>NC_058190.1:545680-9593913 GCF_907165205.1 Coccinella septempunctata | reverse complement strand
GTACCAAATGGGATTCAGGGGCGTGTTTCTGGATTGGGTCAGGACTTTTTTATCTGATCGCAGAATTTATGTTCGATTGAATGACGCTACATCTGACGAACACACTAACAGCCTAGGTGTCGCTCAAGGATCTGTTCTGGGCCCACTACTGTTTCTACTGTTCATAAACGATCTGCCTGCATATGTGGTAGCCAATATACTGGTGATGTTCGCTGATGATACCTCTATCGCTATCAAAGCGAAAAGTCTGCAGGAATTGAAGTTGCTATGCGAGACTATAGTACAATGTTTCACTGATTGGTGTTACAAAAATGCACTCATACTCAATCTGACCAAGTCGGTGATAGTCAGGTTTCAGAATCAGGATAAACCATGCGAACCTCTCATCATTGAATACAATCAAGGAGTCTTGGAGGCGAGAGACGACGTGAGACTTCTGGGCCTCTATGTGGACGCTAATCTGAGGTGGTATATTCACATTGATCATGTTTGTGGTAGGCTAAACACCGCTTACTATGCTTTATTACGACTCAGGAGTTGTCTCCCTGTCGAGGAGCTGCTGACTATTTATTACAGCATGGCTTATAGCCATTTAAGTTACAACGTTGTTCTCTGGGGCTCCTCGGTAGGGTCTAATCGGGTGTTTATTTCCCAGAAACGTATCATACGCCTCATTTTCAAACTTCGCCCATGTGATTCATGCCGTCCGATTTTCTACCAATTTCAAATTCTTCCCTTCCCATGTATATTTATTATCAATAGCCTTGTCTACGTCCATCTGAACGTAAGTAACTTCAAGAAATGCTCTGACTTTCACGAGTATGGAACACGAAACTATGACACTATTGCCTTTCCCCGGCATCATACAGCTAAATATGAGTCATCACCAAGCTATATGGGTATCAAATTGTATAACCGGTTGCCCAATAGATTGAAATCCATGAATGGAAGGTCTTTCAAGAGAGAGGTCAAATTGTTATTGCTCAAGAGATGTTACTACAGTATAGACGAGTTCCTCAAGGACTCCATCAGTTGAATCTGTATTTTTTTTTATTGTAGTTCTTTTCTTATGTTTGTTATTTTGTATGACTTGTCCTATACATTTTTATAATGTCCAAAAGGATCAATAAAGTTTATTATTATTATAATTATTATTATTATTATAAACTGGGTGGAAGTTACCCTACAAAGTCAAAAACAGCAGATAAAGTGATCAATTTTTGTTAACAGAAATTTTCACAATTTGGTGTCCCAGATAAAATGGTAAGAAATTATTAGCAAAAAACGAAAAAAAATTCAATATATATATATATAGGTATATTTGGTCCTATCGCCATATTTTGGTCCAAACAATCTGCCCTTAGCCTATGTCCCAATAGTTATGAATCACCCTGTATAATTCTACTTATTCGATATTTTCTTTATACCTGTAAAAATCATGTAATTCAGTTTCTCCTTCAATTATTAAAAACTAAAACTAAAATTATCAATAAATATTAGGAATTCATATATTGTATTCAATTTAAATTTTCAATCATAATGAATTTTTCAATATTCAAGTTCTGTGGAAATGAATTTTGTCGAAATATCATCAGACAAGGCTTGACAGAATCTGGAATCGAATCATATTCTTGGGGATTGTGTTGTCGGGCTGATCTGAGACATACAAATCATTCTGCTGCTTTCAAAACTTTTCTAGGAAAATGTCGTATGCAGTTGTCTGCTTTGTGGATGAATGCCAGGGAGATTCAGAAGTTGTCCAAGAAGTGCCCATTTCTTGGCTGAAAAATAATAATACCATGTGTATGTGGCCTCCATCCAACTAATATACCTCCATCCAACTATACACTAAACGGAACACCACCCTCGGGTTCATGGAAATTATGTCCAATCAGGTGTGATCGAATATGTGGTAAGTTACTTCCATTCTTTCCAAAAGAGCGTACACAAATATTTTCATTTTAATAAAAATGAATTCGCTTGTTCAAGTTATGTGAAGCCTTGAAAAAAATTCAGCAATGCTATCAAACATTATTTCAATTATGTACATATATTATGAAAGGCTGAAAAAGCTGTTGTATATTTTTGGTAGATTTTTGTCATTTACAATAAAAAATATTGGAGTATTAGAATTTCATTTTGTATTTACATTTTTATGTATTTCAGATAGTCTTGCAGATGCTAGAAGGCACTGCATTAGGGAATCCTCATCAGAAGATGAGAAAGGCAGAGGCCTAAGAAAAAAAAATTTCGAAGCACCTGATAGGTAAATAGGTTTCTTTGTGGTGATCATCAAGCAAACTTCAAATCATGAATTACTATTGAGTATATTACAGCAAAAACGATTTTTTTTTTTTTTATAAAATAGACTCGAAATTTCAGTAAAGCTGGATTTCAGTTCAATCATACTATAATTTGGTCAAAATTATCTAACAGTCGCTGATGAGATATATTTTTGGATAGTAGAAGTATTCAAACTCTATTTTGACCAGAATTTGGCTATTTTTTACGAGTCTGAATAAAATTTATTTACTTTCGAAATATGTACAAGGTAACTTGTTGTTTCATGAACCTATTATTCACTCAATCATTTTTTTAAGGTCGTTATTCTAAATGTGCGTCTCCACCAATGGAGGAAGCTGATCAATCATCAGCAGATTCAGGTAATAGTTTTTTGCTAGAAGACAAAAAAAGTTCTTCAGCCTTTTCTACAATTGATGTATTTTTTTCAGATTATAGACTACAGGAGATCGGGATGCCACAACCAGGTAAAGTTTGTAACTGCATCTGGTATATTTTGAAATAGTAAAATGGAATGGTGTTTCATTGGGAGAATTACATACAGTTAATAAAGATAGTTTCAGTTGGGTTATCAGTTTGGATATGTAAAATTTTATTGGAGCTACTTGTATTGAGTTCATTATTGAATCCATTAGGGATGTATAATAAGATAGATGTATGATGTAATTTAAATGTTTCTATCAGAAATGTATATTTTGTTGAAAACACCTTTTTCAAACACTAGGCAAATAGTTTGTTATTGCAATAATTTTTAACCACATAGGCCAGGTCTTCTCAAAATGGAACACAATATGATAATATTATTTGAAACATGGAAATGGTCTATTATATCTAAATACCCCAATCTCTAATGATAATATTATATTTCTAAATTACCTAATAGCGTGAATAATCTTAAGACCTATATATCTCTTAATCACAAATATTTTGCTTTTCAGAGAACTTAACTCGGTTATGGCCTCAAACTTCTTCCAATTTCTACAGTCCTCCCCGCATGACAGGAACAGTTGCTATCGAACACAATGGTAATTATACTCTTGAGTTGCTTTTTAACAGAATGCATTTGTGCATTTTTGCGCAGAATAAAAAATAACTTTGAATGTTGAGAGAGGAACCCCTAGTTTATAAATTGATTGTATTTTATAGAGATCTTACAACACCCGTCAGGGCCAAAACAAACAGGTGTCAACCAACATGAGCCACTTTCCACTGGTAAGTTATATATATTGAATATTTCAGTCTCTTCATTTCCAGTTAAGAAATGAAGAATATCTACAAGTGCTGTTTATGATTGTTTATTTTTATAGAAAATCGATACACAATACCTGATTCACCCTTGTCCATAATCAATCAAGAGGTTCAGACTAGAGTTGAAAACAATGGTAAAAATATTTCTTGAAGAGAAAAATACAAGGAACAACAAAATGAGTTGTAATATTATAAAATTCACTTCTAGGGAACCTAGAAAGAAAGATTGATAGATTGACTGAACTTGTTGGGAGGATTCTCCTAGAAATTGAGGAGCTAAAGTTACAGCGAGGAAAGAATGAAGTGCTGAATCACACTGATTTGAGGGATGAATTTCCGTTTACGTCTTTGGAAAAATTGAAGGAATTTGAGGCAAGATTAGAAGATGAGGAGGAGAAAAAAAAAGTGGTGAGTTTTTATCTTGAGAGAATGCACAATATTTTTTTTTTCTTTAATATTAATTCACTTTATCAAGAATGCTTTTCCATAAAGATAAAGATTTTTCAGTTCCTTTTCCAAAGAATTATTTGTTTTTCAGACCCAATACTTCAAATCGATAGGAGGCTTGACTTCCAAGGACTTCCATTCGAGGGTGATGGCAAGGGTCTTCACAAATTCCCTTGCCATGCAGTGTTCTTGGAAAGGATTCAAGAACAATTACAAGGTCGAGAGTATGTTACTCCTACAATGTTTATATTGTTACGATACCGTTTCCCACAATAAGCACGGAATCGCATCGGAACCCGAAATACAGGATTCCTGGAAGACGGCACAAGGCGTGACCACCGATTGTGACTCTTTCCGTTTTTCATAATTTGAATAGTAGTTAGTTGATGTCTAGCGTTAAATAGATTCATTTGATTTTTCTTTGAACAAATAGAAACGATATCCATTCTATTGAGTTGTCCTTTAATTACCATTGGCAACCCTAAAAAGAAATAAGTTCTTTTTAAGAATAGACTTTTGGATACGTTATTCATAACTGGCGCTGCGAACAGGATATCGCAACGGAGTTTTAGTGAAAAGAAAAAAAACTAAAATCAGTTTCCATAAGTGAATAAGGACTCGTCCGGCAATTGTACAGGCTGTTCGAAGAGTGTTCGAGGAACTCCCGGTGACTATCAAGTCTTTGTGCGGTATCACCAAGAAACCACATCGAACCAGCAGAGAATCAATTCTACCACTCCATCCAGAAGAATGGACATCAACTCGATCCACTTCGATTAAGAAGAAGGAACTACACACCCTAGGATGCATATGTTGGTGATGTAAGTCTATCAATCTCTTTCCTTAAACCCAGAATCCCAAAGTTCAATGACACATACCGATTCTTCAAGCGTACTAGAAGTTATCGCTGAAGATTCAGAATTATTAGAATAAGGAACAAACTTTTTGAATAACCAATTAGGTTCAGAACTATTAGAATTAGGAACAAGTTTTTCGAACAATCAATCAATTAGAAATAGAAGATTGCAACCATATCCTTAAAGGAGAAATTTTGAAAACCTCGAAATGAATAACCAAACTTCTTCTAACCCACCTGCAGTTGACGCAATGTCAAGACAAGATATACAATTGCTTTTGAACTCAATACCTGAATTTTCTCCAGGTCAAAATTTATCAATATTTATCAATGAAATAGACAACCTTTTTATACATCTCCAAGGAAGGTTAACTCCAGACCTTACTTACGCCTTGAATTTCACAATAAGATCAAAAACTAAAGGAGAAGCGAGAGATTACATTTCTTTCCAAAATGCTAAGGATTGAATCACCATCAGACGATCATTATTGCAAAGATACGGAGATCAACGAAATGAAGACCTATTGATTTCTACATTAACACAATCCGTTATTTCGAAATTATTTCGATTTTTACAGTAGAATTTCTCAGAACTTGAATGACCTTTTACAATACCTAACACTCAATACACAAGATCCAAATTATTTGCTTTACAAAAAACAAGATGTAGAAAAATTAGCCCTCAAAACTTTCCAAATTGGACTCTTAGAACCATATCGGTCATATTTTATCAATTTCGAATCTAAAACTCTTGAAGAATGTATAAACAGATGCAAATTTTATGATAATAGAAAGCAAGAGTGGGAATATTGTGAATTCTTAAGAAAAACTCAGGATAATGATGAAAAACCAATTTATCGACAACAAAATAGTAGTTCAAATAGAGAGAATCTATTTGTTACTCAAAAACCTACTTTCAGTCAGCAAAATTATAATAACATCCCTACTTTCAGTCAGCAAAATTATAATAATACTCCTGCACGAATTCCTAATGAAAAAGGTTTTCCATACCCCCATTAATCAACCGATCACTAATAATCCAAAATTCCCAACAAATCGACAAGTTTTCGGGACAAAACCAGGATCAAGTTTTCATAAGATTCAACCAAAGCCTACGCCCATGTCTATTAGCACAAGAAAAACTTTCAAACAACCGGTAACATCCATGTCTATTTCCACCAGAAGAACGGGAATTCAACAGAAACCCAATTTCATCTCAGAAGAACTATTTAATGTTCAATCAGAGAATTGTAATTCCGACGAAAATATGATAGAATATTTTCCAGAAAATGCAGAAAATGAATTCATGTGCCCTAGAAACAAACAATACTTAGACTTGAATTATGTTAAGATTAAGTCAAAATTGCCCTATATTTACCTTCCAGAAGTAAATTTAAGAATTCTTATTGATTCAGATGCAACAAATTCAGTAATTAATAAAAAGCCAGCTCATGAAAAATTTTTCAATTTCCTTTTCAAAGAACCATTCAGTGTTTCTGGCTTAGGCAATACTATTGAATCAGATGACAATTTACATATACCAATTTTATACGAATTAGGGATCTATGAAAATATTCATTTACCTACATGTAGTTGATTGGCATAAAAAATTCGACGCATTATCAGGAACTTCCGATTTACAAAGACTAGGAGCAAGAATCGATTATCAAACACACACTTTAGAAATTAATGGCTTAAATATCCCTTTCAATCTCGAATATTCCAATTCCAAAATTAAACCTAGAAAATTCGCTGCGAAAAATCATGTCAAAATACCAGTTACTATCGAAAATGGCGATGTTATTATACCAGAGCTGAACTTCAAAGGATTTTCAACCCCGGAATGTATTGCCCACGCGAAAGACGGATTATGTTGTATACCAATCCCTCAACCAATAAAATGTACCATCGAAATAAGTTTCTCAGAAAGAATACCTGTTCAATCTTTATTCGAAGCGAAAATATCAGAACCACCCGCGGAAAATCGAAATTTTAAATTTTCCAAACATTAGAACTGAACACATGAATTCGGAAGAAAGGAGAGAAATTCTAAAACTTTGCAGTAAATTCAGAAATATTTTTTATAATGAAAATTGTGATCTTTCATTCAGTAACACGGTCAAACACAAAATCAGAACAAAAGATGAAGAACCAGTTTACGTGAAGTCCTTCAGACACCCTCATAGTATGAAAGGAATTATCCAAGAACAGATACAAAAATTGCTTGATGATAAAATTATACGACCATCAATTTCACCCTATAGTGGCCCCGTATGGATCGTCAATAAGAAAAAAGACGTATCTGGCGAAAAAAAGTATCCAATGGTAATCGACTATCGTCGTTTAATTAAAAAACGGTAGAAGACAAGTATCCCCTACCCCGAATTGAAGAAATCTTAGACAATTTAGGAAAAAGTTGTTATTTTTCAACATTGGACATGGCCAAAGCATTCCACCAAATTGAAATGGACCCAGATTCCATAGAAAAAACGGCCTTCACAGTAAACAACGGACACTATGAAAACGTTCGTATGCCCTACGGCTTGAAAAACGGAAAGAGTCACAATCGGTGGTCACGCCTTGTGTCGTCTTCCAGGAATCCTGGGTTTCGGGTTCCGATGCGATTCCGTGCTTCTTGTGGGAAACGGTCTCGTAACAATATGGATTTAGCTTTGAAAGGACTTCGCGTCTTATCGACGAGTTGGGCGTCTAGGAGTTCAGGACCTAGTTCGGCCAATCCTGATCCAGATCTTCTGAGGTTTTGTTCTACAAGTCGATGTGCTTTGGACCCGGAATCGCAGACTCCAGCTGATGACGTTCTTATTAACGTTTTTGGCATGACCATTAACAACATTTTGCTTTGTTCCGGCTTGACTCCGGTTACTGGTCCTGGGTTTACCCCACGTCCCGAGAACCTAACTGGATTAGTCAGTATGGCTAGTTCCAGTTCAGAAACGCTTGATTCAGCTGCCAATTCGGTTAATTCACTGAATGGCGTAGAGTTTACTGGAGGTTTTCCTCCAATGCTAGGAGTATGTATAGTAGACGCCGCTGCTCCAGAGCAATTTTCAATCCGAAAACTGCCATCCCGAGGATGGTTTAGAGTTCTTGTAAACGCGGACCACGTTCCTATTAACGTTTTTGAGTTAGCTGGTGTGCGAGGAAGAATTACTGTCTTTCAAGGATCTGAATTCTTCCTTAGGATAGAAGGCGCTGCGGCGGATGGAGCGATCCCATTAGGGGATGACGCCAGCATGACTCTGGAAGAAACTCCGGATCTGGCCGGTCGTCTCGCTCTGGCGGGTGCCGTTCGTAACGATCCACTTGAAATGTCTGTGCCTAGATTTAGCGATTACTGCCGGTTTCGTTGGATTCTTTGATGTGAGGATCGAGGTGTTGACCACCACCGAGGAAGCTAACGGGAACGTTCTTTTGGACGTTAACGAATGCATATATATTGATGATTATACAGTTTTGTTTCATCAGTTGGTAGTGCCCCCCAGCGTTCAAGGAATGCTGAATTCGGTTGCTGCTAGACTGATGCTAAGAAATTGGCAGAATATAAACATGTCAATGAATAGGAATAATGCGAACCTTTTCGCAAAAGCAGTCTTCTTTTTAGTGAGGAGTCTTACATACCGGGCCTAAGCCGAATAGCGCTTGCTTTACCAAGGGACATCTGATCCATCAAAGTAAATCCTCTATCACCACATAAGAATCTATATTTACCAGATTCTAGAAGTGCCAGATTAAAATCTCGTAAGCCTTTATGGACTAATGATTTTCTGTATTCAACTAATAACCATAAAGAATTTTGGCAATCCGAATGGAATTCATGTAATCTCTTTAATAAAGATTTGATTACTGATCCTTCAAAAAAAGTTCCTGGCTTTGATCTTCCAAGAAAAATTTGGTGTACACTAAATCGACTGAGGACTGGCCATGGTCGGTGTAATAGCATGCTCTTTAGGTGGAATGCTGTTGATAGTCCAAGATGTGAGTGTGGTGCAGAAGAAGAAACTATAGACCACTTGGTGAACAGTTGTGGAATATATCGTTTTCAGGGTGGTTTCGAAGGTATTCATTCGGTTACCGATTCTTTTTTGAGTTGGGTTACTAATTTCAAAATTATTTAATGAGTAATATAAAATGCAACACACCCCTTTCGTTTTTTCTTTCTTTTTTGTTTTCAGATTCATTCACTTCGTATCGAGTCGTCATGTCGAGAGTACGTGGTATTAGCTGCTCTCTGTGTTCAAATAAGATTGATCGATACGACGATCCAATTTGTTGTAAATCATGTGATTGTAATTTTCATATCAAGTGTGTCAATATTTCCTTGGAAGATTTTACCAAAATGCGTGAAAATGCTGATTTTAATGGATGGATTTGCCAATCCTGTGAAAAGCCATCAAGTGGTAACACTGTGTGCCCCCCGCTGGATTCCGCTTCTGAGCCTCTTGAATTGAGTCCAATTATTTTTAAGGCTATTCAAGATGCATTAAGACCTTTGCATTTCGAATTAAACAACTTGAGGAATGTAATTGTTACTCAAAGTAAACAAATTGATTCGCTCACTGAAATAATCCAAACATTCGCTGCAGGAAAAAACGCTCTCTCGTCCGCAGCGGCATGTGTACGGGATGTCACAGCTGACGTTGAACCTCGGGAATCTTCAACAGGTGCATGGAATCTCCCAACAGATACGGTGATGAAACATACGTCTAGTAATGATAAATTTGTTCAATCTACAGGCGGTCCGAATGATCAACGCAAATTCAATAAAAATAACAATGAAAATTCGTTTAGCGTCTCTTCGCAACCGTTGGACGAAACTTCTGGATGGAAATTGGCTGAAGGCAGGAAAAAGTCAAGGAGCAAAGAAAAAATGTCCATTTCTGATTTATCTAAACAGGAAAAAAGAAGAAAACCTATAATTGGTTCATCGAAAAGTACTGCTTTGATGAGCGCTCCAAAAAAGTCCATGGCTCATCTACATATATCGAGGCTCAGTCCTTCTACTGCTGCCGAATATGTAATCAAGTACCTAGGTGAAACAATTCAAGATCCTATATGTGAAAAACTCAATTCCAAAAAGCCTGATGTCTACTCCTCCTTTAAACCATCATTTCCATCCCAATACTTAACACAGGTAATGGAGTCCGCATTTTGGCCAGAGTGAGTAACCGTTAATAGGTTTTTTATCAGACGTCGGCTGATGGATCCTCCTTTTCCGAAAAGTCCATCTCGGAACATGGAAACGACAAAAGTAGTAGACCTAAGTTCAAGTTAATGCAGATAAATGCACGAAGCATTGCTAACAAGTTCACATCTTTGGAAGTTTTACTTAGTTCTTCAAGCCCGGATTTACTGAGTGTGGCTGAACATTGTTGTTCTTCATAGAAGTTATCCTTCATGACGATAGCAGGTTATCAGATTGCTTCCTTTTATACCAGACCAAGCCGTGAACATGGGGGTGTTGTTATTTATGTCAGGTCGGTTCTCCGAGTACAGCAGCTTAATGTGGCTAAATACTCAGTGGAAATGCACTGTGAACTGTGTGCAGTTAAGATAAAATATGGTGAGAATACTTTTTGTGTTTTAAGTGTTTATAGACCTCCTTCAGGTGATTGCGACCTGTTTCACAATTCTTTAGAATATGTACTTACGTACTGCAGTACTGCCTCTGATGTTATTTTCTTATGTGGAGACCTCAACATAGATTATCTATCCCTCTCTCCACAATATCGATCTTTAAATGACTTGTTTTTACGTCATAATCTATCAGTTACCTCAAGGGACCCAACTAGGGTTGTTACAGGTTCGAATGGCCTAACCTCCTCCACGAAGGTTGATTATATAGCCACTAATGCTAACTCTCAATTAGTTGATGCAAGTGTGTTTGAAGCGTTCATTGCTGACCATAGAGCAATTATACTAGAATATGTTTGTTGTGGTAACGATCCTTGCGCCTCTAAGGAAAAAATAATGAGAACTATGTCGGATAATAACTGGAAGATTTTCTATTCGTTAATTGAGCGTGCTGATTTTCAGTGGATACATTTTGATTCGACCCTTGAAGACAAGTTCGAGAAGTTTGTTACCTTATTGAAGTCAACATTTGACACAGCCTTTCCACTAAAACGTATAAATTGCTTTCCTTCTCGCCAAAAACCTGGTTGGATCGATGCCACAATCATTTCAGCTCGGGACAATTTGAGGAACCTGCACTGGCTGACGAAGAACTTGAACACGCTCGAGGCTTCACACTTATATAGTAGTGCGAAATCTGAGTACAATCAATTATTGAAGTTCTCTAAATTGGCTTACAACAAAAAAATTCTACATAGTTCAGATAATGTTTGCAAAACAGTTTGGAAATTAGTTAATAAAGAATTGAATAATAGAGTCAAATCCGAGAATAACATAACTCTCCGGGTTGATAATGAACTCATTTCTTGTCCACAGAAGGTGTCGGAGGCCTTTGCCAAATTTTTCACCGAGGTTAATGCTGCCTCTGTTCATACATATTTTGGCGTTTCCCTTTCTGGATCTTGCACCTTGCATACTTCCCTTGATAGTAATTTCTTTTTCTTTCCTGCTACTGCCCAGGAAGTTTCGTCTACCATTTGCGGACTGAAGAATGGTGGTAGCCCAGGACCTGATATGATATCAGCCAGAGCCCTCAAGGTCTTGGCTCCTTTGATTTCTGAACCTATTTCTCATTTACTAAATGAATCAGTGTCCTCTGGGCATTTCCCATCTGTCCTTAAATTGGCACGGATTTTACCAGTCCACAAAAAGGGTGACAGCCAGGATATAACAAATTATCGACCTATCTCCATCTTAAGTCAATTGTCCAAGATTTTTGAAAGAATAATATACAATCGCATGTACAATTATTTGACAAAGTACTCCATACTATCTGATCAGCAACACGGCTTCAGACATGGTAGGTCAACCCAAACGGCCAGTTGTGAATTTTTTGAATTTGTCTACAAGAGCCTTGACGGCGGTGAGTACGTGGCAGGTATATTTTTTGATCTGTCGAAGGCGTTCGACACTCTTCAACATTGTTTCATTCTGGATAAGATGTACCAAATGGGATTCAGGGGCGTGTTTCTGGATTGGGTCAGGACTTTTTTATCTGATCGCAGAATTTATGTTCGATTGAATGACGCTACATCTGACGAACACACTAACAGCCTAGGTGTCGCTCAAGGATCTGTTCTGGGCCCAATACTGTTTCTACTGTTCATAAACGATCTGCCTGCATATGTGGTAGCCAATATACTGGTGATGTTCGCTGATGATACCTCTATCGCTATCAAAGCGAAAAGTCTGCAGGAATTGAAGTTGCTATGCGAGACTATAGTACAATGTTTCACTGATTGGTGTTACAAAAATGCACTCATACTCAATCTGACCAAGTCGGTGATAGTCAGGTTTCAGAATCAGGATAAACCATGCGAACCTCTCATCATTGAATACAATCAAGGAGTCTTGGAGGCGAGAGACGACGTGAGACTTCTGGGCCTCTATGTGGACGCTAATCTGAGGTGGTATATTCACATTGATCATGTTTGTGGTAGGCTAAACACCGCTTACTATGCTTTATTACGACTCAGGAGTTGTCTCCCTGTCGAGGAGCTGCTGACTATTTATTACAGCATGGCTTATAGCCATTTAAGTTACAACGTTGTTCTCTGGGGCTCCTCGGTAGGGTCTAATCGGGTGTTTATTTCCCAGAAACGTATCATACGCCTCATTTTCAAACTTCGCCCATGTGATTCATGCCGTCCGATTTTCTACCAATTTCAAATTCTTCCCTTCCCATGTATATTTATTATCAATAGCCTTGTCTACGTCCATCTGAACGTAAGTAACTTCAAGAAATGCTCTGACTTTCACGAGTATGGAACACGAAACTATGACACTATTGCCTTTCCCCGGCATCATACAGCTAAATATGAGTCATCACCAAGCTATATGGGTATCAAATTGTATAACCGGTTGCCCAATAGATTGAAATCCATGAATGGAAGGTCTTTCAAGAGAGAGGTCAAATTGTTATTGCTCAAGAGATGTTACTACAGTATAGACGAGTTCCTCAAGGACTCCATCAGTTGAATCTGTATTTTTTTTTATTGTAGTTCTTTTCTTATGTTTGTTATTTTGTATGACTTGTCCTATACATTTTTATAATGTCCAAAAGGATCAATAAAGTTTATTATTATTATAATTATTATTATTATTATAAACTGGGTGGAAGTTACCCTACAAAGTCAAAAACAGCAGATAAAGTGATCAATTTTTGTTAACAGAAATTTTCACAATTTGGTGTCCCAGATAAAATGGTAAGAAATTATTAGCAAAAAACGAAAAAAAATTCAATATATATATATATAGGTATATTTGGTCCTATCGCCATATTTTGGTCCAAACAATCTGCCCTTAGCCTATGTCCCAATAGTTATGAATCACCCTGTATAATTCTACTTATTCGATATTTTCTTTATACCTGTAAAAATCATGTAATTCAGTTTCTCCTTCAATTATTAAAAACTAAAACTAAAATTATCAATAAATATTAGGAATTCATATATTGTATTCAATTTAAATTTTCAATCATAATGAATTTTTCAATATTCAAGTTCTGTGGAAATGAATTTTGTCGAAATATCATCAGACAAGGCTTGACAGAATCTGGAATCGAATCATATTCTTGGGGATTGTGTTGTCGGGCTGATCTGAGACATACAAATCATTCTGCTGCTTTCAAAACTTTTCTAGGAAAATGTCGTATGCAGTTGTCTGCTTTGTGGATGAATGCCAGGGAGATTCAGAAGTTGTCCAAGAAGTGCCCATTTCTTGGCTGAAAAATAATAATACCATGTGTATGTGGCCTCCATCCAACTAATATACCTCCATCCAACTATACACTAAACGGAACACCACCCTCGGGTTCATGGAAATTATGTCCAATCAGGTGTGATCGAATATGTGGTAAGTTACTTCCATTCTTTCCAAAAGAGCGTACACAAATATTTTCATTTTAATAAAAATGAATTCGCTTGTTCAAGTTATGTGAAGCCTTGAAAAAAATTCAGCAATGCTATCAAACATTATTTCAATTATGTACATATATTATGAAAGGCTGAAAAAGCTGTTGTATATTTTTGGTAGATTTTTGTCATTTACAATAAAAAATATTGGAGTATTAGAATTTCATTTTGTATTTACATTTTTATGTATTTCAGATAGTCTTGCAGATGCTAGAAGGCACTGCATTAGGGAATCCTCATCAGAAGATGAGAAAGGCAGAGGCCTAAGAAAAAAAAATTTCGAAGCACCTGATAGGTAAATAGGTTTCTTTGTGGTGATCATCAAGCAAACTTCAAATCATGAATTACTATTGAGTATATTACAGCAAAAACGATTTTTTTTTTTTTTATAAAATAGACTCGAAATTTCAGTAAAGCTGGATTTCAGTTCAATCATACTATAATTTGGTCAAAATTATCTAACAGTCGCTGATGAGATATATTTTTGGATAGTAGAAGTATTCAAACTCTATTTTGACCAGAATTTGGCTATTTTTTACGAGTCTGAATAAAATTTATTTACTTTCGAAATATGTACAAGGTAACTTGTTGTTTCATGAACCTATTATTCACTCAATCATTTTTTTAAGGTCGTTATTCTAAATGTGCGTCTCCACCAATGGAGGAAGCTGATCAATCATCAGCAGATTCAGGTAATAGTTTTTTGCTAGAAGACAAAAAAAGTTCTTCAGCCTTTTCTACAATTGATGTATTTTTTTCAGATTATAGACTACAGGAGATCGGGATGCCACAACCAGGTAAAGTTTGTAACTGCATCTGGTATATTTTGAAATAGTAAAATGGAATGGTGTTTCATTGGGAGAATTACATACAGTTAATAAAGATAGTTTCAGTTGGGTTATCAGTTTGGATATGTAAAATTTTATTGGAGCTACTTGTATTGAGTTCATTATTGAATCCATTAGGGATGTATAATAAGATAGATGTATGATGTAATTTAAATGTTTCTATCAGAAATGTATATTTTGTTGAAAACACCTTTTTCAAACACTAGGCAAATAGTTTGTTATTGCAATAATTTTTAACCACATAGGCCAGGTCTTCTCAAAATGGAACACAATATGATAATATTATTTGAAACATGGAAATGGTCTATTATATCTAAATACCCCAATCTCTAATGATAATATTATATTTCTAAATTACCTAATAGCGTGAATAATCTTAAGACCTATATATCTCTTAATCACAAATATTTTGCTTTTCAGAGAACTTAACTCGGTTATGGCCTCAAACTTCTTCCAATTTCTACAGTCCTCCCCGCATGACAGGAACAGTTGCTATCGAACACAATGGTAATTATACTCTTGAGTTGCTTTTTAACAGAATGCATTTGTGCATTTTTGCGCAGAATAAAAAATAACTTTGAATGTTGAGAGAGGAACCCCTAGTTTATAAATTGATTGTATTTTATAGAGATCTTACAACACCCGTCAGGGCCAAAACAAACAGGTGTCAACCAACATGAGCCACTTTCCACTGGTAAGTTATATATATTGAATATTTCAGTCTCTTCATTTCCAGTTAAGAAATGAAGAATATCTACAAGTGCTGTTTATGATTGTTTATTTTTATAGAAAATCGATACACAATACCTGATTCACCCTTGTCCATAATCAATCAAGAGGTTCAGACTAGAGTTGAAAACAATGGTAAAAATATTTCTTGAAGAGAAAAATACAAGGAACAACAAAATGAGTTGTAATATTATAAAATTCACTTCTAGGGAACCTAGAAAGAAAGATTGATAGATTGACTGAACTTGTTGGGAGGATTCTCCTAGAAATTGAGGAGCTAAAGTTACAGCGAGGAAAGAATGAAGTGCTGAATCACACTGATTTGAGGGATGAATTTCCGTTTACGTCTTTGGAAAAATTGAAGGAATTTGAGGCAAGATTAGAAGATGAGGAGGAGAAAAAAAAAGTGGTGAGTTTTTATCTTGAGAGAATGCACAATATTTTTTTTTTCTTTAATATTAATTCACTTTATCAAGAATGCTTTTCCATAAAGATAAAGATTTTTCAGTTCCTTTTCCAAAGAATTATTTGTTTTTCAGACCCAATACTTCAAATCGATAGGAGGCTTGACTTCCAAGGACTTCCATTCGAGGGTGATGGCAAGGGTCTTCACAAATTCCCTTGCCATGCAGTGTTCTTGGAAAGGATTCAAGAACAATTACAAGGTCGAGAGTATGTTACTCCTACAATGTTTATATTGTTACGATACCGTTTCCCACAATAAGCACGGAATCGCATCGGAACCCGAAATACAGGATTCCTGGAAGACGGCACAAGGCGTGACCACCGATTGTGACTCTTTCCGTTTTTCATAATTTGAATAGTAGTTAGTTGATGTCTAGCGTTAAATAGATTCATTTGATTTTTCTTTGAACAAATAGAAACGATATCCATTCTATTGAGTTGTCCTTTAATTACCATTGGCAACCCTAAAAAGAAATAAGTTCTTTTTAAGAATAGACTTTTGGATACGTTATTCATAACTGGCGCTGCGAACAGGATATCGCAACGGGGTTTTAGTGAAAAGAAAAAAAACTAAAATCAGTTTCCATAAGTGAATAAGGACTCGTCCGGCAATTGTACAGGCTGTTCGAAGAGTGTTCGAGGAACTCCCGGTGACTATCAAGTCTTTGTGCGGTATCACCAAGAAACCACATCGAACCAGCAGAGAATCAATTCTACCACTCCATCCAGAAGAATGGACATCAACTCGATCCACTTCGATTAAGAAGAAGGAACTACACACCCTAGGATGCATATGTTGGTGATGTAAGTCTATCAATCTCTTTCCTTAAACCCAGAATCCCAAAGTTCAATGACACATACCGATTCTTCAAGCGTACTAGAAGTTATCGCTGAAGATTCAGAATTATTAGAATAAGGAACAAACTTTTTGAATAACCAATTAGGTTCAGAACTATTAGAATTAGGAACAAGTTTTTCGAACAATCAATCAATTAGAAATAGAAGATTGCAACCATATCCTTAAAGGAGAAATTTTGAAAACCTCGAAATGAATAACCAAACTTCTTCTAACCCACCTGCAGTTGACGCAATGTCAAGACAAGATATACAATTGCTTTTGAACTCAATACCTGAATTTTCTCCAGGTCAAAATTTATCAATATTTATCAATGAAATAGACAACCTTTTTATACATCTCCAAGGAAGGTTAACTCCAGACCTTACTTACGCCTTGAATTTCACAATAAGATCAAAAACTAAAGGAGAAGCGAGAGATTACATTTCTTTCCAAAATGCTAAGGATTGAATCACCATCAGACGATCATTATTGCAAAGATACGGAGATCAACGAAATGAAGACCTATTGATTTCTACATTAACACAATCCGTTATTTCGAAATTATTTCGATTTTTACAGTAGAATTTCTCAGAACTTGAATGACCTTTTACAATACCTAACACTCAATACACAAGATCCAAATTATTTGCTTTACAAAAAACAAGATGTAGAAAAATTAGCCCTCAAAACTTTCCAAATTGGACTCTTAGAACCATATCGGTCATATTTTATCAATTTCGAATCTAAAACTCTTGAAGAATGTATAAACAGATGCAAATTTTATGATAATAGAAAGCAAGAGTGGGAATATTGTGAATTCTTAAGAAAAACTCAGGATAATGATGAAAAACCAATTTATCGACAACAAAATAGTAGTTCAAATAGAGAGAATCTATTTGTTACTCAAAAACCTACTTTCAGTCAGCAAAATTATAATAACATCCCTACTTTCAGTCAGCAAAATTATAATAATACTCCTGCACGAATTCCTAATGAAAAAGGTTTTCCATACCCCCATTAATCAACCGATCACTAATAATCCAAAATTCCCAACAAATCGACAAGTTTTCGGGACAAAACCAGGATCAAGTTTTCATAAGATTCAACCAAAGCCTACGCCCATGTCTATTAGCACAAGAAAAACTTTCAAACAACCGGTAACATCCATGTCTATTTCCACCAGAAGAACGGGAATTCAACAGAAACCCAATTTCATCTCAGAAGAACTATTTAATGTTCAATCAGAGAATTGTAATTCCGACGAAAATATGATAGAATATTTTCCAGAAAATGCAGAAAATGAATTCATGTGCCCTAGAAACAAACAATACTTAGACTTGAATTATGTTAAGATTAAGTCAAAATTGCCCTATATTTACCTTCCAGAAGTAAATTTAAGAATTCTTATTGATTCAGATGCAACAAATTCAGTAATTAATAAAAAGCCAGCTCATGAAAAATTTTTCAATTTCCTTTTCAAAGAACCATTCAGTGTTTCTGGCTTAGGCAATACTATTGAATCAGATGACAATTTACATATACCAATTTTATACGAATTAGGGATCTATGAAAATATTCATTTACCTACATGTAGTTGATTGGCATAAAAAATTCGACGCATTATCAGGAACTTCCGATTTACAAAGACTAGGAGCAAGAATCGATTATCAAACACACACTTTAGAAATTAATGGCTTAAATATCCCTTTCAATCTCGAATATTCCAATTCCAAAATTAAACCTAGAAAATTCGCTGCGAAAAATCATGTCAAAATACCAGTTACTATCGAAAATGGCGATGTTATTATACCAGAGCTGAACTTCAAAGGATTTTCAACCCCGGAATGTATTGCCCACGCGAAAGACGGATTATGTTGTATACCAATCCCTCAACCAATAAAATGTACCATCGAAATAAGTTTCTCAGAAAGAATACCTGTTCAATCTTTATTCGAAGCGAAAATATCAGAACCACCCGCGGAAAATCGAAATTTTAAATTTTCCAAACATTAGAACTGAACACATGAATTCGGAAGAAAGGAGAGAAATTCTAAAACTTTGCAGTAAATTCAGAAATATTTTTTATAATGAAAATTGTGATCTTTCATTCAGTAACACGGTCAAACACAAAATCAGAACAAAAGATGAAGAACCAGTTTACGTGAAGTCCTTCAGACACCCTCATAGTATGAAAGGAATTATCCAAGAACAGATACAAAAATTGCTTGATGATAAAATTATACGACCATCAATTTCACCCTATAGTGGCCCCGTATGGATCGTCAATAAGAAAAAAGACGTATCTGGCGAAAAAAAGTATCCAATGGTAATCGACTATCGTCGTTTAATTAAAAAACGGTAGAAGACAAGTATCCCCTACCCCGAATTGAAGAAATCTTAGACAATTTAGGAAAAAGTTGTTATTTTTCAACATTGGACATGGCCAAAGCATTCCACCAAATTGAAATGGACCCAGATTCCATAGAAAAAACGGCCTTCACAGTAAACAACGGACACTATGAAAACGTTCGTATGCCCTACGGCTTGAAAAACGGAAAGAGTCACAATCGGTGGTCACGCCTTGTGTCGTCTTCCAGGAATCCTGGGTTTCGGGTTCCGATGCGATTCCGTGCTTCTTGTGGGAAACGGTCTCGTAACAATATGGATTTAGCTTTGAAAGGACTTCGCGTCTTATCGACGAGTTGGGCGTCTAGGAGTTCAGGACCTAGTTCGGCCAATCCTGATCCAGATCTTCTGAGGTTTTGTTCTACAAGTCGATGTGCTTTGGACCCGGAATCGCAGACTCCAGCTGATGACGTTCTTATTAACGTTTTTGGCATGACCATTAACAACATTTTGCTTTGTTCCGGCTTGACTCCGGTTACTGGTCCTGGGTTTACCCCACGTCCCGAGAACCTAACTGGATTAGTCAGTATGGCTAGTTCCAGTTCAGAAACGCTTGATTCAGCTGCCAATTCGGTTAATTCACTGAATGGCGTAGAGTTTACTGGAGGTTTTCCTCCAATGCTAGGAGTATGTATAGTAGACGCCGCTGCTCCAGAGCAATTTTCAATCCGAAAACTGCCATCCCGAGGATGGTTTAGAGTTCTTGTAAACGCGGACCACGTTCCTATTAACGTTTTTGAGTTAGCTGGTGTGCGAGGAAGAATTACTGTCTTTCAAGGATCTGAATTCTTCCTTAGGATAGAAGGCGCTGCGGCGGATGGAGCGATCCCATTAGGGGATGACGCCAGCATGACTCTGGAAGAAACTCCGGATCTGGCCGGTCGTCTCGCTCTGGCGGGTGCCGTTCGTAACGATCCACTTGAAATGTCTGTGCCTAGATTTAGCGATTACTGCCGGTTTCGTTGGATTCTTTGATGTGAGGATCGAGGTGTTGACCACCACCGAGGAAGCTAACGGGAACGTTCTTTTGGACGTTAACGAATGCATATATATTGATGATTATACAGTTTTGTTTCATCAGTTGGTAGTGCCCCCCAGCGTTCAAGGAATGCTGAATTCGGTTGCTGCTAGACTGATGCTAAGAAATTGGCAGAATATAAACATGTCAATGAATAGGAATAATGCGAACCTTTTCGCAAAAGCAGTCTTCTTTTTAGTGAGGAGTCTTACATACCGGGCCTAAGCCGAATAGCGCTTGCTTTACCAAGGGACATCTGATCCATCAAAGTAAATCCTCTATCACCACATAAGAATCTATATTTACCAGATTCTAGAAGTGCCAGATTAAAATCTCGTAAGCCTTTATGGACTAATGATTTTCTGTATTCAACTAATAACCATAAAGAATTTTGGCAATCCGAATGGAATTCATGTAATCTCTTTAATAAAGATTTGATTACTGATCCTTCAAAAAAAGTTCCTGGCTTAGATCTTCCAAGAAAAATTTGGTGTACACTAAATCGACTGAGGACTGGCCATGGTCGGTGTAATAGCATGCTCTTTAGGTGGAATGCTGTTGATAGTCCAAGATGTGAGTGTGGTGCAGAAGAAGAAACTATAGACCACTTGGTGAACAGTTGTGGAATATATCGTTTTCAGGGTGGTTTCGAAGGTATTCATTCGGTTACCGATTCTTTTTTGAGTTGGGTTACTAATTTCAAAATTATTTAATGAGTAATATAAAATGCAACACACCCCTTTCGTTTTTTCTTTCTTTTTTGTTTTCAGATTCATTCACTTCGTATCGAGTCGTCATGTCGAGAGTACGTGGTATTAGCTGCTCTCTGTGTTCAAATAAGATTGATCGATACGACGATCCAATTTGTTGTAAATCATGTGATTGTAATTTTCATATCAAGTGTGTCAATATTTCCTTGGAAGATTTTACCAAAATGCGTGAAAATGCTGATTTTAATGGATGGATTTGCCAATCCTGTGAAAAGCCATCAAGTGGTAACACTGTGTGCCCCCCGCTGGATTCCGCTTCTGAGCCTCTTGAATTGAGTCCAATTATTTTTAAGGCTATTCAAGATGCATTAAGACCTTTGCATTTCGAATTAAACAACTTGAGGAATGTAATTGTTACTCAAAGTAAACAAATTGATTCGCTCACTGAAATAATCCAAACATTCGCTGCAGGAAAAAACGCTCTCTCGTCCGCAGCGGCATGTGTACGGGATGTCACAGCTGACGTTGAACCTCGGGAATCTTCAACAGGTGCATGGAATCTCCCAACAGATACGGTGATGAAACATACGTCTAGTAATGATAAATTTGTTCAATCTACAGGCGGTCCGAATGATCAACGCAAATTCAATAAAAATAACAATGAAAATTCGTTTAGCGTCTCTTCGCAACCGTTGGACGAAACTTCTGGATGGAAATTGGCTGAAGGCAGGAAAAAGTCAAGGAGCAAAGAAAAAATGTCCATTTCTGATTTATCTAAACAGGAAAAAAGAAGAAAACCTATAATTGGTTCATCGAAAAGTACTGCTTTGATGAGCGCTCCAAAAAAGTCCATGGCTCATCTACATATATCGAGGCTCAGTCCTTCTACTGCTGCCGAATATGTAATCAAGTACCTAGGTGAAACAATTCAAGATCCCATATGTGAAAAACTCAATTCCAAAAAGCCTGATGTCTACTCCTCCTTTAAACTATCATTTCCATCCCAATACTTAACACAGGTAATGGAGTCCGCATTTTGGCCAGAGGGAGTAACCGTTAATAGGTTTTTTATCAGACGTCGGCTGATGGATCCTCCTTTTCCGAAAAGTCCATCTCGGAACATGGAAACGACAAAAGTAGTAGACCTAAGTTCAAGTTAATGCAGATAAATGCACGAAGCATTGCTAACAAGTTCACATCTTTGGAAGTTTTACTTAGTTCTTCAAGCCCGGATTTACTGAGTGTGGCTGAACATTGTTGTTCTTCATAGAAGTTATCCTTCATGACGATAGCAGGTTATCAGATTGCTTCCTTTTATACCAGACCAAGCCGTGAACATGGGGGTGTTGTTATTTATGTCAGGTCGGTTCTCCGAGTACAGCAGCTTAATGTGGCTAAATACTCAGTGGAAATGCACTGTGAACTGTGTGCAGTTAAGATAAAATATGGTGAGAATACTTTTTGTGTTTTAAGTGTTTATAGACCTCCTTCAGGTGATTGCGACCTGTTTCACAATTCTTTAGAATATGTACTTACGTACTGCAGTACTGCCTCTGATGTTATTTTCTTATGTGGAGACCTCAACATAGATTATCTATCCCTCTCTCCACAATATCGATCTTTAAATGACTTGTTTTTACGTCATAATCTATCAGTTACCTCAAGGGACCCAACTAGGGTTGTTACAGGTTCGAATGGCCTAACCTCCTCCACGAAGGTTGATTATATAGCCACTAATGCTAACTCTCAATTAGTTGATGCAAGTGTGTTTGAAGCGTTCATTGCTGACCATAGAGCAATTATATTAGAATATGTTTGTTGTGGTAACGATCCTTGCGCCTCTAAGGAAAAAATAATGAGAACTATGTCGGATAATAACTGGAAGATTTTCTATTCGTTAATTGAGCGTGCTGATTTTCAGTGGATACATTTTGATTCGACCCTTGAAGACAAGTTCGAGAAGTTTGTTACCTTATTGAAGTCAACATTTGACACAGCCTTTCCACTAAAACGTATAAATTGCTTTCCTTCTCGCCAAAAACCTGGTTGGATCGATGCCACAATCATTTCAGCTCGGGACAATTTGAGGAACCTGCACTGGCTGACGAAGAACTTGAACACGCTCGAGGCTTCACACTTATATAGTAGTGCGAAATCTGAGTACAATCAATTATTGAAGTTCTCTAAATTGGCTTACAACAAAAAAATTCTACATAGTTCAGATAATGTTTGCAAAACAGTTTGGAAATTAGTTAATAAAGAATTGAATAATAGAGTCAAATCCGAGAATAACATCACTCTCCGGGTTGATAATGAACTCATTTCTTGTCCACAGAAGGTGTCGGAGGCCTTTGCCAAATTTTTCACCGAGGTTAATGCTGCCTCTGTTCATACATATTTTGGCGTTTCCCTTTCTGGATCTTGCACCTTGCATACTTCCCTTGATAGTAATTTCTTTTTCTTTCCTGCTACTGCCCAGGAAGTTTCGTCTACCATTTGCGGACTGAAGAATGGTGGTAGCCCAGGACCTGATATGATATCAGCCAGAGCCCTCAAGGTCTTGGCTCCTTTGATTTCTGAACCTATTTCTCATTTACTAAATGAATCAGTGTCCTCTGGGCATTTCCCATCTGTCCTTAAATTGGCACGGATTTTACCAGTCCACAAAAAGGGTGACAGCCAGGATATAACAAATTATCGACCTATCTCCATCTTAAGTCAATTGTCCAAGATTTTTGAAAGAATAATATACAATCGCATGTACAATTATTTGACAAAGTACTCCATACTATCTGATCAGCAACACGGCTTCAGACATGGTAGGTCAACCCAAACGGCCAGTTGTGAATTTTTTGAATTTGTCTACAAGAGCCTTGACGGCGGTGAGTACGTGGCAGGTATATTTTTTGATCTGTCGAAGGCGTTCGACACTCTTCAACATTGTTTCATTCTGGATAAGATGTACCAAATGGGATTCAGGGGCGTGTTTCTGGATTGGGTCAGGACTTTTTTATCTGATCGCAGAATTTATGTTCGATTGAATGACGCTACATCTGACGAACACACTAACAGCCTAGGTGTCGCTCAAGGATCTGTTCTGGGCCCACTACTGTTTCTACTGTTCATAAACGATCTGCCTGCATATGTGGTAGCCAATATACTGGTGATGTTCGCTGATGATACCTCTATCGCTATCAAAGCGAAAAGTCTGCAGGAATTGAAGTTGCTATGCGAGACTATAGTACAATGTTTCACTGATTGGTGTTACAAAAATGCACTCATACTCAATCTGACCAAGTCGGTGATAGTCAGGTTTCAGAATCAGGATAAACCATGCGAACCTCTCATCATTGAATACAATCAAGGAGTCTTGGAGGCGAGAGACGACGTGAGACTTCTGGGCCTCTATGTGGACGCTAATCTGAGGTGGTATATTCACATTGATCATGTTTGTGGTAGGCTAAACACCGCTTACTATGCTTTATTACGACTCAGGAGTTGTCTCCCTGTCGAGGAGCTGCTGACTATTTATTACAGCATGGCTTATAGCCATTTAAGTTACAACGTTGTTCTCTGGGGCTCCTCGGTAGGGTCTAATCGGGTGTTTATTTCCCAGAAACGTATCATACGCCTCATTTTCAAACTTCGCCCATGTGATTCATGCCGTCCGATTTTCTACCAATTTCAAATTCTTCCCTTCCCATGTATATTTATTATCAATAGCCTTGTCTACGTCCATCTGAACGTAAGTAACTTCAAGAAATGCTCTGACTTTCACGAGTATGGAACACGAAACTATGACACTATTGCCTTTCCCCGGCATCATACAGCTAAATATGAGTCATCACCAAGCTATATGGGTATCAAATTGTATAACCGGTTGCCCAGTAGATTGAAATCCATGAATGGAAGGTCTTTCAAGAGAGAGGTCAAATTGTTATTGCTCAAGAGATGTTACTACAGTATAGACGAGTTCCTCAAGGACTCCATCAGTTGAATCTGTATTTTTTTTTATTGTAGTTCTTTTCTTATGTTTGTTATTTTGTATGACTTGTCCTATACATTTTTATAATGTCCAAAAGGATCAATAAAGTTTATGACTTTAGCCTTGCGGCTTTCACACTCCTCTCCAGAGGAAAATTCACTTATCCCAGATATCTCAGATATCAAAAGGATTAAGCTCTGTTGGAGCCCTTTCCAGGTTTTCGGGCTCGTGATGGTGGTCGGGTCCGGGTCGCTCCTCGCCTCCTTGCTGTAGGTTGGATTCCTGCTCCACCCGCACTTCCTGTCGGAGCAGACGGTGTTCCTCTGCATTCCCCATGTACTTGCGTACAGTTCTCGCCGTTCCGAGCAGTACCGCCTTCTGCATGACTCTATAGATATTTTCGTCCAACTGAAGTTTCCTCAAGTTCTCTAGTAGTTTCTTCGGTATCAGGCCTGTAGATGAAATGACAATAGGGATGGTCTTGATATCTTTCAGCTTCCACTGTCTTCTGGTCTGTTCCTCGAGATCTCTGTATTTTGAAATTTTTTCAGTGTGCCTATCTAGAAGATTGGTATTATTTGGAATTGCCACGTCGATGAATAGTGCTCTGTCCTCATCCTTATTGAGCAATATGAGGTCTGGTCTATTGTGGGTTATTTTTCGGTCTGTGAGAACCGTGCGATCCCAGTAGAGCTTGTGATGTTCGTTTTCCAGCACAGCATCCGGATGGTAATTGTAATAAGGAACCTTTTTCGAAGTTAGAAGTTGGTGTTTTAGTGCCAATTCTTGGTGAAGAATCTTGGCAACAGCATCATGTCTATTTTTGTACTCCGTGCCCGCGAACTTCTGACATCCCCCGGTGATGTGCTGGATAGTTTCATGTGTCGCACAGCCATAACGACAGCTATCGTCCACCACTGAGGCATCCTTGGCGATGTACTTCATGTAATTTCTTGTTGGAATCACCTGATCCTGGATGGCGAGCATGAAGCCCTCTGTCTCAGGAAACAACCTTCCGGAAGTCAACCAGTAGTTCGACGCAGATATGTCGACGTAATCATGGTTGACGTCGTTCTGGTGCCTCCCATGCAAAGGTTTGCCAATCAGTTTTTGCATTTTACTTTCTGCAGAGTGTTCGACGGTTTCCAAGTGATCCTGTTGTAGCTTTAATGGTGTAGAACTATCAGCAACACAAACTACTCGATGGAGTTCTGACGAAGCTGCCTTGCTCAAAAAATATTTTCGAAGTCCTTCAATTTCCTGGGACATACGGTTGGACAAATCGACAATTCCTCTACCCCCAAGATGTCGTGGCAGCTCTGTCCGTTCTATTGAGCTTTTGGGGTGATGTTTATTGTGTTTAGTTAGCATCGTCCTTATTTTTCTCTGTAAAGCTGCTAAATCGGTGGTCGTCCAAGAGATAATACCAAATGAATAGCTCAGCGCCGAGCAAGCATAGGTGTTAATCGCTTTTATCAGATTCTTGCTGTTAAGACCAGTTCTCATTATCCTCCTCAATCTTCGGGTGAACTCCTCCGTTAATTCTTTCTTCATCTGGGTCTGATTGATTTTTCTTGCCTGTTTTATGCCTAGATACTTGTATGTGTCTCCTTCCTTTAATGCTTCAATTTCTGCACCTTCCTTGAGTTTGAACGTACCATCTTCTATTTTCCCTCTCGTTATGTTAAGCAGTCGACATTTTTCTAGTCCAAACTTCATTTTGATGTCTTCCGAGAATCCTTCCACCATTTTCAGCATCAGTTGCATTTGTTTTTTGGTAGATGCGAAGAGTTTCAAGTCGTCCATGTAAAGGAGATGATTCAGTTTCATCATAGTTCTACTGCCGCTCTTGATGGAAAATCCGTAGTCCGTAGAATTCAATCTATGAGACAAGGGATTCAGGGCCATGCAGAACCACAGAGGGCTCAGCGAGTCTCCTTGGAAAATTCCGCGTCTTATTGGAATAGGTCCTGTTGTAATGGAGCAATCTGCTGCTTTCATTTGAAGACTAGTACGCCAGGTTGACATGGCGTTTTTCAGGAACTTAACAATATTGGGATCCACCTTGTAAATCTTCAAGATCGTCAAGAGCCATTCGTGAGGTATAGAATCGAATGCTTTTTTGTAGTCTATGTACGCAGCGTAAAGATTTCTTCGCTTGGAGAACGCTTGATTGCAGATAACTGAATCTATTATTAGTTGTTCTTTGCACCCTCGGCTGTCTTTGGTGCATCCTTTCTGTTGCATGGCGATGATGTTATTCCTTTCGCAATGGTTGTGAATTCGGTTTGAAATGCACGATGTGATTAATTTGTACATCGTTGGCAGACATGTGATTGGTCGGTACTTGGATGGGTCTTCTGTATTCCTTTGGTCTTTAGGTAACAGGTATGTTGTGCCATGTGTAAGGAATACTGGCATTCTTTCAGGATTTTCAATGACATCATTTATTGCGGAGGTCAATTTGTCATGCATGATCCAAAGTTTCTTGATCCAGAAGTTCTGTAATCCATCAGGCCCAGGTGCTTTCCAGTTGTGCAGTCCTCTGATAGCTGATTTTACTTCTTCAATTGTGATCTTGTCATGCTGCATCGGCTCATATTTTATAGCTTCAGATTTTTCATCTTCAATCCATTATTATTATTATTATTATTATAAACTGGGTGGAAGTTACCCTACAAAGTCAAAAACAGCAGATAAAGTGATCAATTTTTGTTAACAGAAATTTTCACAATTTGGTGTCCCAGATAAAATGGTAAGAAATTATTAGCAAAAAACGAAAAAAAATTCAATATATA
Source organism: Coccinella septempunctata (assembly GCF_907165205.1). Classification (NCBI taxonomy): domain Eukaryota; kingdom Metazoa; phylum Arthropoda; class Insecta; order Coleoptera; family Coccinellidae; genus Coccinella; species Coccinella septempunctata. The sequence goes on along the minus strand of NC_058190.1, from coordinate 9,566,199 downwards.
TATATATAGGTATATTTGGTCCTATCGCCATATTTTGGTCCAAACAATCTGCCCTTAGCCTATGTCCCAATAGTTATGAATCACCCTGTATAATTCTACTTATTCGATATTTTCTTTATACCTGTAAAAATCATGTAATTCAGTTTCTCCTTCAATTATTAAAAACTAAAACTAAAATTATCAATAAATATTAGGAATTCATATATTGTATTCAATTTAAATTTTCAATCATAATGAATTTTTCAATATTCAAGTTCTGTGGAAATGAATTTTGTCGAAATATCATCAGACAAGGCTTGACAGAATCTGGAATCGAATCATATTCTTGGGGATTGTGTTGTCGGGCTGATCTGAGACATACAAATCATTCTGCTGCTTTCAAAACTTTTCTAGGAAAATGTCGTATGCAGTTGTCTGCTTTGTGGATGAATGCCAGGGAGATTCAGAAGTTGTCCAAGAAGTGCCCATTTCTTGGCTGAAAAATAATAATACCATGTGTATGTGGCCTCCATCCAACTAATATACCTCCATCCAACTATACACTAAACGGAACACCACCCTCGGGTTCATGGAAATTATGTCCAATCAGGTGTGATCGAATATGTGGTAAGTTACTTCCATTCTTTCCAAAAGAGCGTACACAAATATTTTCATTTTAATAAAAATGAATTCGCTTGTTCAAGTTATGTGAAGCCTTGAAAAAAATTCAGCAATGCTATCAAACATTATTTCAATTATGTACATATATTATGAAAGGCTGAAAAAGCTGTTGTATATTTTTGGTAGATTTTTGTCATTTACAATAAAAAATATTGGAGTATTAGAATTTCATTTTGTATTTACATTTTTATGTATTTCAGATAGTCTTGCAGATGCTAGAAGGCACTGCATTAGGGAATCCTCATCAGAAGATGAGAAAGGCAGAGGCCTAAGAAAAAAAAATTTCGAAGCACCTGATAGGTAAATAGGTTTCTTTGTGGTGATCATCAAGCAAACTTCAAATCATGAATTACTATTGAGTATATTACAGCAAAAACGATTTTTTTTTTTTTTATAAAATAGACTCGAAATTTCAGTAAAGCTGGATTTCAGTTCAATCATACTATAATTTGGTCAAAATTATCTAACAGTCGCTGATGAGATATATTTTTGGATAGTAGAAGTATTCAAACTCTATTTTGACCAGAATTTGGCTATTTTTTACGAGTCTGAATAAAATTTATTTACTTTCGAAATATGTACCAGGTAACTTGTTGTTTCATGAACCTATTATTCACTCAATCATTTTTTTAAGGTCGTTATTCTAAATGTGCGTCTCCACCAATGGAGGAAGCTGATCAATCATCAGCAGATTCAGGTAATAGTTTTTTGCTAGAAGACAAAAAAAGTTCTTCAGCCTTTTCTACAATTGATGTATTTTTTTCAGATTATAGACTACAGGAGATCGGGATGCCACAACCAGGTAAAGTTTGTAACTGCATCTGGTATATTTTGAAATAGTAAAATGGAATGGTGTTTCATTGGGAGAATTACATACAGTTAATAAAGATAGTTTCAGTTGGGTTATCAGTTTGGATATGTAAAATTTTATTGGAGCTACTTGTATTGAGTTCATTATTGAATCCATTAGGGATGTATAATAAGATAGATGTATGATGTAATTTAAATGTTTCTATCAGAAATGTATATTTTGTTGAAAACACCTTTTTCAAACACTAGGCAAATAGTTTGTTATTGCAATAATTTTTAACCACATAGGCCAGGTCTTCTCAAAATGGAACACAATATGATAATATTATTTGAAACATGGAAATGGTCTATTATATCTAAATACCCCAATCTCTAATGATAATATTATATTTCTAAATTACCTAATAGCGTGAATAATCTTAAGACCTATATATCTCTTAATCACAAATATTTTGCTTTTCAGAGAACTTAACTCGGTTATGGCCTCAAACTTCTTCCAATTTCTACAGTCCTCCCCGCATGACAGGAACAGTTGCTATCGAACACAATGGTAATTATACTCTTGAGTTGCTTTTTAACAGAATGCATTTGTGCATTTTTGCGCAGAATAAAAAATAACTTTGAATGTTGAGAGAGGAACCCCTAGTTTATAAATTGATTGTATTTTATAGAGATCTTACAACACCCGTCAGGGCCAAAACAAACAGGTGTCAACCAACATGAGCCACTTTCCACTGGTAAGTTATATATATTGAATATTTCAGTCTCTTCATTTCCAGTTAAGAAATGAAGAATATCTACAAGTGCTGTTTATGATTGTTTATTTTTATAGAAAATCGATACACAATACCTGATTCACCCTTGTCCATAATCAATCAAGAGGTTCAGACTAGAGTTGAAAACAATGGTAAAAATATTTCTTGAAGAGAAAAATACAAGGAACAACAAAATGAGTTGTAATATTATAAAATTCACTTCTAGGGAACCTAGAAAGAAAGATTGATAGATTGACTGAACTTGTTGGGAGGATTCTCCTAGAAATTGAGGAGCTAAATTTACAGCGAGGAAAGAATGAAGTGCTGAATCACACTGATTTGAGGGATGAATTTCCGTTTACGTCTTTGGAAAAATTGAAGGAATTTGAGGCAAGATTAGAAGATGAGGAGGAGAAAAAAAAAGTGGTGAGTTTTTATCTTGAGAGAATGCACAATATTTTTTTTTTCTTTAATATTAATTCACTTTATCAAGAATGCTTTTCCATAAAGATAAAGATTTTTCAGTTCCTTTTCCAAAGAATTATTTGTTTTTCAGACCCAATACTTCAAATCGATAGGAGGCTTGACTTCCAAGGACTTCCATTCGAGGGTGATGGCAAGGGTCTTCACAAATTCCCTTGCCATGCAGTGTTCTTGGAAAGGATTCAAGAACAATTACAAGGTCGAGAGTATGTTACTCCTACAATGTTTATATTGTTACGATACCGTTTCCCACAATAAGCACGGAATCGCATCGGAACCCGAAATACAGGATTCCTGGAAGACGGCACAAGGCGTGACCACCGATTGTGACTCTTTCCGTTTTTCATAATTTGAATAGTAGTTAGTTGATGTCTAGCGTTAAATAGATTCATTTGATTTTTCTTTGAACAAATAGAAACGATATCCATTCTATTGAGTTGTCCTTTAATTACCATTGGCAACCCTAAAAAGAAATAAGTTCTTTTTAAGAATAGACTTTTGGATACGTTATTCATAACTGGCGCTGCGAACAGGATATCGCAACGGGGTTTTAGTGAAAAGAAAAAAAACTAAAATCAGTTTCCATAAGTGAATAAGGACTCGTCCGGCAATTGTACAGGCTGTTCGAAGAGTGTTCGAGGAACTCCCGGTGACTATCAAGTCTTTGTGCGGTATCACCAAGAAACCACATCGAACCAGCAGAGAATCAATTCTACCACTCCATCCAGAAGAATGGACATCAACTCGATCCACTTCGATTAAGAAGAAGGAACTACACACCCTAGGATGCATATGTTGGTGATGTAAGTCTATCAATCTCTTTCCTTAAACCCAGAATCCCAAAGTTCAATGACACATACCGATTCTTCAAGCGTACTAGAAGTTATCGCTGAAGATTCAGAATTATTAGAATAAGGAACAAACTTTTTGAATAACCAATTAGGTTCAGAACTATTAGAATTAGGAACAAGTTTTTCGAACAATCAATCAATTAGAAATAGAAGATTGCAACCATATCCTTAAAGGAGAAATTTTGAAAACCTCGAAATGAATAACCAAACTTCTTCTAACCCACCTGTAGTTGACGCAATGTCAAGACAAGATATACAATTGCTTTTGAACTCAATACCTGAATTTTCTCCAGGTCAAAATTTATCAATATTTATCAATGAAATAGACAACCTTTTTATACATCTCCAAGGAAGGTTAACTCCAGACCTTACTTACGCCTTGAATTTCACAATAAGATCAAAAACTAAAGGAGAAGCGAGAGATTACATTTCTTTCCAAAATGCTAAGGATTGAATCACCATCAGACGATCATTATTGCAAAGATACGGAGATCAACGAAATGAAGACCTATTGATTTCTACATTAACACAATCCGTTATTTCGAAATTATTTCGATTTTTACAGTAGAATTTCTCAGAACTTGAATGACCTTTTACAATACCTAACACTCAATACACAAGATCCAAATTATTTGCTTTACAAAAAACAAGATGTAGAAAAATTAGCCCTCAAAACTTTCCAAATTGGACTCTTAGAACCATATCGGTCATATTTTATCAATTTCGAATCTAAAACTCTTGAAGAATGTATAAACAGATGCAAATTTTATGATAATAGAAAGCAAGAGTGGGAATATTGTGAATTCTTAAGAAAAACTCAGGATAATGATGAAAAACCAATTTATCGACAACAAAATAGTAGTTCAAATAGAGAGAATCTATTTGTTACTCAAAAACCTACTTTCAGTCAGCAAAATTATAATAACATCCCTACTTTCAGTCAGCAAAATTATAATAATACTCCTGCACGAATTCCTAATGAAAAAGGTTTTCCATACCCCCATTAATCAACCGATCACTAATAATCCAAAATTCCCAACAAATCGACAAGTTTTCGGGACAAAACCAGGATCAAGTTTTCATAAGATTCAACCAAAGCCTACGCCCATGTCTATTAGCACAAGAAAAACTTTCAAACAACCGGTAACATCCATGTCTATTTCCACCAGAAGAACGGGAATTCAACAGAAACCCAATTTCATCTCAGAAGAACTATTTAATGTTCAATCAGAGAATTGTAATTCCGACGAAAATATGATAGAATATTTTCCAGAAAATGCAGAAAATGAATTCATGTGCCCTAGAAACAAACAATACTTAGACTTGAATTATGTTAAGATTAAGTCAAAATTGCCCTATATTTACCTTCCAGAAGTAAATTTAAGAATTCTTATTGATTCAGATGCAACAAATTCAGTAATTAATAAAAAGCCAGCTCATGAAAAATTTTTCAATTTCCTTTTCAAAGAACCATTCAGTGTTTCTGGCTTAGGCAATACTATTGAATCAGATGACAATTTACATATACCAATTTTATACGAATTAGGGATCTATGAAAATATTCATTTACCTACATGTAGTTGATTGGCATAAAAAATTCGACGCATTATCAGGAACTTCCGATTTACAAAGACTAGGAGCAAGAATCGATTATCAAACACACACTTTAGAAATTAATGGCTTAAATATCCCTTTCAATCTCGAATATTCCAATTCCAAAATTAAACCTAGAAAATTCGCTGCGAAAAATCATGTCAAAATACCAGTTACTATCGAAAATGGCGATGTTATTATACCAGAGCTGAACTTCAAAGGATTTTCAACCCCGGAATGTATTGCCCACGCGAAAGACGGATTATGTTGTATACCAATCCCTCAACCAATAAAATGTACCATCGAAATAAGTTTCTCAGAAAGAATACCTGTTCAATCTTTATTCGAAGCGAAAATATCAGAACCACCCGCGGAAAATCGAAATTTTAAATTTTCCAAACATTAGAACTGAACACATGAATTCGGAAGAAAGGAGAGAAATTCTAAAACTTTGCAGTAAATTCAGAAATATTTTTTATAATGAAAATTGTGATCTTTCATTCAGTAACACGGTCAAACACAAAATCAGAACAAAAGATGAAGAACCAGTTTACGTGAAGTCCTTCAGACACCCTCATAGTATGAAAGGAATTATCCAAGAACAGATACAAAAATTGCTTGATGATAAAATTATACGACCATCAATTTCACCCTATAGTGGCCCCGTATGGATCGTCAATAAGAAAAAAGACGTATCTGGCGAAAAAAAGTATCCAATGGTAATCGACTATCGTCGTTTAATTAAAAAACGGTAGAAGACAAGTATCCCCTACCCCGAATTGAAGAAATCTTAGACAATTTAGGAAAAAGTTGTTATTTTTCAACATTGGACATGGCCAAAGCATTCCACCAAATTGAAATGGACCCAGATTCCATAGAAAAAACGGCCTTCACAGTAAACAACGGACACTATGAAAACGTTCGTATGCCCTACGGCTTGAAAAACGGAAAGAGTCACAATCGGTGGTCACGCCTTGTGTCGTCTTCCAGGAATCCTGGGTTTCGGGTTCCGATGCGATTCCGTGCTTCTTGTGGGAAACGGTCTCGTAACAATATGGATTTAGCTTTGAAAGGACTTCGCGTCTTATCGACGAGTTGGGCGTCTAGGAGTTCAGGACCTAGTTCGGCCAATCCTGATCCAGATCTTCTGAGGTTTTGTTCTACAAGTCGATGTGCTTTGGACCCGGAATCGCAGACTCCAGCTGATGACGTTCTTATTAACGTTTTTGGCATGACCATTAACAACATTTTGCTTTGTTCCGGCTTGACTCCGGTTACTGGTCCTGGGTTTACCCCACGTCCCGAGAACCTAACTGGATTAGTCAGTATGGCTAGTTCCAGTTCAGAAACGCTTGATTCAGCTGCCAATTCGGTTAATTCACTGAATGGCGTAGAGTTTACTGGAGGTTTTCCTCCAATGCTAGGAGTATGTATAGTAGACGCCGCTGCTCCAGAGCAATTTTCAATCCGAAAACTGCCATCCCGAGGATGGTTTAGAGTTCTTGTAAACGCGGACCACGTTCCTATTAACGTTTTTGAGTTAGCTGGTGTGCGAGGAAGAATTACTGTCTTTCAAGGATCTGAATTCTTCCTTAGGATAGAAGGCGCTGCGGCGGATGGAGCGATCCCATTAGGGGATGACGCCAGCATGACTCTGGAAGAAACTCCGGATCTGGCCGGTCGTCTCGCTCTGGCGGGTGCCGTTCGTAACGATCCACTTGAAATGTCTGTGCCTAGATTTAGCGATTACTGCCGGTTTCGTTGGATTCTTTGATGTGAGGATCGAGGTGTTGACCACCACCGAGGAAGCTAACGGGAACGTTCTTTTGGACGTTAACGAATGCATATATATTGATGATTATACAGTTTTGTTTCATCAGTTGGTAGTGCCCCCCAGCGTTCAAGGAATGCTGAATTCGGTTGCTGCTAGACTGATGCTAAGAAATTGGCAGAATATAAACATGTCAATGAATAGGAATAATGCGAACCTTTTCGCAAAAGCAGTCTTCTTTTTAGTGAGGAGTCTTACATACCGGGCCTAAGCCGAATAGCGCTTGCTTTACCAAGGGACATCTGATCCATCAAAGTAAATCCTCTATCACCACATAAGAATCTATATTTACCAGATTCTAGAAGTGCCAGATTAAAATCTCGTAAGCCTTTATGGACTAATGATTTTCTGTATTCAACTAATAACCATAAAGAATTTTGGCAATCCGAATGGAATTCATGTAATCTCTTTAATAAAGATTTGATTACTGATCCTTCAAAAAAAGTTCCTGGCTTAGATCTTCCAAGAAAAATTTGGTGTACACTAAATCGACTGAGGACTGGCCATGGTCGGTGTAATAGCATGCTCTTTAGGTGGAATGCTGTTGATAGTCCAAGATGTGAGTGTGGTGCAGAAGAAGAAACTATAGACCACTTGGTGAACAGTTGTGGAATATATCGTTTTCAGGGTGGTTTCGAAGGTATTCATTCGGTTACCGATTCTTTTTTGAGTTGGGTTACTAATTTCAAAATTATTTAATGAGTAATATAAAATGCAACACACCCCTTTCGTTTTTTCTTTCTTTTTTGTTTTCAGATTCATTCACTTCGTATCGAGTCGTCATGTCGAGAGTACGTGGTATTAGCTGCTCTCTGTGTTCAAATAAGATTGATCGATACGACGATCCAATTTGTTGTAAATCATGTGATTGTAATTTTCATATCAAGTGTGTCAATATTTCCTTGGAAGATTTTACCAAAATGCGTGAAAATGCTGATTTTAATGGATGGATTTGCCAATCCTGTGAAAAGCCATCAAGTGGTAACACTGTGTGCCCCCCGCTGGATTCCGCTTCTGAGCCTCTTGAATTGAGTCCAATTATTTTTAAGGCTATTCAAGATGCATTAAGACCTTTGCATTTCGAATTAAACAACTTGAGGAATGTAATTGTTACTCAAAGTAAACAAATTGATTCGCTCACTGAAATAATCCAAACATTCGCTGCAGGAAAAAACGCTCTCTCGTCCGCAGCGGCATGTGTACGGGATGTCACAGCTGACGTTGAACCTCGGGAATCTTCAACAGGTGCATGGAATCTCCCAACAGATACGGTGATGAAACATACGTCTAGTAATGATAAATTTGTTCAATCTACAGGCGGTCCGAATGATCAACGCAAATTCAATAAAAATAACAATGAAAATTCGTTTAGCGTCTCTTCGCAACCGTTGGACGAAACTTCTGGATGGAAATTGGCTGAAGGCAGGAAAAAGTCAAGGAGCAAAGAAAAAATGTCCATTTCTGATTTATCTAAACAGGAAAAAAGAAGAAAACCTATAATTGGTTCATCGAAAAGTACTGCTTTGATGAGCGCTCCAAAAAAGTCCATGGCTCATCTACATATATCGAGGCTCAGTCCTTCTACTGCTGCCGAATATGTAATCAAGTACCTAGGTGAAACAATTCAAGATCCCATATGTGAAAAACTCAATTCCAAAAAGCCTGATGTCTACTCCTCCTTTAAACTATCATTTCCATCCCAATACTTAACACAGGTAATGGAGTCCGCATTTTGGCCAGAGGGAGTAACCGTTAATAGGTTTTTTATCAGACGTCGGCTGATGGATCCTCCTTTTCCGAAAAGTCCATCTCGGAACATGGAAACGACAAAAGTAGTAGACCTAAGTTCAAGTTAATGCAGATAAATGCACGAAGCATTGCTAACAAGTTCACATCTTTGGAAGTTTTACTTAGTTCTTCAAGCCCGGATTTACTGAGTGTGGCTGAACATTGTTGTTCTTCATAGAAGTTATCCTTCATGACGATAGCAGGTTATCAGATTGCTTCCTTTTATACCAGACCAAGCCGTGAACATGGGGGTGTTGTTATTTATGTCAGGTCGGTTCTCCGAGTACAGCAGCTTAATGTGGCTAAATACTCAGTGGAAATGCACTGTGAACTGTGTGCAGTTAAGATAAAATATGGTGAGAATACTTTTTGTGTTTTAAGTGTTTATAGACCTCCTTCAGGTGATTGCGACCTGTTTCACAATTCTTTAGAATATGTACTTACGTACTGCAGTACTGCCTCTGATGTTATTTTCTTATGTGGAGACCTCAACATAGATTATCTATCCCTCTCTCCACAATATCGATCTTTAAATGACTTGTTTTTACGTCATAATCTATCAGTTACCTCAAGGGACCCAACTAGGGTTGTTACAGGTTCGAATGGCCTAACCTCCTCCACGAAGGTTGATTATATAGCCACTAATGCTAACTCTCAATTAGTTGATGCAAGTGTGTTTGAAGCGTTCATTGCTGACCATAGAGCAATTATACTAGAATATGTTTGTTGTGGTAACGATCCTTGCGCCTCTAAGGAAAAAATAATGAGAACTATGTCGGATAATAACTGGAAGATTTTCTATTCGTTAATTGAGCGTGCTGATTTTCAGTGGATACATTTTGATTCGACCCTTGAAGACAAGTTCGAGAAGTTTGTTACCTTATTGAAGTCAACATTTGACACAGCCTTTCCACTAAAACGTATAAATTGCTTTCCTTCTCGCCAAAAACCTGGTTGGATCGATGCCACAATCATTTCAGCTCGGGACAATTTGAGGAACCTGCACTGGCTGACGAAGAACTTGAACACGCTCGAGGCTTCACACTTATATAGTAGTGCGAAATCTGAGTACAATCAATTATTGAAGTTCTCTAAATTGGCTTACAACAAAAAAATTCTACATAGTTCAGATAATGTTTGCAAAACAGTTTGGAAATTAGTTAATAAAGAATTGAATAATAGAGTCAAATCCGAGAATAACATCACTCTCCGGGTTGATAATGAACTCATTTCTTGTCCACAGAAGGTGTCGGAGGCCTTTGCCAAATTTTTCACCGAGGTTAATGCTGCCTCTGTTCATACATATTTTGGCGTTTCCCTTTCTGGATCTTGCACCTTGCATACTTCCCTTGATAGTAATTTCTTTTTCTTTCCTGCTACTGCCCAGGAAGTTTCGTCTACCATTTGCGGACTGAAGAATGGTGGTAGCCCAGGACCTGATATGATATCAGCCAGAGCCCTCAAGGTCTTGGCTCCTTTGATTTCTGAACCTATTTCTCATTTACTAAATGAATCAGTGTCCTCTGGGCATTTCCCATCTGTCCTTAAATTGGCACGGATTTTACCAGTCCACAAAAAGGGTGACAGCCAGGATATAACAAATTATCGACCTATCTCCATCTTAAGTCAATTGTCCAAGATTTTTGAAAGAATAATATACAATCGCATGTACAATTATTTGACAAAGTACTCCATACTATCTGATCAGCAACACGGCTTCAGACATGGTAGGTCAACCCAAACGGCCAGTTGTGAATTTTTTGAATTTGTCTACAAGAGCCTTGACGGCGGTGAGTACGTGGCAGGTATATTTTTTGATCTGTCGAAGGCGTTCGACACTCTTCAACATTGTTTCATTCTGGATAAGATGTACCAAATGGGATTCAGGGGCGTGTTTCTGGATTGGGTCAGGACTTTTTTATCTGATCGCAGAATTTATGTTCGATTGAATGACGCTACATCTGACGAACACACTAACAGCCTAGGTGTCGCTCAAGGATCTGTTCTGGGCCCACTACTGTTTCTACTGTTCATAAACGATCTGCCTGCATATGTGGTAGCCAATATACTGGTGATGTTCGCTGATGATACCTCTATCGCTATCAAAGCGAAAAGTCTGCAGGAATTGAAGTTGCTATGCGAGACTATAGTACAATGTTTCACTGATTGGTGTTACAAAAATGCACTCATACTCAATCTGACCAAGTCGGTGATAGTCAGGTTTCAGAATCAGGATAAACCATGCGAACCTCTCATCATTGAATACAATCAAGGAGTCTTGGAGGCGAGAGACGACGTGAGACTTCTGGGCCTCTATGTGGACGCTAATCTGAGGTGGTATATTCACATTGATCATGTTTGTGGTAGGCTAAACACCGCTTACTATGCTTTATTACGACTCAGGAGTTGTCTCCCTGTCGAGGAGCTGCTGACTATTTATTACAGCATGGCTTATAGCCATTTAAGTTACAACGTTGTTCTCTGGGGCTCCTCGGTAGGGTCTAATCGGGTGTTTATTTCCCAGAAACGTATCATACGCCTCATTTTCAAACTTCGCCCATGTGATTCATGCCGTCCGATTTTCTACCAATTTCAAATTCTTCCCTTCCCATGTATATTTATTATCAATAGCCTTGTCTACGTCCATCTGAACGTAAGTAACTTCAAGAAATGCTCTGACTTTCACGAGTATGGAACACGAAACTATGACACTATTGCCTTTCCCCGGCATCATACAGCTAAATATGAGTCATCACCAAGCTATATGGGTATCAAATTGTATAACCGGTTGCCCAGTAGATTGAAATCCATGAATGGAAGGTCTTTCAAGAGAGAGGTCAAATTGTTATTGCTCAAGAGATGTTACTACAGTATAGACGAGTTCCTCAAGGACTCCATCAGTTGAATCTGTATTTTTTTTTATTGTAGTTCTTTTCTTATGTTTGTTATTTTGTATGACTTGTCCTATACATTTTTATAATGTCCAAAAGGATCAATAAAGTTTATGACTTTAGCCTTGCGGCTTTCACACTCCTCTCCAGAGGAAAATTCACTTATCCCAGATATCTCAGATATCAAAAGGATTAAGCTCTGTTGGAGCCCTTTCCAGGTTTTCGGGCTCGTGATGGTGGTCGGGTCCGGGTCGCTCCTCGCCTCCTTGCTGTAGGTTGGATTCCTGCTCCACCCGCACTTCCTGTCGGAGCAGACGGTGTTCCTCTGCATTCCCCATGTACTTGCGTACAGTTCTCGCCGTTCCGAGCAGTACCGCCTTCTGCATGACTCTATAGATATTTTCGTCCAACTGAAGTTTCCTCAAGTTCTCTAGTAGTTTCTTCGGTATCAGGCCTGTAGATGAAATGACAATAGGGATGGTCTTGATATCTTTCAGCTTCCACTGTCTTCTGGTCTGTTCCTCGAGATCTCTGTATTTTGAAATTTTTTCAGTGTGCCTATCTAGAAGATTGGTATTATTTGGAATTGCCACGTCGATGAATAGTGCTCTGTCCTCATCCTTATTGAGCAATATGAGGTCTGGTCTATTGTGGGTTATTTTTCGGTCTGTGAGAACCGTGCGATCCCAGTAGAGCTTGTGATGTTCGTTTTCCAGCACAGCATCCGGATGGTAATTGTAATAAGGAACCTTTTTCGAAGTTAGAAGTTGGTGTTTTAGTGCCAATTCTTGGTGAAGAATCTTGGCAACAGCATCATGTCTATTTTTGTACTCCGTGCCCGCGAACTTCTGACATCCCCCGGTGATGTGCTGGATAGTTTCATGTGTCGCACAGCCATAACGACAGCTATCGTCCACCACTGAGGCATCCTTGGCGATGTACTTCATGTAATTTCTTGTTGGAATCACCTGATCCTGGATGGCGAGCATGAAGCCCTCTGTCTCAGGAAACAACCTTCCGGAAGTCAACCAGTAGTTCGACGCAGATATGTCGACGTAATCATGGTTGACGTCGTTCTGGTGCCTCCCATGCAAAGGTTTGCCAATCAGTTTTTGCATTTTACTTTCTGCAGAGTGTTCGACGGTTTCCAAGTGATCCTGTTGTAGCTTTAATGGTGTAGAACTATCAGCAACACAAACTACTCGATGGAGTTCTGACGAAGCTGCCTTGCTCAAAAAATATTTTCGAAGTCCTTCAATTTCCTGGGACATACGGTTGGACAAATCGACAATTCCTCTACCCCCAAGATGTCGTGGCAGCTCTGTCCGTTCTATTGAGCTTTTGGGGTGATGTTTATTGTGTTTAGTTAGCATCGTCCTTATTTTTCTCTGTAAAGCTGCTAAATCGGTGGTCGTCCAAGAGATAATACCAAATGAATAGCTCAGCGCCGAGCAAGCATAGGTGTTAATCGCTTTTATCAGATTCTTGCTGTTAAGACCAGTTCTCATTATCCTCCTCAATCTTCGGGTGAACTCCTCCGTTAATTCTTTCTTCATCTGGGTCTGATTGATTTTTCTTGCCTGTTTTATGCCTAGATACTTGTATGTGTCTCCTTCCTTTAATGCTTCAATTTCTGCACCTTCCTTGAGTTTGAACGTACCATCTTCTATTTTCCCTCTCGTTATGTTAAGCAGTCGACATTTTTCTAGTCCAAACTTCATTTTGATGTCTTCCGAGAATCCTTCCACCATTTTCAGCATCAGTTGCATTTGTTTTTTGGTAGATGCGAAGAGTTTCAAGTCGTCCATGTAAAGGAGATGATTCAGTTTCATCATAGTTCTACTGCCGCTCTTGATGGAAAATCCGTAGTCCGTAGAATTCAATCTATGAGACAAGGGATTCAGGGCCATGCAGAACCACAGAGGGCTCAGCGAGTCTCCTTGGAAAATTCCGCGTCTTATTGGAATAGGTCCTGTTGTAATGGAGCAATCTGCTGCTTTCATTTGAAGACTAGTACGCCAGGTTGACATGGCGTTTTTCAGGAACTTAACAATATTGGGATCCACCTTGTAAATCTTCAAGATCGTCAAGAGCCATTCGTGAGGTATAGAATCGAATGCTTTTTTGTAGTCTATGTACGCAGCGTAAAGATTTCTTCGCTTGGAGAACGCTTGATTGCAGATAACTGAATCTATTATTAGTTGTTCTTTGCACCCTCGGCTGTCTTTGGTGCATCCTTTCTGTTGCATGGCGATGATGTTATTCCTTTCGCAATGGTTGTGAATTCGGTTTGAAATGCACGATGTGATTAATTTGTACATCGTTGGCAGACATGTGATTGGTCGGTACTTGGATGGGTCTTCTGTATTCCTTTGGTCTTTAGGTAACAGGTATGTTGTGCCATGTGTAAGGAATACTGGCATTCTTTCAGGATTTTCAATGACATCATTTATTGCGGAGGTCAATTTGTCATGCATGATCCAAAGTTTCTTGATCCAGAAGTTCTGTAATCCATCAGGCCCAGGTGCTTTCCAGTTGTGCAGTCCTCTGATAGCTGATTTTACTTCTTCAATTGTGATCTTGTCATGCTGCATCGGCTCATATTTTATAGCTTCAGATTTTTCATCTTCAATCCATTATTATTATTATTATTATTATAAACTGGGTGGAAGTTACCCTACAAAGTCAAAAACAGCAGATAAAGTGATCAATTTTTGTTAACAGAAATTTTCACAATTTGGTGTCCCAGATAAAATGGTAAGAAATTATTAGCAAAAAACGAAAAAAAATTCAATATATATATATATAGGTATATTTGGTCCTATCGCCATATTTTGGTCCAAACAATCTGCCCTTAGCCTATGTCCCAATAGTTATGAATCACCCTGTATAATTCTACTTATTCGATATTTTCTTTATACCTGTAAAAATCATGTAATTCAGTTTCTCCTTCAATTATTAAAAACTAAAACTAAAATTATCAATAAATATTAGGAATTCATATATTGTATTCAATTTAAATTTTCAATCATAATGAATTTTTCAATATTCAAGTTCTGTGGAAATGAATTTTGTCGAAATATCATCAGACAAGGCTTGACAGAATCTGGAATCGAATCATATTCTTGGGGATTGTGTTGTCGGGCTGATCTGAGACATACAAATCATTCTGCTGCTTTCAAAACTTTTCTAGGAAAATGTCGTATGCAGTTGTCTGCTTTGTGGATGAATGCCAGGGAGATTCAGAAGTTGTCCAAGAAGTGCCCATTTCTTGGCTGAAAAATAATAATACCATGTGTATGTGGCCTCCATCCAACTAATATACCTCCATCCAACTATACACTAAACGGAACACCACCCTCGGGTTCATGGAAATTATGTCCAATCAGGTGTGATCGAATATGTGGTAAGTTACTTCCATTCTTTCCAAAAGAGCGTACACAAATATTTTCATTTTAATAAAAATGAATTCGCTTGTTCAAGTTATGTGAAGCCTTGAAAAAAATTCAGCAATGCTATCAAACATTATTTCAATTATGTACATATATTATGAAAGGCTGAAAAAGCTGTTGTATATTTTTGGTAGATTTTTGTCATTTACAATAAAAAATATTGGAGTATTAGAATTTCATTTTGTATTTACATTTTTATGTATTTCAGATAGTCTTGCAGATGCTAGAAGGCACTGCATTAGGGAATCCTCATCAGAAGATGAGAAAGGCAGAGGCCTAAGAAAAAAAAATTTCGAAGCACCTGATAGGTAAATAGGTTTCTTTGTGGTGATCATCAAGCAAACTTCAAATCATGAATTACTATTGAGTATATTACAGCAAAAATGATTTTTTTTTTTTTTATAAAATAGACTCGAAATTTCAGTAAAGCTGGATTTCAGTTCAATCATACTATAATTTGGTCAAAATTATCTAACAGTCGCTCATGAGATATATTTTTGGATAGTAGAAGTATTCAAACTCTATTTTGACAAGAATTTGGCTATTTTTTACGAGTCTGAATAAAATTTATTTACTTTCGAAATATGTACAACGTAACTTGTTGTTTCATGAACCTATTATTCACTCAATCATTTTTTTAAGGTCGTTATTCTAAATGTGCGTCTCCACCAATGGAGGAAGCTGATCAATCATCAGCAGATTCAGGTAATAGTTTTTTGCTAGAAGACAAAAAAAGTTCTTCAGCCTTTTCTACAATTGATGTATTTTTTTCAGATTATAGACTACAGGAGATCGGGATGCCACAACCAGGTAAAGTTTGTAACTGCATCTGGTATATTTTGAAATAGTAAAATGGAATGGTGTTTCATTGGGAGAATTACATACAGTTAATAAAGATAGTTTCAGTTGGGTTATCAGTTTGGATATGTAAAATTTTATTGGAGCTACTTGTATTGAGTTCATTATTGAATCCATTAGGGATGTATAATAAGATAGATGTATGATGTAATTTAAATGTTTCTATCAGAAATGTATATTTTGTTGAAAACACCTTTTTCAAACACTAGGCAAATAGTTTGTTATTGCAATAATTTTTAACCACATAGGCCAGGTCTTCTCAAAATGGAACACAATATGATAATATTATTTGAAACATGGAAATGGTCTATTATATCTAAATACCCCAATCTCTAATGATAATATTATATTTCTAAATTACCTAATAGCGTGAATAATCTTAAGACCTATATATCTCTTAATCACAAATATTTTGCTTTTCAGAGAACTTAACTCGGTTATGGCCTCAAACTTCTTCCAATTTCTACAGTCCTCCCCGCATGACAGGAACAGTTGCTATCGAACACAATGGTAATTATACTCTTGAGTTGCTTTTTAACAGAATGCATTTGTGCATTTTTGCGCAGAATAAAAAATAACTTTGAATGTTGAGAGAGGAACCCCTAGTTTATAAATTGATTGTATTTTATAGAGATCTTACAACACCCGTCAGGGCCAAAACAAACAGGTGTCAACCAACATGAGCCACTTTCCACTGGTAAGTTATATATATTGAATATTTCAGTCTCTTCATTTCCAGTTAAGAAATGAAGAATATCTACAAGTGCTGTTTATGATTGTTTATTTTTATAGAAAATCGATACACAATACCTGATTCACCCTTGTCCATAATCAATCAAGAGGTTCAGACTAGAGTTGAAAACAATGGTAAAAATATTTCTTGAAGAGAAAAATACAAGGAACAACAAAATGAGTTGTAATATTATAAAATTCACTTCTAGGGAACCTAGAAAGAAAGATTGATAGATTGACTGAACTTGTTGGGAGGATTCTCCTAGAAATTGAGGAGCTAAAGTTACAGCGAGGAAAGAATGAAGTGCTGAATCACACTGATTTGAGGGATGAATTTCCGTTTACGTCTTTGGAAAAATTGAAGGAATTTGAGGCAAGATTAGAAGATGAGGAGGAGAAAAAAAAAGTGGTGAGTTTTTATCTTGAGAGAATGCACAATATTTTTTTTTTCTTTAATATTAATTCACTTTATCAAGAATGCTTTTCCATAAAGATAAAGATTTTTCAGTTCCTTTTCCAAAGAATTATTTGTTTTTCAGACCCAATACTTCAAATCGATAGGAGGCTTGACTTCCAAGGACTTCCATTCGAGGGTGATGGCAAGGGTCTTCACAAATTCCCTTGCCATGCAGTGTTCTTGGAAAGGATTCAAGAACAATTACAAGGTCGAGAGTATGTTACTCCTACAATGTTTATATTGTTACGATACCGTTTCCCACAATAAGCACGGAATCGCATCGGAACCCGAAATACAGGATTCCTGGAAGACGACACAAGGCGTGACCACCGATTGTGACTCTTTCCGTTTTTCATAATTTGAATAGTAGTTAGTTGATGTCTAGCGTTAAATAGATTCATTTGATTTTTCTTTGAACAAATAGAAACGATATCCATTCTATTGAGTTGTCCTTTAATTACCATTGGCAACCCTAAAAAGAAATAAGTTCTTTTTAAGAATAGACTTTTGGATACGTTATTCATAACTGGCGCTGCGAACAGGATATCGCAACGGGGTTTTAGTGAAAAGAAAAAAAACTAAAATCAGTTTCCATAAGTGAATAAGGACTCGTCCGGCAATTGTACAGGCTGTTCGAAGAGTGTTCGAGGAACTCCCGGTGACTATCAAGTCTTTGTGCGGTATCACCAAGAAACCACATCGAACCAGCAGAGAATCAATTCTACCACTCCATCCAGAAGAATGGACATCAACTCGATCCACTTCGATTAAGAAGAAGGAACTACACACCCTAGGATGCATATGTTGGTGATGTAAGTCTATCAATCTCTTTCCTTAAACCCAGAATCCCAAAGTTCAATGACACATACCGATTCTTCAAGCGTACTAGAAGTTATCGCTGAAGATTCAGAATTATTAGAATAAGGAACAAACTTTTTGAATAACCAATTAGGTTCAGAACTATTAGAATTAGGAACAAGTTTTTCGAACAATCAATCAATTAGAAATAGAAGATTGCAACCATATCCTTAAAGGAGAAATTTTGAAAACCTCGAAATGAATAACCAAACTTCTTCTAACCCACCTGTAGTTGACGCAATGTCAAGACAAGATATACAATTGCTTTTGAACTCAATACCTGAATTTTCTCCAGGTCAAAATTTATCAATATTTATCAATGAAATAGACAACCTTTTTATACATCTCCAAGGAAGGTTAACTCCAGACCTTACTTACGCCTTGAATTTCACAATAAGATCAAAAACTAAAGGAGAAGCGAGAGATTACATTTCTTTCCAAAATGCTAAGGATTGAATCACCATCAGACGATCATTATTGCAAAGATACGGAGATCAACGAAATGAAGACCTATTGATTTCTACATTAACACAATCCGTTATTTCGAAATTATTTCGATTTTTACAGTAGAATTTCTCAGAACTTGAATGACCTTTTACAATACCTAACACTCAATACACAAGATCCAAATTATTTGCTTTACAAAAAACAAGATGTAGAAAAATTAGCCCTCAAAACTTTCCAAATTGGACTCTTAGAACCATATCGGTCATATTTTATCAATTTCGAATCTAAAACTCTTGAAGAATGTATAAACAGATGCAAATTTTATGATAATAGAAAGCAAGAGTGGGAATATTGTGAATTCTTAAGAAAAACTCAGGATAATGATGAAAAACCAATTTATCGACAACAAAATAGTAGTTCAAATAGAGAGAATCTATTTGTTACTCAAAAACCTACTTTCAGTCAGCAAAATTATAATAACATCCCTACTTTCAGTCAGCAAAATTATAATAATACTCCTGCACGAATTCCTAATGAAAAAGGTTTTCCATACCCCCATTAATCAACCGATCACTAATAATCCAAAATTCCCAACAAATCGACAAGTTTTCGGGACAAAACCAGGATCAAGTTTTCATAAGATTCAACCAAAGCCTACGCCCATGTCTATTAGCACAAGAAAAACTTTCAAACAACCGGTAACATCCATGTCTATTTCCACCAGAAGAACGGGAATTCAACAGAAACCCAATTTCATCTCAGAAGAACTATTTAATGTTCAATCAGAGAATTGTAATTCCGACGAAAATATGATAGAATATTTTCCAGAAAATGCAGAAAATGAATTCATGTGCCCTAGAAACAAACAATACTTAGACTTGAATTATGTTAAGATTAAGTCAAAATTGCCCTATATTTACCTTCCAGAAGTAAATTTAAGAATTCTTATTGATTCAGATGCAACAAATTCAGTAATTAATAAAAAGCCAGCTCATGAAAAATTTTTCAATTTCCTTTTCAAAGAACCATTCAGTGTTTCTGGCTTAGGCAATACTATTGAATCAGATGACAATTTACATATACCAATTTTATACGAATTAGGGATCTATGAAAATATTCATTTACCTACATGTAGTTGATTGGCATAAAAAATTCGACGCATTATCAGGAACTTCCGATTTACAAAGACTAGGAGCAAGAATCGATTATCAAACACACACTTTAGAAATTAATGGCTTAAATATCCCTTTCAATCTCGAATATTCCAATTCCAAAATTAAACCTAGAAAATTCGCTGCGAAAAATCATGTCAAAATACCAGTTACTATCGAAAATGGCGATGTTATTATACCAGAGCTGAACTTCAAAGGATTTTCAACCCCGGAATGTATTGCCCACGCGAAAGACGGATTATGTTGTATACCAATCCCTCAACCAATAAAATGTACCATCGAAATAAGTTTCTCAGAAAGAATACCTGTTCAATCTTTATTCGAAGCGAAAATATCAGAAGCACCCGCGGAAAATCGAAATTTTAAATTTTCCAAACATTAGAACTGAACACATGAATTCGGAAGAAAGGAGAGAAATTCTAAAACTTTGCAGTAAATTCAGAAATATTTTTTATAATGAAAATTGTGATCTTTCATTCAGTAACACGGTCAAACACAAAATCAGAACAAAAGATGAAGAACCAGTTTACGTGAAGTCCTTCAGACACCCTCATAGTATGAAAGGAATTATCCAAGAACAGATACAAAAATTGCTTGATGATAAAATTATACGACCATCAATTTCACCCTATAGTGGCCCCGTATGGATCGTCAATAAGAAAAAAGACGTATCTGGCGAAAAAAAGTATCCAATGGTAATCGACTATCGTCGTTTAATTAAAAAACGGTAGAAGACAAGTATCCCCTACCCCGAATTGAAGAAATCTTAGACAATTTAGGAAAAAGTTGTTATTTTTCAACATTGGACATGGCCAAAGCATTCCACCAAATTGAAATGGACCCAGATTCCATAGAAAAAACGGCCTTCACAGTAAACAACGGACACTATGAAAACGTTCGTATGCCCTACGGCTTGAAAAACGGAAAGAGTCACAATCGGTGGTCACGCCTTGTGTCGTCTTCCAGGAATCCTGGGTTTCGGGTTCCGATGCGATTCCGTGCTTCTTGTGGGAAACGGTCTCGTAACAATATGGATTTAGCTTTGAAAGGACTTCGCGTCTTATCGACGAGTTGGGCGTCTAGGAGTTCAGGACCTAGTTCGGCCAATCCTGATCCAGATCTTCTGAGGTTTTGTTCTACAAGTCGATGTGCTTTGGACCCGGAATCGCAGACTCCAGCTGATGACGTTCTTATTAACGTTTTTGGCATGACCATTAACAACATTTTGCTTTGTTCCGGCTTGACTCCGGTTACTGGTCCTGGGTTTACCCCACGTCCCGAGAACCTAACTGGATTAGTCAGTATGGCTAGTTCCAGTTCAGAAACGCTTGATTCAGCTGCCAATTCGGTTAATTCACTGAATGGCGTAGAGTTTACTGGAGGTTTTCCTCCAATGCTAGGAGTATGTATAGTAGACGCCGCTGCTCCAGAGCAATTTTCAATCCGAAAACTGCCATCCCGAGGATGGTTTAGAGTTCTTGTAAACGCGGACCACGTTCCTATTAACGTTTTTGAGTTAGCTGGTGTGCGAGGAAGAATTACTGTCTTTCAAGGATCTGAATTCTTCCTTAGGATAGAAGGCGCTGCGGCGGATGGAGCGATCCCATTAGGGGATGACGCCAGCATGACTCTGGAAGAAACTCCGGATCTGGCCGGTCGTCTCGCTCTGGCGGGTGCCGTTCGTAACGATCCACTTGAAATGTCTGTGCCTAGATTTAGCGATTACTGCCGGTTTCGTTGGATTCTTTGATGTGAGGATCGAGGTGTTGACCACCACCGAGGAAGCTAACGGGAACGTTCTTTTGGACGTTAACGAATGCATATATATTGATGATTATACAGTTTTGTTTCATCAGTTGGTAGTGCCCCCCAGCGTTCAAGGAATGCTGAATTCGGTTGCTGCTAGACTGATGCTAAGAAATTGGCAGAATATAAACATGTCAATGAATAGGAATAATGCGAACCTTTTCGCAAAAGCAGTCTTCTTTTTAGTGAGGAGTCTTACATACCGGGCCTAAGCCGAATAGCGCTTGCTTTACCAAGGGACATCTGATCCATCAAAGTAAATCCTCTATCACCACATAAGAATCTATATTTACCAGATTCTAGAAGTGCCAGATTAAAATCTCGTAAGCCTTTATGGACTAATGATTTTCTGTATTCAACTAATAACCATAAAGAATTTTGGCAATCCGAATGGAATTCATGTAATCTCTTTAATAAAGATTTGATTACTGATCCTTCAAAAAAAGTTCCTGGCTTTGATCTTCCAAGAAAAATTTGGTGTACACTAAATCGACTGAGGACTGGCCATGGTCGGTGTAATAGCATGCTCTTTAGGTGGAATGCTGTTGATAGTCCAAGATGTGAGTGTGGTGCAGAAGAAGAAACTATAGACCACTTGGTGAACAGTTGTGGAATATATCGTTTTCAGGGTGGTTTCGAAGGTATTCATTCGGTTACCGATTCTTTTTTGAGTTGGGTTACTAATTTCAAAATTATTTAATGAGTAATATAAAATGCAACACACCCCTTTCGTTTTTTCTTTCTTTTTTGTTTTCAGATTCATTCACTTCGTATCGAGTCGTCATGTCGAGAGTACGTGGTATTAGCTGCTCTCTGTGTTCAAATAAGATTGATCGATACGACGATCCAATTTGTTGTAAATCATGTGATTGTAATTTTCATATCAAGTGTGTCAATATTTCCTTGGAAGATTTTACCAAAATGCGTGAAAATGCTGATTTTAATGGATGGATTTGCCAATCCTGTGAAAAGCCATCAAGTGGTAACACTGTGTGCCCCCCGCTGGATTCCGCTTCTGAGCCTCTTGAATTGAGTCCAATTATTTTTAAGGCTATTCAAGATGCATTAAGACCTTTGCATTTCGAATTAAACAACTTGAGGAATGTAATTGTTACTCAAAGTAAACAAATTGATTCGCTCACTGAAATAATCCAAACATTCGCTGCAGGAAAAAACGCTCTCTCGTCCGCAGCGGCATGTGTACGGGATGTCACAGCTGACGTTGAACCTCGGGAATCTTCAACAGGTGCATGGAATCTCCCAACAGATACGGTGATGAAACATACGTCTAGTAATGATAAATTTGTTCAATCTACAGGCGGTCCGAATGATCAACGCAAATTCAATAAAAATAACAATGAAAATTCGTTTAGCGTCTCTTCGCAACCGTTGGACGAAACTTCTGGATGGAAATTGGCTGAAGGCAGGAAAAAGTCAAGGAGCAAAGAAAAAATGTCCATTTCTGATTTATCTAAACAGGAAAAAAGAAGAAAACCTATAATTGGTTCATCGAAAAGTACTGCTTTGATGAGCGCTCCAAAAAAGTCCATGGCTCATCTACATATATCGAGGCTCAGTCCTTCTACTGCTGCCGAATATGTAATCAAGTACCTAGGTGAAACAATTCAAGATCCTATATGTGAAAAACTCAATTCCAAAAAGCCTGATGTCTACTCCTCCTTTAAACCATCATTTCCATCCCAATACTTAACACAGGTAATGGAGTCCGCATTTTGGCCAGAGTGAGTAACCGTTAATAGGTTTTTTATCAGACGTCGGCTGATGGATCCTCCTTTTCCGAAAAGTCCATCTCGGAACATGGAAACGACAAAAGTAGTAGACCTAAGTTCAAGTTAATGCAGATAAATGCACGAAGCATTGCTAACAAGTTCACATCTTTGGAAGTTTTACTTAGTTCTTCAAGCCCGGATTTACTGAGTGTGGCTGAACATTGTTGTTCTTCATAGAAGTTATCCTTCATGACGATAGCAGGTTATCAGATTGCTTCCTTTTATACCAGACCAAGCCGTGAACATGGGGGTGTTGTTATTTATGTCAGGTCGGTTCTCCGAGTACAGCAGCTTAATGTGGCTAAATACTCAGTGGAAATGCACTGTGAACTGTGTGCAGTTAAGATAAAATATGGTGAGAATACTTTTTGTGTTTTAAGTGTTTATAGACCTCCTTCAGGTGATTGCGACCTGTTTCACAATTCTTTAGAATATGTACTTACGTACTGCAGTACTGCCTCTGATGTTATTTTCTTATGTGGAGACCTCAACATAGATTATCTATCCCTCTCTCCACAATATCGATCTTTAAATGACTTGTTTTTACGTCATAATCTATCAGTTACCTCAAGGGACCCAACTAGGGTTGTTACAGGTTCGAATGGCCTAACCTCCTCCACGAAGGTTGATTATATAGCCACTAATGCTAACTCTCAATTAGTTGATGCAAGTGTGTTTGAAGCGTTCATTGCTGACCATAGAGCAATTATACTAGAATATGTTTGTTGTGGTAACGATCCTTGCGCCTCTAAGGAAAAAATAATGAGAACTATGTCGGATAATAACTGGAAGATTTTCTATTCGTTAATTGAGCGTGCTGATTTTCAGTGGATACATTTTGATTCGACCCTTGAAGACAAGTTCGAGAAGTTTGTTACCTTATTGAAGTCAACATTTGACACAGCCTTTCCACTAAAACGTATAAATTGCTTTCCTTCTCGCCAAAAACCTGGTTGGATCGATGCCACAATCATTTCAGCTCGGGACAATTTGAGGAACCTGCACTGGCTGACGAAGAACTTGAACACGCTCGAGGCTTCACACTTATATAGTAGTGCGAAATCTGAGTACAATCAATTATTGAAGTTCTCTAAATTGGCTTACAACAAAAAAATTCTACATAGTTCAGATAATGTTTGCAAAACAGTTTGGAAATTAGTTAATAAAGAATTGAATAATAGAGTCAAATCCGAGAATAACATCACTCTCCGGGTTGATAATGAACTCATTTCTTGTCCACAGAAGGTGTCGGAGGCCTTTGCCAAATTTTTCACCGAGGTTAATGCTGCCTCTGTTCATACATATTTTGGCGTTTCCCTTTCTGGATCTTGCACCTTGCATACTTCCCTTGATAGTAATTTCTTTTTCTTTCCTGCTACTGCCCAGGAAGTTTCGTCTACTATTTGCGGACTGAAGAATGGTGGTAGCCCAGGACCTGATATGATATCAGCCAGAGCCCTCAAGGTCTTGGCTCCTTTGATTTCTGAACCTATTTCTCATTTACTAAATGAATCAGTGTCCTCTGGGCATTTCCCATCTGTCCTTAAATTGGCACGGATTTTACCAGTCCACAAAAAGGGTGACAGCCAGGATATAACAAATTATCGACCTATCTCCATCTTAAGTCAATTGTCCAAGATTTTTGAAAGAATAATATACAATCGCATGTACAATTATTTGACAAAGTACTCCATACTATCTGATCAGCAACACGGCTTCAGACATGGTAGGTCAACCCAAACGGCCAGTTGTGAATTTTTTGAATTTGTCTACAAGAGCCTTGACGGCGGTGAGTACGTGGCAGGTATATTTTTTGATCTGTCGAAGGCGTTCGACACTCTTCAACATTGTTTCATTCTGGATAAGATGTACCAAATGGGATTCAGGGGCGTGTTTCTGGATTGGGTCAGGACTTTTTTATCTGATCGCAGAATTTATGTTCGATTGAATGACGCTACATCTGACGAACACACTAACAGCCTAGGTGTCGCTCAAGGATCTGTTCTGGGCCCACTACTGTTTCTACTGTTCATAAACGATCTGCCTGCATATGTGGTAGCCAATATACTGGTGATGTTCGCTGATGATACCTCTATCGCTATCAAAGCGAAAAGTCTGCAGGAATTGAAGTTGCTATGCGAGACTATAGTACAATGTTTCACTGATTGGTGTTACAAAAATGCACTCATACTCAATCTGACCAAGTCGGTGATAGTCAGGTTTCAGAATCAGGATAAACCATGCGAACCTCTCATCATTGAATACAATCAAGGAGTCTTGGAGGCGAGAGACGACGTGAGACTTCTGGGCCTCTATGTGGACGCTAATCTGAGGTGGTATATTCACATTGATCATGTTTGTGGTAGGCTAAACACCGCTTACTATGCTTTATTACGACTCAGGAGTTGTCTCCCTGTCGAGGAGCTGCTGACTATTTATTACAGCATGGCTTATAGCCATTTAAGTTACAACGTTGTTCTCTGGGGCTCCTCGGTAGGGTCTAATCGGGTGTTTATTTCCCAGAAACGTATCATACGCCTCATTTTCAAACTTCGCCCATGTGATTCATGCCGTCCGATTTTCTACCAATTTCAAATTCTTCCCTTCCCATGTATATTTATTATCAATAGCCTTGTCTACGTCCATCTGAACGTAAGTAACTTCAAGAAATGCTCTGACTTTCACGAGTATGGAACACGAAACTATGACACTTATTGCATGACATTATTGCTCAAGAGATGTTACTACAGTATAGACGAGTTCCTCAAGGACTCCATCAGTTGAATCTGTATTTTTTTTTATTGTAGTTCTTTTCTTATGTTTGTTATTTTGTATGACTTGTCCTATACATTTTTATAATGTCCAAAAGGATCAATAAAGTTTATTATTATTATTATTATTATTATAAACTGGGTGGAAGTTACCCTACAAAGTCAAAAACAGCAGATAAAGTGATCAATTTTTGTTAACAGAAATTTTCACAATTTGGTGTCCCAGATAAAATGGTAAGAAATTATTAGCAAAAAACGAAAAAAAATTCAATATATATATATATATAGGTATATTTGGTCCTATCGCCATATTTTGGTCCAAACAATCTGCCCTTAGCCTATGTCCCAATAGTTGTGAATCACCCTGTGTAATTCTACTTATTCGATATTTTCTTTATACCTGTAAAAATCATGTAATTCAGTTTCTCCTTCAATTATTAAAAACTAAAACTAAAATTATCAATAAATATTAGGAATTCATATATTGTATTCAATTTAAATTTTCAATCATAATGAATTTTTCAATATTCAAGTTCTGTGGAAATGAATTTTGTCGAAATATCATCAGACAAGGCTTGACAGAATCTGGAATCGAATCATATTCTTGGGGATTGTGTTGTCGGGCTGATCTGAGACATACAAATCATTCTGCTGCTTTCAAAACTTTTCTAGGAAAATGTCGTATGCAGTTGTCTGCTTTGTGGATGAATGCCAGGGAGATTCAGAAGTTGTCCAAGAAGTGCCCATTTCTTGGCTGAAAAATAATAATACCATGTGTATGTGGCCTCCATCCAACTAATATACCTCCATCCAACTATACACTAAACGGAACACCACCCTCGGGTTCATGGAAATTATGTCCAATCAGGTGTGATCGAATATGTGGTAAGTTACTTCCATTCTTTCCAAAAGAGCGTACACAAATATTTTCATTTTAATAAAAATGAATTCGCTTGTTCAAGTTATGTGAAGCCTTGAAAAAAATTCAGCAATGCTATCAAACATTATTTCAATTATGTACATATATTATGAAAGGCTGAAAAAGCTGTTGTATTTGTTGGGTAGATTTTTGTCATTTACAATAAAAAATATTGGAGTATTAGAATTTCATTTTGTATTTACATTTTTATGTATTTCAGATAGTCTTGCAGATGCTAGAAGGCACTGCATTAGGGAATCCTCATCAGAAGATGAGAAAGGCAGAGGCCTAAGAAAAAAAAATTTCGAAGCACCTGATAGGTAAATAGGTTTCTTTGTGGTGATCATCAAGCAAACTTCAAATCATGAATTACTATTGAGTATATTACAGCAAAAATGATTTTTTTTTTTTTATAAAATAGACTCGAAATTTCAGTAAAGCTGGATTTCAGTTCAATCATACTATAATTTGGTCAAAATTATCTAACAGTCGCTGATGAGATATATTTTTGGATAGTAGAAGTATTCAAACTCTATTTTGACCAGAATTTGGCTATTTTTTACGAGTCTGAATAAAATTTATTTACTTTCGAAATATGTACAAGGTAACTTGTTGTTTCATGAACCTATTATTCACTCAATCATTTTTTTAAGGTCGTTATTCTAAATGTGCGTCTCCACCAATGGAGGAAGCTGATCAATCATCAGCAGATTCAGGTAATAGTTTTTTGCTAGAAGACAAAAAAAGTTCTTCAGCCTTTTCTACAATTGATGTATTTTTTTCAGATTATAGACTACAGGAGATCGGGATGCCACAACCAGGTAAAGTTTGTAACTGCATCTGGTATATTTTGAAATAGTAAAATGGAATGGTGTTTCATTGGGAGAATTACATACAGTTAATAAAGATAGTTTCAGTTGGGTTATCAGTTTGGATATGTAAAATTTTATTGGAGCTACTTGTATTGAGTTCATTATTGAATCCATTAGGGATGTATAATAAGATAGATGTATGATGTAATTTAAATGTTTCTATCAGAAATGTATATTTTGTTGAAAACACCTTTTTCAAACACTAGGCAAATAGTTTGTTATTGCAATAATTTTTAACCACATAGGCCAGGTCTTCTCAAAATGGAACACAATATGATAATATTATTTGAAACATGGAAATGGTCTATTATATCTAAATACCCCAATCTCTAATGATAATATTATATTTCTAAATTACCTAATAGCGTGAATAATCTTAAGACCTATATATCTCTTAATCACAAATATTTTGCTTTTCAGAGAACTTAACTCGGTTATGGCCTCAAACTTCTTCCAATTTCTACAGTCCTCCCCGCATGACAGGAACAGTTGCTATCGAACACAATGGTAATTATACTCTTGAGTTGCTTTTTAACAGAATGCATTTGTGCATTTTTGCGCAGAATAAAAAATAACTTTGAATGTTGAGAGAGGAACCCCTAGTTTATAAATTGATTGTATTTTATAGAGATCTTACAACACCCGTCAGGGCCAAAACAAACAGGTGTCAACCAACATGAGCCACTTTCCACTGGTAAGTTATATATATTGAATATTTCAGTCTCTTCATTTCCAGTTAAGAAATGAAGAATATCTACAAGTGCTGTTTATGATTGTTTATTTTTATAGAAAATCGATACACAATACCTGATTCACCCTTGTCCATAATCAATCAAGAGGTTCAGACTAGAGTTGAAAACAATGGTAAAAATATTTCTTGAAGAGAAAAATACAAGGAACAACAAAATGAGTTGTAATATTATAAAATTCACTTCTAGGGAACCTAGAAAGAAAGATTGATAGATTGACTGAACTTGTTGGGAGGATTCTCCTAGAAATTGAGGAGCTAAAGTTACAGCGAGGAAAGAATGAAGTGCTGAATCACACTGATTTGAGGGATGAATTTCCGTTTACGTCTTTGGAAAAATTGAAGGAATTTGAGGCAAGATTAGAAGATGAGGAGGAGAAAAAAAAAGTGGTGAGTTTTTATCTTGAGAGAATGCACAATATTTTTTTTTTCTTTAATATTAATTCACTTTATCAAGAATGCTTTTCCATAAAGATAAAGATTTTTCAGTTCCTTTTCCAAAGAATTATTTGTTTTTCAGACCCAATACTTCAAATCGATAGGAGGCTTGACTTCCAAGGACTTCCATTCGAGGGTGATGGCAAGGGTCTTCACAAATTCCCTTGCCATGCAGTGTTCTTGGAAAGGATTCAAGAACAATTACAAGGTCGAGAGTATGTTACTCCTACAATGTTTATATTGTTACGATACCGTTTCCCACAATAAGCACGGAATCGCATCGGAACCCGAAATACAGGATTCCTGGAAGACGACACAAGGCGTGACCACCGATTGTGACTCTTTCCGTTTTTCATAATTTGAATAGTAGTTAGTTGATGTCTAGCGTTAAATAGATTCATTTGATTTTTCTTTGAACAAATAGAAACGATATCCATTCTATTGAGTTGTCCTTTAATTACCATTGGCAACCCTAAAAAGAAATAAGTTCTTTTTAAGAATAGACTTTTGGATACGTTATTCATAACTGGCGCTGCGAACAGGATATCGCAACGGGGTTTTAGTGAAAAGAAAAAAAACTAAAATCAGTTTCCATAAGTGAATAAGGACTCGTCCGGCAATTGTACAGGCTGTTCGAAGAGTGTTCGAGGAACTCCCGGTGACTATCAAGTCTTTGTGCGGTATCACCAAGAAACCACATCGAACCAGCAGAGAATCAATTCTACCACTCCATCCAGAAGAATGGACATCAACTCGATCCACTTCGATTAAGAAGAAGGAACTACACACCCTAGGATGCATATGTTGGTGATGTAAGTCTATCAATCTCTTTCCTTAAACCCAGAATCCCAAAGTTCAATGACACATACCGATTCTTCAAGCGTACTAGAAGTTATCGCTGAAGATTCAGAATTATTAGAATAAGGAACAAACTTTTTGAATAACCAATTAGGTTCAGAACTATTAGAATTAGGAACAAGTTTTTCGAACAATCAATCAATTAGAAATAGAAGATTGCAACCATATCCTTAAAGGAGAAATTTTGAAAACCTCGAAATGAATAACCAAACTTCTTCTAACCCACCTGTAGTTGACGCAATGTCAAGACAAGATATACAATTGCTTTTGAACTCAATACCTGAATTTTCTCCAGGTCAAAATTTATCAATATTTATCAATGAAATAGACAACCTTTTTATACATCTCCAAGGAAGGTTAACTCCAGACCTTACTTACGCCTTGAATTTCACAATAAGATCAAAAACTAAAGGAGAAGCGAGAGATTACATTTCTTTCCAAAATGCTAAGGATTGAATCACCATCAGACGATCATTATTGCAAAGATACGGAGATCAACGAAATGAAGACCTATTGATTTCTACATTAACACAATCCGTTATTTCGAAATTATTTCGATTTTTACAGTAGAATTTCTCAGAACTTGAATGACCTTTTACAATACCTAACACTCAATACACAAGATCCAAATTATTTGCTTTACAAAAAACAAGATGTAGAAAAATTAGCCCTCAAAACTTTCCAAATTGGACTCTTAGAACCATATCGGTCATATTTTATCAATTTCGAATCTAAAACTCTTGAAGAATGTATAAACAGATGCAAATTTTATGATAATAGAAAGCAAGAGTGGGAATATTGTGAATTCTTAAGAAAAACTCAGGATAATGATGAAAAACCAATTTATCGACAACAAAATAGTAGTTCAAATAGAGAGAATCTATTTGTTACTCAAAAACCTACTTTCAGTCAGCAAAATTATAATAACATCCCTACTTTCAGTCAGCAAAATTATAATAATACTCCTGCACGAATTCCTAATGAAAAAGGTTTTCCATACCCCCATTAATCAACCGATCACTAATAATCCAAAATTCCCAACAAATCGACAAGTTTTCGGGACAAAACCAGGATCAAGTTTTCATAAGATTCAACCAAAGCCTACGCCCATGTCTATTAGCACAAGAAAAACTTTCAAACAACCGGTAACATCCATGTCTATTTCCACCAGAAGAACGGGAATTCAACAGAAACCCAATTTCATCTCAGAAGAACTATTTAATGTTCAATCAGAGAATTGTAATTCCGACGAAAATATGATAGAATATTTTCCAGAAAATGCAGAAAATGAATTCATGTGCCCTAGAAACAAACAATACTTAGACTTGAATTATGTTAAGATTAAGTCAAAATTGCCCTATATTTACCTTCCAGAAGTAAATTTAAGAATTCTTATTGATTCAGATGCAACAAATTCAGTAATTAATAAAAAGCCAGCTCATGAAAAATTTTTCAATTTCCTTTTCAAAGAACCATTCAGTGTTTCTGGCTTAGGCAATACTATTGAATCAGATGACAATTTACATATACCAATTTTATACGAATTAGGGATCTATGAAAATATTCATTTACCTACATGTAGTTGATTGGCATAAAAAATTCGACGCATTATCAGGAACTTCCGATTTACAAAGACTAGGAGCAAGAATCGATTATCAAACACACACTTTAGAAATTAATGGCTTAAATATCCCTTTCAATCTCGAATATTCCAATTCCAAAATTAAACCTAGAAAATTCGCTGCGAAAAATCATGTCAAAATACCAGTTACTATCGAAAATGGCGATGTTATTATACCAGAGCTGAACTTCAAAGGATTTTCAACCCCGGAATGTATTGCCCACGCGAAAGACGGATTATGTTGTATACCAATCCCTCAACCAATAAAATGTACCATCGAAATAAGTTTCTCAGAAAGAATACCTGTTCAATCTTTATTCGAAGCGAAAATATCAGAAGCACCCGCGGAAAATCGAAATTTTAAATTTTCCAAACATTAGAACTGAACACATGAATTCGGAAGAAAGGAGAGAAATTCTAAAACTTTGCAGTAAATTCAGAAATATTTTTTATAATGAAAATTGTGATCTTTCATTCAGTAACACGGTCAAACACAAAATCAGAACAAAAGATGAAGAACCAGTTTACGTGAAGTCCTTCAGACACCCTCATAGTATGAAAGGAATTATCCAAGAACAGATACAAAAATTGCTTGATGATAAAATTATACGACCATCAATTTCACCCTATAGTGGCCCCGTATGGATCGTCAATAAGAAAAAAGACGTATCTGGCGAAAAAAAGTATCCAATGGTAATCGACTATCGTCGTTTAATTAAAAAACGGTAGAAGACAAGTATCCCCTACCCCGAATTGAAGAAATCTTAGACAATTTAGGAAAAAGTTGTTATTTTTCAACATTGGACATGGCCAAAGCATTCCACCAAATTGAAATGGACCCAGATTCCATAGAAAAAACGGCCTTCACAGTAAACAACGGACACTATGAAAACGTTCGTATGCCCTACGGCTTGAAAAACGGAAAGAGTCACAATCGGTGGTCACGCCTTGTGTCGTCTTCCAGGAATCCTGGGTTTCGGGTTCCGATGCGATTCCGTGCTTCTTGTGGGAAACGGTCTCGTAACAATATGGATTTAGCTTTGAAAGGACTTCGCGTCTTATCGACGAGTTGGGCGTCTAGGAGTTCAGGACCTAGTTCGGCCAATCCTGATCCAGATCTTCTGAGGTTTTGTTCTACAAGTCGATGTGCTTTGGACCCGGAATCGCAGACTCCAGCTGATGACGTTCTTATTAACGTTTTTGGCATGACCATTAACAACATTTTGCTTTGTTCCGGCTTGACTCCGGTTACTGGTCCTGGGTTTACCCCACGTCCCGAGAACCTAACTGGATTAGTCAGTATGGCTAGTTCCAGTTCAGAAACGCTTGATTCAGCTGCCAATTCGGTTAATTCACTGAATGGCGTAGAGTTTACTGGAGGTTTTCCTCCAATGCTAGGAGTATGTATAGTAGACGCCGCTGCTCCAGAGCAATTTTCAATCCGAAAACTGCCATCCCGAGGATGGTTTAGAGTTCTTGTAAACGCGGACCACGTTCCTATTAACGTTTTTGAGTTAGCTGGTGTGCGAGGAAGAATTACTGTCTTTCAAGGATCTGAATTCTTCCTTAGGATAGAAGGCGCTGCGGCGGATGGAGCGATCCCATTAGGGGATGACGCCAGCATGACTCTGGAAGAAACTCCGGATCTGGCCGGTCGTCTCGCTCTGGCGGGTGCCGTTCGTAACGATCCACTTGAAATGTCTGTGCCTAGATTTAGCGATTACTGCCGGTTTCGTTGGATTCTTTGATGTGAGGATCGAGGTGTTGACCACCACCGAGGAAGCTAACGGGAACGTTCTTTTGGACGTTAACGAATGCATATATATTGATGATTATACAGTTTTGTTTCATCAGTTGGTAGTGCCCCCCAGCGTTCAAGGAATGCTGAATTCGGTTGCTGCTAGACTGATGCTAAGAAATTGGCAGAATATAAACATGTCAATGAATAGGAATAATGCGAACCTTTTCGCAAAAGCAGTCTTCTTTTTAGTGAGGAGTCTTACATACCGGGCCTAAGCCGAATAGCGCTTGCTTTACCAAGGGACATCTGATCCATCAAAGTAAATCCTCTATCACCACATAAGAATCTATATTTACCAAATTCTAGAAGTGCCAGATTAAAATCTCGTAAGCCTTTATGGACTAATGATTTTCTGTATTCAACTAATAACCATAAAGAATTTTGGCAATCCGAATGGAATTCATGTAATCTCTTTAATAAAGATTTGATTACTGATCCTTCAAAAAAAGTTCCTGGCTTTGATCTTCCAAGAAAAATTTGGTGTACACTAAATCGACTGAGGACTGGCCATGGTCGGTGTAATAGCATGCTCTTTAGGTGGAATGCTGTTGATAGTCCAAGATGTGAGTGTGGTGCAGAAGAAGAAACTATAGACCACTTGGTGAACAGTTGTGGAATATATCGTTTTCAGGGTGGTTTCGAAGGTATTCATTCGGTTACCGATTCTTTTTTGAGTTGGGTTACTAATTTCAAAATTATTTAATGAGTAATATAAAATGCAACACACCCCTTTCGTTTTTTCTTTCTTTTTTGTTTTCAGATTCATTCACTTCGTATCGAGTCGTCATGTCGAGAGTACGTGGTATTAGCTGCTCTCTGTGTTCAAATAAGATTGATCGATACGACGATCCAATTTGTTGTAAATCATGTGATTGTAATTTTCATATCAAGTGTGTCAATATTTCCTTGGAAGATTTTACCAAAATGCGTGAAAATGCTGATTTTAATGGATGGATTTGCCAATCCTGTGAAAAGCCATCAAGTGGTAACACTGTGTGCCCCCCGCTGGATTCCGCTTCTGAGCCTCTTGAATTGAGTCCAATTATTTTTAAGGCTATTCAAGATGCATTAAGACCTTTGCATTTCGAATTAAACAACTTGAGGAATGTAATTGTTACTCAAAGTAAACAAATTGATTCGCTCACTGAAATAATCCAAACATTCGCTGCAGGAAAAAACGCTCTCTCGTCCGCAGCGGCATGTGTACGGGATGTCACAGCTGACGTTGAACCTCGGGAATCTTCAACAGGTGCATGGAATCTCCCAACAGATACGGTGATGAAACATACGTCTAGTAATGATAAATTTGTTCAATCTACAGGCGGTCCGAATGATCAACGCAAATTCAATAAAAATAACAATGAAAATTCGTTTAGCGTCTCTTCGCAACCGTTGGACGAAACTTCTGGATGGAAATTGGCTGAAGGCAGGAAAAAGTCAAGGAGCAAAGAAAAAATGTCCATTTCTGATTTATCTAAACAGGAAAAAAGAAGAAAACCTATAATTGGTTCATCGAAAAGTACTGCTTTGATGAGCGCTCCAAAAAAGTCCATGGCTCATCTACATATATCGAGGCTCAGTCCTTCTACTGCTGCCGAATATGTAATCAAGTACCTAGGTGAAACAATTCAAGATCCTATATGTGAAAAACTCAATTCCAAAAAGCCTGATGTCTACTCCTCCTTTAAACCATCATTTCCATCCCAATACTTAACACAGGTAATGGAGTCCGCATTTTGGCCAGAGTGAGTAACCGTTAATAGGTTTTTTATCAGACGTCGGCTGATGGATCCTCCTTTTCCGAAAAGTCCATCTCGGAACATGGAAACGACAAAAGTAGTAGACCTAAGTTCAAGTTAATGCAGATAAATGCACGAAGCATTGCTAACAAGTTCACATCTTTGGAAGTTTTACTTAGTTCTTCAAGCCCGGATTTACTGAGTGTGGCTGAACATTGTTGTTCTTCATAGAAGTTATCCTTCATGACGATAGCAGGTTATCAGATTGCTTCCTTTTATACCAGACCAAGCCGTGAACATGGGGGTGTTGTTATTTATGTCAGGTCGGTTCTCCGAGTACAGCAGCTTAATGTGGCTAAATACTCAGTGGAAATGCACTGTGAACTGTGTGCAGTTAAGATAAAATATGGTGAGAATACTTTTTGTGTTTTAAGTGTTTATAGACCTCCTTCAGGTGATTGCGACCTGTTTCACAATTCTTTAGAATATGTACTTACGTACTGCAGTACTGCCTCTGATGTTATTTTCTTATGTGGAGACCTCAACATAGATTATCTATCCCTCTCTCCACAATATCGATCTTTAAATGACTTGTTTTTACGTCATAATCTATCAGTTACCTCAAGGGACCCAACTAGGGTTGTTACAGGTTCGAATGGCCTAACCTCCTCCACGAAGGTTGATTATATAGCCACTAATGCTAACTCTCAATTAGTTGATGCAAGTGTGTTTGAAGCGTTCATTGCTGACCATAGAGCAATTATACTAGAATATGTTTGTTGTGGTAACGATCCTTGCGCCTCTAAGGAAAAAATAATGAGAACTATGTCGGATAATAACTGGAAGATTTTCTATTCGTTAATTGAGCGTGCTGATTTTCAGTGGATACATTTTGATTCGACCCTTGAAGACAAGTTCGAGAAGTTTGTTACCTTATTGAAGTCAACATTTGACACAGCCTTTCCACTAAAACGTATAAATTGCTTTCCTTCTCGCCAAAAACCTGGTTGGATCGATGCCACAATCATTTCAGCTCGGGACAATTTGAGGAACCTGCACTGGCTGACGAAGAACTTGAACACGCTCGAGGCTTCACACTTATATAGTAGTGCGAAATCTGAGTACAATCAATTATTGAAGTTCTCTAAATTGGCTTACAACAAAAAAATTCTACATAGTTCAGATAATGTTTGCAAAACAGTTTGGAAATTAGTTAATAAAGAATTGAATAATAGAGTCAAATCCGAGAATAACATCACTCTCCGGGTTGATAATGAACTCATTTCTTGTCCACAGAAGGTGTCGGAGGCCTTTGCCAAATTTTTCACCGAGGTTAATGC
Organism: Coccinella septempunctata; assembly: GCF_907165205.1. Taxonomy (NCBI): domain Eukaryota; kingdom Metazoa; phylum Arthropoda; class Insecta; order Coleoptera; family Coccinellidae; genus Coccinella; species Coccinella septempunctata. Next base: position 9,529,858 of record NC_058190.1, on the reverse strand, counting down.
TGCCTCTGTTCATACATATTTTGGCGTTTCCCTTTCTGGATCTTGCACCTTGCATACTTCCCTTGATAGTAATTTCTTTTTCTTTCCTGCTACTGCCCAGGAAGTTTCGTCTACCATTTGCGGACTGAAGAATGGTGGTAGCCCAGGACCTGATATGATATCAGCCAGAGCCCTCAAGGTCTTGGCTCCTTTGATTTCTGAACCTATTTCTCATTTACTAAATGAATCAGTGTCCTCTGGGCATTTCCCATCTGTCCTTAAATTGGCACGGATTTTACCAGTCCACAAAAAGGGTGACAGCCAGGATATAACAAATTATCGACCTATCTCCATCTTAAGTCAATTGTCCAAGATTTTTGAAAGAATAATATACAATCGCATGTACAATTATTTGACAAAGTACTCTTACTATCTGATCAGCAACACGGCTTCAGACATGGTAGGTCAACCCAAACGGCCAGTTGTGAATTTTTTGAATTTGTCTACAAGAGCCTTGACGGCGGTGAGTACGTGGCAGGTATATTTTTTGATCTGTCGAAGGCGTTCGACACTCTTCAACATTGTTTCATTCTGGATAAGATGTACCAAATGGGATTCAGGGGCGTGTTTCTGGATTGGGTCAGGACTTTTTTATCTGATCGCAGAATTTATGTTCGATTGAATGACGCTACATCTGACGAACACACTAACAGCCTAGGTGTCGCTCAAGGATCTGTTCTGGGCCCACTACTGTTTCTACTGTTCATAAACGATCTGCCTGCATATGTGGTAGCCAATATACTGGTGATGTTCGCTGATGATACCTCTATCGCTATCAAAGCGAAAAGTCTGCAGGAATTGAAGTTGCTATGCGAGACTATAGTACAATGTTTCACTGATTGGTGTTACAAAAATGCACTCATACTCAATCTGACCAAGTCGGTGATAGTCAGGTTTCAGAATCAGGATAAACCATGCGAACCTCTCATCATTGAATACAATCAAGGAGTCTTGGAGGCGAGAGACGACGTGAGACTTCTGGGCCTCTATGTGGACGCTAATCTGAGGTGGTATATTCACATTGATCATGTTTGTGGTAGGCTAAACACCGCTTACTATGCTTTATTACGACTCAGGAGTTGTCTCCCTGTCGAGGAGCTGCTGACTATTTATTACAGCATGGCTTATAGCCATTTAAGTTACAACGTTGTTCTCTGGGGCTCCTCGGTAGGGTCTAATCGGGTGTTTATTTCCCAGAAACGTATCATACGCCTCATTTTCAAACTTCGCCCATGTGATTCATGCCGTCCGATTTTCTACCAATTTCAAATTCTTCCCTTCCCATGTATATTTATTATCAATAGCCTTGTCTACGTCCATCTGAACGTAAGTAACTTCAAGAAATGCTCTGACTTTCACGAGTATGGAACACGAAACTATGACACTTATTGCATGACATTATTGCTCAAGAGATGTTACTACAGTATAGACGAGTTCCTCAAGGACTCCATCAGTTGAATCTGTATTTTTTTTTATTGTAGTTCTTTTCTTATGTTTGTTATTTTGTATGACTTGTCCTATACATTTTTATAATGTCCAAAAGGATCAATAAAGTTTATTATTATTATTATTATTATTATAAACTGGGTGGAAGTTACCCTACAAAGTCAAAAACAGCAGATAAAGTGATCAATTTTTGTTAACAGAAATTTTCACAATTTGGTGTCCCAGATAAAATGGTAAGAAATTATTAGCAAAAAACGAAAAAAAATTCAATATATATATATATATAGGTATATTTGGTCCTATCGCCATATTTTGGTCCAAACAATCTGCCCTTAGCCTATGTCCCAATAGTTATGAATCACCCTGTGTAATTCTACTTATTCGATATTTTCTTTATACCTGTAAAAATCATGTAATTCAGTTTCTCCTTCAATTATTAAAAACTAAAACTAAAATTATCAATAAATATTAGGAATTCATATATTGTATTCAATTTAAATTTTCAATCATAATGAATTTTTCAATATTCAAGTTCTGTGGAAATGAATTTTGTCGAAATATCATCAGACAAGGCTTGACAGAATCTGGAATCGAATCATATTCTTGGGGATTGTGTTGTCGGGCTGATCTGAGACATACAAATCATTCTGCTGCTTTCAAAACTTTTCTAGGAAAATGTCGTATGCAGTTGTCTGCTTTGTGGATGAATGCCAGGGAGATTCAGAAGTTGTCCAAGAAGTGCCCATTTCTTGGCTGAAAAATAATAATACCATGTGTATGTGGCCTCCATCCAACTAATATACCTCCATCCAACTATACACTAAACGGAACACCACCCTCGGGTTCATGGAAATTATGTCCAATCAGGTGTGATCGAATATGTGGTAAGTTACTTCCATTCTTTCCAAAAGAGCGTACACAAATATTTTCATTTTAATAAAAATGAATTCGCTTGTTCAAGTTATGTGAAGCCTTGAAAAAAATTCAGCAATGCTATCAAACATTATTTCAATTATGTACATATATTATGAAAGGCTGAAAAAGCTGTTGTATTTGTTGGGTAGATTTTTGTCATTTACAATAAAAAATATTGGAGTATTAGAATTTCATTTTGTATTTACATTTTTATGTATTTCAGATAGTCTTGCAGATGCTAGAAGGCACTGCATTAGGGAATCCTCATCAGAAGATGAGAAAGGCAGAGGCCTAAGAAAAAAAAATTTCGAAGCACCTGATAGGTAAATAGGTTTCTTTGTGGTGATCATCAAGCAAACTTCAAATCATGAATTACTATTGAGTATATTACAGCAAAAATGATTTTTTTTTTTTTATAAAATAGACTCGAAATTTCAGTAAAGCTGGATTTCAGTTCAATCATACTATAATTTGGTCAAAATTATCTAACAGTCGCTGATGAGATATATTTTTGGATAGTAGAAGTATTCAAACTCTATTTTGACCAGAATTTGGCTATTTTTTACGAGTCTGAATAAAATTTATTTACTTTCGAAATATGTACAAGGTAACTTGTTGTTTCATGAACCTATTATTCACTCAATCATTTTTTTAAGGTCGTTATTCTAAATGTGCGTCTCCACCAATGGAGGAAGCTGATCAATCATCAGCAGATTCAGGTAATAGTTTTTTGCTAGAAGACAAAAAAAGTTCTTCAGCCTTTTCTACAATTGATGTATTTTTTTCAGATTATAGACTACAGGAGATCGGGATGCCACAACCAGGTAAAGTTTGTAACTGCATCTGGTATATTTTGAAATAGTAAAATGGAATGGTGTTTCATTGGGAGAATTACATACAGTTAATAAAGATAGTTTCAGTTGGGTTATCAGTTTGGATATGTAAAATTTTATTGGAGCTACTTGTATTGAGTTCATTATTGAATCCATTAGGGATGTATAATAAGATAGATGTATGATGTAATTTAAATGTTTCTATCAGAAATGTATATTTTGTTGAAAACACCTTTTTCAAACACTAGGCAAATAGTTTGTTATTGCAATAATTTTTAACCACATAGGCCAGGTCTTCTCAAAATGGAACACAATATGATAATATTATTTGAAACATGGAAATGGTCTATTATATCTAAATACCCCAATCTCTAATGATAATATTATATTTCTAAATTACCTAATAGCGTGAATAATCTTAAGACCTATATATCTCTTAATCACAAATATTTTGCTTTTCAGAGAACTTAACTCGGTTATGGCCTCAAACTTCTTCCAATTTCTACAGTCCTCCCCGCATGACAGGAACAGTTGCTATCGAACACAATGGTAATTATACTCTTGAGTTGCTTTTTAACAGAATGCATTTGTGCATTTTTGCGCAGAATAAAAAATAACTTTGAATGTTGAGAGAGGAACCCCTAGTTTATAAATTGATTGTATTTTATAGAGATCTTACAACACCCGTCAGGGCCAAAACAAACAGGTGTCAACCAACATGAGCCACTTTCCACTGGTAAGTTATATATATTGAATATTTCAGTCTCTTCATTTCCAGTTAAGAAATGAAGAATATCTACAAGTGCTGTTTATGATTGTTTATTTTTATAGAAAATCGATACACAATACCTGATTCACCCTTGTCCATAATCAATCAAGAGGTTCAGACTAGAGTTGAAAACAATGGTAAAAATATTTCTTGAAGAGAAAAATACAAGGAACAACAAAATGAGTTGTAATATTATAAAATTCACTTCTAGGGAACCTAGAAAGAAAGATTGATAGATTGACTGAACTTGTTGGGAGGATTCTCCTAGAAATTGAGGAGCTAAAGTTACAGCGAGGAAAGAATGAAGTGCTGAATCACACTGATTTGAGGGATGAATTTCCGTTTACGTCTTTGGAAAAATTGAAGGAATTTGAGGCAAGATTAGAAGATGAGGAGGAGAAAAAAAAAGTGGTGAGTTTTTATCTTGAGAGAATGCACAATATTTTTTTTTTCTTTAATATTAATTCACTTTATCAAGAATGCTTTTCCATAAAGATAAAGATTTGTCAGTTCCTTTTCCAAAGAATTATTTGTTTTTCAGACCCAATACTTCAAATCGATAGGAGGCTTGACTTCCAAGGACTTCCATTCGAGGGTGATGGCAAGGGTCTTCACAAATTCCCTTGCCATGCAGTGTTCTTGGAAAGGATTCAAGAACAATTACAAGGTCGAGAGTATGTTACTCCTACAATGTTTATATTGTTACGATACCGTTTCCCACAATAAGCACGGAATCGCATCGGAACCCGAAATACAGGATTCCTGGAAGACGGCACAAGGCGTGACCACCGATTGTGACTCTTTCCGTTTTTCATAATTTGAATAGTAGTTAGTTGATGTCTAGCGTTAAATAGATTCATTTGATTTTTCTTTGAACAAATAGAAACGATATCCATTCTATTGAGTTGTCCTTTAATTACCATTGGCAACCCTAAAAAGAAATAAGTTCTTTTTAAGAATAGACTTTTGGATACGTTATTCATAACTGGCGCTGCGAACAGGATATCGCAACGGGGTTTTAGTGAAAAGAAAAAAAACTAAAATCAGTTTCCATAAGTGAATAAGGACTCGTCCGGCAATTGTACAGGCTGTTCGAAGAGTGTTCGAGGAACTCCCGGTGACTATCAAGTCTTTGTGCGGTATCACCAAGAAACCACATCGAACCAGCAGAGAATCAATTCTACCACTCCATCCAGAAGAATGGACATCAACTCGATCCACTTCGATTAAGAAGAAGGAACTACACACCCTAGGATGCATATGTTGGTGATGTAAGTCTATCAATCTCTTTCCTTAAACCCAGAATCCCAAAGTTCAATGACACATACCGATTCTTCAAGCGTACTAGAAGTTATCGCTGAAGATTCAGAATTATTAGAATAAGGAACAAACTTTTTGAATAACCAATTAGGTTCAGAACTATTAGAATTAGGAACAAGTTTTTCGAACAATCAATCAATTAGAAATAGAAGATTGCAACCATATCCTTAAAGGAGAAATTTTGAAAACCTCGAAATGAATAACCAAACTTCTTCTAACCCACCTGTAGTTGACGCAATGTCAAGACAAGATATACAATTGCTTTTGAACTCAATACCTGAATTTTCTCCAGGTCAAAATTTATCAATATTTATCAATGAAATAGACAACCTTTTTATACATCTCCAAGGAAGGTTAACTCCAGACCTTACTTACGCCTTGAATTTCACAATAAGATCAAAAACTAAAGGAGAAGCGAGAGATTACATTTCTTTCCAAAATGCTAAGGATTGAATCACCATCAGACGATCATTATTGCAAAGATACGGAGATCAACGAAATGAAGACCTATTGATTTCTACATTAACACAATCCGTTATTTCGAAATTATTTCGATTTTTACAGTAGAATTTCTCAGAACTTGAATGACCTTTTACAATACCTAACACTCAATACACAAGATCCAAATTATTTGCTTTACAAAAAACAAGATGTAGAAAAATTAGCCCTCAAAACTTTCCAAATTGGACTCTTAGAACCATATCGGTCATATTTTATCAATTTCGAATCTAAAACTCTTGAAGAATGTATAAACAGATGCAAATTTTATGATAATAGAAAGCAAGAGTGGGAATATTGTGAATTCTTAAGAAAAACTCAGGATAATGATGAAAAACCAATTTATCGACAACAAAATAGTAGTTCAAATAGAGAGAATCTATTTGTTACTCAAAAACCTACTTTCAGTCAGCAAAATTATAATAACATCCCTACTTTCAGTCAGCAAAATTATAATAATACTCCTGCACGAATTCCTAATGAAAAAGGTTTTCCATACCCCCATTAATCAACCGATCACTAATAATCCAAAATTCCCAACAAATCGACAAGTTTTCGGGACAAAACCAGGATCAAGTTTTCATAAGATTCAACCAAAGCCTACGCCCATGTCTATTAGCACAAGAAAAACTTTCAAACAACCGGTAACATCCATGTCTATTTCCACCAGAAGAACGGGAATTCAACAGAAACCCAATTTCATCTCAGAAGAACTATTTAATGTTCAATCAGAGAATTGTAATTCCGACGAAAATATGATAGAATATTTTCCAGAAAATGCAGAAAATGAATTCATGTGCCCTAGAAACAAACAATACTTAGACTTGAATTATGTTAAGATTAAGTCAAAATTGCCCTATATTTACCTTCCAGAAGTAAATTTAAGAATTCTTATTGATTCAGATGCAACAAATTCAGTAATTAATAAAAAGCCAGCTCATGAAAAATTTTTCAATTTCCTTTTCAAAGAACCATTCAGTGTTTCTGGCTTAGGCAATACTATTGAATCAGATGACAATTTACATATACCAATTTTATACGAATTAGGGATCTATGAAAATATTCATTTACCTACATGTAGTTGATTGGCATAAAAAATTCGACGCATTATCAGGAACTTCCGATTTACAAAGACTAGGAGCAAGAATCGATTATCAAACACACACTTTAGAAATTAATGGCTTAAATATCCCTTTCAATCTCGAATATTCCAATTCCAAAATTAAACCTAGAAAATTCGCTGCGAAAAATCATGTCAAAATACCAGTTACTATCGAAAATGGCGATGTTATTATACCAGAGCTGAACTTCAAAGGATTTTCAACCCCGGAATGTATTGCCCACGCGAAAGACGGATTATGTTGTATACCAATCCCTCAACCAATAAAATGTACCATCGAAATAAGTTTCTCAGAAAGAATACCTGTTCAATCTTTATTCGAAGCGAAAATATCAGAAGCACCCGCGGAAAATCGAAATTTTAAATTTTCCAAACATTAGAACTGAACACATGAATTCGGAAGAAAGGAGAGAAATTCTAAAACTTTGCAGTAAATTCAGAAATATTTTTTATAATGAAAATTGTGATCTTTCATTCAGTAACACGGTCAAACACAAAATCAGAACAAAAGATGAAGAACCAGTTTACGTGAAGTCCTTCAGACACCCTCATAGTATGAAAGGAATTATCCAAGAACAGATACAAAAATTGCTTGATGATAAAATTATACGACCATCAATTTCACCCTATAGTGGCCCCGTATGGATCGTCAATAAGAAAAAAGACGTATCTGGCGAAAAAAAGTATCCAATGGTAATCGACTATCGTCGTTTAATTAAAAAACGGTAGAAGACAAGTATCCCCTACCCCGAATTGAAGAAATCTTAGACAATTTAGGAAAAAGTTGTTATTTTTCAACATTGGACATGGCCAAAGCATTCCACCAAATTGAAATGGACCCAGATTCCATAGAAAAAACGGCCTTCACAGTAAACAACGGACACTATGAAAACGTTCGTATGCCCTACGGCTTGAAAAACGGAAAGAGTCACAATCGGTGGTCACGCCTTGTGTCGTCTTCCAGGAATCCTGGGTTTCGGGTTCCGATGCGATTCCGTGCTTCTTGTGGGAAACGGTCTCGTAACAATATGGATTTAGCTTTGAAAGGACTTCGCGTCTTATCGACGAGTTGGGCGTCTAGGAGTTCAGGACCTAGTTCGGCCAATCCTGATCCAGATCTTCTGAGGTTTTGTTCTACAAGTCGATGTGCTTTGGACCCGGAATCGCAGACTCCAGCTGATGACGTTCTTATTAACGTTTTTGGCATGACCATTAACAACATTTTGCTTTGTTCCGGCTTGACTCCGGTTACTGGTCCTGGGTTTACCCCACGTCCCGAGAACCTAACTGGATTAGTCAGTATGGCTAGTTCCAGTTCAGAAACGCTTGATTCAGCTGCCAATTCGGTTAATTCACTGAATGGCGTAGAGTTTACTGGAGGTTTTCCTCCAATGCTAGGAGTATGTATAGTAGACGCCGCTGCTCCAGAGCAATTTTCAATCCGAAAACTGCCATCCCGAGGATGGTTTAGAGTTCTTGTAAACGCGGACCACGTTCCTATTAACGTTTTTGAGTTAGCTGGTGTGCGAGGAAGAATTACTGTCTTTCAAGGATCTGAATTCTTCCTTAGGATAGAAGGCGCTGCGGCGGATGGAGCGATCCCATTAGGGGATGACGCCAGCATGACTCTGGAAGAAACTCCGGATCTGGCCGGTCGTCTCGCTCTGGCGGGTGCCGTTCGTAACGATCCACTTGAAATGTCTGTGCCTAGATTTAGCGATTACTGCCGGTTTCGTTGGATTCTTTGATGTGAGGATCGAGGTGTTGACCACCACCGAGGAAGCTAACGGGAACGTTCTTTTGGACGTTAACGAATGCATATATATTGATGATTATACAGTTTTGTTTCATCAGTTGGTAGTGCCCCCCAGCGTTCAAGGAATGCTGAATTCGGTTGCTGCTAGACTGATGCTAAGAAATTGGCAGAATATAAACATGTCAATGAATAGGAATAATGCGAACCTTTTCGCAAAAGCAGTCTTCTTTTTAGTGAGGAGTCTTACATACCGGGCCTAAGCCGAATAGCGCTTGCTTTACCAAGGGACATCTGATCCATCAAAGTAAATCCTCTATCACCACATAAGAATCTATATTTACCAGATTCTAGAAGTGCCAGATTAAAATCTCGTAAGCCTTTATGGACTAATGATTTTCTGTATTCAACTAATAACCATAAAGAATTTTGGCAATCCGAATGGAATTCATGTAATCTCTTTAATAAAGATTTGATTACTGATCCTTCAAAAAAAGTTCCTGGCTTTGATCTTCCAAGAAAAATTTGGTGTACACTAAATCGACTGAGGACTGGCCATGGTCGGTGTAATAGCATGCTCTTTAGGTGGAATGCTGTTGATAGTCCAAGATGTGAGTGTGGTGCAGAAGAAGAAACTATAGACCACTTGGTGAACAGTTGTGGAATATATCGTTTTCAGGGTGGTTTCGAAGGTATTCATTCGGTTACCGATTCTTTTTTGAGTTGGGTTACTAATTTCAAAATTATTTAATGAGTAATATAAAATGCAACACACCCCTTTCGTTTTTTCTTTCTTTTTTGTTTTCAGATTCATTCACTTCGTATCGAGTCGTCATGTCGAGAGTACGTGGTATTAGCTGCTCTCTGTGTTCAAATAAGATTGATCGATACGACGATCCAATTTGTTGTAAATCATGTGATTGTAATTTTCATATCAAGTGTGTCAATATTTCCTTGGAAGATTTTACCAAAATGCGTGAAAATGCTGATTTTAATGGATGGATTTGCCAATCCTGTGAAAAGCCATCAAGTGGTAACACTGTGTGCCCCCCGCTGGATTCCGCTTCTGAGCCTCTTGAATTGAGTCCAATTATTTTTAAGGCTATTCAAGATGCATTAAGACCTTTGCATTTCGAATTAAACAACTTGAGGAATGTAATTGTTACTCAAAGTAAACAAATTGATTCGCTCACTGAAATAATCCAAACATTCGCTGCAGGAAAAAACGCTCTCTCGTCCGCAGCGGCATGTGTACGGGATGTCACAGCTGACGTTGAACCTCGGGAATCTTCAACAGGTGCATGGAATCTCCCAACAGATACGGTGATGAAACATACGTCTAGTAATGATAAATTTGTTCAATCTACAGGCGGTCCGAATGATCAACGCAAATTCAATAAAAATAACAATGAAAATTCGTTTAGCGTCTCTTCGCAACCGTTGGACGAAACTTCTGGATGGAAATTGGCTGAAGGCAGGAAAAAGTCAAGGAGCAAAGAAAAAATGTCCATTTCTGATTTATCTAAACAGGAAAAAAGAAGAAAACCTATAATTGGTTCATCGAAAAGTACTGCTTTGATGAGCGCTCCAAAAAAGTCCATGGCTCATCTACATATATCGAGGCTCAGTCCTTCTACTGCTGCCGAATATGTAATCAAGTACCTAGGTGAAACAATTCAAGATCCTATATGTGAAAAACTCAATTCCAAAAAGCCTGATGTCTACTCCTCCTTTAAACTATCATTTCCATCCCAATACTTAACACAGGTAATGGAGTCCGCATTTTGGCCAGAGGGAGTAACCGTTAATAGGTTTTTTATCAGACGTCGGCTGATGGATCCTCCTTTTCCGAAAAGTCCATCTCGGAACATGGAAACGACAAAAGTAGTAGACCTAAGTTCAAGTTAATGCAGATAAATGCACGAAGCATTGCTAACAAGTTCACATCTTTGGAAGTTTTACTTAGTTCTTCAAGCCCGGATTTACTGAGTGTGGCTGAACATTGTTGTTCTTCATAGAAGTTATCCTTCATGACGATAGCAGGTTATCAGATTGCTTCCTTTTATACCAGACCAAGCCGTGAACATGGGGGTGTTGTTATTTATGTCAGGTCGGTTCTCCGAGTACAGCAGCTTAATGTGGCTAAATACTCAGTGGAAATGCACTGTGAACTGTGTGCAGTTAAGATAAAATATGGTGAGAATACTTTTTGTGTTTTAAGTGTTTATAGACCTCCTTCAGGTGATTGCGACCTGTTTCACAATTCTTTAGAATATGTACTTACGTACTGCAGTACTGCCTCTGATGTTATTTTCTTATGTGGAGACCTCAACATAGATTATCTATCCCTCTCTCCACAATATCGATCTTTAAATGACTTGTTTTTACGTCATAATCTATCAGTTACCTCAAGGGACCCAACTAGGGTTGTTACAGGTTCGAATGGCCTAACCTCCTCCACGAAGGTTGATTATATAGCCACTAATGCTAACTCTCAATTAGTTGATGCAAGTGTGTTTGAAGCGTTCATTGCTGACCATAGAGCAATTATACTAGAATATGTTTGTTGTGGTAACGATCCTTGCGCCTCTAAGGAAAAAATAATGAGAACTATGTCGGATAATAACTGGAAGATTTTCTATTCGTTAATTGAGCGTGCTGATTTTCAGTGGATACATTTTGATTCGACCCTTGAAGACAAGTTCGAGAAGTTTGTTACCTTATTGAAGTCAACATTTGACACAGCCTTTCCACTAAAACGTATAAATTGCTTTCCTTCTCGCCAAAAACCTGGTTGGATCGATGCCACAATCATTTCAGCTCGGGACAATTTGAGGAACCTGCACTGGCTGACGAAGAACTTGAACACGCTCGAGGCTTCACACTTATATAGTAGTGCGAAATCTGAGTACAATCAATTATTGAAGTTCTCTAAATTGGCTTACAACAAAAAAATTCTACATAGTTCAGATAATGTTTGCAAAACAGTTTGGAAATTAGTTAATAAAGAATTGAATAATAGAGTCAAATCCGAGAATAACATCACTCTCCGGGTTGATAATGAACTCATTTCTTGTCCACAGAAGGTGTCGGAGGCCTTTGCCAAATTTTTCACCGAGGTTAATGCTGCCTCTGTTCATACATATTTTGGCGTTTCCCTTTCTGGATCTTGCACCTTGCATACTTCCCTTGATAGTAATTTCTTTTTCTTTCCTGCTACTGCCCAGGAAGTTTCGTCTACCATTTGCGGACTGAAGAATGGTGGTAGCCCAGGACCTGATATGATATCAGCCAGAGCCCTCAAGGTCTTGGCTCCTTTGATTTCTGAACCTATTTCTCATTTACTAAATGAATCAGTGTCCTCTGGGCATTTCCCATCTGTCCTTAAATTGGCACGGATTTTACCAGTCCACAAAAAGGGTGACAGCCAGGATATAACAAATTATCGACCTATCTCCATCTTAAGTCAATTGTCCAAGATTTTTGAAAGAATAATATACAATCGCATGTACAATTATTTGACAAAGTACTCCATACTATCTGATCAGCAACACGGCTTCAGACATGGTAGGTCAACCCAAACGGCCAGTTGTGAATTTTTTGAATTTGTCTACAAGAGCCTTGACGGCGGTGAGTACGTGGCAGGTATATTTTTTGATCTGTCGAAGGCGTTCGACACTCTTCAACATTGTTTCATTCTGGATAAGATGTACCAAATGGGATTCAGGGGCGTGTTTCTGGATTGGGTCAGGACTTTTTTATCTGATCGCAGAATTTATGTTCGATTGAATGACGCTACATCTGACGAACACACTAACAGCCTAGGTGTCGCTCAAGGATCTGTTCTGGGCCCACTACTGTTTCTACTGTTCATAAACGATCTGCCTGCATATGTGGTAGCCAATATACTGGTGATGTTCGCTGATGATACCTCTATCGCTATCAAAGCGAAAAGTCTGCAGGAATTGAAGTTGCTATGCGAGACTATAGTACAATGTTTCACTGATTGGTGTTACAAAAATGCACTCATACTCAATCTGACCAAGTCGGTGATAGTCAGGTTTCAGAATCAGGATAAACCATGCGAACCTCTCATCATTGAATACAATCAAGGAGTCTTGGAGGCGAGAGACGACGTGAGACTTCTGGGCCTCTATGTGGACGCTAATCTGAGGTGGTATATTCACATTGATCATGTTTGTGGTAGGCTAAACACCGCTTACTATGCTTTATTACGACTCAGGAGTTGTCTCCCTGTCGAGGAGCTGCTGACTATTTATTACAGCATGGCTTATAGCCATTTAAGTTACAACGTTGTTCTCTGGGGCTCCTCGGTAGGGTCTAATCGGGTGTTTATTTCCCAGAAACGTATCATACGCCTCATTTTCAAACTTCGCCCATGTGATTCATGCCGTCCGATTTTCTACCAATTTCAAATTCTTCCCTTCCCATGTATATTTATTATCAATAGCCTTGTCTACGTCCATCTGAACGTAAGTAACTTCAAGAAATGCTCTGACTTTCACGAGTATGGAACACGAAACTATGACACTTATTGCATGACATTATTGCTCAAGAGATGTTACTACAGTATAGACGAGTTCCTCAAGGACTCCATCAGTTGAATCTGTATTTTTTTTTATTGTAGTTCTTTTCTTATGTTTGTTATTTTGTATGACTTGTCCTATACATTTTTATAATGTCCAAAAGGATCAATAAAGTTTATTATTATTATTATTATTATTATAAACTGGGTGGAAGTTACCCTACAAAGTCAAAAACAGCAGATAAAGTGATCAATTTTTGTTAACAGAAATTTTCACAATTTGGTGTCCCAGATAAAATGGTAAGAAATTATTAGCAAAAAACGAAAAAAAATTCAATATATATATATATATATAGGTATATTTGGTCCTATCGCCATATTTTGGTCCAAACAATCTGCCCTTAGCCTATGTCCCAATAGTTATGAATCACCCTGTATAATTCTACTTATTCGATATTTTCTTTATACCTGTAAAAATCATGTAATTCAGTTTCTCCTTCAATTATTAAAAACTAAAACTAAAATTATCAATAAATATTAGGAATTCATATATTGTATTCAATTAAATTTTCAGGTGTGATCGAATATGTGGTAAGTTACTTCCATTCTTTCCAAAAGAGCGTACACAAATATTTTCATTTTAATAAAAATGAATTCGCTTGTTCAAGTTATGTGAAGCCTTGAAAAAAAAAAAGCAATGCTATCAAACATTATTTCAATTATGTACATATATTATGAAAGGCTGAAAAAGCTGTTGTATTTGTTGGGTAGATTTTTGTCATTTACAATAAAAAATATTGGAGTATTAGAATTTCATTTTGTATTTACATTTTTATGTATTTCAGATAGTCTTGCAGATGCTAGAAGGCACTGCATTAGGGAATCCTCATCAGAAGATGAGAAAGGCAGAGGCCTAAGAAAAAAAAATTTCGAAGCACCTGATAGGTAAATAGGTTTCTTTGTGGTGATCATCAAGCAAACTTCAAATCATGAATTACTATTGAGTATATTACAGCAAAAATGATTTTTTTTTTTTTATAAAATAGACTCGAAATTTCAGTAAAGCTGGATTTCAGTTCAATCATACTATAATTTGGTCAAAATTATCTAACAGTCGCTGATGAGATATATTTTTGGATAGTAGAAGTATTCAAACTCTATTTTGACCAGAATTTGGCTATTTTTTACGAGTCTGAATAAAATTTATTTACTTTCGAAATATGTACAAGGTAACTTGTTGTTTCATGAACCTATTATTCACTCAATCATTTTTTTAAGGTCGTTATTCTAAATGTGCGTCTCCACCAATGGAGGAAGCTGATCAATCATCAGCAGATTCAGGTAATAGTTTTTTGCTAGAAGACAAAAAAAGTTCTTCAGCCTTTTCTACAATTGATGTATTTTTTTCAGATTATAGACTACAGGAGATCGGGATGCCACAACCAGGTAAAGTTTGTAACTGCATCTGGTATATTTTGAAATAGTAAAATGGAATGGTGTTTCATTGGGAGAATTACATACAGTTAATAAAGATAGTTTCAGTTGGGTTATCAGTTTGGATATGTAAAATTTTATTGGAGCTACTTGTATTGAGTTCATTATTGAATCCATTAGGGATGTATAATAAGATAGATGTATGATGTAATTTAAATGTTTCTATCAGAAATGTATATTTTGTTGAAAACACCTTTTTCAAACACTAGGCAAATAGTTTGTTATTGCAATAATTTTTAACCACATAGGCCAGGTCTTCTCAAAATGGAACACAATATGATAATATTATTTGAAACATGGAAATGGTCTATTATATCTAAATACCCCAATCTCTAATGATAATATTATATTTCTAAATTACCTAATAGCGTGAATAATCTTAAGACCTATATATCTCTTAATCACAAATATTTTGCTTTTCAGAGAACTTAACTCGGTTATGGCCTCAAACTTCTTCCAATTTCTACAGTCCTCCCCGCATGACAGGAACAGTTGCTATCGAACACAATGGTAATTATACTCTTGAGTTGCTTTTTAACAGAATGCATTTGTGCATTTTTGCGCAGAATAAAAAATAACTTTGAATGTTGAGAGAGGAACCCCTAGTTTATAAATTGATTGTATTTTATAGAGATCTTACAACACCCGTCAGGGCCAAAACAAACAGGTGTCAACCAACATGAGCCACTTTCCACTGGTAAGTTATATATATTGAATATTTCAGTCTCTTCATTTCCAGTTAAGAAATGAAGAATATCTACAAGTGCTGTTTATGATTGTTTATTTTTATAGAAAATCGATACACAATACCTGATTCACCCTTGTCCATAATCAATCAAGAGGTTCAGACTAGAGTTGAAAACAATGGTAAAAATATTTCTTGAAGAGAAAAATACAAGGAACAACAAAATGAGTTGTAATATTATAAAATTCACTTCTAGGGAACCTAGAAAGAAAGATTGATAGATTGACTGAACTTGTTGGGAGGATTCTCCTAGAAATTGAGGAGCTAAAGTTACAGCGAGGAAAGAATGAAGTGCTGAATCACACTGATTTGAGGGATGAATTTCCGTTTACGTCTTTGGAAAAATTGAAGGAATTTGAGGCAAGATTAGAAGATGAGGAGGAGAAAAAAAAAGTGGTGAGTTTTTATCTTGAGAGAATGCACAATATTTTTTTTTTCTTTAATATTAATTCACTTTATCAAGAATGCTTTTCCATAAAGATAAAGATTTTTCAGTTCCTTTTCCAAAGAATTATTTGTTTTTCAGACCCAATACTTCAAATCGATAGGAGGCTTGACTTCCAAGGACTTCCATTCGAGGGTGATGGCAAGGGTCTTCACAAATTCCCTTGCCATGCAGTGTTCTTGGAAAGGATTCAAGAACAATTACAAGGTCGAGAGTATGTTACTCCTACAATGTTTATATTGTTACGATACCGTTTCCCACAATAAGCACGGAATCGCATCGGAACCCGAAATACAGGATTCCTGGAAGACGACACAAGGCGTGACCACCGATTGTGACTCTTTCCGTTTTTCATAATTTGAATAGTAGTTAGTTGATGTCTAGCGTTAAATAGATTCATTTGATTTTTCTTTGAACAAATAGAAACGATATCCATTCTATTGAGTTGTCCTTTAATTACCATTGGCAACCCTAAAAAGAAATAAGTTCTTTTTAAGAATAGACTTTTGGATACGTTATTCATAACTGGCGCTGCGAACAGGATATCGCAACGGGGTTTTAGTGAAAAGAAAAAAAACTAAAATCAGTTTCCATAAGTGAATAACTCGTCCGGCAATTGTACAGGCTGTTCGAAGAGTGTTCGAGGAACTCCCGGTGACTATCAAGTCTTTGTGCGGTATCACCAAGAAACCACATCGAACCAGCAGAGAATCAATTCTACCACTCCATCCAGAAGAATGGACATCAACTCGATCCACTTCGATTAAGAAGAAGGAACTACACACCCTAGGATGCATATGTTGGTGATGTAAGTCTATCAATCTCTTTCCTTAAACCCAGAATCCCAAAGTTCAATGACACATACCGATTCTTCAAGCGTACTAGAAGTTATCGCTGAAGATTCAGAATTATTAGAATAAGGAACAAACTTTTTGAATAACCAATTAGGTTCAGAACTATTAGAATTAGGAACAAGTTTTTCGAACAATCAATCAATTAGAAATAGAAGATTGCAACCATATCCTTAAAGGAGAAATTTTGGAAACCTCGAAATGAATAACCAAACTTCTTCTAACCCACCTGTAGTTGACGCAATGTCAAGACAAGATATACAATTGCTTTTGAACTCAATACCTGAATTTTCTCCAGGTCAAAATTTATCAATATTTATCAATGAAATAGACAACCTTTTTATACATCTCCAAGGAAGGTTAACTCCAGACCTTACTTACGCCTTGAATTTCACAATAAGATCAAAAACTAAAGGAGAAGCGAGAGATTACATTTCTTTCCAAAATGCTAAGGATTGAATCACCATCAGACGATCATTATTGCAAAGATACGGAGATCAACGAAATGAAGACCTATTGATTTCTACATTAACACAATCCGTTATTTCGAAATTATTTCGATTTTTACAGTAGAATTTCTCAGAACTTGAATGACCTTTTACAATACCTAACACTCAATACACAAGATCCAAATTATTTGCTTTACAAAAAACAAGATGTAGAAAAATTAGCCCTCAAAACTTTCCAAATTGGACTCTTAGAACCATATCGGTCATATTTTATCAATTTCGAATCTAAAACTCTTGAAGAATGTATAAACAGATGCAAATTTTATGATAATAGAAAGCAAGAGTGGGAATATTGTGAATTCTTAAGAAAAACTCAGGATAATGATGAAAAACCAATTTATCGACAACAAAATAGTAGTTCAAATAGAGAGAATCTATTTGTTACTCAAAAACCTACTTTCAGTCAGCAAAATTATAATAACATCCCTACTTTCAGTCAGCAAAATTATAATAATACTCCTGCACGAATTCCTAATGAAAAAGGTTTTCCATACCCCCATTAATCAACCGATCACTAATAATCCAAAATTCCCAACAAATCGACAAGTTTTCGGGACAAAACCAGGATCAAGTTTTCATAAGATTCAACCAAAGCCTACGCCCATGTCTATTAGCACAAGAAAAACTTTCAAACAACCGGTAACATCCATGTCTATTTCCACCAGAAGAACGGGAATTCAACAGAAACCCAATTTCATCTCAGAAGAACTATTTAATGTTCAATCAGAGAATTGTAATTCCGACGAAAATATGATAGAATATTTTCCAGAAAATGCAGAAAATGAATTCATGTGCCCTAGAAACAAACAATACTTAGACTTGAATTATGTTAAGATTAAGTCAAAATTGCCCTATATTTACCTTCCAGAAGTAAATTTAAGAATTCTTATTGATTCAGATGCAACAAATTCAGTAATTAATAAAAAGCCAGCTCATGAAAAATTTTTCAATTTCCTTTTCAAAGAACCATTCAGTGTTTCTGGCTTATGCAATACTATTGAATCAGATGACAATTTACATATACCAATTTTATACGAATTAGGGATCTATGAAAATATTCATTTACCTACATGTAGTTGATTGGCATAAAAAATTCGACGCATTATCAGGAACTTCCGATTTACAAAGACTAGGAGCAAGAATCGATTATCAAACACACACTTTAGAAATTAATGGCTTAAATATCCCTTTCAATCTCGAATATTCCAATTCCAAAATTAAACCTAGAAAATTCGCTGCGAAAAATCATGTCAAAATACCAGTTACTATCGAAAATGGCGATGTTATTATACCAGAGCTGAACTTCAAAGGATTTTCAACCCCGGAATGTATTGCCCACGCGAAAGACGGATTATGTTGTATACCAATCCCTCAACCAATAAAATGTACCATCGAAATAAGTTTCTCAGAAAGAATACCTGTTCAATCTTTATTCGAAGCGAAAATATCAGAACCACCCGCGGAAAATCGAAATTTTAAATTTTCCAAACATTAGAACTGAACACATGAATTCGGAAGAAAGGAGAGAAATTCTAAAACTTTGCAGTAAATTCAGAAATATTTTTTATAATGAAAATTGTGATCTTTCATTCAGTAACACGGTCAAACACAAAATCAGAACAAAAGATGAAGAACCAGTTTACGTGAAGTCCTTCAGACACCCTCATAGTATGAAAGGAATTATCCAAGAACAGATACAAAAATTGCTTGATGATAAAATTATACGACCATCAATTTCACCCTATAGTGGCCCCGTATGGATCGTCAATAAGAAAAAAGACGTATCTGGCGAAAAAAAGTATCCAATGGTAATCGACTATCGTCGTTTAATTAAAAAACGGTAGAAGACAAGTATCCCCTACCCCGAATTGAAGAAATCTTAGACAATTTAGGAAAAAGTTGTTATTTTTCAACATTGGACATGGCCAAAGCATTCCACCAAATTGAAATGGACCCAGATTCCATAGAAAAAACGGCCTTCACAGTAAACAACGGACACTATGAAAACGTTCGTATGCCCTACGGCTTGAAAAACGGAAAGAGTCACAATCGGTGGTCACGCCTTGTGTCGTCTTCCAGGAATCCTGGGTTTCGGGTTCCGATGCGATTCCGTGCTTCTTGTGGGAAACGGTCTCGTAACAATATGGATTTAGCTTTGAAAGGACTTCGCGTCTTATCGACGAGTTGGGCGTCTAGGAGTTCAGGACCTAGTTCGGCCAATCCTGATCCAGATCTTCTGAGGTTTTGTTCTACAAGTCGATGTGCTTTGGACCCGGAATCGCAGACTCCAGCTGATGACGTTCTTATTAACGTTTTTGGCATGACCATTAACAACATTTTGCTTTGTTCCGGCTTGACTCCGGTTACTGGTCCTGGGTTTACCCCACGTCCCGAGAACCTAACTGGATTAGTCAGTATGGCTAGTTCCAGTTCAGAAACGCTTGATTCAGCTGCCAATTCGGTTAATTCACTGAATGGCGTAGAGTTTACTGGAGGTTTTCCTCCAATGCTAGGAGTATGTATAGTAGACGCCGCTGCTCCAGAGCAATTTTCAATCCGAAAACTGCCATCCCGAGGATGGTTTAGAGTTCTTGTAAACGCGGACCACGTTCCTATTAACGTTTTTGAGTTAGCTGGTGTGCGAGGAAGAATTACTGTCTTTCAAGGATCTGAATTCTTCCTTAGGATAGAAGGCGCTGCGGCGGATGGAGCGATCCCATTAGGGGATGACGCCAGCATGACTCTGGAAGAAACTCCGGATCTGGCCGGTCGTCTCGCTCTGGCGGGTGCCGTTCGTAACGATCCACTTGAAATGTCTGTGCCTAGATTTAGCGATTACTGCCGGTTTCGTTGGATTCTTTGATGTGAGGATCGAGGTGTTGACCACCACCGAGGAAGCTAACGGGAACGTTCTTTTGGACGTTAACGAATGCATATATATTGATGATTATACAGTTTTGTTTCATCAGTTGGTAGTGCCCCCCAGCGTTCAAGGAATGCTGAATTCGGTTGCTGCTAGACTGATGCTAAGAAATTGGCAGAATATAAACATGTCAATGAATAGGAATAATGCGAACCTTTTCGCAAAAGCAGTCTTCTTTTTAGTGAGGAGTCTTACATACCGGGCCTAAGCCGAATAGCGCTTGCTTTACCAAGGGACATCTGATCCATCAAAGTAAATCCTCTATCACCACATAAGAATCTATATTTACCAGATTCTAGAAGTGCCAGATTAAAATCTCGTAAGCCTTTATGGACTAATGATTTTCTGTATTCAACTAATAACCATAAAGAATTTTGGCAATCCGAATGGAATTCATGTAATCTCTTTAATAAAGATTTGGTTACTGATCCTTCAAAAAAAGTTCCTGGCTTTGATCTTCCAAGAAAAATTTGGTGTACACTAAATCGACTGAGGACTGGCCATGGTCGGTGTAATAGCATGCTCTTTAGGTGGAATGCTGTTGATAGTCCAAGATGTGAGTGTGGTGCAGAAGAAGAAACTATAGACCACTTGGTGAACAGTTGTGGAATATATCGTTTTCAGGGTGGTTTCGAAGGTATTCATTCGGTTACCGATTCTTTTTTGAGTTGGGTTACTAATTTCAAAATTATTTAATGAGTAATATAAAATGCAACACACCCCTTTCGTTTTTTCTTTCTTTTTTGTTTTCAGATTCATTCACTTCGTATCGAGTCGTCATGTCGAGAGTACGTGGTATTAGCTGCTCTCTGTGTTCAAATAAGATTGATCGATACGACGATCCAATTTGTTGTAAATCATGTGATTGTAATTTTCATATCAAGTGTGTCAATATTTCCTTGGAAGATTTTACCAAAATGCGTGAAAATGCTGATTTTAATGGATGGATTTGCCAATCCTGTGAAAAGCCATCAAGTGGTAACACTAAACGCGTTCGGCATTGACATCTCAGATCAGAGAGATTTTTGTTCACGTGACTCCAGATATATCTGACAAATCTGAAATAATCGAACGATCTAGATTAAAAATTGACAACTGCCAAATTGACCGTTTTTTTGGTATTGTTTATGACTGCAAACCACATTTTGAACGATTTTCCCGGATAGTTTGAAATAAAAATAAATCATTTTGCAGATCAATATCGGTAAGTAATGTTACTCTGATTCATTTTAAAGTATTAGTCCATGATTGTGATGATTACATTTCAAGTCCAGATCTGTTGTAAAAGAAAATTGAATTTTCTTGAAAGATAGGGCAATCGGGAAAATAAAATTATATTATATTTTAGAGATATTAGATATTATGGCTGAAGGTGGAATTAGAAATGATGTAAAGGTTGCCATCCTAACAGTGGCACACGGCAATTTTTTGTTTGATGAGGATGAGGATGAAGTAGATGTAAATGTTAATGAGAAGGTCGAGAATTTTGCTGAACTGATTGTGCCTCAGTACTCTGACAAACAGTTTCAGCAACACTTCAGAATGAAACCGAGTACATTTGAAGATTTTCTGCAGAAATTAAGCCATGTGTCTCATAAGTCTGTTGGTCCAGGGCCTTCAGAAATTAAGATTGAAAAGCAGGCAATGATCACTCTTTGGTGTTTGGCCAACATGGAAAGTTTTCGGTAAATAAAAAAAATTTATAGAATGCATTGAGCATACATAATACATTTTATTTATATATATATATAACTGGTTAAGCTGTGCCAACATGTACTACTCTGCCAAAAAAGTATCGGGAAATTTTAAATAAAACGCACAAATATGTATTAAACTTCTTCAATATTTAGAGAATCTCCTTCGAAATATGCTCCATTTGAAGCGATACACATGTGCCAACTTTTTTTCCAATCATGGAAACATTTTTTATAGGCGCTTTCAGGGCAGGCCTTCGGCTGCTTCTGCGAATTTTCTTTTATGGCGTCTATGGAGTCAAATCCGGTTCCCCGGAGCGGTAATTTCAGTCTGAAGAAAAGAAAAAAGTCAAACGGTGCTAGATCAGGCGAATAAGGTGGCTGGTCGATGGTATTTATCGAGTGTTTGGTTTTAAAATCGCTAATAATCGTGGCTCGATCAGTTGGTGCGTTATCGTCATGCAAAATCCACGAATTGTTTTGCCACAAATCCGGCCGTTTACGGCGAATATTTTCACGCAAACGTCTCAAAACAAGTAAATAGAAGTTCTTATTGACCGTTTGACACAATTTCCTTGATTTTTTAGACGTTATCGATGGTTGAAGAGGTCGACGGTCGTCCTGAACGAGGCAAATCTTCTACGGTCTCCTGATCGTTTTTAAAGACTTTGTACCTTTCGTACACTTGGATTTTCGATAAAATAGAGTCTCCATAAGCCATTTCTAGCATTCGCAACGAGTCAGTACACAAAATTCCGTTCAAAACACAAAATTTGATACAAATCCTTTGTTCAATATTTTTTCCTCATTTTGGCATAGTAATTACGGACAGTCCTACCAACATACAGAAACTGGAAATACTTAAAAATACTCACCGCGGGCAATTTAAATGAGAATTTCCGGATACTTTTTCGTCAGAGTGTATATTTATTTTAGCTCTGTAGGAGATAGATTTGGGGTGACCAAATCCACCTGCTGGGAGGTGTTATATCGGACATGCCACAGAATACTGGCAACGAATGAAATTTTCAAAATAATCTGCTGGCCAACAGGGGAGAGAGCATTATCAATAATGCAGTCTTTTCAAGCACTCAGTGGATTAAATGGTATGTGATTGATTTTATATAACATTTTTTTTCACGACTCGTATCAGTTAACATTTTCCGGCAATCACCTTTTTTCAGAATAGGACTACCTCGGCGGGTACCGAGGTTTTAATTGTTTTATAGGTTTCTCGTCTTCGAGTCTCAACTCGGAACTATGAAAAATTTGTTTCTTGAGGATGGACGAAGGGTTTGGCAACAGAATCCACGAAGGATTCTCTTCTTCTTTTCCGGGCTTAGTAATCTTAGTGAAATAATACGTACATATCCTCAAGATAACTACCTAGGTTCGAACAGTAATATTGAAGAACCTATTGAAATATCATTATATACACGTATTAATTTCTGTGGAGAACTATACTACTATAACCTACTAGGTAGAAATTATATCACTGAACAATTTCATTATTTCAGGGGTGTTAGGTTGCATTGATGGCAGCCATATAAAGATCTTGCCACCGAAGAATTACCCAAACTCCTATTGCAATAGGAAGAATTTTCATTCAATTTTGCTACAAGGGGTTTGTGATAATAGGAAACTGTTCACCCATGTTTATGCTGGAGAGCCGGGGTCAATCCATGATAACAGACTTTTTGAAAAGTCGGACTTATTCACTGGCATTGAAAGTAGAGAGCTGGTTTTTCCGCACGATAGCCACATGCTAGGTGACTTAGCATACAAACTGAGAAGCTACCTAATGGTTGGTTTCAAAAATAATGGAAATTTGACGAACCGGCAGAAAAATTTCAATTTCAAACTATCAAAGGCAAGAGTAGCAATAGAAAACGCATTTGCTCTTTTGAAGGGACGGTTTCGCCGTTTGAAATACATGGAGACTGTGAGATTAGATTTAATAGCATTATTAACTGTAGTGGCATGCATACTACACAATATTTGCATACTTCAAGGAGAAAATCCATTGGATATTATAAATCTTGAAGAGGAACTTGAAGAAGAAAGAAGATCGAGTAATATTGCCATGTATGACCTTCCTGAAAATAACCAGCCAGCTGTAGCTAAGAGACTATCAATTATGAATGCATTAGAGCTAGATCAACAATTTGTGTAAAATAGAAAAATAATGAAATGTTTGTTTTACCTACCTCAGCTTTATTGTATATATTTTATATCGATTATTCAAATTAGTGTAGCATTTTAGTGTTTTTAATGGGGAAATTCAAAGGTGGTAAATACTGTGAATTTGATAGAAATGTTTGGATTTTGAGACTGTTCAGGGATGGCATAAAATAAAACATAATTTTTCCAAAATGAGTTGTTTTTATTGCAATATTTTTACATTCTTCTTATAGGAACTGAAAGTTTCTTGATACATATTTCAGAACAAAATAATAAAAATAATAGTAATTTTATGAAAAAAACATCATTCCGCATAAGAGTGACTTGCTGAACAAGATCCCTCTACTGCTTTTGTCAATCTCTCTAAAAGATCAAGATAGCGATCTTGCCTAGCCATTTTTTCTTTATGTCTTCTTTCATTAGCATTTTCTGCTAATTTTCTTTTTCGTATGAATGAGGACTGATAGCTTGTGCTTGGAGTGGTGACTATCTCACTATTTGTGGTTACTATTTCAACATTACTTCCTAACAAAAAAAAATATTTCACAATCAATGGATTTTCATCAAGTATGGGTCACATCAATTCAATACCTATGTTGATGTATAGTGTAGTGAAAAAAATATTTTAGAAATGTGATTAATAGGAAATTATTGCACTATTCTTTTAATCAGAAAAAACTACCTCCAGTTGTTCTTTCTCCTAGAATATTTGTCCTTTCACCAAGTACATGCAGTCCCACTCTACTGGAACATGTTGCTGGCGAATTAATTTCGGGTCTTGAAAATAAAAGTTCATTCATTTGATCAAAATACTTCCACTCCTTTCTGTTGTTACCAGATTCTTCATTGTGCTTTTTTATGGTCTTGTAAGTATGTTTTAGGCCCTTAAATTTAGTATCACACTGTTGAATTTCAAATTTTTGATTGAAACATTGTGACAGTTCCTTAGCAATCTTCTGCCACACATATTTCTTCACACTATTTTGGAACTCTTTCTCGTATTTGCCACAAAGTTGAATCAACATAAGGGTAGCCTCATGACTCCAAAGCTTGGTGTTCTCTAGAAAAGAGACAAAATAATTTAAATAAAGAGTCGTCATGTGAAGTGGATGTTTTTGAATGTTTCAACAATCCTATGGTTTTCTTATTTATATCATTTTTTGGTGTTATGAATATATTTTTGTATTTAAATGTATATATTGGAATTTTTTTTTAAATTATTACCTTGAATTGAGGTAGGCTCAGGTATTGGCACTCTGGCAGGGCTTGGGCATTCTATTGGCAGCTCTTCACTGCTAACGTGTGGTGTTTCGAACAAATCTAGAATCAAATAGTTATCGAACAATATAACAGTTTCAGCAGAGATTACTGTAACGGGGTACCATACAATTTGGAGTATGATACAAGAGCTTAAGCTGCGTTTACATTAGCGAAATTGCGCGAGGAAATTTCGCCTAGTGTAGACGTGGTCCACAATCTCCGTACTGACTGCGAAACAAAAACTGAAGGCGGCTCGCTGTACTCGCGAAAGATTTCGCTCTTAATTGCGCTTTGTTTTGGGAACTGCGAAATTTCACTCGATGAGAGTAATTGATGCCCGAGTGATTTTCGCGAGGAAATTTCGTTAATGTAAACGCAGCTTTAGGAACGTTACAGGACCCTTATGTTGGGGTATCATCTCCCATAAATATATCAGTGGTTATTCATTATGAAATAGGAAAAAACGAGAAAGAAATTCCAAAAACTTCTGAAACATTATTGAACATTGTTTCACTTGAATGTGCTTGGAGTTGTAACAGGGGGTTCACCACAGGGTTGCCCCTCTTGTTCCAACTCTAAAGTCTACCTCGTAAGAAATTCCTCACCTGGAGTTTGGGACATAAATACATTCGTATTATTGTATATATGCATCGTCTCCTCTTTCTCCTTTTGCATTATGAGTAATCGTGTGGCGAGTGCTATATCTGAAAAATAATACATAGATATGTGAAAAATCATATTTCCACCAAAATCCTTCTAGAAAATTAAATAATTTCTTCGAAATCATCTATTTTCATACTTACTTCCTTTTCCGATTATCTCATTATATTCCTCATCACTTACGCAGATTCTGTACGTTTTCTGTTGTTCTTCATCCCGCAGTTCAATTTGAAGCGACATTCCGGACAAAAATGCAAAATACAGAACAGCAAACTTGCGCAAGACGCAAAATACAAATATCAAATAATGTCAAATGTCAATCAACGCTCGCCCACTTTCGATTCATCGTTTCCCTCCGTCTCTCGGGGCCGAGCAAAAAGATTTCATCCGGATACTTCGGACGTGAAATGTCGAACGAAACAGATTTACCTCCCCTACATCTAGATGTAATTATCGAACGATAATACGTGCGTCAGACACATCCGATGTCAATGCCGAACGCATTTACTGTGTGCCCCCCGCTGGATTCCGCTTCTGAGCCTCTTGAATTGAGTCCAATTATTTTTAAGGCTATTCAAGATGCATTAAGACCTTTGCATTTCGAATTAAACAACTTGAGGAATGTAATTGTTACTCAAAGTAAACAAATTGATTCGCTCACTGAAATAATCCAAACATTCGCTGCAGGAAAAAACGCTCTCTCGTCCGCAGCGGCATGTGTACGGGATGTCACAGCTGACGTTGAACCTCGGGAATCTTCAACAGGTGCATGGAATCTCCCAACAGATACGGTGATGAAACATACGTCTAGTAATGATAAATTTGTTCAATCTACAGGCGGTCCGAATGATCAACGCAAATTCAATAAAAATAACAATGAAAATTCGTTTAGCGTCTCTTCGCAACCGTTGGACGAAACTTCTGGATGGAAATTGGCTGAAGGCAGGAAAAAGTCAAGGAGCAAAGAAAAAATGTCCATTTCTGATTTATCTAAACAGGAAAAAAGTCTTCAAAAAAAGTTCCTGGCTTTGATCTTCCAAGAAAAATTTGGTGTACACTAAATCGACTGAGGACTGGCCATGGTCGGTGTAATAGCATGCTCTTTAGGTGGAATGCTGTTGATAGTCCAAGATGTGAGTGTGGTGCAGAAGAAGAAACTATAGACCACTTGGTGAACAGTTGTGGAATATATCGTTTTCAGGGTGGTTTCGAAGGTATTCATTCGGTTACCGATTCTTTTTTGAGTTGGGTTACTAATTTCAAAATTATTTAATGAGTAATATAAAATGCAACACACCCCTTTCGTTTTTTCTTTCTTTTTTGTTTTCAGATTATTCTTCGTCAACCATCATAGTACAAAGAATGGGAGGAAGTTTTTGGATTTTGGCATATGAAGAAGATGTCCTTCAATTTCAATTATTTTCAGCTTATTCTTTACACAAATACATCATCATTACACTTATACGGGCAAACAGAGAGTTTTTTCTGAGGTTTTTATCTCTGTTTTTTTCATGTATCATACGAAGATATGTATGGTACCCCGTTGACATTTTTCCTCTGCTTACACTGAGATCTGGAACGTGAAACAGGTTTTTAGGATCTGTTTCTTGTTCCATTTCTTTACACCCGCTTCATTTTTATTTTCAGATTGTAAAAGTTTGTAACACTCTTTTTCAAAAGAATATATATATATATATATATATATATATATATATATATATATATATATATATATATATATATATATATATATATATATATATATGGTGAGAAACTCATCAATTTATCCATCATCTTCAATGAATTCAGGAAACTTTGAAGGCCAAAAACGATTTGAAAGAGTATAAGTTCAATCAGATGTTGATGAAACAGAGAACAATTGTAAGATGACTTTTTTGTTGTTCATGCAGTATTTCAGCATTTCTGAATTCAACTGAACTGCATGAAGCCAATATGTTCAGAAATAACATTTGTTTTATTTGTGATATGACAAGTAATACTGGAAGATCCATTGAACAACTGTTCTTCGAACTCTGAACTCATTGAATGATTCGTTAAAAAATCTATGCAATAGTTAGGGTTTTCACTCCCAATCTCTGGAACAAAATCAATAAAAAAATTGAAATAAACGATTTGCTCCTGCGTAAATTCTTGCACTAATTTGTCAGGAGCAAATCAAGTAGAGAAAATTGTTGCCTGACAATGAACTGAAAAAAAAAATTGAAATTATAATTATAATTATATACAGTAACGGATAGTTTATATCTATATCATTGATTTTCGTCTGATGAAGGATTCTGATATAGACTCCGAAACGTTACTATATATAATTAAAATTCTTCTTTTCAGTTAATTGTCATTGCAACAATTTTTTCTACTTGATTTGCTCCTGACAAATTAGTGCAAGAATTTACGCAGGAGCAAATCGTTAATTTCAATTTTTTTAATTGATTTTGTTCCAGAGATTGGGAGTGAAAACCCTAAAAAGTTTCAGAAATTGCGAAATCATCCCATATTGAATTTCAGTCGACATCTATGTAGTAATAGTGTTCATCTGTTAAACAACCACCACTTTTTTGGAAGATATCTTTGAAATTAGGTTAATTTATATAATCGTATATTTCGTATAGATGTCGAACACAATACATATGTGATTTAATGTTCTTCGTGATATTAGCCAGAAAATAGTTATTCTCTGCTCTACCAAAATCTTCAGTTGTTTATCGAGATGACTTCAAGTTTCTTTTTCTGAAAACTTGCACCCCATTTTGTGAAACAGTCGCTTTCCGTTATGTGAAAAAAACATTTAATCTGTTTATTTTTCAGATGCAATTTGTGGGTGAATACCCCACAACTCTGAAGGAATTTGAGATCCTGACTAGAGACTGGCTTCGCCATGCGAAGCAAAGGAAGGAGCGGGAAGCACCGTTGGCCAGATCCTTGGCCCCCTGAATTTCTGAATTCTTCAATGAAATAAGTGATCAAAAGTTAAATAATGTTTTTTTTTTCCATACCATTCCATTCTTTCTGTAACTAATGCCGAAACCCACTCTCTAATAATAATTTGGAAAATAAGGTGAGCAGGGAATATGAAGAAAGTTGTGAACTTTACCATCTCATATTGATGGTGAGACTCGCATTCAGGTAACTTTGAGTTCCTTTTCATGTCAGAATGTGAAGTAGAAAATGACCAAAAGGGTCCGAAATAGAAGTTCTGGAGATAATTATATGAGTAACAATTCGACTCGCAGGTGAGATTTGAAACTCGGATGTGAGTATAACTAATATCTCTGAGATCAATTTGTGTTTACTGGATGGTAATGTTGTGCGATACTCACAGCCTGTATATCGTCGGTGACTATGTTTGTGAACAAGTACCGATATATAGCTCGCAGACTAGTCGATTCAGAATCAGAATTGAGATTTTATATCATTGTACTAACCAAATGGTAGAATAATAAAGTGTGACCGGTCAGTGTTATCTCTTCCACCTTACCACCCCCTGAACGCCACTACATGGCGATCCTGCCAGCTGCTTTGAGAACCGCAAAAGAGAAAATGGGGAGCAGCAAATCAAAACAGTCCGAAGTTTCAAGTTCAGGTGCGGTCAACTCGAATTTTATTGTGGATGAGCAAGATATAGAAATGCCCAACCACATTCGAATTATGATGTACTGTATAACTGGTGCCGTTTGTGCGATCTTGATGATGAAAATAATGAAGAGATACAGGACAATGGTGTTGAGAGCCGCACCAGAGGTATAGCATCCCAACAAATAAGAAAGAAGAAATCCAAAATTTCTGATAAGACAATTAGGGACAAGTTCGGTGATCCGTAATGAGGTATGTTGAAAAACTTTCGTGCTGACTAAAGACTTAATCATAATTAGTGCTACAACAGAAAACAATAGTCAGGTAATATGTTTTGTTCCTCGTTGAAATCAGATCAATTTTATTTATATTTCTCAATAACCTATAAGTAAGCATTTTTGCAACAATTCGGTGTATCATTCTGTATGTTTACTACTTGGAATGAGGCCAAACTGTACTTTGAAAATATTTATGCTTCCGTAGTGAAGGAATCAAAAAGGGTTTTGAAAAAATATATTCCTAAAGGCGGAAACATATTATTAACACGCGACGCGAGCTGACGCGAAAATTGTACGCGCGTGGCGTCGCATCGGGTGTTCATAGTATGATTCTGGTCTATAGAAAGCAATACATTTGATTCGACTCAACACGCATCACGTTTCGTCAGCTCGCGTCGCGTGTTAATAATGTGTTTCCGCCTTAAATCTATTGCTGTTAGGGAGGAAGTACAAAATAATTTAATTTTGAATTATAATGAATTCGTTTCAAATCTTGTTCTTGATTGGCATGATTTCGATGAGGATCAAATATATATTCTAAAAAATCTCGGCTCCCGTTTACTTTAGCGCCCACCTCGGATTTTATCGCCAATTTTTTTTTAGATTAAGTTTTGTATGAGAAAACGATTGATGTAAGTCTCAACGTCCGGAGACTTATAGTTTACGAGATATGATTTTTTTAAATTTCATCAAAAATTGACATTTAATCCATCATATGTTTTTGATCTGACAGTTGACAATTGGGATCAATGTTACCAACACTGAAATGTATATAAAGTTAAACCGATATGTATGGGATATTTTGCAAAATATTTGAGGACCCTGGTATCAAAGTCGGCAATCTCCACTTTTTGTCGAAATTGAGTTAAATACATAATATTTCTCAATTTTTCGCGCTACATCTGAACATATGGTTCGCGTGTGTCAAGAAAGGCTATATCCCATTAAAAAACCACTTTGAAACTTCGTCTGAGAATCAAACCTGGCAATCTCCAAGACCCTCTTAGAATCAAAGCCGGCAATGTCCGTTCTGGCCAATCAGCTCATGTGTGTCGTGACGTTCGTAATTCATCTGAATTCCGAGCGTCAATTCCGTTCGTTTTTGCAAACCTTCAAAAGTGTACTTAGAAAAGGAAAAACCCTTCACATGATTGAACCAGTCATCATGAAAAGTGGTCTGAAACAAATCAATATGTTGAAACTTAAAGATGTTGACAAACTTCTTTCAACACACTTTGGGGCTACCTGGAGATCAATTGATATGTATAATAAATATGTTATGTTAATAAAAATATTTTTGATTACATGTTTTCTTGGAATTATTTCAATATTGTTATTATTCTATTCGTGAATCTTTTTCAAAACACTTGATATTCAGATCCAAACTGATTTCAGTAGAAACTTTGGTATCAAATCCGGCAAAATCCAATAGTCAGTATCAAACACGGCATTCTCCATTCATTTTTTCTCATTTTTTCGACAACGAAAAAGAAATTAGGCATAATAACTTCATTATTCAATGGAGTTTAGTATTTTATTCCGTTAGAAACTACGCACGCAGTTAAATATGAAACAATATGGACGTAGCCGTTTTTTGCGCTTTACTCAAATAGGAACACGGTGGAGATTGCCGCCTTTGATATTAGGGTCCTCATTTAAGAAATGCAAATTTTCAATTATCAAGTATTTACGTACGAGAAAAGAACTACTACTTAGTCACGTATCGAATAAGGATAGGCATTAGAATTTTTTGATTTATAGGAATCAATGTTGCCAACCCTGAGAAATAAATCATGTTAAACTTATTTTTGTAATATTATGCTGAATATATACGAATGATTTCGAGATATGCAAAAATTCAACTATCAAAAACTTTTGTACGAATTAATAATAACTAGTTATCAGTGCATATCGAATAAAGATAGGAATGGCTGACTGATTGAAATCGGGGGATTCCCCTAAGAGACTACACGGGAAATCTGAAAATAAATTAAATAAGACCTGTGCTACGCTATTTGACACTAGAAGAGAGAATGAATGTTGATAAAACGTTGATGAAAATTCAAAATTATTTTTTTTTCAGTATATCCCGAGTGTATTTAGTGAAGAAACTGAATTACTTGAATTGAATCAGGATTTATCTGAGCGAATGTTTAAATAACTCTACTAATAAGGTTCACAAATTATACTTATAACATATAATAGGTACAAAATGTTAGTTAAAAAAAAAAACCTATTTTATTGCATTTTCGAAATCTTTGCAAATGTAATTGGCGGGAAGGATTCAATATATATAGATATATTGAGACTTGTGTCGACTGTCGTTAGCTCCTCAGTTAACGTCGTAAGTCGTATAATTATTGTGACGAGAAAATGTCGGCTGTGCGGTGGAATTTGGTGAGGTTGCCTCGTAATGTTGAGGATGCGAAAGATTGGGCTCGTGCACAAGGACTCCTTCCTAGTCCGACGTCCAAATCTTGTCCTGTACATAGAACACTTATGAAGTTTTATAACAATCCTTCGTTTGGGCGTTTCCGATGCCCCAAGAAATCCTGCAACAAGGGAATTTCTGGCGCCATTGGTACTTTTTTTGAAGAGTGCAGGTTGCCGTTGCATGTAACCATTCGGTTAGTATTTCTTCCTTCTTTAGAGTGAATTATTTTGAGTGATGAATATATTGAATATTATCGCAGTTTGATGTACCCTTTTTCGCGCGATTGGTCGGATGACGACACCAGATTCGAGGCAGAGCAGGTAGAGGAGGAAAGAACAGTCAGCTCCCATCTAAGCAATAGCACTTTTGCTGCCTGGTTAGTGTTGAATTCCAAATTTTACAGATATAC
Organism: Coccinella septempunctata; assembly: GCF_907165205.1. Classification (NCBI taxonomy): domain Eukaryota; kingdom Metazoa; phylum Arthropoda; class Insecta; order Coleoptera; family Coccinellidae; genus Coccinella; species Coccinella septempunctata. The sequence goes on along the minus strand of NC_058190.1, from coordinate 9,497,145 downwards.
CTATTGGACATATATGGTATTCGTTATTTTTAGGTTTCACTACTGCCGGGAAATGGTCGTGGACCATTTTTCGTCCTTGCAGGAGAATGCAGGGCCAATTGGTGGCCCAGAAGTTATCGTCCAAATAGACTAGAGTCTATTTGGACATAGAAAGTATAATAGGGGTCGGGTGCTGACGGGACACTGGGTACTCGGAATGATCGATTCCCTGACCGAGGAGGTGAGGATGGTGGTTGTGGAGCATCGGGACGCCACTACGCTCCTAGGGGAGATACAAAAATTTGTACTCCCTGGGTCTGTCATCCATACAGACTCGTGGAGAGCATATGATGGCCTCTCTTCTCTCCCAGGAATGAATTATGTTCATCATAAGGTCAACCATAGTGACCCGGAGCACCGGTTGTTGGTTAGTTGAATATTCGCGTGAATTATTTCAGGAATAAAATAACCTCATTTCTAGCTGAGGATGGCACACACACTCAGCAAATTGAGGCTACGTGGCGTCCTTGTAAGGACTTCTTCCGAGGACGCAGTAGATTTGGGGATGAGCATTTCGGAGAAAGGAGGAATTTAAAAACAGTTTTTCCTTGCAGACATTTTTTAGCATTATATGAAATACATAATGTATATCGAATAAAAGTTGCATAGACACAAAAGAGCAAAGGGTACTCTTGAAACCTTCCAAGTGGTGATAGCTCGAGGACTGTATGCACCCTGGAAGCAAAATAAATTTGACACTTATGAAAATTTCTGTTTTCAATGCTTACATGCTGCAACTTATTCAGTGGTCAATTGTAAGTGACATGGGTGTTAACAACACAAAATCTGCACACACGAAGAGCCCCCACTTGCCAAGCACCCAAATAACTCCATTAAAGTTAATCTAATACGACAACACTCCACATTAAAGATAGGTATTAACAACCACAAACTATGAAACTATTTTGATGATAGACAAACTCTATCAACAAAATGTGCGAAAATAATTCAATAGCTTTGAGAGGCCAGCAGTCCCTGCTCAATTTTTGCCCTACTAATAAAAGTGAACATGACAACTTGGTACAACCGTCAGAATGTTTCAGAATTGAAAAATAATTACGAAAAACTAATATTCCCATTTTCAGTTAGATTGCTGAACCATAGAAGGATTCTTCTACATAGCACAGCAACAGTTGAACGAATTTTCTTGCTATCAATTTGAACAAAACTAAAATCCGAACTTCATTGAATACTAAAACGCTCTATGGAGTATTTCACGCAAAGGATTTTTTTCGAAATAAAGAAAGTTGTCATAGTTTTCCTGTTGAGAATGAAGTATTAAAAAATTTAAAAAACTGGGAGAGCAACACATCTGACATTGCAATTGGGAACTTCTGCGTATATGCCAGCGCCACGGTGGTAAAAGTTTGCACTAGTCTAAGTTAGTACAACAAACAGCTGTTTATCATTGATTAACCTTTCCCCGGTGTTTATTTGTATTAATTGTGTTAATTCGTGCAAATAGCAGTGAAATCTTTTAAAGATCCTATAGATTAGTGGTTATTTTCAGGTGCGTAGGAACTTTTAGTTTAGATCCTTCCTGAGCAATAATTTTAATATTATTTTCAGTTCTTGTATTGAAATGAGCAAGAGATTGAGTTTGCTTGAGCTTCTAGAATACATTGGTGCCTCAACGGGCAATTCAAGGACTCTTTTTGAAGGTGAAGAGGTGTAAATGCAGAACACATATTTATGGTAAAACGAGTAGCAGCCCCAACAGTCTAGACATATGTGCCCTTTGTCTGCAATCAAGTGCGGTAAACTCGGAACCCCATCAAATATCAGGATCCTTCATCCTTGAAAATGATATGGTGAAAATTAAAAAAAAATGATTTGTTCCTGTAAAGCAGGAGCAGGAGGGAACTGCAAGCATATTACTGCAGTTTCAATAAAACTATTTAGGTGTATAATGTTTCTATTTCTAGAAGGCGGAATCGTGCCAAATTAATTGAACTGAATATATTCAACAAAACTTATAGTCCCTTTCTTTTTTCCGCTTGGTTTTTTCTTTTTTTAGGGAACATCTGTCTGAACTTGAGGTAGTTTCAAAAACTGATTTGAAGTGTGTATGGAACACTCAGAGACTCAGAATCAGAGAAAGGTACAAAGCAGTTCCTATAAAGGATATGCCATGCTTGAAGGACAAAATTGAATCATCTCCGCTGTCCTTAGATGAAACGGAAGTATTGAACTATTTCATCCAAGCTTTGGCAGATTCAGCTATAGCTAAGCATAGGTTTGTTCAATAATATCGTGATTGATGATGTTGATAGACATTTATATCATTTGAATTGTAGAAAAGGCAGAAATTCAAATATTGTTCCAGTAGACAGTGGAAAAAACTGTAATACATCTAGAATATTGGAAAATATTTTAGTGAATTGTGCACAATCGGTTGTAATGATGGAATTAGCATCAGTGAATATTGCCAACTCCCTTGATTGTTGTGCAGGAATTTTAGAAAACATGTCCAATGACGATCAATATGAAGCAATAGAATCATAACAGAACTCGAGAGGCTGGCACAATTTACGAAAATATAGGATAAATCTACCAAATATTTTTGGCCAAAATCATTGACCAACAAATATATGGGTCATTCTCACCAAAAGGAGACTTTTGTTGTTTCTTCAATTTATTTTCGTTAAAAAATATGTATATTTAACTGAAATTTGCTGTTATTGAAGAAAAGGTCCAATATTTTCATTTATATTATGTGATAAAGCTGCAAAATTTCATTTTACCATAAATAAATTATTTTGAAGATGTCAAATCTCCCCTCCGTTACGTGTCTCTTCGCTGATGTCGTTGTTGTATTTATTATTTTAAACCAGAATAAAGCTAAGCAGAGTAAAATTTGTACCTGCTGTCGTTGAATAGTTTTTAATTCTTAACACTATACTGCATTTTAGTTGTAATTTTTATATCAACACCAAAAAAATACGAATAATATATTGTCCCCAGTCATTTTCCTCTCCTCCGTTGGTCCCTATAAATTCGCGCGTAAAATCAGCTGATACATACGGGCGCTTGTTGCAACTCTTTCATTAGTCAGTCTGTGTTGTTGTTCGCAAGGAAAAGGTGTGTTGGTTTTTTTAAAGCAAGAAAAGCAGAAAAAAATTGACAATATAGGTAAGTAATATCTAATATGTCAAGCATAAACTCTCTTTACCGTTAGCGTCAGTAGATTAGGTAATTTATTTGATATAATATTGAATAATAGCTTTCCTACACTCTCAAAACGGTTTGTTTCTAAAGCCGGCTCAGTTGTTTACAGAAGCCATTTTATCAAGGTGAAAATGGCGGTAAATTCAAAATTTCTCTCCCCCGTTACTCTCCGCTCCGTTAAATTCCGTGGTAACGGAGTGGAGAATTTGTTAACGGAGGGGATATATTTTGTATTTAAGTTGTTTTCACTCACATAAAGTGTTATTTTCAGAATTGAATATGGCAAAAAATCAGAAAAAGAATCGGAAAAGCGTATCTGAGGAAGAGTTAAAAAAAAAACGAGAAAAAAGCAAAGAAGCGATGCGTAAACTACGAGAAAGAATAAGGTCGGATCCAGCAAAATATGAAGAGTCTAAGAAAAAGGAGAGGGAAAGATATAATGCTCGCAAAGCAGCGGGTAAAATAAAATCAGTCAAAGATATGACTCCTCGTGAGCAAAGGCGTATCAGAAAAGAATGGCGTGTGAAATTTAACCAGAGATATAAAAAAAAGAAAGAAAACCAACGATTGGAAAGATTTTTGGATGAACATACTCCGCCTAACAGTCCAGATAGAAGATTCGACGAAGAAAACTTGGTTCAAAATGATTTACCAAGAGAAGTTTCTCCTGAAATTTTAGTTCCTAATAGACAAAGAGTGAGCAGACAATTTTTAATAGGAGAAAAAATTAAAAGAAAGAACCGAAATGAGTTAAATGCAAAAATAAACCAGTTACAAGCTTTACTAAAAAAATCTGAAATGCGCGCAAGAAAATACAAAAAGCGGTATTACCGATTAAAAAAAGAGAATAATAATTTTAGAGAAGAAAGCCCAGAAAAGCGGGAAGTGAAATTAATTTTAAACTCGATTTCGGCTACGGAAAACATTAAAAAGAGACTTGGATTTGGTGACGCCCTTTTTTCCCAAGTAAAAAATAACTTTAAGCAAATCAAGGGCAAGAAGGAAAAGAGAAAGTTCATAGAATATATATCTGGAAATTTACTAAGACGAGACGGTTATACCAAATACCTTTCTAAGATTGCCTCAAACAAAATTTTATATGGAAAACTCAAGAAAAACAAAGGTTATTTGGAAAAAATTGTGCTTACTAAAAGACTTGTTAAAGATTTTTTGTCTAAAGATGAGCATAGTCGCCTGTGTCCTGGAAAAAGAGATACTATCACAAGAGGAAGGATTAAAAAACAAAAACGTTATTTAAATGACTAACTTAAAAATTTGTATGCAAAATTCAAGCAGAACCATCCTACCTCGAAAATTTCTTATGCTACCTTTTGCAAATTTCGACCATTGTGGATATTGCAGCCAACTGTGAACAACAGACAAACTTGTATGTGTATCACACATGCCAATATGAGTCTTATGGTGCCAAAACTGAAATATCTAAAAATGATCAATGAAAATTCTCCACAAGAAGTAGTAAAATCGTTGTGTTGTAATCGCGATAGTGAAAAATGTTTGGAGAGAAAATGCCAAAATTGTAAAGAAAAGAAGATATTCTTTTTAGAATACGATGGAGAAGATTTCACCAGTTACCAAAAGTGGCTGACTAAAAGAGAAGTAGTTGTAATAAAGGGACAAGGAAAAACTTGTTCCAAAACTATTAAAGAACAGGTACATTGCAGAAAAAGAGAGCTTTGTGAGCAATTAAATTTAGCAATACCCAAGTTTTTGTTGCATATAAGGAATATCTCCCATCAGTACAAAAGTATAGATCAAATAAAGAAATCATTGTCCGATACTGAGGTGCTTTTCCATATTGACTTCTCGGAAAAATTTTTATGCAAATATGCTGAAGAAGTACAATCAGTACACTTTGGGGGCTCTAAGCAGCAAATATCTTTGCATACGGTAGTGGTTTATTATAGACCTACTAGTGAATCAGCTGTAGTGCCATTATCTTTTTGTACAATGTCAGATGATCTAAGACACGATCCCATTGCCATATGTGTTCACTTAGATCTAGTGATAACAGAAATTAAAAAAGTTGTACCTACTTTAAATACTACGCATTTCTTAAGTGACGGGCCCACAACACAGTATCGAAACCGGAAAATGTTTTTTTTGATGGGTGCTTATCTTTCTAAACAACTGCATACAAACACTGTGAGATGGCACTACAGTGAAAGTGGCCATGGTAAAGGTGCGCCTGATGGCGTTGGAGGCTACATAAAAAGAGAAGCAGATCGTCTTGTCTCTTTTGGTAAAGATGTTTCCGATTTTGAAAAATTACTTGATGCTTTTAGCACTTCTTCTGTCAAAGTTTTTGGACTAAACAAACATGATTTCAATGAAGCATACAAAAACATCGAGTTGTTGATACCAGAAAACCTTTCAACATTCAAAGGGACGTTGCCATGAAATTTGCTGGCTGAGATCATTGCCTAATATTTTTTCTGTAAGAGAATTGACCTGTTTAGAGTGTAGCCCGGGCATAAACTGCCCTCACTATGGCTTGGGAAACATACACATAGACTTGGATGGTAATTAAACTATTCTGTAGACCTATGTATTTTTTTCAACTTTTTTTTATTTTATAGAGAGTATCTGGAAGAATCCTGAAAATGACCCATATAAAGAAACTTCTGTGGGTACTAGCTACTTCGACGTCAATCATAATGCTTGTAATAATATGAAGAATTACAATGAGAATCACGGTTTCAATGTTGATGAACCTAATATTAGCAACAATGGTAAGCAAAATAGGTGCGTTCTCCAATTTTGGTAAGATTTTAATTTATATTCTACTTTTACAGGTACCAATACAAGAATGATTCCACATAATCGTATTGACTATTATGAAGTATATTCATCCTCTGAAGGTTCAAGTGATGAAGAGATTCCAGTAATCCAGTATAAAAAAAAAACACCTTAGGAACCACTAGCATTATCTCTTTTCGTTAATAATGTTATCCCCTCCGTGAATACCATTATAAATAAAAATTCGATTTCTTAGGGTTTTTTTACTCAGCGAGCTCGGAGGGAATGTATTTTACTTACTATAGTACTAAATAAACATTTGGATACTGAAAAATTAATAAATAAATAATTTAAAAAAAAATTAAAATCATGAAGCTCGGCTCTCCATTTATTAAGAATGACCCATTACCAAGAAAACTTTCTTTTTCTCAATTTCAGTAAGTGCCATTTCATGACATTTTCACGCAGTAAAAATATTATCAGTGCCCAATATCGAATAAACCACAATATGTTGAATAGAGTTTTTGTAATGAAAGATTTGGGCATTTTATATGACTCTAAGCTTATTTTCGATCACCACATTAATTATATTTCCAAAAAGGCTCATAAGATGCTAGGCTTCATAATAAGAGTGAGACATGGACCATATCTGAAAATGTAATTCAGTCAGTCGAGAATAAACGTTGGTATCATCCATTTGAGTCTTTGTGTATTATTCAAATTAATATATATCTCATTAGAACACATTACGTTGAGTATTATTCAAATTAATAAATATCTCATCATTAATACATTACACCCTTGTTCAGTGGAAAGCTGCTCTTCCTTTGATTCCAGATAAGGGGTGTTTTATTTCATAAGAAAGGAACTGTGACTTGTAAATTTTTTTTTTGTGATACCTGATTTGTTAAATATTAAATTCAGGAAAAAGCTGGAGATGATGGATCTTGGACGGATATATGATAATAGGGAAAAGTTATGGCATCTAATGCCAAAACTTTTCAAAAGGAGGGAGTATTGTAATAAATCGGAATACGAAATTCAGAATTAATTTGGGACAATTCGAAAGATGTATCGCTAGAACTTTCATACATTGTTGCAGCCGTGATGCAAAGGCGTTTATTAGGTGGAAATATGACACTCTGAGGCGCTTGAGATCAGGCGGTATCAAGTCGCCAGAATTTAAATAATAACCAGCCCGATAAGAGCTGAAAGTGTGACACTCAGTCAGAAAATCTTCAGATAATGATACAATGTACGTTTTCGGAGAGCAACCGGCGATCGCCGGCTTATGTAATTGATTCCAATATCCGGTGATTGGGACTTCAGAACGGGTGAAAACGGTTAGTCATGTAAATTAGAGAAGATGTATTAGTCTGGAGACCCTGAGTGGAAATCAGTTCTCAGAATTCGAAGTAGTCGAAAATTTCTTGTAGAAGCCGAGCTTGGGAACGCTGATTACACAACTCAGCAAGAATGATCAGCCAATTTCATATGGGATAATAGGATGGGGAGGTATTTTGGACGTTCACAAGAGAAGCTTGGATATATAGCATCTAGAATATACCTGATTGTACCAACCATAATAAAGGAAATAAAAAACGAAAATAAGTTCAAAAATGATATTAAAAAATGGCTTATTGAAGGGGATCGATCCGCAATCCACAGGATTATGAATTCTATTCAAGGCTATGAAAGTGATATAGTATATAACATTATTAGCAAGGTAAGAGGGTTTTTACTGGCGAATGGAGGAGTTACCTCCTTGAGCCAGTAAAACCCTTTACCTTGCGTGTATTGTTTTATATTTTATTTGTTTCTCATTTGTAAAAAGGTTAGATAAATTCCAAAAAAAATCTCAATAATTTGTCGCAAATGTCGTAAGCTATGGAGGCGTTGCCATGCTTGGCGCCCTTCCACACATTTTCGACACGCTTAATTAAGCTTGAGATTAGGAGAATATATACTTTTCAACATATAATTAACCACATATCAGAGCTCGAGTATCTACAATGATCAATGATCGTTTTTTTTTTTACTATTCTGACAGGTGGTCCCAGACAAATATATACAGGTCTAATTTTTGATAGAGGTACTATACAGGGTCCAAAGTATCTGTCCTTAATCTGACACGCTCGAGTTAATCCGAATTTCCCTCTTGGGCTCCCCACCTATAAGATTTCACCCACTTTTCTTGTACACTTTATCCCGATATCCTTCCTATTTCTTAATTCAGCAAATTGGACCCTTGAAATAGAAACACTTTTTGTCGAAGAGTGATGAATTCCATCGTTTGATAAATATAGGTCAACTAAAGAACAATACGAACCCCAGAGAATCCAATATATGGTTAGGTTAGCAAAAAAGTGGAAGAAGCTCTAAATATTTCCCAACCAGTTTCCAACACATTGAATTATATAAAAGCATCAAAGCTTAGGATATAAGTTTCCTTTTTTCTCTTTGTGTTAATGATTCTTCTTTATCATATTGACTGATTTTATTTACCTTACTGTTCCATTGGAACCGCTGATGACCTAGTCGTCAAAGCGGACATTAATATGAATAAATAAATAAAATAGAGAACCAAATGTTTCGATGAATTCTTGGACCCTAATAGCTTTTGTTCCAACTGATTGATGTCATATTATATGAATTCGATTACAGATGATTAACCAATGAGTGAATACTTGTCAATTACAATTACTAGATAGCCATATTTAGGTGCAAGGCCAATCTCTTTCGAATCTGCTCTCTGTGTAAAATCCTTGGAACATAGATACATGGAATGGCTATTCACTGCTACGAATGAATATTTTGTATTACACACATTAGATATTTGTCTGTCTAGCGTGTCGTGGAAAAATGCACATACTTCCTATGTATTCCTATTGAAAATTGAAAAGACAACAATGCCCGACTCAACTGTCTCAATTGTGGTTTACGACAATAAGCAACTATCTCACTCCAGTTATTGGAATGTTCATTTTCCATTCCATGTATCTATGTTCTAAGGTGAAATCAGCTTTATGCAATGATATTGAATGAACTAATTATACTAACGTGCGTTCAAAAAAATTCGTCGTCAAGTAGGCTATGGAATTTAGTAGGTTGATTTTCTGTGACTGAACGTAATTCTTTTCTTACATCACACTCATCAGTCATCACAGCCAAATGTAAACATTGATGACATTAACCTATTTATCGTAATTTTGTATGAAAAGGCAATTTCTCAGAAAAAATTACTTGCACATTCAATAATGATTTATTAGCATTTTTTCATTGAATTAGATTACAAGAATCCAAATAATCTGAGGCGATTGGAAAAATTAACCTGAGTTCATAAGTCAAAGACATGAATCTTGAACGAATCGAGTATTATGGTTTTTGTACTTACAATTATGTGAAAAGGTTGTACCTATAACAGTAGGTAATAGAAATAAATCACACTAAGAACCTCAGAATATGTTTATTTCTCAATGAATAAAATATTGAATTGACGCTGACAGTGAAAATCCATAACCAGAGGCAGTCTCTGCCATAACTGAAGAAACTGAATTATAGGATTTTCATTACAATGAGTTTCACGTTCAAGAGTTCTATATAATTAAAGTAGCTGTTGGAAATGTCCTCCTCTTTGCTCCAAACACTTCTCACATCTTCTTTTGAGAGATTCAAAGACATTATTCAATATAAAAGGATCATCGTTAATTAGATGAATTTTTTCAATGATCCTAGTCTTGAGTTCGTCCAGATTAGAAATAGGTGATTGGAAGATAGAATTCTTCAAATGAGGCCATAAGAAGAAATCACATGGTGTAAGATCACACGATCTTGGAGGAAATTCATTTTCAGTATTGAGGCTAATCAGTCGATCCTGAAAAATATTCCTTAGTGTAGCCAATGTTTCTACAGCTGTGTGTGCTCTGGCTCCATCTTGTTGAAAATAACTATTTGACCATTCTTCGAAATTTAATTCAGCTATAAAAGGCATGATAATATCCTCTTTATAGCGTTCTGCTGTTAAAGTTCCGTCAAAGAAAATAGGTCCAACAATTCTTCTCTGACTGATAGCACACCAAACTCCAATTTTCTGAGAATGAAGTGGTGTCTCAATGTAAAAATTTTCCGGTTTTTGACTGCTCCACATTCTCATATTTTGGGAGTTGACATATCCAGAAAGATGAAACCAGGCTTCGACGGAGAAGAAAACTTTATTCAGGTTATCGATGAATTCGTTTAGAAACCACTGACAGAAGGCCATTCTACGAGGGTAATCAACTTCTTCAATCTTCTGATAACATGTCAATCTATAAGGATACAAATTGATGTATTCTTTCAAAATTTTGTGACATGTACCAACAGAGAGTCCAGCTAGTTGAGATAAAACCCGAACAGAGGTTCGTGGAGCTTCTGTCATCACATTCTCAACATTTTCGATTAACTCGGGTGTTCTCTTCTTTGGTCGACCACTTCCTTTTTTTCTTTGAACGCTACCTGTTTCACGAAAAACGCTCACACATCGCGAAACAGTACTCTGGAAAGATTGGTAATCTACAGCAACGTTGGGATACTCTATCCTGAAGTCGCTGAGACATTTCTCAACAGAATATTTCCACTCGCCTTCTATTTTCTCCCCATTTCTGAAGTAGGATTCAATAATGAATGCTTTTTGTACGTCGGTAAAAACCATCTTTATTATTTGGTAATTTTAATTTAACAACAATCCAAAACGCTAACTTGACAGCTAACCTGTAATAATAATAGAGCACAAGCTAAGAACTACGTTTAGATACGCAATATCGAGGTTTGAAATTCCATAGCCTACTTGACGACGAATTTTTTTGAACGCACGTTATATCCGATATCATATATCATGACGCTTTGACAGCCTTGGTTCCTTCTCTCAGATAGCCATGTCTTTTCCTGGATAAATGTAGTTCTAGTTGCTGAATTTTAAACTGCCAGTTGAAACGCAAAAAAAGAATCAGTTTCATGATTAATAAAAAATGGCTTTATACTTATTTCACAAAATTTTAAATCCCTTTTAGAAGTTTATACATTGGCATGAGTGAAAATCAGATGCACCAGTAAAAATATATGCTCAGTCCAAACCAACATTGCAAGAAGGAAGGACTTCTGTCTCTAAATTTTTCTGACAGCCATAAAATAATATCGGATTACCGGAGGAAGATACAAAATCTTGGCAATCAAGCTTGTTTCGAATACATCATGAATTATATACAAACTATTATTCACCATGATTTCGTATAAAATTTCGAGTTTAATGGCAAAGTCATACCAAACAGAATACTCAAAAGTCATCGGCTCTTCAGAATGATAGATATCTTGGTTTTAATCATTTCACCATATTCAGTGTTGAAAACTGATAAGAGGCACTACAGACCTTCAGGTCGTGCATTGTAACCCCGTTTTAACTATCAACTAGGATTCCACCTCCCTCACTATTACTTCTTGAGATGGTTCTTCTCGATGTTTCAAGAATCAAGTCACATTTCTTCCAATTGAGATTTTCTCTGGAAAGAATTTCTAAACCATTCATAGCAATCCAAGGGAGAAACTTATTTTTCAACATCTGGTTGGCGAACATGAAACCATTTCATTTCAATATCGAGCGATTTAATATGCTGTAAGTATTCTGCATGGCTTAGGAAGGGAAATATGGACCTTCATACCAATTATTCGAGAACAGAGATTGCTTCCTTAGGTATCCGATACTCACTTATGGCAACAGAAATTTTTGACACGGCATTCATTAAAAAAAAAAATCATTTCAAGAGCGAATACGAGCAATTTCCATTGAAGAGATTCAAAACATAAGTATAAAGACAATTTCAGTTAAATATATGTAACAGTTCTGGATGGAAGAAATTTTCAATACAATGTTAGAAGTTTGTACTGAAACCGATTCTTTGGTTTGAGTCTCTGTATTATAGTGAATATATCGAATGACATATTTCTTGATCATAATTCCTGATTATCAGATTGAAGAGATCTTGATTCGGAGATTCAATCGTTTATACAAGAAGAGACATGATTACCGTAGGAAATTCGATATAGAAAGCAGAATTCTCGAGATTAATGAAACAACCATATTTTTTCTAATTTTGACAGTGACACTTTTTGAAACGAATTGACGTTTTGAAACACTGGACGATTTGAAAAGAATCTGCGAGGATCTCTTGTACACATTTTTGCTACTTTTAATTTGAAGTCATTGCCACATCCTTCTCAAAATTAGAAAAAATATTGTGTGAAGCACGTCAAAAAACACTATTTTTCGTATTTCGCGATCTTTTGCGTTTTTCACGCTCATTACGAAAAATAATGCTTCGCACAACTGGTTGCACAAATAACTGTTCAATCACGTGAGGTAGGAAAAAACTTTGCCACAAAAAAAACTTTTCAGATTCTTCAATGGTTTAGTGAAATATTAATAGACTTCAAATTCAAGAATGGAATTCATCCCTCCTGACCAATTTCATACAGAATTCGTAAAATTATCCTGGATTTATTATTGTGATGGTCATATTGGACATTGCACCTTTACATGTAATTATTTTCATTCTTTCAAAATATTGGTGAATTTCTGATTCTCTCTTTATCAATAATGAATATCTCAGATTTTTGCTGATATGGTGCCACGCAAATTCTTTGATGTGAAAAACCCTCAATATATGTTAATGAAGCAGTGAATACCTAAAGAAGTTGCTAGAAGAGGATGATAATGACCCGAATATGGGGGAAGACCTAGCAGAAAAAAGTGATATAACAACCTTAGGACGAAGGAAAAGAATTGAGCCACCTAGGAATCATAGTAACAAAAGTGTGAGTCAAAATTTTGTGAAGATCTTTCATATTTCCTAACTACCCTACTATTTTTTTATTGAGTAATATATCCAGTTTTACGTGTTTGAGTTTGATATTTTCATCATATATTCGGTTACCAGTGAACTATATTCAGAAAATTTTTTGGATGTCTTACTAGAAAAGTAGGTATTAAAAAAATAGAACGAATATTCATATCAGTGTCATTCAGTTGTCATATTAGCACATTCATTCATTCATTGCTGTATCCCGTTACCAGGAATAAATCTACAAAAAGAAGAAAAAAAAAATTTCGAGCAGACTTGTAATTTCTTAGGGCTAGTTACGACTGTGTACCCTCCTGTGACTGAAGAGACCCAACCGTGACCTGCAGATCCTTCCACAGTCAAGGCATGGATAGTCACCAACCAGATCTGACATTATCGAAGCTCACATACGCCCCTGATGTAGCGCCCTATTGGGGCGGCATAACAGTATTTGCACGCGGGCGCTCAGACAGCTAGCCGCGGGCCTGTGTTTTAGTGATTAAGAGGTCAGTTATTATATAAATCTCAGTGTTGCAAAAATCCAAAGTTGATAATACTTAATGCAACACTGGGATAAAAGTGATATCTCACTGTAACACTAGGAATATTTTATGCAACACTGGGATAAACCCATATATCTATTATATTCTATATCGATAATGGGGCTTCGAAAATTAAAACCAGCCCGTGGCCGGAATCGACTTCTGCGCATGTGCAGAAATATTAAGAATAAAAATACCTGATGAGCTCTATCTCTTTCTGAAACATGGTTTTATGAATTAACACGAACGAAATGATTTTATTTCACAACCATTCGAATCTTTTCGACCTTAACCTATCAATATGTTGATATCGGTTTGAATCAGGTTCAAACTCAGGTTTGCATTACGTAGTAGTTTGTATTTTATCGTTGATTTCTAATAAATAGTAGTCAAAATTCATTAAACTTCATCATTTTGCAACATTAGACGCAACTAATTATCTACGAAGGTTCCCAAAAGAAAAATAAGAATTCTCATAGGTAGATTGGTTTATTGACTGAAAATACAGGAGCCTATGAAACTGGATGTCCAGCAATTGTTTATCTAAAACAACAATTTGGAAAACTCGTCACACAAAGTTCGGATTTGTCTTCGGTTAGAATCATTCCCAGTACCTCAGAAAGTACTATCGAAGATGAATACCTGGTAAACTGCTTATCTACGAAAATTCCCAGAAGACAAGTAGGAAATCCTCATAGGTAGATTGGTTTATTTACTGAAAATACAGGAGCCTATGAAACTGAATGTCCAGCAATGGTTTATCTAAAACAACAATTTAGAAAACTCGTCACACAAGTTCGGATTTGTCTTCGGTTAGAATCATTCCCAGTACCTCAGAAAGTACTATCGAAGATGAATACCTGGTAAACTGCTCATCTACGAAGGTTCCCAGAAGACAAGTAGGAAATCCTCATAGGTAGATTGGTTAATTTACTGAAAATACAGGAGCCTATGAAAATGGATGTCCAGCAATGGTTTATCTAAAATAACAATTTAGAAAACTCCTCACACAAAGTTCGGATTTGTCTTCGGTTAGAATCATGCCCAGTACCTCAGAAAGTACTATCGAAGATGAATACCTGGTAAACTGCTTATCTACGAAGGTTCCCAGAAGACAAGTAAGAAATCCTCATAGGTAGATTGGTTTATTTACTGAAAATACAGGAGCCTATGAAACTGGATGTCCAGCAATGGTTTATCTAAAATAACAATTTGGAAAACTCCTCACACAAAGTTCGGATTTGTCTTCGGTTAGAATCATGCCCAGTACCTCAGAAAGTACTATCGAAGATGAATACCTGGTAAACTGCTTATCTACGAAGGTTCCCAGAAGACAAGTAAGAAATCCTCATAGGTAGATTGGTTTATTTACTGAAAATACAGGAGCCTATGAAAATGGATGTCCAGCAATGGTTTATCTAAAATAACAATTTAGAAAACTCCTCACACAAAGTTCGGATTTGTCTTCGGTTAGAATCATGCCCAGTACCTCAGAAAGTACTATCGAAGATGAATACCTGGTAAACTGCTCATCTACGAAGGTTCCCAGAAGACAAGTAGGAAATCCTCATAGGTAGATTGGTTAATTTACTGAAAATACAGGAGCCTATGAAAATGGATGTCCAGCAATGGTTTATCTAAAATAACAATTTAGAAAATTCCTCACACAAAGTTCGGATTTGTCTTCGGTTAGAATCATGCCCAGTACCTCAGAAAGTACTATCGAAGATGAATACCTGGTAAACTGCTTATCTACGAAGGTTCCCAGAAGACAAGTAAGAAATACTCAGGGTAGATTGGTTTATTTACTGAAAATACAGGAGCCTATGGAACTGGATGTCCAGCAATGGTTTTTCTAACACAACAATTTAGAAAACTCGTCGCACAAAATTCGGATTTGTCTTCGGTTAGAATCATTCCCAGTACCTCAGAAAGTACTATCGAAGATGAATACCTGGTAAACTGCTTATCTAGGTTCCCAGAAGACTGTAAGAAGTAAGAAATCCTCATAGGTAGATAGGTTTATTTACTGAAAATACAGGACAATAATAAACCAAAAATTAGATCATTTTCGTGTAAAATTTAACAAGGGCATAGCGATCATCAACGAAATGCATTTGTGGTACAAACATGTTGACGAAAACACCATAAATCTTCAAATCATTCAGAACTCTCATTTAGCTGCGAACTATTTGAAAGAAGTCAACAACAAATACACAAAGATCATAAACATATGCCATGGTCAGGGCCACATCACGGATTTACTTTCTCCAAGTGAGCTAGCAAAACTTATCCAGAAGGCTGAAACAGCCATACCATCCGACATGCACATACTAATCATACCTGTGAGCAGAATGGAAGTATTCTATGATGCAAATGAACTAAGAATTGTCACCTTCTTCTTCATCATTCAAAGACAAAGTTAAGACGTAATCAAGGTGACTCCCCTTCCGATAAAGAAGGCAGATAACACATTTATAGCACCAAAAGTATCCAATGATCTACTAGCAGCAGCCAAAAATATTTCGAAATAATATATGAGCAGGAAATCAAGGAAGCTGTCAAATTACGAGAGGGCCTATATATTTATAATCCTGGAATGGTCAAAAACATGGAGCAGCATCCGAATTGCGTTATCCAAAGCATTTATCAGAAAAATGGGAAATTTGACTGTGATCTCTCCAGCATTCGAATCCAAGACGTATCATGGAAAGAACTACTCAAACCAAATACGTGGATGTTCATCTGCAACCAACCCCCCACTATATCGAAACTATGTGCAGGGAAACGAGAAGAATTAACAATGAATGGAACTGGCACAATTCACATCGCATCGGACTGTCTTCTTAAAACGCAAAATATAATTCTTCGTGCAAAATTCACGAATGAGATGAAATCAACAACAACATTCAGCAAGCCGATCCCATTGAACTTATGGCAAGGGCAGTTGAAACATTTCCATTCTGAAGAAAACCTCTTCAAACCCGAGAAAGCAATGGATGACATCTATGCGAACTTAACGAAAAATCTCATAGAAGAAGAGGAACAAAGTCCACATATCTGGAGACACTTTTCGCACCCTCTTGCTACAACTACTGTGATAGGAATTTCTGCTATAGTCACACTAGCTGTAACATACTTATGGATGCGATACCTAAGCCCACTTCTTCGAACCAGAAGAGCCAACAGATCAACCACTGGGATAAATAAAACAGAAGCAGAAATCCCATTGACGGAGATTCCACCAATACCAAAACCACGCCAACAAATTTTCGACCTTGACCAGCTTTACGCCGAGGCGAAAACGGAACTCCAGACAAGAGCCCAACTCCGGACGTCAGCACCCATTCCTGACCATATCTAATGAAGCACGAACAATGATCGAGTGTCAATTCCAAGCCACATCCATCACGTCTGCAATACTTCGGCCTTTGGAGTAATGTTCGAAATTCGAACATTATTTCAAATTATCCATTCAGATATTCATTTCCGATGGAAAACTCCATTATAATTCGAATTGATGAATAATCGAAGTGGATCACGGCACCAACCGAAATCTGCTGACGGGAAGGAACACGGTACAACAACCGGGGACTTCATTTACACTTGTGACCAAATAAGGAAATGTTATTTTCATTTTTATGGTTCGATTTAGTATATGAGCTTAGATTGTAATTAATAAAATCATCATTCACTTATCGTTTGATCAATTCACCTTACCGGCAACTGTGGAGTTAAGACTTCCCTTGAACGTTCTGAGTCTGGTCGTTCAGTTGCCTCAAGTGTTGATTCAAACAATAGAAGCAACATTTTTTGGTCCTTCGAGTCGGATCGAGAGAAAGGATTCACTACCCTAATCTCGATCACATCACCAGCGTCTGCGGGGAAGCCTTCCAGCGCCAGCAGAAGCCCTCCAGAGCCTCCAGAGAGGACATCCAGACCCTCTCTCATCGTATCTTACATTTCTGACCTCTAATTACACTAACTGCAAGAAATGTGAAGGTATATTATTATATTTTATCAATGAATCATATACTGTCGGTCAGGGTGATCCGGAATTACTTATCAATAATCCCTTGAGCATCAATGTTGAAAGACCTACTCAGCTCAGCCAGATCTTTAAGAACGCTATGTATGAAAAACTGAAGACAACAACAAGAAATCGTATGATCAAGGAGGTTTTCCATATGAACTTTCAAACAGAGGATGATAGATTGTATCATTACTTGTTGCAGTATCGACCAATATACCCTCGATTTTTACATGAGTTCTTGAGACAAACCGTGACTGCATGCAGATCTAAAATAATTTCAAAGTTTTGTTCGGCTAGGACATTCCAAGGTATGTTAACAAGACAGGATTTGATCAGGGTGAATAAATCTGTAATTACAGC
Organism: Coccinella septempunctata; assembly: GCF_907165205.1. Classification (NCBI taxonomy): domain Eukaryota; kingdom Metazoa; phylum Arthropoda; class Insecta; order Coleoptera; family Coccinellidae; genus Coccinella; species Coccinella septempunctata. Next base: position 9,479,374 of record NC_058190.1, on the reverse strand, counting down.
AGAAGTGACACACACTAACTATTGGATGCGCACTGATGAGTTGATAATTAGGATATGTATGAAATATCGTATTCTAGATGCCCCATGCATGCGTCAAAACTAAGAAATCATACTTGGAGTTCTACAACAGGAGGCTCTGTCTCACTAGGTGTATCAATACCTCATCCGTATCATCAATTTATGATATCCTCACCAGAATCCGGAGATCATGATACTTGTCATCCCTCAGAGGAACACTTTGTGTTCATATCCAATGAGTTGCGAACATCAAAATTATTGCACAGTCGTGGTCCATTTGTACGCTTTCATGGTCATGAAACCTCAAAAAAAACTAGCGGAAAAATTCTTCAGATACCAGATGTTAGCAGACCCTTAAAAGCTGCCGAGAGATTGATACAGTTATTCTTCTGGTGCATGGAACAGGACAAAACAAATCTGCAAGTGGTGACAAATCTTGTATCCCAGAGAACAAATATCCCACTTAATATTTCAGAGTTATCATCAAAACTGATTACTTCAGGCTCTCAAGTCCACAGGTTAAATGATCACTTCACTCAACAAGGAGTTCATCTTAACGTGAGACCTAATATCGCCTCCCATATATATATATATATATATATATATATATATAACATCTGATAGTATGGGAAGATTCAGTAAAGGCAATAAAATACTAACCTATATTTTCAAGGTGCATTAATGCTGGGAATGACATTCATGCATTGGAAATGTCTTTACGGGCATACTCCTCAAGAATATAGTGGAGAGTCAGATAATACAGCCAAAACACCAAGGCAGATAGTCCACCTTCACTACACCTGCTTGAGTTGTGAAGAGTATTTGAGTGATACAAAAGTCTTCAACCCGTCTCTGTTAAGTGTAAAACAATATAGGACAAAAAATCTGTTGATATTTGCTGATATATCATTATTAACCCCTCTTTCAGTTGTTCCTGATAGTTTACTTTTGAAGATAGTTAAAAGAGCTTCCACTGCTCAAGCTATAGCAGCACTGTTATTATCCAGGATTATCATAAATAAGTTCAAAATCACATGGTGACCCTCACAAACAAATCAACCATACACGTCACCCATTAGTTTAAGAACAGTATATAAGTAGGTATACAGCCGGTGATGAAAATTTTGTCAATCCTACTGCATCTATATTATGACCTGGATAAAAGAGAAGTTTACCACCTGGTAAATGCATAAGGGAGGGAGATATGGCAAGATTTTGGTCCATCATGTCTAGTCCAAGAGATGATGAGTGAATTATTAGAAACAGGCGGATACCTTTATCAGGCACAGTTATATGAGTATAAGGCAGGTTATACAAGAATGCTAAATCACGCATTAATAAGACAGTATAAGAATGTAGACAATCTGATTAAAGAATTAGGCCCTACATTGACATTCTTTCCAACAAAGGGTGTAGGAATAAGTAGGACATTTCGTAGTTGGGCAAATCTAATATGGTGTTTTTTTGGCGGACTATGGGAAGCAGGGGTGAAGTCTATGAAGTTTCACCTACGAAGGATAGTTGGAGATCACAAACTGACTTTCGAAGAAATGAGCACATTACTATGTCAAATGGAAGCATGCCTCAACTCTCGTCCTCTCACGCCACTCACTGAAGATCCACAAGAATTGGACGTGCTGACCCCAGGACATTTTCTCATTGGAAATTCTCTCAAATCAATACCGGATCCAGAGAACAATGGAAACAATATCACATTGCTAGATGGAGGCTCATACAAAAGCTGAAACAAAATTTCTGGACAAAATGGACCTCAGAATACCTGTCCAGATTGCAATACAGAAGCAAGTGGACAGACAAAAAAGAAAATATCGAAAAGGGAGACATTGTCTTAATCAAACAGGACAACATCAATCCTAACAATTGGCCCTTAGGAAAAGTGACACAAAGTCACCCAGGAACTGACGGCTTTGTAAGAGTGGTGACGATACGATGTAAAGATGGAAAAGAAATCAGGCGACCCATAACCAAGATTTGTAAACTACCTGTCGCAAGAACGAACGAGGAACCAATCAAACTTGAAACTTCTTCAAAAAAGGAAATAATCCAATCCTTAATTATGATCATGCTACTATGCCTAGCCAAAGTTGACACCGTAACAGCACATCATGAAATTCACAATCTACCTCCTGGATTCTACGTAGAACATTTGGGAAAAGCATACATAAATGGAGGCGAGTTTAAATTATCAACACCCTTTTATCTCGATCAACTACAATTAGACCGAAGCAATCTTAACAGAACGGTTGAAGAATTTCAAGAACTAAGCAAAACAGCTTCAAAACTATCGCAGATAAATCACTGTCACGAATTCCAACACCACATCTCAGAAATGAAGTATGAAACGAACCTGCTTATCGACAGCATCCAACACCTATCTTCTAGATCCAGAAGAGGAATATTAGGACAATTAATGACATCCATCTTCGGCGTTAACGACGAAGTCTATCACGACATAGATGACCTTCAACAAAACCAGCAACACATCATAGACGTCGCCAATCACCAGAGAAAACTAATGATATTTGAAATGATTGTAGTCTGTTCATAAGAAATAAATGGGTAACTAGTCTGAACGTTCTTATTGAAAACCAACTCTCAGAAATATATGAAAATCACTAGAATCTGATTGATGGTAAACCATTTTTTTTAATAGTTCATCATTATTAACGATTTCTTATTGATTCGTTTGCTATTTTTTGCAAATTGTATTAGGTTTTAAGTTGGTCGTTATCGGCCCAGTACGAGTGTTGTAGAGAAGTTCAAATTTTATTTTCAATAGATTTATTTGTTAATTTATACATTAGTTTCATTTAAACTTTCTCCCCAGAAATAATATCAACTTCAAGACCTGTCCTTCGTGCGACGGACCGAATCCACATTTTTCCCCTATCGAGGGCATTCAATTTGTGTGTTTAACATCTTAAAAATAATCACCTCATGACCAGTGGAAAGCCGCTCTTCCATTGATCAAGATACGGGGTGCATTGTTACACTGGTGACAGCGGTGGGATTCTGGTCTTAGTCGCCAAGCGGACATCAACTGGAAATTTCGCCGCTGTTCTTCTGTCAAACCGGTCAATTGACATAATTCCTCAACTAATATTACAACGTCCGGCAAACCAGCTCTCCTTTTCTCTTGCTTGCGTCTTGGAAACCAACAGGGGATGGTTGTCAACCTGAATTTGTATCTTGTATTTCTCATAATAATACCGCTTGTACGAAATCCTTATTCCATCTTTCAGTCCAGTCCTTCGTGCGACGTGCCGAATCCACATTTTTCCCCTTTCGGGGCATTCAAATTTTGTGTGTATAAAATCTTAAAAATAATCACCCCATGACGAGTGGGAAGCCGCTCTTCCATTGATCAAGATACGGGGTGCATTGTTACAGCCACATGTGTACATCGATCTGCATAAGAAGCGAAAATACGCATGTTATCATTTGAGCAATATTTGCATGGTTCTAGTTGAAAATTTTATAGTCTAAGAATTCGCGAACAGTTGACTGTCATCCGACATGTACTTTCACGAAAGTGTACATGAAAATGGTTTATTCACTTTCAGAACGAATTGAAATTATTTTCCTGTATGCACAACAGGGTAATTGTTTCCGAAGAGCTGCCACCGTATTTAATGAACGTGTAGTGCGATACTCACAGCCTGTATATCGTCGGTGACTATGTTTGTAAACAAGTACCGATATATAACTAGCAGACTAGTCGATTCAGATCAGAATTGAGATTTTATATCATTGTACTAACCAAATGGTAGAATAATAAAGTGTGACCGGTCAGTGTTATCTCTTCCACCTTACCACCCCCTGAACGCCACTACATGGCGATCCAGCCAGCTGCTTTGAGAACCGCAAAGGAGAAAATGGGGAGCAGCAAATCAGAGCAGTCCGAAGTTTCGAGTTCAGGTGTGGTCAACTCAAATTTGATTGTGGATGAACAAGATATAAAGATGCCCAACGACATTCGAGTTATGATGTACTGTATAACTGGTGCCGTTTGTGCGATCTTGATGATGAAAATAATGAAGAGATACAAGAGAGGTATGAAGATAGACATATCTAGAAGCATGGTGTTGAGAGCCGCACCAGAGGTTTAGCATCCCAACAAAGAAGAAAGATGAAATCCGAAATTTCTGATAGACAATTAGGTACAAGTTCGGTGATCCGTAATGAGGTATGTGGAAAAACTTTCGTGCTGACTAAAAACTTAATCATAATTAGTGCTTCAATAGAAAACAATTGTTAGGTAATATGTTTTGTGTCTCGTTAGAATTAGATCAATTTTATTTATATTTCTCAATAACCCATAAGTAAGCATTTTTGCAACAATTCGTTCTATATGTTTACTACTTGGAATGAGGCCAAACTGTACTTCGTAAATATTCATGCTTCCGTAGTGAAGAAATCAAAAAGGGTTTTAAAAAAAGATATTCCTAAATCTATTGCTGTTAGGTAGGTAGTACAAAATAATTTAATTTTGAATTATAATGAATTCACTTCAAATCTTGTTCTTCATTGGCATGATTTTGATGCGGATCAAATATATATTCTAAAAACTATTTTCTCGAAAGTAAGAGATAGAGTAGTCAGATCATTTCAGGTTTTAGGAGTAGACATTAAAGTTCCTAGTTCATGCAATAAACAAATTGATAAAAATATTAAAGAATAAGAGTTTTTAGATGACTCTGATGAAGATATTCATAAAAAAGACGTTCAAACGTCGATATTGAGCGACATCTGCAGGGAATCAAGAGGGCCGCTAGTTCGAATCCTGTCCGGAGGTGTACTTTTTCAGAATTCAATAATTGTCTGCATGCCGTTAATCTCTTTATTTATTATAACTCACAGTCATGAATTCCACTTCTTAATTTCAATTTCATCTTATGATTTTTACTTCTGAAAACCATTGAAAAATATCACCTCAACTATATGCCTGTAATTCATCATTCTTGCAATATTCAACCAATAATAGGTATATCTAGTAGCAACTTTCAGTTCTAATTATTTAACCAATTTTCAAATAATTGAATAATGAATAATAGTTAAAGTCCGTAATTCTCATCTACACATCTCTTTTTTTTTTCACTGTTTAATAAAGTAAAAACAAAATTTCTGGTTCCACGGCCATCACGTCAACCCGATCTAACGGACTCAGATTACCATGTTTGGGGAAGGATAAAAATATGCATACACCTAATGGACATGCATCCAGTATATGGTTGGAATTTAGCGATTTAAGGAACTCAGCACATATTTTCTGCCGTTACGGCTGTACTTATTTCCCGCGACCTCAATCTGAAGACCAAGACAGCTGTTTACAGAGCAGTGGTCCTCCCAACGCTTCTTTACGGAAGCGAAAGCTGGACTCCCTACAGGCGACATATTAAACAGCTTGAACAGACGCAGCAACGTCATCTAAGACAGATAATGCACATCAGATGGTTCCACAAAGTTTCGAATGCAGAAGTCTTGCAGCGCGCGAGTTGTACAACAATTGAGACTTAAGTAACGAGGGCCCGACTCAGATGGAGCGGCCACATTCTGAGGATGCAATACACAAGACTCCCCAAAATAGCTCTATACGGCGAACTCACTGAGGGAGCCCGGAAACCAGGAGGCCAGTATAAGCGGTTTAAGGATACACTACATCAATCCCTAAAATCAGTTAATGCCAATCATAACTGGGAACAACTAGAGTTAGACAGGTCACAGTGGAGGTCTTTGGTACACAGTTATGATGGAGAATCGAGAAGGATACAGCGGCGGCCAGATCTGGTTGGTGACTATCCATGCCCTGAGTGTGGAAGGATCTACAGGTCACGGTTGGGTCTCTTTAGTCACAGGAGGGCACACAGTCGCAACTAGCACTAAGAAATTACAAGTCTGTTCGAATTATTTTTTTCTTCTTCTTCTTTTTGTAGATTTATTCCCGGTAACGGGATACAGCAATGAAATGAAATGACTTATTTCCAGATGTTGCAAGTCTGTAAAAGCTCCGTACCTTTGTACTTAGTTGCGTTCGCGTTTCTTATTTGTTTGTTAATTTCGAGAGAGTTACGTGAGTCAGCTATGCAAGCGCTAAATCCAAGCAAAGATAAAGATTTCTTCATCCAGTGACCGTTAGAAAATAAATTCTTGTACAATTTTTTTTCATTCTTTGAAATTGGACAAGTGGCTTCAACAATTCAAAAGCAAAGTAAATACTGAATTACATAATACTTTTTTAATCATGTTGCTATTGTACATTTTTATGCTTTATAGAGGAGTGGTTCGGAAGAACCTTCCACAAGTTCTTCAGTATCGAATGATTTGAATGACGAGGACATTCCTGAAGAACAAGAACTTCCATCCAACACCGCTGATATAGTGCCAAACACTCACCATGACGATGATAATGATGGAGAGATCATCAATGAAGAAATTGGACTTGTGGGTGAATTTTTTTTGAGCATGTCCTGCATCTAGTATTGTAGTAGATTTGTTTCTTAGTTCTTAAGAATACTTTCTAAATATTACATTTTTGAATTAAATATTTTAAATTGCGGAGAACTAGTTAAATGTTAAATGCTTTTTTTTTGGAAAAATTATAAAATTAAATTTTTTTATTCAATCAAATCCGAATTGATTCATTCTGCGTATAGGAAAGTATGATTGAATCAAAAATTTAATATCAAAATGAATTTTCAGCAAAAGGTTCATTTTACCTCAAAATAGAAATTAATGTGGGACTCATGATTGTTCATTTTTAATTTTATAATTATTTTCTCTAGGCTCCGAATGAAACCATTCATGAACGGAAAAGGAAGAGGACATCGTCAGAAGAATGCACTGGAAGCTGAGCGACAAAAATATCTAAGTTGCAGGAGTGTTGGCTCGAACTACCGGAATTCATATTCTGGCTGAAAAGGTCAGAAAACGATAAGTATGCATTTTGTAAATTGTGCCACTGCAAAATTTTGAGCCACGAGAGTTTGTTGCTCAGCCATTGTAAAACAAAAAAACATAAATTGAATGATAAGAAAGTTTCGCAAAATTCCAAAATTGATGAAATATTGAAAAATCCAAGTCAATCCGCTCATGAAAATGCTGTGAAGGTGGCAGAATTGAAGTTGAGTAGTTTGGTAGCTACTAATAATCTCTCATTTCTATTCATGGACACTTTAGTTCCTGTATTGAAAAATATATTTCTGGATTCCAAAATAGCTCAAAGCATAAAATTGAAAAGGAGTAAGGCCACTGCTTTGGTAACTGAAAGTTTGGGTCATAATTTTTTGAAAATCCTTTTTAATAATTTAAAAATTCCTGGAAATTTTTTCTCTCTTATCAAGGACGAGACTACCGATATATCAGTTAAAAAGCAGTGTGCCTTTACTGTGATCTATTTCAGTAGTGAAGAAAAAATCATAACTCAATTTTTTGATTTGGTAGAAACAAAGGGCTCTACTGCACAAGAATTATTCGATGTTTTGAAGGGTAGCTTGGACACACGCCAAATTCCCCTTCAAAACTTAGTAGGCTTTTCGTCTGATACCACCAATGTAATGGTTGGGGAGCATCAGTCAGTATTTGCCCATTTAAAAAAATGTCTTCCCTATATTGTGTGCGTGAAGTGTTCTTGCCATATGGCTCATTTAGCAGCCTCAAGGGCTTGCTTAGTATTACCAAAACATGTAGAAGACATGCTCAGAAATATAGGCAGCCATTTTAGTAGGAGCTCTTCACGCAGACAAAAATATGAAGAATTCCAAATTTTCTTCAAGGTGGATATTCATAAAATTCTCTCTCCTTCAAATACCAGATGGCTCTCTGTTAAGGCTTGTGTTGACCGACTACTTGAACAGTATGAGGCTCTGTTAGGCTATTTCAGGGAGAATGTTTATGAGGATCCATCTTACATCACTGAAGCCATTTTGGAAACAATGAGTAATCCTTACACGAAAGTGTACCTAGAATTAATGGTTCAAGTTTTAGGCTTGATAACTGAGTTCAACATGATTTTTCAGTCTGAAAAACAACTTTTGTATGAACTCAAGCTTGAAACTAAAAAATTGCTATCTACTTTAGCGTCATATTATTTAAAAATGCCTGTAGTGACAATATAGGAACGATATTTTTAAATTGAATCATGAGAATCCGGATTTTTTCGTACCCCTTGATAAAATATATTTAGGTGTTGCTGCTACTGCATCATTTCAGGAAATAAATAAATCCATTAGGCAGAAATACTGTGAATCTTTTTACAATACTGTTTTGTCTTTTTACATCAAACTGATATCAAATATTAAAGATAAATTCAAGTTTGATGATCCTATTTTCAATTTAATTGAAATAATGGATCCAAAAGTTTCACAGTCTTTCTCAATTCAATCCCTCAGACCTGTATTGGAAAGATTTCCAATACTTAAAAATTATATAGACCCACAAGATTTGGACAATGAATGGAGGGCTCATGCACTTTTAGAATATAATACTTTAGACCTTCTAGCATCTTATGACGCAGAAAAATATTGGGCCAAAGTCTTTAAATTGAAAAATGATGCTGGAGTGAACCTATTTTCAAATTTGGAAAGAATGTTCTCATTACTTTTTGTTCTTCCTTTTTCTAATGCCAGTGTTGAAAGAGTTTTCAGTAATCTCTTCAACATAAAAACTGATAAGAGAAATCTTCTGGCTTCTGAAACCATCAGAGGTATCATGGCCACATCGGATGGAATAAAAAGTAATGAGAATTGTGAGAAGTTTACGAAAGAAATGTCAGAGGCCAATATTTGGCGTAAAAAAATGTACTATTGAAGATGAATACCTGGTGAACTGCTTATCTACGAAGATTCCCAGAAGACAAGTAAGAAATCCTCATAGGTAGATTGGTTTATTTACTGAAAAATACAGGAGCCTATGAAACTGGATGTCCAGCAATGGTTCATCTAAAATAACAATTCAGAAAACTCGTCACAAAAAGTTCGGATTTGTCTTCTGTTAGAATCATTCCCAGTACCTCAGAAAGTACTATCGAAGATGAATACCTGGTAAACTGCTTATCTACGAAAATTCCCAGAAGACAAGTAGGAAATCCTCATAGGTAGATTGGTTTATTTACTGAAAAATACAGGAGCCTATGAAACTGGATGTCCAGCAATGGTTTATCTAAAATAACAATTCAGAAAACTCGTCACAAAAAGTTCGGATTTGTCTTCTGTTAGAATCATTCCCAGTACCTCAGAAAGTACTATCGAAGATGAATACCTGGTAAACTGCTTATCTACGAAGGTTCTCAGAAGACAAGTAAGAAATCCTCATAGGTAGATTGGTTTATTTACTGAAAAATACAGGAGCCTATGAAACTGGATGTCCAGCAATGGTTTATCTAAAGCACGTTTGCAACAGCCGAGAATTCTCTAGAAAATTTACTCGAGGTTTCATGCGCCGTGAATTCTTTACCGTTACATACGCACCTTCGGTAGTTAAGTTGCATACAAAATAATCTCTGCCGTTTTCTTACCAAAATTTGCTAGAGAATTTTCCAGAGAATTCTCGGCTGTTACAAACGGGCTCAAAACAGCAATTTATAAAACTCGTCCCACAAAGTTCGGATTTGTCTTCGGTTAGAATCATTCCCAGTACCTCAGAAAGTACTATTGAAGATGAATACCTGGTAAACTGCTTATATACGAAGGTTCCCAGAAGAAGAAGAAGTTCTAGGTGCCACACAAGAGGCTACACAAGAGAAACTGGGAAATGTAGTAAATACTTTTTTTTTCATTGATTCCAAAATTATGAAACAAAATCTCAAGTATGTTGCTAATTGACAAAAATCATAAATCATAAATATGCAATGAAAAAAAATAGTCATAATTATCAATGAAATAACACAACTATATTATTAGGCTATATAATCGGGTATGAAGTTCTGTAATTTTTGTGTGGTGAACACACACACTATCTTTTGATAGTAATGATATTTGAAATGATTGTAGTCTGTTCATAAGAAATAAATGAGTAACTAGTCTGAACGTTCTTATCGAAAACCAATTCTCAGAAATGTATGAAAATCACTAGATTCTGATTGATGGTAAACCGTTTTTTTTTATACTCAATATAATATATATGGTATACCTAACCTAACTTCACGCGAAAATCTTCCATTCCTCCTCAGTGCTGGATCCATTGAATCTGGATTAGTTGTTGCGCCAATCAATACTACTTTTCCCGCCAATGGATTTGTTGCAAGGTCATCCAGGCAACAATTGATTTGTGAAACAATCCTCTTTTGCATATCTTTTTGAGAATTCAACCTATTGTTGGTAATGACATCGATGTCGTCAATGAAGAGAACGCAGGGAGCCGAAGCAATAGCTTTTTTGAAAAGATCTCTTATCAACTTTTCACTATTTCCTGATATTCCCTCTACAAGTTCTGGAGCAGCAACTTTTATGAGTGGGTAACCGAAGTGTCCAGCAATTGCGTGGGCCAAAAGAGTTTTACCACAACCAGGAGGTCCATATAGTAAATAACCTATGCGGCGTTTAGGGCCGAAATATTCTCTTACATCTTGATTCTTTAGGGGAAATGCATGCCGAATTATTTCATATAATGTGCTCTCCATTCCGACAATATTTTTGAAAGTAATATGAGGCACTTCTGTTGGTATTGTGTCTCTAGGTTTTGTTTTTTTCTTCTTATTCACTTGAACTGTAATCTTATCATCAATTCCACGTTTTTTTCTTGAAAAAAATCCGAATTAATGAAAATGAAAGTGAAACTTTGCCTAGATAGATGGCTTGCTTATTTTTCTATTCAACGTTTCTTCTCCCAGTGAACAAAACGACGCGTTTCACTCCGATCTTAATGTTGTGATGTACCCAACTAGGGTAGGTTCGGCTAATCGTCTATGCGGTGGAGGGATGACGAATAATGTTCGGCAGACTCATCAAAGGTGTTTATTTCTTAAGACATGTTGAACGGAGCACAGACTATAGAATTGACAACTGTATGATGTAATTCAATAATGAATGAATACACACACTGAATGAATCTTCCTTAGACAAATGCTATATATTATTTATACATTGTTTACGGGTTGTGTTTATAATACATCATGAATTGATAAATATGAATGACAATGGTTATAAACATACAGATATCGATTACGTGATATTTCAAGATCAAGTCTATCTATCTGAGGCACGTTCTAATAATAATAATAATTTCACAGGCCTTGCCGTCTCACGTATGAAAATATACAGGTTGTTCATACTGATACATACTACAATGTTACCAATGATTAAAATCAATGTTAACGCGTCCACAGAATGTGACAAGTGACAACAGTTTTCACGGATTCGTGGAGAACGCAACGGAATGAAAAATGTAAAGGTACTGCTAATGCAGAGAGAAGAACAAAAACGGCACAACCGCCATAACAATAAATTCGAAGCGTTGAAAAGCCACAACGAAATGTTTAACAGGTAGCAGCATCGAAGTATTTCTTGAATACTGCATTAGACACCTATAAATATCTAATGAAGTATTATTTATATTATGCCACTATGTTCACATTTACTTAATTTATCGTTATTAATTTCTTTGTAGCCTGAGGAAGGCGATTATTTTTTATTTGTAGTACCTTAAGATTGGATATAGGATTTTTTGCAATTTTGGATAGGGTCGAAACGTAAAGCGTTAAGAGTTTGCGACGGAAAAGTGCGGGTTGAGTGTAAACAATTCGCCGTTTTGTGCGTGGAAAGTCTGGTGTCCGAAAGTTCTTCATCAGCAGCGTTAGGCGAAGAACAGTCGCAGAAAAAGTTAGAAAGTTCCAATTTTTTTGTCCAGAGTCCTGAAAAATTCATTGATTGCATTTTATTGCTGTTATGCGCTAAGATGGGAAATAGATTTCAACCCAAGATTTTATTGATGGAAATTACTGTTTATTGTTTTGCTCTCGTTGCATGTATTTTGAGAAATTAAGGATTTAAGTTGGTGTTAACGGCCCAGTACGAGTGTTGTAGAGAAGTTCAAATTTTATTTTCAATAGATTTATTTGTTAATTTATACATTTTCATTCAAACTTTCTCCCCAGAAATAATATCAACTCAAGACCTGTCCTTCGCGCGACGGGCCGAATCCACATTTTTTCCCCTTTGGAGGTCATTCAATTTGTGTGTATAACATCTTAAAAATAATCACCCCATGACCAGTGGAAAGCCGCTCTTCCATTGATCAAGATACGGGGTGCATTGTTACACTGGTGACAGCGGTGGGATTCTGTTCTTAGTCGCCAAGCGGAAATCAACTGGAAATTTTGCTGCTGTTCTTCGGTCAAACCGGTCAATTGACATAACTCCTCAACTAATATTACAACGTCCGGCAAACCAGCTTTCCTTTTCTCTCGTTTGCGTCTTGGAGACCAACAGGGGATGGTTGTCAACCTGAATTTGTATCCTGTATCTCTCATAATAATACCGCTTGTACGAAATCCTTGTTCCATCTTTCTGACCAGTCCTTCGTGCGACGGACCGAATCCACATTTTTTTCCCCTTTGGAGGTCATTCAATTTGTGTGTATAACATCTTAAAAATAATCACCCCATGACCAGTGGAAAGCCGCTCTTCCATTGAACAAGATACGGGGTGCATTGTTACACTGGTGACAGCGGTGGGATTCTGGTCTTAGTCGCCAAGCGGACGTCAACTGTAAAATTTCGCCGCTGTTCTTCGGTCAAACCGGTCAATTGACATAACTCCGCAACTAATATTACAACGTCCGGCAAACCAGCTCTCCTTTTCTTTCGCTGGCGTCTTGGAGACCAACAGGGGATGGTTGTCAACCTGAATTTGTATCTTGTATCTCTCATAATAATACCGCTTGTACGAAATCCTTGTTCCATCTTTCTGACCAGTCCTTCGTGCGACGGGCAAATCCACATTTTTCCCCTTTCGAGGGCATTCAAATTTTGTGTGTATAACATCTTAAAAATAATCACACCATGACCAGTGGAAAGCCGCTCTTCCATTGATCAAGATACGGGGTGCATTGTTACAGCCACATGTGTACATCGATCTGCATAAGAAGCGAAAATACGCATGTTATCATTTGAGCAATATTTGCATGGTCATCCGACATGTACTTTCATGAAAATGGTTTATTCACTTTCAGAACGAATGTATGCTGTATGCGCAACAGGGTAATTGTTTCCGAAGAGCTGCCAACGTATTGAATGAACGACATCCAGACGAACTTGTGAGCTATGAATACATACGTCAATTGGTAGAAAAATTTGAACAAACTGGCTGTTTAGGGAATGAAAGGAGGGCTTCAACGCGAGTGCTTGGTGAAGCTGCAGAATTTGCCATCAACCCATAAGCGACAAGCAGCTCAAAACACAGGAGTTTCCCGTGAATAAGTGCGAAATGTGCTGAGAAAACAAGTTTTTTCCATATAAACTGCAAATAGTGCAAGAACGCATCGAATATTGCGAAATCATAACAAATTTGATTGCTGCTGAACCGGAAACCATAAAGAACATTTGTTTCAGCGACTAATGTAGTTTTTTTCCTCAACGATAGTGTCAATAAGCAGAACTGCCGTTATTGGGATGATGAGAATCCACACCTCTATCGAGAAGGGCACACTCAGACTCCTGAGAAAGTAAATGTGTGGGCCGCAATGAATGGAGATACTGTTATAAATCTAATCTAATGAATATGATTTTTCGCAGGGCACTATGTCTTGTATTAATTTATTAGTCAAATTAACAATATTATCAAAAATATGTATTAGTGATTAGAGGTTTCTTTTAGGTCGAAATTTCAGAAACTCAATTAGACAAAATGCCGACGTTTCGATTTTATTTTAAATCATCTTCAGGGCTCTAAAACAAATGACAAACTTTATAGTAAAAACAAGTAAAAATTCCAAAGGAATAGAGAATAGAAGTCTCGAAACAGGAACATATAACAACTACTGAATAAGAACATTAATCAGACTAACAAAGTAATAAATATGATGAAAAGTATCTTTGAAATTATCACATATATACAAATAACAATTAGAAGCTACTCACATTGCCAGTTGGTCTCTATTGTCAATTCGAAAATTAAAAACAACGAGGATGAAACAATAAACGACATTATATGGTTGACTAACTTGTACGAAATAAAATACGTCAAGGAAAACGAGCCGGACGGATGACATTCAGTGTTAATCATCTGATAATTATCAAATAAGAAAAACGAAATAATGTGTAGGTAAATTCAAGCGAACACGAACAATACAAATCTGTGGATGTTATAAATCTCGTATTCTCTGTATGAGATCAAAATAGGCCGTATTCAAGTTATCAATGTCGCCTCTCTTGTTAACAGAATTCGCATCTTTTTTAATTTCAAGCATTTCACAGAACAATCTTTTTTTCAAGTTGGTTTGAGTATCTAAAATAGTGACACCTTCAAAATCAAAGGAGTGTAACGTATTCAAAGTATGTTCAGCTAATGCTATGTTATTATCTTTACAGCTCGTTTTCCTTGACGTATTTTATTTCGTACAAGTTAGTCAACCATATAATGTCGTTTATTGTTTCATCCTCGTTGTTTTTAATTTTCGAATTGACAATAGAGACCAACTGGCAATGTGAGTAGCTTCTAATTGTTATTTGTATATATGTGATAATTTCAAAGATACTTTTCATCATATTTATTACTTTGTTAGTCTGATTAATGTTCTTATTCAGTAGTTGTTATATGTTCCTGTTTCGAGACTTCTATTCTCTATTCCTTTGGAATTTTTACTTGTTTTTACTATAAAGTTTGTCATTTGTTTTAGAGCCCTGAAGATGATTTAAAATAAAATCGAAACGTCGGCATTTTGTCTAATTGAGTTTCTGAAATTTCGACCTAAAAGAAACCTCTAATCACTAATACATATTGATACCAAGGTCATCAAAAATATCAAAATTATCAAAAATACTTATTGTCTAGCGGCAATTGGTTCAAATGTAACACCCTGTAGTTTGTTACATTTTTAGATTAATAAAAAGGAGCTGTTTCCAAATATGTTTGTTCTATACACAGTGTATACGTCTGCTAGTTATATTCTGAGCAATTTCTATATTATTTCACCTGTTGAAATATGGAGAAATAATTTACTCTTGCCTTCCACGTAAACTGTAATATTTAAGCTACTTTTCAGATTGAGCATAGGTGTGAGAGGTAGAAATAGGAGATATGATTTCTACGTTTTAACAATATCCTCCAAAAATCGACAATTCTTCAGATCAACTCGATGTCAAAAAATTATGGAATTAGCTGGAGCGCGTAATTTTGAGACTGATGAATCAACAGGTATCTCAATAACGTAATGAAATCCTTCTCAAAAGTTTTTCCAACTTTCATTATTTTCAGTGACAAAAGAATATGATTTCAAGGATGACACCGAAGATCCCTGGCATAATTTCTGATTGTGGAGAAATTCCAAGAATGTTGGTGAGTTATTATTGAATGTAAAACAATGAAATTTCACATAATATTCCGTTGAAAAAAAGAAGAACCACTGGAAAAAGAATCTGAAGCTGTTATGTTAGGTTATTCAATATCCATACGTTACTTTCTTTTTAACCTAGCGTGGCTAAGGGATGACTCCTTAATTAACTCCGAGTTAACAGATTTCCTAGACCTAAGGATAAAACCGGTGCAGCGTGGGGAGAATTTCTCAATGTCCGCGCACAGCTTGGTACTTCTAGCACGAAAGATCTACAAGACGATGTACGATGTGAACGAAGGGCTAAGAAAGAAGCTACTGGAGCCCATCTGGCTGTACTATGTGATACAGCGCTTTTGGGTGAGAGTAGTTTGTGTGTCCAAGCACAAAGAACTTGAAAAAGTATTCGAGTTTGACTATCATCTTGATATCACAAAAATGTGCGAGGATAAAGCAATAAGTCCCTATTTCCATGATTTGCCGAGTGTTTATGCTCTTGAAGTTCGCGGATATAAACCAAAGAGAGACCTATGAGTAGTCGTCGGGTGCTGATCGAATTATTGCGGCAAACGAACATACATATGAGGGAGATATGCGAAAAGGTTATGCAGAGAAAGGTACCAAATGATTAGTATATTGTTCTTCTATGCGGAAAAGAAAGGGAGCTAAAATTGAAACAAAGAGGAGACCCGGGATGGAGGGAAGTTTGGAACAAGCGTTCATGAACAAACAATTTCCAATCCCGTCTATCTTATCTGCATACTCGAGGTCGATCGGTGATGCCGCTGACCCCAACGGCAGCGTATTTTACCACCTGGACACGCCAACATATCCCAGGGCAGGTAGAAGTTAAATGCAAACTGGTAACATGCGACCTCAGTAAGGCATTCGACTCTATTAAGCATGGAGTATTACTACAGAAACTGAAACAATATGGCATCAGAGGAATAGCATTGAAGCTGATAGAGAGCTTTGTTAGGGACAGACACCAGATAGTGGTTATAGGGGGAGAGAGTTCGGATTTGAAACACGTAGACGATGGGGTTCCTCAGAAATCCATGCTTGGACCCATAATATTTTTACTCCACATCAACGACTTACCAGCAAATGTCCAGTCAGATGGCACAATACTCTGTGGATGACACCTTCTTCCTTATAGTTGGCGAGAATGAAGAGGGGCTCTCGAATAAATCACTGTGTACACTTCTTAAGGCGAAGGACTGGTTTCCAGCTAACAATTTCAACTCAGTATTCATCATCAGTGGCGGCTCGTGGTCTTTTGAATCGAGGAGGCCAAAAACAGTTTTGCAATATTCAGTTCCTTTTTTATTCATTATATAATTATATTTTCAATTCATGGTAAACATGACTTTTCGTCATGTGGATGTGGGCGGTCTTTAACATGAGCAGCAACGTTGCCAGATGTGACGATTATTCAGGTATTTGAAGAATGAATCATAGAAGCGAAATATTTGACATATCGGATCGAATTTAAACTTAACGTCATCACATAACGTCTTTTAATAGTAAAAGTGTTTGTTTGTTTTTTTTTGTGATTTTTGTTTAAATTTCATCAAATATCAATTTAAAATGGGCTCACACATAGTGGATGCGTCAGAAATTATGGACGAGAGTGAAATCCGACAGGACGGTATAATTACAAGGAAAATTATATTCCCAAGTCCCCTTGAGGGCATTAAATGGTGTGCCAGGAGAAAACTTTTAAAAAACAATTGTGTTTGTGAGGAATGTAACATTCCGATGAGTTTCAGCAAGTACTCACGGAATGTTACTGATGGGTATCACTGGGGATGTAAACGGTTTCGCCATACGAGAAGTCTAAGAAAGGGCTCCTTCTTTGAGGGAAGTCATTTGACCCTTTCCCAAATACTCATTGTATTATATGGGTGGGCAAATGAGTCACCTCAGGAGTATTATGTGGCTAGGAAGGCAGAGTTGAGTGCTAACAGCTCGACAGTGTCTGACTGGTACAATTTTTGCCGGGACGAGTGCTAGAACTATTTTATTCAAAACGAAATAGTGATTGGAGGAATCAATGAGGACGGTACATCGAAAGTGGTGGAAATAGATGAGTCTAAATTCTTCCACCGAAAGTACCACAGAGGCAGGTGGGTAGAAGGCCATTGGGTCTTCGGGGGTATTGAAAGAGGTACCAAAAATTGTTTTTTGGTGGAGGTGCCAGACCGGACCGAAGCAACTCTGGCAGCTATCATAGAGAGGTATCATTTAGGAATCGCTTTAATCATAAAATATGCTGCTTGTTGTATTGGCTGATATTAGTAAGTAAAAAGCTTGTTTTGCTCTGAAATGACATGTACAGTTATAAAGAGGTATCATTTAAGAATCGCTTTAATCATAAAACATGCTGCTGCTTCGAGTAGGCTGATATTAGTAAGTAATAAGCTTGTTTTATTCTTGCATGGCATGTACAGTGAGTATTGTTGCATATATTAGCTTATGGAAGGTAATTCCACGAACACCAGGTTTTTTTTAAGAATTATTTTTTATTTTTTACAGAATCCCTTTCGAGTTTACTTGAAATATATGAATTATACGTTATTAAAAGGTTATTGAATCAATTACAGACACATTTTACCTGGCACCATCATAATGTCTGATGGATGGAGGGCGTATAGGAACCTAAGCTCCATCGGTGGAGGGATTTATGAACACCAGGTCATAATCCACGAAGAAAACTTCGTGGATCCTAATGATGCTACTATCCACACACAGTCGGTGGAGAACATGTGCCGACATGTGGATGCGTGCCAAGGAGGCAGTTTGGTACTTCAGAGGCACTGTTCACATCCTACCTTAACGACTTTGTGTGGAGAAACCATTTCCCAAGGCATCAAGTTTTAGAGGAATTCCAATTGCTAAGCAATATCCTGTGGCCTAGTGTTCAGTGCTCTTGTGTTTTCCCTGCCCTTCCTCAAGATAGGTCTTGAACAGATACCCTCCCTTCCCTCCCTCAAGATAGGACTTTAATGTTTCTACAGTAATTTCTGGAATAATTGTTTTAGGATGTAATATACATAAAGAAATCTGAGTGTCCTATATAATTTTTAATGATTGAAGGTTGTACTCTGAGTTTTTGGATATGTGATGCCAGTCACGTTAACTTATTATTTATATCCAATTGTACTATAAAACTCATTTCCTGCGTTTATTCTACTTTCCAGTTCAACTTGGAAAAACTGATAAGTGCAGAAACATTTCTTAGTTTTAGTGCTTCAAAATTAGCCATTGCAGATAATGTAAAAAGCAACTTATCTCAGCAGTGGCTCTGACATAATCAATGTCCAGCTAATATGATTGTGTGAAAAAAATATGTAAGAGTCAACTCTATAATCTTTGGTAAGAGTGAAAAACAACGCGTTTAGGCTGTTTTGTTTATTAGCTGATTTAGAACGTTTCGTTTTACAATATTGACAATTCGGATCATTTATCGATCCAAAACTATCAATTATTATCACACTCGAATTCACTTCTAAGAAACAATCTTCACAATTGAAAAAAAAAATAATCATCCCAATTGCGAAAATGTTTTACTTGACTCTACTAACTATTTAATTCGAACTTTCACCACCATGTCGCTACAATCTGAATTGGAATTCCCATGCAGGTACGTTCCTTCACCTCCATAAATCCCCTATTTATTTGACAGTATGTTCATTTCCCGCTTGAACTCAAAATTGACGGTTTATATGTCTATCAATTTTATCATTCTTACGTACGAGAGATCGTGTGCGCGGAATATATAAATTTTCATCAAAGATGAGCGGACAAATTCAAATTGTGGACCCTGCACTTATTCTAACCGACGACGAAATTCGTCAGGATAGAATAATCACGAGAAAAGTAATATTTGCTTCTCAATAGAAGGAATTGTGTGGTGCTTGAAGAGGAGACTATTGAAGAATTCTTGTGATTGTGATGGGTGCAACATCCCAATGACGTTTACACGAAACGCAAGATTACATGCCGACGGACACCAGTGGATGTGCAAGTTGTGTAAAAAGTCAAGGAGTATAAGAAAAGGCTCCTTTTTTGAGAGGAGTCATCTGACTTTAAGTCAGATTTTGATAATTATATATGGATGGGCCAACGAATCTCCTCATGATTATGTCGCCAGAGAAGCGGAGTTGGGAGGAAGAAGTCACACTTTCCGACTGGTAAAATTTCTGTCGGGAAGTGTGTGAAACTTATTTCATGCAAAATGAAATAGCGATTGGAGGGATCAACGAAGATGGTACTTCGAAATTTGTAGAGATCGATGAATCGAAATTTTTTCATCGGAAGTACCATAGAGGACGATGGATTGAGGGCCACTGGGTATTTGGAGGAATCGAGAGAGGGAGTGGAAAATGTTGCCTGGTAGAAGTGCCAGATAGAACAGAGGCTACCTTGGCAGCCGTAATAGAGAGGTATGATTGAGGTCTGCATCGGTTTAAGCATATAAGATAAATATTTGCTTCCTTCTCTTATGTAGTAAGTTATGGTATAGTAAGCTGATTTTTTTGAATAGCTTTCGAACAGCGCGTGCTTTTACGACTTGTATCATGGGGCTTGGAAATGAAGCGGTGTATGGGCGAACAGTGTTATTTTTCGTAGTCAATTGAAATGGCATGTATAGTCATCTAATACTATTAAAGTGATTTCGATACACCACGGCTCAGTATTTGTATTCTCTATATAGTAGCGTGTGTGAGTTGTACCTCATGTTAGGTGTGCGCAATACACCCCAGAGTATATTACGCCTAAAATCTCCTCCCGTTTTTCCATGGCCCTGTATGATATATGGTCACAAACACACAAATGATTTTCCAAATTATTTTATAGGTGGCACGATAAACGATACGAAAAAAGGTGTGATTGGGCGGATAATAATGTTATGTGTTTTAATGCATGAAGCAGAATCATCTCTGAAGTTGCATTTACTGCAAGTACTATGTGTGGTATACATTGGCATGTTGCAGGTCATTTTAATGCATCGCTTTTTTTTCTTTGAAGAATTACTTTTTATTTTTTTTACAGAATCCCATTTGAGTTTCTTTGAAAGTACATTGATAATAAACTGTAGAAGGTTATTGATTCAATCACAGGCACATTTTACCAGGAACATTAATCATGTTCGATGGATGGAGGGCCTATCGAAACATTGATAGGATTGGTGGGGGCATCTACGAACACCAAGTGATCATCCATGAGGAGAACTTCGTGGACCCAAATGATGCCTCCATCCACACCCAATCAGTCGAGAATATGTGGATGCGAGCTAAGTCGAGTCGATGTTTAAATCTTACCTCCACTATTTTGTGTGGAGGAATCAGTATCCCAAAGACCCAGATTTGCGAAGAATTCCTTTTAGCAGTCCCTGCCCAATACCCAGTGGCTTAGAGTGTAGTGTAGTGCTGTGGTTTTCGTGTCTCCCCTTTCCTTCCCCAAGATAGGACTTGACTTAATTAGTTTTTAGTTTCTACCTCTGCCCTCCCCCAAGAAAGGACTTGATTTAATTAGTTTTAAGTTACTCCCTCTGCCCTCCCCCAAGAAAGGACTTGATTTAATTAGTTTTAAGTTACTCCCTCTGCCCTCCCCCAAGAAAGGACTTGAATTGATTAGTTTTAAGATTCTTACTCTCTCCCTCAAGATTGGACTTGAAATTATTTTCAAGTAAATTTAATGGTTTCTCTTGAGTTGATGATTTAGTGTTGGAGTAGAATACAAATTGGGCAGCAAAGTGTTGACGGATCGACAATGAGCTTGACATAAATTCAATGTCTCCAAACATACAAGGATGAATGATCCCTGAATTTAATCCAGGATTATCTTTACATCGAGGTATGCACAAATTGCCATGTATGTATTCAAGTACTCCCTTACAGGTGCCACTCCCCAATAATATGGAAAGTATTCCGAAAAAACTGCTGTGCCTTATAGAAATGATCTTACTGGATCTACAGTTTTACTGCTCTCAATTGTATAAATCTATGTAAAACTTTTTTTATACTCTAATTAACGCTAACTTCAGGAAGAAGTTCTCTCTCATTGAACAAAACTAAAATTTTCTGTAGTATTCCTGAAAATATTTATTGCTTAATAATAATAATTCCATAATTTAACTTGGAAGGGAACTCCCAAACTAGCATATCATAATAAAATTCAATGAAACTAACTATATATTTCCACAATTACTGTTCAATAGAACGTTTATCCGGCATCTGGATACCGTAAACGAACGATTCAGAGCAATCCGAAAGGTCCGAGGTAGATGCCGAACGCACCCAATGTTGATAATTCGCTTCTATGATTTTATGATCGCTCCCTAAGATATATTATTGCACAATCTGGCAACAAAATCCACGAATGACGCTTTTTGCGCATGCGCAATTTGAACCTCAAATCTCACTTGTGTAAACAGCGAGTTTACCTCTGAATCATTAGAAAAAGAGAAAAAAAACCAACAAAAAAGTTCATTACGAACTTTACTTCCTGCTAGTTATTCGAATTCATTGCAGAAATGTACGCAAAAGGAACGATTATGTTTGGAATTGATAACTAATATACTAACTTTACATAGCAGACTGAGCTATTTTCATAGTTTGGCTCCTGTTTACTTTAGCGCCCACCTCGGATTTCATCGCCAATTTTTTTTAGACTAAGTTTTGTATGAGAAAACGATTGATGTAAGTCTCAACTTCCGGAGACTTATAGTTTACGAGATATGATTTTTTAAAGTTTCATCAAAAATCATCAAAAATTGACATTTAATCATAGAACTAATAACTTCCAATGGAAGCGGTAAAGGAAAGAGAAACGTGTTGCCTAGAGAAAGATAGAGCTAGTAGTGGCAAAAAGCTCGCTAAAAGCGTTGTGTACTAGTGTTTATGTTGTTGTTGCTGTGATTTTTGTGCGATTTTCGGAGTATTTTCAAATAAAAGTGTTCAAATAGGACCAATACATAATGGTGAAATCTTGTGCAGCCATTAACTGTACTAAAAGATTCAAGATGGGCGAGAATATTAAATTCCACAAGTGAGTTTTCCTATGTATCTTTCTTATCTGAGTTTTTATTTATTTCAATTAACTCAAGTTTCTGGTCTAGAATCAGGAATTGGTAATTTTAAAAAACAACCATTTAATGCAAAACTAACATTTATTTTATAATTCATGATTGTATAAGATTTAAATAAATATCATTTAAATAACTTTCTGACCAGGCCGGTTTGTCATTCTATTCTTTTTTATATGTACTAATAAATATGTTTTTTAATACTTGTTGAATCTAAGAAATTGTTTTCATTTTCAATTTTGATTGTGTAGTAAATGTTATTTCTGGATGATAATTTTTAAATACAAATAAAAGTATATCTTCATTTACTTGAAGATGCTGCTGTGTTGGTGAATGTCATGTAATTCAGTTTCTAATGCAAATAAAAGTTATTTATATTCAAAATGTTGCAATTTCATTATTATTATATTGATTACTATATTGAAAGAGATCACAATTACTAATATATGATTATACAATGCGTTGAAAAATTCAATTCTGGGGTTATATTTCCTGTACAAACTTTCTGTTTTTTGTCTTGATAATTGCAGCAGAAGTAAAGTGGAGGGTTCAAAAAGTTTGCAAATGAAACGGTGAATTCATTTTTAGTTCGTAGTATATCATTAGCTAAAGTCAAAAAAACTGGAAAAGATAAATGGTGAACGACCTCTGAAAAAATATCACCCTGTAGATTTTCATTAATTTAAAAAATGGCAGGGGTTATAAAAAACAAACAGAAAAATAACTTTCAAAACCGCTTGCGTTTGAGGTCCTATGTGTGTATGACCATTTTTCCTAAAAATTCCCAAGAGAATAAACCCCTAAACTTATTGTATTAAATTTTGAAACACTCTGTATTCAGTCAAATTCATTAAATAAACCATTAGTGCGATCGGAATAGGATTTATATTTTTCTTCCTGCTAAGTTCCTTGAATTTTCATATGAAAAGTGCGCTTTCAATAATGAATTTTTGCACCTATAAAAACAAATAATCATTTAGGCAATGCATACGCTCAGAAATGTTCATGTTTGCTCCTAGAATTCTCATGAAAAACGCAGAAATAACAGATTTCCATACGAATTGAATGCATTTTGAATGAAATTTGCGGGCTTTTTGCCACTACTAGCTCTATCTCTCTCTTAGTTGCGCTGGCTGGCAACACATTCTTCCATAGCTCCAATATGGGAGGGCTCATCCATGTAAGGTTAGTATATCTATGCATTTAATCCATCATATGTTTTTGATCTGACAGTTGACAATTGGGATCAATGTTACCAACACTGAAATGTATATAAAGTTTACCCGATATGTATGGGATATTTTGCAAAATAATTAAGAAATGCATATTTTCAATTATCAAGTATTTACGTACGAGAAAAGAACTACTACTTAGTCACATATCGAATAAGGACAGGCATTAGAATTTTTTGATTTATAGGGATCAATGTTGCCAACCCTGAGAAATAAATGATGTTAAACTTATTTTTGTAATATTATGCTGAAAATATACGAATGATTTCGAGATATGCAAAAATTCAACTATCAAAAACTTTTGTACGAATTAATATTAACTAGTTATCAGTGTATATCGAATAAAGATAGGAATGGCTGACTGATTGAAATCGGGGGATTCCCCTAAGAGACTATACGGGAAATCTGAAAATAAATTAAATGAAACCTGTGCTACGCTATTTGACACTAGAAGAGAGGTTGAATGTTGATAAAACGTTGATGGAAATTCAAAATTAATTTTTTTTTCAGTATATGCCGAGTGTATTTAGTGAAGAAACTAAAATTACTTGAATTGAATCAGGATTTATCCGAGCAAATGTTTAAATAACTCTACTAATAAGGTTCACAAATTATACTTATAACATATAATAGGTACAAAATGTTAGTTCAAAAAAACCCTATTTTATTGCACTTTCGAAATCTTTGCAAATGTAATTGGCGGGAAGGATTAAATATATATAGATATATTGAGACTTGTGTCGACTGTCGTTAGCTCCTCAGTTAAGGTCGTAATACGTAAAATTATTGTGACGAGAAAATGTCGGCTGTGAGGTGGAATTTGGTGAGGTTGCCTCGTAATGTTGAGGATGCGAAAGATTGGGCTCGTGCACAAGGACTCCTTCCTAGTCCGACGTCCAAATCTTGTTCTGTACATAGGACAGTTATGAAATTTTACAACAATCCTTCGTTTGGGCGTTTTCGTTGCCCCAAGAAATCCTGCAACAAGGGAATTTCTGGTGCCATTGGTACTTTTTTTGAAGAGTGCAGGTTGCCGTTGCATTCGGTTAGTATTTCTTCCTTCTTTAGAGTGAATTATTTTGAGTAATGAATATTATCGCAGTTTGATGTACGCTTTTTCGCGCGATTGGTCGTATGACGATACCAGATTCGAGGCAGAGCAGGTAGAGGAGGACGGAACAGTCAGCTCCCATCTGAGCAATAGCACTATTGCTGCCTGGTTAATGTTGAATTCCAAATTTTACAGATATACCTATTGGACATATATGGTATTTGTTATTTTCAGGTTTCACTACTGCCGGGAAATGGTCGTGGACCATTTTTCGTCCTTGCAGGAGAATGCTGGGCCAATTGGTGGTTCGATTTTCTAGATTGACAAGTTTTTTAAGAAGACATCTCTAGATGATGAAGTCAAATAGGCTGAAATGAAAATTGTGGCCGTACTTTTGGAGCATAATATTCCATTCCGAGCCATGGACCATATAAGTGAAGTGATAAATAGTGTGTTTCAAAATCCTGAGGTGGCTAAAAACTTTTCATGCAAAAGATCAAAGTCTGCTGCTATAGCCTATAATGTTCTCGGAAAAGGCTTTAAGGATGCTCTATTCGAAGAGCTTAGAGAGGAAAATAATAAGTTTTCGATAATTATAGATGAAAGCACATACATAAGCACAACGAAAACTATGGCTGTAGCTATCAAGTTCTTTTCCAAAAAAAAATCTGCTGTGAAAACAAGTTTCCTGTGTTTGGTTGATATAAAGGGAGAAACAGCCCAAGATTTGTTTGATGCCCTAAATGAAGGGATGAACAAATTGTTCATGTGAATAGGTTAAAACCCTATATTAATTCAACGATTCAGCTGCGATGGCGGGTGGTTCGTCTTCAGATCCTCCCGACAAGAAATGTCGTTTTTGTGGAAAGTTCACCTGTTCGAGTGATATAAAATGCAATGGCGATGGTTGTGAATCAAAAATACACAGTAAGTGTTTTGATTCCATAGCAAGGGTAATTCTCATCGATAAAGATAACTTTATGTGTCGTGTTTGTTCCGATGCAGTAAAGAAAAATCAATCTTGTCTGCAATCTTTTTCGGTTAGTGAAGCCACTGTGAACGAGAGTATTCTAAGGAAAGAAATTGAATGCTTGAACAGGGAAAAATCCCTTCTGGAGAAATATAATTCGGAATTGGAATTTTCGAATAATTTAATGAAGCTAAGATTCAATTTGAATGTATCTCTTCCGACACCCGCTTCTGATAATAAGTTCTTATCACACACGGAAGATACGAAGAAATCATATGCATCAGCTGTAAAAACGGATGGGGATTCCCATGTATTGTTGGTGAAATCCACGAATAAAAATGTAAACAATGCTGACATTGAGAATGAAATCAAGACCAAAGTGAATCCAATTTCTGATGATGTTCACGTGCTGGGAACTAGAAAAATAAGGGATGGCTTTTTGATAAGTTGTGGTGATGAGGGTTCTCTTGAGAAGTTGAAACTGAAAATTAACAGCGAGACGAAGGGCTCTTTCAATGTTTCGGTTCCTAAAAAACTTAATCCTCGTTTGATAGTTTATAGTGTAGATTCATTCTCCTTGGCTAAAAGTAATTTTCTGTCTGAAATGATCCGAGTAAATGACCTGAATTGTTCCTTGAATGATGTCAAAATAATAACGAAGATGAAATATAAAGATAAGTTCAACATTGTATTAGAGACAAATCCCATTTTATTCAAAAGTATTATTAGTAAAGGTTTTCTATATTTGGGTTGGTCAAGATGTTTTGTGAAGGAGCATTTCAGTTTGATTAAATGTTTCAAATGCTGTAAGTTCGGTCATTATATAAAGGATTGCAAGAGTTCTACAGTTGTTTGTCCCAACTGCTCGGGTTCACATGAAAAGAAGTTTTGCGATTCTTCCGATAAGATGTGTACAAATTGTATAGATAGTAATTCTGGTTTGAAAACCAACTACGATATATGTCATACTGCGAATAGTGCTGAATGTCCATATTATTTGAGTCAAATTAATAGGTTGAAATCTAGAATTCAGTATTGAGTGTAAATATGGATAATTCAAGCAAATTCGTAAAAATTGCTCATTTCAATGTTCGCTCTCTGTTTCCGAAAGTAGATCGCTTGTTTGATGTTATGTTGCATTGGGGTTTGGATGTTGTGGGATTGTCTGAAACCTGGCTGAATGAGTATACTGATGACGATAGTCTGAGCATCCCTGATTTCAGATTTTTCAGGAGGGATCGTGTCGCTCGTATTGGTGGAGGTGTTGGTTTTTATATAAGAAGGTCCATAACGGCTGAAGTTGTCTTGAGTGATTTTATTGTGCCGGATGGAGTGGAAGCTATATGGGTGGCTCTGAAGGTTAAGAGTGGAATTATTCTTGTTGGGTCTTTATATCGCACATCGGCCTGTAGCTTATCAAGCTTCATCATTTACCTGGATGACGTCTTATCATTTGTTTCGCCACAGTACGATCACATAATTCTCACAGGTGATGTGAATGTCGATCAGTTGGTTGGAAATCCAGTTCCTGATTGCATTGGCTCTTACGGCTTTGAACAACTGATATCTGAGCCTACACGTATTGCAGGTTCATCGCGAACCCTACTAGATATTTTTTGCACAAATAGGACTGACTTGATTTTGAGCTCTGGGGTAATTGATCATTCAATGTCTGATCACCGTGGTGTTTATTGTGAGATAGATGTCAGGAAAGACGTGAGGATTCCGAAGCTTGCTATATATAGGGATTATCGTGGCTTTTCAATTGAGAATTTCAGATCTGACTTATCTAGGGTTTCCTTTCAGGACATTTTATATGTCAATGATGTTGACTCCAAGATTTCCATTTTCAGTCAGAAGTTAATTCATGTTTTTGACAAACATGCCCCTTTCATTGAGTCTAAGATCACCAAACCGTTCGCTCCGTGGATAACTCCTACCGTGAAAAATATTATGAAGCTAAGGGATGGGGCCTTAGCTAAGTATAAACGTACTAAGAATATCGCTGATTATAAGTACTATACGCAGCTTCGTAACATCGCGACTTCTGCTGTAAGGAAAGAGAAAGCTGCTTTTCTGGGTCGGTCAGCGTCTCAAGGGTCTAAACGTTTTTGGAAAGCCTTCAGGTCACTCAATAATCGGTTCGACGCAGATATTCCCGAGGGTTTCGAAAACCCGGACGAGTTCAATAAATATTTTGCTTCTGTTTTCAGTCAACCAAACGCTTGTCCCGAAACGGCGAGTTATTATAGGTCCAACACCTTCAGTTCTCACGCACATTTCGAATTCAAACTCGCTTCTCAGGAAGAGATTAGAGTGGTTGTTCTTGGTCTCGGGTCGAATGCTGTCGGATGTGATAATATTTCGGCGAAAATGTTGCAGCTATCGATTGACATTATATTGCCTTATCTCACACATATTATTAATGTTTGTATTGAAGCTTGTTACTTTCCTACCGCTTGGAAGTGTTCTATTGTCAGGCTTCTACCCAAATTGAAGAGTCCGGAACAGCTTAGCGATTTCAGACCGATAAGTATTCTCCCTTGCATGTCGAAGATCCTTGAGAAGATTCTTAGTGAGCAAATATATAGGTACATTACTGAAGCTGATATTATAACAGCCAGTCAATCAGGCTTCAGAAGGGGTTTCAGTACTACAACACTGTTATTGAATGTGGCGGATGACATATTTAGGGCATTGGATGAGGGAAAATCCACGATATTGACCTTGTTAGATTTTGCCAAAGCATTTGACACTCTCGACCACGAGCTCTTGTGTGCTAAGTTATCTTTCTACGGTTTCGGTGTGGGTGCTCTGCGGTTCTTTCGATCGTATCTCGTTGGCAGATTTCAGAGAGTTCGTGTGGGTGATATATTTTCTGATATTTCCCCCGTAACCTCCGGTGTTCCGCAGGGTTCAATCCTGGGACCTATTCTATTTTTAATTTATGTAGCCGATATGTATAGGGTAGTTATGTATGTGATGATATACTTTTATGCAGATGATGCGCAGATTCGACTTTCTTTCCATCCCTCTGATGTTGATGAAGCGGTGACGAAGATCAATGCAGATTTGTCCAGATTAGTAGAGTACTCCAGTGCCAATAATCTCAGGTTGAGTATCCCGAAGTGTGTCTCATTGCTTTTTTCTAGTGGATCTAGAATTAATTCGGAGCAGATTATCCTTAAAGTTGGTGATGAGCGAATTCCGTTTGCTAACAGCTGTAGGAATCTTGGCATCATTTTCGACTGCAGACTGAGATTTGTTGAGCATGTTGCGCTGCTCGTAAAGAAGTCGTACCTTGCACTGAGACATCTGTATAGGAATCGGCGTATTCTGGGTTTTCGTTCACGTAAATACCTTTGTGAGTCCCTTGTGCTGTCTATATTGAATTATGGCTTGATATTGTTCTATCCTTGCTTGGACTCCACAACTAAGTACCGACTTCAGAAAGTTCAGAATGCATGTTGTAGATTCATATTCGGTTTGCGCAAGTTCTCCAGGATCTCTAATAAAATAAAGGAACTCCAGTGGTTAAAACTCGATGGCTTGTACAGATTGCAGCTTGCTGTTTCAATAAAAAAAATTTTGACTTCGTCAAACCCTCCATATTTGCGTGATAAGCTCATCTTTCGAGGAGATGTTCATGATGTCTCTGTAAGACATAGGAATAGGCTTATGTTGCCCCGATTTAGATCAGCCATGTTTCAGCGATCCTTCACGTTTTGTGCTGTCAGTGTATATAATAGCTTTAAGTACCTATTCGATAGTTACTCTGTGAATGGTGTTAGGAAACATTTGAGAAGATACTTGCTACTTTCTCAGAATAGTTAGGTTTATTGTTTTTGTAGTATACCTAGTATAGTTGTAGTTTTAGTAGAAAATGTTTTTTTTTTCATCTTGCTTTGTTGTATTATATCAGAAGTTATTTTTGTCGTATTTGTTTTCGATAAAATTATTGTAAGAGGTTAAGTAGAATAGCTATAGGCTAAACTTCGCCTCATGATTGTATTCGTAGAGTACAAAATAAAGGCCCTTTATTATTATTATTATTATTATAATAGGATATCGGAGGGGATAAGAGAAAAAAATTTAAGGAGACAGGGAGAAATTTGTAGCGACTCCGACGAGATGGAACTCGTAGAGGAAATAGAGGAAACAGAAAAGGCTCGCCCCCTAATGCTTCCATGTTGGAATAGGGTGGTGGGGCCGGATTCGGACGAGGAAGAAATGATTTTTGAGGAGGAGGAAATAGGGAGGACGGATGAAGAAGTTGAACATGAGGAACCAGCGTCGGTTTTACGGAGATCCACTAGGATCAGACGCCCTCCCAACCGGTTGTTTTATGATTAAAATGAAAGTTTTAATGTTTTGCGTATTCCCGCACGGAGTGGTTTAGATACCACTGGGGTGTGACGCCCCCACGGTCCAGGTCGTAAGCCATAGAGTCCGTTTTTATTTGGGGTCTATGGCTTAGCATCTCTGCCATTTCTTTTTTCTCCTGTTCTTTCACTACCTCTCCAGGGGGGATTCCTCAATATCAGGGGGTCCCATTTATGCTATTTCGGTCTTTGGCTTCCTTTTGGGGAATCTGTTGCTATGAATTTTGTACCTCGCGAAATAATACTGCTTGCAGGATACCCTTGTCCCATCTCACTCACCCTCGCTTGGGGTCTGAATTTTGTACCACTCGAAATAATATTGCTTGTAGGAAATCCTCGTTCCATCTTTCTTCGTGAACTGGATGAGTGGAGTGTTCTCATCATCGACGTCGTCTATCCTATGGGTCTTGTTGTTGTAATGCGTGAGCACTACATTCCTGCTGCACCTCTCGCTGCAGGCGAGAAGTAAATCGTAGCAGTTGTCTTTTCGCATGACTTTGAAGCACAGATCGACGTTCATCATTGTCTTCTGCTCGTGCTGTCTGATCGATGTGAAGAAGCTGGGCCGGATTCGGATGAGATGATTCGGTATATCCTCGATGGCAGTGGCATCGTGGTGGTTCCTCTGTGAGGGTTCGAGGCGCATAGGGTGCAGGCATTTCCTGATGATAATATTGAAGACCTGAATGTAGGTCCAGTCTCCCCACGCGAGCACTCATGATTATTTTATGGTAATTTGGACATTTCCGAAAGCTTCATCGTTAACGATGAAATCCTTGTTCCATCTTACGCAACTTTGCTTGTTCTTCTGGTGTCTCTCCATTTTCTGCCTTCTGTGTTGTTATTTGTTAGGTTATTTTTGTACGTTCCGGTTACTCGGGGCAAGTTGTAAATTAATAGTAGAGAGACCTCAAATTGTGGAGGGTAGGGGGGGTGCAGAAGATGGCGGATGCAGACGTTAGGGGAGTAGTTGCTATATTCTAGGAAGTGAGGAAATCCCGAAGAGAGTTTCAAAGCTTCTATGAAGGAAAACGTCATATATGGATAATAATATTCTAATCAGTGATGAAAATTCGTGGTTCGTGTACTTGAACAGTATGAGGCTCTGTTAGGCTATTTCAGGGAGAATGTTTATGAGGATCCATCTTACATCACCATTTTGGAAACAATGAGAAATCCTTACACAAAAGTGTACCTAGAATTAAGGGCTCAAGTTTTAGGCTTGATGACTGAGTTCAACATAGTTGTTCAGTCTGAAAAACAACTTTTGTATAAACTCAAGCCTGAAACTGAAATATTTAATATAGGAACGATATTTTTAAGTTGAATCATGAGAATCCGGATTTTTTCGTACCCCTTGATAAAATATATTAAGGTGTTGCTGTTACTGCATCTTTGAAGGAAATAAATAAATCCATTGGGAAGAAAGACTGAATCTTTTTACAAAACTGTTTTGTGTTTTTACATCAAACTGATATCAAATATTAAAGATAAATTCAAGTTTGATGATCCTATTTTCAATTTAATTGAAATAATGGATCCAAAAGTTTCACAGTCTTCCTCATTTCAATCCCTCAGACCTGTATTGGAAAGATTTCCAATACTAAAAAATTATATAGACCCACAAGATTTGGACAATGAATGGAGGGCTCATGCACTTTTAGAATATAATACTTTAGACCTTCTAGCATCTTATGACGCAGAAAAATATTGGGCCAAATTCTTTAGATGGAAAAATGATGCTGGAGTAAACCTATTTCCATATTTGGAAAGAATATTCTCATTACTTTTTGTTCTTCCTTTTTCCAATGCCAGTGTTGAAAGAGTTTTCAGTAACTCTTCAACATAAAAACTGATAAGAGAAATCTTCTGGCTACTGAAACCATCAGAGGTGGCCACATCGGATGGAATAAAAAGTAATGAGAATTGTGAGAAGTTTACTCCAACAAAAAAAATGTTAGAGGCCAATATTTGGCGTAAAAAAATGTACTATTGAAGATGAATACCTGGTAAACTACTTATCTACGAAGGTTCCCAGAAGACAAGTAAGAAATCCTCAGAGGTAGATTGGTTTATTTACTGAAAATACAGGAGCCCATGAAAATGGATGTCCAGCAATGGTTTATCAAAAATAACAATTTAGAAAACTCGTCACACAAAGTTTGGATTTGTCTTCTGTTAGAATCATTCCCAGTGCCTCAGAAAGTACTATCGAAGATTAATACCTGGTACACTGCTTATCTACGAAGTAAGAAATCCTCATAGGTAGATTGGTTTATTTACTGAAAATACAGGAGCCCATGAAAATGGATGTCCAGATGTGACGATTATTCAGGTATTTGAAGAATGAATCATAGAAGCGAAAGATTTGACATATCGGATCGAATCTAAACTTAACGTCATCACATAACGTCTTTTAATAGTAAAAGTGTTTGTTTGTTTTTTTTTTGTGATTTTTGTTTAAATTTCAAATATCAATTTAAAATGGGCTCAGCTCACACATAGTGGACGCGTACGAAATTATGGACGAGAGTGAAATCCGACAGGACGCTATAATTACGAGAAAAATTATATTGCCAAGTCCACTTGAGGGCATTAAATGGTGTGCCAGGAGAAAACTTTTAAAAAACAATTGTGTTTGTGAGGAATGTAACATTCCGATGGGTTTCATCAAGTACTCCGGAATGTATCAGTGGGGATGTAAACGGTTTCGCCATACGAGAAGTCTAAGAAAGGGCTCCTTCTTTGAGGGAAGTCATTTGACCCTTTTCCAAATTCTCATTGTATTATATGGGTGGGCAAATGAGTTTCCTCAGGAGTATGTGGCTAGGGAGGCAGAGTTGAGTGCTAACAGCTCGACAGTGTCTGACTGGTACAATTTTCGCCGGGAGGTGTGCGAGAACTATTTTATTCAAAACGAAATAGTGATTGGAGGAATCAATGAGGACGGTACATCGAAAGTGGTGGAAATAGATGAGTCTAAATTCTTCCACCGAAAGTACCACAGAGGCAGGTGGGTAGAAGGCCATTGGGTCTTCGGGGGTATTGAAAGGGGTACCAAAAAATGTTTTTTGGTGGAGGTGCCAGACCGGATCGAAGCAACTCTGGCAGCTATCATAGAGAGGTATCATTTAGGAATCGCTTTAATCATAAAATATGCTGCTTGTTGTATTGGCTGATATCAGTAAGCAAAAAGCTTGTTTTGAGCTGAAATCACATGTACAGTTATAAAGAGTTATCATTTAAGAATCGCTTTAATCATAAAACATGCTGCTGCTTCGAGTATGGGCTGATATTAGTAAGTAATAAGCTTGTTTTATTCTTGCATGGCATGTACAGTGAGTATTGTTACATATATTAGCTTATGGAAGGTAATTCCACGAACTCCAGGTTTTTTTTAAGAATTATTTTTTATTTTTTACAGAATCCCTTTCGAGTTTACTTGAAATATATGAATTATACGTTATTAAAAGGTTATTGAATCAATTACAGACACATTTTACCTGGCACCATCATAATGTCTGATGGATGGAGGGCGTATAGGAAACTAAGCTCCATCGGTGGAGGGATTTATGAACACCAGGTCATAATCCACGAAGAAAACTTCGTGGATCCTAATGATGCTACTATCCACACACAGTCGGTGGAGAACATGTGCCGACATGTGGATGCGTGCCAAGGAGGCAGTTTGGTACTTCAGAGGCACTGTTCACATCTTACCTTAACGACTTTGTGTGGAGAAACCATTTCCCAAGGCATCAAGTTTTAGAGGAATTCCAATTGCTAAGCAATATCCTGTGGCCTAGTGTTCAGTGCTCTTGTGTTTTCCCTGCCCTCCCTCAAGATAGGACTTGGAGTCATACTCTTACTACCCTCCCTCAAGATAGGACTTGAACTCATACTCTCCCTGCCCTCCCTCAAGATAGGACTTGAACGCTTACCCTCCCTGCCTGCCCTCAGTGTCCACCCTCAAGATAGGACTTGAACAGATACCCTCCCTGCACTCAGTGCTCTCCGGAGGGTGCTAAACTAATTTCCGTCGATGCTAAAAACCTATATACTTCTATTCCTCCAGATGAATGTATCACAATAATAGACAAAAAGTTAACGGAGAAAAATGTGACACCTGAATTGAAAAAGGATATTACAAGCCTTTTCAAAATATCCTTAGAGCAAAACTTTTGCCAATTTAACAATGATATTTATAAATTTGATAAGGGTTTACCAATGGGTGCACCTCCATCATCCCTGATGGCAGAAAGTTTTATGAATCACTTGGAGGAAATATTATTTAATTTGAAGACTCCCATAATACGTCACATTTTCAAATATTACAGATACGTAGATGATATTTTGATCATATTTACAGGTGGCACAGATCTTATTTGGGTTTTATTGGAATTATTCAACTCATTACATAAAAACATTCACTTTACATTGGAGATTGGTTTCAACCAGATCAACTTTCTAGATTTGACACTAACCTTGGAAGAAGACAGAATATTTGTGGATGTATATAGAAAAGAATCCCAAACAGTAGCAATAATAAATGAAAGCTCGAACCACCCTGCTTACCACAAATTTGCTGCCCTCAACACTTACTTGCACAGACTATTGAGTTTACCATTGAGTAGAAGAAATTTTGATAAAGAGTTGGAAATAATAAAGTATATTGCTTACAAAAATGGTTACAAGTCAAATGTGGTTGACCGGTTGTTGATGAGGAAGCCAACCAGCAACAACGGTCAAAACCGCAAAATTTCCACCCAACTAACGTCAAAGGAGGCCAGCAAGCCAAAGGACGATCCGCTCATCGCAGACGCGAGCACGGACTTCCTGGAACTTCGCATCACACCAGCCCCACGTTATGAGAGATTCAGCTTTTCCGCGCACGGTCTAATCCTACTCGCGCGTAACGTCTTTGAGAAGATGTGCGACGCAAATGAGATGGTAAGGAAGCAATTACCCGAGGCAATGTGGCTGTACTACGTCATCCAACACTTTTGGATACGTGTCGTATGTGTCAACAAGCATAAAGGGATTGTTACCGCAGACTCACGCAGATTAGAACAGATCTTCTCGAACAAACAATTTCCGATACCCACTGCCATTTCTGCCTATCTACGAGGAATAGGTGATGTACAGGATCCGAATGGGAGCTACTTCCATCTAAACTCTGACATATACCCCTCTACCGATGGTAGTTACGGTAGGATCGGCGCTGCTAAGCATAATTGTTACGAGTACTACCCGGCATCAGCTATTATCGCTCAGACCCTTCAACAACTAGTAAAGAATGGAGACGACGATTCAGCTCCACGGGATTGGGACCTCAGTGACGATTTGCGATACGTAGACGAAACAGATGACGCACCAGAAATACAGCTCCAAGAAGCAAGGAACTCAGCCAACACAGCCTGTAAAGGTAAGGACGCGATGCGTTCATGTCCTGGCGGATTTTAGAATACCTGTAACTCTAAAACATAAATTACCATCACAACCACCATGGTCTCACAAAAGGGCTGATACAAACACTTCACTTACACTATATAGAAAAACGAACATACACCCTCTCATTATTCAAGGAAAATTCAATGAATTAATGGCCAAACATGAAGATGAAGTAATAGTATACACCGATGCCTCCAAGTCAGCTGAAGGAGTTGGATGCGCCTTCCTCACACAGTCACATACAAAAAAATTCAGACTTCCAACAGAATGTTCCATATTGAGGAACAAAACATTGCCCACTCCGTCGTGTGTACAGATTCATTAAGTGCTATTCAAGCAATTCAAGAGCTCTACTCGAGTAACACTATGGTGACTAAGATAACAGATCTATTGACATCCTTGTACTCCAGACAGAATAGCTGCCAAATAGTTTGGGTTCCTTCACATAGTGGCATAGATGGAAATGAGAAAGCTGATCAGGCAGCAAAAGAAGCAATCTCTTCAGTAGAGGAAATTGATATGTTGACCAATTACGATATGAGTAACACCTACAAAACCTTTATAAAGAAAAAATGGAAAAATATTTGGCAACATCAAAGGTCCAAACTTGCACTCATCGACCCAACTATATCCAACCTAAATCCTATCACCCAACATAGAAGAGACTTAGTGACCATAAGACGACTCCGAATCGGACATAGCCTTGTATCTCATCAACACCTCCTAGCAAAGGATAACGCCCCAATATGTACTACATGCAACACCAATATCACCATCCGGCACATTATAACAGAATGCAGCATGTACCAAACCCAAAGGAATCATTTCAATGTGAACATCAAGATGGAAGAAGCTCTTAAGATAAACACAACGGATATCCTCAATACTTTAGCTTTTATAAAGTCTATCAATGTGAAAATTTAATTGTAAATAGTCCCTTAAGTCATACATGTAACAGTACCAACACCGCTAATGACCTAGCTGTCGAAGCGGCAAACCTATAATAATAATAAAAATGATTCTAATGATAATAAACAACCAGTGAAGAGGTTGTCTCTACCATTTTACGGTAAAATGTGTTATCCCATTGCGAAAATATTAAGAAGACACAACATAGACATAGTATTCAAGGCCAACAACTACCTTTACAACTATCTGCTGAATTGTAAGGATGTGACCCCGATATTGGAAAAGAACGGTGTATACAAACTCAACTGTAACTGTGTGATAAATTCTACATCGGTAAAACGTTTAGGGCCTTAGGCACAAGGATATCTGAACACATAAGGAACTATAACGACAAAAGTTCCTTTGGAAAACATCTCAAAGGTGACAACCATGAATTTGATAAGGATGAAAATGTAGAACTTCTACACAGCTTAGATAGGGGTAATCTACTTGACTTGATGGAAATATATGAAATTGCAAAAAATTTAAAAATACATCCCGATAAATGCCTTAATACACAAGTGGAATCCCACCTCAGCTATCACCCCATTTTCGAGAATCTAATATAATATTGTTCACTTTATATGTTGTCATTCGGAACGTGGCTTTTACTTATGTCAGATGTCATGTCAACATTCGATATTCTGTGAGTTGTCAATTATATATATATATGACTCTGTCGATACAATTTACGAGTGTTATAGTGGAGAAAAGAATCTGTTCTATTGGAATTGAAAATAAAACCGGGGAAATTTTATTCAACCTTCTTGATATTGTAAATAAATAAAAAAGACGATGACTATATGTATATGATACTTGATGCCTGTATGTTTGACAAGTAAGTCCCCATTCTGTTGTTGTAAGGGGATCACATATCCATTTCCTTTTTCCTTTTGTAGAACTCCTGAAGATGCCCTAACAAGGCGAAACATGTAGAGTAGATATTAAATAAAAAAGAGTCCATTAAGTACAAAGAGTTTATTATGTTATATTAAAAAAATGGATTATGGCCTCCTAGTGAGTAACTTGTCAAAATTAACGGTTTATATGTCTATGCCTTCAGGAGAGATCGTGTGCGCGGAATATATAAATTTTCATTAAAGATGAGCGGACAAATTCAAATCGTGGACCCTGCACTTATTCTAGCCGACGACGAAATTCGTCAGGATACAATAATAACTAGAAAAATAATATTTGCTTCGCAATTAGAAGGAATTATGTGGTGCGTGAAGAGGGGACTATTGAAGAATTCTTGTGATTGTGATGGGTGCAACATCCCAATGACGTTTAGACGAAACGCAAGAATACATGCCGACGGACACCAGTGGATGTGCAAGTTGTGTAAAAAGTCAAGGAGTATAAGAAAAGGCTCCTTTTTTCAGACCAGTGTGAATGCAGCCACGAGTTCCAGCCACGCGTTTGCCTCGGTGAAGCGGTGGGCCCGCTCGGGGTGTATCTTGATTCGTAATGAAGGCTAGTACGGGATTG
The DNA here is from genome assembly GCF_907165205.1 of Coccinella septempunctata. NCBI lineage: Eukaryota > Metazoa > Arthropoda > Insecta > Coleoptera > Coccinellidae > Coccinella > Coccinella septempunctata. The sequence goes on along the minus strand of NC_058190.1, from coordinate 9,441,237 downwards.
ATATTGAAAAGTGGTAATGAAAATGAAATTTAACGATGTTCTCGAAAAGGGGTGAGGGTACTGAGTATCTACAACCATTCTGAACTATTACTAGGAATGAATAACGGGCTAGTGGATCAATAAAATGGAAATTTTCTAGTTTCGAGTAAAATTGAGATATTTGAATTTTTTTTTCGGTGAAAATATTCTATTTACAATGCTCTTCAAGACCTATATACCACCTGATTTTGTCGGGCACGAATTCACCCCCCACTACCCCCAACTTGTGTGTTTCCGAAAAATTATGCTAGGTCGGGAAAAATTGAGATATTTGAATTTTTTTTTCAGTGAATATATTCTATATACAATGCTCTTCAAGACCTATATACCCACTGATTTTGTCGGGCACCGATTCACCCCCCACTACCCCCAACCTGTGTGTTTGAAAAATTATGCTAAGTCGGGTAAAATTGGGATATTTGAATTTTTTTTTTTTCAGTGAATATATTCTATTTACAATGCTCTTCAAGACCTATATACTACCTGATTTTGTCGGGCACGAATTCACCCCCCACTACCCCCAACTTGTGTGTCTGAAAAATTATGCTAAGTCGGGTAAAATTGAGATATTTGAATTTTTTTTTCAGTGAATATATTCTATTTACAATGCTCTTTAAGACCTATATACCCACTGATTTTGTCGGGCACGAATTCACCCCCACTACCCCCAACTTGTGTGTTTGAAAAATTATGCTAAGTCAGGTAAAATTGAGATATTTGAATTTTTTTTTCAGTGAATGTATTCTATTTACAATGCTCTTCAAGACCTATATACCCACTGATTTTGTCGGGCACCGATTCACCCCCCACTACCCCCAACTTGTGTGTTTGAAAAATTATGCTAAGTCGGGAAAAATTGAGATATTTGAATTTTTTTTTCAGTGAATATGTTCTATTTACAAGGCTCTTCAAGACCTATATACCCACTGATTTCGTCGGGCACCGATTCACCCCCCACTACCCCCAACTTGTGTGTCTGAAAAATTAAGCTAAGTCGGGAAAAATTGAGATAATCGAATTTTTTTTTCAGTGAATATATTCTATTTACAATGCTCTTCAAGACCTATATACCCATTGATTTTGTCGGGCACCGATTCACCCCCCACTACCCCCAACTTGTGTGTCTGAAAAATTATGCTAAGTCGGGTAATATTGAGATATTTGAATTTTTTTTTCAGTGAATATATTCTATTTACAATGCTCTTCAAGACCTTTATACCACCTGATTTTGTCGGGCACGAATTCACCCCCCACTACCCCCAACTTGTGTGTTTCCGAAAAATTATGCTAAGTCGGGAAAAATTGAGATATTTGAATTTTTTTTTCAGTGAATTTATTCTATTTACAATGCTCTCTAAGACCTATATACCCACTGATTTTATCGGGCACGAATTCACCCCCCACTACCCCCAACTTGTGTGTTTGAAAAATTATGCTAAGTCGGGTTAAATTGAGATATTTGAATTTTTTTTCCCGACTTAGCATAATTTTTCAAACACACAAGTTGGGGGTAGTGGGGGGTGAATCGGTGCCCGACAAAATCAGTGGGTATATAGGTCTTAAAGAGCATTGTAAATAAAATATATTCACTGAAAAAAAATTCAAATATCTCAATTTTTCCCGACTTAGCATAATTTTTCAGACACACAAGTTGGGGGTAGTGGGGGGTGAATCGGTGCCCGACAAAATCAGTGGGTATATAGGTCTTAAAGAGCATTGTAAATAAAATATATTCACTGAAAAAAAATTCAAATATCTCAATTTTACCCGACTTAGCATAATTTTTCAGACGCACAAGTTGGGGGTAGTAGGGGGTGAATTCGTGCCCGACAAAATCAGTGAGTATATAGGTCTTAAAAAGCATGTTAAAGGGAATATATTCACTGAAAAAAAATTCAAATATCTCAATTTTACCCGACTTAGCATAATTTTTCAAACACACAAGTTGGGGGTAGTGGGGGGTGAATTCGTGCCCGACAAAGTCAGTGGGTATATAGGTCTTAAAGAGCATTGTGAATAGAATATATTCACTGAAAAAAAATTCAAATATCTCAATTTTACTCGAAACTAGAAAATTTCCATTTTATTGACCCACTAGCCCGTTATTCATTCTTAGTAATAGTTCAGAATGGTTGTAGATACTCAGTACCCTCACCCCTTTTCGAGAACATCGTTAAATTTCATTTTCATTACCACTTTTCAATATCAATCCCGTACTAGCCTTCATTACGAATCAAGATACACCCCGAGCAGGCCGACCGCTTCACCGAGGCGCCGAGGCAAACGCGTGGCTGGAACTCGTGGCTGCATTCACACTGGTTTTTTTCAGAGGAGTCATATGACTTTAAGTCAGATTTTGATAATTATATATGGATGGGCCAACTCCTCAGGATTATGTCGCCAGAAAAGCGGAGTTGGGAGGAAGAAGTCACACACTTTCCGACTGGTATAATTTCTGTCGGGAAGTGTGTGAAACTTATTTCATGCAAAATGAAATAGCGAATGGAGGGATCAACGAAGATGGTACTTCGAAAATTGTAGAGATCGATGAATCGAAATTTTTTCATCGGAAGTACCATAGAGGACGATGGATTGAGGGCCACTGGGTATTTGGAGGAATCGAGAGAGGGAGTGGAAAATGTTTCCTGGTAGAGGCTACCTTGGCAGCCGTAATAGAGAGGTATGATTGAGGTCTGCATGGGTTTGAGCTTATAAGATAAATATTTGCTTCCTTCTCTTATGAAGTAAGTTATGGTATAGTAGGCTGATTTTTTTGAATAGCTTTTGAAAAGCGCGTGCTTTTACGGCTTGTATCATGGGGCTTGGAAATGAAGCGGTGTATGGGCGAACAGTGTTATTTTTCGTAAATGAAAATGAAATGGCATGTATAGTCATCGAATACTATAAAAGTGATTTCGATGCACCACGGCTCAGTATTCGTATTCTCTATATAGTAGCGTGTGTGTGAGTTGTACCTCATCTTAGGTGTGTGCAATACACCCCAGAGTATATTACGCCTAAAATCTCCTCCCGTTTTTCCGTGGCTCTGTATGATATATGGTCACAAACACACAAATGATTTTCCAAATTATTTTATAGGTGGCACGATAAACGATACGAAAAAAGGTGTGATTGGGCGGCTAATAATGTTATGTGTTTTTATGCATGAAGCAGAATCATCTCTGAAGTTGCATTTACTGCAAGTACTGTGTGTGGTATACATTGGCATGTTGCAGGTCATTTTAATGCATCGCTTTTTTTTTTCTTTGAAGAATTACTTTTCATTTTTTTTTACAGAATCCCATTTGAGTTTCTTTGAAAGTACATTAATTACAAACTGTAGAAGATTATTGATTCAATTACAGGCACATTTTAACAGGAACATTAATCATGTCCGATGGATGGAGGGCCTATCGAAACATTGATAGGATTGGTGGGTTCATCTACGAACACCAAGTGATCATCCATGAGGAGAACTTCGTGGACCCAAATGATGCCTCCATCCACACCCAATCAGTAGAGAACATGTGGATGCGAGCTAAGAGGAAGCTTCGGAGGCAGTTCGGAACATCCGAGTCAATGTTTACATCTTACCTCCACTATTTTGTGTGGAGGAATCAGTATCCAAAGACCCAGATTTGCGAAGAATTCCTCTTAGCAGTCGCTGCCCAATACCCAGTGGCTTAGAGTGTAGTGTAGTGCTGTGGTTTTCGTGTCTCCCCTTTCCTCCCCCAAGATAGGACTTGACTTAATTAGTTTTTAGTTACTCCCCCGCCCTCCCCAAGATAGGACTTGAGTTCGTTAGTTTTGAGTTACTCCCCCCGCCCTCCCCAAGAAAGGACTTGAATTGATTAGGTTTAAGTTTCTTACTCTCTCCCTCAAGATTGGACTTGAAATTATTTTCAAGTAAATTTAATGGTTTCTCTTGAGTTGATGATATAGTGTTGGAGTAGAATACAAATTGGGCAGCAAAGTGTTGACGGATCGACAATGAGCTTGACATAAATTCAATATCTCCAAACATACAAGGATGAATGATCCCTGCATTTAATCCAGAATTATCTTCACATCGAGGTATGCACAAATTGCCATGTTTGTATTCAAGTACTCCCTTACAGGTGCCACTCCCCAATAATATGGAAAGTGTTCCGAAAAAACTGCTGTGCCTTATAGAAATGATCTTACTGGATCTACAGTTTTACTGCTCTCAATTGTATAAATCTATGTAAAACTTTTTTTATACTCTAATTGACGCTAACTCCAGGAAGAATGCTTCTTATGTGCCTTTTTTTGTGGGATTTATTGATAATAACAAATATTGCAACTAACAGTTTTACTGCTCTCAATTGTATGAAACTTTTTTATACCCTAATTGAAGCTTAATTCAGAAAGAAAACTTTTTATGTCCTTTTTTGTGTGATTTATTGATATTAGCAAATATTGCAACAAACAGTTTAACTGCTTAATTAAAATTATTTCAGAAAGGTTACTTCTTATGTGCCTCTTTTGTGTGATTTAATTCACAATTGTATTTAATTTAATAATCTTTTTACTTTAATTGAAGTTCGCATTGCCTCTATTATTTCAGTTACCTACTACAGTCGACGCTCGTTAATTCAAACCTGCGATAATTCGAACCTCTCTATAATTCAAAGCTATCACAAGTTCCCTTCAAAATCATTGCTATATAATAAAACGACGCGTTAATTCGAACTCATCGGCGTCCAACACTGTGAATATCACCAAAACTGTGAATTGTACGATGTTAAGAGGTTTCCTCTTCAAAACTGCATTACCTTTATTTTTTATCTTGCTGGAAATATTAATTCCATTTCGAAATGTACTTTGAAATTTTCTGTCCTACACTGTTATCAGGGAAAGAAAATGAAGAACGGAATGAAATGAAGAATCCATTTCATGGGTAAAATTTTCGCTTATTTTGCGAATATAATTTTGTACAGATTAAGTTCTCTCTCATCAAATAAAACTAAAATTTTCTGTAGTATTCCTTAAAATATTTATTGCTCAATAATAATAATTCCATAATTTAACTTGGATGGGAATTCCCAAACTAGCATATCATAAAATAAAATTCAATGAAACTAACTACATATATATTTCCACAATTACCGCTCAATAGAACATTAAAGGTAAGCGCACATACGACGGCATCGGACGGACGGTACGGATCGGAATAAATTACTTTCAATGGAACTGAATGGAGCAACGCACATATGTGCGGACGGCAGGCATCGCATCGCATCCGACGGAATTGAGGAACGAGAATCGAATTCCAACCGATGCGTGCTGTGCCGGCCGATCCCGACATATGTGCGATACCAATCGGAGATTGCCGCGGTATCTGCGTCATTTTCCAAGTCTCTACATGCAGCGGCTTGTACGGGTAGTCATACGAAATACGAATTCACGGCAGAAGCATGAGTTTTCAGGAGAACTTAATACTGCGCGTACAAAATTATAATGAATTGTACAATTTAAGTGACAGAAATTATAGCTACCATTTTTTTTTCGTCCTTCATCAAGTCCGGAAATAAATAAACATATTCACCAAAATCCTTCCTTTTTTTCATATGTCATGTATCCACATTCGTCTACGCTTCCTTCGCTTTTAAAACTCTTCTTCCTCCAGAACAAACGCTAGTTCCTCACCGCTTGAAGACATATTCGCAACTTATCTATTCCTCCGGCGATTCCGATGTTATATGTGCGATACCTTCATAATAATTCCGCCGCTGCCGTGCCGTTCCTTCCATGCCGTCCGACCGATGCCGATGTATGTGCGCTTACCTTTATCCGGCATCTGGATACCGTAAACGAACGATTCAGAGCAATCCGAGAGGTCGGAGGTAGTTGCCGAACGCGGTAAATATATTGTAGCCAATTCCGTTCTAACCCGAACGCACCCGAAGTTGATAATTCGCTTCTCATTTCAAGATCGCTCCCAAAGATATATTATTGCAAAATCTGGCAACAAAATCCACGAATAACGCTTTTTGCGCATGCGCAATTTGAACCTGAAATCTCACTTCTGTAAACAGCGAGTTTACCTAACCTCTGACAAAAAAATCACAGAGTGTCCAAAATTCCAGTTTGATAGACTCCTAAAAGGCGTTAAATTTAAATCAAACGAAACGAACTTCATGAGAAAATCCATACAGTCGAAGTCATACAGCTCAAATTCTATGTTTTTCAATAAAATATGTAGTGCATTTTTAAGATCAGAATAAACTAATTTTGACAACACAATATTTTCTGATGTTCTTTTTATTCTGTCCATTTTCTGAATCATTAGAAAAAGAGAAACAAAACCAACAAAAAAGTTCATTACGAACTGTACTTCCTGCTAGTTATTCGAATTCATTGCAGAAAGGAACGAATTGATAACTAATCTTTACATAGCAGACTGAGCTGTTTTCATAGTTTTAGTTTTAAAAAGTTTGGGTAATTATGCAGTTTAGAAAGAACTGCATAATAACCTTATTCCCATCAATGATATGGTCACAGTTTGAGTTTCCATTTTTCTTTATGAAATATGAATAGGTACCTATCTGAATAGCCCATACTCCTACTCTCGCTAATAAACTTTGCACAACACACAACATCCATAAAACCACAAACCGTACGCGCATACTCAGATGAAAGGAGGACACTGACGCTAGGTTATTGAGGAATAACGCATGTGAAAGAAACAGCCGACCGTGGTCGTTACCTCCGATATGAATATTCTACTCGGAGGTAACGCCGTGGTTCGCCGGCGCAACGAAAAAATCCGAATCCAACAATCATTTTATCGTGATTGGACAGGAGGCTTGCCTCCGTCACGTGGTTTTGAGTTCGGCTTCAGATTGGTCCCTGCTCTGTACATCAGGATGAGTTTGAAACAGCGTGACCATCTATAGTAGAAATCTACTTTCTTAGTAGATTTCAGGTCATCTGTGGTAGGTAAATTTTTCTCAGTAGATTTTGGTAAATTTCTGCCTTCTTTGACTATTAGGTACTAGATGGCACTACATTCGCAATTTGAGCCACTGGATTCGGTGGATCCCCTGCCTGGGGTAATAACGCAGTTTCAGCAAGTTTGTTTCCTTTATATGAGTATATGAGTATTCCAGTTTCCAGTCCAGATTAAGATTCGTGGTTCGTTAGGTATTTGTGTTTGTGATTTGTGTTAGATCAGCTTCAGAAATAATATAGTGTATTTGAAAATTTTTCAAAATGAAAAGAAAATATGCTCAACAAAGCTATAGAGCAGAGTGGGAGCAAAATAAACTATTTTCATCGTGGTTGTGTAAATCTAAAGAAGACAATGAAAGCGCTCACTGCAAGGCGTGTAATTGTAAACTTTTACCCCGCATTGCCTCTTTGAAGGAACACTTCTCTTCTGCGAAACATAAAAAATCTATGGAAGGAATTTCCGGATGTTCCCAGGTATGTTATCAGTTATTGATTTCAATTGAGTTGAGGGGTTCACACTATTAATTTATAGATCAACAAATATTTCAAGAGCAATTCAATCTCCGAAGAAGTGAAAAAAGCCGAAATCAACATTGTAGCCACCCTTGTTGAACACAACAGTCCATTCCGAGTTATGGACCATTTGAGCCAAGTTCTTAGTAAATCTTTTCACGATTCGGAGATAGCCAAGAGTTTTTCCTGTAGGAGAACAAAATCTGCTGCAATAGCATATAATGTTATTGGTAGTAGATTTGAAAAAATTTTACAAGAAGATATAAAAGGGAGTTTTTGTACATATTCAATCATAATTGATGAAAGCACAGATATTAGTACCACCAAAGTTCTTGGAATAGCAATAAAATATTTTTCGGAGAAAGATCAAATGGTGAAAACTAGATTCTTGTGTTCGGTTGATCTTCAGGGTGAAACAGCCGAACATTTATTTGGTGCTATGAAGGTTGCACTTGAAGAGAGAGATCTTCACTTTAAGAATATGATTGGATTTGCAGCCGACACCACTAACGTTATTTTTGGTGAAAAATCAGGAGTAGTTGCAAAAATCAAAGAACAAAATCCAAATTGTATTTTGGTAAAATGTGTATGCCATTCTGTGGCTCTCTCTGTCAGCTACGCTTGTAGAGTTTTACCTAGAGGTGTTGAGCAATTAGTAAAAGAAGTATATGGCTATTTTTCACAAAGTAGCAAACGACAGAGAGAGTTTCAAGAATTTCAAAGTTTCACTAATTCTGAACAGCATAAAATACTTAGGCTTTATGATATTCGTTGGCTATCATTACATGCTTGTGTAAGTAGAATTTTAGAACAGTGGTCACCTCTTCAATTATTTTTTAATGGGCAATATTTGGAAGATAAAAGGCAGCATGCTTCTTGCGAGTTTTTATTTAATGCTTTCAATGATGAGACAGTGAAGCTATATTTAAATTTTTTAGATTTCATTTTGCCTATTGCAAACAAATTCAATGTAATTTTCCAGGGAGACTATCCTGTAGTACACAGAGTATATAGAGATATATCAGAAATGTTGTCATCAATTTTGAGCTGTTACATGACATCTAATTACGTTAGAAACACCCCAATTGAAGATATTGATCCTAAATGTACTTCGCAATATTTACCACTGCAATCTTTATATTTAGGACACAAAGTTTCAACTCATTTGAACAATTGCACAGGGAAAATTTCTGTAGAAGCAATTAACGATTTTTTAACCAGGTGTCAATCTTTCCTTATAGAATGATCGGTCCAATTACAGGCGCGATTGCCCTCCAATATTATATTCAAACAATTAGCTTTTTTAGATCCTCAAGTGGCTATTTACCATGATTTTCAATCGCTTGGTCGTCTTCTTTCAAAATTTCCCAATTTAGTGGAAGAAGACGAAATACAAATGATAGATAATGAATACAGAGAAATTAAGTTAGATGTAGAAGTAGGTAACTTTTTATGCAGCAGTAGTAGTACAAGGGTATCCAACGATTCTGTAAATGCAGAAAAGTTTTGGACCATGGTCGGCAAATTGAAAAATGCTGCCAACATCGAAAAATATTTGCACATTTCAAAATTTGCTAAGCAAATGCTATGTTTGCCATTGTCAAATGTGAAATGTGAACGAATATTTTCCGAAATAAATAGAATAAAAACTAAAGATCGAAACAGATTTGTGAACAAAAATGTTGCTTCCATTTTACATGCCAAAGAAGGATTAAAAGAAGCTGGTGAATGTTGCGAATTTACTCCTGACTCAGAAATGTTAAAACTTATGAATAAAGCTTCTCTTTATGAAAATATTAATCTTACTGAGACAAATGAATAGTTGTATGTAGGTACTCTTTTATGAATTTTATGTAATCCACGTTGTTTTATGGCTTAAATATATATTTTATATTTTTTCTTTTTGTGTCAGATTTTTCTCAGGTTTAAATATCGTTAAATTTGAATGGAAAGTTATTGAATTCATTAAACAATGTTTTTGAAGACTGACGATCTCAAAGAATTATTATAGTATCCTACAAACACAAATAACAAAACCAGTGCCACCTATTGTTCAGTATCACAAATACGCGAAGAGCTTTGAGCATGCGCAAAGATGATATAGTAGATTTTAGTAGATTTCTGTCATTGTTGAAGTAGATTCGCTTTTTGAAAGGTGGTCACGCTGATTTGAAATTTTCCATTATAGCTGGTCTTGACTAGAGGAGCCGGGCTTCCGCGTTCCGATATTACCAGTGTAGAAATCTACTTTTTTAGTACATTTTCGTTATAATTTCGATATCATTAGTAGATAGAAATTGAGCAGTAGATTTTAGTAGTTTTTCGAACTTGGTAGGTAGAATTAGGGTTAGGTTGGTAGAATTCTACTTTCAAATGTAGAAGCGGTAAAACGCTGCTGTCTGAGTTAAGAAGTGGCTCCACCTACCAACAAAGGCATGAACTATGTGAGAAAATAGCCGAAATCGTATAGAAGAATAGATAGATGGCTTCTTTAATCCCGTATTCGGTATTTCCCCGGACGAGTTTTGTTGATAGATAAATTGCTTTTGCTCAGTTTTCCGTTGTCCTTGACAAACTGGTCGCAAATTCTTCCGAAGTGAATATTTTGAAGTTTTTTGTTTTGTGTTATTATTAGTTTATTTGTTGATTATGAAGAGAGTTTATAATCAGTCTTACCGAACTGATTGGGAACAAAATCCCATGTTTTCTTCTTGGCTTTGCAAATCTAAAGAGTCAAGAACCGAAATGGCTCATTGTAAGGCATGTAAGTGCGATATTCTATGCGAACATTCTAATTCAGCGAAACATCAACGTCATATAATTGGATTAACAGGCTCGTCCTCGGTAAGTGGAATAACATCTTTTTAAATTTTTTCGAACATGTTCGATTTCTAGATTGACAAGTTTTTTAAGAAGACATCTCTAGATGATGAAGTCAAAAAGGCTGAAATGAAAATTGTGGCCGTACTTTTGGAGCATAATATTCCATTCCGAGCCATGGACCATATAAGTGAAGTGATAAATAGTGTGTTTCAAAATCCTGAGGTCGCTGAAAACTTTTCATGCAAAAGATCAAAGTCTGCTGCTATAGCAGCTATGTTCTCGGAAAAGGCTTTAAGGATGCTCTATTGGAAGAGCTTAGAGAGGAAAATAATAAGTTTTCGATAATTATAGATGAAAGCACAGACATAAGCACAACGAAAACTATGGCTGTAGCTATCAAGTTTTTTTCCAAAAAAAAATCTGCTGTGAAAACAAGTTTCCTGAGGAGGAGGAAATAGGGGGGACGGATGAAGAAGTTGAACATGAGGAACCAGCGTCGGTTTTACGGAGATCCACTAGGATCAGACGCCCTCCCAACCGGTTGTCTTATGATTAAGATGAAAGTTTTAATGTTTTGCGTATTCCCGCACGGAGTGGTTTAGATACCACTAGAGTGTGACGCCCCCACGGTCCGAGTCGTAAGCCATAGAGTCCGTTTTTTTTTTGGGGGGGTCTATGGCTTAGCATCTCTGCCATTTTTTTTTTCTCCTTTTCTTTCACTACCTCTCCAGGGGGGGTTCCTCAATATCGGGGGGTCCCATTTATGCTATTCCGGTCTTTGGCTTACTTTTGGGGAATCTGTTGCTATGAATTTTGTACCTCGCGAAATAATACTGCTTGTAGGATATCCTTGTCCCATCTCACTTACCTCGCTTGGGGTCTGAATTTTGTACCACTCGAAATAATATTGCTTGTAGGAAATCCTCGTTCCATCTGTCTTCGTGAACTGGATGAGTGGAGTGTTCTCATCATCGACGTCGTCTATCCTATGGGTCTTGTTGTTGTAATGCGTGAGCACCACATTCCTGCTGCCCCCTCTCGCTGCAGGCGAGAAGTAAATCGTAGCAGTTGTCTTTTCGCATGACTTTGAAGCACAGATCGACGTTCATCATTGTCTTCTGCTCGTGCTGTCTGATCGATGTGAAGAAACCGGGCCGGATTCGGATGGGATGATTCGGTATATCCTCGATGGCAGTGGCATCGTGGTGGTTCTTCTGTGTGGGTTCGAGGCGCATAGGGTGCAGGCATTTCCTGATGATAATATTGAAGACCTGAATGTAGGTCCAGTCTCCCCACGCGAGCACTCCTGATTGTTTTATGGTAATTTGGACATTTCCGAAAGCTTCATCGTTAACGATGAAATCCTTGTTCCATCTTACGCAACTTTGCTTGTTCTTCTGGTGTCTCTCCATTTTCTGCCTTCTGTGTTGTTATTTGTTAGGTTATTTTTGTACGTTCCGGTTACTCGGGGCAAGTGAATTGATAGTAGAGAGACCTCAAATTGTGGAGGGTAGGGGGGGGGGGGGAGAAGATGGCGGATGCAGACGTTAGGGGAGTAGTTGCTATATGCTAGGAAGTGAGGAACTCCCGAAGAGAGAGGGGGAGGGTAAGGAACCCAATAAACACACACACACGTGTATTATACGTTTATATGTGGTGGGGGGCGTTGATTCAAGGTTACTCGTTGAATTTTGTAACGTTATTTCGAAACCTAAATTCCACCATAGGTTGATTTCACATATAATCAACGTTTATGATCAAGCTGGTTACTGAATCCACTAACATGAAACGTTGTTATTTTAGTGCACCCTCAACGTGTATTCAATAGGAATAGGGCATGGTGAAGACCGACGGGACTTGTAAAGGGACCACATACCAAGAAAATGGGCAAACATGGCAGGACGTCGTTATAACTGCATCAGTGAAGATAAGGGTCTCTGATTATGAAGCTAGGGTGAAAATAGATAAGAACGAGATAAGTCTTTTGGGGGGCGTTACGTGCCCATATTTGAAGGGATACTGTTTTGACACTACCTTAGGTGAAGTAACCTGGGAAAACGAACCATTGGCTACTTGTGAAGAGGCGCTGAGCTTGCTCTACCACGGTCAAGCTGATCTAGTTTCCAATCGGGTCACCAGCGAACAGATTCTGGTCATAGAAGATAGTACAAAAGTATTTGCTGTAACATTAATCAAAAAGGTGGTAACAAGTCAGATAGAGATTTGGCAAACAGAACATCCTAGAATTTTGGTTTGGCAAGAGGCCCGAAGAGATCGAATCCGACCCAAAATGAACATCCTACCTCACAACGCTGACTTGATGGCATACGTAAATAGCAAATTTTTATACGTGGAACAGGCGTACACTAGAAAATTGGACCAACTATACACGGACACAGTCTACAGGCGGTGTCTTTTGCAACGAGAGATACTGAGAAAACGATTACTCATGGCCCCTTCGGTACCGAACACGTTGAGTCAACTAGTGAAAGAACATGGAGGATACGTAGGAAGAGTGTTAGGTGAAGTACTGTATATTATGCGGTGCGTCCCTCGCACAGTAATAGTGAGACGAGCTGAGAAATGCTATAACGAATTGCCTATTTTGGTCAACAATCAGTCAAAATTCATGGCGCCCGTCACCAGAATTATACAGACATATGCTGAAGAAGTGGATTGCAATGGCCTTATGCCCCCCCTTCACAAAATAGACGACCAATGGATGGGATTAAGCCCCTACCCGACTATAAAGCGTTTCGCGAAAAAACCCAGGGTGTTCGGAAGAAAAAAGTTGACTTCGTAGTTGTACTTGAACTGTGATTAGGCGGAACAATAATAAGATGTGGTTGTAACTGTAATATAAAGGTTATTCCAGAAGCGAAGGGTTAGGCTTAGGGAACAACGATACGAGAGGATGGCAGGAAGCGTAGCAACCAGGGGACTAAGCGGAAAGTGTGCGCGAAAGTGAAATAGCAATTCCGTAAAGTGAAAGGACTCCATGCTGGAGATAGTGGGGTATTTTGGAAAAGTGCTAGAAGGGATGAAAAGACTGCTTGATTAAATAATTGTAGCGCAGCATTTTTGTTTTTGTTTGTTTCATTTTTTTGAGGGTACCTCAGCTCTTTTAATTTTGTTAACACAGCTAAGAGGTACCGGAAGAGTTCTGAATTTTGCTTATATTTTGTGCGAAGAACATACCACCTCAGTCGTTTAGAACAGTAGTAGGTTAAGTAATAGGGAAGGAACTATGAATTGCGAGATGAATTCTTTTATGCAACATAATCTTGTGAATGTTAGTCTTAGGGTAGTGTAAGATGATGGACTTTGGACGGATATATGATAATTAGGAAAAGTTGTGGCATCCAATGCCAAAACTTTTTAAAAGGGGGGTGTATTGTAATAAATCGGAATAAGAAATTCTAATTAATTTGGAATAATTTAAACGAGGTATCACTGGAACCTTCATACATTGTTGCAGCCGTGCGGCAGAGGCGATTTTTAGTTGGAAATACGATACTTTGAGGCGCTTGAGATCAGACGGTATTAAGTCGTGGGAATTTAAATAATAACCAGTTCAATAAGAGTTGAAAGAGTTAGTGTTGCTCAGTCAGAAAATCGGCAGATATTTGATACCCTACGTTTTCAGAGAGCAACCGGCGATCGGCGGCCTATGTAATTGATTCCAACATCCGGTGATAGGGACTTCGGAACAAGTGAAAATGGTTAGTTATGTAGATTAAGAAAGATTTATCAGTTTGGAGACCCCGAGAGGAAAACAGTTCTCAGAATGCCGAAATTTTCTTGTAACCGCCGAGCCTGGGAACGCTGATTTTTCAACTCAGCAAGAATGATCGTCCAATGAATTCGATTTTGGGACGTTTTGGTACCACCCATAGGGTGGGAGAGAAAGACTGAGGAAAAAGTACCTCGGAAAAAGTTAGTCAGTCTCAGTCGGTCCGGGGACGTGATCTGTAAAATATCGAAAGATATACCCCTTCGAGTCGGTACGGAATAGTAGAGAAGTTATAAGTCTTTTGTAGAGTCAGTCAGTATGGAAAGAGTATAGAGAAGTATAGAATAATTAGGTTGGCACGAAGTAAGAGAAAAACTAGAGGTAGATCACGGAATAGAATCGGAGACTAGGTCGGCTCATAAATTTAGAAAAGTTGCGTATAAAGAAAAGTCCAGTCCTTTGTTTTTGTTGATTTTGTTCAAGTAGAAACGGAACATCAGGAATTCTGGAATTAGGTAGAGAACGGAAATAATTTGGAACTGAAGTCAGTTTATCGGTAATCAGTAAAGTAGTATTCGAGGAGTGATCGTTGATTTTTGATTTGTAGTAAAACCACATATCGAATTGTGTTGAGATTTTGGATAGGGAAACTCAAAGCGAAAAACGTTTGCGACGGAAAAGTGCGGGAAGTTCGGTTAAGTGTAGAGAATTCGCCGATTGGTGCGGGTAAAGTCTGGTGTCGAAAAGTTTTCATCGGCAGCATCATACAAATAGCAGTCGCAGAAAAAAGAGAAAGTTCCAATTCTTTTATTCGTCCAGAGTCTTGAAAGCCCCTCTAAAAAATTCATTGATTAAGTATTGATTAATATTGCGAGCTAAATTGGGAAGTTGAATTTTAACCCAAGATTTTTGGTAACAATAAAATATGTTTTATTGTTTTGCGCTCATTTGCATAGGTTTAAAAAATTGAAGATTTTTTTTGTTGGTCGTCTTCGACCGAGTACGTATTTGTGGAGAAGTTCTAATTTTATTTTGCCAATAGATTTATTTGTTAAAGTTTTTCATGAGTTTCATTTAAACTTCTCTCCAGAAAAAAAAAATATATATCAACTTCAAGACCTGTCCTTCGTGCGACGGGCCGGATCCACATTTTTTCCCCTTTCGAGGGCATTCGATTTGTGTATTTAACATATAAAAATAATCACCCCATGACCAGTGGAAAGCCGCTCTTCCACTGATCAAAATACGGGGTGCATTATTACACTGGTGACAGCGGTGGGACCCCCTGGCCAACAGAAGACTCTCGCCAGTCCGGCCAGTCTAAAACGAAGGTTTTACTGGCCAAAAATGCGGACGGACGTTATCAAGTATTGTACCAGCTGCGATGCTTGTAATAGAAGGAAGACGTCGCCTCACCAGAAGAAAGCACCACTGCAACGGTTCACTTCAACGATCGAACCCTGGGAATTGACATCGATGGATATTGTAGGGCCATTAGTACCATCTTTTAATAGGAACCGTTATATTCTTACCTTCCAGGATTACTTTACGAAGTATGTAGAGGCAATACCAGTACCGGATCTGAAGGCGGATACAATAGCTCGAGCTTTTGTGGAAAATGTCATCGTTCGACATGGCACCCCGCAGAAATTATTAACTGATAGGGGGACAAATTTTATGTCAAGTTTATTTAAGGAAGTATGCGGCATTTCAAGGATACGAAAAATTCAAACTTCGAGTTACGCACCTACTTCGAATGGACAAATTGAGAGGATGCATAGGGTATTAAAGGATATGTTATCACATTATATAAGTAGGGATTAAAGGGATTGGGATAGTTGGATACCATTCGTTTCAATGGCATATCGGGGAAATGTTCATTCCACCACGGGTTATAGTCCATTCTTCCTCCTTCATGGGAGAGAACAAGTACTGCCGATCGATAGTTTTATAAAATCGGGCAGGGTCAGGTACGATTATGACGAAAATTACGCTTCGGAATTAAAGGAAAGGTTAAGAAGGGTGTTTCCGCATTTATTATTTTCTTGATTTTCTTTGCGTGAAAACATAAGGCGAACATCTGTCGATATCGTATCCACAAGATCGCGTGTGAATTCAGTATTGTCTCGATTGTTCTGAGTTGAGGATATCGCTGTTTTATTATTATAGTTTAGATTATTATAGTTTTTCACCCGCTCTTGAAATTCTGCTAAATTCATAGAAATTACCGCGAATATTAGAATAGAAACACCCGCTATATCAAAACTTTAGTTTCACCCGCTATTCACTATAGATTTGCTCGCAATAGTAGTTAGTGCTGCTAGTGTCTCCTGTTTTTTTGTGTGGAAGACAAGAAACGAAATAGAGGAAAGGGTGCTTGGTGAAGCCCTTCGCTCCTTTCTATCCTACAACCCAACCTTTATCCAGTGATTCACGAAGGGTAACATACGCTAGCAAGGATTTGGTTTTTGGTGAGTTGAATTCTCAGCAATTTCCACATTATTTATTAAAAACTATACAGTCCATTGTAATTCGCCAAAACATTATTGGTCCTTCGGGCCGGATAGTGTGTAAGTTGCTGGAATTCAATTTCATTCATTTGAATTTCGTTGATTTTATTGAATTTATTCTATATTTCACGATTGGAATTTCAACTCTTCATTTCTTGTGGGTTCGAGTTGACAGATGTTCTAACATTCAACGCATTCAAAATCTGGTTTTTGTGTTCACATATGCTGTTAATATTATTGAACCTGATTTCATTTTCCATTTGATCGAATTTAAATTAAGTATGTCGAAATCAGAACCTCAGATGGAGACTAAAAACAATAAACTAAAAGTCTTAGAATCAAGAAAAAAAATGTTGTTCCAACGTTTCCAGAAACTGTACGATTATACAAAAAGTCTGGATAATCCAAAAATTCTGGAATATTTCAAGGTTGGCTTGAATAATTTGGAGAAATCGAAGACTCAATTGTTGGAAGTAGTTGATGAGATCAATTTACTGAGTGTAGAATGTTTAACCGGTGTGAATACAGCGGCCAAAGATAGCAGACCAAATCTCCGGAAACACCCGAACGCCCGGACCAGTGGCGTCCGGATCGATTCAGTTTTATCATACGAATTCGATGTATAACGGGAGGAATAGTGGGAATATCAGTGGAATCAAGATTTTCTATATTTGATCAATTAATTCTTCAAGGAATGAAGTCATCTGGGAAATTCACCTTTAGAATCGGACTAGTTTTTATTCACGGCACGTAAATTTATCAATGTCGGCATGAAGAAAATGGATAATGGATACCAGGAATATACTGTATCCACCAAATTTGAATAAAAAGTATTTCTAGGCAATATCATTAATTAGCGAAAAAAAAGTTGACTTCCGATGGGCTTCAGGGGTTGAATTTTCAACCCTTAACAGTAATGGTCGTATTTCGAAGTGAAGGCGTGATCCTTGCATAACCAAATTTGCAGTAAATATTCTTCCTAGCAATATCATTAATAAGCAAAAAAAAAATTTGACTTCCGATGGGATTCAGGGGTTGAACTTTCAACCCTTATAGGTAATGGTCGTATTTCGAAGTGAAGGCGTGATCCTTGCATAACCAAATTTGCAGTAAATATTCTTCAGGTCAATATCATTAATTAGCGAAAAAAAAATTTGACTTCCGATGGGATTCAGGGGTTGAATTTTCAACCCTTAACAGTAATGGTCGTATTTCGAAGTGAAGGCGTGATCCTTGCATAACCAAATTTGCAGTAAATATTCTTCCTAGCAATATCATTAATAAGCAAAAAAAAAATTTGACTTCCCATGGGATTCAGGGGTTGAACTTTCAACCCTTATAGGTAATGGTCGTATTTCGAAGTGAAGGCGTGATCCTTGCATAATCAAATTTGCAGTAAATATTCTTCAGGTCAATATCATTAATTAGCGAAAAAAAAATTTGACTTCCGATGGGATTCAGGGGTTGAATTTTCAACCCTTAACAGTAATGGTCGTATTTCGACGGGAAGGCGTGATCCTTGCATAACCAAATTTGCAGTAAATATTCTTCCTAGCAATATCATTAATAAGCAAAAAAAAAATTTGACTTCCGATGGGATTCAGGGGTTGAATTTTCAACCCTTAACAGTAATGGTCGTATTTCGAAGTGAAGGCGTGATCCTTGCATAACCAAATTTGGAGTAAATATTCTTCCTAGCAATATCATTAATAAGCAAAAAAAAAATTTGACTTCCGATGGGATTCAGGGGTTGAACTTTCAACCCTTATAGGTAATGGTCGTATTTCGAAGTGAAGGCGTGATCCTTGCATAACCAAATTTGCAGTAAATATTCCTCCTAGCAATATCATTAATAAGCGAAAAAAAAATTTCACTTCCGATGGGATTCAGGGGTTGAATTTTCAACCCTTAACAGTAATGGTCGTATTTCGACGGGAAGGCGTGATCCTTGCATAATCAAATTTGCAGTAAATATTCTTCAGGTTAATATCATTAATTAGCGAAAAAAAAATTTGACTTCCGATGGGATTCAGGGGTTGAATTTTCAACCCTTAACAGTAATGGTCGTATTTCGAAGTGAAGGCGTGATCCTTGCATAACCAAATTTGCAGTAAATATTCTTCCTAGCAATATCATTAATAAGCAAAAAAAAAATTTGACTTCCGATGGGATTCAGGGGTTGAACTTTCAACCCTTATAGGTAATGGTCGTATTTCGAAGTGAAGGCGTGATCCTTGCATAACCAAATTTGCAGTAAATATTCCTCCTAGCAATATCATTAATAAGCGAAAAAAAAATTTCACTTCCGATGGGATTCAGGGGTTGAATTTTCAACCCTTAACAGTAATGGTCGTATTTCGACGGGAAGGCGTGATCCTTGCATAATCAAATTTGCAGTAAATATTCTGCAGTTCAATATCATTAATTAGCGAAAAAAAAATTTGACTTCCGATGGGATTCAGGGGTTGAATTTTCAACCCATCGGAAGTCAAATTTTTTTTTGCTTATTAATGATATTGCTAGGAAGAATATTTACTGCAAATTTGGTTATGCAAGGATCACGCCTTCACTTCGAAATACGACCATTACTGTTAAGGGTTGAAAAATCAACCCCTGAATCCCATCGGAAGTCAAATTTTTTTTTCGCTAATTAATGATATTGACCTGAAGAATATTTACTGCAAATTTGATTATGCAAGGATCACGCCTTCCCGTCGAAATACGACCATTACTGTTAAGGGTTGAAAATTCAACCCCTGAATCCCATCGGAAGTCAAATTTTTTTTTCGCTAATTAATGATATTGACCTGAAGAATATTTACTGAAAATTTGGTTATGCAAGGATCACGCCTTCACTTCGAAATACGACCATTACTGTTAAGGGTTGAAAATTCAACCCCTGAATCCCATCGGAAGTCAAATTTTTTTTTTGCTTATTAATGATATTGCTAGGAAGAATATTTACTGCAAATTTGGTTATGCAAGGATCACGCCTTCACTTCCAAATACGACCATTACTGTTAAGGGTTGAAAATTCAACCCCTGAATCCCATCGGAAGTAAAATTTTTTTTTCGCTAATTAATGATATTAACCTGAAGAATATTTACTGCAAATTTGGTTATGCAAGGATCACGCCTTCACTTCGAAATACGACCATTACTGTTAAGGGTTGAAAATTCAACCCCTGAATCCCATCGGAAGTCAAATTTTTTTTTTGCTTATTAATGATATTGCTAGGAAGAATATTTACTGCAAATTTGGTTATGCAAGGATCACGCCTTCACTTCCAAATACGACCATTACTGTTAAGGGTTGAAAATTCAACCCCTGAATCCCATCGGAAGTAAAATTTTTTTTTCGCTAATTAATGATATTAACCTGAAGAATATTTACTGCAAATTTGGTTATGCAAGGATCACGCCTTCACTTCGAAATACGACCATTACTGTTAAGGGTTGAAAATTCAACCCCTGAATCCCATCGGAAGTCAAATTTTTTTTTCGCTAATTAATGATATTGACCTGAAGAATATTTACTGCAAATTTGGTTATGCAAGGATCACGCCTTCACTTCGAAATACGACCATTACCTATAAGGGTTGAAAATTCAACCCCTGAATCCCATCGGAAGTCAAATTTTTTTTTCGCTAATTAATGATATTGACCTGAAGAATATTTACTGAAAATTTGATTATGCAAGGATCACGCCTTCCCGTCGAAATACGACCATTACTGTTAAGGGTTGAAAATTCAACCACTGAATCCCATCGGAAGTCAAATTTTTTTTTCGCTAATTAATGATATTGACCTGAAGAATATTTACTGCAAATTTGGTTATGCAAGGATCACGCCTTCACTTCGAAATACGACCATTACCTATAAGGGTTGAAAGTTCAACCCCTGAATCCCATCGGAAGTCAAATTTTTTTTTTGCTTATTAATGATATTGCTAGGAAGAATATTTACTGCAAATTTGGTTATGCAAGGATCACGCCTTCACTTCGAAATACGACCATTACCTATAAGGGTTGAAAGTTCAACCCCTGAATCCCATCGGAAGTCAAATTTTTTTTTTGCTTATTAATGATATTGCTAGGAAGAATATTTACTGAAAATTTGATTATGCAAGGATCACGCCTTCCCGTCGAAATACGACCATTACTGTTAAGGGTTGAAAATTCAACCCCTGAATCCCATCGGAAGTCAAATTTTTTTTTCGCTAATTAATGATATTGACCTGAAGAATATTTACTGCAAATTTGATTATGCAAGGATCACGCCTTCCCGTCGAAATACGACCATTACTGTTAAGGGTTGAAAATTCAACCCCTGAAGCCCATCGGAAGTCAACTTTTTTTCGCTAATTAATGATATTGCCTAGAAATACTTTTTATTCAAATTTGGTGGATACAGTATATTCCTGGTATCTTAGCATTATCCATTTTCTCCATGCCGACATTGATAAATTTACGTGCCGTGAATAAAAACTAGTCCGATTCTAAAGGTTAATTTCCCAGATGACTTCATTCCTTGAAGAATTAATTGATCAAATATAGAAAATCTTGATTCCACTGATATTCCCACTATTCCTCCCGTTATACATCGAATTCGTATGATAAAACTGAATCGGTCCGGACGCCACTGGTCCGGGCGTTCGGGTGTTTCCGGAGATTTGGTCTGCTATCTTTGGCCGCTGTATTCACACCGGTGAATGTTTACCAGAGTATGTTCCTTCCTATCAAGTAATTGAAGCAGCAGACGATTTATATTGTCACATTATAGAGGCTTCTAAAAGAATATCTACGAATGAAACTAATGTAAGTTCTTTATCCGCAATGAAAGCACAACCAAGATTGCCGAAAATTGATTTGGTGGAATTTTCTGGTGATCCTAAAATGTGGCCAATTTTTTATCAAAATTTCAAAAGCTGTGTTCATGAAAATTCTGATTTAGATGACACATGCAAAATTCATTATTTGCTTGGGAAATTACGCGGACGAGCTCAAACTTTGTGCTCTGGCATCTCACCAGTAGCAGAAAATTATGAAACAATTTGGAAAGTATTAGTAGACACTTTTCAAGATGAACGCCTTCTAGCTGCTACATATTTCAAATCTATAGTTGATTTCAAACAATTGAATATAGAATCCGCAAATAATTTGAATTCATTTTTAGAAAAATTTGATGTAGCCGTTAGTGCTCTTAAGCAGCTTTCGTTGAAGAATCTTGCTGATTTTTTGCTTGTTTCTATAGCGTTATCAAAATTAGATCCTAATACACAAAGGCTTTTTGAGATGTCTTTGGCATCGAATGAAATTCCATCTTATGATAGCCTTATAAAGTTCGTTCAAAAACAATCGAAAGTTTTGAGTAGAACCTCTACTCATGCCAGTAGTTCCACCCAGTCAAAATCGCCTGGGCCGAAACCTAAAGGCTCATATTCTTATGCCAGCGCTAGTTCTGTTTCAGATAAAATAGTACAGTATCCTTGTCCTATCTGCGGAGAAAATAGCCATTTGATAACCAAATGTCATCGATTTTTGAAGCTTTCGCCAAACGAAAGATATAAATTGACAAGAGAAAAAATCTTATGTTTAAATTGTTTGAGTAGCAAACATAAAATAAGTCAATGTAAATCTTTAAATTCTTGTAGTGTTTGCAAGAATAAACATCATTCTCTTTTACATTTCAAGAAAGAAACTCCAAAAGAAGCAAAACCTATCGTTACTGCAGAAGGTAATGTTTCTCAAAGTGGTGTAAGTTTAGTGGTAGCTGATAGTATTAATCGGAAAATGGATATTTCGCATAATTATGACAGAATCACTTTATTACCTACAGCTGAGGTAATGATTAAAGTAGATGATAGGTTAGAAAAAATCCGAGTTCTTTTAGATAGTGGTAGTCAGGATAATTTTCTCTCAACTGAATGTTGCAAGCATTTGAAAATTCCGTTCTCAAAAAGAGATATTAAGGTAACTGGGATAGGAAATATTACTACACCTATAAGGGGCATTGCTCAAGACCTAACAATATTCTCACGCTTCAATGAAAGATTCCAAATAACATTAGATGCATTAGTTATAGATAATCTTACCTCAAAACTACCATCATACGATATACCATTGGAGGATTTAAGTTTCATTGACAATTTGCCTCTAGCGGATAGTAGATTTAGCCATTCTGAGAAAATTGATGGTATTTTAGGTGCAGCAATTTTCGTTGGAATTCTGAAGGGGGATAAAATAATTGACCGCTCAGATAGCTTATTCGCTCTTAACACTTCCTTCGGTTATGTTATTAGTGGAAAATTTTCTTCATGCAACAAAACCAACTTGCCGCTTTATTCCAATTCGTTTCACATAGTTGTTGATAATTTCGCTTTAGAAAAATTATTGAAACATTTCATAAAACTCGAAGAAGTTCCAGAAAAGGAACATTTTAGCTCTGATGATTTAGCTTGCGAAGATTTATTCAAAGCAACTTACTCTAGGGAACCTTCAGGAAGGTATAAAGTAGCTCTCCCTTTCAAAATAGATCCCTCCAATCTAGGAGATTCGTTCACTTCTGCTTTGAAAAGGTTTTTAACTTTAGAAAAGAGACTGTCCTCGTCATTAGACTTGTAGGAGAAATATAGTGAAGTTTTTCGAGATTACTTGAATCAGGGTCATATGAAAAAGTTTTCAACTTTAGATGAAACTTTTGATGTTTCTACTCTCGCACCGCACTATTTCATTCCGCATCACGCTATTTTTAAAAATTCCACTACGACTCCGGTCAGAGTCGTATTCGATGCTAGCCTGAAAACAAATCCAAACTCCCTTTCGTTGAACGATTGCTTGTTTGCAGGCCCTAGACTGAAAATAGATATAGTGCAACTCTTTTTGAATTTTCGAATTTTCGAAATAGCTATCATTGCTGATTTATGTCAAATGTATAGACAGGTGAAATTATTTGAGGACCATCACCGATTTCAAAGGATATTGTGGCGCTTTTTCACCCGAAGAATCAGTTGACATCTATGAATTGACTACAGTTGCCTTCGGCGTGAAGGCCTCGCCGTTTTTAGCTTTGCGAGTAGTTCAACAGTTAGCTTCCGATGAATCACAAAAATTTCCACTCGCTTCAAAGATAGCTTCCAGAGATTTGTATGTGGATGATTTAGCCACTAGTGTGGATAATATAGATGATGCAAAACTCTTGTTTTCTGAACTTACTGATATGTTTAGGTCAGGAGGTTTCCAAATTACAAAGTGGCATACTAATTCGGAGGAATTATTATCGAATATTCCTATAGAACAACGTTCTTCGATTTTTCAGTTCAACGATGAGAGTGAAATGGTGAAAGTATTGGGTATTCGGTGGGATTCGGAGGCGGATTCATTGTCTTTTAGTATAAAAAACTTTTTGGTTGAAGAAAAGATACTCAGCAAACGTGTAATTCTTTCAAAAATAAGTAGAATTTTCGATCCACTGGGCATTTTGGGTCCGGTTATTTTATATGCCAAGTTATTTATTCGGCAATTGTGGGCTTTGAAAGTGGATTGGGATTCCAATCTTCCAAGTAATTTAATAGATAGATGGAGAAAATTTGAAACAGAAATTCCGCTTTTAAAAAATATTTCTATTCCTAGATGGTTAGGAGCAAACAATAACATTTGCATTTCATTGATTGGTTTCGCAGACGCATGCAGTGGTTCATACGGTGCTGCCATTTACTCACGCATAGTTGTTGGTCAACAAGTTTATGTAAATTTAATTTATTCTAAATCAAAAGTAGCTCCTTTAAAAGTAATATCAATTCCAAGACTGGAACTTTGCGCTGCTTTGTTGTTGTCCAAATTAATGAAGTATGTAGAATCCGTATATCGCGCCAGAGGTAAAGTTGAAAGAATATATGCCTGCAGTGATTCGCAGATCGCATTAGCTTGGATTTCGAGTTCACCTCATAGATGGCAAACATTTGTGGCTAATCGCGTATCATTAATCCAAACCAACATTTCTAGAGGAAATTGGTTTTTCGTTCAGGGCCGTGAAAATGTGGCTGATATTATTTCAAGAGGAATGTATCCCCGCGAATTCATAGAAAATAAGGAGGTTTGGCTCTCAGGTCCGAAATGGTTAAAGGAAGACATTGAAAAGTGGCCTTTAGTAGGTATTAAAAATTTAGAGTTGCCTAATGATCTGCCTGAAAAACAGAAACTCACTTTCGTTTCTATAGTTGAAACTTCAGAGAATATTTTCTATTCTCTTATTTACAAATTTTCATCATTCCGAAGGTTATGTAACACTATGGTTTTCGTATTACGATTCACCAAATTGTTACCCTATCGGAAAGAGATCGATATTTCTGATCTAGATGAAGCAGAAAAATATTTCATCAAAATACTACAGAAAATACGGTTTGCGGATCTTTTGTTGTGTTTGAAAAAAGGAGGAATAATTCCCTCAAATTTTAGGAATTTGTCTCCATTCCTGGATAAAGATAAAATTATTCGTGTAGGAGGCCGAATCTCAAATGCAGAAATAGGTTACAATCATAGACATCCTTATCTTCTTCCAAAAAACGAACATTTCGTGAAAATTTTGATAGATAATTATCATAGGAAAAATTTCCATACTGGTTCACATTTACTGCATTCTTTGATAAGGACAAAATATTGGATCATTTCCGCTCGTACTATGATTCGTCAGAGAGTCAGAGCTTGCAATATATGTTTCAGATTCAAACCTAAAGCTTCCTATCCATTGATGGGAAATTTACCTCCTTACCGAGTAAATATTCCGCAAAAACCATTTATAGATACCGGGGTTAATTATGCAGGTCCTTTTTCAATTACATTGACTCGACATAGAGGAGTAAAAACGCAAAAGGCTTATGTTTGTTTATTTGTCTGTTTGGCTACCAAAGCTTTACATTTAGAACTTGCGTCAGATTTATCTACTGACACATTTTTAGATTGCCTCAAAAGATTTTTGAGTAGAAGAGGCCCAATTCAGACCCTTTATTCCGATAGAGGAACGAATTTTGTAGGAGCAAAACGCCACTTAGATTCCTTGAAGAAATTCATCGCCTCAAGCGATTACACAAATTCTCTCAAAAACATTCTTATTGAGAATCAGATTAGTTGGAAGTTTAATGTTCCATTAGCGCCTCATATGGGTGGTTTATGGGAGATTAATGTCAAATCGATGAAAACCCATTTTTTTAAGGCAATAGGACATCAAATTCTTTGTTATGAGGAATTCGCTACTGTTTTGGCCCAAATAGAAGCACTTTTGAATAGTCGCCCTTTATGTGGGTATATTAGTAGTGATCCATCTGATCCTGAAATGCTCACGCCCGCTCATTTTACTTTAAATACGCTACAGTGCTTACCATCAATTGACGTCTCAGATATCTCTTTGAATAGATTAAATAGAAAGCAACTATTGGATCAAATAGTTCAGTCGTACTGGAGGCGTTGGAAGAACGAGTATTTGAGCCAACTTCAGGTACGCACGAAGTGGACAAAAAATTCAAGTCCCCTCACACTCGGAACAATAGTTGTTCTCATGAATGAAAATACTCCTGTCCTTCAATGGCCTTTAGGTATCATAGTTGAGGTTTTTCCAGGAAAAGACGGTATTGTTAGAGCCGCCTCTGTCAGAACGAAACATGGAACATATCAAAGGCCAGTTACCAAATTGTGTCCTTTGCCGACACAATGAACGCACCGCTTTTCATTTTTTTTGTAATTTTATCTTAGTTTTAATACGTTAGGTAATCATTAATAATTGGAGAATGAGTACCATTCCCCAATGGTGAGGGAGGATGTTTACGCATTTATTATTTTCTTGATTTTCTTTGCGTGAAAACATAAGGGGAACATCTGTCGATATCGTATCCAAAAGATCGCGTGTGAATTCAGTATTGTCTCGATTGTTCTGAGTTGAGGATATCGCTGTTTTATTATTATAGTTTAGATTATTATAGTTTTTCACCCGCTCTTGAAATTCTGCTAAATTCATAGAAATTACCGCGAATATTAGAATAGAAACACCCGCTATATCAAAACTTTAGTTTCACCCGCTATTCACTATAGATTTGCTCGCAATAGTAGTTAGTGCTGCTAGTGTCTCCTGTTTTTTTGTGTGGAAGACAAGAAACGAAATAGAGGAAAGGGTGCTTGGTGAAGCCCTTCGCTCCTTTCTATCCTACAACCCAACCTTTATCCAGTGATTCACGAAGGGTAACATACGCTAGCAAGGATTTGGTTTTTGGTGAGTTGAATTCTCAGCAATTTCCACATTATTTATTAAAAACTATACAGTCCATTGTAATTCGCCAAAACAAAGGGTTTATACGGAGGTATTTGAAAACACGGAAGAAGCTAAGACGACAAGAGTGAACAAGTTCAACGAACGGACGTCGGATCCGCAGTTCGAAGTAGGAGACACGGTATATGTAAGGGATAAGAGTTCAAAAAGGGGGTTATCACAAAAATTGGTAAAGAGTTGGATCGGTCCATATAGAATAACCGAAAAAATAGGCCCCGTTACTTGTAAAGTACGGAAATGTAAGGGAAGAGATGAACAAACTGTTCATGTAAATAGGTTAAAACCCTATATTAATAGGATATCGGAGGGGATAAGAGAACGGACATTAAAGAGACAGGGAGAAATTTATAGCGACTCCGACGAGACGGAACTCGTAGAGGAGGTAGAGGAAACAGAAAGGGCTCGCCCCCTAATGCTTCCATGTTGGAATAGGGTGGTGGGGCCGGATTCGGACGAGGAAGAAATGATTTTTGAGGAGGAAATAGGGGGGACGGATGAAGAGGTTGAACATGAGGAACCAGCGCCGGTTTTACGGAGATCTACTAGGATCAGACGCCCTCCCAACCGGTTGTCTTATGATTAAGATGAAAGTTTTAATGTTTTGCATACGCCCGCACGGAGTGGTTTAGATACCACTGGGGTGTGACGCCCCCACGGTCCGAGTCGTAAGCCATAGAGTCCGTTTTTTAGGGGTCTATGGCTTGGCATCTCAATTTTTTTTTACGGTTTCTCTCCTTTTTCTTTCGCTACCTCTCCAAAAGGGGGGGTTCCTCAATATTGAGGGGTCCCATGTATTTGGCTTACTTTTGGGGGAATCTCATTATCGACGTCGTCTATCCTATGGGTCTTGTTGTCCTGTTACCCTTCTCGCTGCTGGCGAGAAGCAAATCGTAGCAGTTGTCCTTTCGCATGACTTTGAGGTATAGAACGACGTTCATCATTATCTTTTGCTCGTACTGTCTGATCGAACGACGGAATCCTTGTTCCATCGTACGTAACTTTGCATGTTTTCTGGTGTCTCTCCATTTTCTGCCTTCTGGGTTGTTATTTGTTAGTTTTTTTTTGTTCCGGTTACTCGGGGCAAGTGCGAATTGGTAGTAGAGAGACCTCAAATTGTGGATGGTAAGAGGGGGCAGAAGATAATGATGTAGACGTTAGGGGGAGTAGTTGCTATATGCTAGGAAGTGAGGAACTCCCGGAGAGAGAGAGAATTAGTTAGAAAACGTGATTAGTATGGTAGTATGAGTCCGAAAGAAAGAGGGGAGGAAGATGTATTTTGGGCAGAGCAGGGTAGTGTAAAGAAATGATAAGTAGTTAGTTGCATGACATATATAAGGTCAACATGATAAATTGTAGAGATATAACGGTAAGTAGTAACGGGGGGAATACCGATTTAGGGTTGAGACGGGAAAAATGAAGTTTAATGTCGATAGGCCCGGAATTATTGTAGGGTAATGTCAAGGGTGAGTGAGAAAAAAAAAATGTAACAATTTTTTTTTGCTTGGAAAGAAAAGCCTGGTGGTCGTCGATACGACGGACGAACACAGGGTGTAAGTTAGGGTGGCATGTTCTTCTAATTATTTTATGTTCACTGATTTGTTGAAATGAGAATGTGATATAGTATGGAAACTAATGTAATTTTATACAGGAACCACGATCCAGGGGTAATCAACTGAGCGACGATGAAGCTGATCCTAGCTTATGGAATAGCCTTTTTTCGGGTAGTGTGCGTGAAAAGTCAAGTGGCTCGGGCGTTGATAGCGTATGACTGTACGGACAAAAACACGGAAATAACGGTGGTGTCGATTCGGGACGTGGCGAAGTGTCCGACGGTGGAGTCGGCATATAAAAATGAACAGGTCAAGGTACAAGTGTTACAGAAGGACGAGGTAAAATTACGTCACGTGTGGACTTGCTGTGTCGAAATAACGCGGGTAATTACGCATTGCGGAATGCATAGCCATAGTTCGATCGTGGCTGGGGGTGTATCGAACTATATATATAGACTAGGTGCGGAAGAATGTCGGGCCGTACATCGGTATCGAACGCTGAAGCTGTATCACCAAGAGATAGGGGAAATAAACATGAATGGGACTACATCGGCGTCTATCACAATAGGGGGCATGGTGAAGACCGACGGGACTTGTAAAGGAACCACATATCAAGAAAATGGGCAAACATGGCAGGACGTCGTTATAACTGCGTCAGTGAAGATAAGGGTCTCTGACTATGAAGCTAGGGTGAAAATAGATAAGAACGAGATAAGTCTTTTGGGGGGCGTTACGTGCCCATATTTGAAGGGATACTGTTTTGACACTACCTTAGGTGAAGTAACCTGGGAAAACGAACCATTGGCTACTTGTGAAGAGGCGCTGAGCTTGCTCTACCACGGTCAAGCTGATCTAGTTTCCAATCGGGTCACCAGCGAACAGATTTTGGTCATAGAAGATAGTACTAAAGTATTTGCTGTAACATTAATCAAAAAGGTGGTAACATGTCAGATAGAGATTTGGCAAACAGAACATCCTAGAATTTTGGTTTGGCAAGAGGCCCGAAGAGATCGAATCCGACCCAAAATGAACATCCTACCTCACAACGCTGACTTGATGGCATACGTAAATAGCAAATTTTTATACGTGGAACAGGCGTACACTAGAAAATTGGACCAACTATACACGGACACAGTCTACAGGCGGTGTCTTTTGCAACGAGAGATACTGAGAAACCGATTACTCATGGCCCCTTTGGTACCGAACCCGTTGAGTCAACTAGTGAAAGAACATGGGGGATACGTAGGAAGAGTGTTAGGTGAAGTCCTGTATATTATGCGGTGCGTCCCTCGCACAGTAATAGTGAGACGAGCTGAGAAATGCTATAACGAATTGCCTTTTTTGGTTAACAATCAGTCAAAATTCATGGCGCCCGTCACCAGGATTATACAGACAGATAATAAAAATAATCACCCCATGACCAGTGGAAAGCCGCTCTTCCACTGATCAAGATACGGGGTGCATTATTACATCGGTCAACAAAATAATCGAAATGTCTAGCAAATTATTTGGTAGTAAGGAGAGTACAAATGTTCTGCAGACCTCGAGTTCAGCAGTTTCTGAGTCAACAGATGGTTCATCATCATCAGTATCAACTCTTTCATCATCAAAAATCTGTGTTACTGGAAATAACAATTGTACCATGATTTTCAACATATATGACGGTAAAACAAAATTTCCAATGTAAATAATACTACTAACTTGTAAAAATTTTGCAAATTAACTGTCAGTTTTACAAGTTAGTGATTTGATAAAATAAACTTTCTTGATTAATATTGTGTTTTTGGAAACTGACGTTTACAAATGAGGAACAAATAAAAACATTAACTGCACTGAATAGTACAGGTATAAATTTTCTTGCATTGGTGGCGCAATGAGATACAGTATGCCTCATAATGTAAAAGCAAAAAGTGACGTAAATCAACTATTGACTAAAGTATAGTTTGTATTATTTCTACTCATCATCTGGACAACAGAACTTCGATCAATAGATCAATCCTCTAGTATGTTGCAAGGTGAATGTTGCAACCTCTTCGGCAGGGCTGCTTCGCCTTTTTGTTGCGAAAAGTCTCGCAACGTTGCAAGCAGTGACTTTCTTCCCATTTCATTCTGAAGGGAACGAGAAGCTTGCAACATCTTGAAACAAAATGTTGCATTTGATCATTTCGAACCTTCGGTGGAGCACCTACTAAATTAGATGCGAAACACCTCGCAACATCTCGCAACGTCTTGCAACGTTTCGAACCCGTGTTGCAAGCGGTGCGTGCCGTCCCATTTGATTCTGAAGAAAATGCGGAGCTTGCAACATCTTGCAACATCCCGCAACGTCTCGCAACAAAACGTTGCATCCGGTGCGTTTCCAGCCTTAGGCCTAGTGTATTTCTGAAGTTTGACAGGATCACACGTATTTCGACTTTCGTTTTTTCGAGGTGAATTAATTTGTATACGTATAGAAAATGGACCCGAATATCCTTATATGGCAATTTCTTCAATTACTGGAACCTGAAAAGTAGATTTGGATACATCCTTTAAACAAAAAAAGAAACATACTGGGATTCATTGGAGAGCTCAGGAATGATCCAGAGAAATTTTATAACTATTGCCGAATGAACATCGAAACTTTCGACCATCTTTTGAGTTTAATCAAAGAAAAAATTCGCAAGCAAGATACGAATTATTATTATTATTCATATTATAATTATTATTCATTATTATTATTATTTCGAGAGTTTGGAGGTCATGAAGACTATTGAGAAATGTCCTATAGTATATAACATTACTAGCAAGGTAAGAGAGTTTTACCTCCTTGAGCCAGAAGAACCCGTTACCTTGCGTGTATTGTTTTATATTTTATTTGTTTCTCATTTGTAAAGGTTAGATACATTCCAAAAAAATCTCAATAATTTGTCGCAAATGTCGTAAGCTATGGAAGCGTTGCTATGAACATGTCTGTTTATTTTTCTTTACATTTGTTTTGGCGAAAGCGAAAATGAAGCAAAATGGTCTATGCTGAAAAGCTGCTTGCGAATGAAAGAAAATGACCCTGTTCGCAGGTTTGTTTTCCTTAAAAAATTAATTGAAAAATATGACGTTTAGTTGTCATTTGCAGATTTCAAAAGGTAATAGCGTTTCTGAAACGAAAAAATGAGCGTTATACGCCAAAAATGCCAAGGTTTTAAGTAAAGAAGAGGCTGAACAATTTCTTTCACATGCTCCTGATGACCAGTGGTTGCTGGCGAAAATTGTAACAATATTTGGGATTTTTGGATGTTGTCGATGTGACGAAATTCTCTCCTTAAACATGAATGAAGTAGAAGATATGGGAAAATACGTTATTGTGACATTGCGGCAAACGAAAAATTTAACGACAAGAAGATTCACCATAACCGATGATGGCTGCAGTGCTGCATCATCTGTATTCTGTATAACATTTTCTGCATGTTATACAGAAAATATGTAAATCTTCGGCCTCCTGGAACAGAAAGCACCGAAATTGCGATGAGTTATATCGATGATTCGGTCAACAAAAAAATCGAAATGTCTAGCAAATTATTTGGTAGTAAGGAGAACAAATGTTCTGCAGTCCTCGAGTTCAGCAGTTTCTGAGTCAACAGTGTTACTGGAAATAACAATTGTACCATTATTTTCAACATAATGACGATAAAACAAAATTTTCTAATTTAAATAATACTACTAACTTGTAAAAATTTTGCAAGTTAACTGTCAGTTTAACAAGTTAGTGACTTGATAAAATAAACTTTCTCGATTAATATTGTGTTTTTGGAAACTGACGTTTACAAATGAGAAACAAATAAAAACATTAACTGCACTGAATAGTACAGGTATAAATTTTCTTGCATTGGTGACGCAATGAGATACAGTATGCCTCATAATGTAAAAGTAAAGAGTGACCTAAATCAACTATTGACTAAAGTATTGTTTGTATTATTTCTACTCATCATCTGGACAACAGAACTTCGATCAATAGATCAATCCTCTAGTATGTTGCAAGGTGAATGTTGCAACCTCTTCGGCAGGGCTGCTTCGCCTTTTTGTTGCGAAACGTCTCGCAACGTTGCAAGCAGTGACTTTCTTCCCATTTCATTCTGAAGGGAACGAGAAGCTTGCAACATCTTGAAACAAAATGTTGCATTCGATCAGTTCGAACCTTCGGTAGAACACCTACTAAATTTGATGCGAAACACCTCGCAACATCTCGCAACATCTCGCAACGTCTCGCAACGTCTCGCAACGTTTCGAACCCGTGTTGCAAGCGGTGCGTGCCGTCCCATTTGATTCTGAAGAAAATGCGGAGCTTGCAACATCTTGCAACATCCCGCAACGTCTCGAAACAAAATGTTGCATCCGGTGCGTTTCCAGCCTTACAACTTGCAGTTTCACATACCTCAGTGAATACAATGCCCAGAAATATCGAGTTTCTTGTACGGGAAACTTATAATTGGTTTTCGATTTCTCCTAAAAGGCAAGATGAATATAAGAAGATTTACGAGACCATAAATTGCGGAAACGAGCCCCTCAAAATTTTAAAAGTATGTGCAAACCGTTGGCTTTCAATCGAACTTGCTGTTCGAAGGATTCTGGAGCAGTGGGAAGAACTGAAGCTCCATTTTTCTATATCTATGGTTCAGGACAATTGCTACACAGCAGACCTTCTGTACAGAATGTACTGTGACGATTCAAATCAACTCTACATGATTTACCTAAAATATACATTGAAAGAATTACAATTAGCTATGAAAGCATTCGAAGGTGAAGATAACGACCCAACTAAATTATTAGAAACTCTAGTATTTCTGATGCAGTCACTCGGAAAAAATATGGTATTTCCAACTGTTGATTTGTTGACAACACCAGTTCCGAGTGAATGTATGTACGCAAACCCTCATCTTGGATATTCTTTCGAGCAGAAAATGTCCGAGTCAAGTATGTCTAAAGAAAATAAAAATAACTTGAGGAAGAGATGTGTTGAGTTCACTCTAAAACTCATAAAAGAGATTCAACAGAGACTACCTAATAATATCTCCATCCTTAGAAAATTTTCTATGTTAAATGTTGATGAAACATTGAAAGCGAATAAAAATGACGCTCTTGGTGAAGTAGCGAAAGAATTAGGATTTGATAATGACTTTATAGACGGTATGCTGCAAGAGTGGCAAAACATCAACTTCATTAAGTGGAATAATACCACTAATACTGTTAGATTTTGGAGTGAGGTTTTGCAGTACAAAAATGCTGCTGGAGATAATCCATTTTCTTTGATTTCTCAACTGGCAATTACTATTCTATCATTACCACATTCAAATGCTGAATGTGGTAATGAGTATTCAGCTCTATGAATATAATAAAAACAAAACAACGCAATAGAATGTCGTTGAAAACTATCAATGCCTTAATCCTGCTGAGAGATCAATTAAAAAAACAAGGTAAAGATTGCGTATCTTTTGAAATACCGACAGAAATGCTACAACTAATTGGAACGAACAGGAGTTATTCTTTTACTTCAAAAAGCGTTGAACTTGAAGAACTTGAGCTTTTGAGCAACGTTCAACCCTCAACATCAACTGCGACTTCGTCAGATGAGACTACAGAAA
Source organism: Coccinella septempunctata (assembly GCF_907165205.1). Lineage (NCBI taxonomy): Eukaryota > Metazoa > Arthropoda > Insecta > Coleoptera > Coccinellidae > Coccinella > Coccinella septempunctata. The sequence continues at coordinate 9,407,165 of NC_058190.1, read as the reverse complement.
TATTTGAGATATTAAGTAACGATGATGATGAATAGTGTAGTGACTGTGCCAGATGAGACAACCAAGAATACCGTGATAAAAGTACCTATTTCTTGTATAAATTTCTCATTTGAGCAAAATGTTTTGTGAATTTTTCAATTGATATATATATTTCAAGGTTACCGTTTGTTTGGTTAATTCAAATTTGATGAAAATTGAGTTGGCAACACTGCCTGTCCAGATGCAGCGATAAACGCACGATTCACTACGCGACATCTGGTGGTGACTTTGGGCAACACTATTAGTAAAACAGAGCTTTCGTAACGTTTAGGTTATATTTATTCAAGTTTCGATAGTGGTTTTTGTGTATTTTTGTGTAGTTGTTCGAGTGAAATAATGGAAATCCAAACATCGTTCGGTTTTCTGAAAATAAATTTCGATCATTTCTCTAAAGGAAATGAGGAAAAAGGCCAAGCTTTAAAGGCAGCTGGCCATGTTTTTGGACTCATTGAGAGAGGTGGTGTGATATGTTCTACAGTAATGAGGCAGACTTCGGTGAATTTGCCTCCTTATAATGTGAAGATCACGGTGAGTACCCATGGTCATTATTATATTTTAATTAATAATAATTCCATTTTCAGCTTGACAAAGAGAGAAATGTGAGCAATGCATCTTGCTCCTGTATGTTAATAATAATGTTGTGAGCAATCTCACTAAATTGTTATTAGAATAATTTTATGTTCTGTGACCTAACCAGTTATATTCATATATAGTTCTATGATAGAACATTCTAGAATAATGAGGTTAAAAGAGGTACACGTTATTATGTTAAGTAAGAAATAGTCATTGTATTGTATCCAAATATTAAGTACTGAAGAAGAAATAAACCAGGAGAAGTTTGTCTGACTTTTATTCTAAAACTGTATTGCTGGCATTTCAGGTCATTGCAAGCACATATCCGCAACAGTGCTCTGCGTGAATGAGGAAGATTCGTAGACCCAAACGAGTAGGACCTTGTACTTGGTAGGAACCTTACGTTGCCAAAACAGCTAATGCAAAGTATATGAAGGGGCAAAGGTTTACAGAAATATTTGGTGCACCGAAGAGACTGAACATTTATCCTCCTGTGGAAGTGACTGCAGGAATGGTAACCTTTTCTACCCCTTCGAAGCTGCAATACATGCTAGTACAAAGTGTTCTACCAGTATTACGCAGACACCTACCAGGTTGTATGAATACTATTTGAACGAGCCGAAATCGAGGCCTAGCAATTTTGAACATATCATATATTATTCCTTATTTTAGTCCTTTTTATTTTGGTCTTTTTGTGTTTGTTTCAGGAATATTACGAGTAGGACATTACAAGCTGCTCAATATGATGTGAGGAATGTCATCAAGCGGATAATTTTGAGGCAAGCAGAATCAAAAATTCTTAATAATCTTTATCATGTTGACATAGATCTGCAGAATCATTGTTGCAGAAATACCTACAATCATCACATACCGTGTGATTCTGTAGAAGTATGTTCTGCAACATTGAACAGTAAGGTCTATTGGATGGAGCAGAGAACATTCAGAATTTTTTTGTTTAAATATTTGAACAGAAAGCATGCGTTTACGTCTACAGCTGAAGTTTGCAGTAGTCACAATTTGGAATGGATATGAGATCAAGCCACTGCATCTTCACAGGAAATTCCTAATGATTCGGATGACGAACCTTTAATAAATTTATTAACTAACTTTTATTTTTTTATTTTCTGTTTTTGAGGATCTTGTAAAGTTTTTTCAATAAATTTTGGTAAATTTAATTTTTAATGTGTTTGATTTATGGATTTTTCCAAAAATAAATTTGAAAAATTGTTAAAAAGAATAAATATCAGAAAGTTGATATATATCGGATATGTATCGATATATATCCGATATTTTGATATTTGTATAAATATCATAATATTTTCGAACACTGAAAAATACCCCATATGCTAGGTCAGCCAGAACCGGACGCTATTTTTTTCATATTATCGGAAATCATATAGAAAATCACCCTGCAGATGGAAAAGTTCATAAACCTGTTATGGCAGTTCAAACTACATTAAATACATTCTAAATAAGATTCATAAAATCTCGTGGCACACCTACAGATTTAGAGAAAAAATATATTGAAAATGCGTACTCGGAGATAAATTTTTTGGACGGCTTGAGTTTCATGGAAAAACCGTACCGAGATATATCAAAAAGTGGACACAGAAGAATATTATCAGAGTTATGAAATTATCAGTTGATATCCACTCGATGTGCAAGTATTGCAATATTCAGGGACGGACTCTCATTTCAGATTGGGTTTTTCAATAGTGAATTTTTTTTTTAAGCGTCCGGTTCTGGAAACTGATGAACTCTGAAATACATCAAGGGAGAGTTAGAATATTGTTGAAAAGTAGAACATTAACATAAAACATTAATTGAGACGCCACATCCGTAAAGAAAAAAACTGGAGCAAGAGAATGTTCTTGGAAGTCCACAACCATAAGGATAATTTAAACCTGGTAACCGATTACCACGGCATCAATAACCTGTATTGTAACTTACTAAAATTGATTAAGGACCACGAAGAAAGAAGAAGAAGAAATGTAATGACGGACCGTCTCTCGGCCTAAGTCAATTGCCATATGTCAGAATGTGGCGTCTCAATTAATGTTTTATGTTAATGTTCTACTTTTCAACAATATTCTAACTCTCCCTCGATGTATTTCAGAGGAAAAATTAATAAGATCATTTGTAACAGATAGGAATATCCATGAGAGACTCAACTTTGCGACAGCCAGCACGGTTGGGAAAAACACCTCACACTATTGCAGTAGGTCCTTTCAGGATTTATTCCCAGAGTATATTGTTTAATGTTGTTACCATTTTAGGACCCTGAAGAAGGCAGAATTATCAGCCGAAAGCTAGGTTTAAAGAGGTTTTTAAGATCACTCTTATACATTGACCAACAAACCCGATAAGTTTCTCTCTATATTGTTTTATTGGTCGATACTTTATTGGAGAAGTATAATATTTATCATTGTGCAATATGGAATGTTCAGCCTAACGATATTTTTATAATCAGAAGCTCAAAATGATCTTCAAATTTCTATGATTTACTTGATCTGAGATCTGATGGCATTATTCAGTCTCAAATGCACTAAAAAAAAACTATAATTTTATGGGACACCTGCATGGGCTTCCCCGGATCACCTAGTTCATAACTCCGGGGAAGTCCAGACTCTAGTTTCAGACGTATCTTTTCTTCGCTGACGTCCAGTGTCCAGTTTGCTTTTGCCCTTTTGGATATCGTTTACGTACAATTAATCAATCATAATTCAGGAAGAGAGTTAACTACACAAACTCGAGTTGCTGGTTTTTCATTTCGTGACATTATGCAGGCGAATAGTTCGCCTTCGGAGGTGGACATAAGTGAAGTTCTGAAGGATTGGGGTTGTGCGGAATTTTGTTACAGATTAATGGTATCTAAAGGATTCGGTGATGAAATGAACTTCGGAAAAATAAATGATGCTGATCAAGATTTGCAAAAATGGTTGAAATCTAAGTTTTTAGAGCCTGAGCTGTTTTTTCAGCAAAATTAATATGAATTAAACGGTATTAAGTATGAAACTAATGATGTGCTTGTTTACAATGTTCTTGATGACAACCATCCAAATTTCTGCCGAATTAAAAATATTTTGGTTAATAAAATTGAACATAGGTAGGGGAGACCGGGGTTGGTTGTGACGGGGGCTGGTTGTGACAGAGGCTTTTGCGCTCAATTAATAGATATTAGTAGCGTCGCGATTATTCCAATAGAGCCAGCTATAGCTATTAAGTATTGCGCCTGACGGTGGCTTTGATCGCTAACGTACCGCGTGTGTTTGGATGATTTATGTATTTTCGAGGTGCCTCAGGAAATAAAAGTGACGTCAAATATTGTTGTGTGAAGTGACTAATGTAACAGCTGAAATGAGTATTGTGGCGTTAAAATACTAATTCAGGTATGCTCTTTCTCACATATATAAAATTATTTGGCCATTCATTGAAATAAAGTTGGAAATAAGAGAACAAAGCAGAAATGTGCTTTGGGATTGGTTGTGACATTCCAAAAACACAGCCCAATAGTAAAACCAACCACATTGAGGCCCCAAGCACCCCCAAAAATTCACCATCTTAGACATATTCCCTTTCCTTTCCAGACTTAGAACTTGAAAATTCACCAGGACCTTCTAGCATCACAACATATTTTTCTCCAGAAGATTTGAGACCAACACCAAAGGCTGAAAAACGTCTAGCTAAAAAGAAAAGGGCGAAAACCTGGTAGATCAGCCATATGGACAGATACTCCAAATAAGAAGGAATTAGAAGAAAAACAAAAGATGAAAGATTTGAAAGAACAAAAGAAAAAACGAAGGAAACCGGCGTCAAGAGAAATATATGCAAGGGTAAAGGTAAAGCTAAAGCTAAGACCATTTAAGCTAGAAGCAGTTTGGAAGATGAAGAGGAAACTTTCTGTTTAATTCGTCACGAACCACGAACCTTTTTCCATCTCTCGACCTGAAGAAAAATGGCTGCAGTGCACCAGTTGCTCTAGATGGGCTCATGAAGAATGCCCGGATAAAAGTCCATATTTTGTATGCATTCACTGCAATTCCGATGACGATATGTAGGGGCGTCACAACCAACCCCATAAGCGTCACAACCAGCCCCATGTCGGGGCAGGTTGTGAGATTTAGAGTTTTTTTTTTAATTCTCAGTAGCCATGTTTGTATTGCTTTCAATTAGTTCGTTTCTATTTTTTTTTACAGATATATGTTTAAACTAAATAAATATGCGTTCGAGAGCCTTGAGTTTTATTATCGAGATGTACAAATAATTATACTTTAAAATTGGCACAACCAACCCCGGTCTCCCCTACTGCTGTTTATTTCAACTGTCTGATGCTAATAACAACAGGGTTTAGAGAACATTATTATGCATACAAAGTTGAGACTACAAGCAGTTTAAAGCCTGAAGAACTTTTTTCCGAATTCCCAACAACTTTACGAAATGTAGGAAGTGTTTCATTCGTCACAAAATTGAGTGCGGAGTAACAGTACAGTTCATTTTCAGACATTTTTAATATTCGATATCAAAAGGTTGAATTATTATCAGTACTTATTAGTCCCCCTATGGACAGTTTCGTGATCATGTACCTATACCTATATGTTACTTTTCAGTTAATTATTTCATGAATTAATTTTTCAAAAAATATAAAGATGTGTTCAAAAAACTCAGATTTATTTTTTTTTTCGTTTTTATATATTTTTTATATATTTACTATTTTTTATGTATTTACTATATTTGTTAGTTCTAATCATAGAGCTGTGTGGTTGAAGACGGTTATAATGCACTATTTTTGATTCAGTAGATTTTAAATTGTCTAATTATTATGTATTTTTTGTAATACCTATTAATATTCATCATTTTCCACATGAAAAAGTATGTTTTAATCTTATTTTAATAATAATCTATACCTATATTATAAGTTATATTTCAAAAATGAGAATCTTCTTCTAATAATGTTTCATTCGACCATTCGAAAAATTCTCATTTTGAAAATATAATTAATACGATATTGATCATTATGCTCTTAGAATAAACTTATTCAAAAAACTAATTCGAATATCAAGTACTTTGCATAGAAGCTCAGGATTTTCATTTCAAAAATATCAGATATTTGAATTAAAAAAGAAAATCTTATTTTAAAAACTTGATATTATCTTAATGATGTGATGCAATACTCACTTCAATTATATGCAAAATTGGAAACAAAAAAATGGAGATTTACTTTAAGAGTTGATATTCACAATATGAGTATTCTAAGTTCTCAATGTAATCAGATGATACTTTAACTCTGAGAAATTATAATCTCAATATTATCCTACCGAATTTTCTATGCAATCAGATGTTATACATACTTCGTTCTAATCCCTACATTCTGCGATTAAGTAAACTTTTTATTTGACTCAAGATTACATTTTATTAGAATAAGTACTAAATTGATCTTGGAATGTGCTTCCATGTATACTTAAATTGAATAATCATTTTTTACCTTTAAATCAATGGCGCTGAAAATTTGATAATCTCCATTGAAATAGATATCCTCTAGGGCTTATAAAAATCTAACATCAGCTTGAATTGAGTAATATCGAATTGAAACAAGTACCTATTTGTTTTTTTTTTCCGTGTGAAGTTGGCAGCCCCAAATGAAAATTTTCAAACCAAAATTTCAGGGTCATTGGTCCATCGTAAGTCCATGTTTGTCCACCTTTTTTCTCATTCGTCCGGGCACAATATTCAGCATAGCTATACAACCAACTTGGATGTAGAGGTAATATTTGTCAACAAGTCCCGCTATAGACCAACGATTCATTCGGTGAAAAATATTCTGCTTTTAGGAATAGTCAACGAAGAATTTTGATTAATCAATTTTCGATCCCAAATTGCGAATGGAGTCTGGGAGGAAATGAATAAATTACTAATGTACAAAAATGAAATAGCGAAAGACGAACGAACCTGAATATTTGAATTAGGAAGTAAGAAGTGGAATTTATGTCTGAATATTTGGTTTGAAATTTTGTGTTAGTCATGGAACTTAAAACTTCTGTGGACAAATAAAAAATTGGGTGGACAAAAGTGAACTAACGTTGGACAAACGATACATATTTACCATCGTTTTCGCAATTTGGGTCAGCTGCTCAGAAAATGCACCGAAAAAACTCATTTTTCCATATCTTTCAAACGGTGCCTGGACAAATGAAAAAAAAATGGACCTATGATAGACAAACTACCCTGAAATTTTGGTTAAAAATTTTCATTTGGGGTTGGCAATTTCACATTCCAGAATTTTCATAGATGGATTTCTATGGTTCTGTGGATAGACAAATGAAAAACTTGGGTGAACAAAAGTGGACTTACGTTGGACAAACCATCCATACCATTAAAAATACGTTTCTGCAATTTGGGGGGGTGCTGCTCAGAAAATGCACCGAAACTACTTCTTTTTCCATATCTCTCAAACGGTGCCTGGACAAATGAAAATAAAAGGTGTACAAACATGGACCTACGATGTACAAACGATCCGGAAATTTTGGTTCAGAAATTTTCATTTGGGGGTGGCATGGGACCACGCTCTAGAATAGGGGGCTGACGTCAAACTCTTCGAGCGGGGAGTGCCATTCTTTTTAGTTTGTCTAAGAATTTAATTCTATCCTGAGCTTTCAAATTCAAACTGTATAGTCATTAAATAAAATACTTCCGAATATCGTTTACAGTATATTTTACGGGTACCAATATAGTTCTTTATTACGAAAATACAGGATGATTTGTTCATTATGAACTATTATGAAATATGAAATGCCAAACATGGTCATCAAGTGGATTAATAAGCCACATAAAGTCATTCAATTCCTATTCAATAAATTGGGTAGTTATCATTCAAACTCTTTAATGTAGACTGTAGAGCAATGAAGAAGTGTTATGATAGTTTTTTTAAGCTTACAGGGTGTTCGAATGTTAGTCATTGAAAAAATAATAATTTTTCCCAAAATGGTAAATGTGCTCTCGTTTTTCAATAAGGGAATAAGAAATATTTGATGATTTTATGGATTAAAGCTGGAGATTTTAATTTTGTATTATCTCGTTATCGAAACATTTGGATCTGACCCAAGTTTGTGGTTGACAAAATTTTATGGGGAAGCACCAAAAATATTCAGTCATGCGTTTTCCCCTTTCTGGTCTCTCCAAATTCAGAAATAAAAATTGATATACAGGGTCTTGTTTAGACACGAAAGCTACTTAATGATTTTTTTTTCAAACCAGGCCGTAAATAAGATATTTTTTTGTTATGTTTATCGAAACTGCTGGATAAGGATAAATTTTGATAAATTATTCTTCAATGAAACGCACTTCTTGAAACAATCCGTATATTGATTCAATCGATTTAACGGAGGTCGATCTATACTCTCAATGAATATCAAACGAGAAATTACTAAGAAGGAAAGAAATATCTTATTCCGAAAAGATACTTATATAGAGTATAGTAGCATAGGTATACAGGGTGGCCATTTGAAAACGAAACAGACGAGATTACAGACGAAATAAATTTTTTCGATAGAAATGCTCGGACAGGTCGATTTCTGTTTCGAGGGGGACAACTTAAGATGTAGGTTACGGACGCATAGCGCTTCAACCCTTGCTACTACAACCCTCACCCCCAATTTTTGAATAGGGAAGATGGGGGTGAGTGATACCTCATTTGAAAGGTATCTTTATACTGATTTCAGCACAGTATTTGTTTTTTCATTTTATGCATTAGTTCTCGAAATATTCTCAACTGAGTATTTGAAAATGAAGTGGTGTTTTCATGGCACTTGTAGTGTTTTTTTGTGAAAAATCGACATTTTGAGCTTCAAAACATACTTCCTATTAACATGTTTATCTAAATGTCGTTGATTGAAGAATTCTGCGGTTCTATTCGCACATTGATTGTTTGCAAAAAAAAGTGAAATTATTTCCACCCGCTCTGCAATTGAATAAACCATGTCGAACAATGGATTAGAACACATACAAGTCTCGATTCAAAACTAAGAATAATTCACATGTCAAATAACCAGTAAGCCAACTTAATGAACTGTTCGTAATAAATAAAAAATTATCGATTCTCATTTTTTTGAAAAAGATATGAATTCAATAATCAACAAAATGGAAACAATATTGAAGCCAACTGAGAAAACACTTCATAATTAAGTCGGAAATCGTTTCACGAATTGGGACTGGAATATTTCTGTGGCATCATTAATGATTTGATTTTCTTACCTGGTTATCTGATTAGAGATATGTACGTATTTGGACTTTTTGGAGATTTCTATCGATCAAGTGTTACCGCATGTTATTGGAAATACAATGAAAGCCGTTTATTACGACACCGGTTATAACGAAAATCCGTATATAACGAAGAAATTATCGACAATTGTTTGAAATTCTAAGTAATTTAACATAAAACCATTCGGATGTAACGACTTTGACTATAACGACGAAGTCGCTTATTGCGACAAAAATTTTCTAAGCTTGTTCTATTTCTTCCGATTATAACGACGTACCAGTAACAATTCGCCACTGCAAGGGATGTCGACTCTACGTGATCTTCGGGGAAATACCGAAGCGATATAGGGGAATCCCAGTTTTATGTTGTATGCTACGGTCTGAATGGAGATTATCGAGATCTCTATAATCTTTGATTCTGAAGACATAAGCAGGTCTTCATTAGTTAACAGTTTATTCATCGAGTGAGTGAGTACAGTTAAATGGCTTCAACGTCGAAATTGAAAAGAAAATGTTTTTCAATCGAAGAGAAGGGAGCTATATTAGCTCGACTAGAAAATGGAGAGAGCAATAGCCAGTTGGCTCTGGAATTTGGAGTTGCTCATTCTACAATCTCAACGATGTGGAAAAATAAAGAAAAAATTAAGGAAGCATTTAATCAATGCACTTTGAAATCAAAAAAACTTCGTGGGACCCCTCATGAAAACTTGGATAAGTGCCTATTGGAGTGGTTCAAAATTCAACGCACCAAAAATGTCCCCATAACCGGCCCGATTTTAAGGCAAAAAGCTAACGAGTTTGCTATCCTTTCAAAAAAAAAAAACTTTCATTGTTCCGAGGGATGGATTAATAGATTCCGAGTTCGCCATAACATTATCTTTGGAAAAATATCGGGGGAAGCGGCAAGCGTGAGTAAATCTGTTCCTGAATCATGGTTAAAGAATGTTTTTCAAGAAATCAGAAAGGGATATTCGGACGATGAAATCTTCAATGCAGACGAGACTGGACTTTTTTATAAAATGACTTATGATAACACAATGAGGTTTAAAGGAGAAAAATGCTCCGGCGGAAAAATGAGTAAGGACAGAATTACTGTAATGGTTGCGGCAAACATGAGTGGAAGTGAAAAGCGAAAATTGCTTGTTATTGGAAAATCGAAAAACCCTCGGTGTTTCAAGAATGTGAAAAACTTGCCTGTTGTTTATGAACATAACAAAAAATCATGGATGACCAGCGATTTATTCATAAAATCTTCATGATTGGGACAAGGAGCTACAAAAATTCTCAAGAAGAATTTTATTAGTTGTGGATAACTGTCCTGCACATCCAAGGCTTGAGGATTTAAAATCAATTGAGTTGTGTTCCTTGCCTCCAAATTGCACTTCAGTTCTACAACCGATGGATCAAGGTGTAATCAATTCACTGAAAACTCATTACCGTAAAATGCAACTGTTGGAAACTATAAAAAATATAAAACTGGAAAAAGAAACTGCTATATCACTATTAGACGCCGTTTTAATGGTGTCTGCTGCCTGGGAAAAGGTAACAGCTAAAACAATTCAAGGATGTTTCCGCCATGCGGGATTTACTTCAACAAATGAAATGACAGATGAAAATGATTCTGATGAAGAAGATAACATTCCCTTGGCCCAACTTAAGCAAAGTTGTATTGATACGATATTATCAGATAATGAACTTTTGGAGCTTACAAATGTTGACACAGAATTAGAAACCTGCGAAGACTTAAATGAAGCTGATATTGTCAAGAATATTGAGAACAATAGCGAGCCAGAATATGAAAACAACGATGAAGATGATAATTTTTCGTGTTCAGTGCCATCAGGTGCCGAGGCTCTACACGCAGTATCGATTTTGAAAAAATTTGTTACTTATGAAGGACTAAATGACCAGAGATTATTGAACAGTATTTCTATGATTGACCAAAGACTTGAACGTGTCTATTATGAGAATTATAGATTTAAAAAACAAAGTAAAATCACTCATTTTTTCAAGCCTACTACTATTTAATTGTATATGTACATAAATAAGTTCGATGTTGTAACATGCACTTATTTACAGTATGAATTTGATCTTATCCATATACTCGCATATGTATATACCTATTTGTATTCTTTATGTATGCAGTTATTACGATCTCAAAATAAAATACATAGATAAATCCTATTTCTGAGTTCTTTATAAAATTTTTTGGATATAACGACCATCGGATATAACGACTTAATATTCACGGTCCCCTCAATGTCGTTATAACCGGATTTTACTGTACTGCAAATTATATCGAAGATAATTTAGATTGAGTTTCATCAAGATTGAGCTCCTTCGCAATACGCTTTGTTTGTTCGACGTCTTGATTAAAGATTTCTATGTCAGTGGATTGGAGGAAGGAAGCCACAGTCGTGGTTGTTTTGAAGCTCAAAATGTCGATTTTTCACAAAAAAACACTACAAGTGCCATGAAAACACCACTTCATTTTCAAATACTTAGTTGAGAATATTTCGAGAACTAATGCATAAAATGAAAAAACAATTACTGTGCTGAAATCAGTATAAAAATACCTTTCAAATGAGGTATCACTCACCCCTTCTCCCCTATTCAAAAATTGGGGGTGAGGGTTGTAGTAGCAAGGGTTGAAGCGCTATGCGTCCGTAACCTACATCTTAAGTTGTCCCCCTCGAAACAGAAATCAACCTGTCCGAGCATTCCTATCGAAAAAATTTATTTCGTCTGTAATCTCGTCTGTTTCGTCTTCAATGGCCCACTCTGTATATTTCAATAGCAAAGAATATATGGTTCACACAGTCGAACACTGCTGGGGATCGTCATTCAACACTTTGACCGCTAGCCCTAATATTGTTGACTAATAAACCAATCACTTTCGACATATTTATTGTCGTCGAGAATTCTAAATGAGTCAGTGATTTGGTTTACCACCTTGAATGTATCTCAACAGAAATCAGTGTGCTCGAAGAATATGTACAACTCCAGTACTTACATGGGGAAAGTTAATAATAATTATTTAGAAGCACCCTTTATCTACGCTAATACTATGCGTATATTGCAATGAATCACCCTGTAAAATCATATTTTTGTAATAAGATATTTCTCCCTTCTTCAGTTTGTTCAATGTTCATCGCGAATATAGATCGACATTCTTTACTTTTCCGAGAAAAGTATCGACTGTATCGAAATTTTGCAAGAGACATTTTTTTCTTCAGAATTGAATGGTAAACCATAAGAGAATTTTATTTTTGGCAAATCTGTCCCACGAAAGCAATATTTGAAAGAAAATCATAAGGGGTTGTTGTAATAATAAAGTTATGAAATCTAAAAAAATTGTGTAACATCTACTTAGTGCTTCATATTATGACCCAATATTTTTCAGAACCCGTAAAAAAATTAAAAACTGTTAACTCGTCATCGCCTTGCAAAGGCTTTTTTTTTGGAAGGGAGGTCGATTTCGAAAAAAAATTTATAGGAAATACCCCTGCTTATTTTCATTGAGGAGTCCTCCGCATTTGTTTCAGACACCCTGTTTATGGATTGTTTCACAAAGTGCGTTTCATTCACAGATACCTACTAGACTTAAACCAATCAAATATACAAATATGTTTCTCACATGCCTTCAGCTCTCGATTTTTTTAGAAACTATGAACTACTCAAGATAGCATACTATAAAGGTAGTATTTTTCATGTCGTAATATACGAAATGAATCGTAGCAAATATTTCATAAGAGAAAGTTAATTTGCCGCATGTTATTGTACAAAATTTCGAATAGATTCCCGAGCACTTGTTATAGAAAATTATATAATTAATAAATCCTGAAAACTCACTTTTCTTTCGTGTCCATTCCCGACTCACAGATGACTGAGGACTGCCTCGGAATCTGCAATCAAAATACCAGTGTAAGGTGCATTGAAATTCCATTTTTTTGACTAAGCTCCAGCTTTATATTCAGAATGTTTGATCACAATAAAATCAATATAATTTTGATTGTATAATCTCGATCTGAAATCTGTGGCAGGAAATGAGTAGCAAAAAGCATATGGCTTTTATCAAAAATAAGTCTAGTTCGCATAGTTTACCAAGGGTTGAATTGAAAACTAGTTTCCTCAGGATGAGTTGAGAATTATACAAGGTGTGCCAAGTACGATTGCCTAAAAGAGGTTTCCAGAGAACCAGGCCTATTTGAAATCTAAAAATGGTTATTATTATATTGTTCGTTATCTTAAATATTTTTCATTTTCTGGACAATCGGAAAAGCTAGGATAGCAAAAATATTTCAGTAAACTTAATATTCATTTAAGTGAAATTAAATCTAAAATAAAAATTTAGTCACTTCCCTTATATAGATTATCGAATGTATCGGAAATCGGTTTTCACCAATAAGTTTTCTAGAAAATATAAATCCAGAGTCTTTTCGGTATTTTTATCGAGCATTTTTGGAGACCCTGTACATTCCTATCCGAAATGAAAAATTTGCAGCATGAAAACCACTCACGATATGTTTGTAGAAACCAAGAACAATTTTGCATCTGAATCACAAAAACTAACCAGAGTTTCTTTATATGAAACAGTTTGAACCTCGGTTTGAACACAACGAAGTTTTGCTACTATAAAGGTTGTCCCACCGGAAGTGCCCATTAGAAGTTTATGGAGAAATAATAATTCGATCTCTTCCAAATTTTGAATGAAGATATTAGTCAGTTGGAACTTAATTTCTGAAATATTTGGAACAGCCTGTATATCATGACATTTTCGGATATACCTTTATTGCACATTCATTTCATGTACATTTTTCTATAGCCATCTTGAGCTGTTTTAGAGTTATTCACTGTTTTTCGAACAAAATCACAAATGGACGCTTTGTAAGTAGAAGAGTGAGGATTACATAAAAACCCAACTCACAATGGTCGCATTCAGCGGACGAAACAGTTGCGCAACTGTTACCAAACGCTAGCGTAAACGTTCGGTGACATATGCGCTACATTCTCAACACGTTCTGGAGCGGACGCCACTTTTGGGAGCGGATTTGATTTGTGCTAGGTAGCGGTAGCGGAAAGGAGCGAAAGTTGGACTTGAACTGAGTAGGTAGTTGTTATTTAGTGTGGAAGATGCACGAGATTGAGTTTGTTGAGGAAAATGAAATGAAAATTGATGGAAGGTAATAAAGAAGGATGTTAAATAAGTTATAGGAAATATACTACAGCAACAAAGTAATTCGTCAGAATTCTAGGTTATGTTTTTCACAAAAAAAAACTGACTTAACCAGCACAAGGTTAATGAAACTTAAAAAATCCGTTTGTTTACGTCTTTCCTACAGACTTCTCAACTAATCAGCTGATAGTGACAGCTCGTTGGACTGCCTTATCCTATCTCGGCTTGCCAGCGAACGTTCAACATGTTCCCGACCGCTACCGCTACCGATGGGTAGCAGAAGCGTTTTGCGCTCCGTCCGCTGAATGCGACCAATGTCAGATCTGTTTTTGAGGTTTGTTACCGAAAAGATATTTTACGTCGTTATGTAGAGAACATTACTTTCTGATATAGAGGAAGATCAAGTGAGAGTCTCAAATGTGGAATAGAAAAAAAAGCCAAAAATTGTTTTTTTTTAAGGAAACACAATTTTTTCCACTTCCATATGAATTTGTGAAGAAAGTGGAATCTTTTAAGGGTTCCCTATATACAAAATGTTCCATTTTCGTGATATTCGGTCCTTTTTTGTATTCCGAATTTGAGAATCTCATTTGGTCTTCCTATAAATCAAAAAGTAATGTTCTCCACGTAACGACGTAGAATATCTAATCGGTAACAAAGCTCAAAAAACAGTAAATAACTCCAAAACGGCTATAGGGAAATGTACAAAAAATGAATGTGGAATTCAAAGATACATCCAAAACTGTCATAATATACAGGGTGTTTCATTTGAAATAAGAAAATTGGTGTCATTTCCGGTGCAACGGAAAGTCATTGCTACCTATTTGAAAATATTTCAGAAATGGTCTGACTGACTCATATGTTAACACAAAATTTGAAAAGATAGAATTATTTCTCCATAAACTTCTAACTCACTTCTCACTTTCTGTGAGACACCCTGTATACAGGGTAGGGAGAAATGACCTGAACGTACGATAATTTCGAAATGTACAAAGATATCTAAAAATGACATAAGTATAAAAGTTTGAAAAAATATATCATGACATTTCGAGCAGTTACTGAACACAAATAAATTTCAAGAAACATTTAACAAGTTGACTTCAAACAAAAACGTATCAGAAATCATGGCAAAATGGCTCTATTTTTCAGTGGTATGTGTTGAAAATGGCTCCCTTCAATAAATGACAATGATACAAATTATCGCAAAAATTACGTTATCCTAGACCTGTTGCTCGTTCCAGATTCAGGTATGTATTACATACGGTTAATAAAAATTGTTTAGAATTGAGTAGACAATCAAAATAGGCACTAATATACAAGATGTTCCATCCAAAAAACCTATCTCTCACTCTTCACACCTTTGTGAGCGATCCTTTATATTTCATATTATCACATAATATACTCGTATGTACCTTGATTTTTATCAGCCCTACTTTACTTTCACGTAAAACATTTTCAGATAACTTTTATATTTTGAAATAATCCTACCTTTCGGATAATTTTTCCTAACCCTGTATAGTGAGATCTCGTGGTGGACGATGCAAAACGAACCAACGAGAGAAACTGATTAACTGAAGTAAAAAAGTACGCCGTCGCACGTTGAGCGTTGACTGAAACGGAATCGGGCGGGAGTCATAGACCTATAAAACACATGGACGCGCCCTTTCAGTGAGTTTCAATAGCCACGAGTGCGGCCAACATGAGATAGAGCTAGTATGGGCAAGATGGTATTAATTTCCGAGCTATATTTGTATATTGGCGCTCGTTAGAGATAAAAATAAGTACCCATAATCGAATATAAAAAATTGAACGAATATTAGTATCATTTAGATTGCGTTTAATGATCCATTTAGAACTAAAGAGCACAATTTTTGCTTTCGGCAACTATTCCTCAGAAAATACAACAGATAAGTTCATGAAAAGTTCGTAAATAAATCGATTTGAATAAAAACAATTGAGCACATTTTTAGCCAACACAATATTCTGATTTCTTGTTCAATATCTGAAAAAATATTTCATTGCTCAATATTGAAAAATAGACATTACAATCAGCATACTAATTTTCTCTTCTAATCTCAAGTGCTTCTTGAGTATTATTTTAGCTAGATGAGAACAGAATTGACATACATTTATTTATTTGAAATGATTAATTCAACTATGATATAATAAATCTATTAATACATTCGAAGTTACTATACCTGTAAAATTTCACTTTATCTGTCTTTTCAACTCATTTCGTACTATTAATTGCACTCTACGAGGACACCATTATTACTTTCATAATAGAAAAAGGATACGACATTCAAAGTTGATCTAAAATTGATGAGAAAATTCTGAAAATTTCGATAAATACAAAGTTCAAACGAATGTTTTGCCCATACTAGCTCTATCTTATTTCGGCCGCACCCCCTCTCTCTCTACACCGTGTCCATGTGTTTAATATGTCTATGGCGGGAGTAGAGTAGGTACTGTTTTATGTCCAATATGGTTGTTCGCCGAAGTTGCCCGAACGTATCAAGATGACCCAATCCTTGCCGTGCGTTTCTGCAAAAATTTCCACACATTGGTTATCGCAAGAAGATATACAGAGTGAGAAATAAGTAACGCACAGTATCCAGATCTTTGGTATTTTGTAGAAAAATGCTCAGCAGAGGGTAGGCATCATGGCCCCGGGCGCCAAATGGTTCGCGAAAGAAAAAAATTGCTGGATAATTTTAAATATGGTTTTTGGAAATAGTTATTTTCCTATCAAGTGCGGAAAGTAATACTTGCCCGCACGAAACTGCCCGAAACGTTGCGAAGCAGAGTTCGGGTAAGCAGTTGAGTGCGGGCAAGACACTTTCCGCAAGAGTTAGGAACAATATTTTTTCTACAAGCGCTTGAAATATATAAATATATCAATTGCACGATACAGATCATATCTCATTTGATTAATTCATATATAATGACAGACGTAATTCTACATGTCATTACCATGGGTTTCTCATCGTTGACGTTCTGTGCATAGAAACATGATAGAATTTAATTTACTCTATAATATTTGCGTGCGGGAAAAACCCCTGCTAATCCATTCCCGCACGCAAATGCGTGCGGGAAAGAAATAGCAAGCGTTTTTCCCGCACCTTTTGGGAAAGTGACTCTTTGCAACTTGGAATGCGTGCGTTAATTTTTTCAAAAGAGAAAGGAAATTGGGAAGGGTCTCCTTCTATTAGTTTTTTGACATTATCCATATTTTTATCGGTGAATGATTGTTCTGTGATTCTATGTTTTTTGTTTTTGTTATGATTTGGAGCTAGCTTGGTTGGTGCGATGAAGGTAGTATTGTCAAAGGGTTCTGTGTGATGTTCATTACCAGAAACTTGATTATGGCATTCAGTTGGTGATGAAGGCTGACTTGTAGAGGCTCGTCGTTTCAATGGGTTGTCAGTTTTGTTGAAATTATTATCATTATTAGATTTATTTTTTATTTCCAATGGGGGGCATGCTGGTTCTTTATTCTTATTTGCATCTTCAGTAGTGTTATTTGGGCAATTCTGTGCGATGTGTCCTGTTTGTTTACAGTTGAAACAGGTATAGCCATCTGACGAGAGGAACAATCTATACAGGGTCTTTCACGAGGAACCTCACCCATATTTATACGGGAAACTAGTGAAAGTATTTTCATGAAATTCAGCACTTATAAGTATTTCACGATGCTGATGAAATCTAAAATATTTTCAAGGCATGAGCACCTACGGTTTTTCCGGAAATGACGTCAACTTCCGTTTTTCAAATTAGAACACCATTTTTTTAATGCAGAAATAGATTCCTTAGAAAATTTCAAGTTATTTTGATGTAACATTTTTCAGTTTTGGTTGGAAAATTCTCTCTCAGCGGGAAAATTCGAAAAAAAAAATCGAAAATAGAGCTCCGCTGAAACAAGAATAACTTCGAGGTTTTTGGATGGAAAATTTTCATTTTTGGGATTTTTCAAGATGTAAGATTGATGTTTCCACTTTAAAAATCGAAATCGCGATTCATGATACAGGGGGTGAAAAAATCGCTTTCAAAGTTAGGGATGACAAAATCGTGAAAAATCAATTTTTTCAAATTAGAACCCCATTTTTTTATGGCAGATATTGAATCTACGTTAAAAAATAATGTGAGTGTTTGCATCACACCCTTGCCCTAAAATGGATATTTTCTGAGTTATTCACAAAAAACTGTTTTTCGTCTTGAATTTTCAGCTATTTCTTTTCCCTTCACGCCAAAAAGATGAAATTTTATAGTTTTCTTAACGAAAGATCCGACATTTCTCAAGTTTGTCATGGTTCTGTTAATGGTATCTCTCGTTGGTCTGGGTCGGTCAGGAAACCTCTCAATGAACAGTCGTCGTTCTATCTACAACTTTATTACATTCTCCATGAAGTAGAATGAGATTTAAATAATCTTCATTGGTAAAATCAGGCATAGTGATCGATTTTATAACTTAATACGAATTATCACCAAATTAATAGTAAACACAAAATGCTACTGAATAAAGAGGAATTTGGCAGATGTAATTAATGATATCTATCATTAAAAAAAAGAATGTAAAACATGGTAAGTTTTTGCATATGGTTCATAAGGAATTATTTATTTATCACTGGAGAGAAAACCAATGGCCGATTAGTTGAAATAAAGAGGTTTCCGATACAAATTCGAATCAAAATTCGCCATCTATTTAGGAACAACCTATAACTTTTTTCTCTTACATATTAGGATAGTAAAATCTAAAACATGGTTCAAATAACAGTTCCTGAAAATTTCATCATTTTGGCGTGAAGGGAAAAGAAATAGCTGAAAATTCAAGACGAAAAACAGTTTTTTGTGAATAACTCAGAAAATATCCACTTTAGGGCAAGGGTGTGATGCATACACTCACATTATTTTTTAACGTAGATTCAATATCTGCCATAAAAAAATGGGGTTCTAATTTGAAAAAATTGATTTTTCACGATTTTGTCATCCCTAATTTTGAAAGCGATTTTTTCACCCCCTGTATCATGAATCGCGATTTCAATTTTTAAAGTGGATACATCAGTCTTACATCTTGAAAAATCCCAAAAATGAAAATTTTCCATCCAAAAACCTCGAAGTTATTCTTGTTTCAGCGGAGCTCTATTTTCGATTTTTTTTTCGAATTTTCCCGCTCAGAGAGAATTTTCCAACCAAAACTGAAAAATGTTACATCAAAATAACTTGAAATTTTCTAAGGAATCTATTTCTGCAATAAAAAAATGGTGTTCTAATTTGAAAAAAGGAAGGTGACGTCATTTCCGGAAAAACCGGAGGTGCTCATGCCTTGGAAATATTTTAGATTTCATCAGCATCGTGAAATACTTATAAGTGCTGAATTTCATGAAAATACGTTCAGTAGTTTCCCGTATAAATATGGGTGAGGTTCCTCGTGAAAGACCCTGTATGTTGTCCCCTCGTACGTGAGTAAGAAAGTATTCGGAAGTTCCATATTATCCTCTTCAGGTGGATTGATGTAGATTTGTCTCTTGAAACTGAGAACATGAGCGAATTCTTCACCGTCTATTCCTGCTCTAAGAAAACTCATTCGTGAAACGGGTTTTAGTCCTAAGGTTTTAAGTGTTCTTCGATTAGTTCGTGTGGTATAGACGGACAAGCATTTGAAATTACCACTCTTTTCGCAGGAGTTACCAGTTTGCGAATGTTTACTTGTATTTGGTTTATTAAGATCGAGGGGTGATTTTCCACCAATTGTTCAACTCTTTGTTTACTATCTAGAAATACACAAATTCTTCCATTTGAGAGACGGGAAATGTATTTTATATTTTTTGCTCCAATTAAAGTTGCGATTGATTTAACATAGTCATTGTTTCTCAAGTTCTCATTTGCATTCATTATGATTCCTTGATCCTTCTTCGGAAAAGAAGTTGGTGTTTGTGTCTGAGTAGCAGTTGAATAAGACATTTGTTGGGTAGGGGGGTTTGAGTTATTCATTTCGAGAAAATTACTTTTTACGTAGTAATATCACTATGATGATGAATAATTAGCATAATATTTGTTTATTTCACCTGTTTCGAATCTTATCTCCAGATGAAAACACTGTTTATCGTATCAACTTAGGTCACACGTGTTCGCAATACCACGGTTCGCCGTTGACTGTGAATTCTAAAATTTGATTCTCTTTCTAAGGTAAATACAATGTTTCTGTGAAATGAGTTAAATACGTCGAGAGTTTCTTCGGTTTTGTTTTTGGGAACCAAGATTAGGGTATCGTCAACATATAATCTTAACAGTGGAATTGCAAAATCCAATCTTGCGACCGCAAAATCAAACAAAGCATGCATTATCAAATTTGCGAAAGTGGTACTTTCTGGAGAACCCATTGCTGTACCTTCAATTTGTTGGTAATGAGCATTGTTGAAAGAAAAACAACCACCGTCAAAGCATAAGTCGACCAAGGTCAAAAAATCACTCCTACTTAAATTAGTGAAGTTTTTTATGTAATGCCACTGTGATGCTATGGTTATGCTAACAAGTTGTTTCGGTATATTTGTAAATAATGATACTACATCCAACGAAATCAACTCATAATCTTCTGGTACTTCCACCAATTTAAGTTCTTCCACTTTTTCCAAGTTAGTATTCTACCCAATTTTGTCATATAAAATTAACAAAATTTTTAAAGAACACAATTGTACTGCAGCGTTCTATAACAAAATGGATAATAAAAGATTGTTTTACACCAAATTAAAGGACAAAACACCTCTTTTGAAACAATCAGAACTGGTCTATAAGATTGAATGCTCTAATTGCCAAAAATGCTACATAGGACAAACAAAACAACTTCTACAAGAACGAATCAGACAACATACTATTGACTCAAGGAAATTTGACAATACACAAAAGACGGCACTGACGGCACACACTCACACAGAAGGACACAGATTTGACTTTGGCGGGGTTACAATATTGGACGTAGAACAACATTACAACAGAAGGTTAATTAGTGAAATGATTCACATCAGAACGCACAACACAGTTAACTTCAGAGAGGATACTCAACACCTCAGCAAAATTTATGATAGTTTAATGAATAATAATGGTAGAACTTAGAGTAATGGTTGGTGGATGGTTTTTGACTATATTTCTCATCAAAAATGAAATTGTTTAAGAATAGTATTCTTTAATCTTTGGAAGGTGGTAGTGCTGTGATATATTTTTAATGTTGTTAATATTTAGAAAACTTTGTAATGCTCGAATAACTGTGATCTGTCGAAATTATATTTGAAGATTTATGTAACATCATTGTATTTGTGTTGTTGCCCAATTGATTGTTTATGTGTGTTATATTGATTTGTGGATTGTTTGTCAAATCCTTTTTGATTTCTACATCACACTGTTTTAATCATGTTGATGCGGATGGCGCTTGGGAGGACAGGATTCGGATGCCCACCTTGATCACAAACCTTGAGAAAAGAAAAAACAGAAAACATTATTCTATGCTCCAACCTAAAACTTTGTTGTCCGTTCATATGTTCAAGTACTTCCGAAAGATAGAGAAAAATCTCACCAAATGAGTTGCAAAGTTTTAAAATTAATGATCATTCTTCCAAAAGCTTACATGTTAAATTAATGAAAATTCGAGGTGGGTACCTGTTTCGTGCTCTTCCGGGTGAACTCTGCAATTTTATACTTTGTTACATTTTAGCCTTGATAAAGGAACAAGTTTGTGTCCGAAACGTCGGCGAAGATTTAAAGTAATTTAACATTCACAATAAAAGTCCAAATTCCCGATAATTGGTTTTTATTATTGATAACATGGACGAAAATCCTGATACAGACTATGCCTAATTTTACCAATGAAGATTATTTAAATCTCATTCTACTTCATGGAGAATGTAATAAACTTGTAGATAGAACGATTCGACTGTTCATTGAGAGGTTTCCTGACCGACGAGAGATACCATTAACAGAACCATGACAAACTTGAGAAATGTCGGATCTTTCGTTAAGAAAACTATACACAGAGAAAAAAGTGTAGTAGAAGATGAGAACAACGAAATTACAGTTCTTGCATATTTTCGTGTGAATCCTCAAAATTCTCTCAAAGATGCCGAGATTGATCTGGGGTTATCTCAATCGAGTGTTTGGAGAATATTAAAAAAACATAAAATGCACCCATATGAATTCAATAGGGTACAGCATTTGAAGGAAACTGATTTCGTCAGGAGAACAGAGTTTTGCGAAGCTATGATGATTCGATTTCAAGAGAATGAAAACTTTTTGGACTGTATAATTTGGACAGATGAATCTAAATTCACAAAGAATGGTTCTTTCAATAGAAATAACAGTCATTATTGGGATGAAGAGAACAACCACCACTTCAGACAATGGAACTTTCAAGAGACCTGGAGTTTCAATTTTTTTTGTGCCATCAAAAATAATGCAATTCTCGATGTTCACATTTATGATGGGACTTTAACTGGTAAGATAGAACACTACACAGGTTTGCATTATTTTAAGGATGTTCTCCCTTAGGAGATAGATATTCTGACATATTGACTCAAATAATTGAGCCGCTAGTACAGAACCATAATGACTTATGGTATCAACAAGATGGCGCGCCTCCACACAATTCACTCAATGTGTCAAATATCCTCTACAGGCTATTTGAAGATCGATGGTTGGCGTGAAATAAAACACCCCTTATCTGGAATCAATGGAAGAGCGGCTTTCCACTGAACAGGGGAGATTATTTTGAAGATGTTTACTACACAAAATTGAAGGCCCCTTTAAGGGCAAAAATGGTGGATTCGGCCCGTCGCGCGAAGGACAGGTCTTTGATGTTTTTCTATATTTTCTGGGGAGAAAATTTAAATGAAAATCTGTTAAATTTAACGAATAACTCTATTGCAGAAATTTGAATACAAGCACGTATTTGGTCGATAACGACCAAAATAAAATCTCAATTTCTTTCGCACATACAAAGTACGCAAAGCAATAATCATTAAAATTTCGCCAACAAAATCTTGGATTGAAAATTCTCTTTTCTCAATTGCACAACAACAATAAGAATATGATCAAAAATCAGATGAATTTTAGAGGAGCTTTCAGGACTCTGGACAAACAAAAATTGGAACCTTCTACCTTTTTCTGCGACCAGCGACCGTCGTTCGCCTGGGGCTGCTGGTGAACTTTTCGATCACCAGACTTTCCTCGCACAGAACGGCGAATTCTTTACACTCAACCGCACTTTTCCGTCGTCAACGATTAACGCTCTTCGTTTCGACTCTATACGAAATCCCTAAAATCCTATATCCGATCTATACCACAAATAAAAACAATTATTACGCCCTAACTGACTTTAACCACGGTACTAAATCTCTTACACTATTCCCCGAATAGCTTGTACCCGTCTCCCTTTTTTGAGACCTAACTCCGAAAAATACTTCTAAATTTCTCGAACTGCCGAATCTACTCTCGGACTTCCAAATATACCCTATTAGAATCCCGGATTCTACTTCCGTCCTCCCGACGTATATTTTCTTCGACCAACTTCCCACTCACTCCCTTCCCTTTTTTGGTTCCTTTTTATCATTCCCCTTCTTAGACCAAAAACCCAAATTTCCTCTCCACCTCTCGTGGGTGTATCCAGAATTATTCTACGACGCGCTAACCTTGCATTTTTCTGAACTAATTGAATTAGCCGGTTAAAACTCAAGAGCCTGCTAATTCTTACAACGCCGAATCAATTATCTTCGAATATTGAATTGATATATAAGCTCTTATGGGCGAGTTATTATCTAAACTAAACCGTTTTCCTTTTAACTTAAAATCAGCCTCAAGTCCGACATGAAACTCTACTTCTTCGACACTTATCTTCTTACTGGAAAAATATCATTCATACGCTTGTCATCAAAACCTTTATTTTCAATTATCTTGAACGTTGAGAGCCCCAGAAAGAATTTCCTAGCCCAATATTCTACCAGCATATATATCTCTTCAATATTCCTATTTATTACAGGCGAACAATGGTCCACATCTTTGGCCACCACGTTCTCCCGATTTAACTCCTTTAGACTATTATGTTTGGGGTAGGATAAAAAATATTGTCTACTCAACTCCCTTGACTGATAAAGAGGACTGCATAGAACGAGTCAGAAATGCGTTCAGGTTTGTTTAGATTTTTAGATTCTTAGTTTTGAAACTCAATTTGGTTTTTAAACACTTTTGCAGATCTCTTCCTCCCGATGAAATAAGAAGAGCAACGCACGAAGCATTCCTGAGACGTATAAATAAATGTCTAGAAATTAACGGTCAAAACTTTGAGCATCTTCTCTAGTTATAACTGCGAGAGTTTGTCATGGTTCTCCTAATAGTAACTTGAAGTCGGTTTCAAGAAGGGGTGAAAAATCTACAGCATTGTTCAAATAACAGTTCCTGAAAATTTCATCTTTTTGGCGTGAAGGGAAAAGAAATAGCTGAAAATTCAAGACGAAAAACAGTTTTTTGTGAATAGGAGAAAATATCCACTTTAGGGCAAGGGTGTGATGCAAACACTCACATTATTTTTTAACGTAGATTCAATATCTGCCATAAAAAAATGGGGTTCTAATTTGAAAAAATTGATTTTTCACGATTTTGTCATCCCTAACTTTGAAAGCGATTTTTTCACCCCCTGTATCATGAATCGCGATTTCGATTTTTAAAGTGGATACATCAATCTTACATCTTGAAAAATCCCAAAAATGAAAATTTTCCATCCAAAAACCTCGAAGTTATTCTTGTTGCAGCGGAGCTCTTTTTTTGATTTTTTTTTCGAATTTTCCCGCTCAGAGAGAATTTTCCAACCAAAACTGAAAAATGTTACATCAAAATAACTTGAAATTTTCTAAGGAATCTATTTCTGCAATAAAAAAAAGGTGTTCTAATTTGAAAAACGGAAGTTGACGTCATTTCCGGAAAAACCGGAGGTGCTCATGCCTTGAAAATATTTTAGATTTCATCAGCATAGTGAAATACTTATAAGTGCTGAATTTCATGAAAATACGTTCAGTAGTTTCCCGTATAAATATGGGTGAGGTTCCTCGTGAAAGACCCTGTATATACTTACTCTAGAATGCTAATCCAGTAGTAAGAAATGCGGCGATAAATTGACGGTTGTCGTTAAAGCGAATGCGCGACATTAGTTCATTTCAACTCGAACGTTGCCTAGAGTTTCCTACCCTATGTTAGTCGAATTGTTTATTTGGCATAAATGAGAAATAAACATATTTCTTTCGGTAAAAGAACTTATTTTTCGATTCATACAGGACTTCTTGTCGGTATTGAACACATGCATGGATGACTAATTGTGTTTATATATG
The DNA here is from genome assembly GCF_907165205.1 of Coccinella septempunctata. NCBI lineage: Eukaryota > Metazoa > Arthropoda > Insecta > Coleoptera > Coccinellidae > Coccinella > Coccinella septempunctata. The sequence goes on along the minus strand of NC_058190.1, from coordinate 9,381,761 downwards.
CTTTGTTAGAATATCAGTACAATGATGTTGCAGGTTTCGATGAAAATATATCGGGATCTCGGAGGTAACGTGTTATAAGTCCGAATCTAAATTTGTCGATAGAGGTATTATTGAGTATTCATTGATTGTTTGACCAAACCGCGAATTGGCTGAAGATTGGAGTTTTATAGCGAATTCCATGGTAATAACTGGTGCTTACTGAATATTTGGAACTCACAACAAAAATTCCAGAAGATCTAAACTTAATATCACCAATGCAATTCGATATTATCGCAGATTCCATTAGATGAACATTGAACAGGTACCTAAGCATTGAGTGCATATTATAAACTCCATGCAACAATTTTGAAACATCCTGATCTAGTGCAATACTACTATATACCATCAATGGAATTCGCTATCAGTGGAACTCGATAATTCATTCAAGTTTTGAATTTTTTGTTTGCATTTATTATTTTTAATATGATAGACAAGTACACAAGTACATTTCAGAAAATGTGACTTAAAACTCCTTACCTCCGAGCAGATCGTGCAACAGTGAAAAGTCAAATGACTGAAATCCTGTTTTGATTTCAACAGAATCAGCTCAAAATTTTGAGATAAATTTAGAAAATTCCAGTAGGGAAAATACTGAGGAGAATAAAGATTCTAAACAGACCTTGAACATAACTAAAGCTCCTCAAACGGAAATACCAAAACAGTTGCCTGCTCCATATGATCCTTGTACCCTAAGGAGGTCCACACGCATACGAAAAGCACCATCAAGGTTAGGTATGGAACCTTTGTAAACTTAGAGAGGGAGGAATTGTTATATTTTATATTTTTAAGAATATTTCTTTACGCATTTATGTGCGCAGCGCGTAGGAGGGATAAGAATCCGGCGCAAGCCGATATTATAATAATAATTAGGCAGTTCGAGTGATGTTTGATGTAGCACAAATGGAAAACACCTGTATGAAATTTTATTTTGTGGGAAATGAAGTTGTTTAAAACGAGTGTTACTTTTTGGTTCTCATTTCGAAGTCCGTTGATTACATCGGAATACAACAATACCCTTCTAGTACGCTTCAGGTATTTCGGAACGAAAATGGAAATCATCTAAAAAAATTCATTAATTGCCTAATGGATTAGTTGATGACATTGAATATTATATTCCACTCAAAAATAATCGAAGCTACGTCGTGTCTATTAATGCCTTCCCAGACCTCGCAGTAAATGAAATTTTTATTGAGGATTTTCAGAAACTATCTGCAAAACAATGTTTGAGTAGCTTTGTTATCGATCATTGTCTACACCTGATTAACAATGATACTTATCAAATATTCTCATTGGAAAAATCGTCAATAATCGTCAATAACAAAACATTTTCCAATGAGTTTTTACAGAGCTTTGAATTCTCGAAGGTGAACGCGATTTTTCCAATAGTAAGAAATCACCATTTCGTTCTAATAAAACAATGAATTTTCAATTTCATTGATACACTTGGTAATGAGCCGAAAAATATAGATTTTTATGCAGGACAAATTTTAAACTTTATGGAATTGAAACAGATGGACTGCCTAAATTGGAGGAAAGAAATCCTTGAACATGTAATTCAGAAAGATGTGTTCAATTGCGGTGTTTTTGTGATTTACTTTTTTCATAAATTAATAAAGAACGAATGTTTAACTGATTCCATTAATATAAATAAATACAGGAACGACTTGAAGTATTTATTGATCAAGAAAAGTTCAGCAGTGGATAAATGTTGTTTTTTCTGTGCATGTAAATGTAGCGAGGAACATTTCAGGTGTATACTTTGTATGAGATTCACACAAGAAAAATGTCTATTGACTTCTGCTGAAATAAATTCTGGTTATTCAAAAAGTGAAAAAACAAAATATGGCATTTGTGATCTATGTAGACGGTACTGCAGAGACATTCCCATATGTACAAGGTATTCCACTTTTAAAAAGGGTATTTCTCTCACCTTTTGAGATAGGGGGATCAAGGTTTTCGCAATCTCTTCAGGTGCTTCCCAAAAAATAAATAATTATATTCAAATATTTTCAAAAAGTAGTTCAGAATTGAAATTTTTTCAATATTTTTTGGGGCTGATTTAATTAGGTAGTATTTATATTATTCATTCCAACCATTCCTATCGATGTACTTTTATGTACATTTTATTGTTTCATTTCATTTTATGTTTCATTTCAAATTGATATACTTCAAAGAATTTCTCTAAGGTTTAACAAATGCGTATTCCGCAAAGAACGACCATTATATTATATAGTTAAGTTGAAAACTAATTTTTCTAATTTGATTTGATATGAAAATTTTGTATGTGATATGATATGAAACAAAGGCGGATAGTTTTTCAACGAATATTGTTAGTATGAGCTACATGATTATGATTATATTTGTCTATTGTTTTAAATTTCATATCAATTGCTTTCTTGTCATTTCCTTGTATGATGAGCATCATAGATCGTATATGAAATCTGTTATATATGTATATAAGTTTGTATTTATTTGTGAAACGCATTAAAATAAATATATGTATATTTCTTCCCCTTCATTATTGATGAGATAGAAAAACGTTCAAAAAAATATCAACAAAATCTGGAAGGACATGAAAACCGCTTCATAGACCAACTAGCGGAAAACCCGTTCAACAGAAGAAGGTTACAGAAAACATGGCCAATTGACTTCAATTGAAGTGTGAATAAGAAGTTTCAATAAGTTTGATAACTTCTACATGACATTTTGATATCACCATATTTACTTATTACTTGTGAAAAGTACATTGTAAATTTCAATAAAGGTTATAAAAAAAAAATATTTCTTCCAGAAACTTTCGATATTAAAACGTCCACACAATTATATTTACTTTACGATGCAACGAAATATTATGAAAAAACGAATATTCAGAATAATTAATATTAGATATACCGAATTTCAATCCCTTTATTAATTTTTTAGACCTATTTTCGAATTATTTTGTGGACTCTGAGAAAAGGGGGTGAAATTCACCCTTTCAAGTCTTGCAAATAAAAAAGCTCTCGGAATATAGCTCCTTGAAGGTGTATAAATACATACACCGAATTTCAAACCCTTTATTCATTTTTTAGACCTATTTTCGAATTATTTTGTGGACTCTGAGAAGAGGGGGTGAAATTCACCTTTCCAAGTCCTGCAAATGGAAAATCTCTCGGAATATCGTTTAATAGTGCTTATTGCATATGTAAACCGAATTTCAAACCCTTTATTCATTTTTTCGCATTATTTTGTGGACTCTGAGAATAGGGAGTGAAATTCACCCTCCAAAGTCCTGCAAATGAAAAAGCTCTCGGAATATCGTTATATGGTGCCTTATAAATATGCAAACCGAATTTCAAATCCTTTTTCCATTTTTTAGACCTATTTTCGAATTAATTTGTGGACTGCGAGGAGAGGGGCGAAATTCACCCTTCCAAGTCCTGCAAATGAAAAAGCTCTCGGAATATCGTTCTGTGAGGGTTTATAAATACATACACCGAATTTCAAACCCTTTATTCATTTTTTAGACCTATTTTCGAATTATTTTGTGGACTCTGAGAAGAGGGGGTGAAATTCACCCTTCCAAGTCTTGCAAATGAAAAATCTCTCGGAATGTCGTTTAATAGTGCTTTATAAATACATGCACCGAATTTCAAACCCTTCATTCATTTTTTAGACGTATTTTCGAATTATTTTGTGGACTCTGAGAAGAGGGGGTGAAATTCACCCCTCCGAGTCCTACAACCGGTCACACCGGTCATCTACTTAGTGCTTCATATTATGACTCAGTATTCTTTAGAACCCGTAAAAAAATTAAAAACTGTCAACTCGTCATCGCCTTGCAAAGGCTGTTTCTTGGAAGGGAGGTCGATTTCGAAAAAAATTTATATATATATATAATTTATTTTCATCGAGGAGTCATCTCCCTAAGTCCTTCGCATTCGTTTTAGACACCCTGAATATGAATTGTTGCACAAAGTGCGTTTCATTCACTTATACTAGACTTAAACCAATCAAATATCCAAATATGTTTCTCACATGCCGTGATACGTGATATACGAAATAAATCGTTGCAAATATTTCAAAAGAGAAAATTAATTTGCCGCATGTTATTGTACAAAATTTCAAATAGATTCCCGAGCACTTGGTATAAAAAATTATATAATCAATAAATCCTGAAAACTTACTTTTCTTTCGTGTCCATTCCCGACTCACAGATGACTGATGACTGCCTCGGAATCTGCAATCAAAATACCAGAGTAAGGTGCATTGAAATGCCATCTTTTTGACTAAACTCCAGCTTTATATTCAGAATGTTTGACCATAATGAAATCAACATAATTTTGATTGTATAATCCCGATCTGAAATCTGTGTCAGGAAATGAGAAGAAATGAGCAAAAGGAAATGGCTTTTATCAACAATAAGTCTAGTTAGCACAGTTTACCAAGGGTTGAATTGAAGTTGAATTGAAAAATAGTTTCCTCAGGTTGAGTTAAGAATTATACAAGGTGTGCCAAGTACGATTGCCTAAAAGAGGTTTCCGGAGAACCAGGCCTATTTGAAATCTAAAAATGGATATTATATTGTTCGTCATCTTTACTTTTTGCAATCGCAGCCTTCCACTTATACAGGGAAGAACTGAAACAAGAAATATTTTTCATTTTCTGGACAATCGGAAAAGCTAAGATAGCAAAAATATTTCAGTAAGCTTAATATTCATTTAAGTGAAATTATCAAAATTTGATAGTCTCAGATAAAGTATTCTGTAAATCAGCCACAGAACATTTTTCCTTTAAGAAAATTTCTATTTCTATGATATTAGATCAATCTTCCCTCGGATGTTTCTCTACAGTCTACACAAGAAGCATGCTTTGGCTAGATCGACTCAAACTGCGTTAAATTTAATTAAGAATGGTCTGAACTGAAATATAGGTGAATTGATGGAATGGGCACCATTATCTTCGGCATCTTTAGTGATATAACTGATTTCACTACAATATGCGATAATAAAATTGCTTTCTATTCAACACATTCTCATTAAAATCGAACTATAACTTGAAATCGATTTGGCCAATGCCTACTGCCGAGCTTTCTCAATGAAATTTTGGGAAAAGTAAGATCGATCTTGCTCTATGAACTCAGGAATGAAATTTTTTCTTCGAAAATTTTTTCTGTGGCCGATTTTTACAGAGATTCTTCTACCAAATGTGTTTTTTACTATTTCCTATTTCACAAATAAATATTTTGCTTTGAATGGAAAAGTGACAAAGGACCTCGCAAAGAACATACCATGGATTTTTTTTTACTCGTTTTTTCAAGCTAATTTCAGGACAGCCTGTATTATGTTGAACCTCCATATATTTTTACGGAAAGCTTATTTCATTGCTCATATGGAGTCAATTGAGGATGTCTTTCGTATTTATATGAACAAAGTGGTTTTTTTTTATTAAAAATTAAAAAATGAATTGTTGTGTCAATTTTCAGAAACAATGTGCATGTAGAAAATTCTACCCGATTTTAGTTATATCAATATTAGAGGAGAACAGAGAACAGTTGCGATGTCTCGTGCTATTTTATACTACATTTTCGAGTCAAAATCAAAATTTAGTCACTTCTCTTAAAAAGATTATTGAATGTATCGGAATTCGGTTTTCACCAATAAGTTTTCTAGAAAATATAATTCCGGAGTCTTTTCGCTATTTGTATCAAGCAATTACGGAAATCCTGTACATTCCTATCCGAAATGAAAAATTTGCAGCATGAAAACCACTCACGATGTTTGTAGGAACCAAGAACAATTTTGTATCTGAATCACAAAAACCAACACCACAGTTTCTTTTTTCTTTATATGAAACGGTTTGGACACAACGAAGTTTTGCTTCTATAAAGGGTGTCCCACCGGAAGTGCCCATTAGAAGTTCATGGAGAAATAATAATTCGATCTCTTCCAAATTTTGAATGAAGATATTAGTCAGTTGGAACTTAATTTCTGAAATATTTGGAACAGCCTGTATATCATGACATTTTAGGATATACCTTTAAATTGCACATTCATTTCATGTACATTTTCCTATAGCCATCTTGAGCTGTTTACGAGTTATTCACTGTTTTACGAAAAAAATCACAAATGGAGGCTTGTAAGTAGAAGAGTGAGGATTACATAAAACCGCACGCACAATGTCAGATCTGTTTTTTGAGGTTTGTTACCGATAAGATATTTTACGTCGTTATGTAGAGAACATTACTTTGTGATATACAGGAAGATCAGGTGAGAGTCTCAAAGTTGGAATAGAAAAAAATGTCAAAAATTGATTTTTTCAAATGGAATCACAATTTTTTCTACTTACATATCAATTTGTGAAGAAAAAATAAGTCGAGTCTTTTAAGGGTTCCCTTTATCCAAAATGTTCCATTTTCGTGATATTCGGGCCTTTTTTGTATTCCAAATTTGAGAATCTCATTTGGTCTTCCTATAAATCAAAAAGTAATGTTCTCCACATAACGACGTAGAATATCTAATCGGTAACAAAGCTCAAATAACAGTAAATAACTCCAAAACGGCTCAAGATAGGTATAAGTAAATGTACAAAAAATGAATGTGGAATTCAAAGATACATCCGAAACTGTCTTAATATACAGGGTGTATATTATGATTTGAAATAAGAAAATTGGTGTCATTTCCGGTGCAACAGAAAGTCATTGGTACCTATTTGAAAATATTTCAGAAATGGTCTAACTGACTCATATGTTAACACAAAATTTGAAAAGAAAGAATTATTATTTCTCCATAAACATCTTACTCACTTCTCACTTTCTGTGAGACACCCTGTATGCAGGGTAGGGAGAAATTACCCGAACGTACGATCATTTCGAAATGTACAAAGATATCTGAAAAATTCTCATAAGTATAAAAGTTAAAAAAATATATCATGACATTTCGATCAGTTACTGAACACAAATAAATTTCAAGACACATTTAACAAGTTGACTTCAAACAAAAACGTATAAGAAATCATGGCAAAATGGCTCTATTTTTCAGTGGTATGTGTCGAAAATGGCTCCATTCAATAAATGACAATGATACAAATTATCGCAAAAATTACGTTAACCTACACTTGTTGCTCGATTGAGATTCAGATATGTATTACATACGGTTAATAAAAATTGTTTAGAATTGAGTAGACAATCAAAATAGGCACTAATATACAAGATGTTCCATCCAAAAAAACCTATCTGTCACTCTTCACACCTTGGTGAGCGACCCGGTATATTTCATATTGACATAATATATGTACCTAGATTTTTATCAGCCCTACAACTTTCACGTAAAACATTTTCAGATAACTTTTATATTTTGAAATAATCCTACCTTTCGGTTAATTTTTCCTAAGCCTGTATAGTGAGATGTTCGTGATGGACGACGCAAAACGAACCAACGAGAGAAACTGATTAACTGAAAACCGAAATAAAAAAGTACGCCGCCGCACGTTGAGCGTTGACTGAAACGGAATCGGGCGGGAGTAGAGTAGGTACTGTTTAATGTGCAATATGGTTGTTCGCCGAAGTTGCCCGAACGGATCAAGATGAACCAATCCTTGCCGTGCGTTTCTGCAAAAATTCCCACACATTGGTTATCGCAAGAACAAGAAGATATACAGAGTGAGAAATAAGTAACGCACAGAATCCAGATCTTTGGTATTTTGTAGAAAAATGCTCAGCAGTGACGTAGCGAGAGGGGGGGCATCATGCCTCCTGGCGCTACTCAGAAAGGGGCGCCAAATGGTTCGCGAAAGAAAAAAATTGCTGGATAATTTTAAAATTGATTTTTGGAAAATATATTTTAAATCAGTGTTATGAAATAGGTGTTAATTCGTAAATAATAAGGAAAACAGGAACAATGATGGTCTGAATCAAACTATAATAATATATTCACAATAAAAACTGGCAGGGCTGACTCGAACTGCATCTGTCAACACTTACTTATGGCAACAAAAATTAGACCTGTCTATATGGTGAAATTTTCTAAGGGAGCCTCTGAGAATAGCAAAAAAAAACGATACTTGAGCGTGTCAGATTAATATAAGTGTGGTTAATTACATGTTGATAATACATATTCTCTTGATCTGACCATTCAAGCGTGACGAAAATGTATGGAAGGACGCCAAATTTGCAAAAAAAAGTCACATGTTCATTCTCGAGTGCGGTAGCTGTTTTACTTATTCAGAAGCTAATGATTCAACAATAAAGAAAAAAATATAATCTGACAGTTTCAGCATGCCGAAGCAATAAAAATTGGCCATAAAGATCACAAAAATAATTTTTTTTTAATTATCTCCTCTACTGGGCTTCAAATTGTTTTTGCATTCATTATAAAAGTTGTAGCGCAAAACATTTTCTACAAATTTTGTCTGTAGCAATTTTTTCTACATCTGAACATTTTTGAGATATATGGCGGTAAATGTTTCTACTATGACCTTGGCCTTTCTCATGGGTGGCTAAGCTCCTCGCCCTTATCGCCTTCTAACTCGAAAACAGTTAAGAGTATGTTTTTTATTGATTGATTCAGAAAAAAGTTGTATAGCATTTTATTATCTACTACTTTCATAATGAATACAAAAACGATCGGAAGTACAGGATGGGTGATATGTATTTGAGGTACTAATTTGAAAAAAAAATTGAAAAGGAAAGATTCGCATTAACTGTTGATTGCGAAATTGTTTTCAATGAAGAATGAGAGCTAATACGAATCTTCTGCACTTTCTTGTAGAGTTGCATTACCAGAAATATGGATAATATTCTCTGTCTCCTCACTCGATCATATTCAATCCAATCCATTTCATTGCCAATATTTCACATGAAACTTGAAATGAGTTTTCAAATGATTTCATTGAAGTTTGAAGTTAGATTATGTTTCCATGGAAACGATTTCATCTTAACTAAGATGTCTAAAACTCTGGTGTATTCACTGATTCGATTTTGTTTTTAATTTCGTGGGGATATGGGATCAGTTTCGTTTTTCCCACTGTAGGTAGCGCTGTTTAGAATTTGACAGAGCATTGTCATTTGATATTTGAAAATAATTTGAATAATTTCCTACGACGTACGAATATGTTGTATTTATAAGCGATTATTGGTGTGTGAAAATGTATTAGTTTCGAGAAAGGGGTGTAGAACATTCATTTATTCAACATGTCGTTCAGTAAGTTCAGTTTTCTGTTTGGACAATCAAGAGCTACAGCTAACAATTCGGTGTTGTGGGAATTTAAAGCACAACCAAATCAGATGAACGAACATTCGGGACCGATATACCGATATAGTTTCATCAACTTCAGCAATATTTCAAAGAAACTGTATTGGATTTACGTAATGTGAATTGTGAGCATGTATTGAGAATCAGAAATACATAAATCTATTCGAGTCTGTTACTTCAAATCTTCTTACTGAGTAGATATAGTGAAAATTCCCTTTCTGTCAACTTAATATATTGGACATTTGACCAATCAACTGTGTTTTATTAAAATCATATTGAATTACCCCCCCCCCACGAATTCAAGTTGTCAAGCGGAAATTATCTTGAAGAAGAACAGTAAATCCTCCTTCGAACCCTTATTCGATAGTGTTGAAATATTGACAGATTTGTTTTGACAACGAAAATTGAACTGTAAAGAACAAATATTCCTTAACAGCTGTCAAAATGCACCAGTTCATATTTTGAACTCGTTGATCGACATTCGATATCAACGCAAAACAGAATAAAACGAGAGAGTATCATTGGACGTCCTTCAGTAGAACAAGGATAGAACGAAGCAAATGACATGGTGGCGCCGCCACGAAACTGATCCCATATCCCCGATTTTCTGTTATGTTGATGCTTTGCAAAAGTGACAAGTGCGCACACCAGTGTTTTAGACATCTTAATCATAACGTGGTCTTTCAAATGTCCAGATTTCACATGAGGTACACACAACGTGTACTGGATGGGGATAATGGTTGTTGGGGACAATGGTTACCCATCATTACCATTTTCACTAACACCTCCACCACAAGACGCTCCATCAATAAGATACAACATACAACAGAGATTTACAACTTTCCAATAATATTTTTTTTGATTGCGATTTTTTACATTGATTGACTCTGTGACAATTTCTCGTTGTTTGAGTTTGAGTTTGACTCACCTAACTCCAAAGATGGAAACTCCGTCTCCCCCTCAAGTTAGAAGTATTGAGGATACTTATAAATAAATAAAGAATGATCACGCCTAAACGGGGAGGCAATGAATACAATAAATAAGGATAAATTCAGATGCATACCACACGCTGATATGAATATCACCATTCTCACATGGAGAACGTTTGGAATTGAAAACGTTCTGATGAGGTCTAATGAGACCGAAACCATAGTCAGCATCTGCTTTTCTTTGGGATGTACTCCATTTGGGATCTGACGATGGCAAATTGGCTAGTTCATTTCAGATCGTAACACTTGTTGATATTCATATCATCAGCGGGTGGTATGCATCTGAATTTATCCTTATTTATTGAGGATACTCTGGTCCTGTGGGTGGTATCTCACAAGGTCTTCTGTAAGCCTCATGCTATAGGACGGAAACTGCAGTCTGATGTTACGTCCAGGGTTCTGCTGTTTGTAAAGCTGGAGTATCCTACTTCAATGGCACTACTTTCCACAGATTACAGAAAGTTGTTTCTGCAATCTGTGCTCCTTGCACGGTCTGGTCGATAAACAATATCTGCATCAGAGACAAACGAGATGGTCAACTACCTGCTAAAATCAAGTCACATCCTAATTCTCCATCTCTCTCATTTTTTCGGAAAGCATTTGTAGAGGCGCTGCATGCAGTATCTCGCAAAAGCGCGGGAAATTTGAACTGACGCATTGCCGATTTTATTCAGTTCGAAGAGCCAACATTGTTTTATGAGAAATTTTGCATTTTTGACGAACGGAAAATTTCCTATCTGATGAATATTGCCTTCATTGACACATTTTCATCAAGGAAAATTTTCAGACATCAAAAATGCAAAGTTTCTCATTTATTCACTAAGGAAATAGGAAATGTAAAACTACATCAGTAAGATTCATAGCTATATTTCAACTCCAAACATAAAAAAGTCCCAGCACAATTTTAGTAAAAAACAATTCAATAATTATCAAATATAGGTATATATAAATTAGGTAAATTTTATTTTACAAATGAAATACAAAATAAATGGAACTTATAGAAAAAAAATGTGAAATTAATGAATTTGAAATTTTTCAATGTTGAATTATTTTTATTTTTCTCATCACTGTCTTTTCTCTTTTCTAATTTCATTAATTTCACAATTTAACATACCACACTACTTTCACACACATTTGTGAGAGCTTTTAAATCTTGGGATTTTCCTTACATAAGGTTTTGATCTTCCTCAGATTGTTCTCCCTTCTATGAATGATTTTTATTAAATGCATTTTTCTTGGTGTACTGTCCATTATTGAAAGTTTATCAAAATTTCTGAATATTTTCTTCCTTGATACTCGGTGTGGCCAAATGTGGGGTTTTTGAGCTAGGTCTTGGATCATCCAAAGCTGCCTCAGTCACTTCAGTCATAATTTCTGAAACAGTTCATAACTATTTTTCAACAACTACAAGAAACAAAACTTTTGCAAAATGAGTTGAGATATTATGTGTTATCATATGAAGGGTTTCGTGACAGAAGGGCGTACACACAAAATCGCAATTTTCAAAAACCTTTTTCAGATTCTACAGATGAAATTCCATATTTACTTCAAGTGTCTTAATAGTTATTGCAGAGGTTTTCCAAGGAATAGGAACTGCGGATCTGTGAAGCTTAAATATGTTCAGATCCATATATAAATCTGGTGAAAAATGCTTATTGCAGATCTAGAATGAATGCAGAGATTCACCCGTGAATTCCATTCCTAGTATTTCTTGCCATTCCTTAGATCTGAGATTTTAATAATATTAGCACATTGCAAAAAAGATTCCATTAATAGATCGACCATGCTTATAATGACTATTTTACATATCACTCTAAAAGATTTACGGAAGACATTATTGATTCTTTGGTTTAAGAAACAGAGAAACCTTAGCAATAATATATTAACTCACCTTGCAAGATTACAGGGAAAATTATGCAATTTTTGAACATTTGTCTCATCTCCACCACAAAGTAAACAAAGCAATCTTGGCATTTTGCTATCTTGGAAGATTGTCTTCAAATTGTCGAAATAACTCCAGAACTTTGTTTGATAACTAAGTCAACCTCGAAACTTGGAATAAACAGAAAAGAATTGAAAATCATGCGAATTTTTACACATGTAAACATAAACACAACCTCAAGGCTGCCATGTCAAAATTGTCAAATAACGCATTTGACAACTAGGAAATGTTTCCTACTGGGGCGACCTCTAGAAACGCTTTCCCATAATTAAACGTTAAACGAAGAGAGACTTATGGAAGCTAATACAAGAAAGAGTGAGATGCACGAATTCCTTAAAATGGGACAGATTTCAATGCCAAGTTAACCGTCTCGTTTGTCTCTGTCTGCATCAACATCCCTTGTACCCAATTTCGCGAGTGAATTTGTACCCCGAGAACCCATCTGGGCCACATGCAAAGGCGGCTGATCAAATATGTGACGTATTTCGTTCGTTCTGAAAGAAAAATCATGATATTCTGAGTACTGCCCTGAAAATATTGATATTTCATGAGCCGTCTGAAAGAGCATTCTAAAGCGAACCAACACATAAAATTTTATAGAAATCGGACCTTGCAGTCCAGAGTCATGGCTATCACAAATTTCGACCAATATTCATGAATCACCCCGTATCTCGAAAATATTAGCCTTAGGATACAAAATAAGCCCGTTTTCTGAAAAGCCTGGATGACCTGCATTCACCAATGGGCTATGGCCAACGACTCATGAAGCATCCTGTATATTGCCAATTAATACAAAAATCAACAAATGTTACGATCTAAATCGAACAAGCTAACCATCATCACTCCGACATGTAGTGAAGTGAAGCCCACGAGAGTCTCGTTTTCGACAGTCTCGTCACTTGATATTCCATGTACGAGACGAGACGAGACTTTTCTTGGTCTCGTCTCGAGTCTCGTACGTGAGAGTCTCGCAGTGGTCTCGTAGTCTCGTGAATAATTCGGAAGGTAGAAGGCTCAGAGGATTATTGCTTTCGAATTTGAAAACTTTGGAATCATTTGGGGTGCAGAAGATTCATTAACAAGCAAATCGAGATCGGGAATGGTTTATTGAAATTCAAAACCATCATCGACTGTAGTAGAATTTATTTATACATTTCACATCTGACAATACGAATATTACGTTCAAATTTCAAATTATGGGAACATTATTGTATTTGTAATTTATATAAATGATAGATATTGGTATTCTCACACCCTTGGCCTTTTCTGTCTCGTCATTCCTGATAATGGAAAGTGAGCTCGATATAAATTATATTTATCCCAAAATGAAATAATCCGTATTGTTAAGAATCGTTCGAGTTCGATGCTCGTTCGGTTCGAAAATTTTTCACTTTCAGTTTTGATTTGAAATAGTGAGATATACAGGGTGGCCATTTGAAAACGAAACAGACGAGATACTGACGAAATAAATTTTTCGATAGAAATGCTCGGACAGGTCGATTTCTGTTTCGAGGGGGACAACTTAAGATGTAGGTTACGGACGCATAGCGCTTCAACCCTTGCTACTACAACCCTCACCCCCAATTTTTGAATAGGGAAGATGGGGTGAGTGATACCTCATTTGAAAGGTATTTTTATACGGATTCCAGCACAGTAATTGTTTTTTCATTTGATGCATTAGTTCTCGAAATATTCTTAACTAAGTATTTGAAAATGAAGTGGTGGCACTTGTAGTGTTTTTTTGTAAAAAATCGACATTTTGAGCTTCAAAACATACTTCCTATTAACATGTTCATCTAAATGTCATTGATTGAAGAATTCTGCGGTTCTATTCACACATTGATTGTTTGCAAAAAAAAGTGAAATTATTTCCACCCGCTCTGCAATTGAATAAACCATGTCGAACAATGAATTAGAACACATATAAGTCTCGATTCAAAACTAAGAATAATTCACATGTCAAAGAACCAGTAAGCCAACTTAATGATCTATTCGTAATAAATAAAAAATTATCGATTCTCATTTTTTTGAAAAAGATATGAATTCAATAATCAACAAAATGAAAACATTATTGACGCCAACTGAAAAAACACTTCATAATAAAGTCGGAAATCGTTTCACGAATTGGGACTGGAATATTTCTGTGGCATCATTAATGATTTGATTTTCTTACCTGGTAATCTGATTAGAGATATGTACGTATTTGGACTTTTTGGAGATTTCTATCGATCAAGTGTTACCGAATGTTATTGGAAATACTGCAAATTATATCGAAGATAATTTAGATTGAGTTTCAGCAAGATTGAGCTCCTTCGCAATACGCTTTGTTTGTTTGACATCTTGATTAAAGATTTCTATGTCAGTGGATTGGAGGAAGGAAGCCACAGTCATGGTTGTTTTGAAGCTCAAAATGTCGATTTTTCACAGAAAAACACTACAAGTGCCATGAAAACACCACTTTATTTTCAAATACTTAGTTAAGAATATTTCGAGAACTAATGCATAAAATGAAGAAACAATTACTGTGCTGAAATCAGTATAAAAATACCTTTCAAATGAGGTATCACTCACCCCATCTTCCTTATTCAAAAATTGGGGGTGAGGGTTGTAGTAGCAAGGGTTGAAGCGCTATGCGTCCGTAACCTACATCTTAAGTTGTCCCCCTCGAAACAGAAATCGACCTGTCCGAGCATTTCTATCGAAAAAATTTATTTCGTCTGCAACCTCGTCTGTTTCGTTTTCAAATGGCCACCCTGTATATCCGTCATTTTTTGCGAGGAGACCGGATATCCTATTACAGGTTATACTGAATAATTCGCCGAGTTTCTTATTCATATCATCAATTTTTCTCGTTTTTTCCCATACAAGACTTCGTAAGCATGAAAAAAAATTGTTTATATGGAAAATTTTATCAGAATGACGAAACCAGAAATTCTTCATCCCATTGCAATAAACTTCCCAAGAAGAACTCACTCTTATTGGATTAAACTTTCAGTGTGTAAAACACGAGCCGGCGATATAATTCATAAATATTCCGTTCATTTCTGCTTTCACTCTGAAAAACTGAAAAGATCGTAAAGTGATGCAGCTGGTGCCTGTTTTGCAGCAAAACCCTTTGTCGGCCCTCAATAAATTGGTATAATATTACGGTATGGGTTATGCACGGCCGTCTAAAGACAGACAGAGGTTTAGAAGGCCGTGGGGTTATGGCATGGTTGGGACAATTCTGTACTTGTTGAGAATTTCCTAGGTACAGTTTGTTATTCTCATTATTTTGGACTAAGCATCCTTAGTTAGCATTCAATGATTATATACAGGGGGGCTCATAACTATTGGTAGGACTAAATGTGCCTTGAAAAGCTTTTAGGTACCCATATACATATACTAATAGTTACGAATCACCCTGTATACGGAATTTTTAAAAGTTTCTTTCACGCATTGATGTATTCAAATAGTTGCCTCAAATTTACCCAATTCATTCGAACAGTTTATAACCTGACCGATATGAGTGATACGGTTTATGTAAATAACGAAGAGTTTCAAACTAGAATTAATCGAATACAACTGAACCTATAAAAATTCAATGTGTGAAAAGAAATAAAAGATAATTCGAAAGTCGATTTCGATATTTCAAGATTTTTCTTCGATATTAAAACATCAACTACAGAATAAGTCGAATGAGGCCGAAAGTCTGAAAATATTCTCCGGGAAGCACTTGATTCATTCACCATGCAGATTCAAAAGAATTATAACTATACTCCATTCACTTTTATTTTAGCACTCGGTTGGCCATGGAAATTTGACACATTTCACTCTCTATAGTACGAAAATGTGGGGTTATGACGCTTGTCAAAACATTTTTGGGTTTTAAATCAACGCTATGTTGCCGTTTTACGTAAAAGTTTCTGTTATTACGTATTTTATCACAATGTCGAATCTCTTCGGAAAATATGTGACGAACATAATTGAAGTTTATACTAACTGATTGAAGGCATACCAAATCCAGTTATTTGCATGGAAAATACAAGAGATCAGTATAGTATAATATCATAATATGCACTAGCTCGAGGAGAGTTTATGTTCGTTATCTTCTTTAGCTAAAGTATGAATACATCAGTTGTAGATTCCAAAAATATTAACCCGAAGATGAAATGCATATGATGCAGTGGTTGGGAATGGGTATCTCCCGAAGGAATTAACAGATAATTACAAGAATGTTAAATTCTTCAACATAAATCATCTTGCATCAATATAAGTAAAAGGAATTGAAGGAAGTTTCAAGTCCAAATGAACTTCACCTTTGAACAAAAATTTCACATGAATAAACAATTAACAGGACAACAGGCGCGTATTTGTGGCTGTTCATCTTAATACATTGATATAATTATTATAATTAGGTATTTATTGGTACCTTAAGACATTCACAATGTATAGGAAAAGTCATAGAAAAATAGAAAAATCAATTTACGGGAACTTATTCTACGATGACATTATTCGAAAATCCTGTAGTAGGTTAACTTTTCGCATTAATTCACTCAAACATAAAATTCTCAAATGCCACCACTTTTTTGGGTCTCCCAATAGAAGGAAATTCTTTGTCATCCTCTTCATTCACAATCTTTCTGATTGTGGAAATATTCTGCTGAAATATAAGTCGTTGAGATTCAGATGAAACATTATTTAAATTCTCTCACATTGAATATGTTCGCTACCGTCTGACGTATTGTGCAAATCTGCGTCGTCGTAGAACACCCTGTAGAAGTTCGGAACTAAATAAAATTCCGAGTTTGAAGTCGGAACTTAGTAAATTCCGACTTTGAACTCGGAATTTCTAAATTCCGACTTCAAAGTCTATTACGTCTATGGTGATCAGAAAACTTTCATGGCCATTACTGACACAAATGAGCGTTGCCGGATTGTAAAAATGACGTAGAATATTCACAAGAACACTTCTGAAATCAGAATTTTCGTAATCGAATACAGACAAAATGCAATATGTTAAAATTCGAAAAAAATATATTTCGAGATATTTGAGTTATAAGGATTTTTATGACATATAATTTGAAATTTAGGAAAATACCCCATTGGTAAATGTTTGCATTTGGAATTTCGACGTGGTTGCATCTAGGAGGTTGGAGAAAACCATAGATTAAATAGATGGAACATAAGCTAAGTTGTTTTTGTGCATTAAAATGATTAATTTGAATTTTAGTTTTTCAAGAAATGTAATTTACACTCCAGACTTCAGTATAATGAGAGAAATCGACTTTTACCGTAAAATTGAAAAAAGATGCCATCCCGAGTGAGGTAAGATAGTTACTTTACCAGTTTTTTAACTCGCTTCCTTGTCTGAATATCACTTTGTTTGGAATTTTGCAAGTGATTTCTGAAAACTTCTAGTTTTGTGGTGAAATTTGGTAAATTCTCTTCCTCCTATAGTATATCATGCTTTTTTTTACAAACATCCTTCCTGGTTTCGAGATGAACAGTAAAACGAGATTTTAATTGCTAACAATGTTGTACTTACAGCCAATACTGTGCCAAACCTGTCATCAGTACTGGGAGATTTTGAAGCAAAATGGAAGGAAAATGGGATCAAAATCATCAAAAAAAAATGCCAGTTCAGGATTTGCAGAAGAAATGAAAGCGTTTTGTAGTTCAAGAATAAAACAAGTAAGATACATTCCCACCCAGGGTGGTACAAAAAATTTCTTATAAACTACTATGGTAAATAGAACTCGTCTTAGGAATGAACATCCATAAAAATGAGCAAAGGTCATTGAGCGGTCATGTTTTGAGGCACACGGCGTTGACCTTTTTTTGAAAATCAAAAAGTTCACTTTATTTCTGAGATTTATTTCAATTTCAATGTGAAAATTATGCTACTACTCCAAAGATTATAGAGTAGAAAGATGGGAAACGACGCGACTAAAGCGATTTGAGCGACAACTGTGTGTCACGCGTGTTTTTAAGACGCTAGGACTAGTTAAAATATTAATTTGAGTGCCATTTGCAGAAATATATGAAATTTTTTAAGATTTCAGACGTCAATTTTGATCAAAGAGGTTTTGAATATTTTGATTGTCATTCCGATTTTTGTTTATCTGGCTCGTTCTAGTTGCTGATTTTTGAATTTTTTTGTCTTATTTCTTGGTGAAAACATCAAAATATTGTTCGAAAATTATTGAATGATGATGAAGGGAGGATCAGATAATATAATTTATTTTACGTGATTAAGTTTTTCACTCAACTAAAGAAAATGGAAGCGTAAGTATTAAAAGTCGTAACATGTGAATCGGTCATTCATTGATTCTAATTTTCAGTGCTCCGAAGTGGATAAAATTCTCAGGACTTGAAGACAATTACTTCAGCAAACACTACTAACTACACCATGTGCAATGAACATTTTACTACAGGTCAATTGAAAACTGTTCATCGACGTAAATTGTTGTATGCAGAAAGCATCCCTTGCATGAACGGCCTATTAAGGGGAAATTATGATCTTTATAGGTCCATTCAATGATTCTCAATTGCTACTCTTTCAATATATACAGAAATGCAGAGGTTTTATTGATTTCCATTTGGGAACCGAGTGATTGTCAAATTGTTGTTTGGAAAGTCAAAGTTTTATGAAACCTGCTGTGAGTGTTTTGTTCATTCATTAATAAATTTGTATATTGTGTCATGAAGAGACCATATCATAAGGAATCATAAAAATAGCACCAAGAAACTATACTGACATACAGGTCTTGCATATGCCTGTAAGGTTTTTTTTTAAGTGTGGTTCTGAAAATTCTTTAAATAATAGGTACCTACATATGTAAATAACTGGAATATGTATGCTATGATGGTATATTGAATATTGGTTCATAGCAATTTCTGATATATGTATATTTTACATATTCAACAAAGTTCATTAATTCAGAACAACCTATTGTACAGATACAACACCTTCGACATATAGCAGATCACCATATACTTTAGTGTCCTAGTTAAAGCTTCATTTATTGCCCACTATTTCAATTTTTGTAAATTTTTTATAAATTGCAAATAAACATATAGCACATCCAACAGCGTTTTTCCTTGATATCAATTGATTCCAAACAATGTTTAGATGAAAACTAACATCCTGATCACAAAGCAAAACTATACTTTTGTTTTGTCGCTCAGGATGTTCGTTTTCTGATTGAAACAAAGTCAATATTGGAATGCAATACGAGAAATAGAATTCGAATTTCGCGCCCCTCAATTAAAAAACAGAAAACTGTTATCAAAAAGTTTTCTTGTATTGACAGTGCGTTTTTAGCGCCATCTCATTGTCACGCGTGTTTTCACTGGCCAAAATGTAGTCGGTTTTTAGATACTAGCGATATGAGGGCGTTTTCTATCTTTCTACTCTATAATCTTTGCTACTACTCTAATTATGATTACAATATTACATATGACCATTCAAATGGAGCTCGGATATTCCCATTATTTTTATGAGTTATTAAAGTTCTGTCCCTTTGACAGAATACCTTATATCTCGAAGTGAAATTTCAGTTGAAAAATTGTTGCAGGAATAAACTCGCGGAGAACAGAAATTGAAAAACAGCTAGTTGAAGTCAGAACTCCGATTTAAAACGACTAGTGTGTCGTCAGTAGTTGCTACCCTACAAGCCGTTCTCAATTCATTGGAAGGAAAAATTCAAGATGAAAGCTTGAAAAGCCGATGCGAATATACTGCATTCACATTTATTTTAGCAGTCGGTTGGCCATGAAATAATTTTCTCAAGTTTTTGTAACTAGAACGGAGTAGGGTTGGCACTCATGAAATGTCGTTAATGTCATAACGCCGTTGCCACAACTTATATCAATTAATATTACGAAAATGCCGAAAGTGATTGAAAAAAGAGACAGGGTTTCAGAAAATGCTATTTAGAATTCAGCTCCGCTCATTCAAATAGTTATACCCTGATCCACAATACGTCAGACGGTAGCGAACATATTCAATGTAAGAGGATTTATATAATGTTTCATCTGAATCTAAGCGACTTATATTTCAGCTGAATATTTCCGCAATCAGAAAGATTGTAAATGAAGAGGATGAAAAAGAATTTTCTTCTATTGGGAGACCCAAAAAAGTGGTGGCATTTGAGAATTTTATGTTTGAGTGAATTAATGCGAAAAGTTTACTACAGGATTTTCGATGAATGTCATCGTAGAATAAGTTCCGGAAAATTGATTTTTCTATTTTTCATTTGACTTGTCCTATACATTCGAAATGTCTTAAGGTACCAATAAATACCTAATTATTATTATTATATCAATGCATTGAGATGAACAGCCACAAATACGCGCCAGTTGTCCTGCTAATTGTTTATTCATGTGAAATTTTTGTTCAAAGGTGAAGTTCATCTTGATTGAAACTTCCTTTGATTCCTTTCACTTATATTTATGCAATATAATTTTTGTTGAAGAATTTAACATTCTTGTAATTATCTGTTAATTCCTTCGGGAGATACCCATTCCCAACCACTGCAACATATGCATTTCATCTTCGGGTTAATAGTTTTGAAATCTACAATCTACAACTGATGTAACGTATTCCAACTTTAGCCAAAGAAGAAAACGAACATTAACTCTCCTCAAGCTAGTGCATATTATGATATTATACTGATCTCTTGTATTTTCCATGCAAATAACTGGATTTGGTATGCCTTCAATCAGTTTGTATAAACTTCAATTATGTTCGTCAGATATTTTCCGAAGAGATTCGACATTGTGATAAAATACGTAATAACAGAAACTTTTACGTAGAACGGGCAACATAGCGTTGATTTAAAACCCAAAAATGTTTTGACAAGCGTCATAACCCCACATTTTCGTACTATACAGAGTGAAATGTGTCAAATTTCTATGGCCAACCGACTGCTAAAATAAAAGTGAATGGAGTATACTTGTAAAATTTCTTCGAAGACAGCTGCACGCATAAAAAACATAAATATGGCAATGACCTCAAACAATTTCCTCTAAAGTAACATTATTATTGAGTTAAGGCTTACAGTTTCGTAAAAAGAATTATGATGCACTTCAACACCCAAAAGCACTTTCGAGGTATAAAAATTTGAAGGGGAAGCAGGTTGTTGGAGTATTTGAGTTGCTGAAAATAAGAGTTCAAAATACTGCTTATTAGTTGATATGCAATATAACTTTTCAATTCAAAACTGCCCATAATATAAAAAAAAATTATGCTTCATCTATAATTGAGGAATTGTTTTATTGGTAACTGTATGCAATAAGAAATCATTTCTGATTTTACAATCACCTTTTTCATTCTCCAAAATGTGTTCAAAATACTTGAGGATCTCTTCAATGAACAAACTCTTTTAGATTCTCATTATATTATACAAATTCCATAAAATTCAGCTGCTTCGTGCTTCCACTTCTATTGATCTGAGAATTTACCATTTTAAAGGGAATTTAATTGATAAAAGTAATTTTTGGTTTTCAGTATATACTTAGTGAATAAAATTTCAAAAAAACGGTATGTAGGTTAGGGTCATATTAACCATTAGTGTATGGTAACTTTGTATTCAAAATAAATTCTTTTTTACATCAGGTGTTTTGGTATTATTACTTCTACATCCCTTCGATTAGTTGTCATGAGAAAAATACTCCAAATCTTTGTATTAAAACGTATTTCCATTCGATTTAAATGTATTGCCGACTATATGAAATATTCACAGTGTGACTAGTTCTGAATCCGCCCCTGTCCAGTTCCTCCACCCAGAGAATCCAAATTCATATTTATGGCAGTATTTTTCGAACGCGTTTTGTCGAGATGCTCTATCTCCTGTTTTATTCATCTATGGAGAAAACGCTCAATTTTATTGCCAAAACATTAGGGCAATTGAAAATCAATTGACGGGTTTCGGTGTTTTTATTGGAGTTATCGGCTGAAGAAATATTAATTCTTTTTCTGACTAACGTAAAAGCCTGTATAATTTTTCATCTTTCTCCCATCCGATCAGAATTAATTCGATTCCCTTTAGAGTCTTTGATGACTCAACAAAATTAACTTTTTCACAACTCTCCCTCATTCCATCAAAAGTTAGTTCAATTAGCCTTCGATGATAATTCAGCAAAATTATTCTGTACCAAGGCCTGGCCACTTGTTTTGATATGGATACTATTCCATGGGGCTTATCACATTTTCTTCGATTGCGGACTACGATGCAATTCTGCAACTTCTCAGTTGGCGTTCCAAACCATGCACCAGAATAATCTGAGTTCCCAACAAACAGTCGACCGTTGAGAGCCAATATTGAATTTCTAGACTAAACAAAACCAGAGTTAAAGGAAAGGTTTTCCTATCAGTGATATACGGTGCCGGCCTAACTGAATGAATATAACATTTATTATTTTCTCTCGTAATCAACTATCAAGAAATGAATTTAGTGAAAATATTTTCTTTCGAATTTCATTATCGTTGCAGATTACAACTTTTGGTACTGGTGAAGAAAATTGTTGACTTTGCAGGCGAGAATGGCTGAATAGGGAATAGTAGTACCTACACAGCCACAGCGTGTCGAAAAAGTAACGCAACAAGGCCATAATTCTGGTACGAGTACTTAATAGGTCCTTTCGTTTGCATAAAATGTGTAGCACTCTTGTACACTCGATTCGATTTACATCAGTGTAGGGGAGGTGTAGTTTATCTACATCTCCTTTTGACTATGTGTAGATAAACTACGCTTCCTCTACACTGATGTAAATCAAATCGAGTGTAGAAAAGTACTACACTTTTTATGCAAACGAAAGGACCTACTGTATTATGAAGGAAAATCCTCGCCACGTCGATTTTTGAATTCGAGAGCAAGTTATCCTATGCTGTTTTGAATTTTATATTTTTTATCCTCTACACACTAATCCTTCCACTTTTGTTCAAATGGGAATATATGGATTGTGAAATATTGAATGAAACGCCATTGCCTATATTACCAATTCAGCGTTGTGACTGAAAGGAGAATTGATGATGCC
This sequence comes from Coccinella septempunctata, assembly GCF_907165205.1. Classification (NCBI taxonomy): domain Eukaryota; kingdom Metazoa; phylum Arthropoda; class Insecta; order Coleoptera; family Coccinellidae; genus Coccinella; species Coccinella septempunctata. The sequence continues at coordinate 9,358,539 of NC_058190.1, read as the reverse complement.
GTTTATTTATTGAAACATTAGGTAAAAATTGACAATTGGAGAGAACTGCAAGGATAAACGGTCGAGTTGCAATAATCTTCAATCAAAAATTGTTCATTTATTCCTAATGTTTCAATAAAAAACAGCATTACCAGTTTTTCTTTTAAACACACCACTGAGAAGGTGATCGAATGGTCTTCCATTTGGTATATGGTATCAGAGACAAACTGATATACTCTGATGGTATATTATATAATAAGGATATTCGTTTCTAAGACAGGGGTGGATGGACTACCTCGAACCGACCCGGGAATTTTTTTTAGACCGGCCCACAACTTGATGAGGGGGAAATCAGTGGCGTAGATAGCATGTGGCAACATGAAAAGAAGGATTTTTTTCCAAGCAGCCCCTGAAGATTGCACCGAAGAGCAGTTTATTTAGTTTTTTCTTAGAATTGAGAAAACTGTCAGAAATGAAATCGAGCAGACATTTCATGGGATCGAGAAGGCAATAATAAAACATTGGATTGATAAGGTCGATACTTGATGTAAATCCATGATTTTCACTCAGATGATGGTTAACTATTCAGGATTGATATTCCGTAAAAAACTTTTCTTGCACCCCTTGCATACTACCCTTTTTAGACCCTTTTCCGTATAAAACTCCGATTTGCGCCACTATGAAGCGCGAATATTTTTCTTCACACCTTCTGTGTTTTTACGACTGTCAAAATGAGATTTTCACTCAGATGATGGTTGACTATTCAGGATTCATATTCCGTTAAAAACTTTTCTTGCACCCCTTGCAGACTAACCTTTTTCGACCCTTTTCCGTATAAAACACTGCATTTGCGCTATAAAGCGCGAATTTTTCTTCACACCTTCTATGTTTTTACGACTGTCAAAATGAGATTTTCACTCATATGATGGTTGACTATTCAGGATTGATATTCCGTAAAAAACATTTCTTGCACCCCTTGCAGACTACCCTTTTTCAACCCGTTTCCGTATAAAACACCGCATTTGCGCTATAAAACGCGAATTTTTCTTCACACCTTCTATGTTTTCACGACTGTCAAAATGAGATTTTCACTCAGATGATGGTTGACTATTCAGAATTCATATTCCGTGAAAAACTTTCCTTGCACCCCTTGCAGACTACCCTTTTTCGACCCTTTTCCGTATAAAACACCACATTTGCACTATAAAGCGCGAATTTTTTTTCACACCTTCTATGTTTTTACGACTGTCAAAATGAGATTTTCTCTCAGATGATGGTTGACTATTCAGAATTGATATTCCGTAAAAAACATTTCTTGCACCCCTTGCAGACTACCCTTTTTCAACCCGTTTCCGTATAAAACACCGCATTTGCGCTATAAAGCGCGGATTTTTCTTCACACCTCCTATTTTTTTACGATTGTCAAAATGAGATTTTCACTCAGATGCTGGTTGACTATTCAGGATTCATATTCCGTTAAAAAGTTTTCTTGCACCCCTTGCAGACTACCCTTTTTTTACCCTTTTCCGTATAAAACTCCGATTTGCCGCTATGAAGCGTGAATATTTTTCTTCACACCTTCTATGTTTTTACGACTGTCAAAATGAGATTTTCACTCAGATGATGGTTGACTATTCAGGATTCATATTCTGTGAAAAAACTTTTCTTGCACCCCTTGCAGACTACCCTTTTTTGACCCTTTTCCATATAAAACTCCTATTTGGCGCTATAAAGCGCGAATTCTACTCTCTATAACTTCTATGTTTTTAAGACTGTCAAAATGAGGTTTTCACTCAGATGATGGTTGACTATTCAGGATTCATATTCTGTGAAAAAACTTTTCTTGCACCCCTCGCAGACTACCCTTTTTTACACTTTTCCGTATTAAACTCCGATTTGCCGCTATGAAGCGCAAATATTTTTCCTCACACCTTTTATGTTTTTACGACTGTCAAAATGAGATTTTCACTCAGATCATGGTGGACTATTCAGGATTCATAATCCGTAAAAAACTTTCTTGCAGCCCTTGCAGACTCTCCTTTTTCGACCCGTTTCCGTATAAAACACCGATTTGCCGCTATGAAGCGCGAATACTTTTCTTTACACCTTCTATGTTTTTACGACTATTAAAATGAGATTTTCACCCAGATGATGGTTGACTATTCAGGATTTATTATACGTGAAAAACTTTTCTTGCACCACTTGCAGACTACCCTTTTTTGACCCTTTTCCGTATAAAACACCATTCGCGCTATAAAGCGCGAATTTTTCTCTCCATAACTTCTATGTTTTTACGACTGTCAAAATGAGATTTTCACAAAAATGATTGTTGACTATTCAGGATAAATATTCCGTAAAAAAAATTTCTTGAACCCCTTACAGACCACCCTTTTTCAACCCTTTTCCGTATAAAACGGATGATATATGCAGATTCAATAATAAAATTGGTTAGTTATTAATTAATTAATTTTTCAATATTACAATATCTCCAGATGACCACCTGCGAACAGTGCGAACTAGGGAAGTTCAAAACACGTGTGGGCCTTGTTCCTATTGGATAGAAACGGCAATCTTGACATATCTGATTTACGACATAATTGCGCTTGCTTTGAAGATGCCGCTGTGAGCCGTTTGGATTTGGAAGAAAGCTTGTTGTTTTCAGGAGGATCGATAAAACCATATACAGAGTGGGCAAAATTCTTTGTCTACTGAGGGAAACTCGAATGTTATGGCAGCTAGAAGAAAACGGATGACACATCCTCGAGCTCATTTTCAGAGAAACAAATAGCAAAAAATGAAATATTGACGATTTCGTAAAGTTCTCATAACTTTTTTGTTTTTGAAGTTACAAACCTGAAACTTGAACCTTCTACAGGCCCTTTCTTAAGTGGAATCCACTGACAAGCACCAAATATTTTTTCATTTCGAAACGTTAGGTGAACTTTCGATTTTTTAAATGCAAACTTTTAATGAATTTGTCATTTTTGAATTGGAAGAAAGGTTCTGTTAGTAGAATCTACTTATAAAAGTGACTAAGAAGGTTCAAGTTTCAGATCTGTAACTTCATACACAAAGAAGTTATGAGGAGTTTTAGAAATCGTCAAAATCCCAATTTTTGTTTATAACTCAAAATCTAGAATATATAGGCCGGTTCTGTTTTCAGATTTGAATGAGTTATGAAAAAAGATCTCGAGAATGTGTCATCCGTTTTTTCTAGCTGCTACTCGAGGTCCCCTCAGTAGACAACGAATTTTGCCCATCCTGTAGATTGTGAATAATTCAAAAATTACTAAAGATGGAACAACGGAATAGAGTGGTGACAATTTTGGTACTAACTTATGGTGTAAAAAACAAATTTCAAACGTCTTCGCTAATGCAAATATGTATATCTGAGATAGTTTTCGTGGCTAATAAGCTAGACAAATTATATTATCCCTATCATTAAAAAAATCGTATGAACCGATATGTCAATAATGTTGGCAGCGTAGTTGTCAGATATACCAAGTATAGGAAAAAAGGCTGCGTTAAAATCTAGGCCATATGCGAAGGAAACAATTATGGTTGCAAATAATTCATTATCCTCATATAGACAATTACAAAATTATTCTTCGTTTGATTTCAGCCAATAATTTTGTCTGTCAGAGGAGTATAGTAGGGAGAGATTTTGCAAAAAAAAAAATTTTTAATAAGAAACTTTGTAGTGTAAAAGGAAAAATATTTTTGAATCAAAAAAATCTCCAATAAAATCAGTGAACTTGGAGTCTATCAAATAGGATGCATAACTGTAAAGAAAATTGATCCCTAAGAGATTGCATACAAGGACAGAAATGAAGACATAATAGATTTAATAAAAAGGCAAATAGATCACGGAGAATACATTCAAGAAATTTGTTTGCCATTCAACGTAAAACTTTAGAGCAAAGAATTGTTCGGCGTAATTGAAAGCGAGTCGAAAAATGAACTCCCACTTTTATATTTCGTCGTTGTTAGAGAGCCCAAATTTCTTGGAAAAATGAAGAGAGTATTTTTGTATTCGGGGGTTATTAACTTGACCCGAAAGAACCCAAAGAATATTTCTTGTTTTCGAAATGATATCTTCGCATCATTTCGCGAAAAAACATTTCAAAATCTTCAATGATTTTGAGGAATTTGTGGAGAACATAATAGGTGGCCTGTATTTGGAGTAGTCGTGACCGACTTCAGTTATGCTAATTTACATGTAATGAGCAAATTTTGCAATATAAATACACCCTCCTAAAATATCTCCAGAAGTGTTTCGTCATATGTACAGGGTGGGCAAATTTCGATGTTTTAGCACTACAGTTTTTAAACCAGAGGAGATGGACAAAATCTGATACACCATTCTCTTCCTCTTTTTCTGAGAAACTTACAATAGTAGTAGTGATTTTTGGCCACTTTCTTTTGTTTTCGAGTTATAAGCAAAAATTGAAAAATGGCGATATCGAAATAAATGTATATCTCCGCTAATACTGATTATAGAGCTCTGAAGTTGAAACATTATACAGGCACTTTTTTTACGTAGAATCCAGTGGCGTTCTCGCCTTTTTAGCAGGATTTACAATTACGAAGCTATGACCCAAAGTTTTGTTTTTTTAAATGGGAACACTAGTTTTCTGTGCAACTTTTTGAAAGCTTAATTTTTACTGATTTCAAAAATATATAACATCATATGGTTTTTATCAATATAAATAATAGAAAATGGTGAAAAACCTTTTTTCTCAATATTTCTATGGTTTCAACTTTTGACGAGCACAGAAAAATAGAGTTTCCTATAACAAATGCAGTATCCTTTCTGGCAATGTCATTCTTTCTATGCTTTTTACCAATTTTCACAAAATTTGAATCAAGGTAAATTTCATAAATTTTCATAATAATGAAAGGACTTATAGAAGGAGACAGTGGTAATCATACGATGCTATATGTTTCTGTGCTCATCAAAAGTTGAAATCATAGAAATATTGAGAAAAAAGGTTTTTGACCATTTTCGATTATTTATATTGATACAAACCATATGATGTTATATATTTTTGAAATCAGTAAAAACTTTCGAAAAATTGCACAGAAAACTATACTGCATTCAAATTTATTTTAGCAGTCGGTTGGCCATGAAATAATTTTCTCAAGTTTTTGTAACTAGAACGAAGTTAGGTTGGCACTCATGAAATGTCGTTAATGTCATAACGCCGTTGCCACAACTAATATCAATTTTTATTACGAAAATGCCGAAAGTGATTGAAAAATGAGCCAGGTTTTCAGGAAGTGCTATTTAGAATTCAGGTCCGCTCATTCAAATAGTTATACCCTGATATTCTGAAATCCACAATACGTCAGACGCTAGCGAACTAATCAATGTAAGAGAATTTATATAATCATCTGAATCTAAACGACTTAAATTTCAGCTGGATATTTCCACAATCAGAAAGATTGTGAATGAAGAGGATGATCGAGAATTTCCTTCTATTGGGAGACCCAAAAAAGTGGTAGAATTTGAGAATTTTATGTTTGAGTGAATTAATGCGAAAAGTTTACTACAGGATTTTCGATAAATGTCATCGGAGAATAAGTTCCCTAAAATGGATTTTTCTATTTTTCATTTGACTTGTCCTATACAATGTAAATGTCTTAAGGTACTAATAAATACCTAATTATTATTATTACATCAATTTATTAAGATGAATAGCCACAAATACGCGCAAGTTGCCCTGTTACTTGTTTATTCATGTGAAATTTTTGTTCAACGGTGAAGTTGCATCTCAACTAAGTTCCTTCAATTCCTTTAACTCATATTGATGCAACATGATTTTTGTTGAAGAATTCATCATTCTTGTAATTATCTGTTAATTACTTCGGGAGATACTTATTTCCAAGCACTGCATCATATGCATTTCATCTTCGGGTTAATATTTTCGAAATCTACAAATGATGTGAGCCAAAGAAGATAACGAACATTTACTCTCCTCAAGCTAGTGCATAGTATGGTATTATACTGATCTCTTGTATTTTCCATGCAAATAACTGGATTTGGTATGCCTTCAATCAGTTTGTATAAACTTCAATTATGTTCGTCACATATTTTCCGAAGAGATTCGACATTGTGATAATATACGTAATAACAGAAACTTTTACGTAGAACGGGCAACATAGCGTTGATTTAAAACCCAAAAATGTTTTGACAAGCTTCATAACCCCACATTTTCGTTCTATACAGAGTGAAATGTGTCAAATTTCCATGGCCAACCGACTGCTAAAATAAAATTGAATGAAGTATAGTATGTATTCCCAAAAACATAACTTTGGGTCATAGCTTCGTAATTAAAAATCCTGATAAAAAGGCGAGCACGCCACTGGATTCTACTTAAAAAAGTGCCTGCAAAATGTTTCAATTTCAGAGCTCTATCATCAGTATTAGCGGAGATATAAATTTATTTCGATATCGCCATTTTTCCAATTTTTGCTTATAACTCGAAAACAAAAGAAAGTGGCCAAAAATGACTACTACTATTGTTAGTTTCTCAGAAGAAGAGAACGAGAATGGGGTATCAGATTTTGTGTATCTCCTCTGGTTTAAAAACTGTAGTGCTAAAACATCGAAATTTGGCCACCCTGTACAGGTAAGAAAGATTTTCCGGATTCATGCATAACTATTCACTTGTGTTGACAACACAAAATAGTTGTTCTCATTTCATTAAAGTTATTAGTAAACACGCTGATGATAGAAATATAGGCAACTTCTTTTAAAGTAAAGATCTAATAGCTAGGTATATAGCTAGGGCTATGAACTTTGAACTTTGAAGCTGAATAATGGTTTCATCATTTTTCTGTACTTTCATTGAACCCGTTCGTTAATGGCGGATGACTTCTCAAGAATATGTTTCAACTTTTTACAGAAGTAAAAAACCAGAAGTTCCTTTATGAAGAGCATTATGTATTGGGAAATATGCACGAAATTTAGAGAAAATTCAGGACCCTTCACACAAAAAGTCCATTTATAATCATTTCTCGAAATTAGCTCCGAAAGTTACAAGTTCAGCCGCGGGCCCAAAAGAATTATTCGTTCAATACTAAGTTTTTCAAACTGATTTTAGCTTATTAGCCACGAAAAACTACATATGTATAATGACATTAGTGAAGATGAAATTTTTTATTTTTTTTACGTCCTCAGTACCGAAACTTTCACCAGTATATTCCGTTGGAATAATTCCAAGGTCATATCATTAGTAATTTCTGAATTATTCACAATCTACATGGTTTTACCCATAGACAAAGGAATGATTTTATCCATCCCAATGAAAACAACAAGCTTCCTTTGAAACAGCTCAGAGCGGAGTCTTCAGATTTCAAATCAAGTGCTTGTGTCGTAAATTAGGTATGTCGAGAATCGAGATTGCTACCCTTTCTATCCAATAGAAAGAGGGCCCACAATACACAATACAAGTGTTTTTATTTGAACATGCCTAGTTCGCAGGTGGTCATCGGGAGATATTTTAACAACCCAATTTTCCTATCGAATCTGCAATTCTGCATATACGAACTTATATCGGAATATGAAACTTAAATAGTCATAATCATTTGTGGGAAACTCTAATTTTGACAGTCCTTTAAACTTTAAACGTTTATGGAAAAAACTTCGCACCTCAAAGCGCCAAATCGGAATTTTATACGGAAAAGGGTCGAAAAAGGGTAGTCTGCAAGGGGTGCAAGAAAAGTTTTTCACGGAATATCAATCCTGAATAGTCAACTATCATCTGAGTGAAAATCTCATTTTGGCAATCGTAAAAACATAAAAGGTGTGAAGAAAAATATTCGCGCTTCATAGCGGCAAATCGGAGTTTTATACGGAAAAGGGTAAAGAAAGGGTAGTCTGCAAGGGGTGCAAGAAAAGTTTTTCACGGAATATCAATCCTGAATAGTCAACTATCATCTGAGTGAAAATCTCATTTTGACAATCGTAAAAACATAGAAGGTGTGAAGAAAAATATTCGCGCTTCATAGCGGCAAATCGGAGTTTTATACGGAAAAGGGTCAAAATAGGGAAGTCTGCCAGGGGTGCAAGAAAAGTTTTCTTCGTAATATCAATCCTGAATAGTCAACTATCATCTGAGTGAAAATCTCATTTTGACAATCGTAAAAACATAGAAGGTGTGAAGAAAAATATTCGCGCTTCATAGCGGCAAATCGGAGTTTTATACGGAAAAGGGTAAAGAAAGGGTAGTCTGCAAGGGGTGCAAGAAAAGTTTTTCACGGAATATCAATCCTGAATAGTCAACCATCATCTGAGTGAAAATCTCATTTTGACAGTCGTAAAATCATAGAAGGTGTGAAGAAAAATATTCGCGCTTCATAGCGGCAAATCGGAGTTTTATACGGAAAAGGGTCAAAATAGGGAAGTCTGCCAGGGGTGCAAGAAAAGTTTTCTTCGTAATATCAATCCTGAATAGTCAACTATCATCTGAGTGAAAATCTCATTTTGACAATCGTAAAAACATAGAAGGTGTGAAGAAAAATATTCGCGCTTCATAGCGGCAAATCGGAGTTTTATACGGAAAAGGGTCAAAATAGGGAAGTCTGCCAGGGGTGCAAGAAAAGTTTTCTTCGTAATATCAATCCTGAATAGTCAACTATCATCTGAGTGAAAATCTCATTTTGACAATCGTAAAAACATAGAAGGTGTGAAGAAAAATATTCGCCCTTCATAGCGGCAAATCGGAGTTTTATACGGAAAAGGGTAAAGAAAGGGTAGTCTGCAAGGGGTGCAAGAAAAGTTTTTCACGGAATATCAATCCTGAATAGTCAACCATCATCTGAGTGAAGATCTCATTTTGACAGTCGTAAAATCATAGAAGGTGTGAAGACAAAAATTCGCGCTTCATAGCGGCAAATCGGAGTTTTATACGGAAAAGGGTCAAAATAGGGAAGTCTGCCAGGGGTGCAAGAAAAGTTTTCTTCGTAATATCAATCCTGAATAGTCAACTATCATCTGAGTGAAAATCTCATTTTGACAATCGTAAAAACATGGAAGGTGTGAAGAAAAATATTCGCGCTTCATAGCGGCAAATCGGAGTTTTATACGGAAAAGGGTAAAGAAAGGGTAGTCTGCAAGGGGTGCAAGAAAAGTTTTTTACGGAATATCAATCCTGAATAGTCAAACATCATCTGAGTGAAAATCTCATTTTGACAGTCGTAAAATCATAGAAGGTGTGAAGAAAAATATTCGCGCTTCATAGCGGCAAATCGGAGTTTTATACGGAAAAGGGTCAAAATAGGGAAGTCTGCCAGGGGTGCAAGAAAAGTTTTCTTCGTAATATCAATCCTGAATAGTCAACTATCATCTGAGTGAAAATCTCATTTTGACAATCGTAAAAACATAAAAGGTGTGAAGAAAAATATTCGCGCTTCATAGCGGCAAATCGGAGTTTTATACGGAAAAGGGTAAAGAAAGGGTAGTCTGCAAGGGGTGCAAGAAAAGTTTTCTTCGTAATATCAATCCTGAATAGTCAACTATCATCTGAGTGAAAATCTCATTTTGGCAATCGTAAAAACATAAAAGGTGTGAAGAAAAATATTCGCGCTTCATAGCGGCAAATCGGAGTTTTATACGGAAAAGGGTAAAGAAAGGGTAGTCTGCAAGGGGTGCAAGAAAAGTTTTTCACGGAATATCAATCCTGAATAGTCAACTATCATCTGAGTGAAAATCTCATTTTGACAATCGTAAAAACATAGAAGGTGTGAAGAAAAATATTCGCGCTTCATAGCGGCAAATCGGAGTTTTATACGGAAAAGGGTCAAAATAGGGAAGTCTGCCAGGGGTGCAAGAAAAGTTTTCTTCGTAATATCAATCCTGAATAGTCAACTATCATCTGAGTGAAAATCTCATTTTGACAATCGTAAAAACATAGAAGGTGTGAAGAAAAATATTCGCGCTTCATAGCGGCAAATCGGAGTTTTATACGGAAAAGGGTAAAGAAAGGGTAGTCTGCAAGGGGTGCAAGAAAAGTTTTTCACGGAATATCAATCCTGAATAGTCAACCATCATCTGAGTGAAAATCTCATTTTGACAGTCGTAAAATCATAGAAGGTGTGAAGAAAAATATTCGCGCTTCATAGCGGCAAATCGGAGTTTTATACGGAAAAGGGTCAAAATAGGGAAGTCTGCCAGGGGTGCAAGAAAAGTTTTCTTCGTAATATCAATCCTGAATAGTCAACTATCATCTGAGTGAAAATCTCATTTTGACAATCGTAAAAACATAGAAGGTGTGAAGAAAAATATTCGCGCTTCATAGCGGCAAATCGGAGTTTTATACGGAAAAGGGTCAAAATAGGGAAGTCTGCCAGGGGTGCAAGAAAAGTTTTCTTCGTAATATCAATCCTGAATAGTCAACTATCATCTGAGTGAAAATCTCATTTTGACAATCGTAAAAACATAGAAGGTGTGAAGAAAAATATTCGCCCTTCATAGCGGCAAATCGGAGTTTTATACGGAAAAGGGTAAAGAAAGGGTAGTCTGCAAGGGGTGCAAGAAAAGTTTTTCACGGAATATCAATCCTGAATAGTCAACCATCATCTGAGTGAAGATCTCATTTTGACAGTCGTAAAATCATAGAAGGTGTGAAGACAAAAATTCGCGCTTCATAGCGGCAAATCGGAGTTTTATACGGAAAAGGGTCAAAATAGGGAAGTCTGCCAGGGGTGCAAGAAAAGTTTTCTTCGTAATATCAATCCTGAATAGTCAACTATCATCTGAGTGAAAATCTCATTTTGACAATCGTAAAAACATGGAAGGTGTGAAGAAAAATATTCGCGCTTCATAGCGGCAAATCGGAGTTTTATACGGAAAAGGGTAAAGAAAGGGTAGTCTGCAAGGGGTGCAAGAAAAGTTTTTTACGGAATATCAATCCTGAATAGTCAAACATCATCTGAGTGAAAATCTCATTTTGACAGTCGTAAAATCATAGAAGGTGTGAAGAAAAATATTCGCGCTTCATAGCGGCAAATCGGAGTTTTATACGGAAAAGGGTAAAGAAAGGGTAGTCTGCAAGGGGTGCAAGAAAAGTTTTTTACGGAATATCAATCCTGAATAGTCAACCATCATCTGAGTGAAAATCTCATTTTGACAGTCGTAAAATCATAGAAGGTGTGAAGAAAAATATTCGCGCTTCATAGCGGCAAATCGGAGTTTTATACGAAAAAGGGTAAAGAAAGGGTAGTCTGCAAAGGGTGCAAGAGAAGTTTTAAACTACGTAATATCAATCCTGAATAGTCAACTATCATCTAAGTGAAAATCACACTTTGACAGTCGTAAAAACACAGAAGGTGTGAAGAAAAATATTCGCGCTTCATAGCGGCAAATCGGAGTTTTATACGGAAAAGGGTAAAGAAAGGGTAGTCTGCAAGGGGTGCAAGAAAAGTTTTTTACGGAATATCAATCCTGAATAGTCAACCATCATCTGAGTGAAAATCTCATTTTGACAGTCGTAAAATCATAGAAGGTGTGAAGAAAAATATTCGCGCTTCATAGCGGCAAATCGGAGTTTTATACGGAAATGGGTAAAGAAAGGGTAGTCTGCAAAGGGTGCAAGAGAAGTTTTAAACTACGTAATATCAATCCTGAATAGTCAACCATCATCTGAGTGAAAATCTCATTTTGACAATCGTAAAAACATAGAAGGTGTGAAGAAAAATATTCGCGCTTCATAGCGGCAAATCGGAGTTTTATACGGAAAAGGGTAAAGAAAGGGTAGTCTGCAAGGGGTGCAAGAAAAGTTTTTTACGGAATATCAATCCTGAATAGTCAACCATCATCTAAGTGAAAATCTCATTTTGACAGTCGTAAAATCATAGAAGGTGTGAAGAAAAATATTCGCGCTTCATAGCGGCAAATCGGAGTTTTATACGGAAAAGGGTAAAGAAAGGGTAGTCTGCAAAGGGTGCTAGAGAAGTTTTAAACTACGTAATATCAATCCTGAATAGTCAACTATCATCTAAGTGAAAATCACACTTTGACAGTCGTAAAAACATAGAAGGTGTGAAGAAAAATATTCGCGCTTCATAGCGGCAAACCGGAGTTTTATACGGAAAAGGGTAAAGAAAGGGTAGTCTGCAAGGGGTGCAAGAAAAGTTTTTTACGGAATATCAATCCTGAATAGTCAACCATCATCTGAGTGAAAATCTCATTTTGACAGTCGTAAAAACATAGAAGGTGTGAAGAAAAATATTCGCGCTTCATAGCGGCAAATCGGAGTTTTATACGGAAAAGGGTAAAGAAAGGGTAGTCTGCAAGGGGTGCAAGAAAAGTTTTCTTCGTAATATCAATCCTGAATAGTCAACTATCATCTGAGTGAAAATCTCATTTTGACAATCGTAAAAACATAGAAGGTGTGAAGAAAAATATTCGCGCTTCATAGCGGCAAATCGGAGTTTTATACGGAAAAGGGTAAAGAAAGGGTAGTCTGCAAGGGGTGCAAGAAAAGTTTTTTACGGAATATCAATCCTGAATAGTCAACCATCATCTGAGTGAAAATCTCATTTTGACAGTCGTAAAATCATAGAAGGTGTGAAGAAAAATATTCGCGCTTCATAGCGGCAAATCGGAGTTTTATACGGAAAAGGGTAAAGAAAGGGTAGTCTGCAAAGGGTGCAAGAGAAGTTTTAAACTACGTAATATCAATCCTGAATAGTCAACTATCATCTAAGTGAAAATCACACTTTGACAGTCGTAAAAACATAGAAGGTGTGAAGAAAAATATTCGCGCTTCATACCGGCAAATCGGAGTTTTATACGGAAAAGGGTAAAGAAAGGGTAGTCTGCAAGGGGTGCAAGAAAAGTTTTTTACGGAATATCAATCCTGAATAGTCAACCATCATCTGAGTGAAAATCTCATTTTGACAGTCGTAAAATCATAGAAGGTGTGAAGAAAAATATTCGCGCTTCATAGCGGCAAATCGGAGTTTTATACGGAAAAGGGTCGAAATAGGGAAGTCTGCCAGGGGTGCAAGAAAAGTTTTCTTCGTAATATCAATCCTGAATAGTCAACTATCATCTGAGTGAAAATCTCATTTTGACAATCGTAAAAACATAGAAGGTGTGAAGAAAAATATTCGCGCTTCATAGCGGCAAATCGGAGTTTTATACGGAAAAGGGTCAAAATAGGGAAGTCTGCCAGGGGTGCAAGAAAAGTTTTCTTCGTAATATCAATCCTGAATAGTCAACTATCATCTGAGTGAAAATCTCATTTTGACAATCGTAAAAACATAGAAGGTGTGAAGAAAAATATTCGCCCTTCATAGCGGCAAATCGGAGTTTTATACGGAAAAGGGTAAAGAAAGGGTAGTCTGCAAGGGGTGCAAGAAAAGTTTTTCACGGAATATCAATCCTGAATAGTCAACCATCATCTGAGTGAAGATCTCATTTTGACAGTCGTAAAATCATAGAAGGTGTGAAGAAAAATATTCGCGCTTCATAGCGGCAAATCGGAGTTTTATACGGAAAAGGGTAAAGAAAGGGTAGTCTGCAAGGGGTGCAAGAAAAGTTTTCTTCGTAATATCAATCCTGAATAGTCAAACATCATCTGAGTGAAAATCTCATTTTGACAGTCGTAAAATCATAGAAGGTGTGAAGAAAAATATTCGCGCTTCATAGCGGCAAATCGGAGTTTTATACGGAAAAGGGTAAAGAAAGGGTAGTCTGCAAGGGGTGCAAGAAAAGTTTTTTACGGAATATCAATCCTGAATAGTCAACCATCATCTGAGTGAAAATCTCATTTTGACAGTCGTAAAATCATAGAAGGTGTGAAGAAAAATATTCGCGCTTCATAGCGGCAAATCGGAGTTTTATACGGAAAAGGGTAAAGAAAGGGTAGTCTGCAAAGGGTGCAAGAGAAGTTTTAAACTACGTAATATCAATCCTGAATAGTCAACTATCATCTAAGTGAAAATCACACTTTGACAGTCGTAAAAACATAGAAGGTGTGAAGAAAAATATTCGCGCTTCATAGCGGCAAATCGGAGTTTTATACGGAAAAGGGTAAAGAAAGGGTAGTCTGCAAGGGGTGCAAGAAAAGTTTTTTACGGAATATCAATCCTGAATAGTCAACCATCATCTGAGTGAAAATCTCATTTTGACAGTCGTAAAATCATAGAAGGTGTGAAGAAAAATATTCGCGCTTCATAGCGGCAAATCGGAGTTTTATACGGAAATGGGTAAAGAAAGGGTAGTCTGCAAAGGGTGCAAGAGAAGTTTTAAACTACGTAATATCAATCCTGAATAGTCAACCATCATCTGAGTGAAAATCTCATTTTGACAATCGTAAAAACATAGAAGGTGTGAAGAAAAATATTCGCGCTTCATAGCGGCAAATCGGAGTTTTATACGGAAAAGGGTAAAGAAAGGGTAGTCTGCAAGGGGTGCAAGAAAAGTTTTTTACGGAATATCAATCCTGAATAGTCAACCATCATCTAAGTGAAAATCTCATTTTGACAGTCGTAAAATCATAGAAGGTGTGAAGAAAAATATTCGCGCTTCATAGCGGCAAATCGGAGTTTTATACGGAAAAGGGTAAAGAAAGGGTAGTCTGCAAAGGGTGCTAGAGAAGTTTTAAACTACGTAATATCAATCCTGAATAGTCAACTATCATCTAAGTGAAAATCACACTTTGACAGTCGTAAAAACATAGAAGGTGTGAAGAAAAATATTCGCGCTTCATAGCGGCAAATCGGAGTTTTATACGGAAAAGGGTAAAGAAAGGGTAGTCTGCAAGGGGTGCAAGAAAAGTTTTTTACGGAATATCAATCCTGAATAGTCAACCATCATCTGAGTGAAAATCTCATTTTGACAGTCGTAAAAACATAGAAGGTGTGAAGAAAAATATTCGCGCTTCATAGCGGCAAATCGGAGTTTTATACGGAAAAGGGTAAAGAAAGGGTAGTCTGCAAGGGGTGCAAGAAAAGTTTTCTTCGTAATATCAATCCTGAATAGTCAACTATCATCTGAGTGAAAATCTCATTTTGACAATCGTAAAAACATAGAAGGTGTGAAGAAAAATATTCGCGCTTCATAGCGGCAAATCGGAGTTTTATACGGAAAAGGGTAAAGAAAGGGTAGTCTGCAAGGGGTGCAAGAAAAGTTTTTTACGGAATATCAATCCTGAATAGTCAACCATCATCTGAGTGAAAATCTCATTTTGACAGTCGTAAAATCATAGAAGGTGTGAAGAAAAATATTCGCGCTTCATAGCGGCAAATCGGAGTTTTATACGGAAAAGGGTAAAGAAAGGGTAGTCTGCAAAGGGTGCAAGAGAAGTTTTAAACTACGTAATATCAATCCTGAATAGTCAACTATCATCTAAGTGAAAATCACACTTTGACAGTCGTAAAAACATAGAAGGTGTGAAGAAAAATATTCGCGCTTCATAGCGGCAAATCGGAGTTTTATACGGAAAAGGGTAAAGAAAGGGTAGTCTGCAAGGGGTGCAAGAAAAGTTTTTTACGGAATATCAATCCTGAATAGTCAACCATCATCTGAGTGAAAATCTCATTTTGACAGTCGTAAAATCATAGAAGGTGTGAAGAAAAATATTCGCGCTTCATAGCGGCAAATCGGAGTTTTATACGGAAAAGGGTAAAGAAAGGGTAGTCTGCAAGGGGTGCAAGAAAAGTTTTTTACGGAATATCAATCCTGAATAGTCAACCATCATCTGAGTGAAAATCTCATTTTGACAGTCGTAAAATCATAGAAGGTGTGAAGAAAAATATTCGCGCTTCATAGCGGCAAATCGGAGTTTTATACGGAAAAGGGTCAAAATAGGGAAGTCTGCCAGGGGTGCAAGAAAAGTTTTCTTCGTAATATCAATCCTGAATAGTCAACTATCATCTGAGTGAAATTCTCATTTTGACAATCGTAAAAACATAGAAGGTGTGAAGAAAAATATTCGCGCTTCATAGGGCAAATCGGAGTTTTATACGGAAAAGGGTAAAGAAAGGGTAGTCTGCAAGGGGTGCAAGAAAAGTTTTTTACGGAATATCAATCCTGAATAGTCAACCATCATCTGAGTGAAGATCTCATTTTGACAGTCGTAAAATCATAGAAGGTGTGAAGAAAAATATTCGCGCTTCATAGCGGCAAATCGGAGTTTTATACGGAAAAGGGTAAAGAAAGGGTAGTCTGCAAGGGGTGCAAGAAAAGTTTTCTTCGTAATATCAATCCTGAATAGTCAAACATCATCTGAGTGAAAATCTCATTTTGACAGTCGTAAAATCATAGAAGGTGTGAAGAAAAATATTCGCGCTTCATAGCGGCAAATCGGAGTTTTATACGGAAAAGGGTAAAGAAAGGGTAGTCTGCAAGGGGTGCAAGAAAAGTTTTTTACGGAATATCAATCCTGAATAGTCAACCATCATCTGAGTGAAAATCTCATTTTGACAGTCGTAAAATCATAGAAGGTGTGAAGAAAAATATTCGCGCTTCATAGCGGCAAATCGGAGTTTTATACGGAAAAGGGTAAAGAAAGGGTAGTCTGCAAAGGGTGCAAGAGAAGTTTTAAACTACGTAATATCAATCCTGAATAGTCAACTATCATCTAAGTGAAAATCACACTTTGACAGTCGTAAAAACATAGAAGGTGTGAAGAAAAATATTCGCGCTTCATAGCGGCAAATCGGAGTTTTATACGGAAAAGGGTAAAGAAAGGGTAGTCTGCAAGGGGTGCAAGAAAAGTTTTTTACGGAATATCAATCCTGAATAGTCAACCATCATCTGAGTGAAAATCTCATTTTGACAGTCGTAAAATCATAGAAGGTGTGAAGAAAAATATTCGCGCTTCATAGCGGCAAATCGGAGTTTTATACGGAAATGGGTAAAGAAAGGGTAGTCTGCAAAGGGTGCAAGAGAAGTTTTAAACTACGTAATATCAATCCTGAATAGTCAACCATCATCTGAGTGAAAATCTCATTTTGACAATCGTAAAAACATAGAAGGTGTGAAGAAAAATATTCGCGCTTCATAGGGCAAATCGGAGTTTTATACGGAAAAGGGTAAAGAAAGGGTAGTCTGCAAGGGGTGCAAGAAAAGTTTTTTACGGAATATCAATCCTGAATAGTCAAACATCATCTGAGTGAAAATCTCATTTTGACAGTCGTAAAATCATAGAAGGTGTGAAGAAAAATATTCGCGCTTCATAGCGGCAAATCGGAGTTTTATACGGAAAAGGGTAAAGAAAGGGTAGTCTGCAAAGGGTGCAAGAGAAGTTTTAAACTACGTAATATCAATCCTGAATAGTCAACTATCATCTAAGTGAAAATCGCACTTTGACAGTCGTAAAAACATAGAAGGTGTGAAGAAAAATATTCGCGCTTCATAGCGGCAAATCGGAGTTTTATACGGAAAAGGGTAAAGAAAGGGTAGTCTGCAAAGGGTGCAAGAGAAGTTTTAAACTACGTAATATCAATCCTGAATAGTCAACTATCATCTGAGTGAAAATCTCATTTTGACAATCGTAAAAACATAGAAGGTGTGAAGAAAAATATTCGCGCTTCATAGCGGCAAATCGGAGTTTTATACGGAAAAGGGTAAAGAAAGGGTAGTCTGCAAGGGGTGCAAGAAAAGTTTTTTACGGAATATCAATCCTGAATAGTCAACCATCATCTGAGTGAAAATCTCATTTTGACAGTCGTAAAATCATAGAAGGTGTGAAGAAAAATATTCGCGCTTCATAGCGGCAAATCGGAGTTTTATACGGAAAAGGGTAAAGAAAGGGTAGTCTGCAAGGGGTGCAAGAAAAGTTTTCTTCGTAATATCAATCCTGAATAGTCAAACATCATCTGAGTGAAAATCTCATTTTGACAGTCGTAAAATCATAGAAGGTGTGAAGAAAAATATTCGCGCTTCATAGCGGCAAATCGGAGTTTTATACGGAAAAGGGTAAAGAAAGGGTAGTCTGCAAGGGGTGCAAGAAAAGTTTTAAACTACGTAATATCAATCCTGAATAGTCAACTATCATCTAAGTGAAAATCACACTTTGACAGTCGTAAAAACATAGAAGGTGTGAAGAAAAATATTCGCGCTTCATAGCGGCAAATCGGAGTTTTATACGGAAAAGGGTAAAGAAAGGGTAGTCTGCAAGGGGTGCAAGAAAAGTTTTAAACTACGTAATATCAATCCTGAATAGTCAACTATCATCTAAGTGAAAATCACACTTTGACAGTCGTAAAAACATAGAAGGTGTGAAGAAAAATATTCGCGCTTCATAGCGGCAAATCGGAGTTTTATACGGAAAAGGGTAAAGAAAGGGTAGTCTGCAAGGGGTGCAAGAAAAGTTTTAAACTACGTAATATCAATCCTGAATAGTCAACTATCATCTAAGTGAAAATCACACTTTGACAGTCGTAAAAACATAGAAGGTGTGAAGAAAAATATTCGCGCTTCATAGCGGCAAATCGGAGTTTTATACGGAAAAGGGTAAAGAAAGGGTAGTCTGCAAGGGGAGCAAGAAAAGTTTTAAACTACGTAATATCAATCCTGAATAGTCAACTATCATCTAAGTGAAAATCACACTTTGACAGTCGTAAAAACATAGAAGGTGTGAAGAAAAATATTCGCGCTTCATAGCGGCAAATCGGAGTTTTATACGGAAAAGGGTAAAGAAAGGGTAGTCTGCAAGGGGTGCAAGAAAAGTTTTCTTCGTAATATCAATCCTGAATAGTCAACTATCATCTGAGTGAAAATCTCATTTTGACAATCGTAAAAACATAGAAGGTGTGAAGAAAAATATTCGCGCTTCATAGCGGCAAATCGGAGTTTTATACGGAAAAGGGTAAAGAAAGGGTAGTCTGCAAGGGGTGCAAGAAAAGTTTTTTACGGAATATCAATCCTGAATAGTCAACCATCATCTGAGTGAAAATCTCATTTTGACAGTCGTAAAATCATAGAAGGTGTGAAGAAAAATATTCGCGCTTCATAGCGGCAAATCGGAGTTTTATACGGAAAAGGGTAAAGAAAGGGTAGTCTGCAAAGGGTGCAAGAGAAGTTTTAAACTACGTAATATCAATCCTGAATAGTCAACTATCATCTGAGTGAAAATCTCATTTTGACAATCGTAAAAACATAGAAGGTGTGAAGAAAAATATTCGCGCTTCATAGCGGCAAATCGGAGTTTTATACGGAAAAGGGTAAAGAAAGGGTAGTCTGCAAGGGGTGCAAGAAAAGTTTTTTACGGAATATCAATCCTGAATAGTCAACCATCATCTGAGTGAAAATCTCATTTTGACAGTCGTAAAATCATAGAAGGTGTGAAGAAAAATATTCGCGCTTCATAGCGGCAAATCGGAGTTTTATACGGAAAAGGGTAAAGAAAGGGTAGTCTGCAAGGGGTGCAAGAAAAGTTTTAAACTACGTAATATCAATCCTGAATAGTCAACTATCATCTAAGTGAAAATCACATTTTGACAGTCGTAAAAACATAGAAGGTGTGAAGAAAAATATTCGCGCTTCATAGCGGCAAATCGGAGTTTTATACGGAAAAGGGTAAAGAAAGGGTAGTCTGCAAGGGGTGCAAGAAAAGTTTTCTTCGTAATATCAATCCTGAATAGTCAACTATCATCTGAGTGAAAATCTCATTTTGACAATCGTAAAAACATAGAAGGTGTGAAGAAAAATATTCGCGCTTCATAGCGGCAAATCGGAGTTTTATACGGAAAAGGGTAAAGAAAGGGTAGTCTGCAAGGGGTGCAAGAAAAGTTTTTTACGGAATATCAATCCTGAATAGTCAACCATCATCTGAGTGAAAATCTCATTTTGACAGTCGTAAAATCATAGAAGGTGTGAAGAAAAATATTCGCGCTTCATAGCGGCAAATCGGAGTTTTATACGGAAAAGGGTAAAGAAAGGGTAGTCTGCAAAGGGTGCAAGAGAAGTTTTAAACTACGTAATATCAATCCTGAATAGTCAACTATCATCTAAGTGAAAATCACACTTTGACAGTCGTAAAAACATAGAAGGTGTGAAGAAAAATATTCGCGCTTCATAGCGGCAAATCGGAGTTTTATACGGAAAAGGGTAAAGAAAGGGTAGTCTGCAAGGGGTGCAAGAAAAGTTTTTTACGGAATATCAATCCTGAATAGTCAACCATCATCTGAGTGAAAATCTCATTTTGACAGTCGTAAAATCATAGAAGGTGTGAAGAAAAATATTCGCGCTTCATAGCGGCAAATCGGAGTTTTATACGGAAAAGGGTAAAGAAAGGGTAGTCTGCAAGGGGTGCAAGAAAAGTTTTTTACGGAATATCAATCCTGAATAGTCAACCATCATCTGAGTGAAAATCTCATTTTGACAGTCGTAAAATCATAGAAGGTGTGAAGAAAAATATTCGCGCTTCATAGCGGCAAATCGGAGTTTTATACGGAAAAGGGTCAAAATAGGGAAGTCTGCCAGGGGTGCAAGAAAAGTTTTCTTCGTAATATCAATCCTGAATAGTCAACTATCATCTGAGTGAAATTCTCATTTTGACAATCGTAAAAACATAGAAGGTGTGAAGAAAAATATTCGCGCTTCATAGGGCAAATCGGAGTTTTATACGGAAAAGGGTAAAGAAAGGGTAGTCTGCAAGGGGTGCAAGAAAAGTTTTTTACGGAATATCAATCCTGAATAGTCAAACATCATCTGAGTGAAAATCTCATTTTGACAGTCGTAAAATCATAGAAGGTGTGAAGAAAAATATTCGCGCTTCATAGCGGCAAATCGGAGTTTTATACGGAAAAGGGTAAAGAAAGGGTAGTCTGCAAAGGGTGCAAGAGAAGTTTTAAACTACGTAATATCAATCCTGAATAGTCAACTATCATCTAAGTGAAAATCGCACTTTGACAGTCGTAAAAACATAGAAGGTGTGAAGAAAAATATTCGCGCTTCATAGCGGCAAATCGGAGTTTTATACGGAAAAGGGTAAAGAAAGGGTAGTCTGCAAAGGGTGCAAGAGAAGTTTTAAACTACGTAATATCAATCCTGAATAGTCAACTATCATCTGAGTGAAAATCTCATTTTGACAATCGTAAAAACATAGAAGGTGTGAAGAAAAATATTCGCGCTTCATAGCGGCAAATCGGAGTTTTATACGGAAAAGGGTAAAGAAAGGGTAGTCTGCAAGGGGTGCAAGAAAAGTTTTTTACGGAATATCAATCCTGAATAGTCAACCATCATCTGAGTGAAAATCTCATTTTGACAGTCGTAAAATCATAGAAGGTGTGAAGAAAAATATTCGCGCTTCATAGCGGCAAATCGGAGTTTTATACGGAAAAGGGTAAAGAAAGGGTAGTCTGCAAGGGGTGCAAGAAAAGTTTTCTTCGTAATATCAATCCTGAATAGTCAACTATCATCTAAGTGAAAATCACACTTTGACAGTCGTAAAAACATAGAAGGTGTGAAGAAAAATATTCGCGCTTCATAGCGGCAAATCGGAGTTTTATACGGAAAAGGGTAAAGAAAGGGTAGTCTGCAAGGGGTGCAAGAAAAGTTTTCTTCGTAATATCAATCCTGAATAGTCAACTATCATCTGAGTGAAAATCTCATTTTGACAATCGTAAAAACATAGAAGGTGTGAAGAAAAATATTCGCGCTTCATAGCGGCAAATCGGAGTTTTATACGGAAAAGGGTAAAGAAAGGGTAGTCTGCAAGGGGTGCAAGAAAAGTTTTTTACGGAATATCAATCCTGAATAGTCAACCATCATCTGAGTGAAAATCTCATTTTGACAGTCGTAAAATCATAGAAGGTGTGAAGAAAAATATTCGCGCTTCATAGCGGCAAATCGGAGTTTTATACGGAAAAGGGTAAAGAAAGGGTAGTCTGCAAAGGGTGCAAGAGAAGTTTTAAACTACGTAATATCAATCCTGAATAGTCAACCATCATCTGAGTGAAAATCTCATTTTGACAGTCGTAAAATCATAGAAGGTGTGAAGAAAAATATTCGCGCTTCATAGCGGCAAATCGGAGTTTTATACGGAAAAGGGTAAAGAAAGGGTAGTCTGCAAAGGGTGCAACAGAAGTTTTAAACTACGTAATATCAATCCTGAATAGTCAACTATCATCTAAGTGAAAATCACACTTTGACAGTCGTAAAAACATAGAAGGTGTGAAGAAAAATATTCGCGCTTCATAGCGGCAAATCGGAGTTTTATACGGAAAAGGGTAAAGAAAGGGTAGTCTGCAAGGGGTGCAAGAAAAGTTTTTTACGGAATATCAATCCTGAATAGTCAACCATCATCTGAGTGAAAATCTCATTTTGACAGTCGTAAAATCATAGAAGGTGTGAAGAAAAATATTCGCGCTTCATAGCGGCAAATCGGAGTTTTATACGGAAAAGGGTAAAGAAAGGGTAGTCTGCAAAGGGTGCAACAGAAGTTTTAAACTACGTAATATCAATCCTGAATAGTCAACTATCATCTAAGTGAAAATCACACTTTGACAGTCGTAAAAACATAGAAGGTGTGAAGAAAAATATTCGCGCTTCATAGCGGCAAATCGGAGTTTTATACGGAAAAGGGTAAAGAAAGGGTAGTCTGCAAGGGGTGCAAGAAAAGTTTTTTACGGAATATCAATCCTGAATAGTCAACCATCATCTGAGTGAAAATCTCATTTTGACAGTCGTAAAATCATAGAAGGTGTGAAGAAAAATATTCGCGCTTCATAGCGGCAAATCGGAGTTTTATACGGAAAAGGGTAAAGAAAGGGTAGTCTGCAAAGGGTGCAACAGAAGTTTTAAACTACGTAATATCAATCCTGAATAGTCAACTATCATCTAAGTGAAAATCGCACTTTGACAGTCGTAAAAACATAGAAGGTGTGAAGAAAAATATTCGCGCTCCATAGCGGCAAATCGGAGTTGTATACGGAAAAGGGTCAAAATAGGGAAATCTGCAAGGGGTGCAAGTGATTTTTCCTGAGTAGTTAACCATCATCTGAGTCATAGAAGGTGTGCAATATCCAAGTATTGTATGATACAATACTTGGATATTGAAAGAAGGGAATTTGGTTTTCAGAATATGCGGAACTCGGTTTTCACCAAATGCGAATTTGTTTCATGATATTTCATACACCTGTAAGCAATCATATTAAAAGCGGAATTGAATTATAATCACTTTTCCCGTGAAATACATGAATAAATATTGTCTGCGATGGTTAATTAAATGTTTTCGGAGAAGTTATCGGAATTTTATGATGAAAATTTTCATGTTGGGGTTCTCGACAATGAACTTTCTCCCTTTAATATTTTCAGGCCTTTGCAACTTCTGGTTATATGCCGGCATTAGATTTCTAGTTCCTTATTGCATATGGGACACCCAGTATATCTTCGCATCTTCGGCAATAGCCGATTTGATGTCAATTCCAACAGTGTGCTATATACCATGGGTAAAAACTCTAAGATTTACGTGATATTGGGATTCTTATGATAAAAATGTTGAAAATGCAGAAGGCCACAATATTTGAATATTTCTGCTGGGGAGGGTCCTTTCGAAATAATCGTCGAAGACCAGCGAATTCATCGGAACTCAATATTTTCAAATTAAAACTCATATTTGATATTATGTAGGTATTTGAGTCTATTTTACGTAAATAATCAAGGAAGAATTCTGAAATCGGAGAAAAGAACAATTTCGAACTACTTGACGTAATTGAGGGGTGCATAGCTGAAGTTAACCAAGTCCATACAGCCTAGTTTTGAGATAAATGGCTTAGAAGTTGTTTATCACCAATTACCTAATTCAAAATTGAATTCTTTCGATTTTAACCTTTTAAATGCACGGACTTGGTTCACTTCAGCCATAGCTCTCTTAACACAGTTTAAGAGTGTTTAAGAGGGCTGTGCTTCAGCTATGACCGGCGTGAAGCTAGCAGCCAAAATGTAGCAGCCAGTTTCCGAATATACCCGAACGACCAGTGGCGTCGTAAAAATATATATTTATATCATAAATATTAAAATTCATTCTTTCGAAAAACCTTCACCTACCTATTTATTTCCTTTCATAAAACAACTATGAAAATGTACACTAACATGAGAGATGTTCGAAATGGAGTTAGCCCCAGTCTAAATCGACGAGGACCTGTACTAATAACTAGCTGGAAGTGAATACCCCCTGATATTCAATTAGTCAAAAATTTTTGTTTCAAAGCGAATTCACTCACGTATCACATTTTCTAAGCGGGTTTACTTGATTTCAATCCAAATTTAAATTATAAATCCGAAAGAATTCATAATTTGCTTATGCATATAATGTTCTTTTAGTCTTTTAGTGATAACAAGCAAGTCTGAGGTTCTCTGTAAGAAAGAGTTTCATTATTATTATCATTCTCAGTAACACTATTTACAAATCTCACCTGTAAAAAAAAAAACGATATTAAATGCCAATTATTCACTTATAACAATTTCAATTCTCAAATAAGTTTTCGATATCAAAATTCTATAATGACAGATCAATGATTAATATTCTACTACTGTCAATTATAACACTTTGCTTAAGATGTCTAAAAACATGGTGTATGCACTGATTAGATTTTGCTTTGCCCGCTTCGAAAATAAGAGATAAGTTTCGTTTTTCCCACTGTAGGTAGCGCTGTTTAGGAATTGACAGTTGTCAATTGATGTTTGAAAATAATTTGAATGCATTCCTACGACTTGCGAATGTGCTGTATTTATAAGCGATTATTGGTGTGTGAAAATGTATTAGAAAGGTACAATATTAATTTATTGAACATGTCGTTCAGTTTTCTGTATGGAACTACAGCTAAGAATTCGGTGTTGTTGGACTATCACTCTTTGTTGTTGGAAATTGAGGCAGAGCCAAATCAGTTGAACATTCGGGACGGATAGAGCTAACAGTTTAATGGCAACTTCAGCAATATTTAAGCAATAAAGGAACTGTATTGAAAATACGTAATATGAATTGTGAGCATGTATTAAGAAACAGAAATACGTTAATCTGTTCGAGTCTGTTCTTCAAATATTCTTCACAAGTATAGTGAAAATTGCGTTTCAGTCAATTGAATATATTGAATATTTCGCCAATCAACTATGTTTTATTGAAATCATATTGAATCACCTTCCT
This sequence comes from Coccinella septempunctata, assembly GCF_907165205.1. Taxonomy (NCBI): domain Eukaryota; kingdom Metazoa; phylum Arthropoda; class Insecta; order Coleoptera; family Coccinellidae; genus Coccinella; species Coccinella septempunctata. The sequence continues at coordinate 9,333,457 of NC_058190.1, read as the reverse complement.
CACGAATAAAATATGTCAAAAAGAAATTATCTTGAAGAAAAATAGTAAGAGCTCCTTCGAATCCTTCGATAGAGTGTTGAAATATCTGCAGATTCGTTTTTACAACGAAAATTCAAGTGTAAATCACAAATATTCGTTAGCAGCTCAGAAAATAGTCCGCTTCATTTTTTTTTGGATTCTTTGATGGATCAGGAACACAGACATGACTATAATCTGTGGTCGAAATAAACGCAGAACAAAATAAAGCGAGAGAGTATCATTAGATTTTCTTTCATAGAACAAGGATAGAACATGGTGGCGCCGCCACGAAACGAATCTCTTATTTTCGATTTAGTCAAATGTCATTCCATTCAAAAATTGACGAGTGCATACACCATGTTTTTAGACATCTTAACTTTGATCAATTCATTTTAATTTAAATCAACAATGCAAACTACTAGCGCAAGATTCAAAAAGAGTACACTGTACTTTTTTTACATGCATACTTTTAACACTTTTTCAGTTGAACAGAATTTAAAAAAGTTCAAAATCTCGACAGAGGGCAATAAATAATATCATCAAAGGAATAAAAACAGGGCCGCATTTTGACAAAATTACATAAAAGATGAATTCGTTCGACTCCTATTCTCTTGTGAAAAGTGTGCCATGCAAAGTGAAAATTGAATTCCTTAGCATAACTTATGCAGTTTTTCATGACGATAACAAAATTTCTATAAGGGATGTGAAAAATATAGATTTTGGAGCTTGAAAGAAAAATCATGATATTCTGAGTACTGCTCTGAAAACATTGATATTTCATGAGCCGTCGAAAGAGCTTTCTGAAGTGTATAAGGCCATAAAATTTGATCGAAATCGGACTTTGCATTTCAGACTTATGGCTATCGCAAATTTAGGACAATAATAACTCGGTTATCGTGCATTGTTGTTAAAATAAGGAAGAAAAAATTATTGGGAATATAGGACATGTTTAATTCCTATTTTTCAATTCGTGGCAATGCCAACGTTTCGAGACAAATTCGTTTCTTTTTCAAGGCTAAAAATGAATACAAAATTATATCATAAGACATACAATATGACATAACATGAAAATAAATTACCTAGTTACAATTAACAATATTGTACGCTTCTTAAAAACATTTAGACATTTTAAAGAAATCAAAAATATATAGAGCAGGTACACAATGCATCTAGAGTTTTAAAGATCTTTTTATTGAATTCTCCATTATATTAGTTTTTTGTTGCATGCTATGATTGATTGATTGATTGATTGATGCATCTGTTAGTACTTATTGGTTTAGTGTACCAGTCAGTGAAAATAGGTACTAGAATTTTCTCTATCAATAAATCTAAAAAAGGTAAACTAATGTCCTTCTCTACTTCAATCGTGAACTTTATCTTATGATGGTATGATGGCTCATTAAGCCAATAGTTTACTTTTTTTAGATATATTGATAGAGAAACTTCTAGTACATATTATTACTGACTGGTACACTAAACCAATAAGTACTAACAGATGCATAAATCTTTACAGCAATCATAGCATGCAAAAAAAAACTAATATAATGGAGAATTTAATAAAAAGATCTTTAAAACTGAGCAACAAGAAGTTTCATAGGAAGAACTTATATAAAATTGAAAAGAATAACTATCCCACATACTTACTTTGTGGAAAGAATAATAAATAAACATACATCCAACGGAAGTCGTGTAGTGTTAATGTTCCTTCTAGAACGACCGTCTCTTCCTACTTTAAATTTCCATAGTTACCTAGTCTTTCTCATTCTCACAGAGTAAATAAAATATTTAAGGAGTTGAATGTAAAGTGTCAAGTGTGTTTTTTGCAATTTATTCACCACAAAGTGATTTTTCACAACATTAATTCAAAACACCTTATATGTCATTTAGAATCGGGAGTGATATACAAAATACCCTGTGTTAAACATAACAAGTGTTATGTTGGCCAATCAAAGCAGCTTTGACGCGATAGAATAAAACAACATGAATATGATAGTGAAAATATTGCAAATTTTAACAAAACTGCTTCAACTTTGCATCAAATGACTATGGGCCATAAATTTGATTTTAAAAATGTACAAATTCTTGATAGAGAACAGGTTGGTTATAAACGTAATATAAGCGAGATGATTCACATAAAAAGAAATTACACCTTTAATCATAGAGAATAGAGAAGATGTGCAATACCTAGGCACGATTTATAATAATATACTTATAGCGTTTTCTATTGGTAAAACTAGTGCTGCACTGGATCACAGAACATCAAATGTGAATTAGGATATCTTGAAATTATTGCACTGTTTTTATAATATGCTCTCAATACGCACCAGTTTTACAAATGAAATTTGCTATTATAGTGAATTTCGGTGGTAAAACTAGCTTCAGATGAATTGTAATGATTGTAGTGACATCAAAATATGCACTCGCACTGCACTAGTTTCACCAATAGAAAACGCTATTAGAAAGTAATAAGTAATCGCTGACCTCGTCAATAGTGTTAAGTCCATTCGTGGTCAATATTTTGTAAACTTATGTTAATTGTTGGTGTCATTGTCGTAAATATGGAAATAATATCTGATAAGATAGATGTTTGCATTGTGTACCTGCTCTACAAATTTTTGATTTCTTTGAAATGTCTAAATGTTTGTAAGAAGCGTACAATATTGTTTATCGTAACTAGGTGATTTATTTTCATGTTATGTCATATTGTATGTCTTATAATATGAATATTTGTATTCATTTTAGGCCTTGAAAAAGAAACGAATTTGTTTCGAAACGTCGGCATTGTCACGAAATAAACAACAGAAATTAAACAGTGTCCAATATTCCCAATAATTTTTTCTTCTTTATTTTGGACAATTTTCATTAATCAACACGTATCTCCGAAACTAATAGCCTTACGGCCGTTTTCAATAACCTATCCAAGATAAGGGATAGATCGCTATCTCCAGTTTGTCTGCCTATCTATCCTTGTAGTTATCTATCTATGGTTTGCATTTCACAATTATGGTTTGACGTTATCTATCCAAAGGCAAGGATAGATAGGAATCTATTCAGCTCAGACCACAGAACACTAATATAAGACCTCACATCATTAATTAATTTCTAGCGGTTGAGATATTGGAGTGTGTTAGAAAGTGTAAATATTTGAATATTATGTATATAAGGTTAATCGTGTGTGTATGACTACATACCCGTATGCACCATTTCATTAAACGAGCTTAATTCCTTAATGTCTTTTTTTCCCATAGAGATTCTATGCTTGAACGTCGTTCAATGAAAAGTGCATACGGCAATAAATACATCACAATAACTGTTGATCGAGATTCTCAAACACGCAATACTTGAAAAAGAATTCCTCAACCGTAAGTACCTTCAAATAAAAGCGCCGTTGTTATCGATATTCATTTTTCAATAATTTCAAGTTCTGAAGGCAATGATTTTTTCAGCCTAAATCAAAACCAATGACTCAAGAAGAGGCCATGCGTTTGGTACAATTTGTAGCAGCTGATGGGGTTATTACCAACAGAGCTATTAATGCTACCAACAATAAATTGAAAGAGGAGAGTTGGAGAAGATTGACCGAATCCTTCAACTCTTCGGTTTTTTCCCACATTGCGCCCTCAAATATGGATTAATTAAATCCAATAATTCACTCACAGCACCTTTGCTCAGTTGAATTCTACATGTGAACTCGTAATCATTCAAAATAATCATGTAATCAACTCGTGCTTTATAAACTTTTTGGGTCTCTTCCGATTCACTTTCTTCATCATCAATCATCTCTAATAATTCCATGTCGCTATCGTCGCTACTCAAATAATCCATTTTTTGAAGTTAATTACAATTCAATTGTTAAGAAAAAATCACTGAAATGCACCCTGATAGCAATTTCCAACGCTTATCTCTACCCCTTACTGCTCGAAATCGACAGATCAAAAAACTGAACTACCGGAGATAATTTTTACAATCGATGGTTTACTTCAAATTTCTTTGAAACGCAGATAGGCGCATATATAATGAAAGTTCCTATCTCTGGTTGTCAATCTGACCTCATTTCAGAGGAAGGGATAGATCGCTGCGGCCAGTAAGAATCGCTATCTGCAGATAGAATATTGAAACGTAAACAAGCACAGAATGACAGATTTGTCTATCCCTAGTATCTATCTATCCACCGTTTTGATGGATAGATAGGTTATTGAAAACGGCCGTTAGGGTACAAATCGAGCAAGTTTTCTGAAAGACCTATATGACCCGCCTTCACCATTAGGCTATGGCCAACGACTCATGAAACACCCTGTATATGGATGGCATTCTCATAAACATGTCGATAGCTTATTCGTGTTTCGACAAGATATCCGAAGGACCGCGAAGGGCTTAGTGCTTAGTAATCCCCAGAGCCAGAAGTAATCGCAAGTTCTTTAGGGATTACTAAGCACTAAACCTTTCGATAAAGTGCTCGAATTACTAAACACCATGCGGTTTTAAGAAGTGCTCGGGAGCACAAAAAGGCTTCAAGTGCTTTCACAATTTGTTGATTCAATCATCGGCAGTGATCCATTCATTATTATTTCGTATGTCCAATGTCTCCGAAAGAAATTCTTATAACAAGTTCATATATAAGTTCATAGTTTTTCGTTTGATGGCGAAATTTATCACTTTTGATAAATACGCCTGTTTATTTACAAAACATACCCGTGTTAAGGTTGGAAAAAAACATTAGATACTATCGTAGAAATTGTTGAATGCTAGGGAAAAAAATATACTTAAAAAAAACTGTATATTTAACTCGTGTATAAATTGATGATTGTGCAAAATAGCATTTAATGCTATTTTGCTTACTTCAATGTACCGTTGATTTTTTGCTCGTCTGCTCCATTGTTATCACTTGCAAATGTCACATATAAAAATTTTTGTGCCATTTCTAACACGGTCATATTCTTCGCGGCACCATTGCGAGAGCACCTGACACCTGATCCAGAATTGGTTTGATCCAGAGGATGAATATAAACCATTGCAATATATACAGGTTACATCTTCGCCCTCTCCGTCATATTTTTCAACAGTGTCATCCTCATTGTCCGAAAAACCTCGGTCTACAAATTCTTTCTTTCGTATACCTACCTCTTTTGGTTGATTTTCTTGGCTCTTGTTTTGCATTGTTTTCGATTTGTACGATGCTGGATGTACTAGGAATATTTATATCAGTAGGTCAGCAATGATACTGCTTTGTTTTGGTCCCGTAGGTGCAGAAACATGTTCAGAAGATAGGTTGGATGGTAAAAACGCCTTTATGTAGGCCTGTCCAACCAGCTCCGGAATATTTTTTAAAGATGATACATGTATCAGGCCTCCACACCCTAAATGTCTCAAACCTCCCTTAAAGCAAGTTTTAAAGTAATTTATGTTTTCATTTTATACCCATACATTTTGGCAACCGAATAAAACAGGAAATTAAGTAGTTTCATGCATATTTCCCAGTCAAATGTTTGTTTATGCCGAAAAATTAATGCATGATCATAAAACCCTTAGGTAACGAGAGTAAATACTTACAATGTCTCACCTCGAAACACTTTTTGTTGATGAATATTTCACGAACAAACTACTGTTAGCCTTACAGATTAAGGTCACGTACTGCCTTCTGCCAGAGAATAGTCTTCACCAGTATATTACTTTTGAAAACGGCTACAGACCGCGTATATAAGCCTGTATCAAGCCTCCCCATGTATCAATGCTCCCTAGTCTCCCCTACTTCAGTTATCCTTGCTACATGAAGAGAATTTCTGTGTGCTAAAAAAAATTCTCATTGCGGGCGTGGTAAGTGGTAAGGAGAAATCCCAAGCCCAAGTATGTAGTTGTACAGTGGTCAGAATCAAAGATTATAAATCTATAATCTTTGTTCAGAATGTTTGGGACCGGCAGGGTTGAACTGAAACATTTTCTTGCTTGTCAAACGAAGCAACTATGTTAAATCTATCTATCTCAAGTTTTTCAATCGATAATTCCTTTTTTCTACAAACGTCAAAAAATGACAAGGTTCGAGCATTGACAACGATATGCGAAGTGACCCTTTTTTTCATTTTCCTTCGTTCCCATGACACCGTGCGCGAAGTAGTGTGTGAAATTCTTACTTCGCACACTGCATGTAAACTATATGGGATTTTTATATCATAACCTTTATGTTCCTCAATCAAGCAAAAATCCAAGAAATCATTCATTTATTAATGTATAACAATAATTAAGGCTTTCAAATTGTGAGAAAATTTAACACTACTTAATTTTATTTATTATTCACAATGTTAACATTAATGGTGCAGCAAGTGTACGAACCAATAATTAGGTATTCCTAAGCCAGATAACTCAGATTCAGCTCGTGATATCGTAGATTTGGGAGTTGGATAAGACTATCCATTTTTGATTTGCAAGCAACTGACGTAGAGGTGACAGCACTTGATCCTGAAATTTCAATACCCTTTTTCATATTAAACTAAACATGATACTTATTTTAGAATAATATTTTTGACGTTTGTAGAAAAAATTTTGTTTGCATCTCATGCGCGAAATACTTTGGTGACCTCGACTATTTTTTTAACTCGGCTGCGCCTCGTTAAAAAAATCAGTTCTCGTTCATCAAAGAAGCATTTCGCGCACTAGATACAAAAATAACTATTTGAGCATTTAGAACATAAAACATCAATTATTATCAATCTCACATCTATTTCCGTCCAGTCAATGACTGATTCTCTATTGACATATTTTCGATATATTCGGTGATCGGTGATGAAAAATCTAACGTGCGTTCAGAAAAATTCGTCGTCAAGTAGGCTATGGAATTTTGAACGTCGATATTTCGTGTCTAAACGTAATTCTTAGCTCGTGCTTTACTATTTTCCAGGTGAACTGTCATTTTAGCATTTTGGGTTGTTGTTGAATTAAAATTATCAGCAAATTATAAAGATGGTTTTTACGGACGTGTGAAAGACTTTTACTATTGAATTCTACTTCAAAATTGGAAAGAACATTGAAGGAAAATGGAAATATTCTGTTCCGGCGACTTCATTGAAGCCTATGTTGCTGTTGATTATTAAGAATGAATTTTTCCATTGTACTGTTTTGCGATGTGTTGACGAAACAGGTATGTTCAAACAAAAGGTGGTATACCAAAAAAGAAAACTCTAAAGTTCAGTAATAATGAAAACATGGTGACAGAAGCTCGACAAACCTCTCTTCAGATTTTATCTCAAGTGGATGGAGTATCCGTTGACATATGCCACCCGATTTTGAAAAAAAGATATCCATTTGTTTCCATAAAGATTGACATGTTATCAGAAAACTGAAAAGGTTGTGATTACCTAACCTTGTAGCATCCGAGAAAAATTGGAGTTCAGTATCATACTGAACTGATGCATACTAGCATACTGACAGTATGCATCAGTCAAAGGGAAAATGTGGACCTACTTTCTTTTATGGAACTTCAATAGCAGAACGTTATGAAGGAGAAAGCATCATGCCTTTTTATAGCTGAATTGAATTTTAACACGTTGAGCGCCATCCAAATATTATTATATTTTCTTGTGGGGCCAAATTTTCTGTGTCGATATTTTGATTTGCTCTTATATCATATAGATAATCCCTTTGCTCAGATTCTCGCTAAAAGTGCAATATCGCCTGATATCAAGAATATTGATGAGCGGGCCCACGGGACCGCTCTGGTCCCCAGAAAAATAGAAACGCACAGCAAATGCGGTACAGGTGAAATTTGTCGAGTCCAATCTCCTTATTATAACCATAACAACACCTGTTCAATTTTTTTCGAATAAAAATTCGAAAAAAAAAACTACTGAAGAGTAGTCGTAAATTCCAAAACAGCGGTCCCTACGGACCGCCGTGGTCCTACAAGTAAGACCATCAGCGGTCCCTACGGACCGCTGTGGCGCTCAACGTGTTAATAAATTGTCCAAGAGCCATTTTCATGTAATTCAGTTCTTTAGTTTAGTCATGGATTTTCAGTAATGGCCAAATGAATTCAATATTTATAGAAAATTAATAAACATATTATTGAGAATCTTACTGCGATCTTTTCATATGACTGAAGTAACTAGAACCTTCTTACAAAAAAAACATACTACCACGATCAATTCAAGATTCATGTCTCTTACGTATGAAAATAGTGGACGGTTAAAATTTTTACGAAGAACTTTTCTAACCGCCTCAGATTGTTTGGATTCTTGTCATCTTACTCAATGAAAGAAATGCTTTTCGAACGTTGGGTGAAATTAACAGGTAACCTTTTCTGAAAAGTGCCTTTCCGTACAGAATTACGATATATAGGTTAATGTTATCATTGTTTACATTTTGGGAAGATGAAGTAATTCAAGGAAAGACATACGTGCAGCCACCGAACATCAGCCTTCAAAATTTCATAGCCTACTTGACGACGAATTTTTTTGAACGCACGATAATTGGAAATGGCATAAGAGGGAAATCGTTGAAGGACGATCAAACTCTCTGTAAACCCGCTTGAAATTTGGATATCATTTTTGGTGGTCATAGGTATGGGTGACACGAAATAATCAATGGAATATTTATATCTTTTATGTTGTAGAAGATAAAGTCCTTAAGTAGGTATATGCAGGCAGGGTGTTTCAAATGCAATACTTTCGTGGTTTCATTTTCAGGGAATGCAATCACGCGAGATCTCGTCAATTTTGAGATTCTCTCGAGATTGACAGTTTTGTGTATTTATTCTTGCAAATAATTGAAATAATCATACCGCACGTGTTTCGCTATCAAAATAGCATCTTCAGGTGTGTGAAGGTAAACAGGGGAGCCTCCGCTGCGCCACTGCGTTCTCCCTTACTATTCGTAATGAAATTCAATTCTACCAGTAAGCAAAGTTTCTTGCAAGTTGAAATCACAGGATACAGGCAAGTTTGATACAAGGCTCTTTGATACAGGTTGCAATATCACTTCGGGATCACGCCAGAGTCTCTGGATCATGCTGTGCTTATGTTTGGTCTTTGGATCAGTTACATGTTCAATTCATTTAAGTATTTTATCCGAAGTTTATTATTATTATTGTGAATGGTAAATTTCATGCCAACTTTCGTGTCGAAATGCACTGCGGACCGCAAATGGGCAATGGCGCAAATTGATTACGAATGCAGCTTAAAGTTCAGCAATCAGAAATATCGGAACATACCCAATAACAAAATTAACCTAAAATAATTTTCTATTATATTCTATGGTTGTTTCTGCCTTCGTAATCGTTGAAATTCAAAATAAGAAATAAGATATAAATAATGGAAGTTTTGAGAATAGCTTTATTCATTTCAATCTCAGCGAGTTCAGCATTATCAAAAATAGATCCAGGAGAACTTAAATGTCTGGGTAAGCCACCACTCGAGCTTCAACCAGTAAATTTTGTTTAACTCAGAAATCACAGCATATGTATTTTACTCTGCTGAAATTTTCTATTGGGTTTTATGAAAATATTCGTTTCAGGCTCCCTAGAAAGAACTGAATAGCATTTTTTCAGAAGAATCACAGGGTATTATGAACTTCAGCTCAATATAACAAATTTATTGAATTTTAGTGTGTGAACAAAGTATCAATGAAATGAAAAAAGCAGTGAATTTGCTGGATCCATCCAAAAAAATTGATGTCGGCGGATATCATTTAGATGCTGAAGGAAATTACAGATCAACCAAAGTAATATCTGCGGCACATTCAGAAATTCTGTTATCAGAAATAATGGACCAAATATGTGATAAAATGGAAAATTATGTCAGGGCAACCTGGAAAAGCAATGGTACTTTAACTCTTCTGAACCTTTTGGACCCTTCAGGTGGTATGAATTCCAAAATGTCAGAAGTCGATATTATTCAAGATGATGATCTTAATAAGAGTCTACAGTACTATGTAAGTAACTAACTCTATGGTACGATGGGATACTGGGAAAAATAGGGAAGTATTTTATATACCTTAGGTTTTTCTATTGATATGTTGATTTTCACAGCAAGATTATCTACCCAGCATACAAATTTCAGGCTTCGAATACATCTCAATTATGTGAACTAAAAACTATTTCAAGGATCTAAAAACTAAGAGCCAATTTACACAATGTTTTGTTGAATAATTATTGATAGATAATTCCCAAGCAACTATGCAATTGGCGATATGTCACTATATATGTTGGTGCAAATCACAGCTTTTTCATATTCAAAACAAAATAGTTCTCCTTACACCAACTCTTGATGTTCCCTTCGATGTCCCCCAATAAAGAATTTGCCTCCTCAATTGTCAATGCTAAAGATGGCATCATCTGTCAAGGCAATAAGTTGTGCCAAAATCCCTCTGCATTACTTTAGGTTTAGAATCGAAGGATAATATAATTACTTGTGATACACCAGCTTTATTTTTCCTTATAGTGTACTGGTATTATAGGTATTATCTATAACCATTTCTACTGTTTGTGATCTGTCTCTCAAATATCTTTCTAGCAACTTCAATTGTTCTGGTACCATATTTTGACGTCAACTTTTACATAATCAAATGCTGCTAAATATTAGTTTTGTTTGTTGGTTCACAACATTTCTGAACTGTACAAGGCAAGCGCAATTCCATTTTATGGTAGGGAAAATCTATTTGCGCAGAGTAACTTTCTGAACGCAATCAAGGTGTTGAGTCTGGGGAGTGTGGTGGCCATTCAATTGGCCATTTCGAATTTAGTGAGGCAATGGCTCACAGATCCTTTCCCAGATAATTGGTAGGAGAGCGCCATGCTGCCCAGACTCGACACCTCTAGATTTTTTCAAAAACTTTGCGAATGATAGCTAATGCACGATGGTGTGAAACCAACTGAACGTTACTACATGGAATTCTTTCCATGTCTATGAAGTACTGAAAACCAGAAGCAACAACCATCATACAAGATTGGAAGGTCACATAAATAGGTACGCAACCACTGTTATTGGATAACCAACCAAGAAGATTGAGAAGACTGGCCAGCTGACTTACTGGAAAACTAAGAGTTCCCCTCAATAGAGGGAAAATTGTTATATTAAATGTTATCGAATATGCTGAATGTATATTCTGATTGCTTGTGGAAATAAAACATGAAAAAAATTCTTAAACCAAACCATCTTTATTGCATAGAAATAAGATGTTTAAACGTGGTTCAAGAATGTAATCAGTGTGCAATGAAATAGTGCATACAGCCATTAATATTATTATTAATCTCCTGGATGGGATGATGAAAACAATTCATATTCATTGATTTTTTTTTTTCAGTGTACCTCTATCATGGAAGAAAACGAGGATGATGTAATAAAATATTTTCAAGAAGGTCAAGATGGATTTGTTTGTTCGAAAATAGGACTGTGCAAAGCAAACCATTTCGTGAAAGAAGATTTATAGCATTTCAAGAAATGATCCTACACTATTAAAATTGTCTCAAACATTCCTTCAATTAATGTTTTGATTGAAACCACAATAATTAGGAAAATAAAGGATGTTCAATCAATATGGCCCTCCAAGACCAAATATCAAGATCAATGAATGCCGAGCAGAATTCATTCATCCTAGATTTTTACTGAAAGAGTGAAAGACACTGTTTTGTGTCTTCAGAGTCTTATAATACAGTACAACCTCAATAGTAAGAAACGGTTACTACATGGGACACTCCAGTAATCTGAACAATTCTATGCTTCAGGCATTTTGAAATTTTTACCTCTGAAATCCCATCGCGAAAATATTGATATGCAAAACACAATATAATTTTATTGTCTAAACAAGTTGAAAAAGTTTTTGACTGTTGGAAAACCGCACGGTGCGCAGACGCAATTTTGTGCTAGAATGTTGAAATGAAAACATTATACAGGCACTTTTTTATGGCAATCCAGTTGCATACTATGATTTTTTCCTACAGGTTTATTTGCTGAGCTATAACATAAAGTTGTATTTTTTCTTATGAGAACAGTAGTTTAAAATGACTTAGAAAAAATCGCCATTTTTTTACCGTTTCAGAAATATATCATACATCGCCCTCAGTTTTTCTAAGTCATTTTAAATTACTGTTTTCATAAGACAAAATACATCTTTATTTTATAGCTCAGCAAATATACCCATTGGAAAAAATCATAGTACGCCACTGGATTGCTATCAAAAAAGTGTCTATAATGTTTTCATTTCAACATCCTAGCTTCAACAGAAACAGAGATAATGATCAAAGTTGAAATTTTAATTTTGTCCTATAACTCGAAAACAAAAGAAAAGAGGAATGCAGTTAATGGCATTATTAGTTTCACGAAAAAAGACGACATGAATGGTACAATCATTTTCCTCTATCTCGTTGGGGTGAGAAATTCGTAGTTCAGGTATCACCAATTTTGCCCACCCTGTACATGAAATGAATATGGTATTGTAAGATACATTTGAAAATTTCATAATATACAGGATGTTCTAAATATTTCAGAAATTAAATTCTAACTGACTTATATCTTCATTCAAAATTTGGAAGAGATCGAATTGTTATTTCTCCATAAACTTCTAATGGTGGGACACCCTGTATATTCTCCCAAACATTTCATTCATTGTGTATAAACATCATCAGGGCCTACAAAAATAATAATTATAACCAATAGTTCCTTTGATAAAACTAGATCTGTCGAAATGATTAAAGTGACTTTCGTCCAGTTGCAGGAGAGTCCATTAAAATTTGATACTCCGTCAAAATGTCAATCCTCCATTTTCCCTCCAAAAATGACAGTTTTAAATTTTGATAGGGCATCAAATCTTAATGGACTTTCCTGCAACTGGACGTTAGAATCGCTAAAAAGTATTGACATCTATCAAGTTACATAGGTAAAAACAAAAGGGGGCAGGTGCAGTTTTAAAACACGAAAAAAATGAGGTATAATATTCATCAAAATAATGGACAATAACCGGTAATAATTTAGTGTATTATATTTGAGTATTCAACAATTCCCTAAACTCTAGGGTCATTTAAATATAAAATAAAGTCCTCCAGTGATGCTGGACACTATCAATGAGAAGATCTTATGATCTTGTTGTTTTGATCAACTTGAGTGTTGATTGTAGTAGATAGTAGTTAGTAGTAGGAAGGGCCTGGAAAATTTCTTGTTTTTTAGGGAGACCTCAAATGCAGACCTCTAATCTGACCTTCAAGTTTGATTTCAAGGTCAAGAAGATTTTTTTTAATAAAAAATATACATTTCTCTTTCCAGAATATCAATTGAAGGAAACGAAATGTCCCCAGGTTTCCATGAAGAATATGATTTTGCAAAGAAAATGTGTATCCTCTGTACGAAAAATTTACTTGACCTCCAAGGTTAGCTTGAAAATCTACAGACCAAGAGAATTTCATTTCAAAGATTTTCTGATCCAAGCTCGCCCCAAGGAGCTAATTCATTGGATTTTTTTAAATGGGTCACCCAATATATTTTTAGTCTCATGGAATTTTTTCAAGAACTTGATTCGATGGCTTGATCTGGTGGTGAGATTTCTTATGTGTATTGTGGTTTTTATATGACTTCATCAGAGTTTTTGTATTAGCTGATCGCGAATATTCCGAAACGTCACTGAAGGAGTAGCCGTTTCCTTTTATGTTACTTGTGTCGATATATCCATCCCGCTATACATTTTCAAGAACTGAAAGTTGGGCAACTCTAGTCCTTGAACACTTGTACAGATTTTAATGCTTCACAATAAAACTGATGTGGCCGATACTTGATGAAAATCCATAATCGAAACAGATTATACGATTTTCACAAAATGAGTTCAAACCGCGACACGCGTTTCGCTATCACAATGGTAAACTTGTTTACCTTCACCCACCTGAAGATGCTATTATGATAGCGAAACATGTGTAGTGGTTTGAAAACTCATTTTGTGAAAATCGTATAATCTGTTTCAAAGGATAAGGCGACGTTGATATTGTTTTGCACCAGGGCTGAGATCTAACTTCCACTGGTGGAGTACGATTGTATAGGCATAAAAGTGAAAAGAAGAACTTCTATAAAAGTTCCTATATTAATCTACTGGCTTACAATACATAAAATTCGCTTACACTTAAAGCATTAATGAACCATTTATAAAAACTTAAAAGATTACCACATGTTATAATCAGAATCGTCACTATCAAATGTGAGAAAAAATCCTAGAAGAGTGCTGTAAACAACTATATTTCCTGCTAAGGTCAAATAGCAGGCACCCCATTGTATTACAGGAACTCTGGCTAAGACAATCGGCAGAGCAAATGAACTAACTACAATGCCCATTGTGAGAAATATTGCATTTTCCATACATGAATTTCCGGAACCAGATCCATCAGAAAATCTTTTCGCTATCATTGTAGGTATAGGAGAAATCATATAAAACAATACTACAAGAAATGGCCACCAGCTTCTGTAAATTCAAGTTAATTAAAAATTGGTATAAATCATCGAAAATGTTCAAGACTTACGCGTAAGTATTAAGAGCGCACGCTAAGATGATGAGCGTCATACCCATAGATCCAGCAAAGGCGAGACATACCAACCTGAAATAAAAAAAAAAACGCTATACCTGGAAGGAATCATTTCAATAAAACAGTGGAGTTCATAAGAATTAATTTCAGAGGGAGAGGGAGACATACAAAACTAAAAATTTTCATTAAGGTACTTAAGTAAGTAGGTAAGAATAAAAAGTAATGTTTAAAAGAAAACTGAAATAGAAATCGTATGAAACTTTCGATGTTCTAAAAGCAACCGCGAAAAGGGAGAAAAAAGGGTAAAAATATTATACGATATTGTACGATTTTATGAGGACCTGCCAGCCCCCTCCTTATATCCGCCACTACACTCAGACACATACAAAATTAGATTCCATAAATTTATTGAAAGTGTGCATGAATATTAAAAATGTTTCATTGACACTGCTACTGCAGTTTCTTCAAATTTTTTTATGTACATTCCAAAAGAAAAAAGTTCCATGTGGAATGAAATATAATAATTTCTATACAGCGTGCCAAAAAAGTAATTCAACAATCCCATAATTCTTGTATGAAGAATTATTAAGGAGAATCCTCGCACCGACGTTAAGCGTTTATGGCGATCGTTATACAGGGATGTCCCAGAAACCGACGTGAACCCGGAACAAGGCGATAGCTCCATTTCTGACCAGAATATTAAAATTTGGTTCTAGTAAAAGTGTCTTGGTTTTCGAGATGTTGACAGTTTTGTGAAGTTCGTCATCACCTCATTGATTTTTTTTGTCTCACCGTGTAAGGTCGAAAATGTTGTTTTATCGAATACTTGACGAATTACATGTCGGAATAGTTGGGTATAATTTTTTTTATAGCATGAACGATCAAATTTGGGTAGAAAAATTTGAGGAAAAAAATAGTGCGAGTCAATTTTTTTTTTCTGAGCACACCATAGTAACCTTGGATAATCTTTTATCATATTGAACACAGATTATAGAGTATAAAAAATAGAAAGATAGGAAACGAAGCGACTAAAGTGATGTGAGCGCCATCTGTGTTTCAAATGTGTTTTTAAAGCCCTAAGACTGGTTAAAATATCAATTCGGGGGACATTAACAGAAACATGACATTTCTGAGATTTCAGATGGCGATTTTTTGTCAAAGTGGTTTTGAATATTTTGATTCTCGTACCGCCTTTTGTTTATCAAGCTCGTTCTAGTTGCTGATTTTTGAAATTTTGTCTAATTTCTTGGTGAACACCTCAAAATATCGTTTGAAAATTATTGTATTGTGAAGAACTGTGGATCAAATAAAACGAATTTTACTAAGGAAAAAGGGAATGTAAGTATTAAAACTGGTAACATGTGAATCGGTCATTCATTGATTTTTCATTTTCAGTGCTACGAAGTGGATAAAATTTTCAGGGCGTAAAGGCCTGTCAACACTATACTGACTACACCATGTGCAATGAACATTTTACTTCAATTCAATTGAGAACTGTTCATCCTGGTAAATTATTGTATGCAGGAAGCATCCCTTGCATGAAGGGTCCATTTAGGGGAAATTATGACTTTTATACGTCCATTCAAAGATTCTCAATTGCCTTCAATATATTCAGAAATGCAAAAGTTTTATGGATTTCGATTTGTGAATCGGGAAAGTCAAAGTCAAAGATTATAGAGTAGAAAGATGGGAAACGAAGCGACTAAAGCGATTTGAGCGCCATCTGTGTGTCACGCGTGTTTTTAAGACGCTAGGACTGGTTAAAATATTAATTTGAGTGCCATTTGCAGAAATATATGAAATTTTTCAAGATTTCAGACGTCAATTTTGATCAAAGAGGTTTAGAATGTTTTGATTCTCATTCCGCTTTTTGTTTATCTGGCTCGTTCTAGTTGCCGATTTTTGAATTTTTTTGTCTTATTTCTTGGTGAAAACATCAAAATATTGTTCGAAAATTATTGAATGGTGAAGAAGGGTGGATCAAATAATATAATGTATTTTACGTGATTAAGTTTTTCACTCAACTAAGGAAAATGGAAGCGTAAGTATTAAAAGTCGTAACATGTGAATCGGTTATTCATTGATTCTAATTTTCAGTGCTCCGAAGTGGATAAAATTCTCAGGACTTGAAGACAATTACTTCAGCAAACACACTACTAACTACACCATGTGCAATGAACATTTTACTGCAGGTCAATTGAGAACTGTTCATCGACGTAAATTGTTGTATGCAGAAAGCATCCCTTGCAGGAACGGCCTATTAAGAGGAAATTATGATCTTTATAGGTCCATTCAATGATACTCAATTGCTACTCTTTCAATATATACAGAAATGCAGAGGTTTTATTGATTTCCATTTGGGAACCGAGTGCTTGTCAAATTGTTGTTTGGAAAGTCAAAGTTTTATGAATCCTGCTGTGAGTGTTTTGTTCATTCATTAATCAATTTGTATATTGTGTCATGAAGAGACCATATCATAAGGAAATCATTAAAAAAGCACCAAGAAACTATACTGACATACAGGTCTTGCATATGTCTGTAAGGTTTTTTTTTAAGTGTGGTTCTGAAAATTCTTTAAATAATACCTACATATGTAAGTAACTGGTATATGTATGCTATGATGGTATGTTGAATATTAGTTAAATGGTTCATATTAATTTCTGATATATATATATGTATATATATATATATATATATATTTTACAAATTCAACTAAGTTCATTAATTCAGAACAACCTATTGTACAGAAACAACACCTTCGACGTATAGCAGATCACCATATACTTTAGTGTCCTAGTTAAAGCTTCATTTACTGCCCAGATAGAATTCGAATTTCGCGCCCTTCAATTAAAAAACAGAAAACTGTTATCAAAAAGTTTTCCTGTATTGACAGTACGTTTTTAGCGCCATCTCATTGTCACGCGTGTTTTCACTGGCCAAAATGTAGTCGGTTTTTAGTACTAGCGATATGAGGGCGTTTCCTATCTTTCTACTCTATAACCTTTGGTCAAAGTTTTATGAAACCTTCTGTGAGTGTTTTGTTCATTCATTAATCAATTTGTATATTGTGTCATAAAGAGACCATACGATGAAGAAATCATGAAAAAGCATGAAGAAATTATACTGACGGGCTTGAATACAGGTCTTGTATACCTCTGAAAGGTTTTTTTCAATTGTGGTTCTGAAAATTTTGTAAATAATATGTAAGTAACGGAAATGTGTATACTATGAGGGTAAATTGAATATTGGTTCATGTTCTGATGTACATTGTACAAATTCAATCAAGTTTATGAATTCAAAACGTTTTCACATCTTTGACGTACCTATAGCAGATAACCATATACTCTTGTCTCCTGGGCAAAGCTCTATTCGTTGTCCATAATTTCAAATTTTTGTAAATTTTTTATAGATTGCACATAAAAATTTATCAAATCTAACAGCGTATTTCATTGATACCAATTGATTCCAAACAAAGTTCAGATGAAAACAAACATCCTGGTCGCAAAACAAAACCATCCTTTTGTTTTGTCGCTCAGGATGTTTGTTTTCTGGTCTCAACAAGGTCAATATTGAAATTCAATACAAGGAATAAAACAGAAAACTGTTATTTACAATTTTTCTGTATTGACAATACGTTTTCAGCGCCATCTCATTGTCAAATGTGTTTTCACTGGCCAAAATGTAGTCGGTTTTTAGTACTAGCGATATGAGGACGTTTCCTATCTTCCTATTCTATAATCTTTGATGTTGAATAACCTGATTCATCCTCAATATACGATTAGAAAAAAAAATATATCAACATTTGTTGCCGTGGAACTGAAAACAATCAATGAGTTTATGATTTCGACGAATTCCACAAAACTGTCAATATCTCGAAAACCAAGACACATTTACTAGAACCAAATTTTGATATTCTGGTCAGAAATGAATTGAGCTATCACCATGTGCCGGATTGACGTCGGTTTCAGGGACACCCTGTATATCAAATGTACGACCATTAGATTATAGCTATTCACTGATCAGACTAAAGACAAACTAATTAAGCTGGTTTGTATTTAAAGAAAGGTAAAAATTTAAAAAAGTACTCATACGAAGAAAAGTGGCGGGAGTTGTTCAGAGAAAACTTTTACTTCAAGAATGCATAATGTTCATTTTCTTTTAAAGAGAAATCGAAGTGTGCAAGAATTTTTCCCAATAATTATTCGTACAAAAATGATAGAGTGTGGTAAACTGTTTCGCACTCAACAGCTCGGGCGCCAGTGCAGTGGGAACCCCACGTCTTTCACAGAATCTCCACAAATTAGCCTCGGTAGACTTGAATAATCCCCCCCATAATTTCATTCTGGGTGCGCCACTGGTCTATGCCGTCTCAATCCACTCTCATAACCCCCCAAAAGTTGATCTCTGGAACATATGTAATCCAAATTTTTTAGGAACTTTCTGCACCCTTCCTATTCTTATAAAGTATTTATGAAAATCGGGTGTCCATAAAGGAGTGCCAGGAGTGGTCACTCATCCCTATTTTATTTGCATTAATATAGCACCTCCTTTGCTATACCTAGTATGCCTTCTTGGTTTTCAGTAGAATAGAACGTATCATGGAGACTAAGAACTTCCCTTCGTAAATTTAACGAAAGGCACAAAACTCGTCCACCATGTTGGAGCCGCTAGTTGTAATTAGTGACTTTTGGCAGAAATTTATTAACTCCTACTAGTCAAAAAATCAGTATATTTCAGCTTTGTATTTATCGTAGCATATTTCGTTCGTTCTTTAATCAAAATAATTTGTATTTCGTCAAACACTCGACAAATGTCAGCTCAAAAAGGCGGTTAGTGCTTGAAAAATCTATTGCAAAATATGCCCAACAGAACATAAACAAACATGTATAAAAAATAAACAAACTGACAATTTTCCATACTTATAAGGTTCAAAATATTGTGTTAATACTCACGCTTTGGATTTCCGAGAGAAGAACCACACATGAAACAGAGAAAACAATAATTATTATAATTAGAAATATTCAATGGAAATATATATTCGGATGCGCCATTGGTATTGCTATATTATATTATTAGCCATTCTACTAATGTTAGTTCGCTGTAAATTTGTTTGAATAAAAGTGCAACAATGGCTATAGAGGTTGGAAAAAACTATGTTATAATGGGGAATTGTCCTCAATTTGGGTTATCACTGCATATGCAAGTTTAAACTGAATAATTATGAGTTTCATTCATGATTTTTTCGGAAACTGCGGCAACAGCGCCTACTAGAAAATACAAAGAACCATGTCTGATCAGTTTGTTTATAATATAACAGCTGTTGATTTACAGGCGCCTACTTACTGGCGAGCCTCAAGTGCAACCGGCCATAAAAATCCTATAAAATTTCACGACCTTTCTCGTTCGTCGCAGACTTCATAGACAGCCATCTTTGTCTATCTCATCAAGATAATGTATTTGTTGTCCTTTATTATCAAGGCATATTTCAGTCGATGTCGTCAACTTGTGCAATTGAAATGAAACGCTTCAAATTTCAAATACCCATTTTTATTTTTCATTTTTGAGTGCTTAAAATAATTTTTTTTTAGGAAACGATTATTTCAAAATGTGACCTTTCAAAGATATTTCATAAAAAATACATCATTTTCTTTAGAAGGGGTATTCCCTATTACAATAATTGTAGTAGTGTTACAAAATACCATAAAATATGACCTTTTGAATTAACCCATTAGAAATACTATGTAATTTAATTTTATCATGCGTTAAAGTAATGTTTCTCAATTTTTTTTTACCACTGTGACTGTGTTAGTGTGTTGTGTTCTGACTGTTACGATGTTCATTGTTATAATACTCTATTTTATCTCTCCAGAATATTCTGATACTAAGAGTAAAAATGAACTTCATTGTTCGTAGATGTCAACGAAATACATGCATGAAGCAGAAGAGTCTAGAAATATTCTATAAATAAAATAGAAAGATTTTCCCAAGAATGAGGGGAAACAGGGTGCCCCAAATTCGATGCTCACTGAAAGCATCCCTGACCGCCTGACAAACTGTAAGGTAATTTTTCCATCCTTTAACACATCCTAGAAGCAGAATGCGGTACTCGTTCATTTAAAAAAGTTATCGAATTATTTTTCATAAACTACCCCCTCCCACCCACCTGAAGACCTGTTAAAGGAAGAGAGGAGGGTTATGTCATATAGTATGATTTTTTATGATTAAATTGCACGAAATGAACAATATTTTCCGCATAATTATCTTGCTAATCCTAAAAATATATTGAAAATTTTTTTTTTTGTAAAGTGAATGTGGCTAACTTCACACTGGTTAGAAATTTTGAGCTAGGAGAATGATTCAAAGTTCTCTATCTTCATAAGGTGTTCCGAAAGTGGCATGATAACACTGAAATGAATTCTAAAAATCATTCATTTTAGGCTTAACACGTTGACTGTCCCATGTATCACATATGATGCATAAAGGTTTTCTCCAGGAGTCCATGAGTCGTATGTGATTCATTGATTCATTTTACGTTCAAGATAAATATGGTTACTTTTCATGAACGCTGCAGTGTGGCCGGTTCATATAGGCTGAACGTCTTGTAGAAATATGTATTGATAACCTCAATCATAATTAATCCTACATGATTCAAGAAACGTCAGCATCAAGCCATCCATTCGACTTGAAAATTAATTTTTTCATAGAATATATAATTTATCACTCAAAAGTAACCCTTCTATTTGGATAAATGTGTTGGACGTGGGGGTGAAGAAAAAATTAGAATGGGACAGTCAACGTGTCCAAACGTTTCTATAAAAATGAAGACTATCCAGAAGGGTATTCATATTCATATTTATTTGTTATCAAAATTAGCAATAGTAAAATAATAAATTATTTTCACCGTCAAAGCTTACGAGTTAGTCACAAAAAGGAAATCTATTTCAAACATTGAACAAGTATCTGACAAATTTATCACATTGCAAGTAAGAGGACATTTATTATCCTCTAGAATGGAATTTTGATGGAGCTCCCATATCCCCATATCATATATCTATATATTTCTATTGTCTACACTCATGTGATCCAAATCAAAATTGTCCACTAGAATCAGTTTTTTCAGTTCACTATCTCATTTCTTGATCTCAACTTACTCAGAACACTTTGGGTATTTTAACATCCTCTGACCTTTCAGAACATTTGTCTAGGTAATCTGCATGCTGTTATTAATAGCATTATCAGCTTAAGGTTTATGTATTGATATATTTTTGGGTTGTAAACTGCATTGTTCTTTTTAGATGATAAACTGCATTCTTCCATCTCCATCGTTTGAGGATTTCCATAAGTTTTTAGTGATTGCTTTTACAAGAAATGGGCAATTAACTATCAAAAATCATCAAACCTCAAATTAACAACAGAACAATTCCCCAATCTTCGATATAGTACAAGCTGCTTTGCAGATTATACATTGACTCAATAATCATACATACCTAGCACAAATTCAAAAAGCATTATAAACTGTTCATTAAGGGAATTAGTTCTACAATGTATGAATGATAATTATTATAATAAATTAATAGCAAATATGAACTAACAATAACCTTATTCGAACATAATTTGAAAGTCATCAGGATATTTTGAGAAAACAATTACATATTTTGAGAATACACCAATATGAGAGATCAGAGATCAAAAATAATTCTATGAGAATCAGGTAAATAGGCAGAAAAAATATAAATAAGGCACCAAGTAATGCAACTAGACAACAGAAAACAAATTTTGAATTTCAAACTTTTAAACTTAGGGATAAGTATATTTTGAACTCAATATAACACTCACTTTTAATTCCTGCCATTGTTGTTTCTTATTAAGTATTTCGAGATCGAATCGAACTTCTAAATTTTCAGCTTCTTCATATATTTAATCGAAAGAATAATCAATAACTCTGTACACAAGGAACAAAACTTTGAATATTATTTTAATAATTGTCTCAAGCTGTCATAATCAGCTGAAATAGTGACATGTGACAAGTGACACCTACATAACTGCTGACAGTGGACAGAACGTCAAAGCCATAGAGATCCCTTTCTCTATGGTTTAAATGAAGAAAGCACTCGAGCACTCCACGAACGCGTGCTTTTTTTCAACTTAACTTGCATTCGAGCAATTTGAATTTAATATGGAGTCCGAAACTCAACCGTTATGGAGATATTGAATTTTGAAGATTTTCTTGAAAAATCCTTTATTTTTGGCTTTTTTATCGATTTTTTTGGATTGGAGTGCCTAGGGGCCGTTTTCTTTATGTATCCAGTTAGATGGCATTTCAGCTAATAAAAATGATCAACAGAAACCTCGACAGAAACTGAACCCACCACTAACAACTCAAAACGATTGCTCTACAACGGTTAGAAGAACTGTTTTTAACTATGAAGCGCTTTTTTTGAGAAAACTTCATTGGACTTTTTTTGTTTCATGTTTCATTTACCTATTTTAGCTACTTTTACCTCAAACTGAAAATGTATCCTCTACTACCTTAACTGCCACTTGGTCAATATTTCGCTTATTTAATAGCAAGTGTTATACCTTTTTGAAAAGCTTAGGAGACGTAGAAGTTTTTAAGATTATATGCCGAATAAGTTCCATGAAGTTTTTTTTCAAAAAAAGCTCTTCAAAGTTAAAAACACTCAATGAAAGTTCTTTAATTCTAACCGTTGTCGAGCAGTCGTATATTGAGCTGTTAGTGGTAGGTTCAGTTTCTGTTGATGATTTTTATTAGTTGACATGCCCTCTAACTTGATACATAAAAAAACGGCCCCTAGGAGCTCCAATTCGAAAAAAAATCGATACAAAAACCAAAAATAAAGGATTTTTTTAATCTCCAGAACTCAATATATCTCGATAACGATTGAGTTTCGGACACCATATTATAGAACTAAATCCATCAGAAATGACCTGAATAATAACCTCCTTCAATATTCAGTACGACTTTCCCTGTAACCCTGTATATAATGCTATTTTGCATAAAAACATGGCCGCGTACGTTCTTCTCCTCCCATATGACCATCCAAGAGACATGCCGTTTCGTATCGGGTTATGTTGACATCCCTTTGGCTGCCAAAAAGGACATATTTGGGAAGTAACTTTCCGTCATTGAACTCCAATTGAACTCTAAAAGAACTGGAATGGCCTCTTAGGTACCGAAATACAACGAAAAGTGTGTCCAACTGAGACGGAAGATGTAGAGCAACCCATCTGTTTCTAATGGTTCGGCAACCAATCGAATAACCGCATCAGACGTCGGACGCAGCAGTCGTCTCACTTCAACGCACCGGGTTGTTTTTGTTTACATCGTTATAAACCAATTGGAATTGACAGAGCGCAGAGAGAGATAGATTGCTCTACATCTTCCCTTTCTGTCTTCCTCAGTTTGCCTGCATCGAGATGCCATTCCAGTTCTCAGTTCTTTTAGAGTTCAATCAGTGGCGGCTGGTCTGTGAGGGCTATAGGGCTACAGCCCCCCATACAAAAAATCACAAGAAATCAATCCTTCTATGCTATTTACCTTCCCATACGATTTCCAATGAAAATATTACTTTCCACGGTTATTTATATAATTTATTAATGTAAAACTTTCATGCGACTCCTGCAGTTTTGTTTATTTCAATCATAATCTAGCAGTTCGTCCCTGCATGGGCGATGAATCGTATAGCCCCGAATTCTTGCATTCGGACAGTCATTCGGCTCCAGCCGCAACTCTTCGTGTCGGTCGTTTCAAGGAGTAAAAGGGCTACGATAAAAGTCGCCCATATCCGCTTCATTCTAGCCGCTGCCGGCTAGCGTATAGACAACCTAGCGTGCGTTCGTATTTGTTTACGTTTTGAAATAACGGCGGACAATAGTGTTCAAAATATTTTAAAAATTAATTTCGCGAGGCTTTCGCTGGCGGAAAAAAGCCGTATTCAACTGCTGGGTAGACCGACTCCCGATTTAAATTCAACCCAGGCAGATAAAACTCCACTTCTTAAGCAAAACGATTCTCAAGACAAGTGTATAACAATTGATAACGTATGGGCAAGGGCAGGATTTAGAGATTTGAAGCACCTTAATGAAAAAATTGAGAAGCATAAGCTATTTGCCAAGCATGTAAATTGTTCGACAGAATTAGCTTTTCTGGTTACGACTAATATCGCTGCTCAATTAGAATACCGGAATAATATTATTAAGCACAACGAGCAAGCAGATAAGAACAGGTTTGTTTCAAAAAGAATTATAAATTGCATACAATTTTGCGGAAAACTGGTTTTAAAATTTCATATTTTTATTATTATTCTTAAAGTGGCCCCCTAGTGAACTAGATCACGAGCCGCCACTGAGTTCAATGCTTTCATTGCTTTCCGTACATCCTAGGGATATACCGGGTACGGCGGGTACTACCTACAACATCCCAACGATATCCCATGCTATACTTTTACCAAAATGGTGAATCCCTTGTTGTACATCCCCTGGATGTTCTCTCGGTAACCTGCTGTCATCTGCGGTTCAAAACGTCAAATATTTTATAACTGCCGAACAGGATTTTGGTTTTCCAAGAGTTCCTTCAGGTTTTTTGAGATAATTTGAGATTAATTTTAATGTCACAAAGCTTCTTTCAGCTGCTGACGTTATAACCGGGTTTTTCAAGAAGAGAAAGAATGACATCGGAAACAGTGGATACTAAGTGATTGAATTTTATCAATGAAAACTCTTTATTGAATTATTTTTCTCAATTTTAGAGTTTATGTAAAAAAATTGAAGCAATCGGTTATTCATACAGATCAACCTGATCAACATACCTTTCCAGCACTTTTTTCATAGATACAGTGTGTTTCAAAATTTAATAAAATAATTTTAGGGGTATATTCCCTTAACGATTTTAAGGCAAAAGTTTATATAAATGCAGGTGCGCAAATTCTAAGTTACCGAGCTACAGTTGTTGGTTTAAACTTTTTCTTTTTAACTCCTGCAGGGAGGTACCTTGAAATGCGAATTAAAATTATTGAAAACAAAATGAATTTTATAGGTACAAAAATTCCGTTTCTTATTTTGATAGTAGCAGCCTTCGTTCAGCAGCGATTTTCAATAAATTGGT
Source organism: Coccinella septempunctata (assembly GCF_907165205.1). Lineage (NCBI taxonomy): Eukaryota > Metazoa > Arthropoda > Insecta > Coleoptera > Coccinellidae > Coccinella > Coccinella septempunctata. The sequence goes on along the minus strand of NC_058190.1, from coordinate 9,307,829 downwards.
TGGGGAAACGAAAAAATGTATTCAAATTGTTCGAATATGACACAAGGAATTCATTCTGATTTTTCGAATGTACCAGTATAGCTCACATCAAAAATATCTGGAGCAGATAATGGAGGATGGGTGAGATATCACCCTGTAGTTTTTAATTATTATTTGTCATGCCCTATACATTATGTAAATCCCTTAGCTCAATGAATGTTTCAAATTTGAGCCGAATATGTCAAAAACTGTAGGTGCCATAAACAGGAAACTGAAAAAATAATGTAAACTTATATAACACCCTGTGGCAACGTAACTAAGCGATTGCCCACCATGTTTATTCGAACTTTTGCCTTGAAATTACTCAGGGAATATACAACTAAAATTATTATATATTGAATTTCGAAACACCCTGTATATCCAAATAACAGTAATAAACGTTAATTCTGAACTATGAAGCAGGGTAGGTAAGAGGCAGGGTAGGCGGCCGCCTAAAGCGCAAAGATTAAGGGATGACATTTGGTGCTTGGTCCAAAAATATAATCAACGTAATAATATAATATAATATGTAGAAATTCAAAATACTACTTTAATTATTGTCGCGTACTCACACTCCATTCTCTAAGGGTAATAAAAAAACCATCAAAGGTTCCGCATTCGCATTCTGCGTATAAATATCCCGTCTGGTTCCGCCACTGTTTTCAAGACTACAAGAGTTATTTAGGTTAACTTAAGAAGCTCTTCGGCTTCTCTTTTCTCTTGGACAAATTAAATATCACTGACTGCTGTTGGTGGGGCGGCTTCTTTTACATTACCGAAACGATTTTATTTTCAATTTTCAGAATTCAGATTGTTGATTGATGAGAGGGGTGTGAAAGACTTGAGAAAGTATTTTATTTCCACATTCCCATTCAGTATTCGAAATAAATAAAAAGTGAAAAGGGTGGATGCGCCTTATCCTGTTGGTGTTCTCATACATCCTGAAATGACTGGTTGTTTTTTAAAAAAAAAACAGGCATCTCAAAACATAAGTTGCGGCAACAGTTAGTACACCCTGTTTTTAAAAATGTCCTCCACAAGATGTTCTCGAGGTTAAACCAAGCATAGTTGTCAGTGCTTTTTTCTGAACCACGAAACCTAGGAGCCATTACTCCACGCTATAATAGAATGGAAATTTGAGAAGTACACTGTCCTAAGCAACTCATAGTCCGACTGCAGCGCCAAAACAGGAATTGTGTAGGGAACAGAGTTCAGTCTACTCTGCAACGAGCCATAAAGTAAGTCAAGATATCGGTGTGTTCTGTGCTTATAACACCCAGAAAACTGGTACTAGCTGAGACCTGCACTGCCTGTCAAGAGAGAATAATATCACTAGGTTTGTTAACTGCAGAATGCGTAGTACCGAAAACAATACATTCGGTTTTATTTGAGTTTATGGTTATTTTATTATAATTAGACCTGTTGGAAATATTATAGAAGCCTATTTCAGCCATTACTGTCTCAGAAATACAAGGTGCAGTAGATAATCAGTAGATTAGTATCATCTACAAACATGACGACTTCCGCATCCATTGGGAGTCCGCCAAGATTTCACGTGACCTCTACTCATTGAACTCTGAAAGAACTGGAACGGCATCTCGATGCAGGCAAACTGAGGATGACTGAAAGGGAAGATGTAGAGCAATCTATCTCTCTCTGCGCTATGTCAATTGGTTTATAACGATGTAAACAAAAACAACCCGGGGCGTTGAAGTGAGACGACTGCTGCGTCCGACGTCTGATGCGGTTATTCGATTGGTTGCCGAACTATTAGAAAGAGATGGGTTGCTCTACATCTTTCGTCTCAGTTGGACACACCTTTCGTAATATTTCGGTACCTAAGAGGCCCTTCAAGCTTCCAGTTCTTTTAGAGTTCAATGCCTCTATTATTCACTCGCAGCGATGTCATCAATCGACCACATATGCCCGATAGTCCGAAGTCCCTCATCCAAAAAAAATATATTCTGGGAGATCGTTTATATAAATTGAAAATAGAAGGGGGCCGAAAATATCTCCCTGAGGCACACCCACCTTCACTTCATCATCTGAGGATACACATTCATCACCACAGACTTGCAGAGCAACCCTCTGACGACGATCCCGTAAGTAGCCCCTCATGGAATCCAATTGCTTATCTCTGATTCCATAAAGATTCAGTTTTTTCAACGTCAATGACGCAATCATAAGTCTTTGAAAAATCAATGAAAAAGCCAGTAGGAAGCAGCGTTACACTAGCAGGGCACCTCGAAGAATTTTCACAATTTTAATGCACTGCTTTGCTCTCGTTTTGCTCCGTTTTTCTCACTACTCAGTTTATTTTGCTCACCTATGTACAGGCTGGGCAAAATTGGTGATACCTGAATTACAACTTTTTCAACCCAAAAAGATGGCACATTACGGTCGCCTTTTTTCGAGAAACTGATCATGCCATCAACTGCATTACTCTATCTTCTTTTGTTTACGAGTTATGGGTCAAAATTAAAATTTCAACTTTGGTCATTATCTCCGTTTCTGTTTAAGCTAGGATGTTGAAATGAAAACATTATACAGACACTTTTTTATAGCAATCCAGTGGCGTACTATGATTTTTTACAACAGGAATATTTGCTGAGCTATAAAATAAAGATGTATTTCTTCTTATGAAAACAGTAAATTACTTAGAAAGACTGAGGGTGATGTATAATATATTTCTGAAACGGTGAAAAAATGGCGATTCTTTCTGAGTCATTTTAAACTACTGTTTTCATAAGAAAAAACACAACTTTATGTTATAGCTCAGCAAATAAACCTGTAGGAAAAAATCATAGTAAGCCACTGGATTCCTATCAGAAAAGTGTCTCTAATGTAATGTCTAATGTTTGCATTTCAACATCTTAGCACAAACAGAAACGGAGATAATGACCAAAGTTGAAATCGCCCAAATTTAAATTTTGGCCTATAACTCAAAAACAAAAGAAGATAGAGGAATGCAGTTGATGGCATTATTAGTTTCTCGAAAAATGACGACATGAATGGTACATTCATTTTTCTCTATCTCGTTTTGTTAAATGTTGTAGTTCAGGTATCACCAATTTTGCCCAGCCTGTACATTGAGCTATAGACAATAGAAAGTGCCCTGCGGGTGTAACATTACACTAGCTGACTAGCAGGGCACCTCAACGCATCTTTCCAATATTGGTTTCATTCGAAAGCTCTCGTTTTGCTCCGTTTTGCTCTCATCAGTCCGTTCGTTCTGTTCATTTATACTACGAGTTTTCGGAGAAAAATTTTTTTCTTTTTACTCTAGCGTGTGGAATATCTGCGTTTTGCTCTTTTCAAATCTGCAATTAGTTGTTCTCCACCACTTGATGTACACCTCTATATAGAGGATTTGTTTTGGGAAGCACTTAAAATATAAGTTGTTCTCTCATTATTCTCATTGAAACATTTCATTTTTGTATCTCTTCTTCGACCAAAATTTTGGGCGAAGAAGAGACTGGACTGAACAGTTGAGATATATGTGTATCTTCATTGTTTTCGATATCAATCCTAATCGAAAGCGCGTACAGTGTAAAGACTAATGAGTAAAACGTTAAAACGATAAAATACGTTCAATTTTAATAGTATATCAATCGGTAACGGTAATCCGTAGGTAATCTAAACGCCGGCGCCGCCTAGCGGATAATAAATTTACCTCGGATTCAAGTAATATCGAAGAGGAAAAACCACCTAACCTTACAGATAAAACCTGATATGATGGTATGAAAGCTGCCAGCCGTGCCCCTCCATATCCCAACGATGATTTATGGGCCGGACGGTGATAAGCGCCGCTGTAAGTATCATCTGGTGTGAAAGATCCCATTATATCAGTGTAAATCGGGATAGTGCACTGTCCCCATAGGGTTTTTGCCGTCAGGTTTTTACCCATGGGTAAAAACCTGACGGCAAAAACCCTATGGTGTGAAAGGAGTCTTACACGGCCAGCAGGTACCTATGCCTAAATAGAATCTTCAAAATATTGGACTTCAACAACATCACTTCAGGAGCATATGAAAAACTGCGTAAAGTCTTCGATCGTCTTATAGCAGCGAAGTTCAAAATCCAAAAAGACAAATCAGAGTTTTTCAAAAAAGAGGTTGAATTTTTGGGTCACATCATAACATCAGAAAGCCTTAAACCCAACCCATTGAAAATTCATGCAATTTTACGCTACCCAGTTCTCAAAACACCAGTTGAAAAGGATTTCTGGGCTCACAGGACACTACCGCAAATTCATAAAAGATAACGCCAGGATTACAAAACCTTCGACGGTTTGTCTGGCAAAGGGGAGAAAAATTACTCATTCAGAAGACTTCATGAAATCATTCAATAAAGATGAGCAAAACGAGGTCTTTCTATTCTAACCAATACCGGAAAGGTCTGTTGAGGTGCCCTGCTAGTGTAATATACTATATCTCGGTTACGGTGAGTGGTAGAGATTTAGAGAAAAACTAATTGCAGATTTGAAAACAGCAAATGCAGATATCCGATACGCTAGGGTGAAAAGAAAAAAAATTTCTCCGAAAACTCGTGAAGTATAAATGAACAAAACGAACGGACTGATGAGCACAATGGAGCAAAACGAAAGCTTTCGAATGAAACCAATATTGTAAAGATCCTTTGAGGTGCCCTGCTAGTGTAATATTACACCAGCAGGGCACTTTTTATTGTCTATAGCTCAATGTACAGGGTGTCCGAGTTAAAGTGTCCCTATACCTTATTGTGGAAACTAAAGGAGCTAGATGAAAAAGTTGAATAAAAAACTTTCCATGCTGATATAAACTTTCTTTTTTTAAATGGAATACCCTATAATATTATTGCATTTTTGAATTCCTTGTCAAATTTCAAGGTGACTTTGGTATGACAACCATGGTCCTATATAGCACCGATTCTAAGATATTCGACTTTTTCCTAAAATGTGGACAGCTGTAGGTGCTCACTAAAATAGCTGATACTAGTTTTCTAATGAATGTATCATCTCCAAATTTTGCCCAGCTCTTATCAACATATTGGATCATACGTTACATCTTTATTTTTAGTAATCTGATATACAGGGTCTTCAAAAATTAAAGTTAAAACTTCAAATAGAAGTTGAATCAAAACAAAATTTGTTCAAGTGGCAACCTATATTTTTTTCTTGTTCATCATGTAGAGCAGGTTAAAATGAGCAAAAAATGGATTCAAACTTTTTCTGTAAAGTGAATAGTTTCAGAAATATGGACGAAAAAGTGCTTTTCCATGTGAGAACCAACGATAATTAATTAATTAAGCTGATAGAATATGGTTACTATTGAAACTAGTACTTATCTAATTGTGTATTTTTGAGTTATCTTTTGTGTTGTGAGACATCTACTTGATTATTTTGAGAAAAATGTATCTGTTAGTTGAGTCTCCCTTGAACATTGAAATAATTTAATTTTATTGGGAGCGTGTACTGATTATGAGTAAGAGAGTCTTTTTGTTTTTTATGAGTCAATCTACTTAATTAAATTTATCAAAAGAATCAAAGCCAACTATAAAGCAGCAACACTAATTAATAATTATCGTTGGTTCTTACGAGAAAATGCACTTTTTCGTCCGTATTACTGAAACTATTCACTATACAGGGAAAGTTTAAATACATTTTTTGCTCATTTTAACCTGCTCTACATTATGAACAAGAAAAAACATAGGTTGCCATTTGAAAAAATTTGGTTTTGATGGAACTTCTATTTGAATTTTTTACTTTAATTTTTGAAGACCCTGTATACCAGATTGCTGAAAATAGTGAAGTAACGTATAATCCAATATGTTGACAAGATCTTGGCACAATTTGGTTTTGATACATTCATTAGAATACTAGTATCAGCTCTTCTAGTCAGCACCTACAGCTATCAAAATTTTTGGAAAAAGACTAATATCTCAGAATCGGTGCTATATAGGACCACGGTTGTCATATCAAAGTTACCTTAAAATCTGACAGGGAATTCAAAAATGCAATAATATACAGGGTGTTCCATTTAAAATAAGAAAGTTGATACCAACGGGGAAAAACGGAGCACCCTGTATTAATGTGGGTTATAAAAAATAAAAGTTCAATCGAATACAGACAAGTTTTATATTCAACTTTTTTTTTTAGCTCCTTTAGTTTCCACAATAAGGTATAGGGACACTTCAACTCGGACACCCTGTACAGGGTTGGCGAATTTCGATGTTTTAGCACTACAGCTTTTAAACCAGAGGAGATAGACAAAATCTGATACCCCATTCTCGTTCTCTTTTTCTGAGAAACTTACAATAGTAGTAGTGATTTTTGGCCACTTGCTTTTGTTTTCGTGTTATAAGCAAAAATTGGAAAAATGGCGATATCGAAATAAATTTATATTTCCGCTAATTCTGATGATAGAGCTCTGAAATTGAAACATTATACAGGCACTTTTTTATGTAGAATCCAGTGGCCTGCTCGCCTTTGCAGCAGGATTTTTAATTACGAAGCTATGACCCAAAATTATGTTTTCTTAAATAGAAACATTAGATTTCTTTGCAATTTTTTGAAAGCTTAATTTTTACTGATTTCGAACATATATAACATCATATGATTTGTATCAATATAAATAATAGAAAATGGTCAAAAACACTTTTTCCCAATATTTCTATGGTTTCAACTTTTGACGAGCACAGAAAAATATAACAAAAGCAGTCTCCTTCCGGCAATGTCATTCTTTCTATGCTTTTTACCAATTTTCACAAAATTTGAATCAAGATATATTTAATAAATTTTCATAATAATGAAAGGACTTATAGAAGGAGACAGTGGTAATCATACGATGCTATATTTTTCTATGCTCATCAAAAGTTGAAATCATAGAAATATTGAAAAAAAAGGTTTTTGACCATTTTCTATTATTTAAATTGATACAAACCATATGATGTTATATATTTTTGAAATCAGTAAAAATTAAACTTTCAAAAAATTGCACAGAAAATTAGTGTTCCCATTCAAAAAAACATAACTTTGTGTCATAGCTTCTTAATTTAAAATCCTGCTAAAAAGGCGAGCACGCCACTGGATTCTACGTTAAAAAGTGCCCGTATAATGTTTCAGTTTCAGAGCTTTATAATCAGTATTAGCGGAGATATAAATTTATTTCGATATCGCCATTTTTCCAATTTTTGCTTATAACTCGAAAACAAAAGCAAGTGGCCAAAAATCACTACTACTATTGTTAGTTTCTCAGAAAAAGAGAACGAGAACGGGGTATCAGATTTTGTCTATCTCCTCTGGTTTAAAAACTGTAGTGCTAAAACATCGAAATTTGCCTACTCTGTACATAGATGAGCAAAATCCATCGATGAGGCAATATCACAATAAAGTGTGTCTATTCAACTCATTTGACAATTCAAAGTGATTATTCGTTTCTATAACATTTCTGGAATTTTTATTATTCCGCCCAGTTATCTCGTTTATTATATTCCAAAGAGTTTTACTTTTATTATTATTTTATTATTTATGCAATATTTGATATTTTTTTTGTTAGTTATCAGAGGTCTATCATATTGTTTCTTTAGTTATTGTTTGTAGAGATGAATTAGTTCAGGAAGAGAAACACTGTATAAAGGTATATAAAGGGTGTTTCAAATTGCGCGGTTTTTTTTAAGAATAAATAAAATATAGATGGCGCACTGAATTCGTCTGGGTATTTTGACATTTAAAAAGTGTGATGTATGACATTTATAAAAATGGCTTCGTACACGATACAACAACGCGTTCAAATTGTTAAATTATTTTATGAAAATCAGCGTACTGTGAAAAGTGTTTTTATTTGAATTTTATGGTTTACATAATCGTCCATCTGAAAGCACTGTTGGTCGAATTATTAAAAAATTTCAAGAGACCGATTCGATGATAATCGAATTTTTGTTGCCTGAATTAATAAATATTGATCTAGAGGACATTTGCTTTCAACAGGATGGCGCTACACCTCATTTTGCAAATGACACAATTGATTTGATACCGTTGGACTATTTTCTTTGGGGTTATGTGGAAAGCCAGGTCTATAAGAATAATCCACAATCAATTCCTGAACTAAAGGATGAAATTATTCGTGTCATTTGTGATATAGAGCCTCAATTATGTCAAAATATCATTGAAAATGTTAACAAAAGAGTGGACGTCTGTAGAGCTGCAAGAGGAGGCCATTTGTCAGATATTTTTGGTACATAAATGTCATAAATGATACTTCAATTACCTATAAAATGTTTTTGAAAATTAATGCAAATTATGTGTTTTATTTACTCTTAAAAAAAACCGCGTAATTTGAAACACCCTTTAGGTAATAAATATAAAGGTAATCCAATTGTTTTCTTAATTCATTATTTACTTGAGTAGATCTATCGAATTATTTTTTGTGAGAGTCAACTCCTTGATCTGTATCATAGGAAAAGCACGATCGAAAATGGAATTGAACCTGCCATAAAAATTATCACAGAGACAATCTATATCGCACTGATTTTCCTCAAGAGTGAGAACATTTCTATAAGAACCTTCCTATTGTTGCCTCATTAATGAGCCGAACCTCCTTATTACTCGGCCTAGGAACAAACTCAGATATGAGAAAATGAGAACTTTTGGGAAGTGTGATCAGATAGATGAGCCGGAATCACCTCAGCCTCATAATCTTCTAAATTTGTGATTACGTTGTCTAAGAGAGTAGAAGATAAAGGGGTTACTCGAGTTAGTCCATGAATCGTTTATATGGGCACCATACCCTCTAACAGTGAAATAAAAGTTTTTGCCTCCCAACTAGAAGTAAGCAAAGTTATGTTGAAGTCACTAGTAATTATATATCGACTGTTTTCAGATGTAAGCTTACTCATAATAAATTGAATATTTCATATTCGATATATCTTCATTTTTCTTTATAATTCGGAAATTAATGAATCAGAGAAGCCGCTTGAAGAATCCCACTTCAAAGAAGCCGCTGGGCAGCCCAATAAAATGATCATCGATCGGGTGACGTTTAAAGAGGATGCCGACAAGTTTGATGAACAAATGAGTGCAAGGAGTGACATGCCGACTGGAAAACTTATGTGTTTTCAAATATAATTTTGTATTTATACTTACTTATGGAGTAATATCTATATTTTTTCTGGTCCTACTTGATTCGCATTGATTACATTTTTATCAGCTACCGCCGCCACCCGTAGAGGTAGGTATCAATGATACGGTGCCCCCGGTTTTTAGGGGCCCCGACTTTTATAAATAGATATAACTTTTTTTTTTCGTTTCATTCATTCATTCGTTTCATTTAAAATACAGAGTCAGAAGATAAGCATAATCGAGCGTTTTTTCAATGAGTTGTATCAGAAGATGAGCGGCAGGACCGTCGCTAGCCAACCTGGCGCCCTAAGCAAAAACCCAATTGGTGCCTTCAGTCAACTCTGCAGAATTCAAAAATTCGCCGTATTGCATAAACTAAGTTTCTCATGGAACGATGAAAATATTGAATTTAATCATAACAATGGAGAAATCTTCAAAAAGCTAAATCTGCATAGTTTTGCCAGTACAAGAAATTTAAATTTATTTTAGTATCAGAAAAAGTTATACAAGATGAAAGAAATGGAACATAAAACAAAAACAGTAAAAGTGAAAGATGAGAATAAACATATTTTTGTAGAAATTTTTTAGCATCAAACTTCATGAGAAAGCAACTTTATTCCAGCTATGAATTCGAAGAAATTGCCCACGAGTTCTTCAATCCAATGATTCAGTCAATTGAAATTCTACAATCGAGATATTTTTGTAGAGAAGAAGGAATATTGAAGAATCTCCTCATTTCAATTTCTATTCTAGAGAAATAAGAAATAAGTATTGAATTTCGAAACCACGTTGAGTTTAGAGTGTGTTCTGAGTAAGTTTTCAATATTCTAACTTTATTTTAATGTCTTAGGATTTCATTACTTCAAATTGTGTTATTAAGGCGAGTTTTATATCTATAATTAATTGTATACCTCATGTTGCTGCCTTCGTATTTTTTCACTTTTAATGCACCGGGTGATTGTTTATATTTTTCTCAATAGTTATCCCAGTTAATATTGGTTATATGGGCAAATATGAAGTATTTTTATGAACGTTCAGAATTGCGTACCAGGAAATGCACGAAAGCATTGTAAACCTTATAAAAGAATTTTATGTAACCTGGTATTCTTTCAATGGAGCAAACTGTATTTTATTTTCCTAATCGGTAAAGCTTTCTTCTGATTTCAAATACTTTATTGAGGTTATGTTTGTCATTTTTCGAAAATTATAGATTTAGCTGTAGAACGCCCAAGGGTAGCTATTTTTCATGGGGGGGGAAATCCCCTCTCAGATAACCTTCGAAATAAAGTTCACCCGGTCACAGATCGTATGGATTTCGATACTCATGGGGGAGGGGGGGAGTAACCACCCCCATGACACCGCCCCCCCCAAGTAAATCCTCTCTAGAGAACGCCTCCCGACAGAAGCTATGGATATTAAAACGATTAAATTGTTCTGTTTGACATTGACATTTGTCAGTGTTGAATATACCAAACTTTACATGGAACAGCCTGTATAGCAGGGGAATGATTTTCCGGAAACTACATGCTTCAAAACGTGAAATGGAAATATTTCAGGAGAAGATCTAATTTTTTCTTTAGTTCTCGATTTTGGGGGTACATATTATTGAAAATAATAAATCAAAAAGCTCCATGATTTCGGAAATGGTTCATTTCAGCCAAACTCCGACCTATTTTCGTTCATATTTTCCAACCATAATGATGTACATGGTATCATTTCCACTTCAGAACAAAAAATAATAGCATTTCAATTTTCCTTTCAAACTAAAAGACCACCGTAATTCTTAAAATTTGTCTTCATACCTTCACTCAACCAACGGACGGCAACGTTGTTTATACCTACATTGCTGTGCAGAGTGCAGATGTCAGAATAGCAAGAACGTTGCCCTTGAAAGTAGAACCTAGTGGAATCATTTATTACTAGGGGAGTTCGCTTCAATTGCATATAAACAATGAAAACCATAACTTCAGAGATATTCATGTTAAAATGCAAGATAAATCCTTGGAACTTTTCTCATTTATGTCACCGATTCTACTATTTCTATCCATATTCTCAACGATAAGGTATATAAATATTAAATTCTAAAAAAATGTCGAACATATCACATTTGAATCATTTAAACGGAATGGTTTCGCCCAAACGAGCTCTGTGGGATTTGAGTGCGCACGTCTTTCCACCACCACCGCTGTCGCTGGTAAGCAAAGCAAAGCCAGTATTAATTCGGTCATCGCTGTGGAACGTTCTGACAGAATGCGTCACAATTTTTTCTTCAAGAAGGATAATGTGAAGTTTGAAATATTTTGTGATTATTTTGTATTCCTAGAGGGAGAGAATATCCGTGATACTGGAGTAAAGTTTTGCAACAAAAAATTTTTCGAGGTGAGCTTACTTTTGTTTCAACTTGGAATTTTCTACATTCATTGAAATCTTAAAGCTTAAAACTATATATCTGGTGAAATTATCAGATTCTTTATCGTTCATATAGCACCCAGATGAGTTATTATTCAGTTGAATCTTGTTTGTACATTCCTGGCTGTAGATGACGGTATTAATGTTGTGAATTCCTTTTCTAAACGTATCTTACGAGGAATATGAGTTCGAAAGAAAATTCAGTTGTTTATTGTCGGTGACGTTGCTGTAGACTCACTTAACATGGCAACAGTGAGAAATTAATAGCGAGTGCCATCAGATTGTCACAATTAAATCAAATTTCGGAAGCATGTTCGCTCTGAATTGTTCATGTGAGATCTTTTCATCCCTTTTCTGTTCGATTTTATTTTTCTTCTATTATGGATGGAAGTTATCGCTCAGTCTTTCCCTATCCCCGGCCTAAATATTGGAAGAATATTATATCTTTTTTTTGTTTACTACTATGAAACAAATTTTACGTAAGAATTTCTCTTGATCCCTATTTATTTGGTGTTTGGGTTGAACGGTGTGGCAACATTGAGTATCTCATTTTATCCGGTTTCATGCTCCCCCACTGTCCTATCGATTTACCAGTTCACCAATGCCCAATCTGGTGTTAGGTTCCCAGATCGCGGGAGTGCACTCGTCATCCAACGATGCCGGACTTGCAAGAAAATAGTGTGTTTATTCAGTAAATCGACAGCGAGCTCCACTTAGTTCCAATTGTTTGAGAGAATTTCGAACGGATAAGAATATTCTTCTAAACATAAGAGGACGAAATTCTCCAATGAATATATAGATTTCTTTAGTTTTTTGAATTTTGTTCTTTGTTTCATGAAAAAGATAATATTTATTCATCCTTCACGTACTGAATGAAATGATCTATTCACTCCTATTTAATTTTCAGATCGTATAAAGATTCTCGTTAGTGTAAATGCACTGGGTTGTAATAGTATCGAATCATCTGATTTTTTCAAGAAAATATTAGGTACATCCTTACGTGTTTTGTTGTAACAGCTGTGGATGTTGCGCAAGGATACCTATCCAGATTACCGCCAATCAGTTTTGGTTCACTTGCGCGCGTTTTGGTTGGAATTCATGTGTCGTTCTATTTTGTTCATCGTTCCTTATATAATCTACGTACACGAATGAAAAGGAAACAATTTCTATAGTTCGATTCTAAATTCATTAGTATCTTCATTCAGAAAATTGCTTTTAAAATCAAAAGTCTTTTGTGGATAACTCTTGTTGAGGTTATAACATCCTTTTTCTATTTTTTTCTGATAAGTATATGATTAGTGTTCAATTTCTGTTATAACTATTCAGCGAGTTTTCCATGTTCAATCTTTTTCCGCATTGCCTTTTTACGTCCGCATTAGAAATAATGCCACACTGGGCGTGCCGTTCGTTCTTACACTTCGTTCTTTCGTCCGCAAGGAAAGGTATCTCTAATAAAGACTTGAGAGATGAGTACCTGTAAAAGTAAGAGTTTCTCATGAGGAGTGTGCTTTCAAATTGAGACTATCGAGCATAGTGTGTGGTTTTGAGTACGAGGTGATTGAACACACTTTTTCCAAATTCTATCTCTAGGTTCCTGAGGAAGAAAACTGATAATTTTGTACTTTTTTGCTTCGGATTTCTTCACCCCTATGAATACTCTCAATGAATGTACAGAAATGAGTTGACCTGACAGCACTCTTCACCTAATATCACAGTTCCTAACGACTTGGGGTATTAACTTGAAAGTAACTACTGAGAGGCTCTTCCTTTAACAACAAGATTGTACTTTACAGAAAGGCCTTGATGCATTTTTAATTCTGCTATTAATTATCACTAATTGGTACATAGACAGCTTAAATTGGACAAAAAAAATATATTAAAGCCCCTCACACAGTTGACAAGTTCTTGCAACAGAATTGTGTCGCAAGACGTAAGTTGGCTATTTTGTTGCATCAATTTCTTATTTAGAGAGATGGGTTAAATTTCCTCGATCTTCCGTTGGCTTTTCATTGTAATATGGAATTCTGCCAAGGAGAGATTTTGGGTGTCAAAGAAAATCAACTAGAACTTGTAGAGTTACATGGTGAAACGCAAATAAATGGTACAATGAATGGTCAGATGAAAAGAATGTCTTGAATGGAAAAGTTTAAGATCCGCGTTTTGGACAGAAGTCTTTGTTTTGATCACTTTAATGACCTAGTTTTGAATTCTCGCACCCTAAAAATAATTTATGTACTACTAAAGTTATTTATCATTTTGTAGAAAAATGCCCCAACATGTCATTTTTTATATGCAACTTTTTATCATTGTTTTCATTGAGGAGTTTCCATTCACCCTCTACTAGTGGAGGAGGATAGTTGAGTTCTAAAGAGGCAACCCTAACTTGTTAGTTGTTAAAAGCCAATTACTGAAGGCTGAAACTAAATATTGGATATTACTAAGAACCTAGTGTAAAACAACTTATAGAAAGTATTAAATTTTCTGTGATTGACTTGAGTATACTGTATGTAAAAAGCACTCTGCTATAATTATACCTTGATATTGGTGAATATGAAACACAGGTAATATGGCTTGCTTAGAGTAAGTTACATTCCAAATATTTTTTCAAGATACATTGAAATCATGTGCCTTTTAGAAACGATTTGATTCAAATCCTAATATAACAGTTATATTGGAATGTAATTCAACTTAATCGTGAGTTCGAAACAGTATTGAGTTTTTAATTAAAATTCAGTATGTATTACTTTCAGAAGTTTTGGCCAGATGTATCAAGTACAATAATTATAAGTATAGGAAAATGTTTATTCAGTTCTGAAATAGCCGACCAATACAATCAACTGAGAGGTTATAGATTACACAGTTCCAAGAAGTACTTATACAAATATTGGTTAATAACAAGTAAAAATCAGAAGAGAACCCTATACCTGTACCAATCCAGGAAGCATGATACAACAAGCAGTCAGGAGGACCATAAAATAGAGATAGGGCATCTTGTGACTGATAGAAGTGCCATGATGATTTGATTTTGAATTAACAATGAAGAAAGTTTTCTGCTGCAAGAAATTTTCTAATAGAAGTTTCATTTTAAAATAATTGTAGATTCTAATGGTCCAAAGTGAATGTTCCTTCAAAAATTAATAAAGCTGTAAGTTTTGTTCGATCAGTTTCACACATGTCACAAGTGTTCAGAAATATATAACCGAACACCTAGTTGCCACAAATTTTGTTTTAGCTTCATTTCTCCACTTATTCCATGTGGTATATGAGAAAATTTTATTGGGAAAGCTCAAATGGATTATCTAAGGAGATGCTTGGCGGGTATTTTCAAGAAGAGATGTTGTTATACTCTGATAGGCCAAGCAAGAAGCTTGGATTCACATTAGGACCAGTACTATTTCTATCGTTTATAACTGACAAGGGACTCTCCAGCACAATCTCTGTCCCTCTGCTTTGTTGAGATGCTACAATGAAAGTGTCTAAGAATGCAAGGTGATATTGATGGAATTTATGACTTTGGCAGTCGAAAATGATATAACACAAAATGAAGATCAGTATTGTAAAAACTGGAAAGAACACACACCACATATAAAAGACTAGAAATTCTAAAGGTTATGGGAACTGGGAAAAATTAGTAACAAATTTATATTCCAGATCATTAACAATTTCGTGGATACCAGCCTAGATCTGAGGAGCAATAACAAATATTACATTATAAACACAGACTCTGCAACATCTTCACATTTTGCATTCTGCAACTAATAGTATTTGATCTGGAAGAATTACTATTGGAGCAGCACGGTGGCAAAATGAATTCGCGAATTAAGTCCAGACATTTAAGAATATAAATCTTTGAAAAGAGGGCTAAAATATAACTTGAGAAACAAGTCAATTCAACAAGAATGAAAAATAACAAGAATTACTGACTATTCACTCATTACCTTATTTTGAGCTATATAATATGCCTTGTAAATTTCTAGTGTAAGGATTGTCAGAAATTAGGGGTGCTCAATTTTTACTTCATGCAGTTACACTCAATTCAAGAATTATTGACATCGAGTAAGGTCTTCAAAGCCTAGACGGAATTCAATATCTGGTCACAAAAGATCTCCAATAATTTCTGTAGTTTCAATCACAGAACTAAAGAATATAAATAATAACCTGTAAAAGTATTTAAATCAGCAATTAATATTTATTCAATTATTTTCTCAATTAGTTTGATTGAATACAGTACAAAATTCTAAATACATATCTTCGGTTAGTTCGTAGTATCATATTATGTTATTGGTCTATAGGTCAGTGTTTACTCCCAATACAACCTGAATTCTTCGACACAAAATCTGACTGTATGGGTTTTTACCAACTAAAATTCTATTTTTAGCAGTCTCCTAAGATGTCAATGATACTCATGTAATCTTCAGTGTACCCTATGTGCTTAAATTTCGGTTAGTAAATGAATATTAAAAGGAAGTTACGAAAAAATTATTTGTTGTGTATTTGAAAAATAATTTTTGTTTTATATTTCAAAACTAATCTTTCACCACTCCATTCTCAATGATTCTATCTATCTTGTTCTATACATTTCTAATCGGTCTTCACAAATTACTTCAGTGATTGATTTATAATATTGTTAACTTATCCTTGGATATATAGGGTCTTTATAACTTATTCTTCGCTGTTGTTTTCGAAATATTCTGCACTGCTCCTCACTAAAGGGCTCTGAACTAAATATTTCAGGATTTCAGAAGTGACGTTTATTGCCATGTTGAAATGATCCTGTGTTGTCTTCAAGCTTTTTTCTTCAGTCCTTTGTTTGATTATTTTCATTGGTATCTTAGTAATTTTGCAATACATGAATAAATGCAAAAATGTATATTATGTATATGCAAACTATTCACATTGGGGATGTGGTTAATACACATTCACATATCCGAATATTTATACCTATTTGGAAAATTATATCCATGATATATTTCAGATATGAAAAATTAATGGAAACAACAATTCCGAAGGAATTGTCGTTCCAATAATGTGAGTTAGTCATGAACTATCATAGGAAGACCCAGAGAAGTCGAAAAATTCAAGTACAACTGTAGACCGGTTTCGGGATTATTTTCCCTCGTCAGTACAGTATAGCACTGAATCTTCCGAGTGGAGGATGGTAGTCTTATGCGATCTTGGGACGCCGCTTTGAGATATTCTCATCACGATACGCCACCTGTCACGCAAAGGCTGAACCAAAGCCTCACTTTCTCTGCAGACCCCAACAACAGTTCATGGCTCAGTTGTACTTGAATTTTTCGACTTCTCTGGGATTTCCTATGATAGTTCATGACTAACTCACATTATTGGAACGACAATTCCTTCGGAATTGTTGTTTCCATTAATTTTTCATTCTTCCGATGCGCCCTGTTAGGCGCTTGAACTGGAGTGCTGTACACTGTACAGTACTCCTTCTTTTTGTATTGTATTTCAGATATATCTAAAATAAGTTTTCTTTTATACTAAATAAATACTGGGATCGCAAGATATTATAAATGTGAAAGTATTTGTCTGTCCTAAAGCTTGAATGGCATACTTAATTATTGCACCTTTTTCTATCTTCAAGTATTAAGTATGTGTTTATTGCTCATGGAAATGATTGATATCATAGAAGGTTATGAACTTCTTTTCAGTTTCATGAAATACATAGTTGGAAAATTCGATTTTGAACATTGGCTTGATTCTGAAATTGGGTTATGTGGATGATAAATGATGAAACGAACAGAATTGTTTCCACTACTTGATCACATCGAAATTTGTTGTTGAATGTTACATATAGATTTACTTGAGATCAAGATCAGCCATTCCATGGGCGTAGCCAGGATTGAGTTTCGGGGGGGGGTTTGAAATGAAATTTTTCTTATTTTGACATATAAAGTGAGACTCTTTGAAACTTATGTTATGTAGGACCTATATACCTCCCCTTGGCTACGCCCGTGAGCCATTCGAGTTAAAAAAGTTTTGGCGGTTTACCACAGCACGTTTTTTCTGAACTCTTGATTGATTCATTGTTGGGTATCTACATGTGTTATGGGCTTGAGAAATATCCCGAATTCAAAAAATGAAAATGGTTTCATGTTCCTGCTACAGGGTTGGGCATAGGTCTGGAATGAAAATAATATTTCTCCAATAACTCAAAATGAAAACTCCCAAACGCGTTGATTGATTTCAAATAACCCAAATTTTTTTTGCAATAATATTGAGTGTTTTTTTTTCAACCCCTTAGCCACCCCTTCCAACTTCCTTGTTTCAAATGGAAACGTCACCATGTGTGGACTCGTTGGAAAGCTGACGGAAAATTGACCTATTCCAGATTTTTCTAAAAAATATGTAGTAAATGAATTTTGTGCATTACTTTTTATTCTTCAGTTTTGTAAACCTAGACTATCGGAGTATACAGATTGTCAACAAATAAGTGCGTAAGGTTTCAGGTGGTGATTACTTGGCAAAAATTAAAGGGGGTTTTTCATGTAAACTATAGCTCTTAGGACTTTCCTCGAAAGTAACTAGCTGTCAAAACAGGAAAAAATTATTATTTTTTCCTCCCAAATTGCCGAAGAGTTGAAGAAATGGAAATTTTAGGGCATGTTCTACCAATGAGAAGGCTACTATAGAAATCAAAGCGACTTGACAGCCCATTGACATGAAACGAATCAGGGAAGATTTGCAATAAATCATTTTTTCAACACGATCCTATTTTTAAATTGAGACATTTTTTGAGTATAAAGGTTGTAGTAAAAAAAGGAGAAGGAGTTGCATGCTCTTCGAAAGATCACTACAAAATTGAAAAAATATTCATAGGTAGCCTTTATATTGGTAGAACATGCCCACAGAATGTCATTCCTTCAACTGACTGTCGTGCACTTCCGAAAGAAAAAAAAATTTTATCCTCATTTTTGAAAGCATTTATGAAATGCCTTAGAGCTCAAATTCACGTACTTAAAATTTCACTCTTTTAATTATCCCTTAAAAAGTTTTGAACTTATTTGGTAACACCATGTTTTTTCTTTCACTATTTTTGTTATTTTCTGAGTATCAATGAGAATATCTCACTTTCTGAATTCTTCGCTTCTTCCCTTTTGTTTCTGCACCTTTGGAGTACAAACCCTAAAAATCTTTATAGTCAGTAGTCAGTGAGCCATTTGTATATCGATTTTTACAAGCAACGATCATTTTGAATAACCCTGTTATTTATTGCTACTCAAATGCCCTATTTATTGAAAAATAACAGCACATTGATTTTAATTTTTTTTTTCAGTTCCCTCAATGTGATATGAAATGAAACGACTGCGTGTGGATGAAACAGTTAAAGAAGGAGGTGGTTCTCTATCAAGCACCCTCTACAGACAACCCATTTCTAATTCATCCACCTTATCGTACACAACAGCAGGCGCTGTTAAAGTAGTCAGTGAGGGAATGCAAGCTGGAATATACCCGTCCGCCCCATCCGTAAATTACGGAACCATGCCGACGGTTACAGTCACTCATTCTGGTCATAGCCAAATCAGGAATTCTGAGAATTCTCCTCCATCTGCTCAGGAGCCGGCTCAGCAGCAAAGTCCCGGTAGTAATTTCCATCGATTGAAAGTAGAAGATGCTCTTTCCTATCTGGATCTGGTCAAATTCAAATTCAATTCAAAACCTCAAGTGTATAATGATTTCCTGGACATTATGAAGGAGTTCAAGAGTCAAAGCATCGACACTCCAGGTGTAATCGAAAGGGTTTCAAATCTTTTTGATGGTTTCCCAGATCTTATTGTTGGTTTCAATACATTCCTACCACCTGGTTATAAGATAGAAGTGCAGAAGAACAACGACGGTTATGCGTTTCATGTATCAGTCAGCATGGGAAATGTGCCTGGCAGCTCAGAAAATCATCACAAAACATCGATGATAATGAAAGGTTCTGGCACATATAACACTTCGGTCTGTGGACAACCTATCACTCATACCCAGCAAGGAGTACCAGTACCATCCCACATTTCTCCTGTGCCTTCTCAGGCACCACCACCACAACCACCTATTGTGCAACATGCGAACACATATGCCAACAATGCGACGTCTTACAATTCTCTGTCGTTGTCTGCAGCACAAGCGGCAGTAAGTCAGGCCCTACAAGGTCATTCAGAAGCCCCTCAAAACCAGCCAGTGGAATTCAACCATGCCATCAATTACGTCAATAAAATTAAGGTAGGTTGGTTTAACTTGTGTGGATAATGTGTACCTATCTTATTTTATATTATGCTGCTCAAAATTAATGAAATATTCTTAAAGACTCTAAGATAGAAGGAAAATTCTGAGTAGTTTGCTTATGAATACATGATAAGCTCTACCTTGGAACATAGATCTATGTTCTAAGAGCTCTATTTTATATTTTTTAGCAATCCAATTACGTCAAGAATCGATTCGGAAAATCGTCGACATACTGTCTAATCTTCTTTTTATTATTCCTGTATCTTCTGAGTGATTTCCCATAATAAGTTTCAGGAAGAATATACCTCCAGATATATCCTTCAATCAATATTTATTCTCTTCTTGTTTATATTATCCTACAATGAATACTCGTGCCTAATGCAATAGAAATTTTGAGATTGCAATTCCAAAAATACGTTTCATTGTATTTGGAAGATTATGTGTCTTTCAAATCCTCATCGAATAGACACAGGGTGTTTCATGCAAAGTCTCCACTAGAAGTACTTATAGAACCGAATAAGATTTTTCCTGAAAATTTGTGGACCATAATAAATGACTGAAATCTAATGAACTAAAACTTCTCGTCTTGAAAGTTGAGTTTTTTCAAATGTATTTCATTACATTTTTGAAATCTCCACAAAACTTTGACAATGGTGTTTGAGCTTTCCATATACAAACCTCATGAACGTTATTCTGTAACGTAAATCTGTGACACTACACATCTGTGGATCTTTGAAACAGAGTTGTATTCAGCCAAAGTACCCAATTTTTCAAATTTCACAGATACTTTTCAATTTTTGAACATCGAATTACTCGAAAACGGCGCATTATACGAGAAAATATGAGAGAAACTTTTATTTTACAAAAAGTACAAATATTCATCAGAGAGCGTACAACTTAGAGTCAACAGTTGGGTTCTTTGAATTATTGGTATTTTAATGATACGTAATGGTCATAATGAGAAAAATACTTTCATTTTACAAAATCTTCAAATATTCATAAGATAGCGTCCAACTTAGTTTCAAGTGTATGGGGATATGTTAATACAAAATTTTCAAGACTCCAGTTATAAATAGGGTTTAAATTTAGAGCAGAGATTCAGAAACGCCATCAGAGACATTTTCGCGTTAAAGTGTTTGATCCGTATTTAAAAAAAAGGGGGTTTTTTCACCCTTTCTACAAGAGCGCGTGTAGAAATTTTTTATCATTTCTAGATATTTCCGAAAATAAAGAAGTTATTGCACATTTTCGAAATCGACAAAATATCAAAATTTAGTTATATCTTCAAGAAAAATGAAGATATCATCAAATGGTTTTTACTAATGGACTTTTAACGAAAATCGAGCATAGGAAACCGCACATCATTTTCACCTTTCTTGTCTGGAAGTAAAAGAAACAGCCAAAATCAAGCAATTGAGTATACCCTGTACATTCCTAAATATGAATGTTTTTCGGGGAAATTCAAAATTGATTCTTAGGAACAGTGCTAGTACAACACCCTGCATTTTACCAGAATGTTAGATATAATGCAAAAATCTCTATCTTACAATGTATGTATACTATACAAATACCTAAATTTGAATGTTTCTCAGGGATGTTCAAAATTGTTGATTCTAACAAGTAGTGCTAGAACAACACTGTATTTCAATAGAACATTGATGAGACAGAAAAATCTCTATCTAAGAATATAAACATACATCTAAATTTGAAGTTTTTCGAGAAGTAATCAAAATTTTCAAGACTATCTTGACCTCAAACTTGAGACAATTGAATTAATACCTCCAACTTCGTGGCGTGGCTAGGGAGAAGTTCAAATAAACCGTAGTTCAAATTTTGTGGAGAATGGAAGGGAGTACTGCCGCCAATAATAAATTTCCTTGTTTTGGGTTCGTGGCAAGGGGGTAAATTAATGAAGAAGACAAATCGTCAATTGATGCAATATTTCGGACATTAGGTGCGGTCCTTGATCAGGAATACCTTAAAATTCTCTAACATTTAGGTACAGCGCCAAAACTGCAAGGAAACTACTTAAATAAAAAATAAAATATAGGTTGTCTCATTTGAAATAACATAGGCTCCGTTTCCGTTATATCCGAAAATACCACGAAGAAGAGAATATTGGACCATATTCTATATTAATTTTTTTGTTACCAATTGCATGTAGAATCACTCTTTGAAATTTGGCAGCGATAACTTACACTGCATAGATAAAATATTATTTGAATTATTATCTTTTCACAATTTATTCAAAAACTGTACTCACATTAATATTTTAAACATTTGAAGAATCGCTTCCAAGGTCAACCGGAAAAGTATAAGAGGTTCTTGGAGATACTTCATACCTACCAGAAGGAGCAACGTACACTTAAAGAAACTGCAGGTGGACTGGGAGGCAAACAGTTGACAGAACAAGAGGTGTACAGTCAAGTAGCGAAGCTCTTCGAGAACCAAAGCGATCTTTTAGCGGAATTCGGACAATTTCTACCCGATGCCACAAGCCATATGAATCAAGTTCAATCGTCGGAACTCCACAGTTCCAAAAAATTAGCGGTTAAACCAACATTCCGTGAGAACCTGGTGGAGAGAAGCATACCTACTAAAGTCCCAATCACCCCCTGTCAGAAAAGATCGCTTTCACCGTATTCGAGTTGTAGAGAGGGCCATACACAGAAGAAACATAAGTTAAGCTCCAGCCGAGACAGCACACTCTCAGAAGCTAGAAAATATGGAACTCTGAAGGATTACGCGTTTTTTGATAAGGTAATGTGGATACTTCCTACTTTTTTTCCAATTTTCCAGCTTATTCGAGTCACATAACATCCTGAATTTAATTAGTCTTACCGAAATTATTAGAAATGTAAAATATCATGAATGTTTAAGCATCCTCAATTACGCATTTCGGAATAACGTTACTTGTAGATTATCTATGGTCACTTGAGGGGCAAACAAGCCATCTATAACATTCACTATCGTATAACTTTGAATTGAAGGATAAATAATATTCACTGAAGGACATTTTCTGAGAAAATTGATGAGGATTTATAAAAACCACTCGAAATCACAATAACATGAACCTAACCAACACCTGTGTGCCCCTCAGGGGTCTTGTCAATATCAGCTGATCCGAAATGCCCTATTAGAATCTTCAGTTCAGTTCTTTTCTAACCTTCATGCTGACTAAAAAATTAATTTGTCTCTGAAGTATTACAAAGTAGTGTGTAGAAACCTGCTGAATATACAACATGGGTCAGTAGGCGTCTAAAACATTAGGTGTTGTATTTCTCTACAAATTGTTATTTTAGTCCTTTATATCACAAGGAATTTAACATCTACAGGGTCAATGGTATTTCATAGTTAAATGTACATAACTCAACTCTGTGTAGAGGAGACCGGACGACTCCAAATCTGGTATGGTGATATAGGGTATACAATGTCTGTTCTAAAAGATACAGGCTGTTTTGTTCGTTTGGTCTGGTATATTTTATTAAATATTGGTGAGAATGTATTACCTGCACATCCCCATCGACTGGTATAGCCAAACCTGAAATCCAGACCAGGCTCCCAAACAAGCCCATAAAATATATCGAAATTCATGAAATTGGTTATTTGAAAAGAGCAGGAAGAAATAAATAAGGTCAAATGTATTTCAAAACTGCGTATTCCGTTTTAGAAGATACTTCAATTGTAAATTCAATGTTGAAAGTGGTGAAATAAAATTTAGAAACTACATTTTTTGTATTTGATGTCCGAACTTTGGGTTGGTTCACCTTGAGAACACTTAAGTTGACTCGTGATACTGTATATTAACAGGTCAAATGTGGAGACGCACTTTTTCATTGAACATTCGACAAAATTAGAACGCGGTATCATAAAAAAGTGACTTTTCTTGGTAATGGAAATGTTGAAAAGGGTAAAAAAACGACCACAACATTTATAAACCATTTACTTATACCAGTTGTTGCATCTCTTCATTGAGTACTTCGATGCGCCCACTGGGTTTATTTGGTCGACATTTTTGGTTGGGTTATGCGGTACTGATGAGCTTTAATGGAACTCTATAGTTTACTCTGAGTGTAGAATTCTGTCATTCTAATTTGTCTTCATTATTATAATTCATACTCCTGTCAGTCTTTAACCTGCCTTATTGATGATAATGTTTCGAAATCAATGAGAACTTGTAAAACATGTATAGTAACTAAAAGATTTAGAATTTTTTAGTCATTTTTTCCGCTTTTTTCAATATTTCCGCCCTAATATTTTCAAAAATTCAATAAAAATGTTATTATTTGCAGTCAATTTGCTAATATGCAGTGTCATGATTCTACAACGTAGAACGTACGTGTATTCAATACGTACCAAAGTTCGGATATCTAAGTACTAAAAATGTCATTCTCAATTTTATTTCACCAAATTTCACATTGAAAGTATAACAGAAGTACCTTCTAAGAGTGAATGTTATGAAATATTTTTAAACATATATAATTTTCCTTCTATATACAAATAATTGGGTTACTAATGAAGTTTTATATTCTACAAGGTGTTTCATGGACATGTTTCCGTATTATGAAATTTTGCGAAGCCGGGCCTGAATTTCAGGTTTCTTTTCTATCGGAGATGGGCACGTGAGTGAAATCACAAGCCCGATCACGCTCGCTCACGACACATCTTGCCTTGCTCACGAACGCTTACTCACAAAATTAAACCAAAAGGAGTCACGTGATTCACGAGATTATGAGTTCGTTTCAGTGTATCAATAAACATTGCAAATTATAAATAGTTCGAAATCTATAAAACGGCAGAATTCAAGGCAACGTATCAAGTAAAAAAATTAGTTTTTCGGAATTTTTTATTCTTATATCTCCTTACTTAGGTCAGTTGTTTTTCAGGATTAATTTCACCAGAAATAATACATTTGTCTTGAAAGGCTAGCCTGTTCCACTTTTAGGATTGTACTTCAATAAAGGTTTACACTTGATACACTCGAGTGAAATTTTGAGTTGTACCATCAAACAGATTTAAATAAAATTCACTTATATATTGCGTTTCCCCTTAGCATGCGGATAAAATTTATACAGCTCGCCATCAAGATTTTTATTGAGATATGTTCAATGTGTTCTATAAACTCCCAAATATCGTACGTCCACTCTCAAAATAGAGATGTTAGTTATGTTGGGTCACGTTTTTCCCTCATCTCTTTTTTCTATACCAGTCGATGGGGATATGCAGCGAGTACATTCCGAACAAAAATGAGGAAATTAAACCGGCTTATGGCTTTCAGAATATATGAAACTAACGAATAAAACATCCTATATCTTCTATAATAGGCATTGCAGACCCTAATCACCATAGGTATAGGTGTTTTGGAATCGTCTGGGTGTCCCCTACCCGAAGATGAGCTATGAACTATGAAACACCCTGTATAGAGTGAGTAAAATGTGACTAAACAAATTTATATCTTTTGGTATTTACTATTTCGTACAAAAATGATTGAACCAGTTAATTGATTTATCAAGTATGTAATTTCTACAAGGCGTGCATGGTAGTTAGTTTTTTAAATGTCGGAACCTGCTATAAGAATTTCTAATTTCATGGATAAGGAAGAAAATGACATAATATCAATAATATGGGCGGAACAAAGGTCCTGGAGTATTGGCGCAGCTGACCCGAGTTACTAGCAAATGGCTATCACTGGACATTGCAAAAAAACATAATTGACAATTGACTGCCCGGCGGTAGATAGTCAGACTTAGAAACCTCGGTTCTCTCAAGCTGAGTCTGGAGTTGACAATCTATTTTCTCAAGAAAAGGGACTTGAGGAGGAAATTTAGAGTTGTTTTATGTGCTGCAATAGTTAAACTTTGACATTTCTGTGGTGATGGGTTTTCACCCCGAGATACAAAACATAATCCTAGGCCGGTATGAAAGTGAAGGGTATTTTTTTCAACCCCTTCTGTTGTGCAGGGTGTGATTGTTAGACAGCCTAAATTTTCCGTTTTTGAGCGAATAATTCGCTATGGAAATATCGCTATTTCAAGAAATTCCGTTTTTTCTCCGTGAAATTCGTGTCCCTTTATGCACGTCAGTGATGATCATTTTAATTATAAGATATCCTTTACGCAGTACACCGGTATCTGCAGTTCTCCTATTACGAGGATGTATTGATATCTACTTAGCCTAGACCAGTTCCATACATAAAAAAAATATTGCGTTACCATAGCAACGAACAATAATTCAGAAGTGTTAGTGTGAAGTCAAAAAAGTAAACCAGAGTTGCGCAATAAATTAAAAGAAGGTAGAAGTCCACCGAAATTGTGAAAATCGAAAAATTGGAGTATCGAGCCATCATAAAGTACCTGTATTTAGAAGGGTTAAGAGCAGATTTACGAAGATATGCTTAATACCCTTGCTGATCAGACCTTCGTATGCGACTGTGAAAAATTGGACTACAAGCTTCAAAAGATGTAAATTTTCCAATGAAGATGATGACCGATCGGGAAGGCCAGTTTCTGTGTCAGTCCCCAAAAATATCGATGCAGTTCATGACATGATTTTATCAGACCGAATTGGGCTCAAACGGATATCTGAATCACTGGATATTTCATACGAACGCGTTCGTCATATGAGGGGTTCAGAGCTGAAGTGAACAAAGTCCATGCAACCTAGTTTTGAGATGAATGGCTTAGAAGTTGTTTATCACCAAAAACTCAAAAGTGACTTCTTTATTCATTATTATTCTTATGTAAGCATATGCCTTTTCAAATCTAAAGAAGTCACTTTTGAATTTTTGGTGATAAACAACTTCTAAGCCATTCATCTCAAAACTAGGCTGCATGGACTTGGTTCACTTCAGCTCTGAACCCCTCATGTAGTTCACGTCAATTTGGACATGAGGAAAATTGCTGCAAAATGGATCCCCAAATGTTTGAATGTTGACCAAAAGCGTGCAAGGATAGAAGCATCGCGTTCGATCTGTGCTCGATTTGAAAACGATATAGACTTCTTAAACCGAATTGTTACTATGGATGAGACTTGGGTATATTTCTACAATCCAGAAACACTCTGGTTCTCCAAGACCTAAGAAGTTTCGTGTCCAAAAATCTGCTGGAAAAGTTCTTGCTTCAGTTTTTTGGGATTGCCATGGAGTAATCATGTTTGATTTTTTGGATAAGGATAGAACCAAAGATTATAGAGTTCGGAAGATAGGAAACAGCCTCATATCGAGAGTACTAAAAAGCGTATACGTTTTGGCCTGTGTTGCACACAATTGACAATCAGGTGGCGCTGAAATCGTGCTCTCGAACTGTTGAATAACAGTTTTCTATTTCATAATTGAAGAGCGCGAAATTCGAATTCTGTTCCTCAATAAAAGGGCGCGAAATTCGAATTCTATTCCTTTTATTGAATTCGAGTAGACTTGGTCGAAACCAGAAAAAACATCCTTAGCGACAAAACAAAAATAGGCCTTTGTTTTGTGATCAAGATGTTTTTTTCATCTAAACATTGTTGTGAATCAATTAATATTAATGAAATACTGTGTTAGATTTGCTATACTTTTTATTTGAAATATATAGAAAAATTTGACAAAATTGAAGATTGTACATGGTGTATTCAAAGGTCAGGCTTTTTTTTAACGGAAGGTACAATTGGTGAAAATAATTCACCATCCTGTACACAAATAATTGAGCTCTGAATATAGGACACAACAGAACATGGTGAAATGTTATATATCAAAGGTGTAATTTCTACACAATACATTTTTTTTTTCAATTAATAGAATCAATTGAATTTGTAAAATTTTTATCAGAAATTAATATGAACAAATATTCGATACAACATATCTCAAGAATTCTTTTACATATTAGTTACAGAATTTTCAGAACCACAATTAAAAACAAATTTACATAGGTGTAACCTGTATGTCGGTAAAGATATGTAAGAATAACAATTCAACTCCAAAAAGTAAATAACTTCACTAATAACATGAATTGCATATCAACATAATAATACATATATCCAGCTATAAATAATAAAATTCAGTGATAAATTGAAATACGTGTATCTATTCTATCTATGTATAAAATTGTAGTGTAAGAGCCTAGGAGTACAAGTGTATTTTATTTGGGTGGTTTTGAGAAAATCAGATTTAAAGTTAAAAATTATTCCCAAATTCGACCTGTTGGTTTCTCTAGTACTTTGTATTGCTCTGTCTTTTTCACTTGAAGTTTTGGACTTACTCTTTTATACCATCCTCAGCTTGTCTCACCACTTACTCATAGACAAAGTGGTGATCGCCAAAGTGCAACTCTTCAAATAGACTAATTTCATCGTACATCAGAGAACAAATTTCTTTTTTCTGCTCAGTATTTGGGAGATGCAACCTCAAAGAATCTATAATGACTCTACGTATTCCAGGAAAAACTTTTTTACTGCAGTTCACCAAGTTAATGTCTGGACATACTGAAAATCCTATTCACTTCAGAGTACTGAAAATAAAAATCAATCAATTGTACGAGTTTCAATACTTACGTTCAGATATTTATGGTAAATTCAAAAAACTTATATTCGGAGAATCTTTTGTACTACAGTTTCCACAGTTCCTCACCATACAATAGTTTCCATAAGACATTTTGAGCAAAGATATTTTTCTTTGATTCTGAAGTATTCACTAATAATAAGCGACTAAAATGAACTAAATAAACGACGAGGGGAAAGAGAATCAAAACAAAACGGCCATGTTTTTCCGAATCTTACAAAAGTCAAATTATGTTTCTTCGAATGGCCGTCGAATAAATATTTTGGCATTTTGGCATTTTGGCAAATTAGTAACACAACAATTGAACCACCAGGTGGCGCTACCGCAAGTGTATACGCTTGGTTTCCTATCTTCCTAACTCTATAATCTTTGGGTAGAACAATAACCGGAGATTACTATTCGACATTACTGACCACTCTACGGGAAAAAATTATAGAGAAAAGAAGCGGAAAGCTATCCAAAGGCGTTTTGTTTTTGCAGGACAACGCCCCTGCACAGAAATCTCATGTTGCCATGCAAAAAATTCCCTTATTATTTGGCTCCATCCGATTATCATCTCTTTCCTCAACTGAAAAAAAGTTTAAAAGCTGTGGAGGTTTGGTTTGCAGAGCAAGAAGAAACATTCTTTTAAAGGTCTAGAGACGTTGCAGGTTCGCTGTAATGAATATATCCAACTAAGAGGAGAATATGTTGAGTAATAAAATATTTTGACTTTGAATTTCTGATCGTTTCTATAGTAGGCTTAGAATTTTTCAATATATCCTCGTAAAAGGAGAACTTTTCTTCAAGGCCCTTTACAATTCCCTAATGGTAGGTCAAAATATAGAAATACATTCAAAACCTGTACTGAGTTGCCAAAATACGATGGCATTGAATGGCAGCTCTGTAACCGTAGGAGCTAGAGAAAATTGGATGGCATGTTTCCGACCACAATTTTCAAAAGATGTAATGGCCAAAACCGCATCTCTCTATCTTCTTTTGTTTTCAAGTCATAAGTGAAAACTCGGCTCTTTGAATTGCTGTAAAATGCAGTGGCGAAGTCTAAAGATTTTTTTTAAATATAAACCTTATATTTTTTTCACATTATTTTCTGATTCAGAAATATACGTCGTGTTTCTAATTGTTCTTCCAATAAAAAAAGCTCAAAAACTAGTTCGGTCAAGTTGGCTGGTCATATTCATGTCAGATTTTGAGTGAGTTTGAAAATCACTTTCATTCAGTATATCCGACAAGATGAAAAATTTTCATGGAATACCTCACTTCCAGGAAATTTCAAATGAATATGTTCCGAAAACTTTTCAACTAGTAGATAATCACCAAAGCCTTTTTAAACACCTTCACAAATAAAGACGCCTGGGCTAGTACATACTAGTATAGGCAAATATGAAGTAGCGATGGAAATTCTCGTCATTTCCTCATTCCGAGAATGAAATTGATCTTCAGTCTCTCATAACCTGACTGTCCTGACACACATATATACATAAAGTTCATATTATCAATGAAAAAAAAACTTGACGACTTGACAGAACTAGATTTTGAGTTTTTTTTATTGGAAGAACAATTAGAGGCACGACTTATATTACATATACTTATATTATGAAAAAAAAAAAATGGGACTCGAATATGTAAGAAAACATGGGGTTAATATTTAAAAAAAAAGTGATGAAAGTTGCTATTCATTATATAACTGAAGTGGCGGACTGGAAAAAAAATCTTTGACTTCGCTGCTGCATTCTACATAGAAAGTGCCAAGGGAATGTTACATTTATTTTTCGATATCATCGAAACTTTACGAAATAGAGACGAAATAGTTGATCAAACATAGACAATTTTTGGGTGTCTAACTTCATTTACTGCTTAGTTTAGTTAAGTTTCATTCTTTTTTTTTTCATTAGTTATCATTATAAAAAATCTGTGGGAGAAGAAATTTCGAGAGCTCGTGATTTTCCATCTGGCGTTATCATATTCAATAATATGCTGGAAGGTTCCAACTACGATCCAATTATTTTTTGATCGTATCACCTGAAAATATCTTCTGCAATAAATTTTTTTTATTTTTTCAGTTGAGAAAGTCGATGAAATCCTACGACACCTACGAAAATTTCTTGAGATGCTTAACCTTGTACAATGAGCAGATTGTTACAAGAGGCGAATTGATATTGATGGTCAATCCGCTCCTTGGGAAGTTTCCAGAGTTGATGAGATGGTTCAAAGATTTTCTACGCTCAGAAACGGAAAATGTTTCATTCAATACCGTTCAAAATGAAAGGCCTAAAGGAGACCTTGCCCAAGAAATCGATTTTGCAACTGCCAAAAGGCTAGGTGCAAGCTACTGTATCATTCCAGCGTCTCAAGAAGTACAAGTCAGTTCTAGTCGAACCCAACTGTGTAAGGAAGTGTTGAACGATCAGTGGGTCTCCTTTCCGACATGGTCTGAGGACAGCACTTTTGTTGGTTCGCGCAAAACGCAATACGAAGAATACATGTACAGATGCGAGGATGAAAGGTTCGAGATGGACGTTGTGATCGAGACAAACGCCGCGACAATTAGGGTTCTAGAAAATGTACAGAAAAAGATCAGTAGAATGAAGCCCGAGGAACTTTCTAATTTTACATTGGATGATAATTTGGGTGAGTTTACTTAATACTTTAATATGTTTAGTGTATAGAGCGAGTTATTTAATTGGTGCGACAACCTTCGAGGGGTTTTATTGATCTAAGGTTATTTTGCATAAAAAAATAATGTGTTCATGTATCTTCTTTTTTCAGTTTTTTTCGATATTTTGTTAACTATTCGAATGAATACCATGGTTTTAACTGAGAAGTATTTAGCATTAAATACTCATTCATATCAGAAACAAAAAAATGACAAATAAAAATTATTTTCACTCCTTGTATATCCGGAAGTGCTCAGGCTCAGGCGTAACATCTTTTTGGTTGAAAATTTTTATTATTTCACGAACCGCCGCTCTGTTATTTTCCCCCGATTGAATAGGGATGACGTAGTGTCACAACCACTGAAGGCATGCAAGAACAGAATATGCTTGGCTGCTTCTTCGTATTTGAAACTACTTGCTGAATATGTCCTCTCAGGAGTTATTCCTCTACCAGATCTACGGAAGTAGATAGAACTTTTGCCTGGTGCTAAGGCAGAAGTACTAAAAGATCGACGTCTTCCCCGATCACAGATACAGCATCAAATATAGGTGCGTTCGGCCAGTAGACTCTATCAGCACTTTTTGTTCCGACTCGTTCGGGCACGCAGTTTCAAAACAATAAGTGTCAATAGTTCTCGTTCGTTCTAGACGGAGTAGAGTTTTCGGAATCAACTCTATGAGCCCCAGCTCCCAAGGTGGGGCGCGAAAGGAGTTTGTGTAGAAGTAGGGTTATGAAACGAGACAAACCATAAAAAAACAGCTTATGAACAAACTATTCATAAAACTGTAAAATTTCCGTTTAATCCACACTAAGAATTATCTATTCATATACATTTTCGAACAAATTGCATTCAAATTCAAATTTTTCCCATGATTTTTGTGGTTGACATTTGTCATTCGTTCATTCAAAAATTGCCAATTTGTACAGGCTCCATTAGCCCTAGCTGATCTGTGATAAAACTCTAGTTCTACTCGCTCTGTACCGGTGTTTACTGGCCAAACGTAGTCTTAGTGTCATTGTTTGTTTTTCTTGTCAAATGTGATCACAAAACATGATATTTATTACATCTATGATGATCAGAAAACTTTCATGACCATTATTGACTCGATGGGCGTTGCCGGATTGTGAAAATGACGTAGAATGTTCATAAGAGAGCACTTCTGAAATCAGAATTTTCGTAAGTGAATACAGACAAAATGCAATATATTAAAATTCGAAAAAAATATATTTCGATATATTCGAGTCATAAGGATTTTAATGACATATATTTTGAAATTTAGGAAAATACCCCATTAGTACATCGGCATCATTTTCAGCATTTGTTCTTCAGCATTGATATGAGACGAACCTAATTTTTTCATTGGCTGAAAATCGCTCATGTGAAACATGCACCACCGTTTTTTCATCAAAAAGGACATCGACAGACAGGTGCTTTTTCGATCGACGAAGTCTTTCTGCGGTCTTTGTATTTGTGTTGCCACCATCAGTTGGATATCCATAAAAACAAAAATTGCGTGTGAATCAAAATTTTCTTGCACAGCTACTAGACAGCAGTTGTGCTCTCGCTACCGGCCTATCCGTTAAGGTTTAGAGCAACCTGTTAATATAAAATCCAAGTAGAGCCTTTATCAAAATGATTTTGATATAATTAGCATAATAACAAAATATAATACTTTTTTTTTTCACAAATAGTGACACTTCACGGAGCTGTAACTCCTAACATATGTGTGCTACAAAAATATGTTTTCTACAAAAAATGTAGTTATTACTAGTAATCAATTTTCTCAAAAGAAGAAGTGGTACGCCATTGACATTCAAACTTGAAAAATAGGTAAAACTTCTTAACGCGTATTTTTCATCTATTTGATACACTGTATTATTTATTATCGACAAAAGTAGAGGACATTAAAAACACTCGTTTTATTCTTTTGCATATGGCGCCCGGTTTCAGAGCAATAATAAAATATGTAGTACAGAAAAACTGTATATCGGAAAACGAAGCATTTTCAAATTGTAAATATTTTTCCATGTAAAAGCAGCTACTGAAGTTTATCGAACTTACTCACTAACACCTTGTATGTATGTGAAATATGTACTTAGAGCTGTTGAACAGTAGCTACGGCTCCAGCGGTGTCCATAGCTGCTTATTGTGCGCCCTCTTATTTGAAGAAAAAATTTGTCGAAAGACAATTATCGTTAATTTCGTTTTAAAAGACGTAGATTCAGAAGCAGTAAATAATTTCCATCTAGTTGTGTAATCTATCGATGAACACACCACAAGTAGCGATTTTGAACCTACCGATGTGGTGGTAAGGAAAACTAGAGGAGATTCGCAGCACTGCTCAAGGAAATATTGGTCAATGAAGAGGTGACTCTATCAAGGAATACCTAGATTTCGATTTGAGAGCATTTTAAAGTGTCTGTTATCTATTAGATTCTAAATGTTTGAGATGGAAAGATTTCTAATACTTATACTATCGTTTTAAATATTTTTTTATGGAATATTGTGAAATATGTTGTAATTTTGTTGGTGGCAGAATATATCCATCATCATGTGGTGCTGCCCCAGACCTCTCTTCATTGTGTTTTTTTCATTTTGAAGAATCGATGTTTTTACGTTTTAGGCGGAAGTTCTGCAATTCTCCATCAAAAAGCGTTGAAACGGATTTATGGTGAGAGAGCAAAAGATATTATCGAGGGATTAAAGTGCAATCCTGCTGCTGCAATCGGTACAATTTTAACTCGTTTGAAATCTAAGGAGGTGGAATGGCGGGAAGCCCAAAAAGGATTCAACAAGATTTGGCGTGAACAAAATGAAAAATATTATCTGAAGAGTTTGGACCATCAGGGCATGAATTTTAAGGCAACTGATGTGAAAGCCTTGAGATCAAAAAGCCTGTTTAATGAGATAGAGACTTTGTTCGATGAGGTAAGAACTGTAATATTTCGTGAAGATTTTTTTTCCGACAGTCAATACATCAGAGTGTGTCATGCACAACTTACCCGAAGGAATATGTAATACTTCTATAACTGTACTCAGCAGGCTATGACTTCTTCTGTAGTCAACGACAACACAATCGTCTTGAAATATCCATATTCCGATCCTTCATCTGGACTGTATTCTTGAAAAACTGAATATTTTAGATTCAAAAATTTTAATATGCAATTTGCTGCAATTATCTGATAGTAATTGATATTGAGTCATTTTTGTGATGCAATGATAGTTGGAAATGTTGGTTATTTATCTTGAATCTTTTTTTTTTTTAGAGGCATGAACAGAATGAGGAATCAGGTGGAGAGGTTGTTACTGGACCACACATTGTAATTCCTTACAAAGATCGCACCATTTTAGATGATGCCACTAATTTACTTATTCATAATGTCAAAAGACAAACGGGAATACAAAAAAGTGAGAAGCACAAAATAAAACAATTCCTCTTCAGAACTTTACCAGAATTCTTTTTTCATCCCAAGCAGCATCTGAGTGATGATGAAGAAGGTGAGGAATTCCTTTTTACTTTGAAATTGATGGAAATATCAAGACTTTCTTGATATTTCTCAACTGGTATATTAGCAATTTCTTATACATGTGTAGACGGATTACTTAAATAGATATCCTAACTAGGATATCTATTGGACGCTTTGTTTTTCAGAATTTTGTTTGAGCAAAAGCTTTCTGTGATATTTTCCTTCCTTTGAATTTCTCTTCATGGTGAAGATAGCAAATTATTACTACTGATATTCAAAGGATTCGCATTTTTCGGTGTATAAAGGGCGAGACTTTGACGTGAAAAATTACGCCATTTTAACCTTGGAAAAACAAGCATAAACTCACTTTTTCGATTCCATTTTGTGAACAAAGTGTTTTTTGTAATACATTAAATGATTTACTGCAATTTCGCCAGCTATTAATATTCAATATTTTTTCGTTAAATTTTATTTCATTTTCGATAATAATAAAATAACGAATTCAGCTTGCAATCATCCATATTAGCACTTATATTAATCTCCAGTATGTAATTGTTTATTCTTGTTTATTTTATTACATACAAGAGTTGGCAGATTCGAACCTAACCCAATTGAATCGTTCATTTTCATATAAATAAATGATATTTTTTCTGAACGTTCAAATGTTGCCAAGTTGACAAACGAGATTCTAGGGTTGAAATATTTTTGATATGATATAGAATTAATAATCATAATTTAAATCAGCAAATTTTCAACATAGTAATATTGAGAATTCTTTCATACATTGTATCTTACATCAGTATGTTGAAGCTGTTTTTAAGCTTATGCGTTATTGCCGTAACTCTACTGAATACTACATACTTATACTGAGTATGAGAAAAAAAAATGGAGGATCGCGTTTGTTTCATCACAAATAACAATAAAAGTGCGAATTATCGAAATAGCCCAACTTGAGCTTCACAAAATCTAAGTCGTAACATGGAAACTATGGAAATGGGATACATTGTACAGTTATTTTTGTTGATAATTTGATTTCAAAAATGGAAATTGTTGGAGATATTTTTCACTGGGAACTTATTTTTACAGCTTTCAATCAAAATCATAATCTCATAATTAGCAGGAAATTATCATCTTATCTTTTATGCACAATCAGGAAGTAGTATGTGCTGCAAAAAATTCATCATATAATCTTCTTAAATAATATTCCCTCTGTTAACTTGTTGATTTCAACATTTTTTCTGAATTAATAGTCTTCTGATCAACGGACCGACAAGGTTTCTTCAGGCGCTGTCTAGTTTTACTTTTTAATGGACTTTTTACATGCTTCAACAGTCTTGTATAACTTGGTGTATACGAAATTATTATACAGGGTGGGTCTTTGACTTATGTATTTCAACAGAACATTCCCGAGTTGAAGAAAAACAATTTTTTCTTTTCCTTTTTTCCAATTCCCCTCGGTTGTAAAGATACAGGCTGTTGAAAATTTACAAAAAAAATAATTGTAATTTCATCCTATGGAATGATTTTCGAAATATGCATAAATATGTATTATAGATGAATCTACTCCGAACACAAATTTCCACCCACATCTTCCAGTTTCCTCATGATGACCATTACATACCATGAAAATACAAGAAATTCGAAGATCTCAACTCTTGGAAGTTGAACGCTCATTAATGAATATTTGACAATGGGGAATTCTCCTCAATTTGGGTTATCACTGCATATGCAAGTTTAAACTGAATAATTAAATGAATTTCATTAATGATTTTTTCAAATGCACCGCGGAAACTATTCAAAATCATTTTTCAAATACGGGGTTTTAAAATTTAAATCGCTTGGTTTCAAGTTTACGATTAAGCAACATCGCCTACTAGAAAATAAAAAGAACCATGTCCGATCAGCTTGTTTATAAAATAACAGATGTTGATATACAGGCGCGTACTTACTGGCGAGATTCAACTGCAACCGGCTATAAAAATCCCATAAAATTCTACGACCTTCCTCGTTCGTCGCAGACTTCATAGACAGCCATCTGTGTCTATCTAATCAAGATAATGTATTTGTTGTCCTTTATTATCAAGGCATATTTTAGTCGATGTTGCCAACTTGTGCGATTGAAATGAAACGTTTTAAATTTTAAATACCCATTTTTATTCTTCATTTTTAATTGCTTTAAATATATTTTTTTGGGAAACGGTTGAAATGGTTATTTTAAAATGTGACGTTTCAAAGATATTTCATACAAAATACATCATTTTCGTCAGCAGGAGTATTCCTTATTGAGGAGAATTCCGCTAGAAGCTTATTTCGAAGGTTAAAATGGTATATGTATCTAATGCTCAGAAAAACTTCCGTGGCAGGTTTCCAGGAGTGGCATAGCTAATTATGAAAACTTAAAATGTTTCTGGTGTACACTGTGGCAACAGCGCCTCTCATGTATATGCACTGTGTCTAAGACAGAGGATTGTCTCATTAATGGAACTATTTTCGGCACTCTTGTCTGTCAAAGAATGAGGTTATGTCTTGTTTACCATTTAAAATCAGGTTATTTTCGAGAAGCCATCTTCGTTTATCTAATCACCGTTACCAATCTGTTGTCCTTTATCATCTAAGTAAAGTAATCTGCGCAGATATTCCCAAATGGTCAAATAGAAACAAAGCCTTGAAATATTAAATCCCCATATTAATATTTTTTGCGAGTACTTGAAATGATTTTCCCAGGAAAAATGGCTTGAAATGTGTTTTGAAGATATTTCAAATAAAATACTTCATTCTGAAAGAGAATTTACCAATCTGACTATTCCTCTCTGTAATCCAAAATATGTTTTCTGAGTTGACAAGAAATCCATGTCGGTCGCATCCAGTTTACATTTTTCTTTTAATTTCAGATGAGAAAGAAGAAGGTGAAAGTCCAAACAGTAGTCCTAGTAGCAATAGAAATTCTAAAAGTACCTCGAACTGTGGTAAATCGCCTGTACGATCAGAATCGGACAGAGCCGAACCTGAATCTAATACAAAAGAACAAACACTTCCACACGCCCAAACGAATGATCCAGTGAGTACTTTTTTCAACACGCTGAACTATCATTTTAGTGTTGACACAAATCAATTTTATTGATCTCGAGTTTTTCTCTTCCTCATGTATTTTATCTTAAATGTTTGTAAATCTCGTATTTTTTTCCAGGAGGAAGCATATACTCTCTTCATGGGCAACAATAATTGGTATATTTTTCTTAGATTACACGCAATTTTATGCGATCGACTGTCTAAAATTTATGAAAGATCTGTGATATTGGCGGAGGAAGAAGCGAGACAACAGCCGAAGCGAAAAGAAAGCACAGCAATATCTCTTAGGTTAAAACCGAAACCCCACATTGAAGTACAAGAATACTATCCTGCCTTCTTAGAAATGGTGAAAAATCTGTTGGACGGCAATATGGACGCGAACGCTTACGAAGATACTCTCCGTGAAATGTTTGGCATCTACGCTTACGTTGCTTTCACATTGGACAAAGTTGTGTCTAATGCTGTCAGACAGTTGCAACATTGTGTGTCCGAAAAAACGGCAAAAGCGTGCACGGATCTCTTCTTATCGGAACAGAAGAAGGGCGCCACTGGAGGTCTGTGCATAACGGCCTACAAACGAGCGCACGCCGAGTTTGCGTATCAGAGGGCGGCCGAGAAGGCGGTGCAGGATGAAAATTGCTTCAAAATATTCTTTTACAAAAAAGATTGTAGAATGACTATTGAACTACTGGACACCGAAAACGATGATGGTAAGAGAGTTGAAGAGACTAAAAAATGGAGCATGTACAGAGAGAGCTACAGTGATTGCATGAACACGGGGAAGATCAAGTCGCCTGTGTTTTTGGAGAGGAACCTTCGGTAAGTGACAGACGTGTGAGCACACATAGTTAAATGATCGAGATGAATTGTTTGTAATTTGAAAACTGACCCTGATATGGGTTTAATCTCTGACTTGTACATATTTTTTTAAAACAGTACTTTTCTCTAGTCAAATAAAACGTTTGTTATGTTTCCTAATTCCGCTCTATTGAAAAAAAGATTTTACTGTTTTAAGATCAAAATTCGGGCCTGCTATATTGTGACATAACTCAAAAAGTGCCTTTTTTATTGAAGCTTACATGAGTAAGAGAATATTCGTACTACCTCCATTCAAAGACGAGTGTTTGGAGGATAAAAAGCTTTTCTTGTGAACGGCTCGTATATCTCACTGCATATTTCTTTCGAAATTCATTTCCTATTGTATTTTTTGGAATGATACATTGCGATCATCCTTGTGTTTGTTAATATTTTTATTATCGTTGAATGTGCAAATATATCGTAATATTTTTCATTTTATACGTTGTTTACACGTTTAGATTCCTCAACCTTAAAAACAGATAGAAGCGAAGATTATTGTGTAGCCCTCATTTCACTAGTGCTGAAAACCGACTACATTTTGGCCAGTGAAAACACCTTTGACAATCAGATGGCGCTGAAAACGTATTGTCAATACAGAAAAACTGTTTAATAACAGTTATCTGTTTTATAATTGAGGGACGCGAAATTCGAATTCTATTCCTTGTATTGAATTTCACTATTGACCTTGTTGAAAACAGAAAACAAACATCCTGAGCGACAAAACAAAAAGATGGTTGTGTTTTGTGACCAGGATGTTAGTTTTCATCTGAACATTGTTTGGAATCGATTGGTATAAATCAAATACGCTGTTGGATGAGATAAATTTTTATTTGCAATCTATAAAAAATTTACAAAAATTTTAAATTATGGACAACGAATAGAGCTTGGACTAGGAAACAAGAGTATATGGTTATCTGCTATAGGTACGTCAAAGGTGTTTTTTCTGTGCAAAACTTTTTGAATTAATAAACTTATTTGAATTTGTACAATTTATATCAGAAATTAATATGAACCAATATTCAATTCACCGTCATAGGATACACATTTCCGTTACTTACATATTATTTACAAAATTTTTATAACGAAAATTGAAAAAAAACTTACAGAGGTATTGTACAAGACCTGTATTCAAGCCCGTCAGTATAATTTCTTCATGCTTTTTTATGATTTCTTCATGGAATGGTCCCTTTATGACACAATATACGAATTGATTAATGAATGAACAAAACACTCACAGAAGGTTTCATAAAAATTTAACTTTCCAAACGACAATTTGACACGTCACCCGATTCCCAAATCGAAATCAATAAAACTTGCATTTCTGAATATATTTAGGGCAATTGAGAATCTTGGAATGGACGTATAAAAGTCATAATTTTCCCTAAATGGACCCTTCATGCAAGGGATGCTTCCTGCATACAACA
The DNA here is from genome assembly GCF_907165205.1 of Coccinella septempunctata. Classification (NCBI taxonomy): domain Eukaryota; kingdom Metazoa; phylum Arthropoda; class Insecta; order Coleoptera; family Coccinellidae; genus Coccinella; species Coccinella septempunctata. The sequence continues at coordinate 9,268,063 of NC_058190.1, read as the reverse complement.
ATTTACGTGGATTAACAGTTCTCAATTGCATTGAAGTAAAATATTCATTGCACATGGTGTAGTCAGTAGTGTTTGCAGGCCTTTACGCCCTGAAAAATCCACTTCGTAACACTGAAAATTAAAATCATTGAATGACCGAGTTACATGTTTCCAGTTTTAATACTTACATTCCCATTCTCCTTAGTAAAATTCGTTTTATTTGATCCGCAGTTCTTCACCATACAATAATTTTCGAACGATATATTGACGTTTTCACCAAGAAATTAGACAAAAATTTCAATGGAGATAGAGAATGCATGTGATTTCGTTTCTATGATCTATCTGTAGATATATTTTAGAATGGTTTCCAATGGTTACTAATCGTCAGTAAATGAAAAGATGGATATATATACTCCATTCACATTTATTTTAGCAGCCGGTTGGCCATGAAATAATTCTCTCAAGTTTTTGTAACTAGAACGGAGTAAGGTTGGCACTAAGATGTTTTTAGACATCTAAGCCTAGTTGCACACACACCGATTTTGGACGGTCGATTTTATATCGGTCGTCCAAATTCCAATAGTGAACCACGTGTGGGAACGGGACCTTGCACATACGCCGACCACTGATCGGTGACGGTAAAATGCCGGTGAGCAACCGTCCAATACCGGCAATACCGGGATGTAGTGGCGTACGTGACTAAGTACACGTTTGTACAAGCACCGATTGTTTACCATTGAACTCAAGAAGGAGTTCTTTCTTGAGTTCAATGTTTTTTACCGACCATTTCAGTCGACTTTAGTCGGCTGATCGTTTGGACGGTAAATATCCGGTTAGTGTGCTAGCAACTGCTACCGATAAAATATCGGTCGATTTTATTCCGGGCCGTCCAAAATCGGTGTGTGTGCAACTAGGCTTAGTTGGCACTCATGAAATTTCGTTAATGTCATAACGCCGTTGCCACAACCAATATCAATTTTTATTACGAAAATGCCGAAAGTCATTGAAAAAAAGAGACAGGGTTTCAGGAAGTGCTATTTTGAATTCAGGTCCGCTCATTCAAATAGTTAAACCCTGATATTCTAAAATCCACAATACATCGGACGGTAGCGAACTTATTCAATGTAAGAGAATTTATATAATGTTTCATCTGAATCTAAACGATTTATATTTTAGCTGAATGTTACCACAATCAGAAAGATTGTGAATGAAAAGGATGACAATGAATTTCCTTCTATTGGGAGACGCAAAAAAGTGGTGGCATTTGAGAATTTTATGTTTGAGTGAATTAATGCGAAAAGTTTACTACAGGATTTTCGATGAATGTCATCGTAGAATAAGTTCCTGAAAATTGATTTTTCTATTTTTCATTTGACTTCCTATATACATTGTAAATGTCTCAAGGTACCAATAAATACCTAATCATTATTATTATATCCATGTATTAAAATGAACAGCCACAAATACGCGCCAGTTGTCTTGTTAATTGTTTATTCATGTGAAATTTCTGTTCAAAGATTAAGTTAATCTTGAATTGAAACCCCCTTAATTCCTTCCACTTATATTGATGCAAGATGATTTTTGTTGAAGGATTTAACGTTCTTGTAATTATCTGTTAATTCCTTCGGGAGATACCCATTCCCAATCACTGCATCATATGCATTTCATCTTCGGGTTAATATTTTTGAAATCTACAACTGATGTAACGTAATCAAAATTTGGCCAAAGAAGATAACGAACATTAACTCTCCTCAAGCTAGTGCATATTATGATATTATACTGATCTCTTGTAGTTTCCATGCAAATAACTGGATTTGGTATTCCTTCAATCAGTTTGTATAAACTTCAATTATGTTCGTCACATATTTTCCGAAGAGATTCGGCATTGTTACAAAATACGTAATAACAGAAACTTTTACGTAGAATGGGCAACATAGCGTTGATTTAAAATCCAAAAATGTTTTGACAAGCGTCATAACCCCACATTTTCGTACTATACAGAGTGAAATGTGTCAAATTTCCATGGCCAACCGACTGCTAAAATAAAAGTGAATGGAGTATTATAAACGGCCGTAAATCAATTTCACTTGGCAGATATGAGAACGGTTCAGATAGGGGGCACAATAAACCACAGGATCGCGGTGTATAGGTACAGCGCCATCTGATGGTATCAGAATAAATGGCAGATTGAATTATCCTTTTTTTTGGAAAGAACTCCATCCGATCCGAAAGTTATCTTTGAAGTGGATTGGTAGATTTGATACACTGGCCGCGACCCAAATGATTTAAAAGCGCCAGCAGCATTGCTAAGTATTGATTCTAGTTACAAAAATTGACACCAGGTGGCCGCAAACAACAGCAACATTTATTTCTACTCAAATAGCCTAAATCTAAGTTGCTAACTATGCAACGACACATGATCTTAAGTAGTCCTACCTAAGGAGAGGCTTTATTTTATATCTTAGCTGGGAAGAGTATTAATAATTACCTCATATTGGAGTATGGAATCCACTCGTAGAATTTGACATATTTGTGTACAATTGTTGCAACATAAGGGATAAAACTAGCCTGGATCAGTATAAAAGCAATATGCCGATGATACATTAACAAATTCCAAAATCACTAAAAAAAATGTGCACAAGACATACTTCCGAAAGGAGGCAATGACAATCGATTCTGTCAAGTAAATTTTTTGCTGGATAATAGTCTGGGCTATTTCCATAATCATTTTGATGTTTTTTCCCAGCGTTTCGGCATGTCTTCGCGTGTCGTCTTCAGGGTTTGATTTTTGAAATGGTGTGAGTAGTGTTAAAAATTCATCTTAAGTTGGAATAAAAATGAATGTGTTTCATCCAAATAATTCGCAAGTGGATATTGCTGAAACTGTCATAAAATTATTATTAGGTGTATCTGTGCCGACTGTTCATCAGATTCTTAGTTTCTATCTCAATGTAAGAGAATTGGTTTTGTCTTGAATTCCAACATCAGGAGGTGAATTAAACCTGCAGCGCTTGATATTAAAAACATTTTACACTCTCTTTCAATTTTTCTACTCAAGATGTTCCACAAAAAGTATGAAATTAGGCAGACCAGCACTTTTTTGGTTTAAGCGACTTGAATAGATTGTGCTCAACGTGAGATTTTTATCGAAAGTCCTTCTGATTTCCCCTGAAAATTGAGAAAGACGAAAAGATGGTCCAGTAACATAGACATTTTTCCAACTACTTCAAAATCCTTCCGTCTGCTTTGAAATTTTTCAAACTGCTTAGAAAATTTGCCAACGCCCTTCAAGTTTCCTCCCCACCCTTAGGCCTGTCCCTGCAAAAAGAAACCAGTAAGTAGGTCCTTTTTTTATAGTTCCGCCTGATCGAAAAACCTCTTCGCTTTCGATTGTGATGTAATTTACTATTTTTATTGATGTCTCTCCTTTATCGTAGAGCCCAAATGCTGAAACTTCTGTAGAACTGTTTGGTAGAACTATGCTTCATGAATCGCTCGCGGTTAATATAAGTTTTGAGAGGTGAAATAAGTACTCAATTTAGCATAGCGGCAAGCGGCAATTTCAATATTGCTGCAGAACATTCTAAAAAAATGGGGAAATAGTGATAAGCAATATTCAATGCTAAATAATGCCCTTCTTTTCCTGCCAATGTTACACAGTGCAACGTTGTGAACTGTTTGCAACAATTACTCATTGCTGGCAAAGTTTTCACCAAGACATGCTGAGGTACATATTGATGGACAACTTGCGGAGAATGATGGAATGTAAAAATGAATAGCATTTTGAATATTTATTGTAAATTGAAGAAGACATTGTATTAGTTTCTCAATAAAAATATATTCTGTTGTATTGTATCATTATTTTCCGAGCTCAATTTCTTGTTTGAGCCAACATTTTAGTCTTTCTGGGTATAAGAAAAAACCCATATTTAAAAGCACTTTACTTTTGCCCGCTTTTTCTACCAACTGTATAGTTATCATTTTGCCAAATTCCTGTCATTGCAGCAAATGGTATCGAATCTATCGAGTTCGTTTGATTGATTAAGAATTTGTAGTCAACTTTAATTCTGGGAACACTTTATCTCAGTTAGATCTGGGTTTCCTGTAGAATAAAAACGTGAAAATATTCATAATTTATCACGAATTTTTGAAAAAACTATTTCATTTGTACAGGGCGTTTCAGATGCTTGTTTGGTTTGACGTATAAAAACATATTGCCAAAAAAAAAATCGAATTTATTAACTATTTGCGTTTTTAAATAGTCCACTTTTATTTCGGAAATTATTACGTATGTAATTTTTTGTTGAGGTCGACGAAACAATAACGTTTTTTCATATCAATATCTTTTGGTATAGTTTATGTGTGGTAGAACAGATTCGGAATTCCAGGCGAAAAAAATCAAATGAAAATGAGAGAGGATCACGCTTAGGATTTCTAAAGCACTCTGTGTATGTGAAAGTAAATTCTTTCAGAAATTTGTTATCAATTTCGAAATTGAGTTATTTTCAATACAGTGACAAAAAGTTATGGAAGGGCTGGGCATTTATAATCAAACAGCTTGTACTGATACGAAGACATTGCGGGTATCGTGATACTAGAAAATAAAAAAAAACTCGAAATCTTCTTCTTAATCCTAACATCATTGTCGATGTATGGTTGTCACTCGATGTTTTCCAAACTCTTGAATACCTCCACAACAGCCTCTCTCCAGCGTTTCTGATCACTCGCCTGCAATGTGGCAGACACAAAACTCGAATCGACAAGTTTTTCCACAACTTCGCTCCAGCGAGTAGGTGGTCGCTCTCTTTTCCTTTCCCCCCAGGAAAGCCATATTATCATGGCGTGCAATGTGTACGAATAATTTCAGGATTCGCCCATAAGTTAAGGATGATAGTCTTTGGGCTGGTTTGATCTCCTTCGGTACATAGACATTAGTTCTTCTGGCCGTCCATGGGATTCTCAGCATCCTCCGGCAAACCCACATCTTAAAATCATCAATTCGCCGCTGATCAGCAGCACGAATGGTCCAAGTCTCTGAGACGTACGAGAAAATCGGAAAAATTAGACTATTAACCATCTGATCTTGGTAGCGTTGGATATATTGCGATCTCTCCATAATTTCGTGAGCTGAGTATAATCCTAGAACTATCCGTCAGATGGCCTCCAAATTTTGCACGAATTTAAAAGCCAACATTACGTTAGTGATTTTTTTATTTCTCAGCTTCTGCTTCAATTAAATTATTGAATAGAATATCGGAACATACCGATCCAGTTAGAGAGATCATCCTAACTTTTGAATTGGATAAAACTGAATTGATATCTGCTCAAATTTGTAATTTTATGTTTAAATACTACAAAGAGTGTGTACTACTCGATTTCGAATGAGAAAGTTACAAGCTTCGAATATCTAAAACGATTTAACACGATCACGCAGTTAGGCTAGCCGCACATTGAAGGCAGTGTAGCGTAGCACAGCATAGCGGAGTAACTACATAGTTACTGTCTGGCCTAGCAAAGCATAGGGTAATGCGCACATATTGCCAGTAGATAGTTGTTTCTGTGTCCCTAGTTAGTTTCTTACAAAAATGTGGATGCAGCCGATAAGCTGAACCTACTTTTGGATTCGAAATCAAATTCAGAAAATGCAAATATTTTGTTTTTATATAGTTTTTCCAAATTTTTGCTAATCTACTCCCAGATTAGATCTTTATGCTTTGTACGCATGTAGTCGTTGTTACTCGTATCGTAAATTCCATTTTCATAAAATTTTACGCTTACATTTAAAAAATCGTGGTCACTCTGCAGAGGAAACTGTGCGAACTCCACAACTGACGCAGGGTAGACAGAGTAGACTCTGTTAATACGTCGCGTAGGCCTATGCTCTGCTACGTCCAATATGCGGTGTTCTATTTAATTGCATTTGTTACAAAATCCTCTACTAGGCTAGGCTCTGCTGTACTGTGCTGCGCTGACCTCAATGTGCGGCTAGCCTTATACCTAGAGCATCGGAGGCTTTTCCGGAGAAATTTGACTTGCTCCCTTTATCCACAGTACTCCCCATATTAAAGTCCACCTGCGCTGACCTTTTCAGTAAAAAAAGCTGTAAAAAATAGGTTTTTAATTGGAATGCCGTGATCATTCATAGAGACGAAGTATTGGAAAACAAGAAGACTTTTCATTTCATTTTTATTTATCCATTATATCATAGATTCTATAATAGTTTCATTGAAAGTAAAACATTTTTCAGATTGTATAAAAAGAGGGCCATGAAGAGCATATCCCACTCTAGAAGGAATGCCAAAAATCGCCAGAATTTTTCATCTGCAGAAGACGAAAAACGCGAGCAAGCAGGTGATGATGTAGGGGAAAAAAGTAGTGAAAAATTCGAAGGTGAACTGAGAGGATGCAATGTACCAGAACGCAATCAAACGCATCATCCAGGATATCACGTTGCAGATGACACAGAATGCAAATTCAATTTCCAAGACTCCAAGATAGTGTTTACCTCTAATAAAGACAGTTATATATATAAAGTTAGTGCCTTAGAAAGAGCGAAAGAGGTAAGGATATATTCATTTTTGAGTAAGGCATTATGCCAGACTACACGAAGTGTATAGATTTTTCAACGATAGCTCGCTCTCAACAGCAAGATCACTTTCGTTCTCGATCAACGTTTATTCGAGTGATCCTTTTACGCTAAATTTCACATCCGATTTTGCAATATTCGCTTTAACATAGCTGAATTTTATAAAATCTTGATCATTTTGTATTTTACTAGGAAGAGGGGATCTGCGTGAAATGACTGATGTCTGTGAACAAACAGGTATAACTCTCATAAAACATAAATACAAGGCGGATCAAACATTTCTCAAAAAGACAAGATGAATAGAAGGAAACAGAATTTAACGGCTTGTTACTATATTTAATGGTTTCTCACACCTCTTAGATTGGTAAAACGACACTAATAACATTATGAATTCTGGTAGAAGGTATTCACCGATTGTGGGTAAAAGTTCCATGTCGTAGCTCGAACGAAGGGCATTCGAATGGCAATCGGGCCCTACATGGATAGGTACTTCTTCCAGAATTTGGAAGAGTATTTTTTTTTATCTCACCGTACTATCTATTATGCCCATCGTCACTCGACAGAGCAGCTGTTCTCATTGCTACATCTTCTTTAGCTCGCCCTTCAGTTCTAATGAGCTCCAGGGATAGCCTTAAAGAGGCTACATGCCCGCTCTTACAGCCATAGTTCGGTATTCTGTATCGACGTGGTTCTTAGCAAGAAGATATATAAAAGGAGGCGCAATTCATAAATTCGTCGGAAAGGTGATGACGTAATTGGAGGCTAAGGTCAAACTGAATCGTTAGCAGTGGCGTAACGGAGACAATGGGTAAAGCGAATACCTTCAACTTTTATGCGAAAACATTGTTAATCTGCTGAATAAGTCACAGGAAGTGCTGCAGATACTTACATAAGTTAGAAGAATTAGTGAAGAAGAAAGAAATCATTTAAATGTGTTGCACGACACTACCGTGAGCTACGCCAATGTACGCTCAGTCATATTGCATGCGCTAGTGTCATGTAGATAGAGGTAACGACCCATCTGTTACTGCGCCTTCGTTGCTATATCTTTTTAGTACGAAGTTTCTTCCCCCTCACCAAAGGGTCAGCTGTCTCCGGTTTCTGTTAGATCTATTCTTATTATCGGTATACAGGGTGTCTCGAAATAAAAACCACCACACGTTAACTATCAGTTCAAAATAAAAAATAACTCTATTCTTCATAACCTATAGGCCAAAACTGATTCGTTTCGAATTCACAAGTTGTTGAAGTTAAATTGAAAAACAAAACTAGCAAAATGAATCGTTCAAGCTAATAATTTCAAATCAGTTTCAATGAAACAGTGTAAATTGCGCGAAATTTTGTCCGTTACTTCTGATGTACGTTTCTGAGCGTCTAATTTTCAACATCAATAACGAAGCAATGCATGGTTTTGTTTTGTCATGACTAACTTATCACCAAACGACTGATCGTCTTATTACTGATGGAACCATAATGGTGGCTGCATTTAAGGCAAAATATACCGTTTTTTCAATTAAACTACAACACTCTGTCAATTCGAAAGGACGTCTTTTTGGCCTATGGTTTATTGAGGAAGAAATTGGGTTATTTTTCGATTTTAAATTCATAGTTTAAATATGGCGGTTAACTGCCCTGTCAACCTGTATACTAATTTTGTTAGAACCGAGTGGGAGAGATAAGAGGGGAAAATAGGCTGATTAGAAGGTTGGGAAATCGCAATGTGAGCGAACCGCTGCATATTGAGGGCCGCTAAAAATTTCAAACGAAAGAGGAATAACCGGATCGTGCCCAACAAATACGCTCAACCAGGGAGGGAAAAAATCTTTTGGCAAAACTGAAAGTGGGTAATACTGATTTAACTCATTGAATTGGTCTACGGATCGGTGTTTTTTACGAATACCCATAGTTTTGCAATAGTGTAGACCTGGTGAGGTCATGCATGGCGGAGATCGGAGATGGCACACAAAATCGCCGAAATGAGCCATCCTGTTTGTTTATAATCTTTGACCAATACCAACCTAAATTCCGCAAGTCAAAATCTTTATGGACGCCCGATATGTAAATAATTCTTGAATGGATTTATAGTGTTTTTGCCCTCGGTATTCATGGAATTCCTTTTATTGTTTTTTTCTGCATCGACTGGGATAGGTAAAAAGGGAAAATCAGCTGATTCAGAGGGTTGGGAAATTGCTATTTGTGAGCAAATCGCTACATCTTGAGGTTCGCAAAAAGGCCAAACAAAAGTCGAATAATCGGAGCGTACACAGCAAATACTCTCCGACCCGGTAGACAGATCGGAAATGAAAAACCAAACGTTTTGACAAGATTAACAAATATGAGGTTAGAACCGATCACGGACAGGGTTGTTAAGTACAAATTCAACTCATCGATAGCGAAGAGTAGTGTTTCTTACATAGGTATTTGTTAAATTGATGTTTTTTTGAGGCATATCGACCCGAAAAGGTGGTTCTTCTGGACTGCTAGTGTTCTTCCTTACCAAACGAAGCTAGCGGGGGTGTAACATATTTTTCTTAGATCCCGATAATTTTCACATCTAGCAGATGTGGAACTTTTGAGAATGACCAGGCAAAACTGCCTGGTGTAATTAGATTGCCGACAACGCCTTATCAAATGCGACATCGATAAGTTGTCAATAGATTGTCGATTGATCGTGCTACTACTACTGCTTTCGTTCGCCAATTTAGTGATCGGGCTCTGCGATTCTCAAATGTTTTTTGAATAAGTGTCGACACTACTTGTAATTGAAATCTACCGATTTTTGCTTTCGTTTCTGCAATTCGTTGAAATCACATGCGCGAGTATTACAGACTAATTAAACAGAGTGCAGTTGCAGGTCCATTAAGATTTAGATATCCATCAAAATTTGAAACTAGTTTAAAGCGAGAAATGGAGGATTAACATTTTGATGGAGTTTTAAATTTGAACGGATTTTCCTGCAACTGGACGTTAATCTATGGAGAGTATGCTCTGTTGAACATTTTAGAATCGACCTCCAGGACTCTGAGATTATTACTACTTGATAATTCGATCTACAAACAGTTCAACGCTTTTGTCTGCATCCGACTTAGTTCCTGACTCAGGGTTGGTTTATGCTGGGTGGTAACTAAATCCCTAATTCTTAACTCTGAAGTAAACTAAAAATTTGCAGGATTTTGGATGTTAAACTTCAATAAATACACCCTCGTATATCAGTTGAGGTTTCGGGCCAATATTTACAAGCTAACATCTAAAAATTTCATATTTTTTGATAGACGAAAAACCATCTATGGGGTTAGGAAATAATTTACCGGCCAGCATGAACCAACCCTAAAGCTGTATCTATCAGAAGTTTTTGGAAAGCGCATCTGTTGAAGGGACGAAGTGTAGTCATCAGATGGAGAATTTAACTTCGTCGATATTGTTGAAGCATTTTCAAAATCGCCTGTAAAACTCTTTTTGTGTGGACAACTTTATCCCGTTATTATTGAATCGAAAATGTATTCTCGCAATAAGTGGATTTGCAAAAAAAAACGCGTTGTTATTTTCTCCCTGTCTACTTTTTAATAGTGAAAAACTCTAATCGCAGATGGGTGCTACTGACTTTTATTTCATTTGAGTGACACAGTAAAAAACATGAGAAACTGAACAATCAAATGGAATTTACATTATAAGGAATGGTTAATGTTGCAGAGAAAATTTATTGATTACATACAGGTTATCCTATTAGACGTTTATACTACTTATTTCTTAATAGAGAACTAATTTCGTGCTGAAAATTTGCATATTGGGGTTTTCCACTATGAACTCCGTTCTATACCTGGCTTAATGGCAATTTAAACGTTTTACCATTTGGGGCTAGAAGACCAACGGTTTATGAGTTATTGGGATTCGTATGAAAAAAAATTGTGAAAAAGTCACACGTTTTCGAATATTGCTGTTGGGTACGTTTTTTTTCTAAAAAGCATTTATCGTTTTTAATTCTACCATTATGTAGTACATATAATTATTACACACTACTTGATGTGTGGGCAGAAAATGTACAAGGTGTTTATGACATCAAATATAATTCAGCAAAACCCAAGATTTTCAAATTACAACCTGTAGGTTTTATTAGTTCAGTCGATTCTACGTAAAAAAGAGGAGGGGTGACCTTAATAAACTATATGTACCACAAATGAAAATTTCGAATTATCTTGGAAAAACTTGAAATAAGGAACAACAGCAATTTCGAACTGCTTGATTAGTTTGTGACGGAAACTGCAAATGGAAACTTGAATTCGATGTTGCGAAAAATAATTTTGACCTTTCATTGATTGTTCATAGAATCTCAACAATCCCAACAGTTTATTAGGTACTATTCGTTCGAAATTGCTGTTTTCCCTTATTCGAAGTTTTTCATTAATAACTCTGAAAATTTCAATTTTTGGTATAGGGTTCATTCAGGTAACCCTTTCTTGTTTTGTTTACGTAGATTCGACTGAAATAATAAAGACGGTAGGTTGTAATTCGAAAATCTTGAGTATTGATGATTTTATGAACACCCGGTCCGAAAAGCAAATAGTTTCATAATACTACATAATGGCAGAATTGAAAATGATGAATATTTCTTATTAAAAACGTCCCCAACAGAAATATTCAAAAAAGTGTTTTTACCATTATTTCATAAGAATCCCAACAACTCATGAACTGTTGCTTTTTTACCCAACGTATTTTTGAAATTTAAATCAGCTATCTAACAATGCAAAGATGTATCGGATATGTGTATTTACTCACTACTATTGAATATTCTAAATCTAATTTAATTTTTTTGTTTTCAGTCTCATCCTAGTATAACGATGCGACTTTCAACTCGATTCAAATATTGGCTTAAGGGGTGGGTAAGTGAAAACGTGAGTGACTTACAACATAAACAATGTATGGACTGGTTGATGGGACGTTGTGAAGGTGTTGTGCCGAACAGGACTAGAATTTTAACGGACAATGATACCTCCAGGCCTCCCTACATGTCCTACAATAGATACAAAGTTGACCAACTCGTTAAGGACGGTACTTGAATGAAGGTGGGCCGTTTCAAGAACGCAAATGTGTTTAAGACTTCATGTACCTTAGAAGACAAGAAGGAAGGTGCCTCCAGAGGATTTTTTTTCTCGTAGGATCTTGTATCTAACATTCAATGTTAAAACTATTTATTATGCTTATCATTATGATTTTGTGAAAATAAGTTATCAATCCATTTATTGAATAGGGACCTAAGTTGTTTTGTACATTTTTTTTATTTGATTTTGTATGTTTCTTTGTTTTCCAAGAATTGTGGATCATATTTTATTCTGTAATGCCACCGACGGTGGAATGTACCCACTTTGTTTTCTATGTTATTGCTTGTTTAAGTTGAACATTTGTGTGTTTTAATCGATTAATAGCTTACGAGTACGACCTTAGGGAGAAGTCTGTGAAAATTAACTCCCTGAAAGTGAGCAATTATTTTTTGGATTTTTGCTTCAAAATACATTTATTCCACGGTTTTCTATATAAACATCAATAATTGCAAACAAAATTGAAATTATGTAATAATGACGCAGGTAACTTCAATTTTAGAATTGTTAAATTATTTGTTTTTCAACTTCGCTCCAGACGAAAATTATTTCACTCTAAGGTCATTATATTCTGTCATTTGGTTTGTTGAAAAATTCAAATTTTATATTCAGAATGTTGACATATTTGAAGAAAATTGTCACAATCTAACAACATAAATAAGGCTTGTAATTTTGTACTTGAAAAGAAAATGTTTTCTTTTTGCTGAAGTTCATAGGAGTACACATGGTTTCATTTAATGACTAGTTTTTCTTTGGATATGACACCATTTTTGTACCATGATTTATATAATAATGCAAAGAGAAAATAACCAATGTAATATATACATTCCATTTTATACTCTATTCAATGTACATTTATAATTCCTTGTCAAAAATGTTGGTTATTTTCTTCATAGTCATCTCACAATTAATTAAAGTTGTTGAAAGTGAGAGGAGCAATATGTATAAAGTTGATATTTGAATCAAGAATGTATCTACATTTATAAAAAAGAATCCCAATATAAAAAATTTGTTTTACTTGCTAACAATAACAGGCACTGAATATGAATATTGTTATATTCATAACCCTCTTCTCAAGAGGAAATTACATTACATACAAATTTAAATGACATTATTCTCCCGCTACAGACCTCGTATGGTTATGTTGTTTTCAAGGATATTTCATGAAAAATTTATTTCATTCGGCAAAGCCAACCATATTACATTTGGAAACAAAAATAAAATTATTTTCCACAGTGTTCCGGAAAAATAATAATAATATACATTAACGGAGGAGTTCACCCGAAGATTGAGAAGGATAATGAGAACTGGTCTTAGCAGCAATAATCAGCTAAAAGCGATTAATACCTACTCTTGTTCGGCGCTGAGCTACTTATTTTGTATCATCACTTCGACCACCACCAATTTAGCAGTTTTACGGAGAAAAATAAGGACGATGCTGACTAAACACAATAAACATCACCGCAAAAGCTCAATAGAACGGACAGAGCTGCCGCGACATCTTAGGGGGTAGAGGAATTACTGATTTGTCCAACTGTATATCCCAGGAAATTGAAGGACTTCGAAAATATTTTCTGAGCAAGGCTGCTTCGTCAGAACTCCATCGAGTAGTTTGTGTTGCTGATAGTTCTACACCGTTAAAGCTACAACAGGATCACTTGGAAACCGTCGAACACTCTGCAGAAAGTGAAATGCAGAAACTGTTTGGCAAACCTTTGCATGGAAGGCACCAGAACGAGGTCAACCATGATTACGTCGACATATCTGCGTCGAATTACTGGTTGACTTTCGGAAGGTTGTACTTCATGCTCGCCATCCAGGATCAGGTGATTCCAACATGAAATATATCGCCAAGGATGCCTCAGTGGCGGATGATAGCTGTCGTTATGGCTGTACGACACATGAAAATATCCAGCACATCATCGGGGGATGTCAGAAGTTCGCGGCACGGAGTACATAAATAGACATGATGCTGTTCGCTGTTGCCAAGATTCTTCACCAAGAATTGGCACTAAAACACCAACTTCTAAGTTCGAAAAAGGTTCCTTGTTACAATTACCATCCGGATGCGGTATTGGAAAATGAACATCACAAGCTCTACTGGGATCGCACGCTTCTCACAGACCGGAAACTAACCCATAAATAGACCACACCTCATATTGCTCGATAAGGATGAGGACAGAGCACTATTCATCGACGTGACGATTCAAAATAATAATAATATTCTAGATAGGCAAACTGAAAAAATTTCTAAATACTAGATCTCTAGGAACAAACCAGGAGACACTGGAAGCTGAAAGATGTCAAGACCATCCCTATTGTCATTTCATCTACAGCCCTGATACCGAAGAAACTACTAGGAAACTTGAAGAAACTTCAGTTGGACGAAAATATCTATAGAGTCGTGCAGAAGGCGGTATTGCTGGGAACGGCGAGAACGGTACGCAAGTACATGGGGAATGCAGAGGAACACCGCCTGCTCCGACAGGAAGTGCGGGTGGAGCAGGAATCCAACCGACAGCAGGGAGCCGAGGAGAGACCCGGACCCGACCACCACTACGAGCCCGAAAACCTGGAAAGGGCTCCAACAGAGCTTAATCCTTTTGATATCTGAGATATCTGGGATAAGTGAATTTTCCTCTGGAGAGGAGTGTGAAAGCCGCAAGGCTAAAGTCATAATAAGGCTTTGTCGATACCGATACCTTATCCATTCCAAGAATTTTCCACCAAAAATAATCAAATAAGAAGGAACTGTAAAATAAGCAAAACGAATTCTCGAAATTGAAATTGTGTGTAGTATAAGACGACACAAACTTCGTAAGTTCCCAACAACCGCATCTGAAAAGTCGCATGGTATAATTCCCTCAGAAGGCTGAATTTTTAAGGTAGGTAGGACCAACTAGGAAGTGGGCAGACCAATGTCGCCCCATGTTTCACTAGGCGACTTCGATTTTTCTTGTGCTGAATTGTACTTGCTTTGTGCCGTTGAAATTTTTAAATTCGGTCCATTGAACTCTATCAAGAAATGGAAGGGACCCGCAGATCAGCAATCGACAGAGTGTGTCCAAAAGTGTGGGAGTGAGATATACATATTGACGGGTATCCGTCTCTCGCATTAGCGTTTTGTTCACATCCATCAGCTGACTTTTTTTGATGATTACTCGGTTCAATTTCGTTTTTGTGATAATTTCATTTATTTGGGAAAGAGTGAGATAGTTATACCTCAATTCTCCATTTCAGTCGGCCTCACTTTCCCTGACCAGAGTGTGTCCCTTCCATTTCTTTATTAAGTTCAATGCTTCGGTCAGACATTATTTTGCCTGTTGAACTCGAAACATAATTTTCGTTGGAAATTATAACTTCAACTGTTTTTGCACTATCGCTTTGATGTTTCGTTTATAGGTGATGGTCATGGTCTATCATTTTTTAAGGTGGTAGTCCAATTTTTTCTTATTTAGTTTGCACTTGTCGCTATGAACTTTCGTTTATAGGTTCTGGTCTACCTTTTTTTCAATAAATTTTCCAGAAGAAATAACAAAAGCACTTTTTCCATGTTGATATTTCCCGGAAATTACGACAAATTTTAGTCAAAATATGCACGGCATCAACAAATTTTCGAGAGGTGAACCCAAAAGTGCTAAATTAACTTTATAATTTTGCGATTTTCCGAAAAATAAGATTAATTTAGTGGAAATATTTACGACACAAATTTTTTCATTAATTTTCGACAAGCAAAAATAAAAGTACTAAACTTGGCCAAAAAATGAGATGAATTTTCGTTAAGTAGAGTAGAGTAGAAGAAATTAAAGTGCAGGATTAACTTTTTTTGCGAGTTCGCGAAATATACGGCGAATTTTGTGAAAATATTCTTGGCGCAAATTATTATCTCCTCCAACTGTTTGCCCATAGGTCTTCCAGGTTTTCTCCTAATCGAGACTTTTGCTTCCCATAATCTAAATGATGTTTATTTTAATTTATTCTATTGAAATAGAGCATTACAATTTTAAACATCGAGTAATAATTATATATTGTGTGTATTGTGTATATTGTGTTGTATTGGGCCTGTTCCGATATTGCTGGTTTTACTGGCCAGTAATCGAATAACAATAGAACTCGAACGACTGGGCCAATAGGCATCTTCTCTGAAATACTGACAGTACTGTTCAGGAATATCGGAACAGACGGCTCGTAAGATACAGTTTTAGCACTTTAGCCGAGATTATTGGCGTAACAGGGTGGGGTACCGTATCCTACAATTTGTTGTATGATACAAGAGCTTACGGAAAAACCCCAGTAAAAACTCTGTCTCCCCGTGAGTGTAGTGGATTGTAAGGGATGAAATTGTTTACAAAATAAGCTGAAATATTTCATATTAAAGAGCATCTCGAACTGCAAAATTCATGACCCTTTCCTCGAAGACAAAAAAAATGAAAAAAGCAGAAGAAGTGAGCTAATAAATTAAGTACCTACTATATATCAAATTGACCTAAAATTCACAACCCACAATTCAAAAGAGATTCGGAAACTGCATGGAATAGCTCCGAAACTATATTGAAATTTATAAAAGGAACAATAATTAACCAGATGCTTTATGGTTTCTTCAGGTTCCCCGCATTCACAACTATAGAGCTTTCAACTGAATTCCATCAGAAAAGCATACTATTGCAACGTCCCTGTTCTTATACGATTCAAAATACACCATATTTTCATGGGAAGATCAAAACCAGAAACTCCATTCGAGGGATCGCTATCTCATTCATTCATTGCTGTATCCCGTTACCGGAAATAAATCTACAAAAAGAAGAAGAAAAAAAAATTCGAACAGACTTGTAACTTCTTAGTGCTAGTTGCGATTGTGTGCCCTCCTGTGACTAAAGAGACCCAACCGTGACCTGCAGATCCTTCCACACTCAGGGCATGGATAGTCTTCAACCAGATCTGGCCGCCGCTGTATCCTTCTCGATTCTCCATTATAACTGTGGACCAAAGACCTCCACTGTGACCTGTCTAACGCTAGTTGTTCCCAGTTATGATTAGCATTAACTGATTTTAGGGATTGATGTATTGTATCCTTAAACCGCTTATACTGGCCTCCTGGTTTCCGGGCTCCCTCAGTGAGTTCGCCGTATAGAGCTATTTTGGGGAGTCTTGTGTCTTGCATCCTCAGAATGTGGCCGCTCCATCTGAGTCGGGCCCTCGTTACTTGAGTCTCAATTGTTGTACAATTGCTATCTAGATATTATTAGATCGCTATCTAATTCTTAGTTGAAAGTAGTGCACGCGTTCCATTCAGACTGCCAAATGTCCTTGTCCCTTACATTCGAATCAAGGAAAGAGTTGGACCATAAGGGTTTAGGCGACTTCAGTTCTGTGCAATATAGGACAAATTTGTATTTCGTATTATCTACATAGGAACTACTGCAGCTCCTCAAAATGAAAGCCTCTTTTTCCTTTAGAACAAGCTTAATTTCAAGCTAGCACTAATCAATGTATGAACATTATGGTCATGGTCAACTGGAAAAATATCGGAGTGAAATATCCGACAAATTTCCAATTCGATAAAAGAAAGATATCTGACTGAATAATAACACAGTATATAATCTTTAAGTATTTAACCCCCGGAGGTTGATACTTAATATGGTATAATAATATGGGATATGGGGGTATAAAGTGGACTGAACAAAATGCAAAGCAATGGGAATGGAAAAGAAACAAAAATGGGATGATTGCTGATTCAAGTCAACTGCTCCGGAACGATTGTTGAAACTTATTTTTTTACAAATGCATATAATATAAGAATGTCAGAAACCCTTGGGGTTCAAATGCTTTAGTATATGAAAACTGAATTTGTACTGTATGATAATCCGAAAGCTTTAGCACATATTATTATAATAGCGAGGAAAATAAGGAGAAAACGGGGACTATATATTAATTTTCGAACAATCGTATATGGTGGAATCGAAAACGAAGGGGATTGCGATTAAACTGTTAACTGTTACTCGCGGGAGGAATTTTAAGATCAGTATACAAGACGATGAACTTGCAACACCTGATCTATCAAGAACAGCGAAGACAAGAAGATATTCCGCCCATCGAAGTCTACAAAATCGTCAATATTTATAACTTCCAGAAAACTTCCAGGTGAAGGTATTCTTTTTTTAGCTCCGCAAGTGGCTGTGTAATTTATGGAGTAAGTAGGCATTCTTTACAGTTTAACACATATTGAATCGGTTTGAAATTCGAAAGATAATATACCCATATTGAAAAAGTGCGAAGCTGAAATGTATAAATGTATCAGATAGAGGAAAGGGTATGAATCTGAATTACATCTGAGCTAACAAGAATTTACATTCTTGATCATTTTTATTTGGAGCAACTGGAAAGATCAAATTTGCTATTCACTCGAGAATAGGTAATATCATTACTCAGTAGGTACCAACACTTAATGACGCCAGGCACCGACGGTGATCGGTAGGTTTCCAAATAAAATTGTCGCCAAAATTCACCAAAATTTCATAATGGTTTTAGTCTACACCAAAAACACTTATACAAGGCAATAGTTTCATGCACGACTTATTTAGAAAAGCTCGATATATTTCGTCATCTCTTCATTATATATAGGTATATGAAGTTATCAAAACCTGATCTGATAAATTATCAACACTATAGTTAAATTTCCATCAAAATCGGACATCTGGTACGTACGAACGTAATTAAGAAGAAAGTGATTCATTAAAAAATGCCTCTTGATTCATAGTATACATGTATGACAAATTTCATTGAAATATTTGAAGAGGTATTGTAGATATTGATAATAAATGATATATTTTTGAAAACTTTACCACCCTGTATTTCAAAAGGTAAGACGTTTAGGACATATGTTCATATGAAGTTTTTTTCTTAAAATGGACCCAAAAATCACCCCCATAAATATTGACATTCAATTAGGAAACACTCTGTATAGGGAAAATAAGAAAGAAACAAACAATCTTTTTGTTAATTTTCGGGAAAGTGAAATTTTGCCTGGGACTACTGGGAGAGGTTTTATACCTAATACCCAACAGGTAATTTCCATAACAGAACCAGCCCTTACATTTTATCGGTATTATTTAGATATAAACTGTATAAAATTTGTGTCTAGGTAGATATAGGTATCTTTTTCTCTAGGCTGAATCGGAAAAATGGCAACGGAAAGAAGTGTTTCTTTTGAACTCAAGAACCTCTTATTAAAATAAATGTCGAAGTCAGCGACTCACCTTGTATAATGGATGGGTTTGTGCAGTGATTCCTTAGAATCGAGACTTAAGAAAACTCATCCCCATTAAATTGGTTTTCATAAAACGACAAACTATAATGAATACTCATATCCTCGCGGAACTGATTAACTGCGATGGACTATTAGACGTTTATTATGGAAAGCTAATCACAATTTTGTACTGAAAATTTGCATGCTGGGGATTTCGACAATGAACTTTCTTCTTAAAATATCCCCAGATCTCTGCTCTCTACAACTTCCGGTTATACCGGAGTTGAGACAGCCTTTATACTATTTTGTTATTTCAAATGGCACACCAAGTTAGTGTTTGGCGCAGCCAGGTTTTTGTTTTGAGGGGGCTATGCACACCAAACGATCGAGAGCGTATTATATAATTGAAATATTTCAATGAAGTAACAAAATATTCATTCTACACATGGATCAAACTGAAGGTCGAAATATAAGGTATAAAAACTAGAGAACTGTCAGAATTACTTTACTCATCCTCTTTGAAGTTACCGCCCGTCTCGAAGAGACGATGATGATGAGTAATGATTGAGATACTAACTTTAGTACCAAAAGAATCTATTTTGTTGTTAGCCCCAAAGCCTCCCCCCTTAGCTGCGCCAGTGCAGCTTATGACTTATTGGGGTTCGTGTGAAATGTAGCTCGAAAATTGTGGAATCAGCAAAGCAGCAGACAATATATTTATTGATCATGCACTATTGATCTGACCAGAATCAAAATTGCTATGATAACGCCTACCAACTTATTGCCTCTTTTTTCAATAGTGCGAAACAGGAAGCAGGAAAAATTTCATACTTTTCTCATGAAATATCTACATAGGTGAATAGTTACTAGTTACATATGATACATGTTTGAAATCTGAAAAAAAAACAGCAAAATAAAAGTACCTACTTTAAACTATAGTTTACATTTGAAAAATCAGACATTCCCCTCATATCTTGAAAATGGCTGGATCGAAATAGTTATTTTCCTATCAAGTGCGGAAAGTGATACCTACTTGCCCGCACGAAACTGCCGTTGCCTGAACGATGCGTTCGGCAAGACACTTTCCGCAAGAGTTAGGGAACAATATTTTTTCTACAAGCGCTTGAAATATATAAATGTATCCATTTTACGAAACATCTCATTTGATTAATTCATATATAATGACAGACGTAATTCTGCATGTCTTACTATGGGTTTCTCATCGTTGACGTTCTGTGCATAGAAACATGATAGAATTTAATTTACTCTATAATATTTGCGTGCGGGAAAGAAATAGCAGGCGTTTTTCCCGCACCCTTTGGGAAAGTGATTCTTTGCAACTTGGAATGCGTGCGGGAAAAAGGTTGAACGCGCACGCTTGTAGAAAAAATTCTATATCATATTCCAATTACTCATAAAAAAGTGCCTGTAAAATGAAAATGTAATTATTATTTTGGAGCATGAGTTGAAACAAGTGGGTAATTTAATTCATTGAAAATGGCAATTTCTCAAGTTTTGTTCATAACTCAAAATCAAGAAGTGATGGGTCGGTT
This sequence comes from Coccinella septempunctata, assembly GCF_907165205.1. Lineage (NCBI taxonomy): Eukaryota > Metazoa > Arthropoda > Insecta > Coleoptera > Coccinellidae > Coccinella > Coccinella septempunctata. Next base: position 9,247,606 of record NC_058190.1, on the reverse strand, counting down.
TTGTTTTTAGATTTGGATTAGTCAGGAAAAAAGAGTGTCAATCGTTTTTTTAGCTGCTGAACTTCAGAGATCTCCTCAGTAGACAACGAATTTTGCTCACCCTGTACACAGAGTAAGTCAAAAGTAACACATGAAATTGATCTTCGGTAATTGCTATTTTGTAGGAAAATTCCCGAACAGGTCAGTCTTCATTTTAAAATGAGCAAATTTTCATATGTTATGAGGAAGTTTGTTATGCACCCTCTGGGAGCGGTGGAGGATAGTTTCTTTGAATGTCTTGAATGATTTGATAGTTCTTATAAGGTAGAATGTCAGAAGAGTATATTTGTGCAAAGGTCCACTCAGGTCTCAGTGTTTTTTTTTAGGTTGGGATAGTGTCAAGTCAATTTGAACATTGAAGAAGAAAAATACAATACAAATCAACTTTATTTCAAAGGACCTTCAAACATGTAGATACACAACAAAGAGCAAATGAAATGACGTCCAAAAATTTCACACATCATACAGATTTGACAGCTTCATGAAACTCTGCCAAAGAATAAGATTTCATATTTAAGGGAACGAATCTCAATTTATTCTTGAAATTATTTACATCTGTTAAGACCTTCAAAGTATCAGGAAGGGCATTAAACAGTTTTATGAACATATAGGAAGGATGTTTCTCAGTTACTGGCAATCTATGCATAGGGTAATGTAGGTTGTTTGATAACTATGATTCGTGGTGTGACTGACAAATGATTCTCTATTTTCCATTCATATTTTTTGCTTATTATTATTTTTACATATTTTATCTTGAAAAATACTTAACACTCAAAAATGTAAATAGCACATAACGTGAATAACTTTTTCTCTTTGAATACACCTCAACAAGATAGTCCATACATCATATGTAACATAATTCTAACAATTTCCTTCTGCATTTTGAAAACAGAATCTACTGCTGAACTGATTCCCCAAAATATTATTCCATATCTCATGATTGATTCAGCATTAGCGAAATACATTGATCGTAAACTACTTTCATTCAGATATTTGGTACACACTCTTATTGCAAAGGTGATTTTACTCAGTTTGAGAGATAAATACTCAATATGATCATGCCCTTTCAGAAATTTATCAACATATAAACCTAAGAACTTGGTAGACCTGTCAATAACTACAATGTTATCACCAAGCTTAATAGAATTATCTATCTCTTTACGAGATCTACCTGTGCTGAAGACAAGTGCTGCTGTTTTGGCTTCATTTGTCAGGAGGTTATTGGCCAGTTTTTAATTACACTGAAAATCTCATTTGCGTTGCTTTTAATGATAGAAAAACTTTCACCTTCTAACAAAACATTGATGTCATCAACAAAACAAGTGATAATAATGAACAAGAACTCAATCAGGCAGACACAAATCATTTATAAATACAATGAAAAGTAGGGGACCTTATGTACTCTCCTGAGGTACTCCTGTAACAACTTCTACTTCTTCAGATTCTGATAATTTACCCTCTTTTTTTTTCTTACTATAATTCTCTGATGGCGACCTTGTAGGTAGGATTGAAACCACTCTTTTGCTACATCACGAATTCCTATATCTTCCAATATTTGTAGCAAATAACTATGATTTAAGCAATCATAAGCTCTAAACTGATCAATGAATAAACCTAATCCAAGTTTGTCAGACTCCAATATCTGTACTATATTCTTCGTGAACTGAAAAATGGCAGTGATGGGAGATTTACCTCTGACTGAGGTATCCATGTTGTGAGTCACCTAACACTGAATATATTGTTTTTTTCAAGGAATTCTAAAAGCCTCGAGTGCATTGCTCTTTCAAAAATTTTAGAAAAACAAGGGAGAAGGCTTATGGGTCTATAATTATCTACAACAGTTCTATCATTGCCTTTTTTAAATATTGGTTTAATGACAGAATGCTTTAACTGTTTAGGGAAAATTCCAAATTGAAAAGAATTGTTGATTATAAATGAAATAGCATATTTTAGATCTTCTCCACATGATTTGATGAGCATTAAGGGAATTTCATCATAACCACAACAGGTTTTATTTTTGAAGTTCTTAATTATTGAAATAACCTCTTCAGGTGACATAGGTTTGGGAGTAAATACTTCGGAGATATGTGGTGAATTGTCAACAAATGATATATCGATAATTATTTCGCTTAGTTTCGGGATGAGTGTTTTGAAAAAATCAGAAAATTTTGCTGACCATTCAGATGGCGTACCCTGAACACCACAACTGTGATCTTGATTTTGAGTTTTCTCAGTTAATTCACGTACTATTGACCAAATTGTTTTCGACTTGTTGTCAGAATCTTTAATTTTTTTCTCATAATACCAGGCCCTAGATTTGATGAGAAGGGATTCATAGTTTCTCTTTTCTTGTTTGTACATATCATCGTATAATTTATGTTTACTTCTCAACAACAATAAATAGTCTAATTTATTTTTTGATTCTTGAACTTATTTAGTTTCAAACATCTTTTTAGAGGAACCTATGAATTTGTTCCATTGACTAAACATCCCTACAATCTGATTGAAACACAGGCTCCCAGTCATTTTCCCTCAAATCTCCCCTGAAGGCCTCAATATTCTCTGAGGAGAAAAATCTTTTATAAGTTGGAATCCTACTATATTCCACTTCATAGGAATTCAATGATACTTTCTCTAAGTGATCAGATATAACAATTACATATTCACTTTTATTTTTCTGATTGTGATTTTTTTCAAATAACATACAATTCAAAAATACATAAAAAAGGTGGAAATTCGAATTCAATAATTTTAACCTTTCAATCATCACAATGAAGAAGCCCATAATTGCCAAATACACCAATAAAAGGTTTATCCATTTCTGGCACAATAAATTAGTGTTACCCCTTAAAAAACTCAACTACACTGCAAGCCTTCCAGAGGGTGCATTAACTCAACAATTATACATGGAACATTACGTAATTTGAAATAACGGTTGACCCTAACGAGCATTGTCCTACAAAAAAGTAAATATTGACTAATTTTGCTCACTCTGTATAATTCCAAAATATTCATAAAAATATGATCGGATTTATGGATTTAAGCAAAGTAGATAATATAGGATGGTAGTTAATTGTGCGACAGCAATAAAGTCTTTCCACTTTCCCTCGCTAACCCTCTCGATGACCATTAGTAAAGGCACCCCATTACACTTGACAAGTTCTTGTCCCGAAATTCCCTTCTTACGACATGAGGGTGCACTATTGTTGTGAGTCAAGGTGTACAAAAACTCATCTGTGTGCCTCTGTCCGATATCGAAACCAGTTTTTTCTGCCATAACCGCTGCTGCCGTACCAGATGGACAGGGGGCCATTGAACGGGATAACAGGTTAGTGATGCTGCGAGAGGGAATGGGAATGAAGGGTTGGATGCTGCGTCTACGCGTCGTGATGTCAGAGGTCAGTATTGGTCCAGGGGTTGCAAGAATGACCGTTAGACGAAGCAAACGATGGTGTGATGTTTCTAGTTATTTTTTTTTTCGAAGAACTCGAAGATCAAGTAGAAGATGCTGGGGAATACGGTGGGATTTTTTAACGGTTATCTGAAGGTATTCTTTAACCGGGGTCCTAGTCTATCGGGATTTTTTTTGCTATACCAGATCCGACAGACTTTTGATACTTGTTTAAGCAAAATTTAACGACCAACGATGGGTTAAGGAATTATCTTATGTCAGTTTTTTGATCGAAAAAGGTGATGTAAACTATATGATGATAATCTATTTACATAGTTAATTGCTGTCGTTTCGATTTATTGTTATAAAATTATTCAGGGTTTTGAAATAAACTAGGCAGCAAATGGAGAGGGAAAGCTAAGAAATTCTCTAACATTATCATTACTTAGGTGATGCTGGATTTTCAGCCTGAGGTGCAGTATTATCCTTTGTCTGTATGCCACTGACGCAAGGTATTTTTCCATCCCTTCTTGTTGTACAGAATGTGAATGAAGAACAGCCGAAAATTTGCGTTTTTTGTGAAGAATTTCGCAACAGTAGAAGGCGTTAAGAAGTTATTCTTGATGCTGGGGTAGATTGTTGGGTCAACACCTCCGGATGTGTTCACCAATTTACACATACAATGATTATGAAATCATTTTTTTTTCAAACTTCATTTCTTTGCCGATGTTGGTTTTTTCAACAGTGGTGTGAAGACCTAGCCTTAATCTTTACGAAAATGGCGCTTTGTTTTATTTTGTTTTTTGACTTATTGAAATATCGAGGCGTTATTAAGTTTTTGTTTATGTTGGATGAATTGTTGATCGTTACGTCGGGATATTTTTGTCATTTTCCTGATACATTGCGTTGCTGTAGAAATACCTCCATTTCATGAAAATCTATTGCCGTCTGAACAGAATCAAGGATGTCTTATGATTAAAATTATCAACTGCATTAACGTGCATCAGGAGACATATTATAAAAAAATAATTAAACTTAATTTTAAGTGGAATTCTCTGAGTATTTTCAGAGCTGCAGCTTTGAAGATTATATAGAGTGTATTTTGTGGGCTATGTTGCAAGGCGCAAGGCGTCATCGACCATAAATACTGCCTATTTTCAAGTGCAGAATCCGATAATCGTATAGTGAATTTCCACCTAGATCCCCTGACATCAATCCTCTTGCATAAAGTTGGAGATTTTCCTGAAGGGTCAGCCAGACTATCTAGGTGAAATCTTACAAATGACGAAAATATGCCATTTTCACAAAACTCCACTTTGAACTCCTCTCAGTGGAACTCAACGGGACTGTAGAAAATTTCAAATGAAATTAAGGTTTTTTTATATCATATACCACATAAGCACGCCACTGCTTTTGATCATAACAGAGTATTTCTTCAGTTGCGTGAAGAAAGGGTGGTGGTTTTAAACAAATGTTGAAAAATCCAACAACGGTGTAGAAATATCAAAGTTATAGCTAGAATTTTGAGACAACGATGTGATTTAATAAAATGGCCATATTTCAATAATAACCCATTGTATGGGAAAAGTGGCAAATCAAGCAAATATTTCCCGAGGAGTTGACCTGACAATAATCTAATCAGCATAAAAAACTCTGTAAAGCTCTCTACTATTCCCAAATACTTCGCCAAAAACTGGAAATTTTAGGCTGCCTCTTGCATTCAGGAGATGGAAAGAAAATACTGGCGATGGATAATGCTTTGCATCTCGGAGTTAAAATCAATGCAACATCACCAATGTAATTTTTAGTGTTTAATCATCACCAGAAAAAATATTTCTTATTTCATATTTCCGATTCACCTTCTACAGTAAACACAGGGACGTACGAAATGTTTGTGCATATATGGTGGCCGTTTTCATCATGACAGTTTGGAAGAAGACATCTTTTGATTGCATTCGATTTTTTGTGTATGATCACCCTCCTGAATGAGGTGGTAACCCCTTTGAAATTCTCATGAAAATAGACGTCGAGTGATATCATATTGAAGGTTTTGCAATTTTTCTCATTAAAAGTGATAAATAAAATAATCTAATATATTCTAGATTTTAACAATATACAAACTGCCTACCATTTATGAACAGAACTTATCGGACTTTATTCAGAATTTCCATTTTTATATTTGGTTATATGTCTGGTCTAATTTCTTTTCATGCTAATTCACTGTGATGAAAATCTTCTAGAGAAGTAAATAGGGTGTGAATAAATAGTAGCAAAAAAAATTGAGGGGAGGATTCCTTGTCCAAAAATAATATGTGGTTTTTGAGCAGCCCCTGCTGTGCTTAGATACAGCTCCCTAAATATGACACCTGAGAAGCAATTCTTAATTTTTTTCATGGAAACCAGAAAACTGACAGAAATGAAATTGAGCAGACAAAAGGGGCTGTTTCTGGGCAGGGGCTTCTCAAAAAAAATCCTAGGGTGTTGGAAATCAAACAACCTCAACCACTAATGGAACATTTGATGTTGAGTCACAAGTCTGTATGTAAATATTGTTATTTGTTTTCATTTCTATCAAAATGAAAGAAACATTGTTTGAAATATTGAATTCGATGAAACAAACAAGAATGAAAATATTTAGGCAGATGGAGAATCTTTACTCACATTTTAGATTGGAATTGGAAATTCAAGTAGAAAAATCAACAACGTCGCAGCAGCAATATGTATTAATTCATCGGACAATGACACGAACTGAATACCTATAACGAATATGAAAGAACATATTGTAGAAATATCCGGAGTTACGTTCACTAGATGACCTTGTGAGAGTGGTACAGTTCAAAAATCCCAAAAATATTAAAAAATAAACGAATAGCTTTACCACTCCCAAATGTGAATTCTCTTGCTTAGAAGTGTTAATCTTTTCCAATAATATTTATATTTGCCTCGAAAGCCAACTGAAGATTTTGTTGAAGATTGCCTCATTTTTTTATACATGTCTATGGTTTATTTCATTATAAATATAAAATGAGTGCTTCAACATTTATTCCATCAATACTCAATCTCAGTTTGAGTTTTCTGAATACCGTAAAATAGTAAAAAATGTTTTCTCTAAGTATATATGCACTTATACAGCGTGTCCTACCAGGATTTCCCATCATTAGAAGGATAATGGATCTGTTGAAGTTTTGTACAAAGATGAATAAGGCGATACCGTAGATATCAACTCACCAAGTCCAATGGCATGCCTTGTATAGTCAATGTATCTTTAATTCCTACATTTATTTTGTGCAGCTTGAACAGCAGCAGTTTTACTGACTCTAGAGACATTTTGGAGTTATTCACAATTAAAAAAAATACTGGTGGAGGCTTATGAGAAACTGTTATCTTAGAAATAGAAACCCAATGTAGAAACTCAGATCAACTGTACCTATGACATTGGATACCGAAAAGGTATTCGATGATATTCTATTGGCAGCACAAGGTTCTGATCTACAGGAGGTACAAACGAGACTGACCCCAATTTTCAATTTGAAGATGTTTATTAACATCTCCTTTGAATTTTCCCTATAGAGGATGTTTTCAAAGGTGAGGCTTTTTTTTGACAGAAGGTAGAACTCATCAAAATAAGTCGTTTACCCAAAAATTGTCTATATAAAATATCCAAGATGGCTGAGATACAACCCCTAGAAGTTCGACAAAATTTCATTGAATTTAAGAACGGGACTGTGGAAGGTGACTCCGTCATCGCAAAAACGAAACAAATCATAAACATATGGCAGGACAATGAATGGTTCAGTTCATCGGATTAGAAGCATCAGGTCACTTTTGAGAGAATCATAATTGTTGTATCGTGATATTTAGTGTGAAAAAAATTGTAGAAAATCGAGGCAGTTTCTTTAATGTGTTTATGTTAGATATGTTGAAAAAGTGCCATGATGTTATCCCATTTCATCCCATTTTTACGACGATTGTTGGAATGTTCGAACAAAAAGATTGTGATGCCCATTGTGAAGAAATTCGTGAATAATTTAGACGAATTTTATTGGTGAGATTTTGAAGAATTTTTCTATTTTTTACACTTGTGTAATAAATCTCTGGCGTCGAAATGTAATGAGCAATTTAATAAATTCGTGCATGTTACTAAAAAATAATGAGAAAAATTGGGCAATCCTAAGTTTCCCTTTTGATTACCACGTAAATATCCAACGAGCCAATATCCTAAACGAAACCACATGGTTGAATCAGGAGATATGTTTTTTCCCACTGCTTTGCGATAATTCAGCTAACAAACGGTCTAGGCTCGTATTAGGATTTATTTCAGTAATCATTTTCAATTTTTTCCAAACTTTGTCATTTTGAAAGATTTGTATAATGATTTTCGGTGAAACGCTTCATTTTGACCAGTTCTACCTTCTGTTGAAAAAATACAACCTTAATTGTACAATTTTTGAGATATTCTGATAAAATGGTTGTGTGATAGCAAATGAGCTAACCATGTTTGTTCCTACATTTACGAAACCCCTCATATTATAAAACTCTCCAACCATAGTTAAAAATATTGGCCTTTGAGTTTATTGCTAACACTCGTTCGAAAATGGCACAACTCTTGAATTTTTCGTATGAATATTGTATAAAATCATTCATTATATTTATTTTTAATGGAACAAAAATAATTCTCGAACATATTAAAGTCCACTCAAGTATCATTGTCATCTCGGGTGGCTATGGAAAATCGAATTTAAGTTGGTAATAGCCCATAAATTAAGATTTTGTGTTGCGGAATTCATGTTAGTATTATTGTGAATAAACAGTAATCTAGACTTTTTATACAGTGTGGTCCAACGAAAACTTAACACCACGCTTGAAAATGAAAATGTGGAAAATCTTTCGGACCCATCAATTTATGATTCGATGGGGAACAACTTTTCCGCTCTTTCCATCCCCGTAACTGACACCCCCTGACGGGGGTGAGCACAAGCCCTTGATTTTGAATAGGGATGAGGGGTGTTGCGATAACTAATTTTGCAGAAGGTATCGAATACTATCTGACCCTGAAATTTCGCTTCAAATATCAATCGATAATGAAAAAACAGCGAAAATAGGGAAAAAGGAGTATTTAGTAATGTTATATTAATTTTAATTAACTAGAAAACTATTAATAGAAAACTCTGTCTTGATATACCCCATTCACTTTTATTTTAGCACTCGGTTGGCCATGGAAATTTGACACATTTCACTCTGTATAGTACGAAAATGTGGGGTTATGACGCGTATCAAAACATTTTTGGGTTTTAAATCAACGCAATGTTGCTCGTTCTACGTAAAAGTTTCTGTTATTACGTATTTTATCACAATGTCGAATCCCTTCGGAAAATATGTGACGAACATAATTGAAGTTTATACAAACTGATTGAAGGAATACCAAATCCAGTTATTTGCATGGAAAATACAAGAGATCAGTGTAATATCATAATATGCACTAGCTTGAAGAGAGTTAATGTTCGTTTGGCTAAAGTTTGAATACGTTACATCAGTTGTAGATTTCAAAAATATTAACCCGAAGAAGAAATGCATTTGATGCAGTGGTTGGGAATGGGTATCTCTCGGAGGAATTAACAGATAATTACAAGAATGTTAAATTCTTCAACAAAAATGTTAAATTCTTCAACAAAAATCATTATGCATCAATATAAGTAAAAGGAAAAAAGGAACTTTCAAGTCAAGATGAACTTCACCTTTGAACAAAAATTTCACATGAATAAACAATTAACAGGACAGCTGGCGCGTATTTGTGGCTGTTCATCTTAATACATTGATATAATAATAATAATAATTAGGTATTTATTGGTACCTTGACATTTACAATGTGTAGGACAAGTCAAATGAAAAATAGAAAAATCAATTTTCGGGAACTTATTCTACGATGACATTCATCGAAAATCCTGTAGTAAACTTTTCGCATTAATTCACTCAAACACAAAATTCTCAAATGCCACCACTTTTTTAAGTCTCCCAATAGAAGGAAATTCTTTGTCACCCTCTTCATTCACAATCTTTCTGATTGTGGAAATATTCAGCTCAAATAAGGTCGGTTAGATTCAGATGAAACATTATATAAATTCTCTTACATTGAATAAGTATGTTCGCTACAATCTGACTTATTGTGGATTTTAGAATATCAAGGTACAACTATTTGTTTTTTTTTTGTGACACCAATTGTAAAGCATTACTTTGTATTATATTTTGAGATTTATAGGCTACGGCCTCTTGTCTTTTTCTATTCATAATAATAATTTGAATGAGCGGACCTGTATTCTAAATATCACTTCCTGAAACCCTGTCTCTTGTTTTTTAATCACTTTCGGCATTTTCGCATTATTAATTGATATTAGTTGTGGCAACGGCGTTATGACATGACATGAGTGCCAACCTTTCTCCGTTCTAGGAACAAAAACTTGAGAAAATTATTTCATGGCCAACCGACTGCTTAAATAAATGTGAATGTTGTATAATTGTTTTCTCGAACTTGAGTCGGTTTTGGTTTAGACTGGCCTGAAATGCAAATTTTCCGGTTGCGAAATTAACGACAGAGTTATCTGTGATCAGATCGATAAAATAAAATCGTATCACACACCTACACCGGCTCCGACTGAAGATAATGGATAAAATCGTGAAAAATTAGAAGTAATTTCGGCCGTTCCACATGCGCCCTGCCAAAAACAAAGTGATTATCCACCAGACCGCAAAAGCACGACAGAAGGGCCACGCCGCAGCGCCTATAGCGATCCCCGCACGGGCCGTTTCATAACCGACGTACGAGGAGAGGGGAAGGGGAAATACCAAAGGGGTCCCGTAAACGAGAGCACGAGACGTGAATCCCTATCATTCCAGTACGGGATACCAACCTGCCCTGGTCTCTCAGTCTGCCGCACTCCTGATTGTGTTGCGCATTCACGCTTTTTTTGAATTCGAAATCAAGGTGCGCACCGCGAAAGTCTTATTTTGCGTCGCACGGGAAGCCTCCTCGATATCTGTGACTGTTGATTCCATGTGACAATTAGTGAAACAGACGTGCATCAACAAGTGAGTCCCGACAAGGAACCATTTGTTCTTGTATTCGGAATTTCTTTTCGTGTGACGTTGTTGTGCTTGATCGAAGCCTATTGATTCGATATTGTTGATACCCCTAAGAAGTGTCACCAAGGGGGGATATTCCAACGTGTCTAATATTGTTTTACTCCTGTCAAGGTGATCAAAGAAGTGTTTTATTCATTCCATGTAATAATGGACCAACCGAATAAGTGAAGAACCAAGTAGTTTATAAATGTGTTTGGTGTTGAGACAATGGCAACAGATATATTGACTGGTGTCGAAGTACCGCATCAAATGGAGGACAAGAAGGAAAAAAGGGGCACGAAACGCAAAAGCCCGAACGGCGTCAAAAGCGGCAAATCTTCCAAGAACGGGGAAGCGAACAACAACATGAAAAAGCAGAAGTTTTCGGCTGACAGCAGGGACGACATGTTGGCGGCTTATCAGCCGTGGGTGATACAGACATACGGCGATCTGGCCAAGACCAAGACCATCACGCTGAAGAAATACGCGAGGATTTTGAGGACGTTGCGCGGCGAGGAAGTAGTGAGTGCGGATAATAGCAAGTTTCGGTTTTGGGTGAAAGCCAAGGGCTTTCACGTTGGCCGGCCTGCGGGTTATGATCCGAAACCTGCAGACTCGATCGTGGGACGTTTTAGTGTTTGTGATATAGACGAGGGCATTCCACCAATCTCGGATAAAATGACGGGCTCGGCGAGGGATCCACCGCTCTATGTGCCCAATGCCCCATTCAAGGTAAAGAGATATTACCCTCTTCTTCATCCTTTTACTTCCTTTTCCACAGCCTCACTGCTGCAGGGAGTGAACGGATGCTTGTCAAATTGAAATTTCATTACAGGACCGGCAAACTTCCTATTGTTGGTCGATAATTGCTAACATTCACTTGGGCCATAAAGAAGAAGCGTTACTTTCAGTCCTGATGAGCAAAAACCTTCGCATATGTTTTGGAATATTCCATATTTTCAAAGCAACGTCGATGTAATCTCACCGCATTTCAAAGAGAAATATGTTTTTCGTTCCTACCAAAAAGAAGTTTGGTGAAGCTTTATTATTTGTATACCTATAAGAGCGTCACTTGTCTTACCCACATAGCGATAACGTGACGAATTACTGAAGCTTCTATGCCTTCACTATATCTAACAAAGTCTTCAGAGCTTTGATTTATTAGGGTTTAAGTCAGATGACAGGAAACGAGAAGGAGTAGCTAGGATTACTGTGGCTACATTTGGCCCTTCCTGACAGTGGAACCGACAAAACATCGCGCATAGAAGGAGGGCGGAATTCTATGCTCGTTGGGGTCAAGTAATAACACAGCGCCACCTGTCGAATATCGTTGAAGATCTTTCGATGCAACAGGTGTTGTCTCCCTGATAATCTAAGTAGAATCGGTTGATATAAATCATCCATCTTGTGATTATATCATTTTGAGGTCTTTGGACTTGTCGCGTTTTGGCGAACGTTTTTAGTCTCTACGCTCTTGAATAAGTTTTAAAACGCAGAAATCTCTATTATAAGTTGGATAATTAGTGCCTGGTTTTTCTGGTTAAGTTCGAAAACTTTGACGATAGATAAATTGCCCTTAATTTTGGGAGAGTTTCTGAGGTCACTTTAAAACTTTCAATGTTTTGATAACTGTCAATCCGATAACTGGTGGATTACTATAGGTAGATTAATCCATCAATACAAAAATTAGCACGAGGATGGTATCTACTGAAGTGAGGTTAAATGCCTGTGAGCAAGAACGTCAGATAGTAGGAGAGGTTGACTTAATCCAAGGTTATTGGGATTCCTTTTTTCCGAGCGGGCAACTGAAATTACCATTCATCGGTTCATTAAGTTTATCGAATGGAACTTCCGATAAATGGAGCTCAAAAACCGGACATCAGTTACACAGTTATGCCAAAGCTAACCGTGCTAATGTTTTGATCTATTATCTGTGTCGCCATCTATTTGGCAAGGTTTTTTATGTGCGCGTGCTGGTAAAGTCATTCTTTGAAATAAAGGTGAAGGCGTGAGTGAAGGTGCCTGTTCTAACTAAAACAGGCCATTTTCATAATTAAGTCCCTTGATTTAGCAGAACCTTTCGAAACGTCAATTTTTCCTTTGGAAGGAAGGTTCGATACCCTAACTCCAGTAGATCCAGTATATATGTATGTACCTACCTCGGTATGTACATACTATGGCCGACAAAACAGCAGCTGTTCTAATAATTGTTGGTGAGTGTGGAAACAATTTCCAAGCAGCGGAACGTATTTTAATGAGAGTTACCCCTTTTTTCCTATATCGTGGACTTATTTGAAAGAGCTTCTTCGGAGGCTTGAGCAACAAGTATTGTTTGATAGAAAGTTCAATTTCAATATGATATGATATGTGGTTGAGCGAACAAAATGTAGACATAATTGTAGAAACAGTAATAACTTCTGCCAAAGCTCAAGTTGCGTCTATCTGTGAATTTAAAGAGCAGAACAGAATATCGTTTAAAATTAAATTTCATCTCACACCATTGGATCTTTATCTGGGGTATTCGAAAGCTAAAGGCAAGCGCACATACAACGGCATCGGACGGACGGCATGGATCGGAATAAATTACTTTCAATGGAACTGAATGCCCACTGTGCCCTGCTAGATGTACCATAGAGGACCTTGTGGCAGCGAAGCCGAACGCAATTGACGTCGCCCGATTCTGGGCAAAAAATGTTTAGCCCTACTATACTTTATTACTGTACTTATTATATGACTATGCTTATTATGTTACAATACTTATTATATATGATGCTTCTGACACGAATAAATAAATGGAACTGAATGGAGCAACGCACATATGGGCGGACGGCAGGCATCGCATCGCATCGCATCCGACGGAATTGAGGAACGAGAATTAAATTCCGACCGATGCGTGCTGTGCCGGCCGATCCCGACATATGTGCGATACCAATAGGAGATTGCCGCGGCATCTGCGTCATTTTACAAGTCTCTACATGCAGCGGCTTGTACGGGTAGTCATACGAAATACGAATTCACGGCAAAAGCATGAGTTTTCAGGAGAACTTAATACTGCGCGTACAAAATTATAATGAATTGTACAGGGTGGGCAAATTTCGATGTTTTAGCACTACAGAAAGCTGCTAAAACATCGAAATTACCCGTTTAAAAGTAAACCAGAGGAAATAGACAAAATCTGATACCCCATTCTCGTTCTCTTTTTCCGAGAAACTTACAATAGTAGTAGTGATTTTTGGCCACTTTCTTTTGTTTTCGAGTTATAAGCAAAAATTGGAAAAATGGCGATATCGAAATAAATTTATATCTCCGCTTATACTGATGATAGAGCTCTGAAATCGAAACATTATACAGGCACTTTTTTACGTAGAATCCAGTGGCGTGCTCGCCTTTTTAGCAGGAATTTTAATTACGAAGCTATGATCCAAAGTATGGTTTTTTAAATGGGAACCCTAGTTTTCTGTGCAATTTTTGGAAAGCTTAATTTTTACTGATTTCAAAAATATATAACATCATATGGTTTGTATCAATATAAATGATAAAAAATGGTCAAAAACCTTTTTTCTCAATATTTCTATGGTTTCAACTTTTGATGAGCACAGAAACATATAGCATCGTATGATTACCACTGTCTCCTTCTTTAAGTCTTTTCATTATTATGAAAATTTATTAAATATATCTGATTCAAATTTTGTGAAAATTGGTAAACTGCATAGAAAGAATGACATTGCTGGAAGGAGACGGCTTTTGTTATAGGAAACTCTATTTTTCTGTGCTCGTCTAAATTTAAAACCATAGAAATATTGAGAAAAAAGGTTTTTGACCATTTTCTATTATTTATATTGATACAAACCATAAGATGTTATATATTTTTGAAATCAGTAAAAATTAAGCTTTCAAAAAATTGCACAGAAAACTAGTGTTCCCATTTAAAAAAACAAAACTTTGGATCATAGCTTCGTAATTAAAAATCCTGCTAAAAAGGCGAGCACGCCACTGGATTCTACGTAAAAAAGTGCCTGTATAATGTTTCGATTTCAGAGCTCTATCATCAGTATTAGCGGAGATATAAATTTATTTCGATATCGCCATTTTTCCAATTTTTGCTTATAACTCAAAAACAAAAGAAAGTGGCTAAAAATCACTAGTAACTATTGTAAGTTTCTCAGAAAAAGAGAACGAGAATGGGGTATCAGATTTTGTCTATCTCCTCTGGTTTAAAAGCTGTAGTGCAAAAACATCGAAATTTGCCCACCCTGTACAATTCAAGTGACAGAAATTATAGCAACCATTTTTTTTCGTCCTTCATCAAGTCCGGAAATAAATGAACATATTCTCCAAAATCCTTCCTTTTTTACATATGTCATGTATCCACATTCGCCTACGATTCCTTCGCTTTTGAAACTCTTCTTCCTCCAGAACGAACGCTGGTTCCTCACCGCAACTAATCTATTCCTCCGGAGTCCGGCGATTCCGATGTTATATGTGCGATACCTTCATAAAAATTCCGCCGCTGCCGTGCCGTCCCTTCCATGCCGTCCGTCCGATGCCGTTGTATGTGCGCTTACCTTAAGGGTGGATCTCGGGGTGGTTTCATACAGCGTTACTAAGAGAACCTCACTAAGAACTATAAGGCCTATAAAATAAGGACGATCTAATTGGTAGATGGCGTTCACTTCTTTGTCATCTACCCATCAGATTGGGCAATGCTTAGGTCTTAGTTTTCAGGAGCTCTGCATAAAACTCGGCATAAACCCACCATAAGATTGGGAACTGCTAGAGAGTTCGGTAGTACGGGACAATTTGAAACAATCATTGTGGAGTACTTTCCGCTGACACATTTTCACTACATTTGCCAAAAGTAAATGGAGCACATTTTGAAACTAGTTGTGAAATCTTCGTGAGGAAATCTTATTGACTAAAATAAGCTGACTAAATTCGAAATTATTAATTATTTTATAATAGTATCCATTCAATTTATCCATTAAAATCAGCTCGAACCAACATACATTAGTTTGACTGAATGGGCATTTTCAGTAGCTCTCATATGATATTTCACTTGCTGTAAGGACTCATTTAAAATTATCGGATTATCTTTAAGACACAAGTATTCCTATAAAAAATGCCTAAGCATTGTTTGCAGGTGTAAACAAATTTTTATTGTTGTTATTGTACACCCTAATTGTATCTTGCCGTTGACCTTTATTTGGGATACAGGTAGTGTCACCTGTAATTTGTAATTCTTACCTGCATTTATTCAAACGACAAGGGTCCCCCTTTGAACTAAATTCGAAGGTAACGCAGTGCATCCTTGAGGGATCCTGAAAAACGCTTCGTGATATTAACCTCTTTTATTTTAAAATTATGTTACGGCACTTGAGTCATTGTAATAAAAAATTTGGTGTCTAGTTGCAACAGTCTTGATGTGTTAGACGGATCGAATCTAGCGCATACAAAAGTCACATTCTTTGCAGTTTTCGTTTTGAAAGATGAAGATTTCGATGAACGAATGAAAAATACCATATCTACCCAGAAGTGAATAAACGAGCTAGTCATGAATCAGCGCAGGAATTCCCAAAGAGGTTGAAACATATATACACAAACTGTAGGCCGGTTTCGGTATTATTGTCCCTCATCGGTACAGTGCAGTGTTACACATCTGAACTGAAAAATGGTGTCTTTAAGCGAAATTGGAGGCCCACCATGAGGGATATTTTCTTCATCATGACGGGCCACCTGTCCCACCTAGACTGTACCAACCCTCATTTACTCTGTAGAATCCTACACCTATCCATGACTCCCATACAATACCACTAACTACCATTTGAATACATTTATTGCCTCCAGCGTTTTTGTCGCATCTTTGGTGAACAACCTGAATATATTTGTATTATTCGATGTATTTATAGAGATGTCAATTTAACAGTTCTGCTAACTAACAACAACACGAAAATCACTGAATTATAATGTTATCGAAAGGAATAAATTAATTCTAAATGAAATATACTAAAGTACAGAAAATTATGTGTAATAGTTCTAATACTCGTACAGAGGAACCATCAGAATATAAACCTTCTGCATTTCTGTTGGAAATAATAATTCCCCTCTTACTTTTTATGGTATTTTACGATTTAGAACTCGGTTTCGCAGCGTTGGAATATGGATAACTCCATGGTGAAACCACGGCTTACCTCTGATAAGAAACCCAGCTCCAAACCTATGGAAAGAGTACGAGTTTTGAAATTTAATTCGAAGCAATTAAGGACTGGCTGGAATCGCATGGTTGTGACGATGTAGCTGGAACCGAATGCACCCTCATTTGGATGAGCGATCAGCCATATAAATCGTGGGCTTCGTTCAGAAGTGTTCGATTCATTCCAAATGCAGCAGGGGTTCGAAAGACATGGGGGTGAGTCGAGGAAAGAGAGGGCTAACGTTTGGATTGCTCTGTCTTCGTTGTCGACAATCACTTTTATAGATGCCATTTCTTCGTTGACGGCTACACGGCTTCATATCTCTCCAGAGTTCCCCGCATAGCGGACTTAACAAGGGGTCATATCGATTGATCGGTTTATTCAATACGGAACGGCTTGGAAGAGACGGCATGCACATGTTGACTTTTGAAATACGCACAACCAAACACACATACAAGGTCATTCTTTTCCAACCCAAATCATAAAGTATTATGGTGCGTATGCTGAATATGAATTCATTTTCTCAAACCAATTTTTGAACAGATTATACGATTTTCACAAAATAAGTTTTTGTACCACTACCTGTGTTTCGCTATCACGATAGCATCTTCAGGTGGGTGAAGGTAAACTTGAAATACACTCCTGGACAAAAAAAGACCGGACAAAGAAGTTTTTCACCAAATTCATTTTGATATAACTTTTTGAGGTGTGCATCCATTTTGATCATTTTATTGTCCATTTGTAGCCTATTTCATCTAGATTATCACCTGCTGTCGAGTCCGCAGAAATTTGATTTGAATTTGATGGAATACAGGGTAGAACTGAAAGTTGAAATTTACTCTAAATTACTGGACACCCTGTGGAGTTAATTAGTGACGCAATGATGGGTCTTTAAATAAGTTTTGAAGCCTGATCTTCTCTCAACATTTTCCTGTTTAATTCAGGTCAATAGCTCCTTCCTCAAAGGAAATACTATTTTTCAAAGGGAGCAGTGCAATTTATAAGATTAAGAAAAATATTGAATTGATATGGCCAATACTTAATGAAAATACATCATTCAGCGTAAAACATACGATTTTCACCTAATAAGTTTTTAAACCACGACATGAGTTTCGCTATCTTTCATTCATTCATTCATTGCTAAAACTCGTTACCTAGAATAAATCTACAGAAAGACTTAGAAACCATACTATCGGTGCGATCAAATTTATAATGAAATGAATCTATAATTTCTTAGGGCTACTTGCGACTTTGTGCCCTCTTGTGACTGAAGAGACCCAACCGTGACCTACAGATACTTCCACACTCTGGGCATGGATAGTCACCAACCAGATCTGGCCGCCGCTGTATTCTTCTCGAGTCTACATTATAGCTATGGACCAAAGACCTCCACTGTGATCTGTTTAACTTTAGTTGTTCCCAGTTATGATTGGCATTAACTGATTTTAGGGATTGATGTAATAAATCCTTGAACCGCTTATACTGGCTTCCTGGTTTCCGAGCTCTCTCTGTGAATTCGCCGTACAGAGCTGAAAACAGTTTACCTTCACCCACCTGAAGATGCTATTGTGATAGCGAAACACGTGAAAAATATGAAGAATACTTTTATCTTACAAAACGTTCAAATCTCGGTTCAAATATTCATTAGATAGCGTCCAACCTAGTTTCAAGAGTTGGGTCGAGAGTTGGGTTCTTTGAATTTTTGGTATTTTATAGTACGTACTGCTCATAATGAGAAAACTGGACGTCAAGGGTGATACCTTGTGTCCGAAAAATATTCATCAAGTTAATGAATAACTATATTCCGAAATTCATTTCATTCGATAAGATGGAACTAAAAAAACATTTTTTATGGTTTTTCAACAGCCTGCAAGATTTGGAAATGATGGTAGGTATAGCAAAAAAGGATTTCTTTTGACTTCAAGAATCTACTGTTGAAATATTTGTACCAGTCAAAGACTCACCCTTTATATTGTGTGTTTGGAATTGAAATCAAAAGAAAGAGCTCTACGGATTAGGAAAGTTCAATACGAGGTGCACCACTCAAAAAATATTAGGTTACATGAAATTTTTAGGTTTAAAATTTTCTGGTACTGAATTCTGAATGCCCATGAAAATTTTACCCATTTGAACGTTTTTGTGAGACCAATATCAACTGGGATAGCTATTAAGTAAAATATAAACAATCACCTGGTACACAAACATTACTTACGCGTATTTATCGAATGGCAAAATTTGACTCAACCGATTGGTAACGAAAGAATTCGATTTTACGTTAAATCTCTTTAATTTTCCTATTAAATTGTTTTGTTTATATTTATGAATTCGGACAAATGTCTTCCAAGGAGAAACTGATCAAATAATCTACTATTAGGTAAAATCCGAGGTAAAATCACTTATTTATTTCCACCAACATTGAAAAATACCTAAAGGGTTTCGTGACCCTTTATAAGAAGAATAGTATAACTTTTAACATTTATGAAAAACCGAAATATTGCTGACATTGACTTACATCGAAGTTAGGCACCAAGAATATATCTTCTTGTCAATGTCACCTGATCCTCGCTTGACAGTTTAGTGTATTGCGAAAATGGACCTTATCGACTTTAGGGAACGGAACAAAGGGATTTCGAATTTTTGAAAAGTCACAATTCATCTCGATATTTTGTGCCTGAATGTGTTTTACGGATCGTAGGTAAGAACGATTTTCTTGCTATTAGTAGGCGTTTTCAGGTTGGTTTCCTTAATCAGGGAACAACAGCTGGATAAGGCAAAAGGTCCTGGAATACTGGCGCAACCGTCCTGGACTGCGTCACTCGCATAGGGCCATATATCAGTGCCTCTCAGCCCATACACCAGTCGTTGGCTAGGATTTTCTAGCACCAATCTGAGATCCATAATGGCGGCTTTCATAGGACATTGTAGACTCAGAGCCCATTTTAAAAAACTTAGCATCGTCAATGACCCGCTCTGCAGACTGTGCTTAGAGGAGGACGAAACGATTGAGCACATCCCTTGTGACTGCCCGGCAGCAGACAGGGTCAGAGTTGGAGTTTTGGCTCTCCGAAGATGGTCCTGGAGGAACTCAAGAAGCACCCCCCTCCGACATCATCTTCTTCTGGAGTAGGATGGGTCTGGAGGAAGAGATCTAGCTTTTCGTGCTCGCCTGTGTGCTACAATAGACCACTTGGTCGCAGTGGCAGGTTTAGTTTGTCCGTCCAATACACCCAGCAATCAGTAGGTTAGGTTAGGTGAGAAGGATTCTCTTGCTATTAGTAGGCTATTCCAGGTTGATTTCGTATAGAAAAGGAGATAGGTTCTCAGCAATTATAAAACTCCTCCAGAAACTATAAGAAACGATAACAGGCCCCAGGTGAAGCCAGATGCGTGTACATTCGCAAAATCTCGAATTTCTGAAGCTTTTCTTTCTAATTTCCGATCTGTTTCCAGAGTCGAGAGTATTAGGCGCTTTTGTTCCGTTTATTCGTCTTTCGTTTGGCATAGACATAGACGTGCAGTGGTTTTCGAAGAAACAGTGGACCCTTCTTGCCTCTCCCACGCGTATTGGTATATTCCGACGATTATTGCAAAACGCCTGGTATAAGTCAACCATCGAGTGTGGGTAGCATAACCCTAAAACTTAACCATCGATTGTGAAACCAGGCGTATGTGTCCCACCCAGTAGGAGCCATTAAGGGCTGCGTTCGCTTACTACTGCCACATTACAGTCTGCCATTCCCAAGAATATTGGAAAAAGAAATAAAAATCGCGAAATGATCAGTGTGATATGGAAATGGCGTTAGGTACCGCTGACCGTCATTATATGCATCAAGCAACGTCACCGGTCCGCAGTAGGCAGCAACCGAACGGGCGCTATCATCTGTTTTCAGATTGTCAGATAGCGCTCTTAATCCCGTTGCCAGCGGGGCCCGTGTGTATGCTCCCGGTCGGGGGATTAAATTATTGGAGCCGCCGCCTCCGTCGCGGTCTGATAAAAGCTGCCGGATTTTCAGGCGGAGATGGTGAATGTCAGATTTGGGACACGTTACCGTATTTCGTCGGTGAATTGGGAGATCGGGAGGGAAGCGAGCGGATTCGAAACTTTGTGTGGGTCGCTACCGCTGCTCGAAATTCGCATTGTGAAGTTCTTTCGGTAACGATCGTTCCTTCTAACGATGTATGGTTTGATATCAACGGTAAAATTGGGTTGACTGGAGCGGATTGTGAGCCAGTACACTTTTCACTTTCAGCAAGATCTTCACTTATCGAAATAAGAAAACTTACTGATAGATCAAATATTTGAATAATTCTGGGTGTGCACTGTGTTAATTTGGAAAGGTATCACCTTTAATATGTCGGCCGCCATGCAAAAGCACAAAAAATGCAAAATGAGAAAAGCTCGGAGAAAAGCTTTGGTTTGTAGGGGGAAATTTTATACAGTTGGTTCCAATCAATTTGTATCAAACCACCTCGTTATGAAGGAAATATCATCATCACGGACAGCCAAGCCAGACCACGCTGTGTTCCCTGGAATCACATTGCCAGGGATCTCTGCTGACATGGGAGTTCCCTAACACCATGAAGCAACTGGCCAGAGGCAAAAGAGTGACTCTACTATGGGTACCAGGGCATTGTGGTGTTGAAGAAAATGAAAAAGCCGATGAACTTGGAAAAAGAGCATCAAGGTTAACACCTGCTGGACCTGAGCCTTTCTGTGGGCTTGGAAAAGACCAATAGATATAAGGCAGAGGTCCAACAATGGAAGTTGAACAACAGAATAGCCCTCTGGAGAAACACTCCCGGACTTACTCAGTCAAAGAAATTCTTGATGATTTCACCGACCTACACCAGAAAACTGCTAGAGCTGTCACGAGCTGAGCTTCGGGTGATGGTGGGACTGCTGACGGGGCACTGTGGGTACAAATATCATTTGTTCCGTATGGAAAAGTCAGCAGATGAGCTTTGTATGCTCTGTGGATCAGAAGCAGAAACAGCTGAACACATGGTAAGCCAGAGCTGGCTGGCCTAATAACCATTCATATAGCGAAACCGGTCCTGGGTATTCACGAGCTAACTACCAAGGCTCCTAAGGATGTTGTCGGTTTTATCAGCATCATTGATGACCTCCATGGTTTCTATGAATGAGAAGGGTAGAGAACAAAATATCTACGTGATCGTGGTAGAATGGTTGGTAGTTACAATAGCAAGAGTTTCGATGATACATGAAAATAGTAAAAAATTTTTTACCGTAAAAGATTTTCGAAATGTTGTTGACAAAAATATATCTTTCTGTTTTCTTACGTTGTGTATGAAAAAGAGTCCCAAGATTCAGAAGATTTTGAAAACATTTTTAACGGCATACACACAATTTTTGAATTCTGGAATAAGCAGCAGTTTCACAAAACTTTGATTGCGCGATCAGCGATTTGACAGTTACCCGATTTCCAAGAATAAATCACCGAAACCTATTCATTTCGGAATATACTGAAGAAATCGCAATTGAGAATCGTTGAATGGATGTATATGGATCATAATTTGAAGAATGATATTCTGAATGTTCATTATTGAATTATCGATTGAAAACCAATTGACGTTTAGCTTCAATCAAGCGTTGATTGCCCGATCAAGGTTACTGAAACCGGGAATGATAATTTCAAGTTTGAAGTAAGGTCTGAATTTGAGAATAGGATATACGCCGTGCAAAAAAATTAACGCACATTCTGAAAATCTCAATTTTAATGAAAGTGAACTCTACATTGACTTTATAACTTATTTTTTTTCTCTCGGAAAGGTTTTGAACGAAACAAGACACATTAAATGGAAGAAAAATTCAGGATTTCACCGAATCTTATGTGAAAGAAGGAAAATGAAAATTTTCAAAATACTGAAATGCTGATAAGTGATTTAATACTTGGTATTTCCACCCCTTGCGTTAATTACAGCTCGGCAACGATGGTTCATACTCAAAATGAGTGATCTTAAAATGTTCTGATCTAATCCTTCCCAGATTTCTCCGAGTTGGATTCCTAAGTCATTAAGACTAGCTGGATGATTTTCTGAACTTCTCAGCCTTCTATTGAGGTTGTCCCAAACCTGCTCAATCGGATTGAGATCTGGACTTCTTGCTGGCCATTCCATTCGAGAGACTTCAACCTCTTCAAGGTACTCCTGAAGATGCGCGCAGGATGGGGTCTGACATTATAGTCCATAAAAATGAAATTTTCACCAATGTACGGGGCAGATGGCACTACATGCTCTTCAAGAATGTTCCTTATATACTTATCAGCATTCATAGCTTCATTATCAACGACCACTAGGTCTGTGCGAGCAGTCAAAGATATTCCACCCCATACCATAATCGATCCTCCCCCGAAACCAGTAGTATTCAGGAAATTGCACTGAGCATATCTTTCATGTGGACGCGTCTGTATACAAGGGAACGTCGATCACAATGGTAGAAGTAGAATCTAGACTCATCTGTGAAGAGAACCCTTTCCCAATCGGCCTCTTCCCAATAGATATGCTCTCTCGCAAAATCCAAACGCGCCCTTCGATGGGCTGGGGTAAGAGCTGGGCCTCTTGCCGCGACACGAGGCCTTAAATCATATTCTCTGAGGTGATTTCTTATACCGTCTGTTCCGAAATTCCTGAACAGTACTGTCAGTATTTCAAAGCCTTAGCCTATTGGCCCTGTCGTTCGAGTTCTATTGTTATTCGATTGCGGGCCAGTAAAACCAGCAATATCGGAACATGCCCATTGTCTGAGTTCTAATTTACACCTCATGAGGTTGCTCAAGCTGAATTTGAAGGAGGCGAGCGGTTGCAAACCGTGGTCTCAACGAAGAAACTCAAGTAAAGTTCTTGAATGGCAGTTGTTACTCGTGGTCTACCCTGTCCTGGTCTTCGGACATTCATACCTGTTTCCCTGAATCGCTGCAACATTCTGGACATTCATGACCAGTACGGGCCTGTGCATTGAACTGGTAATGGAAACATTCAAGTGGGTAGTAAACGCTAAAATCGGATCTAGCGGTCGGCGACTCAGCCTGTGATCGTGAACGAACCGGCTAACATTCTGTTTGATGACAAGTTGTGTGCATGTCACAGTCCGATGATTCGACGTTTCCCCCCGCCGTTCGTGTCGCAGTGGCGTTTTTTTAATGTCACCATAAATGCCCTTAATCATCGAGGTGGCTTCCTGTTCGGCTGCCCGTTATACGGTGCCGACTGTCGGTTCGATAAGGCGCTAATACCTCGATTAGACTGGACGAACGCAACGATCCGGTGAAAAACACAACCGAGGGAGTCCGTCGTGAGCTGCATTCCGGTCATTTCAGGACGTTTCGTTTCTTTCTTACTGTCTCCCATATTTTTTCACGGATTGAAAATGGTAGCCCAGGACTCCTCTCAACGTTTCCACCTGTAATTCAGAAACGATCAATTGAAATTCAGATTAGTCAAGTTTATTTTAGAAACCGTCAATTGTATTCTAGATTAATCAATTTAATTTTAGAAATGGTCATTTGAAATTTTGTTTTTCAACATTTATCTCAGAAAATATCAAATGTAATTCAGATTAGTCAATTTAATTTCAGAAAACATTAATTTTAAATCAGATTAATCATTTGTGATTCAGGAACTGTCATTTGTAATTCAGGAAGTAGGAATATAGTTTGAGGTTATTTGCGTGTTGATTGTCTACAGGATTTATTTGATAGCTCAGTACAGGTGATTTATTATGAATGCCGCTTCTTTCTTTTGACCGTTTTGTGACGCTTTTTAGTAGTTTATTCTTGATTAAAAAGTTTAACCTATGAGCCTTAAGGGTCAGTAGGTTTATTTCTTAGAACGAATAAAAATTTATAATTCACATGTTGTATACTAGTTCTTTATACAACAAGTAAGTTAAACGAACGTTCATTCAAAATAAGAAAATTCAACACACGAGGTTGATCTTCGAATGAATAAACATTTATAACTTACGTGTTTTATATAAAATTTTATTTCATTTTGATTAGGACTCAAATATTAACACACTTCAGAGAATAATGAACATGAACACGAAATGACATGAGAGGTATTATTGCTTCGATTTTTTCTATTCGGCCCTGATAAAAAGATATAGCCATTTTAAGTTTTCATAATGAGCTGTTGGTTGCTGTTGGTTGCCGCCCCTGGTACAACAAAATAACCTTCAAAATAACTAGCTTAATCTGTGATACATTCACATCTGGTGATCTTTTAACCAAAGTTACATTCGGTCAAAGTTCCCAGTTTTTCGAATTGTAGGATATTTTTTATTTTTGGGCATCAAAATACTCAGAAACGGCGCATTATACTGGAGAATATGGAGAATACTTTTATTTTACAAGACGTTCAAATATTCATTAGATAGTTTCAAGAGTTGGGTTGTTTGAATTTTTGGAACGTAAGGGTCATAATGAGAAAACTGGAAGACGTGGGTGATATATAGTGTTCGAGAAAGATTAATAAAATAAATGTTAAACTGTATTCCGAAATTCATTTCATTCGATAAAACCGTTAGTGAGATTTTTTTATGGTTTTTAAACAGCCTGTATCTTTTAAACCGAGCCGATTCGGTTAAAATGGTGAAGGAAAAAAATGTTTCTTTTGACCTCAAGAATCTACTGTTATAATAATTGTAGGAGTCCAAGACTCATCCTGTATAGTAGGGTGTTACAGAAAGTCTGAACCCGATTCTATTTCTTTAGTTCCAATGGGCACCTTATTTTTTTCATCCAATATTTTCATTCGCCTGAAAATTCTGCCCTTAAAAGTTTTTTCAAATTTATTCTCAGACATCAAAGTAACTTCCATATTTGGAAGAATACTGAGAGCGGCGGGTTTCACGAAACTTTGATTGCGCGATCAACGATTTGACAGTTACTCAATTTCAAAGATTAAATCACCGAAATTTTTTATTTTCGGAATATATTGAAGAAATCGCAATTGAGAATCGCGTTCTTCACTCCTTGAGTATCCACGCCAGCGGGGTGCTTCAGCAGTAGGAGTGGAATTCAAACCGGGGTAGTAAGGGATGGAGGAAATTTTTAGCCACTTCAAAGTGCGTTCTGCACCCCCTGAGTATCCACGCCAGCGGGGTGCTTCAGCAGTAGGAGTGGAATTCAAACCGGGGTAGTAAGGGATGGAGGAAGTTTTTCGCCACTTCAAAGTGCGTTCTGCACCCCCTGAGTATCCACGCCAGCGGGGTGCTTCAGCAGTAGGAACCTGGGTAGTAAGGGATGAAGGAAGGCTGGACTTCCAATGATATATAAAAAAAAAGGCGGAGTGTCGCCTTACCAATGGTTTCATCACCAAATAGAAGTGACGAAGAAAAATAAAATAAAATTCTACTCTTAACTGTGCGAAAAAAAAACAAAAGAAAATTTCTGAGTCGACACGGAGCGTTAATTCGGGTCGTACGTAAGCAAGTCAATTAATCGGAATTCAAGCGTAAGTGAATTAATCGTAATTTAATCGTAAGTGAAGTGACCTGCGGGGGAACATCTGATTTTATACCCACAAGGGGGGTGCGGAAATCAGATGTGCCCCGACTATCGAAATTCGGTAAAATTTGCGTCGATGAAGACGTCTTAATTTCGACTAATCTGTGCTAGCGAACAAAAAACACGGTTATGTTCCCATTCAGGATGTTTTATACGGTGCGACATCGTTTTTCAGAACTGAAAACGGAATAAAAACGATGCCGGAATCCTGAATTGGAAACTGAAAATCTTTCTCTCCAAAATTAATTCAAAATAAAATCATTTAAAATGAAACTAAAAGATTATTCTAAAATGAAGGTGCATTTTTGTCAGAAAAATACTCGTTCATTACAATTTGTTCGATTCAAAGACTCACCCTGTATAGATAGGATGGTGCAGAAAGTCTGATCGCGATCCTATTTCGTTATTTCAAATGGACACCTTATTTTTTCCATCCAATATTTTCATTAGCCTGAAAATTCTGTATCTTTTCCATCGTCAGTATGAAATTAATTTCTTTCTGTATTACAATTGATATTTCTGAATATCTTGATAGATATTTTCTGAATTGCAATCGATATTTTCTGAACTTAGATTATATGTACTATTTTCACAAAGATGGCCTCGGTTTCGCTATCACAATAGCATCTTCAGGTGGGTGAAGCTAAAATCGAGACACGTATCGTAGTTTAAAAACCAAGTTTCGTGAAAATCTTTTTAGAGTTCAATTATGGATTTTCATCAAGTATTGGTCGCATCAATCTAATATTTTCTGAATTACAATTGACGATTTCTTGAATAAATGTGACCTAACTGCATTTCACATGGCCATTTTTGAAATTGAATCGAGTAATCTGAATTACATTTGCTGTTTTCTGAAATAAACTTGTCTGAAATACAAGAGTCGAGAGCTTCAAGCAATAGTCTTTCTACTGTGTAGAGCCCACGTCTGAATCCGGCATCATTTCACCATTTTCCCGGAAAAAAAGAAGAGGGAAAACGTATCAATTCCGCACCTGTATCCTTCCTCCGGCCGAACCGAGCGACCGAACGAAAGCTACCCATGCATTTCATATTAATGCTGACTAATGTGGGTCCGTCCCATCGCTGCTCCAATCCTCGCGCCGCCGTAACGGCTTTGTAGCGGACCGGGCACCGTACGTTGTCGCCGTCGCTTTCGAAATTATCGTCCTCTAACCGCATTTGCAAACCGTCCTCCGCCGCTGCTCCGGATGTGAACGTTTTTATTTTCGGGCCGGGACATCCACTTTTTCCGACCCAGTCGATAATTTATTAATAACTGCGGCAACTGACGATCGACCGTCTCCTGCCGAGACGTTTCGATCACGTCGCCTCGGATATATTTTATCCCGATGCCGCCGACATCAGAGATGGATTAACATGATATCTTAGAACATAGATGTATCGCAGGCTTATCATAATATCAGTCTTATTATAATTATAATACGCCTAGGTTTTTTCAATATGAATAGGTGATTGTAAAACTACCAAAGTAAATGAAAATCGAACAGTATGACTGATTATTTAAGACGTGTTATAAAACGCCTGACGCTTCTTTGTCTTATTGTTCAACAGAATCTGTACGCGATGTTTTTAGAATTTGACTGTATAAAATACGTCGTATTTTACCAAGCAAATCATAGAAATCGCTGATAGGACAAAAAATAAATAATTATCGATTTGGATTATAGTCCACTCTTATCACATTTGCTTGTACAGGGTGGGCAAATTTCGATGTTTTAGTACTACAGCTTTTAAACCAGAGGAGATAGACAAAATCTGATTCCCCATTCTCGTTCTCTTTTTCTGAGAAACTTACAATAGTAGTAATGATTTTTGGCCACTTTCTTTTGTTTTCGAGTTATAAGCAAAAATTGGAAAAATGGCGATATCGAAATAAATTTATATCTCCGCTAATACTGATGATAGAGCTCTGAAATTGATACATTATACAGGCACTTTTTTACGTAGAATCCACTGGCGTGCTCGCCTTTTTTGCAGGATTTTTAATTACGAAGCTATTACCCAAAGTTATGTTTTTTTTTTAATGGGAACACTAGTTTTCTGTGCAATTTTTTGAATGCTTAATTTTTACTGATTTCAAAAATATATAACATCATATGGTTTGTATCAATATAAATAATATAAAATGGTCAAAAACCTTTTTTCTCGATATTTCTATGGTTTCAACTTTTGACAAGCACAGAAAAATAGAGTTTCCTATAACAAATGCAGTATCCTTCCGGCAATGTCATTCTTTCTATGCTTTTTACCAATTTTCACGAAATTTGAATCAAGATAAATTTCATAAATTTTCATAATAATGAAAGGACTTATAGAAAGAGACAGTGGTAATCATACGATGCTATATGTTTCTGTGCTCATCAAAATTTGAAACCATAGAAATATTGAGAAAAAAGGTTTTTGACCATTTTCTATCATTTATATTGGTACAAACCATATGATGTTATATATTTTTGAAATCAGAAAAAATTAAGCTTTCAAAAAATTGCATAGAAAACTAGTGTTCCCATTTAAAAAAACATAACTGCTAAAACATCGAAATTTGCCCACCCTGTACATTTCATATGGGGACACTGTGACTTGCATGGTTAGCAAGAACACTTTTTGAATCCCTGTCCTTCGAATTTTGAAAAAAGGAAAGCTCTTCTTACGGAAATCACTTTATCTTTTGGAATATTAATCACTTCGTTACTGTGGCTATCCATCTGTTTAACAGTCCATGAATGGTACCAATTTGGTAAACATCATTGGAGATTTTTACCATGATATTTTTGGAATTCCTCTATCTACTTTAGGAACTTCGATTGCTACGGTTTCTCTTATTAGAGGGTTTCAATTACTTATTACTCACGTTCAGCATTTTTTCTGCAGCTCTTTTTTGGCCCACTACACATTCTTTCCTCTGGTTCATGATTTCTTCATTTTTGCATAGATTGCACAATTAGCCTGACAAGCCGTCAGTCGTATTACCATACGACGAGTAAAATCAATCAGAATTCAGGATATTCGCGCGCCTTTGAATTTTGACAATAATAAGCCTGAAGAGCAACAGGCATATTATAATACGCCTCAAATTATCAGTGAAATTGTGAGATCCTGGATTATTATGGTGATGTTGCAATAGGCCTAGTCTTATTGAAAAAGCCTAGAATAATATGACTGATTTTACAATTCATTCATTCATTCATTCATTCATTGATATATCCCGTTACCGGGAAGAAATCTATAAAAAGACAAAAAAAAGTGCGAACAGACTTGTATTTCCTAGGGCTAATTGCGACCGTGTGCCCTCCTGTGACTGAAGAGACCCGTGACCTGCAGATCCTTCCACAATCAAGGCATGGATAGTCACCAACCAGATCTGGCCTCCGCTATATCCTTCTCGAGTCTCCATTATAACTGTGTACTAAAGACCTCCACTGTGACCTGTCCAATGGTAGTTGTTCCCAGTTATGATTGGCATCAACTGATTTTAGGGATTGATGTAGTGTATCCTTAAACCACGTATACTGGCCTCCCGGTTTTCGGGCTCTCTCTATGTGAATTCGCCATACAGAGCTATTTTGGGGAGTCTTGTGTCTTGCATCCTCAGAATGTGGCCGTTCCATCTGAGTCGGTCTCTCGTTACTTGAGTCTCAATTGTTGTACAACTCGCGCGCTGCAAGACATTCTGCATTCGAAACTTTGTGGACCCATCTGATGTGCATTTTCTGTCTTAGAAGACGTTGCGTTTGTTCAAGCTGTTTAATATGTCGCCTGTAGGGTGTTCAGCTTTCGCTTCCGTAAAGAAGCGTTGGGAGGACCGGACCACTGCTTTGTAAACAGCTGTCTTGGTCTTCAGATTGAGGTCGTGATTTTGAAACACTCTGTCGTTTAGGTTCCAGAATGCCCGTGATGCCGAATTGATACGGTTTTGTATTTCCGTGTCTAGGTTAGCCCTAGTATTTATGAAGCTTCCCAAGTATTCGAACTGCTCGACCTGTTCTAGAGTTTCATTCTCCAGGCTGATATGTATTTGAAGGCTTTCTGGCGGACACACCAGGATTTTGGCATTGTCGATATTCAGGCCTAAAGCTTCGTATATATGTTTAAAGGTGTCCAGCATTACCTGTAGATCCTCTGGGCTGCTAGCTATAAGTGAGCAGTCATCTGCATATTGAAGTTCCGTGAGAAACTTTGAACGGGTTTTTGCTCTGAGGCGCTTCAGATTAAATAGGCCTCCATCGAATCTGAATCTTATTCCAACACCATCAATCAGCCTCAATACACGCCCTACATATTCTTAAAAAAGATCTACTTATTAGGCTTTGCCTAGATCAATTGAAGACTCTTCAGCACACTCTTCGTGAAGCCAGAGACTTTTCATGTGTTCGAACTGCTTCTGGAGGGTGATAATACCCCTTTGATATCAATAAGTGTTACGATCTGAATTGAGCTAGTCAATTTGCCATCGTCACGGTCAACAAATGAAGTACCGAAAAAAAGCATATGCTAACCATGGTTCCGGTCTCATTTGACTTCGTCAGGGCAACATAGCTCCTTCTCCGATGGAGTAACGTTTGGATTTGATGGACCCTTATTCAATACTGGCAGCCGCTACGGAGTACTATTCAATAGAGCGCCACCCAGTATGAAACGTGAGCCAATTCAATCCCCTCTAGTTTGAAAACTATTTGTGGCAGCATTTTGAAGCAAGTGGCTGATAACTGTAGAAATAACACCGCCCAGACTTTGCCCATAGAAAACTACCAAGCTCATCTTTTGCGTCCATCCTCAGGCAGAAATCTATAGTCAGCACGAACTTAAGAGGAGATCGGAAAGAAGGTTGCCACCATCTTGCATAATCTCATTCCTCAAAAAGGTAGGTATTGACCACAGGGGTTGTTGTATGGACATTGGACAGTACTGGTAGTGATGGCAGTCTCCTCTTCCCGACCAACAAGTTATCAACAACTTGTAATGATTTGTATACTCCATCTACATTTATTTTAGCAGTCGGTTGGCCATGAAATAATCTTCTCAAGTTTTTGTAACCAGAACGGAGTAAGGTTGGCACTCATGAAATGTCGTTAGTGTCATAACGCCGTTGTCACAACTAATATCAATTCTATTACGAAAATCCTGAAAGTGGTTTCAGGAAGTGATATTAGAATTCAGGTCCGCTCATTCAAATAGTTATCCCTGATATTCTAAAATCCCCAATACGTCAGACGGTAGCGAACATATTCAATGTAAGAGAATTTATATAATGTTTCATCTGAATCTAAACGACTTATATTTCACCTGAATATTTCCACAATCAGAAAGATTGTGAATGAAGAGGATGACAAAGAATTTCCTTTTATTGGCAGACCCAAAAAGTGGTGGCATTTAAGAATTTTATGTTTGAGTGAATTGATGCGAAACGTTACTACAGGATTTTCGATGATCGAAATCCTTTCATTTGATATGTCCTATACATTGTAGATATCGTAGGGTACCAATAAATACCTAATTATTATTATTATATCAATGTATTGAGATGAACAGCCACAAATACGCGCCAGTTGCCCTGTTAATTGTTTATTCATGTGAAATTTTTGTTCAAAGGTGAAGTTCATCGTGACTTGAAACTTCCTTCAAGTCCTTGAACTTCCATCGATGCAAGATGATTTTTGTTGAAGAATTTAACATTTTTGTGATTATCTGTTAATTCCTTCGGGAGATGCCCAATCCCAACCACTGCATCATATGCATTTCATCTTCGGGTTAATATTTTTGAAATATAGAACTGATGTAACGTATTCAAACTTTAGCCAAAGAAGATAACGAAGATTAACTCTCTTCAAGCTAGTGCATATTATGATATTATACTGATCTCTTGCATTTTCCATGCAAATAACTGGATTTGGTATGCCTTCAATCAGTTTGTATAAACTTCAATTATGTTCGTCAGATATTTTCCGAAGAGATTCGACATTGTGATAAAATACGTAATAACGGGCAACATAGCGTTGATTTAAAACCCAAAAATGTTTTGACAAGCGTTATAACCCCACATTTTCGAGCTATACAGAGTGAAATTTCCTGGCCAACCGAGTGCTAAAATAAAAGTGAATGGAGTATAGAAACATATTTGAAGCTGGTAAATGTGAATCGCCTTGGATGTTGTTCCTGGATCCCATTTACCCGAATCGGTGATGAACGATTCGGTGAAATATCGTGGGACACTTTTCTGCGGAAAATAATGTATTCCGGTCCTGTGAATGAGTAAATACCGTGTGGGCAGCTTGGTTCGGTGGCAGCAGCGAAAAGCAGGGGAGCGGAGGCTGACGCGCATCGATACGACGTGCGGGTGTGGGATGTTTCCGCTATTAGCATTCCCGTCGCGGCAGATGTGCGATGCGCCAACGCCGACGGCAAAATTCTATATCTCCTCGCCGCCGTCGCCGCCACCGCCGCTTCGGACCCCCTGCTTATAGATGCCACGGGATTCCATAAAATTTCCCCGACTCCGATGCCTCCTTTGTAGTCGTCGATGCGGCTACCTCCTACTTCAGATTTCGGCATGGGTATTTCACGCGAGATTTGACGAGGGGCAACCGGGTGCCGTGCTATCGGATAAAAAATGCATATGCAAAAATTGTTGATCCTCCGAATTGACACTGTAGCTACGGGCTGCACATTTTACAGAAGTATTTAACATTTAATATTTATAATCACCAACATTAAAATGTAGGTGAGCAAGCTTCAAACTTAAAATACTAATATAAAAAACCGAGTAAACAACGTTAGTTGAAATAAGAAACGTCCAAAGAGATTTTACAGAAACAGTTTTATGTTTGAGTTGGTTTTTGCCTTAGAAAATTGGAATTTCCGTTTGAAAATTTCCAGGTGGGCTGAGCTGATACGTTTTCCACTTGGGTTTTGATATCGAATA
Source organism: Coccinella septempunctata (assembly GCF_907165205.1). Classification (NCBI taxonomy): domain Eukaryota; kingdom Metazoa; phylum Arthropoda; class Insecta; order Coleoptera; family Coccinellidae; genus Coccinella; species Coccinella septempunctata. Next base: position 9,214,399 of record NC_058190.1, on the reverse strand, counting down.
ACCGACTATTTTGACAGCTGTCATAATATAATAGTTATTTTTGTATCTAGTGCGCGAAATGCTACTTTGCTGATCGAGAACTGATTTTTTTAACAAGACAAAATTTTTTCTACAAACGTCAAAAATATTATTCTGGAATAAGTAACATGCTTAGCTTAATATGAAAAAGAGTATTGAAATTTCAGGATCAAGTGCTGTCACCTCTACGGATAGTCTTATCCAACTCCTAAATCTACGATATCACGAGCTGAATCTGAGTTATCTGATTTAGGAATACCTAATAGTACGAGATCCCGCTGCAGAATTACTACGGATGTTTTTGATATCAAATTAAAGCTAATTTTTTTTCGAATAGGATGATGTATGGCTGCCTGTGAAAAAATGGCCGCAAGTTAGGTCTGCCATCTGTTAAAATAGCGAGATATCTGAAATAAAGTGAAAGAGTTGGCGCGCAACGCCACTTGTTAGATGAGGATGGTGGATGCCAGCCGACTTAACATTTACAAAATTATAATTACGTAATGAATATTATGAAAAAAACTCAAAGTATTAAGAGATTTATTTTATAATGAAGAATAATTCATTCATCAAGTACAAATGTAATTAAATCTGAAGAATTTTTTTTCGTGTTTCTTCAAAATCAGTCTCTTGAATCAAGTTACATTTTATATCAGTGTATTACATTTTCTAGTCCGATTCCTCGCTGCTTTCACAATCGCAGTTGTCACTATCGTCGTCGCAATCAGAGTTTTTTTCATCATCTGAAGATGTGTTAGCTCAATTACATAATACATTTTCTACTTGTATCGGAGTTGAAATTTCCAGAAATCATGTTGGTTTCAGGGCACCATCCAGAAGAAGCCAACCATTTATTCTCCGCACTAAACTTTAAACAGTGGTACTTAGTAGTATTGAGCAATATCGAATTGACGAAAATCGTCCGTAGCACCTTTTGTTTTAATGACTTCCAAAACTATAAAATGTGGGTTGAAACAAACCCTTTGATTTTTTTAATGAATTTTTCATCATTCTCTTTTGCCGCATACATCTTGTTGAACATGATAAATCGTCCACTGTCCTTGGAATGAACTTTGGTGAGACTTTAAGGACAAATTCAGATGCATACCACCCGCCTATATGAATATCAACAAGTGTTACGATCTGAATTGAACTAGCCAATTTGTCATCGTCAAGGCCCCAAATGGAGTACGCCCCATCGAAGAAAAGCAGATGCTGACCATGGTTTCGGTCTCATATGACCTCATCAGAGCAACATAGCATTTTTCTCCGATGGAGAACGTTTGGAATTGATGGAACCTTATTCAATATTGGCACGCGCTACTGGGTACTATACATTTACCCAGAGCGCCACCCAATATGAAACGCTGTCCGATTCAATTCCCTCCAGATAGAAACCAAGACGAAGACAATAGCATATGTCCCATATTTTCTCTGATTCAGTACGCCGATTCCCTTTGCGAACAACAGACGTGTGACGAATTGAGTATAGTATGGTACCCAGTAGCGCGTGCCAAAGTATTCGCTTCTCCTTCCAATTTGAAATACGAATTCCAATTGGACATGTAGGTACCCGTATTTTTCTAGGAATATAGAGATTAAATTAAATACGGAATTCGTTTCAGTTTCTTGGGACACATTGTATACCTACTATTAACACACGAATGTTATTTCGTGTATCGTATTCGAGAAATTAGTTCATCAAAGTGGAAATACGAACTTCTTCCCTTCGCGTCTTCATCAACAATGCCGTGAATAATTATTTACGCCACTAATTAGTGGCACTTTCGATATCCGATCACGGTGGACGTGCGATTCGTTGTCACAAATTATCCAATTAATGCCGACGTAAATAATTTGTGTCCTTCCCAAATCAGCTCGAGCGAATTATTTCAAATGGGACCGAATCGATAAGCTATTAGCCCTATGACAAAATTTCAATGTTTGTATGGGAGACATCTATTCATGTCGTTATCTCGATATTAGCTTACAACCCCCGGTTTCCAAATGATTCTTCGTCATCTTCTGTTATATGGTTAAGTTGTTTCGATGTTAATCATACTGAACAATTTTTTTGTTTCGTGTAGCTAAAAGATTTTTTTTCGGATCAGATAACTATGTTGTTCACTAATAAAGATCAAATTGAAATGAATTTGTAGTCCTTTCAAGAAGAATTATAATATTATTTTACTTTATTAAGCTCTTGGCCTCTGATATCGATCAATTCTCCTCAACTTAGGTTATCACAGCATATGCAAGTTTAAACTGAATAATTATGAGTTTCATTCATGAATTTTTCAAATGCACTGCGGAAACTATTCGAAATCATTTTTCAAATATGAGGTTTTGAAATTTAAATCGCTTCGTTTATAGTTTACGATTTGGCAACAGCTTCTACTAGAAAATAAAAAGAACAATAGCTTGTTTATAAAATAACAGCTATTGATTCACAGCCATCATAAGGCGCGTACTCACTGGCGAGCCTCAACAGCAACCGGCCATAAAAAACCCATAAAATTTTACCACCTTCCTCGTTCGTCGCAGACTTCATAGACAGCCATCTTTGCCGATAGTGTATTTGTTGTCCTTTATTATCAACGCATATTTCAGTCGATGTTGACAACTTGTGAAATAGAAACGAAACGCTTCAAATTTTTAATACCCATTTTTATTTTTCAGTTTTGAGTACTTAAAATAGTTTTTTGGGTAACGGTTGAAATGGTTATTTCAAAAAGTGACGATTATGGAACTGTCCGTTAGGAATATATTATATTTTTATTGACTAAACTGCTTCTAGTACGAATACGCTCTTTTCTAAACTAGACATAATATCTAATGATTCACTATTCATTTAGGCCCGTGAGATTAATCGCAGTTTAAACTTCCGATTATAGTTAATCTATGGTTTAAACCGCCGTGTTAAGATCAAGTACAAAATGAGAAGAGATTAACTAATCCTGTGCAGTTGCTAAAATAGTTGGCTATTTGAACTAATTGTGACTCATTGGTTGTCATTTCTTAGTTTTCTGTGTTAATCTTTGGATCAGTGCTCTGTCAGACTGCAGCGATCAGTTTATTTATTTATTGTGTTCTGTTGTGATCTTTGTATCAGCATTATTATTGTTGTAGTATTGAGGTGTGAGGTAAAACCTATAGTTGATACATAGCAACATAGCATCAGTGCTTCGTTTCTAAAAATATCTATATTTAGTATCTGACGAAAGGCAAATTTCGAAGTGGAAATAAAGAATTGCTTTTGAACATAGCAATTCAGAAGATGGATTGCAAGTGAGAGAAAATATGAAATTGAATGTTGATATTTCACCTTAAGGTAGGGTGGCTTATTTTTTTCTTAAAATTGCTCTTGCAGAAGTTTTGGATTCGATATCATCCCATTTATCCCAATGATTTTCTCGATCCCGGATAATATATGGTCTATCATGATATCTATTGAAATCATTCAACTCGTGCAAGATTTCAATATCTGAATCCGAATCACTATCATATTCCAATGTTCATTTTCAAACATTGAACTCAATAATTCTCTAACCGGCAACGCAAACCTAAACACAATTTCTTGAATCAAAACAAACAAAAAACTTCATAGAAGCAGGTAGAAAATAGTTTTATAGAATATACAGGGTTTAATCCCTTTTGGATGGTTTAAACCTACCGTCCCGATAGTTTAAACCATCCTTGATGGATTCACTATGTTTGATCTTAAGAAATAATCGTTTTCCAAAATTTAAACGCTCATTCATGGTTCAAACTACCATTAATCTTACGGGCCTAAATAATATCATATCTTGGAATAGACAATAAAAAACTGTGAAAACTAAAACGTTGCTGCCCAAACTATAGCTGGGTAGGCCCTGCTGATTCTGGCCTTCCTTGTATACAGGGTGTGGCGTAATGAATTGATAATATTGAGCCTGAGGGTAGAGGACTCTATGGCGGTTCAGAAAAATATATTTTACGTTTAGTAAAAGTGGCTTGGTTTTCGAGATATTGGAGATTTTCGAAAATTCAAGCGAATTACACCCTTCGCCACTCGTTTTGCAGGCAAGACTCCAAATGAAGGAATTTTTTCAAACTGTTTTTTGGATAGTACTCCTGGATAGATGATCTATCGAATGTAATTCATTATTTTTGAGGCGCATGAATGGTTCTTCATGAAAAAAAGTTCTAACTCAACTTTTCCGTTTTGCTAATTTTTTTCATAAGTTCAATCTAGCGCGGTGTAAAAAATAATATGGTTACCTGAGAGCCAATGCAAGAAAAAACATGCCAGTTTCATTGAGATTCGGAAATGGTATAACTCTCTGAATTCTCAGCATTTAATACAAAATAAATTCCTATTGCAATCAGTTGAGGCCTAGTTTAATGTAAACAGTGTTTCTAAAATTTTTATCAGCTAAAATGAGAAATACAAGCAGAATGAAACAATCGTCCATATGAAGGTATAAGGCATTTACTGAAGCTCATGGTGGCCTCTTAGAGAATCTTTTGTAATATTTAATTCAATGAAAAGATACTCATTTTAAAATGATATCTATGCAATAAAGCTATGATTCATTTAGACTATAGAGCATGTATCAGAATTCATGGTGGCCAATTTAAGCATCATTTGTGATTTGTGAAACTTTATTCAATGAAACTATATTTTAAAATTGATATTTTTTCTCGTTTTGTTTTTTTTTTCAACGTTGTGAAATCAATATTTTCAAATTAATTTCAAGTTATACATTAAATTTCAGGATTTTTGTAACAAGAGTCTTGACTCAATGTAATAAAAATTACCTAATTTTCAGCTTTTTTTCTTAATTAACAAAAGTGCTAAAATTCACTTCGTTACTTGAAATTCGCTCAACAACTATTAACTTTATAACTATAGGGCCTAATAATAAAAGAATACGGGGGAAAAAAACCAATTTTAAAATATTGTTTAATTGAATCGAGCTTTACAAAAAGTGTTCAAAGTGTGCATCAGGAGCTGTATTAGATGCTCTACAACTTCTTATGAATAATTGCTTTATTCTGCTTGCAAGTCTCATTTCAGTTGCTAAAAATTGAAGAAAAAGGCTTACGTCAAACTCTGTATTGACTCATTGTAATAGAAATTTATTTTGTATTTAATGCTGAAAATAGAGTGAGTTATACCATTTCAGAATCTCAGTGAAACAGGCATGGTTTCTCTTGCTTTGGCACTCAGGTAACCATATTATTTTTCACACCACTCTGGGTTGAACTTGGGAAAAAAAATAAGCAAAACGGAAAATTTGAGTTAATTCTTTTATTCATGAAAAACTATTCATGCGCCTCAAAAATAATAATTTACCTTCGATAGCGCATCTATCCAAGAAAACTATCCAAAAAACAGTTTGAAAAAATTCCTTCATTTGGAGTCTTGCCTGCAAAAAGAGTGGCGAAGGGTGTGATTTTCTTGAATTTTCGAAAATCTCGAATATCTCGAAAACCAAGGCACTTTTACTGAACGTAAAATATATTTTTCTGAACCGCCATAGAGTCCTCTACCTGCAGGCTCCATATTATCTATTCATTACGCCACACCCTGTATATCAAGCAGCGACGTAATACGATATATTGTACTTACAGCTCGTCATAGGTGTTATACAGTACTATGAAGCGCTCGCTCGGCTGGCCGGCCCAGCAGTGTGAGGAAAGATGAAAGAGAACTGACATGTTGATCCAAATAAGTTATACTACTAATTTTATTTCACGATTATTTATGGGCAGGCACGACTGACCCAGCATACTCTAACGAGCCGTCATTGACGCACGAACGGTGAATAACTATGAATTTTTGAAATTTTCGGTTTTTTGTGAATTTCAATACAACAAATATTTTTGTTGTTGTGAATACATCGTTATTATTCTAACCTGAAAATAACAACACTGAAAAAATAATTGACGAGCAGTTTGATCGATCTATTCGAGAACTGTTCCTGATGATGAATGGCCATATTACATATCGGCGTCTAGAGAGTGGAGCGCCGAAAGCGTCTCGCAATCGTACCCGAGTAATGATGGAAATTTCGAACAGGTTGCGGGACAAGGCGAAGTTCGAAATAATCTCGGGTCTTGGCGTCTGCATCGCAAGGGTCTTACTATGTAAATAAGCGGAAGGAGCGGGACGGGCTCGCAATTCCCCCAAGATTGACACGACGGCGGCGGCGGCGGCGGATACGGTTGCACGGCAGCGCGGGCCTAATAATAAATACTTTAGACGGTTGACGGAACCGACACCAGGCCGTATCGATCCCCGAGGAAAGTATTCTATTATATATCCTTGCCGCAGGCAGAGACGGCCGAACGTTCGCCTCGTTAACGAAATTGATGTATATCCGGAACCTGCGATATTCCACCTCTACCTTTTTCAGCATCTTGATAACCATATTTCATTTTCCGTTCGGACACTTCGCATCCGCTTGTAGACTCGCACCTCCTCGAAAAAGTTTTGCAAAATTTATTAAAATATTCGGGACTCCAGGATACAATGTTATCAGGATATTAGGAACAGACATTAATAGGCCAGGAGATTCATCTTTAAGGGCCTTAAAAAAACCATAATGAAATGAATATAGTAAGTACCAATGCCTTAAACTCTATTTCCCTATCGATGGGTTGAATCCGTACTACCCACCCCTATTTGTGACCCAGTCTAACCTAACTTCTGTCAGCCACTACAAACCGCTGTCAGATAGACGTCAGCATAAAATTGTGGAGGACAAACATATACTCCATTCACTTTTATTTTAGTTCTCGGTTGGCCATGGAAATTTGGCACATTTCACTCTGTATAGTACAAAAATGTGTGGCTATGACGCTTGTCAAAACATTTTTGGGTTTTAAATCAACGCTATGTTGCCCGTTCTACGTAAAAGTTTCTGTTATTACCTATTTTATCACAATGTCGAATCTCTTCGGAAAATATGTGACGAACATAATTGAAGTTTATACAAACTGATTGAAGGCATACCAAATCCAGTTATTTGCATGGAAAAACAAGAGATCAATATAATATCATAATATGCACTAGCTTGAGGAGAGTTAATGTTCGTTATCTTCTTTGGCTCAAGTTTGAATATGTTACATCAGTTGTAGATTTCAAAAATATTAACCCGAAGATGAAATGCATATGATGCAGTGATTGGGAATGGGTATCTCTCGAAGTAATTAACCGATAATTACAAGAAAGTTAAATTTTTCAACAAAAATCATCTTGCATCAATATAAGTATAAGGAATTAAAGGAAGTTACAAGTCAAGATGAACTTTACCTTGGAACAAAAATTTCTCATGAATAAACAATTAACAGGACAACTGACGCGTATTTGTGACTGTTCATCTTAATACATTGATATAATAATAATAATTAGGTATTTATTGGTACCTTAAGACATTTACAATGTATGGGACAAGTCAAATGAAAAATAGAAAAATCAATTTTCGAGAACTTATTCTACGATGACATTCATCGAAAATCCTGTAGTAAACTTTTCGCTTTAATTCACCCAAAAATAAAATTTTCAAATGCCACCACTTTTTTGGGTCACTCAATAGAAGCAAATTCTTTGTCATCCTCTTCATTCTTTCTTATTGTTTAAATATTCAGCTGAAATATAAGTCGTTTAGGTTCAGATGAAACATTATTTAAATTCTCTTACATTGAATATGTCTGACGTATTGTGGATTTTAGAATATTAGGGTATAACTATTTGATTGAGCGGACCTGAATTTTAAATAGTACTTCCTGTCTCTTTTTTTCAGTCACTTTCAGCTTTCAGCATTTTCGTAATAAAAATTGATATTAGTTGTGGCAACGGCGTTATGACATTAACGACATTTCATGAGTGCCAACCTTACTCCGTTCTAGTTACAAAAACTTGAGAAAATTATTTCATGACCAACCGACTGCTAAAATAAATGTGAATGGAGTTTAGGTATTGTGTATGCAAACATAACATATAATTCGAAATATTATTTAACTTTTAGTTAATGTACATACGTACATTGAAATAGCATTAAATTTAAAGTTGCTGGTGGTGTTAGTCCTAGTGGTTCTACCTCTAATAGTGTAAAATTTGCGTTAGTAATGGTAATGAAAGTATTCAATAACTTGGACAAGTCACACAGTATTTTCGTAGGAAGTGAATAATTATGCCATTCACATTCACTTGTTGTCATAGACATATAGACATGGACTGTGCCTTCCCTTTATATCCATGCATGAAATACGGCCAAAAAAATTGACAGAGAGAAACGCACGTCGGGCATGCAGTTATCTTTTTCTAGAATTTTATGTGACTATGTGAATGTGAATGTGACTATGTGAATAAAAAAGAGACAGGTGTCCGACGATCATTTCTCTCTTTCTATAAAAAAGACATTTTCTTGCTGACATTGCTCAGTCCATGTCTCTATGTCTATGCTTGTTGTGTTGTTGGATGTGGAAGCCGAGGAAACAGAGATATTGTTAGTTTTCCTGCAGGAATTTCTGTATTTTAACATAAGATGCTTCACATACAAATGACACTTGACAAGGAGACAACAAAAATATTTGGATGTTATTATTAAGAGAGATGGTTTATATTGGATATTGCTTTATACTCTTTTAATTTATGCTGTTTATTTTCTTACAATTTATATCTATTGTTTATATTTTGTACTGATTATATTTTCACACTGTTCCTGTTTTATAGATATAGTGAATATATATTTTCAATATAACAGTGCATCTTTTCAAGAATATTTATTATAATTGAATTACATAAAATTATGTATTTACATTTAGAAAAAATATTCATTTCTTCTATAAACTACCCGTATAAAGTCGTATTTCTTTCACGGATTGCCGAATAAAAATTCTTGGAGTTGATGAACTTAAATGCCATTATTTTGTACCTTGGAACAACGAAAATATTCTTCAAGTTTGGAATTTCACTTGTAATGCTGCGTTTGTTAGTCCTCCACAATTTTTTGAGGTTAGATAGTTGGAGTGACCTACTGTCAAACTGACAATGAAAGCTAAAGAAGGACTCACTCATTCCCACATTTTGCATAATAGGGAATACTCCTTCTGACGAAAATGATGTATTTTTTATGAAATATCTTTGACACGTCACATTTTCAAACAACCATTTCAACCGTTTCCCAAAAAAAATTATTTTGAGTACTTGAAAATGAAAAATAAAAATGGGTATTTAAAATTTAAAGCGTTTCGTTTCTTTTGCACAAGTTGGCAACAACGACTGAAATATGCGTTGATAATAAGGGACAACAAATACACTTTCTTGATGAGATAGACATGATAGATGGCTGTCTATGAAGTCTGCGACGAACTAGGGGGGTCGTAAAATTTTATGGAAATTTTATGGCCAGTTGCTGTTGAGGCTCGCCAGTGAGCACGCGCCTTATGATGGCAGATAACAGCTGTTAATTTATAAACAAGATTGTGTCCTTTTTATTTTCTAGTAGAAGCTGTTGCCAAATCGTAAACTAGAAACGAAGCGATTTAAATTTTGAAACCTTATATTCGAAGAATGATTTTGAATAGTTTCCGCGGTGCATTTGAAAAATTCATGAATGAAACTAATAATTATTAAGTTTAAACTTGCATATGCTGTGATAACCCAAATTGAGGAGAATCCCCCATTATCGTAATATTCCAAACAAAAACCTTAACAAATTATACACCCAAACCTTTATTTTGAATCATTCTGTCTTTTGGTGAAAATCGCATGGAAATCCGTTCAGTATCTTTTGAGTTTATCGCGAACGGATAGACATACAGGGGCGGAGGAGGACGTCATTTAATATTATGTACTGATGCTATTTGCTACTTCCAGCATAACCAGAAGTAACATAAACATACTCTTGATCTAGATTTTCACAGCATTCCAAATGACACAAAGAAAATGAATTCCATGAAAATATTTTGAGTGGTTCTCCGTATTATTTAGGGTGACGTTAAGAAGGAATGACCCTGTATAACTTCCCGATGTTCGAGAGAAGGAGTGGGCTGCAAATTCGAAATGAAATGTGAGATTGAGCGCCCAGGAAGGACGAGAGCCGTGGGTCCGACGACTGAAAGGAAGTAGCGATGATACACCGCGATTTATTAACAACTTGTTGCAAGATGTTAATCACTTCGACCCTCGGGGCATTGAAGTGTACCGGTTAATCGGGCTGCTTCAGGACGGAAAATACATTCTGAAGATTTCATAAGTGGCGAGAATAAATTCTCCCACTATAAATGAAGTTTCCTCGGGAAATTATTCCAATCTGACAATTTTTCTTGTTGGTTTCCTGGGTACGGCGAATGTGATAGTATTTATATTCCTTAAATATAGGTATTTGTTCGTCAGGTGAACTATTTGTGTGCCTTTTCAGTTTTCAGAATGAATGGCTTCTACTGAAAAAAGTATTTATAATATATTCTAACTATGTTACAATTCCAGAATTATAATGAGGCTCTTTTAGATCTCTTTCTATTTTGATATTGTTCGTGATTAGATTGGAGACCCGCCCACTTGAATTAGTCAACTGCATAGGGCGAATTGAATATATACTTCATTCACTTTTATTTTAGCAGTCAGTTGGCCATGGAAATTTGACACATTTCACTCTGTATAGTATGAAAATGTGGGGTTATGAAGCTTGTCAAAACATTTTTGGGTTTTAAATCAACGCTATGTTGTCCGTTCTACGTAAAAGTTTCTGTTATTACGTATTTCATCACAATGTCGAATCTCTTCGGAAAATATGTGACGAACATAATTGAAGTTTATACAAACTGATTGAAGGCATACCAAATCCAGTTTTTTGCATGGAAAATACAAGAGATCAGTATAATATCATAATATGCACTAGCTTTAAGAGAGTTAATGTTCGTTATCTTCTTTGGCTGACATCATTTGTAGATTTCAAAAATATTAACCCGAAGATGAAATGCATATGATGCAGTGGTTGGGAATGGGTATCTCCCGAAGGAATTAACAGATAATGACAAGAATGTTAAATTCTTCAACAAAAATCATCTTGCATCAATATAAGTAAAAGGAATTGAAGGAAGTTTCAAGTTAAGATGAACTTCACCTTTGAACAAAAATTTCACATGAATAAACAAGTAACAGGGCAACTTGCGCGTATTTGGGGCTACTCATCTTAATACATTGATGTAATAATAATAATTAGGTATTTATTAGTACCTTAAGACATTTACATTGTATAGAACAAGTCAAATGAAAAATGGAAAAATCCATTTTAGGGAAGTTATTCTCCGATGACATTTATCGAAAATTCTGTAGTAAACTTTTCGCATTAATTCACTCAAACATAAAATTCTCAAATGTCATCTTTTTTTTGGGTCTCCTAATAGAAGGAAATTCTTTGTCATCCTCTTCATTCACAATCTTTCTAATTGTGGAAATATCCAGCTGAAATATAAGTCGTTTAGATTCAGATGAAACATTATATAAATTCTCTTACATTGAATATGTTCGCTACCGTCTGACGTATTTTGGATTTTAGAATATCAAGGTATAACTATTTGAATGAGCGGACCTAAATTCTAAATAGCACTTCCTAATACCCTGTCTCTTTCTCTTTTTTCAATCACTTTCGGCATTTTCGTAATAAAAACTGATATTAGTTGTGGCAACGGCGTTATGACATTAACGACATTTCATGAGTGCCAACCTAACTTCGTTCTAGTTACAAAAACTTGAGAAAATTATTTCATGGCCAACCGACTGCTAAAATAAATTTGAATGAAGTATAGGTATTGATTATTAGTTAATTGGTTGATTCTACTTGATAATGAACCTTTCGATTAAGGACTCAAGGACTTAAAAACAAGGTACATGGTCTTTAACACATCGAGAGAAACCAAACGAAAGCTGAATAATCAATCAGACGGTGTTTATAGCAAAGGAGCTAAATATAGCACTTTTTGGTTCCATATCGGAAAAGACCGAAAAAGTCTGAAAAAACTGAGATTTTTGACGTTCACCAAATGCAAATGTGAACATATTCACAAAACTGTCAAAAGGGAGGTTATAACCTATCACGGACAGAGGTGGGTAGTATCACAGCCACCTAAGTTACTTTGAAGTCTCTATAAGAGGCTGTGCAAGTATCGATTCAACTCACAGAGCAAGGAGTAATCTTCTGGCCACGGTATTTATGAAATTCATTTCATTATGGTCTTTTAATCTAATCGGCCCGAAAGGGTGGGACTCCTGACCTACTAACTTTATTAATATGATATCTGTATGAATACTCAGAATGAGCTTTGGAGTCAATTCCTCTTAATTATTTATTATTTGCTTGGTGTGCTGTCCGTTGGAATGATACCCTTATTTGATTTGAAGCTGTTCCAAATCAGTGTTACGATTTTGTAAAAAAAGAGTAGTTGACTGTATTACCAGATAATCGGGTTGGATATGATATGAAAACATTTATTGTATAACGTTCACAACCATAAAATGAATAAGGCAGCTGCATGAAGCTAATACAGTAATGAAACAAATAATAACAACATCTATAGACTCAGAGAGGCATTATTCAACTAAAGCAGAGATAATCCAAAGTAGTATGAATGAAAAGTCACTTGAGTCAGACTTAGACTTCGAGAAAGTTCAATAAATTCAAAATTAACACAACGTTTACAGTAACAAAGCAATCACTGAAAATTGATTGCGAGAGCCTCTTCATTCCATCAGAAAAACAGAAAGTCAGAATAATGAATTTTAATGAGAAGGCTGAGTTGTAATAGTGTAGAGGTGAAACTGTATCTAAGTCTGGTCATCAATGAGAGATCAATACATAAAATGTGAGTAGAGCAATAATTATAATTTAAATATGAGCAGAGCAAGAATATTATAACTTAAATGAGAAGAGCAAGAATAATTGATCTCAGAGGAGCAAGACTATTATAATTTATATGAGAAGAGCAAGAATATTATAATTGATATGAGAAGAGCAAGAATGTTATGATTAATATGAGAAAAAGAAGAATATTATAACTAATATACATAACGTTGGTCTTGAAGACTGAAAAAAATTCATCAATGAATACAACAGTTATAGAGACGGACTACTTACAAGTAAGCACGATTAGAACGTCCATCAGAAAAATAGAATATACAATTGATAAATTATGAGAGGTACAAATCGAGAGTTATAATGAGGAAAACCACTAATCGTTGGTTTCGAGAATAGTAGAAGGCTCAAAACTAACATGTATATAGAGCACGGTGAATGAATATGAGAATGTATCAATGAGAGTTCAACGAGTAGATCATAACAATTGAGAGTGTACACCATCACCAGAGCAGACCTTCCAGGGTGGAACCAGGACGAGAGACTGTCAACCAGTATCATGGCTTATCACTGACCATTGGACCATCTTTGAGAAGTTCAAATCGTGTTCTGAAGGAAAACTAAAAATCCAGGATCCACCCTGGAGAACATGAGGAACATTAATCTGAAACTCGACAAGAGTAATTAGTCATATGTAATTGAGCAGTCAAAAAAGTTGGCTGAGAAATGAAATAAACTGATTCAAATAAAAGAGATAATCATGAGAGGACAATAAATCAGTATTCATTATCAATGAGAATGACGTGAGAAGAATTCAATTCTGGTGCTGCATACCCATTTCCATGTGAGAAAATGTAAAGAGATCTGAAAATATAGTTGAGGTGTAAAATATAATAAAACAGTAAAAAATTATCATCAAAATTTTTTGTAGACTTTTTATAGTCTCGCACGTGGACACATTTAATCTATAATGAAATCATGAAAAGGACATGGAAATGGATTAAGTAATAATTTTAAGAAGACTGAGAGTACATGACCTTTCTGTAGAACAATTTGACACCAGTATTGAATGAGAGGACTAGAAAGAGAATTACTTAAATGAGGTGAACAGTTAAAAGAAGTTTTACCACAATGTAAGTGAAAACATTGAGAAATTAATTCAACAAAGCGAACAAAAAGAATGAATAATAAAATGTGTAGTTTTTCGCTTTTGAAAACACTGAGAGTGGGGCTGCTGCTTCGGTCAATTAGCGCATCGCAGAAATGGGGTACTATACGTGGCCACCGGAACTCGGCAGGAGGAACTAGTTTACCTAGTTAGGGAAGCAATGATATTTAGCATAGGTACGTTATTTGTAGATGAGGTTAGAGCAGTGGCCATTAAACTTTCGCATTCGCCATTTTGTTACAAAAAATAACTCGTCCTACCCAACAATCTTGGTTTGGATGGTTTACAAGAAGTAGATGCAAGCAAGAGAATGGAACGTAAAATTGAATGAACTGAAATTAATCAATGTTGTTGGCCTTACCATCTATCCAGAGAGTTCTTGAAGAGATTCACCGATTGTGAACACACAGCTTTCGTGAGAAACCGATTCCACGTCTCTAACAGTCTTTTGAGGAGAAAGTTGCTTCTCGGAGTAGTCTTAAAGTCCTCCTTGGCAGCGTGGAGTGGAAAGAGGTAACCCATGTCTGTAACGAAGAGAGAGTTAACTGCTTTTCCGAAAGCAGTTATCCTGGTAAAAAGTTTGTAAACTTGAGTTAGCAAACTAATGGGTCAATTGTTATCCAAGTTTGAAGCAACTCCTTTCCAAAATATCAATATGAATTCTGCTCCACGCACGATTCTGGTACACTTTCTTGTCTCAGGCAACTATTATAAAGATCAAGGCATCAAGTGTCTTATCTCTTTTCCGTAACCTTCCGGATAAAAGGACCATTAATTCATACCATTTTCGTCAAGGTATGAGTTGTGTTGCTCTGGCAAGGCCAAATGAGACCGGATGATCAGCATTAAGGTATATTGCCATATCAGCAGAAATCCTAGGGTGTATGATTTCAGGATTCCCAACGTGGCGTAGCTACCAGTTTTAATATAGATGGCTCTCGGGCACAAGTGTAGGCAGCTAGTTTCGCTGCCTTTAAGATGGGTGCTGTTTTATCCGTCCACATACCCCAATGCCCTCTTTCTTATGTTGACCTGTCAGTTCACCATATGGAGGACGACTTTTTGTCCATTTCTCCTTCCTAAGCGTCCAGGGGCGTTGTCATTTCCTTCGCTAACTAGATGCTCTGGCACCTTATTACCTCTGGGTAGTTCTTTGAAGATATTACAGCATTTTTATTCCAGCAGAGAAACCAGTAGTGGTACCACGATCAATCGAAAATCTATCAGCAACTTAACGATGACGAATTCGCTAATGCGTGGTCGGCAATCTAATTATACAGATAGATTTTTCGTTGCAGCAAATTATCAAGATGAAAATACTTGTTGGGTTTGGAAACGTTATTAAAAGAAACCACTTTGTGTGATGGCCAACGTTTCGCAAAATTGATGATTGCATCATCAGGGCTCTAGAAAAACAACTAAACGTCAGAAAACTACATCGCAACCGAACAATTTGATACAACCTTCAACCAACAGAAAACCAAGAGAAGTACAATCATTTAAAACAGAAATATAAACACGGACAGCATATATAAAAAGGATTCTTTTCCTGAATGATATAAATATAAATAACATGAATATAAATAGAAAAATATAAAAAATGTAAAAAATATAATACACTTCGAAACCTTTTCTTTTCTCGTTTGAAATCAAGAACAGGAAAAGATCTGATTTAAGATGTGGTATATCAGGTACCTTGTATAAGTTGTTCAAAATGTTATATAGGTCAGACAGGTAGATATCAGAAACAAAGAATTTATGAACATTCTAATGATTGTAAAAATTTTTTGATTAAAAAAAATCCAACTGCTTTAGTAGAACATAAAAAAGATACTGGACATGATTTTAACTTTGGTGAAGTAAAAATTTTAGCATCACAATCCAATTATAAAAAAAGATTATTACAGGAGATGATTTGTATAAAAAAAGAGCCTAATTCTGTCAACAAAAGATCTGACATTGATGGACTTAGTTCCTCATATTTTAATTTGTTAGGAAGATTTAACACCTGAATTGTTTTCAAACATGTTGTCACTCCTGTGTTATTGTTCTTGTTAGACTGGTACATATGACAGATTATTATTCGATTTATTCATCTCTCCTGGATATCTGCTACCCTGATATTTTCGATGAATTTTATAGTACCCATAATGTTATTTTACTGTTTTATTTTTGACTGTGATATTCTAATAGACCAAAGAAAGCACAACTGTGAATGTGAGTATTTCGAGAGAAATCAATTTTTTATTATATTTTTTACATTTTTATATTTTTCTATTTATATTCATATTATTTATATTTATATCATTCAGGAAAAGAATCCTTTTTATATATGTAGTCCGTGTTTATATATCTGTTTCAAATGATTGTACTCCTCTTGGTTTTCTGTTGGTTGAAGGTTGTATCAAATTGTTCGGTTGCGATGTGGTTTTCTGACTTTCAGTTGTTTTTCTAGAGCCCTGATGATGCAATTAAAAATTTTGCGAAAAGTTGGCCATCACACAAAGTGGTTTCTTTTAATAATGTTCCCAAACCCAACAAGTATTTTCATCTTGATAATCTAATTATACCCGATAGTTTTCGTGTGAACAAAATATTCAAGCAGAAAATCGATCATCTGAGGTGAAAATTTTACATACTCGTCTCAAAGATAGAGTGGCAAAAAGATGGGAAAAGAGAATTACTGTCGAGTCGTGCGCTTGTGGTACTATTGCAGGTTTTGTGAATCCTGAGCAATGACTCGAAGACCTTCGTTTTGCTCTGTGGTTTCAACAATTACCCTCGTCTTGTAGTTGCCTTCGTATTGTTCCATTGAGTTCAAACCATTCTGTATCCTTTTAATTTTTTCAAAAGTGTCTTGTTTCTGAATTGAACTCCACCACGATCGCGTTGTAGCTCCGCTTCTGCTGGAATTGGATCAGCTGAAATAATCGAAAACCGGCTCTGTAGGCAACTCTTGGCAACGACCCTTTTTCCGGGCGCCTTGATCGTTCGTCGTCTTCAGCGCGTAAATCGGTTACGGTTTAGAAACGAATTAGGAAGGTCGCGTCAGGCCTCGGTATTATAGCGCGATGTCTGCTGCCTGTGCGACGCTGCTGTTTACCTAGTAGGCGATGAAGACGTTCGTGGAATAATAAACGAAGCTAAATGAACGTCGCCTTCCGAGTAATCACTCTCCCCCTTTTCCACCATCCCGACGTAGAAATCGACTACGGAATGTTTAGTTATTCTTTTTTATAGGAACTATATTCCGGCGGCCTTCGCATCCGCCCAATCAACTCAGAAAATCTATAGTTTGCTAGAAATTTCGCTGGAATAAGTTATTCAACCACTCAGTATAACTTCAGCATTTCGAAATGGCTGTATTCTCTTATTTTAAATTTTTTCTTGATATCTTTTTTATAGGGTTTATTTAGGTAAAAACTCCCCTCATTGTTACGTAGCATTGTCTGAAAAAATATAGTCAATTTGAAAATCTTGTGTTTTGATTAATTCCATACGTACAACTTGATCATCTTCCCTTGGACACCCTATACATTTAAGTTCCCAACAGCAAACGGTGTTATTATAGTACACAATGAAAAATTGAAAATGGTAAAGATTTTTTTGAAAAAACCTTTCCAGAAGGAAAGTGTGACTTACTATTTTCAACATTTCTTTCATAAAAATTCTAATAACTCATAAAACGTTGTTTAAAATTCCACATGAAGAAATTTCTTGAAAATTCTCGCCATTGTCTACAATTCGTATCCTGGTGAAATTGAAAAAAGGCGTTCGTTAAGTGCTGCCATATAGTGGAAACTATTGTAACTATTTTTTACGTATCGTTCAAGTGTTCCACATTGTTACCACATTCTGGTAGTCTTTCCCTCTTTACGCCTTGTACGGATAGCGAAAAAGTGCCGTGGTATAAACTCCTCTTAAGGCTGCAAACACTCAAAGGCGATTTATTCATTGTTATTGTGAAGGCAAGTCTCACTAAACACAGTCTTACGTCTTTTTAACGCAAATGTAACTTAAAAAAGTTACCCTTCAACCGAAATTAAAAATGAATAAAAAAGTGCAAAGCGTAATCGCTGTATCGATGTATTGGATGTATACATATAATTCTTAAAATTAATAGAACTAGTAAGCCCGTAGATAAGAAACGCCTATGTTCACAGATGCTACTATGCTGACAGATACACCTATGTTCACAGATACGCTTATGTTCACAGATACGCCTATGCAAGTGTCAATCACTTGGTCGTTGAGGGTAGACGACCCAACATACAATTGTACGCGAAATTTAAATTTCGTTTAGTTTTCTTCATTTTCCTCGGAAAAGATTTCAAATTTTTCTTCGGTAAAAACATTCTACAGACTATGAATAGGGTTTTAAAAAATGTATTAATTAAATCGGTTCAGCCGTTTCTACGTGATTCTGTGACAACGAAAAAAATGGCACAATTTTTATCTAAGATGTCTAAAACTCTGGTGTATTCACTGATTCGATATTGTTTTTAATTTCGTGGGGATATCGGACCAGTTTCGTTTTTCCCACTGTAGGTAGCGCTGTTTAGAATTTGACAGAGCATTGTCAATTGGTGTGTGAAAATGTATTAGTTTCGAGAAAGGGGTGTAGAACATTCATTTATTCAACATGTCGTTCAGTAAGTTCAGGTTTTTGTATGGACAATCAAGAACTACAGCTAATAATTCGGTGTTGTTGGAATTTGAGGCAGAAAAAATCAGATAAACGAACATTCGGGAAGGATATAGCTAAGTTTTATGGCAACTTCAGCAATATTTCAAAGAAACTGTATTGGAAATAAGTAATGTGAATTGTGAGCATGTATTGAGAATCAGAAATTGATAAATCTATTCGAGTTTGTTCTTCAAATATTCTTCCTGAATAGATATAGTGAAAATTACCTTTCTATCAACTGAATATATTGGATATTTGACCAATCAATTGTGTTTTATTTAAATCATATTGAATTACCCTCCTCACGAATTCAAGTTGTCAAACGGAAATTATCTTGAAGAAGAACAGTAAATACTCCTTTGAACCCTTATTCGGTAGTGTTGAAATGTTGACAAAATTGTTTTTACAACGAAAATTGAACTGTAAATCACAAATATTCCTCAACAGCTGACAAAATGGGCCAGTTCATATTTTGCACTCGTTGATCGATATTCGATATCAACGCAAAACAAAATAAAACGAGAGAGTATCTTGGACTTCCTTTGATAGAACAAGGATAAAACGAAGCAAATGACATGGTGGCGCCGCCACGAAACTGATCCCATATCCCCGATTTTCTGAAATGTTGATGCTTGCAAAAAGTGACAAGTGCACACACCAGTGTTTTAGACATCTTATTTTTATCTATAAAGAAAGATTAGGTACTTAATTTTTCACAATTGAGAAGATTTTCATGAATTATACTTTATGTAGGGCGGAGGTAGTGGAATGTTTCTGATTGGCAACCCTAAACTAATCTGACTTAACTTAATTTAACCTAATTTTTTGTGCAAGAAATAGATAGACCTTTAGTTGCTGAGTATTATTGATGGGTCATTGTTTCTTCGTCAAACATGAAATTCATACGTTCTTTCATCTTCTCTTGAAGTAAGGAGAGATGAAACTGATGAAAGATATAGATTAGTCGCAAGTAGGAATGCATAGAACAACAAAAGATGGACTAATGAAGATGGAGAACCGAAAGTGTCTGGAATATCAATACAGAAATGATAACCTGTTTTGATTATTGTTAATCAAAGTCATTATAGTCTGGAAGAGGGTACTGTCGAAATGTTAATTTCGGATGTGTATCTATTTCGGCCTCGAGCTGTTCCTGACGGTGGACCCAATAAATCATCGGCCTTCCTCGCGTAATAACGAATTAGGTAATTAATTTGAGCATATTAAAATCTCCATTTGACCCTTCGACCCATCCATCGTTCCTGGCGCAGATAAAGGAAAAAAGCGAACATGGAAACGAGGCATAAGCGAAGAGATAATGCCCTCGGCATCGTAAACGCGGTCCCGCCACAGCAGTTTCGTGTCGTAAGCGGGCCCTAATGACGCCGGGGGCCGTCATGATCAACGGAGCAGCAGCGCGGCGGCGGCGGGTGTAGTGGCAATCCTCGCTAGCAGGATGACTAACCGGTTCATTTGACGAACAGGCCCGGACTAGGGTTTCGTTATTTTCTGCTTCCGAATTCGCGTTCGGATTTATTCGAGAATCACATTTTTTTCCCATTTTTTGATTGGAATACCCACCCTTCCAGCATCATGCTACACAATTCGTCGTTAATGTCACAAAGTGACGTATTTCAAATTTCAAAAAGTTACTCTTTTGAGATACGTACCTCCAAAAATCGACTTCTCTTATGGAAGATCTCACGAAATGTACAAATCCTATCCATTATGGTTTTAGCTTTTTCTTCATACCTGTTGACGTCCTATCTCAGAAAGTGCTACTATTTTGATCTCACGAAAATACATTGTTATAGGTAATATTTTTCCTTTTCCCTTAAAGTTCGTTGACATTATGTATCTGAATTAGATAAGTTAGCAAACGATAATATGTAATGATCAAGCGTTCAGATTTGTTTGTCAACAAGGTGTGTTTATTCGGCAATGGGTGCGCTTATACTGTGGTAAGATAGCATATGAAATGTCGTTGCATTGAGTGAGTTAATGTTTCTTGCAAAATTAACAGAAGGTAAGCAAGTCTTCTTCTTTCTCTTTTTTTAATTTTTCTTTCTTCTACTCTTCAGCTTCTTGGTTCTTGGAAAGCAGATCTCATGAATCGTACTTTGTCTTGAATTTTCAGATCTTCTTTTATAACTCCGCTCTTTATTTGGTCTCTTAAGCTTACTACTTCAAAAGTTCTTAATGTTTTCATCTCTGTTGCCCTCATTATGTTATTCGTTCTTGCTGGGTCCGCTCGAGTTTCCACTGCATATGTAAGTATAGGTCTTATCACTGTTTTGTATAATATGCGGACTTTACTATCAACGGACATGTATTTGTTTTTCCGGTCACTCAGATAGCCAGATATTCTTGAGGCTTTATTCACTTGGGCTTGTATTTCTTGTTGTAAGTTTTTGGAGCTTGTGATTTACATTGCATGCTATGGTGAATGGGGTTGTTGTTCACAGCTAATTTACATCTTGTAGGCTCTTTTGCTATGACCATTCTGTTTTTCTACAGATATCTGCATATTAAGGCTTTCAGTTGGAACCAATATAGCAGTCGTATAAATCGTGTAAGTGGTCCTCGTCGTCGACTATCAAGGTTGCATAATCAGTATAGCGGACATGAGTATGCCCGTAAGAGGTGTCGGGATTAGATTCAGATTTGATGGAGGCCTGTTTAACCTGAAGCGCCTCAGAGCAAAAACCCGTACCAAGTTTATCACTGAACTTCAATATGCAGACGACTGTTCACTTATCACTAGCAGCTCGGAGATAATGTTGGACACCTATAAACATATATACGAAGCTTTAGGCCTTAGACTCAATATCGACAAAACCAAAATCCTGGTAAGTCCGCCAGCAAGCCTTCAAGCCTGGAGAATGAAACTCTAGAACAGGTCGAGCAGTTCAAATACTTGGGAAGCTTCATAAATACTAGGGCTAACCTTGACACGGAATTACACAACCGTATCAATGCGGCATCACGGGCATTCTGGAAGCTAAAAGACAAAGTGTTTCAAAATCACGACCTCAATCTGAAGACCAAGACAGCTGTTTACAAGGCAGTGGTCCTCCCAACGCTTCTTTACGGAAGCGAAAGCTGAACGCCCTACAGGCGACATATTAAACAGCTTGAACAAACGCAGCAACGTCATCTAAGACAGATAATGCACATCAGATGGTTCCACAAAGTTTCGAATGCAGAAGTCTTGCAGCGCGCGAGTTGTACAACAGTTGAGACTCAAGTAGCGAGGGCCCGACTCAGATGGAGCGGCCACATTCTCCCCAAAATAGCTCTATATGGCGAATTCACTGAGGGAGCCCGGAAACCAGGAGGCCAGTATGAGCGGTTTATGGATACACTACATCAATCCCTAAAATCAGTTAATGCCAATCATAACTGGGAAGAACTAGCGGTTGGTGACTATCCATGCCCGGAGTGTGGTAGGATATGTAGGTCACGGTTGGGTCTCTACAGTCACAGGAGAGCACACAGTCGCAATAAGCCCTGAAAAATTATAAGTCTGTTTGAACCTCTTTTTTTTTTCCTTTTTCTTTTTGTTTTTTCCCTTTTTTCGTCTTTTTGTAGATTCATTCCCCCCATTCCCCAATATAGCAATGAATGAATGAATGAATTATCTTTATTGATCTTTGTCCCATCCTGTATCCTCCAGAGACTTCTTTTACACTACTGATTATTTTATCCATAATTGAATTGAACAAAATTGGACTCAGACTGTCACCTTGGCGAATTTCTGGTAGTGTTTGGGCTTCTTCGGTAAAACCCTTGTGATGTGTTTTGTTGTCCCCATATGTTCGAGTATTCTTTTTAGAAATTCAATAGATTTGGGGAAAACAATTTTGCTTGCTCACACAAAGGCACCTAGAGTGTAGCTCGATTATGTATGGAGGCTTTCATTTGAAAGGTTTATTATGATCATTTAAATTATATCATTTCAGGAGCGGTGATTCGCAAAACAGCATAATCCCCGGTCAAATGAACGCAGCTATCGGTCAGTCACATATTGTTTGGCATCGAGAGGTCGAGTTATCTTATGCACCACTAGGTATGGAATTTCATGTGACATTATCCTTACGGGCCGTTACCATATCCCGGTCGGTTGTACCGTCGCAGGAATGCAAATCCCGGACTCCACATTCGAATAGCAAAGGCTGGATATTATTTACGTCGATTCTGTGAACCGTAGTTAAACGAGAACGGTGATCAATCGAACGGCTAACGATCCATTACACTCTGCTGTGGGCGCTAATTCCATCAATGACCGCAGACCAATTTACGTATTTCAACCTCGCCGGGAAGCAAACACCCATTTTTTTCAGTTCCTGTGCGATTGATTACTTCATTTTCATTGCCCGGTTTTTCTTTCTAATTCACGTCCTTCGCAGAAAATATCCACCTCTTGTGGAATCTACGACATTGTGAGGTCATACCGAGATTCTCAAGAGAAGCCACATTTTCTACAAATACCAGGATAGCAGAATGATCGCATTCTCTAGCTGTTGAACTAGCAATTCCAATATTCTAAATCTTTGAGATTTATTCTACCGCACATGCCAACAACTGAAATTATACTGTGATAGCCATCACCTCCTCAAGAGAAAGATGAGCAGAATATTACATCCTCCTAATGCACCTAATAATAATAATGTCATGTTAACCTGGCCCACCAATCTACAAATGAAAGCAGCGAAATTTTCCAAGGAGAATCGCTCAACCCACTGTGGTCCTGCATGGCCTTGAATCCCAAGTCTCATAGATTGAATTTTACTGACCACGGATTCCCATCAAGAGCAGCAGTGAAACAATGATGAAGCTGAATCATCTCCTTCACGTGGAGGATGTGAAACACTTTGCATCTACTAAAAAACAAATGCAACAGATGCTGAAAATGGCAGAAGAATTCTCTGAAGATAAAAAAATGAAGTTTGGACTGGAAATCGTCTTCCCAATATAATGAAAGGTAAAATAGAAGACGGTTCATTAAAACTTAAGGAAGGTGCAGAAATCGAAGTTTTGGAGGAGGGAGACACGTACAAGTATCTAGGGATCAAACAGGCTAGAAGGATCAATCAGAGCCAGATGAAGAAATAATTAGCTGAGGATTTTACTAGAAGACTGCGATATAATGAAAAATCGGATAAAAGCGATTATACCTACGCTTGCTCAGCACTGAACTACACATTCGGTATCATCTCTTGAACCTTGAACCCCTATCGATTTAGCAGCCTTACAGAGTAAAATAAAAACAATGCTGATAAAACATTACAAACGTCACCCTAAAAGCTCAATTGAACGAAAAAAGCTGCTTCTGGGGTTCGAGGAGTTGTTGATTTGTCCAAACATACCCACATCACAGACTTCCTGAACAAGGCTGCTGCATCAGAACTTCATAGAGTAGTGTGTGATGCTAATGGTTCTACTCTATTAAAGCTGCATAAGGTTCACACGGAAGCAGTCGAATACTCTGCTGAAAGCAAAATGTAAATACTGATTGCATGGAAGGCACTAGAACAGGGTCAACCATGATTACGTCGAAATATTTGCATTGAACTACCAGTTGACTTCCTGAAGGTTGTTTATCGAGATAGAGGACTTCATCCTTGGCATACAGGGTTAGGTGATTCCAACAAGGAACTACATGAAATATCAGTGGTGGACGATAGCCGTCGTTATGGCAGTGTGACACATGAAACCATCCAGCACATCACCGGGGTATACCAGAAGTTCGCGGACACGGATTAGAAGAAAAGACACGATGAGCATCAGCACTAAATAAATAATACCAACTTCTAAGGTCTAAAAAGGTTCCCTATTACAATTACCATCCAGATTCTGTATGGGAAAATGATCATCACAAGCTCTACTGGGATCGCACGGTTCTGACAGACCGGAAAATAACTCGCAATACCTGACCTTATATTGCTGAATAAGGCTGGGAACAGAACAATATTCATCGACTTGGCGAATCCGAATAATAACAATCTACCAGCTGGACCCATCGAAAAAATTTCAAAATAAAAAATAAGGAGATCTCGAGAAACAAACCAGGAGACAATAGATATTGTCATTTCACCTACAGGTCGAATAGTGAAGAAACTACCAGAGAATTTAAAAGACCAATTAGACGAAAGTTTCTGAAGAGTCATGCAGAAAGCAGTAATCTTGGATGTCGAGAACGATACGCAAGTACATAGGAAATACAGAAGAACTTGACAAGCACTTAAAAAAGAACTGCGGGGAGATCAAAAGTTCAACCGACAACAAGTTGTGTAGCCTGGACTCTATCACCACAAACAGAGCTGAATCCTTTTGATATATGAGAAAAGTGAATGTGGAGAGTAGTTCATTATGACTAAAGTCATAATGATCGTGGAAGCTGTAAACTTGGTTGCATTCGATGTTAATCCTGTAGCCTGTAGTACCCCAAGGCTCAGGTCTGTTCTTCTTGATTCATATGAACAATCTCCTCAGCTCAACCAAAAACAAAATTGTCATCTTCGCAGATGGAGGCACGTTTATATATTCTTTCATCAGTGGCACAACTTTGAGAACTATCTCAGCTCCATAGATAGCCAGCAAATTGATCCCTTGAAGTGCAGTTATGGTCAATGCATGGAGCTTCAAAAATTTCAATTCAAACTGTTCGCCAGTTCTAGTAGGTCCTTTTGTTTGCATAAAAAGAGTAGCACTTTTCTACACTCGATTTGATTTACACCAGTGTAGAGGAAGTGTATGCCCCATTCTTATTTATTTTGGCAGTCGGTTGGCCATGAAATAATTTTCTCAAATTTTTTTGACTAGAACGGAGTAAGGTCGTTAATATCATAACGCCGTTGCCACAACTAATATCAATTTTTATGACGAAAATGCCGAAAGTGATTGAAAAAAGAGACAGGGTTTCAGGAAGTGCTATTTAGAATTCAGGTCCGCTCATTCAAATAGTTATACCCTGATATTCTAAAATCCACAATACGTCAGACGGTAATGAACATATTCAATGTAAGAGAATTTAGGTATATAATGTTTCATATGAACCTAAATGACTTATATTTCAGCTGAATATTTCCACAATCAAAAAGATTGCGAATGAAGAGGATGACAAAGAATTTCCTTCTATTGGGAGACCCAAAAAAGTGGTGGCATTTGAGAATTTTATGTTTGAGTGAATAATGCGAAAAGTTTACTACAGGATTTTCGATTAATGTCATCGCAGAATAACTTCCCGAAAATTGATTTTTCTATTTTTCATTTTACTTGTCCTATACATTGTAAATGTCTCAAGATACCAATAAATACCTAATTATTATTATATCAATGTATTAAGATGAACAGCCACAAATATGCGCCTGTTGAACTGTTAATTGTTTATTCATGTAAAATTTTTGTTCAAACGAGAAGTTCATTTTGACTTGAAACTTCCTTTTATTCCTTTTACTTATGTATATTGATGCAAGATGATTTTTGTTGATGAATTTAACATTCTTGTAATTATCTGTTAAATCCTTTGGGAGATACCCATTCCCAACCACTGCATCATATGCATTTCATCTTCGGGTTGATATTTTTGAAATCTACAACTGATGTAATGTATTCAAACTTTGGCCAAAGAGATAACGAACTCTCACAAGCTAGTGCACATTATGATATACTGATCTCTTGTATTTTCCATGCGAATAACTGGATTTGGTATGCCTTCAATCAGTTTGTATAAACTTCAATTATGTTCGTCACATATTTTCCGAAGAGATTCGACATTGTGATAAAATAAATAACA
Source organism: Coccinella septempunctata (assembly GCF_907165205.1). Lineage (NCBI taxonomy): Eukaryota > Metazoa > Arthropoda > Insecta > Coleoptera > Coccinellidae > Coccinella > Coccinella septempunctata. The sequence goes on along the minus strand of NC_058190.1, from coordinate 9,187,883 downwards.
ACAGAAACTTTTACGTTGAACGGGCAACATAGCGCCCAAAAATGTTGTGACAAGCGTCATAACCCCACATTTTCGTACCATACAGAGTGAAATGTGTCAAATTTCCATGGCCAACCGACTGCTAAAATAAAAGTGAATGGAGTATACTTGATGCATTCCTAGCAGAGTCGAAGAGCACGAGAAAAATACTCGACAAGGTACAAAGGCTTGCCTGTGCGTGCATCACTGAGACTAGTACAACGTGTCCAACTAGAGCACTTGGAGTCATCGCAGATCTCATTCCGCTACATATAGTAAAGAGAGTCCTGGTCCTCTCTAAAAGTACATCTCATCAGGGAAACTACATTACTCCGTTCCAGTTACAAAAACTTGAGAAAATTATTTCATGGTCAACCGACTGCTAAAATAAAAGTGAATGGAGTATAGGTGTAGCATATTCTTAATCTCGCAGTACTAAAGTTTCGAAGGAACTTTTTGGAAGGATTCAACCCAGGAATTTTCAGCCGGAGCGTTTCTCTATCGGTTTTTTCCTTGATTCGAGTTACATTTTCCTATTCCACAGAAAGGTTTTGGCTCACTGAAAGGAGTTCCTTCTCCTTTCCTGGCTAGTGTGTTAGCCCCTTCAAGGTACCTCCGAAAGACTGTAGCTCAGTCGAGAAACATTTTTAGAAAAAAACAACTTTTTGAACATCTTTCAGAACTTTTAATCTTGAAACACCGTAGACGTCTAAATCTGAGATATTCTTGAAGAAGAATTATAAAGATAAAATTTACTTAGATAAAAAATTCAGATAGAAACAGAGTTGTCAGAGGACGCGTCCGATTCGACCCAGCCTGTACTTCTTTGTTATAATTTAAGCAGCTAAGCAATACTGGATGGAACCGGGCATGAAACAAGCGGGGGAGAATTTATGACGAAAACGAATATAATACCTTTCGAGGGCGTTAAACTAGACGGGAGGGACCGAGAACGAGGGTCCAAAAGGCCGCATGATCGAGCGACAAACCGCCGAGGGTCAACGGTTCACTGGGCGCACGGACGGGGCTTGTGATCGGTGTCGCGGCGCTCGTCTCTCTTTCTCCACGCCGCGCCGCACATATTGCAAAGACATAAAGCGTGCCGGTGAATTGTTGAGCGGCTTATCCGGTCTGAGTGGCCCCCGTTGGGGAAATCGGGAACGTTGGCGGTGCAGGCCGCCGCCGGGATCTTTCAATCCGCGTGGCCATATCGGCGGAGTTAATACGAGACTGCCGAATTTGGGAAGATGGGGGTCGTTCTGCGATGAAAATCTGAGCTAAACTGCTCGACAAAAGTTGGGGATATTGAATTAATTTTCGTTTTCTCTACTGAAAAATTAATTTCACCTTGAAATATGTATATATACATAGAGTTCTTAAAGTTAGAATACAAAGCATTGTTTTCACATTGACGTATGAAAGCCTACTGAAAACCTGAAGATTTCAGAAATTCATAGTTCTATTCACCCTCAATACAAAATATGACCTCCACGTGCATTAACAATTGCTTGAGATCTTGCCTGCATGCTTTCCACCAACTTGTTGTGATAATCCTGCTCAATTTGTTGCCTAAATATTGTGGCTGTACTCTGTGTACACCAAGGGCTGTTTGTAACTGGTCTCAAGACTCCCAAGTCTGCTCCATTGGATTTAGTCAGGGAATCGTTAAGGTCATGCCAGATGAGGAAATCCCCGGTTTTCTCTACCACATCTGTTAGTTCATGGTTCTTGGAAATACAAATAAATCAGCTCTGGCATCCAAACAAACCTTAATGATTGGTCCTCCTCGAAATAGATGGACTTCTGTATGTGATTCGTAGGTAATCATCGACCATCGCAAAAACATCCATATCTTAATCAATATAGTCTTCTGATCAACGGACTGACAAGGTTTCTGCAGGTGCTGAGTAGTTTTACTTGTTAATGGGCTTTTTACATGCTTCAACAGTTCAACACTTTTTTGCTTTACCATTTTTCCAATTCGATTCGGTTGAAAAGATACAGGCTGTTGAGAATTCATGTAAAGTTCAATTAATACCTTTTCGTGTGAATCTTTTCCCAAAAAATTCTCTCCACATCTTCAAGTTTCTTCATAATAATAATAAATAATAATGATATAATCATTAGTCAGTTATTGCCAACAGGGTTAATCCCCAATTACAGGAAAATACAAAACTTTCATTACAATATTGCCATGTGGAACACATAACGAATTACAATAAACATAATCAATCAACAACAAGAAAAAAGGAAAAAGATACACCAACCCAACCTCAAGATCAACTCACAGAGCTGTGAAAATAATAGGCCTCCACGATGGAGCGAATAGAATCGTGATGTATGTCACATATACTTGAGAGCGAGTTGAACAATCTACAAGAAAAATAAATTGGTAGTTTACTACTCCAATTCGTTCTCCCCGCTCCACAGTTGAACACCTCCTCACTCCAAGAAGCCAAACGGGGAACCAGAAATGGCAAACCAGACAAAATTTCCGAACAATCAATTCTGCCATTAACAATTTTATAAAGAAGCATCAATGCACACACATTTACCCTATTCACAATGGACTGTGCATAGAATCACGAGAGTAACAATTTCTGATCATATACTATAGGAGGGTAAACACCATCCTCCTTCCAAATTGAATATTTGTAAAATTTTCTTTGAACTGACTCAATTCTTTTCCTATGATATTGATGTATAGGTCTCCAAACTATGTTACAATATTCCAACCTACTTCTAATCATACTATTAAATAGAGCTATCAAAGTCTTTGAACCACAAAAGTGTTTTGTTTTTCTTACTATAAATCCTTGTTCCTTTGGCAGCAACTACTAACTGATTGATATGTGGTATTAAAGATCAATCAGAGTCGCATAAAATCCCCAGATCTCCAATTTATGTTCTTTGTGTATGTCATAACGTAACATTTGGAGATATTCAAGCTTAATCAGTTACTAGTGCACCACCCTGAAAGACGATCAAGAGCCGACTGTAGTCTGATACAATCAATAAGGTTCAGTATCCTGAGATATTTCTTCAAATCATGTGCGAACAACAATACTGCTACATCCATAATATCGAAGATATCATTGAGAGGAGTTTATATCACGGGACTTTCTCGCCATCCGTATCCTGATTACTGATTGCTGGGTGTGTTGGACGGATAAACCAAACCTGCCACTGCGACCAAGCGGTCTATTGTTGCACACAGGCAAGCTCGTAGAGCTAGATCTCTCCCTCCAGTCCCATCCTACTCAAAAAGTAGAAGATTTCGGACGGGCAGTGATTCTTGAGTTTCTCTAGGACCATCTTCGGAGAACCAAATACACCAAGTCTGACCCTGTCTGCCGCCGGGCAGTCACAGAGGATGTGTTCAATCGTTTCGTCCTCCTCTAAGCAGAGTCTGCAGAGCGGGTCATCGATGATGCTAAGCTTTTTAAGATGGGCTCTGAGTCTACAATGTCCCGTGAAAACCGCCATGATAGATCTCAGATTGGTTCTAGAAAACTCTAGCCAACGACTTGCGTATAGGCTGGGAGGCACTGAAATAGCCCTGTGCGAGTGACGCAGTCCAGGACGATTGCTCCAGGACCTTTCGCTTTAACCAGCTGTTGTTCCGTTCCCTGATTGAGGAATTGGAAATTTCTTTACTAGGTTCCGGGCCAATAAGCGCTGATGTTGCGCCTTCTTTGGCTAGAGCATCCGATACTTCGTTGCCTCTGAAGCCAGAGTGTCCAGCTACCCCAATCAGTTGCAGTCTGTTGAAGCTTCCCAATTTGGAGAGTTTAGATCTGCATTCAAATACCTGTGCCGAGTTGCATTTGTCTGCTGCGAGAGATTTAATTGCAGCTTGACTAACCGTTAGGATTTTCATTGACCTACCCGCCCAACCACTGTTAAGCAAATGGCTTTCGCACAGATCAATGGCGAAGATTTCTGCCTGAAATACTGTCGCCGACTTTCCCAGACTGGTCAAAGTCTAACCCTGTATATGAGTTTTTAGAAAAACGCCGTGTCAACAAAACACCATCTGATTGCAAATACGTCGGTGGCATGGTGGCAACCTTCGTTCAGTTTAGGTTTGTTATCATTTCTCTGTTTGTTTCTCTATACGGTTTAGGACGTCGGTACTGGTTGTATGGCATGTCCAAGAAACCCTTAAAAATCTTTCAATTTCAAACATTTCAAAAGACTCCATTTTATTCGTGTCGTCTTTGTGAGCGTCCACGTTTTGACACCCTACCGGAAAAAATTTCAATGTGGAATCCGCCCTACTTATTCCCAATTCAAATCAGTGAAAATTTCGCGAATATAAATTATCGCATGGTCTGCATGTCCTAAATCTTGAATGCACCGACTCAAAGCGGCAGTATACGCGAAACTGCCGTACTCAAAATCCTCATCATCTCGTCCGCACTTCGAGACAAAGTTTTTCCACTGCAAATACACAAAAAATTCGCTCATGAGTTAGAATTCACCGGCTTAGGTTGAAATAGATGGATAGCCCGGAGAACATTTGCGGGAATTACACACGTTGGCGTAGCTCCAATTAGAATCGCAACGATTGGTTAACGCGCTAACCGTTGTGCCGCCGGCTGGGCCATGCGAAGAGACGATGTCGGCGGTGGCATCATTAGCGCACGTTAAAAGCGAAGCGGTAGATTCGCAGTATCAATCGACAGTCTAGCGGGCCTCGGGTCTTTATTCGCGCTACAGACGTTGAAAATTAATGATGATGTAGAATTGGGTAGCGGCGAAACTTGCCTCGTCTTACGTAAACATGATGATACGTCTGATAAATACTGAGTCCGCCGATGCGGAGGCTTCTTCATTCAATCAGAAATCATTTCATTCAAATTTACTCAGTTTTCTTAATGATTTTATTTGAGAGATTTCAAGAGACCTATTTGCTATATACTGTGTTGGACGGTCTATGGTTTTCAACCACGAAACTGATCGGTGGTCTGCTGAGGTGGTTCATTTAACCAACCGCAACCTACGAAGCTATTCGTCTTGATCCGTGGTCTGCAGTTTTGCAAACTGACAGATCGTACACAATTTCCTGTCCCAAATAACGGTTCTCATACATTTTGTCTATGATTTGCCAAACCACGACGGTCCAAAACCTATGACTTAACAGAGTAGCTCTCATCCAAAATGATGAGAACCCTTCTTAGCCCAGTAGAGCTTCCAATTATGAGAAAATTGCAACCTAAGCATTTATTGCTGGAATAGCTTTAGATATGTCCCAATTTGAATTTCCTAGGCTGAAATGGGCCACCCTGAGGACCCTGAGGTCAATATGAATGTTATAGAGCATCGAATTCTGCTACTTATGAGACTATCCTTTCTCGTTTTACGGATGCTGAAAGTTTGACCAATTTTTCAGATTGAAGAAAATCTTCTTCACACGAATAATCATTCGTTTAACTACCAGTACATCCTCTATAATAACGTATAAATGATAAAAGTTAAGTCTAAAAAGTGGTTGAGCATTGAATTCTGTCTCGAAAACTATTCAGAGGTCTTTTTTCATACCACACATTTCAGAAAAGTCGAATTTCAAGTTAGGGTCACTTTAAAACATCGATGGAAAAGTGAGCTTCAGCTCTAGTAATTAAAACTATCAAAACCCACGTACCCTAAGGTACCCCTAGAAATTAAACTGTAGGTCCACCCAAAATGAATCCTCAAAAAACGAACATTGAAAATTTCACACTGAACTAACGTCATAGCAAAAGAATAGGTAAGCTACAAAATCAACTAAAACTTTCAAATCACAATTCTTTAGTTAGTGCACTCAAGAAATATTCAGAGTCTTCTTTATTTCACAGTCGCACCATCCTCCTTCATAACATCCTCACACACATTACATTTGTTCATCATTTTCACATCAGCACAAGAAAAATTTCAATATGTGAAATGCACAAAGTCCAAGACCAGCCAGTTCCTTACACGCATTGAAATAAATAAAATAATAGAATAACAGTACAGCAAGTACATAGTTAATTGTAACAAATTTTGCCATCAGGTGCAAAAATTAAGAATCGTGAGCCATGAAAACATAGGAAAATCCACAAGGAGGACACATACAATACAAGAAATAACAAATAAACTCATTTTGACAAGATATTTTACAGAAACAACAGACTACTATAAAATACATCTCCTTATAGAAGGTAGAAGTCATCGAAATAGGTCATTTCACCGAAAATTTCACATTCATTTGCAATCACGAAAGATTTCGAACTCTTGTATAACCAAATATCATTCACTCGAATTAATTTCACGATTATATATGGTTTTTGGTAACATCGAACTTGTGCTTGTGTGTTGTTTCATTAGCACCACTCGATTTCGATTTGAAAATCTTGAATTTAGATTAATCCGATTTATCCAACTTGGTTTTCTTTTCATAAACAACCTGTAAATTTTCGGACCAACTAGCAAAATGAATTTCACCAAAAGATTTTTGTGAAAAACCTCCCCAGTAGGAATATTCTCAAAACTTTAAAAATTCCTGTCGTTCCTCTAATTATTAAAAATGGAATTTTTGGTCAGAAAGAACAAAAAAAACAGTCAATCGCAAGGCGACGTTTCGGTGATATTTTTCACCTTCTTCAGGCTTAAAGGAGAGGACAAAAATGATTACCACAAACAAAAGAAATACATCTAAATAATAACAAATCAAAATGAAAAATGTTGACTAGTATAATTTCTAGTCAACTTTTAAACCCAGCTGGTTTGATGACCATTTTAAAGATCTTTTTGATGCGAATGTTGTATTTTTTATATTTTGATATGTGGTTATTTAGATGTTTTCCTTTGTTTGTGATAATTTAAAACAGTGTTTTTAACAATTTTTTTTCATGAAAATCCCTAAAACTCATACACCTTTGAGTTGTTACCAAGGGTATGACATACTGTTTAAATTGCCATCAAATCATCTATCGAATGATGCCAAGATGTACTGGGAGCGCCATTTGAAATAAGGAAGTAGTAGATCTTAAGATATTTCAAGGGGAAAGTTAATTATCGAAAACCCCAAATGTTTCAGCACAAAATCATGATTAGTTCATCGTAAACGTCTAATAGGCCATCGCTGTGGATCATCCGGTATATGGACTGTGTAGAACGTTTTTTAGTTGCAGGAAAACTTTCACTTTGGATGTGAACGGACAAAACATAAAAAATCCCCAGACGTTTCAACACAATTATTCCTTATAATTGCTGATAATTCCGAAGGTTTCCTTAGTATTATCTGTTGATGATAACTCTAATTCACTTATCAGCATCGCGGTAAAAATCGAATTACCGAGCATCCTAAGTACAAAGTCTCTATTACCCGGAATGAAAGCCCCCGCGCTAGATATAAAATTTGCCTTCATAACCTTGCACTTCGGTTCCCTCGATTACATTCCGGAAAATGCAGAATTTACGGTGGCTGTGCATTATCGTCTAGCAGGCGGTTCTCCCTTGAGATGTATAACACCGGGATGACGTGTCGCAGGTGTTTACCTGCTCTCTGTGTGCCTTTTGCCCGACCCGACTCGTAGATAAGGGGCCAGAATGGCTTCGGATATGTTCTGATCTCATTTCGGAGCTCGCGTCCCCGCTACTACGTCGGCGGCGGCGGAAAGCGGGGACCGGAAAACCGTCACTCTAATTAGGGAAAGGTTGAGGGCGGCTCGAACTTTGTGTGCTGTTCGCAGCCCAGATAAATTGAAAAGTTTTCGCGGATCTCTGTGTCTGCAGCCGGGATGGTCGATTCAATGAAACCGGCAAAATATAGTCCTTGTGACTTCGACTTTTCACTTCACTATTCTTTCAAGGAAATACAGGTGGAATGTGAAAAAATTCCGATATGCGAATTTTTCTTACGTCGATGTTTAGATTGATTTCTCTCATTCATCAGACCTCAACGGATTGACAAAGTTCTCTACATGTTACAGCCCCTGCAGTCAAATCGATTTTCGCTACCCCTAGAGATTTCTCGATATCCTACTTGGATGGAACTAAAACAGAACTTGAAAAATTCTTTGAAACCATCAATTCTATGTTTAAGATAAAATTTACCATCGAACACTCGATCTTTAACACCATAAATTTTCTCGATCTAACAATTAATCTCGATAGAAACAATAACTTCTCTTTTGATATTTATAGAAAGCCTACACAAACCGATATTATCATTCCTTACCATTCGTATCATGCACCAACATTGAAAAGAGCTGCTTTTAACTTTCTATTTCACAGACTAATTAACATTCCCCTATCCCCTGAAAAATACAATAAAGAAAAGAATATTATATACCAAATTGGCTACAATAATCAATACACTAGAGAATATATAGATCAGATATACCATTCAATCAAAAGAAAAACAATTTTGAAGAAAATCTACCCCCACATTGCAAAAAGAAAACAATATCTATCCATTCCATTCTATAAAGGTTTACATGAAAACATCCAACATATTGTTAACAAATATGATTATACTCTGATAAATAATCGACATAAAAATATCGAAAATTTATTAGTTAACAATAAGACAAAAACCAAAAAAGAAGAACAAAGAGGAATATACAAAATCAACTGCACAGATGGTTCTGCATTCTACATCGGAATGACCACACGTAACGTTAAGAAACGATTCAACGAACACCGCAGAAATACACATCAGCCTTAGGATGCCATCTAGACGAACATAAACATAACACTGACTTTGACAACTTAAAAATACTACATAAGGAACATAATAATTACAAACTAACATTACTTGAACAATTGGAAATTCTAAAGAACAGAAGTAATCAACATTTACTAAACGATTTGACAGAATTTAATTTACGAGATAACAGCATAATAAAAATGATATATTTCCCGAACACAACACACAACGTTGGAAACTCGACAGATGACATCCCAAATTAATCTTCTAATCTTACTCCTTTTTTCCACTACATTTTACATATTAAACGCGACAGGAACTTCGAAGTTTGGGATATATTTCAAAGAATTGAATAGAGAAGAATTATTTCTTGAAGTCACATATTTCATCCTTGATCTTGTCTCATCATATATGTTTGACAATTTACCTCCAACGACGGTAAGATTGCACACTCTCATTCTTTTACAATGACTACCATTTATATAAAAATATAGCATTACTTAAATTGTGAAAATGTAATTTCACCTGGCCTGATGATGGCTTAATCATAGCCGAAAGCGATCGCCAAAGAATTATACAATAATTACAGTGTGTTTTTATTTACATTCACCAATAATATACAGAAACATACTGTGGAAGCATACATTGCCAAAATCCTACTTCACAATTGTCAATGGAATTGGAACTTTTTTATATGCGTTCTATCGTCCTCATTACATCAGCTTTTTCTGTCATTACAATGATTGTGGAATGGACGACAGTTGTCAGAAAATTCAGTGAAGATTTAACGAGAAATGCAAAAATTATAAAGTAGAAATATAGAAAACGCCCTCATATCACTAGTACTGAAAACCGACTACATTTTGGCCAGTGAAAACACATTTGACAATGAGATGGCGCTGAAAACTCAGTGTCAATAGTGTCAACACTTTATAATTGAGGGGCGCGAAATCAGAATTCTATTCCTTGTATCGAATTGCAATATCGACTTTGTTGAGACCAGAAATCAAACATTCTGAGCGACATAAAGCATGGTTTTGTTTTGTGACTAGGATGTTAGTTTTCATCCGAACATTGTTTGGAATCGAGTGATTTCAATGAAATACGCAGTCATATGTGCTATATATTCTTTGCAATTTTTGTAAAATTTACAGAAAGTTGAAATTATGGACAACGAATAGAGCAAGAGTATAAGTGATCTGCTCTACTTCAACGGTGTTATTTCTGTGCAATACGTTATTTTGAATTAATAAACTTAGTTGAATTTGTACAATTTATATCAGAAATTAATTCAAACCAATTTTCAATATACCATCATAGCATACACATTTTAGTTACTTACATATTATTTAAAGAATTTTCAGAACCACAATTAAAAAAAAAAAACCTTACAGGGGTATACAAGACCCGTATGTTAGCCCGTCAATATAGTTTTTTCATGCTTTTTTTATGATTTCTTTTTGGTATAGTCTCTTTATGACACAATATACAAATTGATTAATGAATGAACAAAACACTCACAGCAGGTTTCATAAAATTTCGACTTTCCAAGAAACAATATGTCAGTCACTCATTTCCCAAATCGAAATCAATAAAACCTTTGTATTTCTGAATATATTGAAGGAGTAGCAATTGAGAATCTTCAAATGGCCGTACAAAAGTCATAAATTCTCCTAAATGGGCCCTTCATGCAAGGGATGCTTCCAGCATACAACAATTTACTTGGAATGAACAGTTCTCAATTGACTTGACTTGCAGTAAAATGTTCACTGCAAATGTTGTAGTCAGTAGTGTTTGCAGGCATCCACTTCGGAGCAATGGAAATAAAAATCAATGAATGATCGAGTCACATATTACCAGTTTTGATATTTACATTTCTATTTTCCTTAGTAAAGTAAAAAACTCAATTTTCGAACGATATTTTGAGGTTTTCAGCAAGAAATTAGACAAAAAATTCAAAAATCAGCAACAAGAACGAGCTAGATAAACAAAAAACAGTACGAGAATCAAAACATTCAAAACCTTTTTGATCAAAATGGCCTTCTGAAATCTTACAAAATTTCATAGGTTTCTGCAAGTAGCCCTCGAATTAATATTTTAACCAGTCTTAAAGTCTTAGAAACACATTTGAAACACAGATGACGCTCACATCACTTTAGTCGCTTCGTTTCCCATCTTTCTACTTCATAATCTATCACTCTTTGGAGAAATGGTTTTTGGTTATACTTCTATGCTGAAAAAATCTTAATCATGTATCAATTATAAGGTGGAGTAAGGTATGCCTTGATTCATTTTTTAGTTCAATTATAGTTTCCATCATGTATCTGCTACAACGATACAGTATTTAAAATATGTTCATTTAAGTTAGGCAAACATTCAACATTCAAGAAGCAAATTCAGAAATATTGTGACCGTTTCGATAGATTTAGATGCTCGCCCATCAAATTCTCATTTATGAGCAATCAAATGTTTACTCTCTTATATCAGAATAGCTTTTTTGCTCCTCGTTTGATAACTTTTCAGTTTCAGGTGAGTTTTTATCTTAGTTTAAATATCTGAAAATTTCGATTGCAATAATGCCTAGACGTAAACTTAGTAGAAATAAAGCTTATAGACTATTGGTCTAAAGGTATTCAGTGAATTTCATCGGTGAAAGTTTACAGGGTGGGCAAAATTCGTTGTCTACTGAGGGGATCGCGATAACTTAAACAGCTTGAAGAAACCGGCATGAAGCTAGCAGCCAGTTTCCGAATATACCCGAACGACCAGTGGCGTCGTAAAAATATATTCCCGTGTCGTTATTTTCGAGAAGAAATAAAAATCTGAAAACAAAACCAGAGAATCTGCCGTTTTCAATAATGCTGAAGTAGAAATAGATAGGTACATAGGAAAAGTGATTCGACAATCTGTAATTCCGATCATAGAGCATTGAGTCCACGAAAAATGAATGCATATTCAACAGTCTTTATGGTAACGCCTAGCTACTTATTGTCAATATCACGAAATATTTAGCTGGATCCAAAAATTTAATAAAATCATGTTCGAATTACTCAAAAAAAATGCCTGTAGAATATCATAATGCTTTTCGAATACGAGTTGAAACAAGCGAGTAATTCGGCATTATTGAAACTGGCAATTTATAATTTTTGTGCATATCTCAAAATCAAGAAACGATAGGCAGATTTTGTTTTCAGATTTGGAGTACTCAGGAAAAAAGAGCTCGATAATGTATATATTTTTTTTCTAGCTGCTGTTCTCGAGATCCCCTCAGTAGACATCGAATTTCGCCCACCCTGTATAGTTTTCCGTCTCGTCTATCGATATCGTGACCGCAAAAACAAAAAGTGGACGCCAAAGATCTTCCACCCTTGCACAAGATCGGTATCCGTCGGTTTCTGACTCTGTCTATCCGTAGCGAGCATTCGAGTACTTGTCGAATCATGCAACAACAGCTTCTGAACGCTTCTGGTGTATGATGCGCCATCCCATCGTGTGAGAATTGTCGTTGAAGCTCTAGAAATTCATGGTATTCCGCATTTGGCCCTGTCCTCTCGTTCGTCAGAGCTTGGAATCGGCTACAAAGAGCTTTGGATCCTCATCAACCACCTGACCTGTACATACACTTTTATCGCAACTCTGGAAATTGATCCCTATTTCAACAATCTGTTGAATTTAATTTTTTCAATTTTTGGAGTGGACTGAGTTTGTACAGTACAAATATTGAAAATAAATTTACACCTGAAACAGTGAAACTTATGAAAAAATGGACAAAATGATGAGTTAAATAAGCGAGTAAACATTTAGATTTCTTATCTTCTGAAACTCTCTAGTCTCTGAAACAAAATCATTAAAAAAATTTAAATAATCGATTTGCTCCTGCGTAAATTCTTGCACTAATTTGTCAGGAGCAAATCAGATTCTTCGTCATTGTACGATGTTTAGTGCATGATACGATGAAAAGACTGAAAGCCATAAACAGACAGACCAAAGATTATAGAGGAGAAATATAGGAAACGCCTTCATATCTCTAGTACTATATTAACCGACTTTATTTTGGTCAGTGGTTAAACATTTGACAATGAGATGGTGCTAGAAACTTAGGTTCAATACAGATAACTGTTTAATAACACTATTTCATAATTGAATGGCGCGAAATTCGAAAAACATCCTGAGCGACAAAACAAAAGTAGGGTTTTGAAGAAAAGGGCTTTGAATATGGGACACAAAAGTATATGGTGATTTGTTATACGTCGAAGGTGTTATTGCCGTGCAATACAGTGTTATATTTATTTATTTATTTATTTTATTTATTTCTACAACAGGAACCTCAACAGAAAATCCAATAACAGAGGTTCACAATGATTACAATTTATGAAATAATTTCACACTCTATGATAAAAAACGTTGAAAAAATGTATACAAAGTATCGAGCAAAACACAAACAGACAGATTGGAAAAAAAATTGCATATCAGAGAAAAATAAGAAGGACCAAATTAATTATATTCGGAATCAAGTTTTGAATTGATAAAATTAGTTGAATTTGAACAATTATCAGATAATTATATAAACTTATATTCGATGTACAATCATAGCATACACATTTCATTTCTTCACTTATTAGTTACAGAATTCTCAGAACCACAGTTGAAAAAGTACTCGTATCTCGTAGATCATAATTTCCCCTAAATGGGTCCTACATGCAATGCTTCCTGCATACAGCATACAGCACTAAAAATTAATATCAATGCATAACAGACTCACTTCATTTTTTGTGGTAATCTAAAAAAGCTAATTTCGGAAAATCCCACATTTGAAACCAGATATGGCGCACATATCACTTTAATAGCTTTGATTTCCGAACGAAGCAACTAAAGTGACGTGAGCGCCATCTGTGTTTCAAATGTGTTTTTAAGGAGCTGGGACTGGTTAAAATTTTAATTCGAGGGACATATGAAATTTTGCGAGATATCAGAGTCTTATGGCCATTTTGATCAAACAGATTTTGAATGTTTTGATTCTCGTATTCACAGGCAACTTCGTATCGCCTTTTGTTTCCAAGCCCGTTCTAGTTGCTGATAATTGAAATTTTTGTCTAATTTCTTGGCGAAAACCTCAGAATATTGTTCGAAAATTATTGTATGGTGAAGAACTGTGGATTAAATAAAACGAATTTTACTAAGGAAAATGGGAATATAAGTATTGAAACTGGTAACATGTGACTCGGTCATTCATTGATTTTTATTTTCAGTGCTACGAAGTGGATAAAATTTTCAGGGCGTAAAGGCCTGCAAACACTACTGACTACAACATGTGCAATGAACATTTTACTGCAAGTCGATTGATATCTGTTTATCCACGTAAATTGTTATATGCAAGAAGCATCCCTTACATGAAGGGTTCATTTAGGGGAAATTATGACTTTTATACGTCCATTCAAAGATTCTCAATTGCCTTCAATATATTCAGAAATGCAAAAGTTTTATGGATTTCGATTTGGGAATCGGGTGACTGTCAAATTGTTGTTTGGAAAGTCAAAGTTTTATGAAACCTTCTGTGAGTGTTTTGTTCGTTCGTCAATCAATTTGTATATTGTCTCATAAAGAGACCATACCATGAAGAAATCATAAAAAAGCATGAAGAAATTATACTGACGGGCTTGAATATAGGTCTTGTATACCTCTGTAAGGTTTTTCCAATTGTGGTTCTGAAAATTTTGTAAATAATATGTAAGTATCGGAAATGTGTATCCTATGACGGTAAATTGAATATTGGTTCATATCAATTTATGATATAAATTGAACAAATTCAGCTCAGTTTATTAATTCAGAACGTTTTCGCAGAAAAAACACCTTTGACGTACCTATAGCAGATAATCATGTGCTCTTGTAACCTAGTCAAAGCTCTATTCGTTGACCATAATTTTAAATTTTTGTAAATTTTTTATAGATTGCAAATAAAAATTTATCACATCCAACATCGTTTTTCATTGATACCAATCGATTCCAAACAATGTTCAGGTGAAAACTAACATCCTGGTCACAAAACAAAACCATCCTTTTGTTTTGTTGCTCAGTATGTTTGTTTTCTGGTCTCAACAAGGTCAATATTGGAATTAAATACAAGGAATAGAATTTGAATTTCGCGCCCCTGAATTATAAAACAGAAAACTGTTATTGAACAGTTTTTCTGTATTCATTATACGTTTTCAGCGCCATCTGATTGTCAAATGTGTTTTCACTGGCCAAAATGTAGTCGGTTTTTAGTACTAGCCATATGAGGGCGTTTCCTATCTTTCTACTCTATAATCTTTGCTCTATAATCTTCGATACAGACAAAATTGAATTCGACAACGAATTCTTTATCAATGAGTGCAAATTAATCGTTTAATAAGACCATTTTCGGCTAAAAATCGACAGAGTTTAAGGAAGAATTCCTAAAATAGAAACAAACTTGCAAATTATCAGTTCATTCAACGGAATTGTTGAAAAATCTGCATTCACAACTTAACACTTCTCTTGAATATAAATCGTCATCTCTGAACGCTCCGTAATGAGATTTGCTGTTTACCTCATGTAGCGTAAGGATATCCTGTTCATCCCAAGAATACGGAAACGTGACAGGCAGCAACATAATTTACGGATATTCCAATTTAAGCCGCCGGCGGCGGTCAGGTCGGGCCGTATCAAAGCGTCGCATGTAGGGAGATACTAATCTGCAGGACCCGAACAATGCTGAGCTCCCAAACTGTTCGATTCCGGGCTACAGCCACGCCGATTGCTAATTACGGCAACCGTTATAGCTGCGAGGGGAAGCGTCCGTGGGCCGTAGACCTTGCCGACCTATTTATGGTTGAAAATTTCGTTCGAAAGCGTTCAAATAAAGAAGGATTCGGGTGACGCTATGGATAAATAAGTCATCTTCTTGTTTGTTCTGCGCGTTGTATCCTCAAGTATCTTTCCCGTAAAGAGTTAATATCTTTACAGGATGTCCCAACTAAGACATTCAAAAAAAAATTCAAAATCTTTCACGTAAAGTAAACTTAATGAATACTGTATTTATTTCAGACAATATCCCTACAATTCTCTCAACTAATTACATCATAATTATAGATATGAGTACCCACACACCCAGAAAATGCTTAATGGAACTAAGTCAAAAAGAATCACCTTCAAACTACCCATCAAAAAATTCCTTTAAATCGTATGGCTTAAGATTCAATGAAAACAACTTCACTTTATTCTTGAACAATTAAACACTATTAATACTTTTAATTTCATTTGGTAATATGTTGAAAACTTTGATGCAACCAGAGGCGCAGCCAAGATTTTGTTTTGGGGGGCACTATATCTCAGCTATTTAAAAATAGAGACATGCGATTTGCGGAACCCTTTATCACTTTTTTGTAAAACTTTTAATGCCACATACAGAAATATTCCAACTACGCCCTGAAATACAGGGCGAAAGCGAAAATGTCCATTTTTGGAGATGTTATTATTTCTTAGGCCTTGTATATAAAAAATTGTAACTGCTTATAACAGATATTTTTACATAAGGGTCAGTGGCGTGATTGAAAATTTTTTCAGAGCACTGTTTTCAAGATTAGGCACAAACTTGGTATTTTTTAAATGGAACATCCTGTATAATTAAATGTCAAATTTTTACAATCTTTTTTCTAAATACATTGACGTATCACAACCTTATATTCAATAAATTTTAGCTTCAAAAATCAGTAAAATCCATATTTAAGTTTTTTTTAATAGTAGCCATATGATTAGAACCTATCTATTCAATTATATTTTGAACATTTTTAAATTTATGTTGAAGAGTGATATTTTGAGTTTATGTTTAAAATATAATTGAATAAATAGGTTAACATCACATGGCGTTTTGAAAAAGTAATAATTAAATGCAGGTGTGAAGGAATTCTTGGACTACTATTGAAAAAAAAACATAAATATAGATTTTTCTGGTTTCAGAAGCTGAAACTCAAGATTAGATTGTGATACATCAATGCATTCGGAAAAAAAATTGCAAAAATTTTACGTTAAAATATAAAGCCCGTTTGCAACAGCCGAGAATTCTCTGGAGAATTCTCTACAGAATTCTCGCAAGAAAAGGGCGGAGACTATTTAGTACGCAACTGAACAGACAATTCTACCGAAAGTGCGTATGTAACGGTACATAACTCACGGCGCATGAAATCTCGAGTAAATTTTCTAGAGAATTCTCGGCTGTTGCAAACGGGCTTAAGGAGAGTTCCATTTAAAGCCCGTTTGCAACAGCCGAGAATTCTCTAGAAAATTTACTCGAGATTTCATGCGCCGTGAATTATGTACCGTTACATACGCACTTTCGGTAGAATTCTCTGTTCAGTTGCGTACTAAATAGTCTCCGCCCTTTTCTTGCGAGAATTTTGTAGAGAATTCTCCAGAGAATTCTCGGCTGTTGCAAACGGGCTTAAAAACTACCAAGTTTGTGTCCAATCTTGAAAACAGTAATTTTTATTACGCCATCAGTGACTTTCATGTAGAAATATCTATTATAAGCAGTTTTATTTTTTTTCTATCTTATACAGGGCAAAAGTGAACATTTTCGTTTTCGTCCTGCATTCAATGAATAAAAGTAGTTGGAATATTTCTATTGGTGGCTTCAAAAGTTTTACAAAAAAGTGATACAGGGTCGCGTATACCGCATGTCTCTATCTAATAGCTGAGAGACATTGCAGTCTCAACCAAAATGGGACACAGTGTACACCGAACTATCCGATCCGAGATATTTGTCTTGTTCTCCAAAAAAAACAATACCGTATCTGATCACAGATTCAAAATGATACAGCACTCTTATGTCTCCCATTAATCATTAATGGCCTTATGCACCGTTTGATTGAACGAAGTTTAAGCTCTAAAACGACGTTTAAGTTTCTATGGACAAAAGGATGTTTAAGGAACTAATCTCGTTTAATGAAACGGTGCATATGGCCATTAGAGTATTAGACCCAAATATTTTAATTGTTTTCCATAATTCAAGAAGTTGTCCATGAAATAATCTTTAAATTGAAGTTGAAGGACGTTTTGATGTCACTGCGCCTTTTTTCGTCAATTTAATTCTTGAAACTTCACTTCATAATCGTTTTTCGATAGTTCTTCATCATAGATTATAGGTCCTTTCGTTTGCATAAATAGTGTAGCGCTTTTCTACAATTTCTACACTCGATTTTAGTATTCGTTCGCTGATTGAATTTACACCAGTGTAGAGGAGGTGTAGTTTATCTACATCTCCTTTTGACTTTGTGTAGATAAACTACACTTCCTCTACACTGGTGTAAATCAAATCGAGTGTAGAAAAGTGCTACACTTTTTATGCAAACGAAAGGACCTAGTTACATCGACGATTCTATTTTCTCTATAAGTACTGAAAAAAATTGTCATAATATGTTGGAAAATAATAATTTCACCCCTCTGGGATTGTAATTTTGTCTTTTCCTGCTCAAATCATGATTCCACCTATTGCTGAAAGAAGGCATATTTCTTAAGTTATGGTAATTTTCATTTACATCAATTAATAGTTTCGGTCATTCTCTGGTCAGTCTCCTTCTTCTTTATGTATTTTTATCATTTTTCATTTTTTCTCCACGAGTTTTTGTGAGTTTTTTTATATAACTACGCTCTTCGCTGACAGTAACTTTGAAACTTCATAGCGATATTTCTATTCAGTTCGAAATTAAATCCGCTTTATTTTGGTGGTTTTGTTAAGTGGCGAATTGGTGAATGCGCCGGACTTCCCCACCTCTTATTCGATTTTGGATGAAACAGATTTCTATAATCTTCGGCCCTCGAAACGCGCCCAGATTAACCAGTTAACCAGATTCTTTTTAAAGTGGTGAAATTTACGCTGAAAGATTTCATTACATACGCACTGGTTAAGTTGAAAACAAGAGTTTTAAAAATTATAAATCGAAATGAAACAGGCAGTAGATCACTTGGATATTGAACTAATCCCAAATAATGTCAGTAAAACTACATCTTAGAATCATTATATTCCTAATTGGTTTCTCAATTTGTGGAGTCTTCTTATCAGCACCTAAAATCCCATTTTTTTCCATCCACGATCCGTAGAATCAGGAAATTCCTAAAAACCAGCGCAACATGGCTCTCATCAATCTCGAACATCTCCTGTTTGAGACCGGCAGCTCTACCTCTGTTACCGTTAGCTCTCGTTCCCGCTGGATAATTGATCGGGACTACAGGGTCGGGGTGAGGATCTTGTAACTCACTGGCCTGAAACAATGTGAAATAATATTTACTGAAAATTTTTAATTTCATTCAGATGGCTCAAATAATGTTTTCAACCTAAATCACAGCATTTATAACTTGATATAGGTATTGCTCTCTTTCTGCTGAGCCTAGTCAAGTGGAACACAGTTTATTCTCAAAAAACATTAATAATTTTCGAAGTATTCTTTCTTCAGGATGCGTTTTTGCATCAGTAGAAAAAATTCTCTGAAATCTCCAAATTTCTGATTGCAGTCCGTTTTTTCCATTTTCAAAGGCATCGACCGCTGCTTCAGTTGATGTAACACTATTGGAGATCTTGAAAAATAGTTCTTTTTCTTCAACTTGGCCATCATAACTTTAGTGAAATGAAGCACGGTATCTATCGGTCACCTCAGATGCAGGTTTCTAATGGTGAAAAAATTATTGGAATCAATTCAGTAGTTTCAGATTTAAATGAAAAATACAAAGAATTATTTTTTCTTCAAAATCACAGAAAAGCCCTTTCATGCGAATAGAATGTTCTTCTGGTGTTTTGATATTCATTCTGCTCCCACGAATCATAAAAATACCTAGACACTTGTTTTATATGTACATATACATTATACAGGGCCTTTATGTCTCGTAACATGGCATTCGGCGTCAAAATAATCTCATTTTGCAGATTTGAAGGATTTTTTCGATTTTAGAAATCGAAGTTGCACAAGATTTTCATACTTGTTAAAATGGAGAGTGAAGGAATAATGTAAATTGCATATGGGTACTCCAATATTGCAATTATTTACAATTACATATATTACACCCTGCATTTATCTCCTACAAATAGATTCGTGTGATTATAAAACTCATATATTTTCTTTTCATTTTCAGGTAAGTTCTATCGAAGTGTCAATAATGAAGCTTCTTCCTATTCTCCCTCGAACCAATGAGCAAAATATTTCTACATCAAATAAGGTGAGAAGCCATGAGGCTATCTCTCATGAAACAAAAGAAAAACAATTAGTTATTGGTTACGGTAAGTGATGAAGAGTTCAAATTTCATATTTAACAGGATGTTGGAAGTTTCCTAAAGATTTGGAAAAAATTGAGGAGATAATTCCTTGTCTGAAAACTCAAACCGATTTCTACATAAAAGGAACAAAAATATTTTTTTATGATTGCCCTGGCGTTCTACATTATACAGGGTGAGTCTTTGACTCGTACAAATATTTCAAAAGTGGATTCTTGAGATCAAAAGAAACACATTTTTCCAATTCGGTCCTGATGAAAAGATATAGTCACTTTAAGTTTTCGTGATGAGCTATGCCGCCTCTGGGGGAACGAAATTTCATTTAGAATAAAAAGCTAGATCTATGAGATAGATCTGTGGATCTGTAGTTATGCATTCAGCCAAACTACCTAATTTTCCGATTATCACAGATATTCTTTATTTTTGATACAGTTTATATCCCACCCTTATACATACTTACTTTGTTTTTGTCATTTTGGGATAATTTATCATTTTTTTTTAAATTCTGTATTTTTATTTCATAATTTTGAAACTGTGAAACTCTGAAGTTCTCGACCAAATAAGAGAGACAGATCTACATATGCATAGGATAGGATCAGGAGAGGAAGACCTATCAAAAAATATAAATGAATATACAGGGGGTCCCATAATGCATTCAATGTGTTGGTCCACTTGAATATACAGAATGTCCCGGATCAGACGGGAAACATTAATGAGAGATAGATAACACCTAAAAGATCAGGAAAAACCCTCATATGTAGTATCAAGGACTCCTAGATTCTGATTTACTAGGTGTTTTTAAAATTTGAACTGAATTTGGATTTAATAATAATAATAATAATAATAATATTTATTTTCATGATCAAAAATACAATTTTGAAGAGAAAACAAGTCAAAAGCAAGAGAAAAAAAAACAGAGATGTTCACACAAGAAAACTATGACTCAAATATTCACTCATACAATATGGTTCCAAATCAACAAGTAGTTTTTGAACAACTTTTTTGAATTTTTTTATATCTGCTATAATTTGATATTTTTTGGGCAACTTGTTGTACAAAACAAGGCTCATGTATTCTACGTTTCTTTGTGTTAGCGTGAGAGAGCACCTCGGAACATGGAATGAGTGTATGCGCCTGGTCATATTTAGATTCAAATATTTTTCAAAATAATGGAAGTTATTCTTCACGAATACTAAAGTTCGATATATATACAGTGCAGTTACTGTTAGGATGCCTTCTCTTTTGAATATTCCTCGGCAGGATGTTCTGGAGGATAAACTCAGCATAGTTCTTAAAGCCCTTTTTTGAATCACGAATATTCTAGAAACATCAGAACTGTTTCCCCACACGATGATTCCATAGCCCATGATTGACTGGAAATTAGAGAAGTATACAGTTTTAAGCAACTCAAAGTCAGTCTGCTGTTTTAACATTCGAAAAGTGTAAAGAACTGAATTTAGTATTCGTTGGAGTGCATCAATATGATTGTGCCAGTTGAGATTTTCGTCTAATATAATACCGAGAAAATTGGTACTCTGGTTAACTTTAATATTATGTCCCAGAAGATCGACACTCTCTGGCTTTTGTATTCTGTTGTGTGAGGTGCAGAATATTAAACATTCAGTTTTATTCAGGTTCAAGCTGATTTGATTCCTTTGACACCAGTTCGTGATTTTAGAAAATTTTCTTTGTGATACTTCAACTACCTCAGATATGTTGGTAGCCGCAACCAATATATTAGTATCATCCGCATACATGACTACGTCTTATCCAAATTTGGAATGAAGATAACTTCCATGAGTTTCCAGAAAACTGCAATCAAATATCATTCGATTTGCGAGATCGTATCATATAAATTTGGACAGCTCCTTAAAGTTTGCGAAATCATCCCGTACAATGAATGTAAATCCTAGTGAATTTCATCAATGAAATAACGGCATATCTTTGCTTGCAGAGATAATTTTATTTGATGTTATTTGTCAAAGTAATAGTAGGCACCTTTGATTTATTTCCACTTTTGACTTATTATGATATATTTAAAGAAGAATCAGAAACATCTAGTTTGTCTTCATTTCGAACAGACAATGAGAGTCTATTACCTATTTCTTATCCATCACTTCAAAGTTCATTCTTGCTAATTAAATTACTCAAAAATAAATAATTCTTAGAAAACTTTGAGTTATGCTTCAAAAAACTGATGTATTCGATCAAATGAAAACTGAAATTAATATTCAATAATAATGTATTTCCATTAGATTAATTTCATAAAGATTCAAAATTCACTTCTTTATGAGATGAGAAGGATGTTAAATGTCGAGACTATCAAGTTAAAAAAAATCAGGAACTTGGATAGTGTCATGCGCGAATTGAATAAATGAACCTTACAGTTTACGCTCTACGCATATATCAAAGAAATAGATAATGAAATTCATTTCGTACAAGATGATTTCGCGAATTTTTAAGAACTGCTCAAATTTATGTAATAAGGTCCTGCAAATCGAATGATACTTGATTGAAGTTTTCTGGAATCTCGTAGAAGCTATCTTCATTCTAAATTTCGGATAAATCGGTGATTTCATTTTAATTTGGTTTTAATTTCCATTCAAACTTGAAAAAAAAAAACCTGTAAATCAGAATCTAGAACTCCCAGATGCTAGATATGGGGTATTTTCGTGATCCCCAAGGGTTTTCTGTCCTTTGAAATGTTTTCTATCTTATCCGGGACACCCTGTATTTCAATTGACGTAATTATTTAAAAAAAATTCTATCAATTTCGTAAAATTTCTGTTTGTAAAGGGGGAATCCATGAAGAACCCGGTAAATATTAATCAACACATGAGAAAAATAAATAGAAGCAGTCAATCGACAATATTTTTGTTCGCACGTATTTCTAAATTCAATGCCAGACGACAAATTTCGTTGGAAGCTCGTTATCGAACTCTCGTTCCTCATAATTCCGAGACCGGATAAAAAATCAATGACACCCACGTATTTCGCGAAATATGCAAGTAGGTATAGATCCGAAATCGGGTCCCTCTGTATGAAGCGGGCGGGATTGATGAACGTATTCCGTCAACTCGTAAAGTTCCCCGATTCCGGCCGGAACAAAGAAATTTCGATACCAATAAACCCGGAGCGATCCGAGTTCACCCCAGAGCGGAACACGGAAGGTTCCCTCCGTTCTCGGCCGATCTGTCAGCCCCGGTTGGGGAAAGCCCGAAAGCGAGCCTTTATCCCTCGCCGCCTCCGACCTCCGCCCGCACCCCGCCTCGCCCCTCGCTAAACCCGGTGATCATAGCGGTAGCCGCTAGCGTGCAGCCCATCTCGTTAGACGATCGGGAGCGTCGCTTGCAATATTAATTGTGGGGGTGGGGGTAGGAGGGCGCCCGTCACTTTCCGTTCCTCTTTCCGCCCGGCCTGCCGTCGCGGCGCTTTCCAGATAGATACGATCGGCGGGCAGGCGGTCGTTTCTTTCTCGAGTGGACCGGCGGCGGCGGCGGCATGGCATGGCACAGCGGATCGCGGCTCGACTCGCTTTATCGTTATTTTCGAGATTTATGAATCTACCCTCTGCCGGATGCTGGAGATTGTTTGATTTCGGTGGTGCGAGGAGGGGGACTGCGGACGGGCTAGTTCTTTTCGACGAAAATTATCGAACTGAATATTCGTTGTCTATACTAGTTCAAATTGGCGCTAATCAAAATGACATTAGTCGAAATTGGCATTTATCAATTTCAAACTGGCATTTCTCAATTTCAAAGTGATATTAAATATAATAAAATTGCAATTGTAAAAATCGAACATCAACGTTCGAATGGAACTGAATCAGTTGATCAAACAGATCAACACAGCTCTTTTTCTCTCTGTCTTTTTCGTTAAAAAATAAAAAAAAATAGTTTTTTTGATGACTACATCTCGAAAAGTATTAGTAAGTACAATGCGCAAAAAAATTAACGCACATTATGGAAATTTCAAATTTATTTTACAACTGAAGGTGTTCTCAATGATAATTATTTTCATCAGAATTATGCATGCCTATGTTATCCACTTTCAACGGTTTTCTTCAATACAGATGTTTTTTCCCAGCAGGAATTAAAAAAGATGATATTATCAGATTTTGAATGTATTGGCTCCATTCTAAAATCAGTTGTTCTCGATCAATTCTAGTGATCAATAGTTTTTCTTTCGTTTGATTTTCTACACTCGATCGCTATGCAACGCGAAACATGCAATTTGACCCAAGAGGAATGTGCCCAAGCGGTAGTTTTGCGAGAAGAAGGGTGGACATACACAAGAATTGCAGAAAGGTTTGGAGTTTCCCATACAAGTGTGTCCAGAATGTTGCAGCGATTCAGGGAGACAGGTATGAATGTCCGAAGACCAGGACAGGGTAGACCACAGGTAACAACTAACAACTGCCATTCAAGAACGTTACTTGAGAGTTTCTTCGTTGAGACAACGGTTTGCAACCGCTCGCCTCCTTCAAATTCAGCTTGAGCAAACTCATGAGGTGCAAATTAGCACTCAGACAATATGAAATCGCCTCAGAGAATATGATTTAAGGCCTCGTGTCGCGGCAAGAGGCCCAGCTCTTACTCCAGCCCATCGAAGGGCGCGTTAGGATTTTGCGAGAGGGCATATCCATTGGGAAGAGGCCGATTGGAAAAGAGTTCTCTTCACATATGAGTTTAGATTCTGCCTCTACCATTGTGATCGACGTTCCCTTGTATACAGACGTCCACATGAAAGATATACTCAGTGCAATTTCCTGAATACTACTGGTTTCGGGGGAAGATCGATCATGGTATGGGGTGGAATATCTTTGACTGCTCGTACAGACCTACTGGTCGTTGATAATGAAGCTATGAATGCTGATAAGTATATAAAGAACATTCTTGAAGAGCATGTAGTGCCATTTGCCCCATACATTGGTGAAAATTTCATTTTTATGGACGATAATGCCAGACCCCATCGTGCGCGCATCGTTCAGGAGTACCTTGAAGAGGTTGAAGTCTCTCGAGTGGAATGGCCAGCAAGAAGTCCAGATCTCAATCCGATTGAGCAGGTTTGGGACAACCTCAATAGAAGGCTGAGAAGTTCAGAAAATCATCCAGCTATTCTTAATGACTTAGGAATCCATCTCGGAGAAATCTGGGAAGGATTAGATCAGAACATTTTAAGATCACTCATTTTGAGTATGAACCGTCGTTGCCGAGCTGTAATTATCGCAAGGGGTGGAAATACCAAGTATTAAATCACTTATCAGCATTTCAGTATTTTGAAAATTGTTCATTTCTCTTCTTTCACATAAGATTCTGTGAAATCCCAAATTTTTCATCCATTTAATGTGTCTTGTTTCGTTCAAAACCTTCCCGAGAGAACATAAGAAATAAGTTATAAAGTCAATGTAGAGTTAACTTTCATTAAAATTGAGTTTTTCAGAATGTGCATTAATTTTTTTGCGCAGTGTATGTAATCGGAGTCTCTCAAATCTTCCATACTCTGCGAAATGAAATAGTTAATAGGTATCCAAAGAACAGCGAAATAAACGTTGATTCTGAAACACAATGGGAGTCTGAAATCGTCTCTTTTTATGATAACTCATTAAAAAACACACGATCTTCCGTCTGTGTTCTGTAAATGAAACGAAATGGTATAATAGAATCCAGAATTTCCAGAAAGAAATTTCAGAAATTAGAGAATATCGTTCAAAATAATATTGGCAAGGCAACGGTTGTTAATTGTGCAAAATTCATCGCTCATATCCAAAGATTCATTTTTTCTGCATTCGATATGCAAGATATAAATCTTTTGAGAAAATTCGTTATTCTCGAATAGTTTTAATTAATTATTACGTTATTTAGTGTGTATATCATTCAATAAAATTTTTTCATTAATACATTTTATTACAATGAAGAATTTAAATTCAGAATTGCCAATTTGATTTTGTTTATTGTCAATTTGTAATAATTGATAAATGCCAATTCGAA
Organism: Coccinella septempunctata; assembly: GCF_907165205.1. Classification (NCBI taxonomy): domain Eukaryota; kingdom Metazoa; phylum Arthropoda; class Insecta; order Coleoptera; family Coccinellidae; genus Coccinella; species Coccinella septempunctata. The sequence goes on along the minus strand of NC_058190.1, from coordinate 9,161,917 downwards.
ATTGATTAATGCCCATTTGCTTCTGATTAATGCCAGTTTGAAATTGATATTGTCAATTTGTTTTTGACTAATGTCATTTTGAGTTTGATTAGCGCCAATTTGAACTTGAAAAGGTATAGGTAGATCCCAAGTTGATATGAACAGAAAAATTTTCACCAAATTCATTTTGAAATTCCTTTTTTCCGCCAACCTCTTAATAATAGCTCTGTTTAACGTACACGAAATTAGCTATGAATGAAACCGTTTATTGGATAATTTCCTGTTAATGCATTATTGTCATGGGTAATCGAACATAGAAGTATTGAGCAGCTTCCCAAATAATTATTTTATTTGTATGTCGCATTGATTTTCGTAGTACCTAGCGGGTGAATTGAGAAGAGATGAATTGTGGAGGTTGCAGTAAAATTCTCTCTACGTTCATTAAGTACTGCAGAAATTTAGAGGAAATAGCTCTAGCTAGAACTTTCAGTTCCACCCCGTATACCATCAAATTCAATTGAAATTCCTGCAGAATCAACATCAAGCAATAAACTAGATGAGATACGCTACAAATAGACAACAAAATGATCAAAATCGATGCACACTCTAAAATGTTATTGTTTGTCCGTTTTTTTTGTCCAGGATTGTATTTCAAGGCGTAATACAGAGGTGAAGATATGGAAAAACTTCCCATATTGACCTATGCCTCTAAATGCGTCTTCTGCTCTTACCCTAGCTGCCCGTTAGGGACGGCAGGATCGGCCGAACCGACCCAAAAATATCTCGTCCAGCAAAGATGTGAATTTTCACATTTTCACCAAAAAATCGAATTAACCATGTATATAATGTAGAGAATTCTAAACGTTACATAACTCTAAATCAATTTCATAAAAATTTTGAAGAATTGAAATAATCTATTGATTATGAAACTCTTTTTGAATTTGCAGTTTTTTTCAAATCCTTCATCATGAACTCAGTCCGTAAACAAAATACGCTCATCTCGAACAATATGAAGGCGAAAGCGCCGCCTCGCCCATTATAGAATCTTCCCTAGCGACCGCTCGTTCAGGTACCACCTGCCGGCCCTGCCCGAACTGGTCCCATAAACATATCGATGGAGCGTAAATACCAATGAGAATTACTTGTTTAAATTTGGCCAATTTCTGTTAGAATTTTATTCAGATAACAATGAAATTAGATTCGCCACTTATTCAATGTTTTTATTGATATCCGGTTCACATGACAAAGTACTACAGATCGTTGTTACAACAAAAATTATTGGGATAAACAGTCGGGTTCAAATTAAAAGACTCTTTTTAATTCATTCGGGCTTTCGCTAACTGTTTTATTAGCATCTTCAGGAATCTACAAATATATTCAGTGTAACTCTCATTTTCAATAATCTACATTTGTAGATTCCTGAAGATGAAGATGATAATAAAACAGTTAGTGAAAGCTCGAATGAATTCAAAAGAGTTTTCTAATTTGAACCTGACTGTTTATCCCAATAATTTTTGTTGTCTGTACAGTGCATCCCATTTTTGGCGAGACAGCCAGGTTTCTCGCTCGTTATTCAAGATAGAGCCTTGTGGTTTTCACATTCCTTTCCTACTTTTTTGTGAAACCCAAGTTGGCCTAATCAGATTTTGCAAAACTGTTTCCGTTTATGAGATACAGGGCGATTTTGGAAATTGATACTTTTCGGTCCCTTCCTTTATCTCCGAAGTTATCAGAAAAAATGCTGAGCTGGAAACTGCGTCTGATACAGAATTCTGCGTAGAATCCAGGGGCGTACTCAATATTTTTTTCGGGGTATGATTTTGAAGATACGACACAAACCTATATTTTTTTCAATGGAACACCCTGTATTTTATTACTTCGTTGAATTCGATATTTTTTTCTCTTCAAAATGATGTATAATATTATATAGGTAGGATGTTTAGAAATGCTAAAAAATACTAAAACATCACATACTGATGATTTTTGTTAGTGGGACATGGATTTCCCATATAAAAGATGAATCATTTGAATAATTTTCATTTGTGATAGTAAGCGAACAAAGATAATACACTCATCACTAACACGAAAAACAAGGTACCTACCTAGATGAAATCATAATACAAATTAGATACAGATGAAATACCCAATAAAGTATTTATCATTAATACAAATTTTCACCATTACATAATATCTTACTAATTAAACTGTTCAAATTGCTGCCCATTTTCCCTAATACATAATTGACAGTTTTCAATATTCGGCTGAGTGCATTTAATATTATTATTTAATATTAAAAAAAGGCGGTTCTGTAAATCCTGGAAAGCTGTCTCTGTTGATGCACGAAGTTCTTCGGGAGTGTTGTGTCTGAAAGACAATAAGAATTCATAGCGATGACAGCTAGATCAGATTTGTTTTTTTCTTTCCAATATGCCTACTTGATAAAACAATGCTGCCAAATGAATAGTAGCCTTAATAACAAAAAGGATGTTTTTATCAACCATGACCTATTACTTTTAATAATCAAAAGTAATAATTCTCTTTTTGAAACTTGGGAAATTCATGGCCCACTAACAAAAAAATCTCTGAACATCCTACCTATATAATATTATACATCATTTTGAAGAGAAAAAAATATCGAATTCAACGAAGTAATAAAATGCAGGGTGTTCCATTGAAAAAATATAGAATTGTGTCGTGTCCTCAAAATCATACCCCGAAAAAAAATATTGAGTACGCCCCTGGATTCTACGCAGAATTCTGTATCAGACGCAGTTTTAAGCTCAGCATTGTTTCTAATAACTTCGGAGATAAAGGAAGGGTTCGAAAAAGTATCAATTTCCAAAATCGCCCTGTATCTCATAAACGGAAACAGTTATGCAAAATCTGATTAGGACAACTTGGGTTTTACAAAAAAGTAGGACAGGAACGTGAAAACCGCAAGGCTCTATCTTAAATAGCAAGCCAGAAACCTGGCTGTCTCACCTAAAAGGGGATGCACTGTACAGTCGATAACTTTTCTCTACTCGATCGTTGTTACTTAAGAGGAATTTTTGTCTCATTTTATACGTTTCCTGAACGTGTGTGATTGCTTTAAGACTGGACTGCAAACAATGAAGCAAGTGAAAAATCGGCGGTGTTTTTTTTTGGTAGCGTTCCGAAATAGCTCGACGATGTGTCCAAGAAACAGAAAAAAGGTTCAATTAGGTCATAGACACCATAAAACCGAAGTGTTCTGCCTTACGTACTCAAATCAACTTTATGAAAAGCCCTAAAACTGCGCCGTTTACGGTCCAATAATTCATATTATGTGCGAACGGCGCCCGGCCCAATCCAATCTGCCAACAAGCCGGGAGGGTGGTGTCGGCGGGCGGGCGGGCGGGCGGGCGGCTGGTATCCGGAAAAGAGAGGAGAAACGGGGCGATAAACACCTCGCTCTCCGCCGCCACGGTTTGAGTGTTATTTCCGCCCCCCCATCACATATACCTCGCAAGTCGGCCGTGTGTGGGATCATGGAAATTTTCGGCGGTCGAGGGGTGCGGGGGAAATGTCAAAAAGCCTACGTTCGGAAGCTGGGAATTAATTCCGGTTCGCCCGGATGTTCCGCGGCGCTCGATCATCCGGGGGATTTTCTTATTTATTTTTTTTTTACCGTTCTAGAGTGGAGTGGGTCGGGAGTTTTCGCCACTCGTACCAGAAGATGGACATCCGGACGTAATTATAAAAACAATGCGGGTCTCTAACTTGCAATAAATTCAGTAAATACAGACTAAAGCCCGTTTGCAACAGCCAAGAATTCTCTGGAGAATTCTCTACAAAATTCTCGCAAGAAAAGGGCGGAGACTATTTAGTACGCAACTGAACAGAGAATTCTACCGAAAGTGCGTATGTAACGGTACATAATTCACGGCGCATGAAATCTCGAGTAAATTTTCTAGAGAATTCTCGGCTGTTGCAAACGGGCTTAACAGAGAGTTTTTTAAATATGCTCGGATAGTACACTGCGCAAAAAAATTAACGCACATTATGGAAATCTCAAATTTATTCTACAACTGAAGGTGTTCTCAATGATAATTATTTTTATCAGAATTATGCATGCATGTTATCCACTTTCAACGGTTTTCTTCAATACAGATGTTTTGTCCCAGCAGGAATAAAAAAAGATGATATTATCATATTTTGAATGTATTGGCTCCATTCTAAAATCAGTTGTTCTCGATCAATTCTAGTGATCTATAGTTTTTCTTTCGTTTGATTTTCTACACTCGATCGCTATGCAACGCGAAACACGCAATTTGACCCAAGAGGAATGTGCCCAAGCGGTAGTTTTGCGAGAAGAAGGGTGGACATACATAAAATTGCACAAAGGTTTGGAGTTTCCCATACAAATGTGTCCAGAATGTTGCAGCGATTCAGGGAGACAGGTATGAATGTCCGAAGACCAGGACAGGGTAGACCACGGGTAACAACTGCCATTCAAGAACGTTACTTGAGAGTTTCTTCGTTGAGACAACGGTTTGCAACCGCTCGCCTCCTTCAAATTCAGCTTGAGCAAACTCATGACAATAAGAAATCGCCTCAGAGAATATGATTTAAGGCCTCGTGTCGCGGCAAGAGGCCCAGCTCTTATCCCAGCCCATCGAAGGGCGCGTTTGGATTTTGCGAGAGAGCATATCCATTGGGAAGAGGCCGATTGGGAAAGAGTTCTCTTCACAGATGAGTCTAGATTCTGCCTCTACCCATTGTGATCGACGTTCCCTTGTATACAGACGACCACATGAAAGATATGCTCAGTGCAATTTCCTGAATACTACTGGTTTCGGGGGAGGATCGATTATGGTATGGGGTGGAATATCTTTGACTGCTCGTATAGACCTGGTGGTCGTTGATAATGGAGCTATGAATGCTGATAAGCACATAAGGAACATTCTTGAAGAGCATGTAGTGCCATTTGCCCCATACATTGGTGAAAATTTCAATTTTATGGACGATAATGTCAGACCCAGATCAGGAGTACCTTGAAGAGGTTGAAGTCTCTCGAATGGAATGGCCAGCACGAAGTCCAGATCTCAATCCGATTGAGCAGGTTTGGGACAACCTCAATAGAAGGCTGAGAAGTTCAGAAAATCATCCAGCTACTCTTAATGACTTAGGAATCCATCTCGGAGAAATTTGGGAAGGATTAGATCAGAACATTTTAAGATCACTCATTTTGAGAATGAACCGTAGTTGCCGAGCTGTAATTAACGCAAGGCGTATAAATACCAAGTATTAAATCACTTATCAGCATTTCAGTATTTCGAAAATTGTTCATTTCTCTTCTTTCACATAAGATTTTGTGAAATCCTGAATTTTTCTTCCATTTAATGTGTCTTGTTTCGTTCAATACCCCCCCGAAAGAACATAAAAAATAAGTTGTAAAGTCAATGTAGAGTTAAGCTTCATTTAAATTGAGATTTTCAGAATGTGCGTTAATTTTTTTGCGCAGTGTATTTCAAATTGCGCTCTACTGCTAAAATATTTGTACGAGTCAAAGATTAACCCTTTATGCGCAGTTACACGTACGTACCAAATATCAAATTCTTATTTCTTGTTCTTAAACAGACATTTAAAAAAACTAATTCGTAAAATGGGGTAATACGATTCAACTCAATGAAATAATTCAGAAGGTTAAAAAATGGAATCTCCAGAGCTATTACTCGCCATTTTTCTTCTACCAAGAAAGTTACATAAATATACAAGTGTACGAGTCGTACAATAAATATGAAAAATTAGATATATCAAAAAATTCAGAAACTCAATTCAACCAAATATTTTCATTCGAGATTATTTAGATCATTCGCTCTTTCATAATTGTTATTTTATGTGTAAGTGGGCCAGGCGAGACAAAGGATTCGGCAATTGCAATAGTTTGTTTTAATATCTAACATTCCTTAATCGAACTGCAGCAATATTGTGAGTGAAGAAAAATGTACTAAATATGCAAAATGTAATTCGATTTCGATTAGGTGGTCTTGACGTCATTGTACAATTTTACTATATATAGTTTGTTAGATTAGGAAATAAACGTTCATTATCAAGTGATCCTCCGTATTATCAATCTCAATCCTCGAGTCCCTAAGTTTTCACCAACCCAGAACTCTTAGAACTTGAGGTCAAATTGAGATACAAACCCAATAACAAGTACTTAATTAGAGTAGCATCATATCGGATGGAGAATAACGAATATATTTATGGTATCAACTTTGCGAAATGTGCGGAAATCAGCCTACTTCTTTCTGAATAAACGAAGAACTTTATTTCGTCTTCTTGTCCTATACAATCATCATAAAATTTCAAAATTGGGGTTTTCAGTAAATTACTGTCTTCTATTCTACTTATCTTCATTCAATTTTATTGGTTGACGAAAACGTTGCAAATTGGCGCATGCGACGGGTATAAATTCCTCTTTTCCGCTGTTTGTTGTAAATAATATCTTACAAATCCATTAATGATTTTTAAGCATGGAAAAGTTTCAGTATACAGTATACAGTACAGTACAGTACAGTAGAACATTGAAAGAATCACGGCAGAGTTGCGAAAAATTTGTGCACTTTTCAGATTTTTATATATGTATACAGGGTGAGTCTTTGACTCTTCAAATATGAAACAGTAGATTTTTCAGGTCGAAAGAAACACTTTTTTCCTATATCATTTTTTCCGATTCGGACCTGTTAAAAAGATATAGCCATTTTAAGTTTTCATAATGAGTTGTGCCTCCCCTGGAAAAACAAAATTACCCTAGCTGATTATATGAGACTACACATATGTGGATCTTTTAAACATAGTTGTATTCAGCCAAATTACCGAGTTTTTCAAATTTCACAGATATTTTTTCATATTTGAACATCAAATTACTCGAAAACGTCGCATTATACGAGAAAATATGAAGAATATATTTCGGGACACGTGTATTTACCGAAAATTATCACAATATTCCAAGTGGTCTTTTCACATTATCGATAAACCCGTTGAGTGATAATGATCATCATCAAGTATCCTAGATAGAATGACTGCTGAGACGTAGCGAATGTTATGATTCAGCCGAGTAAACAGGGAATTGAATAAATGTCATTACCGGCGGCGTCAATCTGTCAGTGCGCGAGGATTGCGGGCACAAAACAGCCCTCCTGTGTCATTCCCCGTCGCGTCATCGTGCATGCCAACATATATCCGACAAAGCTTCGCGCTAGGGCCCTCATCCCATCATGCCCGACGCCGCCGTCTCCCGTTTGATGCGTGTACGTGTACATTTCAGCCGCCCGCCGCCGCTAACATCTGAACTGTTCGCCCGGAGAGGTGAACTCCCGCCGCCGCCGCCACCGATCGGGGGACGGGGGCCGAAACGCTGAAAAGCAACCGGAGCAAAAAGTCCTCCTTCCAGTCTCGGCATTCCGCTCGCAACATCCTCGCCTTTTCCGGGTATCGTAAAATGGGAATGACGACCCATTCGGCTAGGAGGGATTTTGTCGGAAATGCCATATTTTCCCGAATATCTTGTTCACGTTCTCGTATCTCGGTGTTTTACTTATATTCTCTCGAAAATAATATAAACCTTTTTTTGTTGTTGCTAATGCGGGACGCTGCAGATTAGGGGTCGGTCTGGGTCCCCGTCGTCCGATGCCTGGAAAGGTTATGGATCGATCGAATATACGATATTATTGGTATCGCACTGCGCATTTCGTATCATAAATCACGTATGACTAATGGGCCAAATTCTTCGTCAATCAACGCGTTAGAGAAACCATATTTTTTTTGTGAGGGGGCGCGTTTTTAGAAAGCGTTCAAAGCTGCATTTTCTGAAAGAACAAGTAGATTGACTTGAGGTGATAATTTGTAATTATGAAGGGTCTGTTGTGTCACAGAGACACCTCCTCTTCCTCATAGAAGCTGCATTCTTTAGTTTCTCTTGAACCAATTCTCACCAGGAAACAGTGTCCCATGAGAAAGCCACTGAAGAGGTGTAACTTATTCTTGATGAGATAAAGATAGCCTTTCGATCTTGCAGTTTTGAAGTCCCGAAGAAACTTTTCGAAGTGATGAATCCTTGGAAGATTCCGCCAGAAGGTTTCTCTTCCAGCTCCTCATTCTCCTGGAACTACACTGTTCAAGAATGAAGCGGATAATTCGCGTCATTTCAATAGTATTGGACAGTTGATGAAATGACAATTAAACTGGGATGGTTCAAGGGATGGTCTTGATATCTTCCAACTTCCATTGTCTCCCGTTTTTTCCTCCAGGTCTTTATTCTCCTTCTCATTCAGCAATATTACTTGAGGTGTATTGTGTGTGATTTTCCTGTCTATCAGAACCAAATAGAGTTTGTTATGATCATTTTCCAATACAGAATTTGGAAGTTGTAGTAAGGAACAATTTTTACCTCAGAAGTTGGTATTTTATAGCCAATTCTTGGTGTATAATCTTGGCAACAGCATCATGTCTATTCTTGTGCTCCGTGCCTGCGAACTTCTGGCATCCACCGGTGATGTGTTGGATGGTTTCATTTGTCACACAGCCATAACGATAGCTATCGTTCGCCTCCTCAGATTAATAAAACAATAATCTATGTTCGCCACTGAGGTATCCTTGGCGATATATTCCATATATGTAGTTTTTTGTTGCAATCACTTGATCTTGTATGAAAATGATGAAGCCCTCCGTCTAAGAAAACAACTTGCCGGAAGTCAACCTGTAGTTCGACGCAGATATTTCGAAGTTATCATGGTTGACCTCGTTCTGGTGCCTTCCATGCAAAGGTTTCCCAATCAGTTTCAGCAGAGTGTTCGACTATTTCTGAGTGTGCTTGTTGCAGCTTCAAAAGAGTCGAATTATTAGCAACACCAACTACTCGATGGAGTTCTGATGAAGCAGCCTTGTTCAGAAAATATTCCTGATGTCCTTCAATTTCCTGAGACATATGGTTCGACAAATCCTAAAATCCTTGACCCCTAGGGCGTCGGGACAGCTGTGTACGTTCTATTGACAATCTGGAATATTGTCAGAAAAGAATCCAATACTAGAAAAAAAACATCACCTGATCCTGATCTCTGCGCTGAGGAACTGAACAGATGGGTCAGCATAAAATTATATGCGAAATGTTAAGCTAAAAAACAATGGTCTATGTTATTTACAGCCTACTGATGCTAGGGAGATTGAAAACATCATAAGTCAGCTCAAATCTAAAGAGACTCTGGATATAGACTACTTTTCGAAAAGAATATTGAAAGAAGTAAAAAAGCAGATATCCCCTCCCTCTCGTGTTGGTTTTAAACAGATGAGGAAACATCAGCAGAGAAAAATAAGAACAATGCTGACAAAACATCATTAACATCACCCTTACAATCATAATAAATTATGATTATGATTATTAGGGTGATGTCAATGATGTTTTGTCAGCATTGTTCTTATTTTTCTCTGTAAGATTGCTAAATCGGTGGTGGTTCAAGAGATGATACCGAATGAGTAGCTCAGTGCCGAGCGAGCGTATGTATTAATTATTGCTTCGGTCATATTTTTGCTGTTTAGGTTGTGACTTTAGCCTTGCGGCTTTCACACTCCTCTCCAGAGGAACATTCACTTATCTCAGATCTTAAAAAGATTAAGCTCTGTTGGAGCCCTTTCCCGATTGTCGGGATCATGGTGGTGGTCGGGTCCGGGTTGCTCCTCGGTTTCCTGATATCGATCAGGTCCTGTCTCCTCGTCTTCTCGGTGTCCGTTGGGTTCCTGATTTCCCCGCATCTCCTGTCGAAGTGGATGTGGATGTTTTTCTGCATTTCCTAGGGACTTGCGCACCGTTCTCGCTGTCCCTAACAGTACCGCTTTCTGCATGACTCTATAGATATTTTGGTCCAACTGAAGTTTCCTCAAATTCTCTGTTAGTTTTTTCGGCATCAGGCCTGTAGATGAAATAACAACAGGGATAGTTCTGATATCTTTCAACTTCCACTGTCTCCTGGTATGTTCCTCGAGGTGTCAGTGTTTCGTAATATTTTCTATGTGCCTATTTAGTAGATTGTTGTTGTTTGGAATCGCCACGTCGATGAATAGTGTTCTGGTCTCATCCCTATTCAGCAATATGATGTTAGGTCTATTGTAAATGTAATGATAAACAAAACAGCATCCGGTTGGTAATTGTAATAGTAAACTTTTGTTTATCTTAGAAGTTGATATTTTATTGCCAATTCTTGGTGTAAAATCATGGCAACAACATTATGTAGATTCTTGTATTCCGTGCTCGCGAAGTTCTGGCATCCACCGGTAATGTGCTGGATAGTTTCATGTGTCGCATGACTTTAGCCTTGCGGCTTTCACAATCCTCGTCCGAGAAACATTCACGTATCCCAGATATCTCAGATATCAAAAGAATTGAGCTCTGTTGGAGCCCTTTCCAGGTTTTCGGGCTCTTGGTGGTGATCGTGTCCGGGTCGCTCCTCGGCTCCCTGCCGTCGGTTGGATTCCTGCTCCACCCGTACTTCCTGTCGGAGCAGACGGTGTTCCTCTGCATTCCCCATGTACTTGCGTACAGTTCTCGCCGTTCCCAGCAGTACCGCCTTCTGCATGACTCTATAGATATTTTCGTCCAACTGAAGTTTCCTCAAGTTCTCTAGTAGTTTCTTCGGTATCAAGCCTGTAGATGATATGACAATAGGGATGGTCTTGACATCTTTCAGCTTCCACTGTCTCCTGGTTTGTTCCTCGAGATCTCTGTACTTTGAAATTTTTCCAGTGTGCCTATCTAGATGATTATTATTATTAGGAATCGCCACGTCGATGAATAGTGCTCTGACCTCATCCTTATTGAGCAATATGAGGTCTGGTCTATTGTGGGTTATTTTCCGGTCTGTGAGAACCGTGCGATCCCAGTAGAGCTTGTGATGTTCATTTTCCAATACAGCATCCGGATGGTAATTGTAATAAGGAACCTTTTTCGAACTTAGAAGTTGGTGTTTTAGTGCCAATTCTTGGTGTAAAATCTTGGCAACAGCATCATGTCTATTTTTTTACTCCGTGCCTGCGAACTTCTGAAATCCCCCGGTGATGTGTTGGATAGTTTCATGTGTCGCACAGCCATAACGACAGCTATCGTCCGCCACTGAGGCATCCTTGGCGATATATTTCAAGTAGTTCCTTGTTGGAATCACCTGTTGGCTCGTTGAACACTTGTCCATTCCAGTTCTCTACGCTGCTGTCTCGAAATTCGGCCATGAAAATCTGTCTGAAATCTAGACTACATTGAAGAGTAGAGAAATAATTCTGAAGACAGACTTCGCAGTCAAAAAATGCTTTTAGAAATGTGTACAATATTGTAATATCCGTTCTTCCACCTCAGAGGCTGGAAAGTTCAACGCTATTGCGTGAAGATATTACCCAATTATTTTCCGACGAGGTAGTCGAATCCATCTTCCATAAAATCAATTATGTGGGGGGTGAGCTCGGACCGTGCGATCCATGGCGAACCTCCCCGTCGTTAATGCGTGGCGCGCTCGATTTATTTTCTGCTCAAATCGAGAATCAACACCCTGGGCCGAGATTCGTAATATCGATATAAATGCCGGGAAATGCTTCGCCTCTGCTGGCAGTTAACGACAATCAATTAGTGCGGGATCGTGGTTTTGACTGGCGGACGCGATCGAACTCCGAAACCCAATAACACGACGAGGTGTCACGTGAATTCGGGGTCACGGGATGTCGTGTCGGAGAATGAAGGACGTGCTCGGGTAACGCCATCAAATTTTTTTCACGTTGGCGTTAGTGTCAAGCCGTACTATGGCGATACTGGCGATACTAGATTAGGATTAGACAATTACTGCTAAATCTTCTTTTGAATCATCATTGATTTATTACAAATCAAAAATATAATAACGGTAAATAATACCCGGTAGAACATGACAACATTGAATAAAGTTCCATCAATTCCAAACGTTCTCCACCGTGGAAAAATGCTATGTTGCTCTGATGAGGCCAAATGAGGCCGAAACCATGGTCAGCATCTGCTTTTCTTCGGTGGAACGTACTCCATTTGGGGCCTTGACGATGGCAAATTGGCTAGCTCAATTCAGATCGTAACACTTGTCGATATTCATATCGTCGGGTGGTATGCATCTGAATTTATCCTTATCAAAAATATAATGTTCTGACATTGTTTAGCGTTAGCATCCATGGCAGCTTGTATCGTCAATGTTGACATTGTTAGGCGTTGCACTATTATTAAATAGTGCTCTCTTAACAGTGTCAACATTAGTTGTCACTGTTTAGAGAAACTCATAAATGTAAACATATCCATGTGTTGACTCTATTGACTGTCGACATTGTTGAATTGGCACTGTTTAGACTTGATACTATTAACGACACAGTTGAGGGTCAAAGACACTGATGATTGTTGATCCAGAATCGCCACTATTGCTTCTTCATACTCTGGTCATTGGCAGTTATGAATATTGATTCGGGTGTTGGGTACTGAAATTGTGGAGTTTTTGAACTGTTTAGCGTCGGCATACAAGAATATTGACACTGTTATAGTTGCGGTTCCAGGAGTAATTTCGGAGAAAAAGCATAATTTTATATTTGAAATTCTGTAAGGTGTTTGTCTCGGTGTTTGTTGATATAAATAGGTACCTATATATTCATAATTGTTAAATAAGCTACATGTTTGAAAGAAAACTACTTTGAAACTTATTCTTTCTTGAGGGGGAAAACAAAATCATTCTTTTTAGTAATAAATCTAGAGAAAAGTCAAGGTAACCCAAATGTGAAATTTCATCGACCTCGGTGCAATTGTTCTGTCTTGACGATTTTACAACTGACATCATTTTTTTGGAAATTTTTCGAATCATGGTGAATCTAAATGTGATACATATTCTAGAAGAGCAACATCTTCTAGAAATAAATATTCGAATTAATATTTCTCTCAAGTTTTCAATGGGAGCTACCTTTGTGGTCTTTGTTTGCTGAACCTATTGAGTGTTTAGCTTTCGATTGTTGACTCAGTTAAGTATGGACATTATTCAGTATTGACTTTGTTGAGTGTTGATAAGGCTGATTTTTGACCCTGCAAGTGTAAACACACAGAAGAATTGATAATGCTGATGGTTGGTAGTCATTATTATAGTGACAGTTTGATATTGACACTGTTCAGTATTGACACTGTTAAAGATTTGCCCTCATGTGTTTTGACACACATATTCGAAAAAATATTTCTCTCAAGTTTTCAAGGGGAACCGCCCTTGTGCACTGTTGTTTGTTGAACCTATTGAGTGTTTAGCTTTCGATTTTTGACTCAGTTAAGTATCGACATTATTCAGTATCGACTTTGTTGAGTGTTGATACGGCTGATTTTTGACCATGTAAGTGTAAACACACAGAATAGTTGATAAGGCTCATCGTTGGCAGTCATGAGTTTCATGATGACACTGTTCAGTATTGACACTGTTAAAGATTTGCTCTCATGTGTTTTGAGTGCTGGTTTACACTATTGCGCATGAGTGCTTACACCACTACCGATATTGTTGAGTATTGAAATTCAGTATACATTTTTCAGTATCGGCATAATTCATTGTTGACACCGTTGAGTTTCTTTATACTCTGTAATAATCTGTTTTGGAGTTTCTTCGGGTACTTACAGACCACCAATTTTTTTATATCCTATTATTCATAATTTTCCTAATTCCAAATTTGTTCAGCCGATTCTAAGAATTACCTTGAATAGCTGCCTAATTCTTCCAACTTCATTTAGTTAAGCACGGCGTCAGTTAGCTTTTTCTCTTCTTTCTTATCACTTTACACCTTCTGTAACGAAATTCTATTTTTTGTTTCAAATCCTTCTTCATTCTTAGATGAATCAGTTTAGCCAGAGCAAAGACATTTTGACCGGTGCGAATTTTGCCATTTTTCAGCAGATGCGAGACATTCCTTTTCCTCTTCCCTCAGGTGGGATTAATAAAGGGGATCTTTCCCTGTCTGTCGTTCATTCTTGATTGATTTTCATTTCATTCGTGATTCATTCTTATTGAGTATCAATTCTGCATTCTTAAATGACTCCGTTTTCTGTATTCCGTAGTAATTCTTGATTTTCTAACTAGTGTTGGCTCGAGCCTAAACTTTGTTCCCGTCTTCCTGAGCGACCACGAATGTGATTCATCCCTAGTAAAAATTCAACCTATCTCGAAGAACTTCAATAGACTTCGAAGGTAGTATGATGAGTTAAGAGCTAAATAGCCACTCCATACTGTTAAATTCAAAACACAGATTAAACCAAATCCGTCCAGCCCTTTTCTTTGCGGAAGTTTTTTGACCTGAGGTGCGAAAGCCCCTGGAAAGAAGAAACAAACCCGTCCCCGATGGGTTCACCCCACTGTGAGTATTTTGACTGGCGGTGCGAAAACCCCTGGAAAGACGAAAACTGAGCGGAGAAACGAATCCCACCGTTGTGCCATTGCTCCCAACCTGTGAACCTGTAATTTTTGAGGCTATGGGAATTCCGTCCCATTTTATTTTCGTTGAACTCACTTTATAAAATAACCACTTCTCATTGCTATCTGCACATAATACTGAGAGAATCTTCGAACTGTGCGTTTTCTATTTCCATCTATTGAAATGTACTTTTAGTTGACTGATACTAGTTTATATTTCTTTCAATCGGTGGATTTCATGGTTATGTGTTAGTAACTATTGTGTTTTTTATTTCGAGATACTGAATAAATTTGTGAACTCGGATTTTGATAGTTATCGGTAACACCATAGAAAAGAAGGAAAAGGTTGTCGATTAGAAGCCGGTACTCGAGAACTCCAAGAAAAACCCTTTACACTGCATAAATCAGCAACTTCTTTTACCCTTGCTTTAATTTACTGTTTCTTGGTTTTTAGTCAAGTCTCTCGCTGTTTTTTTTTCATTTAATTTCTTCTTAATTTTAGTCAATTTAATCAACAGGTAATGATCACTCGATATATCGTATTTCCCATGTACTCTCATATTTTGTATCTGCATTCCATTTGTTTCTCCTCTCCAATTATTGATTTCTCATTCCTTGCCAGTATCTTTTGTATATTTTCCCGACAGTTTATTCTTTTTTCAATTCTGAAAAACGATGTCGCATGTCGAATTTTATCATCTCCTACTGATTTTTTTCAAGGAATCATTTCGGGGGTTCTGTCCGAGTTTTTCTATCGTACAGTCATTTTCAGTTTTGATTAATCCGGCGCTTTAGAGGAGCCGTCCAGTGTCCGAAGGTAAGACAGCACCTTCACCTTTGCCTATCCTTTGCTACAATTTGGGTTCTACCACTACTGTTAGTTCTTCGATTCTCTGCTGGTGTGAAAACCCGGAGGGAGCAGAACACACTCTGGGGTGAACTGCCTTTCCTTTTTTTTCTAACTTTCCAGTGTCCACCTCTACTGTTAGTACGAATCTCTTCTGATGTGAAAACTACTGGTGAGGGAAAATTTCTGTGCTGGAGACAATCGAAGAAACAAATTGTGTATATTTCAAAAAAGAGTATTAGTTATGATTAATTTTGCAAAATTCTATATAATATTCCAGTATAATTCTCTTCCTTTCAGAAAATCTTTCCAATTTGATGTTTGACAGTTTCAATCGAAGAAAGGCAGACCTGCGAAACATCAAAAATCTCTCCTGCATGTGTGCGAAATAATTCAATACGCAGATTGTGACCAGTCGAATCCCCAGCGGCCTGAATCCATCGGAAGCCTCAGCCGGCCGGCTCAGGCACCAGTTCCAGGAAGGCAATCTGCATGGGCATAAATTTAGCAGAGCCCCGTGTTTGTCAAAGTTAATTTCTAGAATGGGTTGCTTGTTATTCCCTCCGGCAATCCGCCGCAAAGCCCCAACATACGGGCTCTGCGCTCGTGACCCATCGCGGCACCAGTCACGTCGATTTATCACATCTCGCACTCCACGGCTGAACGGGATTCAGAGCCGGAAGCAGCGAAGATCCATGAAAAATTAGGAAAAGATCGAGGAGAAGGCGGGGATGTGATACAAGGTGATAATTGGCGAAATGTTGATAACTGTTCTTCACGATAATAGGGAATACTCCTTCTGACGAAAATGATGTATTTTTTATGGAATATCTTTGAAACGTCACATTTTGAAATTACCATTTCAACCGTTTCCCCAAAAAAATCATTTAAGCACTTAAAAATGAAAAAATGGGTATTTAAAGTTTGAAGCGTGTAATGAAGCCCAGTTTTCTGAGGAAAATTGGAGTTCATTTTAGTGCATTCCTTTCATTCCATATTTCCGCCTTTGAAAATATTTAATTCTCAAATATTCAGTACATTCATTCCGATAGGCAGAGTAAATGTGAAAAACCGTTTATCTGTGTTTAACGTTGTTTTTCTTGCATGCCGTTGAAGATTTCGACGTTTTTCTGATGTTGATATGCGATAAACCGGAGCTGACGACGTTTTTCATGTCGCATTCTGGAATTTTCGGATTTTGGCGTGTGGGGGGATTTGCCTATAAAAGCAGATTTTCCCCCGCGACGGTGACTTTTGACTTTTGATTCTCTGTTACTTCAGTCGCTTTTACTTTTTCTGCTCTTTTACTTCAGTCTCTTTAGTTAGTTAATTGTGTGCCCGACAAGCCGTTCAACAATTTTAAGAATAATTTCGTGTTGCTAGTATCAGTGCTATGAGGAATTAATTTTTAGTTTTTCATTTGTTTTCCGCGAGTGCCTGAAATAAAGGAGGTAGGTCCCCGTCTTTACCGTTCAGTTTCTTGATTAGACCTACACCGGTTACTTCTTTGACACTGCTGTACTGTATCTCTTTCTGTTATATTTTATCGTACTTCACCCTGTTTCGCGAGTCTGACTTTTCCCTTCGCTATCAGTCATGGCGCGTAAGTCCTTGGGGTACTGAAGGGAAAGTCCCGTCAACCCTCTGTCCGCGTCATAAGTGTTGAATCCGAAATCTCTTCTTTTCTATCAGTCATGGTGCGTAAGCCCTTGGGGTAGAGAATAAGAGATACCGCTCGTCGTCAGTGAAATCCTGTAGTTGCGCTCAAGATAGACCTTTTCTTCGCTATCAGTCATGGAGCGTTAGCCCTTGGGGTAGAGAGTAAAAGTCTCGAGTAGATCCGCCCTGGTCGTGTTTCTTTCATTTCTGGATAAATACAAATAATTACATCCCGATACCGTATAGCAAGTCATTTCACTTCGCGAGGTCATCCTTAGTATCCATTTCGTCAGTTCTGGTTGAACAACCTTTGATTTTTCACTGTACCCGGTATAAACTTTATAAAGTGCTCGTGACCGGATAGAACTTCCCGAATGTATGTTTGCTGATAGATTCGCTGAGAATCTTTGAATGGACGTGAAAAAGTCATTATTCCCCCTAAATGAGCCCTTCATGTAAGGGATGCTTCCTGCATACAACAATTTACGCGGATGAACAGTTCTCAATCGACTTTTAGTAAAATGTTCATTGCACATGGTGTAGTCAGTAGTGTTTGCAGGTTTTTACGCCCTGAAAATTTTATCCACTTCGTAGCACTAAAAATAAAAGTCAATGAATGACCGAGTCACATGTTATCAGTTTTAATACTTACATTCCCATTTTCCTGGGTAAAATTCGTTTTATTTGATCCACAGTTCTTCACATACAATAATTTTCGAACGATATTCTGAGGTTTTCGCCAAGAAATCAGACAAAAATTTCAATAATCAGCAACTATATAGAACGGGCTTGAAAAACAAAAGGCGATACGAGGTTATCTAAGGATACGAGAATCAAAACATTCAAAAACTGTTCTATAAAAATGCCCATATGACATCTCGCAAAATTTCATATGTCCCTCGAATTGATATTTTAACCAGTCTTAGGGTCTTAAAAACACATTTGAAACACAGATGGTGCTCACATCACTCTATTCGCTTCGTTTCCTATCTTTCTACTCTATAATCTTTGCTACTGCTAAAATGGCGACATATTCAAATCTTGCGTTAATTTTGGGATACTCTCTACATACCAAAGTAAGTACATATTAATCAACACATTCACACATGAGAAGAAATAAATTTGATTGCGAATTCTCCAGATCGTTTCGGTTTCATGCGGAGGATATTTATTTTTAATATTCCCGCTATCTGTACCTACATAAAAGGAATACCGCAGGGACGGTTACTGCAGGGAAAACATCCAGCATTTCCCGAATCGGGAGGTTAATAAAAATAGGATCTGCGGAAAGCCGGAAAACGGCGAGGGATGGCGGAGCGGGAGAGGAGCCGGTTGACCGGAAAAACGGAATCGGAAGAGACCATGGTTGATTGTGGAAGGACGAAGGGTGTTCGACTATCCGCTCGTTGGCTGAGCGATAACAAGGCTTGAATACGGGTCCCTGGGTAATGAAAGAGCGAACGGGCTAACAGGCGACGCTGAAAACTGTCCCGACGGACCGGGATTTTCCGACGTCGGAGCACTTCCACGACGAAAGCTGTTCTTTTTTTCGGTCTGCCCGGAGGTACGAGGAGGGAAAGGGGTTGTTTTGTGTTTCCTCAGACCTCAGACATTTCAAAATGGTCGGCTATTAAATTATCCGCTTGTGCGCATATATTTTCTCGAAATTATCGGAAATTATGTTCGAGCTCAGGGGCGTGAAAATTCCCAAGAATATTTCATTAGATTTTGAAACATGGCCGATACATAATTGAGGTAAAAATAGATCACAAAATGAGTTGCTAAACCACACAATTACAACAGCATCTTCAGGTGGGTGAAGGTTTACTGAAATATTTGGTACCGAACATGAAGATATACAGAATGAGTCCTAGGTTCGTATGAATATTTTAACAGTAGATTCTTGTGGTCAAAAGAAACACTTTTTTCCTTCGAAATTTTTTCCTATTCTGCCCTGATAAAGAGATCAAGAATATCTAGCTAAATCTGTGACACTACAAATCTGTGGATCTTTTAAACAGAGTTGCATTTTCTATGGTTTTTCAACAATATGTCTCTTTTGAGCCGATGCGAAAAAAATGGTAAAAGAAAAAGTGTTCCTTTCGACCTCAAGAATCTACTGTTGAGATATCTGTACGTGTCAAAGACTCACCCTGTTTAACCAAGCATTTAACTCCTGAAAGTCTAGAAGGAGTACTGAAGGTTTTCACATTCGGAGCAATTTCATAACAGGTACAATTCGGTCTAGGGCGAGGAATGTTCAGAGCAGGTACCAATTACCTAGAAATGCTTTCTAATGAATTCATCAATCCTGGCTGTTGTGCTCTCTATGTTAATCAAAATCTATATTCAAGAAAAACTGAAATATACACTATTTCTGTTGGTGGCTTTTGTTGAGTCATTTATTTTCTGCCATATCTGTTATTATATGTGTTATTTGGCAATGTTGCAGCCCAAAACAGTCTCATAAACATAAAACGCGAGGTCCGTCAAGAAATTAGAAAAATCAAGGATAGATGGGGGAGAGAAAAATCTAGGGAAATACAAGCTTACGCCTTAACCATGACTAAAGGCGTTTTTTAGAAGCTACTAGAACTATTTACGGTCCAAGCAGAACAGCTAACTTTCCTATAAAAGATGCTCATGGAGTTATCCTAACTGATGATAGAATTCTCGAAAGATGGAAGGAGCATTACTATCAGGTCTTGAATCAAAATAACGATTCGGATTTATCCATTTCAGACTGGCTCACAGCGTATAGTGCGATAAAAAATATAAAAAATAATAAGTCACTGGTCTAGACGGCGTTGCATCAGAGATATTCGAAGCTCTGGATGAAGACATTGTCAATAGTCTCCCAACACTATTCCGCAAGATCTGGGAACAAGGAGATGTGCCTCAAGACTTCAGAGACGCTTTATAAGAACAAAGGCGATACGTCAAATTGCAACAATTACAGGGGCATATCGTTGGATAGGTGGCCGGTAAAATTCTCACGAAGATTATAGCTAATCGTCTGATTCCACTCTTAGAAAAGCTATTACCTGAATCCGAGTGCGGCTTTCGACCCACTAGAGGTACAGTGGACCTAATTTTTACACTGCTACAATTGCAAGACAAGGCCCGTGAACAACAATCAAGGATCTATACAGTCTATATCGATTTAAGTAAGGCTAAGAAAAATTCGTAGCAGTGTGTAAAAGCCGCCATATCAACAGCACCGCTAGAATACAGCATAATGGCTCTACAACCGACCAACTCTGAAATTAAGCATGGCAGCGCCTTTACTGTTCAATATTTTCGTCATAGCTATCTCGATAATTGCTGACATGAGTGTGCCTGCAAGAGGTGTTGGACTAAGATTCAGATTTGATTGAGGCCTGTTCAACCTGAAGCACCTCAGATCAGAAACCCGTACAAAGTTTATTACAAAACTTCAATATGCAGACGACTGCGCACTTATCGCTAGCAGCTCAGAGGATCTATAGATAATGTTGGACACTTATAAACATATACTTATTAGACTTAGTCTTAGACTTAATATTGACAAAACCAAAATCCTGGTAAGTCCGCCAGAAAGCCTTCAAACAGATATCAGCCTGGAGGATGAAACTCTAGAACAGGTCGAGCAGTTCAAATACTTGGGAAGCTTCATAAATACCATGGCTAACTTGGACACGGAAATACACAAGCATATCAATTCGGCATCACGGGCATTCTGGAAGCTAAAGGACAGAGTGTTTCAAAATCACTACCTCAATCTGAAAATCAAGACAGCTGTTTACAAAGAAGTGGTCCTCCCAACGCTTCTTTACGGAAGCGAAAGCTGGACGCCCTACAGGCGACATATTAAACAGCTTGAACAAACGCAACAACGTCATCTAAGACAGATAATGCACATCAGATGGTTCCACAAAGTTTCAAATACAGAAGTCTTGCAACGCGTGAGTTGTACAACAATTGAGACTCAAGTAACGAGGGCTCGACTCAGATGGAGCGGCCACATTCTGAGGATGCAAGACACAAGATTCCCCAAAATAGCTCTGTATGGCTATGAATTCACTGAGGGAGCTTGGAAACCAGGAGGCCAGTATAAGCGGTTATGGATATACTACATCAAGCCCTAAAATAATTTAAAGCGAATCATAACTGGGAACAACTAGCGTTAGACAGATCACAGTGGAGGTCTTTGGTCCACAGTTATAATGGCTGTATTCGGGTTCGGCTTTTGGACGGTCCGAGAATTGTTCTCAAACTGCGCAAAACTGTTGCGCCCTAGTATAAAATCCTCTTTGCAGTTCTAGAACCATTCTCGGACTGTCCGAAAGCCGAACCCGAATACAGCTAACGAAGGCTCGAGAAGAATACAGCGGCGGCCAGATATGATTATTGACTATCCATGCCCGGATTGTGGAAGGATCTGTAGGTCACGGTTGGCTATCTTCAGTCACAGTCGCCAGTAGCCCTAAGAAATTATAAGTTTGATCGCACCGATGATAGTTCTGTTTTTGAGTCTTTTTGTAGATTTATTCTCGGTAATGGGATGCAGCAATGAATGAATGAATGAATGGTTACCTCTAAGTGCGTTAACTACTCTGCACAGAACGGATCTACAGCGAAAAACATTAAAATTAGCAGGGCTACGGAAGTTGAGCAAAATAGGGGCTAAAAAATATCTTAAAGCGCATTTAAATTATTCGCAAAGCAAGAAAACTCGAGCTCGCATTTAACGGCCGTTTTCAATAAACCTATTTATCCATCGTTTCACTTACTGGCGATTAGTAACCATTGGTAACCATTCTAAAATATATCTACAGATAGATCATAGAAACGAAATCATATGCATTTTCTATCTTCAGTAACTGAAACAGTGGATAGATAGGATTATTGAAAACGGCCGTTAGTAGTCATGCTGTTAAGAGTTTTCTGCGAGTTCGAATCGATATTTAGTTTATATTGCTTTGCGAATAATGAATGATGGACCGTAGGGGGGGACATCTACTTTTGTACTCACCGGTGGGGTGTGGAAACGGTATGTCCCTCATATGCTAAAAATCTGTAAAATTCGCGTCGATTAAATGTTTTTACTCGATACTGACGAACGAAAACGCGGTTATCTCCAACCTCATGTTTTTCGCGGTAGTATCGTTTTTCTAAACTTAAAAGAGAGGTAAAAAACGTTCAGCAATCTTTATGGTTTGCAACGATATCTGAGTCCTGTACTGGATTTGAAATGAGGATGAATTTTTGCTTAGAAAGCAAAATTTATTATATTTGATATGCAGCAGAGTAATCAAATTGAAAACGTAAATTTTCACTAGACATTCAGAATTGAACTTTTTGATAATGCACAATAATATTATGGATTTTTCATCCGCTTAGGGTTCACCGTAAGGTAGAATTTTTTGGACTTCGCATCTTTTCGACAAAGAAGCCTCACCTAAGAGAATATCCTCTGGATATTTATTTTCCACCTTCGCCGTAGTGGCCGTGTGTGCGAATTCCTGCACCGAACCCCCGAAAGGTGTCCGAAAATAGATATGTAAACAGCATGACCCAATTCGCAACAACTGCGTTTCGCACGTCACAGGATACCCCGACTTCTCGTTAAGTCGTATCCCGGGCCTGATAAATTACCCAGAAACCCGAGAATCGGCCTCGCAACCGACCGTCGTCGTCGCGTCGACGGCGGTTCGTCTTTGCGTCTTGTCCGTTTTTTTGTTCCGGCTTCCTGGATCATTTGGGAATTAATTCCATCCGATGTGAGTTATGGCTTTCGGAAAGGCCGGAGGCCCTGTTTCGTGGGGAGTTTCGGCTTTTTCCCTTCACGCTGTGCGGGATTTCGAACGGGAAAAACCCGCAGGAGAATGTATTATGGTCCGGACAAAAAAGCTCCGAAAATACGGAATATGGAAAATTGTCCGCGTGATCCCATATTTTAGTATTCTGGTGATTGAGTTCGGAAAGCTACCACCTGAACAAGACCTTATCTAAGTATTCTTCAGCGTGAGCCATAGAATATACAGAGTGGTCCAACGAAAACTTCTGATTCGAGAAGGAAAAACTTTTCCGCTTTTTGCATCCTCGTTACTGCAACCCCCTAACCGGTGTGAGCACATCCCCTTGATTTTGAATAATGATAAGGCGCTTTGCGACACCTCATGTTGAAGATTTTATCGAATACTATCTGATCCTGAAATTTCGCTCCAAAATTCTCATCTATAATGAAATGACAGGTAAAATAGTGTTCGAGCATTTTCTTTTGTGATAAGTTTATTAAATGTTGGAGTTTTGCTGAAAACTTTCACGTACATTACTCAAGATTTCTAGTGGAATTTGACGGCTTTTATTAATTATCCGAGTTCCCAAATCATCCAGTGACTCAGGCTGGGTTATGTGAATCTTGGATTTCAGGTGACTCCTACAGAAAGAAAATCCAGTGAAGCCAGATCAGCTGATCTGGGTGGCAACTCAATATGTCGTTTTCAATCCAGGCGTGAGGAAAATTTTCTTTTGAGAGCTGACGCACCAGTTGAATGAAATGAGGTGGCTCTCCATCTTGTTGGAAAATGATCGTTTGATGGCCTGCTGCATTGTACAATACTTGCACGAAGGCTGGATAAATAGCGTTCTCCAATAGATCTGAATAAATTTGGCCAGCAAGATAACCGGGCCGATTATGTGATTTCCATAAATACCCGCCCATACATTTATTTTTTGGGAAACTGAGTATGCACCTTACGAAATAATCATCTGACCAATACCGACAGTTATGCCGGTTTACAATGCCGTTAAGGTAAAATGAACACTCGTCCAAAAAATAGATATCGAACATGTAGTTTTGATTATCGTCAATAATTTCACTGACCACTTCACAGAACTCGAGTAGGCGATTCAGTTCCTGAACCAATCGTATCTTATAAGGGAGGAATATAGGTAGTTTTAGGAGTCTCATGATTGTTGTGCGTGAACTACTAGATACATCGGACCATTTTCCAGTACTAGAGGTCGGATTCATGAACTAAGACAGCAACGTCCCTCGCTTCGCCTCTGTCATGCACCCTTCTTTTTGATTTCGACTGAACTAGTAGCGTCAAATATGGCAACCAATTGTACAACGTAAGTAGCGGAAACATTTCTTGCAGGATGTTTACCGGTAAGAAATTTTCTGGTCAAAGCAATCAGGAAAATAGTTTTTTTTTCCTTTATATATTATAATATGCACTAGCTCAAACCCGAGGCTTCACTCGCCTAATGTTTCATTGTAAAACGCTAGTGAAGGTATAAATATTAGAGAAATTTATGGAAGCAGTAGATCAACAAAAACGAAAAATGAAATCGAAAAGTAATAATAATTAATAATCAACATCAAAAATTCGCTATGAAGAAAACTAAAAACCGTGAAAAAAACTCTACAATTCGAAATGATCATAATATAGATCGTGAAGCTTTTAACTTCAATTCGAAGTAGCCACTATGTGACATTTCGATTCTGGATGAATTTTTTCTTGACTGAATTTGTATTTCTTCAATTTGTCACGTCTGGCGAAATATTCCTTAGAAAATTATGCTGAGGTTTTTATCTCTGTATCATACGAAGATGTGTATGGTAACCTGTTGACGTTTTTCCTCTGCTTACACTGATATCTGGAACGAGGAACATATTAGAGGATCTGTCTCTAAAATCTAAAAACAATGAAGCGGTTGTAAAGAAATGGCAACAAGAGACAGATCCTAGAATCTGTTCCTTCCACATTATTTCGTGAATAAAAGACCGATTTTGAAAATTTTAACTGGGTTGTGTACAGAACATGAATAACTCTGAAACTAACCAACTCTTGACATCTCCCTCTATGTTGGGGGTTGATGACACTTTCATAGGGGTGGTTTTTTCGGAACAAACTCATGATGGAAATTCGCCCCCCTCAAAACTGAAGTTGAACTGTTGTTTTTTTAAATCTTCGTTTATGAGTTCTGGTGGGGGTAAAATTTTTGTTGGGACACCCTGTATACTTATGGGTTTGTGAAATGGTCCCTTGTAGATCTTGTGAACATGCTACAGGTCGCAATTTCGAATCTTTCATCGATTATGGGGATGCATCAGGAAGTTTATTGATTTTGGTTGAAATCGGAAAAATCGTTTTCGAGTTAGGGCACATTATACAGGTTGTTTCATTGAGAAACGGAAATACTGAAAATCTGTTTCAAAATTTGAAAAGACCACAAAAAACTAAACTGAGGCTTCTGCTTTAAATTTTCGCTCAGACAGTTTTACTGCACAAATTTTTATTGTAAAAGTGTAGTTTCGAACTTGGATTCATGAGAGTTGTTTGAAGTGACTTTTAATGATGAATTATTATCAAAACTATTGAATCCATAATTATTTTAACATTACTTTGTAATTATTTATTATCTTGGTTTTAAATTCTATAGCTGCAGACCATTTCAATTTTCATTTTTAAGGTACTCTCTCGTAATTTCCAGAAAAAGTTCAGTCCCTGTATGTACATAATGATTATCGAAATTGATATTGCTCGGATATTGTTATTGAATGTTTCAGTGAAAGAATTGAGATGAATAAGGTCAATTTCATTTTTGTTCAAGCAATTATGTAGGTACCTACATGTTTTTAGAATGAAAAAATGAACAAAACAAACATAAATCAAGGTACTCTGATTTCAATCTCGTGGATGATTATGTCTGCTGGGGTTACGTGAAATCACTAGTATCTTCCCGTGAGATCAATTCTCAGCATCAGCTTATTATGAAAATAGAACAACCTATCCAGAAAATAATGAACATTCTGAATGTAATTCGGAAAGCAGTTCGGGATGTTCTGAAACGAGCAAGGAAATGTTTAGACCAAAACGGAAGACATTTCAAGCGCAGTTTATGTAGTTTTTTCTTTTATTTTGTATTTTGTTTATTTTGTTAAATTTTTTATTTTGAAAAGATGAACATAATTGTTTTAACAGAAATTAAATCGACCTAATTTATCTTCATCTCAATTCTTTTACCGAAATATCAAATAAAAATATCCAAGCAATATCAATTTAGATAATCATTATGTACATACAGGACCTTAATTTTTTCGAGAAATGACGGGAGGATATCTTAAATTGAAAACTGAAATGGTTTGCAGCTATAGAAATCAAAACCAAGGTAATAAATAATAACTAAGTAATGTTAAATTAATTATGGATTCAATAGTTTTGATTAATCATCATTAAAAGTCACATCAAACAACAGGGTGTTGTTTCGAGGATTCAAACGATTCATAATTTTTTTGTTAACCCGAACCTGGATTATCCTTGCGGTTATTGAATGATACATTTGAGCTTTGAATAAGGAACACGTTCGCCAAATATGAAGAAAATATATTGGGTGGATCGTCTGATATGGCCTCTGGAAAAAAAGAGCATAATTCGTTGAACATCCTGTATCTCGGCTACGAAGACAGTAAGAGCCAATAAATGTGGTATATCCTGAACCACCTCGTGGCGACGTATCCGCCTGATAAGTATTGTCGTTTCCCAATGAAACACATTTGCTGCTAACTTAACGAATCCACAATCTCTCCAAAAAAAAATTCTGTAAGCTTTTTAGAGGTAAATTTTCGGAATGTCCGGGTTTTTTCACTGTGGTCATTTAGCCAGTCCACTCAACGTTTCACTCACCATTAGGGTAGGCATTTTCAGGTCTGGGATTGTATCTTGGCCGGATTATGACTTCGATCTGGTGGAACTAGAGCTAGCAGCAGTGAACTTAGCTGAACGTAGCTCCTAATTGCTTGTTTCCGATAACTTCCGTTCTCGTCCTTATTAGATTTAAAAATTTCTAATGAAGTACATCTCGGCTGTTTACTCTGCGTACCCGCCGATTGGTACGCGCCCCGCGACGTTCGATCTCTTAATTCCGACGCTCTTTTCAGCGAGGTCGAATATTAAGGGGACGGAAAATTCGTTAGCATTCCCTTCGGGCGTGGAAACTGCCTCGGCGCGTTCCTAATTTCCCCAAGATTGAGACTTGGCGAAGTGTCTGAGATGTTGATCGTCCGGGAAATACCGGAGTCTGAAATGTTTTCAAGGTAAACCGTCTCTGCCTATTCCGTGACGTTGGATGAATATTCATGCTTCGCCTTTCCGGAAATTGCGGGCCTGGGAAGGTTACGAATACCGAACGGGGGTTTTTGAATATTCTTCCGAATTATGTGTACGAACTAATTTTGAGTAAATACGGAAAATTGATTACACGGTCAAAAATTGGACCACTCGATCTTTGCAATCAAGTCCAACAAATTGTTTCAACGAAGAGGATCAATATCTTTCTGTAACTTAAGTCCACTTCTCTTGGTCTCGTATGAGAGAATCACAGTACTTACCTAGTCTCGTAAATACTTCAACAATAGACTATCAGTAGATTCGTCTGACATGGAACAGTCCTGTAACTTGGGACAATTACACCTCTTGGAGATTCCTTTGTTTCTTACCATTTATGAGTGAGGGAACAAACTTATAAGATTGTGTAGCGCCTCTTCGGTTAGTTTAACAATAAATTCCTGTTGAGTTTGTCGTGACCAGTGCGTTTGAATTGAAGGGAAAAATTAACGAATTCAGGTGTGTAAAAGCGCGTTTTTCATGGCCCTTATACTTTCTAGTGCCCTGTACAGGGTGGGCAAATTTCGATGTTTTAGCACTACAGCTTTTAAACCAGAGGAAATAGACAAAATCTGATACCCCATTCTCGTTCTCTTTTTCTGAGAAACTAAAAATTGTAGCAGTCATTTTTCGCCACTTTCTTTTGTTTTCGAGTTATAAGCAAAAAATGGAAAAATGGCGATATTGAAATAAATTTATATATCCGCTAATACTGATGATAGAGCTCTGAAATTGAAACATTATACAAGCACTTTTTTACGTAGAATCCAGTGGCGTGCTCGCCTTTTTAGCAGGATTTTTAATTACGAAGCTATTACCCAAAGTTATGTTTTTTTAATGGGAACACTAGTTTTCTGTGCAATTTTTTGAAAACTTAATTTTTACTGATTTCAAAAATATATAACATCATATGGTTTCCATCTATATAAATGATAAAAAATGGTCAAAAACCTTTTTTCTCAATATTTCTATGGTTTCAATTTTTGATGAGCACAGAAATATATAGCATCGTATGATTACAACTGTCTCCTACTATAAGTCTTTTCATTATTATGAAAATTTATTGAATATATCTTGATTCAAATTTTGTGAAAATTGGTAAAATGCATAGAAAGAATGACATTGCCGGAAGGAGACTGCTTTTGTTATAGGAAACTCTATTTTTCTGTGCTCGTCAAAAGTTGAAACCATAGAAATATTGAGAAAAAAGGTTTTTGACCATTTTCTATTATTTATATTGATACAAACTATATGATGTTATATATTTTTGAAATCAGTGAAAAGTTGCACAGAAAACTAGTGTTTCCATTTAAAAAAACTTAACTTTGGGTAATAGCTTCGTAATTGAAAATCCTGCTGAAAAGGCGAGCACGCCACTGGATTCTACGTAAAAAAGTGCCTGTATAATGTTTCAATTTCAGAGCTCTATCATCAGTATTAGCGGAGATATAAATTTATTTCGATATCGCCATTTTTCCATTTTTTGCTTATAACTCGAAAACAAAAGAAAGTGGCGAAAAATCACTACTACTATTGTAAGTTTCTCAGAAAAAGAGAACGAGAATGGGGTATCAGATTTTGTCTATCTCCACTGGTTTGAAAGCTGTAGTGCTAAAACATCGAAATTTGCCCACCCTGTACATGCGTTTCATTATTTGCATGTGTAATTTTTTTGTGGATACGTGGGATATAAGATATGTCATGAAACAAGGTTGTTTACAAATCAAACGGCAACACGGATCTCATTCATTCATTTTGTTGTTTCGTATTCATTCAAATACGAGGATGTATTGATATCTAGTTAGCCTAGACCAGTTCCATGTATGAAAAAAAAATTGCGTTTCCATAGCAACGAACAATAACTCATATAAAGTGTCAGTGTGAAGTTTGAGGTGAAAAAGTAAACCAGAGTTACGCAATAAATTAAAAGAAAGAAGATGTTCACCGAAATTGTGAAAATCGAAGTATCGGGCCATCATCAAGTACTTGTATTTAAAAGGGTTAAGAGGTAAGCAGATTTACGAAGATATGCTTAATACCCTTGATGATCAATGTCCTTCGTATGCGACCGTGAAAAATTGGACTGAAAGCTTCAAATAGGGCAGATTTTCCATTGAAGATGATGACCGATCGGGAAGGCCAGTTTCTGTGTCAGTCCTCGAAAATATCGATGCAGTTCATGTTATGATTTTATCAGACCGTCGAATTAGGCTTACGGATATCTGAAGCACGGAATATTTCAGAACGCGTTCATCATATAGTTCACTTCAATTTGGAGATGAAAAAAATTGCTCTAAAATGGATCCCCGAATGTTTGACTGTTGACCACAAGAGTGCAAGGGTAGAAGCAATGGCGTTCGATCTGTGCTCGATTTGAAAGCGATGTAGACTTCTTTAACCGAATTGTTACTATGGATGAGACTTGGATACATTTCTACGATCCACAAACAAAGCAACAATCGATGGAATGGCGACACTTTGGTTCTCCAAGACCTGGGAAGTTTCGTGTCCAAAAATCTGCTGGAATAATTCTTGCTTCAGTATTTTGGTATTGCCATGGAGTAATCATGATTGATTTTTTGGATAAGGGTAGAACAATAACCGGAGATTACTATTCGACATTACTGACCACTCTACGGGAAAAAATTAAAGAGAAAAGACGCAGAAAGCTATCCAAAGGTGTTTTGTTTTTGCAGGACAACGCCCTTGTACACAAATCTCATGTTGCCATGCCAAAAATTCGTGATTTAGGGTTTGAAATACTAAAACACTCCTCTTGTTCACCAGATTTGGCTCCATCCGACTATCATCTCTTTCCTCAACTGAAAAAAGTTCAAAAAGTCGTAAATTTTCTTCCAACGAGGAGGTAATAAACAATTTTTTGTTTAGTTTTTTTTTTTAGTTTTTTTTGAGTTTCAATATATTTACTTTCGCAGATATAGGAGTTTATCATTTGATTTCCTTACCGAATTTCAACTACACCGTCCCAAGTCACCTACTTCATTTGACAGTTGAGATATCAATGGATTTTAACTTTAGTTTTTTTTTTTTAAATTCATATCCGAATTCCGAAGCATTGTATGTATCCTTATCAATAGTCTGGATCATTGACCATATTCAAACCTCTATTTCAGATAAAAATAGGTCACCGTTTTTAAAATATGACAAGTTGAATTTAAAAATCGTTCCAAGTCACCCAAATCAACGGTAATCGAGAAATATTTTTTTCGAATTTAAAAACTTAAGAACCATTTCGTTTGCAGAAGGAGCTTTATTACGAAGGCGTAGAAGGGTCACATCATATTTTAAAAATTCGTTCTTGGAATTTTATTCAGTTCCGACCTTCTAAAGGGTGTTCTATGACGATTTGGATCAGTTCCTGAAATACAGGTTGTTTTTCTACAAATATTCAAATTTATATAATATTAGGTGTTCCCACATTTATCATGAATGGATGATTATGTATACAAGGTGTACATATTACTTGTGTTTTCTTCTATGAGAGGTCATAACAATGATATGACAACCTTTTACAGGGTGTTACATAAGGACATGGATCTTTTCTTTTAGGAATATTCTGGATATCCTTTCACTATTTTTAACCAACACACTAATTGTCCAAATTGGGAGGTGGAAGATTCACTTGTTAATAAAGGGAATCACAAATCTGATTTTGAGTTCAGATTATGTACCTAATGGTTTTCATATTGATGGAAATTAACCTTCTTGCGAAATTTCTTTTGAAATGTTTCGTTACACTCATGAATCGCCAGTCCATATCTGTTGATAAAAAAAGTGTTATTTCCTTGTAGTGGACCAGGTATACGCTGTGAAACAGATATTTTTCCACATTGCTTTGTAGCGTGTAGATAAGTTTTAAGCTCTTAAGGAGATTATTATTTTCTAAGTCTAAGTAACATGATTCCCCTTCTACTATTGGAAAAAGCGTACTTATTTAATGTATAATATTCCTCACGGTACATGATTCACCCTCTGCTGTCAAAGTAGAGATATTTCAAGGGAATTACAGTCCCAAAGGAGCATGATCCTGCCCCGTGTCCAGCCCCTATTGTTGAACAAGATTTAGTTCAAGGGGGAAATTTTTCTGAAGTGAACACTCTTGTTCCCTTCATTAAATTTTAAAATTTCTGGCTTCAATCTACTCAATCTGAAGTTTTATGGCCGTTTGCACCGTTTCAATAATTCTGTGCTTGAACGTGGTTTAAGAATGTAATCAGTGATTACTGAAACGGTGCAAACGCCAATTGTCATATTATCATAAAAAATTTAGAATATTGAAATCAAAATTCGTAGTAGGTATCTTTTACATAAAAGCTTTCTTTTCATGCACGCAACTTAATTTCGACGGAAACTATTCGAAGAGTATACAACTAACAACAGAAGTATACAGACCGATACTAAAATATGCGCTTCTTTTTTCAACACACCGCAACCTTCAAGCTAGTGTTTTGTCCCCTGAATCCTTTATTTCCGCAACTTTTCATTACTCACTCTCAAAATCGTTTTTCAATGATGTAAATCTCACTTAGTAACAAAATCTTGTTAGTATTGGTCTCCATCTTCGTCTTCCTGACAAAAATCTTAAATGTTCTGTTAGATATTCTTTCAAACAAATTATCAGAAATTTGTGACATCCCCTAATTCTTGTTGATACTATCGACATCTCTTATATGAGATTATTATAAAGATTTTCATTGAAAATGCTTCAATCGCTTGGTTTATATGGAAAATCTGCCCCCGCGACTTTTTCAATTTAAACACAGGTGATCGATTTGACATTAAACAAAAATAATTCACCCCGATTCTCAGCTGTTTTTCTCCAACGGTTTCCGAATTTTTCGAAAAAAACTCTTTTTTCAATTGAATTTTTTTTCGACTTAAATTCAAAATTGGTTGATGGTGATTTTTTTTATCGTTTTCAGTAGTAAGAGTGATAAGGAAGGCATATTTCATTATGCCTCTCAGTTGAAAATCTTATTTTTGAGAGCAGATATAAAATAATATTATATATTTTTTTTATGTTACTTATAAAAGTGTCCACCACGAAACTTTGTCAGAAAATGTCTTTCGTAGTTATCTAACCTCAAGAAATTTTTCATTTTTTCTGAAGTGGTGGAACATAATAGAAAAAAATTAAAACTATTAGAGATTAAGTTTTCTTGATTTTTGGTATGGTACATAAAGGTCATAATGAGAAAACTGGAAGACGTGGGTGATATCTTGTATTCGAAAAAGATTCATCAAATAAATGAAAAACTATATTTCGGAATTCATTTCCTTTGATAAAACCGTTGGTGAGATCTGCAAATAATCTATATTCAACTTTTGTTTTCATTACTGAATAAAACTAGAAAAAAGAAAACTCCTTCCTGTAGTGCCACCTAGTCCTCTAAATCTGAATTATGTGAAGATTTGATCTCA
Organism: Coccinella septempunctata; assembly: GCF_907165205.1. Lineage (NCBI taxonomy): Eukaryota > Metazoa > Arthropoda > Insecta > Coleoptera > Coccinellidae > Coccinella > Coccinella septempunctata. Next base: position 9,129,389 of record NC_058190.1, on the reverse strand, counting down.
CATGCGTGGAAATCTACTCCAGGATCCCCTTTACTCCGAGCTTTCCTGTTTAGATGGCGCTGACAATGTGGGGGATGATATTGATTTATTATTTAAGCCATTTGCATTATGTTATTCTCATTTCTTCGATGCCTCATCTCTCAGGAAAAGTCGACTCTTTAATTGATGAATTTTTCAGAACAGAACTCGGGATGACTTAACAAAAATCATAAAATAACATTCAATGCTTTTTCGTGGAGACAAAGTTGAATTTTCGTTCATTTTTTCCACATTCAGTGAATACCTAACGGATATCCTAATTAGCTAGCTAAAACTTTTGGGTTGTTAAATAATCTTGAGTTAGGCTGTCCTGGTATTCTTGAAAATAGTTAGATACCTTGGTTGAAGTACGGAAATTTCATGGATGTGGTATATGTGGGACATATTTTTTTTCCTGGATATAGGAAAAATTGATCCTGATCCTGACCTGTTATTACCTATATTACACAGTGCTTCATGAAGTTAATGAATTTTTGAAATATCGCAAAATTCGCTCAGGCTTTCGACACCACTTGTTCAAAAATTTAACCTTTTTATACTTCAGTCTCACTGGTAACAACCAGTTTACCACTTCTACCAATTTTTGATCTACTTCGAATGTGGATCTGCTGGCTTCCATTTCCACGGAAAATGACGTATTGAGTAAAATCTCTTTTCTTCATTTTATTTGAAGTAGACTTGTAATAAACGGGCCTTGTCGACCGTTTTGATGTAGGGGTTTTAGGGAGGAGTAATAACCGAACTGAACTTGAATGAAATAAGCACTGCGGGGTTGTCACCTTCGGCAGTTAATTGCTCAGGAACGGACTGGGCGCAAAAGTTTACATTGGTCTAAATAATGCGTATCGCATCCAATCTTGACTACTAACTATTCTCCATTCACATTTATTTTAGCAGTCGGTTGGCCATGAAATAATTTTCTCAAGTTTTTGTAACTAGAACGGAGTCAGATTGGCACTTATGAAATGTCGTTAATGTCATAACGCCGTTGCCACAACTAATATCAATTTTTATTTCGAAAATGCCGAAAGTGCTTGAAAAAAAAAGACAGGGTTTCAGGAAGTGCCATTTAAAATTCATGTCCGCTCATTCAAATAGTTATACCCTGATATTCTAAAATCCACAATACGTCAGACTGTAGCGAACATATTCAATGTAAGTGAATTTATATAATGTTTCATCTGAATCTAAACGACTTATATTTCAGCTGAATATTTCCACAATCAGAAAGATTGTGAATGAAGGGGATGACAAAAAATTTCCTTCTATTGGGAGACCCAAAAAAGTGGTGGCATTTGAGAATTTTATGTTTGGGTGAATTAATGCGAAAAGTTTACTACAGGATTTTCGATTAATGTCATCGTAGAATAAGTTCCCGAAAATTGATTTTTCTATTTTTCATTTGACTTGACCTATAAATTGTAAATGTCTTAAGGTACCAATAAATACCTAATTATTAGATATTGTTATATCAATGTATTAAGATGAACAGCCACAAATACGCGCCAGTTGTCCTGTTAATTGTTATTCATGTAAAATTTTTGTTCAAAGGTGAAGTTCATCTTGACTTGAAACTTCCTTTAATTCATTTTACTTATATTGATGCAAGATGATTTTGTTGAAGAATTTTACATTCTTGTAATTATCTGTTAATTTCTTCGGGAGATACCCTTTCCCAACCACTGCATCATATGCATTTAATCTTCGGGTTAATATTTTTGAAATCTACAACTGATGTAACGTGTTCAAACTTCAGCCAAAGAAGATAACGAACATTAACTCTCCTAAAGCTAGTGCATATTATGATATTTTACTGATCTCTTGTATTTTCCATGCAAATAACTGGATTTGGTATGCCTTCAATCAGTTTGTATAAACTTCAATTAGGTTCGTCACATATTTTCCGAAGAGATTCGACATTGTGATAAAATACGTAATTACAGAAACTTTTACGTAGAACGGGCAACAGAGCGCTGATTTAAAACCCAAAAATGTTTTGGCAAGCGAGTGCTAAAATAAAAGTGAATGGAGTATAGATATTACTCTTCATTTTAATAATGTTAATAAGTTATCGTTGAATTACATTATTTTTCAACGTGGATTCCATTATGGTTATAAAACAAATGGATTTCCAATTTGAATTTTCCCTCTTTCGAGGTTTGACCACCATATCTATATTATGATATGTAACTTTAACATTAATCTCATTCTACTCAAAAATGATCATTTTCCAATGGAAAAGAATGAATCTAACCTTACAAAAGTTATGTTCAACACTACTTGGTACAAACCGTGTAGCTAGCGCCCTCTATGAGAGTCAGATATAAAAACAAATTCCTGGTTGTATCTTCAACGCTCTTTATCTCGAATATAGATGGCGTTACTAAGCAAGCCCCAATTATTCTTCAGTTATCTACTCGAGATCTACCGTACTTTGGTTCATCCTTTCCAAACTGCAAGCGAGGCTGTGAATAAAAAGTAGAGTAAATTGAATAATCTACCGCGAGTTTATTATGGTTACATTGAAGAGTATACAGAGTGATTGGAAAGTAATGCAGAAAATTTATATCTTCGGTATTTACTATTTTGTAAGTTTGAAAATGCTTCAATAGATATGTTTTTCATTCAGGCTTTTCACATATGATGAGTTTCCAATGCTCCCTCTACAAGAGTTAGAGGGTACTTCAGTTAAATGGAACCCTAATTTTGGTGCCAGAAATGGAACTTCTTGTTGCTGAGTATGCTTGATAGGGTTTTTCCAACGTTTTGTATTTTCTCATGAAATGGTTCGACACATTCCAGGGGTGATTTTGGCGTTGATAGCAGTATTAGTTGATTAAAATTCGTTGTCTGCTGAGGGGATCTCGAAAACTATAAGAGCTAGAAGAAAACGGATGACATAAAGATAAGATAAAAGTGCCAATGAAGGTTCAAGTTTCAGATCTGTACCTAAACTTCAAAGACAAAAAAGTTATGAAAACTTTTCGAAATCGTCAAAATCTCATTTGTTGCTTATGACTCAAAAACGAAGAATCGTAGGAGGCTACGATTTTCACCACTCTTTGTTTCTCTGAAAAATAGCTCAGAAATATGTCATCCGTTTTCTTGGAGCTCTAATGCTCTCGAGATCCACTCAGTCAACGAATTCTACCCAACCTATACAAAAATTTTCAATGAAACGCTAAGCAAAATTTTCAAGAGCCACAATTTTCCAGATTATCATGTTTATGCCTTACTGGGAAAGAAGTGAATTTTCATTTTGTGAAGTTTTCGTTGTGAAGCCGGCTCTGAATCGAATGTCTATATATACACATTTCTTATTTGCGGCCAGCAGGGTTCGCTGGCCGGTCGGCTCTCGGGTTTGCGACGAGCCCCCTCGTGTTTTTGCCCGATTGGAGATCCATACATGTGCACGGGCCCCTCTTCGGTTCCTTTTTGTCTCCCCCCTAGCCTCTGGATGGGTGCCACCTATGTTGACAGTTGAAATATCCGGAATTAACGTCATCGCTCACATGTTCAGGGTCCGGAGCGTATCGCTCACAGATGAGACGGTATTTCTTCCATCCAAGCAGGAAAAAGTGAATCAACCGGGGATCCGAGATGTTCGAAATTTCATTTAAATGCTCTACATCTTATAGGGGATTCAAATTTGGATTGCAGCGAGATCATGATGACAGTTCGAACTAAATAGTTGACAGTAAATTAGCAATTTTAATGTTATGAACTGTTAGGATTTATGAAAAAAATTCCGACTTTTTCAGAATCAGCTGTTAAAACTAAGTATACTCCAATGCGGATAAATTCAGATGCATACCACCCGACGATATGAACATCGACGAGTGTTACGATCTGAATTGAGCTAGCCAATTTGTCATCGTCAAGGCCCCCAAATGGAGTACGCTCCACCGAAGAAAAGCAGATGCTGACCATGGTTTCGGCCTCATTTGGCCTCATCAGAGCAACATAGCATTTTTCCACGGTGGAGAACGTTTGGAATTGATGGAACTTTATTCAATGTTGTCATGTTCTCGTGGGTATTATTTACCCACAGCGCCATGAATGAAGTATACTCCATTCACTTTTATTTTAGCAAACGGTTGGCTATGGAAATTTGACACATGTCACTCTGTATAGTACGAAAATGTGGGGTTATGAAGCTTGTCAAAACATTTTTGGGTTTTAAATCAACGCTATGTTGCCCGTTCTACGTAAAAGTTTCCGTTATTACGTATTTTTTCACAATGTCGAATCTCTTCGGAAAATATGTGACGAACATAATTGAAATTTATACAAACTGATTGAAGGCATACCAAATTCAGTTATTTGCATGAAAAATACAAGAGATCAGTATAATATAATATGCACTAGCTTGAGGAGAGTTAATGTTCGTTATCTTCTTTGGCTAAAGTTTGAAAACGTTATATCAGTTGTAGATTTCAAAAATATTAACCCGAAGATGAAATGTATATGATGCAGTGGTTGGAAATGCGTATATCTCGAAGGAATTAACAGATAATTACAAAAATGTTAAATTCTTCAACAAAAATCAAGTTGCATCAATATAAGTAAAAGGAATTGAAGAAAGTTTCAAGTCAAGATGAACTTCAGTTTTGAACAAATATTTCAGATGAATAAACAATTAACAAGACGACTGGCGCGTATTTGTGGCTGTTCATCTTAATACATTGATATAATAATAATAATTAGGTATTTATTGGTACCTTAAGACATTTACAATGTATAAGACAAGTCAAATGAAAAATAGAAAAATCAATTTTCGGGAACTTATTCTACGATGACATTAATCGAAAATCCTGTAGTAAACTTTTCGCATTAATTCACTCAAACATAAAATTCTCAAATGCCACCACTTTTTTGGGTCTCCCAGTATTTTTTGTCATCCGCTTCATTCACAATCTTTCTGATTGTGGAAATGTTCAGCTGAAATGTAAGTCTTTTAGATTCAGATGAAACATTATATAAATTCTCTTACATTGAATATGTTCGCTACCGTCTGACGTATTGCGAACTTCAGAATGTCAGGGTTTAACTATTTGAATGAGCGGACCAGAATTCTATATAGCACTTCCTGAAACCCTGTCTCTTTTTTCAATCGCTTTCGGTATTTTTGTAATAAAAATTGATATTAGGTTGGGGCAACGGTGTTATGACATTAACGACATTTCATGAGCGCCAACCTTACTCCGTTCTAGTTACAAAAACATGAGAAAATTATTTCATAGCCAACCGACTGCTTAAATAAATATGAATGGAGTATAGTATTTCTTAAATCAGAACTTCTTGGATCTTCACACGATCATAATAGAAGAACCATGATTATATGAGCGTCAATGCAATGATATCTTGTGTTCTTCATTACCTACAATGCCTTAAACTGAAACAATGAATAAGAAAAGTTGTCCAAGTTGAACTGGAAATTGGGTTTGCTGTTGTAAATAGAGTTTGTATGAATATTTAATATTATCGAAATTCATATGTATATCAACTCATTAGGTGGGAAAAAGTCTTCTCTAGGGGAAACTGATTTGTTGTGTGGAAAATCATTCAGCTCATTTTCAACAGATTAAGATAAATTTTCATGAAAACTTTTATTGAAACACTGCGTTCTTCGATGTAAACAGATCAGAGTCTACTAACTTTTCACCTTACATTTAGACGAAGTTATCTATATTTTTCGAAAACTTACAAAGATAACCTCAATAAAGTATACATATTGTGTCTTTGACTCGTATAAATATATTAACAGTAGATTTTTGAGGTAAAAGCAAACACTTTTTTTCCATACCATTTTTTCCGATTCGGTCCTGATAAAAATATATATTCATTTTAGGTTTTCATAATGAGCTGTACCACTCCTGGAAAAACGAAATTACCTTCAGAATAACTAGCTAAATCTGTGACGCTAAACATCTGTGGATCTTTCAAAAAGAGTTGCATTCGATCAAAGTACCCAATTTTTCGAATATCGCAGAAATTTTTCATTTTTGAACTCAAATTACTCGAAAACGGCGCATTATAAGAGGAAATATGAAGTACTTTCATTTTACAAAATGTTGAAATATTTATTAGATGGCGTTCAATTTAGTTTCATTTTTTATGGTTTTTCAACAACCTGCACCTTTTAAACCGAACCAATTCGGAATCAATGCTAAGGGAAGAAGTGTTTCTTTTGACCTCGAGAATTTACTGTTCAAATATTTGTACGAGTCAAAGACTCGGCGTGTAAATTATGTTTGCAATCAGAAGAAAGATTAAGAAAATAAAATACAGGGCATTCTATTTGAAAAATACCAGGGGACCATGCTTTTTGGCATTTTCTAGTACTAAATTCCAGAGCCGGAACTAGGATTCTGGCGCCTGTGGCGAATTCTCATAATGCGCCCCTAAGAAATTCTCTTTCCTATGTTGATTTGTATTTATCTTTCATAATCGAATACCTAGCTTTTTTTGATCGGGAAAATATTTCCTATTTTAAAGAAATTAATACAAATAAAATCAAAATAAAAGGGATACGAAATAACAATAACATGCATTCAAAATGAACTATAATTTGTCTTTTGTTGCTTTGGTTTCTGCAAGAATATCAATGATGTCGTGATTCTTTTTCTTTTCTATTGATGGGACTGCTATGCTAAATAATACAGCTTTTCCTGTCCAGTTAAAGACCTTAAATAGGTTTTCACTAATTTCATTTTGTTGAAAGAACGTTAATATGTAGCTGTGGCAGCTGTAGTTACTGATAAAGTCAAGAATATTTTGAGTGGCCACAAATTCGTATGAATCTGAATCGGAACTATACTTCAATGCTTTCTTGTTTAGTTCGCCAAGTAGAAAGTCTTGCAAACATATTCCCTCGAGAAAGCTGTCTTCAGCAACTTCTGGTAAAACACTAAATCTTTCTTCGAGTTGCACTGAAATATAGTTCAATACTTGAATGAGGTCCTTTTTCAGCTTATTCTTCTAGTCAAAATTAGAATGTTTCATCATCAGCTTCTTCTCCAGGCTATTTTATTTTTCTTCTCTTTTCCTCTTCTGTAACCTCTATCTGTGATAATTTACCAGCTCTCCAGTTCTCCAGGAGATATTGTTGTCTATGTTCTGAAGGAAATACCCCCAATCGGCTAAGGTTTCGCGCCTCAATCGGTCTCCGATAGTTTTTTTGTAAGTAGATCTCGAAATGGCCTTTGTTATCGCGTTGGTAGTTATGCGACGCCACAGCCGTCAATAGAGACGTTCTTTAGAAGGCTGTGGCGACGCATTCTGTTTTCAGACTGATGGTGTGGACTATATCTTAATAATTTATTATTATTAAGTATTTGATTATTATTCTCCAGTCCATGCTGTGGACTACGGACGTTTACAGTCCCACCTGTATAGTGTTCGTTTACGTTCAGATTAATTTAATTCACACACATATGTATAATGTGTTTGGCATATTTTTATAATATTATGTTTTGTGTTAAATATTAAATGAAAAATATTCAATTGGGGAGAATACTGTTTTTTTATTATTTTTATTTTGCGCCCCCAAATCGCTAGCGCCCGTGGCGACCGCCTCTCTCGCCACGCCCTCGCTCCGGCTCTGCTAAATTCTACAATGTCTATAAAAATACTGAGCTGCGAGACACAGCTGAAAGGCTGTGTTCTCACCGAAATATTATAATTTTTCACTTGAATTTGTGTTCAACCAGCCAGAATCAACCCAAGGGATCTGTTGGCATCGTCATCGGATGAAACTTGTCTCAGTTTAATAAAAATTCCATTTTTTATTGCACAAAAACTGCTTTGATCTTATTGAATTCGAAATACAGATCATACAGAAAATCATTAAAATGTTTTGACAAACTTGATGAAAAACTGATTATACTTAATGAATACTCGTTTCCCTATCAACCAGTAGAAGTTTCTACAATTATTATGATTTATGTAATTGAAAAAAAAATAGGTACATAAAAAAAGAACTTTTAGATGTATGTACATATTATATTTTAGAGAATCTTGTAGAGGAAAGTTTCCTCAAAAGAATTTATTTACCATTTATGATTTATATATTTATGAGTGTTTAGTTTTTGTTTTCAATAATAAGGATATTTTTGAATTCAATAGAGAACATAATTATCGAGATAATTATAATACAAGATATCTAGATCTTTTTTTTCCACAATACAGATTAACCATGACAGAGAAGGGTCCATACAATATGTGTATTAAACTGTTCAATAAACTGCCTGACAACGTTAAGTGATGTAATCATGAACTTGATAAGAAAAATGCTGGTTCGATTGGAACCATATAATTTAGATGAATATTTTAATTCCATTAGTCTGCATTTGTAGAAATTAGATTTTTTTTGACGTCATTTCATTTCTTATATTTTAACATGTTTGTAAGATTGGAAATAAAGAAGATTTATCTATGTATCTATCTATTAAGATAACGAAATGGTGCATTTTCGGGAAACTTCAATACTCCCAACTTTCGACGAGCAGTTTATTTTGATTAATTGTATTCTATATGAAAAAATTACTGATAAATACTTCGTTTCGATTTTGTGGACAAAAGACAAAATTCGGCTGAAATACGATTGCCCTATGTTAAGGATCAAACGCATAGTTGTCATTCAGTCGGTAAACAGTGCGCGAAAGTCGAACGAAAAATATTGGCCTCTCTGCCAGCAAAAATAATTTGTCATGTTGAAATAATTGGGTGACGGCCCCCGTGGAACAAATGCGATTTTTAATGAGTATTTAAGCGTAAAAATCCAGTGCAGGAATCTGCGGAGTTCACATCTCATAAGATACTTCACAAAGTTTGATGAAGTATTGTGGAATTTTTTGTGTCAACTCATTGGCAGTACAAAGTGACTCTAAAATTTGAACTCAGTCATTGGATCGTCATTTTTTTTGCATATCTTTTTCGTGATTCTCACGTCCATTTCTTTAATATTCGCTTTCTCATTCTTCAATTTTTCTTTTTCTAACTGCCCGTTTTCCATTTATTTCCAATTTCAATTTCAACTTTTCTTATTAATGCTCGAATATGTCAATTTTTATTTAATAAAATATCAACGTTTGTTCATAAGTTTGTGATGCATCCTATACAATGTTTTCTTGACGGCAAACATAGATACCTTTTTTTATCAGAAATGGATAGGCCAATGATGGGACTATTTTTGGCATTTTCATTATAGGAAAAAACAGTTGAACTTTTCAACTTTCACATAACTGAAATTTATAAATATAACCTAGAAAAGTATTCGAGAAGAAGAAATAATTTTCTCAAGTTTTTGTAACTAGAACGGAGTGAGGTTGGCACTCATGAAATGAAACCTCAATTTTTATTACGAAAATGCCGAAAGTGATTGAAAAAAGAGTGCTATTTAGAATTCAAGTCCGCTCATTCAAATAGTTATACCCTAATATTCTAAAATCCACAATACGTCAGACGGTAACGAACATATTCAATGTAAGCGAATTTATATAATGTTTCTCCTGAATCTAAACTACTTATATTTCAGCTGAATATTTCCATAATCAGAAATATTGTGAATGAAGAGGATGACAAAGAATGTCCTTCTATTGGGAGACCCAAAAAAGTGGTGGCATTTGAGAATTCTATGTTTGAGTGAATTAATGCGAAAAGTTTACTACAGGATTTTCGATGAATGTCATCGTAGAATAAGTTCCCAAAAATTGATTTTCCTATTTTTCATTTGACTTGTCCTATACATTATAAATGTCTTAAGGTAGCAATAAATACCTAATTATTATTATTATATCAATGTATTGAGATGAACAGCCACAATACGCTCCAGTTGTCCTGTTAATTGTTTATTCATCTGAAATTTTTGTTCAAAGATGAAGTTCATCTTGACTTGAAACTTCCTTCAATTCCTTTTACTTATATTGATGCAAGATGATATTTGTTGAAGAATTTAACATTCTGGTAATTATCTGCTGTTAATTCCTTCAGGAGATACCTATTCCCAACCACCGCATCATAAGCATTTCATCTTCGGGTTAATATTTTTGAAATCTACAACTGATGTAACGTATTCAAATTTTAGCCAAAGAAGATAATGAAGATTGACTCTCCTCTAGCTAGTGCATATTATGATATTATAGTGATCTCTCGTATTTTCCATACAAATAACTGGATTTGGTATGCCTTCAATCAGTTTGTATAAACTGAACAATTATGTTCGTCACATATTCTCCGAAGAGATTCGACATTGTGATAAAATACGTAATAACAGAAACTTTTACGTAAAACGGACAACATAGCGTTGATTTAAAACCCAAAAATGTTTTGACAAGCGTCATAACCCCACATTTTCGTTCTATACAAAGTGAAATGTGTCAAATTTCCATGGCCAACCGAGTGATAAAATAAAAGTGAATGGAGGATATGATAATATTTCCGGGATATGTACATTGTCGAGGCTATTGTTTCAAGAAAAAAAATCGAAAGCTTGGACAGAAACAGTTATAGACCTTGTACAGAGTGGACAAAATTGGTGATACCTGAACTACAATTTTTTAACCCAACGAGATAAGGGAAAATAAAAATTCCATTCAGGTCGTCATTTTTCGAGAAACTAATAATGCCATCAACTGCATTCCTCTATCTTCTTTTGTTTTGGAGTTATAGGCTAAAATTTAAGTTTGGGCGATTATCTCTGTTTCTGTTCGTGCTAGGATGTTGAAATGAAAACATTATACAGGCACTTTTTTTATGGCAATCCAGTTGCGTACTATGATTTTTTCCTACAGGTTTATTTGCTGAGCTATAATATAAAGTTTTATTAAACAGTAGTTTAAAATGACTTAGAAAGAATCACCATTTTTTTACCGTTTCAGAAATATATCATACATCGCCCTCAGTTTTTCTAAGTTATTTTAAACTACTGTTTTCATAAGACAAAACACATCTTTATTTTATAGCTCAGCAAATATACCTATTGGAAAAAATCATAATACGCCACTGGATTGCTATCAAAAAAGTGTCTGTATGAGGATTTCATTACAACATCCTAGAACAGCAGAAACGGAAATAATGACCAAAGTTGAAATTTTAATTTTGACCTATAACTCGAAATCAAAAGAAGATAGAGGAATTCAGTTTATGGTATTATTAGTTTCTCGAAAAAAGACGAACGTTATATGCCATGCATTTTCCTCTACCTCGTTGGGTTGAAAAAGTTGCAGTTCAGGTATCACCAATTTTGCCCACCCTGTACGCATCCCTGGGTCACCCTGTATCCACAAGCGTATGCATGCTCCGTGTACTGTTCATTCCATACTCTTGAATGGTGCAAATCGATCTGCGGATAGGAAATATTCGATCATAACAACTGGTCCCGAATAATTCCACTCTCTGGGTACCTAATCCGTGCCTGCCTTTCCAACCCACACCACCTCTCCGGTTTTATACCTCCAACCGCCCCCGTCGACCGAGTGCCCTGTCGGAGTTGTGCCAAATCATCCTCAACCCTGCGGACCTACGGGATACCCTTTTTCCCCCTTCGTCCGCCTGTACTAAACCCACGCCACCGCAGTTTTGTCCATATTCCAGCTCACTATTTCACTGGAGTGGATTGTGATGCAACCGTATGCTGCGGTGGAAATTTATTCCCAGAGGTCAAAAAGGAAAATGTGGAATCCTCGATCTGTTAGCGATAATGCGCTCTAGACTCTACTCGAATTTTTTCAATGGTACGCTGCTGATTCGTGTTTTTTTTTTGGGGGGTACTCAACGCGGGGAACCTGAAAACTCGGAACTTAGCAACCAATCATACCGGCTAGACAGGTGTCCATAAAAAGAAACTGAGTAAATTATGACAAATCTATACTCCATTCACTTTTATTTTAGCACTCGGTTGGTCATGGAAATTTGACACATTTCACTCTTTATAGTACGAAAATGTGAGGTTATGGCGATTGTCAAAACATTTTTTGGTTTTAAATCAACACTATGTTGCCCGTTCTACGTAAAAGTTTATGTTATTACGTATTTTATAGCAATGTCGAATCTCTTCGGAAAATATGTTGTAATGAATCCCCGTTTTCTGAGGAAAATTGGAGTTCATTTTAGTGCATTCCTTCCGTTTTACATTTCCACCTTTGAAAATATTTAATTCTCAAATATTCAGTACATTCATTCCGATAGGCAGAGTAAATGTAAAAAACCGTTTATCTGTGTTTAACGTTGTTTTTCTTGCATGCCGTTGAAGATTTCGACGTTTTTCTGATGTTGATATGCGATAAACCGGAGCTGACGACGTTTTTCATTCTTGTCGCATTCTGGAATTTTCAGATTTTTAACGTGTGGGTTGCCTATAAAAGCAGATTTTCCCCCGCGACGGCCTCTTTTTACTTTTTGATTTCTGCTCTTTCACTTTAACTCTTTTACGCTCTGTACTTTTCAGCGATTCGACGTTAATTGTGTACACGATAAGCCGTTCAACAATTTTAAAAATAATTTTGTGTTGCGAGTATTAGTGCTCTTAGGAATTAATTTTTAGTTTTCGTTTGTTTTCCGCGAGTGCCTGAAATAAAGGAGGTAGGTCCCCGTCTTTACCGTTCAGTTTCTTAATTGAACCTACACCGGTTACTTCTTTGACACTGCTGTACTGTATCGCTTTCTGTTATATTTTATCGTACTTTACCCTGTTTCGCGAGTCTGACTTTTCCCTTCGCTATCAGTCATGGCGCGTAAGCCCTTGGGGTACTGAAGGGAAAGTCCCGTCAACCCCCCTGTCCGCGTTCCGCGTCATAAGTGTTGAATCCGAAATCTCTTCTTTTCTATCAGTCAGGGCGCGTAAGCCCTTGGGGTAGAGAATAAGAGATACCGCTCGTCGTCAGTGAAATCGCGTAGTTGCGCTAAAAATAGACCTTTTCTTCGCTATCAGTCATGGAGCGTTAGCCCTTGGGGTAGCGAGTAAAAGTTTCTTTTCATTTCTGGAGAAATACAATTAATTACATCCCGATACCGTATAGCAAGTCATTTCACTTCGCGAGGTCATCCTTAGTATCCATTTCGTCAGTTCTGGTTGGCGCATTTTATTGAACAACCTTTGATTTTCCACTGTACCCGGTATAAACTTTATAAAGTGCTCGTGACCGGATAGAATTTCCCGAATGTATGTTTGCTGATCGATTCGCTCATATTTCATACCTACACATATATCCGCTGTACATATAATCAGTTTCCGAAGGTGTGAATAAACTAGTACATAATTTGATTTTGACTACTTCGTTATCACTCCCACCCTAGATAACAGCGAACTCTGTCTCGGACTAGCAGCTACCCTGGTAGGTTTGCTATTCTTCCTAGTGAAAAGAATAGCTGGCGCTCGAGATAAGTTTTCTCCGAGGTAACCACATTACAATGTGATGAACATAATTGACGTTCATACGAACTGATTGAAGGCATACCAAATCCAGTTATTTGCATGTAAAATACAAGAGACATAGAAATTACAATGGAAGCGGTAAAGGAAAGAGAAACGTGTTGCCTAGAGAAAGATAGAGATAGTAGTTTATTTCATGACCAACCGACTGCTTAAATAAATGTGAATGGAGTATAGCTGCATCGATCAAAAATACCAAACAATGTGAATTTCCATAGGAAAAGTACACTGCAAAAAATTGAGATGAAGTCACTAGAAAATATGTGCGTCGTCAAGTTGTCTATATGGAATTTTGAAGGCGACTGAACGTATTTGTTTGAAACACTTCACGTTACCAAAATGAAAATATGTATGTAAACATTGATGAGTAAATCTCTATATCGCCATTTTGTTTTGAAAGGCAGTTTTTCAGAGAGCTGATTCAATAATTATTTTTGCTTACTTGCGACAAGAATTTAATTTTTTGAGTTAGATAACAAGAGTCCAAACAATATAATATTGATGTGGCCGATACTTATTTACTTTCACCCACCTGAAGATGCTATTGTGATAGAGAAACACCGTATTATTTTTTTGACGTGTCAATGCTACTTTTGTAGTTTTTTATGGCAAAATACTTACTTACTTACTTACTTACCACATGAAAGATAAGCTCAGTGCAATTTCCCGAATACTACTGGTTTCGGGGGAGAATCGATTATGGTATGGGGAGGAATATCTTTGACTGCTCGCACAGACCTAGTGGTCGTTGAAAATGGAGCTATGAATGCTGATAAGTATATAAGGAACATTCTTGAAGAGCATGTAGTGCCATTTGCCCCATACATTGGTGAAAATTTCATTTTTATGGACGATAATGCCAGACCACATCGTGCGCGCATCCTTCAGGAGTACCTTGAAGAGGTTGAAGTCTCTCGAATGGAATGGCCAGCAAGAAGTCCAGATCTCAATCCGATTGAGCAGGTTTGGGACAACCTCAATAGAAGGCTGAGAAGTTCAGAAAATCATCCAGCTACTCTTAATGATTTAAGAATCCAACTCGGAGAAATCTGGGAAGGATTAGATCAGAACATTTTAAGATCACTCATTTTGATTATGAAACGTCTTTGCCGAGATGTAATTAACGCAAGGGGTGGAAATACCAAGTATTAAGTCACTTATCAGCATTCCAGTATTTTGAAAATTGTTCATTTCTCTTCTTTCACATAAGATTCGGTGAAATCCTGAATTTTTCTTCCATTTAATGTGTCTTGTTTCGTTCAAAACCTTCCCGAGAGAACATAAAAAATAAGTTATTAAGTCAATGTAGAGTTAACATTCATTAAAATTGAGATTTTCAGAATGTGCGTTAATTTTTTTGCGCAGTGTATTTCAGTTTACCTTCACCCACCTGAAGATGCTATTGTGATATAGAAACACGTGTCTTGGTTTAACAATTAATTTTTGTAGAAATCATATAATCTGTTACATCTGAATTACAAATGAAAAGGGTGTAGTTTAAGCCTAGTTTCTAGTTCAAAATCAAAAACAGTAGAAATTGTTCCAACTGAAGTGTGAAAGAGGTCCTGATTACGGTTCTGCAATTCTGATGTGGATTCGATAGAGCGGACGACCCTTTTGAGGAGGAAGGGCGGCTGGCTCGTGTAGCTCTCCGAAACGAGGGACAGGCTCAACCTTCTTCCTCTGCACAAAGGAAAAATATCTTTTTCGAACGGCGGCGATGGCGGCGGCAACGGACCTTTACCCCCTGTTACTATGGTTTTAACGTAGAGACATAGCCTGGGGACAGGTGGAAAATACAAAAAAATGGTTGCCACCCATGTTCACGGTTCAAATATTCATTTTAATCCTAATGGCCTGGAGATGGAGGCAGACGACGCCGGCTTAACTTTGAATTCTATATAATGGCTTATTTTCCCTCTCAAAATTATTTTGGCTGGAAGACTCGCGTTTTAATGACTGAAAACCAAATTCATTATTCTTTTACGAACTCATGCACCGTGTTATTGAAGATGGGACTGAAAATTATTGGTGACATTAATGATATGTCAAACTTGAGAAGAAATATATAAATAGACATCTAGTACGTACCTAAAAAAAAATGAAGTGATTAAATGAATACTTTCTATTTCCTTACTTCGAACAACGAAGAACTTACAGACGGTGGCGACCTTTACACGATAGATATACAAGGTCATTATTTCTTGACCTTACCCAAAAATTATACAAGATCTCACGATCATGAAATCAATTCTTATTTAATTGAGAAAATCCGAAATATTTTCAAGTTTCGGACAAACTTTGTTATTTCAAATGGCATGCCCGATTAATTATAACATTTCTGAATTTCCCATCGAATTTTGTTGTGATTTCGATTATGACTTACTGATATTTAGGAGCTTTCCGGAAATATACAGAGTGACACTGGGGTGCGTACATCTGTTTCTACCCGAGCCACCTAGTGTCAATCTTTGTAAGTAAGGTTAGTAGACTCTGATTTATTTTCATCGAGGAAATGAGGAAATTTTGGTGTTTTAATAATAGTTTGTTGATGAAGATAGATTGACGTCGAAAGGCCATGATAGATAACGTGCCGACATCGATGGTGAGTAGCGATAGACCGGTTTCGCTCTTGTTTGAGCTCGTCAGTATCACATAACTCAACCAACCGATGCCGACTGAATGAAGCAGAGGACCTTTTGTTGGAAGACAGTGGCGGCATCGAAGTACATAATTAATAAATTATTGCGACATCTGGCGTTCAACGACCTGAGCTTTCTAATATAATTTAAGTTAATAATAAAAAAATATATCTCGATCTGTCGAAAATATCTTTATCTATCTCATGATAGTAATCGGCGCTTAGTGAAGTAATTGAAAATATAAGTGCCGTTTGATCAAGATCATTTCACCTACATGATTAATGTAATTTGTGGAAATGAATGAATTTAAATATTTGGGATATTTTTTTCGATTAAAATATACCTACTACATATTACAAAATATCAACACAGAAGTTATTTTCCTACAATTACAACCACCTCAACAAGACCGCCTGACAACTGATTCTACAGTTCAAATTCAATTGACAAATAGCAAAATTTGAAATTCTTTCAATGGAGCCTGCAAAACTCCAAGTCAAATCACCACTTTTCATCTGAAATGCTCCCACCATATTATCATTCCTCAAAGATTACTCAATTTCATGCACAACGTCAATTATGTCAGAAATTAAATCTTATACTTTTTTTTTGCTCAGGTTTCTCGGCACTATCGAAATCATGGATTATTCACATTGCCTTTCTTAGTCGTACTACATCAGAATATTCATCTAGAACAAAGAAATCTCCTAACCTAAAATTATAACGAAAAATGGTTAATAGTTTCACAACTTTATGAAAATAATATAAATACTCACTCAATATTTTTAATACCTATTCTTCCATTCAGAAATCCTAAAAAACTTCTGAATATAGTTGATAACCGAATATGTAATGAAAATATCAAGCTCAAACAAGTAAAACTCGATATATTACTTAAATACTAGGTGAATGAATTGGCCGCTAGGCGGCGTTTAGATTTTTGGGTTCGCCAATTATCAATGTCCTTCAATTATGATCGTGTGAAGAATTAAGAAGTTCGGATATAAAAATATTACTCTGTTTCATCAGCTGGTTCAGAACATAGTCGGAATTTGTTCGATAAATAGGTACTTCATGACATTTATTGATCTGAAAGCTTGATCGGGGAATCAACGCTTGATTGACCAATAGACGTCAATTTGTTTTCAATCGATAATACAGTGAATTTCAATGGGACTGTGAGGTCCTAATGTTCATTTTTCCCAAAAAAAATTATGTACAATCATAGCTGCCCTTATGTAACTCTAAATATGTAAAATGTAGAAACGTATTGGCCTTTCTGCATGAGAATAGTCGACTCTGTAGGTATGAGGATGTTAATCGCAGTTATTTTGACTGTCCCTCTAACTCGAGAACATCTTCAATATAATAACCCTTCACAAATAGATGTCCTGAAATTAACACCAAAGTTTGGATTTCTCTGAGCGCTTCGTCTTTGAAATATCTAATTTTTTTCTTTATTTTTTTCAGAACTCTATCGGGGATCCTGTTTACCGAAAAGTTGCGGTGGTGGAGAACTTCTTCGATATCATTTATAACGTTCACGTGGAACTCGAAGGACGACCTGGAAAACATGCCGGACAGAAGAGGACCTACAGAACGGTAAGTTGAAGATCATCCATTAGACATAGTAGTTTCAGAATATAATCATAAACCCCCAATTTGTTGCAACAACATAACATAATTTTTGTCAAATTACACAACAACTTCAACATCTAAGAATTGGATTGATTACATTGAATATCTTTTGTAGACAGATAAAAGATAAAACTTGAGGTTATAGAAAGAAACACAAAAGTCTCTTGGAAACAATAAAATCAAGAGTTTGTCACCAATAACTGTATTTATTTTTTGGCACTAAAATCGAATATTTCTCATGAACTCCTTAGCTTCAACATCCATAATTGATGTTTATGTTCTGTGAACTCCATGAACTTACGTTCCTTAAATGAAGACATATACCATATCTAATCTTTGTTTTTGTTTCAATTTTGGGGTTATCAGAAGAACTCTTGCAAAAAAAAATAAAAACAATCAATCAATCCTTTTCCAACCAATATTACCCTGAATTTCAAGATGAAACCAAAAAATCTTCTTGTAATCAATGTAAATAATGTAATAAACTTCTTCTTCTTTACTTTTAACACATACTTGTTAGATATCATTCTGTTCATTTCTTATTTTATCGCTCATAATAATGTCATAAGAGACGAATCTTCGTCAGGGAAGCACCAATTTACATTTAAAAATTTGTTTTTCCGTTTGACGAATAAAAAAATTTCTGACTTTCCGAGGTGACAAACTGATTGAATTGAATTATAATGAAAACCCCATATAAATTAGTGGTTTCTGACGTAAGACATTCATTTTCTCTTTTTGAACTGACCACTAAAACGGTGTAGACCCCTCTTAACGAAGAATTATTTTGAACCCACGATAAATTTTTTCAAATTATATTTTCATTTCCTTTATTTTGCCGATCGGAAGATCAGGATCAATAGTTCCATTCATATGAATAGTATTTATACAAAGAGAATTATCATCGTAACAAATGGGAAATTAGGTTTCAACAGTTCGATCTTCCTTCATCCGACCAGCAAGTAAAGATTCAGCGCCCGGAGTTATTTCATATTCCGGTTACGTCGCACCTGTTGATCCCCAATATATTTGAACGTTTGTAGTCTGGCAATATGGAAATGGGGTTGTTTGGGCGGAAGCCTCAACTCTAAGGGATGTCTATAATGCTTTCTCTCTATTTCACGGCGGTATGCTGCCCCTCGCGGATTTTCACATAATTCCTAATCCGTAACAACTCAATCACAGCTCTTTATTGCGTAATTGATCCTTTTGGGATCCCATTAATTTAACTGGATGGTTATATCACTTAGTGTACCTACTAATCGATGCTAATAGCTGGTAGACATAAATTTTTCGAAGTAGATTTTGAAGCAGTTTTTAATTCTTTTTAAGTGTGTTTTCGATATTGCAATCAATTGATCTCCGTTTTTTCATATACAGCGTGTTTGATTATACAGGGTATCCCGAGAGTAACTGTACATACTCTTATTGGATGTAGAGTAGCATTAGCTGAATCTTACGAAAGCGTTGAAGTGCCACACAGAAAAAATTCAAATTCTGACTTGCAAGTTGGAATTCTGAGATGTAAGGCATATATAGGCACATTTGGACCCTTAACCTACGCCTACCTTATCTCTTTTCTTTCAAAAGTTTTAACTGGCGTTATTGATTCATCCAAAATTCCACCAAGAAGCCAAAAACACATTCACGGATCAAAAAAAAAACAAAAGTCATTAGACCTATTTTGGCCCTCTTCCTGTCCTGCATCTCAGAATTCCCACTTGTATCTCAGAATTCTGACTTGTATCTCAGAATTCTGACTTGTATCTCAGAATTCGGAGTTGTAAGTCAGAATTTTCACTTGTATCTCAGAATTCTGATTTACAAGTCAGAATTCTGACATGTATCTCAGAATTCCGACTTGCAAGTCGGATTTTTTTTTGTGTGGCACTTCAGCGCTTTCGTAGAATCCGGATTGACAATAAAAAATAATTTCTGACTTTCCCCAGAAATATACAAGTATTTTCGAAATTCATGGGAATAGATACTGACTGAGACAATCACCAAAGCCAAACTTATCGACGGAATTTATTGAATCTTGGAAGTTATTGATACAGGTTGAGATCTAGTCAGAGAGCTATCGACTATTTCAATATTCCAGGGCTGGACTCATTAATCCTCATGTAGAATGTTTAGGGTGAAAATATAACTTTGTATTTAGAATTTAAAATTTTTGTTTCGTTTTTGAGAAGTTTTCAAAATACATGAAACGTAAGGATCTTCTCGAAAAACTCAGTGAAGGTGAAGCAAATGATTATTATAATTTGCTAATATACTGTGTGGTCCGATGAAAACTCAACACCTATATATTCCGGGTTTGAAGTGCAAATGTGGAAAATCGCTGTGACCCTTCCATTTCTTATTCGAGGAAGAACAACTTTTCCACTGTCTGCATCCCCGTAACTTCAATTCCCTAACAGGGGTGAGCACAACCCCTTAATTTTGAATAGGGATGAGGGGTGTTGCGATATCTCATGTTGAAGATCATCTTATTGGAAAATAATCGTTTCATCGACTTCTCTATTCTCCAATACTTGCACGAGGGGTGGATAAATAGCGTTCTTCATTAGATCTAAATAAATATGGCCAGTGAGATTACCGGGTATAAAAAAGGCCCGATTATGTGATTTCTATAAGTACCTGCCCTTACATTTAATTTTTGGCTAAGCTGGGTATGCACCTCACGAAATCATTTTGGATTTTCATAACTGTCGGTAGGTTATGTCGATTTACAATGCCGTGTAGGTGAAATAAACACATATAGTTTTGATTACTGTTAATCATTTCTCTGACCACTTCACAGAACTGGAGTCGGCGATCGGGATCATCCTCATTCAGTTCCTAAACCAATCGTATCTTATAAGGATGGAATTTATGTTGTTTTCTCATGATTGTTATGCGTGAAACATCAGATACATCAGACATTTTTCTAATACTAAAGGTCTTATCCATTGCTACATGACATTAGACAGCCATGTCCCTTGCTTCGTCCCTTTCATGCACCCTTTTTTGTTTCCGAAACAGTAGCTTCAAATTTGGCAACCAGTTGCCCCATTTTTCTACGGAAAGCGCCATTTCAATTCTATTACAAATTTTGAACATTGTTAACGTTCTTCAAAATTCACGATATACTAGGGTAAATCAAAAACATGATCGACTACTTTTTTGGACAAAAAAAATTATACTTTTTTGGTCAAAAAATTTACAACATAACTACTAAATATTTTGGAAATGTGTCGAATAATATTCCCATATTCTCGAGATAAATTCCACATTGCTTCTTTCACTACTTTCGCTGTTATCTCATTTCATTTCATTTCATTTCATTTCATTTCATTTCATTTCATTTCATTTCATTTCATTTCATTTCATTTCATTTCATTTCATTTCATTTCATTTCATTTCATTTCATTTCATTTCATTTCATTTCATTTCATTTCATTTCATTTCATTTCATTTCATTTCATTTCATTTCATTTCATTTCATTTCATTTGTAATCGAGTTTTTTGGGTCAAAAATGGATGGAACTTTTGTTGCTGAGGACGATTTGATAATTGAATGGTTTCTCTCTCACCTATTTTCAAAATATGGATTTAGTGATTAAACTTATTGAATTCGAATTTTTATTCTTTTGTAAGTCTACAACATACACTTCAGCTTCTGATTGTACAGTTAAACGTATCAATGACATGTTCATTTATTTTTGTAATTGAGATAATCTATTTCAATGATAACCTCTCATTTCATTTATACTCGAGTTTTTTGGGTCAAAAATGGACGGAACTTTTGTTGCTGAGGACAATTTGATAATTGAATGGTTTCTTACCCACCTATTTTCAGAATATGGATTTAGTGATTGAACTTATTGAATTCGAATTTTATTCTTTTGTAAGTCTGCAACATACACTTCAGGGTGTGATTGTACAGTTCAACGTATCAATGACATTTTTGTAATTCAGAAAAATTCATGTTTTTCGTAACATTTCTAAAGCAACAATCAGTCCTGATATGTATATGATTGACGTCAAAATACATAAAAAAAGTAGAAATACGAACCATTTCATCTCTATAATAAAAAGGGTTGATGAAAAAACAACTAGGAGCAAATTATCCTCAACAACAAAAGGTCTATGATATGTCAGGATTCTCATTTGAAAAAATGACCCACATGACAACCACACCCCACTCCTCCTAGAGAGTGGCTGACAAATTCCTAATGAAAAGTTGAGTAATTTAAAATGAAAAGTATCCTCTTCGAGCATGTTCCTGCAAACACAAATACAAAAATATGAATTTTGTGCCTTACTTTTCCGCATTCTGCATATCGATTGAATCTCATAAAACATGAATCGAAAGTTCAACGTAATATTTGAAAATAACTAGAGCTCTATTTCGCTTTCCATGAAAATGAGTAGATTCGATTGTCACGCCACGCTAACTATACTTTGTTTGTGTTTCAGATAACCGAGACGTATGCATTCCTGCCGCGAGAAGCTGTCACACGTTTCCTACTGGGATGCACGGAATGTCAGAAGCACCCTCGCTCGCCTTCCCCTTCATCAGTTCTGCCAACCCCCAGCCCTAGCCCCACGCTACCTTTGGTACACTCCACGCCGCAACCTCTGACTATCACAGCCCCTCCCATAGTGGTAGTTCATAATACCCAAGGATCAGAATTGACATATCTGGATCTGAGCAAATCATGTCGAACCTCGTCAAGTTTACTCGAGAATTGTTCTTCGGACAAAAACCTGGATATAACGAAGAAAAATCTTAGCCTAACCCAGGCGCCCCAATATGACGAGAGACAGGTTCAGCATTTCACCGAAACGAAGAAATCGAGTAACCCATTAGACGTCTGCAATCTCACCTCCAAAGATCCCCCAAAAAGCCCACCGAAGTTGAAAGAGGTCAAATCCGAGTGTACCAAGGCCAGTACTTCGCCTACTCCCAAACTCTGGTCTCCTTTACAAAGTGTCAAGAAAGAAAGGGAGAACTCTGACAATCTGTTGATGCCTGGAGAAATCGACTACAGTATGCCTATAACGACAACTTACCTGAAATACATGAGAAGTTTGGGATGCAGCGATGAAGATGCCTTGAAATTTGAAAAGAGAAACGTGAGTTCACTGATTGAAGGTCTCTTGCATGAACTAATATCGGATTACTACTCTTATAATTAACCAATATATTATATTCTATACAATGATTCACATAAAAATACGTTATTAATATTTTCTTGAGTATTATATATTTATTGATTTAATTTGATTATTTTTTTCTAATTAAAATGAGGTAAAAATTATTTTTTCTTGTTTTTTTTTACATTTGTACTAATTATTACCGAAATACGGTAATTCTTTAAGCTGCGCGACATTCAATGTGGAGAAATATTCGTCTCTTTTGAATTCTTTCTAAGTTAATTTGTCACCTGGCGTCATAAAATTGTGAATTTGTTGGTTTCTTGCAATAATCATACCTATATAAGAAATATAATAAAGATATTTCGAAAAACGCGGATATACTGTACGATCAGGCTGTAATGATAAATCATACTATCACAAATTGTATAATACAAGTAAGAAAAGATGAACACACTGGTTTTTAATTATATATTTAATCAGCTATCGATTTCGGCAAAATACTTATACCATCATCAGGCTGTCCTGAAATGACACTCATGTGCAAAAGAAAAATAAATATTTCAAGAAAAGCTTACTGTCATGAAACACAGAAACAAGCTGCAACTTATAAGATGTAGTACAAACATAACATAAATGAATTTTCACTTAAAATGGAAAATTTCATTAGTCCAAGACATAAATTAAAATGGTAAACAACATATTGGCTGGAGGACAGATGTAGATACATAACAGCCATGCGTCACATAAGGGCCGCACAGAAAATATAAACATAGAGATAAAAAGTTATTTTTCAGGCTATCATCCCTAAATTAACGTTTTCAAAATATTATGTAACGGAAACTCTTTTACATCGTTTACAAGGTTGCTGTCATCCTTTCTTCTCAAAATTTCCAATTGTTCTAAAAGGGTCAAACGATAAAAATTCCTTTCGTAGTGAAGAATACTGAGATTATGGATTGAAGTTTTATGGTTACTGTCAATGTGAGGTGGTTTCCTAGTGCCGATGGAGGTTTATTCTTCACGTGTTCAGAAAATCTGAACATTCTGACATTCTTCACAATCAATCTTGTAGACTCCACTCTTTTGTTCAGTTTTTATTTTTGGTTTGTTGTTAACTAGAATATTACCCAGAGTATTACCACCTTTATTAGTAACATAGAAGTTATACAGGGTGGCCATTTGAAAACGAAACAGACGAGATTACAGACGAAATAAATTTTTTCGATAGAAATGCTCGGACAGGTCGATTTCTGTTTCGAGGGGGACAACTTAAGATGTAGGTTACGGACGCATAGCGCTTCAACCCTTGCTACTACAACCCTCACCCCCAATTTTTGAATAGGGAAGATGGGGTGAGTTATACCTCATTTGAAAGGTATTTTTATACTGATTTCAGCACAGTAATTGTTTTTTCATTTTATGCATTAGTTCTAGAAATATATTCTTAACTAAGTATTTGTAAATGAAGTGGTGTTTTCATGGCACTTGTAGTGTTTTTTTGTGAAAAATCGACATTTTGAGCTTCAAAACAACCATGACTGTGGCTTCCTCCCTCCAATCCACTGACATAGAAATCTTTAATCAAGATGTCGAACAAACCAAGCGTATTTGGACATCAGGATGACATCAACCTTGTAAACGATGTAAAAGAGTTTCCGTTACATAATATCTTGAAAACGTTAATTTAGGGACGATAGCCTGAAAAATAACTTTTTATCTCTATGTTTATATTTTATGTGCGGCCCTTATGTGACGCATGGCTGTTATGAATCTACATCTGTCCTCCAGCCAATATGTTGTTTACCATTTTAATTTATGTCTTGGACTAATGAAATTTTCCATTTTAAGTGAAAATTCATTTATGTTATGTTTGTACTACATCTTATAAGTTGCAGCTTGTTTCTGTGTTTCATGACAGTAAGGTTTTCTTGAAATATTTATTTTTCTTTTGCACATGAGTGTCATTTCAGGACATCCTGATGATGGTATAAGTATTTTGCCGAAATCGATAGCTGATTAAATATATAATCAAAAACCAGTGTGTTCATCTTTTCTTACTATAATCTACACGCCGATGGAGAAATACATCAATTTCATTGTATAATACAAGTTGGTTTTAAAAGTGAGTCATTTCTACATAGGGTAGAAACCTCGAAAACCTCAAAAATAACCTATCGAAATGACCGAGTAGGAAAAATCATTGATGAAATAGATACTGATTCGGACCACTGAAACACCCCCTCGCATATACACCATTTACTTTCATAAAAGCACTAGGTTGGAAATTTGACACATTCCACACTGTACAGTACGAAAATGTGAGGTTATAACGCTTGTCAAAGCATTTTTTGGTTTTTTATCGAAGCTGGGTTGTCCGTTTTACGTAAAAGTTTCAGTAATTACCTATTTTATCACCATGTCATGAAATATGAAGTCGAAAATAATTGACGTTTATACGAACTGATTGAAGCGATTTAAAATATTGTTATTTGCATGAAAAGGACAGGAAATCAGTGTTAAAATATATTTATTTCTGCTTTGGAAGATAATTAAATTATTCAAACGTGCAGTTGCTTGAGGAAAGTTGAGTCAGTTATCTTTTTTGGCCAAAGGTTGAAGACTTTATATGAGCTCTTGAATCGAAAAAATCAATCCAAAGATGAAATGCATCTGATGTAGTAGTAGGGAATGGGTATCTTTCAAAGGAATTTAATGGATATTTGCAAGTATGAAACTCTAAATAATTAAAGGGAGTTCTACAGCAAAAGAAACTTCACCTTTAGACAAATATTTCACATAAATTAACGATTGACAGGACACTGGCTCGTATTTATGGCTGTCCCTTCTTAAATACTTCAATATAATATATATTAATTGATCCCTTAAGACATTCACAATGTATAGGACTAAGATCAAATGAAAAATAGAAAAATAAATTTCTGGAACTTATTCTACGACATTCATCGAATATCCTCAACACTGTAGTAACTTTTTGTCTCAAAATAAAGTCCTCAAATGCTACCAACTCTTTGTGTCTTCGAATGGAATTTGTTTGTAATTCTCTTCATTGACAATCTTTCTAATTGTGGAAATATTCAATTAAAATATAAGTCGTTTAGATTCAGATGAAACATTATTTAAATTTACTCACATTGAATATGTTTGATACCGCCTTATATTATTGTAAATTTTAAAATATCAGGGTTACTATTTGAATGAGCGGCCCTCCATTCTGAATAGCACTAATACACTGCCTCTTTTTCAATCCGTTTCGGCATTTTTGTAATATCAATTGATATAAGTTGTGGCAAAGTTGGTATGATATTAACGACATTTCATGAGAGCCGACCTTACTCATTTGTAGTAACAAAAACTCGAGAAAATTATTTCATGGCCAATCGAGTGCTTTTATAAAAGTGAATGGAGTATTTATTAAGTTCCCCGTATATCATTTGTCAGTCAGATTAAAGCAAACACTTGAAAAACCTTAACAACCAGAAATCTGACGAAATATTAATTTATGTGTTACCTTTGAGTATTCAATGAATACTCAAGGGTGTTACTCGTCTAAAATTTCAATGATATTAAATAGACTCAAATATTAATCTATCCAAGTTGGTTAGTACCATTGTTTAACAGATAAAACAAAAAGAAAAGATTAAAATAATTAAAAAGAGGAAAAAAATCACATCACACACAAAACTTAGATATCGTATTTCCTGTAGTTTTTGTTTCAGAGAGAGAAATGTGTCCCATACGCCTTATTTCAATAAGCAAAAATCTTAAGTCTTGAAAAGAATCCCAATCCTGATTAGGCTTTTTCCTGAAGAAGCCTACTTTCTGGACCGGCAAAGAAATAAACTGTTTCCTGATGTGAACCATTTCTATTTCCAATATTGAATTATTTGATAATGATTAGAAATTAATGCGGTAATCACTTAAGAAACGTTTTATTTCTTGAATATATCGACAATGGTCAATTTTATGCATATTGTTGCTAGGGCATTTTTTAATGGTTTTGAGGAGTTCATGATTCGATTTAATGAAATCAGAGAGTTTGTGATAAAAACTGTTACACAATTAGTTTTTATGAATTCTCTGTCAAAATTACATTATGTGGCTTCAAAAATTATAGTTAAGAAGTTAGTCCAGAATTTCATCTTTCCTAATATTGAAGGGTTAGCTATACTATATTCAATTTTATTTTAGTACTCGGTCGGCCATGAAATAATTTTTCTCAAGTTTTGTAAGGGTGGCACTCATGAAATGTCGTTAATGTCATAACGCCGTTGCCACAACTTATATTAATTAATATTACAAAAATGCCGAAAGTGATTGAAATAGAGAGAAGTCAGGCTTTCAGTACTATTTTGAATTCAGGTCCGCTCATCCAAATACAATAGTAGGTAACCCTGATATTCTAATATCTGCAATATATATCAGACGGTAGCGAACATATTCAATGTAAGTGAATTTATATTTTAGCTGAATGTTTCCACAATCAGAAAGATTGTGAATGAAGATGATGACAAAGAATTTCCTTCTATTGGGAAACCCAAAAAAGTGGTATCATTTGAGAAGTTTTTTTAGGATGAACGAATGGAAAAAGTTACTACAGGATTTTCGATTAATGTCATCGTAGTATAAGTTTCAGAAAATTAATTTTTCTATTTTTCATCTGGCCATATCTTAAGGGATCAATAAATATGTGATAATTATTATTTCATCAAAATATAAAGAATAAACAGCCACAAATACGAGCCAGTTATCCTGTTAATCGTTAATCCATGTGAAATTTTTTTTAAAGGTGAATTTCCTCTTGCCTTGAAACTTTCTTTTATTATTTTGACTTCCATTGATGCAATATGATTTTTTGTTGAAGAATTCAACATTCTTCTATTATCCGTTAATTCTTTCGAGAGATACCCACTGCATTTCATGTTCGGGTTGATTTTTTTAAAATCTACATCTGATGTAACGTCTTCAACCTTTGGCCGAAAAAGATAACCAACATTAACTCTCCTCAAACTACTGCATATTATGTGTCAATAATTAAGTTTTCTTCCATAGCAGAATTAAATATACAGGGTGTTTCCTAATTGAATGTTAATACTTATGGAAGTGATTTTTGGGCGCATTTTAAGAAAAAAACTTTATATGAACATATGTCCTAAACGTCTTAGTTTTCAAAAATAAATCATTTATTATCAATATCTACAATACCACTTCAAATATTTCAATGAATCTTGTCATACATGTATACTATGAATCGAGAGGCATTTTTTAATGTATCACTTTTTTCTTAATTGCCACCAGTGGCGTTCGTACGTAATTTGACCTACCTATTTTGGCAGTGATGATACGCCACAGATTTTTCCTAAAATAAAAATTATTTTTGAAATTCCCAATCATTTCTTACCAAACATGATCACTTGACTTTTTTCAATCGGATTCACGATTTCCGCTTGAAAAAATAGAAACCGTTTCTCTGCATGATAATAACAATATCCTTAATACATACATAAATGACAATATCACCATGCAGTGACATACGTAGATTTAATTTTTTTAGATGAAACCTGTGCGTCGGACTAAAAAAATTCAAGAGGTCAAATTTGCTCATAGTTGAGTACGGTCAGTGGCGTGCCACTGATTCTCTAAATAATACCACCTTGTATCTCAAAAGGTGAGACATATGTTCATATGAAGTTTTTTCTTAAAATGGGCCTAAAAATCATCCCCATAAATATTGACATTCAATTAGGAAACACCCTGTATTCAAAAACTGATCTCTTATATTTTCCATGCAAATAACTTGACTTGGTATGCCTTCAATCAGTTTGTATAAACGTCAATTATGTTCGACACATATTTTCGACTTCATATTTTCCAGAGTGATTCGACATTGTGATAAAATACGTAATTACTGAGACTTTTACGTAGAACGGACAACATAGCGCTGATTTCTTCTTCTTCTTTCTTTTCCTATGTCCACGGCTGCTTAGGCCATTCAGACAAATATAGCGCTGATTCAAAACCCAAAAATGTTTGGACAAGCGTCATAACCCCACATTTTACATTTTCGGTCTATACAGAGTGGAATGTGTCAAATATCCATGGTCAACCGAGTGCTAAAATAAAAGGGAATGGAGTTTATAACCTTCTTTGTGATCATTCCGTTTAGAGAAAAATGGGAATATTTGTCGAAATCTCATCAAAACTCTGTGGGATATCTGAAAATCCTTAATGAAGTTGACAATTACATCCATTAGAAAAGAAACTTAAAAATATTTCAGATTTTTCCGTGACCCCGCATAAGACATTGAAAATATCTTTAATGGAAGTACTGTAGTATAATTTTGGGTAAAAAGATAGAATGACCCTGTACAAGTGTCTAATTTGAGATCTATGTTTATGTTATAATTTTTTCTTTCGATTCTAATGGTCCATTATTGGAAATAATAAAGCAGCAACGGAAAACAACACTCGTGGAATTCTGTTCCGTTCCCTTCCTGTGACGAGACAGACCCACCCCTGAGGGAGAAACCCTAAACCCCGTTCACGTCCATCCGAGTTCTTTTTTTGCGGCTTCGCAATTAATGCGGATGTTCTCGGCCCTCCGTAAACAAAATCCGGAGAACGTCCGTCGTGTGTATATATGAAAGTTTCGGAGATGAGGGTCTCTGTCCCGAAAGCAAGGGGGAGGGTTAGAGGATGCTCATCGGCTGGAGGAGCTGGGGTCTGGGGACGAAAAAGGTTGGTCACTGAAAGGATGAATCATGAGCATCGGACGGCAAGGATAAGACCCTCATGACGTCGGTTCAAGGATAGATGTCCTTTGTCGGGGAGCAGCGGTTCGCCTGCTGATCGTTCTCCCATTCTTCGGATTTTCGAGGGAGCCTCCTTTGATGAAACAAAAAGAAATTTGATACGCGCTATCTGCGATGGCAAGGAGAAATATTGATTTGATATCATGCTGATGACGACCGTCAAACTTATGAGAAAAGATACGTTTGAATGGAAGGTTGCTTGTTTCTGAGTTTGCGTTTAAGAATCGTAATTCGTTGGTAAAAGACGGATTTTCTTGATTTTTTTAACGCAGAATATTTGTTACACTACAATGCATAAACTGAATAATTTTGAACATTGATAATACAGTAAAAATTAAAATGTGAAAAAAAATTATGTTTTTGAAATCGAAACAAGAGCAATTTGGGATACCCTGTATCCCAAATTGCTTGATTTTTGCTGTTTCTGGTACTTCTAAACTAGATAGGTAAAAACTTTGAGAGGAGCGGTCCTCGTTTTTCGTGAAAAGTCCATAACTGAAAATCGTTTCACGATATCTTCATTTGTCTGGAAGATTTGACCAAATTTTTAATATTTTGTCGATTTCGAAAACGTAACTTCTTTATTTTCGAAAATATCTGAAAACGGTAAAAACTTTCTACGGGTACATTTTTATTGGAAATACGGTACCATATTTAACTTTTTTTATGTCTTGTACTAAGGGCGGAAAAAAAAACAACTTCGTTATTTTACATATAGTCCATTCAAGAATGATTGACATCTCGGGTGGCTATGGAAAATCGAATTTAAGTTGGTAATAGCCCATAAGTTGAGATTTTGTGTTGCGGAATTGATGTTAGTATTTGTGAATGAACATTGATCTATAGACCTATTATATGTGAATCTATGCACTTACCGACTGTTTTTTGAATTTTGTACAGCTGTTTATGCTCTTAATTTAATCGTATAAATTGGAAACATAATTGTGTCAAATTTGAATGCTGATTAATATGCTACAAATCTGAATATTTCTTATTTTCATATACTTTTCTAGGTTATATTAATATATTCCAGTTCTGTGATTGACAGTACAGAAATTTTTAAAGATCTTTTGTGACCAGATATTAAGCTACGCCTGGACCTTCAAGACCTACTAGGATGTCAATCATTCTTGAATGGACTATACATATGTCGATATATCACTTTCTTACTCAAGGCAAATTAACCATTTTTGTAAAATTTGCATTTTTGATAGAATTCTATGAAACCATTGACACACAAAATTGTCCACTACCAATAAATCTCCATCTCTATGATACGAATTCAATCTTTCCGATCATAAAGTTATATGGATAGAACAAGTGAGAATCAATAGTGATGGGCTATTCAATAGACATAATGAACCCTATCAGTCCAACCAAAATGAAAATATT
The DNA here is from genome assembly GCF_907165205.1 of Coccinella septempunctata. Classification (NCBI taxonomy): domain Eukaryota; kingdom Metazoa; phylum Arthropoda; class Insecta; order Coleoptera; family Coccinellidae; genus Coccinella; species Coccinella septempunctata. The sequence goes on along the minus strand of NC_058190.1, from coordinate 9,098,271 downwards.
TGTAGACAAATAAACAGGCAAGGACGGTTTGGATTCAATGTATGGCTTGCAATTGTGAACGGAAGATTTCTGGGACCTAAAATATATGAAGAAAATTTGGATACGCAGGCTTATTTGAATATTTCAGAGAATTTTGTTTCTTATCATCAGGATGGCGCACCTGCCCATAATTCGCAACGAACTAAAATCAAATTGAATAATTTATTCGAGAATTAGTGGATGGAAACGCATGGTCCTATTGCCTGACCAACAAGATCACCAGACCTCAATCCTTAAGATTTCTTCGTATGGGGATATGTTGAAAATAAAATTTTCAAGACTCCATGCAGTCATAAATAGGGCTGATTCAGAGTCAGGAACGACATCAAAGATATTTCCCCAGTTATGCTGTTGAATTCAGTGAATTCTGTTTGAAAAAGAAATATTTGTTTACAGAATAATGGAACTCAATTTGAGAACTTTTTATCAGTTATATTAAAATTTATCATAGAGATTTTTTTCGATATTTATTCCAATTGAGTGTAACATTACATTATTTTATTGAAGTTATAGGTTATAGGAAAAAGTCAAATATCTCAGGATCGGTGCTATATAGGTCCATGGTTGTCATATCAAAGTTACATAAAATTTGACAAGGATTTCAAAAATGCAATAATATACAGGGTGTGCCATTTATCATAGAAAGTTGATACCAACAGGGAAAAAAACGGAGCACCCTGTATTAAGGTGGGTTATAAAAAATAAAAGTTCAATCAGTTAAAGACAAGTTTAGTATTTAACTTTTTCTTCTAGCTCCTTTATTAGTTTCCACAATAAGGTATAGGGACAATTTAAGTCGGACACCCTGTACCATAAAAATACCAAAAATTCAAAGAACCCAACTCATGAAACTAAGTTGGACGCTATCTAATGAATGTTTGAGCTTTTTGTAAAATATGAGTATTCTTTATATTTTCTTGTATAGTGCGCCGTTTTCGAGTAATTTGATGTTCAAAAATTAAAAAGTATCTGTGAAGTTTGACAGATTGGTACTTTGGCTGAATACAACTCTGTTTAAAAGATCCACATAAGTGTAGTGTGACAGATTTAGCTATAATAGTTATTCTGAAGGTAATTTTGTTTTGCCAAGGGTGGCACAGCTCATGATGAAAACTTTTGGTGACTTTTGGGGAGTCTTGTGTCTTGCATCCTCAGAATGTGGACGCTCCATCTGCAACTTTGGTTGCAGTTTCGCCTAGATTATCTTGTGGCATAGGTATCCTGAGACGACAAGGTCTAAGACGTAACTTAAGCAACGCTGAGAGCCATTTCCTGCTCAAGCAAATGTTTAGGCTAGGTAATTATGGGAAACAGAGTTATACCGCTCATGTTCGGTCGCCAGAGCCTCGTTCGTAAGAACAGGGTGCACTGCGAGTAGGTGAGGTTGGCATTTGAGAGCAGAGGCTATAAAACGCATCCTTCCCCCTTACATCCCATTGATTTTGCTACAAATCATGGCATGGCGCCGACCAAAAATTACATGCCCTAAGGTACACAAAGAGCCCTCCGCACCTAACTGCCCCCACCACAGCCCGAGCAAGGACCCTTCGAATTTTATCAATCGGCTCTGTCGCACCCTTTATAAGTAGCTTTCTTTATTTTACTGTTATTGATTTACTCTCTACTGCTGTTTTCATTTCATGTAATATCACTAGAATTGGTTTTTATGTGAATTTTATTTTCGGACACCTGTTTCCATATGGAAATATTGTTAGAATACAGTCATTGTCCGGCCTATTGTTTGTAAAAATACTCATGTCGGTAGCTATGGCCTATGTACACACCCTGTATGGATTATGTAAAAAATTATATCTGAAATATCAATTCATCTCCGATGTCCCAGTGAACAAGATGCATTATAGGTATTTGCTATACCTAATAAACGCAAGGTAGTAATAAATTCACAGTAAAATCAGAATGTTAGGTGCATGCGAGTAAACATAATTCATTCTATTGATTTACAATATGGCTGTAACTAATCTCTATTACGCTAAACGAGTAAGTACGTCTCAATTATCATTTCATTTTATGCAAAGAGGGGTATATGAACTGACTGAAAAACAAACTGTTGACTTTCGATTTTCAAACTTCCTGGGTTGTTGTTCCATTTAGGTGAGTAAAATTACTTCATTTTTGAATTAGTTGATGTTTGTTGAATTTTTGACGAAAAGGAAGGAAAATTTTATATTTGGTACGCATATCTAACTTGTTATACGAATTAAAGGAATAGGGTTTCCTATCAGAACAATATCGATGACGTCATTATCCCAAATTCCGTAGGTACCTACACGCTGTTTTGCGTACACCAAAAAGAGCTCTATTTAAAATACTTATATCGACTACTTAAAATGAATATCACACACATGTAGAGTCAGACTAGAATAAGAAAACCCCCAGTTTTGAAACTTCGAATTTCAAACTAACCTTTATCCAGGTAAATAACTAAAAAGTGAATTATGCTGATCTGATTATGGTGATCTGATTGAAATAGGCCAAGTGTGAAATTGCCCGTGAAATTATTCATTTTTATTCACAACTTCTGTTATCTTCAATTGTTTTTCACTATTCGCATCTGAAAAGTAAAAATTAAATAAATTTTATACTACTTTTATACATTGGGATTGTATTCAATCCAATTGAAAATTCATAAAAATTAGTAGCAAGCATTAAACATTTACTACAAACCTTCGTGGCCTTTTCAGTGAATGAACCGTCTTGGTTCTTGGTCTATTTACTTTGTGTGTAAATCTACAGACACACTGGGTAACCAACAAAGATAAACCCCAAAAGTGTAAACGGGACACACTAAATTTTTTTTCCATTTCTTGAGCACAAGTTTTGAGAAGTCAGTGTAGCATTATTCAACCTTGAGATTTACTCATAATAATAATTGAAAAAAAAAACAAGTTTCTACGATAGTTTTTGAAACTTCTGTGGTTATTACGTGTTTTAATCTCATGTGACAAACCATTATAAATAACATACGAAACCCCTTACCAACGTGGTGAAGTTTGCTTACTTAATTCGTCAAGTATGAAAAAACGTTTTAACGGAAGAAAAATTCGGAAAAGTTTCCTAGGAAACTAAAAAAAAAGAAAACTAAACGGAATTTGAATTTCGCACACAAATGTATGTTCGACTTATCCTCTACGACCAAGTGATTGACACTTGCTGTCGGTTGACAATTAAACTTAATCAACAAGACCATCTCGATATTGATTTAACGTTTAAAAAGTCAGCATTTTGGTCATCATTTAATTGTTTATTGTGAGTTTAAACGATCAGTGGGTATATTAATTTTGAGTACTATATGTATACGCGATTATGGTGTGTACTTTTCCATTCACTTCAAATTTCGTTTAGACGGTAAGTTCTGTAAGTTCAATTTCAGTTAGAAAGATACTAGGTCAATAAATTCATCGTACGAAAATCCATGCTTTTCACACGGTCAATTGTATGTAGCCTATTCGTGTGCTGACAAACCCTCAACATTAGTTGTTTGTGCAACAGAGATAACAAAAACATGATATTCTATGTGTAAATATGTATACTCCATTCACTTTTATAATAGCACTCGGTTGGCCATAAAATAATTTTCTTAAGTTTTTGTAACTAGAATGGGGTAAGGTTGGCATTCATGAAATGTCGTTAATGTCAACAGGACGTTGCCGCAACTAATAAATTGGTATAATAAAAGTGATTGAAAAAGAGATGAAACAGAGAGTATCAGTGATATTGAGAAATGAGGGCTGCTCATTCAAGCAGTATCCATGATTCTACATTATTCTGAATACTATATAAACATATATATCAGACGGTTATGGTTCATCTTAATCTAAGCGACTCATATCTTAGTTGACAAATGTTTCCACTATAGGATAGATCCTAAATGTAATAACTTCAATTACTGACAGTTTTACGTAGAACGGACAACATAGAGCTGATTTAAGACCCAAAAATATTTTGACAAGCATTATAACCTTACATTTTCGTACTATACGCGTATAGTGTGGAAGCTGACAAATTTCCATGGCCAACCGAGTACTTTCTTAGAGTATACTCTATTATTTAGTTCTCTAGTTTCTTTACTTTTCATTCTAACTTAATATTTTGCATTTTTCATTTTACTTCAGTTATTAAATATTTCTTCGTTATGACAGGTCAGCGCCTGACAGGTCAGCTAGTGATAAATAAATCACACTCAGCAGTTAAAATGATGGAATAAAAATAATTTACAATTTCCTATGTACCCACTGCCGCCTTCTTTCGCGATGAACTTCCATGATGATATTTAGTGGGTGTGCTGATTTGATGGACGCACATCCCTCAAAATCCTATTTATACTGAGCTTCAGCTCAAGTATATTTAGGATACCAATTTTCATAAGACTATAGACGAGGGTTCGATATACGTCCGGCCAACAAGGCCCCTTCTTCATTGATAGTTGGCCCTTTTCCCTCATTAACAACGTACAGAGCAAGGGGTGACCTAACCGGAAGGAAATTATTTCCTATTGAATGGACAGTTCTCGTTCGAGCTATACAGTGTGTTTCACCTGAAATCCGCTCAACAGGACAACCTAGTGCAGAGTCACAATGCTCTCGTCGCAAATACTACTAATAATAATAACAAAGTTTATTAGTAAGGAAAGGAAAAAGAGTTTACACTACATATTTTACCAATAAACAATAAATCCAGATAACCACGAAGCAGTAAGTAAGTATTAAAAATACTTCTTGTGTGTGGTATTGTATTGTATGGACATGGCCGAAAAGTTGTGATTGGTAGAGGATATAAGTTATTAGTCAAATCCGGTGAGTGTCATAAATCGGTGCCATAAATCTGAAAGTTATCGGTATCTATATTCTTCAATTTTAAAGATTCTTCATCATTCTCAGACGTACTTCAAACTTCTTATTTTCTGTTTACAATGTCAAGAATTCCCTCCCTTGGAAAAGATAATTGAACCTTTGCAATGAATTAATGCGAATTTGGTTGAATTATGAAATGAATGCAAGAAAAGTTGAAATGTCAATTGGATAACAAAAATTATTTTATGCTGACTGTAAGATATGCAAGCTAATGTCGATAAAATTTTAAGAAATTACGTGCAATTACGTGGAATAAATCAATCTAAAACATAGATATATCTGAAAATGTGCAAAAATTTCGAAAGTTCCAGTATACAGGGTGTTAGTGAATTCCATCGTGGAAGGTGCATTACAAACTCCTCAATAATACATAAAAAGTTCCGATATTCAGAATAAATCTCCGCTATTTGGTAAATACTGAAGATATAAATCTTGTGCGTTACACTTTACTCACTAAAGATGAATAATAAATACAAGATCAATGGGATGGCAATATCAACCACGGAAGAAGTAGAACAGTGAATAAGTTCAAATATCTAGCAGGCATATTCGAAGAAAAAGTAGGATTAATATTTGAGTGAGACAGTGGAACAGAGAAAATAAATAACTAATACTACGCGTTTAGTGTGTTGGGTGGTCACAAAGGACTGTGATTTATAATTATTATGAGTTATTGGGTGGAATAATTAGACACAATTTACGATAACAGCAATTTAATGAATTCAACAAAGTTGAGGGAATATAAGATAAGATAAGCGAGAAATATCGAAACAACCAAACTAAAAGTTTTCAAAATAATCTATAGACTTTTGGTGCCCTGACTAGCAATTTGGCTAGTTCAATTCAGATCGTAACACTTGTTGATATTCATATCAGCGGGTAGTATGCATCTGAATTAATGCGTATTTTTCAGTTTTTTATTAGGGAATAAGTACACACTTTCCTTTGCAGATTATAAATCTAATATAATATAACTAACAACATTTTTTCTTTCGTTGTTTCCATAAAAGGAATTGCTCTGGAGATATGAAGTGGGAGATGGAACAAGCCTGGATGAATTAATAATGTTTCAAATGAAAGATTCATAGTTTTTAGCAGACATCGAATGCAGTTATTGAATCTGGACTAGGATTTCAAGGTCGAATAGATTTTTTGAATACGGAACATTTTTTGCAAAATATTTATCTTCGGAAAAAACTATGCAAATTTTGTATCTTCGTGAAATGAATTTCTCTGGAAATATCAAATGTTTCATGCTCAAAATAGTCATGATAAAGTATATCAAAGTTATTTCTCATAAAATCTTTTTTTTTGTATTCCATATGGAGATATTCAAAAAGACAAAGTAGTTTGTTTCCGTTTTTTTTTCAAACCGTACATATGAGTTAATAATAAAATCTCACCGCGTGCTGAATTTAGAATTTTTACCAATTCAAACAGATGCATTGCTATATAATTTTAAACTTTTAATGGTTGGTTTGAGTCTTTTAATTGTAAAATTAATTTTTGATCTGTTATTCGTTTCTCCGTGGATACTCACTCATATCTCCACGACGATTTATTTTATGGCAAAAATGAAATGGACCAAACGAACGTTCGTAGTTTTTTACTGAGAATAAAATTCTGCGAAGAAAAATGTTTATTTCCCACTCAAAAAATCTGCTTGAACTTGAAATTACCTTGCAATCAAACTCCAAGGTTGAATTAAATGTCTGAATTCGATGTCCTCAAGACTAAGAAATTTTTATTTGAAACATTTTTCATCCAGGCTCTTTCCAATGAGTTATTTCGGATCTTTTAAAATTGGTCACCCTGTATAGATTTTCTCCCTTTTCATGGTCCAATGGGAGTGAATAAGGAGCACAACCCTACACCCAATGTAGAAGTTACTTTCGAAGATGTTTTAGAAAAATCAGTATTGCACACATGACAATATACATATGTATCTCCGAAATTTGGTCCAAATTTTCAATCCCCTATTATGAAAACGGGTCGTCGAAAAAGTATTCGCTTGTTGTCATTTAACGTAAAACTTTGTATTTTCAATCTAGCTCAGTCGATATTAAGTTTTCTTTTAGAAAAATTTTTTTTGGGATTACATTGTTGAACGCACTTTCACCGTGAGAAAATTAGGATTGTTTAAATACATTAAGGAAATTTTTTAGGAAATAAATTCTTATTAGAATAGAATAAAATATAAATGAGTTTATTCAACTAATACTAATTGATGTAAACTCCAAAAAAATGTGAGTTACACTTAATAACTGTTTACAGTTGTACAAAATAAATTTCTTTCTAACGACAACAAATTAAAAAAAACACCAAAATTTTAAACCCATTAAGGTCCTGTCCAAACTTCTATTCTTCGTCACGCAGTTGGTAGTCTTCTTTTGTCTTCATCAGGCTTACAGTCACGGTCGGGAATTTTTTGTCCAATTGGGTTTATTTTATTATTATTATTGTTTTTTCTGTAAAATTGTTTTTCATGTTGAGTTTATAATTCTATGAATCATGGAGCCGTCATCAGAAATCATCCAGTTCTTTATTTCCTCTTCAAATTTTTTTATATTTCTCAATTCTCTTATCCGACTTCGGGTATATTCTCGAAACGCTACACAGGGTGATTCATAACTATTGGGACATAGGCTAAGGGCAGATTGTTTGGACCAAAATATGGCGATAGAACCAAATATACCTCAATAAAATATTGCTGTGGAAAAAGATAGTTCATACAAACTGATTGAAGGCATACCAAATCCAGTTATTTGCATAGAAAATACAAGAGATCAGTATAATATCATAATATGCACTAGCTTAAGGAAAGTTAATGTTCGTTATCTTCTTTGGCTAAAGTTTGAATACGGTTACATCAGCTGTAGATTTCAAAAATATTAACCCGAAGATGAAATGCATATTATGATGCGGTGGTTGGGAATGGGTATCTCCCGAAGGAATTGACAGATAATTACAAGAATGTTAAATTCTTCAACAAAAATCATCTTGCATCAATATAAGTAGAAGGAATTAAAGGAAGTTTCAATCAAGATGAACTTCACCCTTGAACAAGAATTTCACATGAATAAATAATTAGCAGGACAACGTATTTGTGGCTGTTTATCTTAATGCATTGATAATAATTAGGTATTTATTGGTACCTTAAAACATTCACAATGTATAGGACAAGTCAAATGAAAAATAGAACAACCAATTTTCGAGAACTCATTCTACGATGACATTCATCGAAAATCCTGTAGTAAACTTTTCGCATTAATTCACTCAAACATAAAATTTTCAAATGCCTTTTTGGGTCTCCCAATAGAAGAAAATTCTTTGTCATCCTCTTCATTCACAATATCTTTTTGATTGTGGAAATAATCAGCTGAAATATAAGTCGTTAAGATTCAGATGAAACAGTATATAAATTCTGTTACATTGAATATGTTCGCTACTGTCTGACGTATTGTGGATTTTAGAATATCAGGGTATAACTATTTGAATGAGCGGACCTGAATTCTAAATAGCACTTCCTGAAGCTCTGCCTCTTTCTCTCGCTCTTTCTTCAATCACTTTCGGCATTTTCGTAATAAAAATTGATATTAGTTGTGGCAACGGCGTTATAACATTAACGACATTTCATGAGTGCCAACCTTACTCCTTTCTAGTTACAAAAATTTGAGAAAATTATTTAATGCTCAACCGACTGCTAAAATAAATGTGAATGGAGTATAGTATACTAGTTGAATCACAATTTGAAAGGACTAATGATCCATAGAGACGAGCATAGGCAGACACAGTCTGCAACATATCTTGTCCGATATTTCGTCCCCAAACCAGCGATCCGTGTGATTGGTGAGAGATTTTCATGTAGTGCGAAAAATTCATTGTTCGAATCTGATTTTTCTGGTTCATGCATCGTCGAAATTACCCCGCTTGGATCTGGGAGAATGAAACTACCGAGATAAAAGCAATTCTCGTCTGAAAGTTAACTATCCATCATTCTTTCCTATGCGCCCCTGCTAGAAAATGAGAAAATCCTAGGCCAACCCGATGCAAAGGGAGGACATTCTGTGCAACCTCCCGACCCCCAATTCCTATAACCCCCACATCTCCGTTTATACAGCGATGCCGAACGAACGTAAATGCTACGGAATAACCGACACAACACACCAGATTATATTGAAAGTAATTCAGGTTTATAGGCAATAATCGCGCTGGCTATGGCTCTTGCAGACATGCCTGACGGAGATGGGGGTTTTAGCATGCTCTGGCGGTGCATCGGATGTGTATGCTGCGGTTTTATAAGGGCATATTATTATTTCGGCGGGACTGTCTGAAAACACAGATTGCACCATTCCGTATTCGTTGACCAGTGGCGCGTACCTACTGATTAGAATGTGTGGAAAACACCGCCATTTTTTTCAGTTTCTTGATCGGTTATCATTGTTGGTTAATGATGCCCACGACAGTAACGAGTCTCGTACGTGGTCTCGTAGTCTCGTGAATATTTTGTACAATAACTTAGTGTTCCTTTCGAATTTGAAAAATTTGGAATCATTTCTTCGTTATCATATCACCCATACAATATTTCAAAAGCACGAAAATATAGTTGTTTTAATCGGAAATTTTAACACAATTATCGAGAGCAGAAATTATTCATTTTACACAATACATACCAAGACAAACGCACTTGGTAGTTTTGCCAAGTTACCTGAAAGTTTTTTCAGGGTATGATTATGTAAAACATGTCTTAGACCTGTTTGCACCAAACGCACTTAGTGTTAAGTGTCCCTTAAAATGAACCCTTAACTTAAATTACGTGGCACCAACTGTAAAGTGACATTTAAATGGCTAAAGCTAGCCTTAAATTTAAGGGCGGGATTCTAACCTGAAATAATTTGTTGAACTCATAAACTGGCTGCAGAACTGCTGTGGTTTTTCTAATAATGTCAAGTAGCTTTTATTTGACAATCCATTTCATTATCAATAATAATGCTAATTCAGCAACAAAAAGTTGTCACTCTTTGATAATAATATAATAGTTTACTTGACACTGACTGACAGGGTAATAAAATTAGGTTAATAAAATTAGGTTAATAAAATGACAACGATCATCGGCAACCGGCCAACATATGAAAATGCTTTATTAGACTAGAATGAAGTTGCACCAAAATAAAAAACTGAAATATCACTAGATATGAAAACTTAAGGGCCCCCTGCTTAAGATTCTGTTAAGCCGCAGTCGTGCAACTGACAATAAAATTAAGCGTCCATTAACTTTAAACTACGCTTGAGTTAAGTACTCATTTTAGGGGGGATTGTTGCAAACGGGCCTTAGACATATTTCATAATATTCCCCATTCATTTATGCGTTCACTCTGAAAAACTGCAGGCCTAAACAAATAATAATACAATTTAATAATTACGAGTTGGAATCTTGCGTTTTGCATCAAAACCTTCTCTCGGCCTTCAATAAATTGGTGAAATGAGACTATTCTGTACTTGCGTACGATTTCTAAGGAATAGCTATATTCTCATTATTTTTGAGGAAACATCCTTAGTAAGCATTCAATGAAAATATACATAATAAATCATAACTATTGGGACATTGGCTAAGGAATAATGATTTGAATTAAAATATGACGATGAGATCAAGTAGTTGTTTTTTCTTCGTTTTCTGTTGATAATCTTAGCGTTATTTGTCATTACCATCAAAATCACTACAGAGGATAGCCTTGGGAAAGTAATCTCATTTTATGAATTACTTCGAATTTGGTTATAATGGCCGCTACATGAATGATTTCTCATGATGAAATAAAATGGTTGATATTTTGAAGAAACTTCCTAGTGATTATATAGAAAGAATGTAAAACTGATTTGCTTAGAATATTGATGATATTGTATGAACACGATAATCTTAGTCGTTTCTGATAAAAACGCAATTGAAGACTCCATTATCTCAGAGGGAAATTTAATTTTTTTTCATTCATGAAAAGTATGCCAGAAAATTTTACTTTGTGGCTGACTGTTATTTTTTCAGGTGAATTATTTTTGCTGTGACATATTATCTATTGTCGTTCAACTTTAACAACCTGAATATTCTTCTCACAGCAAAAGCTTTTCATGGCATATTTGATCCTATCTCTATATTTCTATCCTTAGTTCTGATAGTTATGAATCACCATGTATACTATCATCGAATGCTAACTAACAATGTTTTCTCAAAAATAAAGAGAAAAACGGTCTCTAGGAAATCTTCATCACGTGGAGAATAGTCTTATTCCATCAATTTATTGAAGGTTGCAAAACGCAAAATCCCTATTGGTTAAATCATATTAAATTTGTTTAGGTCACAGCTGCTTCACTTCACGATTTATTCAATTTTTCAGAGTGAATGCACAAATGAATGGAATATTTAGGAAATTTATCAAATACCACCTTGTTTTACCTAAACATACTCTGGAAGTTTTCACCAAGTGCCTTCGTCTTGGTATATTTAATGCAGAAGTATGAAGAATGTCTGCTCTCGTCCATTGTGTTGAAATTCTCGATGAAAACAACTTATTTTATAGTTTTTGAAATTTTGTATGGGAGAAAAATAAGCAAAAGTGTTATGATTACGAAGAAATGATTTAAAATTTTTCAAATTCGGAAGCAAAACTAATTTTTTGTCCAAAACGTCTACGAGACTACAAGATCACTGAGAGACTCTCCCACAAGACTAGAGACGAGACCGAGAAAGGTCTCGTCTCGTCTTGTCGATGAAATATGTCTCGTCTTGAAAACGAGACTCTCGTGGGCATCACTAGCTATTGCTGTGGGAAAAACATACAGGGTATTAAAGTTGAACGACAATAGACTATAATGTCACAGAAAAATAATTCCCTTGAAGAAATCTCATTTAGAAACATTTCTGAGACAATGAAGTCTTCGTTTTTTTCGTCTGCGTTTTTCTCAAAAACAGGTGAAATTATCTAATTTCAATATCACCAATATAATGTACAAATGATTTTTACATCCTACTATATCTAATCGAAATCACCAAGAAGTTTCATCAAAAATAACTAAAATTCATTCATGTGGCGGCTTCTATAACAAAATTTGAAGTGATTCGTAAAATAAGATTACTTTCCCAAAGCTATGCCTCTATGCCGATTTAGATGGCACTGAGTAATAAAAGCCCAAATTATCAGCAAAAAAACGAAAAAAAATTGATCTTTTTTCATAGCAGTACTTCACTGAGTCCTACTTGATCCCATCGTCATATTTTGATTCAAATTGTTATATCTTAAGCCCGTTTGCAACAGCCGAGAATTCTCTAGAGAATTTACTCGAAAATTCATGCGCCGTGAATTATTTACCGTTGCATACGCACTTTCGGTAGAATTCTCTGTTCAGATGCATACAAAATAATCTCTGCCGTTTTCTTGCGAGAATTTTGTAGAGAATTCTCCAGAGAATTCTCGGCCGTTGCAAACGGGCTTTAGAAAATTTCTCAATAGTTATAAATCACAGATTATACGATTTTCATAAAATGAGTTTTTTTTTTGAAAATCGTTTAATCTGTTTGAAGTTAAACAATTTATGACCTGAACGATACCAGATACCTGATGGTATCTTTTATGAGTTATACCTTCAAGGCCCGGTACTTTCACCTTCGAATAAATTTTATTCAACGAATAATGACATACCGACATTCGATCTATGACAAATAAACTCTTATCATTAAGTTTCAATGACAGATTTATTCGATGAATAACACTATCTGAAAGTGAAAAGACTGCATTTTTACTAATCTTACGAATAAGACTTAATAAATGCGAATTAATTTATTTATTCGCACGTGAAAGTACCGGGCCTAAATAACAAAGAATTATTAATCGAATACAGCTGAACGAATCATAGTTCTGTTGTGTGAATAGAAGGCTTTATATAATAGGTAGTTACTTTGAATTTCAATTTTCATACTCTAAAATTTTTCATGATATAAGACCAACTTAATAATAAGTCAATTGAAACCGAAAATTCATAAATCTTCGTTTGGAAGCACTCTATCCAAAACAAACAAATATAATTATTTTTTCTTTCGTTCTTGTGATGAGAAAAACCTTTTATAATAAACCTTATCAAAATTATGTGATTCCACACTGTTGTTTGGTTTCTGTATAAAATCTCCCACACCTTTCTTGGAAATGTTCTTCGTCCTGCCCTTACAGCTCCCCTCAACAGAAGAGGCAAACTGTGGTGGAAGACCTTATTGCTCGAAGAGACTCGAAAAATGTTATCATTTTAATGTTCATTGCAAAAATCGAAATAGAAAAAATAAAACCAAGTGATTAGGGATATTTGGTACAATATAAAGAACTAAGATGAAGTACAAAATTGAGCAATAAATTATGAAGGATCATGAAATAGATGTTCAAAGTGAATGAAAAGAAATGTCAATGTCAAACAAAACAATTTAATTGTTTTATTATCCATTGCTGTCGTGTGGCGTTTATCAGTTGCCTTATATTTAGATGAAAAATCTATATTTTTCGAAAACAAAGATAACCCCAATAAAGTATATATAATGTATTTGAAACCAGAAAGAAGAGAAAAATTAGTAAAATAAAATACAGGGTGTTCCATTGAAAAAATACCAGGTTACCTAAATTTTTCAGGTTTACGATGCTTTTCTGCATTTCCTGGCACTGAATTCTGAATGCCCATGAAAATATTTCATATTAGCCCATTTAAACGATTTTGTTGAACCAATATTAACTGAGCCAGCTATTGAGTAAAATATAAAGAAAGACATCTGTACACCTGAATCAAAAACCATATTGAAAATTGTATATTTGTAATCTTAGTTTTTTCATCATAATTCGTCTATTGTCCGCCCAGACGGTTAGCATTTAGAGGATTGGAAAATTAACAGAGAAAACTTCTTTTTCCATATATCTTGAACGGCGCCTGAACAAATGAAACGAATGGTTAACAAACAAAGACCTACAACGGACAATCGACCCTGAATTTTTGGTTTCAAAATCCACATTTGGGCGACCAACTTCAAGGAGCAGAATTTTAATTTTCGTCAAAATAATCAACCTGAATTCCTCGAAAGCGTCCCTTCAAACATCAATTTGTTTATGTCGACTTGTCAGTTTGATATACTCAAAATCGTCCATTAATGGCACTGTTAATGCCTGATTTCCTATCGATACATTATTTTCTCAGGCAACCTGACGTAGAAGAATCTATAAATTATCCAATTGAAGCCATGACTTCTATGATGAAATTAATTCCATTCAGTCAGGATTCAAATGGAAAATTTTTTAGTAAAACTGACATATCACTTGTATACGGTACTAATACCTTAACACATTTTTTTTTAATTCAAAGAATTCCATTTCGATGAATTATCTAAATTCAAAACGGGATGACATTTCAACTTTTCAGTAATTAGGTGCCTTCTGAGGCATTTTAACTGAACATTCGTTAATTCTAAAATGAATTTTCAGTTCAATATCGCGCCCAAGGCACGCTCGTGATGGGATAATATTTGAAATTTCCGAGTAATCCACCAGGTGGTGCAAGGCGCAGCAATAAAATTTTTGAGTACGGGTTTTGATAGCTAGCTATATAAAAGATATAAAAACCAAATCATTCCACCAGCAGGTTGTAGCTTTCATATTTATTCTTCGGAAACTATGGTCCTATGAGAAATCTGAACGTAGCATCGATCTGGTTTTTAGGTATAAATTCCTTTCCTTTCTCCTAGTTTCGGAGAGCTAGTTTGTGAAAAATAAATTATTGTTTCTTATTTTTCCTTTTTCTTTATCCTTATCATAATTACCTGCGCCTTCTTTTTGTTACATCTTCTCGTATTCCTGACAATCTTGACGCGTTGTATGAAATACTCTTATCAGTGAGGGAAGTTGCATATCTAATTTTTTCAACCTTTACTTAAGATATTAATCTAAGGGCGTTAGATCGGTAAAACGTGGTGGCTAGAGATGAGGACCATTTTTTGCCAAAAAATTAACTGAATAATGTGGATGTGCGCAATCTTGTTAGAATCATCAGTTCTGAATATTGTTATCCACTAGCGGCTCAATCCTTGTTTCAATTGAGGATCCAAATGCAGATTGAAGCGACATGGTGCTGAATAGTATAGTCATTATCGTTTTGAAGAGGATTTTCAGATTTTCGTCGAATAAATCCAGTTTTCTCAGTTGATAGTTATTTTTTGTCAATTTCGAAGATTTTTTGTCAAGAATGGATTATTAGCACTTTTAGATCAAAAAATGATATGAGGTGTTAGTATTTATGAAAAAAAAATTTTGAATATGTTCTGAATCAGCTGATAAAACAGAATAATATTTTTAAAATCCGAATCTCCTGGCTCTATTCATAGTTCTAATAAGAAATTGATCATATGAAGTTCAGTGCTATGATATTTTGCCTTCTCCATTATCTACAATTGCTGAACAAAGAACTGAACTAAGAAAACTTGTCCAAGATGAACTGGAAATTTGACACGATATTATTAATGAATTTGGTTTGAATAGTCTTCTCTGTGGAAAACAAATTTGTTGTTTGGGCAGATCCTCTCGTTTTGAAGTTATGTATTCAGGTTAGTTGAGTGAACTCTCATTCTTCGAAACTAATTTGAAATGTTCAAAAACTTTGCTATTCTATGAAGACAAGATATGTCCTCAAACATTGACTAAACGTTCAATCCATCGTGGAAAGTAGTGGAGACTGACACAATCAAAGGAAAGTTGAAGATAGAAGATTTGCTCAGAGAATCTAAATTATGATAACATCTCCCTCACTATCATGAGATAGATAAAGATATTTTCAACAGACAAAGATATTTTTCATGAGAACTCAAGAACTCTTATCAAAACACCAAAATCTTCTCCGTTTCTTGCTGTAAACAAACTAGAGTCCACTAAATTTCTACTTACGAAATTGACATCAGGTGGCGTTTCGCTTGTTTGGAATTTTCAATATTCCTGAATATCCAAAGTGTCTCCTAAATGTGATTATTTAGATTATTCACAAATTTGGAAGCACACACACAAATTTGACTCGTACAAATATTCAATAGTAGATTTTTGAGGTCAAAAGGAACACTTTTTTCCTATACCATTTTTGTCCGATTCGGCTCTAATAAAGAGATATAATCATTTCATAATTTTCATAATGAGCTGTGCCACCCCTGGAAGAACAAAATTAGCCTCAGAATAAATAGCTAAATCTGTGACATTAAACATCTGTGGATCTTTAAAACATAGTTGTATTCAGCCAAATTACCCAATTTATCAAATTTCACAAATACTTTTTGATTTTTGAACATCAAATTATTCGAAAACGGCGTATTATACAAGAAAATATGAAAAATGCTTTTATTTTACAAAACGTTCAAATATTCAGTAGCTAGCGTCCAACTTAGTTTCAAGAGTTGGGTTCTTTGAATTCGTGGTATTTTTATGGTACGTAAAGGTGATAATGAGAAAACTGGGTGGGTGATATCTTGTGTTCGAAAAAGATTAATTGAATAAATGAAAAACTATATTCCGAAATTCATGTCATTCGATAACGCCGTTTAAGAGATATAACTAAAAATAAATTTTTTTATGGTTTTCCAACAGCCTGTATCTTTTAAACCGAGTAGATTCGTAAAAAATGGTAAAGAAAAAAAGTGTTTCTTCTGACCTCAAGAATCTACTGTTAAAATATTTGTACAAGTCAAAGACTCACCCAGTATATGTTTTTTCAAAACTCTCCTAATGCTAGAACAACATAACTCTAGCTCTTCAGCCTTCATCACAGAGTTTTTCACTCGGTGATGTAGGTCTATCAGGGAATCTCTCCATGTAGAGTCTAATTGCTCTATTCCCAACTCAATTATGTGAGTGTGAGATTAAAGCTAAATTTCGGAGAAGTGAACTCTTGATGTTTACCATTTTTAATATCGAATCATTTTATACAATCTATGAATAATGGGAACTCAATGCGTTCTCAGAAACGTGTTATTTCTTGAGAATTTCGAAACTGGTAAAATTAATGTGTTTTTCGTTTTTTCAATCATTATTCGATAAGAAAATATGGGTTAAAATAGCTTTTCCGCCCACCTCTTAATAAAAGCACTGTTTAACATAAAAGAAATTAGCCTTTAATGAACCCTTTTATTGGTTGATTTTCTATTAATGCATTATTGTCATGGGTAATAGAAGATAGAAGTATTCATCAGCTACCCAAATAATTATTTTATTTGTATGCCGCATTGATTTTCGTAGTACCTAGCGGGTGAATTGAGAAGAGATGAATTGTGGAGGTTGCAGAAAAATTATGATGCTTAGAGAGTAATCAATATATCTATGTACTACAACTCTAGCTTCCACCAGCTCCACACATTCTCAAACAGATATTATAGGGTACGATATCAATGTGATTTACTCAAAATGTCACAACTCGAATGTGCCCTCTATAGACTTCTCGAATTGTTCGATCGGCCGCATAAATATCAACATTCCGATATGAACATAGAAAATTTTATAAAGTGTCGAATTTGACTACGTATCTATAGAAAATGTTTGCAATCAAGAATTCCCGTTCAATTCGAAATGTGGTCGACGGAAAAATCTTGTAATCAACTCGTTTATTAGCGATTAATGATCATTAATCGCTGTCATTAATAACCTAGTTGATTGAATAACTACAATAACAGTCACTGAAATTTACAATTTGGACACTCTTTTTGATCACCACAAATAAAGAATAAAGTCATAAATGTTAAATTTATTGAGCATGCCAGAAAGAATGAAGTTGATTGATACTTCCGGTATAACTCGAATATAAACATAAAAGGATGTACACTGGAAATTATTTCATGAAAATATCTTGATTTGTCCGTATAATTTGGTTGAGGTGAAAGAATCATCCTGTATTCACATGCTTGCGGAGTGCATCAAAAAATTTCGATTGCCCTGTTAACCATTTGATATTTGTTGGGTTGAACAATGTCAAAGTGTAAGTTCAAAATATATGAGAATTGAAATAAACAAATGGTATGTATTGATCGTAATTTAATACCATAATTATTATTATGCCCGGTTTCACAATTCTTTTTTCTAATTTTGACTAATGAAGTGACACTTTCACAAACTCATTGACGTTTTGAAACGTTTCACTTTTAGCAACCAGTTAGGCAAAGTAAAATATTTCGCAACTGATGATGAACTTGCTTTTTGATTTCATAGTAACGGATTGAAAAATTGAATAATTTCAATCACTAGACGATTTTAAAAGAATCTCCGAGAGAAGCTTTTAAAGGCGTTTGTGTTACTCGCTTCGCTGGTTACGCAAAAATACGCTTATTACGAAAAATAATGCTTTTCCCAACTGGTTGCACAAATAACTAGGTAATCAGAGAATCAACGCTTGATTGGCGGATCTATATTGAATTGTTCTCAATCGTTATGAGCATGCAACACATCATTATTCAATCATTGCTTGTTATACATATACAGAGTGATTAAAACGGAACGCAAAAAATTTATATCTTCACTATTTTGTAAAAAATGCTAGAATAGGTTAACTTTATTTTGAATTATGCAACTTCTCGTTTCTAGGTAGTTGAGGAGTTTGTCATGCACCATCTAAGAGGGGTGGAGGGTAGGTAACTTTTTGTGATAGAAATGCGTGAACCTTTTATCGCTGAGGATGTCATTGAGGTAGTCAAAAAATGGTTAAACTCATTGTATTCGAATTTCCAATTTTTGATATATTGGCAGTCATTTTGGAAGTGATTTATGCTTTCGAAATTTATCGAAAATATCAATCATCAATGACCAAATAACCCTCAGCAACAAAAAGTCTATCCATAAAAAGTTAGGGTTGCGTAACCCACGTAGAGGGTGCATGAAAAACTTCTTCATTTTACACGGAATGTTTTGTTATTACGATATAATAGAGGCACCAATGCAGTCTACAGATTTCAGTGGAGATATGTAAAAATCCTAATTGTCCTGTACTGAAAATGATCATTCCGCTTATGGCACCAATTCAGTATCGTCAATCCAATTTTCTATTGGCTACGAAATAATTCATCGCGCAATTAGGGCTAGAGCTAGAGCGCTATATATTTTTACTCATCCCACGCACATATTCGGCTGAACGAGCCGGCCAGTGTTTGATCGATAGTGTCCACCCTGGATACCGCCGCCGCACACACCCCGAGGTCCCTACATTCTCACACGCCCACCCCCCGGGGGTCGTAACCCACCCCCAGAACGGACAGACCAAACTGTCAAGACCAACCCTGCCACTAGTGCTCTAAGTTGTTATATACCGCAGATATCCTACCCCCGAAGCGGCGGTGGACAGTGTGGGCTTCAAACCTCATATTCCCTTCTATGCGATCTCCTCTTCCTATACTTTCTATACTTTTAATGGGTATTTCCCACAACCGTTGAAATAAAGCTCTCGTCAATAGTTAAGGATGTTTGCGTTCTCTTCAGAAACACCCAATTTATCATGACACTGTCTGCTGTTTGGATCCAAAATGTACAGGGTGTTCCTGAACAGGTCATCTAATTGGACAAATCGAATACAAACTCAAGTTATTCAAATTACAACCTTTACATATATTTT
This sequence comes from Coccinella septempunctata, assembly GCF_907165205.1. Lineage (NCBI taxonomy): Eukaryota > Metazoa > Arthropoda > Insecta > Coleoptera > Coccinellidae > Coccinella > Coccinella septempunctata. The sequence continues at coordinate 9,078,718 of NC_058190.1, read as the reverse complement.
TTGAACCAATCTATTCTACGTGAAAAAGAGGGGGTTGCGTAAATAAACCCTATATCTGAAATGGAAACTTTCAGAGTTATCAAAGAAAACTGTGACTTCTGGAAACCAAAGAAAAAGAATAAAATTCTATGTTCCGATAAGAAATTTTGACATTTCATGAAATGTATCTTATGAATAATTGTTCGTAAGAATTGTTGTGAATTCATCTACAATTCATGAAATGTGGAGTTTGTTTATCGAAACATCAAATTTTAGTTTTTTTCTAGGGTTACCGCGCGTCAAACAGTTCGAAATAGCTCTTTTCCTTTATTTCAAGTTTTTCTTTGATTTCCATTTTAAGTACTGGGTTCATTTAGGCAATCCCACCTCTTTTTCTTCGTGGAATCGACTGAAACATTGAAACATTCACTCCATTCACTTTTGTTGTAGCACTCGGTTGGCCACGAAAATTTGACACCTTCCACTCTGTATAATAAGAAAATGTGGGGTTATGTTATGACGCTTGTCAAAACATTTTTGGGTTTTAAATCAGCGCTATGTTGTCCGTTCTACTTAAAAGTCTTAGTAATTACGTAATTACGTATTTTATTACAATGTCGAATCACTTCGGAAAATATGTGACGAACATTATTGACGTTTATACAAACTGATTGAAGGCATGCCAAATCTAGTTATTTGCATGAAAAGGATAAGAGAACAATAATTAAATGATATTTCAAGGCAAGAGGAACTTCACCTTCAAACAAAAATTTCACCTGAATGAACAATTAACAGGACAACTGGCTCGTATTTATGGGTGTTTATTTTCAATACTTTGATATAATAATATTAATTATATGTTTATTGATCCCTTAAGACATTCACAATGTTTAGGACAAGTCAAATGAAAAATAGAAAATAGTTATTTTTCTATCACATGCGGGCAAGATACTTTACGCAAGAGTTAGGAACAATATTTTTTCTACAAGCGCTTGAAATATATAAATATATCCATTTCACGAAGCAGATCATATCTCATTTGATTAATTCATATATAATGACAGACGTAATTCTGCATGTCAATACTATGGGTTTCTCATCATTGACGTTCTATGCATAGAAACAAGATAGAATTTAATTTACTCTGTAATATTTGCGTGCGGGAAAAACCCTTGCTAATCCATTCCCGCACGCAAATGCGTGCGGGAAAGAAATAGCAGGCGTTTTTCCCGCACGTTTTGGAAAAGTGACTCTTTGCAACTTGGAATGCGTGCGGGAAAAAGGTTGAACGCGCACGCTTGTAGAAAATAGTTATTTTCCTATCAAGTGCGGAAAGTGATACTTGCCCGCATGAAACTGCCGTTGCCCGAACGATGCGAAGCAGAGTTCGGGTAAGCAGTTGAGTGCGGGCAAGACACTTTACGCAAGAGTTAGGAACAATATTTTTTCTACAAGCGCTTGAAATATATAAATATAACCATTTCACGAAACAGATCATATCTCATTTGATTAATTCATATATAATGACAGACGTAATTCTGCATGTTATTACTATGGGTTTCTCATCGTTGACGTTCTGTGCGTAGAAACATGATAGAATTTAATTTACTCTATAATATTTGCGTGCGGGAAAAACCCCTGCTAATCCATTCCCGCACGCAAATGCGTGCGGGAAAGAAATAGCAGGCGTTTTTCCCGCACGTTTTGGAAAAGTGACTCTTTGCAACTTGAAATGCGTGCGGGAAAAAGGTTGAACGCGCACGCTTGTAGAAAAATTAATTTTCTGGAACTTATTCTACGAGGACATTCATCGAAAATCCTGTAGTAGCTTTTCGCATTCGTTCACCCTAAAATAAAATTCTCAAATGCCACCACTTTTTAGGGTTTCCCAATAGAAGGAAATTCCTTGTCATCCTCTTCATTCACAATCTTCCTGATTGGGGAAAGATTCAGATGCAGCATTCAATTTCACTTACTTTGAATATGTTCGCTACCACCTGATATTGTGTAGATATTAGAATATCAGGTTTACCTACTATTTGAATGAAATTAAAAATGCTGAAGTTTTTTTTGAAAAAAACCTAATCAGTATTCCAAAAAGTGTGACCTCCAGTTTTCATAATCTTTTTCATAAGAACCCCAATAACTCATAAACCGTTGAGATTTTAGGCGAGGTATGGTATTCTGTTGAAATTGCCATCGAATCAGCTATCTTACAATTCTTATAATGCAGAGAGGTATACTGGGTGTGCAGTGAAAAGTCGTAGGCTGTTCCCGGTATAACCGGAAGTTGCAGAGGTAGGAAAATATTTCATGGGAAAGTTTATTGTCGAAAACCATAACATGCAAATCAAGTTTTCCGGAAACTTCTGATAGACCATCGCGGTGAATCACTCTGTATATGTAGATTTTATCTGATGGGAATGTTGCGATTTCAAAGAAATGGAGTATTCGTAGTGAAATTGTAAAAATATAATAATAATCTAATAATAATAAATTCTTATTTTTTTTTTATAATAAATATAAATATAATAAACTGCTGACAATAAACTGCTAATGACCGTTTCAAAAGTTGACGATTTTTGACCACCAAGTATTCATTAATTAATGGGAAATAAAATGTTTACTTTTTTATATCTGAAATGTTTTTTTTTCTCCTCGTCTGATAACATTTTTCAGTTTCAGGCAAGTTCTAGTTGTTTACCTTTCTAATAATTTTAGATAAGGTATTGTTTTACGTTCTTATTTTGATTCAACATCCGAAAATTTGTTTGACGTAAACTCATTGAAGAGGAGTTTATACCACGGGACTTTCTCGCCATCCGTATAAGGCGTAAAGGAGGAAAGACTACCAGAATGTGGGGTGTTGCCGGAACATTTGAACGATAAGTAGAAGTTACGAATAGTACAATAGTTTTCACTTTCGTCGAAAAGATTTTTTCAATTTCACCAGGATACGAATTGTAGCCAATGGAGAGACTTTTCGAGAAATTTCTTCATGTGGAAATTCATAGGAGAGGTAAATTGTAATTTTTTTTTTTCAATGAAAACAAATCTTAATTTTTTTTTTGGTTTGACGATTAAAAAAAATTCTGACTTTCCGAGGTGAGGAACTGATTGAATTGAATCATAATGTAAACCCCATATAAATTAGTAGTTTCTGACGTAAGATATTCAAGTTCTCTTTTTGAACTGACCACTAAAACGGTGTAGACCCCTCTTAAATTTGACTTTTTACTTTCATTACGTATTTTATGGTCAATGACAAATGAGTGATTGGTAATTTTTAAGTGTTGTATAAAACATCTGTTTTTCGTAGGGTCAAGGAAGTTAATTGATGAATTATCTCAAATGAAACTCAAATTCACAGAAATAACTGAGCATGTTATTGATGTATTCTCTCAGATAACTCATCAATCAATACCCTATAAGCAACATGTTTTTCGATTACACTTCGAATATATATTAGACTCATAAATTGTACCTAGGCCTATCACTGATTTCAAAATGCATAAAAAAGTTGAAATTCCAAATCAACAAGTTCAACCATTTTATCCCTATAATGAAAAGAGTGTAAAAACCCTTTCCTTGACCAAATATCCAAAGCAACTGAAAATCTTCCCAAAGTTACGGTTGCCTTTCAAAAAACTCAACTACTCTCCACCCCTCGTAGAGGGTGCATGACAAACTTCTCAATTACACATGAGAGGTCGTGTAATTCGAAGTGAATATTTCCCCCCTGTCAAAAATCCCATGCAAATGCAGTGCAATTATCGCAAAATGATAGCGATAATTGCATTGTAGGAAGCGAAAGAGTCCTGTGATAATTGCACAGATCATATCCATGGTAATTCCATTCTACGTCAGTTCTACGAGTAATGTCAAAAACTACTAGAAATTGAAAATGTCTCGTTTTGGTCGTGCTTCATTGCAAGCTATCGAGGAAGAAGTGTAGAAAAACGAACCAAATAACACAAAACATAACAGAAAATATTTGTATCGTCAGTTTATGAGCTCTACCGAGAAAAATATATTTTGAATGAAAAACACAAATGAACGTTCTGCCAACAATAAAAATGGACTGGGCATTCAATATAATAATATGTAAGCACAATGGCCATGAGTACAAAGAATATACGGCTGAAACGATTTGGAACGTAACCGCTACATTACTGATGGAAAAATATTTCACTAGATCATCAATTTCAACCCTTTTACTGATATTGAGTCTGAAGTAGCCAGGGATGCGTAAAATGCCACGAGAAAACAACTACAGAATGATCCACAGAAAAGAAAGGAAAGTGCAGTTTTTTTCAAATACCATCAATTTGAAAATATGGTTCGTAGTTCTGACACCCCGGGTGGTTTGCAAGAGAAGTTATTTTTTGATTCTGTCTTTTTACCTTCGTGTATTGTGAATTTTTAAGAACTTTACAAGTTTGTTAGAACGATTTTGAGTTTGCACTAGAATTGAAATGGTGTCTTCCGTAGAAAAAAAGAAGAAATGGTGGAAATGATAAAATTATTTTTTAGAAATAACGACTCTACGCGAACAACAGCGACTTTATTCAACGAACGATATTCTGGAAAAAATGTATCCGATGGTTACGTTGTACAACTGGTTGTTAAATTTGACGCTACTAGTTCAGAGGGAAACAAAAAATAGGGCGCATGAAGAAGACGAAGCGAGGGACGTGGCTGTCTCAGGTCATGTAGCAATGGATCTGACCTTTAGCACTTGGGAAATTGCCCGATGTATCTGGTGTTTCACGCATCACAATCATAAGAATCCTTTAACAACATAAATTCCATCCTTATAAGATACGTTTGATTCAGGAACTTTATGAGGATTATCCCGATCTCCGACTCTCGTTCTGTGAACTCCGATCATCAATGAATGCCGTCAAATTATACTAGAAAACTTGAGTAATGTAGGTGAACCTTTTCAGTAAAACTTATATTACTGCATGGAAGTGAATGGTGTCCATTTCCAGCATTTAATCAACTAATCACAAAAGTAACTACTCTTCCACTATTTTACCTGTCATTTCGTTAACGATGGAAATTTTGAAGCGAAATTTCAGGATCAGATAATACTTGATAAGATCTTCAACATGAGATATGGCAACACTACTTATTCATTTTCAGAATCAAGGAGTTGTGCTCACCCCCTTAGGGGGTTGCAGTCACGGGAATGCAAAAAGCGGAAAAGTTGTTCCTCCTCGAATCAGAACTTTACGGGTCCGAGCAATTTTCCACATTTTCATTTTAAAGCCGGAAAATCGAGGTGTTAAGTTTGCCGTAAGAATCAATAAATTAATAAAGCCAGTTTGATAAGTAAACATTTCATTCGATAATTTTGCATGACAGCGTGTTGTCAAAAAACTGCATGAGTTCATATCTTTTTTTGGAGAAGGAGCCTCCATTTTCCGAATTATAAAAATGAACTCATACAGTTTTTTGACAACACGCTGTCATGTGAAATTATCGGTAATTTTGATGCACTTGCGCAATTGGGAATTCCAAACAAGCGATACGCCCCCTGGTGTCAATTTTTGTAAATAAAGAGAAGAGTTAATGCACTTTTGTTGGTTTACATCGAGGAACGAAGAATATTTGGTGTTTCAATAAGAGTTTTTATAAGAAATATCTCTTATTCTGTTGAAAATATATTAATCTATCTCGTGACAATGGGGACATCTTAGTGAAGTTTTCATAATTTGCAACCTTTGAGAAAATCTCCGATTACGACTTTCTTGTGAAGATCTCAGTTTTTACTATTTTCCACAATGAAATGAACGTTTAGTCAATGTTTAAGAACATATGTATCTCATCCTTATAGCACGGTAAAGTTTTTGTACATTTCACGACGCTTGTCATTTTTGAGTTTTAAAGAGCGCTATCTTGTCCGTTCTACGTAAAAGTACCAAATCCAGTTATTTGCATGGAAAATACAAGAGATCAGTATAATATCATAATATGCACTAGCTTGAGGAGAGATAATGTTCGTTATCTTCTTTGGCTATAGTTTGAATACATTACATCAGTTGTAGATTTCAAAAATATTAACCCGAAAATGAAATGCATATGATGCAGTGTTTGGGAATGGGTAACTCCCGAAGGAATTAACAGATGATTACAAGAATGTTAAATTCTTCAACAAAAATCATCTTGCATCAATATAAGTAAGAGGAATTAAAGGAAGTTTCAAGTCAAGAAGAACTTCACCGCCTTTGAACAAAAATTTCACATGAATAAACAATTAACAGGACAACTGGCGCGTATTTGTGGCTATTCATCTTAATACATTGATATAATAATAATAATTAGGTATTTATTGGTACGGTACGTTAAGACATTTACAATGTATAGGACAAGTCAAATGAAAAATAGAAAAATCAATTTTCGGGAACTTATTCTACGATGACCTTCATCGAAAATCTTGTAGTGAACTTTTCGCATTAATTCACTCAAACATAAAATTCTCAAATTCCACCACTTTTTTGGGTCTCCCAATGAAAGGAAATTGTTTGTCATCTTCTTCATTCACAATATTTCTGATTGTGGAATTATTCAGCTAAAATCTAAAATATAAGTCGTTCAGATTAAGATGAAACATTAAATAAATAAATTCTCTTACATTGAATATGTTCGCTACCTCTGACGTAATGTGGATTTTAGAATATCAGGGTTTAACGATTTGAATGAGCGGACATGAATTCTAAATAGCACTTCCTGAAACCCTGTATCTTTTTTCAATCACTTTCGGCATTTTCGTAATAAAAATTGATATTAGTTGTGGCAACGGCGTTATGACATTAACGACATTTCATGAGTGCCAACCTTACTCCGTTCTAGTTTCAAAAACTTAAGAAAATTATTTCATGGCCACCGAGTGTTAAAATAAATGTGAATGGAGTATAGTGAGTTGATAAACATATGAATTTCGATACCGTTCACACAAAATTCATTTAGAAAATGATTTCTGATTTGCAGTTCAACTTGGACAAGTAACATCAATGTTGCAAATTTAGCCATTGTATATAATGGAGGAGGCAAAATATCATAGTTGTGGCTCTCCATATGATCAATTTTCTTCTATTACGATCGTATAAAGAGCCAAGAAGTTCGGATTCAAAATATATTGCTCTCTGTTCTCACCTGATTCAGAAGATAGTCGGATTTCTTTTCATGAATACTAATACTTCTTGACATTTATTGACCTGAAATTGATAATAATTAACACACTGGAATCCAGTTTCGACAACCTATCTTCAAAATTGAGAAAAAACAACTATAAACTAAGAAAAAGGTATTTATTTGACGAAAATCTCAAAATCCCCTTCAAAACTGGCAATGACTGCATTAGCTTTTTACTTCGAACTGTCATCACCATGTCGCTGCAATCTACATTTGAAATCCCAATTACGAATATTGACCCATTTTTCTACAAAACAGTATAGACCTGCAGAAAAATAAATAGGTATTTCTTGCGTTACTCCTTACTGACTTTAAAGACAACAAAAATCACCACCATAAAAAATGTTCTAATCTTCAGACCTCCTAATATATCGCGCTACGAAGAATTTCTTGCTGGAAGCGGTGAAATTTTTTCCACTACGTTCCTGTGCTGGGGACAAGGCTGGAAGGGTGGATACCCCCCGAGTTTGGGGAAAGGGGCACACAGGAGATACAAGGCCCACCCCATCGGCCCAACCTCACCCCCGGCGCCGCCACCCTTCATCAAGTAAATTGCAGTCCTCGTTTCGGGTATCTGGCAGGTCGGAACCCCCAAGGGCGACACGGGCACGAGAGGGCGAACTGAAGGGATGGGGGTGAACACCCAGGAACGTTAAATGAAGGCAGACACTCGACTCTGTTCTTTCCTACGCTGGGCTATATTAGGGGCTGGGAAGTTTCCTAGATATTGAGCTCACATTCGAAGTTTGAGTGCTGTAGGGATATACGAAGGATATGAGTCAAATGACGATGGGGGATATCGATGCTTCATAATGAAAGAAAGTCTCCTATATGAGAAGATTTTGCTAGGAAAGCTTGGCATTTCAGACTGATAGCTATGCTATATTATGAGTTCTAAGATTGTCTCCTATCGAGAACATTTTTTTTTCATCATGATGGATACGGTGTGAAGGCTCATAATCAGTCCAAAGTGATCAATTCTGAAAGAACATGTTTCAAACCTATTGGTCTATCTTCAGCTAACGAAAATAAAATTATACAATCAAAGACGAGATAAGCTGATCTCATGTGGAAGGACACATTGTGTTTATTTGCGCAATAAATTCGACAAATTTTTTCACATGGTTGAGTAAAATTTGAAGCAACTATCCTGGCTCCGAATCTTCGTGCCAAATAAAGAAATTGATATAACCTTTAATACTGCGGGCAGGTGAAACAGTAGGTGCAATAATATGTATCTCTCGATTTCAAATATTATGTTCTGTCAGTTACCTCCGCTCAGTAGATGTAAAACAGTTTGCCATTAATAAATTCTGAATATTATCCACTACATGCATGAATCCGCGTAATATTTCATTGTAAAACGCAAAAATATAATAATAGTTGGGGAGCCCAAGAGGAAAATTCGGGATTCACTAGAGCGTGTCAGATTAATATAAAGGGAGATTCTTTGGATTCTGTAGTGTACCTCTACCAAAAATTAGACTTGTATATAGGGGGAATTGTCTAGGACGGCCTGTCAGAATAGTAAAAAAAAACGATCATTGCACATACTCAGGACAACCCTTCAGAATAGTAAAAAAAAACGATCATTGTAAAGGGTTATTCAAATTACGCGGTTTTATTTTAAAATAAATAAAACACATAATTTGCAATCGTTTTCAAAAAATGTATCAGTTATGACATTTATGTACGAAAAATAATATCTGCCAAATGGCCTCCTCTTGCAGCTCCACAGACGTTTAAATTTTCAATGAAATTTCGACATAATTAAGGCTCTAACTCACTGATGACACGAATAATTTCATTATTTAGTTCGAGAAGCGATTGTGGATTATTCTTATAGACCTGGCTTCTTACATAACCCCCAAAGAAAATAGTCCAACAATGTCAAATCACATGATCTTGGTGGCCAATTGACATCAGCGTTTATGCAGATTATTCGTCCAGGAAATTATTGTTTCAATAAATCAATTGTGTCATTTGCAAAGAGAGGTGTAGCGCCATCCTGTTGAAACCAAATGTCCTCTTTATCAATATTTATTAATTCAGGCCACAAAAATTCGATTATCACCGAACCGGTCTCTTGAAATTTGTTAACAATTCGACCAACAGTGCTTTCAGATGGACGATTATGTAAACCATAAAACACTTTTCACAGAACGCTGATTTTCATGAAATAATTAAACAATCTGAACGCGTTGTTGTATCGTGTACGAAACCATTTTTATAAATGTCGTTCATCATACTTTTCGAATATCAAAATACCCAGACAAATTCGGTGTGCCATCTATATTTTATTTATTCAAAAAAAAAAAACGCGCAATTTGAAACACCCTTAACATACTCTAGCGTATCAGATAAGGATATATGTGGTTAATTACATGTTGAAAAGTATATATTCCCTTAATCTGACAATTTAAGCGTGACGAAAATGGGTGGCCGCCAAACTTGCAAAAAAAGTCACGTGTACATTCTCGATCGCGGTGGCTTTTTTTCTTATATTGAAGCCAATGATTCAAGATTAACGGAAAATATATAATCTGACAGTTTCAGCTAGCCGAAACAATAAAAATTGGCCATAAAGGCCACAAAAATCAGTTTTTTCGAATTGACTCCTCGCCTGGGCTTCAAATTGTTTTCGCATTCATTATAAAAGTTGTAGGGCATAACATTTTCTACAAATTATGTCCGAAGCAATGTTTTCTAAGTTTGAACGTTTTCGAGATATATAGCGATGAATGTACAGGGTGGGCAAATTTCGATGTTTTAGCAGCCCAGTTTTTAAACCAGAGGAGATACACAAAATCTGATTCCCCATTCTCGTTCTCTTTTTCTGAGAAACTAACAACATTAGTAGTCATTTTTGGCCACCTTCTTTTGTTTTCGAGTTATAAGCAAAAATTGGAAAAAGGGCGATATCGAAATAAATTTATATCTCCGCTAAAGCTGATGATGGAGCTCTGAAATTGAAACATCACACAGGCACTTTTTTACGTAGAATCCAGTAACGTGCTCGCCTTTTTAGCAGGATTTTTAATTACAAAGATATGACCCAAAGTTATGTTTTTTTAAATGGGAACACTAGTTTTATGTGCAATTTTCTGAAAGCTTAATTTTTACTGATTTCAAAAATATATAACATCATATGGTTTGTATCAATATAAATAATAGAAAATGGTCACAAACCTTATTTCTCAATATTTCTATGGTTTCAACTTTTTATGAGCATAGAAAAATATAGCATCGTATGATTACCAGTGCCTCCTTCTATAAGTTCTTTCATTATTATGAAAATTCATGAAATATATCTTGATTCAAATTTTGTGAAAATTGGTAAAAAGCATAGAAAGAATGATATTGCCGGAAGGTGACTGCTTTTGATATAGGAAATTCTATTTTTCTGTGCTCGTCAAAAGTTGAAACCATAGAAATACTGGAAAAAAGTGTTTTTGACCATTTTTTATTATTTATATTGTTACAAACCATATGATGTTATATATTTTTGAAATCAGTAAAAATTAAGCTCTCGAAAAATTGTACAGAAATCTAGTGTTCCCATCTAAAAAAACATAACTTTGGGTCATAAATTCGTAATTAAAAATCCTGCTAAAAAGACGAGCACGCCACTGGATTCTACGTAAAAAAGTGCCTGTATAATGTTGCAATTTCAGAGCTCCATCATCAGTATTAGCGGAGATATAAATTTATTTCGATATCGCCATTTTTCCAATTTTTGCTTATAACTCTGTGGATACTGTTTATGGGTCATTGACCTGTTTGTGTTCCCAATGTCAAATAAATAAATAAAAAAAAATAAAAACTCGAAAACAAAAGAAAGTGGCCAAAAATGACTACTACTATTGTTAGTTTCTCAGAAAAAGAGAATGAGAATGAGGTATCAGATTTTGTGTATCTCCTCTGGTTTAAAAACTGGGCTGCTAAAACATCGAAATTTGCCCACCCTGTACATCAGACTGGGATTCTACATTGACCTTGGCCTTTCGCATGTGAGGCTAAGCTCCTCTCCCTCATCACCCTCTAACTCGAAAACGGTTAAGATTATGTAAAATTGTTTCAGACAAAAGTTGTATAGGATTTTATTATCTAAAACTTTCATAATGAATACAGAAAGGATTAGAGATATTTTAAAAAATGCCTTGTTATCATCTTCAAACTGTCAGATTAAGAAAACTCCCTTATTGTCAGATTAATGGACCCACACGTCTGCAACACCGATATTTTTGCATTTTCAAAGGACCGCCGCTGTGACCTTGTGTCACATCCGAACTGTCAGTCCCTTGAAAAGTAGCTTCCTTTGGGTCCAATTAACGTATCCTTTAAAAATTTGCCACGCTCAAAAATTTTTTTTTTACCATTTTTAACTCTTCCGTTCGCCTAGCCCCACCACGCAACCTGTCAGATTAACATGGATTTATTATCAGAGGCACATGGGGCATATACCGTATCTTAATCTGACACGCTCGAGTATGTACATCTGACGATTTATTTTTACATCTATGAGAACCTGCAACCTTTTTTTTCCTACCATCAAATCCACTAGGTCTCCACGACACTCTAGTAAATCCCGATTTAGCATCGTCGGCTCCCCAACAATAAGATTAATTCAAGAAAGATAATGAGCAGAAAATAAACAAATCTCACTACAAAAAATAAAAACGCAAAGAAATAATAATTAATGATCGACAGCAATAATCAACATCAACAAAAATTTAATGAGAATATGACTCAATGATGTTCGACCCTGAATTGATATTGATGAAGGGTAGATAGTAGCCGAAAACAATTAAATAACCAGATTCGAGAGAAGGCCCCAACTCGTAAACTTCATGCCAATTAACGTGTTGTTCGAATTTGAAATGCACGGGGTGATAATCCCTAATTTGTAGGGAGGAAAAATATTAGTCTTCAAGTATTAGTTTCTCTTTTACTTACTACATTTTCATATTGACTATAAAATTCCAATATTTCATAGAAAATGAAAAATCTTCTTCTTGCGATGCGTAATGGATTTTAGAATAAGGACAAAATTAACATTCATCAGCAGGACATAATACCTCAATTCGATCATTTGAAATGAAAACATTTCTATATTTAAGATTCATTCTCTTCATCGTCTTCATCAAGATCATCAGGACATATGATGAATGGATTCGGAGGTGTGAACCACCCAACTTTTTTCCAATCCATTTTTTCGTAATCCCAATTAGATGCCATTCCAAACACCGGGTCGACTTGTAATAAAATCTGTCGACGCATCTGAGCCCTTTTTCTAGTTGGTGTGAAGCTATCGGGAAGTTCAGGATTCACTAGAATATTAGAACAAAAAATTAGTGAAATATCCATTTTTATTCCGGAATGTGAATAAGGTATCCACGGTGCCTAGTTCTTATCAAGTTTCCGGATATTTAACATTTTCTGTTCCCCACCTTCAAAGAAAAACCCTTTAGTAGAATATAAACGTGTAACCATTTACGTGACATACCATATAACCTATTTTTTGAAAGCCGACGGACGGTTTTGAGACAGAAACGTCTATTGAGTTTTTTAAAGTACGAATGCATAAATGAATCAAATATTTGAAATATGTCGAAGGCCACCGCCGTATTTGACGTAAACGTACAGGGTGATTTTTTGACTGTACAAATATTTTAACACTAGATTCCTGAGGTCGAAAGAAACACTTTTTTCCTTTATAATTTTTGCCCAATCGGTTGAAAAACCATGAAAAATTTTTTAGTTCTATCTCACAAACGGTTTTATGTAATGAGATGAATTTCGGAATAAAGTTTTTAATTTATTTGATTAATCTTTTTCGAACTCAAGATATCACTCAGTTGTCTCATTATGACCATTCCGTACAATAAAAAAACCAAAAAATCAAAGAACCCAACTCTTGAATCTAAGTTGGACGCTATCCAATGAATATTTGAACGTTTTTTGAAATAGAAGTATTCTTCATAATTTCTCGTTTAATGCGCCGTTTCCGAGTAATTTGATATTCAAAAAATAAAAAGTAGGTATTCGTGAAATTTGAAAAATTGGGTATTTTAGAGTTGTATTCAGCAACTCAGATTTAGATAATTATTCTGAAGGTAATTTTGTTTTTCCAGGGTTGGCACAGCTCATTGGAAAAACTTAATATGGCTATATATTTTTATCAGGGCCGAATTGGAAAAAATGGTTTTGGAAAAAAGAAGTAAAAAGAAAAGAATCTACAGTTAAAATATTTGTAAGAGTCAAAGACTAACTCTCTCTGTATACCACATAACTTTTCATGTAGTGCTTTTGACGTGAGAGGTTCAACCACCACATTTTTTGTTCTATTACCCAAAACCAAATGAAAATTTTATTGTACTTGAATGAAAAATTCCTGATTTCCAAAACAAAATAGTGAAACGAAATTCTCGTGTACGTAGACAAACTTCAATTCAACCGAACATTCAAACCAAATATAGTTCATCAGGGCTTCAAAATTTTAAAAGAATGAGACACGAAATATCAGAACCCTGTCAATAAGTAGAATAACGCAGGACCAATAAGATAATTTTAAATCCGGAAGCAAGAAATATCAACAAAAATGAAACAAAACATAAAATATAATACAAGATAAAAGGCTATATCTAAACGATGACTCAAAAAACATCGGAAAAAAGTCATAACACATGTGGTTATGGACAAAAAGATATAAAAGGAAGTTCGACTCCCAACAAAGTTTTATCGAAATTTTTTTTTTTTATAAATTCATATTAGCATCTGAAATGTTTTGATAGCTCAATTAAAAAATTTTGGGTCTCAAAGCGCAACTATTTTTTTTTATTATGTTAGAGGTTCCTACGGGATATTTGGACGGCTTCAGTAAAGAAACAGTTTGATATTTTTCGATTCTGTTTTCATATTCGTTTTTGGTATAAAAGGAAGTACAATCTGTAAACATTTCAACAATGAAATTTTTTTTGTTGTAGACATGTTGTGTTCGATTTGACGATTTATGAAAGAATTTCTTCACGGAAATAGAAAAGCGAAAATTGTGTTCATTCAGAAAATGAAATTCAATTTGGCGACCGCAAAAAAATCACGAATATTGCAGGTTTTCCGCCATTTTGTAATTTTTTTCGGAGCTATTCTTATTTTCTGATTTAAGCACTCAAAAATCCGTTACTTTGAGGTTTATACGTAACTGACAACACTCATAAGAATATTGCTCAAATACGACGATGAACACACGCATAAGCGAGATACGCTTATGCGCCGAAAACGGTGTACGTATATCATATGGCAAAAATGATTCTCCCGGCGTCATTTACCGACCATATATGTTTGTCCAGTTTATGATGAAACACCCTGTATGTATAAATCTTTTTGTACGTGTTATCGTTATGATTGGGAATAATGTTAGAAAAGGGAACATATTATTCAAATTGAAAACACCTTCAAAATTTTCAGATGAGATCAAAAAATTTTCAACACATCGAATAATTTTCAACTATTCTGGTTACAAACCATAATATTGAATCCCTATAGAGATCCATAAACCAACAGAAAGCCACATCAGAGTCCAACCTATAACCTCACAGAATCCTCCAGGTCTTGGTGTTGAGAATTCGGCAAACGTTTGACAGAAAGAGGCTCGATACAGGGCTTTCTTATCTTCTTTCGAAAGTAGTTTCCAATTACCTTTTTCTCTCTCACGTAGTGCCTAGAAATCGTTCTATTTTTAATTTCATACTTGGTTCAAAATATGAAAAAAAAGAAAGTACTTGAATGTGAATGAAGAATGCTGCACTCTCTGGAAAGATTTGAAATTGAAATAACAACAGATTATACGATTTTCACAAAATGAGTTTTTACATCACGACACATGTTTCGCTATCACAATAGCATCTTCAGGTGGGTCAAGGTAAACTCACTATAGTTTAGTAAAAACTGTTCTGAGTTCAATTATAGATTTTCATCAAGGATCGGCCACATCCAAGAAATTAAAATATTCGAAAATGGTCACGGTACCATTTAATTTCGAGAAGCAGTGGAATTTGCAGAATTTATTTTTTGTTGAAAATGGATTTCTCGTGAAAAGTTGTGTACCGATTTTGAAAATTTGAATTAATATTTCATTATTTTAATTTTTCATAGAAAATATTCTAGGGAGAGACTTGCTCAGGTGGGAGACTTGAATAACCTCAAATATTTCAATTCAAATTTCGCGCTACCGGTACCGTAAATAGCTTGTGACATACTCGTAACAAGGCACAACTAGTGGCGGCTCTATTTTAGCTGCCATCAGAACAGTGCGGAATTGAGAGGGTTGAACGTGATTTTGTTGTTAGTAAGTAAGGAATTGAATAATTTTTGTTGGTTACACTCTCCGAAAATTTTAATAGGTGCGTGGTTTTATTTAGCTTTATTGCTTTCATTCATTAATATTGATTTATAAACGAACAGCCTTTTTAATAATAGTTATGAAAATTTCAAGAAAACATTTGTTGAATAGATTATGGTCGGGAGACATAATCAGAGGTCCAAGTTTTCCGCACTGAGCTTAGATAATAGTTCAAAAAAAGAAAATTGAAATAACTATAAAAAAATTTACAAAGGTTCAAAAAAGTAAAAAACATATCGGAAATAAGTGAGAGTGACTCTGAAATAGAAAATATTTATTTCATACGCTGATACGTCTGATGATGAAAACCTTGACATAGACAATCGTTGGTCATTGGAAATTGTTTTCTTTCAATGTTTTTCCCGATAAACAAACTTATGGTCAAGTCTCTCTCGCCCCCTCTTCAACTCTCCCATACTATTATAATAGTAGAGAGTAGAGTAGATGGTGAGATGAACATTTTGAGTAGGTACAGCAATTATTTTTTTAAGAACTGAAAATTGGCTCATGTCTCCCTAACTCATGGGAGAGTTGAAGAGGGGGCGAGAGAGACTTGACCTAAATTTTGGTTATCGGGAAAAACATTGAAAGAAAACAATTTCCAATGACTAACGATTGTCTTTGTCAAGGTTTTCATCATCAGACGTATCAGCGTATGAAATACATCATGCTCAAATAGGTAACGATAGATAATTATCTATCGTTACCTATTTGAGCATGATATCTTCACGCAAAAAAGAGAGTTGCTACCATCTACAGATACAACTGGTTTCAAAGTCAAGTACTAACATAAAAAGGCAAGATTAAAGTGTCACTCAAACCTCAAACCCATAGACTTAGAGACATGGACTGAGCAATGTCAGCATGAAATTGGCTTTTTTTATAGAAAGAGAGAAATGATGGTCGGGCATATACCTTCTCTTTTTTGTTCACATAGAGGTGAGTGTGGACCAATCAATATTCTAGAAAGAGACAACTGCATTCCTGACGTGCGTTTCTCTCTGTCACTTTTTTTGACCGTATTTCATGCATAGATATAAAGGGAAGGCACAGTCTATGTCTATATGTCTATGCTCAAACCCTCTCCCTATTTAAGATTTCAGGGGTTGCTGTCATCACGCTCACAGGGTTGATACAAATTGATTGGAACCAGCCGTATAAAATGGCCTCCTACAAAGTTTACCTTTTTTTGCATTTTTTGTGATTTTATATGAAGACCTTGTAACATAGATGCAAGGAATGGAAAATAAACATTTGTTGTTGTCCAAAGACTATAGTGAGTTTACAATGCGAAAATATAGGAAATAGGTATACGAATTTATTCATGTAACGCCACTACCTTAGTGTCGAGCTAGACAGAGAGGTAACTAATGTATTCATAGCACTGCAATGGCTATTTCCTGTATTTATGTTCCAGTATGGGGACCAAGATATAAAGGATAGTTCCTTCTCAAATTGTATACGTGAATTGTTCAAACTAAGTATATCACTTTAATAATTTCAGTTTGAAAGATCCAATGGAAACTCCTTTTCCTTCTCTAGTTTTGGCGAATTTTTTTGAATTTGAATCCCAAAATCTGAGCAAGCTTATACGCCATTCCTAATTATTCAGGGCTGCTTCAACTTCTGTCTGACATACCAGATATTTCAAAAGCATCCTTATTGAAACATGCAATATCGAAAGTCGAAGAGGCATTGGCATTAGTATTTCAAATCAAATAAATCAGTCACAAGAGTTCATTAGGTATTCCATTGTTTGTTACTAGTTAGTCACAATTTTGAGGATATCGTTCAATCAAGGACTAACACCACCTAGGTGCAGAATGAACATCAATTGATCCTTGAAATATGAAGAATACATCTCACCAATATTTCTTGGGTAGGTTCCTTATATCTTATCGACGGAAAAGGAAAGAGGCTTCTGTCGCCATAATTCGGTTCTCCATTCCATCCATAGCCGACAACTTCTCGATTACCAACCCTGAACTTGGTGACAGCGTCACGTTTGTAGGGGGGTGCGTACACCAAGGGATTAAATTTTAACAGTGGAACATTTATGTGGATTCCCCTGAGGGATTTAATTTTACTTTGGCTTCGCGAGAACATTGACATTTTATGTCAAGCATGAAGTTTCGTCACAGAAATTGTATGAATGTTAAAAAGTGCATAGAAATCGACAGGTATAATTTCCATGACTTCCATCATAGAAATACCAAACTTCCATCATAGAAATACCATCGCCCATCAACAATCTTAAATGTGTCACAGTACCAAATATTCATTTGAATAGAGGGGTTAAAATATTAATAACTTATATTGTTGGTTGTAGTTATTCCACATATGACAATACGTGAATCTATACAGATTGGAACACCATGTATAACCAGATCTGGTTAAGTCGTTTCCTGCAATTTCAGATCCTTTTTTTTTATGTTCAACGATTTCTAGTCGACCCACATTTTCGCGTCCACATAAAAACACATCTCATACCCCCCAGATCTTGTGACTTAATGATTCTCCTTCCAGCATATTATTCACTCAGATCTTTCTTTGAGCGCCACAGACTGAAA
This sequence comes from Coccinella septempunctata, assembly GCF_907165205.1. NCBI lineage: Eukaryota > Metazoa > Arthropoda > Insecta > Coleoptera > Coccinellidae > Coccinella > Coccinella septempunctata. Next base: position 9,060,568 of record NC_058190.1, on the reverse strand, counting down.
AAGTCAAAGCGATGTTTTTCTTTGATATTCCGTTGGACCGTTTACATCTACCCCAAACCTTGGCTCCGCTGTCGTTCGTTACGTAAAATGCGAACGAAAGGGATTTCTAAGACGGACAAAGCCATATATCTACACAGAGATGATATGGGGGCAGTTTGACAGTGCAGGCTTCCTGAGAATGATTCCGATTAATTTTTTCATTATGGCGTAATAATATGATGACTCAAAGAAGTAATTTATGAAAAAATTTGTTTACTGTAGAGGCTGCTTTTTTGTGTGTTGATCGTATAATATTAAACTCAGAAAAAAAAATGTCTAACCAAAATGATAATGATCATCAGAAACAACCAAGAAACCGTCAAGAACAACTAAAAACAAAAACGTCAATCCCTATGTTAATGGCCTTTCAGAAAAATAACAAGAATCGGTTTCAAATACAACATGAGAACTGTTTTCAAATCACAAAATGATTCAAGATCTATACTAATCAAAACTTTGAATGAAAAACAAAAAGCAAAAAATTGTGTTTACAACATTCCCTGTATTTGTGGTAAAACTTATACAGGTGAAACGTCTAGACCTCTATACCTTTTCAAGTTCAAATTCAAACTGGCATTAATCAAAAGCAAATTGGCTATTATCAATTTGAACTTGGCATTCATCAATTGCAAATTTTCTCGAAAATTTATATCTTCCATATCCAATTCAAAAAGGAATGATATGAGTGAGAAATTTTGCTCAATTAACAATAGTTACCTTGCCAATGTTGTTATGAACGATTTTCTCTAATCTCAGTAATCTCTGCAAATTCTGAACAGAAACAAAAGTTAACCACAATCGTGCGTTTTCTCAATCAGTTATCATAAAAAGAGACGATTTCAGCCCCTCATTGTGTTTTAGAATCAACGTTTACTGTTGTTTGAATATTATTTTTTTCATTTCGCAAACTATATATTCTAAGTTTTGGAAGCCTCTGAAGACAGTTACTAATACTTTCAAATTGTTTCAACCAGAAAAACTCATAAGTTTTGAACGAAAAAGACAGAGAAAAAGAGCTGGAAAAGTATATTGATATGTGTGATCAACTGATTCAGTTCCATTCGAAGTTGGATGTTCGGTTTTTGCAGTTGCAATTTTATTTTGTTTATTGTCAATTTGAAATTGATAATGCCAGTTTGAAGTTGATTATTGCCAATTTGCTTCTGATTTGCCAGTTTGAAATTGATGTTGCCAATTTGATTTTGAATAATGTCATTTTGATTCTGATTAGCGCCAATTCGAACTATTATTATATTATAGTATATTTCTATTCGCGAATACAATTACCGTTGAAGGCGCTGCACAATGAAAACAAACTTTGACGTTTGTCAGTACCCTTTTCGAGATTTGTACGGCCGCGGCCTAACAGAGTTTTTCTAGTAAATTTATCGGAAATATCGGAAGTGAATTGTTTGATTTAGTTTCGTAAAGAAAGATCAACATTCTTTGGAAATACTTCATTTAAAAGGGATGAATTGTGGAATAAAATCGAGCGATGATATTAGTGATCCACTGTACCTAGACAAAAATTCCTATTATTTCACAGATTCTTTCTTGAAGTAAAGCTACTGAGTTTGTGAAGGAGGTAGGAACTAAACATCTTGATAAGTAAAGCATTTATGTGGAAGTTTTAAAGTTTCTTTTTAAAGTATTTCAATTCCATGTTATGATATAGGTATTCCTCATACTGAAATCTCATGAGACACAAATATGATTCAGCTTATGGAACAAGTTCTGCAGATGAGAAAAAGCATTCATTTGAAGTATGAAAATTATGAAATTGTATTTCTTAATCGTCAATTGAATTTAGCAACTCTCGCAAAGAAAAATCGTTTAACCTGACTCCTAACCTGCCAGTTGAAAGCACTGGTATAAATACCTTTTCCAATATTTTTTCGGAATCAATATTTCCATACAGAAACCCAGACAATAATTCCAATATAACTTCTCCAAATAATAATTATAATACTTTGGTGGACAACGTGAGATAAGAAAAAACATAAGAAACATAACTTGTTTTGACTTTGTAGTACTGACAAAGTAGTTTAGTAATTCAGCAGAGGGCGTCTACATTTTTGGATTCGCCAATAGAAATAAAAAAGCGCTAACATAAAACTTACATTAAAAATAGAGGAACTTATATATCACAGATTGCAGATCATGTGTATTCTGATACAAGAGACCACATAATTGATCGGAATAACACTAAAATTTTAAGGACAGCACCGAATCATTGATCATTATAAGCGAAAAATTAAAGAGTGTATTTTGTTGGATCAAAATAATAATTTGACCAATTCTTCAGTAGGAATAGATCGTATTTGGATTTATTCACTGAGGAACGAACTGACCTACGGTAATTTCAAAATTAAAAAATCAACGTCCCCGTGTGTTGACTAATGTCAATTGACAAACTACAATTCTGAAGATTTTTAAGAATTCGTCTGATGAAGGAGTCTGATGTAGACTTCAAAACTTCAGGAAGTTTTACCATAAAGTTCCATTTTTCGTTCATTGTCAGTCAACAATTTTTCTCCATCTGATATGCTCCCGACAAATTAGTGCAGGAATTTCGCAGCAGCAAATCGATTATTTCAATTTTTTCATTGCTAATTACACGACTATAATAGAAGAAAATTGATTATATGAGGGCCACAACTATGATATTGAGGCGTCTCCATTTATACAATGGTTAAAATTGCAACATTGATGCTAAGAAAACTTGTCCAAGTTGAACTGGAAATCCGAAATTATTTTCTAAATGAATTTTGTGTGAATGTTATCGAAATTCATATGTATATCATCTTACTAGGTGGAAAATGTCGTCTCTGGGGGAAACAGATTTGTTCTTTGTGTAAATCCTTTCATTTTGAGGTTATCTATCCAGGTAAGTTAATTCACCTCCTATTCTTCATAACTAATTTGAAATGTACGAAAACTTTATCATGCGTAAGAACGAGATACATACACATTGTAATGATGTCCAGTTTTCTGAGAAAAATTGGAGTTCATTTTAGTGCATTTCTTTCATTTCACATTTCCGCCTTTGAAAATATTTAATTCTCAAATATTCAGTACATTCATTCCGATAGGCAGAGTAAATGTAAAAAACCGTTTATCTGTGTTTAACGTTGTTTTTCTTGCATGCCGTTGAAGATTTTGACGTTTTTCTGATGTCGATATGCGATAAACCGGAGCTGACGACGTTTTTCACCCTTGTCGCATTCTGGAATTTCCAGATTTTTAACGTGTGGGGATTTGCCTATAAAAGCAATTTTTTCCCAGCGACGGCACTTTTACTTTGACTCTTTTACTCTTTAGTCTCTTTTACGCTCTGTACTCTCTTTTCTCTGCGATTCGATTTTAATTGTGTGCGCGACAAGCCGTTCAGCGAATTTAGAATAAATTTTGTATTACGAAGTTAGTGCTCTTAGGAATTAATTTTTAGTTTTCGTTTGTTTTCCGCGAGTGCCTGAAATAAAGGAAGTAGGTCCCCGTCTTTACCGTTCAGTTTCTTCATTAGACCTACACCTGTCACTTCTTTGACACTGCTGTACTGTATCGCTTTCTGTTATATTTTATCGTACTTTACCCTGTATCGCGAGTCTGACTTTTCCTTTCGCTATCAGTCATGGTGCGTAAGCCCTTGGTGTAGAGAATAAGGGATACCGCTCGTCGTCAGTGAAATTCCGTAGTTGTGCCAGAGATATAGAAGGGGGGAGATTGAGCTTCAAGCTGCGCGAACTGGCTAAAATTGAAGGCCGCCATTTGTCAGGAAATATATACAGCACCGCCTAAAAGTGATAGCATGTGGCAAGAGTTATATACAGGGGCACGTAAAATTCAGAATTTGAATGTTATGATTTCGTTGATAACAGTACTTGAAATGATGAGATTTCGGTCAATTCGTTTCTTATTTCTTCAGTACAATACAAAATGAATACCAAAAATGTCAACGAAGGAAAAAATTTTTTGTTTTATGTATTCTGGTGAATATAATGAGATGTCCAAATATTGAACATATCATCTAAACCAATGAATCCTTTTGAATTATATTCAAGCGTTTGTAACCAACGATGAATTTTAATTTAATTGTCTTTTCTTCTTTTCGTCTTTTCTAAATAGATAACGTTTTCAAAATAAAATCCATGATTTCGAAGATTCTAGCAATTTGGTCTTATGGGGTAGTTTGATATATATAGACTTCGAAGCGTCACCAATATTTGGTTTGTTCCAGAATCGCTTCTTTTCACTACTGTTCCCTAATTACGATCAGAGGAAAGTAACCTGAAAAATTGCTCGCCCACTTTCCTTCGAGATGCAATTCTGGAACTCTGCTTTTAAGTTTTAATTTTTGTTTTCTGTTTCTAAGGAAACACGATTTTGTCAATATGAAGGACACTAAATTTTTTGCACAAAGTGGATAAATTGATCCGATATTTTTTATTGGAAGTAAGACATGATATGATGAAAGCTAACAAGTCGATAAATTTTTCAGTAGCTACTGGCATTAAATATATAAAAGAAAAAAACATTTTTCTATTCATTTTATTTATACAATATTGTATATCCAGTATCGATTGCTGCATAAAATCAACTGATGAAGTCTTCTAATTGCAGAACCTTGAATTTTTCAGCATAAACTTTTTACAGATTGAATATTCTAATTTTAAAATGAGATCTGGCAATATTTTTCACTAAAAGAAAGCCATAATGTCTTCCAATCACTGAAGAATATAAAAAATGTTCTTTCAAGGAAGGGAACAAATCATCAACACGATCATAAAATTTTTGGGATTGAATTGTTGCAAATGCTTCGAGAAAATTTTCATCTCTTGAAACTCTATTTTCAGTTGAAATCATCAAATTCCTGATTGACATATCGTTATAATTCCATATGATGGTACATGAAGTCCCTCTGAAACAAACAAAAAATAAAATCATCTCAGTTTCATATGAACTTATCTCATCTTACCTTGATTTTTGAAGAATATTACAATTCCCTCAAGACTGGAACTTTTAGGGTCACAGTATCATTCTCTACATTTTTTGAATGTCTCTTCATCAATGTGGCACTGAATCAAAAGATTTCTCCCAATGATGGGCAGCATTTTCAGAAATACGTTGATCTTTTCTCAAAAAGTCCATCACTTCTTTCATGTGTTGTATTTTATTTTTAAGAGACTTAATTGTATAATTTCCTTCTATATGGAGTTTTTTCAATTCGATGAGTCTTTTCATCAATTTTGAAGGAGAAATACTGAAACAAGTTTAAAAAATTTGTAAATCTATCAAAGATATTCAAAAATTGATATAATTGGGAACTTACCTATAATTGTGAAGTAAGCCATCGTAAATATCCTGCTATTCAGCGAAAAAAAAGCTAATAAAACCACACGAATCCGCTGAATATCACCAAAAATACGTTCATATTTGTTATTATTGTTTACATTCTTTTGACTTGACAGCAGGCAATGGCAGCTAAATGACAAGAATATTCACTAAATTGTTAGACCGTGATCATAATACCGTGCTATGACCTGACAAATGGCGGACCCACTTTTGTCCCATGAAAATAGGATGCGCAGTGGTCGAAGCTCAATCTCCCCCCTTCTATATCTCTGAGTTGTGCTCAAAATAGACCTTTTCTTCGCTATCAGTCATGGAGCGTTAGCCCTTGGGGTAGGGAATAAAAGTCTCGAATAGATGCGCCCTGGTTGTGTTTCTTTTCATTTCTGGAGAAATACAATTAATTACATCCCGAATCCGTATAGAAAGTCATTTCACTTCGCGAGGTCATCCTTAGTATCCATTTCGTCAGTTCTGGTTGGCGCATTTTATTGAACAACCTTTGATTTTTCACTGTACCCGGTATAAACTTTACAAAGTGTTCGTGATCGGATTCAATTTCCCGAATGTATGTTTGCTGATCGATTCGCTCATATTTCATACCTACACATATCTCCGTTGTACATATAATCATTTTCCGAAGGTGTGAATAAACTAGTACATAATTTGATTTTGACTACTTCGTTATCGCTACCACCCTAGATAGCAGCGAACTCTGTCTCCGACTAGCAGCTACTCTGGTAGGTTTGCTATTCTTCCTAGTGAAAAGAATAGCTGGCGCTCGAGATAAGTTGTCTCCGAGGTGACCACGTTACACCACGTCCTTGAATCGAAGATTTGCTCAAAGGATGCAAATTATGAAAACTTCCCCATTGCCACGAGATAGATTAAGATATATTTTTTATGAAAACTCTTATTGAAACACCAAAATATTCGCCGTTTCTCGATGTAGGTAAACAAACAAAAGTCTATTAACTTTTTATTTACAAAAATTGACACCAGAGGGCATATCGCTTTTTTCGAATTTCCAATTGTTCAAAATATTCAGCAGACTACGAGACCACTGCAAGACTCTCGTACGAGACTCGAGACCGAGAAAAGTTTCCTCTCGTCTCGTCCTTGAAATATCGAGGCTCGCCTCGGAAACGCAGGAGCAAATCGATTATTTCAATTTTTTTATTGATTTTTTTCAGAGACTGGAAGTGAAAACCCTGAAGAAATTTCAGAATATTGAAGTTTTTGGCTTTAAACATATGACATATGACGCTAAGAAAAAATAAACAACATTATTACAAGCTCAAGTTTCCAAATGATGAATCTGAAATAATTTTCCTGAATTCGTTCACAACTTGAGGAAGTTACGATATATTGGCACAGTAAGATTTATTGTTCTTTTTTAGTCATGTGGTTTTATTATATCAAGCCTTTCAGGTAGCATTCGCCAGCTTTCATGCCCAATAAATCCTACTTCAAATATTCCTCATCAATTATTTCACGTCAACATAAAGGCACAGCTCAATGAAAAAGTAAAAATACAAGAATTCGTTAATTTTTAAATAAGTTGCATATATATTTTAAGAATGGGGGAGAAAACTCTTGTATAAGAGACAAAAAAAGGGGGCAATAGTGATGATGGCAACGAGAGGAACGTTTGGCTAGACAAAAAATAAATGCGTCTTCGAAACTTGCTGGTAACACCGTCAAAAACAAGATCGTGCTCCGCAGGGTTCGCAGGAAAAGAAATCGTCGGTTACGGCAATTATCCCCGTTCTTTATGGTCCCCCTTTTTTGCGGCATCTCTACTGATTCCTTTCGGCGCAGAAGATATACGAGCGTACTGACCTACCCTCCGAGCAGACTCCACTGTTCCTGGGTTTTGCGGGAGCGTAAAAAGGTTTTAGGGGAGAATTTCTCGTGTGAGAAATTTCGATATCTGCATCAATAATTGAAAAGAATGGTCTCATAGAAAAACACTATCTTGTCTTATATTATTTATTTAATGGCGATCGATTTCGGTTTATTTCACACCTTCATTAGGCCAGCTGAAAGGTATACATATACGGTTTTTTAACAAGAACTTTGTTTTGTAAATCAAAATAAAACAATAAATTCAGATGACAATGATTCAAATTTTTATATTATTCAGAAAAGGATGGTTTTTCAATTATGAATGGAAAATGATATCTTATAAATGTCCACCAAGACCACGGTTACAGCGGTGTTTAGTCCGCATGATCTAGCTAGCCCTTTAACGGCTGAATTTCGTGAAATTATGCAAATCCATTGTTTCGGTAGATGTGTGACTTGTGGCACCGTCTTGTTGAAACCACATATTTGTGATATCCATATTTTCAACAATAGGCCAAAATTTAGTTAACATCTCTCGATTATGTTGACCGATCTGTAAAACTTTTACAGATCCAACATTTTCATAGTGAATCTATATATTAATAAAAGAGGATCTATGGTTTACTTCAAAATGCTTTATTGTTCAAACGATCGCACCAAATTGGAAAATTCTTTTTTTTGTTGTGTTTATTATTGTTAGGGCAAGGTTTATATAACAAAATATTCCCAAAAAAAATTGTACAGAACAGAAAAAAAGGCATTCCTTTTTCTTACGACCAATCCAGCAATCACGATGAGTTAGTTATTATTATCTACCTATCTAGAAATAATTTAAATGGCAAAACTAGGTTTGCCGGGTCAGCTAGTTTTTAATATTTTGTAACGATTTTCGAGTGAAATGGAATTCATTGTAACAATTGCCCGAGTTGCTACTATAGATATGTCAAAAACCAAATGTCAAAACTTTCATGTAGTTCCGGTGGGGCCATAGTGAAAAACAAAGTTCTTGTTGAAAAACCATATATTTCTGATCGTTTGTTGCAAATGTGTGGAAAGACAGGTCAAGTAAGATTATGCAATATTCTACATACCATACATGGAGGTTCTTTAATATACCTCGATATTCAAGATATTCAGTTTAATGATCGATTAAATACTATTCTAAAAATTTTCTTCAATGTGGTTTTGAAAAGTTCAGTTCGTCTTTAATTTTTCTGCTTTCTTGCGGGACTTAGCGGAAAGTCCGAGCTGTCAGATGTCATACAGTGCCCAGTCTCATGTGTTATGGTCGGGAAATTAATCAATTTTATGCGATTGTTTTCACGAAGATTAAAATTTGACATATCGTTCAAAAAAACTGACTATCTTCATTCCTCAAAATTTCTAACGGCTCAAGCAATGTTAGGGAAAATTAGTGTAAAAAGTATTTTCTTCGTGCAGTATTGTGTATTGTCAAATTGTCAAAACTACACCAAGGCGGACAAGCTAAATAAAAAACGTAGTTTGGTTTTGATATTTCGTTTTTGATGATCTTAATTTTTTAATTTAAGAATATTTTTCAAAAATATGCTGGAAATGTGTCTTTTGCGATGCTATACATTTTTTTTTTACTTGTACCACCCTGTAACTAAGAGTTTGCGCACCTATACTTATAAATGTACATTTTGCTTTGAAATTACTCAGGAAATATACACCTGCAATTATTGTATTGAATAATGAAACTTCTTCTATACAAGTTGAATCTGAAATGTCGTACAATACGGGGTGTTTTCAAAGGTGAGGCTTTTTTTTGACAAAAAGTAGAACTCATCAAAAGAAGTCGTTTAACAAAAAATTGTCTATACTAAATATACCAGATATCTGAGATAGAACCCTTAGAAGTTCGACAAAATTTTATTGAATTTCAAGTACGGGACTGTGGAAGGTGACTCTGGAATCGCAAAAACGAAACAAAACATAAATATATGGCTGGACAATGAATTGTTCGGTACCAAGTTCATCGGATTAGATGCATTGGGTCACTTTTCAAAAAATCGTAATTGTTCATGCAATTTAGGATAAAAAAAAATGTAAAAAATCGAGGCTGATTCTTCAAAGTGCTTTTGTTAGTTCTGTTGAAAGGGGCTATGATGTTTCCCCATTTCATCCCATTTTCACGAAAATTGTTGGAATGTTCGAACAAGAAGATTGTGAGTGACGCCCATTGTGAATAATTTCGAATGTTATTGGTGAGATTTTTAAGTATTATTTTTTTCTTACAGTTGTGTCTTTTCTGTCAGTTGTTATCGAAATGAGCCATTTCGATTTAAAATCGTGTATGTTACTAAGAAATAATGAGAACAATTCGGCAATCCTAAATTTCCATTTTCATTACCACGTAAATATCGAACGAGCCAATAAATAAAGCTAAACGAAACCAGGTCGAATCAGGAGAAGTTTTGTACCACTGCTTTGCGATAATTCAGCTAACAAACGGTTTATGGTCGTATTAGGATCTATTTCAGTAATCATTTTCAATTTTTTTTCCAACTTTGTCATTTTGAAAGTTTTTTATAGGTGATAAAAAAAGCCTCACCTTCGAATACACCCTGTATTTCTAGAGATAGTAGAACAACAGAAATTGAATTCTTTTTGTCTAAAGCCCGTTTGCAACAGCCGAGAATTCTCTAGAAAATTTACTCGAGATTTCATGCGCCGTGAATTATGTACCGTTACATACGCACTTTCGGTAGAATTCTCTGTTCAGTTGCGTACTAAATAGTCTCCGCCCTTTTCTTGCGAGAATTTTGTAGAGAATTCTCCAGAGAATTCTCGGCTGTTGCAAACGGGCTTTATAAACTAAAAAGGGCCTGACAGTAATCGGTTTTTCGTAGATAACCCGTTGTTTGCTTAGGTTTCCTTGCTTCTTCAGCTTCAGCAAGGGAGCGAACCTTTTCTAGACTTATGTTTTCTTTACCAGTTTTCCAGATGCTACGTATCAAAATATTTCTCCCTGCATATCTAATATACTAATCACGGCATTGACCATCTATTTTTCTGAGAAGTAATCTCACTTTGGCCGAATTAGACGAATTTTTATCATCTTCTGTGAAGAAATTTTCAAAGCGTTTATGTTTATACCATATATCAAATGTTATGCCAGATTCATGTTCATGATGGAATTCAGTATTTGTATGCTCAAGAGATTCCATTCTGAAATCATTTGCTGCACTGGATATTTGAATATTTATAGAAGCATTGAGTTGAATACTCAAAGGTAGAAGCAATAGTGTTGGCTTATTGAACCAGAAATTCTTGCTGATTTTTTATAAATAGCTCTTGTTGTTTCTGCATTTGTTATTGCTGAGTTTTTACGAGAGTGAGTTCATGATAAGGTGAGTTCTAACACTCTCGTCGCCAAATGTTATGATGGATTATTTATTTACACAATAATAGTTGGGGAGCCGACAATGCTAAATCGGGATTTACTCGAGCGTCGTGGAGACCTAGTGGATTTTGAAGATTATTTTAGTAGGAAGAAAAAAAGGTTTTATGATGTATGCACTTTCAGCGGTGGTAGAAGCGTCTGCAGGGTCTCAAAGATGTAAAAAAATCGTCCGCTGTACATACTCGAGCGTGTCAGATTAAGATACTGTATATATGCCCTACGTGTCTCTGTTAATGAATTCATGCTTATCTGACAGTTTGCGCGGTGGAACTGGCCGTACGGAAGAGTTGAAAATGATAAAAAAAAAAATTTGGCGTGTCAGATTTTTTGAGGATATGTTAATTGGACCCAGAGAAAGCTACTTTTCAAGGGACTGACAATTTGGACGTGACGGAAGGTCACAGCAGTCCTTTGAAAATGTAAAAAAAATCGTTACTTGTACATACTCGAGCGTGTCAGATTTTTATACAGATGGTTAATCTCGGTGTTGTAGATGTGTTGACCTATTAGTCTGATACTAATCAGGGGGTTTTCTTAATCTGACACTTTGAAGATGATAAAAATGCTTTTTTTCCGAATATTTCCCTGCCTGTTACTCTAATCGTTTTTGTATTCATTATGAAAGTTGTAGATAATAAAATTCTACACAACTTTTGACTGAAGCAATTTTACATACTCTTAACCGTTCTCGAGTCAGAGGTCGATAAGGGCGAGGAGCTTAGCCACACATGCGAAAGGGCAAAGTCAATGTAGAATCCCAGTCTAATCTAGATTCATCCAATTGTCGAAATGACAAGGAATTTCTACGATGACAATTTCGAAATTAGTCTCTGACTGAACCTTAGAATGTACTTTTTTACAACCAGTGAATTTTCGCTTCAGCATGCATTGCTAAACACATCGCATTAATCGGCATATATCTCAAAAACGTTTGAACGTCGAAAAAATTGCTTAGGACAAAATTTATAGAAAATGTTATGCTCTACAACTTTTATAATGAATGCGAAAAAGATTTGAAGCCCAGGGGAGAAGATAATTAAAAGAAAAACTGATTTTTGTGACATTTATGGCCAATTTTATTGTTTCGGCTTGCTAAAACTATCAGATTATATTTTTTTCGTTATTCTTGAATCATTAGCTTCAAAATAAGAAAAAATGCTTTCGCGCTCGCGAATGTACACGTGACGTTTTTTTTTTGCAACTTTGGCGCCCTCCCACATATTTTCGATACGCTCAAATTGTCAGATTAAGAGAATATATACTTTTCAACATGTAATCTTAATCTGACACGCTCGAGTATGTACAATGATCGTTTTTTTTACTATTCTGACAGGCTGTCCTGGACAATTCCCCCTATATACAGGTCTAATTTTTGGTAGAGGTACTCTACAAGGTCCAAGGTATGTCCCCTTATCTTAATCTGACACGCTCGAGTATGTACAATGATCATTTTTTTACTATTCTGACCGGCTGTCCTAAACAATTCCCACCTATATACAGGTCTAATTTTTGGTAGACGTACTCTACAAGGTCCAAGGTATGTCCCCTTATATTAATCTGACACGCTCGAGTAAATCCCGAATTTCCCCCTTCGGCTCCCCAACTAACTGATGACATTAATAAATTGTCATAGTCTCCACACCATTGTGAAATGAATAACTTGATGAACTACATTATCATTAAAGAACCAACCCTTTTCGATTAATTTAATTTCAAAAATAGACACGTTCGTCCAGAGAGTTGGACCAAAATTGACTAGGTACTTACTAGGGCTGCGTTCGGAATTATCTTGGACAGCTCGGATTGCTCTGAATCGTTCGTTTATGACATCCAGATTGAGGAGAATGTACATCTGCACCGTTCGCAAAGAAAGTTTGAGGCATATTTCGACAGAGCAAAGCCTTTTTAAATACAAATTTGACCTTTGGTTATGGATTATCCATAGCAAACTGATGATCAGTATATTCAAAATCGTCTCGTGATTTGTAAATACCTGTGAATTGAATTCTATTCTTCTATTATCTGTGGTTTAGATTTCGATATATCGATAAAATGTCTTCTAATAAAAAAAATCATTAAAAATATGCTCTACTTATGGATAAGAATTATTCAAGATTGAAAATAGTACCTAGACTCCTTTTTTTGTCCAATAAGCAAGTTTTCGTTATTGAATAAAAACAAGAAATAAACAACAATGAACAGAACATCAATCGATTTACACTTTTTAACATTCGTTCATTGCAGATGAAAACCTTCATGAATCTGTGGTCACGAGACTACAAAATTCGTCCACTATCGTATTGTATAGCCGAAGACGTTTAAAATAGTACAAGAGGGATAAAAAACCAAGAAATATATTTAGTATTTGTCAAATGAAATTATAGCCGAATTCCTTTATTCGAGATGTTACAACTCTCAGAAAGGATCTTTTGAGTTTTTCCTATTAAACTTCCGAATATATTATCTTAATGCAAATTCAGCATAATTATGATTTATAGTACTGACACATGTTTTGTCCTTATGCTACAATTTATTTTTAGCTTTCAAAGGGTGAGAAACCTTTTTTGAAGGAATTTTTTGTTTTTTTTTTATAAATTATGTATTGTGACAAACCAACTGAAACAAAATCAAAACGTGAAAGTAGATACCTCCACTTACTACATTTATCACTTACGTTCATTTCGTTTCTAGATTATTATTCCAGGAGGACCAAAGTTGACTGTAGGCACAAACAAATTAAAACGTCCGTCCGGACCCCCCGGCACTGGGAGGATATAAAATATATAAGTAAACAGATTCGGGCGAGGAAATCAGAACTTCCCTAAGGAGGAGCACCCACCTTCCAGAGTTCCTTCATGAATAATTTTCTTCTCGGTACCTTGCGGGCTCGTTACCGGAAAAGAAGTTGGCGAAGAATCAATATCCAAGTTTCTGTCTGGCTACGGATTTATTCTCCACCTTTCTCTTGTAGTTCATTCTCTTCCTGAATTTATTTTCAATGAGAATCTCATAGTGACAGGGATTCACCAAACTAGGTAGTTTGGCTGGAATTATAAAACCTTGGCTTGGGCTTGAAAGTCAAGCATTTTGAAGCAAGCATTGGCTTAGCTTTGTTTTAAAGCTTTACTTAGCTTCATAAACTTTCCAAAAGTTGTTTGATTCGTGTCAGAGTTGTCTACTGATTATTCTGAAAACCTGGACCACTGGCGGGCAAATCGCGAAGCCGACTTGTGAGTAACATTTCCAATTGTAATTCAGATTAGTCAAGTTTATATTAGAAACCGTGAATTGTATTTCAGATTAGTCAATTCAATTTCAGAAATTGAAATTCGAAATTTAAATTCGAAATTGAAATTTGAAATTTAAATTTGAAATTTAAATTTGAAATTTAAATTCGAAATTGAAATTCGAAATTTAAATTTGAAATTAAAATTTTAAATTGAAATTTAAATTTGAAATAAATTTGAAATTGAAATTGAAATTTGAAATTAAATTTAGTCGCATTTATTTCAGGAAATACCAAATGTAATTCAGATTAAATAATTGTAAATCAGATTAATCATTTGTATAAGAAACTGCGTATTTCAATAATTACGAATATTACAAGACTCTACAAAAAAATTTTCGTTCTTTGTCCTAATGTTTATACTAGGATTTTCCGGTTAATTATGCACAAAAACGAAAAGAAAATACCTTTTTTTGGTATAAAGTTTGCTTTTGTGGTAGTTATAGTATTAATACTTATTCCCCAATTTTTTTAATAATTCTTAATAATTCAAAAACCGCGCGATGAGACTAGGGTGTTTACCCTTACAAAAAGCCGCTTGTGGGCACTCGAGTCATAAACAACGATAAGGTGTTGTTTACAAGCCCACACAAACTTCAAATGTCGTCAAGAAAGTGTAAATACGATGCCGATGCATTTTGTTTTATATGTGGTGAATTTATTATAATTCGTGACGTGAAATACGAATTAAAGACATTTCACGTTCACTCTGAAGCCTATGAAGCATATTTTGACTTTCCTGTTTGGAATGAGGACAAGCCATGGGCTCCACATGTTGCTTGTAGTTATTGTAAATGCAATCTAAACTATCGAAATTTTATGCTTTGCAGTCAAAGTCAAATTTGGTGTTGACCCGTGATTCAAGGTTATGAACGTGTTAATTGTCTTCAAGATTTATTTGATAACTCAATACAGGGTGAGTGATTATACATGCCCCTATCCTCTCTTCAACTTTTTTGTGTCACCTTGTGAGAAAAATACAATCCTACAAAAGTTTTATGATTCGAAATGATTCAGAATTGTTTTTCACATTCTTGAAGTCAAAAGAAACACTTTTTTTACCATTTCTTCCGAAATAGATCAGTTCAAAAGATATAGGTTGAAAAACCATAAGAAATGTTATTTTCAGTTCTATCTCACATCACCCACGTCTTCCAGTTTTCTCATTATGACCACAACATACCACAAAAATACCAAAAATTCAAAAAACCCAACTCTTGAAACTAAGTTGGACGCTATCTAATGAATATTTAAACGTTTCTTAAATTGAAAGTATTCCTCATATTTTCGTATAATGCGCCGCGCCGTTTTCGAGTAATTTCATGTTCAACATTTTCTGTGAAATTCGATAAATTGGGTGCTTCTATTCACCTCAAGATTCTACTGTTAAAATATTTGTACGAGTCAAATAATCACCCTGTTTAGGGTGTTGCTGAAAGTCTGAATGTGATCCTATTTTCTTATTTCAAAAGGACACCTTATTTTTCATACAACTTTTTCCTTCTCCTGAAAAGTCGGAATGTTTTTCATCCTCAGTATTATCAGTTAACGCGTGCCTCATTCAATTCATTTTTTTCTGAATAAATACAATTGGTATTTTCTGAAATATCATTCACGATTTCGGGAATGAATCTAACTGATCTGAATTACCTTGCTGGAAAACACTTCTTGTCAATAATTATCAATTCAACTGATAGGCAGACGAAAGATATTGTTGGTGTTATATTATCAGATCGGACAACATATGGAGCAGAATCAGACAAAAATATTTATTTTCTGTTCTTTTTTCGAAAATTACAGATCACCATTTTGACTTGGCTTAAAAGAGATCTGAAATTCACCCAAACTCTAGAACCTAAGAGTTTTGAAGAATCACAAAAATAATTTTCTCTATTAAGGAAAAAGAATTCCGAAAACACATGAGGGAGGCAACAATCCCCAACACTTTTTGAATAGAGAAGAGATGTTGGATGTGGTTTAGATAAAAAGCTTTCTAACTAAAACCTATATGCTCCATCTCTTTCGATTTTTTCTGGTACATTGTGGTTTCGAACCAGATAATATCGTTCGGGAGTATTCTCAGAATTATTGACGAACAACTCAAATTTCCGAACGATGTTCGTTCGAGAGGCCTTTGCACAAATGAGGGTTTCCCGAACAAAGGGTTGTTTGACGCCACCCCAGTGATATAAATGCGAGCCGATGTCACGCAACTCTGTTTCTTCCTGCACGTCCAAATTGTTCTTGCAATTAGCGAAAGCGATAGATTGCAGTATTTTCCGTTAATGAATTATTTACTCTACTACGACCTGCACAAAACGCGCTGTAGGAAGGATATTGGAGAGCTCTTTTCAACCTTAAATATTAATTATAGAGAGGATTAGTGAATTGAAATTTTTCCATCATGGATAACTCATCAGAAATTCGGAAGTATTGGATGGAAATTCAATAATTCTTCATTCTTTCCTGAACCTAACCCGTCGCTTCTGAATCCGCCTAATCACAGTTCAAGTACAATTGCAAAGTCTATTTTCTTGTGAACATCCTTGGTCGTGCTCCATTTTTTCACAACTTTGACGTCCCACCGCTGTCACCAGTGTAATAATGCACCCTGTATCTTGATCAATGGAAGAGCGGCTTTCCACTTAGACATATTTTTCTCCTCAGGAAAATATAGAAATAATATCAACTTCAAGGCCTCTCCTTCTCGCGCCCATCCGAATCCACAGTTTTGCCCTTCAGAGGGCCTTCAATGTTGTGTATTAATATCTTAAAAATAATCATTCCTTGTCCAGTGGAAAGCCGCTCTTCCATTGATCAAGGTACGGGGTGCATAATTACATTCTCAAACTCTAATATCTAATATCATATCACGCTAATCAAGCAGAGAGAGAGAGAGAAAGACAGAGAGAGAAAGAATGCAGAAAATTTCGAATGAGTGGCAGTAACCGTTGTCCCGGACACCGTAATCTGTTGATACTTTGAATGGTGATGATTTGTTAGTTCTATTCAGAAACATTTGTAGATTTAATGACAACAGATAGTATGTATCTGAATTAATTGAAGTAAGTGAGTAAAAAGTACCTCCACAAGCAGAACTCGAACCTACGACCCCCTGTTCAAACAAAGATTATAGATTGAAAGATAGGAAACGAAGCGACTAAAGTGATGTGAGCGCCATCTGTGTTTCAAATGTGTTTTTAAGGCCTTAAGACTGGTTAAAATATCAGTTCGAGGGACATTCACAGAAACATATGAAATTTCTGAGATTTCAGAGGTTTTGAATGTTTTGATTCTCGTACCGCCTTTTGTTTATCAAGCTCGTTCTAGTTCCTGATTATTAAAATTTTTGTTCAATTTCTTGGTGAAAACCTCAAAATATCGTTCAAAAATTATTGTATGGTGAAGAACTGTGAATCAAATAAAACGAATTTTACTGAGGAAAATTGGAATGTAAGTATTAAAACTGGTAACACGTGACTCGGTCATTCATTCATTTTCATTTTCAGTGCTACGAAGTGGATAAAATTTTCAGGGCGTAAAGGCCTGCAAACACTACTGACTACACTATGTGCAATGAATATTTTACTTCAATTCAATTGAGAACTGTTCATTCACGTAAATTGTAGTATGCAGGAAGCATCTTTTGCATGAAAGGCCCATTTAGGGGAAATTATGACTTTTATACGTCCATTCAAAGATTCCCAATTGCTACTCTTTCAATATTCATTTGTATACAGAAATGCAAAGGTTTTATTGATTTCGTTTTGGGAATCGAGTAACTGTTGTTTGGATATTCAAAGTTTTATGAAACCTGGTGTGAGTGTTTTGTTCATTTATTTATCAATTTGTATATTGGGTCACATAGAGATAATATCATGAAGAAATCATAAAAAAGCATAAACAAATTATACTGATGGGTTAACATACAGGTCTTGTATTATACCTCTGTAAGGATTTTTTCAATTGTGGTTCTGAAAATTTTGTAAATACATAATATGTAAGTAACGGAAATGTGTATCCTATGACGGTAAATTGAATATTGCTTCATATTAATTTCTGATATAAATTGTACAAATTCAACAAGATTAATAAAACCTATGTTTTCACAGAAAAAGCACCTTTGACGTACCTATAGCAGATAACCATATTCTCTTGTGTCGTAGTCAAAGCTCTATTCGTTGTCCATAATTTCAAATTTCTAGAAATTTTTTATAAATTGCAAAGAAAAATTTATTACATCCATTAGCGTATTTCATTGATACCAATTGATTCCAAACAATGTTCAGATGAAAATTAACATCCTTAACATCACAAAACAAAACCATCTTTTTGTTTTGTTGCTCAGGATGCTTGCTTTCTGGTCTCAACAAGGTCAATATTGAAATACAAGATACAAGGAATAGAATTCGAATTTCGCGCCCCTCAATTATAAAACAGAAAACTGTTATTAAACAGTTTTTCTGTATTAACAATACGTTTTCAGCACCATCTCATTGTCAAGTGTGTTTTCACTGGCCAAAATGTAGCCGGTTTTTAGTACTAGCGATATGGGGGCGTTTCCTATCTTTCTACTCTATAATCTTTGCGTTCAAGCATATAATTTCTGTGAACTAAGGGTGCTTTGAGAATTGAATTATTGCCTACATGAAACGGTGCAAAATACCATCAACCTTCCAAATCCTATATCTTTACTATACCTTACTGATATTATAAATGTGAAAGTGTGTTTGTTTATATGTTTATCTTTACATAATTTCAATGTCAGCTGATGTGCTGATCTCCCTTGGCTATTATGGGAACAATGGTCCTTATCGACTTGTGGGAATAACGAAGTAACATCGAATTTTTGAAAATTCACAGCTCATCTCGATATTTTACGACCGTGTATGTGGGTTACAGAGCGTGCTAGGGATATGAAAAATGATTGTAGGCTTGCTATTAGTAGGTGTTTCCAGGTTGCTTAGGTTGTCAGGAATTAACTCCTGAAACTATAAGAAAAGATAACAGGCATAGGTGAAGCTGGGTGTGTTTACAATCTCGTTGATGTAAAATCTCTAATTTCTGAAGCTTTTCTTTCTTATTACCGATCTGTTTCCCGAGTCGAGAGTAGTAGGTGCTTATGCCCCAATTATTCGTCTTTCGTTTGGCATTTTTCGTGGACATAGACGTGCAGCGGTTTTCGAAGAAAACGAGATTTTCCGCATCTCTAAATCAGCTGATTTTCCCCTCTTGTCTCTCCCACTAGGTGCTTACGAAATTAGTATATCGCGATTAAATATTCCATTAATACTCGTCAAACATATAATTAATTGGCGAGGCACTGCCTCACAGGAGAAGCCGCCCCTGAGTGTGTAACACTCACTGATTAGAATAGTTTTAAAACTAGCATAGCAACACTGCATTTTGACGTTGTGCGACGGCCGGCAGTATTTAGTCATACGGACGTTGTTTTATAGGGGTGGGTGGTGGTTAAGGGTTCATGGGGTGGACTAGAATACTCAATATATACTCACTCACGTTGTCAGATAGGGGTAGGGTAGGGGCTAATGCCCCGTTGGGGGACTGCGATGTCGCTCACGGGCGCGGCAAGGACAACATGCGTTGGGTGCGTGTTCGGGCCTCCTTGGAACGGTGTGGGGATTATATTTCCCTAATTGCACTTAACGGCATGTTGCAGAGGTACAATGTTAGCCACTGAAACAGAGGGGATTGATTCTATTCCAGACCCAGCAATAATCCTGTCTTCCCCTGTTTCAAGAAAGACCTGCGATACTGATTGAAAAGTCATCGTCAATGAAAAACAAACAAGGCGGGACAACGAACACCCTGATTTACGGATTTGGAATTGAAATGTTCAGTTCACAGGGTATCCCAAATTGCTTGATTTTGGCTGTTTCTCGTTCTTTTAGACTAAATCAGTAAAATCGTCGAAAGTAGTCATTTTTCTTGAAGATATAACCAAATTTTCATATTTTGTCGATTTAGAAAATGTGCCCTGTACAGGGTGGGCAAGATTTTATAGGATTGAATAGCCGCCCCGTTACTGTAAGGGGCGTAAGGGCTGGGGAAAAATGAATGGCACAGTTTCTAACTCGATTTTCAAAAGGTGGATGATGGCTTGTTATCTTGTTTCGTATTAAAGTTATAAGAGCTAACACTTCGAGTAGATGCCTATATTTCGTAAAGTTTCAGTAGTTTTGTGCAGAATTCAGTGGCGGAGTCCACCACTTCAGTAATATAATCGTAACTTTAAATTTTCCCTATTTTTTTAACATATTCCAGTCCCGTATTTTTTCATACAGGGTGATTCATAACTATTAGGACATAGGCTAAGGGCAGATTGTTTGAACCAAAATATGACGATAGGACCAAATATACCTCAATAAAATATTGCTGTGGAAAAAGATAGAGGGCGTTAAAGTTGAACTTTTTATGAGGGGACAGAATAATATTTTCTTCGAAGTTTGTAAGTCCTTTATTAACAGAATTAGAAAAGGCATAGAAGTTGGAGGAGGCCACGTACAACATTTAATTTAATTTTATTCTTTTTATGTTACATTGTTTTTAATTATGCTTTATCATCGAAATAAATAAATAAAATAAATAAATCGATACTTCAAATCCCCTTCCGATGCTCTGAACTGTTCAATTGTGTTTTTCTTGAAAACGGATGAAAAAATATACAGTGAAATTATTAGCAAAAAACGAAAAAAAAATTCAACTTTAACACCCTCTATCTTTTTCAACAGCAATATTTTATTGAGGAATATTTGGTCCTATCGCCATATTTTGGTCCAAACAATCTGCCCTTATGCTATGTCCCAATAGTTATGAATCACCCTGTATAAATATAATTTACGTCGATATTCGAATTGTTTTTCCAATAAGAAAGACTATCGGTAAAGTTCTCAGGGCATTTTCTTTGATAATTAGGTATTACGTGTAGAATTTTAAGCTTCTATATCTTGTCAGGTTATAAGAGATTTTGAAGATCAACTTCATTTCAGATATTTTAATATATTTTGGTTCACCCTTGCTTTAATATTGAGGGTTTCGCTCGAGAGTGTGAAACTCAAAGTAATAGAGAATACGCAACTATTAGTTTGTTTTCACTGACGATCTGAGATACGGAAATTGATAATGTTCATATTTGGCTATTGCTGTTATAAAAAATATTTGTAGCTCAACATATATAAGGAGTAATTTTCATGGTGGTACAATTTGGTATATGACATCTACTATACTGCATTCACATTTATTTTAGCAGACGGTTGGCCATGAAATAATTTTCTCAAGTTTTTGTAACTAGAGCGGAGTAAGGTTGGCACTCATGAAATGTCGTTAATGTCATAACAACGTTGCCACTTATATCAATTAATATTACGAAAATGCCGAAAGTGATTGATAAAAAAGGCAGGGTGCTATTTAGAATTCAGGTCCGCTCATTCAAATAGTTATACCCTGATATTCTAAAATCCACAATACGTCAGACGGTAGCGAACATATTCAATGTAAGAGAATTTATATAATGTTTCATCTGAATCTAAACGACTTATATTTCAGCTGAATATTTCCACAATCAGAAAGATTGTGAATGATGAGGATGACGAAGAATTTCCTTCTATTGGGAGACCCAAAAAAGTGGTGGCATTTGAGAATTTTGTGTTTGAGTGAATTAATGCGAAAAGTTTACTACAAGGTTTTCGATTGATGTCATCGTAGAATAATTTTTCTATTTTTCATCTGACTTGTCCTATACATTTTAAATGTCTTAAGGTACCAATAAGTACCTAATCATTATTATTATATCAATGCATTAAGATGAACAGCCACAAATACGCGCCAGTTGTCCTGCTAATTGTTTATTCATGTGAAATTTTTGTTCAAATGTGAAGTTCATCTTGATTGAAACTTCCTTTAATTCTTTTTACTTATATTGATGCAAGATATGATTTTTGTTGAAGAATTTAACAGTCTTGTAATTATCTGTTAATTCCTTCGGGAAATACCCATTCCCAACCACTCGAACATATGCATTTTATCTTCGGGTTATAATTTTTTAAATCTACAATTGATGTAACGTATTGAAACTTTAGCCAAAGAAGATAACGAACATTAACTCTCCTCAAGCTAGTGCATATTTTAATATTATACTGATCTCTTGTATTTTCCATGCAAATAACTGGATTTGGTATGCCTTCAAACAGTTTGTATAAACTTCAATTATGTTCGTCACATATTTTTCGAAGAGATTCGACATTGTGAAAAAATACGTAATAACAGAAACTTTTACGTAGAACGGGCAACATAGCGTTGATTTAAAACCCAAAAATGTTTTGACAAGCGTCATAACCCCACATTTTCGTATTATACGAATATACAGAGGGAAATGTGTCGAATTTCCATGGCCAACCGACTGCTAAAATAAAAGTGAATGGAGTATATAGGCATATATTCTAAATCAGAAAAAACATGGAAGTCGAACATGTAGAAAAAACATATATTTTAAATACAATGAAAAAATTAATATTACGATTGTATCAGTGAAGTTTCGGACTGAAACAAAATCTTCGACTACGCCACTGAATTATACATAAAAAGTGACTGTAGAACGTTACATTGGTTTTTCGCTATAACTGAAACTTTACGAAATATTGGCACCAATTCAAAGAGACGAAAAATGAGTTTTCACTTATAACTTGAGAACAAAAGAAGATGGAGGGAATAGGGATGTGGTTTTGATCATTATCCATGTTTCCAGTTTTCCCTAGTTTTTACAGTTACTGAGCTGCCATTCAACCCCAACGAATCTTGACCACCCTATACAGAGAGAGTTCTGTCAATAAATTATTTCAGATCCAGGCTGAAAACGTTGTTTCTCACAAAACGAAAAACTAATGAATATCATCGCTAATCTCCGCTTCTTATAAATATTTTGTTCAACAAAAAATTTCAAACAAATAACGCATCACATTCCATCTTTAAATTGCCTTAATTATTTCACTGATGTGAATAAAATTTCTTCGTTTTTTATTTAGTTGAGGTTTGTTGAATATTCCTTTAATGGCAAGGACTAAGAAGATTTTAATATTCAGTATGCATGTGTAACTATATCTTTTAAGAGTAGTCTGCAAAAAATAAGGATAGCCATTCGAAATACTTATCGATGACGTCATATTCCGAATTTGCGATATCCTGTATAATATTTTATATAGAAAGCTATTTGAAATACTAATCGAATGATATTCGTAACAAAAACACTTTGATTCACGGTGGGTTCATGTAAAGTTTCTAAGAACTAAGACCTAAGAAATAAACAATTCTAACAGAAAGACGGCATTGCTCTACACAGGAAAAAAATTTGGCCCTATCCTCCCGAAGCTATAATCTACCTTTCGTCTACAGTTGCAGAAATCATTTTCACATCCACCCTCACTCTCAAATAAGTTCATTACCGAAGCGTTTCTATAATAATTGGTAATAGACACGAAAATACTATATAGATTTCTCGAACCTTGTGATAACTATAGGTGGCAATGAATTAAATTCCATTCCTTTGCTTCTGTTCGAAGTTTTGATGAAGCAAGAATGCCGATATTTAACCGATGCGATGTACCTTTAATAAAAGCGAGAAAAAGTTTGATACCTTTCGGTAAACTATGGCGCTTTGTTTGATTTTTTTACATTTGATTAATTGCAAAGTACGTTTGAGGTGATCTAACAAAACGAAGAGTATAAAAAAACTGAATGACATATGACTCAAGTCTGAAGGATAGTTTCACAATATTAGAGAAAGGAATTCTCTTTGCTGCTTTTTTGAATGATCTAGGTATTCCTGAAATTCTGTTGACAGCATATCTCGAAAACTTCTTTGCAGAGTTGGCAATTTTATCCTAAAACATAACTTGAAGGCGTTCCCTATATCATGTTTGAATACTGTAAATTCCATTGTGAAGGAATTTTATGATCAAATAAGATGTGTCTGGATATGGTTTATTCTTGCTTCTGCCTTTAATCCTTCACCACTGTCTTTGTCCTTTCTCATTACTTAGCATTTTATCGTGATTCAGTTGTAAAGATAGGTATGATAAACTAATAATTTCAGCGAGTAGGTAAATAAAAAACCCGAATCCAGACAAAGCCCTCTCTATTCAGTGAGATTTTTCGAATGTATAGGGTGAAATTATGGTGCAATTGAAATTTCAGCACTAAATTTTCGTGTATAATCTAACCAAGCCATAATTTCGAGTGGGTTGGACCCTTCCAGTTTTCATATAAAACTTCTCATCCTTTCATCAGTGGCCGATCAACTTGTCCTATTCAAATGGTTGGTTTCATATCGTGAAAATTCAGCTACAAAAAGCATTAGGATTTCTTCTCTAAGAAGTTCTGCTGTTAAACATCAAACTCCAATTTCTGAGAATGATAAGGCGTCCCAATATAAACTTTTCAGCTATGTGAAGCTGTTACCCCCAAATGCGAATTTTAAAATCAAAATTTCAGGTCGTTTGTCCATCGTAGGTCCATGTTTGTCAACCAATTTTTTTCAATTGTCCAGGTACTGTTTGAGAGATATGGAAGAAAAAGTTTTTTCGGTGCAATTTCCAGATCTCTCAAACGGTGACTGGACAAATGAAAATAAAAGGCGGACAAACATGGACCAACGATGAACAGATGATCCTGAAATTTTGATTTCAAAATTCGCATTTGGTGGTGCCAACATCACACAAGTAGACTTACGTTGAACAAACAATATAGCCCATTCAAATCACGTTTTCGCAATTTGGGGGTTCTGCTCAGAAATTGCACCAAAAGAACTTCTTCTTTTCTTCTCTCAAACGGTGCCTGGACAAACATGGACAAAATTCTCATTTGGTGATTCCAGCTTCACATAACTTCACTTTTCTGGTTTCCAGCAGCTCCATATTCTCATATCTATATGAAAACAAACTGATGTCTTCTTTAATAATCTTTCGGTATGATAGAAAACTGACTATTATTAGTGATATTGACACGTTCAATTGTTCGTATTCATAAATGTCATATCTAGGTTGTTTGCCCCTCAAATGACGTAAATCCCAAAGATTATACAGTAGAAAGATGGGAAACGAAGCGACTAAAGTGATGTGAGCGCCATCTGTGTTTCAAATGTGTTTCTAAGACCCTACGACTGGCTAAACTATTAATTCGAGGGCCATTTGCAGATGAAATTTTGTGAGATTTTAGATGGACATTTTGATCGAATAGGTTTCGAATGTTTTGATTCTAATACCGCTTTTTGTTTATCTAGCTCGTTCTAGTTGCTGATTATTGAATTTTTATGTTTAATTTCTTGGTGAAAATCTCAAAATATCGTTGGAAAATTATTACACGGTGAAGAACTGTGAATCGGTAGAATTTTACTATCACATGAAATGGATTTTCCGAAATTAAGTTTTTTACTTTACTAAGGAAAATGAAAATGTAAGTATTAAAACTGCTAACATGTGACTCGGTTATTCATTAATTTTTATTTTCATTGCTCTGAAGTAGATAAAATTTGCAGGGCATAAAGGTATGCGAACACTACTGACTACACCATGTGCAGTGAACATTTGAAGTCAATTGAGAACTGTTCATCCAGGTAAATTGTTGTATGCAGGAAGCATCCCTTGCATGAAGGGCCTATTTAGGCGAAATTATGAACTTTATACGTCCATTCAAAGATTCCCAATTGCTACTCCTTTAATATACATTTATATACAGAAATGCAAAGGTTTTATTGATTTCGTTTTGGGAATCGAGTAACTGTTGTTTGGAAATTCAAAGTTTTATGCAACCTGGTGTGAGTGTTTTGTTCATTCATTAATCAATTTGTATATTGTGTCACAAAGAGACAATATCATGAAGAAATCATAAAAAAGCATAAACAAATTATACTGATGTGTTAACATACAGGTCTTGTTTTATATCTCTGTAAGGTTTTTTAATTGTAGTTCTGAAAATTCTGTAAATAATATGTGAGTAACTGGAATGTGTATGCTATGATAGTATATTGAATATTGGTTCATTATTAATTTCTGATATAAATTGTACAAATTCGACGAAGTATATAATATCGAAACAACGTATTGCGCAGAAATAACACCTTTGACGTACAGCAGATCACAAGAGTTGTCCTAGTCAAAGCTCTATTCGTTGTCCATAATTTCAAATATCTGTAAATTTTTATAAATTGCAAATAAAATATATCACATCTGACAGAGTATTATATTGATATCAATTGATTCCAAACAATGTTCAGATGAAAATTAACATCCTTATCACAAAATAAAACCATAGGTACTTTCGTTTGTCGCTCAGGATGTTTGTTTCTGGTTTGAAATTAAATACAAGGAATAGAGTTCGAATTTGGCGCCCCTCAATTATAAAACAGAAAACTGTTTTCAAAAAGTTTTTCTGTATTGACAGTACGTTTTCAGCGCCATCTCATTGCCAAATGTGTTTTCGCTGGCCAAAATGTAGTTGGTGTTTAGTACTAGAGATATGAGGGCGTTTCCTATCTCTCATCTACTCTATAATCTTTGGTCAATCCGGAATGCATAGTAAAATCCGAAACATTTTCTATTTCTGTGATTATGGAAATTTCCCAAATTTTCTATTCCCACTTGTTTTGTATCTTTCAACTGAATGAATATTTGTTTAATATCATCTACGTTTCTTTCAAATATTCTCCCCAACAACTTCGAAACATCTCCCAGTCAGTATTGGTGAGCACTATTTTCATTTCCTTTTGAAAATTTGCATAATTTGGTAATCAACATATATTTATGCATACAATATTATGTATTTTTTCATTAAAATTGCTGTACCTTTTTAAAGTAGAATTTTCTCTCGCCGAAATTTGAGGTAGAAATAAAAATGCAAAGCGCAAGCGCGATGTATAGATTTAGCATAATTTTAAGACTCTCAATGATTGATGATCAATATGATGAAGTTTGAGACCCTTAAATCATTTCAGATGAATTGTTCATTTGTCAACTGTAAACAGCCATCTGTCCGAGTAGGCTAGACTACCCAATCTGGTTTAGTTTTCTTAATTTTTACAGTTTTCCTGGCAACTTTTCCTAATTAGTCCTAATTGACGAAAATCGGTTCAGCCGTTTTTACGTGATGCGATGACAAAGCAAAACAGGGGTCCATTCTATTTTTATTTATGAAGATCAATGATCAATATAGGTTCACCCCTTTTAAGAGGTGAATTGTGTTCTTTCAACACAATGTATTTCCAAAAGATTAAAATACTCCTGCTTTGATGGAAGTGTTCGTTATTGTCTGAGAGTACAGAGGATTAAACCCATCTTAACAAACTGATAAGTGATGTGTGTACCAATCAGATAAGTCAGTTTAGATTTATTTACTGATCCATCTGTAGAAGCTAGAAGGTGATTATCGAATCGTCGTCTATCCTGGCCTTCCATCGTAGTGACCAAAGTAGGGGTTATCTTTTTAGTTGAGGTCGATTGCGTTACTTTACTGTCACAGTTTGTTGTATTCTGTGGGTCGAACGAGAAGCGCGCGGGAAGCACGAGATGGCACGCCTGCGCGTGGACAAGGGAGTAGGGAAGCAATATAGGGCGGGGAAGAACAGTATCTTAGTCGGCATTGACACAGGTAACAGGCATGAACTCGATCCGACAAAGTGATATTTGTCAAGTTCACCGGTGAACTATAACCTCTAATCGAGTTGTACCTGTTCATGTCAAGTTTCAGTGATTATAAGTGATAATATATATACAAAAGAATATTTCCAATCTAACCACAGACGACATTCTTGAAGCAACCTAACCTTCAATCCAACACAGTTTTCGAAAAAAAATTGAGTGATCAAGTGAAAATAAAACAATCGGTGAAATTTATGACTGCCACAACAGTGAAATCAAATGTGATTTAATCTGGATAGGAAGGAGTACCGTATAGTAAATTGTTCGAATGCAAACTGTAAGCGAGACCTGACCTATCACAACGTTGGAATCATTTTAATCGGTCATGGTTATTCTCAAGGATATTTAGTTATATTTACCGCTCCTCAAACTTGTGTTCACTCAGTTTGTTAATCGTTTGCGATAAGATTTATTCGGTCTGCTTTGCCCGTCGCAATTTTTTCATGTTCTATTAATTGGTGCAAACGATCAGGAGCAACAAGTTCATTCAACGATGTCCGCTAAGCGCAAATCATCAGCCATCGTACAACATCACAAGGTATGTTGGACTGAAAACTGGGAAGATTATGCTTATTGTTACTGTTGAATGTTATGATCGTCGATTTTCGAAATGGGGCCCCTGAAAAACGTTGACCTTTCGAGAGTTGAATGATCAGACGTGCGTGAGTGTGTATGTGACCGCATCTGCATTCTGCACGAGCAGTGCATATTAGGTTAGGTGCTGTGAAATTTTTGCTCGATATCGATACTGTGAATCGAAGTGAAAATAATGAAAAAAGTTCAAACGGTTCAGATCAAGAAATGAGTAGTCGAATCAACTATCTTTGATGTAATTGAAAGAAGAGATAAGTTTATTCAGCTATATCAAAAAATCGAAGGTAGTTTCGGAACATGTGCTTTCGTGAGGAAGATGGAAAAGAAGATTTAGCAACACCTAATGTTAGAAGATTTAGTGATGCTGATTTGTCTGGAACTTCATCGATAAATTCTTAGAAATAAATACCTACTTACAACAGTAACTGCTTACACATGGCAAGATTCAAAATGGGACAAGCAATGTCAAGGAATAAAATGAATTTTTATCACGTTTCAACTGAAAAAGCTAAGTTTCGACCTTGCGATGCTTTGGTTTATTTACAATAATAAAAAAATTTAAGGAAATCATCTTCGAACAGATGTAAAAGAACGTTACATTCTGAAAGTTCTATATGAAATACTCCAAATTTCACATAGCCACTGCTTAAATCCGATTAGAAGGGCTACATGACTTAGTCCTGTCACAGTCGAGCGTGACCTGTAGAGGCATCAGTATCCGTATTTTGAGATTTCTGGATCCTGGAAATAATCGGAAATGTCCTATTTGAATTGACTCATTCGATTGTTGTATTTGAATTCTTTTATCAGAAACAAAATATTAACAAAGTCGATTTCTCTTGGTTCGGGTCATTCACCGATAAAAGCTAAGGAAAAACATGTGAATCCAACCCGATGACACTCGTCAGTAGACCTCGAAGAATTTCATATCAACAGTGCTCTCAAGGTTCCAGTATCTTTATCTTATACTGAGAGAAATAGGAACACCCAATTAAGGTTGGATTATTTCCTGAATGGAGATGTGTAAACGGTCAAAACCTAGTAGTGGAGAATGATCAATAATGGACACTCTATAAGGATCTAATGTTCGAAATTCGGCATGTTTTTGCATTAAGAATTTCGTCAAAATCACATTGAAAAATGTACAATATGGCTTCCATATCAGTTCCGGAAAAATATTTTCTAACTTGTGCAAGTATTGATCATCCCGAATGCTTTTCAAAAAGCTTCGGAATACAAGTTTTGCTATTTATGTATTGAGAACTGGCAACACTGGTATCACCATGTGAAATCAAACAACAAATATAGCATATATAAGAAATGATGTTTTAGCAGAGGTTAGGGGTAATAGGTTACCATACAATTTTGCGTATGATACAAGAGCTTAGTGAAAAATTATTTCTCCTTGTGAGTGTAGTGAATTTTAAAAGATGAAACACGAAATAAAAAGAAATTTGATATTGTAGGGCATCCCGCTCTGCAAAAATTGTTTCTTCCCTAGAAAAAACTGAAAATCCTGAGTGTCTTCTCCAAGTTACCAGAAACTCTTATCTGAAATATGAAGAAAATAAAAGCAGAAGTATGTAGGATAATGAAATTGAATTCAGTATGTCAGATTGATCTGAAATTCACAACCCAATTGAAAAAGTATTCTCACACTACATGCATAGCCACAAAACGATCTTGAAATTTATAAAAGGGACAATGATTAACCAGATGATTTATGGTTTCTTCTGGTTCCCCGCATTCACAACTAGGGCTTTCAACTTAATTCCATCTGAAAAGCATACTATTGCAACGTCCTTGACATGTTCTTATTCGATTTAGAATACACCACATTCCCTGGGGAGATCGAAACTAGGCTATTCGAAGCATCAGTAACTAATTCTTCGTTGAAAAAAAGTGTTCGCATTCCATTTAGACTACAAAACATACTTTTGCCTTTTATTCAAATTAAGAAAAGAGTTGGACCATAAAGGTTTACGAGACTTCGGTCTTGGAATCGTATTGTCTAGAATACAGGACAGAATTGGAATTGAATCGGGAAGGAGCAAAATTCATTCCAAGAATTCATAACTGAAGTCTTTTTGGGAATAAGGGACGGTGCAATATTTGAAAGAACTGGTAACTATTGATTAGGTGAGGACCTAATAGTTATAGATATAATTTTCATGGATAGTTGATTTAGCTGTGCATCAATTTTAATGAGGCAACAGTATTCATCAGCCGAAAAAACCAAAACTAGGGCTGTCGCTTGAAAAGTAGTTGCATCAGCACCTCAAGAGTTACCAGATAGTTTATGCATCATTCCTAGTTTTTAACTTCAAACGAAACTTTCCAAATGGGTTTAGTAATTCAGCTAGGAATCCAGCTAAACTCCTCGATATTTAGTATTGAAGCTATGTTCCAAGAAAGAAATACAAAAGAGTACACTCAAATTTAAATATTCTTGATGGCTATGAAAATGGAAACTCGAAATCTAGGTTTTGTTTGGTCCAGGACACAAACGCCACGCAAAAAAGTTATTTATGTACCAAGGACGTAACACTGCTTATAATAGTAGAGCCTGCCAATTGATAGCCGAGACGCAGCTGAGGCAAGCAAACAGGCGAGACAATGTGGACAGAATTTTGCCGAGGTGCATATTACATTTTTTGGTCGACCTCACATGCCTTTATGAGAGTATAAGCAGATAAATCCAAAAAATGCTTTAGTATGACCAGCATGTGTATGATTCTGCACACACTTTTGTTGTTGAAATATTTTTTTGACTCGCGAAATAAAGAAATTCGTTCTAAAATTTAGGGCATATCTACTTCTTGGTTATGAGTGACTAGTTGTCCTATTACATTTAATAGATACAAAATAAGTCAGAACAACACCACAAACCTTCGCAAAGAATAAATTGTTTTTGTCGATAATTTAACAGAATAATCGATCGCAGAAATTTTTCATTCTACTGCATCGTAAAGTGATACAGCTGTGGCCTAAACAAATTATAATACGATTCAACTTAGTTGGGATTTTTTGCGCATTAAGTAAAAAGACATAGCAATATATAGGGGATCCATAACTATTAGGACATACACTAAGACAGAAATATGGCCATAAGGCTAAATATGCCTTGACCAACTATTTCTGTGGAAAAACATACCTACAGTTGAAGGACAATAGATGATAATGTCACCCAAATGGCCTGTACACACTCTGGGTGATAATGATCAGAGAAACATTGAAATTGGATGGGGACTCCAAAAATGTGATAATTCATTCATAATGCCATTTAAGAAACAGAAGTTAATAGTTACAACCGGTCTAACCGGAAGAAACAAAAACGTGAAAGTATAGAAATTTTCCCAATAACATACATGCAGATATCTTCAGTATTTCTCCGTATAATTTTGGGTGAATTCAGGAAAAAAATTGACTGAATCGGATGCCAATAACCAACCATTCTGTATTCATTGGAAGGTTTTCACACAAATTTAATTTCAATAAATTGGAGTCAACTCGGGTAATTTCTGGTAATTAGACGGCCTGGAGTGAATTCGATTAGTGTGAACCTGGTGGCTCAATTACAACTTGTTGGAGTGGAGTGTTAACAGAGAATGGAAATGATTGCCTAATTCATGGAGTATCATCATTGTTACAAAATACTGTATAAAAATATGAGAACGTTTAAAGGGAGAGCAGTATTTCATTCCACGCCGATTAAGTTCCCCTTGTTTTGAGCTCTGAGTCACCTCAAGGCATTTAAGTGGCAGATTAAATTCATCATAATAATAAAAATCAATTCAGATGCATAACACCCGCTGATATGAATATCAACAAGTGTTACCATCTAAGTGAAGTACGTTCTACCGAAGAAAAGCAGACGCTGACCATGGTTTCGGTTTCCTTTGACCTCGTCAGAGCAACATAGATTCTTCTATGGAAAAACGTTTGGAATTGACAAACCCTACTGGCAGACGCTACTGAGTATTATCGAGTAATAAAAAGCGTGACCCAGTATGAACCGATACGAACACAATTTCTTTATTTTCATGCCTCCTTGCAACACTTGCTATCATTATTATTATTCTACTCTTTTCTTATTTTTCGAAAGTACTAACCAAAAAGGTCAAGAGTATGGCATTTTTGAAAAGGCAATCGAATAGTGTTTAAAACAAGTTGTCACTCAACCCTCTTTTCCATTTATGGTTTAAGGGATTCGGATTGTTGTCATCACGCTCATAGATACAAATTGACAACGAACCAGAGGTAACCTCTTTTTTTTTCATTTTGCAAATTGGCACACTGTATACCAACAGCAATCTCGAAAAAGTGTATCGGGGAAACATTCTTAGAATGATTAACCCATCAAATATGTGGAGTTGAATTCTGTTGATAGCTTTGTATAGTTGCACTTCAATTCGCGAATAGTAATGTGACGGAGCAAGGTCAACCAGACAAGTGTTTCGACTCGTGCAAGGTGGTATAATTAGGATTGCCCTGAGGCCAGTGCGTACATGTATAATCCGAAAGTCATTTATAGCTTGAGATACTGTACAGAACTGCGGAAGAGGGCAATACAATTCGATATCTTATTAGGTAAGACAGAGGCCTAGATAATAATACCACGCAATCCGAGGAATTTCAGTTTCCTTATCTGACACTAGCGGTATGAAATAAAAGGGTTGAGTACCTGAATACCCTGAATTCGGATTCCAGACATTTTTCACGTATGATATATAGCTTATCGACTATTATTAAAACGGTAAAAGAGAAAAGGATCCTGCATTATCTGTATGGAAAATGGATTTTGGTCAAGTCATAATGGTATGACTAGTTTTCGAAATACAGATCGTGAAGAATGATAGCTTTCATCTATGCTCTGCCCAGAAATTTTTTTATTTCTATTCAAAAATTTTAATTGACCTTGAAATGATCTTGGAATCAAACTGATGTGCCTTCTATGTTTCTCTGAAAACTAAGAAACATTTTTTGATCAAGGCTGTTCCCAAGGAGTTGTTTCAGTGCATTTTTCAAAATTGGTCACCCTGTAAATTCAGAGACATTGACTCAATGAATTGATCCTCTAAGGGAGGACTCTGTTCAGAGTTTTAAGTTCCAACAAAATGGTGCATCTCCACATGAAACAGTTGATGTAAATGTACACAAGGTGATTCACCGCAATGCATGGTCTCTTAGATGTTTATGGAAATCTAATCAGAAAAAATTCTCAAAAATATTCTTTTCCGAATGATATGTGACTAACTAATTTTTTCAATTATAAACAGGCCAACTGTAGTCGAACTTTATAGTGAATGAAAATTCCTCAGAAGGAATTTGAGGAGTTTTATCGAATCTATTATATTAGTACATCGCCAACGTTTCGAATATTTCATGATTCTTTCTCAAGACTCGTAACTACATCGATTCAAATTCTGTCACTAATTGTTCGCAAATGGGTTTGATATCACTTTGGGTTTTTGAAAACTTTTGGAATGCACGACGATGATGATGATTCTAAATCATTATGAATGATAGTCGGAGAGTTTGCTCTCTGTTCGCAAGGCGTCGCCACCAACTGGGACAAAATCCGCCTGACAAACCCGAGTCAGGCATCCTAACATATTCATGATGTAACAGTCACCTTGAATAAAACAATGGTCATATTAATTCTAAAATGTACCTGAATAGATCTCAACACATCGAGAAAATTTATAATACATAGATTCAATAAAACAGTCCAAATTTATGCTAAAGAATTTTCATTCAGTGTATGTAATCAATGTAATCATATCGACGTTACTTATCATTAAAATTTATAGTGAATGTTCCAAACTGATGGAAATAGCCAAATAGATCATACCTACAATAAATTTCCACCATCAATTGTTTCACGTCGATTAAGGAAAGGAGATTCTATGCTTATAAATTCCAAAGAGAAACATAAATTTTATCGGAATTGCAACACAAAATAACTGTATATACAGGGTGGGTCTTTGAGTCGTACAAATATTTTAACAGTAGATTGGCAATTCAAATGTAGATTGCAGCGACATGGTGATGACAGTCCGAAGTAGAAAGTCAATGCAGTCTTTGTTAATTTTTGAAGGGGGTTCTGAGATTTTTGTCAAATAA
This sequence comes from Coccinella septempunctata, assembly GCF_907165205.1. Taxonomy (NCBI): domain Eukaryota; kingdom Metazoa; phylum Arthropoda; class Insecta; order Coleoptera; family Coccinellidae; genus Coccinella; species Coccinella septempunctata. Next base: position 9,026,193 of record NC_058190.1, on the reverse strand, counting down.
ATCCTTTTTTCTCAGTTTATGGTTGTTTTTTCTCATTTTTCATTTTCATTGGTTGTCCAATCTGGATTCAAATGTCGTAATTATTATTAATTTCAGGTCAATAGTCATGAAGTATTAGTATTTATGAAAAAAATGTTCTGAATCAGCCTCGGAATCAGCTGATTAAAGGGGCAATATTTTTTAATCTGAATTTATTTGTTTTTTGTGTAAATCCTTTCATTTTGAGGTTATATGTACAGGTTAGTTAATTCACCTTCTGTTCTTTGTAACCATCTTGAAATGTACAACAATTTTACCCTACTATAAGGACGAGATACATTTGTGATATGTCATTAAACATCGACTAAACGTTCATCATCGTGGAAAATAGTGAAAGCTGACATCTTCCCTTGAAAGTCGTAATCGGATATTTGCTCAAAGGATACAAATTATGAAAATTTTACTAATCTTTCCCCATTGTCACGAAATAGATTAAGATATTTTCAGCAGATTCAGATACATTTCTTATAAAAACTATCATTGAAACACCAAAATATTATCCGTTCCTCGATGTAAACAAACAAAAGTGCATTAACTTTTTATTTACAACAATGACACCAGGCGGAGTATCGCTTGTTTGGAATTCCTAATTCTTTAGGTCAAAAGAAACACTTTTTTCTTATAACGTTTTTTCCGATTCGACCCTGATAAGAAGATATAGCCATTTTAACTTTTCACAATTAGCTATGCCACCCCTGAAGAAACAAACTTCCATTCAGAATGACAAGCTAAATCTATAACACTACAATTCTCTGTATTCCGTATCACAGATATTTTTCATTTTTGAACATCAAATTACTCGAAACCAGCGCATTATACGAGAAAATATGAAGAATACTTTTATTTTACAAAACGTTCAAATATTCATCAGTATTTTTATGGTACGTAAACGTTATAAAGTAAAACTGGAAGACGTGGGTGAAACTTTGTGTTCGAAAAAAATTCTTCATTAAATAAATCAAAAACTATATTCCGAAATTCATTTCATTCTATAGAACCGTTTGTGAGAACTGTGAGAACTGAAAAAAAATTTTTCCATGGTTTTTAAACAGTATCTTTTCAGTCCTCTCGGAGAAAATAATTACATTAATTGAAATGTAATTGAAATTAGATGGCTGACTATACGATCTCATGAGTTACATTTCTTAAATATCCGAAAAGAACCGTTATATGCAGGTATGTATTATAATAGCTCTTTTATTGTAAAATAAAACGACAGGACTAAGTTAAATTGAAAGTTTGCAGCCAAAATCCCGACTCTTGGACTCATAACTCGAGAACATATAATCCATTCACATTTATTTTAGCAGTCGGTTGGCCATGAAATAATTTTCTCAAGTTTTTTTAACTAGAACGGAGTAAGGTTAGCACTCATGAAATGTCGTTAATATCATAACGCCGTTGCCACAACTAATATCAATTATTATTACGAAAATGCCGAAAGTGATTGAAAAGTGAGACAGGAAGTGCTATTTAGAATTCAGGTCCGCTCATTCAAATAGTTATACCCTGATATTCTAAAATCCACATTAGGTCAGACGGTAGCGAACATATTCAATATAAGAGAATTTATATAATATTTCATCTGAATCTAAACGACTTATATTTCAACTGAATATTTCCACAATCAGAAAGATTGTGAATGAAGAGGATAACAAAGTATTTCCTTCTATTGGGAGACCCAAAAAAGTGGTGGCGTTTGAGAATTTTATGTTTGGGTGGATTAATGCGACAAGCTTCTACAGGATTTTCGATGAATGTCATCGTTAAACAAGTTCCCAAAAATTGATTATTCTATTTTTCATTAATTGTCTTATGGTACCAATAAATAGATGATTATTATTATTATATCAAAGTATTAAGATACACAGCCACAAATACCAGCCAGTTGTCCTGTTAATTGTTTATTCATGGGAAATTTTTGTTCAAAGGTCAAGTTCCTCTTGACCTGAATTTTCCTTCAATTCCTTTTACTTCCATTGATGCAAGATGATTTTTGCTGAAGAATTTAACATCTACAACTGATGTAATGTATTCAAACTTTGGCCAAAGAAGATAACGAACTCTCACAAGCTAGTGCATATTATGATATTATACTGATCTCTTGTATTTTCAATGCAAATAACTGCATTTGGTATGCCAATCAGTTTGTATAAACTTCAATTATTTTCGTCACATATTTTCCGAAGAGATTCGACATTGTGATAAAATACGTAATAACAGAAACTTTCACGTAGAATGGGCAACATAGCGTTGATTTAAAACCCAAAAATGTTTTGACAAGCTTCGTAACCCCACATTTTTGTACTATACAGAGAGAAATGTGACAAATTTCCAATGCCAACCGAGTGCTAAAATAAAAGTGAATGGAGTATAGATCATCCTGATTATAAGTCGGTATTGAGAATACCTGACCCTTCTACGTCTTCGTAGTAACCTAATGACATGATTTTTTTTTTCCGATTTCATGCAGCAGAAGCTAGAAATATTCACTCATCACTCAGCTGCCACGAGCAGCAGCCAGTTCCATTAACCGGCTATTACCGCGATGCATTATCGAGCTCTTTGTTGCAATTACAGTCCTGCTGGTTCCACAGCGGGTCACATAGCTACGGACTCATGTGGGTTCGAAGAATGGACACCAAGCGCAGTGCATCAGACCGCAAAGCCCACGTACCGCCCCCGCCCGGCGGCGGCGGCCGTGCCCCTCTTCAAATATACAACTTTCAAATTGGAACCTGAGGTCGCATGCGGTAAACGCGACATCGAATAAAAAGTTATCACTCGTCGACAGTTTCAGATCTGCCTGCGAAGGAAGTAACAGATTTAAGGCCATTTGCTCAGAATTCAGTCCCATCGTTCAGGAGAAATACATGGTGTCCCAATGAAAAGCGACCACCCCTCATATCTCTCATTCATAGCAAAATTTAAGGTAATACGTTCGTTAAGATTCGTAGAGAAGCATATTTCGCGGTACTCAATAATCTTACAAACTCCACCCTCTACGAGAGGGCGTTTCAACCCCAATCATTTAAATTTGGAAAAGGCGTTGAGTGACACCTCCTTTTGGAAGTTTGCTGAATACGATAAAAATAGGAATCAGCCTTGGAAGATTCTGAGTCAGCTATTCAATTCTGAAAATGGATTTAGGCCAGTGGCGGCCCATTAGGGACGGCAGGGTCAGCAGTGCCGACCCAAAATTTCACGAGCAGCAAAAATGTGAATTCTCACTTGTGTAAAATAATAACGTATGAGAAATTCCAAACATTACATAGCTCTCAATAAATTTTATAAAAATCGAAAAAATTAGGTATATGATATTATCTGATATCAATGGAATATGGAACTTGTTAGAAATACGCTGTTTCAATTTAAATCACACATCACACATCTACTCGGTCCGTAGACAAAATACGCTCATCTCCCATCGAGCTACGAAAAAAGCGCTGCAGATGCCTTCCCTAGCGACCGAGTGACCGACCGTTCGTTCAGTTCAGTCAGGTACGGCATGCCGAACCTGCCTTGTAAACATATTGAAGGAGCGCTAATATCAATGAGTCAAATTGCTTCAAACTTGAATAATTTTTGTTGTAATTTCATTCGGATAACAATTAAAATTAGATAAGCCTCTTATTTCATGTTTTGTTTCGCCAATATCCGATAGTTTCAGTTTCCTATAACAAATTACAAGAGATCGCTGTTACTAAAAACGAAATTTAATCATATTTGATGATTTCTATAAACGTTAGTGCTGAATATATAATACTAATCAAATTCCGACAATTTTTTAAGAATTTTACAAAGAATAAAGGACCAAAACTATGATGAAAGTTGATATTGTTGGCTCAATACTTCGCACGGTGTAGGACATATAGGTCCGGCAGGCAGCGACCCTGCCGACCCTAGAATGCCTCTCTTTGATAGCTCGAAGAATGGTCTTTCGGGATATCTCGATTCTATCGTTTGCGCTAGAGGTGATTCTCAATTTCGTTAGAATGCACTTTTGTTCGTTTTTCCAATTTTATTTTACGGATAAGCTATTTTTAGAGTTTATTATTTGTTATATATATTTTCGGTTCTTATTTTCATATTTGTTCCGAAATTATGTTTATTTTTCAAGTGGCATGCAGGGCTAAAATAGTTATTTCTCAATCATTTTTTATTTTCCGGATAATCTTCAGAGATTATTGAAACAGAAACGAAAATTTTGGCGACACTCCACTATGAAAAACTAACGCACCGAGTGCAGTACCCTATGGTGTTGTGGAAATACATATAGAAAATATTTAAAAAAAAATTTAATATGCTCGGGCCGCCACTGATTTAGGCGAACAGAAAAGTTATTGTTACACTTACCAGGAAGGCCAGAAAGAATCACTATGCGAATCAGCTGGTAAATGCGGTAGATAATTCTGAAAAGCTATGGACGGTTACGATAATTCAAAATGAAGCGAGTTTCAAGATTTGCTTTGAACTAGTATAACAGTTTTCATGAATTATATCTCATTCTCTGTTGAATCCAGAATTGAAATCTTTACTTGTGCCGAATGTATCGAACTTCAATTCACAATATGCATCTCAATTTGAAAATTATGAAAAATTCAAGATTTGATAAAACAATTTTCACGAAATTTATCTCATTTCTCCTTGAATCGAGCATTGAAATCTTCCCTTATACTACCGAATGTATAGAACTTAAATTCACATTTAATTTGAAAATTAAGCTAGTTTCAAGATTTGGTTCGAACTAATACAACAGTTTTCATGAAGTTTCTTTGTGTTAGCATTGAAATCTTCACTTACACCTTGTACTGAGTATGTATATCGAACTGTAATTCACAATATGCATCTCAATTTGAGAATTATAGGAGTTTCAAGATTTGCTTCGAACTAGTACAACAGTTTTCATGAATTACATCTTATTCTATGTTGAATCTAGAATTGAAATATTTACTTGTATCGAACTTCAATTCACAATATGCATCTCAATTTGAAAATTATGAAAAATTCAAGATTTGATACAACAACTTTCACGAAATTAATCTCATTCCTCCTTGAATCGAGCATTGAAATCTTCACTTATTCCGAATGTAGCGAACTTAAATTCACATTTCAATTCGAAAATTAAGCTAGTTTCAAGATTTGGTTCGAACTAGTACAACAGTTTTTATGAAGTTTCTTTGTTGTAAGCATTGAAATCTTCACTTACACGTTGTACTGAATATATCGAACTGTAATTCACAATATGCATCTCAATTTGAGAATTATACGAGATGCAAGATTTGCTTCGAACTAGTACAACAGTTTTCATGAATTACATCTCATTTTATGTTGAATCCAAAATTGAAATCTTTACTTGTGCCGAATGTATCGAACTTCAATTCACAATATGCATCTCAATTCGGAAATTATGAAAAATTCAATATTTGATACAACAATTTTCACGAAATTAATCTCATTCCTCCTTGAATCGAGCATTGAAATCTTCACTTATTCCGAATGTAGCGAACTTGAATTCACATTTCAATTTGAAAATTAAGCTAGTTTCAAGATTTGGTTCGAACTAGTACAACAGTTTTTATGAAGATTCTTTGTTGTAAGCATTGAAAGCTTCACTTACACGTTGTACTGAATATATCGAACTGTAATTCACAATATGCATCTCAATTTGAGAATTATACGAGATGCAAGATTTGGTTCGAACTAGTTCAACAGTTTTCATGAAATAGATCTCATTCTCTGTTGAATCCAGCATGGAAATCTTTACTTGTACTGAATGTATCGAACTTCAATTCACAATATGCATCTCAATTTGATAATTATGAAAAATTGATTTGATACAACAATTTTCACCAAATTAATCTCAATCCCCCTTGAATCGAGCATTGAAATCTTTACTTATTCCGAATGTAGCGAACTTGAATTCACATTTCATTTGAAAATTAAGCGAGTTTCAAGATTTGTTTCGAACTAATACAACAATTTTCATGAAATAGATCTCATTCTCTGTTGAAGCCAGCATTGAAATCTTTACTTGTACTGAATGTATCGAACTTTAATTCGCAATATGCATCTCAATTTGAAAGTTATGAGAAATTGAAGATTTGATAAAACAATTTTCACGAAATTTATCTCATTTCTCCTTGAATCGAGCATTGAATTCTTTCCTTATACTACCGAATGTATCGAACTTAAATTCACATTTCAATTTGAAAATTAAGCTAGTTTCAAGATTTGGTTCGAACTAGTACAACAGTTTTTATGAAGTTTCTTTGTTGTAAGCATTGAAATCTTCACTAACACCTTGTACTGAGTATGTATATCGAACTGTTATTCACAATATGCATAATTTGAGAATTATACGAGTTGCAAGATTTGGTTCGAACTAGTTCAACAGTTTTCATGAAATAGATCTCATTCTCTGTTGAATCCAGCATTGAAATCTTTACTTGTACTGAATGTATCGAACTTTAATTCACATTATGCTTCTCAATTTGAAAATTATGAGAGATTTAAGACTTGATACAACACTTTTCACGACATTTATGTCATTCCTCCTTGAATCGAGCATTGAAATCTTCACTTATACCGAATGTATCGAACTTAACTTCACATTTCAATTTGAAAATAAAGCGAGTTTCAAGATTTGATTGGAACTAGTACAACAGTTTTCATGAAGTTTCTTTGTTGCAAGCATTGAAATCTTCACTTACACCTTGTACTGAATATGTATATCGAACTGTAATTCACAATATGCATCTCAATTTGAGAATTATACGAGTTGCAAGATTTGGTTCGAACTATTTCAACAGTTTTCATTAAATAGATCTCATTATCTGTTGAATTCAGCATTGAAATCTCTACTTGTACTGAATGTATCGAACTTTAATTCACAATATGCATCTCAATTTGAAAATTATGAGAGATTAAAGATTTCATACAACAATTTCCACGAAATTTATTTTATTCCTTCTTGAATCGAGCCTTGAAATCTTCCCTTATACTACCGAATGTATCGAACTTGAATTCACATTTCAATTTGAAAATAAAGCGAGTTTCAAGATTTGATTTGAACTAGTACAACAGTTTTCATGAAGTTTCTTTGTTTCAAGCATTGAAATCTTCACTTACACCTTGTACTGAATATGTATATCGAACTGTAATTCACAATATGCATCTCAATTTGAGAATTATACGAGTTGCAAGATTTGGTTCGAACTATTTCAACAGTTTTCATTAAGTAGATCTCATTATCTGTTGAATTCAGCATTGAAATCTCTACTTGTACTGAAACTGAATGTATCGAACTTTAATTCACAATATGCATCTCAATTTGAAAATTATGAGAGATAAAAAATTTGATACAACAATTTTCACGAAATTTATCTCATTCCTTCTTGAATAGAGCATTGAAATCTTCACTTATACCGAATGCATCGAACTTAAATTCACATTTCAATTTGAAAATAAGGCGAGTTTGAAGATTTGGTTCGAACTAGTACAACAGTTTTCATGAAGTTTCTTTGTTGCAAGCATTGAAATCTTCACTTGTACCTTGCACTGAATATGTATATCGAACTGTAATTCACGATATGCATCTCAATTTGAGAATTATATGAGTTTCAAGATTTGGTTCGAACTAGTACAACAGTTTTCATGAAGTTTCTTTGTTGCAAGCATTGAAATCTTTACTTGTACTGAATATATCGAACTTCAATTCACAATATGCATCTCAATTTGAAAACTATGAGGGATTTGAGATTTGATACAACAATTTTCACGAAATTTATCTCATTCCTCCTTGAATCGAGCATTGAAATCTTCACTTATATACCGAATGTATCGAACTTAAATTCACATTTCAATTTGAAAATAAAGCGAGTTTCTTTGTTGCAAGCATTGAAATCTTCACTTCTACCTCGTATTGAATATATCGAAGTGTAATTCACAATATGCATCTCAATTTTAAAATTATGCTAGTTTCAAAATTTGGTTCGAACTAGTTCCAAAGTTTTCATGAAATAGATCGCATTCTCAGTTGAATCCAGCATTGAAATCTTTACTTGTACTGAATATATCGAACTTTAATTCACAATATGCATCTCAATTTGAAAATTATACGAGTTGCAAGATTTGGTTCGAACTAGTTCAACAGTTTTCATGAAATAGATCTCATTCTCTGTTGAATCCAGCATTGAAATCTTTACTTGCACTGAATATATCGAACTTTAATTCACAATATGCATCTCAATTTGAAAAGTATACGAGTTGCAAGATTTGGTTCGAACTAGTTCAACAGTTTTCATGAAATAGATCTCATTCTCTGTTGAATCCAGTATTGAAATCTTTAATCGTACTGAATGTATCGAACTTTAATTCACAATATGCATCTCAATTTAAAAATTATGAGAGATTAAAGATTTGATACAACAAATTTCACGAAATTCATCTCATTCCTTCTTGAATAGAGCATTGAAATCTTATTCCGAATGTATCGAACAGAAATTCACATTTCAATTTGAAAATAAAGCAAGTTTCAAGATTTGGTTCGAATTAGTATAACAGTTTTCATAAAGTTTCTTTGTTGCAAGCATTGAAATCTTCACATGTACCTACCTTATACTGAATATATCGAAATGTAATTCACAATATGCATCTCAATTTAAAAATTATACGAGTTTCAAGATTTGGTTCGAACTTCTTCAAAAGTTTTCATGAAATAGATCTCATTCTTTGTTGAATCCATTATTGAAATCTTTACTTGTACTGAATGTATCGAACTTTGATTCATAACATGCATCTCAATTTGAAAATTATTAGAGATTTAAGATTTGATACAACAATTTCCACGACATTTATGTCATTCCTCCTTGAATCGAGCATTGAAATCTTCATTCATACCGAATGTATCAAACTTAAATTCACATTTCAATTTGAAAATAAAACGAGTTTCAAGATTTGGTTCGAATTAGTACAACAATTTTTATGAAGTTTCTTTGTTGCAACATTGAAATCTTCACATGTACCTACCTTGTACTATATGTCGAACTGTAATTCACAATATGCATCTCAATTTGAAAATTATATGAGTTTCAAGATTTGGTTCGAATTAGTTCAACAGTTTTCATGAAATAGATCTCATTCTCTGTTGAATCCAGCATTGAAATCTTCACTTGTACTGAATGTATCGAATGTATCTGAATTTGAAAATTATGAGAGATTAAAGATTTGATACAACAATTTTCACGACATTTATCACATTCCTTCTTGAATAGAGCATTGAATTCTTCACTTATATCGAATGTATCGAACTTGAATTCACATTTCAATTTGTAAATTAAGCGTGTTTCAAGATTTGGTTCGAACTAGTACAACAGTTTTCATGAAGATTCTTTGTTGTAAGCATTGAAATCTTCACTTACACCTTGTACTGAATATATCGAACTGTAATTCACAATATGCATCTCAATTTTGAAATTATGCGAGTTTCAAGGTTTGGTTCGAACTAGTTCAAAAGTTTTCATGAAATAGATCTCATTTTCTGTTGAATCCAGAATTGAAATCTTAACTTGTACTGAATGTATGGAACTTCAATTCACAATATGCATCTCTATTTGTAAATCATGCGAAATTTAAGATATGGTACGAAGTGATACAACAGTTTTCATGAAATTTATCTCAGTGTCTGTTGAATCGAGCATCGAAATCTCCACTTGTTCTGAATGTATCGAACTTAAATTCATAATATGCATCTCAATTTGAAGGTCAATAAACCTTCGACTAATGGTATTAGGTCCGTATTTATGATCGAAGTTAAAAACCATTGAGTTTCTACTTGTGAAAGTTGTGATAACGAAATTTAATCACAAAAAGTTACGTTAACAGCGTATTTTTGCCAATAGTTCGTTTCCGGTTAGAGAAGTAGTCCTCATTTCCGTCCTCCTGAAGCACGTCGACCTCCAAAGGAGTCGGACAATGTTGATGCGCATCCTTCTTTTTCCCTCGTGAAACACCTGCTTCACCTGCATTTCTTTTTATGGAAATAATCGCTCGCAAAGATGGGCGTAGATATCTCGCAATACTTTTTCGTGTGATGAAAATGGACAATCCATCACAACTTGCTACGTTACTCGTCTACGTGCTACGCGTATATATGAAATAATCGGTGCCGGTTTTTCGACAACTTCCAGATATCTGACTTTCATATTATGTGTTCGGTGCGCCGCTGATGTACGACCACGTTTCGGCATTTCTAACTTATAGGATGCTTATTACTGCAGTAAATCAATCAGAGACGAAGACCGACGTGCCGTACATCATTGTCTTGCTTCTTTTTTTTTATTCGGCTTCGGCAATTTTCCTTATATGTTTATACAGGGTGTTCCGGGAGTAACCGTACATACTCTTATCAAAAATGGAGTAGGACTAGCTGAGTGTGGATTGACTATAAAAAATTAATTTCGAAATTCATAGAAATACTGAGACCATCATCAAAGACAAACTTACCGATGGAATTTATTGAAGCTTGGGATCTAATCAGATGAATATCAATTATTTCAATATTCGAGGACCTGACTCGTTCCCATAAAAGAAAAATAAATATAACTCCGTATTTCGAATTTCAAATAACTACACTGCGCAAAAAAATTTACATTCTGAAAATCTCAATTTTAATGAAAGTTAACTCTACATTGACTTTATAACTTATTTTTTATGTTCTCTCGGGAAGGTTTTGAACGAAACAAGACACATTAAATGGAATAAAAATTCAGGATTTCACCGAATATTATGTGAAATACTGAAATGCTGATAAGTGATTTAATACTTGGTATTTCCACCCCTTGCGTTAATTACAGCTCGGCAACGACGGTTCATACTCAAAATGATTGATCTTAAAATGTTCTGATCTAATCCTTCCCAAATTTCTCCGAGTTGGATTCCTAAGTCATTAAGAGTAACTGGATGATTTTCTGAACTTCTCAACCTTCTATTGAGGTTGTCCCAAACCTGCTCAATCGGATTGAGATCTGGACGTTCTTGAATGGCACTTGTTATCCGTGGTCTACCCTGTCCTGGTCTTCGGACATTCATACCTGTCTCCCTGAATCGCTGCAACATTCTGGACACACTTGTATGGAAAACTCCAAACCTTTCTGCACTTCTTGTTTATGTCCACCCTTCTTCTCGCAAAACTACCGCTTAGGCACATTCCTCTTGGGTCAAATTGCGTGTTTCGCTTTGCATAGTGATCGAGTGTAGAAAATCAAACGAAAGAAAAAACTATTGATCACTAGAATTGATCGAGAACAACTGATTTTAGAATGGATCCAATACATTCAAAATCTGATAATATCATCTTTTTTTATTCCTGCTCGGAAAAAACATCTGTATTGAAGAAAACCGTTGAAAATGCACTTATCTTTTTATCAGGGCAGGGGCGGATGGGCTACCTCGAACCGGCCCAGGAATTTTCTTCCAGACCAGCCCACTTCAAGAACAAAAAAAGTACTTTTAAGGTGGGGGTTCAGTGGAGTAGCTAGTATGAGTTGCCATGAAAAAAAATTTTTTGATGAGCAGCCCCTAAAGATGGCACATTAAAAGCAATTTTCAAATGTTTTTTTACAATTCAAAAAACTGTCAAAAAATTGAGCAGACATTTTGTGGGAGCGAGAAGGCGATGAAAAAATTGCACCATGTTCCTATATAATTGCAAGGGATATTAAAAAACATCTCTAAAATCGTTTCTTATTCATGTAATACTTTCGAGAAATTAATTTTTGATTTCCTGCTTTAAGTGAAAGTTTTCACCTAGTTGGCGGATAGCATGCAGACATTATAGGGAAACACCAAAAAAAAATTTATTGCCTATATAGAACAACTACTCAATTTGATTTTTGTCCCCTTTCTGGTTTCTAAGAAAAAAAATTAAACATTTCTTTTCATATGCTTTCTTCAGGAAGCTGTATATAAACATATATACAAACTGCTCAAAAAAAAAATATTATATGAAAGACCGACTATAAATCGACCCTTAAATTAACTACTTCTTTACAATCTGCATTATGTTAGTTTTATATTTATTTCAATCCATTTTATTCAAAACAACTCTGAGTAAATAGAATCAACGAAAAATGTATCTATGTTATCTATAAGTATGGTTGAAAAAATGAAAATTTTCAAATTTTCTCACATTTGACATCAAGTATTTTTTGAACCATGGATGCATAGTTTCCAAATTTCGATTTCAAATTTCCTTAGGGTAGGTAATTTTGAATGAAATTGGTGGAATCTTAAATGAAAAAAAAAAGGTTAGAAATAGTCTCTATGTACCATTAATTTCTAAGCCAGTCGACACTGAAGAATTATTACTAATTTGAAAAATGGTTTTTAGTTTTTTACGATAATACCCTTTCCATGATTATGTTAGATAGTTTTTTCGACATGTTATTTTTATATACCTTGAAATATCATCATATTGATTATTCATTCGCTTAACGAATAAAGTGCTATCCAGTGACCCACTTACGTGAGATACCCACTGTACCTACATAAATTTCGAAGAAACACTCATACATATTATTCAAAACTTAAATAAAATCTATAGACTACTGATTAAGCTAAACACGCCTAATGTTGCTAGTTTCGTGATGTGGAAAACACAAAAATTTATAATAATGATAATTTTGACTGTAGAAACAAGAAAATTGAGTTGTAGGAGTTTTTTGTTGAGAAATAAGAATACTTATATAACTCGTTTCAGTGTAGATTATTTAAAAAGCTAGATCTCAAAGAAGAGACCTATCCTGCCAGAGAATATATATTTTCTCAATAACCTTAACCTTTTTTAAGAGATTTTCGTTTTACATAATTGAATTGCAATCTAAGCATCTTCAAATACTAAGTTGGCCGACATGGATTTTGTTTTTTCTATAGCGGGCAAGCTTCTGTCAAATAATATTAAATGAAGTAATAAAGTAAAGTTTATTAGTGTGATATTAAAAACAGAGGTTTAATATCACATAACCAAACTTTACTTTCACACCCCGTGTCCCATGGACTCGCAACTTAAAACATTCGTATAAGGCAAATTCAGCATAATAATCATACAATCACGTGTAGATTTTTTTGCAACTTCTGTATTTCATTACGTTTCAAGCCACCCTGTTTATGCCAGTTGTTCAGGAATAATTTATTTTTAACAATATTATTTTCAAAACTTATTGAAACATATATTTATTGGTAGTTTTCCCAACATTCATTTCGAATTGGTTTTCAATATTTGTAAAAATAAAAATATCGACGTAAAATATGTTCCGCCGAAGACAAAAAAATGGTACGAACTGACCAGCCCTCCGGTCCAACAATCGACCGGCCCACCGGGAATCTACCGGTTTCCCAGTGGTCCCATCCGCCCCTGTATCAGGGTCGAATCGGAAAAATGGTATAGGAAAAGTGTTTCTTTTGACCTCAAGAATCTACTGTCAAAATATTTGTACGAGTCAAAGACTTACCCTGTATATAACTGAAATAACAAAATATTATTTTGCCAACGCTTCCAACGGTACTACCCTTCAATGAATTGACCTGGGTCAGTTATTGTATTTCATACCATACATGCTGGAAAATCACAGGATCTTCACAAAGCTGTGAGGAACAGCCGTATTAGCGATTTAGCGAACATTGCTCAGTGGAGTCGCTACTTTTACGTGTGTTGCTAACAGGCTCGTTGTCAGGGGAGTAGCACCCTGTTACATTAATAGTAGCTCCCTATGTGGAGTACGGACATTTTATTGGAGCTACATTAATTGATGTTGATGTAGAAAAAGGCCTTTTTCTACTAGTCTGATGCACGAATTGTCTCATATTTTTATACATGTATTTTTTCGTTACAGGAAAATCTACCCAATCCGGAATCATTGGAGTCAAACGAAGATGATCAATTCATAGGTAACTATTTTAATCAATAGCTAGTCATTTTCTGAGACATGGATGGATAACAACTTCTCCCTATATCAGTTTGTTGCACCTAATTTTGCCTCTGAACTATCAAAATTTGTAACACAGAATTGAGACTACTTGGAATTTGGAGTTTGCTCCTTGAAAATTTCGGAATCATTTGTATCTTTCAGATTGCTTTTACCAAATTATTTATTGCGGAGTACCAAAGCAGGGTTAGATTATACATTTCAGACTCAATGAGCCTCTTTCAATACTCTTATGTTCTCCCGACCAGACATGAATTCACAGCAGTTACAAAAATATTATTATGAATATCTCATATTTTAGGGCTTTATGATTCTCAACAGTCATTTGTCAATTATATGATTTCGAACGAGGAGAAGTATCAACTGTTAAGCGCATCATGAAACCTGTTTTTAATACAAACCTTCGGATCATACAACTGCGAAATTTATAAAGCCCATTTTTGGGATGATACTCCACTCTGAATTCACTCCAACTTCGGTTATAAACCTTTTCACAAAGTCAATAAACTCATCATAAGTTTAATGATTACTTACAGATCACTCTTACGTAACGTTGTCCCACGTCATAATGCGCATGATTCAAATGTCATGGTCCCACGTCACGTCAGGACAATGCGAACGCTTCCGCGCAAAATCCTATGTTTAGATTTCTGACTCGTGCGCATTATGACGTGGGACCACGTTACGTCAGAGTAATGTGTAGGCACCTTAAGACTAACCTTTTTCTCCTGAAAGTGACTTAATTTATATTTTACATCAATGCAGACGCCTAACATCCGTCATTATAAATATAAACAAATTTATAGAATAGTCTATCCATGGATACCTCGAGTTACGGGTTTCTGGATATTTTTACAGTGCAAGTCTCTTACTTGGAATATATTGTGTAAATAAAACATAGTTTTTTGCAGCAGATATACTCGGACAGGTACATCATGATGATGACTCGAGATTTGAAGTCATCGACAATTTTTTCAACTTAATTATAAATATGATTAATATTTAGGCTGTGACTAGAGTTCCGACTCGCGATCTGTGTCCAGTCCCGTAAATTGTTAAAGGGTTTTGAGGTTATGTTCGCGAATCGTATAATATTATTTATGAATAGTTGCGACAAAATTCAAGGAGTGATTCCTCATCAAAAAATAGTGTGGGCTTTTTCTGAATCAAGATTGAAAAGACAGGAGAAAATAGTATCTTGGAATTTGAGAATGGAAGGTGTAGCAAAGTATGCAATTCTAACTAGTGGGAAAGTTGAGAATTGCTTAGTGTGAATACAGAGGAATTGCCAGACGTAATCTTTGATTCAGCGAACCTCTTCCTTACGGCCATTCTTGACTAAAAAAATGTGATCGAGAAAGGAAGCTGCCAAATATATTTGTAAAATGTATTATATTTGATACGAAATAATGAAACAAAGCTGGGCCCCTCAATAAAATGTATTTTTATTTTAAGTGTATGAAAATTTAGCCAAAAAGGTAAAGGTAGTGGTTCTGTTTAAAATGTTCACCTTAGATGTTTCATTACAAGATTGCTCTTTTTTCTCGATATACATGTGATGATTTGAAAATGAGATATACTTCAACAACATATTTATCTTTAACTACATGCACGATTGAAATATGAATCATTGTTTCTATTTGACTGGGTATAAGCTTATGATTTGTAGAATATTGAGTTTTTCGCTACTCCATTCACTACTTAAAAATTTAATTGCACCAGTGCAGTGCATCGTTGAAATCGGGACCGAATATCAGTCCCGAATTTATTGACGTCACTCGGGACTGGACACGAGTCCCGAGTCGGGACTCTAGTCACAGCCTAATATTTATGGTCTCCATACAGGGTGATTCATTGGGAAATGCGCGATGCGCGTACATCTGGGTATATGGAGGATACCAAATTATGCTTCTAAATAACCCATATTTTCTAGATCGATCATTCTTTATTACCATGATACAGGGTGATATATTGATTGCTTCATTCATTCAATTAATCCTAACTTATGAACCACCCTACACGTTTTCGTAATATTTTATTCATTTTTTTTTTGTAACTTCATTTACAAGTTCGGAAAGAGCAGAGAAAATTAGTAAGACTGGTCCACTGGTTAGCATGGGTCAAATTCTGATGTTTCAGAAATTTGGTAGCACAATCATTTCTGAACTCTTCTGATGTACCGTCAAACGGGGTGAAGTGGATATAGCGGGGTGAAGTGGATCAACCGTGTTTTTCCGCATATTTTATCGCGTAACTCATAGAAAAGACCCTAGAAAAAACTCTGTGTCCACTGTTACCTCCTAAGATTGCTAACTCGTGCAGTGGATACAACTCTGGATGGTTATTTTTCTCACAAAAAAAAAGTTTCGTAGTCTCTCGAATAAACAGTTTTTCAGTTGTTCAACTTCAATTATATATTTGGCAACAACTACGATAGTTATTCTCACCTAAACTTTTACAAGTTACGTATAAACTAGTTGGAATGATATTCCCCTTTTTGAAATCAATTAAACCACCACAGTTCTTCAGGAAAAAAAATATTTGTAACATCACTCAAAAGTTAGGGGTGAAGTCGATCACCAATGATGATGTTTGACCATGTTGCGTATAGGCCTATGTCGCAAAATTACCCTTTTAGTATATACGCATGCAGAGGATATAGCTCTTGTGGAAAGGCACCAAATAATTCGCAAAATCCACCTGAAGCAAGTTATAGGGGAAAGTGGGGGAATTGGGAACACTTAATTTCAAACGCTGAAAAATTATACAAAAAATCACTAAAAGTATTAAACTTCCATTGAAAAATGAACTTTGCTCATTTATGTACTAATCGGAAACAAAAAACTATAAAAAATCAACGTTTCCTAAAAAATATCAACGAAATCAAAAAATACTATCGTTTCTATTCACCCGACACCCTATGGGGTAATTGTGAACAGTCCTGGAGCAAATAAAAATAATTAGAAGTGGCACATATCACACAAGTATCCACGTCTTGTTTCTCTTGCAGTACATTTTTCATGTGCCCCTAGTTTACAGGTATCTCATACGATCCAATCCTCCATTGGTGGGGCTTCATACTTTATATAGCAAATTATGCAGAAAAATTCTTCTTCTGTGTGACCTGGGTTGAATTTCTCAGTCCTTTGCTTTTGGCGTGCCTTTTTGTACCCTTTTTATGTTGGTTTTAGGTTCTTTATGTTAATTTTTTTCCTTCTTAACATTTCTCTGTGGGTATTTGCCTTCTTTGCTTTTCTTCGTGTTGATTTTTCATTAGTGAACTTGATAATATCTTGAATTCATTTTGTTTCAATTTTCGGAATAGAGTATTTAGTTCAAGCTTAGCCTAATGTGAGCTTTTCGTTTTTCAAATCTTCGAACACACAGCAGGGATATTCAATTTTATATTTCGTTTCGGTCTTCTTTGTATAATTTCTTGGCATCTAGATAGAACACATTTCAACGTTAATATATTTGTTAACCATCAACCAGAGCAGCACAGAAGTAATTGGGAACACAAGGGAACGTTTCAAATAACCCACCTGACATCGTTCCTAATTACCCCAAGTTATCAAAAGAATTGAAAATGGCTGGCATTCACTTACCCATTTTCTTTCAACTTCAAATCACCTAGGTTTTGGAAAAACATAGTACCAGTATGGAATCAACAAAATCTGGCACCTCTAAACTTCAAAATAAGATAGTTACAATTATTATTAACACACGAAAAAATTATAGTTGAAATGCGGAATCCATTCATCGACTCACTGTAACAGGAAATATGCAACTTATCGCCGCAACTTTTGAGTAAGCCCTGAGAATCGCCAGATGCATCCGTTGAAAATGTTGAAGACAGTGTCGCACATGAGGAAGTATTTTTTATCTAGTTGTTCCCAATTACCCGCCGTTCCCAATTACCCCACTCTCCCCTACACGTGGCCGGCACATCTTTACTCTGGAAGCCAAAGAAGAGAATATTGAATCTCTACCTATATGAAGACTGACTAGAGTATAGAGAACATTTATATACCTTCATTCAGTGGCGCAGCCAAGATTTCGTTTAGGGGGGGGGCTTTACAACGAACGATCGTTCAATGATTGTAATAGAAAAAAATTTGAATTGTTGGTATCTTTGGGGGGGAGTTGTCCACTTTCGTAGCTATGCCAGAGTCTTCATTCAAAGGACTGTTTTTATGTTCGTTAGAAAGTTATTTTCGTTGTTTATTGTATTTTGTTTTGAAACGAAATATGTTTAGTTTTACACAGGAAGAATACAGTTTTTTTTATTTTTTCAATGGTTCTAGTTCTGATTTCACAGCACCCGTTGGTCTTAATACTCAAAATAATTTTTTTTTTCATTTCAGCTGACCCACTTCCACCCTTGTATAGTTAAAGTGAATATCCATTGATTTTTAAAATGTGATCCACTTCACCCCAAAGTACGAGGTGAAGTGGATCGCACTTCAACCAAAAAATTTCAAAAACTGTGCAGCCAAAAATTTTGGTGAATAGGCCAATCGATAGCAAAAGGATCATAGAATCTATATTATAAAAGTCAGCCCGCTCGCACTGATACTTTGAATCTTATTGCTAAAAAACTTCGATTTTTGATCCACTTCACCACGTTTGACGGTATTCTTGATAATGAAAATAAAAATGCACCAGTGTATACGTATGTTTTATTTAGTAAACTTCACACTGTGAGTTCGATATCCCATACTGTTATAATTAAGTATGAATCTGAAGTTTATTACTCAGTAAACTAATCAATAGGTGCGTACGGACTGCTGCGTTTTATAATTATTTTCAGCGAAAATGCTTCAGAAGAATCATGAAATGCTTATACTCAAGCTAAAAAAATAACTAGACGCCGATAAAAGAAAAATTCTGGTTTATTGATTTTCTATTTTGGTTCATCCTTCAAAATGTACACGTTATTTCGTTTAAAATGAATTTTTCCCACGGAAATTTTTTGCTTCGATGTAGTGCAATGAACAAATATTATGATTATTTTCTTCGGACTCAGTTATTGTTGATAATAATTTGTACTTATCATGGACATTTCCTCTATTCTTTCAATAAGGTTGGGAACCACTATTTAGGATCAGAAAAAGTTGATGATTTTATAGAAAAGTACCAATTGAGGAAGACATTTTTTCAATTTTTCAAGTTAAAGAGTGAAAAATTATATGCGAAAAAACAAAAAACATTCATTACTGGTCTTTCCAAATTTGTGAATAATATTTTACAATATTATTGTACAGGGACTTGTTTCGCCAAGAAACCCACTCATTAATTTTTTGAGGTCCAGAATTTTTCATCCTCGAAATAAATAAAAATATGTTCTGAATAAGATTTCTTTTTATCAATAAGAGCGCCATTTATTATAGTAATCGTCCTAAGTGAGCATATTCACAACAACAAATAATTCTTTGATTTACTGAATTTATTCCAAGTTGAAGACTAGCGCTGTGCAGGGTATCCGTAAATCTGTTAATTTCGTGCACAGGAGTTTTATGATGTCCTGCCAAAGCCGAATCTCATAGTGCTACCTAAACAAAATGTCTTTGGAACTGCTAAACATTAAACGCGTATGTATTTGAATTGTTGAAATTCTTAAACCGTCAGAAACCCCATTCGATTGAAACACTTTCATAAAAGAAACATTGAATGCGGGCTTTCTAACGGTTCAACAATTTTAACGAGATCCAAATATACGGTTAATGTTAAGTGGTCCCAAAGACATTGTGGCTTAGTAAAAAGTGCCTTTAAGGGGGTCCACCGTCACAATGAGTAGAGCACTGTGGGATTTCGCATATCATAAAATTCCTATGTGCCAAAGTCAGTGATTTTCTTGATGACTGGAGAAGAGAAGAAAGGCTATTTTTAAGAGCCGGAATTTAAGGGACCGAAACCGAAAGTGCCTTAATCAGATACAGGCATCTCCTGTTTTTGTCCCGAGAATCTATGGCCAGGTTTTGTTGCATTAATTTACGGTACATATTTTATAGGCAGTTATCATGCATCTTGATTGATTCTGATTATGGCTTTATGTTCTCAAACGTCAATTTCATTTCATTAGTCATATTTTATATTTTTTCACTCATATCGAAAGACCTATCCAAATTTGAAAATATTTTAATACTCCATTCACTTTTATTTTAGCAGTCGGTTGGCCATGGAAATTTGGCACATTTCACTCTGTATAGTACGAAAATGTGTGGTTATGACGCTTGTCAAAACATTTTTGGGTTTTAAATCAACGCTATGTTGCCCGTTCTACGTAAAAGTTTCTCTTATTACGTATTTTATCACAATGTTGATTCTCCTCGGAAAATATGTGACGAACATAATTGAAGTTAATACAAACTGATTAAAGGCATACCAAATCCAGTTATTCGCTTGGAAAATACAAGAGATCAGTATAATATCATAATATGCACTAGCTTGAGGAAAGTTAATGTTCGTTATCTTCTTTGGCCAAAGTTTGAATACGCTACATCATTTGTAGATTTCAAAAATATTAACCCGAAGATGAAATGCATATGATGCAGTTGGGAATGGGTATCTCCCGAAAGAATTAACAGATAATTATAAGAATGTTAAATTCTTCAACAAAATCATCTTGCATCAATATAAGTAAAAGGAATTAAAGGAAGTTTCAATCAAGACGAACTTCACCTTTGAACAAAAATTTCACATGAATAAACAATTAGCAGGACAACTGGCGCGTATTTGTGGCTGTTCATCTTAATGCATTGATATAATAATAATAATTAGGTATTTATTGGTACCTTGAGACATTTACAATGTATAGGACAAGTCAAATGAAAAATGGAAAAATCAATTTTCGGGAACTCAATCTACGATGACATCCATCGAAAATCCTGTAGTAAACTTTTTGCATTAATTCACTCAAACATAAAATTCTCAAATGCCACCACTTTTTTGGGTCTCCCAATAGAAGGAAATTCTTTGTCATCCTCTTCATTCACAATCTTTCTGATTGTGGAAATATTCAGCTGAAATATAAGTAGTTTAGATTCAGATGAAACATTATATAAATTCTCTAACATTGAATATGTTCGCTACCGTCTAACGTATTGTGGATTTTAGAATATCAGGGTATAACTATTTGAATGAGCGGACGTGAATTCTAAATAGCACTTCCTGACACCCTGCCTCTTTTTTCAATCACTTTCGGCCTTCCGTAATATTAATTTTGATATAAGTTGTGGCAACGGCGTTATGACATTAACGACATTTCATGAGTGCCAACCTTACTCCGTTCTAGTTACAAAAACTTGGGAAAATTATTTCATGGCCAACCGACTGCTGAAATAAATGTGAATGCAGTATATATTCATCAGTTTAGGTGCACAATCCACGTTCAGAAGGATCTAGTTTACATATTTAAGAAATTCGATTGTTGATGGCTTGTAGTTTTAATGCTTCAATTTTGTCCCTTAAAATATTCCGAGAATGAAACAAATTTTGTAGTCAACAAATTAAATTATCGATTGGGCTCATTTTGCATTCAAAAGATGAAAGATCTGAACAAAAATGTAAAACTTCAATTTATTTTTTCAATCTCTAGAAAATGTAAATTATACGGTACATGAATTCACCAATCTCTATTAGTTGTTAGTAAAGTTTAGACAGCGAAACTACTCAATACGAATGTGATTAATTCAGAAATGTTGAACTTTCCACTCTGCTTACTCCTGAAATTTATAATTTACGTACTTAATCATTTATAAATCAAACACGATAGTATCTCAGGATCAATTATGACAGGTTTTATCTCAAAAACAAACCGAACTCGTGCACTCATATGTCCATCGAAAATATCATTTTGTTTGGTACTTTCCGCGAGTCAAAATTTTTCTTTTTATAGTTTTCAGTAGTGATGCGCTGATTGGAATTTTCGAAATGTGTATCTACAAACAAACCAGGAAATCTCGTTTTATGTTCACGTATTATTCGATCAATTTCACTGTGTTTCCTTCTGAGATATTTCACGATTAATTTTGATTATTCCAATTAGTTCAATAGTGTAAGCTAACCCTGCTAATCGTGATATAATTGGCTGTGCAGGAGGTGGCTCGATGAAAGATACGGACAAACTCAAGCTGATGCTATTGGCATGGAACTACCACAATCAATCACAAGGTAACACAAATTGAACAAGTTAACACTGACTCGTATTCACAATATTACGAATTCCATCTTTTCTTTCGAAGATCGCCAAAATACGGCTCAAGTGATGATTTCATTTATTTCTAGAGAAGGGTACCTATTAAAAAATCATTGAAAGTTTTTCTACTTTTCAATTTCAACTTCAGAGAAATAGGAAACTGTGTAAAACCAAAGGAGCTGTGAGTCTTTCATAGGACCTCGAATTTTTTCGAAACAAAACGATAAACGAATCAGAATTGACTCTTTCGGGAAGATTTTTCTGACATAGGTGTTCTGTATTTGTATACTTCTTGATTATTCAAGATCCTGATCGATCGAAAGATATTTGTTTCAACGATGAGATATATTTATTTTTGCAGATAATATGAAACATGGAATTAACGGCTATAGGCCTCGCCCTAGGCTATAGATGAGTTTATAAAAAATTTTGTGAGATAGGAAAGTAGTAGTAGTAGTGAGTAGGAAGTACTGACGTTAGTCGAAAGTATGTGGGTAAAGAGGACAAGGGTGTCCGGAATATATACTCACATATTTACATGGAAAACAGAACACCCAGTATTAATGAATTTATTCGAAAAAATTTCTAGGTTTATTTATGTTTGAGTCAGGATAAAAAACGATCAGTTTTATCATCTTCAGAGTAATCCCTTCTCAAAAAAAAAAAAATAAGTAAGCAATAAATATGTTTTCTAGCTACAATTCGCATTTGATCGTCGTACAATACTCAAAATACAATATAATCAATGCTTCTATTTGTTCATCATGTCATTCGAGAGTTGAAGTGTGCACAATACGTTAGCCTGAACGTAAACGTTAACGTGAGAAATAACGTCAGATATAACGTTTACGTGTTGTGATGAAATTTGAGTTGAAGTGCTGCCATCATGAAACGTCAGACGTTAAACATAACCTATCAATTTGATTTTGCTTTCGTTTCGCGTGAACTCTCTTTTATCTAATATTGAGCTCCGACAGCTGGAATAACATTTGGAATATTGATTCTAATAAATCTAATGATTTATATGCCTAATAAAGAGAATTTTCAGCTTGAAAGTATTTTATTATCAATGAAATGTTCAAGTGTTAGAGACATCAGCAATGTAGTTTCAGCCATTTCCTTATGTACTGAATGTAATCTGATAACACAGTAATTTAACTTAATCCTTTTGATAACTTTCAAATCACTGCTGATTTCCTAGAATTTTCGTTCATTATGAGAAAATGCACAGGAAATGTAAACAAAGACAGTTTGAGGTTATCGAGAATTGCTTTTAACAATCAAAATTCGGCCATTCGCAAGTCATCGGTGCTACTCGTTTAACGTTCGGTTAACGTACGTCGATGTTTAAGGTATACGTGGGAGACCGCTAGTTTACGTAGGCCGTAAAGCTGACGCTAACGTTAACGTTAAAAACGGACGAATGAGCATGCGTAGATGTCAATTATAACGTTAACGTTTACGTTCATAGCTGCACTTCAACTCTCTATTTATGGAGAGTAGAGAGAAGGAGAACAGTCGCCGTACTAAAAATGTGTCCCCGAAAACGGGAAACGTAGGACAGAAGTCGCTGCTATCGCTACGTTTATCGATAAGGGGTGGAGATTCAAGCGTGCCAACAAAATTCTTCGAGAATATTCACTTCTGCACCAAGTAGTTTTATTATTGGTTAGATATTCTTATTCAGAAGAGTCTACTTCTCACGAGGGATGACAATTTCGATTTCGTTTATAATTAATCCATCATCTTTTTGATATCTTCATCGCAAAAAAGCTCTTGACAAACAAATTGATTTGGAGTCGATTCTTGAGGTAAGGTTTTTTCCAATTTTCTCTCAAAAATGCTCTTGGAAATTTTATCTCTTCTCCCTTTCTTTCCGATGTCAAAACACTCTTATACTAACGCACACTCCAACATTTCACCATGGTCATATGTTGTTCTCTTATCAAGAATCGAAAATAATAATATTCCTATCATCTGCCACCAGGAAAACAGTTCACTCAGCCAACTACAATTTGCTTAAATCAAAATTTCGCACTCTCTTGATGGCCAGCGCTCATGTTGCCAAAAACATGAACTACCATATTGGTACTTATTTCAGGGGACAAAAAATCTATGGTCTCAAAGCAGCGATCGTCATAATAGACATTATGGAGAGTAGAGAGAAGGAGAACGATCGCTGCTTTGAGACCATAGATTTTTTTGTCCCCTAAAACATGAACCAATAGGGTAGTTCATGTTTTTGCCAATAGGCGCGCTGGCGTATACGTTTCCTCTAGACTCTAGAGTCAATTATTTACGAGAAATCAGGTTAAAGAATTTGTCGCTTCTGGTGAAATTCCGGACGAAGTTGATTTGTTGATTGATACGGTGAAAAGTTTGTCACACGAGGATATGCTGTTTTTGGAAAATATGCCAAGACCTTGTCCTAAAATGAGTAGTTTGGTGCAGAAGGGATATATTACATATAAAAAATATAAAGAAAAAAACTGCCGTTACATGATAGATATACACAGGCCTCCACTGCGATAGTGACTTGTTGTCGGATATTGAATTAAAAAGATCTACAGGTATAGAACGTGTCAGAAGAACGACTCCACTTCAAGATAGCTGCCTTAAACTTTTGGTCAATTCCGGAGCAATGGTTTGCCGTGGCAGGCCAAGTACAATGCTAAGTCAGACTTTCTTTTACGCTGATAGACCTTTTCCACATTCTGGCAGCCCCTTTCCTTTGCTCGGGCGCTAGTAGGGCAATCAGTGAAACTCCATATCTGTCACGGAATCTCCGAATATTAGAGGGCCGAGGTAGACTTGAATTATCAGTAGAGAAGGATATCCATGAACACTAAGGTCCTCTTCTGACGGAAAAACCTGTTGAAACTGACTTTTACTGGCAATAAATGGCTACAATATATACAGTTCTTTATTTCCCTCAACACTACCAATAGTACCAATAACTTATTTACAAAACTGTACAAGAAACAGTGTTCAAATTGTGGGAAGTTCCGTTAAGCTTGAAAACCAGGTAACTCCATCTGTCGGCTCTGATCGGTAGCAGTTGTTACTCTATAATCTTCGATTTGGCTGATAAGCTTTAGGCTATGGTCACATGAGAGCGTTAGACGCCGCGTTGAGCGCGCGTACATGTGTACGCTCCAATGCCCAGTCTAGTAACTCGAAGCGCACTACAAACAAACGCGACGGTCGAAGTGAAAACTACAAACGCGCGCTCAACGCGGCGTTTAACGCCCTTATGTGTACTAAGGCTAAGACTTTTCTTCTGAGGTCATATTATGGTTTTTCACAAATTAGGCTCAGTTTGAAGAGCATTAATCTCCTGAACAGATGAAAAAAACTCGTTCAATGTTGAGTTGAAAACCCATGGACGTTATGTAATACAACCCTAATACATTCGATGCTCTTTTGCATATTTCAATTCTGAAAATTTAAACAAAAACGTGGCCTCGTGCTTTCGTCTTCTCTTATCCGATCATTCATGAGACATCACCTCTCCGCGTATCCATCGAATACATTTTTAGCCGTTCCGTTTTGGGTAGTGTGCACATTAGCCGGCTAAAGATGAAATGCCCTTACGCAGATGAATATTTTATCGAACTTTAGCCGATCCTCGAATATAAACCTAAGTTTAGCCGGCTAATCTTAAGTTTATGCTCACACCTATCTTTAGCCGTAACATATATACTCTAGAATGCTAATCCAGTAGTAAGAAATGCGGCGAAAAATTAACAGTTGTCGTTAAAGCGACGGCGCGCCATTAGTTTATTTTAACTCGAACGTTGCCTAGACTTTCCTACCTTATGTCAGTCGAATTGTTTATTTGATATTAATGAGAAATAAACATATTTCATTAGGTAAATATGATATGATAGACAAGTACACGGGAACATTTCAGAAAATGTCAATTAAAACTCCTTACCTCTGAGCAGATCGTGCTACAGTGAAAAATCGAATGACTGAAAGAAAACGCGTTGTTGTCCAACAACCGACGGTATACCTTCGATACTTGAATTGTCCCCTCTTTATATGATTCGATCGACAGAATATTCAGGAACTCGGCAACGTTCTACTAATAAACTAATGATGCGCATTCGTATTAACGACCACTGTCAATTTTTCGCCGCATTTCTTACTACTGGATTAGCATTCTAGAGTAATAATATATAATATGATTTCTATGAGTCCTAACCGTTATCGAACTAGATGGTGATGAGGGCAAAGAGCTTAGCCTTAGGTAAATGTAGAATCCCAGTCTAATGTACATTCGTCTCCATATGTTTCAAAAAATGAAGGTCAAAAAAATTGCTTGCAAAGTATTTCAAAGAGTTTAGTATAATTGACTACAAATTATTTGTCAGAATTCACTTCCTGTTGCTCTTCAGATTGGTATAATCGATAATGTGTTGCAGAATTTTTCGCGTGTTTGTGGTTCACAAACTCGAAAAAATTACGACTAGTTTGAATTCGGAGATAAAATAATAGCCAAAATATAAAATAATTCTGTGGTCCTTCTGCTCCTTCATACTAATTAGCATTATATGTTTTACAAGAACTGGAAATTATTGGCCTAAATTTGAATACACATACGAACACAAAACACAAAAGTATGACAATATGTTTAATCCCAAAAAAAAATGCGAACAGCAACGAAATCATATATGTGAATAGAGAATCGGAGAAATGGATTTGGTGTGGAAGACGAGGCCAAATCTATCTAAACGCCAACGGTGGGATGGCATTGGCCTGGTATATCGAAGTTTGTTTTGGTGTGGATGGAACTGGAATGTTTTCAGTGGTAGATAATCATATCCTGGCGTCGAAAGTATCATCGAACTCCATCAAACGGTTTTCAATTTTAAACTTAATCCCATGTGGACGACAACATCGAGTCGCTTAAAATCTTTTCGAATCCCAACGTTAATTGATAATTTCGTAGGGTTTGCCTTGGTTGGCGTTCGAGCTTTGGTCTGGACGCAGCATAATATAAAGGCAATATGATTCCACTCTCTGCTGTGTAAAAACAAAATAAATGATGAAGACCCAAATGCCGTTTTCTTTGCCGTTCACTTGTTAACGTAGTGGCTAGTAAACCTTGTAATAATATAATATATCAAAATTTTTCAATTGTCCAAGAACTGTTCGTATTTTTTTAATGTGCATTCAAAAGTTGGTGGGTATTGATATAATACGCTTCTTCATTCACTCCGAAAGGTCTTAGTTACTGCCACAGTAATGTTCTCGGGTTCGATATTAAATATGTTGTAGGAATAATAACGAAACTACATATGAGGGGTTCAGAGCTGAAGTGAACCAAGTCCATTCAGCCTAGTTTTGAGATAAATGGGTTAGAAGTTGTTTATTACCAATTAATTCAAAAGTGACTTCTTGAGATTTTGAAAGATTAGTAAGAAGCATAGCTTACATTCTAACCTTTCAAAATCTAAAGAAGTCACTTTTGAATTATTTGGTGATAAACAACTTTTAAGCAATTTATCTCGAAACTAGGCTGCATGGAGTTGGTTCACTTCAGCTCTGAACCCCTTATATGACTAACAGAAGCACTTTCGAGAAACTTCCTCGATTTTCTACATTTTTTTTCACCATAAATTGCGCGATACAACAATTATGATTCTCTCAAAAGTGACCTGATGCATCTTATCCGATGAACTTGGTACTGAACCATTCATTGTCAAGCCATATTTTTATGTTTTGTTTCGTTTTTGCCATGCCGAAGTCACTTTCCACAGTCCCGTACTCGAAATTCAATGAAATTTTGTCGAACTTCTAGGGGTTGATTCTCAGCCATCTTGTATATTTTATACAATTTTTGGTTAAACGACTTATGAGTTCTACCTTCTGTCAAAAAAAGCCTCATCTTTGAAAACACTCTGTATATAGGTGGAGGAGTCGAATTAATCTGATTATGTTTCTGACTATACTCCTTTCACTTTTATTAAAGTAGTCGGCTGTTCATGGAAATTTGACACATTCCACCCTTTATAGAACGAAAATAAGTTTATGACTCTTGTCACAACATATATATGAATTCACTTCAGAATATAAATGAGTTCGAAAATACCTAAAGAATGTTTATACAATTTGATTGAAGGGATTCCTCATCTAGTTATTTGCACGGAAAGTATAAGACATCAGTGTTTAAACATATTCATTTTAGCTTTGGAGCAAAATTAAATTATTAACACATAATGAGCAGTTGCTTGAGAAGATTTAATGTTGGTTATCCTCTTGGACTGAAGGTTGATTCTAATCAAGAATTCATTCACAAAAATCAACCCAAAGGTGATCTTATGTATTTCTAAAATTATAATTCCAAATATGTCGTTGCAGGTCTTTTTCAGAAATAGTCATAAACTAGTCAACTGCCAACAATTTTTTTGGATCTTCCAATAGAAGGAAGAAACATTCAGCTTAATCATAAGTCGTTCACGTTCAGACGAAACATAATATAAATTTTCTTACATTGATTGAATATGTTCGATACCGTCACAGAGTGAGTCTTTGAGTCGTACAAATATTTTAGCAGAAGACTCTTGAGGTCAAAAGAAACACTTTTTTCTTAATACGTTTTTCCGATTCGGCCCTGATAAAAATATGAAGCCATTTTAAATTTTCATAATGAGCTGTGCCACCCCTAGAAAACCAAATTATTTTTAGAATAACTAGCTAAATCTGTGACACTACACATCCTTGGATCTTTTAAACAGAGTTTTATATTCAGCCAAATTACATAATTTTTCAAATTTCACAGATACTCTTTAATTTTTGGACATTAAATTATTTGAAAATGGTGCATTTTACGAGAAAATATGAAGAATTCTTCTATTTTACAAAACGTTCAAATATTCATTATATGGTATCCAACTTAGTTTTCACACTTTTGGTATTTTTATGGTACGAAATGGTCATAATGAGAAAACTGGAATACTTGGGTGATATCTTGTGTTCTAAAAAGATTCATCAAATAAATATAAAATATATTTCGAAATTCATTTCATTCGATGAAACCGTTTGTGAGATTGAACCAAAAATCACATTTTTTTTGCGGTTTTTCAACAGCCTGTATCTATTGAACCGGGTCGATTTGGTAACAATGATAAAGACAAAAGTGTTTCTTTTTACCTCAGTAATCTAGTGTTAAAATATTTGTAAGAGTCAAAGACTCACCCTGTATTATTAATTTCAATCAGTGTTATATTAAAATAAGCGGATCTTAATTCCAAGTAGCACTTTCTTCGAAATTGTCTTTCCTCTTCGGCTGGCACAGTAAATAGTTGTGGCAACATCGTTTTGACATTAACGACATTTTATTAATACCAACCTTCTTCCGTTCTAGTTACAAAAACTTCAAAAAAATATTGCATGGCCAACCGACTACTTTTATTAAAGTGAAGGGAGTATAAATTAATTTACTACAGAATGTTACATTTTGTTTTATGATTCTACTAAAGTAGTGGGAATATTTTAATAGTGTTGTGTTTCAGTAAAGAAACTAGGCATTATATCAGTTTTCATTCAACAGACACCAATTTTTTCGATTAAGTTGAACTTGGCTTTAGCCTGAACTCTATAGCCGGACACTTTTAATATATTTTTGCACGCACTGAAACCAAGATTTTTCAATACAGGAAGATGTGTTTAGTATTACCGTTGGATGTGATGGTAGTTTATTATAGGTGGTGTAATGAAGTCTGATTTTGTTTAAAATCTTTCTCCAGGATTCAGAAATTATAGTTTGCTGGTTTTATCTTGGCAATATTTTACGTGAAAATATTTTTGGTCCAATACAATTATTAGACTAGAACTTGAGTTGTTTCGTGTGTTCACGCCATGTGAGTTTGTTATCAAAGATTATTCCAAGAAAGGCTATAATATTTGTGAATTTCTTTACTTAAGGTTTATTTGTCAGAGAGAAAATGAACTTGGCTATTTTTTATACAAAGTTGTATTAGCCTTGTTGTTCTGTCTGAGTTTTGTCCTCAGCAAGTCGTCAACAAAAATTGATTTATGCATTGACTGATGCAGTTAACTATGTCTCCGTTAGTTCGAGGAACATCAGTGTAGATGTTACGGCTAAAAATAGGTGTGAGCATAAACTTAAGATAAGCCGGCTAGACTTAGGTTTATATTCGAGGACCGGCTAATTTTACAATTCCTTTGATTTGATTACATTCCAATGGAGCACTCTTCAATGTATCCTGAAGAAATTCTGCTTTTTCTCTAAAAATTCAAAAATTATCACTTGAGGAGTATTTTGTTCTGACCTGTGAATCATAATTGTTCTACGGAAATAGGTATCAGTCTAATAATCCATTACCTCTTCAGGAAATAGGAACTGCAATTCAGATGTCGATTTATCAAGTGTAGCAGGAAATGAAGAAATGGCCGGGCTTTGGGCGCAATATCAATCAGCATTAGGAGGATTCGCAAAGGGGAAAGCGACACCACCGAGTACAAGAGATCAATCTGTAAGTATTATTCAAATATGTCACCGAAATATTGAATTGATGTATGTGGCCGATATTTGATGAATATCCATAATTTAACTAAAAATAGCATTTAATGATTTTCACTGATATGAGCTGTTTAACTATCACAATAGCATCTTCAATCTTTAGGTTGGTGGAGGTAAAGTGAAATATTTGGTATCGAACGAGAAGATAATATAAACAAGCGATTAACGCTACTCCTAAATATCTAGAGTGGGGTAATGATAGTTTTCAGAATATTCAGAGCAATAACAGAGCAGGTATACAAATCGGAGGATCGGCCGTTGAATAATTGAAATATTCCTCGATGGTATCAAAAGCTGCATGCTACATATCACCTTCCCTTAGATCTTAAAGATTTTTTCCCTTTATTATTATTTCACATGTAATTTTCATTCAATTTTTATGGCTTTTTTGTTCTTTTTCTGTTTGTTTCTTTGTTTTATGTTAGAAACTAAGAACCAAAATTTAGTATCAAGAATTCTCATATTATAATATCTCTCCAAAAAAATTCTGAGTTCATTCCTTTCGATGTTGAAAATCTATTCCCAAGCATTCCTCCAGATGAAACAGTCCTTATAGTAGAAACACATCTCTAGTAGAATCCAATTATTCGCAATGAAATAATGGATTTTCCAAAAGTCTGTCGGTCCCCAAGTTATTTACAATTCAAAAATTAAATTATTCATCAAATGAAGGATTAATAATGGGGTAACTGGGTAACCCTTCAAACCCATTATCACAGGAAAAATTCGTGGTCATCTTGGAATATTGAGGAACAACTTCACGAAGATGAGGGATGGACTGAGTTCTTACCGAGGATTATAGATTCTGGTTTATAATCCTTGATTTCATACAACGTTCTGTTTTCTATTCATAATATTTGAAGGATTTCTACTCCGGAAGAAATATCAATATCAAATAGCCGGATAGAGTTGATAGAGGGATGAATAAAATATCCTAAAATTTTTTTCATACTGAAAGCGCTAGAGCCTCTGCTCCATAGATTAATATGAACCACCACCATTCTATCAACGATAGAGAGCATGATCCACATATTTTTTTCGAATGTGTAAAACGACTCTCCAATAAAATTGATAGAGGAATGTATCAGATTCACTCAGAAAAATTTCTATTTCTTTCAATTTTGTTGAATATCACTCTTAAATTTTCGAAAAATCCATCGCATCCAGAATATCGGTTCATTTAGATCGTTGGAGTGGGGGGTTCTGGGGCTGTCAAAATGTAACAAAAGTAGTACATCTGATACCTTCTTCTATCCATCAATTATCTTTGCCGGCCATTTTGAACTTGAAAAATGACAGATATGCACTTCATGGTAGACTGAATAGTTCATTTTGATCCTCGGAGCTCTAGTATAAAGAAAAAATTATGTTAGGATATGAAAAAGGATCACGCTGAAACAGTGAGGCAATTAATACAATAAGAAGAATTAATTCAGATGCATACCACCCGCTTATATGAATATCAACAAGTGTTACGATCTGTATTGAACTAGCCAATTTGCCATCGTCAAGAACCCAAATGGAGTACGCTCCATCGAAGAAAAGCAGATGCTGACCATTGTTTCGGTTTCATTTGACCTCGTTAGAGCAACATAGCTTTTTCTCCGATTGAGATCGTTTGGAATTGATGGACCCTCATTCATTACTGGCAAGCGCTACTGAGTACTATCCAGTAACACAGCGACTACTAAGTACTATACAGTGACACAGAGCGCCACCCAGTATGAAAGTCCGATTCAATCCCCTCCAGATAGAAACCCAGACGAAGACAACGATGGCAGTATTTTGTGAACGCGTTTTTGTCGAAATGCTCTATCTCCTGTTTTATTAATCTAAGATGAGTATACAGTTGATCACCAATTTCATTGTTCGATTTTATTTCACAATTCAGCCCCTTCAACTGAAGAATTTCCATAGTCTGTTGATTTTTGAAAGTTCCCTCATTTTTATGGAAAAAATAAAAAAGATTCGAAGTTTTAGGTATAACTGAAATATTCAGGAGTACAAATCTGGGTCAGCGGCTGAGTGAAGTTAGGTACAGGGTGTCCGAGTTTGTGTGTCCCTATACTTTATTGTGGAAATTAAAGGAGCTAGAAAAAAAATTTGAATACAAAACCATATTCGGGCGCAAAATATCGAAATGAATTGTGAATTTTCAAAAATTCGAGAAATCGTTCTGTTTCCTCAAGTCGGTAAGATCCATTCTCGCAAAACGGCTAAGCTAAATCAGCACATCAGTTGACATTAATATTAGCCATGTACAGGGTGTCTGAATGAAAGTGTCCCTATACCTTATTGTGGAAACTAACGGAGCTAGAAGAAAATGTTGAATACAAAACTTATCTGTAATAGATTGAACTTTTATTTTTATAACCCATCTTAATATAGGGTGCTCCGTTTTTTCCAAATTGGTATCAACTTTTTTATTTCAAATGGAACACCCAGTAAATTATTGCATTTTTGAATTTCTTGTCAAATTTTTAGTTAACTCTGGTGTAACGGGTTCAGTTTGCGAAAGGGTTAATCTCGAGCGCCAGCTATTCTTTCAATAGGGAGGAAAAGCAAACCCACCCAGGTACCTACTAGTCGGAGACAGAGTTCGGGGTTATCTCAGGTGGTAGCGATAACAAGTACTTCAAAACCGAATTCATTACAATAATCTAAATTACAGTGAACCATACAATAATTTCCAAGTAAAGAAATATATATAGCTGATGACCTAGTTCAAAATGAGGAAAACAGAAATGCAATAATTAATCTGTCTTGGTGATCAGAAATTCAAACTCAACACAGTGAAATTAATGAATTAAACAATTTTCAAATTAATTATCTTTAGTCAAAATGTTAGGTATTAAAGAAAGAAAGAACTCAATAGCGGTCACTTTGATTCCTTCTGAGACAATGAGGGATGTACAGGGTTTACATAAGATTTACAGTAACCGGTTCTCACAGAAAGATCCAAGTCCCTGTAATCGGTTAATTTAGCGATGGGTTTGATTCCGAGCACTTTCAGTGATTTTCAGTGTACA
Source organism: Coccinella septempunctata (assembly GCF_907165205.1). Taxonomy (NCBI): domain Eukaryota; kingdom Metazoa; phylum Arthropoda; class Insecta; order Coleoptera; family Coccinellidae; genus Coccinella; species Coccinella septempunctata. Next base: position 8,992,392 of record NC_058190.1, on the reverse strand, counting down.
GGCCAATCAGAATTGAAACTATTCAATAAACGGAACGGGGTTGATGCAGGTGAAACACAATGCAACAGTTTACAGGATAACGGGTTAGTTTATCGTGGTCTCTCCGTGGCAACCTTGGGTGTACGCGGCAAGCATTACCAGCGGAACGGCTTCGAGACTTCTGTCGATTGGTCTTGGTTTACCAAAGAACCAGGCGATAGAAGTCTGCGTTTAACGGGAAAACGAAAACGAAACACGACAGAGGTAGGATGGGTAGGCTAATGTGGTCTTTCCGTGGAAACCTTGGGTATACACGCCAAGTATTACCAGCGGAACGACTTCGAGACTTCCCTCGATTGGTCTTGGTTCACCGAAGAGCCAGGCGATAGAAGTCTGCGTTAAACAGGGGGATTAACAATAAGGATTAACACAATTAAACAAATAAAAGAATGCAACTTTGAATCACGAAGTATGCGGTATTAAGAAAAGACTTACGGTTTGTTCCGGTACGGTCACACCACCAATAACAGATCACAGGATCTTCAAATTTAGAAAAACAATTGATAAGTAATGAATGTCGAAGAATGAATTGCCAATCGAGAATCACTGCCAAATAATGAATTATGAATCAAGAATGATCGAATACAGAATAATGATTAGCAGAATATAGAATAATGAATAATCGCCGAAAAGTGAATAATGAATAATTGTCGAATCAGGAATCAAGAATAAAGAATCAAGAATCGCCGAATCAAGCATAAAGAATGACCGAAAAAAGAAACATTTATCAACTTTCCAACATGTGGACGAAGAAGAAACTGTCGTTATCTGCAATCCACGTTGTTTTATGTTGAATTCGGTGTGTTTTTATGGACGGAAAAACAACGCCTAATGCAGAAAGACACTTTTTCTTTGTTTTGGATTATTACGGCAGATTAATGATGGAAATTTCAATTATACGGATTTTGAATTTATTAATCAGGATTCTGAAAAATATTTCTGAAATGAAACGGAATAACTATATTAAAACTGAAATCTCCATCAGACGGTGTTGCATTGCTTCAGCTGTAAAATTCAGGGAAACGGGCCTTCAAAACGTAGCTTTATTTTTATATAAAACAATCAAGTATCGTTACACTGGTATGACAACTATGGTCCTCTATATCACCGATTCTGAGATATTCGACTTTTTCCTAAAATTTTGACAGCTGCAGGTCCTCACTAAAATAACTGATACTAGTTTTCTAATGAATGTATCGAAACCAAATTTTGCCCAGCTCTTTTCAACATCTTGGATCATACGTTACATCTCTGTTTTTAGCACTCTGATATACAGGGTCTTCGATAAAAATTCAAATAGAAGTTGAATCAAAACTAAAGTTTTTGGAATGGCAACCTATATTCTTTTCTTGTTCATCACGTAGAGCAGGTCAGAAGGAGCAAAAAATGTATTCAAGCTTTTTCTGTCAAGTGAATAGTTTCAGAAATATGGACGAAAAAGTGCATTTTCCCGTAAGAACCAACGATAATTATTACATAATTAGTGTTGCTGCTATATGGTTAGCTTGGATTTTCTTTTTAAATTTAATTAACTAGATTTACTAATGAAAGACAAAAAGACTCTTTTACTCATAATCAGTACTCGCTCCCAATTACTTGTTATTATTTTTGGATGCAATTTTGATCACATGTTCGTCCACTTGTTGGAAAGTTGATAAATAGGGCCGCACCACCAGACGAACGTCATTCATGTTTCTTTATTCGGTCATTTTTTATGCTTGATTCGACGATTCTTGATTCTTTATTCTTGATTCCTGATTCGACAATTATTCATTATTCACTGCGAATCATTATTCTGTATTCGATCATTCTTGATTCATTATTCATTATTTGGCAGTGATTCTTGATTCGCAATTCATTCTTCGACATTCATTACCTATTAATTGTTTTTCTAAATTCGAAGATCCTGGATCTGTTATTGGTGGTGTGACCGTACTGGAACGTACCGTAAGTCTTTTCTTAATACCGCATATTTCGTGATTCAAAGTTGCATTCTTTTATTTGTTTAATTGTGTTAATCCCCCTGTTTAACGCAGACTTCTGTCGCCTGGTTCTCTGGTGAACCAAGACCAATCGACAGAAGTCTCGAAGCCGTTCCGCTGGTAATGCTTGGCGCGTACACCCAAGGTTGCCACGGAGAGACCACGATAAACTACCCCGTTATCCTGTAAATTGTTGCATTGTGTTCCACCTGCATCAACCCCGTCCCGTTTATTGAATAGTTCCAATTCTGATTGGCCTGTACACTGAAAATCACTGAAAGTGCTCGGGATCAAACCCATCGCTAAATTAACCGATTACAGGGACTTGGATCTTTCTGAGACAACCAGTTACTGTAAATTTTGTCTAAACCCCGTACAACCCTCATTGTCTCAGAAGGAATCAAAGTGACCGCTATTGATTACTTTCTTTCTTTAATACCTGATATTTTGACTGAATATAATTGATTTGAATATTGTTTAATTCATTAATTTCACTGTGTTGAGTTTGAATTTCTGATCACCAAGACAGATTAATTATTGCATTTCTGTTTTCCTCATTTTGAACTGGGTCTTCAGCTATATATATTTCTTGACTTGGAAATCATTGTATGGTTCACTGTAATAAATTCGGTTTTGAAGTACTTGTTATCGCTACCACCTTAGATAACCCCGAACTTTGTCTAAGAGTAGTAGGTACCTGGGTGGGTTTGCTATTCCTCCCTATTGAAAGAATAGCTGGCGCTCGAGATTAAACCCTTTTGCAAACTAAACCCGTTACGCCAGAGTTACCTTGAAATTTAACAAGGCATTCAAAAATGCAATAATTTACTGGGTGTTCCATTTGAAATAAAAAAGTTGATACCAATTGGGAAAAAACGGGGCACCCTATGTTAAGATGGGTTATGAAAAATAAAAGTTCACTCTATCACAGATAAGTTTTGTATTCAACTTTTTCTTCTAGCTCCTTTATTTTCCACAATAAGGTATAGGGACACTTTAGCTCGGACACCTTGTACGTAGATAATGTTAATGTCAGCTGATGTGCTGATTTCGCTTGGCCGTTTTGCGGAAATGAACGTTACCGACTTGAGGAAACGGAACGAACGAATTTTTGAAAATTCACAATTCATCTCGATATTTTGCAATATGAAAAATGCCTTTCCAGGTTGGTTTCGTATTGAAAGGGAGGTAGGTCCTCAGTAATCATAAAACTCCTCCCGAAAATATAAGAAACTACAACAAGCCCTAGGTGAAGCTGGATGTGTTAACATTCGAGTTATAAAATCTGGAATTTCTGAAGCTTTTCCTTCTTATTTTCGATCTGTTTCTCGAGTCGAGAGTACCTAGTAGCAAAGAGTATCAACTATCAACTGATACTTTTTTTGGTAGTAGGTACTTGTGCTCCGGTTATTAGTCTTTCGTTTTGCATTTTTCGCGGACATGGACGTGCGGCGGTTTTCGAAGAAATAGAGATTTCCCAAACCTCTTAATCAGCTGATTTTCCCCTTCTGCCCCTCCCACTAGGTGCTTACTAAATTAGTATCTATATTCGGACTAGTAGAAAGTTTTTCCGCTATATTATTCAACGACCGATCCTTCGACTCATAGCTGTTCTGTATTTGCTCTAAATGTTCTGGAAACTGTCATAACCCCCTCTTGGTAAGAGTAGACGCTTCTCTGTATATATTAATATCTATAAAAGATGCTATTGTGAGCGAATCACGTGTCGTGGTTGAACAGATCATTTCAGTGAAAATCATATGAAATATGATCTTTCGTGTATTTCCTTCATCGCAAATTTATTGGGACAGATAAGAAAAAATCCGAAATATCTTTCAGTCCTAAAAATACTCAAGTTTATTTGTTCGAACATTTTTGTACAAAATAGTAAATAAATACCGAAGATATGACGTTTGTGGATTACATTTTACTTGGTTCCTATGTCTTATACATTTGGATGAAAAAAAAAGAATCCGTGGTTTTTCTACGCCTTCGCAATCCGCAGTTTTCTGTCATCATCAAGTTTCTTGAAATTATGAATATATAAATATTCACCAGGAACGACCGCCCTATGATATTTATTTCTACTTTTGTTTATAGAGTCCAGTGAATGCCGAAACAGGATCAGCACATGACGAAACTAGTTCTAGTGGTAATAAGGAGGATGAGGACGACGACGATGATGAGAGTGATGACAAAATCGACACACAAACTCATGATCCAGAAAGACTAAAAGCCTTTAATGTGAGTTGATCAGTAAAAATGGTCTCATTTATCATTTTCTATAATAGCTTAAGGTTATATGCATGCTAACAGCGGGTTTCACAAAACTGTTCAACGATTTGACAGTCACCAGTCTGAAATTCATAATTGGACAATTATTATTAAACCGGTGATTTATTATTTCTTCTGCTTCCCGCAGAATTCGATCCGAAAAGCATACTATTGTAACGTCCTCGACATGTTCTTATACATCAAGAGTACAACATATTTTCTTGGAACTCTATTCGAAGGATGAAAAACTAATTCTTTGTTTTAAATAGTATTCCATTCAGATTGCCAAATTTCCTAGTCCCTTTTATTCGAATTAAGAAAACAGTTGGACCATGAAGGTGGAGGATTAAAATTTCAATAGACCGTTAAATTATTATTAACGTTTCCACAAATGGGGAATTCTTGAAAAATGGTCTTCCCAAAACATTAAATGTTTGAATTTCGAAAAAGTTTTCCTTCTAATTATTACACTACACTTTTTCATCAGGCCTCCCGTTACCTACAATCCTACAAATGTTGTATTATGTGTACATATGTGTCATATGAATATATAACGATATTTTATTTCAGATGTTCGTCAGATTATTTGTAGATGAAAACTTAGATAGAATGGTGCCAATTAGTAAACAACCCAAAGAGAAGATACAAGCTATCATCGACTCGTGTACGAGGCAGTTTCCAGAATTCGCAGAAAGAGCAAGAAAGCGGATTCGAACGTACCTTAAATCCTGTAGGAGAAACAAAAGAGCCAGAGACCCAAATTCGTCATGGGATGCGGTGAGTATCCCAAAATATATTTGGGAAATGTTTTCTTTCAACTGAAAAAGTATAACTCAATACAAACAGTTTCCCTGAAAATCAGCGAGAAAAATATGATTAACTTGAATTTAAATTTTCTAATTATCTTGTGAGTTTTTCACCAAATGCTTCATTTCGATACGTTGTAGACTTGAGAATGTTAACAATATTGAAAATAAGTTAAAAAAATCACCAATTAAATTGCTCTACATGATTGGCAGTAATTGTTCAGAGTTGTCAACATTAGTTTGTAGTCCACACAGTCTATTCTGGGGGAAAATACTGTTGCAGTAAAAGAATAATTACGAACAATTTATAACTTTCAATACCATGCATCAATTCTACACTGTTCACTTTCCTTTCACGATACCTACTCCAACTTTTACAAATGACTCCAAACGAATTATCCAGATAATCTCGAACATTTCGTGTATAATAATGAGTCTAGTATTATGAAAATTGGACACAAAGGAAAACAAACAAAAAGTCCGATTATTTGGATCCACGGATGACAAATTACTGGATTCCAGTAGAGTTTTTCCTCTTTCGGGTTTCTCGATTAATCTACAGTGGTCCGAGAGACACAGCGATTTTTCGAAAATGAATTTTGAAAAATGTAAAAAAGTCCTTTTTGGCAGATGGCATGCCCTGAACTTTTCGTGTCAGTGGGTAGTCTTCGTTTTTATGGAAACATTTCAGTCCTAAAATAAATAGTTTTTAAAATTCAAAGGCCTAAAATTGCTAACAGTTATCGACCAATCGAGCGCTGTTGACTCTCCCTGTATATCTTGTACTGGATATTGTTTCAACTATTTCCAGAATTTGTTCCTCAATTTTTTATAGTGAAAATTGTTTCATTATTTCATATTTAAGTGTTAGTACTCTAACAATTGTATGGCATTTTGAAAAGGCAATCGAATTACCTTTAAAACAAGGTGTCACTCCAGCTAGCCCCCTTCCTATTTAAGATTTTAAGGGTTGTTGTCGTCACGCTCTTAGGGTTGATTGCTACAAATTGATTGGAACAAACCGTACAAAATGTCCTCCTTCGAACCAAAGTTTACTTTTTCTTGCATTTTCTCTGATTTTGCATTGGGGCCGAGACATTAAAAGTGGTACCTTTTCAAATTGACGCACTGTATGCGTTGGTTCCATTTGGTCTGTAAATTGGTACGAACACTGAGATAACTTTCTTTCATCAATAAATAACTTTGTATTTTGTATTCCAGACTCGGCCTACACCTGCGCATCTAACCTCAGTACAAGCAGAACAAATTCTAGCCACAGCCTGTGAAAACGAAAGTCATAATGCTAAACGAATGAGATTAGGACTTGAGCCAGTGAGTCAACCAATGCCAATTGTACCTGGTACACAGGTGAGTTAACTTTAATTTTTTCATTCTGCAATGAGATGCCAGTTATAAAACAAATCAGAGTAAAAACAAGAGGTTTCGCTAAGTTTGTATGCAGTTTGTTACTAAAGATGCGGCAGAAATGCATAAGTTGATTTCTCGTCTGAAAACATCAATTTATAGTGAAGAAACAAGATTTAAAGTAGTGGTCCAGAAGATCGGTAGTTTTAATATAGGGGAAATACGGACAGAAATACATAATATGCGGACATAATGACGCACTGAGTTTTTCTAAATTGGCGCCGAGGCTTTCACGGCGCTTCATGTGCCGTTTGTAATGTAGCAATCCTGCGATAAAATTGAAATCCATCTTCACTGTTGCAACAGCTACGAATGTGTCCATGTACTCTGTAATTGTATAAGAGAATAATAATATGTTAAAGTGTTTTGTTTCGAAAATATGCTTCAATATCATAAAAAGAACGAATCGGATAAAATAACTTACTATCCTTATGGACAAAATGACAAAGTCATTTTTTTCTGTTACCCGTGAAGAATTTAAAAACTATGTGATTACTAAATTTCTATGTCGACTTTATTCGAAATTTGAGGAAATCTTCCGACAAAGACGTTAGCGACAAGCGACAAGGAAAGCACAAATCTCGCAGTCGGTTTGGCACTTCATGACAAATATTAACCGAATGAACCAAAGATTAACATGTTTCGGAGCATATTCAAGAAGAAGAAACAACAAGAAACCAAAACATTACGTAATGGATGAGAAAATTATGATGGTGAAAATAAAAAGTTCCAAGAAGATTTTTTCTTGTTATATAATTAAAACAACAACAAAATCTTCGCCATTTTCGACTAAGGCCCGGTACTTTCACCTTCGAATAAATTTTATTCACTGTCAATAAGTATCCGTCAAATAATTTCCTATCTGAAGGATACCTTATTTCGGTGCTTTCAGATGAAATTATTTGACGAATAACAATTCTATGAAAACATGGTATACTACTTTTCACTGATTAATGTAACATAAGAGACCGTATTGTAGAAATTGTCATAATTCCAACTACAAAGCGAATATTTCGTGAAAATCACTCAAAAAATAGCCATACATCCAGAATCTTAAAAATTCAACCAATAATGACGTACCGACATTCGATCTATGACAAATAAAATCTTATTAACGAGTTTCAATGACAGATTTATTCGACGAATAACACTATCTGAAAGTGAAAAGACTGCATATTCACTTATCCTACGAATAAGACTTATCTATCGAATAAATTTATTTATTCGAACGTGAAAGTACCGGGCCTAAGAGAATTTATAAGTGTCAGAAGTCAGAAGTACGGCACTCGGAGAAGATTTTGTTGTTTTAATTATAAAACAAGAAAAAATCTTCTCTTCGATGTAAACCAACAACTAACGGTCAGTTCAATTTTCAAGTCCCTTCGAGCCTAAAGCCTTCTTCAGTGTCATTTTTATTACGCCCAGTTCCATAATCAAATTTAAAGTCACTTTAAGCTAAGAGCTTGCTTTATGTCCAGTTACATAATCAAATTTAAAGTCACTCAAAGCTTAAAGCTTCCTTTACTGTTATTTTAACGGCCGGTGACTCTAGTTTTGATTATGAAATCTGCCGTTAGTAAGAAACTTTGAAATTAAAGGAACTTTAAGTTTGAATATGAAACTGGCGTAAGAATGAAACTATCAGTCGGTTTCATAATCAAACCCAAAGTCCCTTTAATTTCAAAGCTTCTTTTAGTCCTACTGACGGCCGATTTCATAATCAAAACTAAAGTCACTTTAATTTTAAAGCTTCCTCTAACCTTACTAAAAATGACACTTACTTAAATTTGATTATGAAAGTGAACGTAAAGGGTTCAATCTTGAAGGGACAAACTGATCATGAAACTGGCTGTTGATAGTATGTACTAAAGGAAGGTTTAAAATTGAAGGGACTTCAAATTTTGTTATAATACTGGATGTAATTACTTACCCTAATTGCAAAAACTGACACCAGGTGGCGCACCGTGGAGTGATCTAAATAAAATAAATCTACCTGATTGAGCATCTTCTGAAATGAAATAAATCTTTTATATATCTCGATTTTTTCGCGAAAAAAGCATTTCCTCTGATCCTCTGTCATAACCTAAAATGAAATTCCTTCGAAAAATCACTATATCTAATGAGCAGAAACTGCTGAAAGACTTCAAATTGCCATTAATTCAATGAAACTCTAAAACAGCTGAATCAATTTCGACCAAAATCAATAGGCTGGCTTCGTTAAGATTCAGATCAGCACCAACGTCTAAAATTTCACATCGATAGTTTCGAAATTGCGAACTGTAGCATGCCAACATTTCCAACATAATTTTTTTAATGTGTGTAACTCAAACACAACAGAATTTTTTCGATTTCACAAACATACACACGCAGACACAAATTTTTCACGGATTCTGCATCTACGCGCCCTGAGAAATTTTTTCTCAAAAGATGAAGGGGCAAGGCGCTCATCTCTCCTGAGATGAGAGGTGTCAAAAATGGAACACTTTCAGTTTTTTGTCACATTTTCCTTGTTAAACTGAAATTGAAAAGGAATGGGATATTTCATTGAAATCGAAATGTTGGTATCCTTCATTATTTTGAACGAAAAATATCAACTCATCACCTACCGTTTGTTTCGGTGGTGTTTTCAAGAGTTATCACCCAAAATGCAAATTTACTTTCGTACATTCTCTAAAACCTTGGAGTGGTTGTAAAAAAAAATGGTCCTTTTGGTCTAAAACCTTTAACCCAATCGTTTCCGAGGATGAAGTCCTGAAACAGTAGAAAACACTGATACATTTTCAATATTTTGGTACTAGTAGTGTGTAGTACCTACTACCTATTTCCGGTTTTCCTATAAACCAGAATAAGTTGATGCCTATGCCGCAGTTACATAAATATAAATAAAACCCAATCGTTTCCAAGGATGAAGTCCTGAAACACTGATACATTTTCAATATTTTGGTACTTGTAGTGTGTAGTACCTACTACCTATTTCCGGTTTTCCTATAAACCAGAATAAGTTGATGCCTATGCCGCAGTTACATCAATATAAATATTTTTTGTGAGAGAATTTATCCTCCCGCATTTGTGACATGTTAGTTATATGCTATGAAAAATTTTGTATGAAACATGAGGAAGATTTCTATTTTTGAACCCCATGTCCCATATTTGGTTTATATTCAACGCCATGTTTCTTCACCCAACATTGATTTTTCGGATAAGGAATCATCTCCTGCCGAGTATCCTGCCGTTTTGACGTACCTTTAGTAAACAATATGTAGATATATGCCTTGAATTTCATGAGGCGTGTAAGCATTTCGAGAAACTCAGGCAAATTCTTGGAATTCATACGAATAGTAACTTACTCAGATTTGTATTTGAAATATTGATGTGAAGAAAGCTTTGAGACTCATGTGTACCAAATTTCTTCAGCCCACAGATACAACTGCACCCATCAGTAGGGGTTTAGATTTTTCTAGCAGTAACTCAGTAAAAATGGACGTGGAACCTGTGATGAATGTATTTCCTTCGTCTACAACGCCATCTAGCACTTCAAATGCCATGAGTAAAAGTATGTCCATCACGTCGGATATAAAAACTTCTTTAAGGTAAGTTGTGGCAACTTGTTAACATTATATCAACATTATTTTAATTATTACTAACATCTAAGTGTTTTCTGGAGAATAATTTTGGAAATTTACGTAGTAATAATGTGTAATGTAGTTTATAAACTAATAAAATTATTTTTGTTGCAGTGCATCGAATGTGGCTGGTTTAGGTGCTAACAATATGAACGGCATCGGCATCTCTAGTACAGCCGGTTCCCTTCCCACCAACATGTATAGACCTAATTTCACCCAAGCCTTCCAGAGGTCAGGACCTTATCCGTTGTTTCCAGGATCTTCATCTTTCTCTTCAGGCGGTGCTAGTCTTCTTACCAATGGTTAATATCTGCACCAAATTTTAAGCATGATATATGTCATAAATAACTATACAATTATCTCTCGTGTAAGGCGTCTGGAAATTTTGTAAATTAACAAAGAAAGAAGACCATTTAAAGACCAAATTTCGAATTATTCGGTTCTAAACTGAAGAAAGTTTCGTCAAAGAATTATGTTTCCAAGCATTGATTTCTATGGATAATGGTTTCTACATTGCAGTTGAATGTATCTGTGAATAAGGCTTCGTGTTTTGAAGACAATTTCGGCGCAAACCTTTTCACTTTGTTCGTTTGTTTCACGTTTTTGGTTCAAATTAATCAAATTCCTGCAAATTATCACAATTTTTTTCCAATGAATACGTTACCAGTTTAAGTCTGGTTACAGACATGCAACAGAACTTCGTCAGGTCAACACCCAGAATTTAATTTTTTCTTCATTAACCCTCTGAATTCGCAAAATATAACCTAAACATTTGCAACCTTTTTCCACAACGGTTACACATATACAAGGTGATTCATAGCGATATGGCCTATTAGACGTTAGAGAACTAACCATAATTTTGTGCTGAAAATTTGTATGTTTGGGTTTTCGACAAAATGAATTTTCAGTCCTCTGCCTACTACTTTCTTATCTCAAATGGAGAACCATGTAAATGTTTGTATCGTTAGATAGCTGATTTGAAGACAATTTCAACAATATGCCATACCTTGACCTTTAGTAAAAACTTGACAGTTTATAAGTTTTTGGGATTATCCGGCTATACACAAAGTATACTCAGAATTCAATAAAGAATTCATAAATAAGATGAAAAATAAGTTTTTTGGATTTTCAAAGATGTAGTAGGTGATCGTCTTTTATTTTTGGGACGCCCTATCAACTCGTGAATTTCGAATTAATTCATTCTAACCAAGCGTCCACAATATAATTCTATTATGAGATAAAAGTGTTGTTATTGTATTGAAATAAGAAGAAACAAAAATGTTCAGTGAAAATGAGAGTATAGGATTAATCACTTTTTAGGTTCACATTTTCAGGATATACAAATAAGAAGTTAAATTGAATTACTTACAGGTCCAACAGATCTGAGCATGAAACAAAAACCACTGATCAATCACAAACTGAGTACAGGAGAAATGGCAGCTGTCAGGCAACTTATTACTGGATATAGAGAATCTGCAGCCTTCCTGTTGAGATCTGCTGACGAATTAGAACAGTTACTCGTGCAACAGCAGTAATATTTTTCTGAAGCCTTCGAAACATTTCACTTTGTCCCAAATTCATACTCCACTTCCTAGTCACCCAGGTAACAATGTCTGCTTTTCAGATATGCCTATTACCTGACTATAAATCTATATGAAAAATTCAGACATGATAAAAAACATGAAAATATGTATATATATATATATATATATTTTATGAAAAATTTTCAAACTTTCAATTGTTCTTTTCTTTCCGTATTTTCCTAACTGCAATGGAATGAGTCTTCACTCTCTACATTGGTCATTTATTTTTGAAGTTAAAACATATTATGTCTTATGATATGACATCCAGATATTCATACAGTCTAGTGTCAACCATTGCAAGCTCTGACAAAAAAACATCGCTACACTTTCTCTCCTGTCATCATAATCTCCAAAAAAAAATTAAAATTACTGAATCGCTGCGGACTTTAACGCCTGTTGAAGTGTAAAAACTACTTATCACTTGTGACATGTTCACAATAACAAAAACATATTTCTGTCTAATGTCTCGCAGTCTCGCGATTGTTTTGATGATAAATTTGAAGCTAATAAACATTGATAATTTACATATTTTAAAATTCGAAAATAAAGTGAGAAATCTAGTATCGTGTATTTAACGACTAGTGAACTAATAAAAGAGAAATCAAGGACAGTCTTAGCAATTGAAAGTTAGAAAGTAATTTTTCCAACAAGTTTCATTACTTATATATTTATTTAAATTATTATAACAGTTCAACCGTACTCTCTACTCAAACTTTTTTATGGGTGAACAGTGAAGTGTATAGAATTCTTCCATTCAAAATAATGAGCTGTTAAACACTGATTTGCTACATTCAAAGTGAACTCAGTTCCGAACTGTTTAATCTTCATATGGTCTGTTTTCCAATGTCCCATCACAATCAGCACAAAGTGAATGTGAGCACTCAGTCTTTTCATTGAATGATAAAAATTATAAAGGACTCTTATATGAACATTGTAAATAGTATATAATACTTGTATAATTAAATTTTAATTCCGGTTTCAAAATTTTTATTCTACTCATTTCTATGTACAAAAATGTTTCCTAGAAAGGTGAAAATATCTATTTATTAAAGTTGAATACAACTATACAGGGGAAATTATTATATTTGATATAAATGTTGAGATTTTATTGTATGAATTGTGTAGTACCAAAGAAAATGTAATATATAATCTTTCTAGTTTCTCCCATGATTTGTAATTATAAATAAAATAGGTATATGAAGTCTTTTTCCACATTCTTGTCCTACAGTAAATTTACCTTTCGCGAAAATAGTAGAAAATATTACCATTCTTCGTGAACGCTCTCCTTTGAAATTTCGCAAACGAAATTTGGTTTCTATGCTGTGAAGTTCTAATTTCTATGATAATAAAATGGAAATATATACATGTTCATCAAACAAATTGTATGAACAGATTAATCATTTCATATGAAATGGCTATATGAATGCTGTATAATTAAACAACAAAATGATCTTTTCGTCGCTTGCAATATATCTCTGGGAATATTTTCTTAACTAATTGCTGGAAATGCATGAACTTTGATCAATAACAATATGGCGAGTAATGTTCATATTTTAATTGTTGGCTTAGGGACACGATGAACAATTTCCTTCAGTAAAAAATATTACTTACATTTGTTTTTCTCGTTATATGCACCCCATATTGAAATTATTTTTTTCGAATGAATTTTCTGTGATCGTTATTAGATGTGTAGATAAAAGGAAGAATGGAGATCTCAAAGGTTTTTGTAATCCATGTATCCATTTTGTGTGATTTTCTGACATTCCATTGTATTTGTGGATGTATATAATTACTTGAATTGTACTTTTATCAGAATCACTGCCAAAACTTCATGTATTAATAAAATCTGTCCACAATTCAATTTGAATATTTCGCTTCTAGTCCTCCTGATATTCAATACCGATTTGGCTTGATAACAGATTCGGTTGGGACCATGTCAGCGATAACTGTCACAACACAAGAATTCCGTTCGTTAAGAAGGGTTTTATTGGTCAGTTAGTTCAAAAAGGGAAAAGGTATATCTTACGTCAGAAACCACTAATTATATGGTGTTTTCTTTAAAATTCAATTTAGTCAGTTCGTCATCTCCGAAAGTCAGAATTTGTTTATTCGTCAAACGGGAAAAACTAGAAACATTCTTTCATTGAAGAACAAATTATCATTCACTTTCCGAGGTTAAATAATTTTTTCCAAGAATTTCTACATAAAAAATTCCTCGAAAAGTCTTGCCATCGGCTACAATTCGAAACCTGATGAAATTGAAAATGTTCGTAAAGTGCTGCCATCTTTTCTACGAAAGTGGAAACTATTGTAATTGCATATTTTTAACTTCTACCGATCGTTCAAGTGTTCTGGCAAAACACCCCCTACATTCTGACAGTCTTTTTTCCCTTACTGCGTATACGGATGGCGAGAAAGTCCCATGTTATATAACTCATCTTAAAATATTATTTTGGAAGGAATCGAAATACACGTTTGCGATCTCGGAGTTTGACTAGAGGGATCACTGCTTCTAAATTCTTCAAGATTCGCGTTTCCACTAGAAGTGACACCAGCTCTCGTTTTTCAAATGGGTAGCCTCATATTTTAATATTAAAAATGATTCCTCATGAAAGTCTGAGTTGTTTATTGAATGTCAAACTTTCAGAAAATTATTTTTCAATTTGGAATTTCCAAAACAGATCTGAAAATAATGAAGCTCTGCTAGAACAGCAATAACTCCAAAGTTCACCATTGGAAAATTGTTTCACTTCTGGAAGTCCCACGAATCTCGAAGAATTTAGGGTGTTATATCTTTGGTCAAAGCTTAACTCTGAAATCGCAAATGTGAATTTCTATTCCATCTCAAAAAATTTTTACGAACGGAATTAGCGTGATACCCTCTGTATAGCCAAACTTTCCTCTTTGGTATAGCTAGAGTCACAAAAGATGGATGTGCATCCTCGAAAATTACACAAAGAATACTAATCAAAATGAAATCAGTATGAAATATTATGGTCCAGAAAAGTAGTTTTTCAGAATTTCAAAACTTTAAACGTAAAAACTATTGAATATAGTTACCCAAAAGCAAATAGCTGCCATAACAATAAAAAATTGGTTGATCTTATCATGAATTTCATAGGAGACTGATTTGGAGAAAAATCGTATCCGTTCACTTAATGATCATAAAAACAGAATTATTTAAAAATAAAGGAAATATATTCCATTCCATTGCTGTATCCCGTTACCAGGAATCAATCTACAAAAAAAAAACGTTGCGAACACACTTATAATTGCGTCTGTATCAGCCAAAGCCAGAAAAGTCACTTGGTTGCTCCAGAAAAACTTTAGCAGATGTGACATCAAGACTGCAAAGCTTTTATATGAGACCTATGTAAGACCGATTATGGAGTATGCCGGTCCTGCTTGGTGGGTTGCCCGGAGGAGTGATGCAGCATTGTTGGAGTCGATCCAACGTTGGAATACCAGAATTCCGTACGGCTGGTTGCGCCCCTGCTATGAGGAGAGACTACAATTGTTTGGATTGACCACTTTTGAGAAGCGCCGCGAGAGAGGTGATGTCATCGTGACCTATAGAGCCCTCAATGGTCATTTTGGCAAGTCAATCGGGGACATGTTCGGGAGAAACCGCAACCATCTCCGAGGACACAGTCTGAAGTTGGCCAAGGAAAAATTCAAAACTACCCAGCGTCAGTGCTTCCTCTTCGACGTTTGGAATGGTTTGCCGCCCTCAGTTGTAAACGCTCCTTCGGTTAATGCCTTCAAAAATCGCTTCGATGGCTGTGTCAATTGAACTTTATAGAGTGTACTTTGAGTGCCATACGACTCTGTGTTTGCTGTCAGTTTAGTTATTCGAGAATTGTTTGTTATTTTGTATTGAGTTTATAGGCTTTGCCTCAACTCTTATTTTCATTAATAATAATAATAATAATAATAATTTCTGAGGGTTAATTGCGACTGTGTGCCCTCCTGTGATTCAAGAGACCCAGCCGCGATCTACAGATACTTCCACACTCCGGGCATGGATAGTCACCAATCAGATCTGGCCGCAGCTGTATTCTTTTCGAGTCTCCATTATAACTGTGAACCAAAGATCTCCACTGTGATCTATCTAACGCTAGTTGTTTCCAGTTATGATTGGCATTAACTGAATTTAGGGATTGATGTAGTATATCCTTAAACCGCTTATACTGGCCTCCTGGGTTTTGAGCTCCCTCTGTGAATATGGCCGGCCGCTCGACCATCTGAGTAGGGCCCTCGTTACTTGAGTCTCAATTGTTGTAGGTACAACTCGCTCGTAGCAAGACTTCTACATTCGAAACTTTGTGGAATCATCTGATGTGCATTATTTGTCTTACGGGTACCACTCACGAGGCGTTCTTTCCGGGACTATCAGGTAGATCATCGATGCCGAAGAGGATCCCATCTGGCGATCTGATGCTAGGCTATGCTAGGTCGGCCACACACGGGGCTTCTACTCGGGACTAGGAACCTTATTCCAGTGTAGCATCAATGAATATCACTCGGTCGCCCGAGTACGAGAAATTCCCAGATATTGGGGATGTCGATAGTAGGGGCTGGTCGGCCACACACGGGGACTTATGATGGGTATTCCTCGATAGTCCCTATCGTAAAGTCCCGGAGAAAACGCCTAGTGAGTGGTACCAATTAGATGACGTTGTTGCGTTTGTTCAAGCTGTTTAATATGTCGCCTGTAGGACGTCTAGGTTTCGCTTCCGTAAAGAAGCGTTGGGAGGACCACTGCTTTGTAAACAGCTGTCTTGGTCCTCACATTGAGGTCGTGATTTTGAAAAACTCTGTCCTTCAGCTTCCAGAATGCCCGTGATGCCGAATTGTTACGGTTGTGTATTTCCGTATCTAGGTTAGCACGAGCATTGGCGGCGATTAGGGGGGGCCAGGGGGGGGCGGTTGCCCCCTCACTTTCTGGGGAATATGAAATGAATTTATATAATTTTTTTAGGGTAGCAGAACTTGTATACTTTTGAAAATGAGTGGCCCTCACGACGTGGC
Organism: Coccinella septempunctata; assembly: GCF_907165205.1. NCBI lineage: Eukaryota > Metazoa > Arthropoda > Insecta > Coleoptera > Coccinellidae > Coccinella > Coccinella septempunctata. Next base: position 8,975,629 of record NC_058190.1, on the reverse strand, counting down.
GAGGGAGGCTCTGCCTTCGCAAACCGACGTCATACGACAATTCGTGATCATATCTGAACCTACTGCCATGCGCACAGTGAACTGTGCTATAAGAATTCTTTTAGAGTTCACTGCATGCGCATTACCTCATCGTTAATATAACCTCTTCTGGTCAAATCGAAAGTTCAAAATGAAGCGTTCTTCGGGAAAAAACGTTGTTCGATTTCTTCGTTAAGAAGCAGAAATCCCAAGAAGGATTACACACTCCCATACACCTCTAAATATTGCTGTTGTTCCGGATTCAAATAGTGAATTGAATGAGTTATCAGTGACGGTTACTCCAGCCATAGATCAGCCACACAAAATCTCGTCAGCGACAGAATCAACAGATGAAATAGTTAGACCTGAACCTAGTGCTGATGTGTCCAGTGAGAATGTATTGCCCGTATGCACGCCTACTACGTCTAATAGTCCTCATCAGCCTATATTCAATAACAATAACAATAACAATTTTTATTCAATTCATAGTACATACTAATTGTGAGTACAAGAAAAAATGTCCTAGTATGTTATCATACTTCATAATTCGAAATATATTTCAGCCTAATCACATATTTCTGTGTATTCTACAGTAATCTAAATATTCTTCTACATTATGTAACCAGTCCGGCCCTTGCGGTCGGACCTTTCGAGAAACAGAGCGGTCGAGAAATTCCAGAATAACCGCGAATCTACCTGAATGTTTCCGGCGCCTATATAAGCCCAGCGGAGGAGCAGGTAGGCAAGTACAAGTATAGTAACAGTGCAAGCGACTAGTGCAAATAAACAAGAGTGGAAATAAATAGTAGTGTGATAGTTAGTTTGTGAGTTATAAGTGTGTATTAAGTGTAAATAAATAATTTTAATAAGTTGGACGTTTTAATCAAGCAAAGAAAACGTTACATTGGTGTCACGTGTGAGGTGAAACATCGCTCGAATTAAATAAATATTTTCGGTTATTTGTTCATGCCAGTGACCACAAGATTACAGAACGCAATGGAGACTCAAGCGGTAATGGACTTTTTGAGTAAGATGAACGAAAGAATGGAAGAAAATTCTCGAAAATTGAATGAGAAAATGGACGAGAACTCATGTAAGTTGAATGAACAAATGGAAGAAAATTCCAGAAGATTAAATGAGAAAATTGATGAGAAATTAAATGAGAAAATGGACCAGATTAGGGAGAATTGTAATGATGTGGTGAGTCAACTTACAGACAAATTGGATGAGAAACTGGAAACCATAAATGAAAAATTCGATAAAGTGGACGAGAGATTCGATATAGTGAGTGGAAAATTTGACGAAGTTGATGAAAAGTTTGACAAGGTTAACGGAAAGTTTGAAGAAATGGCAGGAATAATTGAACATCATTCCAAGTTCATAGATTCCTTGAAAAGAATGTCAAACAGAACAGATATTCTGGCTTCAACACCCTACAGCACAGCGAAAGCGGAAAATGACGGCGAAGGTAGTAGAATGAAGATCAAGCCTCCAACTTTTGATGGAAAAATACCCTGGTCTACATACCAAAAACAGTTTGAAGCTGCTGCGCTGGCGAACAATTGGAACGATAACGAAAAAGCCACGGCATTAATAATAGCTCTACGAGGAGAGGCACTCAACATTCTGCAGACGATCCCGGAGAGTCAACAAGCCTGTTACGAAGTTCTTACATCGAAACTTCAGATGAGATATGGTGATGCTCATTTACAACAAGTATACCATGCACAAATAAAGAACCGAGTGCAGAAAACAGGGGAAAATCTCCAGGAGTTTGAAGCTGATGTGGCGAGATTAGTCAGGCTGGCTTATCCATCTGCTCCAGATAGCTTCCTGGAACAGCTATCAATCCAGACATTCGTGGATGGGATAAAGGATAGCGAAATACAACAAGCCCTGAGACTAGCACGCCCTAGAACCATTGATGATGCCTTAGCCCAGGCTTTAGAAATTGAGGCAGCAAAGCAAGCTTCACATAGAGGACACCTTCGTGTAAGACAAGTCCAAGACACAGACCGATCTATCCAGGACATTGTCAGAGAAGAAATCCGCAGAATATCACAAGTTAGGAAAAAGGATGCTGTGTGCTGGAACTGCAACAAAAGTGGGCATTTTAAGCGAAACTGTCCAGAATTGGAAAAAGAGTCTCAGCAGGGAAACTAGAAGGGGTCGGTGATAAGGGGCATAAATCGACCCAAACCAAAAATGCCCCCGAAGTGATAATCCGAGGAATAATGTCTAAGGATTTATCAAGCATAGTGATCCCAGGAAAGATAAATGATAGAAGTGTGAAAATACTCGTAGACACTGGCTCGACTAAAACCATTGCGCGTCCAGAAATTGCTGAAGGATTCAAGATTCGCCCAGTTAGGATCAAACTTCGAACTGCATCTGGACAGGAAATACCGACTTATGGATCGATCGTCTCCACCATTGAATTGGGAAACACAACAGTTAGCCACGAAGTTCTGGTAGCTGGAATCACGGAAGAAGTTATTCTGGGATTGGACCTTGTTAAGAAGCTTGGATGCCAATTGGATATGAAGAGTGATGTACTTCGGCTAGGAAGTGAAGAGATTCCATTCAATGATGTGGACGACAAGATATATCGGATTCGACTGACCGAGGACATCACGTTGCCGGGCCGAACTGAAGGCATAGTGACTGGTAGATGTGAGGATGTAACGAGGAGTGGCTGCGTGAGAGTAATTGAGCCCTCTGACGATACAACCTTAGCTAAAGGACTATTACTTGGGAAGACCTTGGTAAGGGTAAGAGACAGCATTCCCATCCGATTGCTCAATGTCAACATGTTTCCAGTCACCCTGAAGAAGGATACCTTGATTGGACGTGGTGTACCTGTGTACCATATTTCGGGTGGGATAAGTACTGCAGAAGTCCCAAAATCGCAAAGCAATTCTGAAGAACTGGTGTCCCTCCTCACTTAAAAATGTCAAGAGCTCGACCGATATCAACTACTCGAAGTGAGGAAATTGGTTCAAACGTTCTCCGACGTTTTTGCTACGGATGGAAAAGCAGGGAGAACCGATGTTGTGCAGCATAAGATCAATACTGGTGATGCACAACCTATCCGACAGCATCCTAGACGTCTTCCTCTGGCAAAAAGAGAAGAAGCTGAAAGGATTATTGAAGACATGGCGAGAGAAGGTGTAATCGAACCGTCCGATAGCCCCTGGACATCGCCCGTTGTATTAGTGAAAAAGAAGGATGGAACCACTAGATTCTGCGTAGACTACAGGCAGCTCAATCAGGCCACGAAAAAGGACAGCTACCCCTTACCGAGAATTGACGATACCCTGGACACACTCTCGGGATCACGTTGGTTTTCCACCTTGGATCTGAAGAGTGGATATTGGCAGGTTGGCTTGGATCCAAAGGATAAAGAAAAAACTGCCTTCAGTATTGGAACAGGTCTGTGGCAGTTTAAAGTCATGCCTTTCGGTCTATGTAATGCTCCTGCCACATTTGAACTTCTGATGGAGACAATATTGAGAGGGCTCTCCTGGAAAACTTGTCTGGTGTATCTTTTGATGATGTAATAGTAGTGGGAAAATCATTCCAAGATCACCTACACAACCTATCCGAGGTTTTCCAGCGATTTCGTGATGCCAACCTGAAGCTAAGTCCTAAAAAGTGTAATCTGTTTCGAACAGAAGTGAAATATTTAGGACACGTAGTTTCACGGGGAGGTGTGAAAGTTGATCCGGATAAGATCAAGGCAGTGCAGGAATGGCCTAAACCGAAAGACAAGAGTGAGTTGCGGAGTTTCTTAGGCCTTTGCACTTATTATAGAAGATTTGTATCTGGTTTTGCCAACGTTGCCAAGCCGCTGACGAAATTGACGGAAGATGGACAGGAGTACATATGGTCCGATGATTGCGCTGAAGCCTTCGAACGATTGAAAAAGGCTCTGGTCACAGCTCCAGTTCTGAGTTACGCAAGGGCTGAAGGTAAATTTGTGCTCGACACCGACGCCAGTAATACAGCCATTGGCGGCGTTCTATCACAAGTCCAGGATGGACAGGAAAGAGTCATCGGGTACTTCAGCAAGGTGTTGTCCAAACCAGAACGGAATTATTGCGTGACCAGGAGAGAACTTTTAGCAGTCATCAAGTCCGTAGAACATTTCTACAAATATTTGTACGGAAGGAAATTCTTACTAAGAACGGACCATGCTGCTTTGAAATGGCTCCTGAGTTTCAAGAACCCGGAAGGACAAGTGGCTAGATGGATTGAGAGGCTGCAAGAGTATGACTTTGACACTGAACACAGAGCGGGGACTAGCCATCGCAATGCAGACGCGTTATCAAGAAGACCTTGTCCCGAGAATTGCAGCCATTGTTCGCGCCTGGAAGAAAAGATCGATTTAAGGCGAACCACCGTAATCGAAGATGACTGGCTACCTGAAGAAATTCAAAGAGCACAAGAGGAAGATAACGACTTGAAAGTAATCCTGAGTTGGAAGAAGAGCGGTAGACGACCTACTTGGGAAGAAGTATCCAGACTGAGCCAGAATGTAAAGTCGTATTGGGCACAATGGGAAACATTGAAGATTGATGGAGGTCTTCTGAAACGTTGTTGGGAAAATGAAGATGGAACTGAGCAGAGACTTCAGTTGATTGTGCCGAAGAGCCGTGTGACAGACATTCTGACCAGACTACATAACGGAACTTCAGGTGGACATTTCGGGATAACCAAGACATTGGAAAAAGTCAGGCAGCGATTCTATTGGCCAAATTGTAAGAGGGACGTTAAAGATTGGTGTAGAAGATGCAAGGTTTGCGCTGCTGCTAACGGACCTTATGGTAAAGGAAAAGCACCAATGAGACAATATAACGTCGGATCCCCCATGGAACGAGTAGCTATCGACATCGCTGGCCCCTTTCCCGAAACAGACCATGGAAACAAGTACATTTTGGTAGCGATGGACTATTTCACGAAATGGGTGGAAGCCTACGGTATTCCTAATCAAGAGGCAAGTACGGTAGCTGATAAATTGGTCAGAGAATTCTTCTGCAGATTTGGAATACCTCTGGAGCTGCATTGTGATCAAGGCCGAAATTTTGAATCGAAGCTATTCCAAGAAGTATGCAGCAAATTGGGAATTCACAAAACAAGGACTACACCTCTCCATCCACAATCAGACGGCATGGTCGAACGAATGAATCGGACCATGGGAAAACATCTGGCCAAAGTAGTTTCTGATCACCAGCGGGATTGGGATGAATATTTACATCTATTCACCATGGCATATAGATCTTCGGTTCAAGAATCTACTAAGGAAACTCCATCCAGTATAATGTTCGGCCGAGAAATAAGACTGCCTTGCGACTTAGAGTTTGGATGTAAGCCTGGAGAAGACGTAGCTGGGGAGGACTACGTTAGTAAATTAAGGAACAAGCTGGATTACATTCATGGCAAGGTGCGCAATCAAATGCAGCAAGCAAGTGACCGAATGAAAATGCGCTACGACATCAAGGCTATTGAAGGTGGATTCACCACTGGGGATCTGGTGTGGCTACATAATCCACAAAGGAAGAAAGGTTCTTCACCAAAGCTGCAGAGACAGTGGGAGGGACCGTATGAAATAATCAAGAGGATAAATGATGTAGTTTACCGGATAAGGAAGCTCCCCAGAGGGAAACCAAAGGTTGTCCATTTCAACCGATTAGCCCCGTACGCGCAGGACGAAGAAGAAGTACGTCTTGTGGAAGCCCCGATGCAAGGTAGCAGCGATTACCAGAAGTTTATGGATTGTTATGGTGAGACACGCGTTGCACGGTTCGGCGTTACACAGGAAGTACATCAAGATCTCTTTACCGTGTCTAAGGAATACTCTCTCGCTCATTGCGTTGCGGAGGACCTTCGTATGAGCAAAGGAATAGCCAGAGTATTCAGAAATAAATTTGGACGTCAGGAACAACTATTGCGACAGCAGGCAAGAATCGGAAAAGTTTTGAAATTGAAGGCTGAAGATCGGTTCATTTATTACCTAGTCACCAAGCGACATTCCTATCAGAAGCCAACCTATCAGAATCTATGGACGGCACTGCATAGCTTGAAAGAAGACCTTCAACGCTTTGGAGTTAGGAAATTAGCTGTTCCCAAGCTCGGTTGTGGATTGGACCAGCTGAATTGGCGAGTTGTGCGAAGCATGCTGGAGGTGGTATTTCAGGGGACTGGTATACGGATCCTGGTGTGCAGTTTCAACCCAAAGCAGGCCAGGGAGCCTGGAAAAACTGTGGAGTGCTACTTCCATCAGAATGGCTACTGTAGGAATGGTGATGACTGCAAGTTTCGCCACGGTCCTCGGAGAAATCCACTAAATCTGTTCTGGGACAGAACAGGCTTAAGGAGGGGACAGTGTAACCAGTCCGGCCCTTGCGGTCGGACCTTTCGAGAAACAGAGCGGTCGAGAAATTCCAGAATAACCGCGAATCTACCTGAATGTTTCCGGCGCCTATATAAGCCCAGCGGAGGAGCAGGTAGGCAAGTACAAGTATAGTAACAGTGCAAGCGACTAGTGCAAATAAACAAGAGTGGAAATAAATAGTAGTGTGATAGTTAGTTTGTGAGTTATAAGTGTGTATTAAGTGTAAATAAATAATTTTAATAAGTTGGACGTTTTAATCAAGCAAAGAAAACGTTACAATTATATGGTTCACAATCAATGATAAATAGGAAAAGTCTTTTATTAAATTTTTTTACATCGTCCATAACATGAAATTGCCTTGGCAAAATATTGTACAGTTTAATACACATATATCTAGAATTTTTGTGAGTTATGCTAAGTGAGTGAATTGGATAGTAGTATTGATCCATTTGCCTAGTTTTTTCATTTTTATTTTTATATTTTTCGAATAATTCCTTATGTTCTACCAAAAACTTTATATACATATATGCCAGTTAATGTCAGAATATTGTTTGCTCTAAAAACACCTCTACAAGTCTGCCTATATTTCATTTTAAATAAAGATCTTATGGCCATTTTTTGTTTCACAAATAAGCTATCAGTACTGGAACAATTTCCCCAGCATACAATTCAGTATGACAATAGTGACTGGAAGTTGGCAAAGTAAACCACTTTCAGTGTGGATGTATCTACTGATTTTTTTAAAATATTCATTGCATATAAATTGGAGTTCAGTTTTCTATTTAGGTATTCAATATGATTTTTCCACGTCAGATTAGCATCAACATGCACACCTAAAAACTTAGTAGAGTCCGCTATCTTAACTTGAGACTCATCTATTAATATTATCTCTGGTATCTCAATATTTGACCTAGATGTATGAAAAATTACACATTCTGTTTTTTTTCCATTCAATTTTAATTCATTAGTACAGCACCAGCATTTCACTTCTGAGAAAGCTGCATTCACATGCTGTATCAAATTCAATATATTCTGCAGCCTTTTTATTATGTTTGTATCGTCAACATACATTATGAGATCTAAACTTTGATCATCATCATATTATTGGACAAATCATTTATGTACACAATAAACAAAAGTGGCCCGAGTATACTACCTTGTGGTACTCCTCGATTTACAGTTTGATCATCGGAAATGAAAGTTTCCGTGTATATTTTAATACGTACTTTTTGTTTCCTTCCATTTAAATAACTACGAATAAGTTTTAGCTGTTGGTCTCGTATACCATACTTTTCCAGCTTCTTTAATAATGTGTCATGATTTACACAATCGAAAGCCTTTGACAAATCAAGAAACAACCCTACAGGAATTTCACCCTTTTCAATAGCCTCTATGACAAAATTTGTAAGCTCAAAAATTGCTGTAGTTGTATTTTTTTTATTCATATAACCGTGTGTTGCGCTCTACTGAAAATTTTATGTTTTCTAAAAAAACTGATTAGACGATTAGCTAAAATTTTTTCAAATATTTTCGTGAAAGTTGTTAACAGATTTATAGGTCGATAGTTATAACTATCGACCTATAAATATATAAGTATACTTATATCATTTGTAGGTCCGGATTTATATATTGGTGATATGATAGACATTTTTAGCTCAGATGGAAAGACACCCTCCACAAATGATTTGTTTATTATGTACCTCAGCGGTTCCACTATCAAATGAATAGTTTTTTTGATTAATACATTTGGCATTTCATCATATCCCGATGAAAAAGTGTTTTTCAATTGTTTAACCACCTTAATTATTTCATCTGATTTCACTTCAAATACAAAAAAGAGTTCTGTACACGTTTCATATCATATTTGTCCTGACCTGAAGGAAAAGTTGGAATGATGGAACCAATGTCCGCAAAAAATCTATTGAACTCACTCACAATAACTTGTGGGTTTCCTGAAGGGAGAATTTGCTCTTTTATATGGCCTTTACCATTTAACGAATTTATTATATTCCATGTTGTTTTTGTTTTATTATCTGACTGAGATATTTTATAACCTGCTCCCCGCGTATAGTCCGATGACTTCGCTTGATGACGAAATCTCAATGTCGGAAATCATAAGCGCGATTAAAAATATGAAAAATGATAAGTCACCTGGTCTAGACGGCATTCCGGCGGAGATATTCAAAGCCTTGGATGAGGACATTGTCAATAGTCTCCTAATACTATTCCGCAAGATCTGGGAACAGGGAGATGTGCCACAAGACTTCAGAGACGCTTTAGTTATCAACCTCTATAAGAACAAAGGCGATACGTCGAATTGCAACAATTACAGGGGCATATCGTTGCTTAATGTGGCCGGTAAAATTCTCTCGAAGATTATGGCTAATCGTCTGGTTCCACTCTTAGAGAAGCTTTTACCTGAATCCCAGTGCGGCTTTCGACCAAATCGAGGTACGGTGGACCTAATTTTTACACTGCGACAGCTACAAGAAAAGGCCCGTGAACAACAATCAAGGATTTATACAGCCTTCATCGATTTAAGCAAGGCATTCGACTCGGTGAATCGGAGAGCGCTATGGAAAATCATGACACGTCTAGGAGTAGGTACCCGAAAATTCCTAGCAGTGTGTAAAAGCCTTCATACCAACAACACCGCTAGAATACAGCATAATGGCTCTACAACCGACCATTTCTCAACCAACTCTGGAATAAAACAAGGCTGCGTATTAGCGCCTTTACTGTTCAATATTTTCGCCATAGCTGTATCTATAATTGCTGACATGAGCATGCCCGTAAGAGGTGTTGGGATAAGATTCAGATTTGATGGAGGCCTGTTTAACCTGAAGCGCCTCAGAGCAAAAACCCGTACCAAGTTTATCACGGAACTTCAATATGCAGACGACTGTTCACTCATCGCTAGCAGCTCAGAGAATCTACAGATAATGATGGACACCTATAAACATATATACGAAGCGTTAGGCCTTAGACTCAATATTGACAAGACCAAAATCCTGGTAAGTCCGCCAGAAAGCTTTCAAACAGATATCAGCCTGGACAATGAAACTCTAGAACAGGTCGAGCAGTTCAAATACTTGGGAAGCTTCATAAATACTAGGGCTAACCTTGACACGGAAATACACAACCGTATCAATTCGGCATCACGGGCATACTGGAAGCTGAAGGAGAGAGTGTTCCAAAATCACGACCTCAATCTGAAGACCAAGACAGCTGTTTACAGAGCAGTGGTCCTCCCAACGCTTCTTTACGGAAGCGAAAGCTGGACTCCCTACAGGCGACATATTAAACAGCTTGAACAGACGCAGCAACGTCATCTAAGACAGATAATGCACATCAGATGGTTCCACAAAGTTTCGAATGCAGAAGTCTTGCAGCGCGCGAGTTGTACAACAATTGAGACTCAAGTAACGAGGGCCCGACTCAGATGGAGTGGCCACATTCTGAGGATGCAAGACACAAGACTCCCCAAAATAGCTTTATACGGCGCGCGAACTCACTGAGGGAGCCCGGAAACCAGGAGGCCAGTATAAGCGGTTTAAGGATACACTACATCAGTCCCTAAAATCAGTTAATGCTAATCATAACTGGGAACAACTAGCGTTAGACAGGTCACAGTGGAGGTCTTTAGTCCACAGTTATAATGGAGAATCGAGAAGGATACAGCGGCGGCCAGATCTGGTTGGAGACTATCCATGCCCTGAGTGTGGAAGGATCTGCAGGTCACGGTTGGGTCTCTTTAGTCACAGGAGGGCACACAGTCGCAACTAGCACTAAGAAGTTACAAGTCTGTTCGAATTTTTTTTTTTTTTTCTTTTTCTTTTTTCTTTTTCTTTTTTCTTCTTCTTTTTGTAGATTTATTCCCGGTAACGGGATACAGCAATGAATGAGTTTATAACTGATAAACGCTTGCTTAATTTTTTTAATTTCTGAATCATATTTTTTCTTGGTATACTTTATATTGTTGATAATATTCCGGCCGATGTTGTGCCACCAAAGAAAAGCATATCAAGTTCTTTCTTTAAAGCCATCAAAACAGGGTTGGAATTACAAGTTGCATTGATTTGTTTTGATAAATTTCTCTTTCCTGATTTTAATTTTACAATCGGAATCGAAGTTTGAAGCATAGTTTGAAATTGACAATGAAAAAATTTCCACATTTCATCAATTTCATCATTATTATATTTATATAGATCTGACCAATCATATTCCGACAATTGTTCTTTGAAACAAAATACACTTTCATCATTATATATTCTCATCAGTTTTTCACCCCGAAGTTTAATTTCATACCCATTCTCCAGAGTGAAAGAGACAATTTGAGCTGAGTGATCAGATAAATGTGGTTGAATTACCTTCACAGAACTATCTGCTATTATTAGCTGAGTGACTAGTTATTCTGGTTGGTTAATTAACCATCTTTTTTAAATTAAAACTATTCATTATCGTTGTTATGACATTAGTGTTTTTATTGCCTGTATATTGGGGAAATCAAAATTGAAATCGCCCACTATTAAGACTGGACCATTTTTTTGTCGATTTATATGATCTAACACTTCTTGTAGTTTCTCAAAAAATATATCTACATCAGTCAGCGGTGCTGACGTTGGCCTATATATACATACAACTATTAGCTTAAGTCTATTATTAGAATAACCCTCCATAGCACAACATTCAAATATACCTGCTGTAGAAAATCTCGAAATGTCTAACCTGTCTTTAAATTCAAAGTTGACTCTTGAGTAAACAACCACTCCTCCATGTTTGCCCTGCTCTCTGAAGAAACTATTTACTTTTTTATATCCCTCTAAATAGAAACTGTTCAGTTGTTCTTCATTCTGCCAATGTTCAGTTATTGCAATAAAATCAGTGTTATACTCATTTATTAATTTTAAAAGTCCATTGTAAGAAGTATTGAGACACTGTATATTGATGTGTATTAATTTAAAGGTTTTGATTTTTTCTATCTGTTTCAGCTGTTTGTATTTGTTTTGTATTCGAACCAAGAGATCCAATTCATGGTAGACAAGCAGCATCACAGTTTTTTAAAAAAGGTCCTTTTCAACCTACTCCTGGATAAATACCCAGAAACAAACGAAATAAAGTGTAGAAAAATGTGGTTTACAGATTACAATTGGTTAGAATACAGTAACAAAAAATAGGAGGAGGATAAGTTCATCCTGAAGATGATTCACCTCAAACCTACTTTTTAAAAGCATTTTATTACCCTCTGATAGATACACCCAGGGACCCAGGGAGCATATTAAATCACGATTTGAGAAAAACCAGTTAGCTCTACTCTGCAACATGGAACTACTGCTGACGGTTTCGATGAAAAATAACGCAGTTTGTAACGACCGCATCAAAGAAGCGTGTTCTGCTGTGAGTTCCGAGTTTGATTTGGAAGATGGTACTTTAGCATCCGAAATCGATGTATTTTCAAGAAAACATCATGATTCAGACCAAATTGATCGTCATCTTGGGCCAAATTTGGTTTCACAATTCAAGTCAGAAAATGTCCACAACCAGTATGTATTCCCTAATTTGTTCAAGCTTCTGCAACTGTTTTTGGCTATCCCTTTATCCGCTGCAACAGCAGAACGATCTTTCAGTGTCTTGAAGCGGATTAAAAATTATTTGAGGAATTCTATGCAATGCATCAAGAACGTTTGTCACATTTTGCTATACTATCCATTGAGAAAGATGCTGCTCAAAACATCAAATTAGAAGAATGCGTAGAAATATATAACAGGCGGAAATCAAGACATCTGGCTTTATTTTAAAACAAGTACCTACACATCGAGAAGACATATCATACTGTTTATTATTTTTGTTTATTCCTACTTAAACTATTGTTTCTTTTTACCGATAAATTAATCAATCAATTACGACTGCATTCAGTTTTTCCTAGAATTTGGAATTTGGAAATGCTTGTAGGTGCAAAAAATCAAACTAACTTGAAGCAATTTCTTACACTGCCATTTTCAGTTTTAGATTTCACCTTATTGCCCCCTCACTTCTTACGCTCAATCGCTGCCACTGAGCACGAGCATTTATGAAGCTTCTCAAGAATCATATTTAGAAACGGATCCCAGATTTGAGTTTTGATGGAGTATCTATTCGAATCCATTGGCGTAAATTTTCGGCAATATAGGTCAAAAAATAGTAAAAAACTCAGTGCAAGCGAAGGATGAGTTTTCGGTCTGAAGGGTGTTTCAGTGTTCAGTGTTCACACAGCCGTCTATACAAAAACTCTGGAACACAATAATCTGATAATGCAGCAGATTCGCCAAATTGGTGGGCCGATCTAAGAAGCGCTGTTTGCTTGCGATGTTGCGATTTCGAATCTTATATGCGTTTTTGAAAGGTTATTGAAATGGTTTTTTGATGGAAAACCTGAAAGAAGTATACCTTATGCCTTATTAAGTTGCATTCGTAATTAATCCGGAGAGCGAATAAGTGTACTTCGGCACGAACAGTTCCCATTCGCAATAAACCAGTTCAGTTACACATGTTTCATAAAAAAGTCAATAAACTTCTTTTTATGAACAAAATTTACTTAAACATAACATTGTTCATAAATATTTTTTTATTCATTCATTCAAATTGGAACTCCAATAGAAATACATCGACATACAAGGGCTCACAACAAATTAAGAAGAAAAAAGAACCTATATACACATTCGTGAGTTCAAAAACATAATAACGAAAATTAAGCTCGAAAAAGGAGCATAGCTGTCTAAAATCAAATGGCCATAAAAAACATACAGAATGTTATCAATAATTTCTACACAAGTAAAAAGTAACCCTCCTCCTGAATGCAGCCAATGACACATATTCTTTGTAAACCTTCTCTGAACCCCCTCTATCCTGTCAACGTATTTATAAACAAAGATATTACACATGTGTAATATCTTTGTTTATAAATAAATATAAAAGGGACTCCACACAGGTGAAGCGTATTCTAGAATACCTCGAACCTCGAACCAACGTAAAGTATAATAATTTGATGGTTTTCGGGTTTTTGAATTGTTTCGATATGCTAAGTATAAAACCAAGCATAAAACTTTCAGCAACTATTTGATCGATATGTTTTTCAAAAGTCAGGTTCGAATCAAGTAGTATCCCAAAAGGTCTTCAATTTCTTCGACTCTATTCAGAATTAATCCATTATCCATCCAAAACTTACAATTTTCCGTTTTTACTGAAAATACGGTTCTCAATCCTGTACCCGATTTTTCAGTTTCTTTTCACGTTGCTTAGAAATGATTTCATTATTACCTGAGATTTTTAACATAATTATTGATAAATAAATCCGCGAAAATTGAGCAAAGTGAATATCTAAGATGAGTTGCGCCTATAAAGCAATAAGTAAGAATTTTGAATAATGAAAGTCCAATTCAATGATACAGTCAGTTTACATGAATATATGTAGATTTTGACTCGCGCTTTTTGAAAATTTCGATTAAATTGTGTCATCAAACTCAATTTCCTTGATGTTTTCCTCCATTTATTTTATTATATTTTCCATTTTCTTGGCGTTTTATCCCTTTATTTTCTTTGTATTCTTCTTCCAATTTCAAGCTCATATGCTTGAAAAATTCCATGCTCGCCTGGTCCATTTTCTCCGTTTGCGATCTCGTTATTGGCTTTCAGAATACTCCACAATTTAATTTAGCACAACACCCTATACCTGACACCAATTTAACGTGTTCTCGGGGTTAATTATATTGTCTCTGTCACACAATGTCTAATTTACTTACAAAATAACCACACTAATTTATGTACAAGAACCTACTTTAATTTATTTACATACTCACTAATCACTTTACCTACTTTGCACTTTGTAACCCTGTTCATTTGGGTCTGTTCAGAATAACTGCCCTGGGGTCCACCGTGCGTATCTTTTATATCGATACGCCCCGTTTCAAGGGCTTTCCGGCACAAGCGAGAACCGTAGCGACTTTCCCCTTCGGCGGCAGGGGGTTCGGACGTTACAATAGGAAATAGCGACAAACAGAGATCATATCAGGAAGTATGTAATATTTTTTAAAAATAGAGCTGTTTTGTTAATCTAATATATAAAATTCTCGTGTCACAGTTTTCGTTGCCATACTCCTCCGAAACGGCTTGACCGATTTTGATGAAATTTTTTGTGCTTATCCGGTATCTATGAGAATCGGCCAACATCTATTTTTCATCCCCCTAAATGTTAGGGGTAGTCCACCCCTAAATTTTTTTTTATTTTTCAGACAAAATTTTTAATTTCTATTTTTTTATGATACATACATAATACAACATACAAAAGGAAATTATTTATATGGCAAAACAACGTTTGCCGGGTCAGCTAGTGTTATTATATTATTTCTTATTTGTATTTCCGTAAATATTGAGTAAACAGAATTGGGAAAACATTTTTGAGTTTTGATACTTATTATGAACCCCGTTATCGACGTATAAACGCGATAAATCAGGATGGTCATTTTTGAAGGAATCTCTGAGCGAAGCTTTCATAGACGTTTTTGGAACTTTTGATTTCAATTCATAGCGAACATCCTATTCAAAATTAGAAATTTTTTTGTGTGAAACATGTTGGAAAACAGTTTTTTTCGTATTCACGCTCATAACGAAAAATAATGCTTTTCCCAACTGATTGCACAAAGAACTATTTCTATAAGCGCTTGAAATATATAAATATATACATTTAACGAAACAGATCAAATCATATTTGATTAATTCATATATGCAATGATAGATGTAATTATGTATGAGGGATATAGGTAGTTGGATAAGTAAATAATTAAATGTATGCCTGGTAGTTACAGGCAGATGTTAAAGTTTGATTATATACAGTCATTATAGGGAAAAATCATCGAACTCAATAGGGAACTTATTATTTTTGAGTTCAATGGGAAGAATGAAACAAATAATAAGAAAAGTTTGGGAACCACTGCATTACCAAGGGAACTTTTTGAGTTCACTGGCTTACTCAAGGCACAGACCAGAGAGAAACAGACTCAGACATATGGCACCAGTGGCACCACAGAGATAAAGACAGATATGTGGCAGTTATGCCAACATGTTTCCAAGAAAAAGTTGAATTAATCAGAAAATGAATCATTGCTTGACTTTTCATTGAAAAACTTATAACTTTATTATCTATTATTTAATGCCAACCCAGATTTCATGGTTCCGCTAATGTATTGTCGGTACTGGGTATCCACAGAATTTATAAATGTCAAATTTCAATATTTTAGGTTAGTTCAAAGGTCTTGTAGAAAAAGGAGATTTACCATAGAAGTGAAGAATTTACTGCTCAAAATGATATCCTCTATCAGGCGGTTAGTAAGTTTTCCGCTCTCTAAAAATATTTCTACTACAACAAGACTAACTAAAGAAATCATGAGTGATAAACAAGAAAAAGCTATGTCGGAAAACTGTTTCCTTGTTTCTAAACAGGACAAAGTTATAGGCACTGCAAGTAAAAGAGACTGTCATAAAGTTCAGGCAAATGGAAATATATTGCTTCACAGGGCCTTCAGCATTTTTCTTTTCAATGGTCATGGGGATTTGCTGCTACAAAAGCGTTCTTCCAACAAGGTGAGCTGAATAAATGTAATGTATATTTCCAATCTATGAAATAAATATAAAATTTCAATTGTACGATATTTCAGATTACTTATCCTGATCACTATACAAATTCGTGCTGCAGTCATCCAATTGCTGATGTTCCAGGTGAAGAGGTAGAAGAAAATGCTTTAGGAGTCAAAAGAGCTGCTATTAGGAGGCTTAACTTTGAATTGGGGATACCAGTAGATTCAATGAAAGTTGAAGATTTTACTTATCTTACTCGTATTATATACAAAGATGAGGGTAATGGTAAATGGGGAGAACATGAAATTGACTATATATTATTTTTGAAAGGAGACTATAAATTGCATCCCAATCCAGATGAAATATCAGAAATAAGTTATGTTCCACGAAATGAAGTAGATAATTATATTCCAACACTTAGTGGTCCTCTGACGCCTTGGTTTAGTCTCATTTTAAAGCATCGATTAAAGTTATGGTGGGACAATTTGGATGATCTGGAATCTTACATAGAACATAAGAAAATTTTGAAATTTGAATCGCATTGACTTTAATATTCATCCTTGGAATTAATTGGTTCAAGTACATATTCTTTAAACTACTTAGGAAAAAACAATGAATACTTTCATCCTTAATTGTTTGCTTATTACAGTATTAAAATCTCATTCAATTAAGGATGCAGGGATATGGTTTGGAATAAATTCAACTTTATGTAATATTTTGCTGGGAAAAAATATAATTAAATGTAAATGGATCAATAGATTTCCTGATCGACTTCTTGAATATTTAAAATGATGAAATTATAACTATATGTATCATGATTTTGAATGAGTAAATTATTTTCACTAAGACTTCCTTGCAAATTTTATTTTTTTGAATTCAGCATTAAAACCGCTGTAGTTACTCCTTGAAATGAAAATAAAGGAGCATAATGGTTGTTTTATTGCAACCACATAAAATCACAGCTATAATCTATAAGAGATTTTTGCTTCGTAAAGATATAAAAAAAGTAATATTAAATTGATACCAAGAGTCTGAAATATATTTTACTAGTTTAGATATTAAACAAGGATAATTATCATAGTTTTAAGGAATGTAGTTTATAATGATGTTCAAGAAATAAATGAATATATGTATTCAAGGTTTAAATGGCTTTAAAATGGATATTTTATGATGGAACGCCAATTCTAAGTTCTAAAAGCGTATTTACTGCTGGTTTCACAATATTGATTGCATGATCAACAATGTGACTGTCCTTAGTTTTTCAATATGAAATCACTGAATTTTTTTATTCCCGAATATATTGAAGAAGTGGCAATTGAGAATCACTGGGTGGAAGTATAGGATAATAGCTTGACTCCAGATCAAGCTTTGTGAAACTGGTCTTTTTTTATTCAACATACTCAATAGAGAAGTTACAACAACTTGTTTCATGATGTGTGCTTATTCAATTATTATTTGTTACTTGAAAGAATCATTTTTCATACTTTTACTCCAATGTTCATTTTCATAATTGAATAATTGATTATATCAGTATTGACCCTTTAAAAAATAGGCTTATTTGAGGCATATGATCAAGAAATCAAACAAAAAATGAACATAAAAAATGATGCAAATTTTTCTATATTTGAAATATATTAACCGTTGATGAGAATATTTCAGCGGTTACTTGATTCAAGGATAATAAACAGAAGAATTTTGTTTTATATTCAACTACTTATGGCGAAAAATTCATATCTTTTTTTTCAAAAAGGAAATTATTTTGAATTAATTTTCACTTAATTTCTTCGTGGCTACTGTTTCTATTGTTTATAGGTTAAATATACAGGGTTATTCAGGGCAGATTGTTTGGACCAAAATATGGCGATAGGACCCAATATACCTCAATAAAATATTACTGTGGAAAAAGATAGAGGACGTTAAAGTTGAATTTTTTTCCTCGTTTTTTGCTAATTATTTCACTGTATATTTTTTCATTCGTTTTTCAGAAAAACACAATTGAACATTTCAGAGCATCGGAAGGGGATTTGAGGTAACGATTCATTTATTTATTTCGACGATAAAGCATAACTAAAAACAATGTAACATAAAAAGAATAAACTTAAATGTTCCACGTGGCCACCTCCGACTTCTATGCCTTTTCTAATTCTGTTAGTAAAGGACTTTCGAACTTCGGAGAAAATATTAGTCTATCCCCTTATAAAAAATTCAACTTTAACGCCCTCTATCTTCTTCCACAGCAATATTTCATTGAGGTATATTTGGTCCTATCGCCATATTTTGGTCCAAACAATCTGCCCTTAGCCTATGTCCCAATAGTTATGAATCACCCTGTATAGTCTATACCTATGTGGAAATCAACGTAATCTGTTTTTTTTTTGGTAATAAAATTCGCTATCATCATAAAATCCTGCGAATGTAGATGGTTTTTTTTAAACCATCAGTTTTTTAATTATGTTCAAAAGAATGCATTTTAAATGCGAGAATGAATGATAAACAACGTAGATTACATTTAGGGCCTGTTCCGATATTGCTGGTTTTATACTTTCGTTTGCATAAAAGGTGTAGCACTTTTCTACACTCGATTTGATTTACAGCAGTGTAGAGGAAGTGTAGTTTATCTACACATAGTCAAAAGAAGATGTAGATAAACTACGCCTTCTCTACACTGGTATAAATTCAATCAGCAAATGAATACTACAATCGAGTGTAGAAAAGTGCTACACTTTTCATGCAAACGAAAGGACCTATTATTACTCTAGAATGCTAATCCAGTAGTAAGAAATGCGGCGAAAAATTGACAGTGGTCGTTAATACGAATGCGCATCATTAGTTCATTTTCTAGTAGAACGTTGCCGAGTTTCTGAATATTCTGTCGATCGAATCTTATGAAGAGGGGACAATTCGTATAACGAAGGTATGTCGGACAACAACGCGTTTTCTTTCAGTCATTTGATTTTTCACTGTTGCACGATCTGCTCGGAGGTAAGGAGTTTTAAGTCACATTTTCTGAAATGTACTTGTGTACTTGTCTATCATATTAAAAATAATAAATGCAAACAAAAAATTCAAAACTTGAATGAATTATCGGGTTCAACTGATAGCAAATTCCATTGATGGTATATAGTAGTATTGCACTAGATCAGGATATTTCAAAATTGTGGCACGGAGTTTATAATATGCACTCAATGCTCAGGTACCTGTTCATCTAATCGAATCTGCGATAATATCGAATTGGATTGGTGACATTCAGTTTAGATCTTCTGGAACTTTTGTTGTGAGTTCCAAATATTTAGTAAGCACCAGTTGTTACCATGGAATTCCCTATAGAACTCCAATCTTCAGCCAATTTACGGTTTGGTCAAACAATCAATGAATACTCAATAATACCTCTATCGACAAATTTAGATTATAACACGTTACCTCCGAGATCCCGATATATTTCCATTGAAACCTGCAACATCATTGTACTGATTTTCTAAAACAAAGCATATATAAAAACAATTAGTCATCCATGCATGTGTTCAATACCGACAAGAAGTCCTGTATGAATCGAAAAATAAGTTCTTTTACCCAATGAAATATGTTTATTTCTCATTTATACCAATAAACAAGTCGACTGACATAAGGTAGGAAAGTCTAGGCAACGTTCGAGTTGGAATAAACTAATGTCGCGCATTCGCTTCAACGACAACCGCATTTCTTACTACTGGATTAGCATTCTAGAGTAAGTATATATATATTATGATTTCTATGTTTTATACTGGCCCGCAATCGAATAACAATAGAACTCGAACGACTGGGCCAATAGGCATCGTCTCTGAAATACTGACAGTACTGTTCAGGAATATCGGAACAGACGGATAATAAGACGTTTTGACCTGAGATACCAGACCTGCCAGCGCGACCCATCCGGTCCATTCATTTGTAAAAATTTTTCAAATGCAATTTCAATAATGTTTTTAGGGGAGGGTAATGGGCAAGTCTGGTAGGTATATGTCCTTGAAGAACTCCGTGTCCTGAATCCTATATCAAACATCCACTTCAGTCTTGGCCGGAGATTTCACCATGAAACCTTCCTTTCCTCATTTTTATGAGCTACCGCTCTACAATCCTCTAGATAAAATAATCCATCGTCAGGTTGTCATACAGATGCTCTTTTCACATTGAAGTTTGTCAGTAAAACAGAATGAGAAGGATGATAGCTGGTACTCAACAGTAGTTCTTGATTATCTCCATGATTCAAACCCAAACAATTACAAGAGCAGACTGATATCTGGTCAATTTCCGACTCATCCATGTAAGCGTGACCAGCTAGGAGTTTTCCATTTACGGCCATTACTTCTCCATCAAGAGTGAGAACATGATGAGACGATGCTTGTAGATCTTGTTCGTCACGCCGAATATCTTCAGCATTCCTTATTGGAAAAATATGAGATAGTTAATGATTATTACCTTCTTATTCTTATTATACAACAATGGTTAGAAACATTATGTGAACTACGGGTGGAAAAAAGTATAAACGTAAGAAGAAGATTGCATTTTTGCCTTATATAGGCTCATCAAATGCACTACTGAAAAATTGAAGTAGACTACCAACTGGACTGAACTAGTTTTTTTCTTGGAAGAACAATTATATAGAGATATGAAGTATATTATACGTATATTCTGAATCAGAAAAAAATATGGAATTGAAAAATCTAAAAAAACATGGGGTCTGAATGGAGTGACAGACGTAAAATATCTTTGATTACGCCACTGCATTCTACATAAAAAAGTGTCTATAGAATATTACATATATTCCTCGATATCACTGAAACTTTACCAAATAGAGGCACCAATTCAAAAAGCCGAAAAATGATTTTTCACTCATAACTTGAAAACAAAAGATAGGCCAGTTTTTGAAAATCGAGGTTGGGAACCCCTAGCTCTTATGAGGTTACAGAGCTGCCATTCAATCCCGTCGAATTTTGCCCACCCTGTACAACAAGAAGGTATTGAAAAAAAAATCATCTCCTGCGCCAGTGGCAAACATCAGGCCAAAGATGCTTAACATCTAGAGGTAAAATCCAACATCATCAAAGTAATGTCCAAGTTATAAAACTAGTCAAACTTCGGCAGTTATTCGTCGTCGGTAAGCATATCTATATTTACCTGCAAGCAGCAAGCTATATACACCCTGTAGCTTGCTACTGCTTGCTCTGAAAGTGGTTGTAACATAGCAGTCGGCGTCCAGATATTCTTCTCAAGTTTCGGAAACAGAACGTTCACGAAATTTGAAAACCTTTAGTAGAATTACAGTTACATAATCTCAAACTTCCATGATAATCGTGAATATAGAACATCAAAAAATAATTTGTAGTCCACGATGATGTTACAAGCATTTATGAAGACGCTGAAATAAAACCAGGGGTTTTTACTTACATTGTCATGAAACGTAGAACAAGTAAATTAATACTCGCAGCAACAACGGCTAAGCCAAATAGTATGAATACCAAGCTCAAGGCAACATATCCTGGTTTGTCTTTCAAAGCATTATCATTCTGAAAATGATTGAATTATATTATTAGGTACATACTAATAATCCTGAGGACAATATGACCGAACTGCCACATCCAGGTGTTACGGCAAAAATGTCACTATTCGGAATAAAAGTGATGAAAATTTATTGAGAAAATTGAAGTTGCAGAGTTTGGATGAATTCATAAATTGATAAAATAACATTAGAAAATTAAGTAGGTACCTTAGGAAATGCGAAACTTTTTCTCCTTATTCTCCGTGGAGAACCCTTCTTGTATCGACTATATGATTATGAATCACTTTGGCTCCTATGACAAAATCATACAGTCGATACAGGAAGGGTTTTCCATCAAAAAGTGTCCCGCCAGTTGAAATTTTACGCAGTGCTGTAACTCCGGGACTCAAATAGGTTCATCCGAAACAATTCAGCAGGTTATGTTCATGGGGAAGGTCGGTCGCTGCTCAAATTCGCCTTTACAACATTCACGATCATCCAATGCAATAAATCATGCATTTGCACTGATAACCCAAATTGAGGAGAATTTTGTCCATTAGCGACCGATATAGTATATGACCGTACATGACAATTCCATTTAGCAATTCGACGTTGGATGAACATACTTACCTGAAGAGCTACGTAATCCCCAAATCCTATTGTGGTCAGCGTTACGAAACAATAGTAGAAACTATCAAAGTATGTCCAACCCTCATATTTCGAAAAAACTGCAGCACCAGTGGTAATAATTATCGATGAAAGCATACCAGTGGCAAACATAAGATTCATTTCGGTTGCTTCAATTTTAACACAATTCAAATACTTTTTTATTTGGCGTATTACAACTGAAGCGAATTTATTCAGACGTTCTCCTATGCTCTGGAACATGACCAAGCCCAAGGGAATACCAACCTACGAAAAAACCCTTAAATAAATCGGATTCTTCTCAGACATATTTGAAAAAATAGTCCATTCAAGCATTACTGACATCCCAGTAGGCCTTGAAAATCCTGACGCAAATTTATGTGGTTACAAAAGATCTCCAAACTAAAATATATAAATGCAACCTAGAAAAGTAGTTGCAATCAAGAAATACTGAAATTGGGAGCGAATGAATCAGCATTCAAGTTCTATTAAATTAAGAACATAAACAACAGCACAAATTTCAAAATATCTTCGGTCTGTGCATAGACATCAAATAATTGATCTATGGGTGGGGCAGTGTTTACTCTCAATACTAACTTGATTATGGGCTATTAATAACTCAAATTCGATTTTCCACAGCCACCCGAGATGTCCAGAATTCTTGAATGGAGTATACATGAGAGATATTTGAAAAATAACACTTATGATGGCTCATTTCCTATCTCCGTATATTGGAAAACATTTTCGGCGTCATCAGGCCTGCAATACTGTCTACAATCGTTTCTTACCTTCGCTTCGCGTTAAACCAACCATAGTGCATGATATTGCAGGCCCGGTGACGTCAAGCATAGGGAGTAAGCAAACAAAATCGCTTAAATAAGCCATGAGACCAGTCCATGTATTGATGCATTGTTGGAAACATATGTTAAGAAGGAGAGGGAAAGGTAGCTTTTTTTGTTTGAATTATAGAAATTATGCACTTCTGAATAAAAATGAAGGCTGATTGAATATCCCAAAAAATTGATTTTATATGTATTGTATTTATCAAATTGGGGTGTAAGGGGGAAGGATGCGTTTTATAGCCTCTCCTCTCAAATGCCAACCTCACCTACTCGCGGTGCACCCTGTTCTTACGAACGAGGCTCTGGCGACCGAACATGAGCGGTATAACTTTGTTCCCCACAGAAATATTTTAGTTCAAGAGGATAGTTGTCAAAATTGTAGATTGGATCTACTTGGTTTTTTAAATTTTGTGGCAATCTACTAGGTTTTCCGAAAACTAATTCGTACGGAGTATAGCGAGTTGAAGAGTTAACGGTATTGTTATATGAAAAGCACCAATACGAAACCCAATTACTCCAGTTGTTACTTTCCTTAGCTGCGTGCATACGAAGGAAAGCTCCTAAGTGTTTATGCGAATTTTTGAGCGCACCTAGTGTTTCGTGGTGATAAGCTGTTGAATTGAATTGCTTAATTTTGAGCAAATCACACGATTCACTAAATATTCTTGATAAGAATTCAGTGCCTTGGTCTGTAACAACTTCAGAAGGTATACCATATCTTAAAACAAAGTTTTGAATAAAAGATTTCGAAACTGTTTCTGCTTCTTTGTTTGGTAGTGGGTAACACTCTACAAATTTGGTTAAGTCGCATTGAATTGTGAGTATATATTTGTTATTTTCGATATCTATAAGTAATGGACCTACGAGATCTAGAAAAATTTTCTGAAAGGCAGACGAAGCTGTGGTAGTGATTGTCAAAGGTTCTTTTCTAGGTAAAGAATGTTTATGCCGTTGACAATCATCACACTTCTTTACAAATTTTTCAACATCAGATCTTAAGCCATTCCAGAAATACTCTCTTTTGATATTGTTGAACATGCGTTCGATACCTGCATGTCCACCGGTTGGAAGCATGTGAAAATCGTTCAGAATTATTTGCCTTAATTCTCTGTCTTCGATTCGCGTTACATCTCTTATTATATTAATCTTTAAGGATGTTCCTAGAATTTCATTCTTATAATTTGTCAACATATTCAAAAAATTTTTTATTACTAGCTAGCTTTATGAGGTACAATTCTAATATATTATTTTCTGCGCATAAGTTTTCCAGTTTCCTCAACGATGTACCTAAGTCGTACGCTGATCGGATATCCCGGTTAATGAAAATAATTTGTGAATTCACATTATATATTAAATTCTCATTGTAATCCTCTAAATGTTGATTTTTCAAATTATTAAATTCTTTTTCTGAAATTGGTCTTAACTCAACACTTTTTGCTGGACGTTTTAAAACTTCGACAACAACAGGGTGATCAATCCTTTTGCCATCGGAGGCATTCGTCTCATGTTGTTTAGAACCTACTTCATTTTTAGTTCGAGATCTCGTCATGACGCATATATTTCCAACTATACCGTTCGTCATTTCATTGAGTTCTGCTGAATCTATTTTAATACGCGATAAGGCATCTGCTGTTACATTTTCTGAACCTTTTACATAATGAACCGTGAAGTCATATTCTTCTAAAATCAAACGGAATTTGGTTAATCGACTAGATGGATTGGTCATACTGAACAAATAAATCAGTGGTCGGTGATCTGTTAAGATTTTAAATTTCCGTCCATACAAATAGGGTCTGAAATGTTTGACTGACCAAACTATTGCTAAGAGCTCTTTTTCAATTGTACAATAGTTCTTTTCTGCTGGATTCAAACTTGTGAAGCAAAGGCTATTGGATGGTCATTAGAATTTGATAAAACTGAACCTAATGCAAATCCACTAGCATCCGTTCTTAGAATGAATTCGTTATTCTCTGAAAAATCTGGATATTGTAGAATAGGTGCTGTCCGAAGGACTTGCCTTAAGGTTTGAAATGATTTTTCGCAATCTTCCGTCCATTGAAAAATTTTTCCTTTGCGTGATAAGTTGTTCAAAGGTTGAGCGATTGCTGCAAAATTTTGAATGAATTTCCTATAATAATTAGCCAATGCAACAAAACGTTTTACTTCCTCAGAGCTTGTAGGTACAGGATATCGTGAAATAGCATCGATTTTTTCTGGATCTGGCGAAATGCCCTTATCCGAATGATATGACCTAGATACAACAGTCGTTGTAATACTTTCACTGAATTTTGATTATGGTTTTGCAACGAATGTCCGAAGATTATTAAATCATCCAAATAAATAAAACATGAATCGTAATTTAAACCTGACATAGCTTCTTCTTCTTCTTCTTTTTCCCCATATTTTAAGCTTGCGGCTTGTATTTTCCAATTATGACTCCCGAGAGATGGATGTCCATGAGTCTCTCCAGCGTTTTGGTGGTGTTCCCAACGGTCGGCATGTTCCCGGTGTTCCGTCTCTCGCAATCTTCGCAATTCTTTCCTCGCCCATTCTTTCCACGTGGGCATTCCATGACCTTCTTCTATTGCGACCCCATCGGGTCATTCCCTTAGAATTTCTTCGTTTCTCCTTCTGTCTCGTAATGTGGGGCCTAGGACGTTTCTGAGCACTTTCATCTCGGCAGTTCGTAGTGCGTTCTTCATTAATATAGTGTCGGCTCTCATTTCAATCCCATCTTGGCTTGTTTACGAATACTCAGTCAAAACCATATGGACCTCTAACCGCATACGACTGGCAGGATCGCCATGTGATGTACCCAACTAGGGTAGGTTCGGCTAATCGTCTATGCGGTGGAGGGATGACGAATAATGTTCGGCAGACTCATCAAAGGTGTTTATTTCTTAAGACATGTTGAACGGAGCACAGACTATCGAATTGACAACTGTATGATGTAATTCAGTTATGAATGAATACACACACTGAATGAATCTTCCTTAGCCAAATGCTATATATTATTTATACATTGTTTACGGGTTGTGTTTATAATACATCATGAATTGATAAATATGAATGACAATGGTTATAAACATACAGATATCGATTACGTGATATTTCAAGATCAAGTCTATCTATCTGAGGCACGTTCTAATAATGATGTAAGGTTTCACAGGCCTTGCCGTCTCACGTATGAGAATATACAGGTTGTTCATACTGATACATACTACACCTAGCCTAAACATTGGCTTGAGCAGGAAATGGCTCTCTGCGTTGCTCAAGTTACGTCTCAGACCTTGTCGTCTCAGGATACCTGTGCCACAAGATAATCTATTCGAAACCGCAACCAAAGTTGCACTGACAGCCTTACCAGTACACCTTTAAAACACCTTCTAACGCAGCTCTTACAAAAAGATGGATCAGTCGAACAGGACAAAATTTGTATCCGGAGGTAAAATACCCTACCATTCGGATCTCCGGGGGAGGGTGCCTGAGCGAGTGAATCATCGTACAACCACCAATGAAAAGCACATAGCTTTTGCAGCATGGAACGTCAAGACCTTGCTAGACAACCCCAAGGCCGACCGACCCGTGAGGCGTACCCTGATCGATAAGGCTCACTACACATGAGCGCGCGTACATGTGTACGCTCCAATGCCCAGTTTAGTAACTCGAAGCGCGCTGCAAACGCGACGATCGAAGTGAAAACTACGAAACGCGCGCTCAACGCGGCGTCTAACGCCCTCATCCCTCATGTGTACTTAGCCTTAGGAACTGCAACGAATATCCATTGCAATAGTTGCATTAAGCGAGACACTCTTCTCGGACCAAGGTAGCTTGGTAGAATAAGTGTATACTTTTTTCTGGAAAGTCTTGCCGGAAGGCGAAATCAGACAACATTGCGTCGGCTTTGCCATTAGAAACGACTTGGCCGCCAAACTAACTGAAAATCCAGTTGGCATCTCAGAACGTATGTATAATGACCCTACGCTTTCCTGCAGCAAATAACACGTTTGTGAACATCATTGCAGTATACGCACCCACTTTGAACTCCTCTGACAATTTAAAGGATACTTCCTACGAATCACTCGTTGCTACATTAAGATCCCAAAACGGGAACGAATTATTCTCCTTGGAGACTTCAACGCAAGAGTGGGTAGACTCAGAACTGTGGCCAGGAATAATAGGGAAATACGGTACAGATAGCATCAATTCGAACGGAGAATGTCTGCTGGCTCTTTGTGCAGAACACATCTGTGTATAACGAACACCTATTTTATCACCAGACCCAATTCAAGTGGGACTTGCCGCCAAACGCGCTCAGGGCATTGACATACTCTCGACTATGTTATCGTGAGAAGAAAAGATCTCAAAGAGGTGTTGGTCACTAAACCCAGAGCAGATCTGGAATGATCATAGGCCGGTAATTTCCAGAATGAAGATTTCAATTCTCCCAAAATACTAACGCAAGGCAAACTTCCTAAGAGAGCGCCTACAAATCTCCAAACTACAACCGACCATTTTTAACCAACTCTGGAATAAAACAAGGCTGCGTGTTAGCGCCTTTACTGTTCAATATTTTCGCCACAGCTCTCTCGATAATTGCTGACATGAGTATGTCTGCAAGAGGGGTTGGAATAAGATTCAGATTTGATGGAGGCCTGTTTAACCTGAAGCGCCTCAGAGCAAAAACCCGTACAAAGTTTATCACGGAACTTCAATATGCAGACTGCGCACTTATCGCTAGCAGCCCAGAGGATCTACAGATAATGTTGGACACCTATAAAGATATATACGGAGCTTTAGGCCTCAGACTCAATATTGACAAAACCAAAATCCTGGTAAGTCCGCCAGAAAACCTTCAAACAGATATCAGCCAGGATGAAACTCTAGAACAGGTCGAGCAGTTCAAATACTTGGGAAGCTTCATAAATACAAGGGCTAATATGGACACGGAAATACACAACCGAATCAGTTCAGCATCAAAGGCATTCTGGAAGCTAAAGGTTACGACCTCAATCTGAACACCAAGACAGCTGTTTACAAAGCAGTAGTTCTCCCAACGCTTCTTTACGGAAGCGAAAGCTGGACTCCCTACAGGCACATCAGAAGGTTTCACAAAGTTTCAAATGCAGAAGTCTTGCAGCGCGCGAGTTGTATAACAATTGAGACTCAAGTAACGAGGGCCCGACTCAGATGGAGCGGCCACATTCTGAGGATGCAAGACACAAAAGACGCCCCAAAATAGTTCTGCACGGCGAATTCACAGAGGGAGTTCGGAAACCAGGAGGCCTGTATCAGCGGTTCGAGGATTTACTACATCAATTCCTAAAATCAGTTAATGCCAATCATAACTGGAAACAACTAGCGTTAGACAGATCACATGGATGTGATGTAATGGAGACTCGAGAAGAGTACAGCGGCGGCCAGATCTGGTTGGTGACTCTCCATGCCCAGAGTGTGAAAGGTTCTGTAGGTTACGGAGGGCACACGAAAGTAGCCCTGAGAAATTATATAATAAGTTTGATCGCACCGATAGTCTTTTTGTAGATTTATTCACGGTAACGAGAGACTCAGGGAGACTCAGCTAGAGTGTTTCTCTTTCAACCTTGTATTTTGATCATTTTGAGAAAGATTTCAAGTCCGACTATGTCTGCCGCTGGGCTGTCACACAGAACGATGGTGAGCTAGTGTAAGTGAGCTTTGAGACAGCAGTGTCCTGTGACGACAGCCACGATAGATCTCAGATTGGTTGGAGAAAACTGGAAGGTATCCAAATGGGTTGCTGTCTGTTGCGCCTTCCTAATTGAGAGAGGTTAGACCTGCATTGAGTAATTTTGCCGAATTGACTCTGTCTGCTGCTTGACTAGCCGTTAGGATTTTTGACCATCCTTTTCAGCACCTGTCAATAAAGTGATTGATGCAAAGGTTAATGGCTATATCCGCCTGGAGTTATATCGCCAACCTGCCTAGACTGTTACTGAGCGAATATAGACTACGGCTCCAGAGCCGTATTTGGTTCTGGAATTGCCATTAAACTAACAAGGTCCGTTCGTAGGTCAAGTTCCTTATGGCAGAGCCAGTCATCTGTGCTGTGGAGCAGACCACTGGAGGTCATATCCGAGCCGGTTCTTGTTACAACCAGAATTGGGGTTGTAACTCAAAAATGATTGTACGACCTATAATCACATATGGGGGAGTAGCCTGGTACGAGGAAAATGCTAGACAGAGTACAAAGGCTTGCCTGTGTGTGCATCACGGGAGCTATGACGACGTGCCCAATTAGGGTGCTTGAGATCATCATAGACCTCACATCTCTACATCTAGTGATTGATAGGGCAGCCCATGAGGCCATCTGATCATCAGATTATCTAAGAAAGGAACAGGTAACGAGAGAATCAAAAGTCAGGAGTTTGGTCCTCTCTGAAAGACTAATCTCATCTGCAAACCTTCCCATAGACTTAATGATCAAGAAAGTAAGCATTGAGAAAATTTTCAGTACAAAGTTAAGTAAAAGAAAAGATCGGGAACGGGAGTACACCGACTAGGATCTTAAAGAAAATACATTAAAATGGTATACAGATAGTTCTAAAACCGCTACAGGAGCTGGCTCCTGTCAAGCGTCCTTTAAACGGAAATACTAGCAATCGAAAGATGTCTAGACGTGAATCTAGAAAGGAACTATCAGAAGTGTGATATAGCTATTCATACAAACAATCAAGCGGCAGGAAAAGCACTGAGCTCCTATGTCATTGATTCAAAGCTGATTTGGGAGTGCCGGAAAAAACTCAATGAGGTAGGCAAGGTCTTTTTAATCTGGGTTCCCGGTCATTCGGGAATCGTAGGAAACGAGAAGGCCAATAAACTTGCCAGAGAGAGCGCACAAACGGCACTCACTGGCCCAGAACCCTTCTGTGGTATAGGAAAATGCACCCACAAGAAGGAGTTTATGGAGAAGGAGAAAGCCGAAAAGGAAAAACTCTGGCCGAATCTCCCAGGAATGGATCACTCCAAAAAGTTCCTTTGGAACTTTGAAACTGCTAGATCCAAAAAATATCTGGATCTCAGTAAGAACCAACTACACCTACTCACTGGCTTCCTCACAGGACATTTTCGCCTAAAGAAGCATCTGTTGAGAATGGGTTTGTCGGACACTGACGAGTGTAGATTCTGTGGGGAGGAGGAAGAAACTCCTTTTCACCTGGTTACGGAATGCTATGCCATTGCAAGCCAAAGGAAAGAGTGCTTTGGACAAGAAACTTGTAGGAGTGGGGAATTATCCTCGTTGAAGCCGTCCCAGATATTGGATTTCATCAGATCTCTGGATCTGGAAGGTGAGCTGTGAAGGACGCGATGAAAATAGCTCTGTTAGGGGACACAACAGACCTTGAGGTCGCAACTCACTATATCTTCAACTATATATGTACAACCAGATTAGTTCTCATGCCCAGCACATTGTCAGCCTTCAGTTCCGCTGAGAGCTGGTTACCACTTTGTCAGGATCGTTAGTTGGTAGAGCCTGTGAGTTGATAGTTTACCTCTCCGTGCACAAAGATGTGAAGGGGGGGGGTCTAATACAATCTCCATAGCTGAACTTGAGTAGAGCGAAATGCCTCCGAAATAATGAGGCATGCCGTTCTTTGAAGTTTCGATCTGTACAGGTCCACTAGGCAATACTGCCTGCTATAGGTCTAATCACCATCACATAAAGCCAGCCAAAATGCTTCGGCGCTATTCCCCAAGTTTTTCCAAAAATTCCTTCAAAGGTCTAGAGGGAGGGTCTGGCTTTGTCCACATGGGAGTTTCGATTTTTTTATCCATGATGCCCATCTATTTGGCTTCTTCCACATACGGAATTGATTCGCCGTAGAGGGCTGGAGGAGTAATTTGAAATTTCCTTTTTGTCGCGAAAGATACAGCCAAGGTTTTAGAAGGGTTGACGACCAACTGCTCGAAAAACTGAGTATTAAATCCAGTCAATAAATGCATTGTAAAATGCATGAAATATGACCTGATTTTTGACTTCGTCAAAGCTTCGCTAGGGGTTCTGATGGATGAGCATACTAAAGTGCCCGCTCTTCGAAACTGAGCTTCTGAAAAAGATGAGGGGGGGCAATACTAATATTCTCACGAATAAATACTGTGAAACTAATTTTTTCGAAAATAGTTGATATTTAATATGTAATATCTCGAAAACCTTCCGGAATTCTACAAGAAAAATATTTGTAGATTCAAGATTTAAAGCGGTGTTGCATTGCACTGCCAGATTAGGTTTGTTTTGCCTCCATCGGAGCTGTCACATACAGCTCGTCTTACATTTCCAGATCCAGAGTTCTAATGACTCCGGTATCTGAGATAGCTTCCCAATATCTAAATTGACCATGAATTCACAAACTAATTAAATTGAAAACGTTCAACATCAAATAACGGACAAACTAAGAAAATTTCTGAAAAGTAGACCAGACTTTTTGGAAGTAATTGAGAGGAGATTTGAAATGAGTACTTTCAAAAGTACGAAAACATGATAAAAATTAGGGGCAGCGCAACATTTAAATGGAAAATGCCTTTCGATTTAATTTACTGTTGTCCTGCTAGTCTTCGAGTTACAGAGGGTGTCGGAGATAAAAAGTGGAGCGTTAAGCTAAGAATTTTCAACAATTTGGTTAATTGACATAATGACTATGTATTGTGTGAATTAAACCCCTAAATGATTTTGAAATAT
Source organism: Coccinella septempunctata (assembly GCF_907165205.1). Taxonomy (NCBI): domain Eukaryota; kingdom Metazoa; phylum Arthropoda; class Insecta; order Coleoptera; family Coccinellidae; genus Coccinella; species Coccinella septempunctata. The sequence continues at coordinate 8,943,893 of NC_058190.1, read as the reverse complement.
CATGGAGTAGTATGGCCATGGAGTAGATGGCTGAGATACAACTCCCATTGAATTTCAGTACGGGACTGTGGAAGCAGGTGACTCCGGCATTGCAAAAACGAACCAAAACATAAACATATAGCTGGACAATGAATGGTTCAATACCAAGTTAATCGGATTAGATGCATCAGGTCATTTTTGAGAGAATCATAATTGTTGTATCGTGCAATTTAGGGTGAAAAAAAATGTAGAAAATCGAGGCAGTTTTTTGAAAGTGCTTATGTTAGTTATGTTGAAAAAGTGCTATGATGTTTCCCCGTTTCATTCCATTTTTACCGCGATTGTTGGAATGTTCGAACAAGAAGATTGTGATGCCTATTGTGAAAAAAATTCGTGAATAATTTACACGAATTTTAGTAGTGAGATTTTGATGTATTACTATATTTTTTAAATTTGTGTCCTAAGTCTCTTCTGTCCGCTGCTATCGAAATGAGCCGTTTCATAAAATCGTGTAAGTTACTAAAAAAAAATGTGAAAAATCCTAAGTTTCCATTTTCATTACGACGTAAATATCTAACGAACCAATATCCTAAACAAAATCACATGGTCAAATCAGAAGATAAGTTTTTTTTCCGATGCTTTGTGATAATTCGGCGGTCTAGGCTCGAATAAGGATCTATTTCAGTAATCATTTTCAATTTTCAACTTTGTCATTTTGAAAGTTTAGTTTTGTATAGGTGATTTTTGGTGAAACGCTTCATTTTGACCAGTTCTACATTCTGTTGAAAAACCTCACCTTCAAATACACCCTGTATAGTAGATGTTTTGTCAATTTTCCAAATTATCATAAATTCTGAGCCGGAAGATTTACTATTGATCTTAGACATCCTGTATCTCGAAAAGTAGTCACACGATTAATATTTATTAATATCTACAAAATACCAAAAACTCGGCAAATTTAACCTTAAGATATTTTCCATATAAGTACAAGATGTAACCAAATAATTGCGAAAGTTTTAAGGAGATGATTCCTTGGAGATAGCTAAAGGGGGTGGGGGTGTTACATGTAAACTAAAGCTCTTAGACCTTTTCTCAAGAAGTCAAAAATGAGAAAAAGAAAATTAGTATTTTTTTTCTCAAAAATGATGAAGAGTTGCAGAAACATCATTTTGTCGGCATGTTCATCAAATTTTTTCGATTCCATTCATAGAATACCAGTTAATGCACAATGTAGTATATTTTTTTTATTAGGAAACTATATATTGCTTTTACGTACATAATACAGTTAAAAGTGATCTGCAATAAATCGTTCTTTTCAACATATATTTTTTAATTGATAAATTCTGTTTGATATAAAAATTCTTGTAGAAATGGAAGAGAAGTTGCATATTTTCAAAGGATCACAAAGAAATAATTGGAAAAATATTCATAACTGGCCTTTTTCTAGGCCTTTTTACCGATAGAACATGCACAAAATGGCATTCCTTTAACTGTACAGCACTTGCAATAAAAAAATACTAATATTTTTTTCTCACTTTTGAAAGCGTGTACCTTTACAAGGAAAGGCCTATAAGCTTTAATTTACATGAAAGACCCCATTAATTTTTGACAAGGAATCACCCACTAACAACACTAGCAGTTATTTGGTAACTCCTAATTGCCTAATCTCAACAAGGATGGGAAATATTCAAAATCGAACATATGATACTTTGAGTTAACCCTCTAATACCCAAGTCTGCCTTGAGACTGGTTGCAAATAAGTGGATACAAAATTATTCCCTGTGAGCAGTTTAGTTCAACTGCCCATGTCTGCCTTCAGTATAGGTTCATTTTGTGAGTACAGGTGTTAATGTAAATCAGTTAACTATTTGCGAAAAAAAGATGTAGATTATACACAAGCTAATTTGAAACCATACGGAAATAATTTTGAAAAAGAAAAAAAACTTGGGCATTAGAGGGTTAATCTACTATATGCATGGGATAAAGGCCTCCAAAGTCATGGTACTTTCAGGAATTGAACATGTCAAATTACCGAGGATAGTCAGAATCTATGTATCGAATGTAAATAATGAAATGGTGACAGATTTACCATGGCATAACCCATACAAAAGGCTTTTCCACCAGTGGTGACCGGTGTTGAATGTCCATATCCTATCATAGCTAAAACGACTGTTGCAAAATAGAAAGCACCTGCAAATTTCCATTGAGGACCCGCCTTATGTGGTTTATATTCTGTTATCACTAACTCTATCATTTTATAGTCATCTTCTGATATGTTGTACTTTTTTTTCAAAGCATTCGAGGATACTGAAAGAATCAGTTACAAAAATTCAACAAATATTTGATTTCTTGTTACCTTTTAGTAACTCATCTCTTTTACTTTCTTCTTTAGACTCTAGTGCATCAAATACAGCTGCACCAATCAATAAATAAGTGAATGTACAAACTACTAAGGACAATGTTCGTACGTTCTGTTTTTTCATTTTGGGGCTTTTTGCTTATTATCAAAACATTCATTTAGTGTCTAAATACTAAATTATTGGATATCGATTTTTCACATTTCAAAAGGACCCAGTGCGGTTTGTTTTCAAAACAATAACCACAGAAGTACCATTGACACAAGACCATAGACCACAGACATCTTCTTTCTTTCAACTCTCAGCTCAAGTGTCTCAACAGTGACGAACAGTTGAATATCCGATCCGATCACTACATTTCAATAATTTCGTACATATGTATACGATACGATGTGCCAGATAGGGATTTTGTTGCTGTGGATGATTTGGTTTTTTATCAACAGACTTCCTATTGGGAATTCAAACCAAGCGATACGCCCTCTGGTGGCTATTTTTGTAAATAAAAAGTTAAGGCACTTTTGTCATTTATTTGTTCACATCATAGACCTAATAAAATAAAATGTATTATTAGGTCTATGGTTTACATCGAGGAACGTAGAACAATGACGTAAAGGCATTAACTTTTTACTTCGAACTGTCACCACTATGTCGCTGCAATCTACATTTGAATTCCCAATAAGCTCTACTATTCCCGAGGGAGTTGATAAAAAACTCCATCAATGACCAAATCGACCTCAGCAACAAAATATCTATTCGTTTCTGGCACTAAAAGTCGTGATTTGAAAAACTCAACTGCCCCTTACGTGAATGGGAATTCAAACCAAGCGATACGCCCTCTGGTGGCTATTTTTGTAAATAAAAAGTTAAGGCACTTTTGTCATTTATTTGTTTACATCATAGACCTAATAAAATAAAATGTATTAGAGAGTTGAAGTGCTGCCATGAACGTGAACGTTAACGTTATAATTGACATCTACGCATGCTCATTCGACAGTTTTTAACGTTAACGTTAGCGTCAGCTTTACGGCCTACGTAAACTAGCGGTCTCCCACGTTTACAGAGAGTTGAAGTGCGCACAGAACGTTGGCCTGAACGTAAACGTTAACGTGACAAATAACGTCAAATATAACGTTTACGTGTTGTAATGAAATTTGAGTTGAAGTGCTGCCATCCTGAAACGTCAGACGTTAACATTGAACTAAACTTTCTTTAGTTCAATGGATGTTAAACATAACCTATCAATTTGGATTTTGATTTTATTTTGCTGGAACTCTCTTTTATCTAATATCTAATATTGAGCCTCGACAGCTGGAATCATATTTGAAATATTGATGTTCTAATGATTATATGCATAATAAAGAGAATTTTCAACTTGAAAGTATTTTATTATCAAAGAAATGTTTAAGTGTTAGAGAAAAGAGAATCGCAGTTGAGTTTCACCCATTTCCTTACTGAATGTAATCTGATAACGAAGTTTCATAACTAAATCCTTTTGATAACTTTAAAATCAATGCTGATTCCTTATAACTTTCATTCATTATGAGAAAATACATGCGAAATATAAACAATGACTGTTGAGGTTATTGAGAATTTCATTCAACAGTCAAAATTCGGCCATTCGCAAGTCATCGGTGCTACTCGTTTAACGTTCGGTTAACGTACGTCGAAGTTTAAGGTATACGTGGGTGACCGCTAGTTTACGTAGGCCGTAAAGCTGACGCTAACGTTAACGTTAAAAACGGACGAATGAGCATGCGTAGATGTCAATTATAACGTTAACGTTTACGTTCATGGCTGCACTTCAACTCTCTTACATCACATCACATACACGTTAAACATCGACGTACGTTAACCGAACGTTAAACGAGTAGCACCGATGACTTGCAAATGGCCGAAATTTGACTGTTGAATGCAATTCTCAATAACCTCAAACGGCATTGTTTACATTTCCCATGTATTTTCTCATAATGAATGAAAGTTATAGGAAATCAGCATTGATTTTATAGTTATCAAAAGGATTAAGTTATGAAACTTCGTTATCAGATTACATTCAGTAAGGAAATGGCTGAAACTCCACTGCGATTCTCATGTCTCTAACATTTCATTGATAATAAAATACTTTCAAGTTGAAAATTCTCTTTATTATTCATATATTCCAAATATTATTCCAGCTGTCGAGGCTCAATATTAGATATTAGATAAAAAAGAGTTCCAGCAAAGCGAAATCGGATTACAAATCGATAGGTTATGTTTAACGTTCCATGATGGCAGAACTTCAACTCAAATTTCATTACAACACGTTTACGTTATATTTGACGTTATTTGTCACGTTAACGTTTACGTTCAGGCTAACGTTCTGTGCGCACTTCAACTCTCTATTATTAGGTCTATGGAACGTAGAACAATGACGTAAAGGCTTAACTTTTTACTTCGAACTGTCACCACTATGTCGCTGCAATCTACATTTGAACTCCCAAAAAAGGGAGTAAGTGAAATCTTACCTGATCTGACTGTTCGAGCTTTTTTATCATTGAACTCTATGGGGTTCCCATAGAGTTCAATGTTTTTTATTCAAAATATATTAGTGTTCTGTGTTCAAAATGCTAAATACCGAAGATATGAATTATTAGAGTTACTCTTTACTCTGTATATTATTATTATTGACTGATGTTATTTGATCTTTTATTTTATACGGTTGTCTCTGTTTTGTACTAAAAACAGATAACATATAACTTTCATCATAAACATGAGTTTTTAAACCACGACATGTGGTAGGTGAAGGTAAACTCAACCCTCGTGAATCTACATGAAATTCTGATTTCGGAATACCCCAACTCTCATTATTTATCTGTGTGCCTTTTTGAGTTTTTGGCGTGAGCCACTTCCGAAGTTCCGACAAATTTCATAGTTTTATAATGTTTTTAGCTAGAGATTATATACTGATGAAAATGAAAACCATTCGAGATAATGACAAGATATAATTTTTTTTTTCATTAAACTCCCGGAGAGTTTTCAAGTCTTCTTGAGTTTTTTGGATCACTCTGTAGGTGTTCCAAAAGACCGTGGTTTTTCGAATACCTGTGACTTTTGAGAACTGTCAATAAATCCATTTTTTAAATGGACTATTGAATACCCAATTACCAATTTTATGGAAATCTTTCAAGCCTAGAATAAATAGTTTCTAAATTTATTTTGGACCTAAAATGTGTCCACAAAAATGAAGACTACTATATCCAAAGATATTACATCATGTAACATCTTTGGCTTTACCCAACAGACAAAAAAGTTTGGACATGACATTTCAAAAAATCTTAGGTGATGGCTCAGTGTGCTTTTGGAGATGCATTTGTTTTAATGGGCGCACAGATCTTATTATCCTCATTACAGTGGTAGGTAGCCTGATTTGATTGAACAAACTATTAAATATTCCCTTTGCGACAGTCACCGGTGACAATTGTAATGAAGGGGTAGTTTTCAATAAAAATACCCCCTCATTTTAGAATACTCCTTTTAGTATCATTTTCGTAATTTTATTTTTGAATTTATTTTTAGAAAAATCTTTTCAAATTTCCAATTCAGGATTCCGACATCGTTCGGAATTGTAAACATTCCGCACTGTTTTTATTCCGTTTTCATTTCTGAAAAACGATGTCGCACCGTAACATCCTGTTTTCTTCCAATTGGAAGATAACCGTGTTTTTTGTTCGCTAGCACAGATAAGTCGAAATTAAGACGTCTTCATCGACGCAAATTTTACCGAATTTCGACAGTCGGGGCACATCTGATTTCCGCACCCCCCCTGTGGTTATAAAATCAGATGTTCCCCGCAGGTCACTTCACTTACGATCAACTTGCTGCCGACTTACGATTAACTAGTGCCGTCCGCCGTAAAAACTTGTTGGAAGATTTCTTTAGAATTACTTCTTTTTTTTTTGTTACGATTCTTTTATATCATTGGAACTTCAGCCTCCCTTCATCCCTTACTCCTCGGTTTAGGTTCCACTCCTACTGCTGAAGCACCCCGCTGGCGTGGATACTCAGGGAGTGCGGAAAGCACTTTGGAGTGGCTAACCCTCTTTCCTCCCTCGTTTGTCCGACGCTCACCACTACTGTTATCGAAGAACCCCGCTGGCGTGGATACTCAGGGGGTGAAGAACGCGCCTAGGGGTGAGCTGTCGGGAATTTGTGCCGTCTTGTTTCATCCCCTAACCTAGCTGAACTCCGATACCTGTCCGTTAAGTGTGCGTCTTAGGTTCTGGCTGGCGAACACGTCCGTAAACCCCGTATAACGTTTGAGATCGGATCCTGTATCATTTCGTCCGTTTTGTCCTGTAAATTCACCGATCTCGAGTCTTTCACTGTACGAATATTATAAAAGTGCCATTTGTGTTTCCTTGTACGAGTCGACAAATATAATTTGTGCACGTTGATTTTCACTATCATTGGGCGTCGCTAACACCCTAGATACCACGGAACCTTGTCTTCGGCTAGTAGCTACCAGGGTAGGTTTGCTATTTTCCCTTAAAGAATAGCTGGCGCTCGAGTACATCGAGAAAAAGACGTTACACAATTTTATGTCAATCGACGATAAGGCTCTTCCAAACCAAGGCAAGAATTGTCAACGACCGCTTAGAAATGCACGGCATCAACGGCATGGATTGACCCGCTGCCTCTCCAGACCAAAATTGTAGTGAACATGTCTGATCTGCAATGTCTCAGCAATTGCCCCTCTTACCTGACTCATCACAGATATAACAACACCATGTGTGCGAAGTTGACCAGGACTCTTAGAATTTCGAATAAAATTTCTTGTGCTGAATTTTACTAGATTTGTGCTGCTCTGGGCCGTTGAATTTTTTTATTCCATACGGTTCTCGAGATATTCCACAAAACACATAGAAAGAGCCAGCGAAGCACTTTTCGAAAAAATAGGTTTTGGCGGCAGAAGAAGATTGTACTATAAATGTACGTAGTATGAAGAAAAAAGTTAGCCCAACACTTTTGTTTATTTCCTCAAAAATTTGTGGAAAAATTTGTGCTGACTGTTTTCGCGAAAATTCGTCGGTTTTTCCTGGAAATCGAGAAATTGAAAGATAAGTTAAACCAGCACTTTCTTTTTTAGTTAACGAAAACTAATGCAAAAAATTAGGCTACACGTGTGCTAACCTGTGCAGTTGAAATTTCCACGTAAAACTTGCCATTTAGTCCAGCACTTTCGTGTAATTCCGTTGAAATTTTTTATTTGCTATATTTGTGCCGTTGACATCTTCAGATAGTTTTCAACTTCTTCTTCAAATGGTGGATATTAGAGAAAATCAGTAGATAGTTTGAAAATCAGTATAAAGGGCAATAGGCCTTACATTCATACCGTTGAGGGTCACTACTCTCCATACACAATATACGAGTCGTCAAGATTTGCATAGCGTCATGTATTACAATAACACTGTTGCCAAAATTCAACTTTCAGGAGAGAAATTGAGCTTGAGCACTTATACAATAGTAATACCTTTACGTAAATAATCCTTAATAATTATGAATTATTGGGGTGGAATTCAAACTAGATAATGAGTAAATGATATCCAGAAGCATAACACCTTCCGATTTGAAAAATCCGTAAGTGTTACGATCTGAATCCAACTAGCTATCCACCATTACTGAAGGTGCCCAAAGAAAGACCGTCCCATCAAGGAAGAGTAGATGCTGACCATGATTTCGATCTTCTATGAGCTCGTCAGTGCAACATAACTCCATCCCTGATAAGAACAGTTACAGAATTTCCTGACTATTCTTCAATATATACAATAGTAATATTCGTGATATTCCGTAAATAATATTTCAAAGAATTAAAAAACATTTTATTTTTGTAAAACTGAAACAGATTTAAAATAATAACAGAATAATATTTTTGTTAACTGAAAGGTACAGTAAAACATGGTAAAATTATAGTCACGTTTGATATCCATTACTACATTTAAAATTGTGATATCTTCATTAATTAAAATATCAAATCATTTCAACATATATGTTTCATTATATCGACCTTCTTGTTTTTTTTTGTAAGACAATTGAAAATTAAAATAATATTAATGGAATGCAGACTATAAAAAATAATTATCTTCTGATACAGAAACATCAAATACATGGAAGTTCGAAAGTAGATGATACATTACTAGATACACTTTCCTTGGCCAGTGTCAATTATAATAGCAAGATTATTTTAATGAACTAATGAGAAAAAATGTAGAAATTGATATTTTTAAAATATCGAGAAAAATTAACATAATATCGATTCTGAATAAACAGAAAACTCCTGAAATATATCAACTTGATACAAGCGATAACTATCAACAAAAGATAAAAAACACATTTATCGATTGATAAATTATTGTACTTAACCTATATTATGATTACTTTTCAAATTTTCGTGTGCGAGTTTGTGTGAAGGAGAAATAAGGTGCATCCTCAGTTTCATTAGACAGATGTAACTAACCCTACACAATAGACATGTGATGTCCTCAAATGGTATTACCCTGAAAAATAGTTGTCTTTAAAAAACATTATTCATTACAAGTGATTTCAAACAGTCGAGTTGGTTGAGTTACTGCTTGAGCTATCTCTACATACAGATTGAGGATTATTGAGCGGTTAGAGTATAATATAAAGAGTATATACACTATAGAGAGGTATAACAGACATAAAACGTTCTACTTTCAGTTAAATTGAAAAAGTGTCCGTTCACAATGATGTTGATGTAAATGTCGATGTCCATGATGATGGATTTCTTTTGAAATCCAAAGTATTGTTGTCGTTGACCCAAGGGAAGGCACGAAAGTCGTTGGAGAATGAAAAATAAGCGAAGAGTTCTCTACTTCATTCCTCAGACATAACACCCGGTTTACATGCAGCGCACTCCCGCGGCAGTGGGGACAACCACAGGGTTGTCAAATGTAATAAATTTCATTAATCATTAGGGGGGTACTTCGATGTCATTCAAAGTAGTTCTTTCATTTTTTTTTAAATATTTTTAATAAGCAAGATAATGTCTGAATATGATAATTTGGTCGCCCTATATGCATAACATAATCTTACTCACTTCTTAGCCATCATGTCCATTTTTTCTAGATTGGCACAAATTTCAAGGACCTTTTCATCTACTTGTTTCACTTTAATGAACCAATGAAGAGGCCATAGCAAATCCTCTGTTAGCGGTGGATTGAGAATTTCTACGCCAGCTGGATGATTCTTCCAAATATTGAGATTCGTGTTGTAAAACGGTGCTATCTTTCTCAATTTTTTCTTTAGAAGTCTGTGAAGAGGAATAACGATATTTAAGTACAATTTTAGTCACCCATTTCGAATTTGAAGTATGAAATGCATTGCAACTAATGTACAGATGCCAAAATACTCATACTTACTGAAAAATTTTTGTTTTTATGGATCTTTGATACTGCTCTATTTGATCGAAACGATCATCCAACTCATACACGTTTCTCATCAGATTAATTAGAGTATTCATGGTGAAACGGATCTCATTAATCTGAAAAAAGCAAGGTATTTATCAAAAATCTAATATTCAAATAAAATCGAAAATTCACACTTTGATAGTATGTATTATGCATGTCTAGTGTATAGGGTTTCTCAATTTCGATGTCACGTGTCATCGTGAAAATAAACTTGGAGAGATATAGATTGGAAACTTCCATACTAAGAAACGAAACTACAGTGACATTATACACCACAGTGTTGCAGAAGTCTATTTCGACCGTTAATGGCGGACATTTCTTTACGTTGTTCTAACAAATGTATTCTTGATAAACAATAAACTGATTTATTATTTTCATATTATTTGTGTGTTTTTACTGTTTTTCGCACTGAGTTATTAATCTAAGGAGCAAGGTGAGTACGGACCTGATTTATATATACAGGCCGAGTCTTTGAATCGTAAAAATATTTCAACAGTAGATTCTTGAGATCAAAAGAAACACTTTTTTCCTGTACCATCTTTTCCGATTCTGCCCTGATAAGAAGATATAGCCATTTTAAGTTTTCATAATGAGCTGTGCCACTCCTGGAAAAGCAAAATTACCTTCAGAATAACTAAATGAATCTATGACATCTGTGGATCTTTCAAAAAGAGTTGCATTCAGTTAGTGAGAACTAGAAAAAACATTTTTTATATTTTTCAACAACCTGTATCTTTGAAACCGAGCCGATTCGGAAAAAACGGTAAAGGAAAAAAGTGTTTCTTTTGACCTCAAGAATATACTGTAAAATATTTGTACCAGTCTAAGACTCAACCTCTATATGTTTCCAACAACGTATGGCGAAAAAAAAATTTATTAATTTATTGAAAATAAAGAAATAATAAAAGTTTATTACAACACAAAAACGAAAGATTAATAATATTAATATAATGGTTGTGCATTACGCTGTGGAATGAGAAGAGGGTTTCAGGCGTTGCTAGAGAAGCTGCTTAATCCCCAAAATTTGAATGTCTCAAATATTTGGTCAGGGAGGAAGACGCTGCTGCATTAAACATTTTTATATGTTCGTATATTGAAACATGCTGTACAATATCTCTGCTTCCTCCAAATGCAATCTGAATTGACCCAAACACTTCGTACATTGGACTTCAGAATCAAGTTTTGTGTTTAAAAAAATGGAAATTCTTTCGAACGATCTTCCATAAATTTACACTTTCTTTTTTTAATATCCATCTCAAATAATTTTGAGAAAAATACTGAATTAATTTTGACGGACGTTTTCCAGTGACTTCTTGGACGATTGACGGACTGTCCGTCACAATGACGGACGTCTGGTCACCCTAACCAAAGATGTGTCGAAACATAAATGTGCTGCTTTGAAGATGAGTCCTATGAAATTAAATGCCTCTATTTCACTAGAAAACTCAGCTTCTAGTACATCTGGTTGCTCATGTGCCTTGCCTGCTGTTGGTACCTCGAGGATTACTAGATTGTTCTTTATTAAAGTCCATACATATCACAAAACATTTCCAATGATATCTCTAGAACTGTGATATCAAGTGATTATATAATTTCTCAAGGAAATATAATTTTTGAGAAGATTAGATTAGATTGGATTAGGATCATGAGTTAGAACATGTTCTTTTATCCGTGAATTATCCATTTAGTTAGAGTGTATTACTCAACTCATGTTGAAAATAATTAACATTTCGTTATCTGAAACTAACAATTGTGAAAATAAATGTTTGGCAGTTTTAATAAACTTTCCGTGTGTTTCATTCATTTAATGATCGTGTTAAAAATTGAGGGAAGTCCCCCTCCGATCTTTCTCTAGTCGACACTCCTGACCAGCTCCGGTGACTACGTATAGTACCCCGATTCTGCGGTGCGCTAATTGAACGGGGCAGCAGCCCCACTACACTACACTACAGATTTCCTTATCATTCCCTTTGTTAACTCTGTGGAATTCTCGCATTGTTCACATTTAGATTTGTAAACCTCTTTCATTGTTCATCTCATCAAATTAATATTATTTCAAGTCTTCTCAGCCAATTCTGTTGCTGAATTGTTCAACTCATAAGGTAATGTAAGCACAGTGTTCTCAGAATTATTAATTTAACCATTTTCATGATCTTTTCATTCTGATGAAATAGTCCACGTGCAAGATATTTCAGAATCTTCAAACAGATTTATAATCCTTTCCAGTACTGCTCAATAGCAAGGCCACACAAGACAACTCGATTAAATGCCTTCTCAGGAATATGTATTTTATTATATTTTATAATTTACATAGATTTTCAGACCTCTCTAGCTTCTCACATGAAAATGGGTATGTAGCACCAGAACTGAAGCTTCTCAAGTCTTTTTCATTGATGATGAATACTGATTTACTGTCTTCTCAATCTCTTTTATTTTAATCCAGTTTATTTCATTTCTCAGTCAACTCTGTTGCCTGCTCAATTACATATGACAGATTACTGTTGAGATGAATGAATCCTCCTCATTTTCTCCAGGGTGGACCCTGGATTTAGTAGTTTTCCTTCTGAACACGATGTGAAGTTCTCAACTATGGTTCAACGATCAATGGTAAACCATGATACAAGGTTGATACACTCTCGTCCCTGGCTCCACCCTCAAAGGCCTGTTCTGGTAATTGTGCACACTCATTTGGTATGATCTACTCATTGTAACTCAAACTCTCATGATACATTCTCACCTTCATTTATCTTGCTCGATATCCATGTTATATTTCACCCTTCTGCACTTCTCGAAACCAACGATTAGTGGTTTCCCTCATTAGTATTCTCTCTATCTGCACCTCTCATAATTTATCAATTGTATCTTCTGTTCTTCTGATGGACGTTCTAATCGTGCTTACTTGTAAGCAGTCCGTCTCTGTATATGTTATATTCATTGATAAGTCTTTGCACTCTTCAAGTCCAACGTAATGCATAATAATTTTACTATTCTTGCTCTTCTCAGATTAATTATGATTGTTCTTCTCATTTTATTAATTATTTTTGATCTTCTCATTTCATTATACATATTATTCTAGCACTTCGCAGATTAATTTTGCTTTTCTCATTTAACTTATACGATTCATGCACTGCTCATAGGCAAATCATAATTATTGGTCAACTCACATTTAATGTATTGATCTCTCACTGATGATCAGACTTAGACAATGTAGTTAACATCTTGGCCTATTTCATTAAAATTCATTATTCTAACCTTCTGATGGAATGAAGAGGCTCTCGCAATTAATTTTCATTGTTTGCTCTTTCACTGAAAACGCTAAGTCTGACTTCAAGTGACTTCTCATTTGAATTGCTCTGGATTATCTCTGCTTTTAGTTGAATAATGTCTCTCTGAGTCTATAGATGTTGTTAATATTTGTTTTTTATTACTGTATCAGCTTAATTCATGCAGGTGACTTCTTCATTTTATGATTGTGAACGATATACAATAAATGTTTTCATATCATCTTCAACTCAATTATCTCGTCATACAGTCCACTACACTTTTTTTACAAAATCATAGCACCCCCGATTTTGAACAGATCCCCTCACTCTGATGAGGTCAAGGAGGGCCGAAATAGTTTATGATTATTTATTATGAAAAGAACTGTCTTGAATATAGGATGTATTTAAAGATAAGACTTTTTTTAACAGAAGGTAGAACTGGTCAAAATAAAGCGTTTCACCAAAAATTACCTAAAAAAACTTTCAAAATGACAAAGTTGAGAAAAAAATTGAAAATGATTACTGAATTAGATCCTAATACGACCCTAGATAATTTGTGAACATGTGGTTTCTTTCAGGATATTGTCCTGTTCGATTTTTACGTGGAAATGAAAATAGAAACTTAGGATTGCCGAATTTTTCACTTTATTTAGTAACTAATACGATTTTATGAAATGGCTTATTTCGGTACCAACTGACAGAAAAAGACTTAGGACACAAGTGTAAAAAAATAGATTAGTTCAAAATCTCACGCAATGAAATTCGTCTGAATTATTCACAAATTTTTTCACAATGGGCATCACAATGGGCATCACAATCTTCTTCTTGTTCGAACCCTCCAACAATCATCGTAAAAATGGGATAAAATAGGATAATAATAATAATAGTAATTTGTCAACGTACTTGACATTTTTTAACGAAATTATATCAAAATTCTATGGGTTGTAGCTCAGCCATCTTGAATATATTATAAAGGCAATTGTTGGTAAAATGACTTATTTTGATGACTTGTAAATTCTGTCAAAAAAAAAACCTCGCCTGTATACTGTATATACATGTCTACAATGAAATGGAAGCAGGTGTTAGATTCAGTAGAAATACTTTAACAAAATAGTTGCATATTTCGAATTCGTATGTGGTGGACTGAGCGCAGGTCGGTCGTAATTCACGACGGTCCGGGAAAATTAATCGCAAATCGTGTAATTCGAGAAGTGAAAAATAATAATTTCGATCCAGTAACGATTGAAGTTAAGAACAAGTGAGAAAACGTTTCAAACGTTGTGAACAATAGTGAGAAAAGACACTACAAGTTCAAAAACAACAGTGAGAAAAAAGACTCGAAAGTGAAAGAAAACAAACAATCGAAACAGATGGTCTGGATTTCTTGAATCCAGATAACGTCTGTTCACTTTATTCATTGGCGTGCCGCCAAATTACTCAATATGAGCATGGATACGTCAACCGAACAATTCTGTGACCAATCACAGAACTCAAGTACGTTAGAAGATATTCTTATTAACCTTAATCGAACACAAACAAAAACAAACAATTCCTACATAGTGAGAACGTCATCAACAAGTTCAGAAGAATTTCTAGGATTTGAGACAAATAAGTCTGAAGAAAATCCATGACAATCAGTAAGGTCGGCGCCAACAAAGAGGAGAAAAATTAACAACAAAAACAACAACAACATTACAATCCAAAATAGATTCGATGTTCTAAAGAGTGTCGACGAAACAACTACAACAAGAAATGATGCCGCTTCAGAGAAAATTCCGAAACCACCCCCAATATTCATTTACGGGGTAGTTCACTACCCTGAAATGGCCAAAAAACTAAAAAGCGTAGCAGAAGATGATCAGTATACCACGAAATGCTTGCCCGACAATACTATCAAAGTAAATAGCATAACACCAGAAATTTACAGAAAATTTATAGAATTTATGCGCGACAATAATGTTATCCATCATACATACCAACCCAAAGATGAGAGAGCTTTCAGGATAGTGATAAAAAACTTACATCACACAACTGATGTAAATGAAATCAAGCAGGAATTAGAAAACTCTGGACACAGAACAAGGAATATAATGAATGATAGACACAGGTCAACAAAAGAACCACTAAATATCTTTTTTGTGGACTTGGAACCAGCCCCAAATAATAAAGATGAGTATAAAATACAGTACCTGAGTAACAGAGCAATAAAAATAGAACCACCGAGGAAATCGAAAGGAATCACCCAATGCACAAGGTGCCAACAATATGGCCACACAAGACATATTGTAACAGACCATTCCTCTGTGTGAAATGTGGAGGACCACATAACACAACTGCATGCAAGAAAAGCCGAGACTCTCCAGCAACGTGCTGTTTATATGGTGGAGCCCACCCTGCAAATTACAAAGGTTGTGAATTCTATAACAACCTTATGAAAACTAAACAAAATACAAATAACAGACTAAATATCCAACAAAACAAAAAGTTAACAACCGATAATAATACAACTTCAATAACGCAAACACAATATGACCAATATCCAAAAACCCAACAAAATCAACACGAACAAACAAGAACTTCTCAGAATTATACACAACCCAGGAAAAGCTATGCAGATGCGGTCAACAACAACAGGGAGCAACTAGGAAATATCAACGACACCATGAATCATTTTCTTGAGGAATTCAAAGCTATGTTCCAGCAAATAATCCAACAAAACAGTATGATAATGAATATATTGACAACGCTCATAAATAAAATTCAATAACATAATAAAAGTTGCAGAATGGAATGCCAATGGCCTTCTACAACATAAGAATAAAGTAGAAATTTTCCTTCATAATAACTCGATAGATGTCTTACTGGTGAGTGAAACACATTTTACTGAAAAATCATACTTCAACATACCACAGTACAAAACTTACACCACCAACCATCTAGACAAAACAGCCCATGCAGGTACTGCAATTGTGATAAAAAACACCATAAAACATGAAGAACTGCCGAAGTACGAAAAAGAATTTCTACAAGCCACAACAATAAGAGTACAATCGTTATCTTATAATCTCACAATTGCAGCAGTCTACTGTCCGCCACGACACAGCATCAAAAAAGAACAATTTGATGACTTCTTTTCTACGTTGGACTCTAAATTTATAGCAGGTGGAGACTTCAACAGCAAACATACCACATATGGCTCCCGGTTGACAACTCCAAAAGGAAGGCAACTAGTAAGTCTTGCAGAACAAAAAGGCTATTCCTTCTTATCGACAGGGTCACCCACTTATTGGCCAACCGACCCAAAGAAAATTCCTGATCTTCTGGATTTATTTGTTACTAATGGCATTTCTTCAACAAACATGGATGTAAAATCTAGTTTTGACCTGTCTTCAGATCACTCACCAAAAATAGCGACATTTAGCAGCTTTATTATCTACAGAAAACACACCACCAGACAACACAATAGAAAAACAGATTGGGATAAGTATCGAACAAAAATTGAAGACGATTTACCTCGGGGAATAAGTCTCAAAACTCAGAAAGACATAGAAGAAGCTCTAAGCACATTCAACAACGTGATCACTAAAGCTATTGAGGAGGCAACTCCAACAATAGCCCAGCCAAATAAAATCTACCACATCCCAACAGAAATCAAAGAACTTATAGCGCACAAAAGAAGAGCAAGAGCAATATGGCATTCAACACATTCTCCAGTTGACAAGAACAACCTGAACCGAGTGACCAACCGACTGAAGGCTAAAATTAATGAGGCAAAAGAAGCATCCTTCTATGAATATGTTTCGAACCTGAACAGATTTGACAACTCCATTTGGAGACCAATAAAAAACCGCAAGAGGCCAATAATACACATTCCACCCTTACGTAACCAGTCAGATTCCAACTGGGCCAGAAGTGATGGAGAAAAGGCCAGACTTTTTGCAGACCATCTAGCCAAGGTATTTACTGCAAACAGCAATACTATGGACAGCGAAATTGACAGAGAACTACAGAAACATCTGATAGAACAAGATTCATTAGACCTTTCAAATACTGCGAAGTAAAATCTGAAATTAACCACCTAAACGTAAAAAAAGCTTCTGGAGTGGATAAAATCAGTCCAAAAATGATCAAAGAGCTACCAGAAAGAGGAATTGCCCAACTCATGATTATATTCAACGCCATCATCATCCAAAGCTACTGGCCAGAACACTTTAAAGCTGCGGAAATAATCATGATACTAAAACCAGGAAAAGACCCAAACTGTGTTACCTCTTACCGTCCAATCAGCTTGCTACCTGTTGTCTCGAAAATTCTCGAAAAACTGGTCCTTCGAAGAATAAAGAATGACCCAAATACAGAAGAGTGGATTCCACTTCATCAGTTTGGCTTCCGGTCAGAGCATTCGACAGTGCAGCAAGTCCACAGAGTCACTCAAGAGGTGAATAAAGCACTTGAAGAAAAGAAATACTGTATATCAGTGTTTTTGGATGTCGGCCAAGCTTTTGATAAAGTTTGGCATCCTGGCTTGCTATTCAAAATAAAAAAGCTCCTACCATCAATCTACTTCAATCTACTACAATCCTATATTACTGAAAGGAAATTCAGGGTGAAAGGAAATTCAGGGTCAAAGTAAACGACAACATCACAGACTATCTCCCTATAACATCTGGAGTTCCGCGAGGAAGTGTCCTGGGCCCTCTATTGTACTTGTTATACACAGCCGACCTACCAACAGAAACAACAACTGGTACATTCGCTGATGATACTGCTATATTAGCAAGCCATGAAGATCCAAATATAGCTTCTCAAATGCTTCAGAACCACCTCCTAGAAATTCAAAAATGGTCCAACAAGTGGAGAATAAAAATCAATGAGACAAAATCAGTACAAGTTAATTTCTCTCTTCGCAAGGAACAATGTCCTAGGATACAATTCAATAATATCCAGCTACCGGAATCCACATCTACAAAATACCTGGGCATGCATCTTGACAAACGACTCACCTGGAAAGAACATATAACCAAGAAAAGAAAACACGTCGACTTAAAAGTCAAGGAGCTTTATTGGCTAATTGGTAAAAAATCAAAATTATCTCTGGAAAACAAACTCCTCATATACAAAACCATCATTAAACCCATTTGGACCTATGGAATTGAGCTCTGGGGGTGTTCAAGTAAATCCAATGTCTCCATAATACAGAGAAGCCAATCAAAAATTCTAAGAATGTTAACAAACGCACCCTGGTAAGTTACGAACCAAACGCTCCATACAGATCTAAAGATCCCATACGTGAAAGAAGTCATCCAGGACAGAAGTTGCAGACATCACGCAAAACTCGAAAGCCATCCTAACGCCCTAATCCGACCACTGATCAAACCCCCAGATACCAGACGACTGAAGAGAAACTGGCCAGCAGATCTGAAGGATGCCTGAGGACTTATCTGGATAAGACCTCATAACGCCACTTAGGAGCCTACAGCTCTGAACCAGCAAACAGGCCCATAGAATGTACATTCTGATTGCTTGTATACGTAATATAATAAAAAAAAAAATATTTCGAATTCAAAATTTATGTTATCGATAAATCCACATAAGCATGGAAGCCATTGATAACACGAAAGTGTATGAGGAGATAAAAATAGAAAACTTCCATACAAACACTTATGCCTGTTTTCACCAACGATCTCCTATCTAAGTATCCCTTAGCTTTAGGGAGTACCTAACTCTACCCTTAATATAAATTCGTTTTCACCGTACAAAGGTACACTTTGTTAAGGAATACTTATCTAGGGAATGGATAGGAGCTCGTAGCTACGAAATGTGGCTACGAGGGTACAGACGTAATGGTTCACCGAATCGCACGATTTTTTTATGTCTTGCAAACAGATTTCCGTTTATATTCTCCTGAAATATTCTAATGTCCTGTGCCCTATATTCATTGTTTCCCTGTAATAAATTAAAAAGAAATCTATTTCATATCAGATTTCAACAGTATTTCGAAAACATAGGGATCTGTGCTCGTGACATTGACCTGTCATTGTAGTTTGACGTTAAAAATATTAATTTTTTTTTGAGAGGAATAACCATAGATAACCTAAAATTACGCAAGTATCTGGTTTTTAAATCTGGATTATGTGATCTATCTAAAAACAGAAAAGGGAAGTGGATATCTTCGAAAAATGTTTCAAATTCATTTCAAAATAAAGTTTAGTACACATCAAATTCTTGGCAGAATTTTGACAAACAAGTTAGATCAAAAACGGAGTTACCTATACTTCATTCAAATTTATTTTAGCAGTCGGTTGGCCATGAAATAATTTTCTCAAGTTTTTATAACTAGAACGGAGTAAGGTCGGCACTCATGAAATGTCGTTAATGTCATAACGCCGTTGCCACAACTAATATAAATTTTTATTACAAAAATGCCGAAAGTGATTGAAAAAAGAGACAGGGTTTCAGAAAGAGCTATTTAGAATTCAGGTCCGCTCATTGAAATAGTTATACCCTGATATTCTAAAATCCACAATACGTCAGTCGGTAGCGAACATATTCAATATGAGAGAATTTATATAATGTTTCATCTGAATCTAAACGACATATATTTCAGCTGGATATTTCCACAATCAGAAAGATTGTGAATGAAGAAGATAACAAAGAATTTCCATCTATTGGGAGACCCAAAAAAGTGGTGGCATTTGAGAATTTCATGTTTGAGTGAATTAATGCGAAAAGTTTACTACAGGATTTCCGATGAATGTCATCGGAGAATAAGTTCCCTAAAATGGATTCTTCTATTTTTCATTTGACTTGTCCTATGTAAATGTCTTAAGGTACTAATAAATACCTATAATTATTATTATTACATCAATGTATTAAGATGAATAGCCACAAATAAGCGCAAGTTACCCTGTTACTTGTTTATTCATGTGAAATTTTTGTTCAAAGGTGAAGTTCATCTTAACTTGAAACTTGCTTCAATTCATTTTACTTATATTGATGCAAGATGATTTTTGTTGAAGAATTTAACATTCTTGTAATTATCTGTTTATTTCTTCGGGAGATACCCATACCCAACCACTGCATTTCATCTTCGAGTTAATATTTTTGAAATCTACAAATGATGTAAGCCAAAGAAGATAACGAACATTAACTCTCCTCAAGCTAGTGCATATTATGATATCACACTGATCTCTTGTATTTTCCATGAAAATAACTGGATTTGGTATGACTTCAATCAGTTTGTATAAACTTCAATTATGTTCGTCACATATTTTCCGAAGAGATTCGACATTGTGATAAAATACGTAATAACAGAAACTTTTACGTAGAACGGGCAACATAGCGTTGATTTAAAACCCAAAAATGTTTGGACAAGCTTCATAACCCCACATTTTCGTACTATACAGAGTGAAATGTGTCAAATTTCCATGGCCAACCGACTGCTAAAATAAAAGTGAATGAATTATAACTATATGAAATATTCCAAATGGAAAGATTCATGAGAAGAAAAGATGTTTTCCAGAATGTGCCCGTGTTTTTGAATAATGTGAAGATTGAAAGATGAGAATAGAACAAAGTGGTATATTTTTTCTTGGATTGAATTCTATATAGAGAAACACTCTTGAAGCATATTTCAACAACAGTTGAAGTGTTTTTATGTGAAGTGTTAAGGTCGATTTCCCAACTTTCAGTAGGTACTCTCTTCAAGCATATACCGTTAAAAAAAGCTTTGTACCCCATATTGAAATGACGCTTTGTTCACAACAAGAAATATATGATATTTTTTAGCAGAAGGATGCAAGCTATTCTAAAAATATCCTTCAGGCCACATTCAAGTGTTTTTTAATCGATAAGGCAGAAAATGTTCGAAATATTATTTGTAATCTCACCAAATTCACAATTTCCTCATTAATTTCGGTGTCTAGAATCAACAGCATGTCATGAGCAGCAAAGCACGGCTTGGTGGAATTTTCATGCAGACCTAGGCCACAAAGCAGCGATGAGACCCCGCCGGTACTGGGATTCAATTTCGGCTCCATTTGCGGACAGAATAACATAGCCATTAGGAATGGAAAACCAGGAATATTCGGCATCAGAGTGGTTTGGCGTAGGTTGAGATTATTCCCGGAAGCTGACTGTTTAACCTGGCATGCTACAATTAACCTGAAAATTTGAGCGATAAAAAATGAAAAAAGTGTGTTTATCTCTCATCAACTCAGATATCGTTTTATTTATTTTTTGAGGAATTATACTAGGTGAGTCTTCGACTTGTACATACAATGTGTCCCAAAATTCAACGAGAAGCCGGCGCGTTAAGGTGGACATGGTCATAACTACTTCAGGAAAAATAAGAAAAAAAATCCAGCCCAACTTTTTATTTAATTACAACATAACCTATGAAATTCTACGAAAATTAACACCCTTCATAATATTTTAAACTACCAGTGTTAATTTTCGAAGAATTTCACAAGTTATTCTGTAATTAAATGAAAAATTGAGTAGTCATGACCATGCCCACCCTAAGGCGCCGGCTCATCGTTGAATTTTGGGACACGTTGTATATTTTGACAGAAGATTCCTGAGGTCAAATGAAACCATTTTTTTCTTTACCATTTTTTCCAATTTGGCTCAGTCGAAAATCCATTCAAAACTAATACCATATTCCCGATTATGTCCAATGTAGATGCTTGTAAAAAATGACAAGTGCACACACCAGTGTTTCGTTTCAGCATATTACTTGAAACTATGGAGAGTAAAGAGAAGGAGAACGATCGCTGCTTGCAGACCACAGATTTTTTGTTCCCCAAATCATGTGCCAGCACACAACTCATTTTTATTCAATAGATGTGCTAGTGTCGCTAGACGGAAATGAAATGTTGATTCAAACCAATTGAAGTTGGCTGAATTTTCCAGCAGAGATGACAGATTTTATGATTATTCAACAAGTTTTCCTTTTTTTCTGCAAATGGTGAATTATTGTAGCGTCCATGATTGTGTCTCACTGACCGAACGGAAGAAGAGACTTCCAAACATATACTTGTACATTTATAAATGATATAAAATACATATATTCATTTCACAGTACATTTTTCAGAAGAAAATGGGAGCAAATCTCGTTATAATAAGTGACTCTAAATTATTTTTTTCTGTTTTTGAAAAAAGAATCTTCTCGATCGAGTGGAAAATCTGACCCTGGCACCTTCTGCTCTTTTCATGTACCGAAAGTGTTTTCCTCAGAGTATGTATTTGATCGTGAAGATCAAGCCATTATTGTAATTATTATTTTATGTAGGTACTTACTGCATCAATAAAAACTTATAAAGCGGAATATCAAAAAGAGCATACAGTAGGAAAAAACGTTTGTCAATTAAACCTTTAATTTAGTACTGTACTGAGTACCTAATTTTATAATATACAGTCCCTGGCCCGTTTATTAGACGCACTGAGGATTTTTTTATATTTACTGGTATTGCCTGAGGAAAAAGCAGAATATTTGAATTTCATTTCAACAGAATGTCAGTTTTATCTACGACTTTCATTAAATTGTTCTATTTGGCATTTATTTTTGATGTTGTAGTATTAGTACTTAAGTATGAATCAGCACTATGTCTTCCAGTGGACGTCTTGCATTCTGCAGGTTCGGACATTATTTCGATAATCCACATATGAAATCATCATCTTCGAATGCAGCAAACCGAACTATTCTGCATTGATAGTATGAAGCTCTCATTGCTACACAGGGTGGCTCAGCAAAATATTAGAATTTCATGTTTAATCATCAATAAATCAATATTTTTTTATTGAATAAGATATATTATATGTGAAGACCATTTATAGATGAAGTATATATAACATATACATTCAATTTAATAATTCAAAATTCAAAAATCAATAACCTAATAACAAATTTCAAAGCGTGTTTAATTGAGATTTTGCATCGAATCAATGCGTCTAATAATATGGCCAGGGACTGTACATATTTTCGATAATGTCATTAGCATGTTTCTCTTAACCAACTTTGCCACAATTTTAATTAATTGTATTTGGAAAAAACTATTCGAAAATTCATGAGAAACATCTAAACTAACCTAACCTGCAATTATAAAGCCTTTCCAGTCATATTGGCTGGGACACACCATGTGCACCCCTGATGCACCACCCGAATTTCGGGGATTTCACGCACTGACAGCTGAGGAGCGCTGCATATTTACTGAAGTTAGGTTAGTTTAATTTGACAGTTTGGTTCACGTTACCGTGAGAGCCAGGGCGTGAAGCTCCAGTGTGTCAAGTTCCGGGGTTCGCACACCTGACTGGACAGCAGCAAAAATGAAGGCAGTTAATTTCAAATTGAATTCCCGATTAAAGAAATCCAAAAATTACTTTCAGTGATAGCAGCGACTCACTTATTCCTCCCATTTTCGGGGACACTTTTTTAGTACGGCAATCGTATTCCTTTTCTCTACTTTCCACATAACACATTTTTCTTCTATCTTTTATGTTATGTGCCTGGCTGGCACCATCTACGCAATACGTATTGCATCTACAATGTATTTGCATTTGTCCAGATTTTTGAGATGAAAATTTGATTAATTATCATAAATCTTCATTGACTATTGTAAAACAGTGATACTTTTTACCATATGAATCGTGGATTCGTGGCGGATTAGCGTTTGTATTTTATGTTGAATGTATATTTTGTATTGTATTTTTTTCTTCGTAATTCTAATTACAACCGCGAACTGAAGATTCATCAAATAAATGAAATTCATTTCATTTGATAAAACCGTTTGTTAGATAGAACTAAAATTAATTTTTTTCATGGTTTTTCAACAGCCTGCATCTTTTAAATAACAAATAAAAACTCTGACAAACATGCAAATGGAGGAAGTAATGAGAACCGCTGAAGACAGGAAGGCGTGGAGAAGCTGTCCTATCGCCACACATGATGCGACGTTGGAAACGAACAACGACGGAGAGAGTATCTTTTAAACCGAGCCGATTCGGAAAAAATGGTAAAAGAAAAAATGTTTCTTTTGACCTCAAGAATCTACTGTTTAAATATTTGCACGAGTCAAAGACTCACCCCATATACAATTGAAAATACGTTTTCACAGAAAAAACTTCTTTTTCCATATCTCTCAAACGGTGCCTGGACAAATGAAAAAAAAAAAAAAGGAAACAAACATGAACCTACGAGCATAAAATGTTTTAAAATTCGCATTTGGGGGTGCGCTCAATTCTTTGGCTTTTAGTTGAGGAGCCCAAGAGGGAAATTCGGGATTTACTAGAGTGTGTCAGATCAATATAAGCGGAGATACCTCGGACCCTGTAGAGTACATCTACCAAAAATCGGACCCATATATAGGGCGAATTGTCTAGGACAGCCTGTCAGAATAATAAAAAAAAACGATCATTGTTACATACTCGAGCGTGTCATATTGAGATAAATGTGGTTAATTACATGTTGAAAAGTATATACAGGTGTTTTCAAAGGTGATGCTTTTTTTGACAGAAGGTAGAACTCATCGAAATAAGTCGTTCAACCGAAAACTGTATATAAAATATCCAAGATGGCTGAGATACAACCCTTAAAAGTGCGACAAAATTTCATTGAATTTCAAGTACGGCACTGTGGAAGGTGACTTCGGCATCGCAAAAACGAAACAAAACATAAACATATGGCTGGACAATGAATGGTTCAGTACCAAGTTCATGGGATTAGATGCATCAGGTCATTTTTGAGAGAATCATAATAGTTGTATCGTGCAATTTAGGGTGAAAAAAAAATGTAAAAAATCGAGGCAGTTTCTTAAAAGTGCTTATGTTAGTTATGTTGAAAAAGTGCTTTGATGTTTCCCCATTTCATCCCATTTTTACGACGATTGTTGGAATGTTCGAACAAAAAGATTGTGATGCCCATTGTGAAAAAAATGGTGAATAATTTAGACGAATTTTATTGGTGGGATTTTGAAGTATTATTCTATTTTTTACACTTGTGTCCTAAGTCTCTTCTGTCAGTTGGAATCGAAATGAGCCACTTCATAAAATCGTGTAAGTTACTAAAAAATAATGAGAACAATTTGGCAATCCAAAGTTTCCATTTTCATTACCACGTAAATATCGAACGAGCCAATATCCTAAACAGGGTCGAATCAGGAGATAATTTTTTCCCACTGCTTTGCGATAATTCAGCTGACAAACGTTCTAGGGTCGTATTAAGATCTAATTCAGTAATCATTTTAATTTTTTTTTTGAACTGTCCTCATTTTGACGTATGTATGGGTGATTTTTGGTGAAACGCTTCATTTTGACCAGTTCAACCTTCTGTTGA
The DNA here is from genome assembly GCF_907165205.1 of Coccinella septempunctata. Classification (NCBI taxonomy): domain Eukaryota; kingdom Metazoa; phylum Arthropoda; class Insecta; order Coleoptera; family Coccinellidae; genus Coccinella; species Coccinella septempunctata. The sequence continues at coordinate 8,918,500 of NC_058190.1, read as the reverse complement.
AAAAAAAAAAGCCTCTCCTTCAAATACACCCTGAATATACGAAATGAGTGGGAGGGCAAAAAACAAAAAACCTTGAAAACCTTGCATCAAGTCCCTTGAAAAAAAAACGTGGCGTATTGATATAAAAGATGCGCATGGTAGACCCCAGGGCAGTAAGTGTTCTAAAAAGAGCGAGTGAACAGTGAATTCCTGAAGGGTAATGAAGTGCAAAGTAGTGAAAGTAAATTTAGTGATTGTGAAAATAAATCAAAGAAAGTCCTTGTACATAAATTGGTGTAATAGTTGTGTAAATAAATTAGACGTTCTTGAAAGAAGACAATTTGATCAACCCAGAGAACGTTACAAGTTATAAAATCGTTGCATTATTAAATTTCTGGACGGAGAAAGAGAGTAAAGTTTTAAAAGCGAACTTGTCGACTTTTACAATAAATTAGTGTTCTCAAAAACTGTTTTCTTGCTCGAAATAACGAAATTGTACTTAGTACAGACATATCAGTATTTAGGATGGGAGTGTTTGAATGCGAGTATGAAATGTAGAAAACAAATTATTACCTTGTGTGGGAATCCACAGGATCGCTGTCCAGAAGAACTGAATTGACAGAAGAAGGTTCAATATCCACCTGTTTGCTGTCACCACGAGATATAACACTGTGGATTTTCATTTCAAGAGGACTGAAAGGTCCTTTCAGCGTTATTTCCTTCATGTACTTTTCCATGCCCCTCATATTAGGTTCAATTTCGATGACTTCCTTCTTTCTTGACATGTTTTTAGATGACTGTGCTTCTTTGTGTGGATTGTCTGATTGCTGGACTTTCAGTCTGAGTTCATGATCTTGCTGCAAGTGAATTGTAATAAAAAAAAAACTGAATTAACTGAAAGGAATTTACATTCCCCAAAATGATTAAAGGACTTTTTTTTCGAAAGTCTGGTACAGCTTGTATTAAATGCACCTTGTTCCGCTTGTTCAAAAAAACACTTTTGATGCCCGACAATCTGTCCTTTTGTTATATGTTGGTCATGACAAATCGAAACGATGCATTGCCTAGTTATTGATGTTGTAACTTTTTTAATAGAAATTATTAGCTTTAATTATAAATTTTGCTGTTCTCTGTGGAATAAAACAGAGACAGAAAACTGAGTAAATACTGAATATTTCCCAAATGAATGAATTTAAGTTGGCATTGTGGTTAATCAATGTACATATACTCCATTCACTTTTATTTTAGCACTCGGTTGGCCATGGAAATTTGACACATTTCACTCTGTATAGTACGAAAAATGTGGGGTTATGACGCTTGTCAAAATATTTTTGGGTTTTAAATCAACGCTATGCACAGAACAGACCCTTTGACTTACTTTATGACGCTATGTTGCCCGTTCTACGTAAAAGTTTCTGTTATTACGTATTTTATCACAATTTCGAATCTCTTCGGAAAATATGTGACGAACATAATTGAAGTTTATAGAAACTGATTGAAGGCATATACCAAATCTAGTTATTTGCATGTAAAATACAAAGTATGATATCAGAATATGCACTAGCTTGAGGAGAGGTAATGTTCGTTATCTTCTTTGGCTAAAGTTTGAATAGTTTAGATCAGTTGTAGATTTCAAAAATATCAACCTGAAGATGAAATGCATATGATGCAGTGGTTGGGAATGGTTATCTCTAGAAGGAATTAACAGATAATTACAAAAATGTTGAATTCTTCAACAAAGATGGAAGTAAAAGAAAGTGAAGAAAATTTCAAGTCAAGATGAACTTCACTTTTGAAAAAAATTTCACATGAATAAACAATTAAGAGGACAACTGGCTCGTAGTTGTGGCTGTTCATCTAAATACAGGCTCGGATCTACGATTTTTTCTGACCGGGGCAAAAATTCATGATGGCGCCCCCCCTCCTCTAAGGTTCTTAGGAAACATATAATTGCATATTCGTCATCGCGATTTCAACCCGAGTTATTTTTTTCACTTATTCGAGGTCGTTGATTACAAATATATGCAATTAGATTTTTCCTAAAATGAGTACTTTAGGAAAAAAATCACTCTTATGAGTGATTGTTCCATTGAAAGTTATTTTTTTCCCAAAGTACTCATCTTATGAAAAATACAATTGCTTATTCATAATCTTCGACCAAGAATTAGTAGGAATAATGACTCGGGTTGAAATCGTTAGAAAAATAAAAAAGTTTGTTTTCACAAGAATGTCGTTTGCAACCCTCGCTCACCTATCGTTTTTACCCGCGCTTTACGAACGAAATTATTCCGAACGAAAATTAATTTTTTCAGCGACATATATCGACCCGGGTCCTTTTACTTATTAATTCGAGGTCGTAGATCACGAATATGCAATTTGATTTTTTGTAGGATCAGTATTTTGAGAAATAAATCACTTTTAGTGCAAAATTTCGAAGAAATTGGTCAACTTTGAGGAGGTGTAGCAGCCAGAAAAAAAGCACTAGTCATATGCTGATTTTTTTGTGATAGATCTATTCTTTGCGAATAAAAAAAACCACACTTCAGTCATCTACCGCTAACAGTTTAGATTTTATAATTTTTTCCGCGAAGGTCCAAAATTTCCGATTTTCCATCGACCATAACTTGAAAACTTAATTTTTAAAAAAAATATTTTTCAAAAAATCCATACAGTATGGAAAGTTTTAAAAATTTTCGATCTCTACGATTTCCCCCAATATTGTTGTCTAAATACATTGATATAATAATGATAATTAGGTATTTATTGGTACCTTAAGACATTTACCATGTATAGGACGAGTTAAATGTAAAATAGAAAAATCAATTTTCGGGAACTTATTCTACGATGACATTCATCGAAAATCCTGTACTAAACTTTTCGCATTAATTGATTCAAACATAAAATTCTCAAATGCCACCATTTTTTTTGAGTCTCCCAATAGAAGGAAATGCTTTGTCATCCTCTTCATTCACAATCTTTCTCATTGTGGAAACATTCAGCTGAAGGATAAGTCGTTTAGCTCCAGATGAAACATTATATAAATTCTTTTACATTGAATATGTTGGCTAACGTCTGACTTATTGTGGATTTTAGAATATCAGGGTATAACTATTTGAATGAGCGGACTTGAATTCTAAATAGCACTTCCTGAAATCCTGTCTCTCTTTTTCAATCACTTTCGGCATTTTCGTAATGAAAATTGATATTAGTCGTGGCCACGGCGTTATGACACTAACGACATTTCATGAGTGCCAACCTTACTCCGTTCTAGTCACAAAAACTTGAGAAAATTATTTCATAGCCAACCGACTGCTAAAAGAAATGTGAATGCAGTATACATAATTATTGGTTTTCATATTTCAATTTCGCAAGGCAGTAGCGTAGTCAAATTTTCCTAGGACAAGATTGGTTAGTGTTATCGAAACACAACCTGGGTTTCACAAAACTTTGATTGCTCAATACACCGTTTTATAGTTGTTTTTTTCGGTTTAGTAGAGATTTGAAATATGCAATAGACTAACTACAGCTGCGTTTGCTCCCTATAAGAACTCACCTTCGAGAGAAAGCTTTCTTCAACTTTTCTAGCATGATTGTTGTTGATCAACCATTGATTAATGGATTGTTCTCTTCCCCCTCTAGGCGAACTCCGGAATAATTCCAGATGCACAACATCGTCACAAACAGAATACACCTAAAAATATTTCAGTTTCGAAAATAGATCATTTTAAAATGAACCTTTTTGAGTAAGCATACTAAAATTCTAAAGAATAGCTGCAACGATATGCTCTTAATCTTACAATAAAAATATCAAAAGATATAAAGAATCAAAAAATTAAATTTCCATTAAACAGAATGAAATGGAATTTCATACCTTTCCATGGAGAACAACATTCTGCGTTTTCTCATCAAACAGATTGTTGACATAGTCGCTCCAAATTCCTTTACGAATTATGTCCCATGCAGGTTGAACTTCTATGAGCATACATTCGAAGGCTATAGGAGCTATTTTCATGATGGGATCGTTGGGCAGCTCATACAATTTCTGTATATTTATACTTGCAGTATTTCCATAATCAATATATATTATATGAACCTGAGTCTTCGATGTTCTGCTGTGAATTTTCACTCTGTAGTATTGATTATCTCCAGTGAAAAGTGCAGCATAGTAGTCATCAAGGTTTATTTTCTCTTCAGTCACTGATTTCAAAGGTGTGGTATTCAAAATTCTATTGATACAAGTCAACAGTTGTTGACTGTTGTCATGAATATTTTGACAGAAGAAATGACTGGCATCAATTCTCTGGAAGCAAAAGTTCAATTCGATTGAGTATATTAGAATCATCAAGGCAGATTAGATTAGAAGTTATTTTCAGACTTTGTCTACGAGGTCGAAGTAGAACATGGGAACATTTTCATAATAATAATAATAATAATAATACTTTATTAATCCTGTCAGACAAATACATGTCAGAGAAAAAACAAAATCGAAATAGAAAACTACTCACAAGAATCAGAAAAATATTCAGCAACAGAATAATAACATCTACTAACTAAAATAACTTTAACTGCTTTTTTTAAATTCATTCAACTTAAGACTTCGCAATGATTTAGGTAAGTGATTAAAAAGTTTGATACAGTGATACATTGGTGAACAGTTTAGTTTATCTCAAACGAAACAATACACATAAAACATTTTTCATCATTAATATAGTGAATCAGTTCAATACTCACGTATGATATACAAACAGTTATATACTCTGTATCTCTGGAAGGAAGCGGGTCAAATTCTTGCTCAGTAAAACAATTTATTTCTTTATTCTCTTCTTCCTTCTCAGGATCATTCTCATGGCTATTGGAATTGAGATTCCTTTGTTGTTTTTCTAGAATAGCCAAATGTTCATTTGCCAAATGAGTAGGGAGAACGTTGAGTTTTATTTCCAGCTTCAATTTTCTTCTCTTTACAGCACGATAAACAGGCATGGCAATTTTTCCTGGAATGGTTGTCACATACTGTTGACCATCCACGGTTACAGTTTCAGGTTCCTTGTAGTTCTTAAATTCTATGTATATTTTGCTGGATAAATGAAAAATTACATTATTCAGATATATATTTTCAATTCCCATAAAGATACTTATTATGTAGAGAGACGTCAATAAAAACAAAAAACTAATTTAAAATACACGAAGAGCGTCCTGATCTGAGAGGTGGACAACTCAAAATGAAGGTTTTATTTTCGATTAAGAATTTCCTCCGGCTTTCCTTGAAACATTTGGAACTTTGAATTATTCGAATTTCCCTCATTTTATTTTTTCTCGTTTTCTATATTTTGAAGATGAAAAGGGCAGTTAAGGTTTGAAATTATGTTATCCCTGAAAAAACTTCTACTTGACTGTCTATAAGGTAGGCCATATATTACTCTAATGGTCAATTTTTGCATTCGAAAAATCTTTTCGACTCCAGAAAAAACACCCTGTACAATTATCCCGTAAGTCAAGAGTAGGTAGTTGGAAATTGCGGAAATATCCCCATCTCAAGAATGAAGTCGAAACACTAAATATCTTTGAAACGGATGGCATTTATGAAAAACCGGTAACGGGATGCTTTTAGACAAATGTGGGGAAAAAAACTTGAAATATAAGGGGTCCCATTTAAAAAACATCGACTCTTCTCTTTATCTCTGAAATGGTAATATTCTATGATCCGTCAAAATACCACAGAAAATATAAAAATTACTAAAACAATTTTTTTTTAAGATGAACCGAGATATCGTGAAATATTTTAAAGTGATTTTGCAGAATCGCCGTGTAACTCGAGAACGGGTAACTATAATAAGCTTTCTGATATCTAATTATTGCGAGAAAATGGATGGGGTTCTTGAAGATTTTTTCTCTTGGTCTTATAGTTCTGGAGATTCTCTAAGTGAGCATCGAATTCGGGATACCCTGCACATTGAGGCCAACTTGCTTCGCCATCACTCTCAAGGAATTCACAGATATTACGGCACGTTTTCGCAAAGTATGAAACGACATCACGAACGGCAAATCAGTCATGCCCACTGTATCCACCTTGGAATGCGCACTAAACCGAGCAATTTCTTACAGTTTGTGTTGGGTTATCTTTATAAATTTTAGTTTCGATTAATTTTCGTTCGAAACTACCAGATTTTCAGATTAAAACTCCTGTTTTGAGTCCGAAGAAAACATGCCCAAAGCTTTATCAAATCAAGCCTGAAATATTATAGCTTTATAACTCAATTACTTTTATTTCTTGAAACTCTAAGTATTGATGATCAATTAAACTGCTCCACGAGAGTTAGGGATATCATATTCAATCGTTTTTAAAAGTATGTAATCTTCGAGAAAATCGCTGTAAAATCATTTAAAACTCAATAACAATTTGAATCGATCCAATAAAAATCAGTATGAGACATTTCGTCAATCTGGTCGCCTTTTTTCTGAAGTGTGGTTCTTTGTATATGCTTCATGAATGTTCTTATTTAGGAATGAAGTCAGTTTATCAACGGCTTCGATTTGAGGCGAGTTTTCTGAAAATGCCAAGACGTAAATTAACAAACGCTGAGGCTAATGGGGCTATCGGAATGCTACAGGGTGTCCTAACTCAGGCTGTTGTAGCGGAAAGGCTCCAAGTCAGCCAAAGTGTGATATCTCGACTTTGGAATAGGTTCAGGGAGACAGGTTCAGTGTTGGAAAGATCAAGGCTCGGTGGGCGAAGAAAAACAACACCTGCTCAGGATCGTTTCATCACCGTTTCGGCGAGAAGAAACCCTACATCTACCTGTAGAATGCTACGGAATACTCTTCAAAATGCACATGGGATCCAAGTCATCGAAACCATCAGACGACGTTTAAGAGAGGTGAATCTAGGTTCTAGACGTCCATTAAGATGAGTTCCATTAACACGTGACCATAGGCGTCAAAGACTGGAATGGGCAAGGCAACATATCAATTGGAACTATTAATGGCGTAGTGTCCTTTTCACTGATGAATCCAGATATGGCGATTTTCAGATTCTCGAAGAATAAGGGTATGGACAATCCCACGCATACTCCGTAATCGTCGCTATATCCAAGAAGTCCATCCATTCCGAGGGGGTAGTATTATGGTATGGGCCCTGATATGTTTCAACGGGCGCACAGATCTACACATTTGTCCTGGGAATATGACCGCCTTACACTATAGGGAGCATGTCATTGACAATGTTGTGCCAAATTTTCACGATGCTATTGGTGAAACTTTTCAATTTCTAGACGATAACGCTAGACCGCACTGTGCAGCCATAGTTGAGAATGCGCGCGAGGAGCTTGGTATTCCACATTTACCAATACCTCCGCACTCACCAGATTTGAATTGCATAGAACATGCATGGGATATGCTCTAAAGAAGATTAGATAATCATCAACCACCCCAGAATCCTTAAATGATCTGAGAGAGCTTCTGCCCCGTTTATGGAACCAAATTCCTCAAGAAATGTTCAACAACCTCGTGTGCAGTATGCAAAGAAGATGTCAAGCTGTTATTGATGCCCGTGGAAGCCATACATTGTATTGATAGTCTTAAAATGCTTGAATTCTCTGGGAATAAAATTTCACTCGATTTTACTGATACTGATTGCTGGGTGTGTTGGACGGACTAACCCAAACCTGCCACCGCGACCAACGGTCTATTGTAGCACACAAGCATGCTCAAAGAGCTAAATCTCTCCCTCTAGTCCCATCCTACCCAAAAAGGAGATGATGTCGGAGGGGGAGTGATTCTTGAGTTCCTCTAGGATCATCTTCGGAGAGCCGAAAACTCCAAGTCTGACCCTGTCTGCCGCCGGGCAGTCACAGAGGATATGCTCACTCGATTTTTCTTAAACACCCTGTATACGCTGCAGACCTACAGGCCAAAATTAATTTGCAACTTGAAATCATATTAATATGAATTTTCATCACAAAAATCTTATTTTAACTATATTTTTTTGAAATTTAAATGTCCAAAACAGTGTGATTTGTTGTTCAACTACTTTGAACCGATTCTGAATAGTTCTGAGTACGAACCAAAACAAAACTGAGGATACAATCAATGAATTTGTCTTGCGATTGAAATTGTGCGAAATTGGGCTGCAGATTTTCAATTATACTCATGAAAGGGTTGACGATATTTTATTCTGTTACAGGTTTTTTGTTCTTCATACTGATAATGCTGATGGATTCATTTAGGGAGCAGAACCTGTATCTTTCACCAAAAACAAACATGGTGATCGCTACCTGGAGCAAGATACAAGTTCTGCACTTCAAGTAAATCCGGTAGCTATGCCTATACTGTATTGTGATAATTTGTCTAACGATGAATGTTAACGGCTCTTCTAAATTCTTGAGAACTCGATTCTCAAACCATTCTGAAAAGTTTCTCTCACGAAATGAAACTGAAGGTGGCAGTTTTGGAATTCTCTAATTCCTAACGAGAAATGTTATAAAATTAGTAAAAGAATAATGGTGTGATTGCAGTACTCTCCAATCACAAATTGTAAATTATTTCGTAATTTTTTAATAAAAAACGGCATAACCAATTCTACTTTTACCCACATCGCTGAATAGCCAATCAAACTACCTTTCATTTGATGTATAACAATTCATATATTCCCATTTGAAAAAATGAAGTAGAGGTGAGAAATGCTAAATTAAAAAAAAACATACGATAAATTGCTTTTGAAATTGAAAATCGACGGATGCTAAGATTTTCCTTAATAATTCTTCTTACAAGAATTATTGACGAGTTACGTTCCTTTTTTGGCACGCTGTATGGGGTCGAACCCGGTACTTATTTGATCGACCCTAGTTATAAATATCACCAATACAGCTCACCTGCTGCCATCGAACTCGATTTTGGCGTTCTCCTTCAAATCCAGTTTATTTTTTATATCTTTGGCATATAAAGCACCAGGCTGTCCTGGTTCGATTCCGGTCAGAAACACAGTTTTATACGGATCCCTTCCGCCAACTGCCCTAACTGCTTCTCTCTCCTCAATTTGTTCAGGCCCCGACGACTTTATAAAATAATTAGGATAGAACGCTCCACATATAACTACCTGAGGAATGAAAGAAATGAGAAATTTGAATGAGTTCTATTGTTGGGCCGTTCCTACTTTTAGCACGGTCACTCTTTCGTGTATAGTTAGATTAACTCGGGAAGGACCTGCAGTTTCTTCAATTCTCAATCGTTTCAATCTCGCTTGGATTTCATTGATCAATAAATGCCACTCTCTAAGCCCTTTCAAACTGACAAAATTTTTTTTGCACCAAGAATATTCTTCATTAGCTTTTCTGAAAGCTCCATCCCTTTTGTAGGCTTGCCAGACCTGCAACCATGTTAATTCAGTCAATTTTTTTTTCGTTGAAATCGATAACGAGATTACCTTGTATAAATTCAACATTGCCATCAAATCGCTGCAAGAACCATCAGCCCAAAGTAGTTTTTTATCATAGGCCTCAAGTCTTTCAATGAAAGGAGTTGCAAATATGTTCTGTATAGAGCAGCCAGCAGCTGAAAACCAGTAAAATGAAAGTCTCATAAATCAATCTTTTCTAAATTTGTCTTACCCATTATGATCGCATCGTGTAAAACACTAAACATATAACCCAAAACTATCAATTTTGAAAGGCACACATCTAGAGGCAAAGAGGCCATCACGATACCTAAAAAAGTGATATCCCCATCTGAAATATTCGCTCTTCCTCTACAAGTTTTCAGCATAGCTCCAGTCTGAAATTATAGGCAGGATGAAAAATAAACATAAAAGCTTGTAACCTTAAATTACTTCTTTCAAGTGCCAAAGTGTATTCTCAATATTGCTCAAATTCGGTGGACTTAGGGCTAGAGCTAAGACCGCTTTTGGTTCTTCGCTCAATTCCAGCATTTTTGTATGTAATACCACTATTTCCAAGGGTGACCTCATCATTTCTGGAACGCTTCTTTTTTGCAGATGATTCTGTAAAAACATCCAAAATATTCAAAGTAAATTGCAAGTCATAAAATTAAATAATAATCCCAATAAAAATGAATACAGAATAATATTGGGGTAGTTTTATGTGTTACCAGCTGTGTCTACCCGCTTTGCAGGACCAATTTGTTTCAAAGCGATATATCCATAAACTAAGAATTGAGGAAACATAATTTTTCTAATTTTGACATATAAAGTGACCTGCCAACCTTGAGAACGCGTAGGATTAGAAGCGATGTATTGCTGTTCACCAGGTTTTTAATGGCGACGGAGCTTTTCTTTCTCTCTCTCTTTTGGTCTTTCCCTGATACACTATAGAATCTGCCTTACTCGGTGTTCCTAATTACAGGCTGGAATACACCGAGGCAGATGCTATTCCCAGAATTTCAAGAAGGGGAATATTGCCAGTCGGTTGGGCATAGGATTCATGCTCATGTCATACTCTGCTATAGTGAGAAATGTAAACCAATGCTCAATTTGAGTTGAGAATGTTCATAATTTTGTGGAGACTTATACAGAGTGAGTCTTTGACTTGTTGATTCCTGAGATTAAAGAAACACTGATAAAAAGATATAGCCATTTCAAATGCATTCAGTCAACGTACCAAATTTTCCGAATTTCTCAGATATTTTTTATTTTTGAATTACCCGAAATCGGCGCATTATGCATTCATCCATTGATGTATCCCGTTACCGGGAATAAATCTACAAAAAAAGGAAGAAAAAATCGGGCCCTCGTTACTTGAGTCTCAATTGTTGTAAAACTCGCGCGTTGCAAGACTTCTGCATTCGAAACTTTGTGGAACCATGTGATGTGCATTATTTGTCTTAGATGACGTTGTTGCGTTTGTTCAAGCTGTTTAATATGTCGCCTGTAGGGCGTCCAGCTTTCGCTTCCGTAAAGAAGCGTTGGGAGGACCACTGCCTTGTAAACAGCTGTCTTGGTCTTCAGATTGAGGTCGTGATTTTGACACACTCTGTCCTTTATCTTCCAGAATGCCCGTGATGCCGAATTGATTGCCGAAATTGATATTTCCGTGTCTAGGTTAGCCCTAGTATTTATGAAGCTTCCCAAGTATTTGAACTGCTCGACCTGTTCTAGAGTTTCATTCTCCAGGCTGATATCTGTTTGAGAGCTTTCTGGCGGACTTACCAGGATTTTGGTTTTGTCGATATTGAGTCTAAGGCCTAAAGCTTCGTATATATGTTTATAGGTGTCCAACATTATCTATAGATCCTCTGGGCTGCTAGCTCAGTGAACAGTCGTCTGCATACTGAAGTTCAGTGATAAACTTGGTACGGGTTTTTGCTCTGAGGCGCTTCAGGTTAAACAGGCCTCCATCAAATCTGAATCTTATCCCAACACCTCTTACAGGCATACTCATGCCAGCAATTATCGATACAACTATGACGAAAATATTGAACAGTAAAGGCGCTAATACGCAGCCTTGTTTTATTCCAGAGTTGGTCGAGAAATGGTCGGTTGTAGAACCATTATGCTGTATTTTAGCGGTGTTGTTGGTATGAAGGCTTTTACACACTGCTAAGAAATCGATGTAGGCGTAGGCTGTATAGATCCTTGATTGTTGTTCACGGGCCTTCTCTTGCAGCTGTCGCAGTGTAAAAATTAGGTCCACCGTACCTCGATTTGGTCGAAAGCCGCACTGGGATTCAGGTAATAGCTTTTCTAAGAGTGGAACGAGACGATAGCCATAATCTTCGAGAGAATTTTACCGGCCACACTAAGCAACGATATGCACCTGTAGTTGTTGCAATTCGACGTATCGCCTTTGTTCTTATAGAGGTTGATAACTAAAGCGTCTCTGAAGTCTTGTGGCACATCTCCCTGTTCCCAGATCTTGCGGAATAGTGTTAGGAGACTATTGACAATGTCTTCATCCAAGGCCTTGAATATTTCCGTTGGAATGCCGTCTAGACCAGGTGACTTATCATTTTTCATATTTCGAATCGCACTTATGATTTCCGACATTGAGATTTGAGATTGAGAGGGGAGCAGGTCTAGAATGGATAAATCCGAGCGTTATTTTGATTCAAGACCTGTGAGTGATGATCCTTTCATCTTTCGAGAATTTATCTGTCATCAGTAAGAATAACTCCATGAGCATCTCTTATAGGAAAGTTAGCTTTTCTGCTTGGAACATAAACAGTTTAATAACTTCGAAAAAAACGCCTGTAGTAATGGTTATCGGCGTAAGCTTGTATTTCCCTAGCTTTTTCTTTCCACCAGCTGTCCTCGATTCTTCTTATTTATATGACGGTCCTCGCGTTTTATGTTTATTAAACATTTTTGGGCTGCAACATCGCCAGGCTTGTTAGTTGCCGTTTTAATCGCTTTGCGTTTTGCCTCCAGAAGGGGTGCGATATGAGTTTCTTTGTCGGCGAACCAGTCTGGGGATTTTCAGGAGCGTTCTGTGCCCAGTATTTCTTTCGCTGTATTTGTAAGAGATGATTTGAAGCGGAGCCAATGACTCTCAATGTCGTCGTTATAATCCGATGGTGTTAGGCTATCTTTGACGGCAGCTGTGAAGCTTTCCTTTGTAGAAGGGCGCATTATAGAAGAAAATATGGAGAATACTTTTATTTTGCAAAACCTTCAAATATTCATTAGATACCGTCCAACTTAGTTCCAAGAGTTGGGTAATTTGAATTCTTGGTATTTTTATGGCACATAATGGTCATAATGATAAAACTGATAGAACTGAAAATAATATTTTTGTATGGTTTCTCAAAAATTGTTTCTTTTTGTCTCAAAAACTACTGTTAAAATATTAAACTAGTCAGGGTGTCCTTGGATTAATAGGAATAAATTTGTATATAAGTTCAGAACCTCAAAATAAGATGATACGTATGTCTGGAAACGCTTCGCTGAAGAGTTACGTTGCTTCAAAGATGAAGAAGTGGTTATAGATTTTTTCAATTTTTTCAAAGTAGGAACAAGATGAACGAATGAAATGTTGCAGAGGTATTTTTCGAATAAAGATGCACCTGAAACTAATTTTCTCACTCATACCTTATAGCTAGACAGGGATGAAATCGACAACCCTTTTTGACTTTGTATCATAACTTTTCACTGGCTTCGAATATCATCATTAAAAATTATACATTGGAAAGATAATTTCATTTGAAAACTTTATTTGGTTCTTGAGTTTTTATCGTAATGATAGTATTTCCGTCAAAAATTAAACATGTCCTTTGCTCTATTTCTAAACAACCAACCAAAAAACGCCATGATCTCATCTCGTTACTTGAGATCGACCTTTTGTAATTTCGAAAGTCAGTAGGACCACCTGCATAGTATTAATGATCGAGTTCGTTGTGTGCACTTGATTTGTGCATAAATTATGTCAAAATATCGATGTAATGTTCAAAAACAGACCAAAGGATCTAATGCATTCCTTTACGGAAACAGTTGAAAGAAAAAATTGTCCTAACAGTGCATATTTTTGTAGAACCTGCATGAAGAGTTATGATGGAAAATAAAGAAGAGTTGCAGGTGATTGAATAAATAATGATTCATCATACCGAGAAAGACTCTGGCTTGATTCATAATAAAATATTCTTATTGTAATAAAACTAAAACTACCCCAAAATGTTCTCTTTGGAAATATGAATTGACTAAGAGTACAATGTATGTCTTACATCGTAGAATTCTTTGGGAACTAATCTGTATACTCGCCCACTTTTAACTCGACCAGCTCTACCTGCTCGTTGGTCACAGCTCACATGTGATGCCCACTCCAAGTGTAAACTTGAAAATTTTGTGATTTCATCAACAACCATTGTTTTCGTCAGACAGAAGTCAACAACTGAAATATATTCATTTATAAAAACCAATAACAATCCTTAATTTCATTATTATATTACATTACGATGCAAAAAACAATATGAAAGAGAAGCGCTTCAAATTTTACAATAAGGCAGTGTTGTATATGAAATTCTCATTTGAACATAGGGATTGCTCATATACCTGCCCCGAGACAGAGGCAGCAAATAGTAGGTAAGAAAGAGATGGAAATATGGTAGAAAATGTCAAAATTATATGTTGCGTACTGATCAGTTGCTGTGTTTTCAAGCGACAATTTTTTCTCCACACAAATAATTCAGCAGAAAACCAGTTTTTGAGAATCGATTGGTACTTACCAATAAAGCGGAAAAGACTTATTTTTGGAAATAATATACCAAACAAGGAGTTTTTTTATTTTCATGTGTAAGATATGATTCGCGAAGATTTACAAGGAATATAGTCTACAATAAATATTTCATGAGGCCACAGCAAAAATTGACTTGAATTTAGAAGACTATTTCATGAATTTCAATCTTACCAACGTTCAGATAGTAGATAATACCGAATGTTATGAAATATAATGAAAGAACGACAACGCATAAACTGGAGGCAATGAATCAATAATAAGAATTAATTAAGATGCATAACACCCGCTGATATGAATATAAACAAATGTTACGATCTGAATTGAACTAGCCAATTTGCCATCTTCAGGGCCACAAAAAGGAGAACGTTCCACTGAATAAGAGCAGATGCTGACCATGGTTTTGATCCCATATTACCTCGTCAGAGCAACACAGCTCCTTCTCCGATAGAAAACGCTTGCAATTGACGGTCCCTAATTAAATACTAGAAGTAGCTTCTGAGTATTATCTATAATACTCTACGCAAATTAGCGACTATTGAAATGCTAAAAAACCGTTCCCACATCTTTTCAAGGGAAATATTTCCTGCTATTCCATACAAATGCTGCTAAAATATTTTATTTATGTTGTATTTTATAATGTTTGGAAGTATCATTTATACGAATGAAACATTGCAAAAATTTAGAGAAACGTTCTCAATAATTCTACACAAATATCGCAGAAAGATTTCAGTGCTCCTTGTTGGAAGAAAACCTCTTCTGAAGATTTCAGGAAACATTTTTTTATAACGCGAATTAGCAGAAATATTTCTCGCGATCTTATATCCACAAAATCTCGACAAAAAATGTCATACAATATTGGAAAAATCTGTATAAGAGTTTTCATGAAATATTTCAATGTGAGAAAAAGTATGACATAACTTTATTGCAGGAATATTTCAATCAAGGATTCAATGAATATTTAAAAGCTTACTTGCTTAAATTTCATAAATATTTGGCAAATATAATATCATGCTGTGTGGGTTGTGCATTTAAAAATCCTAAGAAGTACGAATGATCAACTCACCGTAGGTTACATCTGGGACAGTTATTGAACTTTCGGCAATGTTGGTGGAGAGAATAATTTTTCTCAAGGGTGGCCTCACCGGGTCAAAAACTCTTGCTTGATCATCATTTGGCAACGAGGAATGCAGAGGTATAATATCCCATTTAACATTGTGAGAACTGTGAAAAAGAATCACACTATATTCTCGACACTTTGAGTTAATATAATTTATATGAATACTTGTAACTAAATGTGTCTAGGAACCAGTACTGTCTGAAACTATAATGTATCAACTATATGTAAATACTGTTATGGTTCGAGTTTTACCAATGTAAGTTAGTTAGTTTGTTCAATGATGAATTTTTTTAGAAAAGTCTCTTATGAATTGAATGTATTGAAAAATATAATTAAAATATATGAGAAATACTCAAAACTCGAAATGTGTACGAAGTTTAAGTTGCGACTCCCTTGAGGAAAAGGCAAGATATTATATAAATTTAATTTGGTGATGTGATGGTAACAGAAGAAAGAAAATTTTTCATTCAATATTTTGGAAAATTAGTTCGGAATTAAAAATTAATTAAGGGATTAAACAGATCGTAACAAACTGGGGCCAAACGTGAGGCTAATCAAGCTGTAGAAATATATAAATAGATTGATATTACCAATAATTGGATATGGAATCCAGAGGAAAGGCTCCAGTTTTAGAAAAAGAGGAAGATACAAGTACACAAAAAAAAACAAACACGAATATATTTTGAAGATGAAGGAAGATATAAACAGGATATTAGATGAACAATCTAAGAAATTGGATGAACTATATGAGAAATTTGATGAAAATGGTATGGATATAAAAAGAGAAATTAAAGAATGTGCAGAGAGACTGGAGAGAAAAAAAGAAACAAATACAAGATCAATTGAAGAAACAGCAGAGGGACAAAATCAGGAGGAATTAGATTTTACAGTACATTATAATCGAAAAGAGATACAGGAACAACTGGAGGATGAGATAAATGAAATAAAGGGAATGTTGAACACAAAATAAAACATCCGAAAAAGTGATGCACCAAGAAAATTTTTCTACACCAGAAATAATCAAGTTGTGAGATAAAAGTGGAACTTCAATGAAAAAGTAAAAGGAAAATATCCTGTACCAGTGCCGTTACTTAGGAGTGTTGAGGAATTAGTAGATCAAGCATTGTTATGATTCAATGATGAGAAAAAAACATATATAAGAAATTGGAACAACACAACGAACAGAAAATGGGAGAATATCATCCAAAAAGTTTGTGTAACAGAGCGAAAAACCAGTGCAAATAAATAAATCAAGTGGCGTAAATGAATTATCAAACTGGAAAAATTTCGAAGAATTGTCTTTCCAATAAGGCGAGCTAGGAAAATAAGGGAAAAATGAAATATATATTCGGATTTCAATGCATTATTTGCATAAGTATGGCACTTACTTCTTATCCAAATTGCAGTTATTCTGTTTATCTTTCAACAGTTTTTCTATGTCCTCTATTTCTCTGATTCCTGGTAAAAATACCAAAACGCTGCCAAATTCTTTCTCATTTGTTTCTAGTTCCTTTTGTTCATCAAGCTTGTCCATAGCAGTCATCAGGAACATAAATGTATTCAAAATTTCCCGACTAATCTCAGGTTTGTATTCATCGAAAACGGGAGGCTGGAATGAAATTATTCTCTCTAATTGTCTTTACATCATAGGACCGAAAATTCAATTGATTGAAGAAATTATTATTATACACTCAACAAGGAAAATGGAGCATTTCTACTTCACAGTTTGACTGATCTACTTTTAATAGGTTCAAGAATAAGGTTTTTCATCATTTTATTGATTTTCACATTTCTTTGCCAATTTACAGGGAGACCCATTTTGAATGGCTTTTTAGACGTTTATAAAGAACCCAATAATCACAATTTTGTGCTGAAAATTTACATGTCGTGATTTTCGACTATGAACTTTTTCCCTAAAATATTTTCAGACCTACACAGCTTCCGGTTATGCCGGAAACAGCCCACTACTTCACTTCGAATGGCACGCCAAGTATATCTCTGCATCATTAGATAGCCGATTCAATAGTAATTTCAACAGTTTGCCATACCTGGGTAAAATGTCATCGGTAATACACCGTTGACATTTTTTATTTTTATTTTATTTTTTATTTTTAAATAATAATTTACTGGGATTCGTATGAAAAAGATAGTGAGAAAAGGGAGGTCACACTTTATTGAATCTTTATCATTTTCATTTCTTCCATTATGTAGTATTATAACACTATTTTCTGTTTGAACTGAAAATGTACATGGTGTTCATGAGAAGATCATCAAGTTGGACAGATCTATTTCATCGAAACTCCAAATTTTTAAATTACAACCTATATTTTTTATTTTTTCAGTCGATTCTGCGTAAATAAAGAGAAGGGTTACCAGAGTGATCAAAGAAAAACTGAGAATAAGGGAAAACAGCAATATCGAACTGCTCGATAAGTCTGTGACTTCCAGAAACCACAAAAATGGAGAAAGAATTCGATGTACCGATTATAAATTTTCAGATTTCATAAATTGTTCATGGATTCTCAACAATCCCAACAAACAATTTATTAGGTAGAATTCATGATTTGTCGAAATTATTAATCGAAAGCTCTAATTTTAGTTCGAGTGGTTTCCGGAAGTCAAAGAGTAATCAAGCAGTTCGAAGTTGGTGTTTTCTCTATTTGTAGTTTTTCCTTGATAACTCTGAAAGTTTTCCTTACGGGATCTAGCCTAACGTTCATAGATTTTGAGTTATGAACGAAAATTGATAAATTGTCATTTTCCATGAAGCTGAATAACTCGCTTATTTGAACTCGTATTAGAAATCTGTTGTAACATTCTACAGGCACTTTTCATGAGGAATTCGAATATCATATTATTGAATTTTTTGATCCAGTCATTTTCTATATACCTATACTATATACAGGGAATTTTGATTTTTCAAATGTAAACTATAGTGGAAAGTTTTTTCATCTTTTTCATCTTGCTACAATTTGTTTGCTAATTTCAAAAATGTATCATATGTCCTTATTCACATGAATATTACTCGAGAAAAAAATTTAATACTTTTTCCTGTTGAATTATAGGTAGGCTGGCATTACCATAGCGACCGTTGAAAATGCATTGTCTTTTGTGAACCTAAAGCTCTATGAAAGGATTGAATAATAAAATTTACGAAACAAGAATACGAAATTATGAACAATTAAGAAACAGAACAGAAAAAGCCCTGAGAGAAGTCACCAGTATTCACATCGGCAACGTCATACGTAGTGTTAGTTTGCCAGGCTTATCTAACGATGGTTCAAAATTCAAACATTACTGTTGATAGATGTTCCTATTTTTCATCATCGTACTTTTTGTAAAAATTATAATTATAGTTTATTATCGTATTTTTTATATTACTGACTCTTTAACACGTTGACTGTCCCATGAATCACATATGATACATAAAAATTTTCGCCAGGCGTCCATGAGTCGTATGTGATTCATTGATTCATTTGACGTTCAAGATAAATATGGTTACTTTTCATGAACGCTGAAGTTTGGTCGGTTCATATGGGCTTAACGTCTTGTAAAAATATGTATTGATAGCCTCAATCATAATTAATCATACGTGATTCAAGAAACGTCAGCATCAAGCCTTCCATTGGATTTGAAGATTTTGAACAAGAACACTTCCTTAAATGGCTGCAGAATTAATTTTTCATAGAATATATATTTTATCACTCAAAAGTAACCCTTCTCTTTTGATAAATGTGTTGGACGTGGGGGGTGAAAAAAAAATTAGAATGGGGACAGTCAACGTGTTAAGTTTCTTTCATAAATAGAAAATGCAATAATTGAATAATTTTTTTCTTTAATGATCAGACGAAAGTCTGATATCGATCTCGATATCAATATATAAAAGAAAATTATTCGACTGTCGGTGATTCCTATCACAGAAGATTGACTTCACATAGAATTATGTGGAGTTCACGAACCATAATGCATTTTCAACGATCGCTATGGCAAAATTGTAATTAAATCAGCTATCTAACGATGCAGAAATATACTGAGTGTGATATTCATAGATTAATAAAACAGGAGATAGAGCATCTCGACAAAAACGCATTCACAAAATACTGCCATAAATATGAATTTGGATATCTTGGGTGGGGGAACTGGACAGGGGCGGATTCAGAACTAGTCACACTGTGAATATTTCAGGTAGTCAGCAATAATTTTATATCGAATGGAAATATGTTTCAATGCAAAGATTTCGAGTATTTTTCTTATGACAACTAATAAAAGGGATGTAGAACTGATATGTAATACCAAAACAACTTATGTAAAAAAGAATTTATTTTGAATACAATGTTACCATTCACAAATAGTCAATATGACCTTAACCTACATACAGATTATTTGAAATTTTATTCACTAAGCATAAACTGAAAACCAAAAATTACTTTCATGAAAAAAATTCCCTTTAGAATGGTTAATTCTCAAATCAATAGAAGTGGAAGCAGCTGAAGTTTATGGAATTTGTATAATGAGAATCTAATAAAGTTTGTTCATTGAAGAAATCCTCAAGTCTTCCGTACAGATTTTGCGGAATGAAACAGTAATGTAATACTGTAAACATGAACCAATGATTGTGAAATAGGAAATTATTTCTTATTGTATACAGTAACTCATAAAAGAATCCCTCAATTCTAGATGAAGCATCAATATTTTTTTTACGGGCAGTTTTAAATTGAATTAAGTTATATTGCATATAAACTAAAGAGCAGTGTTTTTCAGCAACTCAAATACCTAGTTCAACAACCTGCTTCCCCTTTCAAATTTTTATACCACCTCGAAAGTGCTTTTTGGTGTTGAAGTGCATAATAATCAAGAGTTATTTTACGAAACTGTAAGCTCTAACTCAATAATAATGTAACTTTTAAGCAAATTGTTCGAGGACATTGCCAAATTTATGTATTTTATGCATGCAGCTGTCTTCGAAGAAATTTTTTATTAGGTATTTGCCTCGGCTTTCCAAGCTTTCATCTTGAATTTTTCTTTCCAATGAATTGGGAACTGCTTGTAGTACTGACGACTCACTGGTAATCTTAAATCGGTTTTTTGACGTCAATTAGCTGTTTTTTAATTTCTGTTCTCCGCTTGTCTTCTGCAACAATTTTTCAACTGAAATTTTACTTCGAAATATGAGGTATCCTGATAACAGACATTTTCATTTAATAAATCATAAAAATAATGGGAATATCTGAGCTCTAATTGAATGGTCATTATTGTAATCATAATTACAGTAGTAGCATAATTTTTACATTGAAATACATTTTAGAAATAAAGGAAACTTTTTGATTTTCACAAAAAGTTCCAAACATGACCTCAGCTCATTTTTATGGATCTTCATTCCTAAGACGAGTTCTATTTGCCATAGCAGTTTATAAGGAATTTTGTATACCTCCCTGGGTAGGTATGTACCTCACTTGTTTTATCCTTGAACTTCAAGAAGCTTTCATTTCTGCAAATCCTGAACTGGCATTCATAATTGATGATTTTGATCCCATTTTCCTTCCATTTTCCTCAAAAACTCCAGTACTGATAACAGGTTTGGCACAGTAGTGGCTATAATTACAACATTATTGAAGCAATTGAAATCTCGTTCTACTGTTCATCTCGAAACCAGGAAGAATGTTTATACAAAAAAGCATGATATAATAAGAAAAAGAGAATCTACTATAAATTTCAAGTTCAGAAGTATTCAGAAATCACTTGCAAAATTCCAAAGAAAGTGATAATAAGACAATAAAGCGAGTTAAATAAGTGGTAAACTACCTATCTTACCTCACTCGGGATGGCATCTGCTTTCAAATTTACGGTAAAAGTCGATTACTCTCATTATACTAAAGTCTGGAGTATAAATTACAAGAGAAGTGTAAATTGTTTTCAAGACCCAGTGCAACTCTCCACTGCCTTCGTCTGGTTTAATTTCTGGGAAATCTAAAATTGAAATCAATTATTTGATTGTATAAACTCAACATTTCAATCCCATCATTAGATGGGATTCAAACAAAATACGACCCTGGCGTCCCCTAACTCCCTCCCTTGATTTCATAAAGTCGTGAACTCAAACAAGAATAAAATATCAAAAACTTACCAGAATAAATAAATCGCTTTCCTCTTTCGTGTATAAATTGCACTTTTATTTCGAACACACGTTTTTACGGCACATCCCTGCTTATTTTCCAAAATATTACGACGTGAATGATTGAAATAATATTTTGACAATTACAAATACACACGCCGTCTTAGAAATTTTAGAAGCGATCTGGAGGGGAAAACAAGCGAAAATTCATTTCATTGGTGGTTATTGGGAGTGGGAATAATTTGAAAAATGAACAGTCTGGAAAATAGCTTATGATCCATCTATTTAATCTATGGTGATATTCGATATAAAAAGTAGTAGGCTGTTTCCGGTAACCAAGGAAGGTGCAGAAGTCTGAAAATATTTCAGAGATGTAGTTCATAGTCGAAAAGCTTAACATGCAAATTTTCAGCACAAAATTGTGATGAGTTTTCTCCAAACGTTTAATTAATGCCAATATGCTAGTCAAATTCAAAGAACTACAAAAGATATTTTCAACAAATGCATTCTCAGTTGTTATCAGGGATATCGAGTTGTCACTTCGATTTTCAAATGGCCTACCTAAAAGCTTGGAACATAGACACAGGGAATGGAAAATAAACATTTGTTGTTGTCCAAAGAGTGGAGTGAGATAGTTGCTTAGTGTCGCCAATCACAATTGAGATAGTTGAATCTGACATCATTGTCACACCAATTTTCCATACGAAAAGGTAGGAGCTACATAAATTTATTTTTTTTTACGCCACTGCCTTAGTGTCGCGCTAGACAGAGAAGAATCCACAAGAATCAACAAATACATTCATAGCACGTCAATGTCCATTCCATGTATTTATGTTTCAAGCCTAAAAGCCGACCATTCACACACGTTTTTTCGCGGCATTTATCGTGTCATCTACAAAATAGTTTGAAAATCAAGAGCGTGAGTGAGCACCGCAGCATGCAAATTTCAGAACGGGTAAGGATTTCAGACAAATGCAACACACCACGATTTTTCGCCCTAAAGAACGTGTTGTATAGCCGACTGAAAAATTAGCAAACCGATACTTCAAAATTCACACACTACTTAATCCTCAACCAAATATTGTTAGAAACTCACTTTAAGCACCCTCTATCTCACAAACGCTTCGAAAACGCATTGCATTTTCATAATGCAAAATTGCATGAAAGTTTCTTAATCTTCAGGGGGATATCGAATCCAGACATTTAATCTGAGCTTGGCACCAAGGTCAAGTTGTAATATTCTTTGAAGAATATTACCTGACCTTCGTGAAAAACTAGAAAACATTTTATCTCTTTCGTTAATTCCAAAAATAAACTGAATTCCTCTGGATATATGAAGAGATAGAGGCATAAATAATTTTCATTATAACCTTTCTGAGTATAAGACACTTCATATCTCCATAACGATTCATTTCACGCCGAAACGATAAAGAAAAATGTTCCTAGTTTTAAACGAAGAATAAGGTTCTGCAAAGGAAATGTATATTCCCTATACGAAAATCTACTTGACCTTGAAATTACTAACAAGGTCAGATTCAATGTCCGCATTCAATATCCGCATTCAATGTCCTCCTGAAGACTAAGAAACTTATATGAATCATTTTCTGATTCAAGCAAGGAGTTATTTCCGTGGATCTTTTAAAATGAGTCACCCCTCATATGTTCTTCTAGTGTATGGCGAAAAATCCTGTATATTTGTTATTGAATGAAAAATCTAAATAAAAGTTTTATTCCTCCTTGATGAAACTATCTAATCTGAACTTACCGAATGTACTTGTGGTAAATGATCCAAATAATAAATAGTCAAACCATAAGCATTTTTTTCCCTTATAGGTATTATGGGAGCGGGCATGTCCGAACCTCTGTACTGAGTTCTGAAGTAGTAGGCAAATTCGTCCGCATCAATAGTTGCGGACATGAGTATGACCTGAAAGTTTAGAATATACATATACATACATAAAATAAGGCCCATCTACTCTATACGGGGCCAGTTTCAAAAGTTTTGTCGTTGGCATATTTCCCGAAGTCATAGGAGAAATTTTGAAAAAATATTCGAAAATGTTTCTATGTATAGAAGAAAAAGAATATCAAATGGCAACCTACATGTATATCATTTAAAAGCTTGTACTGGGGTCGGGCATAAAATCAATATTTGTTAAACCGATAACTCAAAAGGAAAACGAAGAAACACGTCAACTGGTTTTTAATTACCCCCATTTTCATCTTCAACCTCTTAGCCGCAACCCTATCCAACATTCAACAAATCAGAGCATGAAGCATGTGTGGGCTCGTTGGAAATCTTACGGAAAATGGAATCCCACCCAAATCTGTTGTTTTTTTGAATTTGTGGTTATCAGGAGAACACAATAGTCTCTTGAATAAAAATTAAATTAAAAGTTTTTCAACCAATAAATGAGTAGTTTGATCTAATTGTAAAGAGCTAAAAGTTGCCGAGCAGTTGTTTCAACTGAATAAATTATTTGATCAATAAAATTCATTCACCCTCAACTTTGTCTTAGTATATAAAATAGATGCTCGTTAAGTAAGCTACTGAACTCATTAATGTTGTTGAAAACAATCAATAAAGTTGTAAAATGTACATAATCATTTGAACTGAAAATGTATTTCATTGGAATCTGAATGAATCAAAAGTAATCTCCCATTTCGTTATAACTGTCGGCATTAAAAGCTAGGATTTACAGTCCTAAGGTGTACCATTGAGTATTGAATTATATACATATACTCAATGAATGTATCAAGCACACCAGTTTTTTATTTCGAGCACCAATGGTCCATTAGAGAAAACCACTGAATGATTTCCATAACTATCGTAGTAAACAAAAAATTTATGATGAGAGAAAATTTTCAACATCACCATCACACTTACCTTTGTATGGAAGGACTTGGTGAACAATAGTTTTCTGACTACTAATAATAAAAAATCTAAATCTTGATTTCTTTCGTGGACTTCATCTATGATTATATGGGTATATTGATTTAATGACTTGGCTGCAATTAATTTTTGCAGTAAAACTCCAGTTGTCATATATGACAATATAACATCTTGACCTAGCTCTTTTTGTAGACCGACCTAAAAAAAAAATATTTTAGATTGATATAATTGGAATTGAATTCAGACAACATGTGGTTGAAATTCTTGTAATTGAATTGATGGATTTCCTTAACAGATTGGTCAGTGGAGACAGTGGAGTTTACTATCTCCATCCCATGCAAATATATTACTTCGCACATACTAAGTATCACGATCTATTCAGCGATATAGCAGCAGGTCGAGTTGATCGCAGATGGAGCTAGGAAAAATGGCTGGAGGAACTGCGTTTTCTTATACAGAAAAAATAACTGAAGTAGTAAAAAGTCATAGGCTCTCTATAACATATCCAATCCTGATTGAATAATATCATAAATAATCCTCAATAAATAAATTATTATGGATAACACCTGCCAAAGCATTGTGTGCTTATGGGCTAAACACAATGCTTTGGTGAAACTCTGGAAATCTCTGCTACTTGCTGTTAAAAACATCACAAGGTTTTTCGATGCGTACTGTCGCATAATTGCGAATGCCCGAGAATAGCAGCCCCGAACGCTACCATCTTAGCTCTGGGATTGGAGGAGAGAAATTCAATCTTGGCTTGTTGGCTGTTGGAAAGTGCTCGAGTATGTCGATACTGGGTAGAACTTGCCAGCATTTAATATAGTCGAATTTCCGTAACTGTTCTCATAAGGGATGGAGTTGTGTTGCTCTGACGAGATCAAAACCACGATCAGCATCTACTCTTCCTTGATGAGATGGTCCTTGTTTTTGGGCACCCTCAGTAATGATGGATAGCTGGTTTGATTCAGATCGTAACAGTTGCGTATCTTTAAATCGGCGGGTGTTATGCATCTGAATATCATTTTTTATGAATACTTAATATCATGTAAAACCAGTTTGGATTTCCCTTGATTCTCTAAAATTCAATATTCGCGCAATGGTTAATCGAAAAGGCAACCTTTTAGCATTTATTCTTTATCAATCAAAGCTTTTTGGCTTACTCAGAGATAGTTCTTACTATCTCTTTGACGTCAAATTTTAAATATAGATCTTAAGGGGCGACTTTAATGTGACGGATTGTCAAACTCTCTAGAACCGGAAACATCATTTTTGAAAATACAACTGAGACGGAGATAGTATACCTTACTGTGATTAATTTTAGACGTAAATCACTCAAGATAATGCAGAAAGTAAGTAGTACTCATCAATGTTACCTCAATCTGAGTATGACTTTGAGAATAGGATTTTCATTTGTAATGATCAAGTATATAAATACATAATTCAAATTTTCTGGATATTCTGAATGTCTTCATTAGGCATACTTGAAATTCGACATCGACAGTAAAAATAGTTTTATTGTACCCCAATGTTAACTCTAAAAAGCTCTCAATATCGCCAAATTTGACGATGAATGTTATAAGTATGTCTTAACTAATACTTGCTTGATGTTTATTGTGATCTTCTTCGTAATGCCAGTGAAATAGCCCTCTTCCTCCTTAAACTCGCATATTTTCACTATTGTTCTTATCAAAATACGAAAATTGTGAACGGCTATGTGGCAACGATCGTGATTACGATCGTTGCCGCCACCCCTATATCTAATAGAGTAACTTTAAGGCAACACTAATCATAGCGACACCTAGATGGTTTACTAGTAAGAGAAATTATGTTTTCCATCATGAATTTTTATATCCATTATATCGTCTCCTTTTCCTTATCTTCTAATATATAAAACATTTTTAATCTCTTCATTGATATATGTTGAACAAAGGTGAATGAGAAATACCTAACAATCATCCTATATAGTTCAAATAGGAATTATCAGCTAACAAATCAAAAATGTATTGAAATAATGAAATTGAATGCGGAATATAGAGCCTAAGCGCCCAAAGCAAGTAGGACAAACTTCAATATGTGAGAATAGACAATTGCTATAAATCAAAATGAAAAATTGCTGGGAAAGGTGGAGAAGGGAGCATCAGAGTCAAACTAGGTAAAATAACATTCATATGTGGGATCCATAGAAAAAATTTATTTTATGATGGTAGCAAAAACTCAACAGAAAATTGAATAATTATTTTGTGCATTTTGTTGCCAATTTGTCAGTGCAAAGAAAGATCCCTTTTATGCTTCTGTCCCTTCGACTCTTCAAGTAGCATATTAAGATAATTGACACGAGTAACTATTCTCAAATTCAGAAAACAACTCAGTAAATCTTTCGGACAATCAATTTTGTTGTTAATTTTTGTCACCAGGCCTTTCTTGATATTTTTCACCTTGTCGATATCTCTATCAAAATAGTTATTTTCCTATCAAGTGCGGAAAGTGATACTTGCCCGCACGAAACTGCCGTTGCCCGAACGATGCGAAGCAGAGTTCGGGTAAGCAGTTGAGTGCGGGCAAGACACTTTCCGCAAGAGTTAGGAACAATATTTTTTCTACAAGCGCTCGAAATATATAAATGTATCCATTTTACGAAACAGATCATATCTCATTTGATTAATTCATATTTAATGACAGACGTTATTCGGCATGTCGTTACTAAGGGTTTCTCATCGTTGACGTTCTGTCCATAGAAAGATGATAGAATTTAATTTACTCTATAATATTTGCGTGCGGGAAAAACCCCTGCTAATCCATTCCCGCACGCATTTGCGTGCGGGAAAGAAATAGCAGGCGTTTTTCCCGCACTCCTTGGGAAAGTGACTCTTTGCAACTTGGAATGCGTGCGGGAAAAAGATTGAACGCGCACGCTTGTAGAAAAAGAATTTTTTGTGCAAAATATATAAATCAACTTTTGAATGCTGATATCTTCTTGGATTGTAGACCTGCAAAATATTGAATATCATTTTGAAATCCATCGAGCGGATTTCGAATAAGGATCTGCAAAAAATATTGAATAATTTTTAATTATAGACTGAACAGTTAAATTGTTTTCGAAATAACACTCGCGTTTCAATTATACAACATTTTCTTCATTGACAAACTCATGTATAAAGTACCACCAACTTTTAAAAGTCTTCTCAGCACTTCTAGGTCATTCACTCACTAACGTTAACGATCATTCTAAATAATTTTCGTCCAGATAACCTACGCCACTGCTAACGACACCAGTTCTGTCAATTTGGCTTGACATAAGCCCCCAATGACGTCACCAGCTTTCCGGCGAACTGGTGACCTGCGCCTCCTTTGCTATCTTCTTGGTATGCACAAAACATCAATTATCACTTCTCTCACCACTCAGCTAATTGCTCTATAGTTCCTTCAAATGCATATTTCATCAATACATCAAAATAGTGAATCAGTTATGTATACAGAATATTCACTATACATATTGGTAATAATCAAGCAGCTTAATATTACTTATATAATAAACAGTAATTACTTTCAATGACAAGATGTGGTATAATTTCCAATCTTAATTACCGGTTACATTCATTATTATTCAATGAAGAAAAAATGAGAATTTTCAAATCCGATGTTAATTCAGTAGGAATTTTCCAAAAAGTGTTTAACCATATAACAATATTTAATTAGAAGGAAGCTATGACATATGGGCCCATAACAATAATTCATTATTTTTAGAGACAATAATGCATGCAGATAACGAAATTATAAAACGACATCTTCATAAATAAAAATGGAGCCCTGTTTTGTGTTGTCATGGTGTTGTCATGACGTAAAAACGGCTGAGCCGATTTTATTCAATTTTTCTTTGAAACATATCTCAAACTTTCTAGGAGGTTTTAACGGAAGAGCCCAAAATTCACGTATTTTTTTTCGGATGTAAAATTTCCCGCTGAATCCGAAACTGCAATAAAAAAGCTGGGTTTGCATTCGAAATTTCAAAGTTGGGCCCATTCGATTCCTCGGGCGAAATTACTTTCAGCCGCTGTCCGAAATATATATATATATATATATATATATATATATATATATATATATATATATATATATATATATATATATATATATATATATATATATATATATATATATATATATATATATATATATATATATATATATATATATTTACATCTCCGAACATTATGGCTTCAGACCATAGACCAACCATTATGGCATCACCTAGAAAGAGACGACCTATGTCGGTTTTGATTCGTGTATATTCAACCAAAACGACCAATTATACTCCCTGTCTACGAAGAATAGCGTACGATGAAAAATGAATATACGAATTTTCAACATCTGGCGTATGTTATGGCTTCAGTATAAGTTCATAACATTGTGGCGTCAAATATACGCTTTTTGTACAAGAAGATAACATTACGGACTCATGTAAATGGCGTTTAATTCCCTCACAGCGTTGCCAGAGAGATTGCTATTCCGACAATTATGAGGTAAATTTTACAGTTTCGTTTCCAGTTCGAATTGAATATTTACGTGTCTAGTTGAGTTCGTTATCCATCTGGTCAGGATCGCGATCTTATCCATTATAAAAATGGACCAGAAAGAATCCTCTAGTACTTTAGTATAAAAATTTATGGTTACTGGAATATAGAATCGAATTTTTGAACTTTTTCTACTTTGTTATCCAAAATAATTAATTTTGTGAAAACTACTCGACCTGAAATATTCAACTGATATTTTTTCGAAAGCCGGTGCTGATCATTTCATGAAAAAATTATCTACTTGAAATACCTATAAAGTTTGCATAATACAACTATTCTGGAGTGTAAATGGAAAAAGCTGCTAGATAAATGATTTCGATAAAAAGCAAATCAAAATCTGAGTTTAAATTCAGTTCTGAATTAGTAGGAATATTTTCGGTATGAGATAAGCATATTTCTGCTGATTTATTTTCTTAAGAGTCCATTTTCACAGTTTTCGTGTCGTATGTATGAATGTACCGGATATGAAAAACACTGTATGTAAAAACTCGAAAGTGCGTTTTTATGAAGATTCAAGATTAAAGAGATTTCTTTGTGGATATTCATGATTTGTCCACATCCAAAATTCGTTCTGATTTTTTCAAAGCCATAAGTTTATGAAATATGAAGTGTGCTTTTTATTTGTGCTCGATATACTAACGGCCGTTTTCAATAAACGTATATCGTACATCCATTGTTTCAGCTACTGAAGATAGACAATACATCTGATTTCGTTTCTATGATCTATCTGTAGATATTTTTTAGAATGGTTACCAATGGTTACTAAACGTCAGTAAGTGAAACGATGGATAAATAGTTTTATCGAAAACGGCCGTTAGTTTCCTACAACTAGTATACGATAGTTCAATCAGAGGAAAGACCCATCTCATGGAATTTGACTGTTTCGTCTGAAAGATTTAGTGGAAAATACCTTAACTTAGCACGCCCAGAGAAAATACTGACAAAATTTTATACAGTTTTGTTTTTCAATTATAGATTTTGATATATCGCAACAGCTATCTCGTTTCGATAGTGAGTGAGTTCTATCTTTGGTTCCTTGTTTTTCAGTATTATGAGTTGAATATTGAAATGTATTATTTTGAATACTTACTGAGTTTATTTATTTAATTTTGAACCCCTGGTGCCGATATCGCTGCTGTTTGTTGTTTATTTTCATATGCTTTCGATACAGTTCTCTCTAAAAATTTCACACTTTCTTTATTCAAGATCGCTTATGCATAACTTAAATTTCGATCTCTTGATGAACCCACATTTTTGTTTATGAAGATTTAGTGGCTAGTAGGTACTGCTGATGACAGTTTTTTTCCAATTTCTACTCTATTCAACTGTCTACCAAGTGAGATGTCTGAAATACTCGAATTGTATATGGAATTGAATCGAAACAATTATAACCTCTCGTTGTCAACCAAATCACATTAGGTTATTTCAGTGAGAATTCAATATACCGAAACGTATCTGATCAATTTTTTCATTGTGATGGCAATATAATATACCTATGCAAGCTTCAACTCATGAACCCAGAAATTCATGCACCGTGTGAATATTTTTATCTGCACAAGAAAATTTACTATTTTTCGATTTTGCGTGCCATGTTTACTATGCTGTCACGATTCAAACTACTGTTGACTTAATACTCAAAATTTGTGTAATGAATACAACAAAAAGTATCGGAAATTTGTTTTAACTGCAGGGACATCTGTCCCTGGAGAAACAATGTTAACTAAAACAACGAGAATATGCTCAGTCAACAGTCCGATAAGAAAATATACTGAATAATAAGAAAGAAGTTTCAACGAGTAAACTAAATACTGAAAATCGAATGGGAAAACTGTACCTAACCATGAATAGTTATTCATACTCTCAACCTGCGATATAAACATCAGCTGCTTATTTCCTGCGTTTCTTGGAACAGTGAGAATATTCTCATGAAATCAGCAGTATTCATTCCCGAGATATATGAGCATTTGTTGGAGGTCTCTTTTTTTTTCTCTTTAGAAATTTCACACTGAAAATTTATTTTTGGTAGATCAGACTGTCAGGGAAGGTTTGCTAGGCTGGCGTTTTTCTTTGAATCATCTGTTTTAACTGTTTTCATCCACAAACGATTATCGATATCTCCAAATGCTAGTGCGGTTGGTAGGTATTATATGTGGTTTCTTCTTCTTAATCGGATCCATGTTGCTTTTGTGATTTGAAGTTTGATTGTATCTAAAGAGTTTTGCGAGGGCTGCAAATTCAATGAAATCAAATTCTGGCATAGCTTCCACCTGTTTATTCAATTTTGGACGGTTTTTGTTAAAAATGATAGTCATAATAAAGTAAGCACTATATATAAGTAAAGGTTTATTTAGCCAATCGAAAATATCTGAAAATATCTGCACAGATAAATGGAGGCAGCTGAATTTGTTAACAATGGAAGAAACAAACGTTTCATAACACGATCTTATAGAGGAGTTTATACCACGGGAATTCCTCGCCATTCCACTTTCGTCGAAAAGACGAACTTTTTTTTCAATTTCACCAGGATACGAATAGTAGCCAATGGCGAGACTTTTGGAGAAATTTTTTCATGTGGAATTTCATAGAAGAGATAATTCCACATCGGAAAGTTAATAACATGAATGAATATTTCTTCTTCAATAAAAAAAAAAGTTTCCGTTCGACGAATAAAAAAATTTCTAGGTGACGAACTGATTGAATTGAATTATAATGAATACCCCATATAAATTAGCAGTTTCTGACGTGAGATATTCATTTTTTCTTTTTGAACTGACCACTAGAACGGTGTAGACCCCTCTTAAGGAGATATCAAGCTTGCATTGCGGCTGAGGAAAACAATTCGAACATCTGTTATAAACCTTATTATCTAAATGAAACATATTAAATAAATTTTATAATAGTGTCATCATCGATCTCGCTCCCACATCGTGAAGTGATTCTTCCTCCCACAGTCAAACACCAATCAACCTTGAAGAAGCATGTTTTTTTGCAGAATATGAAATTTTCCACCATTTAAAGAATAATAATTTAGAAAATCTCATACCGTTTTTGATTTGCCAGACTCGCACAGTATGTATTTTATTTTTAGTGTCATTTTCTTCCATGCTGGACGAGCTGGCTCTAAATTTAAGGCCATAGTAGAATCATTATTCAGTATTACTCAACACGAAAAAAAAATAAGAGAATTGAAGACTCTCATCAGGAGTGAAAAAACGCCACAAGTATTTCAATATGACAGAGTTTTCTATTACTCTAAAAGCCTTCATTCTTATCAATTATCATCAATAATATCAATATAGATCAAACTTACTATTTTTCATCAAATTATGTGAAGAGATGTTGAAAACGGTTGACCGAGTTTTCCATATACGCTAAAAACCCTAGCTTTACCTACTATTTTTCATTACCAAATAATAATACTGATATAGAGTAAGATTAAGATTGAATATCGAATTATAATAAGGGCTTTTAGAGAATATTGATACAATCTTAACTGAAATTCGACTGTAAAAATTTTCAAATCGTTGACTTTTGATGTAATTTAGCAGATAATCGAGTTTGTGACGATATCTCAACGTTTATTCTCATGAGCTGTAAATAAAGACTTCCTAAGGTTCAGAATATGTTGGTTTTTATACTGACTCAAAATTTTCATGAACAAACATTATGTATAACCTACTTTTGTTCTGTTATCCTTGACTTCATATTATTGTTTAAATAATAAACTGAATCTTCATTTGGGATTTTTTTCAATATTTACCCACAAAATGATAATACTTTAGCAGTATGCTGATAGACTACTATGCTAATAAATAATTTTATATCATTCGAGGTCGGGATCAAATGTGGGAAAATTATTATGTAGTTGTGTTTTACTAAAACCAACTAAACCAACTAGGTATTTGTTATATTAAACTCATTTCATTGCAACATTTTTTGGGAATATCTTCCTGAGCTCTATGTCGTTGGTAAAATTCTTTTATTTCGAAGGTCTTGTTACGAACTTCGCCGACATTTGAACTGCAAGTTCATTATGAAATGAAAAGAACAGGTTTTTTGTTTTTTATGGAAAGTTGTTTTTTCCATCAGATTAAAATTTTTTATATGAAGCGAAAAACAATTTTATTAATTTTGGAAATAAGCCTGCAATTCAAGCATTTCATTTTTTTTTCAGTTAATGTGAAGAAGTTCCTGATTTTCTTCGAATCATCAGAACACCTAAAAAAATTTCTGGAAGTCATTATATTTTGGCCTATCACATGGTTTCGGCTTGAGATAGCATTTGGGCTGAATTAACATATCAGTTATTCTTCAGTATTCAACTAGAATATGCGTTTGACTGATAAAAAATTGAACCACGAATTTGCATCACTGATTAGAATATTAACATCCATATATGACGTTTTCCTTCATAGAAGCTTTGAAAGACCACAAGATGAGTATCTAATTCTGACGCGCAATAAGAATTCTGCATCCCCAAGAGATATTCGAAATTCAACCGCTGGATGAGAATTCTCTCTATTCACTATAGATAAAAACGGGAAGGAGTTGTTGCCACATCTCTGAGTCCATAAAGTACAAGGTGTAGTTTACAATATACAGGACATGTATATTACAGTCACGCCCCCGGTGGCAATGTCTCAAACTAAAATATACAATATTTACCATTCTCCGACCATTAGGGCTTCACGAGAAGAAATTTTCATTTCGTAATAGTGATGACATCTTTACAATTTAAGCAGATATCTGTATTCAAGGTTCTTCCACATCACTCAGTGCTTCGAATCACGTAAACCATAGTCAAATCGGTAGCTTCATTGAGCGGAAAACGTGAATTACATTATGGCTTCACATATACTGAAGTCATAATTCGCCTGAAGCCACAATGAATGGTCCTTGCATGTTACATGAAGCCATAAAGATAGGAGGATATATATATATATATATATATATATATATATATATATATATATATATATATATATATATATATATATATATATATAAAATTCACCGTTTCCAGACTTCTGAACCAACTTTTAAGTTTTATGTTGTGACGTTGAAAATAAATAATTTTGGCCCAGCAAAAAATTATACCACACCAATGCTAGAAATCAACTTTTTCGAAGAGTGCTGGGTAGCCCATTTTATACATTTTGCGAAATATCTTGAAAACCGTGTGGAATAAAAAAAATTCACAGATTAAAAAGCACAACCTAGCCAATTCAGCTGAACACCTTTTTTCGACGATCGAACATTTGCTTAAATTCCCAGATTTCAAATATCGTATATTACGATAATTAATCAATTGCAAATGCGCGGAAAGGTTCGAATTATTGCCAGTAACCGATCTGCCCCGGACATAGGAATCATAAATTGATCACGCCTTCAAGAGTAAGGCAGGTGAATAATAAACGAAATTAATTCAGATGCACCCGCCGATAATTAAATCAACAAATGTTACGATCTGCATCGAACCATGAAACTAGTTTGTTAGTTCGAAAAATTTAAGCAAATATACTGCACTTACTTGATATCCGCACACAGTGCCCATAGCCCACCCTCTTTCGGAGCAAACACGTTTGGCAACATTTATGGTAGCTATTTTTCTGGGTTGTGTAACAACAATATTACATTCTTTGTCTGATAATCTGCAATCATCTAATATATACTGAGGTACTTGAGTGGTTTTACCACATCCTGTCGGTCCATCGATAATAACAACAGTATTTGTTTTGATTACATTGAGAATCTAAAAAAAAAGTTCAATCATAATGTATAAATTTTCAATAGGAATCAAGGGATTGTTTTTAATGAATTCCAAAATAGAATGATCAGTATGAAACTTACCTTTTCTTTGTACGCATTTATAGTAAGGGGTTTTTTAGTGACAGGCACATCAAAATTGTATTTCCTGTATACTTCTGGCATTCGTGCTAGACGATAAACTTCTGATCTTATATCTGTTGTAGCTAAATCATCAGCTATGTCATCTATAGTAAGCCCTGATTCACCTATTTCACTCTGAAATAAAAAAAAAAACCTGAAGAAACTATTGAATACTAAACTTTATTTTCATTTGTATTTTATAAATTTATGCATAAAATGTTCCCTTGGTTATTGATCATAATGAATAACGTATTATTATTATTGTACAAGGTCCACCACAAAGGACCGACGTTTGTCTGTTTTCAAATGGCCTATACTAGTACTCTTCCCCTATTAGGGCAGAGGTGGAGAGGGTGCCTTTCCTGAGTGCTCGTGTTCCTAGTTATAATTTGACACTCAACTTAAACATAAAGTTATATGTATTTATATATATATATAAAAACAAAAAAAAATGGCAACTTCTGCTGTTAAGAAAGACAAAGTTGAACATTTTCAAAAACCTTGTCTGTAGGCCTATTCTACTACAGTAGGATAATGAGACCTATTTTAATTTTACATCTATAAATAAACAAAATAGGCTTATTACATTTGGTCACTGAAACCAAATTCTATTGTCAATTAAACTTAAACATCAAATACTCTCAAATAAAAACAAAAAATGACAACTTCTGCTGTTAAGAACAAAGTTGAACATTTTCAAAAACCTTGTCTGTAGGCCTATTATTCTGCAGTAGGATAATGAGGTTTATTAGACTTCTACATTCATAAATAAACAAAATAGGCTCATTATACTCGGTAACTGAGAATAATAGTTAATTATTATCTATAAGTTATCTTTGACTTTCAAAAATAATATCAAATTTTCATATGCAACAGCCTTCGGTACACTCAAAATCAACTGACTAGCTAACGCACTGCTCATGACATCAAATTTTGCATTTGATATCATTCTGATACCACGACTGTCATTTTGAACGCCGACAACCATTATTCAATGGAATTTCCGTTAGTTAGGCCTTATTATCCGACTGGCCTTATTACCTGTACCTACCTTAAGTGAAAAAAACTTTTTCGGCTCTATGAATTGGTGCCTCTCTTTGGAAAGTTTCAGTGATATCGAAAAACAAATGTAACATTCTACTTTCTTATATTTCTTTGCAGTGGCGTAGTCAAAGATTTTCTTCAGTCGTCCACTTTAGTGATAGGCAACTTTAATTTTTTAAATATAAATATGTTTTTTACATATTCCAGTCCCATATTTCTTTGTGATTCGGAATATATAATATACGTTGTGCCTGTAATAATTGTTCTTCCATTAAAAAACTCAAAAACTGGTTCGGTCAAGTTGGCAGGTTACTTTCATTGATAATGCGTATAGAGCTTTATGCTTCCATGTTGTATCAGGTTATGAGAGACTTTGAAGGTCACTTTCATTCCAGATATTAGAAAAGATGAAAAATTTTCCAATATGGATTGCATCACATTCAGGAAATTTTGTAAACTTGAATTGTTCCTGAACCTTTTCAAGTAGTACATGATCTATACAGGGTGTCTACTTTTAAAGTGGCCAAACTTCAAGGGGAGATCAAACGTGTGATTTGCAAAAAAAAAATGTCATATCACACATGGTCGAAATGTCGACGGTTATTATTCAATTCAACATTTCTTGATTTCACGAAATATTTCAAGTTTCTCATAAACTCAATCATTTTTCAGTTTTCCTTGCAGCCTTATCAAATTTGACCACATATTCGGAAAGGGAAATGAATTTGCTACAAGATAAGAGAGTCTGTGTGCAGAAAAAACTCCTATTGCGGGCGTGGTAAGGAGATGGATATCACAAGTCTGAAGTGAACAAAATTAGTCTTATTTTTTCCAATGGTTTTATCGATGAAAAATTAATAATTATGCACATGTTTTCTTTTCAATAAAAGTACCTCATTTAGTGTACTTTCGAATGGCATATCAATTTTTTACGAGTTGCTTATCCTCTGTATACTAGTACCACAGCTTTTTCAAACACCTTCACAAATAAAGGCGGCTGTGCTAGTATTAGTATAGGTAAATATGAAGTAGTCATGGAAATTCTCGTTATTTCCTAATTTTTTGAATGTCCGGAATGAAAGTGATCTTCAAAGTTCCTCATATTCTGACACAATATACAAGCATAAAGTTCATTATCAAATTATCAATAAAATAACCTGCCAACTTGACCGAACTAGGTTTTAAGTTTTTTACGTGGAGTACTCTTACAAAAGAACACGAGTGGAGTGGTGTTGAGTATAGTAGTAAGTTAAGTATAGTAGGTAAACTAAAATAAAGTTAAATGAGATAAATTTGACTGAAGAAAATTCGTCCTATGAAGCAGGCGGGTGTAGTGGACCTACCTATGTTAGACAAAGAATATTATTGAGCTATTATCACAGAGCACCAATGCATGTAGATTATGGTGATTGTTCTATTTTACATGGAGATGATAATATATTAAGCGTCGATTGTGACGGACGGATTGAAGTTTAATAAAAAATAGATAAGAGTTTTCCTTCGAAGAGTAGAGGACATTACAGCGGGTACAGCTATCATATGCAAATCATTACTCCATACCTTTTTCAATAAACTAAAATTCAGAAAGAATAATTTGTAATTCTCAGAAATAAATCGAAATCAAGCTTGGTGGAATGATATCCAGAAACTGTAACTTGTAATTCAGATAAGTGATTTGTTAATCAGAAAGTGTAACAGGTAGTTCAGAATGCATGAGTTGTTATTTGCATTTGGTTTTCAGTAGATGCGAAGAGTTTCAAATCCTCTATTCAAAGGAGATGACTCAGCTTCATCATAGTAGTACTGCCGCTCTTGATGGCAAATCCGTAGTCGGTAGAATTTAATCTATGAGACCAGAGTCACCTATGAGAACCGCAGAGGGCTGAGCGAGTCTCCGAGAAATTCCACGTCTTATTGGAATCGCTCCAGTTGTGATGAGGCCATCTGCTGCTTTCATTTGTAGACTGGTCCGCCAGGCTGACATGGCGTTTTCCAGGAACAATTTTGGGATCTACCTTGTACATTTTCAAGATCATCGTATCATAGATTCAGCCCTTCGTAAGGGATGGAATCTAATGCTTTTTTGTAGTCTATATAAGCAGCGTAAAGATTCCTTCATTTAGGGAATGCTCAACTAAACCAATCTTAATCTATTATTAGTTGTTATTTGCATCCTTGGCTGTCTTTGGTGTATTCTTTATGGTTGCGAGGCA
This sequence comes from Coccinella septempunctata, assembly GCF_907165205.1. Taxonomy (NCBI): domain Eukaryota; kingdom Metazoa; phylum Arthropoda; class Insecta; order Coleoptera; family Coccinellidae; genus Coccinella; species Coccinella septempunctata. Next base: position 8,880,505 of record NC_058190.1, on the reverse strand, counting down.
ATGATGTTATTCCTTACACAATGGTTATGAATTCGGGTTGAAATGAACGATGTGATTAATTAATACACCGTTGGAAGGTATGTGATTGGTGGGTGTTCTTTTATGATAATTTTCCATTTTCTCCATAGACGATATGAGTAACCGGCAGAAAAATTCTCCCTACTTTTCAATAAAATTATTGACTCTTTTCTGGCTATAATCACCCTTGTATCTCCACAGGCGTTCAGCATATAGTTAATTTCTACTTCAGAGACCAACTGCCAATAGCCCTGAGGATGATTTCAGAGAGAATCATCGAAAGAAGACTGAGAAAAAGCTTACTAATTCCCTCCCCAAAATGCCAGTTTGGATTCCGCCCAAAAAATCAACAATCCATTATCTCAAAAATAACAGCTGCTATTAGTTTGGATATCAACAAAACATTCGACAGCGTGTGGCATAAGGGCCTGCTCTTTAAATGACACAAACTTAATACTCCGATTTATTTGATAAAAATGGTGAAAAGTGTTTTGGAAGAAAGGAAACCGTGTGAAAATCAATGAGACAACATCCACCTCATTCTCTCCAGAACAGGGCTCACCACAAGGTTCTCCCCTTTCCTCTACAATATTTTCTGCAATGATACAGGGTGCGGCAATTAGTTCTTCCACATTTGAAAGAGCTGGTAAATAAAAACGAAATGAGATATTTGAAAAATTAATTTTTATTCTGATAGTTTGCGTATTCTGTTTTTTTTTTTACCCATGATTTGAAAATAATGTCATCCAAGTGACGACCAAGTGGCGAGTAATGCGCATTTGAGCAAACATGTAAGGGTGTAAAATTCGTCTCATGGTTCTTTTCCAAATTTGAAGAGCAGCTGCATATTTCCTTGCAGAGCGCCTTGGGGACTGCACAATGGATTCCCTAACTCTGGCGATGTTTTAAAGGGCTCTCTTCCATTTCGATGGGCCTTTACGTTTAGAACCAAAAGCTGATGATCTGGTCCTGAAGTTGTGAACCCAACTCAAAATTGTTTTTTCGATCAGGATCTGGATCAAGGAGTGCAAATCATATCTTATGCGGAACGCCCTCTGAGTGGCTATAATGTATTCACTTTTCACTTTTCTCTAAAAACACCTAGAAACACTAGAAACTATGTCACAAACCTCACGCTCCTCCCACCATCTCTCCCATGATTTTTTGAATCTAATTGCTGCACCTACAAACAATAACAAGGAACAGTATCTCCTGCTATATGCTGATGATACCATTATGATCTCACATGGAAAACCGAACAAGGAATTACAGCTTAACATGGACAGATTAATAACCTGGATTTATAAATGGGGGTTAGGTCCAATCCTGAAAAATCGAAATTTATAATCTTCAACCACAAGATAAGACCAAGTTCACCTGTAATATATAAGTAGACGGTAGAAATACAGGGTGTTCTACAAGCTCTATGACAAACTTTGACAGGAGGTAGCTGTGCTTCTTTTAAACATTTTTTTTCCTATGAACATAGGTCCGATTCGTTTTCGTTCAGGAGTTACAAGCATTTGAAAAAAATTAGTTTTATTGTTTTAATTAAGTAGGCTGACGAGAAATATCGGTTGATATGGTAATTGGCGTTATTTTAATTATTCATTTGACACATGGTGTACGTTTTGAATAATAATGCATTCTTTCACGACTCAGGAATATGCAGATATTGTATTTGAATATGGGTATTCTAATGGAAACTTCAGAAGAGCAGCTCGAGAGTACCGGAGGAAATATCCTAATAGACATCAACCTGCTCACAAATTATTTTGTGCATCATTCCGAAGACTTCGCGAAACAGGCAATCCTGCCCCAAAGAAAGCCATTCGGCCAACTGTAATAGATAGCTGTCCTTGACAACCCTTCGATTAGTGTTCGACGTATAGCTACTAACCTTGATTTATCACCAAATTTTGTATGGCGTGTCTTGAAAGGAGAAATGTTGCATCCATTTCTTAGACAAAATGTACAAGCCAAAGATTATAGAGTAGAAAGATAGGAAACGCCCTCATATCGCTAGTACTAAAAACCGACTACATTTTGGCCAGTGAAAACACGCGTGACAATGAGATGGCGCTAAAAACGCACTGTCAATACAGGAAAACGTTTTGATAACAGTTTTCTGTTTTTTAATTGAGGGGCGCGAAATTCGAATTCTATTTCTCATATTGCATTCCAATATTGACTTTGTTTCTATCAGAAAACAAACATCCTGAGCGACAAAACAAAAGTAAAATTTTGCTTTGTGATCAGGATGTTAGTTTTCATCTAAATATTGTTTGGAATCAATTGATATCAACGAAAAACGCTGTTGGATGTGCTATATGTTTATTTGCAATTCATAAAAAATTTACAGGAATTGAAATAGTGGGCAATAAATGAAGCTTTCCCTAGGACACTAGAGTATATGGTGATCTGCTATACGTCGAAGGTGTTGTTTCTGTACAATAGGTTGTTCTGAATTAATGAACTCAGTTGAACTTGTAAAATATACATATATCAGAAATTAATATGAACCAATATTCAGTAAACCATCATAGCATACATATTCCAGTTACTTACATATGTCGGTATTATTTAAAGAATTTTCAGAACCACACTTAAAAAAAAAACTTGCAGACATATGCAAGACCTGTATGTCAGTATAGTTTCTTGGTGCTTTTTTTTATTATTTCCTTATGATATGGTCTCTTCATGACACAATATACAAATTGATTAATGAATGAACAAAACACTCACAGCAGGTTTCATAAAACTTTGACTTTCTAATCAACAATTTGACAGTCACTTGGTTCCCAAATTGAAATCAATAAAACCTCTGCATTTCTGAATATATTGAAAGAGTAGCAATTGAGAACCATTGAATGGACCTATAAAGATCATAATTTCCCCTTAATAGGCCGTTCATGCAAGGGATGCTTTCTGCATACAACAATTTACGTCGATGAACAGTTCTCAATTGACCTGCGTAAAATGTTCATTGCTCATGGTGTAGTTAGTAGTGTTTACTGAAGTAATTGTCTTCAAGCCCTGATAATTTTATCCACTTCGGGGCACTGAAAATTAGAATCAATGAATGACCGATTCACATGTTACGATTTTTAATACTTACGCTTCCATTTTCATTGAGTGAAAAACTTAATCACGTAAAATACATTTTATTATTTGATCCACCGTTCTTCACCATTCAATAATTTTCGAACAATATTTTGATGTTTTCACCAAGAAATAAGACAAAAAAAATCAAAAATCAGCAACTAGAACGATCCAGATAAAAAGCGGAATGAGAATAAAAACATTCAAAACCTCTTTGATCAATATTGACGTCTGAAATCTTGAAAAATTTCATTTATCTCTGCAAATGGCACTCAAATTAATATCTTAACCAGTCCTAGCGTCTTAAAAACACGCGTGACACACAGATGGCGCTCAAATCGCTTTAGTCGCCTCGTTTCCCATCTTTCTACTCTATAATCTTTGGTACAAGCTTTACATGCTGACAATAGGCCACTCCAACCCGCTGTCAGATAGATGTCAAAATAAGATTGTGGAGGACAAGCGAAGGTGTGTACGTAGATATAACACATAATTTGGAATATTATTGTACTTTTGGTTAATCTACGTACATTGAAATAGCATTATTCTTGTTTAAAGTTTGCTGATGGTGTTAGTCCTAGTAATTTTTCCGCTAACAGCGTTAAATTCACGTTAGTAATAGTAATTAAAGAATTCAATATCTTGGGCAAGTTACACAGTATTTTAGCAGAAAGTGAATAATTATGCCAATTTTTGTGCTGTGTTGTTGGATGTGGAGTCAGAGGAAATAGAGACTGTTAGTGCTTTCGTATTTCTGGAAAAATTTCTGTATTTTAGCGTAAGAAGCTTCACATATAGACAACTCTGGCTTCATATAAATGACTTGACAAGGAGACAACAAAAATGTTAGGATGTTATTATAAGGAGAACTGACTTATACCGGTTATAATTTTATACTCATTATATTTATGCTATTTTCTTACTATTTGTATTTTGCACCGATTATATTTTTATACTTTATACCAGAGGTTCCCAAACTTTTTTCTCTCATGGACCACTTTCAAAATTTTGCTAGTTTCGGTGGACCCCCTGCCTACATTTCTACCATATTCCCAAAACTCAAAACAAAAAATGTGAAGACTAAAGCAAACTAAAGAAATTTGCGTTAAGGCGAATTAACAGTTTTCGAAAGAAATCTGAGAATAATTGGTTGATTAATTGATTTATTGTACTGTGAGTGGTTGTCAGAAAAGTAAAGTTGGCCAATGAAAAAAGTAATTCCATCCAACTTTTCTTTTTCGTCATTCACTGACAGCACAAGGAATCAATCAATTCTCTTTTATTTTATTTAGAAAACTCCCCATTCGGAGATGGTAAGGAGAAAAATAATACCTATATTTTCTCTAATATTCAAATATGTAATAATTTCAAATAATATTATCGAGAATATTATACTGTAATATGATAACAGTATAACTAAAATCAAACATTAATAACGTAATATAACTTCTACAATGACAAAATACTCATAATTTTAATGGGAGGTATGTACTTGATGGATTGACAGCAAATTATCAATATTTTGCTTCAGTTTTGTTAGGAATAACCGCAAATCTCCCCGTTCTGTTATATTCAATCCGTTCCGTTTGTCGAAAGATTTGTGACGACACTTTTTTCGACAAGATATGACGAGGGAAAGGCTATCAGAAGCTTTCTCGCAATTCCAGTCCAGGATATTTTTCGGGTATTTCTGCCTGCAGCCAAAATGTTTGATACCCTCTTTTTGAATTTAACCTTCAGCTCCTCCAATGCTGAGTTCAAGTAGCTCCTCTTGTAATAACACAATCCCCCATTTCCGTTTCATCAAATGGATTTATGATCCATGGTGGTATTTCTATTGTCAAGATATCTTCAAATCTGATTTTAAAGTCATCATTCAGGGCGATTAAATGTTGAACGTATATCTGAATATCCTCATCAAGACATTCTACCTGTGACAAGTTTGAGAAATGAGAAAATTCTCGCCGACTAATATTTTGCTTCATAAATTTCAATTTTCCAAGAAAAGCTGAGATTACACCCTTTGTTTTTATTAAATTGAGGCTATCCCTTTATTGTAAGTTGAGGTCATTAAATTTTTTGAACAAATCTGTCTCCTTTCGAACTGATCAGGTTTTTTTTTAAATCTGGATCTTTACTATCCAAAAACTCTAGAACAGATTCAAAAAGTGATATCTATATTCTTGTTAAACATGCACCTTTCGATAACCAGCGTACTTCATCAGTATGTAAGAGCAATCTCTTACTCTCAAAATATTATCTGCCTACGTTGATAGGTGAAGTCAAACCTACATTTTAGTTCTTCACTATCGATACCAGATAAATTTTCGTGGATCCCCGCTTACGAACTGCGAACCCCTATTTTTTTGTCACGCCAACGTAGACCCCCATCGAGTCTTCCATAGACCCCTGGGGGTCCACCTGGACCACTTTGGGAATCAAGGCTTTATACTGTTCCTGCTTTGTATGTATAGTGAATACACCTTTTCTTTAAAACAGTGCATCTTTTCAAGAGTATTTAATACAACAAATTTACATAATATTATGTATTTACATTTTGAAAAAATATTCATTCCATCTCTATACCACCTGTACGAACGCTGCAGAGCGAAAGGCCAGGAATAATGGTCTCCTTGACTAATTTCATATGGATCCAAAGAATAGCAGCATTTCATCACAGGTTGGTCATAATTCCGTTTTCTACATGAGCACCAATACATCTGTGCCGACCCTTTCGTGAAATACTTTCCCCGAAAATTTTGTTCTAAATATTTTATAGCGTAACCTAAAGAGCAAGCTTTTGTATTTGTAGGTTTCTAAACTCTTCTTGAAGAACTAAAATACCACTCTTTGGTATCTTGGAACAACGAAAATCACGAAAATATTCTTCAAATGAGGAATTTCCCTTGTAATGACGCGTTTGCTTGTCCTCCATAATTTATGTGACGTTAGAAGGTTGGAGTGGCCTATGGGTTACGAAGGTTAGAATTTTGTAGATGGTTACTTCAACAACATGCCCAAAATAATAGATTTATTCCGCTTGTCATGTGGTCTGACGAGGCTTGTTACACTAAGGACGGTATCAACAATAACCATAATCAATAATAACCATAATATGGGCACTGCAGAATCCATATGCCATTAGAGAAAGACGATTTCAGCAACGTTTCAGTGTAAACGTTTGGAGTGGGATTTTCAACAATGATTTGATACCAGTACATAATATAAATGATCGTTTGAATACAGATTTGTATAAATTTTTTTTGGAGCACAACCATTTTGACTTCATTGATGACTTAGAGCTCAACATTGTTGGAAATATGTGGTATCAGCACGATGGTGCACCACCACATAGAGGGAGACAAGTATTAAGTCAGCTGAATTTCCCGAATAAATGGATAGGCCAAGGAGTACCAATACAATGGCCACCTCGTTCGCCTGATCTAAATCCCTTAGATTTTTATTTATGGGGTCATATGAAGCAGCTTGTTTATCATGTTGAAATCCAATCGCATCAACAATTACTTGATAGAATTCAAGATGCAGCAAAACAAATACGAAACGACCCAAATCTGATCCGCCGAGTAACGGCATTTTTAGTTCGTCGATGTGAAGCTTGCACTCAAGCCGAATGTGGACATTTCGAACAATTTTTATAGTCTCAAAATTTCTATTTATTATTATGATTTGAACATTAAAATATAATTTTTCAAATGCTTGCATTTTCTAAACAAAAACGAATCGGACCTATGTTCATAGAAAAAAAAGTGTTCAGAATAAGCACAACTACCATCTGTCAAAGTTTGTCATAGAGCTTGTAGAACACCCTATATAACACCATCCGCCTCAATAAAACACCTTGGCTCGCAAATTGACAGCAAAGCATGAAGCTTCAATCAAACCTCTCAAAAAAAAAAAACAATTGCAAGAGCAAAACACTTCAAATGTCTCACCACGAAAATAAACAAAACAGTCTGCACACCAATTCTCGAGTATGGACATCCACAGTATGTAAATTCCACAAATTCGGTATTAAAAAATCTCAGGTAGGAGAGAGAACATGACTGAAAACAACAACAAGTCTGAGACACCCCCTCAAAGACAAACACACTGCCAATAACAAGAAGACTGAAAATTTCAAATGACAGATTTTTGAAACGGATCAAAAAGCTGGATGACAAATAAGGCATATTACAGATTTTACAGATTGTAGTTGGTCGGAACCACCAAACTGTCTATTGTGGCACACAAGCAAGCTCAGAGAACTTCCCCTTCCAGTCCTATCTTACTCAGGAAGGAGATGATGTCAGAGGGGGAGTGATTCTTGAGTTTCTCTAGATTCAGCTTGAGAGAGCCAATGACTCGAAGTCTGCAGCTGGGCAGTCACAGAGGATGTGCTCAATCGTGTTGTCTTCCTCTAAGCAAAGCCTGCACAGTAATTAATTGACAATATTAAGTTTGTGTAAGTGAGCTCTCATAGATCACAAATTAGTTCTAGAAAATCCTAGTCATTGGTTGGTACATAATGGGAGGCACTGAGATAGCCCTGTGCCAGTGACGCAGTGCAGAACCGCCAATATTCCAGTACCCTCTGCCTTATCCAGCTATTTTTTCGTTCTCTAATTAAGGAATTAGAAATTCCAATAGCAGGTTCCGGGCCAATAAATGCTAAGGGATACATAATATGGCATGTTCCTCTTTCAGGAAGTTTCTAGATCAAACTGTCATGGACAGACTCACATCCATGGAGAATTAGATTGACAAGTTCAACAACAATTATGCACACAATAGATATTTTTTGCCATTAATGTAATTAGATGTACATCGACTTTGGTTGATGGCCTTTGACTGAGGTCAATAAATGATAGTTCGGTTTGACTTCACTTAAGGGGCAAACAAACCATCTATGATATTTACAAGCACAAAACTCTAAGGCCCGGTTGTACAGTTCAGGTTCAACGTTGAACCCAGATCAATGTGTCAAAATTGAACGGAATCATCATATTTGAGCTGGGTTCAATTTTGAACCTGAACTGTACAACTGGGACTTAATTGTACAAGTCAATATTTTCAAAAAGAGTCAGTTTTTTATCATAGCCCACTTCCATATTGCCACTGAGGGATGAATAATATTCACTGAACAACATTGTTGTAGAAAATTGAAAAAGGTCTATAAAAACCACTAGAAATTACAACAATATGAACCTAACCAACACTGAAGTGTTTTCACAACTTGAAACTTTAACATATGTTCACTAGGAAAAAGAACATCTGCCTTATTTTAACTGCAAAAGATAGATGGACTACTTTTGGTTATATCGCTATAGTTAAGCCTGTTTGCATCAACGAAATTAAGGCTTACCTATCTCTCAGATTTACATTGTAGTTGCCACCATTGAAACCTAACGTTGAGGCCGCCTAATTTGCACCTTATTTGTAGGTGCAAAGAGGCATAAGTAACTGAACAAGATGCATACAAAATTAGTCATAAATTAATGAAAATTAATGAACTGTTACTAAGAATTTGGCTTACTTCTGCATTCTGCATACAATTAGCATATATTTTCATCTCTTGTTTCACATATTGTTCTGCATAATTTTCATTCAAATCCTCGTCTTCTTCAGATGATAACAAATCAGGTTCTATCTTGAATCTTTTTCTCTCCATTTCGGAAAAAATATAATCAAATTGTGTATTTAAAAAAGGTCTCGCGTCTATTCTTGTGAAATACGACTCCTATTATAGGGGTGACAGCAATTTTTAATGAATATTATATGCCATTTACTTTCTGGGAATAAAAAAACACTTGTCTACACTAAATATCCCCACAAACATGGATATTCATTCACATTTCAGAGCTGAGTAGCTGAGCATTGTTGAGGTTAAATCGCAGTCATAGATGAACTACTAAATAATCTTTGGTTATTTCACAGAATGCGTTTTTACTTTTTTCACAAGGGACTCGGCCATATACTCTCAAATTCTCGATTGTTTTGAACTGAATTGCGCGTCCTCATTATATCTTCTTGTGTTATTAGTTCACTAGACTCAAAAGGAGTATTGCCGTATCATCCGAAATCTAGAAGTTATAGGTTCTCAGCTTGTTGAAAGAAACATAACTATTGTTGTTCTTTGTCTATATTTCGGACCTTTATTGGGTTCTTCTTCAGGACCTGATCAACTTGTTGTTAATAACACAGCTAAAAACGAAAACCAGCAGAAATAAAAAGTCTAATCAGCACCGCCGAGCGAGATTACGGTCTTTAGCTTCCCTTGGCAAAGATATATGTGTAACATCTTTGTCCCTTGGTTGTTTTATTCGCACATATATTTGGTGTTCTGTGTATTTACATACAAGCTGCACCAGAGACAGAGGTTGTCTCTGAGCTGCACTACCTGCCCGCTTAGCAGGACCATTTTTCAAATTCTTCCTTTAACACTTAACTTTTTAAGAAGTAGGTATTCTTGATAACTTAAGCGCTTTCGAGTAATTGTAGTTTGAAGATAGGTAGGGGACGATGGGGAAATTGCGGACGCTGAAGGAAAATGAAGTATAACACTTATTGTAGATAATAACTTCATCATCAGTCTGATTTTATTGATTTATCAATCTTTGGTTAATCAACTATAGAATTATCATTTATAAGGTTTGTTCGTAGAGTAGTTTGAAACGGTTGTGAACTGTATAGAGCAAGCGCAATTCCATTTTAGGGTAGCGAAAATACATTTGCGCTTGCTCTGTACAGTTCACAACCGTTTCAAACCACTCTACGAACAAGCCTATGTTTTCACGGGATTAATGAACAAAATTTTTTTTTTTTTTTCAAGAAATACAAAACCCTGTCTGTCCGTATTTACCCTAATCATTTGGGCTAAAAGCGGACGTGTATTGGGTTAGTTAATTGCAAACAGCCTAAGCCTAGGGTAATCAAGCATTCACTCAATTGAAGTAAATATTAACTGCAGAAAGCACATATGAAACCTTTTTCGGACGATGTTCACCTGAACAGTTCTCATGTACCCAATTACCGCATATTACAAACATTCTTTAGTCTAAGAAATAGTAGTTAGCAGAAAATGCAGAATTAGTTCATTTTTTTCTGTTGCAAAAGTATTTTTGTACATCTTTCATATACATTTCCGAATTATCTGTAAACAAACAATAATTATTATTGTTTTTTGTTCACCATATCTGGGGTGATTGCCTTGTTCGCAATTATATACCCCAAATGGCATTTCAAAAATAATAAAACAAAAATTTGAGACTAGTTCAATATTTTGTGTAATGTTATTTCAGCATCACCTCTATTGAAATAAAACAATCGATAGAAATTATTTACTATTCGACATCACTTTTTAGATAAACAGGATGGGCAAAATTCGTTGTCTACTGAAAGGATCTCGAGAACTATAGCAGCTAGAAGAAAACGGAACTCTAGACGACAACACCATAAAAATAAACTGCCAAACCCCAGACGATTATCGCAAAATGGTACACCACATGAGGGAAACCAACATAATACATCACACCCACCAAGCAAAAAAAACAGAGCTTTCAGAGTATTTATTAAAAATCTTCATTTCTCAACAAACATAGAAGAAATAAAAGGGGAACTTATTTAACAGGGATACAAAGTGAGGAACATCCACAATGGAAAAAGCAGAGTGACAAAGAAGCCATTGAATCTATTATTTGTAGACTTTAGAACCATCAGCTAATAATAGAGAAATATACAAGATATGTGGAATCCAGAATAGATTAGTGCAGATTGAACCGCCAAAAAAAGTCAAAGGCCTACCACAATGTATGATATGCCAGCAATATGGGCACACAAAAACGTACTGCAACATGCCATATGGTTGTGTGAAATGTGGAGGAGCACATAACACTGAGAACTGCAAGAAAAGCATCAACACATCGGCTAAATGTGCCCTATGTAATGGACCTCATCCAGCGAACTATAGGGGATGCGAATTTTATCATGCAATACTGAAAAGACCCAACAACCAGAACAACAGACTGAACATGCAGCAGCCAGTTATAAAAAAAATAACAAATGACAATTATCCAATGCCTAAAAATCAAACAACAGAACAACATCAAAAACCAAACTATGCAGACACTCTAAAAGGATTGAACAATTCACAAAGCACTGATAGCCCAATGGAATGCCAACGGTTTACTGCAGCACAAGAACGAAGTCCAAACATTTTTACAACTGAACTCTATTGATATCCTTTTAATCATCGAAACTGACCATGGTTTCGGTCTTATTCGACCTCGTCAGAGCAAACAACATTTCGTTGACGAATGAGTTTTGTTGCTCTGACGAGGTCAAATAAGACCGAAACCATGGTCAGCATCTACTGTTTGTCGACGAAATGAAATTTCTGGTAATACTTCGAGCGATGGTAGTTTGTTAGTTCGATTTAGATCGTAACATTCGTTGATTTCACTATCTGCGGATGTTATGCATCTGAATTAATTTGATTATTATTTACCTGCCTTACTATGAAGGCGTGATCCATTTCTTAGTTTAAAAGGAACGTTCTGCAGCATACTGGGCACCGACACACACCACTCACGATCCTGGACATCATCGTGGACATCGTCGTGTGTCGACCCTGTCAATCTTTAGATACAATTTTAATTTTCTACAGACTCCAGAAGGATTGTTATACGTTGATTCAAGTAGCCCCTATATCTGTCGCCTGGCTCTCTGGTTTCCGCTGGTAATGCTTGGCGTGTACACCCAAGGTTGCCACGGAAAGACCACAGTAGCCTTCCCCGTCCTACCCCTGTTTTGTTCCGTTTTCGTTTTCCCGTTTACCGCAGACTTCTGTCGCCTGGATCTCTGGTGAACCAAGACCAACCGACGGAAGTCTCGAAGTCGTTCCGGTGGTAATGCTTGGCGTGTACACCCAAGGTTGCCACGGAAAGACCACAGTAGCCTACCCCTATTGTATTCCGTTTGGTTTTCCCGTTTACCGCAGACTTCTGTCGCCTGGATCTCTGGTGACGGAACCAATCGGCAGAGGTCTCGAAGTCTTTCTGCTGGTAATGCTTGGCGTGTAAACCCAAGGTTGCCACGGGGAGACCACGATAAACTACCCTGTTATCCTGTAAATTGTTGCATTGTGTATCACCTGAACCAAACCCGTCCCGTTTATTGAATAGCTTCAATTCTGATTGGCGATTGGCCTGTACACTGAAAATTACTGAAAGTGCTCGATATCAAACCCATTGCTAAATTAACCGATTACAGGGACTTGTATCTTTCTGAGAAAAACGGTTACTGTAAATTTTGTGTAAACCCCGTACATCCCTCATTGTCTCAGAAGGAATCAAAGTGACCGCTATTGATTTCTTTCTTTCTTTAATACCTGATATTTTGACTGAATATAATTAATTTAATTCATTAATTTCACTATGCTGATTTTGAATTACTGACCACCGAGTTAATTATTAAGTGTTGCATTTATATTTTTCTCATTTTGAACTGGGCCATCAGCTGTATATATTTCTTGACTTGAAAATCATTGTATGGTTCACTGTGATTTAGATTATTGTAATAAATTCGGTTTTAAAGTACTTGTTATCTCTACCACCTCAGATAACCCCGAACTCTGTCTCCGACTAGTAGGTACCCGGGTGGGTTTGCTATTTCTCCCTTATTGAAAGAGTAGCTGGCGCTCGAGATTAAACCCTTGAAAACTGAACCCGCTACAATCTTGTCAAATGCCTTCCGATAATCTGTGTACACAGCATCGACCTGAGTACGAGTATCCAGCCCCTCATGTACTCCAAAAAGCAAAGCAAATTCGTTTCCGAATTTCTTCCCTGTATAAAACCGTGCTGTTTTCAATAATTATATTTTTCAAGTGTCTAGCAATGGACACTGGTTTCATGAACCAGTGACTCGAACACCTGAGTTTTTGTCTCCTGGCTTGAAAATTGGAACATGCATTTTCCTTCGTGGATATTGGTCGTCAAGGACGAATGTCAGATGGAGGTGTTTTTAACAACTGCAAACTGTATCACAAACTGTCTGTTCCGATATTCCTGAACAGTACTGTCAGTATTTCAGAAACGATGCCTATTGGCCCAGTCGTTCGAGTTCTATTGTTATTGGATTGCGGGCCAGTAAAACCAGCAATATCGGAACAGGCCCATAATTGAAGACGGTTCCTTCAATATTCCTGCACCTGAACCCCTTCCTGGAAGATCCCTGAAATTGCCATAAGTGTTTGTCGCAGATGCAGCATTTCCATTAACAAAAAATATTATGAAACCATACAGCGGCTATCATCCTAAAGATTCAGCAGAAAGAGCTTATAATTATCGGCTCAGCAGAGCACGCCGCATAGTGGAATCGCTTCCAGTGTGTTTCGCGTTTTGAGAAAACCCCTTCTTTTAAAACCAGAGAAAGCCACACTGGTAGTAATGACGGTTGTGTGTCTTCATAATTTTTTGCATAGAAGTAAAACTTCAAAACAATTATACTCTCCGGTTGGTACTCTGGATATCGAAAACGAAGGAGAACTAATTCTAGGAACGTGGCGAGCTGAAGAAAAGGGACTCACATCTCTGCTATCACTCAAGAACATACCTCGCAGAAAGAAAGAAAGTGTAGCTACAGTAAGGAACGAATTTGCCAAATACTTCAAAGAATCGGGAGCACTAACATGCCAAAATAAATATATTATGTAATCATGTATAGCATGTATGTACTCGTATTTGTTAAGTATCACACATTTAAATAAATTCAATAGCAAACTTACATTCACTGTTCTTCGGGGTTCATCCCTTTCGCCCAGAAACCGAAAGATGTCGTAAGCGAATCATTTTGAAATGTAAACCTGCGAGTACACGCATTTTCTAAAAAGTTATTTTTCGAATAATTTCAGACTCACCTTTTCCAGTCCCAACATTTTTCTTCACTTTAGCTTTTTCGCGCCGGTACGATCCCTTCAGACTGTCTATTTTTTTTTTTGTATTTCACCTACGTCCTTGTGAAAAATTTGTGAGATTTCGCGCCAAGCGTCTTCTTTTTCAATTTGGTTGTAATAATTTTCGTGGGTTACTAGGGTTACTCTCCACAAAATTGGGCGGTTTTCATATTCTTTTATTAAATTTAGAGACGTTTCTTGCGAGAAATCCATATTGGAACGTGTGTGTTCGCTTCGAGGCAAAGATGTCAACCAAACCCGTCCACACTGAGCACGAATTCTCTTTGATGGACCGACAAATTGCGGATCGGCTCCGCGCAACATGAGCGCGTTCGGTGCGGTATGTTTGGTCCGTCCACATCTGAATGCTCATTCGGCGCGATGTGCTCATTCGGCTGTTTTGCTCAGATGTGTACGCGGCTTAACGTTTTATTTTTCGTATTTATTCAGCCACTCGTTCCAATATTATCATTTAATTATATGTATGTTTTGTTATTTAGAGTCTGCGGGCGGAGAACAGTGAAGATGACAGCAACAGCCCCGAAGGAGACGTAGAAGCAATACAAAACACAGACTCGTCCGTACTGCTACACAGATTACAGAGTAGAACTGCTAGAAGACATCGAAGCCCAACCTGAAGTCATACGCAGGTCACGACCACAGTTTACAGAGTAGATGGTCACGACGAACTAAACAAAGATTATAGAGTTACCTAACTCTATAATCTTTGGAACTAAAGTTTTCAAATCACCGAAACATCTCCACCCCGTCAAACGGAAAAAAAATGAGACAGCTGCAACGGCATCTTCTACTCCGAAGGATGAGTGCACTACGTTTGGAGATTATGTTGCGACTCGGATTCGTAAACATTGAACTCTATGGGAACTGGAATGGCATCGCAATACACATAGACATATAGACATGGACTGTGCCTTCCCTTTCTATCTATGCATGAAATACGGTCAAAAAAGTGACAGAGAGAAACGCAGGTCGGGAATGCAGTTGTCTCTTTCTAGAATTTTGATTGGTCTACACTCACCTCTATGTGAACAAAAAAGAGACAGGTAAATTCCCGACGATCATTTCTCTCTTTCTATAGAAAAAGCCAATTTCATGCTGACATTGCTCAGTCCATGTCTCTATGTCTATGGCGATACAGGCAAAGTGAGGAAGAGTGAAAGGGAAGATGTAGAGCAACCTTTCTCTCTCGCACGCCGTTGCTATTAGCAACGTGAACATTTCAATGTGCGGGAATGAAAGAATGAACTGAAAATATTTGAAGGTTTGATACTGATTGGAAAAATTCACTTCTTTCTCTATTTTCGAAATTGTTCAAATCTTTCAACGAGTCGGTTCGTTCTAAAAATAATTCATCATTAGTTTGTCATTCTAATCGAAATTTCTAAAAATTTTTACGAATATGCACTTTTTTCAGTGATTTATGATGATCATAATTTCCTGAATTTCGAGAACGAAATTTTTAATAATCACCCTTGCAGCCTTGATGAATTAATAAAATTGAAGCCTTAGAGTAATTTGAATATAAATATTAATTATAATCGTGAGGCAAGAATATAGGAAATGATCTTTTCAAAAGCCTCGAATAAAGCTTTGGAATCATATGAAAAGCAGTGTCAGCAGAGACAAAGTTGTCTCTGGAGCAGAGACAGAGTCGTCTCTGGTGTCAGTGCGAGAGATTTTAAATAATCCAAATAGTTCAATATATAAAAGGAACCGTATCAAAAAGTAAAGAACAAAATTACTGAAATATTTTTATTTAACATAATTGGGGCAAAAATGTTACATTTGCTTAACAATTATTCCCTGGCTTGCCCTAGTGCACTCTTCATGGTCAAAATAAATCCTAAAGCGAATGTCTTTCGACAGAGGAAAAGAATGTTGGTATCATCAATTTCCAATGATTCTAAATATTCTATAGTTTCACTGAAAATTTCCTCAACATACCTCAGGGCAGAAGATCTAATTGGAGCTTTAAACCCTCTCCGGAACAGATTTCTAGAATTGAGAATGTCAAACACTCTATCAATTTTTCTAATGAATTCAACGGTAGCGGCACTATCTTCGAATTGTAAGTTCTTACAATAGCATCCGCTACCCCATTACTCATTGTTTGAGTAGCTAATCTGACATTCATAATTCTATTTTTATAATTGATATGCTGACGCTGAGATGAGAGGGAATTAGCCAACCTTAGACCTTCCTCCATTTGAACTTTTTCTAATTCCTTGACAAACTGCCAAGAAATGTTTTCTGTGGGGGACTGCAAAATTTGCAATTTGGAATTTTTCCTTCCTGCAGCTTTATTGGTCCAAAGTTGTTAAGTAAAAGGTTTTCGGAGAGGGAACCTAAAACAATGAAAAACATGAGGCATAATTCCTAATTATTTACTGCTTTCCTCCTTTTGTGGATTCTCAGTTCAATAAAACTGATCAGGATGGATTGGTTTATGTGATCCCAACACTACACAGAAAAAATATTATATTATATTATATTTATGTCCCCTGCATTATGGCTTCCGTTTACAACACAATACTGGACCATTGTTGTCATGAAATTCTCCTTATTCAAAATGTTTTTTGTTACTGCAAAAACCACTTTTGTCACTCTGGGAAACATATAGACTTATAAAACACTCACCAAAAAACTATATTTAAGCTTTGAAAAAGCACAAGAAATGCTGTTCAACAGCTAACTTGACTTGATATATAGACATTTTTCGAGTTTCTTAGGAATGTAAATCGAAAGTATATGGCTTCTAAACAATTTTTCACCACGATTTTCACTAAAATACTGACAAAAAGACATTAAACAATGTAATTTAAAATTTATCTACGAAAATGACATTTAAATTTAGGTTATAATAGTGTGAACAAAAACACGCTAGAGAGAGGGTTGCTCTACATCTTCCCTCTCAGTCGGACACACTTTTCGTCGAATTTTGCTACCTACGAAACCATTCCAGTTCCAGAGTGCAATGCTCACAACACACACCCATGCGACGAGCGTCATACTCAACTTTTTCTGCTCTCTCCCCAGTCGAACTCTCTCAGCCCTCACAACTTACTTCCATGCGCATCGCCTCACAACAACAGTCATTTACTTCTTTAAGTGAACCCTCTCAATCATCACAGCTTACTCACACGAGACTCTCGTCATACCAAAATTTGTCTCCTC
This sequence comes from Coccinella septempunctata, assembly GCF_907165205.1. Lineage (NCBI taxonomy): Eukaryota > Metazoa > Arthropoda > Insecta > Coleoptera > Coccinellidae > Coccinella > Coccinella septempunctata. The sequence goes on along the minus strand of NC_058190.1, from coordinate 8,863,239 downwards.
GTTCCCTAACTGAAACCTCTCGATCCCCACAGCATAATCCCACTCTATCCAGAGCATCAACTCCTCAGAGCTCCCGATATAATTCAGTTTTCAACCTAACATCATACTTTGAAAACTATGATTGTGAAACTGGTCCTAGTAAGTAATATTTTCGTTGTAGGATTTTGTATTTTGTTTCCGTTTCCCATTTTATATATATCCTTTTGTTATCTAGAGTTATGTTTATTTTGGAGAATTTATTTTCATTCAGCTAAGAGTTTATTCTTATTTAACTAAGAGTTTATTTTTATTTAATATAATTGTAATAAAGGAAAGTTCTGGAAGGCTTTTTACTTTTTTAATAAAATATTGGATGTAAACTTACCTTAATATATTCCATTAAAACGTCAACAAGAGCCTCGCATACTTCTGGAACAATTCTGGATATCAATTGTTTGGATATTTTCCACATATACTGGAGACTGAATCGCCACTTTGGAAGGAACCGAAAAAAGTGCTGTTGAGGCTACGGTCTCGACTTCTTTGTAAATATAATTGTGGAGACCATCTTTGTACGCCGTCGTCTTTTCTTCTTTAGCAACTCGCACAGAGTTATGAAAGAGGCACAACCCAAGTTTTCCATCGTTCGTAAGCACGGAACTGACACATCCGTTGGAGCGGCTCCGAACACATGCTCATGCTGTTCTTGCGTCGCGCGTCGGCAAGAAAAATTGTCCGCATAAACGCTCATTCGGCTATTTTGCTCAGATGTATACGCGCCTTAAGATGTCTAAAACTCTGACGTATTCACTGATTCGATTTTGTTTTTAATTTCGTGGGGATATGGGATCAATTTCGTTTTTCCCACTGTAGGTAGCGGTGTTTAGAATTTGACAGAGCATTGTCAATTGATATTTGAAAATGATTTGAATATTTTCCTTCGAATTACGAATATGTTGTACTACTCTGTAATCTGTGTCATTCGGCTATTTTGCTCAGATGTATACGCGCCTTTACAGGCGGTCCGAGGAAGGTTTAATTTCTCGTACTTTTCAAGCCACGAAAATACTTATAATGGTCAAATAAGAAAGAGATATTCCCAAGTGAGAAAATAGCCAACAGTTAGAAATTTGATGCAAAACGCCTAAATTTCACGTTTAATTAATGACAATTAGAATTTACGCGATTGATCCTAGACACGCGGGTACCCAGCGAAATTCTATACAGAAATCCACTACGGGCGTTAAGCTGGGAGATCACAGCTTACAAGGCGTTTCAGAGCTAGGTCCGTGGTTCCTATCGTAGTTTGCCCTCTACTTGTTTCGTAAGAAAAATGTAAATGGTGAGATTATTTTTCTCGATTATTGTTTTTGTTTCATCATTTATTTATATAATATTATAAATATACTATTATGTCATTAATTTTATTCGAATTTGTTAGGAATTTGTTAGCTTCCCTAGCTTCCATGGTAAGCACGCCCCTGGCGCCCCCCTAGAGTTAATAACCTAACCTAACTCTATAATCTTTGATAAGAATGATCCAAGTAAGCCCCCACTCGATTCAATATATCATTGAGATTTTCGTTCTTTTTTTCTGGTATTTCCATTGCTTCTATGTTATTACTCCTTAGATTTTGCTCCATTTCGTTTATTTTGTAATTCACAGCGGATATCTCTTTCTTCAAAATTTCATTTTCTGTTTTTATCTGATTGGTTATTTTAATGGATTCTTCGAGTTCTGAAAGCTTGATTTCGAAATCACTCATCATGTTGGTCGTTGGAACAGAATATGAAAGATTCTCGCAACTCACGAAACTCCCCCTTAAATTCCATGACTTCAGAGAGTGTGTAAGTTGAGTAATGTAAGGGAAACTCTTTAATCACTTAACACTAACGAGACAGTGGCGACAATAATTGTGGTCTCGTTTTTCATCGTTTTTGCAAAAATATGGCGGATTTGGTCACGTGACGTGACCCAAAGGTTGGTTCTATTTCTTTGCTTGGAATTTCGGTCGCTAGAAATCTGTCTTGGACCAACACACGTGGATGGACTGTGTAGGAACTTACAATGCTCAGTTCCATGAAAGAATGACATACAGTATAAAACCAAAGAGAAACAAGGGATTTCACTTTCACTCATTGAATTTAGTTCCTGAGTGTTCGCAAACGGTGGGAAGGCCTTCCAAGATGAGGGTGCTCAAATCGCAGAAATATTGAAGGACCAATCAGATTGAAGATGTAGTCTAACAGAATCGTCTGGTCTCGTGTTCAATCGTCACTTTGCTTTGTTTGCCAAATATCGATTAAAATTTATTCTGGGAGGATTCTGCATTTCTAAATAATAAACTTTTTAGGGTTTTCACTCCCAATTCTGAAACAAAATCAATTAAAAATCAAATGAACGATTTGCTCCTGCGTAAATTCATTTACGCAAAAAAAAAAATTTCTAGTTGATTTGCTCCTGACAAATAAGTGCAAGAATTTACGCAGGAGCAAATCGTTTATTTAATTTTTAATTGATTTTGTTTCAGAGATTGGGAGTGAAAACCCTAAAAAGTTTGTTTGCCAAGTTGAAAGTGATTGTTATCAAATTTTTCCATCAGAATAAGACTTCTGTATTTCGACAAGAATATGGGACGCCTTACAAAGAACTCCGATGTGCGCATTTATTCCTCAAGATCAACGGATACGTTTGCTGCTCCGATGCATAGATTGAAAAAGACACAGAGCACTCATGTATTCAAAGGAGTAAAAATACATAAATTGATAAATTGCCAATAACGCAACTTGCCTTTCAGTCTTTCGAGCTAAGGGTGTGCTAGTGGAGAACCCCTTTTACTCAATGTATCAATTTGTGTTTCATCATTTTTAGCATGTAATCCGTGAATTTTTATATTTCATTGTTTTATATGTGTATGTATGTACCGCAGTTCATATAATTTGTATGCAAGTGTAATAGTTAGGATTTCTTTGTATATATTTTTCCTGATGATTTCAAATATTTTGGAAAACTTTCCGACACTGTAAATTTTTGAGGCAAATAGACGAATTGAATACGAGTGACCGAGGGAATAGTGGAGCCGTAGAGGCACCGAGCGGAACGGCCACTTACGTTTATTATTCAGCAAGGAACACTACAGTGGGGGGATTAATTATCGCCAGTACTATCCCTCGTCAGTCTCGGATCCGATAGAAACATCACGAAGTATTCCATTTCACATATTCGCAATAACGAAAAAAAAATAAAAATGCAAATAATATAATTTATTTAATAATAATAATAATATTATTATTTAATATTATATAATTTATTTATAGTTTTTGTACACGAACATAATCATTATTTCTTAATACTTTAAAATAAAAAAAAAAAAAATTGAGGACTTTGGGGTCATCTCAAGATAAATCCATCTGCTCGTTGATTTTCGCAGTTTTTGTGTACAACAGCTTCATTTCCTCGTAAAGTTCCATATCCTGTAATGAAAATTTCTCTAAATAGATATCAGCTGTGTAATAAATAATTTATTCGAAGTTAGTATTTTCTCGAGTTTTAGTATATTTGTCAGATATTCCGGTTTCTGGTTAAATATGAGTGGCTATCCCATAGAAATCATATTATATATTATTACTCTAGAATGCTAATCCAGTAGTAAGAAATGCGGCGAAAAATTGACAGTGGTCATTAATACGAATGCGCATCATTAGTTTATTTTCTAGTAGAACGTTGCCGAGTTTCTGAATATTCTGTCGATCGAATCTCATGAAGAGGGGGTAATTCATGTAACGCAGGTATGTCGGACAACAACGCGTTTTCTTTCAGTCATTTGATTTTTCACTGTTGCACGATCTGCTCAGAGGTAAGAAGTTTTAAGTCACATTTTCTGAACTGTACTTGTGTACTTGTCTATCATTTCAAAAATAATAAATGCAAAAAAAAAATTCAAAACTTGAATGAATTATCGAGTTCCACTGATAGCGAATTTCATTGATGATATATAGTAGTATTGCACTAGATCAGGATATTTCAAAATTGTTGCACGGAGTTTATAATATGCACTCAATGCTTAGGTACCTGTTCATCTAATTAAATCTGCGATAATATTGAATTGCATTGGTGATATTAAGTTTCAATCTTCTAGAATTTTTGTTGCGAGTTCCAAATATTTAGTAAGCACCAGTTGTTAGCAAGGAATTCGCTATAAAATTCCAATCTTCAGCCAATTCACGGTTTGGTCCAACAATCAATGAATACTCAATAATACCTACCTCTATCGACAAATTTAGATTTGGACTTATAACACGTCACCTCCGAGATCCCGATATACACTCACTTTCAAAAGTTTTGCACCCCCCCTGTAGTGGAGATAAAATAATCAAGATTCACAACAAATTGTTACTGACAACAACAGAAACTTGTTGACCACCAAATAAAATGATAACATTACGAAACAAAAAATTTTCTTGTGTTTAAATATCGATTTTGTCAAATGTGTGCCTTTCTGCGGACCAGTAGTTTTTCGTTTTAAGTACCGGTTAGTTCAAAAACTGTGTAATATGCCCAGAAACGAGTTGTCTGAGTTTGACAGAACTAGAATTATTGCTCTCTGGCAAGAAGGGCTCTCACGCCATCAGATAGCCAATAGACTAAACATCATTCGAAGCACGGTTAACAGAACGATTAGGCGCTATGAGGAAACTGGTGGAGTGCATAGTAGACCTCGAAATGGTCGTCCTCGTGTTACCACGATTCGAGAAGATCGGTATATTGCCCAATCAGCCCGTAGAAATAGGTCAGTGACGGTACCAACATTCAGGTCGGAATTCCAAAAAGCCCACAACCGTGTAATTTCATGTGCTACAATTCGTAGAAGAATTTTAACATCAGGATTGCGGTCCAAAAGGCATCTAAGAGTTCGTTTATTAACAGTTCGTCACCGAACCGCTCGTCTGCAGTGGTCGCGAGCTCATCAAAACTGGCATTCAGAAAAATGGAGGAATGTGCTATTTACAGATGAGTCACGGTTTGGGTTAGTAAGTGATGATTACCGCTTAAGAGTTTTGAGGGAACCAGGATGTCGAAATAGACCTGAGAGAGCTATTCAAGTTGCTCCTTTTCGCGGTGGCACTGAAATGTTTTGGGAAGGCATGATGTTTGGAAGAAGAACGCCACTAATTCACATATCCGGGACGATGACTGGTGCATATTGCCTCGAAAATATCATAAATCCTGTAATTATACCCACGGGTAATGAATAAGGGGCTCAATTTATCTTTATGGATGATAATGCCAGGCCACATCGCACTAGAGGTGTTCAAGAAGCCCTGGAAAACCAAAACATTATCAGATTAGAATGGCCCGCGACGTCTCCTGACATAAATCCTATAGTGCATATATGGGATCATGTCTCCAGAGCCGTTTTCCGTCGAAATAATCCACCACGAAATTCACAAGAACTTATTGTAGCTGTTACCGAGGAATGGATGAATATTCCGCAGGAAATAATCAATAATTTAATTTTTGGAATGCCTAGACAAGTGAATGCATTGCTGAGCAACAGAGGCTCAAATACTGCATATCAGTTTGCTCTTTTATTAATTAACTTTTAATTTTCCGTTTAAATTTAATTTTTGTTTTTGCAATTTTTGATTCCTAATTTGTATTTGTTGTTTCAACTTCATAATTCTATGAAATGAAATTGATTTCATTTTATTTCTGTAAAAGCCTTTCATTATACTTGAACCCGAGGGTATCATTTTTTTTTCAAAGTTTGAGATAGCCTTAATAATTGGGGGGTGCAGGACTTTTGAAAGTGAGTGTATTTCCATTGAAACCTGCAATATCATTGTACTGATTTTCTAAAACGAAGCATATATAAACACAATTAGTCATCCATGCATGTGTTCAATACCGACAAGAAGTCATGTATGAATACTATGAATCGAAAAATAAGTTTTTTCACCGAATGTATGTATGTTTATTTCTCATTTATACCAAATAAACAATTCGACTGACATAAGGTAGGAAAGTCTAGGCAACGTTCGAGTTGAAATAAACTAATGTCGCGCATTCGCTTTGACGACAACTGTCAATTTTTCGCCGCATTTTTTACTACTGGATTAGCATTCTAGAGTAAGTATATATATTATGATTTCTATGGGCTATCCTCAGTACCACTAAAACAATAATCACAAGATTAAAAGTAGATCTTCCTTGAAAGTGGATCAGAAGATCTGTTTGGACAAAATCCGTTGGTATTGAATAGCAGCTCTGTAACTTCAACAGCTAGAGAAAAATGGATGGCACGTTTCCGACCTCGATTTTCAAAAGATGGATAATGGCCAAAACCGCATCCTTTCAACTTTCTGTTTTCAAGTTATAAGTGGAAACTCATTTTTCGGCCTCTCTTTCTTGAAGTATCAGTGATATCGAAAAACAAATGTTACATTCTATACAGTCTTTCATTTAGAATGCAGTGGGTAGTCGAATATTTTGTTACATATTCCAGTCCGATATTTTTTCTGATTCAGAATATATAATAAGCGTTGTGTCTCTAATTGTTCTCCTAATAAGAAAAAACTTAAAACCTAGTTCGGTTAAGTTGGCAGGTAATTTTCAATGATAATATGATAATGAACTCTCCATATTGTGTCAGGTTAATGAATCTCTCCACACACAGGCTTCGCCTTTAGTGAATTCGCTTTAGGTTTATTATTCAGATATTGATATTGTAACTATCTTGTTTTCGGAGTTCTTCACCTTTTCTGAATTGAGTACTCAATAATACTTAGATGTGACCAGAAACCGTTACTTCGAGGTTTATACATAACTGACCACACCCATTAGAATATTGCTTAAAACTGACGTTGAACACCCTGTAACTAGCTTATGCTTCGAAAACGTCATAAGGCAGAAATGATTCTCCCGGTGTCATCTACCGACCATATGTTTGTCCAGTTTATGATGAAAGACCCTTTATAAGACGCCAAAAGAAAGATTTCATAGCTTTTCACCAAACTACCGTCATGCCTCAATTGAGGCGTTCCAGACTGAAAAGTAGTATTTAAAGTAACCTCAAAGTGGTAATTACCTACTCGGAAACGGATCACACATTTATTTATTTACATTGCTGCCAGATATTGATAGGATTCGTAGGTACCAATGATGTTATAAAATCCTGAAAGTTTTAGACCTCTAACTCACTTATTTTTTTGAAAGAACAACTTATGTGAAAATGACCAAAAATTTTTTTCTCATAAACTCGTGAATCGATTTTTCCCAATTTAGGATATGTTCTTAAGGCTGACAGTGACTTTCAGAAAAAAATTAAATTTTCATTTTTCATTTCAATTTTTCACCATGATACAATTCTGGCACAATTATGAAACAATTTTTTTCGGGAACCTCATCCCTTTTTCTATGGAAAAAAAAAATGATATTTTCGAATCTCAAAAGAAGGTACGCTATAGTAAAAAAAAATGAAAACCAAGTTTTCTTTCGCCAAAGAACAGAAGCGCGCGACCTAAACGCTACATGTGATTTTAAGCGCAAACACAACTGTCATAAGCGTAGTTAATTTTTGATGAGATAAGGTATACTCCATTCACTTTTATTTTAGCACTCGGTTGGCCATGGCAATTTGACACATTTCACTCTGTATAGTACGAAAATGTTGGGTTATGACGCTTGTCAAAACATTTTTGGGTTTTGAATCAACGCTATGTTGCCCGTTCTACGTAAAAGTTTCTGTTATTACGTATATGATCACAATGTCGAATCTTTTCGGAAAATATGTGACGAACATAATTGAAGTTTATACAAACTCTTTGAAGGCATACCAAATCCAGTTATTTGCATGGAAAATACAAGAGATCAGTATAATACCATAATATGCATTAGCTTGAGGAGAGTTAATGTTCGTTATCTTCTTTGGCTAGAGTTTGAATACGTTACATCAGTTGTAGATTTCAAAAATATTAACCCGAAGATGAAATGCATGTGTTGCAGTGGTTGGGAATGGGTATTTCTCGAAGGAATTAACAGATAATTAAAAGAATGTTAAATTCTTCAACAAAAATCATTATGCATCAATATGAGTAAAAGGAATTAAAGGAAGTTTCAAGTCAAGATGAACTTCACCTTTGAACAAAAATTTCACATGAATAAACAATTAACGGGACAACTGGCGCGTATTTGTGGCTGTTCATCTAAATGCATTGATATAATAATAATAATTATATAGGTATTTATTGGTACCTTAAGACATTTACAATGAATAAGAAAAGTCAAATGAAAAATGGAAAAATAAATTTTCGGGAACTCATTCTACGATGACATTCATCGAAAATCCTGTAATAAACTTTTCGCATAAATTCACTCAAATATAAAATTCTCAAATGCCACCAATATTTTGGGTCTCCCAATAGAAGGAAATTCTTTTAGAATATCAGGGTATAACCAAAGATTATAGAGTAGAAAGATGGGAAACGAGGCGACTAAAGCGATTTGAGCGCCATCTGTGTGTCACGCGTGTTTTTAAGACGCTAGGACTGGTTAAAATATTAATTTGAGTGCCATTTGCAGAAATATATGAAATTTTTGAAGAATTCAGACGTCAATTTTGATCAAAGAGATTTTGAATGTTTTGATTCTCATTCCGCTTATTGTTTATCTGGCTCGTTATAGTTGCTGATTTTTGTCTTATTTCTTGGTGTAAACATCAAAATATTGTTCGAAAATTATTGAATGGTGATGAACGGTGGATTAAGTTTTTCACTCAACTAAGGAAAATGAAAGCGTAAGTATTAAAAATCGTAACATGTGAATCGGTCATTCATTGATTCCAATTTTCAGTGCTCCGAAGTGGATAAAATTCTCAGGGCTTGAAGACAATTACTTCAGCAAACACTACTAACTACACCATGTGCAATGAACATTTTACTGCAGGTCAATTGAGAACTGTTCATCGACGTAAATTGTTGTATGCAGAAAACATCCCTTGCATGAACGGCCTATTAAGGGGAAATTATGATCTTTATAGGTCCATTCAATAATTCTCAATTGCTACTCTTTCAATATATTCAGAAATGCAGAGGTTTTATTGATTTCCATTTGGGAACCGAGTGACTGTCAAATTATTGTTTAGAAAGTCAAAGTTTTATGAAACCTGCTGTGAGTGTTTTGTTCATTCATTAATCAATTTGTATATTGTGTCATCAAGAGACCATATCATAAGGAAATCATAAAAAAAAGCACCAAGAAACTATACTGGTCTATACTGGTATACAGGTCTTGCATATGTCTGTAAGGTTTTTTTTAGTGTGGTTCTGAAAATTCTTTAAATAATACCTTCATATGTAAATAACTGGAATATGTATGCTATGATGCTATATTGAATATTGGTTCATATTAATTTCTGATATATGTATATTTTACAAATTCAACTAAGTTCATTAATTCAGAACAACCTTTTGTACAGAAACAACACCTTCGACGTATAGCAGACCATATACTTTAGTGTCCTATTTAAAGCTTCATTTATTGCCCACTATTTCAATTTTTGTAAATTTTTTATGAATTGCAAATAAACATATAGCACATCCAACAGCGTTTCGTTGATATCAATTGATTCCAAACAATGTTTAGATAAAAACTAACATCCTGATCACAAAACAAAACCATACTTTTGTTTTGTCGCTCAGGATGTTTGTTTTCTGATAGAAACAAAGTCAATATTCGAATGCAATACGAGAAAAAGAATTCGAATTTCGCGCCCCTCAATTAAAAAACAGAAAACTGTTATCAAAAACTTTTCCTGTATTGACAGTGCGTTTTTAGCGCCATCTCATTGTCACGCGTGTTTCCCCTTGCCAAAATGTAGTCGGTTTTTAGCACTAGCGATATGAGGGCGTTTCCTATCTTTGTACTCTATAATCTTTGGGTATAACTATCTGAATGAGCGGACCTGAATTCTAAATAGCACTTCCTGAAATCCTGTCTCTTTTTTCAAGAACTTTCGGCATTTTCGTAATAAAAATTGATATAAGTTGTGGCAACGGCGTTATGACATTAACGACATTTCATGAGTGCCAACCTTTACTCCGTTCTAGTTACAAAAACTTGGGAAAATTATTTCATGGCCAACCGACTGCTAAAATAAATGTGAGTGCAGTATATATCCCACGTTCATTGAGCGAATATAATGTTTTGATTCAAGACCGTTAATGAAAAGTGTAGTGTTTGCTCCAAATTATCGAAGAAAGCTCCAGGTTATTAAACATATGAACGGTTATTATCATATGAGGATATTTGCGAGTTTTCTTTCGTATTCGATAATGATTTTTCTACTGGTGGTATTGTCTGTAGCCATTGTAGTCCAGTTACAATAAACTTTTATAAGTTGTAAACTTTCACCATAAAAGCGTTGATTTATTGGAATGATTTCGACAGCATCGATTTCCATCTGGAATAAAAACTCGCCGTTATATAAATGATAGCATTCGAGCATTTTGTGGAACTCTTGCTAAATCAGAAGCATTTTTACAAAGACAACAGTATCCATTGGTTGAAATAGTTCTTTTAATCGGAACAATATATTCTGCACTGTCACCTGTGGACGAGATTTTCGCTTCAAAAATGAAACATCAGAATTTGATTGAAGAAATGTTTAATTGATGTGCCCAATACTTGATAAAATTCCATAATTGAACTTGAAACAGATTATGCGATTTTCACAAAATGAGTTTTTAAACCACGACCAGTTTACCTTCACCCACCTGAATATGCTATTGTGATAGCGAAACACGTGTCAAACACAGAAAACGGGGGACTCAATGCACAATTAATTTTTTTTTATACAACCCCAAACAACAATTGACACAGACAATATCACCAGTAGAAAAATCACAATCGAATACTATAGATAGCTCGCATATATCTTCATTGAGTAAGTAGAAAAATAAGGAACAAGGCGTAAAGGCGATTTCAGCAAGTTTCAAAATGTATTATTTAAACATCGGCGGAGATAATGTAAATGAAGCTTTAACTCCGAAATGATGGCATTAAGGTATGGGGAACATTACATGAAAAATATTCCGTATTTCGGAGTTCACAAGACAAATAATATACAGGGTGACCCATTTGGATAAAAAACAATTATACCGGAGGAAGGAAAGATCTGACAACAGTGCAAATAGCTCCATATTAGCGGCTACATCACACTTTTTGGGTATGAAAATCACCTGTGTGTATTCCTGAGTTGAAGATCTTTGCACACAAAGATCTATCCGTTTCCGAGATAATTGAGGCGTTCCATACTTAAAACTCGCTCTGTATACGTTTTCAACAGCAAGTACGGAACGATATCTAATTCTCTCTAATAAATAAATATCTTGAGATCATAGAATAATGGAATATTGAGAATAATTTTACCTTATCTGAAACTGATGGTTTAATTTCTGAAATTGCTTCCTCAAAGTCTTGGCTGGTCAATACGGCATCAAAATTTTCCAGGTCATTACTTTCAAAAGCTCTTGTGAAACGTATACGGGATGCTTCTTGCACTAAACCAGACAAATCCGCGCCTGTGTATCCAGAGAGCTTTTCCGATTTTCCAATACTCTCTAAATCAACGTCCGAACCTAAAAGAGGCCCATTCCTTGTGATAGTCTTAAGGATTTCAACTCTATCTGTAGGGGATGGCAAACCCACATAAAGTATTTTATCAAAACGTCCTGGTCTTAATACCGCAGGATCAATTACATCTGGCCTGTTGGTTGCCGCTAATAAAAATACTCCTTTTCTATCTTCCACACCATCCATCTCGGTCAAAAGCTGGTTCACAATCCTCGACGATACATCATTCTGTGAAAATAAACATATCCAGTATTCTATTGAAAAGTTATGATTCGATGACTTAGAAAGATATATATGCACATATAGCCTAAATTAGTCGAAATTCCCCAACCAAAATCAGGTCGTTACTTTTGATAGCTGAAAAGTTTTTCGAAAAATCATCTGCATATCCCACGTCTACGCCCTTGTCCGAAAAGACTGGTCGGTAGAAGGTCATCAAGACTTACAGGTTGTGGTTTAAGCTTATAAAAAAAATCTATGTGGAATTTTAAATACGGAATGATAACTTTATAATGTCAGGAACAATAAAAGTAGTCACAAATCAAACCGTGTCGAAAGAGATTCAGAGGTTCCGCACTCTTAAATATGCCAGCCAATATGTACTCCGCATCAAAACTTTTTTCACATGTTCTTCATGCAATAAATCACTCAAATTTATTTATTTATTCATTTATTTATTTATTTGAAAAAGATACACAGTTGAGGCAAAGCCTATAGAACTCAAAATAAAAACATATACGTTCTACATAGAATCAAGAATACATTGTGTGTACATGAGAATGAAAAAGTGTGAATCAAAAATAGAGAAAAAAATAAAATAAAAAATCCATTATCACGAGTGTCACCGACGTACGCGACGGCACAAATTGTCATAGTTGTTTTTGAACGCATTGACAGACTCTGAGTTCACAACAGCCGACGGCAAACTATTCCACGCACTAAAAACCCGGTTGGAGATGAAATTTTGCCTCTGCGACGATCTAAAATTTTCCTTAGTCAGTTTATATGCATGACCACGTAGACGACCATCGGAGTTCGAAGTGAAAAGGCTGCTTAGGTCAGCTCCAAAGAGATTGTGAAGAGCACGGTACGTTGTGATTAGGTCTCCTCGAATCCTCCTGTCAGCAAACGACGGTAAATTCATGAGAGATAGCCTCTCTTCATAACTTGGTCGCAAAATCCCATATGGCAGACGCGTCGCTCGACGCTGGATACCCTCCAACAAAGCCAAATCCCTGTTCAGTACCGGACTCCATACAGGGCCAGCAAATTCCAAGATGGGGCGTAAGTCTTGAACAGGACAGCACATGTTGAGGGGTCGCATCCGTTGAAGGCCTTCTGTATCATGAACAGAGATCTTTTAGCCTTATTCACAATGGAAATTATATGATCGGACCAGCTGAGATTCTCGGTAATAATCACACCGAGATCAGAATGACTGCTACAGGTGTTGATGGGTACATTGTTCAGATAGTACTGGAGACGGGGATTGAGGGAACCTAGGTGTAAAACAGCACATTTCTCCTGGTTGAGGGGCAGTTGCCACTCTCGGCACCAATGGGTCAGCGCCTCCAGGTCCTCCTGAAGTTCTACAGCGGCTGCAATAGGGTTTCCGAACAATTTCGTGTAGTCAGCAAATTGGGAGCACTTTGATTTGAGGATCTTAGGCAAATCAGATATAAAAAGAAGAAATAGAAGAGGCCCTAATACGGACCCTTGCGGAACGCCGCTTAAAACTGGCCTCGGAGAAGACAAAGATTTGCCAACCCGAACTTGGAAAACTCTGTCAGTGAGAAATGCCTCGATCCAACGGAGTAGACGGCCACGAATTCCCAAATGCTTTATCTTGTGAAGGAGGAGCTTATGAGGTACGCGGTCAAATGCTCGTGAGAAATCTAGATAGATAACGTCAACTGGATGGGACTTATCTAGGGACTTAGACCAGGAATTGATGCAGTCGAGAAGGTTGGTAATGACTGAACGACCTGGCAGGAAACCATGTTGACTGTCCGGTATAAGGCAGTTTTCAACGGCGAATTGGAGGACTTTCTCATGAATGATCTTCTCACACACCTTGGATATGATCGGAACCAAACTGATGGGGCGATAATTGGCAGCATCACTCTTGTCTCCTTTTTTGAATATGGGCGTCACCAGTGCACTTCGCCAAGTTGAAGGCAAGCGAGAAGTCTCAAACGATCGTGTGAACAATAGGGAGAGAGGGTATGAAAGAGATTCAGCACATTCCTTCAAAAGTTTGGCAGAGAAACCATCAGGACCCGGCGAAGAGTTGACATCTAGGGCAGAGAGGTGTGCTTCAACGACAGAGGGAGTAAAACTTATTTCTGTGATCTCCGAAGAATTGTATGGACCAATGGGTTTAGGTAGACTGGTAGATCCCCTGGTGAAGGAGGAGGCAAAACAATCCGCCAGTACATTAGCGGATTCTTCGGGGCCGGAGGACGGTTGACTGGTGGAGTTTGTAACTAGTGGGATGTCAACTTTAGAATTGAGGGTGGATCGAACATATTTGAAGAACTTTTTTCTGTTCTTAGAATGAATCAACTTGGATTCATAGAGCTTTTTAGCATTTCTCATAAAAGAAGAAAGAAAATTAGAGAATCTCCGATGTTCGCTGTAGTCCTCCACGCGTTTTCGGCGCTGGAAACGCCGCCATATTGACTTCTTATGGTGTATTAACTGCAGAATGTGTCGATCAATCCAAGGTTTGGATGGAACTTGAATAATTTCCTGTTCATGAGAGCATTCATCTATCAAATTCTGGAGGATTGATGAGAACGAGGTCCAGCCCTCTTCAACATCGCATGTGGGCGTTATATGTGTGCTCCAGTTGACCTCACCAAGTTTACGATTGAGGAGTTGATAGTCAGTAATCTTCACAGTTTTACTTAATCTTCTAGTTGTTGGAAAATGCAGTTGAAGAGAAGCCATCAGGATGATGTGATCTGATCTTCCCAATGGTGGATATTGTTGGATTTTGGAAACAAGATTGGCATCGTTTGTCAAAATTAGATCTAAAAGAGAAGGATTTTGCGTACCACGAAAGCGAGTTGGGAAATCGATCAACTGAAACAAATTGTTTTCATGGATAGAGTGAATGTAAGGATTGGATGGCGAATTGCGCGTTATCGATGCAATAGGCCATTGAACATCAGGCATATTGAAGTCACCAGCTATAACTAGGTTGCGCTTAGAGTTGGAAAGTTCACCTAGGTGGACTGCCATTGCTTCATCAAATTGACAGGGACGTGGTCTATAAATACAACCGATGGTGAAAACGCAAGATCTGCCCTTCGAAAGGTCAATAAATAGATTGTCAATTCCTGGTGAATCGAGACCCGAAATCGTAAGAGTAAAAGAGTCGGCAACCTCTCTTGAAACGTAAGCACACACACCACCGTAGCCCACGGTAGACGTGCTATCATGCCTAAAAACATCGTAACCAGGAATCGCAACAAGTGTGTCCGGAATACCAGGATGTAGCCAGGTTTCCGAGATCAGGATGAAGGTGGGGTGATTAATGCTGACAAAAGCCAGCAGCTCATGAAACTTGGACAACAAAGATTGAGCGTTGGTATAAGAAATTGTCCACTCGTGAAGGTTTTTCAGTTTTTCGAACTCGCACTAGTATATATTTTGGTAATTGTGGGTTTACCAGAGACGTACTTAATGTCTATGTTAGACTCTCCCTCTTTAATTCTGCGTTTCAGTTCGATACGCAGATCATCAAGCTCCCTGATCTGCATTGGTGACTTGTCATCAGTGATGTTGAATTTTTGCCACTCGGGCACACCCGCCACAGCTCTCCTATTCTTGAGTATCTTTGATACAACGAGCGGATTGTTGAAAGACACCTTAATGATTCTCGGTCGATTATTAACAGATTTACCAATTCTAGACATAGAGATGCGTTGGGAATTAGCGTTAGGACTCAAATAATCAAGAACCTGGGAAACAATATTTTCGTCCCCATCAGCGCTTGCCTCAGGAATGCCACGAACCAAGATGTTGTGTGATCTACGCAGACGTTCGAGCATTTCTGCAGGATCAACAGCTGGGGCAACTGGACCCTCAGCAAATGAGGCAGACTTGGAAGATGTTATCTCGGATATTTTGGAACAAGCAGAATCTACAGCAAGCTTGAGGTCTCTGTGTATTTCGGTTAAGTGACTTATCTCCGAAGTGCAGGTTTCGATTTCAGAGTCATGTTTGTTGATTGATTGAGCATGTCTATCGAGAATGCCCTCATGACGCTCAATGTCCGACGAGTGTCTCTCTAAAATGGTCTTGCACTCCGACAGGTTGGTTTGAAGAACCAATTGAGTAGCCTTGATTGAGGATATATCATTTGCTATCTCACTTAGTTTCGCCATAAGTAAGGCGAACTGGTCGTCGCCGGGTGAAAATGAAGTCTGCGATCCGACCCTTGGGGTTGATGTACCAGAGGAAACCGATCCACTACGAAGCGAGCGGCCCTCCCTCCGGCAATAGTTAAAAAGCCAACCATCACCCACCGAATTTATCTCGCTGGGTTGTAAGTTTAGGCAACTAATATGGAAAGCGCACATTTGAAACAACTAGCAGACTTAGAAGAAGTTGTCTGTTTTGAGCAAACGTGACACTTACTCATCTTAACCCCTATTTATAATTTAAAACGAAACAAAGGAAGTGGATGGGGATAATCACAAATTTCACTCTCCTGGGCCGATAAGAGAGACTTATAACAGATTAGGAAGGCCACGGAAAGGGGAAGGTAAACAAAATGTTGTAGGATCAGGTAGTTTTATGGATTGAAAGAATTAAATATCTGATCTCCTATAAAATTACGTAGCAATGTGGAAAAGATTGAAATACGTTCTCTGCGCCCACCTCTAGGTTATATCATGTACTGAGTACTGAGCACAGAACAGACCCATATAGAAGGGAAACTCCCCTACTAAGAAGTGGGGTCAAGTTTCAGCGCCCCCATGCGGTGGTTCGAGGAAATAAAAGCGCCCTCTGGCGGCCGGAATTCGAAACAAATGAGCGGGAAAATTTGAAATGCTTCCTATTTAAAATCATTTGATTTGATTTTTGAAGTTCGGGATTGAAACAACGTACTGGAATGAGTTAATATAGCATTTCAAGATGCTATATTACCATTCCAGTACGAGTTGTTTCAAATCCAATGTTCTCAGAAGCTTGATGACTTGAATAAAAAAAACACATATGTAGGCAATGATAAAACTATATTTCTTCATAAATAAATCATATATACATCACAGTGTATGGCCTTATATGTAAAGAATAAAATAAAAATAATTCTAATGTCCATATAATATACATCAAAGTTTATGGGTTTATAAGTAAAAAATAAAATAGAAATAATTCTAATGTCCATATAATATACATCAAAGTGTATGGGTTTATGAGTACAAAATAAAATAGAAATAATTCTAATGTCCATATATACATCAAAGTGTATGGACTTGATAGGAAAAAAATAAAATAGAAATGATTCTAATGTCGATATATACATCAAAGTGTATGGGCATATATGTAAAATATAAAATAGAAATAATTATAATGTCCTATGGGAATGATTGGTTATAGGACTGAAGGAAAACACTGTTTTTTTTTAACTTAGTCGACGTTTCATCAGTACTTTGCTGATTTTTTCAATTCAATTCAATTTGGGAGAACCCTTCATCATAAAGCACTAATATTCATGTAACTAATAATTCCCATATATATGTAAAAAATGAATTCACACTTTCACTCAAAATAGGATTTTCGTATTTGTTCAGTACTTTTAGTAGTCAACAAGGGATTACGAACTTTTTCCATCCAAAGTTTGATAATTTCCGGTTGTTTATTATCTGCTTCAGGAAACCGATGACGTCTACTAGTCTTATCACCACAGTTCGGCACACAAAATTTATTGCTTTTAATATTTCTATTTCCCGACATCTTATTCAATTATCAGAAAAAACACTTAGGAATCAAGATGCACTTCACAACTTCACACTGCACTCACTGCAGACAAAGACGAAAAGAATGAGGTTATGGAAATGTTAACAAACGTAAAATCAGCGATGGAAGCGACCCCATGCGGTGGTTCAACAAACTAAATAAGGGGTCCAGTTTTTGTAGCTGAGTTTCCCCTCTATCTTGACTTACTTTATGGTACTGAGAAAGGAAAACGCCGAGAGACTCGAAAGCGGTGGAAGAACCAGCGAACAAGAGGTAAGGGTGGGGAATTCGACGCAATCGCCGCGCGTAACAACGTAAACAGAGCAAGAATCACAGGAAGAAGAAAAAAGAAAACAATAAGGAAAACACCGAAACAAGGGAGTTTTGACGGGAAAAAATGCTACGGTTTTCCTACCTTGGACAGGCCAACTCATTCACTGCAAATCTGACAGAAAATAATCGGTTATTCACACAGAAAAAGTCGATTCTTACGAGCTACTCGTACACACGTATCAACAGAAGCAGAACGTTCAGATAATATAATGATTAATTGTCAGTAAACTTTTTTAAAAACGTCACCGTCACATTTTTCGGGAATCATTTTTATATATAAAAAACCATTATTATTTTTCACATTTTCGGATGTCATGTCAAAGGAAAAGAAACAAAATATTGAAAACTTATTTCATTTTCATATTTTAATTGTTAGTGAAAAACTGTAAACGATTTGTGGTAGTACAATACTTTTCGATATTTTTTGTGCTGAATTGTTCTACGTTCGCGCTGCTTTTGTGCCGTTGAGAAAAATATTTTTTATCTACGGTTCTCTAGATACTTCATAAAATGCCTAAAATGGACCAGCGCAGCCCTTTGAAAGTTTTTTTCTGAAAATCGTCACAATTGTAGCACAAAAAAACAAAAGTGCTCTGCTCAATTCTTTTCTTGTTTTTATATTTTCTAATGACATAACTCAGAAGTTTAGCACAGCCTATTTTAGCTGTTGAAAGCAACTTCTTCGTAAAGTAAAAAAAATCAACAGCTTAAAAGGCACAACCTAGCCCAATTCAGCAGAAATTTTTTTTTCGCCAATAAAAAAGTGCAGGTGCAACTTCACACACATTGAAGGATGGATATGGATTTTTGATGTTCCGGACAAATGAAACTGTTTTTGAGACGGCGAATAGTAGTAAAAACATGAATTCATTTCCATCAGGTATTTTAATATTTCGGCATCCGAATTATACTATTTCTGGGCGCGAAAAATAAGTAACAAATTAACAAATATTAATCGCGCTCGGGAGAAGAGGTATCTATGTGATTTTTTCAAATGTTTCATTTGACGTATTCGAGGAAGGAATTATAATACAGATTTTGGATTTCCGTTTTAGAGTACATGAACTTGAAATGTAAAATATCTTCAAGCGGAATCTACTTCCGGTTTAACGGATACATATTCGAATTCTTCGTTCAATTCTACACTGATTTGAAGTATGTTATGCGCAACCACACAGGCGATTTTTGAATTACATATAGCCTGATTATAAATTTTTTTTGAAATATGATTGTCACAAATTAGTGTCCGTATCTTCAAAATCCCTCATTCTAATAATTTCTCTTTGCGAAAGTGGAACATGAGAAGGTACCTCTACCAAAAATTAGACCTGTATGTAGTATAGGACAGCCTGTCAGAATAGTAAAAAAAAACGAAAATTGTACATACTCGAGCGTATCAGATTGAGATATATTTGGTTATTACATGTTGAAAAGTATATATTATCTTTATCTGACAATTTAAGCGTGACGAAAATGTGTGGGAGGGCGCCAAACTTGCAAAAAAAAACGTCACGTGTACATTCTAGAGCGCAGTGGCTTTTTTTCAATTTGAAGATAATGATTCAATAAAAACGCGAAAAATATAATCTGACAGTTTCGGCAAGCCGAAACGATGAAAATTGTCCATAAAGATCACAAAAATCAGTTTTTTTCAATTTCCTTCTCTTCTGGGCTTCAAATTGTTTTCGCATTCATTATAAAAGTTGTAGAGCATAATATTTTCTACAAATTTTGTCCGAAGCAATTTTTTCTACGTTTAAACGTTTTTGAGATATATGGTGATGAAAGTTCATTAGACTGGGTTTATACATTGACCTTGGCCTTTCGCAAGTGTGGCTAAGATCCTCGCCCCCATCACCCTTTAGCTCGAAAACGGCTAAGAGTATCTAAAATTGCTTCAGACAAAAGTTGTATAGAATTTTATTATCTACAACTTTCATAAGGAATACAAAAACAATTAGAGGTACAGGAAGGAGATATTCTAAAAAATGCATTGTTATCATCTTCAAACTGTCAGATTGAGAAAACCCCCCTTGATTAGTGTCAGATTAATGGGTCAACACGTCTGTAACACCGAGATTAACCATGTGTATGAAAATCTGACAGGCTCGAGTATGTACAAGTAACGATTTTCTTTTGCATTTTCAAAGGACCGCCGTGACCTTGCGTCACCTCCGAATTGTCAGTTTCTCGAAAAGTAGCTTTCTTTGGGTCCAATTAACATTTCTCTAAAAATCTGACATGCTCGAAAAATTTTTTTTTGTACCATTTTCAACTCTTCCGTACGGCAAGCTCCACCGCGCAAACTGTCAGATAAGCATGAATTTATTATCAAAGACACGTAGGGCATATATAGTTTTTTAATCTGACACGGTCGAGTATGTACAACTGACGATTTTTTTTATATCTTTGAGAACCTGCATACACTTTCTCCACCTTTTTTTCATTCTACCATCTAATCTTCAAAATCCACTAGGTCTCCACGACGCTAGAGTAAATCCTGATTTAGAATCATCTGCTCCCCAACTATTGTATAACTTATGAAGAAATATTATAAAGGGTGTCTGACAAAGGGCTCCAAAGCGAACCTCAAAAAAACTATGATACCCTATTTTTTTCAAATGGCAACCCTATAATTTTGTAATTCCATGCTCGTCAAAAACTAGTTAGGGTGTCCCAAACATTTCATGCCTTTAAAGTCAGTAGTTTTGCCTTTATTGAATAAAATTCGAATTTCACGCCTAAAGACAGGTTTCGCAAAGTCAGATTCATTAGTATGCTTGTATTTTTTGAAGTAGGCTATGTTAGGAACTGTCATTCTCAATTTTTTCACTGATCAAGCACTATGCAAAACGTTTGCCGCAAATAAAGAACATACTTTTGATATATCATTCTAGTGTAATTATTATTGCATGATTTGCATAGTGCTTGATCAGTAAACAAAAGTGAGAATGACAGTTCCTACTTCAAAAAATACTAGCATACAAATGAATCTGTTACGAACGTTGGTGTGACTTCCGATGAAACCGAAATCTCAAAGATTCTACAAGAAATCATCTCTTAATTTGGTAGGCATCGTTGGTTGAGTAATGCGATACTGATTAGTTTGAATAAAAGCGAAACCGGTCTATCGCTATCCTCCCTCTATGTCGGTACGCTCTCCCTGATGTACTCGGAATGTAGATTTCTGCCAGCCCGATTGTTTCCCTTGATATTTATATCTGAATTAATTCTTATGAGATGTAGAGCCTCCGAGTACTAACCTGTGAACTAGATGATCTCTTTGGGCACAACGCATCTATTTCGTCAAAGAATACTACACATGGAGCGGAATTTTTTGCCCGTGCGAAACACATCCTAACGGCCTTTTCACTTTCGCCGACATACTGGAAAAAAAGGTAATATTAATTTCAAATTATGTATTAATTTTTTTTTATCAATTACTCACCATATTCAATAATTCTGGACCTTTGACTGAAATAAAGTTGATTCGAGCATCATTGGCGAGAGCTTTAGCCAACAAGGTTTTTCCACATCCTGGAGGACCACAAAGCAATACACCAGCTGGTATGCTCAGTTTGAGTTTTTCATATTGCTTCTTGTACTGCGTAGCTCCCTTGAAATGAAAAATTAATTATTATAGGGTATTATAGGGTCATTGTAGGTGTATTTTGCTACATATCCCCATACTTTTGGTATTTACCATTCGGTTAATACATATGTAAATGTATTTATTCTGTTGAGGGGGTTTTCACTAGAAGTATCTGGAAATCTGAATGTTATTGATTCTTTAAATAATCGGGCCGTACCAACGTAATACTTTCGACCCTGGAGCCAGATCCACAGATTACAGAAACAAGTTTCTGTTGTGAGTAACCAAATCGAAAATGACCAAAAAAAGGCCCGAAAATTCGAAATTTTTTGACGTTCACAAGAATGTGAACAAATCCACGATCACAGGTTGAACTCAAGCCTGGCGTTTTTTTTTCAAATACAACCAGTATGTAAGATGTCTCAAAACATGATGTATGCACTTGAAAAAAAAATGACCAAAAGAGGCCCGAAAATTCGAAATTTTTTGACGTTCACACGAATGTGAACAAATCCACAATCACAGATTAAACTCCAGCTTGGCGTTTTTTTCATATACAACTAGTATGTAAGATGTCTTAAAACATGGTGGTAGCACTCGTCAATTTTTGAATGCCATGACATTTGACCTAATCGAGAATAAGAGTTTTGTTTCGTGGAGGCGCCACCATGTCCTTCGCTTCATTCTATCCTTGTTTTATCCAAGAAACCTAGGCGAATCTCCACCGGTCTAGTATATAGCAGAAAAAGGGGTCCAAAGGGAAGGGAAACAGGGAACTCACCTTTCTTCCGTACAAGCTTCGTGGTTATCACCTCGCTGATAGGGAAGACAAAAGGCACTCCACTCAAAGTTGCTCAATATCACTCTGGTTTAATTAGTAGATGATTTCAATAGAAATGACAAATTGTGCGATAAATGCGGCGATATTACAGAGGATAACTTTAGTTTCACGAGAAAACTATAGCGCGTCCGACGATGATATTATTATAGTTGTGAAGATTGACAGACGAAGAGTTCTTTTCCTGCCCGCAAGGTGCCGCTAGATACTGGGACAAAAATGCCTCGCAAACCCGAGTCGGGCTAACATTCACGATACGACACACTATACGCGAAGAATATTTGAAGAACAGACTAGAATTATTTAAGTATTTCTGTTTCAATACATGTTCTTAATTCACATTACGTATTTCCAATGCAATCCGTCCTGACTGCATGTTCATCTGTGATTTGGTTTTGCCTCAAATTCCAACAACAAAGGGTGATAGTTCGACAACACCGAACTCTTAGCTGTAGTTCTTGATTGTCAATACAGAAAACTGAACGACATGTTGAAAAAATGAAAATTCTACACTATTTTCCGAAACGAATACATTTTCACAATCCAATAATCGCTTAAAAATACAGCACATTCGCAAGCCTTAGGAGTGTATTCAAATATCAATTGACAATAAGCTGTCAATTTCTAAACAGCGCTACCTACAGTGGAAAAAAAGACTTATCCCATATTTCCAAAATTGGTAAAACAAAATCATTGCATACATGTTATTAGACATCTCATCTGTATGTGAAAGCTTGAAAAAAGAGAGGTTTGCATCGATCACTGAGAGGGGAGGGTAGTACCATTGAACTATATTCAAAAAGCACAGCAATAGATATGAGCAAGCCGAGAGAGATAGTCAATAGAGCATCGAGCCTTTTTGTTTAGCAAAGGCGTAGTGAGTGAGTGAATATTTCCATACAGCATATATTTGTTTGTGATGATTTTATTACCTTTTCATTGTAATGGCAAGGAAAAATTGAGCATCAGAATATTCTTTTTCATCATTCTACACAATCACACCATTATTGTTTATTGTTTTTGGCCTTGGTATTCATTAAAATTCATTTCATTATGGTTTTCTTAGGTGAATCGGCCATAAAGGAGTATCTCCTGGCCCAGTAGTAACCCTAGTATGTTACTATTTCTACTTACCAATAAGGTTACAACCAGTTGAGATCGTATGTCCTTTAGGGAACCTACATCATCCCAACAAATATTTGGAACACTGGATAGACCTTCTCTAATGGATGAAGGTCGAATCACCTTTGCAGCTTCAAGAAAATCAGCCGTTGTAATAAACAAATATTTTTTCAAATTTTCAGGAACATCATTATTTCTGAGGACTGTGTCAATTTCTGATACATCTTCATGATTCCAATTTATAATCGACTCGTATTCACTTGGTTCGGTGACCATACAATTTTCTTTTTCAATTTCTACTGTAGTATTTGTTGGCTCTGAATCTGAAATAGAACATTCTCTTCGAAATAGGAAAAATTCATCATAATGAAATGTTGAGTGAAGTTGGGAGAACTCATGACAATCAAATGAAAAAATTAAGGCTTCAATCCAATAAAATAGTGAAGATACATTCAGATAATTGGAAGACAAATACAGTAAGAGATTTCGACAACTGAATAGAGATTATAGATAAATAAGGGATCCAATCAGATATCTGAGGGAGGAACACAGACGTTATAGAAAACAAAAGGAGTGCTGATGGGGAAGAAGGTATCTACAAGATACAGGATCTAGCGCCTGAATAATGAAGAAAAAAACAACTCACCTGATAAATCTTTTGGTACTGCTGAAGAAGGAATATTTTGTTCTTCCTGTTTACTGTTTCCATCTTCTATAACCAGAACAAGATTTTCCTCTTCACTCACATCATTACTTTTCTCCTTATTAATTTCCTTTGGATGATCATCCACAATTATTTCAGTTTCGCTCTTATCTGACTCTTTCTTTTCTGCGCTTCCATTTATATTTTCATCTTCGCCCACAGAATTTTGGAGATTTAAGATTTCATTTCGATGCTGTCCAATAAATCTGTCAAAGGAAATGTCTGTGGCTCTTTCGACTAAATCCACAAGATCAGCGCCCACATATCCCGGTGTTACTGCACCAACAGGGTTCCAATCGAAATCCGGTGCGAATTTCAAATGAGAACTGTGTAGTTTCAATATAGCTATTCGGCTTTCTTCATTGGGTATACCTAACCTAACTTCACGCGAGAATCTTCCATTCCTTCTCAGTGCTGGATCCATTGAATCTGGATTAGTTGTTGCGCCAATCAATACTACTTTTTCCGCCAATGGATTTGTTGCAAGGCCATCCAGGCAACAATTGATTTGTGAAACAATCCTTTTCTGCATATCTTTTTGAGCATTCAATCTATTGTTGGTAATAGCATCGATGTCGTCAATGAAGAGAACGCAGGGAGCCGAAGCAACAGCTTTTTTGAAAAGATCTCTTATCAACTTTTCACTATTTCCTGATATTCCCTCTACAAGTTCTGGAGCAGCAACTTTTATGAGTGGATAACCGAAGTCTCCAGCAATTGCGTGGGCCAAAAGAGTTTTACCACAACCAGGAGGTCCATATAGTAAATAGCCTATGCGGCGTTTAGGGCCGACATATTCTCGTAGCGTGCGATTCCTTAGGGGTACTGTATCCCGAATTATTTCATTTATTGTTCTCTCCATTCCGACAATATTTTTGAAAGTAACATGAGGCACTTCTGTTGGTATTGTGTCTCTAGGTTTTGTTTTCTTCTTTTTATTCACTTGAACTGTGATCTTATCATCAATTCCACGTTTTTTTCCTGAAAAAAATCCGAATTAATGAAAATGAAAGTGAAACTTTGCCTAGATCAATGGCTTGCTTATTTTTCTATTCAACGTTTCTTCTCCCAGTGAACAAAACGACGCGTTTCACTCCGATCTCAACGGCCCCAATGATTAAAATCAATGTTTACGCGTCCACAGAATGTGACAAGTGACAACAGTTTTCACGGATTCGTGGAGAACGCAACGGAATGAAAAATGTTAAGGTACTGCAAATCACTAATACAAAGAGAAGAATAAAAACGGCGCAACCGCCATAACAATAAATTCGAGCTATGTGAAGCTGGCACCCCCAAATGAAAATTTTTGAACCAAAATTTCAGAATCGTTTGTCCACCTTTTTTTTTATTTGTCCAGGCACCGTTTGAGAGATATGGGAAAAAACTTTTTTCGGTGCATTTTCTGAGCAGCACCCCCAAATTGCAAAAACGTTTTTTTGATGGTACAGATCGTTTGTCCAACGTAAGTCCACTTTTGTCCACCCAATTTTTTCATTTGTCCACCCACAGAACCGTAGAAATCAACCTTTTAAAATTTTGGAAAGTGCGAAGTTGGCACCCCCAAATGAAATGGTTGTCCACTTTTTTTTTTCACTTGTCCAGGCACCGTTTGAGAGATATGGAAAAAGAAGTTGTTGTGGCGCATTTTCTGAGCAGCTCACCCAAATTGCGAAAACGTGTTTTTTATGGTAAAGATCGTTTGTCCAACGTTAGCCCACTTTTGTCCACCAAATTTTGTCATTTGTCCACCCACAGAACCATAGAAATCAATCTTTGAAACTTTTGGATGAAAGTGTGAAGCTGAAACCTCAAATGCGAATTTTGAAACCAAAATTTCAGGGTTGTTTGTCCATCGTAGGTTTGTTCGTCCACCTTTTTTTCATTTATCCAGGGAGCGTATGAGAAATATAAAAAAGGGAATTTTTCCATTGCATTTTCTGAGCAGTTCCACCCTATTGCGGGAAAGCCTTTTCCGCAATTCCACTACAATCTAGGCAATTATTCGATTCGTTCACTCGCAGAACCATAAAAAACAATTTGAAAAAAGTGTTATATTGTCATCACAAAATGCCAATTTTCGAAAAAAAACATTCAGGTTCGTTTGTCCTTCGCTGGTTCATGTTTGTACATCGAAAATTCATTTGCAGTTGTATAGACTCCATTAGCAAGATGGGATGAAAAATTGATTAATCAAAATTCTTCGTTGACTATTCCTAAAATGCTAAAGAATATTTTTTACCAAATGAATCGTTCGTCCAAAGTTCCGAAGTCACGTTTGTCCAATCAAAATTTTCATTGTTTCATATGCTTTATTCAATTATTTTATCAATGCAGTTCATTGATAAAAAAAGCAAATATTTTCTTTTTATTCGTAATTTTACCAACAACTGCGAATTCATTGAGAATAACGTTGTTGCATAACGCGTCATATTTGTTTACGAATTTCTTCAGTTGTCCGGGTTGTCTATCAAAGTCCTTCATCAGACAATTCAAAAATTGCAAATAAGGATTTGTTGATGTTTTTCAATTTATGGGGAATGTATGGATAAATAATTGAATCATCTGTTTTCATTTCTATTATATATTTGGAACAAAAAATATGGACAAGACTACGAGTACCTACATTAATTCATCAGTTTCCACATTTAATATAAATGGCGATGACTGGATATACAGAAATATTGTCCTTGACTGATTGCACTTTTCGTGACATATCATCGCATTTTGTCCAAGTTCCTGTAACCCGTCTTGTAAATGCGACAAAGTGTTGGTAATAATGGACAATCACCCCGCCTAGCATACATTTTTCATTTATTACCTCAATATCCTCAGGAATTTCGTTCAATTTTATTCCATCAGGAAAAAGATTTGCAATTTTTGAATTGTCTGATGAAGGACTTTGATAGACAACCTAATTGGTTTTCTTACCATTACATTCCATTCCATTTGCGAATGGCACCTGGACAATTGAAGAAATTCGTAAACAAATATGACCCGCGATGCAACAACGTTATTCTCAATGAATTCGCAGTTGTTGGTGAAATTACGAATAAAAAGAAAATATTTGCTTTTTTTTATCAATAAAGCATATGAAACAATGAAAATTTTGATTGAACAAACGTGACTTTGGACGAAAGATTCATTTGGTAAAAAATATTCTTTAGCATTTTAGGAATAGTCAACGAAGAATTTTGATTAATCAATCAATAGTTTATACAACTGCAAATGAATTTTCGATGTACAAACATGAACCAGCGAAAGACAAACGAACCTGAATGTTTTTTTTGAAAATTGGCATTTTGCGATGCCAATATAACACTTTTATTTAAATTGTTTTTTATGGTTCTGCGAGTGAATGAATCGAATAATTGCCTAGATTGTAGTGGAATTGCGGAAAAGGCTTTCCCGCAATTGGGTGGAACTGCTCAGAAAATGCAATGGAAAAATTCCCTTTTTTATATCTCTCATACGCTCCCTGGATAAATGAAAAAAAGGTGGACAAACAGACCTACGATGGACAAACAACCCTGAAATTTTGGTTTCAAAATTCGCATTTGAGAGGTTTCAGCTTCACACTTTCATCCAAAAGTTTCAAAGATTGATTTCTATGGTTCTGTGGGTGGACAAATGAAAGAATTTGGTGGACAAAAGTGAACTAACGTTGGACAAACGATCTCTA
Organism: Coccinella septempunctata; assembly: GCF_907165205.1. Taxonomy (NCBI): domain Eukaryota; kingdom Metazoa; phylum Arthropoda; class Insecta; order Coleoptera; family Coccinellidae; genus Coccinella; species Coccinella septempunctata. The sequence continues at coordinate 8,835,385 of NC_058190.1, read as the reverse complement.
CCATAAAAAACACGTTTTCGCAATTTGGGTGAGCTGCTCAGAAAATGCACCGCAACAACTTCTTTTTCCATATCTCTCAAACGGTGCCTGGACAAGTGAAAAAAAAAGGTGGACAAACATTGACCTACGATGGACAAACGACCCTGAAATTTTGGTTCAAAAATTGGTGCCAACTTCACACTTTCCAAAATTTTAAAAGGTTGATTTCTACGGTTCTGTGGGTGGACAAATGAAAAAATTGGGTGGACAAACATGGACCTACGATGGACAAACGACCCTGAAATTTTGGTTCAAAAATTTTCATTTGGTTGTGCCAACTTCACACTTTCCAAAATTTTAAAAGGTTGACTTCTACGGTTCTGTGGGTGGACAAATGAAAAAATTGGGTGGACAAAAGTGGACTTACGTTGGACAAACGATCTGTACCATCAAAAAAACGTTTTTGCAATTTGGGGGTGCTACTCAGAAAATGCACCGAAAAAAGTTTTTTCCCATATCTCTCAAACGGTGCCTGGACAAATGAAAAAAAAAGGTGGACAAACGTGGACCTACGATGGACAAACGACCCTGAAATTTTTGTTTCAGAATTCGCATTTGGGGGTGCCAGCTTCACATAGCTATAAATTCGAAGCGTTGAAAAGCCACAACGAAATGTTCAACAGGTAGCAGAATCGAAGTATTTCTTGAATACTGCATTAGACACCTATAAATACATACTCAGAGCAATAGTTGGGGAGCCGACGATGCTAAATCTGGATTTACTCGAGCGTCGAGGAGACATAGTCATTTTGAAGTAGATGGTGATGGTAGAAAGAAAAAAAGGTTCTATGATGAATGCACTTTCAGCGGTGCGGAAAGCGTCTGCAGGTTCTCAAAGATGAGAAAAAAAAATCGTCAGGTGTACATACTCGAGCGTGTCAGATTAAGATACTGTATATGCCCTACGTGTCTAAGATAATAAATTCATGTCAATCTGACAGTTTCCGTGGTGGGGCTGGCCGTACGAAAGAGATGAAAATAGTAAAATAAAATTTTTTTTCGAGCGTGTCAGATTTTAAGAGGATATGTTAATTGTACCCAAAGGCAGCCACATTTGAAGGGACTAATAATTCGGACGTGACACAAGGTTACAGCGGTCCTTTGAAATTGCAAAGACATACTCGAGCGTGTCAGATTTTCATACAGATGGTTAACCTCGATGTTGCAGACGTGTTGACCCATTTATCTGACACTAATCAGGGGTGCGGGGCTTTCTTAATCTGACAATTTGAAGATGATAATAATGTTTTTTTCTTAAATATCTCCCCTCCTGTCTCTCTAATCGTTTCCGTATTCATTATGGAAGTTGTAGATAATAAAATTCTATACAACTTTTGTCTGAAGCAATTTTACATACTCTTAACCGGTTTTTAGTTAAAGGGCGATAAGGGCGAGGAGCTTAGCCACACATGCGAAATGTCAAGGTCAATTTAGAAACTCAGTCTAACGTACATTCATCGCCATATATCTCAAAAAACGTAGAAAAAATTGCTTCGGACAAAATTAGTAGAAAATGTTATGCTCTACGACTTCTATAATGAATGTGAAAACAATTTGAAGCCCAGGAGAGTAGCTTGAAAATGAGAAAAAAGTCACCGCGCTCGAGAATGTACACGTGACGTTTTTTTTGCAAGTTTGGCGCCTTCCCACACATTTTCGTCACAATTAAATTGTCAGATTAAGAGAATATATACTTTTCAACATGTAATTAACCACATATATCTCAATCTGTCACGCTCGAGTATGTACAATGATATTTTTTTTTACTATTCTGACCGGCTGTCCTAGACGATTCCCCCTATCTACAGATCTGATTTTTGTTAGAGGTACTCTACAGGGTCCAAGGTATCTCCCTTTATATTAATCTGACACGTTCGAGTAAATCCCGAATTTTCCTCTCGGGCTCCCCAACTACAATGACAGAAATAGATAGATCAATTTTTTTTACATTAAATACTGAAGCCTTAATTCCAAAAGTAATAACGGGATGAGCAACTGCACGATATTCGCTTTCGTGCGCTATTGTCAGAATGTGTGACAGAATCTTAGAATATAGAATTCTATGTTCTAAGGACAGAATTGATTCACAATAGATTTCGCACAATAAAGTCACTTCAACTCAGTGCATAGTTGCCATAACCACAGAACGTTGATTTCGTGGAAGTAAAGGAATGTTTTTCTACCACTTGAGTTATTTTGCAAGTGATTATTTGCTTCAAAGATTATAGAGTAGAAAGATGGGAAACGAAGCGACTAAAGTGATGGTAGCGCCACCTGTATGTCGAGCGTGTTTTTAAGAGGCTAGGACTGGTTAAAATATTAATTTGAGGTGCCATTTGCAGAAACATTTTGATCAAAGAGGTTTTGAATGTTTTGATTCTCGTACGCTTTTTGTTTATCTAGCTCGTTCTAGTTGCTGATTATTGAATTTTTTTGTCTTATTTCTTGGTTAAAACAACAAAATATCTTTCAAAAATTATTGAATGGTGAAGAACTGTGGATCAGATAATAAAATGAATTCTCCGAGAGTCCGAGATTAAGTTTTTTACCCAACTAAGGAAAATCGAAGCGTAAGTATTAAATCTCGTAAATGCGAATCAGCTAAGTGTATTATCAAAACGACGTATTACACAGAAATAACACCTTTCACGTATAGCAGATCACCATATACTTTTGTGTCCTAGTCAAAGCTTTATTTATTGTCCATAATTTAAATTTTTGTAATTTTTTGTAAATTGCATATAAAAATATAGCACATCCAACAGCGTTTTTCATTGATATCAATTGATTCCAAACAATGTTCAGATGAAAACTAACATCCTGATGACAAAACAAAACCATACTTTTGTTTTGTCGATATTGAAATTTAAAACAAGGAATAGAATTTGAATTCAATTATAAAACAGAAAGCTGTTATTGAATAGTTTTTCCGTATTGGCAGTGCGTTTTTAGCGCCATCTCATTGTCAAGCGTGTTTTTACTGACCAAAATGTAGTCGGTTTTTAGTACTAGAGATATGAGGGCGTTTCATATCTTTCTACTCTATAATCTTTGATTTGCTTATTTAAGAAGTTATTATACTATTGTAGTCTGCTAAAGTTCATTATTACTCGAAAACATGGTTCGTCAGTGTTATGTTTATGTTAATAACAAAACACAAAACCTCTTTTATTACACTATACTATTTGCCAAAAAAGTAACGTAACTCGTCAATAATTCTTGTATGAAGCATTGTTAAGGAAAATTCTGGCACCTGTCGATTTTTAATTTCAAAAGCAATTTATCGTATGCTTTTTTGAATTTGATATTTTTCACTCCCTACGTCCCGCACCGTCTACTTAATTTTTTTAAATGAGAATATATGGATTGTGATACATCAAATCAATAGTTATTTATACTATATGGGATTTAAGTAACATTTACCAGTTGAGGACGAGTGTGCGCCCGAACGATAGAGAGGGCTGGCAAAAAAGTTCGAAACTTGTTAATGTACTTATATCTCATATAGTATATAACATTTTTCCCCTCCCTGCATTGTATGTTCACAAGAAAATGCTGGATATACTTTTGGACTTTCATTATCATTACATTCTTAGAACATAGAATATTCTATATTCTAAGACTATATTCCATAGCATTCTCATTAAATTATGGCATTCGCGGCAGCTAAGATGTCTCATTCGATTTTGTTTTTAATTTCGTGAGGATATGGGATCAGTTTCGTTTTTCCCACTGTAGGTAGCGCTGTTTAGAATTTGATAGAGCATTGTCAATTGATATTTGAAAATAATTTGAATACTTTCCTACGACTCTTGGACCACCACCGATTTAGCAGCCTTACAGAGAAAAATAAGGACGATGCTGACTAAACACAATAAACATCACCCCAAAAGCTCAATAGAACGGACGGAGCTGCCACGACATCTTGGGGGTAGAGGAATTGTTGATTTGTCTAACCGTATGTTCCAGAAAATTGAAGGACTTCGAAAATATTTCCTGAGCAAGGCAGCTTCGTCAGAACTCCATCGAGTAGTTTGTGTTGCTGATAGTTCTACACCGTTAAAGCTACAGCAGGACCACTTGGAAACCGTCGAACACTCTGCAGAAAGTAAAAAGCAGAAACTGATTGGCAAACCTTTGCATGGAAGGCACCAGAACGAGGTCAACCATGATTACGTCGACATATCTGCGTCGAACTACTGGTTGACCTCCGGAAGGTTGTTTCCTGAGACAGAGGGCTTCATGCTCGCCATCCAGGATTAGGTGATTCCAACAAGGAACTACATGAAATATATCGCCAAGGATGCAAAGGCGTAGGAAGGGGGGTGCGGAGGGGGCGAACCGCCCCGGGTGCCAGCCCTGTGGGGGTGACAAAAATGTATCTTAAGAGGCTTATATTTGATTAGAGCGTATTTTCCTAGCAAAGAATAACAAAGTACATCTAAGTCTGATCGATTTTAGATATAGTTTACGTACGATCGCTAAAATTGTGGGTGAAGTACAATTATCTATTAGGAAAGATATCGTATAATGGCAAAGAGGAAGGTTAATCTTTGAAAATGGCTACTAAGCGAGGAGCGGAACAGTCGGCAAAGAGTACGATCGCGTCGAGAAGGAACTTGAAGTCAGGGCTGAATAGAGTAGGAGCAGCGAGTGTCCGGGTGGAGTGATTTATGACCCATTATGTTTCCACGCGCCTGCCTCTTCCAGGAGTTTAATTTTGTCATTCATCCTCAGTGCGTCTGCGTCAGTACCTAAATTCGACTGCAATAATACGCAATCGCTGTTTACTCGTTTATTGTTTGTGCTTCTTTGTGGTAAACTAGACTAGCTGCCGTGGTGCTTTGGTGTACGTATAATCGTACAGAAATAAAATATTGAATCAGTGGTCCAGATTATTCTACCTCTTCGATCTGGCAGCTATTTAGGAATTTGGGTGAGTTTTGTTTTCCCATGCGTTTTGATAGTTCGAAATGTGAAAGGATGAGGAGCAGAGGTAGGTATTCTACATATGCACACTTTCGCAATTTAGTGAAGGTCGAGCTGTTGAGAAGTAGCAGGAGGACTGACAATTAAGGTGGAGTGCTCAGTATGAAGCTGTAAAGCCTGTATTCTAAAGTTCCGAGAAGATTGTCGATATAGCATTGAGGAACTTTGTGACCCTTCAGAAACTATCCACATTTGAAGAGCAGCTTAAACTTTATTAACTGCAGAATGTGATTTTTCATTCTTGTGCTATTTGAGTCTATGGAATAGTGCACTAGAAGAAAAAAGGCTTTCAAACTTCTCATTCTTATGAGGAAATTTTCGACACTTATTCCTACAGTGTCGAAAAGTGCCTCATCAGAATGAGAAGTTTAATGGCCGTTTTGATTGAAAACAGGAAAATTCTTGTGGAAAAGGCAATGTAATTTGCGAAAGGTATTTGTGACGAGATGGAAATTCCTACCGCCAAAATAAGAACCTTCAGAAGAAGGAAATCTATGCCTGGAGAGAAAGATATCGGACGATCGATGTTAGGGCGCATTGACTCGTTTCAACAAGAAATAAACACTCGTTGCCAAGGCATGGAAGTGATATCACTCAGGTGTGCTATCTTGCAGACCAAGAACTTGCTGAAGAGTTCAGAAACTGAATTGCTAGAATTAGTTGGCAGTTTAGTTTGGAGTTATGAAGAAATGTCTTCAGAAGACATGTTGAAAGAAATCTCACGTCTGAGGAGGTTTTTAAAAGTGCGGCTAGCGTTCCTGAAGAAGAAGCTCTGAAGTGAAGTTCTTTGAGACTATTGCAGTTTAATGTCGAGTATGAGCTTCCAGATTCTGTTCCAAATTTAACGTTAGCCCTTGGGGTTTACCTTACATTATTAGTTTTTGAGTTTTTCCAAAATTAAGCTTATCCAAAGTTATCTCAGATCTACTATGAGCCAAGCTCGACTATCTTGCTTGGCTATTTAATCTAATGAGCATGGTGTAGCCAGTGGGATCGACTTTGATGAGACTATTTCTCAGTTTGCAGAGAGCAAAGTTAAAAAAAGAAGTTCTGAAAGAAAAGATGCTGATAATTTGTTGAATTTGTGCAAAAAACTGATTTTTTTTATTGAAATATCATATTTAACGTGTTGCCCTTCACACCTCTATTCCCATGTTTCAAACACTTCAAATAAAAACTCGTAATTTTGTTATCAAACAAAAAAGGCTCAACAATGTTATGTAATATTGGGGGGCGACAAGTTGAAATTCCGCCCCGGGTGTCACAAGAGCTTGCTACGCCTCTGCAAGGATGCCTCAGTGGCGGATGATAGCTGTCGTTATGGCTGTGCGACACATGAAACTATCAAGCACATCACCGGGGGATGTCAGAAGTTCGCGGGCACGGAGTACAAAAATAGACATGATGCCGTTGCCAAGATTCTTCACCAAGAATTGGCACTAAAACACCAGCTTCTAAGTTCGAAAAAGGTTCCTTATTACAATTACCATCCGGATGCTGTATTTGAAAATGAACATCACAAGCTCTACTGAGATCGCACGGTTCTCACAGACCGGAAAATAACCCAAAATAGACCAGACCTCATATTGCTCAATAAGGATGAGGACAGAGCACTATTCATCGATGTGGCGATTCCAAATAATAACAATCTTCTAGATAGGCACACTGAAAAAATTTCAAAGTACAGAGATCTCGAGGAGCAAACCAGGAGACAGTGGAAGCTGAAAGATGTCAAGACCATCCCTATTGTCATATCATCTACAGGCCTGATACCGAAGAAACTACAGAAAATTCAGAGGAACACCGTCTGCTTCGACAGGAAGTGCGGGTGGAGCAGGAATCCAACCGGCGGCAGGGAGCCGAGGAGCGACCCGGACCCGACCACCACCACGAGCTCGAAAACCTGGAAAGGGCTCCAACAGAGCTTAATCCTTTTGATATCTGAGATATCTGGGATAAGTGAATTTTCCTCTGGAGAGGAGTGTGAAAGCCGCAAGGCTAAAGCCATAATAATAATTATTATTATTTCCCTAGGGATGTAGGTTGACATCCTGTCGTTGAGGGCAACCAACCTTGTTGAGTAACTTTCACTTACGTTTATTTTGATAAACGTAACTGCTTTGGCAGTGTCAATATAGGTTGCTTACAATACAGGGAGGGGAAAAATTATTTTCTATCCTTGAACAGGAAACTCGTCGATTTCAAAAAGCGAATAACCATTCCCAATTGATTACTTTTTGATAAAAATCTGAACAACCAATTTTCCTTTCATTCGCACCGTTGAGTAGGTAATCAAATACATTCGTTGCACCACAGAGAGTTGAGAAATATCAAATTCAAAAAGGCATCTGACATCTGACAAATTCCTTTTGAAATTGAAAATCGACGGGTACCAGGATTCTCCTTAATGATTCTTCGTACAAGAATTATTGACTAGTTACGTTACTTTTTTGGCACGTTGTATAATAAGTTCATTTAGGCCCGGTACTTTCACGTGCGAATAACTAAATTTATTCGATAGATAAGTCTTATTCTTAGGATAAGTAAAAATGCTGTCTTTTCACTTTCAGATTGTGTTATTCATCGAATAAATCTGTCATAGATCGAATGTCGGTACGTCATTATTGGTTGAATTTTCTAGATTCTTGATATATGGTTATTCTTTGTGCGATTTTCACGAAATTCTAGTTGGAATTATGACAATTTCTACAATGCGGTGTCTTATTTCACATCAAACAGTGAAAAGTAGATACCGTGTTATCATAGAATTGTTATTCGTCAAATAATTTCATCTGAAAGCACCGAAATAAGGTATCCTTCAGATAGGAAATTATTTGACGGATACTTATTGATAGTGAATAAAATTTATTCGAAGGTGAAAGTACCGGGCCTTAGTATAATAGATTCTGAACAGCCTCTATCTGTTTCAGGTTTTCTACCGACGGAGAGCAAAGAAAAATTTGGTTTTTATTGACACTCTTGCAAAAGTAAGTGGTGCAAAATATATTAAACCTGGTGCAAATCATTAGTTCTACATAGAGCATTCGATATTGTATCTTCCAGATTAGTCCTATCTGCGATTTCTAACGCTTTCTATTCGCCCAACACTTCAACGAAAAGTTGCCAGTATACTGCGCCTCCTGACATCGGCCGTATTTTATTTCCGGGGATTCAAAAATCGAGTGCTATACCAAGTTCTAACAGGCAACTGATTAATCGCCTGTGTTTGGGTTCTCATAAAAAGTGTTCAATTTTTGGCGTCCTTAGTGCCTATACACGCATCGGCGAAGTGCAATCCAGGACTGTCAATTTGCGCTGAAACTCCAAAAAACTATAGTGCAGTTGCACTCAAGATCTACGTATCTGCAGTCCTGTCAGTTCAAACTGAAAACTGCAAATTCGCTTCAAATATCTTCCCTAATTGGCATATTCGGCAGAGTTTGCGTTCGAGCTTTGATTTGGACGAAGTATAGTATTGAAACATACCTTGTATAACTGTTTTCTTTTCACACTTTTCTTGGAAGTTATTGGATGAATTATTCGAGTGGTCTGTCCTTGCAAGTTTGATAGACGTGGATGGTCCATTACTAGATTTATCCAGAAGTTGAGTTTCTTCCTTCGAATCATCACTACTTATATCAATCAATTCATTTTCATTCATCTTGGGGATACTTGGATTTGATCTTGTATACATTTCCACCAGTTGATTGTTCATTAAATTGTCATTCTGTAAAAATTCATTAATGAAAATAATTTATGGAAATACATATTCAATCGAATCGAGATTACAATAATTATTGTTGTACAAATAATTTTTTTCATTTCTTTAACGTCTTTTGTTTTTCTCAAGTAATATGATTGATTTTTGTCACAATTTGCGAAAATTACTAAGAATTTGGTACACTTACGGAACGATCTTCTTTTGAATGTTTTTTTTCAGCTTCATCAACCTCTTCTTTACTGGTAGCGTCGTTCTGATCGTCAAGACCACAACTTCTGAGAACAATGGAATATGCTTTTTCAACAGAAGTTCGAAATGCGTTACGTTTTCGCCTTGAATATTCTCTATATGTATTCTGCAGTTCATCTGCCATTAAACCAATGTCAACATATGTTTTGTCGACATTTTCCTCCAAGTACTGAAAACATTTTCAAATTGATATATCACCCTAACTTTTAAATTATGTACAGGGTGGGCAAATTTCGATGTTTTAGCACTACGGCTAAAACTGTGGAGATAGACGAAATCTCGGTCTCTTTTTCTGGAAAAACTAACAAGAGTAGTAGTCATTTGTGGCCACCTTCTTTTGTTTTCGAGTTATAAGCGAAAATTGAAAAATGGCCATTTCGAAATAAATTTATATCTCCGCCAATACTGATGGTAGAACTCTGAAATTAAAACATTATACAGGCACGTTTTTGAGTAGAATCCAGTGGCGTGCTTGCCTTCTTAGCAGGATTTTTAATTACGAAGCTATGACACAAAGTTATACAAAAAGAAAGAGTACTGTACAGCGTACAGCACTCCAAGCGCCTAACCGGGCGCATCGGAAGAATGATATATTAATGGAAATAACAATTCCGAAGGAATTGTCGTTCCAATAGTGTGAGTTAGTCATGAACTATCATAGTAAATCCCAGAGAATTCGAAAAATTCAAGTGCAACTGTAGACCGGTTTCGGGTCTTCGGGATCATTTTCCCTCGTCAGAATCCCTCGAGTGGAGGATGGTGGTCTTATGCGATCTTGGGACGCCGCTTTGAGATATTCTCATCACGATACGCCACCTGTCACGCAAAGACTGAACCAAACCTCACTTTCTCTGCAGACTCCTACAACAGTTCATGGCTCCCAAGTTCAACTACTTTCCGCAGTCATCGAATGTGCAAACATTCATCAAGGACCACGGGCGAATTGAGGGGGGTTCGCTCACTATGTCCGTACTCTGGTACGGAGAATGTAATACAAAAAGAAAGAGTACTGTACAGCGTACAGCACTCCAAGCGACAAAGTTATGTTTTTTTAAATGGGAACATTAGATTTCTGTGCAATTCTTTGAAAGCTTAATTTTTACTGATTTCAAAAATATATAACATCATATGATTTGTATCAATATAAATAATTGAAAATGGTCAAACACCTATTTTCTCAATATTTCTATGGTTTCAACTTTTGACGAGCACAGAAAAATAGAGCTTCCTATAACAAGCGCAGTCTCCTTCCGGTAATGTCATTCTTTCTATGCTTTTTACCAATTTTCGCAAAAAATGAATCTTGGAGAAATTGAGTAAGAAGCATAGAACTGAAAGGACTTATAGAAGAAAACTGTGGTAATCATAAGATGCTATATTTTCTATTCTCATCAAAAGTTGAAACCATAGAAATATTGAGAAAATAGGTTTTTGACCATTTTTCATTATTTATATTGATACAAACCATATGTTGTTATATATTTTTGAAATCAGTAAAAATTAAGCTTTCAAAAAATTGCACAGAAATCTAGTGTTCCTATTTAAAAAAACATAACTTTGGGTCATAGCTTCGTAATTAAAAATCCTGCTAGAAAGGCAAGCACGCCACTGGATTCTACTTAAAAAAGTGCCTGTATAATGTTTTAATTTCAGAGCTCTATCATCAGTATTAGCGGAGATATAAATTTATTTCGAAATGGCCATTTTTCCAATTTTCGCTTATAACTCGAAAACAAAAGAAGGTGACCCAAAATGACTACTACTCTTGTTAGTTTCTCAGAAAAAGAGAACCCGAATGGGGTATCAGATTCTGTCTATCTCCACTGGTTTAAAATCTGTAGTGCTAAAACATCGAAATTTGCCCACCCTGTACAGTAGGGTAGTTTCGTATTTTGTCTTGGCGCCCTAGCTAAAAGAAATAGCGCACAATTATTCTATTATTCTATGGCGTCCTACAGCGCTGCGGCGCACACTTTGGGAACCCCTGAATTACATACATAAAATAAAATATTCCTCGTGTGAAGAGAATACCGCCTGTTTTAGAATGGTATAATCGAAAATTTATATAGGTACTACCCTAAATTTCAAATATGTCCATTGAAAAAAACAAAAAGTGTCAATATAGATATTTTTTCAGCAACCCTAATAGAAAAGACGTGCAATTTAGTGATTCGTGGAAAAGGTGATGGCGTAGATAATAATAATAATAATAATAATGTTTATTCAAAAAATCACACAATGAATAACCAAGGTGTAAGATAGACGTGGCATCACTGAAGCAAATTGCTTGTGCGTGATAAAGCCGTACGAACAAATTCCTTACAAATAGATGTACAACTGATACGCAAAAAAAAAACATAAAATAAACATCGAGAAGAAAAAAAGACCAGAAAGGATGTCACGACAGGCATACTCAGCATCAAAGCCAGGAACCACAGACCCCATCCGAGTCAACCAAACATCGACTTGTAAACCTCCCCATCGCACCCAGGTGACCAGTAACATATCTGTTATGTTTTCTCGGGAGATCGAATGGGGAACTTTGTTATGTGTTATTTTTCTGTAACCATTACGTGTCTGATACGATATTTGGGATGTACCTGTGCTGTATTTAAATTATATCCACATTTTGTAAATTTCATGTACCCGCTCCAAGATATCCACGTAACATATTTGTAACATTGTTCTTTATTTGCCATGTATCATTTTGAGATCATCGACAGAGCATGACACCATAAGCGTTTTAACTACCGTCGAGGGCGCTGTAAAACGTAAACAAATATGGAGGGTTGTGAGAAATGCTATCGATACTGCTGTCGTTTCGATATTTATTTATTATCATTTAGACGTTTTGTCAGTTGAATAGTGGATTACTGAAAGTGAAGTGCAGATATTGAACGTTTGATAAGTTATTTGTGTGTCATAGTAATTTTCCAGTGAAATGGTGATAAACTGAAAAGAAAATGCTATGGATATCGAACTGTAGGTCAATAAATCATTTCTCGTATTTTCATAGCAGTTCTATAAATCATTTGTAGAAATAAATGAATAAATCACATACTTATATTGAAAATTTTTTCTTCAGAAAGATATGAAATATGCATATAGTATTCTTATCATTTTCTTAACGCATAACATGGACAAAATTCTTCTAAAAACTTTTTGACCTAAGCCAAAAGATTAACGAACTGTTGATTATTCTTTTTATGGAATGCAGGAAAGTGCAAAGACCAGAAAAACATGTCCTAAAATCTTTCTTGGAGAACAATAATCATGAAACCAGCAGTTTGCATGATGTAATTTATTCTTTCTAGTTCTATTAACGTGTGCACTAATTTGGTAATCTGAAATTTATGAAAATATATTGTTTTTGAACATTAGTTCATTCGTTCACATACCTCACCGAACTGATATGAGATGATTTTGAATTTTATTCTCAAGAATGATTGATAAACACACACTATTTGAAAAATCAAAATTCGAGTTCATTATTATTGCAATAGTTTATATTAATTTCCATAATTTTTCATCTTTTTGTTGAAAGCGTTTTTAATAACAAATGAAACATAATAAACATAACTCATGAAGGTAATATATATAGATCTCCCATGAAACAAATATTTGCATGATCCATGTTTGAACTATTTATGCTCCTTTCAGAAAGGAGATGTGTTCCTTATTTGAGGCGGACATAGGAGCATAGCTGCTACATAAGCGTTCTGTATTTGTACTCTTAGTGTGATATATCTGTTATAAAACAAGGAGCGCGGGATACATTTCTGCTTCATAACTGTTATGAGATATGGTCACCTGGGCACTCTCTCAGCCACTTCTTCACCTCGGTCCCGAACTTACTGCGACTTCTGATTGTTTTGTAAATGTCTGGAAGTTAACCCCAAATCTTCATACCTAAAAATGTGCCATGCTTCTGTCCGATGGTTTTCGAACATCTAAGAATCAATATTCTAGCATCCCTTCCCCGGGTGTTGTATGAATGACGTATATGTTCCACCAGATAGAGGCTAATAAGCAAGTTGATAGAACTGATAAAATGAGTAAAGTTAGAAATCGTGATGATTGTTTAGTGTCTGAATTATAGTAATATTATGAAAATTTCTAACGGCATGCAGACAGGAATTGAATTCTGAAAAAAGTACCACCGGATTCGAACCTACGACCCCCCGATTACCGGTCAGGTACTCTTCCAACTGAACTACCCAGGCTGACGTGAGGATCCATCTGCATTGTCTGGAAACCACTATCTTCAGAATTCACGTGTTAGTATTATCACTTCCGAACTGTGGCGTTCGAAAGCGATTGGAAATGTTAAAGAGGTGGTGGGGATCAACATTCGCTTTCAAGGTATTATTTAAAATACCTTCAACTGTAGTGCGAAATAGTTGTTTATCTGATGAATACATAAGTAACACATACGGCGAAATAAGTCAACGATTGACTTCATTAGGAATAAAACATCGGCACTGTAAAATAATTGTATCAAGAATACACTCTTGTCCAATAGGTTATATACGAATAATTACAGGAGAAATAAATGCGTTCGAGACACTACTTAACAATGGTCCATTTTATATGAATCGTTACTACATGGTGTTCCCCAGTCATGCACCAGAACCAACACCGATACCTTGTAACAAATGCTTACTATTTGATCATACAACTGAAAATTGCAAAAGTCCACCAAAATGCTCAAAATGTCAGGGAACTCACAAAATGTCCCATTGCAGGTCAACCAATACACCAAAATGTACTGCTTGCAATGCTGAAGACCATTTAGCATGGTCCATAAAATGTCCCAACCATCCGAAGAATGCAATCGAAGGCATCCCAAACGTCAATGTTAAAACTATAAATAAAAAAACCGGAGAAATAGATGATCCTACAAAGAAGATGAACAGAATACACTCCCCATAACGATACACGATGACATAGTAAATACATATTGTCGTAAACTCAACAAACCAAAAAACACCAAAAGAAATGAAATGATTTTATGTGCTTATGTTTGATATGGAGGATCCAGAAGAGCCCTCCCCAACTGAACCTATCAACAGCAAAAATAATAGTCAAGTTCATGTCGGCAATTAAATTTTTGTACAACATAAACAGTTACATCCCAGAAAAACACTTGATCAATCATTTCATAGAACATAACAATATATCATGTACAATGTTTGTTGAGGCGAAAATAAAAAATTCAGACAACTCCAAAAGCTTGGACACCAAATACAAAATACGAGAGGTGGCAGTCTTGTACAGTGTCATCCAGGCATAAAGTGTGAAAAACCCAATTCAACAGCTGTGAACAACCTGTTGAATGAAGTAACCCATTTCTCTGTTCCATTCAAAAATGAAAAATTGCATATTTTCCTTGTATACATTCACCCTGCATCAAAGATAGAAGAAAGTATTTTCATAAGAGCGTCCCCCTGCAAATATGCTATCATAATAGGAGACTTCAACGTGAACAAAGCCAAGAACCAACAGATCAACAACTTTTTGAAAAGCAAACAGTTTACCAAAGCGGAAACTCCACCAACATTTTTGAGCAACGAGAACGAGGATAGTACACCTGATTTAATATTCTATGAGGATACTATAAAACAGAATATTAAGCAAATTGAATTAACCCCCGATTTGGGCTCAAATCACCTAGCAATGGTTGTGGAAGTAGACCTGACTGTGAAACCAACAGAAGAACAGAAGAAGATTATACCTAATTACAGCCAAGTAAACAAGGAAATGGAAGCTTTCATCGAAGTCAACAAAAATGATCTTATAAATGAAGAATATATAGAAAAATTCAATAATGCCTTATCTGAAAGTATAAAAAAACACACACTCATGATGTCGAGACATCCATTCATTCACGAACTTCCTCCATATATCATTAGAATGATCAAATATAAAAGAAAAATGTACAGGGAATATCGAAAAAGTGGAGACCCTAATTTCAAAAAAAATCTGAATGATTACAACAGAAACATTTACGAAATGATACAACAATATAAGACGTAACATAACTGGATAACTGTTTGTAATAAGATCAACGATTCCAAAGGTAAAATGTTTTTCTAAAGGTGCATTTATACCAAACGAGCATTGTTTTCGAATATTTCAAAACGTTTTGAAATGTTTTGAAATGTTTTCAAACGTTCGAAAACTCAGAATGGGAGGTGTTCACACAGCCCGCGCCTGTCCGAACGAGCAGTTGTTCTTGATAATTCAACGAGGTCTCTCTAAAGTGCACCGACATGGCGCCCTCATGATCTAAAATTGCAATTTCTACTGAATCTATAATAATTAGAGTCTCTGATAGTAATACTTTCTCAAATGAAAGAACTTCGCCAAAGGAGGAGACGGACAACCTGGGTGAATTCTTTTCTGAAAGGAAGAAATTATAACCAGCTGCTAGATGACTTGAGAGCGGACGAAACTGAACTTTTTAGAAATTTCTGCCGCATGTCATTATCGGACTTCAATATATTACTGGCCAAAATTTAGGAAAAAGTGTCAAGAAAGGCACCAATTATCGAAAGAGCATTCCAGCGTCGGTTAGACTGGCACTAACACTTCGATTTCTGGCTACAGGAGATTCATGTAGTGTTATGTACCTTTACCGAATTTCAAAACCATCAATATCGAAAATTATTACCGTCTGTCTGTGAAGCCATCGTAAATGGACTCCATTTCAAATGAATTGATTAATTATGAAATAACGATTCAAGAGATCTCACCAAAATTCAAAATAAATCAAATACCCAGACCCAATAACTTATCACGGTCCACCGGTGATTTCGATGATATAACGCCAGATGTGCAAGGAAATCCGAATCCCTTTGATTATTCGTCGGTTTACAGACATGAGACGGAACGGGATCGAGCTCTTTAAAACGTTTTGAAACAGGCTTCGTAAACTGTATTCGGCGTCGATGAGTGTTTACACCGCCTGTGCATATTGCGTGCATTGTTCGCAAGCAGTGCATTAACTGCATTATAATGAAACACTACTTTAAGGTAAGCGCACATACAACGGCATCGGACGGACGGCATGGAAGGGACGGCACGGCAGCGGCGGAATTTTTATGAAGGTATCGCACATATAACATCGGAATCGCCGGACTCCGGAGGAATAGATTAGTTGCGGTGAGGAACCAGCGTTCGTTCTGGAGGAAGAAGAGTTTCAAAAGCGAAGGAATCGTAGGCGAATGTGGATACATGACATATGTAAAAAAGGAAGGATTTTGGAGAATATGTTCATTTATTTCCGGACTTGAAAAAAAAATGGTTGCTATAATTTCTGTCACTTGAATTGTACAGGGTGGGCAAATTTCGATGTTTTTGCACTACAGCTTTTAAACCAGAGGAGATAGACAAAATCTGATACCCCATTCTCGTTCTCTTTTTCTGAGAAACTTACAATAGTTACTAGTGATTTTTAGCCACTTTTTTTTGTTTTTGAGTTATAAGCAAAAATTGGAAAAATGGCGATATCGAAATAAATTTATATCTCCGCTAATACTGATGATAGAGCTCTGAAATCGAAACATTATACAGGCACTTTTTTACGTAGAATCCAGTGGCGTGCTCGCCTTTTTAGCAGGATTTTTAATTACGAAGCTATGATCCAAAGTTTTGTTTTTTTAAATGGGAACACTAGTTTTCTGTGCAATTTTTTGAAAGCTTAATTTTTACTGATTTCAAAAATATATAACATCTTATGGTTTGTATCAATATAAATAATAGAAAATGGTCAAAAACCTTTTTTCTCAATATTTCTATGGTTTTAAATTTAGACGAGCACAGAAAAATAGAGTTTCCTATAACAAAAGCCGTCTCCTTCCAGCAATGTCATTCTTTCTATGCAGTTTACCAATTTTCACAAAATTTGAATCAGATATATTTAATAAATTTTCATAATAATGAAAAGACTTAAAGAAGGAGACAGTGGTAATCATACGATGCTATATGTTTCTGTGCTCATCAAAAGTTGAAACCATAGAAATATTGAGAAAAAAGGTTTTTGACCATTTTTTATCATTTATATTGATACAAACCATATGATGTTATATATTTTTGAAATCAGTAAAAATTAAGCTTTCCAAAAATTGCACAGAAAACTAGGGTTCCCATTTAAAAAACCATACTTTGGATCATAGCTTCGTAATTAAAATTCCTGCTAAAAAGGCGAGCACGCCACTGGATTCTACGTAAAAAAGTGCCTGTATAATGTTTCGATTTCAGAGCTCTATCATCAGTATAAGCGGAGATATAAATTTATTTCGATATCGCCATTTTTCCAATTTTTGCTTATAACTCGAAAACAAAAGAAAGTGGCCAAAAATCACTACTACTATTGTAAGTTTCTCGGAAAAAGAGAACGAGAATGGGGTATCAGATTTTGTCTATTTCCTCTGGTTTACTTTTAAACGGGTAATTTCGATGTTTTAGCAGCTTTCTGTAGTGCTAAAACATCGAAATTTGCCCACCCTGTACAATTCATTATAATTTTGTACGCGCAGTATTAAGTTCTCCTGAAAACTCATGCTTTTGCCGTGAATTCGTATTTCGTATGACTACCCGTACAAGCCGCTGCATGTAGAGACTTGTAAAATGACGCAGATGCCGCGGCAATCTCCGATTGGTATCGCACATATGTCGGGATCGGCCGGCACAGCACGCATCGGTCGGAATTTAATTCTCGTTCCTCAATTCCGTCGGATGCGATGCGATGCGATGCCTGCCGTCCGCCCATATGTGCGTTGCTCCATTCAGTTCCATTGAAAGTAATTTATTCCGATCCATGCCGTCCGTCCGATGCCGTTGTATGTGCGCTTGCCTTTACTGGCATGTGGCGAAATGAGCTCGAGCTCTCTGAAACGTTCGAAAACAGGGTTTGCGAACTCTGTTCGGCGCCGATGACTGTTTACAACGCCCGTACTACTGTTTGCAAACAGTGTTCGCGAATAATGCTCGTTTGGTGTAAATGCGCCTTAAGAAGTTAACAAATTGTCCAGATACAAACAGTCACGACAAATTCCCACGACGTTGGGAAAAGCTAAGTCTGCTACGTTATGCTTGGATATCAAAAATGCTTTTGACAGTATGTGGCACAGAGGACTTTCATATAAGCTGAATGAAACAAATTGCCCATACTACCTAATAACGCTATGTCAGCAATTTCTAGAAAACAGAAAACTAACAGTTAACGTAAATAATGCTGTTTCTAATCACTTCAGTCCAGAGCAGGGCACGGCTCAAGGATCTCCACTATCAACTCCAATATATAAATTTTACTGTTACGATATGTACATCAACCCATCTAGGAAACAATATGTACTACAATTTGCTGACGACACAACACTGATAGTACATGAAAAATCATTGCAAAGTTGCATACAAGCACAAGTAAATACCGTCACACTATGCTTGGAGGTTGAAACCAAAACCAACTAAGTCTCAGTTTATCATGTTTGATCACATAATCAACCCAAATTCACTAACTATTAATATCAATGGAGTTAACATAAGACCTTCGCCGACTATAAAATATTTGGGTGTTCAAATAGACAATAGATACAATTTTAATGCCCACACAAAGATGATAAAGAAAAAGACTATCTCAAAGAGCCACATATTTTGCTAAATTGACATATAAGAAACAAGGAATCAACATCTACAATACAGCAAAAATATATAAGACCATTTGTAGGCCATTGATTCAATATGCACACCCAATATTCGCAAATTGCAAATCCAGAGCAATAAAAAATCTGCAAGAGCAGAGACAACAGCCCTAAGAAAGATAAGACGAATGCGACACCCAAACAATATTCTCCATAATTCACCGAATCAACTCTAATACAGGAATTGAACCAATAAATGAAAGAATCAAGAGACTCAATATGAAGTTTCATTCTAAACAGATAGAACAGCATGATATAATTATACAATACCACGATGATGGAACGAATAGGACTAAAAGAAAACATCCAACACAGACTCTCCTGAAAATGTTGAATACCAACTAAATAATTTTGTACGATATTGTATTGTATTTTATATTAAAAAAATGATAAATAAAACTGTAAATTTAAAAGGCTGAAGGACCCTAAGTCGATGGCCATTTGTTTAAAGACAATAAAGAACTGTTATATATAAGTAACAGGAAGTGCTGTAGATCCTTTCACAAGTTAGAAGAGATAGAGTGAAATTATTGAAAATTTATTGACAGGCACCACCTAATTTTATGTGAGCTACGACAATGCGCGCTCAATGACATTGACATGTGACGTAGATGGAAGCAAAACCCGAGTATTTCTGATCCCCTATTGCGCCTCCTCTGCTTTTCTATATCTTCTTGGTCTGAACGACTTCACTTCTATATCACGCTATAGAA
This sequence comes from Coccinella septempunctata, assembly GCF_907165205.1. NCBI lineage: Eukaryota > Metazoa > Arthropoda > Insecta > Coleoptera > Coccinellidae > Coccinella > Coccinella septempunctata. The sequence continues at coordinate 8,815,970 of NC_058190.1, read as the reverse complement.
AATTATTTTCAAATGTACATTATGATAAAAGAGAGGTCTGAAAAACCCTTTAAATGAAGTTTTACATGACATAATATGTTTGTATGAAAAAAAAACATCAATGATCTCACAATAGATAGGTACACCAATAATGTCACAGTGAATTTTTTATCAAGTAGGGCGATTAAAAATTAAAATTGATCTACTTCCCCAGAAATTCAATGAATCTTAAGAAAATAAATGTTCCAAACTCACTATATATTTTTTCTAATAAACAGGCAGAAAGATCATTTGATTTTGTATCAATAAAATTGATTTCTCTCTCTCTGTTTCTTAGGCTAAGGTTTGTGTGTGAGTAAACACACAAAATATATATATATATATATATATATATATAGATTGTATAATAGATATCTACTGTATAATAGATGAAGATATATGACGTGAACCGAGTGAACTGCAGTCATCTCTGAAACGTCAGCAAATTAATATGAAAAAAATGTTAGTTTCCTACGCTGATAATTCTGCGCATAAACTAAAGTGATTTTGTAGCTTAGACTAAGTAAATCTAAGATTCTGCGCTTGTGCGTGAAATTGATATGTCAAATAATCAAAATTTGTTTGATCATTTTATTATAAGTTTTCGTTGTGGAACAATATTGTTGTGTACCTAAAAAAACAGCAGCGAGAAAAACTGAAAGCAGAGAGGCAAAATTGTCTGTTTTTATGGTTCTTTATAGTGGGAATAGGTATTGGGAATTCGAAGAATAAATCCTTTCTGATCACGTACGATGTCGTACCCAAGAAGAGGTATGGATTACTCTCATTTCTCATGAAGTGCCTAAAGCTTTTTCTAATATGAGGTATTTTAGCTCATAAATGATGGATAATTTTCATTTCTCTGATTTTTTTGTTTGTCAATAATATATTTCATTGTTTGTATAAAATCAGAGTATTATTTGTTGCATAGTTTTCTTTGAATCTCCAAATGAAATTAAAATTACCTGATCAGAGTGTATAAGGGCGCCTTGACAAACCGAGATTAATTTGCTGACGTTTAAGAGATGGCACTGATATTCGTAACAAAAGTTTATGCGAGGTTTCCCCATCTGTAGTTTTTATCTATGGTGCATTCATTCACATAATATGTAGTATTCTCATGAGATTACCAGAATCCTAATGACATGTGGCAAACTTGGCTGTTCCTGATAATGCAAAATTCTAGCGAAGCGAAGTATGTACAACTTCCTTGAAGATTCTTCAAAATTGGCTTGGATTTTTTTTATTCATTTTGTACCACTGGAGATATCAATAAGTCTGAAACACTATGTCAAGATAATGATTACAACAGTTCACTCTCAACAAATTGTCAACATCATTGGTTACAATTAGGCTAACAATGTGTATCTTAGAAGTAGTAAATGCTTCCCTGCCCTATGGTAATCAATGATTTGGAAAATTCATCAGAGTGCCCTAGTCTCTAAATATTTGCAAGACATTCGAATGGATGAACCTGCAACAGATACGTCAGAGGTTTTGTTTGGGTCCCCGAAATGAAAGAAAATTTTGATTTTTATTTTCTCCACGAATTTGAATTTTTTCAAATGATTCACATCCAGATTTCTTATTCACAAGCCTGAGGAAGGAAATAAATTTCCCGAAACATTGCGCTGCTGAATAAATTGTACATTAATAGTTCCTTGTGACTGAAACCTTCACCTATTCTGATTGATATTAAAAACGATAAGTGCTTTTATTATTTGCAAGACTTTCATCAAATCAACATAGTTACTTAGAATAATATTAACGAAAGCGAATTTTCAAAACTCCTGATGAAGAGACTAATACATTTCTGGATGCTTGAGCTCAAAGTAAAAAAAGCGGAGCTGAAAGTCCCTTTACTCAAGTATATCTAAGAAGCTGTAATACTTCTATTATTTATATGTGACAAATGTTTATAATTTCATCACCAAGACATTCCATTTTCTTTGTAACATACATTGGACAGTAAATATGGGCGAACTTGTTTACAATCTACTCACCTTCTGCACCCTTGAAATCAATTTAGGGTCAAATTTTCTTTGCCTTTTGAATTCTGTTCTCTCCTGAAATGATACTATATTAAGCTTTTCAGGGTTTCTTTGATGAATCACAAACATTCCAAGTCATCAGAAAATGAAAAATCTCCTTTGAGCTTGGATACCATGGGTATAAATTATGTACATTATTTGTTTGAAACAATTTGCTCCATGGTAGTTAATATCCTCTCTTCAGTTAATCAATTCGTTCTTTTGAATAGATTTTGGTACAAACATTTGAAAATTACATAGATACCTATATATTGCATTCACATTTATTTTAGCAGTCGGTTGGCCATGAAATAATTTTCTCAGTAGCCAGTAGCTACTGAAAAATTTATCGACTTGTTAGCTTTCATCACATCATGTCTTACTTTCAATAAAAAATATCAGATCAAATTATCCACTTTGTGCAAAAAATTTAGTGTCCTTCAGATAGACAAAATCGTGTTTCCTTAGAAACAGAAAATAAAAATTAAAACTTAATAGCAGAGTTCCAGAATTGCATCTCGAAGAAAAGTGGGCGAGCAATTTTTCAGGTTACTTTCCTCTGATCGTAATTAGGGAACAGTATTGAAAAGAAGCGATTCTGGAACAAACCAAATATTGGTGCGCTTCGAAGTCTACATATATCATACCCCCATGATACCAAATTGCTAGAATCTTCGAAATCATGGATTTTATTTTGAAAACGTTAACTTTTTTGATATTTCGTTTCATGTTTTTGTTTGTTGTTAGGAAACTATTTTTCCCACTTATTTGCTCCCAACCAGAATCAACATAGAAGTATTTCAACGATTTAAAAATTTTTGAAATTGAGTTAGGTTCTCAAACTGGGAGAAAAAATTCGAAAAACTTTCAGATAAAGTCAAACATAGGTACCTACCTACTCTATTACAATATTAATAGAAAAGTAAATTAAATTAAAATTTATTGCTCCCTTCATCGTTGGTTACAAACGCTTGAATATAATTCAAAAGGATTCATTGGTACAGTTCAGATGATATGTTTAATATTTGCACATCTCATTATATTCACCAGAATACACAAAACAAAAAATGTTTTCTTTCGTTGACATTTCTGCTATTCATTTCGTATTGTACTGAATAAATAAGAAACGAATTGACCGAAATCTCATAATTTCAAGTACTGTTATCAACGATATCATAATATTCAAATTTTGAATTTTACGTGCCCCTGTATATAACTCTTGCCACAGGCTATCACTTTTGGGCGGTGCTGTTTATATTTCCTGACAAATGGCGGCCTTCAATTTTAGCAAAGATATTACACACCAAGATAGAGCATAGTGAGAGAGAAAACGTCCTCGAAATAAGATATGTTTATATTTTGATCAAAACCAAAACAATAAACCACATGCAGCGATTTGTTGAAAGACTCGTGTTTTCCGAAGTAATCCGAATGTTGAGCAAAACCAAAACAATAAACCACATGCAACGATTGGTTGAAAGAATCGTTTTTTCCGAAGCTATCCGAATGATGCCAAATTGGAATGGTCGACATGTTTACATATTTTTAAATCTAAATAAACTAATAAACGGACGTTGTTAGTAGGCGATTTATGTGAGAATGGTAGCAACTGCAAAAAAGGTGAATTTCTGTGTGGTTTGCAAAAAATCGGCAGTAAAGGCAGTGGGAAATCCGTGCACTGGTAATAAGATGTCTAAAACTCTGGTCTATTCACTGATTCGATTTTGTTTTTAATTTCGTGGGGATATGGGATCAGTTTCGTTTTTCCCACTGTAGGTAGCGCTGTTTAGAATTTGACAGAACATTGTCAATGGATATTTGAAAATAATTTGAATTCTTTCCTACGACTTACGAATATGTTGTATTTATAAGCGATTATTGTGTGTGTGAAAATGTATTAGTTTCGAGAAAGGGGTGTAGAACATTCATTTATTCAACATGTCTTTGAGTAAGTTCAGTTTTCTGTATGGAGAATCAAGAACCATAGCTAAGAATTCGGTGTTTTTGGAATTTGAGGCAGAACCAAATCAGATGAACGAACATTCGGGACGGATATTGCTGAGTTTTACGGTAACCCCAGCAACAGTGGCGGCGGAAGGCGTAGGCGACGTGGGCGACGGCCTACGGCCTCGCGGCTTGAGGGGCCTCGCGGGCCGAGGAGCCCCTCGCATCAGGTTTATGCAATGAAAACAGTGAATGTGTCTAAATCTGAGGGTTGTGGGTATATCCAGAAAATTGTTCTGACATTTCAAGGTCCACCAACATGTTTGGTATGAGACATATTCCTGTAGCAATCTAAACAAGTTAATTTAAAAGTTCCTTTACTTTACAACATTTGCGTACATTTTCAAACAGTATCAAAAAATATTGATTAGAGTCGAAGAGTTGATTAAGGAGAACCGTTTTGATCTTCAAAATTACTTAAGAAAGGAAGGAGTAGCCAAAAGGATAAGAATGTTCTGTCATGAAAACAGCGATTAACATATACATTCACTCGAGAAACTCTATGAAATAGACCGACTTTTTAAAAAGCGCCTAGTGTAGAGGTACCGAGCAAAGATTATAAGTTTTGGTACCGAGTTATTGCCGGGCTAGGGCCTTCACTACGAGTCGGTGGTCTGTTGGTTTTTATCAGCGCATCAAAGGTCTCTACACGCGACAACTTCGCTCTGCATGAATTGCGCTTGGTTTTAGGTACTGCGAAATTTCGCTCGAAGCGAATAATTTTCGCCCGAGTGACTTAACTGTGGACGCTTACTTGATCCACTACACCGCTTGAGCTTGACGTCCAACAGCGGGTTTCACAAGACTTTAATTGGGTTATCAACAATTTGACATTAACTCAATTTTTAGAATGAATCCATGAAACCATGAAATTTTTTCATGCTTAAATGGAGATGTTAAAAAAAAAGCCATTGAGACTCACTAAATTGACTACACCTAGTCAAAATGAGGTGTAGATAAACTACACCTACTCTACACTGGTGTAAATCCAATCAGCAAACGAATAATAAAATCGAGTGTAGAAAAGTGCTATACTTTTTATGCAAACGAAAGGACCTATACTGAATGCACATAACTGAATAAGGCTTAGTTCAGATGATAGCGCGTAAACGCGCGATCCACAAACCGCGCGACTAAAGATACAGAGGAGTCAAATATAAATGTTCATATGCGTATAGACTCCTCTGTATCTTTAGAAGTCCGTTTTCTGGTTCGAATCATCTGAACTAAGCCTTAAGATACGCGCGATGTCGCGCGACCATATGAACATTTGTATATGACTCCTCTGTATCTTTAGTCGCGCGGTTTGTGGATCGCGCGTTTACGCACTATCATCTGAACTAAGCCTACTAAATACACTGAGGCCTAGTTCAAAGGATCGCGCGACTCCGGCAACCGTTTACGGGTAATTAATTACGCGCGACTATGTAAACGGTTGACCGAGTTCAACACAATCTTGCACTGTATATGGATCCAATCACAGGTTGTTGCGCGTTCATTTGAACTAGTCCTTAGTAGTTATTTTGAAATTTTTTAACAAAGCATGATTTGCATCTCAGGTGGGCCATGACTTGATAATTAATTAGTTCAGTTAAGTGAGTTAGGCTGAAAGTAAAAAATTCTATATTTCTTAAATTTCATTTTTTATTATCAGTCGCTTTCTCATGAAAACGTCCTCTGGCGTCACCAGAGGGCCTCGCAAAATGTATCTTGCCCACATCAAATTAAGGTCTTGCGCCGTCACTGCCCAGCAATATTTCAAAGAAACTGTATTGGATATACGTAATGTGAATTGTGGGCATGTATTGAGAAACAGAAATACATAAATTTATTCTACTCTGTTCTTCAAATATGAATGTATTTTTCATGAGTAGATATAGTGTAAATTACCTTTCCGTCAACTGAATATATTGGATATTTGACCAATCAACTGTGTTTTATTAAAATCATAGTGAATTGCCCCCTTCACGAATTCAGTCAGTATTAAGTTTTCAGTCATTTAATAGAACATTCAATCACTTAAATTCTAAGTATAATTTTGATAAAGATGCATTAACTATTTTGCGAATTGTCTGACTCTTACTTAATTTCGTAACCTCCCTATTTACCTATTGATTCATGTCATTGAAGGGTAATGTTTTTCTGGATGGAGTTGTATTATTATTAAAAATTGTTCATATAGGATTTTGTTCATTTTTTCTATAGGAATATTTCTTCTATTCCTGTTCGACTACAGAAGCAAATAATGAACTATTGTAATTAATTTCTAAATCAAACATAGAACACATAATTTAATAATATTACATATTATTTACTACTGAAGTAATAGCTATCAACATGATCGAATCTGTATTTTTGGTATTATTGAAAAAATAAATTTTTTCTCACATCATTATTTGGTTTAGCAATTCTTTTAATTGGAATCTACCTTTATCAAAAAATTTCCCTTGACACAATAAGCGAACGGCCTAGTGTGAAACCTGAAATACTTCGATATATGGCAATATTATGGACCATACTAAACAAAAAATTTTTTTTTTAGAAACGCCAATCTGAGTTCCGGAGTTTTTTCAAGTAATATGAATTTTGAATAGTCAACAATAATTTGTGAGAATATTTCGTTTTCACACTCGTAAAAACTTAAGAGATATATCGGAAAAACTTCGTGCCTCAGATTGGCGAATTGATATCCCAAGATTGAATATGGGCGGTCTGCAAGCAGTAAAATAATTTTTTTTACGGAATATCACAACCATTTGTGCGAAAATTTCCTTAAAACTTCGGAGTTATATCGAAAAAAAATCGTGCCTCAGGTCATTTCAGTTCAATTCAAGGAGAAATTATATAAAACAATTTTATTTCTCAAACGAATTGATGGAATTATCGAATTCATATATACCCATCATTAATATTCTTCACACCGCTATAATCAAAGATATTACATATTATTATTTACAATTTTTCAACTACGCCACTGGTTTCTGTTTACTATTGCCGCGTTTGTTTGTAAACATTCAGTGTTTATTATGAGGACACAACATTCCATGCTTCCAGTATAGGGATGCTCCATTTTGGTGTTTAATATCTTCGAATTTTAACCAGTTCGCGCAGATTGAAGCTCAATCTCCCCCCTTCTATATCTCTGTTTAAAACCAAAAAATATTTTGACAGGCGTCATAACCCCACATTTTCGTACTATACAGCAGTGGCGGCTCGTGGGCCTAAGAGGCAGGGGTTCACAAAATTAAAAAATCCAATGATTTTATTGAATGAGAAAGGTTCACGAATTTACATAATTGTTCACCATTCTGTACAGTGTTTGAAAATGAAATCCATTCTTCTTTCCTTCTTTGCAGCGAACTTATCTATAACCACATCGTTAAAATTTTCAATAATTTTTTTTTCTATAGATAGCATCGCTAGTGCCGTAAGTCTTTCTTCATTCATCGAACTTCTTGAAAAGGTCTTAATTCTCTTCAATGTTGAAAAACTTCTTTCTACTTCAGCTGTCGTCATCGGAATTGCCACAAGTATTTGGAGAAGGGAAAAAGTGGCAGAATATATCAGTTATAGGTTATTTTTAATGATAAGTTTCAACAAATTGAGAGCACCGCTAAGATTCCTGAAATCAGGTCTTCTGTAAATAATCTCTAATTCGGTTTTCAACCTAATTTTATCAAAAAATGGATATGCGTCCACTGTTGTATCTAAATGCTGCATTGGAAAACGGTTTTCATACTGTTCAAATTTGTCTGCGCAAAAAAGTAATGCCGTTCAGATTTTCGTCTACCATTTTTTTTAATGTGGAGTTTTTCTTCATAACTCAATGAATTAAAATTTTGTTTTAAAAATTCCACAGCAAATTTTGTTGCATTCATAATGCAAACAATGAACGTATAATTTCTACTTCACCTAATGAATTACGTCGCGTGTCGAGGGATAAATAGTCCGAACGTGATCTCCATAGATTTCACCGTTTGTGCACAGCGAAGTTGTGCTCCTGCTTCAGTTAAAACGGCGTACATCCCCCTCCGCCCGCTCATAAAAATTGTCTAGCAATTCGTCGTAAACCCCTCCTACTCGTTCGCACGTGCGACCGACGTATGTGGACGGCAAGAGTAGAGAAAAGCACTGCTAAGTCTTCGTCGATGGGTCATGTTCGTATTATTCATAAATAGATACTATAGGTACGAAATAATATTGTAACTTGAGAACGGTAATTTATTGGTTAGTTAAGAGAGGAAATTTGATTTTACGTTACTTTGTTTGGGGGTTCACGTGCTCATGTGCTCTCATGGCAGAGCCGCCATTGCTATACAGAGTACTATAGTACTATAGAGTGAAATGTGTCAAATTTCCATGGCCAACCGACTGCTAAAATAAAAGTGAATGGAGTATAGTAATACTATCAGTATATTGCCTAAGAGTAGTAGTAATAATATTATGATAAATGAAGAAACAACCCAAACAAAGGTTTAAAACATCTCAGGCAAGTAAGCATAAAAATACTAGCCTTCTTGTTGAATTGGATATAAATTTGTGAAACTGAATACCAAATTATATTCAAATAAACATATTTACCACTCACCAGAAAGTACACTTCTTGATATACAATAACAACTATCAACCTATGCTATCAACGAAGTTAACAATTTTGAATTTTGACGCGATCACAGAAGTCAGACTGAGAAAAGGGGGTTAACTCATTTGTTGCTGTTCGGTCAAAGATTAACATCAATTTCGTTCACAGAAAAGTTTCAAATGAAGTATAGATTTTTCTTTTTCTTTATTTACGTCCCTAATCTGTATTAGTTTAATTCATTATAAAATTCACATCGGTTTCAGTAAGTGTCCAAACAGTGGTTAGAATCAAGAATCCATAAAACGGGAACATTTGAAGAATTACCAGAGACAACAACGAGACGCCCAACTCCCCACTATATTTTGTCCGATGTTTTGCATCCTTGTCTCACAGCATCGACACCGACCCTGTTTGTAGATGGCGCCAAAGGCACTGTTGTGTTACAGTGACTCCATAGAGTGACTCCATTGTCTCTGAGTGACTCTATCAAACAGTTTGATAGAGTCACTCTATCACTGTATGTTGTGTAGCGTTTAGCGCGGGAATTATGAATTATTCTTTTGTGTATTACTGTTTTCTTGTTTTGAAGTATGGGAGCGATTTCGCGCAACCATGATGTTGATGCTGAAATTTTTGCCATGTTGATTATTATAATTCAAATTGGCAAACAATTTGAATGAAACTAATAACAAACATATAGGAGAACAATTGAAGTATTAAAAAAGGGAAATATAAAACAAAACAAGTAAAATATAAAGCAAGTAATGTATAAACAACAAAATAGGTCAAATGACCTTCACATATTCTTCATTTTCATCAATTTTTGTGATTTGATTGTAGCATTTTTTTGGTTTTTAAATTTCTGATTTTCCCTTTTAACCCACCAGACTATTCCAATATTTACAATACTTTGCACAGTTATAGTTTCTATTTGTTCACAATGTTGTTCACATGTTAACCATGGAAAATCAATGTCATTATGAACAAATTTAGAGGCATGATATGAAAGGTCAAAAATATTAGAGTTATCCACCATAAAATTCTCCAAAGAAGTTATATCTTGTCCAATGGATATTGTGAATACAATACTTGGATAATACAAACTCCTCTTATCATCTGACTATTCCTTGTTCCAGATGAACATGTTGTGTGCCTCCAACTCATCTGATGACAATAGAGCAGAACAACCCGTACACGTTATTTTCTTATAGATGCCTTTCAAAATGAAACCAGCAACATAAGCTACTGAAAAAGTTTCTGCACGACCCCTATTCACATCTGCTTCAATTATGGATACCGTCTCCTCTGTTGTTAATTCTGGCATACATATGACTCTCCTTATTTCTCATCTTTCTCCAGAAATGATTTTAAATTGCTGAGAGGATTGTCCTTATCACAATTTGAACGAGTGGAACAATGAATTAGATTGTTTATAATAATAATAATAGACATGATGCTGTTGCCAAGATTCTTCACCAAGAATTGGCACTAAAACACCAACTTCTAACTTCGAAAAGGGTTCCTTATTACAATTACCATCCAGATGCTGTGCTGGAAAACGAACATCACAAGCTCTACTGGGATCGCACGGTTCTCACAGACCGGAAAATAACCCACAATAGACCAGACCTCATATTGCTCAATAAAAATGAGGACACAGCACTATTCATCGACGTGGCAATTCCAAATAATAACAATCTTCTAGATAGACACACTGAAAAAATTTCAAAATACAGAGATCTCGAGGAACAAACCAGAAGACAGTGGAAGCTGAAAGATATAAAGACCATTCCTATTGTCATTTCATCTACAGGCCTGATACCGAAGAAACTACTAAAGAACTTGAGAAAACTTCAGTTGGACGAAAATATTTATGAAGTCATGCAGAAGGCGGTACTGCTCGGAACGGCGAGAACTGTACGCAAGTACATGGGGAATGCAGAGGAACACCGCCTGCTCCAGCAGGAATCCAACCTACAGCAGGGAGCCGAGGAGCGACCCGGACCCGACCACCACCACGAGCCCGAAAACCTGGAAAGGGCTCCAACAGAGCTTAATCCTTTTGATATCTGAGATATCTGGGATAAGTGAATTTTCCTCTGGAGAGGAGTGTGAAAGCCGCAAGGCTAAAGTCATAATAATAATAATAAAAATAAAGGGCCTTTATTTTGTACTCTATGAATACAATCATGAGGCGAAGTTTAGCCTATAGCTATTCTACTTAACAATAATTTTATCGAAAACAAATACGACAAAAAAAATCTGATATAATATAACAAATCAAGATGAAAAAAATATTTTCTACTAAAACTACAACTATACTATACTACAAAACAATAAACCTAACTATTCTGAGAAAGTAGCAAGTGTCTTCTCAAATGTTTCCTGACACCATTCACAGAGTAACTATCGAATAGGTACTTGAAGCTATTATATACACTGACAGCACAAAACGTGAAGGATCGCTGAAACATGGCTAATCTAAATCGGGGCAACATAAGCCTATTCCTATGTCTTACAGACACATCATGAACATCTCCTCGAAAGATGAGCTTATCACGCAAATATGGAGGGTTTGACTGAGTTAAAATTTTTTTAATTGAAACAGCAAGCTGCAATCTGTACAAGCCATCGAGTTTTAACCACTGGAGTTCCTTTATTTTACTAGAGATCCTGGAAAACTTGCGCAAACCGAATATGAATCTACAACATGCATTTTGAACTTTCTGAAGTCGGTACTTAGTTGTGGAGTCCAAGCAAGGATAGAACAATATCAAGCCATAATTCAATATAGACAGCACAAGAAAATCACAAAGGTATTTACGAGAACGAAAACCCAGAATACGCCGATTCCTATATAGATGTCTCAGTGCAAGGTACGACTTCTTTACGAGCAGCGCAACATGCTCAACAAATCTCAGTCTGCAGTCGAAAATGATGCCAAGATTCCTGCAGCTGTTAGCAAACGGAATTCGCTTATCACCAACTTTAAGGATAATCTGCCCCGAATTAATTCTAGATCCACTAGAAAAAAGCAATGAGACACACTTCGGGATACTCAACTTGAGATTATTGGCACTGGAGTACTCTACTAATCTGGACAAATCTGTATTGATCTTCGTCACCGCTACATCAACATCAGAGGGATGGAAAGAAAGTCGAATCTGCGCATCATCTGCATAAAAGTATATCATCACATACATAACTACCATAGACATAACCCCAATGGGTTTAGTCTATGATAACTACCCTATACATGAAGGCTACATAAATTAAAAATAGAATAGGTCCCAGGATTGAACCCTGCGGAACACCGGAGGTTACGGGGGAAATATCAAAAAACATATTATATCACCCATACGAACTCTCTGAAATCTGCCAACGAGATAAGATCGAAAGAACCGCAGAGCACCCACACCGAAACCGTAAAAAGATAACTTAGCACACAAGAGCTCATGGTCGAGAGTATCAAATGCTTTGGCAAAATCTAATAAGGTCAATATCGTGGATTTTTCCTCATCCAATGCCCTAAATATGTCATCCGCCACATTCAATAACAGTGTGTTGTAGTACTGAAACCCCTTCTGAAGCCTGATTGACTGGCTGTTATAATATCAGCTTCAGTATTGTACCTTTATATTTGCTCACTAAGAATCTTCTCAAGGATCTTTGACATGCAAGGGAGAATACTTATCGGTCTGAAATCGCTGAGCTGTTCCGGACTCTTCAATTTGGGTAGAGGCCTGATAATAGAACATTTCCAAGCAGTAGGAAAGTAACAAGCTTCGATACAAACATTAATAATATGTGTGAGATAAGGCAATATAATGTCAATCGATAGCTGCAACATTTTCGCCGAAATATTATCACATCCAACAGCACTCGACCCGAGATCAAGAACAATCACTTTAATCTCTTCCTGAGAAGCGAGTTTGAATTCGAAATGAGCATGAGAATTGAAGGTGTTGGAACTATAATAACTCGCCGTTTCGGGACAAGCGTTTAGTTGACTGAAAACAGAAGCAAAATATTTATTGAACTCGTCCGGGTTTTCGAAACCCTCGGGAATATCTGCGTCGACCCGATTATTGAGTGACCTGAAGGCTTTCCAAAAACGTTTAGACCCTTGAGACGCTGACCGACCCAGAAAAGCAGCTTTCTCTTTCCTTACAGCAGTACAGTAGTCACGATGTTACGAAGTTGCGTATAGTACTTATAATCAGCGATATTCTTAGTACGTTTATACTTAGCTAATGCCCTATCCCTTAGCTTCATAATATTATTCACGGTAGGTGTTATCCACGGAGCGAACGGTTTGGTGATCTTAGACTCAATGAAAGGGGCATGTTTGTCAAAAACATGAATTAACTTCTAACTGAAAATGGAAATCTTGGAGTCAACGTCATTGACATATAAAATGTCCTGAAAGGAAACCCTAGATAAGTCAGATCTGAAATTCTCAATTGAAAAGCTACGATAATCCCTATATATAGCAAGCTTCGGAATCCTCACGTCTTTCCTGACATCTATCTCACTCTCACAATAAACACCACGGTGATCAGACATTAGGTCCTTTCGTTTGCATAAAAAGCGTAGCACTTTTCTACACTCGATTTTAGTATTCGTTTGCTGATTGAATTTACACCAGTGTAGAGGAGGTGTAGTTTATCTACATCTCCTTTTGACTATGTGTAGATAAACTACACTTCCTCTACACTGGTTTAAATCAAATCGAGTGTAGAAAAGTGCTACACTTTTATGCAAACGAAAAGACCCATTGAATGGTCAATTACCCCAGAGCTCAAAATCAAGTCAGTCCTATTTGTGCAAAAAATATCTAGTAGGGTTCGCGATGAACCTGCAATACGTGTAGGCTCAGATATCAGTTGTTCAAAGCCGTAAGAACCAATGCAATCAGGAACTGGATTTCCAACCGACTGATCGACATTCACATCACCTGTGAGAACTATGTGATCGTACTGTGGCGAAACAAATGATAAGACGTCATCCAGGTAAATGATGAAGTTTGACAAGCTACAGGCCGATGTGCGATATAAAGACCCAACAAGAATAATTCCACTCTTAACCTTCAGAGCCACCCATATAGCTTCCACTCCATCCGGCACAATAAAATCACTCAAGACAACTTCAGCCGTGATGGACCTTCTTATATAAAAACCTACACCTCCACCAATACGAGCGACACGATCCTTCCTGAAAAATCTGAAATCAGGCATGCTCAGACTATCGTCATCAGTATACTCATTCAGCCAGGTTTCAGACATTTCCACAACATCCAAACCCCAATGCAACATAACATCAAACAAGCGATCTACTTTCGGAAACAGAGAACGAACATTGAAATGAGCAATATTCACGAATTTGGTTGAATTATCCATATTTACATTCAATACTGAATTCTAGATTTCAACCTATTAATTTGACTCAAATAATATGGACATTCAGCACTATTCGCAGTATGACATATATCGTAGTTGGTTTTCAAACCAGAATTACTATCTATACAATTTGTACACATCTTATCGGAAGAATCGCTAAATTTCTTTTCATGCGAACCCGAGCAGTTGGGACAAACAACTGTAGAACTCTTGCAATCCTTTCTATAATGACCGAACTTACAGCATTTGAAACAAAATCAAACTGAAATGCTCCTTCACAAAACATCTTGACCAACCCAAATATAGAAAAACTTTACTAATAATACTTTTGAATAAAATGGGATTTGCCTCTAATACAATGTTGAACTTATCTTTATATTTCATCTTCGTTATTATTTTGACATCATTCAAGGAACAATTCAGGTCGTTTACTCGGATCATTTCAGACAGAAAATTACTTTTAGCTAATGAGAATGAATCTACACTATAAACTATCAAACGAGGATTAAGTTTTTTAGGAACCGAAACGTTGAAAGAGCCCTTCGTCTCGCTGTTAACCCTCTAATATCCAATTCCGCCTTGAGACTGGTTGCATATAAGTGGATACAAAATTATTCCCTGTGAGCAGTTTAGTTCAACTGCCCATGTCCGCTATCAGTATGAGTATGGGTTCATTTTGTGAGAACAGGTGTTAATGTAAATAAGTTAACTATTTGCGAAAAAAATATGTAGATTATACATAAGCTAACTTGAAACTACGGAAATAATAAAAAAAAAATTGGGCATTGGAGGGTTAATTTTCAGTTTCAACTTCTCAAGAGAACCCTCATCACCACAACTTATCAAAAAGCCATCTCTTATTTTTCTAGTTCCCAGCACGTGAACATCATCAGAAATTGGAATCACTTTGGTCTTGATTTCATTCTCAATGTCAGCATTGTTTACATTTTTATTTGTCGATTTCACCAACAATACATGGGAATCCCCATCCGTTTTTACAGCCGATGCATATGATTTCTTCGTATCTTCTGAGTGTGATAAGAACTTATTATCAGAAGCGGGTGTCGGAACAGATACATTCAAATTAAATCTTAGCTTCATTGAATTATTCGAAAATTCCAATTCCGAATTATATTGCTTCAGAAGGGATTTTTCCCTGTTCAGGCATTCAATTTCTTTCCTTAGAATATTCTCGTTCACAGTGGCTTCATTAACCGAAAAAGATTGCAGACAAGATTGATTTTTCTTTACTGCATCGGAACAAACATGACGCATAAAGTTATCTTTATCGATGAGAATTACCCTTGCTATGAAATCAAAACAATTACTGTGTATTTTTGATTCACAACCATCGCCATTGCATTTTATATGTGTTTTATATATATTGCATTTCTTGTCGGGAGGATCTGAAGACGAACCACCCGCCATCGCAGCTGAATCGCTAATGAATATTTAATATTTGGGCTTTCAAACTACCCACAAATTGGAAAGCAGAGGGATTATCACAACATCCTGATCCATATCTGATGCATCCAAATAGGTTCTCTAAAGGATCTTGATTTAGAGACCTTGGACGCAATACTGTAAATCCTTTAGAATGCACATATGCCCAGATTCCCCTGATAGCATTCAGAGATGTAATCCAACCCATTTGAGATGGTGGTGTACTTTGCACCTGCCCGCTTTTTGAAAGCCTTTTAAATTTCCAACTCTTCACCATTTGCAAATCTTTTGGCCAATTTTCAATATGAGGAGAGTTTTCACTGATATTACATTTCAACTCCTTTCCTGACTGGTTGGTGTTCCCATTAAAACTATCGAACAGCGTATCCACTCCCCACTCCCATCAGGAATGGGGCTGTAGCAATACACTCCTGTTGCATTGCTCCTAAAAATTGATATTCGATGAAAAAATATAAAGATGAATTTGAAATTAATCTTAACATTTCTTATCATCGAGTACAAATATGCTGACACAGTTCTACTCATTACTTGTGCAGCTATGTTAACATTCATGGGATACTTCATGATTGGGTCAAAAAAAAATCATCTTTCAGCTTATGAAGGGACCTGAAGACATAAGGAGATGCCTTGTCATGCTCATAAGCCCAACGAACATGCGAGAATTTGGCCTCCATAGTTGTATAACGCTTTCTTCCATTTGAACGTTCAGAAATACATTCTATTTCCTGAATAAAGCATGAGTACGCTTTAATAAATGAGGGACATCGTCCATAATAAAAAATTTTTTGGCTCCATATATAACTTGACATTGTTAACACCCATATCACAAATGGTTGCAACAATGTCTAATTTTGCTACGTTTGTAACAGCTTTGATGACATCACATAGACAATTTCTAAGAATTTCTGAACTGCAACTCTTGTGGGTAGAGTAATACGCTATAGGTTGTATCCATTTGCGGTTTAGTCCCACAAGCATAAAGGCTAGAACTTTTCTGGCAGCCTGTTTTCCACTTCTTTCTCCTCCAAAGTCCTCAAAGCCAATGATTTTCTTCTGGCCCGTAGTACAAGTTTTCTTTGATTTCCATTTCATCAAAGAGCAACACGCAATAGCGATCAAGGTCCTCTTTTATATTTTCATTAATATGCTCAAGAATGTTTTCATTTATTCCAGCATTCAATGGCACCTTTTTGAGCAAGTTCAATACAGTGTTACGTGAAGGAAGCGCAACAAAGGAGTTCAGCAATTTGTAGCATCTGGGACTTTTCTTCAATAATGATAGAGACATAATTTTATCGTCTATGGTCCATCTTCTGCCTCTTGTACCCTTCACTTTCGAACATCTCAATTGGGAAATCATGAAGTTCCAGGCTGTTTTAGGCATGTTTTTATATAAATTTCGAACCTCTGGGGCATCAGACAAATCTAAAACACTCCTCAAAGTTTTAGACTTTTGGCTGCACTGTTTTTTAAGTTTCCGTAAAGGGTCCCCTTTTTGCTGGATCATTTTCACCAATTTCTTTTTCCTGGGTGAAGTGTGTATCATGGAGAAAGGGTATAGCCAGGTTTATATGGAAAATCTGCCCCCGCGACTTTTTCGATTTAAACACAGGGAATCGATTTGACATTAAACAAAAATAATTCACCCCGATTTTCAGCTGTTTATCTCCAACGGTTTCCGAATTTTTCGAAAAAAACTGTTTTTCCAATTAAATTTTATTTTTCGACTAAAATTCAAAATTGGTTGATGGTGATTTTTTTATCGTTTTCAGTAGTAAGAGTAATAAAGAAGACATTTCATCATGATTCTCAGTTGAAAATCTTATTTTTGAGAGCAGATATAAAATAATAATATATTTTTTTTTATGTTACTCAAAAGTGTCCACCACGAAACTTTGTCAGAAAATGTCTTTCGGAGTTATCTAACCTATGGAAATATAAAAATGACCGTCAGCTGCGTGTCTAGCGGGGGGAAGACCGTCAGTCAGACCATTGAAAATTCCGCGCGCCGTATAAATGCATACATTTTTGCTCTGACCGTCGGTCTTTCCCCTGCTAGAAACGCAGCTCATTTTTATATTTCCATATATGTAAGAAATCATATGGAGGTGTTTCCATTCGGGATGAAATCACTTGATTTTAAAATTTTTTTCCCAAGTTCACGCGCTCGACTGACGTATTTTCCACCCTCCACCGATCAGCTGACTTCACTATTATGTTTCTAATTAACATCGATATTACATATAGAAAATTTCAGCCGGAATGAAATCACTTGAAATTTTGCATTTTTTCCCAAGTTCCGCCGCCTCCCACGCCCGCACCCAACCGCATTTATTTCAAAGAAGCGCTCGTTGAATTTTTAATAGACGATTGGTCAAATGATCACATGGCATCGAGGATTGGGAATGAAACAGTTTTCGTAAACTATATGGAATGTCACAAATATGAAGTTGAACAAGGTAAAGTTCAACGATCATCCGATCTATTGCTAACGTGTCGAGGTCACGAAGAAGCAGACACAAATATGATTTTCCTTTTCCATGTCTGTCACTTGAAAAACTGATCATGTAACAATGCGATGTTCTGAGATACAGATATCTTGATCATTATGTTGGGAAATAAATATGAATTTCATCGAGAAGAACGTCCAAATCTCTATGCAAATCTCGGCAATAATCAGACATTCATTGATGATGTCACCAAATTGTTTGCATCATTGGGTCAAAATTTGTGCTCTGCATTACCAGGATTTCATGCCTTTAGTGGATGCGATTTCAACTCATCAGCATTTTACCGTAAAGGAAAAAAAACCGTTTGAAATTCTCCGGAAGTCCTAAACTTACATCCAAGCACTGAGTGACATTCCACAAATTCCCAATTGTAACCTCGATCAATTGTTCACATACTTAACTATGTTTGCAGAATATATGGATTTATTGGAGTTGATGATATTAACACTGCTCGTGTTTTCATGAATGAATGAAATCACTTGATTTTCAAATTTTTTTCCCAAGTTCACGCGCTCGACTGACGTATTTTCCACCCTCCGCCGATCGGCTGACTTCACTATTTTGTTTCCAATTAACATCAATATTACATAAATATAAAAAATTTCATTTTTTTCCAAGTTCCGCCGCCTCTCACGCCCGCGCCCACTGATGGTATTGAAGCTGACGGTCGTTTTCGTCA
This sequence comes from Coccinella septempunctata, assembly GCF_907165205.1. NCBI lineage: Eukaryota > Metazoa > Arthropoda > Insecta > Coleoptera > Coccinellidae > Coccinella > Coccinella septempunctata. Next base: position 8,797,284 of record NC_058190.1, on the reverse strand, counting down.
TATGCAATATGACTACAACCTACAGTATTGAATTCAGCCGGGATGAAATTCCTCAAAAAAAAGCCCCTGCCTCCCGGACTAGATCTATAATCCACAATAACGGAGTCAACACACTTCAATCACTCTGGCAACCATTCAATAATTATTGAATGGTTGCCAGAGTGATTGAAGTGTGTTGGTTCTCCGTTATTGTGGATTATTAAATTAAGAGACCAGTTCACCGCCGAGAATCGATACAGCAAAATAAGGGTAAATAGTAATTGAAAGACCTTTAGCGAATACCTATATTTCGACACCAATTTGTGTCATCCTCAGGGTCTGAACAAGTTATCAGTCGGACAGAATTACGTAAACAAACAAACATAATAACAGAAGAACTCACAGCCAATAGTCATAAAAAATAAGCTACAGTCATCAGCAAGACCAAGTAGAATATCCTGAATGTAAAGTAATGGAAACGAATATCAGAGAGTTGAAGTGCAGCCATGAACGTAAACGTTAATGTTATAATTGACATCTACGCATGCTCATTCGTCCGTTTTTAACGTTAACGTTAGCGTCAGCTTTACGGCCTACGTAAACTAGCGGTCTCCCACGTATACCTTAAACATCAACGTACGTTAACCGAACGTTAAACGAGTAGCACCGATGACTTGCGAATGGCCGAATTATGGAGGGTAGAGAGAAGGAGAACAAACTAGTGTAACGAAATGTGTCCGCAAGAAACCGTAAATAGGCCAGGTGGCGCTGTGAAGCAATAAAGGAGATAAGGATAGAAGATGTATTGACAGAGATGCACAGTGTTCGCGCCTTTTTTAAATAGAAGAATCATGACATTATTATACAAATTTCATTGATTCGTTCATGGTTCATGATTCAACTGCAGTTGAAACAACAAAGACAATGACGATATTGGAGATCAATGTTAATTAATAAGAAACGAATAATATATAACCCGTTTCCACGAAGCTTGATCAATATTGATGGCGGATATTTTCAATCCATAAGAAGTTCATCATGAGAATTCAGAATATCATTCTTGCAGCAAATAATGTACGTTTATGTATATTTAAGGATTATGAACTGCGACATCGTCCATATATGTATATATTAAGTAAAGAATGAAAGTGGATTGTTAATACAGATGATTATTCTAAGTTGTGTAGTTTCCGTCTTCAACTTAGTTATGTATCGTGCGAAAAAAAATCGTTATATCTTATCCGAGAATCATATCCATCTCATCAAAATTTGAAGAACATGAATTGTTAATGAAATGCATATTTATTTAGTTGAATCTGCTTTAGCAAATGGCTCTTTTCACTGTTTTTCTATCAATAAAATAAGTGCGAATCAAGATTCGCAAGCAATTATATGGAGGTTTGTATTAAAAAAGGTTTAATTAGTAAGGAGAGGAATTTAGAACAAAATTGAAGAGAAATATTTATTTATTCTCAAAACCAACATGCATACACATTCAAGTCAGCAATTTTGCATTTTTTTTATGCATCTTCATTTTTGCCCTACTGGCTTCATGGTTTTTATTATCTGACCTGGCCAAAAACCTGGCACGCATAACTATATAGAAATCTATAATTTTTTTTTGTCAGCTCTACTTTGTGCGACTCATATCCATCTAGCTGCACTCTTTGCTTCTCGATTTCCTCTATGAGATCAATATTGAGGGTCATTTCAGCCACAGTTTTTAGAATACACTTTTCTAACTGCTTTGTTAGCAGAAATAAATCCAAACTGGAATAAAACAACCCTCCGTATTTTTCCATTTTTCCGAGAATTTCATTCCTGCCATCATCCTATATTCTGGAATTATTCGTTAATATATTTATGTGTTGCCCTTCAAAATGTCAAAGCTATTGAACTAAAAATGCTACCTGCATTGCCCTACATCTTTTCAGATACCACAGTTATCAAAAGAAGACACAATAATTCAAATTCAAAATTTCTATTTCAGACTTTACATGAATAATATCAAGCTGGGAAAACCTACATTGTACATGAAATAATATAAGTATAAACAACTGTTACTACTACTACTACTAGTATAAGACATTATTCAATTAAAAAAAAAAACAATTTAATGATTTCATGTTATGCTATGATGAACAACAAATTATGAATAACACATTCTATGGGATCTCTATAAATTTAACTAATATCTGCCATCACTCAGAGAGCTAGCCAATATCTTCTAGCTGCAGAATACTATGGTTTCATCTTCTCCAAGCTGGGAACATCCACACTGCAATGTTACAATAATTGATAGAGACCCTGTAGTAAAGAAGTAAATATGATCTAATACTCACTTTTTTCTGTAAACAATTCATTGTTTCAGCGTACTACCCTTCTTATGCTCAAATATAATCCATTTTTCCTGGACACTATTGCCACCCTTTCTATCATTGAGTTTCTTTAGGAGGACTCGACATGATTGACATCGAAGATTTTGTTGCATTCTTTTATACATTCCATGTCCAACAATAACTCCTTGACATCCTTTCTGAAAATGTTGCAATATATGAAAATCATGGTATTGGCTGCATTTAATCAATTACCTTTGATTCTCAATTTGGATGCCAACACTCAATGGCCACTTCTCCACACTTTTCAGATATGCATAAACATCCTCAGGCAGTGACGAGACAATTTGGTCATCTACATGTAGTCTTTCCTTATTGGGAAAGATAACCTGTTAACAAAATCATATGAATATGGTTAATGAATGACAATGAATTAAGTAGTCTCACCAGAACTGTTAAATCATCTTTAACCATTATGTGGTTTTTAATGAGACGAGTCTCTGGATCCAACCTAATGTATTCTATTCCATCAGGCTTTGGTATGTAAGCCCAATGGTGGGGCAAGAATTGCTGATATTTGTCCAACAAATATTGCAATGGTTTTTCTGATTGTTGTACACAATAATTATGTTCTATGGGAACTTCTGATTCTTACTGTGAGTGCTGATTCACAATTTCTTCTTGATGTTGTATTATTTCTGGTTGTTGATGTACAAGCTTTTGTTTGTCTTGCAACATTTGCTCTTCCGCAAGATGTTCACCAGCATAACTGTGGAACTGATGGTGAATTGTTGGCAACGCTTCTGGTTTGAGTGTTCCTATGTAATTCATGTGAATGGACAACATCCTTAATAACAATTTTGTTGTACATGTTAATATGTTCGCTCTTGAAATGCAACTGGCAAACTAAATCATGAGGTTTCAAAGTAATCTCTAAAGCTTTTGACCAACTTTCTATCCTTCCAGGGGTCGGTTGAGACAGAAAAATAATTATAGGTAATTAATTACAAATAATAACTATAATATAAATTTCATTCTACTCACATTCGCTTTGAAAAATGATAATTTGCCCTGAGGAAGACACGCTTCAAAACTGCTTATACGACCAAATGGACAACTCTTCACCACACATAACTTAAAACATTTCGAAGGTAATATAATTTGAATGCTCTTGTTTCAATACTAAAATTCAACTCTCTACTAAATACTATATCTCAATACTCAATAAATTAAAATTCTAAATCAAACCATCCAACTACGCCACGAGGGTTAATTCAAAATATTTACAAAACGACCGTCGTTGTCATGTCATGGATATCGCTTGAAATCATTGAATTTCTTTCGTTCTTCACATTTAAAATCGAATAAACTTCAATGTTGTTCAGTGGTTCATTTCTATTGCTTGCCAGCGCCACCTGGCCTATTTACGGTTTTTTGCGGACACTTTTTGGCCCAAAAAGCCTCGAAGTTTGTTCTCCTTCTCTCTACCCTCCATAGGCCGAATTTTGATTGTTAAATGCAATTCTCGATAACCTCAAACTGTCATTGTTTACATTTCCTGTGTATTTTCTCATAATGAACGAAAATTATAGGAAATCAGCAGTGATTTGAAAGTTATCAAAAGGATTAAGTTAAATTAATTTGTTATCAGATATTCATTACATAAGGAAATGGCTGAATCTACACTGCAATTCTCATGTCTCTAACACTTGAACATTTCATTGATAATAAAATACTTCCAAGCTGAAAATTCTCTTTATTAGGCGTATAAATCATTAGAACATCAATATTCCAAATGTTATTCCAACTGTCGAAGCTCAATATTAGATAAAAGAGAGTTCACGCGAAACGAAAGCAAAATCAAATTGATAGGTTATGTTTAACGTCTGACGTTTCATGATGGCAGCACTTCAACTCAAATTTCATCACAACACGTAAACGTTATATCTGACGTTATTTCTCACGTTAACGTTTACGTTCAGGCTAACGTATTGTGCACACTTCAACTCTCTATTATAATTTCCTAGGTTAGATATGAAATGTGACCTTTGAACTATTATTAACTTCTATACTCTATTCACTTTTATTTCAGCACTCGGTTGGCCATGGAAATTTGACACATTTCACTCTGTATAGTACGAAAATGTGGGGTTATGAAGCTTGTCAAAACATTTTTGGGTTTAAGTCAACGCTATGTTGCCCGTTCTACGTAGAAGTAATTGAATATAATTGAAGTTTATACAAACTGATTGAAGGCATACCAAATCCAATTATTTGCATGGCAAATACAAGAGATTGGTATAATATCATAATATTCACTAGCTTGAGAGTTAATGTTCGTTATCTTCTTTGGCTAAAGTTTGAATATGTTACATCAGTTGTAGATTTCAAAAATATTAACCCGAAGATGAAATGCGTATGATGCTGCAGTTGGGAATGGGTATCTCCCGAAGGAATTAACAGATAATTACAAGAATGTAAAATTCTTCAACAAAAATCATCTTGCATCAATATAAGTAGAAGGAATTGAAGGAAGTTTCAAGTCTTCACCTTTGAACAAAAATTTCACATGAATAAACAATTAACAGGACAACTGACGCGTATTTGTGGCTGTTGATCTTAATACATTGATATAATAATAATTAGGTATTTCTTGGTACCTTAAGACATTTACAATGTATAGGACAAGTCAAATGAAAAATAGAAAAATCGATTTTCGGGAACTTATTCTACGATAACATTCACCGAAAATCATGTAGTAAACTTTTCGCATTAATTCACTCAAACATAAAATTCTCAAATGCCACCACTTTTTTGGGTCTCCTAATAGAAGGAAATTCTTCGTCATCCTCTTCATTCAGAATCTTTTTGATTTTGAAAATATTCAGCCGAAATATAAATCGTTTATTAGATTCAGATGAAACATTATATAAATTCTCTTACATTAAATATGTTCGCTACCGTCTGACGTATTGTGGATTTTAGAATATCAGGGTATAACTATTTGAATCAGCGGACCTGAATTCTAAATAGCACTTCCTGAAACCCTGTCTCTTTTTTCAATCACTTTCCGCATTTTTCGTAATAATGATTGATATTAGTTGTGGCAACGGCGTTATGACATTAACGACATTTCATGAGTGCCAACCTTACTCCGTTCTAGTTACAAAAACTTGAGAAAATTATTTCATGGCCAACCGGCTGCTAAAATGAATGTGAATGGAGTATAGGTTAGATGTGAAATGTCTCTGATCTACTTTATTCTTTTTCTTAGCTATCAAATAAACACAAAACATACGAACTCTTTCAAAAAAACTGTAAAAGACAACAAACAATAAAATCTACATACAATGAAAGATACAATCTTGAATCTATGATGAACTACAAAAATACAAAATGTATGAAATACAACATATATTATTTATTTATATTTCTCTTCCTTCTACCTATATCTCTACTACCTATCAAACAGCAAGATTAACAACGCATCTCTTCCGATCAATCTCTAGAATGTTGCAATAAATGCTACTCAGGTTCTTATAATAGCACTCTGTTCATTAATTGCCTCCCCACCTGCACCAACAATGTAGCACATCTCCAAAAATTTTCTTGTATTGAGATTCTTGTGAGAATCCAAAATTTTAATTTCATCAAATTTAACACGATGTCCCGTATCATATATATGTCTGGTTATAGTGCGCACTTTTCTGGGTATAATCTTGCGTCACTTTAATGTTGTGAAATCCTTTTACAGAGGTGTTGTTCAGTTTGGCCTATATAAAGTCCACAGCCTCGAAGGCATATATTGGTTTTCAGGTTTGATTATGTTAACTTCACTGATACCTCACCAATTTGGGAGAGAACAGATGATATTTTGTTTGAAAGTCCTTTTAAATAGGGAAAGGATCTAAATTTGATCCATACAGATTCAATTGTAAGACTTCTTTTATCTGACGTAGAGCTTCCCCAAGAAATGTTATGACCATTAATCTCCCATAATGATTCTTGGTAGTGGAATCTGGTCTATTACATCCTGCAATTCTTCAGAAAGATTATATTTATATTTAGGAGGAATGTATATGTTAGCAATATTCAATTTATGTGGTTATTTTGCGGAGACTGCTATGACTTCTAGGCTTGAATTCAGATTTATTTCCTCAACGTCAATATCTTTTAAGACATAGATTGCTACTCCTCCGGATGCTTTGCCAACATCAGTTCTATTTTTGTTGAAGCAGTTATAATTTTTGAGTTCCCCCTTTTTAAATTCTTTGAAATTTGTTTTTTGCAAGCATATAATTTTTGGTTTTAATTAATTTAAAAGTATTTTGAGCATTTCGAGGTGAATGTATTATCCGTTGATATTCCACTGCAGTATATGGCAGCCGTTTTATTATAAGAAGCCATTTTTATTGCGTGAGAGATGAGACGTGTCGCTTTCGGAATCAGAATAGAGGATAGAAGTTGTATTGCACTACAGAGTAACTAGTTGTTTGGTAAGCATATTTCTTATTGTAGTGCATCTGGTTTTCATTGACTTATCTTTTATATATATATATATATATATAAATGTAAGGGTGTATATAAGGGTTAGCATTTTAATGAGCTCTCCTACATTGTCTGTGAACGGTTTTGCCACGCTCAATATATCTGTTTTTTTGAGAATTGTTGAAAAAATTCAAGAGTTGGTGTTGGTAGTATGTTATTTATAATTTCCTTCACGGGTTTCAGCATATCGTCTAGATGAGGACCTTTCGTTGAACTTATGGGGACTTCTGCTTTTTGTTTTTTTGAAGGTTTTGGTTTAACAAAAATTTTTTCTGGTGATTCATTTTCTGGGGTGGGAGTAAGGGTTTCGGAAATTGGACAATTTGACGATATGCTCAGGGGTAAGGAGTTTTAAGTGACATTTTCTGAAATGTTCTTGTGTACTTGTCTATCATATTAAAAATATGATATCAAAACTTGAATGAATTATCGAGTTTCACTGATCGCGAATTCCATTGGTATACCTATAGTAGTATTATATTCATAATATGCACTCATCAATACTCAGGTAGCAGTTCATCTAATGAAATCTGCGATAATATTGAATTCCATTGGTGATATTAGGTTTGGATCTTTTGGAATTTTTGTTGTGAGTACCAAATATTTACTTAGTAAGCACCAGTTGTAACCTGGAATTCGGTATAAATCTCCAATATTCAGACAATTCACGGTTTGGTCAAAAAATCAATAAATAATCCTCTACCGACAAATTTAGATTCGGACTTAACACACCTTAACTCCGAGATCCTGATATATTTTCATTGAAACCTGGAACATCATTGTACTGATTTTCCAACAAAGCATATACAAACATCAATAAGTTATTTTACCGAATGAAATATGTTTATTTCTCATTTATACCAAATAAACGATTCGACTGACATAAGGTAGGAAAGTCTAGGCAACGTTCGAGTTGAAATAAACTAATGGCACACCGTCGCTTTAACGACAACTGTCAATTTTTCGCCGCATTTCTTACTACTTGATTAGCATTCTAGAGTAAGTATATATATATTATTATTTCTATGGGATACATTAGAAAGTACCAGTCTTATTAAAGGGGTTATCAATCTTCTTGCTGGGATGATCTGGTTGGAGGTTTCGATTGATGCATGGGTGGACATAAATGTGTCCACTGATTCAACGCTTGATAGATAAATACAAATTCTGTTATTCGATATTTTTGAAGCATATACCTGATGTTGCTTGGTCCAATCAGTTTTCCTACAGCTATGGTGGATTCAAATGTTGGAACGTTTTCAATAGCATTGAATACTATTGCTTGTTTTCTTGTTGGGAATTGAATTTGGCTAACTCCATCCTGAAACCGACCCTGTACGATTTTGGGTTTCCAACTACAGAAGAGTGATTTGCGAAATATAATCAAATAAGGTAACTTACAGTGATAATTTTTACTGTGTTTATATTCATAATTGATATTGAATGAATCAATTATGTCACTTGATGAAAGGATAAGATTGCTCTGCGGATGCATGTGTTCACCTCAGGGCACCATACGAACTCCCTTGTATGAATAAAGTGGTTCACCATTTTTAGCATGTATTCCGTGAATTTTTATATTTCATTGTTTCATATGTGTATGTATATATCACAGTTCATATGATTTGTATGCAAGTGTAATATTTAAGATTCATTTGTATATATTTTTCCTGTTTATATTTTGGAAAACTTTCTGACACTTTAACTTTAGGAGGAAAATAAACGAATTGAATATGAGTGATCGATGGAATAGTGAAGCCGTAGAGGCACCGAGCGGAACGGCCAGTTACGTTTATTGTTCAACGAGGAAAACTACGTTGGGGGGATTAATTATCTTCAGTACAACCCCTCGTCAGTCTCGGACCCAATAGAAACATCACGAAGTATTCCATTTCACATATTCACAATAACGAAAAAAAAATAAAAATGCAAATAATGTTTTCATTTATTTATACTTTTTGTACACGAACATAATCAACATTTTTTAATACTTTAAAATAAAAATAAAAAAATTGAGGACTTTGGGGTCCCCTCAAGATAAATCCATCTGCTCGTTGATTTCATTCTGAGCAGTAAGTGTGTACAACAGCTTCATTTCCTCGTAAAGTTCCATATCCTGTAATGAAAATTTCTTCAAATAGATATGAGCTGGGTAGTTAATAATTTATTTTGACGTTATAATAATAAGTTTGTATTTTCTCAAGTATTATTTTATTTTGATAACTATTGGGAGGGTCCTTGTTGGTCTAGGTTAAAGAGACTCAATTTAACAAAATGCCGACATTTCGATTTATTTAAAATCGCCTTCAGGGCTCTACAATAGATGGTACAACATTAAGACGCTATTTAAAGAAGGTGGCATTACAAATCAACAAGAAAAATATCAGAACAATTTGGAAGGAAACACATATAAAAAGTTTTGTATACGAACAATCCACTAAAGCAAGCAAACTTTAATGAAGGGCAAGGGAAAAAAAAAAGATCGAACAAATTAACAACTTGGTTACATATATATAATTTTAAAAAGATTATTTATTATTGACCCTTCAATGAAATTAATTGAAGCTATTCACATTGTCAGTTGGTCTCTATTGTCATCTTTAGTAATAAATAATTGAAGGATGATATGATAACAGGCGTACTACGGAATTTAAATCGAATTAATCAGAAATGAAAATGAAATATATTCAACGTATCATCCATATATTATACAGGCTGGGCTTTTCAAAACGAAACAGACGAGATAACGGGCGGAATAAATTTATTTCGAAAAAATGCTCGGACACGTCGATTTTTGTTTCGAGGGGGACAACTTTTGAGGTTAAATTCACAACTATATCGCTTCATCCCTTAGTGTTAGAACGCCAACCCCTAAATTTTGAATAGGAAATATAGGGTGAGTGATGCCTCATTTGGAAGGCCTTTTTATCCTGAATTCAGCGTATTAATTTTTTTCTCATTTAATGCCATTCGTTTTCGAGATATTCAATTTTCAATTTCGTACAGTACCAGTCATTCCGCTAACCATGCTATGTGAAATCATCAAATATTTGACTTATTCATTCTGTGGTTACGATGGTAACCGTTAATTGTCAACATTAGACAACGATATAATTAATATTGGTAATTAATTTCTTCAACAATTAAGGTGGTTGTCTCGTCTGATTCGTTTTAGAAAGCCCACCCTGTATATTACATATCATCCTTCAATTATTTATTACTAAAGATGACAATATAGACCAACTGACAATGTGAGTAGCTTCAATTAATTTCATTGAAGGGTCAATAAATACTCTTTTTATATTTATATATATGTAACCAAGTTGTTAATTTGTTCGATCTTTTTTTTCCCTAGCCCTTCATTAATGTTTGCTTGCTTTAGTGGATTGTTCGTATATAGAACTTTTTATATGTGTTTCCTTCCAAATTATTCTGATATTTTTCTTGTTGATTTGTAATGCCACCTTCTTTGAATAGCGTCTCAATGTTGTACCATCTATTGTAGAGCCCTGAAGACGATTTTGAATAAATCGAAACGTCGGCGTTTTGTAAAATTGAGTCTCTTTAACCCAGACCAACAAGGAACCCCTCAATAGTTATCAAATTAAAATAAGGGCTTTAAAAATACATCAAAATTATTATATTTCTCAGATATTCCGGTAAAACGTTTCTGGCAAAACAAGAGTGGCTATACTCAGTACCACTAAAACAACCGTTTCTGAATTTAGTACTCAATAATACTGTGACCAGAAACCGCTACTTCGAGGTTTATACATAACTGACCACACCCATTAGAATATTGCTTAAAACTGACGTTGAACACCTTGTAACTCGCTTATGCTTCTAAAACGTCAGGAGGCAAAAATTATTTTTCCGGTGTCATCTGTTTGTTCAGTTTATGATGAAACACCCTTTAAATGGAAGGATCGATGCCAAAAGAAAGATTTCATAGCTTTTTACCTAAGTACGGTCATGCTGTCGAAGCCACAGCAAAAGCGTTACTCAAATTTTTACGTGACCGTCAAATAGACATGCTGGATTGCCGCGGCCATTCATATGACAATGCTGCTAACATGGGTGGCAAATACACAGGGATGCAGGTTCTTATTTCGGAGAAAAATGATTTATCGGCGTTTGTAACAATGTTGTGGCCATACTGTCAATTTTGTTTGAAAAGCAGCTGCTAACTCTTGTCTATTGGTGGTACAATTCTTTTATTTCGTTCAGAACTTATACATAGTGAGTTTTGAATCTGGAACGCCTTAATTACTCGGAACGGATCACACGATTTTTATAGATTGTGGTGTGCAAGGATCTTGTGGTATGGCAGGTATCATGGTGGTATTTATATTGCTGTCAGATTTTTCCGTAATAAAGACGAACTTTGTTATTTCAATAAAATAATGGAGGAGTTCCCTACATGTTGGCCAACCTAGAAAAAGGTCTAAAAGGTCTACCAACGGGGAATGATTGCTTCCTAACGAAACCTACTTCATTCTTTCCGCAATGATCAAATATATTTATGAAATTCTAGCGAGCTTTCTAGAGTTTACTGTTAAAGAGAAAAAATGATTTTCATAACCTCGATTGCTGATTGGTTGAAATTTATGTTGGTGTTACTACTTCTTGTGACAATTGACATGTTTCGTTGGCAAATGTCAAGACGGAAAAAGTAATCTGTTAGGTTATGTGCAAAGTTTTGGTTATATCATAGACATAATAATATTATTAAGTCTATGGTTCAAGCGAAGATTATGCACATAACCAAAACTTTGCACATAACATAACCATAAATGGCGTAAATAGTCACAGATTACTCTTTTACTTCTTTCTTCTTTATCAGTAAAAATGACATTTGCCACCGAAATATGTCAATTGTCACAAGAAGTATTGATACCAACATAAATTTCAACCAATCAGCAATCGAGGCTATGAAAATCTTTTTTTCTTTTCAACAGTAAACTCTAGAAAGCTCGGTAGAATTTCATAAATATATTTGATCATTGCGGAAAGAATGAAGTAGGTTTCGTTAGAAAGCAATCATTCCTTGTTGGTAGACCTTTTTCTAGGTTGGCCAACATGTAGGGAACTCCTCCATTCTATATTTGTGTCTTAAATACAGAATATTTTTCATGTGATATTCCCTATACCTTAATGCCACAATTTCAGAGTTAAGGCAACATTTACATTTCATTCTGCGAAGCTAAAATAATACATTTAGATGGCTATGATTGTATAATCTCGTTTAATATGAATAATCTTTGAATTTTTTTAAATGCAAGGGGTATTTCCACATTTGAGTAAGTAGAAAAATATTCAGTATTTCAGAATTCAACAGACAAATAATATACAGGGTGACCCATTTGGATAGCATACAATTATACAGGAAAAAGGAAAGATCTGTCAATAGTGTAAATAGCTTCATATTAGCGGCTATATCACAAGATACCATTTTTGTTAACTTCATTGTTTTATTTTATGGTTGTTATTGTTGTTCAATTTTTTTTTTCAAATGGGCTGTACCGTTCAATGTACTGAGCAATACTCATGTTCATAAATGAATAATAAATAATAATAATAATAAGATTCTTGCACACAAAGATCTATCCGTTTCCGAGATAATTGACGCGTTCCATACTTAAAACTCGCTCTGTATACGTTTTCAACAGCAAGTACGGAACGATATCTAATTCTCTCTAATAAATGCACATGTGCATTCGCTTCGCAACAAACTGAACCTTCATTCGAAAAAATATCTTGAGATCATAGAATAATGGAATATTGAGAATAATTTTACCTTCTCTGCAACTGATGGTTTAATTTTAGAAATTGCTTTCTCAAAGTCTTGGCTGGTCAATACGGCATCACAATTTTCCAGGTCATTACTTTCAAAAGCTCTTTTGAAACGTATACGGGATGCTTCTTGCACTAAACCAGACAAATCCGCGCCAGTGTATCCAGAGAGCTTTTCCGATTTTCCAATACTCTCTAAATCAACGTCCGAACCTAAAAGAGGCCCATTCCTTGTGATAGTCTTAAGGATTTCAACTCTATCTGTAGGGGATGGCAAACCCACATAAAGTATTTTATCAAAACGTCCTGGTCTTAATACCGCAGGATCAATTACATCTGGCCTGTTGGTTGCCGCTAATAAAAATACTCCTTTTCTATCTTCCACACCATCCATCTCGGTCAAAAGCTGGTTCACAATCCTCGACGATACATCATTCTGTGAAAATAAACATATCCAGTATTCTATTGAAAAGTTACATATAGCCTAAATTAGTCGAAATACCCCAACCAAAATCAGGTCGTTACTTTTGATAGCTGAAAAGTTTTTCGAATAATCATCTGCATATCCCACGTCTACGCCCTTGTCCGAAAAGACTGGTCAGTAGAAGGTCATCAAGACTTACAGGTTGTGGTTTAAGCTTATAAAAATGATCCATGTGTAATTTTAAGTACGGAATGATAACTTTATAATGTCAGGAACACGAAAAGTAGTCACAAATCAAACCGTGTCGAAAGAGATTAACAGAGGTGCCGCACTCTTATCTTAAATATGCCAGCCAATATGTACTCCGCATCAGAACTTTTTTCACATGTTCTTCATGCAATAAATCACTTAAATTGTCAGTAAACTTTTTTACAAACGTCACCGTCACATTTTTCGGGAATCTTTTTTATATATCAATAACCATTATTAATTTTCACATTTCCGGATGTCATGTCAAGAGAAAAGAAACAAAATATTGAAAACTTATTTCATTTTCATATTTTAATTGTTAGTGAAAAACTGTAAACGATTTGTGGTAGTATAATACTTTTCGATATTTTTTGTGCTGAATTGTTCTACGTTCGCTCTGCTTTGTGCCGTTGAGAAAATCATTTGTTGTCTACGGTTCTTTAGATACTATGCCTAAAATGGGCCAGCGCAGCCCTTTAAAAGTTTTTTCTGAAAATCGTCACGATTGTAGCACAAAAAAAACAAAATTGCTCGGCTCAATTCTTTTCTTGTTTTTATATTTTCTAATGACATAACTCAGTAGTAGCAGAGCCTATTTTAGCTGTTGAAAGCAACTTCTTCGTAAAGTAAAAGAATCCCTCATTCTAAGAATTTCTTTTTGCGGAAGTGGAACATGAGAAGGTACGCTGATACTGTTTCTTGTAGTTGGGGAGCAAAAGAGGGATTTACCCGAGCGTGTCAGATTAATATAAGGGGGGCCTATAGAGTATCTCTACTAAAAATTAGAACTGTATATAGTCTAGGACAACCTGTCAGAATAGTAAAAAAGAAAAACGATCATTGTACATACTCGTGCGTGTCAGATTAAGATATATGTGGTTATTACATGTTGAAAAGTATATATTCTCTTAATCTAACAATTTAAGCGTGACAAAAATGTTTGGGAGGGCGCCAAACTTGCAAAAAAAAAACGTTACGTGTACATTCTCGAGCGAGGTGGCTTTTTTTTTAATTTGAAGCTAATGATTCAATAATATAATCTGACAGTTTCAGCAAGCCGAAACGATAAAAATTGTCCTTAAAGATAACAAAAATCATTTTTTTCGAATTTTCTCCTCTTCTGGGCTTCAAATTGTTTTCACATTCATTATAAAAGTTGTAGAGCATAATATTTTCTACTAATTTTGTCCGAAGCAATTTTTTCTACGTTTGAACGTTTTTGAGATATATGGTGATGAAGGTTCATTAGACTACATTGACCTTGGCCTTTCGCAAGTGTGGCTAAGCTCCTCGCCCTCATCACCCTTTAGCTGGAAAACGGCTAAGAGTATCTAAAATTGCTTCAGACAAAAGTTGTATAGAATTTTATTATCTACAACTTTCATAAAGAATACAAAAACAATTAGAGGTACAGAAAGGGAGATATTCTAAAAAAATGCATTGTTATCATCTTCAAAGTGTCAGATTAAGAAAACCCCCCTTGATTAGTGTCAGATTAATGGGTCAAAACGTCTGCAACACCGAGATTAACCATCTGTATGAAAATCTGACACGCACGAGTATGTACAAGTAACGATTTTTTTTTGCATTTTCAAAGGATCGCCGTGACCTCGCGTCACCTCCGAATTGTCAGTCCCTCGAAAAGTAGCTTTCTTTGGGTCCAATTAACATATCCTCTAAAAATCTGACATGCTCGAATTTTTTTTTTTTACCATTTTCAACTCTTCCGTACGGCAAGCTCCACCGCGCAAACTGTCAGGTAAGCATGAATTTATTATCAAAGACACGTAGGGCACATACAGTTTTTTAATCTGACACGGTCGAGTATGTACAACTGACGATTTTTTTTACATCTTTGAGAACCTGCATACACTTTCTCCACCTTTTTTTCATTCTACCATCTAATCTTCAAAATCCACTAGGTCTCCACGACGCTAGAGTAAATCCCGATTTAGAATCATCTGCTCCCCAACTATTGTATTTCTTATGAAGAAATATTATAAAGGGTGTCTGACAAAGGGCTCCAAAGCGAACCTCGAAAAAACTATGATACCCTATTTTTTTCAAATGGCAACCCTATAATTTTGTAATTCCATGCTCGTCAAAAACTAGTTAGGGTGTCCCAAACGTTTTATGCCTTCAAAGTCAGTAGTTTTGCCTTTATTGAAGAAAATTCGAATTTCACGCCTATAAAGACAGGTTTCGCACAGTCAGATTCATTAGTATGCTTGTATTTTTTGAAGTAGGCTATATTAGGAACTGTCATTCTCACTTTTTTTACTGATCAAGCACTATGCAAAACGTTTGCCGCAAATAAAGAACATACTTTTGATATATCATTCTAGTGTAATTATTATTGCATGATTTGCATATTGCTTCATCAGTAAAAAAAAGTGAGAATGACAGTTCCTACTTCAAAAAATACTAGCATACAAAGGAATCTGTTACGAACGTTGGTGTGACTTCCGATGAAACCGAAATCTCAAAGATTCTACAAGAAATCATCTCTTAATTTGGTAGGCATCGTTGGTTGAGTAATGCGATACTGATTAGTTTGAATAAAAGCGAAACCGGTCTATCGCTATCCTCCCTCTATGTCGGTACGCTCTCCCTGATATACTCGGAATGTAGATTTCTGCCAGCCCGATTGTTTCCGTTGATATTTATATCTGAATTAATTCTTATGAGATGCAGAGCCTCCGAGTACTAACCTGTGAACTAGATGATCTCTTTGGGCACAACGCATCTATTTCGTCGAAGAATACTACACATGGAGCGGAATTTTTTGCCCGTGCGAAACACATCCTAACGGCCTTTTCACTTTCGCCGACATACTGGAAAAAATGGTAATATTAATTTCAAACTATTGATTTTTTCATCAATTACTCACCATATTCAATAATTCTGGACCCTTGACTGAAATAAAGTTGATTCGAGCCTCATTGGCGAGAGCTTTAGCCAACAAGGTTTTTCCACATCCTGGGGGACCACAAAGCAATACACCAGCTGGTATGCTCAGTTTGAGTTTTTCATATAGCTTCTTGTACTTCGTAGCTCCCTTGAAATGAACAATTAATTATTATAGGGTATTATAGGGTCATTATAGGTAGTTATACACATTTTGCTACATATCCCCATACTTTTGGTATTTACCATTCGGTAAATACACTGCGCAAAAAAAATAACGCACATTCTGAAAATCTCAATTTTAATGAAAGTTAACTCTACATTGACTTTATAACTTATTTTGCATGTTCTCTCGGGAAGGTTTTGAACGAAACAAGACACATTAAATGGAAGAAAAATTCAGGATTTCACCGAATCTTATGTGAAAGAAGAGAAATGAACAATTTTCAAAATACTGAAATGCTGATAAGTGATTTAATACTTGGTATTTCCACCCCTTGCGTTAATTACAGCTCGGCAACGACGGTTCATACTCAAAATGAGTGATCTTAAAATGTTCTGATCTAATCCTTCCCAGATTTCTCCGAGTTGGATTCCTAAGTCATTAAGAGTAGCTGGATGATTTTCTGAACTTCTCAGCCTTCTATTGAAGTTGTTCCAAACCTGCTCAATCGGATTGAGATCTGGACTTCTTGCTGGCCATTCCATTCGAGAGACTTCAACCTCTTCAAGATACTCCTGAACGATTTCTTATTGTCCGAGTGCTAATTTGCACCTCATGAGTTTGCTCAAGCTGAAGTTGAAGGAGGCGATTGGTTGCAAACCGTTGTCTCAACGAAGAAACTCTCAACGTTCTTGAATGGCAGTTGTTACCCGTGGTCTATCCTGTCCTCGTCTTCGGACATTGATACCTGTCTCCCTGAATCGCTGCAACATTCTTGACACACTTATATGGGAAACTCCAAACCTTTCTGCAATTCTTGTGTATGTCCACCCTTCTTCTCGCAAAACGACCGCTTGGGCACATTCCTCTTGGGTCAAATTGCGTGTTTCGCGTTGCATAGCGATCGAGTGTAGAAAATCAAACGAAAGAAAAACTATTGATCACTAGAATTGATCGAGAACAACTGATTTTAGAATGGAGCCAATACATTCAAAATCTGATAATATCATCTTTTTTTATTCCTGCTGGAAAAAAAATCTGTATTGATGAAAACCGTTGAAAGTGGATAACATATGCATGCATAATTCTGATAAAAATAATCATCATTGAGAACACCTTCAGTTGTAGAATAAATTTGAGATTTCCATAATGTCCCTTAATTTTTTTGCGCAGTGTACATATGTAAATATATTTATTCTGTTGAGGGGGCCTCAAATAGAAGTATCTGGAAATCTGAATGTTAATGATTCTTTAAATAATCGGGTCGTACCAACGTAATACTTTCGACCCTGTAGCCAGATCCACGGATAACAGAATCAAGTTTCTGTTGTCTGTCACCAAATTGAAAATGACCAAAAAGGCCCGAAAAATTCGAATTTCACGAAACACGAATGTGAAAAAATCCACGAGCAAAGAATAAACTCCCGCCTGACGTTTCTTCCAAATACAACCTGTATGTAAGATGTCTAAAAACATGGTGTACGCACCTTAGAACATAAATACATGGAATGGACATTGACTTGATATGAATGTATTTGTTGTGGTACAAACATTCGATGCTTCTCTGTCTAGCGCGACACTAAGGCAGTGGCGTAAAATAAATAAATTGATATAGCTTCTACCTGTTTGTAAGGAAAATTGACGTGACAATGATGTCAGATTGAATGCTCTCAATTGTGATTGGCGACACTAAGCAACTATCTCACTCCAGTCTTTGGACAAAAATGTTTATTTTCCATTCCTTTTATCTATGTTCCAAGGTACGCATTCGTCATTTTTGAATGCAATGACATTTGACCAAACCGAGAATAAGATATTTGCTTCGTGGAGGCACCACCATGTCATTTGCTTCATTCTATGCTTGTTCTACCCAAGAAAGTCCAATGATACTCTCTCATTTTGTACTGCGTTGATATCGATCACATATGAGAGTAATCTGTGATCTAGATCGATCAACGAGATCAAAAAATGAACTGCTCCATTTTCTCAGCTGTTGACAAATTGTATTTACGAGGAGGGCAATACAATATGATTTCAATAAAACACAGTTGAAGGATACAGGGAAAAAACCATTGATGTCAATTTTTGTCCGAAAATAAGTTTCACACAATTCAATTCAGAATGAAAAGTAGTATATTATGGTATATTAAAACGGGCATGAAACTAGCTCAGTCATACGTTAAATCGCTTCCGAAGAATTATCGTGCAGGGAAAGAATTAACGATGTCGATCAATATACGACAGAAAAATCTCATCACAAAAAAAGTCATTTCATGTAATGCACTCAGTTCATGTATAATAATATTAATAATAATGAAGAATGATAACGCCTAAACGGCAATGAATAAAATAATAAGGATAAATTCAGATGCATACCACCCGACGATATGAATATCGACAAGTGTTACGATCTGAATTGAGCTAGCCAATTTGCCATCGTCAATTGACGATGGCATAAGGTATCTCCTGGCCCACTAGTAACCCTACTATGACATTATATCTACTTACCAATAAAGTTACAACCAGTTCAGATCTAATGTCCTTCAGAGAACCTACATCGTCCCAACAAATATTTGGGACACTGGCTAGACCTTCTCTAATGCATGAAGGTTGAATCTCCTTCGCAGCTTCAAGAAAATCGGCCGTTGTAATAAACAAATATTTTTTCAAATTATCAGGAATATCATTATTTTTGAGGGCTGTTTCAATTTCTATAAAATCTCCCAGAGTCCAATTTGTACTCGACTCGTTTTCAGATGGTTCGGTGACCATACAATTTTCTTTTTCAATTTCTACAGTAGTAATAGTTGGCTCTGAATCTGAAATAGAACATTATTTTCGAAATAGGAAAAATTCATCATAATGAAATGTTAAGGAAGTGAAGTTGGGAGAACTCATAACAATCAAATGAAAAAATCAAGGCTCCAATCCAACAAAATAGTGCAGATACATTCGGATAATTGGAAGACAAATACAGTAAGAGATTTTGACAACTGAACAGGGGAGGGGGTGAAACTCTCTCAGTAATGACGTGAACCGAGTGAACTGAAACGTCAGCAAATCAATATGAAAAAATGTTAAGTTTCCTACGCTGATAATTCTGCGCATAAACTAGAGTAACTTTGTAGCATAGACTAATAGAGTAAGATCCCAGAGCGACCAGACATAACTTATCTTCACACAGATGAAACTTTAGGATCTCAGTAGAGTCTCATGTGCTTTGAATACCTGCGAACTTGTGGAGCTTGCCTAGTGACACCTGGGCAGATACCAGGTGGCAAAGGTAACTAAAAATAAGTGTTACTAATTTATTTCCACATCTGTGATTTTAATATTTGTTCTAAAGAATATTATTCTGAAGTTATTTTAAAAGTGACAGACACTTTCCATGGGCCAAAACTCTTGCCA
The DNA here is from genome assembly GCF_907165205.1 of Coccinella septempunctata. Lineage (NCBI taxonomy): Eukaryota > Metazoa > Arthropoda > Insecta > Coleoptera > Coccinellidae > Coccinella > Coccinella septempunctata. Next base: position 8,777,477 of record NC_058190.1, on the reverse strand, counting down.
GACGCTTTGAAGCTGCACAAAAAATAAATGAACTTTACTTATTTTCACATGTCTGATATTGAAATATGTCATTGAAGTTACTATAAAAAAGTTATATTTCATCATTCAGACAAATAGTAGTGACCAAAATTCTCATAAACATGAAAATCATTCGTTTCTGAGTGAATGTGACTGTGGTAACTCGGTTCCCTGTCACAATCTGTTAAGAGTCCCTTTACTGTATACTATAAATTGCTCGCACATGGCACATACACTTACCTAAGAGTATCAACTCTTGCACATACACAGCACACATACACACAATAAACTAACTGACTGCATTCATAGTTCATAATTAATTCAGATACAATGGGGTAGACAGGCATGCCTATTATTAAAAGAACAATTCAGGTTTTGCAGCAATCGATTGCAGTACAGTACAGTTTCGATTATCCAAAATGATGTGGACCCAAGTGATTTCGAATAATCGAAATTTTGGTTAATCCAATTTTTTTTTACAAAATAGGAGTTTAGGATGCCTCTATCATAAGATCGAGACGGAAATAAGAAATAAATAAAGTTAATTCATTGTTGGTGCAGCTTCAAAGCATCTGGCAAGAGTTATGGCCCATGGAAAGTGTCTGTCACTTATAATATAACTTCAGAATAATATTCTTTAAAACATATATAAAAATCAGCCATGCGAAAATAGGTATTTTTAGTTTCCTTTGCCACCTGGTATCTGCCCAGGTGTCACTAGGCAAGCTCCACAAGTTGGCAGGTATTCAAAGCAGATGAGACTCTACACTCTACTGAGATCCTAAAGTTTCATCAGTGTGTGTTAAAAATTGAGCGAAGCCCCCCTCCGACCTCTCTCCAGTCGACGCTCCTGACCAGCTCCGGTGGCCACGTATGGTATCACGATTCTGCGGTGCGCTGGTTGAACGACGCAGCGGCCCCACTCTCAGTGTGAAAAACCACACATTTTACACATTTTTCTTAAGATTCTCTTTGTTAGCACCGTTGTAGTAACTTCTCTCTGCTATCATCTTGATTTGTAACACCTCATTTTTAAGTTCACCTCTTCTAGTTCTCAATTTTCAAGTCTTCTCGCACAATCCTGGTGCTAAATTGTTCTTCTCATAAGGTAAAGTACTCTCAGACTGCTCAAAATTATGAATTACACCATTTTCATGATAATTTCATTGTAATTAAATTAGTCCACGTGCAAGAGATTTCAGAATCTAGAAATAGATTCCTAATCCTTGCTAGCACTGCTCAACTGAAACGTCCACTCAAGACAAATCGAACCATTGTCGTCTCAGAACTATATATTTTATTATATTTCATAATTTATATAGATTTTCAGACTTCTCTAGATCTTCTCACATGAAAATGGGTATGTAGCACCAGGATTGAAACTTCTCAATAAAAATGATTACTGATTCATTGTCTGCTCATAATATTCCTTATTATTAGAATAAGTTTAATCATTTTTAAGACAACTCTTATGATCACCTCGATGTACATATGACTATTTACTGTTGTTGAGTTTCAGATGAATGAATCCTCATATTCTCCAGGGTGGACCCTGGATGTAGCTGTTTTCTTCAGAACAGGATGTGAACACCTCAACTTTAGTTAAGCGATCAATGATATTACTCGATACACCTCGACCTAGGCTCTACCCTGGAAAGTCTGCTCGAATACTCATGTCTACTCATTTGGTATGGTCTACTCTTTATAATATGTACTCTCATTGGTTCTTTTCTATATTCATTCATCGGACTCAACATACATGTTAGTTTTCTCAGCCTTCAGCACATCTCAAAATCAACGATTAGAGATTTATTCAACTCGGTACTCTCATGACTTCTCTTAATTTATCAATTGTTTCTTCTGTTTTTCTGATGAACGTTCTAATCGTGCTTACTTGTAAGCAGTTCGTCTCTGTAAATGTTGAATTCATTGATAAATTTTTGCACTCTTCAAGATCATCTCAATGTATATGAATTATACTATGTTCTTCTCAGATTAATTATGATTGTCCTTTTCATTTAATTAATTGTTATTGAGCTTCTCACTTAATTAGAATTTATTGCCCTTTTCATATTATTTTTAATATTCTAGTGCTTCTCAAATTCATTTAATTGTGCTTCTCATTAAACTTGTGCGACTCTTGTTCTGCTCATACTTACATTAACATTATTGATCAACTCAAATTTAATGTATCGATTTCTCGTTGATGATCAGACTTAGACATTGTAGTTTCACCTCTGGCCTATTTCTCTGTACTCTCGCGTCTTCTCTTTAAAATTCAGTATTCTAACCCTCGCGTTTTCTGATGGAATAAAGGAGGCTCTCGCAATCAATTTTCAATTGATTGCTCTATCACTGTGTAACCGTTGTGCTGATATTGAATTTATTGAACTCCTCAACGTCTAAGTCTGACATCAAGTGACTTCTCATTTGAACTGCTCTGGACCATCTCTTGTTTTTAGTTGGATATTGTCTCTCTGAGTTTATAGATGTGGTTAATATTAGTTGCTTTTACTGTATTAGCTTCATGCAGGTGACATATTCATTTTATGATTGGGAACGATACTCAATAAATGTTTTTATACCATCTCCAACTCAATTATCTTTTAATACAGTCCACTACTCTTTAATTACAAAATCATAACACCCTCGATTTTGAACAGTGTGGAAATAAGTTATGTCTGGTCGCTCTGGGATCTTGGACTATAAGTTAATCTTTGATTCTGGGCTTGTGCGTGAAATTGATATGTCAAATGATCAACATTGGATTTCAAATTTGTTTGACCATTTTATTATAAGCAAAGATTATAGAGTAGAAAGATGGGAAACGAAGCGACTACACTTGCGTGAGCGCCGCCTGGTGATTCAGTTGTGTATTAAAATACTAAGACTGGTTAAAATATTTATTCAAGGGCCATTTGACATTTCATGGAGATATTTGCACATGGCCTTTTTGTTTATGTTTTGATTTTCGTATCGTTCGTTTACCTCGCTCGTTCTAGTCACCTAATTTCCATGTTATTTGTGTATTTTATTCAGTGAAAACCAAAATCAAAGACTTTGCTCAAAATGTCTTATGGAAAACATTGTATGGTGAAGAACTGTGGAAACTGCTGTTTGGGATTCTCCAAATATAAGTTTTTTAAATTTACCGAAGAAAATGTATTGAAACTCGTACAATGTGACTAGGATGTTGATTGATTTTTATTTTCAGTGCTCTGAAGTGGATAGAATTTTGTGGGCGTCAAGACATTAATTTGAGTAAAAGCTACACCACGTGCAGTGAATATTTTACCGAAGATTATAGAGTTAGGCACTATAATTTTTGCATTTTACTTCAAGTCAATTTGAAGCTTTTCAACCACGTAAGTTGCTGTATGCAGGAAGCATCCCATGCATGAAAGGGCCACCAAAGGAACCACGGCAGTTTGAAACTGATACATCGAATACTGATGATATCTGCAATGCATTACTGAATGCATTACTCATTTATCAAATATTGAATGCATGTCTTTTTCATATGCAGAAAGCATTCCTTTCATGGAGGGGCCACATGAGATGGAAAGCGAGAAGATTGAAAGTATTACGACAAATACTGATGGTAAGTCATCCCTTATTCAATATATTGAATTAATTGTTTTGTTATGAAATTAGATTACCAGTACTTCCCCTTTTTCAGATATTCTTTCGAGTGTACCTGAAAGAGGTTCTCACACCCTGCAGAGTACTTCCAAGTCTTTCCCGAGAAGTGATAGAAAGATCAGAAAACTGAAAACAACAATCAACTCCTTGCGATGCAAAATTTATGGTATATTGAATATTTGTTCATATAGATTTCTGCTAAAAATTGTATTGATTCAAAAAAATGTATTGCATGGAAATATCAACTTTGATATATAATAGTTCAATATGTACTTTTGTATCCTTTATTCAAAGCTGTATTATTTGTATACAGGTGTTTTCAAAGGTGAGAATTTCGACAAAATTATTCTCACCAGTTGTACCTGTCAAAAAAAACCTCACCTTTAAATATACCCTGTAAAATCTTCAATTCTGTCATATTTTTTATAAATTTCGAATAAAAATATAGCAAATCTAACAAAGTATTTCATTAATATTAATTGATTCAAAACAATGTTTACACGAAAAAAAACATCCTGATCACAAAACAAAGCCCTGGTTTTGTTTTGTCGCACAGGATGCTTTTTTCTGATAATGAAGTCGATATTCGAATTCAATACAAGAAATGAAATTCGAATTTCGCGCCCTTCAATTATAAAGCAGACAACTGTAATTTAACTGTTTGACATTACGATTTCAGCGCTATCTAATTTCTCAGTATGTGAAACACAGGCCCAAAGTGTAGTCGGTTTTTAGTACTAGAGATATAGGGTCGTTTCACATCTTACTACTCTATAATTTTTGATTATAAGTTTTCGTTGTGAAGCAATATTTTTGTGTACCTAAATTCAAGAGCAACGAGAAAAAGTGAAAAAAGGGTGAAAAAATTGCCTGTTCTTATGGTTCTTTATATATAGTGTTATGGTTAACATAATTTTTCAGAAACCGGACATTAGGAATTCGAAGAATAAATGCTTTCTGATCACGTACGATGTCGTACCAAAGAAGAGGTTTGATTTTTTCATGAAGTGCTTGAAATCTTTTCCTAAGTTGAGGTATATCAGCTTATAAAAGATGGATAAGTTTCATTCCACTGATTCGTCAATCATATATTCCACAGTTTTTCAAATATCATATGTGAATATTTCATCTAATAAATTGTATGTATGAACTCGGAGTATTATTTGTAACATAGTTGTCTCTGAATAAAATAAAATCACCTCATCAAAGCGTATAAGAGCGCTCTCAAAAAATTAGTTTACTGACGTTTAAGAGATGGCGCTGTTATTCGTAACAACATTTTATCCGAGAGTTTTCCATTTATAGTGTTTTTCTATGCAACTGAATAGTGATCATAGACAAATAAGGGATCCAACCAGATATCTGAGGGAGGGACACAGAGGTCATTACGGAGGTTATAGAAAACAAAAGGAGTGCTGGGGAAGAAGGTATCTACAAGATACAGGATCTAGCGCCTGAATAATGAAGAAAAAAAATGAAAACAACTCACCTGATATTTCTTTTGGTACTGTTGAAGAAGGAATGTTTTGATCTTCCTGTTTACTGTTCTCATCTTCAATAACCAGAACAAGATTTTCCTCTTCACTCACATCATTACTTTTCTCCTTATTAATTTCCTTTGGATCATCATCCACAATTATTTCAGTTTCGCTCTTATCTGACTCTTTCTTTTCTATGCTTCCATTTAAATTCTCATCTTCGTCAACAGAACTTTGGGGATTTAAGATTTGATTTTGATGCTGTTTAATAAATCTATCAATGGAAATTTCTGTGGCTCTTTCGACTAAATCCCTAAGATCAGCGCCCACATATCCCGGTGTTACTGCACCAACAGGGTTCCAATCGAAATCCGGTGCGAATTTCAAATGAGAACTGTGTAGTTTCAATATAGCTATTCGGCTTTCTTCATTTGGTATACCTAACCTAACTTCACGCGAAAATCTTCCATACCTCCTCAGTGCTGGATCCATTGAATCTGGATTAGTTGTTGCGCCAATCAATACTACTTTGTCCGCCAATGGATTTGTTGCAAGGTCATCCAGGCAACAATTGATTTGAGAAACAATCCTTTTCTGCATATCTTTTTGAGCATTCAATCTATTGTTGGTAATAGCATCGATGTCGTCAATGAAGAGAACGCAGGGAGCCGAAGCAACAGCTTTTTTGAAAAGATCTCGTATCAACTTTTCACTATTTCCTGATATTCCCTCTACAAGTTCTGGAGCAGCAACTTTTATGAGTGGATAACCGAATTGTCCAGCAATTGCGTGGGCCAAAAGAGTTTTACCACAACCAGGAGGTCCATGTAGTAAATAACCTTTGGAGCATAGAGGGCCGGCATATTCTCGTAGCGTGCGATTCCTTAGGGGTAATGTATTCCGAATTATTTTAAGTAATGTGCTCTCCATTCCGACAATATTATTGAAATTAACATGAGGCACTTCTGTGGGTATTGTGTCTGTAGGTTCTGTTTTTTTCTTTTTATTCACTTGAACTGTAATCTTATCATCAATTTTACGTTTTTTTCCTGAAAAAAAAAATCCGAATTAATGAAAATGAAAATTTGCCTGAATCAATGGCTTGTTTATTTTTCTCTTCAACATTTCTTCTCCGAGTTAACAGAGCGACGCGTGTCACTCCGATCTTAATGTTACCAATGATCAAAACCAATGTTTTCGACCATAGAATGTGACAAGTGACAACAGTTTTCAGGGATCCGAGGAGAAAAATGTAAAGGTACTGCTAATGCAGAGAGAAGAACAAAAACGGCACAACAATAAATTTGAAGCGTTGAAAAGCCACAACGAAATGTTCAACAGGAAGCAGCATCGAAGTATTTCTTGAATACTGCATTAGACACCTATAACAATCTAATGAAGTTTGGAACAAATGGATACATGCTTTGAGAGCACTGACATGGAAATAGATAGATCCATTTATTTACATTAAACACTGAAGCAAAAGATTCCAAGTAATAACGAGATGAGCATCTGCACGATATTCGCTTTCGTGCACTATTGTCAAAAAGTGCTTCATTTCTCAAAACTGCTCATAAAAATATATATTTTTGGAAAAAATATACATATTACAGCTGAGGGGGATATGGTATTGATAGATGAAAATCAACAACGTACAGAAAACAAACTTTCTTGCGATTTATGTTGTTGAAGATGGTTTTTTAATGTCACAGCGTTGTGTGACAGAATTCATTAGCAATCGCGTCACTTCAACTCAGTGCATAGTTGCCATAACCGCAGAACGTTGATTTCGTGGAAGTACAGGAATGTTTTCCTTCAATTTTAGTTATTTTGCAAGTGATTATTTGCTTATTTAAGGAGTTATCATACAATTGTAGTCTGCGAAAGTTCATCATTACTCGAAAACATGGTTCGTCAGTGTTATGTTTCCCAAAAATTGGATTATTTGAAACAAAATCTCTTTTCACCAGTAAGTTTCACATTCGACACAATTAGTGTCGTCGATATATTTTATGTGCATTATACTATTTTTTCTATTTAATAAGTTCATTTAGGCCCGGTTCTTTCACCTTCGAATAAATTTTATTCAATGTCAATAAGTATCTGTCAAATAATTTCCTATCTGAAGGATACCTAATTTCGGTGCTTTCAGATGAAATTATTTGACGAATGATAATTCTATGAAAGCACGGTATACTACTTTTCACTGATTAATGTAAAATAAGACAGAAATTGTCATAATTCGAACTAGAAAGCAAATATTTCGTGAAAATCACACAAAGAATAACCATACATCCAGAATCTAGAAAATTCTACCAAGAATGACGTACCTACATTCGATCTATGACAAATAAACTCTTATCATTAAGTTTCAATGACAGATTTATTCGATGAATAACACTATCTGAAAGTGAAAAGACAGCATTTTTACTTATCCTAAGAATAAGACTTATCTATCGAATAAATTTATTTATTCGCACGTAAAAGTACCGGGCCTTAGTATAATAAATTTCAAACTCTAGCAAAAGCAACTATATTAAAGCTGGTGCAAACCACTGGTTCCTCATAGAGCGTTCGATTTTGTATCCTCCAGATAAGTCCTATCTGAGATTTCTAACGCTTTCTATTTGCCTAACAGTAAGTACACATTAGAATTGTGAAACTAGTGTCACCAATAGAGAACGCTATCAGTTGTGGCAACACATGCTATTTCTCAGGCTCAATGGTTGCAGAAAAATCACCGAATCTATAAAGTTGCAAGTATGCTGGCCGCGGCCGTATTTTAGTTTCGGGGATTCAAAAATCGAGTGCTATTCCAAGTGCTAACAGGCAACTGATCAACAGCCTATATTTGGGTTATCATAAAAAAATGTGTTCACTTTTTGGAAGTATCGCCGAACCACATCCAACGTTTTCAACCTGAAAACTGCTAATCCGCTTCAAATATTTTCCCTAATTCGCATATTCGGCAGAGTTTGCGTTCGAGCTTTGATTTGGACGAAGTATAGTATTGAAACATACCTTGTATAACTGTTATCTTCTCACACTTTTCTTGGAAGTTATTGGATGAATTATTCGAGTGGTCTGTCCTTGCAAGTTTGATAGACGTGGATGGTCCATTACTAGATTTATCCAGAAGTTGAGTTTCTTCCTTCGAATCATCACTACTTATATCAATCAATTCATTTTCATTCATCTTGGGGATACTTGGATTTGATCTTGTGTACATTTCCACCAGTTGATTGTTCATTAAATTGTCATTCTGTAAAAATTCATTAATGAAAATAATTTATGAAAATACTTATTCAATCACATAACAACAATAATAATTGTTGTACAGATAAATTTTTCTACTTCTTTGGTTTTTTTTTTCGAAAATCAAGAACAAGATTGTTACAATTTGCGAAAATTACTAAGGATTTGGTGAACTTACGGAACGATCTTCTTTTGAATGTTCACTCTCAGCTTCATCAACATCTTCTTCACTGGTAGAGTCGTTCTGATCATCAAGACCATAACTTCTGAGAACAATGGAATACGCTTTTTTAACAGAAGTTCGAAATGCGTTACGTTTTCGCCTTGAATATTCTCTATATGTATTCTGCAGTTCATCTGCCATTAAACCAATGTCAACATATGTTTTGTCGACATTTGCCTCCAAGTACTGAAAACAGTCTCAAATTAATATATCACCTCAACTTTAAATTTATACAGCAGGGTAATTTCGTCTTTGCGCCCTAGCTAAAAGAAATAGGGCACAATGAGGCTAGAAAATGGTGGACACGGGCCCCTGGTGTTCCTCTCTACGGCGTCCCAGGGCGCCGCGGCGCACACTTTGGGAACTCAATGTACATACATTGAAAAAATATTCCTGTTGTAGGATGGCAGAATGAGGTAAAGTGTCAATCTAGATATTTTTTCAGCAACATTAATAGAAATTTCTAATTTCTTAATCAGGGACCGAAACAACAGCTGGATAAGGCAAAAGGTCCTGGAGCACTGGCGCAACCGTCCTGGACTGCGTCACTCGCATAGGGCTATTTCAGTGCCTCCCAGCCCATACACCAGTCGCTGGCTAGGATTTTCTGGAACTAATCTGAGATCTATAATAGCGGTTTTCACAGGACACTGCAGACTCAGAGCCCACCTCAAAAAACTTAGCATCGTCAATGACCCGCTCTGCAGACTCTGCTTAGAGGACGAAACAATTGAGCATATCCTCTGTGACTGCCCGGCGGCACCCAGGGTCAGACATGGAGTTTTTGGATCTCTGAAGATGATCCTAGAGGAACTCAAGAATCACTCCCCCTCCGACATCATCTCCTTTTTGGGTAGGATGGGACTGGAGGGAGAGATCTAGCTCTATGAGCTTGCCTGTGTGCTACAATAGACCGCTTGGTCGCAGTGGCAGGTTTGGGTTTTTCCGTCCAACACACCCAGCAATCAGTAATCAGTAACCCTAATAGAAAAGACGTGCAATTTAGTGATTCGCGGGAAAGGTGATGGCGTAGATAGAGGCTAATATCAAGCTAAGTTGACAGAAATGGTATCGTAAGCAGTGACGTAGCACAGACAATGGGTAAAGTTAGAAAGGAGATAATCTAAAATACCCTCAACTTTTGTGCGAAAAAGTTGTTTATCTGATGAATAAGTAACAGGAAGTGCTGCGGATACTTTCACAAGTTAGAAAGTGAAAGTTATAATGAAATTGTTCAAATTTTTTGCAGGATACCACCTAATTTTATGAGTGCTGAATGATATTGACATGTGACGTAGATGGAGGCAAAACCCGAGTATTTCTGATCCCCTATTGCGCCTCCTTTGCTTTTGCTATATCTTCTTGGTCTGAACGACTTCATTTCAAAACAGCTTGCGCAAACGGCTTGAGAGTGTTAACAATCTGTATACTGCAGATGGCTTTGAATTATTCTGTGCTGCTCATTACTGAACTGTTCCACCAATAACTGCTTTTAGTTTTATGGTCAATAGATGGTACCTAGCCAAGCCAGAAAACAACAATTAAATATCGATTTGAGTTCGATTTGGGCAGAAATTTTGGTGAGCTATTGCACCCGAACCATCAAACGTTCTCTTATCCGGTTTAGCAGTTCCCATCTCATGCCATCTAACTATTCATATAAACCATACCGCAAAAACAAAAGTACAGACCAGTACTCAGAATTTTTAGTTTTTGCTTTCGGGTCTGATAAAAAAACCTGTAAATTCCTGGTTAATTTTTTCTGCATAGATTTGCCCTTCAAATACTGTTTATCGCCAAGTCATACAAACCGTCCATATTTCAATCATACAAATTAATAATTATTTTTGGAGGTCGCTATGAATCTAAAAATTGCAGTGATTATTTCACTCATTTTATTTCCAGAGAGAAAATTTCCATAGCGACTTAGCGACTCTCGTTTCACAGCGATGAAACATGCAAGCCGGCGAAACTTAGTATAGTCCATTTAAGAATGATTGACAGACATCCCAGTAGGCCTTGAAAATTCAGATACAGCTTAATATATGGTCACAAAAAATCTTCAATAATTTCTATAGTTTCAATCACAGAACTGAAATATTTAAATAAATGGTGTCCCAAAATTAACGCAAGTTTTGAATTGAATAGAAAATACATTTTTTAGTCTTTTGATTGTAATTTTTTTATTGAATCATAATGTATAATTTTGCCCACCCTGTACAGAAATATAGGGTTATTTATGCAATAACTCATCGTGCAAATGGCCTCCATGACTTTGCATCATACATTGAACTCTAAAAGAACTGGAATGGCTTCTTAGGTACCGAAATACGACGAAAAGTGTGTCCAACTGAGACGGAAGATGTAGAGCAACCCCATCTCTTTTTAATGGTTCGGCAACCAATCGAACAACCGCATCAGACGTCGGACGCAGCAGTCGTCTCACTGCAACGCCCCGGGTTGTTTTTGTTTACATCGTTATAAACCAATTGACAGAAGGCAGAGAGAGATAGATTGCTCTACAACTTCCCTTTCAGTCTTCCTCAGTTTGTTTGCATCGAGATGCCATTCCAGTTCTTTTAGAGTTCAATGGCATCATATATCTATCATATTCTATATCGATAATGAGGCAGAGAAAAGTGAAGCCAGCCCGTGGGAGGAATCGACATCTGCGCATGAGTAGAAATATTAAGAATAAAAACACTTGATTAGCTCTGTCTCCTTCTGATACATGGTTTTATGAACTGACAGGAATAAAATGATTTTACTTCACAACCATTCGAATATATTCGACCTTAACCTAACAATATGTTGATTGTTGATATTGGTTTGAATTAGGTTCCAACTCAGATTTGCATTACGTAGAACTGTATTTTATCGTTTTATTTCTAATAATTAGAATGCAAAATTCATGAAACTTTATTATATTGCCCTAGACGCTCGGATTCATAACAGAAGTGAAATATTATGTGTTTTTCACAGAAAACTTGCGGATATTGAATCAACAAAATTGTAGGATTGTGATTACAATTTTCTAGGTTGTTTACTATCGTTATATATTGTATCTAGATAAAAGTCTGTTATTTTCTTGAAATTCAGTTGGCAGTTGAGGTAATAATTATTCTAGTTCAATTTATGATTGTTTTTTTTTTTGCAGCACTGAAATAGAAACATTTATGTATATCTATATCCACCAGTTTCTCATCTTCTAAATATGTATTCTTATTGCCAAATTGATTATTGTATTGTTTTTAGCGAAGCAAGAAGCATTGCTTTTTTAATGAGCTCTCAGTACTTTTATATATAATATAACTAGATACATATTGCATTAAATGTTGACCCAAAAATATTTTTTATTGAGTATTGAGTAGATTTACAAGAGGTGAAATTCAGTATGATGTGTACACGTACACGCAATATGTACACGTACACGCAATATTGAAACTGGTATGAAACAGTAATATAAAACTTTTTATTATAATATGTCACCCTTGAGTTTACTAAGTATGGACAATACCATTCCTTTTCGGCACTTATTATTTCACATATCATAATAGGGTGAGTAGCTTTTATGCACTTATTTGGTTTGGATCTCTTTTCGTTGATTCATCTGCAAGTTGAAAAAAACGGATACATTCTCGACTAATTTAATATTCATTAACTTTCGCATATAAAATTCTTCTCAAAATTTGTACAAGAATTCGAAATAAATCATCATTCGAATTCATTCAATCATCCAACGTCAGAGCTGTGTGCTTGTCCACTTTCCAAGATAATGAAAACCTCTCTCAGAACTAACCGTTTACCAAGTTGTTGGACAATTGCATCCGTAACACCTATATATAAGAGAGGGGATCGACTGTCTTCTGAAAATTATAGACCTATCTCCATTACCTCAATAGCTGTTAAAATAATGGAGAAGATCATTTCTAATGCCATGCTGTCCTTTTTGATGTCCAATAATATCATACCCCAGGGTCAGCACGGATTCATTCCGGGTAGGTCTATCATCACTAATTTGTTGGAGTGTCTCAACGAGTGGACAAGGGCTGTTGATGCTGGTGAATCGGTAGATGTAATCTACCTCGATTTCGCCCGTGCCTTCGATCGTGTTCTTCTGAAGAGATTGTTGCATAAACTAAGACATATAGGTGTTCGGGGCGACGTGGTTGCTTGGATTGAGAGCTTCCTTTCCAACAGGAAATTTTCGGTCAGGGTGGGCCCAACTCGTTCTACCATGAGAGATGTTTTAAGTGGAGTACCTCAAGGTTCAGTTCTGGGGCCCATTCTGTTTCTTATTTATATTTCGGATCTGCCGGCGTCTGTTAGATCGCAGTGTTGTTCATACGCGGACGACACAAAGCTATTCAACTGTCCAACTTCCCACCATTCGGTTTTACAAGAAGATCTCGACTCCCTGGCAAGGTGGTGTAATGATTGGCTGCTTCCACTAAATATTGAAAAGTGTAAGGTATTACATCTAGGAAAGAATAATCCAGGACTTTCCTACTTTATTGAGGGGCAGCAGATTGAGAAGGTATCCGCTCACAGCGATCTGGGCGTGATTATGACAGAGGATCTGTCATGGAGTCAGCATATAGCTCATTGCACGAGCAGAGCAAGAAAGCTTCTTTATCTTTTCGGGAAGTCCTTCGCTGGTTGCGATCCTATGAGTGCAGCGCAGTTGTACAAAACGTACATTCGTCCAGTCCTGGAGTTCGCCGGTCCTGTCTGGTATCCCTGGCTCATCAAAGACGCAAATCTTTTGGAATCAGTTCAGCGGAGGGCCACCCGAATACCATACGGCTTTGTGCGTCCAGACTATGAAAGTAGGTTGGCTCTCATGGATATCAGCAGGTTCTCATTAAGGAGGTTGAGAGGCGATCTTATAATAACTTATAGATCGTTACGTGGTCTATTCGGTTGTGACCTCAGTCATATTTTTGTGCTCAACCAGAATAACCTGAGAGGACATTTGTTCAAACTCTCACGTGAGAGGTTTTTCTCCACCGCTAGGCAGTACTTCATTTCGAACATAGTGTTCGAAGTTTGGAATAGACTGCCGACCGAGATTGTTTGTGCGCCTAGTGTGAACAGTTTTAAAAACAGATTTGACTTGTGGGCCTCAGAAAATGCTGTGGGTGTGTGATAGTGTGTTAATTTTTTTTTTTCAATTTTTGTTTCTTTGTGACAGCATTTCTTATTTAAATACATTTTTGAGTTAATAGGCAAAGCCTCAACTCTGTACTGATTTATAATAATAATAATAATAATAAAATTGGCAATTTTTGAATGAAGGAATGACAAATGTCAACCACAAAAATCATGGGAAAAATTTGAATTTGACTGCAATTTGTTCGAAAATGTATATGAATAGATAATTCTTAAGGCGAATTTTGGCGCTGTAACCACAGCTTAACTATGGTTATGGTTATCTCTGACGTCATAGTTACTGATGACATTTATGTCATCAGCTGTTAGGTGTCAGCTGTACGTTTTGTTTGGTTAGTTTTCGATAAAAATAATGCCCGTTTGCACCGTTTCGCTGGTAAACATGGTTAAACTAATAATCGGTTGACGGTTTGCACCGTGGAATCATAATCGTTGTTTACTTTAATCATCGATAGGTTTGGCAACACCACTCACAGCATAGAAAATTCAAATTTTCAACAAAGCACATCATAGAAGATAAATTAAAAAGAAAAAGAAGTCAAGGTTTCGTGACTAAACTTCTGTTGTCAAGGTGGGAAATTTGAACATTTCTTTTGGAGTTTCGGTATTGTGTTTTGAATTTGAAGTGCGAATATGAGTAGCATCAACACATCCTATTACTCTAAGAATAGGAAAAAAAAGCCTTCTTGTGAAAGGACTGTTGAATTTCACTATATCCTCATCTTTGGTCATTTTAATGAATTCGGAATATAATTTACCAATTGCTAATAAAACTGCAGCAATAATTCTTGATCCTGTCGATACATCTACATTTATGAAATCATCAACAAAAGCCAACTGACCATCAGCACTAGCATAAAACCTCAATGTAGTTAGCAATTGATTTATTGGGGCAACACTATTATTCCTGAATATATCTATTTTGGTATAATATAACTAATTATTAAATTCCAAATAATTCTCCATATATGGCAAAAAAATAGCACGTTTTCTTTCGTCAAACGAAAACTTCTGAAAAAAGTGAGGTCCATTCTGTCGAAATGATTTCTTCTACTGGGAAAACATCTGGGAAATCCAAATTCAATATTGCCAAGTGTATCAAGATCATCATCAAGTAATATCTCATCTTCCAAATCATCCATTATTATTTCGAATTTTATATCAACACAAATAGAAAACACAGTTGTCAATAGAATTTGAAGTATTATTTCCAAAAACCACCGTCGATGAAAACAGGTCCCACTTCATAGAAGTAGAGTTTCCCTTCTATATGGGTGCGTTCTGTGCATCGTGAATGCCGCTCCCAACGTCTACTATTTGTGTTCTGTGCGTCTCTGTTAAGAATCTATGGCACTAAACTACATACCATACTCTTTAACCCTACTCAAGAGGAAGGTTACGTGTAGTTACGTGGTTAACTTCCTGTGACGTCATTAAAACGTCATAGTTACATGGTTATCATCGCCAAAATGTGGTTACCCAAGTAACTACAACCTAACCATAGTTAACCACTAGCGCCAAAATTCGTCTTTAGTGTGGATTAAACGGAAATTCTACAGTTTTATGAATAGTTTGTTTATAAGTTGTTTTTTTATGGTTTGTCTCGTTTCATAACCCTACTTCTACACAAACTCCTTTCGCGCCCCACCTTGGGAGCTGGGGCTCATAGAGTTGATTCCGAAAACTCCACTCCGTCTAGAACGAACGACAACTATTGACACTTTTTGTTCTGAAACTGCGTGCCCGAACGACACGGAACAAAAAGTGCTTATAGAGTCTACTGGCCGAACGCGACATATAAGTGAATCTATGCACTGAACCACTGACTGACAGTAATTTGAATTTTTTACTGATGTTGATGTCCTTAATTCATTCGTACAAATTGGAAACATTATTCTATCAATTCTGAATGCAGATTTATGTGCTCTGAATTCGAATATTTCATCTTTTCAAATGCTTTTCTAGGTTATATTTATTTATTCCAGTTCTGTGATCAAAACTACAGAAATTATATGTATAGTCCATTTAAAAATTATTGACATCCCAGTAGGCATTGAAAGTCCAGACGCAGCTTAATATCCGATCACAAAAGATCTTCAATACTTTCTGTAGTTTCAATCACAGAACTTGAATGTATAAAAAATATACCCTAGAAAAATATTTGAAAAGAAATAATCAAATTCAGAGCATATTAATCCGCTCTCAAAATTGAAACAATTATGTTTTCAATCTGTGTAATTAAATTGAGAACATTAACAGCAGTACAAAATTAAAATTATTGTTGGTCAGTGCATAGATTCACATATAATAGGTCTATAGATCAATGTTTAATCACAATACCAACCTGAATTCCGCAACACAAAATCTTAACTATGGGACTATTACCAACTTAAATTTGATTTTCCATAGCCACTCGAGATGTCAATCATTCTTGAATGGACTATATTTCAGTTATTATAAATATTTTTCTTTGAGTTGATTTCATTTATAAGCCACCTGATGTCAATTTTAACTAGACTTTATGTACTAGATTTTTGGTGTTCTTCTTCATGAACTCATGAAGCACCGTGTTTCTGGCGCTTGTAAACCAATTGTATTATATTCATTGTATTTCATTTATTATATTATAGTTGACCCACTTCAAAGGTGGATTTATTTTCAATCTTGTTCAGAAGCTCTTTTTTTTCTATATCAAGCTATAGAAAATTATTTGCAAATGTACATATGATGAAAAAGAGGACTGAAAGATCCTTCAAATGAAGTATGACATAACATAATATATTTGTATAAAAAAAAATCGATGACCTCACAATAGATATACCAACGATGTCACTGTGAATTTTTTATTAAGTAGGGCGATTAAAATTATAATTGATCTACTTTTCCAGAAATTCAATGAATTTTAAGAAAATACATGTTCCAATCTCTACTAGCACTCTGTATATTTGTTCTAATAAATAACAGACAGAAAGACCATTTGATTTTGTATCAATAAAATTGATTTCTCTCTCTGTTTCTTAGGCTAAGGTTTGTGAGCGAACAAAAATAAATCCGTCAGAATCTCAGACAAACCAATAACCTGCTGCAATTCCATAATTAGATAATGTGCATTCACTCACATAATATGTACAATTCTCATGAAATTAGCAGAATCCTAATGACATGTGGCAAAGCTGGTTGTTCCTGATAATGCAAAATTCTAGCAAAGCTAATGAGTACATGAATGGGTTTTAGATCATGAAATAGAAGTGGTCGCGCCAGCAAATTCGCCATCCTGGACAAACACCTTTGCCGGTTAAATGGTACTGAATATAAATAACATGGACTTTGCCTGTGAGAGAGAGGTTGGTTGGTTTAATAAGATGGAGAGTCTGCAGGCAAGCTATCAAAAGGTTTTAGAACTCATAAGTTCATGCAAAAATTTTCCATAATAAATGTCCAACAAGCTTCCGAGAAGACAAACAGGAATTACTTAACACGTTGACTGTCCCCATTCTAATTTTTTTCTCACCCCCCACGACCAACACAATCATCCCAAGATAAGGGTTGCTTTTGAGTGATAAAATATATATTCTATGAAAAAATTAATTCTGCAGCCATTTAAGGAACTGTTCATGTTCAAAATTTTCAAGTCCAATGGAAGGCTTGATGCTGATGTTTCTTGAATCATGTATGATTAATTATGATTGAGGTTATCAATACATATTTCTACAAGAAGTTCAGCCCATATGAACCGACCACACTGCAGCGTTCATGAAAAGTAACCATATTTATCTTGAACGTCAAATGAATCAATGAATCACATACGACTCATGGACTCCTGGCGAAAATCTTTATGAATCATATGTGATGCATGGGACAGTCAACGTGTTAATGTTGCTGCAAAATGAATGATGTCAAAAAAAAATCATTGGTTACTGTTAAGCTAACAAAGCGCTTGCCTCCCCTTTGGTTATCAATGATTTAGACAATTCATTAGTGCCCTAGTCTCTAAATATTTGCAAGACTTCAATCAAATCAACATAAATAACTTAGAATAATATTAAAGAAAGCAATTTCTCAGTGATCCTGATGAACAGACAATAAATTGCCTGGAAGCTTGAGCTCAAAGTAAAAAGGGCCTTTCAATTTGAGGAGCGGAAAGCCCAGTATTTTTTCAAGTATATTAAAGACATTCTATTTTCTCTGTAACATTCCTTGGACAGTAAATATTGGCAAACTTGTTTACAATCTACTTACCTTTTGAACCCTTGGAATCAATTTAGGATCAAATAAATAAGGAATTCTTTGCATTTTAAATACTGTGCTCAATGGTAATCAAAGTTGAGCCCTTCAACAATAGTTCTCCTGAAACAACACAGTATTAAGCTTTTCAGGGTTTGATGAATCACAAACATTGCAAGTCATCAAAAAATGCAAAATCTTCTTCGTGCTTCGATACCATGGGTATAAATTACATTATTTGTTTAAAACAATTGGCTCCCTGGTAGTTAATATCCTCTCTTCAGTTAATCAATTCCTTCTTTTGAATAGATTTTGGTACAAGCATTTGAAAATAACATAGATAGTAATAGCATATAGCTGAGGAGTAGTAGTAATATTATGGTAAATAAAGTAACAACCCAAACACAGGTTTGAAACATCTCAGGCATGTAAGCATGAAAATACTAGCCTTCTTGTTGAATTGGATATAAATTGGTGAAACTGAATACCGAATTATATTCAAATCAACATTTTTACCACTCACCAGAAAGTAAACTTTGTTTGTTAGGAATGGAATTGAATGGATAAGAAAATGCTAAAATCAACATGAATATACGATCAACCATCAACGAAGTTCACCATTTTGTTGAATTCAAACCATAGAGTTCAAAACATAGAGTTCCACCAAATAGTTGATACTCTTTGGTTCCACTCTATGGAACTCTATGGTTCAATCAAAGATTAACTCTTTGGTTCAAACGAAAAGAACGTTAAGAAAAGAACGGAACAGGTTCTTTAGAACATGTTAGTACTAACTGATCCGCAGACCTGTTATTTTAAAGGAATGGAACCTGTTCATCAGATTCCCATGAAAAGGAATTTGGCATAAATAAAGCAGAGATGACTTTATATACTTTATATGGTATATGAAGTCACTGTAAAGTTGATCTTCAAGTCGCTCCACCTGGTGGGCAAACTTGTAAACGCGATAGGTAGGCATGGGAGGTTGTTTACAAAGATATTAATATGTAATATGTGTAATATCTTTGGTTGTTTAGTTTTGCTTTGAGATCGTTCATTTATATGAAGTCAAAGATTATAGAGAGATATATAGAGAGATTATAGACTCTATAATCTTTGTATGAAGTCACTGTAAAGTTGATCTTCAAGTCGCTCCACCTGGTGGAAAAACTTGTAAACGCGATAGGTAGGTATAGGAGGTTGTTTAGTTTTGCTTTGAGATCGTTCATTTATTATTTATTGCACACTTACACTTATTGGTGGTGGAATTGAATCATATCATATAATATTATCCTGATTCTCCGTAGGTACCGAAGTGCCCCTCACAAGGTATGTGAGCTCGTACGAGTTCGGAGAACCAGTGACCAGTTGCGTGCTTGGAAGTTCTGTTTCTGTTCGAATGTATTTCAGTTCGGAGTGTGAATAAATCAGTATAACGTTAACAGCATCGAATTAATCGATTAAATTTATAATGTTTTTTTCGTGATTAAAAGAACACTAATCATTTATTCCTACAGAAAAAGTGTTTCATTACAATGTTATGTAAATAATTGATATTCATAATGACTATGGAAAATGTAAAAAAAAATTTTTGTTTTAATTGTTTAGTATTAACTCGGTATTAAAGCGAGCGGTCGTTTCTAATTCAAACACGGAGATTGTTGATTAACGCTCTTATGTAACTAAGTGCCGCATCGAAATTATTCATTTCACCCGTTCGGAGTGTGAATAAATCAGTATAACGTTAACAGCATGCGCGGTCGATACTCTGTATTTGTGGAATAGAATTAATCGATTAATAATGTTTTTTTCGTGATTAACAGAACACTAATCATTTATTCCTTTGAAAAAGTGTTTCATTGCAATGTTATGTGAATAATTGCTATTCATAATGACTTTGGAAAATGTAAAAAAAAATTGTTTGAATTGTTTAGTGTTAACTCGGTATTAGAGTGTGCGGTCGTTTCTAATTCGAACACGAAGATTCTTGATTAACGCTCTTATGTAACTAAGTGACGCATCGAAATTATTCATTTCACCCGTTCGGAGTGTGAATAAATCAGTATAACGTTAACAGCATGCGCGGTCGATACTCTGTATTTGTGGAATAGAATTAATCGATTAATAATGTTTTTTTCGTGATTAACAGAACACTAATCATTTATTCCTACAGAAAAAGTGTTTCATTGCAATGTTATGTGAATAATTGCTATTCATAATGACTTTGGAAAATGTAAAAAAAAATTGTTTGAATTGTTTAGTGTTAACTCGGTATTAGAGTGTGCGGTCGTTTCTAATTCGAACACGAAGATTCTTGATTAACGCTCTTATGTAACTAAGTGACGCATCGAAATTATTCATTTCACCCGTTCGGAGTGTGAATAAATCAGTATAACGTTAACAGCATGCGCGGTCGATACTCTGTATTTGTGGAATAGAATTAATCGATTAATAATGTTTTTTTCGTGATTAACAGAACACTAATCATTTATTCCTACAGAAAAAGTGTTTCATTGCAATGTTATGTGAATAATTGCTATTCATAATGACTTTGGAAAATGTAAAAAAAAATTGTTTGAATTGTTTAGTGTTAACTCGGTATTAGAGTGTGCGGTCGTTTCTAATTCGAACACGAAGATTCTTGATTAACGCTCTTATGTAACTAAGTGACGCATCGAAATTATTCATTTCACCCGTTCGGAGTGTGAATAAATCAGTATAACGTTAACAGCATGCGCGGTCGATACTCTGTATTTGTGGAATAGAATTAATCGATTAATAATGTTTTTTTCGTGATTAACAGAACACTAATCATTTATTCCTACAGAAAAAGTGTTTCATTGCAATGTTATGTGAATAATTGCTATTCATAATGACTTTGGAAAATGTAAAAAAAAATTGTTTGAATTGTTTAGTGTTAACTCGGTATTAGAGTGTGCGGTCGTTTCTAATTCGAACACGAAGATTCTTGATTAACGCTCTTATGTAACTAAGTGACGCATCGAAATTATTCATTTCACCCGTTCGGAGTGTGAATAAATCAGTATAACGTTAACAGTGTGCGCGGTCGGTACTCTGTATTTGTGGAATAGAATTAGTCGATTGATAATGTTTTTTTTTTGTGATTAAGAGTACACTTATCATTTATTCCTACAGAAAAAGTGTTTCGTTACAATGTTATGTGAATAATTGCTTTTCATAATGACTACGGAAAAGTTGAAAAAAAGAAAATTATTGAATTGCTTGTTAAAACTGGGTATAAAAGTGAGCGGTCGTTTTTAATTCGAACACGAATATTGTTGAAACGCTCTTATGTAACAATATAACTAAGTGACGCATCGAAATTATTCATTTCACCCGTTCGGAGTGTGAATAAATCAGTGTAACGTTAACAGCGTGCGCGGTCGGTACTCTGTATTTGTGGAATAGAATTAATCGATTAATAATGTTTTTTTTTGTGATTAAGAGTACACTTATCATTTATTCCTACAGAAAAATAGTTTAGTTATAATGTTATTTGAATAATTGCTTTTCATAATGTTCATGGAAAAGTTAAAAAAAAAGAAAATTATTGAATTGCTTGTTAAAACTGGGTATAAAAGTGAGCGGTCGTTTTTAATTCGAACACGAAAATTGTTGATTAACGCTCTTATGTAACTGAGTGACGCATCGAAATTATTCATTTCACCCGTTCGGAGTGTGAATAAATCAGTGTAACGTTAACAGCGTGCGCGGTCGGTACTCTGTATTTGTGGAATAGAATTAACCGATTAATAATGTTTTTTTTTTGTGATTAAGAGTACACTTATCATTTATTCCTACAGAAAAATAGTTTCGTTATAATGTTATTTGAATAATTGCTTTTCATAATGTTCATGGAAAAGTTAAAAAAAAAGAAAATTATTGAATTGCTTTGTAAAACTGGGTATAAAAGTGAGCGGTCGTTTTTGATTCGAACACGAAAATTGTTGATTAACGCTCTTATGTAACTGAGTGACGCATCGAAATTATTCATTTCACCCGTTCGGAGTGTGAATAAATCAGTGTAACGTTAACAGCGTGCGCGGTCGGTACTCTGTATTTGTGGAATAGAATTAACCGATTAATAATGTTTTTTTTGTGATTAAGAGTTCACTTATCATTTATTCCTACAGAAAAATAGTTTCGTTATAATGTTATTTGAATAATTGCTTTTCATAATGTTCATGGAAAAGTTAAAAAAAAAGAAAATTATTGAATTGCTTGTTAAAACTGAGTATGAAAGTGAGCGGTCGTTTTTAATTCGAACACGAAGATTTTTGATTAACGCTCTTATGTAACAATGTAACTAAGTGACGCGTCGAAATTATTCATTTCACCCGTTCAGAGTGTGAATAAATCAGTATAACGTTAACAGCGTGCGCGGTCGGTACTCTGTATTTGTGAAATAGAATTAACCGATTAATAATGTTTTTTTTGTGATTAAGAGTACACTTATCATTTATTCCTACAGAAAAAGTGTTTCGTTACAATGTTATGTGAATAATTGCTTTTAATAATGACTACAGAAAAGTTAAAAAAAAAGAAAATTATTGAATTGCTTGTTAAAACTGGGTATAAAAGTGAGCGGTCGTTTTTAATTCGAACACGAAGATTGTTGATTAACGCTCTTATGTAACGCATCGAAATGATTCATTTCACCCTTTTTTTTTACATTTTATTTAAAACCAAGTTTACAAAGTCACGAGAATACATAACATTTTTAACAATTAAATTTTTGCTCAATAGCAAAAAATTTCCTACGAAAATAATGTAATTTTTCCCTCCTCTATAATACGGTTTCTTTCTTCCATAATCATCTCTACAAATTCTATTGATGCCAATTTTTTCCTACCTACGTTGTAATGTATTAACGCTGCTATATACCACATCCATGTATTTAATCTACGTTTTTTTGATAGTGCACATAATACTTGTTCCAAATGATTTTTTTACTCAATGTCAATCAAGAACCTATGTTTGAATTTCTTATTAAGCCAGTTCCAGGCCTCCTTCCCGGTGTTACAGTATTTCAATCTGTGGATAATTGTATCCACGGGGCCTTGACAGATGGTGCAGTACGGTTCTGATATCACACCGTGCGAAAAAAGTTTCTCACTTACGAGCCACGTTTCGTTCAAGCACTTATATAAGGATGATTTCCATTCCGTATTGATTTCTGATTTATTTAGATTGGCCCAAATTTTTTTCCAGTTTATATTGGGATATTTTTGTTCTATTTTATTTCTGACTTTATGTGTTTTCAAGAATAATTGATAAATTTTTTTCGTATTGACTTCTCTGTTATATTTTAATATTTGCTTCACTCTGTATTTAATAAAAGAGATTCACAAGTTCGTAACTCTATTTATTCAGCAACATTTATTTTATATTTTTATTATTGACAGATGTCAAAAAGCAAACTTGATCTTTTTTTGAAAGCTGACCAAACTTCCTACTTGATTTATATTTTGTCATTATCGAATCTAATTCAACACTCTCCCTTAATGACAAAGTACTCAAATATAAAATTATTGAAATAGAAACAAATTTCCTCAATTCATAATAATGGCGAATACAATCTTTCTCTTGAAGTAGTCAAACTTGGTACTCATCAGAGGTTTTGTCATGATATCAGCAACTTGTTCTTCTGTACTGCAATATTTTATTTGAAACCATCCTTCTTTGAATTGTTCACTAATGAAATGATAACGTACATCTATATGTTTACTATTGCGACTCATTTGACCAGATTTAATCAGTTTTATTGCGCTTTGATTATCGACATGCATTATGACTTGCATATCTGTGTTCAATAATTCTTCTATGACTGTTTTTAGATATTTGACTTCTTTGCAGCACTCTGCAGCAGCTATGTACTCCGCTTCTGTAGTTGATAAAGCCACAATACTCTGTTTTCTCGAGCACCATGATATTGGTCCACCAGCAAACATGATTACATATCCTGTTGTACTTTTTCTGTCTCTTTTATCACCAGCATAATCTGCATCGCAATAAGCTTGTATTTTTATATTGTCTTCTGTTCTTTCCGATGAGTAATGAATTGCTGTGTTAATAGTTCCTCTCAAATATCTCATTGTTCTTTTCACATTCTGAAAATCTTCATTGCTTGGATTTGCAGTAGCACGACTTTCATAATTTACTGCATAAGATATATCTGGTCTTGTTTTACATGTCAAATACAGCAAACTCCCTATTGCTTCATTGTATTGAAATTTATTTTCACAAGAACCTTCATCTTCTGCATGTCCTTGAACAACGAGAGGGGTTTTCATTGGTTTCGCTTTATCCATTCGGAATTTGTTCAAAATTTTCTTAGCATATTCAGCTTGACATAGTTGTATTCCATCTTCATTCTTCTTTATTTCCATGCCCAAATAATTTTTAAAATCTGTTATAACTATTTTAAATTCTTGACTCAATTTTTTTATAAAATTTTGTATTTCATCATTTTGACCAACCATCATTCCATCATCTACATGGATTGCCAAATATAGGTTATTATTTTTCTTCTTGAATAAGCACTGATCAGATTTCAACTGAATCATTCCTTCATTTTTTAGGAAAGAAGTTAACCTTTTGTTCCACTGTAATGGAGCTTGTTTCAATCCATAAAGTGCTTTATTAAGCAAACACACTTCCCCTGGCATATCATATCCTTCTGGAACTTTCATATAAACTTCATTGTCAATTTTTCCATTTAGAAATGCAGTTCTCACATCGAATGTCTGAATTTGAAGATTATTTTGAGCTGCAATTGCTAATAACAATCTTAGCGAACTACTTTCCACCACAGGACTGAAAATGTCTTTGAAATCCAATTTTGATTTTTGTTGACATCCTCTGACAACTAATCTTGCTTTATATCTTCCATCATCTTTGACTTTGAAAATCCATCTACTGGTTAAAATTTCTTTACCTTCTGCTTGATTTTCATCAACAAAATTCCATGTGTTATTCTCCTCAAGCGATTTTTTTTCATCATTTATTGCTTTCAACCACTTATCTTTATTTTCATCATTGATACAGTCCTGATATGTCAAAAAACTTTCTTCATCATCTGATTCCATCAAATAGTCATCATATTTTGTGGGTTTCTTTATGTTTCTTCTGTCTCTCAGTCTGCTATTACATTCATTCTGGTCGTAATGTTCATTCGCTTCATCATAATGGTTATTTTCATCCTGATGATCTTTTACTGTTTCATCTTGATTATCTTCAACTAGTTCTTCTTCTTGACTTACAGTATCTTGATTCTCATTTTCATCTTCTTGAAAATTTTCTTCATTTATTCTCACAAATATTTCATCATTGTCTTCTTCTTGAATAGGAGTTCCTGTAGTAATTACCACATCCCTGTGAATAGATATTCTTCTCGTTGCTGGATCCCACAATCGATAACCATTGTCGGCATATCCAACAAAAACGTATTTCTTACTTCTTTGGTCCAATTTCTTTAGAGGTCCTAGTACTTTTGCATAGGCAATATTACCAAAAATTCTGAGTCTCGACATATTAGGTTTCTTTCCATACCATTTTTCAGAAGGAAGAAAATTTGTTGTAGTTGTTGGACTACGGTTTATAAGATATGTTGCTGTGTACACTGCTTCTCCCCACATCTCTTTATCTAGTTGTGAGTCAAACAACAGAGCCCTCGCTTTGTTCATGATTGTCTGATGCATTCTTTCACACGTTCCATTTAATTGTGGAGTATGAGGAATGGTAAAGTTTATCATGATTCCTTTCCGTCTTGTCCACTCCTTCAGGTCGTTACTTTTGAATTCACCACCATTATCACACCTTATTTTTGACACTTTTAGATTGAAATGTGTTTCTGCTCTATTAATATACTCCTTCAAATAGCTTTCTGCTTCATTCTTGTACTTCAGTAAATATACTGAAGTAAAATGAGTGAAGTCATGCACAACTGTCATAAAATAATGTTTATCATCATGAGTAGAAGGATCGATCGGACCACACAAATCTGTATGTATGATCTGTAACGGTCTTGTAGCTCTTTCCCTTATTTCTCGAAATGGTAGTCTATTTTGGCGAGAGGTCATACATATTTCACACACTTCTTTTATATTGTTGAATTCAGGAACGTCATCACATATTTTGGAGATTTTTTTAAGGTTGTCAAAACTAATATGTCCTAACTTCTTATGCCATTCCATTGTTATGTCAGACTGAGTCAGGAGAGCTTCTCGACATTTACTGAGACACACTTCATATAATCCATTTTCATTTTTCCATCCTTCCAGGACCACGACATCGTTCTTGAGTATTTTCACTGTATACTCCGAGAAACATACTTCTCCACCATTGTTAGTTATGGCATTAACTGACATCAAGTTTTTACTTAATTCTGGCACCACAGACACATTTTTCAATTCAATTTTACTGGATTGATATTCACCAACAGCAATTGTATTCATGCATGCCCCCTTCTTGGCACTTTTTACCTTGTTTTTCTCCTTTTTAATATTGGTGAGCATAAATTGATCATTAACCATATGATTTGTACATCCACTATCAACAATGAATATATCATCTTTGTCCTCGTTTGTATATAATGATTCTTCTGGAGTATCTTCTTTGGTTACAGTCAACACTTCTGCAAGAAAACTGACTTTCTCACTTTTTTTATTTTTGAAACAGTCTTTTTCTTCATGATTGTCTTTTCTGCAAATATTACATTTGAACGTTTTACTTTGTTTAAGTTTTTCATCTCTGAAGTAGCAGTCTTTTTCTTCATGATTAGTTTTTCTGCAAATTCTGCATTTCAACATTCGGCATTTATTAGCCATATGTCCTATTTTATTACATTTGAAACATTTTCCTTGGAATTTTCCTGCAACAATGTTACTTCTTGAATTGTTCATGAAAGCCTTGAAAGCCACATTTTCTTTGTTTCCTTCTTTCAATTTCTCTTCTTCAGCTGTAAGACGTGCTTGAAGATTTTCTAAAGTTTTCTCTGAATCAGCTACAGAATCCCAAGCACTACTGAAATGTCTATATTCTTCAGGTAACACTGACATTATTTTTGCTATCAACATAATATCTTTGATTTCCTCATTCATACTTTTTAGTTTGTGAGAAATAGTAAGCAAACTACTTATATTACTAGCTACATTTTTGTTCTTCTCGAATTTGAACGTATGGAAATCTTGTAGGAGACTACACTTCTGTTGATTGGTGTTTCTTTTGTATATCTTGCTAAGATTTTCGAACATACTTTTAGAAGAATCACAAGTGAAAAGATGAGTCTTCACACTCTTGTCGACTGTTTTCAAGATGTAATTTGTGGCTTGAGCATCTCTAACCTTCCATTTCTTCAGTTTTTCTGGGTCATTTGGTTTTTCTTCTAATCCATCTACGATATCTTTTATGTTCTTTGCTTCAAACAGAATGTTAATTTCAAATTCCCACATTGAAAACGTCGATGAATCCTTGAGTTTTGTGATATTTGATATTTCATTAGAATCGTCATTGAAAGCCATAGTTTCACTTGTTTTACTGCCCACTGGTTTTTTTTTTAATTATTATATGATACTGCGCACTTCTTCACTTTCTTTTTACGAAATTTGAGATTGTCCACTTATTATATTTCAATCACTGGTGCTTCTGGGCCCATAACCTGTTATATTTTAATATTTGCTTCACTCTGTATTTAATAAAAGAGATTCACAAGTTCGTAACTCTATTTATTCAGCAACATTTATTTTATATTTTTATTATTGACAGATGTCAAAAAGCAAACTTGATCTTTTTTTGAAAGCTGACCAAACTTCCTACTTGATTTATATTTTGTCATTATCGAATCTAATTCAACATTCTCCCTGTTTTCTTAGATGTTTATTGTTACTTTTAATTGCTTCCCTAATTTTTCCGAAAATCCTACCGCTTGAGTAGGTATATCAATTTTGTCTCTTCGAAAAGTTCCTGGAGTAGTGTGCAATAGTCAATTTTTTCTGAAGTCAAGGTCCAGGAAATGAACTGTGTTTTCATGAATAACGCCATTGTTTTCAATTCAACGTTTATTAAATTTAACCCTCCCTGTTCTTCATTCAATTCCAACTGCGGCCTGCTAACCCTATAAAAATTTCCTCTCCATATATAATTTCCAGTCATTTTCACAATTACTTGACCTTTTCTGTGAGGCATCGGCAATATTTGCGCTACATACCATGTTTTAGATAGTACATATGTATTGACAAACCAAATCTTTCTTATTAAATCTAAGTTCCGCACATAGCTGAGTAGGAGGGTTACTTTAATTTTTTCAATGACTTCATTCCAAGTTTTTTCTATCATTTCCTTCAAACTATTCCTAAACCAAACTCCCAGTATCTTGATTCCATTTGTCATTTGAAAGTTTGACTTCAAGAATCCCTCTTTCGTTTTACCCAATAAAATTATTCTAGTTTTTTCCCTGCTTACCCTAAGATTAGAAACTTCTTCGAACTGTTCCAGAATGTCTTCAATTATTTTTATATCAGTTTTTTTCGTCACAATTATGGTGATATCGTCCGCGTATGCGCATACTTTAATTGTTTCAGTCTTCATTTTTATACCACTTATCTGTACGCCTATCATCTCCAATAATGGTTCCACTACCCAGCAAAATAAGATCATTGATAAGGGACAACCTTGTCTTATCGACTTTTTTACTTCGAAAAAATTTGTTAGGTACCCATTGATCAAAAGTTTTGACTTCGCACGTCTATACAATATTTTAATCAAATCTAAGATTTTTCCTTCTAAACCAATTTTTGAAAGTACGTCCCAAAGAAACTCATGTTTCACGCTATCGAAGGCCTGTAAAAGATCTATCGCAAGTAGTGCGATATTTTCTAGGTTTTCTGTCTCTGAAAATATTACTAAGTCCCGTAATTTAAGTAGGTTATTCATAATACTTTTTCGTTTTCGTGCAGCCTGATACCTACCACTGATTTCTTCCGTCTCCTGCTCTTATCTTTCTGCAAGAATTTTTGTTAAGATTTTATAATCCGTGTTGAGAAGAGTAATTGGCAGAAAATGTTCCAACTTTATTGCGTTTTTATCTTTCGGTATCAATACTATCACTCCTTGTACGAATTCTTCTGGAGTTTTGTTGGCGTAAGTGAAATATTCGTTCAAAACTTTGGTTAAGTCCTCCCCGACCGTATCAAAAAAGTGTAAGTAAAATTCATATGGTAAACCATCTAAACCAGGCGTTTTTTTCTTTTGTGCATTTTTTATAACCTCAAAAACCTCATCTGCCGTTATATATGTATTAATTTTGTTGAGGTTATGAATTCCAATTTTATTTTTCAACACATCTGTGAATTTCGTCGACTTTTCCCTATCATGTACATTTATACAAGAAAATTTTTGTTTATACGTGCTGAAAACGTATTCCGAAATTTCGGCTGTTTCCTTCAGAATTCTAGTATCCCCGTCCCGTTTTAATTTCGTTATCGCAGATATTCTATTTCTCCTCTGTTTCATATAGTCATAAAGTGAAATTTTTCCGTTTATATCATCTTTACTTTTATTTTTGAATTTCCTATCGATTTGTTTTTGTTTAAGATTGAGTAAAATGTTTTTCACATCCTTGCATTCTTCTACACAATTAGGATCATGATTTAGCTTATTTTTCAGGTCAAATAGTACGTTGTTATAAAACTGTATAGTTTTCCTCTCATGCGAGTTTACTTCAAATTCCACCCTCTTGAAAAAAGCTTTTGCGCGTTTCTTAAAGATTTCTATCCACCATTTTCCTATATTTTCCCTGTATAATATAAGACTTCTCATTTTTGTATATTCTACTTTGAACATTTTAGAAATTTCTTCTGTTATGAACGACTTTTTAAATTTCCAATAGGACCAACCATGATTCAAAAAATAACTTTTTTCGTTCCGTTTGATATCAATTACCAAAGCATTATGATCCGAGAAGGAGACTGGTTTATGATGGCACCTATGAACAGCTTCTAAATATTCTGAACTTAAATACGCGCGATCGAGTCTTGCTGCGGAGTTTCCCCTGTAGTAGGTAAACTCGACTATGTCCCCATGAAGGTACTCCCATATATCTTTCACTTTGATACTATCTATGAAATTACACAGGCTTCTACTTATTATTCTTTTTTTATTTCGTGAGTCTTTCTCTCAGACAACACAGTTGAAATCCCCCAAAATCAAATTGTTCTGATTTAATTTTATATGGGTTATCACAGCAGATTGGAAGAATTCTTCCCTTTCTTTACACTTATTAGAACCTGAAGGCGCATATAAATTAATATATCTTACATTTTCGAAGTCGAAAGAAAGAATTCTTCCATCTGGTGAACATAACATATCAAACAGATGATAACCCGTTCTATATATCACTGCAGTCCCCCTTTCATCTGTACCAATATTTGTAAACAAATCATATCCAAACGGGCATGCAAAAAAATGACTATTGATTTCTTGTAGAAGAACTAAATCTAAATCATTTTGAACAATAAATTCCGTTAAGCTGTCTTGTTTCAGCCTAGACTTTATGCCGTTACAGTTTATGGATGCAATTTTATGTATTATTATCATAGCGAAAAGACAAGAATAAAAAAGATTTTGAGCAAGGTTCCCTGAATTATTCGGCATTGAGGCCATTATTATTATTTTCTATAATCATTTCACCTATTTTCTCCTCAATAGTGAGTCCATCTGGTCCTTTAAGTTTTATCTTTAGTTTCCGTATTTTTATTTCTTCTTCACTTGAACTGTTATTCTTTCCGACTTTCCTGCTTCTTTTCCTTTCTCTTTTACGTTCAGATGCTATAATCTGTGTTTTTTCTTTTGGGTCCTGTGTACTTTCTATTATTTCGGGCGTATCCAAGATACTTGATATATCACCGTCAATATCATCTTGATTTTTTCTTTCTTCTCCTTCAGACGACTCTTCTTCTGTTTCAGTGGAGTCATTCCTCTGTTGGGTTTCATTTGAACTTGTGTATTTTTCTTGCTTTTCCTCGTTTGTGGGATTTCCTTGTCTGTATTCCGTGACGCATCGAAATTATTCATTTCACCCGTTCGGAGTGTGAATAAAACAGTATAACGTTAACGGCGTGCGCGGTCGGTACTCTGTATTTGTGGAATAGAATTAATCGATTAATAATGTTTTTTTTTTTTGTGATTAAGAGTACACTTATCATTTATTCCTACAGAAAAAGTGTTTCGTTACAATGTTATGTGAATAATTGCTTTTCATAATGACTATGGAAAGTTAAAAAAAAAGAAAATTATTGAATTGCTTGTTAAAACTGGGTATGAAAGTGAGCGGTCGTTTTTAATTCGAACAAGAAGATTGTTGATTAACGCTCTTATGTAACAATGTAACTAAGTGACGCATCGAAATTATTCATTTCACCCGTTCGGAGTGTGAATAAATCAGTATAACGTTAACGGCGTGCGCGGTCGGTACTCTGTATTTGTGGAATAGAATTAATCGATTAATAATGTTTTTTTTTGTGATTAAGAGTACACTTATCATTTATTCCTACAGAAAAAGTGTTTCGTTATAATGTTATGTGAATAATTGCTTTTCATTATGACTATGGAAAAGTTAAAAAAAAAGAAAATTATTGAATTGTTTAGTATATATATATATTCTTTTGAAAAAGAGTGTTACAAACTTTTACAATCTGAAAAACAATGAAGCGGGTGTAAAGAAATGGCAACAATAGACAGATCCTAAAAACCTGTTCCTCGTTCCAGATCTCAGTGTAAGCAGAGGAAAAATGTCAACGGGGTACCATACATGAAAAAACAGAGATAAAAACCTCAGAAAAAACTCTCTGTTTGCCCGTACAAGTGTAATGATGATGTATTTGTGTAAAGAATAAGCTGAAATTATTATATTGAAGGACATCTTCTTCATATGACAAAATCCAAAAACTTCCTTCCATTCTTTCTACTATGATGTTGACGAAGAATAATCTGAAAACAAAAAAGAAAGGGAAAAACGGGAGGGGTATTGAATTTTATATTACTCATTAAATAATTTTGAAATTTGTAACCCATCCAGGGCCGCTGCCAGACATTTAGACGCCCCGGCAAAATAAAACTTTGCCGCCCCCGCAAAATGATATTTTGCACCTTGCTGTGACAATATTGAGTTTAAGTACATCATTCTTTATGGAATAACGTACAACCTGTTTGGAAGTAGATATTTAGAGATAAGTCTTTTTTATAAATTGATTAAATTTTGAAACTGAAAAAATGATAAGAAAAAAAGGAATACAAAAGAGTGGGTTATATATCTACTAACTACGCCGGCGCCGATATCATACAGTAAAATTTATGCAGTGAAACGTTTGAAAAATACAGATATAGAACTGACCTTCAATATGATTCAATTTGAAATTCTAAACTTCACAGATAAAGAGATATATGAAAATCTACAACAGTCCCAAAGTATAAACGTACCAAAAACTATACAATCCGTGACGGTCAGTAAAGAGACCGACTGGCTAGAGAGCATTCTCAAAAAAAGGGACAGTGAGTGGCCGCTGCGGTGGAGATATTTACAGGCTGACTTTGATAGTTATTTATGATTAGAATGCGGCATCTTTGATCGTTTTCCATCTGGCGGTATTCCCCTTGTTTTTGGTTGAAATGCATTTTTATTCGTTTCTTTGAGAACATGTGTGAATTGTTTGGAGAACAAGCCCCAAAAACCACCTTTTCGATTTCACTCTAATAATTAAATAATTAATAATGTTCGTCTTTTCGATTTCGAAAAAAAAAATTTCTGTTAAAAAATTGGTATCGGTTCATCAACTGATTTGCCGCCCCTAGAATGTGCCGCCCCGGCAAGGTGCTCGGTTTGCCGGTCCTGACGGCGGCCCTGAACCCATCTCAAAAAAGAATCGGTCACCGAATGAATGTCTTCGAAACCACCCTGAAAATGATATATTTTACATCTCTTCACCAAGTGGTCTATAGTTTCTTCTTCTGCACCACACTCACATCTTGAAAAAAATTTCGCCCGTTCGGAGTGTGAATAAATCGGTATAACGATAACAGCGTGCGCGGTCGGTACTCTGTATTTGTGGAATCCAGGGGCGGATGGGCCACCTCGAACCGGTCCGGGAATTTTTTTCCAGACCGGCCCACTTCGAGAACGAAAAAAGTACTTTTAAGGTGGGGGTTCAGTGGAGTAGCTAGCATGAGTTGCTATGAAAAAAAAATTTTGATGAGCAGCCGCTTAGGATGGCACCTTAAAAGAAATTTTCAAATGTTTTTTTACAATTCAGAAAACTGTCCAAAAATTGAGCAGACATTCTGTGAGAGCGAGAAGGCGATTTAAAAATTGGGCCATGTTCCCATATAATTGCAAGGGATATTAAAAACACCTCTAAAATCGTTTCGCGATAATTTTTTTTTCTTATTCGTATAATACTTTCGAGAAATTAATTTTTGATTTCCTGCTTTAAGTGAAAGTTTTCACCTAGTTGGCGGATAGCATGCAGACATTATAGGGAAACACCAAAAATTTTTTTATTGCCTATATAGAACAACTACTCAATTTGATTTTTGTCCGCTTTCTGGTTTCTAAGAAAAAAATTAAACATTTCTTTTCATATGCCTTCTTCAGGAAGCTTTATATAAACATGGGCTGCTCAAAAAAATTATATGAAAGACCCACTGTTTTTCGACTATAAATCGACCCTTAAATTAACTACTCCTTTACAATCTGCATTATGTTAGTTTTATATTTATTTCAATCCATTTCATTCAAAACAACTTTGAGTACACTGAAGAATTTTTACTAATTTGAAAAATGGTTTTTTATTTTTTTACCATAATACCTTTCCATGATTATGTAAGATAGTTTTTTCGATATCATATTTTTATATAGGTATGTACCTTGAAATGTCATTATATTGATTATTCACTTCAAGATTTTGCTAAACGAATAAGGTGCAATCCAGTGACCCACTTAAGTAAGACCCACTGAACCTACATAAATTTTGAAGAAGCACTCATACATATTATTCAAAACTAAAATAAAATCTATAAACTATTGATACTGCAACTAATTAAATGGCCACTGAGCTAAACACGCCTAATGTTGCTAGTTTCGTGATGTGGAAAACACAAAAATTTATAATAATGATAATTTTGACTGTAGAAACAAGAAAATTGAGTTGTAGGAGTTTTTTGTTGAGAAATAAGAATACTTATATAACTAGTTTCAGTGTAGATTATAAGGAGCTAGATTTCAAAGAAGGAACCTATCCTGTCAGAAAATATATATATTTAAATTCTCAATAACCTTAACCTTTTTTAGGAGATTTTCGTTTTACATAATTGAATTGCAATCTATGCATCTTCAAATACTGAGTTGGCCGACATAGATTCTGTTTTTCCTATAGCGAGCAAGCTTCTGTCAAAAAATATTAAATTAAGTAATAAAGTAAAGTTCATTCATTTTGAATTGGATTTCAATATTTGTAAAAATAAAAATATCGACGTCAAATATGTTCCGCCGAAGACAAAAAAAACGGTACAAACTGACCAGCCCTCTGGCCCTACAATCGACCGGCCACCGGGAATCTTCCCGGTTTCCCGGTGGTCCCATCACTCCCATCCGCCCGGTGGAATCGAATTAATCGATTAATAATGTTTTTTTGTGATTAACAATACACTTATGATTTATTCCTACAGAAAAAGTGTTTCGTTACAAATAATGATTATGGAAAAGTTTAAACGAAAAAAAGATAATTATTGAATTGTTATGTAACTAAGTGACGCATCGGAATTATTCATTTCAACCTTTTAAAAAAGGGGTTGGATGTGGGGATCACATATTTGTAGATTGGAGAATATCAATCACGTGTTTTGGGATATTCTATAAATATGCACAATCACTCAAATAATGAATTTATTCAACTTGGCTTTTTCACATATCATACTCGTACCTCGTACTCCATGCTCCTTTCTTCATATCAGAATTTCTATGGGCGCAGGAATGCTTTTTGGGAAAGGAATAGTTCTGTCCTTGATTTTCGATATTCGGTTTTATGGTGCCGAAAATGGCAGGTTCCTTATTGCTACAACTGTGTATTTTTCAGAATCGTCTACTACACAATAATATGATAATGGGGTCCAGAAAATTGAACTTTTTCAATCATTTCAATGTTGTGTCTCGTTTATATACAGGGTGTTTAAGTTAATTCTGGCCAAATTTCATAGAGTTATTCTATAGGCAATTTGTAACAAAAAATCTTTTATAACTTTACTACATACGGGAAATAATGGGAATGGTAGCATATTCTTTGGGCTTCTGTGTAGTCAACACTGAATTGATTACAATAACAATTCTTCTCGTTGCTTTCAGTCACCTATCAGAAATTTAATTCTAGGGTTTCAAATGCTCCTTAGGTTTCTTGTTATCGATAAGAAATTTATTTTCAAATATTAAGTATTTTATATTGCCTTCCCAATTCATTGATTCCTG
The DNA here is from genome assembly GCF_907165205.1 of Coccinella septempunctata. Lineage (NCBI taxonomy): Eukaryota > Metazoa > Arthropoda > Insecta > Coleoptera > Coccinellidae > Coccinella > Coccinella septempunctata. Next base: position 8,741,932 of record NC_058190.1, on the reverse strand, counting down.
AATACAAGTTTCCGATATTAACAAGAGTTGAATTATATCTGATGAAAGCTTATAATGAAGCCATACGGAATAATAATATAATTTTTTCCCTTTCAGCTGTAATTTTATATTGTTTTATCGATAGACAGGTAGTGATTCACGCATCTCTATTTAGTGAAAATCACGTATTAGGTCAGTGTCCATAGTTTAACTTAACTCTCTCAAAGCAAGTGTATCCTGGAAAGAGCTAAATTAAAAATAAAATTTTCAATGATTCATATTTGATATTTTGTCCTTAATATTTTTTTCAACAAGCTTCACCATACGGCATCATTATGCACTTATCAGAATTATGGATGCCATACTGTTTCTACACTACCATATTTCTATATACATAATTGGTTGAGTATAAGAAAGATATTGTCAAAATATACTCAAAGCTGACTTGTTTCGAAATTAAGTTTGTAAATATTATTGAATGGAGTTTGTGCAAAACATTTTTCGATTTGGATGTGTTCTCATCTGAATTATATATATATTATCGTCTGATACATATATTATATACAGGATGATGAGAACATTTTGTGGGCGAAAAGGTAATGCTCTACTTCATTCGATATTCATCATGTGAAAAAAACTTATTTCGAAATTTGAAAGCTTGAGGTAAATCTCGACGATAACTCTCATTATACTTAACAATCTATCTATCTATAATATATAAAATTCTCGTGTCATAGTTTTCGTTACCATACTCCTCCGAAACGGCTTGACCGATTTTGATGAAATTTTTTGTGCTTATCCGGTATCTATGAGAATCGGCCAACATCTATTTTTCATCCCCCTAAATGTTAGGGGTAGTCCACCCCTAAATTTTTTTTTGTATTTTTTACACAAAATTTTAATTTCTATTTTTTTATGATACAACATACAAAAATACATACAATGCTCAATTTTCACCCTTCTACGATCAATCCTTATTTTTTAATAGCCATTTTAGTAATTTAATCATTAGGAAATTATTTATATGGCAAAACAACGTTTGCCGGGTCAGCTATCTATGAGAATCGGCCAACATCTATTTTTCATCCCCCTAAATGTTAGGGTTAGTCCACCCCTAAATTTTTTTTTGTATTTTTTAGACAAAATTTTTAATTTCTATTTTTTTATGATACAACATACAAAAATACATACAATCCTCAATTTTCACCCTTCTACGATCAACCCTTATTTTTTAATAGCCATTTTAGTAATTTAATCATTAGGAAATTATTTATATGGCAAAACAACGTTTGCCGGGTCAGCTATCTATGAGAATCGGCCAACATCTATTTTCATCCCCCTAAATTTTAGGGGTAGTCCACCCCTAATTTTTTTTTTATTTTTTAGAAAAAATTTTTAATTTCTATTTTTTTATGATACAACATGGAAATTATTTATATGCCAAAACAACGTTTGCCGGGTCAGCTAGTCAGTATATAAAAATATCTCAGTGTATGAATAGTTTGACATTCATAATTCGGATAAGTCCACGAAGATGTTGTATTAGGAAGCTTCAATATTTAAAATGGAATAAGAAAAAAATGACCAATAGTCATTGAAAATTCTGCTTCTTTTAATTCACCTGCTGATAACATAGCTTAAAAAATATAATATGTACACTGACCTTATACTCGATTTTCACTGAAAAGATTATCATTACGCGTCTATCGACTTAACAATATACAATTATATTATAGCTGAAGGAAAATCACACATAAAAATCAAATTACTATTCCGTATGGCTTCTTTATAATCATTCATCAGATTTCTTTCAAATCAAGTTAATATTGGACAGTTGTAATCAGAATTCGATGAATTGGAGAGAAAATGTAAAATTATATATGAAAATGAATTTTTCATCAATGACAAAATTTTTAATGGTTTATATTCATTATTTTCCACTTGATCATTTTAAATAAGGATCACGATGCGACATCATTTTGAACTTATCAGAATTATGAATGTCATACTGTTTTTATACAACCATATTTTTGTTTACATAACTGGTTGAGATTGTGAGAGATATTGTCAAGAGAATACTCAAAGCTATCTTTTTTCGACATTCAGTTTTTAAATATTATTCATGTCCAATGGAGTTATATATATATATATATATATATATATATATATAATTACATAATCCTAACCCTTATTAACTTAAATTAGACTTTTGTTTGTTACTCATTTGAATCTACATATAGCCATACAATATTAACATTACGCAATAGTGCACCTGCATCCTTATCTCTTTTAAGATAACCCAATGTTATAAATATCAATTCATTCAGGATGCAAGAGGAGAATTAATTCAGAAGTCAATCAGTTACTTTGCTTGTCTCATTACATAGAGTAGTCTCTAGTCACCGTTGTAAATTTCCAAAAATAAAGTTTGTGTTTTTAAAAACGGAATTTTCATCGTAAAAAATATAATTGGCGACGAGGTCTGGGATTGTGCCGATTTGTGTGAAAAGCAGAAAACCTGGAATTGTGCCTGAGAAGCCGAGAATCCAGAGCGTCCACGAATTGTCAGTTTCAACTGTCCAGCACAACCAAAGAACAAGGTGAAACCCCGTAGGAGTTCGATTGATCGAGTAGCGCCCTTCGACGACTTCAAAAGACAACTTTAAGGAATACAACGTGGTGAGCAAGTCCTGAATTTTTTCCCCCAGTCTAATAACCTGGCCGAAAGTTATCATTCTTTTTCCCAGTTTTGAGCGTAAAACCGGTACCAAAGTTTTTTCTAGGTTTCTTCTAAAAAAACCGATTATCAAAGTTTTTCCTAGGTTTTTCTTTATTAAAACCGATTACGAAGAGTTTTTTCTAGGTTCCTTTCAAAAAACCGATAATAACGCGAATTTTTAATATTGAATTAATTATTTAAAATAACGAAGTCTCAAGATTACTTCAATTAAGCATTTTTCCTTCAAAAAGAATAAAAAAGTAAATAAATTTAAAATGGCTACGGAAAGAATAGATTTGTCTATTGCAGAAAAATTTGGCATGCTATTACCTCAATTTTCAGGTATAGAAAATGAGTTGCATTCGTTCATTCAAAATGCTGAAGATTATTTAATGATGTTCGCTAATGAGAATCAAATTGTTAAAAATTATTGCTTTGCTGTCGTAAAATCGAAATTAACTGATAGAGCTCGTGCTGAAGTATTAACTTCCGATATTCCTAATAATTGGGAACTTCTCAAACAATTTCTCTATACTAAATTTGGAGATCTTATCAACCTAGACGTATTAATCCACCAGTTACAATTTTTAAATAAAAAGCCACAAGAAGATTTATTGAATTTTATAGAACGCATAATTGCCTTAAAAATACGAATTAATTATCGAATTGATGCAGAGCCAATGACTGATTCAGAAAAATTACTGTATAAAACGAATATTCTAAAAATTTGCAAAACAGTGTTAATTTCAAATTCACCCTCCGAATTAAGAACGCATTTAATTATGCATAATGATTATAGCTTTGATGATACTGTAAATGCTGTAAAAGATTATATTTCTAATTTAGAACAATATGAATTACTCGATAGAAGCAGACGGAATAAGCCTCAACCAATTAAGAATAACTATTCTAATAATTTTAACCAAAATAATCGAAAAATGAATTTTACACATTTCAATCGCCCAGCAAATAATTATAATCGTCCTGCTAATAATTTCAATCATTTTAATCATTCTAATCAAAATAATCAAAGAAATACGCAATTTCCTTCGCAACCGATACACTTTAATCAACGTCCAGTAAAATATAATTATCCGACAAATCAGCAAGTATTTGGAAATCGATATAATAATCAAAATGTTTTTAAACCAAATCCTAATTATCGAAATAATAGTCCTCCAGAAAGAATGTCCATTCAAAGTAGAAATTATCCTCAAAAACGTCCAAATTATTCTTCACAATATGATGTAAATCCTCAAAGAAGATTCGTAAATGAAAATCCAAAACCTAATTTTACTTTTGAAGAATTAACGCATGTACAATCTATTTCTAAAGATCCTGATCGTTATCCTAGTAATGAAAATTTTCACGAAACGCCTCAAGAAGAGCCATTGACTTAAATAATTCATTAGATCACTCTAATCAATTACCTTATATTGAATTTTCAAATCCAAAATGTAAATTATTAATTGATAGCGGATGTTCAGTTTGTTTAATAGATCCAAAATTTGCGTACAATAATTTCCCTAAGAATATTTTCAAAGAATCGACTACATTAACTGCTTGTTTTAGAAAGCAAACTTCTGACGAAAAAGTTTTACTACCATTATTTTCAGAATTTAGAACAGATGATTTTCATCCTTTTATTTTGTATAAATTTCATAAAAATTATGATGGTTTAATTGGTGCAGATTTTCTTAATAAATACGGACTTAACTTAGATTTCAAAAATCAAATTATTTTTAATGATAATTGTCAAATACCTTTTCACTACCAACAAGTTTGTCAGAATCAAACGGAGATTCCAATCGATTTAAGTCATTTAGAACCGAAATTAAATAGTCAATTAATGAAAATACTTCAAACAAATGAAGAAGTACTTCAACTCCCAGGTCAACCCCTTAATTTTTCAAACAGAGTAAAACATAAAATTCGTACGACTGATGATGTCCCCGTTCATTGTAAAATTTATAGATATCCTGAAATTCATCGCGAAGAAGTGAACGGTCAAATTAAAGACATGTTAGATAAAAAAATTATTCGACCGAGTATTTCCCCATGGTCTTTTCCAGTTGTTATTGTTCCAAAAAAAAAAGACTTATCAGGTAAAACAAAATGGCGTATGGCAATTGATTATAGAAAATTAAACGATAAAACAATTGATGATGAATATCCTCTACCTCAAATTGAAAGCATATTGGACAAATTAGGAAATAAAAAATATTTTACCGTGCTTGATTTAGCGTCCGGATTTCATCAAATAGAAGTTGATGAAGATTCAATTGAAAAAACAGCTTTTACTGTTGAAGATGGTCACTATGAATTTCTAAGAATGCCTTTCGGTTTAAAAAATGCTCCGGCATCTTTCCAAAGATTAATGAATGATGTTTTGAAAAAATATATCGGAAAAATTTGCTATATTTACATGGATGATGTTACTATATTTTCTGATACACCCGAACAACACTTAGCTGACATTCATACTATTCTTGAAGCTTTAAAGAAAGATAATTTGAAAATACAATTAGACAAATGTCATTTTTTCAAAAATGAAATTGAATTCTTAGGACATATTATTACCCCTGAAGGAATTAAACCCAATCCAAATAAATTAAAAGCGGTTAAGCATTTCCCTATTCCTAAAACACAAAAAGAAATTAAGTCATTTCTTGGTTTAGTTGGTTATTATAGAAAATTCATTCCTAATTTCGCGAAAATTACGAAACCATTAACGGCATGTTTGAAAAAAGACGCAAAAATTAATGTTATAGATCCGAAATATATTGAAGCCTTTGAAGTATGCAAAAGAAATTTATTGAATCACCCTATATTGCGATATCCGAATTTCAATGAGCCCTTTGTGCTTAGTACCGACGCATCAGGTTTTGCAATTGGAAGTATTTTATCTCAAGGTAATCCTCCGAATGACCTACCAATAGCTTATGCAAGTAGAACATTGAACCCTGCAGAAACGAGATATAGTACAATTGAAAAAGAACTCCTCGCAATAGTTTGGTCATGTAAGCACTTTAGACCCTATCTATACGGAAGAAAATTTACGATATACACGGATCATAAACCTTTGACATGGTTATTCTCTTTAAAGGAACCAAATTCACGCTTAATGCGATGGCGTATTAAACTAGAAGAATATGATTATGGAATTAAATATAAAAAAGGTTCAAATAATAATGCCGATGCCCTTAGTAGAATTGTTTTGAATTCAACTGATCATTTGAATTACGAAGAATTTTTGAAACTTTACGATAAAAAAGAAATTCAAGAAAATTTTAATGTTCAAGAAAAAGAAGGTAATTTATTTAAAGCCCCTAAGAAATACGCGTTAGCCCATTGTGTATCAAAAGATTTTTATATGAATAAAGGTATTGCTTTAACGTTTAAACAAAAATATGAAGGAATCGATGAATTAAAATCGCAAAATAAGTCAACAGGAGAAGTTGCTTTTATTAACCGAGATAATAGAAATATTTACTATTTAATTACGAAAGAATTTTATTATGAAAAACCGAAGTATGAAACAGTTTTTAAAGCGTTAATAGATTTACGGAAATTATGTGAAAATAATAATGAGAAATATTTAGCGTTACCACGAATTGCGTGTGGTTTAGACCAATTGGAATGGTCTATAATATTCAAAATGATACAATTTATTTTTATGCATTCAAATATAAATATAATGATATATAATATTCGAAGTAAAAAGAAAAAGGAAATAAATAATAAAAATATTGATTTTAATGGTATTGAATATGAAGAATTTATGAAATTGATTAAAGAAGCTACTTATGAAGAAGTAGATGAAGACGAATTAGCGTCAATGATTAATCAAGTTACTGAAGAGGAACTAGATGAATGTTTAGAGCTCTTGAATGCTCATGATAAAAATACTAATAATCCTAATCAGAATATTAATAATGATAATAATGAAGGAACTCACTTAAATGAAAATTATAATAATGATGATAATAATGAAGATAATATTGAAGATGATTTGAATCAAGATAATAATATTGAAAATGATGAAAATGATGATTTCACTGTCCATAGTAACGTAGAGAATCCAATTTTAGAGTTACCATATACGGAACGATGTTTAAATGCATATCCTTTGCAAATAATATTCAAAATAGCATCAAATTATAACGTTACCAAAACGAAGTTATTTGGAGATAAAATAAGATTTCGTGTTTTGATAAATTCCATTGATAATGATTTATTTAAATTCATTAAAGAATATGTTCGTCCTGAAAAACCTTACACGATATATTTTCAATCCGAAGAGTTAGAAGAATCCCTTATTAGAATCCTACAAGATAAATTTGATTATAAAACTATTAAATTTAAAATTTCTAAAATATTTGTTGAAGATGTTGAAGATAAAGAAGAACAAATTTTACGAATCCAACAATATCATGAAACCAAAACTAGACATCGTGGTGTAAGCGAAAATTTAATTAGTTTACGACGAAAATATTATTGGCCTAATATGAATAAAGATGTGCGAAATTATATTAACTCATGCGAAATATGTCAAAAAAGTAAATACGAAAGAACTCCTATACAACTTCAATTCAAACCTAACCCTATAGGATCGAAACCCTTTACACATGTTTATTGTGATACCATAAGATTTGGTCAAACCTATTGTTTAAGTATAGTAGATTCATTTTCAAGATTAGGACAATGTTATCCTTTAACTCAGAAAACAGGAACGGAAGTAATTGACAAATTAATAATGTATTTTAGTCATTATGGTGTACCCTCTAAAATCACGTGTGACAACGGATTAGAATTTAAAAATAGTGTCGTTCAAGATTTTTGTAAAGTACATAAAATCGAAATTCATTATATCACAAATTACAATCCAAATTCTAATGCAATTGTGGAAAGATTTCATTCAACACTAATTGAGCAATTACGTACTATAGATGATAAAAATTCTACTTTTCAAAATAAATTAGCTCTTGCTTTATTAAGTTATAATAATTCTAATCATTCGAGTCTAGAAATGACTCCAATGCAAATAATCAAAGCTGATTTAAATTATTCATTACCCATTGAAAAAACTCATAATGAACAAATACAAGATTATGTTGAAAATTATGTGGAAAATCTCAATGATATTTCGAAAGAGTTAGAAAAAAGAAAGCATAAAAATATTAATCGTTTGGAAAACATAAATCAGAAAAGGTCCGCCGAAGAAGACCATCCATTAAATGATAATCCCACTTATATTAAAAATCCTATTACAAGAAAGTTAGATCCGGTATTTAAAAAGATAGATGCTCGAGAAATTTTTTTTTTTTTTTTTATTTTAGAAATTTCGCTTCAACCACAAGGGTTATTAGCGATGGAGTGGTACATATTAATATTATTAATTATATAAGGTTGTCAATTTGTACACTTCTGAGAAATTTTATAATATTATTAACTTCACACTTTTCCACCAAAATGTCTTTCAGAGAACCTGCAATGAAATTTCTTGTTCTTTCTTCGTGGTATCTTGGACATTCACAAAATATATGTTTTACAGTTTGTTTCACGTTACACGTGTCACAGAAAGCTTCTTGGGTCCGGGTTATGAGGTGTTCGTGTGTTAGTCTGGTATGACCGATCCGAAGTCTACTTAGTATCACTTGGTGTCTCCTAATTTTCGGAATGTTTTTATGTGGTTCAATGAAGTTTTTTACTTCTGCCAACTTGGTAGTAGATGAGTTCCATTCTGCTTGCCACAGTTTCTTCTGGGTTTCTTTCAGAAGAGGTGTCAGATCTGTTTGTATGTTATATGGAACAAGTGTAGCGTCTACGTTGGTTGTGGCAGTTTTAGCTAGATAGTCGGCTCGCTCATTACCTCGGATTCCTGTGTGTGATGGAGTCCACAAAAATTTGATTTTCGCTGCGTTGGTATTTGCCCTTTCTAGTTCTTTTTTAATCCTTGTCAAAATTGGATGGTTAGTGTAGAGATCTTGCGTGGCCTGTAATGAGCTGAGGGAGTCGGTGATTATGACGCATTGTCGAAGGTTTTCATCGTTGCAGAATTTTAGTGCTCTCCATATAGCGTATAGTTCACCAGTGAATACTGTTGCTGTTTGGGGTAATCTGAAAATGCTTTCGTGGTCGTCTGTGGTGAATGCAGCTCCAACTCCTTGTTCTGTCTTAGATGCATCTGTATATATATGTTTGTAATCTTGGTATGTTTGCAAGTGGTCATTGAAAATTCTTCTAATAGTATCATGGTTAATTTCTGTTTTTTTGATGTAGGTGAGCTTACAGTCACATTCAGGGAGAGGGACTATCCAGGGTGGTGCATCGTGAGGATTCGATGTCTTGATCATAGTTGGGATGGAGGTGTTGTATTTTGATAGGTATTTGTTCAGTCTTTCATAAAATGGTGGATCAGTTCTGGGATTTCCAAGGTATGTAGTTTTGAAACGATTAGCTATTACGTTATGGAGAACTGGATTTGATGGATTCGATGAAACTGACATAGCATATTTGATGGTGAGGAACTGTCTGCGTGATGCTAAGGATGGTTCTCCAGCTTCACATTGGATACTGCTGACTGGACTAGTACGATATGCTCCCAAAGAGATTCTGAGTGCATGGTTTTGTATTGTTTCCAAATCTTTCGTTACAGTCTTCTTCGCTGAGTCGTAAACGATGGCACCGTAATCGAGTTTTGACCTTATGAGTGCTTTGTATATTCTTATAAGCATGGTAAAGTCTGCTCCCCAGTCTTTACCTGCTATGGACTTCATAAGATTCAATCCGTTTTGACAGGACTTTTTCAAGTGTGAAACATGGAGTTTCCAGTTCAGTTTTTCATCGAATATCATACCGAGGAATTTAATGCTCTTGACATATTCTATAGGATTTCCATGTAACGTGAGTGAGGGAGGATTATCTAGAGGTTTCCGGGCGAAGAACACACATTTGGTTTTTGAAGAGGAAAATTGCAGTCCTGATTCGAGTGACCATTTTTCCAAGCCTTTGAGGATATCTTGTAGGTATCTTCGTGTTGTGTGTTGGTTTTTTCCTCTGGAAATTATAACCAAGTCATCTGCGAATAGTCTTGCCTTCACAGGTGGTTTGCAATCTAGTAGAATGCTATTAATTATGAGTAGGAATAGGGTAACGCTTATAGGGGATCCTTGTGGGATGCCGTTTTCTTGGATTTTTGATCTCGATTGGTACCCATCTAATTTTACATGAAATGTTCGTTCTTTAAGGAAGTTTGCAATGTATCTGAGTATGTTGCCTTTGATGTTGTAGTTTTCCAATGTCTTGAGTATTTTATGTCGCCAGACGGTGTCATAGGCTCTAGTTATATCAAAAAATATGGCTATACAGTGTTGTTTGTTGGCGAAGGCCTCGTGAACTTCTGATTCGAGGTCGATCAAATTATCCAGTGTTGATCGATTCTTACGAAACCCACTTTGCTCGGGAATTATGAGGTTTTTATGTTCCAACGTCCACATAAGTCTTCTATTAATAATCTTCTCCATTAATTTGCTCATGGTGCATGATAGAGAGATTGGTCTGTAAGATTCAGGAAGGATTTTTGATTTTCCGATTTTGTGTATTGGAATGACTTCACATTTCCGCCAGGCTTCGGGAAAGACATTGGTTGTCCAGATGGTGTTGTATATTCTGACCAACATTTCTTTGGCATTTTCTGGAAGGTTTTTGAGGAATAAGACAGGTATGTCATCTGGTCCTGCACAAGAATTTTTTGTACCGCTCAGAGAATCATTGAGTTCTTGCATAGTGATTTGGGCATTGATTGGAGATTCTTGGTCGGTATCAAATTCCACTGGGTTGTTTTCTTCTTTTCTCTTGATATTTATAAATTCTTTTGGGTAGTTACTACTTTGAGAGTGTCGTTGGTAATTGAATGCTAGTGCTTCGGCCATGTCAGCAGTTCGAGATATAGTTTTGTTTTTATAGATCAAATTAGATATTCTTTTGTTGCCTTTTATTCCTGAGATTTTTTTGATACTATTCCATACAGCGCTTATTGGAGTTGAACTGTTGATGTTAGATGCGAACTCGGTCCAGGATTCCCTACGGCTTTTTTTCATGATGAATCTAGCTCTAGCTCTGAGTCGTTTGTATTCAATGCAATCCTCCTCGGTTTTAGATCTTTTGAATTTGTTGAAAGCACTTTTGGATTCTTTGATAGCCTTATCACATTCTGGTGTCCACCATGGCACCGGATGATGTCCGCTTACCATCTGTTTCTTTTGGACGTGGAGGTTGGCGGACTCTAATATTATGTTGGTGAATTTGTCGACAAGTTCATCGATGTTTTCAGAATCTGGTGTATTCCCAAAGAGTTCGTCCGTTTTCTCTTCAATGTGTGATGTGAATTTAGACCAGTTCGCCGATTTTAGGCGCCATTTCATAACTGGGGTAGTATTTGTTTCAGTTTCGTTGTTCGTGATAACTATTGGGAAATGGTCACTACCATACAGGAAGGGAAGTACTTCCCAGTCGAATGTGATTGACAGTGCAGGGTCGCAAAATGAGAGGTCGATTGCTGATGATTCTCCCGTATGGGCATCGAAACGTGTTTCTTGTCCATTGTTCATTATGTTAAGGTTAAGATCCGTAATTAATGTTTCAATGTTACGTCCCATCGAGGAAAGCTTTTTTGAACCCCATATTGGGTTGTGGGCATTGAAATCTCCAAGGATAATCTTAGGGGACGGTATTTGGTCAATTAAGTTGGTGATCTCCTCAATGCTGGGTTGTTCGTTAGGAGGTATGTAGAGATTGCATATATGTAGTTCTGTTGGCCCGTGTATGGTGACTGCTATTGCTTCTAGATTAGTATTTATTGGGATTTGTTGTGCCTCTAACTTGTTAGATATATACGTGGCTACACCACCCCAAGCATGTTGTAAATTTCTTCGGTTTTTAAAGAAGCCTGTGAAGTTCCGGAGTCTGTGGGTATTGCTATCCCTGAAATGAGTTTCCTGAAGACAAATTATGGACGGGGTGAAGTCTGAAATAAGGAGTTTTAGCATTTCTAAATGGGTAAAGTACCCATTGATATTCCATTGTAGGAGAGATTTGAGCGTGCTAGTTTTAGTGGGTTTCTTGTGAAGAGTCACTGTCAGATGTTTTTTCCAGATCCAATTGTTTTTTTATTTTATTTTGTAGTTTTGTGCATCTTGTTTTCATCTTTCTATCCGTGAAGCAAGGATAGATTTTGTTCAGTGTGTATAATAAACCATGTATGTCAGATGTATAAATTTTGGCAACGCTCAAAGGGTCTGGTGATCCATATACATTTTCGAAAAAATCGGAGATTTGTTGGTAGGTCAGGGGAAAACTGGATGCTTCTTGGTCGAACACTATTTTGGCTGGTCGCATCAGTTCTTCTATAGGTGTTGAGTGTTCGGGTGGTTGAGATGTTTTCGGTTTTTTGGTTGTTTTTTGTGCAAAGTTTGGTTTTGTGTTAGCTTCGTTATCATCAGTCTGAATAGGAGGGGTGATTATATCGGATAATGGTCGTTTTGATGAAGTCTGTGGCTGCGGAGTATCTTTGATGGGGCTCACTGGTTTCGGTAGTTCTTTTGTTGGACGTGAAGGAGGTATATTTGTGGAGATAGTCGTGGTGGAATCATTCTGATTGATTGGTGTGTTGTTGGGGGATTCTGTTGCAGGGCAGTTGGCTGCAAGATGTCCTGTTTGTTTACAACGGAAGCAGGTATGATCAATTGACAGGAAAATACGGTATGATGTTTGGTCATGCGACACTACTATTGATTCGGGTATCTCAATTTGTTCTAGGGGAGCAATATAGGCTTGTCTACGAAAACTTAAAATATGCTTGAACTCAGGGTTGGGTGTACCGATCCTTAGGAAAGTTATTTGTGAAACCAGTTTAATTCCCAATTTCTGTAGTTCTGTTTCGATTATGTTGTGTGGGATAGAGGGACAAACATTAGATATCAGTAGTCTCTCGTTGGGTGTGATCAGCCTTCGCGCTTGTAGTGATTGTTGACCGATTTGTATTGTTCCTTGGTTTGTATCCATAAAGTTGTCGACAATTTCTTCCTTTGATAAGTAGATACAAATTCTGTTGTTCGATATCCTAGATGAGAATATGATATTACTTGGTTTTATTTTGCTGCCTAAGGCAATAAGGTAATCTTCTAGCTTAAGGTTTTCGAGTGCGGGGAAGATTATTGCTTGTTTCTTTGAAGGAAAAATTGTTGTAGGTTGGTTAAGTACTGATGAGTAGGATCTAGTAGTTTGTGAAGTTTGGGAAACCCTGTAGTCAGAGTTTTCCGTCGAATTATTTTCTGAATCCATTGGGATTGCATTTATTTCCTCCATATTAAACGTCGTATCGTATCATACGGTTCTGTCGGAGAGTAGCATCTGGGCACCTGTTGCACTGATAAGGCGCACCAGGTTACTGATAAGGTGTTTCCGAATTTTGTTCTTCGTTGTTATTGTTTATTTATTCGCTCGCAATGATGGAAATTATCAGAACAAATACACTTACAGTTAAAGCGATCAATCGAAGTGAGTTTAGGTAATGGCTTTCACTTTTGTGTTTATTTCACTACACTTTGTCACAGTAGAAATTAAGTATTTTAGACAGACTGGTGCAGATACGTCTTTATCAGTCGGTCAACCATACGGGAATCCCTCGAGAAATTGATTCACATCGTATTCAAGATAAAAAGAATAAGCATATTTATCATAAAAGAATTCTTAAACAACGAAAGAAAAATTAGTTTATTTTGTTTCAGACATAATGCTCCTGAAAACGAGCTTCCTTCTTATATTATGCGAAATGATAATTTTGATCAATCCCTTTGAAATAATTCCAATAGAAAATAATATTTTGCCTATTTTGCTAGGAAAGGCTTACGTAACAAGGAAGAATTTGCAATTAATTTATCATATTGATTTAAAAAAAATACAAGATATAATTTTTAAATATCAAGTAGAAATTGAAGCATTGAAGCATCAACAGTTGGGTTTTGCAGCTACAGCTAATTACGAATATTTATTACATACTAATGAAATTAATATTAATACGTTCGAGGAACTTTTAAATGAAAAAACTAGAATTAAAAGAGGATTAATTAACCTTGGTGGCAAGATTTCGAAAATACTATTTGGAACATTAGATTCTGATGATGAAGAACTTTATAGAACTTATTTCAATAGCATAGAGAAAAATGAGAAGACACTCATGAGGAATCAAAAACAGATCGCGACTATTGTAAATGACCTTAAAGATAAATATAATGATAAATTTAAAAAATTGAATGATAATCTTAAATTACTGCAAATTGTGCCAGCATTGAGGGATGTTCAACAAATGCATCTCATGACATTTGAAATCAAAGATATTAAGAATACATTAGACGAAATTCAAACAGCAGTTAGTTTTGCCAGATTACATCTCTTACATGAATCTATTCTACCGTACACAAAATTCGTAGAATTAGTCAAAAATGTCACTATTATTCCAATGCATCATATAAAAGATTACTATCAATTATGTCATACCAAAGTTATTTTCAAAGACAAGATCTTACTTTTTCTGATATCAATTCCAACAATTTATGAAGATAGTTTTGATTTACATAAATTTTACTATTTGCCTCAAAACAATCTTACCCTTCCCTTTACCTATCCTTATTTGCTCTCACAAGAAGAGACATTAAAATGGTCAACAAGTGAATGTCATCCAGTCGAAGATGATTTCCTCTGCGATCAAGACTCATTATCCAAGCCTCCAATATGTATGGAAAATATCTTGAAAACCCACTTCGAAAATTGTACAAGACGAAAAATGGTTCCTACGTCAAACCTCAAATTATTAGAAGATGGAAATATCCTCTCCGTGGAAAACACAAAAATTAAAGAAGATTGCCCTCATCAAACAAAATGGCATTTTGTTCCTCCAATCACTATTATACGCACAAGTTGTGTCGTCAGTAATGGTCAAAAAGAAATTTCCCCAACTGCAGTTATTAATGAAGAAAAATTCATCGTTTTACCCAAGATGGTACCTAAATACAAATACTCCAAGAGAGAAGATGATGCTACAGAGGATGAAGAAATCCCAGATATCCATTTAGAAGAGTTGGAAGGATGGAACTTCCAAAATAATAATCATACATTTTTAATAATCTTAATATTGATAATTTTAGCAATAATTGCATTTTTAACTTTTAAATATTTTAATAATCATTTTAATTGTAAAGCTACTCCTTTGGGAGATACCTTTATCCAAGGTGGGGAGGAATTACATAATCCTAACCCTTATTAACTTAAATTAGACTTTTGTTTGTTACTCATTTGAATCTACATATAGCCATACAATATTAACATTACGCAATAGTGCACCTGCATCCTTATCTCTTTTAAGATAACCCAATGTTATAAATATCAATTCATTCAGGATGCAAGAGGAGAATTAATTCAGAAGTCAATCAGTTACTTTGCTTGTCTCATTACATAGAGTAGTCTCTAGTCACCGTTGTAAATTTCCAAAAATAAAGTTTGTGTTTTTAAAAACGGAATTTTCATCTCAAAAGGAGGTCATTCTAGCGAATACCAAAATAGTGAGGAAGTTCTTAACGTCCGTTTGAGTAGCCTTGGTAGAAGGTTCTGCCCGGCTCCTCAATGGCCTACCCAGCTTGGTGATATATATATATATATATATATATATATATATATATATATATATATATATATATATATATATATATATATGTATATATATATATTTGTCCAATAGACGTTTCCAGTCCCGATACGTTTCTAAGGCGACCTGAGACCCACATGATCCGAATGTTTTCTTCGAGTATATATGATGAAATAACGTTAATGAGAATTATAACTCCTTAGGCACACTTAGAGGGGAAAAGAATTCCTTCATTTAAAAAAGTAGCATAATCGATAATATTTTCCAAACCCGAGACATTGCACCAACTTTACAATCCCACATATACTCCAGCGGTAAATATGGCCAACGTTCACGATCCCGGCGCTGTTGCCAGTTTGACGGGACTGGAGCCGACAATTTCGATGTATAAAATGACGCGATAGTCGAAATTCATATATGTGTGAGTTTGTATTGTCTCAATATTCTCATGAAGCGAATTCCTTTTTAACAGATTCTTCTCAAATTTTGATCCATTAATAACATAACCTCGGGAGGCCTGTATACATAAAATGATTGTAATAAAATATTAAAAATTAATTTTTAGCTTCCTTCTGAAATCTACAAGGGGGTTCCTGAAATTCGTGCAAGTACTACAACTATCATAAAAATGAGACAAAAATCAACAAAATTTATTGAAACACTGTTGACAAAAATTGAGATCTAGAGAGGGAAATATGAATTATTTTAATATTCCAGAGTTAGACCAGAGAAGTTCGTGCCAAGCCCAGAATTCCTCCTCTAATGTATTTTCCAAATTAAAATAAAAAACAGAAAAATCTAATTCATTCCTATAAATATCGCGTCAATGAATAGGTATGAGATTTGAAATATTCCATAACAAACTAAAACGACCAGAGTAATCGCAATAGCTTTCCTCGATAGGTACAATCATTCATTAATGTGAAACACTGAAATGAAATAACACAAACAAAAATGAAAAAATTGATTACTGACGTTCAAATTCCGTCAATATTATTTTGAAAGTTTTGCGAAATGAGAACCGTTTGTTTGTACACATCTGTCACGTTGAATTCTCCGATGAGATGAAGCCTTCCGATCCATTTTGCCATTGTTTCTTAATAGATCACAAAAATTCATCATTCAATTGAATGCATTCAATTGGTTTCTCGTCGTCTGGATATTCTCCTCATAAACCTCCTTCAATTTTACCCACGAAGAATTGTATAGAAGGTTCAGATCTGGTAATCTATAAGGTCATGGTTCCAGTTGGGCCTCCTGGACCAATTCATTTAATTGGATAGGTATTGTCCAGACCATTCCTTACTTTGAAACTGTGTTTCTCCGATTTTTATGCCCTGTGGCATGACAGGAGAAATATTTTGTGGAAAGTTAATATTATACAAATGCGAAGGACTAAGGGAGATGATTCCTCGATGAAAAAAAGCAGGGATAGTTCCTATGTTCCTATTATCTCCAAGTTCTAAACATTCTACATACTGCATGTGGAGAGGAAACTCTAGTATACTGCGCTTTACAATTGAATACTGTTGAAAAATTAATTTTCGACTGTCAAGGTTGAAATCTAATTGATTATTTGTTTATGCAGCGTGTCGCATGCCCACTTTTAAAAGAGCCAAACTTCATGATGGGATCATACAAGTGATTTGGAACGAAAAATGTCATATAACACACCATCGAAATGTTATCGGTTATTCTTTAATATAACATTTTTTGATTTCATGAAATATTCCAAGTTTTTCTAATGGTATCAATCACACTACAGTTATCTTGTAGCCTAATTGAATTTGACCACATATCTGGAAACAGCAATAAATCTGCTACATGATGAGAATTCGTGTGTACGAAAAAATTTCTTATTGCGGGCTTGGTAAGGGGATGGGATGAATATCACGATTCTGAATTGAACAAAATTAAACCTATTTTTCTAATGGTTTTATCAATGAAAAATTATTAATTATGGATATGTTTTCTTTTCAACAAAAAATACCCCATTTAGATTGCTTCCGAATGACATATAAGCTTTTATTCTTGCTGCTTGTCTTCTTCCATTATATTTATTTATTACATAATTGTTTCCAGTAGAGGACAAGCCTATAAACTCGAGGGTGATAGATTAACATACATGCATACATGTGGATAGACGAAAATGAAAGCGAAAAATACAAAACTGACATGTCATATACAAAAAAGAAAATAAAGATATAACACCACAGTTCCTCACAGAGAGGGCTTCTACCTGTCATAACTGTTTTTGAAACCGTTTACCGAGGTCGATCGCACTACGCATTCAGGGAGATGGTTCCAGTTGTGAAATATAAGAAGAAAATGTTAACATATGAATATAATGGCTAACAAGATAACATCGGAAAACTCGACACATTCCAAACCTTAATTTGATTTATTTTGAAGCTCCTTATGATTGAATATTAAAATAATTCACATGGAAATCATGAATTTATCTGCAGAATCAAATAACCCAAATGAATAAACTAAATTTTAGTGATATAGATTTTATAAAAACATGTAAAGAAAACAAATTACTACTGGTACTTATACTCGTAATAATTGCTCGAAATGTCCTCCGCCTTGTTCAATACATTCTACACATCGTTTTTGTAGTGAATCTGCAACCCTGCGAAGTTTCTGACGCATTTCAGCATAACACAATGTTATTCTTTCGATCAGGACCTCTCGAGTCTGAACGCTAATTCAATAAACTTTTTCTTTCAAGGTGTTCCAGACATAAAAATCCAAAGGCGTAAGGTCGGAGCCTCTTTGTGGCCATCTTACGTTGACCCTCAACTCATGTTGAAAATGAGAAACCATGTTCGCATGGGGGTTTTCTCTTTTCCATACATGGGTTGAAGGTCAACGTGTGGTTGGCAGTCATGAGAGGTGAACTTTTCGAACGAGTAATATTTCCCGATTCGATTGATCCAAAGCATCTTGACAGACATATTGGAGAAAATGTCTGGTTTCCAATGAATGGCTGTCCAGCTCATAATAGCCGGAATGTACGGGACCAAATAAATCAATATTTTGGGGTGCAATGGATTGGAAGGTACAGTCCGGTAAGATGGCCAAAAAGAAGCCCCGACCTTACACTTTTGGATTTTTATGTCTGGAACACCTTGAAAGAAAAAGTTATGACAATATTTTGAATAGAATCTGAGTGGTGTTATTGAATTCTTTCCGTATACAAACTAGATTATCACACGTACGGAAAATTATAAAAGTCCGATGGTGTGTGTCAACTTCAGGATCTTCGCGAAAAAAAAAATTAATTTTCTTTACCCTCTGCCGTTAATAGTCAAACGTCAATAGTCATCTGCGATGAATCGCAGATTCGCAGAATCGCAGATTCCTCAGAATCGTCTCAGTCGTCACTGAAGGTATTTAATTTTAGTTTATCGCAGCAGTTGCGAAATAATTTACTAGTTACGAGAAGTAAAAATTTCAAGACATAGATGAGTTCCAGAAAATGTCAATTTAAATGTCAAAATTTGAAAAATCACTATAGTCTTTTCCAGAATTATTGACATCCCAGTAGGTTTTTAAAGTCCAGAGGCTCATAACAGCGTTTCTGGTGTTGAAACCTGAAGATGGGATGCGATTAGTCATCCCGAAACTGGTATTTCTTGTAGAATAAATTGTTGAGAGACAGTTTTTAGGTGTTTTGATTTATTTTGGTATATTATATCATCTGTTCATTTCAGCTCAAGCTAATTCAAATATCTATATTAAACTTATATTAGGTATCACATCACTCTGTAAATTAACTTGTACCTATAGGCGAAAACCAATCGTGTAACTGAAAGTCCTCAGAATTGATAATGATTTTTATGTGTATTTTTATAAATGATTAAATTGAAAGTTTGACTGAGGAATACCCTTCCACCTCCTGAACTGAAAATTCCCAATTGTTAGTTCGGGATACTCGAGTAATTTCCAATATTTCATCTCTATGATTCAAACAAAAATGAAGTTGCTGAAGAATACTTGTACCAGAGATAGAGTTTTCAAGAATAGTTTTTCAAGAATATAAGGACTTCATACTGAAAAAACCTTTTTATCACTGTGGTAGGAGTAAAAAATCTCCATTGCTTTTGTATATTGATCTTCTGAAAAATTTCTGGAAAAGAGCTCCTGTCAAGTCAACCAAATATAACTAGAATGATGTTCAGGAAATTCGTAAATTCGTAAACACGACAGAGGGTCAAGTAGGGTGTGGTGAAAATACAATTTTTGTGCATAGGATCCTAAACGTGCCAGTGCTCCTGAAATTAGGTCGACTCACTTCACTTAATCGGGCTTGTAAGTTTCCATACGTGTGCTATTATAGTTCGTATACGAAAAGAATCCAATAACACCACTTCAATTCAATTCAAAATATTGTCATTGAATATTTCTCATGACGACTGTTCATCATACCGGGATCGTATAAGTTTTCTTATAGTACATTTGAAGTGTATAAATCGAAAAGATGACAAAATAAATTCTCAAGCTCTTCAACTGCAGCGTTGCCAAATTTTCGGACTAGATGCGTCGGTCAACTATGCGGATTATATACATCAAGTTCATGTCGCTCGAAGCGCCCTCGCACTGGCCAAACTCTGAAGTTTTCTGTATATAATAACGAGTATAACCGACTTTTCAGACCCACCTGAAAATTCACCCCTAGCATCCCCTAACCCCCCTTATAACGATTCTATGGTCGAACGTTACCAGACCCGGAGCCGGGTCTGACAACGTCACTTTTGGACTGAAAAGTCGGTCGAGTATACCGTTTTGGGTCTGTATATGCGGTCGAACAAATCTATATATATATATATATATATATATATATATATATATATATATATATATATATATATATATATATATATATATAAACTTATTTCGAATACTGAACGCTGGAGGTGAATCTCGATGATATCTCTCATAAACTCAGCAGTCATGTATATAAAGAAATATTTTAGTGTATAATTAGTATGGTAATTAGTTATGACTCAGATAAGTCCCCGATGATATTGTGTTCTAATGCTTCAATATTTAAAATACCTACAATGAGAAAATAATGAACATAAATCATTGAAAATTTCCAAATTTCCTGTCCAAAAAATACACCGAAAATCTACTGAAAGCAACACCCCTGCTTCAGGAGGGTTGACCTATCTGAAAATCTAAAAAAAAAAACTCATGGATAACAAGAAACCTAGAGAACATCCTGAACCCTAGAATTCAATGTATGATAAGCAGTAGATTAAAAGCAACCAGAACAACTACTATTGTAATCAATTCAGTATTGAATATACAGAAGTTCAAAGTGTATTATCCCATATGTTCCGTTGTAAAGTTATTCCAGCTTGCACTAAAAACATAAAATATTTTGAAAATCATCTTAATCAAAATTCATTGGACACTATGGGAAAGATTTCCGATAAGTATTGAAGTTTTCAAGATATGCCTTGTTTTGAGTGAAAAATTGGAAAACGTCAGAAAATATCACTATAGCTTTACAATGAAAGATGATTGGACCATACTCTATAGGAGCTCATTGTTGCAAATACCTATGTGAAATTTTGCCAGAGATATCTTGTACACACTGTATATGAAAGAAACATAACATGAAAATTATGAAGAAAGTATAATTATCAGGACACCATTATCATATCATTTCGGAGTAAACGATTTTGGAAAAGTAAAGATTGGCTTTCCTTGCCAATGAATGACAAATGTCTACAGAAATATATTGTTCTCAAAAAATATCCCAGCGTCCATAGAAATTTTAATATGAAGATAGGAAAGAGGCAAATGGAATAAATTCATTATTGTTATTGAACATATTTAAAGAATATCCCGAAACAAGCGAAATTTGAATTATAAATTGATATTCTACAATGTGAAAATATGTGATGTCTACCTCCAAACCTCGATCAACACCCCTAATTTTCAAATGCGAAGTATGGGCTTTTGATATCGTTTGGGAGGTAGCTTTATTCTCTAACCAAAAATCTTGTTGTTTTTGAGTTTCTGAATGAACAACATGAAGAATTTAACCTTCTGATTATCGAAATTCCGTAGAATACAAGCAATATGTAACACCATCGATTATTACCATTGAGTATCAAATACTGAGTGTTATATGTATACAATTTATATTAAATTATAATTATGAGTATTTAATAATCGAAGAAATTACCTTCTTAGCCCAATTTCGAATTTTCGATTTCAATAATCGGTATATAAGTTCGAAATGCCCACCGTGAAAATCTTGGAATACATATTTATTTCTTACTTATATACAGAGTCTTTCACGAGGAACCTCACCCATATTTATACGGGAAACTACTGAACGTATTTTCATGAAATTCAACACTTATAAGTATTTCACGATGCTGATGAAATCTAAAATATTTTCAAGGCATGAGCACCTCCGGTTTTTCCGGAAATGACGTCAACTTCCGTTTTTCAAATTAGAACACCATTTTTTTATTGCAGAAATAGATTCCTTAGAAAATTTCAAGTTATTTTGATGTAACATTTTTCAGTTTTGGTTGGAAAATTCTCTCTGAGCGGGAAAATTCGAAAAAAAAATCGAAAATAGAGCTCCGCTGAAACAAGAATAACTTCGAGGTTTTTGGATGGAAAATTTTCATTTTTGGGATTTTTCAAGATGTAAGATTGATGTATCCACTTTAAAAATCGAAATCGCGATTCATGATACAGGGGGTGAAAAAATCGCTTTCAAAGTTAGGGATGACAAAATCGTGAAAAATCAATTTTTTCAAATTAGAACCCCATTTTTTTATGGCAGATATTGAATCTACGTTAACAAATAATGTGAGTGTATGCATCACACCCTTGCCCTAAAATGGATATTTTCTGAGTTATTCACAAAAAACTGTTTTTCGTCTTGAATTTTCAGCTATTTCTTTTCCCTTCACGCCAAAAAGATGAAATTTTCAGGAACTGTTATTTGAACCATGCTGTAGATTTTTCTTGAAACCGACTTCAAGTTACTATTAGGAGAACCATGGCAAACTCTCGCAGTTATAACTAGAGAAGATGCTCAAAGTTTTGACCGTTAATTTCTAGACATTTATTTATACGTCTCAGAAATGCTTCGTGCGTTGCTCTTTTTATTTCATCGGGAGGAAGAGATCTGCAAAAGTGTTTAAAAACCAAATTGAGTTTCAAAACTATGAATCTAAAAATCTGAACAAACCTGAACGCATTTCTGACTCGTTCTATGTAGTCCTCTTTATCAGTCAGGGGAGTTGAGTAGACAATATTTTTTATCCTACCCCAAACATAATAGTCTAAAGGAGTTAAATCGGGAGAACGTGGTGGCCAAAGATGTGGACCATTGTTCGCCAACCATCGATCTTCAAATAGCCTGTAGAGGATATTTGACACATTGAGTGAATTGTGTGGAGGCGCGCCATCTTGTTGATACCATAAGTCATTATGGTTCTGTACTAGCGGCTCAATTATTTGAGTCAATATGTCAGAATATCTATCTCCTAAGGGAGAACATTCTTTAAATAATGCAAACATGTGTAGTGTTCTATCTTACCAGTTAAAGTCCCATCATAAATGTGAACATCGAGAATTGGATTATTTTCGATGGCGCAAAAAACATTGAAACTCCAGGTCTCTTGAAAGTTCCATTGTCTGAAGTGGTGGTTGTTCTCTTCATCCCAATAATGACTATTATGCCTATTGAAAGAACCATTCTTTGTGAATTTAGATTCATCTGTCCAAATTATACAGTCCAAAAAGTTTTCATTCTCTTGAAATCGAATCATCATAGCTTCGCAAAACTCTGTTCTCCTGACGAAATCAGTTTCCTTCAAATGCTGTACCCTATTGAATTTATATGGGTGCATTTTATGTTTTTTCAATATTCTCCAAACACTCGATTGAGATAATCCCAGATCAATCTCGGCATCTTTGAGAGAATTTTGAGGATTCACACGAAAATATGCATGAACTGTAATTTCGTTGTTCTCATCTTCTACTACACTTTTTTCTCTGTGTATAGTTTTCTTAACGAAAGATCCGACATTTCTCAAGTTTGTCATGGTTCTGTTAATGGTATCTCTCGTTGGTCTGGGTCGGTCAGGAAACCTCTCAATGAACAGTCGAATCGTTCTATCTACAACTTTATTACATTCTCCATGAAGTAGAATGAGATTTAAATAATCTTCATTGGTAAAATTAGGCATAGTGATCGATTTTATAACTTAATATGAATTATCACCAAATTAATAGTAAACACAAAATGCTACTGAATAAAGAGGAATTTGGCAGATTTAATTAATGATATCTATCATTAAAAAAAAGAATGTAAAACATGGTAAGTTTTTGCATATGGTTCATAAGGAATTATTTATTTATCACTGGAGAGAAAACCGATGGCCGATTAGTTGAAATAAAGAGGTTTCCGATACAAATTCGAATCAAAATTCGCCATCTATTTAGGAACAACCTGTAACTTTTTTCTCTTGCATATTAGGGTAGTAAAATCTAAAACATGGTTTGAGTAACAGTTCCTGAAAATTTCATCTTTTTGGCGTGAAGGGAAAAGAAATAGCTGAAAATTCAAGACGAAAAACAGTTTTTTGTGAATAACTCAGAAAATATCCACTTTAGGGCAAGGGTGTGATGCATACACTCACATTATTTTTTAACGTAGATTCAATATCTGCCATAAAAAAATGGGGTTCTAATTTGAAAAAATTGATTTTTCACGATTTTGTCATCCCTAACTTTGAAAGCGATTTTTTCACCCCTTGTATCATGAATCGCGATTTCGATTTTTAAAGTGAATACATCAATCTTACATCTTGAAAAATCCCAAAAATGAAAATTTTCCATCCAAAAACCTCGAATTTATTCTTGTTTCAGCGGAGCTCTATTTTCGATTTTTTTTTCGAATTTTCCCGCTCAGAGAGAATTTTCCAACCAAAACTGAAAAATGTTACATCAAAATAACTTGAAATTTTCTGAGGAATCTATTTCTGCAATAAAAAAATAGTGTTCCAATTTGAAAAACGGTTGAGGTCATTTCCGGAAAAACCGGAGGTGCTCATGCTTTGAAAATATTTTAGATTTCATCAGCATCGTGATATATTTATAAGTGCTGAATTTCATGAAAATACGTTCAGTAGTTTCCCGTATAAATATGGGTGAGGTTCCTCGTGAAAGACCCTGTATAGTAGCCTTGAGTATTAGTTAAATACTCAAAGATAGTAGCGAATTCCAGTTATCATTCTTTCAATAACTTTTGAAAAATTCAGGATTTTTTGGATATGTTACAAGATATAATTTCTATCTAAAAAATTGGGAATTTAAGTAATACTCAAAGGGGGTGGAACGTTGAAGAGTGTCAATTGAAAATTCAGGTTCGATGGCTTTCGAGATTTTCTGTGAATATGTACTGTAATCGAATTTGATTCCATTGGGCTTTCCACACTGTAGAAGACTATATTATAATCCTAGGGAGGCTTTCAATTAATAATTATTAATTAATAATTATAATTAATTATAATTTCAACTATACAGAAAGTTTATTTCACCGCATCAACTGTGCCACTTTCAAATCACCTGTCACAGACTTTGTAATCACCCGTCAATTTTTTTTTCAAGATTTACAATAAAAAAAACTATATCCTATCAAATTTTTGAGCTCACAGAAACAAGTTTATACACTTTATTTATTCTACAATTTAAAAAATAAAGGGGCTGAGGACGTGCAGGGCTGACGTATAAACATTTCCAACCTTACAGGAAGACCGTTACTTGTTACCGTTACTCCAACTAGTTGGGCTATTAGGCATATTGGGTTGTCAATCATTCTTGAATGGATCGTAGTCTATGAAATCAACATTCGACCTTTGGTTCAATAAATACTTAGAATCAAATGAAGTCAGATCAAATACTGAAGTTTTATCCATTTATTCACACTTGACATCGATCGAAAATTTTCTTATACATGGTAGGTATCGGACTCGATGGCTTCACCGTAAATGGCCAGCTCTTGAGATCTTAATCCAAAATCCTGCAACTTGACGATGGATCTTTCTACATTCCATATAATAATGAAAAATCATTGTTGTTAATTTTTCTCAAAATAAAGTCCTCAAGTGCCACCATTTTTTTGAGTATCCCCATAAGAGGAAATTCTTTGTCATCCTCTTCATTCACGATCTATCTTATTCTGGAAGCATTCAGCTAAAATACAAGTCGCTTGGATTACATTACATTGAATGTATGTTCGATACCATCTGATATATTTTTATATAGTATTTAGATTATCAAGTTTACTGCTTAAATAAGCAGCCCCCAATTCTAAATAGCACTGATACTCTCGTTTTCAATCACTTTCGGCAATTTTGTTAAATCAATTTATTAGCTGTAATAACTTACTGTTGACATTGACGACATTTCATGATTATACAATGGAGTATAATTTCTAGGGTCAACTAAAGTGCGTGATCGTGATGTTAGGGATCTTCTCAATGTTCCTTACCGTAGAACAGCACTGTCCGATTATACGTTTATATGGCACCCTTTGCTCTTTCTGTTTGAGCGAGCGTGTTGACAATTTTTCCAACAATTGCGATGAATTCAAAAAATTCCTTGAACACTCCTTCTCTACTACCTCTTGTGCAGGAAATAACTGACCATTTGGCTTATATAGGTACCTTGTAATTTGTGGCTGCTTTGGTGCTTTGTCGGTACGAGGATGTATTGATATCTAGTAAGCCTAGACCAGTTCCATGCATAAAAAAAAATATTGCGTTACCATAGCAACGAACAATAACTAATTAGAAGTGTAAAGCCGGGTCCAGACTATGTAACAAAACATTTTATTAACAAAGTTATACAACAAATGTGTTATACAACTTAGTTATATAACTTGTTATAAAATAGCAGAGACATCCAGACCATGTAACAAAATAAAACTAAACAAAAGTGCTCATCTGGAAGCAGTGGCATCTGTAGTATTGAAAATGTCCTCAAACGTAGAGAATGTCATTTTGGCAGCAGCAGCTTTCGTGATTTTATGTAGACGAGTGAAATCTCATCGTTGAGAGCTAGAGGAGCATTATAGTGGATCAACTCTTTTGAAGGATCTAGCAATGGATGACATGGACCCATTGACAGGGGACATTAAATGTGATGGTAGTTTCAAAAATTTCCTAAGGATAACAAGTTCTGATTTCGAATACCTGATAAATCAAATCGGCCATAAAATAGGCAAAAAAGACACGACATTTCGAGATGCAATACAAGTAAAAAAAGATTGGCGCTGCATTAAATGTTTAATAACACAAGTGTGGACAAGTTGCGGCGTGTTTTATAACAAAGTTATATTACTTTCTTTGATCTTTACCGACACCCAACGGATAACATAAAATTTGCTATATAGCAAGAAAAATGTTGTATAACATTGTGTTATATAACTTTTTCACTTGAATTTCTCAAAGTTATATAACTTTGCTATATAATCTGTTTTGTTACATAGTCTGGACCCGGCTTCAGTGTGAAGTTTGAGGTCAAAAAAGTAAACCATAGTTACGCAATAAATTGAAAGAAAGAAGATGTCCACCGAAATTGTGAAAATCCCGATATTAGAGTATCGAGTCATCATCAAGTGCCTGTATTTAAAATGGTTAAGAGGTAAGCAGATTTACGGAGATATGCTTAATACCCTTGGTGATCAATGTCCTTCGTATGCGACCGTGAAAAATAGGACTGCAAGCTTCAAAAGAGGTGAATTTTCTATTGAAGATGATGACCGATCTGGAAGGCCAGTTTCTGTGTCAGTCCCCGAAAATATCGATGCACTTCATGACATGATCTTAGATTTTGTCAGACCGTCGAATTGGGCTAAAACGGATATCTGAAGCACTGAATATTTCATACGAACGCGTTCATCATATAGTTCACGTTAATTTGGACATGAGAAAAATTGCTGCAAAATAGATCCTCAAATGTTCGAATGTTGACCAGAAGCGTGCAAGGATAGAAGCATCGCGTTCGATCTTAAACCGAATGATTACTATGGATGAGACTTAGGTATATTTCTACGATCCAGAAACAAAGCAACAATCGATGGAATGGCGACACTCTGGTTCTCCAAGACCAAGAAATTTTGTGTCCAAAAATCTGCTGGAAAAGTTCTTGCTTCAGTTTTTTGGGAATGCCATGGAGTAATCATGATTGATTTTTTGGATAAGGATAGAACAATAACCGGAGATTACTATTCGACATTACTGACCACTCTACGGAAAAAAATTAAAGAGAAAAGACGCGGAAAACTATCCAAAGGTGTTTTGTTTTTGCAGGACAACGCCCCTGCACACAAATCGCAAATGCAAAAAATTCGTGATTTGAGGGTTTGAATTACTACTACCCCTTATTCACCAGATTTGGCTTCATCCGACTATCATCTCTTTCCTCAACTGAAAAAAGTTTAAAATGTCGTAAATTTTCTTTCCAAGCTGTGGAAGTCTGGTTTGCAGAGCTAGAAGAAATATTTTTTTTGAAAAATTTAGAGACGTTGCAGGTTCGCTGTAATAAATGTATCCAATTAAGCGGAGAATATGTTGAGTAATAAAATAAACTGCTCCACATGAGTTAAGGATATTGACTTAAAATGCAAAAATATAGTTAAAATAAGATTTTTGTGATGAAAATTCATATTAATATGATTTCAAGTTGCGAATTAATTTTAGCCTGTACGTCTGCAGCGTATACAGGGTGGTTACGAAAAATCGAGAAAAATAACGAAATTTTATTCCCAGAGAATTCAAGCATTTCAAGACTATCAATACAATGTATGGCTTCCACGGGCATCAATAACAGCTTGACAGCTTTTCATACTACACACGAGGTTGTTGAACATTTCTTGAGGAATTTGGTTCCATAAACGGGGCAGAAGCTCTCTCAGATCATTTGAGGATTATGGGGTAGGTTGATGATTATCTAATCTTCTTTGGAGCATATACCATGCATGTTCTATGCGATTCAAATATGGGAAGTGCGGAGGTATTAGTAAATGTGGAATACCAATCTCAATAGCGTTATCCTCTAGAAAAGAAAAGTTTCACCAATAGCAGCGTGAAAATTTGGCACAACATTGTCAATGACATGCTCCCTATAATGTAAGGTGGTCATATTCCCAGGACAAATGTGTAGATCTGTGAGCCCGTTGAAACATATCCCGGCCCATACATAACACTACCCCCTCGGAATGGATGGACTTCTTGGACATAGCGACGATTACGGGGTATGAGTGGGATTGTCTATACCCTTATTCTTCGAGAATCTGAAAATCGTCCATATCTGGATTCATCAGTGAAAAGGACACTACGCCATTGATCGTTCCAATTGATATGTTGCCTTGCCCATTCCTGTCTTTGACGCCTATGGTCACTTGTTAATGGAACTCCACTTAATGGACGTCTAAAACCTAGATTCACCTCTCTCAAACTTCGTCTGATGGAAACTTGGACCCCATCTGCATTTTGAAGAGCATTCTACAAGTAGATGTAGGGTTTCTTCTCGGCGCCGAAACGTTGATGAAACGATCCTGAACAGGTGTTGCTTTTCGTCGCCCACCAAGCCTTGGTCATTCCAACACGGAACCTGTCTCCCTGAACCTATTCCAAAGTCGAGATATCACACTTTGGCTGACTTGGAGCCTTTCCGCTACAACAACCTGAGTTAGGCCTCCCTGTAGCATTCCGATAGCCCTATTAGACTCAGCGTTTGTTAATTTGCGTCTTGGCATTTTCAGAAAACTCCTTTCAAATCGAAGCCGTTGATAAACTGACTTAAAAAAAAAACTAGGCTATCAGATTGACGAAATGTCTCATACTGATTTTTATTAGATCGATTCAAGTTGTTATCGAGTTTAAATGATTTTATAGCGATTTTCTCGAAGATTACATACTTTTAAAAACGATTGAATACGATATCCCTAACTCTTGTGGAGCAGTATATTTTGACATTGAAATTTTGTTTTCAACCTTTGCACAATGAACTAACTGATAAATAAAATAGGGGCCCAGGAAATATTGAATATAATGTGCAACAAGAGGATCGATCAAGGGTAGGATATTGCTGGCACCTTCCTCTACATCCGAAATAGACATATTTTTATAAATAAAGTTTCTCTCCTCCAGTAGTTCAGCTCGTTCCAGACTACACAATCAGACGATGACAGGAAGACGCGGGACAAATTTAGCTCGATGGGAATCAGTGCAATAACAGTTTCTGTGAAACAAATTCGACTAAGCTCTCAGTATGTGAATAGTTGTGTTCATGAAATACCATCAAACTAATATTTTTTGTGTGAGGCCTGTGAATTTATCGAAACAATGAATCATTTGAAGGTGTTTATACGTGTGAGGCCGTTTTCTCAAAGGTAATAGAGTTGTTTATATTTACCATTAGTTGAGTTAATGAGGTTAATTCGAATGAATCCTATCCTGATATGTTTTCTAGTAGGCATAGAAAGAAATCAAAACCACAAACAATTGAAAACATTATTTTGTGTTGACAAAACCTGTATATTTCAAAATTTTTATGAATGACGTTGGCGAATCCTCCAACAGGTAAGGAAAGGTGATTTTCTTCTTAATCGTAAATATTACATTTTGTTCTGAATTCATCTTAAGGTAGAGATCTTTGAGACCTTCGAAGAACCAGGCTGCGCCCTATGATAGTTATTATTCGATTTGGTGTAGTTTATTCCTGAATAGCATCAATGTTACAAAAACAAAAATAATATTTCACATAATTTTTCAAGGAAATAATCGAAATGTACTTTTCCTCATGAATTCAAATGATTGATTGAAGGATTATAAAAAACTACACAGTGATATACGGGGTGTTACGAATGAACAGGAAGTGATTTTGCATAACTTTTCCCGTTTATGTAGGGAAAACGGTAGTATCTGGTACGTTCCCTGTTTGAGTTTTCATCGCTAGTGTTAGTGAGTATTTTTCGCTATCTTTTGGGACCGCACATCCCAAAAGATAGCAACAATTACAAACATGATGTTCCGTGCTATTCACTTGAGTGATGAAATGTTTCACAGGCAAAATGATGAGAAAATATTGAATCTACTGGTGAAAAATAACTACCCAACATCTTTGGTGAAGCGTGTTCTTAGCCAGTATAAGCGAAAAATGCTCACTAACATTAGCGATGAAAACTCAAACAGGGAAAGTACCAGATACTACCGTTCTCCCAACATGCAGGGTTTATCCGAAAAGATTGATAGAGCTTTATAACAAGCCAACCCTTCCATGAAATTGGCTTTCTATCCGTTTAAGTGCGTCAGTTCTCTTTTCTTTAAACTCAAGGATGAAACTCCAGACTGTCTGCAGTCCGAACTAATATAAAACATCCCTTGTATAGACTGCAGCAAATTTTACATAGGGATGACAAGACAATACCTTAAAAATAGAATCTACCAACATAAATATGATTGCAGACCCATCAATAAAGATAAGAATGAAAAAACCGCCCTAGCTGCCCACCATTTTGATGAGAACCATAATTTCGATTTCGAGAAAGTCACTATTTTAGAAAGGGAAAAAACTTACAAAAAAAGATGTATCGGTGTGATGGTACATATTTCTTTAAATGAAACAGTGAATTTGAGAACTGATGTACAGAATTTAAGCTCAATGACATTTTGGAGAGGTATAAACGAATTATTCGTTCTTAATGAGATTTCAGGAACATTCCTGTCCTCAGTGATATTAGATCGCCATATGACTCTCGCCCCTCTGTATGTGTCAATTGTTACGGAAACGAGTTTCATTGTTTGTTATGGAAGATATGTTTTTACTACGTGAAGAGCTCTAATGAGGGATTCCTCAATAATTTTATTTAATGACAAAGGCCTACATTAACATTTCAAAACTTAACGATATGGTTTCATGTATGTTTCTGGAGAATATAAGGGGTACTCCATATGAATAGGTACGTGTTTCTTAGATGTGTCGCCTCCTGTCTGAAATTTGCCGTTTTGTGACTTGCTTTCTATATTGTCTTATATTGTTACTGTTTTTATTTTAAAGATTTTATGGCATTGTGTTACGCCCTATGTTTTAAAGCTGTAAATTCTATTTTTAGCCTTGATGAAGACCAGAAATAAAGGTCGAAATGTCGGCATCTCATAAAGGATTTCATTTCCCCAGTCCTCTTAGCCACTAGCTATTACTGAATATTTCGAGAAGTTAGGACACGAATACTAGTGATGATCCTGAAAAGAATTATTTGCGACCAACTACTAGAATATTGCTCAGTTAATGATATTATTCCGGTAGAACAACACGGCTTTGTCCCTGGGCGTTCAACAGTTACCAACCTACTCACCTGTATTTCCGACTGGACCAAGGCGTCCGACCGCTCCGTTCCTGTTGATATCTTCTATTTGAGAGAACTTCTATTGGCGAGAACTGTACGCAAATACATGGGGAATGCAGAGGAACACCGTCTGCTCCGACAGGAAGTGCGGGTGGATCAGAAATCCAACCGACAGCAGGAAGCCGAGGAGCGGCCCGAGAGCTGGGCTCCAACAGAGCTCAATCCTTTTGATATCTGAGATATCTGGGATGAGAGAATGTTCCTCTGAATAGGAGTGTGAAAGCCGCAAGGCTAAAGTCATAATAATTACTCAATAAAATATTGCTGTGGAAAAAGATCACTAGCATATCGGATGTCAGCACCTTGAACTCCGCAAATATAGAAAGCGAACAAAGCATGTTGCGAGGTAAGATAAAACTCAAGATGAAACCTAAAATACAGTCACCTAAAATAACAGCAAAACAAATTGATTTGGAGGCACTATGGAACGAATCAACGAGAAACCTATAGGGGAAAGTGGGGGAATTGGGAACACTTAATTTCAAATGCTGAAAAATTATACAAAAAATCACTAAAAATATTAAACTTCCATTGAAAAAGGAACTTTGCTCATTTATGTACTAATCGAAAACAAAAAATTATAAAAAATCAACGTTTCCTAAAAAATATAAACGAAATCAAAAATTACTATCGTTTCTATTTACCCGACACCCTATGGGGTTATTGTGAACAGTCCCGGAGCAAATGAGAATAATTATAAATGGCACATATCACACAAGTATATACGTCTTGTTTCTCTTGCAGTACATTTTTCATGTGCCCAGAGTTTACAGGTATCTCGCATGATACAATCCTCCATTGGTGGGGCTTCATACCTTATATAGCAAATTATGCAGAAAAATTCTTCTTTTCTGTGTAACCTGGGTTGAATTTCTCAGTGCTTTGCTTTTGGCGTGCCTTTTAGTACCATTTTTATGTTGGTTTTAGGTTCTTCATGTTTAATTTTTTTCCTTCTTAACATTTCTCTGCAGGTATTTGCTTTCTTTGCTTTTCTTCGTGTTGATTTTTCATTAGTGAACTCGATAATATCTTGAATTCATTTTGTTTCAATTTTCGGAACAGAGTATTTAGTTCCAGCTTAGCCTAATGTGAGGTTTTCGTTTCTTAAATCTTCCAACACACAGCAGGGATATTCAATTTTATATTTCGTTTCGGTCTTCTTTGTATAATTTCTTGGCATCTAGATACAAAACATTTCAACGTTAAAATATTCTTTAACCATCAACCAGAGCAGCACAGATGTAATTGGGAACGCAAGGGATATAAGGTACGTTCCCAATTACCCACCTGACATCGTTCCTAATTAGCCCAAGTTATCAAAAGAATTAAAAATGGCTGGCATTCATTTACCCATTTTCTTTCAACTTCAAATCACGTAGGTTTTGAAAAAATATAGTACCAGTATGGAATCAACAAAATATGGCACCTCTAAACTTCAAAATAAGATAGTTGCAAGTATTATAACACACGGAAAAATTATAGTCGAAATGCGAAATCCATTCTTTGACCCACCGTAACAGGAAATATGCAACTTATCGCCGCAACTTTTGAGTAAGCCCTGAGAATCGCCAGATGCATCCGTTGAAAATGTTGAAGACAGTGTCGCACATGAGGAAGTATTTTTTATCTAGCTGTTCCCAATTACCCGCCGTTCCCAATTACCCCACTCTCCCCTACCAGCAGATATTGAGGATGACATTGAGCAGAACACTATTAGAGAAGAGGAAAACGTGGAGGACAGCTGGAATGAACTGAGATATAGCGTGGAGAGCTGTAAGAGAAGCCTTGGTAGTTCGTATGGCCACAGTCAATGAAACACCACGTTCAAAAACGCCTTGGTTTCGCTAAGGAGTGAAAGAAAAATGTAGAGAAAAGCGAAACGCATACTTACAGTACACAAACAAAAAGACTAGAGACTCCTTTCACATTATAGAAGAATTCGTAATGAAACAAGTATGCTCATAAGGGGATTGAAAAGCGAGCAGTGAAAGGTTTTTTAGAAGGCTGGAAGATGACTTTTACAGTGTACAGAAGCAGATGTGGCAATTCATAAGGCAACAACGCAGAGAAATAAATGAAGTCTGTGAGACAAATAAAATAACACAAGAGACATGGAAGAAATATATACAGCATATACTTATTAGACAAAACATCGAGGTGACCACAGAAGAGGTAAAACTCCTCACAAAAACGAACAAGATTAGTTGGAGCACTTTACTGTCAGATGAGCAACAGGGCTTCAGGTCTGGAAGGTCCTGAGTTGACGCTGTATTTGTATTGCGACAGGTATATACTACAGAAACATACATCCAAATGTCATCGAAACAATAGTAGACATATATCGAAACAATACAGGGAAAGCGCGAATCAACGGCCAACTAAAAAAGAAATCAGAATAAGTAGTGTTATCAGACAAGGAGACTCCTTGAGCCCATTACTATTTAACATTATAATGGATGAAATTATCAAAAGAGTGCGCAATGAAAGAGGCTATATAATGGGTGACAGGGAAATCCAAATACTTTGCTATGCAGATGATGCAGTGATAATGCCCGAGAGTGAAGAGGACCTTCTGAGACTCCTGCATGTTTACAATACCACTGCAAAAATATTCAACATGTTAATCTCAGTCGACAAACCAAAAGAACCTTTAAGATGCAAACTGGAGGTGGATGGTATAAGGTTATCAAACAGGAGTCATCATTTAGATACCTGGGTGTGAGTTTAACAAACTATGGGAACTTGGAAGGGGAAGCAAGGCAGCAAATCGCTAGGACCAATAAAGTGACAGGATGTTTTAACAACACGATCTGGAAGAGCAGTAATCTCCCAATGGAAACAAAGACCCGCATTTACAAGACGATCATCAGACCAATAATGTCATACACCGCGGAGACGAGACCAGACACATCCACCAGACAACTCTTGGAGACTACAAAAATGCGGATTTTAAAACGAAAACAGGCAAAACATTGGGAGATAGAGAACGGAGTAAAAATATCAGAAGAGCATGTAAGACAGAAAATATTAACGAGTAGGTGGAAGGAAGGAGAGTGGAATGGAACCGGCACATTGGACGAATGACGGAGGACAGATTAGTGAGAATTGCAAGAGATAAAGTCACCAAGGAAGGCGAAGTGTTGGCCAGTGAATTCATTCGATGGAAGAACAGGCCTTAGGCTTAACTTGGAAGTTAGAAGAAGAAGAATAAGATTTCTCATTGCCATAAAAATCGGTACAGAGGTATAACTTTGGGAAAGTAATCTAAAAGGAATTTGAATTTTTTGTACTAGTTTGAAGCTAAGCCGATTTTCACTTTATATTCAATAACTAATTTTTGAATTGGGACTCTGCCTAAGGCGCAGGTTTGGCTACCGACGGCTCTGTATTTAATTCTCGGACTGGGGCGGTACAGCCGTGGCCCTTTCGAGGAACCCTAGGGAATCTACCAGAGTCATCGCTCTAGTGGACACTGCCTGAACCACTGTGACGAGGCAGATTTTGCCCCGCTACGAAAAGGAAATTTCTTCACCTATACTTGTATAATAAGACCTATCAACCGAAATATTTTCGAAGAAAACCGTTGGGTTATCTTAGGGGTCTTTACCGATTGATTTTATGTCATTGTTTTCAGAATTCATGTATTTTAGAATCCTTTCCGTTCAACGGTACATTTTCAGAGACGAGAGAGGTCTTTGAACTTGTTCAGTTTTTCCTTCTCTTCAGTTGTTTCTGTCTCTTTCCGAGCCGGCTGATTGACCGAACAATTTGAGTGCATCCAATGGAGAGATGAGTTACCCATAGTGGGGTAAGTTTTCCGAGTTGAGGGGTAATTCGAGGCCCTGCGCCGAAGGTCAAGAGCGAAGTAGTGGAGATCGAGCTGCCGAGAAAAGTGCGTAAGGTGTTATAGTCCAAGAGCCAGAGCCAAAAAAAGTCTCTGAGTTTCTTAAGCCTGGTTTTTTCTCAGGTGATTACAATCATAATATCCAATAAAATGCCGCGGTCAGTCAAGTGGATGTTAAAACATGTGCCTCTGGTGCGCGGTCAAACATGTCGTGATTACCGACGTAATAAAATCAATTTCTTAAGGCTGAAACCTTATAAACTTTTGTATTTTGGTATCTAAATCAAAATTATGTTAGTCAGTCAACGTCCAATCGGGACATAGCTGGTCAGTCAGCATTAATGTGCGTAGATAGAAGTTGGGACTAGGAATCATCAAAGGATGATTAATATCCGTAGAATGCATCAAAAATTGTGAAATTCTGTTTGCAATGCTCTTCCTGGACTGCATGCTCTAATTGAAAGTGATTTTAATCCAGCTTTTTATGAGAAAGGTAAGGATTTGTTTTCCATTTGTATGTCTTGAAAAAAATTAAATCAAAATTGACGAGGCAAGATTCGTTTTATTTTAGAAGACGTATAAATGTCTTAGTACCACAAACGATCGTTTTAAAATTAAAATAATCAATATAGATGGGTCGATTATGCCACCATGCCAATCAGAATTGATGCAGCAGTTCTTAAGAGCGAGATTCTCCTACTGATTACGGCTGGAAATTGGTGGATGAGAAATATGAGTGTCCTTCATTGGTTCAAAGGCGATCAATTACCAGAACTTGTACAAGATGATATTATTCAACCTTTACAAGAAAATACAGGTATAGAAATATCTTTATTTTAATTAAACAATCACAAATTTATTTATTTTTTAGATTCTGCAACACCTGAGCTTGACGTGTCAGATCACGATAGTGAGAATAATGATATGAAAGATTCAGATGATGAATTATGTGGTGATTATTTATAGCTTGTTATCCCTAATGAATTAAATGAATATTAGTTAAAAATGTTTGAAAATCAAGGAGTTCTTACCTGTGCGTATACCTGCGTTAGTTGAGTACACTGTTGATTTCGAACGAATTTTATTTCTGAGATTTTAAGGCACAATTGCGACATGGAAGTGCCTTATTAAAATAAATGTGTTACTTTGAATGATTATGATGTAATATCTATAGAGAGCGAAAAAAATTAAATTTTTTATCCACTGACTGACGGGCGTTGTTCTACGGAATAGCTGACTGACCATTTTATTCATTAATAATATAGTCAGTAGTAGTTACAAAAATTTTTCACGCTTAATAAACGAATTGCACCCTTCTAAACGACGCTACGCCTCGCGCTACGCACATTAAAGCTGACTGATCAGCTGTGTCCCGATTGGACGTTGACTGACTAACATAATTTTGATTTAGATATCAAAATACAAAAGTTTATAAAGTTTCAGCCTTAAGAAATTGATTTTATTATGTCGGTGATCACGACATGTTTGATCGCGCACCAGAGGCACATGTTCTAACATCCACTTGACTGACCGCAGCATTTTATTGTATATTATGTCAATGGAAAGGAAGCCCTTCAGTATTAAAAGCTTATTCTGTAAACAAATTTGTCATCACTACACTTCTCACGGGGAGACAGGGTTTTTTTACTGAGGTTTTTCCCTTAGCTCTTGTATCATACTCTAAATTGTTAGGGAGAATTTAAGAAAAACTCTTCATTCCATGCCAAGCTTTCGAATTTAATTTAATTCTTCTTCAGGGCTTCTGGAAATACAATAATTTACATTTTCAGTTTAATATTAACCTCTGATGACTTACTGAATATGAGGTTATTTAAAGAAGTTCCGCAAGGCCATAAACATTTCTCGTCAATAAATTTAAGATAAAGTTTTTGGGACATCACATTTCATTCGACTACAATGTTCAAACAATTTACAAAAATTTTTCTTAAATTCTCCCTACAAAAGTAGTCGTTATATCCTTATTCACAAATTAAATCAATAATTTTAAAGACTATTAAATATTGAAACTTCTATATATATATATATATATATATATATGATTGTAATCACCTGAGAAAAAACCAGGCTTAAGAAACTCAGAGACTTTTTTTGGCTCTGGCTCTCCGTCTATTATTACCGTGAGTTGGAAATTACGTCAAGAAGTTTGAAGTTTGAAGGTTTAAGGCAAGTAACTTGTAGCATTATTGTTCCTTTCGTAGTGCATACTTGAGGGCTGTTTTCCGCTTTCTTTAGTCCGTTGGACTGGCTGAAAATACTTACCTACCATTTTAAACTTGATCTAGTGATCGTAGACCGAGTATAGTGCCGGCTTCCGCGTCCGTTATTCGACCGCCGTTGGGTCCCAGGAGGACTTGGTGTTCCTACCGTATTTATGTATGGTGCTTATTTTGTTAATAGATTGCCGACTTCCGACCGATCAAGTTACAGGTTGACAGCTTCTTCCGACCTGCTGTCTGACTGGCAGCCATTTTGAGGGTCGCAGAGAGAGAG
This sequence comes from Coccinella septempunctata, assembly GCF_907165205.1. Lineage (NCBI taxonomy): Eukaryota > Metazoa > Arthropoda > Insecta > Coleoptera > Coccinellidae > Coccinella > Coccinella septempunctata. Next base: position 8,703,714 of record NC_058190.1, on the reverse strand, counting down.
AAGGAGAGAGAGAAAGACAGGGTGCACTGCAATTGGACTGAAACCAGCCACCGTACCGATTTCGATTTCCGCCGACAGAGACTTGCCAGGATTTCAAAAGTTAACCATAATTACCGTCTATTTCTACCGTACTCCTCTGGAGTGACCGTACAAAATTTAACTGTATTTACCGTCTATTTCAACCGTATTTTCCTGGAGATACCGTATTTCATCAGCCGCCCCCACACCGACCAGGCCGCCGGTTGACATCAACATTTGTTATTACTTGTACATTTCTGTATATAACTTAATCCAATAGTAATAAAGGACTGAACGTTTATTTTGTTGGCAGTGAGAGACAGTTTCTTAAATCAGTTAGAGCTACATTTTCGTCAGAAGAGACTCTTTTTGAACGATTAAAAACCGTCAAAAATCAGAGACCAAGAAGACGCTACCACCCTAGTTTTCATGATCATTCAAGTCTACCTGGGCTCTCTAATTCTTTGGAGATTCTGTGAGGGACGTGGGGTTCCACCATAGACATAACCCCAAAGTTTAGGGTTGTGGGTTTAGTCTATGGGTTCCACTGATTGCCCCACTGGCGCCCGAGCAAAGGTAAGGAGCGTCCAGGGTGAGAGAAAAAGCCCATCACACCACCTTTTGTATATCAAAACTCTCCTTGTTCATTGATGATATAGGTCCCACTTAGAGAGAACAGGAAACATGATTCTGTGTGTATTGTTCATACCCTGGAATTATTAGAAATCAAAATTGTAAATTGTGAAAACACTTTATTTCTAGGGAGAGAGATGATGCATGCAAACATGTGGTGGAAGTTCAAAACAATAATACAGTGGCGATCACGAATATCAAGGTGAGTAAATGAAAAAATTTAATCATTTGATGACAACAAGATTACTCACTTAATACTTTTGTGAAATTTTTGAGGATTGGCTTCGACAATGATCATATGAAAAAATGTTGATTTTCCGACAGAGATCTTTCAATTTCTGGCTTCAACCGATTGAGTCTGTGTTACTTCATAAAAAAATCCATTTTATGGGTTCGTTCACTTCAGAAAGCTCTTTCAAACGATTAATGAAATATCAATATTTTCAGGGCAGTACTCAGAATATCATGATTTTTCATTCAAGCTCCAAAATCTATATTTTTCACATCCCTTACAGAAATTTCGTTATTGCCATGAAAAACTACATAACCCATTCTAGGGAATTCATTTTTCACTTTGCCACACTTGTCACAAGGGAATTGGCGAATCCAAAAATCTAAACGCCGTCTAGCGGCCAAATCACTAACCTAGAAAGTGAGTAATAACTTGAGTTTAACTTCTTTGGGTTAGATATTTTCATTACATATTCGGTTACCAGTGAACTATATTCACAAAATTTTTTGGATGTCTGACTAGAAAAATAGGTAGGTATTAAAAAAATTTAGTGAGTATTTATTTCAGTGTCATTCAGTTGCGAAACTATTTACCAATTTTCGCTATAATTTTAGGTTAGTAGATATCTTTGTTCTAGATGAATTTTCTAGTGTTGGACAATTAAGAAAGGCAATGCGAATTTTCATTTCCATGATTTTGATAGTGCCGAGAAACCTGAGCAGAAGAAAGTAGATGAGATTAAATTTCTGACATAACTGAAGTTGTACATGCATTACTTGCAATCTTCAATAGATGATATGTTGGGAACATTTCAAATGAAAAGTGATGATTTGAATTTTGCAAGCAGTTGAATGTGATCAATAATTAAACCGTTCGACAAGAATTTTAAATTTCGTTAATGAAATTACAACTGTAGAATTAATTTTCAGGCGGTCTTGTTGAGTTGGTTGTAAATGCTGGAAAATAATTTCTGTGTTGGCATTTTGAACTGCATAATATGTTTTCATCCAAATAAATTATCCCAAATATTTACATCAATTTATTTCCACAAATTACATAATTCATTTGAGTGTGATGATAGAATGAAATTTTCTGGATATAAGTTCTTGTAGAATCTTCATCAAACGACACCAACATGTTCAGGAAAGTTTTGGAGGAACCCGAGCACAATCAATAATCCCATAATTATTCACTACCTTCACAAATATCTCTATAATCGAATAAAATCTACGATAACATTGCTTTCACAATAGAGTTTTCACGGTGATTACTCATTTTCCGCCATGTTTGTTGACAAGTCGCAGCGCCCTCATCGGTAGTTGGATTCGCCAATAGGAACAGAAAGAATTCATATGTTATGTCATTTTTTCGAAATGCGGTTCTGTTTTTAGTCCTTCGGTGATAGTGTTCATTGTCCTTTGCCGAGATTTTGAATAATTATCAATTCTGTTCCATTCTTCTTCATTTTAAACCCCCAGAACATACTGAGTGTTCGTGTAAAAGTGTTTAAAAGTATGCAAAGTGGAGCTGTGAATTTTTTTGAAATGACATATTGAATTTAGATACCCTCTTAGAAAATATAATATGTAATTGTATTTGCTGAATAACACACATAACTATTAAAATTTATTCTTCCGAAAAACCTTAATTTTTTTATTTCCCTTCATAGAACAACAATGAAGGAACCGAACGACTTCATGTTTTATGTCATTTATTCTAAATACGGTCCTGTTTTCATACCTTTGGTGATATTGTTCCTTGTCTCCGGTCGCGAATCATTGTCATTTTGAACCCTCACTTCCCACTGAATGTGCGTGAAAAAATGACAGACATTTCTGACTTCACGGGAGCATTGTAGGCAGAGGATAGAAGAAGCCTGTGCAGAAGTTAAACAAAATCCCGATATTCCTGATATAATGAGGAGGGTAATAAATATTCTGATTTTAAGCGCTAGGAAATGTGTCGAAAAGGAAGAACTCCGTTTCGAACATCTCTTATGATTCTTATGATAGTACATTTTCATTGTTGAAGAATAAATTTTAATACTTATATATGTTATGAAGCAAATACACTTACGGAGTATATTTTCCAAGATGATTTACATCATTCGTATCTAAATTCAATATGTAATTTCAAAAGAATTCACAGCCCCACTTTGCATACTCTTAAACACTTGTTTACGAACAGTATGTGCTGAGGGTTTAAAATGAAGAAGAATGGAACAGAATTTGAAATAATTCAGAATCGCGGCAAAGGACAATAAATATTATCATCAAAGGAATAAAAACAGGACCGCATTTTGAAAAAATGACATAAAATATGAATTCGTCCGGTTACTATTCCCTTGTGTCAAGTGTGCCATGCAAAGTGAAAATTGAATTTCTTAGAATAAATTATGTAGTTTTTCATGGCAATAACGAAATTCAAAAGGAATATAAAAATAGATTTTGGGGCTTGAATGAAAAATCACGATATTCTGAGTACTGCCCCGAAAATATTGATATTTTATGAGCCGTTTGAAAGAGCATTCTGAAGTGAACAAACCCATAAAATTTGATCGAAATCGGACCTTGCAGTCCAGAGTTATATATATATATATATATATATATATATAGTTGAAGTTATAGGATACTAGTCGTTTGTGAAATTATTGATTTAAATTAAGGGTGTTTCGACTATTTTTCAGGGCAAAATTCCAATGAGAGTCAAATTATATTAAAGCTCTATATTTCGTCAACTATCGTTGACTTCTTCAGGAGCAACTGGAAAATACAAAGATCTCATAACAAAAGTTCAAATTCTCTTAGGCTAAAACTTACAATACCATGACAATAAATATGGTAGCTTCAGAAAAAACAAGACCATGTAGAGGGTAATCAAAAAAGTACGTCAATTTCAGTTGAATTATTCAGGAAAAAATTGGTTTTACAAATGACAGATTTCAGAAAATTCTATAAATTGGCATGGACAAACAAATGTGCCATGATGTTCACAGAAGGGCAAAAAAATCTTTTCTTATTTTATACAATTTGGATTAGAAATGTCTCTCATTTATAAGTACCTGCAAATAAGGTTACAAATTAGGAGATATTAGGAGAATACCTATTTTTTTTATCACAGGTCAGTAAGAAACTATAGATGTTACTAAGATTATTCGTATCCGTTTTCTTATTCATCGTTGAATTTTTATTTTCATTTATATAACACATTTCTAAAAAAGTTCTTTTTTGGTATTCTTGTTCGTGATCTAAGACTTGTATATTATCGTAATCTATTATATATATATATATATATAATCGATTCCCTTCTACCATAAAATGGTGTAATAACAAAAACAAATATTAAATTCTTCCCTCGTAAACGAACTTCGACCATTCCTTCTTGTTGGCTGTCATCTTCCTTGCTCTTTCCCAAGTTTGTCCCCTTTCTCCAATTATCTTCCCCATTTGCTTGTCCCAGGTAGTAACCGGTCTTCCGCGCCTTCTTTTTCCCGTAACCTTTGTTTCCCATACTTTTCTAGCAGGTCTTTCGTGATTCATTCTATTCAGATGTCCCCACCAACTCAATTGTCTCTTCTCTATGAAATCCTGCAGAGGTTCTATTCCGATGTCTTACCTGATAAGATCGTTTCTCACTCTGTGCATCCTTGTTATTCCCTTCACTTTTCTTAGATATTTCATTTCCATTGCCTGCATCCTGCTTTTCTGTCTTCTATCAAGTACCCACGATTCGCACGCGAATGTAAGTATTGGTCTATAAATCGCTTTGTATACATTCATCTTAGTACTTCTTGATATTTCTTTCCTACTCAGGAAGTTCTCATTCATGGCATGGTATATCTTCAATGTGCTTTCCAATCTACTGTTTATTTCCAGATCTTGTTTTCCATTTTCTTCTATTTGCACTCCTAAGTATTTGAAAGATGTCACCTGCTCCAATCTTACTCCTTCTATCTGTACGTCAACGATTTCCTGAGATTTGCTCACCACCATAACTTTTGTTTTTTCCTTGTTCATTTCCATTCCGAATTCCTTCAACACCGCATTCCAGATGTCCATATTTGTCTGTAGATCTCTCTCACTCTCAGCAACGATAACAATATCGTCCACGAAGGCACATTCTGATATTACCACTCTCTTTAAGTTTCTGTACCCGACTTGAAATTTCTTCGATCTTCTTGTGCACTCCTTCAGAATCTCATCCATAAATATTGTGAACAGCACAGGGCTCAAACTACCTCCTTGTCTTAAACCTATTTTTGTACTGAATTCTCCAGATGTTCGGTTGTGGCTGATAATTCTATTCCTGTTCAATTCATACACACTTTTAACAAGTCTTATAATTTTCTTGTTCATTCCCCTCTCTTCCAGAATTTTCCATAGTTTCCTTCTTTTAACTCTGTCAAAAGCCTTCACCAAATCCACAAAACCCATGTATATCCTACCATCTTTTTGTTTCGCCCTCTCAATCAGTATTTTCAACGTGAATATCTGGAATATGCAGTCCAGAGTTATGGCCGTAAATTTAGGCCGAGATTTAGGCCAATATTCATGAATCACGACGTATTTCCGAAACTAATAGCCTTAGGATACAAAACAAGCAAGTTTTCTGGAAGGCCCGGATGACCTGCATTCACCTTTAGGCTATGGCCAACGACTCATGAAACACCCTGTATATCGACATTTATATTTTTGAAAAGCTAATTATTTTGTGTATGATATGAGATCAAAAAAATAATTCATTCGTATTCAAGATAACGAAGTTGATTTTCTTTTTCACATGTAAAAGGTACAAGTGATTGAAAAAAAGTGTTGGCACATTTCAGAAATTGACTGTATCAAAATTTTGTTATATCTTCAAGACAAATGAAGATTTCATAAAACGGTGTCCACTAATGGACTCCTCTCAATGTTTTTCCCTTTCTAGACTAGAAGTAACAGATACAGTCAAAATCAAGCAATTTCGGATACCCAGTAGGTAATACTCATTTATTTTGTGAGAACAAACAAAAAACCACTCCCTAGATATGGTTGAAAAACTGATGCTTTCTTATGAACAAATATACACGACGTCCGTTGGTTAGAATATTTCAGAGAAGGACACGAGATAAACACTTGAAATTTCATAGTTAAGCTTTGTTGGAATATATGAATTCTTGGAAAAAACGTCAGATTTGTTCGACTTCCGGTTTCACCGAATCAAAATACTCCTTGAATTCAACATTGCTTCAAAACATCACTTGCATATTTTCCCCAGAATATTTGTTTGAATTCTAAAAAAAACTTTCCATGCCTATGTGCGATATATAGTTTTTCCGATAACCTATTCAGATAGTCCTAGAATAGGTATGCAACCAGTTGACAAAAGCATTATTTCTGAGCAACGAACGAAGCGAAAATTTATACAAATAACGAAAACTTCTAAGCCACTCATAGCAAAACAGTAAAGATCTTGTTATTTCATATTTTCAGGTAGCAGAAGAGAAATCTGGTGACAGTAGGGAACGTATTCGAAGATTCACTTTTGACTACTGCTTTCCGGAGGACGCATCGCAGCATGACGTATGTATGATAAGTTGTTATTCCTCCGCCTTAAGATGTCTAAAACACTGTTGTGTGCACTTGTCACTTCTTGCAAGCATCAACATTTCAGAAAATCGGGGATATGAGATCAGTTTCGTGGCGGCGCCACCATGTCATTTGCTTCGTTCTATCCTTGTTCTACGGAAGGAAGACCAATGCTACTCTCTCGTTTTATTTTGTTTTGCGTTGATATCGAATATCGACCAACGAGTTCAAAATATGAACTGGCCCATTTTGTCAGCTGTTCAGGAATATTTGTGATTTACAGTTCAATTTTCGTTGTGAAAACAAATCTGCCAATACTTCAACACTATCGAATAAGGGTTTGAAGGAGAATTTACTATTCTTCAAGATATTTTCCGTTTGATAAATTGAATTCATGAGGGGTTAATTCAATATGATTTCAATAAAACACAGTTTTATTAATGGATATTAATATATCCAATATATTCAGTTGACGGAAAGGGAATTTTCACTTTATCTACTCACGAAGAATATTTGAAGAACAGACTAGAATAGATTTACAATGTATTTCTGTTTCTCAATACGTGCCCACAATTCACATTACGTATTTCCAATACAGTTCCTTTGAAATATCGCTGAAGTTGCCATAAAACTTATACTTATAAGCTATATACGTCCCGAATGTTCGTTCATCTGATTTAGTTCTGCCCCTAATTCCAACAACACTGAATTCTTGGCTGTAGTTGGTTGTCCATACAGAAAACTGAACTTAGTGAACGACATGTTGAATAAGTGAATGTTCTACATCCCTTTCTCGACACTAATACATTTTCAGACACCAATAATCGCTTATAAATACAACATATTCGTAAGTCGTAGGAAAGTATTCAAATTATTTTCAAATATCAATTGACAATGCTCTGTCAAATTCTAAACAGCGCTACCTACACTGGGGAAAACGAAACTGATCCCATATCCCCACGAAATTTAAAACAAAATCGAATCAGTGAATACACCAGAATTTTAGACATCTTATTTCGCCTATCAAATTTGGAAATGAATTATATCAACAATCAACAACTCTAATAATATGATCGAAAGTAATAGTTGAGGAGTCGGAGAAGGAAATTCGGGATTTACTCGAGCGTGTCAGATTAATACTAAGGGAGACACCTCTACCAAAAATTAGACCTGCATATAGGGGGAATTGTCTAGAACAGCCTGTCAGAATATTTAAAAAAAACGATCATTGTATGTACATACTCGAGCTCGTCAGATTAAATATATATGTGGTTAATTACATGTTGAGAAGTATATATTCTCTTAATCTGACAATTTAAGCGTGACGAAAATGTGTGGGAGGGCGCCAAAGTTGCAAAAAAAAAACGTCACGGCTACATTCTCGAGCGAAGTGGCTTTTTCCCAGTCCTCGAGTGAAATCTTGACAAATGAAGACGTGCTATAGTGCTCCTAGTGCTATAAAAGAGAAAGCGGAAGAGAAAGTCGAAGTGAAAGTGCCCACTAACAAAGCTACGGAATATTTGATTCCGTCTGTGAAGTTTGTGTAGGTTCTATATTTGTTATCGGAATTTTAATTCGTTAAAATTTTCAAAGTTGGTGTTCATCCTCAGTGTCCAGATTTTTCTTATCGTTGGTACTGCAGCAAATATCAGGTGAGTTTATTTTTCGTATCTTTTTTCTGATTTTTCCCATAGCGTAGTAAACTTTCGGCTTTATACAATAGTTTTATATTAGACTATTTCAGTGAAGATTACCGAATATTTTATTATTTTCAAATTGTTTTATATTTTGAGGAATCTGAGTATAAAACCATGTCGGAAACCTCAGATAATGAGGGTTCCTATATGGAAGCGACCGATGCTGAAGAATTCAGCGACGGCGAACACGAGGAGCTTGTTAAGCTCAGAGAAGAGAATGAGCAGTTGAAAGCTCAAATTGTCAAACTGACCGAAACTGTGTCACAGTTTGTCGGTGAGATGCGCCTCTTGAGAGAGGAAATGACATGAAATAATATGCCAAAATCCCCCACTTACGCCACAATTACAAAACCGGTATTGGAATTGTAATGTATACATTACAGAGGGATTCCAAAATAAACAAGCCACAGGTCTTGTTTTACTAGAAGTCGCCAGAGCTTTCGACAGAGTATGGCATGAAGGATTAATATATAAGATGAGAAAGGCTGGATATTCGATCAAAATATGCAAGTTGATCTGGAATTATCTCAAAAATAGAAGATTTTGCGTGAAAGTGGAAGGAGAATGCTCCACAACAAGAGATTTAGAGGCTGGAGTATCCCAAGGGTCAGTGCTTGGTCCACTTCTGTACAACATATACATTCACGATATTCCGAAGAATCCAAGAACCATGCTAACGTTATATGCTGACGACACAGGCATAACAACTCGACACCGAAACCCAGAAGTAATAGAACGAGTCCTGCAATAAACGATTGACGAAACAAATGACTGGTGCATGAAGTGGAAAATCAAGCTCAATGGACAAAAGAGCCAAGCAATATTATTACAGAAGAGAAGACTGCGACCCACAACGAATCTAGAAGTTGACGGCGAAGAAATCGACTGGAAAAATGAAGCCAAATATTTAGGAATAACGCTTAACAAAGGACTTACTTGGAAAAGTCATATCAAACAAGCAATCGACAAAACGAAAGCAGCGATGAATAGACTCTACCCTTTAATAGGAAGAAGAAGCCACATGTCGAAAGAGACAAAATTGAAGATAATCAAAGCCGTTGCTAGGCCTCAACTGACTTATGGATCAGTTGCCTGGGGCTTCGCGGCAAAGAGCCACATCAAAAGAATTCAGGCCACTGAAAACAAACTGCTACGATGTGCAATAGATGCACCTTGGTTTGTCAGGAATAGACAGATTTATAGGGATCTAAAATGGGAAACCATAACGGAATTCATGAACAGAAAAGCAGAGAAAATATTCGAAACAGCGAAAAACCATCCGAATCAAGAACTCAGGAGACTAGTGGACTACGACCCAGAGGAAGACAAGAGGAGAATGCGAATTTACCGAAGGAGACCAAGAGATCAATTAAAAAGAGATCAAAATAACAACAGAAACTTATTGAAAAATTCAATAAAGTGTTAATCCAATAGAGGATAAACACATAAATCCCAGCACGATAGTGTGCGAGAAGAAAACCAACTAAGAGATGAACGGTTTATAGGCAAATGCCCGGAATCAATATTCAAGAAACAGTTAAGGGTTTTTAGCGGGAGAGTGAGAATCCCCACACTTGTTCCTCCGCAGGAGAGGGTGGTTCGTTTGACCTGCAGATTTTCCCCCTGCTACACCAAAAAAAGAAAAAAATGGCTTTTTCCCTCATTCCGAAGATAATGATTCTAAGAATAGCGGAAAAAATATAATCTGTTCTTCCGATGCGTCAATGTCAGATTCCATTTCGCAATCAATTATAGTATGACGATAAAACCACTTGAAAAGAAACTGTAAGTTATAGAATGTGACTGGTGACGTAAGGGACAACGGCTAAGTGGAGTTAGAGAACCTCACACTGAATAAGAATTTGGGTTTCAAGTGGCCCATAAAGGTATTGGTTTTGGAGATATAGGCTGAATCATGAAAAAAGCTAAATCCATAAATTCCAATATCTTCGTCAATATGGTAAATTTTTCGCTGATAATTCAAAAGCTTGTTCTCATAGGCATTCACCGTCACAGAAGAAAAAAATGGAAAAAATTGCAGGCCCGTATTCAAAAATTTCAATTTACTTGTCAGGTGAGAAATATCACACGGTGTATGAGATAAAATAAATTCAAATAGAAATTTGAAAAGGGGGTAAAATACTGATTAAAGATATGTATTTTGTTTGAATGGCACAAATTTTCTATTGTTTTTATGATATATTGAAATCAGAATATTTTTATATTCCCATCATAGAAAATAATATTCCTGATAAAACAAAAACACTTAATTCGAGGCAAAGATAATTGATAGTTGATATTTAGGAAGGGGTTACATCTCACGGCGCCCTCAAGGTCTATTTTGCCCCCTAACAGAGCTGTTCTCACCAAGCCCTGCACATCTCGCCTAAGATATGTTTGACTTATTTTAATTACTCCCAGATCTCCTGTTCATTCTACTAAACTGAGAAATGTGTATGTTCCTGGTATGTTTCCAATTAAATTTACTTTTCATCAAAATAATGTAAACTTTATAAGGACAAATTTTCTTGTAACAGTTTCTGAGGGGGTTAGACTTAAAAAAAAACATTGTCCCATCCAACTATGGAATTTCTTTAATGCAGTCAACAGAATATTGAAGAAAATAAGGATTTTCAATGACAAAAGATTCATTATTTAGACTTGTTTTTTGTAGATGGGTAGTGAGCCATAGAAGAGATCTTCTGCGTATCTTCTTCACGGATGAAGCTCAGTTCACCCGACATGGATTAAATAATTCAAGGAACAATCACGTTTGGTCTCAAAAGAGAAAGAAACCATCAAAGAATTCAGTGTTTGTTCTATCAGGAATATTATTTTTCATGATGTGAATATAAAAATATTGTAATATTCTGATTCTAATATATCATAAAAACAATAGAAAATTTGTGCCATTCAAACAGAATACAGTTCTTTCATCAGTTTTTCTCGTTCTTCTCAAATCTTGTATTTGAATTTATTTTCTCTCATATACCGTGTAATATTTTCTACCTGACAAGTAAATTGAAATTTTAGAATACGGGCCTGCAACTTTTTCTAATGTTTTTTCTTGTGCTGACGGTGAATGCCTATAGGAACAAGTTTGTGAAATATCAGCGAAAAATTTACCATGTTAACGACGAAATGAGAGTTTCTAGATTCAGCATTTTTAAATAAATCACCGAAACGAATGCCCTTATGAGACATTTAAAATCCAAATTCTCAATGAGTTTGAGGCCCTCTATCTCCACTTAGCCGTTGTTCCTCACATCACCAGTCACCCTGTATATTTTTATGGATGTTTATTTTTGGTTCACATTATCACATTGTTATCGAACCTTTTTGGCTGTCGCTTTCTCATTGTTAGATAACATCTTTGTCCATTTCAGAGCCCTGAAGAAGACTTAAAAAAAGTTGAAACCGGCTGGCGTTGTTTTTGAGAGAGTGGTTTTGTTTAAAACCCAGACCTTCATCCTCTGAAACTTATTATTATACATCAATTAAAGGTCTCAAACACACTGTCCAATAATCTGACAGTTTCAGCAAGCCGAAACAATAAAAATTGGCCATAAAGGTCACAAAAATCAGTTTTTTTGAATTATCTCCTTCCCTGGGCTTCAAATCTTTTTCGCATTCATTATAAAAGTGGTTGAGCATAACATTTTCTATCAATTTTGTCTCAAGCAATTGTCCTACGTTCAAACGTAGGACGCCAATATATGGCGATTAATGTACAGGGTGGGCAAATTTCGATGTTTTAGCACTACAGTTTTTGAACCAGAGGAGATACACAAAATCTGATACCCCATTCTCTTCCTCTTTTTCTGAGAAACTAACAATTGTAGTAGTTATTTTTGGCTACTTTCTTTTGTTTTTGAGGTATAAGCAAAAATTGGAAAAATGGCGATATTGAAATAAATTTATATCTCCGCTAATACTGATGCTAGAGCTCTGAAATTGAAACATTATACAGGCACTTTTTTCCGTAGAATCCAGTGGCGTGCTCGCCTTTTTTGCAGGATTTTTAATTACGAAGGTTTTACCCAAAGTTATGTTTTTTTAAATGGGAACACTAGTTTTATATGCAATTTTTTTAAAGCTTAATTTTTTCTGATTTCAAAAATATATAACATCATATGGTTTGTATCAATATAAATGATAGAAAATGGTCAAAAACCTTTTTTCTCAATATTTCTATGGTTTCAACTTTTGATGAGCAAAGAAACATATAGCATCGTATGATTACCACTGTCTCCTTCTATAAGTCTTTTCATTATTATGAAAATTTATTAAATATATCTTGATTCAAATTTTGTGAAAATTGGTAAAAAGCATAGAAAGAATGACATTGCCTGAAGAAGCCTGCCTTTGTTATAGGAAACTCTATTTTTCTGTGCTTGTCAAAAGTTGAAACCATAGAAATATTGAGAAAAAAGATTTTTGACCATTTTATATTATTTATATTGATACAAACCATATGATGTTATATATTTTTGAAATCAGTAAAAATCAAGCTTTCAAAAAATTGAACAGACAACTAGTGTTCCCATTTAAAAAAAAACAAACTTTGGGTAATAGCTTCATAATTAAAAATCCTGCAAAAAAGGCGAGCACGCCACTGGATTCTACGGAAAAAAGTGCCTGTATAATGTTTTAATTTCATAGCTCTATCATCAGTATTAGCGGAGATATAAATTTATTTCGATATCGCCATTTTTCCAATTTTTGCTTATAACTCGAAAACAAAAGAAAGTGGCCAAAAATCACTACTACTATTGTAAGTTTCTCAGAAAAAGAGAACGAGAATGGGGTATCAGATTTTGTCTATCTCCTCTGGTTTAAAAGCTGTAGTACTAAAACATCGAAATTTGCCCACCCTGTACATTAGACTGGGTTTCTACATTGACCTTGGCCTTTCGCATATGTGGCTAAGCTTTTCGCCCTTATCGCCGTCTAACCCGAAAACGGTTAAGAGTAGTCAAAATTGCTTCAGACGAAAGTTGTTACTTTGGGCCCAATTAACGTATTCCCTGAAAATCTGACTCATTCGAAAAAAATATTTTTCACCATTTTCAACCCATCCGTACGGCCAGCCCCACCACGCAAACAGTCGGATTAACATAATGTTATTATATAATTAATATTATCAGAGACACGTAGGGCATATAGGGGAGACTAGGGAGCATTGATACATGGGGAGGCTTGATACAGGCTTATATCCGCGATCTGTAGCCGTTTTCAGAAGTATTATACTAGTGAACACTATTCTTTGGCAGAGGGCATTGCGTGACGTTAATCTGTAAGGCTAACAGTAGTTTGTTTGTGAAATATTCAACGAAGAGTGTTTTGAGGTGAGAAATTGTAAGTTTTTACTCAAGTTACCTAAGGGTTTTATGATCATGCATTAATTCTTCGGCATAAACAAACATTTCACTGGGAAATATGCAAAAAACTACTCAATTTACAGTTTCATTCGCTTTTCAAAATATATGGGTATAAGATGAAAACATAAATCACTTTAAAAATTGCTTTCAGGGAGGTTTGAGACATTTGTCGTGGGAGGCCTGATACATGTATAATCTTCAAAAAATATTCCGTAGCTAGTTGGATAGGCCTACATGAAGGCGTCTTCACCATCCAACATATCGAAGGGATTTTTAAAAACCGTACAATCCCCATGTATTTAATGAGGCCGACTTTTCTTGTGTGGAAGTGACTAACTGACAATTTCCTGATTTTTCTACACCTATATGACCAAAGCAACCCAGTGTCATTGCTGACCTACCTACTGAGCTGAATAATCCTCTCGATTACTCTCCCAGTACATCGTATCAATCCTCCCATATGTGGGGAGGCTTGAGACAGTTTGCATGTTTTTGTGTTCAACGTTCTGTACAGAATAAGATGTTTATGTTTTGCGACTTCTATATTTATTTTGTTGAACGATTAATTGAAGAATTATATAATATAAGAAAAGTCCTGCTTCTTCATATAATTCAGTTTCCAGAATAAAAATTCCAAAAAACGTATCAACCCTCCCCAGTCTCCCCTACATTATCTTAATCTGACACGCTCGAGTATATACACCTGGCGATTTTTCTCACATCTTTGAAAACCTTCAAGCAGACGCTTTCCATGTCACTGAATATGCATACATCATAGAACCTTTTTCTCTTTCTACCATCTAACCTTCAAAATCCACTAGGTCTCCACGATGCTCGAGTAAATGCCGATTTAGCATCGTGAGCTTCCGAACCAACGATATCTGAAGTTACTGGAAAAGTGGAACATTTCGATTATTGGGTTATTTTAAAGAGACACCAGTATAAACTCAATACTTACCTGTTTATCGATATTGAAAATTGATTAAAAACATTTCCAGATTTTTAGCAAAGTTGAGGCTTTAGTGAGCAAAGCGATGAAGAAGAAACATCACTCTTGCGTACTTGCCTATGGTCAAAGTGCAACAGGAAAAACCCATACGATGATGGGACATCCACAAGACCCAGGCTTAACTCTAAGATTGAGTCAGCAAATTCCTGAGTATTTTAATAGCATACCTTCAGGAGAAGACGTAGACGATACAAAAATTACTATAAGGTAAAATATTGATATAATAGAAAGATTTTGAGAATCTTATAAAAACCTTTTCATGAGGAGTGAAGTGTATTTACGCTCGATTTGTACATTATTCAAAGTTTTATTTACATTATCGGAATTCCAGGAATGTGAAGATTCAATATAAAGAATACTTTTATTTTACAAAAGATTCAAATATTCATTAAGTAGATGGCGTGGAAATTCCAGAATTGAGTAGTTCGAATTTTTGGTATTTTTATGGTACCTACGTCATGGTGATGATGGGAAAACTGGAAGACGTGGGTTATATCTTATGTTCGAAAAAAATTCATCAAATAAATGAAAAACTATATTACGAAATTAATTTTCGATAAAACCGTTTGGGAGATAGAACTTAAAATAAATGTTTCAAGCCTAGCCTATTCAGAAAAACTGGTGTGGAAAAAGAGTGTTTCTTTCGACGTCAAGAATCTACTGTTAAAATATTTGTACGAGTCAGAGTGTGATTCATAAGTCATGGCTAAATGAAAAAGTGGGGACGATAAAAAAGTTACATCTAGGTAAGTTAAAAGCCCTCCATCTACACTTATACTGTACGCGCATTTCCCAACACCCTCTATCAACCATAAAAAGTAAAAGATGGGGTGTGCTAAGAAGACGCAGGTGAAAGCGACTCTGTTGAAAGTAACAGAGAAAGCTAAAATAAGTGCATCCATTGCAAGAAAAAAGTAGTGGGACCAGTCAAATGCTATGAATGCTTGAAAAATTTCCATCCCAAATGCATGGAACAGGCTGCAAATCGTAAATTCTCGAATTGCAAGCATGAAGAGGCCAAGGTTAACAAAATCGCGAGAGAAATTGTTAAACTCCAAAAAAAAACAACATATAGTAAATATCTAATTCATACCTAAAAAATTGTGTTGAGTGTTAACGTCCATAGTTGTATATTCGATAAAATGCTTTCATGAGTTTGGACAACTATTTATTCGAATCTTTTAGTAAGCCAATATTTCGAACCAGTCGTGGTTCTTTTTCAAGGCTAAAATAAAAAATAACAATGTTAACAATGTGAATAGCTATTGGGAGGGATCTGTCACTCACCTCGTATTTAATTCGGAATGTATCTGATTAATTAAAATTTTCATTTTCCCTCTGTAACAGGAAGTCAATAAAGAACTCTGATACGTCTTTCAAGAAGTATTCCTGCGAAATATGTTATATTATATATTAGCGAGAAACAAATCCATCTACCAGTTTGTTTCATGAACCCAATATGCCCACCATAACAACAATCATTAAAATAATGATATTTTCATCAAAAGTAGAAGTAGAAGTAGATGCGTAGGAGTGATCAACAATTTTATGAGAATGAACCGCCCACCAAATGACCCATTCATAAATTACCACAAGCAAACTGCAAGATTCATCAATGAACATCAAGAAATAATAATAAGTAACTCAGACAAAGGCAATACCACGGTTATAATGTATAAACACGAATATAACACCGAAGCAGAAAAAATGTTAACTGATGAAACAACATACACTAAATTAATGACGGATCCCACCAAAAAAATACAATAGTTTTTTTAAATCATCAAAGAATAATCAAAGCATCCCAGAAACAGAATATAAAATATTAATTTCTCATTATTATGATTATTATAATTGATTATGATTATTATTACTATTGTGTAACACCAAAAAAAATTTTTTTTGAGAAAAACACATAAAGAACATGTATGCTTAAGGCCTGTAGTCTGTTGCATAAACTCCCCTAGATAAAAAATTGGAAAATTTCTGTCGACTTCGGAATTCAACGTCAAAGATTCATTCACATTAACTGAAGAACTTGAGTTAATTGTAGTACCAGACAATTATGAATTGATATCATTAGATGTTGTCGCTTTATACTCCAACATACCCAGACAATTATGAAAACCACCCGCAGTATATCAAACATGTCACTACTTTGAATAAAGATGAGTTTCCACAATTGTGCTTTGAAGGTGGGTATGTACTTTGTATTCAGTGAGGTTTCCTATAGATAAACAGAAGGTACATCAATAGGATTCGTAACAAGCACAACATTTGCCAATTCAGTAATGCACACATTGATTAAATTTGCAATCTCAAGATTAAATTTCCGTATACCATTACCAAAGCTCTTTGTAGACGACACATTACTTTTAGTACACAAAGAGAAAATCGAAGAAATCCTGAATATTTTCAATTCATTCCACCAAAAAATAAGATTCACGCTTCAAAGAGAAAAAGCAACAAAGTATTCCACTCCTGGACATATTAGTCATCAGAGATCAAAATATACTAAAGACCAATTGGTAGGTACATAAAACCAATTAACTCAGGCAGATGTATATTAATTTTCATTCCCTCCACAGTGTCACACAAAAGAAGAAGGTAGCAAGGAATTTGATAAATAGAGCACTCTCTCTAAGTAGTAATAAATACGAAAAAGACAATTTAACAAAAGTTTTTATTTTTTTATTATATCTCCACAATTAACAATCAGAATAATATTCTTTAAGTTAATACGTTGACATTATAATGAAATGGCTTGAAGTGCGGGGAAAGATTCTCTCCGGTGAGAGAAACTCATTATTCCATTAAATCAGCTGACCAATGTCTCTGTAGTCTTCTTGGTAAGGACTTTGTCAGTAGTGGTTGTAGTAAGATATTTGGGTGGTTTTCCATTCTTGTGTGGTGATTTAGGCTCCTACACTTGATGACTTCTTCAACATATGGGATGTTTAGGTCTTTATGTAAAGTCTGGTTGGTCACATACCATGGGGCGTTGGCCATCATTCGCAGAATTTTTAATTGTGTTCTTTGGATCAGAGCTATGCTGGATTTGCTTGCACATCACCAGATTTCTATCCCGTATGTCTATATTGGAGTAATGATAGCTTTATACAGCAATATTTTGTTCTCGAGAGGTAGCTTAGATTTTCTTCCAATTAGCCGAATTTCTTTGACTTTAGATCGTTTTTTGATAATATGTTCCCTCCAGGTTAGCCTAGTGTCTAGATGGAAGCCTAGGTAATTTGCTGTTGTAGCTTTGGGAATTACTATGGTGTTCAGTTTGATTGGAGGACAATGTTGCTTTCTCAGTGTAAAGTCTACTTGTTTTGATTTTGCTTCATTTGTTTTTATTTTCCACTTTTTCATCCAGATTTGCAGCTCGTCTAGGTGTTCTTGAACTAGTTTTGTTGCTGTTGCTGGGTCTTCATGTGCTGCCATTATTGTTGTGTCATCAGCAAATGTTTCTGTTGTAGTGTGAGTAGTTTTTGGTAGATCCGAGGTACAAAGAAGGAACGGGCCCAACACGCTTCCCTGGGGGACCCCGGCTTGAATGGGGCAATATTCTGACACCTGATGCCCTACTCTAGTTCTAAACTGTCTGTTTGTAAGATATGATTTCAGTAGATTAACTTCTAGTTTCATAATCAAATTCAAAGTAACTTTTAGCTTAAAGCTTCTTTTAGTGTCATTTTTAGTAGGGTTAAAGGAAGCTGTAAAATTAAAGCGACTTCAGGTTTGATTATGAAACCGGCCGTAAAGAATTTCAAGGGAAGAATATTCTTCATCTTGAGTAAGATTCCTGAGTGCCATACCTACTTTATCGAACGCCTGGCTCACGTCCAGAAAGACTGAAGTACAGTACCTATAGCTTCTTTTCAAACGCTTGGTTTATGGTTTGAGTTATTCGATGCGTTTGTTGGACAGTTGAGTGACCTTGTCTAAATCCGAATTGATGTGAAGGAATCCAATGATCTAAGGAGATTTCGGCGTTTATTCTTTGAAGTAATAATCTTTCCCATATTTTCGAAATTATTGGCTGTAGGCTTACGGGTCGGAATGATGTCACTTCGTGTGGATTCTTGCCTGGTTTCAGTATCATGAGTACTGCTGTTTGGGGCCAGTGCTCCAGTCTCAATATAGCGTTAAAGATGTAGGTCAACATGACAATCCCTTTTCTTGGTAGTTCTCTGAGCATCTTTGCAGTAATTCCATCAATACCTGGTGCCTTTTTCATGTTCAGTTGAGTGATTTCTTTGTATACCACTTCTTTAGGTGTGAAAAATTCTATATTTTGTGTTACTGGAGGGATGTTAGATATATTTTCCTCAACAATTGCATCAACGACCTCGTCATTTGGTTTGAATACCTCTGTCAGGTGGTGTGCAAATAAATTCGCCTTTTCTTGATCTCTTCTGGCCCATCTAGCATTTGTTTCAGTTGAATTTTTCACCGGGACATTTTGTTGTTTTGGCTTTACTTTGGATTTTATAGGTCTCCATATTGAGTTGTCATATCGGTTCAATTCGGTGATATATCTATTAAACGATTCTTCTTTTAATTCTCGCAGTCTATTTTTAAGTTTATTGCTTATATTATTCAAGGCTGTTTTGTCTGCAGGAGCATGTGTGTTTTGCTATCTAGATCTTATTCTGCGTTTTTCAGTAATGAGTTTTTTAATTTCTAATGGTATTGGTTCTGTTTTCATGTTTTCGCTGCTTCTTGGAGTACTTTGAATGGCTGCATTCTTTTGTATAGATGTGAATGCCTCAAGCGCCTCTTCGATTTCTTCTTTTTCCTTCAGCCTCAAGGAAAGAGAGACCCGTTCATGAACTATTTTGCGGTATTCATCCCAGTTAGTTTTTCGATTATGTAGCTCTGGTGGAGACTTCTTATTGATTACTAAGGAGCTCAGTGACGCTATTACAGGAGTATGATCTGATGATAGGTCGAAGCTTGAACATACGTCCATATATGATGAAGCTATTCCACTTGCTATGAAAAAATCTAGTAGATTAGATTAGATAGTGTTTTTTTTTTGGGTCGCTAGGCCAATATGTTGGACTACCAGTAGACAGGAAGTAGTAGTTCTTTTCATGCAACAATTTGGCCACCTTGGTGGTGGTTAATCTTGTGCCCCAAAGAGTATTCTTGCTGTTAAAATCTCCTCCGACAAAGAATTTAGTGCCTAATGTGTTGAAAAATTCTCTATAATGGCTAACCTTCAGATTGTGCTTTGAGGGACACTAGACGGCTGATATTGTCAGATCATAGGAGAACATTTTTACTTTAACTGAGGTAGTGGCTTATTCTGTTTTTAATTAGAATTGCAGTTCCTCCATGTGCTGTGTTATCTGAGTGGTTGGTGGTGTAGGTGGTGTACTTTGGTATGTTGAAGTATGACCTATCAGTGAAATGAGTCTCGCTTATGAGGAGGACGTCAATGAAATTGTGATGTAGGAAAGTTTCAACTTCATTCTTGTGTTGCAAGAGTCCGTTGGCATTCCATTGTGCTATTCTAACTAATTTAGTGAATTGTAATATTTTTATGAATATGCATAAATTAATTCACATTAAGGAAACTGTTTATTTCTTCACATTCGAATTACAACTGGCTAATGCCATACATATGTGAGTACATATACACTGCGCAAAAAAATTAACGCACATTCTGAAAATCTCAATTTTAATGAAAGTTAACTCTACATTGAATTTATAACTTATTTTTTATGTTCTCTCGGGAAGGTTTCGAACGAAACAAGACACATTAAATGGGGGAAAAATTCAAGATTTCACCGAATCTTATGTTAAAGAAGAGAAATGAACAATTTTCAAAATACTGAAATGCTGATAAGTGATTTTATACTTGGTATTTCCACCCCTTGCGTTAATTACATCTCGACAACGACGGTTCATACTCAAAATGAGTGATCTTAAAATGTTCTGATCTAATCCTTCCCAGATTTCTCCGAGTTGGATTCCTAAGTCATTAAGAGTAGCTGGATAATTTTCTGAACTTCTCAGCCTTCTATTGAAGTTGTTTCAAACCTGCTCAATAGGATTGAGATTTGGACTTCTTTCTGGCCATTCCATTCGAGAGACTTCAACCTCTTCAGGGTACTCCTGAACGATGCGCGCACGATGGGGTCTGGCATTATCGTCCATAAAAATGAAATTTTCACCAATGTATGGGGCAAATGGCACTACATGCTCTTCAAGAATGTTCCTTATATACTAATCAGCATTTATAGCTCCATTATGAACGACCACTAGGTCTGTGCGAGCAGTCAAAGATATTCCACCCCATACCATAATCGATCCTCCCCCGAAACCAGTAGTATTCAGGAAATTGCACTGAGCATATCTTTCATGCGGACGTCTGTATACAAGGGAACGTCTATCACAATGGTAGAGGCAGAATATAGACTCATCTGTGAAGAGAACTCTTTTCCAATCGGCCTCTTCCCAATGGATATGCTCTCTCGCAAAATCCAAACGCGCCCTTCGATGGGCTGGGGTAAGAGCTGGGCCTCTTGCCGCGACACGAGGCCTTAAATCATATTCTCTGAGGCGATTTCCTATTGTCTGAGTGCTAATTTGCACCTCATGAGTTGGCTCAAGCTGAATTTGAAGGAGGCGAGCGGTTGCAAATCGTTGTCTCAACGAAGAAACTCAAGTAACGTTCTTGAATGGCAGTTGTTACCCGTGGTCTACCCTGTCCTGGTCTTCGGACATTCATAGCTGTCTCCCTGAATCGCTGCAACATTCTAGACACACTTGTATGGGAAACTCCAAACCTTTCTGCAATTTATGTGTATGTCCACCCTTCTTTTCGCAAAACTACCGCTTGGGCACATTCCTCCAAATTGCGTGTTTCGCGTTGCATAGCGATCGAGTGTAGAAAATCAAACGAAAGGAAAACTATTGATCACTAGAATTGATCGAGAACAACTGATTTTAGAATGGAGCCAATACATTCAAAATCTGATAATATCATCTTTTTTAATTCCTGTTGGGAAAAAACATCTGTGTTGAAGAAAACCGTTGAAAGTGGATAACATATGCATGCATAATTCTGATAAAAATAATTATCATTGAGAACACCTTCACTTGTAGAATAAATTTGAGATTTCCATAATGAGCGTTAATTTTTTTGCGCAGTGTAGATAAAGACATCGACGCATGGACAGAGAGTTATCGAAACATGACAATTGCAATTATATTACACTCTTCCCTACCTATTTAAAATTATAAATCCTGAAAATCCTTGCAATGTTGATACAATTATATTTCTAAATATACTTGAGTACATACATTTCACCAAATCATCCATACATCAATATTATACTAACATACAATAACTGACGTAAGAAAGCAGGTAATCAAATCATTTTTCATAATTAAGCCTATCAGGTGGTCTTATATTCCTTTTAGGTCTAGTAGAATGGGTAGAACTGTCATCTTGATGAAGATTCTGACTTTCAGGTATTATTGATTCCTCATTATTTATTCCCTCATTTAATGGTATGTTATGTTCTGCAATTCTTCTACGCAATTGATTATGATGGCGTTTCCACAATTGATTCAAACTTGGAACATTAACCAAATATGTATTTCTCCCAAATATTTTTTTAACTTCCACGCCTATCAACAACATTTCCTGAACTCAACATCTTTTTCAACGCAGTTTTAACTGTTTTCACAGCATTTTCTGAAGCACCATTAGACTACGGGTACCTGAGTGGAGACGTTATGGATTTAATGCTGAATTTTTTCAGAAAATCAATCATTTTTCTTGTAACGTGGTTACCTCGGAGAAAACTTAACTCGAGCGCCAGCTATTCTTTTCACTAGGAAGAATAGCAAACCTACCAGAGTAGCTGCTAGTCGGAGTTATCTAGGGTGGTAGCAATAACGAAGTAGTCAAAAATCAAATTATGTAGGTACTAGTTTATTCACACCTTCGGAAACTGATTATATGAACAACGGAAATACGTGTAGGTATGAACTATGAGCGAATCGATCAACAAACATACATTCTGGAAATTCGATCCGATCACGAGCACTTTATAAAGTTTATACCGGGTACAATGAAAAAAATCAACGGTTGTTCAATAAGATGCGCCAACCAAAACTGACGAAATGGATACTAAGAATGACCTCGCGAAGTGAAATGACTTGCTATACGGTATCGGGATGTAATTAATTAATTGTATTTCTCCAGAAATGAAAAGAAACACAACCAGGGCGGATCTATTCGAGACTTTCATTCGCTACCCCAAGGGCTACGCTCCATCACTGATAGCGAAGAAAAGGTCTATTTTTAGCGCAACTACGGAAATTCACTGACGACGAGCGCTATCTCTTATTCTCTACCCCAAAGGCTTATGCACCATGGCTGATAGAAAAGAAGAGATTTCGATTTCAACACTTATGACGCGGAACGCGAACAGGGGGTTGACGGAACTTTCTCTTCACTACCCCAAGGGCTTACGCACCATGACTGATAGCGAAGGAAAAAGTCAGACTCGCGAAATAGGGTAAAGTACGGCTAAAGATAACAGAAAGCGATACAGTACAGCAGTGTCAAAGAAGTAACCGATGTAGGTCTAATGAAGAAACTGAACGGTAAAGACGGGGACCTACCTCCTTTATTTCAGGCACTCGCGGAAAACGAACGAAAACTTAAAATTAATTCCTAAGAGCACTAATCCTCGCAACACAAAATTATTTCTAAATTCGTTGAACGGCTTGTCGTGCACACAATTAAAATCGAATCGCAGAGAAAAGAGAGTACAGAGCGTAAAAGTGACAAAAGAGACTAAAGAGTAAAAGAGAGTAAAAGAGGTCTTCGCGGGGGAAAATCTGCTTTTATAGGCAAATCCCCCCACACGTTACAAATCTGAAAATTCCAGAATGCGACAAGAATGAAAAACGTCGTCAGCTCCGGTTTATCGCATATCAACATCAGAAAAACGTCGAAATCTTCAACGGCATGCAAGAAAAACAACGTTAAACACAGATAAACGGTTTTTTACATTTACTCTGCCTATCGGAATGAATGACCTGAATATTTGAGAATTAAATATTTTCAAAGGCGGAAATGTGAAATGAAAGGAATGCACTAAAATGAACTCCAATTTTTCTCAGAAAACTGGAGATCATTACATTCTACTTGAAAAAACAGTAGCATTGTCTGAAACTAATGTATCACACAGGCTGAATCTGGCAAAGGAGCTTGAGAGTGCCTTGATCGTGAAATCAGTGGAAATCTGATTTGTTGGGAAAACGTCTAGCCACTTTGAGTGAGCATCTAAAATAACCAAAATGGACCCAAATAATCCATGTGAAGTCGTGAAAAGGGAACTTCAGGCCACTTCCATGGCTGAAGTACAACCTCAGACGGAAAAGCCGCATTTATTGTGCAATTTGAACAATTCAAAACAAAATTTTCAATATATGAATTGATACCTGGTCAAAAAATACGTGAACGAGCTATTGATTTCATTTTTTCCATCCCCAAGTGGGACGAATGTAATTGCTTCATCTTGTTCCTCAAATCGATGGGAATAATTATGCGGTTGTTCCATAAAATTAAATTATTTTCAATACTTAATTGATTTCTGATGGGATAATACTTTTTAAAAATTGCGTCTTTTTTTGCATATTTTGGCCAACCTTTATGGATAAACGAACAAATTTTCCTACAACTTCGATCCCTTTCAATCACTCTTACGATTTCCTCGTAATTCACGCAAAGTTCCTCCATATTCAAAAAATAATTATTAAAATCTAAATCAATATATTCGGTTTCTTCTACCTCTTCATTTTTTGAAGCGCATCGTGATAAAAAATCTGCGACGTTATTTTCAGAGCTAACATGTATCATTTTGTAATCATAGTTTGATAACATTACTGCCCATCGGCGTAATCTATTTGCCGAACACTGTGGGATTTCTTTCTTCGGATTAAAAATAGCTTCTAAAGGTTTATTATCCTTCACTAACTTAAATTTCCCACCAGATAAGTATTGATTGAACTTCGACAAACTGAATATTATTGCTAAACCTTCACGTTCAATTTGTGCATATTTCATTTCAGACTTCGTAAGTGTTCTCGATGCAAAAGCAATTGGCTTTTCATCACCATTTGGCAAAACATGCGAAATCACACTGGTGATTCCATAAGAACTAGCATCGCAAGTTAATCTAAGTTCATATTCGGGATTATAATGAATAAGAGTTTTTGAAGGACACATAATTTGTTTCAAATTCTGAAAAGCATTATTACATTCTCTACTCCAATTCCAAACTACGCCCTTCTGCAATAATTGGTGCAAGGGATATAAAATATTTGACAAGTTGGGCACAAATTTACAATAAAAATTAACCATTCCCAAAAATAATTGCAAATCCTTAACATTCTTTGGGATGTTAGAATTTTTGATCGCCTGAACTTTATCCTGACACATATGAATACCATCTTTACTAATGACGTAACCTAAATATTGAATCTTTTCTTGAAAGAATCCGCATTTTGATGAACTAACCTTTAGTCCAGCATCTTGTAGTGTCTGTAAAACTCTTTGAAGACGTTCAAAATTTTTTTTTTCATCGCGACCAAAAATTAAAATATCATCTAAGAAAGAAAGTGTTCCCTCTACATTATATAAAAGTGATTCCATAGTTTTTGCAAATTTCGCAGGAGCTGGAGCTACGCCATATGGTAGTCTTTGATATTGAAATAAACCTTTATGAGTAGCTATCGTGACTAATTCTTTTGAGTCTTCTGACAATTCTAATTGTGCATAGGCTTGATCTAAATCAATTTTAGAGAATATAGTGGCCCCTTGAAGTTCAATTAGTAATTCCTGAATGTTAGATATAGGGTATTGGTCCATTTCAATCAAAGGGTTAATGGTTATGCGAAAATCGCCACAAATTCTTACATCACCCGATTTTTTCAATATGGGGACAATTGGTGTTGCCCATCTGAAACAATCTACCGGCTACAATATTTTTTGAGCTACTAATTTTTCTAATTCAATATCTACCTTTTTCTTCATACCGAACGGTATTGGACGTGCTCACAAATTTAGGAGATACATTTTCATCTTTCAATTGCAATGTAAATACATTTTTATTAAATCTACCCAATTTGCCATCGTTCAACGTTCAAATTTTTTCAGTAAATAATCTGATTTATCTGAAACGAAATTCATTGAAGATATACAGTCCCTGGCCAGTTTATTAGACGCACTGAGGATTTTTTTTATATTTACTGGTATTGCCCGAGGAAAAAGCAGAATATTTGAATTTCATTTCCACAGAATGTCAGTTTTATCTACGACTCTCATTAAATTGTTCTATTTGGCATTTATTTTTGATGTTGTGGTATTAGTACTTAAGTATGAATCAGTACTATGTCTTCCAGTGGACGTCTTGCATTCTGCAGGTTCGGACGTTATTTCGATAATCCACATATGAAATCATTATCTTCGAATGCAGCAAACCGAACAATTCTGCATTGATAGTATAAAGCTCTCATAGCTACACAGGGTGGCTCAGCAAAATATTAGAATTTCATGTTTAATCATCAATCAATCAATATTTTTTATTTAATATGATATATTATATGTGAACACCATTTACAGATGAAGTATATTGAACATATACATTCAATTTAATAATTCAATATTGAGATTTTGCATCGAATCAATACGTCTAATAATATGGCCAGGGACTGTACCTATTCGATGAAGTTTCATAAAATAACGGCCTAAAATTGGTGGACCACCGTTGGAAACAACATGAACTTTAAGGGTTATTTTGATTATACAAAATTGGTAACAAACAGTAACCTGAAGTTGAAATTTTAGCCCCATTATAAACATTGAATTTATCATTTGAAACATGCAATCTGAAAGTTGAATAATGTCGTCTAAAATAATCTTCAGAAATAGCTGATATGCTAGCGCCTGTGTCCAAAAAAACAAATGATTATTTCCATTTACTTGTACTTTAACATTGTAAGGTGCTGAAATTAACTTTCGATCATCACAGAAAATATCACTTGTTCAATGTAATTATGAAAATGACTTTTTCTAAATTTATCATTCGTTTGTTTTCCAGGACAAAGGTTAGCTTTAATTTAACGAATTTAACGAAATATAGTTTTCAAATATTATATGGTCCTTCTAGGCCTTGGTCATGGATTATTATGATTTGTCTCTAATACAGACATGTCTTCTTGATTTCTCAATAAGAGAAGCTTCCAATAGTTACGAGAAAAAAAATAATTGATGAAGTCGGAGGATAATTCGTTTCCAAAAAGAAGTATAATAGTTTATAATATAATCAGTTAATAAACTGATTTCGAGTTTTTGCAGGAACATAAACGAACATGGAGGCCATATACGTGAAAAATAACCTCAGAAGGAAGTGTAAGACAAGAAAAGATTTCAATAGACTGAGTATTCCTCGTGTAATTGAATGCTCAGCACTAGAATATGAAATGAGCCAACACAAAAAACTAGTCATAATCTGCATCTATAGACCAAATACACCACCCTATGAAAACTTCGAGGAATTCTTTGAAAAATTCAACAAGATATTTGAATCCCTAAATAAAGATAAAAATACAGCCTTCACTATAGTAGGAGATTACAATATAAATACAATGAATAAATTGGATAAGAACACGAACACTCTATTGTCGATGTTGCAAACATACAACATTAGGCCTCTAGTTGAAGAACCCACAAGAATAACTCCACTCTCTAAAACATACGTAGACAATTTATTTACAAACATTAAAGAAACAAAAACATCAATAATACAACCACACCTATCTGATCGTTGCGGAACACAATTTGAGTTCAAACTTAAAGATAATCTGGCCCCAAGGAAGAAAAAGACAAAATACGAAAATTTGAAGAGGATAGCATAACACACATTGAAGAGGACCTGAAGAAAGTTGAATGGAATGCCATATATGAATTTGACGACAAAGACATAAATAGAATGTGGAACTTCTTCTCAGATAAATATAACAAACTTTTCGAAAAAGATTTTCTCTTTGTCGAAATAAAAACTCATAGAACACCATAGAGGTAAAAATTGGATCCCAGTATACAGAAGATTAAAAATAAATTGGACATCCTTTTCACACTATCATTTGGAAGACAACAATTAATGGAAAAATATAAAAGAGTCAAAAAAAAATACGACAAGGCTATCTCCAATTTCAAACACAAGCATTATACAGAAAGAATTAGGAAATGACAAAACAAATCAAAAACAACATGGCAAATTATAAAGGAACTCACAAAATATGAAGAAGACACTAAGACATTCACTATCCCGTCAAGAAATCTCACAAAATATGAAGAAGACACTAAGACATTCACTATCCCGTCAAGAAATCCAGTATAATAATGCACCCCGTATCTTGATCAGTGGAAGAGCGGCTTTCCACTGGTCATGGGGTGATTATTTTTAGATGTTAAATACACAAATTGAAGGCCCTCGAAAGGGGGAAAAATGTGGATCCGGCCCGTCGCACGAAGGACAGGTCTTGAAGTTGATATTATTTCTGGGGAGATGTTTAAATGAAACTCATGAAAAACTTTAACAAATAAATCTATTGGCAAAATAAAATTAGAACTTCTCTACAAATACGTACTCGGTCGAAGACGACCAACAAAAAAAAATCTTCAATTTCTTAAACCTATGCAAATGAGCGCAAAACAATAAAACATATTTTTCGCAACCAAAAATCTTGAGTTAAAATTCAACTTCCCAACCTAACGCGCAATATTAATCAATACGTAATCAATGAATTATAGAGGAGCTTTCAAGACTCTGGACGAATAAAAAATTGGAACTTTCTACCTTTTTTGCGACTGCTATTTGTATGACGCTGCCGATGAAGAACTTTTCGACACCAGACTTTACCCGCACAAATCGGCGAATTCTTTACACTTAACCGAACTCCCCGCACTTTTCCGTCGCAAACGTTTTTCGCTTTGAGTTTCCCTATCCAGAATTTCAACACAATTTTATATCTGGTCTTATTACGAATCAAAAATCAACGATCACTCCTCGACTACTACTTTACTGATTCCCGATAAAACTGACTTTAGCTCCAAATGATTTCCGTTCTCTTCAACTACCTATTTCCCGATATTCCGTTTCTACTTGAACAAAATCAACAAAAGTAAGGGACTGGACTTTTCTTTATACGCAACTTTTCCAAATTTATGAGCCGACCGAATCTCCGATTCTATTCCGTGATCTACCTATACTTTTCTCTTATTTCGTGAAAACCTACCTATTTATTCTAAATTCCTTTTCTCTTTCTTTGATGACTGACTCTACAAAAGACTTATAATTCCTCTACTTATCCGTACCGACTCGAAGGGGTATATTTTCGATATTTTTCAGATCACGTCCCCGGTCCGACTGACTAACTTTTTCCGATGTACTTTTTCCCCGGTCTTTCTCTCCCACGCTATGGGTGGTACCAAAACGTCCCAAAATCGAAATCATTGGACGATCGTTCTTGCTGAGTTGAAAAATCAGCGTTCCCAAGCTCGGCGGTTACAAGAAAATTTCGGCTACTTCGAATTCTGAGAACTATTTTCCTCTCAGAGTCTCCAGACTAATAAATCTTTCTTAATCTACATGACTGACCGTTTTCACCCGTTCTGAAGTCCTTATCACCGGATATTGGAATCAATTACATAGGCCGGCGATCGCCGGTTGCTCTCCGAAAACGTACATTGTATCAATATCTGCAGAATTTCTGACTGAGTGACACTAACTCTTTCAACTCTTATCGAGCAGGTTATTATTCAAATTCTCGCGACTTGATACCGCCTGATCTCAAGCGCCTCAAGGTGTCATATTTCCAACTAAAAATCGCCTCTGCAGCACGGCTGCAACAATGTATGAAGGTTCCAGCGATAACTCGTTTCAATTATCCCAAATTAATTCGAATCTCTTATTCCGATTTATTACACCAGAACAACTAGTAAATGATTTCAACAAATATTTTGTGAATGTAGCTTCGAATATAAACAAAAATTTTGCAGAAGTGGAATTCAACACTAATAAGAAGAGAGTCGAGAAATCAATGTATATCTTTGAAATGACTCCATATGAGATAATAAAAACAATAAAACAAATGAAAAATCAATCCTCCATAGGCTAAGATGACATACCAATGAGTATAATGAGAAAAACAATGTCTCAAATAGCACCAATAATATCATACATAGCAAATAAAGCATTTACTGAAGGGATTTTCCCGGAAGCACTAAAGATAGCTGTGGTAAAACCAGTTTATAAAAAAAAGGATGCAAGGAAGAACTAAATAATTATCGTCCAATTAATATGCTGACATCATGGGCCAAACTATTCGAGAAATTATTTGCAAATCGTTTGATCTCATTTTTTAACAGGAACAAGGTTTTCTCTCGACACCAGCATGGATATACGAATGGAAAAAGTACTGAAACTGCAATGTATGAATTGGCACAAGAAGTACTTGATGCACTCGATTCTGGAAATATACCAGCTGCTTTATTCATGGATATGTCTAAAGCATTCGATTGTGTAGATCATAACAGACTGCTTAAAATGTTGGAACAGTGTGGCATACGTGACAATCAGTTAAAATTTATTAAGAGCTACCTAAGAAACAGAACTCAAAAAGTAAAAATAAAAGTCGAAGATCAAGAGTACACATCTGAGGTGGAACAAATAATAATGAGAGTTATATAGGACAGCATTCTTGGTCCATTGTTGTTTATTGTTTATATCAACGATTTACCAGAAGAAATGGAGGCAAATACTCAGGAGGTAGATCTAAACACAACTATATACGCTGATGACGCAGGTACTGTCACTAAGGCAAAAAACATCCAAACTTTAACATACAATTGTGAAACCATTATGAAAGAAGTAGAAACATGGTGCAACGACAACAAACTTAAACTCAACACAGGCAAAACAGAGTTCATCATATTCTACACCGATAGAAGCAGAAATGCCCTACCAAACGATATAACCCTAAACAACATTGTTATAAAAAAATCAGAACAAGTGAGATTTTTAGGTATTTGGCTTTTACTTTAATATGAAGTGAAACCCACAAATAGAAAATATGAACAGTAAACTCAACACCATTATTTATACCTTCAATGTAATGAAGCATCACATTCAAGAAGATACATTAAAGACCATATACATTGCAAATTTCCAGTCCATCTTGACATATGGCATAGTTCTCTGGGGAAATGGTATATCTCAAAGCAAAATATTTAAAACTCAAAAGCGAGCTATACGAGTAATATATCGGATGAAATATAGAGAGACCTGTAGAGGAGTTGTCAAGAGAAACAATCTATTGATACTGACAGGACTATATTTGTTGAAGTGTGTTATCTTTCTGAGAATGAACAGCGAATTATTTGAACAGTTTCTCATTCAAAACAACAACAGAAAAATAGACCCATATATCCACCCAAAGCAAAAACTTACCCTAGCACAGAATAACACAAGATACATGTGCATTAAGGTTTTCGATGCCTTGCCGAGAAAATTTCACTACATAAAAGATGTAAAAATCTTGAAGACAGAAATATACTAATTTTTGGTCAATAGGGAACCATACTGTCCGCAGGAATTCTATCAAGGATGCAAGGATAATTCCAAGTAAAAATGTAACATTTGACTTGTTTCTCATTATTGTTTTACAATAATTGTAGAAATTAAATAAATTTCTATTTCTTTTCTAGTCAATGATAAGAAAATAATACCTTCCAGGTACACACGAAAACGATCTTTGAGGATTAATAGAGACAGTATAATATATGGCGTTTCTCCTTCATGGTACTCGGTACTAAAAAACTAATTATAGTAATGGTTTTTTAATTGGCAGAGGTGAACCGTTCTCGAAAGACGACAATAGAAAGAAATTTTTCTGAATATAATTTTTGTGAAATCTGTGTGCCCAATTCGCATTAGTCATTTTCTTATCTAGTCGGCCAAGTTTGAAATGAATTTTATTTACCCCAGGTAGTTGATTCATACTAATATTGAATGGGTACATTAAGGGATTTGAGCAAAAGAGTCTGGAATAAAATTCATTTTTCTTCTACCAATAATTCAAAATCAAAAAGCTGAAATCCGTCAATCGATTTGACTTATTTTTTGCCAATAAAATTCAGTATTTTTCTGTATCTCCTTAGTCGCAATCCTAGGCAACTTCAGTTATTCGAAGAAAATTCAGTTGAGTGACATTAGAACAAATAACCCAAGATGTGCGTTATCAGTTCATGCTAATAAGTACTCTCATACTGTAGACTTTGGTAACGTAAGAATTTTAGATGTGAATGTTTATTATAAGAAAAGATGTGTTCTGGAAATGATTCATATTCAGAATCAAAATTGCAAAATTAAAAAAAAAACGGACACACAGAGATTAAGTCCAATATATTCATACCTTCTGGAATATTCCAACAGACCTTTCTTCGATGGTCCAGTTGACGGACGACATTTGACTTTGTTACTATTTTCGTCTCATGAATTTAGAATGTGCAATGTGATAATTGTTGTCCTGATTATGAATGTTTGTTTGCTGTATTTATGTGATTTGTACATGGAATTATTATTATCGAGCTGACTAATAGATTAATCTCGCATTCAGTAAGTTGTTTGTACTCATTTCTTGTAACTGATGGGTGATGTGTTTTGTTAATATATTTTTTATAAGAAAATTATATTTATATATAACAGTTTCGAAAGCTAGGCTATACATGAATAAAGAGTGAATACGTCTCATGAATCATTGGTCGATATCTCTTTTCCTAACCCGAATGTATCTAAATATATATATATTTTTTTAGCGTTTTATAAAAACGCTAAAAACGCAACTTCAGTTTATCGATGAAAACTCTCGGAAAATTGAATCCCACCGTAATAATTGTTTCTTTTATTTGTGACTATCATAAGAAACACACGTCCTTGAAAAAAATGAAATTAATAAATACTGAAAAAAAAAAGTTCATGGTGCTGAGTCTTCATAACTATACTTAGCAACAACAAACCGAGCTACAATTCTATTGAATCAGTTGATTTCAAATACCTGTATTGCAAAGAAAAGTCAATTCATACCTCTGAAACCATCGCATCGAGTGGATATTTCTCCTTTACTAATATTGAGATTTAGAATTAGGAATCGATTGAAAGCATATAAAAAATACAATTTTGTCATCAGTTCATGCATTCATTCAATAAATACGGTGTCTTTACAACTCTATATACATATATACATTTTCAATATATACAATAAAAAATATGAAGAAATTATTGAGATAGTGATATCTCAATAATTTTGAGTAAAAAATAGGCTTTTCCATAAGAAACTCAATGTATTTTTCACCAAAACTCTCTTCCTCAGGTCAACACAATTATCAACATGACCCATTTCTTTCAGTTTTTCATTGGAAATATTCTTGAGTTTCATTCTGTCTACGGAGCCTTGTGAAGCTCTTTCTCTCTTCTCTTCATTCATTCTGGACAACTCACTTCGTAACGATTCTAAGGCTTCTGAAGTTCCACACTGTTCAAAGGCTGCACTATTTCTTTCATTTTCTTGTTTGCGTTTCTATATTTAAAGAAATAATAAGTAGGGGGGGGGGCGGTAGACCCTCGGTCATTCCATCTTTCCCCTGCCAATGGAAGGATCAATATTACAGGGGGGGTTTAACAAAGTGACAGTTTCAAACACTGTAACTAATGGCTTAGCTTCCAGAATTCAAAAATGCTACTTGGCAAATTTTTGCACTTTTGAAATTAAATGATGAAATCAATTGATAATTTAAACTTGAAGGGGGCTTCTGAATAGCATGGAGTGAATAGATATAATTCATATAAAAATGAATGCGATCCTTATCTGTGGCATTTATAGTTGATGAAAAATACTCTTTATATCGTTATATCATAGTTTTTGAAGGGATATTTCGCGAGATAGATACACACGGGTTTAATAAATACGAATTTAGGCAAGTTATAAAATATAACAGGGATCGCAGTGTCACGTGAAGGCTACTTCCGGGAGACGTTATAGAAGGAGCACGTTCGATATATGATCATTTTGATTTGGACTATGATCGTGATAAAATAGTAGGTCCTAGCAGATTCCAGGCAGAAGGAAATTTTTTCAGGAAGGTTTCATGAATATTTCAATAAATGGAGTTTGTTTTCAGTTTTATTCACCTTGAGGGGTTTCAGTTAAATGCTCATTAATTTTTTTGAATTGATTATCGTTTTTGATTCATAAGTTATTGTTACTTTACGATTTCATTTTTGTTGTGAGGTTTGTTCGCTTTCTACTCATTATCTTTCTTATATCGTTCTACTCATATATATCTATATATAGTTAACAGAACTAAGAGCCTTCTCTTTTTGATATCTGCTAGGTTAAGGGTGTAGTGTCTCAGGTATCTGATGCAATAAATGAACTCTTTTTTCTATACCGAGCTTTCGCAATTAATTTATTGCATCCTCAGGGTTTCTAAAAATACAGATATAAAATAATAAAGTTGTCAAACATAAAGTAGTCGGTTCTCACCGAAAACGAGATTTTTTTTCAATAAACGAAGTTCTCAATTTATCTTAATGAAAAAAATCTCGTTTTCGGTGAGAACCGACTCCTTTATGTTTGACAATTTTATTATTGTATATCTGTATTTTTTAGAAACCCTGAGGATGCAATAAATTAATTGCGAAAGCTCGGTAAAGAAAAAAGAGTTCACATTTATTACATCAGATACCTGAGTCACTACACCCTTAACCTAGCAGATATATCTATATATATAAATTTTTTAGCGTTTTATAAAATGAAATATTACGCGGGTTTAAGGGAATTGTCAATGGCAGAAGCTTGAAGGAAGAACTTATTTATACGCGAATTAATATTCACATGAGAATAGTGACATATTAGTCACGCATTTCTTAAATTTCTGATCATAAAATTCCTTGTTGGTGTGCATATCTTCTGCATATGTTCGATTCACGATTCATGAAGGTAATTTCAACATATAAAACAAAATTTTTCCAATAGTTTGCAAAAAAAATGCTATAAATAATCTTTACATTCAATGCTTTAGATTTATTGAGCTTAAATGTAGAGAAACTTAATAACATTGTGAAATGAAAGCACTCTCCACAAATAATGCTCTGCCAACGCATTCAAAAGTCAATGATTAGAAAATAATTTCTCTTAGAAATGTCCCCTGATACGCAAGGAATAATAGAAACAGTATGGCGAAATTTAAGAAAATTCCGACTTTGAATTCGGAATTCAACGAAAAATAGTTTTGAAATATTATATGGTCCTTCTAGGCCTTGGGCATGGATTATTATAATTTGTCTCTAATACAGACATGTCTTCTTGATTTCTCAATAAGAGAAGCTCCCAATAGTTACGAGAATAGAAATAATTGATGATTTCATGAATTGAAGTCGGAGGAAAATTCGTGTCCAAAAAGAAGAATAATAGTCAATGATAATAAAATAATCCCTTCCAGGTACACACGAAAAAGGTCCTTGAGGAATAATAGACACAGTATAATATATAGCGTTTCTCTCTTTATGATACTCAGTACTCAAAAACTAATTATAGTAATGATTTTTCAATTGGCAGAGGTAAACCGTTCTAAGAAAGACGACAATGGAAAGAAATTGTTCTGAATATTAGTTTTTTGAAATCTGTGTATCTTCTTCGTATTAGTCATTTTCTTATCTAGTCAGCCAAGTTTGAAATTAATTTTATTTACCCCAGGTAGTTGATTCATACTAATTTTGAATGGGTACTTGAAGGGGCTTGAGCATAAGAGTCTGGAATAAAATTCATTTTTCTTCTACCAATAATTTTAAATCAAAAAGCTGAAATCCGTCAACAATTGATTTGACTTGATTTTGGCCAATAAAATTCAGTATTTTTCTGTAACACCTTAGTCGCAATCCTAGGCAACTTCGGTTTTTCGAAGAAAACTCTCGGAAAATTGAATCCCACCGTAATAATTGTTTCTTTTATTTGTGGCTATCATAAGAAACACACGTGTCTTGAGAAAAATGAAATTAATAAATACTAAAAAAAAAAGTTTTTGGTGGTGAGTCTTCATTACAATACTTCTCAACAACAAACCGAGTCAGTTGATTTCAAATAAGTACCTATACTGCAAAGAAAAGTCAATTTATACCTCTGAAACCATCGAGTGGATATTTCTCCTTTACTAATACTGAGATTTAGAATTAGGAATCGATTGAAAGCATATAAAAACTACAATTTTGTCATGAGTTCATTCATTCATTTAATAAATAAGGTGTCTTTACAGCTGTATATACATGCTGTGTGGACTTTTTAAAACGAAACAGACGAGATAACGGGCGGAATAAATTTATCTCGAAAAAATGCTCGGACACGTCGATTTTTGTTTCGAGGGGGACAATTTTTAAGGTCAAATTCACAACTATATCGCTTCAACCCTTAATGTTAGAACACCAACCCCTAAATTTTGAATAGGAAAGATAGGGTGAGTGATACCTCATTTGAAAGGTCTTTTTGTCCTTAATTCAGCCTATTAAATTTTTTCTCATTTAATGCATTTGTTTTCGAGATATTCAATTTTGAATTTCGTACAGTACCAGTCATTCCGCTAACCATGCTATGTGAAATCATCCATTATTTGACTAATTCATTCTGTGGTTACGATGATAACCATTAATTGTCAACATTAAACAACGAAATAATTATTATTGGTAATTACTTTCTTCATCATCAATTAAGGTGGTTGTCTCGTCTGTTTCGTTTTAAAAACCCACCCTGTATATACATTTTCAATATATACAATGAAAAATATGAAGTTTACTAACTCAATAATTTGGAGTAAAAAATAGGCTTTTCCATAAGAAATTCTATATATTTTTCACCAAAACTCTCATCCTCAGGTCAACACAATTATTAACATGACCCAATTATTTCAGTTTTTCATAAGAAATATTCTTGAATTTCATTCTGTCTACGGAGCCTTGTGAAGCTCTCTCTTTTTTCTCTTCATTCTTGACGTCTTCTTCTTCTGGAACATGTGGAAGTATCTTTACAAATTTTGGTGTAGATTTCCCATTTACAGTGGTGTACCCATAAATAATTTGCCATCCAATGTATTTGCTTTGACTTGAAATATTCATGGTGATAATCTTGCTGAAAATGCAAACACAAATTATTAGAACCTACTTCGAGAAATATCAAATTATATGAAAATTCATAATGCACTAGAATAATGAGCGTGACAAAAAACATGAAAATGAATAATGAAAAAAATATATAAAATATTAAAGTCAAACTCAGATATCCCGGAAAAATTAAAGTTGAGTTTATTGAGCAATTATAATAAATAAAAATGAGCAAACACTATTTGCTTATATCATCACAGTCATCAATTTTGAATAAAACAGGGAATGCCAGTACCCATGAACTTTTATACAATATAAAAAATTCATAAAAGATTTCAAAAGTGTGATACAGAAATACAAAAATTTACAAATATGAAACAAATTCAAACTAAAACCGCATTGGAACAAATACATCTGTTTCATTTAAATTCTCACTTCAGTTATTTTGCTGTAAAAATTAACCCTCAATTATTCAAGTAACTACCAAAAAATTTAAATAAAAATAATCAACTTACTGCGAAACGACTGAAAGGCTTCTGAAGTTCCACACTGTTCAAAGGCTGCACTTTTTCTTTCATATTCTTCTTTCTTGTTTATTGGATGGTCAGATAAAAAGTGTATAAACTTTCCTGACCATCCAATAAACATTAAAAATGAATTTCACAAAGGAACAAAACAACAGGATTTATAAAATCTGTGATCCTACATTCAGAGATGGGAGCTTAAAAAGACTCTTTGATCTGTTGGTGGAGAATACTTATCCTAGGACAATGTTGGGAAAACTTCTTTACTCTGCTTCAACAGAGCCTCTGTTCGAAAGTCCAACACAACCTGATTCAGTGAAGGAGATAGAAGATGTGAAATACAGAAGCATTGTGAACATTTCATACCTTACGAACAAAATTAGGAAATGTTTTAGAGATTATAATGAAAAAGTTAAAATAGACTCACAGTGCAAAAAGAAAGTGGCAAATCTATACTCAAGATTAAAAGACCCTATATACCAAAAGAAATAAAATCTAATGTAGTGTACTAACTAGATATGTGCGGACTGTCATGAAACCTACGTGGGTCAAACCTCTCAGTGGCTCAGAAATCGGATTAACATGCATAGCAGTGACATTAGAACAAATAACCCAAGATGTGCGTTATCAGTTCATGGTAATAATTACTCTCATACTGTAGACTTTGGTAACGTGAGAATTTTAGATGTGAATGTTAATTATAAAATAATATGTGTTCTGGAAATGATTCATATACAGAATCAAAATTGTCAAATTAACAAAAAAACGGAGACACACAGATTAAGTCCTTATATTCATACCTTCTGGAATATTCCAACAGACCTTTCTTCGATGGTCCAGTTGACGGATGACATTTGATTTTGTTACTATTTTCGTCTCAAGAATTTGAAAGGTGATAATTGTTCTCCTGTTTATGAATATTTGTTTGCTGTATTTATGTGATTTGTACATGGAATTATTATTATCGTGCTGCCTAATAGATTAATCTCGCATTCAATAAGTTGTTTGTACTCATTTCTTGTTACTGATGGGTGATGTGATTTTTGGTAAATATGGAACCATACTGTCTGCAGGAATTCAAGGATAATTCCAAGTAAAAATGTAACATTTGACTTGTTTCTCATTATTGTTTTACAATAATTGTAGAAATTAAATGAATTTCTATTTCTTTTTCTAGTCAATGATAAGAAAATAATCCCTTCCAGGTACACACGAAAACGATCTTTGAGGATTAATAGAGACAGTATAATATATGGCGTTTCTCCTTCATGGTACTCGGTACTAAAAAACTTATTATAGTAATGGTTTTTTAATTGGCAGAGGTAAACCGTTCTCGAAAGACGACAATAGAAAGAAATTTTTCTGAATATAATTTTTGTGAAATATGTGTGCCCAATTCGCATTAGTCATTTTCTTATCTAGTCGGCCAAGTTTGAAATGAATTTTATTTACCCCAGGTAGTTGATTCATACTAATATTGAATGGGTACATTAAGGGATTTGAGCAAAAGAGTCTGGAATAAAATTCATTTTTCTTCTACCAATAATTCAAAATCAAAAAGCTGAAATCCGTCAATCGATTTGACTTAATTTTTGCCAATAAAATTCAGTATTTTTCTGTATCTCCTTAGTCGCAATCCTAGGCAACTTCAGTTATTCGAAGAAAATTCAGTTGAGTGACATTAGAACAAATAACCCAAGATGTGCGTTATCAGTTCATGCTAATAAGTACTCTCATACTGTAGACTTTGGTAAATGGTAACGTAAGAATTTTAGATGTGAATGTTTATTATAAGAAAAGATGTGTTCTGGAAATGATTCATATTCAGAATCAAAATTGCAAAATTAAAAAAAAAACGGACACACAGAGATTAAGTCCAATATATTCATACCTTCTGGAATATTCCAACAGACCTTTCTTCGATGGTCCAGTTGACGGACGACATTTGACTTTGTTACTATTTTCGTCTCATGAATTTAGAATGTGCAATGTGATAATTGTTGTCCTGTTTATGAATGCTTGTTTTCTGTATTTATGTGATTTGTACATGGAATTATTATTATCGAGCTGACTAATAGATTAATCTCGCATTCAGTAAGTTGTTTGTACTCATTTCTTGTTACTGATGGGTGATGTGTTTTGTTTATATATTTTTTATAAAAATATTATATTTATATATAACAGTTTCGAAAGCTAGGCTATACATGAATAAAGAGTGAATACGTCTCATGAATCATTGGTCGATATCTCTTTTCCTAACCCGAATGTATCTAAATATATATATATATATTTTTTTAGCGTTTTATAAAAACGCTAAAAACGCAACTTCAGTTTATCGATGAAAACTCTCGGAAAATTGAATCCCACCGTAATAATTGTTTCTTTTATTTGTGACTATCATAAGAAACACACGTCCTTGAAAAAAATGAAATTAATAAATACTGAAAAAAAAAAGTTTATGGTGCTGAGTCTTCATAACTATACTTAGCAACAACAAAACGAGCTACAATTCTATTGAATCAGTTGATTTCAAATACCTGTATTGCAAAGAAAAGACAATCTATACTGCTGAAACCATCGAGTGGATATTTCTCCTTTACTAATACTGAGATTTAGAATTAGGAATCGATTGAAAGCATATAAAAAATACAATTTTGTCATCAGTTCATGCATTCATTTAATAAATACGGTGTCTTTACAACTTTATATACATATATACATTTTCAATATATACAATAAAAAATATGAAGAAATTATTGAGATAGTAATATCTCAATAATTTTGAGTAAAAAATAGGCTTTTCCATAAGAAACTCAATGTATTTTTCACCAAAACTCTCTTCCTCAGGTCAACACAATTATCAACATGACCCATTTCTTTCAGTTTTTCATTGGAAATATTCTTGAGTTTCATTCTGTCTACGGAGCCTTGTGAAGCTCTTTCTCTCTTCTCTTCATTCATTCTGGACAACTCACTTCGTAACGATTCTAAGGCTTCTGAAGTTCCACACTGTTCAAAGGCTGCACTATTTCTTTCATATTCTTCTTTGCGTTTCTATATTTAAAGAAATAATAAGTAGGGGGGGGCGGTAGACCTTCGGTCATTCCATCTTTCCCCTGCAAATGGAAGGATCAATATTACAGGAGGGGTATAACAAAGTGACAGTTTAAAACACTGTAACTAATGGCTTAGCTTCCATAATTCAAAAATGCTATTTGGCAAATTTTTGCACTTTTGAAATTAAATGATGAAATCAATTGATAATTTAAATTTGAAGGGGGCTTCTGAATAGCATGGAGTGAATAGATATAATACATATAAAAATGAATGCTACCCTTATCTGCGCCATTTATAGTTGTAGAAAAATACTCTTCATATCATTATATCATAGTTTTTGAAAGGATATTTCGCGAGATAGATACACACGGGTTTAATAAATACGAATTCAGGCAAGTTATAAAATATAACAGGGATCGCAGTGTCACGTGAAGGCTACTTCCTGGAGACGTTATAGAAGGAGCACGTTCGATATATGATCATTTTGATTTGGACTATGATCGTGATAAAAAAGTAGGTCCTAGCAGATTCCAGGCAGCAGGAAATTTTTTCAGGAAGGTGTCATGAATATTTCAATAAATGGAGTTTGTTTTCAGTTTTATTCACCTTGAGGGGTTTCAGTTAAATGCTCATTAATTTTTTGAAATTGATTATCGTTTTTGATTCATA
This sequence comes from Coccinella septempunctata, assembly GCF_907165205.1. NCBI lineage: Eukaryota > Metazoa > Arthropoda > Insecta > Coleoptera > Coccinellidae > Coccinella > Coccinella septempunctata. The sequence goes on along the minus strand of NC_058190.1, from coordinate 8,662,677 downwards.
AGTTATTGTTACTTTACGATTTCATTTTTGTTGTGAGGTTTGTTCGCTTTCTACTCATTATCTTTCTTATATTGTTCTACTCATATATATCTATATATAGTTAACAGAACTAAGAGCCTTCTCTTTTTAATATCTGCTAGGTTAAGGGTGTAGTGTCTCAGGTATCTGATGCAATAAATGAACTCTTTTTCCTTTACCGAGCTTTCGCAATTAATTTATTGCATCCTCAGGGTTTCTAAAAAATACAGATATACAATAATAAAGTTGTCAAACATAAAGTAGTCGGTTCTCACCGAAAACGAGATTTTATGTTTGACAACTTTATTATTGTATATCTGTATTTTTTAGAAACCCTGAGGATGCAATAAATTAATTGCGAAAGCTCGGTAAAGAAAAAAGAGTTCACATTTATTACATCAGATACCTGAGTCACTACACCCTTAACCTAGCAGATATATCTATATATATAAATTTTTTAGCGTTTTATAAAATGAAATATTACGCGGGTTTAAGGGAATTGTTAATGGCAGAAGCTTGAAGGAAGAACTTATTTATACGCGAATTGATATTCACATGAGAATAGTGAGATATTTTCAACGCATTCTTCAAATTTCTGATCATAAAATTCCTTGTTGGTGTGCATATCTTCGGCATATGTTCGATTCACGATTCATGAAGGTAATTTCAACATATAAAACAAAATTTTTCCAATAGTTTGCAAAAAAATGCTATAAATAATCTTTACATTCAATGCTTTAGATTTATTGAGCTTAAATGTAGAGAAACTTAATAACATTGTGAAATGAAAGCACCCTCCTCAAAGAATGCTAGCCCTAGCGATTTCAGTGGGTGCTAAATCACTTATTATTTACAATTTCACAATCAAAGTGATGATAGTAAACAAAAACCAACTAAACTCAAACAATTACTTACGAAAAAACTAGGAAATTCCACTTGGAGAAAATTTGCGTTTCAAATGTTATACATATATCAATCGACAGATATTTTCGCTTTGATTTGGCTTTGACGTTGACTAAATTGATAAAAATGTGCAAAATGAATAACAATTGTTTGAGAATGGCATAGCTTCTAGACCTAGGTGCCGCAAAAACCAAATAAAGCAAAAATACATTTCATTTACGAAAGTATATCTCCGTTCCTTTAAATTTGCCGGTATGTGTATAATTAGTTAATAAACTGATTTCGAGTTTTTGCAGAAGCATGAACGAACATAGAGGCAGCGCCATATAAGTGAAAAATATCCTCAGAAGGAAGTGTTAGACAAGAAAAGATTTCAATAGACTGAGTATTCCTCGTGTAATTGAATGCTCAGCACTAGAATATGAAATGAGCCAACACAAAAAACTAGTCATAATCTGCATCTGTAGACCAAATACACCACCCTATGAAAACTTCGAGGTATTCTTTGAAAAATTCAACAAGATATTTGAATCCCTAAATAAAGATAAAAATACAGCCTTCACTATAGTAGGAGATTACAATATAAATACAATGAATAAATTGGATAAGAACACGAACACTCTATTGTCGATGTTGCAAACATACAACATTAGGCCTCTAGTTGAAGAACCCACAAGAATAATTCCATTCTCTAAAACATACGTAGACAATTTATTTACAAACATTAAAAAAAACAAAAACATCAATAATACAACCACAACTATCTGATCGTTGCGGAACACAATTTGAGTTCAAACTTAAAGATAATCTGGCCTCAAGGAAGAAAAAGACAAAATACGAAAATTTGAAGAGGACAGCATAACACACTTTGAAGAAGACCTGAAGAAAGTTGAATGGAATGCCATATATGAATTTGATGACAAAGACATAAATAGAATGTGGAACTTCTTCTCAAAAAAATATAACAAACTTTCCGAAAGAGACTTTCCCTTTGTCGAAATAAAAACTCATAGAACACCATATAGGTACAAATTGGATCCCAGTATACAGAAGATTAAAAATAAATTGGACATCCTTTTCACACTATCATTTGGAAGACAACAATTAATGGAAAAATACAAAAGAGTCAAAAAAGAATACGACAAGGCTATTTCCAATTTCAAACACAAGCATTATACAGAAAGAATTAGGAAATGACAAAACACATCAAAAACAACATGGCAAATTATAAAGGAACTCACAAAATATGAGGAAGACACTAAGACATTCATTATCCCGTCAAGAAATCCAGAACAACTAGTAAATGATTTCAACAAATATTTTGTGAATGTAGCTTCGAATATAAACAAAAATTTTACAGATGTGGAATTCGACACTAATAAGAAGAGAGTCGGGAAATCAATGTATATCTTTGAAATGACTCCATATGAGACAATAAAACAAATGAAAAATCAATCCTCCAGAGGCTAAGATGAGATACCGATGATTATAATAAGAAAAACAATGTCTCAAATAGCACCAATAATATCATACATAGCAAATAAAGCATTGACTGAAGGAATTTTTCCGGAAGCACTGAAGATAGCTGTGGTGAAACCAGTTTACAAAAAAGGATGCAAGGAAGAACTAAATAATTATCGTCCAATTAATATGCTAACATCATGGGCCAAACTATTCGAGAAATTATTTGCAAATCGTTTGATCTCATTTTTTAAGAGGAACAAGGTTTTCTCTCGACACCAGCATGGATATACGAATGGAAAAAGTACTGAAACTGCAATGTATGAATTGGCACAAGAAGTACTTGATGCACTCGATTCTGGAAATATACCAGCTGCTTTATTCATGGATATGTCTAAAGCATTCGATTGTGTAGATCATAACAGACTGCTTAAAATGTTGGAACAGTGTGGCATACGTGACAATCAGTTAAAATTTATTAAGAGCTACCTAAGAAACAGAACTCAAAAAGTAAAAATAAAAGTCGAAGATCAAGAGGACACATCTGAGGAGGAACAAATAATAATGAGAGTTATACAGGGCAGCATTCTTGGTCCATTGTTGTTTATTGTTTATATCAACGATTTACCAGAAGAAATGGAGGCAAATACCCAGGAGGTAGATCTAAACACAACTATATACGCTGATGACGCAGGTACTGTCACTAAGGCAAAAAACATCCAAACTTTAACATGCAATTGTGAAACAATTATGAAAGAAGTAGAAACATGGTACAACGACAACAAACTTAAACTCAACACAGGCAAAACAGAGTTCATCATATTCTACACCGATAGAAGCAGAAATGCCCTACCAAACGATATAACCCTAAACAACATTGTTATAAAAAATTCTAACAAGTGAGATTTTTAGATATTTGGCTTTTACTCTAATATGAAGTGAAACCCACAAATAGAAAATATGAACAGTAAACTCAACACCATTATTTATACCTTCAATGTAATGAAGCATCACATTCAAGAAGATACATTAAAGACCATATACATTGCAAATTTCCAGTCCATCTTGACATATGGCATAGTTCTCTGGGGAAATGGTATATCTCAAAGCAAAATATTTAAAACTCAAAAGCGAGCTATACGAGTAATATATCGGATGAAATATAGAGAGACCTGTAGAGGAGTTGTCAAGAGAAACAATCTATTGATACTGACAGGACTATATTTGTTAAAGTGTGTTATCTTTCTGAGAATGCACAGCAAATTATTTGAACAGTTTCTCATTCAAAACAACAACAGAAAAATAGACCCATATATCCACCCAAAGCAAAAACTTACCCTAGCACAGAATAACACAAGATACATGTGCATTAAGGTTTTCGATGCCTTGCCGAGAAAATTTCACTACATAAAAGATGTAAAAATCTTGAAGACAGAAATATACCAATTTTTGGTAAATAGGGAACCATACTGTCTGCAGGAATTCTATCAAGGATGCAAGGATAATTCCAAGTAAAAATGTAACATTTGACTTGTTTCTCATTATTGTTTTACAATAATTGTAGAAATTAAATAAATTTCTATTTCTTTTTCTAGTCAATGATAAGAAAATAATCCCTTCCAGGTACACACGAAAACGATCTTTGAGGATTAATAGAGACAGTATAATATATTGCGTTTTTCCTTCATGGTACTCGGTACTAAAAAACTAATTATAGTAATGGTTTTTTAATTGGCAGAGGTAAACCGTTCTCGAAAGACGACAATAGAAAGAAATTGTTCTGAATATAATTTTTGTGAAATCTGTGTGCCTAATTCGCATTAGTCATTTTCTTATCTAGTCGGCCAAGTTTGAAATGAATTTTATTTACCCCAGGTAGTTGATTCATACTAATATTGAATGGGTACATTGAGGGATTTGAGCAAAAGAGTCTGGAATAAAATTCATTTTTCTTCTACCAATAATTCAAAATCAAAAAGCTGAAATCCGTCAATCGATTTGACTTATTTTTTGCCAATAAAATTCAGTATTTTTCTGTATCTCCTTAGTCGCAATCCTAGGCAACTTCAGTTATTCGAAGAAAATTCAGTTGAGTGACATTAGAACAAATAACCCAAGATGTGCGTTATCAGTTCATGCTAATAAGTACTCTCATACTGTAGACTTTGGTAACGTAAGAATTTTAGATGTGAATGTTTATTATAAGAAAAGATGTGTTCTGGAAATGATTCACGTACAGAATCAAAATTGTAAAATTAAAAAAAAAACGGACACACAGAGATTAAGTCCAATATATTCATACCTTCTGGAATATTCCAACAGACCTTTCTTCGATGGCCCAGTTGACGGACGACATTTGACTTTGTTACTATTTTCGTCTCATGAATTTAGAATGTGCAATGTGATAATTGTTGTCCTGTTTATGAATGTTTGTTTGCTGTATTTATGTGATTTGTACATGGAATTATTATTATCGAGCTGACTAATAGATTAATCTCGCATTCAGTAAGTTGTTTGTACTCATTTCTTGTTACTGATGGGTGAAGTGTTTTGTTTATATATTTTTTATAAAAATATTATATTTATATATAACAGTTTCGAAAGCTAGGCTATACATGAATAAAGAGTGAATACGTCTCATGAATCATTGGTCGATATCTCTTTTCCTAACGCAAATGTATCTAAATATATATATATTTTTTTAGCGTTTTATACAAACGCTAAAAACGCAACTTCAGTTTATCGATGAAAACTCTTGGAAAATTGAATTCTTTTATTTGTGGTTATCATAAGAAACACACGTCCTTGAAAAAAATGAAATTAATAAATACTGAAAAAAAAAAAAGTTTATGGTGCTGAGTCTTCATAACTATACTTAGCAACAACAAACCGAGCTACAATTCTATTGAATCAGTTGATTTCAAATACCTGTATTGCAAAGAAAAGTCAATTCATACCTCTGAAACCATCGAGTGGATATTTCTCCTTTATTAATATTGAGATTTAGAATTAGGAATCGATTGAAAGCATATAAAAAATACAATTTTGTCATCAGTTTATGCATTCATTCAATAAATACGGTGTCTTTACAACTCTATATACATATATACATTTTCAATTTTCAATATATACAACAAAAACATGAAGTTTACTATATCAATAATTTTGAGTGAAAAATAGGCTTTTCCATAAGAAACTCAATGTATTTTTCACCAAAACTCTCTTCCTCAGGTCAACACAATTATCAACATGACCCATTTCTGTCAGTTTTTCATTGGAAATATTCTTGAGTTTCATTCTGTCTACGGAGCCTTGTGAAGCTCTTTCTCTCTTCTCTTCATTCATTCTGGACAACTCACTTCGTCACGATCCTAAGGCTTCTGAAGTTCCACACTGTTCAAAGGCTGCACTATTTCTTTCATATTCTTCTTTGCGTTTCTATATTTAAAGAAATAATAAGTAGGGGGGGGGGCGGTAGACCCTCGGTCATTCCATCTTTCCCCTGCCAATGGAAGGATCAATATTACAGGGGGGGTATAACAAAGTGACAGTTTCAAACACTGTAACTAATGGCTTAGCTTCCAGAATTCAAAAATGCTACTTGGCAAATTTTTGCACTTTTGAAATTAAATTATGAAATCAATTGATAATTTAAACTTGAAGGGGGCTTCTGAATAGCATGGAGTGAATAGATATAATTCATATAAAAATGAATGCGACCCTTATCTGTGGCATTTATAGTTGATGAAAAATACTCTTTATATCATTATATCATAGTTTTTGAAGGGATATTTCGCGAGATAGATACACACGGGTTTAATAAATACGAATTTAGGCAAGTTATAAAATATAACAGGGATCGCAGTGTCACGTGAAGGCTACTTCCGGGAGACGTTATAGAAGGAGCACGTTCGATATATGATCATTTTGATTTGGACTATGATCGTGATAAAATAGTAGGTCGTAGCAGATTCCAGGCAGAAGGAAATTTTTTCAGGAAGGTTTCATGAATATTTCAATAAATGGAGTTTGTTTTCAGTTTTATTCACCTTGAGGGGTTTCAGTTAAATGCTCATTAATTTTTTTGAATTGATTATCGTTTTTGATTCATAAGTTATTGTTACTTTACGATTTCATTTTTGTTGTGAGGTTTGTTCGCTTTCTACTCATTATCTTTCTTATATCGTTCTACTCATATATATCTATATATAGTTAACAGAACTAAGAGCCTTCTCTTTTTGATATCTGCTAGGTTAAGGGTGTAGTGTCTCAGGTATCTGATGCAATAAATGAACTCTTTTTTCTTTACCGAGCTTTCGCAATTAATTTATTGCATCCTCAGGGTTTCTAAAAAATACAGATATAAAATAATAAAGTTGTCAAACATAAAGTAGTCGGTTCTCACCGAAAACGAGATTTTTTTTCAATAAACGAAGTTCTCAATTTAACTTATTGAAAAAAATCTCGTTTTCGGTGAGAACCGACTCCTTTATGTTTGACAATTTTATTTTTTTATATCTGTATTTTTTAGAAACCCTGAGGATGCAATAAATTAATTGCGAAAGCTCGGTAAAGAAAAAAGAGTTCACATTTATTACATCAGTTACCTGAGTCACTACACCCTTAACCTAGCAGATATATCTATATATATAAATTTTTAAGCGTTTTATAAAATGAAATATTACGCGGGTTTAAGGGAATTGTCAATGGCAGAAGCTTGAAGGAAGAACTTATTTATACGCGAATTAATATTCACATGAGAATAGTGAGATATTAGTCACGCATTTCTTAAATTTCTGATCATAAAATTCCTTGTTGGTGTGCATATCTTCTGCATATGTTCGATTCACGATTCATGAAGGTAATTTCAACATATAAAACAAAATTTTTCCAATAGTTTGCAAAAAAAATGCTATGAATAATCTTTACATTCAATGCTTTAGATTTATTGAGCTTAAATGTAGAGAAACTTAATAACATTGTGAAATGAAAGCACTCTCCACAAATAATGCTATGCCAACGCATTCAAAAGTCAATGATTAGAAAATAATTTCTCTTAGAAATGTCCCCTGATACGCAAGGAAAGAAATCTCAAGGAATAATAGAAACAGTATGGCGAAATTTAAGAAAATTCCGACTTTGAATTCGGAATTCAACGAAAAATAGTTTTGAAATATTATATGGTCCTTCTAGGCCTTGGGCATGGATTATTATAATTTGTCTCTAATACAGACATGTCTTCTTGATTTCTCAATAAGAGAAGCTCCCAATAGTTACGAGAATAGAAATAATTGATGATTTCATGAATTGAAGTCGGAGGAAAATTCGTGTCCAAAAAGAAGAATAATAGTCAATGATAATAAAATAATCCCTTCCAGGTACACACGAAAAAGGTCCTTGAGGAATAATAGACACAGTATAATATATGGCGTTTCTCTCTTTATGATACTCGGTACTCAAAAACTAATTATAGTAATGATTTTTCAATTGGCAGAGGTAAACCGTTCTAAGAAAGACGACAATGGAAAGAAATTGTTCTGAATATTAGTTTTTTGAAATCTGTGTATCTTCTTCGTATTAGTCATTTTCTTATCTAGTCAGCCAAGTTTGAAATGAATTTTATTTACCCCAGGTAGTTGATTCATACTAATTTTGAATGGGTACTTGAAGGGGCTTGAGCATAAGAGTCTGGAATAAAATTCATTTTTCTTCTACCAATAATTTTAAATCAAAAAGCTGAAATCCGTCAACAATTGATTTGACTTGATTTTGGCCGATAAAATTCAGTATTTTTCTGTAACACCTTAGTCGCAATCCTAGGCAACTTCGGTTTTTCGAAGAAAACTCTCGGAAAATTGAATCCCACCGTAATAATTGTTTCTTTTATTTGTGGCTATCATAAGAAACACACGTGTCTTGAGAAAAATGAAATTAATAAATACTGAAAAAAAAAGTTTTTGGTGGTGAGTCTTCATTACTATACTGCGCAACAACAAACCGAGTTACAATTCAATTGAATCAGTTGATTTCAAATAAGTACCCATATTGCAAAGAAAAGTCAATTTATACCTCTGAAACCATCGAGTGGATATTTCTCCTTTACTAATACTGAGATTTAGAATTAGGAATCGATTGAAAGCATATAAAAACTACAATTTTGTCATGAGTTCATTCATTCATTTAATAAATAAGGTGTCTTTACAGCTGTATATACATACTGGGTGGACTTTTTAAAACGAAACAGACGATTTTTGTTTCGAGGGGGACAATTTTTAAGGTCAAATTCACAACTATATCGCTTCAACCCTTAATGTTAGAACACCAACCCCTAAATTTTGAATAGGAAAGATAGGGTGAGTGATACCTCATTTGAAAAGTCTTTTTGTCCTTAATTCAGCCTATTAAATTTTTTTCTCATTTAATGCATTTGTTTTCGAGATATTCAATTTTGAATTTCGTACAGTACCAGTCATTCCGCTAACCATGCTATGTGAAATCATCCATTATTTGACTAATTCATTCTGTGGTTACGATGATAACCATAAATTGTCAACATTAAACAACGAAATAATTATTATTGGTAATTACTTTCTTCATAAACAATTAAGGTGGTTGTCTCGTCTGTTTCGTTTTAAAAACCCACCCTGTATATACATTTTCAATATATACAATGAAAAATATGAAGTTTACTAACTCAATAATTTGGAGTAAAAAATAGGCTTTTCCATAAGAAATTCTATATATTTTTCACCAAAACTCTCTTCCTCAGGTCAACACAATTATTAACATGACCCAATTCTTTCAGTTTTTCATCAGAAATATTCTTGAATTTCATTCTGTCTACGGAGCCTTGTGAAGCTCTCTCTTTTTTCTCTTCATTCTTGACGTCTTCTTCTTCTGGAACATGTGGAAGTATCTTTACAAATTTTGGTGTAGATTTCCCATTTACAGTGGTGTACCAATCAATAATTTGCCATCCAATGTATTTGCTTTGACTTGAAATATTCATGGTGATAATCTTGCTGAAAATGCAAACACAAATTATTAGAACCTACTTCGAGAAATATCAAATTATATGAAAATTCATAATGCACTAGAATAATGAGCGTGACAAAAAACATGAAAATGAATAATGAAAAAAATATATAAAATATTAAAGTCAAACTCAGATATCCCGGAAAAATTAAAGTTGAGTTTATTGAGCAATTATAATAAATAAAAATGAGCAAACACTATTTGCTTATATCATCACAGTCATCAATTTTGAATAAAACAGGGAATGCCAGTACCCATGAACTTTTATACAATATAAAAAATTCATAAAAGATTTCAAAAGTGTGATACAGAAATACAAAAATTTACAAATATGAAACAAATTCAAACTAAAACCGCATTGAAACAAATACATCTGTTTGATTTAAATTCTCATTTCAGTTATTTTGCTGTAAAAATTAACCCTCAATTATTCAAGTAACTACCAAAAAATTTAAATAAAAATAATCAACTTACTGCGAAACGACTGAGAGGCTTCTGAAGTTCCACACTGTTCAAAGGCTGCACTTTTTCTTTCATATTCTTCTTTCTTGTTTATTGGATGGTCAGATAAAAAGTGTATAAACTTTCCTGACCATCCAATAAAGATTAAAATGAATTTCATAAAGGAACAAAACAACAGGATTTATAAAATCTGTGATCCTACATTCAGAGATGGGAGCTTAAAAAGACTCTTTGATCTGTTGGTGGAGAATACTTATCCTAGGACAATGTTGGGAAAACTTCTTTACTCTGCTTCAACAGAGCCTCTGTTCGAAAGTCCAACACAACCTGATTCAGTGAAGGAGATAGAAGATGTGAAATACAGAAGCATTGTGAACATTTCATACCTTACGAACAAAATTAGGAAATGTTTTAGAGATTATAATGAAAAAGTTAAAACAGACTCACAGTGCAAAAAGAAAGTGGCAAATCTATACTCAAGATTAAAAGACCCTATATACCAAAAGAAATAAAATATAATGTAGTGTACGAACTAGATATGTGCGGACTGTCATGAAACCTACGTGGGTCAAACCTCTCAGTGGCTCAGAAATCGGATTAACTTGCATAGCAGTGACATTAGAACAAATAACCCAAGATGTGCGTTATCAGTTCATGGTAATAATTACTCTCATACTGTAGACTTTGGTAACGTGAGAATTTTAGATGTGAATGTTAATTATAAAATAATATGTGTTCTGGAAATGATTCATATACAGAATCAAAATTGTCAATTTAACAAAAAAACGGAGACACACAGATTAAGTCCTTATATTCATACCTTCTGGAATATTCCAACAGACCTTTCTTCGATGGTCCAGTTGACGGATGACATTTGACTTTGTTACTATTTTCGTCTCAAGAATTTGAAATGTGATAATTGTTCTAGTGTTTATGAATATTTGTTTGCTGTATTTATGTGATTTGTACATGGAATTATTATTATCGAGCTGACTAATAGATTAATCTCGCATTCAATAAGTTGTTTGTACTCATTTCTTGTTACTGATGGGTGATGTGTTTTTGTAATTTTTGGTAAATATGGAACCATACTGTCTGCAGGAATTCTATCAAGGATGCAAGGATAATTCCAAGTAAAAATGTAACATTTGACTTGTTTCTCATTATTGTTTTACAATAATTGTAGAAATTAAATAAATTTCTATTTCTTTTTCTAGTCAATGATAAGAAAATAATCCCTCACAGGTACACACGAAAACGATCTTTGAGGATTAATAGAGACAGTATAATATATGGCGTTTCTCCTTCATGGTACTCGGTACTAAAAAACTAATTATAGTAATGGTTTTTTAATTGGCAGAGGTAAACCGTTCTCGAAAGACGACAATAGAAAGAAATTTTTCTGAATATAATTTTTGTGAAATCTGTGTGATTCATACTAATATTGAATGGGTACATTAAGGGATTTGAGCAAAAGAGTCTGGAATAAAATTCATTTTTCTTCTACCAATAATTCAAAATCAAAAAGCTGAAATCCGTCAATCGATTTGACTTATTTTTTGCCAATAAAATTCAGTATTTTTCTGTATCTCCTTAGTCGCAATCCTAGGCAACTTCAGTTATTCGAAGAAAATTCAGTTGAGTGACATTAGAACAAATAACCCAAGATGTGCGTTATCAGTTCATGCTAATAAGTACTCTCATACTGTAGACTTTGGTAACGTAAGAATTTTAGATGTGAATGTTTATTATAAGAAAAGATGTGTTCTGGAAATGATTCATATTCAGAATCAAAATTGCAAAATTAAAAAAAAAACGGACACACAGAGATTAAGTCCAATATATTCATACCTTCTGGAATATTCCAACAGACCTTTCTTCGATGGTCCAGTTGACGGACGACATTTGACTTTGTTACTATTTTCGTCTCATGAATTTAGAATGTGCAATGTGATAATTGTTGTCCTGTTTATGAATGTTTGTTTGCTGTATTTATGTGATTTGTACATGGAATTATTATTATCGAGCTGACTAATAGATTAATCTCGCATTCAGTAAGTTGTTTGTACTCATTTCTTGTAACTGATGGGTGATGTGTTTTGTTTATATATTTTTTATAAGAATATTATATTTATATATAACAGTTTCGAAAGCTAGGCTATACATGAATAAAGAGTGAATACGTCTCATGAATCATTGGTCGATATCTCTTTTCCTAACCCGAATGTATCTAAATATATATATATTTTTTTAGCGTTTTATAAAAACGCTAAAAACGCAACTTCAGTTTATCGATGAAAACTCTCGGAAAATTGAATCCCACCGTAATAATTGTTTCTTTTATTTGTGGCTATCATAAGAAACACGTCCTTGAAAAAAATGAAATTAATAAATACTGAAAAAAAAAAAGTTCATGGTGCTGAGTCTTCATAACTATACTTAGCAACAACAAACCGAGCTACAATTCTATTGAATCGGTTGATTTCAAATACCTGTATTGCAAAGAAAAGTCAATTCATACCTCTGAAACCATCGCATAGAGTGGATATTTCTCCTTTACTAATATTGAGATTTAGGATGAGGAATCGATTGAAAGCATATAAAAAATACAATTTTGTCATCAGTTCATGCATTCATTTAATAAATACGGTGTCTTTACAACTCTATATACATATATACATTTTCAATATATACAATAAAAAATATGAAGAAATTATTGAGATAGTAATATCTCAATAATTTTGAGTAAAAAATAGGCTTTTCCATAAGAAACTCAATGTATTTTTCACCAAAACTCTCTTCCCCAGGTCAACACAATTATCAACATGACCCATTTCTTTCAGTTTTTCATTGGAAATATTCTTGAGTTTCATTCTGTCTACGGAGCCTTGTGAAGCTCTTTCTCTCTTCTCTTCATTCATTCTGGACAACTCACTTCGTCACGATTCTAAGGCTTCTGAAGTTCCACACTGTTCAAACGCTGCACTATTTCTTTCATATTCTTCTTTGCGTTTCTATATTTAAAGAAATAATAAGTAGGGGGGGGGGGGGGTAGACCTTCGGTCATTCCATCTTTCCCCTGCCAATGGAAGGATCAATATTACAGGGGGGGTATAACAAAGTGACAGTTTAAAACACTGTAACTAATGACTTAGCTTCCATAATTCAAAAATGCTATTTGGCAAATTTTTGCACTTTTGAAATTAAATGATGAAATCAATTGATAATTTAAATTTGAAGGGGGCTTCTGAATAGCATGGAGTAAATAGATATAATCCATATAAAAATGAATACTACCCTTATCTGCGCCATTTATAGTTGTAGAAAAATACTCTTTATATCATTATATCATAGTTTTTGAAGGGATATTTCGCGAGATAGATACACACGGGTTTAATAAATACGAATTTAGGCAAGTTATAAAATATAACAGGGATCGCAGTGTCACGTGAAGGCTACTTCCGGGAGACGTTATAGAAGGAGCACGTTCGATATATGATCATTTTGATTTGGACTATGATCGTAATAAAATAGTAGGTCCTAGCAGATTCCAGGCAGAAGGAAATTTTTTCAGGAAGGTTTCATGAATATTTCAATAAATGGAGTTTGTTTTCAGTTTTATTCACCTTGAGGGGTTTCAGTTAAATGCTCATTAATTTTTTGAAATTGATTATCGTTTTTGATTCATAAGTTATTGTTACTTTACGATTTCATTTTTGTTGTGAGGTTTATTCGCTTTCTACTCATTATCTTTCTTATATCGTTCTACTCATATATATCTATATATAGTTAACAGAACTAAGAGCCTTCTCTTTTTAATATCTGCTGGGTTAAGGGTGTAGTGTCTCAGGTATCTGATGCAATAAATGAACTCTTTTTTCTTTACCGAGCTTTCGCAATTAATTTATTGCATCCTCAGGGTTTCTAAAAAATACAGATATACAATAATAAAGTTGTCAAACATAAAGTAGTCGGTTCTCACCGAAAACGAGATTTTATGTTTGACAACTTTATTATTGTATATCTGTATTTTTTAGAAACCCTGAGGATGCAATAAATTAATTGCGAAAGCTCGGTAAAGAAAAAAGAGTTCACATTTATTACATCAGATACCTGAGTCACTACACCCTTAACCTAGCAGATATATCTATATATATAAATTTTTTAGCGTTTTATAAAATGAAATATTACGCGGGTTCAAGGGAATTGTTAATGGCAGAAGCTTGAAGGAAGAACTTATTTATACGCGAATTGATATTCTAAGAGAATAGTGAGATATTTTCAACGCATTCTTCAAATTTCTGATCATAAAATTCCTTGTTGGTGTGCATATCTTCGGCATATGTTCGATTCACGATTCATGAAGGTAATTTCAACATATAAAACAAAATTTTTCCAATGGTTTGCAAAAAAATGCTATAAATAATCTTTACATTCAATGCTTTAGATTTATTGAGCTTAAATGTAGAGAAACTTAATAACATTGTGAAATGAAAGCACCCTCCTCAAAGAATGCTAGCCCTAGCGATTTCAGTGGGTGCTAAATCACTTATTATTTACAATTTCACAATCAAAGTGATGATAGTAAACAAAAACCAACTAAACTCAAACAATTACTTACGAAAAAACTAGGAAATTCTACTTGGAGAAAATTTGCGTTTCAAATGTTATATATCAATCGACAGATATTTTCGCTTTGATTTGGCTTTGACGTTGACTAAATTGATAAAAATGTGCAAAATGAATAACAATTGTTTGAGAATGGCATAGCTTCTAGACCTAGGTGCCGCAAAAACCAAATAAAGCAAAAATACATTTCATTTACGAAAGTATATCTCCGTTCCTTTAAATTTGCCGGTATGTGTATAATTAGTTAATAAACTGATTTCGAGTTTTTGCAGAATCATGAACGAACATAGAGGCAGCGCCATATAAGTGAGAAATATCCTCAGAAGGAAGTGTTAGACAAGAAAAGATTTCAATAGACTGAGTATTCCTCGTGTAATTGAATGCTCAGCACTAGAATATGAAATGAGCCAACACAAAAAACTAGTCATAATCTGCATCTGTAGACCAAATACACCACCCTATGAAAACTTCGAGGTATTCTTTGAAAAATTCAACAAGATATTTGAATCGCTAAATAAAGATAAAAATACAGCCTTCACTATAGTAGGAGATTACAATATAAATACAATGAATAAATTGGATAAGAACACGAACACTCTATTGTCGATGTTGCAAACATACAACATTAGGCCTCTAGTTGAAGAACCCACAAGAATAATTCCATTCTCTAAAACATGCGTAGACAATTTATTTACAAACATTAAAAAAACAAAAACATCAATAATACAACCACAACTATCTGATCGTTGCGGAACACAATTTGAGTTCAAACTTAAAGATAATCTGGCCTCAAGGAAGAAAAAGACAAAATACGAAAATTTTAAGAGGACAGCATAACACACTTTGAAGAAGACCTGAAGAAAGTTGAATGGAATGCCATATATGAATTTGATGACAAAGACATAAATAGAATGTGGAACTTCTTCTCAGAAAAATATAACAAACTTTCCGAAAGAGACTTTCCCTTTGTCGAAATAAAAACTCATAGAACACCATAGAGGTACAAATTGGATCCCAGTATACAGAAGATTAAAAATAAATTGGACATCCTTTTCACACTATCATTTGGAAGACAACAATTAATGGAAAAATACAAAAGAGTCAAAAAAGAATACGACAAGGCTATTTCCAATTCCAAACACAAGCATTATACAGAAAGAATTAGGAAATGACAAAACACATCAAAAACAACATGGCAAACTATAAAGGAACTCACAAAATATGAGGAAGACACTAAGACATTCACTATCCCGTCAAGAAATCCAGAACAACTAGTAAATGATTTCAACAAATATTTTGTGAATGTAGCTTCGAATATAAACAAAAATTTTACAGATGTGGAATTCAACACTAATAAGAAGAGAGTCGGGAAATCAATGTATATCTTTGAAATGACTCCATATGAGACAATAAAACAAATGAAAAATCAATCCTCCAGAGGCTAAGATGAGATACCGATGATTATAATAAGAAAAACAATGTCTCAAATAGCACCAATAATATCATACATAGCAAATAAAGCATTGACTGAAGGAATTTTTCCGGAAGCACTGAAGATAGCTGTGGTGAAACCAGTTTACAAAAAGGGATGCAAGGAAGAACTAAATAATTATCGTCCAATTAATATGCTAACATCATGGGCCAAACTATTCGAGAAATTATTTGCAAATCGTTTGATCTCATTTTTTAAGAGGAACAAGGTTTTCTCTCGACACCAGCATGGATATACGAATGGAAAAAGTACTGAAACTGCAATGTATGAATTGGCACAAGAAGTACTTGATGCACTCGATTCTGGAAATATACCAGCTGCTTTATTCATGGATATGTCTAAAGCATTCGATTGTGTAGATCATAACAGACTGCTTAAAATGTTGGAACAGTGTGGCATACGTGACAATCAGTTAAAATTTATTAAGAGCTACCTAAGAAACAGAACTCAAAAAGTAAAAATAAAAGTCGAAGATCAAGAGGACACATCTCAGGAGGAACAAATAATAATGAGAGTTATACAGGGCAGCATTCTTGGTCCATTGTTGTTTATTGTTTATATCAACGATTTACCAGAAGAAATGGAGGCAAATACCCAGGAGGTAGATCTAAACACAACTATATACGCTGATGACGCAGGTACTGTCACTAAGGCAAAAAACATCCAAACTTTAACATGCAATTGTGAAACAATTATGAAAGAAGTAGAAACATGGTACAACGACAACAAACTTAAACTCAACACAGGCAAAACAGAGTTCATCATATTCTACACCGATAGAAGCAGAAATGCCCTACCAAACGATATAACCCTAAACAACATTGTTATAAAAAATTCTAACAAGTGAGATTTTTAGGTATTTGGCTTTTACTCTAATATGAAGTGAAACCCACAAATTGAAAATATGAACAGTAAACTCAACACCATTATTTATACCTTCAATGTAATGAAGCATCACATTCAAGAAGATACATTAAAGACCATATACATTGCAAATTTCCAGTCCATCTTGACATATGGCATAGTTCTCTGGGGAAATGGTATATCTCAAAGCAAAATATTTAAAACTCAAAAGCGAGCTATACGAGTAATATATCGGATGAAATATAGAGAGACCTGTAGAGGAGTTGTCAAGAGAAACAATCTATTGATACTGACAGGACTATATTTGTTGAAGTGTGTTATCTTTCTGAGAATGCACAGCAAATTATTTGAACAGTTTCTCATTCAAAACAACAACAGAAAAATAGACCCATATATCCACCCAAAGCAAAAACTTACCCTAGCACAGAATAACACAAGATACATGTGCATTAAGGTTTTCGATGCCTTGCCTAGAAAATTTCACTACATAAAAGATGTAAAAATCTTGAAGACAGAAATATACCAATTTTTGGTAAATATGGAACCATACTGTCTGCAGGAATTCTATCAAGGATGCAAGGATAATTCCAAGTAAAAATGTAACATTTGACTTGTTTCTCATTATTGTTTTACAATAATTGTAGAAATTAAATAAATTTCTATTTCTTTTTCTAGTCAATGATAAGAAAATAATCCCTTCCAGGTACACACGAAAACGATCTTTGAGGATTAATAGAGACAGTATAATATATTGCGTTTCTCCTTCATGGTACTCGGTACTAAAAAACTAATTATAGTAATGGTTTTTTAATTGGCAGAGGTAAACCGTTCTCGAAAGACGACAATAGAAAGAAATTGTTCTGAATATAATTTTTGTGAAATCTGTGTGCCTAACTCGTATTAGTCATTTTCTTATCTAGTCGGCCAAGTTTGAAATGAATTTTATTTACCCCAGGTAGTTGATTCATACTAATATTGAATGGGTACATTGAGGGATTTGAGCAAAAGAGTCTGGAATAAAATTCATTTTTCTTTTACCAATAATTCAAAATCAAAAAGCTGAAATCCGTGAATCGATTTGACTTATTTTTTGCCAATAAAATTCAGTATTTTTCTGTATCTCCTTAGTCGCAATCCTAGGCAACTTCAGTTATTCGAAGAAAATTCAGTTGAGTGACATTAGAACAAATAACCCAAGATGTGCGTTATCAGTTCATGCTAATAAGTACCTACTCTCATACTGTAGACTTTGGTTACGTAAGAATTTTAGATGTGAATGTTTATTATAAGAAAAGATGTGTTCTGGAAATGATTCATATTCAGAATCAAAATTGCAAAATTAAAAAAAAAACGGACACACAGAGATTAAGTCCAATATATTCATACCTTCTGGAATATTCCAACAGACCTTTCTTCGATGGTCCAGTTGACGGACGACATTTGACTTTGTTACTATTTTCGTCTCATGAATTTAGAATGTGCAATGTGATAATTGTTGTCCTGTTTATGAATGTTTGTTTGCTGTATTTATGTGATTTGTACATGGAATTATTATTATCGAGCTGACTAATAGATTAATCTCGCATTCAGTAAGTTGTTTGTACTCATTTCTTGTTACTGATGGGTGATGTGTTTTGTTTATATATTTTTTATAAAAATATTATATTTATATATAACAGTTTCTAAAGCTAGGCTATACATGAATAAAGAGTGAATACGTCTCATGAATCATTGGTCGATATCTCTTTTCCTAACTCAAATGTATCTAAATATATATATATTTTTTTAGCGTTTTATACAAACGCTAAAAACGCAACTTCAGTTTATCGATGAAAATTCTCGGAAAATTGAATCCCACCGTAATAATTGTTTCTTTTATTTGTGACTATCATAAGAAACACACGTCCTTGAAAAAAATGAAATTAATAAATACTGAAAAAAAAAAGTTCATGGTGCTGAGTCTTCATAACTATACTTAGCAACAACAAACCGAGCTACAATTCTATTGAATCAGTTGATTTCAAATACCTGTATTGCAAAGAAAAGTCAATTCATACCTCTGAAACCATCTAGTGGATATTTCTCCTTTACTAATATTGAGATTTAGAATTAGGAATCGATTGAAAGCATATAAAAAATACAATTTTGTCATCAGTTCATGCATTCATTTAATAAATACGGTGTCTTTACAACTCTATATACATATATACATTTTCAATTTTCAATATATACAACAAAAACATGAAGTTTACTATATCAATAATTTTGAGTAAAAAATAGGCTTTTCCATAAGAAACTCAATGTATTTTTCACCAAAACTCTCTTCCTCAGGTCAACACAATTATCAACATGACCCATTTCTGTCAGTTTTTCATTGGAAATATTCTTGAGTTTCATTCTGTCTACGGAGCCTTGTGAAGCTCTTTCTCTCTTCTCTTCATTCATTCTGGACAACTCACTTCGTCACGATTCTAAGGCTTCTGAAGTTCCACACTGTTCAAAGGCTGCACTATTTCTTTCATATTCTTCTTTGCGTTTCTAAATTTAAAGAAATAATAAGTAGGGGGGGGGCGGTAGACCCTCGGTCATTCCATCTTTCCCCTGCCAATAGAAGGATCAATATTACAGGGGGGGTATAACAAAGTGACAGTTTCAAACACTGTAACTAATGGCTTAGCTTCCAGAATTCAAAAATGCTACTTGGCAGATTTTTGCACTTTTGAAATTAAATTATGAAATCAATTGATAATTTAAACTTGAAGGGGGCTTCTGAATAGCATGGAGTGAATAGATATAATTCATATAAAAATGAATGCGACCCTTATCTGTGGCATTTATAGTTGATGAAAAATACTCTTTATATCATTATATCATAGTTTTTGAAGGGATATTTCGCGAGATAGATACACACGGGTTTAATAAATACGAATTTAGGCAAGTTATAAAATATAACAGGGATCGCAGTGTCACGTGAAGGCTACTTCCGGGAGACGTTATGATCATTTTGATTTGGACTATGATCGTGATAAAATAGTAGGTCGTAGCAGATTCCAGGCAGAAGGGAATTTTTTCAGGAAGGTTTCATGAATATTTCAATAAATGGAGTTTGTTTTCAGTTTTATTCACCTTGAGGGGTTTCAGTTAAATGCTCATTAATTTTTTTGAATTGATTATCGTTTTTGATTCATAAGTTATTGTTACTTTACGATTTCATTTTTGTTGTGAGGTTTGTTCGCTTTCTACTCATTATCTTTCTTATATCGTTCTACTCATATATATCTATATATAGTTAACAGAACTAAGAGCCTTCTCTTTTTGATATCTGCTAGGTTAAGGGTGTAGTGTCTCAGGTATCTGATGCAATAAATGAACTCTTTTTTCTTTACCGAGCTTTCGCAATTAATTTATTGCATCCTCAGGGTTTCTAAAAAATACAGATATAAAATAATAAAGTTGTCAAACATAAAGTAGTCCGTTCTCACCGAAAACGAGATTTTTTTTCAATAAGATAAATTGAGAACTTCGTTTATTGAAAAAAAATCTCGTTTTCGGTGAGAACCGACTCCTTTATGTTTGACAATTTTATTATTGTATATCTGTATTTTTTAGAAACCCTGAGGATGCAATAAATTAATTGCGAAAGCTCGGTAAAGAAAAAAGAGTTCACATTTATTACATCAGATACCTGAGTCACTACACCCTTAACCTAGCAGATATATCTATATATATAAATTTTTAAGCGTTTTATAAAATGAAATATTACGCGGGTTTAAGGGAATTATCAATGACAGAAGCTTGAAGGAAGAACTTATTTATACGCGAATTAATATTCACATGAGAATAGTGAGATATTAGTCACGCATTTCTTAAATTTCTGATCATAAAATTCCTTGTTGGTGTGCATATCTTCTGCATATGTTCGATTCACGATTTATGAAGGTAATTTCAACATATAAAACAAAATTTTTCCAATAGTTTGCAAAAAAAAATGCTATGAATAATCTTTACATTCAATGCTTTAGATTTATTGAGCTTAAATGTAGAGAAACTTAATAACATTGTGAAATGAAAGCACTCTCCACAAATAATGCTCTGCCAACGCATTCAAAAGTCAATGATTAGAAAATAATTTCTCTTAGAAATGTCCCCTGATACGCAAGGAAAGAAATCTTAAGGAATAATAGAAACAGTATGGCGAAATTTAAGAAAATTCCGACTTTGAATTCGGAATTCAACGAAAAATAGTTTTGAAATATTATATGGTCCTTCTAGGCCTTGGGCATGGATTATTATAATTTGTCTCTAATACAGACATGTCTTCTTGATTTCTCAATAAGAGAAGCTCCCAATAGTTACGAGAATAGAAATAATTGATGATTTCATGAATTGAAGTCGGAGGAAAATTCGTGTCCAAAAAGAAGAATAATAGTCAATGATAATAAAATAATCCCTTCCAGGTACACACGAAAAAGGTCCTTGAGGAATAATAGACACAGTATAATATATGGCGTTTCTCTCTTTATGATACTCGGTACTCAAAAACTAATTATAGTAATGATTTTTCAATTGGCAGAGGTAAACCGTTCTAAGAAAGACGACAATGGAAAGAAATTGTTCTGAATATTAGTTTTTTGAAATCTGTGTATCTTCTTCGTATTAGTCATTTTCTTATCTAGTCAGCCAAGTTTGAAATGAATTTTATTTACCCCAGGTAGTTGATTCATACTAATTTTGAATGGGTACTTGAAGGGGCTTGAGCATAAGAGTCTGGAATAAAATTCATTCTTCTTCTACCAATAATTTTAAATCAAAAAGCTGAAATCCGTCAACAATTGATTTGACTTAATTTTTGCCAATAAAATTCAGTATTTTTCTGTAACATCTTAGTCGCAATCCTAGGCAACTTCGGTTTTTCGAAGAAAACTCTCGGAAAATTGAATCCCACCGTAATAATTGTTTCTTTTATTTGTGGCTATCATAAGAAACACACGAGTCTTGAGAAAAATGACATTAATAAATACTGAAAAAAAAGTTTATGGTGGTGAGTCTTCATTACAATACTTCGCAACAACAAACCGAGTTACAATTCAATTGAATCAGTTGATTTCAAATAAGTACCTATATTGCAAAGAAAAGTCAATTTATACCTCTGAAACCATCGAGTGGATATTTCTCCTTTACTAATACTGAGATTTAGAATTAGGAATCGATTGAAAGCATATAAAAACTACAATTTTGTCATGAGTTCATTCATGCATTTAATAAATAAGGTGTCTTTACAGCTGTATATACATACTGGGTGGACTTTTTAAAACGAAACAGACGATTTTTGTTTCGAGGGGGACAATTTTTAAGGTCAAATTCACAACTATATCGCTTCAACCCTTAATGTTAGAACACCAACCCCTAAATTTTGAATAGGAAAGATAGGGTGAGTGATACCTCATTTGAAAGGTCTTTTTGACCTTAATTCAGCCTATTAAATTTTTTCTCATTTAATGCATTTGTTTTCGAGATATTCAATTTTGAATTTCGTACAGTACCAGTCATTCCGCTAACCATGCTATGTGAAATCATCCATTATTTGACTAATTCATTCTGTGGTTACGATGATAACCATTAATTGTCAACATTAAACAACGAAATAATTATGATTGGTAATTACTTTCTTCATCAACAATTAAGGTGGTTGTCTCGTCTGTTTCGTTTTAAAAACCCACCCTGTATATACATTTTCAATATATACAATGAAAAATATGAAGTTTACTAACTCAATAATTTGGAGTAAAAAATAGGCTTTTCCATAAGAAATTCTATATATTTTTCACCAAAACTCTCTTCCTCAGGTCAACACAATTATTAACATGACCCAATTCTTTCAGTTTTTCATCAGAAATATTCTTGAATTTCATTCTGTCTACGGAGCCTTGTGAAGCTCTCTCTTTTTTCTCTTCATTCTTGACGTCTTCTTCTTCTGGAACATGTGGAAGTATCTTTACAAATTTTGGTGTAGATTTCCCATTTACAGTGGTGTACCCATCAATAATTTGCCATCCAATGTATTTGCTTTGACTTGAAATATTCATGGTGATAATCTTGCTGAAAATGCAAACACAAATTATTAGAACCTACTTCGAGAAATATCAAATTATATGAAAATTCATAATGCACTAGAATAATGAGCGTGACAAAAAACATGAAAATGAATAATGAAAAAAATATATAAAATATTAAAGTCAAACTCAGATATCCCGGAAAAATTAAAGTTGAGTTTATTGAGCAATTATAATAAATAAAAATGAGCAAACACAATTTGCTTATATCATCACAGTCATCAATTTTGAATAAAACAGGGAATGCCAGTACCCATGAACTTTTATACAATATAAAAAATTCATAAAAGATTTCAAAAGTGTGATACAGAAATACAAAAATTCACAAATATGAAACAAATTCAAACTAAAACCGCATTGAAACAAATACATATGTTTGATTTAAATTCTCATTTCAGTTATTTTGCTGTAGAAATTAACCCTCAATTATTCAAGTAACTACCAAAAAATTTAAATAAAAATAATCAACTTACTGCGAAACGACTGAAAGGCTTCTGAAGTTCCACACTGTTCAAAGGCTGCACTTTTTCTTTCATATTCTTCTTTCTTGTTTATTGGATGGTCAGATAAAAAGTGTATAAACTTTCCTGACCATCCAATAAACATTAAAATGAATTTCATAAAGGAACAAAACAACAGGATTCATAAAATCTGTGATCCTACATTCAGAGATGGGAGCTTAAAAAGACTCTTTGATCTGTTGGTGGAGAATACTTATCCTAGGACAATGTTGGGAAAACTTCTTTACTCTGCTTCAACAGAGCCTCTGTTCGAAAGTCCAACACAACCTGATTCAGTGAAGGAGATAGAAGATGTGAAATACAGAAGCATTGTGAACATTTCATACCTTACGAACAAAATTGGGAAATGTTTTAGAGATTATAATGAAAAAGTTAAAATAGACTCACAGTGCAAAAAGAAAGTGGCAAATCTATACTCAAGATTAAAAGACCCTATATACCAAAAGAAATAAAATCTAATGTAGTGTACGAACTAGATATGTGCGGACTGTCATGAAACCTACGTGGGTCAAACCTCTCAGTGGCTCAGAAATCGGATTAACTTGCATAGCAGTGACATTAGAACAAATAACCCAAGATGTGCGTTATCAGTTCATGGTAATAATTACTCTCATACTGTAGACTTTGGTAACGTGAGAATTTTAGATGTGAATGTTAATTATAAAATAATATGTGTTCTGGAAATGATTCATATACAGAATCAAAATTGTCAAATTAGCAAAAAAACGGAGACACACAGATTAAGTCCTTATATTCATACCTTCTGGAATATTCCAACAGACCTTTCTTCGATGGTCCAGTTGACGGATGACATTTGACTTTGTTACTATTTTCGTCTCAAGAATTTGAAATGTGATAATTGTTCTCCTGTTTATGAATATTTGTTTGCTGTATTTATGTGATTTGTACATGGAATTATTATTATCGAGCTGACTAATAGATTAATCTCGCATTCAATAAGTTGTTTGTACTCATTTCTTGTTACTGATGGGTGTTTTTGTAATTTTTGGTAAATATGGAACCATACTGTCTGCAGGAATTCTATCAAGAATTCAAGGATAATTCCAAGTAAAAATGTAACATTTGACTTGTTTCTCATTATTGTTTTACAATAATTGTAGAAATTAAATAAATTTCTATTTCTTTTTCTAGTCAATGATAAGAAAATAATCCCTCACAGGTACACACGAAAACGATCTTTGAGGATTAATAGAGACAGTATAATATATGGCGTTTCTCCTTCATGGTAATCGGTACTAAAAAACTAATTATAGTAATGGTTTTTTAATTGGCAGAGGTAAACCGTTCTCGAAAGACGACAATAGAAAGAAATTGTTCTGAATATAATTTTTGTGAAATCTGTGTGCCTAATTCGCCATTTTCTTATCTAGTCGGCCAAACATGAAATGAATTTTATTTACTCCAGGTAGTTGATTCATACTAATATTGAATGGCTACATTAAGGGATTTGAGCAAAAGAGTCTGGAATAAAATTCATTTTTCTTCTACCAATAATTCAAAATCAAAAAGCTGAAATCCGTCAATCGATTTGACTCATTTTTTGCCAATAAAATTCAGTATTTTTCTGTACACACGTCCTTGAAAAAAATGAAATTAATAAATACTGAAAAAAAAAAGTTTATGGTGCTGAGTCTTCATAACTATACTTAGCAACAACAAACCGAGCTACAATTCTATTGAATCTGTTGATTTCAAATACCTGTATTGCAAAGAAAAGTCAATTCATACCTCTGAAACCATCGAGTGGATATTTCCCCTTCACTAATATTGAGATTTAGAATTAGGAATCGATTGAAAGCATATAAAAATTACAATTTTGTCATCAGTTCATGCATTCATTCAATAAATACGGTGTCTTTACAACTCTATATACATATATACATTTTCAATTTTCAATATATACAATAAAAAATATTAAGTTTACTATCTCAATAATTTTGAGTAAAAAATAGGCTTTTCCATAAGAAACTCAATGTATTTTTCACCAAAACTCTCTTCCTCAGGTCAACACAATTATCAACATGACCCATTTCTTTCAGTTTTTCATTGGAAATATTCTTGAGTTTCATTCTGTCTACGGTGCCTTGTGAAGCTCTTTCTCTCTTCTCTTCATTCATTCTGGACAACTCACTTCGTAACGATTCTAAGGCTTCTGAAGTTCCACACTGTTCAAAGGCTGCACTATTTCTTTCATATTCTTCTTTGCGTTTCTATATTTAAAGAAATAATAAGTAGGGGGGGGGGGGGGGGTAAACCCTCGGTCATTCCATCTTTCCCCTGCCATTGGAAGGATCAATATTACAGGGGGGGGGTATAACAAAGTGACAGTTTCAAACACTGTAACTAATGGCTTAGCTTCCAGAATTCAAAAATGCTACTTGGCAAATTTTTGCACTTTTGAAATTAAATGATGAAATCAATTGATAATTTAAATTTGAAGGGGGCTTCTGAATAGCATGGAGTGAATAGATATAATTCATATAAAAATGAATGCGACCCTTATCTGCGGCATTTATAGTTGTAGAAAAATACTCTTTATATCAAAGTTTTTGAAGGGATATTTCGCGAGATAGATACACACGGGTTTAATAAATACGAATTTAGGCAAGTTATAAAATATAACAGGGATCGCAGTGTCACGTGAAGGCTACTTCCGGGAGACGTTATAGAAGGAGCACGTTCGATATATGATCATTTTGATTTGGACTATGATCGTGATAAAATAGTAGGTCCTATCAGATTCCAGGCAGAAGGAAATTTTTTCAGGAAGGTTTCATGAATATTTCAATAAATGGAGTTTGTTTTCAGTTTTATTCACCTTGAGGGGTTCCAGTTAAATGCTCATTAATTTTTTGAAATTGATTATCGTTTTTGATTCATAAGTTATTGTTACTTTACGATTTCATTTTTGTTGTGAGGTTTGTTCGCTTTCTACTCATTATCTTTCTTATATCGTTCTACTCATATATATCTATATATAGTTAACAGAACTAAGAGCCGTCTCAGGTATCCGATGCAATAAATGAACTCTTTTTTCTTTACCGAGCTTTCGCAATTAATTTATTGCATCCTCAGGGTTTCTAAAAAATACAGATATAAAATAATAAAGTTGTCAAACATAAAGTAGTCGGTTCTCACCGAAAACGAGATTTTTTTTCAATAAACGAAGTTCTCAATTTAACTTATTGAAAAAAATCTCGTTTTCGGTGAGAACCGACTCCTTTATATTTGACAACTTTATTATTGTATATCTGTATTTTTTAGAAACCTTGAGGATGCAATAAATTAATTGCGAAAGCTCGGTAAAGAAGAAAGAGTTCATTTATTGCATCAGGTACCTTTTTTAGCGTTTTATAAAATGAAATATTACGCGGGTTTAAGGGAATTGTTAATGGCAGAAGCTTGAAGGAAGAACTAATTTATACGCGAATCAATATTCACATGAGAATAGTGAGATATTATCAACGCATTCTTTGAATTTCTGATCATAAAATTCCTTGTTGGTGTGCATATCTTCTGCATATGTTCGATTCACGATTCATGAAGGTAATTTCAACATATAAAACAAAATTTTTCCTATAGTTTGCAAAAAAAATGCTATAAATAATCTTTACATTCAATGCTTTAGATTTATTGAGTTTAAATGTAGAGAAACTTAATAACATTGTGAAATGAAAGCACTCTACACAATTAATGCTCTGCCAACGCATTCAAAAGTCAATGATTAGAAAATAATTTCTCTTAGAAATGTCCCCTGATACGCAAGGAAAGAAATCTTAAGGAATAATAGAAACAGTATGGCGAAATTTAAGAAAATTCCGACTTTGAATTCGGAATTTAACGAAAAATAGTTTTAAAATATTATATGGTCCTTCTAGGCCTTGGGCATGGATTATTATAATTTGTCTCTAATACAGACATGTCTTCTTGATTTCTCAATAAGAGAAGCTCCCAATATTTACGAGAAAAGAAATAATTGATGATTTCATGAATTGAAGTCGGAGGAAAATTCGTGTCCAAAAAGAAGTATAATAGTCAATGATAATAAAATAATCCCTTCCAGGTACACAGGAAAAAGGTCCTTGAGGAATAATAGACACAGTATAATATATGGCGTTTCTCTGTTTATGATACTCGGTACTCAAGAACTAATTATAGTAATGGTTTTTCAATTGGCAGAGGTGAACCGTTCTAAGAAAGACGACAATGAAAAGAAATTGTTCTGAATATTAGTTTTTTGAAATCTGTGTATCTTCTTCGTATTAGTCATTTTCTTATCTAGTCAGCCAAGTTTGAAATGAATTTTATTTACCCCAGGTAGTTGATTCATACTAATTTTGAATGGGTACTTGAAGGGGCTTGAGCATAAGAGTCTGGAATAAAATTCATTCTTCTTCTACCAATAATTTTAAATCAAAAAGCTGAAATCCGTCAACAATTGATTTGACTTAATTTTTGCCAATAAAATTCAGTATTTTTCTGTAACATCTTAGTCGCAATCCTAGGCAACTTCGGTTTTTCGAAGAAAACTCTCGGAAAATTGAATCCCACCGTAATAATTGTTTCTTTTATTTGTGGCTATCATAAGAAACACACGAGTCTTGAGAAAAATGACATTAATAAATACTGAAAAATAAGTTTATGGTGGTGAGTCTTCATTACAATACTTCGCAACAACAAACCGAGTTACAATTCAATTGAATCAGTTGATTTCAAATAAGTACCTATATTGCAAAGAAAAGTCAATTTATACCTCTGAAACCATCGAGTGGATATTTCTCCTTTACTAATACTGAGATTTAGAATTAGGAATCGATTGAAAGCATATAAAAACTACAATTTTGTCATGAGTTCATTCATTCATTTAATAAATAAGGTGTCTTTACAGCTGTATATACATACTGGGTGGACTTTTTAAAACGAAACAGACGATTTTTGTTTCGAGGGGGACAATTTTTAAGGTCAAATTCACAACTATATCGCTTCAACCCTTAATGTTAGAACACCAACCCCTAAATTTTGAATAGGAAAGATAGGGTGAGTGATACCTCATTTGAAAGGTCTTTTTGTCCTTAATTCAGCCTATTAAATTTTTTCTCATTTAATGCATTTGTTTTCGAGATATTCAATTTTGAATTTCGTACAGTACCAGTCATTCCGCTAACCATGCTATGTGAAATCATCCATTATTTGACTAATTCATTCTGTGGTTACAATGATAACCATTAATTGTCAACATTAAACAACGAAATAATTATGATTGGTAATTACTTTCTTCATCAACAATTAAGGTGGTTGTCTCGTCTGTTTCGTTTTAAAAACCCACCCTGTATATACATTTTCTATATTTACAATGAAAAATATGAAGTTTACTAACTCAATAATTTGGAGTAAAAAATAGGCTTTTCCATAAGAAATTCTATATATTTTTCACCAAAACTCTCTTCCTCAGGTCAACACAATTATTAACATGACCCAATTCTTTCAGTTTTTCATCAGAAATATTCTTGAATTTCATTCTGTCTACGGAGCCTTGTGAAGCTCTCTCTTTTTTCTCTTCATTCTTGACGTCTTCTTCTTCTGGAACATGTGGAAGTATCTTTACAAATTTTGGTGTAGATTTCCCATTTACAGTGGTGTACCCATCAATAATTTGCCATCCAATGTATTTGCTTTGACTTGAAATATTCATGGTGATAATCTTGCTGAAAATGCAAACACAAATTATTAGAACCTACTTCGAGAAATATCAAATTATATGAAAATTCATAATGCACTAGAATAATGAGCGTGACAAACAACATGAAAATGAATAATGAAAAAAATATATAAAATATTAAAGTCAAACTCAGATATCCCGGAAAAATTAAAGTTGAGTTTATTGAGCAATTATAATGAATAAAAATGAGCAAACACTATTTGCTTATATCATCACAGTCATCAATTTTGAATAAAACAGGGAATGCCAGTACCCATGAACTTTTATACAATATAAAAAATTCATAAAAGATTTCAAAAGTGTGATACAGAAATACAAAAATTTACAAATATGAAACAAATTCAAACTAAAACCGCATTGAAACAAATACATATGTTTGATTTAAATTCTCATTTCAGTTATTTTGCTGTAAAAATTAACCCTCAATTATTCAAGTAACTACCAAAAAATTTAAATAAAAATAATCAACTTACTGCGAAACGACTGAAAGGCTTCTGAAGTTCCACACTGTTCAAAGGCTGCACTTTTTCTTTCATATTCTTCTTTCTTGTTTATTGGATGGTCAGATAAAAAGTGTATAAACTTTCCTGACCATCCAATAAACATTAAAATGAATTTCATAAAGGAACAAAACAACAGGATTCATAAAATCTGTGATCCTACATTCAGAGATGGGAGCTTAAAAAGACTCTTTGATCTGTTGGTGGAGAATACTTATCCTAGGACAATGTTGGGAAAACTTCTTTACTCTGCTTCAACAGAGCCTCTGTTCGAAAGTCCAACACAACCTGATTCAGTGAAGGAGATAGAAAATGTGAAATACAGAAGCATTGTGAACATTTCATACCTTACGAACAAAATTGGGAAATGTTTTAGAGATTATAATGAAAAAGTTAAAATAGACTCACAGTGCAAAAAGAAAGTGGCAAATCTATACTCAAGATTAAAAGACCCTATATACCAAAAGAAATAAAATCTAATGTAGTGTACGAACTAGATATGTGCGGACTGTCATGAAACCTACGTGGGTCAAACCTCTCAGTGGCTCAGAAATCGGATTAACTTGCATAGCAGTGACATTAGAACAAATAACCCAAGATGTGCGTTATCAGTTCATGGTAATAATTACTCTCATACTGTAGACTTTGGTAACGTGAGAATTTTAGATGTGAATGTTAATTATAAAATAATATGTGTTCTGGAAATGATTCATATACAGAATCAAAATTGTCAAATTAACAAAAAAACGGAGACACACAGATTAAGTCCTTATATTCATACCTTCTGGAATATTCCAACAGACCTTTCTTCGATGGTCCAGTTGACGGATGACATTTGACTTTGTTACTATTTTCGTCTCAAGAATTTGAAATGTGATAATTGTTCTCCTGTTTATGAATATTTGTTTGCTGTATTTATGTGATTTGTACATGGAATTATTATTATCGAGCTGACTAATAGATTAATCTCGCATTCAATAAGTTGTTTGTACTCATTTCTTGTTACTGATGGGTGATGTGTTTTTGTAATTTTTGGTAAATATGGAACCATACTGTCTGCAGGAATTCTATCAAGAATTCAAGGATAATTCCAAGTAAAAATGTAACATTTGACTTGTTTCTCATTATTGTTTTACAATAATTGTAGAAATTAAATAAATTTCTATTTCTTTTTCTAGTCAATGATAAGAAAATAATCCCTCACAGGTACACACGAAAACGATCTTTGAGGATTAATAGAGACAGTATAATATATGGCGTTTCTCCTTCATGGTAATCGGTACTAAAAAACTAATTATAGTAATGGTTTTTTAATTGGCAGAGGTAAACCGTTCTCGAAAGACGACAATAGAAAGAAATTGTTCTGAATATAATTTTTGTGAAATCTGTGTGCCTAATTCGCCATTTTCTTATCTAGTCGGCCAAACTTGAAATGAATTTTATTTACTCCAGGTAGTTGATTCATACTAATATTGAATGGCTACATTAAGGGATTTGAGCAAAAGAGTCTGGAATAAAATTCATTTTTCTTCTACCAATAATTCAAAATCAAAAAGCTGAAATCCGTCAATCGATTTGACTCATTTTTTGCCAATAAAATTCAGTATTTTTCTGTACACACGTCCTTGAAAAAAATGAAATTAATAAATACTGAAAAAAAAAAAGTTTATGGTGCTGAGTCTTCATAACTATACTTAGCAACAACAAACCGAGCTACAATTCTATTGAATCTGTTGATTTCAAATACCTGTATTGCAAAGAAAAGTCAATTCATACCTCTGAAACCATCGAGTGGATATTTCCCCTTCACTAATATTGAGATTTAGAATTAGGAATCGATTGAAAGCATATAAAAAATACAATTTTGTCATCAGTTCATGCATTCATTCAATAAATACGGTGTCTTTACAACTCTATATACATATATACATTTTCAATTTTCAATATATACAATAAAAAATATTAAGTTTACTATCTCAATAATTTTGAGTAAAAAATAGGCTTTTCCATAAGAAACTCAATGTATTTTTCACCAAAACTCTCTTCCTCAGGTCAACACAATTATCAACATGACCCATTTCTTTCAGTTTTTCATTGGAAATATTCTTGAGTTTCATTCTGTCTACGGTGCCTTGTGAAGCTCTTTCTCTCTTCTCTTCATTCATTCTGGACAACTCACTTCGTAACGATTCTAAGGCTTCTGAAGTTCCACACTGTTCAAAGGCTGCACTATTTCTTTCATATTCTTCTTTGCGTTTCTATATTTAAAGAAATAATAAGTAGGGGGGGGGGGCGGTAAACCCTCGGTCATTCCATCTTTCCCCTGCCAATGGAAGGATCAATATTACAGGGGGGGGGGGTATAACAAAGTGACAGTTTCAAACACTGTAACTAATGGCTTAGCTTCCAGAATTCAAAAATGCTACTTGGCAAATTTTTGCACTTTTGAAATTAAATGATGAAATCAATTGATAATTTAAATTTGAAGGGGGCTTCTGAATAGCATGGAGTGAATAGATATAATTCATATAAAAATGAATGCGACCCTTATCTGCGGCATTTATAGTTGTAGAAAAATACTCTTTATATCAAAGTTTTTGAAGGGATATTTCGCGAGATAGATACACACGGGTTTAATAAATACGAATTTAGGCAAGTTATAAAATATAACAGGGATCGCAGTGTCACGTGAAGGCTACTTCCGGGAGACGTTATAGAAGGAGCACGTTCGATATATGATCATTTTGATTTGGACTATGATCGTAATAAAATAGTAGGTCCTAGCAGATTCCAGGCAGAAGGAAATTTTTTCAGGAAGGTTTCATGAATATTTCAATAAATGGAGTTTGTTTTCAGTTTTATTCACCTTGAGGGGTTCCAGTTAAATGCTCATTAATTTTTTGAAATTGATTATCGTTTTTGATTCATAAGTTATTGTTACTTTACGATTTCATTTTTGTTGTGAGGTTTGTTCGCTTTCTACTCATTATCTTTCTTATATCGTTCTACTCATATATATCTATATATAGTTAACAGAACTAAGAGCCGTCTCAGGTATCTGATGCAATAAATGAACTCTTTTTTCTTTACCGAGCTTTCGCAATTAATTTATTGCATCCTCAGGGTTTCTAAAAAATACAGATATAAAATAATAAAGTTGTCAAACATAAAGTAGTCGGTTCTCACCGAAAACGAGATTTTTTTTCAATAAACGAAGTTCTCAATTTAACTTATTGAAAAAAATCTCGTTTTCGGTGAGAACCGACTCCTTTATATTTGACAACTTTATTATTGTATATCTGTATTTTTTAGAAACCTTGAGGATGCAATAAATTAATTGCGAAAGCTCGGTAAAGAAGAAAGAGTTCATTTATTGCATCAGGTACCTTTTTTAGCGTTTTATAAAATGAAATATTACGCGGGTTTAAGGGAATTGTTAATGGCAGAAGCTTGAAGGAAGAACTAATTTATACGCGAATCAATATTCACATGAGAATAGTGAGATATTATCAACGCATTCTTTGAATTTCTGATCATAAAATTCCTTGTTGGTGTGCATATCTTCTGCATATGTTCGATTCACGATTCATGAAGGTAATTTCAACATATAAAACAAAATTTTTCCTATAGTTTGCAAAAAAAATGCTATAAATAATCTTTACATTCAATGCTTTAGATTTATTGAGTTTAAATGTAGAGAAACTTAATAACATTGTGAAATGAAAGCACTCTACACAATTAATGCTCTGCCAACGCATTCAAAAGTCAATGATTAGAAAATAATTTCTCTTAGAAATGTCCCCTGATACGCAAGGAAAGAAATCTTAAGGAATAATAGAAACAGTATGGCGAAATTTAAGAAAATTCCGACTTTGAATTCGGAATTTAACGAAAAATAGTTTTAAAATATTATATGGTCCTTCTAGGCCTTGGGCATGGATTATTATAATTTGTCTCTAATACAGACATGTCTTCTTGATTTCTCAATAAGAGAAGCTCCCAATATTTACGAGAAAAGAAATAATTGATGATTTCATGAATTGAAGTCGGAGGAAAATTCGTGTCCAAAAAGAAGTATAATAGTCAATGATAATAAAATAATCCCTTCCAGGTACACACGAAAAAGGTCCTTGAGGAATAATAGACACAGTATAATATATGGCGTTTCTCTGTTTATGATACTCGGTACTCAAGAACTAATTATAGTAATGGTTTTTCAATTGGCAGAGGTGAACCGTTCTAAGAAAGACGACAATGAAAAGAAATTGTTCTGACTATTAGTTTTTTGAAATCTGTGTATCTTCTTCGTATTAGTCATTTTCTTATCTAGTCAGCCAAGTTTGAAATGAATTTTATTTACCCCAGGTAGTTGATTCATACTAATTTTGAATGGGTACTTGAAGGGGCTTGAGCATAAGAGTCTGGAATAAAATTCATTCTTCTTCTACCAATAATTTTAAATCAAAAAGCTGAAATCCGTCAACAATTGATTTGACTTAATTTTTGCCAATAAAATTCAGTATTTTTCTGTAACATCTTAGTCGCAATCCTAGGCAACTTCGGTTTTTCGAAGAAAACTCTCGGAAAATTGAATCCCACCGTAATAATTGTTTCTTTTATTTGTGGCTATCATAAGAAACACACGAGTCTTGAGAAAAATGACATTAATAAATACTGAAAAATAAGTTTATGGTGGTGAGTCTTCATTACAATACTTCGCAACAACAAACCGAGTTACAATTCAATTGAATCAGTTGATTTCAAATAAGTACCTATATTGCAAAGAAAAGTCAATTTATACCTCTGAAACCATCGAGTGGATATTTCTCCTTTACTAATACTGAGATTTAGAATTAGGAATCGATTGAAAGCATATAAAAACTACAATTTTGTCATGAGTTCATTCATTCATTTAATAAATAAGGTGTCTTTACAGCTGTATATACATACTGGGTGGACTTTTTAAAACGAAACAGACGATTTTTGTTTCGAGGGGGACAATTTTTAAGGTCAAATTCACAACTATATCGCTTCAACCCTTAATGTTAGAACACCAACCCCTAAATTTTGAATAGGAAAGATAGGGTGAGTGATACCTCATTTGAAAGGTCTTTTTGTCCTTAATTCAGCCTATTAAATTTTTTCTCATTTAATGCATTTGTTTTCGAGATATTCAATTTTGAATTTCGTACAGTACCAGTCATTCCGCTAACCATGCTATGTGAAATCATCCATTATTTGACTAATTCATTCTGTGGTTACGATGATAACCATTAATTGTCAACATTAAACAACGAAATAATTATGATTGGTAATTACTTTCTTCATCAACAATTAAGGTGGTTGTCTCGTCTGTTTCGTTTTAAAAACCCACCCTGTATATACATTTTCTATATTTACAATGAAAAATATGAAGTTTACTAACTCAATAATTTGGAGTAAAAAATAGGCTTTTCCATAAGAAATTCTATATATTTTTCACCAAAACTCTCTTCCTCAGGTCAACACAATTATTAACATGACCCAATTCTTTCAGTTTTTCATCAGAAATATTCTTGAATTTCATTCTGTCTACGGAGCCTTGTGAAGCTCTCTCTTTTTTCTCTTCATTCTTGACGTCTTCTTCTTCTGGAACATGTGGAAGTATCTTTACAAATTTTGGTGTAGATTTCCCATTTACAGTGGTGTACCCATCAATAATTTGCCATCCAATGTATTTGCTTTGACTTGAAATATTCATGGTGATAATCTTGCTGAAAATGCAAACACAAATTATTAGAACCTACTTCGAGAAATATCAAATTATATGAAAATTCATAATGCACTAGAATAATGAGCGTGACAAACAACATGAAAATGAATAATGAAAAAAATATATAAAATATTAAAGTCAAACTCAGATATCCCGGAAAAATTAAAGTTGAGTTTATTGAGCAATTATAATGAATAAAAATGAGCAAACACTATTTGCTTATATCATCACAGTCATCAATTTTGAATAAAACAGGGAATGCCAGTACCCATGAACTTTTATACAATATAAAAAATTCATAAAAGATTTCAAAAGTGTGATACAGAAATACAAAAATTTACAAATATGAAACAAATTCAAACTAAAACCGCATTGAAACAAATACATATGTTTGATTTAAATTCTCATTTCAGTTATTTTGCTGTAAAAATTAACCCTCAATTATTCAAGTAACTACCAAAAAATTTAAATAAAAATAATCAACTTACTGCGAAACGACTGAAAGGCTTCTGAAGTTCCACACTGTTCAAAGGCTGCACTTTTTCTTTCATATTCTTCTTTCTTGTTTATTGGATGGTCAGATAAAAAGTGTATAAACTTTCCTGACCATCCAATAAACATTAAAATGAATTTCATAAAGGAACAAAACAACAGGATTCATAAAATCTGTGATCCTACATTCAGAGATGGGAGCTTAAAAAGACTCTTTGATCTGTTGGTGGAGAATACTTATCCTAGGACAATGTTGGGAAAACTTCTTTACTCTGCTTCAACAGAGCCTCTGTTCGAAAGTCCAACACAACCTGATTCAGTGAAGGAGATAGAAAATGTGAAATACAGAAGCATTGTGAACATTTCATACCTTACGAAAAAAATTGGGAAATGTTTTAGAGATTATAATGAAAAAGTTAAAATAGACTCACAGTGCAAAAAGAAAGTGGCAAATCTATACTCAAGATTAAAAGACCCTATATACCAAAAGAAATAAAATCTAATGTAGTGTACGAACTAGATATGTGCGGACTGTCATGAAACCTACGTGGGTCAAACCTCTCAGTGGCTCAGAAATCGGATTAACTTGCATAGCAGTGACATTAGAACAAATAACCCAAGATGTGCGTTATCAGTTCATGGTAATAATTACTCTCATACTGTAGACTTTGGTAACGTGAGAATTTTAGATGTGAATGTTAATTATAAAATAATATGTGTTCTGGAAATGATTCATATACAGAATCAAAATTGTCAAATTAACAAAAAAACGGAGACACACAGATTAAGTCCTTATATTCATACCTTCTGGAATATTCCAACAGACCTTTCTTCGATGGTCCAGTTGACGGATGACATTTGACTTTGTTACTATTTTCGTCTCAAGAATTTGAAATGTGATAATTGTTCTCCTGTTTATGAATATTTGTTTGCTGTATTTATGTGATTTGTACATGGAATTATTATTATCGAGCTGACTAATAGATTAATCTCGCATTCAATAAGTTGTTTGTACTCATTTCTTGTTACTGATGGGTGATGTGTTTTTGTAATTTTTGGTAAATATGGAACCATACTGTCTGCAGGAATTCTATCAAGAATTCAAGGATAATTCCAAGTAAAAATGTAACATTTGACTTGTTTCTCATTATTGTTTTACAATAATTGTAGAAATTAAATAAATTTCTATTTCTTTTTCTAGTCAATGATAAGAAAATAATCCCTCACAGGTACACACGAAAACGATCTTTGAGGATTAATAGAGACAGTATAATATATGGCGTTTCTCCTTCATGGTAATCGGTACTAAAAAACTAATTATAGTAATGGTTTTTTAATTGGCAGAGGTAAACCGTTCTCGAAAGACGACAATAGAAAGAAATTGTTCTGAATATAATTTTTGTGAAATCTGTGTGCCTAATTCGCCATTTTCTTATCTAGTCGGCCAAACTTGAAATGAATTTTATTTACTCCAGGTAGTTGATTCATACTAATATTGAATGGCTACATTAAGGGATTTGAGCAAAAGAGTCTGGAATAAAATTCATTTTTCTTCTACCAATAATTCAAAATCAAAAAGCTGAAATCCGTCAATCGATTTGACTCATTTTTTGCCAATAAAATTCAGTATTTTTCTGTACACACGTCCTTGAAAAAAATGAAATTAATAAATACTGAAAAAAAAAAAGTTTATGGTGCTGAGTCTTCATAACTATACTTAGCAACAACAAACCGAGCTACAATTCTATTGAATCTGTTGATTTCAAATACCTGTATTGCAAAGAAAAGTCAATTCATACCTCTGAAACCATCGAGTGGATATTTCCCCTTCACTAATATTGAGATTTAGAATTAGGAATCGATTGAAAGCATATAAAAAATACAATTTTGTCATCAGTTCATGCATTCATTCAATAAATACGGTGTCTTTACAACTCTACATATATAGGTACATATATACATTTTCAATTTTCAATATATACAATAAAAAATATTAAGTTTACTATCTCAATAATTTTGAGTAAAAAATAGGCTTTTCCATAAGAAACTCAATGTATTTTTCACCAAAACTCTCTTCCTCAGGTCAACACAATTATCAACATGACCCATTTCTTTCAGTTTTTCATTGGAAATATTCTTGAGTTTCATTCTGTCTACGGTGCCTTGTGAAGCTCTTTCTCTCTTCTCTTCATTCATTCTGGACAACTCACTTCGTAACGATTCTAAGGCTTCTGAAGTTCCACACTGTTCAAAGGCTGCACTATTTCTTTCATATTCTTCTTTGCGTTTCTATATTTAAAGAAATAATAAGTAGGGGGGGGGCGGTAAACCCTCGGTCATTCCATCTTTCCCCTGCCAATGGAAGGATCAATATTACAGGGGGGGGGTATAACAAAGTGACAGTTTCAAACACTGTAACTAATGGCTTAGCTTCCAGAATTCAAAAATGCTACTTGGCAAATTTTTGCACTTTTGAAATTAAATGATGAAATCAATTGATAATTTAAATTTGAAGGGGGCTTCTGAATAGCATGGAGTGAATAGATATAATTCATATTAAAATGAATGCGACCCTTATCTGCGGCATTTATAGTTGTAGAAAAATACTCTTTATATCAAAGTTTTTGAAGGGATATTTCGCGAGATAGATACACACGGGTTTAATAAATACGAATTTAGGCAAGTTATAAAATATAACAGGGATCGCAGTGTCACGTGAAGGCTACTTCCGGGAGACGTTATAGAAGGAGCACGTTCGATATATGATCATTTTGATTTGGACTATGATCGTGATAAAATAGTAGGTCCTATCAGATTCCAGGCAGAAGGAAATTTTTTCAGGAAGGTTTCATGAATATTTCAATAAATGGAGTTTGTTTTCAGTTTTATTCACCTTGAGGGGTTCCAGTTAAATGCTCATTAATTTTTTGAAATTGATTATCGTTTTTGATTCATAAGTTATTGTTACTTTACGATTTCATTTTTGTTGTGAGGTTTGTTCGCTTTCTACTCATTATCTTTCTTATATCGTTCTACTCATATATATCTATATATAGTTAACAGAACTAAGAGCCGTCTCAGGTATCTGATGCAATAAATGAACTCTTTTTTCTTTACCGAGCTTTCGCAATTAATTTATTGCATCCTCAGGGTTTCTAAAAAATACAGATATAAAATAATAAAGTTGTCAAACATAAAGTAGTCGGTTCTCACCGAAAACGAGATTTTTTTTCAATAAACGAAGTTCTCAATTTAACTTATTGAAAAAAATCTCGTTTTCGGTGAGAACCGACTCCTTTATATTTGACAACTTTATTATTGTATATCTGTATTTTTTAGAAACCTTGAGGATGCAATAAATTAATTGCGAAAGCTCGGTAAAGAAGAAAGAGTTCATTTATTGCATCAGGTACCTTTTTTAGCGTTTTATAAAATGAAATATTACGCGGGTTTAAGGGAATTGTTAATGGCAGAAGCTTGAAGGAAGAACTAATTTATACGCGAATTAATATTCACATGAGAATAGTGAGATATTATCAACGCATTCTTTGAATTTCTGATCATAAAATTCCTTGTTGGTGTGCATATCTTCTGCATATGTTCGATTCACGATTCATGAAGGTAATTTCAACATATAAAACAAAATTTTTCCTATAGTTTGCAAAAAAAATGCTATAAATAATCTTTACATTCAATGCTTTAGATTTATTGAGTTTAAATGTAGAGAAACTTAATAACATTGTGAAATGAAAGCACTCTACACAATTAATGCTCTGCCAACGCATTCAAAAGTCAATGATTAGAAAATAATTTCTCTTAGAAATGTACCCTGATACTCAAGGAAAGAAATCTTAAGGAATAATAGAAACAGTATGGCGAAATTTAAGAAAATTCCGACTTTGAATTCGGAATTTAACGAAAAATAGTTTTAAAATATTATATGGTCCTTCTAGGCCTTGGGCATGGATTATTATAATTTGTCTTTAATACAGACATGTCTTCTTGATTTCTCAATAAGAGAAGCTCCCAATATTTACGAGAAAAGAAATAATTGATGATTTCAAAATGATTCAAAATGATTTCAAATGATATTCAAAATGGCCGTTACGTGCAACAAGTGTTCTAAAACCATTAGTCGTTATGATGATTCCGTTGCCTGTTCCAATAACAACTCACATTTGTATCATGCACAGTGTGTAAATATAAATGTCGTGGAACTTGAGTCATTGAGAAAATCAGGTTCCATAAAGACCTGGCTATGTGTTGAGTGTTCAACTTCTAACATAACCTCCAAAGAGGAAACTTTGAAGGAGACTTCTTCTGAAAAAGGCCTGAATGCTACTGTTGGATTGATGGATAGCATTGAAAATATCATTGTCAAATCTTTCAATAAGTTGTTTGTTCCGATGGTCGAGAATTTAAAACTTGAAGTCCTCAGTCTCCGTGACGAGGTAGCAAACTTGAAGGATGAGAATACTAAACTTCTGAAATTTATTTTGAGTGATGAATTCAAATCATCATCTGATTCTAAGAAATATTCGGAATTATTCAAGGAAAAGCTGAAGGACAAATCTTTGGGTGGGCTTTCCAATGTCAATCCGGCCCACAAAACTCAGCGTCAAGCATCTACTGAATATAAGAACACCAGCAGCTTAATACAAACGAACTCAAATTCGAATACAGCTGGATCGGATGAAAACAGTTCTCTTGACAATACATCATTTCCAACATCTTTTAGGTCTGATAATAGTTCAACCAAGAATAAAGAAAATTTAAACACCGTATCGAATAAAAGCAGTTCAAGGGACATTTCTGGGGATGATTTCACCGTAGTAAAAAGAAGGAAATCTAGACGTATGGATAGAGGTATTGTCGGTAGTGGAAAAGCTGA
This sequence comes from Coccinella septempunctata, assembly GCF_907165205.1. Lineage (NCBI taxonomy): Eukaryota > Metazoa > Arthropoda > Insecta > Coleoptera > Coccinellidae > Coccinella > Coccinella septempunctata. Next base: position 8,621,804 of record NC_058190.1, on the reverse strand, counting down.
TGAGATGTCGATCAAAGGAGCTCCGAAATATGGATACTTACATGTTTGTAAACTTGATCCAACTCTTAAACCCGAGGTGCTTGCTGAATATCTCGACAGCGTGGGATTCAAGGGAATTATTTGTGAAAAATTACAATCAAACAGACCAAAAGAGTACACATCATTTAAGTTGACCGTACCTGCACAGGTGTTTGAAGCCATCAAAAATCCAGAGCTATGGCCCGAAGGTAGTAAAATCAGTCATTTTTTATTTCATCTAGACAAGAGAAAAGCAATAGAACCGAGAAAGAAAATTTTGTAATTTTGCATCAAAACGTTCAATCGCTAAGAAATTGCATTTTGAGGTTAGAGCAGTTAGTAAACAATCATCAAGCATCCTTTGTTGCTGTCACAGAACATTGGCAGAGCGATTCCGAACTCGATGCACTTCATATGTGCGGTTTTAAATTAGTTTCTAAATATTGCAGGCCACCTGGTCGACATGGTGGATGCGCTATCTATTGTAGGAATGAAATATGTTGTAAAGAACGTTCAGATTTGGTAAAACTTAGTGTTCCATATGTTTTCGAGTGCTCTGCTATTGAAGCTTATATTTGCTCAAAAAAGTACTTAATTATTTCAATATACCGTCCGAATACACATCCTAGATGTGATATTGGTTTGTTCTTTGAGAAAGTCGATTCAATCCTTCAAAAGCTTACATCTGAAAATACTCAATATATAATCGCTGGGGATTTCAACATTAACTTTCTGTCTTGTAGTTGGGAGGCACAAACTTTTATTTCGCTTCTCGAGGGTTACAATGCTTGTATTACGGTGCATGAGCCCACTCGAGTTACTTCTAATTCTTCTACTTGCGTAGATAATATTATAACGAATTTAAGGGATTATGTAACTGGGGTGGTTCCTTCTCATCTGTCTGACCACACCTCTCAAAAATTTTCTTCTCATATCTCTGAATCCATACCGAAATCTATAAAGAAACATGTTCGGCTGATTAATGAGGAAACAATGTTGAGATTCCTAGAAATGTTGTCGACTGAGGAGTGGAATGGTCTCACTTTTGAGGAAAATCAGTGTGATGTTGACCGCCTCTGGGATAATTTTTTCGGCAGGTTTAAAACCATTTTTGATTTGGCTTTTCCTTTGATAGCGGTTAGGGTTGCTGGTTCTCACAGAAGATATTTTGACAAATCACCTCAAGTAATTGAAATAAAAAGACGATTGGATTACCTTTATACAGTTTCCCTTTTTCGACCTGAATTTGCGTATCTATACAAGCAGACTAAAAAGCTATATGACGGTATACTCCTAAAGAATAAGAAGGATCATATAAAAAAGCGTATAAAAAACTCTAATAACAAAAGCAGAACCGTTTGGCGGATTATTAATGAGATAACTGGCCGTGGAAATGTGAAAGGTAATTTAATCAACACAGATAATCCCCATGAATTGTCCAATGCTTTCAATAGACATTTTATTGATATTTCCTCTTCCACGGCAGTACATAATCCTGTTGACACATTGACATCTAATGTTCGCCCTGTCAGTCGAAACCCGAAATCATTTTTCCTTTTTGAAATTACAGCTGATGAGGTTATTCGTACGGTGAATAAAATGAAGAATAAGAGTTCATTCGGATATGATGGTATACCAATGACGGTTATCAAGAAATCTATTAAATTGTTTGCTGAACCATTGGCCTATATTATTTATACATCTTTCAAAGAAGGCATTTTTCCTAATTCTTTGAAAATTGCTGTAGTTAAACCTCTTTTTAAGAAGGGGAGTATAGAAGAGCTCGGTAATTATCGACCAATCAGTTTGTTGACATCTTTCTCTAAGGTCTTTGAAAAGGTGATTGTTAATAGGCTCCTAAGTTTTTTCAACAAACATCGAATATTCTCTAAGTGTCAACACGGATACCTAAGATCTAAGAGTACTGAGACTGCAATCTATCAGATGATCCGCTCTGTTCTTCGGGCCCTGGAGGGTGGTGATGTTCCTGCCGGTCTTTTCATAGATTTCTCTAAGGCATTTGATTGCGTCGTGCATGAAGATCTACTAAGAAAACTGTTCCTTTATGGGATTAGAGATAAACAGTTGGATTTTATGAGGAGCTATTTGCGCAATCGTCGACAGAGGGTTTCTCTGGTGATCCAGGGTGTAGAGTATGTTTCGTTAGATTCAGAAGTTTTGGTGGGTGTGCCTCAGGGGGGTATTTTCGGTCCATTTCTGTTCTTAATATATATCAATGACCTACCAGAAAATATTTTGGTGGAGGAAGAATCTCTGGCTGTTGAGAGTATTTTGGCTATTGATAGCAGACCTGCAAATGAAGAAATTATTTATCTGGGTGATCTCTTTGCAGATTTCGAAGTTCAATCTGAGGGGGAAGTCGTCATGTTTGTGGACGATACTAATCTACTGGTGGCGGCATCTGGTATTTCAGAGGTTGTTGGGATAGCTGCTAGGGGATTTTATGATATTTCGATTTGGTGTAATTCGAATAGAATTACAATCAACTCGAATAAAACGGAGTGTGTTGTTTTCGGTACCTCTCATTCAAGAGTTCATATTCCTGAAGATATTGTTCTCTCTGGACAAATTGTCAAGATCTCCACCAGTACTAGTTTCCTGGGTGTGATTATCGATCATCAACTTAATTGGTCTGAACATATAAGATCATTGCAGAGTAGATTGAACTCTGTTCTCTACACACTCCGTGTCTTGGCACTGCAGTCTGACTCTGAGTTGCTGAGGACAGTATATTTTTCTAATTTTCATTCGGTCATGTCCTATGGAATTTTGGCATGGGGTAATGGTTCGGATGTTTGGAAAATCTTTTTGGTCCAGAAAAAGGCTATCAGAGCTATGCTTGGTCTAACAGCGAGGACATCTTGTCGAGGACATTTTAAGAGTCAAGGTATACTCACAACTGCTGGGACATACATTTTTAGATGCTTGATTTTTTTGAAAAGCAATTATAATCTATTCAGGGAGTATGAGAACGGCAATAGAACAAGGCGCATTCATCCGTTTCTCTTTCCCAAGTGTTCGCTCACTTTGACACAAAAGAATGTGGAATATATGTGCCTAAAACTATTTGATAAACTTCCGAGGAATTATCAAATTCTTGATGCTAATAAGTTTAAGACTAGAATCAAGAAATTGTTGATAGAATTGGAACCGTACGATGTGAAGGAGTACCTAAATCATAAATTTCAAATCTGAGCGTTTTATATTTGTTCAGTTGCTTCTTATATTGACGTATTTTCTTTTCAATACTGTTTGATTATGGAAATAAATATTATTATTATTATTATTATTATTATTATTATTATTTCATGAATTGAAGTCGGAGGAAAATTCGTGTCCAAAAAGAAGTATAATAGTCAATGATAATAAAATAATCCCTTCCAGGTACACACGAAAAAGGTCCTTGAGGAATAATAGACACAGTATAATATATGGCGTTTCTCTGTTTATGATACTCGGTACTCAAGAACTAATTATAGTAATGGTTTTTCAATTGGCAGAGGTGAACCGTTCTAAGAAAGACGACAATGAAAAGAAATTGTTCTGACTATTAGTTTTTTGAAATCTGTGTATCTTCTTCGTATTAGTCATTTTCTTATCTAGTCAGCCAAGTTTGAAATGAATTTTATTTACCCCAGGTAGTTGATTCATACTAATTTTGAATGGGTACTTGAAGGGGCTTGAGCATAAGAGTCTGGAATAAAATTCATTCTTCTTCTACCAATAATTTTAAATCAAAAAGCTGAAATCCGTCAACAATTGATTTGACTTAATTTTTGCCAATAAAATTCAGTATTTTTCTGTAACATCTTAGTCGCAATCCTAGGCAACTTCGGTTTTTCGAAGAAAACTCTCGGAAAATTGAATCCCACCGTAATAATTGTTTCTTTTATTTGTGGCTATCATAAGAAACACACGAGTCTTGAGAAAAATGACATTAATAAATACTGAAAAAAAAGTTTATGGTGGTGAGTCTTCATTACAATACTTCGCAACAACAAACCGAGTTACAATTCAATTGAATCAGTTGATTTCAAATAAGTACCTATATTGCAAAGAAAAGTCAATTTATACCTCTGAAACCATCGAGTGGATATTTCTCCTTTACTAATACTGAGATTTAGAATTAGGAATCGATTGAAAGCATATAAAAACTACAATTTTGTCATGAGTTCATTCATTCATTTAATAAATAAGGTGTCTTTACAGCTGTATATACATACTGGGTGGACTTTTTAAAACGAAACAGACGATTTTTGTTTCGAGGGGGACAATTTTTAAGGTCAAATTCACAACTATATCGCTTCAACCCTTAATGTTAGAACACCAACCCCTAAATTTTTAATAGGAAAGATAGGGTGAGTGATACCTCATTTGAAAGGTCTTTTTGTCCTTAATTCAGCCTATTAAATTTTTTCTCATTTAATGCATTTGTTTTCGAGATATTCAATTTTGAATTTCGTACAGTACCAGTCATTCCGCTAACCATGCTACGTGAAATCATCCATTATTTGACTAATTCATTCTGTGGTTACGATGATAACCATTAATTGTCAACATTAAACAACGAAATAATTATGATTGGTAATTACTTTCTTCATCAACAATTAAGGTGGTTGTCTCGTCTGTTTCGTTTTAAAAACCCACCCTGTATATACATTTTCTATATTTACAATGAAAAATATGAAGTTTACTAACTCAATAATTTGGAGTAAAAACTAGGCTTTTCCATAAGAAATTCTATATATTTTTCACCAAAACTCTCTTCCTCAGGTCAACACAATTATTAACATGACCCAATTCTTTCAGTTTTTCATCAGAAATATTCTTGAATTTCATTCTGCCTACGGAGCCTTGTGAAGCTCTCTCTTTTTTCTCTTCATTCTTGACGTCTTCTTCTTCTGGAACATGTGGAAGTATCTTTACAAATTTTGGTGTAGATTTCCCATTTACAGTGGTGTACCCATCAATAATTTGCCATCCAATGTATTTGCTTTGACTTGAAATATTCATGGTGATAATCTTGCTGAAAATGCAAACACAAATTATTAGAACCTACTTCGAGAAATATCAAATTATATGAAAATTCATAATGCACTAGAATAATGAGCGTGACAAACAACATGAAAATGAATAATGAAAAAAATTTATAAAATATTAAATTCAAACTGAGATATCCCGGAAAAATTAAAGTTGAGTTTATTGAGCAATTATAATGAATAAAAATGAGCAAACACTATTTGCTTATATCATCACAGTCATCAATTTTGAATAAAACAGGGAATGCCAGTACCCATGAACTTTTATACAATATAAAAAATTCATAAAAGATTTCAAAAGTGTGATACAGAAATACAAAAATTTACAAATATGAAACAAATTCAAACTAAAACCGCATTGAAACAAATACATATGTTTGATTTAAATTCTCATTTCAGTTATTTTGCTGTAAAAATTAACCCTCAATTATTCAAGTAACTACCAAAAAATTTAAATAAAAATAATCAACTTACTGCGAAACGACTGAAAGGCTTCTGAAGTTCCACACTGTTCAAAGGCTGCACTTTTTCTTTCATATTCTTCTTTCTTGTTTATTGGATGGTCAGATAAAAAGTGTATAAACTTTCCTGACCATCCAATAAACATTAAAATGAATTTCATAAAGGAACAAAACAACAGGATTCATAAAATCTGTGATCCTACATTCAGAGATGGGAGCTTAAAAAGACTCTTTGATCTGTTGGTGGAGAATACTTATCCTAGGACAATGTTGGGAAAACTTCTTTACTCTGCTTCAACAGAGCCTCTGTTCGAAAGTCCAACACAACCTGATTCAGTGAAGGAGATAGAAGATGTGAAATACAGAAGCATTGTGAACATTTCATACCTTACGAACAAAATTGGGAAATGTTTTAGAGATTATAATGAAAAAGTTAAAATAGACTCACAGTGCAAAAAGAAAGTGGCAAATCTATACTCAAGATTAAAAGACCCTATATACCAAAAGAAATAAAATCTAATGTAGTGTACGAACTAGATATGTGCGGACTGTCATGAAACCTACGTGGGTCAAACCTCTCAGTGGCTCAGAAATCGGATTAACTTGCATAGCAGTGACATTAGAACAAATAACCCAAGATGTGCGTTATCAGTTCATGGTAATAATTACTCTCATACTGTAGACTTTGGTAACGTGAGAATTTTAGATGTGAATGTTAATTATAAAATAATATGTGTTCTGGAAATGATTCATATACAGAATCAAAATTGTCAAATTAACAAAAAAACGGAGACACACAGATTAAGTCCTTATATTCATACCTTCTGGAATATTCCAACAGACCTTTCTTCGATGGTCCAGTTGACGGATGACATTTGACTTTGTTACTATTTTCGTCTCAAGAATTTGAAATGTGATAATTGTTCTCCTGTTTATGAATATTTGTTTGCTGTATTTATGTGATTTGTACATGGAATTATTATTATCGAGCTGACTAATAGATTAATCTCGCATTCAATAAGTTGTTTGTACTCATTTCTTGTTACTGATGGGTGATGTGTTTTTGTAATTTTTGGTAAATATGGAACCATACTGTCTGCAGGAATTCTATCAAGAATTCAAGGATAATTCCAAGTAAAAATGTAACATTTGACTTGTTTCTCATTATTGTTTTACAATAATTGTAGAAATTAAATAAATTTCTAATTCTTTTTCTAGTCAATGATAAGAAAATAATCCCTCACAGGTACACACGAAAACGATCTTTGAGGATTAATAGAGACAGTATAATATATGGCGTTTCTCCTTCATGGTAATCGGTACTAAAAAACTAATTATAGTAATGGTTTTTTAATTGGCAGAGGTAAACCGTTCTCGAAAGACGACAATAGAAAGAAATTGTTCTGAATATAATTTTTGTGAAATCTGTGTGCCTAATTCGCCATTTTCTTATCTAGTCGGCCAAACTTGAAATGAATTTTATTTACTCCAGGTAGTTGATTCATACTAATATTGAATGGCTACATTAAGGGATTTGAGCAAAAGAGTCTGGAATAAAATTCATTTTTCTTCTACCAATAATTCAAAATCAAAAAGCTGAAATCCGTCAATCGATTTGACTCATTTTTTGCCAATAAAATTCAGTATTTTTCTGTACACACGTCCTTGAAAAAAATGAAATTAATAAATACTGAAAAAAAAAAGTTTATGGTGCTGAGTCTTCATAACTATACTTAGCAACAACAAACCGAGCTACAATTCTATTGAATCTGTTGATTTCAAATACCTGTATTGCAAAGAAAAGTCAATTCATACCTCTGAAACCATCGAGTGGATATTTCCCCTTCACTAATATTGAGATTTAGAATTAGGAATCGATTGAAAGCATATAAAAAATACAATTTTGTCATCAGTTCATGCATTCATTCAATAAATACGGTGTCTTTACAACTCTATATACATATATACATTTTCAATTTTCAATATATACAATAAAAAATATTAAGTTTACTATCTCAATAATTTTGAGTAAAAAATAGGCTTTTCCATAAGAAACTCAATGTATTTTTCACCAAAACTCTCTTCCTCAGGTCAACACAATTATCAACATGACCCATTTCTTTCAGTTTTTCATTGGAAATATTCTTGAGTTTCATTCTGTCTACGGTGCCTTGTGAAGCTCTTTCTCTCTTCTCTTCATTCATTCTGGACAACTCACTTCGTAACGATTCTAAGGCTTCTGAAGTTCCACACTGTTCAAAGGCTGCACTATTTCTTTCATATTCTTCTTTGCGTTTCTATATTTAAAGAAATAATAAGTAGGGGGGGGGGGCGGTAAACCCTCGGTCATTCCATCTTTCCCCTGCCAATGGAAGGATCAATATTACAGGGGGGGGGTATAACAAAGTGACAGTTTCAAACACTGTAACTAATGGCTTAGCTTCCAGAATTCAAAAATGCTACTTGGCAAATTTTTGCACTTTTGAAATTAAATGATGAAATCAATTGATAATTTAAATTTGAAGGGGGCTTCTGAATAGCATGGAGTGAATAGATATAATTCATATAAAAATGAATGCGACCCTTATCTGCGGCATTTATAGTTGTAGAAAAATACTCTTTATATCAAAGTTTTTGAAGGGATATTTCGCGAGATAGATACACACGGGTTTAATAAATACGAATTTAGGCAAGTTATAAAATATAACAGGGATCGCAGTGTCACGTGAAGGCTACTTCCGGGAGACGTTATAGAAGGAGCACGTTCGATATATGATCATTTTGATTTGGACTATGATCGTGATAAAATAGTAGGTCCTATCAGATTCCAGGCAGAAGGAAATTTTTTCAGGAAGGTTTCATGAATATTTCAATAAATGGAGTTTGTTTTCAGTTTTATTCACCTTGAGGGGTTCCAGTTAAATGCTCATTAATTTTTTGAAATTGATTATCGTTTTTGATTCATAAGTTATTGTTACTTTACGATTTCATTTTTGTTGTGAGGTTTGTTCGCTTTCTACTCATTATCTTTCTTATATCGTTCTACTCATATATATCTATATATAGTTAACAGAACTAAGAGCCGTCTCAGGTATCTGATGCAATAAATGAACTCTTTTTTCTTTACCGAGCTTTCGCAATTAATTTATTGCATCCTCAGGGTTTCTAAAAAATACAGATATAAAATAATAAAGTTGTCAAACATAAAGTAGTCGGTTCTCACCGAAAACGAGATTTTTTTTCAATAAACGAAGTTCTCAATTTAACTTATTGAAAAAAATCTCGTTTTCGGTGAGAACCGACTCCTTTATATTTGACAACTTTATTATTGTATATCTGTATTTTTTAGAAACCTTGAGGATGCAATAAATTAATTGCGAAAGCTCGGTAAAGAAGAAAGAGTTCATTTATTGCATCAGGTACCTTTTTTAGCGTTTTATAAAATGAAATATTACGCGGGTTTAAGGGAATTGTTAATGGCAGAAGCTTGAAGGAAGAACTAATTTATACGCGAATTAATATTCACATGAGAATAGTGAGATATTATCAACGCATTCTTTGAATTTCTGATCATAAAATTCCTTGTTGGTGTGCATATCTTCTGCATATGTTCGATTCACGATTCATGAAGGTAATTTCAACATATAAAACAAAATTTTTCCTATAGTTTGCAAAAAAAATGCTATAAATAATCTTTACATTCAATGCTTTAGATTTATTGAGTTTAAATGTAGAGAAACTTAATAACATTGTGAAATGAAAGCACTCTACACAATTAATGCTCTGCCAACGCATTCAAAAGTCAATGATTAGAAAATAATTTCTCTTAGAAATGTACCCTGATACTCAAGGAAAGAAATCTTAAGGAATAATAGAAACAGTATGGCGAAATTTAAGAAAATTCCGACTTTGAATTCGGAATTTAACGAAAAATAGTTTTAAAATATTATATGGTCCTTCTAGGCCTTGGGCATGGATTATTATAATTTGTCTCTAATACAGACATGTCTTCTTGATTTCTCAATAAGAGAAGCTCCCAATATTTACGAGAAAAGAAATAATTGATGATTTCATGAATTGAAGTCGGAGGAAAATTCGTGTCCAAAAAGAAGTATAATAGTCAATGATAATAAAATAATCCCTTCCAGGTACACACGAAAAAGGTCCTTGAGGAATAATAGACACAGTATAATATATGGCGTTTCTCTGTTTATGATACTCGGTACTCAAGAACTAATTATAGTAATGGTTTTTCAATTGGCAGAGGTGAACCGTTCTAAGAAAGACGACAATGAAAAGAAATTGTTCTGACTATTAGTTTTTTGAAATCTGTGTATCTTCTTCGTATTAGTCATTTTCTTATCTAGTCAGCCAAGTTTGAAATGAATTTTATTTACCCCAGGTAGTTGATTCATACTAATTTTGAATGGGTACTTGAAGGGGCTTGAGCATAAGAGTCTGGAATAAAATTCATTCTTCTTCTACCAATAATTTTAAATCAAAAAGCTGAAATCCGTCAACAATTGATTTGACTTAATTTTTGCCAATAAAATTCAGTATTTTTCTGTAACATCTTAGTCGCAATCCTAGGCAACTTCGGTTTTTCGAAGAAAACTCTCGGAAAATTGAATCCCACCGTAATAATTGTTTCTTTTATTTGTGGCTATCATAAGAAACACACGAGTCTTGAGAAAAATGACATTAATAAATACTGAAAAAAAAGTTTATGGTGGTGAGTCTTCATTACAATACTTCGCAACAACAAACCGAGTTACAATTCAATTGAATCAGTTGATTTCAAATAAGTACCTATATTGCAAAGAAAAGTCAATTTATACCTCTGAAACCATCGAGTGGATATTTCTCCTTTACTAATACTGAGATTTAGAATTAGGAATCGATTGAAAGCATATAAAAACTACAATTTTGTCATGAGTTCATTCATTCATTTAATAAATAAGGTGTCTTTACAGCTGTATATACATACTGGGTGGACTTTTTAAAACGAAACAGACGATTTTTGTTTCGAGGGGGACAATTTTTAAGGTCAAATTCACAACTATATCGCTTCAACCCTTAATGTTAGAACACCAACCCCTAAATTTTTAATAGGAAAGATAGGGTGAGTGATACCTCATTTGAAAGGTCTTTTTGTCCTTAATTCAGCCTATTAAATTTTTTCTCATTTAATGCATTTGTTTTCGAGATATTCAATTTTGAATTTCGTACAGTACCAGTCATTCCGCTAACCATGCTATGTGAAATCATCCATTATTTGACTAATTCATTCTGTGGTTACGATGATAACCATTAATTGTCAACATTAAACAACGAAATAATTATGATTGGTACTCATTCATTCATTGCTGTATCCCGTTACCGGAAATAAATCTACAAAAAGAAGAAGAAAAAAAAAAAAAAAAAAAAAAAAAAAAAAAATTGGAACAGACTTGTAACTTCTTAGTGCTAGTTGCGATTGTGTGCCCTCCTGTGACTAAAGAGACCCAACCGTGACCTGCAGATCCTTCCACACTCAGGGCATGGATAGTCTCCAACCAGATCTGGCCGCCGCTGTATCCTTCTCGATTCTCCATTATAACTGTGGACCAAAGACCTCCACTGTGACCTGTCTAACGCTAGTTGTTCCCAGTTATGATTAGCATTAACTGATTTTAGGGATTGATGTAGTGTATCCTTAAACCGCTTATACTGGCCTCCTGGTTTCCGGGCTCCCTCAGTGAGTTCGCCGTATAGAGCTATTTTGGGGAGTCTTGTGTCTTGCATCCTCAGAATGTGGCCGCTCCATCTGAGTCGGGCCCTCGTTACTTGAGTCTCAATTGTTGTACAACTCGCGCGCTGCAAGACTTCTGCATTCGAAACTTTGTGGAACCATCTGATGTGCATTATCTGTCTTAGATGACGTTGCTGCGTCTGTTCAAGCTGTTTAATATGTCGCCTGTAGGGAGTCCAGCTTTCGCTTCCGTAAAGAAGCGTTGGGAGGACCACTGCTCTGTAAACAGCTGTCTTGGTCTTCAGATTGAGGTCGTGATTCTGGAACACTCTGTCCTTCAGCTTCCAGAATGCCCGTGATGCCGAATTGATACGGTTGTGTATTTCCGTGTCAAGGTTAGCCCTAGTATTTATGAAGCTTCCCAAGTATTTGAACTGCTCGACCTGTTCTAGAGTTTCATTGTCCAGGCTGATATCTGTTTGAAGGCTTTCTGGCGGACTTACCAGGATTTTGGTCTTGTCAATATTGAGTCTAAGGCCTAAAGCTTCGTATATATGTTTATAGGTGTCCATCATTATCTGTAGATCCTCTGAGCTGCTAGCGATGAGTGAACAGTCGTCTGCATATTGAAGTTCCGTGATAAACTTAGTACGGGTTTTTGCTCTGAGGCGCTTCAGGTTAAACAGGCCTCCATCAAATCTGAATCTTATCCCAACACCTCTTACGGGCATGCTCATGTCAGCAATTATCGATACAGCTATGGCGAAAATATTGAACAGTAAAGGCGCTAATACGCAGCCTTGTTTTATTCCAGAGTTGGTTGAGAAATGGTCGGTTGTAGAGCCATTATGCTGTATTCTAGCGGTGTTGTTGGTATGAAGGCTTTTACACACTGCCAGGAATTTTTCGGGTACTCCTAGACGTGCCATGATTTTCCAGAGCGCTCTCCGATTCACCGAGTCGAATGCCTTGCTTAAATCGATGAAGGCTGTATAAATCCTTGATTGTTGTTCACGGGCCTTTTCTTGTAGCTGTCGCAGTGTAAAAATTAGGTCCACCGTACCTCGATTTGGTCGAAAGCCGCACTGGGATTCAGGTAAAAGCTTCTCTAAGAGTGGAACCAGACGATTAGCCATAATCTTCGAGAGAATTTTACTGGCCACATTAAGCAACGATATGCCCCTGTAATTGTTGCAATTCGACGTATCGCCTTTGTTCTTATAGAGGTTGATAACTAAAGCGTCTCTGAAGTCTTGTGGCACATCTCCCTGTTCCCAGATCTTGCGGAATAGTATTAGGAGACTATTGACAATGTCCTCATCCATGGCTTTGAATATCTCCGCCGGAATGCCGTCTAGACCAGGTGACTTATCATTTTTCATATTTTTAATCGCGCTTATGATTTCCGACATTGAAATTTGGTCATCAAGCGATGTCATCGGACTATACGCGGGAAGCAGGTCTAAAATGGATAAATCCGAGTCGTTATTTTGATTCAAGACCTGTGAGTAATGCTCCTTCCATCTTTCGAGAATTTTTCTATCATCAGTTAGAATAGCTCCATGAGCATCTCTTATAGGAAAGCTAGCTTTTCTGCTTGGACCGTAAACAGTTTTAATAGCTTCGAAAAAACGCCTGTAGTCATGGTTATCGGCGTAAGCTTGTATTTCCCTAGCTTTTTCTTTCCACCAGCTGTCCTTGATTTTTCTTATTTCTTGACGGACCTCGCGTTTTATGTTTATGAAACCTATTTGGGCTGCAACATCGCCAGGCTTGTTAATTGCGGTTTTCATCGCTTTGTGTTTTGCGTCCAAAAGGGGTGCGATATGAGTTTCGCTGTCGGCAAACCAGTCTGGGGATTTTCGGGAGCGTTCTGTGCCCAGTATTTCTTTCGCTGTATTTGTAAGGGATGACTTGAAACGGAGCCAATGAGTCTCAATGTCGTCGTTATAATCCGGTGGTGTTAGGTTATCTTTGACGGCAGCTGTGAATCTGTCCTTTGTAGAAGGGTTTTGTAGTTTGGATATTTGAAGGCGCTCTCTTAGATACTTCGGCTTGCGTTGGTATTTTGGGCGCATTGAGATTTTCATTCTCGAGATTACCAGCCTATGATCAGTCCAGCACTCCAGATCTGCTCTGGGTTTAGTGACCAACACCTCTTTCAGATCTTTCCTTCTCACGATCACATAGTCGAGGGTATGCCAATGCCCTGAGCGCGGGTGGCGCCAGGTCCCCCTTGAATTGGCTCTCGTAATAAAATAGGTGTTCGTTATACACAGATTGTGTTCTGCACAAAGAGCCAGCAGACGTTCTCCATTCGAATTGATGCTGTCTGTGCCGTGTTTCCCTATTATTCCCGGCCATAGTTCTGAGTCTTGACCTCTGCCCACTCTAGCGTTGAAGTCTCCAAGGAGAATAATTCGTTCCCGTTTTGGGATTTTACCCAATGTAGCAACGAGTGTTTCGTAAAAAGTGTCCTTTAAGTTGTCAGAGGAGTTCAAAGTGGGTGCGTATACTGCAATGATGTTCACAAACGTGTTATTCGCTGCAGGAAAACGTAGGGTCATTAGACGTTCTGAGATACCAACTGGATTTTCGGTAAGTTTGGCGGCCAGGTCGTTTCTAATGGCAAAGCCTACGCCATGTTGTCTGATTTCGCCTTCCGGCAAGCCTTTCCAGAAAAAAGTATACGCTTGTTCTACCAAGCTACCTTCGTCCGAAAAGCGAGTTTCGCTTAAAGCAACTATTGCAATGGATGTTCGTTGCAGTTCCTTATCGATTAGGGCAGTACGCCTCTCTGGTCGGTCGGCCTTGGGGTTGTCTAGCAAGGTTCTGACGTTCCATGCTGCAAAAGCTATGTGCTTTTCATTGGTGTTTGTTCGATGATTCACTCGCTCAGGCACCCTCCCCCGGAGATCCGAATGGGAGGGTATTTTACCTCCGGATACGAATTTTGTCCTGTTCGACTGATCCATCTTTTTGTAGGAGCTGCGTTAGAAGGTGTTCAAAAGCTGCACTGGTAACGCTGTCAGTGCAACTTTGGTTGCGGCTACGACTAGATTATCTTGTGGCACAGGTATCCTGAGACGACAAGGTCTGAGACGTAACTTGAGCAACGCAGAGAGCCATTTCCTGCTCAAGCCAATGTTTAGGCTACGTAATTGTGGGAAACAGAGTTATACCGCTCATGTTCGGTCGCCAGAGCCTCGTTCGTAAGAACAGGGTGCACCGCGAGTAGGTGAGGTTGGCATTTGAGAGGAGAGGCTATAAAACGCATCCTTTCCCCTTACACCCCAATATGATTGGTAATTACTTTCTTCATCAACAATTAAGGTGGTTGTCTCGTCTGTTTCGTTTTAAAAACCCACCCTGTATATACATTTTCTATATTTACAATGAAAAATATGAAGTTTACTAACTCAATAATTTGGAGTAAAAACTAGGCTTTTCCATAAGAAATTCTATATATTTTTCACCAAAACTCTCTTCCTCAGGTCAACACAATTATTAACATGACCCAATTCTTTCAGTTTTTCATCAGAAATATTCTTGAATTTCATTCTGTCTACGGAGCCTTGTGAAGCTCTCTCTTTTTTCTCTTCATTCTTGACGTCTTCTTCTTCTGGAACATGTGGAAGTATCTTTACAAATTTTGGTGTAGATTTCCCATTTACAGTGGTGTACCCATCAATAATTTGCCATCCAATGTATTTGCTTTGACTTGAAATATTCATGGTGATAATCTTGCTGAAAATGCAAACACAAATTATTAGAACCTACTTCGAGAAATATCAAATTATATGAAAATTCATAATGCACTAGAATAATGAGCGTGACAAACAACATGAAAATGAATAATGAAAAAAATTTATAAAATATTAAATTCAAACTCAGATATCCCGGAAAAATTAAAGTTGAGTTTATTGAGCAATTATAATGAATAAAAATGAGCAAACACTATTTGCTTATATCATCACAGTCATCAATTTTGAATAAAACAGGGAATGCCAGTACCCATGAACTTTTATACAATATAAAAAATTCATAAAAGATTTCAAAAGTGTGATACAGAAATACAAAAATTTACAAATATGAAACAAATTCAAACTAAAACCGCATTGAAACAAATACATATGTTTGATTTAAATTCTCATTTCAGTTATTTTGCTGTAAAAATTAACCCTCAATTATTCAAGTAACTACCAAAAAATTTAAATAAAAATAATCAACTTACTGCGAAACGACTGAAAGGCTTCTGAAGTTCCACACTGTTCAAAGGCTGCACTTTTTCTTTCATATTCTTCTTTCTTGTTTATTGGATGGTCAGATAAAAAGTGTATAAACTTTCCTGACCATCCAATAAACATTAAAATGAATTTCACAAAGGAACAAAACAACAGGATTCATAAAATCTGTGATCCTACATTCAGAGATGGGAGCTTAAAAAGACTCTTTGATCTGTTGGTGGAGAATACTTATCCTAGGACAATGTTGGGAAAACTTCTTTACTCTGCTTCAACAGAGCCTCTGTTCGAAAGTCCAACACAACCTGATTCAGTGAAGGAGATAGAAGATGTGAAATACAGAAGCATTGTGAACATTTCATACCTTACGAACAAAATTGGGAAATGTTTTAGAGATTATAATGAAAAAGTTAAAATAGACTCACAGTGCAAAAAGAAAGTGGCAAATCTATACTCAAGATTAAAAGACCCTATATACCAAAAGAAATAAAATCTAATGTAGTGTACGAACTAGATATGTGCGGACTGTCATGAAACCTACGTGGGTCAAACCTCTCAGTGGCTCAGAAATCGGATTAACTTGCATAGCAGTGACATTAGAACAAATAACCCAAGATGTGCGTTATCAGTTCATGGTAATAATTACTCTCATACTGTAGACTTTGGTAACGTGAGAATTTTAGATGTGAATGTTAATTATAAAATAATATGTGTTCTGGAAATGATTCATATACAGAATCAAAATTGTCAAATTAACAAAAAAACGGAGACACACAGATTAAGTCCTTATATTCATACCTTCTGGAATATTCCAACAGACCTTTCTTCGATGGTCCAGTTGACGGATGACATTTGACTTTGTTACTATTTTCGTCTCAAGAATTTGAAATGTGATAATTGTTCTCCTGTTTATGAATATTTGTTTGCTGTATTTATGTGATTTGTACATGGAATTATTATTATCGAGCTGACTAATAGATTAATCTCGCATTCAATAAGTTGTTTGTACTCATTTCTTGTTACTGATGGGTGATGTGTTTTTGTAATTTTTGGTAAATATGGAACCATACTGTCTGCAGGAATTCTATCAAGAATTCAAGGATAATTCCAAGTAAAAATGTAACATTTGACTTGTTTCTCATTATTGTTTTACAATAATTGTAGAAATTAAATAAATTTCTAATTCTTTTTCTAGTCAATGATAAGAAAATAATCCCTCACAGGTACACACGAAAACGATCTTTGAGGATTAATAGAGACAGTATAATATATGGCGTTTCTCCTTCATGGTAATCGGTACTAAAAAACTAATTATAGTAATGGTTTTTTAATTGGCAGAGGTAAACCGTTCTCGAAAGACGACAATAGAAAGAAATTGTTCTGAATATAATTTTTGTGAAATCTGTGTGCCTAATTCGCCATTTTCTTATCTAGTCGGCCAAACTTGAAATGAATTTTATTTACTCCAGGTAGTTGATTCATACTAATATTGAATGGCTACATTAAGGGATTTGAGCAAAAGAGTCTGGAATAAAATTCATTTTTCTTCTACCAATAATTCAAAATCAAAAAGCTGAAATCCGTCAATCGATTTGACTCATTTTTTGCCAATAAAATTCAGTATTTTTCTGTACACACGTCCTTGAAAAAAATGAAATTAATAAATACTGAAAAAAAAAAGTTTATGGTGCTGAGTCTTCATAACTATACTTAGCAACAACAAACCGAGCTACAATTCTATTGAATCTGTTGATTTCAAATACCTGTATTGCAAAGAAAAGTCAATTCATACCTCTGAAACCATCGAGTGGATATTTCCCCTTCACTAATATTGAGATTTAGAATTAGGAATCGATTGAAAGCATATAAAAAATACAATTTTGTCATCAGTTCATGCATTCATTCAATAAATACGGTGTCTTTACAACTCTATATACATATATACATTTTCAATTTTCAATATATACAATAAAAAATATTAAGTTTACTATCTCAATAATTTTGAGTAAAAAATAGGCTTTTCCATAAGAAACTCAATGTATTTTTCACCAAAACTCTCTTCCTCAGGTCAACACAATTATCAACATGACCCATTTCTTTCAGTTTTTCATTGGAAATATTCTTGAGTTTCATTCTGTCTACGGTGCCTTGTGAAGCTCTTTCTCTCTTCTCTTCATTCATTCTGGACAACTCACTTCGTAACGATTCTAAGGCTTCTGAAGTTCCACACTGTTCAAAGGCTGCACTATTTCTTTCATATTCTTCTTTGCGTTTCTATATTTAAAGAAATAATAAGTAGGGGGGGGGGGGGGCGGTAAACCCTCGGTCATTCCATCTTTCCCCTGCCAATGGAAGGATCAATATTACAGGGGGGGGGTATAACAAAGTGACAGTTTCAAACACTGTAACTAATGGCTTAGCTTCCAGAATTCAAAAATGCTACTTGGCAAATTTTTGCACTTTTGAAATTAAATGATGAAATCAATTGATAATTTAAATTTGAAGGGGGCTTCTGAATAGCATGGAGTGAATAGATATAATTCATATAAAAATGAATGCGACCCTTATCTGCGGCATTTATAGTTGTAGAAAAATACTCTTTATATCAAAGTTTTTGAAGGGATATTTCGCGAGATAGATACACACGGGTTTAATAAATACGAATTTAGGCAAGTTATAAAATATAACAGGGATCGCAGTGTCACGTGAAGGCTACTTCCGGGAGACGTTATAGAAGGAGCACGTTCGATATATGATCATTTTGATTTGGACTATGATCGTGATAAAATAGTAGGTCCTATCAGATTCCAGGCAGAAGGAAATTTTTTCAGGAAGGTTTCATGAATATTTCAATAAATGGAGTTTGTTTTCAGTTTTATTCACCTTGAGGGGTTCCAGTTAAATGCTCATTAATTTTTTGAAATTGATTATCGTTTTTGATTCATAAGTTATTGTTACTTTACGATTTCATTTTTGTTGTGAGGTTTGTTCGCTTTCTACTCATTATCTTTCTTATATCGTTCTACTCATATATATCTATATATAGTTAACAGAACTAAGAGCCGTCTCAGGTATCTGATGCAATAAATGAACTCTTTTTTCTTTACCGAGCTTTCGCAATTAATTTATTGCATCCTCAGGGTTTCTAAAAAATACAGATATAAAATAATAAAGTTGTCAAACATAAAGTAGTCGGTTCTCACCGAAAACGAGATTTTTTTTCAATAAACGAAGTTCTCAATTTAACTTATTGAAAAAAATCTCGTTTTCGGTGAGAACCGACTCCTTTATATTTGACAACTTTATTATTGTATATCTGTATTTTTTAGAAACCTTGAGGATGCAATAAATTAATTGCGAAAGCTCGGTAAAGAAGAAAGAGTTCATTTATTGCATCAGGTACCTTTTTTAGCGTTTTATAAAATGAAATATTACGCGGGTTTAAGGGAATTGTTAATGGCAGAAGCTTGAAGGAAGAACTAATTTATACGCGAATTAATATTCACATGAGAATAGTGAGATATTATCAACGCATTCTTTGAATTTCTGATCATAAAATTCCTTGTTGGTGTGCATATCTTCTGCATATGTTCGATTCACGATTCATGAAGGTAATTTCAACATATAAAACAAAATTTTTCCTATAGTTTGCAAAAAAAATGCTATAAATAATCTTTACATTCAATGCTTTAGATTTATTGAGTTTAAATGTAGAGAAACTTAATAACATTGTGAAATGAAAGCACTCTACACAATTAATGCTCTGCCAACGCATTCAAAAGTCAATGATTAGAAAATAATTTCTCTTAGAAATGTACCCTGATACTCAAGGAAAGAAATCTTAAGGAATAATAGAAACAGTATGGCGAAATTTAAGAAAATTCCGACTTTGAATTCGGAATTTAACGAAAAATAGTTTTAAAATATTATATGGTCCTTCTAGGCCTTGGGCATGGATTATTATAATTTGTCTCTAATACAGACATGTCTTCTTGATTTCTCAATAAGAGAAGCTCCCAATATTTACGAGAAAAGAAATAATTGATGATTTCATGAATTGAAGTCGGAGGAAAATTCGTGTCCAAAAAGAAGTATAATAGTCAATGATAATAAAATAATCCCTTCCAGGTACACACGAAAAAGGTCCTTGAGGAATAATAGACACAGTATAATATATGGCGTTTCTCTGTTTATGATACTCGGTACTCAAGAACTAATTATAGTAATGGTTTTTCAATTGGCAGAGGTGAACCGTTCTAAGAAAGACGACAATGAAAAGAAATTGTTCTGACTATTAGTTTTTTGAAATCTGTGTATCTTCTTCGTATTAGTCATTTTCTTATCTAGTCAGCCAAGTTTGAAATGAATTTTATTTACCCCAGGTAGTTGATTCATACTAATTTTGAATGGGTACTTGAAGGGGCTTGAGCATAAGAGTCTGGAATAAAATTCATTCTTCTTCTACCAATAATTTTAAATCAAAAAGCTGAAATCCGTCAACAATTGATTTGACTTAATTTTTGCCAATAAAATTCAGTATTTTTCTGTAACATCTTAGTCGCAATCCTAGGCAACTTCGGTTTTTCGAAGAAAACTCTCGGAAAATTGAATCCCACCGTAATAATTGTTTCTTTTATTTGTGGCTATCATAAGAAACACACGAGTCTTGAGAAAAATGACATTAATAAATACTGAAAAAAAAGTTTATGGTGGTGAGTCTTCATTACAATACTTCGCAACAACAAACCGAGTTACAATTCAATTGAATCAGTTGATTTCAAATAAGTACCTATATTGCAAAGAAAAGTCAATTTATACCTCTGAAACCATCGAGTGGATATTTCTCCTTTACTAATACTGAGATTTAGAATTAGGAATCGATTGAAAGCATATAAAAACTACAATTTTGTCATGAGTTCATTCATTCATTTAATAAATAAGGTGTCTTTACAGCTGTATATACATACTGGGTGGACTTTTTAAAACGAAACAGACGATTTTTGTTTCGAGGGGGACAATTTTTAAGGTCAAATTCACAACTATATCGCTTCAACCCTTAATGTTAGAACACCAACCCCTAAATTTTTAATAGGAAAGATAGGGTGAGTGATACCTCATTTGAAAGGTCTTTTTGTCCTTAATTCAGCCTATTAAATTTTTTCTCATTTAATGCATTTGTTTTCGAGATATTCAATTTTGAATTTCGTACAGTACCAGTCATTCCGCTAACCATGCTACGTGAAATCATCCATTATTTGACTAATTCATTCTGTGGTTACGATGATAACCATTAATTGTCAACATTAAACAACGAAATAATTATGATTGGTAATTACTTTCTTCATCAACAATTAAGGTGGTTGTCTCGTCTGTTTCGTTTTAAAAACCCACCCTGTATATACATTTTCTATATTTACAATGAAAAATATGAAGTTTACTAACTCAATAATTTGGAGTAAAAACTAGGCTTTTCCATAAGAAATTCTATATATTTTTCACCAAAACTCTCTTCCTCAGGTCAACACAATTATTAACATGACCCAATTCTTTCAGTTTTTCATCAGAAATATTCTTGAATTTCATTCTGCCTACGGAGCCTTGTGAAGCTCTCTCTTTTTTCTCTTCATTCTTGACGTCTTCTTCTTCTGGAACATGTGGAAGTATCTTTACAAATTTTGGTGTAGATTTCCCATTTACAGTGGTGTACCCATCAATAATTTGCCATCCAATGTATTTGCTTTGACTTGAAATATTCATGGTGATAATCTTGCTGAAAATGCAAACACAAATTATTAGAACCTACTTCGAGAAATATCAAATTATATGAAAATTCATAATGCACTAGAATAATGAGCGTGACAAACAACATGAAAATGAATAATGAAAAAAATTTATAAAATATTAAATTCAAACTGAGATATCCCGGAAAAATTAAAGTTGAGTTTATTGAGCAATTATAATGAATAAAAATGAGCAAACACTATTTGCTTATATCATCACAGTCATCAATTTTGAATAAAACAGGGAATGCCAGTACCCATGAACTTTTATACAATATAAAAAATTCATAAAAGATTTCAAAAGTGTGATACAGAAATACAAAAATTTACAAATATGAAACAAATTCAAACTAAAACCGCATTGAAACAAATACATATGTTTGATTTAAATTCTCATTTCAGTTATTTTGCTGTAAAAATTAACCCTCAATTATTCAAGTAACTACCAAAAAATTTAAATAAAAATAATCAACTTACTGCGAAACGACTGAAAGGCTTCTGAAGTTCCACACTGTTCAAAGGCTGCACTTTTTCTTTCATATTCTTCTTTCTTGTTTATTGGATGGTCAGATAAAAAGTGTATAAACTTTCCTGACCATCCAATAAACATTAAAATGAATTTCATAAAGGAACAAAACAACAGGATTCATAAAATCTGTGATCCTACATTCAGAGATGGGAGCTTAAAAAGACTCTTTGATCTGTTGGTGGAGAATACTTATCCTAGGACAATGTTGGGAAAACTTCTTTACTCTGCTTCAACAGAGCCTCTGTTCGAAAGTCCAACACAACCTGATTCAGTGAAGGAGATAGAAGATGTGAAATACAGAAGCATTGTGAACATTTCATACCTTACGAACAAAATTGGGAAATGTTTTAGAGATTATAATGAAAAAGTTAAAATAGACTCACAGTGCAAAAAGAAAGTGGCAAATCTATACTCAAGATTAAAAGACCCTATATACCAAAAGAAATAAAATCTAATGTAGTGTACGAACTAGATATGTGCGGACTGTCATGAAACCTACGTGGGTCAAACCTCTCAGTGGCTCAGAAATCGGATTAACTTGCATAGCAGTGACATTAGAACAAATAACCCAAGATGTGCGTTATCAGTTCATGGTAATAATTACTCTCATACTGTAGACTTTGGTAACGTGAGAATTTTAGATGTGAATGTTAATTATAAAATAATATGTGTTCTGGAAATGATTCATATACAGAATCAAAATTGTCAAATTAACAAAAAAACGGAGACACACAGATTAAGTCCTTATATTCATACCTTCTGGAATATTCCAACAGACCTTTCTTCGATGGTCCAGTTGACGGATGACATTTGACTTTGTTACTATTTTCGTCTCAAGAATTTGAAATGTGATAATTGTTCTCCTGTTTATGAATATTTGTTTGCTGTATTTATGTGATTTGTACATGGAATTATTATTATCGAGCTGACTAATAGATTAATCTCGCATTCAATAAGTTGTTTGTACTCATTTCTTGTTACTGATGGGTGATGTGTTTTTGTAATTTTTGGTAAATATGGAACCATACTGTCTGCAGGAATTCTATCAAGAATTCAAGGATAATTCCAAGTAAAAATGTAACATTTGACTTGTTTCTCATTATTGTTTTACAATAATTGTAGAAATTAAATAAATTTCTAATTCTTTTTCTAGTCAATGATAAGAAAATAATCCCTCACAGGTACACACGAAAACGATCTTTGAGGATTAATAGAGACAGTATAATATATGGCGTTTCTCCTTCATGGTAATCGGTACTAAAAAACTAATTATAGTAATGGTTTTTTAATTGGCAGAGGTAAACCGTTCTCGAAAGACGACAATAGAAAGAAATTGTTCTGAATATAATTTTTGTGAAATCTGTGTGCCTAATTCGCCATTTTCTTATCTAGTCGGCCAAACTTGAAATGAATTTTATTTACTCCAGGTAGTTGATTCATACTAATATTGAATGGCTACATTAAGGGATTTGAGCAAAAGAGTCTGGAATAAAATTCATTTTTCTTCTACCAATAATTCAAAATCAAAAAGCTGAAATCCGTCAATCGATTTGACTCATTTTTTGCCAATAAAATTCAGTATTTTTCTGTACACACGTCCTTGAAAAAAATGAAATTAATAAATACTGAAAAAAAAAAGTTTATGGTGCTGAGTCTTCATAACTATACTTAGCAACAACAAACCGAGCTACAATTCTATTGAATCTGTTGATTTCAAATACCTGTATTGCAAAGAAAAGTCAATTCATACCTCTGAAACCATCGAGTGGATATTTCCCCTTCACTAATATTGAGATTTAGAATTAGGAATCGATTGAAAGCATATAAAAAATACAATTTTGTCATCAGTTCATGCATTCATTCAATAAATACGGTGTCTTTACAACTCTATATACATATATACATTTTCAATTTTCAATATATACAATAAAAAATATTAAGTTTACTATCTCAATAATTTTGAGTAAAAAATAGGCTTTTCCATAAGAAACTCAATGTATTTTTCACCAAAACTCTCTTCCTCAGGTCAACACAATTATCAACATGACCCATTTCTTTCAGTTTTTCATTGGAAATATTCTTGAGTTTCATTCTGTCTACGGTGCCTTGTGAAGCTCTTTCTCTCTTCTCTTCATTCATTCTGGACAACTCACTTCGTAACGATTCTAAGGCTTCTGAAGTTCCACACTGTTCAAAGGCTGCACTATTTCTTTCATATTCTTCTTTGCGTTTCTATATTTAAAGAAATAATAAGTAGGGGGGGGGGGGGCGGTAAACCCTCGGTCATTCCATCTTTCCCCTGCCAATGGAAGGATCAATATTACAGGGGGGGGTATAACAAAGTGACAGTTTCAAACACTGTAACTAATGGCTTAGCTTCCAGAATTCAAAAATGCTACTTGGCAAATTTTTGCACTTTTGAAATTAAATGATGAAATCAATTGATAATTTAAATTTGAAGGGGGCTTCTGAATAGCATGGAGTGAATAGATATAATTCATATAAAAATGAATGCGACCCTTATCTGCGGCATTTATAGTTTTTTATTTATTTATTTATTTATTTATTTATTTACATGTAGAAAAATACTCTTTATATCAAAGTTTTTGAAGGGATATTTCGCGAGATAGATACACACGGGTTTAATAAATACGAATTTAGGCAAGTTATAAAATATAACAGGGATCGCAGTGTCACGTGAAGGCTACTTCCGGGAGACGTTATAGAAGGAGCACGTTCGATATATGATCATTTTGATTTGGACTATGATCGTGATAAAATAGTAGGTCCTATCAGATTCCAGGCAGAAGGAAATTTTTTCAGGAAGGTTTCATGAATATTTCAATAAATGGAGTTTGTTTTCAGTTTTATTCACCTTGAGGGGTTCCAGTTAAATGCTCATTAATTTTTTGAAATTGATTATCGTTTTTGATTCATAAGTTATTGTTGCTTTACGATTTCATTTTTGTTGTGAGGTTTGTTCGCTTTCTACTCATTATCTTTCTTATATCGTTCTACTCATATATATCTATATATAGTTAACAGAACTAAGAGCCGTCTCAGGTATCTGATGCAATAAATGAACTCTTTTTTCTTTACCGAGCTTTCGCAATTAATTTATTGCATCCTCAGGGTTTCTAAAAAATACAGATATAAAATAATAAAGTTCTCAAACATAAAGTAGTCGGTTCTCACCGAAAACGAGATTTTTTTTCAATAAACGAAGTTCTCAATTTAACTTATTGAAAAAAATCTCGTTTTCGGTGAGAACCGACTCCTTTATATTTGACAACTTTATTATTGTATATCTGTATTTTTTAGAAACCTTGAGGATGCAATAAATTAATTGCGAAAGCTGGGTAAAGAAGAAAGAGTTCATTTATTGCATCAGGTACCTTTTTTAGCGTTTTATAAAATGAAATATTACGCGGGTTTAAGGGAATTGTTAATGGCAGAAGATTGAAGGAAGAACTAATTTATACGCGAATTAATATTCACATGAGAATAGTGAGATATTATCAACGCATTCTTTGAATTTCTGATCATAAAATTCCTTGTTGGTGTGCATATCTTCTGCATATGTTCGATTCACGATTCATGAAGGTAATTTCAACATATAAAACAAAATTTTTCCTATAGTTTGCAAAAAAAATGCTATAAATAATCTTTACATTCAATGCTTTAGATTTATTGAGTTTAAATGTAGAGAAACTTAATAACATTGTGAAATGAAAGCACTCTACACAATTAATGCTCTGCCAACGCATTCAAAAGTCAATGATTAGAAAATAATTTCTCTTAGAAATGTCCCCTGATACGCAAGGAAAGAAATCTTAAGGAATAATAGAAACAGTATGGCGAAATTTAAGAAAATTCCGACTTTGAATTCGGAATTTAACGAAAAATAGTTTTAAAATATTATATGGTCCTTCTAGGCCTTGGGCATGGATTATTATAATTTGTCTCTAATACAGACATGTCTTCTTGATTTCTCAATAAGAGAAGCTCTCAATATTTACGAGAAAAGAAATAATTGATGATTTCATGAATTGAAGTCGGAGGAAAATTCGTGTCCAAAAAGAAGTATAATAGTCAATGATAATAAAATAATCCCTTCCAGGTACACACGAAAAAGGTCCTTGAGGAATAATAGACACAGTATAATATATGGCGTTTCTCTGTTTATGATACTCGGTACTCAAGAACTAATTATAGTAATGGTTTTTCAATTGGCAGAGGTGAACCGTTCTAAGAAAGACGACAATGAAAAGAAATTGTTCTGACTATTAGTTTTTTGAAATCTGTGTATCTTCTTCGTATTAGTCATTTTCTTATCTAGTCAGCCAAGTTTGAAATGAATTTTATTTACCCCAGGTAGTTGATTCATACTAATTTTGAATGGGTACTTGAAGGGGCTTGAGCATAAGAGTCTGGAATAAAATTCATTCTTCTTCTACCAATAATTTTAAATCAAAAAGCTGAAATCCGTCAACAATTGATTTGACTTAATTTTTGCCAATAAAATTCAGTATTTTTCTGTAACATCTTAGTCGCAATCCTAGGCAACTTCGGTTTTTCGAAGAAAACTCTCGGAAAATTGAATCCCACCGTAATAATTGTTTCTTTTATTTGTGGCTATCATAAGAAACACACGAGTCTTGAGAAAAATGACATTAATAAATACTGAAAAAAAAGTTTATGGTGGTGAGTCTTCATTACAATACTTCGCAACAACAAACCGAGTTACAATTCAATTGAATCAGTTGATTTCAAATAAGTACCTATATTGCAAAGAAAAGTCAATTTATACCTCTGAAACCATCGAGTGGATATTTCTCCTTTACTAATACTGAGATTTAGAATTAGGAATCGATTGAAAGCATATAAAAACTACAATTTTGTCATGAGTTCATTCATTCATTTAATAAATAAGGTGTCTTTACAGCTGTATATACATACTGGGTGGACTTTTTAAAACGAAACAGACGATTTTTGTTTCGAGGGGGACAATTTTTAAGGTCAAATTCACAACTATATCGCTTCAACCCTTAATGTTAGAACACCAACCCCTAAATTTTGAATAGGAAAGATAGGGTGAGTGATACCTCATTTGAAAGGTCTTTTTGTCCTTAATTCAGCCTATTAAATTTTTTCTCATTTAATGCATTTGTTTTCGAGATATTCAATTTTGAATTTCGTACAGTACCAGTCATTCCGCTAACCATGCTATGTGAAATCATCCATTATTTGACTAATTCATTCTGTGGTTACGATGATAACCATTAATTGTCAACATTAAACAACGAAATAATTATGATTGGTAATTACTTTCTTCATCAACAATTAAGGTGGTTGTCTCGTCTGTTTCGTTTTAAAAACCCACCCTGTATATACATTTTCTATATATACAATGAAAAATATGAAGTTTACTAACTCAATAATTTGGAGTAAAAAATAGGCTTTTCCATAAGAAATTCTATATATTTTTCACCAAAACTCTCTTCCTCAGGTCAACACAATTATTAACATGACCCAATTCTTTCAGTTTTTCATCAGAAATATTCTTGAATTTCATTCTGTCTACGGAGCCTTGTGAAGCTCTCTCTTTTTTCTCTTCATTCTTGACGTCTTCTTCTTCTGGAACATGTGGAAGTATCTTTACAAATTTTGGTGTAGATTTCCCATTTACAGTGGTGTACCCATCAATAATTTGCCATCCAATGTATTTGCTTTGACTTGAAATATTCATGGTGATAATCTTGCTGAAAATGCAAACACAAATTATTAGAACCTACTTCGAGAAATATCAAATTATATGAAAATTCATAATGCACTAGAATAATGAGCGTGACAAACAACATGAAAATGAATAATGAAAAAAATTTATAAAATATTAAATTCAAACTCAGATATCCCGGAAAAATTAAAGTTGAGTTTATTGAGCAATTATAATGAATAAAAATGAGCAAACACTATTTGCTTATATCATCACAGTCATCAATTTTGAATAAAACAGGGAATGCCAGTACCCATGAACTTTTATACAATATAAAAAATTCATAAAAGATTTCAAAAGTGTGATACAGAAATACAAAAATTTACAAATATGAAACAAATTCAAACTAAAACCGCATTGAAACAAATACATATGTTTGATTTAAATTCTCATTTCAGTTATTTTGCTGTAAAAATTAACCCTCAATTATTCAAGTAACTACCAAAAAATTTAAATAAAAATAATCAACTTACTGCGAAACGACTGAAAGGCTTCTGAAGTTCCACACTGTTCAAAGGCTGCACTTTTTCTTTCATATTCTTCTTTCTTGTTTATTGGATGGTCAGATAAAAAGTGTATAAACTTTCCTGACCATCCAATAAACATTAAAATGAATTTCATAAAGGAACAAAACAACAGGATTCATAAAATCTGTGATCCTACATTCAGAGATGGGAGCTTAAAAAGACTCTTTGATCTGTTGGTGGAGAATACTTATCCTAGGACAATGTTGGGAAAACTTCTTTACTCTGCTTCAACAGAGCCTCTGTTCGAAAGTCCAACACAACCTGATTCAGTGAAGGAGATAGAAGATGTGAAATACAGAAGCATTGTGAACATTTCATACCTTACGAACAAAATTGGGAAATGTTTTAGAGATTATAATGAAAAAGTTAAAATAGACTCACAGTGCAAAAAGAAAGTGGCAAATCTATACTCAAGATTAAAAGACCCTATATACCAAAAGAAATAAAATCTAATGTAGTGTACGAACTAGATATGTGCGGACTGTCATGAAACCTACGTGGGTCAAACCTCTCAGTGGCTCAGAAATCGGATTAACTTGCATAGCAGTGACATTAGAACAAATAACCCAAGATGTGCGTTATCAGTTCATGGTAATAATTACTCTCATACTGTAGACTTTGGTAACGTGAGAATTTTAGATGTGAATGTTAATTATAAAATAATATGTGTTCTGGAAATGATTCATATACAGAATCAAAATTGTCAAATTAACAAAAAAACGGAGACACACAGATTAAGTCCTTATATTCATACCTTCTGGAATATTTCAACAGACCTTTCTTCGATGGTCCAGTTGACGGATGACATTTGACTTTGTTACTATTTTCGTCTCAAGAATTTGAAATGTGATAATTGTTCTCCTGTTTATGAATATTTGTTTGCTGTATTTATGTGATTTGTACATGGAATTATTATTATCGAGCTGACTAATAGATTAATCTCGCATTCAATAAGTTGTTTGTACTCATTTCTTGTTACTGATGGGTGATGTGTTTTTGTAATTTTTGGTAAATATGGAACCATACTGTCTGCAGGAATTCTATCAAGAATTAAAGGATAATTCCAAGTAAAAATGTAACATTTGACTTGTTTCTCATTATTGTTTTACAATAATTGTAGAAATTAAATAAATTTCTATTTCTTTTTCTAGTCAATGATAAGAAAATAATCCCTCACAGGTACACACGAAAACGATCTTTGAGGATTAATAGAGACAGTATAATATATGGCGTTTCTCCTTCATGGTAATCGGTACTAAAAAACTAATTATAGTAATGGTTTTTTAATTGGCAGAGGTAAACCGTTCTCGAAAGACGACAATAGAAAGAAATTGTTCTGAATATAATTTTTGTGAAATCTGTGTGCCTAATTCGCCATTTTCTTATCTAGTCGGCCAAACTTGAAATGAATTTTATTTACTCCAGGTAGTTGATTCATACTAATATTGAATGGCTACATTAAGGGATTTGAGCAAAAGAGTCTGGAATAAAATTCATTTTTCTTCTACCAATAATTCAAAATCAAAAAGCTGAAATCCGTCAATCGATTTGACTCATTTTTTGCCAATAAAATTCAGTATTTTTCTGTACACACGTCCTTGAAATAAATAAAATTAATAAATACTGAAAAAAAAAAGTTTATGGTGCTGAGTCTTCATAACTATACTTAGCAACAACAAACCGAGCTACAATTCTATTGAATCTGTTGATTTCAAATACCTGTATTGCAAAGAAAAGTCAATTCATACCTCTGAAACCATCGAGTGGATATTTCCCCTTCACTAATATTGAGATTTAGAATTAGGAATCGATTGAAAGCATATAAAAAATACAATTTTTTCATCAGTTCATGCATTCATTCAATAAATACGGTGTCTTTACAACTCTATATACATATATACATTTTCAATTTTCAATATATACAATAAAAAATATTAAGTTTACTATCTCAATAATTTTGAGTAAAAAATAGGCTTTTCCATAAGAAACTCAATGTATTTTTCACCAAAACTCTCTTCCTCAGGTCAACACAATTATCAACATGACCCATTTCTTTCAGTTTTTCATTGGAAATATTCTTGAGTTTAATTCTGTCTACGGTGCCTTGTGAAGCTCTTTCTCTCTTCTCTTCATTCATTCTGGACAACTCACTTCGTAACGATTCTAAGGCTTCTGAAGTTCCACACTGTTCAAAGGCTGCACTATTTCTTTCATATTCTTCTTTGCGTTTCTATATTTAAAGAAATAATAAGTAGGGGGGGGGGGGGCGGTAAACCCTCGGTCATTCCATCTTTCCCCTGCCAATGGAAGGATCAATATTACAGGGGGGGGTATAACAAAGTGACAGTTTCAAACACTGTAACTAATGGCTTAGCTTCCAGAATTCAAAAATGCTACTTGGCAAATTTTTGCACTTTTGAAATTAAATGATGAAATCAATTGATAATTTAAATTTGAAGGGGGCTTCTGAATAGCATGGAGTGAATAGATATAATTCATATAAAAATGAATGCGACCCTTATCTGCGGCATTTATAGTTGTAGAAAAATACTCTTTATATCAAAGTTTTTGAAGGGATATTTCGCGAGATAGATACACACGGGTTTAATAAATACGAATTTAGGCAAGTTATAAAATATAACAGGGATCGCAGTGTCACGTGAAGGCTACTTCCGGGAGACGTTATAGAAGGAGCACGTTCGATATATGATCATTTTGATTTGGACTATGATCGTGATAAAATAGTAGGTCCTATCAGATTCCAGGCAGAAGGAAATTTTTTCAGGAAGGTTTCATGAATATTTCAATAAATGGAGTTTGTTTTCAGTTTTATTCACCTTGAGGGGTTCCAGTTAAATGCTCATTAATTTTTTGAAATTGATTATCGTTTTTGATTCATAAGTTATTGTTACTTTACGATTTCATTTTTGTTGTGAGGTTTGTTCGCTTTCTACTCATTATCTTTCTTATATCGTTCTACTCATATATATCTATATATAGTTAACAGAACTAAGAGCCGTCTCAGGTATCTGATGCAATAAATGAACTCTTTTTTCTTTACCGAGCTTTCGCAATTAATTTATTGCATCCTCAGGGTTTCTAAAAAATACAGATATAAAATAATAAAGTTGTCAAACATAAAGTAGTCGGTTCTCACCGAAAACGAGATTTTTTTTCAATAAACGAAGTTCTCAATTTAACTTATTGAAAAAAATCTCGTTTATATTTGACAACTTTATTATTGTATATCTGTATTTTTTAGAAACCTTGAGGATGCAATAAATTAATTGCGAAAGCTCGGTAAAGAAGAAAGAGTTCATTTATTGCATCAGGTACCTTTTTTAGCGTTTTATAAAATGAAATATTACGCGGGTTTAAGGGAATTGTTAATGGCAGAAGCTTGAAGGAAGAACTAATTTATACGCGAATTAATATTCACATGAGAATAGTGAGATATTATCAACGCATTCTTTGAATTTCTGATCATAAAATTCCTTGTTGGTGTGCATATCTTCTGCATATGTTCGATTCACGATTCATGAAGGTAATTTCAACATATAAAACAAAATTTTTCCTATAGTTTGCAAAAAAAATGCTATAAATAATCTTTACATTCAATGCTTTAGATTTATTGAGTTTAAATGTAGAGAAACTTAATAATATTGTGAAATGAAAGCACTCTACACAATTAATGCTCTGCCAACGCATTCAAAAGTCAATGATTAGAAAATAATTTCTCTTAGAAATGTCCCCTGATACGCAAGGAAAGAAATCTTAAGGAATAATAGAAACAGTATGGCGAAATTTAAGAAAATTCCGACTTTGAATTCGGAATTTAACGAAAAATAGTTTTAAAATATTATATGGTCCTTCTAGGCCTTGGGCATGGATTATTATAATTTGTCTCTAATACAGACATGTCTTCTTGATTTCTCAATAAGAGAAGCTCCCAATATTTACGAGAAAAGAAATAATTGATGATTTCATGAATTGAAGTCGGAGGAAAATTCGTGTCCAAAAAGAAGTATAATAGTCAATGATAATAAAATAATCCCTTCCAGGTACACACGAAAAAGGTCCTTGAGGAATAATAGACACAGTATAATATATGGCGTTTCTCTGTTTATGATACTCGGTACTCAAGAACTAATTATAGTAATGGTTTTTCAATTGGCAGAGGTGAACCGTTCTGAGAAAGACGACAATGAAAAGAAATTGTTCTGAATATTAGTTTTTTGAAATCTGTGTATCTTCTTCGTATTAGTCATTTTCTTATCTAGTCAGCCAAGTTTGAAATGAATTTTATTTACCCCAGGTAGTTGATTCATACTAATTTTGAATGGGTACTTGAAGGGGCTTGAGCATAAGAGTCTGGAATAAAATTCATTCTTCTTCTACCAATAATTTTAAATCAAAAAGCTGAAATCCGTCAACAATTGATTTGACTTAATTTTTGCCAATAAAATTCAGTATTTTTCTGTAACATCTTAGTCGCAATCCTAGGCAACTTCGGTTTTTCGAAGAAAACTCTCGGAAAATTGAATCCCACCGTAATAATTGTTTCTTTTATTTGTGGCTATCATAAGAAACACACGAGTCTTGAGAAAAATGACATTAATAAATACTGAAAAAAAAGTTTATGGTGGTGAGTCTTCATTACAATACTTCGCAACAACAAACCGAGTTACAATTCAATTGAATCAGTTGATTTCAAATAAGTACCTATATTGCAAAGAAAAGTCAATTTATACCTCTGAAACCATCGAGTGGATATTTCTCCTTTACTAATACTGAGATTTAGAATTAGGAATCGATTGAAAGCATATAAAGACTACAATTTTGTCATGAGTTCATTCATTCATTTAATAAATAAGGTGTCTTTACAGCTGTATATACATACTGGGTGGACTTTTTAAAACGAAACAGACGATTTTTGTTTCGAGGGGGACAATTTTTAAGGTCAAATTCACAACTATATCGCTTCAACCCTTAATGTTAGAACACCAACCCCTAAATTTTGAATAGGAAAGATAGGGTGAGTGATACCTCATTTGAAAGGTCTTTTTGTCCTTAATTCA
Organism: Coccinella septempunctata; assembly: GCF_907165205.1. NCBI lineage: Eukaryota > Metazoa > Arthropoda > Insecta > Coleoptera > Coccinellidae > Coccinella > Coccinella septempunctata. The sequence goes on along the minus strand of NC_058190.1, from coordinate 8,588,600 downwards.
GCCTATTAAATTTTTTTTCCTCATTTAATGCATTTGTTTTCGAGATATTCAATTTTGAATTTCGTACAGTACCAGTCATTCCGCTAACCATGCTATGTGAAATCATCCATTATTTGACTAATTCATTCTGTGGTTACGATGATAACCATTAATTGTCAACATTAAACAACGAAATAATTATGATTGGTAATTACTTTCTTCATCAACAATTAAGGTGGTTGTCTCGTCTGTTTCGTTTTAAAAACCCACCCTGTATATACATTTTCAATATATACAATGAAAAATATGAAGTTTACTAACTCAATAATTTGGAGTAAAAAATAGGCTTTTCCATAAGAAATTCTATATATTTTTCACCAAAACTCTCTTCCTCAGGTCAACACAATTATTAACATGACCCAATTCTTTCAGTTTTTCATCAGAAATATTCTTGAATTTCATTCTGTCTACGGAGCCTTGTGAAGCTCTCTCTTTTTTCTCTTCATTCTTGACGTCTTCTTCTTCTGGAACATGTGGAAGTATCTTTACAAATTTTGGTGTAGATTTCCCATTTACAGTGGTGTACCCATCAATAATTTGCCATCCAATGTATTTGCTTTGACTTGAAATATTCATGGTGATAATCTTGCTAAAAATGCAAACACAAATTATTAGAACCTAATTCGAGAAATATCAAATTATATGAAACATTCATTCGCGTCTCGTCTTTTATGCAGTGCATATGTATCAGATACGAGTCCCGAATATAATTGATATTTTCGTGCGGTTCTGAGGAAAAGTGAAATCACAAATTTGATTTTTCTTACTCCTCCATAAGTGAATTCCGAATTTCAAGTAAGTGGATGAACACTGAACGATTTTCATTTTACTATTCGTTTACAAACAAAATTCAGTTGAATTAATTCAACGACCACTCCGCCTGCGGCTTATCGCGGGCGGCCGCAAAAAAATGTACGAGACATATTACCACAATAAATTTCCTGTAATATAATCGATACGCACCAACATAAGAAAACAATTACATGATGTCAACTTCTGACTACAGGGGTGCATCTAGCCCGAATCAACCAGAAACACAACCACTACAGTACTCCCAAGTAACCAAACAATTCAAGTACCCTTCAAAAAATCAAGCAATTGTTTTAAATTACTATGAATCACTGACTTTGAATGAATATGTGAAAGCCATAGCTGAAAAGGTACAAGCCAAAAATATCACTCACGTCTCTCGGATTTCTAATAACAGAGTATGCATTTATCTCTCATCGAAAGAACTCGCCGAAAATCTCACAAACCAACACAAAACCCTAACAATAAATAATACGGAGGTAGAAATGAGAATGCTGATGACACCGTCAAAAAGAATAATATTGTCCAACGTTTGCCCGACAATACCACATGACTCTCTACTCGCAGAAATTAGAAAATTGGGCTTTGTTCCTATGTCAAATATGACTTCTTTACGAGCAAGCTTGCTGGGTGAGGAGTTTTCACACATTATGAGTTTCCGAAGGCAAGTATACGTACAACCAAATGAAAACTTAGAACTGCCATCATCAGTGGTCATCAATCACGACGATACAAACTACCGAGTATTCCTAGCTTATGACGTACTGACATGCTTCGCATGTAAGGAAACAGGACATATCGCCAAAAACTGCACAAAAATACCGAACTTAGATATTGTACAAACTGTTTCCGCTGAAATCCATTCATCGAATTCAAGAACACCAGAAACGAACTATGAGGAAAACGAAGAAAGCACAACTTCCGCCGGACCGACTCAAGAACAGGAGAAAACAGTAGCAACAGCAATCATGTCACAAGACCATCCCTCATATGCTTTAAACAAACATTATGAAGAAAACAAAAACAAAAGACCACCACCACCTTCTACAACTAGTTCGTTCAACTCTACAGTAAGCAACACCAGTCAAATCCCATCTCCAAAAAAACACAAAAGGAAAAAGATAGCGGAATCAATACAGAGTGTCTCTGTATTGGAAAAGATCACACCTGTCAAAGAACTCATTGAGAAATCACCTGAAGAATATGTCTTGAACTACGAACAATTTTGTAATTTCCTCGAAACTACTCACGGCTCGAAAAATCCACTAAGCAAAGCACTTACCTACACAAGTAACATACCAGGACTTTTAGAAATGTTGTACAAACTCCACCCACACATAGAAGACAGAGCAATTAAAGGGAGGACCACAAGAATCCGTAACAAAATTAAGCGACAATTAAACCCTCAAGATTTCTCAACAGCCTCTGAATTTGACTCTGATAGTTCAACTTCTGGAAATTAAAGAGAACGATAAATTTATACTTCAATGGAATGCGAACGGAGTTAAAATACAAAATGAAAAATTAGCGCACCTAATAAATCTAAATAAACCACAGATAATTTGCCTACAAGAGACCAATTTCAAAGACGAGCATCACAAGCACATTAAATATTTTCAGTGTTATCACAAGAACAGACCTAATACCACCAAAGCAAGAACTTGCCAAAACAATCGACCATCTCCCAAAACCACGCCTCATCCTTGGAGATTTCAATTGTCATAATACATTATGGGGATCAAAATTCACTGACAGAAGAGGGAAAGAGCTAGGGGAATACTTGGACAAAAACAATTTTATTTTGATGAACAATGGGAAAGGCACCAGATTCAATATTACAACGGGAGAAAAAACCTGCATAGATCTCACATTCTGCGATCCCCAGTTACTCATCTCTCTACAATGGGATGTAGCCGACTACCTATATGGAAGTGATCATTTTCCTATATTTATTGAGCATGAAGAACTACAAAAGAGAACGAGCACCATACAAACGACTAATACATGGAATATTAAATTGGCAAACTGGAGCAATTTTACTGCAATGATAGAAAATGCAATTCCGATAATTCAACCAACTACAGATGTCAACTATAATGCAGAAATATTCCCTTCTATAATAACAGAAAGTGCTAATGCAAATGTGGGAAAAACTAAACTCCCCCAACAACGCTGTGTACCCTGGTGGAATAACGAATGTAAAATGGCCATAGCACAGAGCAAACACGCCTATTATACATACAGAAAGCGAAGAACAACAGAAAACCTAATAGAGTTCAAGAGACTAAGAGCTAAAGCTAGATACATAGTAAAATCAAGCAAGAAAGCCTCATGGAATGAATACACCTCCTCAATAACCCCTGAAACACCACCAAGTGAAGTATGGAACAAAATTCGTCGAATCAACGGGGGAATAACTGTAAGAAAAATAACAAGCATTGTACATAACGACATTATTATATCGGACGATAAAGAAATGAGCAATGCTTTCGCAGAATACTATGCCGAATTATCTAGCGATAATAATTACCACCCCGAATTCAGAACCATCAAATCAGATACCGAGAACAACGGAAATTATTACATACAGGAAGAATCTCTAAATCATAATGAACTGAACAACCCCATTACAATGAGAGAACTGAATAGTGTTTTGGAGAACGGAAAGAAAACTTCGCCAGGGCCTGACAATATACCATACATATTCATGACACATTTGGGACCAAAAGCAAGAGAATACCTACTTGAACTTTACAACCAAATTTATTCCACTGGAACATTTCCCACAATTTGGAGAGAGGCTATAGTTATCCCTATACTTAAACCAACGAAGAATAAAATGCATGTGACATCTTACAGACCTATCTCACTCACCTGCACAATGTGCAAATTATTAGAAAAAATAATAAATGAGAGACTCTCATGGCATCTTGAAGTGAACAACCTCCTCTACCAACAACAAAATGGTTTCAGGAAGCACAGATCTACCAATGACAATATTATAGCCCTGGAAAGTTACATACATGACGCTTTCGCATCAGACCAAAAAGTACTTGCCGTTTTCTTTGACATAGAGAAAGCGTTCAACATGACGTGGAGGGCAAACATCCTTGAAACACTGAAATCATGGAACATTTGTGGAAACATCCTGCTTTTTATCCAGAACTACCTTAAGGACAGGATTTTTAGAGTCAAGGTGAACGGAACAACATCTAGTCAGCAGTGTCAAGAGAATGGTATAGTTCAAGGCGGCGTTCTCAGTACAACTTTATTCGACGTAGCAATACAGGAGGTGGTGAAGAGTGTGGCAGAACCAGTAAAAATTCTGTTATTTGCTGATGATTTCACAATATTCGTATCCGGTAAAAATGTACTTACACTACAACTGCTGATACAACAAACCATAAAAGAAATAGAGAGGTGGAGTTCTTCAACTGGTTTCAGTTTTTCTACTCAGAAAACGAAGGCAGTTATCTTCTCCAAAAGCAGAAATAAAGAAACAATTGAACTTCAGCTGAATAACCACACTATACACCAAGCGAAACAAGTGAAATTTTTAGGGATGATTTTTGATGACAAACTAACATGGAAGCAGCACATAGACAGCATAAAGATCAATTGTACACAAGGCCTAAATATTATAAGAGTACTCTCACATCACACATGGGGGGCTGACATAGACAGCCTCACGACCATCTACAAAAGTCTCATCAAATCTAAACTGGAATATGGTATTCTAGCTCACCTCAATACAAGTAAAACAAACATAAAAGTTATCCAAAGGATAGAGTCCAAGGCCCTACGATTGATTACAGGAGCCTTCTGTACAACTCCCATTAAGAGCCTGTACTGTTTATTAGGAGAATTACCCCTTGAGCACCGCTTCAAAAAAACAACAATTAACTACGCTATAAAGAGAACCACCCACCCTACTCACCTTAATCATGAACTGATTTCCCTAAACTATTTTGAAGATACATACCACAAAAACCCAAATATAAGGCCATCCTTTCATCGTAGATTGAGTTGCTACTTAAATGATATAAACTATGTCATTCCTGACCTGCTTCAGGCGTATAACAGCCATACACCGCCTTATATCGTCCCTACAGCTCACACTAACACCAGGCTTACAAAGTACTGCAGAAACCACATAAACCAACAAATAATTCACAACCATTTCAAGAGTATACAGGATGAATATATCAACGCACAATTCTATTATACTGATGCATCATCAACAGACGGAGGAGAAACAGTTGGATTCGCGGTAGTTAGTCCTAGAGAAACTAGAAAATACAAGATGGAAGGAAGTGTATTCTCAGGAGAATTGACGGCAATACACCACGCACTTTTAGAAATATTCGATGAGCAACATGAACAAGCTCAATACGTAGTATGTACAGACTCCTTGAGCGCAATTAAAATCATCGAACAAACATACCCCCGTCACCCTCTGGCCCAACAAATACAACATCTACTTTACCTACTACACCAGCGTCATAGAACAGTCACCTTCATATACGTACCCTCACACATACCGGAATAAAGGGAAATGAGTTAGCAGATGAAGCAGCTAAAGAGGCACTTGAAAGCCAATACTGTAAGAGAGTCTTCATTGGAGAAGAAGCCAATATTCAGGTGAAGAGGAAAATAGAGAGCAAATGGCAAGAAGAATGGATAGATAGCCCATCACATCTCAAAAACGTTAAGCCAACCCCATTGAGGAAATCATTTTACCCAAGCGGACGCAGAAACCAGATTAAAGTAAGCCGCTTGAGAAGTGGACACACAAAACTAACACATGGATTCCTGCTTTCAAGAGAAGAACCTCCACAGTGCGACCTATGTGAAACACGAGTGACAGTTAAACACGTAATAAGTGAGTGCACAAAATTTCAGGCAAAACGGCATGAGTGCGGAGTGAGTGCGCGGATAGAAGTTGCGTTAGGAAATAACAACAAAGAACTAGAAAAGACACTTAACTTCCTCAAAGAAATCGAACTTTATTATAAGATATAGATCAGGTACTAACTCTCATTAATATAGAGTATACACCCAAAATGATATAGCACATAATCACACATGTAACTCCAAATTTCTAAATAGTGGCCTGTGCTAATGACTCTCAGCGGTCGAAGCACAAGAATTTTAAATAAAAAAAAAAAAAAAAATTATATGAAAATTCATAATGCACTAGAATAATGAGCGTGACAAACAACATGAAAATGAATAATGAAAAAAATATATAAAATATTAAAGTCAAACTCAGATATCCCGGAAAAATTAAAGTTGAGTTTATTGAGCAATTATAATGAATAAAAATGAGCAAACACTATTTGCTTATATCATCACAGTCATCAATTTTGAATAAAACAGGGAATGCCAGTACCCATGAACTTTTATACAATATAAAAAATTCATAAAAGATTTCAAAAGTGTGATACAGAAATACAAAAATTTACAAATATGAAACAAATTCAAACTAAAACCGCATTGAAACAAATACATATGTTTGATTTAAATTCTCATTTCAGTTATTATGCTGTAAAAATTAACCCTCAATTATTCAAGTAACTACCAAAAAATTTAAATAAAAATAATCAACTTACTGCGAAAAGACTGAAAGGCTTCTGAAGTTCCACACTGTTCAAAGGCTGCACTTTTTCTTTCATATTCCTCTTTCTTGTTTATTGGATGGTCAGATAAAAAGTGTATAAACTTTCCTGACCATCCAATAAACATTAAAATGAATTTCATAAAGGAACAAAACAACAGGATTCATAAAATCTGTGATCCTACATTCAGAGATGGGAGCTTAAAAAGACTCTTTGATCTGTTGGTGGAGAATACTTATCCTAGGACAATGTTGGGAAAACTTCTTTACTCTGCTTCAACAGAGCCTCTGTTCGAAAGTCCAACACAACCTGATTCAGTGAAGGAGATAGAAAATGTGAAATACAGAAGCATTGTGAACATTTCATACCTTACGAACAAAATTGGGAAATGTTTTAGAGATTATAATGAAGAAGTTAAAATAGACTCACAGTGCAAAAAGAAAGTGGCAAATCTATACTCAAGATTAAAAGACCCTATATACCAAAAGAAATAAAATCTAATGTAGTGTACGAACTAGATATGTGCGGACTGTCATGAAACCTACGTGGGTCAAACCTCTCAGTGGCTCAGAAATCGGATTAACTTGCATAGCAGTGACATTAGAACAAATAACCCAAGATGTGCGTTATCAGTTCATGGTAATAATTACTCTCATACTGTAGACTTTGGTAACGTGAGAATTTTAGATGTGAATGTTAATTATAAAATAATATGTGTTCTGGAAATGATTCATATACAGAATCAAAATTGTCAAATTAACAAAAAAACGGAGACACACAGATTAAGTCCTTATATTCATACCTTCTGGAATATTCCAACAGACCTTTCTTCGATGGTCCAGTTGACGGATGACATTTGACTTTGTTACTATTTTCGTCTCAAGAATTTGAAATGTGATAATTGTTCTCCTGTTTATGAATATTTGTTTGCTGTATTTATGTGATTTGTACATGGAATTATTATTATCGAGCTGACTAATAGATTAATCTCGCATTCAATAAGTTGTTTGTACTCATTTCTTGTTACTGATGGGTGATGTGTTTTTGTAATTTTTGGTAAATATGGAACCATACTGTCTGCAGGAATTCTATCAAGAATTAAAGGATAATTCCAAGTAAAAATGTAACATTTGACTTGTTTCTCATTATTGTTTTACAATAATTGTAGAAATTAAATAAATTTCTATTTCTTTTTCTAGTCAATGATAAGAAAATAATCCCTCACAGGTACACACGAAAACGATCTTTGAGGATTAATAGAGGCAGTATAATATATGGCGTTTCTCCTTCATGGTAATCGGTACTAAAAAACTAATTATAGTAATGGTTTTTTAATTGGCAGAGGTAAACCGTTCTCGAAAGACGACAATAGGAAGAAATTGTTCTGAATATAATTTTTGTGAAATCTGTGTGCCTAATTCGCCATTTTCTTATCTAGTCGGCCAAACTTGAAATGAATTTTATTTACTCCAGGTAGTTGATTCATACTAATATTGAATGGCTACATTAAGGGATTTGAGCAAAAGAGTCTGGAATAAAATTCATTTTTCTTCTACCAATAATTCAAAATCAAAAAGCTGAAATCCGTCAATCGATTTGACTCATTTTTTGCCAATAAAATTCAGTATTTTTCTGTACACACGTCCTTGAAAAAAATGAAATTAATAAATACTGAAAAAAAAAAGTTTATGGTGCTGAGTCTTCATAACTATACTTAGCAACAACAAACCGAGCTACAATTCTATTGAATCTGTTGATTTCAAATACCTGTATTGCAAAGAAAAGTCAATTCATACCTCTGAAACCATCGAGTGGATATTTCCCCTTCACTAATATTGAGATTTAGAATTAGGAATCGATTGAAAGCATATAAAAAATACAATTTTGTCATCAGTTCATGCATTCATTCAATAAATACGGTGTCTTTACATCTCTATATACATATATACATTTTCAATTTTCAATATATACAATAAAAAATATTAAGTTTACTATCTCAATAATTTTGAGTAAAAAATAGGCTTTTCCATAAGAAACTCAATGTATTTTTCACCAAAACTCTCTTCCTCAGGTCAACACAATTATCAACATGACCCATTTCTTTCAGTTTTTCATTGGAAATATTCTTGAGTTTCATTCTGTCTACGGTGCCTTGTGAAGCTCTTTCTCTCTTCTCTTCATTCATTCTGGACAACTCACTTCGTAACGATTCTAAGGCTTCTGAAGTTCCACACTGTTCCAAGGCTGCACTATTTCTTTCATATTCTTCTTTGCGTTTCTATATTTAAAGAAATAATAAGTAGGGGGGGGGGGGGCGGTAAACCCTCGGTCATTCCATCTTTCCCCTGCCAATGGAAGGAGCAATATTACAGGGGGGGGGTATAACAAAGTGACAGTTACAAACACTGTAACTAATGGCTTAGCTTCCAGAATTCAAAAATGCTACTTGGCAAATTTTTGCACTTTTGAAATTAAATGATGAAATCAATTGATAATTTAAATTTGAAGGGGGCTTCTGAATAGCATGGAGTGAATAGATATAATTCATATAAAAATGAATGCGACCCTTATCTGCGGCATTTATAGTTGTAGAAAAATACTCTTTATATCAAAGTTTTTGAAGGGATATTTCGCGAGATAGATACACACGGGTTTAATAAATACGAATTTAGGCAAGTTATAAAATATAACAGGGATCGCAGTGTCACGTGAAGGCTACTTCCGGGAGACGTTATAGAAGGAGCACGTTCGATATATGATCATTTTGATTTGGACTATGATCGTGATAAAATAGTAGGTCCTATCAGATTCCAGGCAGAAGGAAATTTTTTCAGGAAGGTTTCATGAATATTTCAATAAATGGAGTTTGTTTTCAGTTTTATTCACCTTGAGGGGTTCCAGTTAAATGCTCATTAATTTTTTGAAATTGATTATCGTTTTTGATTCATAAGTTATTGTTACTTTACGATTTCATTTTTGTTGTGAGGTTTGTTCGCTTTCTACTCATTATCTTTCTTATATCGTTCTACTCATATATATCTATATATAGTTAACAGAACTAAGAGCCGTCTCAGGTATCTGATGCAATAAATGAACTCTTTTTTCTTTACCGAGCTTTCGCAATTAATTTATTGCATCCTCAGGGTTTCTAAAAAATACATATATAAAATAATAAAGTTGTCAAACATAAAGTAGTCGGTTCTCACCGAAAACGAGATTTTTTTTCAATAAACGAAGTTCTCAATTTAACTTATTGAAAAAAATCTCGTTTTCGGTGAGAACCGACTCCTTTATATTTGACAACTTTATTATTGTATATCTGTATTTTTTAGAAACCTTGAGGATGCAATAAATTAATTGCGAAAGCTCGGTAAAGAAGAAAGAGTTCATTTATTGCATCAGGTACCTTTTTTAGCGTTTTATAAAATGAAATATTACGCGGGTTTAAGGGAATTGTTAATGGCAGAAGCTTGAAGGAAGAACTAATTTATACGCGAATCAATATTCACATGAGAATAGTGAGATATTATCAACGCATTCTTTGAATTTCTGATCATAAAATTCCTTGTTGGTGTGCATATCTTCTGCATATGTTCGATTCACGATTCATGAAGGTAATTTCAACATATAAAACAAAATTTTTCCTATAGTTTGCAAAAAAAATGCTATAAATAATCTTTACATTCAATGCTTTAGATTTATTGAGTTTAAATGTAGAGAAACTTAATTACATTGTGAAATGAAAGCACTCTACACAATTAATGCTCTGCCAACGCATTCAAAAGTCAATGATTAGAAAATAATTTCTCTTAGAAATGTCCCCTGATACGCAAGGAAAGAAATCTTAAGGAATAATAGAAACAGTATGGCGAAATTTAAGAAAATTCCGACTTTGAATTCGGAATTTAACGAAAAATAGTTTTAAAATATTATATGGTCCTTCTAGGCCTTGGGCATGGATTATTATAATTTGTCTCTAATACAGACATGTCTTCTTGATTTCTCAATAAGAGAAGCTCCCAATATTTACGAGAAAAGAAATAATTGATGATTTCATGAATTGAAGTCGGAGGAAAATTCGTGTCCAAAAAGAAGTATAATAGTCAATGATAATAAAATAATCCCTTCCAGGTACACACGAAAAAGGTCCTTGAGGAATAATAGACACAGTATAATATATGGCGTTTCTCTGTTTATGATACTCGGTACTCAAGAACTAATTATAGTAATGGTTTTTCAATTGGCAGAGGTGAACCGTTCTAAGAAAGACGACAATGAAAAGAAATTGTTCTGACTATTAGTTTTTTGAAATCTGTGTATCTTCTTCGTATTAGTCATTTTCTTATCTAGTCAGCCAAGTTTGAAATGAATTTTATTTACCTCAGGTAGTTGATTCATACTAATTTTGAATGGGTACTTGAAGGGGCTTGAGCATAAGAGTCTGGAATAAAATTCATTCTTCTTCTACCAATAATTTTAAATCAAAAAGCTGAAATCCGTCAACAATTGATTTGACTTAATTTTTGCCAATAAAATTCAGTATTTTTCTGTAACATCTTAGTCGCAATCCTAGGCAACTTCGGTTTTTCGAAGAAAACTCTCGGAAAATTGAATCCCACCGTAATAATTGTTTCTTTTATTTGTGGCTATCATAAGAAACACACGAGTCTTGAGAAAAATGACATTAATAAATACTGAAAAAAAAGTTTATGGTGGTGAGTCTTCATTACAATACTTCGCAACAACAAACCGAGTTACAATTCAATTGAATCAGTTGATTTCAAATAAGTACCTATATTGCAAAGAAAAGTCAATTTATACCTCTGAAACCATCGAGTGGATATTTCTCCTTTACTAATACTGAGATTTAGAATTAGGAATCGATTGAAAGCATATAAAAACTACAATTTTGTCATGAGTTCATTCATTCATTTAATAAATAAGGTGTCTTTACAGCTGTATATACATACTGGGTGGACTTTTTAAAACGAAACAGACGATTTTTGTTTCGAGGGGGACAATTTTTAAGGTCAAATTCACAACTATATCGCTTCAACCCTTAATGTTAGAACACCAACCCCTAAATTTTGAATAGGAAAGATAGGGTGAGTGATACCTCATTTGAAAGGTCTTTTTGTCCTTAATTCAGCCTATTAAATTTTTTCTCATTTAATGCATTTGTTTTCGAGATATTCAATTTTGAATTTCGTACAGTACCAGTCATTCCGCTAACCATGCTATGTGAAATCATCCATTATTTGACTAATTCATTCTGTGGTTACGATGATAACCATTAATTGTCAACATTAAACAACGAAATAATTATGATTGGTAATTACTTTCTTCATCAACAATTAAGGTGGTTGTCTCGTCTGTTTCGTTTTAAAAACCCACCCTGTATATACATTTTCTATATTTACAATGAAAAATATGAAGTTTACTAACTCAATAATTTGGAGTAAAAAATAGGCTTTTCCATAAGAAATTCTATATATTTTTCACCAAAACTCTCTTCCTCAGGTCAACACAATTATTAACATGACCCAATTCTTTCAGTTTTTCATCAGAAATATTCTTGAATTTCATTCTGTCTACGGAGCCTTGTGAAGCTCTCTCTTTTTTCTCTTCATTCTTGACGTCTTCTTCTTCTGGAACATGTGGAAGTATCTTTACAAATTTTGGTGTAGATTTCCCATTTACAGTGGTGTACCCATCAATAATTTGCCATCCAATGTATTTGCTTTGACTTGAAATATTCATGGTGATAATCTTGCTGAAAATGCAAACACAAATTATTAGAACCTACTTCGAGAAATATCAAATTATATGGAAATTCATAATGCACTAGAATAATGAGCGTGACAAACAACATGAAAATGAATAATGAAAAAAATATATAAAATATTAAAGTCAAACTCAGATATCCCGGAAAAATTAAAGTTGAGTTTATTGAGCAATTATAATGAATAAAAATGAGCAAACACTATTTGCTTATATCATCACAGTCATCAATTTTGAATAAAACAGGGAATACCAGTACCCATGAACTTTTATACAATATAAAAAATTCATAAAAGATTTCAAAAGTGTGATACAGAAATACAAAAATTTACAAATATGAAACAAATTCAAACTAAAACCGCATTGAAACAAATACATATGTTTGATTTAAATTCTCATTTCAGTTATTTTGCTGTAAAAATTAACCCTCAATTATTCAAGTAACTACCAAAAAATTTAAATAAAAATAATCAACTTACTGCGAAACGACTGAAAGGCTTCTGAAGTTCCACACTGTTCAAAGGCTGCACTTTTTCTTTCATATTCTTCTTTCTTGTTTATTGGATGGTCAGATAAAAAGTGTATAAACTTTCCTGACCATCCAATAAACATTAAAATGAATTTCATAAAGGAACAAAACAACAGGATTCATAAAATCTGTGATCCTACATTCAGAGATGGGAGCTTAAAAAGACTCTTTGATCTGTTGGTGGAGAATACTTATCCTAGGACAATGTTGGGAAAACTTCTTTACTCTGCTTCAACAGAGCCTCTGTTCGAAAGTCCAACACAACCTGATTCAGTGAAGGAGATAGAAAATGTGAAATACAGAAGCATTGTGAACATTTCATACCTTACGAACAAAATTGGGAAATGTTTTAGAGATTATAATGAAAAAGTTAAAATAGACTCACAGTGCAAAAAGAAAGTGGCAAATCTATACTCAAGATTAAAAGACCCTATATACCAAAAGAAATAAAATCTAATGTAGTGTACGAACTAGATATGTGCGGACTGTCATGAAACCTACGTGGGTCAAACCTCTCAGTGGCTCAGAAATCGGATTAACTTGCATAGCAGTGACATTAGAACAAATAACCCAAGATGTGCGTTATCAGTTCATGGTAATAATTACTCTCATACTGTAGACTTTGGTAACGTGAGAATTTTAGATGTGAATGTTAATTATAAAATAATATGTGTTCTGGAAATGATTCATATACAGAATCAAAATTGTCAAATTAACAAAAAAACGGAGACACACAGATTAAGTCCTTATATTCATACCTTCTGGAATATTCCAACAGACCTTTCTTCGATGGTCCAGTTGACGGATGACATTTGACTTTGTTACTATTTTCGTCTCAAGAATTTGAAATGTGATAATTGTTCTCCTGTTTATGAATATTTGTTTGCTGTATTTATGTGATTTGTACATGGAATTATTATTATCGAGCTGACTAATAGATTAATCTCGCATTCAATAAGTTGTTTGTACTCATTTCTTGTTACTGATGGGTGATGTGTTTTTGTAATTTTTGGTAAATATGGAACCATACTGTCTGCAGGAATTCTATCAAGAATTCAAGGATAATTCCAAGTAAAAATGTAACATTTGACTTGTTTCTCATTATTGTTTTACAATAATTGTAGAAATTAAATAAATTTCTATTTCTTTTTCTAGTCAATGATAAGAAAATAATCCCTCACAGGTACACACGAAAACGATCTTTGAGGATTAATAGAGACAGTATAATATATGGCGTTTCTCCTTCATGGTAATCGGTACTAAAAAACTAATTATAGTAATGGTTTTTTAATTGGCAGAGGTAAACCGTTCTCGAAAGACGACAATAGAAAGAAATTGTTCTGAATATAATTTTTGTGAAATCTGTGTGCCTAATTCGCCATTTTCTTATCTAGTCGGCCAAACTTGAAATGAATTTTATTTACTCCAGGTAGTTGATTCATACTAATATTGAATGGCTACATTAAGGGATTTGAGCAAAAGAGTCTGGAATAAAATTCATTTTTCTTCTACCAATAATTCAAAATCAAAAAGCTGAAATCCGTCAATCGATTTGACTCATTTTTTGCCAATAAAATTCAGTATTTTTCTGTACACACGTCCTTGAAAAAAATGAAATTAATAAATACTGAAAAAAAAAAAGTTTATGGTGCTGAGTCTTCATAACTATACTTAGCAACAACAAACCGAGCTACAATTCTATTGAATCTGTTGATTTCAAATACCTGTATTGCAAAGAAAAGTCAATTCATACCTCTGAAACCATCGAGTGGATATTTCCCCTTCACTAATATTGAGATTTAGAATTAGGAATCGATTGAAAGCATATAAAAAATACAATTTTGTCATCAGTTCATGCATTCATTCAATAAATACGGTGTCTTTACAACTCTATATACATATATACATTTTCAATTTTCAATATATACAATAAAAAATATTAAGTTTACTATCTCAATAATTTTGAGTAAAAAATAGGCTTTTCCATAAGAAACTCAATGTATTTTTCACCAAAACTCTCTTCCTCAGGTCAACACAATTATCAACATGACCCATTTCTTTCAGTTTTTCATTGGAAATATTCTTGAGTTTCATTCTGTCTACGGTGCCTTGTGAAGCTCTTTCTCTCTTCTCTTCATTCATTCTGGACAACTCACTTCGTAACGATTCTAAGGCTTCTGAAGTTCCACACTGTTCAAAGGCTGCACTATTTCTTTCATATTCTTCTTTGCGTTTCTATATTTAAAGAAATAATAAGTAGGGGGGGGGGGGGCGGTAAACCCTCGGTCATTCCATCTTTCCCCTGCCAATGGAAGGATCAATATTACAGGGGGGGGGGGTATAACAAAGTGACAGTTTCAAACACTGTAACTAATGGCTTAGCTTCCAGAATTCAAAAATGCTACTTGGCAAATTTTTGCACTTTTGAAATTAAATGATGAAATCAATTGATAATTTAAATTTGAAGGGGGCTTCTGAATAGCATGGAGTGAATAGATATAATTCATATAAAAATGAATGCGACCCTTATCTGCGGCATTTATAGTTGTAGAAAAATACTCTTTATATCAAAGTTTTTGAAGGGATATTTCGCGAGATAGATACACACGGGTTTAATAAATACGAATTTAGGCAAGTTATAAAATATAACAGGGATCGCAGTGTCACGTGAAGGCTACTTCCGGGAGACGTTATAGAAGGAGCACGTTCGATATATGATCATTTTGATTTGGACTATGATCGTGATAAAATAGTAGGTCCTATCAGATTCCAGGCAGAAGGAAATTTTTTCAGGAAGGTTTCATGAATATTTCAATAAATGGAGTTTGTTTTCAGTTTTATTCACCTTGAGGGGTTCCAGTTAAATGCTCATTAATTTTTTGAAATTGATTATCGTTTTTGATTCATAAGTTATTGTTACTTTACGATTTCATTTTTGTTGTGAGGTTTGTTCGCTTTCTACTCATTATCTTTCTTATATCGTTCTACTCATATATATCTATATATAGTTAACAGAACTAAGAGCCGTCTCAGGTATCTGATGCAATAAATGAACTCTTTTTTCTTTACCGAGCTTTCGCAATTAATTTATTGCATCCTCAGGGTTTCTAAAAAATACAGATATAAAATAATAAAGTTGTCAAACATAAAGTAGTCGGTTCTCACCGAAAACGAGATTTTTTTTCAATAAACGAAGTTCTCAATTTAACTTATTGAAAAAAATCTCGTTTTCGGTGAGAACCGACTCCTTTATATTTGACAACTTTATTATTGTATATCTGTATTTTTTAGAAACCTTGAGGATGCAATAAATTAATTGCGAAAGCTCGGTAAAGAAGAAAGAGTTCATTTATTGCATCAGGTACCTTTTTTAGCGTTTTATAAAATGAAATATTACGCGGGTTTAAGGGAATTGTTAATGGCAGAAGCTTGAAGGAAGAACTAATTTATACGCGAATCAATATTCACATGAGAATAGTGAGATATTATCAACGCATTCTTTGAATTTCTGATCATAAAATTCCTTGTTGGTGTGCATATCTTCTGCATATGTTCGATTCACGATTCATGAAGGTAATTTCAACATATAAAACAAAATTTTTCCTATAGTTTGCAAAAAAAATGCTATAAATAATCTTTACATTCAATGCTTTAGATTTATTGAGTTTAAATGTAGAGAAACTTAATAACATTGTGAAATGAAAGCACTCTACACAATTAATGCTCTGCCAACGCATTCAAAAGTCAATGATTAGAAAATAATTTCTCTTAGAAATGTCCCCTGATACGCAAGGAAAGAAATCTTAAGGAATAATAGAAACAGTATGGCGAAATTTAAGAAAATTCCGACTTTGAATTCGGAATTTAACGAAAAATAGTTTTAAAATATTATATGGTCCTTCTAGGCCTTGGGCATGGATTATTATAATTTGTCTCTAATACAGACATGTCTTCTTGATTTCTCAATAAGAGAAGCTCCCAATATTTACGAGAAAAGAAATAATTGATGATTTCATGAATTGAAGTCGGAGGAAAATTCGTGTCCAAAAAGAAGTATAATAGTCAATGATAATAAAATAATCCCTTCCAGGTACACACGAAAAAGGTCCTTGAGGAATAATAGACACAGTATAATATATGGCGTTTCTCTGTTTATGATACTCGGTACTCAAGAACTAATTATAGTAATGGTTTTTCAATTGGCAGAGGTGAACCGTTCTAAGAAAGACGACAATGAAAAGAAATTGTTCTGACTATTAGTTTTTTGAAATCTGTGTATCTTCTTCGTATTAGTCATTTTCTTATCTAGTCAGCCAAGTTTGAAATGAATTTTATTTACCCCAGGTAGTTGATTCATACTAATTTTGAATGGGTACTTGAAGGGGCTTGAGCATAAGAGTCTGGAATAAAATTCATTCTTCTTCTACCAATAATTTTAAATCAAAAAGCTGAAATCCGTCAACAATTGATTTGACTTAATTTTTGCCAATAAAATTCAGTATTTTTCTGTAACATCTTAGTCGCAATCCTAGGCAACTTCGGTTTTTCGAAGAAAACTCTCGGAAAATTGAATCCCACCGTAATAATTGTTTCTTTTATTTGTGGCTATCATAAGAAACACACGAGTCTTGAGAAAAATGACATTAATAAATACTGAAAAAAAAGTTTATGGTGGTGAGTCTTCATTACAATACTTCGCAACAACAAACCGAGTTACAATTCAATTGAATCAGTTGATTTCAAATAAGTACCTATATTGCAAAGAAAAGTCAATTTATACCTCTGAAACCATCGAGTGGATATTTCTCCTTTACTAATACTGAGATTTAGAATTAGGAATCGATTGAAAGCATATAAAAACTACAATTTTGTCATGAGTTCATTCATTCATTTAATAAATAAGGTGTCTTTACAGCTGTATATACATACTGGGTGGACTTTTTAAAACGAAACAGACGATTTTTGTTTCGAGGGGGACAATTTTTAAGGTCAAATTCACAACTATATCGCTTCAACCCTTAATGTTAGAACACCAACCCCTAAATTTTGAATAGGAAAGATAGGGTGAGTGATACCTCATTTGAAAGGTCTTTTTGTCCTTAATTCAGCCTATTAAATTTTTTCTCATTTAATGCATTTGTTTTCGAGATATTCAATTTTGAATTTCGTACAGTACCAGTCATTCCGCTAACCATGCTATGTGAAATCATCCATTATTTGACTAATTCATTCTGTGGTTACGATGATAACCATTAATTGTCAACATTAAACAACGAAATAATTATGATTGGTAATTACTTTCTTCATCAACAATTAAGGTGGTTGTCTCGTCTGTTTCGTTTTAAAAACCCACCCTGTATATACATTTTCTATATTTACAATGAAAAATATGAAGTTTACTAACTCAATAATTTGGAGTAAAAAATAGGCTTTTCCATAAGAAATTCTATATATTTTTCACCAAAACTCTCTTCCTCAGGTCAACACAATTATTAACATGACCCAATTCTTTCAGTTTTTCATCAGAAATATTCTTGAATTTCATTCTGTCTACGGAGCCTTGTGAAGCTCTCTCTTTTTTCTCTTCATTCTTGACGTCTTCTTCTTCTGGAACATGTGGAAGTATCTTTACAAATTTTGGTGTAGATTTCCCATTTACAGTGGTGTACCCATCAATAATTTGCCATCCAATGTATTTGCTTTGACTTGAAATATTCATGGTGATAATCTTGCTAAAAATGCAAACACAAATTATTAGAACCTACTTCGAGAAATATCAAATTATATGAAAATTCATAATGCACCAGAATAATAAGCGTGACAAACAACATGAAAATGAATAATGAAAAAAATATATAAAATATTAAAGTCAAACTCAGATATCCCGGAAAAATTAAAGTTGAGTTTATTGAGCAATTATAATGAATAAAAATGAGCAAACACTATTTGCTTATATCATCACAGTCATCAATTTTGAATAAAACAGGGAATGCCAGTACCCATGAACTTTTATACAATATAAAAAATTCATAAAAGATTTCAAAAGTGTGATACAGAAATACAAAAATTTACAAATATGAAACAAATTCAAACTAAAACCGCATTGAAACAAATACATATGTTTGATTTAAATTCTCATTTCAGTTATTTTGCTGTAAAAATTAACCCTCAATTATTCAAGTAACTACCAAAAAATTTAAATAAAAATAATCAACTTACTGCGAAACGACTGAAAGGCTTCTGAAGTTCCACACTGTTCAAAGGCTGCACTTTTTCTTTCATATTCTTCTTTCTTGTTTATTGGATGGTAAGATAAAAAGTGTATAAACTTTCCTGACCATCCAATAAACATTAAAATGAATTTCATAAAGGAACAAAACAACAGGATTCATAAAATCTGTGATCCTACATTCAGAGATGGGAGCTTAAAAAGACTCTTTGATCTGTTGGTGGAGAATACTTATCCTAGGACAATGTTGGGAAAACTTCTTTACTCTGCTTCAACAGAGCCTCTGTTCGAAAGTCCAACACAACCTGATTCAGTGAAGGAGATAGAAAATGTGAAATACAGAAGCATTGTGAACATTTCATACCTTACGAACAAAATTGGGAAATGTTTTAGAGATTATAATGAAAAAGTTAAAATAGACTCACAGTGCAAAAAGAAAGTGGCAAATCTATACTCAAGATTAAAAGACCCTATATACCAAAAGAAATAAAATCTAATGTAGTGTACGAACTAGATATGTGCGGACTGTCATGAAACCTACGTGGGTCAAACCTCTCAGTGGCTCAGAAATCGGATTAACTTGCATAGCAGTGACATTAGAACAAATAACCCAAGATGTGCGTTATCAGTTCATGGTAATAATTACTCTCATACTGTAGACTTTGGTAACGTGAGAATTTTAGATGTGAATGTTAATTATAAAATAATATGTGTTCTGGAAATGATTCATATACAGAATCAAAATTGTCAAATTAACAAAAAAACGGAGACACACAGATTAAGTCCTTATATTCATACCTTCTGGAATATTCCAACAGACCTTTCTTCGATGGTCCAGTTGACGGATGACATTTGACTTTGTTACTATTTTCGTCTCAAGAATTTGAAATGTGATAATTGTTCTCCTGTTTATGAATATTTGTTTGCTGTATTTATGTGATTTGTATATGGAATTATTATTATCGAGCTGACTAATAGATTAATCTCGCATTCAATAAGTTGTTTGTACTCATTTCTTGTTACTGATGGGTGATGTGTTTTTGTAATTTTTGGTAAATATGGAACCATACTGTCTGCAGGAATTCTATCAAGAATTCAAGGATAATTCCAAGTAAAAATGTAACATTTGACTTGTTTCTCATTATTGTTTTACAATAATTGTAGAAATTAAATAAATTTCTATTTCTTTTTCTAGTCAATGATAAGAAAATAATCCCTCACAGGTACACACGAAAACGATCTTTGAGGATTAATAGAGACAGTATAATATATGGCGTTTCTCCTTCATGGTAATCGGTACTAAAAAACTAATTATAGTAATGGTTTTTTAATTGGCAGAGGTAAACCGTTCTCGAAAGACGACAATAGAAAGAAATTGTTCTGAATATAATTTTTGTGAAATCTGTGTGCCTAATTCGCCATTTTCTTATCTAGTCGGCCAAACTTGAAATGAATTTTATTTACTCCAGGTAGTTGATTCATACTAATATTGAATGGCTACATTAAGGGATTTGAGCAAAAGAGTCTGGAATAAAATTCATTTTTCTTCTACCAATAATTCAAAATCAAAAAGCTGAAATCCGTCAATCGATTTGACTCATTTTTTGCCAATAAAATTCAGTATTTTTCTGTACACACGTCCTTGAAAAAAATGAAATTAATAAATACTGAAAAAAAAAAGTTTATGGTGCTGAGTCTTCATAACTATACTTAGCAACAACAAACCGAGCTACAATTCTATTGAATCTGTTGATTTCAAATACCTGTATTGCAGAGAAAAGTCAATTCATACCTCTGAAACCATCGAGTGGATATTTCCCCTTCACTAATATTGAGATTTAGAATTAGGAATCGATTGAAAGCATATAAAAAATACAATTTTGTCATCAGTTCATGCATTCATTCAATAAATACGGTGTCTTTACAACTCTATATACATATATACATTTTCAATTTTCAATATATACAATAAAAAATATTAAGTTTACTATCTCAATAATTTTGAGTAAAAAATAGGCTTTTCCATAAGAAACTCAATGTATTTTTCACCAAAACTCTCTTCCTCAGGTCAACACAATTATCAACATGACCCATTTCTTTCAGTTTTTCATTGGAAATATTCTTGAGTTTCATTCTGTCTACGGTGCCTTGTGAAGCTCTTTCTCTCTTCTCTTCATTCATTCTGGACAACTCACTTCGTAACGATTCTAAGGCTTCTGAAGTTCCACACTGTTCAAAGGCTGCACTATTTCTTTCATATTCTTCTTTGCGTTTCTATATTTAAAGAAATAATAAGTAGGGGGGGGGGGCGGTAAACCCTCGGTCATTCCATCTTTCCCCTGCCAATGGAAGGATCAATATTACAGGGGGGGGGGTATAACAAAGTGACAGTTTCAAACACTGTAACTAATGGCTTAGCTTCCAGAATTCAAAAATGCTACTTGGCAAATTTTTGCACTTTTGAAATTAAATGATGAAATCAATTGATAATTTAAATTTGAAGGGGGCTTCTGAATAGCATGGAGTGAATAGATATAATTCATATAAAAATGAATGCGACCCTTATCTGCGGCATTTATAGTTGTAGAAAAATACTCTTTATATCAAAGTTTTTGAAGGGATATTTCGCGAGATAGATACACACGGGTTTAATAAATACGAATTTAGGCAAGTTATAAAATATAACAGGGATCGCAGTGTCACGTGAAAGCTACTTCCGGGAGACGTTATAGAAGGAGCACGTTCGATATATGATCATTTTGATTTGGACTATGATCGTGATAAAATAGTAGGTCCTATCAGATTCCAGGCAGAAGGAAATTTTTTCAGGAAGGTTTCATGAATATTTCAATAAATGGAGTTTGTTTTCAGTTTTATTCACCTTGAGGGGTTCCAGTTAAATGCTCATTAATTTTTTGAAATTGATTATCGTTTTTGATTCATAAGTTATTGTTACTTTACGATTTCATTTTTGTTGTGAGGTTTGTTCGCTTTCTACTCATTATCTTTCTTATATCGTTCTACTCATATATATCTATTATCTATATATAGTTAACAGAACTAAGAGCCTTCTCTTTTTAATATCTGCTAGGTTAAGGGTGTAGTGTCTCAGGTATCTGATGCAATAAATGAACTCTTTTTTCTTTACCGAGCTTTCGCAATTAATTTATTGCATCCTCAGGGTTTCTAAAAAATACAGATATAAAATAATAAAGTTGTCAAACATAAAGTAGTCGGTTCTCACCGAAAACGAGATTTTTTTTCAATAAACGAAGTTCTCAATTTAACTTATTGAAAAAAATCTCGTTTTCGGTGAGAACCGACTCCTTTATATTTGACAACTTTATTATTGTATATCTGTATTTTTTAGAAACCTTGAGGATGCAATAAATTAATTGCGAAAGCTCGGTAAAGAAGAAAGAGTTCATTTATTGCATCAGGTACCTTTTTTAGCGTTTTATAAAATGAAATATTACGCGGGTTTAAGGGAATTGTTAATGGCAGAAGCTTGAAGGAAGAACTAATTTATACGCGAATTAATATTCACATGAGAATAGTGAGATATTATCAACGCATTCTTTGAATTTCTGATCATAAAATTCCTTGTTGGTGTGCATATCTTCTGCATATGTTCGATTCACGATTCATGAAGGTAATTTCAACATATAAAACAAAATTTTTCCTATAGTTTGCAAAAAAAATGCTATAAATAATCTTTACATTCAATGCTTTAGATTTATTGAGTTTAAATGTAGAGAAACTTAATAACATTGTGAAATGAAAGCACTCTACACAATTAATGCTCTGCCAACGCATTCAAAAGTCAATGATTAGAAAATAATTTCTCTTAGAAATGTACCCTGATACTCAAGGAAAGAAATCTTAAGGAATAATAGAAACAGTATGGCGAAATTTAAGAAAATTCCGACTTTGAATTCGGAATTTAACGAAAAATAGTTTTAAAATATTATATGGTCCTTCTAGGCCTTGGGCATGGATTATTATAATTTGTCTCTAATACAGACATGTCTTCTTGATTTCTCAATAAGAGAAGCTCCCAATATTTACGAGAAAAGAAATAATTGATGATTTCATGAATTGAAGTCGGAGGAAAATTCGTGTCCAAAAAGAAGTATAATAGTCAATGATAATAAAATAATCCCTTCCAGGTACACACGAAAAAGGTCCTTGAGGAATAATAGACACAGTATAATATATGGCGTTTCTCTGTTTATGATACTCGGTACTCAAGAACTAATTATAGTAATGGTTTTTCAATTGGCAGAGGTGAACCGTTCTAAGAAAGACGACAATGAAAAGAAATTGTTCTGAATATTAGTTTTTTGAAATCTGTGTATCTTCTTCGTATTAGTCATTTTCTTATCTAGTCAGCCAAGTTTGAAATGAATTTTATTTACCCCAGGTAGTTGATTCATACTAATTTTGAATGGGTACTTGAAGGGGCTTGAGCATAAGAGTCTGGAATAAAATTCATTCTTCTTCTACCAATAATTTTAAATCAAAAAGCTGAAATCCGTCAACAATTGATTTGACTTAATTTTTGCCAATAAAATTCAGTATTTTTCTGTAACATCTTAGTCGCAATCCTAGGCAACTTCGGTTTTTCGAAGAAAACTCTCGGAAAATTGAATCCCACCGTAATAATTGTTTCTTTTATTTGTGGCTATCATAAGAAACACACGAGTCTTGAGAAAAATGACATTAATAAATACTGAAAAAAAAGTTTATGGTGGTGAGTCTTCATTACAATACTTCGCAACAACAAACCGAGTTACAATTCAATTGAATCAGTTGATTTCAAATAAGTACCTATATTGCAAAGAAAAGTCAATTTATACCTCTGAAACCATCGAGTGGATATTTCTCCTTTACTAATACTGAGATTTAGAATTAGGAATCGATTGAAAGCATATAAAAACTACAATTTTGTCATGAGTTCATTTATTCATTTAATAAATAAGGTGTCTTTACAGCTGTATATACATACTGGGTGGACTTTTTAAAACGAAACAGACGATTTTTGTTTCGAGGGGGACAATTTTTAAGGTCAAATTCACAACTATATCGCTTCAACCCTTAATGTTAGAACACCAACCCCTAAATTTTGAATAGGAAAGATAGGGTGAGTGATACCTCATTTGAAAGGTCTTTTTGTCCTTAATTCAGCCTATTAAATTTTTTCTCATTTAATGCATTTGTTTTCGAGATATTCAATTTTGAATTTCGTACAGTACCAGTCATTCCGCTAACCATGCTATGTGAAATCATCCATTATTTGACTAATTCATTCTGTGGTTACGATGATAACCATTAATTGTCAACATTAAACAACGAAATAATTATGATTGGTAATTACTTTCTTCATCAACAATTAAGGTGGTTGTCTCGTCTGTTTCGTTTTAAAAACCCACCCTGTATATACATTTTCAATATATACAATGAAAAATATGAAGTTTACTAACTCAATAATTTGGAGTAAAAAATAGGCTTTTCCATAAGAAATTCTATATATTTTTCACCAAAACTCTCTTCCTCAGGTCAACACAATTATTAACATGACCCAATTCTTTCAGTTTTTCATCAGAAATATTCTTGAATTTCATTCTGTCTACGGAGCCTTGTGAAGCTCTCTCTTTTTTCTCTTCATTCTTGACGTCTTCTTCTTCTGGAACATGTGGAAGTATCTTTACAAATTTTGGTGTAGATTTCCCATTTACAGTGGTGTACCCATCAATAATTTGCCATCCAATGTATTTGCTTTGACTTGAAATATTCATGGTGATAATCTTGCTGAAAATGCAAACACAAATTATTAGAACCTACTTCGAGAAATATCAAATTATATGAAAATTCATAATGCACTAGAATAATGAGCGTGACAAACAACATGAAAATGAATAATGAAAAAAATATATAAAATATTAAAGTCAAACTCAGATATCCCGGAAAAATTAAAGTTGAGTTTATTGAGCAATTATAATGAATAAAAATGAGCAAACACTATTTGCTTATATCATCACAGTCATCAATTTTGAATAAAACAGGGAATGCCAGTACCCATGAACTTTTATACAATATAAAAATTCATAAAAGATTTCAAAAGTGTGATACAGAA
This sequence comes from Coccinella septempunctata, assembly GCF_907165205.1. Lineage (NCBI taxonomy): Eukaryota > Metazoa > Arthropoda > Insecta > Coleoptera > Coccinellidae > Coccinella > Coccinella septempunctata. The sequence goes on along the minus strand of NC_058190.1, from coordinate 8,563,458 downwards.
ATACAAAAATTTACAAATATGAAACAAATTCAAACTAAAACCGCATTGAAACAAATACATATGTTTGATTTAAATTCTCATTTCAGTTATTTTGCTGTAGAAATTAACCCTCAATTATTCAAGTAACTACCAAAAAATTTAAATAAAAATAATCAACTTACTGCGAAACGACTGAAAGGCTTCTGAAGTTCCACACTGTTCAAAGGCTGCACTTTTTCTTTCATATTCTTCTTTCTTGTTTATTGGATGGTCAGATAAAAAGTGTATAAACTTTCCTGACCATCCAATAAACATTAAAATGAATTTCATAAAGGAACAAAACAACAGGATTCATAAAATCTGTGATCCTACATTCAGAGATGGGAGCTTAAAAAGACTCTTTGATCTGTTGGTGGAGAATACTTATCCTAGGACAATGTTGGGAAAACTTCTTTACTCTGCTTCAACAGAGCCTCTGTTCGAAAGTCCAACACAACCTGATTCAGTGAAGGAGATAGAAGATGTGAAATACAGAAGCATTGTGAACATTTCATACCTTACGAACAAAATTGGGAAATGTTTTAGAGATTATAATGAAAAAGTTAAAATAGACTCACAGTGCAAAAAGAAAGTGGCAAATCTATACTCAAGATTAAAAGACCCTATATACCAAAAGAAATAAAATCTAATGTAGTGTACGAACTAGATATGTGCGGACTGTCATGAAACCTACGTGGGTCAAACCTCTCAGTGGCTCAGAAATCGGATTAACTTGCATAGCAGTGACATTAGAACAAATAACCCAAGATGTGCGTTATCAGTTCATGGTAATAATTACTCTCATACTGTAGACTTTGGTAACGTGAGAATTTTAGATGTGAATGTTAATTATAAAATAATATGTGTTCTGGAAATGATTCATATACAGAATCAAAATTATCAAATTAACAAAAAAACGGAGACACACAGATTAAGTCCTCATATTCATACCTTCTGGAATATTCCAACAGACCTTTCTTCGATGGTCCAGTTGACGGATGACATTTGACTTTGTTACTATTTTCGTCTCAAGAATTTGAAATGTGATAATTGTTCTCCTGTTTATGAATATTTGTTTGCTGTATTCATGTGATTTGTACATGGAATTATTATTATCGAGCTGACTAATAGATTAATCTCGCATTCAATAAGTTGTTTGTACTCATTTCTTGTTACTGATGGGTGATGTGTTTTTGTAATTTTTGGTAAATATGGAACCATACTGTCTGCAGGAATTCTATCAGGAATTCAAGAATAATTCCAAGTAAAAATGTAACATTTGACTTGTTTCTCATTATTGTTTTACAATAATTGTAGAAATTAAATAAATTTCTATTTCTTTTTCTAGTCAATGATAAGAAAATAATCCCTTCAAGGTACACACGAAAACGATCTTTGAGGATTATTAGAGACAGAGTATAATATATGGCGTTTCTCCTTCATGGTACTCGGTACTAAAAAATTAATTATAGTAATGGTTTTTTAATTGGCAGAGGTAAACCGTTCTCGGAAGACGACAATAGAAAGAAATTTTTCTGAATATAATTTTTGTGAAATCTGTGTGCCCAATTCGCATTAGTCATTTTCTTATCTAGTCGGCCAAGTTTGAAATGAATTTTATTTACCCCAGGTAGTTGATTCATAATAATATTGAATGGGTACATTAAGGGATTTGAGCAAAAGAGTCTGGAATAAAATTCATTTTTCTTCTACCAATAATTCAAAATCAAAAAGCTGAAATCCGTCAATCGATTTGACTTATTTTTTGCCAATAAAATTCAGTATTTTTCTGTATCTCCTTAGTCGCAATCCTAGGCAACTTCAGTTATTCGAAGAAAATTCAGTTGAGTGACATTAGAACAAATAACCCAAGATGTGCGTTATCAGTTCATGCTGATAAGTACCTACTCTCATACTGTAGACTTTGGTAACGTAAGAATTTTAGATGTGAATGTTTATTATAAGAAAAGATGTGTTCTGGAAATGATTCATATTCAGAATCAAAATTGCAAAATTAAAAAAAAAACGGACACACAGAGATTAAGTCCAATATATTCATACCTTCTGGAATATTCCAACAGACCTTTCTTCGATGGTCCAGTTGACGGACGACATTTGACTTTGTTACTATTTTCGTCTCATGAATTTAGAATGTGCAATGTGATAATTGTTGTCCTGTTTATGAATGTTAGTTTTCTGTATTTATGTGATTTGTACATGGAATTATTATTATCGAGCTGACTAATAGATTAATCTCGCATTCAGTAAGTTGTTTGTACTCATTTCTTGTTACTGATGGGTGATGTGTTTTGTTTATATATTTTTTATAATAATATTATATTTATATATAACAGTTTCGAAAGCTAGGCTATACATGAATAAAGAGTGAATACGTCTCATGAATCATTGGTCGATATCTCTTTTCCTAACCCGAATGTATCTAAATATATATATATATTTTTTTAGCGTTTTATAAAAACGCTAAAAACGCAACTTCAGTTTATCGATGAAAACTCTCGGAAAATTGAATCCCACCGTAATAATTGTTTCTTTTATTTGTGGCTATCATAAGAAACACACGTCCTTGAAAAAAATGAAATTAATAAATACTGAAAAAAAAAAGTTTATGGTGCTGAGTCTTCATAACTATACTTAGCAACAACAAACCGAGCTACAATTCTATTGAATCAGTTGATTTCAAATACCTGTATTGCAAAGAAAAGACAATCTATACTGCTGAAACCATCGAGTGGATATTTCTCCTTTACTAATACTGAGATTTAGAATTAGGAATCGATTGAAAGCATATAAAAAATACAATTTTGTCATCAGTTCATGCATTCATTTAATAAATACGGTGTCTTTACAACTCTATATACATATATACATTTTCAATATATACAATAAAAAATATGAAGAAATTATTGAGATAGTAATATCTCAATAATTTTGAGTAAAAAATAGGCTTTTCCATAAGAAACTCAATGTATTTTTCACCAAAACTCTCTTCCTCAGGTCAACACAATTATCAACATGACCCATTTCTTTCAGTTTTTCATTGAAAATATTCTTGAGTTTCATTCTGTCTACGGAGCCTTGTGAAGCTCTTTCTCTCTTCTCTTCATTCATTCTGGACAACTCACTTCGTCACGATCCTAAGGCTTCTGAAGTTCCACACTGTTCAAAGGCTGCACTATTTCTTTTATATTCTTCTTTGCGTTTCTATATTTAAAGAAATAATAAGTAGGGGGGGGGGCGGTAGACCTTCGGTCATTCCATCTTTCCCCTGCCAATGGAAGGATCAATATTACAGGGGGGGTATAACAAAGTGACAGTTTAAAACACTGTAACTAATGATTTAGCTTCCATAATTCAAAAATGCTATTTGGCAAATTTTTGCACTTTTGAAATTAAATGATGAAATCAATTGATAATTTAAATTTGAAGGGGGCTTCTGAATAGCATGGAGTAAATAGATATAATCCATATAAAAATGAATGCGACCCTTATCTGCGGCATTTATAGTTGTAGAAAAATACTCTTTATATCAAAGTTTTTGAAGGGATATTTCGCGAGATAGATACACACGGGTTTAATAAATACGAATTTAGGCAAGTTATAAAATATAACAGGGATCGCAGTGTCACGTGAAGGCTACTTCCGGGAGACGTTATAGAAGGAGCACGTTCGATATATGATCATTTTGATTTGTACTATGATCGTAATAAAATAGTAGGTCCTAGCAGATTCCAGGCAGAAGGAAATTTTTTCAGGAAGGTGTCATGAATATTTCAATAAATGGAGTTTGTTTTCAGTTTCATTCACCTTGAGGGGTTTCAGTTAAATGCTCATTAATTTTTTGAAATTGATTATCGTTTTTGATTCATAAGTTATTGTTACATTACGATTTCATTTTTGTTGTGAGGTTTGTTCGCTTTCTACTCATTATCTTTCTTATATTGTTCTACTCATATATATCTATATATAGTTAACAGAACTAAGAGCCTTCTCTTTTTAATATCTGCTAGGTTAAGGGTGTAGTGTCTCAGGTATCTGATGCAATAAATGAACTCTTTTTTCTTTACCGAGCTTTCGCAATTAATTTATTGCATCCTCAAGGTTTCTAAAAAATACAGATATACAATAATAAAGTTGTCAAACATAAAGTAGTCGGTTCTCACCGAAAACGAGATTTTTTTTCAATAAACGAAGTTCTCATTTTATCTTATTGAAAAAAATCTCGTTTTCGGTGAGAACCGACTCCTTTATGTTTGACAACTTTATTATTGTATATCTGTATTTTTAAGAAACCCTGAGGATGCAATAAATTAATTGCGAAAGCTCGGTAAAGAAAAAAGAGTTCACATTTATTACATCAGATACCTGAGTCACTACACCCTTAACCTAGCAGATATATCTATATATATAAATTTTTTAGCGTTTTATAAAATGAAATAATACGCGGGTTTAAGGGAATTGTTAATGGCAGAAGCTTGAAGGAAGAACTTATTTATACGCGAATTGATATTCACGTGAGAATAGTGAGATATTATCAAAGCATTCTTCAAATTTCTGATCATAAAATTCCTTGTTGGTGTGCATATCTTCGGCGTATGTTCGATTCACGATTCATGAAGGTAATTTCAACATATAAAACAAAATTTTTCCAATAGTTTGCAAAAAAAAACTATAAATAATCTTTACATTCAATGCTTTAGATTTATTGAGCTTAAATGTAGAGAAACTTAATAACATTGTGAAATGAAAGCACCCTCCACAAAGAATGCTAGCCCTAGCGATTTCAGTGGGTGCTAAATCACTTATTATTTACACTTTCACAATCAAAGTGATGATAGTAAACAAAAACCAACTAAACTCAAACAATTACTTACGAAAAAACTAGGAAATTCTACTTGGAGAAAATTTGCGTTTCAAATGTTATATATCAATCGACAGATATTTTCGCTTTGATTTGGCTTTGACGTTGACGAAATTGATAAAAATGTGCAAAATGAATAACAATTGTTTGAGAATGGCATAGCTTCTAGACCTAGGTGCCGCAAAAACCAAATAAAGCAAAAATACATTTCATTTACGAAAGTATATCTCCGTTCCTTTAAATTTGCCGGTATGTGTATAATTAGTTAATAAACTGATTTCGAGTTTTTGCAGAAACATGAACGAACATAGAGGCAGCGCCATATAAGTGAAAAATATCCTCAGAAGGAAGTGTTAGACAAGAAAAGATTTCAATAGACTGAGTATTCCTCGTGTAATTGAATGCTCAGCACTAGAATATGAAATGAGCCAACACAAAAAACTAGTCATAATCTGCATCTGTAGACCAAATACACCACCCTATGAAAACTTCGAGGTATTCTTTGAAAAATTCAACAAGATATTTGAATCCCTAAATAAAGATAAAAATACAGCCTTCACTATAGTAGGAGATTACAATATAAATACAATGAATAAATTGGATAAGAACACGAACACTCTATTGTCGATGTTGCAAACATACAACATTAGGCCTCTAGTTGAAGAACCCACAAGAATAATTCCATTCTCTAAAACATGCGTAGACAATTTATTTACAAACATTAAAAAAACAAAAACATCAATAATACAACCACAACTATCTGATCGTTGCGGAACACAATTTGAGTTCAAACTTAAAGATAATCTGGCCTCAAGGAAGAAAAAGACAAAATACGAAAATTTGAAGAGGACAGCATAACACACTTTGAAGAAGACCTGAAGAAAGTTGAATGGAATGCCATATATGAATTTGATGACAAAGACATAAATAGAATGTGGAACTTCTTCTCAGAAAAATATAACAAACTTTCCGAAAGAGACTTTCCCTTTGTCGAAATAAAAACTCATAGAACACCATAGAGGTACAAATTGGATCCCAGTATACAGAAGATTAAAAATAAATTGGACATCCTTTTCACACTATCATTTGGAAGACAACAATTAATGGAAAAATACAAAAGAGTCAAAAAAGAATACGACAAGGCTATTTCCAATTTCAAACACAAGCATTATACAGAAAGAATTAGGAAATGACAAAACACATCAAAAACAACATGGCAAATTATAAAGGAACTCACAAAATATGAGGAAGACACTAAGACATTCACTATCCCGTCAAGAAATCCAGAACAACTAGTAAATGATTTCAACAAATATTTTGTGAATGTAGCTTCGAATATAAACAAAAATTTTACAGATGTGGAATTCAACACTAATAAGAAGAGAGTCGGGAAATCAATGTATATCTTTGAAATGACTCCATATGAGACAATAAAACAAATGAAAAATCAATCCTCCAGAGGCTAAGATGAGATACCGATGATTATAATAAGAAAAACAATGTCTCAAATAGCACCAATAATATCATACATAGCAAATAAAGCATTGACTGAAGGAATTTTTCCGGAAGCACTGAAGATAGCTGTGGTGAAACCAGTTTACAAAAAGGGATGCAAGGAAGAACTAAATAATTATCGTCCAATTAATATGCTAACATCATGGGCCAAACTATTCGAGAAATTATTTGCAAATCGTTTGATCTCATTTTTTAAGAGGAACAAGGTTTTCTCTCGACACCAGCATGGATATACGAATGGAAAAAGTACTGAAACTGCAATGTATGAATTGGCACAAGAAGTACTTGATGCACTCGATTCTGGAAATATACCAGCTGCTTTATTCATGGATATGTCTAAAGCATTCGATTGTGTAGATCATAACAGACTGCTTAAAATGTTGGAACAGTGTGGCATACGTGACAATCAGTTAAAATTTATTAAGAGCTACCTAAGAAACAGAACTCAAAAAGTAAAAATAAAAGTCGAAGATCAAGAGGACACATCTGAGGAGGAACAAATAATAATGAGAGTTATACAGGGCAGCATTCTTGGTCCATTGTTGTTTATTGTTTATATGAACGATTTACCAGAAGAAATGGAGGCAAATACCCAGGAGGTAGATCTAAACACAACTATATACGCTGATGACGCAGGTACTGTCAGTAAGGCAAAAAACATCCAAACTTTAACATACAATTGTGAAACAATTATGAAAGAAGTAGAAACATGGTACAACGACAACAAACTTAAACTCAACACAGGCAAAACAGAGTTCATCATATTCTACACCGATAGAAGCAGAAATGCCCTACCAAACGATATAACCCTAAACAACATTGTTATAAAAAATTCTAACAAGTGAGATTTTTAGATATTTGGCTTTTACTCTAATATGAAGTGAAACCCACAAATAGAAAATATGAACAGTAAACTCAACACCATTATTTATACCTTCAATGTAATGAAGCATCACATTCAAGAAGATACATTAAAGACCATATACATTGCAAATTTCCAGTCCATCTTGACATATGGCATAGTTCTCTGGGGAAATGGTATATCTCAAAGCAAAATATTTAAAACTCAAAAGCGAGCTATACGAGTAATATATCGGATGAAATATAGAGAGACCTGTAGAGGAGTTGTCAAGAGAAACAATCTATTGATACTGACAGGACTATATTTGTTAAAGTGTGTTATCTTTCTGAGAATGCACAACAAATTATTTGAACAGTTTCTCATTCAAAACAACAACAGAAAAATAGACCCATATATCCACCCAAAGCAAAAACTTACCCTAGCACAGAATAACACAAGATACATGTGCATTAAGGTTTTCGATGCCTTGCCGAGAAAATTTCACTACATAAAAGATGTAAAAATCTTGAAGACAGAAATATACCAATTTTTGGTAAATATGGAACCATACTGTCTGCAGGAATTCTATCAAGGATGCAAGGATAATTCCAAGTAAAAATGTAACATTTGACTTGTTTCTCATTATTGTTTTACAATAATTGTAGAAATTAAATAAATTTCTATTTCTTTTTCTAGTCAATGATAAGAAAATATTCCCTTCCAGGTACACACGAAAACGATCTTTGAGGATTAATAGAGACAGTATAATATATTGAGTTTCTCCTTCATGGTACTCGGTACTAAAAAACTAATTATAGTAATGGTTTTTTAATTGGCAGAGGTAAACCGTTCTCGAAAGACGACAATAGAAAGAAATTGTTCTGAATATAATTTTTGTGAAATCTGTGTGCCTAATTCGCATTAGTCATTTTCTTATCTAGTCGGCCAAGTTTGAAATGAATTTTATTTACCCCAGGTAGTTGATTCATACTAATATTGAATGGGTACATTGAGGGATTTGAGCAAAGGAGTCTGGAATAAAATTCATTTTTCTTCTACCAATAATTCAAAATCAAAAAGCTGAAATCCGTCAATCGATTGGACTTATTTTTTGCCAATAAAATTCAGTATTTTTCTGTATCTCCTTAGTCGCAATCCTAGGCAACTTCAGTTATTCGAAGAAAATTCAGTTGAGTGACATTAGAACAAATAACCCAAGATGTGCGTTATCAGTTCATGCTAATAAGTACCTACTCTCATACTGTAGACTTTGGTAACGTAAGAATTTTAGATGTGAATGTTTATTATAAGAAAAGATGTGTTCTGGAAATGATTCATATACAGAATCAAAATTGTAAAATTAAAAAAAAAACGGACACACAGAGATTAAGTCCAATATATTCATACCTTCTGGAATATTCCAACAGACCTTTCTTCGATGGTCCAGTTGACGGACGACATTTGACTTTGTTACTATTTTCGTCTCATGAATTTAGAATGTGCAATGTGATAATTGTTGTCCTGTTTATGAATGTTTGTTTGCTGTATTTATGTGATTTGTACATGGAATTATTATTATCGAGCTGACTAATAGATTAATCTCGCATTCAGTAAGTTGTTTGTACTCATTTCTTGTTACTGATGGGTGATGTGTTTTGTTTATATATTTTTTATAAAAATATTATATTTATATATAACAGTTTTGAAAGCTAGGCTATACATGAATAAAGAGTGAATACGTCTCATGAGTCATTGGTCGATATCTCTTTTCCTAACTCAAATGTATCTAAATATATATATATATATATTTTTAGCGTTTTATACAAACGCTAAAAACGCAACTTCAGTTTATCGATGAAAACTCTCGGAAAATTGAATTCTTTTATTTGTGGTTATCATAAGAAACACACGTCCTTGAAAAAAATGAAATTAATAAATACTGAAAAAAAAAAGTTTATGGTGCTGAGTCTTCATAACTATACTTAGCAACAACAAACCGAGCTACAATTCTATTGAATCAGTTGATTTCAAATACCTGTATTGCAAAGAAAAGTCAATTCATACCTCTGAAACCATCGAGTGGATATTTCTCCTTTACTAATATTGAGATTTAGAATTAGGAATCGATCGAAAGCATATAAAAAATACAATTTTGTCATCAGTTCATGCATTCATTTAATAAATACGGTGTCTTTACAACTCTATATACATATATACATTTTCAATTTTCAATATATACAACAAAAACATGAAGTTTACTATATCAATAATTTTGAGTAAAAAATAGGCTTTTCCATAAGAAACTCAATGTATTTTTCACTAAAACTCTCTTCCTCAGGTCAACACAATTATCAACATGACCCATTTCTGTCAGTTTTTCATTGGAAATATTCTTGAGTTTCATTCTGTCTACGGAGCCTTGTGAAGCTCTTTCTCTCTTCTCTTCATTCATTCTGGACAACTCACTTCGTCAAGATTCTAAGGCTTCTGAAGTTCCACACTGTTCAAAGGCTGCACTATTTCTTTCATATTCTTCTTTGCGTTTCTATATTTAAAGAAATAATAAGTAGGGGGGGGGGGGCGGTAGACCCTCGGTCATTCCATCTTTCCCCTGCCAATGGAAGGATCAATATTACAGGGGGGGTATAACAAAGTGACAGTTTCAAACACTGTAACTAATGGCTTAGCTTCCAGAATTCAAAAATGCTACTTGGCAAATTTTTGCACTTTTGAAATTAAATGATGAAATCAATTGATAATTTAAACTTGAAGGGGTCTTCTGAATAGCATGGAGTGAATAGATATAATTCATATAAAAATGAATGCGACCCTTATCTGTGGCATTTATAATTGATGAAAAATACTCTTTATATCATTATATCATAGTTTTTGAAGGGATATTTCGCGAGATAGATACACACGGGTTTAATAAATACGAATTTAGGCAAGTTATAAAATATAACAGGGATCGCAGTGTCACGTGAAGGCTACTTCCGGGAGACGTTATAGAAGGAGCACGTTCGATATATGATCATTTTGATTTGGACTATGATCGTGATAAAATAGTAGGTCGTAGCAGATTCCAGGCAGAAGGAAATTTTTTCAGGAAGGTTTCATGAATATTTCAATAAATGGATTTTGTTTTCAGTTTTATTCACCTTGAGGGGTTTCAGTTAAATGCTCATTAATTTTTTTGAATTGATTATCGTTTTTGATTCATAAGTTATTGTTACTTTACGATTTCATTTTTGTTGTGAGGTTTGTTCAGTTTCTACTCATTATCTTTCTTATATCGTTCTACTCATATATATCTATATATAGTTAACAGAACTTAATTAATTAATTAATTCGCGTATAAATAAGTTCTTCCTTCAAGCTTCTGCCATTGATAATTCCCTTAAACCCGCGTAATATTTCATTTTATAAAACGCTTAAAAATTTATATATATATAGATATATCTGCTAGGTTAAGGGTGTAGTGTCTCAGGTATCTGATGCAATAAATGAACTCTTTTTTCTTTACTTAGCTTTCGCAATTAATTTATTGCATCCTCAGGGTTTCTAAAAAATACAGATATAAAATAATAAAGTTGTCAATCATAAAGTAGTCGGTTCTCACCGAAAACGAGATTTTTTTCAATAAGATAAATTGAGAACTTCGTTTATTGAAAAAAAATCTCGTTTTCGGTGAGAACCGACTCCTTTATGTTTGAAAATTTTATTATTGTATATCTGTATTTTTTAGAGACCCTGAGGATGCAATAAATTAATTGCGAAAGCTCGGTAAAGAAAAAAGAGTTCACATTTATTACATCAGATACCTGAGTCACTACACCCTTAACCTAGCAGATATATCTATATATATATAAATTTTTAAACGTTTTATAAAATGAAATATTACGCGGGTTTAAGGGAATTGTCAATGGCAGAAGCTTGAAGGAAGAACTTATTTATACGCGAATTAATATTCACATGAGAATAGTGAGATATTAGTCACGCATTTCTTAAATTTCTGATCATAAAATTCCTTGTTGGTGTGCATATCTTCTGCATATGTTCGATTCACGATTCATGAAGGTAATTTCAACATATAAAACAAAATTTTTCCAATAGTTTGCAAAAAAAAATGCTATGAATAATCTTTACATTCAATGCTTTAGATTTATTGAGCTTAAATGTAGAGAAACTTAATAACATTGTGAAATGAAAGCACTCTCCACAAATAATGCTCTGCCAACGCATTCAAAAGTCAATGATTAGAAAATAATTTCTCTTAGAAATGTCCCCTGATACGCAAGGAAAGAAATCTTAAGGAATAATAGAAACAGTATGGCGAATTTCAAGAAAATTCCGACTTTGAATTCGGAATTCAACGAAAAATAGTTTTGAAATATTATATGGTCCTTCTAGGCCTTGGGCATGGATTATTATAATTTGTCTCTAATACAGACATGTCTTCTTGATTTCTCAATAAGAGAAGCTCCCAATAGTTACGAGAATAGAAATAATTGATGATTTCATGAATTGAAGTCCGAGGAAAATTCGTGTCCAAAAAGAAGAATAATAGTCAATGATAATAAAATAATCCCTTCCAGGTACACACGAAAAAGGTCCTTGGGGAATAATAGACACAGTATAATATATGGCGTTTCTCTCTTTATGATACTCGGTACTCAAAAACTAATTATGGTAATGATTTTTCAATTTGCAGAGGTAAACCGTTCTAAGAAAGACGACAATGGAAAGAAATTGTTCTGAATATTAGTTTTTTGAAATCTGTGTATCTTCTTCGTATTAGTCATTTTCTTATCTAGTCAGCCAAGTTTGAAATGAATTTTATTTACCCCAGGTAGTTGATTCATACTAATTTTGAATGGGTACTTGAAGGGGCTTGAGCATAAGAGTCTGGAATAAAATTCATTTTTCTTCTACCAATAATTTTAAATCAAAAAGCTGAAATCCGTCAACAATTGATTTGACTTGATTTTGGACGATAAAATTCAGTATTTTTCTGTAACACCTTAGTCGCAATCCTAGGCAACTTCGGTTTTTCGAAGAAAACTCTCGGAAAATTGAATCCCACCGTAATGATTGTTTCTTTTATTTGTGGCTATCATAAGAAACACACGTGTCTTGAGAAAAATGAAATCAATAAATACTGAAAAAAAAAGTTTTTGGTGGTGAGTCTTCATTACAATACTGCGCAACAACAAACCGAGTTACAATTCAATTGAATCAGTTTATTTCAAATAAGTACCTATATTGCAAAGAAAAGTCAATTTATACCTCTGAAACCATCGAGTGGATATTTCTCCTTTACTGATACTGAGATTTAGAATCAGGAATCGATTGAAAGCATATAAAAACTACAATTTTGTCATGAGTTCATGGATTCATTTAATAAATAAGGTGTCTTTACAGCTGTATATACATACTGGGTGGACTTTTTAAAACGAAACAGACGATTTTTGTTTCGAGGGGGACAATTTTTAAGGTCAAATTCACAACTATATCGCTTCAACCCTTAATGTTAGAACACCAACCCCTAAATTTTGAATAGGAAAGATAGGGTGAGTGATACCTCATTTGAAAGGTCTTTTTGTCCTTAATTCAGCCTATTAAATTTTTTCTCATTTAATGCATTTGTTTTCGAGATATTCAATTTTGAATTTCGTACAGTACCAGTCATTCCGCTAACCATGCTATGTGAAATCATCCATTATTTGACTAATTCATTCTGTGGTTACGATGATAACCATTAATTGTCAACATTAAACAACGAAATAATTATGATTGGTAATTACTTTCTTCATCAACAATTAAGGTGGTTGTCTCGTCTGTTTCGTTTTAAAAACCCACCCTGTATATACATTTTCAATATATACAATGAAAAATATGAAGTTTACTAACTCAATAATTTGGAGTAAAAAATAGGCTTTTCCATAAGAAATTCTATATATTTTTCACCAAAACTCTCTTCCTCAGGTCAACACAATTATTAACATGACCCAATTCTTTCAGTTTTTCATCAGAAATATTCTTGAATTTCATTCTGTCTACGGAGCCTTGTGAAGCTCTCTCTTTTTTCTCTTCATTCTTGACGTCTTCTTCTTCTGGAACATGTGGAAGTATCTTTACAAATTTTGGTGTAGATTTCCCATTTACAGTGGTGTACCCATCAATAATTTGCCATCCAATGTATTTGCTTTGACTTGAAATATTCATGGTGATAATCTTGCTAAAAATGCAAACACAAATTATTAGAACCTAATTCGAGAAATATCAAATTATATGAAACATTCATTCGCGTCTCGTCTTTTATGCAGTGCATATGTATCAGATACGAGTCCCGAATATAATTGATATTTTCGTGCGGTTCTGAGGAAAAGTGAAATCACAAATTTGATTTTTCTTACTCCTCCATAAGTGAATTCCGAATTTCAAGTAAGTGGATGAACACTGAACGATTTTCATTTTACTATTCGTTTACAAACAAAATTCAGTTGAATTAATTCAACGACCACTCCGCCTGCGGCTTATCGCGGGCGGCCGCAAAAAAATGTACGAGACATATTACCACAATAAATTTCCTGTAATATAATCGATACGCACCAACATAAGAAAACAATTACATGATGTCAACTTCTGACTACAGGGGTGCATCTAGCCCGAATCAACCAGAAACACAACCACTACAGTACTCCCAAGTAACCAAACAATTCAAGTACCCTTCAAAAAATCAAGCAATTGTTTTAAATTACTATGAATCACTGACTTTGAATGAATATGTGAAAGCCATAGCTGAAAAGGTACAAGCCAAAAATATCACTCACGTCTCTCGGATTTCTAATAACAGAGTATGCATTTATCTCTCATCGAAAGAACTCGCCGAAAATCTCACAAACCAACACAAAACCCTAACAATAAATAATACGGAGGTAGAAATGAGAATGCTGATGACACCGTCAAAAAGAATAATATTGTCCAACGTTTGCCCGACAATACCACATGACTCTCTACTCGCAGAAATTAGAAAATTGGGCTTTGTTCCTATGTCAAATATGACTTCTTTACGAGCAAGCTTGCTGGGTGAGGAGTTTTCACACATTATGAGTTTCCGAAGGCAAGTATACGTACAACCAAATGAAAACTTAGAACTGCCATCATCAGTGGTCATCAATCACGACGATACAAACTACCGAGTATTCCTAGCTTATGACGTACTGACATGCTTCGCATGTAAGGAAACAGGACATATCGCCAAAAACTGCACAAAAATACCGAACTTAGATATTGTACAAACTGTTTCCGCTGAAATCCATTCATCGAATTCAAGAACACCAGAAACGAACTATGAGGAAAACGAAGAAAGCACAACTTCCGCCGGACCGACTCAAGAACAGGAGAAAACAGTAGCAACAGCAATCATGTCACAAGACCATCCCTCATATGCTTTAAACAAACATTATGAAGAAAACAAAAACAAAAGACCACCACCACCTTCTACAACTAGTTCGTTCAACTCTACAGTAAGCAACACCAGTCAAATCCCATCTCCAAAAAAACACAAAAGGAAAAAGATAGCGGAATCAATACAGAGTGTCTCTGTATTGGAAAAGATCACACCTGTCAAAGAACTCATTGAGAAATCACCTGAAGAATATGTCTTGAACTACGAACAATTTTGTAATTTCCTCGAAACTACTCACGGCTCGAAAAATCCACTAAGCAAAGCACTTACCTACACAAGTAACATACCAGGACTTTTAGAAATGTTGTACAAACTCCACCCACACATAGAAGACAGAGCAATTAAAGGGAGGACCACAAGAATCCGTAACAAAATTAAGCGACAATTAAACCCTCAAGATTTCTCAACAGCCTCTGAATTTGACTCTGATAGTTCAACTTCTGGAAATTAAAGAGAACGATAAATTTATACTTCAATGGAATGCGAACGGAGTTAAAACACAAAATGAAAAATTAGCGCACCTAATAAATCTAAATAAACCACAGATAATTTGCCTACAAGAGACCAATTTCAAAGACGAGCATCACAAGCACATTAAATATTTTCAGTGTTATCACAAGAACAGACCTAATACCACCAAAGCAAGCGGAGGAGTGGCGACATATGTACGAAATTGTTTCAATGCAGAAAAAATAAACATTTACTCCCAACAAGAAATAATAGCAGTTACAGTTCAATTCTACCAGCAGAAGATCACAATAGCGAATGTTTATATTCCTCCGAACTCTGACACCAGCACAATGGAAGAACTTGCCAAAACAATCGACCATCTCCCAAAACCACGCCTCATCCTTGGAGATTTCAATTGTCATAATACATTATGGGGATCAAAATTCACTGACAGAAGAGGGAAAGAGCTAGGGGAATACTTGGACAAAAACAATTTTATTTTGATGAACAATGGGAAAGGCACCAGATTCAATATTACAACGGGAGAAAAAACCTGCATAGATCTCACATTCTGCGATCCCCAGTTACTCATCTCTCTACAATGGGATGTAGCCGACTACCTATATGGAAGTGATCATTTTCCTATATTTATTGAGCATGAAGAACTACAAAAGAGAACGAGCACCATACAAACGACTAATACATGGAATATTAAATTGGCAAACTGGAGCAATTTTACTGCAATGATAGAAAATGCAATTCCGATAATTCAACCAACTACAGATGTCAACTATAATGCAGAAATATTCCCTTCTATAATAACAGAAAGTGCTAATGCAAATGTGGGAAAAACTAAACTCCCCCAACAACGCTGTGTACCCTGGTGGAATAACGAATGTAAAATGGCCATAGCACAGAGCAAACACGCCTATTATACATACAGAAAGCGAAGAACAACAGAAAACCTAATAGAGTTCAAGAGACTAAGAGCTAAAGCTAGATACATAGTAAAATCAAGCAAGAAAGCCTCATGGAATGAATACACCTCCTCAATAACCCCTGAAACACCACCAAGTGAAGTATGGAACAAAATTCGTCGAATCAACGGGGGAATAACTGTAAGAAAAATAACAAGCATTGTACATAACGACATTATTATATCGGACGATAAAGAAATGAGCAATGCTTTCGCAGAATACTATGCCGAATTATCTAGCGATAATAATTACCACCCCGAATTCAGAACCATCAAATCAGATACCGAGAACAACGGAAATTATTACATACAGGAAGAATCTCTAAATCATAATGAACTGAACAACCCCATTACAATGAGAGAACTGAATAGTGTTTTGGAGAACGGAAAGAAAACTTCGCCAGGGCCTGACAATATACCATACATATTCATGACACATTTGGGACCAAAAGCAAGAGAATACCTACTTGAACTTTACAACCAAATTTATTCCACTGGAACATTTCCCACAATTTGGAGAGAGGCTATAGTTATCCCTATACTTAAACCAACGAAGAATAAAATGCATGTGACATCTTACAGACCTATCTCACTCACCTGCACAATGTGCAAATTATTAGAAAAAATAATAAATGAGAGACTCTCATGGCATCTTGAAGTGAACAACCTCCTCTACCAACAACAAAATGGTTTCAGGAAGCACAGATCTACCAATGACAATATTATAGCCCTGGAAAGTTACATACATGACGCTTTCGCATCAGACCAAAAAGTACTTGCCGTTTTCTTTGACATAGAGAAAGCGTTCAACATGACGTGGAGGGCAAACATCCTTGAAACACTGAAATCATGGAACATTTGTGGAAACATCCTGCTTTTTATCCAGAACTACCTTAAGGACAGGATTTTTAGAGTCAAGGTGAACGGAACAACATCTAGTCAGCAGTGTCAAGAGAATGGTATAGTTCAAGGCGGCGTTCTCAGTACAACTTTATTCGACGTAGCAATACAGGAGGTGGTGAAGAGTGTGGCAGAACCAGTAAAAATTCTGTTATTTGCTGATGATTTCACAATATTCGTATCCGGTAAAAATGTACTTACACTACAACTGCTGATACAACAAACCATAAAAGAAATAGAGAGGTGGAGTTCTTCAACTGGTTTCAGTTTTTCTACTCAGAAAACGAAGGCAGTTATCTTCTCCAAAAGCAGAAATAAAGAAACAATTGAACTTCAGCTGAATAACCACACTATACACCAAGCGAAACAAGTGAAATTTTTAGGGATGATTTTTGATGACAAACTAACATGGAAGCAGCACATAGACAGCATAAAGATCAATTGTACACAAGGCCTAAATATTATAAGAGTACTCTCACATCACACATGGGGGGCTGACATAGACAGCCTCACGACCATCTACAAAAGTCTCATCAAATCTAAACTGGAATATGGTATTCTAGCTCACCTCAATACAAGTAAAACAAACATAAAAGTTATCCAAAGGATAGAGTCCAAGGCCCTACGATTGATTACAGGAGCCTTCTGTACAACTCCCATTAAGAGCCTGTACTGTTTATTAGGAGAATTACCCCTTGAGCACCGCTTCAAAAAAACAACAATTAACTACGCTATAAAGAGAACCACCCACCCTACTCACCTTAATCATGAACTGATTTCCCTAAACTATTTTGAAGATACATACCACAAAAACCCAAATATAAGGCCATCCTTTCATCGTAGATTGAGTTGCTACTTAAATGATATAAACTATGTCATTCCTGACCTGCTTCAGGCGTATAACAGCCATACACCGCCTTATATCGTCCCTACAGCTCACACTAACACCAGGCTTACAAAGTACTGCAGAAACCACATAAACCAACAAATAATTCACAACCATTTCAAGAGTATACAGGATGAATATATCAACGCACAATTCTATTATACTGATGCATCATCAACAGACGGAGGAGAAACAGTTGGATTCGCGGTAGTTAGTCCTAGAGAAACTAGAAAATACAAGATGGAAGGAAGTGTATTCTCAGGAGAATTGACGGCAATACACCACGCACTTTTAGAAATATTCGATGAGCAACATGAACAAGCTCAATACGTAGTATGTACAGACTCCTTGAGCGCAATTAAAATCATCGAACAAACATACCCCCGTCACCCTCTGGCCCAACAAATACAACATCTACTTTACCTACTACACCAGCGTCATAGAACAGTCACCTTCATATACGTACCCTCACACATACCGGAATAAAGGGAAATGAGTTAGCAGATGAAGCAGCTAAAGAGGCACTTGAAAGCCAATACTGTAAGAGAGTCTTCATTGGAGAAGAAGCCAATATTCAGGTGAAGAGGAAAATAGAGAGCAAATGGCAAGAAGAATGGATAGATAGCCCATCACATCTCAAAAACGTTAAGCCAACCCCATTGAGGAAATCATTTTACCCAAGCGGACGCAGAAACCAGATTAAAGTAAGCCGCTTGAGAAGTGGACACACAAAACTAACACATGGATTCCTGCTTTCAAGAGAAGAACCTCCACAGTGCGACCTATGTGAAACACGAGTGACAGTTAAACACGTAATAAGTGAGTGCACAAAATTTCAGGCAAAACGGCATGAGTGCGGAGTGAGTGCGCGGATAGAAGTTGCGTTAGGAAATAACAACAAAGAACTAGAAAAGACACTTAACTTCCTCAAAGAAATCGAACTTTATTATAAGATATAGATCAGGTACTAACTCTCATTAATATAGAGTATACACCCAAAATGATATAGCACATAATCACACATGTAACTCCAAATTTCTAAATAGTGGCCTGTGCTAATGACTCTCAGCGGTCGAAGCACAAGAATTTTAAATAAAAAAAAAAAAAAAAATTATATGAAAATTCATAATGCACTAGAATAATGAGCGTGACAAACAACATGAAAATGAATAATGAAAAAAATATATAAAATATTAAAGTCAAACTCAGATATCCCGGAAAAATTAAAGTTGAGTTTATTGAGCAATTATAATGAATAAAAATGAGCAAACACTATTTGCTTATATCATCACAGTCATCAATTTTGAATAAAACAGGGAATGCCAGTACCCATGAACTTTTATACAATATAAAAAATTCATAAAAGATTTCAAAAGTGTGATACAGAAATACAAAAATTTACAAATATGAAACAAATTCAAACTAAAACCGCATTGAAACAAATACATATGTTTGATTTAAATTCTCATTTCAGTTATTATGCTGTAAAAATTAACCCTCAATTATTCAAGTAACTACCAAAAAATTTAAATAAAAATAATCAACTTACTGCGAAAAGACTGAAAGGCTTCTGAAGTTCCACACTGTTCAAAGGCTGCACTTTTTCTTTCATATTCCTCTTTCTTGTTTATTGGATGGTCAGATAAAAAGTGTATAAACTTTCCTGACCATCCAATAAACATTAAAATGAATTTCATAAAGGAACAAAACAACAGGATTCATAAAATCTGTGATCCTACATTCAGAGATGGGAGCTTAAAAAGACTCTTTGATCTGTTGGTGGAGAATACTTATCCTAGGACAATGTTGGGAAAACTTCTTTACTCTGCTTCAACAGAGCCTCTGTTCGAAAGTCCAACACAACCTGATTCAGTGAAGGAGATAGAAGATGTGAAATACAGAAGCATTGTGAACATTTCATACCTTACGAACAAAATTGGGAAATGTTTTAGAGATTATAATGAAGAAGTTAAAATAGACTCACAGTGCAAAAAGAAAGTGGCAAATCTATACTCAAGATTAAAAGACCCTATATACCAAAAGAAATAAAATCTAATGTAGTGTACGAACTAGATATGTGCGGACTGTCATGAAACCTACGTGGGTCAAACCTCTCAGTGGCTCAGAAATCGGATTAACTTGCATAGCAGTGACATTAGAACAAATAACCCAAGATGTGCGTTATCAGTTCATGGTAATAATTACTCTCATACTGTAGACTTTGGTAACGTGAGAATTTTAGATGTGAATGTTAATTATAAAATAATATGTGTTCTGGAAATGATTCATATACAGAATCAAAATTGTCAAATTAACAAAAAAACGGAGACACACAGATTAAGTCCTTATATTCATACCTTCTGGAATATTCCAACAGACCTTTCTTCGATGGTCCAGTTGACGGATGACATTTGACTTTGTTACTATTTTCGTCTCAAGAATTTGAAATGTGATAATTGTTCTCCTGTTTATGAATATTTGTTTGCTGTATTTATGTGATTTGTACATGGAATTATTATTATCGAGCTGACTAATAGATTAATCTCGCATTCAATAAGTTGTTTGTACTCATTTCTTGTTACTGATGGGTGATGTGTTTTTGTAATTTTTGGTAAATATGGAACCATACTGTCTGCAGGAATTCTATCAAGAATTAAAGGATAATTCCAAGTAAAAATGTAACATTTGACTTGTTTCTCATTATTGTTTTACAATAATTGTAGAAATTAAATAAATTTCTATTTCTTTTTCTAGTCAATGATAAGAAAATAATCCCTCACAGGTACACACGAAAACGATCTTTGAGGATTAATAGAGGCAGTATAATATATGGCGTTTCTCCTTCATGGTAATCGGTACTAAAAAACTAATTATAGTAATGGTTTTTTAATTGGCAGAGGTAAACCGTTCTCGAAAGACGACAATAGGAAGAAATTGTTCTGAATATAATTTTTGTGAAATCTGTGTGCCTAATTCGCCATTTTCTTATCTAGTCGGCCAAACTTGAAATGAATTTTATTTACTCCAGGTAGTTGATTCATACTAATATTGAATGGCTACATTAAGGGATTTGAGCAAAAGAGTCTGGAATAAAATTCATTTTTCTTCTACCAATAATTCAAAATCAAAAAGCTGAAATCCGTCAATCGATTTGACTCATTTTTTGCCAATAAAATTCAGTATTTTTCTGTACACACGTCCTTGAAAAAAATGAAATTAATAAATACTGAAAAAAAAAAGTTTATGGTGCTGAGTCTTCATAACTATACTTAGCAACAACAAACCGAGCTACAATTCTATTGAATCTGTTGATTTCAAATACCTGTATTGCAAAGAAAAGTCAATTCATACCTCTGAAACCATCGAGTGGATATTTCCCCTTCACTAATATTGAGATTTAGAATTAGGAATCGATTGAAAGCATATAAAAAATACAATTTTGTCATCAGTTCATGCATTCATTCAATAAATACGGTGTCTTTACATCTCTATATACATATATACATTTTCAATTTTCAATATATACAATAAAAAATATTAAGTTTACTATCTCAATAATTTTGAGTAAAAAATAGGCTTTTCCATAAGAAACTCAATGTATTTTTCACCAAAACTCTCTTCCTCAGGTCAACACAATTATCAACATGACCCATTTCTTTCAGTTTTTCATTGGAAATATTCTTGAGTTTCATTCTGTCTACGGTGCCTTGTGAAGCTCTTTCTCTCTTCTCTTCATTCATTCTGGACAACTCACTTCGTAACGATTCTAAGGCTTCTGAAGTTCCACACTGTTCCAAGGCTGCACTATTTCTTTCATATTCTTCTTTGCGTTTCTATATTTAAAGAAATAATAAGTAGGGGGGGGGGGCGGTAAACCCTCGGTCATTCCATCTTTCCCCTGCCAATGGAAGGATCAATATTACAGGGGGGGGGTATAACAAAGTGACAGTTACAAACACTGTAACTAATGGCTTAGCTTCCAGAATTCAAAAATGCTACTTGGCAAATTTTTGCACTTTTGAAATTAAATGATGAAATCAATTGATAATTTAAATTTGAAGGGGGCTTCTGAATAGCATGGAGTGAATAGATATAATTCATATAAAAATGAATGCGACCCTTATCTGCGGCATTTATAGTTGTAGAAAAATACTCTTTATATCAAAGTTTTTGAAGGGATATTTCGCGAGATAGATACACACGGGTTTAATAAATACGAATTTAGGCAAGTTATAAAATATAACAGGGATCGCAGTGTCACGTGAAGGCTACTTCCGGGAGACGTTATAGAAGGAGCACGTTCGATATATGATCATTTTGATTTGGACTATGATCGTGATAAAATAGTAGGTCCTATCAGATTCCAGGCAGAAGGAAATTTTTTCAGGAAGGTTTCATGAATATTTCAATAAATGGAGTTTGTTTTCAGTTTTATTCACCTTGAGGGGTTCCAGTTAAATGCTCATTAATTTTTTGAAATTGATTATCGTTTTTGATTCATAAGTTATTGTTACTTTACGATTTCATTTTTGTTGTGAGGTTTGTTCGCTTTCTACTCATTATCTTTCTTATATCGTTCTACTCATATATATCTATATATAGTTAACAGAACTAAGAGCCGTCTCAGGTATCTGATGCAATAAATGAACTCTTTTTTCTTTACCGAGCTTTCGCAATTAATTTATTGCATCCTCAGGGTTTCTAAAAAATACATATATAAAATAATAATGTTGTCAAACATAAAGTAGTCGGTTCTCACCGAAAACGAGATTTTTTTTCAATAAACGAAGTTCTCAATTTAACTTATTGAAAAAAATCTCGTTTTCGGTGAGAACCGACTCCTTTATATTTGACAACTTTATTATTGTATATCTGTATTTTTTAGAAACCTTGAGGATGCAATAAATTAATTGCGAAAGCTCGGTAAAGAAGAAAGAGTTCATTTATTGCATCAGGTACCTTTTTTAGCGTTTTATAAAATGAAATATTACGCGGGTTTAAGGGAATTGTTAATGGCAGAAGCTTGAAGGAAGAACTAATTTATACGCGAATCAATATTCACATGAGAATAGTGAGATATTATCAACGCATTCTTTGAATTTCTGATCATAAAATTCCTTGTTGGTGTGCATATCTTCTGCATATGTTCGATTCACGATTCATGAAGGTAATTTCAACATATAAAACAAAATTTTTCCTATAGTTTGCAAAAAAAATGCTATAAATAATCTTTACATTCAATGCTTTAGATTTATTGAGTTTAAATGTAGAGAAACTTAATAACATTGTGAAATGAAAGCACTCTACACAATTAATGCTCTGCCAACGCATTCAAAAGTCAATGATTAGAAAATAATTTCTCTTAGAAATGTCCCCTGATACGCAAGGAAAGAAATCTTAAGGAATAATAGAAACAGTATGGCGAAATTTAAGAAAATTCCGACTTTGAATTCGGAATTTAACGAAAAATAGTTTTAAAATATTATATGGTCCTTCTAGGCCTTGGGCATGGATTATTATAATTTGTCTCTAATACAGACATGTCTTCTTGATTTCTCAATAAGAGAAGCTCCCAATATTTACGAGAAAAGAAATAATTGATGATTTCATGAATTGAAGTCGGAGGAAAATTCGTGTCCAAAAAGAAGTATAATAGTCAATGATAATAAAATAATCCCTTCCAGGTACACACGAAAAAGGTCCTTGAGGAATAATAGACACAGTATAATATATGGCGTTTCTCTGTTTATGATACTCGGTACTCAAGAACTAATTATAGTAATGGTTTTTCAATTGGCAGAGGTGAACCGTTCTAAGAAAGACGACAATGAAAAGAAATTGTTCTGACTATTAGTTTTTTGAAATCTGTGTATCTTCTTCGTATTAGTCATTTTCTTATCTAGTCAGCCAAGTTTGAAATGAATTTTATTTACCTCAGGTAGTTGATTCATACTAATTTTGAATGGGTACTTGAAGGGGCTTGAGCATAAGAGTCTGGAATAAAATTCATTCTTCTTCTACCAATAATTTTAAATCAAAAAGCTGAAATCCGTCAACAATTGATTTGACTTAATTTTTGCCAATAAAATTCAGTATTTTTCTGTAACATCTTAGTCGCAATCCTAGGCAACTTCGGTTTTTCGAAGAAAACTCTCGGAAAATTGAATCCCACCGTAATAATTGTTTCTTTTATTTGTGGCTATCATAAGAAACACACGAGTCTTGAGAAAAATGACATTAATAAATACTGAAAAAAAAGTTTATGGTGGTGAGTCTTCATTACAATACTTCGCAACAACAAACCGAGTTACAATTCAATTGAATCAGTTGATTTCAAATAAGTACCTATATTGCAAAGAAAAGTCAATTTATACCTCTGAAACCATCGAGTGGATATTTCTCCTTTACTAATACTGAGATTTAGAATTAGGAATCGATTGAAAGCATATAAAAACTACAATTTTGTCATGAGTTCATTCATTCATTTAATAAATAAGGTGTCTTTACAGCTGTATATACATACTGGGTGGACTTTTTAAAACGAAACAGACGATTTTTGTTTCGAGGGGGACAATTTTTAAGGTCAAATTCACAACTATATCGCTTCAACCCTTAATGTTAGAACACCAACCCCTAAATTTTGAATAGGAAAGATAGGGTGAGTGATACCTCATTTGAAAGGTCTTTTTGTCCTTAATTCAGCCTATTAAATTTTTTCTCATTTAATGCATTTGTTTTCGAGATATTCAATTTTGAATTTCGTACAGTACCAGTCATTCCGCTAACCATGCTATGTGAAATCATCCATTATTTGACTAATTCATTCTGTGGTTACGATGATAACCATTAATTGTCAACATTAAACAACGAAATAATTATGATTGGTAATTACTTTCTTCATCAACAATTAAGGTGGTTGTCTCGTCTGTTTCGTTTTAAAAACCCACCCTGTATATACATTTTCTATATTTACAATGAAAAATATGAAGTTTACTAACTCAATAATTTGGAGTAAAAAATAGGCTTTTCCATAAGAAATTCTATATATTTTTCACCAAAACTCTCTTCCTCAGGTCAACACAATTATTAACATGACCCAATTCTTTCAGTTTTTCATCAGAAATATTCTTGAATTTCATTCTGTCTACGGAGCCTTGTGAAGCTCTCTCTTTTTTCTCTTCATTCTTGACGTCTTCTTCTTCTGGAACATGTGGAAGTATCTTTACAAATTTTGGTGTAGATTTCCCATTTACAGTGGTGTACCCATCAATAATTTGCCATCCAATGTATTTGCTTTGACTTGAAATATTCATGGTGATAATCTTGCTGAAAATGCAAACACAAATTATTAGAACCTACTTCGAGAAATATCAAATTATATGGAAATTCATAATGCACTAGAATAATGAGCGTGACAAACAACATGAAAATGAATAATGAAAAAAATATATAAAATATTAAAGTCAAACTCAGATATCCCGGAAAAATTAAAGTTGAGTTTATTGAGCAATTATAATGAATAAAAATGAGCAAACACTATTTGCTTATATCATCACAGTCATCAATTTTGAATAAAACAGGGAATGCCAGTACCCATGAACTTTTATACAATATAAAAAATTCATAAAAGATTTCAAAAGTGTGATACAGAAATACAAAAATTTACAAATATGAAACAAATTCAAACTAAAACCGCATTGAAACAAATACATATGTTTGATTTAAATTCTCATTTCAGTTATTTTGCTGTAAAAATTAACCCTCAATTATTCAAGTAACTACCAAAAAATTTAAATAAAAATAATCAACTTACTGCGAAACGACTGAA
Organism: Coccinella septempunctata; assembly: GCF_907165205.1. Taxonomy (NCBI): domain Eukaryota; kingdom Metazoa; phylum Arthropoda; class Insecta; order Coleoptera; family Coccinellidae; genus Coccinella; species Coccinella septempunctata. The sequence goes on along the minus strand of NC_058190.1, from coordinate 8,537,694 downwards.
AGGCTTCTGAAGTTCCACACTGTTCAAAGGCTGCACTTTTTCTTTCATATTCTTCTTTCTTGTTTATTGGATGGTCAGATAAAAAGTGTATAAACTTTCCTGACCATCCAATAAACATTAAAATTTCATAAAGGAACAAAACAACAGGATTCATAAAATCTGTGATCCTACATTCAGAGATGGGAGCTTAAAAAGACTCTTTGATCTGTTGGTGGAGAATACTTATCCTAGGACAATGTTGGGAAAACTTCTTTACTCTGCTTCAACAGAGCCTCTGTTCGAAAGTCCAACACAACCTGATTCAGTGAAGGAGATAGAAAATGTGAAATACAGAAGCATTGTGAACATTTCATACCTTACGAACAAAATTGGGAAATGTTTTAGAGATTATAATGAAAAAGTTAAAATAGACTCACAGTGCAAAAAGAAAGTGGCAAATCTATACTCAAGATTAAAAGACCCTATATACCAAAAGAAATAAAATCTAATGTAGTGTACGAACTAGATATGTGCGGACTGTCATGAAACCTACGTGGGTCAAACCTCTCAGTGGCTCAGAAATCGGATTAACTTGCATAGCAGTGACATTAGAACAAATAACCCAAGATGTGCGTTATCAGTTCATGGTAATAATTACTCTCATACTGTAGACTTTGGTAACGTGAGAATTTTAGATGTGAATGTTAATTATAAAATAATATGTGTTCTGGAAATGATTCATATACAGAATCAAAATTGTCAAATTAACAAAAAAACGGAGACACACAGATTAAGTCCTTATATTCATACCTTCTGGAATATTCCAACAGACCTTTCTTCGATGGTCCAGTTGTCGGATGACATTTGACTTTGTTACTATTTTCGTCTCAAGAATTTGAAATGTGATAATTGTTCTCCTGTTTATGAATATTTGTTTGCTGTATTTATGTGATTTGTACATGGAATTATTATTATCGAGCTGACTAATAGATTAATCTCGCATTCAATAAGTTGTTTGTACTCATTTCTTGTTACTGATGGGTGATGTGTTTTTGTAATTTTTGGTAAATATGGAACCATACTGTCTGCAGGAATTCTATCAAGAATTCAAGGATAATTCCAAGTAAAAATGTAACATTTGACTTGTTTCTCATTATTGTTTTACAATAATTGTAGAAATTAAATAAATTTCTATTTCTTTTTCTAGTCAATGATAAGAAAATAATCCCTCACAGGTACACACGAAAACGATCTTTGAGGATTAATAGAGACAGTATAATATATGGCGTTTCTCCTTCATGGTAATCGGTACTAAAAAACTAATTATAGTAATGGTTTTTTAATTGGCAGAGGTAAACCGTTCTCGAAAGACGACAATAGAAAGAAATTGTTCTGAATATAATTTTTGTGAAATCTGTGTGCCTAATTCGCCATTTTCTTATCTAGTCGGCCAAACTTGAAATGAATTTTATTCACTCCAGGTAGTTGATTCATACTAATATTGAATGGCTACATTAAGGGATTTGAGCAAAAGAGTCTGGAATAAAATTCATTTTTCTTCTACCAATAATTCAAAATCAAAAAGCTGAAATCCGTCAATCGATTTGACTCATTTTTTGCCAATAAAATTCAGTATTTTTCTGTACACACGTCCTTGAAAAAAATGAAATTAATAAATACTGAAAAAAAAAAGTTTATGGTGCTGAGTCTTCATAACTATACTTAGCAACAACAAACCGAGCTACAATTCTATTGAATCTGTTGATTTCAAATACCTGTATTGCAAAGAAAAGTCAATTCATACCTCTGAAACCATCGAGTGGATATTTCCCCTTCACTAATATTGAGATTTAGAATTAGGAATCGATTGAAAGCATATAAAAAATACAATTTTGTCATCAGTTCATGCATTCATTCAATAAATACGGTGTCTTTACAACTCTATATACATATATACATTTTCAATTTTCAATATATACAATAAAAAATATTAAGTTTACTATCTCAATAATTTTGAGTAAAAAATAGGCTTTTCCATAAGAAACTCAATGTATTTTTCACCAAAACTCTCTTCCTCAGGTCAACACAATTATCAACATGACCCATTTCTTTCAGTTTTTCATTGGAAATATTCTTGAGTTTCATTCTGTCTACGGTGCCTTGTGAAGCTCTTTCTCTCTTCTCTTCATTCATTCTGGACAACTCACTTCGTAACGATTCTAAGGCTTCTGAAGTTCCACACTGTTCAAAGGCTGCACTATTTCTTTCATATTCTTCTTTGCGTTTCTATATTTAAAGAAATAATAAGTAGGGGGGGGGGGGGCGGTAAACCCTCGGTCATTCCATCTTTCCCCTGCCAATGGAAGGATCAATATTACAGGGGGGGGGGTATAACAAAGTGACAGTTTCAAACACTGTAACTAATGGCTTAGCTTCCAGAATTCAAAAATGCTACTTGGCAAATTTTTGCACTTTTGAAATTAAATGATGAAATCAATTGATAATTTAAATTTGAAGGGGGCTTCTGAATAGCATGGAGTGAATAGATATAATTCATATAAAAATGAATGCGACCCTTATCTGCGGCATTTATAGTTGTAGAAAAATACTCTTTATATCAAAGTTTTTGAAGGGATATTTCGCGAGATAGATACACACGGGTTTAATAAATACGAATTTAGGCAAGTTATAAAATATAACAGGGATCGCAGTGTCACGTGAAGGCTACTTCCGGGAGACGTTATAGAAGGAGCACGTTCGATATATGATCATTTTGATTTGGACTATGATCGTGATAAAATAGTAGGTCCTATCAGATTCCAGGCAGAAGGAAATTTTTTCAGGAAGGTTTCATGAATATTTCAATAAATGGAGTTTGTTTTCAGTTTTATTCACCTTGAGGGGTTCCAGTTAAATGCTCATTAATTTTTTGAAATTGATTATCGTTTTTGATTCATAAGTTATTGTTACTTTACGATTTCATTTTTGTTGTGAGGTTTGTTCGCTTTCTACTCATTATCTTTCTTATATCGTTCTACTCATATATATCTATATATAGTTAACAGAACTAAGAGCCGTCTCAGGTATCTGATGCAATAAATGAACTCTTTTTTCTTTACCGAGCTTTCGCAATTAATTTATTGCATCCTCAGGGTTTCTAAAAAATACAGATATAAAATAATAAAGTTGTCAAACATAAAGTAGTCGGTTCTCACCGAAAACGAGATTTTTTTTCAATAAACGAAGTTCTCAATTTAACTTATTGAAAAAAATCTCGTTTTCGGTGAGAACCGACTCCTTTATATTTGACAACTTTATTATTGTATATCTGTATTTTTTAGAAACCTTGAGGATGCAATAAATTAATTGCGAAAGCTCGGTAAAGAAGAAAGAGTTCATTTATTGCATCAGGTACCTTTTTTAGCGTTTTATAAAATGAAATATTACGCGGGTTTAAGGGAATTGTTAATGGCAGAAGCTTGAAGGAAGAACTAATTTATACGCGAATCAATATTCACATGAGAATAGTGAGATATTATCAACGCATTCTTTGAATTTCTGATCATAAAATTCCTTGTTGGTGTGCATATCTTCTGCATATGTTCGATTCACGATTCATGAAGGTAATTTCAACATATAAAACAAAATTTTTCCTATAGTTTGCAAAAAAAATGCTATAAATAATCTTTACATTCAATGCTTTAGATTTATTGAGTTTAAATGTAGAGAAACTTAATAACATTGTGAAATGAAAGCACTCTACACAATTAATGCTCTGCCAACGCATTCAAAAGTCAATGATTAGAAAATAATTTCTCTTAGAAATGTCCCCTGATACGCAAGGAAAGAAATCTTAAGGAATAATAGAAACAGTATGGCGAAATTTAAGAAAATTCCGACTTTGAATTCGGAATTTAACGAAAAATAGTTTTAAAATATTATATGGTCCTTCTAGGCCTTGGGCATGGATTATTATAATTTGTCTCTAATACAGACATGTCTTCTTGATTTCTCAATAAGAGAAGCTCCCAATATTTACGAGAAAAGAAATAATTGATGATTTCATGAATTGAAGTCGGAGGAAAATTCGTGTCCAAAAAGAAGTATAATAGTCAATGATAATAAAATAATCCCTTCCAGGTACACACGAAAAAGGTCCTTGAGGAATAATAGACACAGTATAATATATGGCGTTTCTCTGTTTATGATACTCGGTACTCAAGAACTAATTATAGTAATGGTTTTTCAATTGGCAGAGGTGAACCGTTCTAAGAAAGACGACAATGAAAAGAAATTGTTCTGACTATTAGTTTTTTGAAATCTGTGTATCTTCTTCGTATTAGTCATTTTCTTATCTAGTCAGCCAAGTTTGAAATGAATTTTATTTACCCCAGGTAGTTGATTCATACTAATTTTGAATGGGTACTTGAAGGGGCTTGAGCATAAGAGTCTGGAATAAAATTCATTCTTCTTCTACCAATAATTTTAAATCAAAAAGCTGAAATCCGTCAACAATTGATTTGACTTAATTTTTGCCAATAAAATTCAGTATTTTTCTGTAACATCTTAGTCGCAATCCTAGGCAACTTCGGTTTTTCGAAGAAAACTCTCGGAAAATTGAATCCCACCGTAATAATTGTTTCTTTTATTTGTGGCTATCATAAGAAACACACGAGTCTTGAGAAAAATGACATTAATAAATACTGAAAAAAAAGTTTATGGTGGTGAGTCTTCATTACAATACTTCGCAACAACAAACCGAGTTACAATTCAATTGAATCAGTTGATTTCAAATAAGTACCTATATTGCAAAGAAAAGTCAATTTATACCTCTGAAACCATCGAGTGGATATTTCTCCTTTACTAATACTGAGATTTAGAATTAGGAATCGATTGAAAGCATATAAAAACTACAATTTTGTCATGAGTTCATTCATTCATTTAATAAATAAGGTGTCTTTACAGCTGTATATACATACTGGGTGGACTTTTTAAAACGAAACAGACGATTTTTGTTTCGAGGGGGACAATTTTTAAGGTCAAATTCACAACTATATCGCTTCAACCCTTAATGTTAGAACACCAACCCCTAAATTTTGAATAGGAAAGATAGGGTGAGTGATACCTCATTTGAAAGGTCTTTTTGTCCTTAATTCAGCCTATTAAATTTTTTCTCATTTAATGCATTTGTTTTCGAGATATTCAATTTTGAATTTCGTACAGTACCAGTCATTCCGCTAACCATGCTATGTGAAATCATCCATTATTTGACTAATTCATTCTGTGGTTACGATGATAACCATTAATTGTCAACATTAAACAACGAAATAATTATGATTGGTAATTACTTTCTTCATCAACAATTAAGGTGGTTGTCTCGTCTGTTTCGTTTTAAAAACCCACCCTGTATATACATTTTCTATATTTACAATGAAAAATATGAAGTTTACTAACTCAATAATTTGGAGTAAAAAATAGGCTTTTCCATAAGAAATTCTATATATTTTTCACCAAAACTCTCTTCCTCAGGTCAACACAATTATTAACATGACCCAATTCTTTCAGTTTTTCATCAGAAATATTCTTGAATTTCATTCTGTCTACGGAGCCTTGTGAAGCTCTCTCTTTTTTCTCTTCATTCTTGACGTCTTCTTCTTCTGGAACATGTGGAAGTATCTTTACAAATTTTGGTGTAGATTTCCCATTTACAGTGGTGTACCCATCAATAATTTGCCATCCAATGTATTTGCTTTGACTTGAAATATTCATGGTGATAATCTTGCTAAAAATGCAAACACAAATTATTAGAACCTACTTCGAGAAATATCAAATTATATGAAAATTCATAATGCACCAGAATAATAAGCGTGACAAACAACATGAAAATGAATAATGAAAAAAATATATAAAATATTAAAGTCAAACTCAGATATCCCGGAAAAATTAAAGTTGAGTTTATTGAGCAATTATAATGAATAAAAATGAGCAAACACTATTTGCTTATATCATCACAGTCATCAATTTTGAATAAAACAGGGAATGCCAGTACCCATGAACTTTTATACAATATAAAAAATTCATAAAAGATTTCAAAAGTGTGATACAGAAATACAAAAATTTACAAATATGAAACAAATTCAAACTAAAACCGCATTGAAACAAATACATATGTTTGATTTAAATTCTCATTTCAGTTATTTTGCTGTAAAAATTAACCCTCAATTATTCAAGTAACTACCAAAAAATTTAAATAAAAATAATCAACTTACTGCGAAACGACTGAAAGGCTTCTGAAGTTCCACACTGTTCAAAGGCTGCACTTTTTCTTTCATATTCTTCTTTCTTGTTTATTGGATGGTAAGATAAAAAGTGTATAAACTTTCCTGACCATCCAATAAACATTAAAATGAATTTCATAAAGGAACAAAACAACAGGATTCATAAAATCTGTGATCCTACATTCAGAGATGGGAGCTTAAAAAGACTCTTTGATCTGTTGGTGGAGAATACTTATCCTAGGACAATGTTGGGAAAACTTCTTTACTCTGCTTCAACAGAGCCTCTGTTCGAAAGTCCAACACAACCTGATTCAGTGAAGGAGATAGAAAATGTGAAATACAGAAGCATTGTGAACATTTCATACCTTACGAACAAAATTGGGAAATGTTTTAGAGATTATAATGAAAAAGTTAAAATAGACTCACAGTGCAAAAAGAAAGTGGCAAATCTATACTCAAGATTAAAAGACCCTATATACCAAAAGAAATAAAATCTAATGTAGTGTACGAACTAGATATGTGCGGACTGTCATGAAACCTACGTGGGTCAAACCTCTCAGTGGCTCAGAAATCGGATTAACTTGCATAGCAGTGACATTAGAACAAATAACCCAAGATGTGCGTTATCAGTTCATGGTAATAATTACTCTCATACTGTAGACTTTGGTAACGTGAGAATTTTAGATGTGAATGTTAATTATAAAATAATATGTGTTCTGGAAATGATTCATATACAGAATCAAAATTGTCAAATTAACAAAAAAACGGAGACACACAGATTAAGTCCTTATATTCATACCTTCTGGAATATTCCAACAGACCTTTCTTCGATGGTCCAGTTGACGGATGACATTTGACTTTGTTACTATTTTCGTCTCAAGAATTTAAAATGTGATAATTGTTCTCCTGTTTATGAATATTTGTTTGCTGTATTTATGTGATTTGTATATGGAATTATTATTATCGAGCTGACTAATAGATTAATCTCGCATTCAATAAGTTGTTTGTACTCATTTCTTGTTACTGATGGGTGATGTGTTTTTGTAATTTTTGGTAAATATGGAACCATACTGTCTGCAGGAATTCTATCAAGAATTCAAGGATAATTCCAAGTAAAAATGTAACATTTGACTTGTTTCTCATTATTGTTTTACAATAATTGTAGAAATTAAATAAATTTCTATTTCTTTTTCTAGTCAATGATAAGAAAATAATCCCTCACAGGTACACACGAAAACGATCTTTGAGGATTGTTGGGGAAAAGACTTGGATTTCAAAATACGCGTTATTCCATGTGGTATCAGGAATCTAATTCGTTACTCCCCCCTCATCAAAAAGACAATTAGTCAGTAATGAATGACATTTCGCACAATCGACATACATACTGCTTATCGCTACGTTTTTAGTATTTCTTCGCTATTTTTCAAAACTACTTATTTTCACTGTGACTATAGTGAAAGTGCTGTGTTGCTGTGTACACTAAAAATTCAACAGTGCTGTATTGCTGACTTCAAGAAGAGCTCAATCGACCGTTGGCACTGGCAAAATTGGAGCTACAACATCCAGGTGAGGTTTCTGATACCGCCGCTTTTTTTTTAATACAGTCCATTTTATCTCAACAACTTAAGAGCTATCATTTTCGCCAACATTTTGATCCTTCTGTAGCCGGATATAAACCATGTTTTCATCTTGAAATTCAAAATTTTCATTGCAGTTTCAAATTGATCGCATGTGCGTGGAGATCGCCAATCGCTCGTGGTCGGAAGGGTTACCGCTTTCAATAGAAGCTCGTCAGATTTTCCAATTATTTGATGCAGTTATTATAGTTCTAAGGGATATATTATCAATTTTATTGATTTTTAAATGCAAACTCTGTAATTGAAATCGAACACCTGTTCCGCCATTTTCATAAGTTCTTCAGCATTTTGAAAACGCAGTGACCTTGATCCTGAAAATTCATCTCGCGCATCAACGCATGTCTGTTGACATCATTTTCCGATCAGCTGATTTCACTGTATTTCGTCTGAATAACGGAGCGCGATGGATAAATTAAAAAAGTCCAAAACATTTCGAAACAATTCGATTTCCGATATGAAGTCGCTTCATGTTCTAGCCCAGAAGGCTAAAACCGATAGAACTCAACACGTCTCATTCAAGGTACGCTATCAAGATATACAGACGATTCACGACGCATTTCTTGAACATCACAACAAGGTAATTTCCGCACTTTTGAATGATCCTGACTCCGATTTGGAACCGGAAAATTTGGTTCGAGAGAGTTTTCTTTCCGATTACTACGATGTGAAGACATGCTTTACCGAATTATTCGATGATTACGTAAGTTCGCCATCAGGACCAAGTCATAATAGTACAATGTTGGGTCCATCCACTAATCATGGAAATGTTCGATTACCTAAAATTACATTGATGAAATTTAGTGGTGATTACAAAGACTTCACATCATTTCGAGATCAGTTTGATGCACTTGTGCACAACAATCCATTCTTAACTCCAATAGAAAAATTCACTTATTTGGTTAGTTCTGTTCAAGGCTCTGCACTTTCTTTAGTTAAAACGTTGCCTTTAACGTCGCCTAATTACGTCATCGCTTATAAAAGTATTGTTGATCGTTTTTCAAATCGCCGCTTACAATCTCAGAGTCTGTGGACCAAAATAGAAAACGCTCCTAAGATCACAAGTCCTTCTACAGAATCTTATAGAAAATTGATAGATACCTTCACCGAAAACGTTGCTGCTTTAAAAACCCTCAAATTTCCCACCGATCATTGGGATTTTATTTTAGTCATGATGATTATAAAACGTCTTGACAAGAATACGCTTACACGCTTTGAAATGGAACATCAATCCACCGAAGTTCCAACATTCAGTGAAGTAATTGATTTCATTAATAGACATTATCTTGTGTTAGAAACGCTGGGATCTTCAACTTCGCAAACAATTAATGATAAACAAAGTGCACTGCGAAAATCTGCTTCTTTTATACGTCCCATTTCATCTCGTACTACTGCATTGTTTGTCAACAAATCGCCCGCCGCTACTTGTATTTTTTGCCAAGCAAATCATTCGCTTTATACTTGTTCTGCATTATTTGCTAATAAGTCTGTTTCTGATCGCTATCACTTCTGTAAAGACAACAAACTATGTTTCAATTGTCTAAGTTCCTCCCATGATTTACGATCTTGCAGATCCTCGCATACATGTAAAGTATGTAAGTCAAAATTTCATCACACACTTCTCCATGACAACACTAAAATGCGCTCCGCTAATGCTTCAAGTTTTTCATCATCCGCAATATCCCCTATGTCAAATGGTCAAGAATCATTTCGACCGCAAAATAACTCAAATCGCCCTGATAATGATTCGACTTTCGTTGGTGCTGGGGTCATGGCACATCCCAGTCATGTTCTTTTGGCTACTGCTTATGTTGATGTGTGTGATGGCCGCGGTGCTCATCAATCTCTTAGATGTTTAATAGATTCGGGTAGTATGACTTGTTTTATCACGGAAAAGGCAGTAAAACGTCTGAACTTGCATAAAGTTCCTAATTTTGTTGAAGTCAGAGGATTAGGATCCATGAATGCTAAATTGAGTAGTGGATCAGTATCGCTATCATTGAAACCAGTAATGTCGAATAATCCGATTTTATTTACTGATGCTATAGTAATTGATAGAATTTGTGAAAATTTACCTGTACATCCAGTTTGTACTGATTCATTGAATCATATTCGTAATTTACCCTTAGCTGATCCATCATTTCATCGTCCCGGTGCCATAGATTTGCTTCTGGGAGCAGAGATTTTTTCTCGAATTATTTTATCTGACTGCATCACCGGTAACGATAATCAACCCGTGGCTATAAATACTGTATTCGGGTATATTTTACTTGGTAAAACCAATAACAGTTTTCCGCATCCTGTTTCTTCGTTTTTCATAAACTCAAGCGAAAATGTGCTCGACTGTGACATACAAAAATTTTGGGAAGCGGAAACTGTCCCCCAAGTCGAACATTTCAGTCAGGAAGAAGTTGATTGTGAAAAGCATTTTCTTGAAACGGTATCTCGCGCCGATGATGGAAAATTTGTCGTCTCAGTACCTTTTGTTGATAATTCAACGCCACAGTTCATGAACATGCGTGAGTTCGCCTTATCTCGATTTTACTCACTTGAACGCCGTCTATTAAAGAATCCTCAGTTGGATACACAGTACAAAGAATTTATGATGGATTACCTCAAATCAAATCATATGGAAGTTATACCTTCCGATGAAATACAGTCGAATTCATATTATCTAGTTCATCATTGCGTACTAAAACCTGAAAGCATCTCAACCAAATTGCGAGTTGTTTTTAACGGATCATATAAATTATTTAACTCTCAAAAAACCCTTAACGATCATTTAATGACAGGTCCAAAATTGCAACCCGATATTTCCAAAATCATAACTAGTTTTCGCCTTTTTCCATTTGTTATATGCTGTGATATACGCCAAATGTATCGGATGATTTGGGTGAACTCTAGTCATTGTGATTTTCAAAGAATTCTTTTTCGCTTTTCACCGAACGATAAAGTTGACTTTCGCTTGAAAACCGTCACTTATGGACTACGATCGAGCCCATACTTAGCGCTTCGCGTCCTGCGTAAACTCGCAGAAGATGAAAAATCAAGTCATCCACATGCAGCCGAAATTATTTCAAATAATTCATATATCGATGATTTTATTTTTAGTGCACCCACCATTGAAGACGCTCGCACACTCCGTGATGATTTAATTTCCTTGTTAGAGAAGGCTGGTTTTCAACTGCGTAAGTTTTGCAGTAATGAGCCATCACTTCTGAGTGATTTGCCAGCATCGCATGTATCTGTTGACCCACTATCATTTGACAATGGGTCACAACCGTTCTCATTAAAAGTTTTAGGACTGAATTGGAATCCCAGCAATGATTACTTTAGTTTTTTCTGTAAAGCAATTGACAATTCATTATGTAGGTACGAAAAGGATTATGCTCTCTGAATTAGCGAAAGTGTATGATCCCCTCGGTTTTGTTGCACCTACGATTTTTCTCGCTAAAAACTTAATCCAACAACTATGGATATCGAAAACTGATTGGGATGAAACACCGCCTCCTGACATTACCCGTGTCTGGCAACAATATGCTGCAGAACTACCGTTACTCTCGGAGTTGAAAATTCCACGCCTTATTATTCCACCTGAGGTCTCCAGTTACGAGATCCATGGGTTCTGTGACGCCAGTGAGAGGGGATACGCATGTGTCATTTATTTAAGAGCGCTGAATAATTTTTCGATTTCTACTAATTTTTTATGTGCAAAATCCAAACTTGCGCCTTTGAAGAGGATAACTATTCCTCGCCTCGAACTGTGCGCTGCAGTCTTACTCAGCAAATTAATGAAATATACTGTCAAAATTTTGGAATCGACCATACTTATAAAGCGAGTGGTCTCTTGGTCAGATTCGCAAATCGTACTTCACTGGCTGAACGGCGAATCTACTCGTTGGAAACCGTTCGTGGCCAATCGTGTCTCTTTCATACAAACTAATTTACCTCAAAATTCATGGTATTATATTAATACAGAAAATAATCCCGCAGACATCGCTTCTCGAGGCGTACTGCCGTCTCATCTTCTCTCGGTAAGTTGGTGGTTCACCGGTCCACCACTGTTGCAAGAACGTGAGATATCAAGTTTCATTCCAACCTCTTCCTTTTCATATCCTACGGAGGAGCAACGTAAATTAGTTTTATTGAATGTCCCCAATGATGAAAATTTGGTTGACAGTTTACTGGACAGATTCTCGTCATTCAATACCTTGTTACGTGTTGCAGCGTATGTTCTGCGATTTATAAATAATGTACGGAATCGGTCCAACAAATTTACTGATCGTCTGTCTTCCAGTGAGATGTACTCCGCTCTTTTGTTGATTGTCAAGTTCACCCAACATAAATATTTTGCGCAGGAATATGAAAGCAGAAGGTTTTCGTTTCCTCTTCGAAAGTTGCACGCATTCATTGATTCCGAGGGTGTTTTACGAGTAGGAGGACGCATCAAACACGCTCACCTGCCACATGATGCGAAGTTTCCGATGCTCTTGCCACGACAGAGCCGCTTAACCTCTTTGATCATAGATCATTACCATAAAACCTATTTGCATGCGGGGTGCCGCACCACCCAATACTTAATTTCTCAAAAATTCTGGATTCTAGCTAGCAAACGCGCCATTAATTCAGTAATTTCAAAATGCTTTCGTTGCTGGAAAATAGCTCCTAAACCGTATCAACCCCCTATGGCTTCACTACCGAAAAGTCGAGTTACGCAAGCTAAAGCTTTTCTTAATTCTGCTGTTGACTTCGGAGGTCCTTATTACATAACTTTGACCCGTCATCGTGGTGTCAAAGCTTGCAAAGCTTACATATGTGTTTTTGTATGCCTTGTTACGAAAGCTGTGCATTTAGAGTTAGCTAGCGATTTATCATCTGAAACGTTTCTTTCTGCCTTGCAGCGATTCATTGCAAGAAGAGGAAGAATTCAAACAATTTTTTGTGATAACGCCACAAACTTCGTTGGAGCAAGTAAACAATTAAAGCTGATGCAAACTGCAGCTCAACAAGAATCTATAAATTTTAAGTTTTCACCACCCTCTGGTCCCCATTTCAACGGACTAGCTGAAGCTGGTATCAAATCCGTGAAACTCCATCTAACGAAGGTAATTGGTGACCAAATTCTTTCGTACGAAGAGTTCAACACCATTTTGACGTTGATCGAATCCAGTTTGAATTCGCGTCCACTGACACCACTGTCCTCAGACATTGAAAGTGTTGATATTTTGACGCCTGGACACTTTCTCATGATGGAACCGCCATCTGCAGTTCCCACTCCATAGTTTTCTGATTTACCCTTGAACCGTTTATCTAGATGGCAACTTCTACAACGCATTCATCATGATTTTTGGCGTCGTTGGCGCCAAGAGTATTTACATACGCTGCAGCAGCGTACCAAGTGGCTGGATCCACTATCACCTCCTAAAATTGGCACGGTGGTGTTGATAAAAGATAATAATGTTCCGCCGGGCAAATGGAATTTAGGTAGAATCCTTGATTTACACCCTGGTGACGATAAGGTTGCTCGCGTCGCCACCTTACTAAAACGCCCACTTGTGAAACTTTGCCCACTTCCCAGTGAGCAATCCTAATGAAAAAAATAATTGCATCAAATTTGGTATTTTATTTATAAGTTATTTCTGCGTGAATTATTTCGTTTTTTTTTTTTGTATCAAATGATTCGCTCTCTACGCATCTGCGATCAACGATCATATTTGTTTTTTTTTCTCACTCAAGTTTAAATAATTTTTCCAATATGTATGTTTAAAATTCATTCTTCATTTTCCCGGGGCAGGATGTTGGGGAAAAGACTTGGATTTCAAAATACGCGTTATTCCATGTGGTATCAGGAATCTAATTCGTTACTCCCCCCTCATCAAAAAGACAATTAGTCAGTAATGAATGACATTTCGCACAATCGACATACATACTGCTTATCGCTACGTTTTTAGTATTTCTTCGCTATTTTTCAAAACTACTTATTTTCACTGTGACTATAGTGAAAGTGCTGTGTTGCTGTGTACACTAAAAATTCAACAGTGCTGTATTGCTGACTTCAAGAAGAGCTCAATCGACCGTTGGCACTGGCAAAATTGGAGCTACAACATCCAGGTGAGGTTTCTGATACCGCCGCTTTTTTTTTAATACAGTCCATTTTATCTCAACAACTTAAGAGCTATCATTTTCGCCAACAAGGATTAATAGAGACAGTATAATATATGGCCTTTCTCCTTCATGGTACACGGTACTAAAAAACTAATTATAGTAATGGTTTTTTAATTGGCAGAGGTAAACCGTTCTCGAAAGACGACAATAGAAAGAAATTTTTCTGAATATAATTTTTGTGAAATCTGTGTGCCCAATTCGCATTTGTCATTTTCTTATCTAGTCGGCCAAGTTTGAAATGAATTTTATTTACCCCAGGTAGTTGATTCATAATAATATTGAATGGGTACATTAAGGGATTTGAGCAAAAGAGTCTGGAATAAAATTCATTTTTCTTCTACCAATAATTCAAAATCAAAAAGCTGAAATCCGTCAATCGATTTGACTTATTTTTTGCCAATAAAATTCAGTATTTTTCTGTATCTCCTTAGTCGCAATCCTAGGCAACTTCAGTTATTCGAAGAAAATCCAGTTGAGTGACATTAGAACAAATAACCCAAGATGTGCGTTATCAGTTCATGCTAATAAGTACTCTCATACTGTAGACTTTGGTAACGTAAGAATTTTAGATGTGAATGTTTATTATAAGAAAAGATGTGTTCTGGAAATGATTCATATTCAGAATCAAAATTGCAAAATTAAAAAAAAACGGACACACAGAGATTAAGTCCAATATATTCATACCTTCTGGAATATTCCAACAGACCTTTCTTCGATGGTCCAGTTGACGGACGACATTTGACTTTGTTACTATTTTCGTCTCATGAATTTAGAATGTGCAATGTGATAATTGTTGTCCTGTTTATGAATGTTTGTTTTCTGTATTTATGTGATTTGTACATGGAATTATTATTATCGAGCTGACTAATAGATTAATCTCGCATTCAGTAAGTTGTTTGTACTCATTTCTTGTTACTGATGGGTGGTGTGTTTTGTTTATATATTTTTTATAAAAATATTATATTTATATATAACAGTTTCGAAAGCTAGGCTATACATGAATAAAGAGTGAATACGTCTCATGAATCATTGGTCGATATCTCTTTTCCTAACCCGAATGTATCTAAATATATATATATATATATATATTTTTTAGCGTTTTATAAAAACGCTAAAAACGCAACTTCAGTTTATCGATGAAAACTCTCGGAAAATTGAATCCCACCGTAATAATTGTTTCTTTTATTTGTGGCTATCATAAGAAACACACGTCCTTGAAAAAAATGAAATTAATAAATACTGAAAAAAAAAAAGTTTATGGTGCTGAGTCTTCATAACTATCAGTGTGTGAAATATCGACTGATGGATTGTAATGAGGAATGATATTGATCGGGTTAGCAGTCAGTATTAGGTGTTTACTTTCTCTTTATTGTTTAGGCCTAGCTTTCGGAAAACCTCGTTTCCATCTTCAGGGCCACTAAAATGTATATGGTAATAAAAACAAGAAACATACAATATGACAACAGAGACTTACATCAATGCGAGAAGAAAAATATCTGTCGTAATAAATGCATTGGTACTCAGTCCTATGTAAGCTCGAAACACATAAATTGTCACAAAATGAATACACAAAGAGAAATCGTGTTACAAATAATCAAAACAATAGATAAAACCCGGAACATAGACAAATGGCTAAGCGAGGTTATACATTACCATAGAAATATGATGTCAAAAAACAAGGAAAGGTAAGGACAAGCAGAGAGGGAAAAGACAGAAAGGGAAATGACAGACCCGGACAGTGGCGTCACGAGTCATGGGGCAGTGGGTGTTCTGTGTAGGGAGAAGGAAAGGTGGGCGGCTTATTAATCAGATTAACGATGTTGCAGTAGATGGAGTTAATGCCGTTAAAGTCGGTGTTAATGTTGAGGTTGTTGTCTCGGCTCATTATCTCGACAGCTATTAGATTCAGACTTCAATATCTTGGCATCACCGAAGTTCATCGTGTGGTTCATCTCATAACAGTGTTTGGATAGGCCAGTAGTCTGCTTAGCCATCGCACAGTCCCTGACGTGCTCCCTTAATCGCGTCTTGAGATTTCTCCCCGTTTGGCCGATGTATGTCTTATCACAGTCTGTGCAGTTTATAGCATAGACTATTCCAGCCCTTTTCTCGATGGGTGTTATATCCTTCATCCTTGAGAAAACATGTCTGCCAAGGGTGTTGGGCATGCGTTTGGCAATGAGGAACATGTTTCTGTCTACGACGTGGTGGCTTATGGTTTTGATGATACGGGGGGTGATAGCAGGGTGATATGGCAGTGAGAAAAACCTGGGGACAACAGGTGTCGTTTGGTCGACATCCTGGGGGGTATGGGGTGAGATCTCGGCATGGGGTTCGGTGGTGTATCCTGGAGTATTGAAAAGGATTTTATTGATTAGTCTCCTTGGGTAAGAATTGCTGTAGAGTAGGTCGGCCAGTCTGTGGAGGCTGTTCTGCAAGTGTTGGGGGGAGACTAACTTTTCTAACCGGCCTTTCATTCCCAGAATGAGGTTGATCTTCTGTTTGTGTTCATGGGATGATTTGTAGTTGAGGTATCGCCCAGAGGCAGTTGGCTTCTGATACCAATCAGTGGAAATCGTGTTGTCGTCATTGCGTATCAACTGTAAATCCAAGTATGGAAGGGTGGAATTGGTCTCAACCTCATGAGTAAAATTTATGTGAATGTTTTGGTCGTTCAATACACGAATAATGTCACCGAGTTGGTCGGCCCGTAAAATACAAAATAGATCATCTACGTATTTCTTCGTCATTAAAGGGGTGTAGCAAAGCAGCGAAAAAGCCCTATCAAGGATGTCGTCCACCACCATCTCCGCGAAAATGGAAGAAGAGTCAGTACCCATAGGTGTTCCCTTTGTTTGTTTGAAAAATTTTTCTTGGAACTGGCAGTAAGTAGTGTTGAAGACTAACCTGACGCACTCAAGGAAATCCCCTCTCTGTAATGGGCAATGTTCCCCAATTGAATCCCAATGAAGGTTGACGCTATCGATTACAGCCTCCAATGTGACGTTAGAGAAGAGGGATACGATATCAAGACTCACCATAATGTGGTCTTCAGGGATAGTAAAATTCTGAATAATGCTTGCGAAATGGAATGAGTCTCTAATGTAGTAACTGTTGTTATCCTTATCATGTGCTGAAGTGAGAACACCACTTATATATTTTGATAGCTTAGAGTTGGGGGAATCGATGTTGGCAACAATGGGTCTAACTGCCAGAGTGGGCTTGTGTATCTTGGGCAGGGAGTAAAATTTAGGAGCAGTAGAGTTGTATGTGGTTAGTTTTCCGGCAAGATGTGAGTTTATTTTTCCATCCTTTTTCAATTTTGATACAAACCGGTTGATCCTGTTTTGATATGTTTCAGTAGGATCACAGTCAAGGGGTGAATATGAGTTGGTATCAGTTAATATCTCGAATGATTTGTCAATGTATGTGCTCCTGGGCATTAGTACGCTGACGTTTCCTTTGTCGGATTTTGTCAGTATAAGGTCGGGATGTTGTCGCAGAAAACTACGTGCACAATTGATGTCATGAAGAATCACAGGGTTGTTATATGTATGGTGGTGTAAGATGAAATTAGTGATTATGTTAGTGCACTGTGCGGTGAGTATATCCTTGCTGTGGGGGTCGAGTCCCTGAATTATATAGTCAACATCGGATAAAAATCGCTTCATATCGAGTTTCCTGTGGTCGTCAAAGCTGAACTTTGGTCCCAAAGCGAAGACACCTCTAACATTGTCAGGAATGGTGATATCTGTTAAGTTTTTAAACCATTTTTCTTCGGTGTTAATGTGTGATAGAGAGATATATTCCGATTTAAGGCTATTGAACTTGTTAATCTGTCTGTTCCTAACTTTTCTGAAAAGTTGTTTGAACTCTTTTGTCTTTCTAGTGGTAAAACTGAGGAATATGTCGGGTGGCAAGAGAGCAACTAGTTCCTCCCTCAAAATATGCGTTTGCTTCTCGAGGAAAAGAATGTTATCATTCACTGACTTAATCTCTAAGTTTAAAATCTTATGATCTAGTCTACTTTCTAAAAGCATGATGTCTCGGTGATGACGAGCCGGGGTGTAAGAGCTGATAGCGCCTACCAATGGTCTCCTCTGCTGGATATGTCGGGGAAGAAAGTGAGAGGACCTGCACTTTAACAAGAAAATTCTATGATTTCTGGATGTGAACAATTTAGTGTTGGATCTTGACCATGCTTTCATAACAGTGACGGTATGATTACCATGTCTGAGCCTGATGTCGTTGTAGAAACCCATGATAATTTCCAGTGTGTGAAATATCGACTGATGGATTGTAATGAGGAATGATATTGATCGGGTTAGCAGTCAGTATTAGGTGTTTACTTTCTCTTTATTGTTTAGGCCTAGCTTTCGGAAAACCTCGTTTCCATCTTCAGGGCCACTAAAATGTATATGGTAATAAATCACCATATCACCCTGCTATCACCCCCCGTATCATCAAAACCATAAGCCACCACGTCGTAGACAGAAACATGTTCCTCATTGCCAAACGCATGCCCAACACCCTT
Source organism: Coccinella septempunctata (assembly GCF_907165205.1). NCBI lineage: Eukaryota > Metazoa > Arthropoda > Insecta > Coleoptera > Coccinellidae > Coccinella > Coccinella septempunctata. The sequence goes on along the minus strand of NC_058190.1, from coordinate 8,519,104 downwards.
GGCAGACATGTTTTCTCAAGGATGAAGGATATAACACCCATCGAGAAAAGGGCTGGAATAGTCTATGCTATAAACTGCACAGACTGTGATAAGACATACATCGGCCAAACGGGGAGAAATCTCAAGACGCGATTAAGGGAGCACGTCAGGGACTGTGCGATGGCTAAGCAGACTACTGGCCTATCCAAACACTGTTATGAGATGAACCACACGATGAACTTCGGTGATGCCAAGATATTGAAGTCTGAATCTAATAGCTGTCGAGATAATGAGCCGAGACAACAACCTCAACATTAACACCGACTTTAACGGCATTAACTCCATCTACTGCAACATCGTTAATCTGATTAATAAGCCGCCCACCTTTCCTTCTCCCTACACAGAACACCCACTGCCCCATGACTCGTGACGCCACTGTCCGGGTCTGTCATTTCCCTTTCTGTCTTTTCCCTCTCTGCTTGTCCTTACCTTTCCTTGTTTTTTGACATCATATTTCTATGGTAATGTATAACCTCGCTTAGCCATTTGTCTATGTTCCGGGTTTTATCTATTGTTTTGATTATTTGTAACACGATTTCTCTTTGTGTATTCATTTTGTGACAATTTATGTGTTTCGAGCTTACATAGGACTGAGTACCAATGCATTTATTACGACAGATATTTTTCTTCTCGCATTGATGTAAGTCTCTGTTGTCATATTGTATGTTTCTTGTTTTTATTACCATATACATTTTAGTGGCCCTGAAGATGGAAACGAGGTTTTCCGAAAGCTAGGCCTAAACAATAAAGAGAAAGTAAACACCTAATACTGACTGCTAACCCGATCAATATCATTTCTCTTCATAACTATACTTAGCAACAACAAACCGAGCTACAATTCTATTGAATCAGTTGATTTCAAATACCTGTATTGCAAAGAAAACACAATCTATACTGCTGAAACCATCGAGTGGATATTTCTCCTTTACTAATACTGAGATTTAGAATTAGGAATCGATTGAAAGCATATAAAAAATACAATTTTGTCATCAGTTCATGCATTCATTTAATAAATACGGTGTCTTTACAACTCTATATACATATATACATTTTCAATATATACAATAAAAAATATGAAGAAATTATTGAGATAGTAATATCTCAATAATTTTGAGTAAAAAATAGGCTTTTCCATAAGAAACTCAATGTATTTTTCACCAAAACTCTCTTCCTCAGGTCAACACAATTATCAACATGACCCATTTCTTTCAGTTTTTCAGTGGAAATATTCTTGAGTTTCATTCTGTCTACGGAGCCTTGTGAAGCTCTTTCTCTGTTCTCTTCATTCATTCTGGACAACTCTCTTCGTAACGATTCTAAGGCTTCGGAAGTTCCACACTGTTCAAAGGCTGCACTATTTCTTTCATATTCTTCTTTGCGTTTCTATATTTAAAGAAATAATAAGTAGGGGGGGGGCGGTAGACCCTCGGTCATTCCATCTTTCCCCTGCCAATAGAAGGATCAATATTACAGGGGGGGTATAACAAAGTGACAGTTTAAAACACTGTAACTAATGGCTTAGCTTCCATAATTCAAAAATGCTATTTGGCAAATTTTTGCACTTTTGAAATTAAATGATGAAATCAATTGATAATTTAAACTTGAAGGGGGCTTCTGAATAGCATGGAGTGAATAGATATAATTCATATAAAAATGAATGCGACCCTTATCTGCGGCATTTATAGTTGTAGAAAAATACTCTTTATATCAAAGTTTTTGAAGGGATATTTCGCGAGATAGATACACACGGGTTTAATAAATACGAATTTAGGCAAGTTATAAAATATAACAGGGATCGCAGTGTCACGTGAAGGCTACTTCCGGGAGACGTTATAGAAGGAGCACGTTCGATATATGATCATTTTGATTTGGACTATGATCGTAATAAAATAGTAGGTCCTAGCAGATTCCAGGCAGAAGGAAATTTTTTCAGGAAGGTGTCATGAATATTTCAATAAATGGAGTTTGTTTTCAGTTTTATTCACCTTGAGGGGTTTCAGTTAAATGCTCATTAATTTTTTGAAATTGATTATCGTTTTTGATTCATAAGTTATTGTTACTTTACGATTTCATTTTTGTTGTGAGGTTTGTTCGCTTTCTACTCATTATCTTTCTTATATTGTTCTACTCATATATATCTATATATAGTTAACAGAACTAAGAGCCTTCTCTTTTTAATATCTGCTAGGTTAAGGGTGTAGTGTCTCAGGTATCTGATGCAATAAATGAACTCTTTTTTCTTTACCGAGCTTTCGCAATTAATTTATTGCATCCTCAAGGTTTCTAAAAAATACAGATATACAATAATAAAGTTGTCAAACATAAAGTAGTCGGTTCTCACCGAAAACGAGATTTTTTTTCAATAAACGAAGTTCTCATTTTATCTTATTGAAAAAAATCTCGTTTTCGGTGAGAACCGACTCCTTTATGTTTGACAACTTTATTATTGTATATCTGTATTTTTTAGAAACCCTGAGGATGCAATAAATTAATTGCGAAAGCTCGGTAAAGAAAAAAGAGTTCACATTTATTACAGCAGATACCTGAGTCACTACACCCTTAACCTAGCAGATATATCTATATATATAAATTTTTTAGCGCTTTATAAAATGAAATAATACGCGGGTTTAAGGGAATTGTTGATGGCAGAAGCTTGAAGGAAGAACTTATTTATACGCGAATTGATATTCACATGAGAATAGTGAGATATTATCAACGCATTCTTCAAATTTCTGATCATAAAATTCCTTGTTGGTGTGCATATCTTCGGCATATGTTCGATTCACGATTCATGAAGGTAATTTCAACATATAAAACAAAATTTTTCCAATAGTTTGCAAAAAAAATGCTATAAATAATCTTTACATTCAATGCTTTAGATTTATTGAGCTTAAATGTAGAGAAACTTAATAACATTGTGAAATGAAAGCACCCTCCACAAAGAATGCTAGCCCTAGCGATTTCAGTGGGTGCTAAATCACTTATTATTTACAATTTCACAATCAAAGTGATGATAGTAAACAAAAACCAACTAAACTCAAACAATTACTTACGAAAAAACTAGGAAATTCTACTTGGAGAAAATTTGCGTTTCAAATGTTATATATCAATCGACAGATATTTTCGCTTTGATTTGGCTTTGACGTTGACTAAATTGATAAAAATGTGCAAAATGAATAACAATTGTTTGAGAATGGCATAGCTTCTAGACCTAGGTGCCGCAAAAACCAAATAAAGCAAAAATACATTTCATTTACGAAAGTATATCTCCGTTCCTTTAAATTTGCCGGTATGTGTATAATTAGTTAATAAACTGATTTCGAGTTTTTGCAGAAACATGAACGAACATAGAGGCAGCGCCATATAAGTGAAAAATATCCTCAGAAGGAAGTGTTAGACAAGAAAAGATTTCAATAGACTGAGTATTCCTCGTGTAATTGAATGCTCAGCACTAGAATATGAAATGAGCCAACACAAAAAACTAGTCATAATCTGCATCTGTAGACCAAATACACCATCCTATGAAAACTTCGAGGTATTCTTTGATAAATTCAACAAGATATTTGAATCCCTAAATAAAGATAAAAATACAGCCTTCACTATAGTAGGAGATTACAATATGAATACAATGAATAAATTGGATAAGAACACGAACACTCTATTGTCGATGTTGCAAACATACAACATTAGGCCTCTAGTTGAAGAACCCACAAGAATAATTCCATTCTCTAAAACATGCGTAGACAATTTATTTACAAACATTAAAAAAACAAAAACATCAATAATACAACCACAACTATCTGATCGTTGCGGAACACAATTTGAGTTCAAACTTAAAGATAATCTGGCCTCAAGGAAGAAAAAGACAAAATACGAAAATTTGAAGAGGATAGCATTACACACTTTGAAGAAGACCTGAAGAAAGTTGAATGGAATGCCATATATGAATTTGATGACAAAGACATAAATAGAATGTGGAACTTCTTCTCAGAAAAATATAACAAACTTTCCGAAAGAGACTTTCCCTTTGTCGAAATAAAAACTCATAGAACACCATAGAGGTACAAATTGGATCCCAGTATACAGAAGATTAAAAATAAATTGGACATCCTTTTCACACTATCATTTGGAAGACAACAATTAATGGAAAAAACCATAAGAGTCAAAAAAGAATACGACAAGGCTATTTCTAATTTCAAACACAAGCATTATACAGAAAGAATTAGGAAATGACAAAACAAATCAAAAACAACATGGCAAATTATAAAGGAACTCACAAAATATGAGGAAGACACTAAGACATTCACTATCCTGTCAAGAAATCCAGAACAACTAGTAAATGATTTCAACAAATATTTTGTGAATGTAGCTTCGAATATAAACAAAAATTTTACAGATGTGGAATTCAACACTAATAAGAAGAGAGTCGGGAAATCAATGTATATCTTTGAAATGACTCCATATGAGACAATAAAACAAATGAAAAATCAATCCTTCAGAGGCTAAGATGAGATACCGATGATTATAATAAGAAAAACAATGTCTCAAATAGCACCAATAATATCATACATAGCAAATAAAGCATTGACTGAAGGAATTTTTCCGGAAGCACTGAAGATAGCTGTGGTGAAACCAGTTTACAAAAAAGGATGCAAGGAAGAACTAAATAATTATCGTCCAATTAATATGCTAACATCATGGGCCAAACTATTCGAGAAATTATTTGCAAATCGTTTGATCTCATTTTTTAAGAGGAACAAGGTTTTCTCTCGACACCAGCATGGATATACGAATGGAAAAAGTACTGAAACTGCAATGTATGAATTGGCACAAGAAGTACTTGATGCACTCGATTCTGGAAATATACCAGCTGCTTTATTCATGGATATGTCTAAAGCATTCGATTGTGTAGATCATAACAGACTGCTTAAAATGTTGGAACAGTGTGGCATACGTGACAATCAGTTAAAATTTATTAAGAGCTACCTGAGAAACAGAACTCAAAAAGTAAAAATAAAAGTCGAAGATCAAGAGGACACATCTGAGGAGGAACAAATAATAATGAGAGTTATACAGGGCAGCATTCTTGGTCCATTGTTGTTTATTGTTTATATCAACGATTTACCAGAAGAAATGGAGGCAAATACCCAGGAGGTAGATCTAAACACAACTATATACGCTGATGACGCAGGTACTGTCACTAAGGCAAAAAACATCCAAACTTTAACATACAATTGTGAAACCATTATGAAAGAAGTAGAAACATGGTACAACGACAACAAACTTAAACTCAACACAGGCAAAACAGAGTTCATCATATTCTACACCGATAGAAGCAGAAATGCCCTACCAAACGATATAACCCTAAACAACATTGTTATAAAAAATTCTAACAAGTGAGATTTTTAGGTATTTGGCTTTTACTCTAATATGAAGTGAAACCCACAAATAGAAAATATGAACAGTAAACTCAACACCATTATTTATACCTTCAATGTAATGAAGCATCACATTCAAGAAGATACATTAAAGACCATATACATTGCAAATTTCCAGTCCATCTTGACATATGGCATAGTTCTCTGGGGAAATGGTATATCTCAAAGCAAAATATTTAAAACTCAAAAGCGAGCTATACGAGTAATATATCGGATGAAATATAGAGAGACCTGTAGAGGAGTTGTCAAGAGAAACAATCTATTGATACTGACAGGACTATATTTGTTGAAGTGTGTTATCTTTCTGAGAATGCACAGCAAATTATTTGAACAGTTTCTCATTCAAAACAACAACAGAAAAATAGACCCATATATCCACCCAAAGCAAAAACTTACCCTAGCACAGAATAACACAAGATACATGTGCATTAAGGTTTTCGATGCCTTGCCGAGAAAATTTCACTACATAAAAGATGTAAAAATCTTGAAGACAGAAATATACCAATTTTTGATAAATATGGAACCATACTGTCTGCAGGAATTCTATCAAGGATGCAAGGATAATTCCAAGTAAAAATGTAACATTTGACTTGTTTCTCATTATTGTTTTACAATAATTGTAGAAATTAAATAAATTTCTATTTCTTTTTCTAGTCAATGATAAGAAAATAATCCCTTCCAGGTACACACGAAAACGATCTTTGAGGATTAATAGAGACAGTATAATATATTGCGTTTCTCCTTCATGGTACTCGGTACTAAAAAACTAATTATAGTAATGGTTTTTTAATTGGCAGAGGTAAACCGTTCTCGAAAGACGACAATAGAAAGAAATTGTTCTGAATATAATTTTTGTGAAATCTGTGTGCCTAATTCGCATTAGTCATTTTCTTATCTAGTCGGCCAAGTTTGAAATGAATTTTATTTACCCCAGGTAGTTGATTCATACTAATATTGAATGGGTACATTGAGGGATTTGAGCAAAAGAGTCTGGGATAAAATTCATTTTTCTTCTACCAATAATTCAAAATCAAAAAGCTGAAATCCGTCAATCGATTTGACTTATTTTTTGCCAATAAAATTCAGTATTTTTCTGTATCTCCTTAGTCGCAATCCTAGGCAACTTCAGTTATTCGAAGAAAATTCAGTTGAGTGACATTAGAACAAATAACCCAAGATGTGCGTTATCAGTTCATGCTGATAAGTACCTACTCTCATACTGTAGACTTTGGTAACGTAAGAATTTTAGATGTGAATGTTTATTATAAGAAAATATGTGTTCTGGAAATGATTCATATTCAGAATCAAAATTGCAAAATTAAAAAAAAAAACGGACACACAGAGATTAAGTCCAATATATTCATACCTTCTGGAATATTCCAACAGACCTTTCTTCGATGGTCCAGTTGACGGACGACATTTGACTTTGTTACTATTTTCGTCTCATGAATTTAGAATGTGCAATGTGATAATTGTTGTCCTGTTTATGAATGTTTGTTTGCTGTATTTATGTGATTTGTACATGGAATTATTATTATCGAGCTGACTAATAGATTAATCTCGCATTCAGTAAGTTGTTTGTACTCATTTCTTGTAACTGATGGGTGATGTGTTTTGTTTATATATTTTTTATAAGAATATTATATTTATATATAACAGTTTCTAAAGCTAGGCTATACATGAATAAAGAGTGAATACGTCTCATGAATCATTGGTCGATATCTCTTTTCCTAACTCAAATGTATCTAAATATATATATATTTTTTTAGCGTTTTATAAAAACGCTAAAAACGCAACTTCAGTTTATCGATGAAAACTCTCGGAAAACTGAATTCTTTTATTTGTGGTTATCATAAGAAACACACGTCCTTGAAAAAAATTAAATTAATAAATACTGAAAAAAAAAAAAGTTTATGGTGCTGAGTCTTCATAACTATACTTAGCAACAACAAACCGAGCTACAATTCTATTGAATCAGTTGATTTCAAATACCTGTATTGCAAAGAAAAGTCAATTCATACCTCTGAAACCATCGAGTGGATATTTCTCCTTTACTAATATTGAGATTTAGAATTAGGAATCGATTGAAAGCATATAAAAAATACAATTTTGTCATCAGTTCATGCATTCATTTAATAAATACGGTGTCTTTACAACTCTATATACATATATACATTTTCAATTTTCAATATATACAACAAAAACATGAAGTTTACTATATCAATAATTTTGAGTAAAAAATAGGCTTTTCCATAAGAAACTCAATGTATTTTTCACCAAAACTCTCTTCCTCAGGTCAACACAATTATCAACATGACCCATTTCTGTCAGTTTTTCATTGGAAATATTCTTGAGTTTCATTCTGTCTACGGAGCCTTGTGAAGCTCTTTCTCTCTTCTCTTCATTCATTCTGGACAACTCACTTCGTCACGATTCTAAGGCTTCTGAAGTTCCACACTGTTCAAAGGCTGCACTATTTCTTTCATATTCTTCTTTGCGTTTCTATATTTAAAGAAATAATAAGTAGGGGGGGGGCATTAGACCCTCGGTCATTCCATCTTTCCCCTGCCAATGGAAGGATCAATATTACAGGGGGGGTATAACAAAGTGACAGTTTCAAACACTGTAACTAATGGCTTAGCTTCCAGAATTCAAAAATGCTACTTGGCAAATTTTTGCACTTTTGAAATTAAATGATGAAATCAATTGATAATTTAAACTTGAAGGGGGCTTCTGAATAGCATGGAGTGAATAGATATAATTCATATAAAAATGAATGCGACCCTTATCTGTGGCATTTATAGTTGATGAAAAATACTCTTTATATCATTATATCATAGTTTTTGAAGGGATATTTCGCGAGATAGATACACACGGGTTTAATAAATACGAATTTAGGCAAGTTATAAAATATAACAGGGATCGCAGTGTCACGTGAAGGCTACTTCCGGGAGACGTTATGGAAGGAGCACGTTCGATATATGATCATTTTGATTTGGACTATGATCGTGATAAAATAGTAGGTCCTAGCAGATTCCAGGCAGCAGGAAATTTTTTCAGGAAGGTGTCATGAATATTTCAATAAATGGAGTTTGTTTTCAGTTTTATTCACCTTGAGGGGTTTCGGTTAAATGCTCATTAATTTTTTGAAATTGATTATCGTTTTTGATTCATAAGTTATTGTTACTTTACGATTTCATTTTTGTTGTGAGGTTTGTTCGCTTTCTACTCATTATCTTTCTTATATCGTTCTACTCATATATATCTATATATAGTTAACAGAACTTAATTAATTAATTAATTCGCGTATAAATAAGTTCTTCCTTCAAGCTTCTGCCATTGATAATTCCCTTAAACCCGCGTAATATTTCATTTTATAAAACGCTTAAAAATTTATATATATAGATATATCTGCTAGGTTAAGGGTGTAGTGTCTCAGGTATCTGATGCAATAAATGAACTCTTTTTTCTTTACCTAGCTTTCGCAATTAATTTATTGCATCCTCAGGGTTTCTAAAAAATACAGATATAAAATAATAAAGTTGTCAAACATAAAGTAGTCGGTTCTCACCGAAAACGAGATTTTTTTCAATAAGATAAATTGAGAACTTCGTTTATTGAAAAAAAATCTCGTTTTCGGTGAGAACCGACTCCTTTATGTTTGAAAATTTTATTATTGTATATCTGTATTTTTTAGAGACCCTGAGGATGCAATAAATTAATTGCGAAAGCTCGGTAAAGAAAAAAGAGTTCACATTTATTACATCAGATACCTGAGTCACTACACCCTTAACCTAGCAGATATATCTATATATATAAATTTTTAAGCGTTTTATAAAATGAAATATTACGCGGGTTTAAGGGAATTGTCAATGGCAGAAGCTTGAAGGAAGAACTTATTTATACGCGAATTAATATTCACATGAGAATAGTGAGATATTAGTCACGCATTTCTTAAATTTCTGATCATAAAATTCCTTGTTGGTGTGCATATCTTCTGCATATGTTCGATTCACGATTCATGAAGGTAATTTCAACATATAAAACAAAATTTTTCCAATAGTTTGCAAAAAAAAAATGCTATGAATAATCTTTACATTCAATGCTTTAGATTTATTGAGCTTAAATGTAGAGAAACTTAATAACATTGTGAAATGAAAGCACTCTCCACAAATAATGCTCTGCCAACGCATTCAAAAGTCAATGATTAGAAAATAATTTCTCTTAGAAATGTCCCCTGATACGCAAGGAAAGAAATCTTAAGGAATAATAGAAACAGTATGGCGAATTTCAAGAAAATTCCGACTTTGAATTCGGAATTCAACGAAAAATAGTTTTGAAATATTATATGGTCCTTCTAGGCCTTGGGCATGGATTATTATAATTTGTCTCTAATACAGACATGTCTTCTTGATTTCTCAATAAGAGAAGCTCCCAATAGTTACGAGAATAGAAATAATTGATGATTTCATGAATTGAAGTCCGAGGAAAATTCGTGTCCAAAAAGAAGAATAATAGTCAATGATAATAAAATAATCCCTTCCAGGTACACACGAAAAAGGTCCTTGGGGAATAATAGACACAGTATAATATATGGCGTTTCTCTCTTTATGATACTCGGTACTCAAAAACTAATTATGGTAATGATTTTTCAATTTGCAGAGGTAAACCGTTCTAAGAAAGACGACAATGGAAAGAAATTGTTCTGAATATTAGTTTTTTGAAATCTGTGTATCTTCTTCGTATTAGTCATTTTCTTATCTAGTCAGCCAAGTTTGAAATGAATTTTATTTACCCCAGGTAGTTGATTCATACTAATTTTGAATGGGTACTTGAAGGGGCTTGAGCATAAGAGTCTGGAATAAAATTCATTTTTCTTCTACCAATAATTTTAAATCAAAAAGCTGAAATCCGTCAACAATTGATTTGACTTGATTTTGGACGATAAAATTCAGTATTTTTCTGTAACACCTTAGTCGCAATCCTAGGCAACTTCGGTTTTTCGAAGAAAACTCTCGGAAAATTGAATCCCACCGTAATGATTGTTTCTTTTATTTGTGGCTATCATAAGAAACACACGTGTCTTGAGAAAAATGAAATTAATAAATACTGAAAAAAAAAGTTTTTGGTGGTGAGTCTTCATTACAATACTGCGCAACAACAAACCGAGTTACAATTCAATTGAATCAGTTTATTTCAAATAAGTACCTATATTGCAAAGAAAAGTCAATTTATACCTCTGAAACCATCGAGTGGATATTTCTCCTTTACTAATACTGAGATTTAGAATCAGGAATCGATTGAAAGCATATAAAAACTACAATTTTGTCATGAGTTCATGGATTCATTTAATAAATAAGGTGTCTTTACAGCTGTATATACATACTGGGTGGACTTTTTAAAACGAAACAGACGATTTTTGTTTCGAGGGGGACAATTTTTAAGGTCAAATTCACAACTATATCGCTTCAACCCTTAATGTTAGAACACCAACCCCTAAATTTTGAATAGGAAAGATAGGGTGAGTGATACCTCATTTGAAAGGTCTTTTTGTCCTTAATTCAGCCTATCAAATTTTTTCTCATTTAATGCATTTGTTTTCGAGATATTCAATTTTGAATTTCGTACAGTACCAGTCATTCCGCTAACCATGCTATGTGAAATCATCCATTATTTGACTAATTCATTCTGTGGTTACGATGATAACCATTAATTGTCAACATTAAACAACGAAATAATTATTATTGGTAATCACTTTCTTCATCAACAATTAAGGTGGTTGTCTCGTCTGTTTCGTTTTAAAAACCCACCCTGTATATACATTTTCAATATATACAATGAAAAATATGAAGTTTACTAACTCAATAATTTGGAGTAAAAAATAGGCTTTTCCATAAGAAATTCTATATATTTTTCACCAAAACTCTCTTCCTCAGGTCAACACAATTATTAACATGACCCAATTCTTTCAGTTTTTCATCAGAAATATTCTTGAATTTCATTCTGTCTACGGAGCCTTGTGAAGCTCTCTCTTTTTTCTCTTCATTCTTGACGTCTTCTTCTTCTGGAACATGTGGAAGTATCTTTACAAATTTTGGTGTAGATTTCCCATTTACAGTGGTGTACCCATCGATAATTTGCGATCCAATGTATTTGCTTTGACTTGAAATATTCATGGTGATAATCTTGCTGAAAATGCAAACACAAATTATTAGAACCTACTTCGAGAAATATCAAATTATATGAAAATTCATAATGCACTAGAATAATGAGCGTGACAAAAAACATGAAAATGAATAATGAAAAAAATATATAAAATATTAAAGTCAAACTCAGATATCCCGGAAAAATTAAAGTTGAGTTTATTGAGCAATTATAATAAATAAAAATGAGCAAACACTATTTGCTTATATCATCACAGTCATCAATTTTGAATAAAACAGGGAATGCCAGTACCCATGAACTTTTATACAATATAAAAAATTCATAAAAGATTTCAAAAGTGTGATACAGAAATACAAAAATTTACAAATATGAAACAAATTCAAACTAAAACCGCATTGAAACAAATACATCTGTTTCATTTAAATTCTCATTTCAGTTATTTTGCTGTAAAAATTAACCCTCAATTATTCAAGTAACTACCAAAAAATTTAAATAAAAATAATCAACTTACTGCGAAACGACTGAAAGGCTTCTGAAGTTCCACACTGTTCAAAAAACATTAAAATGAATTTCATAAAGGAACAAAACAACAGGATTTATAAAATCTGTGATCCTACATTCAGAGATGGGAGCTTAAAAAGACTCTTTGATCTGTTGGTGGAGAATACTTATCCTAGGACAATGTTGGGAAAACTTCTTTACTCTGCTTCAACAGAGCCTCTGTTCGAAAGTCCAACACAACCTGATTCAGTGAAGGAGATAGAAGATGTGAAATACAGAAGCATTGTGAACATTTCTTACCTTACGAACAAAATTAGGAAATGTTTTAGAGATTATAATGAAAAAGTTAAAACAGACTCACAGTGCAAAATGAAAGTGGCAAATCTATACTCAAGATTAAAAGACCCTATATACCAAAAGAAATAAAATCTAATGTAGTGTACGAACTAGATATGTGCGGACTGTCATGAAACCTACGTGGGTCAAACCTCTCAGTGGCTCAGAAATCGGATTAATTTGCATAGCAGTGACATTAGAACAAATAACCCAAGATGTGCGTTATCAGTTCATGGTAATAATTACTCTCATACTGTAGACTTTGGTAACGTGAGAATTTTAGATGTGAATGTTAATTATAAAATAATATGTGTTCTGGAAATGATTCATATACAGAATCAAAATTGTCAAATTAACAAAAAAACGGAGACACACAGATTAAGTCCTTATATTCATACCTTCTGGAATATTCCAACAGACCTTTCTTCGATGGTCCAGTTGACGGATGACATTTGACTTTGTTACTATTTTCGTCTCAAGAATTTGAAATGTGATAATTGTTCTCCTGTTTATGAATATTTGTTTGCTGTATTTATGTGATTTGTACATGGAATTATTATTATCGAGCTGACTAATAGATTAATCTCGCATTCAATAAGTTGTTTGTACTCATTTCTTGTTACTGATGGGTGATGTGTTTTTGTAATTTTTGGTAAATATGGAACCATACTGTCTGCAGGAATTCTATCAGGAATTCAAGAATAATTCCAAGTAAAAATGTAACATTTGACTTGTTTCTCATTATTGTTTTACAATAATTGTAGAAATTAAATAAATTTCTATTTCTTTTTCTAGTCAATGATAAGAAAATAATCCCTTCCAGGTACACACGAAAACGATCTTTGAGGATTGTTGGGGAAAAGACTTGGATTTCAAAATACGCGTTATTCCATGTGGTATCAGGAATCTAATTCGTTACTCCCCCCTCATCAAAAAGACAATTAGTCAGTAATGAATGACATTTCGCACAATCGACATACATACTGCTTATCGCTACGTTTTTAGTATTTCTTCGCTATTTTTCAAAACTACTTATTTTCACTGTGACTATAGTGAAAGTGCTGTGTTGCTGTGTACACTAAAAATTCAACAGTGCTGTATTGCTGACTTCAAGAAGAGCTCAATCGACCGTTGGCACTGGCAAAATTGGAGCTACAACATCCAGGTGAGGTTTCTGATACCGCCGCTTTTTTTTTAATACAGTCCATTTTATCTCAACAACTTAAGAGCTATCATTTTCGCCAACATTTTGATCCTTCTGTAGCCGGATATAAACCATGTTTTCATCTTGAAATTCAAAATTTTCATTGCAGTTTCAAATTGATCGCATGTGCGTGGAGATCGCCAATCGCTCGTGGTCGGAAGGGTTACCGCTTTCAATAGAAGCTCGTCAGATTTTCCAATTATTTGATGCAGTTATTATAGTTCTAAGGGATATATTATCAATTTTATTGATTTTTAAATGCAAACTCTGTAATTGAAATCGAACACCTGTTCCGCCATTTTCATAAGTTCTTCAGCATTTTGAAAACGCAGTGACCTTGATCCTGAAAATTCATCTCGCGCATCAACGCATGTCTGTTGACATCATTTTCCGATCAGCTGATTTCACTGTATTTCGTCTGAATAACGGAGCGCGATGGATAAATTAAAAAAGTCCAAAACATTTCGAAACAATTCGATTTCCGATATGAAGTCGCTTCATGTTCTAGCCCAGAAGGCTAAAACCGATAGAACTCAACACGTCTCATTCAAGGTACGCTATCAAGATATACAGACGATTCACGACGCATTTCTTGAACATCACAACAAGGTAATTTCCGCACTTTTGAATGATCCTGACTCCGATTTGGAACCGGAAAATTTGGTTCGAGAGAGTTTTCTTTCCGATTACTACGATGTGAAGACATGCTTTACCGAATTATTCGATGATTACGTAAGTTCGCCATCAGGACCAAGTCATAATAGTACAATGTTGGGTCCATCCACTAATCATGGAAATGTTCGATTACCTAAAATTACATTGATGAAATTTAGTGGTGATTACAAAGACTTCACATCATTTCGAGATCAGTTTGATGCACTTGTGCACAACAATCCATTCTTAACTCCAATAGAAAAATTCACTTATTTGGTTAGTTCTGTTCAAGGCTCTGCACTTTCTTTAGTTAAAACGTTGCCTTTAACGTCGCCTAATTACGTCATCGCTTATAAAAGTATTGTTGATCGTTTTTCAAATCGCCGCTTACAATCTCAGAGTCTGTGGACCAAAATAGAAAACGCTCCTAAGATCACAAGTCCTTCTACAGAATCTTATAGAAAATTGATAGATACCTTCACCGAAAACGTTGCTGCTTTAAAAACCCTCAAATTTCCCACCGATCATTGGGATTTTATTTTAGTCATGATGATTATAAAACGTCTTGACAAGAATACGCTTACACGCTTTGAAATGGAACATCAATCCACCGAAGTTCCAACATTCAGTGAAGTAATTGATTTCATTAATAGACATTATCTTGTGTTAGAAACGCTGGGATCTTCAACTTCGCAAACAATTAATGATAAACAAAGTGCACTGCGAAAATCTGCTTCTTTTATACGTCCCATTTCATCTCGTACTACTGCATTGTTTGTCAACAAATCGCCCGCCGCTACTTGTATTTTTTGCCAAGCAAATCATTCGCTTTATACTTGTTCTGCATTATTTGCTAATAAGTCTGTTTCTGATCGCTATCACTTCTGTAAAGACAACAAACTATGTTTCAATTGTCTAAGTTCCTCCCATGATTTACGATCTTGCAGATCCTCGCATACATGTAAAGTATGTAAGTCAAAATTTCATCACACACTTCTCCATGACAACACTAAAATGCGCTCCGCTAATGCTTCAAGTTTTTCATCATCCGCAATATCCCCTATGTCAAATGGTCAAGAATCATTTCGACCGCAAAATAACTCAAATCGCCCTGATAATGATTCGACTTTCGTTGGTGCTGGGGTCATGGCACATCCCAGTCATGTTCTTTTGGCTACTGCTTATGTTGATGTGTGTGATGGCCGCGGTGCTCATCAATCTCTTAGATGTTTAATAGATTCGGGTAGTATGACTTGTTTTATCACGGAAAAGGCAGTAAAACGTCTGAACTTGCATAAAGTTCCTAATTTTGTTGAAGTCAGAGGATTAGGATCCATGAATGCTAAATTGAGTAGTGGATCAGTATCGCTATCATTGAAACCAGTAATGTCGAATAATCCGATTTTATTTACTGATGCTATAGTAATTGATAGAATTTGTGAAAATTTACCTGTACATCCAGTTTGTACTGATTCATTGAATCATATTCGTAATTTACCCTTAGCTGATCCATCATTTCATCGTCCCGGTGCCATAGATTTGCTTCTGGGAGCAGAGATTTTTTCTCGAATTATTTTATCTGACTGCATCACCGGTAACGATAATCAACCCGTGGCTATAAATACTGTATTCGGGTATATTTTACTTGGTAAAACCAATAACAGTTTTCCGCATCCTGTTTCTTCGTTTTTCATAAACTCAAGCGAAAATGTGCTCGACTGTGACATACAAAAATTTTGGGAAGCGGAAACTGTCCCCCAAGTCGAACATTTCAGTCAGGAAGAAGTTGATTGTGAAAAGCATTTTCTTGAAACGGTATCTCGCGCCGATGATGGAAAATTTGTCGTCTCAGTACCTTTTGTTGATAATTCAACGCCACAGTTCATGAACATGCGTGAGTTCGCCTTATCTCGATTTTACTCACTTGAACGCCGTCTATTAAAGAATCCTCAGTTGGATACACAGTACAAAGAATTTATGATGGATTACCTCAAATCAAATCATATGGAAGTTATACCTTCCGATGAAATACAGTCGAATTCATATTATCTAGTTCATCATTGCGTACTAAAACCTGAAAGCATCTCAACCAAATTGCGAGTTGTTTTTAACGGATCATATAAATTATTTAACTCTCAAAAAACCCTTAACGATCATTTAATGACAGGTCCAAAATTGCAACCCGATATTTCCAAAATCATAACTAGTTTTCGCCTTTTTCCATTTGTTATATGCTGTGATATACGCCAAATGTATCGGATGATTTGGGTGAACTCTAGTCATTGTGATTTTCAAAGAATTCTTTTTCGCTTTTCACCGAACGATAAAGTTGACTTTCGCTTGAAAACCGTCACTTATGGACTACGATCGAGCCCATACTTAGCGCTTCGCGTCCTGCGTAAACTCGCAGAAGATGAAAAATCAAGTCATCCACATGCAGCCGAAATTATTTCAAATAATTCATATATCGATGATTTTATTTTTAGTGCACCCACCATTGAAGACGCTCGCACACTCCGTGATGATTTAATTTCCTTGTTAGAGAAGGCTGGTTTTCAACTGCGTAAGTTTTGCAGTAATGAGCCATCACTTCTGAGTGATTTGCCAGCATCGCATGTATCTGTTGACCCACTATCATTTGACAATGGGTCACAACCGTTCTCATTAAAAGTTTTAGGACTGAATTGGAATCCCAGCAATGATTACTTTAGTTTTTTCTGTAAAGCAATTGACAATTCATTATGTAGGTACGAAAAGGATTATGCTCTCTGAATTAGCGAAAGTGTATGATCCCCTCGGTTTTGTTGCACCTACGATTTTTCTCGCTAAAAACTTAATCCAACAACTATGGATATCGAAAACTGATTGGGATGAAACACCGCCTCCTGACATTACCCGTGTCTGGCAACAATATGCTGCAGAACTACCGTTACTCTCGGAGTTGAAAATTCCACGCCTTATTATTCCACCTGAGGTCTCCAGTTACGAGATCCATGGGTTCTGTGACGCCAGTGAGAGGGGATACGCATGTGTCATTTATTTAAGAGCGCTGAATAATTTTTCGATTTCTACTAATTTTTTATGTGCAAAATCCAAACTTGCGCCTTTGAAGAGGATAACTATTCCTCGCCTCGAACTGTGCGCTGCAGTCTTACTCAGCAAATTAATGAAATATACTGTCAAAATTTTGGAATCGACCATACTTATAAAGCGAGTGGTCTCTTGG
Organism: Coccinella septempunctata; assembly: GCF_907165205.1. Classification (NCBI taxonomy): domain Eukaryota; kingdom Metazoa; phylum Arthropoda; class Insecta; order Coleoptera; family Coccinellidae; genus Coccinella; species Coccinella septempunctata. The sequence continues at coordinate 8,501,541 of NC_058190.1, read as the reverse complement.
TCAGATTCGCAAATCGTACTTCACTGGCTGAACGGCGAATCTACTCGTTGGAAACCGTTCGTGGCCAATCGTGTCTCTTTCATACAAACTAATTTACCTCAAAATTCATGGTATTATATTAATACAGAAAATAATCCCGCAGACATCGCTTCTCGAGGCGTACTGCCGTCTCATCTTCTCTCGGTAAGTTGGTGGTTCACCGGTCCACCACTGTTGCAAGAACGTGAGATATCAAGTTTCATTCCAACCTCTTCCTTTTCATATCCTACGGAGGAGCAACGTAAATTAGTTTTATTGAATGTCCCCAATGATGAAAATTTGGTTGACAGTTTACTGGACAGATTCTCGTCATTCAATACCTTGTTACGTGTTGCAGCGTATGTTCTGCGATTTATAAATAATGTACGGAATCGGTCCAACAAATTTACTGATCGTCTGTCTTCCAGTGAGATGTACTCCGCTCTTTTGTTGATTGTCAAGTTCACCCAACATAAATATTTTGCGCAGGAATATGAAAGCAGAAGGTTTTCGTTTCCTCTTCGAAAGTTGCACGCATTCATTGATTCCGAGGGTGTTTTACGAGTAGGAGGACGCATCAAACACGCTCACCTGCCACATGATGCGAAGTTTCCGATGCTCTTGCCACGACAGAGCCGCTTAACCTCTTTGATCATAGATCATTACCATAAAACCTATTTGCATGCGGGGTGCCGCACCACCCAATACTTAATTTCTCAAAAATTCTGGATTCTAGCTAGCAAACGCGCCATTAATTCAGTAATTTCAAAATGCTTTCGTTGCTGGAAAATAGCTCCTAAACCGTATCAACCCCCTATGGCTTCACTACCGAAAAGTCGAGTTACGCAAGCTAAAGCTTTTCTTAATTCTGCTGTTGACTTCGGAGGTCCTTATTACATAACTTTGACCCGTCATCGTGGTGTCAAAGCTTGCAAAGCTTACATATGTGTTTTTGTATGCCTTGTTACGAAAGCTGTGCATTTAGAGTTAGCTAGCGATTTATCATCTGAAACGTTTCTTTCTGCCTTGCAGCGATTCATTGCAAGAAGAGGAAGAATTCAAACAATTTTTTGTGATAACGCCACAAACTTCGTTGGAGCAAGTAAACAATTAAAGCTGATGCAAACTGCAGCTCAACAAGAATCTATAAATTTTAAGTTTTCACCACCCTCTGGTCCCCATTTCAACGGACTAGCTGAAGCTGGTATCAAATCCGTGAAACTCCATCTAACGAAGGTAATTGGTGACCAAATTCTTTCGTACGAAGAGTTCAACACCATTTTGACGTTGATCGAATCCAGTTTGAATTCGCGTCCACTGACACCACTGTCCTCAGACATTGAAAGTGTTGATATTTTGACGCCTGGACACTTTCTCATGATGGAACCGCCATCTGCAGTTCCCACTCCATAGTTTTCTGATTTACCCTTGAACCGTTTATCTAGATGGCAACTTCTACAACGCATTCATCATGATTTTTGGCGTCGTTGGCGCCAAGAGTATTTACATACGCTGCAGCAGCGTACCAAGTGGCTGGATCCACTATCACCTCCTAAAATTGGCACGGTGGTGTTGATAAAAGATAATAATGTTCCGCCGGGCAAATGGAATTTAGGTAGAATCCTTGATTTACACCCTGGTGACGATAAGGTTGCTCGCGTCGCCACCTTACTAAAACGCCCACTTGTGAAACTTTGCCCACTTCCCAGTGAGCAATCCTAATGAAAAAAATAATTGCATCAAATTTGGTATTTTATTTATAAGTTATTTCTGCGTGAATTATTTCGTTTTTTTTTTTTGTATCAAATGATTCGCTCTCTACGCATCTGCGATCAACGATCATATTTGTTTTTTTTTCTCACTCAAGTTTAAATAATTTTTCCAATATGTATGTTTAAAATTCATTCTTCATTTTCCCGGGGCAGGATGTTGGGGAAAAGACTTGGATTTCAAAATACGCGTTATTCCATGTGGTATCAGGAATCTAATTCGTTACTCCCCCCTCATCAAAAAGACAATTAGTCAGTAATGAATGACATTTCGCACAATCGACATACATACTGCTTATCGCTACGTTTTTAGTATTTCTTCGCTATTTTTCAAAACTACTTATTTTCACTGTGACTATAGTGAAAGTGCTGTGTTGCTGTGTACACTAAAAATTCAACAGTGCTGTATTGCTGACTTCAAGAAGAGCTCAATCGACCGTTGGCACTGGCAAAATTGGAGCTACAACATCCAGGTGAGGTTTCTGATACCGCCGCTTTTTTTTTAATACAGTCCATTTTATCTCAACAACTTAAGAGCTATCATTTTCGCCAACAAGGATTAATAGAGACAGTATAATATATGGCCTTTCTCCTTCATGGTACACGGTACTAAAAAACTAATTATAGTAATGGTTTTTTAATTGGCAGAGGTAAACCGTTCTCGAAAGACGACAATAGAAAGAAATTTTTCTGAATATAATTTTTGTGAAATCTGTGTGCCCAATTCGCATTTGTCATTTTCTTATCTAGTCGGCCAAGTTTGAAATGAATTTTATTTACCCCAGGTAGTTGATTCATAATAATATTGAATGGGTACATTAAGGGATTTGAGCAAAAGAGTCTGGAATAAAATTCATTTTTCTTCTACCAATAATTCAAAATCAAAAAGCTGAAATCCGTCAATCGATTTGACTTATTTTTTGCCAATAAAATTCAGTATTTTTCTGTATCTCCTTAGTCGCAATCCTAGGCAACTTCAGTTATTCGAAGAAAATCCAGTTGAGTGACATTAGAACAAATAACCCAAGATGTGCGTTATCAGTTCATGCTAATAAGTACTCTCATACTGTAGACTTTGGTAACGTAAGAATTTTAGATGTGAATGTTTATTATAAGAAAAGATGTGTTCTGGAAATGATTCATATTCAGAATCAAAATTGCAAAATTAAAAAAAAACGGACACACAGAGATTAAGTCCAATATATTCATACCTTCTGGAATATTCCAACAGACCTTTCTTCGATGGTCCAGTTGACGGACGACATTTGACTTTGTTACTATTTTCGTCTCATGAATTTAGAATGTGCAATGTGATAATTGTTGTCCTGTTTATGAATGTTTGTTTTCTGTATTTATGTGATTTGTACATGGAATTATTATTATCGAGCTGACTAATAGATTAATCTCGCATTCAGTAAGTTGTTTGTACTCATTTCTTGTTACTGATGGGTGGTGTGTTTTGTTTATATATTTTTTATAAAAATATTATATTTATATATAACAGTTTCGAAAGCTAGGCTATACATGAATAAAGAGTGAATACGTCTCATGAATCATTGGTCGATATCTCTTTTCCTAACCCGAATGTATCTAAATATATATATATATATATATATTTTTTAGCGTTTTATAAAAACGCTAAAAACGCAACTTCAGTTTATCGATGAAAACTCTCGGAAAATTGAATCCCACCGTAATAATTGTTTCTTTTATTTGTGGCTATCATAAGAAACACACGTCCTTGAAAAAAATGAAATTAATAAATACTGAAAAAAAAAAAGTTTATGGTGCTGAGTCTTCATAACTATCAGTGTGTGAAATATCGACTGATGGATTGTAATGAGGAATGATATTGATCGGGTTAGCAGTCAGTATTAGGTGTTTACTTTCTCTTTATTGTTTAGGCCTAGCTTTCGGAAAACCTCGTTTCCATCTTCAGGGCCACTAAAATGTATATGGTAATAAAAACAAGAAACATACAATATGACAACAGAGACTTACATCAATGCGAGAAGAAAAATATCTGTCGTAATAAATGCATTGGTACTCAGTCCTATGTAAGCTCGAAACACATAAATTGTCACAAAATGAATACACAAAGAGAAATCGTGTTACAAATAATCAAAACAATAGATAAAACCCGGAACATAGACAAATGGCTAAGCGAGGTTATACATTACCATAGAAATATGATGTCAAAAAACAAGGAAAGGTAAGGACAAGCAGAGAGGGAAAAGACAGAAAGGGAAATGACAGACCCGGACAGTGGCGTCACGAGTCATGGGGCAGTGGGTGTTCTGTGTAGGGAGAAGGAAAGGTGGGCGGCTTATTAATCAGATTAACGATGTTGCAGTAGATGGAGTTAATGCCGTTAAAGTCGGTGTTAATGTTGAGGTTGTTGTCTCGGCTCATTATCTCGACAGCTATTAGATTCAGACTTCAATATCTTGGCATCACCGAAGTTCATCGTGTGGTTCATCTCATAACAGTGTTTGGATAGGCCAGTAGTCTGCTTAGCCATCGCACAGTCCCTGACGTGCTCCCTTAATCGCGTCTTGAGATTTCTCCCCGTTTGGCCGATGTATGTCTTATCACAGTCTGTGCAGTTTATAGCATAGACTATTCCAGCCCTTTTCTCGATGGGTGTTATATCCTTCATCCTTGAGAAAACATGTCTGCCAAGGGTGTTGGGCATGCGTTTGGCAATGAGGAACATGTTTCTGTCTACGACGTGGTGGCTTATGGTTTTGATGATACGGGGGGTGATAGCAGGGTGATATGGCAGTGAGAAAAACCTGGGGACAACAGGTGTCGTTTGGTCGACATCCTGGGGGGTATGGGGTGAGATCTCGGCATGGGGTTCGGTGGTGTATCCTGGAGTATTGAAAAGGATTTTATTGATTAGTCTCCTTGGGTAAAAATTGCTGTAGAGTAGGTCGGCCAGTCTGTGGAGGCTGTTCTGCAAGTGTTGGGGGGAGACTAACTTTTCTAACCGGCCTTTCATTCCCAGAATGAGGTTGATCTTCTGTTTGTGTTCATGGGATGATTTGTAGTTGAGGTATCGCCCAGAGGCAGTTGGCTTCTGATACCAATCAGTGGAAATCGTGTTGTCGTCATTGCGTATCAACTGTAAATCCAAGTATGGAAGGGTGGAATTGGTCTCAACCTCATGAGTAAAATTTATGTGAATGTTTTGGTCGTTCAATACACGAATAATGTCACCGAGTTGGTCGGCCCGTAAAATACAAAATAGATCATCTACGTATTTCTTCGTCATTAAAGGGGTGTAGCAAAGCAGCGAAAAAGCCCTATCAAGGATGTCGTCCACCACCATCTCCGCGAAAATGGAAGAAGAGTCAGTACCCATAGGTGTTCCCTTTGTTTGTTTGAAAAATTTTTCTTGGAACTGGCAGTAAGTAGTGTTGAAGACTAACCTGACGCACTCAAGGAAATCCCCTCTCTGTAATGGGCAATGTTCCCCAATTGAATCCCAATGAAGGTTGACGCTATCGATTACAGCCTCCAATGTGACGTTAGAGAAGAGGGATACGATATCAAGACTCACCATAATGTGGTCTTCAGGGATAGTAAAATTCTGAATAATGCTTGCGAAATGGAATGAGTCTCTAATGTAGTAACTGTTGTTATCCTTATCATGTGCTGAAGTGAGAACACCACTTATATATTTTGATAGCTTAGAGTTGGGGGAATCGATGTTGGCAACAATGGGTCTAACTGCCAGAGTGGGCTTGTGTATCTTGGGCAGGGAGTAAAATTTAGGAGCAGTAGAGTTGTATGTGGTTAGTTTTCCGGCAAGATGTGAGTTTATTTTTCCATCCTTTTTCAATTTTGATACAAACCGGTTGATCCTGTTTTGATATGTTTCAGTAGGATCACAGTCAAGGGGTGAATATGAGTTGGTATCAGTTAATATCTCGAATGATTTGTCAATGTATGTGCTCCTGGGCATTAGTACGCTGACGTTTCCTTTGTCGGATTTTGTCAGTATAAGGTCGGGATGTTGTCGCAGAAAACTACGTGCACAATTGATGTCATGAAGAATCACAGGGTTGTTATATGTATGGTGGTGTAAGATGAAATTAGTGATTATGTTAGTGCACTGTGCGGTGAGTATATCCTTGCTGTGGGGGTCGAGTCCCTGAATTATATAGTCAACATCGGATAAAAATCGCTTCATATCGAGTTTCCTGTGGTCGTCAAAGCTGAACTTTGGTCCCAAAGCGAAGACACCTCTAACATTGTCAGGAATGGTGATATCTGTTAAGTTTTTAAACCATTTTTCTTCGGTGTTAATGTGTGATAGAGAGATATATTCCGATTTAAGGCTATTGAACTTGTTAATCTGTCTGTTCCTAACTTTTCTGAAAAGTTGTTTGAACTCTTTTGTCTTTCTAGTGGTAAAACTGAGGAATATGTCGGGTGGCAAGAGAGCAACTAGTTCCTCCCTCAAAATATGCGTTTGCTTCTCGAGGAAAAGAATGTTATCATTCACTGACTTAATCTCTAAGTTTAAAATCTTATGATCTAGTCTACTTTCTAAAAGCATGATGTCTCGGTGATGACGAGCCGGGGTGTAAGAGCTGATAGCGCCTACCAATGGTCTCCTCTGCTGGATATGTCGGGGAAGAAAGTGAGAGGACCTGCACTTTAACAAGAAAATTCTATGATTTCTGGATGTGAACAATTTAGTGTTGGATCTTGACCATGCTTTCATAACAGTGACGGTATGATTACCATGTCTGAGCCTGATGTCGTTGTAGAAACCCATGATAATTTCCAGTGTGTGAAATATCGACTGATGGATTGTAATGAGGAATGATATTGATCGGGTTAGCAGTCAGTATTAGGTGTTTACTTTCTCTTTATTGTTTAGGCCTAGCTTTCGGAAAACCTCGTTTCCATCTTCAGGGCCACTAAAATGTATATGGTAATAAATCACCATATCACCCTGCTATCACCCCCCGTATCATCAAAACCATAAGCCACCACGTCGTAGACAGAAACATGTTCCTCATTGCCAAACGCATGCCCAACACCCTTGGCAGACATGTTTTCTCAAGGATGAAGGATATAACACCCATCGAGAAAAGGGCTGGAATAGTCTATGCTATAAACTGCACAGACTGTGATAAGACATACATCGGCCAAACGGGGAGAAATCTCAAGACGCGATTAAGGGAGCACGTCAGGGACTGTGCGATGGCTAAGCAGACTACTGGCCTATCCAAACACTGTTATGAGATGAACCACACGATGAACTTCGGTGATGCCAAGATATTGAAGTCTGAATCTAATAGCTGTCGAGATAATGAGCCGAGACAACAACCTCAACATTAACACCGACTTTAACGGCATTAACTCCATCTACTGCAACATCGTTAATCTGATTAATAAGCCGCCCACCTTTCCTTCTCCCTACACAGAACACCCACTGCCCCATGACTCGTGACGCCACTGTCCGGGTCTGTCATTTCCCTTTCTGTCTTTTCCCTCTCTGCTTGTCCTTACCTTTCCTTGTTTTTTGACATCATATTTCTATGGTAATGTATAACCTCGCTTAGCCATTTGTCTATGTTCCGGGTTTTATCTATTGTTTTGATTATTTGTAACACGATTTCTCTTTGTGTATTCATTTTGTGACAATTTATGTGTTTCGAGCTTACATAGGACTGAGTACCAATGCATTTATTACGACAGATATTTTTCTTCTCGCATTGATGTAAGTCTCTGTTGTCATATTGTATGTTTCTTGTTTTTATTACCATATACATTTTAGTGGCCCTGAAGATGGAAACGAGGTTTTCCGAAAGCTAGGCCTAAACAATAAAGAGAAAGTAAACACCTAATACTGACTGCTAACCCGATCAATATCATTTCTCTTCATAACTATACTTAGCAACAACAAACCGAGCTACAATTCTATTGAATCAGTTGATTTCAAATACCTGTATTGCAAAGAAAACACAATCTATACTGCTGAAACCATCGAGTGGATATTTCTCCTTTACTAATACTGAGATTTAGAATTAGGAATCGATTGAAAGCATATAAAAAATACAATTTTGTCATCAGTTCATGCATTCATTTAATAAATACGGTGTCTTTACAACTCTATATACATATATACATTTTCAATATATACAATAAAAAATATGAAGAAATTATTGAGATAGTAATATCTCAATAATTTTGAGTAAAAAATAGGCTTTTCCATAAGAAACTCAATGTATTTTTCACCAAAACTCTCTTCCTCAGGTCAACACAATTATCAACATGACCCATTTCTTTCAGTTTTTCAGTGGAAATATTCTTGAGTTTCATTCTGTCTACGGAGCCTTGTGAAGCTCTTTCTCTGTTCTCTTCATTCATTCTGGACAACTCTCTTCGTAACGATTCTAAGGCTTCGGAAGTTCCACACTGTTCAAAGGCTGCACTATTTCTTTCATATTCTTCTTTGCGTTTCTATATTTAAAGAAATAATAAGTAGGGGGGGGGCGGTAGACCCTCGGTCATTCCATCTTTCCCCTGCCAATAGAAGGATCAATATTACAGGGGGGGTATAACAAAGTGACAGTTTAAAACACTGTAACTAATGGCTTAGCTTCCATAATTCAAAAATGCTATTTGGCAAATTTTTGCACTTTTGAAATTAAATGATGAAATCAATTGATAATTTAAACTTGAAGGGGGCTTCTGAATAGCATGGAGTGAATAGATATAATTCATATAAAAATGAATGCGACCCTTATCTGCGGCATTTATAGTTGTAGAAAAATACTCTTTATATCAAAGTTTTTGAAGGGATATTTCGCGAGATAGATACACACGGGTTTAATAAATACGAATTTAGGCAAGTTATAAAATATAACAGGGATCGCAGTGTCACGTGAAGGCTACTTCCGGGAGACGTTATAGAAGGAGCACGTTCGATATATGATCATTTTGATTTGGACTATGATCGTAATAAAATAGTAGGTCCTAGCAGATTCCAGGCAGAAGGAAATTTTTTCAGGAAGGTGTCATGAATATTTCAATAAATGGAGTTTGTTTTCAGTTTTATTCACCTTGAGGGGTTTCAGTTAAATGCTCATTAATTTTTTGAAATTGATTATCGTTTTTGATTCATAAGTTATTGTTACTTTACGATTTCATTTTTGTTGTGAGGTTTGTTCGCTTTCTACTCATTATCTTTCTTATATTGTTCTACTCATATATATCTATATATAGTTAACAGAACTAAGAGCCTTCTCTTTTTAATATCTGCTAGGTTAAGGGTGTAGTGTCTCAGGTATCTGATGCAATAAATGAACTCTTTTTTCTTTACCGAGCTTTCGCAATTAATTTATTGCATCCTCAAGGTTTCTAAAAAATACAGATATACAATAATAAAGTTGTCAAACATAAAGTAGTCGGTTCTCACCGAAAACGAGATTTTTTTTCAATAAACGAAGTTCTCATTTTATCTTATTGAAAAAAATCTCGTTTTCGGTGAGAACCGACTCCTTTATGTTTGACAACTTTATTATTGTATATCTGTATTTTTTAGAAACCCTGAGGATGCAATAAATTAATTGCGAAAGCTCGGTAAAGAAAAAAGAGTTCACATTTATTACAGCAGATACCTGAGTCACTACACCCTTAACCTAGCAGATATATCTATATATATAAATTTTTTAGCGCTTTATAAAATGAAATAATACGCGGGTTTAAGGGAATTGTTGATGGCAGAAGCTTGAAGGAAGAACTTATTTATACGCGAATTGATATTCACATGAGAATAGTGAGATATTATCAACGCATTCTTCAAATTTCTGATCATAAAATTCCTTGTTGGTGTGCATATCTTCGGCATATGTTCGATTCACGATTCATGAAGGTAATTTCAACATATAAAACAAAATTTTTCCAATAGTTTGCAAAAAAAATGCTATAAATAATCTTTACATTCAATGCTTTAGATTTATTGAGCTTAAATGTAGAGAAACTTAATAACATTGTGAAATGAAAGCACCCTCCACAAAGAATGCTAGCCCTAGCGATTTCAGTGGGTGCTAAATCACTTATTATTTACAATTTCACAATCAAAGTGATGATAGTAAACAAAAACCAACTAAACTCAAACAATTACTTACGAAAAAACTAGGAAATTCTACTTGGAGAAAATTTGCGTTTCAAATGTTATATATCAATCGACAGATATTTTCGCTTTGATTTGGCTTTGACGTTGACTAAATTGATAAAAATGTGCAAAATGAATAACAATTGTTTGAGAATGGCATAGCTTCTAGACCTAGGTGCCGCAAAAACCAAATAAAGCAAAAATACATTTCATTTACGAAAGTATATCTCCGTTCCTTTAAATTTGCCGGTATGTGTATAATTAGTTAATAAACTGATTTCGAGTTTTTGCAGAAACATGAACGAACATAGAGGCAGCGCCATATAAGTGAAAAATATCCTCAGAAGGAAGTGTTAGACAAGAAAAGATTTCAATAGACTGAGTATTCCTCGTGTAATTGAATGCTCAGCACTAGAATATGAAATGAGCCAACACAAAAAACTAGTCATAATCTGCATCTGTAGACCAAATACACCATCCTATGAAAACTTCGAGGTATTCTTTGATAAATTCAACAAGATATTTGAATCCCTAAATAAAGATAAAAATACAGCCTTCACTATAGTAGGAGATTACAATATGAATACAATGAATAAATTGGATAAGAACACGAACACTCTATTGTCGATGTTGCAAACATACAACATTAGGCCTCTAGTTGAAGAACCCACAAGAATAATTCCATTCTCTAAAACATGCGTAGACAATTTATTTACAAACATTAAAAAAACAAAAACATCAATAATACAACCACAACTATCTGATCGTTGCGGAACACAATTTGAGTTCAAACTTAAAGATAATCTGGCCTCAAGGAAGAAAAAGACAAAATACGAAAATTTGAAGAGGATAGCATTACACACTTTGAAGAAGACCTGAAGAAAGTTGAATGGAATGCCATATATGAATTTGATGACAAAGACATAAATAGAATGTGGAACTTCTTCTCAGAAAAATATAACAAACTTTCCGAAAGAGACTTTCCCTTTGTCGAAATAAAAACTCATAGAACACCATAGAGGTACAAATTGGATCCCAGTATACAGAAGATTAAAAATAAATTGGACATCCTTTTCACACTATCATTTGGAAGACAACAATTAATGGAAAAAACCATAAGAGTCAAAAAAGAATACGACAAGGCTATTTCCAATTTCAAACACAAGCATAATACAGAAAGAATTTGGAAATGACAAAACAAATCAAAAACAACATGGCAAATTATAAAGGAACTCACAAAATATGAGGAAGACACTAAGACATTCACCATCCCGTCAAGAAATCCAGAACAACTAGTAAATGATTTCAACAAATATTTTGTGAATGTAGCTTCGAATATAAACAAAAATTTTACAGATGTGGAATTCAACACTAATAAGAAGAGAGTCGGGAAATCAATGTATATCTTTGAAATGACTCCATATGAGACAATAAAACAAATGAAAAATCAATCCTCCAGAGGCTAAGATGAGATACCTATGATTATAATAAGAAAAACAATGTCTCAAATAGCACCAATAATATCATACATAGCAAATAAAGCATTGACTGAAGGAATTTTTCCGGAAGCACTGAAGATAGCTGTGGTGAAACCAGTTTACAAAAAAGGATGCAAGGAAGAACTAAATAATTATCGTCCAATTAATATGCTAACATCATGGGCAAAACTATTCGAGAAATTATTTGCAAATCGTTTGATCTCATTTTTTAAGAGGAACAAGGTTTTCTCTCGACACCAGCATGGATATACGAATGGAAAAAGTACTGAAACTGCAATGTATGAATTGGCACAAGAAGTACTTGATGCACTCGATTCTGGAAATATACCAGCTGCTTTATTCATGGATATGTCTAAAGCATTCGATTGTGTAGATCATAACAGACTGCTTAAAATGTTGGAACAGTGTGGCATACGTGACAATCAGTTAAAATTTATTAAGAGCTACCTGAGAAACAGAACTCAAAAAGTAAAAATGAAAGTCGAAGATCAAGAGGACACATCTTAGGAGGAACAAATAATAATGAGAGTTATACAGGGCAGCATTCTTGGTCCATTGTTGTTTATTGTTTATATCAACGATTTACCAGAAGAAATGGAGGCAAATACCCAGGAGGTAGATCTAAACACAACTATATACGCTGATGACGCAGGTACTGTCACTAAAGCAAAAAACATCCAAACTTTAACATACAATTGTGAAACCATTATGAAAGAAGTAGAAACATGGTACAACGACAACAAACTTAAACTCAACACAGGCAAAACAGAGTTCATCATATTCTACACCGATAGAAGCAGAAATGCCCTACCAAACGATATAACCCTAAACAACATTGTTATAAAAAATCAGAACAAGTGAGATTTTTAGGTATTTGGCTTTTACTCTAATATGAAGTGAAACCCACAAATAGAAAATATGAACAGTAAACTCAACACCATTATTTATACCTTCAATGTAATGAAGCATCACATTCAAGAAGATACATTAAAGACCATATACATTGCAAATTTCCAGTCCATCTTGACATATGGCATAGTTCTCTGGGGAAATGGTATATCTCAAAGCAAAATATTTAAAACTCAAAAGCGAGCTATACGAGTAATATATCGGATGAAATATAGAGAGACCTGTAGAGGAGTTGACAAGAGGAACAATCTATTGATACTGACAGGACTATATTTGTTGAAGTGTGTTATCTTTCTGAGAATGCACAGCGAATTATTTGAACAGTTTCTCATTCAAAACAACAACAGAAAAATAGACCCATATATCCACTGTGATAGACTTTTCGTACTCTGGCCGCTCCTTACGGTTGCTCGGGCGCCAGTGGGGCAATCAGTCAAACCCCACGTCTCTCACAGAATCCCCAAAGAATTGGAGAGCCCGGGTAGACTTGAGTATCAGTGGAGAAGGGTATCGATGAAGACTAAGGCGGTAGCGTCTTCTAAGTGTCTGCTTTTCAACGGTCTTTAGGCGTCAGAAAGAGTACTTACCTCTTCTAACTAAACTCTTAGATGAAACTGATTTAATAAATAGACTCTCACTGGCAAAATAATTGGCAACAAAAATAAATGTTCAACTATTTATTTCTATTAAAATAAAACTGTACACAAAAGAAAATAGACAGGTACACTAAATCGTGGACGTCAACGGCTGTGTCTGGTCGGCGCAGGACGGCTGGCAAACTTTCACTTCAGGAAAATGGACGGTTTCGGAAATATACGGAAGTAAGTCAAGTCTCAATTAAACTAAGTGTAAAGAAACATGCACGGTTTCGGAAAAATATTTCAACTAAGGCAAGACACAATTGAATGAAAAGTACGAACGGTTTTAAAAATAATAAACGGAATTCAGTCAGGTCAAAATTTAAAAACACCAGTTCACCGAGGTACGCCCTCTATCTCTGTCTCGGTGGTTTGTCTATGATCCGGTGTCCTTCGGTCTCTCTCTCTCGGTGACCTCAAGCTGGCTGACTGTCAAACAGCGGCCACAGAGTCCGGCGGTGAGGGTATTTGACGGTTATGGAATCCCAACTCTATGCTCGGCGAATCTAACCTATAACTATAATTCAAACGGTTGGAAATCGGGATGAAACGGTCAAATATTCAGGAATCGGAAAAATCAGGGGGACCCAACGTCCTCCTGGGACCCAAATGCCACCCTACGGTAACGGAAAGCTATATACAGCAGGAAATGGTTAGCTCACGGTTTTCAGCCAAGCACAAGTCTAGAGAGAATATTATTCCATAAAGGTGCAATGAAGCGGTAATAATTTCAAATATCACTTGCCTTAGAAATTCCTTTGTGTCTCGTAAGTACGGTTTTCACTTGACAATCACCTCACCCGTTCAACTCTCAACAACGATTCATACTGATCTTGACCTTCAGCGACAGAACTCGAAGAAGTAGGTACCCCGGAAAATTGTCCCCACCATGGGTAATTCAGTCCCCCATTGGATAAACTCAAATTGTTCGGTAAATCAACGGGCTCGGAAAGAGACAGAAACAATTGAAGAGAAGGAAAAACGGAACTAGTTGAAAGACCTTTTTCGAGTCAGAAAAAGTACGGTTCAACGGAAAGAATTCTAAAATATATGAATTCTGAAAACAAGATATATTCGGTCTCCGCTACAAATATGGGACTGGTCGGTGGAAAACAATGACATGAAATCAATCGGTAAATCCCCCCTATGATAATTTAACGGTTTTCTTCCGAAATACTTCGATTGTCAGGTCCTATTAAGAAAGTATCGGTAGAGAAATTTCCTTTTCGTGGCGGGGTAAAATCTGCCTCGTCACATCACCCAAAGCAAAAACTTACCCTAGCACAGAATAACACAAGATACATGTGCATTAAGGTTTTCGATGCCTTGCCGAGAAAATTTCACTACATAAAAGATGTAAAAATCTTGAAGACAGAAATATACCAATTTTTGGTAAATATGGAACCATACTGTCTGCAGGAATTCTATCAAGGATGCAAGGATAATTCCAAGTAAAAATGTAACATTTGACTTGTTTCACATTATTGTTTTACAAAAATTGTAGAAATTAAATAAATTTCTATTTCTTTTTCTAGTCAATGATAAGAAAATAATCCCTTCCAGGTACACACGAAAACGATCTTTGAGGATTAATAGAGACAGTATAATATATGGCGTCTCTCCTTCATGGTACTCGGTACTAAAAAACTAATTATAGTAATGGTTTTTTAATTGGCAGAGGTGAACCGTTCTCGAAAGACGACAATAGAAAGAAATTGTTCTGAATATAATTTTTCTGAAATCTGTGTGCCTAATTCGCATTAGTCATTTTCTTATCTAGTCGGCCAAGTTTGAAATGAATTTTATTTACCCCAGGTAGTTGATTCATACTAATATTGAATGGGTACATTGAGGGATTTGAGCAAAAGAGTCTGGAATAAAATTCATTCTTCTTCTACCAATAATTCAAAATCAAAAAGCTGAAATCCGTCAATCGATTTGACTTATTTTTTGCCAATAAAATTCAGTATTTTTCTGTATCTCCTTAGTCGCAATCCTAGGCAAATTCAGTTATTCGAAGAAAATTCAGTTGAGTGGCATTAGAACAAATAACCCAAGATGTGCGTTATCAGTACCTACTCTCATACTGTAAACTTTGGTAACGTAAGAATTTTAGAAGTGAATGTTTATTATAAGAAAAGATGTCTTCTGGAAATGATTCATATACAGAATCAAAATTGTAAAATTAAAAAAAAACGGACACACAGAGATTAAGTCCAACATATTCATACCTTCTGGAATATTCCAACAGACCTTTCTTCGATGGCCCAGTTGACGGACGACATTTGACTTTGTTACTATTTTCGTCTCATGAATTTAGAATGTGCAATGTGATAATTGTTGTCCTGTTTATGAATGTTTGTTTGCTGTATTTATGTGATTTGTACATGGAATTATTATTATCGAGCTGACTAATAGATTAATCTCGCATTCAGTAAGTTGTTTGTACTCATTTCTTGTTACTGATGGGTGAAGTGTTTTGTTTATATATTTTTTATAAAAATATTATATTTATATATAACAGTTTCGAAAGCTAGGCTATACATGAATAAAGAGTGAAAACGTCTCATGAATCATTGGTCGATATCTCTTTTCCTAACTCAAATGTATCTAAATATATATATATTTTTTTAGCGTTTTATACAAACGCTAAAAACGCAACTTCAGTTTATCGATGAAAACTCTCGGAAAATTGAATCCCATAGGCTTTTCCATAAGAAACTCAATGTATTTTCCACCAAAACTCTCTTCCTCAGGTCAACACAATTATCAACATGACCCATTTCTTTCAGTTTTTCATTGGAAATATTCTTGAGTTTCATTCTGTCTACGGAGCCTTGTGAAGCTCTTTCTCTCTTCTCTTCATTCATTCTGGACAACTCACTTCGTCACGATTCTAAGGCTTCTGAAGTTCCACACTGTTCAAAGGCTGCACTATTTCTTTCATATTCTTCTTTGCGTTTCTATATTTAAAGAAATAATAAGTAGGGGGGGGGGGCGGTAGACCCTCGGTCATTCCATCTTTCCCCTGCCAATGGAAGGATCAATATTACAGGGGGGGTATAACAAAGTGACAGTTTCAAACACTGTAACTAATGGCTTAGCTTCCAGAATTCAAAAATGCTACTTGGCAAATTTTTACACTTTTGAAATTAAATGATGAAATCAATTGATAATTTAAATTTGAAGGGGGCTTCTGCATAGCATGGAGTGAATAGATATAATTCATATAAAAATGAATGCGACCCTTATCTGTGGCATTTATAGTTGATGAAAAATACTCTTTATATCATTGTATCATAGTTTTTGAAGGGATATTTCGCGAGATAGATACACACGGGTTTAATAAATACGAATTTAGGCAAGTTATAAAATATAACAGGGATCGCAGTGTCACGTGAAGGCTACTTCAGGGAGACGTTATAGAAGGAGCACGTTCGATATATGATCATTTTGATTTGGACTATGATAGTGATAAAATAGTAGGTCCTAGCAGAGTCCAGGCAGAAGGAAATTTTCTCAGGAAGGTTTCATGAATATTTCAATAAATGGAGTTTGTTTTCAGTTTTATTCACCTTGAGGGGTTTCAGTTAAATGCTCATTAATTTTTTGGAATTGATTATCGTTTTTAATTCATAAGTTATTGTTACTTTACGATTTCATTTTTGTTGTGAGATTTGTGCGCTTTCTACTCATTATCTTTCTTATATCGTTCTACTTATATATAGGGTCTTTCACGAGGTACCTCACCCATATTTATACGGGAAACTACTGAACGTATTTTCATGAAATTCAGCACTCATAAGTATTTCATGATGCTGATTGAATCTAAAATATTTTCAAGGCATGAGCACCTCCGGTTTTTCCGGAAATGACGTCAACTTCCGTTTTTCAAATTAGAACACCATTTTTTTATTGCAGTAATAGATTCCTTAGAAAATTTCAAGTTATTTTGATGTAACATTTTTCAGTTTTGGTTGGAAAATTCTCTCTGAGCGGGAAAATTCGAAAAAAAATCGAAAATAGAGCTCCGCTGAAACAAGAATAACTTAGAGGTTTTTGGATGGCAAATTTTAATTTTTGGGATTTTTCAAGATGTAAGATTGATGTATCCACTTTAAAAATCGAAATCGCGATTCATGATACAGGGGGTGAAAAAATCGCTTTCAAAGTTAGGGATGACAAAATCGTGAAAAATCAATTTTTTCAAATTAGAACCCCATTTTTTTATGGCAGATATTGAATCTACGTTAAAAAATAATGTGAGTGTATGCATCACACCCTTGCCCCAAAGTGGATATTTTTTGAGTTATTCACAAAAAACTGTTTTTCCTCTTGAATTTTCAGCTATTTCTTTTGCCTTCACGCCAAAAAGATGAAATTTTCAGGAACCGTTACTTAAACCATGTTTTAGATTTTACTACCCTAATATGCAAGAGAAAAAAGTTACAGGTTGTTCCTAAATAGATGGCGAATTTTGATTCGAATTTGTATCGGAAACCTCTTTATTTCAACTAATCGGCCATCAATTTTCTCTCCAGTGATAAATAAATAATTCCTTATGAACAGTATGCAAAAACTTACCATGTTTTACATTCTTTTTTTTAATGATAGATATCATTAATTACATCTGCCAAATTCCTCTTTATTCAGTAGCATTTTGTGTTTACTATTAATTTGGTGATAATTCGTATTAAGTTATAAAATCGATCACTATGCCTAATTTCACCAATGAAGATTATTTAAATCTCATTCTACTTCATGGAGATTGTAATAAAGTTCTAGATAGAACGATTCGACTGTTCATTGAGAGGTTTCCTGACCGACCCAGACCAACGAGAGATACCATTAACAGAACCATGACAAACTTGAGAAATGTCGGATCTTTCGTTAAGAAAACTATACACAGAGAAAAAAGTGTAGTAGAAGATGAGAACAACGAAATTACAGTTCTTGCATATTTTCGTGTGAATCCTCAAAATTCTCTCAAAGATGCCGAGATGGATCTGGGATTATCTCAATCGAGTGTTTGGAGAATATTAAAAAAACATAAAATGCACCCATATTAATTCAATAGGGTACAGCATTTGAAGGAAACTGATTTCGTCAGGAGAACAGAGTGTTGCGAAGCTATGATGATTCGATTTCAAGAGAATGAAAACTTTTTGGACTGTATAATTTGGACAGATGAATCTAAATTCACAAAGAATGGTTCTTTCAATAGGCATAACAGTCATTATTGGGATGAAGAGAACAACCACCACTTCAGACAATGGAACTTTCAAGAGACCTGGAGTTTCAATGTTTTTGGCGCCATCAAAAATAATGCAATTCTCGATGTTCACATTTATGATGGGACTTTAACTGGTAAGATAGAACACTACACATGTTTGCATTATTTAAAGAATGTTCTCCCTTAGGAGATAGATATTCTGACATATTGACTCAAATAATTGAGCCGCTAGTACAGAACCATAATGACTTATGGTATCAACAAGATGGCGCGCCTCCACACAATTCAATCAATGTGTCAAATATCCTCTACAGGCTATTTGAAGATCGATGGTTGGCGAACAATGGTCCACATCTTTGGCCACCACGTTCTCCCGATTTAACTCCTTTAGACTATTATGTTTGGGGTAGGATAAAAAATATTGTCTACTCAACTCCCCTGACTGATAAAGAGGACTGCATAGAACGAGTCAGAAATGCGTGCAGGTTTGTTTAGATTTTTAGATTCACAGTTTTGAAACTCAATTTGGTTTTTAAACACTTTTGCAGATCTCTTCCTCCCGATGAAATAAGAAGAGCAACGCACGAAGCATTCCTGAGACGTATAAATAAATGTCTAGAAATTAACGGTCAAAACTTTGAGCATCTTCTTTAGTTATAACTGCGAGAGTTTGCCATGGTTCTCCTAATAGTAACTTGAAGTCGGTTTCAATAACTCAGAAATTATCCATTTTAGGGCAAGGGTGTGATGCATACACTGACATTATTTTTTAACGTAGATTCAATATCTGCCATAAAAAAATGGGGTTCTAATTTGAAAAAATTGATTTTTCACGATTTTGTCATCCCTAACTTTGAAAGCGATTTTTTCACCCCCTGTATCATGAATCGCGATTTCGATTTTTAAAGTGAATACATCAATCTTACATTTTGAAAGATCCCAAAAATGAAAATTTTCCATCCAAAAACCTCGAAGTTATTCTTGTTTCAGCGGAGCTCTATTTTCGAATTTTTTTTCGAATTTTCCCACTCAGAGAGAATTTTCCAACCAAAACTGAAAAATGTCACATCAAAATAACTTGAAATTTTCTGGGGAATCTATTTCTGCAATAAAAAAAAATTGTGTTCTAATTTGAAAAACGGAAGTTGACGTCATTTCCGGAAAAACCGGAGGTGCTCATGCCTTGAAAATATTTTAGATTTCATCAGCATCGTGAAATACTTATAAGTGCTGAATTTCATGAAAATACGTTCAGTAGTTTCCCGTATAAATATGGGTGAGTTTCCTCGTGAAAGACCCTGTATATCTATATATAGTTAACAGAACTAAGAGCCTTCTCTTTCTAATATCTGCTAGGTTAAGGGTGTAGTGTCTCAGGTATCTGATGCAATAAATGAACTCTTTTTTCTTTACCGAGCTTTCGCAATTAATTTATTGCATCCTCAGGGTTTCTAAATAATACAGATATAAAATAATAAAGTTGTCAAACATAAAGGAGTCGGTTCTCACCGAAAACGTTTTTTTTTTTCAATAAACCAAGTTCTCATTTTATCTAATTGAAAAAAATTTCGTTTTCGGTTAAAACCGACTCCTTTATGTTTGACAACTTTATTATTGTATATCTGTATTTTTTAGAAACCCTGAGGATGCAATAAATTAATTGCGAAAGCTCGGTAAAGAAAAAAGAGTTCACATTTATTACATCAGATACCTGAGTCACTACACCCTTAACCTAGCAGATATATCTATATATATAAATTTTTTAGCGTTTTATAAAATGAAATATTACGCGGGTTTAAGGGAATTGTTAATGGCAGAAGCTTGAAGGAAGAACTTATTTATACGCGAATTAATTCACATTGAATAGTGAGATATTATTCACGCATCTTTAAATTTCTGATCATAAAATTCCTTGTTGGTGTGCATATCTTCGGCATATGTTCGATTCACGATTCATGAAGGTAATTTCAACATATAAAACAAAATTCTATCAATAGTTTGCAAAAAAAATGCTAGAAACAATCATTACATTCAATGCTTCAGATTTATTTAGCTTAGATGTATAGAAACTTAATAACATTGTGAAATGAAAGCACCCTCCACAAAGAATGCTAGCCCTAGCGATTTCAGTGGGTGCTAAATCACTCATTATTTACAGTTTCACAATCAAATTGATGATAGTAAACAAAAACCAACTAAACTCAAACAATTACTTACGTAAAAACTAGGAAATTCTACTTGGAGAAAATTTGCGTTTCAAATGTTATATATCAATCGACAGATATTTTCGCTTTGATTTGGCTTTGACGTTGACTAAATTGATAAAAATGTGCAAAATGAATAACAATTGTGTAAGAATGGCATAGCTTCTAGACCTAGGTGCCGCAAAAACCAAATAAAGCAAAAATACATTTCATTTACGAAAGTATATCTCCGTTCCTTTAAATTTGCCGGTGTGTGTATAATTAGTTAATAAACTGATTTCGAGTTTTTTGCAGAAACATGAACGAACATAGAGGCCGCGCCATATAAGTGAAAAATATCTTCAGACAACACACAATTGTGAAACCATTATGAAAGAAGTAGAAATATGGTGCAACGACAACAAACTTAAACTCAACACAGGCAAAACTGAGTTCATCATATTCTACACCGATAGAAGCAGAAATGCCCTACCAAACGATATAACCCTAAACAACATTGTTATAAAAAAATCAGAACAAGTGAGATCTTTAGGTATTTGGCTTGGCTCTAATATGAAGTGGAACCCACAAATAGAAAATATGAACAGTAAACTCAACACCATTATTTATACCTTCAATGTAAGGAAGCATCACATTCAAGAAGATACATTAAAGACCCTATACATTGCAAATTTCCAGTCCATCTTGACATATGGCATTGTTCTCTGGGGAAATGGTATATCTCAAAGCAAAATATTATAAACTCAAAAGCGAGCTATTCGAGTAATATATCGGATGAAATATAGAGATACCTGTAGAGGAGTTGTCAAGAGAAACAATCTATTGATACTGACAGGACTATATTTGTTGAAGTGTGTCATCTTTCTGAGAATGCACAGCGAATTATCTGAACAGTTTCTCATTCAAAACAACAACAGAAAAATAGACCCATATATCCACCCAAAGCAAAAACTTACCCCAGCACAGAATAACACAAGATACATGTGCATTAAGGTTTTCGATGCCTTGCCGAGAAAATTTCACTACATAAAAGATGTAAAAATCTTGAAGACAGAAATATACTAATTTTTGGTAAATAGGGAACCATACTGTCTGCAGGAATTCTATCAAGGATGCAAGGATAATTACAAGTAAAAATGTAACATTTGACTTGTTTCTCATTATTGTTTTACAATAATTGTAGAAATTAAATAAATTTCTATTTCTTTTTCTAGTCAATGATAAGAAAATAATCCCTTCCAGGTACACACGAAAATGATCTTTGAGGATTAATAGAGACAGTATAATATATGGCGTTTCTCCTTCATGGTACTCGGTACTAAAAAACTAATTATAGTAATGGTTTTTTAATTGGCAGAGGTAAACCGTTCTCGAAAGACGACAATAGAAAGAAATTGTTCTGAATATAATTTTTGTGAAATCTGTGTGCCTAATTCGCATTAGTCATTTTCTTATCTAGTCGGCCAAGTTTGAAATGAATTTTATTTACCCCAGGTAGTTGATTCATTCTAATATTGAATGGGTACATTGAGAGTTTTGAGCATAAGAGTCTGGAATAAAATTCATTTTTCTTCTACCAATAATTCAAAATCAAAAAGCTGAAATCCGTCAATCGATTTGACTTATTTTTTGCCAATAAAATTCAGTATTTTTCTGTATCTCCTTAGTCGCAATCCTAGGCAACTTCAGTTATTCGAAGAAAATTCAGTTGAGTGACATTAGAACAAATAACCCAAGATGTGCGTTATCAGTTCATGCTAATAAGTACTCTCATACTGTAGACTTTGGTAACGTAAGAATTTTAGATGTGAATGTTTATTATAAGAAAAGATGTGTTCTGGAAATGATTCATATTCAGAATCAAAATTGCAAAATTTAAAGAAAAACGGACACACAGAGATTAAGTCCAATATATTCATACCTTCTGGAATATTCCAACAGACCTTTCTTCGATGGTCCAGTCGACGGACGACATTTGACTTTGTTACTATTTTCGTCTCATGAATTTAGAATGTGCAATGTGATAATTGTTCTCCTGTTTATGAATGTTTGTTTGCTGTATTTATGTGATTTGTACATGGAATTATTATTGAGCTGACTAATAGATTAATCTCGCATTCAGTAAGTTGTTTGTACTCATTTCTTGTTACTGATGGGTGATGTGTTTTGTTTATATATTTTTATAGTTGCCTTGAGGAAGGAGCTAAACAGTTTCGAAAGCTATCTCTTTACCTAACTCAAATGTATCTGAATATATATATATATTTTTTTAGCGTTTTATAAAAACGCTAAAAACGCAACTTCAGTTTATCGATGAAAACTCTCGGAAAATTGAATCCCACCGTAATACTTGTTTCTTTTATTTGTGGTTATCATAAGAAACACACGTCCTTAAAAAAATGAAATTAATAAATACTGAAAAAAAAAAGTTTATGGTGCTGAGTCTTCATAACTATACTTAGCAACAACAAACCGAGTTACAATTCAATTGAATCAGTTGATTTCAAATACCTGTATTGCAAAGAAAAGTCAATTTATACCTCTGAAACCATCGAGTGGATATTCCTCCTTTACTAATACTGAGATTTAGAATTAGGAATCGTTGGAAGCATATAAAAAATACAATTTTGTCATCAGTTCATGCATTCATTTATTAAATACGGTGTCTTTACAACTCTATATACATATATACATTTTCAATTTTCAATATATACAATAAAAAATATGAACTTTACTATCTCAATAATTTTGAGTAAAAAATAGGCTTTTCCATAAGAAACTCAATGTATTTTTCACCAAAACTCTCTTCCTCAGGTCAACACAATTATCAACATGACCCAATTCTTTCAGTTTTTCATTGGAAATATTCTTGAGTTTCATTCTGTCTACGGAGCCTTGTGAAGCTCTTTCTCTCTTCTCTTCATTCATTCTGGACAACTCTCTTCGTAACGATTCTAAGGCTTCTGAAGTTCCACACTGTTCAAAGGCTGCACTATTTCTTTCATATTCTTCTTTGCGTTTCTATATTTAAAGAAATAATAAGTAGGGGGGGGGCGGTAGACCCTCGGTCATTCCATCTTTCCCCTGCCAATGGAAGGATCAATATTACAGGGGGGGTATAACAAAGTGACAGTTTCAAACACTGTAACTAATGGCTTAGCTTCCAGAATTCAAAAATGCTATTTGGCAAATTTTTGCACTTTTGAAATTAAATGATGAAATCAATTGATAATTTAAATTTGAAGGGGGCTATGATCGTGATAAAATAGTAGGTCCTAGCAGAGTCTAGGCAGAAGGAAATTTTTTCAGGAAGGTATCATGAATATTTCAATAAATGGAGTTTGTTTTCAGTTTTATTCACCTTGAGGGGTTTCAGTTAAATGCTCATTAATTTTTTGAAATTGATTATCGTTTTTGATTCATAAGTTATTGTTACTTCACGATTTCATTTTTGTTGTGAGGTTTGTGCGCATTCTACTCATTATCTTTCTTATATCGTTCTACTTATATATATGTGGAAACCAATCCAATAGAGGTGGTTCTACTTATATATATCTATATATAGTTAACAGAACTAAGAGCCTTCACTTTTTAATATCTGCTAGGTTAAGGGTGTAGTGACTCAGGTATCTGATGCAATAAATGAACTCTTTTTTCTTTACCGAGCTTTCGCAATTAATTTATTGCATCCTCAGGGTTTCTAAAAAATACAGATATAAAATAATAAAGTTGTCAAACATAAAGTAGTCGGTTCTCACCGAAAACGAGATTTTTTTTTCAATAAACGAAGTTCTCAATTTAACTTATTGAAAAAAATCTCGTTTTCGGTGAGAACCGACTCCTTTATATTTGACAACTTTATTATTGTATATCTGTATTTTTTAGAAACCTTGAGGATGCAATAAATTAATTGCGAAAGCTCGGTAAAGAAGAAAGAGTTCATTTATTGCATCAGATACCTTTTTTAGCGTTTTATAAAATGAAATATTACGCGGGTTTAAGGGAATTGTTAATGGCAGAAGCTTGAAGGAAGAACTAATTTATACGCGAATTAATATTCACATGAGAATAGTGAGATATTATCAACGCATTCTTTGAATTTCTGATCATAAAATTCCTTGTTGGTGTGCATATCTTCTGCGTATGTTCGATTCACGATTCATGAAGGTAATTTCAACATATAAAACAAAATTTTTCCCATAGTTTGAAAAAAAATGCTATAAATAATCTTTACATTCAATGCTTTAGATTTATTGAGTTTAAATGTAGAGAAACTTAATAACATTGTGAAATGAAAGCACTCTACACAATTAATGCTCTGCCAACGCATTCAAAAGTCAATGATTAGAAAATAATTTCTCTTAGAAATGTCCCCTGATACGCAAGGAAAGAAATCTTAAGGAATAATAGAAACAGTATGGCGAAATTTAAGAAAATTCCGACTTTGAATTCGGAATTTAACGAAAAATTGTTTTGAAATATTATATGGTCCTTCTAGGCCTTGGGAATGGATTATTATAATTTGTCTCTAATACAGACATGTCTTCTTGATTTCTCAATAAGAGAAGCTCCCAATAGTTACGAGAAAAGAAATAATTGATGATTTCATGAATTGAAGTCGGAGGAAAATTCGTGTCCAAAAAGAAGTAAAATAGTCAATGATAATAAAATAATCCCTTCCAGGTACACACGAAAAAGGTCCTTGAGAAATAATAGACACAGTATAATATATGGCGTTGCTCTCTTTATCATACTCGGCACTCAAAAACTAATTATATATAGTAATGGTTTTTCAATTGGCAGAGATAAACCGTTCTAAGAAAGACGACAATATAAAGAAATTGTTCTGAATATTAGTTTTCTGAAATCTGTGTATCTTCTTCGTATTAGTCATTTTCTTATCTAGTCAGCCAAGTTAGAAATGAATTTTATTTACCCCAGGTAGTTGATTCATACTAATTTTTAATGGGTAGGTACTTGAAGGGGCTTGAGCATAAGAGTCTGGAATAAAATTCATTTTTCTTCTACCTATAATTTTAAATCAAAAAGCTGAAATCCGTCAATTGATTTGACTTAATTTTTGCCAATAAAATTCAGTATTTTTCTGTAACACCTTAGTCGCAATCCTAGGCAACTTCGGTTTTTCGAAGAAAACTCTCGGAAAATTGAATCCCACCGAAATAATTGTTTTTTTTTATTTGTGACTATCATAAGAAACACACGTGTCTTGAGAAAAATGAAATTAATAAATACTGAAAAAAAAAGTTTTTGGTGGTGAGTCTTCATTACAATACTGCGCAACAACAAACCGAGTTACAATTCAATTGAATCAGTTGATTTCAAATAAGTACCTATATTGCAAAGAAAAGTCAATTTATACCTCTGAAACCATGGAGTGGATATTTCTCCTTTACTAATACTGAGATTTAGAATTAGGAATCGATTGAAAGCATATAAAAAATACAATTTTGTCATCAGTTCATGCATTCATTTATTAAATACGGTGTCTTTACAACTCTATATACATATATACATTTTCAATTTTCAATATATACAATAAAAAATATGAACTTTACTATCTCAATAATTTTGAGTAAAAAATAGGCTTTTCCATAAGAAACTCAATGTATTTTTCACCGAAACTCTCTTCCTCAGGTCAACACAATTATCAACATGACCCAATTCTTTCAGTTTTTCATTGGAAATATTCTTGAGTTTCATTCTGTCTACGGAGCCTTGTGAAGCTCTTTCTCTCTTCTCTTCATTCATTCTGGACAACTCACTTCGTCACGATTCTAAGGCTTCTGAAGTTCCACACTGTTCAAAGGCTGCACTATTTCTTTCATATTCTTCTTTGCGTTTCTATATTTAAAGAAATAATAAGTAGGGGGGGGGGGGGGGTAGACCCTCGGTCATTCCATCTTTCCCCTGCCAATGGAAGGATCAATATTACAGGGGGGGTATAACAAAGTGACAGTTTCAAACACTGTAACTGATGGCTTAGCTTCCAGAATTCAAAAATGCTATTTGGCAAATTTTTACACTTTTGAAATTAAATGATGAAATCAATTGATAATTTAAATTTGAGGGGGCTTCTGCATAGCATGGAGTTAATAGATATAATTCATATAAAAATGAATGCGACCCTTATCTGCGGCATTTATAGTTGTAGAAAAATACTCTTTATATCAAAGTTTTTGAAGGGATATTTCGCGAGATAGATACACACGGGTTTAATAAATACGAATTTAGGCAAGTTATAAAATATAACAGGGATCGCAGTGTCACGTGAAGGCTACTTCCGGGAGACGTTATAGAAGGAGCACGTTCGATATATGATCATTTTGATTTGGACTGTGAGCGTGATAAAATAGTAGGTCCTAGCAGAGTCCAGGCAGAAGGAAATTTTCTCAGGAAGGTTTCATGAATATTTCAATAAATGGAGTTTGTTTTCAGTTTTATTCACCTTGAGGGGTTTCAGTTAAATGCTCATTAATTTTTTTTAATTGATTATCGTTTTTGATTCATAAGTTATTGTTACTTTACGATTTCATTTTTGTTGTGAGGTTTGTGCGCTTTCTACTCATTATCTTTCTTATATCGTTCTACTCATATACAGGGTCTTTCACGAGGTACCTCACCCATATTTATACGGGAAACTACTGAACGTATTTTAATGAAATTCAGCACTCATAAGTATTTCACGATGCTGATGAAATCTAAAATATTTTCAAGGCATGAGCACCTCCGGTTCTTCCGGAAATGACGTCAACTTCCGTTTTTCAAATTAGAATACCATTTTTTTATTGCAGAAATAGATTCCTTAGAAAATTTCAAGTTATTTTGATGTAACATTTTTCAGTTTTGGTGGGAAAATTCTCTCTGAGTGGGAAAATTCGAAAAAAAAATCGAAAATAGAGCTCCGTTGAAACAAGAATAACTTCGAGGTTTTTGGATGGAAAATTTTCATTTTTGGGATTTTTCAAGATGTAAGATTGATGTATTCACTTTAAAAATCGAAATCGCGATTCATGATGCAGGGGGTGAAAAAATCGCTTTCAAAGTTAGGGACGACAAAATCGTGAAAAATCAATTTTTTCAAATTAGAACCCCATTTTTTTATGGCAGATATTGAATCTACGTTAAAAAATAATGTGAGTGTATGCATCACACCCTTGCCCCAAAGTGGATATTTTCTGAGTTATTCACAAAAAACTGTTTTTCCTCTTGAATTTTGAAGGGTGATTCAATATCTGCCATAAAAAAATGGGGTTCTAATTTGAAAAAATTGATTTTTCACGATTTTGTCATCCCTAACTTTGAAAGCGATTTTTTCACCCCCTGTATCATGAATCGCGATTTCGATTTTTGAAGTGGATACATCAATCTTACATCTTGAAAAATCCCGAAAATTAAAATTTTCCATTCAAAAACCTCGAAGTTATTCTTGTTTCAGCGGAGCTCTATTTTCGATTTTTTTTTTTCGAATTTTCCCGCTCAGAGAGAATTTTCCAACCAAAACTGAAAAATGTTACATCAAAATAACTTGAAATTTTCTAAGGAATCTATTTCTGCAATAAAAAAATGGTGTTCTAATTTGAAAAATGGAAGTTGACGTCATTTCCGGAAAAACCGGAGGTGCTCATGCCTTGAAAATATTTCAGATTTCATTAGCATCGTGAAATACTTATAAGTGCTGAATTTCATGAAAATAACGTTCAGTAGTTTCCCGTATAAATATGGGTGAGGTTCCTCGTGAAAGACCCTGTATTATACTGTCTCTATTAATCCTCAAAGATCGTTTTCGTGTGTACCTGGAAGGGATTATTTTCTTATCATTGACTAGAAAAAGAAATAGAAATTTATTTAATTTCTACAATTATTGTAAAACAATAATGAGAAACAAGTCAAATGTTACATTTTTACTTGGAATTATCCTTGCATCCTTGATAGAATTCCTGCAGACAGTATGGTTCCATATTTACCAAAAATTGGTATATTTTTGTCTTCAAGATTTTTACATCTTTTATGTAGTGAAATTTTCTCGGCAAGGCATCGAAAACCTTAATGCACATGTATCTTGTGTTATTCTGTGCTAGGGTAAGTTTTTGCTTTGGGTGGATATATGGGTCTATTTTTCTGTTGTTGTTTTGAATGAGAAACTGTTCAAATAATTCGCTGTGCATTCTCAGAAAGATAACACACTTCAACAAATATAGTCCTGTCAGTATCAATAGATTGTTTCTCTTGACAACTCCTCTACAGGTCTCTATATTTCATTCGATATATTACTCGTATAGCTCGCTTTTGAGTTTTAAATATTTTGCTTTGAGATATACCATTTCCCCAGAGAACTATGCCATATGTCAAGATGGACTGGAAATTTGCAATGTATATGGTCTTTAATGTATCTTCTTGAATGTGATGCTTCATTACATTGAAGGTATAAATAATGGTGTTGAGTTTACTGTTCATATTTTCTATTTGTGGGTTTCACTTCATATTAGAGTAAAAGCCAAATACCTAAAAATCTCACTTGTTCTGATTTTTTATAACAATGTTGTTTAGGGTTATATCGTTTGGTAGGGCATTTCTGCTTCTATCGGTGTAGAATATGATGAACTCTGTTTTGCCTGTGTTGAGTTTAAGTTTGTTGTCGTTGTACCATGTTTCTACTTCTTTCATAATGGTTTCACAATTTTATGTTAAAGTTTGGATGTTTTTTGCCTTAGTGACAGTACCTGCGTCATCAGCGTATATAGTTGTGTTTATATCTACCTCCTGGGTATTTGCCTCCATTTCTTCTATTAAATCGTTGATATAAACAATAAACAACAATGGACCAAGAATGCTGCCCTGTATAACTCTCATTATTATTTGTTCCTCCTCAGATGTGTCCTCTTGATCTTCGACTTTTATTTTTACTTTTTGAGTTCTGTTTCTCAGGTAGCTCTTAATAAATTTTAACTGATTGTCACGTATGCCACACTGTTCCAACATTTTAAGCAGTCTGTTATGATCTACACAATCGAATGCTTTAGACATATCCATGAATAAAGCAGCTGGTATATTTCCAGAATCGAGTGCATCAAGTACTTCTTGTGCCAATTCATACATTGCAGTTTCAGTACTTTTTCCATTCGTATATCCATGCTGGTGTCGAGAGAAAACCTTGTTCCTCTTAAAAAATGAGATCAAACGATTTTCAAATAAGAAATAGCTATTATCGGTCAAGGAACCAAATCAAAGAATACTATTCCTTCAGCGACGTTTCGGCACCTTTATTGGGCCTTCTTCAGGCTACAAATAGAGAAAAACTCATAAAAAACAAAACAATATACAAATATAAAATTACAATGATTAAAAATAAACATGAAAACAATAAAATGAAATAATATGAAATAACAGGTCGACAAGAACAATTAAAGATGGTCAATTATGACTAAACATCAGAATGTGAACAGACATTTGAATAAAACTACGAAAAAGCACCAAAAAAGGCTATTCCACAAACTCACCATCGGAATACAAGAAAAAATAAAAAAAATTAATCTTTCATTAAAGAAAATCGTCTGCAACATAAAATAAGCATTTAGGTATAACAAGGATCAAAATCATCGATGTACACAGAATCATCACGGTTCACACACAATGGAGATATCCGAGAGCCAACTGAACCCCAACATCACAAAAACAGCACCCACACATGACAAACACGAGAACAATTTTCAAACGTACAGTGGCGGATCCAACGTGTTTCAACGATTTCATTTTAACTTAATTTTTTGAATCAAATTTGAATAAACAACACTCAAGGAGCCAATATCCGAACGGAAATTAACTGCATTAGGATGTTTATTAATATAGATCATTTCATTGAACCCCCGCCTAAACCAATTAGACTCCCGATTTAAAACGTCAACATTCTCAAAATCAAAACTATGCCCAAGTGATAGAGCATGACAAGCCAGTGCAGTTGACTCCTTTCTATTCTCACAGTCACGTCTATGTTGTGCCGTTCTATGTCCCAAATATTGGCCCGTTTGACCCACATAACAAGCATCACAATCCTTACAATTTACTCTGTAAACTACTCCCGAACATTTCTGTCTGGAATCCTTATCTTTAACTTTAGAAAATAAAGAACGTACCGTTTTCTTATAGTAATACACAACCTGATTAGTGCCCCGCCTCATGATGCCCTTCATCCTCTCCGACAACCCCCGTACATAAAGCAGCCTACAAAAAACAACATTACCCTCACCTTGGCTAATTGTAGCAGAATCGTGTGGTTCTCTACGACTCGATGAGTTAAAAATCTTTTTTACTAAGTACTTCGGGTAGCCATTCCTTAATAACAACGATGTTTGTTCGTCAAAATTTTTCTTGTGAAAGGACACAGTTGGCTCTCGGATATCTCCATTGTGTGTGAACCGTGTTGATTCTGTGTACATCGATGATTTTGATCCTTGTTATACCTAAATGCTTATTTTATGTTGCAGACGATTTTCTTTAATGAAAGATTCAATTTTTTAATTTTTTCTTGTATTCCGATGGTGAGTTTGTGGAATAGCCTTTTTTGGTGCTTTTTCGTAGTTTTATTCACATGTCTGTTCACATTCTGATGTTTAGTCATAATTGACCATCTTTAATTGTTCTTGTCGACCTGTTATTTCATATTATTTCATTTTATTGTTTTCATGTTTATTTTTAATCATTGTAATTTTATATTTGTATATTGTTTTGTTTTTTATGAGTTTTTCTCTATTGGTAGCCTGAAGAAGGCCCAATAAAGGTGCCGAAACGTCGCTGAAGGAATAGTATTCTTTGATTTGGTTCCTTGACCGATACTAGCTATTTCTTATTGAAATTTGGAACGATACTAAAGGTTATCGATTTGCAAATAATTTCTCGAATAGTTTGGCCCATGATGTTAGCATATTGATTGTACGATAATTATTTAGTTCTTCCTTGCATCCTTTTTTGTAAACTGGTTTCACCACAGCTATCTTCAGTGCTTCCGGAAAAATTCCTTCAGTCAATGCTTTATTTGCTATGTATGACATTATTAGTGCTATTTGAGACATTGTTTTTCTTATTATAATCATCGGTATCTCATCTTAGCCTCTGGAGGATTGATTTTTTATTTGTTTTATTGTCTCATATGGAGTCATTCAAAGATATACATTGATTTCCCGACTCTCTTCTTATTAGTGTTGAATTCCACATCTGTAAAATTTTTGTTTATATTCGAAGCTACATTCACAAAATATTTTTGGAAATCATTTACTAGTTGTTCTGGATTTCTTGACGCGATAGTGAATGTCTTAGTGTCTTTCTCATATTTTGTGAGTTCCTTTATAATTTGCCATGTTGTTTTTGATTTGTTTTGTCATTTCCTAATTCTTTCTGTATAATGCTTGTGTTTGAAATTGGAAATAGCCTTGTCGTATTCTTTTTTGACTCTTTTGTATTTTTCCATTAATTGTTGTCTTCCAAATGATAGTGTGAAAAGGATGTCCAATTTATTTTTAATCTTCTGTATACTGGGATCCAATTTGTACCTCTATGGTGTTCTATGAGTTTTTATTTCGACAAAGAGAAAGTCTCTTTCGGAAAGTTTGTTATATTTTTCTGAGAAGAAGTTCCACATTCTATTTATGTCTTTGTCATCAAATTCATATATGGCATTCCATTCAACTTTCTTCAGGTCTTCTTCAAAGTGTGTTATGCTATCCTCTTCAAATTTTCGTATTTTGTCTTTTTCTTCCTTGAGGCCAGATTATCTTTAAGTTTGAACTCAAATTGTGTTCCGCAACGATCAGATAGTTGTGGTTGTATTATTGATGTTTTTGTTTTTTTAATGTTTGTAAATAAATTGTCTACGCATGTTTTAGAGAATGGAATTATTCTTGTGGGTTCTTCAACTAGAGGCCTAATGTTGTATGTTTGCAACATCGACGATAGAGTGTTCGTGTTCTTATCCAATTTATTCATTGTATTTATATTGTAATCTCCTACTATAGTGAAGGCTGTATTTTTATCTTTATTTAGGGATTCAAATATCTTGTTGAATTTTTCAAAGAATACCTCGAAGTTTTCATAGGGTGGTGTATTTGGTCTACAGATGCAGATTATGACTAGTTCTTTGTGTTGGCTCATTTCATATTCTAGTGCTGAGCATTCAATTACACGAGGAATACTCAGTCTATTGAAATCTTTTCTTGTCTAACACTTCCTTCTGAGGATATTTTTCACTTATATGGCGCTGCCTCTATGTTCGTTCATGTTTCTGCAAAAACTCGAAATCAGTTTATTAACTAATTATACACATACCGGCAAATTTAAAGGAACGGAGATATACTTTCGTAAATGAAATGTATTTTTGCTTTATTTGGTTTTTGCGGCACCTAGGTCTAGAAGCTATGCCATTCTCAAACAATTGTTATTCATTTTGCACATTTTTATCAATTTAGTCAACGTCAAAGCCAAATCAAAGCGAAAATATCTGTCGATTGATATATAACATTTGAAACGCAAATTTTCTCCAAGTAGAATTTCCTAGTTTTTTCGTAAGTAATTGTTTGAGTTTAGTTGGTTTTTGTTTACTATCATCACTTTGATTGTGAAATTGTAAATAATAAGTGATTTAGCACCCACTGAAATCGCTAGGGCTAGCATTCTTTGTGGAGGGTGCTTTCATTTCACAATGTTATTAAGTTTCTCTACATTTAAGCTCAATAAATCTAAAGCATTGAATGTAAAGATTATTTATAGCATTTTTTTTGCAAACTATTGGAAAAATTTTGTTTTATATGTTGAAATTACCTTCATGAATCGTGAATCGAACATATGCCGAAGATATGCACACCAACAAGGAATTTTATGATCAGAAATTTAAAGATGCGTGAATAATATCTCACTATTCTCATGTGAATATTAATTCGCGTATAAATAAGTTCTTCCTTCAAGCTTCTGCCATCAACAATTCCCTTAAACCCGCGTAATATTTCATTTTATAAAACGCTTAAAAATTTATATATATATATAGATATATCGGCTTGGTTAAGGGTGTAGTGACTCAGGTATCTGATGTAATAAATGTGAACTCTTTTTTCTTTACCGAGCTTTCGCAATTAATTCATTGCATACTCAGGGTTTCTAAAAAATACAGATATACAATAATAAAGTTGTCAAACATAAAGGAGTCGGTTCTCACCGAAAACGAGATTTTTTTCAATAAAAAAAATTGAGAACTTCGTTTATTGAAAAAAATCTCGTTTTCGGTGAGAACCGACTACTTTATGTTTGACAACTTTATGATTGTATATCTGTATTTTTTAGAAACCCTGAGGATGCAATAAATTAATTGCGAAAGCTCGGTAAAGAAAAAAGAGTTCACATTTATTGCATCAGATACCTGAGTCACTACACCCTTAACCTAGCAGATATAAAAAAGAGAAGGCTCTTAGTTCTGTTAACTATATATAGATATATATATATAAGTAGAACGATATAGGAAAGATAATGAGTAGAAAGCGCACAAACCTCACAACAAAAATGAAATCGTAAAAAAACAATAACTTATGAATCTAAAACGATAATCAATTTCAAAAAATTAATGATCATTTAACTGAAACCCCTCAAGGTGAATAAAACTGAAAACAAACTCCATTTATTGAAATATTCATGGAACCTTCCTGAGAAAATTTCCTTCTGCCTGGACTCTGCTAGGACCTACTATTTTATCACGCTCATAGTCCAAATCAAAATGATCATATATCGAACGTGCTCCTTCTATAACGTCTCCCGGAAGTAGACTTCACGTGACACTGCGATCCCTGTTATATTTTATAACTTGCCTAAATTCGTATTTATTAAACCCGTGTGTATTTATCTCGCGAAATATCCCTTCAAAAACTATGATATAATGATATAATTGAAATTTTCTAAGGAATCTATTTCTGCAATAAAAAAATGGTGTTCTAATTTGAAAAACGGAAGTTGACGTTATTTCCGGAAAAACCGGAGGTGCTCATGCCTTGAAAATATTTTAGATTTCATCAGCATCGTGAAATACTTATAAGTGCTGAATTTCATGAAAATACGTTCAGTAGTTTCCCGTATAAATATGGGTGAGGTTCCTCGTGAAAGACCCTGTATATGGCGTTTCTCCTTCATGGTACTCGGTACTAAAAAACTAATTATAGTAATGGTTTTTTAATTGGCAGAGGTAAACCGTTCTCGAAAGACGACAATAGAAAGAAATTGTTCTGAATATAATTTTTGTGAAATCTGTGTGCCTAATTCGCATTAGTCATTTCTTATCTAGTCGGCCAAGTTTGAAATGAATTTTATTTACCCCAGGTAGTTGATTCATACTAATATTGAATGGGTACATTGAGGGATTTGAGCAAAAGAGTCTGGAATAAAATTCATTTTTCTTCTACCAATAATTCAAAATCAAAAAGCTGAAATCCGTCAATCGATTTGACTTATTTTTTGCCAATAAAATTCAGTATTTTTCTGTATCTCCTTAGTCGCAATCCTAGGCAACTTCAGTTATTCGAAGAAAATTCAGTTGAGTGACATTAGAACAAATAACCCAAGATGTGCGTTATCAGTTCGTGCTAATAAGTACTCTCTTACTGTAGACTTTGGTAACGTGAGAATTTTAGATCTGAATGTTAATTATAAGAAAAGATGTGTTCTAGAAATGATTCATATACAGAATCAAAATTGTAAAATTAACAAAAAAACGGACACACAGAGATTAAGTCCAATATATTCATACCTTCTGGAATATTCCAACAGACTGCTGTATTTATGTGATTTGTACATGGAATTATTATTATCATCCAGCTGACTAATAGATTAATCTCGCATTCAGTATGTTGTTTGTACTCATTTCTTGTTACTGATGGGTGATGTGTTTTGTTTATATATTTTTATAGTTGCCCTGAGGAAGTAGCTAAACAGTTTCGAAAGCTAGGCTATACATGAATAAAGAGTGAATACGTCTCATGAATCATTGGTCGATATCTCTTTTCCTTACTCAAATGTATCTAAATATATATATATATATATATATATATATATATATATATATATATATATATATATATATATATATATATATATATATATATATATATATTTTTTTTTTTTTTTTTTTTTTTTTTAATCACCATCTTGGGTTTTGGCTTCTAAGATGAACCGGGTCAAAGTTGACCAAAATTCACCTAGGTCGTTGTCAGGAACATTCTCACTATCCTAGCTGTCCACAGCAGTACTTCCTTCTGCGCTGTGCTAATGATGTTCAAATCAAGTTCTAGGGATTTGGTGTTATCAACTAAATGGCTTTCAACAAGTCCGTTGGTGCTGATTATCAAGGGGAGAACTGAGACCGTTTTCAGTGCATATATTTCTTTCATTTCAAAGGCAAGATCGTGGTATTTGTTTACTTTTTCAGAGTACGCTCTACTGATGTTATCGTCGGCTGGTACAGTTATGTCTATTATGATGACTTTTCGGTTTTCTTTGTCAAACAGTACGATGTCCGGTCTGTTGTGTGGTATTCTCCTATCTGTCTCAACTGTGTTGTCCCAGTATATTTTGAAGCTTCGGTTTTCTAGTACGGTTGCAGGTTTGTACTCATGAGTTTTCTTCATGGCGGTTATGAGGCCAGTTTTAATAGCAATGGCTTGGTGATATACCTTCGCCATTGCATTATGGCGGTTCGTGTATTCTTTGGGCGCCAGAATGGAGCAGGACGAGGTGATATGCTGGATTGTCTCGCGAGCTTGGCCACATTTACGGCATCTATCGGTAGGTATATTTTTTCCAGCTATGTGTTTCATATACGCTCTCGTTGGCACGACCTGATCCTGTATAGCAGCAATGCGTCCCTCCGTTTCCGGAAATAGGTAACCCGATGTAAGGTAAGTGAGTGAATGTTGTTGATTGACTTTCTTTTCTTTCAGTGCTGCTGGATATCTTCCGTGAAGGGGCTTGCTGTACCATTCTTCGGACAATGCTGCAAGTGTCAACATCTGAGGTGGATCCGTCGTACATCCTAGATTTAGGGCCGTGATGTTATGGTCTTCTCTGCATATGATATTAAAAAAAGGTGAGTTTCTTGATTGAAAATATTTTCTAAGTTCTGTCACTGCTTTCTGATGAGTGATCTCGATGTTCTGTAGACCTCTGCCGCCAGAGTGTCTAGGCATGTACAATCTATTGATAGATGCGTGGGGATGGTGAATACCGTATTTGCTCATGAGAACTCTTACTTTTGTGTCGATCGCTTTTAGTTCTGTATTGGACCACTTTATAACACCGAAGGAGTAGGCAAGACTAGGAACCGCCCATATATTTATTGCCGTGAA
Source organism: Coccinella septempunctata (assembly GCF_907165205.1). Lineage (NCBI taxonomy): Eukaryota > Metazoa > Arthropoda > Insecta > Coleoptera > Coccinellidae > Coccinella > Coccinella septempunctata. The sequence goes on along the minus strand of NC_058190.1, from coordinate 8,464,743 downwards.
CATAGCCTTGGAGCTCAGTTTGCTTTTCAGAATTTTTTTAACTCTGTCGAAGAATTTCTGTTGGAATGAAGCTTTTGCGTCAGATGTTTTTATTTCCAAAGCTTGTTGGACCCCAAGATATTTATAAGTTTCATCTGATGCAAGTCTTTGAATCGTTATTCCATTCTGTATGAGCATCTCTTCTCCACTCACTAGTTTACCCCTCTTTACATGTATCACGGCGCATTTATCCAAACCCATTTCCATTTTTATTGTCTGCGAGAATGAGGTTACAATTCTTAGCAGTCTCATCAGCTGTTCCTCATTGGCAGCATAGAGTTTCAAATCATCTACGTATAATTGATGAGTAATTCGAATGTTTTTTATTTTATCTATGACATATCCATAATTGCCTTCGTTAAGTAATTTGCTCATGAAGTTCAGTGCCAGGCAGAACCAGAGTGCACTGAGTTTATCACCTTGAAATATTCCACGCATAATTTTTATTACGGATGTTCTAAAATTCTTCTGTTTATTTCCAAAACTTAGTTGTGTTCTCCATGTTCTCATTAGAGATTCTAGCAAGTTTACTATGTTTTCTGATACGCCATAGAGTTTGAGGATTTTCAACAGCCAAGAGTGCGGCACCGAGTCGAAAGCTTTCTTATAATCAACCCAAGCAATCGATATATTTCTCAGTTTCTTCTTCGCTTGTTTTGTTATTAGACAGTCGATGGTTAGCAGTTCTTTGCATCCTTGAGCGTCTCTTCTGCAGCCATTCTGTTCACGCGACAATATTTTATGTTTATTCACATGTTTCCAGATATATTTTGTTAGTACTCCAGTTAGAAATTTGTAAATTGTTGGTAAACATGTGATCGGACGGTATTTGTTTGGATTACTTATGTTGTTATCTTTGGGTATCATGTGCGTCACTCCCGAAGTAAAGGTCTCCGGTACTGTTGTTGGATCATTAAGAGCTCCCTGAAATAACAGTGCCAGTTGTTGATGCGTCGATTTAAAGTTCTTCCACCAGTAATTATGTATTTTGTCTGATCCTGGTGCCGACCAATTGTTCGATTTTCTCATAACCTCCCAGATGTCTTCCACCGTTATTGCAACATCGTCCATTGTATACTGTCCCATCTCCTTCTCAGCATCCTTTATCCAATACGCCTCATCCTCATGTTTTTCATCATGCTCCCATATTCCCTTCCATGCTTCGTGCATCTCCTTTTCTGTTGGATACTCCCCTTCTAGGTTTTCAGCTGGTTCGAGAGATCGAAAGAATTCTTTCTGGTTTTTGTAGTATAACTGGTTGTTCTTGAATCTTTTCACTCTATCGTTGTACCGTTTAATACGATTGCCAAGTGATTTAATTTTTTGTTTCAGCCTATCGCCTACAGCTACAAGTGCCAGTTGGAAGGTCTCGTTTGAGCAGTTTGTGTTGATGCTGAATTCTTTGGTGATCTGGTTTATGCCTTTAATAACTCTATTTGTTCTTGTATCGGTATTGAGGTAAGTATGTAGTGTACCAATTTTCTTTCGCATAACCTTTATTTTTCTTTCCAGTCTAGCCTTCCACGGTGGCGTCGAGCCGACTTGGTGAGTATCCGTGTGGGGTTCATTTATTTTTTTCCCGAGCTCTTCGCAGATCGTCAGCGCCCCAGCATAAACGTAGTCTACCATCGCTTCTAGGGTTGTGTTTGTTTTGATATGGCTTTCTAATAACAAGTCCATTCTTTGTACACACTCCAGCAGTTTCTTCGAGCCCTTGATCCTCGGGATTATCGGTCTATTTTCCGGTGAAAGACCATAGTACTTATGAATATTTTTGAGGAGGTTACGTTCTAGTTTTGTCGTTCTTATACTAATTCGGCTACAAGTTCTCTCCCCGTCATCGTCTTCTGCTTCATTTTGTTGGTTGTTCGTAGCTCCCCTTGGTATGAAGCTGTTCTTTATGGTGTCCAATTCAGCATTGGAAAACTTGTTGTTTTCTAGAAGCCATCTTACTCTATTTGCTAGGAGGTTCGGATATGATTGTCTGTGTGGGTTGATGTCATTCCAAGTTTCTGTCAGCTGTTCCCGGTAGTTCCTTCCCTCTCTTTGTTGCAGGTCTTTCGCAATGAAATGGACGCGTAAAATCAGGATGTTATCCTCCTCCGTCCATCGCGTCCTCCTGTCTCTTCTTGCTGTAGCATCCGTGGAATGAGTTTGTGCCCCATCCATAACGGAGGCTCCATCCTCTTTCGAGGTGACGAGTGCCTGGCTTGCGGTGCCATCTCGGGGGGCTGCGCCGCTCGCCCCACAGCTCACCCCAACAGGCTCTTCCTCCAGACGGCTCCGAAGGGAACCAGCCCGCTGTTCCCTACCGCCCTGATTTCTACTTCCATCAACAGGAGCGAATTAATCCTTCAGATCCTGGGGTTGCTAGCCTCAGGATCCGGTTGACTCGGGTCCGCGGGGACGTCACTCCCCGATGGTACATCGTACCACCCTGCGTATGCAAAAAAAAAAAATATATATATATATATATATATATATATATATATATATATATATATATATATATATATATATATATATATATATATATATATATATATATATATATATATATATATATATAGTTATAAAGTGTTAATACCACCTCCAAAATAGTAACTCGTTCAACGCTCTCACCTCATATATACCGATGTCACCTCCGAAATCGGAGGTGACAACGTTTTGCCTTGTTTTTTAGCTTGTTAGATTCAGGAGGCTTCAGGGATCAACATATCAAAAAATCGTTTTGAGGTCACAACGCACCCCGTTTATGTACTGAACAATCTTTTAGTTCGAGTGTATATCACTGGCGCTAGTGTGCCGAGCTGTATATAGAAGAATTGCTCTGCGGGACTCTTTGCTGGTTAGCACCTCCGAAAATGGCAACGTTGTACCGTACAAGCAGATGTAGACAGGCGGAATATCAGTATACGGAGGAATTAAGTAAAGAGAGGAGCAGTGCGCTATCTCCTCCATAATTGCAATCCAGGCGGCATATCTCAACAATTTTTATCGCATTCTTTTGTAGGGGAAAGAATCACGAGAAAGAAAACCAATCTTAGCTCTCTCGAATGGGATTATGACTGTATACATTTCATCGTGTGTATCTATGCATCCGTTGAACTTCTTTCATCTCAAGCTAACACCATAATTCTGAATTTGGCGATTTAATTACTTACTTGAAAACAAATCGATTTGAATCTTGTACATAATGATCTATATAGATAATACCACTCATTAGAATAACGAATAAATCAGTAATGTTCTTAGAACATAGAATAACAGGAAGGAGCTTTTCTAGGTACACCTAGAGGTAAAATATATCTATATATACTATGAAGAACTTTCTTTCAGCTCGAACTTTCGATATTCATTTATATCAACATCGATAGCACTACAAAAAGTGTATCACTCACAAGAGCGTAATGCTCTATGTAGGGAAACGGCTTAAATGGATGATACCAGATAGTTTTTTGTTAAGAATGTACAACTACCTGCAAGATAACACAACAGGAGAAAAATTATTCATTGTTTCAAACACTTGTTAAAATACATATCGGGCTAAAAACCCTGAATCTACGCCAACACGAATCACGAATTTGTACAATTGGAGATATTTCAAGTTATTCCGTCTCTGGTTTCTGCATGATTTTATCGGGCCAAATGTTGCCTTGTTTCGGCCGGTTTGATAACCACTGATAGAAAATATTGACGAATTTTCAATGAAGTGTGAGAAATTTTTGAATTTCTTTTTCCTATTTTTTAATGAATAACCACTGATATATCTATGGGAGATGATTCCCCAACATGAGGGTTCCTCAAGCAACTGAAGAACAGAAGAATCTTCACTTGGAAGGCCGAACCTAGTCGAAAGACCTTCATGGTCATAAGCAAGATTTGGAATACTATTAATTCCACTACTGGGTAAACTGAGCTTACCTTCACCCACCTGAAGATGTTATTGTGTCGTGGTTCAAAACTAATTTTGTAAAATCGTATTATCTATTTTGAGTTCAATTATGGATCTTCATCCAGTATCAGTCACATCAATTCAATATATCTCTATAATTCTGAATTTGGCGAAATAATTCATTACCTACCTGAAATAAAACCATAATAATATTGATTCTTTCTATGAAAATTATTTATATAGATAATACTTCCTATTAGAATAACGAATAATCAGAAATGTTACATTGCATATAAAAAAATGAGCTGTTCAGAGAAAGGAGAATACTTTTTGGAAAAGAATATTCAGAAGTACAGGCCGATCCTGAGGCGTGCCGAATTCCTTATGTGCCGCTCCGCCCGCTCCAAAGACAAAAAATATACTTTTTTTTTTACATATATACGGTGTCCCAGATAAGATGAAAAACATTTTAATGTGAGATAGAGAACACCTCGAGGATTACGAAGAACCCCCACATGTAGTATCTAAGAGTTCTAGATTCTGATTTACAGGGTGTTTTTCAAATTTAAATGGAAATTGAAACCACTCTATCTCCTGAACGGAGATATTCATCCGAAATTTGATATGAAGATAGCTTCTATGAGGTTCCAGAAACTGATTTTTCGTCTTGATAGCGACAATAATTTTTTCTATCGTGTCGATATTCAACATCCTATTGATCTCATAACGAAGTGAATTTTGAATTTTTATGGATTTAATCAATTGAATCACTATTGAATGAAGAGTAACTCGAGGATGGTTCTTCAACAATTATTTATTTTTAAGTAATTTAATTGGTAAAAATAAAATATAAAGTGATCGTTTTCATCCTATGATGAAGTGAATTTTATATCTTAATGAATTGCATTAAAGAATTAATTGTTCCTACATCTTTGGTTGCAGAGATGATTTTATTTGATGTTATTTTATAGAACGCACCGCACCTTTGATTTTTTTTTGTATTGGATCAAATGAAAATTGGAATAAACATTCAATAATGTATATTTAATTGATTAAATTCGTAAAGATTCAAAATTCACTTCGGTATGAGAAGAATAGAATGTTAAATATCAACACGAGAAAAAACTTATTGTCACTATCAAGAAATTGAATAAATAAAATTTACAGTTTACGCAGATATCGAGAAATCATGAAATTCATTGGGTGATTTCGCGAAATTTTAACGACAACGACTGTCCAAATTTACTGTCCTGCAAATAGAATGATATTGATTGCAGTTTTCTGGAACCTCATGGAAACTATCTCCATTCCAAATTTCGGATGAATAGGCGATTCCGTTCAGGAGATAGAGTTGTTTTAATTTCCACTCCACTCAAACTTTAAAAACACCCTGTAAATGAGAATCTATAATCTCCCATTTGGATGATGATGTCCCTGCCCTCCGACATCTTCTCTACAGATTTTTATGTTATCTAATCTACACAATAAAAATGCAATTTACATTTTTAAGTACACCCATGCAGTAACTGTAGGAAGCATCATAATTGAACCCTAGCCGTTTTTGTTTTTACGACCACGCGATTCTATTTCAAAATCTGGTAATTTTTACAAACCCTAGACATTCCTATCTCGAGTCCCTATCGATAACGATAATTGCTCTCAGATGGTGGTTTGTTCGATCTTTACATCACGTTCTTCTGAAGCAAGCATTCTTTTGTTTTTCTTTTTTTCGGTGAAAGGGAACAAGGAATATTCGATTTGACAAGATTGAAAAATTCAGTTTCATTTAATATTTTTCGTCGTCTCATTCAAAATTTGGATAATTGGAGTTAGAAAGTAATACTCAATAATTGACACTGACTGACAAATGAAGGTGGCTGTCTGAGGCCATCCCTTTTATTTGGGCAAAAAGTTAGGGGTGGTTTCTCGGGGGTGGTTTGTCAGGGGGTGGATTTTGCTATGCTGCATGAAAGAGCGTATGGTCTCCTACGACAAGTATTTTTTTCAATTTTTTTTTTCCGCAGGTAACTGAGATATTTGCTGGCCTAAAAGCTCTGGGACACCCGGTATACAGGATATCTGTAAACAAATGCGAAGGACTAAGGGAGATGATTCCTTAATGAGAATAAGCGGGGCTAGTTCCTATAAATTTTTTCCCAAATAGACAGCTCTTCCAAGATGCAGCCTTGGAAGGCGATGACGAGTCTACAGTTTTTAATTTTTTTTTACAGGTTCTGAAAAACACTGAGTCATAAAACTATACATATTATGAAGCACTGAGTAGATTGGTACCAGTTTCAACTTCGGCAAGCTCGCAGTTTAGGCGGTAACTTCCTATCGATTTTTTTTAATGTGTCTCTCCCTTGAATTCAAAAATTTCTGTTGTTCAAAAATGTTGAAATTTGAGTTATTATGCTATTGTCATAGAAGTATACGAAACTATCAGGTCGGGGGATCCAAGATTTCGGGCCGATTCACATCAAAAAAAACATAATAAAATGAATTTCGTGAATACCGAGGCTGAAAACCAGTATTCTCCGCTATAAAAATTTAATATTATTCCAATAAAATACCGAGTTAATTAATGCTACGTTGCTATTACTATAAGGCCCGGTTGTTCAGTTCAGGATAAGGCCGAGATTTAAGATGATCCTAGATTAACCTGACAGAACTGAACTGAAATGTCAAAATCAATTTAGGATAAACTTTAATCCCGAACTGAACAACTGGGCCTACTCATGTAGAGTTTCGGATTTTGCGAGAATCTACTGCTTTTTCTTCAAAACAACAACTGCGCTGAAGGAAATGTGATTGACTGTTATCTATATCATTTACATCATTATTTGCCGAACTTCAAAGTTCTGAATGAATTAAAATCTAAACTTGAAAATACACGAGATAATTTTCGCAAGAATTTCAATGAAATCTGAAAATTTTCATCATTCTGGAGCATTCTGAACATCAATAATTCTCGAATCATCCATGGAATAAATTCAATTTTATCCAATATAACACGCAAAACGAAATGTTATTCGAACTCGGCATCTTGAGCAATTCGTTCCTAAAAAGCCCGAATCAGGTAGAAAATTTTGAACCCTTCATATCAGCGTTAACACGTGTTTTGCAGTAAACAGATGCCGATTTCGTTTTCAACGGGCCATGTAACTAGGGTCGGCGTTGGGTGAAAGGATGAACGGTTCTTACAACAAGAAGAATTTGAATTTTCATATGACGGTGAGTGCATTTGTTTTAAAATTTTCAGAGTACAAGAAGTATACAGGGTGTTTCACGAGTAAACAGACAAATGAAAACCGTGAATAGAGGGCATTGAGCTGAGTTCAGAATCATACCATATACAGGGTGTTCCAAAACTAGTGAATCAAACGTCACACCACGATAGAGTAAACCAAATATTATCGAATGACACCAACATTAGTTCGACGAAAATGTACCATTTCCAAAATAATCAGAATTTTATTAAAATACATAAAGTTGCCGATTTTCGAACTATTTTTCCTTATAACAGGGCCAGTTTGTGGAAAAGGATATCGATTTTAAATTATATTGAAGTAATATTATTGTTTCATCTCCCCTAATTGAAATTATTTTAAGTAGTTAATCGATAACCATAACCTAAGTAAATGTAAATCAAAACAATTGTTTTTTCTACATGATTTTTAATACTCAGAATAAACAGGGGTGATAATATGGGAGAAAAACGCTATCCCTAATAACAAATTGGCCTTGTCCTTGTGACTGAAAAAATAGTTCGAAAATCGGCAACTTTAGGTTAGGTTTTTTTAGAAACGGTACATTTTCGCTCAACTAATGTTGGTGTCATTCGATAGTATTTGATCTACTCTCTATCGTGGTGTGACGTTTGATTCAATAGTTTTGGGGCACCCTATATATAGGTTTCTTCGGGGTTTTTTGAAATTTCTCGAATTTCCGTTTGGCTATAACTCCTGAAATTCTGATCAAGTCGACTGAAAATTTATATTTAGCCTTGAGTCGTTAATTTCATCGAAAAAGAGCATTAAAATTCGACAAAAATCTGGACCGGGCTCAGTGAGGCTTTACTTAACTTCAAACTCATAAAAACACCATGTATGTAGTTTTTTAATCATAATTTCAACTTTTTTGTTATCTGCATTATTATTGTCTCAAAATGAATTGATTTTTGGGTTGCCCCACCTGTTGATCATGTTCTAGAAATAATTGTTTTGGTCAGACGCCTCTAAGGAATAGAGCACTTCATGAAAATGTATTTAGAAATCCTTAATTGATTTTTTTCAAAGAATATTCTGTTGAATGTGTTCAACAATTATACCATATTCGGTCTTCAAAATACTCTTTCACGAGGATAAAATGTTTCAAAATTGATAATATCCAAATATGGATGGAAAAACTACGCTATCTTGAAACTAAAATTTAAAACTTGATATTCAGAATGAATCTATTTTTCTATGGACAACTAGTTGTGTGAATAAAAACAAAGAAACAAATCGCGGGGTGTCAGATCTGGAGATCTAGCAGTCCAATATTGGGGTCCTACCCTTCTAATAAAATGACCTGAAATACTGATAAATACTTTTGCTGGTGCATGAATATCATCAATGTTCCAATAACAAATTGTAATAAGACCAGAACAATCCATAGATTTCCATAGATCCAATAATGACTATAACGGAATCAGTGAGTGCCAATCATTACCTTCACTAAAAGACCAAATGAGGTGAAAATCAGTTCGGAAAATTACTTCAGTTCCACGTTGTCCATAAAAAGCGATTCATTCGGAAGATATCGAATTATAATTATTATTTTCATGATCATGATAGCGTAGTTTTTTATTTCTATTTTTGTTCATTATCAATAATAAAGCTTATTATCACTGTTAATGACTTATCTGAATAACCAGATATGCTATAAATATCAAAAACAAATGCAAGACATATATTGAGAACGAAAAAATTCAGTTGAACATTTCCAATTCCATTTTTAGATTTCCTCAGTTGATTGGCGATCATATTCATCCCATTAATTAATGTGAAGTGAAAGTCAATATGCAGCGCTGTTTTTTCCAGACATTTCACGATCAAACAATTATTCATTAGAAATAATCTGAAAAGGCATACCAAAGTTTCATTGATTTTGAGAAAATCAATGAAGATACCTGAAAAATTCAAAATTATGACGAGAAAAACTACAAACAGAGTGTTTTGCATGAGTTTAAATTTGAATATATCCTCAATGAGTCCGGTCCTGTGTTCGTCAACTTTTAATGTTCTGTTTTATTGAAACTTAGAAGTTTAAGCGGATAATGAATTTTTAGCCGAATCCAACTAAAATATTTGGAGTTATAGCCGAACAAAAATTGGGGAAATTTGAATAAACTCCTCTCTATATCGGAAACGGAATGCCTAAGACACACATATGAGGTGTTTTTGAACTAAGCTCAATGCCCTCTATTCACGGTTTTCGTTTGTCCATTTACTTGTGAAACACCCTGTGTACTGAAAAATTTCAAAAGACTCATCGAGCAATTAAGAAATGCCATTAAACCAAGGAGTTTCTTTTGAACCGCTATGATGAAAAATGTCAATATCCAGTTATTATTATTATTTGGGGTGATTCATCGAAAATCCCCAATATCTCGAAAACCAAGGCACTTTTGCCAAACGTAAAATATATTTATTTGAACCGCCATAGAGTACTCTACCCGCAGGCTCCATATTATCCATTCATTACGCCACACCCTGTATAATTATTATTATTATATCAATAAATTGAAAATAAACAGACATGAATACTAGGCAGTTGTTTTGTTTGAAGGTGAAGCTCCTGTTGCTTCAAACTTCTTTTAATTATTTTGACTACCATTCACGCAAGATGATTTTTGTTGAGGAATTCAACATTCTCGTAATTATCCGTTCATTTCTTCAAGAGATACCCATTCCCTACCACCTATGAGTATTCAAATCAATGCTAACACTGCATCAAATGCATTTCATCTTCGTGTTGATTTTTTTGAATTTTACAACTGATGTAACATCTTCAGCCTTCAGCCAAAGAAAATAAACAACAGTAACTCTCCTCAAGCTACTGATTACTTCTATTTTCCATGTAAATAAATAGATTTGGTATGTCTTCAATCAGTTTGTATAAATGTCAATTATGTTCGTTACATATTTTCGACGCAATATTTTCCGAAGTGATTTGATATTGTGATGAAATACGTGATTACTGAGAGTCTCACGTAGAACGGACTACGTAGCACTGATTTAAAACTCAAAAATGTTTTGACAAGCGTCTTAACCCAACATTTTTGTACCATACAGAGTGAAAGGTATTCAATTTCCATGGCCAATCCTGCGCTAAAATGAAAGTGAATGAAGTATAGAAGCTGAAAGTAAAACGTATATCTTTGTTGATTCATTCGGGAAAAACATTTCAATGGAGTTCCTCATGTCGTGAATATAATGCCCAAAATTTAGATAACTATTTCATACCAGAACAAATTCGGTAAAATTTTCTTTGGAATTAATCTTATATGTAAAGAAAAATTTCATTGTCATGTATCATTAATTTTAGGACCTATACGGTATTAAACTCCCCTATCGGACGAAGTATCGTAGACATAGCATAATTATTCAAAACTGTTGATATTCATGAAGAAAAGATAATAATTTCTGTCCAAATTCATTTACTCCGAATCCTTATCAATCAATTATTAGCGTATGAAGTTTATCAATATTAGTATCGTTCTCGAACTATTTACAGGTTTCAATATGTGTGAATGAATCGGAAAAGCAGCTGTATTCCATATATGAGTAGAATACAACCTGCCTTACTATCTGTCCTCCTAAAATCTGGCAACGTTGCGGGAGGTGAGAGCGCACTACTAATATAAAATATATGCGGAGGTAGTAAGGTCTGATTGGTTTGAAGAATAATTTTTCGATAAAAATCTTTTCCCCTCTTTAGGTACCCCTGTTATTTACCTTCCCCTCTTCATATATAAGCAAAAATTATTCCAATTAAAAAACTCCTTCACCCGGAGGTCAGGTCGCCCAATGAACTTAACGGAGGTAACAACGAACTACAGGTTCATATATATATATATATATATATATATATATATATATATATATATATATATATATATATATATATATATATATATATATATATTTTTTTTTTTCACCATTCCGGGTTATTTTCTGGAAACAACCGGGTCTGTAGGACCAAGGTTGTTTCAGGAAGCTAGGTAGTGGTCATGAACATGCGAACAATTCGTGTGGTCCATAGTATGACCTCCTTCTGTGCTTGACTGATGAGTTGCTGGTCCAGTTCGAGATGTTTTACGTTTTCTACTAGGTGTGTCTCTACCAGTCCATTTGAGGAGATAATCAAAGGCAGAATTGAAATCGATCTCAGGTGGTAGATTTCCTTCATTTCGAAGGCCAGGTCATGGTACTTCAGCAACTTCTCAGAGTAGGCTCTAGCAATGTTATCATCCGCCGGCACAGTTATGTCGATGATCGTTGCCTTGCGGTTGGTTTTGTCGATTACTACGATATCAGGCCTGTTGTGTGGTATCATTCTGTCCGTTAGGATGCGTTCGTCCCAGTATATTTTGACACTGGAATTTTCCAGTAAAGGCTTTGGGACGTATTCGTGGATCTTTTTGACGGTGGTTAAGAGTCCGGTTTTATTGGCAATTGCTTGATGGAATACTTTTGCCATCGCGTTATGCCGGTGAGTATATTCTCTAGGTGCCAGGATGGAGCAGGAGGATGTTACATGTTGTATCGTCTCGAGAGCTTGGGAGCATTTACGGCATTTGTCAGTTGGGATGTTCTTCTTTGCAATGTGTTTTATATAAGCTCTTGTCGGCACAACCTGGTCTTGAATTGCAGCTAGTCGTCCCTCAGTTTCTGGAAAAAGATATCCAGACTTCAGGTAAGTGAGTGATAGTTCTTTGTTAACTCTATTTTCTTTCAGAGCCTCCGGGTATCTACCATGAAGTGCTTTGCTGTGCCACTCCGCTATCATCCCATCACGCGTTATTGTTTCTGGTGGGTGGTTTCTGCAGCCTAGGTTGAGGGCCGTGATGTTGAGATCCTCTTGACAAATTGTCTGGAGAAATGGTGAGTTTTTGGAATGAAAATATTCTCTTAGCTCCACCACCGTCTTATTATGGATCATTTCAATATTTTGAAGTCCCCTTCCACCTTGATGTCTAGGTAGGTATAGCCTATTGACCGATGCATGAGGATGATGGATGCCATATTTGGAGAGCAGTACACGGATTTGGGTGTCTATAGCTTTGAGGTCGGTTTTAGACCACTTAATTATCCCAAAGGAGTAGGCAATGCTGGGTACCGCCCATGTGTTTATGGCCGTGAACATGGCTTTCGAGTTCAGTTTACTAGCGAGAACTTTCCTAACTCGGCCAAATAAGTTGCTTTTGAAAGTTTCTTTCTGCTCAGATGATCTTATTTCGAGTGCTTGTTGTATACCCAAGTATTTATAAGTTTCGTCAGGGCCTAGCTCTTTTATGGCCAGTTCGTCGCGAACAAACATTTCACCTCTTCTAGTCAACTTTCCTCTTTTCACGTGTATCACGGCACATTTGTCCAGACCCATTTCCATTTTGATGGTTTGCGTAAAAGACGTAACAATTCTCATTAGGCATCTCAACTGCTCCTCATTCGTAGCGTAGAGTTTCAGGTCGTCCACATAGAGTTGATGGGTTATTCTTGTGTTCGACCTAGTATCTATGATATACCCGTATCTGTTATCGTTGAGCAGCCTGCTTAATGGATTCATTGCCAAACAAAACCATAGTGTACTCAGCTTATCACCCTGAAAAATTCCCGTTGATATTCTTATTTCGGGTGTTCTTTTGTTGTCAAAGATTAAACTGGTTCTCCAAGATGTCATTAAATGTTTCAGCAGTGCGATGATATTTGCAGATACTCCATAGATTTCTAAGATTTTCAGAAGCCAGGAATGCGGAACCGTATCGAAAGCCTTCTTATAATCGATCCATGCGATCGAGATGTTTTTTTGTCTCTTTCTTGCCTGCTTCGTAACCAGATGGTCGATGGTTAGCAGTTCTTTGCAGCCCTGGGCATTTTTTCTACACCCATTCTGTTCTCTGGCTAGTATTTTGTGCCTACTGACGTGCTTCCATAGATGTTTGGTTATAATTCCTGTGAGTATCTTATATACGGTTGGAAGACACGTAATTGGCCTGAATGCTTTTGGGTCCGGACTGACATTTCCTTTGGGTATCATATGTGTGACTCCCAAAGTAAGAAACTCTGGTATGATGGTAGGGTCTGAAAGGGCTTCTTGGAATAAAGTGGCCAGTTTTTGTTGTGTTGATGTAAAGTTTTTCCACCAATAATTGTGGAGTTTATCAGATCCAGGTGCTGTCCAGTTGCTAGTTTTCTTCAGGACCAATGTTATGTCATCCCCTGTGATGTTCAAATTTTCCATGTCGTATTTCAGAGTTTCTCCTTCAGCGTTTCTTATCCAGAACGCTTCATCATCATGTGACTCATCCCGTTCCCAGATCCTCCTCCATGTCTCATACATATCCTTTTCAGCTGGATAACTTCCTTCCGTGGTTTCTTTGGCTTCAAGTGTGCGGAAAAACTCTTTGGGATTTTTGTAATAGAGCTGATTGTTCTTAAATCTTTTGACTCTTTCGTTATATCGTTTCATTCGATTTCCTAAAACTTTGATCTTTTGTTTCAGTTTGTCACATACTAATTCCAGTTGACTGTTGAACTGCTGTTTCGGGCCATGCGTTCTTATGCGAGATTCAGACGCAATTTGCCTTATACCCTTCATTAGTTTTTTGGTATGAGTCTCTGTATTGAGGTAAGTATTCAAGATGCCAATCCTTTTTCTAACGAATTTTATTTTTCTTTCCAGCCTCACTTGCCACGGTGGTGTTGTTCCAGTACCATGCATGGGACGTACTTCGCCTATTCTTACTCTAAGTTCTTCACATACTGTGACGGCTCCAGCGTAAACACAATCGACCATTTCCCTCAGTGTGTTAGCTGCCTCAACGTATCTCTCCATCATAGTATTCACCCTCTCAACGCAATTCACCATTTCAATAGAGTGCTTCAGTCTTGGAATTTTAGGTCTATTATATGGAGAGAGTCCTGAGTATTTCAGAAGGTTTCCGTAGTATACCCGCTCTAATCTTGATGGTTGGATGCTGAGTCGGATGTGAACTCTGCCTTCTGTCGCTGTTTCATTCTCCTGGTGGTCTGTATGGATCGTATCACTTCTTGGGATAAAGCTCCGTTTGATTTCATCAAGTTCGACCGATGAAAACTTCTCTCTGTCCATGAGATACCTCACTCTATTGGCTAGTAGGTTCGCATAAGATTGCCTTTGTGGATTGATGTCATTCCATATGTCAGTCAGTAGTTCTCGATATGTTCTTCCCGTACGTTCTTGCATGTCTCTAGCAATGAAGTGAACGCGCATGATCAGAATGTTATCTTCCTCAGTCCAGCGCGTTCTCACACCTCGTCTATTTGGAGCTTCCATGGGACGGGATCTTCTCTCGTCCAGAATGGGGTCTCCAACAGCAGTCCTTGAAACGAGTTCCTGGCTTACGGTGCCATCTCGGGGGGCTGCGCCGTTCGCACCACAGCTGACCCCATCGGGCTCTTCCTCCAGACGGCTCCGAAGAGGACCAGCCCGCTGTCCCCTACCGCCCTGGTTTCTGCTTCTAGTTACAGGAGCGTTAAATTCTTCAGATCTCAGGCAGCTAACCTGAAGATCCGGGAGACTCGGGTATGCGGGATCGTCAGCTCCCGAAGGCACAATGCCCCCCTGCATATATATATATATATATATATATATATATGAATCCATAGTTCGGTGTGACCTCCGTTAAGTTCATTGGGCGACCTGACCTCCGGGTGAAGGAGTTATATAATTGGAATAATTTTTGTATATATATGTAGTGGGGAAGGTAAATAACAGGGGTACCTAAAGAGGGGAAAAGATTTTTATCGAAAAATTTTTCTTCAAACGAATCAGACCTTACTACCTCCGCATATAATTCATATTAGTAGTGTGCTCTCACCTCTCGCAACGTTGCCAGATTTTAGGAGGACAGATAGTAAGGCAGGTTGAATTCTACTCATATATAGAATACAGCTGCTTTTCCGATTCATTCACACATATTGAAACCTGTAAATAGTTCGAGAACGATACTAATATTGATAAACTTCATACGCTAATAATTGATTGTTTAGTTTCGTGATCTCGGTGTAAATGAATTTGGACAGAAATTATTATCTTTTCTTCATGAATATATCGACAATTTTGAATAAATATGCTTATGTCTACGATACTTCGTCTGATAGAGGAGTTTAATACCATATAGGTCCCCAAATGATACATGACAATGAACGTGACATATAAAATTAATTCCAAAGACAATTTTACCGAATTTTTTCTGGTACGTAATCTTATTTTTGGGCATTATATTCACGATATTAGGAACTCCATTGAAATGTTTTTCCCGAATGAATCAACAAAGATATACGTTTTACTTTCAGCTTCTATACTTCATTCACTTTCATTTTAGCACTGGATTGGCCATGGAAATTGGATACCTTTCACTCTGTATGGTAGGAAAATGTTGGGTTAAGACGCTTGTCAAAACATTTTTGAGTTTTAAATCAGTGCTACATACCGTCTGTTCCGATATTCCTGAACAGTACTGTCAGTATTTCAGAGACGATGCCTATTGGCCCAGTCGTTCGAGTTCTATTGTTATTCGATTGCTGGCCAGTAAAACCAGCAATATCGGAACAGGCCCTTAGTCCGTTCTATGTGAGACTCTCAGTAATTACGTTTTTCATCACAATGTCAAATCACTTCGGAAAATATTATAATAAGTCGAAAATATGTAACGTTGACGAATATACAAACTGATTGAAGACATACCAAATCTATTTATTTACATGGAAAAAACAAGTGATCAGTAGCTTGAGGAGAGTTACTGTTGTTTATCTTCGTTGGCTGAAGGTTGAAGACATTACATCAGTTGTAGAATTCAAAATAATCAACCCGAAGATGAAATTCATTTGATGCATTGATTTGAATACTCAAAGGTGATAGGGAATGGTATCTCTTGAAGAAATGAACGGATAATTACAAGAATGTTGAATTCTTTACCAAAAATCATCTTGCGTGAATGGTAGTCAAAATAATTAAAAGAAGTTTGAAGCAAGAGGAGCTTCACTTTCAAACAAAACAACCGGCTGGTATTCATGTCTGTTTATTTTCAATAAATTGATATAATAATAATAATTATACAGGGTGTGGCGTAATGAATAGATAATATGGAGCCTGCGGGTAGAGGACTCTATGGCGGTTCAGAAAAATATATTTTACGTTTAGTAAAAATGCCTTGGTTTTCGAGATATTGGGGATTCTCGATGAATCACATCAAATAATAATAATAACTGGATATTGACATTTTTCATCATAGCGGATCGAAAGAAACTCCTTGATTTAATGGCATTTCTCAATTGCTCGCGGAGGCTTTTGCGATTTTTCAGTACACAGGGTGTTTCACGAGTAAACAGACAAACGAAAACCGTGAATAGGGGGTATTGAGCTTAGGTATTTGCATTGATTTTCTCAAAATCAATGAAGCTTTGGTATGCCTTATCAGTGGATTATTTTTAATGAATAATTGTTTGTTGGTGAAATGCTCGGTGAAATGCCACTGGAAAAAACAGCGCTGCATATTGACTTTTACTTCACATTAATTAATGGTATGAATATGATCGCCAATCAAATGTGGAAATCTGAAAATGGAATTGGAAATGTTCAAATGAATTTTTTCGTTCTCAATATATGTCTTGCTTTTGTTTTTGATATTTATAGCATATCTGGTTATTCAGATAAGTCATTTACAGTGATAATTAGCTTTATTATTGATAATGAACAAAAATAGAAATAAAAAACTACGCTATCATTAAAATAATAATTGTAACTTGATATCTTCCGCATGAATGGCTTTTTATGGACAACGTGGACCTGAAGTAATTTTCCGAATTAATTTTCACGTCATTTGGTCTTTTAGTGAAGGTAATGATTGGCGCTTCGAATAAATATGATAAATGCACTTTCGAATTCTTCACTGATTCCCTTATAGTCATTATTCGATCTATGGAAATCTATTGATTGGTCTGGTCTTATTATAATTTGTTATTGAAACATTGATGGTATTCATGCATCAGCAAAAGTATTCACCAGTATTTCAGGTCATTTCATTAGAAGAGTAGGACCCCAACATTGGACTGCTAGATCTCCAGATCTGACACCCCGCGATTTCTTTCTTTGCTTTTATTCACACAACTAGTTGTCCGTTGAAAAATAGATTCATTCTGAAGATCAAATTTTAATTTTTAGTTTCAAGATAGTGTAGTTTTTCCATCCATATTTGGGTATTATCAATTTTGAAACATTTTATCATTGTGAATGACTATTTTGAAGACCGAATATGATATAGTTGTTGAACACATTCAACAGAATATTCTTTGAGAAAAAAAATAATTAAGAATTTCCAAATACATTTTCATGAAGTGCTCTATTCCTTAGAGGCGTCTGACCGAAACAAATATTTCAAGAACATGATCAACAGGTGGGGCAACCCAAAAATCAATTCATTTTGAGAAAATAATAATGCAGATAACAAAAAGTTAAAATTATGATTAAAAAACAACATACACGGTGTTTTTATGAGTTTGAAGTTAAGTAAAGCCTCACTGAGCCCGGTCCTCATTTTTGTTGAATTTTAATGCTCTGTTTCAATGAAACTCAAGGCTAAATATAAATTTTCAGTCGACTTGATCGAGAATTTCAGGAGTTATAGCCAAACGGAAATTCGAGAAATTTCAAAAAAACCCGAAGAAACCTATATATAGGGTGTCCCAAAACTATTGAATCAAACGTCACACCACGATAGAGTAGATCAAATACTATCGAATGACACCAACATTAGTTGAGCGAAAATGTACCGTTTCTGAGAAAACCTAACCTAAAGTTGCCGATTTTCGAACTATTTTTTTAATCGCAAGGCCAATTTGTAATTAAGGATAGCGTTTTTTTCCCATATTATCACCCCTGTTTATTCTGAGTATTAAAAATCATGTAGAAAAAACAATTGTTTTAATTTACATTTACTTAGATTATGGTTATCGATAAACTACTTGAAATAATTTCAATTAGGGGAGATAAAAGAATAATCTTAGTTCAATATAATTTAAAATCGATATCCTTTTTCACAAACTGGCCCTGTTATTGAGAAAAATAGTTCGAAAATCGGCAAGTTTAGGTATTTTAATAAAATTCTGATTACTTTGGAAACGGTACATTTTCGTCGAACTAATGTTGGTGTCATTCGATAATATTTGGTTTACTCTATCGTGGTGTGACGTTTGATTCACTAGTTTTGGGACACCCTGTATGTGGTGTGATTTTGAACTCAGCTCAATGCCCTCTATTCACGATTTTCATTTGTCTGTTTATTTGTGAAACACCCTGTATACTCCTTGTACCGTCATATGAAAATTCAAATTCTTCTTGTTGTGAGAAACGTTCAGTCCAACATCTGTTCACTGCAAAACACGTGTTAATGCTGATACGAAGTGTTCAAACTTTTCTACCTGATTCGAGCTTTTTAGGAACGAATTGCTCAAGATGCCGAGTAACATTTCGTTTTGCGTGTTATTATTATATTGGATAAAATTGAATTTATTCCATGAATGATTCGAGAATTATTGATGTCCAGAATGCTCCAGAATGATGAAAATTTTCAGATTTCATTGAAACTCATGCGAAAATTATCTCGTATATTGTCAAGTTTAGATTTTAATTCATTCAGAACTTCGAAGTTCGGCAAATAATAATGATGTGAATAATTCAATATTCTATTTGCCCCAGGACTCGAAACTTTTCGATTCATTTAATGATTTGATGACGAATAAATCAAAAAATTATGTGTGTTGGTATTATATTTTCATTCATTGAAGAATATTTTTATTTAGAATAATGAAGTTCAACAAATGATACGAACAAGATATTTATTCAATTAGCCTCATGATCCGAAACATTTCAGAATTTATTTCGTGTTTAGAATCCGCTGCATATCGTTGTTCACAATACGACTGTCAATTTAGGACCAATTATAGAACGATTCAATTAATAGATCAATAGCTTTCGAAAATGTTGGTCATTCTATGAACTGACAACTCATTTTGTCAAATGACTGATTTCAGTATCAGACTGCTACATAGTATAATGAGAGTTCAAAAAATTTGTATAGACTACAGAAATTAGATGGTTGATATTATGTGTCGCTAACAGTCAATCACATTTCCTTCAGCGTAGTTGTTGTTTTGAAAAAAAAAAGTAGTAGATTCTCGCAAAATCCGAAACTCTACATGAATAGGCCCAGTTGTTCGGTTCGGGATTATAGTTTATCCTAGATTGATTTTGACATTTCAGTTCAGTTCCGTCAGGTTAATCTAGGATCATCTTAAATCTCGGTCTAATCCTGAACTGAACAACCGGGCCTTATAGTAATAGCAACGTAGCATTAATTAAGTCGGTATATTATTGGAATAATACTAATTTTTTTTAGCGGAGAATAGTGGTTTTTAGCCTCGGTATTCACGAAATTCATTTTATTATGTTTTTTTTTTAAGGTGAATCGGCCCGAATTCTTGGATCCCCTGACCTGCTAGTTTCGTACACTTCTATAACAATAGCATAATAACTCAAATTTCAACATCTTCACAGAAATTTTTGAATTCAAGCGAGAGACACATTTCCTTCAGCGAAGTTGTTGTTTTGAAGAAAAAGTAGTAGATTCTCGCAAAATCCGAAACTCTACATGTATAGGTCCAGTTGTTCAGTTCGGGATTAAAGTTTATCCTAGATTGATTTTGACATTTCAGTTCAGTTCTGTCAGGTTAATCTAGGATCATCTTAAATCTCGGCCTAATCCTGAACTGAACAACCGCGCCTTATAGTAATAGCAACGTAGCATTAATTAAGTCGGTATATTATTGGAATAATAATAATTTTTTATAGCGGAGAATAGTGGTTTATAGCCTCGGTATTCACGAAATTCATTTTATTATGTTTTTTTTTCAAGGTGAATCGGCCCGAATTCTTGGATCCCTCGACCTGCTAGTTTCGTACACTTTTATGACAATAGCATAATAACTCAAGTTTCAACATTTCAACAGAAATTTTTGAATTCAAGGGAGAGACACATTAAAAAAACGATAGCAAGTTACCGCCTAAATTACGAGCTTGCCGAAGTTGAAACTGGTACCAATCTACTCCGTGCTTTATAATATGTATAGTTTTATGACTCAGTGTTCTCTAGAACACGTAAAAAAAATTAAAAACTGTAAACGCCTTCCAAAGGCTGTATCTTTGTATTTGGAAAAAAATTTATAGGAACTACCCCCGCTTATTTTTATTGAGGAATCATCTCCCTTAGGCCTTCGAATTTGTTTACAGATATCCTGTATACAGATATATTTCATCTATGTATCTATTCATTTTGTATAGTAGAAGTTTAATCAATATGTGTCATTTTCGAAGACCAAATCAAAAATTTCAATTGCACCTGATTTGTTAAGTATAAGAATCATCATTTATTTCGAATAATAAAACTGCATGCGAAAATACTTAAATTAACTTTTGTCCTTCTACTTTCAACTTGCGCCCATCATAGTGTCCGCTGTTCATCATAGCTTTTGGGAATTTACCAATCAATGATCTGTATATCAATCATATGTATCCGAGTATGTATGTAAATTATTAACTTCATTTCGTAGATTCATCATGTCTTGAAAAAAATATGGTTGCTATTTCAAAATAAGTTGACTCGAGTCCAGGATGGATCATACATCCTGTATGATACATCGAAAAATGCAAATCTGTTTTGGATAATTCTTCATAAAATCTTACTTGTTTCGTTATAATTGGTTATTTTCGTTCTGATACATCACTAAAAAATTTAAACCAGAGAGACGGTACAAGCTCTTAAAATTTTCGGGACAATCCAATATTCAAACAATCGATAATAAGAGAGATGTTTCTGAGCGATTTAAGAAAAATATATAAAGCGTTCCATTTGAAATAACACAACAATGTCCAACCTTCAGTTCAGCCGACGTTGTTCATTTCTGCGATATTGTTAAATTTGTAGCATTTTTTCTCTTGATTCTGAAATGAAATTTTTCGGAATGGCTCATTGTCCTTGAATATTCATCACCATTTGAATATTCTTTTCCAAAATTTTTTTTCCCTGAACAGCTCCTTTTATTATATGCAATGTAACAATACAGATTATTCGTTATTCTTATAGGTAGTATTATCTATAGAGATAATTTCCATAGAGAGAAGCAATATTATTATGGACAAGACTCAAATCGATTTGTTTTCAGATAGGTAATGAAATAGTTCGCCAAATTCAGAATTATAGTGTTAGCTTGAGATGAAAGAAGTTCAACGGATGCATAGATACACACGATGAAATATAAACAGTCACGATCCCATTCGAGAGGGCCAAGATTGGTTTTCTTTCACTTGATTATTTCCCCTACGAAAGAATGCGATCAAAAATCTTTGAGATATGCCGCCTGGATTGCAATAATGGAGGAGATAACGCTCTGCGCCTCTCTTCAGTTAATTCCTCCGTATACTGATATTCCGCCTGCCTACATCTGCTTGGACAGTACAACGTTGCCATTTTCGGAGGTGCTAACGAGCAAAGAGTCCCGCAGAGCAATTCTTCTATATACAGCTCGGCACACTAGCGCCAGTGATATACACTCGAACTAAAAGCTTGTTCAGTACATAAAGGGGGTGCGTTGTGACCTCAAAACGATTTTTTGATATGTTGGTCCCTGAAGCCTCCTGAATCTAACAAGCTAAAAAACAAGGCAAAACGTTGTCACCTCCGAAATCGGAGGTGACAGCGATATATATGAGGTGAGAGCGTTAAACGAGTTACTATTTTGGAGGTGGTATTAACACTTTATAACTATATATATATATATATATATATATATATATATATATATATATATATATATATATATATATATATATATATATATATATATATATATATATATATATATAAATTGTGTAGTGTTCTTATCGACCATATATTATTTAAATAAATTAGTTTTATCGGGTATGTGGTCTAATTCCAAGTAAAACAGCCAATAAGTTCTGTATTTATCTTTACTTCTCAATATTTCGTTGACAGTTGTCAACTTCCTCAGGAGAAACTGCAAAATAATGAAACGTGAAAAACAAGACAAAAACACAAAACGGCATTACTTACAAGATGTACCAAAACATTAATCAATAATATCGACTGCAATTAACATTAATAATGACAAATTTCGCAGAAATCAGCTTAAAAAACATGAAAAATCCCCAGTCATTATACATTACATAGCTAACGGTGGAACGATACTACGCTGTAGGCACAATACGCCATCTCATGAGAAGACAACAAAATGAAGACACAGAACCATCTATGTTTTAATTTTCAAATTACTATAAAATATTCAAGAGGTCACTATAAATCGCACTCATACGGTCCGTGTCCGATTTAAAGTTCACTGCATTTTGCTGCTTGCCAATCTGTAACATTTCGAGGAATAACCTATTTCTGTAATTCGAATCTGTCTCCAACACTCTGATATCATCAAACCCGAAAGCAAAACTGTGCCCAGTTTCTTGGCAGTGTCTAACTAAAGCACACGAGTTCTTTCCAATACGGCAATCACTTCTATGTTGAGTGATTCTTTGTTTCAACCATTGTTGCGTTTGGCCCACGTAACAACCATCACAATGTTGACATGAGATCTTATATACTGCATTAGTGCATAATTCTATTGGTGTCCTTTCCTTGGTCCTCGAGAACAGGTCACCTACCTTCGTTAAATTATATTTGGCGAGTTTGATGTTTTCAAATTTGTTCAAAACTCCTATAAGGTTGGGTGTCAAATCTTTAACGAATGGAATCCTCATGAATTTAAAACTGTTTGTTTGTTCAGTTGTTGTTGTCAACCTTGATTCCCTATTGTGTATCAATCTGTTAAGGGTATTTTTAGGGTAACCGTTATTCTGAAAAATCTCAAACAACCTACGTAGGTTCTTTTTCAGCAATGATTCATCTGAGATATAGCATACTCTATTTTTTAATTCTTTAATCATGTTTATTTTTTGATTATAAGGGTGCTGGGAGTGAAAATTTATGAATCTGCCCGATGCAGTGGGCTTCTGGTACCAATCCAGAAGAATCCTATTATTTTCACTCCTAATTACTCGAGTATCTAAGAAGGGTAGGCTGTTATCCCTTTCAACTTCCATAGTGAATTTCAAATTTGCGTTAAATCCGTTGAATGCATCCAAAATGAATGCTGTTTCATCCGCTGGAATTGCACAAAACAGATCGTCAACAAACTTGTAAAAGAAGGGTATGTGGAACCAAATTGTTGGTAAAATCATGTCTAATAGATAGTCTAAGATGATGGTTGCCAAAATGGCGCTCAACGGTGACCCCATTGGTGTGCCGAATATTTGCTCATAAAATTCACCGTCAAAGACAAAGTATGCGTTGTTGAATATGAACTCAATGATCTCAATGAAGCTTTCCCTGCTTAAGGTAGTGTGGGGTTTTATCAGATCCCAGTTTTTTCGCAGAATTTCTAATATGAGATCCAACGGGATATTCGTAAAAAGGGATACTACGTCCAGTGAAATCAGGATATATCCTTCTGGCAGGGTTACATCCCTCATTTTGTCAACAAACGCAAACGTATCTTTAATGTTATATTCATTTCTATCATGGAATGAAACTTTCAAGATGTCAGCGATGAATTTTGAAATCTTATATGTTAAAGTATTAACAGAACTTACAATGGGGCGCATAGGTATGTTCTCCTTATGAATCTTCGGTAGGGTATAGAGTTTCGGATGGGCAGAATTATATATTGTCAAGTGTTTTAGTTGTGGGTCAGTTATTTCCTTCAATCGGTGTAATCTCCTTAATAATTCATTCAATTTCTTCTGTGCAGCTGCCGTAGGGTCCCTCCTCAAAGTTCTGTAAGTCCTTTCATCAGCAAGAAGGACTTTAGTCTTTTCGATGTAACTTTGTTTGTTTATGGCGACTGTGCTGCCACCTTTATCCGCCCTAACAATATAAAGTTCAGGATTATTCTTCAGAAATTTTTGTGTTTTCCTAAATAATCTTTGTAAATGAGTCTGCTTGACGCCGTCTGATCTATGATTGAAGTTTGTTATGATGTTAGTGGTTTGTGCTCTGGTTATATCTCTCTGTTCTTGAGGAACCTCACTCAAAATATTTTCCACGTCCATTAACACGTTTTTAATTAATGATCTTTTGTTAATGTATCCTACACTAAAGTCTGGACCCAACGATAAAAAATCAGACACATCCCTGGGGATCTCTATATCAGACAAATTCCTAAACCAATTTGAATTGTCTTGAAACAGGACGTTATCTCTTAACTGGGATCTACACAACTTCTCAAATTTGATCATGTTAACAGATTTGACTTTCTTGAATAATGTGTTAAATGACCTATTAATAGTTCTGCTATAGTCCCTGAAAATGTCATACGGCAACCTACTCACCAGACTAGATCTAAGCATCGCTATATATATATATATATATAAATAAATTAGTTTTATCGGGTATGTGGTCTAATTCCAAGTAAAACAGCCAATAAGTTCTGTATTTATCTTTACTTCTCAATATTTCGTTGACAGTTGTCAACTTCTTCAGGAGAAACTGCAAAATAATGAGACGTGAAAAACAAGACAAAAACACAAAACGGCATTACTTACAAGATGTACCAAAACATTAATCAATAATATCGACTGCAATTAACATTAATAATGACAAATTTCTCAGAAATCAGCTTAAAAAACATGAAAAATCCCCAGTCATTATACATTACATAGCTAACGGTGGAACGATACTACGCTGTAGGCACAATACGCCATCTCATGAGAAGACAACAAAATGAAGACACAGAACCATCTATGTTTTAATTTTCAAACCACTATAAAATATTCAAGACATCACTATAAATCGCACTCATACGGTCCGTGTCCGATTTAAAGTTCACTGCATTTTGTTGCTTGCCAATCTGCAACATTTCGAGGAATAACCTATTTCTGTAATTCGAATCTGTCTCCAACACTCTGATATCATCAAACCCGAAAGCAAAACTGTGCCCAGTTTCTTGGCAGTGTCTAACTAAAGCACACGAGTTCTTTCCAATACGGCAATCACTTCTATGTTGAGTGATTCTTTGTTTCAACCATTGTTGCGTATATTTGAATCAACGGACCTGAATTCTAAATAGCACCCTGTCTCTTTTTTCAATCACTTTCGGCATTTTCGAATTTTCGTAATAAAAATTGATATTAGTTGTGGCAACGGCGTTATGACATTAACGACATTTCATGAGTGCCAACCTAACTTCGTTCTAGTTACAAAACTTGAGAAAATTATTTCATGGCCAACCGACTGCTAAAATAAATTTGAATGAAGTATAGTTTACGTTAATGTCAGCTGATGTGCCGATCTCCCTTGGCTCTTGTGCGAAAATGGACCTTATCGACTCGAGTGATAAGAAACGGCAACAGGCCCCAGGTGAATCTGGATGCGTTTATATTCGTGTTGAAAAATCTCGAATTTCTGAAGCCTTTTTCTCGTATTTTCTATCTGTTTTCCGAGTCGAGCGAGCCTATGCTCCGGTTATTAGTCTTTCGTTTTGCATTTTTCGCGGACATGGACGTGCTACGGTTTTCGTAGAAACATAAAATTCCCAGACCTCTAAATCAGCTGATTTTCCCCTCTCACCTCTCCCACTCGGTGCTTACGAAATTATTATTACGAGACAAACATACAAACGCATCTTTATATTCATAATATTAATAGAAAAGGATTGAAAATTCCTGATATTCAATGGAAGGTACATAAAATATTGCTACGGAGTGTGCCAATATTGCCATTGCGTGTTTGCTGAAAGAGTATTCAGTGTAGATTCTAAGTGAATATAAGTTGTAACGTGGTTACTCGGAGAAAACTAATCTCGAGCGCCAGCTATTCTTTTAAGGAAGAATAGCAAACCTACCAGAGTAGCTGCTAGCCGGAGACAGAGCTCGCTGTTGTCTAGGGTGGTAGCGATAACGAAGAAGTCAAAATCGAATTATGTAAAAGTTTATTCACACCTTCTGAAACTAATTATATGTACAAGGGAGATATGTGTAGGTATGAAATATGAGTGATTCTATAATAAGCGAACATACATTCGGGAAATTCTATCTGGTCACGAGCACTTTATGAAGTTTATACCGGGTGCAGAAAAAAAAATCAAAGGTTAATAAAAATGCGCCAACCAGAACTGACGGAATGATTACTAAGGACTTGCTATACGGTATCGGGATGTAATTGTATTTCTCCGGAAATGAAACACAACCAGGGCGGATCTGATCGAGACTTTTATTCGCTACCCCAAGGGCTATAACGCACCATGACTGATAGCGAAGAAAAGGTCTATTTTTAGCGTAACTACGGGATTTCACTGACTACGAGAATAAGAGATTTATTCTCTGCCCCAAGGGCTATAACGCGCCATGACTGACAGAAAAGAAGAGATTTCGGATTCAACACTTATGACGCGGAACGCGGACAGGGGGTTGACGGGACTTTCCCTTCAGTACCCCAAGGGCTTGCGCACCATGACTGATAACGAAGGGAAAAGTCAGACTCGCGAAACAGGGTAAAGAACGATAAAATACAACAGAAAGCGATACAGTACAGCAGTGTCAAAGTTAAAGAAGTAACGGTGTAGGTCTAACAAAGAAACTGAACGGTACAGACGGGGACCTACCTCCTTTGTTTCAAGCACTCGCGGAAACTCAAAGGAAAGAAAAGAAAACTAAAAAAAATTAATTCTAAATAGCACTGATGCAACACAAAAAAATACTTCTTAAACGGCGAAACTCAGAAAATACGGAAAACTAGCTGAAGTAAGAGAACTGAATCTAAAGCAGAAGTCACCACGTTAAAACTGAAATCTAAGAGCGAAAAATCGAAAGTCGAAGTACTGAGGTAACCGAGCAAAAGTTAAAAGGTAAGTAAGTGACCGTCGCGGGGGAAAATTTGCTTTTATAGGCAAATCCCCCCTCACGGTAAAAATCTGAAAATTCCAGAATGCGACAAGAATGAAAAACGTCGTCAGCTCCGGTTTATCGCATATCAACATCAGAAAAACGTCGAAATCTTCAACGGCATGCAAGAAAAACAACGTGAAACACAGATAAACGGTTTTTTTACATTTACTCTGCCTATCGGAATGAACGTACTAAATATTCGAGAATTAAAATATTTTCAAAGACGGAAATGTAAAACGAAAGGAATGCACTAAAATGAATTCCAATTTTCCTCAGAAAACTGGGGTTCATTACAAAGTCATTATACTAATTTCTTGGAATTTCCATGAAAATCGACGAAGGTGTTCAAGAGTTAGGCCGATTAATGAAAGTTTTAGTTCAGATAAAATAAATAAAACATCTTGTATCTTTCGAACGAATATATTTAGGACTTGAGTCCTATTTCGAACACTGATTCAGACTCGACAAAATGTTCTCCATCAAGACAGAAAACCTGTAAAAGCATTCGTTAAATATCCTGTATAATTTCGAAGCCATCGGGCAGGTTATGCTATCAACACAACTGTCGGACATCATTCGCACTCTGAACTTACTTCAGGTAAATATTTCTATTCTTACAATTATTTATCTTCTCGAATGAATATAAGTATAATTCAAGCTCCGGCTGATAGATGCTCACAAATCTGTAGATTATCTAATTTAATCTGCATTCTGAAAAAATATTCACTACCAGTGCGTGACGCATAATCGTTTACGCGCTGGAATTCAATTCTAGAATTACTATCTATGTGTTGGAGCAACTTGGTTCTCACGCCGATACATGCAATAGCCATTCGAAATGGAAAAGAATTGGGTTTTTCCGCGTTTATCGTATTCCTCAAATAATTCAAATCGAAAAATATACCCTCTCGAGTGAGTTCGGTTTCTCTTCATTTTCAAATCGATCACGAAGAATCACTCATATCCCATTGAAACAAGTTGTTAATCCAAAATGGAACTAATCTGAAAAATTTTCCTGAACTTTTGTTTAAGCTTCAGGTCTTATGTACACCGGTGTTGGTTGTATCGTCAAAACAATATTATAGCGCCTATGACTAATTATGTTTAAATTGTCCCCTTGAGTAAATTCATTTTTCAATAAATAGGTACATATTGTTCAGGATCGATTGAATTTGAAAAAACTCTTTTATTATCTTCCTAATTGAGGTGACGAATAGAAAACCAATGAGGAAAATTGATATAAAACGATAATAAAATATAGTTATTCATTCAGAAAATGATATGTACAGGGTGATTATTAAGGGTGGCGACCAAAATTGATAATATGACAATATCTTCGGAACGACAAGAGATGGA
Source organism: Coccinella septempunctata (assembly GCF_907165205.1). Classification (NCBI taxonomy): domain Eukaryota; kingdom Metazoa; phylum Arthropoda; class Insecta; order Coleoptera; family Coccinellidae; genus Coccinella; species Coccinella septempunctata. The sequence goes on along the minus strand of NC_058190.1, from coordinate 8,436,143 downwards.
TTTGTGATTTTAATATATAAGGATAATCATAAATGTCGAGAAATATTTCTAGGGATAAAGTGGTCTTTGTCTAATGAACTAATGACCGAAATTGGTTATTGAGGATTGTAGAACCCTCGGAAATGGTCTAACGATAATCGGTTTTTCCTAGATCACTACTGGAATGGTTACATGCCATAACACATCAAATATTGAATGTTCAGCGGTCACAATTATAAATCATCTTTGGTGCAACGTTCATCAAAGGCAGTAAATCCCGTCCCCGAGAAATATGCTCAATCTCTCTTTTAGGTTGCCAAGCGGCGGCCCTAACTTTCTTCTTCAAATCGTTTCCTAAGATTTCATGACTGGAATCCTTTCTTAGCAATTTTTTGTGACCACCTTCACACCTATTATTACCTGGGCGATGTGAGAGGAAAGGATGCTTTTTATAGCCTCTCCTCTCAAATGCCAACCTCACCTACACGCAGTGCACCGTGGTCTTACGAACGAGGCGCTGGCGACCGAACATAAGCGGTATAACTCTGTTTTCCACAATTACCTAGCCAAAACATTGGCTTGAGCAGGAAATGGCTCTCTGCGTTGCTTTAGTTACGTCTTAGACCTTGTCGTCTCAGGATACCTGTGCCACAAGGTAATCTATTCGAAACCGCAACCAAAGTTGCACTGACAGTGCAGCTTTAAAACACCTTCTAACGCAGCTCCTACAAAAAGATGGATCAGTCGAACAAGACAAAATTTATATCCGGAGGTAAAATACCCTCCCATTCGGATCTACGGGGGAGGGTGCCTGAGCGAGTGAATCATCGTACAACCACCAATGAAAAACACGTGGCTTTTGCAGCATGGAACGTCAGAACCCTGCTAGACAACCCCAAGGCCGACCGACCCGTGAGGCGTACCCAAATCGATAAGGAACTGCAACGAACATCCATTGCAATAGCTGCCTTAAGCGAGACACGTTTTTCGGACGAAGGTAGCTTGGTAGAACAAGCGTATACTTTTTTTCTGGAAAGGCTTGCCGGAAGGCGAAATCAAACAACATGGCGTCGGCTTTGTCATTAGAAACGACTTGGCCGCCAAACTAACCGAAAATCCAGTTGGCATCTTAGAACGTATAATAACCTTACGCTTTCCTGCAGCATATAATACGTTTGTGAACATTATTGCAGTATGCGCACCCACTTTGAACTCCTCTAACAACATCTAAGGACACTTTCTACGAAACACTCTTCTTCTTTTTCTTTGTTTCCCAAACTTTCACGTTGGGAAACCTTGGGCTCGTCCATTGGACATGCACACTACGAAACACTCGTTGCTACACACAGACACAGATCAATATGTGTATAACGAACATTTATTTTATTACGAGACTTAATTCAAGGGGAACCTTCGCCACCCGCGATCATGGCATTGGCATACTATCGACTATGTAATCGTGAGACGAAAAGATCTCAAAGAGGTCTTGGTCACTAAACCCAGAGCAGATCTGGAGTGCTGGACTGATCATAGGCTGGTAATTTCGAGAATGAAGATCTCGATGCTCCCAAAATACCAACGCAAGCCAAAGTTCCTAAGAGAGCGCCTTCAAATGTCCAAACAACAAAACCCTCCAAGAAAAGAAAGATTCACAGCTGCCATTAAAGATAGTCTAACATCACCAAATTATAACTACGACATTGAAAGTCATTAGCTCAGCTTGCTTAGCTTCAAATCATCTCTTTCACATACAGCCAAAGAAATACTCGGCACAGAACGCTCCCGGAAATCCCCAGTCTGGTTCACCGACAGCGAAACTCATATTGCACCCCTTTTGGAGGCAAAACACAAAGCAATGAAAACACCAACTAACAAGCCTGGCGATGTTGCAGCCCACAACAGTCTTATGAACATAAAACGCGAGGTCCGTGAAGAATTAAGAAGAATCAAGAAGAGCTGGTGGAGAGAAAAGCTAGGGATATACAAGCTTACGCCGATAACCATGACTACAGGCGTTTTTTCGAAGCTATTAAAACTGTTTACGGTCCAAGCAGAGAAGCTAGCTTTCCTGTAAGAGATGCTCATGGAGCTATTCTAACTGATGATAGAAAAATTCCCGAAAGATGGAAGAAGCATCACTATCAGGTCTTGAATCAAAAGAACTATTCGGATTTATCAATTTTAGATCGGCTCCCCGAGTATACTCCGATGATATCGCTCGATGACAGAATCTGAATGTCTGAAATCATAAGTGCGATGAAAAATATGAAAGCGGAGATATTCAAAGCCCTGGATGAAGGCATTATCAATAGTCTCCTAACACTACTCTGCAAGATCTGAGAATAAGGAGATGTTCCACAAGACTTCAGAGACGCTTTCATTATCAACCTCTATAAGAACAAAGGCAATACGTCAAATTGCAACAATTACAGAGGCACATCGTTGCTTAGTGTGGCCGGTAAAATTCTCTGAAAGATTATGGCTAATCGTACGATTCCAATTAAACAAAAAGCTTTTACCTGAATCCCAGTGAGATTTTCGACCCAATAGAGGTACGGTAGACCTAATTTTTACACTGCGACAGCTGCAAGAGAAGGCCCGTGAACAACAATCAAGGATCTATACAGCCTTTATCGATTTAAGTAAGTTTTTCAATTCGGTGAATCGGAAAGCGTTACGGAGAATCATGGGACGAGTTGGGGTACCCGAAATTTTTTTAGCAGTATGTAAAAGCCTCCATACCAATAATACCGCTAGAATACAGCATAATGGCTCTACAACCGACCATTTCTTAACCAATTCTGGAATAAAACAAGGCTGCGTGTTAGCGCCTTTACTGTTCAATATTTTCGCCATAGCTGTCTCGATAATTGCTGACAGGAGTATGCCTGTAGAAGGTGTTGGAACAAGATTCAGATTAGATGGAGGCCTGTTTAACCTAAAGCGCCTCAGTGCAAAACCCATACAAAGTTTATCACGAAACTTTAATATGCAGACGACTGAGCTACCAGCTCAGAGGATCTACAGATAACGTTGGACACCTATAAACATATGATACGAAGCTTTACGCCTTATACTCTATATTGACAACAAACCAAAATCCTGGTAAGTCCGCCAGATAGCCTTCAAACAGATATCAGTCTGGAGAAACAAACTCTAGAACAGCTCAAGCAGTTCAAATACGTGGGAAGCTTCATAAATACTGGGGCTAACCTGGACACGGAAATACACAACCGTATTAATTCAGCATCACTTGCATTCTGGAAGATAAAGGACAGAGTGTTTCAAAATCACGACCTCAATCTGAAGACCAAGACAGCTGTTTACAAAGCAGTCGTCCTCCCAACGCTTCTTTACGGAAGCGAGAGCTCGACGCCCTACAGGCGACATATTGAGCAGTTTGAATAAACGCAACAACGTCATCTCAGACAAATAATGCACACATCACACTTGGTTCCACAAAGTCTCAAATGCGGAAGTCTTCCAGCGCGCGAGTTGTATTACAAATGAGACTCAAGTAACGAGAGCCCGACTCAGTTGGAACGGCAACATTCTGAGGCTGCAAGATACAAGAATTCCCCAAAATAGCTCTGTATGGAGAATTGACAGAGGGAGACCGAAAACCAGGAGGCCAGTACAAGCGGTTTAAGGATACACTACATCAATCCCTAAAATCAGTTGATGCTATTCATAACTGGAAACAACTAGCGTTAGACAGATCACACTGGAGATCTTCCACAGTTATAATGTAGACTCGAGAAGAATACAGCGGCGACCAGATCTCATTAGTTACTATCCATGCCCTGAGTGTGGAAGGATCTGCAGGTCACGGTTGGGTCTCTTCAGTCACAGGAGGCATACAGTCGCAAGTACCCCTTAGAAATTCTAAGTTTGATCGCACTCGCACCGATAGTTTTGTTTTTGAGTCTTTTTGTAGATTTATTCTCGGTAACGGGATACAGCAATGAAATAAAAAAATGAAAATAAATGAACAATGAAAATTATGGATTTGTGTGGAATGATAATACCTACACAGCTTAGAACTGAAAAATGCCAGAAATAAGCAAGCGAATAAAAGAAATGATGTTAAATCAGTTTTGAAATATACAGGCTGTACCAAGTTAGAGGGCCTATTAGACGTTTCTGGAGAACTGGACCTATTTGAAAATTGGGATTATGATATTGTTCGACATTATCTACTGAGCTAAAATATTCTTGAAGCGTGAGCACTTTCAGTTATACAGAGATTGGAAATAAATTTTTCACAATTTTTTTTTTCTATTTTTTTGTTTCTGACATGATAGAGTATTCAATTTATGAATATATTTCTGTTCAAATCATATCAGGAGAAAAACTATTATAAAAAAATTTTTTTTTTTATAAATTTACGTTCATTCAATGTATATGTAATTGAAAGTGGTTAGGCTTCAAGAATATTTTAGCCTCGATTTCAGCTCAGTTGATAATGTCGAACAATATCATGATCCAAATTTTCAGATTTCAAGAAATCCAGTTCTCCAGAAACGTCTAAAAGGCCCTCGAACTTGGTACACCTTGTATAAGTCGCGAAATGTTGGAGTTTTTTTAAATTTCATATTGCGTAGCGGGGAGATAAGCAATGAAGGTCAACGTCTGTCGTGACAATTTTATTCATCCAAATTCTTGTAGATTCGGTCATATTTTACTTCATGGTGCAGCTGATTTTTTTTGTAAAAAGAATAATTCCAAACAGAAAATATTTTTGATATCAACATTTTGTTGATATCAAAGAGATTTTTCTACTCAACTGTATTTCTTAGTGCATAATCATAATTACAATATTTCCTTTGGACACCTGAAACGACAATAAGAAGGTACATAGCAAGAAAGTTGTGAATCTACCATTTTTATATTCTTCTATACAGAGTTAAGTAACATATTAAAAAAATAAGTGTATAATGTAAAGCAAATCCTGAGTAATGTCACAATGTTATCATGTCTCATGGTAATTCTATCAGAAACTAAAGAATAAACTCCTCGCCTACAACACCGAATAGTAATTGACTTCACAAGTTTTCGTTCCTTCGAATTATAGTAAGTAAACTTTTCTGCGAATATATTCATTTGCCACTTTGGAGACTTACAGACACGGAGCCCCCCTATTCATGCAGCAAATTCAGCCCGAAAACAGTAGTGATTGCCACGCGAGGAAAACCAGATGGAAATAACGGTGGTGGAGCGATAGTTGTCTTATGTGAAAACTATAATTTTGTTCTTCGTTGTGAACCTTGTATACTTCTGTGATGAATCTCATTGTTCCATTCTGCAATGACTTTTGACGTTGAAGTTAACGAAAAGGTGCATCAAAAAATCATTAGTTGAGTTAAGTTATTTTTATACTCGATTTGGATAAACTTTTTGGATACGAAGTCCGAAGGTGAGATACAGCATGATAGAATAAATATAATCATAAAAAATCAAACACCCTTCAATGATATGTACAGGGTGGGAAAAATTCGTTGTCCACTGAGGGGATCTCGAGAACTATAAGAGCTAGAAGAAAACGGATGACACATTTCTAAGCCCTTTTTTAGAGAAACAAAGAATGGTGAAAACCGTAGACTCCTACGATTCTTCGTTTTTGAGTTATTAGCAGAAAATGAGATTTTGACGATTCCGAAAAGTTCTCATAACTTTTTTGTCTTTGAAGTTACAGATCTGAAACTTGAACCTTCTCAGGCACTTTTTTACGTAGAATCCACTGACGAGCTCAAAATATTTTTTTATTTCGAATCATCAGGCGAACTTTCGTTTTTTTAAATACACACTTTTATTGAATTTGTTATTTTTGAGTTAGAAAAAAACTTTTTATGAATATAAAAGTATAAATCTCATTTTTTGCTAATAACTCAAAAACGAAGAATCGTAGAAGGATACGGTTTTCACCATTCTTTGTTTCTCTGAAAAAGAGCTAGGAAATGTGTTATATGTTTTCTTCTGGCATCTTCATCTGATTATTCCGTTTCAGTTCAAAAATTTTGTTCCAGTTTTCTTTAATAATTCAATTCCAGAACCGTTCAATGTAAATTCTCATTTTCAATATGCCGCACAGTCATGACAGATGCCTAAAAAGTTGGGGAAAAATCCAAAAAATTAAATTCATTAACCTTGAAAATTAATATGTGAAAAACCGGCAGGAATAATTCGATTTCCGGGCATTATCTGAATGAATCAAAATTATTTCTCAAAGTTTTTCGCATAAATTCGTTCAATTTGTTTGTTATATTGTTTTGATGAATAACTTTTTCTAATGAAAAAAAAAACTTCCCATATCTGCTATAAGTACCTATACCTACTTTGATTTAGAAGTCAGTATCATTATCAGTTCCTGTTTTTCATTTTCATTTTGCTTGTTTTAACTAGGTACATATTGCAGAAATGAAATAACGTTGAAAATTTCTCGATTATTTTGGGATCTGCTACTTTTCCTTGAATCATGATCTCTATATCCTTTAAAATCCTTATTCCGAGCTTCCTGAGCTTCCTCCTACCCAGTAGGCAGTAGGTAAAGCGCAGAGAATATAATTTCAGATCCACCAAATATGAAATATTTATTCATGGTTTTTGAATTATTGTACCAAGGTTACGAAAAGATATCTTCAGCTAGCCGTTTCATGAAAATAAGATCAAAATATCAATTTCGAAATCATTTGCTACAGGCTACACTAATTATTTAGCTTTCGTTGGGTACCGCTACATAAATATTATTATTGGTTCGGGGCATTTGTCTTCAAACTGTTGGTCTCTTAATCGGTTTATTTTTTATTTCCTTTAGCACACTATCGTACTGGAGTTTATGACTTTATCATCTATTGGATATCACTTCATTAGATTGTTTCAATAAGTTTCCGTTCTTATTTAAATCACTATTCAATGGATCTCTCGGTCTTCTTTTGTATATTCTCATTCTTTCTCTGTCTGCCTCCGGTTCACAGTCCAGTAGTCTCCTGAATTCTTCATTTGGATGTTCTTTCGCTGTTTCTGAAACCTTTCTGCTTTCCTCTTCATGAATTCGATGATGGTTTCCCACCTAAAATCTCGATGAATCTGTTCGTTCCTGACAAACCAAAGTGCATCTATTGCACATCGTAGCAGCTTGTTTTTGTTGACAGAATTCCTTGTATACATCTCTTCGCCATGAATCCCTAAGTACCTGATCCATATAACAGTTGACAAAGTGAACTGTAGAGTCATTCGGGGCAACTGTGCGCACTTTTGCCTTTCAAGCCATATCCTGTTTCAAATGTTGAAGCTAGGAAAATTAAAACATATTCATAAGATAGAGAATTTTCTTATCTATAAGAAAACATCAAAAAGCAAACAAACAAAAACGTTTTCTTTCCGCAAAAAAGAATTTAATAGAGAAAGTCGGAGTGCGTTCACATGCCCCGTATTGCGGGTAAGTGTGCGCACCCTCACGGGGACGGGGTAAGTGAACACAGTGCTTAGTGAACCACACAATCAGAACAAATTACAAAATAATGTCATCAAAATGTTACAATATTAGAGAAATGCTGTTTATTGTCAATATAGAAGCGCCTTTTTACAAGCAGTGCATTATTGTTCGTGCCACAATTCTTGGTGAACACAACACTTGATACATTCCCCTGTTGATGACTCTTCATATTTTTCTGAACAAATAGGACAATATTGATCGAGTCTTAACCAAGAAAATCAACAATGTCATAATTTATTCCTCACTGAACTAATACCCATATAATGAATCTATGCGCACACTTACCCGCGCACACTTTCCCCAGTACGCCAAAATTTGAATTGGCGTTCTTATAGAGTTGAGGAGCTAAGAGAACCTGAAATTTTTTATTATATATTTAGATTAATATGCCCATGATCGAATAAAATATTGTTTAACACTGAGGGACTCGGAACATGGACCTGGCAGAATGTGCAGAGATGCTAAAAATTAACAAGAAAAGTAGTGAATTTGATTGATTGCAAATAAAAAGTTAAAGAAACGTATCACTCGTATGTAAAACTAATATGGCGATTCTGCGTCCTTGCTTCACCCAAATGAACCCCTCTTTCATACATTGCATAGTCGAGATATACGCACTGCGCACACTTACCCACTGCGCTCAGTTACCCCGAATGACTCTATAGTGAAAAAAAATCTAATAATAAATGGAAACATGCACTAGATAACTTTCCAGTGGTCGTCTACCAAGCACCTGACAGCTCTCGTGTAGGTGGAAATCCTTCAGGTGATGTGATGATATATAACATTATATGGTTTGTATCAATACAAATAATAGAAAATGGTCAAAAACCTTTTTTTTCAATATTTCTATGGTTTCTACTTTTGATGAGAATAGAAAAATGTAGCGTCTTATGATTAACACAGTCTCCTTCTATTAGTCCTTTGATTTCTATGCTCCGTACTCAATTTCTCCAAGATTCAAATTTTGTGAAAATTGGTAAAAATCATAGAAAGAATGACATTGCCGGAAGGAGACTGCTCTTGTTATAGGAAGCTCTATTATTCTGTGCTAGTTAAAAGTTGAAACCATAGAAATATTGAGAAAAAAGGTTTTTGACCATTTTCTATTATTTATATTGATACAAATTATATGATGTTATATATTTTTGAAATCAGTAAAAATCAAGCTTTCAAAAAATTGCACAGAAATCTAGTGCTCCCATTTAAAAAACATTTTTTGTTTTGGTGATAGCTTCGTAATTGAAAATCCTGCTAAAAAGGCAAGCACGCCACTGGATTCTACTTAAGAAAGTGCCTGTATAATGTTTTAATTTCAGATCTTTATCATCAGTATTAGCGGAGATATAAATTTATTTCGAAATAGACATTTTTCCAATTTTCGCTTATAACTCGAAAACAAAAGAAGGTGGTCAAAAATGACTACTACTTTCATTAGTTTCTCAGAAAAAGAGAACGAGGATGGGGTATCAGATTTTGTCTATCTCCTCTGGTTTAAAAGCTGTAGTGTTAAAACATCGAAATTTGCCCACCCTGTACAGTAGTGGCCCAAGTACTGACCCTTGAGGCACTCCTGCTTCCATATATCTAGTTCCACTTTCAAGTAAAATTGCTGTTGCTTAAATAAATTCTAATCAGCTTGCATCTTAGAACATAGATACATGGAATGGAAAATAAACATTACAAAGACTGAAGTGAGATAGCTGCTTAGTGTCGCCAATCACAATTGAGACAGTTGACTCGGACAGTACGAAGTTTCAGTATGAATATAATATAAGGCCACTTAGTGTCGCTCTAGACAGAGAAACATCGAATGTGTTTACCACAAACAATTCATTCGTAGCACTGAATGTCCATTCCATGTATCTATGTTCTAAGACTTGCATAGTTTGATCGAATATCCAGAATATGTCATTTTATAAATAAATTCCTCATGTCACACTCTGTCGAATGCTCTGGCGATATCTAGTAGAACAAGACCTGTTGCTTGTTTATCCTTCTTTTTCAATTATATTCTGCGAGTCTCAGTAATTACTGCTCTGTTGAATGATTTCTTCTTAATCAGAATTGCACTGTTGGTATGAGATTTAGTTTTTCAGTGTCTCCTGGCGATTTCTCTTTGGACTAGGTACTTTTCCTGGAAATGACAGTAGTCCTATCGGCCTATAGTTTTAGGAGAATTTCTGTTCTCTGCCTGGCTTGTTGGACACTTTGACTTCTGCAGTTTTCCACTTTATCGGATTGTGTTCGGTTCTCATTATTCCGTTTGCAGTATTTGTGAAAGCGGCTATACCTTTATTCTCGATTCTCTTCCGATCGAGTCCACCAATGCTTCACCTTTATCGATATTATTTCCCCATGAAGGGGTGGAATTTAAGTCTTTTATCTTCTCAGACATTTTTGTTTTTGTTTGCATGAGTTCTCTTCTTGGCCTTCCTCCTATTGTTAATTCGATGGGGTTGTGGTTAGAGGTTTCGTCCACCAAAGTCTCGATAGAGAATTCTCTTGTGATATTCTTCATAAGTGCAATATTAATAAATCAGGCAATCCATTTCTGTATGCGAGGTATGTTGGATATTCCGCTTCAATCACGATAGGGTCATGTTTTCCAGCGAAATCTTTCAGTTTTTTGCCTTTTTTGTTTTCCATCCGTCTATTCCATTCTGTAGATTTGCAGTTAAAACTTCCAATGCAGATTTTCGGGTTTGTTCCATCTAATAAGTTGTTTATCTCTCTGATATAATTTCTACTATCTCGGATTTTCGAGTTCTGACCCCGTTTATGTATATTCCAGGAGACGATCCATTAATTTAGTTTACCGAACCGCCCTTGGAGTATTTCTCTCTAAACATTATTTTATTGAATTTTTTTTTTTGTAAAAGTGTCTAGATCTTCGGCAAATTCAAAGACTTTCCTATTTCCTTTTTGCAGGTTAGTCGTCGGTATTGCTTGAAGTTTTTTCAGTTGCTCGGATTAACTCGTTTCTTTTTTCTTCCAATCTTCTTTGGATGTATGCTTCACTTTCTCCTGGACTTTTTTTTATTTGGCTGTGCATATTTTTGGTTATTTTTCTTCTTGTCACCCGCTTAAATTTTCTACACCCATACAATGCATGTGGCATTTCTATCTTCACCATTTCTACTGAGTTTGCAGTCTTTGGGGCTATGTTTGCCCTAGCATTTCACACATCTGAATAGAAAAGAGCACTTTTTTCGGCGTATCCGTACCTCCGACATCTGAAGCATTGGCTTGGACTGTCCTCCTTTTAGATTAAACCAAAATAAAAAGGTTGTAGGGACGTCTGATTTCGAAAATCTCCTCCCTCTGTTTGTTCACGAGGTATAAAGTTCGTTCTATTAGATGTTCTTCTTCACACCTCAGCATCATCGATTCTCTCGAATTTCAGATCGTTTTTGATGAATTCTAAATCAGCGTCTTTTGGCCTTATGACGGCGTATCATCTTTTCCTCCTCCTTCTAATACGTGATGTTCTCTTTTCCAAGTTGGTCAAAGATTCACATTATTTTTTTGTCGTCATCTACTCATGGAAAGTTATTTGATACCAGACTGTGAGAAGGTTCGATAAAATCAAAATCAAGCCTCTTTATTCCATCAGAAAAACAAGAGGTTACAATAATGACTTTCATTGAGAAGGCTGAGTTGTAATATAAAGATATAATAAGCCAAGAGGTTGATACTAAATTGTCTAAAGCCCGTTTGCAACAGCCGAGAATTCTCTAGAAAATTTAATCGAGATTTCATGCGCCGTGAATTATGTACCGTTACATACGCACTTTCGGTAGAATTCTCTGTTGAGTTGCGTACTAAATAATCTCTGCCGTTTTCTTGCGAGAATTTTGTAGAGAATTCTCCACAGAATTCTCGGCTGTTGCAAACGGGCTTAAGTCATTAATGAGATCAATACATTGAATGGGAGTCGAGCAATAATATTATTATTTAAATATGAGCAGAGCAAGAATATCAAAATTTAAATATGAGAACAGCAGGAATATCATAATTAGTATAAATGAAGTTGACGTTGGAGTAGGCAAAAACTCATCAATGAATACAACATTTACAGAGACGCACTGCTCCCAAGTAAACACGATTAGAGCGTCCATCAGAAAAATTGAAGATACAATTGATAAATTATGAGAAGTACAAAATGAGAGCACTAATGAGGACAACCACTAATCGTTGGTTTCGAGAAGAGCAAAAGGCTTGAGAACTAACCTGTATATCGAGCGCTGTAAATGAATATGAAAACATGTCAATGAGAGCAGAAAGTAAAATGAGTAGATCATACCAATGGAGAGAGTACACGATTACCAGAGCAGGCCTTCCAGGGTGGAACCAGGACGAGAGACTATCAACCAGTGTCATGGCTTACCACTAACCGTTGAACCATGTTAGAGTTCACGTCGAGTGCTGAAGGAAATTAACTTATTTCAGGGTCCACCCTGGAGAACCTGAGGGTTTATTCATCTGAAACTCTCGACAACAGTAATTAGTTATATAATATGTAAGTGAGAGGTTACCATTAGAGCTGACTGTGAAATGAACTAAACTGATTCAAATAAAAGAGATAATCATGAGAAAACAATAAATCAGCATTCACTATCAATTCTGGTGGTACATACCCATTTCCATGTGACAAAATCTAGAAAGGTCTGGAAGTCTCTGTAAATTGTAAAATATAATGAAATATATTCTTCAGGAAACAAATGAACATATTAATTGAGCAGTACTGTTGAGTCTGTTCAAAGATTCTTTGTAATTCACACGTGGACACATTTCATACATAATGAAAAGAACATGAAAATGATTTAATTGCTAATTTTGAGAAGACTGCGCGTACATTACCTTTTTGGTAAAGCAATTTAGCACCAGAATTGACTGAGAAGACCTGAAAAAAATCACTTTGATGTGGTGAACAGTTAAAAGAAGTTTTGGAACAATATAAGTGAGCACAATAAGACGTTGATTCGACAATTTGAAAAAAAAAAGGGCGATGGCTTCAGCGGAAACGGAACATCTGACATTTTGTTGAGAGAATGCTGCGTCGATCAACTGTCTCAGGCACCATAGAGTTGAACTTCAGAGGCGTGGACAAGAGCAAGATCGAAGGGGGTTTAATTTTTAACACCTCTCTCAAGAGGTGCATCTCACTGACCAACTGTGACACGGTTTCAGTCACTTTGACGATTTGAGCTTTCACCTGCCCATTTTGCTCTCTGAGCTTAATGAGCTCCGCGGGCTCAGCATCGGTCGCTTATATGAAGGAATGCTCATTATCTGAATTCGCCGACATGGTTTTATAATCAGAGCTGTGATGAATCCGAATTTTTTTGAGAAAATTGGGATTCATTTTAGTGCATTTCTTTCATTTCACATTTCCGCCCTTAAAAATATTTAATTCTCAAATCTTCAATGCATTCATTCCGATAAGCAGAGTAAATGTAGAAAACCGTTTATCTATGTTTAACGTTGTTTTTCTTGTATGCCGTTGAAGATTTCGACGTTTTTCTGATGCTGATATGCGATAAACCGGAGCTGACGACGTTTTCACTCTTGTCGCATTCTGGAATTTTCAGATTTTTAACGTGTGGGGGGATTTGCCTATAAAAGCAGATTTTCCCCCGCGACGGCCTCTTTTCTCTGCGATTCGTCTTTGATTACCTGTGTTTACGACGAGCCGTTCAACGAATTTAGAGTAAATTTTGTTCTTCAAGGGTTAATGCTCTTGGAAATTGGTTCTTATTTTTCGTTTTCCGCGAGTGCCTTGAAGTAAAGGAGGTGGGTTCCCGTCTATACCGTTCAGTTTCTTTATTAGACCTACACCGGTTATTTCTTCGACACTGCTCGTTGTCAGTGAAATCCCGTAGTTGCGCTCAAAAGAGACCTTTTCTTCGCTATCAGTCATGGAGCGTAGCCCTTGGGGTAGTGAATAAAAGTCTCGAGTAGATCCGCCCTGGTTGTGTTTCTTTCATTAATTAATTACATCCCGATACCGTATAGCAAGTCATTTCACTTGTCATCCTTGGTATCCGTTTCGTCAGTTCTTGTTGGCGCATTTTATTGAACAACCTTTGATTTTTCACTGTACCCGGTATAAACTTCGTAAAGTGCTCGTGATCGGATCGAATTTCCAGAATGTATGTTTGCTGATCGATTCACTCATATTTCATACCTACACTTATTTCCGTAGTTTATACAGGGTGTCCGGGGAATAACTGTACATACTCTTACCAGAGATAGAGTTGGACTAGCTGGTTACGGATTGACTATAAAAAATTAATTTCTGGATTTCCCTAGAAAGCTACAGGGTGATTTTCCAACTTCATGGAAATACTTAGACCATCATAAAATCCAAACTCATTGACGGATATAATTGAAACTTGGGAGGTTATTGACACATGCTAAGGTCAAGTGAGAAAGATATCAATTATTTCATTATTCCAGGGCCGGACTCATTAATATTCATTTAAAGTGCTCAGGGCAAAAAAAACACTTTCTATTTCAAATGACAAATAATTGATTCGTTTTTTAGGAAGAAGCTAAATTATGCTCCAATTCTCGGTATCACTCAAAGTTGTCACATCAAGAATTATTTTTTTATGAATTTTTGAATTTGGATAAAGTTCGAAAATTTGAATTTTTCACCATGAAGAGAACTGAAAATGTCATGTTTGAATATGAAATGCGAATAACAAATGAAAAAAACTAAAATACAGTTAAGAGTACCAAATAAAAATAAAAATAGGAACGAATGAATTGCTGAGTCAACGATATTTCAAAAGTGGTTCGAAATGAAAACCAATAGCTTGTATACATTTCTCTTGCCGAATTTTCAAATTGGATACAGCCTTTCGAATCATATCACCATTATTTCTTAAAACATCGCAACAGTTGATTATTCTGTTCATCAGCTGTTCTCTTCACTGGAAGAAGTGTAACTTTGGTCTATATCATTGTTGTCGAACACCCAGTATATATAAGAATAATTTTGAAATATGCTTCTGTATACCCTATACATATCACAATTTTTTTTTTCAAAATACCTTCATTTACTCTCTCAAAGTGAAATCCGCGTCTGGGGTGGCCACCCAGTATATCAACAGATTATTATAGTCTTCTTCACCTTCAGTGACTTTTTTAAGGAAATTCATCATTTATTTTCGACCTGCACAAGATGACTATGTCCTGTTCAGGTAAAAAAATTGCAATTTTCGAACTTTATTCAAATTAAAAAATTCATAAAAAAATAATTGTTGATGTGACAACTTTGAGCGGTACAAAAAATTGAAGCATAATTTAGCTTCTTTCAAAAAAGCTAATCAATTATTGGTAATTCGAAATACAAAGTGTTTTTTTTACCCTGAACAATTTAAATGGAGATTAATGAGTCCGGCCCTGGAATAATGGTATAATTGATATCTTTCTGACTCAACCTTAGCATGTGTCAAGAACCCCCTAAGTTTCAATAATATCCGTCAATAAGTTTGGATTTTATGATGATCTAAGTATTTCCATGAAGTTGGAAAATCACCCTGTAGCTTTCTAGGGAAATCCAGAAATTAATTTTTTATAGTCAATCCGTAATCAGCTAGTCCAATTCTATCTCTGGTATGAGTATGTACAGTTACTCCCCGGACACCCTGTATAATCACTTTCCGAAGGTGTGAATAAACTGGTACATAATTTAATTTTGACTACTTCGTTATCGCTACCACCCTAGATAACAGCGAACTCTGTCTCCGACTAGCCGCTACTCTGGTAGGTTTGCTATTTCTTCCTAGTGAAAAGAATAGCTGGCGCTCGAGATAAGTTTCTCCGAGGAAACCACGTTACACAGCTCTTTATATCGAACAATTTGAAAATAAATTTGTTGGAAATACATAATACATAATATGTAGGTATATTCCAAGACTTCACTATAATACTTCAACCAAACTATGAGACAAGACTTATAATCTTCTAATTAAAAATAGTTTCACCTAATGTCTTTTTTTTTGTGGAACCGAGGATTTTCTGATCTGGACTCGATAGAACGGCACTAAGTAACGTAAACTTAGTATTGTAACGTTTTCTTCGCATAATTGAAACGTCCTGCTGATTAAAATTATTTATTTAGACTTATAACTAACAAACTAACTATGTCACTACTATTTATTTACTCTCGTATTTATTTCCATTAGTCCGTCGCTTGCACTGTGAACTATACTGTACTGAACTTTCTGCTCCTCCGCTGGGCTTATATAGGCGCCGGAAACATTCCCGTGCACTTCGCGATCCTTCTAGAAGGAAGCGGCCGTCAAGCCCGGACTGGTTACAATATCATAAACTAAGTAACAAAATCAAACGTGTTTGGAATTCCAAATATCTGGTATAAGTGTGAATGTTCCTTTGGAGAGGAATGTGAATGATGAAAGACCCAAGGCTGAAGTCATAATGAATATATTGTAATTCTGTGAATTTTTTGAAATCGAATTTCTATGGAATTATCGACAGATTAAAAGGAAACATTCAGCTCTTTTTAAATTTGGGTTTTTTCGTGCTTAAAGCTCGTTGGAGTAATAATATATATCTCTGTGATTTATATGAGTTTATGAGTAAATTACCAAAGTCTATAGTTAATGGTCAATTGAAGGAACAACCTTATCCACTAGAAATCCAGGAAAATAATTGTTTCCTGGAAGTCAATCAGTATTCTGATAATCCTGTACCTAGATGGATGACACCACTGGGGTTGTGGGGTTATGAATTCGAATAGAAGCGAAGAACTCCTGGCTTCTTCTTACTGCTTATCTCATGTTTGATGTATTATTCTACTACGTTACAGTACTCTTCTGTAACAAATTAAAACCCTCTAATACCCAAGTCCGCCTTGAGACTGGTTGCATATAAGTGGATACAAAATTATTCTGCCCATGTCCGCCTTCAGTATAGGTTAATTTTATGAGTATACAGGTGTTAATGTAAATCAGTTAACTATTTGCAAAAAAAGATGTAGATTACATAAGCTAATTCGAAACTATAATAATAATAATAATAATAATAAAGTTTATTAATCCTTTTCGACATTTAAAAATGTATAGGACAAGTCATTTAAAATATTATACATAAGTATATGAAGAAAGCAAAGAGATTTAATGAACAGAGTCCTTAAGGAACTCATCAACACTATAGTAGCATCCGTTATTTAACATATACTTCACTTCTCGCTTGAAAGACCTTCCATTCATTGACTTCAACCTACTAGGCAAATGATTGTACAATTTTATACCAACAAAGCTAGGTGAGGTCTCATATTTAGCTGTACGATGTCTGGGGAAGGCAATGGTATCAGCGTGACGTGTTTCATATCCATGAAAGTCAGAGCATCTTTTGTATTTACTGATGTTAAGGTGGATATAATTAAGGCAATTAAGGATGTAAATACATGGAAAGGGAAGAATACCTAATTGAGCGAAAATCGGACGACATGAATCGCATGGCCGAAGTCTGAAAATAAGTCGTACGATACGCTTTTGTAAAATAAATAGTCGATTCGCCCCTGCCGAGGAGCCCCAAAGAACTACATTGTAATTTAAATGAACGGAAATAATTTTAAAAAAGAAAAAAAAAATTGGGCATTAGAGGGTTAAGCACATTTCATTTTTTTGCTAATAAAAATATTTCATTTGCAGTTATCTCGAGGTATATAATGAAAAAGTTCGAGATCTTCTACGATCCGATTATGGGCATGGAAAGTATTCAGGAATTTTGAGGATAAGGGAACATCCAAAAAAAGGCCCATATGTTCAAGGTAGGAACGTTTTATTTGTTTTTGTGTTTTAAAGTTCAGAAACTGCGGATCTTCATTATTTCTACTTCCTAGGTTTACTGCCAATCTGCATCAGTTACTGTATTATTCAATAGAATCCCATATAGTATAGTCTCTAACTTTGAAAAAATTCGGTTAATCAAAAAAGGTTTATTGTTGTAGAGAATACCATACCTATACTCCATTCACTTTTATTTTGGCTCTCGGTTGGCCATGGAAATTTGACCCATTTCACTCTGTATAGTACGAAAATTTGGGGTTATGAAGCTTGTCAAAACATTTTTGGGTTTTAAATCAACGCTATGTTGCCCGTTCTACGTAAAAGTTTCTGTTATTACGTATTTTATCACAATGTCGAATCTCTTCGGAAAATATGTGACGAACATAATTCAAGTTTATACAAACTGATTGAAGGCATACCAAATCCAGTTATTTGCATGCAGAATACAAGAGATCAGTATAATATCATAATATCCACTAGCTTGAGGAGAGTTAATGTTCGTTATCTTCTTTGGCTAAAGTTTGAATACGTTGCATCAGTTGTAGATTTCAAAAATATTAACCCGAAGATGAAATGCATATGATGCAGTGGTTGGGAATGGGTATCTCCCGAAGTAATTAACAGATAATTACAAGAATGTTAAATTCTCTAACAAAAATCATGTTGCGTCAATATAAGTAAAAGGAATTAAAGGAAGTTTCAAGTCAAGATGAACTTCACCTTTGAACAAAAATTTCCCATAAATAAACAATTAACAGGACAACTGGCGCGTATTTGTGGCGGTTCATCTTAATACATTGATATAATAACAATTAGGTATTTATTGGTACCTTGAGACATTTACAATGTATACTGATTACTGATTGCTGGGTGTGTTGGACGGATAAACAAAACCTGCCACTACGACCAAGCGGTCTATTGCAGCACACAGGCAAGCTCATAGAGCTAGATCTCTCCCTCCAGTCCCATCCTGCCCAAAAAGGGGATGATGTCGAAGGGGTGATTCTTGAGTTCCTCTAGGATCATCTTCGGAGAGCCAAAAAGTCCATTTCTGACCCTGTCTGCCGCCGGGCAGTCACAGAGGATATGCTCAATTGTTTCGTCCTCCTCTAAGCAAAGTCTGCAGAGCGGGTCATTGACGATGCTAAGTTTTTTGAGGTGGGCTCTGAGTCTGCACTGTCCTGTGAAAACCGCAATTATAGATCTCAGATTAGTTCTAGAAAATCCTAGCCACCGACTGGTGTATGGGCTAAGAGGCACTGAAATAGCCCTATGCGAGTGACGCAGTCCAGGACGGTTGCGCCAGTACTCCAGGACCTTTTGCCTTATCCAGCTGTTGTTTCGGTCCCTGATTAGGGAATTGGAAATTCCTATACTGAGTTCCGGGCCAATAAGCTTTGATGCTGCGCCTTCTCTGGCTAGAGCATCCGATGCATCGTTGCCACTGAAGCCAGAGTGTCCAGGTACCCAAATCAGTTGCAGTCTGTTTGAACTTCCCAATTTGGTGAGTTTAGATCTGCATTCAAATACCTGTGCCGAGTTGCATTTGTCTGCCGCGAGAGATTTAATCGAAGCTTGACTATCCGTTAGGATTTTTATTGATCTGCCCGCCCAACCACTCTCAAGTAAATGGCTTGCGCACAGATCAATGGCGAAGATTTCTGCCTGAAAAGCTGTCGCCGACTTTCCCAGATTAGCACTGAGTTTAGTCAGCGGTCTACGCCTGTAGACTCGGCCTCCAGATCCCTGACTGGTTCTGGGGCCATCAGTAAACCAGCCAGGTCCTTGTAAATAGAATTCCTTGTGACGGAGCCATTCGTCTCTGCTTGGAATCAGAGAACTGAAGGTTCCATCAGTGCTGGTTCTAGTGATTATTTGATCAGTTCTCATGCCCATCACCTCGTCAGTCTCCAGTTGGACTGACAGACGACTGGGCACGAAAGTGAGTTTGTCAGGCTCATTTACGGTAAGGTGGTGGAGCCTGTGGGTTGCTAGTCTTGCCTCTCCCTGGAAAAAAATGTGAAGGGGTGGGAGGTCTAATAGCATCGCCATGTAAGCAGTTGGAGTAGAGCGGAATACCCCCGAAATTATGAGGCATGCCGTTCTCTGGAGTTTTGAAAGTTTATTTAGGGTTAGAACGCGTTCAGTGCAGGACCACCAGGCGACACAGCCATAGGTGATCAATGGTCGGATCACCGTGACGTACAGCCAGCGGAGCTGCTTCGGCGCTATCTTCCAAGTCTTTCCACAAATCCTTTGGCAGGCCCATAGGGAGTGCCTGGCTTTGTGGATAACTTTTTCCACATGGGAGTTCCATTGAAGCTTCCTATCTAGGGTGATGCCTAGATATTTGGCCTTCTCTACGAGTGGAATGGTCTTGCCGTAGAGAGTTAAAGGAGAGATTTGAAATTTTCTTCTCCTGGTAAAGGGAACAATCAGGGTTTTGCAGGGGTTCACACCTAACTGCTCCCCATCACACCAACCCTGAATTACTGTTAGTGTTTCCTGAAGAGCATCTGAGATGATTACATCGCCATTGCCCACCAGTAAAACAACTATATCGTCAGCGTAAGCCTGAACATATACGTCAAGCGAGCTGATGATTGCAATTAGATCATCAACCAGAAGGGACCAGAGAAGGGGTGATAATACACCGCCTTGCGGGCAACTTCTGCCTGCTTTGAATCTAAGCGCTTCGCCACAAAGCGTGGTTATGATGTTTCTGGAGCTCAGCATTGTGCTGATCCAATTCTATATGGTAGGAGGGACACCTCTAACCTTGGCAGCCTTCACCGGAGATTCAGTAAGGGCAGCATTAAAGGCTCCCTCAATGTCCAGAAAGGCAGCCACTGAAATCTCCCTGGAGTTGAGAGATTCATTGATCCTGCCGACAAGATTATTGAGGGCAAAATCCGTGGATTTGCCTTTCTGGTAGGCATACTGCTGAGCACTCAGGGGATGCGTCCGCAGAATCACCTCTCTGATGTGCTCATCTAGTATCTTTTCAAGGGTTTTCATCACGAACGAAATTAAACTGATCGGTCGGAATGATTTAGGCTGTGAGTCCGTTTTTCCCGCCTTGGGAATATAAGCGACTTTAACCTTCCTCCAGTTGGATGGTATTATATGAAATTCCATGCCAAACTGGATCTGAAGAGCCTAATGAGGTAAGACATTAAGCATTCCATTCCGTGCTGAAGTAGAGCTGGAAATATTTCATCGTCACCCGGCGCTTTGTATGGGAGAAAGGATAAAACTGCCCTTCTCACCGCGCTCGCAGTGACAAGTTTATTAACAAATTTCCAGCATTCCTTGCTGGGTCGCTTAAGGCGACTAGTGAAGTTACCTTCTTCCGCAAATGCGGAATCAATCAGCACGTGATCCGGAAAGTGTGTGTCAGCCATGATCTTAAGGGTTTCCGCCCCAGAGGCCGTATAGGTTCCGTCTGATCTTTTAACAGATCCCAGCGTCAAAGGCGGCTGTCTGGAGAGAATTTTATAGAGTCTTGTCCCGCTTGCAGCATCCTCGATGCTGCTGCAGAAGTTTTCCCAAGACTCCCTTTTGGCCTTCCTCACTTCCTTGTTATACAAGGTGAGAGTTTGACGATACACTCCCCACTCACCTGCTGATTTTGCTCGGTTAAATTTCTTCCGAACCTCTTTTCGAAGATTCTTTAGTTTGGGGTTCCACCAAGATACTTTCCTAGTGTCGGATTTCTTTCTTAGTGGGCAGTTTTCATGATATGCCGAGACTATAGCCTGGCCAATTGCGTTGGCCAGCCTCTCTAGGTCTTCATGATTGTAAACGTCAACGTTAATGGATCTAAGATTCCGTTGAAGGGATAGTTTATAACCATCCCAGTCGGTCAGTCTGGGATTGCGATATTCCTGAATGGGTTTACCGCCTAGTTCAATGTTGAATTGAATGTTTCTATGGTCTGAGCCGGAGGGCGTGCCAGAAACCCTCCAGTCAGTGATTTTAGTGCTCAGGTATTGCGTGCAGAGCGTGATGTCCAATACCTCAGCCCGTAACAAAGGTTGGAACAGAGCCCCGATTCAATACAAAAAGCGCTTCTTCTAGAATTAAGTCGAATAGGTACTCACCTCTTTCGTTGATGTCCGTGCTGCCCCACGTGGTGTGGTGGGAGTTGGCATCACAAGCAACGAGGAGTTGAAGGTTTTTCCCGCTGCAGTAGGCAACTAATTTTCGCACTTCGTTTGGCGGAGGGAACATGGTGTCAACAGGGAAGTAGGCAGAACAGATAACCAGTTCTATTGTGCCCGTTTCCATGGGAAGTTTTACCAGGATGGAAGTTACATCACTGGAACAAAATCCTGTAAGTACAAAAATGTCAATAGTATTCCTGACAAAGATACAGGACCTGGGTGATTCCCCAGATCCAAGTGAGATTACCTTGCCAGGAAGGTTACTGAGGCCGTTGATTCTGCCTCGGGAAGTAACCCAAGGTTCCTGGATGAGGGCGATATCTATCCTCTCATCCAGGATGCGTTTTCCAAGGAGGTAGGATCCAGCTTTGGAATGCTGTACTTTAGCCTGCAGGCATTTGAAGAGCTGCGCCATTGCTAGATGTTACAGCTTACTTCTTCCTCCCCACCACCGGCCCTTCCCTGGCCGTTTTACCAGCCTTGGGAAGAGCCATGGTGGGAAGGGATGCCTGCGGTGCTTTGCTCGTAGAGGGAGCAGAGTCAGACCTCTCTCCCTCAGCGGGCTCACCTCTGGAGGTGCCGGCGGAGGTGGAGGGATTAGCCCCTCCTTCCTCTTTCTTCGTTTGGGTATCCGACTCTTTGTCGGCACCCATGCCCTTCTCTCTGGTCTGGAGGGTAACCCTTCCGAACCCATAGTAGGGCATAATGTCCAGGGCTTTAAGCCTAGACATGGAGCTCTCATCTACAGAGAAGGTCCATATCCGGCCCGGCCCTGAAACCTGGTGTTGTAACACCTCCCAGTTCTCTGCTTCCAGGTCTGGGTTCATCACACTCAGACCTGTCAGCACCTCATCCTGTGAGGGTCGAACTCCTAGTGGAGGGTCAGGAATGTATGCTACGCATACGTAGGGCTTTGGCAGCTCCGTTCCCTGGACGATGCGGAGGTTGGCCCCATCCCACGGCTTGATCTGCAACAAGCAGTTGCCAAGCCACGAGACGGTAGCCTCGTCCGTACATCTGATCATAAGCCATCCCGGCTTATGAGTGCAGCTCAAGAAGCGGAGCCCCGCTCCTTTTTCCTCCTTCCTGAGGGTATGCCTCAGGATGGCACCCTGGGGCAGGTCCAGCTGCTCGGCTGACAGCTTGGTTTCGGGGTCCTTGTCGACAATGCCAACTAGATCCCCTCCACCATCTCCTTGTAGGTCACCCCCTTACTGACGGTTCCCCCAGGACAGTACTTTTTCGCACTGGCGCTAGGGGTGCTGCCGTCAGAGCGCAACCTCTTTGGAGTTTTGGCAGCAGGTGTTGGGAGGTTTGGTTTCCTCTCCTTTTCTGCTGCCTTTTCGGCGCCGTCACGGAGAACTGTCGCAAGTGCCGACTTGTAGTCAACACCTGATTGCAGTAGCCGTTTCAGGCGCCTTTTGGCTGCTCCCGCCATTCGCTTGCGTTTGGAGGTGAGATTAATTTTCTCAACCTCCTCAGCGACTTCAGCGATCGCAGCCTCGGGGATACCCTCCCCTAGGGCGGTTCCGGATTTCTCCTCCGCGCCTGGGGTTGGGTTGATAATGGCAGAATCAGGTTTCACCTCGATTTCTGCGCATTCCTCTTTCGAGGTTTCGATTGTTTTTTTTTTTACTGACAGGCTGTCCTAGACAGTACCCCCTATATTCAGGTCTAATTTTTGGTATAGGTGCTCTACAGGGTCCAAGGTATGTCCCCTTATATTAATCTGACACGATCGAGTAAATCCCTAAATCCCGAATTTCCCTTTTTTCATCGCTTCAAATCCCAAGTCAAAAGAAAACGAGCAATCCTCGAATACTGTTTCAATGATTCCGCCTAAAAACAGACTCTATATTTATTTTACTTTTTTTTTCTAACTATCTGTTCCCCTATGTACCCTATGTTCTAACTACTTAGTTTGAAAGGACTGGACTTTGATACTCACTATTTTTCCCCAAAAACTATGAGTCGACGCAGTTTCATATACTATTTCGTGATCTACTTATCGTTTCTTCTTCTAACTTCGTGAAATCCTCTTTATCTTTAGACTTCGCAACTGAGTAACATGAATTAACTGTTCGTCAACTTAATACCTTACTGTCTCAAGTGCTCTAAAATTTCATACTATGAAAATGCTCTGGTAGCGTCGGTATGCAATATTTGTAAGTCAGCACGATACATCGTCCAAAGGATTCCAGATTCATTTATAATTCTCTTATTCCGATTAGTTATACGGTAAAAAATCGTACGAGATGTTGCCGTGTCGTTATAATTTCAGGTTTCACTTTTATTGTGTGATTTAACTTTTTTTTAAATATTATTTGATTTGATTCGTGGGTGTCAAGAAGTCAAGATGAATTCTAAACAAATCATTGCTTTGTGCTTCCTTTATCGTCAATTTTGTTATTTATTATTAAAGTACACAAATTGGGAATTTATCTCCTAAAAATAATATTAACCAGATGTGACCCTTGATTATTTTGATACTGCTTGTTCAAAATCGGGGGCGTGATTTTGAAAAAAAAAAGAGTAGTGGACTGTATGGCAAGATAATTGAGTTAGAGATGGTATAAAAACACTTATTGTATAAAGTTAATACAGTAATAAAAAACAAATATGAACAACATCTATAGACTCAGAGAAACATTATTCAACTAAAAGCAGATAAAATCCAGAGAAGTTCAAATGAGAAGTCACTTGAGGTCAGACTTAGACTTTGAGGGGTTCAATAAATTCAAAATTAACGCAGCGTTTACAGTGAAATGAGCCTCCATCTACGTCATCAACTTTCCGACGAATTGATGAATTGCATTACCTTTCCATACCTTCTTGGTCTGAACGATGTTCGAGACTCCAGACTCTACTCTGGGGCATAGGCATGGGTATGTTTAAGCCCGATATTATTAACAGCAATTTGTCGTAAGTAACCCATGTCAATTAATTTGGATGTGAATGCAATCATGGAAAGTAATTAATAATTTTGAGAAGACTGAGATTACATAGTCTTTTGAGGAGAACAAGTAAGCTCCAGAATTGAATCAGAAGAAGTCTTAAGACAATCTAAGTGGGAACATGGATAAGTTGATTCAACAAAGCGAACAGAGAGAATGATAAGAAAATAAGTTAATGTGTAGTTTTCCGTTTCTAAAAACACTGAGGCGCACCGCCGGATCCGGGTACTGTACGTGGCCACCGGAGCTGGTCAGGAGTGTCGATCAGAGAAACATCGGAGGGGGGCTTCGCTCAATTTTTAACACTGCTTCAACCTGGAGCGGAAATGTTCAATTACTGCCTCACAACTGTTTTGTAGAAATAGTCCACTGGGGATGAGTCTGGGCTACGAGCTGGTTCCAACCTGTCAGGATGATCTTGATGATCATCCTGACAAGTTGAATGAATGAAAAATCTCATACTTTACTTACGCTCTACAGCCGTAAAATTTTTTAGACGTATAACGTGAAATAAGCTTTAAAATTTTGAGAAATATTTTTTTGAACAAGTTATTTTTTACCCATCGAAATTGACGGATTACGAATGAAGAACCTACCACTTTTCTCGATTCATTGCTTAAATAAGCGTTTGTTTCAGGTTTGACGGAACGTCAGGTCCAAAATCAGGAAGAACTACTTCACTGGATCAAATTTGGTAGTGACAATCGAAGGGTAGCCTCGAACCTTAGAAATCCACATTCCAGTAGAAGTCACTCTGTAGTAACCATCACTTGTGACGGTGTCCGATTATACCTAGTAGATCTAGCTGGGAGTGAAAAAACAGGAAGCAAATTTTGGGCTAACTCTAGTATAAGAGAGGGAGCCAACATAAATAAGAGTTTGGTTGCTTTAGGAAATGTGATATCAGCCCTAGGTAAGCTCGTGATAGTGTTCTAACAACTGATTTATTGTATATCTGTATGAGGTAATAAGGTATTATAAAAAAAAAGATGTCCAGAGCAATAGTTACTGGCGTGAATTTGAACGTTTCCAAAAGCTCTCGATCGACTGATTGATAGGCGGTTACTTCAAACTAAGAATTTGAGCAAATGGCTACATGCTGCCATCTTCACCCTAGGAGTGAATCGAGTCACATGGTTTATACGTGGTAGCGTTTACTGCCAATGGATACAGAATTTACCAAATCGTATCTCTGCAGAGTTCAAATGAGACAGAATCTATGGCCAGCATCTATTTTTCTGTTGATAATCTGAGTAATGGTGGTTGGCTACTTCGATTTAGATCGTAACATTTATTGACTGTATGTCAATAGATGTTATATTTCTGAATCAATTTCGATAATACATCATCATATTTCTTGGGTTCTTTGGTATATGTTACGAATTGTTTTTTGTAAAGTAAGGGCCTTTGGATTCCTTGGGGTACTCCTGCTGTAATGAATCCCAGTTTTCTGAGGAAAATTGGAGTTCATTTTAGTGCACTTCTTTCGTTTTCATATTTCCGCCTTTGAAAATATTTTAATTCTCAAATATTCAGTACATTCATTCCGATAGGCAGAGTAAATGTAAAAAACCGTTTATCTGTGTTTAACGTTGTTTTTCTTGCATGCCGTTGAAGATTTCAACGTTTTTCTGATGTTGACATGCGATAAACCGGAGCTGACGACGTTTTTCATTCTTGTCGCATTCTGGAATTTTCAGATTTATAACGTGTGGGGGGATTTGCCTTAAAAGCAGATTTTCCCCCGCGACGGGCTCTTTTACTTCAGTCCTTCACTTTTAACTTTTGACTTTTGATTCTCTGTTACTTCAGTCTCTTTAGTTAGTTTACGCTCCGTATTTTTCCGCGATTCGACTTTGATTGCGTGCCGTTCAACAAATTTATAGAATAAATTTTGTATTACGAAGTAAGTGCCATTAGAAACTAATTTTTAGTTTTGGTTTCTTTTCCGCGAGTGCCTGAAATAAAGGAAGTAGGTCCCCGTCTTTACCGTTCAGTTTCTTTGTTAGACCTACACCGGTTACTTCTTTAACTTTGACACTGCTGTACTGTATCGCTTTCTGTTATATTTTATCGTACTTTACCCTGTTTCGCGAGTCTGACTTTTCCCTTCGCTATCAGTCATGGCGCGTAAGCCCTTGGGGTACTGAAGGGAAAGTCCCGTCAACTCCCCTGACCGCGTTCCGCGTCATAAGTGTTGAATCCGAAATCTCTTCTTTTCTATCAGTCATGGAGCGTTATAGCCCTTGGGGTAGCGAATAAAAGTCTCGAATAGACCCGCCTTGGTTGTGTTTCATTTCTGGAGAAATACAATTACATCCCGATACCGTATAGCAAGTCATTTCACTTCGCGAGATCATCCTTAGTATTCATTTCGTCAGTTCTGGTTGGCGCATTTTATTGAACCTTTGATTTTTTCACTGCACCCGGTATAAACTTTATAAAGTGCTTGTGACCGGATAGAATTTCCCGAATGTATGTTTACTGATAGATTCGCTCATATTTCATAACTACAGTTATATCCCTTGTACATGTGATCAGTTTCCGAAGGTGTGAATAAACTAGTACATAATTTGATTTTAACTACTTCGTTATCGCTACCACCCTAGATAACAGCGAACTCTGTCTCCGACTAGCAGCTACTCTGGTAGGTTTGCTATTCTTCCTAGTAGTAGTATAGTGAAAAGAATAGCTGGCGCTCGAGATAATTTTTCTCCGAGGTAACCACGTTACACTGCTGTTAGATATCTTCTAGTTGAGAATTCATCGTTAATCTGTCAGATATTTCCTCAATCATTCAATAATTAAGTTGAGAAGCCTACATCCGTTTTTTTCCGAAAATTACAGAAATAAATCATTCGGAAGTTACGAAAATTGAGATTTTGATCAGCATTGTAGAGGATGTCCGATTGCATTTAAGTACAAAGGTGTTTTCTTCAATGAAATTACTACATCTAAGTTCTTTTTCAGCTGAACCACCTCTGAAATTGAAATCTAATAGGAAGAGATTCGTTCCTTACAGAGATTCAGTGCTAACATGGCTACTCAAAGATACTCTTGGAGGAAACTCAAACACGGTTATGATAGCAAGTAAGTACACTAATCATATTTGCGTATTCAAAACCTAAAGGCCCGTTTACTCGCAAACTGGTTCGTGCAAGCCGTATGAACGTGTGAAATGAAATTTGTGCGATCCAAATTAATTGACATGGATCCCTTACAAATACAGCGAAGGAAATACTGGGCACGGAACGCCCCCGAAAATCCCCAGACTGGTTTGCCGACAGCGAAACTCATATCGCACCCCTTTTGGACGCAAAACACAAAGCGATGAAAACCGCAATTAACAAGCCTGGCGATGTTTCAGCTCAAATAGGTTTCATAACAATGACGGCTCGTCCGGGTATGCAGGGTCGGCCCGGCCGACCCAAAAATAATCGAGAAATGGAAAATAATTATAATTATTTTATTCTTCAAAACTTATTCCAAATGATTAATTTCGATATTAAATTCTTGATTAATTCCCTAGTAGTACGACAACTTATTTCGATCAACGTGACGCCCCTGTCGCCCTGAGTTAGTTTATTTCGAAGTTCTCTTTCCTTACGATAAACACGCTACACGCTAGGTCGGCCAGCCGTAGTAGCCTAGCGAAACGCTTCAAGTTATGGTACTATACAGCACCTACGTCGCACGCAGTTATCACCAAGTTGAACATCGTATTACGTCGCTGCTAGATACATACACGGTCGGCCAGCACGAGTTGGGCCTACCTTGCTATGGTTTGGGCGTTTAGTTTTCATATTTCTAGATTCCCTCATTGTCTATTCTAAGATATTATATTATCAAATGAATAGTTAGGGGAGAGTTCCTTTGAACTGGACAGCCCATGAACCGGACGCTACAGTTTTCTTCTACACTCGATAGCAATTTAGCATCCCTTACGTATATCCCATTTTCGCAACATCGATCGAGATCTCTTGTAAAATGGCTGACCCTGTGGCTCGCGCCTTGTTGCAAAAATGGGATTTACGTAAAAGATGCCGAATCACCATCGAGTGTTTTAAAAAATTGTAGCGTCTGGTTCATGGGCCGTCCAATTCAACTCTCCCCTAATCATTAAATATTATGTCTATTTTAGAAAAGAGCGTATACGCACCTTTTAAGAGTAGTTTAGTCAATGAAAATATAATATATCCCTAATTATAGTTAGATTTTTTTATTATTAAGTGAATAGTTAATTTTTGAAAAAGGGTATTCCGACCGTATAAGAGTAGTTTAGTGATTTTTTGATCATAAAAATTCGTAATTCCTAGTGAATTTATAAGGGTACGATGATTTCGAAGCTTCTTGAATACGCGTAGATCGGCCGGCCGAGCCTCGGAGTGGGGATATATAAGAATCCCATCCGCATCGCTGTTCCCATATTATGAATTGAATTAGGTCAGTGTCGTAGAATAAAAGAAAGGGGTGCACGTGTTTATCAGTTTTCTTCGATTCATTTCGTAAATTTTGATAATCTGAGTGGATTCTAAATTTCTTTAATTGTTGAATAATTGGAGTAGTAGCAAATCGAAACAAACTTTGCATCCTGTCACAAGGTCATGTGACAGTAGAAGGAAGAATGGTGAAATGAAGAAAGGAAAAATTAGTACATTTTCACTTAAAATCAAAATTGTAGATGTGTTTCAGTGAACTTAAAATTTTGATTCGTATTGACGTTGATGTTTTGTGTTGTAATAAATTTGTTATCGGTATTTACAGAGAGACCCCGAAGAAAAATAAAACTATTATTCAAAAGCTGGGCAAAAACGAAGAAGTGTAGTACATTCTTTCTCCAAAAAACAAGCCTTTATATCGCATTGAAAACGAAACTTTTATACACTGTTGTATAAAAAAAATCAGACTATATCTACAGGATGGAGCATAAGTCTGGAATAAAATTAATATTACTTCAATATTAATCAACCACTCAAAATGAAGACGCTGAAACCCACCAATTGCTTTTCAATTGCCTTCTTCTATCAATGAGTAGTTTCTCAACCAATAACTTAACATCAAGATGATGAAAAACATGTCAATTGATTTCTGATTGCATTTATTTTTGGAAAATAAAATTATATTTTTTTCCACCCCTTAGCCGCAACCCTATCCAACTTATCTTTAGAAACTTAATCGACAAAAATATATCAATATTTAATTTTAGAAAAACAGAGATTGTGGTGGGATTCCGCGTTTTCATTTTCAGTTATTGGTTGAAAAAATAGATATTAATTTTATTTCAGGATATTCCCCTGTATATTCTGGGTCTGGCCGACCCACACCTTATGGGCACGAGCCGTCACTGTTTCATAAACATAAAACGCGAGGTCCGTCAAGAAATAAGAAAAATCAAGGACAGCTGGTGGAAAGAAAAAGCTAGAGAAATACAAGCTTACGCCGTTAACCATGACTACAGGCGTTTTTTCGAAGCTATTGAAACTGTTTACGGTCCAAGCAGAAAAGCTAGCTTTCCTATAAGAGATGCTCATGGAGCTATTCTAACTGATGATAGAAAAATTCTCGAAAGATGGAAGAAGCATTACTCACAGGTCTTGAATCAAAATAACGACTCGGATTTATCCATTTTAGAACTGCTTCCCGCGTATAGTCCGATGACATCGCTTGATGACGAAATTTCAATGTCGGAAATCATAAGCGCGATTAAAAATATGAAAAATGATAAGTCCCCTGGTCTAGACGGCATTCCGGCGGAGATATTCAAAGCCTTGGATGAGGACATTGTCAATAGTCTCCTAATACTATTCCGCAAGATCTGGGAACAGGGAGATGTGCCACAAGACTTCAGAGACGCTTTAGTTATCAACCTCTATAAGAACAAAGGCGATACGTCGAATTGCAACAGTTACAGGGGCATATCGTTGCTTAATGTGGCCGGTAAAATTCTCTCGAAGATTATGGCTAATCGTCTGGTTCCACTCTTAGAGAGGCTTTTACCTGAATCCCAGTGCGGCTTTCGACCAAATCGAGGTACGGTGAACCTAATTTTTACACTTCGACAGCTACAAGAAAAGGCCCGTGAACAACAATCAAGGATTTATACAGCCTTCATCGATTTAAGCAAGGCATTCGACTCGGTGAATCAGAGAGCGCTCTGGAAAATCATGGCACGTCTGGGAGTACCCGAAAAATTCCTAGCACTGTGTAAAAGCCTTCATACCAACAACACCGCTAGAATACAGCATAATGGCTCTACAACCGACCATTTCTCAACCAACTCTGGAATAAAACAAGGCTGCGTATTAGCGCCTTTACTGTTCAATATTTTCGCCATAGCAGTATCGATAATTGCTGACATGAGCATGCCCGTGAGAGGTGTTGGGATAAGATTCAGATTTGATGGAGGCCTGTTTAACCTGAAGCGCCTCAGAGCAAAAACCCGTACCAAGTTTATCACGGAACTTCAATATGCAGACGACTGTTCGCTCATCGCTAGCAGCTCAGAGGATCTACAGATAATGATGGACACCTATAAACATATATACGAAGCTTTAGGCCTTAGACTCAATATTGACAAGACCAAAATCCTGGTAAGTCCGCCAGAAAGCCTTCAAACAGATATCAGCCTGGACAATGAAACTCTAGAACAGGTTGAGCAGTTCAAATACTTGGGAAGCTTCATAAATACTAGGGCTAACCTTGACACGGAAATACACAACCGTATCAATTCGGCATCACGGGCATTCTGGAAGCTGAAGGACAGAGTGTTCCAAAATCACGACCTCAATCTGAAGACCAAGACAGCTGTTTACAGAGCAGTGGTCCTCCCAACGCTTCTTTACGGAAGCGAAAGCTGGACTCCCTACAGGCGACATATTAAACAGCTTGAACAGACGCAGCAACGTCATCTAAGACAGATAATGCACATCAGATGGTTCCACAAAGTTTCGAATGCAGAAGTCTTGCAGCGCGCGAGTTGTACAACAATTGAGACTCAAGTAACGAGGGCCCGACTCAGATGGAGCGGCCACATTCTGAGGATGCAAGACACAAGACTCCCCAAAATAGCTCTATACGGCGAACTCACTGAGGGAGCCCGGAAACCAGGAGGCCAGTATAAGCGGTTTAAGGATACACTACATCAATCCCTAAAATCAGTTAATGCTAATCATAACTGGGAACAACTAGCGTTAGACAGGTCACAGTGGAGGTCTTTGGTCCACAGTTATAGTGGAGAATCGAGAAGGATACAGCGGCGGCCAGATCTGGTTGGAGACTATCCATGCCCTGAGTGTGGAAGGATCTGCAGGTCACGGTTGGGTCTCTTTAGTCACAGGAGGGCACACAGTCGCAACTAGCACTAAGAAGTTACAAGTCTGTTCGAATTTTTTTTTTTTTTTTTTCTTCTTCTTTTTGTAGATTCATTTCCGGTAACGGGATACAGCAATGACATGGATTACTTACGACAAATTGCTGTCAATGATATCGGGCTTAAACATACCGATGCCTATGCCCTAGAGTGGAGTCTGGAGTCTCGAACATCGTTCAAAACAAAAAGGTATGGAAAGGAGGTGCAATTAAGCAATTCGTCGGAAAGTTGATGACGTTGATGGAGGCTTATTTCAAGCTGAATTCCAGAACTTGTATCGTTAGCGTTGGTGTAGCATAGACCATGGGTAAAGTTAGGAACTAGATAGTTCAAAATACTTTGAACTTTTGTGCGTAAACGTTATTTATCTGATGAATAAGTCACAGAATTTGCTCCAGATACTTTCACATGTAAAGCCCGTTTGCAACAGCCGAGAGTTCTCTAGAAAATTTACTCGAGATTTCATGCGCCGTGAATTCTTTACCGTTTTATCCACACTTTCAGTAGAATTCTCTGTTCAGTTGCCAACCTCAACCCTATTTTCTGTTCGGGTCAGATTTCACACAAGCCAAATAATTTATCTTGCGCAAACTTCATTTCTGCGTTCGTACGATCAATTCGGCTTGTACAAACTGCTACTTTGCGCTAGTAAACGCCTGAGCGTCTAAACCGGCTTTATTGATCGAAATTCAGAAAAACTGAGAATTCTGTTTGATAATCCCTCGAATTATCATTATTAATAATGAAAAATAAGATATGAGGCGTAGCCTATAAACTCAGTACAAAATAAAGAAATAATTATCAAACAATAGAACCTGATATACGTTCATAACTCAAACAAAAAATTCAACTACACTCACAGCACCTTGTATATATTATTATGGTTATGTCTTATGTTCAAACAACTGTCGAAACGACTTTTGAATACATTCACCAAGGAAGCATTTACAACTACGGCATCAAACTGTTCCAGAATGCAAACTCTTCTTTGAACAGAAATACTGACTCTCTTTTCTTAGTTAGCTTCATCTTCAGACTGTGACTGTGTCCTCGGAGATAGCTGTGGTTCTCCCGAACATGCTTTTGATAGACTCGCCAAAATGACTATTGAGGGCTCGGTAGATAACGATAACATCGCGGTTTCCAAAAATATTCATATCCAAAAACTTTAGTATGTCCTCATAGCAGCCAGGTACAGTCCTCTGTGCCTGAGGTCAAAAAAATCCTGACTCTTGAGAGGAAACAGCTGAGTCTTGTGACTGCAGCAATGACTGGTCACCTGGTTAATAAACACTTAATTAGAATGGGATTGACCGATTGTTCTTTGTGCCGCTGGTGCAGGAGCACTGATGAAGCGGTTGCACATATTCTGTTCATCAGGTGATCTGGGTAGCCACTCAATATGTCCCCTTCTTCCAATCCAGGCGTGCGGAAAATTTCCATCTAAGAACTGACACACCAGTTGAACGAAATCATCTTGTTGGAAAAAGATCATTTGAAGGTCTTGTGCATTCTCCAATACTTGGACGAGGGCTGGATAATTAGCATTCTCCAATAAATCTAAAAAAATTTGGCCAGTGAGATAACCAGGTATTCTGGTATAAAAAAGGGCCGTTTATGTGATTTCCATAACTGTTGTTTTGCGTTAAACACCAGACACAGATACGTACTAGACGGATAGTGCTAGAATCCATTGCTACATGACCTAAGAAAGCCTAGGCCCGCGCTTCTTTTCTTTCATGCTCTCTTTCTCTTTTTGTTTCCGACTGAACCAGTAGCGTCGAATTTTTCAACTAACTAAGCAGTGGATAAATTCACAATATTGATTTATGACTACATATGTACAAAGTAGTTCTAGTTATAAGTGTTTCATCGCTGTAGTCAGTAGAACCTTTCGGTTTTTCTCCTGAAATTAAGTTTAGAATTCTATGAAAAATTGATACCTATTCAACTTCTTCATGAATAATTCAAAGAAGACAGACATTGGCCATAAATGAAGGCAAAGCAAAAAAATTCTGAAACATATAATTTTCTCAATGTTAAGACAGTGTCATTTCATGTAATAATGAATTTTAACATTTTTACCTAAAAGTGACTCAGCTTGCTCTAAATTCCTTGTATTAGTATTCGACAGGGGCCCTTTACTCTATGGTGATATCATGATTAAAAATTTGAAGTTCGGGTATAGACGCAAATGGATACGCGTCTGTCCTGTTACTGTCTGAAATGTGATTCCACTTATATCAATTAAAAGATTTGAATACCATCAACCTTAGAGACATTTATAAAATAATAATTGGTGGCTCACACTTCACATTTCCGAATGCAGAAACTTTTCTGACTATGCGCAGCACTACACTATATAGTTCTTGTCGTGAACAATCCTTTTCGGAACTGAAAAGAGAAAAATATAACTTTCTCTTTTGATATATATCTTTCGATATATAATGAATGATGATGATGAAATAAGCATGATTCATGCTTATGAGAGAATGATTTTCATTCATTATAGATAACTCCTGAAACCTGAAATCCAGTCCCGGCTCCGTAAAATCAGGGCCGCCGTCAGGACCGGCGAACCGGGCATTCTGCCGGGGCGGCACATTCTGGGGGCGGCAAATCAGTTCATAAAACGATACCAATTTTTTCACACAAAAAATTTTTTCTTAAAAATCGAAAAAGGAACATTATTAATTATTAGAGTGAAAGCGAAAAGGCGGCTTTTTGCGCTTGGTCGCCAAACAATTTACAAATATTCTCAAAGTACCCAATGAAAACGCATTTCAACCAGAAACAAGGGAATACCGCCAGATGAAAATGATCAAAGATGCCGCATTCTACTCATAAATAACTTATCAAAGTCAATTTCTCCACCGCAGCGGTCACTCATTGTCCCTTTTCTTGAGTTATTGCTCTCTAGCCAGTCGGTTTCTTTGATGAACGTCACGGACTGTATAGTTTTTGAGATTCGGGACGGCTTCCAGGATAATTCAGAAAGAATTTTTATTTTGTGTTAGCCAAATCCGAATTCGAAATGTTGATTTCTGGGAGGGATTTAAAATACTTGAGAATCAAGAGTAACTATCAACCCTTTACAATAGTATATCGTGCATAAAGTAAATCAAGGGGTGTTTTCTGTGATATCGTGTTTATACGAATTGAGACTGTTGAAGATTTTCATATTATCTCTGTATCTGTGGAGTTTAGAATGTCAAATTGAATAATATTGAAGGTCAGTTCTATATCTGTATTTTTCAAACGTTTCACTGTATGTATTTCACCGTATAATACCGGCGCCGGCGTAGTTAGTAGATATATAACACTCTTTTGTATTCCCTTTTTTTCTTATCGTTTTTTTTTTAGATTCAACATTCACTAAGGCATATCAAATTATAAAAGAGACTTATCTCTAAATATTTACATTTTGAACATGCTCTACGTTATTCCATAAATAATTTTGTAGGTACTTAAACTTAAACTCAATCTAGACACAGCAAGGTGGCAACAAATAATTTGTGTTCTGTGGTGGCAACTGGCTTGTAACTTAATTCCATGTTTTACGCAACTATCGACTGAATTTTTTTTCAAGCTATCTCCCCAGCCAGTGGCTGTTACAGTGAGACAGTGAATACCCTCCGATTTGGTCAACGAGCAAAGCTGATCATATGCAGTCCAGTAGTGAATGAGGATCCTAAAGAAAAAATTATCAGGGAACTGCGTTTGGAAATAGCCAAATTAAAAAAAGAACTGGAACAGTCTAAGGTAAATCTGAACGTTGATGTGATTTTTCTTTTACGTGAATATTGAGGTATAAAAAATCAATATAGTGATGATACATAAGTGACTATAATTATTTTTTTATAGATATGTTGAATCCATTTCTCCTTCCTGTTAAGTTTTAAGTTAAGTGTAGGTTGTGGATGTAAGGGGAGTTTCATTGATCCATCTAACCTTATGTTAAATCGTGCCCTCCAATCAGCGAAGGAGCACAATTCCATGAATATCGATCATCATTGACTCCAATTTCGACTTGTGGATTTAGGCTTTTCAAATGCATGGAATGGCGTTTCGTTCCTGGATCATAAGTTAAGAGCTGAAAAAATCCTTAACATTTTCAGGAAGTACCAACCTTTAAATGGAACCTGTTGAAATTTTATGTTATTTCAACTGTTTGTTTAGAAGTTATAGATAGCTCTTCAAGTGACGCTGTTTCATCACAATGAAATTTATGATGGGAATTCAAAATATTCAAAGTTCCATGAAAATGATTGTAATCTGCGGAATGTGAAAACTATTCATGAAGATACGATGTTCCTTGATGCTCCTAGTATTACAGACAAACAACTTGTTTAATGGTGTTTTGAAAAAATATAGGGGTCATCGAAACAATTCTTGCCCAGGACGCTAGCGATACTAAGGCCGGTCCTGCGCTGAGAATATACTTGTTCAGGCCGCCAGACATTCTTAGCCCGGGTGTCCACTGGAAGCGTATTCGAGCGGCTACGCGCTTACGCGAAACGAGCGTGAACGTGCGGCAAGCCGCTACAGATCCCAAGTAACGTATTTCAATACAGCGTTGTCTAGTGTCCACTGCAGGCGACTTCGAGCGGGCGTTTTCAAGCGGCGATCCGCCAGAGCCCGAGTGTCTAGGGATGGGCGAAAAATATCGATATATCGAAATATCGATATTTAAAAAAAAATAATCGATAAATATCGTCGATATTTCGAATTCCGATACTATCGACTATCGATATTTATTTCGAAGTATCAAATTTCGATATTTTTCCATGTGTCGCACATCGTTGATCTGATGTGTTTAGTGTGTATTATAACGACCACGACAATGAGTGGTGTATTGGGTCAACTTCGTAGTTCAATCCATCGTATCTACACATTGAACTCTATGGGTTCCCATAGAGTTCAATGTATCTACGGTACGGGTAGATCATTGTAACGCTTTGTGACAGTAGTTCTAAACTAAAAGAAAAGGAGTGCACGTGCAATTTGCACTTAAAATAGTAATTGATATTAGTTTTGTTTTTTAAATAATAAAAATATTAATAACACTTCCAAATCTGTGCTTCATTCCGAATATTTTAATAAAGCTCATGGGTAACCACAAATTTGGTATATATCGTTAAACCGATATATTCAAATAATAGAAATATTGATAACACTTCCAAATCTGTGTTTCATCCCGAATATTCTAATATATCGATATATCGAAATATCGATATTTTTTCACGATATATATCGATACTGTTGAGAAATATCGATACAATATATTCGATATTTTTTTCACGTTTGCCCATCCCTACGAGTGTCCATTGGAAGCGTTTTCGTGCGGCTACACGCTCTCTCGAAACGAGCGTTTTCAGCCGCTACAAAACAGGCGGCGCGGCGCTACATAGGTTGTCCACTGTAGGCGGCTTCGTGCGTTCAATTCAGTATTGGAGCCGATGCAACGATGACGTAAGGATCGTTCTCCATCCAGTATTGCTTCTGGTTTGTGATGGCTGCAACTTCTACTGGATGAATCGAATTTTATCAATATTCCCAATATTATTCCAGCTGTCGGGGCTCAATATTGGATAAAAGAGAGTTCACGCAAAACAAAAGCAAAATCCAAATTGATAGGTTATGTTTAACGTCTGACGTTTCATGATGGCAGCACTTAAATTTCTTCACAATCCGTAAACTTTATATCTGACGTTATTTCTCCCGTTAACGTTTACGTCAGGCTAACGTACTGAAATCGTGGTCGCGTAGCGGTAACGTATTGCCGGTCTACGAGCAGCCTAACCAGTCTGAAACTACCAAAATCCAGATGCCACTATGATACATTGCGTCCTCTATGTGCCTTAAATGAGTTATTAAATGTACCTTTTTATTATTATTATAGGGTCCTTGGCTTGGTGGTTAAAGCGTAGGCTCAGCAAGGGCGGCTCGTCAGAGGAGGCAAGGGAGGCTAAGCTAAAGAAAAATATATACGTTATTCCTAAAAATTGTTGATCAGTGTGTTTGATTCTAGAACAGAAAATTATATTTGAGGAAAAGGAACGGAAATTTTACTACTTCTTGGTTCCAAGGGAACTCAACAATTTTGATATACAATATACAATACATGATATACCTTGTTCCAGACAACCTGTAATAATCAAAAGTGACTTAGCTAAGCAGGTCTCAGTATTTATTGCATAAAACATTATATCCGCCCCTTATTTTTCATAACGTGTACTCTTCCTCCTTTAAATCTTTTCGATTTCGGTGAAATAACTGAATAAGATTGTGAATCCATTATGTAGAGTTCAACTTTCTGTTGCAGGTGGATCCACTCAGTTTCATGCCGAAAAGCGAGCATTTTCCAGATGAAGCAAATGACAGAACCAACATAGAGAGCTATGATTCGACTATTCCTGATCCCGGGTATTCACCTTCTCCGCACTCAAATTCCATAACGACATTTCGAAGAAATAAAAACAAGACTGAGTTGAAAACTTCGAACCAATCAAGCCTTCGAATTAATACTGATAAGTTAATGTCCGTAATGAACGTCGAAACTGGCATAAGTTCGGAAAAAAGACAAATACCTAAATTACGAAGAACGTCCAGTGTTAATTCCGTTGCAATAATGAACAGATCCAGAACACCAAGCTTTGGCTCTCGTGAATCATTGCCGACGGTGGAATCACCAACGTCATCAATCAAGTCGAATCTTTCAACAACCAGTAAATTGTCGTCATCCAATCCTTTGATCAGAAGACGTTCAGTTGATAAGTCCAATGTTTTAACGAAGAGAACAACTCCAGAAAAGCAGAAGAAATATCTGGAGAAGAGTGTAGAAACTGAAAGCACGAAAATCCCAGTGAGATTGAAAGCGGTCCCTCAAGGAAAAGTAACTCCTATAAATAAGTCGAATATTATTGCTAACGTCACCAAGAGGTTATATGCGAAAACTAAAAATTCTGAAACGGACATGGAAGGTTTCGACGAACCAAAAAACGATGTTCCAAAGGAACTCACAATTTGCTCGAATGCAAGAATCAGACTGAAGGAAATCACGCAGAAAGCTATGAGAGCTCACCGCTTCAAACAAGTAGAGACTCAAACAGATACCATAGTACTAAGAGTGAAAGAAGTATCGACAGACGTTCAAGACTTGAGACTTCATATACCTGAAGTCAGAAATGTAGAAACGATGACTAAAGCTGACACTCGAAGCGTATCTACAGGTTGTCCATCAATCGATAATTTCAAAGCAACGGACACGAATGACTTACTTAAAATAACGAAAACTGTTGGAGTTCAGTACTCATCTGATTCTTCAGCTCCTAAACAAACCACGCCAAGAGAGCCACATTCACCTCCACTTATTTCATTCACAAAATTCCTTATAAATCAACAATTTCCGTCTCGGACAAGTACGATAAATCCGAATCCTACCAATCAAGAGAATTTTGATGATATGAGTTCGTCAAAGAAGAGGCTTGTCAATACGGAGAGACACGAGAGTTTATCAGATGATAGCTTGGATGATCAAAATGGGTGCAGTTTAACGTTTCCCACTCCTGACCTCATCAGCAATCATAATTCACTCGATTTGAACGTTTTTGCGATGCAGAAAGAAGAACCAATTACATTAGATCGATTGAGATTGAGGTATGCTCAGGGCAGCATAGAACACGTACAGTTTGACACCTTAGGAGACAAACTGAATTCATCAAATCTAATTACTTCACCAGTAGGCCATGAGAAACGTACGGTAGATGTTTCACAACATATTCTCCAACCAAAAGATAACGATTGTGAGAAATTCATTACCTGCGAATTTCTATCATCTCCAGAATTACGGTTTTCCAAAGCAGTTATATCAAACATCAGGGACAGCTTTCAATTTGATTCTGTTGCAGTATACGAACCAACGGTTATAGAACCTAGCGCCGTGTTTTCATCTGAAGAATCTTGTACTCTGTCGGATAATGGTTCTGTTCGGGAAACCCCAAAACTTCAAGAATACTCCATACCAACTGACGTTGAACATCTTCCAACACCAGATACTAAAAACCAACAAATGGTGGTAGCAATGTCTGTATTTTTAGAAGAAGCTACAAAGTTGATGACGAACTTGACAAAAGCTAGCGAGAATTTAGCAACCTTCCATAATTCTTCAATGAAAAAGGAATTCGACCTCCACATAACATCAGATAATGTTAACGATTTGAGGAGTTTGTTCAGAAGTGAAAACAACCTATCTGTTTCTCGAATGGAACAAACTGAATATGTTCCTTCTTATGAATCTTCGTCACAAACTCCTGTCATAGGATTTTCTACCCACTCTACGCAGTATGAGACATTCGATATTCCCGTTAATGAATTAGATCCCATTTTGGACGATGCCTGCGTCAAATTGGAAAACACTGTTAAGAACAGTAAACTGAGACTATTGAACTCTGTTAAAGATTCCACCCTTTCTTTCTCCTCTGGTGTATCCGAGGTCTATAGGGATCTCAGTCTGGAAAGCAATAATTCATCTCCCTCTGATTATGGATCGTTATGCCAAAGCAGTCACAAGAAGTATATTCCCAGATGCAGCCCAAGTGCACTTCTGAAGCAGTTGTCACACATGCGGAGACATGTGATGAAGGCCTCTAAAGAATGTTTACTTGATGCCGAGGTTTTGAGGGTACATCACAAAATATAACGTACTTTCTCATGAAATCAATACGAGTATTTTGATCGATTGTGTCAAAACTAAAATTAATTTTTTAATTAATCAATTACATTATTTATGCAATAGACCATAAAGTACCTACTTGTTTCGTTAATGTTTTTAACATCCTTACTATTATTACAAATGTGAAAGTCCGTATGTTTGATAATTTGTTTGTTTATATGTTGGTTTTTACATAAATCCAGAACTATACTATAGGCGTAGGGAATTCCTTCGAGAAGGTTTTCATATAGAACTCATCCCTATACATACAGGGTGGGCCATCCATAACTTTCCACCCCGAATTTTGAGCTTTGGGATGGAATAACGAAAAAATGCTCGGACAGGTCAAATTTCGTTGAAAGGGGGACAAACAAGGGTGTTCAAATGACTGTGATATCACTACCCCTCTAGCAGCAACCCCTAACAGATTTTTTAATAGGGAAAAGGGGTCGAGCAGCACCTTGTTGGAAAGGCAATTCAATTTCCTGCATGAGTGTTTTTTTTTTCATCGCTTTATTATTATACAGAGTGACTCAGTATTCTTCTTCTTCTTGTTCCTTTTGCTAGGACAATGTCCTGTCTTCTCCAACTTTTCATTCGATGTCCTGTGACGATGAAGTCCAGGAGTCAGCCCATCTCTTCGGTGGTCTTCCTAAGGGTCTAGTTGTGTTCGGTTTTTCCTTGTATGCGGCTTTGGCGAGTCTATCGTCCTGCATCCTCTCTACATGCTGTCTCCATTCTCTTCTTCTCCCTCGTGACCACCTTACGACATCTGGCATATTATCGCACCGCTCCCGGATCTCACTGCTTCGCTCGCAGGGTCCTCATTTCGGTTGTTCGTAGTGCTCTTTTCGTCCGCTCTCGTTTCGCCTGCGTAGGTGAGGATGGGCCTTACTGCTGTTCTGTAGATCCTTGCCTTGCTGGTTATCGACATGCATTTGTTTTTCCAAATAGTACTGTGCAGACAGCCAGACACTCTTGCTGCTTTATTCACTTGTGCTTTCACCTCGTCATATGTGTTTCGGCTGCTTGAAGCTATTATCCCCAGGTATTCAAAACTCATCACTTATTCGATTGGTTGGTCGTTTAGTGCTAGTTTGCATCGTATCGGTTCCTTGCTGATGGTCATAGACTTGGTTTTCGATATCGAGATGCTCATATTATATTCCAGCGGCCTGGTTTAGCTCGAATAGCAGTCGCTGCAAGTCGTCCTCATTCTCTGCTATGAGAACCGCATCGTCAGCGTAGCACAATATTTTGAATTGTGTTTGTCCCATCCTGTAACCTCGCCCTACCCTCTTCACCCGGCTTATGATGTGGTCCATTACCAGGTTGAAGAGTTCTGGGCTCAAGCTATCTTCTTGCCTGATACCTATCGATATCGGCATTTCCTCAGTGGTTGAGGTGCCTGACTGTATTCTTGTGCTGTTGTTTTATAACCTGGATAATATTGTTGTTGACTCCTCGTTCTTGGAGGATTTTTAGCACATCCTTTAGTTGCACTCTATCAAATGCTTGAGTTAGGTCAGCAAAGCAAAGGAACGCAGGTTTGTTAAATTCTATGGACTTCTCGATGATTTGTCGCAGTTTGAATATAGCGTCGATTGTTG
Source organism: Coccinella septempunctata (assembly GCF_907165205.1). NCBI lineage: Eukaryota > Metazoa > Arthropoda > Insecta > Coleoptera > Coccinellidae > Coccinella > Coccinella septempunctata. The sequence continues at coordinate 8,394,030 of NC_058190.1, read as the reverse complement.
ACCTATTCTTCCAAAAGCCTTGTTGTTCTTCGTTGATGCTGATTGTACTTGATAGTATTCCATCAATAATTTTCACACGCCGAATTTGGTTCTTTGAGATGGGAAAAACGCTCGGATGGGTCAAAAAATGAATTCGATATCACTACCTCTCTAGCTGCTACCACTTAGAGCAATTATATTATTTTTGAATAGATATAATAGGTCGAGTAGCTTTGTTGAAAAGATAATTTGCGGTTAGGGTAGCGGCTAGAGGCCTGAGGGGTAGTGATATCGAAGTCATTTATCACTGTGAACCTCGTCCATGATAAAGTTCCATCAATTGTTAAGCTAAGTAATCTTTTGCCTCCATGGTCACACCAATATCTCTACCCCATTAAGCTAATATTATTGGGACAATCAACATTACCTCTCTAAGTTTTGAAAAAACACATTCAGTTTTGTTATGATTCAATCGAAGCCCCCCTCCAACAAACACAATATACAGCAACTGTACCAGATACTGCACTACAAGTTACTTTTTTAAGTAGGTCTGTTATTTGCCATGAGAGTCAGAAACTATAGTCCATTCAAGAATGATTGACATCTCGGGTGGCTGTGGAAAATAGAATTTTGGTTGGTAATATAGCCCATAAGTTGAAGATTTTATGTTGCGAAATTTAGGTTGGTAATATGAATAATAAACAGTGATCAGACCTAAGGCCTGCCGCAGACATGCAACTTTTCAGTTTTGCAACTGTTTAGTTGCAGAATTGAGCACAAAGAATTTATATGGGGCCGCGCAGACATGCAACTGAAAAGTTGCAGCGATTGCCTTTGTGTGCGCCCTCGAACCGCTTGCAATCAAACTGTTGCGCAACTGAAAAGTTGCATGTCTGCGGCAGGCCTAATATATGTGAATCTATGCAATGATGGCAGATAGTTGGAATTTTTCCTGATGTTTATGTTCTTAATTTATTGTAACAAATTGAAAACATAATTGTATCAATTTTGAATGCCGATTAATATGCTCCGAATTTAAATATTTCTTGTTTTCAAATACTTTTCTAGGTAACATTTGTATATTCCAGTTCTGTGATTGAAACTCAGAATTTATTGAAAATCTTTTGTGACCAGATATTAAGCTGCTTCTGGCAGAGACAAGAGAAAAGACTTCTTCAGAGACAAGAGAAAAGTTTCCCTTTCCTATGGCTTCTGGACTTTCAAGGTCTACTGGGATGTCCATCATTCTTAAATAGACCATACTGTTGTCCACGATGAGAGTCGTATGTGGATCGCACAGTCCGTTATTCATTATACCTCTAGAGGCATATTTCTCAATAAAAAACGTCGGAATGATCTCCTTCTTTTCTGAGTAAACCATAAGAGTTAGAGAAAAATTGATATATATTGATATATCACCCACAATTTTGTGAAGCTCGAAAAAATCCATGAAAAAGTTCAGGATGTCTCAACTAACTCCCAAAGATCAGTTAATCAGCATTGTGAATTCGATTCAAAATCAAAATATGGTTCCTTTTTAACAGGTCTTTTGAGAGAGAGAGAGAGAAAATTTATTGCTATAGCAAATGGCTAACGACTTGCGTCTTACTGCCAGTATTAGGTAGGTACATTTCATTGTATATTACAATTCATTCTGAACCTTAATACAATTATACACTGTTTAGTAAAAAAAAAAATTCACATATTATATACATATAAACTACAGCCGACGATGGCTGTCATTTGAAATCTTCAATTGTCTCTATTAGAGTTTTGATTGGATATTTTCTGTTATGTTCCTGTTGGGGACTCTGTAGAACAACTGGCTGAAGTATTCTAAGGTTGTTGGGATTTTTTACAAATTTCGTTCCTAAGGCCTGAAATCTGTCGAGAATGGGTTCGATCTTTATTTTTTCATAAAGTAAGGCGTTAGGTGGGTTGTGTAGTGGGTTCTCTGGGTGACGTATTTTACTCAGTGTTCTAAGACTGCTTCGTTCTGCCACTTCAATGTTATTCAGGGTAGGTCTTCTGCAATTGCTGAATATTAGGTGTCCATATTCTACTATTGGTCTACATATGGTCTACTAGAAGCTGTTTTGTGGCTTATTCCACGATTCCTGTAGGTTAGGGATCTAAAGTGCTTAGATCTTGCAATTATTTCGTTCTTTTTTTTTGTGTGAGTGCAATTTGAAATTTGCTTTGTTGTCCACTGTGATTCCCAGATATTTTGCATTTTGGACTGGTTTTATGTTGTGTTGCATCATCTTTATTGAAGGTGAAGTGTCGAAGAAGTGCCAAATATAATAAGCTCGGATTTGTTGGGGTTTGGTAAGAGTCTCCACCTACTCATCCATACAACAATTTTGACGCAGAGGTCTTGCAGTTTTTCCATGGTGTCTTTCAGCTTTTTGCTATGTGTTATAACCACTGTGTCATCAGCGTACTGAAGGATATAACTCTCAAGTTCTTCTGTTACCTTGCATATATCATATACTTAGATATTATATAATAGTGGAGAGAGTGGAGAGCCTTATGGCACGCCTTGTTGGGGGGTAAAACACGTTGAGAAGTGGCTGTTGATTTTCACCATCAAGCTTCTCTCTTTCAAGAAGTTTTCAATTATTTTTTGAAGGTAAACTGGGGTGTTCAATTGTTGGAGTTTGAACAGAAGACCCTCATGCCACACACTATCAAATGCTTTTTTGATGTCCATGAATATCGCAGCTGACTTGTGCCCTTTTTACATTGAAGTTTGGATGTTGGAAATCAAGGCTACTAAGGGATGGATGGTGGAGTGGTTCTTCTTAAATCCAAACTGCATTTGCATTTTCGAGGCGTGCTTTAATTATTTTTTCGAATGTTTTTCCTATGATTGGCAGAAGAGTGATTGGTCGGTAGCTGGAAACTTGGTTGCGGTCTGAGCCGTGTTTTGGAACTGATATGATAATGCCCTTTTTCCATTCTACTGGAAAGTATCCGGTATTCAGACAGTGATTGTACATTCTCCCTATTTCCTCATGTATTCTTGGAGTTAGTTGACCTAGTATTTTTCTTGTAAGGTTGTCATAGCCAGGTGCAGAGTTTTTTCCTACTAAAGCTTCTTCGTATTCTGTATCTGATATCTCAGGGACTGTACCTATATTATTTGTGTCAATTGATTTTCTGTGTTGTTCTATTTTAGTTTTCAGTCGTCATCGTTGAGTCGAGTGTTACACATGTACCTTATCGATGCGAAGCCTGGTGAGCGTTTGAATTTGAATCCAGTTTTTCCAAGAAAGATTTTACTGAATTTCGTCGAACGTATGTCTATCCCCGGAATTTCCCTGAATTTCACAAATTTTAAAAATTTTTCAAGTATCGATATCACTTCCGAAACAACAAACAATATCGGAGACATTCTTGTCTTCCGAACATCTGGTTCTCTGGAGAGAATGTGTGTTTCCTCCTTATGTTTCTGTCAACAAAATGAATAACATCAACATGAATATATCCACGACTAAAGCTACCATACACGATATTACTTCTATACAATCACAATCCACAACAATAGAACCTAGGGCTTCTTATGTCAACGCAATCAAGACAACACCAATAACAAGTTTCCCAAGAAAAGACCAAGCTATCCTCATCAATGCCATTGGAGATCTACGAAATTCAGATTACGTAAAAACCATTGGAAACATAATCGGAGCAAAAAACATCAGATATGTTTCGCGCCTATCAAACCAAAGGGTTTGTATTTTCCTGGATGATATCAAAACTGTAGACCACCTACTAGCAAATCACCATTCAATCACAGTTTGCGGCTTTCAAACAAATATTCGTCGATTAGTTACTCCAGCCAAAAGATTAATAATATCAAACGCCTGCCCATCCATACCTCATAAGGTTATTGAAGATAAGCTTAAGGAGATGGGTTTGAAACCGGTATCCAATCTAAATTTTCTGAGAGCAGGTTTGGAGGGAGAAGAATTTGCACATATTCTAAGTTTCAAATGGCAAATCTACATCTGTCCCCCAGAAAATGAACACGAACTGCCTTCATCTTTTCTGTTAACGCATGAAGAGACCACTTACAGACTATTCATAGCTTCAGACGCCCCAGTTTGTTTCAACTGTAAAGAAACCGGACATATCGCCACTGTCTGCCCAAGAAAAACAACATCCGATCCGCAAATGGAACCAACCACATCCAATGAGAGCCCCAAAAATATTACACAAACAGATGATGTTGCAGCACAAATCATACCAAACGCAGAAAATACCAACCAAACAAACCACAAAAAACGCCGCGCCTCCACCAGCTCTCCAAGTTCACCCAATCAAGAGGATGCCATAGACCCAATGGAATTTACAAGCAAAACAGATGATAAATTCACAGTACAGCTACTCAACCCTGGAAATCAAACCGAAATTTTCATAGAACCAAACTCGAGTACAATCAAACCCAATAAAAATAAGAAACCTAAGAAAACAACTACACCACAAAAACCGTTAAACCTTGGAGACATTGAATCTATATTCCTGAGAGACCCGACACAATTTGCGTTGAATTTCGAAGATATCAGACAATTCTTGGAACTTTGCATAGAAAATAAAAATCCCCTAGACAATGCTAGGAAAATAACTAAAGATATAGACGCGTTAATTCATACCATAGAAGAAATTCATCCCCATTTGCCAACCAGAACTGTCAAGATGAAATGCACGAAAATACTGAAAAGTCTGAAGAACCAACTTCAACTTGAAGAAACCGAACTTTCAAGCAATTTCAGTACAAGTTCTCAAGACCTTCTCCAGGAATCAAACATGGTAATAACTGAGGAACAATGTAATTAAATTTTCCATGTTCATCATAATCCAATGGAACTCCCGTGGTTTTATATCCCAAGATGTGCTACATGTGATGCTGATATCACTGTACAACATATCCTAATCGATTGCCAATTATACCTACCCCAAAGGAACCATTTCAATGTCAGCGAATCAATGAAGGAGGCCCTGAGAATAAATTCTCCATTATCCCTAAAAACCTTGGATTTCATAAAGAACATCAATGTCAAAATTCGATTAATACCGAAATTATGTAATTGAACAGTACTTCTGAGAATTGTATCTAAATACAGTGAATCTTACTAAACTGTACCATTACCGCTAATGACCTCGATGTCGAAGCGGCAAATTTATAAATAAATAAATATTTTAGTTTTAAAATTTTGGTCGAATAATATGTTGTCTTTGGGGGTGAATGTTTCCTGGTAGTATTACTTGAACGCTGAGGCTATTTCTTCATCTGTTTGATATGTTCTTCCATTCACACCGACCTGGCTTATATTTGCTTTTGTGTTGTATCTGGTTAGCTTCTTTATTTCCTGCCAGTAGCTCCTGCCCTTCATCTCATTGATATTTTCACATGTTTCAATCCACTTGCTTGATCTACAATTCCGTTATGAGTTCATGTATTTCTTTGTTGAGCTTGTTGTATAGTTTTCTCAGGTTGGTGTCGTTGTTTACTTTCAATTCTCTGTACAGTTGTTTTTTCTTCTTAATTTGAGTTATGATGTGCGGTGGTAGTGTGTGCAGAAAGTACCTTCTGGTGGTCTTAGGAGTGTGCTCATTTATTAATTCTTGTATTTTGTTTTGGAATTCACTTATGTATGTACCTGTAATTGGAATTTCGGTGTTGATAAATTTTTCCAACTCTTCGGAAACTTTCTGAATGTTGCATTTTTTCAGGTTAAGAAAAATATCTTCATTTGTTTGTGGAACTTTTGGTTAGGGAGAGTTAGAGTAATTTGGATTGCTAGATGGTTCGATCCCAGGTCTGGTATCAGCTCGGTTTGTATGTAGTCCTTTATGTTATTTGTACATAAGATAATGTCTGGAGTACTAGATGGATTGTTACTCATAATAAATGTAGGTGGAGTCTTGATTTGGGCAAAGTTCGAATTCTCTAAAAACTGGCGGATTTGTTTGTTTTTTCTTTTATTGCAGTTGTAATCGCCAATAAGGAGCCCTAATAGCACACAACGTCCATGGGACGTACAATTCATGTCCATTTAACGTCGGAACGTCCATGTACTTGATTTGTATGTCCTTTGGACGTCCGTTTCCGGACAGTTTTAGGACGTCCAAGATGGATATCCATTGTGAGTCCAATTTATGTACAATGTCCGTATCGGATATCCATTGGATGACCGTGATGGACATAATACGGACTATATGGCATATGTCCGTATCATATAGTTCCAAAATAGTCCCTGACCGACTTAATACAGGCAATGTCAAAAATATGTCCTTACTGCATATCCATTAGGTGTCCGTGATGAACATAGTATGGACCATATAACTTATACATATATATTACATGGTCCGTATAACGTCCATCACGTACACCTAGTGGATATCCGGTAGGGACATCTTTTGAACGTCCTCACCGGATATTCACTAGGATTCCGTAATGGACGTAATATGGACCAAATAACATGTATATATTACATGGTCCGTATAACGTCCTTGACGGACACCTAGTGGATATCCGGTAGGGACATCTTTTGAATGTCCATACCGGATATTCACTAGGAGTCCGTACATTCAAAAGATGTCCCTACCGGATATCCACTAGGTGTACGTAATGCACGTAATATGGACCAAATTACATATACACATTACATGGTCCGTATAACGTCCATCACGGATACCTAGTGGATATCCGGTAGGGACATCTTTTAAATTTCCATACCGGATATTCACTAGGAGTCCGTAATATGGACCAAATAATACATACATGTATATCAATGAACACCAAAATTTAATATTATTTTTCACTAAACTCCATTTTTCTGCTTTGTAGTATATGAATATCTTATGAATATTATATTATGTATAACGTTATGATGAAACAAGACTAAATAATTGAGTAAATACTATTATAAAATAATCTATGTTTGAGTTTTGAGACTTTAGTTTTTATTATATGGTATTTCTGTATTAATCGTCTACTATTCCATAAATCAGTTAACAATATAATGAATATGTTCCTACAAGTAGGTATATCGTATAGTCTCGGTAGCTAGGACGGTTGCAGCGAAGACCCAGTAATGCGATGTCCCCACGTACTCGCGAGTTCGAATCCGGGCCAAGTGTAAGAACTTTCTAGTAAGTATGGATGGAAATGAGAACAGAAATTACCATCTGCGTCTGAGTGTAAGACATTGTGTTCTAGGACATTAAAATTCTAATAGATAGCCAACGTCGTGGTAAATTTTTGTACCGTTGAGATAGCTAATGGTCGCATTCAGCGGACGAAACAGTTGCGCAACTGTTACCAAACGCTAGCGTAAACGTTCGGTGACATATGCGCTACATTCTCAACACGTTCTGGAGCGGACGCCACTTTTCGGAGCGGATTTGATTTGTGCTAGGTAGCGGTAGCGGAAAGGAGCGAAAGTTGGACTTGAACTGAGTAGGTAGTTGTTATTTAGTGTGGAAGATGCACGAGCTTGAGTTTGTTGAGGAAAATGAAATGAAAATTGATGGAAGGTAATAAAGAAGGATGTTAAATAAGTTATAGGAAGTATACTAGAGCAACAAAGTAATTCGTCAGAATGCTAGGTTATGTTTTTCACAAAAAAAAACTGACTTAACCAGCACAAGGTTAACGAAACTTAAAAAATCCGTTTGTTTACGTCTTTCCTACAGACTTCTCAACTAATCAGCTGATAGTGACAGCTCGTTGGACTGCCTTATCCTATCTCGGCTTGCCAGCGAACGTTCAACATGTTCCCGACCGCTACCGCTACCGATGGGTAGCAGAAGCGTTTTGCGCTCCGTCCGCTGAATGCGACCAATGATGGTCCCAACGGGATATCCATTGGACGTCCGCGATGGACGTCCGAATTCGGTTCAAAGTTGTGACATTTGTACGTCCCTCGGATGTCCATAGAACGTCCATTGTACCAGAAATGGACGTCCCATGGATGTCCGTAATGTCCGAAGAGGACGTCCTATGGATGTCCATAGGACTACTTTGTGCCATTAGGGAGGGCATATTTGTATTGTGGTGCTTTCCTGAATATGTTTTCTTCGGTTTTCGAGTGTGGATGTATATATGTGAGAAAAATATGTAATTTTTCGTTACCGAAGGGTATTGTGCAGTGCAGAGTTTCGTTGAGTGGGTTGTTCATAACTGGTGGGTTTGCTTTTCCTATCTTGAGTTCTCTGCAGCATTGTATCAAGCTGCCTCCTCTGGTGTTGTCTATTTTGTTACCGATTTTTTCACGATTGTCCAGTCCCGATATTCTGTGTTGTGTTGTTCGTTTATTTTAGCCTCAACAAATAGGTTACACTTTATATTATTATTTTCGGCAAAATGATTTATTAAGTGTTTTTTTGGAATGTAGCTATTTATGTTGGCATGCAGTAATTTTATATTATTGAATGCTTCTACTTGTGCTGGGGATCATATTGTCGTTTATAACTTGAATTTGTGTGCCAGTTGTGGGTTCTGTTGCAATACCTGGGTTTTCCTTGTTCAAATCAAACATTAGGATGTATAGTTGGTTTCCAGAAAATACTGCCGGGGTCTTTTGAGTAGGTAAGTATAATGAAATGAATTACAAATAAATATATGAATACCCGTTACAGCATGTTTTTTCAACGAATATTTCACGAAATATGGCAGGTTGAATAATTGAAAATTTTGACAATAAATTGGATGAAGGTGCCTCTTCGGAGTTCGGATGAACGCCGGAATGTATATAAGGCCCATTATCTACATTTATTGGCACACAATGAAAAGATGAAAAGAGTTTTCTTTACTTTCATTATATTCGCTATTATTTCCTTATTTCGTGAAGCTCAACCTGAGAAAAATGTCCGCAATATACGCCGACAACCAGGACAAAGGTATTTTTCCTTAGTACAGTGTTCTATGCAAAAGTTCACGCTGCTATATCAATAATACAAAATCCCAGAGGATCTATAGATAATGCTGTATAAACGTATATACGAAGCTTTGGCCCTAAGACTCAATATCGAGAAAACCAAAATCCTGGTAAGTCCGCCAGAAAGTCTTCAAACACATATTAGCCTGGAGAATGAAACTCTAGAAGAGGTCGAGCAGTTCAAATACTTGGGAAGCTTCATAAGTACTAGTGCTAACCTAAACACGGAAATACACAACCGTATCAATTCGGCATCACGGGCATTCTGGAAGCTAAAGGTCAGAGTGTTTCAAAATCACGACCTCAATCTGACGACCAAGAAAGCTGTTTACAAAGCAGTCGTCCTCCCAACGCTTCTTTACGGAAGCGAAAGCTGGACGCCCTACAGGCGACATATTAAACAGCTTGGACAAACGCAACAACGTCATCTAAGACAAATAATGCACATCAGATGGTTCCACAAAGTTTTGAATGCAGAAGTCTTGCAATGCGCGAGTTGTACAACAATTGAGACTCAAGTAACGAGGGCCCGACTCAGATGGAGCGGTCACATTCTGAGGATGCAAGACACAAGACTCCCCAAAATAGCTCTGTATGGCGAGTATAAGCGGTTTAAGGATATACTACATCAATCCCTAAAATCAGTTAATGCCAATCATAACTGGGAACAACTAGCGTTGGACAGGTCACAGTGGAGGTCTTTGGTACAAAGTTATAATGGAGACTCGAGAAGAATACAGCGGCGGCCAGATCTGGTTGGTGACTATCCATGCCCTGAGTGTGGAAGGACCTGTAGGTCACGGTCATCAACAAATATATCTCGTATAAGGCGAATCGGAAATCGCAGGCGATATTTTTAGGGGTGATAAAATAAAGCCTCTTCATCTAATAAACTCGTGTCCCAAAACGAGCATTAATAGTAATAGACCTATATATAAATATATAAATAGAAGAAATCCAGTCAACATCTTGAAGTGGGTGAAGGTATGCAACGATAATCGTTTTTCTTACATAACTTCCGAAATACAAGATTCCAATATAGGATATTATTTGAAGATAGAAGAGGATGTTATTTGATTATGAATCTTTTTTCGAAATCACAAAGGGTAGTTTTAGAGAAAGTAACACTTCTGTCCTCTGTTTTTGCACATAATACGTATCAAAATAATATTCTTTTACTGTTGATATATCAACAAAAACTTAATCTTTTAAGGGAAATTCAACTCCAAAGGTAGATCTGTTCGTTCTTACGGGTATAACATCAGTAAGGTCAATGGTCAATCAAACTTTTGATCGTAGGTACTGTTCAAGATTTTTTGTTCAACTTGCTGTAGTTGTACTTTCGGAAGAATATCTTCAAACTCAAATTACTCTTTAACGGTTAGTTAGTCAAGAATACCTACCTCTTAAGACAAATTTTGGATCAACAGTTCCAAAAATATTTCGAGTTTAATGATTTTAAATTACTAAGTATGGTCGACGTTAGATGTAAAAAATTGTCCATCTGCAGATAGAGTAGCAGTAAAATTCGTCCAGGCATTTTGGAGAGAACGCATTATTTCAGTCATATCAAGTCATATGACTTTTTTTTGTGTTGCAGGAAGAATTTGAAAAATTGCTCCTGCGAAGTGTGCGTGTGCAGCTTGTATTTAATAAATTTTAAATAATTATAAACTGGACAGGAAAGGGAAAGAAAACCATCATATCAAGGAAAGAGCCATGTTTTTTCAAACTACATAGTTTTATGAACTATCAACACATCAAATAAATACAGCAAATAATAATCCCTTAAACGAGATTACCACTATATTTTCAACATGTCAAATGTAATAATTAACTTACGCATAAACGTACTTTAGAGAATGAGACCATAAAAAAGTAATGTTTTAACATATCATAGCACAGCTTATTGCATATCAACAAAGTTATGTTTTAACAAAATATGGAGCTCATAATTGCATTTCATCTTCTGAATTTCCATCGACAAACAGAAGGTGGAAGAGATAGAGCAAAAAATTCCTAAATATCACTGAACAGATTGAATTATAGATTTGGCTTCATGGGTATAAGCTGCCAAAATGGGTGAATGTATGAAAAATTTTAAAATTTTTATGTGGAATCCTGAAAATATAAATGAATGAATTTAAATTTTTTTAATTATTTTGTATGAATATTCCAATTTATTTTAAAAAATTGAAAAATACTGATAGGGAATTGGGCTTTCGTGAAAGCATCTAAAAACATTAGTTTAAAAATATTGTTTAATTTGAAATCACATATATGTATCTGACAGGATGTTCAATGAAATTTAGAGATTTACATTATTTGTTTTTCAAGATAATATCTTTTCTTATCTGAATATAAAGTGAAAAATTCGATTAGAAAACCAAACATAAACAGTTTCAATTAATAACTGTTTGTATAAAAATATGATCTGATTTCAGGCATCATTTTTGGTACAAGAATTCCAACAGCCACTAACAACTTTCAAAATACATATTCAAATTCACTTAAATTTCATTATTCTTATCACAATAATGATATATACAAATTGTGTGACCAAGTATCACTGATCTCTCACTCCCACTTTGTGAATATAGAGAGCTATTTTGAACCTTAACTTTATACAATATCTAATTATTATCTTAGTCGATTCAGAAATCACAAAATTATCAATTGTGTATTTTTATTCAATTATTATCAATGTCATTTTTGAAGAATTGGCTGATGACAGGATGCAATATATCCTCAGCAAAACATTCAATTATCCAATTCAATTGTTGGGCGTTATGCCCTTTCAAATATTATAGGGTGTGTCTGGAAAGTGAAATTTGAATTTCATCTCATTATTATTTTAACTATTTCTTTTGGTCGAATTCAAAACAGAAAATATACTATCGCATCCCTTCGGAAATTTTATATTAAATCTTCACACAATTTTTAACAATAGCAGTCTCTGAAATATACAAAAAAGTATTAAAATAATGAGAATCAAAATAATGTAAATCATTTATGAATAAGTATAGTCCTTCACATTTTTGTAGAATGGATAAATATTTCAGGCACCAATAAATCAGAAAATATTTGTCATTTCAACTGCGGATTTTGATGCTTTGATTTGTAAAAATTTAATCGTCGTCTTTCTTCTCGGGCTTGAGATCCACCATTGCGTGTAGCTCTTCGGCGCTATATCTGTAAGAAAAAAAAAAAACTTTAACATCTGCTCATAACTCCTGCATTTTAATTTAAGCGAAATTCAACATAGACTACACAGGGAAACTTTTTATATATTTTTATATCCTGAGCATATCAATCATAAAATGCAGTACTCAAAGAAAGACAGAGAGAGACGACAGCCAAAAAAATTGGAATGCCATTTTTTAATGAAATTTCAATAGTCTTCTAGGTAAAAATCACAGAGTGAGTGATACGTTCTTTGCTACAGAAAATTGATATTTATGATAATGCTTGTTAAACTGACGAATTCAGTAACTTACCCTAATAAATTTTGTAGATCGCAGACGAAACGGTAAACGTAACGTTTTCCAGCAGTCTTGTGTATAATATTTTTGTCGTAGTAATATCTCAGACCCCGTGATAATTTTTCATAATTCATTTTTGGCTTATTCTTTCTTATTCCCCAACGACGGGCGACTTCATCAGGATCCGTTAACTTGAACTCCCAACCATCGCCTGTCCACGATATGAATCCTTGGCATGTTTTGTCTGTCAAAAGTTCCAGAAGGAATTGCCATAACTGGATAGGTCCTGACCCTGCAATCAATCAAATAATCGGAGTTAGAAAACTATGCTTCATTTTCAATAAACAAAGGAGATATGTAGATAAAAATAAGAATTAAATTCAGATGCATACCACCCGCTGATAGGAATATCAACAAGTGTTACGATCTGAATTGAACTGGCCAATTTGCCATCGTCAGGACAACTAAATGGAGGATGTTCCACCGAAGAAAAGCAGATGCTGCAATGGTTTCGGTCTTATGTGACCTCGTCAGAGCAACACAGCTTCTTCTCCGATGGAAAAATGTTTGGAATTGATGGACTGTTATTAAACAATAATAGATAATGTTTGCTTGAATCTGTAAGCTTGGGATTATTATTATTCTTAAGGCCGGTTCATTTATCTATCGGTGAATTCAGAGCACTTCGAAGAGAGGTTGCCTCAAATTCGAGATGATGGTCTGTAAGTAGTGTTAAGAAGCCAAACTTAGCAGCGCTCGGTATCTCTATGGACATTTGACTTCATTTACCTCTCTCTAGAAGTGCGCTCGTTAATAAGACTCGAATGTAATTGCGCAATTACATGATCTCGAAATGCCCAGAGCGAACCAATCAATTATTGTACTTGGGAATTTCTAGGCTTAAAAATTCACCGTAATTATTTGAGAAATACATCGAAAATAATTATTGAACTTCAAAAATTATAGGTTTATATTCCAGTAGTCGAGATGAGCAGATAATTATGTATAATGAAAACGAAATTGCAATGTTTGTGATCATAAAAACCCGGGAGAAGACATAATTCAGAATAAATGAAAACAAGGTAACAATACCGAGATCGTGATGGATGTTGTCTATTGTTCAACCGACCTTGAGAATATAAAATAAATAGAACTGCTTGCCGGCTACGATTGAGATTTGAATTAAACTTCGATCTCCAATTCCAACGGAAAATAAAAACTGTGATTCTGATGGAGGAGTTACTACAGCTCCTGTTTGATAAGCCTCACTTACGGCCTTAGATTATAATTTGGTAAAATCGAGGAAAGCTTTGACCTGAATTCACCAGCTTTCTTCGGACCTCAAGAATCTAGAGTTAAAATATTTGTACGAGTCAAAGACTCACCCTGTATAAAATATTCCAACTACAACCCCTAGAATTTATACAAAATTTCATTAAATTTCAAGTAGGGGACTGAGAAAAAAACGCAACAACACATAAACATATGGCTGGACAATGAATGGTTCAGTACATCCGAGTCTATCTGATTAGTTGCATCAGGTCAATCGAAACAATTTTTGCATTGTGCAATTTGGGATGGAAACAGTGTAGAAAATTGAAAGTGCTAATGTTAACAGAGTGCTATCATTGTAACCCTATTTCATCCCATCTTTACGACCGTTGAAGGGTTCCACCATTGTGGAAAAATTTGTGAATTATTCGGACGAATTTTATTGGCGAGATTTTGAACTAATATTTCTATTTTTTTAGGACTTGTGTTCTAAGTCTTTTTCTAACAGTTGTCGAAATGAGCCATTTCATAAAATCGTTAAAATTAGTGAACGATGGGAAAAATTCGTAAAACTCGAAGTATTCATTTTTAATTTTTTGTTTTCAACTTTGCCATTTTGAAAGTTTTTTGGTGAAACGCTTCTGCCTTCTGTTAAAAAAAAGCCTCGCCTCTAAATACATCCTGTATAACTTATTCCTGAACGTATCCTACCTGTAAAACACGGCCCTCCTGCGCTTGCGTTGTTGGGGTAAGCCCCCATCATCCCGTTCTGGATAAGGGGCTTTGTGTCCGAACCCAGAGGGTTCATGGATTCCCGACCAGACATCCCTGCGGACAGAAAGGCCGGATGCGTGTGTTGATGCGCGTGCACTATCGAGCTGAGATCGTTGTGCGTCCATTGGTCGGGAACGTTGTTCGTTCCACTGGGAACTGTCTGGAACGTCGTGCCATCGTATGGGGAACCATACGCCTCGTAGGCATCGTTGTACCTACCGGCACCTGGAACAGAAGAAAAACGAATTATTTCGGCTCAAATCGTCCATATAAAATATTTAAAATGACTGAGGCATCATCCCCTCAAGTTAAATGCTATTTGATCGCAAGACGAGGGAAAATTAAACAGATTACTGAAATATCATTGTTCACAATGACGTACGTTTGAGACTATCTCAATAATTGTTTGGGGTTAATTGTGTGTAAAATTGACACCCCCTATTGACAGAAAGTCTTCGTGACCTTGCTATCATTGCTAGCATACTTTTATCCCATTTTTACGTCGGGTAAGACTGTGAGGACAACTTTGAACAAGAATAAGACTCTTGATGACTCTTCTCAGCCAAATTTTCATACCTGATATAACCTAATACTTGAAAAAGTGCATGTTTTTTCTTGGCTGAGCTTTCTCATCTAATCTAACCTAACACTGGACAAAGTTGGTGCCTACGCTAAGCAAAGCTTTAACAGCTAACCTAGCAAAACACTCAAAAAACAGATGACTTCTCTCAAATTAGTTTTCTTACCTAAGTTAAACACTTAAAGAAGTAAATGACTTCTTACCAAAGAGCTTTCTTACCTTATCTTACCTAATACATACTCGAAAAAGTATTATGTAAGTAAGATGACTCCTTACCTAATCTAAACTAATTCTTGAAAAAGTAGATTACTTTTCTCAGCAAAGACTTCTTACCTTAGCTGAATACTTGAAACGGTAAGGTGACTTCTTATCAATAAGTCACTTCCAAACTCTCCAACTTCTAACCTAACACTTGAAAAGTAAACGACTTTTCTCAGCTAAGCGTTTTTACCTAATTTAACTTAACACTTGAAAAAGTAGGTAACTATCCTTAGCAAAGCTTTTTACTCAATCTAAACGAGCACTTGAAAATGTAGGTGACTCTTCTTAGCAAAGCTTTCATACCTAACATAACCTTATACTTGAAAAACTAGATGACTTTTCTCATCTAAGCTTTCTTACCTAACCTAACTTTAAAAAGTATAATGTATGTAAGATGACACTTTTCAGCATTGACTTCTTACCTAACCTAACCTAATTCTTGAAAGAGTAGATGACTTTTCTCAGCAAAGACTTCTTATCTAATCTAAGTACTCGAGAAAGTAGGTGACTTCTTATCAAAGACTTCTAACCTAACCTAACACTTGAAAAAGTAAACGACTTTTCTCAGCTGAGCTTTCTTACCTCATCTAACTCAACCTTGGAAGAGTAGGTTACTTTGCTGAGCAAATCTTTCTGAACTAGCACTTGAAAATTTAGGTAACTCTTCTTAGCAAAGGTTTCATACCTAACATAACCCAATACTTGAAAAATTAGATGACTTTTCTCAGCTAAGCTTTCTTACCTAATCTAAACACTAAAAAAGTAAGTGGCTTCTTACCAAAGCTTTTTTATATAACTTAATATATACTTGAAAAAGTATTATGTATGTGAGATGACTGTTTTCAGCCTTTTCAGACTTTTAACCTAACCTAATTCTTGAAAAAGTAGACGACTTTTCTCAGCAAAAACTTCATACCTAATCTGAATACTTGAAAAAGTAAGGGAATTTCTTATCAAAGACTTCTAATCTAACTCAATACTTGAAAAAGTAAGCGACTTTCTTCAGCTAAGCTTTCTTACCTAATCTTACTTAATGCTTGAAAAAGTAGGTGACTTTCCTTAGCAAACATTTCTTACTTAATCTAAACTAGCACTTGAAAATTTAGGTGACTTTTCTAAACGAAGGTTCCATACCTAACATAACCTAATAATTGAAAAATGAGATGACTTTTCTCAGCTAAGCTTCCTTACCTTATCTAAACAAGCACTTGAAAAGATAGATGAATTTTCTCCGCTGATATTTCCTATCTAAACAAAATGAACACTTGAAAAAGTAGGTGACTTCTTAGCAAAGCTTTCTGACCTAACATAACCTAAGCTTAACTTTCCTATCTAAACCTAACCTAACAGTTGGAAAAGTAAGCGACTTTTCTTTTTGATGTGAGTTAAAATTAAGCTTTGGTAGAATTCCGAAAGTGAACCATTATCTAATTTCCGATCATTTTCTTCAATTACAGCGGTGAATTCCGCGTTATTAACGTATAAAACGGCCGTTTTTCAGTTAACACCTGCCGCTCCACTGAAGGGGATATTTGCTGTTGCAACCATAAAAATTATGAACCATGTCCACCTAGTACACACGAGATCTGTATCGTAAACCATGCATGGCTTGGTTATTTTGTTGGGAGCTGATTGTACCGTGGGAAAAACAGTCCTCAAATACCTCTTTGACGGTAAATTACACACCTGTACCTTTCTGTTTATCCACACGAATAAATTAAGCATTTTCAGAAAACGTTCAATGGATCGGTTTCCAATGGAATATGGAGAGATTAAACGTTTATTTTCACACTATTGATGTATATTTTAGTTATTAGTTCCATAACCACATCTTAAAATTTTTGTTATCTTCAATAGTTATATTGTATGTCTCAATTATTTGTGCGTTTTTATAGTTTTAACTTTCCTTTGTATTTGAAGGGTTCAATAAATATATACTTAAAATATATTTTCTTGACGATGCAGGACTCTGTGGAATTACAGGCACAACCACGGGCGTAGCCAGGGGGGGTTTTGGGGGTTCAAACCCCCCCCCCCGAAATAATATAGTTACATAATATTAGTTTCGAAAAGTTTCAATTTATATGTCAAAATCAGAAAAATTTCATTTCAAAACCCCCCCCGAAATACAACCCTGGCTACGCCTATGGGCACAACATCACTAAGAAAATAAAAAAAAATTCGAGAAATCATCGGAGACATGGTGTCCGTTATAAGAGACGTAACTGACGCTCATAAAGACAACGGTTGCTTCCTTATCGAACGAATAATTGAGAATATAATTCATTATATCGCCGTCACGAACAATTTCGAACCGAATAAGGCTCTCGTGGATTTGCGTGACTCGATTGACGTAAACAAAGCTGTGAATTCAAAATTGAAATGTGTATAGGTCATTAACATCATATCCGAATGACGATGAAATTATCCGGATTGCATACCAATCGAGCGTTCTGATAACAAATTGTCTAGTCTAGACGGCCCTAACTAACCTAACCTTAGTTATAGAGTTCCCAAGAACTAAGACTAAAAAATCCGTTTGGTAGATAAGTACCATGGATGATACACATTGTGAAACCGTGCTTAAGTTTAGCTCCTCGGTTTGGTGAAATAGAAGGATGAGATATTTTTTTATGCCTACCTGATCTCACGAAGCTCTTCACGTAGTGTTGATGATACTTAGAATCTAATATACTATTGGCAGCATAGAATTCAGGAGAATTGTCAGCTAGATATTGCTGATGTTGATTAGCGTCGAGCGCCTGATACTCGCTGTGTTCGTCGGGGGAATAATGGGGGGTTTGAAACAGATGCGGGGGATTCTGTTGGTCGCTCCCGCCTCCGCCTGCACTGTTCATCGATTGAAGGTTGTCCATACCACCGCCGTAAGTCCCCGACTCACTGGGTGGACACGAACTTTTATAACCTGTAAGAGAAAAATAGAATTAATTAATTAACATTTCACAGTGCATTGACGAGAAAGAGATGAATTTACGAGGAACACTCCATATTGCAGTGGCGTCCCGTCACTCTTATTTAATTTCTTTTTTCTTATGATCGTCACACTTATATGGTATAGCTAGATATACCACATTCATGGGCTATGGAGGTCATTCTAACCGAGATACACAGGGTGTTTACTATAAATTTTCTCATTTCTTCCTGGGGCCATAACAACTAAACCACCCTATATATTTCCTTTGTGTTTGGCACATATGGTACTATTTAGTTTACGTGAACAGTTTTTGAAAACATTGTACCTATATTAAGGAAAAATCAGCCTTATATTAAAATTTTGAAAATCCGTTTGGATATTTGAAAAGTATAGTACATAAAAATCTAAACTGAAAAAGTGTTTCACATTTTGTTCCAAAAAATTTTTAATTAAAAATTAAGTTTTTTAGAACTTAGATAAGATGAAAAAAATATTTCTAAGTGATTTATTCAATAACAGATTATTAAAACTATTGAATCCATATAATTATTTCATGATAATATACAAAATAATTTTTAACCCGTAATTAAGCAATATAAATTTGGAATGATGTACATGTAGAGAGATTTTTTGTTTGTTTTTGAATTACAAGTAGGTATCCAAATATGTACTATCTGGAAACTAATCAATGGGATAGTCTGCAGCTATAAGGAGAACAATGTATTCATAATGATTCTATCTATTATTTTAAAAATTTTAAATTGAATTAAAAAAATTAAATTTTAAAATAATAATTATGGGTTCAATAATTTCAACATATCATTAATAAAAATCATTTATAAAACTGTCTGGTATCTTCAGTTCTCGAAAACTTTTAAGTTAAAAATTGTAGTTAAAATGTGTGAGTTTTAGTTTTTTGTGCTTTTTCAAATATTCGAATGGATATTCAAAATTGTTTGGAATCGATGTTTGACGGATACAATAGTTTTAAATGTTTTAATAATTTTTTTAACCCTGACCTGAATTTTCCTTCTGGCCAATAAGTGATTATTTCGAGCTTCAAATGAGAAATATCTGTGCTAAATAAAAAGAAAATACATGTATGGATTTCACTTCCCACCCTTTTTTCAATTCAAGTGTTATTACATATATGTGTAATTAAAGAAATAATAGATATCCAACCTATATTAAATTTTTTTGTAGTTGGTTTCATGACCCAATTTTAAATAAAGTTCTCTATTTATTTCTCGGGCTCTGATAATTGTTTAAATATCTTACCATCTTTTATTTGATGATAGGGGGAACTTCTCTGTAGGTGTAAAAATGACGGTGGTCCTGGGGGTGGCGATCCTTCATCCCTTATTTCGTCTGAGGGCGGACACGCGGGACTCCGTAACTGTCCGTATGTGCCTGTAACAATAAAAAAATTGTTAAAATGAAGCCAATCAATTGAAAATAACAGGTAGTAGATAAAGTAAATCAAATCAAAACCATTCATGAAAACGGCCGTCTTATTCGTGATTAATTTCAGATTACTATAGGGGGCCCCCTTGCCCCCTCTTTCTTACTGTTACATGAAACCTTTGGAAATTCTCCAAAAAAGGTAGGTTTT
The DNA here is from genome assembly GCF_907165205.1 of Coccinella septempunctata. Lineage (NCBI taxonomy): Eukaryota > Metazoa > Arthropoda > Insecta > Coleoptera > Coccinellidae > Coccinella > Coccinella septempunctata. Next base: position 8,374,190 of record NC_058190.1, on the reverse strand, counting down.
GTTAAGAGATAAGAATAAAAATGTTCGTTATTTAAATAATTAGGTAATTATATATTGAAAGAAAAGAAATATTTGAATCCTCTAACTAGAGCACTTAGGTAGGTACCAGAAAAAATTACGGCATGTTATCGAATTGTTCTCATATTCTTGAGAGAATCCGACTTAATTCCAAAACAGTCCCATTCAGAAAAAAAAAACAATTTTTCATTAATTTTTGTCCCACAAAATATGTACATATATAGTGTTAGATATTTTATTTCTGTTAAATTAAAAGAGAATGTATCTAGTTATTTTTTATAAAATTGTTTTTGTGTAAATTTGGTTATTTTCTGATAAGGTCAAATTTCAAAATTCTATTCAGCTATTTTTCAAAATAGCTTGTACCGTTTGATCAAATAAATAACTAAATAAATCTACATAAAATATGAAGGGTGAATGATAAACCTAAAATATTCAGGTATATTAGCAGAACTATTGGATCATCTGAATTGAATAAAAAAAAATATTTCTCTTTTCGAAATTAAAAATTTCGCCTATCAGTAGGACAGCCCAAGTCTTTTAAGGTCAAAGTCAGAGTTGTCTCTGACTTCCGGGAACCACAGAAAAAAATCCTATGTTTCGATAAATAAATTTGACATTTTTTGAATGTAAATTGTTTTTTGGTATTGTTGAATTCCATAAATAATAGATAAGTTAGGTATATGACATTATTTATCGAGATATAAAAGATTTTTGTTTGTTTTGTATTTGTGATGAATTTCAGATTACTAAAGGGGGGGCCCCCCTTGCCCCTGATTGCGGGACTGCCATTTGAAATAAGGAAGGCTGCTTCCGTTATAACCGAAAGTTGCAGTGGTCTGAAAATATTTAAGGGAGAAAGTTGATTGTCGAAACATGCAAATTTTCAGCACAAAAATATACATAATCACTTTTTCACAAGCGTCAATCGCGGTGAATTATTCTATGTATATTCAGAAATCAGAACCTAATTTACATCAGACGAATGATTAGTAGTCATTTCAGATTCCTTTCATCCCAAAAGAAATTTATTTTTCATTTTTATCCTTCCTAACGAAACCATCCATTAGTTATAAGAAATAGAAATTATAATAAACCCCTATAACCTGAAAGATTTATACATCCCATGGATATTTTCCTATCGCTCCGATCGTCCAATCTCTCGTCAGGACCGTATCGACTTGTATTTGATTTGTAATCTTATCAATTCAGCAGGAAGTTATGAAATTTCAGACAACGTGCCGACCAACTGCCGGTCGTGGGCGGGGTGCGGACGTACAATTAGCTAGTTTAGACGAGAGGCGGATCTTGCCCGACCAATCCACAAGATACGCGGCTACGCGCTACGGCGATCGCTAGATCGCAGCCTCCTTCGTAGCGCGACGTAGATGAATTTCGTCAACTCGCTATCGCTGTGACTCATAAGCGTCATTGCGATTCTCTCTCTCCTATTACAGCCAGACGCGTAGAACGCGGTGACTGCTAGGAAAAATGCTTCACGAATTATTCGATTCTTTAGGATGGTTATTGTTCGTAGATGTCCCTGAGGGGGGCATTTGACCTCCGACAGTTTTGTACTGATGAATCACAATAATTGAAGCGAACGAATTCGTCCACCGAAAATGAAGAAAATATTCCAAATATATATATCGGTGTGATTTCAGATATTGCTACAAAAAATACAGGGTTAGCTTTTGACTTGTAACATACCTCTACGTATGACGTCTTTGACTCGTAAAAATCTTATATATTGAAGTAAAAAAAAAAAAAACACTTTTTTCTTCACCATTTTTTCAGAATCGTCTCGGTTTACAAGGTAGGCTATTGAAAAACCATAAAAAATGTTATTATCTCACAAAAGTTTTTATCGAAAGAAATGAATTTCGGAATATAGTTTTTTATTCATTATTGATGAATCTTTTTCGAAAATAAGATCACCCACGTCCATTGGAGCACCCAGAATGATATTAAGGGGGGGGCAGCATAGGTTCTGGGGGGGGCACACATAAATGCATGCTTGATGAAAGTAGTTGTGGAAGCATTTTTTAAGGTTTAACTATGGCAAAATCAGTTAGCTTCTCGATGCTTGAGGGGGGGGGGGGGCACAATTTTTCAATTCATGTGATGAATTTTCTTCGAACACAAAATCTTCCAGTTTCTTAATTAGGATCATTAGGTACATACAATAAAAATTACAGAAATTAAAAGGACCTAACTGTTAAAAGTGAGTTGAATGCTACCTTGTGAATATTTGATTATATAAGAAAATAAAAGTAGATATTATTAATTTTTTAACGTGTAATAATAGTGAAAAAAACATTGTACAGGGTGTCCCAAATTCGATGTCTAGTGGGGGGAATCTCAGAAACTAGAATAGCTAGAGCAAAACTGATGACACCTTTTCTAGACCTTTTTCAGAAAAAAAATATATTGGTGAAAGCCGTAGCCTTCTACGATCCTTCGTTTTTGAGTTATTAGCAAAACTTAAGATTTTGACGATTTCGAAAAACATAACCTTTTTGACTTTGAAGTTGCAGATCTGAAACTTGAACCTTCTACAGGCACTTTTATACGTAGATATATCTTAAACATAAATTTAATAGAAGTTCACATTAAAAAAAAACAAATTAAATAATTACAAATCTAGAACAGGAACATTTTTTGAACTCATCAGTGGATTCTACGTGAACCAGTGCCTGCACTTAGATGGTTCAAGTATCAGATCTGTAACTTCAAATCAACATAGTTATGAGAACTTTTCGAAATCGTCAAAATACCATTTTTTGCTAATAACTCAAAAACGAAGGATCGTAGGAGACTACGGTGTTCACCATTCTTTGTTTCTCTGAAAAAGACCTCCGAAATGTTACTTTTTTCGAGCAGATATGTTCAGATATCAAGGTATACAGGATTAATGAAAATAAATTTGGATTTTGGATACAAGTTCATAACCCCAAAATAATACGAAAAGTTCCAACGGGGGTTGAGTTACTTCACTTCGAAGATGAACAGTTGATTATGAATTTATTCGATTTCTTCGAAGTACGATTGCAATTGAAATTTGCCAATATGATGAAATAATAAATAAATATAAATAACAATAAAAACTAATAAGTAATAATCAAGCTTCCTTTAACAATATTTTATACTTCCAGTAAATTAATGACCCACCAAAAAAATCATAGATGATGACGTCATAATTAAAATTTGGGTAAGTATTCATATATATTCATGACATTTTCTTACATCAAAAAGATAATGTAAAATACTAATGGACCAGTCCTAGCAATTTTACAACAATAAATATACCGTTTTTGATCCACTGAATTCTTTCCAAGTTGGAGACTCGTACTGTATAGTGCAATATCTATAAGTAAACAGCAGGAAGGTGCATGAGTATGAATGGCAGGATGTTTAGCATATGATCGGGGATTATTTATTAATCAAAGATTTCACGATTCAACCATAATCTATAGCTAGCCACAGGAACCTATAATATTTCGTGAGACTGTTCATGTCTCTGTTAATAATCTATCAACTAGTATTCCTCTAGCGCGGATATCCGGTCTTCTATCGATGAAGAATATTAATTGACTAAGGATCTGTCTTCAAGGAGTACCGACGAGCTAAGTTCTAAGTCAAACGTGAATATAGAATTCAGCACCCACTTGAATTTTTGTTCTCGAATCTCCACTATGATATGCATCTCGATTTGAAAATTGATCTTACAGTTTCCAAGATTCCACATTTATTTTAGCAGTCGGTTGGCCATGAAATGATTTTCTCAAGTTTTTGTAACTGGAACGGAGTAAGGTTGGTACTTACTCATGAAATGTCGTTAATGTCATAACGCCGTTGCCACAACTAATATCAATTTTTATTACGAAAATGCCGAAAGTGATTGAAAAAAAGAGTCAGGGTTTCGGGAAGTGCTATTTAGAATTCAGGTCCGCTCATTCAAATAGTTATACCCTGATAGTGATATTCTAAAATCCACAATACGTCAGACGGTAGCGAACATGTTCAATGTAAGAGAATTTATGTAATGTTTCATCTGAATCTAAACTACTTATATTTCAGCTGAATATTTCCATAGAAAGATTGTGAAGAAGGGGATACCAAAGAATTTCCTTATATTGGGAGACCCAAAAAAGTGGTGGCATTTGAAAATAAGAATGTCAACGTAAAATAAGTTAAGAAAATTGATTTTTCTATTTTTCATCTGACTTGTCCTATACATACATTGTGAATGTCTTAAGGTACCAATAAATGCCTAATTATTATTATTACCTATATCAATGTATTAAGATGAACAGCCACAAATACGCGCCAGTTGTCCTGTTAATTGTTTATTCATGTGAAATTTTTGTTCAAAAGTTCATCTTGACTTGAAATTTCCTTTAATTCTCTTGACTTTCGTTGATGATTTTTGTTGAAGAATTTAACATTCTTGTAATTAATTATCTGTTAATTCCTTCGGGAGATACCTATTCCCAACCACTGCATCATATGCATTTCATCTTCGGGTTAATATTTTTGAAATCTACAACTGATGTAACGTATTCAAACTTTAGCCAAAGAAGATAACGAACATTAACGTCCAGTTTCATAATCAAATTTGAAGTCACTTTAAGCTTAAAGCTTCCTTTACTGTCATTTTTAGTAGGGTTAAAGGAAGCTTTAAAGTTAAAGCGGCTTTAGGTTTGATTATGAAACCGGCCATTACTCTCCTCAAGCTAGTGCATATTATGATATGATACTGATCTCTTGTATTTTCCATGAAAATAACTGGATTTGGGATGCCTTCAATCAGTTTGTATAAACTTCAATTATGTTCGTCAGATATTTTCCGAAGAGATTCGAATTTGTGATAAAATACGTATTAACAGAAACTTTTACGTAGAACGGGCAACATAGCGTTGATTTAAAACCCAAAAATGTTTTGACAAGCGTCATAACCCCACATTTTTGTACTATACAGAGTGAAATGTGTCGAATTTTCATGGCCAACCGAGTGCTAAAATGAAAGTGAATGGAGTATACATGATTTTATTAAAGTTATGGACGTTTTCAGCTCACAAATGAATCTATCTATGAACGGAGAGTTTTAATTCGTATCATAGAGATGGAGATTCATCGAGAGTGAATAATTTTGTGGTCAATGGTTTCATAGAATTCCGAGTAGAATTCTTTCTGAAATTTTGCCTTGAGTGAGGGAGTAATATATCGACATATAGAAGGTGAGTTTCTGACTCACCATTTTTTTCGAATCGGCACGGAGTAAAAGATACAGGCTGTTGAAAAACCATAAAAAAATTTTTTGTTCTAGTTCTATCTCGCAAACGGTTTCATCGAATGAAATGAATTTAGGAATATAGTATTTTATTTATTTGATGAATCTTTTTCGAACACAATATATCACCCACGTATACCAGTTTTCTCATTATGACCTTTACGTAAAATAAAAATACTATTTGAACAAAAGAGTATAAAAGTATTCTTTATATTTTCTCGTATAATGTGCCGTTTTCGAGTAATTTGATGTACAATACAATTGGGTGCTTTGGCTGAATACTAAACACTATTCTGTTTAAAAGATCCCCAGATATCTAGTGGCACAAATTTAGCTAGTAGTTCTGAAGATAATTTTGTTTTTCCAGGGGTGGAACAATTCATTATGAAAAATTAAAATGGCTATATCTTTTCATCAGGGCCAAATCGGAAAAAATGATATGGGAAAAAAATGTTTGTCTTTACGTCAAGAATCTAGTGTTGAAATATTTTTGCGAGTCGACCTTGTATATATTTTTTTTTAAGGCTATTTTTGTTTTTTTTAACATGAGATCAAAAAGAGTTAATATTTAAAATAAGTTAATTTTTTTAACTCTTAGAACAAGAGATTGAAAAAAAATGTAATATGGTACCGTATTGCCAATGAAAACTATCTAGTCTAAAAGTACGAGAAACAGCCAATTTCAAGCAATTTGGGATACCCTGTACATTCAACACGATGTAAAAATTCGCCTGTCGGAATTTCCCGCTGCATGGTCGAGTGTATCGTTACACCATAGCAGAGCAGCTGAAGGCGTTTGGATGCGTAGACGCGTGAAGAAACAGGTTTGAATTATACTCGGGTAAATTTATAATTGCTACATATAAATGATAATATTTCAATAAGTTGTCCGAGTAAGTAAGGTGTTTTTACCGTCTTCGAATAGATAAATTGCCAATAACCACTCTAACGTAAATTGTTCAAGATGGGCGATATTTGAAGTTTAATATATTTTACAACATAACGGGCATTGACGGAGCACACTACATCATTATTATGTTTTCTTCAATAATAGTCACTGTTCTTATAGGACGACGTTTTTATCTGATGGAACCCGATCTATAATGCGAAACTGCGTATCTCCTACTTCTTTTCCTATGGGTTATTACAATTTACTGTTGCTCATTATAAATTATAAGACCGTTGAAAAAGCACATATCGATTATTCATCGGAACCCCAGCTAGGAATTGAGCCAATGCAATGATCTACTTAATGCATGTTGATAATATGCATGCAAATGAAATTCCCTATCTTGTAAATAAGGAAAACTTCATGAAAGGATAATCGTTATTTTCCTCCTTTGATTGATTGCTATCATAAACGTTCGAGCTGAGAATTGTTAAATTGATATTTATAGTGACACTATAAATGACGGTTGCTTGACCTAAAATTCGACTGCACAGGATTCACGTAAAAGAAGAAGGAAAGCATAAATTAAGATCTTGAAAAAATCATACATCGGAGCCTATTAGATTATTTCTGGCCAAATATTGTTATAGTTTGTTTCTCTAGACGTTGTGTCTGTTCCCATTTTATTTATCTTGTTTTTTTTTTGGAATGTCTTAGTTACCTATATAGGAAAATATATTAACACCTATGTTTTCTCTTTGAATATTATTTTGGTATTTATTATATTTTTAATACTTTATAATATCACTTAATTAAGGTGCAAAGTTATGATGCATTTTAAATTATTATAAGACCTATTTTTTTTTAGTTAAAATTTATTTCATGTTCCCTATAGTGGATACTGTTTCTGGGTTTCACACCTGTTTGTATCCCCAATTCTCTAAATAAATAATTGACATTTGAATTCCTATGCCAAATTCTACTGATTCTAGTAGCTGACAATTACTGACCTGAGAAAGTTCAACTGGGAATTTCTGAGAAGGTAATTCAAAGACCTTTGAAATGAGGTGTCACTCGACTCCTATTCCTTTTTAAAATTCTAAGGGTTTTTACCAAGCAAAACGAACGGATAGGTCGATTTTAGTTTTCAATTAACCACGGTATGGCATGAAAATTTTACTCAATTCGTCAATAATTTTAACAGAGTGACGTCCTAAGTTTATTTCAAATGACTAGCGCAATTTTTTTGATGCTTTATTGGACGGTGCATCTTGCACCGAAGGTGTAAAAAATTGGTTGCCGCAGATAACAATTTTTTCTAGAAAATAACACATTGACTGTTCGAAATAAAAATGAAACTCTTATGGAAGAACATCTTTATTCAACCCAAGTGGTTAACGTATAACACAATTTGAACATTACGCAAAATTTTCTTAGTTTTAATAAAGATTTTCATCCGTGAAAGTTTCATTTTTATTTTCTTCAATATATGTGTCCGATAAAAGTTCCTTGTAAAAGTTGAAGAGTACAATGATGCAGTAAAAAAGTTGGTATAGTTATAAGTAACATTTTTATGCCATACATTCGAAAATAAAAAACTAAAATCGATCTATCCGTGCGTTTTGCTTAATGAAAAAATTCAATAGAGTAGTTTATCCACGCTTTATACAAGGTAAGTTTTTGACTTGTATATATTTTGCAACAGAAAATTTCTGAGGTCAAGAAATATATTTTTTTCTAAACCATACTTTCCAATTCGGCTTGGTTGAAAGGATACAGGCTGTTCAAAATCCACAAGAAAATATAATTTTCAATTTTATATCAGAAACGAGTGAAATGAAAAATATCTGTGAAATTCGAAAAATTGGGTACCTACTTTGGGTGAATGCAACTTTGATTTTAAAATATCCACAGATGTGTATACCTACTCATAGATTTAGTTTGTTATTCTGAAGGAAATTGTGTTTATCCAGGGTGGACAAAGATAATTATAGAAACTTAAAATTGCTGTATCTTGTTATACAGGGTGTTTTTGACTCGTACAAATATTTTAACAGTAGATTCTAGAGGTCAAAAGAAACACTGTTTTCCTATGCCATTGTTTCCGATTCGGTCCTGATTAAAAGATATAGCCATTTTAAGTTTTCATAATGAGCTGTTCCACCCATGGAAAAACAAAATTACCTTTAGAATAAACTAGTTTAATATGTTCCACTATACACATCTGTGGATCTTTTAAAAAAGAGTTCCATTGAACAATTTTTCGAATTTTACAGATATTTTTAATTTTGAACGAAAACGGCTCATTATACGAGAAAATATGAAGGATAATTTTATTTTACAAAATGCTCAAATATTCATTATGTAGATCCAACACGGTACGAAGATTAGGGTTGTTTTTGTTATTTTCATGGTACGTAATGGTCATAAGTAATGACAAAAGTGGGTTATATTATCTTGTGTTCTAAAAAGAATCATCAAATAATTGAAAAACTATATTCCGAAATTAATTTCATTCGTTAAAACCGTTTGTCAGAATTAAAAATAGCATTTCTTTATAGATTTTCAGAAAAAATGGTAAAGGAAAAAAAGTGTTTCTTTTAACCTCAAGAATCTACTGTTGAAATATTTGTACGAGTCAAAGACTCACCCTGTATAGGCCGAATCGACAACAAGTGCTTTTTTTGACCTCAGTAAACCATTGTTAAAAGATTGTCCCAACGAAAATTGTCCCTACAGAACTCAGAAACGAAGAATTTTCTAAAATAAAAAAAAAAACAGAAACTGAAAATTATTTTTGGATTCTCCATAACTCTCAGGTTCTACAGTTTGGGAGGTTCAACTATTACATTATTTCGTCGATAATGAACCAATTTTGAACATTTTAACTAGGTTATGTATCTACAGAACATAATTTTTTTTTTAAATATTCGAAAATTCTTCGTTTCTGGGATTTAAAGGGGGTCAAATCTTCGTTTGGGACACCCTGTATGTACTAGACAAAGACTCACGCTCTATATCATAGAATTTCAAAATTGACGCCAAAGTGGATGTTACAATCATATATGAAGACCCTTCAGTATAGTCTCCTTTCTGCGTAATATGTAGAAGGTAAATGGTACAAGAAGTAGGAAGCGTCAGCGCACAAATCGGTAGCCGATCGAATCTATCTACATTTTAATTGAACAGCGAAAGACAAACTGGCCAGTCTCAGGTCCGCACATCCAGCGAACTTATCCTCTGGAGCAGCTGATCGAAGATAGAGGCGAGCAGATAAGCGCGCAAAAAACCATAAGACATGAAATGTGAACGTCATTTCTCATTCCCGGTCGTCCCATTAATCCGGGCGCAAGTGTTTCGCAACCGATCGGATTCTCCGGATTTTCGATCGAATAATTGGATAATAAGCCGAGGCGATATCGATAAACTACGTTGGTATACGATCGCGAGATAAATCTCCGCGACTTCCAGTTTCGATCGGAGATGCAGGAATCCGGATCGGCTCGCTCTGATGCCCTTTCATAATCGAATCCTAGTTGAATTTGCCGAACGAACGTATTGGCGATTTTTTTCCGATCCGAATTCGGTGCGTTCCACAACTACAACGATGCGTAAACTCAATAAAATCTAGCGGTGTTAAATCCGGTGTTCGAGCAGGCCACTCTTTCACCAATGTATCAGGAAACGCAACAGCGTCATAGGAGGATAAGCCTTCTCATACAGCTGAGCACCCAAATTGCTTGATTTTGGCTGTTTCTAATACTTCTAGACTATAAACAGGTGGAAACGTCGAAAGAAGTCCTGGGCTGAAAAACCCATTATTGGGAATCATTTCACGTTATCTACATTTGTCTGGAAGATATAACAAAATTTTTATACTTTGTCGATTTAGAAAATGTGCCATAACTTTTTCATTTTCGAAAATACCTGAAAACTTTTTACAGGCACTTTTCAGCTGGGAATACTGCACTACATAAATTCATTTTTCATATCCCTTGTACTAAGGGTGGAAAAAAAAACTTCGTTATTTTAACCCTTAATAACCTGAGTTATGATCACTATTCTAATTGAATAAATATTCTTTATAGAGTGTACAAGACAAAAACAACTCAATTTCTGTTTGAAAATTGTATAGTTTTTGTTTGAGAAAAATGGTGTTACATATATGTAACGCTAATAGCTACAGTTACTGAGAAATAAAATAGATTTGCCAGTGAAATTTGCGTTACATATGTGTAACACTAGGTTATTATGGGTTAAATACGAATGCATCATGTATACATTGTGTGGTTGCAGGTGAGGCTTTTTTTTTCAACAGAAGGTAGAACTGCTCAAAATGAAGCGTCTCACCGAAAATCACCTAAACAAAAATTTCAAAATGACAAAGTTGAAAAAAAATTGAAAATGGTTACTGAAATAGATCCTAGACCGTTTGTTAGCTGAATTATCGCAAAGCTGGGAAAAAACTTATTTCCTGTGGTTTCGTTTGGGATATTGGCTCGTTCGATATTTACGTGGTAATAAAAATAGAAACTTAGAATTGCCGAATTTTTCTCATTATTTTTTAGTAACTTACACGATTTTATTAAATGGCTCATTTCGATACCAACTAACAGAAGAGATTTAGGACAAAAGTGTTAAAAACAGATAAATACTTCAAAATCTCACCAATAAAATTCGTCTTGATTTTTCACGAATTTTTTCACAATGGGCATCACAATCTTATTGTTCGAATATTCCAACAATCGTCGTGAAAATGGGATGAAATGGGGAAACATCATAGCACTTTTTCAACATAATTAACATAATCACTTTCAAGAAACTGCCCCGATTTTCTACATTTTTTCCACACTAAGTTGCACGATACAACAATTATGATTCTTTCAAAAGTGACCTGATGCATCTAATCTCATGAACTTGTTACTGAACCATTCATTGTCCAGCCATATGCTTATGTTTTATTTCGTTTTTGCGATGCCGGAGTCACCTTCCACAGTCCCGTACTTGAAATTCAATGAAATTTTGTCGAACTTCTAGGGGTTGTATCTCAGCCATCTTGGATATTTTATATAGACAATTTTTGGTTAAACTACTTGATGAGTTCTACCTTCTGTCAAAAACAGCGTCACCTTTGAAAACACCCTGTGGATGTCGATATATTTCTTACATCTTCAAGGCAAAATCAGCATAAAAAAGAAATAATCACTAATTGTTGAGTCGATCATACATTATAATAGTAATGGTGTGTGATTAATGTTTTGCTCTAGATTATTTCCAAGAAAGAAGCATTGCCAGATATATAGACAACTTTCATATCAGAATGATATGGACTCACAAAAATACATCCTTTTTCAAATTGGATAGTTTATTCGGGAATGAGTGGATAGAAGAGCATGGTCCTATTGCCTGACCAGCAAGATCAGCAGACCTCAATCCGTTGGATTTTTTCCTATGGGGATATGTTAAAATTAAGTCAGATAGAGCTGATTTAGAGCTCAGAGTCAGATACGCCATCAGAGGCATTTCTGGAGTTAATTTGAGAACTTTTCATGAGAAATATAAAATTTAATTTTAGAAATTCTGCTCGATATTTATTTAAATTGACTCTTTTTCAAGCACCTGCATTTTATGTGACATCTCATATAGCAAAAACGCAATATTCTTAAGAAGAGTTTATACCACGGGACTTTCTCGCTTTCCGTATGAGGCGTAAAGGGGGAAAGACTACCAGAATGTGGGGAGTTGTCAGAACACTTCAACGATCAGTACAAGTTACGAATATTTCAATAGTTTTCACTTCCGTCGGAAAGATGGCGGCACTTAACGAACATCTTTTTTCAATTTCACCAGGACACGAATTGTAGCCAATGGCGAGACTTTTCAGGAAATTTTTTCATCTAGAAATTCATAGAAGACATAATTTCACCTCGGAAAGTTAATACCATGGATGAATATTTTTTCTTCAATGAAAAATTTTTTTTTATCTTTTTTCTGTCCGACGAATAAAAAAATTTCTGACTTTCCGAGATGACAAACTGATTGAATAGAATTATAATGAAAACCCCATATAAATCAGTGGTTTCTGACGTAAAATATTCATTTTCTCTTTTTGAACTGAACACTAAAACACTGATATCTTGTACTATACACATAATTTCGAATTCATTTATTTTCCGTTGTGAATTCACAATGTGAGAAATACGTGAATGGTAATACTTCCATGTGGAACGGACAACAAATTGTCAAACTTCAAGGCCAACCGACTGCTTCTATAAAAGTGAATCATATCTGAAATTTGGGACACGTTTTTTACATTTTCTTACATAGAAAAGAGCTCAAATGAACTCTCAGGACATATTGCCAACAAAAATCCTTCTTTGATTTACTGAATTTATTCCAAGTTAGAGAGTCGCACTGTATATAAGCGCAGCGACGGAAAAATATGCCTCGTAACTGCGGTGGGTTCGATCTCGGATGCAGGAATCCCGCCTGTAACGATAGAGTCGTGTATTATGGGAGCCGAGGAGGTAGCGACAAGTCGTTACTGAAATGCTCGAGTCAATCGTAAGAGAACAACTTTTTTGTCGATCTCGAGATATTTCATGCGACACTCGGGATAAATATCTCGGCCGGATTCCACGGATTTCGAAATTCTGTAATGACGGTTCGGAGGATTCCCGACAGACCACTGAATTTTGAATCGATATCGGAGCACAATCTTACACAGGGATTTTATTGATAAGGAAGACAGCTGACCACCAACATAATATGACAATATCGAGTCATTTTCTGTATAATCAAGAGACGTTTGTCATAGAGTAATCGGTAATCAATGTTATTTATGAACAGAAGCCAAATTCATCAAAGCCACAAAACACCAATTGGAATCCTTTCGTACTGAAAAAGAAGATAGAGGAAAATCTTCAAGTACAATTTTGTAGAGTTTGAAAAGTTCGACAAAAAAATACGCAATGGTATATTATTATTATTATTACCTCTTATGGATAACCCACGATAACCAATTTTCAATTCAGCTGAACAGGGCTTTTGACTGACATGAAAAAAATTAAATGAAAATTAATTGGTCCCTTATCTGCATCTTTCATTCCTGATGAAATATGCTCTTTCAAGCGTAGCTTTCTACCGGATATTTCATGAGATATGACACGTTGAAAAAATACGAATTTAGGCAAGAAATAAAATCTACCCGGTATCGCAGTGTCACGTGACGGCTACTTCGAGGCGAGATTATAAAATACGCATAGAATAAAGTACACAAGCATTCTACAATGAAATATTTTAATGGAAACAATATTTTAATGGAAACTTTTATTGATTTTTTTATTTTAGAATGGGAAAAATATCTTTTATCAGTAGATAGTACGTATAAAAGTGCCTAAGAAGGTTTGAGTTTCAGATCTGTAACTTCAAATACAAAAGAGTTATGAGAACTTTTCGAAATAGTCAAAATCTCAATTTTTGCTAATAACTCAAAAACGAAAGATCGTAGAAGGCTACGGTTTTCAATGGGACACCTTGTACAAGGTGAGGACCTCAGTACTCTTTTTTTCGAAATAATATGATATCAGAAAGCAGCTATAGATATCTTGATTCATTCCCGAGTTACAGGGCATTTCTGAAAAATGTTTCAAATATTTCGCTTTTCGCTATATCTTGGTTTACTTTCGAGATATTCGAAAAATTCCAAAACAATTTTGAAGTAATTTTTATGGTTTATGTGATATTCGTAACGAATCATAGAAATTATAAAAATTAATAACTATTTCAGAGTTATAAAGAACAGTCTGAGTTTTTTAAATGAGACACCCTATATTTTTCAAAGTAGTTTTTTAGTCGCAGATTTGCCAAAAAGCATCCCGTTACCGATTGTTCGAAAATTTTATCCGTTTCGAAGTTATTTGGTTTTTCGACATCAATCTTTACATAGGACACCTTATATAATATTTAAATCTCATACATATATTCTACATACTTTAGTGCTCTTTCGAGTTCGTCCTGTGTTTCTATCGATGTTTCGGTTAAATTTATATGTATTTTCATGAAATTAAAACATTCAGATAATTTCCCCTTCTTATAATGATATTGTCTTTATTGAAGAAGATTACACAAAGGACACAAAATGACTTGAATCTATAAAAAAATGATAAGGTGTACCATGAAGTCGGAAAACTAAAAATCTTTGAAACGTTGATATCTTTGAAAAAACGGTAACAGGATGCTTTTCGACAAATCTGCGACTTAGAAACTCCGTTGTAAAATATAGGGTATCTCATTCAAAAAATGGTCATTAATTTCTATGATCCGTTACGAGTATCACATAAAACATAAAAATTACTGAAAAAAAATAAGACATTTTTTGAGTATCTCGAACATGAACCAAGATATAGCGGAATATTTGAAAATTATTTTTCAGAAACGCCTTGTAACGAGAACGAATCAAGATATCCATGATCTGCTTTCCGATATTCAATTATTTCGAAAAAAGAGATAGGGATCCTTGAATATTTTTTCTCTGAGTATTATGGATCCCAAGTTGCTCTCAGTGAGCATCGAATTTTAGACACCCTGGACTACATTTATTTCATCATTTAAACCGTTTATCTCGAATTTACTACAATATATTGGGGTTAAAACAAGTTTTATCGATTCAAATCTTGTTTTATTCCTGTGGAAATGGTTGAAAAATACCGAGAATAATTCCCAAGGTATGGGATTGGCGCCACTGGTTAGACCATGGGTAACCGCTCTTGCAAGTTTCAGTTGAAAATATAACTGGTGTGAGACAGGTGCTCGCTACTACGAGGCTAAGGCACCTGCTGGTCATCAAGTCTTATCCAAGAACTCTTGCTGGTCGAGATCTCAGTCTTGCCTTTCGAGTGTTTGACCTATACAAAAAGTTATAGATAGAAATTCATTCAAATATTCATGGAGTCGAAGGAATCTTCTATAATCGACACAGTTGGATTCAATTCGGTGAGAATGAATAGTTGACTCGAATTATTTTCGAACTTTAATTCACCTAGTAGGCGAATATCATCCTGACATTTTAGGGGATCATCACCAACTTTTTTTTTTCATAGCCTTCTCGATTCCATAGAAGATTTGCTCTATTTCATTACTGTCAGTTTTCTGGTTTCCACGAAAAAAAATCGAAAATTGTTAGGGGGAAAAGGCAGAGGCTGTGAATCTCTTGAAACAATTTCCAACCAATATGTGAGGACAGTAATAGTGTTTCTTCAGATTTATACAAGTATTCAGAAAAGCATTAGCTACTATCATAATTTGATCATGGTGAATGAAACACAGTCGTGATGGCTCATAAAATCTTAATTGACCATGTTGGTGGTTTCAAGAACAAACAGAAAACAGGGTATTTTTAAAACGACTTCATATGGGGGTATGAAGATAACTTGTGAACATTATACAGGTTCACAACTATCTTGAAGTTGACAAAAATAATGAATATAAGAGAAACCTAATTGAAGACAGATCCACCTCAGAACATGCTTCATATGGATTCAACTATTTGGAAAAACCGAAAACTGTAAATAGAAAAACCTCTCGGAGAGATGCCACCCTATCAGAAAATACGGAAAAGCAAACCTCTTTCGAATAAAAGTGCTCCTTCGAATGATTTTTTTCCAAGGATTTCATTTAGTACTAGTCACAGTTATTGGATGCTTAGGCAAACAATAGTTGTCTCTACAACTTATAAAAACTACAAAGTTTCAAAACTGATAATGAGCGATATAGTTAAAGTTTGAATCATATGGACGATTTTGAATTTTTTTTGGGATCTTGAGAAATTTTCATCATGTTCGAATCAAGTTTCTGTAAATTCAATTCAAGTTCCCCGTTGACCAGCATGTAAACAACCGAATACATTTCGAACCATTGTTCATCTCAACAATGATGGGAATACGCTATTGAACTACAAAAGAATATAAAGTAGGGGCCGTTAATTATGGTGAATCTTCTTTGTTAGTCACTCAAATTCAACAACCTCTCAATAGATCGAAAAATCTTGAACAAACGTGGTTTCCTCCAGATACTGATTCAATTGCGAGGACAATTAGACAATTTCCAGTACCACAATCTGCCTGGAAATTTGCAGAAGCTGTCGTTAATAGGTGTACTTTTATTACTGAGATTCAGTGGACGAGTTCAGAAACCCTTGCCAACCTTGTGAATACTCGACAAAACTCCCACATTGAAACATTGTTTCACTCTATTTGTGCCATTAGGTTGACTCAATCATCTAACTCTTCTTGGAAAAGCGTCGGCCATCGAATTCAACTGGGTGTTTTCAAAAGTGAGGCATTTTGAGAGAAGGTAGAACTCATCAAAATAAGTCGTTTAACCAAAAATTGTCTTTATAAAATATTCAAGATGGCTGAGATTCAACCCCTAGAGGTTCGACAAAATTTCATTGAATTTCAAGTACGGGACTGTGGAAGGTGTCTCCGGCATCGCTAAAACGAAACAAAACATAAACTTGTGGCTGGACAATGAATGGTTCAGTACCGAGTTCATCGGATTAGATGCATCAGGTCACTTTTGAAGGGTGAAGAAAAAATGTAGAAAATTGTGGCAGTTTCTTGAAAGTGCTTTATGTTAGATATCGATTGAAATTTATTTTGGGAGGATTTTGCATCTCTTCACAAACCTTTTAGGGCTTTCACTCCCAATCTCTGAAACAAAATCAATTAAAAATGAAATCAACGATTTGCTCCTGCGTGAATTCTTGCACTAATTTGTCAGGAGCAAGTTAATTTGCTCCTGACAAATTAGTGCAAGAATTCACGCAGGAGCAAATCGTTGATTTCATTTTTAATTGATTTTGTTTCAGAGATTGGGAGTGAAAGCCCTAAAAGGTTTGTGAAGAGATGCTTTATGTTAGTTATGTCGAAAAAGTGCTATGATGTTTCCCCATTTCTTCCAATTTTTACGACTATTGTTGGAATGTTCGAACAAGAAGATTGTGATGCCCATTGTGAAAATATTCGTGAATAATTTAGACGAACTTTATTGGTGAGATTTTGAAGTATTATTCTATTTCTTACACTTGTGTCGCAAGTCTCTTCTGTCAGTTGGTATCGAAATGAGCCATTTCCTAAAATCATGTAAGTTATTAAAAATAATGAGAACAATTCGTCAATCCTGAGTTTCCATTTTAATTACCACGTTAATATCGAACGAGCCAATATCCTAAATGAAACCACATGGTCGAATCAGGAAATAAGTTTTTTCCCACTGCTTTGCGATAATTCACCTAACAAACGGTCTAGGGTGGTATTAGGATCCATTTCAGTAATCATTTTCAATTTTTTTTTCAACTTCGTCATTTTGAAAGTTTTGTATGGGTGAGTTTTAGTGAAACGTTCATTTTGATCAGTTCTACTTTCGGCTGAAAAAAGCCTTACCTTCAAATACACCCTGCATATACAAGGTGAGCCTTTGACTCGTACAAATATTTAAACAGTAGATTTTTGAGGTCAAAAGAAACACTTTTTTCCCAAACCATTTTTTCTGATTCGGCCCTGATAAAAAGATATAGCCATTTCAAATTTTCATAATAAGCTGTGCCACCCATGGAAAAACTTAAGTACCTTCAGAATAACTAGCTAAATCTGTGACACTACACATCTGTGGATCTTTCAAACTGAGTTGTATTTAGCCAGATTACCCAATTTTACAAATTTCACACAAACTTTTTAATTTTGAACATCAAATTATCAAAAAACTTCACATTATTCGAGAAAATATGAGGAATACTTTTATTTTCCAAAACGTTCAAAGATTAATCAGATAAATGAAAAACTATATTCCAAAGTTTATCTCAATCGATGAAACCGTTCGAGATAGAACAAAAAATAATACTTTTTCATAATTTTCCAACAGCCTGTATCTTTAAGACCGAACAGATAAAATGGTAAAGGAAAAAAGTGTTTCTTCTAACCCCAACAATCATTTGTTGAAATATTCCTAAGAGTCACTCACTCAGTAGTGTTTTCAAAGTGATTTTTGACATAATTTGTTATTTTTTTCTGTGTTTTGTGCATAACATTGTTGGTTGACAAGGTTGGCAAGCGTTTCCGAGCTCTTCCATTGAATTTCACTATTGGAAATTGTATCGTTAAAAAGGTATAAGTTTAGATTAGTGCCCACCACCGATTTTGTCGTCGATTTTTTCTTAGATAAAGCATTGTATGAAAAATCGATTGGTACATTTACTTTAGGAAACTTGTAGTTTGGGAGATATGATTTTTTGAAGTTCTTATGAAAATTGCGAATATTCGGTATAAATCAGTCGAATTGTAACATTTTGCCTGTTTAGCGCTAAAATAACTAAGTGCAATCGTTTATGCGTTTAATTAATATCTTGAAATGGTATTTTCATGTACAAATATGATTTATCACTGTCCCAACCTAAACTAACCAAACCTAACCTCAAAACCATTATTTATATTTTCATCGAAAAATGAAAAATTTCCCACATTTTTCGGAATAAACTAACTGAAAACGTTAACTCATCGAGTTATCGAATTCATTGAAATTGATGAAAAAATCGAAGACAACAATCCAAGGTGGGCGCTAAAGTAAACAGGAGCCCGTTAAAAATATAAAGACATTAATATGTCAATAGGACAAATTGGCATTTTTCAAATATCTACCCTGTTTCGAAAGTTAATTAAAAATAATGAGAAACCGAAATTGATTTCATTAAAGAATACCAAACGAAAAAAGAGCATATTCATCTTTCAGTATTGAATAATTAGAAGACTGCAGACTGCACCCTCGTCTACGATAGACCTCGAAGACGCGCATCTAAAAATAACACACTTGTACGTTATCAACGCTTCTCCCAATCAAAAACATTAATTATTTCTGTTGGAAGCAGCTTTGTGGCCGGGTAGAAATTCGGCGGACTAGATCGAGAGGGGTATTCCACGACGTAGAGCATCTGCCGGGAACCGACCCGGACCGCAGCTGACTCCCTGGACTCGAAATTCAGTATCGCGGGTCCAGGACTTCGTATATACCTTCTGTCTTGACACCTGTTGAACAACGGCGCGTGCCGATCGGGCGAAATGCTCAAATACCACTCGAAGTCACCGCGAGGGGACCCCCTAACATTTGTCACGATTAGAATTGGGGATTTCTGATTATCTGGTGCATTGCGACAGAGTTTGGACCGAACAATGTTGCAATGGCATAAAATATTATTGATTTATTACTCCTTTCACATGTTGTAAGCAGAGAACAATATGAATTTAGTGAAATACAATTGAAAAATAAAAATGAAATAAGAAAAATAAAATAATAATAAAAAAAATTAAATGAGCAAACTTAAATGGAATTCATGAAAAATTTTGAATAATGTGAAAAATGTTGACAATCAGCATTGGTATTACTTCCTTGTTGAATTGTTTTTCATTAGTTTTCTTGTTACGTTTGGGCGGGTGATTATACAGGGTATGAGTGAATAGTTGTAAAAATATTTGAGGGGTGATTCCTATTCAAAAATACTGTGGGTCTTTCAGTAATTTATTTTCAGTTACAACTCCTTAAAAGAGGCATTTTGATTTCTTCTTAAAAACGAGAAAACTAACAAAATTGAAATTGACCAGAAATTCTATGAGTGCGAGAAGGCAATAAAAAAATTCATTATGTTTCCTTATATATATATTATATATTAGAGGCGTGATGTCAGCCTACTAGGTAAATTTTAGTTCGAAGATAATTTCATCTTATACAATTCATACTAAGCTCCTGTTGACAAATTATTTTTCTTCTCAAAAAGCGATACTTTCAACAAGGAAGTACAGGAGATTTTATTTTGTTCAAACTGGATTGAGCAGTCAAAAATAATTTTTTCAATTGCATATTATGGACGAAGAAAACAGTTTTTCGTAAAACAAATTTTAAATTCAAATCTATCTACCCCTTGCAAATGTAGGGGACCACCGAAAAAATTGTTTTGCTGAACTCCTCGCTTTCATAGAATAACTGCTCAATTTAATTTCTGTCAGTTTTCTGGTTTCTGAGAAAAATATTAAAAATTGCTTTTCTTAAAGGAACTGAATTCAAGCAGGAGGTGCTAAAAAAAATATGAAAGCCAAACACTATTCTTTGACAAGGACTTCATCCCTAACCAAAATATAAACTGAAACTACACTAAATATGATAATTTTTTTTTGTTCAATAAACACACGCCAAACATCTGGGTATGAATCACGCTGTACTGAATAAATATAGGAATTAATTTTGGTCAGGCATAGAAAAATGAAAATTTGCATTGAGTTGAGTTTGTAAATAACAATAAAATGATAAGGTAAAAAATTACAATAATAAAAACTAACGAAAGCAATAAAAGTGCTGAAGTTAATGAAGTGAAAGCCAAAGAGCAAAAACTTTTCAATATACATTCATGCGACAAAATTCAGCAGGTGATTGTTCGTATATGAAATTCAGATGGGTCGCCAAAAAATTAAATCAAAAGAAAACTTGTAAAGCCTATTTTGATACAACATTGTTGTATGTTTGGAATTAATGTGACCGATACTTAAGGAAGCTTCGTAATTAAATGAGTCATTTAACCACTACACGTGTTCTGCTATAACAATAGCATTTTCAGGTGTGGGTGAATTTATACCGAGTATATTATTGTAATTTTAATTAAAATTCAGTTATTTTCATGTTTCTGCCAAACTATTCGGAGATTTGCAGTCAGTTCATTATTAGTGAAAGTTGTAATTTTCATTTGGCAAGTAAATCCGAAACAATAGAACAATAAACAATGATCGTTGGAATTCTAACGGATTGGTCACTGAATTGATATTCCTTTCTGCAAACAGTCTGGCCAATGACAATGTTATTTTCGGAGTATTTAATTGAAAGGCTATATGCAACTATGATACAGGATATTTGAATCGTCTTCACAATTAAATAATTATGAAATATGCTCATATTAATATAATGTAAAATGCAACAACATATTTTAAGATGAAATATTCAATTATTATATGTAAATCGTCTTTCTTTATATTGAGGCAGAATTTGTCAGCTATCATTAGCAAACAACTTATGATATTAATTTTCACAGTTCAACATCCTGGTTTTATCTCAAGTACTGCTGAAGATGACTAGATAAAATTTGATAAATAAGGTCCGACAAAGACCTTGTGATAAAATTTCTCAAATTCAAACTATGTTCGAAATTCCCGATTCTTCCAGTTCAACTTGGGACGCCCTGTATAAAATTTGTCTTGTCTCGAAGTGGGGGTTCTAATTCAAAATTTGCATCTTCTTTCATTATGCTGTGATCCTATCGTTTCATGAACCCTAGTCAGAATTTCGAGAGGTTTCCAGACTAGTAAATTGTCATGAAAAAATTCCAGAATTGGTGTGAAATTATGTGGACAAAGAATTCTTTTGAATTTCACAGAGAAGATTCCAGCAAACAGCGAAATAGCCATTAAAGCCATATGGCTTAATCATGTCTTCTTTCTTCTCGTAGACATAGATACTAGTATAGATAGCTCTAGTTCGTAACTGAGTGATTTGAGGTTATTAAATAGAACGTTACCTCTCTTGTACTACTACACTTTCTAAAATTTCTTTTGTGCTCGGTGACATCATCATTTTTTTCTGGACAATGTGCTATCTCAAAACGTGCTTGCAGGTTCATGGAAAGGGATATAGATAATAATCGCAGTTTGAATTTATGCAAACAAAATTCCCGTCAATGCAAGCAACACCTACCCACTTTCTAAGAACAACGAACGAAGATTGAATATTCAAGAGTTGATCGGGAACATCGCCAACATTAGATATGCGTCGTTTATGGGAAAGACAAAAGTGCATCTGGTGGTGCGATGTTGTTTTTACCTGCCTCGGGGAGATAATGATCGTGAAATAATTAAATGCCATTTTTATTTCTTTCGCAACGTGGATAGGTGTTCAACAACACGTGGAAAACCTACCCTTATCGCATGATCGTGCTTATGGTAGTCGAGGCATGATGTGATTCTTGATGGATATCGCGTTATTTATACTTCAGTCGAGAACTGGGATAGCAAGAAGGTAAGTGTGAAAAAAAATCACGTAAAACGCTAGTTATGCGTCTTCCCCCATTTTATATTCTCGAAACGAAGCGGTTATGAAATGGTAATGCGGGACCCTCTAATTTCTTGACTAAATTTGCACTTTTTCAACCTCTCATAATTCGCGAAACATTCGTTTAAACAGTATGGCATAAGGGTTAATTTCATCAGGAATTAATGCTGAATAGGGGTATCATTTCAGAGGATTCTACGTACAAATGACTTGTACAAATATTTCAAGAGTAGATTCTTGAGGTCAAAAGAAACAATGTTTTCCCTTAACAATATTTTCGATTCGGCCCTGATAAAAAGATATAGTCTTTTTGAGTTTTCATAATGAGCTGTGCCACCCCTGGAAAAATAAAAATTTTCACCATTTTTTCTATAAGAATCCCAATAACTCACGAACCGTTGGCTTTTCATCCTATATATGGCCCACTGTTGAAATTGCCATCAAATCAGCAATTAAACGATGCGAAGATATACTGGGTGTGTCATTTTGAACAAATAAGTATCAGAATGTTTCGGGTATGAGTTATAACGTATAACCTGAAGCTGCAAAGGTCTGACAATATTCTAGGGAAAAAGTTTATTGTCGAAAACACCAGCATGCAAATTTTCAGCACAAAATTTTGATACTTTCTCTATAAACGTCTAATAGGCCGTGGGACACCCTGTATAGTATGATCCAATGTCGCTCGTGCGTATGCCCAGATGAGACCTAATTCGCCAGTAATCATAAAAATGTATTACGGAGTATTTTGCAACATCTGCGTCGAATTATCAGGTTGACAATGGCTATACAGATTACGTCCGCCATTATTATTTTCGATTTATTATTATACCTTGTCTACGTTATAATCTCATGGTTGGCTAGTTCTGTTGCATCAATTTCGCTATAAATTACGTATGTTACATACTTCATTTACCTTCACGGAATCTAGTTCTTCTATTTCGTATTCTGCAGTTTTCATGTATTGCACAAAACAATTTAATATAGGTATCGCAACTAATATCGGTGATGATTATTTCAAAGCGGCCTCAGTAGATCAACAAAACGGATTATATATAGGTATTCTTTCATGTTTTAAAATCTCGTGTGTCGTTGATGGACGACAATAATCTATGATCGTTTCGGAAGACAAGAGGGTTCATGTTGCTTCCATTATGAACATAGAATATACTGCACATCCGGTGCGGAGCGGAAATACTCCGGCATTTAGTAGTCGAAAACAATGGTGCTACATCAGGTAATAAATCGAATAAAAAGGTGGGATTTATATGGTGAACGAACGAGACTATTCGATTATCAAGAGAGGTATTTCGAGCATGTGGATCACATATACGGGGTGTGAATGAATAGTTGCGAAAAAATTCTAGGAGTGATTCCTTAATTTTCTTCGTCGTTCTTTCATATAATTTTTTTGGGCAAATCCTGATCAATTGCAGCCCCCTACAGATGGCGACTGAAAAACAACTTTCAATTTTTTTCTCAGAAAGCAGAAAACTGACAGAAATGAAATTTAATAGATTAATATTAATATTAATTATATCTGGGGAGATTAAATTTTTTTGGATGTGTTACCCTATTATGTCAGCATTATATCTGCCTACTCGGTAAATTTAAGTTTCACTCTATACTCTACGTACACATTGATATTATTTTTTCGAAAACCGTTAACTATTTTTAGCTAGAAATTACAATGTATCTTATTTGATTAAGCCATCAAAAAATATTTCTATGGTATGATATAAAATAAGAGAAGTAAGTTTTTTTTCGGTTATCTTCTCGCTCATATAAAAAAAATTTAAAATTGCTATTTAGGTACCATGTGAGCAGTTTCTGAGCAGAAGCTGCTAAAAAAAATTGTATGACACTATTTTTTGACGAAACTATTCATTTGCACCAAGATTTGCACCCTGTGAGTAGGATATACGAAATATTCTCGGTAAATTAGGGGGGAGGGGGGAAAATTCATACAATTTCTGAAAGGTTTTCCAAAGGTTGAAGAAAAAAATTGAATTTCACAAATGACAAAATTATTCGCGATGAACTTTAGCTTCAGAACTCCAAAAAAGTAATAAAAGATTTACAAACTGTTCAATGCGTGCATTGGTAAAGCTTATTTTGAAAGTTAAGGCGTCCATTTGTGCAAAATGATAACGAAAAAGTAAAATCACAGAAATATTATATGAATCGACAGGCCAAATCCAATATTTTCTGGAGTTTCCTGGCAAGTTTGTGGAAGCTGACTAATTGAAATATCAAACTTCAAATACATCGGAATATTTTTCTACCACCCTGATCCAAATTAGGCATAGGTCAAAAAAATTTTTTTGTAAACACAGGGAGTTTCAAATATCCATAAGATCTCGAAACCTCGTCTTGATTGGTAGCTAAAAACTGTGCTTTTTTTTGAAAACAACTTTATAACGTTTTGGAATTGGTAGATATCAATAATCCTACAAAATCCGCATTTCTAGTGTATGAAAGTCTCTCGGAAAAAAATCAACTTCTACGTACAAGTTCTCGATTTTATATACGAAATTTCACTTATTTACCCTCAAAAGACTGAGGGTTTACGGTTAGTTCATGAAGAACTGATTTGAAAATGGATTATCGTAGAAAAAAGTATTGAATAATTTCAAGGTAAGCTCAGGTTCCCGTAGGTAAGACAGGAAAAAAAAATTTACACGATAATTAATGTTCGAAAACGATGAATTAAAAACAGTCAAAATAGAGTACCAGAACGAAGGTAAAGTTCACAAAGAATTGGACAAAAACCATGTCAAAGAATATGGAAGAAATTAATCAGGGGGTAAAAAAAAAATTTTTTTTAGGGGTACCTTGTGGTACCACCGTGCAGGTGGTGTGTCCGGACGCGTTAACCTCCAGGTTAGTGTATGTCTGGACGGGGCAGTCCCCGTAGAAGGGTTCACTGGTCGAATTGACTAGATCCAACACCTGTAGCACCATCGTGCCTTTGGCCGTCTCCGTTGTGGTACTTCGAATGTCACGGACCGCGACTGTTCACACTGTTCACGCAACGACGTACTTCGCTTACACGCCACTTCGAACCATCGAGCGCGATTCTCGACTGACTGGCCGCAACCATACCACCATTCTCCCTCTCTGGCTGGGACTCACTCCCACCCCGACTCACCGAGCTTCATTCAGAAGAACTCCATACGAGTTTTTTCATTATAGGTACATCTCATTTTACTATTTTACAGCTCGACTAGGTGAGCCGGCCGAAGAAGTGATGTATCGCTTCCTCATAGGTGATGTTGTAAATAAGCTTTTAGCCGAGGATGTTTCCACATTCTGGTGAAAAATACACGGGATTTTAAATAGACCCGAATGTTTCGATATGAACGAAACGCTTCGGGCGTTCTTCAAAGTGAATTAGTAGCTTTCAGCGATGACACTTTGGAGTTCAAGGTATTTTACTGGAGCGATAAATAAATTGTTGAGAACTTCGGTAGCGACGTGATGGCAACACAATGAAACGATAAACGATACGGAGTTCCTGTCTCATTCTTTCGCCTTGAAAAATCTTTCTACAGAGACCCTTTCAACACTTTAAAAACATGTAAAAAAAATTTTTTAGGCGACTGTAAATTAAGCGCATTTTCACAAACCCTACTCGAGGGGAGTTTTGGGGGAATTTATTTCAAAACAAAATACATTAGTGGCGATTTCTGAGTACGTTTTTTCCAATTTCGATATATAAAGTGACACTTTTCAAAACTCATTGACAATTTGAAACGTTTTACTTTTCGCAACCAGTTACGCAAAGTAAAATATTTCGTAACTGATGATGAAAAGATACTTGCTTTCATAGTAACGGAGTGAAAAATTGAATAATTTCCATCACTAGACGATTTTAAAGGAATCTCCAAGAGAAGCTTCCAAAGACGTTTTTGGTACTTTCAATATGAATTCACAGCAACATCTTATTCAAAATTAGAAAAAAAATTATGTGAAACAGTTTGGGAAACACTATTTTTCGTATTTCGCGTTCTATTGTGCAACTCGCTTCGCTCATTACGAAAAATAATGCTTTCCCCAACTGGTTGCACAAATAACCATCATTCACGATTAAAAGTGATTATATCCCATATGTTTCCTTGACCATTATAACACAAATAAATCACTCGTTAATAACGAGCCATTATTCACTGATTGTCTATCAAAAACTACCAGTGCCCGACCTATTTTCGACGAATTTTCTTTACTCTGTCTATTTTTCTGGAAGAGTAAAACTTAGTCTAAAGCCTTCCTTGGAGATTCCTTTTTCCAAAAGTCAAAGAACGGTGAAAATCGGTTGGGCCTCGAAACTGTCACGTGACAATGACGTATAAGGTCAATTTTGCATTCCTTCAACCTCCCATATCTTGCGAAATATTCATTAAAAAATCATTTTGTGAACAACATTTTTCATCAGGAATAAATCAATAAATGGGTTACATTTATCTTCATATTAATTCATTCCAAACCAGACGAAAGCTCTCTTCGGATGGAACATTATTTTGGAGTGAATTAAAATGTTAAAATTTGTTATAGTGCTCTATATAATTGTTGGTGATCATTTTCCCTTATATCCTTTAGTTTACTCAGCGTCATTCATGAAAGCCTGAAATCAACGGCTTCCTTCACGGGTTGTTTGCAAAAAATCGATTTTTCTTGCCATTACTTCCTTTTTTTACACTGAAGTGTTCCCGAATATATTATCTCCACTTCAGTGAAATCCTCATCAAAATCGGATATTTGGATCCGAAGTTATGTAGAGACAAACAAAAACTTAAGAGAATTTCACAAATATAACATTCATCACAAGCAGCAGATATAGCAAATATGTCACTCAGGAATAATGAAGCTTTTTAGTGGTGGAAGAATTTTCAAAATCAGTTTGGTAGTTCCAGAGATTTTTTTCCTACAAACCCACAAACTCAAAAAACTGACCGCTTTTTCATTAAAAAGGGTGTTTCAAAAAAAGGCAATCCTGTCTATGAAATAGGTAGAAAACCGAAGAATAATTGAGGTATGATTAGTAAAAAATATTCGTAACGCCATCCGTATTCAAGATAAAGGACATTGAAGAAAAAATGTATACACATTATTTACAATTTTGCCGAAACTACAGGCAACATTGTAATGAAATTTTATACGAATATGTTTTGGAAGCAGATACATCCCATGAATTAGTTTTTATATCTGACTCTCATAGAGGGCGCTAGTTCAAGGTTTGCACTAAGTAGTATTGAACATTACTTTTCAAGGTTAGATTTATGAATCAAAATTTCAATTTGTGATTTGATGAGCCTGAGCCACTAATTCATTACCAAACTTCATGATCACACCACACACAGAGGCTAATATAGATTTTGCTATAGAATATTGAAATTTCAAAAGAGATATTGAAATGAATATTTTATAAATAATTTTTCCACATTCATACTTATAATGAAGTACACTACTCTGTTTGCTCACTGTGGCTATTTTTCACTTGGATTATCCACTTGAATAATAACCATCAAAATGTGCTTATATGTGCTCATAGGTTCATAAAAAATTATTTTTTCCATGCCCAACAGTTAGTATTTGAAATAGATTAATACAAAACCTTCACAGACTTACCCAGACATTTCCAAGCACAAAAAATATCGAATATGATAGCTAGTTAAAACCGGCGATAAAAATGAGAGCTTAACAGCGAATTGTTTGAGAACGAAAGAGAATTTAGTTCAATTTCGACGCATGAGTCCGATTCTCAAATTCGTTATACCGAAGCTATAAAATGTGTATTTTCTACCAGAATATGGGGCCATTTCAGTCACCTCAGAAATGTGGGGGGCACTTTCGCGGGTTTACGATTTTCTTTGTTTTCGATGCAACAACAAGCGCCGATAAATCCGTACAGTCATAAAATTCCGACTAATTGAAATATTAAAATGCAATAGCGGCCGAGTGAATGACTGCAGGATTTATTTTGAGCCCATGCGAAATTCATGTGACAAAAAATAACATAAAAATTACCATAGGAAAGCGGAATTTGAACTGTAATGCACACCGAATATGCGTGGAAATGTTAAAAGCATTCCTTATATTATACAGTGGGAGTCACTTACATGGAATAAATTCTGTAAAGCAAAAACAGTTTTTTCGTTGTTGATTTGCTCGTACAGAACGATAAGTATTTTGAATTGCGCTCTTTTTGACGTAGGAAAATATTATACAGCGTGTCCCAAATTTGATATATGATTTCATCGATTTTTTTTCGAATGCAATCCAAATTTTGTATGACTATTCTTGAAAGGTACCTATAGCAAGTTACACATGGGTAAAAATATTAAATTTCATACCTTGTTGTTTTAAAATTATTCTACTCGAAAAATTAAATAATTCAGGCAGTTTAAAAATGAAATGAAAACATGTAAGGAGAGTAGCATCGTATCAAGCGAAAATTAGTGAGGATATTTATTAGTTTGCCGTTTTGTGAGAAACAATGTTTGTTGAAAAATCGGAGAAAATGTTGTATTTAACTGAAAACCGCAAAATTGATATTTCAATGTTTTTTCGAAAATGGCCTTTATAAATGTCGTAAACTCCTCGTAAATTTGAACAATGTTCGGGATAAAAATGTACAAAAAGCCTATTTTTTTTTCATTTTGTTAGGATTATAAGCTTCTCAGTAGGAACGAAAATGCAATTTTTTCGAAATTGTGATGGAGTAAAACAAAAATAGGCTGACTGGATTGAACTGATTTTTGTGGGTACCTATACAGGGTGATTTTTTTAAGTGTTTCACTAGAAGTTTTCGAGGAAGGAATTGTAATACAGATTCAAGATTTTGGATTTTCGTTTTAGAGAACATGAACTTTAATTGCAAAATATTTTCAAGCGGAATCTACTTCCGGTTTCACCGGAAACGAATGTAACTTCGTTATTTCAAATGCAACACCCTGTATATTTTTACATATTCGAATTCTTCGTTTAATTTTACACTGATTTGATGTATGATATGTGCAACCACTCAAGCGGTTTTTGAATTATAACCTGATTATCAAATTTTTTGAAAAAAAGGTTGTCACAGATTAGTGTCCATATCTTCAAAATCCCTCATTATAAGAATTTCTTTTTGCGAAAGAAGAACAAAAGAAAGTACGCTGATACTGTTTCTTGTATAACTTATGAGGAAATATTATACAGGGTGTCTGAAAAAGGGCCCCAAACTGAGCCTCGATAAATATATGAAATCTCACTTTTTTCAAATCGCATCCCTATAATTTTGTAATTCCAATCGATTGCCGTCAAAAACTACTTAGAGTGTCCCCAACATTCCATGCCTCTAAAATCAGTAATTTCGCCGTAATTGAATAAAATTCGAATTTCGGGAATAAATCAAGGTTTCTTAGTCTAACCATAGATTTATTAGGATAGAAATTTTCAAGAAGGCTATGTCTGTTCATTTATTATGCATTTTTGAGAACTGTCATTTATACTTGTTTGATTAATCGGGCACTATGCAAAATCAGAATTACAGTAACAGTGATGTATTAAATATGTTCTTCATTTACGGTGAATAATAATGTATACTATTTCCTCATAAGTTATACAAGAAACAGTATCAGCGTACTTTCTTTTGTTCTACTTTCGCAAAAAGAAATTCTTATAATGAGGGATTTTGAAGATATGGACACTAATCTGTGACAACCTTTTTTTCAAAAAATTTGATAATCAGGTTATAATTCAAAAACCGCTTGAGTGGTTGCACATATCATACATCAAATCAGTGTAAAATTAAACGAAGAATTCGAATATGTAAAAATATACAGGGTGTTGCATTTGAAATAACGAAGTTACATTCGTTTCCGGTGAAACCGGAAGTAGATTCCGCTTGAAAATATTTTGCAATTAAAGTTCATGTTCTCTAAAACGAAAATCCAAAATCTTGAATCTGTATTACAATTCCTTCCTCGAAAACTTCTAATGAAACACTTAAAAAAATCACCCTGTATATCAAACTGTGAAAGGCACACTTGATTCCCCAATATTTTCGATTAAGCGATTAATTTTCAAAAAACCTACAAAATCCCTTTTTCTATTGATTTTTCAAGATCATGTCAAGAATGTAAAATTTTTTTTTCAAAAATCAATGTCTTATCGTTGTAGAGAATTCATTCAAGTATTTGGGAACCACCTTCAACATTCTGTGCGGTCATTGGTTGTTGAAATATCGATTATTGAAGACAAAATGATCTTTTTTCTTTCAAAGTCCAATATCTAAAAGACAAATTATCGTATCGATGTTTTAAAAAAACAGAATTGAAGCTGAATATACGTGTTATCCGATTCATATTATGATTAAGCCGAAAAAAATTCCGTAGCATAAAACCAAAAATTTTTTTAAAAATTCATTTTTTTGTCAGATTAGATTGAGTGTAAAAAGTAGAAAAAGTTTTATTTGAAGTTCAGACCTAAAAACTAGACACTTAGAGCAACGATTTCTTTTTTATATAAATATACAAAGATTTTTTTTTCAAGTTACAGCGTATTGAAAATCTCCTAGAAATTTTTCCGTTTGTGTATTTTTTCACAACTCTCATCACAGAGATAAGATTTCGAAAATGGTTAATTTTACGCGAATATGTAGTTAATAGAACATAATGCATTTGTTTTTAAGAACTGAATTATAATTGGATGAAAAACATGGGTCCAAATTGAATAGGGAAGTTTTTGATGAAAACTCTTATCGATTTTTTTTCCATCTATCATTGAAGGAAAAGATGGCTATGACCATCTGTCTGGTCATCCCGAATAATCTGAAAGCTAAAATATCTCTTGAAAACTTCGAAATATGATCAAAATGACATTGAAATTCGATGGAAAATCCAAAAATTGAAAAAGGTAGATACTAAGAAAAATATTGAAAACACATTGAAAATTAACTCAATGAAATTATCGCTGTATAATTTTGGATAAGGAAAAGAATAAACCTGTATAGTTAACTCATCTATCTGTCGTACTGAAGTCAAGTTTGAAAAAACACATTCTGGCCGATAATAAAAATCGATACCATGAAATCGCGATATATGAATGGAGGCAACGTTTTAAACCGCATCACGAATGGCCAATTAAAGCGGCCTTATGGCCAGTTTATAGAAATGAGCTCGAACAGAAACCGATTAATTACAGGCAGTACTAACTTTGGGTTTTCGAATCGGATGTTTATCGATAAAACATATTTTATGGGAGCCGCGTTCCACTATTTTATTATTCAAGAAACTCCATTGCGCCCGTTTGAATAACATAACCGTAATGTATAAATCATTCCCGACCGGCAATTTTACTGTCACTATGTATAACGCTCGGCGAAGAATGATTCAATGATTTCATGTCGACTGGCCGAAAAAAATAATCACACGACCGGGTTAAACAACAATGGTCAATTGATTAAAGTCTACGGATGACGCGAGCTCGTCGGTCCTTCAATAAATTATGAGTTTTAAGCAGCGCGGAGGGGTTGTTGTGGGGCGTTCTGACGAGCCGTGGTAAAATCGATCAGTGGACAAATGAAAAAAAGTCAAATTTATCCAAGTGATTGCGTTTCATGTTCAAACAACCCGTTTCCGTATGAAAATAATTATTGTACCGAGTGAGTAAAAAGTAACCACCAGAATACACCCATATCTACTTCTGTAGAAAAAATTATCGAACAAGTCAAATTTTACTACCAAACACACAACATTTCATATATTCAGGGGTAAAGATTATAGAGTAGGAGGATGGGAAACGAAACGACTAAAGTGATGCGAGCGCCATCTGTGTTTCAAATGTGTTACTAAGTCCCTAAGACTGGTTAAAATATTAATTCGAGGGCCATTTGCAGAAACATCAAATTTCAGATGGCCGTTTTGATTTAAGAGGTTTTGAGTGATGATTCTCGTACCGTCTCAACTCAATATAAAAATGAATGTCCCCTTTTTCTGCGCCATTTATTCCTGATGAAAAATGCTCCTTACAGCATAGCCATTCAACGAATATTTCACGAGATATGGCAGGTTGAAGAAAAAATTTAGGAAAGAAATAAAATCTACCCGAGACCGCATGGTCACATGACGGCTACTTCTAGGACCAACCCGTTTTCACGGGAAAGAGATATTTCCAAGGAAAACTTTAGAACTACATTTTACTTCTCAACTTTGGGCCATTCCTCGCCATTTTGGAAAAAGTAATCGAAGTAGAGAACTACCCCCTCTCAGAAAACCATTAGAAAAAGTAGGCGTATATCTCAAATTTTATCCAACCCAGATTTCATACAATTTAGAATTTCTTTCTATCTTAAATCAGCTATGCGCAAACGTTTTTCTAATCTATCCTCAGTTTTTCCCAACTCGGCACCGGATGTGCGATAAAAATTCAGATCATGTGAAGTCGACTTAATTAGAATTTTAATCATTCGCGGGGAGGCCGGGGTGGAAGGAGCTACTGTGGTTATTTGCGGAGAAACTGATAAGAAGTTGGAGATTTTAGAATTTTAACCGCTCCTTATCGCCTCTTGCATGTGTCGCTACGACTGATTTTAATTTGTTCGATATTGAGGGTACAAGTTATGCATTTTTATCAACAGTTGCCTTTGAGAGTACCTCTTTTTGAAAAATGTAACGCAAAGAGGTAATTTTGTTTTTCCAGCTGTGGCACAGCTCATTATGAAAATTTAAAATGGCTCTATCTTTTTATCAAGGCCGAATCGGAAAAAATGGTATAGGAAGAAGGTGTTTCTTTTGACCTCAAGAATCTAGTGTACGAGTCAAAGACTCACCCTGTATATTCTATTTTGTACATATCTGCGCCCATTGTGTAAAGAGTGTTGTAGTTTACAGTGCGAGTCTCGGACTTATAATAAATTCAGTAAATCAAAGACAGTTTTTCTGTTTTTAATATACTAAGAGCAGTCGAATAGTTTTTTAAAATGGGCTCTTTCCGATGTAAGAAAATGTTATGCAGCATGTCCAAAATCTGAGATATGGCATCAACGATACTTTTTTCAAATGGCAATCATAGTTTTTCATGACATTCTTAAAAGAAATATCAAGTTACATATGCGCACCAAATGTCTAATTTCTATGCCTTGTCCTTGAAAGATATTCAACAAACATCAACCAATTATAAAATGGAGAAGTCGAACAAAAAAGTTAAATAAAATAATGGAGGAGAATAGTAAAGTATCGATCGAAGATTATTAGCGAGGATATTCATCGTACTTTGATGTAGGTGAATCAGGAAACTTCTCTCTTGATGAAAAAACCTCTACATTTTGTGCTCTTGTCTGTAGCCAATCGGTATTAATTTTATTCTTTTCATTTAACATTTTTATTTGACAGTCCATTTTTGAACTCCAAGAATTATTTCATTGAATTCTTCGAAAGATTTTCGAATCAAGTGATTTTTGTTACAGTGACTTTATAACGACAAGGTATAAGGATTTTATATTTGGCATACTCTTCAAGAACTGCCATAAGGAATTAGCATTTCTATTCAAAACAATTATAGATGATGTCATATCTCAAACTTAGGACACGCTGTGTAACATTTTCCTTCATGGAAAAGAGCGGAATATGAAATACCTACTGATCGATCAGTCCGAGCATATTCACAACAAAAACCCTCTTTTTGTTTCACTGGTTTCATTTCCAGTTAGGTACTTGTTCTGCTGTATAAATAGTGCTGGTTAATGAAAGCACAAGATTGAATTGAAGTAAATGAATATCTGAGGGAAGGACTGCAAAATTCAAAGGCAAAACTGCTTTAATAATTCACATTGAATATAAAATATATAAATCTCAATAGAAAATATAAAAGATAGTCGACATCAATTCACAGTTCTCAAAAAATTTACATAATTCACATTCATAAAGAAAATATAATTTTGAAGGGCTGCTAACAACTTTTTCGAATCGAACACTACAAATATCAAAATATAAGTTGGGAAAGGAGCTAAATAATGAAGGCATAAAGGGCCACTTTTCATGTGGAAGAAAAGAAAATATTCTACAATATTCTGCTGATTTGCTGATCTCTGAGTTTAGTCAAGGTATCTGAGAATTTTCTCAAGGAAAACGGACCTATTTTCAAATTTTTCGTGTGTATTAAAAACAACTATCAACTATCTTTTTCGGCCACTAAAAACAAATATTTTCTTTCGGGGGGTTTTCAGAAAATTTCTGTGAAATTTGCAGCGATAATAATATTATATTATGTCATTTTTTTGTTACTTCCAGTTTCACCAAAAATACTTATTTGAGTTGAAGGGGATTCACCATACCTATATTTTCACAAATTTTGAAATGACTTGTTATTCCTAATTCGCAAAGATACAGACTGACTTCATTGGAAATAATTTGAGAAAACTAGAAATTGACTGACTTAACAGTTGAAGTATAGGTAAATTTATTAACTCTTCACTAATATGAATAAAAATGTAAACACGTGTTTTCAGATAATCCTTTGTATAAATACAATGTAGTAAGAAATAAATTAGTATGTTACTGCTGGCAAATTAAATGACATCGATTGCTCGATCAACGATTCGACAGTACCTCTATTTCCAAAATGAGACAGCTGAAAGTTTTTAACTCCTTAATACATTGAAGAACAAGCAATTAGGTGTTGATTACCCTATCAAGCTTTGTGAAACCGAGCATTTAAGTTGGAAAGATCGTATTGAAATATTGATGATAATCGGTTTTTGAAGAAGTCGAAGGAATTTACGGTTAAAACAGAAAGAACAGTAGTAACAAAGAATCAGGTATCAGATGCGTCATGCGTCATCGTTCATAAATATGGTCCTCTTAGTTCCATGTACAATCTCAACCCTGTATAACAGTTCATTTGGAAATCATTCCGTGTTTTAAATCATCATGCATATTTCGGGCGTATAGGATGATTTCAGACTGCGCCTACAGAAACATCCTGTAATCAGACACTACCTCAGTCATATCAGCATTCAGGGGTCATAGCACACTTCTTGGCAGGTTTTGCGGTACCCAAATCACGTCCTGGTACTTCGGTATTGCCCCCGTACGGTGGGCGGAAGGACCCACGCCGGAAGTCCTACAATCTACTCTCGATCTAAACCATTCAGGCAAAAGGAATTCTCGTTGCACTTTTGATAACGTCCAGAGGGAAGCATTGTTATTAGAGTTATTCAGGGAGAGATGTTTACCAGAGTTTTAATTCTAAAATTATTGTTCACGCTGTATCAGTATCAGTACAGTAAATAACTACTTGAATTTTCAAAACATTCGAAATTTTTTCAGAATGACTCACATTTTCCAGAAGACAAAGTAAGCGTCATTTATCTGGGTTCAGCATATTGAACGAAAGCGAAAGATACGCTGAAAAAGGGCAATCTGATAAAAATTTCCGAATAATGTGTCTGAGTGTCTACGACATGAAACCTTCGAGACGTTGCTACCCATATTATGACAGATTATTCTAGAGGACGAGAATTTACAACAACAATCTTGAAGTGTTCTCGAACAGAATTGGGATTTCATTTGAAAGGAGATAGGCTATCGGTACTGCACTTATCGAATAAGCTTCTGAACCCTTTTCGATCGCTTATATACACAATGACCTTTATTTCTAGACATCTCTCAACCCCCACTTGTTGAACAAGATAGTCATTTGTGGGTTATGCCTAAATTCTATTCATTTGAGCAGCTATCACCCACCCAGTTTCAAGGATTCATTTCTGATTGAACACCCCAACGATGTTTATATGGAAAAAGCTATGAAATTTACACGAGTTCATTCTTCACTAGTTTATTCTTCACATATACAGGGTGAGCCTTTAACTCGTACAAATATTTCAACAGTAGATTCTTGAGATGAAAAAAAAAAAACAATTTTTTCCGAATAGGCTCGGTTTAAAAAATAAAGGTTGTTGAAAAACCATATGAAAATGTTATTTTTAGGTTAATCTTACAAACGGTTTTATCGAATGAAATGAATTCCAGATTATAGTTTTTCATTCATTTGATTAATCTTTTTCGAACAGAAGATATCACCCACGTCTTCCAGTTTTCTCATTAAGTCCATTACGTATTTAAAAATAACAAAAATTCAAAGAACCCAACTCTTGCAACTAAGTTGGATGCTACCTTATGAATATTTGAACGTCTTGTGAAATGAAAGTATTCTTCATATTTTCTCGTATGCTGCGCCGTTTTCGAGTTATTTGATGTTCAAAAATTAAAAACTCTATGTGAAATTTGAAAAATTGGGTACCTACTTTGGCTGAATACTGCTCGGTTTAAAAGATTCCTATATGTGTAGTGTCACAGATTCACCTAGTTATTCTGAAGATAATTTTGTTTTTCCAGGGGTGGCAAAGCTCATTATGGAAACTTAAAAGGGCTATATCTTTTTATAAGGGCCGAATCCGAAAAAATGGTATGGAAAAAAATTGTTTCTTTTGACCTAAAGAATCCACTGTTGAAATATTTGTACGAGTCAAATATTCACCTTTTATAGTATCCGAGGTAGGACCTACCAACAAATAGTACTACTCAAATTTACAAAAAAAAACAAACAAAAATAATTTTTCATCCACTCAACAGTATTATACTCTTTTAAATATTCAAATTCCATCAAAACTACGAAGAGAATACAAATTTGTATTTTGATGAAACTCAAATTATGTTATAGAAGTTTTTGAATAAATCCTTTTATTTTTTGCTATAGTTAACAGGTTTATCATTATATTTAATACCACTAGAGATGAAATTTTGCCGTCAAAATTTCTCTTGTATATAATATACAAATTGCCGAAAAGCAACATAAATTTTAACTTCTTTAAACCCTTTGGCGTTAACCATTTTAATGAGGAGAGGATAATTGTATGCCTTATTTTTGGTGAGAACTTCATTTATTTAATCAGACTGCAAAAACACGTCTGTCAGCTGTCTTGACGGCAGTGTACCTGCGTGCTGTAGCTTTATTGTTTTGTTTTGTTTATATGTTCATTTCACTTGAAAATCCTTTTTTAAATTTTCAAAGTTTTTGACTTGAATTTTAGTTTTATATCTGTTATATTTTATATGTTGACAAATATGTATGACGGTCGATTTTTCTGCCCAGTTAGACAGCTATGACAAGACTGCTGCATCTCGTCTTGTTACTTGGCTCCCGAAGATGGTGATGTGTTAACTCACCGAAACTAGTCGAGCAGTCGTGTTTTTGCAGTCTGATTAAATAAATAAAGTTTTCTTCAAAAATAAGGCATACAATTATCCTCTCCTCAACAGAAATTTTACCTGGATTTAATTTAATTCGCATTTTGGAATCTGCAAATCGTAGAAATTTGGAGTTTGAAATATTTACGTGCTGTGTAAAACAACAATGAACGAAAATACTGAAACAAAGAGTTTGGAGCAGTTAAGAATTTCTAGATTAGTTTCAAATTATTCATTCTAGACAATTATTCAATAAGGATATGAATATGTATGCTTTCATCGTTATTCACGACAGAAATAATGATTCAACTCCTCTCTTTTGGTTCGCTGGAGAACAACACCGAAAGTCGATTGTAATAAAAAGATATTTGTGTATTTTCTCATTTCGAAGCACTGCCGATTGGGTCTCAATTTGCAGCAATTTCTCGTACCATCGGTTTTCCAGGAAACGCGTTGACAAGCTGGGCCTTATTTACTCTCGGTGTAGGATAAACAAAGAACTAACAGAATTTCAATCCCAGATAAATAAAAACGACGTGAAATCCGCGATAATCTGTTATCTGAGCTTTGACACTCTCGTGTAAACAAGCTGGTTAACTTATGCCGCAAGATAAACTTTTCAAGGCACCCATCGAGGCCCTGTCATACGCTCAAACACCAGAAGAGTGATAATAATTTAATAACAGTCGTAGAGTCCGAACGCTCAATGAGTTCTAATTGAAACTAATGCAGGGTTATTACTGTCAATATTAACACATACTTTATCCCTTAACCGTAGACGGAATACTCTGAGAGACTACCCCTATTCCTCGCACCTAATTATAAGAAAATGCCTTGAAGGAACTGCCGACGAAATATGAAAAATTATATGGAAGATGTTTTTATGGGGATATTTCGAGGCATAAATATTCTCTGACCAGTCATTATTTGTTCATATTCTCCTACTAATTGAGTGCATCAGTTCAAGAAGGGGGAAACTGATATCATTTTCGACTTTGCTAATACCTACCGGGTTCAGTATCTCAGTTAAAATACACAGGGTGTGGATGTTTTTAGTAGGGGTTGACAAAACAAGAATTCTTGCAGATCTCCTTCAAGATCTTGAAATTTCTTGATTAACCAGTGACACCGTACATGGTGAGAACTTTTCATTGCGTCTCGAACTAAC
The DNA here is from genome assembly GCF_907165205.1 of Coccinella septempunctata. Taxonomy (NCBI): domain Eukaryota; kingdom Metazoa; phylum Arthropoda; class Insecta; order Coleoptera; family Coccinellidae; genus Coccinella; species Coccinella septempunctata. The sequence goes on along the minus strand of NC_058190.1, from coordinate 8,335,452 downwards.
ACGACAATATGATGGTTTCCCCATATTTATTTGATTTTCGACGAACTCAGAATGACGTCGCGTAGTTGCACTCTTTACCCCGTTGAGTTGATTGAATTTATTATTACCAAGAAAATAAAAAAAAATGCTCAATAGGTCAACGAAAATACTCGGCTCCCTTTGGTATCTCCACACGCCACGTCACACAAGTGCAGATTGGCATAACTATTATACAGGGCGAGATACAGGGTGAGTCTTTGACTCGTACAAATATTTTAACAGTGGATTTTTGGGGTCAAAAGAAACACTTTTTTCCCTCACCATTTCTCCGAATCGGCTCGGTTTAAGATACAGGCTGTTTAAAAACCAAAATTGTTATTTTTCGTTCTATATCACAAACGGTTTCATCGAATGAAATGAATATTGGAATATATACTTCATTTACTTTTATCTCAGCACTCCGTTGGCCATGGAAATTTGACACATTTCACTCTGTATAGTACGAAAATGTGGGATTATGAAGCTTGTCAAAACATTTTTGGGTTTTAAATCAACGCTATGTTGACTGTTCTACGTAAAAGTTTCTGTTATTACGTATTTTAATTGATGTTTGTACAAACTGATTGAAGGCATATCAAATCCAGTTATGTATTTGCATTGAAAATACAAGAGATCAGTATAAAATCATAATATGCAATAGCTTGAGGAGAGTCAATGTTCGTTATCTTCTTTGGTTAAAGTTTGAATACGTTACGTCAGTTGTAGATTTCAAAAATATTAACTCGAAGATGAAAGGCATATATGATGCAGTGGTTGGGAATGGGTATCTCCCGAAGGAATTAACAGATTATTACAAGAATGTTAAATTTCTCAACAAAAATCATCTTGCATCAATATAAGTAAAAGGAATTAAAGGAAGTTTCAAGTCAAGATGAACTTCACCTTTGAACAAAAATTTCACATGAATAAACATGAATAGCACATTTGTGGCTATATCATAATAATAATAATTAGGTATTTATTGGTACCTTAAGACATTTACAATGTATTGGACAAGTCGAATGAAAAATAGAAAATTCAATTTTCGGGAACTTATTCTACGATGACATTTATCGAAAATCCTGTAGTAAACATTTCGCATTAATTCACTCAAACATAAAATTCTCAAATGCCACAACTTTTTTGGGTCTCCCAATAGAAGGAAATTCTTTGTCATCCTCTTCATTCACAATCTTTCTGATTGTGGAAATATTCAGCTCAAATATAAGTCGTTTAGATTCAGATGAAACATTATATAAATTCTCTTACATTGAATATGTTCGCTACCGTCTGACGTATTGTGGATTTTAGTTTAGAATATCAGGGTAAAAACTATTTGAATGAGCGGACCTGAAGTCTAAATAGCACTTCCTGAAACCTTGTCTCTTTTTCAATCACTTTCGGCATTTTCGTAATAAAAATTGATATTAGTTGTGGCAACGGCGTTATGACATTAACGACATTTCATGAGTGCCAACCTTACTCCGTTCTAGTTACAAAAACTTGAGTAAATTGTTTCATGGCCAACCGACTGCTAAAATAAATGTGAATGAAGTATAGTTTTTCATTAATATGATGAATCTTTATCGAACACAAGATATCACCCCTAAATACAACACTGTTCAAAAGATCCACAGATTTAGCTAGTTATTCTGAAAGTAATTGTCCGGGGATGGCACAGCTCGTTATGAAAACTTAAAATGGCTGTATCTTTTTATCAGGGCCGAATCCGAAAAAATGTTACAGACAAAGTGTTTCTTTTGGCCTCAAGAATCTACTGTTAAAATATTCGTACAAATCAAAGATTCACCCTGTATATATTTTCATTTTGGAAAATGAATTAATTCACGTTCAACCACAGAATATCAACCTTCAAAATTTCATAACCTATTTGACGATAATTTTTTTTAAACACACGTTGCTTGAAATATACTCCAATTAAAAATGAAAAAGTACCAAAATCCTTGAAATTGCGAATCTTGTTGGTGTTAAAAATTGGAGTAATTTTTAACCTAACTCTACCACTCGATGACATCTCTAGCAACTCAGTGACTACGTTTATCGTTACATGCTTCTGTGAACGTAACCTTTAAATCGCTGTCAATCAGCTGTTCAAAAAAACCGGTGGAACCTGTTGAATCTGCTCAATTTATTCATTCTCTTTAGATTCTTCGTTCGTTCAAGTGAATTGGAACTTGGTCTAAATTCTTAACGTGATTTTTAGTGCACTCTCAACTTTTTTCAATCAGCTCAAATCTAATAATATTATTTTATATTATACTAATCAATCGATCAACATCTCAAAAAGGTACAGTATTTTTTCACTCAACAAAAAATGTAATCATTTTTTGCATGTGTCACGTTAGAATATCACTCTACATAATTTTTCTCTCAACATTCACTCCATCGCTATGCATTTTCTCACAATTACATTTGCAATATTCTGCTCTACATCTCTCTATCTTATTTGCATGTATATTTTCTCAATTTTCTCCAAATCTCTCAATCAACCACGTGCTCAATGTACCTAACTGCTTCAACCCTCTCAAAATGCATCGATATTTCATTCACAGTGAATCACATCACCTCGACAACCACTCCCATTTTAATTTCTCTAATTTTAGCACCAAGTTCACATTTCACACCACTCTATTAGAAGCTTATATAGTTGTATTCACTCTCATTTTGTATACATGTCACCTCAGATTATCTTTACACCTCTTACGATCAGACTTCTCAGGCCTCTTAAGTTTCAGGTACCTCTACGCTCAAGTTGGACACTTCGAAGGCTTCTCATAGACCAGATCGAAATCCATCTCACTACACTCAGCACTCCGAACAAAAGGAATACACTCAATTAACTCTCTTGGACAGACTGGTTTGTGATAACGCTCGAGGAGGTCCAACCTGATTTCAACTCAATAAGTATAATTTATTATAAACTTTTGCATGTCTCTATTACCTGAAACTTATGATACTTTATTTCTATTCTCTAACGTTATGAACTGCTCTTCTTGTTTCATCTCAATTATGAATACTATTCATTAATTCTTCTACGTTTACAATATTTCATTTCTCTACATTGCATTTGTAACACAACTCACCTCAATTTATGTACTCTCATACAACACCTTCTGCTTTTCTAATAGATTTGCTATTCCTGTAAGCGTTGGTAATCATCTCTCTACATTACACTTGTAACACAACTCACCTCAATTTATGTACTCTCATAAAACACCTTCTGCTTTTCTAATAGATTTGCTATTCCTGTAAGCGTTGGTAATCATCTCTCTCTCATTCTGTCTCATTACACCTGTCTCAATACATTACATATCTCTAACTTCTCAAGTTGTCACTGCAACCTTCTGTTTTTCTGATAGCGAGACAGTTTATGAAATCGTAAACTCTATCACTGTAAACGTTGTGCTTGCATGATAACACTCTCATCAATTCATAACTATCAAGCTCAATTATTATGCAACTCAAAATACAAAAACACGTTTTGATGCAAATCTATCTCAATTCTCTCAATTCTTATCAAATACATAATGATTGATCTTGTTACTCGATACATGAAATTCACTCAACCTGCTCTTTCTCTCAAGCAAATACAACGTTGATTTTCTTATTGAAACATTTCTTTCAAATTCTCTCAATAACTTCTCAATACTTGTAAATAGGTTCACTCTGTTTAGATGTTGTATATAATTTTTACTTCATGCGAGTGTCTATTTATTATGTGACGTGTTTGATATACAATAAAGATTTTATTTTACCATCTCCAACTCAATCATTTGGTAACAGTCCACTTTTAAGTAATTGCCAAAAATCTCAACACCCAGATTTCTGAACATTTGGTCCTTCGGGCCGGATGGTTGAGTTGGAATAATTATTCATTCATATCACATTCTTCTCAAAAGGTCATGTCTCAAAAGTCGGGAAGATCTTCTCCATCTCCAAAAGAGGATGACGCTCAACTCCAGGTCCCTCCTACTCGATCATCCAGATCTTCCACATCTTCGCAGCCTGATGTGGGACCTCAAACTCGCTCGGCTGGTCTCCCCACCAACCTCAAATTGAAAGTCGCTACTCAAATGAGTAGACTACAACTCATGAAGGACATCTTCTCCAAGCTGTCCAACGTCTCAACATGGACTGTGCAAGACCTGTCCCACACTCAAGAACAGCTGCAAGACCTTCATAAGAACTTCTCAAAGACCCACTCGTATTTTGAGTCAGCGTGGCCTGAGTCTTGTCTCGACCACGAATACTTCGCATCCTCAGTCTTCTTCGAGGAATACTCTCTATACCAATCAGCCATCTCGAAATTGATACAACTCAATATGTCACTCAATCCTGTGGATTCACAGCCATCCACTTCTGCTCAAGCCCCTCAGCCTTCTCAAACTCGTCCTCGATTGCCTGACATCTCAATTCCCACCTTCTCAGGCGACTTCTCAAAATGGCCTGCCTTCCGAGACCTTTTTCAATCACTCGTCATCAATAGCACCTCAATTTCTGACATTGAAAGGTTACATTACCTTCGAACATGTCTCTCTCACGAACCTCTCGACACCATCTCCAGTCTTCCCTTAACGGAAGTCTCGTTCCCCATAGCTTGGAAGAAGCTTATGGATAAATACGAAAATAAAAGGCTGCTCCTCTCGTCTCAATACACAAAACTTCTCTCCTTCTCATTGGCGAATCAGAAAAATTCTACCGCCTCATCTCTTCGTCAATTTATTGACAGCATCGTCAATCCTCTCCAAAGTCTGAAAGCTCTAGGTGAAGATCTAGAGCAGAACAACAATCTTTTGGTGTTCCATATCATCAATCGTATGGATCACGCCTCTCGCACTCATTGGGAAACTCTCATCTCCTCTAATAACGAATTTCCCTCCTTCGCTCAGTTAATGGAGTTCCTCCAATCTCGCTCCAGAGCTCTAGAATGGACTGAGTCCAATCAGAGACAGTCATCTCAAGAATCTTCTCGCTCTCGCACGACAGTGCACACCATCGCTCAAAAGGTTACTGCTCCAATTAAACCTTCTCCTCCACTCATCTCAAGCAAATCGGCCTCCTCGAACACTCCAATCTCAAAAGTCTCTTCTATGCCCAGCTACACCTGCGATGATTGTGGACACGACCACTTTATTGCAGATTGCCCTCGCTTCTCCAAACGCTCACCTCAAGAAAAGGCTGATGTAGTATTACATCGTATTCTCTGCTCCAACTGCCTCGGTAGACATCATCGCCACTCTTGCAGAACGACAAAGATCTGCAAAATCTGTGGAAGTCGTCATCATACACTTCTACATGATGCTCCTCTCAGCAGTAAACCACACTGCAAAGTTCCACCGGTACCCCCTCGAGTGCTTCCACAATACGCTCTCACATCTCAAAAATCTGCTCAAAGGGAGGTGAGTTCTAGCAACTCAGCTCTAAAGCCTTCAAAATAGTTCGAAGAAGCGTTGAATTATTTTTCTTCAGCTATCTCAACCACGACTCAACACTCTCCTCGCCACTGCCATCGCCCATCTCATCACCTCAACAGGATCACACACGGTTCGACTACTCATCGACAGTGGATCCGAGCTGACCTTCATCTCTCAAGATCTAGCCAGAAAACTCAACATCTCTAGAAGGAAGTCGCATGTTGTAATTGTGGGAATTCATGGAAAGACTTCTAAGACACAAGGATCTCTCGCCCTCACTCTCAAGTCGACGTATGACCATCAAACCATAAATATTGATGCTCACATTCTTTCATCATCTTTCTCTAATTTGCCTTCCTTCTATACATGTTTTCAGCAATCTCTACATCTCCAGCATCTCAAGTTAGCTGATCCAGAATACCACATCTCAAGAGCCATCGACATCATTTTGGGTGCTGATGTATATGGCTCAGTTGTTCTTCCTCAGATGAAAAAAGGCCCTCCATCATCTCCAATCGCGCAACTCTCAATCTTCGGCTGGCTAATCCTAGGACCTGTGTGTCAAGAACAGGAACGCCTTCCAATCCAATCTCCAATGTTTCATACTGTTCAAGATGAAGACCTTCATCATCTCCTCACTAAGTTTTGGGAACAGGAAGAAATTCAACCAACGTCTACGTCACATCTCACCTCTGACGAGCAAGAATGTGAAAACCACTTTGTCTCCACTCACTCTAGGCTCTCCTCAGGGAAATACGTGGTAAGATTACCATTGAAATCATCTATTGAGGTCTTAGGTTCTTCCAGACAACGAGCCTTCCGATGTCTGCAAGCCTTGATTCGGAAATTCGACAAGGATCCTGACTACTCTCTGCTCTACCACCAATTTCTCGATGAATATGAACTCCTCCAGCACATGCAACCAGTCTCGTCAGAAAAGGTCAACTCAAGATATTTTCTTCCTCATCATGGTGTTCTCAAAACAGACAGCTCTACAACGAAACTGCGAGTAGTCTTCAACGGCTCCAGCCCCACCTCGACTGGCATTTCTCTCAACGATATTATGCACACCGGAGCGAAACTACAACTCGACGTGATTGATGTTCTTATGTGGGTGCGTAAATTTAAATTTGTCTTCTCTACAGATATCACAAAGATGTACAGACAGATTCTTGTTCATCCTGATGATTGGGATCTTCAAAGCATCCTTTGGCTCGACTCAAATAACAACGTAAAGACATACCATCTCACAACGGTCACATACGGAACTAGATCAGCTCCATTTTTGGCAATCAGAGTTCTTCTCCAACTTCTCAAAGATGAGGGTCACAACTTTCCACTAGCCATTCCTCCATTAACGAAAGGTCGTTATGTCGATGATATTTGTGGTGGAGCAGATACTGAACATCAACTTCTCGAAATTGCCAAACAACTCCAGAACCTTTGCATGGCGGCCGGCCTTCCGCTAGCAAAATGGCAGTCAAACGTCTCAAGTCTCTCTCACGTCATTCAAGAGGAAGAATCAACACCAACTCCAATCTCAGTCGATGAAGGTTCTCACTCAACTAAAGTGTTAGGTCTAATCTGGTACCCTCAAGAAGACTATTTCACTTTTAAAGTCAGCTCCAATCTATCTGGGTCTTTGATCACCAAGCGATCAGTTCTATCTCATATTGCAAAAATATTTGATCCACTCGGTTTAGTCTCCCCTGTTACGATTAGGGCTAAAATGTTGTTGCAGGAATTATGGCTCCAAAAGTTATCATGGGACGAACCTCTACCTCAACTACTCCAACAGAAATGGTACGACATCATTGAAGATCTCTCCAAGCTGGCCAGCATCACAATTCCAAGATGGATTAACACTCAAGAGGGTTCTTTCATCCAACTCCATGGCTTCTCTGATGCATCTCAACTCGCCATTTCAGCCGTTCTCTATCTTCTCGTTCGAACTCCGTCCAAGGAATGCAAAGTTATAATGCTTTGCTCCAAAACCAAAGTATCGCCTTTAAAAACCACTCACAATCCCGAGACTCGAATTATCAGCTGCTCTTCTCCTCTCTCGACTCGTTAATTATGCGCATAATGTTTTAGCTCTCAACATTCACTCAACCACTCTATGGACGGACTCCTCAATCACTCTAGCTTGGATCAACACTCACCCTTCACGTTGGAAGGACTTTGTACGGAACAGAGTTGCAACAATCCAAGATCTAACTCCAAGGGCCCATTGGAGGTATATTTCCGGCAAAGACAATCCTGCTGACTGTGCATCACAAGGGTTAACTTCATCTCAACTTCGCAACCACTCGCTATGGTGGACGGGACCACCATGGCTTTCCAAGTCAGAAGATCCATGGCCAAATCGTCAGCCGGCACCGACAACCGACCATGAATCAGAAGCAAGACCAGCCATCTCCATACTCACCTCCACTACGTCAGACTACTCATGGGATCTCATCTACAGGTATTCCAGTTTGAATAAATTGTTAAGAATTACCTCTATTTGTTCAAAGATTCTCGCACGACTCCAACGCAAGCTGGATCCAGCACACCTCACACACCTGACTTCAACTGACTTGGAAGCATCTCGAATTTTCTCAAAAAGTCTACTTTCCACATGAACTCAAGGCTCTTCAATCACACACTCCACTTCTCTCTTCACATGTATTCAGTAGACTCACTCGACAACTCGACAACAATGGTGTAATTCGTGTAGGCGGACGAATTTCCCATTCTCAGCTCGACCCAGATAGCAAGCATCCAATTATTCTTCCTCAACACTCTCAATTTACTTCTTTGGTTATAGATGAAACTCACCAAACAACTCTACATGCAAGGCACTGTGGCACCGCTCTCAACAACTCATGGCACAACTACCCACATCTCAAGTGCAGCCATCTCATCCATTCCTCCACACTCTGAGGATTGAAAGCAGTCTTTTCGCTCCAGTTATGGGTGGATTGAGTAGCTCAGACACTGGAGTGATGGATTGCCTCAACTTCCTCACAATGGATAATTTACGAAGACCTACTCGATTATAATCAACTCCGTTAATTATGGCGGCCGGAATGTTAAAAATTGGAGTAATTTTTAACCTAACTCTACCACTCGATGACATCTCTAGCAACTCAGTGACTACGTTTATCGTTACATGCTTCTGTGAACGTAACCTTTAAATCGCTGTCAATCAGCTGTTCAAAAAAACCGGTGGAACCTGTTGAATCTGCTCAATTTATTCATTCTCTTTAGATTCTTCGTTCGTTCAAGTGAATTGGAACTTGGTCTAAATTCTTAACGTGATTTTTAGTGCACTCTCAACTTTTTTCAATCAGCTCAAATCTAATAATATTATTTTATATTATACTAATCAATCGATCAACATCTCAAAAAGGTACAGTATTTTTTCACTCAACAAAAAATGTAATCATTTTTTGCATGTGTCACGTTAGAATATCACTCTACATAATTTTTCTCTCAACATTCACTCCATCGCTATGCATTTTCTCACAATTACATTTGCAATATTCTGCTCTACATCTCTCTATCTTATTTGCATGTATATTTTCTCAATTTTCTCCAAATCTCTCAATCAACCACGTGCTCAATGTACCTAACTGCTTCAACCCTCTCAAAATGCATCGATATTTCATTCACAGTGAATCACATCACCTCGACAACCACTCCCATTTTAATTTCTCTAATTTTAGCACCAAGTTCACATTTCACACCACTCTATTAGAAGCTTATATAGTTGTATTCACTCTCATTTTGTATACATGTCACCTCAGATTATCTTTACACCTCTTACGATCAGACTTCTCAGGCCTCTTAAGTTTCAGGTACCTCTACGCTCAAGTTGGACACTTCGAAGGCTTCTCATAGACCAGATCGAAATCCATCTCACTACACTCAGCACTCCGAACAAAAGGAATACACTCAATTAACTCTCTTGGACAGACTGGTTTGTGATAACGCTCGAGGAGGTCCAACCTGATTTCAACTCAATAAGTATAATTTATTATAAACTTTTGCATGTCTCTATTACCTGAAACTTATGATACTTTATTTCTATTCTCTAACGTTATGAACTGCTCTTCTTGTTTCATCTCAATTATGAATACTATTCATTAATTCTTCTACGTTTACAATATTTCATTTCTCTACATTGCATTTGTAACACAACTCACCTCAATTTATGTACTCTCATACAACACCTTCTGCTTTTCTAATAGATTTGCTATTCCTGTAAGCGTTGGTAATCATCTCTCTACATTACACTTGTAACACAACTCACCTCAATTTATGTACTCTCATAAAACACCTTCTGCTTTTCTAATAGATTTGCTATTCCTGTAAGCGTTGGTAATCATCTCTCTCTCATTCTGTCTCATTACACCTGTCTCAATACATTACATATCTCTAACTTCTCAAGTTGTCACTGCAACCTTCTGTTTTTCTGATAGCGAGACAGTTTATGAAATCGTAAACTCTATCACTGTAAACGTTGTGCTTGCATGATAACACTCTCATCAATTCATAACTATCAAGCTCAATTATTATGCAACTCAAAATACAAAAACACGTTTTGATGCAAATCTATCTCAATTCTCTCAATTCTTATCAAATACATAATGATTGATCTTGTTACTCGATACATGAAATTCACTCAACCTGCTCTTTCTCTCAAGCAAATACAACGTTGATTTTCTTATTGAAACATTTCTTTCAAATTCTCTCAATAACTTCTCAATACTTGTAAATAGGTTCACTCTGTTTAGATGTTGTATATAATTTTTACTTCATGCGAGTGTCTATTTATTATGTGACGTGTTTGATATACAATAAAGATTTTATTTTACCATCTCCAACTCAATCATTTGGTAACAGTCCACTTTTAAGTAATTGCCAAAAATCTCAACACCCAGATTTTTGAACAGTTGGCTATACGAATTCATATTTCGTGACAATTTTTCCTGATTTGCTTCTGTGCATGTTCATCTGATTATCTTCAGTTCATTTACTCTGGCACTTGAATTGTCCACTACTGCAAGTTATCTGCCCACATTCTATGATCCTTTTTATATATCTTAACGCCATAAATCAAGACAGCGATTATTCGACTTAGACATGGCTTCTGTTGAAAAAAGTACTATCACGTGCTCAGCATAAAGCTCCAGGCGCCGTGTTGGAGATAAGACCGCACCCGATCGACATGTCATAATCTAACAAAGCTCAATTGGACGCTACCTCTTGAAAACCACCCATTTCCGGCCTGTAGCTCGGGCCCTCCAAGTGCACATATACGAACAGACACCTATGATAATATAGGTATTTGATTTGACATTCCTAGATTCACGTGCTCGCAGTAACTCGATCGAGAAAGAGCAGCAAGTACAAGGTTTGGAATTGCCCTGCCCACCTTATGTTGCGTTTGAAAGGGAACGAACGCACCCCTCCGAAGCAGAGGAAGTGGCCCAAGTGGTGTTGGATAACAGGGGTATATGCCAGAACACGTGCGCGATTATGGGTACACTACTTCAACTGTTTTACGTTGTCAGATGTTTTGGAACTTGTTTTTCGGGACGCGCCATTCGTTCTCAGAATATAAAATGGCCGTTTCCTCTTTTTCCCTATGAAAGGGTTGTGATGGGGTACTCGAAATAGATTCCGAGGGTTGGTACAAGAACTTCTTTAGCCTTTCTTCGAGATTCACGTCTGAAGTACGATGAATTCTATAGGCATACGAAGGGTCTTCTTGATAATCTTTTGCTTATGGAAGTGTCATCAATCAAAACCCTAAATTAGACTTAATTCGGACATTTTTATTCATTCAAATTTCATGTCGTATACTGTACTTTTAAAATAAAAGACAAGAGAGTAAAATGACAAAATTCGAAAAACATTAATCAAATAAATGAACAACTATACTTCATTCAACTTTATTTTAGCAGTCGGTTGGCCATGGAAATTTGACACATTTCACTCTGTATAGTACGAAAATGTGGGGTTATGAAGCTTGTCAAAACATTTTTGGGTTTTAAATCAACGCTATGTCGCCCGTTCTACGTAAAAGTTTCTGTTATTACGTATTTTATCACAATGTCGAATCTCTTCGGAAAATATGTGACGAACATAATTGAAGTTTATACAAACTGATTGAAGGCATACCAAATCCAGTTATTTGCATGGAAAAAACAAGAGATCAGTATAATATCATAATATGCACTAGCTTGAGGAGAGTTAATGTTCGTTATCTTCTTTGGCTTACATCATTTGTAGATTTCAAAAATTTTAACCCGAAGATGAAATGCATATATTGCAGTGGTTGGGAATGGGTATCTCCCGAAGGAATTAACAGATAATTACAAGAATGTTAAATTCTTCAACAAAAATCATCTTGCATCAATATAAGTAAAAGGAGTTGAAGGAAGTTTCAAGTTAAGATGCAACTTCACCGTTGAACAAAAATTTCACATGAATAAACAAGTAACAGGGCAACTTGCGCGTATTTGCGGCTATTCATCTTAATACATCGATGTTATTATAATAATTAGGTATTTATTAGTACCTTAAGACATTTACATTGTATAGGACAAGTCAAATGAAAAATAGAAAAATCCATTTTAGGGAACTTATTCTCCGATGACATTTATCGAAAATCCTGTAGTAAACGTTTCGCATTAATACACTCAAACATAAAATTCCCAAATGCCACCACTTTTTTGGGTCTCCCAATAGAAGGAAATTCTTTGTCATCCCCTTCATTCACAATCTTTCTGATTGTGGAAATATTCAGCTGAAATATAAGTCGTTTAGATTCAGATGAAACATTATATAAATTCTCTTACATTGAATATGTTCGCTACCGTCTGACGTATTGTGGATTTTAGAATATCAGGGTATAACTATTTGAATGAGCGGACCTGAACTCTAAACAGCACTTCCTGAAACCCTGTCTCTTTTTTCAATCACTTTCGGCATTTTCGTAATAAAAATTGATATTAGTTGTGGCAACGGCGTTATGACATTAACGACATTTCATGAGTGCCAACCTAACTTCGTTCTAGTTACAAAAACTTGAGAAAATTATTTCATGGCCAACCGACTACTAAAATAAATTTGAATGAAGTATATATTCCGAAATTCCTTTCATTCCATAAAATCGTTTGTGAAATAGAACTGAAAATAACACTTTTAATGGTTTTTCAACACCCTGTATCTTTTAAACCGGGCCGATTCGGAAAAAATGGTGAAGGAACAAGTTTCCTTTCACCCTCAAGAATCTAAAGTTAAAATATTTGTACGAGTTAAAGACTCAACCTCTATACAGTTTTTTCTCAGTTATCTACAGTTTTTTTCCCGGAATTTACTTCAATTTGTATATATGATGAATGAACTGAAATCTATCTATCTATTAATGACATTAACCTTTATAACCAATTTGAATGGAAAGGCACCTTTTCAGAGGATGTTAGTTGGCTGTAGCAGGCTCAAACGAATTTTTTCAAACGACTGGTTGGTCATCACAAGCATTACATAAAAGAGGGTTTTGTGAACCTTGAGCAGCAGAGGCGGTCTGGTGTAATAAACGAATGATGTTTCGGTCAAAATTTCACATTTTTCTTCAACCGAATCGATGAAAACTACGAATATTATAACATAAAGGGTGTTGTGACTATTCAGCACCATGTGATGTGGTGATAATAGTAGCTGTTGGAATACACGACCTCACAAAATTTGATATAGAGGATGGCACGTGCTTAGAAAGATCAAAATTCGGATTTATATGTTGTTGGGTCAGTTGTAATAAATTTGTAGTCCAAATCCAACATCACTGTTAATTTCCAAAGGTTTTTCGAAGAAAATATAATATTTCACTTTTGCTTAGGAATCCGAACGTCAATATGATGAAGTTTCATGAATATTGACTTCTAATGATTAGAAATCAACGATAAAGTACAAGGTACTTACTACGTAAGTGTACCTGAGTTTGGCTCTGATTTTAAACCACTATCACGATACCGTTAGGTTGAGGTCAAAAATATTCAAATGGTTGTGAAGAAAAATCATTTCATTCCTGTCACTTCAAAAAACCATGTATCAAAATGAGACAGAGCTAATCAGGCATTTCTATTCTCAGTATTTCTGCATATGCAGAAATTGCATATGCATATGCTCAGAAGTGGATTCCTACCACAGGCTGGCTTCAGTTTTCGAAGCCTCATTATCGATATAAAATATGGGTAATAAATATATATTTTCTTTATCAACAGGCCCTGTCAAATCGCGAGATATTAGGTTAGCGTAAGTTTTACGACAGTCAAGTTGACATCGACCACAGAGCGCGGTGACAGTGATTTGACATTTGACCCATAGAACGGGGAAAATGTGGTAAAAGGTGCCTCCGAAATTATGAGTTTCATTTTATTTTCAATTCAAGGCGATTGGCCGAAAAGTTAGATCCGGTATACTAGTTTAGTTGAAATTTTCAATCCCGAACCAATCACTAGTTATCCTCGAGCGAATCATCTGACGTCTATTTTTGTAATGTTTATTTATCCGAGCAACTGCACGTTACAGCACGGAGTGCATTCTGGAAGTAACCATCCCATCTCCGTTTATTAGTTGAAAAAAAAAACGGCTGAAACTCCTCCGCTTCCAATAACAATTTCGCACAGGCACTAGACTATTTCATTCAATATGTATATTTACATGTGTGTATAATAAATGATCACGTTCTCGACCAGTAGCACTGGCAGGAAGGTAGGTGTTTGTCTGACGACCGGAATCGGATGCAACGGTAATAGTTGTAAACCGACCGGGTCTATCCATCCGGCCCAATCTGATCCGCGGTCACTCGACGAGTAATTTTTCGAAATTATTCAGAATGGACATCCTGTATACAGATGCGATACGTGAGATGATTTCCGATACTTTCCTTAGTTGATCTTAGCGCGAGAAGAGGAGGAAACGTCATATCCTCTCTTAAATCACCCAATTAATAATCTGCCGATCATGCAGAGTTAATTAATTATTATTAGATTCGTGTCGAGTTTTTTATCGAGTGTTGGAAATACGGGAATCGTGTGAATATCCATTTCCGACTGAAACGCGGATAAAATTTGGTGGGTAACACGTCCAAATGACGTCGGAACTATTTTGCAGTGTGCAAGAAATGTATAATATACAGTGAGAGTTACTAACTTGCACTAAATCAAAGAAAATTTTTTTTCGTGTGAATATGGTCTTACAGATCAAATACTACTTTAAATTGTGCCATTTTTCATGTAAAAAAATGTTATATAGTATTTGCGCCAAATTTGATATATATCGTCATAGATAATTTTCTTAAATAACAATTTTTTATGACCACTCCTAGAGGGCTCATCAAATTACACATTTGTAGCAAATATCAAATTCTTATTCCTTGTCCATAACAAGATTTGCAGGGTGATTCTTTGACCCGTATGAATATTTAAACAGTAGATTCTTGAAGTCTGAAGAAACACATTTTTCCTGTATCATTTTTTCCGATCCGGCCCTGATAAAAAGATATAGCCATTTCATAATGAACTACGCCACCCCTGGAGAAATAAAATTATACATAACAAGCTAAATCTGTGACACAACACAACTGTGGATATTTTAAACAGAATTGTATTCAGCCAAAGTACCCAATTCTTTAAATTTCACAGATACTTTTTAATTTTTGAACATCAAATTACTCGAAAACGGCGCATTATACGAGAAAATATTAGGAATACTTTTATTTCACAAGACGTTCAAATATTCAGCTTCTCACTCAGTTTCAAGATTTGGGTTCCTTTTATTTTTGGTATAATTATGGTACGAAATGGTCATAATGAGAAAACTGGAAGACGTAGATGATATCTTGTGCTCTAAATAGTTTCATAAAATTAATGGAAAACTATATTCCGAAATTCATTTCATCCGATGAAACCGTTTGTGAGATAGAACTAAAAATAACATTTTTCATGATTTTTCAACAGCCTGTATCTTTTAAACCGAGCCGATTCGGAAAAAATGGTATGGAAAAAAAGGGTTTATTTTGACCTCGAGAATCTACTGCTGAAATATTTCTACGAGTCAAATATCCATCCTGTATATAAACAAACGTCGACTAATTCGAAAATTAAGAAATCTTACTCGGCTAAGGCCCGGTGCTTTCACGTGCCAATAACTAAATTTAATCGATAGATAAGTCTTATTCTCAGGATGAGTAAAAATGCAGTCTTTTGTCTTTCAGATAGTGTTATTCATCGAATAAATCTGTCATTGAAACTCGTTAATAAGATTTTATTTGTCATAGATCGAATGTCGGTACGTCACTATTGGTTGAATTTTTTAGATTCTGGATGTAAGGTTATTCTTTGTGTGATTTGCACGAAATATTTGCTGTCTAGTTGGAATTATGACAATTTCTACAATGCGGTGTCTTATTTTACATTAACCAGTGAAAAGTAGTATACCGTGGTTTCATAGAATTGTTATTCATCTGAAAGCACGGACATAAGATATCCTTCAGATAGGAAATTATTTGACAGATATTTATTGACATTGAATAAAATTTATTCGAAGGTGAAAGTACTGGGCCTAAGTAAAATAATTCAGGTAGTTCAAAAATGGGATGTTAAGAAGTATTTGTTCATTCCTCATCAAAAAGTTGATTAAAAATGAGTAAGGAGAGTAGCATAGTATGGACCAAAGAGGATATTTATTTGTTTGTTGTTTTGTGACAAAAAACTTTTTTGGAACAACCCCATGGGCTTACGCGCCATGACTGATAGCGAAGGGAAAAGTCAGACTCGCGAAACAGGGTAAAGTACGATAAAATATAACAGAAAGCGATACAGTACAGCAGTGTCAAAGAAGTAACCGGTGTAGGTCTAATTAAGAAACTGAACGGTAAAGACGGGGACCTACCTCCTTTATTTCAGGCACTCGCGGAAAACAAACGAAAACTAAAAATTAATTCCTAAGAGCACTAATACTCGCAACACAAAATTATTTATAAATTTGTTGAACGGCTTGTCGTGCACACAATTAAAGTCGAATCACAGAAAAATACGGAGCGTAAACTAACTAAAGAGACTAAAGAGTAAAACAAAGTCAAAGAGTCGAAAGTAAAAAGAGCAAAAGTCAACTTGTTTTGGAACAATCGGGCACTAAACCGAAACCCAAATATCAGCTTGATTGCTTCAAGATCAGCAACGTCAGTTGTTATTTGAATGGACCATCAAATTATTATAATAGACCTCACTGCATCTAGGCGTCATTGATTTTAATTTAAATCCAAATTAGTAAAGGAATCAGAACCTAGTAGTTATTGATAAAAAAAATATTGTTTCTTCTCTTAATGGTGCCTCCTATCTTCCATAAATATGTGTCCCATCTTATACGGGTAGTTTTGTTTTGGTAAAGTTGTGCAGATTTGGTTGCTTCATCTAAATTTCCGATGCAAACTATAATTTCAATTACAGGTGGTCTCAAATGGAAATTCCCCTAGTGAGTACGATTAAAAATGCTCAGTAGTTACAAACCTCTAAACACTAGCGAAGCCATTTTGGTAATATCCCAGAAAATTTCTCAACACAGACACTGTAAACTCTCAGTAACATATCACCAAGAACCAACGCGTAGACACCGGCCAAATTGGTTGTATAAAGCGTGAAGGCTACGCTGAAGACTGACAGACGTGCGATATCTGTATGGTCGAAATGGAAGTAGAAGGCGAAAAAAAAAAGAATGGATATTTCGTATTGTTGGAAGCCAAGCATGTCCGAAAGAACGATGTTGCATCTAGATGTGCAATACCCTGTATATACCTACCTAGTTCTCCTCACTTTCACCGTCGAACCTATACAACCTCGCGAGCCTCATACGAAATGGAAGATTCGGTATCCGGTCCCCTACATTGTAACTACAACCGTATTATTCTCGGTTTTTGCAACTCTTACGATTGTTTACCGTGTGCCAATATTTGCGTTTAGTGTCGTCTTGCGTTCTGTTATCACGGCTGGCCGGGCACGACCATGAGTGAATCATTTTTCATAGACATAGGTACTCACTGACATATTTAATAACTTTCAGTTCTTCGAAATCTTCGGAGATATGTAAATTCTGATAGAGAAATCAGTCATCGACTCCGGGTTATGAGTTTGCGAGCGCCCAGGGTCCAAGGGTGCCCGTTGATGGGTGGAATATGCTCAAGGGTTTCGGAATTATAGGCTGTATCACATACAGGGTGTTTTCAAAGGTGAGGCTTTTTTCGACAGAATGTAGAACTCATCAAAATAAGTCATTAAACCAAAAATTGTCTATATAAAATATCCAAGATGGCTGAGATACAACCCCTAGAAGTTCGACAAAGTTTCATTGAATTTTAAGTACGGGACTGTGGAAGGTGACTCCGACATCGCAAAAACGAAACAAAACATAAACATATGGCTGGACAATTAATGGTTCAGTAACAAGTTCATCGGATTAGATGCATCAGGTCACTTTTCAAAGAATCATAATTGTTGTATCGTGCAATTTAGGGTGAAGAAAAAATGTAGAAAATCGAGGCAGTTTCTTGAAAGTGCTTATGTTAGTTATGTAGAAAAAGTGCTTTGATGTTTCCCCATTTCATCCCATTTTTAAGACGATTGTTGGAATGTTCGAACAAGAAGATTGTGATGCCCATTTTGAAAAAATTCGTGAATATTACCTAATGCTTTGCGATAATTCAGCTAACAAACGGTCTAAGGTCTTATTAGGATCTATTTCAGTAATTTTTTTCATTTTTTTTTTTAATTCTGTTGAAAAAAAAGATTCTCCTTTAAAAACACCCTGTATAGGGTGAGTCTCTGACTCATTCAAATATTCCAACTAAGGATTCTGGAGGTAAAAAAAACACATTTTTCCTTTACCATTTTTGAAAAATACAAGCTGTTGAAAGACCATGAAAAAATTATTATTAATTCCTTCCTACAAACTGTTTTATCGAATGAAATGAATTTCGAAATATGTACCTAAAGTTTTTCATTTATTTGATGAATCTTTTCAGAACACAAGTCTTACGCACCATAAAAATACCGAAAATTCAAAAAACCCAACTCTTGAAACTAAGTTGGACGCCATCTAAGGAATATTTGACCGAATAATTCGATGTTCAAAAATAATTAAAAAGTAAAATTTGAAAAATTGGGTAATTTGGCTGAATACTTTAGTTATAAGATCCTCAGATGTGTAATGTCACAGATTCACCTGGTTATTCTGAAGATAATTTTGTTTTTCCATGGGTTGCACAGCTCATTATGAGAACTTAAAATTGCTATATATTTTAATCAGTGCCGAATCGGAAAAATGCTATAGGAAAAAAGTGTTTCTTTTGACCTCAAAAATCTACAGTTAAAATATTTGTAAGAGTCAAAGACTCACCCTGTATACGTGCATTTTTGGAAGAATTTCTGGGAGCCAAGAAGAATTGAACGAGAAATTCATTATAAAAATAAGGGAAAAGGTCAATGTTTACTTTAAATTACTCAATGTCTCATGTAGAATTAGGGAGTTCATGTTATATATTGACTTAAAATACACAAAAATGTGAAATCTCAAATTAGAATAAGGTGAGTTTATTCGCCGATATGGCTATGATAGATAATGAAAACAATCGGACTGGCAGAAATCGACATTGTAGAATACCGGTTTCGCTCTTTTTTGAACTCATTAGTATCGTATAACTCAACCAACGATGCCGACTGAATGAAACAGAGGTTCTTTTGTTCAAATCCATTAGCCGCATAGAACTACTAAACAAATCTGTGATACACCTGGTGACCAACAACCTGAACTTTCACATACATGGCTACTCAAAAGTAGATATCTGCCTACATTTTTTTCCTCTCGTTAATTTGCAACTACATATTTCACTCTGGAGTAGAATGAGTCCCAATTTTTGGACTTACAGATATTGCTTTTTCTATTTTGAAACATCCCTTTCATGTTGCTTAAGGCGAATTTGTATTTATAAAAGATCCACCACAGCTTTTTCCTCCAAAAATCAAAATAAGATCATAACATTTGAATTTTTAGCATTTTTTGTGCGAGTTATGTTCTCACGTCAAGTTTTTTGAAGTTTGAACGAAGGGGACCACACTACCTGAACTAGCGGTCAAAACCAAAGTGAAGATACAATTGAGATTTTTTCAAACGAAATAGTTCATAACGTAGGCTATCATTTTCTCTTGCCGATTAGCCCCATCGAGTTTTTTGAGCATCTCCTACCTAGCTACCGTAATTCTCGTGTATTCTACAAAATACACCATTGACTTGATGGACACCAGAACCGATAGTTAAAATTTTGAAAGACCTTTAAAAATTTACAGCGAACCATAATTAGGAAGCAAGAAAAAGGGCGATCGGAAAAAAAAGTGTCATCAGGTAGCTCTTGTCTAAATTGGAAATTACACATTTCGTCACGATAGACCATCGCGAAGCTAGGTCTAATGCTGACTACCCATCGTTTGTTTTGCCGTCATAATCATTTTATAATAACAAAAAGATGAGTATCGTCCGACCCATTAAAATTGCATAATTTGAAAAAAGTGAATACATATCGTCACGGTTTGAATATTTGAAAGCTGGGTGTTGCCAAATCTAGGTTAATATCGTCACTTAGATGAAATAACTTCTTCGATAAACACTCGTTCAGAAATAGTCGAGAATTCTGATAAAATCGCGCTAAACTCTGATTTATAGTTACGACTTGAATTAGAATTATGGTCGTCAATAAATCTGCACCTTATATGCGATTAAGTGTTCAATACTCAATGGTAAAGCGCCATAAGTGATCACTACCTTGCCCTTTTTCATATATGTATCCTAAAACTTCATTATCAATGCTGAAAATCATTTTCAGATCAGTATAATGTTCCTTTTATTTTAATACAGCTAATCAGAAATGCGACTGATGTCACGTTTTGCTGACGTGCATGAATAAATTGTCTTTTACAAGCTTATTTGACAGATAATTTGAGTGACAACCTCAAAATGGTTTTCAAGCATCAAGATGAATGCTCATCCAGAATTTTGAAGGGAGGCTGCGACACAAGTGGCACAAGAAAAATCCACAGATATTTCATATCATAAAGAGCATGAAAAGTTTTTGGTGTGTATTGGGTAGTAACAAAAAAAAATTGTGAGTGAATCGTTGATGCTAACGTATATGATAGAAATGTTCAAGATGCAGAGAATAAAAGTTGAAATAGATTTAACATCCTACAAACAAGTTAGTTCTGGTTCTTACTAGAAAATGCACTTTTTCGTCCATATTTCTGAAACTATTCACTTTACCGAAAATATTTTAATAAATTTTTTGCTCAATTTAACAGGGTCTACATGATGAACAAGAAAAAAATATAGGTTGCCCTTTGAAAAAATCAAGTTTCGATTGAACTTCTATTTGAATTTTCAACTTGAATTTTTGAAGAGCCTGTATATCGGATTGCTAAAAATAAAGATGTAACATTTGATCCAGTATGTTGAAAGGAGCTGGGCAAAATTTGGTATTGATACATTTATCAGAAAGCTATACTCCATTCCATTTATTTTAGCAGTCGGTTGGCCATGAAATCATTTTCTTAAGTTTTTGTAACTAGAACGGAGTAAGGTTGGCACTCATGTCGTTAGTGTCATGACGCCGTTGCCACAACTAATATCAATTTTTATTACGACAATGCCGAAAGTGATTGAAAAAAGAGACAGGGTTTCAGGAAGTGCTATTTAGAATTCAGGTCCGCTCATTCAAATAGTTATACTCTGATATTCAAAAATCCACAATACGTCAGATGGTAGCGAACATATTCAATGCAAGAGAATTTATTTAATGTTTCATCTGAATCTAAACTACTTATATTTCAGTTGAATATTTCCACAATCAGAAAGATTGTGAATGAATAGGATGATAAAGAATTTAATTCTATTGAGAGACCCAAAAAGTGGTGGCATTTGAGAATTTTATGTTTGAGTGAATTAATGCGAAAAGTTTACTACAGGAGTTTCGATGAATGTCATCGTAGAATAAGTTCCCGAAAATAATTTTTCTATTTTTCATTTGACTTGTCCTGGACAATGTAAATGTCTTAAGGTAACAATAAATACCTAATTATTATTATTATATCAATGTATTAAGATGAACAGCCACAAATACGCCCAGTTGACCTGTTAATTGTTTATTCATGTGAAATTTTTCTTCAAAGATGAAGTTCATCTTGTTTTGAAACTTCCTTTAATTCCTCTTACTTATATTGATGCAAGATGATTTTTGTTGAAGAATTTAATATTCTTGTAATTATCTGTTAATTCTTCGGGAGAAACCCATTCCCAACCACTGCATCATATGCATTTCATCTTCGGGTTAATATTTTTGAAATCTACAACTGATGTAACGTATTCAAACTTTAGCAAAAGAAGATAACGAACATTAACTCTACTCAAGCTAGTGCATATTATGATATTATATTGATCTCTTGTATTTTCCATGCAAATAACTGGATTTGGTATGCCTTCAATCAGTTTGTATAAACTTCAATTATGTTCGTCACATATTTTCCGAAGAGATTCGACATTGCGATAAAATACGTAATAACAGAAACTTTTACATATAAAGGGCAACATAGCGTTGATTTAAAACCCAAAAATGTTTTGACAAGCTTCATAACCCCACATTTTCGTACTAGACAGAGTGAAATGTGTCAAATTTCCATGGCCAAGCGAGTGCTAAAATAAAAGTGAATGGAGTATAGTATCAGCTATTTTAGTGAGCACCTACAGCTGTCAAAATTTTTGGACAAAGTCGAATATCTCAGAATCGGTGTTATATAGGACCATGGTTGTCATACCAAAGTTACCTTAAAATTTGACAAGAAATTCAAAAATGCAATAATATAGAGGCTGTTCCATTTGAAATAAGAAAATTGATACCAACAGGGAAAAAACGGAGCACCCTTTATTAAGGTGGGTTATAAAAAATTAAAGTTCAAACGATTACAGACAAGTTTTGTATTCAACTTTTTCTTCTAGCTCCTTTAGTTTCCACAATAAGGTATAGGGACTATTGTGCAAATCATGCTTTACCAAATGACTATACCTAAAGGGCCCACAAATCAATTCTACCAATCGATATGAAAAACTTTGATTCATACAATAAATAATTGTGAAGATAACGGAGATTCTAAGCAAATAAATATCAATTTGCCAAACTCCACAGTATTTGAAATAGAATGCGGTAACAGTCATATAGAAAACAACGTGACTAGTAATTCACAATTGAGTCACTCTTTTCCTAAAATCTTGAACGAAAAATGGGCACCCAGTCACGCGCCATGAAATATGGCAAACTAAAAATATTCCGGCTACATTTCCTAGAACATTTTCACGTGTCAGAAATATCGACCTGTGCAATTTCAGCATCTCGCGAGTGCAACATGATCCACCTTTACGAAATGAAAAGTTTTAAGGGGAAATCGGCTATGGAGGTCGGCAGATGAACGCTTCACGGTTAACGGAGTTCTTGCGAAAAAATAATATGAACGTTTATATCGGACGCTCTGATTATTTTTCAAGTACATCGGAACAATCGGAATGATATTGCCTCAATTGAATCTTCCTTCGACACAATTCGAATTTCGAAATATAAATGTAGGCGTATCGCAATTCTCCCATTTCCTACTAGCTGGCTGAGATTGAGATAAAACACAATATATAAAACTGAAAACAGAAATTGCGACTTGCGAAATACAGACAGGTGAACAAAAACATTTTCTATGGATTTCAAGTGTCTCCTCAAACGGTTTTTGAAAAAAAAACAATTTTTCGACTATAAGCTGCGCAGAAAGCTGGCGCTTGCTATTTCGTGTTAAACATGACGTTTGAAATTTCCACTTTGACGAGGATGTATTGATATCTTGTTAGTCTAGACCAGTTCCATGCATAAATTTTTTTTTGCGTTATCATAGCAACGAAATAACTCATTAGAAGTGTCACTGTGAAGTTTGAGGTCAAAAAAGTAAACCAGAGTTACGCAATAAATTAAAATGAAGAAGATTTCCACCGAAATTGTGAAAATCGAAAAATGGAAGTATCGAGCTATCATCAAGTACCTGTATTTAAAAGGGTTAAGAGGTGAGCAGATTTACGAAGATATGCTTTTAATACCCTTGGTGATCAATGTCCTTCGTATGCGACCGTGAAAAATTGGACTGCAAGCTTCAAAAGAGGTGAATTTTCTATTGAAGATGATGACCGATCTGGAAGGCCAGATTCTGTGTCAGTCCACGAAAATATCGATGCACTTCATGACATGATTTTAGATTTTATCAGACCGTCGAATTGGGCTAAAACGGATATCTGAAGCACTGAATATTTCATACGAACGCGTTCATCATATAGTCCACGTCAATTTGGACATGAGAAAAGTTGCTGCAAAATGGATCCCTAAATGTTTGAATGTTGACCAAAAGCGTGCAAGGGTAGAAGCATCGCGTTCGATCTGTGCTCGATTTGAAAACGATGTAGACTTCTTAAACCGAATTGTTACTATGGATGAGACTTGGGTACATTTCTACGATCCAGAAACAAAGCAACAATCGATGGAATGGCGACACTCTGGTTCTCCAAGACCTAAGAAGTTTTGTGTCCAAAAATCTGCTGAAACAGATCTTGCTTCAGTTTTTTGGCAGAAAGTAATCATGATTGATTTTTTGGATAAGGGTAGAACAATAATCGGAGATTACTATTCGAAATTACTGACCACTCTACGGGAAAAAAATCAAAGAGAAAAGGCACGGAAAGCTATTCAAAGGTGTTTTGCTTTTGCAGGACAACGCCCCTGTACACAAATCTCATGTTGCCATGCAAAAAATTCGTGATTTAGGGTTTGAATTACTAGAACACCCCCCTTATTCACCAAATTATGCTCCATCCGACTATCATCTCTTTCCTCAACTGAAAAAAAGTTTAAATGGTCGTGAATTTTCTTCCAACGAGGAGGTAATAAAAGCTGTGGAGGTCCGGTTTGCAGAGCAATAAGAAAAAATTTTTTGAAAGGTCTAGAGACGTTGCAGGCTCGCTGTTATAAATGTATCCAGAATATGTTGAGTAATAAAATATTTTGACATTGAAATTTTGTTTGATTCTATAGTAGGCCAAAAATTTTTTCAATTTATCTTCGTATATTGTATCGCTACAGCAAGAATCCTTCGACTATAACATCGTTTTTGTAAGATAAAAGCAGATTAAGGCTCTATAGCCATTTTAAGTTTCCCTAATGATCTAAGCCAGCCCTGTAAACCTGACACTCAAGTTTTTCTAATCGTTGAATATTTGATCTCAGAGCAAAAACACAACTTCCAGTCCAATGGGAAACGGTAATAACTGACGGATCCTAACCAAATATTATCAGGAGCTCCTGAGTATAATTAATTACTCTAGCGCCATCTAGTAGACAACGAGTTACAACTCAATTCCTCCCCAAATCAGACCCCAAACGAAGATTTGTATTATTTCTGACATTTTCATGTCATGTTCAAATAAATTATTAGCGGAAATAGGTAGATTATTGACACTGTTTAACAGTTTTTGTAGTATCTAAGTATCCCGTCTATATCTGACGAGAAGTTCACTTTCTCGGAGTGAAATGAAATGCGGCAAAGTTAATAAAAACGCACGGGCGTGATTTCGAGCCGAAACGGATAATCTCAGCGATTCCTTATGAGATTGAAGGTTGCAGACCGGAATCAAATAGTGTTAAATTAAGAGATCATATTCCCGAAAGTACTCACCTTCGTGAAGGAAGTTGTTGTTGGATAAGTTTGCGTTGGTGTGGCTATTCGACACAGGTGTCACCACTGGTTTCCGGTCCTCCCCAGACATAAGGGCGGCCTGACTGTAGTCTATATAAGCGTTCAGTTCCGGAACACACATACTGTCGTACATGTTCGCCGACACGTTGCTCGAGAGGGCTCGTTCTTTTTCAACATCTGAAAAGAATGGATTTCAAGGATTTAGCAATTTTACTGGTGTACCTACCACAGATTGTTTCATGAGCGTGCAGTAATATTCATAGGTTTTTGGACATTCCAAAAAAACTTTTTTAGAGTTCAGTTTTTATATTCATTATAGTTTTTATATATAAAAACATTCGGATATGCGATTTTCTTACGTTTTTCCTGTATTTCCGATTCCAAAACTGATGAACCATTTTTTTTGTGGGATATGTGAATCTCTCAAAACGCAAATTTTCATCAGGTTTGGTCCATTATTGGAAATTGTTTGCAAAAATGCGTTGTTTTGAATAAACGAGATGATTTTTAAGGTTAGGCTAGAACTCATCGAAACAAATATGTAATTCCATCAAAAATTGTCTATGCAGGGTGAGTCTTTGACTTGAACATACATTTTAACAGTAGGTTATCGAGGTCAAAAGAAATGCTTTTTTTATATACCTACTATTTTTTCCGATTCGGTCTAGATAAAAAGATATAGCCATTTTAAGTTTTCATAATGAGCTATGCCACCCCTGAAAATATGACACTGAAGTTTTTTCTAAGCATGAGATATATTGTTTCAATCTTCGAAATAAGCTACTATACATCAAAAAAGCGAAATTTCTAAATAAAAAAAAAAACAAGCATAAATTGACTTTTTCTGTTCAATTAGTTCAACGAAGCAGTATTTATAATATGAGTTACGGCAATTTCGTTGCCGATAAATATTGAATATTCTTCACATGATTTGTATTTCATTTTCGATAATAGATTCAAACATAACCCAACCTAACTTAACCTTTCAGTTCATATAATGAACGACTTTTAGTCTGAACGTTCAAACATTCTTCTTCTTTGTCAAATTTCAAATTAACGAATTTAGAACAGGATAATGACAACAAAATTCCCTTCAGATTAACAAGCTGAATCATTGACACTACACATCTGTAATGTGTTTGAAGGTTAATTCTGTGGATCTTTAAAAAAGAGTTGCATTCAGACGAAGAACCCACTTGATTTCACAGAAATTTTTGATGTCTTAATATCAAATTAATTTAAAAGGCAGTATTATACCAGAATATATGAAGGATACCTTTATTTTTCAAAATACATACATAGTCAAATATTCATTAGAGGGCGTTCAACTCAGTTCCAAGATTTGTGGTCTTTGAATTTGTGTTATTTTTATGATACATAATGGTCATAATGAAAAACTGGAAGACGTGGGTAATATCTTGTGTTCGAGAAAGATTCATCAAATAAATGAAAGACTATATTCCGAAATTCATTTCATTCGATAATACCGTTTGTGAGATGGAACTAAAAATAACATTTCTTTATGGTTTTTCAACAGACTGTATCTTTCAAACCGACCCGATTCGACAAAAATTATAACGAAAAAAAGTGTTTCAAGAATCTACTGTTGAAATATATGTCAAATACTCACCCTGCATAAGTCTATGCTCTGATCGAAGATTAAATTTTGTTTAGATGTTAACGTCTATCGTCTCTATGAATTATTTGGTTTTCAGGAATTTGAACGTTGGCAATAATAGAGAAAGTCAAAACGAAAAGTTTGAATTATGTACTGTTATTATTGCATTAATTTTGACACCTTCAGATTTCCGAATTTCGTCTTTTTCTTCCTTCTAATATGTCTACAACTGCTGATTTTCAAATTAACTGAACGAGCCTGATACTAAGCAGATCTTGGTGATTGCAACAATCAATCGGACAATTTCCTATATTTTTATAACTTTCAACAAAATTTTACTATTTATTCAGGTCAAATACTTTCCTAGATTATATTCACATATTTTTCAGAAAATATAGAAACAGAAAATATAAGTGATCTTTGGTGACCAGAGATCAAACTATACTCCATTCACATTTATTTTAGCAGTCGGTTGGCCATGTAATAATTTTCTCAAGTTTTTGTAAGTAGAACGGAGTAAGGTTGGCACTCATGAAATGTCCTTAATGTCATAACACCGTTGCCACAACTAATATCAATTTTTATTACGAAAATGCCGAAAGTGATTGAGGAAAAGAGAAGACAAGGTTTCAGGAAATGCTATTTAGAATTCAGGTCCGCTCATTAAAATAGTTATACTCTGATATTCTAAAATCCACAATACGTCAGACGGTAGCGAACATATTCAATGTAAGGGAATTTATATAATGTTTTATCTGAATCTAAACGACTTATATTTCAGCTAAATATTTCCACAATCAGAAATATTGTGAATGGAGAGGATGACAAAGAATTTCCTTCTATTGGGATACCCAAAAATGTGGTGGCATTTGAGAATTTTATGTTTGAGTAAATTAATGCGAAAAGTTTACTAAGGGATTTTCGATTAATGTCATCGTAGAATAAGTTCCCGAAAATTGATTTTTCTATTTTTCATTTGACTTGTCCTATACATTGTAAATGTCTTAAGGTACCAATAAATACCTAATTATTATTATTATATCAATGTATCAAGATGAACAGCCACAAATACCAGTTGTCCTGTTAATTGTTTATTCATGTGGAATTTTTGTTCCAAGATGAAGTGCATCTTGACTTGAAACTTCCTTTAATTCCTTTTACTTATATTGATGCAAGATGATTTTTGTTGAATTTAACATTCTTGTAATTATCTGTTAATTCCTTCGGGAGATAACCATTCCCAACCACTGCATCATATGTATTTCATCTTCGGGTTAATATTTTTGAAATCTACAACTGATGTAACGTATTGAAACTCTAGCCAAAGAAGATAACGAACATTGACTCTCCACAAGCTATGATATTATACTGATCTCTTGTATTTTCCATGCAAATAACTGGATATGGTATACCTTCAATCAGTTTGTATAAACTTTAATTATGTTCGTCACATATTTTCCGAAGATATTCGACATTGCGATAAAATACGTAGTAACAGAAACTTTTACGTAGAACGGGCAACATAGCGCTGATTTAAAACCCAAACATGTTTTGAAAAGCGTCAAAACCCCACATTTTCGTACTATAAAGAGTGAAATGTGTCAAATTTCCATGGCCAATCGACTGCTAAAATAAAAGTGAATGGAGTATACGTCTGGACTATTGAGGCTCACTTTGATATCAATATTTCTTGAATGGAGCATACGAGTACTGCCCAACCCTGAGAAGAAGGCCCATCTTTTTAGCGCGTTCGTTTCGTAGACGATGATAACGTGAAATCGGCCGTTTGCTTCTGCAGCCTGTAATAACTCAATGGTCCAACCCTAGCACTCTCACTTTCCGTATAATTTTTATTCATTCTGGCTTGCACTAGCTCCTCATTGTACGGTGGATGCCCCTCGTAATTGGCTATCATCTTACGGTTTACCGTTCAAATTTACAACTACTGACATAGAGAGATATTAACCGAGTTCCACGGCCCGTGAACAAAAGATTCGCTTTCGGTGTCTCCATTATTATTAAGTCCATATAATGCTTTTTTGCAAGAACCTTCGGCGGAGTAACGAGGCTCCCACGAGGGCGGGAACGTCTAGAAACAAGCTTCGTTTCCCATGGAAGGAACTTCTTTACCCTTCACCTTCGTTCTCAAGAACGTCGAGCCTTTATTAGATCACCCTTGAAGATGGCGAACTGAATAATTGGACTGAATGGAGTCGGAGCTGAGGACTCGAGGAAAACTATTATATTGTTAGTGTGATCTGTTGGAGTGGATGAGTCTCATCAGACAAGTCTTTTCAGGAATTTGTCCAACGGAATTAGAAAATATGGGTTTTTGTACAACTGCCATTAAAAGTGACACTTTCAGTGACAGCCAACAGAGTTAAAAGTGATTGTTTACGTAGAAGCTTGTTAAAAATATTTTCAACATCAATCATCAATATATAACATTACTTATGAACATTAATATTGAACGTACAACTAGAACAATTGCTAAAATTAATGGTTTGCGACGTTAGGGAGCTTGGCAACACTTGAAGGTGCTTCACCCACTTGAAAGATGCTGTTGTGATAGCGAAACACGTGTCGTGATTGAAAAAACTCATTATGTGAAAATCGGATAATTTTCTAGTTTAATTAGATGCCGCCATTTGTTGAAAAATGGTTTGCAAATTTTGGGAATATATTATATTGAAAAAAAATGAATGTAAAACATGGTAAGTTTTTGCATATGGTTCATAAGGAATTATTTATTTATCACTGGAGAGAAAACCGATGGCCGATTAGTTTAAATAAAGAGGTTTCCGATACAAATTCGAATCAAAATTCGCCATCTATTTAGGAACAACCTGTAACTTTTTTCTCTTGCATATAAGGGTAGTAAAATCTAAAACATGGTTTAAGTAACAGTTCCTGAAAATTTTATCTTTTTGGCTTGAAGGGAAAAGAAATAGCTGAAAATTCAAGACGAAAAACAGTTTTTTGTGAATAACTCAGAAAATATCCATTTTAGGGCAAGGGTGTGATGCATACACTCACATTATTTTTTAACGTAGATTCAATATCTGCCATACAAAAATGGGGTTCTAATTTGAAAAAATTTATTTTTCACGATTTTGTCATCCCTAACTTTGAAAGCGATTTTTTCACCCCCTGTATCATGAATCGCGATTTCGATTTTTAAAGTGGATACATCAATCTTACATCTTGAAAAATCCCAAAAATGAAAATTTTCCATCCAAAAACCTCGAAGTTATTCTTGTTTCAGCGGAGCTCTATTTTCGATTTTTTTTTCGAATTTTCCCGCTCAGAGAGAATTTTCCAAAAAAAACTGAAGAATGTTACATCAAAATAACTTGAAATTTTCTAAGAAATCTATTTCTGCAATAAAAAAAATGGTGTTCTAATTTGAAAAACGGAAGTTGACGTCATTTCCGGAAAAACCGGAGGTGCTCATGCCTTGAAAATATTTTAGATTTCATCAGCATCGTGAAATACTTATAAGTGCAGAATTTCATGAAAATACGTTCAGTAGTTTCCCGTATAAATATGGGTGAGGTTCCTCGTGAAAGACCCTGTATAAATTCTCTTACATTGAATATGTTCGCTACCGTCTGACGTATTGTGGATTTTAGAATATCAGGGATTAACTATCTGAATGAGCGGACTTGAATTCTGAAAAACACTTCCTGAAACCCTGTCTTCTATTTTTTTCAATCACTTTCGGCATTTTCGTAATAAAAATTGATATTAGTTGTGGCAACGGCGTTATGACATTAACGACATTTCATGAGTGCCAACCGTACTCCGTTCTAGTTACAAAAACTTGAGAAAATTATTTCATAGCCAACCGAGTGCTAAAATAAAAGTGAATGGAGCATAGTATGTTGAATGAAAGCTTGTAAAAATCGAAATAAAATATCGTTTTCTTTATGAAGAAAACCAAGAATATGCCACAAAACAATTCAAAAAATAAATCGATATTGAAATGACGCTATTTTGCATCCACGCATGACGATTGCAACGATTAAATTTATTTAGACTGAAACCTACCTTTCTGGAGCAATTCCAGATGTTCCCACAAGATATCGCCGACGAAAGCGGGTGCCCTTGCAGCAAACGCATCCTTTCCCATCGTACAAATGTCCTTTCCCTTCATGCGAAACTGGTGGAGGGCTATGCCTTCCAATGAGAATTCTTTGGTTGCCCACTGTAGCCAGTGCGCTACATGACTTTCCGTCCACTGCCGAGGATCTGAAACAAGAAGAGAATCAAGTATGGACAAGTTTAGATACTGTAAGAATTTAAGGATCAAATCTTCAGATGCGTAAGGGAGGAGTTCGATTCACATCGGAATTTCATTGTAATCATCGTGAATTCTTCGTTATTATTGGATGTTTGTCATCTGGAAACTTCCGGTAGCCATTTACACCAGCCTATACGACATTAAACACCTTTTTAGGTTTAGTTTCTAGTTTAGAAATGGAATGTCAAGATGTATTTCCGGGTATTTCTTTACCATTTCTTGTCAAACAAAAAGTTTAATAAAAATAATTGAGAAGAGTAGCATTGTATCGAGCGAAGATTAGCAAGGATATTTATTAGTGTGCTGTTTCATGAGGAAAAACATTTGTTGGAAAATCGAAAAAACCTCGTACTTGACTGAAACCCAAAAGATTGAAATTTTAATAAATCTACATTCTGTGTTTACCATAGAGAAAATGTGGACATCGAAGGAGAGTAGCGATAGACCAGTTTCGCTCGTCAGTACCGCATAACCCCACCAATGATGCCGACTGAATGAAGCAGAGGATCTTTAATGATGAAGTTCTTCATTTTGTGTATCATTTTCGGTATCCTAATTTAACCCCATGTCGCAAAGTACCCATCAGTCAACTTATTAATCTTCGCTCGATACGATGCTAATTTCCTTACTTATTTTATCACAGTTTTTATTTCTTGACGAAAAATTATGGACAGATATCTTTTGACAATAAATTTTTAAACTATCTGAATTATTCCATGGAGTTAATTCAGATTACTTCATTTTCGAATTAGTTGATATTTGTTAAATATCTTTTTCTACAGGCGTGCGCGTTCAGCCCTTTTCCAGCACGTATTTCAAGTTGCAAAGAGTCACTTTCCCAAACAGTGCGGAAAAAACGACTGGCATTTCATATCCGCAAGCATTTACGCGCAGGGGTTTTCACGCAAGCTAATGTTGAAGAGTAAATTAAATTCTCTTAACTCTCTATGCAACGAATGCCAACAATGAGATAACCATGCTAACGACATGCAGTTTTTGACTACCACAAATATTGTAACTGTTGGTGCTTGAATTCTGAAAAACCACCTTTTTCCTTTGTCATTTTTTCCGAATCAGCTCGGTTAAAAAGATACAGGCTGTTGAAAAACCATAGAAAATTTCTCACAAACGGTTTCATCGAACGAAATGGATTCCGGAATACATTTTTTCATTTATTGAACCAGAGGAGATAGACAAAATCTGATACCCCATTCTCGTTTTCCTTTTCTGAGAAACTAACAAGAGAAGTAGTCCTTTTTGGCCACCTTCTTTTGTTTTCGAGTTATAAGCGAAAATTGGAAAAATGGCGATTTCGAAATAAATTTATATCTTCGCTAATACTGATGATAGAGCTCTGAAATTAAAACATAATACAAGCACTTTTTTAAATAGAATCCAGTGGCGTGCTTGCCTTTTTAGCAGGATTTTAATTACGAAGCTATGATCCAAAGTTATTTTTTTTTAAACGGGAACACTAGATTTCTGTGCAAATTTTTGAAAGCTTAATTTTTACTGATTTCAAAAATATATAACATCATATGGTTTGCATCAATATAAATAATAAAAAATGGTCAAAAACCTTTTTTCTCGATATTTCTATGGTTTCTTCTTTTGATGATAATAGAAAAATGTAGCATCTGATGATTACCTTCTATTAGTCCTATCATTTATATGTTTCTTACTCGATTTCTTCAAGATTCAAATTTTGTGGAAATTGGTACAAAGCATAGAAAGAATGACATTGCCGGAAGGGGA
Organism: Coccinella septempunctata; assembly: GCF_907165205.1. Lineage (NCBI taxonomy): Eukaryota > Metazoa > Arthropoda > Insecta > Coleoptera > Coccinellidae > Coccinella > Coccinella septempunctata. The sequence continues at coordinate 8,302,455 of NC_058190.1, read as the reverse complement.
CTGCTCTTATTATAGGAAGCTTTAGTTTTCTGTGCTCGTCAAAAGTTGAAACCATAGATAGATAGATAAATGGATCTTTATTTGCAATAAAAATTACAAATGGTGTCGACAGTAATACATAATTACAAAATATCACAATAGTACCGAGGTTATAACAAACAAACAAATAAATTAAACTAAAAAACAGTTATTAGGTATCACATTTTCTTTCTTAACAAAAACTCCTCTATGGAATATATAGTTTTATCCAAAAGCAACCTCTTCTTGACTTCCCTCTTGAAAGTCATCATGGGCCTGCCATGAAACTCAGGAGGAAGTTTATTATATAGTTTGGGGCCCCAGAAGTCAATGCTCTGCTGTGTGCATATTGAAAAAAAGTTTTTGACCATTTTCTATTATTTATATTAATGCCAACCATATGATGTTATATATTTTTCAAATCAGTTAAAATTAAGTTTTCAAAAAATTGCACAGAAATCTAGTGTTCCCATTTGAAAAAACATAACTTTGGGTCATAGCTTCGTAATTAAAAATCCTGCTAAAAAGGCAAGCACGCCACTGGATTCTACTCAAAAAAGTGCCTGTATAATGTTTTCAATTCAGAGCTCTATCATCAGTATTAGCGGAGATATAAATTTATTTCGAAATCGCCATTTTTCCAATTTTCGCTTATAACTCGAAAACAAATGGAGGTGGCCAAAAATGACTACTACTCTTGTTAGTTTCTTAGAAAAAGAGAACGAGAATGGGCTATCAGATTTAGTCTATCTCCACTGGTTTAAAACCTGTAGTGCTAAAACATCGAAATTTGGCCCACTCTGTACCTAATTCGGTGGCAGTTGCTCCGATGATTTATTTTCGAAAAATGAACTCAATTTCACAAGTTCAATGCATACGACAAGACAATTCTGCACGCCGCCTCATCATCCTCGTGAACAACAGGGTACCCAAGGTTATTCAATTTTTTTCATAATCCAGATATTCCGTGCTCGAGTTTTCTCTTGGGTCGGAACGAGTTTCAAACCAGAATATACCGTATGATTATAATAATTTCAGTACGCGGAGCATAGTAGCAGCGACTCCTGGTATTACTCAAAAACGATCGAAATTCGAACAAAAACGATAAGCCGTTCTACAAACAGAATAGGCAGAGAGGAGATATGGGCAGCGCTGAACAAAGTATAATTTGAATCAATTTCTTGGCCGTCGATCTGGTCTTGTGACGTATAAGCTGGGTATTACAATGTCTCTTATGATAGTTTTATAATTCGTGTTTACCTCTCCCGGTGGAGATAATTGGTCAGCAGCGACCATGTTATTTAATGACGACATGAATCTGGTAACGATCGCCTAGCACGAATAGCTCCTAAGTGTTCGTAGGATTTTTATCTACTCTATCAAGCCCCGATATGACGAAAAAGACCGCGGTGGTTAATTGAGTGCCGCTGATGCGTAAATGATTCGAACTGAGGCGGTTCGTTTGGTCCTTTTGGTTGGGACGCCGTGGTCTTGGAGAAAAAATCGAATGTATTTGCGGCTTAATTGATACTCACTGATTTATGAGGTTAATAAACAGGAGGAGTCCTCAACCAACTGGGTGAAGTTCTTTCCATCAAGTGAAATACTTTAACAATAAACCATTTTTTTCAAATATTGACATATGAAGTCAAACTTTTTAGAATTGATTGAGGTTATGAAACGTCTCACAACTATACTCCATTCATATTTATTTTAGCAGTTGGTTGGCCATGAAATAATTTTCTCAAGTTTTTGTAACTAGAACGGAGTACGGTTGGCAGTCATGAAATGTGGTTAATGTCATATCGCCGTTGCCACAACTAATATCAATTTGTATTACGAAAATGCCGAAAGTGATTGAAAAAAGAGACAGGGTTTCAGGAAGTGCTATTCAGAATTCAGGTCCGCTCATTCAAATAGTTATACTCTGATATTCTAAAATCCACAATACGTCAGACGATAGCGAACATATTCAATATAAGAGAATTCATATAATGTTTCATCTGAATCTAAACGACTTATATTTCAGCTGAACATTTCCACAATCAGAAAGATTGTGAACGAAGAGGAAGACAAAGAATTTCCTTCTATTGGGAGACCCAAAAAAGTGGTGGCATTTGAGAATTTTATGTTTGAGTGAATTAATGCGAAAAGTTTACTACACGATTTTCGATTAATGTCATCATAGAATAAGTTCCCGAAAATTGATTTTTCTATTTTTCATTTGACTTGTCCTACACATTGTAAATATCGTGAGGTACCAATAAATACCTAATTATTATTATTATATCAATGTATTAAGATGAACAGCCACAAATACGCGCCAGTTGTCCTGTTAATTGTTTATTCATGAGAAATTTTTGTTCAAAGGTGAAGTTCATCTTGACTTGAAACTTCCTTTAATTCCTTTTACTTACATTGACGGAAGATGATTTTTGTTGGAGAATTTAACATTCTTGTAATTATCTGTTAATTACTTCGGGAGATACCCATTCCCAACCACTGCATCATATGCATTTCATCCTCGGGTTGATATTTTTGAAATCTACAACTGATGTATTCATACTTTAGCTAAAGAAGATAACGAAGATTAACTCTTCTCAAGTTAGTGCATATTATGATATTATACTGATCTCTTGTATTTTCCATGCAAATAACTGGATTTGGTATGCCTTCAATCAGTTTGTATAAACTTCAATTATGTTCGACACATATTTCCCGGAGAGATTCGACATTGTGATAAAATACGTAATAACAGAAACTTTCGTAGAACGGGCAACATAGCGTTGATTCAAAACCCAAAAATGTTTTGACAAGCGTCATAACCCCACATTTTCATACTATAAAAAGTGAAATGTATCAAATTTCTATGGCCAACCGACTGCTAAAATAAAAGTGAATGGAGTATAGTTGCACAAAATAGGACAAAAATTATTCAACAGTTATAACACAAGATAATAACATAGTTAATAAATGAATTATTATAAATATTGATAACACAATTATTATAATTGTTTAAAAAACTTCCGACGTCAACCTTCTTTTATGGCTCACACTGGCTCTTATTAGCGAAGAGGGGAAGAACACTGAATTAGTTGTTTCATGAAGTATATCTTGTGCAATACGTTTTTTATTCTCAATGGAATTCATCTAGAACATTTTCAAATAGAAGAAATGTTAACTCTGCCTTTCTGGGAGCTCCTGCCATTCTTACGTTTCAATTTGCAGCGGACGTTGAATAGATGTTACACGATGAATTTCGCAACGTGTTTTTTAAACCTAAATTCAATCACACGTTGATTTTACCTATAATCAACGTAGAATATTCAACTCGTTACTAAAGCCACCAACGTCTTCTTATCGTTCTTTCATAACGTATATTCAATAAGAAGTGAGAAACATTATATCAATGTTGAATCATTATTCAACAACCCATAACTTCAGTCACAATGTATCCTCATCGTGTATCTTCAATGTTTAATGAATAGGATTCAACATCAAGTTGAATTTCGTGTTAATCCACAGGTAAAACTATTAACTTTATAACTGTAGGGCTTAATAATGAAAGAATACGAGAGAAAAAAAAAACAATTCTAAAATATCGTTCAACTGAATCGAGTTTTACAAAAAGAGTTCAAAGTGGGCATCAGGAGCTCTACTAGATGCTTTACAACTTCTTATGAATAATTGCTTTATTCTGCTTGCAAATCTCATTTCAGTTGCTAAAAATTAAAGAAAAAGGCTTACATTAAACTCTTCCTTGACTCATTGTAATCGAAATTTATCTTGTATTTAATGCTGGAAATAGAGTGAGTTATACCATTTCAGAATCTCAGTGATTCAGGCATATTTCATTTTGCTTTAGCACTCAGGTAACCATTTTATTTTTTACACCACGCTGGGTTGAACTTAGGAAAAAAAATAAGCAAAACGGAAAATTTGAGTGGAATCTTTTTTTATGAAAATCTATTTATGAGCTCCAAAAATAATAATTTACATTCGATAGGAATACTATTCAAAAAACAGTTTGAAAAAATTCCTTCATTTGGAGTCTTACCTACAAAAGGAGTGGCGAAGGGTGTGATTTTCTTGAATTTTCGAAAATCTCCAATATCTCGAAAACCAAGGGACTTTTTCTAAACATTAAATAAATTTTTCTGAACCGCCATAAGGTCCTCTATCCGCAGGCACCATATTATCTATTCATTACGCCACACCCTGTATATTTGATTATTTTTAGAATTTTTTTCTGAGTAAGGAAGATGCTGTTGATATTTCTATTTGATCCATAAAAATTATTCCATAATCTTTGATTCAAAGTTCGCAAAATAGATTATTGCCTTGAATAGTTCCTCACTCAGAAATTTGGAGATCAAGCTATCTTTAACGTTTTTGGTAGATTATGTCTTGAGAGTTAGGTTCTAAAATGACGTTTTTCCGATGTTGAGTTGTATATTTTTGATATTTTTCGTTCTGATAAAATATTAGAATCTTTGTTCCACAGTAATACATTTGTATCTTCAACAAACAATACTCTCCAATACAAGTAACTGCTGCCAAATCATTTATGGATATTGAGAATAAGATATATCCAAGTAAGTTCCCTTGAGGTATGCCTTGATTGATTTGGCTTTTGTGCGATTTTATTTCTTCTTCTCCTTCTCTTATCAATACTCTTTGCTCACGTTTCATCAAGTACGATCTGAACCATTCTAATAGCTGCCCTCTCATTCCATAGTTACTATTGAAAACATTTTTCTAGTGAATTTCAACAATCTAGATGCGCTTTTGAAGCGTCTCTGGTTCTATTTTTATGAATTTTCAGTTGTCAACTGTCAATAAATGTGAATTCGCTAATTTTACATTTGAAAAACATTACTTATATCTTTTTTAACTTCTCAGGTATCATAGTATCGGCTTTGATAGACCTCTATTTTGATAAATGATTCGTAGGACCAATTTTATTTTTCGAACTGAGTAAACTAGAAGTAAAGGAATCATTTCCACCCTGCCTGGACGTTATTAGGCGGGGTTCTTCGCACGTCCAGCGACGATAACGAGCAGTAGAAAAATCTTTTCACTTGTTGCACAAATAAATACGTCGTAAAACAAAGGCGCACAGCTAGGGTCACTGATTGCCGCGGGCCAGGGAAAGAGGGGCGACGGACAAAAAGGTGAACATTGTGTGTACCGGAAATGATCAGATAGGAGCGGGTCAGCGAAAGTTTCCATTCCTATTGAAAATCGGCGGCGCAGAACGATGCAGCATCCGCTGTTACCGTGAAATCATTTGTAATAATGGCATGTGTGATTTTATGCCAGATATCCGTGATAAGTACTTCCATTTTTGATTTTTTTCAGTCATTGTCCTTTTTGACCAATGTTCCTTTGCGAGACTAGAAGTAACGTTGTGAAAGAGCTGACCATCATGAATTGATACAAATATAATTTTTGGCCGCTTGAAAGCGTGCAAAAGCTCCTTGTGCTTAGGTTCAAATAGGAAATACTCCTTCTGACTGAAATTATTATGTTTTATGAAATATCTTTGAAACCCAATTTTTGAAATAACCGTTTCCCAAAAAAAATTATTTTGAATACTCAAAAATGAGAAATAAAAATGGGTATCTTAAATTTAAAGCGTTTCGTTTCTATTTCCCAAGTTGGCAACATCGACTGAAATATGCATTGATAATAAAGGACAACAAATACACTATCTTGATGAGATAGACAAAGATGGCTGTCAATGAAGTCAGCGACGAACGAGGAAGGTCGTAAAATTTTATGTGATTTTTATGGCCGGTTCCTGTTGAGGCTCGCCAGAGAGTACGCGCCTTATGATGGTTTACATCAACAGCTGTTATTTTATAAATAAGCCATTTTTCTTTTTATTGTCTAGTAGGCGCTGTTGCCAAATTATAAACTAGAAAAGAAGCAATTTAAATTTTGAAACCTCATATTTCAATTTTCATAATGAGCTAGGCTACAAGGCAACCTGACACTAAAGTTTTCTCAAGCATTGAATATACCACTTTAACCTTGAGGACAAGCTAAAATATAAGAAAAAGCATAAACTCACTTTTGCCATTCCCATTTGTCGAATGAAGTAGTAATTATATTGCAATAAATAAGTTACTGCAAATGTATTGCCTATAATTATTGAATATTCTTGATTTTATTTTCTTATCTAATAATAACTAATAATAAGATTCAAACACAACCCATTCAACCCTTCATTTTCATGAAAATATATAAATGATATTTTCTCTGAACGTTTGATCATTGCCAAATACTGTAAACAGAGTAATAGTACCGAATTTATAGGATTCAACAGATTCAATATCAAATTAGTCGAAAAAGGCGAATTATACGAGAAAATATGAGGAATACTTTTATTTTCCAAAATGGTCAAATATTCATTGTGGAGCCTTCAACTTACTTTTAAGAGTAGGGTTCTTTGAATACCTACTATTCTTAGGGCATGCACCTAATGGACATAATGAAGAAACTGGAAGATGGTGGTGATATCTCGTTCGAAAAAGATTAATCAAATAAATGAAAAACAATGTACCGAAAATCATTCTATTCGATAAAATCGTTTGTGAGATATACCTTTCTAAATGAAAATAACATTTCTTTATGGATTTTCACCAGCCTGTATCTGGCCAACCAAATCGAATTGAACGAAATATTAAAGGCCAACCTATATTTGCATAACGGTCGAGTTTTAACAAAATTTTATAACAGACACTAGAATTGCATAATCTAAAAATATTTCCTAGTATGTGTCCCACAAATTATTCCAAAATGGATATCAGGAACCTCGCTCAAAACTGAATAGTTACGTCATACAACCTATTCCGCCAAGCTGTGGGCAAATAAAAGCCATCGTGTTGCGGTTTGTGGTAATTAAAAATGATCTCCAACATGGAATATTGCCAACTATGAAATTGCGCGCGAAACATGAAGCACACCTGAAACTTTATGAATATTTTTGAATGGAAACGATAAATAATTAATTGATGGCGACCTTAACTGCGTTTCAGAAAACATTTAGTAAGTTTCACGAAACTCTGTCGGTCAATAATTTGTTTTCCGCATTCTTAGGTCTCGAAGTATGAACTGAAGAAATTCTATGGAAATTTTTTCGTACAAATGATGAGACGAAAACTGCCGATATCAGATATAAATAAGATTCCCATTGTGCAGGCTCAGAAATCCCAAACGAACGCGACAAAGCAAAGCAAACAGAACTAATTCAGAAAACGATAATAATTTTAACTCTTGAAAAAAGGATCGTGAACACACAAAGGAGGACGGGCGGCCCCTTTGAACATTTGTGCTCAATATAATCAAACACGACGTTCAAAAGATTTGTTTGATTTTAAATGTAAGTGTTAACGTGCGAGACCGATGCCGATATGGAAATAACGAAGTCAGGTGTTGTTCTGTAGCACGCCCGCCTGTACTCAGTGCGAATGCTTACAAATATTTGATTTGCCAGTCAAACATTAGAGTGGAGGTGGACGCGGGTTTGGCCAGTCGTTGGTACCGAACTGGAATTTTCAACTTTAACATTCGTTTCGCGAAATATCGTTCAGAAACTCAATACTGAATTTGAAATGGTTATATAGAGGAACAGCAAGAAGTCTGTGGAGGTAAACTCAGCTGAAAAAACACCTAAGCTGACATACGTATATAATTGAGAAGTGAAGGAATCACCTTCTTCAAAATACCACATTACAGGCTTCAAGCCTTCTCCGAATGCAGTCCTGAAAGAATGCAACTAAATGCCATTATCTGCAAAGTCAACGATATGAGTCGAAGCAAGATAATTTCTAAGAGTATAAGGTTGACAATACCGAGTCCTGAAATAGTTCTGGTTCAAATCTCGATAACGATTGATCGATGTGTTGGAAAATCGAGACCCATAATCACCTTTCACTGATACATTCTTCTCGTCGAAACCATCAGAGATTATATAACGTAGAAAAATGGGAAACGAAGCGACTAAAGTGATGAGAGCGCCATCTGTGTTTCAAATGTGTTTCTAAGACCCCAAGACTAGTTGAAATATTAGTTCGAGGGCCATTTGCAGAAATTTTGTAAGATTTCAGATGGCCATTTTGACCAGAGAGATTTTGAATGTTTTGATTCTCGTACACTGAGAGAACGAAATAGTGAAATTACAGTGAAAATCTTGGGTTATTTGTGACCAACGATAATCACTGGAATTTCACAAGGAATATTTTGAAACGAAAACCTTGTAAAATCACAGAAAATATAAATCACAAGTTGGTTGTGATTTCACATGAAATTTATTCTAATGATTTTTCTAGAAACTAAACCTGTGAATACTCATTGTGAAATCACAATGGAATTTTATGGTATCAACTGTAAAATTACATTTATTCTGTGAATTCGCAAAGGATTTTTACAGAAATAAATTGTAAAATTAAAAAATTTTGGAAAATTACAGGATTCATTGTGGAATCACCTCTTGTTCTCGCGAAAATACGTCGTGAAATTTAGCATCAATTAGACCGTAAAATACTATAATGTTGTGAATAAACAGAGCAGATTCACAGAATTTAATTGTAAATTTCAAGTATTTGTTAAAATTCCAGATTTCATTGTAGAAATACCCCACACCCTTTTAAAATTACTTCGTGAAATAACCATGAAAATTACTGGATAATTGTCTTTATTTTGTTATTCATCAAAGTAGTTGTACAGAACTAAATTTGGCATAATCACTGCCTAAAATATACATCAATATGGAGAAAAAATATTAAATTAATTAAAAATAACAACTACACCATAAAATATAGTCATCAATATGGAAAACAACAGATATGAAACATTATATCAGTTAAAAAACAACCACAACATGAAATTAATATAATCTTCAATATAAAAAGCAATATGGAACATTACATCAAACAAAAACAACAACCACAAATATCATCCAAAATGATTAAACATTTTTTTCAAAATATAAAAAAAAATCAACATAATTGTGAAGCATTCAACTGTGAAATATCAGCTTCTGAAAATATTGATATGAGTGTGCGCTTATTTAGCGGTTCATATCATAAGAGTATAAACTTAAAATTCAAAAACAAAGTATACCTAGTCTTTTTCCAACAAAAAAGACACAATCTTCTGGAATAGATAAATTTATGAATTTGTTTTCTATAAAACTTGCTTTTGTCGTGCTTGACTTACTTCCAGAATCCGGATGAATGTTGAAATGCATCCTTCGGAACATCTCCATAGATTAAATTGAGGGCCTCCCTGAATACATAGGTTGTAAACACATATCGTTTTTCCATAAAGAATTCGTACCGGTAGTTTATTCCTGAAAAAAAAATTAAATAAGTAGGAATCCAATAGGCAATATTTCGATACAGAATAAATGAATAATAAGTTGTATGCATGCGGTGTTCAATTTTTTTCATTAGTATCTGCCAAAGGAAAACCACAAATCGAAAAAATAAACATCGCTTTCAAAAAATTATAACTATCTACTTACCAGTATTCCAGTATATATTACTTTTGTCACACACTTGAAACCTTGAAGGAACTTGGAAGGCAGAAATATTTGGAACTTGAAAGAACTAAATCATATTAAACAAAAAACTGAACCATGTATAACTCTTCGCACTTCAGAGTTCTTGAAGACACAGTGGAAGTGGATCATTCCAGAATGAATTGGGTTATGGGGTAAGTTAGTGAGTATCTACGATAGGATATGGGATTGGGCAACGAGCAGGTGCCAGTTGCAGGAAAGGTTTTGATTGGCCACAGAATGAATCTGGAAGCAGATAAAAGTTGTGATTTTACAATTGCATTATGAAATTCCATTGAAGCTGTGAATTCGGATCCAGTCGAGCGACGTCACGTACCGCATAGGTGGAAAATGACTTGATATTTGCAATCATATTGTAATATTACGCTCAAGCTATGAATGTGTTTAACACATTTTTAAAATAGATATTTTACAAAAATACCCAGACTTACGAGTTTTGTCAGCAGTAGGTACCTACTCGAAATATTTTCTGACCAAGTGACAGAATTTGTTATTCGATTATGGTTGAGGAGGAATGCAGGAACCTATATTCTCCTATATGAATTATACAAAGAATAGAATAAGATATATTTTATTTATATCTTCAGAAATGTATTCATATAAAGTACAAGTCGAGAAAAAAATTTCTACAAAAAACGTCATTGTGGACTGTCTCAATGCGATGAATAAATTAGACAAAAAGTCATCTGTATGGACTGTATGTTGTACTGATGGATCAAAATTAGAAAGAGGTACAGGCATTGGGGTGTGTGGACACAGATCAATATAAGGCAGCAGTCCAAAATGAGGAGGGGAGGAAGCATTAAAAAAAAATTCTGTACACACACTCCTAGACATGCACAGAATAGTTATAACAACAAAAAAATTCTTTCCTTCACCGATCTACACCGGAAAGCTCCTGGAGCTGCCATTAGATGAGCTTCTGAAAAGTCAGCTTCAGATGAGACTCTTCGTGGATCGGAAAAAGAACAGCACAATTTTGGCCTTCGTAAGATCATCAGTTGTTTATTAAATTTCAAGCGGCATCTTTGGAACGCTCTAATGGAAACCGATTGATCTTTTTTTTTATTCTGTTTCCATATTCGAGAGAAATATTTTGACCATAATAAATTTCAACAATTTCGCGTAAGATTTTTCTCTTGCTGTAGACATTTAAATAAAAAGTGTTCTATCCTTGAAGGAAATTGTGCCGCGATATCATGTTGTACAATTATATTTTTTCGTGGTAATTTCACAACCGCCGTAATAACACATTGTATAAGCACATTTGTGAAGGAATTTTAAAATTAAAAGTGTTCTGCATTGTAATTCTACAACACAACATTTTTTTCTTCGCAAATTCACAATAAAAATTCTCAAATCACAATAACTTTGTGAAATAACGTTGTGAAATCACATTTTCATGTGATAATTCACAAAATTATTGTGATTCAAAAAAAATTTAGATCACAATAATGTTGTGAAATTACCGTTTCATGTTGAAATTCGCAAATTTATTGTAATATTGCATTGCAGTTGTAATTTTTCAGGTGAATATTACAACCCTTGTGATATCACAGAGAATTAACACATATTTTCTGTAAATTTCATATTCACTGTAAATATACATGATAGTTTTACATTTTTCATGAAATTTCGCAACACCCTTGTAGAAACATCCAGATATTAGTTGTGAAAAAAATAATCCAACCGTGTAACTGTAACCTGTCCAGCTAATATGTGGGTAATTTCACATTGTAACCTCAAGATTTTTCTCAGTGTACAGCCTTTTGTTTATCTAACTCGTTCTAGTTGCTAAGTATTGAATTTTTTCGTCTAATTTCTTAATGAAAACCTCTAAATACCGTCCGAAAATCATTGCATGGTGAAGAAATGTAGACCAAATAAAATAGATTTTCCGATATTAAGTTTTTAACTTCAATTAGAAAAATGGAAATGTAGATATTAAAACTGGTAACAAGTAACTCTGTCATTCATTGATATTTATTTTCAGTGCTACGAAGTGGATAAAATTTTCAGACCGTAAAGGCCTGCAGACACTACTGACCACACCATGTACAGTGAACATTTTACTACAAGTCAAGTATGCTGCAGAAAGCATGTCTTGCATGAAGGGCCAATTTAGAGGAATTTATTACTTTTATACTTTCATTCAAAGATTCTCAATTGCTACTCCTTCAATATATTCAGAAATACAAAGGTTTTGTTGATTTCGATTTGGGAATCTAGTGATTGTCAAATTGTTGTTAGGAATGTAAAAATTTTATGAAACCTGCTGTGAGTGTTTTGTTCATTCATTAATCAATTTGTATATTCTGTCATAAAGAGATCATACATAAATAAATCATTAAAAAAAGCATAAAGAAACTATACCAACGGGATAACATACAGATCTTGTATAATTCTGTAAGGTTTTTTTTAATTGTGGTTCTGAAAATACTGTAAATAAGGGTGAAAACTCGAGAACTTGCCAGTCGAATTATGTCACGACAAGGATGATTTCAGAAAAAATGCCGAAACAGGTCAATTTATATTCGTAGGGGGACATATTTTGAGCAGAATTGTAAGCCGAAATCTCCTCAACCTTAGGTGTAGGAGTTATCAGCTCAAAATTCTCAATAGGGAGTAGAGGGTGAGCTATATACCTCAATTGAAAGATCACATAACCCTCTATATGAATACTATGGTTTGCAAATTTTTATTGAGTCCTTGAAGTAGTTACAAGGGATGACAATTTGAAACTTGTCCAATTATGTCACAATAAGGATGCTTTCAGCGAAAATGCCGGAGAGGGTCAATTTTTATTAGGAGGAGGACATATTTCTAGCAGAATTGTAAGCCAAAATCTCCTCAATCTCAGGTGTAGGGGTTGTCACCCCTAAATTCTTAATGGAAAATAGAGGGTGAGCTATACCTCAATGGGAAGACAATAGTAGTAGAGAGACATATTGTTTTCCAATTGAGATTTAGCTCACCCTATCTTATGAAGAATTTAGGGGTGATAGCCCCTACACCTAGGATTGAGGAGATTTCGTCTTACAATATCGCTCACAATATGTCCCCCCTCCGAACAAAAATTGAACTGTTCGGCATTTTCTCTGAAAACATCTTTGTCTCGGCATAATTGGCCTGGCAAGTTTTTAAATTGTCACCTAGTATGTGAGTAACGGAAATGTGTTTTCTATGATAGTATAGTATATTGAATATTGCTTCATATTTATTTCTGATATAAACTGTACAACGAGCTGTACAAATTCAACTGAGTTCATTTATTCAAAACAACGTATTGCACAATAATAAGACCTTTGACGTATAGCAGATCTCTTGTGTACTATAGTCAAAGCTCTATTCGATGTCCATAATTTAAAATTTTTGTAAATTTTCCATACATTGCAAATAAAAATAAAGCGCATTCGACAGCGCATTTCATTTATATCAATTGATTCCAAACAATATTCAGATAAAACTAACATCCTGGTCACAAAACAAAACTATTACAATTATAAAGCAGGAAAATAACAGCGCCATCTCATTGTCAAATGTGTTTTCACTGACCAAAATGTAGTTGGTTTTTAGTACTAGAGATATGGCGGCGTTTAATATCTTTCTACTCCATAATCTTTGGACGAAACATCGAAAAACAAAAGAATAACTGTTGGTGAAAACAGTACAGCTTTTGAGATAGCAATGCTCTAGCTAACGGCGCTTTTAAACTATGTGAAATAGATCTACTAATAAACCTTCGACGGATAATCGATTAGTAAGCGTGTAATTGTTTCAACCAATACGAGAATGCGCCGAATTAAATAATTGTTTGAAACAAATGACAATTGATTATGACCAATAGGCTTTCAGCAATAGCAACCAACGTACGCGAAGCCGACGCGTAGAAGGAAAATCTAATTTCATGACCTAGAGGCCATTAAAATTCAATTACACTTCTTGTTATTGCGATTTGCGACAAGAATTGAACTTGGCTAATTCGTCTGTTTTTTGTCTCGTTGTTTCGATGGACATGCTAGTGGAGAGAGAAGACTATGGCTGAGCTCGAGAGACAGCATTGTGAAGGAACCAAAACACCAGAATGATGTTGCATGATTCGACAAGTAGGTACTGAAAGCTCTCAACAAAGTTGACTGTACAACAACAGATCCAAAATTTAAAAAAAACTGAGAAAGTTATGAAACAAGGAGCATAAAACCATTCAGATATGAGAGAGTAAACGGTCACAAAATTTCTTCCTTAACTTTTGTGGAACGGTAAATTTTTTTCAATCTCTATAGAAGTTATAGGAGCCAATGGCTGGGAGGAACATTGTTTGATGTTCTCGATCCTCTACAAAAGATGCTTCCCACTCGTTAACACCCAATAAAACTTCAAATATCGAAGCACCGACTTGTCAGGTTCGAATCGATTAATCTCAATCAACCAATCGCAGTCGAGAATCGAATACATGTAATTGAATATTGTCTTATCGATTTTACACTGATTGGATGTCGAGATGTATCGGTAAATGGTTGGATACTAAACTAATGAATAATTAAATCTTTAACGAACTCGCCGATAAAGATTCGGTCTTGTCGTTGATGCGGCGTAGGATAGACAAACTTCTACCGTATAATAATGTAAAGCACTCACCTTTGGTGATATTCAACCTTATCTGCTCTTTTTCCCACGACGCGAAAGACGCCTTGAGCGCCTCGGTCATGGTCTTGTTGGTACCCGGCGTCAGTGGCGGTACCTGCGTCGGTAAATCTGGAACAAAAGTTTTGATTCAACAAATTGCAAAGAAAATTTATACTAAATGGTCACAAAAAATGTTCATTGAGATGTATGATAAATTTACTTTTTCAATAGAGAAAGAGTGGCATATATAAGAAGAGGCACTATTATTTATGATGGTTATCCAACGAATATGGTACTAATATTACCTACTTCTCGAGCTGGCCATTCGCTGTGGAGCTGAAGCCGTCGAGCCAATGCTGCACAGGTCCAAAATAGAGGGACAAAAGAGAGGGAAAAACTAATGAAAGCTGTCGCCGAAACAAATGACTGACTGGTGTATCAAGTGCAAAATCAAGCTCAACGATGAACAATTAATCAGGTAACAAGTTAAAACGAAAGATATTGGACTGACCAGGACGAGCAGATCATCGACAAAACCAAGGCAGCGATGAATAGACTCTAACCACCAATAGATAGAAAGAATCCCAAGTCAAAGAGACAGAATTGAAAATTATCATTGCCATTGCTAGGCCACTAGTGGACATAGGGATCAGTTACGTGTGGATTTGCGTGAAATAGCTATTTCGGGAGAAACGGGGCAACAAGAAACAAGCAGTGTTCTTGGTTTGTCTGGAAGACAGAGATTAAATAAGATGGAAAGTGAAAAACCATACCTTATTTTATGAAGAGAATAGTAGAGAAGCTCTTCGAACAGCGAAGGAATATCCGAATCAAGAGCTCTATGAAACGGAAGAAAACAAGGTGTGACGGAGTGCATAAATCTATCTGGTAAAACTTGGTGATGTGACCCAAAAAAAACCTGTGATTGCGATATTGCATACTTCATAATTATGAGACCAGTAGCCACTAATACTAATGGGATAAGGCAATAGTCGGGCATGCCAAGGCTAGGCAGAACAGTACGAGGAAAACACTTGATAGAATGTGAAGGCTAGCCTGTGTTTACATCACTGAATCTATGGGAGCGTGCCCAACTAAGGCACTGGAGAGCATTACATATCTCACACCTCTTCATCTCGTTATAGATAGATTATCCTAAGAATATCCAAGGACTGAATAAGTAAGCAGAAAGCCTGGGTCTCTATGATTGAGTAGGAATGTACATCCCGTAGGCTAATCTTCCCAGTGACGTGACGATAAAGAAAACAAGCATATAAGTAGAAGGCTGAGTAAAAAGTAAGATTAGGAACCCACTCCCCAAGTCCCCCTCGAAAGACATACTATTCGATGTTTCAAAAACCACGATAAGGACTGATGGAGAAGTATTCCCTACCGAAAGATGTGTGGAAATAAACCTATAAATACAGTATCTGGAATGTCATATAGCGATACTCTCTGAGTGCCGAAGGAAATTCAACGAATTCGGCAAGAATAACAAGGTCTCTTCAGCTTGGGTTCCAATTAGAAATCAAAGGAAATAAGGAAATCAGTACACTTACCAGAAAAGGAGCACAAACTCTCTTCGTTGTCCCAGAACCTTTCTGTGGTAGGTAAAAGAGAATGTAATAACAAGGAAAAACTCAAAGAACACTCTGGAGAAATGTTCTGAGACTGGAACACTCTAAAAGGTTCCTTGGGAACTTCAACACTGCGAGATCTAAGAAGAATCGGGATCTTAGCAAGGATGTGCTACTCCTCCCTTCTAGATTCCTTACAGAGCATGGACACCTCAGGATGCACCTAATGAGAATGAATCTAGCAGAAGTCGACTAAGTGGTGCAGATTCTGTGGGAAGGCGGATGAAACTCCAGATCAACTGGTGATAGAATGCCTCGCCATTGCTAGCCAACGCAAGGAACGTAAAGAATGTCTAATGCGAGAAAATTATAGGAGGAATGAGGACTTACCCCCCTTGAAGCTTCCTCAGAAAATGAAGTTCATTGGAACTCTGGAGTTGGAGGGCGAGCTGTAGAGGGCTCTGAGAACAGCTCTGATGAGGGGCAGTGACATGTAACCCCCTTATCAAACTATGAAGTAGCCAACGCAGAAAATCTTTTAGACGAGAAACCCCAGATACTGTCTAGCCATCTGCCTATCTGTCGAACATCTGTCAACAACTTTTTCAATAGATGGCTAGACAGGAAATTTTCCTCTGAATGGAGCATGAGAGGTGGTCCCAGACAGTCGAGGCTCCTCATTGAGAGACCATCCTCTGTGCCTGAGGTCAAAAACTCTTAGCTCTTGAGAGGAAACAACGTCTGGTGACTGGAGCAATGACTGGCCATTTGTTTAATAAACACTTAAATAGAATGGGACTGACTAGCTGTTTTCTGTGCCGCTGGTGCAGGAGCACGGATCCAACGGTTGAACACATTGTGTTCTTCTGTAGCAACCTTGAAGACTTAAGGATGACACATCTGTGAAACACAACACCCATAACTCCTATGGTGAGAGGGACACCTCTCTGTCGACTTGTAGCGTTTATGTTAGCATGTCACAGAGTTTGACTCTCTCCAACTACAAGCGGACGAACAATGGGTCACGAGGCCTCAAGAATTTTGAGTCATGCGCATCATGACATAGTCCACGTCACGTCAGAGTAATCTGCACGCACCTTAAGTCGCAGTACAACACAACCCGTAATACCCGGGGAATTTACAGGAAGAAACCCAAACATGAATTGGAGATTAAAATAAGTACGGAAACCTATTGAAACGATATTAAGATGATATTCGATAAGACGAATACAGAAATCCCAGAACGATAGAGATAAAACGATCAAGAAACTAATGATGTAAAGGAATCGAAGAACAAGCAAGGTATAGGTTGAGTGGGTACAGTTGAACTAAAAATAGACCCATACATATAAGGTCATCTTAATGGATGACCATAATCATGGTAAAAAATAAGGAGTATGTTTTTTTCCTACTCTACCCAACTGTATTCCAAACGTTTCAGAAACCTCATGGTCTTCGAAATAATGAAAATGACGACCTAGAAGTATGAGGTCAACGCTGCTTCAACTACACAGACTTGAAAGAAAACGATCCCTTGGGGAGAAAAATATCTTCATTCCATCGCATACGAAGCTTGTCTCTGACAATGAACGGATCATTCATGAGATGATCGAAACGGATCATCGCAGAATATTTCGATCCTTTCTACGAACTTGGTCAATCCGACAAATGACGTCTGGATCATACAGATTACCGTAGTACCGATTGTATCGTCTGGCTTCCTTTTATTATTCCTTTCATGTACGGATAGTCCATTCATCAGTGACTGCTTTGCGTCTGTGGTCTCGACTATAACCACACATTCCTACGGATAGTGCGACATGTATATTTGATAAGGCCTGTTTACTAATGCAACATTGTCGAATGTGCAGATTAGCATTCGACTGGTGTTGCGGTCCAGCAAATTGAGAGGTAGTCACGGACAATCCAGCGACGAGACGGCTTTAGGCTACAGGCCCGGCACGGGACCCATACGTGAGCGAAATGATGGCCTGCCAGATGATAACGACCTGCATAGCCTCAGGTTGCCGAAGGTCTACACTGAATTCGCAACATCGTCGACTCCAAGTTCATTTCCTAGTCGATTTTGAATCTCGAAAGACCTTCTTCAAATGACGTTAGTTTGTCGATTCGAAGACGCGGTTTCTTTTATTTCGAAAACAACAGGCGCGTCATTGAACCCTGTTGCTTCAGGCCTTCCCCAAGGCTGCGTTCTTGGGCCCATGTTTCACCACCTGTTCAAAACAGGCTCTACTGTTAGAGCCGCTTTTCACCATGCAAAATTCAGTACTGAATTAAGCACTAGAAGTTGGAATATTCACGAATAATAATAAAAATACTGCCGCACTGAATTCAGTACCTACTCAATTTAGAATACCTAGGCATGCGACTGTTGAGTAACATATTGATAAGAACAGTTTTGAAGAACTGTCGAGGTAGTTCGAAAGAAATTGACGACTAAACGAATACATTTTGACGTGACGTCTTATACAGGGTGAGTCTTTGACTCGTACAAATATTTTAACAGTATATCCTTAAGGTCGAAAGAAACACTTTTTTCCTTTACCTTTTTCTCCGAATCGGCTAGGTTTGAAAGATACAGGCTGTTGAAAAACCATAAAAAATTTATTTTTAGTTCTATCTCACAAACGGTTTTATCTAATGAAATGAATTTCGGAATATAGTTTTTCATTTATTTAATGAATCTTTTTCGAATACAAGATATCAACCACTTTTTCCAGTTTTCTCAATATGACCATTACGCACCATAAAAATATCAAAAATTCAAAAAAAACAACTCTTGAAACTATGCTGGACGCTATCTAATGAATATTTGAGTGTTTTGAAAAATAAAAGTGTTCTTCATATTTTCTCATTCAATGCGCAGTTTTCGAGTAATCTATATTAATAAAAGAGGATCTATGGTTTACTTCGAAATGCTTTATTGTTCAAACGATAGCACCAACTTGTACAATTCTTTTTTTGTTGTGTTTATTATTGTTAGGGCAAGGTTTATATAACAAAATATTCCCAAAAAAAATTGTCCAGAACAGAAAAAAAGGCATTCCTTTTTCTTACGACCAATCTAGCAATCACGATGAGTTAGTTATTATTATCTACCCTAGAAATAATTTAAATGGCAAAACTAGGTTTGCCGGGTCAGCTAGTTTGATATATTTTCGAGTAATTAATGTTCAAAAATTAAAAATATTTGTTAAATTCGAAAAATTAGAATCTTCTTGAAAGATCCACTGAATACAACTTAAAAAATCCACAGTTGTATAGTGTCGCAGATCTATCTAGTTAATCTGAAGATAATTTTGTTTTTTCAAGAGTGGCACTGCTCATCAAGAAAACTTGAAATGGCTATATCTTTTTGTCAGGGCGAAATCGGAAAAAATGATATAAGAAAATAGCGTTTTTTTTAAGGTCGAGGACTGACCCTGCATCTCGCCCTGAATAGTAGATACATATTATAAATGCTAAATTTGTATGATCAAGAAAATTTTGTACAGGTCAAGAAAAGATCTATGAAAAAGTCCGCGATTTTCTTTTGTTTTTGTGCCAAAATTGTTTGGGTGATTTCAACATTGAACATTATCTCCGTTTCTGTTTGTACTAGTATGTTGAAATGAGAACATTATAGAGACATTTTTTTGAAAGCAATCCAGTGGCGTACTCTGAATATTTCTCTTATTACATCTGAACGCATCTGGGCGATGTATGATGTATTATTTATTTCTAAAGTTATTGTTTCCATAAAAAAAAACACAAGTTCATGTTATACTTCACCAAGAAAACCTCTTGAAATAAATCAGAGCACAAACAGAAACTGAGACAATGATAAAAGTTTAAATCGCCCAAATTTAAATTTTGGCTCGAAAACAAAAGACAATAGAGGAATCAAGTTGATGGCGTTATGAGTTTCCGAAAAAAGGTAACCGCAATGTGCCATTCATTCCCCTTTATCTCTATGGGTCGAAAAGTTCTAGTTCAGGTATTAGTGGTATCACCAATTTTGCCCACCCTGTACATTATTTCTCCTCATTCTGTTTATTTCATCAGATATTTCCCCAGAGGTATTTCCATTTTTTTTTTCGACAGAATAGAAAATAAACTTGACAGAACTTTCCCAAGAGCATAAAGATATATAATCGTGAATGAAGACTCTATGAAGCTCTAATGAAGAATTATAACGGGGTCGTACGCACCTGCTTTTAAGCCATAAGCCATCTGCAGCAGCCGAATGATCCGTTTCATATGAGAAATGCTCATTACTCATAAATTTCATGTAATTATTCCTAATAATTCGTTTCGATTTTTGAGTATCCATTGCGTAATGTAATTAGTATGATTGGCCCTGCCAAGAATTGAACTTAATTTATCCTACTGAAGGACAATGAAATATTAATATTAATGAGCGGTGAAGTCATACAAACCCGATGGAAATTAGAATAACGTCGAATAAAATATGGTAGAAATTCCCAATCGAAATTATTCTATTCCTTTTTACGATGGAAGCAAAAATTCTTGCACCCCGAACACAAAAACAACAAGAAATATTTGAGAATCACTTCGACAGATCATTTTATTGTTTTCATTCGGTGTCATGAAAGATCGTGATATGATATAAAACTCTTTGTGGTGACGAATCATTGTCAGAACGAATTTTTGGAAGAATCTATATGACTAGTCGAAAATGTGTAGCGTGTTTCAGTTGAGACACACTGTTGATATTCTATTGCATAAAACACAAATTTCACATACATGTTGTAAAATGTCTAATGTCAGTCATCGACTTAATGAAACTTAAGATCGTAAAGAAATTGTTTCTGAGGCTGGTTTTCTTAATGACTCCGAAGTTGTCAGCGGTTTCAGCATTTGTAGATTTATATAAATCAAGAGAATGAACATGGCATCCATTATAATTTCATAATTGTTAGTTTCAAATGCTATGATTCTTTTATAGTTGCGTAATGGATAAAATTTATCATATGGTGAAAATGGTTTCTTGAAAATCTTTCCATTTTGGTGAAGAACTGGATGTTCTGCTCGCTATGTCAGTTAGTATGATTTTCAAAAATAAAGGGTACCCCAAATTGCTTAATTTTGGCTGCTGGTACTTCTATACTAGATAGGTAAAAACGTTTAGAGCATATTTTCGTGAAAAGTCTTCTTTCGTCCTAAAGATATAACCGAATTTTGATATTTTGTTGATTGAGAAAATGTACCATAACTTTTTTATTCTCGAAAATATATAATAATATAAATAATATATAAAAACGATAGAAACCGTCTACAGGCAATTTTCCACTGGGCATGCGACACTATTTTCAACTTTTCTATGTTTTGTACTAAGGGTGAAAAAATATAACTTGTTTATTTTGAATACTGATGGTATCTTTTTTTGATCTCATGTTATTCAAAAAAATAGCTTTTCAAAAATATGTGTCGATATATTACTTCTTTACTCTAGGCAAAATCACCATTTTAGTGAAATTCCCATTTTCCAATAAATCTCTATGAAACGAATGAAAACATTCCATTCATATAATTTCATTTGTTAGCCGAAACAAGTAAAATCATGTAATTCGTGTGACACTCAATTTGATGCAGAATGTCTATAATCAATTTTAATATAGGTCATCCAAAGTTCTCAAATTGAGTACAATTATTCTGTAAACAATCTAGACATATTTTCCCGAATCTTTTTCTAACAGAATTCACAGCATAATGCATGAAATGTCTCTGATGGCGTTCCTGACTCTCTGCTTTAAATCGGTCCTATTTATGGCTTGATTCTTGAGAGTTTCATTTTAAACATAGCCCCATACGAAAAAATCCAAAGTATTGAGGTCTGGTGACCTTGCTGGCCAGGCAATATAGGACCATGCGTTCCCATCCACTGATTCCCGAATACACTATCCTCGAAACTATCCTATTTGAACAGTGATGTATTTTTGTGATTCCATATCGTTTAGATATGAAATTTGTCTATATCTCTGACAATGCTTTGTTTTGGAAATAATCTAGGGCAAAAAATTAATAGCATTCACCTTCAATATTTTAATGTATTGAAGTATTTTACACCCACTTCATTTATAGAATAATGTATGAGACTCGGCAGTGATTATTTCACTTTTATGCTGATTTTGCCTTGAGGATTTAAATTATATATCGACGTCTATATATTTTTGAATGGATAATTTTTTTTGGATGATACAAGATCAAAAAATAAAGGCACCCGTATTTAAAATGCGGAAGTTTTCGAGTCTTAGTACAAGATAATGAAAAAGATGGATGCAGTGTAGTATTCCCAGTGGAAGAAGTGTCAGTGGAAAGTTTTCATCATTCTTAGATATTTTCGGAAATAAAGAAGTAATTTCACATTTCTGAAATCAACAAAATAACAAAATTTGGTTATATCTTCGAGACAATTGAAGATATCGCGAAGGTTTCCTCTCAACGTTTTTACCCGAGTTTTTACCTATCATATTTAGAAATATCAGAAACAGCCACAAACAAGCAATTTGGGATACCTTGTGCAAATAGGTTCAAGTTGGTAACTTGGCACGAAATTGTAACAAATCTTGTCATTCACTGAATTTCAATTCAGTTTGATCGGTATTTTACTTTTAATATTGAGAATACTCTTTATCCCGGTTTCACAGCTTGATCGGGGAATCAACGATTGATTGACGAATAAACGTAAATTTGTTTCTGATCGATAATTCAGTCATTATCATTCAAAATATCATTGTCGCATCAAATTATTATTTGTATACGTTCATTCTGTGATTCCCACTTGCTTTTTCTTCCAATATATTCAGAAATGAAAAGGTTTCAGCGATTTCGTTTTGGAAATCAGGTTACTGTCAAATCGTTGATCGGGCAATCAAATTTTTGTAAAATCCGCTGTCACTGTATTTTTGGTGTATTTGTAGGATTTTGAACCTGAACAAACTCAACCAGAGCATCTTAACAACTGTTAGAGAAGATACTTAGAAGAAAGGAGATACTTAGAATCATTTTCTGCGTTCTGGAGTGATTTTGTCGCTCTGCAATATTCAACTTGTGCCTTATGAAAACCACCTAGCCCATTTCTATATATAGGAAAGTCGAAAGAGGTCAAATCAGTACGGTCACCACATGTGAAGGCAGGTGTTCGATTCTTCGGGCCGGAGCGACATTACCCAACAGCTGTCCTCGAAGTCGATATTAATTATCATTATGGAGCGTCGAAGCCACTCAGCAATTCCTCCAGTCTGCCTCCCTTTGGCGCGAAGAGTTCACTGGAACTCTGGAAGGTTTTTATTAAAACATCGATAGAAGATAAGGTCGTCCTCAGACCAATCCGATGATAGCGAATTCAAGCCCAAGTTCAGCTTGATAAGCAGGTGATGCGCGGTTCGTATACCGGGTGGCACACATGACTCAGTACAGCCAGATATTGCTCTAAGTATGAGTCGATTCTTATTTGCTGCGGGACAACATTTGATTGCAAATTTGGGCATCAAATAATCCCTTAAGCGGGCTCATTCGATTTTCGAAACTATGCAACTTATAACATTGACGATAACACATTAAGAATATACAGATAAAATATTATGAAAAATAGACATATTCTTATATTGATTATTGCCTCCATATGCTCTTATCTCTTATCACTGCTTCCATGCAGCGGAGTTAGCAATTTGGTAATTGCCTGTAGTGGAACGTTTTCCCATTCTTCAAGAAGAGCTGTTGGTTTCCGGTTGAGGATTGCGAATAAGCCTCCCTAACATATCCACACATGCTCAGTTCAATTTAGATCAGGGTTACGTGGAGGCCAGTCTAATGGACGGATGTTCATCTCATCGAGAAAATCTGTAACAATTCTCGCGCAACTTCTTCTGACCGCATAATAAAAAAAATCACTAGCTGAATGCAATGTTAAATTCTAGTGAACTATAACTGACAAGATAAATTACATAAACACTAATCAAAACGTTGCTATACTCCTTGTTATACGCAACAGGATAACCGTGTTTCTTGATCAAAAATTGCATAGTACCCTTTGAAAATTCGTATTTTCTTTCAGGAGGGAGCTATTGACGTGAATTGAACAGGAAAATGTTAGGAGAAGATCAAGCTCCAAAAACTCATTCGAAGACCCAAAATTGCGACGCTAATTACCTCCATAGGGTGTTCAGAAAATTAAAGGAAATTGCAACTCTCAGTTCTACCCTGTATATCATCAAATTAAATTAAAATTCTTGCAGACTCGACATCAGGTGATGAACTAGATGAAATACTACCTCGAAAAGTTATTTTGAATGAATTTTGTGAAAAAAATTTCTGTCCGGTTTTTTTTTGTCTAGGAGTGTATTTAGTGGTTTCAAAACGAGTTTCAAAGAAACTGTGGCCCAGTCAAGGGAGTCCATCGCCAAAATGGGTTATACTTTGTAGTGTGTGAGATTTCGCATATCATGAAACTCCTGTGTAGGTACCTACCAAATGCAGTAAAAAATATTTTTAGATATGGGCAAAATTCGAGGGTTGTAACTATCCTAATTTTGTTTAGAGAATCTGTGACCAAATTTTTTGGAATTAATTTCGGGACATACGGTATATCGTAAAAAAAATTCAAAAATATTTTAAACGATGACTGATTTGATTATTGGTGGGATTTCTTTCTAGCATTTCACCCCAAGAAAATGTATAAATTCCAAAAAAATCTTCAGCAAAGATATTCGAATCTGTCCAAATTTGTAGACAGAAGACAGAGTACCTGAAACTCTAGGTGGGGTAACGAACTTCTAGAAAATTAGATGATGCACATTATCTAAAAATGGTATGGTTTATAAGAAAGAAACTGATTCACTTGATTTTAACTAGGATGAGTTATTTCCTCTGCATTTAATTTTGAATTTTCATCGATTAAAGGTGAGGTGAGATTTTTTTCTCAGATTGAATTCAGATATTCTGAACTAGTCTATCAGCAGTTTTAATATTGTCCAGGGTGATTCCTTAAGTGTAATGACCGGCCGTGTCTCCGAAACCAGACGTAACTCAAGAAAAAAATCCGAGAAAAAATCTTATTACAAACAAGCACTACGTAACTTGAAATATTCTTGAGTTCCTAATTTTTCACTATCATTCACAAAATGCAAATGCATTCTTCACAAAATACATCCCTAATAAGTTTGGTGAAGAGTAATGAAATCTTTTATTAAAACACAATTGTTTAATTAATTCTTCCATACTTTCATAATAGGGAATACTCCTTCTGACGAAAATGATGTATTTTTTATGAAATATCTTTGAAACGTCACATTTTGAAATAACCATTTGAACCGTTTCCCAGAAAAAAAAGTTACTAAAAATGAAGAATAAAAATGGGTGTTTAAAATTTAAAGCGTTTCGTTTCTATTGCACAAGTTGGCAACATCGACTGAAATATGCGTTGATAATAAAGGACAAAAAATACCCTATCTAGATGAGATAGACAAAGATGGCTGTCTATGAAGTCTGCGACGAACGAGGAGGGTCGTTAAATTTTATGGGATTTTTATGGCCGGTTGCTGTTGAGGCTCGCCAGTGAGTACGCGCCTTATGATGGCTGTGAATCAACAGCCGTTATTTTATAAACGAGCCATTGTTCTTTTATTTTCTAGTAGGCCCTGTTGCCAAATCGTAAACTAGAAACGAAGCGATTTAAACTTTTAAACCTTATATTTGAAGAATGATTTTGTATAGTTTCCGCGGTGCATTTGACAAATTCATGAATAAAACTCATAATTATTCAGTTTAAACTTGCATATGCTGTGATAACCCAAATTGAGGAGAATTCCCCATTGGTATTTTATCAATGCTGTCGCCACCCTTAATCAATCACCCTGTACAAAGTATACCGGACACCCCGTATGTCTCAATAGAATCAAATCTGCTCGTTCTGGTCCGAGGAATACTTGGACAGACACTTAGTATACATGTTAACATTCTCCCGTGAGGTAGTCATCGAGTAGAAAATCTTTATATTCTTTTCACGACGTCCGTCGCGCAAAACATCAGAGCCGAGAGAGATGAAACGTTAACAGACGGAAGTAGCATTTAGGCAGCTCGAATTATTCCATTGAATTTATTTCATTAATCATTAAAACACTCGTGGTCACATTGTAAAACCCAAACAGTATACTCGTACATATACGCCCAGTTGAAAAAGCGCACACAGCGAGTCATCTATTATAACACTGAAGAATTAGATTAAGATGGTCGCCGACATTGTTTCATTACGCTAATTATGTAATGAAATAGCACTGAGTCAATTGCCGAAAGAAATCTTTCGTTCCTACTGCGGTAATTATATCTAGTTTACAAAACGTATCAATTATTGTTAATTTCTCGCCTACGATTAAACGATTAACTGTTCGAATGGAGGATGTATTCGAGGCGATTCGATAACGATTAATTGGGAATCTACCGCATATTAGATCCCACTATTATTTTAGTGATTTGATTGCCGAAAAATGATCCACTGTTTTCAGGAAAAATTGGGGTCTACACCGTTATAGTGGTCAGAAACAACTAATTTATATGGGGTTTTCATTATAATTCAATTCAATCAACTGGTCACCTCGGAAAGTCAGAAATTTTTTTATTCGTCAAACTGAAAAAAAAATTGTTTCATTGAAGAATAAATATTCATTCATGTTATTTACTTTCCGAGGTGCAATTATCTCTTCTATGAATTTCCACCTGAAGAAATTTTTCGAGTAGTCTCCCTATCGGCTACAATTCGTATCCCGGTAAAATTGAAAAAAAATTTCATTAAGTGCTGCCATCTTTTCGACGAGACGTTAGGCTACTGGACAGTTTACCAACAGGTGAATAAAACGGCCATGATCATCAACCCCTCGTTATCTGTGCAGTAACAACCAAAACGATGGATGAGCATGAATATGTCCAAAATAAATATACAGGTGGCTGACTTTAACGTAAGTTAAGAAACACTTTACAGAGATGAATCTCCGGATGAATTTACCGACTCTTAGTAACATGGAAACAGAAGACCCAGTATTAAAGCACTTGCAAAAAGCATTCACTTTTGAATCCAACATGAAAATTGTTGAGGAAATTGAAGGAGAGTGAAAATATTCTATTCATAAATGTTTCAGCGACTTTATAGAGTATTAAATGTTGCTGTCGATCATTATCGATCATTCCAAAGTAGTGTTTCGTGAAACAGGTATGTTCAAACAAAAAAGGAAGTGGTCGACCAAAAAGAAAACACCAGAGTTATTCGACAATGTTGCAAAATATGATGGCAGAAGCTTCCCTGTTCGGGATAGAGTGTCTGTTGGAATATGCTACACATTGTGGGGAGCTTATTTTCATTGGAGAACATTACTAGAAGATCTTTATGGAATAAAAATTAACATGTTTTTTATAGCTAAATTGAATTTTGATGAATTATTCAATAAGCCTCATTTGGAAAAATTCATTTTTTAAATATCTAGACTAGAATCATTGATTAAAATTCATTAAAAACAATAATTCTTTCATATTATGTGAAAATTCGAATACGTCACAAGCTTTGAGAAGTGTTAGGATCCAAGGAGAGGACATTTCTAGCAACTTCTTTGATTATAAAAAACCTGAAATTCATTCTAATGAAAACGAGAATGAAAATCATGTTTTTCAGTTTCTTAGTAGTTTAATTATATGGATTTTCATTAAATATTGTCCACATCAGTTAAATATTCATAGATTATAAAGCATATTGAGATTTCTGTGATTTAGTTTGAGTGTAACTTTTTGAGTTTGAGTTTTTTTTTACAATATTTCATTCTGATTGTGTAAATGGTCTATTGTATACTCAGGATTTTCGAAATAAACGAATATTATTATTATTATTATTCATATTATTGCCCTTTCACATAATTTTAGTACAAAAAGTGCAAAAAACATAATAACACGATTCATTTTTCTCAAGTATGAAAATTGTGAATTCCAGTCAAAATTTTCACCAAAATAATTTGGATTTTGACGATTTTGTCATTTGAAAGAATGAAAAATGAAAGAAATGCTCTTCGCAAGTTGGGAGAAATCTGCTAGTAGCTTCTGCCTAAAAAGTGCCTTTCCATTTTCCATAACAATTTACGCTCGAATTTACGCTATACAGGGTGAGTCTTTGACTTGTACAAATATTTTTAAAGTTGATTCTTGAGGTCAGAATCTCTTATACCACTTTTTCCGATTCGGCCCTGATAAAAAGATATAGCCATTTTAAGTTATCATAATGGGCAATGCCACTCCTGGGGAAACAAAATTCCTTCCAGAATATCAAGCTAAAACTATGTCACTTCGCAGTTTCATTCAGCCAATGTAATCGCAATTTTCCAAATATCACAGATGTTTTTTATTTTTGAACATCAAAAACGGCGCATTAAAAGAAAAAATATGAGGAATACTTTTATTTTACAAAAATTTCAAAAATCCATTAGATAACTTCCAACTTAGGTTCAAGAGTTACGTTCTTTGAATTTTTGGTATTTTTATGGTACTTCATGGTCATAATGAGAAAACTGGAAGACGTGGGTGATATCTTGTGTTCGAAGAAGATTTATCAAATAAATGAAAAACTATATTCCGAAATCTATTTCATTCGATAAAACCTCGGATAAAACTATTTGCGAGTAACATTTTTTTCTGGTTCTTCAACAGCCTGTATCTTTTAAACCGAGCCTATTCGGAAAAAATGGTAAAGGAAAAATGTGCTTCTTTTGACATCAAGAATCCACTGTTAAAATATTCGTACGAGTCGAAGACATACATGTTGTCACAGAACATCAACCTTCAAAATTCCATAGCCTATTTGACGACGATTTTTTTGAATGCACGTTGTATCAAATAATGAGCACCACAGTGCGCCAAATTTGAACTAGGCAACAAGGGACACTGAAAGAATGATTACTGACATCTGGAAAACATGAAAAAGCTATATCATACAAAATATTGCATTTATACAACACAACAACACGTGAAACGTTATTCTAGATTTCAATTTCCAAGGGACCATCAATAGAGTAACAATTTGAAACAGAAATTCCACATTTCTATGAAATCTATTGAAACCTTTATAACCTCATTTCCTCTAGGTTTCACATGTTCAATAGATATAGTTTATAATTTTGCCTTATGTCTATGTCTGTAGGAACCTACTTATTGCTTTAGTGGGTTTTAGTGCTTCTGATGAAGTGAAATAAAATTGATGAGATCAACATTAATTCAATTTACCAACCAAGTCAGGCAATCTGTACTAGCTTTTATACCTGAACAAGAGTAAGTACATGATGTATCCAATATGTAACACAACATAATGAGTTACAGCCATAAATATCGAAGCAAAGAGCGGTGCCATTGGCACTTACTCAAAGTTGATTGAAGTAGATTTACTCCGCTTTTGAAAGCTTCCACTAGAAACAGACTCTTCATTTTTTTCTAATTATTGAGGCTTTATTCTTCACTTCAGAATTGAGAGAACGAAGTCGGCTCTAAATTGCGTGAATTGAAACACAAAAGAGCTTCATTCTGTCGACTGAAAAGATTCTTCTTTTGTCGAGTACACTTCTGTTCAAGTGCATACGGGCCAGCGAAGAAGATAGTTATAATATGGTGAATCTGAATCCTTTCGAAATGTGTACTCTTCACATTATCTCCCGGTAATTCAGCCATTAATAAATCCAAATAATAAAGAAATTTAGTCTCGATTGACGGCGATGCGCCGATCTATGCTGGTATTATCGAATTATCTTGTCTAAATGACAAGATAATTTCAAGAGGAGCGCTTAAAAATTGAAAGCAAACAAAGTTATTTTTAACGTGTTCTCCCTCCAGATCAACCTTCATGCCTCTGAGCATTAATGTTTGGAGTTGTGGTAATTTCATTCATAAACATATGCCTCTTCAATCCCAACTCTAAGAGCCGGTTCATCTAGAAGGAATTAGTTTCAGCTTATAGAGAGGGCGAACTGAAGAACAATTTTACAGATAAAATGATATCAATCCTTCTCACATTACGGTCTTCTTTGAAATTTTTTTATAAGAATGACGACTGCCTATACCCCATTCACTTTTATTTTAGCACTCGGTTGGCCATGGAAATTTGACACATTTCACTCATGACGCTTGTCAAAACATTTTTGGGTTTTAAATCAACGCTATGTTGCCCGTTCTACGTAAAAGTTTCTGTTATTACTTATTTTATCACAATGTCGAATCTCTTCGGAAAATATGTGACGAACATAATTGAAGTTTATACAAACTGATTGAAGGCATACCAAATCCACTTATTTGCATGAAAAATACAAGAGATATGCACTAGCTTGAGGAGAGTTAATGTTCGTTATCTTCTTAAGCTAAAGTTTGAATACGTTACATTAGTTGTAGATTTCAAAAATATCAACCCGAAGATTAAATGCATATGATGCAGTTGTTGGGAATGTGTATCTCCCGAAGGAATTGACAGATAATTACAAGAATGTTAAATTCTTCAACAAAAATCATCTTGCATCAATATAGGTAAAAGGAATTAAAGGAAGTTTCAAGTCAAGATGAACTTCACCTTTGAACACAAATTTCACATGAATAAACAATTAACAAGACAACTGGCGCGTATTTGTGGCTGTTCATCCTAATACATTGATATAATAATAATAATTAGGTTAGGTTAGGTTAGTGAAATATCACTAATGAATATTTTACCCAGAGATATGATCGGGGAGATGATCAATTAACCATTTTGTAAGTATTCTTTATCTTTATATTCCCTCGTATAATGCGGCGTTTTCGATAATTTTATAATTCTCGCATTTACAGCCAGATTCATAATCAAACCTAAAGTCGCCTTAATTTTAAAGTTTCCTTTAACCCTACTAAAAATGACATTAAAGGAAGCTTTAAGCTTAAAGTGACTTTAAATTTGATTATGAAACTGCACGTTGGAAATTTTCCTGATTTGAATGAATCTTAAGCCTCTCATCGGGCCTTAATTGATTGGGTCACAAACTTGAAACACAAGGAATGGACAGATTTTTTTTTGGATTAATCTGTGACAATTGCAACTAATTTTACTACCGAAAATGATAAAATTTATTTATTAGATATAAGACCTCTGCTTTTGTATAATGTTTCAAGTTTGTAACCCAAAAAATTCAATTAAATTGGTAAAATTAATAAATACCGAATGACATTTAATTTTTCCCCAAATGTTGGTTACTCTGTTGTCTGAATATTCCTCGGAATATTCCCAGGAATATTCAGATTTGACTAGATTAAGTGAGTATGGCATGCGGAAGTAAGAGAAATACGAGGAGAAATACTTTGTTCGCTTTAGTTTTCTCTATTTTTTCCGAATATTCTATCAAATTTAAGGAATTTTGATATACAGGTGTTTTTTGGGTTGAACTTGATTTATCAATTTTTTCTAGGCCAAACCTGAAAATAAATTCAGTTGGTATGAACTAGTTGTTGCGGAGAATAAAGGCACCAAATGCGAGACCAAATATCATCAAAATATACAGGGTAATTGAAGAAATTGGAAATTGGCAAAAACTGTAACACAATCTGTACTTTTAGCTTTCGACCATTTACCAAAGAATCACTTTGTATATATTTTCATAGGATGTATAAAATTCAATGAATCAATGAATGGTCTGTCTACTTCGAGGTCTACATGCATGTTATAGAATAAAAACTGATGAAATAATGTAAGCAAAACGCTAACGCCGTTGTAGTTGAATTCACAAAGTTCTCCATCCATCGAATACACAACAACCAACTTTCCCCCTAAACGGAAAGATCGAAAGATCTCTGCCATATGTTCAACACATGCAACATCTTGACGGACGGTCGAACTCGGCATAGCATAATTTTCGTCCTAGCCATCGATGAGACCGAAAGAACCCATTGTTCTTTTCCTAGGTATCTAATTCAACCGCAAAGGGTCCCCTAACAATTTTCGGACAGTTTTCGACATTAGCGAGGTGAAGAGGTGTCATTTGCCTTGAACTGGTAGCTAATAACGGTGAGGTTTTTTGGAAATTCATTGTCTCGTTCATTGTTGAAATTAGGGAGGAAAATAATGAATCAGAAAATGTTTCAGTTAGAGTTGAGTAAACTTAATATTAACTTGTGACCTGAAGAGCCTATAGATGACGGAACAAAGTATTATCAGTAGGTAATTATCCTAACTTATTCATCGCATCTTAAAAACAGTGCCCCTAAATGCTTAATTTAAGATATTCTATCTAGGAATCATTGATGGTGTTCAAGTGTTCAATGGTTAATTGATTGATTCATTGAGTTTTGAATGCCTTTTCATTACACATACTTTTTCTGCAAAAGTGAGAAATTAGTGGATATTAAAATATATGCTCGTAAATGAATCACAAAGTACCTTATTTCTGGAAATGTCATCGAAAAAATATTGAAAAGATCGAGGAAAAGAGCCAAAAATAGTCAACAAAAATTGCCACTTAACTTGAATTAGAATTCAATTAATCAATTATGGTGTCTTTAATCGCGGTGTAAGCTAATTGAAGTACACGAAACTGTTCAACAAGTTTTCATTTTTCAGATACTGTGAAAATTACCAATGTATACCATGTATATACCGCAGTACTATTCTATCAGTTATAAAAGCTTTATAAGCTGTCCTGATTCCATACATAAAAAAATCATTGCTACACTTTCTTGGCAAGTAATTTTCAAAATATTTTTGAATTTCAAACCCTGTCAGTGTTCGAATTATGTCATCCCAAAAGTTAGAAGTAAAATCATTATTACTATCAATACTAACAAAGGGATACAAAGAATCGAGCAAAGAATTCAACGTACTAGTTCAAAAACGCTTGACAAACTTGTAAATACTCAACAAAACACTTACCATAGAAACGTATGTACTTTTTTTATTTCATTTGTGCCTTACAGTTGCCTTAATCAGTAAAAAATCCTTGAAAAAGCGCCGGCTATCAAATCTAAGTCAAGTCAAAAAAGTTTTTCGACATAAATTGGGATTTGTTAGGTTTTTTTTGTCATAACATCGATTGTTTCGTTTCGTCCCAGAACTACAATAAAGTGTCGAAATTAGTTAGTAAAAATATTAAAACTTCATGTACAGTTGATATAAAGCTTGAATACTACCACAGAACACTTTAGTAGCTGAGGTGTTCTATGAGAAAACCAGAAATGTAAGAACAAAACCAGAAAAAACTACCAAATAATGTAAGAAATTTCCTTTAATATACCTACAATCTTCTATATCATATCTAGGATTTTATAGACGGAGCTTTTCCAAGGATGTTAAATGATTTAAGTGTTATGTCGAATATTTAAAAAGTTGGTAAGCGTTTCTGACGAGGTTTCTGAAGTCATCCATTCTCGAGTCAATTAATGAAGTTTCAGATTTCAGGTCATTGTTTTCGAAGCAAATGACAACTGACAGTTTGAAAATTTTATTTGATTTTGATCATCCGTGTGTGTATCACTACAAATTTGATTATGTTTATTTAAGCCTCCATTCGCAATTGAAATGAAATCTGCTACTGAAGAGTTTTTGGGTAATAACCATAGAACTAATAAAGTTAAAATGTTTATATGGTTATAACCCACAAGTAATTTAACAGAAAACGAAGATTCAACCTTACAATTCCCATTTTCCATTTATAGTTGAGCTTTATCCTACAATGGTTTTCATTCAACGCACTTTATACTTTGAATGAACAACACTATAACTTCAAGTTTGCGTCTTTGTTATAGAGTTTTTTGAAATTGTCTTGTAACTCACCTTTTTGCCTACTGTACGCTTTCATGGTTTTAATTCCCATGCCTACGAACGGTGTCCAAGTGTCTATGTACATTGACTAGAATAATATCTCCAAACTTTATCACAAAATTAATAAATAAACAAAAACGTAACACTCTAAATCCTAAAAATCATCACTAATGCGAATTTTTGTGTTCACTGTCGGTGTTCACCATTGTGGGGGCGATTCAATCATTCATGAGAGCCAGTTATTTTATTCTATGATTGGGAGCTTTTAAGTACTGTCACTGAGTTATTCCTGGACGCGCACTCAAAATAGAGTTTCGCAAAACACAACACGAAGATCAAGTCCGACTCGCTTTCGTACCCGAGGCTCTGTGCTCTTGTAATTCCCACCGAAAACGATGAATTTTATGAATGAAAAACTTGATGCACTCTCACTTTTGTCATCGTGATATAGTATCCTGTGGTTCAACAGTATATGAGTATCGTATAACACTATGTCGTTCACTTGTTATAACTTGCGGATGATCACAAAGGGGACTATTCGATTGTCATTGATCGGCTATCGATCGGAAACACTCTAATTTGAATGATTAGTGTAGTGAGTGAGATCGAGCACCTGTGGATGTGTAGAGAGCATTCAATAGTTTAGACTCGTCGCACATTCAAACACCGAGTGCGCTCTCTGTCTGTGCTCCCCACCACAACCTCCGGTCGGCAAGTTATGAATGAATAGCCTCGCTGCAGGGTGAGCTTTCCTGCCATCTTATGGCTTGTGTTTTCGTTCCTACAGACCGGATCTGACGTATTTCTTCGTAGCAACGTGAGAACTTGGGTCGGTTTCTGGAGCTTGGAAAACAGAAAATGATCAAGCCAGCGGTCCGACTCAACTGAAGGAATTATTCGATAATTTGAAAGTGGACGTTTGGGTCAAAAATGGATATGTGACAGTAAATTTTTGGTGAATGCAATAAACCTCAATCAAGATTAGAATAAGAAAAAACCATCGTGTCTAGGACTCCTAGCAAAACTAGAGATAAAGAGCAATGTTTTCGATTTTTGCTAAAGAACGATTGAAATAATACAAAATAGCATTTATGTAGCGTTTATGTCACCTATCCTTCCTCTCTATTCGGTATGGAGAAAAACAAAAGGGATTACCCAGAATGGTAGACAAGATACGATATCATTAGTAATTGATTACTAGGCCAAATCCATACAGCCTACTACTTTCTGATTTCAGGGGCATACCCAGTATCTCCGCATCGTCAGTATAGCTGGTTTCAACAGTATACCACAGTTTGGATGAGAACTCAATGGTTCCCGAGTTATTTGGATTCTTACGAAAAAATTGCGAAAACGAGAGGTCACACTTTTTGAATATTTCTGCTGGGTTAGGTTATCTTCAGAAAAATTTTTCTATTATGTAGTACAATACATCATACTATTTGCCCTTTGGACCCAAAATGTACTAAGTGTTTATGAGAACGAGATATTTTCAAATTACAAACAGTATTTTTTATTATTTCAGTCTATTCTACGTAAAAATATGTATATCTAAAATGAAAACTTTCAGAGTTATCAAGGCAAAACTTGAAATAAGGGAAAACAGCAAATCCGAACTCCTTGATTAGTCTGTGGCTTCCGGAAAACACAGAAAAAAATTAAATTTTGTGTTCCGATTGATAATTTTGACTTTCATGTCATTGTACCAATAGTGCATGAAGAAAGTCGAAAAAAAGTGACAGGGAGAAACTGAACATCAGGACTGCTAGTTTTTTTTTCCAGAATTTTGATTGGTCACCTCAGCAGTGTTCTTTGCTGCAGATCTACAGAAAAGAGAAAGGTATTGGCCTAACGATCATTTCTCTCTTTCTCGAGCAGTTATAACTGTGGTAGCCGATCTTGTGCTACGTTTGTTGCTCTTGCTCCTTCATCCGCATGAGTAATGGGGTATTTTCCTAAATTTCAAAATATATGTCATAAAAATCCTTATAACTCAAATATCTCGAAATATATTTTTTTCGAATTTTAACATATTGCATTTTGTCTGTATTCGTTTACGAAAATTCTGATTTCAGAAGTGCTCTTGTGAACATTCTACGTCATTTTTACAATCCGGCAACGCCCATTTGTGTCAGTAATGGTCATGAAAGTTTTCAAAGTTTTCTGATCACCATAGATGTAATAAATATCAAGTTTGATGATCACATTATTCACATTTGACAAGAAAAACACACAATGACACAAAATGTCATCGGTTTTAAGAAGGTAAAGACACAGATTACAGAAAAAATTTTTTGTAATCTGTGGATATCTTCTTGATCGATTCCAGTGTTGTCGAATTAACAAAAATTACTATATTTGAATAAAGGCATTCTACGTCACAAGCTTTCACATAGTCGAAGTTTCGAAGGGTGTATTTCTGAAATGTCTGAATTTTGAAGCGAATCTTTTACGTGTTGAATAACTAGTAGAAAAGGCTTTCCATAAATAATCTCAAATTCGGTTTTGGAGTTTTAGGAAACTTGCCCATTGCAGCACTTCCATCAGTATGATAGAGATTCCATGCACGCACTACTAACTACAGTTTGTGGAACCTAGTGACAGTTAACAACTTTTTCTTCAGTTAAACCTTCATTCAACCAACACACGAATTGGTCTAATTGGAAGGCTTTTGAAATCATGACAATTTATCCGCAATTGATACTACACAACAAAAGATGAGTTGCAATAGCTCATTACATACAAATTGCAGAAAAATATCATAGATCTATCAGAAATGATTTTCTTGTAATGGTCATGAGGACCATATTTTGACTGTTTGTTTGTGA
The DNA here is from genome assembly GCF_907165205.1 of Coccinella septempunctata. Classification (NCBI taxonomy): domain Eukaryota; kingdom Metazoa; phylum Arthropoda; class Insecta; order Coleoptera; family Coccinellidae; genus Coccinella; species Coccinella septempunctata. The sequence goes on along the minus strand of NC_058190.1, from coordinate 8,266,002 downwards.
TACTGAATAATCGCCTCTCCACATGGTATGTACAGCAATAGTGAAAATTTGATCAAGTGCAGAGAGTAAGTATTAATTGGGATGTAGATATTCGGATGTAGATAGCAGTGACATGGTGATGACAGTTCAAACTAAAAACTTGATGCAGTTTTTGTTATTTTTGAAGAGGACCTTGAGATTTTTGTCGAATAAATCCTTTTTTCTCAGTTTTTAATTGTGTGTTAACTATTGTCATTTTTAGGTCAATTAATAATAATAATAATAATAAATTTATTTGATCCATTAAGACACTAGATACACAGTGTATAGGACATGTCAGGCTAAAAACACATGAAGTATTAGTATTTATGAAAAAAATATCGACTACTTTCTGAATCAGCTGATCGGAGAGAGCAATGTTTTTTTAATCCGAATCTTGGCTCTTTATACGATCATAATAGAATGAAGTTGTTTATATCGAGAGCCACAACTATGGTATCTTGCCTTCTCCTTTATATAAAATGGCTAATATTGCAACATTGATGCTAAGTTAACTTAGTATGAATGTTATCGAAATTTATATATGTCTTTATTATAATCTAAAACTGTAAATCAAACAAAGTTTGATTCATACACATTCATATGTACGAGGATATTGAAAATTTTTTAGCCTACTATAGAACCAAACAAAATTTTAATGTCAAAATATTTTAGTACTATACTCCTCTTAACTGGATACATTTATTACAGCGAACCTGCAATGTCTTTAGACATTTAAAAAAAATGTTTCTTCTTGCTCTGCGAACCAGACCTCCACATCTTTTATTACCTCCTGGTTGGAAGAAAATTTACGACCTTTTAAACTTTTTTTCAGTTGACGAAAGAGATGATAGTCTGATGGAGCAAAATCTGGCGCATAAGGGGGGTGTTCTAGTAATTCAAACCCTTAATCACGAATTTTTTGCATGGCAACATAAGATTTGTGTGCAGGGGCGTTGTGCTGTTAAAACAATACATCTTTGGATAGCTTTCCGCGTCTTTTCTCTTTTTCTCGTAGAGTGGTCAGTAATGTCGAATAGTAATCTCCCGTTATTGTTCTACCCTTATCCAAAAATTCAATCATGATTACTCCATGGCAATCCCAAAAAACTGAAGCAAGAATTTTTCCAGCAGATTTTTGGACACGGAACTTCTTAGGTCTTGGAAAACCAGAGTGTCGCCATTCCATCGAGTGTTGCTTTGTTTCTGGATCGTAGAAATATACCCAAGTCTCATCCATAGTAACAATTCGGTTTAAGAAGTCTACATCATTTTCAAATCGAGCACAGATCTAACGCGTTGCTTCTACCCGTGCACGCTTTTGGTCAACATTCAAACATATGGGGTTCCATTTTGCAGCAATTTTTCTTATGTCCAAATTGGCGAGAACTATATGATGAACGCGTTCGTATGAAATATTCAGTGCTTCAGATATCCGTTTTAGCCCAATTCGACGGTTTGATAAAATCATGTCATGAATTGCATCGATATTTTCGGGGACTGACACAGAAACTATACTTCCCGATCGGTCATCATCTTCAATAGAAAATTTACCTCTTTTGAAGCTTGCAGTACAATTTTTCACGGTCGCATACGAAGGACATTGATCACCAAGGGTATTCAGCATATCTTCGTAAATCTGCTTACCCCTTAACTCTTTTAGATACAGGTACTTGATGATGGCTCGATACTCCAATTTTTCGATTTTCACAATTTCGGTGGACATCTTCTTTCTTTTAATTTATTGCGTAACTCTGGTTTACATTTTTGACCTCAAACTTCACACTGACACTTCTAATGAGTTATTGTTCGTTGCTATGGTAACGCAATATTTTTTTTATGCATTGAACTGGTCTAGGCTAACTAGATATTAATACATCCTAGTATGCTTTGTAAAGCGGTAATGTCCTGTCAGATTCAAATACTTCTTGGATCTTACAGTTTTAAAATTTCGGAGGAATGTTTTGGAATGATCTATTCTTGGAAGATTCCCCCAAAGCGTTTCTCATTTTGTTTCTTCCTTTTCCAGAAACTCTTTCCTATAGGCTCTGATGGGCCAGTAACTGGCGTTTGTGCTCCCTTTCTGTGTGTTGGCTTTCTCGTTTCCTCTGATTCCAGAGTCACCTGGAACCCAGACTAAAGAGACCTTATTCAGTTGAACCTTTTTTCAACCAACACACGAGTTGATCACATTGGAGGGCTAAAAGCATGTTAAACCCATGACAATTTATCAGCAATTGATAATACACAACACCAGATGAAAGTTGCCTCTCCGCATAGTATGTACAGGGTGGGCAAATTTCGATGTTTTAGCACTACAGCTTTTAAACCAGAGAAGATAGACAAAATCTGATACCTCATTCTCGTTCTCTTTTTCTGAGAAACTAACAAGAGTAGTAGTCATTTTTGGCCACCTTCTTTTGTTTTCGAGTTATAAGCGAAAATTGGCAAAATGACGATTTCGAAATAAATTTATATCTCCGCTAATACTGATGATAGAGCTTTGAAATTAAAACATTATACAGGCACTTTTTTAAATAGAATTCAGTGGCGTGCTTGCCTCTTTAGCAGGATATTTACTTACGAAGCTATGACCCAAAGTTTTTTTAAATGGGAACACTAGATTTCTGTGCAATTTTTTGAAAGCTTAATTTTCACTGATTTCAAAAATATATAACATCATATGGTTCGCATTAATATAAATAATATAAAATGGCCAAAAACTCTTTTTCACAATATTTCTATGGTTTCAACTTTTGATGAGAATAGAAAAATGTAGCATCTTATTATTACCACTGTCTCCTTCTATTAGTCCTTTCATTTCTATGCTTCTTACTCAATTTCTCCAAGATTCAAATTTTGTGAAAATTGGTAAAAAGCATAGAAAGAATGACATTGCCGGAAGGACACTGCTCTTGTTATAAGAAGCTCTATTTTTCTGTGCTCGTCGAAAGTTGAAACCATAGAAATATTGTGAAAAAAAGTTTTTGAGCATCTTCTATTATTTATATTGATGCAAACCGTATGATGTTATATATTTTTGAAATCAGTAAAAATAAAGCTTTCAAAAAATTGCACAGAAATCTAATGTTTCCATTTAAGAAAACATAACTTTGGGTCAAAGCTTCGTAGTTAAATATCCTGCTAAAAAGGCAAGCACGTCACTGGATTCTACGTAAAAAAGTGCCTGTATAATGTTTCAATTTCAGAGCTCTATCATCTATATTTGCGGAGATATAAATTTATTTCGATATCGCCATTTTTCCACTTTTTGCTTATAACTCGAAAACAAAAGATGGTGGCCAAAAATGACTACTACTATTGTAAGTTTCTCAGAAAAAGAGAACGAGAATGGGGTATCAGATTTTGTCCATCTCCTCTGGTTTAAAAGCTGTAGTGCTAAAACATCGAAATTTGCCCACCCTGTACAGTAATAGTGAAAATTTTATTCAAGTGCGAAGAGTAAGTTTCAATAGAATCAATAACTTCTACGAGCATCTTACGTTTTTAATTCCAAGTGATGTTCGCCCGATACTGATCTGGAATAAAACTTGCTCATCTTAATTAAGTACCACGGGGACTATCAAATCGTCGGAATCTTCGATGTTGTCCCCGACAGAAATAATCCTAGTCGATGTTAATCCGTAATTCGGTAATTTCTTCATTTGGCGTTATCCGTTCCGAAGGGGCCAACCGCAGCGCGTTATCGCTCTTATTTATGTACGGCGCCCCGAAATTTGACTGTTCCGAGTCTTCGGCTACCGGTTTCGTTTTTGACTCCTAACGGAATCGCGCCGCCCAAATAGCCAAACCGAGTTATCGAGATCTCCGCGAGATATGATGCCCGTGTGGTCATCGGACCGCGGGAGAGCAACAAATATTGGAACCGGATTAATTAGCGCTCGACACAAATCGCATAAATTAAAACGAGTTTAGCTCGAAAACTGTTGACCCTTCCGACGGTTTTCTCCCAGGTCCCAGCGCAGGAAGTGAACGGCCACGGATGTGACGATCTGGCTATACGTACAATAACGCCGGAGCAGACTTCCTCTGCTGAATATCTTCTGATTTCCGATTGAAAATCGGACTACTAGGCCAGTCGAATGTGGAACTTCCAGCAAAGTTGTGCTTTCTGAAAGACGCTTATATCAATATCGTACATTTCGATACAAGACATAATGTACAGGGTATTGTCAAAATTCGTTGTTTACTGAGGATCTCGAGAACTATAAGAGCTAGAAGGAAACGGATGACACATTTCCGAGCTCTTTTTCAGGGAAACAAAGAATGGTGAAAACCGTAGCCTACTACGATTCTTCGTTTTTGAGTTGTTAGCAAAAAATGAGATTTTGACGATTTCGAAATGTTCTCATAACTTTTTTGTCTTTGAAGTTACAGATCTGAAACTTGAACCTTCTACAGGCACTTTTTCACGTAGAATCCACTGACGACCTCGAAATATTTTTTATTTCAAATCATAAGAGGAACCGTTTTATCAAATGCAAACTTTTATTGAATTTGTTTACTTTTGAATTGGAATAAATATTTTGTCAGTTGTTTCTACGTATCAAAGTGTCTAAGAAGGTTCAAGTTTCAGATCTGTAACTTCAAAGACGAGAAAGTTATGAGAACATTTCGTAATCGTCAAAATCTCATTTTTTACTAACAATTCAAAAACGAAGAATCTTAGGAGACTACGGATTTCACCATTATTTTTTCTCTGAAAAAAAAAAATAGTAAATTTGTCATCCGTTACCTTCTATTATAGTTCTAATACTTCTCGAGACCCCTCAGTAGACACAAAATTTTGCCCACCCTGTGCATGTTACCAGTAATGTGTTTAATTCAGATATTCTACATACTTACTTAGTGTCATAAAAAACAGAACACCCAATAAACGCAGATAGAGTCATTCGGAGTAACTGAGCGCAGAGGGTAAGTGTGCGCAGTGCGTATATCTCGACTAAGCAATATATGAAAGAGGGGTTTACTTGGGTAAAGCAAGATCGCAGAATCGCCAAATTAGTTTTTCATACGAGTGCGCCGTGCGACGTTTCGTTAACTTTTTATTTGCAATCAATCAAATATACTAGTTTTCTTTTTAATTTTTAGCATCACTGCAAATTCTGCCAGGTCCGAGTTCCGAGTCCGACAGTGTTAAACAATATTTTATTCGATCATGCGTATATTATTCTAAATATATAATTGAAAATTTTAGGTTCTCTTAGCTGCTCAACTCTATAAGAACGTCAATTCAAATTTTGGCTTACTAGGGAAAGTGTGCGCATAGTTCAGTGAGGAATAAATTATGACATTGTTGATTTTCTTGGTGAAGACTCGATCAGTATTGTCCTATTTGTTCAGGAAAATGTGAAGAGCCACCAACAGGGGGATGTATCAAGTGTTGTGTTCGCCAGGAATGGTGGCACGAACAATAATGCACTGCTTGTAAAAAGGCGCTTCTGTATTGACAATAAACAGCATTTCTCTAATATTGTAACATTTTGATGACATTATTTTGTAATTTGTTTTGATTGTGTGGTTCACTAAGCACTGCGTTCACTTACACCGTGAGGGCGCGCACACTTACCCGCAATACGGGACATGTGAACGCACTCCGACTTTCACTATTAAATTTTTTTTGCGGAAAAAAAACGTTTTTGTTTGTTTGCGTTTTGATTTTTTTTATAGATTAGAAAATTCTCTATCTCATGAATATGTTTTAATTCTCCTAGCTTCAACATTCGAAATAGGATATGGCTTCAAAGGCAAAAGTGCGCACAATTGCGCCGAATGACTCTACGTTGAAAATAAAAAACGTTGTATTCTACAAATAACGCTACTATCATTTATGGTTTAATAAACGCGGAAATCTCGTTAGTGAATACGTTTCATTCCGGTTTCATATCAACGTTACCACCTCACGTTGATTTCAGGTTTTTTATAAGTAGCAACTATTCTCTATGGAGAGAATAGAGATATTTCTCCGTAAAATTTTGCTATTATTACCAAAATAAGAGAAATATCGATGCAAATTAGTTTCGAAATAACGTTGTTGAGATATAAATCCTAGACGCTACAACAATGTTTTTTAGTCTTGTCAGCAGAGGTTATCAACAATCAATCTAAACATTCTCCTATTAGTCCTGGTTTTGTCAACTATGGACATCAACCATCAATAGTTTTTATTCATACTATTTCATACACGGGCGTAGCCAGGGGGGGGGGTTGGGGTTGAAACCCCCCCCGAAATAATATAGGTACATAATATTAGTTTCAAAGAGTCTCACTTTATATGTCAAAATCAGAAAAATTTCATTTCAAACCCCCCCCCCCCGAAACTCAACCCTGGCTACGCCTATGATTTCACACAACACATATACCCATATAAAACCAGGACTCGATCCCACTCTATCTATAGGGAATTCAGTAATAATGGAGTTGTGGATTAATACGAAATTCAACGTTGATGTAACGTTTCTTACCTACTATCGATTAAACGTTGAGGTGGCACGATCAGGACACGTTTCATACTGGTGGCTAAAGTCACGAGTAGTTGAATAGTTTCGCATTCAACGTTGCTGTTTCTTAGTCCTTATGCAATATACGAGAAGGCCAAGTTTCTCATAAGTGGTTTGATGAACATGTTTTTGAATAGCTTAACACTAACAATGCTCATGTGATGATCTTATTTATTATTGTTTTGTAGTAATAGAAGTAGCAATAATGAGCTCATTGACAATTACTTTGAACCAATATGAATCGTTTCTCAATCATGGCTACACTACCTTTCCACCTATTGAATATACGTTGTAAAATTACATGAAAGACACGTTTATTATTGGTTGCTATAGAAACAGGTTGAATCATGTACGTTAATTATAGGTGAAATTCAACGTGTAGTTGAATTTAGGTTTCGAAAAACATGTTTCGAAATCCAACGAGTAACATCTAACTATCCAGTCTATAAAACATCCCCTACCATATTTAAACGTATGATACAAGTGTACGTGTTTATACTGTTTATTGAGCATCTAGTATTAATGAATTCATTACAACTTTTTCTGTACATATGTATCTTAGGGTTAAGTATAGTCCATTCACTTTTATAAAAGCAGTCGGTTAGGTTTGAAAATGTTTTGAAATCCCGTTAATTTTAAAACTCATATTTCATACACTGTGAAAATGCCCAAAGTGATTGGCAAAAAGTAAAGAAAGTATCAGGACCTGATATTTTGAAATCGACGATTCATCAGATGGTGTCGGAAATATTCGATGTGGGTAAATTAATATCATGTAGCGTCTGAATTTGAACGATTTATATTTCAGATACATTTCTCCACAATCAGGATTGATAACTAAAGGTTACTTTATTCAAGTTACCAATCTTCTTCCTGTTTGAACCCTCCAACAATCTTCGTAAAAATGGGGTGAAATAGGGAAACAATGAGCACTTTCATTAAACTGCCTCAATGCTCTACACTTTTTTCACCCCAAATTGTACGATACAACAATTTTCTCAAAGGACCTGATGCAACTAATCAGATAGACTCGGATTATCTGAACCATTCATTGTCCAGGCATGTGTTTTTTGTTTTGTTCTTCCGATGCCGAAGTCAGCATACTTGAAGTTTAATGAAATTTTGTTGAAATTCCAAGGGTTGTAGTTCAGTCATCTTGATTTTTTTTGTAGAATGACTTATTTTGATGACTTTTACCTTCTGTCAAAAAAAGCTTCACCTTCGAATTGTAGCTATAGAAGACACAATTATCACTTACTTACTTAGTTTTTTTTCAAAACAGGCGATAACAGAACCCACTCTATAGATAGTTGAAAACCTGATCGTTTCACAAATATAGCACAAGAAATTCTTTTGAATGTATTCATTACCATATTGTGTTCTTCCGTTCTCTATATCTACTTATACTATACTCAGAAACATCAAACTCATTTCAACGAAAGACGTGAGAACCTCATCTGTCAATAAAGATCAGAAAAGGCGGCAGAACAGATTAGAACATCAATATCCAGTTACAAAATTGTGCGAATCAATTTAATAGCAACCCCCCTGTTCTCGTTTCAAAAGCATAAAAGTTTTTTATGCACCCTATTTATAAGCGAATTCAACACTTTTATGTCTGAAGAACATACGATATGTCAGAGCAAATTGCAACTGACGGATTGCATTGAGACGTGGACTTTGATCCCCTAGCAAAAATTTGGGGCACATTCGTCGGCCATTCTTTGAACCCATTCCGATCACCGAGTCAAGTGAACCATTCTCCTTTCGAGTTAAACAGGTAGATACAATATGCGAGGGAGAGTAGTTGAACCCAGCGTACGAAATTGTTCGCTTCAATTTTCGCCGAAGGTTTAGGATCATTATATTAAGGATTTTAGGAGCTTCCACTTCCATTACAAACATATTTGGTATTTTAGTTATGAAATATTTTATACAATTCTTAGTATACAGGGTATAAATAAAAGGTTGCGAAATACTTCAAAGATGGGTTCCTCGTCAAAAATTATTGTGGGTCCTTCATACAGGCTGTCCGCGCCATGGGGAAGCGGTCGATTACTCTAATTCTATTAACTTTACAAAAAAGAATTTCGAATAAAACTTTAGTCTTTTCAAGTAGAGAATCTCCAAAATTATTTAGAACAATACAAAGTGTTTCGTTTCTTCTGCGAAGCTATCAACTTCGATATTTTAAATGAAACACCCTATATATTTTTACATTTTTGAATTCCTTGATAAATTTGAATATGAGTTTGATAACACAACTATTTCTGAATTCTCAACTGTTTCCGTGAAATTTGACTTATTATCAATATTTTAACAGTTTGAGGTACTTACATAAAGGACTCTAGCTCCGTCTCTACTTTATGAAATTGATTCAAATTAAGACTGTGTCTAGCCAATAAATGAAACACCAAAAATTTTCTTTGTAAATAACCATAATATATACAGGGTCCACGAAAACTTAGATCCATTATCAAAACATAAATTCATTAAAATCTTCATTTTTTTAAAGGACAACCCATACTTTTTTCCTTCATCATTTAAAACAACTAAAAGCGAACAACACATGTTTAAATAAAAAAGGGAAAAAATATCGGTTGCCCTTTAAAAAAATGAAGATTTTGATGAATTTCTGTTTTGATAATGGATCTACGTTTTCGTGGACCCTGTATATTATATGGTTATTTACAAAGGAAATTTTTAGTGTTTCATTTATTGACTAGACACAGTCCAAATATGAATCAACTTCATAGAATAGCGACGGAGCATAAAGGACTATCCTTTATGTAAGTACCTCAAACTGTCAAAATATTGATAATAAGTCAAATTTCACGAAAACCGTTGAGAATTCAGACATAGTTGTATTATCAAGCTCATATTCAAATTTAACAAGAAATTCAAAAATGCAAAAATATATAGGGTGTTTCATTTAAAATAACGAAGTTGATAGCTGTGCAGAAGAAACGAAACCCTTTGTATAGTTCTGAATAATTTTAGGAGATGCTCTACTAAAAAAGAGGAAAGTTTTATTCGAAATTCTTTTTTGTAAAGTTAATAGAATTAGAGTAATCGACCGTTGCCCCATGGCGCGGACAGCATGTATATATTTTTTTAACAACCCTTGCTTAGTTTAGTTACAGCTCTCTAAATATGGTATCTGAAAAGCAATTTTTTAGTTATTTTCAAGAAATAAGGAAACTGACATTCAATGGGAGCGAGAAAAAAAACCTAGGTGGTGTTCCTCGATAATTGGATGGGATAGAAAAAACCACTCCAAAATTTGTTTCGCAGGAAACTGTTTTCTTTATTCATATTAAACCGTTGAAAAATCAATTATTAATATCCTGGAATCTCTTGTAAATTTATACTGAAAATAACAGTCTTTAAGAAAAAAAATATCAACAGGTTTTCTTCGAACTTGAATTTACTCAGTAGGCGGATATGAGGCTAGTAGTACTATGAAACACAACGAAAAAAAATTTCGAACGATTCTCTCGATATCCTTAGAAAAATCCAAATTGTCATAAAAACGAAGTTGATGAGCTGTGGTGAATAAGTTCATTGTTACTTTTGACATATCAAATCAAACTTTTGGAGGTAAAGGTGGATGCATTTGTATTCGAATATTAAAACATGCCAAATTTCATTTTAACTTTAACTGTTTATGAGACTTTTTTTTAACGTTACTCAAGAAATCAACTCCAATTAAGGAACACCCTGGAGAGTGTATCATTAATAATTGGAAAAATTTCAACCATGGAATCCTAGGCTTCAAACCAAATTGCCTATATGAGTGTCCAAGTTACAAGTGTTATTTGAAAAATTTAAAATCAATTTTATATCTATTGCTTCAAAAATTTTTCGATTTGTTATTGTCCTGTGTTCCTGAAACTGTGGATACTATAGACCCTACTAAATAGTACTACTAATAAGACAAGCTGTTCTGAATGGAAGAATTCAGGTTCATATTCATATACGAAAGTTTATTCCAATTTCCAATTTGATTAGTAGAAGAAATGTTCTTGATTCCTTCAATTCATACTCTGGAATGGAGATATTGTTAAATGAAACAGGCAAAGAACTATAACTGAACCATAAAGGAATGAATTCTTTTCGAATTTCACGACCACCTTCCTTTTCAAAATTCCTCCAATTAAATGAATAACACGAAAAAAAGTCATAGGTATGTTAAATATAGATTCGAACAATTGAAAAGTGCAATAAATTTCATCGTACAGAGAACACTTAAAACGTATTCAAATAAAAACAAAAAATATTGCTGCTAAACACGAAAGCAACGTCAACGAGAAGATAAGCGAAAGGAATCATGTCATAATATCCTCCGAATTTATAGACCGCCGAAAACAGGTTCCGAATTCTTTCAACAACCCCGCCGCAGGCATTTGCGATAGCAACGTGAAATTTCGGAGGGTGCCCACCTTCGCCGGAAACTATATTGTTGCTCTGCTTCCCACACCGGAAGTAGTAAGGCACCCCGTGAGAGGCTTTACTACAACACTACACTCCACACACCGATAGTATCCAGAGCCGGACTCGCGCCAACGGAGGGTGAAAACGTTTTGGATTGCTTGAATAATAACAAAGGAAAATATTAACAAGCAATTTTAATATGTACTTTATTTATTTATTGCAGAAATTTGTGATTACTGCTTCGAAAAATGGGTCAGTTTTTGGTAGTTTTGAAGTAATTATTCCACACGCAATATTAATGGATCTTATACAAAATATTGATGAGTTTGCTATATTTTTTCTTCATTTGAATTTTATAGAATGAATCAATTATATTAATATTTTATATAAAATATATATTTGACCCAATATCAATAATATGATAATTCTATTGGTAAAATATGTTCCCAACTCATGCGTAAAGTATCCTTCTGCAATTGTTGAGAAAATTACTTTTTCTGATTATTTAATATACAGCTCAGTTTGCCTGTAACCTACTTATGACTTCGATATTTGGAAAATTTGTCCCATAAAGTATACACGGTGAGTCTTTGTCTCGTACAAATATTTTAACAATAATTGAGGTTAAAAAAAAAACACTTTATCCTTTACCATTTTTTGCAAATCGACTCGGTTTGATCGAATGAAAGGAATTTCAAAATATAATTTTTCATTTATTCGATTAATTTTTTTCGAACACAAGATATCACGATTGTCTTCCAGTTTTCTCATGAAGACCATTACGTACCATAAAAATACCAAAAATTCAAAGAACACAACTCTCGAAACGAAGTTGGACGCTACCTAATGAATATTTGAACGTTTTGTAAAATAAAAGTATTCTTCATATTTCGCAACTTTTTTTAAAAGATTCACAGATATGTAGTGTCAAAGATTTAGCTAGTTATTCTGAAAGTAATTTTGTTTTTCCAGGGGTGGCACAGATCATTATGAAAACTCAAAATGGCTATATCTTTTTATCAGAGCCGAATCGAAAAAAGAAGTATTGGAAAAACATGTTTTTTTTGACCTCAATAATCTAGTCTAAAAAGAGAAAAAAACGTTTTGTTATTATATGGGTTTTCTAATTATGTATTTAGCAATTTTCAAAGAATCGAAGCTTAATGTTGGGTGGTTTTAAAGACATTGTGGCCCATTGAAGGGTACCATTGCAAAAATGGGTTCTATGAGATTTTGCATATCACTAGAAAAGACTATTGAAATTTACAGGACTCTAACTACAAAGGAGGGTTTCTCCTCGCAAAAATGAAAAATAGGGATCTGCTATTTCTGTCTCAAATATCTGTGACCAATTTTGTTGCATTAATTTCGAGCCATTCTGTAGGTGAAGGCGGTATTTGGAGTACCTACCAACATTTTGATAGATGTTAATTTTGCGCCAATTTGAAAGTGAATTTCGCGATTCATGAAAATATATACCTTTTAGGGCATACGATTTGTGAAAAAAAAAACAGCTATAAGGGTATGACAAGCAAACTGGGACACTCGGTATACATAGTTCTATAAAATCCCCACTCTTGATCTTGGTTTAGTAGTTACTTCTGGTAGTAAAACTAAAACAGAAAATGAAGTAGCTAAAAGATATGCGACTTCGAAGCTTATTTTAAAATTTTAAAAATAATATTCATTTTCATTACCGACGAATGACAAATGAACCTATCGCATGAAAAATGTATGAAAATAACATTCATCTACGATCGATGCATAAAATGATCATAATTCATGCATTTCTCTGAGCATTACAATAAACCACTGATTGTCCATAAAAAATTCTTCAGTCACTTCTGATTTATAATAAATAATTCAGTGGTCTATGAAACATAGAGATATTATCTCAATAGAGAAATCTCAGAAGTTGTAGCGAATTTTGAGATGATTAAATGAGGTGAAATATTTCAAAAATAATTTTTATTCTAATCGTGAAATTTAATTTTTTATTTTCATATTATGGCTTTTGTTGACTTGGATGAACTACCAAACTCGACTTCGTCTCCTTCGGTAGTGTCACCCGCGTGAATAATAATCATCATAAAGATTTTGTTGAATAATTCACTACATTAATATACATTATACGGTATATCAGCATTTTTATCACGCTTTTTTCGTGTCAACTGGGACACTATGTTATAAACATAGTGTATCTACCAAGAAACAATATAAATTGTTTCTTGGTAGGTTTTAATATAATCTATATTAATAAAAGAGGATCTATGGTTTACTTCAAAATGCTTTATTGTTCAAACTATCGCACCAAATAGGACAATCCTTTTTTTGTTGTGTTTATTATTGTTAGGGCAAGGTTTATATAACAAAATATTCCCAAAAAAAATTGTACAGAACAGAAAAAAGGCATTCGTTTTTCTTACGACCAATCGAGCAATCACGATGAGTTAGTTATTATTATCTACCCTAGAAATAATTAAAATGGCAAAACTAGGTTTGCCGGGTCAGCTAGTGTAAAATAAAGGCAGATTTTGAACAGATGTTCTAAGTGCCGAGTCCTATCCTGGTCCATTCGATCCCACTCCATTCATCGGTAAACAATCCAAACTTTTACAAGTGGCATTGAATAGAAACTTTGTGGAACTTTGAAATACTACACCTTAGCCTACCTTACTAAGCTTGGGGATTCAATGAAAGGCCTCTATCATATAAGTTCAGGGGACAACAAAAGATGATGCACAACGAACGCAAGAGCTTTTTTCATGTATTATCGGGCCATTTACAGACAAAATTAGTCACATATCATTTGGGGCCGAACGGAACCAATGATTTTGCACTATTGGAGTTTGTTGGATGAATGTAGCCAATGATTTAAGAAAATCATTTTATAATTGAAATTACCGGTGTTGATTAGGTGCTATTAGATTTTAAATTTAGAAGTTTTTTATTTGAGCTTCTTCATGTCTAGATATTCGAAAGTTCCATTATAATGCCAGAAAATTGAGACGTGGTGAAATGCATATTTATAATAATATAATAATAATAATAATAATAATAATAATATTTATTCCAAAAATCTTGCTACAAAAATAACACTACAAATATGTTTGAATACTGGAACAAACAAAATACCACAGAAGCTTTAGCTAAGCTATTGCTTGTACGTGGTGTGAATGTTCAATTCTCGAGAATTAAAGCATACTGCAGCATACAGAAAAAAATTTAACATCCTTCACCGCTCCCTTTTCTTTTTTTCAATAGTAATAGTAGGTATAATTATCTACACTACACCCAATCTCTCCTATGTCTTCTTCACTCCGCTCCAACAACATTAGATATGACTCTGATTCACTAGGTTATGAAAAATTTCTCTTCCCGAACTTGAGATCCAACACTTGATCTTTTTCTTAAACAATTTGATATCATTCAGTTTTCTCATTTCAAAAGGTAACAAACCAAACAATCTCGGCGACAGATAATCACATTGGCGCTGGCCTACGGTCTTATTACAGCGGGGTACACTCAATAACTTTTCCTTGTTTCGAGTACTGTAACAATGTGCAATCAGTGAAGAGGTGACTTTGCCCGTTTTTATTCTTATGAGCATGGACAAACAAAAAAGTTGCCTCACATCAAGAAAACCAGACTCCTCATACAGCTTATCATTTGGGTATCTTAAAGGTTTCCGAAATATTATTCTCAGTAACCACCTGTGGATAATATTAAGATTTTCCAGATGGGTGTCACAAATACCACCCCAGCCAACTATCCCATACGACAACTGCGATTGAATGAGTGCATAATATAGTATCTTCAGATGTTTAATATCAAGATAGTCTCTGAGGCGTTTGAATCTGAATAGCATACTTCTCAACTTCTTCACAATGTTCTTCACTTGTAGGTCCCACTTCATATGTCGATCAATCACGATCCCAAGATATCTCACAGACTCCGCCTCGAAAATACATGAACTTCCGTCCAAAGTAAGCGGTCCCATATCTGGTAGTCCACTCGAATAAGATGAAAATGGCAGGTATTTTGTCTTCTCAAAATTCATTGTTAGTTTGTTGTATCTGAGCCATTCTCCTATACTTTTGAGATCTTTTTCCGCTTTGTACTTCAACTGTTGCCATGTATCTCCTTCATAAAATATTGCCATGTCATCTGCAAAACTGATAATTTTGCCTTTAGTTGTTGAAGTCAACAAGCTATTTATGTATAGGATGAACAGAACTGGGCCTAACACTGTTCCCTGTGGTACTCCGTAAGTGACATGCATGGGATCGCTTAGTTCTTCACCAACACACACTCTTTGCTCTCTATCTGACAAATAACTCTCTAGAAGTTTATAAATATTTCCTCTCATCCCGAAGCTATAGAGTTTTTCCAACAATTTCTTGTGGCACACCGTATCGAAGGCTTTTGAGAGGTCAACAAACACACAAAGAGATGGTCTACTTTTATCTAAGGTCTCATAAATATGCCTTGTCAAACAATGAATCGCATCATCTGTAGATTTTCCCTCCTGAAACCCATACTGACGCTCCGATAGTATGCTGTGTTTCCTGCAGAAACTCACTATTCTCTGCTTAATAATCTTCTCCACAATTTTCGAAATATTGGAGACCAGTGAAATCGGTCTATAGTTGACCATCTCCAACCTATCTCCCGATTTGAACAGAGGCTTGATGACTCCAACCTTCAGACACCTGGGAAAGTAACCTCTATCAATGCATTTATTAATTAAATGAGTAAGAGGAGCTTTGATTTCATTGCAGATGTTCTTCAGAGTTTCTGCACGTATATCATCATACCCAGGGGATTTATTCGATTTCAGTATATGTTTCCAGTGATATTAAAACCTCCCTGAAATTTTCACGGTTGACGTTGTGAGATAGATTGATTCCAAAAAATAAATAGAGATACCTTCGACAAAAAACCTTCCAGTTCTTGGATCTAATGCGGTTTCTACAAATAATTTCTTTTCTATGATGTTAAAAAGAGTGAGTGGAGTGAAGTGAAGTGGGTTCAGTGTTAATTTTTTGAGGATTTAATCAGACACAGAAGGTTGGATATTTTTTATGGTGCTGATGATATGTCTATGACTCATTTTGTATTTTTTTTCGAATTGAGTGATAATGATAATGATACATGTCAAGCTTTTTCGAATTTGTCATCTGTAATAATGAATTAAAAATAAATGTATTTTCATTGGAGAGTTTTGATTAACTTTTTATTAATGGACTGAATTCAATAGATTCATCTCTAAACAAATCTGATAATAACTATTAAGAAAATTCATTATTACTAATAACGAAGCTTATTATATATAAACGAAAAAATCAATTCATTATTAATAAATGTATTTCAATATATTAATTATCAAGAAATATTTATTTAAGGATTTCCAATAAAGCATTTATTTCTGAAAAATAAAGATTCATTACGCCATATTCGAATAAAGCCCATATTAGGTATTAATAAATATGCATTATAGTTAATAAATTGTTTTCTCAGTGTAAGTTTTAATCTATGCTTTGACAATTATGGATGTTTTTGAAAGTGTCTACTTTATATAGAGTGTTCTATAAAAGATCCACTGTAATTACTCCTTGGAAAAAGCCTGGATGAAAAAATGTTTCAAATGCAAGTTTCTTAATCTTCAGGGAGACATCTGAAGCAGAAATCAACATTATGTCTGACCTTGGACTTAGATTTCAAAGTCATTTCAAGGTCGAGTAAATTTTTTTCAATAGAGTATATACATTTTTCTTCGCAGGATCCTATTGTTCGTATAAAACTAGGAACATTTCTTTTTTGTTCTTTTTTCCACAAAATGAATAGTTATGGAGACATTGAAGTTGCTCAGAATGGTTTTCGAAGAAATTCTACTTCACAGATACTACTGAATATTTTTGAGGAAGAGATAATTCATGGGGAGACAAATAACAAATCAAAAATGAATTTATTAGTTGAAAGATGCGAACAGACAATGAAGAATTTACAATTATGTAACAATGCATTGGTTTGCAGTGGTTACAATTTGAAAATTTTGGCATGAGGTGAGATTTCATTATCGCAGTGTCAACTTATGTGTGCGGTTGGAGAAAATTCAGAAAATATACTAGTTTTTCTTTTTGAATTTGTTCAGACGGAAAACAAAAATAAACTATTGTATGAGATGGGAAATAACTTTGAAGAAGGAAATTTATCATGATAAATTCATGGAAAACTTCATCTCCAGAAACATTCATTTTATAGAAAAAAAGAATGACATAAATGTTTTAAGTTCAACTCGAAGAATAGTATTCTGCAAAGAAAAATGTATATATGATGTTTAAAATCCTTCTCTGTGGCCAACCTAATACCAGATCCAAAAGTAGGCACACCACGCCCTAGAAACCATCAACTTTCATTCTGATCCAGTGAACAAGTTGTTCGTTTTACCACCCTCAAAATAGAATGATCGTACTACTGTCCTCCTATTGCATTAATGAATAGTAAAATTAAAATTTAATGAACATGGTATTTTCTAACCGAATGACAATATTGACAATATTTAACAACATAAGATTTGTCTGATTTTATGTTGAAAAGATCATAAAAACCAATGTCCGCTTTCGCGTTGATAAACAGGGTGTTGAAATTTTTGTAGGGAATTATATTACATAGTTCTTCAACCAAATTTGTTTCGTTTAATTTTTCTCCTACAAATTTCTTCGTCCGTAGAATAATATATGTAAGTACTTTGTTTCCAATTAAAAAATGGAAAATCAACCTACGTCATCGAGAAATAAAGAATGATTTTCTCTTTCGAATAAAGTAGTGATTATACAACCAAGTTTGATGAGGATTGGGATACACTAAATTTATTGATAAACGACCAATTAATTAACTATTGCATTGTTTATTCATCCACCGATCATCCCATTGGTGATTATTTACCGTAAGGAAAACTGCAATGATGGCGAGGTGAGATGTAGATAGTTGTTAATAAGCATCGGGCTAAGAGTCGATCTAGATCTCGAGCAGATAAAAGCCAAGAAATGAAGTACATATTGTGGACGATTTTATCAATCTCCTATGCTAATTTTAAATGCCGTCTCGAAATATAGCGCAATCCTAAAGCGTGAGTGGATATCTACACTTCAACTTCAACATGTTCAACAGACTCTCCTATCTGGCGAAGATCAATGAATGGAGATGAGGTAGAAAGAACACTCGGCTATTCATGTTCTAACCTCTAAATTTTATTTCATGCTGCTTCATTTGAGAGACGTATTTGCATTCTTGGAAAATACGCTGACGATATTTAGCGTCTTCTTAGGTTGATGTGCAATTGGTTACAGAGAGAGAGAGACAATAGGTATCGTACTCGCTTCATATCGCTGATATTTATACTGTGTGTATTTGAAGGTGAGGCTTTTATTTCAACAGAAGTTAAACCTGGTCAAAAAGAAGCCTTTCATCAAAAAGCACCTATACAGAACTTGCAAAATGACAAAGTTGAAAAAATATTGAAAATGATAACTGAAATAGATCTTAGAGTCATTCAGGGCAACTCTGCGCACTTTTGCCTTTCAAGCCATACCCTGTTTCAAATGTTGAAGCTAGGAAAATTAAAACATATTCATAAGATAGAGAATTTTCCAATCTATAAAAAAACATCAAAAAACAAACAAACAAAAACGTTACTAGTGAAAGTCGGAGTGCGTTCACATGCCCCGTATTGCGGGTAAGTGTGCGCACCCTCACGGGTTAAGTGAACGCAGTGCTTAGTGAACCACACAATCAAAACAAATTACAAAATAATGTCATCAAAATGTTGCAATATTAGAGAAATGCTGTTTATTGTCAATACAGAAGCGCCTTTTTATAAGCAGTGCATTATTGTTCGTGTCACCATTCCTGGTGAACACAACACTTGATAAATTCCCCTGTTCGTGGCTCTTCATATTTTTCTGAACAAATAGGACAATATTGATTAAGTCTTAACGAAGAAAATCAACAATGTCATAATTTATTACTCACTGAACTAATGAATCTATGGGCACACTTACCCGCGCACACTTTCCCCAGTAAGCCAAAATTTGAATTGACGTTTTTATAGAGTTGAGCAGCTAAGAGAACCCAAAATTTTTTATTATATATTTAGATAAATATGCGCATGATCGAATAAAATATTGTTTAACACAGTCGGACTCGGAACTTGGACCTGGTAGAATTTGCAGAGATGCTAAAAATTAAAAAGAAAACTGGTGAATTTGATTGATTGCAAATAAAAAGTTAAAGAAACGTCGCACGACGCACTCCTATGAAAAATTTATTTGGCGATTCTGCGCCCTTGCTTCACCCAAATGAACCCCTCTTATATTGCATAGTCGAGATATACGCACTGCGCACATTTACCCTCTGAGCTCAGTTACCCCGAATGACTCAATACGATCCTAGACCGTTTGTTAGCTGAATTATCGCAAAGTAGTGGGAAAAACTTATCGCCTGATTCGACCATGTGGTTTCGTGTAGGATATTGGCTCGTTCGATATTTACTTGGTAATGAAAATGGAAACTTAGAATTGCTGAATTGTTCTCATTATTTTTCATTAACTTACACGATTTTGTGAAATGGCTCACTTAGGGCACAAATGTAAAAAATAGAATAATACTTCAAAATCTCATCAATAATTCACTTTCATAACATAACTAACATAAGCACTTTCCAGAAACTGCCTCGGTTTTCTACATTTTTTTTTTCACCCTAAATTGCACGATACAACAATAATGATTCTCTCAAAAGTGACCTGATGCATCTAATCCGATGAACTTGATACTGAACCATTCATTTTCCAGCCATATGTTTATGTTTTGTTTCGTTTTTGCGATGCCGGAGTCACCTTCCACAGTCCCGTACTTGAAATTCAATGAAATTTTGACGGACTTCTAGGGGTTGTATCTCAGACATCTTGGATATTTTATATAGAAAATTTTTGGTTAAGCGACTTATTTTGATGAGTTCTACTTTCTTCCAAAAAAAGCCTCACCTTTGAAAACACCCTGTAAGGCGCACAGAAGCTTATTTCGTCAATGACTTTATATTATTATATTTATATTTCCATTATTTTTTATAGTGGTTTTTCGACTAGAGTTTAATTCTTTTTGAGATTATGCTGCTCCAGAAAAGTTCAGAAATTTTGTGATAATTTTTCACAAAAAATAAATTAGGCGAAAAAAACGAATATGCCCTATGAAAAACATCAATTTGACCCTAATATGACCTTGAAATAAAACTCCATTGATGCCAACCTGAGGACTAAGAAACTATCATTTGAAACATTTTTTGATCCAGGCTCTTCCCAGACAGTTGAATTACTCTGTATAATATTCGTTTATTTTTGCAATTCTTATATCAGATAAGTCATAACTTAGTAACAGGCAGGGTGATCTGATATTGACGGAAATTGAGAAAATTTTTCTTTGAATTACTTATAACGCTTCACTATAATATCATTAATGATATGAATCATCTTCCCACCACACTCGATATAAACGAGATGGCACTTCAAGTCAACTGTTTGAAACATTTTCTGAAGCTGTTCAACAGAGACTCGACCACATATTGTCGTAATAATATAGGTACGAGCTGTATTAGAATCATAATCGTTATTGTAATCATCATAACAAGTTGTCTGCTCCCAAGAAAGGACAAAAAAGTTGAATGGGAGCCAGTGGCGCGGCGCATCCCACAAGAATAGATTCAAGTTTGAACATTCATTCTCACTTTCATTAGCGAAAAGCTGACTCTGGATTCGGATTGTGAGAAAACAGTTTCATCTTCCTTTGAAGGCGTTAGTTGGTGTATTCAATAAGATATCCATTATTTCACATCATAATCATAAATCATGAGGAAGTTGTTTACAAACTACCGCCACTGTTTCGGTAGACACCAAGTATTACCAATTATAAACATGCGTGTCATGAAATACTTCAAGCACGACAATATTGGTACAAGTTTATGTGGAAATAAATATAATGTAGAGTGTAGACCCTTCCAAAGACAAAATAATACCATCAGCAGCTCGCACCAGATGAAGATTATTTTCATATTGTGTATTAGATAATTTTTCAATGCTTCTCCAGGAGGTTGATGAACAGGGTGGCAATTATGGAATTAAGTATTCAAATTCGATCAAACCTGAGATCAAACGGAAGGATGAGTCATATACAGGGTTTATAAAAGTGAGGCTTTTTTTATCCTAAAGGTGGGGTTTCGGTAGAGGGTAGGATGCATGCAGTGGCTGCAAAATGTGACTGTTCATACGTAACTACCAAGTAGCATTCACATTCTGTAGCACTGCAGCACTGCAGTAGTCCTGCGGTGCTATAGAATGTGGTTTTTGATTGGTAGTATTAGCAGTCGATGCTACAGCCGCAGCAGTCACATTCTGCAGTCACTGCATGTATCCGACGCATTACCGACTAGATCATTTGTAATGTGAATCGAAAAGCAATGGGAAAAAACTTCTCGTGATGACTGACTCAACCATGTGGTTTCCTTTAGGATGAAAATGAAAACTTAGGATTGCCGAATTGTTCTCATTATTTTTTTAGTAAGTTACACGATTTTATGAAATGGCTCATTTCGATACCAACTGACAGAAGAGACATAGGACACAAGTTCAAAAAATAGAATAATACTTCAAAATCTCATCAATAAAATTCGTCTAAATTATTCACGAATTTCTTCAGAATGGGAATCACAATCTTCTTGTTCGAGCTTTCCAACAATCGTCGTAAAAACGAGATGAAATGGGGAAACATTATAGCACTTTTTCAACATAACTAACATAAGCACTTTCAAGAAACTGCCTCGATTTTCTAAATTTTTTTTTTCACCCTAAATTGCACGATACAACAATTATGATTCTCTGAAAAGTGACCTGATGCATCTAATCCGATGAACTTGGTACTGAACAATTCATTGTCCAGCCATCTGTTTATGTTTTGTTTCTTTTTTGCGATGCCGGAGTCACCTTTCACAGTTGTATCTCAGCCATCTTGGATATTTTATATAGACAATTTTTGGTTGAATTACTTATTTTGATGAGTTCTGCCTTCTGTCAAAAAAAGCATCACCTTTGAAAACACCCTGTATATTTGAAAATCTAACTGAATATTTCATTTACGGTTATTCCAATTGATAGATCACTACATAGACAGATTGTGCCTTCCCTTTCTATCTGTGCATGAAACACGGTCAAAAAAAGTGACAGAGATAAACTGATCATCGGGCCTGCTAGTTGTCTTTTTCTAGAATTTTGATTGGTCCGCACTCACCTCTATGTACCAGAAAAGAGGTGTTGGCCCGACGATCATTTCTCTCTTTCTATAAAATAGAAAATTTCATGCTAGTATTGCTCAGTCCATATCTCTTTGTCTATGGATCACTAATTTTTGACACAGAAATGTTACAAGTGGTCTTCCCCATTATGAGAATTCACAGCGTCATTAGAAATGATAGGTCAATGTCACGGAGGATTAGTACGGAAGTAGCACTTCTTATATTTGATGTTCTGTGTTCAAATGGGTTTGTTTGAATCTTTTAGCTCTTGTACGACATGAAATAAACAACGATAATAAATGATTACATATTGTAGATGAATATCAGAGCTAAATGGGTGATTGCACGCTGAATTCGTTAACATTATGGAAAATGCGATAGGAATCAAGAGATGAATACCTACCTATGCAATATTAATCACTAACGAAATTGCGGTAACTTATTTATTGTATTTTAAATACTACTTCTTTGAGCAAATGCTCTGAAAAAAATTGAGTTAATGCTTGTTTTTCTTATATAAAAGTAATTTCAAATCTCGAGGTTGAAATGGAATTGAAAAATGGAAT
Source organism: Coccinella septempunctata (assembly GCF_907165205.1). Lineage (NCBI taxonomy): Eukaryota > Metazoa > Arthropoda > Insecta > Coleoptera > Coccinellidae > Coccinella > Coccinella septempunctata. The sequence continues at coordinate 8,243,122 of NC_058190.1, read as the reverse complement.
TCATGGGATTGGAAATGGAATTAATGCTTGGAAAAACTTCAGTATGATGTTTCCAAGTTTTTGGAATATAAACTATATATTTTTTTTTCAATATTCCAGTTTCATATTTTTTTCTTATTCAGTCTGATTGTCCCACCCTGAAAACTACTTTAAATCAGTATGATAACAAAGAGTAACGGCCGTTTTCAATGAACCTATCTATCCATTGTTTCACTTACTGAAGATATAAAAACCTTAGAACATAGAATAACAGGAAGGACCTTTTTCGAATAAATGTTACGGGAATTGTGCGACGGAAACGGCCATATTGGTCTTCCAAGTTTTGATTTGAAAAGTGGCAGACTTGGAAGTCAAATGAACAAAGTGATGTTTCAACTTAATTTTGGTAATTTGGATTCTTGAAATTTGCTGGAAATAAGGATTTTGGATATTTTATCGTGAATATTTGGTATTTAATCTAGTGAAGTCAGTGTTATAATCCTTTTTAGTATTCCTACATCATATTACAAAATCGGAAAACATGGTTACTTGTGCTGCTTGTGGCTATTGCTCAACATTAAAAAATGAAAATTCCAGTGTTACACTTCATAGGTAGGTGATTTTTTCAGCTGAATATCAGGTATTAATTGTAAGTTTCTGAATTTCATGACATAACAAGGTTATCCTATGACAATAACACTCCATGGGCGTAGGTGATGTTAAGTCATAGACCTTATAATAATACCATTAAGTATTTAGCCAAGCAGTGTTAGGCGGGGTGAATTTCCGCTTTGATTATCAATTTTTGAACGAGCTTGAAAAAGTTTCTGAATTTACGTCAGTGCTTTCCTAATTTTTTTGATTAATCAGAATCAACTGACTATTGAAGTTAGTTTTTTGGAAATTTCATTGTCCTACGCCACTGTTGAAACGGAAATATAAGTCGGCCATATTTCTCCACTATTCTGGTCAAATTGAAATGAGCAATATGCCCCTTCCTGTTATTCTATATTCTAAGATAAAAACCATCTGATTTCGTTTCTATGGTCTATCGGTAGATATTTTTTAGAATGGTTACCAGTGGTTACCAATTGTCAGTTAGTGAAACGATGGATAGTTAGGTTTATTGAAAACGTCCGTAATAGGTGAATATGAACATAGAACATTCTTAAGTTCGTTATGTCAGATCACCAATAACAACGAACGATTCATAACAATTTTGGTTTTCTCTATTATTGTTAGTTTCAAACTCAGAATATTGAAGCAATGAAGAACTAGAATCTTTTCAAATGTCCAGAATGAGAGTGATCTTCAATGTCACTCATGGTCTCTGGCACGACATAAAAGCATTAGGTTCTATACGTCTTCTATTATAAATGAAAATAACCTTGACAACTTGACCGAACAAGTTCTTGAGCTTTGTTATCAGAGGAACAATTAAAGACATGAAGTATATTGACGAAAAAAATATGGAACTGGAATATGTAAAAATATCAGGTTTATATTAATAAAAAATAAAAGGTACGATTATATCATTGAAGTGGTGGACTGTGCAAATATTCGACTATGACACTGATTGCCACATAAAAAGTGGTTCTATAATGTTAGGTACATTTGTTCTAGGATATTAAGCTTAACGAAATAGAGGCACCAATTTTAAGAGCTGAAAAATGAGTTTTTACCCATTTCTTGAAAACAAGAGAAGATATAGAGGATGTGGTTTTGACCATTATCCAACGAGAACCAAAAAGTGCCATCCATATCTCCCTGGTTGCAAAGCTGCCATTCAATCCCATCGAATTTTGACCACCCTGTACACATGAATTTCAGACAGTACCAAATCAAAACAATTAATTATCGATCATTTCTTTTTCTTCATTCACGCCTCACGGATCCTGCTACCAACACAGCAACAATCTCATTTGCGGTTTTCATTTCAGGATACGTTTACATAATATTGCATATCCTCTCAAAAATTCCGCTACCTAATCGATTGTAGCAGTGATTTCTGAAAATCAATTGGATCGTAAATGAGCACTTGGCTTCCAGCAAAGTAGCGTAATTAAAATAATTACAAGTGAGTAATATTGAGCATGGTTTGCTTCCATCATAGAGTAGCTGCAGCAGATCAAAGCAGCATCGGAGTCCTAAACCATTCATGCCATGAACTAAGAAGGCGCTGCGTAAGGACCGGATGCGGGATATCTGCATTGAACAGGAAGCACCTCTCTCGGCAATAATTACAGCACCAATCGCTGCACGGGTCACCGCTTCTTACTCACTCTCTTCAGGTCCTACGTTAATTAGAATACATCGATGAATTTACTGCTTGTTCTTTAGCAGCGTTTTCTCAATGAACCGAAGACAGTGTTGAAGTGGACTTTGTGCAAGACTGTTACACTTGGAAAATCTAAATAGTCCCCTAATTACAATTTTTTTATTCGATCCACGTTTACTATGTTGATCAACGCAAAGATTGGATCTACAGGTTGGTCCAGATCCTAACCAAGAAATTTCAACCACGTATTCTATATCAAAAATAAGGCCCAATCTGTCATATAAACATATGTCGAGAAATATTTCCTCTCCGAGATACGGGGTGTTAAAATTATAGAAAAAAAATGTTTTTTATTAATAACTCTCACACTGCTTGAAATATTTTTATGAAATTTGAGGAATAGATTTTGAGCGTCAAGGAGCACTTTTTGCATAATATCATTTCCTTTCTATTCTACCAGTGGCGTCCGTAATGCAGCGAGAATGAATATTTTCAGATAAAAAAATGATACGCCACTGGTTTTTCCGACTATAAATTACTATTTGAATCCTTATTTAATTTGGAGCAAATTCGGTCTCTTGACTTTTTGCTGTACGAGGCACCGTTGCCGGTTAAAAAAATAAAACACATTCTCATGCATAAAAAAATCGCCACAATTTGATACAGCAAAAATAGTCTTATTATTAATATGTACCGAGTTATGTACCATATCAAATTTTGGCGATTTCTTCATGCATGAGAATATGTTTTATTTTTTTAACCGGAAACGGTGCCTCGTACAAAAAAGTTAGGAGACCAAATTTGCTCCAAATTAAATAAGGATTTAAATAGTAATTTTTTGTCGGAAAAACCAGTGGCGTATCATTTTTTTATCTTAAAATATTCATTCTCGCTGCAGTACGGACGCCACTGGTAGAATAAAAAAGAAATGATATTATGCAAAAAGTGCTCCTTTACGCTCAAAACCTATTTCTCAAATTTCATAAAAATATTTCAAGCAGTGTGAGAGTTATTAATAAAAAACATTTTTTTTTCTATAATTTTAACAACCCGTATCTCGGATAGGAAACATTTCTCGAAATATGTTTATATGACAAACTAGGGCTTATTTTTGATGTAGAATACGTGGTTAAAATTTCTTGGATAAGATCTGGACCACCCTGTATACATGTTTGATACTTTCATATAGTCATGCTCAAATTAAGTAAAAAAAAAAACTGAAAAGAAACAAACTTTGTCCGATCCTGTGAGGTAGTGAGATATCCTTATCAGGTTTGAAGTGAAAAAGCAAACGGTTTATCCATAAAATCACGAAATAAGTTCCAGAATTCATACTTCATGAGAGTACAACCAATACGCCAAAATGAATTGGCGTTGTTATTACATGATTTTGAATTTCTCAATGAATAAACGGCACAGGTTTATTATTTATAAGCCTACACTTCGCTGTTTAATAAAGTGTAAGTACAGTATTATTTATATTGATACAAACCATATGATGTTGTATATTTTTGAAATCAGTAAAAATTAAGCTTTCAAAAAATTGCACTGAAATCTAGTGTTCCTATTTAAAAAAAACATGACTTTGGGTCGTAGCTTCGTAATTAAAAATTCCGCAAAAAGAGCGAGCACGCCACTGGATTCTATTTAAAAAAAGTGCCTGTATAATGTTTGAATTTCAGAGCTCTATCATCAGTATTAGCGAAGATATAAATTTATTTCGAAATCGCCATTTTTCCAATTTTTGCTTATAACACGAAAACAAAAGAAGGTGTCCAAAAATGACTACTCGTACTGCTCTAGTTAGTTTCTCAGAAAAATAGAACGAGATTTCTATCTCCTCTGGTTTAAAAGCTGTCGTGCTGAAACATCGAAATTTGCCCACCCTGTACAGGGTGAGGAATATTCGTTGTCTATTGAGGGGATCTCTAGAACTGTAAGAACTATAATAAAACGGATGACACATTTCCTAGCTCTTGAGAAACAAAGAATGGTGAAAACCGTAGCCTTCTACGATTCTTCGTTTTTGACTTATTAGCAAAAAATGAGATTTTGACGATTTCGAAAAATTCTCATAACTTTTTTGTCTCTGAAGTTACAGATCTAAAACTTAAAATTTCTTATGCACTTTTATACGTAGACTCTACTGACAAAAGATATTTTTCCAATTCAAAAATAGGGAATTCCATAAAAGTTTGCATTTATACAAGAGAAAGTTCGCCTAATGATTCGAAATGGAGAAATATTTTGAGCTCGTTAGTGGATTCTACGTAAGAACGTTCCTGTAGAAGGTTCTAATGTCAGATCTGTAAATTAAAAGACAAAAAAGTTATGACAACTTGGCGAAATCGTCAAAATTTCATATTTTGCTAATAACTCAAAAACGAAGAATCGTAGAAGTCTACGATTTTCACCATTCTTTGTTTCTCTGAGAAAAAACTTGGAAATGTCTTATCCGTTTTCCTCTACCTCTTATAGTTTTCGAGATCCCCTCAGTAGACAACGAATTTTGCCCACAATGTATGTACTCAAGTGTACCTTTTAGAGCAGTATTTTGTAATTAGATATGTTTAGAATATCAAATTCCAAATTTTTCGTAGGTAAACATGTTCCGATGTCTTTATTTATTTATTTTTTTACTATTTGTAGCTTTTTTCAGTCATTGCATGTCTTCCTTCAAGAAATCTTTTCTCTGCACCTTCCACATATTTTTTCAAGAAATTGCCCTTATGACATGGAGTTCTGTATTTTTATTTATACAGGTTGTCCCCAAATTAATGCTGGAAAATTTGGTCACAAATTCTAAAGACTAAATCAGGAGATCCGTATTTTTACTCCGAATTTCTCCCATCAAATATAGCCTTTTGTTTATTTATATATCTCGGTGGGTATCTGGTCATACGAAACTCACTGAATTTGGTAGACGGTAGTCTTATGATATGCGAAATCTTCTAGTGACACCTATTTAGGTGACGGACTCTTTTGAGATACTTTTTAGTGGATCACCATGCCTTTGGAAACACTTTACATTAAGCACGTACTTATTTGAATTTCTATGGTTAATCAATTAGAAAGCCAATTCAATTGAAAAACTTACTCATGCCTTGCAACACAAGATTTTTGAGACAAATCTAAAAATCTGATTGAATGCATGCCGAGATCCGTATTGAATTCTACTTGTTTGTCTCATTTTTCCTAGATTTTTCATAAAAATCTTGCGGTTCATAAGGAAAGAATTGAAAGAGATAAGAAAATTTCTCAATTGAATGGACTTTCTTACGTTTTAACTGCTCATTCCAATACCAACTCTGATATTCTAAACACTATAATACCTATACCAGACGGTATTGAACATATGTATATTCAATGTTAGTAAATTTGTGTTATGCTTCATCTTAATCTAAGCGATTTATATTTTAGCTGAATGTGCTCACAATAGAATAGATCGTTAATGAAGGGAATGACAAAGAATTTCCCTTTATTGGGGTATCCAAAAAGGTGGTGGACTTTATTTTTAGAAAAGATCTGTAACGGCAAATTTGAAAACTGAACACTTCATTATTAACACAGTAATTAATTATGCTAATGAATGTAGAATAATATGCACAGGAAACCATTCCCTACCACCGCATTAGAAGAATTTCATCTTTGGTACTTTTTACCAAACCTTCTCAAGCAACTGCATATTAGGTGTCAATAATTTGATTTTCTTCCCTAGCAAAACTATACCTACATATTTGAAAACTGCTCTTTGTTTCCTTTCCTTGCAAATAACTAGATAAGGAATTCTCAGAATTAGTTTGTCTGAACGTTAATTATGTTCCTCACAGATTTTCGAATAAATTTACTTTCTGATGTGAATTCAGATGGACGGACAACATAGCGTTGATTTAAAACCCAAAACTGTTTTGACAAGTGTCATAAACTTACATTTTCATACTATATACAGTGTAGAAGGTGTCAAATTTCCATTGCCAACCGAGTGCTTTTTTAAAAGTGAATGAAGTATAACTTACATTTATTGATGATGAATCAAGAAATTATTGATAGTGTATTAAAAATTTTACGAAGTAAACCAAATTTATAATATTTTCTTATCTCTGCCCTTCAGTATTCTTTACGATCCCTCAAATGTACAAAATTTATTAATAACACGAGTCAACACCAAATTTGACTTTGACTGCAAAGCATAAAATTTCGATAGTTTAGAACCTAATTAGACAAAAAAAAATATATGGCATGAAAAAGTTTGCTTCTGTGTTCAGGAGACTGATTCAACGATATCATTTACAATAACTACAAGCAACATGTAGAGCCCATGGCTTGTCTCGATTCCAAACAGGAAAGTCAAAATATACTTCATAGTTCATAGGCTTCAGAGAGAACGTGAAATGTCTTTAATTCGTATTTCACGTCACGAATTATAATAAATCGACCACATATAAAACAAAATGCATTAGCATCGTATTTTCACTTCCTTGACGACATTTGAAGTTCGTCTGGGCTTGTAAACAACACCTGATCATTGTTTATGACTCGAGTGCCCTCTAGCGGCACCTTGTAAACGTAAACACCCCACTCTCATCGGTCGATCTTTTTGAATTATTAAAAATTATAAAAAAAAATGAAGAATGAGTATCAATACTATAACTATCACAAAAGCAAACTTTATACCAAAAAAAGGTATTTTCTTTTCGTTTTTATGCATAATTAACCGGAAAATCCTAGTATAAACGTTAGGACAAAGAACGAAAATTTTTTTGTAGAGTCGTGTAATCTAATGAATCTAATGGATGGTTCCTACACCACAGATCACATTATAGCCGAACTGCTTGCATACTTGCACTTAACTTTTCCTGTTGTAAAGAATAATTTATGAAAAAATGATTATGTTACGTCAAAATTTTTTATCATAAAAGGAACTGTGGCCACTTTTCGTTTTGTCTTATACGGTTTCGGTAGGACTGTCATTATCGAGCTTTTCAAATTGTTTCCGATAGCACCAGAGGCCTATCTGAAGTTGATTAACTAACGATTCGTCAATTAATTAAGGAAACCGCTTCTCGTAACTACACTTCCATTCACTTGATGTTAGGAAGGAATAGAGTCCATTCATCTCTCTTCATGAATGAAGAGGAATCTAGCTGAAAAAACATACGTGGACAGGAAGAGGAAAATATTGAATGATCAAATAAGTTACGTCACGCTAATGAGCCACATCCTGGAAGAGAATTCAACATTTTCAGGTTCGTCTAGTTCCAACGATTATAGTTTCTTCAAAATCATCGTCACTTGAGGATTAACTGTTCTTTGACGCTGGTGAGAGAACAGCACCTCTATCTTCGATTATGAATATCTCCTTCGCAATCTAGCCCATTTAGATTCTACATTATACGCCTGATCTTTCACCATGGATCTATTTTGGGAGAAATTTTACAGTACTTCGTTTTGAGCTGATCAAAACTCTGATCAACGCGGTTTTTCCTCTCTAGTCAATAAATTTTGTCTTTTATCCACAATATGTTGTTTTAGGTTGAATCAATACCTGGTTCCTCCACTTCTATATAAGGGTAAACAAAATCTTCACTTGCTCACTAATACAATAAAGTGAGTTAAAAAAATTCGTCATCGAGTAGGCTATGGAATTCGGACGTTGATGTTATGTGACTGAACGTAATTCTTTCCTTGAATCCCTTCATGTTCCCAAAATGAAAAGATGTAAAGAATGATGATTTTAACCCTCGTTTTAACCTATAAAAGGTGAGTCTTTGACTCGTACGTATATTTTAACAGAAATTTCTTGAGGTCAAAAGAAGCACTTTTTTCTTCACCATTTTTTCCGAGTCGGCTCGGTTTGAAAGATACAGGCTGTTGGAAAACCATAAAAAAATGTTATTTTTAGTTTCATCTAAAGAAATGAATTTTGGAATATAGTTTTTCATTTATTTGATAATTTGATAAATTTTTTTCGAACACAAGATATCCAGTTCTCTTATTATGGCCATTACGTACCATAAAAATACTAAAAATTCACAGGACCCAACTCTTGAAAGTAAGTTGGACGCTATGTAATGAATACTTGAGGGTTTTGTAAATAAAATTATTCTTCAAATTTTCTCGTGTAATGTGTGGTTTTCGAGTAATTTGATGTTCAAAAATAAAAAATATCTGTGAAATTTGAAAAATTGGGTACTTTGGCTGAATACAACTCTTTTTAATAGATCCACTGATGTGCAGTGTCACAGATTAAGCTTGTTATTCTGAAGATAATTTTGTTTTAACAGGGGTGGTATAGCTCATTGTGAAAACTCAAAATGGCTATATTTTTTATCAGGGTCGAATCGGAAAAAATGGTATAGGAAAAAAGTGTTTCGTTTTACGTCAAGAATCTACTGTTGAAATATTTTGTACGATTCAAAGACTCACACTGTATACAGTGAGAAATTCTATGCTCTCCACAACTGAAAAATTATTTTTATTCTATAGCATTTCTCCATTTGTTCATCAATACACGTAATAAGAACACGAATTTGAGAATATAAGTTACAGGGTGTATTCAAAGGTGAGGTTTTTTTTAATAGAAGGTAGAACTGGTCAAAATAAAGCGTTTCATCAAAAATCACCTAAAAAAAGTTTCAAAATAACAAAGTTTGAAAAAATATTAAAAATGATTATTGATTACTGTTACTGAAGTAGGTCCACCCTATATCATTCTTTATCTGAATTATCGCAAAGCAATGAGAAAAAACGTATGTCGTGATATGACTGACTCAACCATATGGTTTCATTTAGGATATTTACGTTGGAATGAAAACTAAACTTTTAGTTTACGAATTTTTCCCATTCTTCAGTTACAAACGATTTTATGAAATGGCTCATTTCGATACCAACTGACGGAAAAATACTAAGGACCAAGTGTAAGAAAAAAGAATATCACTTCGTAATCTCATCAATTGAATTCGTCTAAATTATTCACAAATGATTTCCAATAATCGCCACAGTCTTTTTCTTGTTTGAACCCCCCAACGATCGTCTTAAAAATGAGATGAAATAGGATAACAATAATATGACTTTGTTAACATAAGCACTTCCAATAAACTGTCTAAATTTTCTGGCATGTTTTCACCCCAAATCCCACGGTACAAAAATTTTTTCAAGTGTCCTGAAAAAACTAATCAGATAGATTTCAGATGTACCGAACCATTCATTGTCCAGCCACATGTTACATTCTGTCAACAAAAAATCTCAACTTTGAAAACACCCTGTATATATAAGTTCGAGGCCTTCTTTATATGAGTGTAGATATTTCCGAAAATATCGTCAAAATTCTCCTTCTCTATTCGAATTTGAACAAACTAAGTCGAATTGTGAATACAAAGATGTACTATTCATTTTCAATCTGAAAATTCAATATGGCTGCCATAAAGAACAAAAAGTTGTAGCTTGAATAAATATTGTTTAATTTCATTGAATCTGGAAGAAGGAAGATATTGAGATTTGAGGGACGTCATGTTGTAGGTCTTACGAGTCCGAACTCTTTTGTCAAAAAACGCAATTTCTATCTGGTAGTTTAGAAGATGGTACTGGTGAGCATCGAATTTTTTACCATCCTGTATATCGTAATTTCGTATGGAAATTCAGATTATCAGAAAAATTTCTTTCAACAAAAGTAGGTATTTGTTTCAGTGAGTTAGATCACAAGAATCCAATAAACAAATCTATGGCCATTGGAAAAACTGTGGGCCTGCAGTTACCATTTGGCTGCTTGAGATTTCGGCTTTTCGATAATCGTTTTAGGAAATCCTTTCCTGCAGTGTTGCCATACCCACCTTCAAAAGTGACAGTGTTATCTGCATAAACTGAGCAGACCAACCAATATTCAACGTGATTTAAACACTGGAAAAACATTTTTCGTGGTTCAGATTATGATCAGGTTATTGAATATGTATGTAATATCTTCAGTGATTTCCCAACAAATCAACATAACTCAACCTCTTTATTGACCATAAAAACTGTGGAATTAGTCTGGTTCAATCATATTGTTTGAATAGAAATAAATATAAGGCGTTCAGCTATAGTAAACTGATGCCAATCTTTGTCTCGTTCTTTACCTTTCCGATGTGTCATCGCCGTCATACATCTCTCCATATTCATCGAAGACGGGACCTTTGTTCCCTAATGCGGTTTTCCAGGAATAATTCCCGAAAGACATGTGCCATAATGTATGAATGTTTGACATATTGTAAACAAGTGGCAGTTATGTTAATCCCGGCAATCTACATATAATATGAAACCCGATGAATATTCAGAAGGTGTCCATTGTTTGGATTGACTCGCCCTGACCCTGTGTATTATCGAACTACCATTTGAATATCTCGTCTGCGCCAGGCAACATTTTCTGATTCGCAAGCCGCAATCGCGGTTTCTCAACAAGTGTTAAACGCAGACTGTGGTAGGTATCTTTCATTTCCGTATTGTGATACAAAGTCAAATACATTTGATTTAATTTATTGGTAGGAGGTCGCCTATATTATGTACTACTACTACTACAGGTTATACATACATATTTCGTATATTGATTGGCACGGGCGTCCCAAGCCTTGGGCATGGGGGGCAAATTATAAATTTACTTATTAGTTATTAGTAAATGTCCTAATGTCCATAAGTATTGGGAGGGAAGTGACTTCACAAGACAAATTACTCTTCGTATGAACTCTTTACTGTTGAACTCTACATGTTTCGAGATTTACATGCTCATCTTCAGGAGTTAGATTCATACAAGTGAAGCTGCAAAAATATCAAGCGACTTAGCAACAAAACAAACCGAACAAAAAGATGAATCTACGTACAAACAACAACATCAAAAATTGAACATAGAAAGGTAGAATGTCGAAAAAAGAATCAATGAAATCCAAAAAAATCACCCTGAAAAAACTCACATCTCAATCTTCTAAAAGAATTCATAACACTCAAATTGCTGAATTCATGTTATTGGACTCAAAATTAGGTATATATCAAATGTAAGTGAATCGTATAATAAAATTCAATCCAGCAGAAAACGCTATCAGTCAGACAGATAAAAAAAACCTCACAAATAATTTTTATATCTGTCTGACTGATAGCGTTTTCTGCTGGATTGAATTTTATTATACGATTCACTTACATTTGATATATACCTAATTTTGAGTCCAATAACATGAATTCAGCAATTCATTTATACATCTGTGCGCTGACACAAAAACGTGATTCCCAGGATAATTTGCAATTCCAAAAAACAATTCGAATGTCTGCGTCCTAATTCAATATTCAGGTCGTCATAACAACTCGACTAAATTCCTCATTCGGATCATTATGAACTTGAGTCTTGTTTCGATTCGTTGTCTTGAGATACACGACCATTAACTCATTCAATACATCGAGTCATTTATGGCAATTTATCAATTTAAATATCATAGAAGGTTTATAGGTCTGTGCATGATGATCTTGGAACTACAATTCGTGTCTGAAAGGCAATAGTCCTCAATAGAGACGATATTTTGAATAGATTTTTTGTGGTTTGCCCGTTTTACTCAAAAGAGCTAGAAAGTATTACAGTCAATTGAAGTTGAGTACTCTAAGTACTCAGTCATTGGTACAATAGATATGATTTCTACAGCTGACGAGTATCGAGTAAGACTTAATTGTTTTGCATTTATAATCTTAAATCTTGTTTACTTTATTGTTCAATGTTCTTAATTTTCAATTTTGAAGATGAAGATTTGTTGAACACGATAATATACAAAGTAAAATTGAATTATTCTTGTCTGCATCTCCAATTCATGCTATTCTCTGTTTGGGTTTTAGTTTGCTTATATAGTTTCGATTTTTTGTTACTTTCACTTTTTTCTTTGTATCCTGTAGAGGTTTTGGATTTTTCTCAAGAATAGATGTCCAACATTTGGTTCTGAAGCAACGTTCATGAGGTTCCAGAAAATTTGAGCATTATTTGGCTGAGAATTCCAGAAATACGCAAGTTCACATAAATTTTATTGCTGAGGATGATTTGGTTATTGATGGAGTTTTTTATCAATCTTTTTCTTTTTAAACGGATGAAATGGCTAAACTCACTTTTTCACATATTGTGAGGTCTATCATAAACATTTTCAGTGTTTTCATTTAGGCAGTAGGCATCATTCATTGAAATATTTTGCCACCTGTTGTACGCAATCGTCGCAATCTAATCTACATTTTTGTGAAGGTGATTATTCTAAACATCACATCACTTTTAATTGGATCAACAATCATTTTAATTTTGAAATTTCTACTATTTATAGTATCTTCTCTTGTTATACCGAGTATAAATTCTTGGTTAAAGAAACTTAGAGAAAAAGAACAACTTCCGTAGTTTTGGCAGACTTTTGCGGTCATATTCAGACTGTAAATAGAACTTTTATTGAAATAAAAAGAAACATCGACTTTTATTTACACAATTGACATGATGAGAGTTCAACATAAAAAAAACATCTAAACAAAAAACAGGAACCGGTCACACAAATTGAATGCAGTCGACAAATCGTCGCAAATTTTTGCACAATTTAGATTTAGAAGTCAACACATAAAGAATACTCAAACAAATAAATAACCATTAGAAGTATTTACATGCAGACAAAATTGTTCACAGACATTTCGAATGATGACCTTGAAAAAGTTAATTGAAATTTACTTTCCTAGCTGAGACCTATGATGTGAATTTTAATTTACTTTTTAAACGTCATCATTCGAAATGACTGTAAACAATTTTGTCTCATAATATTTTCAGTTTGTAATGTCGCTTCCTATTTTTATATTTTATTTAAAACATTCTTTCTTGTTTAGGTGTATGCCATCCTTTTAATTATGTGTATAGAAGACGATGTGTTTGTGAGGGGATATTTCAATAAATTTCTATTTACAGCCTGAAGAATGCGGCTTAAGTCCGCCGTAACGTTGCTAAGTAGTTGGTTTTTTTCTTTAAGTTACTTTAAGAATTTATACTTAATTTATCATCATAGTGAAACAAAATATTGATTGCATATCTTTTCTTCTGTCAACTTGCTTTTCCTTTTGCTTGCTTCGCTTCTTCTTTTACTATTTCCTATTTTGTATTCTCTAATCGTAATTGGACCCTCGTTGAATGTTGAGCAGTCTGTCGATTTTTCCATCGATATTCCAGAACAGCCCTCTATGTTTAACAGGGTTGTGATTCTAGAATAATCCAGTCAATGTTCTGCGTCACAATAGGGAATACTCCTTCTGACGAAAATGATGTATTTTTTATGAAATATCTTTGAAACGTCACATTTTGAAATAACCATTTCAACCGTTTCCCAAAAAAAATTATTCTAAGCACTTAAAAATGAAAAATGAAAATGGTATTCAAAGTTTATAGCGTTTTGTGAGAATTGTACAAGCTGGCAACATCGACTGAAATATGCCTTGATAATAAAGGACAACAAATGCATTATCTTGATGAGATAGACAAAGATGGCTGTCTATGAAGCCTGCGACGAACGAGGAAGGTCGTGAAATTTTATGGGATTTTTATGGCCGGTTGCAGTTGAAGCTCGCCAGTAAGTACGCGCCTGTAGATCAACAGCTGTTATTTTATAAACAAGCTGATCGGACATTGTTCTTTCCATTGTCTTGTATGCGCTGTTGTCAAATCTTAAACTCCGGACAAAGCGATTTAAATTTTAAAACCCCATATTTGAAGGATGATTTTGAATAGTTTCCGCGGTGAATTTGAAAAAATTATGAATTAAACTCATACTTATTCAGTTTAAACTTGCATATGCAGTCATAACCCAAATTGAGGAGAATTTCCCATTGGAAACACCATTCAGTACACGAGTTACAACAACAAAAGAAAACAAATCGTCCATTCAAGTAACTCGGATTTAAATAGACAAGCTTGAAAAATAAGGATTCTTTGGTGTGGCGCCTATTTGAACGTCCATTTCGTTTTTCGCATAATAATTAATCATACCGAATATCGCCTATAAATCAGATGAACATGTCTCCTTGTTTTATATTTCCTACGACCCACGCGAACTCGCCGTTTTGATATTTATTCGGCGACAAATTCTCGGTATTCAGTTGAACGAATAATATGGGAGGACAAATTATGTACATCGTTTTCGTTGCTCGATTTAATCTTCGAGAATATCCGTCCTGAATAATTAATTATCCTTTTTGGCGCATTCGTTTAGTATTGAGTAAATTTTTTTTGAGGTGGTTTCTGCCAGGAACAGCTCGATTTTATAATTAATTCGATGGAGTGGTTTAAACGACAGTAACGATCGTGAGCGCAAAATAATGATACCTACAGTTGGAGCAACAGATTCATATCGAGAAAAGAATCTAACAAGTACGTTTTCATTTCGCCCAAATATGTGTAAATTTCTGGAGAAGATTTAGCTTCGAAATGCGGTCGTTAATGGTTTTTTACTAAAGTGTAACGTGCAAGATTTAACCTAATTAGGGATTGAGGCAGTATATCCTTAAACCGCTTATATTGGCCTCCTGGTTTCCGAGCTCCTTCTGTCAATTCACCATACGAGCTATATTAGGGAGTCTTGTGTTTCAGAATGTGGCCGCTCTATCTGGGTCGGGCCCTCGTTACTTTAGTCTCAATCTCAATTGTTATATAACTCGCGCGCTGCACTACTTCTGCATTAGAAACATTATGGAACCATCTGATTCCATGATTTATTTTTCTTAGATGACGTTGTTGCGTTTGTTCAAGCTGTTTAAAATGTCGCTTGTAGGGCGTCCAGCTTTTGCTTCCGTAAAGAAGCGTTGGAAGGACCACTGCTTTGTGAACCTCTGTCTTGGTCTTCAGACTGAGGTTGTGATTTTGAAACACTCTGTCCTTTAGCTTCCAGAATGCCCGTGATGCCGAATTGATAGGTACGGTTGTGTATTTTCGTTTCCAGGTTAGCCCTAATCTTTACAAAGCTTTCCAAGTATTTGAACTGCTCGACTGGAGTCTCATCCTCCAGGTTGATATCTGTTTGAAGGCTTTCTGGCGGACTTACCAGCTTTAGAGATTCAAATACAAAAATGAAATCCAAGAATGAAGGACGAAACTTTTTTTTATACTGAAGAATATGAGTTCAATCCCCGGTTTCATAAAGCTTGTTTTCAATCGATAATTCATAAGCAATCAGAATATTATTCTTTCATCAAATCATGATCTATATTTGTCCATTCAATGATTTTCAATTGCTATTTCATGAATACCTACATCCAGAAATAAAAAGAGTTAAGTGATTTCGTTTTGCAAATCTAGTGACTGTTGATACACAAATTGAATTTTTTTCATTAGGTTGGAAATAAATTGTGTTAAATTTAGATTTTTAGATAGACAAGTTTTGACAGAATATAATCAGGGGAATTATGTAACCATAGAATATCCTACCCCTTTGGATTTACGTTTGCATCTGCCGTCTCATTTCATTTTTACCCTTGAAACATTCCCGTATCCATATTTATAGGATTGAGTTAGCTTGAAAATAGCCTTGTATAAAAACACACAGATAAAATCCAGTAAGGTTTCCATTTTTGTAACGACTCGCCCCCTATGGTATAAGATATTCCTATTTCAATCGAAAACCGGGTTGAAATCCTTCTCGCCTTGTGTCTATATGATTTTGACCTCAATGGGATTCCAGCATTCGATGACGAAGTATATTGACGGTACAAATAACTTTTATTTGATCTCAACACACACGGATAACGTTAACAAGTTCCAACAATGAAACGATTACCAATATTATTGGAGAGTTAACACTTCGTACCTTTTTAAGTATTTGTTTTGTCAACGAAACAAAATACTCATAACGATCTCGAACGAAATATGTTGTTATGAAAATTATAGGTATTTCTATGAATAAACACGGTATTTTAATGTCATCCAGAGAGTTTTATTCTTGGACTTACAAATATGTATCACAAGAATCAGGTTATAAGTGAGATGTGGCATTCTTTCTGAAGTTCATCATTAGCGGAGAAAACCCATAATTGCCAAAAACATGGATACAATGAAATAGGCATAAAAACCCATTTCAGCTGAAATTTTGAAAATATGTCACTGACATGCTGAGGATGAGTTAGTTTTCTAATAGAATAGAAATGGAGATAATGTGTATACTACAATTCGCACGGTTAGCTGTGTCCGGATTCAAGATACCCACGCTCATTATTGACAAGAAGTCATAACAAGGTTTTGCTACGACAAATTGGTTAATTACCCGAAGTCTATTGAAATGAGGATAACACTAATTATCTCTTGAACTGTTGATGAAGGATTTTGAGGTATGAAAAATAATCAGGTTATTGCTCAATCCTTTTTACTCATTTTTGCTACTGTTAGAAGGATGACAATTATAATTGTGGAAATGTCCTGATGTCAATATTCTATAATAACTTTTCATTACATTTATCAAGAATAGCTGAATCAGTGCAATGGTATGCCTTCAATTATGATGCCTTGTTTATGTAAATTTGGTTTCATTTATACTTCGTTTTACAACATACTTAATGAAACTCTTAGGTTTCGTTTGAATATTTTATATTCAGAAACTTCAGAAACAATGGTAAATTTCATCGAACTGAATCGAAACAGTTTTGCAGAATAGATTAAGCTTTGAATGAAAACATGAATACAATAATGATAAAACAATAATGTATAAAAAAAATATATTTCTACCTATAACCATGTAGCAAATCCTTACCAAAGTTAACTTCTTGCAGATACGGTAGTTCAAAAGTTTTCTCCGTTCAATCTAATGAACTGATACAGTACCTTCTTTTATATTTGGTATAATATAAAAATTCTTACTTGAAATCATTCCACTCAAAGTTGCGAAGCGGTCAACTTACCTGAAATGGAAAAAATTCGTTAAAAATTGAGCATTAATGATGAGAATTAAAACAATTGGCTGATTTACAATGATTAATTATTCTTTCTGCATACAGATCATTCAAAGAAAGAAAATATCCACAGAAATCAGCCATTTTTGAATAGATAAAAAAAGTTGAATTGAAAAAAAATGAGGTGTGGCGACAAAGCATTCACAGTTTGAATTGTGATTCAAGTCCATTCACTTTTACAAAAGCAGTCGGTTGGCAATGGTATAATTTTCTTGAGTTTTTGTTGTTGGCACACATGAAATGCCATTAATGTCAAAACCAAAGATTATAGAGTAGAAAGATAGGAAACGCAGCGACTAAAGTGATGTGAGCGACATCTGTGTTTCAAATGTGTTTTTAAGGCTCTAAGACTGGTTAAATCAATTCGAGGGACATTTACAGAAACATATGAAATTTTCTGAGATTTCAGATGGCCATTTTGATCAAAGAGGTTTTGAATGTTTCGATTCTCGTACCGCTTTTTGTTCATCATTTTTTTCTAATTTCTTGGTGAAAACCTCAAAATATCGAAAATTATTGTATGGTGAAGAACTGTGGATTAAATAAAACGAATTTTACTGAGGAAAATGGGAATGTAAGTATTAAAACTGGTATCATGTGACTCGGTCATTCATTGATTTCTATTTTCAGTGCTACGAAGTGGATAAAATTTTCAGGGCGTAAAGGCCTGCAAACACTACTGACTTCACCATGTGCAATGAATATTTTACTTCAATTCAATTGAGAACTGTTCATCCACGTGAATTGTTGTATGCAAAAAGCATACAAAGCAAAATTATGACTTTATACGTCCATTCAAAGATTCTCAATTGCCTTCAATATATTCAGAAATGCAAAAGTTATTGATTTCGATTTGTGAATCGGGTGACTGTCAAATTGTCGTTTGGAAAGTCAAAGTTTCATTAAACCTTCTGTGAGTTTTTTGTTCATTCATTAATCAATTTGTATATTGTGTCATAAAGAGACCATACCCTGAAGAAATCATAAAAAAGCATGAAGAAATTATACTGACGGGCTTGAATACAGGTCTTGTATAATACCTCTGTAATTGTGGTTCTGAAAATGTAAATAATATGTAAGTAACGGAAATGTATATCCTATAACGGTAAATTGAATATTGATATAAATTGTTCAAATTTAACTAAGTTTATTAATTCAAAACGTTTTGCACATAAAAACACCTTTGACGTAACTATTCGCGAATCCAATTACCGTTGAGGGCGCTGCGAAATGAAAACAAACATTGTCGTTTGTCAGTACACTTTTCGAGATTTGTGCGGCCTAACTGAGTTTTTCTAGTAAATCAAGAAATTTATCGGAAGTGAATTGATTGATTTAGTTTCGTAAAGAAAGATCAACATTCTTTGGAAATACTTCATTTGAAAGGGATGAATTGTGGAATAAAAACGAGCAACGTGATCCACTGTACCTAGACACAAAGTCCTATTATTTCACAGATTCTTTCTTGAAGTAAACCTAGGTAATAATGTTGAGGTAGCATATACTGAGTTTGTCAAGTAGATAGGAACTGAACATCTTGATAAGTAAAGCGTTTATATGGAAGTTTTAAAGTTTCTATTTAAAATATATCAATTCCATGTTATGATATAGGTATTCCTCATACTGAAATCTCAAGAGACATAAATATGATTCAGCTCATGGAACAAGTTCTACAGATGAGAAAAAGCATTCATTTGGAAGTATGAAAATTATGAAATTGTATTTCTAAATCGTCAATTGAATGTAGCAGAAAACTCTCGCAAAGAACTCCTGTCAGTTGAAAGCACCGGTATAAATACCTTTTCCAATATTTTTTCGGAATCAATATTTCTATTCAGAAACCCAGACAATAATCCCAATAAAACTTCTCCAAATAATAATTATAATACTTTGTTGGACAACGTGAGATAAGAAAAAACATAAGAAACAAAACTTGTTTTGACCTTGTAGTACTGACAAAGTAGTTTCGTAATTCAGTCGGCAGAGGGCGTCTAGATTTTTGGATTCGCCAATAGCAGATAATCATATACTCTCGTGTCCTAGTCAAAGCTCTATTCGTTGTCCATAATTTCGAATTTTTGTAATTTTTTTATAGAATGCAAATAAAAATTTATCACATCCAACAGCGTCTTTCATTGATACTAATTGATTCCAAACAATGTACAGATGAAAACTAACATCTCGGTCACAAAACAAAACCATCCTCTTTTTTGTCGATCAAGATGTTTGTTTTCTGATTTCAACAAGGTCAATACTGAAATTCAATACAAGGAATAGAATTCGAATTTCGCACCCCTAAATTATAAAACAGAAAACTGTTACCTACTTAACAGTTTTTCTGTATTGACAATACGTTCTCAGCGCCATCTCATTGTCAAATGTGTTTTCACTAGCCAAAAAGTAGTCGGTTTTTAGTACTAGCGATATGAGGGCGTTTCCTATCTTATTATTCCATAATCTTTGGTCAAAACGAATCAACGACGTCGCCACAACCGTTTACGAACTCTTATATTTTTGACGCTGTGAAAATGCCGCCATAAATTAATATTATGTTTAATCTGAATCTGGAGAACTTATATTATTTCAGCTGAAGAGGATGACAAAGACTTTCCACCAAAAATGATAGTGGCAGTTGATGATCTTTTTTTCAGAAAGAATTTGCAACGACAAATTTGGAACTAAAATATGAAAAATGAACACTTAATTATGGGAAAGATTATTTAGAATATAACAGGGGAAGTAGATCCCTTTTCAAAATGATGAAATCAATGTATTATCCATATAAAAAGGTGAACGAACGCAAAAGTTGTCACTGCAGCCAAAAATTTCTTCATGCGAAATTTTCGTACTTCACAGTGTGAAATGTGTCGAATTTCCAAGGCCAATCGACTGCTTTTATGAAAGCGAATGGACTATATGAAAGGTGAGGAAAATATCTATTCCTTGCGGTATATAAAATAAATTATTATTGTTTATTCGCCAGTGTTCTTCTGA
This sequence comes from Coccinella septempunctata, assembly GCF_907165205.1. Classification (NCBI taxonomy): domain Eukaryota; kingdom Metazoa; phylum Arthropoda; class Insecta; order Coleoptera; family Coccinellidae; genus Coccinella; species Coccinella septempunctata. Next base: position 8,222,919 of record NC_058190.1, on the reverse strand, counting down.
AGGTAGATGTTCTGTGCTTATAACATTATAATTTCACCTGGCATGTGTCTCAATAATATACATATACATGCTGTTTTCTTCAGCTTGCTCGATCTTGTCTAAATTCAACGCAGTCTGTTCGTACTCATCTTACATGAACGAAAAAACATAGTTGGTATGGAAAAGCTGAAGCTCCTATGAGCACTCTTACAGTTGCAATTACTAATAATTGAGTAAGACGATAACAATAATCAACAAGTAGATTCGAAATTACCGGTTTAATTTGGTAAAAATACGACCTTAAGAGTCCAATTATCTTACCATCAACCTATGATGAAATGGGACGCACAGGATGTTGTTTCGATATATAACGATATTTCAGAGCCAAGGACAAGTAAACGATCGGGCAAGTGGTCAGTGGTCAGAAGCGACCATGTAACTTTTATTCAATTATTAGCTCGAATAACTTTAATTAATCGATTTCGACTCCGAACAACGTAAAAAATGGGATCTTTCTCTTGTAATGACTCGGATTTGATGGTTTTATTCGACATGTTACAATCTCGTTTTGGAGGATCATCAACACTCGGAATCCGTAGAGGTTGCTTTTTTATGGCGCGCTTTGTGAAACGCCGTACAAGTTAATGGGTGAATTCGGGGAGCTAACAGAATTGGTAGAATTGATTTATTTGTACCTCATTATTTAGAGCTTTGACAACAATTTCCATTCGATTTCATTTCAACATTATTCCTGTTGTGTTCACAACTATTCCTTCTTTTGTGCAGTCGTATTTTTGTTCATGTAATCCTTGTTTGAAATTTTTGTACAACCGTGATTAAAATGGATCAAGGACAAAATATATGAGTCCGCGGCATTGACAGTCACTATTTGCTAACTGTCAGTAGGTTAGATCCATTTGAAATTTTCCAGTTGATTCACCTCGCCATTCGAGAATGGGATATATGGTAAAATCACATGGAGAAATATTGTGAAATGAAAAGAGGAGTTTCTAATTTTATTACTTTTTTCCAACCTTAATAAGGATTCATTTGGTAAAAAACGAGCGAATATTTAATAGGTGATAGATGCAAGATGGTGTATTAGTGAAAAACTATGAACTTAAAAATATTTCAAATCACTTTTTATTGCTCCAAGTTTTTAATAAAAATATGTTTCCTGAAGTTACGGGACAAATGGTTTCTGAGAGACGGCTAGTTGCCACCCTTAATGAATCACCCTGTATACAGATCATAGATTATAGTGCGGTTAGATATAGATTGGTTGAAACAGGCAACAGATATTCTGTTAACTGGTATCCAGAATGGCGAATGCGCACGAATACCTATTCATTATTACATATAAAAATTATAAATAATACAATTACTGAATGGATGTGAACTATACAGTTTTTCATGCAATAATACAATCCAATGTTCACAGTTTATCAATCAACGTGTCTCAGAGCATACATGAAAAAAATGATGGGGTAGAAAACATTAGTGAAATGAGAACAAATTTCCGACTGATGAAAAGCAATTCTTCCGAATCGTCTCAATTCAAACGGTACTGGCTTTTAAAAAATACATAAAAAATATATATATTTTTAGTTCTATCTCACAAACGGTTTTGTCGAATGAAATGAATTTCGGAATATTTTTTTCATTTATTTGATGAATTTTGTTCGAATACAGGATATCACCTTAGTCTTCCAGTTTTACCATTATGACCATTGCGTAACATGAAAATACCAAAAATTCAAAGAACCCAGTTCTTGAAACTAAGTTGGACGCTATTTAATGAATACTTGAGCGTTTTGTAAAATAAAAGTATCGTACATATTTTCTCGTATAATGCGCCGTTTTCGTGTAATTTGATGCGCAAAAATAAAAAATTTCTGTGAAATTCGAAAAATTGGGTACATTGATCGAATGCCACTCTTTTTAAAAGACCAACTGATATGTGGTGTTAAAGATTTGTCTAGATATTCTAAAGTATTTCCAGTGGTGGCTCCGTTCATTATGAGACCTTAAAATGCTCTATCTTTTATCAGGGCCGAATCGGAAAAAACTGGTATAGGAAAAAAGAATTTCTTTTGACCACAAGAACCAGCTGTTGAAATATTTGTGAGTCAAAGACTCAGCCTGTATATAAATCTTTCCTCGTTTTCATTTAATGAAATGAAAAGTTAGATGTATGATTTGGCATCTCGGGTAGATATGGAAAATTGAAAATTGAATGTAAGATGGTAATAGTACATAAGTTGAGATTTTGTGTTGCAGAGTTCAGATTACTATTGAGAGTTAACAGTGATCTATGGACCTTTTATATGTGAATCTATGCACTGACCATAGATTATTTGAATTTTGCTTTTTAAGGCGTAAATTGATTCGAACAAATTGGAAATACAATTGTATTATATCAATTTTGAATGCTGATTAATATGCAATGAATTGGAATATTTTATATTTCTTGTTTTCAAAAACTTTCTTAGGTTATATTTATGTATTTCAGTTCTGTTGATAGAAATTATTGAAGATCCTTTGTGACCAGATAAAAAGCTACGTCTGGACTTTCAACGCCTACCGGGATGTCTTGAATGGACTACATGCTTAAGTTCGTGTGTTAAACCACGGCCGTCTAAAGACAGGGGGTTTAGAAGGCCGTGGTTAAACTGACAATGGTCAGAACGCACTGACCAATAGGTCAAAAAAACATTGTCAAGCCTTGGTTGGTTGAAAAAAAGAAAAACAAATTTCAACTTCCACCTTTCCATAGCAATGAGAATTCATAAAAAAATGTTCATGAAAGAAGTACTCGAAACACAATTCCATGAACAAGGTGAAGGCAAGATTGAAGAGAAGACTTTTGTTGGGATAAAAATCTAGGCATTCTTTAATGACCTGAAATCGAAGGAAAAATTAAATGATACTGAAAATAACCTTGGTGCCATACATGTGAAAATCATGCAATTGCTTTTCTTCTGTTTAATTCCAAACAAGTTTGAGTATTGGCCAAATCAATTCAATATTCAATATCAGTAGGTGCCTAAATACGAACGTAGATTTGTTACCTTTATCTTCAACATTTAATCACGATGTAGAATGTTCTTTGCAGTATAGAAATATTTCCAGTTCATAACTGAATTATTGCAAAGTTGCGAAATGCCATCGCCGTATGTAATATATGAGAATAGTATCAGTTAGCCATAGAGGGAGCCAAATACGAGTACTTCTAACATTGGTATGTGAGGTAATAAAAAAAATTCTGAAATTATGGCTTAAAATCAAGACTATGGAATTACCTCTCTTTTGAAGGAAGTTTACGTTGTACAAGATGAAGATTTTACAATGCAAGAATAAAGTTTGTATTATGTCTATATCGTCAACACAAGCGAATATAGTTAATAATAGTAGTTAGTAATAGAATATGATTTGTAATTTGTCGTTTATTATATGAATTATAATGATTTTTATTCGTGGTAAAGCAACAATTATATTATTATTTATAATAACTATTTGTAATATTTATTTATATTATTCATACTAACTTGTTGTATTGTAGTTCTTCTGATTAGGAGATAAATGAATCTCGAAAGTTCGAGCAAGAAAAAAAATATGAAGAATAAGTAGTGCAATTCCACGCAGAAAAATCATCATCGTTAATAAAAGATATAAATCTAGGCCACACAAAGAGAATACAGAATGGGCTTTTGAAAAGAAACCTCGGGATAGGAAGGATTTTCTATCTACTTAATTCACGGGTTACTGTTATGGCTAGTGTTATGGTGTCGTAACACTGAGAGATGAAGCGACATGGTTGTGAATTTGATCTCAAAAATTGCCCCCTTCGAATCGACATGTCCCAGCCTTTTTCCAATGTAAATTCATTCCACCTGTTATATTGTCTGTTTCGTTTTCAAAAGCCCATCCTTATATAATTAAATAATTTTTCGATTCCTGAACCCTGAATTCCTTCGAATAATATACACGATAACGCCAATTTTTTGAGAGCCAGACATGAAGGTGAATAGGTTAGAAGGCGTTTTGTCCGTCTGCAGTGGTCGGATTTTCACTTGGCGCTGTTCATCGTAGCGTGATTCCGCCGAAGAGTGAACCCCATTGTACACACCTTAATGATTCTGTCAAAGATCCCTCCGAGGCTATTTAGAACTTAATTGTTTTATATCTTGGAATTTACTCGAAGAAAACGCATTGTTTTTCCACGGCTGTGTGCCTCCAACGATGCGACTGTCCGATATGACCACGTCTCGAAAGCTAGATAGGACAACGCATCAAGGCAGGCAATATTTATATACAGGATGAGTCAACAGTACTCGATCGATAAAGACATTTTGTGCAAGGAGAATGTTTCAAACTTTGGTAAAATCGACTCTACATAGCGCATAAGCTAAAATTATTTTTCACTTTATATACACTGCGCAAAAAAATTAACGTATATTCTGAAAATCTCAATTTTAATGAAAGTTAACTCTACATTGACTTTATAACTTATTTTTTATGTTCTCTCGGGAAGGTTTTGAACGAAACAAGACACATTAAATGAAAGAAAAATTCAGGATTTCACCCAATCTTATGTGAAAGAAGAGAAATGAACAATTTTCAAAATACTGAAATGCTGATAAGTGATTTAATACTTGGTATTTCCACCCCTTGCGTTAATTACAGCTCGGCAACGAGACGGTTCATACTCAAAATGAGTGATCCTAAAATGTTCCGATCTGATCCTTCCCAGATTTCTCCGAGTTGGATTCCTAAGTCATTAAGAGTAGCTGGATGATTTTCTGAACTTCTCAGCCTTCTATTGAGGTTGTCCCAAACCTACTCAATCGGATTGAGATCTGGACTTCTTGCTGGCCATTCCATTCGAGAGACTTCAACCTCTTCAAGGTACTCCTGAACGATGCGCGCACGATGGGGTCTGGCATTATCGTCCATAAAAATGAAATTTTCACCAACGTATGGGGCAAATGGCACTACATGCTCTTCAAGAATGTTTGTTATATACTTATCGGCATTCATAGCTCCATTGTCAACGACCACTAGGTATGTGCGAGCAGTCAAAGATATTTCACCATACCATAATCGATCCTCCCCCGAAACCAGTAGTATTCAGGAAATTGCACTGAGCATATCTTTCATGTGGACGTCTGTATACAAGGGAACGGAATCTAGACTCATCTGTGAAGAGAACTCTTTCCCAATCGGCCTCTTCCCAATGGATATGCTCTCTCGCAAAATCCACACGCGCCCTTCGATGGGCTGGGGTAAGTGCTGGGCCTCTTGCCGCGACACGAGGCCTTAAATCATATTCTCTGAGACTCTGAGGCGATTTCTTATTGTCTTAGTGCTAATTTGCATCTCATGAGTTTGCTCAAGCTGAATTTGAAGGAGGCGAGCAGTTGCAAACCGTTGTCTCAATGAAGAAACTCTCAAGTAACGTTCTTGAATGGCAGTTGTTAACCGTGGTCTACCCTGTCCTGATCTTCGAACCTGTCTCCCTGAATGCAACATTCTGGACACACTTGTATGGGAAACTCCAAACCTTTCTGCAATTCTTGTGTATGTCCAACCTTCTTCTCGCAAAACTACCGCTTGGTCACATTCCTCTTGGGTCAAATTGCGTGTTTCGCGTTGCATAGCGATCGAGTGTAGAAAATCAAACGAAAGAAAAACTATTGATCACTAGAATTGATCGAGAACAACTGATCATCTTTTTTTATTCCTGCTGGGGAAAAACATCTGTATTGAAGAAAACCGTTGAAAGTGGATAACATATGCATGCATAATTCTGATAAAAATAATTATCATTGAGAACACCTTCAGTTGTAGAATAAATTTGAGATTTCCATAATGTGCGTTAATTTTTTTGCGCAGTGTATGTTGGTCTGAAAGAGGTGAAACACGATGCTCAATTTTTATATCATACTCTGAATATACGTGAAATACCATTTCGAAATACCCCACTTATTATAATTTATCTAAACTTTGACGTAGGCAACTTTTTCCGATAAATTTCATGGTTAAGAGTTTTATTTACAGATCATATCTTGAAAACCGTTCGAGATAAATACAGGGTGAGTCTTTGACTCGTAAAAATATTTTAACACTAGATTCTTGAGGACAAAAAAACAATTTTTTGCTATACCATTTTTTTCGATTCGGCACTGATAAAAAGATAAAGACATTTTAAGTTTTCATAATGAGCTGTGTTTCCCTGGGGAAACAAAATTATCTTCAGAATAAGTAACTAAATCTGTGACACTACACGCATCTGTGCATCTTTCAAGAAAAGTGTATTCGGCCAAAATACCCAATTTTTTAAATTTCACAAATACTTTTTAATTTTTGAACATCAAATTATTCGAAAACGGCGCATTATATGAGAAAATATAAAGAATACTTTTATTTTACAAAACGGTCAAATATTCATTAGATAGTGTCCAACTTAGTTTTAAGAGTTGGGTTCTTTGAATTTTTGGTATTTTATGATACGTAATGGCCATAATGTTAAAACTGGAAGACATGGGTGATATATTGTGTTGATAAATTTAGAGGAAATTGCAATTTTCATTTCTACCGTGTATACCATAAAATGATATTGAAATTCCTGCAGACTCGATATTACGTGATAAACTAAATGAAATTGGCTACAACTAGATAATAAAATGATCAAAATGGATGCCCACCTCAAAAAATTATTTTAAAATAAATCTGGTGAAAAATTTTTCTATCCGGTCTTTTTTGTCAAGGGGTGTATATTACAGCGATATGGAATTAATAAATGGCATATTTTACTCTTGAAATAAATTGTGAAAGGAACAAGAATCATACCAATTACTTATCGAGCATATTTGTTCTAGCCTGAGATCGAGGATCATTTGAGCGTTGAAGCAATTAACCGCGGAAGGGTTGAAGCTCGAAGCCAATAAAACGACCTTGTATTTGCTGAGTCGGGGTAAGACACAGATCAAAGATTAATTTCAACGCATTTCCACTTGTCGTTCCATTTACTGGGGCCCGCAAAAAGACTGTCCTAATTTAACCAAAGAGATCGTTCGCCTGTTAAGACTGTGCACTACAAATAAAGCGGGGCTATGTGACATCGAAATTGGGAGGAAGGATTCTTGAAATGAAATCGAAGCGCGATCGAAAATTAAGTAGTTCTGCGAGATTAACAGCGAATAACTTTAGTTATAATGCTATGGGGCAGATTTAGCTGAATTTGGTGCTTCAGCAAAAATGTATAATCAATGAAACAAAAATCATTAGAAAAATAACTTGAACGTTTTTTTTTTCATAAAGATTATATGCTTGAACGTCGCTTCAGAGCTTAATTAAATCATACGGTGCATACAGCCATAGGATTTTTCGGGTATTCACGGGGTCTATATGTGAATGCTTCGAGGAGTATGATTTTAGGTTTTCGGTATGAAATTGGCTCAAGTTGTGTAGGTAGCTGTTCATCTTTTATTTAGTTCAATCTTGAATACTTCACGACACTATTTAGGGTGTTTCCTAATACACTGCGCAAAAAAATTAACGCACATTCTGAAAATCTCAATTTTAATGAAAGTTAACTCTACATTGACTTCATAACTTATTTGTTCTCTCGGAAATGTTTTGAACGAAACAAGACACATTCAATGGAAGAAAAATTCAGGATTTCACCGAATCTTATGTGAAAGAAGAGAAATGGACAATTTTCAAAATACTGAAATGCTGATAAGTGATTTAATACTTGGTATTTCCACCCCTTGCGTTAATTACAGCTTGGCAACGACGGTTTATACTCAAAATGAGTGATCTTAAAATGTTCTGATCTAATCCTTCCCGGATTTCTCCGAGTTGGATTCCTAAGTCATTAAGAGTAGCTGGATGATTTTCTGAACTTCTCAGCCTTCTATTGAGGTTGTCCCAAAACTGCTCAATCGGATTGAGATCTGGACTGGCCATTCCATTCGAGAGATTTCAACCTCTTCAAGGTACTCCTGAACGATGCGCGCACGATGGGGTCTGGCATTATCGTCCATAAAAATGAAATTTTCACCAATGTATGAGGCAAATGGCACTACATGCTCTTCAAGAATGTTCCTTATATACTTATCAGCATTCATAGCTCCATTACCAACGACCACTAGGTCTGTGCGAGCAGTCAAAAATATTCCACCCCATACCTTAATCGATCCTCCCCCGAAACCAGTAGTATTCAGGAAATTGCACTGAGCATATCTTTCATGTGGACGTCTTTATACAAGGGAACGTGGATCACAATGGTAGTGGCAGAATCTAGACTCATCTGTGAAGAGAACTCTTTCCCAATCGGCCTCTTCCCAATGGATATGCTCTCTCGCAAAATCCAAACGCGCCCTTCAATGGGCTGGGTTAAGAGCTGGGCCTCTTGCCTTAAATCATATTCTCTGAGGCGATTTCTTATTGTCTGAGTGCTAATTCGCACCTCGTGAGTTTGCTCAAGCTGAATTTGAAGGAGGCGAGCGGTTGCAAACCGTTGTCTCAACGAAGAAACTCTCAAGTACCGTTCTTGAATGGCAGTTGTTACCCGTGGTCTACCCTGTCCTGGTCTTCGGACATTCATACCTGTCTCCCTGAATCGCTGCAACATTCTTCACACACTTGTATGGGAAACTCCAAACCTTTCTGCAATTATTGTGTATGTCGACCCTTCTTCTCGCAAAGTACCGCTTGGGTACATTCCTCTTGGGTCAAATTGCGTGTTCCGCGTTGCATAGCGATCGAGTGTAGAAAATCAAACGAAAGAAAAACTATTGATCACTAGAATTGATCGAGAACAACTGATTTTAGAATGGAGCCAATACTTTCAAAATCTGATAATATCATTTTTTTTTATTCCTGCTGGGAAAAAACATCTGTATTGAAGAAAACCGTTGAATAACATATGCATGCATAATTCTGATAAAAATAATTATCATTGAGAACACCTTCAGTGGTAGAATAAAGTTGAGATTTCCATAATGTGCGTTCTTTTTTTTGCGCAGTGTATTATAGTGTTGTCAATCATTTCTTGTCAGATCCACCAAAAAGTGCACTTAGTTCAGCTAAGGCTGAACTAAGTGCACTTAGTTCAGCTAAGTCTTGTTCTTCACCACCTGTCCTAGCTCCTGTTAAAATACTCAGCATGAAGAACCAAGGACGTGATTTTCACCTCATTCATTCATTAGAGAAAAATGTTACTGAAGACAATCAATAAACGTATCATATTTTTCATCATTTATATAGAGTATTCATGTCATTGGAATCTGAATGAATCATAAATCAATCTTTCATTTATATTTCAATTCGATTGGAAACTATCGGAATACAATTTGAAAAATTTAAATTTCAATCGAAAATTCGTTATAACTCATTTCAGTATTAAAAGCTAGGATTATTTTGACGCTCTCAATTTCTGACTCCTGACTCCTGACGTTATTTTATACTAAAGATTGACTGAGTCTAATAGACATTTTGAATCTCGAAGGTGGAGGTCTATTAAATTTTTTTATCATCAATTCAATTGAAATAAAACAGAGTATATAGTTAAGAAATAAAAATAAATATAAGGAAAAAGTGTATGCCCAACACACCGTTTCGGATTAAACTTTATTCATAATACAAAATAATCAAAATATCAATATGAAGTCAGAAAGAACTCCTCTGAATACACAGTGCTCGATATACCTTGATTGTAGAGGTGAAACTATCATAGACACGACGCCAATGGTCTCGAACCGCGTGGAGAGAACAAGCATGGGAAAAATATAAACGCAGGTGCTCCATTAGAATTGCAAACGACCGATTCCCCATCATGCTGAGAAGACGTATTTTTCGATTCTGAACTTACGCCGCATTAACGCTCATGTAATTATTTCACATTCTTTTTGTTCCTAAAGGTCAACTACGATAGCATGAAGAACCAAGACAATTAATGACAAATCCGATTATTTATACTCAGATTGATGGCTGTGACTAAAATGAACTGCGGCGAACTCGAAACATAGACACTAGCGATTGGAATAAATATACGAGTGCATGCACGATAAAGTTTATTCTATTATTTGCAAAAATTTTCGTAACCAGGTATTGCGATTTTGAGTAGGTATCACTTCATCATTGCCGAAGAATCTTCTTCAACGCAGATTCAGTTGAAATTAATTCCAGCATCATTCCATCATATTTATGGAGGAGTAAACATAGTGACACAGGAAACAGAACACCAAGTATTGATTAATTTATTACAACGGTCAGTAATCGATCAAAATTCTGGGAAAATCCAACCGGAGGGAAACTTACTGCACTCAGAAAAATATCGCGGCTTACTTCTAATAAGATGATCGATTTATCTTATCCTAGGTAACTTGTACCTCATGTTGAAGTGCCGCTAGAGTCTGTGGTGGATGGAGTAAACGTGTCCTAAGGGTGAAAGATCGGGAAATCTAGGAGGCCAAGGCAAAAAATCTACTTTATTGCCTACAAAATGAGGCAACGTAATTCTGTCTACATGTGGAAGGGCATTATATTGTTGGAAAAGTGGGTTAGACAGCGTCCGAACATAAGGCAGAACATATGGTTCCACCACCTCCTTTCACGACGGTCAGGTTACCTCTGATGGCCACCAATACCATTACTCAGAAAGTCTTGTGCCTCTCCACAAAAAATTGAGGATCTCGTCTTTCACCTTCTAACCCTTGCAAGGCCATCTTCATCTTCATCAGTGAAGATAACATGTTTAAACAGATTCAAAAAAAAAGGAGAAAATATCAATATTTCTCGACCAACAACACTTTTATCAAACTTGAATAAAATTTTCGAACGTATAATCTTTGATAAATTGATGAAGGTCAACGAGACGAATAATAAATCTGTAACAGAAAAATTTGGTTCCAGAAAAGACGAATCCACTGTAAATGCAATATATCAGGCATCAAACTCATCAAGCATCATTAAGACTCTAAATCAGCAAAATACTACAACGGCTCTGTGTTTAGATCTGTCTGAAGCCTTTGAAAGGTCAACCATGGGAGATTGCTGGCAAAGATGGAGAAATATGGAATAAGAGGGGTAGCACTCATTGAATCCTATCTGGACATAAGAGCTATAAGTATAAAAAATCGAGAGAAAGATGGTAAACTAATAATATCTGACCCCATATACTGAATAGCCACCATATCCTGAATGGAGTACCACAGAGTTCTATTCTGGGACCATTACTCTACATATTATGTACCAATAATCTAGTTCAGACTACCAACAACATTGTCATAATGTTTGGGAATGATACTTCAATGATACCTACGTGAAGCTGAAAACTTATAGCAGTGTGTATAAGCAGTAGCAGTGTGTAAAATCCTTCCTACTAACAACACCGCTAGAATACAGCATAATGGCTCTACAACCGACCATTTCATAACCAACTCTGGAATAAAACAAGGCTGCGTGTTAGCGCCTTTACTGTTCAATATTTTCGCCATAGCTGTCTCGATAATTGCTGACATGAGTATGCCTGTAAGAGGTGTTGGAATAGGATTCAGATTCGATGGAGGCCTATTTAACCTGAAGCGCCTCAGAGCAAAGTTTATCACGGAACTTCAATATGAAGACGACTGCGCACTTATCGCTAGCAGCCCAGAGGATCTACAGATAATGCTGGACACCTATGAACATATATACGAAGCTTCAGGCCTTAGACTCAATATCAACAAAACCAAAATACTAGTAAGTCCGCCAGAAAGCCTTCAAACAGATATCAGCCTGGAAAATGGAACTCTGGAACAGGTCGAGCAGTTCAAATACTTGGGAAGCTTTATTAGTACTAGTGCTAACCTAGACACGGAAATACACAACCGTATCAATTCAACATAACGGGTATTCTGGAAGCTAAAGCTCAGAATGTTTCAAAATCACGACCTCAATCTGATGACCAAGACAGCTGTTTACAAAGCAGTGGTCCTCCCAACGCTTCTTTACGGAAGCGAAAGCTGGACGTCCTACATGCGACATATTAAACAGCTTGAACAAATGGAACAACGTCATCTAAGACAAATAATGCACATCAGATGGTTCCACAAAGTTTCGAATGCAGAAGTCTTGCAACGGGCGAGTTGTACAACAATTGAGACTCAAGTAACGAGGGCCCGACTCAGATGAAGCGGCCACATTCTGAGGATGCAAGACACAAGATTTCCCAAAATAGCTTTGTATGACGAATTCACAGAGGGAGCTTGGAAACCAGTAGGCCAGTATAAGCGGTTTAAGGATATACTGAATCAATCCCTAAAATCAGTTGATGCCAGTCATAACTGGGAACAACTAGCGTTAGACAAGTCACAGTGGATGTCTTTGGTACACAGTTATAATGGAGACTCGAGAAGAATACAGCGGCGGCCAGATCTGGTTGTTGACTATCCATGCCCGGAGTGTGAAAGGATCTGTAGGTCACGGTTGGATCTCCTCAGTCACCGGAGGGCGCACAGTCGCAATTAGCCCTAAGGAATTATAAGTCTGTTCTTTTTTTTTGTCTTTTTGTAGATTTATTCCCGGTAACGGGATAGAGCAATGAATGAATGAAAGCTGAAAACCTAAATGAGTTGGTTTATCGAAAACAATTTGAAGCTCAATTTGGAAAAAAAAACTTGTTTTGTTCAGAGAAATAAGTGAGCATCTAAACATTACATTCCAAGACAGAGTTATATTAATTGAAAACTTGGCCATTTTTGGGAATAAATTGTTGATCGGACATAATCTAGAATGAGAGAGTTATATATTCAAAATAACTCCCAAACGTAGCACTAAACTACTTTGCACTGATGACAATTAAGATAATGAAACTGGATGCTGCTCCGGCTGCCTACCACCATTGGAAAATTAGGTCTGGAATCATCTTCTGGGAAAGATGAACAGAAGCTAAAAGAGTTTTTCTCCTACAAAAGGGATGTCTGAGATCCAATTTTGGAATAAAGCAGAATGAAACTTGTAAAATCATATTTAAGACCTAAGGCATATTAACATTGATATATATGAGTCAGTCATATATGTCATAAATAACTATCACCATAGCGAAGATCTCAAACTTTAGCATTCCTATAAGACCAGAAGGAAAAATGGGCTACAATCTGACCTTGGAGTGTTTTTCAAGTTTCAAGGTCTAGTAGATTTTCTATAATGGAAATTTATATTTTTCTTTGCAGAATATTGATTTTCGTGAAAAACTAGAAACATTATGTTTTCTTCGCTTTTTCCATAAATTGCATTTCTCTGGATCCTGAAGAATGAAGATAGTCATGATAAATTACTTCATAGAATCATTTGTTTTTGTAGTCCATTCGAATATATTCAAAAAGAAAAAGTAGTTTGTTTTCTGATTTTTTCCAAAGCCACACAGCAATTGGCACCGCAATAATAAAAAATCACCTAATGCAGAATTCTGGAATTTTTACCACAGATGCATTGGTACACAATTCTGAATTTCAGATTGTTTATTTTATTCCCATCTTTAAGACTGAATGTCTGCATTCGATTTCCCGCTGAAGACTGCGAAATTTTCATTTGAAATATTTTCTGATGCAGACTCTCCCAAAGGTGTTACATATTTCAATGGATCTTTAAAAAATCCACAGTATACGGAGATATGCTTGAAAGTCTTTCATCTCGACCCAAAAAAAAATTTCCCCAAAATTTCTTTCTAACAAATTCAACAATAGTACGTGTTTTGTTGTCTATGTCACCTCTGTCAGTTAGTATATTCTCCCATTTTCCGAGACACTTTTCTCTACGACGATCGTTGTTCTTATCTCTTCTTGCCACATCATAATCCATAAATTATGCAGCATAGAGCATATTGTAGTTCCCATTTTATAATGATGATAAATACCAAGTGTCATAGTTGAAGAGCAGCTCTGAAAGTACGGCAATATTTCAGAACAGCTCGAAAAGATCGTTGTTATAAATATAGGATTTACACTTTATATACCGTAGCTATCCAGGTACGGTGTCTAATTAGCAACACAAATCGTGATCAATTATCAGACACAGAATTAAGTGATTATCCCGGGAAAATATGAAACGAATCTCGAGAGACAAGATGACGGCAGTTTCAGGAGTTGTTCGGTTTCGCGCTATTTGCCGTTCGAATAAATTCTACATTCCCAGGTGTTAAATATTAAGTGATGTCAAAGCAGGGCGAGAAGCTTCTTCGATATCATTCCGCATTAATGATATGCAAATGATCGTAATTTGCTAGAATATCATTCATCTCATATCTTGTCGATGCTGAATGTAATTCGTGACAAGCGTAAAAGAATATATTCACAGATGATGGAGAAAATACTCCAGTTTAGTATTCCCAGATCTTCTATTGGAAGTAAAATTGGTTCTTATTCTGACACCCCTGTATGAATATACAGGGTGTTTTCGAAAGGCTTTTTTGACACAAGATAGAACTCATCAAAATAAATCGTTTAACCAATAATTGTCTATATAAAATATCCAAGATGGCTGAGATACATTTAATTTTCATTGCTGTATCCCGTTACCAGAAACCAATAAGATTGAAAAAAAAAACATCGGTGCTATCAAACCCTAATTTCCTAGGGCTACTCGCGACTGTGTGCCCTCCTGTGACTGAAGAGACCCAACCGTGACCTACAGATCCTTCCACACTCCAGGCATGGATAGTCACCAACCAGATCTGGCCGCCGCTGTATTCTTCTCGAGTCTCCATTATAACTGTGTACCAAAGACCTCCACTGTGACCTGTCTAACGCTAGTTGTTCCCAGTTATGACTGGCATCAACTGATTTTAGGGATTGATTCAGTATATCCTTGAACCGCTTATACTGGCCTCCTGGTTTCCGGGCTCCCTCTGTGAATTCGCCATACAAAGCTATTTTGGGAAATCTTGTGTCTTGCATCCTCAGAATGTGGCCGCTCCATCTGAGTCGGGCTCTCGTTACTTGAGTCTCAATTGTTGTACAACTCGCACGCTGCAAGACTTCTGCATTCGAAACTTTGTGGAATCATATGATGTGCATTATATGTATTATGAAGCAGTTGAAGTATTTCAACTGCTCGACCTGTTCTAGAGTTTCATCCTCCAGGCTGATATCTGTTTGAACGTTTTCTGGCGGACTAACCAGGATTTTGGTTTTGTCAATATTGAGTCTAAGGCCCAAAGCTTCGTATATATGTACTGTATGTTCGATTAGTATCGAAATGATTATATGTACTTATAATTAAAAGTTCTTTACTCATACTTGGTGCTGGGAGCGAAATAATATACAAACAAATAACACACAAACAATATAAAATAATATACAAACAACATAAAATGATAAACAAACAAATAAAAAACAAACATTACAAAAAATAAAAGATACACATTTCTAACATTTATTTCACCAAATCTATTTATCAAATCAGCCATAGCTGATGACGATTTTAGTTTTTTAAGTTGTTCCCCCTCTATTGACAATAACGACATGTCTGACAGCCGTTCCTGTCCCATAGAAGTACTCAGATAATATTTTATGAGTTTTAATTTTGAAAAACTCCTTTCAGCGATTGCAGTTGTAACCGGAAGGATCTAAAATAAAAGGCATGCAGAAATATCGTCCGGAAAACTGGATGCAAGGCTATTGAATTTTATCAGGACTAATTCTAAAAGTTCTTTGATGGCACGAATTTTCTGAATTTCAGATTTTTAAGTATTCGTATCTATCTGAATGATCGATTCGGTGTAATGAACGGGATTTTGAAATGAATGGTTGTCTTAGCAGTTATTCTCAAAAATGCTATTGTAAAACCTGTAAGAGGTTTTGGATAACATTTTTAGCAATTTTTTGCTTACAGACATTCGGGGGCCCCTAAAGCCTGGGGGCCCCGTATCACTGATACCGCTGATACCGCGGTAGCTACGCCCCTGGCGAAAATATTGAACAGTAAAAAAACGTCGTATTGAATGAGAAAATATGAAGAATAATTTTCACAAAACGTAATGGTCATAATGAGAAAACTGGAAGACGTAGGTGATATCTTGTGTTCGAAAAAGATTCATCAAATAAATGAAAAACTATATTCCAAAATTTATTTCCTTCGATAAAACCGTTGATAAGATGGAACTAAAAATAACATTTTTTTATGGTTGTTCAACAGTATCTTTTAAACCGAGCCGATTCGAAGAAAATGGTAACGGTTAAAGGTGTTCCTCTTGACCTCAGGGCTCTTCTGCAAAAATATCTGTACCAGTCAAAGACCCTGTATATTTATCATCCAAATTGCAGAATAAATGAGTGACAGTTCAATTGATTTTCAGGGAAGTCCAACGTTGTTTGAAATTCAAATGTGAATATTTCGAAAACGAATGAATTGAATGAAAA
Source organism: Coccinella septempunctata (assembly GCF_907165205.1). Taxonomy (NCBI): domain Eukaryota; kingdom Metazoa; phylum Arthropoda; class Insecta; order Coleoptera; family Coccinellidae; genus Coccinella; species Coccinella septempunctata. The sequence goes on along the minus strand of NC_058190.1, from coordinate 8,206,531 downwards.
AACAATTCAATATGTCAAATTCAGAATAAAAAGGCCTTTCAATTGAGGTATCACTTACCCCATTTGTCCTATTCAAAATATAGGGGTTGGGGTTGTAAAACTAAGGGTTGCAGCGATAAGGTTCAGAATCTCAGGAATGGTTCCTCTGGAATCAGAACTCGAGGTGTTTTTATATAATTCTGTTCTGCTGACCTAAAGTGCCGCTATTTCGTTTTCAATGGCCCACTCTGTATTCTTGAGAATTCTTTTGCATAAATTCATTAGTGGGTGTTCTATTTTCTATGCCAATTGGTATATTTCGAAATATGAACTACTCGGGACTAGTTATTATATTTTTGGTCGAAATTAAATGGTCAAGAGAACTTTTTTATACTAGACTACTCCACAGCCACTTGTGAAACTGCAAGTGGCGTTTCTTTGCGCGGGAAGAGTAGGCGGGAGCTAGCATATAAATTCCGAATCACTCCTGAACCCACAATTCCCGATCATTTATCACTGTAACGTCGTCAGAATATTCGTTTTTCCTTATCAGCATCTCAGGTTGCTCCGAAATTTGAATTTTGCGACCTTGCACTACCTCCTCATTATGCACCCCACGAAAGATCGAGTCGGCAGATTCGCAAATAATTAATATCAGGATTAGCCATCCGTGCAATCCCCGAATTACATAAACAAAGGTTTTGTTTGGTGAGTGACGTAGCCAGGTCGGTCTCGATTTTTTTATGGCACATTCATTACAGCCGATCGCCATTAGCCGAGGACAGAAACAAGCAGAGGCATGTGTGTTGGGGGGCAACGAAGCATGACGAGCCCACAATGGGCCCCCTCGCTTTGACCTTTAGCCACCTTCCATACGATCAGTCTCCGATGGTGGGAAAAACTGGAACGAATTGGTATTGCACTGTGTTAAATGTGAATCGAAAGAGTGATTTTTGCAGCGTAGAGAGCACGTAGATGACTAAAATACCTTCCTGAAATTCCAACATGTAAATGGATAACTTTCAAAGGCCTTTTGAACTCGCGAACTGGTGGACTGACAGCCACTAGTAATCCAGTAGTCTCTGTCCAGATTATTTGCATGCCATTTTCATTTTGGTTTTCATTATTACGAATTGATAAACATTATTACGGTGAAATTGAATAACAAATAAAATCGCCAACGTAATCAGACAGATCAAAAACGCCAAGGTAACTTTTAAATCCCATAACATCTGAGTCAATTCATCATTAAGAATAAGAGCCCTATTGACACCCTGGACAAACCGGGCGTCTACAGACTGGAACTGGAGTGCGGTGAGACAGGCTGCAATGTTGTTTATGTGTGAAGGAGTGGCAGATCAATTCCAACGAGGACATCTAAATAGTGCTTAAAATCCAAAAAACGACAAATCTATCTTCGCTTTTCATATAAGGAAAGAAGGACATAGGTTCGATATAGGAGAGAACATCAAACTAATTCATCGCTGCGAATTTGGCTACGAACAAGAAATTCTGGAGGAGGTACAAATCTTTAAACACCTTAAGAACACAGAATACAAGACATTGAATGCGATGTTGACCAACAACGTGAAAGGCACATATAAAATCTTATATTGATTCCCCCCAGGTTACGCCACTGTATCGTCGGGAAAATTGAACACCTGAGTTATCCTTGGCTGGGAGAAGAAGATTCCGTCAGCATAAACGTCATTTTTGTTTATGCTTGTTTGTGTCATTTGTCGTTTCTTATAGTTTGACGTCTCATATAAGGCCTTTTTGACCATGTATACGTGATTTTTGATTTTTAGTTTTTGACTTTTTTGATTGATTTGTTATCATATGACAATGGAACCTTAAAAATCGTAAGTTTCAGTGAGCAATTTAATTGAATTGTAAAATTATTATATTTCACCTTTTTTAAGTTTGCTCAACCTCATATTCTACACTTTTTCTTGAATATCTCGAAAATTATGCGGTTTAGCGCAAAAAGTGTGATATACAAAAATAATCTACATTAAATTTCGGACTAAAACGCTCCCACAAACAATCTTAATAAAGTGACCGGTTCTAGAGTTACAGGGGCTGTAAAATTGATGAAAATATTTTGCAGGTTTTCGAGACCATAAAATTATAAGCCCTTAAAGGAACCACAACCTCACCACCTTCTCAAGGGACGCAACAAAGAATGGTGAAAACCACAACCTCTTACGATGCTTCGTTTTTGAGTTCGACAATTTCGGAAAGTTGTCATCACTTTTTTGTCTTTGAAGTTACAAACCTGAAACTTGAACCTTCTACAGGCATTTTTTTACGTAGAATCCACTGATGTGCCCAAAATATTTGTTCATTGCGAATCATTAGGTGAACTTTCATTTTTATAAATGCAAACTTTTATTGAATTTTTTATTTTTGAATTGAAAAAAAATCTTTCGTCCTCCCTTCAGAAAAACTAGCTAAATCTATTACACATCTGTGCATCTTTCAAACAGAGTTGCACTCAGCCAAAGTATGTAATCAATTTTTCGAATTTCCTATTTTTTATCATTTTTGAATATCAAACTACTCAAAAACGGGAAATTATATGAGAATTCTCTGAATCATGAACGTTCTTTCATTTTGGTATTTGTTGTGCTTATTTCAGACAATACAACGATTATAACCTTAAGAAGAAGCATGTTCTTAATAATACCTCAAAAATATCTATCACTCCTGAAGTTCATATAATTGACCCAAAATTACAGAAGCAACTGTACAAAATTTATTTATTTTAATAAGCACAATAATTATTGATTCGAGAAATTAATAGTAAGAAATAAATAACTAAAATATCAGTAAACTAGCACGGAGTTTGAAATGGATTGAAGTCAGGAGAAGATAGAGAAGTCACATATCTATATCTGCGCCATGGTAATTTCAAAGGACTTCCTCTTCACATAGCTTATGGAGTCCAGGTTGATATCTGAATGCTCAGCTTCTACCATTACATTTAGGTTTTGTAGATATCTTTCTGATTTGAAAAAACTATTAAGAGTAAGCCTTTCGGATTATGCGAGAAAAAACTAGTCATTTTTCTTTAGGTGAATGTTTCTCAATTCTACTTCTTTCGATTAGCATTTGAGATCTCCAAAATTTTGAGATCGGAATAAGAGAAAAATGTTGGTGGGTGTGTATTTTATATATTGAATTTGAAAAGTAAATGAATATTAGAAAAAAAATACAAATCAAACAAAGATGATAAAAAACAAAAATAAAACACAAAATATGTGAGTGCCTACTGATACAAGTAAACGGTGAAATTGATGTTAGTATGACAAAAATGAACCAGCCCTTGGGGTGGATTTTTTAGTGGTTCCCAAATTTTTGGTATCTTGTAGTTGTGTTGGTAAATACTGATTGTATTTAAGCGCTGTTGGTCATAAGCACATGACGTCATGAAATAGCCCTCCAACGTCATCATTTTAGACCGCAGATGACCGGAGGTTACATCAGTAACCATACTCGAGAGCTGAGTTGAACATTTTATTTTTCTATTCTGGTTACTGACGCAGTAAGGTTAGAAGTTGTGAAGGGCAACAACCAAGGGCAAAACCATCAATAACCACGATAATTACCGATCGTTCACTAGGTATCGATTTTAAACTTTATCAAGCCTCAATAATGGTAAAAATCAGATGTTCAAGCCTTTCATTAATGAGTGGATCTTCGATATTCTATGATTAACTTAGTGATTAACTGATTTCATTCAGTTTCGATGAAAAATCCCCTCAAATGAAAAAATTCCGGTTGGTCAAAATCGAATATCTGTATCATTTCACAATCAGTTTGACACGATTCGACCGGTGTTCAATGCTCATCCTCCCACTGAAATAAATTTATATAATTGATACAAGAAATAGCATGATTCGAAACTCATCAAAATAACGACCAACATTTGTCCATAATAACCAATTAAGGGTGATGTTTCACTCTGAAACAACAATATTCCCATGGTGCAAAAGCACCCCACTAGGGAGGGTTTTATGAGTGGAGCACCTGTTGGGGTTTCCCACAGTTTCACCCACCTGTGGAAACGTCGACACGCTCCGCGACGCAGCAAGTGGGTTTAATGCTAATGCCAGATATTATATTGTCCGAATTCTTTTTCATACACAAATAACATTCAGATAATTACACCGTGGTGTAATCATTGCGCACTCCGAATTCTGGGAATGGCTAATTAACAGGTTATGTGTGAAATGATGAGGATGAAAACGAAAATATTTCAGGCAATGGAATTTTGGTATCCTCATTTTTTTCATGAATAAACCGGCTCTTAAGAGAGAAATACTTAGAATTCATATTTTTAGTCATTGAATATACAAGGTGATTCATTGGTGAATGGGCGGAAGCTAAGGGTAGATAGAGGACACTGAGGTGATTTGGAATAACCTAATTTTTGAATTGATGTGGCCGATACTTGATGAAAATCCATAATTGAACTTGAAACAGATTGTACGATTTTAACAAAACGGGTTTTTGAACCACGACACGTGTTTCGCTATCAAAATAGCATCTTCAGGTGGGTGAAGGTAAACTGACATCATGTCTGGTATTTCATTTCTTGACATCATAATTCCAGATTTTTCACAGGATATAGGAAACGTGGATGGTCAAAAAACTAAATCCAACTAATGCCGACGTTTCGCGGATATATTTCCACTTCTCCAGGGCTACAAAAGATACAATTTTTCAAAGAGCTTATCTTATAAATCCATTTATATAAAATCTATCAACATAGAATGCAATGAAGACTGAAATAACATTCAACACACAAGACTACGAAACAAAATTCAAAAATTCAACACAAATTTTGATAATTCAAAAAAGAGTAAAACACGAACTATACTAACATAATCAAAGATACACAAATATATCAAATTCTTCGGAAAATAAATTAGATTGGACGAAAAAAAACCCAACACAAAACACTCATCAAAGTTGAAATTATGTTTTCCAGCTGATGGATTTTGAAAACAATGTAATGAACAATACAGACCAGAGACTCATGGAAACTCGAAAAACTTCGTCAGAAGAATTCTATACAAATATTGTATCGATAAAGGCATTGCATCACCTTCAATGAATGCGCCAAAACTGATGCGACTCCCCATATCATCATGTTTTTGGCAGGTGGAATCAACCGTATCAATTGGATATCAATACAATTAATATATTTTATTTATCTTATTTTGAAATTACCTAGTTGAATATTTATTTTTGAATAGGTTCAAAATACCAGTGTATACCAAGCTTAAGTTCCGGGTGTCAGTGCGACAATTTACAGTATTATTCAATTTTATATGTATCATTTCATTTATATTTCTTTTCATCCAATTATTTTCTATGTCTAAAATGGAGACTGCCTGAAAATTGAAATTGTGATGTTCACTGAAATGGTGGGTTGCAAGGGCTGTGTTGTTCTCTTTAGATTTACAACTTTCGTTATAGTTATATTTGTGCTGTTTGACCTATTTCCAAGAAGCTGTTTCGTTTGACCCATATAAGATTCCATCTTACTTCATCCGCCGTTGTCCTGCTTTGTGTGAGCCTCTTCATCATATTTTCAACCTATCTTCGAGGACTGGTATATTTCCCCGTCGTTGGAAGATTGCTAATGTTATCCCAGTTTTCAAGGGGGGTGATAAAAGCTCTGTAGAGAATTATAGACCCATCAGTAAATTGAATATATTTTCTAAGTTGTTGGAGACCTTTGTTTACAGCCACTTGTTCCATATTGTAAAGAATCAAATAATCCCTGAGCAACATGGTTTCCTGAGGGGTAAATCTATTGAAACTAACCTCCTTGATTTTGTCACCTTTTTACACGGGGCGATGGATGAGAATCTTCAAGTTGACGTTGTCTATACAGACTACAGCAAAGCATTTGATAAAATTTCTCATGATATTCTCGTCAAGCGTCTCTCTGATGTGGGTGTGGGTGGCAGTCTTCTGAACTGGTGTGGATCATATGTCTCCGAGAGAATTCAGTATGTTTCGGTGGATGGATATGACTCTTCGGGCTTCCTTTGCACTTCCGGGGTGCCACAGGGTTCCCACCTTGGACCCCTGTTCTTCTTAATCTACGTTAATAATATCATACATGTTTTTAAAAGGTGCAGAATACTCATATACGCGGACGATTTGAAAATCTTTTTCGTCATCAAATCTGTCGATGACTGCGCTACCCTTCAGGAGGAGTTGAGGAGATTCGAGGTTTTCTGTAGCCAGCACCAGCTCTATCTCAATGTGTCGAAATGTCGAGTACTCTCCTTTTATCGTGGAAAAACTCCTATACTTTTTCCATATCATATTGGCAATTCGGCTTTAGTTAGAGTCGATCAAGTCAGAGACTTGGGTATAATTCTTGATCAGAAACTCACCTTTATTCCACACATTGATAGTATTGTTAACAACGCCAACAGGATGCTCGGATTTCTATTTAGACAATGCAGAATTCTCAAAAGCTATAAGTCAATCCTCAGTGTTTACTACGCCTATGTGTTCAGTAGGGTCAGTTTTGCTTCGGTAATCTGGAGCCCTCACTATAATATTCATATTAATAGAATTGAACGTATCCAAAACAAAATGCTAAGATTTTTAAGTTTAAAATGTAATTTTACTGTTTGCGAAAATGAAAACTTTTATTGTCTGGCACGTAAACATTTCAATGTTTTATCCCTTCAGGACAGGCGTAGATTGAACGATTTTCTCTGTATGAAAAAAATTGTGAGTGGTGAGTTGCAGGTGCCGAGTTTGTTGCAAGTTGCTAGCTTAAATGTACCAGCAGTTAATCTCAGAACTTTCGAGACTTTTTTCATTCCTTTAAGAAGAACCAATGCATCGAAAAATCAACCTCTACTTCGAATGCTCCGTGCCTGCAATGAACTTCAGGAGGTCGTTGACATTTTTCACGGTAATGTTCTGAATTCAAAATTGCTCCTCAAAAGATACTACCTCTCAATGTGAAATCCATTTTTTTTTCTTCTCTTGTTTTTGTATGTTGAATTGAATCTAAATTTTGTTAATTAGTTTATCACTGGTTATTTCGTTTTATTATGTTAAAATGTGAATACTGTTCATGGGTATATCCTGTTTGTATTCCTTGTTCAATAAATAAATAAATAAATAAATAAATAAATAAATAAATAAATAAATAAATAACATTTGTGTTATATCTATGTATCATGTATCATGTATTTTCATTTGAAAAAACCATAGCTATGATAAATTGCTTACGAAATTAATGAAATACACTGGACTCTTCATTTTTCGTTTAAATAATGTTCCGATTCTGTCATTAATTAATTGTTATTAGTAAGGAATACAACAGACACAATTATAATTTCGGTCGAGTAAAAGATACAGAACTAAAGAGGTTTTCCTCGGAATCAAAAACAAAAATGGTGGATTCGCGGAGTGAAACGGACGGAATGAAAGAAAAGGGAATCCGATCTCAAACTTGCCACGGATGTTGCAGAATTGTTCGCCAGCTAGAACCAAAGATACCCTGAACGGGCAAGGTAATTGGGGCTCAGTTTCGAACAACGAGATTGGAGATTGGGGAAAACACTGTACGGAGTTAGGCAACAGTTCTCTACTTTGTTTTTAGCTTCGGATGTGTCTTCACGCCAGCCAGAAACTTACTCACAGCGCAAAAGAAAAAAAAAGAGTCTACAAGAGTTTACCACGTTGGCTTTCGTTTTTGACCTATTTTCACGCCAGCCAGAAACTTACTCCCAACACGAAGAAAGCAACGGGATAAAGGGTACACAATGGGTTGCCACGTTGATTTCTGTTTCTGAGCTGTTTTCACGCCAACCAGAAACTTACTCCCAACATGGAGAAAGGAAACGGGATAAAGGGTACACAACGGATCACAAGGTGATCCGTTGTGACATGTTTCTGTTTTTGACGTGTTTTCGCGCCAGCCAGAATCCTCGTTTCAACACATGATCCGCAGTCTATGATCTATTAATTTCCCTATTTTTAATGTTAATTTTTTGTTCGCGCTTTCTTATTTCTAGAGGTCTCTACGTTTCAGCTGTATAAGTTTTACCACAAATACAGGAAATATTGTAAACAAATTTTTTTGATTTTTCATTCAAAGGTTTAGTTAGTAAGTAGTATAGATCTTAAATCATTTTTTGTTTTGAAAACAGTTCTTATGTTGAATTTGGAACCAGGTATTCTCATTTGTTTTTGAAAGGCCATCAACATAAGGAATAACGCTCAATAAATTTGTTTGTTCTTCACGGTTTCTTGGTTTTTCCTGATTATCATTAATATTGTTTTCTCTATAAAATCTGCAAAAATTTACGCAGGATCAAATCAATTATTTTAATTTTTTGATTGATTTTGTTTTAGAGACTAGGAGTGAAAACCTTAAAGAGTTTCAGAAAATGCAGAGTTCTCCCAGATTGAATTTCAATCGATATCTCAATGTATTTTAGTGAACAAACTGTCATTACGTACATGTTTTTGAAGAATTGTGAATTCATGGTCGTACAAAGGTAGGGGCCAGGTTAGGCAAGATCTCCACCCTAACCCAGATAAAAGGAATTCACTCAATTTTAGGGCAAGTAATCATAAAACCAAATTTAGCTAACCAGCTCCCTCAAAAAAAACTGCTTACGCCAGTCTAAGGATTTTATGTATACAGAATGTCCTATATTCTCAAAACCAAACAGTGAAAACCATAAAAACTTTCTATGTAATTACCTCTTCTTTAAGAAATCCGATGATCATCCAGGAACCATGTGTACATAATATTCCTTATCGATTTTGATACTATCGTGTACCTACACATATGGAAAACTAGTATACGCAGTGCGTCTAGTCTAAATCGGTAACGACGTGAATAAAATTCCCACTTTGAAGTCAGAATCAAGCGAAAAATATTTTTCAAATATTATGTGGCCCTTCTACTCCTTCGTATATTTCAGATAATTTATCAAATACTTCCATACGAAAAGGCACGTTTTCGATAACACTAAAAAATCACTCTTAAAGTGTATGTCCCTGCCATAAAGGTATACTCCATTCACATTTATTTTAGCAGTCGGTTGGCCATGAAATAATTTTCTCAAGTTTTTGTAACTAGAACGAAGTAAGGTTGGCACTCATGAAATGTTGTTAATGTCATAGCGCCGTTGCCACAACTAATATCAATTTTTATTACGAAAATGCCGAAAGTGATTGAAAAAAGAGACAGGGTTTCAGGTGCTATTCAGAATTCAGGTCCGCTCATTCAAATAGTTATACCCTGATATTCTAAAATCCACGATATGTCAGACGGTAGCAAACATATTCAATGTAAGAGAATAGAGAATTTATATAATGTTTCATCTGAATCTAAGCGACTCATATTTTAGCTGAATTTTTCCACAATCAGAAAGATTGTGAATGAAGACGATGACAAAGAATTTCCTTCTATTGGGAGACCCAAAAAGTGGTGGCATTTGAGAATTTTATGTTTGAGTGAATTAATGCGAAAAGTTTACTACAGGATTTTCGATGAATGTCATCGTAGAATAAGTTCCCGAAAATTGATTCATCTATTTTTCATTTGACTTGTCCTATACATTGTAAATGTCTTAAGGTACCAATAAATACCTAATTATTATTATTATACGAATGTATAACAAATACGCGCCAGTTGACCTGTTAATTGTTTATTCATGTATTTTGTTCAAAGTTCATCTTGACTTCCTTTAATTCCTTTTACTTATATTGATGCAAGGTGATTTTTGTTGAAGAATTTAACATTCTTATAATTATCTGTTAATTCCTCCGGGAGATACCCATTCCCAACCATTGCATCATATGCATTTCATCTTCGGGTTAATATTTTTGAAATCTACAACTGATGTAACGTAGTCAAACTTTAGCCAAAGAAGATTAACTCTCCTCAAGCTATTGCATATTATGATATTTTAATGATCTCTTGTATTTTCCATGCAAATAAATGGATTTGGTATACCTTCAATCAGTTTGTTTAAACTTCAATTATGTTCGTCACATGTTTTCCGAAGAGATTCGGCATTGTGATAAAATACGTAATAACAGAAACTTTTACGTAGAACGGGCAACATAGCATTGATTTAAAACCCAAAAATGTTTTGACAAGCGTCATAACACCACATTTTCGTACTATACAGAGTGAAATGTGTCAAATTTCCATGGCCAACCGACTGCTAAAATAAAAGTGAATGCAGTATACATGTATCAACAGTTAATTTGTAACCCCTTTATAATACAGTATGTCCCGAAAATGAACCGCTGTAACAATGGATTCGAAAGCGAAAAATAACCCTATTTTTTTAATTCTTACTGTTTGTCTCCCCTATCACCTGATTTTGATAACTGTCAGACGGCGTAACTGAGAGTGCCTATTCTTCTCGATTCCAATTTGTAACACCATTTTTCATCTACGTGACCGCGAGAATGAATCTCACAGTCCTGAATACCGGTTTGTGACAACCACAACAATTTCATTTTTGTTTCTATATACTTCTCAAAAACATTAATTGAATGTACGTCCACCGAATACTCAATAATGCTGCATTTTTTCTTCGATCCTCCGTACTAGACACTTTTTCAAGAAGTACCGTCAAAGGTATCCTTCAGGGCCAGGTCGCTTGAAGAGCTCCAAACAAAATTTCATATTTCGGATAATGAAGTAACGGTCGTTCATTTCACTCGGCGACCAATTAGTTACATTAAAACTCCAATAAAAATGCGAATCTATTAAAACAGTGAACCATAACGAAGAGTATAATTGGGTAGTTTCTTGTTCACGCATCATTACCGCCAAACAGGCCGGTCTTCGCGAAACGGCTGCACTGGACACGTGTGTATGCGGCATTACCTACATGCTGCTCGATGCCGCGTGGGAAACACGATGATACACCGAGGCGGCTAATGAATTGAGCAGGTGTCGCTTAAACGTGGATAATCGACGGATATTCCATCGGAGAAACTATGGGAAAAGTGTTTTCATGAATTGCTGGAATAGCGCTCATGTCAAAAAGTGTTGGCTGCAGAGGAAGCATCTTGTACAGCTGCTCCTGCTAGCTTGGGCTCTCATGACATCATTTTTCGATTTCCTGATTCATATACTAATTTAAACACATATTCGCATATACAGGGTATAAATAAATAATTGCGTCATTCATTCATTGCTGTATCCTGTTACCGGGAATAAATATACAAAAAGACAAAAAAAATTAAAGATGCGAACAGAGTTTTGGACTAATTTCGACTGTGTGCCCTCCTGTGACTGAAGAGACCCAACCGTGATCTACAGATCCTTCCACACTCTGGGCATGGATAGTCACCAAGCAGATCTGGCAGCCGCTGTATTCTTCTCGAGTCTACATTAAAGCTGTGGACCAAAGACCTCCACTGTGATATGTCTAACGCTAGTTGTTTCCAATTATGATTGGCATTAACTGATTTTAGGGAGTGATGTAGTGTATCCTTAAACCGCTTATACTGGCCTCCTCGTTTCCGAGCTCCCTCTGTGAATTCGCCATACAGAGCCATTTTGGAGAGTCTTGTGTCTTGCATCCTCAGAATGTGGCCGCTCCATCTGAGTCGGGCTCTCGTTACTTGAGTCTCAATTGTTGTACAACTCGCTCGTTGCAAAACTTCCGCATTCGAATCTTTGTGGAACCATCTGATGTGCATTATCTGTCTTAGATGACGTTGTTGCGTTTGTTCATGCTGTTTAATATGTAGCCTGTAGGGCGTCCAGCTTTCGCTTCCGTAAAGAAGCGTTGGGAGGACCACTGCTGTGTAAACAGCTGTCTTGGTCTTCAGATTGAAGTCGTGATTTTGAAACACTTTGTCCTTTAGCTTCCAGAATGTCCGTGATGCCGAATTGATACGGTTGTGTATTTCCGTGTCCAGGTTAGCCCTAGTATTTATGAAGCTTCCCAAGTAAACTGCTTCACATGAGTTAGGGAAATTGACTTAAATTAGGTACAAAAAAATATAGTTGAAATAAGATTTTTGTGATGAAAATTCATAATAATATGAGTTCAAGTTGCAAATTAATTTTAGTCCATAGGTCTGCAGCGTATGTTAAGAAAAATCGAGTGAAATAACGAAATTTTATTCCCAGAGAATTCAAGCATTTTAAGACTATCAATACAATGCATGGCCTCCACGGGCATCAATAACAGCTTGACATCTTCTTTGCATACTACACACGGGGTTATTGAACATTTCTTGAGGAATTTGGTTCCATAAACGGGGCAGAAGCTCTCTCAGATCATTTAAGGATTCTGGGGTAGGTTGATGATTATCTTATCTTCTTCAGAGCTTATCCCATGCATGTTCTATGTAATTCAAATCTGGTGAGTGCGGAGGTATTGGTAAATGTGGAATACCAAGCTCCTCGCGCGCATTCTCAACTATGGCTGCACGGTGCGGTCTAGCGTTATCGTCTAGAAATTGAAAAGTTTCACCAATAGTAGCGTGAAAATTTGGCACAACTTTATCAATAACCCTGTCCCTATAGTGTAAGGCGGTCATATTTCCAGGACAAATGTGTAGATCTGTGCGCCCGTTGAAACATATCCCGGCCCATACCATAACACTACCCCCTCGGAATGGATGGACTTCTTGGACATAGCGACGATTACGCGGTATGCGCGGGATTGTCCATACCCTTATTCTTCGAGAATCTGAAAATCGTCCATATCTGGATTCATAAGTGATAAGGGCACTACGCCATTGATCGTTCCAATTGATATGTTGCCTTGTCCATTCCAGTCTTTGACGCTTTTGGTCACGTGTTGATGGAACTCCTCTTAATGGACGTCTAGAACCTAGATTCACCTCTCTCAAACGTCGTCTGATGGCTTCGATGGAAACTTGAATCCCATCTGCATTTTGAAGAGTATTCCGTAGCATCCTACACGTAGATGTAGGGTTTCTTCTCGCCGAAACGGTGATGAAACGATCCTGAGCAGGTGTTGTTTTTTGTCGCCCACCAAACCTTGGTCTTTCCAACAAGGAACCTGTCTCCCTGAACCTATTCCAAAGTCGAGATATCACACTTTGGCTGACTTGGAGCCTTTCCGCTACAACAACCTGAGTTAGTCCACCCTGTAGCATTCCGATAGCCCTATTAGCCTCAGCGTTTGTTAATTTACGTCTCGGCATTTTCAGAAAACTCGTTTCAAATCGAAGCCGTTGATAAACTGTCTTCATTTAAAAATAAGAATATTCATGAAGCATATGCAGAAAACTAAACTTCAGAAAAAAGGCGACCAGATTGACGAAATGTCTCATACTGATTTTTATTGGATCGATTCAAATTGTTATTGAGTTTTAAATGATTTTACAGCGATTTCCTCGAAGATTACATACTTTTAAAAACGATTGAATACGATTCTCTTACATTGAATATGTTCGCCACCGTCTGACGTATTGTGGATTTTAGAATAACAGGGTATAACTATTTGAATGAGCGGACCTGAATTCTGAATAGCACTTCCTGAAAACCTGTATCTTTTTTCAATCACTTTCGGCATTTTCGTAATAAAAATTGATATTAATTGTGGCAACGGCGTTATGACATTAACATTTCATGAGTGCCAACCTTACTCCGTTCTAGTTACAAAAACTTGAGAAAATTATTTCATGGCCAACCTACTGCTAAAATAAATGTGAATGGACTATACACATATTCGCATATACAGGGTATATGAATAATTAATTGCGTAAAAACTAAAGAAGTGATTTACTGTCGAAATATTTTTTTTGAGAATCCCCTGGAGCCATCTTTGGGGGGCTGTATCTAAGCACTTGGGGGCTGCTCGAAGAAAAATTTTAAAAGAAAGATTCACACTATTTTTCGACAAGGAATTCCCCTTGAATTTTTTACACCCAATGCATGGTATGAGTAGATTTGTAAAGTTCTTTATTGGACATCCTGTATTTGTGTGCAGAAAATTTTGGAGAACCTTGGTTAATGAAAATGTTCTTATTATCTCAGTATCTTCACCTCCGAGCAGATAGCTTCTTTGTGAATTTCATGAGTCATCTCACAAACCAAAACATTTCCTCATCATTTCCTCCAGGGAAATGTTACCTATATCGATGATACTTTGATACTTGTATCTCCCGAATTGAATGAGTATGTTTCAAGAGCGACTTGTTAAATATGATATCAAAGGCAAAGATAGAAGTACAAATTACCTCATAGTCCACCCTTCATCTGGGAAGCTTGTATGGAACTCACCTGCAATAAAAACATTGAATCAATTTATTGTTGAATTCATAGCATGTAAACAAGATAGTGAAACATTACCAATTACAGAGTAACATGTAAATTGTTGAAGATACTGGGTTATTCGAGTGTTTATACTGCATAACCAATTGTAGTCGAGAACGTGGGTTAAAGTTCGATACAGGAGGCGGAGCGCTTATCAGACGACATTTATCCAATCAGAGTTGTTGGTGTTGTTATATCAGGTACCCCGCTCCGGGCATGAATTTCGATATGAGTTGAAGATAAATAATAATTCATTTGTCACATATTCCAATGGACCCAGGTCAAGCAGAAGTACCCTTTCTGAAATGAGGCAAGTGGCGAGGGTATGTAGTTCAGATTCTCTTGGGTCCTTGTTTGTTTTTCAGGCAGAAATATTGGCAATCGAAAGATGTGTTGAAAAAAACTTGAAAGAAAATTTGGCCTAGTGATCCAATCTGTTATTCAAGCCGCTATCCAAGCACTGAAGTCCTATGTCATCGAGTCAAAGCTGATATGGGAGTGCCGAAGAAAATTTAAGGAAATGGGCAAGAAAAACACTATAGTCTGTCACTCTGGAATCAACAAGCACGAGGTGGCTAACACCCTCGGCAGAAAATGAGCACAAAATACACTTACTGGCCAAGAGCCTTTCAGTGGTATAGGAAAATGCGAGAAGGAGGAAACAAAAGGAAAACATCCAAGAAGTATTTGTATTTGAGTAATAATATGAATAAATAATGATCACGCCTAAACAGGGAGGCAATTAATGCAATAATAAGGATAAATTCAGATCGTAACACTTGTTGATATTCATATCAGCGGGTGGTATGCTAGCCAATTTGCCATCGTCAAGGCCCATAGAAGAAAAGCAGATGCTGACCATGGTTTCGGTCTCATTTGACCCCATCAGAGCAACATAGCTTTTCTCTCCGATGGAGAACGTTTGGAATCGTAACACTTGTTGATATTCATAGCAGCAGGTGGTATATGCATCTGAATTTATTCTTATTATTCAAATTCTTATTATTGTATTCATTGCCTCCCCGTTGAAGCGTGATCATTCTTTATTATTATTGTACCGCTGGCATAATTTCTGCCGTGATCTGAACGTGTTCCCGGAATTCTCAATTCGTCACACGTATGTTGTTTGCAAAGCGAATCGGCCTACTGAATTAGAGAAAATATGGGACATATGCTGGCTGTATTCGGGTTCGGCTTTCTGACAGTCCGAGAATTGTTCTAGGACTGCGCAAAACTATTGCGCCCTAGTATTAAATCCTCTGCGCAGTCCTAGAACAATTCTCGGACTGTCCAAAAGCCGAACCCGAATACAGCTGCTATTAGTCGTATTCGGGTTCGGCTTTCTGACAGTCCGAGAATTGTTCTAGGACTGCGCAAAACTCTTGCGCCCTAGTATTAAATCCTCTGCGCAGTTCTAGAACCATTCTCGGACTGTCCGAAAGCCGAACCCGAATACAGCTATTGTCTTCGTGTGGGTTTCTATCTGGAGGGGATATAATCGGACACCGTTTCATATTGGTTGCGCTCTGGGTAACTGTATAGTACTCAGTACTCGCTGTGTTAGTGGATAGTACTCAGCAGCGCTGTCCTATATCCATCCTCCTTCATTGTTTCCATAACTGAATATTATTCTAAAAGTTCTTAATCTCTTCTTGGCACCGTCATACAGGGTGATCAATAAATTTTGAAATTAAAGCTGAAATGATTTAAAATTTTACAATTTTGTCACACTTTTCGACTGCCTTCTTCGAAATTTCTATCAAATTGGAAAAACAGAACTGGACGAGCAAAATTTCAGACTTATATTTCCGGTGATATCATATCAGCCTATGCGTGTTGAGAAATGAAACGAATCTCTTTTAGAAAACTTCCAATCAACAAACTGGATAATGAAAAGAACAAAAAACAGCAAATATATTGAAGATATTCGAACTCAAAAACAAATTAAACGGAAAAATTTTCAGTTCAGGAATCGTCAAACTGGTATCCCGCCATTTCAATACATCTTTGAGCTAGTGGGAATAGTTGTTTCACAGCTTTCGCTATCGTATTCGGTTGTGATTCAATAATTCGCAAGCATCAATAATGATTTGTATGTAGCTACTACCTACTCTTTATCTGTACTGCATAGACATCTTGTTTAAGCACTCCCCATGAAAAATAATCCAATGGTGTCAGATCAGGGGATCGGGGAAGCCAAGCCTCATGTCCACCTCTGCCAATCCATCTGTTTTCAAAAATGTTGGGCAAATATTCGAGCACTTCTCTTGAATAGTGCACAGTAGCACTATCATGTTGCAACCACAATGTTTCCATAGGAATGTTTTCTAACAGACCAGAAAAAGTATGTTCCAAAAAATATAAATTTCCCCTGTTCACCTATTTTCAAAAATATGTGGTCCAATTGGAACCACTGTTGAAGATACCGTACTAAACATTTATCGAGAATCTAACTTGGGATTTTTTTTAAATTAATCTTGGATTATTATTCCCCCGAATTTGAATATGGTGCTACTTTAACTTATTTTGAAGGTTGTGTCGAACCCTTTTTATGATGTCATGATATTATGTTATTTCGTATGTTTTTCATTGAACTATATAGTGATGGTATCGCTTGATGGTCTAGGTCGGTCAGGAAATCTTTTAATGAACAGTTCAACTGCTACCTATATCAACAGTCAACAATTCGATTACACTTGCCAGAAATAAGAAGGAGATTCCAGTAATCTTCATTCAGGATCAGCATTCAATTATGAAACCCTCTGTATAAATGAATTATATCAAAATGGAAAACTCCAATCGGAAGTGAATTCATTTTATTGAATTATCCGAAAATACTTGACTTTTTATCTTTTTTTCTTGGATTAGACATGCCTTTCCATGCGTGTCAGAGACACTTGTGTTAGCTTGAATTAAACAAAAACGTCGACCCGTATTACCAGACAGAGCCAGAACAAATCAACAATGAACTATGACCGGATGTGAATGTTATCCAGGAACGAATAAACAAATGAGACAATGTCTCATTTCAAGGTACGATAGCTGTACCTTCACGAACTATTGGCAAACGGAACATTAAACTATTTACCAATAAATTCGAGAATGTTAAATGATACGTGATTGGGCCAGCGCATGAAATGTTTCGGATGCAAAGGATCTACCAGATTATTTTGAGATTTTCGTGACAGAATTTGCTAGTTACAAATATTGAAACCGACCAGGCTATCATTCCTGAAACTTTTCATGGGTTTTCTCCCCCAGTAAGTATCTGAAACAAAAATTGAAATTTTCAGTAACGAATAATTCTTTACGCAGAAGCATTCCTTACTGAATTCTCAATTTGCTTGATAAGGATCAAGAATTCTATACGAAGATGCTGTAAAGAAGGAATTTAGTCGTGCAGTTGGCCGTATTAGCTGATCTTGTGTGACGGTTGTAGCTCTTGCTCTTCCACCCCCATGAGTGCAGCACTTCGACTACGATATCAATGCCACGCTATACTGAAAACACCTTGTGAAACACAGGACAGTTTACAACTACTTTTTGAGTGTAACCTTCTTTTAACCAACAACTAACTGTTCAAGTTGGAAGGCTTCTTAACGCATGTCAATCTCATAAAAATCAGTCCGCAATTATTGATATTACACAACACCATATAAGCTGCAATTTCCTACAAGAAATGAGTTTCTTGTGATTTTTTAAATTCAGCGAGTCCACATGGCATGTACACCAACACTGAAAATTTGATTCAAGTGCACTAATTGGGTTTTCTCTCGTAAATCCACTTTCCATATCCAATTTTTGAGCAGTTTATTTTATATACAGAATTATCTGAAAACGCTCGGATACGTCGATTTTTGATTCCAGGGGGACAACTTCCAAGATAGAATTCAAAACCTTATCGCTTCAACCCTTAGTGTTACAACCCCAACCCCTTTATTCCGAATAGGGAAAATATAGTGATACCTCATTTGAAAGACCTCTTTATTCTGATTTCAGCATATTCAATTTTTTCATTCAATGCGGTTGTTTTTGAGATATTCAAATTTAAATTTTATACAGAATTGATCATTTCGTTGAATATGGTGTGTGAATCACAAAATTTTTCATTAAATTATGCGATAGTTTCGACGTTAATCATTGACAGCCATACACTAGATATTAAAATATGACTGTTTGCTTCCTTCATCAACCATTAAGGTGAAAATAGTTTATTCTTTCGAAAATAACGTAGTCGCCGAATACATACATAGGAGGCACCAACGAACGGGCGATGACAGACATTTATCATTGAAATTGACGAAAAAATGAGTAAAAATTCGATTGCTTTACACAGGAATGCTAACGTTGTTAACTCATTAGAAGTGTAAAGTTTGAGGTCAAAAAAGTAAACCAGAGTTACGCAATAAATTAAAAGAAAGAAGATCTCCACCGAAATTGTGAAAATCGAAAAATTGGAGTATCGAGCCATCATCAAGTACCTGTATTTAAAAGGGTTAGGAGCCAAGCAGATATACGAAGATATGCTTAATACTCTTGGTGATCAATGTCCTTCGTATAAGACCGTGAAAAATTGGACTGTAAGCTTAAAAAAGAGGTAAATTTTCCATTGAAAATGATGACCGAACATGAAGGCCAGTTTCTGTGTCAGTCCCCGAAAATATCGCTGCAGTTCATGGCATGCTTTTATCAGACCGTCGAATTGGGCTAAAACGGATATCTAAAGCACTGAATATTTTAAATTGCTGCAAAATGGATCTCCAAATGTTTCAATGTTGTCCGAAAGCGTGCAAGGGTAGAAGCATCGAGTTCGATCTGTGCTCGATTTGAAAACGATGAAGACTTCTTAAACCGGATTGTTACTATGGATGAGGCTTGGGTACATTTCTAGTATCCAGAAACAAAGCAACAATCGATGGAATGGCGACACTCTGGTTCTCCAAGACCTAAGAAGTTTCGTGTGCAAAAATCTTCTGGAAAAGTTCTTGCTTCAGTTTTTTCTGATTGCCATGGAGTAATCATGATTGATTTTCTTGGGAATGGTAAAACAATTACCGGAGATTACTATTCGACATTACTGATCACTCTACGGGAGAAATTTGAAGAGAAAAGACGCGGAAAGCTATTCAAAGGTGTTTTGTTCTTGCAGGACAACGACCCTGCACACAAATCTCATGTTGCCATGCAAAAAATTCGTGATTTAGTGTTTGAATTACTAGAACACCCCCCTTATTCACCAGATTTGGCTCCATCCGACTATCATCTCTTTCCTTAACTGAAAAAAAGTTTAAGAGGTCGTAAATTTTCTTTCAACGAGGAGGTAATAAAAACAGTGAAGGTATGGTTTGCAGATCAATAAGAAACATTTTTTTGAAAGGTTCGCTGTAATAAATGTATACAATCAAGAGAATATGTTGAGTAATAAAATATTTTGACGTGGAAATTTTGTTTGGTTCTATAGTAGGCTAAGAATTTTTCAATATATCCTCGTATGATTTATTTTGATCCTCAATTTCCAACATTTTTTTAGAACTATGAACATTCATTTTTTTAGTCCATGAATGAATGACTTCTTCATCTTCTATGACTCGAAGGCAGCCAGGAGAGGAGGAATTAGGTGCCTCGTATTAATTTGGGGATTTACCCAAGTTTCCTAGCATAACAGGTTATCAGTTTGATCTTGAATGATCCAGCTGAACTCTTAATAACAGCATCACCAAAACGTACAGATGTTGTCCGTACGGAAAGATACAAAATGCGAACGGTCATACATACCCACAAGGTTTTATCCAGAAATTTGGGATAACTGATTATCACTCATCGTTATCAGAAAAAGCCAGAAACAGGACATCCCGTCTGAGCTGATAGTATAGATAGCACACCACTTTTGCCAGCGTATTACACAGCGAATCCGAAAAGCAATACAGACCTAAACAAATCGAAATTTCCACTGAGAATCTCCGCACATTTATTATTATGAAGAAAGTCTATCGACGCGAAGTAACCCTAACTACAGGAAATTAATAAAATGAAAAATCAGGTCTCCGATTCTTTATCGGCGCAAACCTTCGCGTTATCACAGTTTTTATTTGGAGGAAGGATGTGGTTTCTTGATATACTTGAAGTCAGCTTGAGTAATATTCCCACAAATAATCGACGCCATTTGTAAATAAAACGTACCAGGGGTTATTAATTAAATCGTAATAAATTCATGAGATTGAGTTTATGTTGGTTCGAGGATTTCAATCTTAACAGACAAGTAACATAGGAGAAAACGCGTTCGGAAGAGTACACTAGACACTAATGTTATGTTATGTTATCTATGTTAACAAGTTTTTTGTATGTACGATTTATATCAACACTGATTTAGGAATATTTTGGTGGCATGACTTCTTGACACTCTTTATGGATTTTCTATACACATTTCAAGCAGATTAAAATACAAAGTGGGTAAAACGTATCGCACAGAATTTATGGGTTTGTTCGTAGAGTGGTTTGCAACGGTTGAGAACTATACAGAGCAAGCGCAATTCCGTTTTAGGATAGCGAAAATCCATTTTCGTTTGCTCTGTACAGTTCACAACCGTTGTGAACCACTCTACGAACAAGCCTATTATCTTTGGTATGTGCTATTTTGTGTTATAATGCAGGTCAATTGGCAATATAAATTACAAAACCTTTCATGTATGATTGAAGATTTTGTCATGTACCCTCTTATTTCAAATAGTTCATAAATTACTCCCTACGAAAATGGTTTCGATAATACATTGCAAACATTGACAGTTTGTGTCGTTGTCCTCAAAATACAAAAATGAAGAAAAACTTTATTTAATGAAATTAACATTTCAAAAAGATGCTTCCAAAATATTGTGTATTATTTCTATCTAACGCAAGAGCAATTTCTACAAACATTTATATAGTTATAATTTATATAGAGATATATTAAAATGACATAGCCCCAGTTGCAGGAAAGTCCATTAAGATTTGGTGCCCTATCAAAATTTAAAACTGTCATTTTTGAAAGGGAAAATGGAGGATTAAGATTTTAATGAAGTATTAAATTTTAATGGACTTTCCTGCAACTAGACGATAGAAAACAGAGTTAATGAATTTATCACAACACTTTTTTGTAAACATATACAGGGTGAGTCTTTGACTAGTACAAATATTTTAACAGTATCCTTGAGGACAAAGACTTTTTTCCAGAACAGGTCAATTTTTATTCGGAGGGAGACATATTTTTAGCAAAATTGTAAGCCGAAATCTCCTCAACCCTAGGTGTAAGGGCTATCACCCCTAAATTCTTAATAGGGAATAGGGGGTCAGATTTACCTCACTTGACAGATCACTTGTCCCTGTACATAAATACTATGGTTTGCAAATTTTTATTGATTCTTTGAAGTAATTACAGGAGGTGACAATTTGAAAACTTGCCAGGCCAATTATGTCTCCACAAGGATTTTTCAAAGAAAGAGCCGGGACAGGTCAATTTTTAAAGAGAGGGGGACATATTTTGAACAAAATTGAAAGCCGAAATCTCCTCACACCTAAATTCTTTATAGGGAATAGAGGGTGAGCTAAACCTCAATTGGAAGACAATATGTCCCTCTATATAAAACTATTGTTTTCAATTGAGGTATAGCTCACCCTATATTCCCTATTAAGAATTTAGGGGTGACAACCCCTACATCTAAGATTGAGGAGATTTTGGCTTACAATTCTGCTGGAAACATGTAGCCCTAGGAATAAAAATTGACCTGTTCCGGTATTTTCTCTGAAAACATCATTGCCGAGACATAATTGGCCTGGCAAGTTTTCAAATTGTCACCCTGTATAGTGATTTTAGGTTTTCATAATAAACTGTGTCACCCCTGAAAAAACAAAATTACATTCAGAATGACTAGCAAAATCTGTGACACTAAACATATGTGGATCTTTTAAACAGAGTTGTATTCAGCCAAATTACCCAATTTTTCAAATTTCAGATATGAAGAATAGAACTTCAAATATTCACTAGATAGTGTTCAATTTAGTTTCAAGAGTTGGGTTCTTTGAATTTTTGATATTTTTATGGTATGTAATGGTCATAATAAGAAAACTGAAAGACGTGGGCGATAACTGGTGTTCGAAAAATATTCATCAAATAAATAAAAAACTATGTTCCGAAATTCATTTCATTCGATAAAACCGTTTGTGAGATAGAACAAAAATTTTTTTATGATTTTTCGAAAGCTTGTAACATACAAACCTAGCCGATTTGGAAAAAATTATAAGGACAAAAGTATTTCTTCTAACCTCGAGAATCTGTTGAATTTGTTGAAATACACTGATCGACAAAATTATAGCTTTGTTCTCCCACCTAAGGAAAATATATATATTTTTAATCTTCGTAGCCAAGGTATAAACGCACGATAAATAAAAAGTGGAAGTTAGCTCTTGTTGTTTTTTAATAATTATATTCATGATTTTTAACAAAAACAATGCATTATAATATTTGCAATGGTGTAAAAGATTCCGATCGCTTAGACCTTTTGTCTTTTCTGCTGTAGGACAACTCCAGTATTTCTCTAACGATGGACCAATAATAATCAGCAAGCATAGAGGGTTCCCCTTTGCCTTGGTAGCGTTTTTCGAATGACGCGATGTCTTGATGGAATCGCTCTCCATGCTCTTCACTTACGGCTCCCATATTTTGTGGAAAGACATTAGTATGTGATTGCAAAAAGTGTATTTTTAAGCCCGTTTGCAACAGCCGAGAATTCTCTAGAGAATTTGCTCGAAAATTCATGCGCCGTGAATTATATACCGTTGCATACGCACTTTCGGTAGAATTCTCTGTTCAGTTGCATACAAAATAATCTCTGCCGTTTTCTTGCGAGAATTTTGTAGAGAATTCTCCAGAGAATTCTCGGCTGTTGCAAACGGGCTTTAAGGACATGTTGCATCCCATTTTTTGATGAGCCTGTAACATCGTTTTGACGATATTTACATATTGCGGAGATTTGTGATTGCCAAGAAAATTTTTGGTCACTTCTACAAAGGACAACCAGGCTTCTTTTTCAAAGTCATTCAATGCTGTCAGAAACTGAACTTGTTTCAATAGTTTGTTTATTTTATAAAGTATCGTAGAGTACAGAAGTGCGAACATGGACAATTCACGCATGTCTTTTATTTTGATAGCGGAAGCTAAACAAACGTAAGTACTATTATTTTTGTAATAAGGTGAGGGATACCTAACAAAAAAAATATAAATCTCTTACGTGGGAGAACCCTTGTTGAATAGTGATATTTGTACGAGTCAAACACTCACCCTATGCGTCTTAGGGTTATGTTAGTAATCGATTTAAATTTTACATAGATTCAAGATTATCAGAAATTTTTAATTTATAACAAACACAGACCTATGAATCTCCGAATAATGCGATAGTCCATATTGAATGTATTAAATTTCTCAAGAACACATAATTTCAACCGAATACACAAATTTTGGGATTTTTTTACATGAAGAAGTACATACAATATTGTTACGAAGTGTGCCAGTATTGCCAATAGGCTTGTTCGAAAGGGTATTCACTATAAATTCTGAGGAAAATTTCGCTTCTTGAAAATTTGTGTATAGGGTGTCCAAGATGTGGAAGAAAACTATAATTTTTTTAGTCCGGAACAAGTCATTATGAATGAATATCAGTCATTTTCTTCAATTCATCTCTTGAAATTTTTATGACAATATATGAAGTCGTTCAAGAGTTATGACGATTGGAAATTTTCGATAAAATAACATAAAACATCCTGTATCCCCTAAGACAGGGGTGCCCAACCGGTCGATCGTGGCTTCAAGTCCAGTCGATCGTGGAAGTAATTGTAAGTAATACGAGGAATAGACAGATACTCAGATACTTCTATTGCCATCCCATCATTTACCATTTTATAACTGGAGGGTTTTGTCAGTAAATAGTAGATCTTGGGCCTCATCAAGTTGGCCACACCCGCCTTAAACGAATATATTTGGGATATATTGTTTCAGCCTCCCTAAAATGTCCTGCATCTGCCTCCTGTACAACCATTCGTGAAACACCCTGTATAACGATAATCCGTCAAAATCGTATAAATTTCAAAAACGCGCATGGAAATTTCTGATTATCATAGAAATAACGGCCCGCAGAAATTATATGAGCAGATCGTCCTCATCCTCCACATATTTTATGGAGATAACATATACTATAAACTGAATGGATAAATTATAGCGCACACTTGTATTTCCTGCTTTTATTCATTTGGCCCTAGAGCTATTCGTAGTAAGTATACTGACCTCTCCTCTACCTGTGTTTCATTCATATATCGTGGGAAACAGAAGTTATATCTCTTCATCGTATTCGATGACCCAATTGGTAACGTCTCCCTCTACTACTATTTCTTCATCTACCCAGTGAATATCGATGATTTCCTTCTCACTCTGTCGTTTCATTAATTGCAAGTTTTGTCGGTTGGTAACGTTCATTCATGCCTTCTGGCTGTGTTCGCCTAGCTGTGATTCGTTTTTTTTTTTCGGTTGAGTACAGAAAGTGTTGCAATAATAATTGGGTTGATGGGTCTATCTCAGATTAGATCCAGATACAGATTGGCTATAAATTATAATTCAAAAAGAAGTAGTAGTTGGTTCATATTGATTGTAACGGAATGTAATTGATTGCGAAAAATTGTTTAGAAAGCTCGATCAATGTGGATGTTATTATTTCGACAATGGGAATTATGCCATGGGTGAATTAGGGATGAGCGTCCAGTTTTTTTTTTTCGAGAAAATTATATCTACTCCTGTTCGGTTTTGAACTAGCAATTTAGGAACTTATGCACTGGTTATTCTTACTAATATAATCTTAACATTCCATAGCATAAAGCAATACCTTGATGTAAACTGAATTTGAGTTCATTTTCACGATAAAAAAGATCTAAGGGCGAATCGGTCTGTGGAGGTCAATCAACTACATACAAGGTAGATCACCTGGCCATACAAGTGGAGCTTACTAAAGAGTTCGTAGCTTACGGAATTTGGCTATGGATCAACTCCAAGATTCAATGCCTAATCAATATCTAGAACTGTAATTTTTTAAGGGAATAATGGACGGTTGACCTTTTAATGGGGCATTAAATTTTTAATGAACTTCTCTGCAACGAGTCGTATGAGACAGGATTTTATTACAATTCAACCAATTATTGACGTACATACGTTATACAGGGTGACAATTTGAAAACTTGCCAGTCCAATTATGTAACGACAAGGATGATTTCAGAGAAAATGCCGAAACAGGTCAATCTCCATTCGTAGGGAGACATATTTTGAGCGAAATTGTAAGCCGAATTCTCCTTAACCCTAGATGTAGGAACTATCATCCCTAAATTCTCAATAGGAAATAGGCGAATAGGGGGTGACCTATACCTCAATGGAAAGATCACTTGACCCTCTACATGAATACCATGGTTTGCAAATTTTCATCGAGTCCTTGAAGTAGTTACAGGGGCTGAAATTTGAAAACTTGTAAGGCCAATTATGTCTAGACAAGGAAAAAATGCCGAAACAGGTCAATTTTTATTCGGAGGGGGACATGTTTCTAGAAGAATTTTAAGCCAAAATCTCCTCAACCCCCCTAAATTCTTAATAGGGAATAGAGTGTGAGCTATACCTCAATTGGAAGACAATAGTATTATGTAGAGGAACATATTGTCTTCCAATTGAGGTTTAGCTCACACTCTATTCCCTATGAAGAATTTTGGGGTGATAGGCCCTACACCTAGGTTTGAGGAGATTTCGGCTTACAATTTTGCTCAAAATATGTCTCCCTCCCTTTAAAATCTGACCTGTTCCGGCTTTTTCTTTGAAAATATCTTTGTCGCGACATAATTGACCTGGCAAGTTTTTAAATTGTCACCCTGTATATCGTCAATCGATTGGCAGTTTTTGAGATATTTTCGAATTTTCATTGTACCAACCTGAATAAAACGGACGTATGTTCTTTATCGAACTCCTATTGGATTCTAGCTGTTGGAAATTCCAAACAAGCGATACGCCACCTGGAGTCAATTTTTTCAACTAGATAGTAGTGAGTTGTTTGTTTACATCGAGAAACAAAGAAAATTTTGACGCTTTAAAAAGAGCTTCCATGAGAAATATTTATTGAAAATATCTTTATTCATCTTGTGATAATGAGAGGCGCTAAGTAAAGTTACAAAAGTTTGGATCCTATGAGCAATTCTTGATATGGATATATAACCTAAAAATGAAAAGTTTTGTTTCTCCTAAATAAGTTATTCACTTAATAGGTTGTTATACATACGAATTTCGATAAACACTCAGATGTGTCTCGAATAAGATTCCTAATGTAAAATAGGTTCAGTAAATTTTTGTAACATCTGTTATCCAAGAATTAAAAAAAAATACTAACATTAAAAACTCTTTACTCAACAGAATAACAATATTAGAATAAAATAATGCTCATTCTATCCAATATACTTATTCTATACAAGCAGTAATATGAATACTTCAAATCCAACTATCAATGTTGTGGGGAATGTCTACAAAGGTGGGAAACAATAAGCAAAAATCGAAGAAACATAATGTTTTTGATGGAGAGTTGATGCTTGATGCAGTGGCGTACCGACATAGTTCGGGGCCTGGGGCGGCTTTTGATGAGGGGGCCCTATAGAATATATTTAAAGATGAAACTTTTCCTCAAAATTTTTTGAAGGTTAGTTTTAATGCATCGTGATGAACACCCCACATAGTAACACTAATAAGTCTTTTCACTGTCACTCAAACAGTTTCGATAACAAATATAAATTACTATCAAGCACAATGAAGGTAGCAGACAACAGACATAAATAGGTATGTTTATAATGATTTTTAATTTAAAAATTACATAATATATTTTACTCTGAAATTACATAGTTATATTTTTTTTTAAATATGTTTGGTTTTTTTTTGCCCATCATTTGGGGGCCTATGCTGGTGCGGGGCCTGGGGCGGACCGCCCCACCGCCCCCCCCTACGGTACGCTACTGGCTTGATGCGACTTTATATACATTAAAGTGAATGAGTTGAGCATTTTTTCAACGTGGTATAAATTCTCTCTGTGGAAACCAACAATAATTTTTGTATTTGTATTTATTTATTGAAAGGTAAATACCATAATTAAATGGTAAATCATTCTTTTTTTTCGATTAGTTGGCTGGGCTTAAATGACTTGAAAATATTTTGTATTCAGTAATTCAAAAACATGCTAAAAGGTAGGTATTTTGTAATTCATATTTCAATTGAAGAAAAGCAAGTTTTTTTTTTATCCCAACTCAGTTAAATCATATTATTATTTGTTTAGCCTCACATGTTTTATATTTTCCTCTGTGGCTATTCTGTTGCTCAGAGTGCCCCAAGCGGATAAAGCATGAACTTAATAGGGAATACTCCTTTCGAAGAAAATGATGTATTTTGTATTAAATATTTTTGAAACGTCACATTTTGAAATAAACATTTCAATCGTTTCCCAAAAAAAATTAAAAATAAAAATGGGTATTTAAAATTTAAAGCATTTCGTTTCTATTGCCCAAGTTGGCAACATCGACTGAAATATGCGTCGATAATAAAGGACAACAAATACACTATCTAGATGAGATAGACAAAGATGGCTGTCTATGAAGTCTGCGACGAACGAGGAAGGTCGTAAAATTTTATGGATTTTTATGGCCGGTTGTTGTTGAGGCTCACCAGTGAGTATGTGCCTTCTGATGGCTGCAAATCAACAGCATTCTAGTAGGCGCTTTTGCCAAATCATAACCAAGAAACGATGCGATTTAAATTATAAAACCTTATATTTGAACAATGATTTCGAATAGTTTCCGCGGTGCATTTGAAAAATTCATAAATGAAACTCATAATTATTCAGTTTAAACTTGCATATGCGGTGGTTGAATATCAAAAATCTACTTCAGACAGCAATAACTGGTACAGGTACATATTGATGTGTCCATCTTCCATGGAAAAATAATGAATGAAACTTGAAAATAATTCGTCCAAAAAAAAAACGAAACTGAAATGGGAGCTGCTTCTTGTCGAAGAATTCCTCCCGAGACAGTATTTCCAGTTTATTAAGCCTTCTCCATAAAAAAGGAATGGAATCAAATGGGGTTTATTATTAAATCGAATAAGCTACAATTATTTACGATATGAAATGCAATTAAGGCGGCTAATGCAAAGTTGCTCGCATTCTTCGAGTTTCATACACGTGTATGTATCTCCAGAAAGATTATCTCGAGTTTTAATGGGCTCCGACGATATAGGTGTAATTGTGGTGAGCGAAACCACCGAGAACAGTTCAAATAAAGGACACTTAATTCAGGCGTTCCAGCAGCCGATGTTTAATAGTTAAGTCACTCCAATTTTTCCATCCAGCACAAAGGGCCGGAAGTTGACCTACATCGTTTTTAATTGACAATAATCTAATTTTAACGATAGCACAAATATATGTGTTGCTTGGTATTCGTAGTAGAATTTTCATATGTCTCTATCCAATTATGCAGTAATGAGCATGTAACCTGAACTAACTCAAACGATCAGATGTAAAACACAATCCCATTTTTTTCTGTATGAGAGAATTTATCCCATTTATGCGAAATTTTTTTTAGTTCAGTTTCCTGATACCTAAAGTTGTCAAAATATTCATACTACTAACAGGGTCTTCATAAATGATTTCAAAAACGTAGTTGGCTCTGCACTATTTTGTGCTCGACGTTGCTAAAAGGTTTTGAACTGAAAATAATAGAAAATGTATGTCATTGTTCTCAAAATACGTTAAAAAGTAAAAATTTCATATCTACATATAATAAAGAAATGGTAAATAAAAAAACCTCTTCTTGAAGAAAACAGGTTTTCACTCAAAAGAACTCAAATATTCTTCACCCCTAGAGGTTTCATGACCAACTCTTCAATTATAGGTACAGGGTGTCCGAGTTAAAGTGTCCCTAAACCTTATTATGAAAACTAAAGGATCTAGAAGAAAAATGTCAATACAAAACTTGTCCGTATTTGTATCAACTTTTATTTTTATAACCCACCCTGTTTGTATCAACTTTCTTATTTTGAATGGAACACTCTGTATATTATTGCATTTTTTAATTCCTAGTCAAATTTCAAGGTAACTTTGGTATTACAACCATGGTCATATATAGCACCGATTCTGAGATATTCGATTTTTTCCTAAAATTATGACAGCTGTAGGTGCTCACTATATGAAATAGCTGATACTAGTTTTCTAATGAATGTATCAAAAAGAAATTTTGCCCAGCACTCGTCAATAAATTGGATCATACGTTATATCTCTCTTTTTAGCAATCTGATATACAGGGTCTTCAAAAATTGAAGTTGAAAATTCAATTAGAAGTTCAATCGAAACTTAATTATTTCAAATGGCAACCTATATTTTTTTCTTGTTCATCATGTAGATTAGGTTAAAATGAGCAAAAAATTTATTTAAACTTTTTCTGTAAAGTGAGTAGTTTCAGAAACATGGACGAAAAAGTGCATTTCCCGTAAGAACCAACGATAATTAATTAATGTAACATGAAAAGTTAGGTTATCTAGAATAATAAATAAAATTGCAGTATCTCCCTGTAATTTTGAAATATCTGACTTATTTTAATTTTCTTGGTTATCTATAAACTTTCAACTCTTTGAAATGATTGTCTGTCAGACTGTCGGAAATAAGGAGAATTTCCAAGGAAGTTGGCAAATGAAAAAACTACACCCTCCCCTATCTCTCGTAGAGGGTACACGACAGACGCCTCAATTAAACTTGAAAAGTAGCGTAATTTAAAATAAAAATTAACCTGTTCAAGCATTTTTTTACAGAATAGTTAAAGGAGAAGATATTAATTTAGTTCATTTTTTCACCCATTCAGCATTATGTAATATTCAGAGTTGGACAGAAGTCTGGAATAACCAATAACTCGAAATAAAACACAAACAAACAAATTAAATTATAATTTCTCAACCAATCAGTTGAAATTAAGACTCTGAAACACGTTAACTGAGTTTCGATCTTTGTTTTTTTTTGTGGTACAAAAGTCTTTTGAAAACAATCAATCAATTAAAAAAGAAACAAATATTGTTGCGAGTTTCCATTTTTCTAACAAGTTGGGTGGAGTAGCTACTAAACTAAGGGGTTGAAGAAACACACTCAATTTTATTGCCAGAAAATAAGGGTGATTAAAGATAAATTGACAGATTTCGGCCTTTTTTCATTTGGATTATTGGTCGAAGAAATATTAATTTTATTCCAGACTTACGTACAATTCTGTATAATACAATAAAAGAACAGAATAGTTTTACTTCTTCAAGGCGATATAATCTTATTGAAAATTATCCCGAACAAAAAATTTTTGTTGTATAATCAAGACTGTTTGTTCGCCGTATCGAACAAAAATTGACAACTGCAGGTACTCTGTTGAATTAATTCCAAACTTGTCGATATCCGAATAGTGAAAACCTTGAGAGGAAAAAATTAGAGATATGTTAATTCAGTCAGCAATCTGAACGAAAATCAATGTATTTTCCGTTTATGAGCTGATATAGATAAGCACAAAAGCTACCGCCGTCTTTATTGAATCACCGTGGCGATACCAAAAATAGAACGATGGAGTATGTGACTAATTATGTGTTTTCTCCCGTTTAATTAAATATTGTGAGCTTAATTATTACGGAGCTATAATACAGTACAATTAATCGTTTTCAATTCAAATATCAATGCTTTGAAACGAAATAATGGGGGAGGAGCAATCGCTTTTATAGAGGTGTGTGAGATTTTATCATTCATTCTCTCATTTCTTCAATTTAATTCGAATCAGAGTGTAATTTCACCTATGCAATTGTTGAAAGAAAGAAATAAGAAGATAGGTAAGTAAGCTGAAGGTTATTTGCTAAGGAAGATATATCTTCCTGAAATTTTCAGGAAAATGTCATATTTTCATCAAATCACAAAACTGAAGGGCTTTTAATCGAGAAAACAGAAGATTTTTCTGTTGCAATCGGGAACTTTGTTGGTACGCTATAATTCATATAGAGTTCAAGGTATGATGAATTTTGAATCCATCTGTTGATAAAAGTATACAAGTTGTATTTGAAGGTGAGGTTTTTTTTCAACAGAAGGTAGAACTAGTCAAAATGAACTGTTTCACCAAAAATCACCTATACCAAACTTTCAAAAAGAAAAAATTGAAAAAAATTGAAAATGATTACTGAAATGAATTCTAATACGAATCTTTATATAGACCGTTTGTTAGCTTAATTATAGCAAAACAGTGGGAAAAAGCTTATCTCCCGATTCTTTATTGTGCCTTCGTTTAGGATATTGGCTCGTTTAATATTTACGTGGTAATGAAAATGGAAATTTAGGATTGTCGAATTGTTCCCATTATTTTTTAGTAACTTACACGATTTTATGGCTCATTTTGATACCAACTGACAGAAGAGACTTAGGACACAAATGTAAAAAATAGAATAATACTTCAAAATCTCACCAATTAATGTTGTCTAAATAATTCACGCATCACAATCTTCTTGTTCGAACATTCCAACAATCGTCGTAAAAATGGGATGAAATGGGAAAACATCATAGCTCTTTTTCAACTTAATTAATATAAGAAACTTCCTCGATTTTCTAAATTTTTTTAACCCTAAATTGCGCGATTCAACAATTATGATTCTCTCAAAAGTGACCTGATGCACCTCATCCGATGAACTTGATACTGAACCATTCATTGTCCAGCCATATGTTTATGTTTTGTTTGGTTTTTGCGATGCCGGAGTCACCTTCCACAGTCCCGTATTTGAAATTCAATGAAATTTTGTCGTTCTTCTAGGGGTTGTATCTCTGCCATCTTGGATATTTTATATAGACAATTTTTGGTTGAACGACTTATTTTGATAAGTTCTACCTTCTGTCAAAAAAAACCTCACCTTCGAAAACACCCTGTATTTTATCAAGAATCAAGAATATATAATTACATAATCCTAACCCTTATTGAGTTAAATTATATTTTTGTTTGCTTCTTATTCAAATCTACATATAGCCATACAATAATAATATTACGCAATAACGCACCTGCACCCTTATCTCTTTTAAGATAACCAAATGTAATAAATATCAATTCAAGTCAATCAGTTACTTAACTTGTCTCATTACATAGAATAGTTTCTAATAATAACTCTGTAAATTTCCAAAATAAAGTTTTTGTTTTTAAAAACGGATATTTCATCGTAAAAAATATAATTACCTATATCTTATATCATAGAATAGGAAACATTCATTTCTATTGCAACAAATATTGAAATCGATATATTTCATGAAAAATATGAATTAATTCTTCATAAATATTAGCAGAAATTTAAATTTGCAAATGAGTAAAATTCTGGACGGTTTGTAAATTTTTGGGGCTATATATAAGAATTTAAAAAGGAACTCGACACGATCAGTTCATTCTCAGGATTCGTTAAAATCCATATACATATCTTATATTAATAACGGTTAAAGACATTTTTAAGTAACTATGTAGATGAGGAATTATCGTATGGAAAACCCAAACTGATCGTGCCATCTTCTCACACTGATCTTACCGAATTAATTCTACCAATATACATCATTATAAATTCAAATGAATGAAACAGTATACTCGGTGGTGTCAACAGATCGTTCCAACTCCACAATGACGTAACCGGAACGAAATAAAACCATTCATATTGCCATTTCATTCATTCAATGGAACCCAAAACACGAGACGGTCGACATAGATGACGTCCGATGTGTTCGTTCTCATTCAGCATTGGAAGAAGCACACAAACCTCATAGAGCATCATCTCTCTAGATTACGCAACTAATTTGGATTAGATGGATATTGTTTCGCTTGTTTTATTAACATTATTGAGTGCACCGCGGTTTTGCTGGCTATTTCATTATAAAATGCTAGTAAAGATATAAATAGAAGAATACAAGAAAAATAATGAAAAGAAAAACAACAAACCTCACTACGAAAAATGGTGTCGAAAAGTAATAATCAACATAAAAAATGTGTGAGCATGTGACGAAAACCCGCACGATGAGAAAAACTAAAAACAAACCCATTTATTGAAAGATTCACGCAACTTCTCTGCAAAAAAAACTCTAAAATTCTCTATCGCCTCGATATAGCTACGTCCTAGGTCAAATCGAAATGATCATACAGTGCGCGTCAAAATTATGGAACAAATTCATATATTGGCAACAAAATCCTGAAACAGGTCAATTTTTGTTTCACTTTTAACAAATTTTTATGCATTTTTGAAGGATTTTTGTTGCACCTTGTGCCATCCCCATCAACTTCTTTACAGGCATGCAAAAAAAAAAATTTTTTTTTAACAATTACTTGCATAGTTCGAAGAGGTTTCAGTATGTGCACTTTGACATGGCTCATTCACTTATTTACTCAACCCGTTATCTCGCGAAATATAAATATTTCATAGTAAAGGCTAATCATAATTTTGCGCTGAAAATTTGCATGTTGGTTACTACTTTCTTTTTTGAAATGGCACACCCAGTATATCTTCTTATAGTTAGATAGCTGATATGATGACAATTTCAACACTATGCCATACCTTGGGCAAGAAATCAACGGCTTATGTGTTACTGAGATTCTCATATGATGGAAAAAATGGTGAAAAAGGGACACCACACTTTTTTTCAACATTTCTAGTGAGGACTTTCTACCATTATGTAGTATTTTAACATTTGCCGTTTGGGCCGAACATGTAAAGGACGTTTTTGAGAAGATCATGAAGTTGGACAAACCAACTCGCAACCAATAAATTTTTCATTGATCTTACTGATATTTTTATTATCTCAGTCAATCCTACGTGAAAAAGAGCCTACGTAAAATAAAGCCTTCACCTAATATGAAAACTTTCAGAGTTGTTGAAAACTAACTTCGAATAAGGAAAAACAGGAAACTCCCTCGTCTGCTGAAAGAAATAATTACCGCCAACATAGTTTTTTTGCAAGAGAAAATGATAAAAGTGACTGTTTTCTATCTCAACTTGAATAAAAAATAATTCCTAGAAATTCGTTCTAAAAACTAAACTAAAAAAATTCATTGTAACAATGGATAGAAATATGAACCACTTCTTGACATCGATACAATGCCCCTACGTACAATAAGTCAGTCTGGGATATTTATGAGAAGGGTTCAGCATCTCTGACTGAGTCTTCAATAAAAGTTAAATAGGTAGGTAATCATCTGACTGTGTTGCATTCACTTTGGATTTTGCACATGTAAATTCTTCTTTTTAGCAAGATCGAAATGCCGTCCTTAAATTTTGGCGCCCATATCCTACCTATCCCTTAGCGAATGTCCCAGTGGAAGATATTCACTTTCTTATTGTTGATAATGAGGAAAATTTTGAATCAATCAAATGTCTGCAAAGGTAGTTAAAAATACTTTTCAAAGTCGACTTCAAGTATGAATTTCATTCAAGAGTTAAGACATTGAACTTTCACTTTTCAGATTTCGTTCTTCAAAATGTGAACGGGAAAAATCTTATTCCTATCCTGAAATTAAAAAAAAAAAAACAGTAACTCCTTCCACCCGTATAGGAACTGTGTTATATAATTCATTAAGTGCCCAGAGGAAATAATATACCGATATTCCCATGAGGTGAACGTTTTTTTTGTATGCATAATCAAGACCGGATCAATTACTACGATGCAGATAAATCATCTAGTCCGAAAACCGGATGACCCCCAGAATGACCGGTCCGAATGATGAGAACCGGAAATCGGCGCCAAAAACGAAAATTATTTTTGGTGTAACCCAATTTCGGGCCCGAACTTTGCACTATCGAAATGAGGCTCATGAAAGTGGGTATATATTATGCTAGAATATATTCAATCTATATTAGATTTAATCCTTAATTAACATCGATTAATCTGACCGCATGAATGTGCATGGATACACGCTGAATTCGATAATGAGAAATTTTATGACCTTGGTTTCACACAATTTTGATCTGCTGAGGAGCGCTAGCGCTGACCGCTCTTATCTCATTCGAAAACAAGCGTGAGGCTACTCTTTCATCATGCATCAACATTGTTGAGTCCAAAGAGCTAAATACTCCAGAAAATCATACAGAAAGGTTCATTCAAATTTTCGATAGCTCAGAATCCACCTAATTCTTACAAAATATTTCTAACATCTTAACGACATTTTGAAGAAGTGAAAATGTTTACGTTTTACTTTCTTTCCTGTTGATCTGAGATCAACATTCAAAATATGTATGAAATGAGAAAACCGAGTAATATACATGTACGATGTGAGGTAAGGGATCTCGGAAACTGGAATTGCTAGAGCAAAACCGATGACACATTTCCGAGCTTTTTTTTTTAGAGAAACAAAGAATGGTGAAACCGTAGCCTCCTACGATTCTTCGTAACTCCTCAAAAAATGTGATTTTGACGATTTCTCAAAACTTTTTCGTCTTTGAAGTCACAGATCTCAAACTTGAACCTTTAACAGGCACTTGTTTACGTAGAATCCACACTGACGAGCTCAAACAATTTTTTTATTTCGAATCATTAGGCGAACTAACGTTTTTGTAAATGCAAACTTTTATTGAATTTGTTTTTTTTAATTGGAAAGCAATCGTTTGTCAATAGATTCTACGTATAAAAGTGCCTACGAAGCTCCAAGTTTCAAATCTGTAACTTCAAAGACAAAAAAGTTATGAAAACTTTTCGAGATCGTCAAAATCTCATTTTTTTATAATTACTCGAAAAGGAAGAATCGTAGGAGGCTACAGTCTTCACCATTTATTGTTTCTCTGAAAAGAGAAAAAGTGTCATCGGTTTTGCTGTAGCTATTCTTTTAGTTTCCGAGATCTCCTCACTGGAAATCGAACTTGAAACACCCTGCAGAAATATATTTTTTATCTTAGCATTCTCTTTTTTCTTGCTTTCTCTTTTTGGTTGTATCGTTATTACTCTTTTTGAACTCTTGTACGTCTTGCACTGCCAGTGTGTTTTTTTTCTTTATCTGTATGTATCTTGTATAGGCTCCTGCCTCTTCTCTTATCAATATTAAATAATAATAATAATAAAGATAACGACATGGCGACAAGCGGATATGTGTTGCATGCCTTGGAAACTTTCACAAAACCAAAAAGACAAGGTAGTGCACTGTCTGTAAAAATCTGTTGGAAAGGATATGACGTATTTTGGGACTAGATCAGTTTTCATAAATGACTTATTTTTCAAACCCAAAGGCACTTCTGAATTATGGCGATCACAGTCGCTATATTTTAAAAATGCAGAAAACTGCAACGCCAACTATTTTTGGTTTGAAATATCGTAAGTCCTGTCGCGAAGATTTTAAATAAAGCTGATATACTAGCATTGCCAGGCCCTGGATTATACAGGGTATCCCTGGAGTAACTGTTCATACTGTTATCACTGTTATCAGAGATAGAGTAGGACTAGCTGAGTGCGCATAAAGCTACAGGGTGATTTTCGAAATTCATGGAAATACTGAGATCATCATCGAAGCCAAACTTATCCTCGGAATTTATTGAAACATGGGAGATTTTTGGCACATGCTGAGATCGAGTCAGAGAGATATCAATTATATCAATATTCCAGGGCCGGACTCATTAATCCTCGTTTGAAGTGTTTAGGGTAATAATATCTCTTTGTATTTTGCATTTCAAATAATTGTTTCACTTTTTAGAAAGAACTTAAAATAAGCTTCAATACGTGATACCAATCAAAGTTGCCACATCTACAATTCTTTACTCATAAATTTAGGTGAAACAACAAAAAAAGGAAAACAATTCTGAGCGGCATTTCAAGGAATGAATATTAGAGAAATATATTTTCAACATGATGGAGCAAGACCAAAGAGAAATGTCCCCCACGTATTGAAGCATTATTTAGGTTCTTTCTAAAAAGACAAACAATTATTTGAAATCCGTACAAAGTGATATTTTCACCCTGAACACTTTTAATTAGGATGAATGAGTGCGACCCTGGAATATTAAAATAATTGATATCTCTGTGGCTTGATCTCAGCAGGTGTCATTAACTTCCCATGTTTCAATAAATTCCGTTTATAAGTTTGGCTTTGATCATAATCTCAGAAATTCCATGAATTCCGAAAATCACCCTGTAACTCTCTGGGAAAAGCTAGAAATATTTTTTAGTCAATCCGTACTCAGCTAGTCCTACTCTATCTCTGATAAGAGTATTTACAGTTATTCACCCTGTATATTTTGTAGACATTTGCAGTTTGTTTTTCGTAATCCTGCATATTTCAACAGTTTCAAGAAAACGAACATCTACAATACAAGAAGTAATTGCTTCATTTATCCTCTGTGCAGTCATTATCAACAGAAAGTAGTTGCACTTATACTGGGGATCCCGGATAAGATGGGAAACATTTCAATGTGAGATCGAGAACACTTTGTCTGACCGGTCACAGAATGCGAAGTTAGGCAAAGCTGAGAGTTTCCAATGCTTAATGACAAGCTACGTCCCTCGATTCGTAGCTTGTCACTTACATTAGCATTGAAAGTGCTCAACTTCGCATTCAGTGGCCGGTCAGCCTTAGAGGATCAGGAAAAACCCCCATATGTACCTAGTATCTAAGAGCTTTAGATCCTGATGTACAGGGTGATACCTGAACTACAATTTTTTTACCCAACGAGATAGAGGAAAATGAATGTACCATTTATGTCGTCTTTTTTCGGGAAACTAATAATGCCATCAACTGCATTCCTCTATTTTCTTCTGTTTATGAGTTATAGGCCAAAATTGAAATTTGGGCGATGTCAACTTTTATCATTATCTCCGTTCCTGTTTGTGCTAGGATGTTGAAATGAAAACATTATACAGACACTTTTTGGTAGCAATCCAGTGGCGTACTATGATTTCTACTAACAGGTTTATTTGCTGAGCTATAACATAAAGTTGTGTTTTTTCGTATGATAACAATAGTTTAAGATGACTTAGAAAGTTTCAGATATTATGAAAAATATAGTTTGTTTGTAAATTTCAAATGGTTGAGTATTAAGTAGGCTAAATCACAGAATAATATGTGTCTACGCGTGGTTTAAATATTATTTTGAGTTTGAATAATTGATTCAATCCTCCATGGTTTGATCTCGGTTTAGAACAACTGTCAGTTATTAGTTATTAGAATTCGAAGTCATTGTTGGCGACTTATGGAAATATTCAAAAATTACGAGAAATATGATACGCCCTCAGCCTTTCTAAGTTATTTTAAACTACTACTTTAATAGGAAAAAACCACAACTTTATGTTATAGCTCAGCAAATAAACCTGTTGGAAAAAATCATAGTACTCTACTGGATTGCTATCAAAAAAGTGTCTGTAAAATGTTTTCATTTCAACATCCTAGCACAAACAAAGACGGAGATAATGACCAAATTGCAAATCGCCCAAATTTCAATTTCTGCCTATAACTTGAGAACAAAAAAAGATAGAGGAGCGCAGTTGATGCACCCCGATATATTTCCAAAATTATTACAATATTTGAATAATAACCGGATGAACTCAGAGTATATAATCTTGCCCTTCTTCTATGAGACACCCCTAATGAATTTGTCACAGCTCAATTCAATATCCCCAATTACCCCCCAAATCACCCCGAGCAACCGCCCAACACGACCTTAACCCTTTCAAACAGCGCACAGCTTAATAATTTAATCGTTCGTCGTTTGATCACTCGCCGGATTTCTCGCGCTCGAATAAATCTTTGCAAGGCAGCAGGGGGATATTATGAATGGAAGTCCGTAGAAGAGCAGTCGCGTGGCCTTTCGTGACGCAAGAACCTGTTGCTCCTGGGGCGATCGAACCGCTCTAGCTGCTCTCTTCGGCGCCGACCCCAGGGGGCATCAGACCTATGCTGCCGATAGAGCAGATGAGCTACGATGGTAGCTGCCACGCTGGGCTACGCAGCATTTGGGCAAGACGATCATATCAACTCAAAACATTCAGATTAATTTTAGTCTTATATTTAATAATAATAATTATAATGTCGCCTTCATTAAAAATGAAATGAACACATTCCGAAGATGTTAGAGACCCAACTGAAGCGAAGTTTAGTCTATGACTACTCTTACACTTAACTACAGAAAGGCCCCAAAAAAAAAATTCAATCTCCAACACAGTTTTTATCACAAATATACAGGCTAGATCTTTTATTAGTACATGTATTTCAACAGAAGATTTCTGAGGTCGAAAAATACCGTTTCCTCAAGTATTTTTTCCAATTCGTCTAGATTGGAAATCTACAGGCTGTTGAAAATTTTAAGGAAATATAATTTTCAGTTATACAGATTCTTTTTAATTTTTGAACATCAAATTACTCGAAAACGACGCATTATAAGTGCTACATAGTTGAGGAGCCGAAGAGGGATACCTTGGACCCTGTAGAGTACCTCTACCAAAAATTAGACCTGTATATAGGGGGAATTGTCTAGGCTGTCTTGTCTGTCAGAATAGTAAAAAAAAAACGATCATTGTACATACTCAAGCGTGTCAGATTAAGATATAAGTGGCTAATTACATGTTGGAAAGTATATATTCTCTTAATCTGACAATTTGAGGGTGACGAAAATGTGTGAGAGGGCGCCAAACTTGCAAAAAAAAAAACGTCAGGTGTACATTCTCGAGCGCGGTGGCTTTTTTTCTTATATTGAAGCTAATGATTCAAGATTAACGGAAAAAATATAATCTGGCAGTTTCAGCTAGCCGAAACAATGAAAATTGGCCCTAAAGGTCACAAAAATAAGTTTTTTTTGAATTATCTCCTTCCCTGGGCTTCAAATATTTTCCGCATTCATTATAAAAGTTGTAGAGCATAACATTTCCTACAAATTTTGTCCCAAGCAATTTGTTCTACGTTCAAACGTTTTGAGATGTATGGCGAAAAATGTACATTAGACCGGGATTCTACATTGACGTTGGCCTTTCGTATGTGTGGCTGAGCTCCTCGCCCTTATCGCCCTCGAACTCGAAAACGGTTAAGAGCAGGCAAAATTGCTTCAGACGAAAGTTGTATAGAATTTTATTATCTACAACTTTCATAATGAATACAAAAACGATTAGAAGTACAAGCAAGGAGATATTCGAAAAAAAAACGCATTTCCATCATTTTCAAAGTGCCAGATTAAGAAAACCCCCCCTGATTAGTGTTAGATTAATGGGTCAACACGTCTACAACACCAAGATTAACCATCCGGCACGCTGTACAAGTAACGATTTTTTTACATTTTCAAAGGACCGCTGTAACCTTGTGTCACGTCCAAATTGTCAGTCCCTTGAAAAGTAGCTTCCTTTGGGTCCAATTAACATATCCTCCGAAAATCTAACACGTTGGAGAAAATTTTTCTTTGGACCATTTCCAACTCTTCAGTACGGCCATACCCACCGCGCAAGCTGTCAGATAAGCGTGAATTCATTATCAGATACACGTAGGCATATACAATATCTTAATCTGACACGCTCGAGTATGTACAGGGTGGGCAAATTTCGATGTTTTAGCACTACAGCTTTTAAACCAGAGGAGATAAATAAAATCTGATACCCCATTCTCGTTCTCTTTTTCTGAGAATCTAACAATAGTAGTAGTCATTTTTGGCCACCTTCTTTTGTTTTCGAGTTATAAGCGAAACTTGTAAAAATGGCGATATCGAAAAAAATTTATATCTCCGCTAAAACTGATGATAGAGCTCCGAAATTAAAACATTATACAGGCACTTTTTCAAGAGAAATCCAGTGGCGTGCTTGCCTTTTTAGCAGGATTTTTAATTACGAAGAATGTTTTTTTTAAATGGGAACACTAGATTTGTGTGCAATATTTTGAAAGCTTAATTTTTACTGATTTCGAAAATATATAACGTCATATTGTTTGTATCAATATAAATAATAGAAAATGATCAAAAACCTTTTTTCTCAATATTTCTGTGGTTTCTACTTTTCGATGAGAATAGAAAAATGTAGCATCTTATGATTATCACGGTCTCTTATTATTAGTCCCTTCATTTCTATGCGTCTTACTCAATTCCTCCAAGGTTCAAATTATGTGAAAATTGGTAAAAAGCAAAGAAAGAATGACATTGCCAGAAGGAGACTGCTCTTGTTATAGGAAGATCTATTTTTCTGTGCTCGTCAAAAGTTAAAACCATAGAAATATTGAGAAAAAAGGTTTTTGACCATTTTGTATTATGTATTTTTATTGATAAAAATCATATTATGTTATATATTTTTGAAATCAGTAAAAATTAAGCTTTCAAAAAATTGCACAGAAATCTAGTGTTTCCATTTAAAAAAAACATAACATTGGGATATAGCTCCGTAATTAAAAATCCTTCTAAAAAGTCAAGCAGGCCACTGGATTCTACTTAAAAAAGTGCCTGTATAATGTTTTAATTTCAGAGTTCTATCATCAGTATTATCGGAGATATAAATTTATTTCGAAATTGCCATTTTTTGAATTTTCGCTCATAGTTCGAAAACAAAAGAAGGTGGCCAAAAATGACTACTACTCTTGTTAGTTTCCAAGAAAAAGAGAACGAGAATGAGTTATCAGATTTTGTCTATCTCCACTGGTTCAAAAGCTGTAGTGCTAAAACACCGAAATTTGCCCACCCTGTACACCTGACGATTTTGTTTTACATCTTTGGAACTTGCATACGCTTTCCCCACTTTCAGCGGGTTCTGCTGCAAACTTCATATGATTTGCAACACTGCGACCCTGAGGATCATTATGCCCCCATCGATAACTTGACCTGCGGTTCCAAAGTTTCAATGAACTCC
This sequence comes from Coccinella septempunctata, assembly GCF_907165205.1. Taxonomy (NCBI): domain Eukaryota; kingdom Metazoa; phylum Arthropoda; class Insecta; order Coleoptera; family Coccinellidae; genus Coccinella; species Coccinella septempunctata. Next base: position 8,164,330 of record NC_058190.1, on the reverse strand, counting down.
AGTATCTGAGACGGCTTGAAGCAAAGATATTACACACATATCTTTGGCTTGAAGCAAGTAGGTACGGCACGTCAGATGAGGCTAAGCTTCCTTATACAGCTGAGCATCGAAATTCATAATGTATATATACATTTCTAACCTATCATAATTTCCATAAATAAAAGTAAAAAAGTATTTTATAACGCCTGGACTAGATATTCAGGCAGTAGATCTCAATGGTAAATTTTGAAACTTTTTTCAATGGTTTGAACTTATGGAAATGGAACATTTCATATAAAAACGTCAAAGTAATGAGAAAAATGCGATTTGAAGATTCAAATAATGGGATGTTACAGATTACAGTGGTCCAAACCCATAATGAAATCGAATTTCACAAAACCAGTTCGTTCACTAAAAATATAAATTACACATGGCATAATTTTGTTTGTATGTACTGAGAAAAAAGAGTGTATCATCTTCGTGTAAATTGGGTTCTTGTAATTCAATTTGAAATAACAATTTTCGTTACGATCGAGAGTTTCGAAGAACTGAAAATATGTTATCTGAAAAAAAAAAACATTTAAAAGCAAATTGCAGCTGCTCTTGATGTATTTCTAGTGAGGAAACCGACGCAATTAATTTCTGAATAACGCAATAATCGATGGTCATTGTTAATCTGGACAGATCAAGAGTTGCTCAGATGTTCCACGCACCCATTTCCGAGGGTAATGTTAAATTTAACTCTCTCGTCAATCTCGAAACGGCAGCGCAGATCGTTAAGAAGCTATTAGCGTTTTTTCTCATTCTGCGAGAGCGAAGATGTTGTTGCTGGAGATTGTGTAGCAATTCAAGTTTACAGTCGAAAATACATCTTTCGATGATTCCATTCGTTATTTCTCCTTTTTGCGTGCTCATAAGTGGATTTTCATAACTTTAGAAGAGTAAGTAACTATAACGAAAAAGCACCGCGGATCTCCTGCGAGATGTTCGAAAACATTTTAGCCACTGATCTTCAAACTCTTTTCTGCTTTCTGCACTGACAATCAGTCTCCATTATCTTAATCAATCAATGGGTTGAGTGAAAATTTATTTATAATAAATATGATAAACTACCTACCCATTATGTGGGTCCCACACTGAAAAAAAGCGAAAAAATAATTCCTTTCCTTTATTTTGGGATGACCGGTTACGAGGTAACTCAACCGATCTCATTATCGGATGTGTGCAATTTAAAATTTCACGAATGAATTGAACAGCATTAAAAAGTTTATATGAACTTACAAAATATTTGACAAAAATTAAACTGTAAAACCAAAACACTTACTTGATAACACAAGACGTCAATGTTATCAACATGGCAAATTTGTTTACCGTTAATAAATAATCCACAACAATCAAGTTGGGAAACTTACCGTGCCATCTGTGGAAGTTCTGTATGAAAAGAGAAACAAATCAAAAACACAGTAAACTTCTTAAATACACCTGTCTTGTTAATTGATTATTAACGTATCCAGTAGATGGATTCAGCGCTGTCTCAGAGCATGATTGCCTGTGGAAAAGCTATGAAAATAAGGGTGTGCATACAATGAATTTCAAATACAAATTTACTCAAAACGTTTTATTGAACCTTGTTGAAAATTCAGTGAATCTGGTCCATATTTGCTTTCCTTGTCTTTAAATTTCCATGGGTTACAAACTTCTAAACTTTCACTTGTAACTTTCGACACATAAATTGTCCTTCTAGTTGAAAAAATGTGTGCACGATAAGAAAGATTTCCGCGTAGGATTTAAGTTTAGAGTCCTTTGTTTTGAGTGAAGAATAGTGAAAAGTTAAAAATATTAGAATTTTGAATAACTTTACGTCAAAAGATAATTGGATCATAATCTATAAAAACTTTTTTTTAGAAATTGCCAATAAAATCATAATGAGAATTGTCAGAAAGTTTTATAAGCGAAATATATGCTGAATAAACTCGTGAAATTTCGATTGATTTACACAGCACCCTTGAAGGAAAACCAACGATCTTTAAAATTTCGAAAACGAATAAAATTAAATATGATGAACTCTGAACAGAATAGATAGGCCATTCAAACGAGATATCACTTACTGCATCAAAAATATAGGGTTTGGGGTTGAAGCGATACGGTTTTGAATTTGATCTTAGAAAGTTGTCCCCCTGGAATTAAGAATAAAAAAATTGACGTGTGCTAGCAATTTTTATACATGGTGGGTCATTGAAACGTACAAATATTTTAACAGTAGATTTCTTAGGTCACTTTTTACCTTAACCATTTTTTCCGAATCGAAGATACAGGCTGTTGGAAAACCATGAAAAAATGTTATTTTTAGTTCTCAGATCTCAGAAACAGTTTTATCGAATGAAATGAATTTTGGAATATAGTTTTTCATTTATTTGATGAATCTTTTTCGAACTCAAAATATGTCTTCCAGTTCTCTCATTATGACCATCACGTACCATAGAAATACCAAAAATTCAAAGAACTGAAAACTAAGTTAGACGCCATCTAATGAATATTTGAACTTTTTGTAAAATAAATGTGTTCATATTCATATTTTCTCATATAAACGTTTTCGAGTGATTTGATGTTATCAGAAAGCATCTGTGAAATTTTAAAAATAGACTACTTTGGCTGAATACAACACTGTTTAAAGATCCATAGGTGTGTAGTGGAGTGTCACATATTGAAGACCGTAAGGTTGATAGTTTAAACTTCGGATTACGAAATCTCAGATTAAAGTTGATACGGTTTGAACTTTCCTGTTAAAATCAAGTAGAAAATAAGAAGGGATAAACTAATCCTGCCCAGTTGCCAAAATTGTTGGTTATTTGAACTAATTGTGACTCATTGTTGGAAACCCAAATAATAATGAAGCGCTCAAAATGCAACAAATTACAGAGGAACACGAGCTGAGGATAAAAAAATTCAGCGCGAATTGATATGCGAATTTTAAAGCCTGATATTTTAGCAAAAAAAGCTTCATCTAAACCAATAAATTAATGTGAACTATTCAACTAATTTTTTTCGAGAGATTCTTCTGTAGTATAGTTGATGCAAAGGCCTGTATTTATTGGGATAAAATAATGTGTAGAAACAGAGAATATTGTTAATTTTTGTTTCAATATCTATTATATTTCATTCAAATTTATTTTAGCAGTCGGTTGGCCATGAAATAATTTTCTCAAGTTTTTGTAACTAGACCGAAGTTAGGTTGGCACTCATGAAATGTCGTTAATGTCATAACGCCGTTGCCACAACTAATATCAATTTTTATTAGGAAAATGCTGAAAGTGATTGAAAAAAGAGACAGGGTTTAAGGAAGTGCTATTTAGAATTCAGGTCCGCTCATTCAAATAGTTATACCCTGATATTCTAAAATCCACAATACGTCAGACGGTAGCGAACATATTCAATGTAAGAGAATTTATATAATGTTTCATCTGAATCTAAACGACTTATATTTCAGCTGGATATTTCCACAATCAGAAAGATTGTGAATGAAGAGGATGACAAAGAATTTCCTTCTATTGGGAGACCCAAAAAAGTGGTGGCATTTGAGAATTTTATGTATGAGTGAATTAATGCGAAAATTTTACTACAGGATTTTCGATAAATGTCATCGGAGAATAAGTTCCTTAAAGTGGATTTTTCTATTTTTCATTTGACTTGTCCTATACAATGTAAATGTCTTAAGGTACTAATAAATACCTGATTATTATTATTACATCAATGTATTAAGATGAATAGCTACAAATACGCGTAAGTTGCCCTGTTACTTGTTTATTCATGTGAAATTTTTGTTCAAAGGTGAAGGTCATCTTAACTTGAAACTTCCTTCAATTCCTTTTACTTATATTGATGCAAGATGATTTTTGCTGAAGAATTTAACATTCTTGTAATTATCTGTTAATTCCTCCAGGAGATACCCATTCCCAACCACTGGATCATATGCATTTCATTTGCAGGTTAATATTTTTGAAATCTACAAATGATGTAAGCCAAAGAAGATAACGAACATTAACTCTCCTCAAGCTAGTGCATATTATGATATAAGACTGATCTCTTGTATTTTCCATGCAAATAACTGGATTTGGTATGCCTTCAATCAGTTTGTATAAACTTCAATTATGTTCGTCACATATTTTCCGAAGAGATTCGACATTGTGATAAAATACGTAATAACAGAAACTTTTACGTAGAACGGGCAGCATAGCGTTGATTTAATCCAAAAATGTTTTGACAAGCTTCATAACCCCACATTTTCAAACTATACAGGGTGAAATGTGTCAAATTTCCATGGCCATCCAACTACTAAAATAAAAGTGAATGAAGTATACATGTTTCATTCATAATATGACCCCTACAAGCACAATGAATTGAAACAACTATTTATAAGCAACAACTTCATAGAAGCACGTAGAAAATAATTTCATTGAATATATGAGGCTTAATCCCTGGAGTCTCATTTTTGGTTTAAATTACTACCATCACCATAAATGTTTCTTGTTACTCTAAGCTAGTTATTCTGAAGTTAATTTTGCTCATTATGAAAAGTAAAAATGGCTATATCTTTTTATGAGAATCGGAAAAAATGGTATAGCGTTTCTTTTAACCTCAAGAATCCGCTGTTGAAATATTTGTACGAGTCAAAGACTCACCCTGTATAATTCGGTTCCGCTGATCTACTTAGCCGATGTTTCGTCTGGCACACGCTGCATTACGTTCGTATTATGAACACCTTACGAATTATGACAATAAGAAAGAATGACCTATCTTATCCATCGCAAGAATTTGAAAAAAAATTATTAAGTCCAGTGATACATTGAGTGAACAATAACTTCAACGTGTAAATCCTGAATTAGGGGAAGCAGGTTGTCAATGGATATTGACAAGGTGTTACTTCCCCTTAGATCAGAGCGAGAAACAGGTCATCCGTCATCATCCTATCAAACATTATATTCAGCGGCATCTTAGATTCAGATCTCAATTCCACAAAGTTACGATTACTAAGCAGTCCCGGAAAGAGCTGTCAACTAGTACTTCCAAAAACCCAGGCAATTACCTCGTAAAAGTAATTACCTTCATACCGAAATATTAATGAGTAAATTCTCTTAACCGTTTCCGAATTAAGACGAATTAAATCGTTTCACCTACACCATGCGAGAACTCATTGCGCCGGATATGACGTCACGTCAGCAGCACCAGTGTCGCTCTTACCAGGTTTCGAACATCTGGGACCGCCCCCGCCGCCCCCCTCACGTGGTCCATTCTTGATTTTACGAGCTACTTCCGTTGCGTCCTCGTTGCAAGGCGATCTATTGATGGCAATGGGTGCATCATCTTTGTTTTCCTTATGGAAATTATAAATAAAAATCCGGGACAATTTTCGGTACCTGACGGCGTGATGGGGGGTGGAGGGGGATTTTGCATGAGGTATTATGGCACATGTGGCGATTAGAATAGATTCTGGTGGGTAATTATAGATTTGTCCTCATACTCCAACCGAAATCGATTCCAATTATATACACACAGCAGCGAAGCCGAGAATGAATTGGCATAATAATCCATTCGGGAGAAACGTTTGATCTTTAAAGTTTAATGGAGTAGATACTCAAAGTCCGTACACTATTTATGAAGAAAAAATTATAATAATAAAAAAGATCACTCAAGCTCAAACTGTGATCACAACCAGAGATCGGAAAAATAAACATACTTCGCTTCAAATTAAATGCGAATTAGGAAATAATATCTGGCATATATTCAAAATACGAATTACAAATTATACTAACTAAGGGACTAGCAACGTATACGTTGTGCAACTACACAAACGGTGTGCAGAGCTGCTTATATTCATTATGCCAGGAGTAAAAAGATTAGAAAATTTGCAACAACTTAGCGCGTTTGGTTTGCCCTTCAAAGAAATAGCCACTAAGTTGCACAGAAGTGAGAATAGGGTAATGAATTGTTGTCAGGTATGATTGACAGGACATGTTAAGTTCAAGATCGCCGCCTTAGACTTTTGGCTCTACGGAAGCGGTTCACGTCCACAAGGTCAATCGAGGACCAATGCTTATGGCAGTAGATCACCTTTGGTATTCATCAGAGACAAAATGACCGCAGTGCATTACAACTAGGAGGTGGTGAAACAACATGTTCTGCTTAATTTTCAGACGCTGACCAACCCACTTTTCAAACAAGATAATACATATATAGACGGAATTAAATTGACAATCAAGTCAATTGGATGCTTTGGCCGTCTAGAGTATTTCACCCATAAAATATCTCTTGGGCAATATTCATCTCATACCACTCTTCCAGCACTCATGAGGTGCAAGTTGCCTGAGCAGAGATACTATCAAGAAGAAATTCACCATCTCATTAGGAGTAGGCTCCGAGGGGTCTTTCACAGGACGTTTTTTGTACACTAAAATTCCAATTTCGCGATTAATTCCACTAAATTCAGGAAAATTCCGTTCAATCCACCTAAATTCCATTCAATTCATCACAATTCCGTTAAATTCATCAAATCCGCTCAATTCCACTCAATTCCGTTCAATTTATCGCAGTAATTTTCAGTGAAAACTCAACATGAGTGTGCTGTCCACTATAAGTAATTAGGACAAATAAAAATTCGAATGAATAAATATCACCTATAAAGAACACTGTATAACTCAACATTAAAACCTAAGACAAAAAAATAAATTTTTCTCTATTTTGTTGAAATCATCTTCAACCAGTTTTGTCGAACCCAACAGTGAATCTTATCAAGTTGCCGTCAAATAAGTTCGAATTTTGATATGTCTCATGTTCCCCAGCTGTGATTTCGCGGCAAGCTTCGCTCGAAGTTTCGTCTTGCTCCATCTGAAGTATAATTTATCCTAGACTGGATCTACTAGTGCATCTAATCTGAGATCGAACCAAAAATCGAAATATCAGTAGAACTGTATTATTGGCAATACAGCCATTTATTCTCAATACAATAATTTCAGCAAAAATTAACCCAAAGTAGGAATTTTTTCAAACCAAAAAAACTGTTGAAAAAATTAGGGTGGCGAAATAGGTGAATGAACTTATGAACTAAAACAATTTTACCCTAAAACTCAATATATTTAGGAAAATGAATGGCATACTTTTTTGAGAAACTCATGACCTCAACTGCGTTCCTCTTTTGTTTTCGAGTCAAGTATGACTTAGAAAAAATCACTATTATTTTTCATTTCAAAAATATATTTAACATATTATACCTACATTGTGGCCCGCGTAAAATATTCCAGCCGAATATTTCCGTAAATAAAAAAGTTTTTTGGGAAAACGGCTAGAAGGCTCAATTTCCATTTGGACATTTATGACAAATTCATAAACTCGACCACTTAATGCATGTCACCCATCACTTCCTACTATATAGTTTCCGACATGAAAGCCATATTAATTCATAAATAAAATCAAAATCACGTTTTCCAGAAACACTCAAATATATGGAAATGTTCGACTATGGATTGTTTGACATGGCCACCTTGTATAATATGTTAAATATCACTGGAATGATGATAGAGATTATCTACTTCGCTTGAGCATCATCGACTTCACACTAAAATAAGTACTTTTATAGGTTATATCAAAACGATTCTTAGGTGACACGATTATTGAAAAGCATCTTTCTGCGCATGTTCATTTCCATTCAATTCCTTTACAATTCCATTCAATTCCTTCAGAATGCCGTTCAATTCCATTGAATTCCTATAAAATGTCCTTCAATTCCATTCCAATGAATTCCAATATAATTCCGTGTAATTCCATAAAATTCCGTGCAATTCCGCCTCAATGCAGTGGCGTAGTGAGGGGGGGGGGGCAAGCGGGGGCATCATGCCCCGGGCGCTACCAACAAAGGGGCGCCAAATGGTTCACGAAACAAAAAAATTGCTGGATAATTTTGAAATTGATTTTTGGAAAATATATTCTAAATCAGTTTTATGAAAGAGGTGTTAATTCGTTAATAATGAGGAAAACAGGAACATTATGGACTAGACCTGTATCTGTCAGCACTTCCTTATGGCAACTCCTCTTTGAGGTTACATAAATTGTCTTCTTTCTTGATTTGTTTGATATAGTTGAGGAGCCCAAGAGGGAAATTCGGGATTTACTCGAGCGTGTCAGATCAATATAAGGGGAGATACCTCCTCTACCAAAACTTAGACCTATATATGAGGTGAATTGTCTAGGACAGCCAGCCAGAATAGTAAAAAAAAGATCATTATACTTGAGCGTGTCAGATTAATATACCTAAGTGTGGTTAATTACATATTGAAAAGTATATATTCTTGAGTTTGACAATTTAAGCGTGACGAAAATGTATGGGAGGGCGCCAAATTTGCAACAAAAAATTCACATGTACATTCTCGAGCGCGGAGGCTTTTTTTCTCATTTTAAAGCTAATGATTCAACAATAATAGAAAAAAATAATCTTGAGAGTTTCAGCATGTCGAAGCAATAAAAATTGGCCATAAAGATCACAAAAATCAGTTTTTTTTTAATTATCTCCTCTCCTGGGCTTCAAATTGTTTTTGCATTCCTTATAAAATTTGAAGCGCATAACATTTTCTACAAATTTTGTCTGAAGCAATTTCTTCTACATCTGAAAATGAGATATATGGCGATAAATGTACATTAGACTGGGTTTCTACAAGGACCTTGGCCTTTCTCATGTGTGGCTAAGCTCCTCTCCCTTAGCGCCCTCTAATTCGAAAAAACTTAAGGGTATGTAAAAGTGATTCAAAAAAAGTTGTATGGCATTTTATTATCTAGAAATTTCATAATGAATACAGAAACGATCAGAGGTACAGGAAGGGAGATATTTGAAAAAATGCCTTGTTATCATCTTCAAACTGACAGATTAAGAAAACCCCTACTTGATTACTGTCAGATTAATGGGTCAACATGTCTGCAACACCGAAATTAACCATCTGTATGAAAATCTGACACGCTTGAGTATGTACAAGTAACGATTCTTTTTGCATTTTCAAAGGACCACTGTGACCTTCGAAATTGTCAGAATCTTGAAAACTAACTTCCTTTGGGTCCAATCAACTTATTTTCCAAATATTTGACATGCTCGGAAATTTTTTTTTACCATTTTCAACTCTTCCGTATGGCTAGCCCCACCACGCAAACTGTCAAATTAACATTAATTTATTATCAGAGATACGCTCGAGTTTGTACAATTGACGATTTTTTTTTTACATCTTTGAAAACCTGCAGACGCTTTTTCCACCGCTGAAAGTGCATGCCTCATAGAACCTTTTTTCTTTCCACCATCTGTTCTTCAAAATCCACTAGGCCTCCACGACGCTCGAGTCAATCCCGACTTAGCATCGTCGGCTCCCCAACTATTTATAATAATAAATGTTCTTTATTGGATCAATCCAAAAGGCCATCGACCGAGGTGCTTCAGCCTGGTTATAAAAGAGAAACCATTGATTATTTTACAAATAAATGTTTGGTAAACAATTGTATAACAATATTTCACAAAAAAAAAACAAACAGTAATTTTGAAGCTATTTATGTAGCGTTTTGATAATCTCCCATATGATGTTCAGAGGATGTTTTCTGTGTGGTCTTGTATTTTCGTTCCTATTGGTGCAAAGTTCTCTTAAGATTTGTATGTTCACTTTCCTCTGTGAAAATTTTGGTGACAGATCGTTCAGGCGTTGGTTAATTGGTTTGATCAGGGTTTTTTCGTACAGGAGCATGTTGGAGGGGTTGTAGAGTTCATACCTTGGATGCCTCATTTTAGTAATGGCTCTGAGAGAGGTGGTTTCTGCGGTCTGCGGGAGAATTTTCTTGGAGTTTGCATTTTGCATTTGGCGAAAGGTATATTTAGTGACAGTACTCCAAAAGAGGAACACATATAGACTTATAAATATGTGCAGCTGTTTTTGTGCTAATTCCAGTGTTTTTATAAGTCAGACTGCGAAAATGCTTGCTTCTGGAGATGCATTTATGCTTGTTGTTGGAAGCATTTGATTTGAAATTCAATTTGTGGTCTAGATTTATACCTAAATATTTGATGCGTTTTTTTGGGGCGCTAAAAAGGTATTGTGCCCCGGGCGCGAGTTGAGCTCGCTACGCCACTGTCTGTAAGGTATTTTTTTAAGCGTGTTTCAGAAAATTCTATAAATAATACATACATACGTAAGTAACTGGAATGTGTATGATGGTATATCGAATATTGGTTCATATTTATTTCTGATATATGTATATTTCACAAATTCAACTAAGTTTATTAATTCAAAACAACTTGTATTGCACAGAAATAACACCTTTGAGGTATAGCAGATCACCATATACTTTTGTGTCCCAGTCAAAGCTTCATTTATTGTCAGTAATTTTAATTTTTGTAAATTTTTAATAAATTGCGAATGAAAATATAGCACATCCAACAGCGTTTCTCATTGATATCAATTGATTTCAAACAATGTTTAGATGAAAACTAACATCCTGATCACAAAACAAAACCATACTTTTGTTTTGTCGCTCAGGATGTTTTTTTTTTCTGATCGAGACAAAGTCGATATTGAAATTTAATACAAGGTATAGAATTCGAATTTCGCGCCCCTCAATTGAAAAACAAAAAACTGTTATTAAAAAGTTTTTCTGTATTGACACTGCGTTTTCAGCGCCATCTCATTGTCAAGCGTGTTTTCACTGACCAAAATGTAGTCGGTTTTTAGTACTAGAGATATGCTACTCTATAATTTGTTGGTAATTTAATAATTGACATATTTAGCGAATTACCTGTCAACTTTTGAATACGAAAGCCATCAAAGGCTTTTTTCCATCTACAGAACTCGTTTATCAATAACATCACCAAGTGTATTTATGTGAAAATGTATTTTGAACCCTGAAGTATTCGAAATACCTACCACAAAATACCTCATCGTTCGGTATTCAAAATACCAATCGAACCAATAACATTCTTCGAAGTAATTGACATACAAATAACAAATATGCATTTGTATTTTATTAACGTAGTTAATAAGTACAATAAGTAGGTAATTCACATAATTTGCTCTTTTAATCAAATACCTGGATTATTTTCCAATTCATCATTTAAATAAGGAACGTAAAAAAAACAGCAAGCTATGAAATTCGGATAGTTGACGTTTAGTGGTGCACTGCAGCTGAAGAATCATCGATGTCGAAATTCAGGTAATCATCGAATGAAGATCGCGAAAGGTCTTGTTGAATTCCATATTCTCTTGGTTTTTGCTTAAACCTATAGGAGCCTCCTTTTCTCATTGAAAAATTATCTGGATTATGTGAACTTATCTGCGAATATTTCCGGATTATCTGTTGGATAATCACGATGTTTCATCGACATTTGTCACAATTCTCCTCGTAAATATTGATAAAGATATTCTTGAGCAGCACAAAGTTCTGTTTTTCAGATGAAAATCTCACTTCGGACAGCAATTAAATAAACCAATATGCATAGAGATTGTGAGCAGTTTCTTCTTATTCGAACAACAAAATTTACAGTTAACTGCACCATCGGGCGAGTACAAGTTCACAAATAAACATTATAATTACCCTATGGTAGCTTCACGGCACATTCGGAGTCGAGGCTCTATTTCAACTTGCTCACTCGTCGAAATCATAAGTTATAATTATAATGTTGTTCTATTTACATACGGATAAGTATTGGTTTGGATTAATTGTTGTCGAATACAAAATGATTTTCAACACACCTCGCCAGCTTCTTTCTTTACTTTCTCATCTCGCTGCTACTCTAATGCCATTATTCTGTTTGAATAGAGGCGGTGGGTTTAATATTCGAGAGCCAATAATTATTGTGCCGTCGATGAGAGTTCCTTGCTCGTTCCATTCTTCCTTCGAGCATTTTATGATATATGTATGCACACAGTAACAATATCCATTACACACAGGGTGATTCAAAACTGGAGATTATTACAAGATTCGGGGCAACTGTGCGCACTTTTGCCTTTCAAGCCATACCCTGTTTCAAATGTTGAAGCTAGGAAAATTAAAACATATTCATAAGATATAGAATTTTCTAATCTATAAAAAAACATCAAAAAGCCGACAAACAAAAACGTTTTCTTTCCGCAAAAAGAAATTTAATGGTGAAAGTCGGAGTGCGTTCACATGCCCCGTATTGCGGTTAAGTGTGCGCACCCTCACGGGGTAAGTGAACGCAGTGCTTAGTGAACCTTACAATCAAAACAAATTTCAAAATAATGTCATCAAAATGTTACAATATTAGAGAAATGCTGTTTATTATCAATACAGAAGCGCCTTTTTATAAGCACTACATTATTGTTCGTGCCACAATTCCTGGTGAACACAACACTTGATACATTCCCCTGTTGGTGGCTCTTCATATTTTTACGAACAAATAGGACAATATTGATCGAGTCTCAACCAAGAAAATCAACAATGTCATAATTTATTCCTCACTGAACTAATGCCCATATAATGAATCTATGCGCACACTTACCCGCGCACACTTTCCCCAGTAAGCCAAAATTTGAATTGACGTTCTTATAGAGTTGAGCAGCTAACAGAACCTAAAATTTTTTATTATATATTTAGATTAATATGCCCATGATCGAATAAAATATTGTTTAACATTGTCGGACTCGGAACTTGGACCTGGCAGAATTTGCAGAGATGCTGAAAATTAACAAGAAAACTAGTGAATTTGATGGATTGCAAATAAAAAGTTAACGAAACGTCTCACGGCGCACTCCTATGAAAAACTAATTTGGCGATTCTGCGCCCTTGCTTCACCCAAATGAACCCCTCTTTCATACATTGCATAGGGTCTGTTCCGATATTGCTGTTAGTACTGGCCCGCAATCGAATAACAATAGAACTCGAACGACTGGGCCAATAGGCATCGTTTCTGAAATACTGACAGTACTATTCAGGAATATCGGAACAGACGGATAGTCGAGATATACGCACTGCGCACACTTACCCACTGCGCTCAGTTATCCCGAATGACTCTAACCATAAATGTTAATAAACTGAATCAGAAAGTGACGAATACTACACGATAAAAACCTTAATATCAAAGAAAAAACGGAAGCCATTTCGCCCAACTCAGTTTTTGCAAGCATAAATTGCAATTCTAATAAATGAATTAAAACTTTGAAGCAAATATCTTGATAATGGTTGAGAATTGTGATATTGAGCAGATAAGAATACATTCTTTGACAAACAACTGAAACAAAGCATGTCTTCTATCTCATCTATCCTCATTTAGCTTTGTTTCATTTTTACAGATAAAAAATACAACATGTTTACTTCATGCTTCATGTTATTTATACATCTAACGCCCCATATGGGCTTTATTTGAGGAACAGACTTTCCATATGCATTTTGTCCATTATTTGTAATTTTCACAAATGAAGAAAATGTTTTTCGTGTTTTTAAGTTGATTTATCCAAAAACGAGTTTCCTCAAAAAATGCAGAAAAAACCCATGTGAACATTGCACCTACCTAAATGCAGAAAATCTATTTTTCAAATTCTTAGTAACAAATTTTGGAACAATTGTGACAAAGTGCATTTCGCATTGGGTAGTAACAATGCAAAGTTTAACATATTATATACGGTGGTTCAGCTTGCTTCTCATCATTATAACAATCACAAAACGCAAAAGTCACTTTCATCGATATAATTATTTTCTACAACCTTGGTCAATCCGGACATTTTGGTCATGATTGTGTAAAAAAATTGGCTCCATCTATGCCAGCAACTGGCGACGAGAATCAAATGTTTGTTAGTTCACTATACAGGGTGAGTCTTTCACTCGTTCAAATATTTTAACATTAGATTCTTGAGGTCAAAAGAAAGACCTTTTTCCTATACCATTTTTTCCGTTTTCTTTTGAAAAGATATAGCCATTTTAAGTTTTCATAATGAGCTGAACAAAATTACCTTCAGAATAATTAGCTTAATCTGTGACACTTCATATCTGTGGATTTTTTGAAGAGAGTTGTATTCCGCCAAAGTACCCAATTTTTCAAATTTCACAGATACTTTTTGATTTTTGAACATTATATTTCTAGAAAACAGGGCATTATTCGAGAAAATATGAAGGATACTTTTATTTTACAAAACATTCAACTATTCATTAGATAACGTCCAACTTAGTTTCAAGAGTTGGGTTCTTTGAATTTTTGATATTTTTATGGTACGTAATGGTCATAATGAGACAACTGAAAGACGTGGGTGATTTCTCGTGTTCAAAAAAGATTCATTAAATAAATGAAAAACTATATTCCGAAATTCATATCATTCGATGAATCCGTTTGTGAGATAGAAGTAAAAATAATATTTTTTTATGGTTTTTCATGAGTCTCTATCTTTTGAATCTAGCCGATTCGGAAAAAATGGTGAAGAAAAAAGTGTTTATTTTCACCTCAAAAATCTACTGTTAAAATATTTGTACGAGTCAAAGACTCACCCTGTATAGGTGCAACGTGCTCTCGGTTTGTCCACTGCATATTGACATACAACACAATGATTGTCTAAAGGGTGCGTTTTTTCTGTGTAAAATTATAGAATTATTATACAATATTTGAAGGTAGTGGCACCATTTTTTTTTATTTTCGAAAAATGGATAAAATGCATACAGGAAATTTGCCCCTCATTTAAACGAGTTAAATATTTTAATTTCTCATCTAAAAATCCGCTGGTTTTCAATTTCAATGTTACTACTGACACAATTATGGAGTTTTTCCTATTTTTGTAAAAAAGACTTTCCCAACCTGAATCGCCAACAATTGTTCAGCTTGTTTAGCCTGCTTAATCATAAAATTACGGATAGTTATACCACTCTCGTTTTTAATCACGTTATATATGCTGTACAGTGCGAGTCTCTGAATTCAGGAAATCAAACACTGTTTTTTTTGTAAGTATGCATGGAGGTCGATTAATAGGTATTTAAATTGAGCGCCTTTTGATATGAGAAAATGAGAAAATTACGTGATGGATAATTTTATTGACTGGATATCACAATTTTCATGACTACCTACTCTCAAAGGGTCTATCAAATCATGTGTAACAGAAGTATCATTGATTTTTATTCTTGTCGTTGAAAAAATATTCAACAAACATCAACTAATTCGAAAATGATGGAATATTATTCAACTCAAAGAAATAATTCAGGTATTTTGAGACTGAAATAACAACAGGTATTATTTGATCATAATTTTTGTCAAACAAAACGTTAAATAAAAATAAGTAAGGAAAGCAGTACCATATCGAGCATGAAATATTCAAGATAAAGAAGTCATCTTCAGTAGAAATGCGAAGCGATTTCAAAAGGTGCTAGGTGAGTTAAAAAAGTGTGTCATTGAAATCGAAGTGCTTCATTTCGAGCAACGCTCAACATATGTTGCATCCAATAATACAATCAAAAATTTCAGGATGCACTACATCTCGTTCTCTCATGAATTTCCATCACAATGTGTAGATAATTCATGTGTTCTAGTCAAATTGAAATGCCCCCGAGCTCATACGTAAAAAAGTACTCCCGTGGCTTAATCAATAATTCAACTTTTTCTCTTAATAGACTAATTCTAAACCATTTACCTAAATTACATATAATTCGATGTCATGGGCTTCACAAATATTCCGCTCATAGATCAGTTAAACCTGTAATGATAGCACACAATGCAAAAAGGCGAATCGAAAAGTCAGTAGAAAAGATACGGTTAACGTAGTTTGCCTAAGGGATAGCGTATGGAGCCAGGTTGTTGAACTGCGTATAAAAACTAAGCCTCTGGCTAATTTATATACGAACCCGCTATCATCTATTAAATCCTCATCCTTTCAGGTTTTCTATTGGTGTTGCTCTGCGTCTATGTATATTGTTAATAGCTGTGAAGGATTTCAATGTGGAAGGCGAAGGAGGAAACAAAAGTAGCAGTAAAGGGATTTTTAGCAATTCCACCCAATAGAAAAGGAGCAGAGTCTAGAGAGATTACAGATGATTTATCTTACATATTCCCGGCTGTATCATTTTTTATAAAGTCGATATTCCGCACTGGACTACAAGTAAATATATGTTTGTATATTGAGAAGGTTACACACGTTACATCGAACTCTAGAATACTGTTCCTAAAATGAAAAAAATTTCTCAGAAACTGTATCATGATTGTTGCTCCGCTTGCTGTAAAAGCGATCATATACAAATACCAGAAGCAGTATTTCATATTTCATCCGTTCCTGTATGACCAATATGAACATTATTCAAATATAAAAAATTTGTTCATGCAAGAAAACGTGAGTACCTACCTATATGTGCTAATCAGGACCTGTAGAAAGATTTATTTGTTTAGAGGGTTTTATTCATTCCCTAACAAGAGGATTCATGAGCTGCGATGGATTAGTTCTTATGCTATTTTGTAATTTTCAATTTTGAATATGAATAATTGAGAAACTTCATATTTATTTCGGAATAGCTACACTTATTCATTTATTTATTCATTTATGGAAGATAGGAATACAAACAGGTGTTCCAACTCAAAAAACAGTAATCACAAATTACATGGAAAGAAAATCATACAATCAGATAAAAATTTGAAATCACAATAGTTTCAAAATAACATTGTGCAAACTGAACATTTTTCTTTAATTATATCATATGAGAAGCGCTCATGAAACAGCATCCTGCGATATAGCTTTTGTTTCAGCATTTTCTTAAATTGAGGAATAGACGTATTAAAGGGATCAGCATTGCTAGACTCCGAGTTTAACGTCGTGAAAAATCTACAAATTAGCGAATTTTGAGTTACGTTCAAACGACTGAAAGGTACAGCAAAGGGTTCCCTTGATCTTAATCTTTTCACGAGAAAGTATTTTATAATTTGTATCTCAATTGAAGCAAATGATGTATTACGACTAGCTCGGTTTCTATCAAATATAGTATTCGCTTAAGTTGATTTTCACTATATCAAACTTTTTTTTTTGTGAAAAAACTTTCATCTCAAAGGGTCAAATGGTATATCATCTCGAAAGATTTTGAGTGTTTATAAATTGTGTACTGAAAAAATTGTGTTAGGCGTCCGATGCGGTTCAAAAAGCTTTTTGGGAAATACATTGAATAATTGAATTATTGAATGTTGAAATCGTTCACCTTCTGCTTGTAGGAAGTAATTCAATTTTATTCAATGTATTCAAAAACATTTTATCCACGATTGATCCATAAAGTCGCCATAATTTATGCGTTTCCAAGCATTATGATATCCATTGATCACTTGTGATTAATAAGTTATTATTAACTGAATATGTATTAAACATGCATTAATCACTTGTGGTTTATGAGTCATTATTTACTGGTCTAGTAACTTTGAAAATATTGTTGATGAACACTCAAATTGAAATTCGAAACTCTTGTGTGAATACCCCGTATATTTTTTAATCAAAATAAAAGTGAAAATTTTGAAGATTCTTTGTCGAAACATGATTCGAATAAGCAATTCCAAATCTATAAATGTCATTTGTGCTAGTATTTATGAAAAAAATTCCTGAATCGGCTGTTAAAAGAGAGTTCCTATTATTTTCTGGAATATGAACTTCTTTAATCAAATTCGCATAGGCAATGTTAAGTGAACCGATATCAGACCTTGAGTTCACAGAATTGGGGTGTTTCTTTATGAACAACATCTCCTTGAACCCACGTTTAAACCAATTGTTCTCTTTAGTTAGAATCCTCGCATTATCAAAGCCAAAGAGATGTCCTTCATTTTCCAAATTTGATTAAAGAAATGAAATAAATAGTTTTTGTGGACGCACACATTCCGACCGTGTATGTGGGATTTTCATTGTTCTCGCATTCATGAATTAACCCTTGTCTACCTATGAGTCAAGAGATTTTATAGAGCCCGAGATGAATCTTTTATCGAACTTTTTTACGAATTTGATTTTCTCAAATGATTTTTAATGAATTATCCATAAGGTGAATTGGTGGACTTTTCGTTCGAATATTTGTTATCATTGTTATTTGTCTATGTAATTTCAGTGATTTCATTCGTAATTTTGCGTTTTTCATTTATTTGTCACTCTGCTGGTTTCTTGTAATTATTTATTGTATTGTCCGAATATTTATTTTTATATACTGTTCATACCAATGTTGTAATTTCAGCCTGAAGAAGAGAAGAAATATTCTCGAATCGTCGCTATGTGAATAGTTGTAAATATATAGTTCCTAAAGTCTGATAACTTTTGTCCTTTAATATCTTTGGAACGATATTTCTCACATAAATAGTGAAAACCTTCACAAGATAGTCGTATTCGAAAACTTCCTCAAAGGATTCAAGTACCTAATGATAATTGACTTTCACCCTTAGTAGGTTCATTACTCTCTCGGATCTCTCTTTCTTATGTTGACCATGAGTCAACATACCGGTCACTGTTTTAATGGAAAGGGCTATTCCATCCGTATTAATAGATTATTATTATTATAGGTTATTTGTCTTTCGTTTGGCATTTTTCGCAGCGGTTTGTTCACAGATCGCATTTTCCTAACCCTTTAAATTAGTTGAACTTTACTTTACTTCTCCCTCTCGGTGCTCACCAAATTGGTAAACACCGATAAGTATGAGTATGGACGATAACCAAATGACTTGAATCACTCCATTCAGTCTATAATATTCCATTATTTCTGATATGTACCTAATGAATCGCGGTTGACATCGGTATTTGTTGAAAATTCGATCGGCTGAAATAGTCCCGACCAGATTTTCCCGTTCTGTAGAAAGCAAGTGTATCACCTGAGCATCTAGAACAGCATCGAGGCTCCTCTGAGCTACAAAACGACGACGACGATCCGTCATTGGGTTACGTGAATTGCACCTGCTCCGCATAGGTCATTGCTCAAACGAGTTCTACCGCGGACGGAAGGACGGGGGGCGCTCTTTTTTTATTGATACTGTTCACTTTGGTTCGTTCGGATAACGAGAATAATTGCGCAATTTTTCATACATGGACGCAGAATAGGATCTTATTAGCTATAATGCAGACGAACGACTGGTGGTATGGCGGATCGGGAATTATTCGACTAATGTCATTATGCGCTGTGACAAATTGAATCTGCACCATCTAACTTGACACGGTCAACGGAGAGGGCTTTCGCACTGGTCGGCTCGTAATGGAATTCTTTGCGCTCCTTTATCGCTCGGAATTTTCTGATTCTTCGCCAGTTGAAACTTGGCCGAACCGAAGAGAAAAATTATCGAACTAAAAGTGAAAACTGACATTCGTTGGGATTGAATGGACGAGTTCAGAAACGTTTGCCAACCTTGTAAATATTCGACTACACTCTTACAACGAAAACGTATTTTTTTCAAATTATATTTGCGCCTTTCGGTTGCTTTAATCATTTTACAGTTCAGCGGCTTTCAAATCCAAGTGATATGGAAGACAATTTATATTGAATATTCAAGGTAAATTCTGACATTATTCGAGAGTTTTTTCGTGTTTCGTGCATTATATTTACTGTTTCGTCACAGAACTCCTCCACTACTGATGTGTTCTGTAATTGTAACAGTGTCAAAGTTTTATATCACTTCTTTGCGCAGTCGCATAGAGGTATTACTTTAGTACTTGAGGCATTATGTGACGAGACCATAAATATAATGCACTAATTTTTGAAGAATTCAGTGGCGTAGTGGAAGAATTTTTTCATTTCCCCACTTCAGTGGAATAATCGCACCTTCAAATTTTCCAAAGATAAATCCTATTTTTTTACATATTCCAGTCCCATATTTATTCGATTCAGAATATACAGTGTGTCCCAGGATTAAAGGAAATAAATTTGGATATAGGTTCAGAACCCTAAAATAATAAATACGAAAAAATTCCATGGAGTTGTCTGGAAAATTTCGTTGAAGAGTTACGATCATCAAAAATGAGGACTCGTTTATGGATTTATTCAATGTCTTTCGAATAAGTAGGACCAAGTTTAACTATAAGCATACTATGAACGATTAAGTTAGTTGTTTGTGCCTAATTTGTGCAAATTACGCCGAAAATAATCTGCTCCACAAGAGTTAGGGATATCGTATTCAGTCGTTTTTAAAAGTATGTAATCTTCGAGAAAATCGCTGTAAAATCATTTAAAACTCAATAACAACTTGAATCGATCCAATAAAAATCAGTATGAGACATTTCGCCAATCTGGTCGCCTTTTTTTTTGAAGTTTGGTTCTTTGCATATGCTTCATCAATGTTCTTATTTTGAAATGAAGTCAGTTTATCAACGGCTTCCATTTGAAATGCTTTTTCTGAAAATGCCAAGACGTAAATTAACAAACGCTGAGGCTAATAGGGCTATCTGAATGCTACAGGGTGGCCTAACTCAGATTGTTGTAGCGGAAAGGCTCCAAGTCAGCCAAAGTGTGATATCTCCACTTCGGAATAGGTTCAGGGAGACAGGTTCCGTGTTGGAAAGACCAAGGCTTGGTGGACGACCTACTCAGGATCGTTTCATCAGCATTTCGGCGAAAAGAAACCCTATATCTACGTGTAGAATGCTACGGAATACTCTTCAAAATGCAGATGGGGTCCAAGTTTCCATCGAAACCATCAGACGACGTTTGGGAGTGGTGAATCTAGGTTCTAGATGTCCATTTTCACATTCTCGAAGAATAAGGGTATGGACAATCCCACGCATACCCCGTAATCGTCCCTATGTCCAAGAAGTCCATCCATTCCGAGGGGGTAGTGTTATGGTATGGGCCTGGATATGTTTCGATGGGCGCACAGATCTACACATTTGTCCTGGGAATATGACCGCCTTACACTATAGGGAGCATGTCATTGACAATGTTGTGCCAAATTCTCACGCTGCTATTGGTGAAACTTTTCAATTTCTAGACGATAACGCTAGACCGCACCGTGCAGTCTTAGATGAAAATGAGCGCGAGTGCTTGGTATTCCACATTTACCAATACCTCCGCACTCACCAGATTTGAATTGCATAGAACCTGCATGGGATATGCTCTAAAGTAGATTAGATGATCATCAACCTACCCCAGATTCCTCAAATGATCTGAGAGAGCTTCTGCCCCGTTTATGGAACCAAATTCCTCAAGAAATGTTCAACCTCGTGTGTAGTATGCGAAGAAGATGTCAAGCTGTTATTGATGCCCGTGGAGGCCATACATTGTATTGATAGTCTTAAAATGCTTGAATTCTCTGGGAATAAAATTTCGTTATTTCACTCGATTGTTCTTAACCACCCTGTATACGATACAGACCTACAGGATAAAATTAATTCGCTACTTGAAATCATATTAATATAAATTTTCATCACAAAAATCTTATTTCAACTATGTATATTTTTTTGCAATTTAAGTCAATATCCCTAACTCATGTGGAGCAGTTTATTTCAAATGAGGAACATGCCGATGGGAAAAACCAGACCAAAGGATCTACTTAATTTTTTACGGACACAGTTGAATTAAATTTACTCAAGTAGGGCTTCATTCCAATGTAAATAATTTCGAGATATTAAGTTTTTGCATGAAAATTTCTAACCTTCTAGATATAGATTCTAATAAAATATAGAGGGTTAGTCTTTCCCTCGTGAAAATATTTTAACAGTAATCATTCACATTCATCATATTTTCTCGTAGAATGCGCCGTTTTCGAGTAATGTGATGTTCGAAATCAAAAATAATTGTGTAATTGAAAAATTGGATACTTTGACCGAATGCAACTCTTTTTAAAAGATCCCCAGATGTGTAGATGTAGCTTGTTATTCTTAAAGTAATTTTGTTTTTCCAGGGGTGGCATAGCTCAACGTGAAAACTTAAAATGGCTTTTCATCATGGCCGAATCGGAAAAAAGTTTTTCTTTTGACCTCAAAAAATTCAAGAATCTACTTTTAAAAATAATTGTTCGAGTCAGAGACTGACCCTGTACATAAATGTTCCTCCTACGTTAATTAAAAATTAATTGAACATATCGGTTGTTTAGTTATCAATGTCATAGTCAGCCATGACAAAAACCTCAAAACTCAGTTTTTTCCAACAAGCACAAGTTGCTCCAGCTCTTCAGCTCCAGTTTCTCAGATCCCCATCGAACATGAGATACCCTGTGCAATGAGAAGTGAACATGAACGAAAATCTGAGCATATTAAGCGACTCCCAGTTGCTCATATCATATACCTACACAAGATACTCACTAGTAAAATAATAAGATCTCGTTAATCCTGTGAACGAAATCGAATGATCTGGATCGGCCGCAATAGATAAATAAATGCTTGTTTATATATTATTTATAACGCTCGCACCTGGTTGTTTTCATTAAAATAATCCAGCCCAACTATAAACCTTCGTCGCGGTTATTTATCAATAACTAATTGGCAATCAGACAGAGACAGCGAGTCGTAAGCAGTTTTATGAAATATCGCTATCATTTTTGCGGGAAAGAGCGGAGACAGTGGCGCATATTTCACGCATGCATTAACATTTTTGCGTGTCGATAATTGGACGGATAAAAGATGAGAGAGACATGTTTCGCTTCATTTTGCCACGATCATTATCCATCAAAGATTAAAAGTAGTCGTATGCAACATTGTTGTAACGAAAAAAGGAGAAACATTTTCTACATTCTCGAATGAGGTGGGACGTGAAGATTGAATGCGAATAAATTGATTATCCTGTAGATTCATAATAATTTGCCTATAAAGGGTGCTGCTAAAATGCAGGAGATGATTCCTTGTCAGAAAATTTCAATAGAAACAATGGTGAGAAGGATTATTCCTTAACAGGGAGGCAATGAATGAAAGAGTCCATCTATTCCAAACGTTTTTCCATCGGGGAACAAGATGTGTTGCTCTGACGAGGTCAATTGAGACCGAAACCATGGGGCCGCATCTGGTTTTCTTCGCTGGAACTTTTTGATAAATAGTTCAAATATTCAGACAATGAGGTTTTCCTCTGCAAATTTGTATCTTGCGAGAAGTTAGGGTGGTTTTAAGAACAGATAATCTCTAACAACATAAATAAAACAGTCTTGTTTGAAATCTATTTTAGAGGTTGTAAATTCAGGAAAAAATTCTGCCTGAAAGAAACCTATTGCTTTCGGTGGAAATAGGAAATATAGCATGTGCGCTATACAACAACAAAAAATGTTATAGATTTTGGTGAAATGTGATTTAGCAGATTTTTCGCACGAATTCCAGTTCGGGTTTTGAAAGAGGAAATGTCCTCTTCGAAAAAAAATTCCCGATGCAGCCACATCATATACAGGATGAGTCAACAGTGATCGATCGGTAGAAATTTAGGGCCGAGTGTAATGAAACAAGGGAATGTCCAATTTTTATATCATATTCTGAATCTACATGAAATTTTGATTCAAAATACCCCAATTGTTATCAGTTAGCTGTGTGCCTTTCTGTCGTAGGCCACTTTATTCGACAAATTTAAAATTTTATGAAATTTGAACTATGGTTTGATGGTTTTAACTAGAGATTATATGTAGAAAACCGTTTGGGATGAATGTATGATTATTTTTTATTGAATTCCCGAAGAGTTTTCAAGACTCCTCCAGTTTTTCGGATCACTCTATAGTCGGTGCGAAAGGCACTGCGATTTTTCGAAAAAAAAAAAACATTTAAAAAATGCCAATAACTCAATTTTTTTCAAATGGCATGCCCTTAACTTTTTTATCTGTTGGATAGTTGAATTTTTATGGAAGCATTTCAGACACGGAATAAATAGTTTTTAAAAGTCACTTCAGTCCTAAAATGTTTCCATATAAATGGAGACCACCCTCTTGCTAGGTTTTCCAACAGACAAAAATGTTAAGGAATTATTTTCTGAAAATAATCGGAGATATAACAAGTTGAAGTCAGTGGTACTCCTACCCTACTCTACCCCATTATCGGAGGTTGCAGGCTTTACATTTTATATAAATGAATTAATCTCTTCTGAATAACTTATAGGAAGTGTGATGCGAGAGCTACCGAGAAATAAAGACGCCGATGTCTGCGATAGCTATGCAACACATTATACAGGTAAATGTGTGGAGGATAGTCGGTCTCGCAGAAACCTCTCACACGTTCAAGCTAGGCAACTTAACCTACAAGTATGATGCATTATTGACAATCGAACATTTCTTTTGAAAGATGGAACAAAAAGAATTTTAGCCGCTAGCCGCTCATGCAGTTTTTGATTTACGCACTTATTTTCTTGTTATTTTTCTCGCACCTAGGCCCCTCACTTCATTTGTACAAAGTTTCAGCTTTGAAAGATTCGGAAAATATTTAGATTATTACAAAAACATAACCATAACGTTACCAGTATTTTCATATACAAAAGAAGAAATTTCAGAGTCTTCTGACTTTACCACGAAGGAACATGGAAGAAGGGTTCAAACAATCTTCAATTCAATTCAAAATCCATAATTTTAAATGGTGGATGCGCTTTTGGTGAATGAGATGATCAGTGATCATATCAGATCGAAATTCATTCAATAGGACCTGCTCATGATTAGGAAAAAATTTCACAATTCACA
Organism: Coccinella septempunctata; assembly: GCF_907165205.1. Classification (NCBI taxonomy): domain Eukaryota; kingdom Metazoa; phylum Arthropoda; class Insecta; order Coleoptera; family Coccinellidae; genus Coccinella; species Coccinella septempunctata. Next base: position 8,139,777 of record NC_058190.1, on the reverse strand, counting down.
TGGTAATTTTCGAATTATGCAAATTGTGGATGTTATTTAACCAAGAAATCTAGAGAAATTGTAAATAGTGGATGTATGATAAAATTTGAATTTACATATTTTCAGTCATTTATAGGTACATGTTTTCAACTTCTCCTGAGTTATCTTCTAGATTCTTTCCACGTAATTTTTTCCTTTTTTATACCTATAACTGATAATAGTGATAATTTCTTCTTTTTCTCTAAAAGTGGATATTAACTCAAAAGGGGCAGGAAGCAGCCACCCCTTTAGGAGATCAAAAACCACAATGCCGGATCTAGACAGAGCTCCCTACCCCTAGTAACGACCCTAAATTCTATTGTTGGCTATCACAATAACATCCTAGTAGGTACAATAATTTATTTGAAATCGAAGTTCAATTATTAATTTTTAAGGATCCTGCTATCCTGCACATCAATTTAATACTTCAACATTCACTGACAGGAGAAACCACTCCAATAATTGTGTAATAAAAAATAACTCCCAACAAAAAAGGGCTTTATTCTCTCAATAAACTTGAGAAATATTTTGAGCTAGTAGACTTTCCGGATATTTCTTTAGAGAGAACTAAATAGTAATCAATAATAATTGATAACAAATTATTGTTTAGGAATGTAGTAAGATATAGCATACCAAATGCCGAATGAAATTGATATATTATTACCCTATGTATGTGCTTTTCGATTCATGGTATCTTTTGTACCTAACAAAGAAGTGAAAACTCTCTGTTCTGCAACGGTCGCATAAGCAGCGTGAATTAATGAGGATGTACCAATTTGCGATGAATTATTATTCGAGTTGTATATCATTAGGGAAGAGTCCACCACACGAATATTATTGGTGATATAAATAAGTTATCAATCGGAAACCTATCTAGATATCTAGATATGCATTTACATCATAATCATTTTTTTCATAGGATAGCCAACTAAATAGAGCTCATTTTCAGAGGTCGTTTCTACAGGGAATAGTTCTAATTGAAATAAGGAGCTTCTTTAAGTGAATTTTTCTCGAATCCCTTCGGACATACAGGCACATGTAGAACTTGATTTTTTTTCATTTATTTTTATAAGTTCTAAACGAATTCGTATGCTAAGCGTTTAAATTTTGGAGTATATTGTATTCAGGGGATTTCAGCTATTTTCATGTTCCTACAAAGCCCCAGTGACGTAGTTTCTGGGAATATCTTGTCTTCAGTCGCCTCCCAAATTTATAGGACAATGAGTATAGGGGCTATTTAGAACCATTGTTTCCACAAGAAAGATATGCATCTTAAGGGACGGTAGGACGTACCGTTTTCGAGGTAAATGACTTCAAGTTTATCGAGACACCAATATTTGGCTCAAAGTAATGAACACATTTTATTCGAAACCTTTCTTTGCAACTGTATTGGGTGTTGCCACCTGTTTGTATTCCTATTTGTCTTAAATAAATAAATAAATAAACTTATGAAATGTTTCCTCTGGGTACAATATCTTCTAAAAGTCAAACGCTTAATATCCCAACTAATTCAGAATTAAATGAAATAAATGAAACAAAGTAAATTCTACTGCCCATATTTCCGTTATTAGAGATGGAAAAAATTTTACCTGGGAAAACGTCTTATTTTAACTAGTACTATTACTTCTCAAAGGCATGATCCAGACGTTTTATTCACCCCGTATAGGATTTGAAAGCACAAAATATTCTGTAACATATTTATAGGTTTTTGCTTTAAACGGTAAAGACGTATCATGAAGAGCATCATAAAATTCTCAAGGATTCTTATTGGTTTGAGAAAATTTCTTATTATTTCCTCAGAGTCTTCGAGCATCAGCTAAGTGAAACCATGACACATTCCACGATAGGGAAAATATACGTCTTATCTTTGTAGGTAACTGGCCGATTGTCCATTATATATAGTTAAGATGATGAAAAAACTGAAAGACTTACCTAAAGATGCCTCAGGATCAGACAAATCACTTATGGAAGGAACCTTCTGAATTGAACTCATTGCGGTTGGTCCAGAAGTATCGTCACTATCATCTTGGATATCGATGATTTCTTGTTTCATGGAGGGTGGGTATGCCATAAGGGCAGGATCATCGTTCTGGAAATTTACCGAAATATTAAGCTTATTTATTCATGTGGAAATTCATAGAAGAGATAATTGCACCTCGGAAAGTGAATAACATGAAAGAATAATTTTTCTTTAATGAAAAATTTTTTTTTTCTGTTTGACAAAAAATTTTTTCTACAAGCGTGCGCGTTCAACCTTTTTTCCGCACGCATTCCAAGTTGCAAAGAGTCACTTTCCCAAAGGGTGCGGGAAAAACGCCTGCTATTTCTTTTTTCTACAAGCGTGCGCGTTCAACCTTTTTCCCGCACGCATTTCAAGTTGCAAAGAGTCACTTTTCCAAAACGTGCGGGAAAAACGCCTGCTATTTCTTTCCCGCACGCATTTGCGTGCGGGAATGGATTAGCAGGGGTTTTTCCCGCACGCAAAAATTATAGAGTATATTAAATTCTATCATGTTTCTATGCACAGAACGTCAACGATGAGAAACCCATAGTAACGACATGCAGAATTACATCTGTCATTATATATATTAATCGAATGAGATATGATATGTTTCGTGAAATGAATACATTTATATATTTCAAGCGCTTGTAGAAAAAATATTGTTCCTAACTCTTGCGGAAAGGGTCTTGCCCGCACTCAACTGCTTACCCGAACTCTGCTTCGCATCGTTCGGGCAACGGCAGTTTCGTGCGGGCAAGTATCACTTTCCGTATTTGATAGGAAAATAACTATTCTGACTTTCCGAGGTGACGAACTGATTGAATTGAATTATAATGAAAACCCCATATAAACTAGTGGTTTCTGACGTAATACATTCATTTTCCCCTTTGAACTGACCAGTTAAACGGTGTAGACCCTTCTTAATATGATGCTTAGCTTGTACCACCACATTTTTCGCTGAGCGAACAAATTTATACATATCGTTAAGAAAATGTCTTCTGAATTCATCATTTCCAAGAGAAATGGATTGGTAGAGGGCCGAATGAATGTCCACCACGCTTCCCAGACTTGGCACCTCCAGATTTTTTCCACTGGGGACATTCAAATTCGGTTGTCAATAAAACACAGGCCCGAGATGTCGAAGAATTTAGAAGTAAGAATACGCACAGCATGCCAAGAAATTCAAGTTTCAGTTTTCAAACGCGTGAGGACCTTAGGGCCAAATTTGAGAATAGGTTCTATTTTTGTCTACAAAATAATGGACAACATTTCGAATATTTGCATGTTTCATTGCAACACTTGCCATTGTAAACTATCCTACTCTTTTTTTTTTCGGAAGTACATACCAGGCCCGCGTATTCGTAATCTACGACCTCGAATTAGTAAAAAAAAAATGACTCGGGTTGCCATCGTTCGAAAAATAAAAAAGTTTGTATTTACAAGAATGTCGTTTGCAACCCGCCCTCGTCTATCGTTATTACCCGCGCTTCATGAACGAAATTATTCCGAACAAAAATTTATTTTTTTAGCTAAATATGTCGACCCGGATCATTTTACATATTAATTCAAGGTCGAAGATCACGAATATGCAATTAGATTTTTGGAGGATCAGTATTTTGAGAAATAAATCACTTTTAGTGCAAAATTTCGGAAATATTGGTCAACTTTGAGGAGCTGTAGCAGCTAGAGAAAAGGCACTAGTCATATGCTGTTTTTTTGGTGATGAATTGGTTCTTTGCAAATATAAAAAACCACACTTCATTCATCTATCACGAACAGTTCAGATTTTATGAATTTTTCCGCGAAGGTCCGAAATTTCCGATTTTCCATCGACCATAACTTGAAAAATGATTTTTTTTAAATATCTGTTTGCATATTCGTGTTCTACGCCCTCGAATTAGTGTACAGAATAAATTCGGTTTTGATCGGAGACCAAAAATATTCTTCAAAAAATCGCCCACTCTGTATATATTTCATTTTGTGAAAACATTTTAAAACACTCAATTTCGTGAAACTTTTGTATAAGACATTTTTCGTACCTCTCTTAGTAACAAAGTTAAAGGGGGGCCCATATTATGGTGAAAATCTCGGTACATCTATGGAAGATTTGAAAAAATTTCAATCTTACCGATTTCCACCAAAATTGGTGTTTTTACTAAGGCATAGATTACGAATATGCAAACAGAATTATGCTGAAAGGATTAGTTTTTAAGTTATGGTCTATAGAAAATCGGAAATTTTGGCCCTTAGTTCCAGATGAGAAGGCGATGAGTCGGCAGGCAAAGAAATTACTGCTTGCGACGCAGTGTGAACATATCAGATCTTTCAACCTATTTCACCCAAGTGTGGCGGTCATTAGTAGATGACTGAATAATATGCAGTTAATTGATCCCTCATTGATTATAAAGATTTTAGGCATAGTGATGATTTATCATGTTTATCATGTTTCCATTCTACACTTTCCATTTTAGAACTAGAAAATTAATTTTTTCCGAGAAAATCAAAAGTAAAAAAATTTTAACCTCTGGTTGATTTTGGCGCCCCCTTGAGCTGGCGCCCGGGGCAAGCGCCCCGCTTGCCCCCCCCTAGATCCGGGCCTGGTACATACTCTTCAGAATTTTGGCAAGAAAACGGCAGAAATTATTTTGTATTCCCCAGTGAATTCTACTAAGTACGAATGTAACTGCAGGGAATTCACGGTGCACGAATTCACGAGTAAATTCTCTAGAGAATTTTCGGCTGTTGCAAACGGGCTCAACAAATAAGATCAAGTGTGTTCATGAAAAGGCAATAGATTAACTTTCAAATCAAGTGTCACTCAACCACCCTTCCCATTAATGATTTTATGAGTTGCTATCACCACGCTCACAGGATTGATTAGAACCAAAATTTACCTCATTTTGCATTTTTTCTGATGTTATATGATTTTGTCTGTAGAATCACTCCTTTAACCTATCACCCTGTATCAGTATGTATGACCAGAGTCATACATCCTCTACGAGAGGTGGAGGTAAGTTTTGTTGCTTCCTGCTAGGGATAATTTGACGTCTTTGGAGTTTTTCATCAATTCTTTTTCATAGGGATGAAATGGTTGAATGCCTAGACGTCATAATATATTGCTTGAAAAACATCGTTGCCAGACTGTCAAAACTGACCTAACCCGACTAATACGTCAGCTATGGTCTATTCATTGGACTGAGGATTAATAATAATCCTTTATTATTCCCTCTCGAAAGTGTCATCATTGGAATTATCATAATGTAATGAAATTTTGTACACAACATGTGAGTTATAAATGTTTATTCAACATTGAACATTCATTTAACTCAGTTGTATAAATAACTACTATTATCATTCTATCTATGGTCTATTTATTTCAGCAATTCCATGACGTCAGTGATCGCTTGAAAAACATCGCTGCCAGACTGTCAAAACTATCCCCGATTATCTTACCCCCTAAACCGAGACCTAAACTCTAAACTATCATACATCAAAGATTTGTGTTCAGTGAAATGGATATTTTTGTTATCTCTATGATGTTATTGTTAAGTAGTGATAAAACAGCATCTATTACCTATGTCACTGACGCAGGAAGCTGTTCCTAGGAAGAACGCAAAAAGAAAAAGAAGAAGAAGTAGAAATAAAAAAGCAAAAAAACGAACAACAACAGAAGAGGCAGATGACATAATGCAATGGGGAACATGGAATGTAATTCGTTAATGAATCATAAACAATTGAAAAAATTTCTATTTAAACGATTCCAAGAATCATTGTAAACGCTCCAAATGTAATATGAGGTAGACTGTTGAGCAAGATTTTTATGTCATTCGTTGTATCGCGGAGCAACAAAACGTCACTTTTTCGCACACGTCCTCCTCGAATACGATACTAGGGCGTGTTTCAATGCACAGGTGCACAACGTCTTTGGCGTAAACTCCCACATTTCGAAAACTAAATCCACTCCAGATGCAGGTCGAAAAAGAATGACGAGAGGGCAGCTGCCAAACATAGTTATCGCAAACGCTCCGAGACCTGGCTCAAGTTCAAACAACTTCGGTGCAGTTCTATTTCTGGAACTACTCACCGTTATTGCGATCGGCCTGCAACATCGACAGACACAAAACTGGCAGAGAGACGCTCAGGTGACAAAGAATTTATAATTGCAGTCGAACCGAAGATGGATGTGCCAGCAGAAAAAGAATGGTTCTTATTTGAAGTCGATATCAAAGGAGAATATACCGTAGCATATAGTTTATTTTCGTTGCATTGAAATAGTTCACGAGTAATGTTTTATGTGTTCTCTCTATTTTCTGGTTCTGGGTCAAAAAAGCGTCAAAACTTTTATTTATTGTCATTATTTCTTCAATATTTACAGATTTGAGGACAAATGCTCGAACGGATCAATTTTTTTTATTACGCAAAAAAAATGTTTCGAACAAAAATTGTTAGGTATAAAGGGAGAAAGAAATGAATATATTTTGTCTTAACCTTGACTCCAAGGTTTTTTCAAGGTCAATTTGATTGTTTCAAATGGAAACGTATATTTTTTAGTGCAGAATTTCATTCTTCATGAATAAAGCAGTAACTTTTGTTTGACACTTTTTCATCGGATTTCAAATATTGAAATAAAAGGTTGGCAAAGAATTAAACAGGATTAGAATTGAAGTCCGATAAAAAAATCTTTCAGAAGTTACTAGATAATTTTTTTTTTTGAAAAATAAGAATCTGCACTAAAAATAAGTTGCCATGGCATCAAGGCGAAAGAAAATGAACATACATATTTTGTTTCAACCTAAACAGGTTTTCCAAAGTCAACATTTAAATGAAAAGGTATATTTTTTAGTGCACATGTTTATTCTTCATAAAAAAGTAGTAACTTTTGTTTGGAACATTTTTTATCGGATTTCAACTATATCATTGTTTTTATTTTTTTTTTCCAACCGTATACCTAAATGAAATTCAGTTCAATATTTTAAAATCCGAAAAAAGTTTCCAACAAAAGTCAAATTTGTTTAATGAAGAATAAGAATCAGCACGAAAAAAATATACCTTACCTAACCTAAATAAATCTTGAAAATATGTTCATTTTCTGTCCTCCTTGATACCTTAATATCATACTTTCAGATAATTGACCGTCCCAAGTTAAATGCTGCAGCCTGTATAGGAGGAGCTGTTTTAATAGATCCACTGAAATTTTGAATCAGAAAATGTTTCGAATCAAGTTTCTTCAAGGAATCATCGAATGCAGACACTCAATCCCATCCTGGAATCCGATATCAAGGCCACATCGACTTTTTGATTAAAAAGCAAACATTTTCCTTTGCAGAATATAAATCTTGGAGGAAAACTAAACACATTTCCATTCTTTCGCTTTTTTTTTATAAAATGAACTACTCACTTTGGCATTTCTGCCTCAACTTTCAAGATAGAGAATTGCGGTTTTACCGATATCTAGTATGCTACTTGTTTACGAAATTGAAAAATGGTGCAACAAGAATTTTGACAGCTCCTTTGGATTTTGAGATAGACGATTGAATTGAAAATTCTTAGAATTTTGTTTTTCAGTTAGTAAGCAAAGGTTGTTTTAAACGGAACACCCGTTATATTATTTTTTATATTCATTAGGCATGTAGGAGGTTTCCAAAAACATCTAATTTTATTCAATTCTTTTCGGAAACAAGCTCAGAGTATAAAAAATTTTTCTGAAATTTTTTTCGTCTAATTATAATAGTGATATGGCTAGTTTGTTTGAAACAAAAAGCAAAATGTTGAAAACGTCACTCGCTTTTGCGAGTTGCTGATTATTAATGAAATATTTCTACTGTTCTGGTGATTATCATTCATAGGTAGGTAAAGATAAATAATGTAAACTATGATTGATCGTTTGTTTATACAACCTTATAAAAATCAGCAAGAAACTTCGGAATAGGTTTCATTTCAGAGAATCTTCTGAGATAGTTTTTGAAAATAATTGAATGCAATTATATTTTCTTGGAAGGCCCACTTCATTCATAATGAATAAAGAAAATAATAAGTAGTTCCAGTTGAAGAAATATATGTAGGTATGTGTGCTTTATAACTGAAAAGACATGGTGTAAGGAAGAAAGAGTTTCAACTTCTAGATAAGTTGAAAGAAAACTGAGATAAGAGCCATGAGAGTATATCTCTCCAAACAGATATACTTTTGATATACCCTGTATCTCGATAGCCAAAAAGGCTATCAAAATTCTGCTAGCGTCATTTTTGATTTCATTAAAAAAATAGAACACTGTTGCGAAAACCGCAACCCAGAAGGTAAAGATAAGATAATGATATACGAAGGCTTGTAGAGATGAAAGAGAAGCCTCCAAAATATGTATATTATACGTATATCCTAGCCTAGAAACAATTCGTAAAATGAACCTAGAAATTTGAGAGAACCCTTGAAATGTTATTAGGTTAGGTTAGGTTAGGTTAGGGCTATCAAAAAACTGCTAGCGTCATTTTTAATTCCATTAAAAAAATAGAACACTGTTGCGAAAACCGCAACCCAGAAGGTAAGGATAAGATAATGATATACGAAGGCTTGTAGAGATGAAAGAGGAGCCTCCAAAATATGTATATTATACGTATATCCTAGAAACAATTCGTAAAATGAACCTAGAAATTTGAGAGAACCCTTGAAATGTTATTAGGTTATTAGTTTTCAACTTGATGTGTTTTTTTGCAAATATCGATAAAACAATTTTTTTTAGCGACCAAAGAAGTATCTTTGAGCGAGTTCAATACCTGGATGGGTGATCGCTATGGGTGTGGGTTTGAAAAAACGCGCTGACCCATTTCCATACTTTTCCAGTTTATTATTCTCTTTAAATTTTTATTTAAAATAGTCATAATATTATTTATTTACTAACTGGTAGTGAGGAGATAAATAACAAATTGCAGCACCGAAAAGAATCTTTCATCGAGTTTTGGTCTAGATTTCGTTTTAAGAATCATATGACCCCCTTTGTTTAGAAACTTATCAAGCGGGCTAGCGACCCCCATACAGAATCATGTGACGGATTATTTGATACTCGCTAAATCAGAACCCCCACGCGCTTTGAGATCTTTAGGTATCTTATAAAGAATCCTAGACCTTCGACATCGAGTGATATTCAGTTATTCAATCGAAACCTCGATCGAAACACTATCATGTTGGGTTTAGCTTTACCGTTTTTACAATGGTCTCACATCTAACTCAATAAAATTGTCCGTAGAAGCCTTCAAAGTTTTTTCAAAATAATTTCAGACACTCCAAAATATGCAAGCAAACCCTGATGACGGCATGCCAAAATGTTTGTAAAAACGAACCAAAGATGTCATGGAAAGAGCTCAGGCAAAAAATAGCCACCAAGTGGAAAATTACGAACAAAATTCATATCTTCTGATTTTATTATTTTGTGAGGAAAATGTTTGAACAGGTTTTTATTTTAAATTACGCAACTATCTTTAATTGAGGAATTTGTAAAAATTATCGGTGATGTTATAACTGATGCTGTATTACATTTTCTTACATAAAACAGAGCGGCATTCAATATCCTATTTGACCTGTTTGAGCATATATTTACAACAAAAAAACTTTTCGATTTACTGAATTTATTCGCACAGTACAATATTTGACGGTGGGTATAAATTTCCAACCAATGAGTTAATCAGTGGTACTGTTCATCTGTTGTCATAAATTCAGCAGTATTCAAACCCAAGACTGATCTGTGTTTTTTAAAGTAGAAAAATCTGGTCTCGTCAAAATTCGTCGTCAAATAGGCTATGGAATTTTGAAGGTTGATGTTCTATGACCGAGCGTTTGCCTTTCCTTCACTTCATGCTCTCAAAATGTAAACATTAATGACATAAACCTATACAGGGTGATGTAACAAATTCGATGCTCAACACCACTATCTTCCAAACTATACTAGTCAGAAATTCCGTTTATCGACAAAAAAGTTGTGGCTTTGCAAGTCTTCCAACATGACGTCCATTCAATATTTATTCTTCTTTCGGATACGTAGACCACTTCGAAAATAAAATTAATGACCTTTTTAGTATGAGTGTAGATATTCTCAAAAATATCGTCAAGATTCCCTTCCTCCATACGAATTCAGACCTTAGATTTGAAAGTTGAAATCAAAAGGGTAAGGGCAAAGGGTAAATGATTGTTTTCGATAACATCGAGGAATGAAGATTTTATTACGAACAAATTGTAAGTCGATAGAAGTTTCATTTTATATATTCTTTTACGACCTATCCTCCGATTGCTACTATTGCTCTAACGTTTCCGGAAATTACCATTATATCAGCTATAGTCTGAAAAGTTTCTGCCCTAACTTGCTCATAATGTTCCGGAAACTGTCATTAGGTACCCGCTCCAGATTATTAGCAGTAAAGTTTCGTTACCAAATATTTCAGTTTACCTTCACCCACCTGAAGATGCTATTGTGATATCGAAACTCGCGTAGTGGTTAAAAAACTCATGTTGTGAATATTTTATAATCTCTTTCAAGAAACGTAAAAGTATTCGTGAAATGATATTCAGTTAATCGGAAGCTTTAATTGAATACATTTAGGTTGAAACGAGAGCAAATAAAAAACACTGAAATGCAGAAATAAGTAATAAAAATAAAAATGGGAACGTATGATTTCCTTGTATTGGAATTCAGTCAACATTGTCCAAGGCATATTTCTTGCTGCCAATGCGCCTCTTGTATCTATTCGGCATTGTCCCAAGTCACCCTAAGAAACAAAAAAATAAATGAATGAGATCCGTGTTGCCGTTTGATTTGTAAACAATCTTGTTTCATGACATATCTAATATCCCAATATCCTACGTATGCAGAAAAAAATTACTCATGCACTAAGTGAAACACATGTACAGGGTGAGCAAATTTCGATGTTTTAGCACTACAGTTTTTAAACCAGAGGAGATACACAAAATCTGATACCCCATTCTCGTTCATTTTTGGCCACTTTCTTTTGTTTTCGAGTTATAAACAAAAATTGGAAAAATGGTGATATTGAAATAAATTTATATCTCCGCTAATACTGATGATAGGGCTCTGAAATTGAAACATTATACAGGCATTTTTTTACGTAGAATCCAGTGGCGTGCTCGCCTTTTTAGCAGGATTTTTAATTACGAAGCTATGACCCAAAGTTATGTTTTTTTTGAATGGGAACACTAGTTTTCTGTGCAATTTTTTGAAAGCTTAATTTTTACTGATTTCAAAAATATATAACATCATATGGTTTGTGTCAATATAAATGATAGAAAATGGTCAGAAACCTTTTTTCTCAATATTTCTATGGTTTCAACTTTTGATGAGCACAGAAAATTATAGCATCGTATGATTACCACTGTGTCCTTCTATAAGTCCTTTAATTATAATGAAAATTTATGAAATATATCTTGATTTAAATTTTGTGAAGATAGAAAGAATGACATTTCCGGAAGGAGACTGCTTTTGTTATAGGAAACTCTATTTTTATTTCCCCCTCAAAAGTTGAGACCATAGAAATATTGAGGTAAAAGGTTTTTGACCATTTTCTATTATTTATATTGATACAAACCATATGATATTATATATTTTTGAAAACAGTAAAAATTAAGCAGCAAAAAATTGCACAGAAAACTAGTGTTCCCATTTAAAAAAACCTAACTTTGGGTCATAGCTTCGTAATTAAAAATCCTGCTAAAAAGGCGAGCACGCCACTGGATTCTACGTAAAAAAGTGCCTGTATAATGTTTCAATTTCAGAGCTCTTTCATCAGTATCAGCGGAGATATAAATTTATTTCGATATCGCCATTTTTCCAATTTTTGCTCATAACTCGAAAATAAAAGAGAGTGGCCAAAAATCACTACTACTATTGTGAGTTTCTCAGAAAAAGAGAACGAGAATGGGGTATCAGATTTTACCTATCTCCTCTGGTTTAAAAGCTGTAGTGCTAAAACATCGAAATTTGCCCACCCTGTACAGGACACTAGAAGTCATAGTATAAGGTCCATAACCGGTAAAATAACCGAAAAGGCGCTACACAATTTTATAAGTTTGTCCCTTCACTCGTAAATGGTAAGAAGCAAAGAAATCTGCAAGGGGGGTAATTGTCCCAAGTTACAGGACTGTCCCAAGTCACCTGAATCTATCGGTAATTGTTGAGTTTTCTTTCACATTCACTAATTATAGTTTGCGATAAATTTGGGATTCTAGGATGAAATTCAACATTATTATCCTGAAGGGAATTCCTATACGTATGAAGATCATCCTTAGGCTTCTGAATATTCCCCTTGTTCTCTGTTTCATGTGGCGCAAATTGTCTATTTTTCTATTCATGGAATTAATGAACTCAGAAAACCAGGGCTCAGGCATTATGCCTCTTATGATGTCCCTGATTATGTTGATTTTCACTGAAATTTTCGGGAAGATCCTTACGCTTCATGTTCATTCAAAACTTCCACGAGATACCTCAGTACTGCTTTTGTGAATTCCTTTCTAGGAAGCTAAACAATTATTCGGAATCCGAAATACAAATTGATATTTTTACCCTGAACTCTTAAATAAAGATTAATAAGTCCGGCCCTGGAATATTGGAATAATTGATATCTCTCTGACTAGATCTTAGCATGTGCCAATAAATTTCCAAGTTTCAATAAATTCCGTCGATAAGTTTGGCTTTGATGATGGTTTCAGTAATTCCATGAATTTCGAAAATCACCCTGTAGCTTTCCGGCGAAATCACTCAGCTAGTCCTAATCTATTTCTAATAAGAGTATGTTAAGTTACTCCCGGGACACCCTTTATTATCTGAAACTACTTGTGCACTGCAAGAGTAACATTAGAGAAAAAAGATTATTTCCAAAATGACGATATGGATCACAGCGGCACTGTGTGTAGTCAGAAATTTTCTTCTTCAGCAGTGCAATACATTGAATGAAAATACGAATCTTTCTGGCCTAAGTATCGAACCTAATCGTCAATGAGAACCTGCACGCAAACTGAGGCTCTTCTTTCATTCATGTCCGGAAGCAATAGCAATAATTACGAACGATTACAGCACTTAATCCGTATTTAACCGTTCAAAGGGAACCAAAGAAACTAAGAGCTATTTTAATTTTCCACCACGGCATTTTTATTTCATCTGTTACCTGAATGTCACCGATATTTTAATTATACTTTTCTATGCGTATAGATTTCCGGCGTGAGAGTTCCGAACGTTCAACCTGAAGGATCGCTTCCGGTTACGTTTGTTTAACGCCAGGACTACTGAATGCGAGATATTCGAAGGTGATTCATTCCCCGGAACGAAATAAATGACTTTTTATCATTTATTTTTAGATTGAAGTCGTCGAATATAACGGGTTGAGCACGTGTGAGATTTCGGTGCATAGAATCAGATTTCATATTTGGTACTATTTCTGTACACCTTCTCTTGTATGGGGTGGACAAAATGAGCGAGGTTATGATCTAAATAGCCAACACAATCGATCCCTACTGAAACAGATGCCTGTTTGTCTTTCTCTCACTTTGGAATGGAAGGAATAAAATGAAAGCTGGAACATACTTATTTTCCCAAAAACCTTTGAATTTCAAAAAATCCCGGTGCAGATCAATTTAAATTTGCCCAAGTTTTGATGATGTCATCAGTGTTGACTCAATCCATACTTTTTTCGAATACACAAATTTATTCGAAATACAGACGAAGCGTGATTTCTGGTTACAAAATAAGACTGAGAGTTCCGGAGTATCAATCATAGAAATAGACTATTCAGCTCGAAAAATAGAACGAGCAGCACAGAGTATATCATAAACTCGAAGTCTATGAATCCGTCCTAAAAGCTTACCAAAAGAAATAAGGAAGAAACTTTTTTAAAGATTTTTAATTCTCATATTTTCGAATGTTGCTGTCGAGTCAAAATTTGCTCGAAAAAGACAAGGACTTGAGTCGAAACGTTGGCAATGATTGAATGCATTGAGGAGATCGTTTTGAGCAATGAAAGTGTCATTTAGTTCTTAGTTTTGAGGTTTGATGTTATGTTTTTTGCGGTTTTTTCATTATAAATGTCTTTTTCTATTTTTTATCTTTGACAGGGCAATTATATATTACATTCCTATATTAGGTATCCTACTTGTTGTGATATATAAGTGGTCAGTGTTTCATACCTTTCGAAGAAAAGGACAAGACCTCTGTTATATTTGAAAAATTACCAACTTCATGTAATTGCAATGCCTTTCTGCTCATACCTTACAAATCATGCCGACCTGATGAATTCCAAATGTGACTTTTGCTTCAGTTTTCGAAAGAGTTTCTTCACTTGAAGTTTATACAGGGTGATTCTTTGACTCGTACAAATATTTCAACAGTAGATTCTTGAGGTCCAAAGGAACACTTTGTTTCTCTACAATTCTTTCCGAATCGGCTAGGTTTAAAAGATACAGGAAAAACCATAAAGAAATGTTCAATTCTATCTCACAAGTTACGAACACGTTTCCCAATTTTCTCATTATTAAAAATTCAAAGAACCCAACTCTTGAAACTAAGTTGTACGATATCTGCTGAATCTTTGAACGTTTTGTGAAATAAAATTATTCCTCATATTTTCTCGTATAGTGCGCTGTTTTCGAGTAATTTGAAAGTATCTGTGAAATTTGAAAAATTGGGTAATTTGGTTGATTACAACTCTGTTTAAAAAATCCACAGATGTGTAGTGTCTCTGATTAAGCTAGTTATTCTGAAAGTTATTTTATTTTTCCAGAGGTGGCACAGCTCATTATGAAAACTTAAAATGGCTATACCTTTGTATCAGAGCCGAATCGGAAAAGATTGTATGGGAAATAAGTGTTTCTTTTGACCTCAAGAATCTACTGTTAAAATATTTGTAAGAGCCGAAGTCTCACCCTGTATAATATGGAAATTATAGATATTAAAGTATGTCTTTTGAACTGAAAAACTGAATTAACTATGTGATTTTTGCTAACATGAGTTAATTAACCACGAGACCTGTTTTTCTATCACAGTAGCATCTTTAGTGCATCTTAACCTGAAGATGCTACTGTAATATATTGGTAATGCACTTTTTGAGTTCAATGATGTTCATCGAGTATCAACCACATCAATTCAGAATGTGTTGATGTATGTGTGAACACGAAATTCATATCACAATATTTTGTAATTAATTCGGCTTAGCAATTAAATTCACCAAAGTATAAGCAATTCATTCTGATGACTTATGACAATATCGTTTTATACGTCAAACCCATCATCTGTAGGACATGTCATCTGAAGCAGATTTAGAATTTTCAGGAAAAAAATGAAAAAAAATTTGATGCCCATTTCAAATATTCAAGGTGAGTCTTTGAATCGTAAAAATATTTGAACAGTAGATTCTTGAGGTCGAAATAAACACTTTTTTCCTCTACCATTTTTTTTGATTCGGCCTGATAAAAAGATATAGCCATTTTGAATTTTCATAATAAGCTGTGCCAACCCTTGGTAAACCAAAATTACCTTCAGAATAACTAACTAAATCTATTACAATACACATATGTGGATCTTTTAAACAGAGTTGTATTTAACCAAAATACTCAATTTTTCAAATTTCACATATACTGTTTGATTTTGAACATCGAATTAATTATTGGAAAACAGCATTATACTAGAAAATATGGAGATTTTTTTATGGTACCTAATGGCGATAATGAGAAAACGGGAAGACGTGGATGAGGATGATATTTTGTGTTCCAAAAAGATTCATCAAATAAATGAAAACTATATATTCAGAAAATTTTTGTCATTCGGTAAAACCATTTGTGAGAACTAAGAATAACATTTTTTATGGTTTTCCAACAGCCTGTATTTTTAAAGCCGAGCCGTTTGGATGAAATGGTGAGTAAGTTAAAGCTAGAAATCGCCTATATGGGATTGCTCAAGTATATTTTGTTCCTCCATAAATGACGGTTAATATTATCATTATTAAAATTAAAATAATTAGATGAGTCACAATAAATAGTTAAAAGTAATGTGAAAATAATTATCCCTGGGGTAACTCCACAACATTCACACTAATAATCTCAATGAGATTTATTATGGAAAACATTTCGAAGAAATCGAACATTAGGAAGACAAAATCATTCCTAAAAAAATAGAATTTTCGTTATAGATTGTAAAAGGTAAGGTAAAAATAATAATTCCTTGGTTTTAATTCACACTTTTCCATAGGCAGTGAATAGTGTACGTAAGTATTCACGATACGTGTCCAATTGTTCGGATATCCAACGAATCCTTTAAAGAAACAAATAAAAAGCAATAAAAATGCCTGACGGATATGACTATTATTTTTATGCATATTGCATGCCTGTTCACTCTCGTTGTTGTGACGTCTGTTTCGGGATAGCAATGCGTTCTTAAAATTATTAATTCGGTAGACTGTCATTAATGGGAAACCACAACTTATTAAGCTCCTATTAGGGACAATTAGTAAGTCATTGTGGCACTGTTATCTTTCGCCCCTGATGTTTATCATAGAGGAATTTGTGTCGATGTTGACAATGCTTAGGACGTCTGTTCCAGTGAATCCATGATTCAGATTCTTAATTGAGAAAATATAAGAGCATAAAACAAAAATTGCAACCGACATTTAGTGGCTGAAGATCTTGATGGAAAATCATTATACGAATCCAAATGAGAAACGCTGGTGGCTTGCTTGTATCAACTCTACTGATACAAGTCAATTTTGAGTACGGAAGTTAACACGTTCGCAATGAATCGCTAAGAAACTCTTTCACATTATTTGTATAATATATTTCCACTTTCTTCCAGAGACGAAAGGTTTGTAATGAATATTTGTGATGAAAATCGATAATTGTGTAATATTTTCAGTTTCATTATAAAAAAATAAACAATGTAGTACAAGTGAAGAACAATATTGTGCAAGGGCAGAATGAAATTTCCATTTTTACTCTCTCATAAAACTTTTTGAAGTACTCATTGGACAAAATAATTTTTAGCCTTTTACATAATCTATAGCTACAATTCGAAAATCACGTTTTTTACTGATATCTAATATAGATACGACAAAGGTTTATTATATTTGAATACATTTAATTTAGATGGGATAGACAACAAGTACTTGTCAGTATTCTGAAATCCAAGATATTATAATTGACGATTGAAAACATCTTGTTCTATGTAGTGTGTAGTGAAACAAGTAATTCGAGGGTTACCATAGACTTAACAATATACAAGATACTGAATTAGATGTTGTGGAAATTCAAAGATTTGAAAGAGTTTCCGACATGAATTTTGTTAATTATTTCCGCAAATCGTGGATTCTAATGACAAAAAAATTCGATCGTATTTTTCGATGAACAAGGGCACAAGAGACTCGCCCTGTATATTGGCGACCTTGAGGAGGTGTAGAATCAATTTCTGAGAATTGTTGCTTATTTGAAGTATAAATATTTCTAGCGCTTCTGTAATTTATGATGCATTATAATAATCGTTGAAGTTGCCATCCGTCAAGGATGGAAGAGTGCCTTTACACCTATTCTTTCTTTATAAACTGACTAATGACCATTCTAAATTCATCAGACTAATTAGAGGTTGTCAATTTCTATATGATCCCATATTTTTTACCGAGCAGGTGCCGAGATACTATTGCAAACATTTTTTAACGAACAGATATTTGACGACATAGCTGAGAAAGATTTTCCACGTCTGGATTTTTTTGATATTTCTTATTTCAGATTATCAGAGGTTATTTTTAGGGTTGTTGTGAATTTCTTATGGTTGCTGTACCTATACATTTGGTTTATTCTTGATTTTTTCCACAGAACTGGGTAGTACCATGTAAAAAATATTAATGTTGATACATGTTGCATGACATATTCGAAAAAAATAAAATAAATCGCTACTGTAACAAATGTAGAAAGTGTAACTGGAACGAAACAAAATTGTACTTGATATTAATTCCAAAGCATTATATCGATAGCAAAGATTATAGAGTAAAAAGATGGGAGATGGGAAACGAAGCGACTAAAGTGATGTGAGCGCCTTCTCGTGTTTTAAATGTGTTACTAGGTCCCTAAGACTGACTTCGATATTAATTTGAGGGTCTTTTGCAGAGACATGAAATTTTGTGAGATTTCAGATGGCCATTTTGATCAAAGAGGTTTTGAATGTTTTGGTTCTCGTACCGCTTTTTGTCTTGCTCCTTCTAGTTACTTTTTTTTTTCCTAATTACTTGGTGAAAAATCTCAAAATCCCATTCGAAAATTATTGCAAGGTGAGGAACAGTGGGTCAAATAAAATGGATTTTCCGAAATTAAGTTAACATCATTAAGGAAAATGGAAATGTAAGTATTAAAACTGGTAACATATGTGACTCGATCATTCATTGATTTTTATTTCCAGTGCTCCGAAGTAGACTGAATTTTCAGGGCGTTAAGACAATGATTTCAGCAAATACTACTGACTACGAAGTGCAGTGGACATTTTACTGCAAGCCAATTGAGGATTGTTCATCCAAGTAAATTGTTGTATGCAGGAAGTATCGCTTGCATAATTTTCCCTATTTAGGGGAAATTATGACCCTTATACGTCAATGATTCTCAATGGCTACTCCTTCAATATATTCAGAAAAGAAAATTGTTGTTTGGAAAGTCCAACTTTCATGAAACCTGCTGTGACTGTTTTGTTCATTCATTAATCAATTTGTATGTTGTGTCATAAAGATATCATATCATAAAGAAATCATAAAAAAACATAAAGAAAGTATACTGACGGGCTAACATACAGGTCTTGTATAACTCTGTAAGGTTATTTTCAATTGCTTTTCTGAAAATTCTGGAACTAATATGTAGAAGAATTTTTGAAATGTGAATGTGATGATGCTATATTGAATATTCGTTCATACATAGTAGTTCCTGGTATAAATTCAACTAAGTTCAAAACAATGTATTGCACAGAAATAACACCCTTGACGTATAGCAGATCACGATCTACTTTTGTGTCTTAGTAAAAGCTCTATTTGTTGTCCATAATTTTGAATTATCATTACATGGATGGCCATCCTTGTCTATTTCATCAAATACAAGATAGTGTATTTGTTGTCCTTTAATATCAACGCATTTTTTTGTCGATGTTGCCAACTTGTACAATAGAAAAAACTCTTCAAATTTTGAATACCCATTTTTATTTTTCATTTTTAAGTACTTAAAATCTTTTTTTTTTGGGGAAACGGTTAAAACGGTTATTTCAAAATGTAACGTTTCAAAAATATTTCATAAATAATACATCATTTTCGTCAGAAGAAGTATTCCCTATTATAAAACAGAAAACTATTATTGTTTTTGTATTGACACAATTGATAGTACTCTATCAAACACGGTGGCGACAATTGTGGTCTCGTTTTTTATCGTTTTAGCGAGAATATGGCGGATTTGGTCACATGACGTGACGTGTGCCAATCCGCATTCCGAATTAGAGATCACAGCATTGAAATCTGTGCTTCTAAGCCGCCATATTCTTACTAAATTTCCAATTGTCGCCACTGTGTTTGATAGAGTCACTGTAATTGATAGTGCGTTTCAGCGCCATCTCATTATCAAATGTGGCAAATGTGGTCGTTTCTTACATTTCTACTCTATAATCTTTTTTTAATAGTAATCTCCATCGTAATAATAACAATAATGATGATATTGAGAAATAAAAGACATTGAGTAGTTCAACCACGACACATGTTTCGCAAACCTTCATTTTCAGTCACCTGAAGAGAAACCACTTGACTGCTTTTTTATCCCTTTATCTCCAACTGGTGTGAAACTATACAACATTCAGATCTCATCGAACAATATCTGCCTTTAATTTTGCAACAAACGTTTTGTCGATAGAGAATTAGCAGTTAAGATATTGAAAAATTATATTGTTCTCATCAGGCTAGTATTAGTGACATCCGAGAAGTTTTCAGATTTCGATTTTTCTTTGATATTCCCATCTCCAGTCTACTTCTGGCCCCTGCCTACCTTAAAAGGTACCCTCTAGACTTATTTGTTGTAAACGTAAGGTGAGCTGTTGCGTTCGTACACATTCTGAATATATTTAATAAATTTATTCATCATGCGAGATACGCGCGCCATCCTGCATAAAAGAACAGTGCGCGCTCACGGTAAGACAGGTCTCAGAGGCGGCGTAGGTAGTTGATATTTCAAGCCCGTTAGACTCCGTTCAAGTTTTACAAATGCTTTTTTTACTTTCATTCACCTCGGATTCGACGATTTTGCCTTATCTGTTGCGAGTCTGTAAACTGGTGATTGAAAATTTATTGCACTCAACACTCAACCAAGAAAGGAGCTACTGGATATGTTATAGTTAAAACGTTTATACAGGGTGTTCCTTAATTGAAGGTACAAACGAGGAGGGGTGATTCCTTAAGTAATGTCAAAAAAAAAGTTCCAGAAACATTGAATCGCAAACGTTTCGTTTTCGAGATACATGGGTGTTAAAGTTGGAAAACACATTCATTATTAGAAAAACCGATTTCAATCAGATATGACACAACTAACAATGAATGTATTCACCACAGCTTACCTACTGAATTTTCATGACAATTCGGATTTTTTTGAGGAATTCCAGAGAATCGTTTCCAATTTTCTTCTCCAAATCGGTAGAAGATAAGATAAAACTACCAGACCAAAAAGTTTAGAGTAATAATAAAGCCCTTTTTACATTTTTTCAAAATAACAGTTGCTCTCCAGAAAGAGTTCTGATGGAAAACATGGGACAATGTTGAGAAAAAATATCACCTAGTAGAATTGCTACCGAAATTAGCAGATCACATGGTGTGGACCATCAATTATAATATGTATGCCAAATTTCAGTTGAATATCTTGTGTGTGGATACTGTAAGAGAAAAACTTGAAAAAAAAATCTAACTTTAACACCCTGCATCTAGAAAACGAATCGTTCGCTGTACAATGTTTATGAGACTTTTTTTTTAATATTACTCAAGGAATCTCCTTTTTTCGTTTGTACCTAAAATTTACGAACACCCAGTATGTACATATGGATTGGAATACCTGTGTATGAAAAACAGTTCGTGAATTTCCCGAAGCAATTTCAGAAAGTTTAGCAAAGCAAGTATCTGTAAATTTTTCTGGCTATCCGATGGTTATGTAGGCTTTGACTCTGACCAATCTGACCTTGTTATACAGGGTGTATTTGAAGGTGAGGCTTTTCTTTCAACAGAAGGTAGAATTGGTCAAAATGAAGCGTTTCACCAAAAATCACCTATACAAAACTTTAAACATGACAAAGTTGAAAAAAAAAAATTGAAAATGATTACTGTAATAGATTACGACCCTAGACTCTAGACCGTTTGTTAGCTGAATTATCGAAAAGCAGTGGGAAAAAACTTATCTCCTGATTCGACCATGCGGTTTCGTTTAGGATATTAGCTCGTTCGATATTAACGTGGTAATGAAAGTAGACTCTTAGGATTGCCGAATTGTTCCCATTATTTTTCAGTTACCTACACGATTTTATGAAATGGTTCATTTCGTTACCAACTGACAGAAGAGACTTAGGACACAAGTTCTAAAAATAGAATGATACCCCAAAATCTCAAATTCTCTCAAAAGTGACCTGATGCATCTAATCCGATGAACTTGGTACTGAACCATTCACTGTCCAGCCATATGTTTATGTTTTGTTTCGTTTTTGCGATACCGGAGTCACCTTCCACAGCCATCTTGGATATTTTATATATAGACAATTTGTGGTTAAAAGACTTCTTTTGATGAGTACTACCTTCTGTCAAAAAAAGCCTCACATTTGAAAACACTCTATATATCTGTGTTATGATATGATTTCGGGTATTCACTAAAGGTTATAACAGAAAGTTAAATTTCCAGTTCTTACATGAAAAGTATACGATCCCTTTTGAAAAATCACATTTGACCTTCAAATGTTTTTGTAGATCGAGTTAGAAGTTGAAGTCATCGTCGAGTAGCCAGGAAAAAACACAGAAACTTCTGGCACATTTTCCTAATTTTTGTTTTTCGTCGACCTGAACAAAAAATGACATTTTACGTACAAATATCCGAACGAAAAGTGGAAAACTTTAAAGTCAGGTGCTTTTCGTCCGCAGACACTTTTAGTCCGCAGACACTTTTCGTCCGCAAACACTTTTCGTCCTGTTGTTCGTCACTAAACAATATTAGATCCCAGGGCGATTGAATCAATTTTGTGAAAACAGAATTGGATGAAAACATGAGTGCCTGAGACAATAACTGTCATTTGCTGAGGTCAAATTAATTCCTTACGAAATCTTGTAGATTTTACGAGTGAATTAGGTACGTGGTTTGAAAGTTAGTGTTCAGTATAAGCAAGAACGGATAGTGATAGCGATATGGGTAACAGTAACACTTCAACAGAGCTCAGGGAATTGGCAATTACGATGATATAGATAAGGCCAACAAATGGATAACTACTAACTTTCATAAAGGTATGTGAGGTCAACGAAAAAAAACTGTCTATATTGTCTCGCGTGCTTGCTAGCTTCGGCTGCGCCTCGGCTATATGAATTTGCAGGCTTGACTGTAATGACAGTTTCTCGTCCTTGGTACATAAATAACTACTCTAGTCGGAAAAGTTAGATCTTGTGGGAGCCCTGAAGTAATGAAAAGGCCACTCAAGGCCATTTCCATACTTAAATCCGCTGCTCTTTTTTCTGCCATCTAAATTGTATGATTCCATTTGACTTTGAAATGACCTTCAAGGTTAAGGTCAAGCTAAGAGTCATCATCGCAGAGCCATACAGAAACTTTTATATCAATTATTTTTTTCTATTCTCCTCTCCAGCCTAATTAAAAAGCCTTTCCGGTATTTTTAAAACACCCTGTATTTTTTTCGGAAAGCCGAGCGAGACCATCCAGATGTGACCATTGGGATATGAATTGGATCAAGCTTCTTTCTCCTTTCAATTGTGATTTGGAATGGTAGGAGTTGAAATATTTCTGAGACTTTGCAGTGTTGTTTTGTTATTATAATTAATGAACATTCATGCATAATATTAATTAAAATCATCGAGATAGAATAGAGAGGAGACGCTATGAGATTCAATAGTGCTAGAAAAAAACGGTATCACTAGGCGTGGCTAAGTCTGGGACCAATATGGCGGATAGTACAGAGTCGGATTAAGTAAACTTTCAATGTGTTGTAAAAGAGAAAGTCGAAGTGAAAGTTGACACTAGCGAAGCTACGGAATTTTTGATTCCGTCTACGAAACTTCCGAAGTTTTTTGTAAGTTCTATAAGTGTATGCGTTATAGAGCGGAAATTCGTTCAAATTCAGTGTGTTCAGTGTAGAGTCCAGATCACCTCCAAGATCGCTGGTTCCACGGATATCACTGGTGAGTCGTTTTATTTTTCTCATAGTATAGAAAATATATAACTTAGCCATTTTTCTTTTGTCTTGAAAAATTTTATTTCCAAATTCTTTGAGTAGCAAAGTAATTATTAATTAGATTCTAAAATGTCTGACCATTCGGACTGCGATTCCGTAATGGAAGAAGACGCGCCAGAAATCGCTAATGTCGTGTCCGAACACGATATTTTGAGAGAGGAGAACGCAAGTTTGAAAGCGAGGGTGAATGAGTTAGATAGATGCGTATCTAGCTTAGTTGCTGAGATTAAAAATCTCAGGGAGAGGCTCGAGTTGCAGGAGGGAAATAAGGAAAGTTACTCCAAAGCACTCAAGAAGAACATTATTTTGAAAAATGTCCAAGAAGTGAACTTACCGGTTCAAAAACAGAAGATGGAGGTGGTCAAAACCCCTCAAACCAAAATTTCCCCACCCGCCAAAAGAGTGAGAAAGGATAGCTGCTCGTCAAATGAAGATACAAACAAGAAAAGAGTCTTGGAAACCCCAGACCAAGAGAAAACCACTCCAGTGGAGAGAAAAGAAAAAATCCCCCCTGTGACCCTGAGAGGTACGTCCGAATGGACTTCAATTTCGAACGCGTTAATGCGAAACGGTATTAAATACCAAAGAGCGACGACAGTAAAGGACGGTATAAGAATCGTCCCACAAAGCGCCGATGATCATAGAAGGATGACGGACTTCCTTCATAAAATAAATAGGGAGTTTTACACTCTTCAACGGGAGGAAGAAAAGAAAATATACGCGGTAGTGAGATACCTACCGCTGGATGCAGATATCCCGACGATCCTTGACGACCTCAAGGATCAAGGGATCGTCGATGCTGAGGTCATAAGGATGACCTCAAATAAAACAAAACAGCCGATGCCCTTATTGCTGGTTAAAACCCAGAATAAGGATATCTTCGAGGTGAAAAGGCTCTACAACATGAACTGTGTTGTTGAACCTAAGAGAAGGACGATTGGGCCTGGACAATGTTACCGCTGTCAGCGATATGGACATGCCCAAAGTAAGTGCACTTTTCCATGGAGGTGCGTGAAATGCTCCGGTAATCACAGCTCCAAGGAGTGTACGCTTACCAGGGAGAACGAGGAGCGAAATGCCTCTTGTGTTCTCTGCGGAGAGCAAGGACATCCAGCCAGCTACAAGGGATGTAGCGAATGGAAATTGGTCACTAAAAAGACCAAGAGATCGCCAAGATCGAACCAGACCAGCTCGAGGCCAACACAAAATACACCGAGGCCATCCCAAAACTCTTCGGAAGTGAAGAAACTCCAGGAAACTGCAACCAAAGTGGTCAAAGACACGGAGAATCCAGAGAAAAAGAAAGAAAAGTCAAAAACCGTCAAAAAAGCCGAAACCAGGAAAGGAATTTCTGGAATCACTGAGGAACTAGATAAGTTCACGAAAAACCTCCTCAGCACGATGATGCACAATCTGGAGAAAGAGATTGAGAAGAAGATGCAGCAAATAATTAAGAATATTTAATGGCTGATACGACGATAAAGAACAATCTCATAATTGTCTCTTGGAACGTCGAAGGATTGAGAGCCCGCAGATCAGAATTCGAAGAACTGATTGAAGAGAAGAGACCGGATGTCATAGCTCTCCAAGAAACAAGACTTAACGCCAACGTTCGGATAGCATTTCCCAATTACGATATCTACAGAAATGATAGACCTAACAGCACAGGTGGCATTGCTATACTGGCTAGAAAGAATATGGATCACCATTTCGACCAAATATTCAATGGACAAGAAGTAGAAGCAATATCGATTATTGTGAATACTAATCGAGGACAAGTGAAGATTATTTCAACTTATAAATCACCGGATAAGGACATGCTGGAAGAGGATCTAAAAATGCTACTAGAAGGAAGGCACCCTAAAATCATAATTGGTGATCTTAACTGCAAATCGCAGGAATGGAATAGTAGAGTGGAAAATACCAACGGGAGAAGACTGAAGATTTATGCTGAAAAACTTGATGCAGTTGTAATAGGACCTGATATACCGACCTATATACCAAGAGTAAATGGACTACCTGATGTACTGGACATTGTCGTAATGAAAGACATCACTGAAGAAATCAGCATTGATACAATAGAAGACGGAACTTCAGACCACAATCCCATAGAATTCATAGTGGGACATGGCCCAAGAAACGAAGAAGAGACACAAACCAAGGATCGCACAGACTGGGAGAAATATAAGAATTTACTTCAGGAGAAAATCACGGAAATTCCCCAAATAAACACCCGGGATGAATTAGATGAAGCAGTTGAAAAATTGGAAAATCAAATAAAAGAAGCCTATGAAGAAAGCACCAAGAGAATAAGGAAACCAATTCCGAAACATTCACACGGAGATACGCCAAGGGATATAAAGGAACTTATAAAAAAGAACAGAAGACTCAGAAAAATCTACAGAACAACAAAAAGAGAAGAAGACAAGAAGAAACTGAATAAGCATAGCCAGATATTGAAAAATGCTTTAACAGAACTGCGTAATAGCAGATGGCACCAGAGATTAAGGGAACTGAATACAATAGATCACTCGGCTTGGAAAATGCAAAAACGCTTACGACGAGAACGGACAGTTATACCTCCACTGCATGGAGCAAACGGAATGGTATATACGAGACTTGAGAAAGCCGAAGCACTGGCCTACTCAATTGAGAGAGAAGCCAGAATAAATTACAGAAATGATGATGACAATGAAGATCTAGAAGAAGAAGTGGAGGCAAACGAAGAACTGATGATGGAACCACCGGAAACCGAAACCATTCCAAAACCGGCTTCACCAACAGAAATCAAAGAGATCATAATGAAATTGAAAAACAGGAAAGCGCCGGGAGAAGATAAGATAACGAATTATATGTTGAAGAAATTGCCTAGAAAAGGAATAGCAGCCTTGACGAATATAACAAACGGAGTGATGAGGACCGAATACTACCCAAAGAGATGGAAAACTGCAGAAATGATAGTTTTCAACAAGCCTGGAAAGGAACGGAAATTTCCTCAAAATTATAGACCAATCAGCCTACTATCAGCACTAGGAAAAATCGTCGAGAGGGTTATCGCTAAAAGGCTGAATGAGGAAACAGAAATGTTGAAGATAATTCCACCTGAACAATTTGGATTTCGACGAGAACATTCGACTGAACTCCAATTACTACGGCTCATAGAATACGTCACCGAAGGAATGCAGACCAAACAGGCCACAGGATTAGTTCTGATGGATATTGAGAGAGCTTTTGATAGAGTATGGCACGAAGGCCTAATCTACAAAATGAAAAAAGCAGGATATTCGACCAAGCTGTGCAAGATTATAAGGAACTATCTGAGGAATAGAAACTTGTATGTGAAAATAGATGGAGCAACCTCTCAAACCAGACAATTAGAAGCGGGAGTGCCTCAAGGATCGGTACTTGGACCTCTGCTTTACGTAATATACGTCTATGATATCCCGAAGAATGCTAGAAATATGCTCACCTTGTACGCAGATGACACAGGAATAGCGTTCAGACATCGACGCCCAGAGATCATACACCGGAGACTGCAGGAAGCCATAGATGAATTACTCAAATGGTGCATCAAATGGAAAATACAAATCAATGGAAGAAAGACTCAAGCAATATTACTGCAAAAGAGAAGATTGGGGATGGAAGAAAACCTTGAAGTTGATGGAGAAGAGATTGAATGGAAAAATGAAGCAACATACCTAGGAGTGACGCTTGACAGAGGACTTACATGGAAAAACCACATCAAATGTGCAGTTGATAAAACAAAAGCCGCAATGAGTAAACTTTATCCACTCATAGGCAGAAGAAGTCATATGAATAAGAACATCAAGTTGACGATGATTAAAACAATTGCGCGACCACAACTCACATATGGTTCGGCGGCATGGGGCTTCGCAGCCAAGACCCACATCAAGAAAATACAGGCCACTGAGAATAAACTCCTTAGAATGGCGATGGACGTACCCTGGTTTGTTAGGAACAAACAAATCTACAAGGACTTGGAATGGGAACCAGTTACAGAATTTATGAAAAGAAAGGCGGAAAGGATATTCGACAAAGCCAAACAACATCCAAATGAGGAACTACGAAGATTGGTCGACTACGATCCAACGGAAGAAGCTAGAAGGTCAAGAACCTACCACCGAAGACCCAGAGATCAGTTAAGGATTTAAATGTAACCAAAGAAGAGCTTAACCTATAAAAGCTATAGGCAGCATACAAATATCAACACGACTACGATCGTGTGAGAGTCCAGAAACCATAAGAGTCAACTGGTTAATAGGCAAAATGCCCGGAACCTATGAAGAAGCAGTTAAGGGTTTTTAGTGGGTCTCGAGCTCAGAGAGTGAGAATCCCCACACTGTTCCCCCTCAGGAGAGGGTGTGTTCGTCTGTTTGCAGATTTTCCCCCTGCTACACCAAAAAAAAAAAAAAAAACTTTCAATGAGATGTATAGGTATATTCTTGAAAGTGAGCACCCAAACAAAGTTTTTGACTCGGTTTTTGAGAAATCTGAATAAAATTTGACAATATTTACTAGTATTATACCCAGATGAACAAGAGGGAAACAATATAGATTTGTGAAAGTAAATGATTTATTGGCCTTTAAACAAAATAATTTTATTATTATAGTGCCTCATACTAATTTTTTCATTTCGCTTTCTTTTCATTGAATATTTCATTCTTACATAAATTTATTTATAAACAACGCTTTTAATTAATAAATATCTGTGACTATCAAATACAGATTGGTTTGAACTATGTACAACTAAATCTAAGAATACATTTGTATTGGTGAATTCTCTGAGTATTCTATTGGTCAAAACATCAAGTAAGATGTTCAAACCAGCAGAGGAAAAATAATTTTTCAATTCCTTCTCCGTCTGCGTGCAAATCCAAATAACATATTTAGATGGATATTGTGAGTAATTTTCTTTTCCTGGGAGAATTCTCTATAAGCGAGCTCACTTGATTTGAAATTCTTGGTAAATCGTCAGTTTTTTGTGGACTAGTTTCAGAAGTTGGTAGAGCAGATGTATTTACTACTGCGTCAATAATCTCCGTTTGTGGTGAAATCACAATATCAGAAAGAATTCTTATTTTTGGTGGTCGAACTGCTTCCTCCTATAATGCAAAGAGTTTTAAGTATATTCCTATACAAAAGCTAGTATATCTAAGTGAAATAGTAGTAATAGACTTTACAAAAAAGGTTAAATTCCTCATTTTCCTTGCTTTCAGGCTTCAGGAAAAATTGAAATTTCACAACAACAAATTACTTTCTCAATCATCATATAAACGTGTAGGTATTTTTTATACATACTTCATATATTGTGGGAACCGCATTTCGTTGCAGACGAACTAAGCTTTGTGATGTCCGATCAAAACATTCTGCTGTAAAATATTTGGAACAAAACACCTCATAATTCGAAGGTTGCCAGATTCCTCGGTTAACAAATTTCACCCAAGATATACGTCTTAGTGGGTCTTTAGGAAATCTGTTAAAATAAAGTTAATCGAATATCAAATAAAGAATTTTTTTTCAGACGATAATAATATACATTACTATCAGATTATCAAGATAGAAATGAAAGAATTACGAATACGGATCTGTTTATTACTCATTCTCACCTATGAAATGTTATTCCTGTGATTTTCTTTTTATCTACCTCGTCTCTGCCGGAAAAACTGCGTAGAGCACATGACACCATTTTATTGTCCAATATGAATCGGAAACATGAACGCAATTGTGTAAATGTGACCAGAATTGAACTCTAAAAAACGCAAAACTGACAGAAAATTCATGAATGTCAGAGTCTCGTACCAATATGGCGGATCTGATACCATTTTAGTCGAATGATGATGACTTCTCTCTATTATTCTATCTCGATGATTAAAATAATCTTCTCTGAAGGCAGCAAGAAAAGCAATAAAGGGGGGTTGAAAAACCATTTTGGGAATCAAACCTGTTGAATTCAGGCCAATTAGGTAATATACTTCTCCCAACGTAGATCTGCGATTGGAATGCGTGAATCTAAAAATAACCTCATTAACATTTCATAAATCTTCCCGTCCATCAACAAATCTAAAAAATCAGACAACTCCACGAGGAAAGACAAAAAGGTATCTCTTTACTTGCACGCTCAAAATAAAGCTAAACCGTCCGCACTAATGAAGCAGTCCACGTTATGATTTCCGAAACTAATTGGGAGGTACTGAAATGGAAAACAAACGGTTCGTACAAGTGGATACGACAAGAAAACGAAAATCGCTGATATTCTATTATTATCCAGTCGCTACTTTCAACGGCGTCTAGACCATTAATCAGAGAAACCTTACGTTACGAAGGTGTACCCTATACGTGAGGAGTCCTTTCCCCTTATCTGGTTGCTTGTTCATGTGAGCAGACTTCCTGACATTTGACGTCACATATCTGCCCTCATCTTCCGGTGCCAAATTAACCCACTCGGCCGGCTGCCTGCACTGATTAGCCGTAATTATTACTGCCCATACCCCAACAATCATTGTGACAGCAGACTCAACACTCCACAACAGACGCTTACTCGGATTTAAGTATATACGTACTGAAAAACCCTCAAATGCTACGATGAAACAAATTTCGAATATAGACCGTGAATCCCAGAGAATAGTTTATATCTGAAGTAATTGAAGCCAGCCTTTAGATGCAACGAAAAGGTCAAAAGTTCTCAAATCGAGCTATTTTCTGCCAAATCATAAGTAGTACGTAGGCATATTACATTAGAGTGGGTAGATTGCGGAAAAAAATAGGATGACTGTACAAGATACAGAAAGGAGTTGCAATTCCTTTCAAAGCCGATTGGAAGGGTTATGCTGATGACGTAGAAGGTGGCAAAGTCTACCAGAAACCAAAACTCGGTTAGTTATCAGTGGCAGAGCATAGAAAATGAGTACATTTATGAGGAAGATAATTCAATGTACCTTCAACTTTTGTGCGAAAATGATATTTATCTAATGAATGATTCACAGGAAGTGCTGCAGATACTTTTAAGAGTTAGGCCCGGTACTTTCACCTGCAGCTAAGTCTTATTCTTAGGATAAGTAAAAATGATGTCTTTCCACTATCAGATAGTGTTAATAATCGAATAAATAATCCCTTTTTGCCGAATAAATCTGTCGTAAGGCTGACTACAGATTACGTGGGCCCACGTCAGAGTAATCTGTAGGCACCTTAAGACTTTATTTGACAAATACGGACATGGATCGAATGTCATTATTGGTTGGTAGATTCGTGATGTATGGTTATTCTTATTCTGAACGAAAAATCAGGGTCAGGCCTAATGAATTCTCGCTAAATAAACGCAGATTCTATAGGTAAGAAATAAAATGAATTATAGAAAATGCGCCCAAAAAGATTTCGAAGATTGTTGTTTGATTATTTGGCCAAAGTGAATCACATTTTCGGAAGGGATACAATTTAAAGACCATCCTGTATTATCTGCATTGATAAAATTGATAGATATTCTACAACTTTAGATTCTTTTTTGACACTGTTATGAATGATAGCACAGAAGGAGCATATACAACAAAACAACTCCAAATACAATCTTATATAACTTGATGCAGGTAATGGATAGAAGAACTTTGTGTTCCGTCCAATATACTTCAGTGTTCAGTGTATTCTTCTTCCATTACTCAGGGAATAATATCAGAAACAATTGGTGTTGATCCAGATCAAATATGAATACAGATAGACCTAATAATGGTGTTCAAATCAAAACGTATAATTCTACTCATTAAAACCTGTAAGCCGTCTACTAGATGCTGCAAGATGTACAGGGTATCTCATATCCCAAATTGATTTTGTATGTTTCTGGTACTTCTAGACTAGACAGGTAAAAACGTCGAATGATATCTTCATTCGTCTTAAAGATAAACTTAACCGAATTTTGATATTTTATCGATTTAGAAAATGTTTCATAACCTCTTTATTTTCGAAAATACCTAAAAACGGTTCTACACCATATTCAACTTTTTTCATGTCTTCTACCTACTAAGGGTGGAAAAAAAATACTTCTTTATTTTAAATGCAGATGTTTTTTATCTCGATTTGCCCAAAACATTGGAAAATTTATACAGGGTGAGTCTTTGACTCGAACAAATATTTTAACAGTAGATTCTTGAGGTCAAAATAAACACTTTTTTCTTATAGGTACCATTTTTTCCGATTCGGCCCTGATGAAAAGATATAGCCATTTTAAATTTACATCATGAGCTGTCCACCCCTGGAAAAATAAAATTACTTTCTGAAAAATCAGCTAAATCTGTGACATTACACATCTGTGGATCTTTTGAAGAGTTGCATTCGGTTAAAGTACCTAATTTTTCGAATTTCAAAGAAATTTTTAATTTTTTAAGATCAAAATGCTCAAAAACAACGCATTATACGAGGAAATATAAAAAATACTTTTATTTTACATAACGTTCAAATATTCATTATCAACGTCCAACTCAGTTTCAATAGTTGGGTTTTATGAATTTTTGGCATTTTTATGGTAAGTAACGGTCATAATGAGAAAACAACAAGGCGTGGGAGATATCTTGTGTTCGAAAAAGATTAATCAAATAAATGAAAAACCATATTCCGAAATCCATTTCATTCGATAAAACTGTTTGTGAGATAAAACCTCAGATAAAACTAAAAATGACATTTTTTTATGGTTTTTCAACAGCCTGTATCTTTTAAACCGAGTAGATTCGGAAAAAATGGTCAAGGAAAAAAAGTGTCTTTTTTGACCTCAAGAATCCACTGTTAAAATATTTGTAAGAGTCAAAGACTCACCCTGTATATGTCGATATATAAGGTACTCTTACTCAAGGCAAAATCCCCATGTTAGAGAAATTTAAATTTTTATAGAGTTCCATGAAACCATTGCGATCACAAAATTGTTCAGTCTCAATAAATCTCCATCCTATGATGAAATTAAAACTTCCTGTTCATAGAATTTCATTTTTTAGGTGAAACATCTTCAATAAAATCATGTCATTCATGCTACACTCAATTTGAATGAATATCGAACAGAATTCCTATAATCGAGTTTGATATAACTCATAAAGAGTTCTTAAATTGAATACCATTATTCTGTAAACAAATTCGGCATCTTTTTCCAACACACTTCACTGTACGGTATTCAACAATTTGGAATACCCTGTATCTTTTTTTTTTTTTTATTAAAAGAAGGTGTCTCGACTGCTATGGTCATTGACACAAAGGGACATTAAAATCCAAATGAGTTAAATTAAATACAATGAGCAATGGATAGACTATCAAGAAGAAATACCCTGTATCTGAAGTAAGTAGAAATGAAGAAATGAAAACGAACTGTACTAAATTTGAGGCAAGGCATAAAATATTTAAAATAAAATTTCTATTTATAAATTTTCTCCCCACAGCAGGTACCTATACCTTAACGGGCAAACGGCAAATATTTTCAACTCTCATATAAATTCCTTAATTTCATTTTTGCGTACAACTATTTACTCACCTTCGTATAAATCTTAGGGTTGAAAGTTACACGACGCTTTTTGATCGGTTCATAAAAGTCCTCTTCTTCCAAACCATAATCGAAAGCACTATCGAAAGACTCCAAGTCCATCTGGAAATGAATTAAAGGATTATTTTCGTATCCTTATTGAAAAAGTAGAATATAATCAGATGCACTAAAGAATTTTAAGGAATTTCTTCATTGTTATTATTGTCATGCAAATAATTTTTGCGAATATAAGTTTGAGTCAACCAAGTTTTAGGGCTAGGTGAAACCGTAAAATTATTGATACTTTAAACACAACTTTCTGGGTTATTTATTATAAAAATCTGATTTCGGACATTTCAACTATTCTTATACCTGAACACACAAAAAAACTGGAATAAAAATAAATCAATTATTATTAAGGGATTTTAAAGCTAGTCATGCGATATCGCAAAACAGTGAATGCTGAACGATTTTTCCAATGAGAGTATCGATATTTTCAACGTATCGACATATCATCAACATCCCTATATTGAACGTCAGTTTGGGAACAAAAGTTGGTGAACTATTCATCTGACAAAACCCGAAGGCCTGGTTGCCACCTGTTGCCCTTAAAAGAATATCAGGTTACAATATATTATATGGGATATGGGGTTTCTCGACTCGACTAACACTCTTTCTGGTCAGTTGTAGCAATCCTAGTAGTAGATACTCTGAACGAAAATTCTGCTTGATGACGACAGCGAAATACGTAGGTAGGATTATACTCTCACGAAACTATAATGGCTTCATTTCATTCGCACTGGATACGCCTCCTTCGATTGTTTATTCATATTATGTTGAGAACTGAATAAGCCTTCGTAGACCTCAGTCAGTTTTGCTGGAGATATACCAAAGAATTGTTTGATTTCTAATTTTTTTTAGTTGGGCATACCATATTTTATAATACCATTTAATCATTTTTCGAGCATGCAAAATCAAACCCATTATTGTAGTAACATCCATCCAAGCTTAAAGAAAGTTACATGAAAATGAAGAGATTTCGGAAAACAGAATAGACATAGGTATCTAGGTATATGGAGAATTCCATCAAATTTCATTTTGTAGGTTCTGTCACTTCATTTATCGCGAATATGAGCAATAATTATTCGCTAGTTAAGCAAAACACGACAACGATACACTTTGGCGAATGGTTACCTAAATCTTTTCATCTTTTATCAATTACTACCTTACGAAAAAAGGTTGTTTTCGATGTCACTTCAAAAACATCACTTAATCCCGAAAAGTATAGCATTGATTTTGAAATGCATAACAAGAACGATCCAGTTCATCCTTATACTTAATAAAAAAAAAGGATTAAAAATAAACCCCATCAGTAAATAAATCATCGCCATCAACAAAACTTGTGTCCATTTCTGGCACAAAAGTTAGGGTTGCCATTCAAAAAACTCAACAACCTCCCAAACTTTTGTTGAATGACATGCTCCTCAATTGTACAGGGTGATCCAAAATCCAGGTTATAATTTTGTAAGTTGAAGTTCAACTCAAAATTAAGAAGTTTTTTCGAGTAGATTTTTTTCTATCTCTAATCCCTTCGGAGATTTATTTTTATAGGTGAATTCTAAACGAGTTGGAATAATGAGAGTTTGAATTTTGGATGATATTTCAAACAGATGATTTCCAATATTTTCATGTTTCTTTTTATTTCTCACTCATTGCTGTAGCACGTTACCAAGAATAAACCTACAAAAAGATTGAAAAAAAATCGGTGGTATCAAACCCTAATTTCTTAGGGCTAATTGCGACTGTGTGCCCTCCTGTGACTGAAGAGACCCAGCCCTGATCTACAGATCCTTCCACACTCCGGACATGGATAGTCACCAATTATAACTGTGGACCAAAGACCTCCACTGTGATCTATTTAACGCTAGTTGTTCCCAGTTATGATTGGCGATAACTGATTTAAGGGATTGGTATAGTATATCCTTACACCGCTGGACTCCTGGTTGTTTCCGAGCTCATTCTGTGAATTCGCCATACAGAGCCATTTTGGGGAGTCTTGTTTCTTGCATCCTCAGAATGTGGCCGCTCCATCTGAGTCGGGCTCTCGTTAGTTGAGTCTCAATTGTTGTACAACTCGCGCGCTGCAAGACTTCTGTATTTGAAATTTTGTGGAACCATCTAATGTGCATCTGTCTTAGCTGAAGTTGTTGCGTTTGTTCAAGCTGTTCAATATGTGTCCTGTAGGGTGTCAAGCTTTAGCTTCCGTAAAGAAGCGTTGGAACGAGCACTTCTCACAAAGCCCCAGTGGCGTAGTTTTTGGGGGTTTCGTGTCTCCAGTCGCTCCTAACTTTTACGACAATAAGGATATTGACTATTCACAGCCATTATTTGATTATTCAGACTTTTCTCCACAAAAAATCCAATATTTGTTATCCCAACTCGTTTAGAATTCATGAAAATGAATGAAAAAAATTAAGTTCAACAGCCTGTATCTAGGAAGGGATTCGAAAAAATTTAGCTTGAAAAAACTACTCAGTTCAACTATAGATATATCACTTCCTAAAGTTAATACCTGGTGTTTCGAATCACCCTGTAGATCAAATAAAAATTAAACTGTTGAAGCATTAGAAGAACCTAAATAACGAAATTATTTTGTGTATATTTCTTCTCTTTGGAGAGAGTATAATATAGTAATAAAGGAGACTAGAACCCGAAACCTTTCGCTAGGTCTTGACCTCAAATTCTCCGTAAATTGATGGCTCTTCAAACTTTACGACAGGATCAATAGCAGCTCGCAAATTTACCTACCGTCATTGGCGGCCCTAACTGTATGTATTTCATAGTGGCGCCCGACACCTATCCAAACACAAAAAAAAATACTTTCATCTTGACGTCATTATAGTCCACATTTACAGCGCCTCCTTCAGAAAGGTAAAGCTTATAAATAAGTAATTTACCGAAATAAATGATCGTCTTCTGGCTTTACACTCAGAGCCGCCACTGGCTATACACAATAAAATATTCCTGGAATTTCAAGAAAAACTGAATAGAGACAGGCAGTGGAAAGGTGATTTAGAATTTATGGCGAGCTCACTCCAACCTTTGACGGTTTTTCGGAAACCGAAGGTATTCTAGTAAATACATAAAAACCTAAACATCTATTAAGCGATTTGTCGATAAATAAGGACCTGAAGAAGTATTCCTCAAATTTGTGAGGTAAAGGTGATAATTATTATCGAAGAGCAGAAAGTTCCTCAATTTTAATGAATTATTGGTACAAGATTATTTACATTTTTTCCACATTGATTTATTATTGCAAATCACCATCTGAAACTATAGAAATTCGATCATGACAAAATTTTTTTCGATACTATAAGATTCAAATTTACATTAATAGAAAAGTAATACAGCTCAAGTCTGCTGAAAAATTGTTTCATCATTGCGTTAACATAAATAGTGACTGGTGTCCCATAGGGCATAGTTCAAACTTTTGAAGTTTGGAGACCTACATGAATCGATTAAAAAAAATAAATAAATAAATGAAAAACAGGCCATCAAAGCCGGTTAGCTTGCTAAAAATAACAGTAATCGATTCTATATGGTTCTATAGGAAAGTAAAATAGTGCAAGCAAAAAAATAACTGCGAGTGCCTAGCAGATATTCCCTTATTCAATCACTTAAAAATCAGAACGGTAAATTTAGAAATCGTATCAAAAATTCAAAGAGTATATAACATAACATACAGGGTTGAGCATAAGTCTTGAATGAAATTAATATTTCTTCAGCTAATAACTCAACGAAAACGCTGAAACCCGCCAACTGATTTAAAATTACCCTTATTTTCTGTCAATACGCTGTGTTTTTCTTCAACCCTTGAGCTGTAACCCCTCCAAAACTTTTCAAATGGAAATATTCATTAATAATGTTAGATCAGAAATATTGGTTTTCAAATTTCTGACATTATTATTCCTGATAAATTGAAAAGTTTAGTTTTGTCGATAAAAGTAACTTGACATATTTTGTAGAATTTGCCGAGCTCTACAAAACTTTCATCAGAACTCTTCTGAGATCTGAGAAGTTTTGCCAAAGGAAATATTTTAAAATTTTTGAGCTGATTTTATTGCTCATAAATTGAAAAGTTTTGTTTTTTTGATTAAAGTCTAATAGCCGAGCGCTATTCAGAACTGAAATACGAGGATGTATTGATATATCTAATTAGCCTAGGCCAGTTCCATGCATAAAAAAATATTGCGTTACCCTAGCATCGAACAATAACTCATTAGAAGTGTCGGTGTGAAGTTTGAGGTCACAATAAATTAAGAGAAAGAATATGTCCACCGAAATTGTGGAAATCGAAAAATTGGAGTATCGAGCCATCATCAAGTATCTGTATTTAAAAGGGTTAAGAGGTAAGCAGATTTACGAAGATATGCTCTTGGTGATCAATGTCCTTCGTATGCGACCGTGAAAAATTGAACTGCAAGCTTCAAAAGAGGTCAATTTTCCATTGAAAATGATGACCGATCGGGAAGGTCAGTTTCTGTGTCAGTTCCCGAAAATATCGATGCAGTTCATGACATGATTTTATCAGACCGTCGAATAGGGCTGAAACGGATATCTGAAATCCTGAATATTTTATACCATCGCGTTCATCATATAGTTCACGTCAATCTGTGCATGAGAAAAAGTGCTGCAAAATGGATTCCCAAATGTTTGAATGTTGACCAAAAGCGTGCAAGGGTAGAAGCATCGCGTTCTATCTGTGCTCGATTTGAAAACGATGTAGACTTCTTAAACCGAATTGTTACTATATATGAGACTTGGGTACATTTCTACGATCCAGAAACAAAGCAACAATCGATGGAATGGCTACACTCTGGTTCTCCAAGACCTAAGAAGTTTCGTGTCCAAAAATCTGCTGGAAAAGTTCTTGCTTCAGTTTTTTTGTGATTGCCATTTAGTAATCATGATTGATTTAATGGATAAGGGTAGAACAATAACCGGAGATTACTATTCGACATTACTGACCACTCTACAGGAAAAAAATAAAGAGAAAAGAAGTGGAAAGCTATCCAAAGGTGTTTTTGCAGGACAACGCCTCTGAACACAAATCTCATGTTGCCATGAAAAAAATTCGTGATTTGAGGTTTGAATTACAAGAACGACCCCTTTATTCACCAGATTCGTTGAGTAATATATGTTAAGTAATAAAATATTTTGAGATTTTGTTTGGTTCTATAGTAGGCTAAGAATTTCTCAATATATCCTAGTATATCTTTTTTTCTCAAAATAAAATTTTTCTAAAGAGTCAAAAACCTATGTTCTATTTTTTTTTTCGTAGATATTTTTCTTGAAATGATCAAGAACTCTAGAACTCTTTCTTTTTCAACGAAAAATGTTACCTGAACTCGTTTTTAGCGCCACCAATTTGTTTTTTTCATTTGAATCTACAATTTGCCGAAACTATTCAAAATTTGTATCAGGAACTACAGAACTCCTTTAAATCTACCCAGAAATTCAAAAAAAAATATAGAATTTTTCGAAAAAATCGCCGTCAACTTCACATGAGTATTGAGAAACTATTAATTTAGTTTGTTTTACTTTTGTTTTTCTTCTGTTTACCAAAAAATTAAAAAGAACAAAGATTAAATTGGGATTCCATTTTCCCTTTGATCCGTGGTATATGTTTCCATTTGAAAAACGCAAATTAGATGTGATTACAAAGAGGTTGAAAAAGAATACTCAACTTTTTCGCCAGAAAATGAGGATAATTAAAAATCAGTTGACGGGTTCAGCGTTTTCATTTTGAGTTATTGGTTGAACAAATACATATACATATCATTTAATTCCAGATTTATGCCCAACCCTGTATGTGTTGGCTATAATTCTCGCGGATGACGTTCACCAAACAAGACGAAGTCAAGTTGGGTATGTAAATAATCCGAAATAATCAAATATCAAAATAATCAACCGAAAAATTTTAAATTTTTTCAATATCCAAATGTACTAAATCTCATTTTCTTAGGTGATCGAATGTGTTTCTGAATGGAGCGGAGCTTATTATGTCAAAGTGGAAAATTTATAAACCGTAAACTCATTTTATACCCATTCCCTCGATGTGTATCGCTAAATTATCGCTCTGAAAGTGTCTCGTCCGTCTTAAAATCATCGTTGGAACATTTTTATCCCGACAAAATGTAATTCAACACTCCTGGGACGACCGCAGCAGGTTTTATCAACCAGTTTATCGTCATGTTATTGTTTTACATCAAGATTGGATAAGTACATCGAGGTAAGGAGACTCATACGGGGTTTGTTGATACAGAGTGTCTATTCGGACACGTCACCCGTTGTACCTAATCACATGATCGTTTTTCCAAAACTATTCTAAACTATCAATTTTTTTACGTGAAGGCACGTGTTATGATGACGATTTCACTTTCTTAACTTTATCGTACCTATGCAGTCCTATGCATTAAATTGACAACGTTTTGAGTGACACATCATTTGTAAGGCATTTTCAATATGTCTGCGGCCTTGAACGTGTTTTGATTCGATCGGACACAATAAAACTATATGGAAAAATTATTGGCCAATAATACATATATGTACCCACATAGATCTCTAGTTTCTTGAAAGAAATTAAATTAATAGTTTTTTCAACTGAGTATTAACTGAACATTGAAACGATGAAACAGTTGAGCTTCAATTGTACTAATTTTTTGGCAATATTTTCTCCAAACCCTTAGTCGCAACCTTACCCAACAGCTCACAAAAAATCATTTTTATTTTTATTTCATTCTCGTCATTATCGGGAACTTGAACAAAATGCTATCAAAAAATACATACATACATTAAAATAAAGACTATGGTGAGATTCGTTTCTGGGTGGGGTTGCTGCTAAGGGGTTGATAAAAATATTAAATTTTATTATCAAAGAATGGGTACAATTGAAACTCAATTAACGCGTGTCAGCGTTTCAATTTCCAGTTATTGGTTGAGAAACTATTTGTTTTTTTCTCGAGAGAGTTTTGTATTTCTTCTGATAACCACAAAATAAAAAAAAATTATGGAGGAGTTACAGTTTCCGTGAGCTTTCAAACGCATATTGTATATGTTTTCATATACAGTGCGCGTCAAAATTATGGAACAAATAATTATAAGAAAAATATTTGGCAACAAAATCCTGAAACAGGTCAATTTTTGTTTCACTTCCACCAAATTTTTATGCATTTTTGAAGATTTTTTGTTCCACCCTGTGCCATCCCCATCAACCCTCTAAATTTTTTTAATAGGGAAAGTGGCTCATGTGGTACTTTTTTTGGCAAGCTCTTTGTATCTTCTCTACAGGCGTGAGGAAATTTTCAAGAAAAATTTTTTTGGAAAAGTTAGTTAGTCAAAAGAGGTTTTCAGTATGTGTTGTCATATGGCTCATTTACTTTGAGACGATGGTACCTGATGAAATTTGTCACCGAATGAAAGTCGACCGACTATTACAGTTTTTTTCATGCACAACTTTCAACCCCTTTCAACCCCCTCACGTGAAAAATTAGAATGTGTGAAACACTGCGATTCAGTTATGATCCTAAATGAGTAAGTTATTAGAACGTTTCTACTGAAGTTGAAACTTTTCGATGAAATGATTCAATTCAAAGAAAGATTTCTGATGACATTTCATCAATGTTATGAATGTGTTACTAGGTAGAACCATGTAGAGATTTTGAATTCGAAGTAATAAAATTGTTTTTCATGCATGAACAAAAGTGTGATGGTCGACTTTCATTCGGTGACAAATTTCATCAGGTACCATCGTCTCAAAGTAAATGAGCCATGTCAAAGTGCACCTACTGAAAACCTCTTTGAACTAACTAATTTAAAAAAAAAATTTCTTGAAAATTTCTGCACGCGTGTAAAGAAGACACAAAGACCTTGCCAAAAAAGTACCACATTACCCAGTTTCCCTATTCAAAAGTTTTAGAGGGTTGATGGGGATGGCACAGGGTGCAACAAAAATCCTTCAAAAATGCATAAAAATTTGGTAAAGATGAAATAAAAATTGACCTGTTTCAGGATTTTGTTGCCAAATATTTTTCTTCTGAGAAAATGAATTTGTTCCATAATTTTGACGCGCACTGTATGTACCAAGGGGTTGTAGATAAACACTCAATTTATTGCCAACAAATGTGGATGATTAAAAATCATTTGACGTCAGCACTTTCATTCTGACTTATTGATTGAAGGATTATTTATTTTATTTCAAATTTATCATTCTGTGATCATAATCTGCATCTTATGTAGGTACTTTAAATGAGTCGAATTATGAATTGATGGAAATGTATCTATACAATGACTCTCGTATTACCGAATAATCTCACCGTGACATACCAATTGATCAATTCAAAAGGGGAATAAAATTATATCATGTTACTTGGTGTGCCCTAAGCTAATTCTATTTAATGTATGTCTCACACTTCAGATATTTCGTGAATTATCATGTTCCTATGTAAGTAGGTCGTTAGAATTTCTGCTCACCAAATGAAATTCACACAGGTATTATCATGTTATTTCATTATTTGATTTTTTGGTTGGAGCAAAACGATCATTGATTAATGTATTGCTGAGTGCTCAAACTATGAAAGTACTCCTGATGACATTTTCACAGCTTGAGATCTAGGACATGTGGATTTCAGGATAACGCTCAAAAGTTAGCTGAGAGATACTTTTTTCCATAGAATCTAATAACAAAGTTTATTAGTAAGGACAGATAAAAGTTTACATTAAGTTCCACTACATATTTAACCCACAAACAATAAAACCAGATACCACGAAGGAGTATTAAAAATACTTCGTGTGTGTGGTATTGTATCGACATAGCCGAGAAGTTGTAATAAATTGGTAGGGTATAAGTCAAAACCAATGAGTGTCATAAATTGGTTCCATAAACCTGAAAGTCTTCGGTATCTAATATTCATCATTCACAGACGTACTTCAAACTTCTTATTTTCTGTTTGCTATGTTATGAATTTCCTCCCTTGGAAGAAGGAATATCCATCTTCGACCATATAGAATCTTTAACCATTACAAAAACTCTGGAAATATTCCAGTTTTCAGCATTTTGAAAGGAAAATGGAATGAAAGATGTTTCTCAACCGAGCTTCTGCAACTGACCACAACCATGAGCCCGAAAACCGGGAAAGAACTCCAACAGAGCTTAATCCTTTTGATATCTGAGATATCTGGAATGAGTGAATGTTCCTCTAGAGAGGAGTGTGAAATCTGGAAAGCTAATGCCATAATAATAAAGGGCCTATGTTTTCTTTTCTATGAAGAGCAAACATGAAGCTATTTTACTTTTTCAACAATTCTATGAAAAACAAATAAGAGAAAAATTCTGAAATACCAACAAGACACGAGAAGAGACAAATACTTTACAGAAATAATACTCCTTACTATTCTGACAAACCAAGTTTTGTCAAATGTTTCTTGAAATCATTCACAGAATAACTATCGAATAGGTAGATACTGAAAGCTATTGTATCGAGCATTGTATACATATATTGACATCACAAAACGTGAAGGATGGTCGATCTAAACCTAGGCAACATAAGATTATTCCTTCAGCTCACAGACACATCATATGCATATCTTCCACTATAAGCTTATCACACAGATGTGGAATCAAGCGGTAGAAATTGCATGTGAGATATCATTATATTAAGTACATGTAGATCATTATAGCAAAACACCTATACATTTCGAAATGCAAGTTGCAAGAATGCATTGTCGAACAAAAAAGTCAAATAATAACAAGTGAAGAAATTAGGATCATATCGAGCGAAGATTAGCCATGATGTTACTTTGCGACATGGACAAATTAAAATACTTCTCTCTGAATGAATGAAGAACCTCATTAGGTGTCCTTGCCCTATTCAGTAGCCAATTATTATTAAAATTTCATTATTGTGGGTTTCGATTATACATTATATTAAGAGGAGTTTATACCACAGGAAATACTTCCAGAATGTGGGGTGTTGCCGGAACACTTGATCGATAAGTAAAAGTTACAGATATTTCCATATTTCCACTTTCGTAGAAAAGATGGCAGCACTTGAGGAACGGCTTTTTTCAATTTCACCAGGATACGAATTGTAGCCAACGGCGAGACTTTTCGAGAAATTTCTTCATGTGGAAAAGCATAGAAGAGATAATTGCACCTCGGAAAGTTAATAACATGAATGAATATTTGTTCTTCAATGAAAAAAAATTAATTTTTTTTTCGTTTGACGAATAAGAAAGTTTCTGACTTTTCGAGGTGACGAACCGATTGAATTGAATTATAATGAAAACCCCATATAAATTAGTGGTTTCTGACGTAAGGTATTCTTTGTCTCTTTTTGAACTGACCATTGAAACGTTATAGACCCCTCTAGACCCCTTTTAAGGACGGAATTTTGTCCGCTTTCTCAACAAACATTGTTTATCACAAAACTACAAACTAATGGGTCGACGCTAATCTTCTCTCGATCCAGTGATACTGTCGTAACTTGTTTTTATTTAACTTTTTTGTTCGACAAAAAATGTCAAAGAAATTACCACTTGCCATTCCATTTTCAAATTCCCTCAGTTTCGAATTAGTTGATGTTTGTTAAATATATTTTTAACTACAAGAATTCGATATTTGGTAAACATGTGTAACTTGATATACCATAACAAATTAGGATTGCTATTTAAGAAAATTATCGATGTCGTCATATCACGAATTTGGGACAAGCTGTATAACATTTTCTTTCATCAAAAAGTGCGCGATTTAATACTGATCACCTCTTCGAGTAT
This sequence comes from Coccinella septempunctata, assembly GCF_907165205.1. Taxonomy (NCBI): domain Eukaryota; kingdom Metazoa; phylum Arthropoda; class Insecta; order Coleoptera; family Coccinellidae; genus Coccinella; species Coccinella septempunctata. The sequence continues at coordinate 8,095,943 of NC_058190.1, read as the reverse complement.
ATTCACAACAACAAACTGTCTTTGATTTAATGAATTTATTCCAAGTTATAGACTCTCACTGTATGTGGATTTTTACAGCCATAAATTCGATTATTTTTGTTTTAACTGGGATAGCAGATAAGTTATTTCCGTTTCTTCTGCACACATTCTTAGATTCCACAACTCAAGCGACTAGATTTTAAATGTGGCAACTGAAGAGCGGGATAGAAAATCCGCAATAATGAAAAACAATTCACTCCCAACTTTATGAATCCCTCTTTTTCCCAATTCACAATTTTATGACCTTGAAATGAAATGTTTGAAGTATCGAACTGGATTGAAGACACTGATGTAAGAATTTTGTTTTATTCAGTAGGAAACTTTGCATTTGAAATGTGACCAGAACGAAAACAACGAGTCACATTGTATTCCGCCAATATGAAGAAGACTGATCATTTGTTTGCATTATTTTCGAATAAGGAGATTCCCTTATCAATTTATCAGCGGTTCACATTAACAAAGGTTGCTTAGTAAATAGTGAGTGATGACATACATTCTGATTCGAAGACCCTACGACTTCCAAAGAAATATATATTCCTGAACGTATTATTTACCCAATGACCTAAGTCTGAAGATAACCAATAGCGGTTTTTTAGCAAGAAAAAAACATAACTTTTCTAGTAAGTATATGATCCGGGAAAATCCCGTATTTTTCAGTTCCTAGATTTCATATTTAAGTAAGATTTGTTTATATCTGTCAACACCCACTTATACCTTGGAAGCTTTGATGAATGATTATTTCTTTATGTGTGAACATAATGGTGAATACAAACTTGTCAGATTCATTCTCAGAATTCGTCTTTTTTGAAAGCCCAAATTTTCAGCAATAGGTGCAAAACTTTAAAACTTCGGAAATTTCAAGAATAAATTCATTATAAGCCTTCGTTGCTTCTCTTTCATTTCTCATTGATTGGAAGAAATTTGCTGTTCGAAATGCCAGAATGAGCGTTTCACTCTATTTCGTCGATTGTAAATTTGAAATACCACACAATAAAATACAGTGTGAGAACACACGAAGACGTAATATCAAATTTTTGTCCATATTCTTGAAAAATGGTGTTCAAATTTATTTTTTATTCAGATTATTTTTTTCAATCTTCATCACAAAATTAGTTATCAGTTATCTAAAAACCTAACAACTCATTTTTCGTCTCTTTCTACTGGTGCCTCTATTTCGTGAAGTATCAGTGATATCGAAAAACAAATGTTACATATACACTTTTGCACGTAGATTGCAGTGGCGAAGTCAAAGATTTTTTCAGTACGCCACTTCAGTGATATAGTGATAACTTTTGTTTCTTTGAATATAAACTCTGTATTATTCTAAAATATTCCAGTCCCATATTTTTTTCTGGTTCAGGATATACAACATACGTCGTGTCTCTGATTGTTCTTCCAATAAAAAACTCAAAAACTAGTTCGGTCTAGTTGGCAGGTCATTTCATTGATAATATGATAATGAACTTTATGCTCCTAAATTATGTCAGGTTATTAAATCACACGGGCTTTTACAACTCAAAAAGGTGCTTCAAATAATTAGATAATTCATTTTTTCCGTTTACTCGATAGATATTTACTTTTGTATGTTGTCTTCTTTTTTTTTATCTATTTGTGAATTTGTTGCGAAATAATGATACAAATATGTACAAATTTAGTGACATGACTATTTTCTGTAACTTTGTTCTTATGAATACTGTTTAGGATGTAAAAACCTAGTTTAGTTTGTCAATGCCTCGGTCAATGCAATAAAATGAAGAGAAAAACATTCTAATAATAATCATATGCTCCATACTTTGCTTCAGATGACCTATAAACTATATTGAATTTGTTGAACTATTTTACTTTTTGCGATCCACATACCATCCAGGGTTTTGTTTTGATTGGCAGAAAAAACAGAATGTTAGTGGAGTTAGTGGAACTGGTATATTTTATATTTTTATACACCTTTTGAACCTTGATGATTTTGTAGGTAGCAGAACTTGTTACCTGAGGAAACACAATAAGTATATTAACAAAAATAGTAAATTATTTGACGATTTTCCAAGAACTTCTTGTAATTTCGACAACATTTTTATAACTCAGGCGAGGTTCAAATTTTTTGTCATACTCAATTATATAGCTTCATTTATGTAAATAAGGAAGCAAAAAGAGAGATCATATACATGCCTTAATGTACTTGTCGAACAAACAAATGTTATTTTCGACTCTTTTAGAGTTCATTAACTCGTTCCAAATTAATAACATCTGCATTATATCCGAATCGATTCTGCGAAAACGGGTGGACCTATCAAGTGAATTCGAAAAATTCTCGCATTACTTTGGTAGCAGTGCAGACAAGGAATGCTCGTATTGTTATATTTCCCACATTAACTGGATGGTTCGGATTTCTCTGAGAAGTCTCTTCTCCAAGTCTGCATTTTCAAGTTGGTGGAAAAAATTTATTTTTATTATATTTCCCTTATATGGAATAATTCAGAACAATGAATTGGTCTGCTCACAGATTGCTGTTTCCCAACCCTCTAAATCAGGTGATTTTTCCGAGGATTTTCCTCTCTTAGCTGTTCCACTTGGTACTTACGAAATTAGTAATATATACCGAAAAAATAACTTGTTGAGCTGAATTCTGAACTAAGAAGTTTAACTTTGGAAACATATATTTCCACTCCCATCACATATAAGTTGACGTTTTATTGTACAACTTTCAACAACAGTCGAAATCTTGGTCAGTTGATAGATGGTTGGGTGTCAGATGATATACTCTATTTGTGTACTTGCTAGAACTTTTTTATTTTTTAATTTACAGGTTGAGTCTTCGACTTCTGCTAGCTTGACGGTTAAGCTAGCAGAAACTTAAAAAAAAACTCATTCAAGGAAAATCCGAAGTAGGTTCAAATGAGAGCCTAAAATTATGATATTATCAGATTTCTTCTAAATGTTCTATTAGCTTCGGGGTTCTGCTAGCTTAACGTTAAGCTAGCAGAACCCCTAATTTCTCCAAAAATTGGAGAACAAATTTTTTTTATTGGGATAATAAATTGGCCTAAAATTATGGCCGCAAAAAATCCAAAATTCGAAAGTGGTTCTGCTAGCTTAATGGGGGTCATATACACGGTGTCCCTACGGAAATTTGACCCTCCCAAGAACTCAGAAACGAAAAATCAGGTCGACTTCTGATTTGAGGGGAAAGAATTTCCATCATGAGTTTGTTCCCCAAAAAAAAAAACACCCCCAGGAAGGTGGCATCAACCCCCAACATTTTTTGAATAAGGAATAGATGTCGAGTGTTGGTCAGTTTGAAAGTTATTCATGTACCTATTTAGTTGTATGTTCAGTATGCTCACTTAAAATTTTCAAAGTCGGTCAAAAGGTGATTGAACAGACAGTTGAACCGCCCAATCTCAAGAACCTAAGATTTTTGAAGAATCCAAAAATCATTTTCAAGTTCTGTATTAGAGAAAAAGATTTCTTCGAAGATATTATTCAGAAAAAAACACCGGAGGGTGGCAACAATCCCCATCATGTGGTTTAAAAAGCTTTTTAACTGAAACACATCCGCCATCTCTTTCTTATTTAAAAAAATGGGGTGTGGTCCAACCCTTAGGTGGAAAAATACTTTTTTTTATTAATTCCAGAGAATATATAATACTAGCTGACCCGACAAACCTAGTTTTGCCATTTAAATTATTTCTAGGGTAGATAATAATAACTTCTGATCGAAAATTTTAAATTTTCGATTTACTCGATATAACTTAACTTTTTGTCCAAATGTCGAAAACCTATAAGTACTCTATGATTGCTCGATTGGTCGTAAGAAAAAGGAATGCCTTTTTTTCTGTTCTGTACAATTTTTTCAGGAATATTTTGCTATATAAACCTTGCCCTAACAATAATAAACACAACAAAAAAAGAATTGTCCAATATGGTGCGATCGTTTGAACAATAAAGCATTTTGAAGTAAACCATAGATCCTCTTTTATTAATATATAGATAATGTTGAAGATGACATTATGTCTACACCTTAAATTGATAGTTTTCGAATTATTTACACCTTTGTTGTCTCTTTAAGAAAGAAAAGGAAACCAGTATTCATTGTTGACTGTTTTATGTAAATACGCATCGATGATAATCGAAAAGTGGGACGTTTCAAATTGTATGCAACACTTATTTCATAACAAAAGCGATTCAATCTTCATCCTTTCCCAACTAAATGCTATTCTGTATAACCCATCAGTTAGTTCTCCGAAATGATTGAACTATTTCCGAGACTATTTCAATCGAATATAAAAATGTATAGAATACTTCGCAAGTAACTATCAACATTCCCCTAGGCTCAAGAAATTTACGACTAGGACGTCACTGAGCACTCTGAGCAGATACATCCCTTGTATCGATGTGCAGGTACCAGTACCAGGTACCTATTTAGGGCGAGATCACAGTCACCCACGTTTTGCATGAACTTGCCAAACCTGCGGTGTTCAATTCCTTATCGTTTGCACCTTGATATTACCCTCAAGTGAATTCAAAAGCCATTCAGTGCTGCCGATATTATTTTGTTAGCTGGATAATCTCAATATATTCAAATATAGGAATCAACAATTCCTCACTATTAATTTTCGAGATAGCTCGCAAGGAAAGGGGTTATAGAATGAATTAAATCTTTATCAGTGATTTATACAGAAATAATAACAATGAATGAAATTTTCAATTAGTTTATCGCGAACGTTGAATGAGCTTTCATTATCACTAATCGTTTTTTATACTCATATTACGCCTGCAAAATCACGGTGCCAAATGTGAATTGCTGACTCTGATGAAACAATAACATAATCACGATGCGAAGAGATTGCTGTCGCTGCATATTCAGAAAAAAAGAAGGTACTTTTTATTCGATTCATCTCCAGTACCAAACGGCAATCCTCAATAATTCACGTTTTCAAGACCGTTTAGTTAACTTTAAACCTGATTCTTGTCAATCTGGTGTTCGAGACATTCGCGTATCTACCGATGAATGAATGTTTGTATACTATTCAAAAATATACATAGGATATCAACACATTATTCTAGCGGCGACAAGGATATAATAATAACAACAAAACCTAACCCTATTTCTATTTTATTCGAATTCTTACCATTTTTCAATGGACTATCAGAACCTCGCACGCGGATGAATTCCCAAGTGAAATCTCACTTTTTTCGCGGAAAACTATTGCACTTTATCACACAAAAATCCAAGCTGAATACACAGCACAAACACATTAGTACAAGGGCACAACAAACGAGAACAGTCACTGTCAAATCCCCAACTTAACACAAGGCGCACAATACTTAAAACAGATGTAGACCGTCTGCGTGCGATAGAGATAGCAGACGATGCTGAACTTAAGAGATAACTATGAATGAAACGGTTGGGGTGGGGTAAGTAGCGTTTCAGTTGGCTAAGCAACATTAATTTGCTTGACTCCGTGCCTTAAATTCGAGATTAAGAATCAGTGAATTGATATTGAACTTGTACATAGTAGACGCAACTCTTTTTATCGCTGAGATAATCGTTTACCGTGCTCTGAGAATATTCCGATAACAATAGCTATCTTTGTGCCGTGAAAAATTTGCTATTTCTAGATTTTCAATTGAGTAACGTTTTTGTTGCTAACGGTGCAAGTTGTACTGATCATTCCAGTGATATCAGAGTGTTTTCAGAAGACTGTGGTATTGAATAAGAATAAAAAACAATATTCACTTGCATATTTCATTTCTTTATTAGATGAGAACATGATATTTAAAAAAGTGCATTCTAATAGTGCTAGAGCTTAAAAAACTAAAGCAGCATTTTTAGTATTACCACATGCAATGCAATAAAAATTACAGTGACTCCATATAATAAAACTTCACTTCATTTCATTTCCCACAGTGTGTTTAACAAATTGTTACATGAAATGAAACAGTGTCCAAAGAATGATAGAAAGTTGCTACAAATTCCTCTCAATTTCGTCCATCGAATATGGTTCTAAATACAGTTGTTCCTTATATGTATATGTGCCTTTTAAAAATCCTCGTGGATGTCATGTTCTTAATTCTTGGGGGAGGTTATTAAAATACTTCATGCATCTGTACTCTAGCTGTTGTTGAGTTGTTGTCACGTTGCATTTAGGATAATTGTAGTTGTGAATTATTGTAGTATATGAATGACAACTTTTGAATTGATCGAACAAAGGTTTATTTTTATGAAGAAAAAGCAAGCATTCTATAGAACTATAGAACCAAACAAAATTAAATGTCAAAGTTTGTTATTACTCAACATATTCTCCTCTTAATTGGATACATTTATTACAGGGAACCTGCAACTTCTCTAGACCTTTCGAAAAAAATGTTTCTTCTTGCTCTACAAACCAGACCTCCACAGCTTTTATAACCTCCTCATTGGAAGAAAATTTACGACCTTTTAAACTTTTTTTCAGTTGAGGAAAGAGATGATAGTCGGATGTAGCCAAATCTGGTGAATAAAGGGGGTGTTCTAGTAATTCAAAACCTAAATCACGATTCTTTGCATGGCAACATGAGATTTGTGTGCATTGCCGTTATCCTGCAAAAACAAAATACCTCTGGATAGCTTTTCGCGTCTCTTCTCTTTAATTTTTTTCCGTAGAGTGGTCAGTAATGTCGAATAGTAATCTCCAGAAGTTTTTCAACGAATCAGGAATGAAAAATTAGGCGATATTGGTGGTATCATATCTTATTTTGATGATATACTTGTTTTTGGAAAAACAATCGAGAAACCTAATGATAATCTGAAAAAAGTCCTCTATCGCATAAAAGAGAGTGGTTTGACTTTAAATAGAGAAAAGTCCAAGTTTTGTGTAAAAAATTTGTGACTCCTTGGTCACGAAATTAGTGAGAATGGTATATCTTCAGATCAAAACAAAACATGTGCAATTCTTGAAATTAAACTCCCAGCAAATAGAAAAGAATTACAATGTTTTCTGGGAATGATAGTGTATCTTTCAAAATTCATCCCAAATTTGTCTCAACAAACTGGCTCATTACGGAAGTTGTTGAGTGATAAAATTGAGTGGCAATGGACTAGTCAAGAAAATCGTTTTTTCAATTGATTGAAAGATTTCAGTTTCCTCTGCCACGACCTTTTCTTATTGCGATCCTTCAAAGTAGACAACTCTATCAGTGGATGCCAGTCCATACGGCTTAGGAGCAACTATAAGTCAGAATAATAAGACTATTGAGTTTGCCTCTGTATCCCTCACTCCAACTAAACAGAGATATAACCATATTGACAAAGAACTGCTTGCAATAGTACTTGGATATGAAAGGTTTCATTACTATTTGTATGGTTGTAATTTCACAATAGAAACTGAATTGTTGGGATGAATTTTGAAAGATACACTATCATTCCCAAAAAACGTTGTAATTCTTTTCTATTTGCTGGGGGTTTCATTTCAAGAATTGCACGTGTTTTGTTTTAATCTGGAGATATACTTCTCACTATTTAAAGTCAAACCACTCTCTTTTATGCGATAGAGGACTTTTTTCGGATTATCATTATGTTCCTCGATTGTTTTTCCAAAAACAAGTAGGTATATCATCAAAATAACATAGGATACCACCAATATCGCCTAATATTTTATTCATGATTCGTTGAAAAACTTTTGGATCAAGCGAGATTCCTTATATGGCATACGCAAATAACGATACTTTCCAAAAATGGTTGTAATTGTTAATTCGTCGAGTAAAGTCAAATATTTTGCACCTGTCAATTGTGAAAATAAATAATCTTGGGTATACGAATCTGGTATAATTCTCGTTTGATATATTTGTTTAAATGTCTTGGATCCATACAAATACGAATATCTCCATTGGGTTTTGGCACAACTACAATAGGCTGAACCCAGTCCGTTGGTTCTGTAACAGGAACTATATTTTTTTCATCAACCAATTGTTTGAATTTAGCTTTAATTTTTTCTCGCAGTGCTATAGGAATTTTTCTAGGACTTACACTAGGAAGCGCATTATCCTTCAGAGTTATTGTACATTCCTTATTTACTCTTCCTATACCAGTTAAAAGCGATTTGAAATTATTAAAAATTTCCTGTAGGTCCGTATTATTAATAATATTTACATTTTTGTTGTGGATTATTTCCAAATCATACAAGGCGGAAAGTCCTAATATCGAGCATTGTGTTCTTGAGTCCAGAACTTAGAAAAGTAATGATTTATTTTTGTTCTTGAAACTGCAGATAGATTTGTCCTATCACATTAATTTTTCGACCTGAATATGAAGATAGATTTAAACAACTTTTCGTTAGATCATCAATATTGATTTTTAGTTTTTCGAAATCCTCGAAGTTCAAAATGTTTACCTGAATTCTTGTGTCAATTTTCACGCTTATATTATGACCGTGAGCTATTATTTTTTCGTACCATTCGAGAGCATTTACACCTGAATCAGAAACAGACCAAACGATATGATCAGAACATTCAGAACTATTCTCAAAAGCATTATTATCTTCATCACTATCAGAGCTTTATATTATTTCATGAACATTTGCTCCATAGCGGCAAAATTTACGATCGTGTCCCTTTTTTTTTACAAAAACTGCATATTCTGTAAAAAGCTGGGCATTTATCTCTATCATGCTGTTGGCCACATCTTGAACATTTAAATTGGGTGTTTTCAACTGTTTTCACCTTATGATTGAACGAGTTTATCTTGAGAACCTTCATTTTCATAATGTTGAGCACCGCTGTATGAAGGTCTTTCATTTTGTGAATATCTTCGATACCTCTATGAACTATCACTCGAATGCCATTTTTCAACTTCATGTTATGAAACAACGGGCAAATTATAATTGTTCCAACCGAATGTAATCAGTTCTGATCATAACCTGTTATATTTTTTTATAATTATTCGTCTTCTCAGCAGACCCCTGAGAAGCTACAAATTTGGTTAAAACCTGATATTCTATTGAAATCTGAAAGTGTTCAACAAAACCAGAAAGCATGCTACAGCATGCTAATGCTTGATGCTGGGTGCAGCAACACCCAGATCAAGGATTAGACACCTGTTTGTTTGGTAAATTATTGTTCGCATAATTTTATACCAACAATTTACAAAACAAACAGGTGTCTATCCCAATGAGAAAAGAATTCATATAAATGACCAGAAAGATGATAGCATCATTGCATAATGATTTTATTGGCACCTAAATTCAAAAATAAAGGTTGTTGATTGAAAGTTCCCAATAACATGATTTTCATACATTACAACATTCACAGTTTGTCCATTGAACGTGAAGGAGTTATAAATTTAATTCAACACTCCTTTCCTCATAAATCAAACCGTCTTTATTTCAAATCCGCAAGCTTCACTGATTATATGGATGAAAAATAATGACTAATAATTAACAGAATTAGGAGAGATTTTCTAAGCAATATTTATTTCTTCAAATTTGAATTACGAAGCATGTTTAAGAATGTACCTATTTTTGGAAAAAATACATTTTGAATGTTTTTTCTCCCTATACTTTATTGGGTACTGAGTTGAGAACAGAAACAATACCACTACTCAGGAGAGTTTCGTACTCACACACTGACTGACTTGTTAATTTCAGATCGAGTGATAAGATAATTTGAGAAGAGCAAGTATTTATCTTGAAACGTGGGAATTGTATAAAAAAAGAAGTGAATTTTTGTTGAAATTACTCCTTCATTTAACACACTATTTGTAATTACAAATCAGCAGAAGATTTTCACGTCATTGTCTGATGAAAGAATTCTGAGAGACTTTGAAATGTTATACACAATTATTCAATGCATAATTATAGTAATTTATAGGAATCATTCAATATTATTTTATACATAATATCGTTTAAAAAAATTGTTTTTGATATGTTTTATAACTTCTACAAAGGTGCTAGAGCACCAATTTTAATCCAATAACAATTTTGTATTTCTTCCGGTATTTCCTCCGGTGTCTTTTGTATGCGAAAGAAAATGAAAATCATATCACAAAACTCACAACATTTCATAGTTATAACACCAGAAATTTTAGAATTATGTCTTTACCCAAGCACAGAACTGCTAAGTTTGAAATGTCACCCTTGTATATGAGTATGAAGCTTTTTAATCACCTTCCAAGTGGTGTACAGTCGCTTAGTCTCAAGGAATTTAGGAAAGCAATTAAAGATACACTTTATGTAAAATGTTATTACACTGTCGGTGAATACTTTTCCGACAGATTGTAAATGTTCAATCATTATATATTTTGACTTGTCCTATGCATGTATAATGTCTTACAGGATGAATAAATTTATTATGACTTTAGCCTTGCGGCTTTCACACTCCTCTCCAGAGGAAAATTCACTTATCCCAGATATCTCAGATATCAAAAGGATTAAGCTCTGTTGGAGCCCTTTCCAGGTTTTCGGGCTCGTGGTGGTGGTCGGGTCCGGGTCGCTTCTCGCCTCCCTGCTGTAGGTTGGATTCCTGCTCCACCCGCACTTCCTGTCGAAGCAGACGGTGTTCCTCTGCATTCCCCATGTACTTGCGTACAGTTCTCGCTGTTCCGAGCAGTACCGCCTTCTGCATGACTCTATAGATATTTTCGTCCAACTGAAGTTTCCTCAAGTTCTCTAGTAGTTTCTTCGGTATCAGGCCTGTAGATGATATGACAATAGGGATGGTCTTGACATCTTTCAGCTTCCACTGTTTCCTGGTTTGCTCCTCGAGATCTCTGTACTTTGAAATTTTTTCAGTGTGCCTGTTTGAATTTCGAGTTTGTTGGTGCGATTTGGCATACGTGCGGTCGTTCTTCTCGAATCAACTTTTTTGCCATATGTTTATTTTTTTTTTTCCTCCGATGAACAAATACACAGACAGTATTAATCAAGCAGCCTTAGACTATACGTCGTCGTCGCTTTCGATTGCCTAATTTATAAAGTGAGTTCAATTTTGTGCCTTCAGTCGCATCTCATTAATTTTTGCCCAAGTCGGCATCGTTCGCTTTGAACCTCAAAAACAATAAAAGTTTGGGAACATTTGTTAACACTGTAACTTGAAGTGCGGGTTAGCGAAAACTACAAGCAAGACAAGAGCTCAGCACATCCAGGATCCGTCGAAAGGGCCCTTTCCTCCAGAGACGGAAGACCCGCCGCTACAAGAAGATTAAGAAGAATAGGAGTGCTCCGGATTTCTCCGTAAGATTAATTTCGAAGTGATCTTTATTTTGAAATCTGACTTTCTACTAAAATTTACGCCAAGAATTGATACAGTCCATTCTCTCACCAACAATTCTATCGATTTCAAACATTTGGTCCTTACGAGCCGTATTCAAATTTGGCTCTGGTTATTTTTTTGTTCTCTTTTGGAGCACGAATTTGTCGGAAAGAAGTAAAACTCTTCACTGCTGTAGTGCGAAAACCATAAACTTCAGTAAATTTCGCGTTGTACATGAATTATCATTCATTGCCGGTGTAATTTATTCAAATATAGCATCAAAAATTGAAAATTTATTGAACCATCCATTTCTTGAAATTTTCCACATTGTGAACTCCATTTTATGTCAAAAAAAAGTATCGTTTGAATATTCTGCGATTGACTGTATTCTGCATCTGCGCAACATCTGACATCTTTCACGTTCAGGCGCTTATTGTTGCCACTTCGATCATAACTTGCTCTGGTGTTTATTTACATTTTTCCTAACACAGATTTCGCTATCAAGATGGACAAACTTAAAAAGTATCAGACTCTAAGAAAAACGGCGCAATCGGATATTGGCATGATTTATTCATTGGCAAGTCGTGTTAAGACTGATAAAAGTATAAAAACTTTATTTAAAGTGCGCTGCTCAGAAATAGAACAGATTCGGGAAGATTTCATGAAAAATCATAATAACATTCTATCTATTCTTCTGACAGAAAGCGACGCTGATCTTGATAAAGAAGAAACGATTCGTGAAGGATTTTTAAATGAATTCTTCGTCATAAAGAGTGTTTACGCTGACTTATTTGAAACGGACAATGGTGACGGTGTACAGTCTGGAATGAATTCAACAATGTATTCGCCTAAAATAGCTAACTCGAATATTCAGTTGCCGAAGCTTGAATTGAAAAAATTTCATGGAGAATATAAATCATTTCCTGGTTTTATAGATTTATTTGATGCACTTGTTCATAACAACCTTGCTCTCAGTGCAATCGAAAAATTTAACTATTTGATAAGCTCTTTGGATGGTTCTCCACTGAATCTGGTAAGAACTCTGCCGTTAACCTCTGATAATTATATAATTGCGTATGAAACTCTGGTGAAAAGATATTCAAATTCTCGTTTACGTGCACAAGCTCTTTGGAATGAATTGGACTCCGCACCAAGGGTTAACTCCGATAATGTTAAGAATTTGCGAAAATTATTAGACACATATACAGAGAACATAGCTGCTTTAAAACAAATGATGTTTCCAACCGAAAGTTGGGATTTTCTGCTTTTCATGATGCTTCTCAAACGATTAGATACACCAATCATAACCAGATTTGAAATAGAACACGGATCATCTGATATACCACGATTTGATGAATTGATGAAATTTCTAGACCGTCATTGCTCAACTTTAGACACTCTTAGTTTTTCTCCAAGCTTTACTACAAACAAACAAACTCACTGCGATCCTTATAAGAAACCTGAAAAATCTTTTTCGAATAATAATGTTAAGAACACACGTACTTCTGCTTTTCATGCCAATTCCTCGCCTATAAAGTGTTTATTCTGTAAAGAAAACCATACTATTTATCGATGCAATTTATTCAGAACAAAGTCACACGCTGATAAATACAGTTTTTGTCGATCGTCGCATCTTTGCTTCAATTGCTTGAATTCATCTCACGATGCTCGTTCATGCCCGTCCGCATATAAATGTAAGAAATGCTCATCAAAGACTCATCATACCCTACTTCATGTAGATAAATCTTCTCAAATTGAAACTCCTGATAATTCTTCTAATGTCAACAATGCCAGCAGTCAGCCTTCAACATCGACTGCTCAACCTGCATCATCAACCTTGTCAGCAAGCACTTCATGCTTTCTGGGTACACGAGAACAATCGAAATCGAAATGTGTGCTTCTATCCACTGCATGGATAGACATATTAGATTCTCGGGGTAATTTTCAAAAATTCCGTTGCCTACTAGATTCGGGAAGTATGACTTCATTCATTTCAAGTAAAGCTGTTAATCGCTTGGGTTTAACAAGAGATAATTTTGCTGTTGAGATTCAAGGGTTGAATCAGATGAAATCGTGCTACAGTAACGGTAGAGTAGTGATTTATATGAAGCCAGTAGATAAAGAGCATCCAGTTCTTCACACTGATGCTATCATTCTTAACAAAATATGTGGTAGTTTACCGACTCGTCAGATTTCTATTGAATCATGGTCTCATATCGAAAATATTCCATTAGCTGATCATGATTTTAATAAACCGGGTAACATCGACGTTCTGATCGGCGCTGATTTATTCTCTAAAGTTCATTTAAATGGAAAAATCACTGGCAATAATAATGAGCCTGACGCTCTAAATACAATATTTGGATATGTGCTAATGGGAAGCGTTGAAGTTCCCAATGTTTCAATTTCTTCTTTTTTCACTCAAATGTCTGATTCAGTAGGTGTTGAGGGGGTTTTGCGGTCATTTTGGAACATAGAAGAGGTTCCTTCAATAACGATGTCATCGCCTGAGGATGATATTTGTGAGAACCACTTCAAAGCAAATCATTATCGGGACGATACAGGACGATATACTGTATCACTTCCTTTTCGAGAGTCAAATCCAGTTTTTCCGGGAATGCGAGATTTGGCTCTCAATCAGTTTTTATCTTTGGAGAGGCGATTATTGAAAAATCCAAAAATTTACGGTCAATATGTAGAATTCATGCGAGAATATTTAGACCAGAATCACATGGAGCTTGTTTCAGCCGAGGAAGTTTTTGACGATGCTTATTACATACCTCATCATTGCGTTCTTAAGCCATCTAGTGAAACTACTAAATTGAGGGTCGTGTTCAATGCGTCCGCCAAATTGCCAGGTAATAAATCTCTGAATGATTGTCTTTATACTGGACCAAAATTGCAACAAGACGTCGCTACTCTTTTGATCAATTTTCGACTTCATACTTTCGTAGTATGTTCGGATATCAAGAATATGTATCGGATGATTTTGATAAATCCTTCTGACAGAAAATATCAACGGATATTATGGCGCTTTTCGCCAACTGAAACCGTCCGTGATTACACATTAGTAACCGTTGTTTATGGTATCTCTTCCTCGCCATTTTTAGCTCTCCGCGTTTTGAAACAACTAGCTGCTGATGAAGGACAGTGCTTTCCTTTAGCTTCAGATATCATTGAACACGCTTCGTACGTTGATGATTTCATTGGTGGTGCTGCCACTTTTGAAGAAGCCCAGTCATTAATTACAGAGCTTATCGCCCTGTTGACGCGTGGTGGTTTCGAACTCCGAAAGTGGTCCAGTAATGAACCGCGGTTACTTGCTGATTTGCCTAGGTCGCACCTTTCCTCGACTTCATTGTCATTTGATTCCGATCAGGGATGTACCTCTTACAAGGTTCTGGGTTTAAACTGGAACCCCAGGACGGATTGTTTTCATTTTTGTTTTAATTCACTCTCTGAACGATCTTGCTCGAAAAGAACAATGTTATCGACTTTAGCACGGATTTATGATCCGCTCGGTTTTTTGACGCCAGTGACGTTCCTCGCAAAGTATTTAATACAACGCCTCTGGGCTCTAAAGATAGGTTGGGATGATATTCCTGATCAGGAAATTTTTAGAATTTGGAATCAATTTTCAACAGAACTGCACTGTCTATCCAATTTGAAAATTGCTCGTTTACTCTTTACTCCTAACTCATCGGAGTATGAATTACACGGCTTTTGCGACGCGAGCGAAAAGGGCTATGCTTGTGTGTTGTATGTGCGATACTTAAATGCTAACGGTGAATATCGGACTCAATTTCTTTGTGGAAAATCTAAAGTAGCTCCTCTTAAGAAAATAACGATTCCTAGGCTGGAATTATGTGGGGCTGTTCTATTGTCAAAACTTTTGCGCTTTTCTTTAAAATCGTTTCGCGAAAAGATTAAGTTTGTCCGAATTCGCGCTTGGTGTGACTCTCAAATTGTGTTGCAATGGATTCAAAGCCCTCCACATCGATTTAAAACGTTCGTCGCTAATCGAGTGTCTTACATTCAGGAAAGAATACCCTCTGAAAATTGGTCATATGTAGCATCGCGTCATAACGCTGCGGATATTGCCTCTCGCGGTGTCCTCCCTTCTGAATTAGCCCAGGATCATAACTGGTTCCATGGCTCGGAAATATTGCGATTTTCTGATGGTATTGATGATAATGCAATTTTATCCACTTGTTCGTTACCTCCTGAAGAAAACCGAAAACATACCTTTTTCGTTGAGACACACGATGATCATATTATTGATAATCTCTTAGATAGATTTTCGTCTCTTTCGTCGCTGCAGCGAATCATAGCCTATTCCCTACGTTTTTTATTTAATGCACGCAATCCACTCAAGAAACGAGTTGGGCCTCTCCTGTCATTCGAACTTTACGAGTCTTTACTTCCGTTGGTCCGAAGAACTCAACAAGTTCATTTTTGTAACGAATTAACATCAGGAGTATATTCAAAAGCTCTGCGAAAACTAAATGTCTTTTTAGATGCAAACAATCTTCTTCGCGTCGGCGGTAGATTAAAGTATTCCTCATTATCACATGATCAGAAACACCCTTTGTTACTGCCTCGGAACAGCAGGCTCACCACTCTGATAATCAACTATTTCCATCAGAAATATTTGCATTCCGGTGGTCGAACAACTCAATTCCTCATTTCTCAACAATTTTGGATTTTATCGCCAAAACGAGCTATAAATTCAACTTTAAGTAAATGTTTTCGCTGTTGGAAGGTGAAACCGAAACCGTTTCAACCACCTATGGGTGAGTTACCATCATCTAGGATCAGTCAAGCAAAACCTTTCAGCCATGTTGGAGTTGATTTTGGCGGTCCGTTTTTCCTCACCATGACCCGTCATCGTGGCGTTAAAAAATGTAAAGCATACTTGTGTTTATTCGTGTGTTTTGCCACCAAGGCAGTTCATTTGGAGTTGGCGAGTGACTTATCTACGGAAACGTTTTTAGCTGCATTACAACGTTTAGTAGCTCGCCGTGGACGTATATCGTGTTTATATAGTGATCACGGAACGAATTTTGTTGGTGCTACAAGGGAACTGATAAAAGGCATGAGCAATGCAGCTGAGCATGAGGGAATAAAGCATTCTTTCATTCCGCCTGCGTCTCCTCATTTCGGGGGTTTGTGGGAAAGCGGAATCAAATCTGTGAAAAACCATATTCACAGGGTCATTGGTGAACAAATTCTTACCTACGAAGAGTTTTATACCGTTTTAACTCTTATAGAATCTGTTTTAAATTCTCGACCCATAGGGGCGTTCAATAATGACGTTGAAGACATTAATGCTCTTACGCCTAATCACTTTCTCACGTTAGAATCAGTGGCCTCTATTCCAACCGCCGATTTCACAAATGTGAATATAAATCGACTGTCCAGATTCCAAATGATCCAACGGTTGCATCAGGATGTCTGGAAGCGCTGGCATCTAGAGTATTTACATACTCTTCAGCAGCGAAGTAAATGGCTGAACCCTAATTTTTCTTCTCCTAAAGTAGGTTCTTTAGTCGTTATTAAGGATGACAACGTTCCACCCGGTAAATGGGTGTTGGCCCGCCTAGTCGAGTTGCACCCTGGTCGTGATGGGGTTACACGAGTTGCCACCGTTAAAACAGCATCGGGAATGTTCAAACGTCCTTTAGTTAAGCTTTGTCCGCTACCTTGTGTGGATACAGACTCTTCTGAATCCACTTAATTATATTTCATGCTCAATTTCGTTGTTTTCACATTGCAGCAGTTAAGCGTTATGTAGTTTATAGTCATCATGATGTAGAATCATGACGTAGGTGTATACCTTTTTCTCAATTTATTTTATAAAAAAATGCATTAGATGCATTTTCCCGGCGGAAAATGTTTGAATTTCGAGTTTGTTGGTGCGATTTGGCATACGTGCGGTCGTTCTTCTCGAATCAACTTTTTTGCCATATGTTTATTTTTTTTTTTCCTCCGATGAACAAATACACAGACAGTATTAATCAAGCAGCCTTAGACTATACGTCGTCGTCGCTTTCGATTGCCTAATTTATAAAGTGAGTTCAATTTTGTGCCTTCAGTCGCATCTCATTAATTTTTGCCCAAGTCGGCATCGTTCGCTTTGAACCTCAAAAACAATAAAAGTTTGGGAACATTTGTTAACACTGTAACTTGAAGTGCGGGTTAGCGAAAACTACAAGCAAGACAAGAGCTCAGCACATCCAGGATCCGTCGAAAGGGCCCTTTCCTCCAGAGACGGAAGACCCGCCGCTACAAGAAGATTAAGAAGAATAGGAGTGCTCCGGATTTCTCCGTAAGATTAATTTCGAAGTGATCTTTATTTTGAAATCTGACTTTCTACTAAAATTTACGCCAAGAATTGATACAGTCCATTCTCTCACCAACAATTCTATCGATTTCAAACAGTGCCTATCTAAAAGATTGTTATTATTTGGAATCGCCACATCGATGAATAGTGCTCTGTCCTCATCCTTGTTGAGCAATATGAGGTCTGGTCTATTGTGAGTTATTTTCCGGTCTGTGAGAACCGTGCGATCCCAGTAGAGCTTGTGATGTTCGTTTTCCAGCACAGCATCCGGATGGTAATTGTAATAAGGAACCTTTTTCGAAGTTAGAAGTTGGTGTTTTAGTGCCAATTCTTGGTGAAGAATCTTGGCAACAGCATCATGTCTATATTATTATTATTATTATTATTTTTATTTCAGATGTTGGGGAAGAAAATCCATTATAACTTATACATATTCGTTTTTTTGATAAGATTGATCACCAAAAAAAAAAAATTTATCTTTGTCGAAAATTTCTCTAGTTGAATCAATTACTTCGCCAAGAATTAAAATTTTTTCTTTCTCCCTTAAATATGTTCGAACCTGCAACTTCCGGAAACAGCATACTTTGTACTTTCTTATTTCGAAAGGCACACACAGTTTATCTTCATCTTCGCATCGTAAGATAACTGATTTGATGGCATACCCAAGGTATATACTGCCGAAATTGCCAATTGTATACAGTATACACAATTTTGTGCTGAAAATTTGCATGTTGGGGTTATTTCAAATGGCACACCCAGTATATCTTTGCATCGTCAGATATGATGATGGCAATGACCATACTTTGGGTATGGCAGATTCCAATAGTCAGTCTATTCGTCAAATTATGAGAAAAATAAAATTTATCTGATAATAATCTGATTTTCAATTGTCCTACTCCTTGGCTATTTCAGGGATTTAAGCTTTGAATTCTAGAAATAAAATATGGATAAAAGTACAGTAAGTACCTCAAAGTGGAACAAAAAATTCATTGTACCTTTTATGCTAACATAAAATGGAAAACAGGAAGTGACGCGCATAACAATTAGTTCGAGCAAAATTTACAATTTATTATTGCTAAAATATCTTAAAATTGTAAACGACAAATAGGTGTAGACGAAATGCCAATTTTCTATAGCTACAACATTATATAGTCCATTGAAGAATGATTGACATCCCAGTATAGGTCTTGGAAGTCCAGACGGGGCTTAATATATCTGATCACAAAATATCTTCAATAATTTCTGTAGTTTCACTCACAGAACAGAAAATATACAAATTTAACCTAGACAAGTATTTGAAAAGAAGAAATATTTGACTTCAGAGCATATTAATCAGCTTTCAAAATTGAAACACTTATGTATCCAATTTGTACGTTTGAATTAAGAACATAAATAGCAGTAGCAGTTTAAATTATCGTCGGTCAGTGCATAGATTCACACATAGACATAGAGACATGGACTGAGCAATGTCAGCATGAAATTGGCTTTTTTTATAGAAAGAGAGAAATGATGGTCGGGCATTTACCTTCTCTTATTTGTTCACATAGAGGTGAGTGTGGACCAATCAATATTCTAGAAAGAGACAACTGCATTCCCGACGTGCGTTTCTCTCTGTCACTTTTTTTGACCGTATTTCATGCATAGATATAAAGGGAAGGCACAGTCCATGTCTATATGTCTATGGATTCACACTATTTATTCACAACACCAACCTGAATTCCGCAAAAAAAATTTCAACTTATAAGCTATTACCAACTTAAATTCGATTTTCCATAGCCACCCGAGATGTCAATCATTCTTGAATGGACTATATACAGGGTGGGCTTTTTAAAACGAAACAGACGAGATAACGGGCGCAATAAATTCATTTCGAAAAAATGCTCGCACACGTCGATTTTTACTTCGAGGGGGACAACTTTTAAGGTCAAATTCACAACTATATCGCTTCAACCCTTGGTGTTAGAACACCAACCCCTAAATTTTGAATAGGAAAGATAGGGTGAGTGATACCTCATTTGAAAGGCCTTTTTATCCTGAATTCAGCGTATACCTTTTTTTCTCATTTAATGCATTCGTTTTCAAGATATTCAATTTTGAATTTCGTACAGTACCCGCTAACCATGCTATTTATGTGAAATCTTCAATTATTTGACTAATTCATTCTGTGGTTACGATGGTAACCGTTAATTGTCAACATTAGACAACGAAATAATTATTATTGGTAATTACTTTCTCCAACAATTAAGGTGAAAATAGTTTATTCTTTTTCAGAAAGAATTGAAATTATTTCTTTATTTTTCAAGAATAACGAATGCGGGAATCGTACAGCAGATTTATTCAATCGATTGCACCCAAAAAAGCACATCTGCAGAAAGTTCGTTTTAGAACCGCATTCGGTATTCTTGAAAAATAAAGAAATAATAATTTTCACCTTAATTGTAATTACCAATAATTATTATTTCGTTGTCTAATGTTGACAATTAACGGTTATCATCGTAACCACAGAATGAATTAGTCAAATAATTGATGATTTCACATAGCATGGTTAGCGGAATGACTGGTACTGATGTACGAAATTCAAAATTGAATATCTCGAAAACGAATGCATTAAATGAAAAAAAAAATTAATATGCTGAATACAGAATAAAAAGGCCTTTCAAATGAGGTATCACTCACCCTATCTTTCCTATTCAAAATTTAGGGGTTGGTATTCTAACACTAAGGGTTGAAGCGATATAGTTGTGAATTTGACCTTAAAAGTTGTCCCCCTCGAAGTAAAATCGACGTGACCGAGCATTTTTTCGAAATGAATTTATTGCGCCCGTTATCTCGTCTGTTTCGTTTTAAAAATCCCACCCTGTATATAAAGTTATCTGAAAAATACATTTTGTTCAGTACGACATCTTCTAATAGAAAATTTACTTGTAGTAGCCGAGTAATAGGCTGATGTCGATTTAACCCTAATGAATATCAACGTGATGTAGTTAAGAGAAGCAATAACAATATTTGTAGAAGGTGGCTTCAATTCAAACATTTTTGCTATTTCAACTATAAAAATGTTGTGGACCGACTGGGACTAAACTTTGTTGTTAATATGGCAACATATATTTCTAAGAGTCCAAAAAATTAAATTAACCACACTTTGAAAGCATTTTACACTTAGTTTTATCAGAACAGTAGTTAACGAAAATAAATCTGTGTATTTGATTTTCAAATCAAAATGCAGACAAAAAGCAGACAAAAAAATCTCAATATAAGCAAAGTAGCAAACAACATATTTCAGACTTGTCATAGATGAATACTGTGAGGAAAACTTATTTACGTGATGTTCAACAAGCTGTGTAGATTGATCCAGTGTATGAAACATACATTAACTTATTTACTGTGAAAAACAAGCTCATGTTATACAGAGTGAATCAACAGTACTCGGTCGATCGATTACTCTTTGAAATTTTGGGCGGGCAGAATGATTCAAACTTTGGCGGAATCGACTCTACTGAGCGCATAAGTTGAAATTATTATTGACTTTATAATAGGCCAATCCAAAAGTGATGAAACACGATACCACCCTGCTTTTTCAAATGAAAATACCAAATTTTCATATAATATTCTGAATCTACATAAAATTATTCCTATTTGACGTAGGACTTTTTCCGAGAAATTTAATGGTTAGGATGATTTTAACCAAGAAGACAAAGCAAAGGAGACGCAACTTATCATTTCGTCGGAACTTTTGTGTGAAAACGTGGTTTATCTAATAATTAAGTCACAGGAAGTGCTGCAAATAGGTACTCTTGTACCTTTTTTGCTATATCTTCTTGGTTCCAACTATAAAGAGATCATATCTTGAAAATCATTCGAGGTTAATGAATGTTTTTTTAATTGAATTCTCCAGAGTTTCAGGGTCTCAGCCTGTTTTTCGGACCACTCTACATTTGGTTCACATTTTAGGCCTAAAATAAAGTTTTAAAAGTTTTATACAAGAGTATATTCATTATGATCTACTAAACGTCAAAAGTGTTACTTCTGTACTATACGTTGTTTCGAATTAATTAACTTAGTTAAATTTGTACTGTTATTTATTTCAGAAATTAATATGAACCAATATTTTATTTACCATTATAGCATACACATTTCAGTTATATATTATTTACAGAATTTTCGGAACCACAATTGAAAAAACCTTACAGATGTTCACAAGACCTAAGCAGTATATGTCAGCCCGTCAGTTAGCAGGAAATGGCTCTCTGCGTTGCGTTATGTCTTAGACCTTGTCGTCTCAGGATACCTGTGCTTACAGTGACTCTATAACGAGAAAGTGGCGACAATTGTGGTCTCGTTTTTCATCGTTTTAGCAAGAATATGGCGGATTTGGTCACGTGACGTGACGTGAGCCAATCCGAATTCCGAATTAGAGATCATAGCATTGAAATCTGTGCTTCTAAGCCGCCATATTCTTGCTAAATTTCCAATTGTCGCCACACTGTTTGATAGAGTCACTGTACCTGTGCTCTGTGCCACAAAATAATCTAGTCGAAACCAAAGTTGCACTGACAGCGTTACCAGTGCAGCTTTAAAACACCTTCTAACGCAGCTCCTACAAAAAGATGGATCAGTCGAACAGGACAAAATTTGTATCCGGAGGCGAAATCAGACAACATGGCGTAGGCTCTGCCATTAGAAACATTTAACTCACACTTCTTTTAGAATTAAATGATTAGTAACGATCTGGCCGCCAAACGAACCGAAAATCCAGTTGGTATCTCAGAACGTTTAATGACCCTACGCTTTCCTGCAGCAAATAACACGTTTGTGAACATCATTGGAGTATACGCATCCACTTTGAACTCCTCTCTGACAACTTAAAGGACACTTTCTACGATACACTCGATGCTACATTAATAGATTTCAAGCGAATAAACCGTAATAACCGCGGTTATTGCTGGTTTTGCCCTTGGTTATGGCCCTTCACAACTTCTAACCTCACTTCAATAACCAGAAGTTTAACCCAGCTCTCGAGTATGGTTATCTCCGGTTATCTGCGGTTCAAAATGATGACGTTGAAGGGCTAGTTCATGACGTCTCGATATTATAACCAATAATGACCAAAAGCGCTTGAATGCAGTTGGTTATTGTTGGTAATCACCAATGATGACCAGGTTATTCGCTTGAAATCGATTATTAAGTAAAATATACCAAAACGGGAACGAATTATATTTTCCTTGGAGACTTCAACGCCAGGGTGGGTAGATGTCAAGACTCCGGAACTGTGGCCAGGAATGATAAAGAAACACAGCACAGACAGCATCAATTCGAACGGAGAACGTCTGCTGGCTCTTTGTGCAGCACACAATTTATGTATAACGAACACCTCTTTTATTACGAGACCCAATTCAAGCGGGACCTGGCGCCACCCGCGCTCTGGGCATTGGCATACTCTCGACTATATAATCGTGAGAAGAAAAGATCACAAAGAGGTGTTGGTCACTAAATCCAGAGCAGATCTGGATTGCTGGACTGATCATAGGCTGGTAATTTCGAGAATGAAAATCTCAATGCTCCCAAAAATACCAACGCAAGCCAAAGTATCTAAGAGAGCGCCTTCAAATCTCCAAACTACAAAACCCGTCTACAAAAGAAAGATTCACCGCTGCCGTCAAAGATAGCCTAACACCACCGCATTATGACTGCTTCGCCGACAGCGAAGCTTATATCGCGCCCCTTTTGGAGGCAAAACACAAAGCGATGAAAACAGCAATTAACAAGCCTGGCGATGTTGCAGCCCAAAAAAGTCTTATATAAGCTAGGTCCGTCAAGAAATAAGAAAAATCAAGGATAGCTGGTGGAAAGAAAAAGCTAGGGAAATACAAGCTTACGCCGATAATAATGAATACAGGCGATTTGCCGAGTCTATTAAAAATGTTTATGGTCCAAGCAGAAAAGCTAACTTTCCTATTAAGGACGGTCATGAAGCTATCCCAACTGATAGTAAAATTCTCGAAAGATGGAAGGAGCATTACTCACGGATCTTGAATCAAAATAACGACTCATATTTATCCATTTTAGACCGGCTCCCTGTGCATAGTCGGATGACATCGCTTGATGACGAAATCTCAATGTCGGAAATCATAAGTGCGATAAAAAATAGGAAAAGTCACCCGGTCTAGACGGCGTTACTGCGGAGGATTTTGAAGCCCTGGATGAAGACATTGTCAATAGTCTCCTAACACTATTCCGCAAGATCTGGGAGCAAGGAGATGACCAGTGACGCTTTAGTTATCAACTTCTATAAGAACAAAGGCGATACGTCAAATTGCAACAATTGCAGGGGCATATATGTAGTTGCTAAGCGTGGCCGGTAAAATTCTCTGGAAGATTATGGCTAATCGTCTGATTCCACTCTTAGAAAAAGCCTGAATCTCAGTGCTGCTTTCAACGAAATTTAGATATGGTGGACCTAATTTTTACACTGCGACAGCTGCAAGAGAAGGCCCGTGAACAACAATCAAGGATCTATACAGCCTACATCGAATTAAGTAAGGCCTTCGACTCGGTGAATCGAAGAGCGCTATGGAAAATCATGGGACTCATGGGACGCCTTGGAGTACCCGAAAAATTCTTACCTACTACACCGCTTAATAGACTTGATAATAGCATTGTACAGCATAATGGCTCTACAACCGACCATTTCTTAACCAACTCTGGAATAAAACAAGGATGCGTGTTAGCGCCTTTACTGTTCAATATTTTCGCCATATCTGTCGCGATAATTGCCGACATGAGTATGCCTGTAAGAGGTGTTGGAATAAGATTCATATTTGATGGAGGCCTAAGAAATTATAAGTCTGTTCGCACCGTTTTTTTGTAGATTTATTCTCGGTAACGGGATACAGCAATGATGAATGATGACTAAATTTTCACCTCTTCGTTTCAAGGATCATGCAGTGAGTGCATGAAGACCGACAGCGATGTTCCGATGTTCCAAGCATTTTGTTCATCTTGGGTAATTCAAATCCACTCAAAAGCATTTTGGTAATAGGTGATTTTCCAAAAATCCTGAAAAATGTATTTATAACAGGAAGTTCAACCTCAAAACTCAAAAGTTTCGTCTACCTAGGGGCTTTCATAGCGCCAATCAAAATACTTATAAAAGTTATGAAGGATCGAAGTTTTTGGTAAAAACTGGAAAATACCCTGTATAAAACTTATGACGAGTAAAAGGCACTTGGTAGATAGTAATATTTCTCGTGACTCACTGTATTTTTTTAGAGAAGATCCATTTTAGTTTTTCATAAATTTCCAAATTCTAATACTTTTTATTACTATGAAAGTCTTGACGGCATGCAGACACTAATTGAATTCTGAAAAAAGTACCACCCAGAGCAGGAGTCGAACCTACGACCCCCTGATTACCGGTCAGATACTCTCCCAACTGAGGTACCTAGGCAGACGTGGTAATCAGGGGGTCGTAGGTTCGAATACTGCTCTGGCTGGTACTTTATTCAGAATTCAATTCGTGTCTGCATGCCGTCAAAATTTTCATAGGTAACATTTAATTTCAGAGATTAAACTATCTTCTCACTTTTTAATACCTCTTCAACATTTTCGTTTTCGAATGAATTGAGTTGGTTGTCAGGGGTTCACTCATTTGATAATAATATCATATTTTTTCTCTCCCTTGAATGATTTAAGGAAAACAAATATTTCAAAATAATCCGGAAGGATTGTATCTATCGTATCTGACTCAAATTTAAAAATTGAGTTACGTTTCTCTAATTGAATTTTATATTTTGTTGAACCTTTCCTAACGCTCGGAATTTAAAAGATATTATAAAATTTGTAAATGTCAGTTACGATACATTGTCTAGAGGACGACGAAATATACACCTACAAACTTGAAAAGATTGAAGGACTTGAAGGATAGGAAAATATAAGGAACTTTTTTCAAAGAAAATCTATATGTTCAAATTTCAAAACGTTTTTCAGTATTTCATTATTTTCCAAAAAGCAATACTTCCCAAATAAATTGAAAGGAAAAACATCGACAAACAGCGATGTTTTTCCTTTCAAGGATATGATATTTTTCCTCATCCCCGAAAGCATTCAAAGTGAGAATAAATCGTTTTGGACTAACGAGTAAATTTCTCGCCGAAATCATTCGCAGTCGTTTGAAATCATTCGAAATCATCCGAAATCATTCACAATCATTCGAAATCTCCCGAAATCATTCGCAATCATCCGAAATCTCCGAAATCTTCCGAAATCATCTTGACTTCCGAAATCGATGTACATTTTTCACAGAGTGGTTACCCCCTCGGAGATATCCAACATATTACACCCGAATAATTCTAACTATTTATCTTATTATCAGATAATTTAATATTGGAACATCGGGAATTCACATCTGTGAAATACATATACTTCATTTTCATCGCATTTATATCACTGTTTATTAAAGTTATGACGAGATGACTAATTATGTATCTCATTTCCATCCATAGCGAGTGTAATCGAGTTGTTGATAGAACAATAAATTAGAATTTTGGTTCCTTCCATAACAAAATGGAAACATAAATGTTGTGGATGTTGAAAATAACGAAATTATAGGTTATTTTCATGCGAACCGGAAAGATTTCCTAGATATAACGCTGAAAGAGATCTAGGATTATGTTTTTTACGCATCTGGAGAATTCAGAATGAACCAAGGATGAAACAAGAATCAATCAAGAATGAATGACAGGAAGGGGTAGATCATATTTTATATTACACCTGAGGGGAGAGGAAGAGGAATGTCTCCCATGTCATGAAAAATGGTAAAATTCGCGCCTATGGAAATGTTTTTGCTCCGGTTTAGCAGTGAACCCTTAGAATATAGAATAACACGAAGGAGCATATTGCTCATTTCAATTTGACCGGAATAGAGGAGAAATATGGCCGACATATATTTCCGTTTCAACAGTGGCGCAGGACAATGAAGTTTCCAAAAAACTAACTTCAATAGTCAGTTGATTCTGATTAATCAAAAAAATTAGGAAAGCACTGACGTAAAGTCAGAAGCTTTTTCACGCTCGTTCAAATTGATAATCAAAGCGGAAATTCACCCCGCCCAACATTGCTTGGCTATATACTTAATGGTATTAAGGTCTATGACTTAACATCACCTACGCCCATGGAGTGTTATTGTCATGGGATAACCTTGTTAGCTGTATTCGGGTTCGGCTTTTGGACGGTCCGAGAATTGTTCTAGAACTGCGCAAAACTGTTGCGCCCTAGTACAAAATCCTCTGCGCAGTTCTAGAACCATCCTCGGACCGTCCAAAAGCCGAACCCGAATACAGCTGTTATGTCATGAAATTCAGAAACTCATAATTAATACTTGATATTCAGCTTAAAAAATCACCTACCTATAAATTATTCACGCTAAAATATCCAAAATCCTTATTTCCAGCAAATTTTAAGAATCCAAATTACCAAAATTAAGTTAAAACATCACTTTGTTCATTTGGCCACAGATAACAGAATCATTTGACTTCCAAGTCTGCCACTTTTCAAATCAGAATTTGGAAGACCAATATGGCCGTTTCCTTCGCACAATTCCCGTCACATTTATTCGAAAAAGCTCCTTCCTGATATTCTATGTTCTAAGAGTGAACCCTTCACTAGAATAGAAATAAACACGGCCTAGAATGATTACGGTTATCTACAATTTCTGAATCCGGAATCGGAATTACTTTTAACCATAGACTCATCTATGATCACGGATTTTTGTGGATAATTACTTATAACAAGATCAAACTTCAGACCTCTCCTCTAAGGCATAAAAATTTCCATCCCCTTGTACAGGGGGGAAAAGTTCTAAGTTTCATAATTTTTCCATTGTTTATTTGTTTGTGACAGTTTGCGTACTGATACTAGCTTAATTACCAAATTTCAGCTTTCATGATCAGAACGGTGATACCTACTTTTCCTCTGGTGTACTACCACTCCATTACTGTCCGTGCATACAGATAGAGTACTGAATACGGCAAGAAACATAATGATGCCGGTAGTGCCGAGACCGTAGGAACTGTATGATGACTACCATTGAAGGACCACAGACTTTGACACGACGAGTACCCGAAAAAATAGTGGATTTGCATGGCGGAAAAATCAATCCATCTGGTTACCCCTTTTTATTGAAAATTGTTTGTCGTAGTTAATCAAATTTTTTTTTTCAAAATGATTGGATATTTGCCACCCCCTCCAACCTATGAAATAAAAAAAAAACTTTCGTTGTCTGTAGTAGCGTTGCGCAGAAATCGCGGCATTCTCAAACACATCGTTATTTATTAGCGGTTTATTTTGTCAAGGAAACTCTCTAGGAAAAATAAACATTGAAAATAATTAAAATTATATAATGAATGGAATATTTTGAAGATTCTTATATTTATTTTTTTACAAAATAGCGAATTGCTCATAAAGTATCTCTCTCACTTTGTAGTAATCTTCAGATATACATCCTTCCAAAATCACTCTGCCAGATTCCACCTGAAAATAAATTTTAATAATGGGTAATGTATATTGTACATATATTGCAGATAAATGATGTGACACAACTAACACATATTAAAATAAATTGTGAATGCAGGGTTATTCTATCTTGGCTTAACGAAAATTATTTTTAATATAAGTTGGGATTAATTGCGGAGCACGAAACCTTAATAGATACTTTATGATCGCCAGGGGAAAACAATGTAAACCCCAAATAGGGGTTGCAAAATAAGCGATACGCCCTCTGGTGGCAGCCAGAGTAACCCGAGTATGGTTGTAACAGTGAACTCTAAAAGAACTGGAACGATATCTGGATGCAGGCAAACTGTCAATTAGGTAATAACAATGTACACAAAAACACCCGGGGCGTTCAAGTGATGCGACTGCTACGTCCGACGTCTGGTGCGGTTGTTCGATTGGTTGCCGAACCATTAGAAAGAGATGGATTGACCTACATCTTCCCTCTCGATGCGACACACTTTTCGTCGTATTTCGGTACCTAAGAGGACTTCCAGGTCTTTAACGCCGGTTTTACAATCGATGGTTCAGGATTTCGGTTAGGTTACCGCCACTCGATGGTTAATTTATACCAAAGAGTATCAACGAGAGGATTCACTCTATCAACAGCGCCAGAAATTCCCCCATTGTGAGGGTACTTGAACAGTGTAACCATTTCAGGGCTGTAGTTGATATATTTCATCATGATGAGAAAAAAGTTAAGAATTGTTTGAGATATTACTTTTTGGGATTTTCAAATGATGGGGAGGGGGAAAGCATATAGTGTGCAATGCAATGTGTATGTTTTTTTTTTGTCTTTTTATAATATCGAATTTATAATAGTTTTAATTGAATTTTTGTTATGTACCCCTGTAACTGATTAATTTATTTGTGAACATTTTTATGGGTACTTGTTTACCTATGTATGTTCCTCTGTTAAATAAATAAATAAAATAAATAAATAAATTTTGGCCTGTTGCGTTTCAATGCCCTTGAGTGTTTCCTGGTTTAGAAAACGAAAGCAGATGTTCGTTCTGTCCGCAAGTCCCAATCTGATTGGTCGCCCAGATTCTCGTTTGACTGTAGTGAATCTGAGCGCAGTATTGCTGGCGCGTACGGTCTCTCCACTTCAAGGTTAAAATTCCATGCATTCGATCTTCCCTTGTAAATCGGCAAAGTGAAACCTCTTGTCTATACTCTTTGCTTATACCTTCGTTTTACAATGTTAGGTTTCACCTCTGTTCGATTCTTAGAACATAGATACATGGAATGGGCATTCAGTGCTACGAATAAATTGTTTGTAGTACACACATTAGATGTTTCTCTGTCTAGCGCGACACTAAGGCAGTGGCGTTGTATTGGGTAATTCACATGCGTCCTATCTATTCGTACTGAAAATTGATGCGCCAATGATGTCCGAATCAACTCTCTCAATTGTGATTGGCGACACTGAGCAACTATCTCACCCCAGTCTTTGGAATGTTTATTTTCCATTCCATGTATCTATGTTCTAAGGTTCGATTTATATCGTACGTCGTTGGTAGAAGTAAATAATTGATTTTACCTAAAAGTAGGTTAATTGATCAGTTTCTTTGTGGAAGATGTTCATTTGTCTGAATTCGTGAATATAAACAAAACATAGTTGAATCGAAAAATAACGAAAATTCAAAATAAAATCGAATACCTAAAGTTTGTGTACACATAGCAAGAAACATTAATATTCTCCATAGTTCGGAACCGTTTGGAACCACTCTAAGTACAACTTTTGGATTATAACTTGTTGGATGAGTGATCAAATGCTATATTTCATCGAAAATACTGGAAAAGGAGCTGAAAAAGCATGCCTTTGAAAAAATCATAATTGTCGTAGACTTCGAATTAATTCGGTCAACGACGGATCACTTTAGTTCGTCGGAGTCCTCTTTATCACAACTATATGCGTTAATATCGAAATACGATATATGTCCATATTAACAATCTGAAGATCTTTGAATCAAAAAAACAATTCTTGGTAACCCCAATCTTAATTATGATTCTGTGATTTTACTTCAGGGTTACCCATACTATACTATACTATTCGCTATAACTATAGGCGGAAACAGGGGGGCAGGGGGGCTGTGCCCCCCCTCCCAGATGTCCATGGTGCCCCCCCCCCCCCCAGAAAAGAGAAATACAAAAACACAAGTAAAAAAACAGCTATTCTGGAGCTTTTTCTTTGTTTTTAGCCATTTCTAGGATTTTTGCACATCTTCTCCACCCAACATTTTAACCACGGGGGCGCTCCCCCCCACAAAAAATGTTTATTTCCGCCTATGGCTGTAACAATAACAAAGAATTTCTCTATGGCTGCATCCGAAACACAAATAATTTTTCACGTCCTTATATTCACTTTTAGTCCTTATATACTTATTCACTACTACTTTTAATCAACAAAACACGGATCGAAACTCAAACTCGAAAAACGATTATGGAACATTAGCTTTTAATGTTATAAAAACCTCGACTGTCATACAGCCATACTATAGTTCCGTAACTGCTCACCGTGGCACTGCAATCTTATTTTGAAATGCCAATAGCTACTTCCATTACCACCGGGAGCCACAAAAATTTTATATTAGATTATCTTGTCATAACACAATGGAACTGAAGTTCTCGGAATAATTTTGGGAGAGTTTGAGAAAAAATTACTTATGTCAATGACCTAAAGGTCGCAATGGAATGTCCCCCATCACAACTGCGCCCTCCAGCTTCTTCTTATAGGTGCATTTTCCTATACCACACAAAGGCTCTGGGCCAGTAAGTAGCATTTGCGCTCCCTTACGCCGCTGAGGAGGCGCAACTTATTCTTACTCAGATCCAATTACTTCTTGGAGTTTCAAAATTCCGGAGTAATTTTTTGGAATGATCCATTCCTGGGGGATTCCTCCAGAGTGTTTCTCTTTTGGTTTCTTCCTTCTCCAAAAACGCTTTTCGATGGGCGCATTTTCCTATACCACAGAAAGACTCCGGGCCAGAAAGTGGCGTTTGAGCTTTTTGGAGTGTGTTGGCTTCCTCGTTTTCTTAGATTCCAGAGTGACCAATAGCCCAGGCTTAAAGACCTAGTTGTTCTTGCCTATTTCATTATGTTGCCTTCGGCACTCCCATATTAGCTTTGAGTCGATGACATAGGAGTTCAGTGCTTTGATAGCGGCTCGACTATCAGAATGAATCACTATGTCACATCCTAGATGGTTTCTATCCAGGTTTATGTCCACGCATGTTTCGATTGCAAGTATTTCTGCCCGAAAAACAATCGAGCAGGAGCCTAACGATAGTGTTCACTTGGTGCTTGCCCGTCTATTCCTGCGCTAGTTCTATCGTGGTTGTTGAACCATCTGAATACCATCGAATAATAATAATAATAATAATATTTATTCAGAGAAATGCAACAAAATACAAAAAACAAGTCAATATAAATTTTTTGCTCAAATTCTGAACAAACAATGTTAATCCACATGGATATCCGCTCGTGGATTTTACAATATATGGACAACATAAATTCAATTTTAATCTTTACAAAAATTTCGAGATCATACATACATCATATTATAAAAGAACTACGACAGTAATTTTGCACAAAATCGGGTCTACTAAGCATTTATCAATGAACATTGTTATTTTTTAAATCTATCCGAGAATGCACAAGAAGCCTAGGGGTTGAATCAATATATTTTCGTAATTGCTTCTTGAATATTGTTGGCATAATAATTTTTTTCATATTTACTGGCAAATTATTAAAAACAAGCGGCCCCAGAAATATATGACTCCGCTGTCCAATTGTTTTATTTATTCTAGGTACTACCGTAGAATACAGTTTATATCTGGTGTTATGTTCATGATTTATTTGTTTATGTTTATATATTTGACTGTGATGATTTATTAGGAGTGACTGATAATATAATTGTCTTAAGTCATATATCCCACTTTCTTTATATAGCAAATCGGAAGGATATCTGAATGGTTTGGAGAATATTATTTTCAATATCCATTTCTGTGTTGTCTCGATTTTATTTGAATGCACATTCATCAATCCTCCCCATGCTAGATTGCCGTATGTCAAGTGAGACTGAACAAGAGCATAATACAAAATTTTCATTTGTTCAGTAGTACAAAAAGTTCTAAATAATTTGAATTTAGGAATTAGAGACCTCAACTTTTTCACAATTTTATCGGCTTGCCCTTTCCACTGAAGTTTATTATCGATATATACTCCCAAATATTTCACAGAATCTGTGGATGTTATTTCTATAGGTGTACTGTGGGTGGGTATGATATGTAATTTGGTCATCTGGGGTAAGTACCGGGTAAGGCTGGTGAAAGCAACAAATTTAGTTTTCTCGACATTTATGGTGAGTAATTTATAGTTGAAAAAGTCAATAATTTGTGCAAAGTCAACTTCAATTTTCTTTTTCAGGTCGCTCCAGTTTGTATCTTGGTAAAGTATGGCAGTGTCGTCAGCAAAACTTACGATATCACCGACCGATGGTAAGTCAAAGAGATCATTTAAGTAAATGATAAAAAATAAAGGTCCAAGCACAGTGCCTTGAGGCACTTCATACTTTACCTCCCTAAATGTTCCCACCTCATCTCCAATTTTGACAGCTTGTGATCTGTGACATAGATAACTTTCCATTAGCTTCAAAGATTTACCCCTAAAACCTATTCTCTCCAATGACAACAATAATTCATTATGACAGACCGTATCGAAGGCTTTGGCGAGGTCGACGAATACGCAGACAGCTGGCATTTTATCATCAATAGCTTTATACATTTTTCCAGTCAAATAGGCTATTGCATTCTGCGTCGACTTACCGGCTCTAAAACCGTATTGTCGCTCTGAAATCAGGTTATATTTATCTAAAAATTTAGTTATTCTGACATTCAAAACTTTTTCAAATATTTTTGAAATTACGGGGGATATTGAAATAGGTCGATAATTTGAGCATAACGATCTGTCCCCAGACTTATATACAGGTACCACAATCGATTTTTTCAGAACATTAGGGTATTGTCCCACCTCAATTGACTTATTGATAACAAATGTAATAGGCTTAACTATGAACTCTGCTGTATTTTTTATTATTTCTGTTGTTATCTTGTCCACTCCCGCTGATTTACTGTTTTTCAAAGAATGTATTATTTTAAGTACTTCAGCTTCATCAGTCTCCAATATAACTATTGAGTTAACATTTCTTCTTTGTTTGAATTTAACGCCGCTATTTTTTATCCTTTTTGCCAATTTTTCACCTACACCTATGAAGAATTCATTAAAAACCTCAGTTAATTCTTTTTTGCCAGTCACCTTTTCCCCTACTTCATTTACCACCGATGTTGGTTGAATTTTGGTTGTATCGTTTTTGTCAATATTTCTTAAGACTTTCCAAAGTTGATCTGGATTTTTCGCATTGCTATTGATCTTATTCCTGTAATACTCTGTCTTTGTTTTCGCAATCAGTTGTTTTAGAATATTATTGTATTCTTTCAATTCATTTTTCAGTAATATATTTTCTGGATTATTTTTACATTTTTTATAAAGTTTATTTTTGTGATTTATTGACTTGATTAGTCCCTTAGTGACCCATGGAGTGCGTTTTCTTTCATTTCTTTTAAAATTGACTTTATACTTACTTTGTTCAATGTACTGTGAAAAAATCCTGAAAAACATATCCATTGAGAGGTGGATGTCATCCTCATTCATAACACTACTCCATGTTTCATTTTTGAGTAATTGTCTAAGTTTTTTGAAATTTACAAATTCCCGACTCTGATCATTATTAACATAATTTGTACAATTTTTAGGGAGTGCAAATTTAACTGCTACTGGTTTATGATCCGTGATCAAATGATCAACCACCATGGGACAGACAGTGTCCAACTGTAGAGAACCCCTCAACATTATGTGATCATAACAAGCCTTCTCTCTAGTTGGTGAGTTTATAATTGATAAATATCCATATTCACTTAGTGTGTTTAAATATTCCTCTCTAATATTTGAATCAGTCAGTAAATCTATATTTAAGTCACCAATTATTAAAGATACTCTATTATTTGGCTTATTTATATTCAAAAACTTTTCTAGATCTGAGATGAACTCGGAAGGACATAGAGATGGAGAGCGGTATACAGCGAGTATGTTTATATCCACAGAGTGAAGCCCCAGGCGCAAAAGAATGGCATTTACCGGACCAATTTTGACTAACTCATATTCTAAATCTATACCATCTTTCACATATACTAGTATGCCATCATTTTTGTTAAGATCCCCCATATTATAAACTGATGTGTAACCTTGTAAATTAAATAGATTCTTATCATAAATTTTAAAAGTTTCTGTTAATATCAAACAATCCAACTTCCCCAAACACCCATCAATGAAAACCCTGAATTCATCAATATTCTTACTCACACTTCTAATATTATTATGTAATAATGTGAAACAATTTAAACTATCATTACTCACAGACTCACAAAATTCCTTGGAAGATACAATTTTATCTTTTATTCTAGGCACCTTGAAATTGTTTATGTAACTTTCCATAACTAAAAAAAAAGCTGTGAATCAAACCATTAACTACATTTAAAATGTTATTGATCTAGGTGTTCTAGATCCTTTTCCGATCTAATATGAAGTGGTCTTGCTGCTTCGGTTTTCCTGATGAATATTTTCCCGTCTTTCACCCATACATAAGCATATTGATGTTCCTTCTTGAAATTCCTGGCCTTGGCATATAGTTCTTGTTTGTACCGTGGTAGATCTTCATTGAAATAAACGATGTTTTCCTGCTGAAAACCACAGTCATTCATCCTCAGTGTTCCGTAAGTTTTACGCTTTTCCAGTATTTTCCTTCTTGTATCTTCAGTTTTCAACTTGACCAGGATTGGTGCATTAGGTTTTCTAGAAATACGTGCTGACACAAATTCCTCTCCACTTAAGTCAACATGTACAGTTTGAACTATCTTTCGCACCAGCTCATTGGTATTTTCCGATTCTTGTGTAGGCACATTAGTCAGTATAATGTTCCTGTTCCTACTTGCCTGTTCAATCTCATCCATTCTTTCCTCCAATACTTTTATCCTAGCATTAGCAATATTTAACTTTTTCTGCTCCCCTTCCAATTTTTCCTTGATCAACTTGTTCTCCTGTTTCAGTTCCTCAAATGAGTCCGACAAAAACTGTAGAGTCTGAGTGACCTCCCTACGGAAGATCTGCATATCCATGGTAACTCTTTCATGATTACTTCTCATCTCCCTCATAATGTCTCCAATTGTGATTCTCTCATCCTCATCAGGGTTGTCTTCATCATCTGAGCTGATTTCTCGAACAATAGATCTTCTCTTGTTTTGGGTGCACTCTGTACATTCCCATGTGATGTTTGACTTCGCCATTTCCTTTAATTGGTTTTTTTGCAAGCCTGTGCAACTCTCACAGGACCATTTATTACAACGGCCAGAGCATAGTACTTTGTAATCTGTTTTAGAAAATTTTCTATTACATTTCCCACAACTTGCCTGTTCCGCCACTGACGATGACTGTTTATTGGATCTTCCCATTTTTTCGATTTCTTATCTCTAATTCACCAGCAGTATATTGTTTCACACGTGTATGAAATAACTTACGAGATGGGAAAAGCAACAATAATTCGCCCTTGTTGATTCCAATAAAATTGATATTAACCATAAAATATACTCTCAGTAAGAGCAAAATTTTTCTGCCTTCCAACAATATAAAATTCACCGAAAAGTATCCACTTTTTACCACTGAATTCAAGCGAATAACGAGAACGTGCCAGATAATATGTTATCCATACACCGTGCCAATTCTTCACAATGTATTGAATGTATCGAATGGTATTAACTTCAAAATTTTGTGTAGTCTATTGCTTTTCCCTTTCACATAGTATCGTATTAAAGTTCTTCTCAATGCTTACTTTTTAAATCATAACATCACTAGGTAGGTTCGCTGATGAAATGTACTTGTTTAGAGAGGACCAGGCTCTCTGACTTTTAATTCTCTCATTACCTGCACCTTTCTTAGATACTTTCTGAGGATGACCACATGGGATACCCTATCTATCACTATATGTGAGGTACATATACAGGGTGTGGCGTAATGAATGGATAATATGATGCCTGCGGGTAGAGGACCTTAAGGCGTTTTAGAAAAATATATTTTATGTTTAGTAAAAGTCCCTTGGTTTTCGAGATATAGGAGATTTTCAAAATTCAAGAAAATCGCACCCTTCGCCACTCGTTTTGCAGGCAAAACTCCAAATGAAGGAATTTTTTCAAACTGTTTTTTGGATAGTATTCCTGGATAGATGCGCTATAGAATGTAAATCATTATTTTTGGGGTGCATGAATAGTTTTTTATAAAAAAAGATCTAACTCAAATTTACCGTTTTGCTTATTTTTTTTCCTAAGTTCAACACAGCGTGGTGTAAAAAATAATATGGTTACCTGAGTGCCAAAGCAAGAGGAAACATGCCTGTTTCACTGAGATTCTGAAATGGTATAACTCACTCTATTTCCAGCATTAAATACAAAATAAATTTCTATTACAATGAGTCAAGGCAGAGTTTGAAGTAAGCCTTTTTCCTTAATTTCAAGCAACTGAAATCCGACTTGCAAGCAGAATAAAGCAATTATTCATAAAAAGTTGTAAAGCATCTAGTAGAGCTCCTGAAGACAACTTTGAACACCTTTTGTGAAACTCGATTCAATTAAACGATATTTCAAAATTGGTTTTTTTTCTCTCGTATTCTTTCATTATTAAGCCCTATAGTTACAAAGAATATGGTTTTTAATCGAATTTCAAGTAGCGAAGTGAATTTTATTTCTTTTGTAATTAAGAAAAAAGCTAAAAATTAATTTCTATTACATTGAGTCAAGACCTTTGTTACAAAAATGCTGAAATTTAATTCATAACTTGAAATCAACTTGAAAATATTGATTTCACAACGTCTGGGTTCAATAGTAAAAGAAAACGAGAAAAAAATATCAATTTTGAAATATCGTTTCATTGAATAAAGTTTCACAAATGATGTTTAAATTGGCCACCATGAGTTCTGATACATGCTCTATAGTCTACACTTTCTAATGAATCATTGCTTTATGGCATATCAACAATTTTAAAATGAGTATCGTTTCATTGAATTAAATTTCACAAAAGATGCTCTAAGAGGCCACCATGAGATTCAGTACATGCTCTATACCTTCTTATAGGTGATTGCTTTATTCTGCTTGCATTTCTCATTTTAGGTGCTAAAAATTTTAGAAACAGTGTTTACATTGAACTAGGCCTCAACGGATTGCTATAGGAATTTATTTTGTATTAAATGCTGAAAATACAGAGAGTTATACCATTTCTGAGTCTCAATGAAACGGGCATGTTTTTTCTTGCATTGGCTCTCAGGTAACCATATTATTTTTTAAACCGCGCTGGGTTGAACTTATGAAAAAAAAATAAGCAAAACGGAAAATTTGAGTTAGATCTTTTTTTTATGTAAAACTATTTATGCGCCCCAAAAATAATAATTTACGTTCGATAGCGCATCTATCCAGGAATACTATCCAAAAAAAAGTTTGAAAAAATTCCTTTTACTAAACGTAAAATATATTTTTCTGAACCGCCACAGAGTCCTCTACCCGCAGGCTCCATATTATCCATTCATTACGCCACACCCTGTATATATAGGAGTGAGATCGTTGGTGTTACCCGGAGTTCTGATAAGAGACTATCCATTCAACGCAATTTAACTACAACAATCCATTCAATCTGGGGCACACTTGTACTATGTACACTAAAGATTTTTGAACCATTATGTATGCGACTTATTGAATTTGAAAATAAAGGCATCATTTTTCCCATATAAGTGAACAAATACTTACTCTTCTGACAGCTATAGTACCATTGCAACACCATAACACACCTCCAGAAAATTCCGAGGTTATACTGCACTTGGACAGTACCTGTTTGAATTCTGAAAGTTTCAACTCATTGATGAAAACAGTATCGTGGTAATCCTTTGAGGAAATTGGTTCCAGAGTAAGTATTTGTGATTCCTCCTCGTCCACTAGAAATATATATATATTAATAATCTGTAAACAATTTTCATACATTATTTTTACCTTCCATTGGTTCGTTGTCAAGCGTCATACGTTTTGCATCAGACTGACTTTCTCTTTTTACAATTTGTGCATCAATCCAAGCAACTTCAGTTTCTTTAGAAGCTTTTTGGAAGTTCAGTTGAGATACCAGAGCGTCTGTTAAACGTACCTATAAAAATAATAGATTCATGTTTTTAATTTTAAGATTTGTGGGTACTTCAAAATTTCAAAATCAAAAAGTATAATGATAATGACACACAAACAAAGTTTTATCGTCACCTGATATATATGTGTTTCAGTTGTACAATCGACAATTTCTCCTTTAGCAGGGGTGAAAACCCTGGATTCTAGAGTCTCACAATGATTTTTCATGCTGAGTGTGCTTTCTTCATCCCCTCTTATAACGATAACTCTTCTTGGTTTTAGCTGAGACATAATCTTCATTAAGGATTCGCCATCTGATCTCCCTTCGAAATCAATATATTGCACTTGGCAATTTACTTGAACAGTTCTGCTTAAGTTAATGCATTTGGTGGGGAATTCTGGGGTTTCGACTGAAATTTAATTGAGCAATTAATGTTTATCAATAATTTTCTTCGATGGCAAAATTCCCGATTTTCGGCTACTTATTGTATTAATTGCAAATCGGGAATTGAAGCTAGAAATATCGTTCTTTTTTTTGGGATTTCCTACAAATTTTCACTAGTTTTCACGTCGTGATTCTCAGAATTTTGAACATATAATATTTTTCTGACGATCAGACGATGGTTTCGTTACATGACCCGTTGGATTAAAGCTTAGGTCACATGTATCCGTTTGTCCGACGTCGGATGGAACAAAGCCTCAATTCAGTGATTATTTGTCTTCCTATTGGAGTGGTCCTTTTAAAAATGAAAAATAAATCGTCAAAAAAACAAATCTAATCAGCAAGAGAAAACAGAATGTCGATTTGAAACAAATATTAAAGTTATCTTCAATTGTATAAAATTTTCCGCCGGAAGCATGTGACAGACCGTTTATGTTCACGAAATTTTATACAATTTCGAAAGAATTTTTGTCGTACAAACGGATACATGTGATCTTAGCTTTAGGCGGGCTTGAGTATGCAGCATCAATGCACGGCTACGCGGCACGACCATTGGAGGAACAGCAGGAAAGGGATGACCACAAGGAGGTGTTTCATCACTTCTACTCGATCTCGATCTCCCGATTGAGTTGGCAAGACTGGGTTCATTTTTGTCGCCTACCCTGATGAACTTGTCCTACTAAGGCCGAGTTTCACAATATATGGTTAACCCAAAGTTATGTAGTGACCAGTGGTTAAATCAAAAATTCTGTTTCACAAAGTGTGGTTTATCGTTTGACCAAAAGTTAACTCGTGGTTGACTTAACCCCGAAAATTTCATGAGTTAACTATGAGTTACCTGGACATAGAATTTTGGTGGCGTATGCTTTTCTGCATAGATAACATATTTTGAGTTCTATCAGAGACAATTCTCTTCGAGATTACTGGTTAGGCAGCGTTTTACATGTATTGGGTGTTATGTATTCAGAAATACAGTGGAAAGGAAGGCATTTGGAAGCGATGAATCGCAGCTCCTTCAATGAGAATATTGAAAGTATAGATGCAAGCAATGATTGAGTCCACAGTTTTTTTACATAACATAACTTGTAATGAAAATGAAGGACAACCTCCTTCAAGAGGAGAAGAAGAAGCAATGAATTTATATCAAAATGTTGCTGTGCCCCCTACAGGGGATGAAGAATTATTGTCAAATAATAGAACTAGAAGAACTAGACTGAATCTTCTTAATAGTTATTATGCAAATATGTTGAATTAGAGTGATGAAATTTGAATTTTTGAAATAGATCAAAGCATTTCAATTCAAACTCAAATAATCAATAAAAATAGGCTTTTGAAGAATTGTTGAAGAAGATATCTCATAGATAGATATAAATTATTTAAGGAATTTTAAGTTATAAATGCAAAACTCGAAATTGTTTGAATTTTTCAATAAAGTAATAATTTCTATTGGTCCAGCACAGTTGCACTGTTTTTACTTATTTCGCACAAGAAAAAACGAACGCTTCAGTTTCACATCAAAATCCAAAAGAAAAATAACCTGTAGGCAATTATGAAACTCAAATCGGCTCAGAACATCAAACATTCGTACGGTACTCATACGTTTTCTGTAATATTCATAACAATGTCTATATTCTCTAGTTCTTGTTTCACTGAAATACGAAATGTCAGTAATAAATAACCCAAAAGTAGATCTATCGTACACGAAAAACATTACCAACCCTAAGAAAAAAAATTTAACCGATGGTGAAATAACCATCACTCATTTTTCTGTTGTGAAACGAGCAGCTTTTTGAACCTTGGGTTAACTCACAGGTAGTGGTTAACAAACCACCACTGGTTACCAATGATTGTGAAACTGGGCCTAATTGAGGTGAGGTAATCAGTGTCATTGTCGCCCTGATGCACAAAGCACATAATTGAGCGATGTTGCTTGGAATTCGAATTCTCGATCGATGCCGGTAAAACAGAGATAGTTATTTTCATTGGGGGGGGGGGGGGGGGGTGCCCTGCTACATCAAGCTTCCTAGTTTGTTTCGAGTTTGGCCCACTCTATCTGAGCAAGTCCGATTTGCTCTATTAGGAGAGTACTTGGTAACGGATTTGGCTGCAACTCACTCATCATGCATTGGCTTCATACTTCAGTGATGAGGCCTATCCTAACCTACGCATCTCTGGTGTGGTGGACTTTAATGGAGAAGAACTTTATCCGCACCATTATGACTCAATGCCAGAGAATATCCTGCCTTAGGATTACAGACGCCCTGAGATCTACCCCCACGGTAGCGTAGGGTAGGTAGGTAGGTAGATTGCTAGGTTTACTTCCCCTACACCTCCCACTTAAAGAGGTGGCTATGAAGATAGCCCTCAGAGTCTGGAAACAGGAACAATGGCGTGACGCTTTAGTGGACACGCGAAGGATCTCAAGATGGTGAAGGACGCCCAATGCATTATTTCCCCATATAGGTGACGGCGCAGCAGGCCCGGATCTAGGGGGGGCAAGCGGGGCGCTTGCCCCGGGCGCCAGCTTAAGGGGGCGCCAAAATCAACCAGAGGTTAAAACTTTTTTAAATTTAAAACAACTGTAGAATGGAAACATGATAAACCATCACTATGCCTAAAATCTTTAAAATCACTAAGGGATCAATTAACTAGGTTAAAAGATCTGATATGTTTACACTGCGTCGCAAGCAGTAATTTCTTTGTCTGGGGAATTACCGACTCATCTGGAACTAAGGGCCAAAATTTCCGATTTTCTATAGACCATAACTTAAAAACTAATCCTTTCAGCATAATTCTGTTTGCATATTCGTAATCTATGCCTTAGTAAAACCACCAATTTTGGTGGAAATCGGTAAGATCGAAATTTTTTCAAATTTTCCATAGATTTACCGAGTTTTTCACCATAATTTGAGCCCCCCCTTTAACTTTGTTACTAAGGCCCAGTTTCACAATCATTGGTAACCAGTGGTGGTTTGTTAACCACTACCTGTGAGTTAACCCAAGGTTCGTTTCACAACAGAAAAATGAGTGATGGTTATTTGACCATCAGTTAAAAATTTTTTCTGAGGGTTGGTAATGTTTTTCGTGTACGATAGATCTACTTTTGGGTTATTTATTACTGACATTTCGTATTTCTGTGAAACAAGAACTTGAGAATATAGAAATTGTTATGAATATTACAGAAAACGTATGAGTACCGTACGAATGTTTGATGTTCTGAGCCGATTTGAGTTTCATAATTGCCTACAGGTTATTTTTCTTTTGGATTTTGATTTAAGTGAAACTGAAGCGTTCGTTTTTTCTTGTGCGAAATAAGGAAAAACAGTGCAACTGTGCTGAACCAATAGAAATTATTACTTTATTGAAAAATTCAAACAAAATCGAGTTTTGCATTTATAACTTAAAATTCCTTAAATAATTTATATCTATCTATGAGGTATCTTCTTCAACAATTCTTCAAAAGCCTATTTTTATTGATTATTTGAGTTTGAATTGAAATGCTTTGATCTACTTCAAAAATTGAAATTTCATCACTCTAATTCAACATATTTGCATAATAACTATTATTAAGATTCAGTCTAGTTCTTCTAGTTCTATTATTTGACTATAATTCTTCATCCCCCATGGGGGGCACAGCAACATTTTGATGTAAATTCATTGCTTCTTCTTCTTCTCTTGAAGGAGGTTGTCCTTCATTTTCATTACAAGTTATGTTATGTAAAAAAACTGTG
Source organism: Coccinella septempunctata (assembly GCF_907165205.1). Lineage (NCBI taxonomy): Eukaryota > Metazoa > Arthropoda > Insecta > Coleoptera > Coccinellidae > Coccinella > Coccinella septempunctata. Next base: position 8,053,348 of record NC_058190.1, on the reverse strand, counting down.
GACTCAATCATTGCTTGCATCTATACTTTTAATATTCTCATTGGAGGAGCTGCGATACTTCGCTTCCAAATGCCTTCCTTTTCACTGTATTTCTGAATCTACAGAAGAAATCCAGGTTGACATATTCCTCAAAATAATTCCTCCTAGCTCCAAATCTTCTGGGCCTCACTGTTTCCTCATCACTACTATGAGTATTCACATCATAATCGTTCACGGTGTTAGTAAATAATAACTAATAAAAATCCAAGACATGTAAAACGCTGCCTAACCAGTAATCTCGAAGAGAATTGTCTCTGACAGAGCTCAAAATATGTTATCTATGCAGAAAAGCATACGCCACCAAAATTCTATGTCCAGGTAACTCATAGTTAACTCATGAAATTTTTGGGGTTAAGTCAACCACAAGTTATCTTTTGGTCAAACGATAAACCACACTTTGTGAAACAGAATTTTTGATTTAACCACTGGTCACTACATAACTTTGGGTTAACCATATATTGTGAAACTCGGCCTTAGAGAGGTACAAAAAAATGTTTTATACAAAAGTTTCACGAAATTGAGTTTTTTAAAATGTTTTCACAAAATGAAATATATACAGAGTGGGCGATTTTATGAAGAATATTTTTGGTCTCCGATCAAAACCGAATTCATTCTGTACACTAATTCGAAAGCGTAGAACACGAGTATGCAAACAGATATTTTTAAAAGAATTTATTTTTCAAGTTATGGTCGATGGAAAATCGGAAATTTTGGACCTTCGCGAAAAAATTCATAAAATCTGAACCGTTCGAGATATCTGAATGAAGTGTGGCTTTTTATATTTGCAAAGAACCAATTCATCACCAAAAAGCATATGACTAGTGCCTTTTTTCTAGCTGCTACAGCTCCTCAAAGTTGACCAATATTTTCGAAATTTTGCACTAAAAGCGAATTATTCCTCAAAATACTGATCCTCCAAAAATCTAATTGCATATTCGTGATTTACCTTGAATTAATATGTTAAATGATCCGGGACGATATATGTAGCTGAAAAAATAAATTTTTGTTCGGAATAATTTCGTTCATGAAGCGCGGGTAAAAACGATAGACGAGGGCGGGTAGCAAACGACATTCTTGTTAATACAAACTTCTTAATTTTTTTTTATTTATGCAATTTTTGGAAATTTTGGAACAATGAGAAACAATATCTTTTGATGGAACAGTGGGAAAAAAATATGAGTTAATTTTTTCCCAATTCCCAAAAATTCATGATGGCGCCCCCCCCCCCCCCCCTTCTAAGGTTCGTAGGAAAAATCTAATTGCATATTCATAATCTATACGACCTCGAACTAGTGAAAAAAATAACTCGGGTTGAAAGTTGCCACGTATGTGAAAAATTACTATGGACTTCGTTATTTGAAATGGTACACCCTATTTAAAATGACTTCTTTCGCTTTTCTATCTCCATTTGAGCATTTTTTGTCTTTTAGTTCCCTATCCCTATCCCTGTTACTTTCGGAGGTATAAACGAGTTTCCACAAAAAATTGCCAAAAACACGAACCCAATGAAAAAGGTATAGAAAACACATTTCAAATAGGTCACTGAGATTCTGAGGATGAGTCACGAGACTTATCGAGAAATTTTTTCATGTGGAAAATCATAGAAGATGTGATTTCACCTCGGAAAGTTGATATCATGAATGAATATTTTAGAAAAAAATTTTTCTTCCGTTTGACTAATAAAAAATTTCTGACTTTCCGAGATGACGAACTGATTGAATTGAATTATAATGAAAACCCCATATAAATTAGTGGTTTTTCACGTAACATAACCATTTTCTCTCTTTGAACTGACCACTAAAACGGTGTAGACCCCTCTTAAACGTCTGATAGACCACCCACTGTGGGACGTCCAGTATATAATGTGACAGTCAAGGAACAATGAAATCGCTTTAGGGAAAAAGGGTCAACTCCAACTCCGGTAACGTTGTTATTTGGTGTCCGGCGTCCGCAGGGCTTCCTGGAAACGAGAAGGCAGCATTTTGGCTCAGCGGGGGGTCCACTAAGCTCTTGCTAGTCTGTAACCGCGCATCAGCAACTTCTTTATTAAACGGCTAGGGAGAAAATTTTCCTCAGCGCGGAGCACGAGAAGTAGTCGTAGACGGTCAACGCTTCTCGTTGCGGAACCATCCTATAAGATTGAGGTCAAAATACTCCTGTCCTTTGAGAGGAAACAGATGAGACTGGTGGCTGGTCCAGTGACTTGTCACCTGTTCAATAAGCAATGGACCCTTCTGGTTGTTTCTTGAGCCGCTAGCTGGTGCAGGAGCATAAGAGTACTTAGCTATTTTTACGAGTAGTAACCTTACATAGTTAAGAACAACACATCTAGGAAACACAACAGCCACTATTCTTACGGTGAGGGTGACTCCTTTCTGTCGACTTGTGGTATTTTTATAGGCTCGGCGTGTCGCAGGATGTCTATCAAACTGCATCGGGCATTCGTTACTTGAGTCTCAATTGTTATACAAATCGCGCGCTGCAAGACTTCCTCATTTGAAACTTTGTGGAACCATCTGATGTGCATTATTTGTCTTAGATGACGTTGTTGCATTTGTTCAAGCCGTTTAATTTGTCGCCTGTAGAGAGTCCAGCTTTCGCTTACGTAAAGAAGCGTTGGGAGGACCACTGCTTTGTGAACACTCTGTCCTTCAGCTTCTAGTATGCCCGTGACGCCGAATTGATACGGTTGTGTATTTCCGTGTCCAGGTTAGCCCTAGTATTTAGGAAGTTTCCCAAGTAGTTGAACTGCTCGACCTGTTCTAGAGTTTCATTCTCCAGGCTGATATCTGTTTGAAGGCTTTTGGCAGACTAACCAGGATTTTGGTTTTGTCGATATTGAGTAATGAAGGCCTAAAGCTTCGTATATATGTTTATAGGTGTGCAACATTATCTGTAGATCCTCTGAACTGTTAGCGATGAGTGTGCAGTCGCCTGCATATTGAAGTTCCGTGATAAACTTTGTACGGGTTTTTGCTCTGAGGCGCTTCAGGCCTCCATCAAATCTGAATCTTATTGCAACACTTTTTGCAGGCATACTCATGTCAGCAATTATCGAGACAGCTATGGTGAAAATATTGAACAGTAAAGGCGCTAACACGCAGCCTTGTTTTATTCCAGAGTTGGTTAAGAAATGGTGGGTTGTAGAGCCATAATGCTGTATTCTAGCAGTGTTGTCAGTATGGAGACTTTTACACACTGCTAAGAATTTTTCGGGTACTCCAAGACGTCCCATGATTTTCCCTAGCGCTCTCTGATTCACAGAGTCTGTAAATATATCCTAGCCAACTGAAAACTGAGAGTTGGGCCACATGCATGCTTGCTGCCATCTTCGCTCTGGGAGTTAAGAAGGATTATTGCTATGGATCTTCTTTCCTGCCAGGTGACACTGGTGTATTTGGAGATCGTTGCATATACTGACATTGAAAAAAGGCTCCATTGATGGACTTTCTGTTAATGAACCCAGTGATGGTGGTTGGAGAGATAGGGATATTTGTTGATTTTATAACAATGGATGTTGTGTATCTAATTTAATTTCGAAAGTGTGTGAAATCACCACTAATCAGACATATTTTCTTTTCTCGAAAATAGCCAGTTCAAAACAGAAGAATACAAATAAAAATGTGATCAGTTGACTTGAAATCTGATATAAACAAAAAAGTAACCTTTCATATCAATCTTCCCTTATATTAATTTTACTCAAGAAAATATCAAACGAATGGACATCAAATAAGTACACAAATACTCACTTATAACATCTTCTTCCTTCTTAATGACTATGTTCTCCTTATTGTCTTCTCCTTCAGGATTAATATCTGCAAGCATATAATCCTCTGGTTTAATTATTTCACCATAATCATCACATTTTATTTTTTCTTCTTGGAAGGGATACATCGGATACTGTTTTTTAGTCACTTTAAAGAAACCCCCTGAAACATGTCCCTCCTGTTTGATAACTATATCATGTCGACCTTTCGTAATTACGCTCATTTCAATATCATCGTCTGAGTCAGACTCGGAATCTCTGAAAAAATAATTAAGATTTGAAATTTGCTGAATTTGAGGGGGATGCTTTGTAGCTCACTGTTTAACGTTATCTTTTCCATTTATTTTTTGTGTTTTGAGGTATTCTTCTAATTCTGTGCCTTCTAATCTGACTCGTCTTTTTATTTCTAAATCTATAGTTCTACCGTTACCACCATTATCGATGAGATCTCTAGCTAAGGTACCTGGTGAAGTTCTGAAAAATATAGTGATTATTTGATATCGTCAACTTCCACGTCTCACTTCTTCTTATTAGGGGCCCAAAAGTGTTTTTCACAATTCCAAGCTCCACACATTAACCACTATAGAAATATGTATATCTATAAATATTGGGTGACTAAATATATAGAAATATCCAGTGAATTTCCTGACATATACAGGATGACCCATTTCAAAAGATCCACTGAAATAACTGCTTTGGAAGAGCCAGCATCAAAAAAGTTTTCGAATGAATGTTTCTTAGTCTTTAGGGGGAAAGGAAATATTGTTTGATTTCAAGATGAAGTAGATTTGTTGAATGAGGGAAATCGTTTTTTTATTGATGTTTTTCAATTAGGGATTCAGTATTGAGAGGATGAAGTTCATAGTAATTTTAAAAATTGCTGAATTTATTCAGATTTTGGTAGATCTGGTGACACTGAAGTAATCAAAATATCACATACCTTGTGGTTATAATAACACTATTATTAGGATTTGAACACCATTGTAGAAAAAGTTCTCGGGAATAACCACTCTCCATGTCTGGAGAACTGGCCAGTACCACTTTAGGATTAGGCACTCTTGAGAGCTCCTGGAGAGTGTGACAAAGTTGCAGGTGCTTGAATTGGAAGGGATTATTTCGGGCTCCTTCAAAACTCCTCATCAATTTGTCACTCATCCACTCAATCTGAGATTTTGCAAACTCAACTACGTTATAACTAACGTTATTTAGCAATGCTAATGAATATGCTAAAAGTCCAGACTCCTTATTCCTCCACAACTGGTCTAACATATGAGCTAATTCCAAGACACGACCAGCTGTATCCACAGCTATCAGTACATTTCCATTGTTCCTTAATGTTTGCAAAATATTAGCTGTGAAATAAATGAAATTTATTTATTTATTTCATTTAGTTTATCGGTTCAATTATATGAAATGGACAAAAAACATGAATATTTAGAAAACATTGATGTGATCAATAGTCAAACTCAAATATGACTTACTCATAAGTTTTTCGTCTCTTGCTCTCCTACGAGCTTGTTGGTAATTTGCATTGAACGCATCAATTAGAAGAAGGGATGGTCTTTGTAATTTCTCTAATTCACATCCATTCAGATGTCTTTCCTTTTTGTGGTTGAAGTCATTTGCATAAATAATATCTTCCTCCCCAGATTTCATGATTTTCCAAATTGTGCCTCCTATCATATGACCAGCAGGCAGAGGAGTTATTGTCAAGCCATACCCCTTACCTGAAAGTATTTATAATAATGAATAGTTCCTTCAGATATAATTCAAGCTACCTTTCAAAGGTACACTCTGATTGTATTTTAGCTGTATCATTTTCTCAAATGTTGCATCAACATCATCCAGAGAAAAAATATCAAAATCTTCCATATTAAAATGGGACTGGTATAAGTCGTATAGAAACATTTGTCCCATTTTATACACAGGTATTGTTGCATAAATAGGACAATTAAGTCCTAATTTTCCTATTGCATAAGGAAGTGCTCCCAAGTGTGATATGTCTGGATATGATATTAACACTGCATCGATAGTATGCACAACCCTAGAAAATGAATTAGAGTAATTTCAGAAATATTCGTGGTAATCACTGTCCCACCTTTTCAACTCCTTTATGAAATCAGGATTGAATTTTTCATTCCATCCACAATCCAACAAAATTCTCACATCGTCCACTTGTAAAATATAACAAGGGGGCGATTCATCCATGACCCCGGAGAGAGCCTGAACTTTTATGATAGAAGTCATTTTTAAAATCTGCTAAATATCTTCATTCAATTTCAAATTTTGCTTCTGAATGCAGCCATATCTGTATTAGAATATTTAAAAATTGTATATCAACAAATATTCGAAAATTTGTGCATAACCAACAAACTGAATCTTTAAACACCATAGATATAGATCGAGCATAGATTAACTCTTAATCTTCAATGCTAACCATTGAACTCTATACCCCTTACCCCTTGTATAGGTGCTTCACCTTGCCATAATCTCCCAGTATCCTGTTCAGTTTTTCCGTCAACGGATCATCCTTCGTTGAAGGAACTTGGGGAAATTTGAAAACATAAATAAATTCGGTTGAAAGTAGACTAAAGCGAGGTTATGATAATTTCCACAAATCACACTTATGCCAATACTTCTTAGTTAGTATCTTCGAGAAATATTAGGATATCATAAACTGCCTCTACTATTCTATTGACTTGTCGAAAAAATTGAGGGAATTTCCTCGAGGACATCATGAAAACAACGTTAAACTTCACAAGGATCCTTATGAATTGGTTGTCAGAAATATTTCAATCAAACTGTGAAGTAAAGAGCGAGAACAAATATAGAATGGCATATCAAGAATAGGCATTTTTTTTTATTAAACAAAAAATGTTATTCTAGATTTTTGACAGGATATAGGAAACGTGGATGGTCCAAAAACTAAACCCAACTAATGCCGACGTTTCGCGGATATATTTCCACTTCTTCAGAGCTACAAAAGATACAATTTTTCAAAGATCTTATCTTACATAAATCTAATACAGACCAGAGACCCATGGAAACTCGAAAAACTTCGTCAGAAAGACGAAACAATATAGAATTTTCTGACGAAGTTTTTCGAGTTTCCATGGGTCTCTGGTCTGTATTAGATTTATGTAAGATAAGATCTTTGAAAAATTGTATCTTTTGTAGCTCTGGAAACTCGAAAAACTTCGTCAGAAAATTCTATATTGTTTCGTCTTTCTGACGAAGTTTTTCGAGTTTCCATGGGTCTCTGGTCTGTATTGTTCATCACACTGTTTTTAAGATCCATCGGGTGGAAAACATAATTTCAGCTTTGGTGAGTGTTTCAAGTCAGTTTTTCGTCCAATCTAATTTATTTTCCGAAGAAGTTGATAAATTTGTGTATTTTTGATTATGTAAGTGTAGTTCGTGTTTTACTCCTTTTCGAATCATAAAAGAAAATAATAATAAAAAAAAACTTGTTGGATTTTTTAATTTTGTTTCGTACTCTTGGAAATGTTAAATGTTATTTCAGCCTTTATTGCATTCTGTGTTGATGGATTTTATATGATTAGATTTATGTAAGATAAGATCTTTGAAAAATTGTATCTTTTGTAGCCCTGAAGAAGTGGAAATATATCCGCGAAACGTCGGCATTAGTTGGGTTTAGTTTTTGGACCATCCACGTTTCCTATATCCTGTCAAAAATCTAGAATTATGATCTCAGGAAATGAAATACCAGACAAAAAATGTTATGATATTATAAATTACGAGCTTGAACTCTCAGCTTTGCTCTTGCAATATGTGAAGTGATGACGCTAATTGAGATATAAGAAAAATAATCCATGACAGAAAATAAAGAGAAAATCAACAAACCGGACTATGCAGAAGAAATAAAAATTGATAATCAGGATAACCTCGTCTCGAAAACCCCCACGATGAAGTTTGAATGTTCCAATTTTTTATGAGAGATTAGATTAGAATGACAAACTAATGATTAATTATTTTTAGTACGAACCGACTCGTTGAAAGATTTGAACAATTTGGGAAATAGAGAAAGAAGTGAATTTTTCCAGTCAGTATCAAACCTTCAAATATTTTCAGTTCGAATAGTTCATTCTTTCCACAGAACATAAACATCATTATCTATGAACATCAATTCTTTCATTCCCGCACATTGAAATGTTTACGTTGCTAATAGCAACGGCGTGCGAGAGAGAAAGGTTGCTCTACATCTTCCCTTTCACTCTTCCTCAATTTGCCTGTATCGCGATGCCATTCCAGTTCAATGATGCTAACGTACCAGTATTTTCTTCAGTTTCTCCATTTTTATAAAAGAAAATAAATAAATAAATAAAAAACAACGAGAAATACCGGAACAAAAACAAATTAATATACCTTTACCATATGCCCAATAAAACGATATGTACATATATTGATGGGATACATTATTACTGGATACTGAAAGATTCAAAACAACACAGATTTGTTCCACGAAATAACAACGAAGATCAAAATTAACTAATTATATAATTCGAAAAACAAAACATTATGAATGCTAAAAATAATAATACCAAAGATTATAGAGTTTGCTCTATCAGAGACATAGACATAGAGACATGGACTGAGCAATGCCAGCATGAAATTGGCTATTTATTAGAAAGAGAGAAAAGCTCGTCGGGATATACCTTTCTCTTTTTTGTTCACATAGAGGTGAGTGTAGACCAATCAAAATTCTAGAAAAAGACAACTGCATTCCCGACGTGTTTTTCTCTCTGTCACTTTTTTTGACCGTATTTCATGCATAGATATAAAGGGAAGGCACAGTCCATGTCTCTATGTCTATGATCAGAGACAAGAACCTTTCTCTATGGCTCTATAATCTTTGATAATACTATAGAAAAAACTTGAAGTGTACACCAGAAATTAGAAATATTTCATTCTAAAGTAATGACCCGTGACCCGTGTTCTGTGACGCTCAAAATACCTCTATCATTAAAGGACCCCGCACACTTACTTAGGAAAAGCGGGTCCAGTGAATTTTCCCCATTTTTACATATTATATTTATATCAACCTCAAGAACAATATATCAGATTTTCACGAAGGTCTTACATCCGGTTTGTTCTATAGGGCGTTCCAAAATTGCAGCTACGGAAAAATGAATCTTTAAATTTTGATGATAATTCTTCTAATTTTCAGAATTTCATCATGATGCCTTGGGTTCTGAATAACAAGATATCACAGATATCCAAACACTGCCCACCACGTCAAGTTTCGTTATACAGGCTGTTCCATGAAGCTGTATAAGTAATTGAATGTAACTTTGTTAGTGACTTTGGGACCACCCTGAGTTTTTCAAAATATGATACCATGATGTATGTCCACCTCTGTAGGAAGTTTCATTAATGTACAAAGAACAGTTGCAAAATTATTCAGGTTTAAATTCGGATTTCATACAATTTTTCTTTAAAACTTATCTGTAGTTGAGATTACTGTCAATTATTTGATTTTTATGAATTCTGTAGGCTACTTAAACGGTTCGTTGGCTTTCCTTCTGTTAAGTAGTTTTCAGTTAGTTGTTTTTTTAATCGTTGCGACCATTATTGGTATAAAGTTATAGAAAGTTAATGTGAAAAGACAGCAACGAATGCGCGAAATAGATATGCATGCTTCCTATGTGATCATGAGTTTTCATTAAATAACCTCAGACGAATAGATAGAGAAGATGATGTCGATGGAAGAAATCTGGCTGTTTTGAAGCGTGAAGTATTAGAATTACCGGTAGTGGAAGTAACCCAGTTAACGAGATTGTGCATTAATTGCATTAATTGTTTGGAAGAGATAACTGAAGAAATTAACGACATAAATGATGATTCTGCAGTACCAGTTAACTTAAATACTTTGCGTCAAACTCCAAGTCATGCGTGCTTCATTTGCAATGAAGACGGTGGTGATCTCTGCAGGTTAACTGAAGTGCAGAGTGAAAATTTTCATAGCACATGGCATATATTATATAAGTGAGAATGCTAGAATTTGCAGACATCACATGAATGAGGATCTTTTTATACCTCGTCCTCTCCTTGTTGGTTTATACTATACCAAGAAAAACATTAGAATGAACGGAATTCAAATCTCTACATTTCTACAAAAAAATGCGCGAATGCCATGGAGAAGCCCTTAAATGGAGGTATCATAACGAGAAGGATTTTACTGATGAGGAATTCAAAGTCCGTTGTGCAATTACAAAAGACGAATTTCATGATGTGTTTAGGCAGTGTTTGCCAGTTCCCGAAGATGAAACTAAATCAAAGCACATTTCTAAGAAAGATCTTCTCACTTTTGTGTGCAAAATAAAACAAGGATTGTCAGATGATTTATATAAATTGATATTTCAAGAAATGAACTAAAACCTGAATGATTTGGCAACAATATCAATACTACATCTGTGCTTCGATTGTCGAGACGTATCTCTGTATCCTCTACAGTTTTGAATTAGTTATTTGTATAATAACCGTTGAAGATTTCCGAGTTTTCGCAGAGAGATTGTGAGTGTTTCAAAGGTACGAAAACCATCGTTGAATTTTATTGAGATTCATTTTTTTCTGAATTGGTTTCTAAGTGTGAATTATTTTATTTTGTTATCAGTTGGAGTTTGTTTACATTTTTCGCGTCTTCACGTCTGTGCGGTTGCGGCTCCCCACCACTTGCGCACTACTAGTAATTTATTTTCAACGTCGACCGGTTTCCCATTCCCACACGGGAACCGAGACCAGTATTTCTAGCGCTAGAAGCGGAGCTGTTACGGTGCGCTGAGTAGTCTCCTAGGATTTGTACTCGCGTATTTGTTACTTTCCTATATTGGGAAATCTCCCACCGGGGTCATTGCTAGTTTGCGGAACAACCTCTTTGAATATTTGGAAGAGATAGAAAAGACTCCTCGTTCCGTGGTTTCTGTAGATTGTTCTTTTTCCTAGTTTCTTTTTCATTCCTTATCCACTGGCTGTATACCTTTTTCCTTCCGTGGCCTTCCCTATCTGTGTTAAAGCCTCTCATATCGGCCCATGAGAGTGAAAAATCTGTATTACCCTTTTCCCTTCCTTATTTGAACATCTGCGATTCAATTTCATTAATTAGCATTCTTTACGAGGCTCTGATGGCTCGGTGCCTCATATGCTCAAAGAAAACTTCAGGCACTCGTTTCTCCAGCTGCTCCAAGTGTAAAAGTTCCTTTCATATAGACTGTCTAAATTTGCCACCGGAGCAGTTGAGCTTGCTGGGTACCAGCTGGGAGTGTGATCGTTGCAGGGGGGAGGGGCGATCTCTTCGTAGCAACTCTACTTCCTCGTCAAAGATGAGTGATTTTCAATGTTCTCCGACTACTTTGAATGCTGATCAGTTCACCTTACTTATGTCGAAATTAAATGAGATATCCAATGATATTGCCGTTATAAAGACCACCCAACTAACACTTCAGTCGGATCTTACTGAATGTAAGTCCATCTTGGAGAAGCACTCATCTGAGTTACTTCGTCTAGACAAAACATTAACTAGGCACTCACATTCCATCAGTCAGCATGATTTGGATATCGCTTCTTGTTCGTCCAGGATCGACCGCTTGACAGACAGTCAGAACTCACTCAAAGTTGTGGTGGATTCTGCGAGTCACAGATTGTCGAAGGTTGAGTCCTTGCAGCAGGGGATTCTAACTAACAACCGGACCACCCCTAGTCTACAACCATCTGAATTACTTGACCGTCTGCGGAGATCACATAATATCCTTATCCGTGGGGTTCCTGAGACTGGCGCTGAGGAAGACCTGTCTTCAGTTTCAAGTATACTCGATTGTGTGTTGCCGGATGCTAATAATCAGTGCGTTTCAGTTGCGAGGATCGGTAAATCTACTACTGATCGTCCAAGAATTCTCAAGGTTTCCTTTTCTAACTCAGTGATTGTTAACAAAATTCTTAGGAATAAAGCACTGATAAAAAGTGTACCAGATTATCATAGAATCATCATTTCGGATGACAAAACGCCTCTGCAGGTTAAAGAGCTCGACAGCTTGCGCGAAGAGCTCAGACGCAGAAGAGGTGCAGGAGAGTCTGGCATTGACATCAAATATATTTCTGGCACTCCTACCATTACCAAAACAGATCATACTGCGCGGTCAAAAAATTAGATGAAACATGCGAGTGGTCAATCGTTTATACAAATGCCCAGTCTTTATCCTCAAAATATCTCGAGCTTCTGGCTTTTGTTGCATCCTATCGCCCCACTTTTGTACTTGTGGCTGAATCTTGGCTCCGTCCCGACATTCCGGATGACTTGGTCACTTTGCCTGGCTACTCTATTTACAGAAGTGACAGCATAACAACTGTGGGCTACGGTGGTGTGTGCATTTATGTGTCCAGCCAAATCCACAATTCATTCTCTGTCCAGCATTCGAGTCCCAATTTTCCAGGAATCGACTCTTTGTTCATTGATCTCTTCAAGGGCAATTCCTGCTGTTTCTCGATTGGTTGCATCTATCGTCCCCGTCCCTCTGTTTCTGATGGACCACTCGCCGCTTTGCTCGCAAGTCTTTCAGCTAAAAAGAAGAACCTCTACATAGCTGGTGATTTTAACATGCCGGATGTAGTTTGGCCCTTATCATCAAAAATCTATAACAGTGCATCAGCTGTTTTTACGGACATGATCCGTGATAGTGATCTCACACAATTGGTCGACTTTCCAACTCGTTTCAGAGGTACACAGTCTCCTTCCCTCCTGGATTTGATTCTCGTTAATGATACCGACATTGTGTCCAACATCGAACAGCATCCCCCATTCGGGAAATCCGACCATGTTGTGATTCGGTCAACTTTACTACTTAAATTTCCTTCCGCAAATAATATAGCTACCAAGTCAATCAAGATCACTGACTACGAAAAACTTGTCAGTTTGACCGAAGGAGTTGACTGGGTGAGTTTGCTGCAACCTGCTGCTGATGTGGAGGTGATGTGGAACTCTTTTGCTGAGACTTTACTGGGTTTGTATGACTGCTGCACCGTCACGAAGGATGTTTCTTTCATTCCAACTAAACCTTGGATCAATGCCGAAATCCTCAGGCAGATTCGTCATAAGAGGTCAATCTGGCGGAGGTATGTTCGTGGCAGAAAACGAAGGGATTATGATGCTCACCGAGCATTTTCTAGTTACCTATCAGCCACAATAAAAAATGCCAAAAGGGAGTACGAACTTAAAATAGCAAGATCTAAAGACCGCAAGAAATTTTTTAAATATGTCAGATCAACTTTGAACTCTAAAGTGGATACTCCATTGGTCTACGACCAGAACAACAAACTGTGTTCAGGTCCGGAAGAGTCTGCTAACGTTTTAGCTGATTCCTTTGCGGCATCTTTCACGCATGAAACTGGCCAACTACCTAGGATGATTAATCCTCGCTTATCCGCTGAACTTAGTGATGTAATTTTCTCTCCATCCATCGTGGAGACCCATTTGTCTGCTCTCAAAGTTGACTCCTCACCTGGTTCCGATGGAATCTCATCCAGACTTCTGAAAGAGTGTGCCCACTCCATTTCGCTGCCTCTTTCTCTTATATTTGCCCGCTCATTTGCGACTTCATCGCTGCCGTCTGACTGGAAAAGTGCACGTGTGACACCTATTTTCAAGAAGGGAAACAAGCGTTGTGCCGCTAACTACCGTCCTATCAGCCTGGTACCAATTGTTGCGAAGGTTTGCGAAAGAGTTATCCATGGACAGGTGCTGCAGTTTGCGCTGGGCCATAACCTTATCCCCCGATGCCAACATGGTTTTCTGCCGGGTCGCTCGGTGATCACTAATCTGCTCGACTGTGTTGATGCCTGGTCGATGTCCCTCGACAGGGGTAATCCTGTTGATGTGATTTACCTTGACTTTTCTCGGGCATTCGATCGTGTGCCCCACAGACGCCTCCTATACAAACTTGAGCACTTTGGCATTCGTGGGCGCCTGCTTTCTTGGATTGAGGCATTTCTTTCAAACCGATCTTTTAAGGTTCGTGTTGGGGATTCTTTTTCTTCTCCCAGAGATGTTTTGAGTGGAGTCCCCCAGGGGTCTGTTTTGGGTCCACTTTTGTTTCTGCTGTATATATCCGACTTGCCCTCCTGCGTTGTCTCGAATATCTCCCAATTTGCAGATGACACCAAATTATTTGGTAATCCCACTAGTGCCGGCATTATTCAGGACGATCTTGACTCTATCTCGAGGTGGTGCCAGGACTGGCAGCTGCCGCTCAACAGTGATAAGTGTGTGGTTCTTCACATGGGTGCTCGGAATCCGCGATATCAATACTTACTTAATGGTATCCCCATTCCTGTTTCAAGCAGCCATAGTGATCTTGGTGTAATAGTGACGGATACTTTGAGTTGGTCTGAGCACATCTCTCAGACTGTAAGCAGGGCCAAAAGATCCTTGTTTCTGCTGCAGAAGTCATTTGGCAAGTGTGACCCACGTACATGTGCGCTGGTTTACCGAACTTATGTGCGACCCATCCTCGAGTTCGCTGGTCCTGTGTGGTGTCCGGTTCTGTCTCGCGATATGTCCCTGCTCGAAAACCTCCAGCGTCGTGCCACGCGTATTCCCTACGGAATCTCGCGCCCTTCTTATGATGAAAGACTATCCATAATGAGCCTGCCTAGGTTCGCCGACCGGAGAACTCGTGGTGACCTTTTAACAACTTTCCGTGCTTTGCACGATCTCTTTGGTGTGAGCTTGCGTCGCTTGTTTACGATGAATACGGATTGCCGTTTGCGGGGTCACTGTTTAAAACTGAGAAGAGAGAACTTCAGGACGGTTCAGAGGCAGCACTTCTTGTCGAATCGGGTGTTTAGTGTGTGGAACTCGTTGCCTTCATCTGTGGTTGGGTCGTCATCTGTGAATTCATTCAAGAACAACTACGATGGTTGGCTTCTTCGTGGATGATTTTGAAGGACTGCTCACTTTGTATTTTTGTTTTGGAATTTATCTCTTATTGTATAATCGAGCACTTTTTTTCTTATATGTTAAATTTTTTGTGAGTTTATAGGCATGGCCTCAACTCTCATCTGTCAAATAATAATAATAATAATAATAATAATAATATTTTAATTATATATATACACGAGTGAAATTTTTCACAAAGTTCGACATACTTTTATAGTATAATATTTAAAAAAATATGCATCCTTAGAGTGCTCGAAGATACAACAACCTGGAATGATAATACTGTTTTTTTCTATATAAACAGATTTTGAGATAGCGAAATGAGGAGATTAGTGACACCGAATTATGTCCATCCTGTACATTCCTGAATAGAAACACCTTTTGACCGACAATACCTATCAAAATAATTATAATGAATGAAAACCTATATTCCTTGACATCAATCTCAACTACAGATAAGTTTTAAAGAAAAATTGTATGAAATCCGAATTTAAACCTGAATAATTTTGCAACTGTTCTTTGTACATTAATGAAACTTCCTACAGAGGTGGACATACATCATGGTATCATATTTTGAAAAACTCAGGGTGGTCCCAAAGTCACTAACAAAGTTACATTCAATTACTTATACAGCTTCATGGAACAGCCTGTATAACGAAACTTGACGTGGTGGGCAGTGTTTGGATATCTGTGATATCTTGTTATTCAGAACCCAAGGCATCATGATGAAATTCTGAAAATTAGAAGAATTATCATCAAAATTTAAAGATTCATTTTTCCGTAGCTGCAATTTTGGAACGCCCTATAGAACAAACCGGATGTAAGACCTTCGTGAAAATCTGATATATTGTTCTTGAGGTTGATATAAATATAATATGTAAAAATGGGGAAAATTCACTGGACCCGCTTTTCCTAAGTAAGTGTGCGGGGTCCTTTGAAAAATTAGAAATAAAACCCGATTTCGATGAATACTCCATAACAATGCTAAACCAACAATAGTCCATGGCTTTGGCTTTGGCCATTATGTTTGCATAATGTAGAGAAAAAATCTTTGCAGTACCTATGTGTTTGGTTTGGTCGGAAAATTTGATGATAATTATAAATGAATTAATATACATAAATGAAAAGAACTCGGTGAAAGTTCTGGAACAGGGGTAGGTGGATGTTTCATTACGATTTCCGGGCGCTGAACTATACCTCGTATCAAAAAACTTTGTTGGTGAGACTTGTTGATAATGGCAATAAGTAAAACTTCGCCAATTCCCTAAAAAAAAGATATTTCTGTTTTTATTTTTTTCTGCATCAAAAATGTATCGATTTAGATGACAACCACTGAAAATATTGCTTTCCCTTGTGTTGAAGGAGCTGTAATTTTTTTGCAGCAGCATTTTCAAACCAATAATTCGTTTACCGGAATTTTTAATTCTGTTGGCCCAGATGACTTTGTTTTTTTTTATTACGATTTCGGTTAAATAATAGTTTTCGCCTTTTTCGGTTATCACTTTATGAAAACTTTTATTCTTTTGTTGTGAAAAAACTTCCACACTTATCTATATCTCGTAAACTATCAACATTCATTGTAGAGGCAAGTTTGACATCATGTAATTAAGTTTAGTTAGCATCTCAAGTTTCTAGATTTCCCCTTTATTTCGTTTTGAATCGCCTTTTAAGTAGGTACACAAAAACTGTTAATCCTTTAGTACTGGCGTTGATTTATGAATTAAATATTTATAATCCACAGCAACATTACGATGCTCAATTTTGCAAGCTCATTTATCTATAGGTATATTAGATATTTCCATACGCTTTCAATTTTCTTTGCATTGAATAAATTTCGGTAATAAAAGGTTGCCTTTGCACGTTTGAGAAGAAAAAGAAGGAGGTAGAGTATATAAATATAACAGAATTTGACTGAAACGAATTTAATTCGATTTTCGTTTAAGTTATTCTACTAAAGATGATTAAATGTGAAAGGAAAGCAATTACTATCAATCATAACGTGTCAGTATGAAAACTTCCATCGTGTAGGTAGGATTCAATCAAAATTATACATAGCATGAAAGTTCAAGAACACAACATAATTTTTCGATGAGGAACTATTCAGTTGGAAGTTTCCGCGTGTTAGAAAAGAAACAATGTTCATCCGAGTATTTTCATGTTTCGGATTAATATATTTGGTACAAGCATATCAAATCCCCAAATATGAAAAGCAAGGTAAAAATCACGTTTCATATTCATAAGCCGCTGTTCGTCCCTTTATAAGAAATATGTACCTATGTATGTATATATGTAGGGTGTCTTGAATTCGATGCACAGTAGTTAACTTTTGAAGATGCATGTTTTCGAGTTCTTTTTTCGAAAAACAACTGAAAGGGAATTTTAGTGAAATATTATGCCTACAGAAAAACTTGGAAACAAGGCATCATACTTTGTGGTATTTAACATAATCCACAATCCTACGAAATAGGAATGTTTTCGATCATTTTAAAAACCACCAATCACTAAAACAAATAAAAGGTTCCTGTTTCGCAGGAATTCTAATTGAAAGAAGTGGATATGTATATATCTAAATATAAGGTGTCTTATCTCAAGAATGATATGTCGAAAAACTAAATATCTATGAAACGGGTGACATTTTTCAAAAACCGGTAACAGGGGCGGATGGGCTACCTCGAACCGGCCCGGGAATTTTCTTTCAGACCGGCCCACTTCAAGAACGAAAAAGGTACTTTTAAGGTGGGGGTTCAGGGGAGTAGCTAGCATGAGTTGCCATGAAAAAGACATTTTGATGAGCAGCCCCTAAAAATGGAACCTTAAAAGCAATTTTCAATTTTTTTTTACAATTCAGAAAACTGTCAAAAAATTGAGCAGACATTTTGTGGGAACGAAAAGGCGATGAAAAAATTGTTCCCATATAATTGCAAGGGATATTAAAAAACACCTCCAAAATCGTTTCGCGAGAATTTTTTTTCCTTATTCATATAATTCTTTCAAGAAATTAATCTTTGATTTCCTGCTTTAAGTGAAAGTTTTCACCTAGGTGGCGGATAGCATGCAGGCATTATAAGGAAACACCAAAAAAATTTTTATTGTCTATATAGAACAACTACTCAATTTGATTTTTGTCTGTCTTCCAGTTTCTAAGAAAAAAATCAAACATTTTTTTCATATGCTTTCTTCAGGAAGCTGTATATAAACATGGGCTGCTCAAAAAAAAAAAATTATATGAAAGACCCACTGTTTTTCAACTATAAATCGACCCTTAAATTAACAACTCCTTTACAATCTGCATTATGTTAGTTTTATATTTATTTCAATCCATTTTCTTCAAAACAACTCTGAGTAAATAGAATCAACGGAAAATCTATCCATGTTGTCTATAGGTATGGTTGAAAAAATGAAAATTTTCAAATTTTCTCACATTTGACATAAAGTATTTTTTGAACCATACACAACATGGATGCATAGTTTCCGAATTTCGATTTCAAATTTCCTCAGGGTAATTTTGAATGAAATTGGTGGAATCTTAAATGAAAAAAAAAAGGTTAGAAATAGTATCCCTGTACCATTAATTTCTAAGCCAGTCGACACTGAAGAATTTTTACTAATTTGAAAAATGGTTTTTTAGTTTTTTACCATAATACCTTTCCATGATTATGTTAGATAGTTTTTTATATACCTTGAAATATCATCATATTAATTATTCACTTCAAGATTTTGCTAAACGAATAAGGAGCAATCCAGTGACCCATTTACGTAAGACACCCACTGTACCTATATAAATTTTGAAGAAACACCTATACATATTATTCAAAACTTGAATAAAATCTATAAACTATTGATACTGCAACTAATTAAAGGGCGATTAAGCTAAACACGCCTTATGTTGCTAGTTTCGTGATGTGGAAAACACAAAAATTTATAATAATGATAATTTTGACAGTAGAAACAAGAAAATTGAGTTGTAGGAGTTTCTTGTTGAGAAATAAGAATACTTATATAACTCTATAGATCTCAAAGAAGAGACCTTTCCTGTCAGAAAATATATATTTTCTCAATAACCTCAACCTTTTCAGGAGATTTTCGTTTTACATAATTGAATTGCAAATACTAAGTTGGCCGACATAGATTTTGTTTTTCCTATAGCAAGCAAGCTTCTGTCAAATGATATTAAATAAAGTAAAGTTTGGTAGTGTGATATTAAAAACAGAGGTTTAATATCACATAACTAAACTTTACTTTCACACCCCGTGTCCCATGGACTGGCAACTTAAAATATTCGTATAAGGCAAGTTCAGCATAATAATCATACAATCACTTGTAGAGTTTTTTGCAACTTCTGTATTTCATTAGGTTTCAAGCCACCCTGTTTATGACAGTTGTTCAGGAAAAATTTAATTTTATCAATATTATTTCCAAAACTTATTGAAACATATATTCATTGGTAGTTTTCCCAACATTCATTTTGAATTGTTTTTCAATATTTGTAAAAAATAAAAATATCGACGTAATATATGTTCCGCCGAAGACAAAAAAATGGTACGAACTGACCAGCCCTCTGGCCCAACAATCGACCGGCCCACCGGGAATTTTCCCGGTTTCCCGGTGGTCCCATCCGCCCCTGACCGGTAAAGGAATGCTCTTCGTCAAATATGCGTCTGAACGGTCTGAACGACAGCATTGCAGAAGGGTGTACCTACGATTAAAAAACACCGACTTTTCCTTATATCTGAAATCGTAATATAAATTTCTATGATTCGTTACCAGTTTCATATAAAAGTCATAAAATATTAAAATTACTGAAACATATGTTTTGGACGCCGTGTAGCTCTAGAACGAATGAAGATATCTATATGATTTGCTTCCTGATATCTAATTATTTCGAAAAAAGAAATCTGAGGCCCTTGAAGATTTATTTCTCTAAGTCTTATAGTTCTCGAGATGTTGAGAAACTCTGTACTCTCAAAATTTTCTTCGAAAATGGTTCATCCTACGCGATTAAATGTATTGTGCAACCTAAGGCCTGTGCCGATAGTGCTAAATTCATCACTTGTTCAATGGGAAGATCGGAAGATGCTAATTGGTCACAAAGGGTTCGCGTCCAATTTCAGATGATTATCATTATGGATATTGAGCAACTTAACAGGTGAAAATGCAATTACTTACCCAACGGGCTCAAGAAGAAATCTGGCGATTCTCCACTGATCTGGTAGTACTTAGAAAGGGGGTTCCGAAGGGAAGGGAAACAGGGAACCAACCTTCCTTCCGTACCGGCTTCGTGGTTATTATCTCGCTGATATAGAAGACATAAGGCACTTCACTCAATATCACTCAGGTTTAACTAATAGATTTTATTTCAATAGTGATGACAAATAGTGCGATAAATGCGGTGATATCTCAGAGGAGAACTTCAGTTTTTCGAGAAAAATCACTGACGATGAAATTGTTATTGTTGTGATGATTGACAGACGAAAAGTTCTTTTTCCTGCTCGCAAGATGCCTCTAGCGACTAGGACAAAAAACGCCTGACAAACCCGAGTAAGGCAACACGATCAGACATGCCTCCCGCCCTGAAGTATCCTTCAGTAGGATGAATCGAAAGGAGTGAACAGATGAATTTAACGACTGGTCGTAGAGTTTTCCCAGAAGTAGTATCAACATCAGCCACTCGAGTGGAGGAAAGAGATGAGATGCGGCCGATAGACCACTTCAGAGGAGGAAGATTATCATCTCGCATGATGACAACGGTACCTGGAAGGATGGGAGTAGATGGATGCAATCACCTGTTACGTTGCTGCAAGGTATGCAAGTACTCCTGACGCCAACGCTTTCAGAAGTTCTGCTAACATTGTTGCAAACGAGACAGACGGTTTACAGACACGGAACTGACATCGTTATCAGGTGAGGGAGCGGAAAACCAAAAAATGCCCTGGTGTGAGAGTCTCAAGATCAGAAGAGTCAGACGGTGGGAGATACAGAGGACGAGAGTTGAGTATTGCCTCAACCTGAATGAAGACGGTGAGAAACTCTTCGTAAGTGAGTTTTTGCTCGCCGATAACGCGAGTGAGATATGATGTTTTGCTCCAGCGACTGGGACATAGCCTCTCAATCGCGAAACAGGTGTTCAGCTGTACCTGTGGCTTCTTGACCAAAGCGACCACAAGAACCTTTTTTGTTTTCCCAGTTCTAATTTACTGAGTGGGGGAACCTTTTTGGTAAAGTCGTCGAAGAGAAGAGGAATAACACGGCTTCTCCATTGATGCAAGAAAACAACCTTCTTCTTTTGTTCCTAGTTGTGATACTGCATAATGGCCCTCAATGAAGACAGTTCTCCTCTCTAGCCAGATGATCCGCCATTTCCTTACCTTACTCCGGAATGTACAGGTATCAACAGAAGGATGACCTAATTATTTGCTCGAATTGTGTTGAGGGACATCTTGCACTCTCATACTAACTTAGACCGAACTTACCGGGAATCAAGCGCTAAGCGCTAGTGGGGCAGCTTTGCTGTCAGATACCAGATATGTATATTCTTCTTTTCTGGTAGTTGCATTTAGCGCAAAATCTCCCTTATGGAAGCTCCTTTATTCCAACCTTGTAGATGTAGATGTAGATGTACCAACCTTCACTTATCCAATGTACACCTACACTATACTATACATCATATTATGTGAAATTACGGCCGTTTTCTTTAAACCTATCTATCCATTGTTTAAGTTACTGAAGATAGAAAAACCTTCTGATTTCGTTTCTATGATCTATCTGTAAATATATTTCAGAATGGTTTCCAATCTTCAGTATGCGAAACGATGGATAGATAGGTTTATTGAAAACGGCTGTTAATGAAGGCTTATATGTTTCAGATTTAATTTCTGGTATCAAACTTAGAAATGGTGGTGATTTGATAGCTGCCGTTGTCGACACTGTGAGGAGTTATCCCGCAAATCAAGTTGCCATTGGATACGATACAGTTTTAGGTAAGTAAGTACTGATGAAACCGCGGAAGAAATACAGATTGTGCATCCAGCTCTTTTGAGGATTATTTTTTCATGGTCGAAACATTTGATGGCATCTTGATGTAGATATGGTTTTATTCATCTAATTTCTTGAAGAGGGTGTCCCGGGAAGAATGATACAAACGGAAACCATAAACCGAGGTTATCAAGGTGAACTCATATCAAAAGGTTGCAATTGTCAGAAAGCCAACATTTAGTTCAATTATTGTTGATCTTATCAACAAACTGGTTTCAAATTATGTAGGGGTGTCGCTCTTTATGATCACCTTCGTTCAGCACTTTTGAAATTGAAGGAATTAGTACCGGCGTAGGAGAAAGTCTTTGACTTTTTCTAAATACGCATTAATTTCATCGTGTAGGTACATTGCCACTATAAATTTTTTTCGTTTTTATAAATATAGAAAATAAATTCAACTTTACTCCTTGATTGTGGATTTTCCTCAACTATAAATTATTTTGAATTATGACACTAATTCGGATGGAATTTTGAGGAAAATTATGTCTTTTATTTTTCCCTGAAAAATGTAAATGACTATCATAGATTAAATGAACAGTTAATCTATGATGGCTATATCTGCTGAATTAGAAAAGATGGTACGAATCAAAGACGCACCCTGTATATATTGAGGATTGATTTAATTCAAGACATTTGGGGTTTGAAAAAGTGATGAATTTTTTATGTAGGTAGGTACCTTATCTTTCAGCTGAATAAATGCAGGAAACAGTAATAAGCGATATTTCACAACATACACAGAGTGAAATATCAATAAAGCCTATTAAAAAAATCAAATGAAAATATTTAACTCACATTGTATGCCAAGCCAAGTTTTTGGATTTTATATGTAAAGTTTATTCTCTATATTTATAAGAACGAAAAAAATTTATAGTGGCAATGTACCAACACGATGATCTGATATTAATGCGTATTTAGAAAAGGTCAAAGACGTTCTTCTACGCCGGTACTGATTTCTTCAATTTTAAAAGTGCTGAACGAAGGTGATCATAAAGAGCGACACCCCTACATAATTTGAAACCAGTCTGTTGATTAGATCAACAATAATTGAACTAAATGTTGGCTTTCTGCCAATTACAACCTTTTGATATGAGTTCACCTTGATAACCTCAGTTTATGGTTTCCGTTTATCCATTCTTCCGAGGGCAAAATGTATAACGCATTGGTGTGATAAAATGTAATTTTGAATTTTTTGAGACCTTTTTAAAAAGTGATATACCATATTCATCGTCCATACTAATGTTCAAACGCCAACGAACACACATATGAATATAGAGATATACGTTGGATCCAATGTGGACGGCATCGCCAAATTCATCCTAACGCTTTCCAACGGTTCTATGGCGTTATGTTATGTTTAATGCTAACTCGGGTCTTCTCGCAGGCCTTGACTTTCACTTTCATCTGATCCAAACATTCATGAGCAAAGATGTGAGCGTGATATCATTCAATTTAACCATTGTAGAAGAACAAGAGAAGGTAAATAACAAGGTATTAATTCATATGTTTGTCTACCTACTTTTTCTGAAGTATTTTCAGTTCCTTTCTAACCAAGTCAAAAATTATCTAGAAACATTCAGCCTCTTCTTCTGTAATTTCAATATGTATGAACATATTCTTCTCGAGGTAATGTAAATATTTTCTTCTTTTGTTTACAACAAAAATGCAGTATCGTTCACTATTTCAGATTTATGATAGAAATACGATGAGGAGAAACATGATATATTTTTTTTATTGGGGAACTCAGTACCCTAAGAAATTTTTTCTTCGAAATCTTCATGAATCCATGAAAGCTATTGTTATATGGAACTCGAAGAATGGCACGTACGTATTCTGAATGATTTCGAGGAGTTTCATATGAAATCCAGACTTTTCAATCAGTTACAGAATACTTTCTAATAAAGCCACTGCCTATAAAAAGCATCATTTGGATATGGTCAATTGGTGGAAGGACGGTTTTGGATTATTTCATCATCCGACATTTCCTCTCACTACTGGAAAAATATATACGGATTTCAAAAAAAAGATTTTCAAAGTCCCAGTTATCCACGTGAGTATTTCGGTTCAACAATTTTTTTTTCAATGCATCTGCATTCAATAAAAAATCCGCGTAGATATTACATACAATTTCAAGTTTGCATCAAGTAACATGACAATTTCGAGAGCGATTCTACAGGGTGATATATTTCCTGTGACTTTTTTCGTTCACTAATTTTTTTTTATACTTCTCGACTTTTCCTTGAATGTTTCGAGCACCAGCAATTCTTTAGGGAAAATAGCAATCCTACCCTGGTGGCTTCGAGTCGGAGACAAGGTTCCTTGTTATCTATAGGGTGTTAGAGATTGAAAGTCAAAATCCGAGTTCACAAAATTTATTCGTTGTTTTGGCAATAAGGAACACAATATATATGAAATGATATAAAATAAAATCAGTCAAGTGAAAATCACAGTGCAGTAATAGATGAAATGGAAACAGTCATAATAGTATATTATTTAACGAGCGGTAATGTAGGTCATAACTCACGCAGATGAAGTTTGCAGCGCGAGCCGCAGGCGAGTGCTGTAATTCATCAAGTGAGTTATGACCATTACCGCAAGTTGAATACTATACTTTATCTACGACTTTAACAATAAATACTAAGATACAAGTACAGAGAAAGAACTTTATTGACAAATCTCAATAGTGACCTATAACAGTACTATAAAAATTTCTTTGTAGCCTGAGGAAGGCGAAATATAACGCCGAAACGTCGCTCTAAAATCACATTGTTTTGATTCAGTTCCTTAAACCGAGATTGGTCTCCATTTGAAATTTCTGGAAGGAACGAGAATAGTTCATTAACGTAAAAATCTTAGTTTAAATTTTCGGGCGATAAATTCTGTATGCTAATATTAGCAGCTCGTCTTACTTCTGGAGGTGTACATAATACTTCATCTTCATTATCTGAATTAATTCTTTCGAGCAAAATATCCACAATAATTAGGTATCAACTTAATTTGAAAACGTCAAAATTATTCAAAAGTGACATTCCTCCCCTCAATATCAATAATGGACTGTTCCCTTTCGGCCAACCGGCTTGTAGAAAAAGCACAGAGCCGGTTCGTAAATAATTCCAAGAATCTTTTCCGATTTATTATAGTGAGTTATAGAAGTGAGTTATTATAACTCACTTTGTTTGTTTACAAATACTATTAATTGCTCAAAAGCATTTGAATAATGAATATATAAATTAATAGGAGTAGATAAAAGGGTTTTTCTCGGAGTGATATACAAATAGCATTGAGAAGGTGGTGATTTCACGGGGAGAACTGAACGGAAAGAAAATAGGAGATCCGATTTCAAAACGCACCTGTTACTGATTCGTTCGCCTGACAGAACCAAGACTTACACTTTTACACTAAGCGGATAATGAAATCGGAACTCAGCAGGGGTAGGTTTCGGTCAGGACGAAAAAGGAATGCAATGGTTCATCCTTGAGTGCTTCCAACTCCCCCCAGGTTTTCACACCAGCAGAGAATCATGGTAACAGCTAAAATGGAACACGAAAAGAATGGAAAAAGGTGGAAGCTGAGGTTCCAATATCATAGTACGGAGTGCTGTCTTACCTATGAACTCTAAACGGCTCCTCTAATGGTCGGTCCCAACGATTGATCTGGCACACTTGGACTTCTGAGGCAATAAACTGAACCACGAGACTCGAGACGAGACGAGACTAAATTCCACCAGACGATACTCGAGACGATACTTCATGTCTTATTGGCGAGACCAGACGAGACGAGAGGTAAAGTCTCGCCTCGTTGGTTTCGTGGGAATCACTCGAGTGGTAACGTTTGTCTTTGACTATTTACACTTTCATTTTTGTATCGATAAATATAAATTATAGAGTCAGGTTTTGAAAATGAAGGACTGGTACTCCTCTGTTCAATATCATCCTGATGTTTCCATCGCGTCCTGTACTGTCTTGAAGTAAAAGGGATGTAAAATATCAGAAAAGAACTGAAACCTGGTCATGTAATTTTGGTTGGTGCATCCTGTGCTTGTGATCCCAGTGATTCCATCTGAAACTGTTTTGAAAAGAGAAATAAATAGGATTAACCATAGTTGCATTGATTCAAAGAAATATTTATATTTCTGTTTTCAGAAACCCCCTTGGTTTTTCGTGAGATACACTAATACCACACTGAAGGTTGTAGGAGGAAGGGATGATCGCATTCTTTCTCTGCTGGCAAGCAAATTGAATTTTTGGTGAGTAATTAACATCATTAACAAAAATATGAGCATGAATCCTCAAATCAGCGATAATAATAAGTGGACTTTGGACTTTTTTGCTGAGTGTTGATGATACTAGTAGTCATATATTAGAGTCCAGTGAATCACGATTCAAAAATTAAGGGTTACGAATTGTTACTTCTTGAGAATTTTCTGCCTGGTTTAATAACACAATAATTAATATTGAAGAAAGTGCCTTATCATGATTATTCAATTGAACCATTTTACATTTTCAGGAATTGAAAATGGGTTGAACTATTTTGTGTCCGAAATATCCGCTTAAAACTCAAATTGAATCAAAAATAAGTTCTCAAGTGGCATTCATTTTGTCTCGTGAAATTAACATGAAAAAATAAATAAAATGTACAGGGCGATTATTAATATTTCAATAAATTTTTGTCTCAGTCAATTATTGGTCTTACAAAAATGGGCAAATATGAAATAAGTGTTTTTTGATGAGCATTTAGAATTCAGTATTAAGAAATGCATCGTAAAGTTAAAATTTTTATATAACCTGGGACAGCCTGTATTTTATTTTCCAAAATCGGTAGAGCTCCTTCTACTGATTTCAAATATATTAGTTAGGGAGCCAACGATGCTAAATCGAGATTTAGTCGAGCATCGTGGAGACCGAGTGGATTCTAAAGACTAGGTGGTAGAAGGAAAAAAAGGTTCTATGATGTATGCACTTTCAGCGGTGGGGAAAGCGTCTGCAGGTTCTCGAAGTTGTAAAAACAAATCGTCAGGTGTACATACTCGAGCGTGTTAGGTTAAATAAATTCATGTTAATCTGACAGTTTGCGTGGTGGGGCCGGCAGTACGGAAGAGTTGAAAATGATAAAAAAAAATTTCGAGCGTGTTAGATTTTTAGAGGATATGTTGATTGGACCCAAAAGAAGCTACTTTTCAAGAGACTGACAATTCGGACGTGACTCAAGGTCATAGTGATCCTTTGAAAATGCAGATGGTTATTCTCGTTATTGGAGACAAGTTGACCCATTAATCTGACACTAATCAGGTGGGATTTTCTTGATCTGACAGTTTGAAGATTATAAAAAGGTATTTTTTTAGATGCTCTAATCGTTTCTGTATTCATTTATGAAAGTTGTATATAATAAAATTCTATATACAACTTTTGTCTGAAGCAATTTTACATACTCTTAATTTTTGAGTTAGAGAGCGATAAGGGCGAGGAGCTTAGCCACACATGCGAAAGGTCAAGGTCAATTTAGAAACCCAGTCTAATGTACATTCATCGCCATATATCTCAAAAACGTTTGAACATAGAAAAAATTGCTTCGGACAAAATTTGTAGAAAATATTATGCTCTACAACTTTTATAAAGATAACGAAAACAATTTGAAGTCCAGGAGAGGGGATAATTCAAAAAAACTGATTTTTGCAACCTATATGGTCAATTTTTATCGTTTCGGCTTTTTTGCCCGTTATTCTTGAATCATTAGCGTCGAAATAAGAAAAAAAGCTACCACGCTCTAGAATGTACACGTGACGTTTTTATTTTGCAAGTTTGGCGCCCTCCCACCGATTTTCATCACGCTTAAATTGTCAGAATACGAGAATGTATACTTTTCAGCTTACCTTTAACCATATCTTACATACTCATGTACAATGATCGTTTTTTTTTACTATTCTGACAGGCAGACGATTCTCTCTATATACAGGCCTAATTTTTGGTAGAGGAACTACAGGGTCCAAGATATTTCTCCCTTCATATTAATCTGACACGTTCGAGTAAATCCCGAATTTCCCTCTTGGGCTCATCAACAATATATACTTTTTTGAGGTTATCCCTGTCAATTTTCGAAAAATATAGATTTTTTCGTCTAATTCTAAGGCAGCTGTAGAACACCACGATAGTAGCCATGGATAATAAATCAATTAAATTGTTTTGTTTGACATTTGCATTACTTTTTAGTTATAATTTGAAAATTAATGATTGAAAATGATATATTCTGGGGTAGAAAGAATTGTGTCAGGTTTTATAGAAACTAAGCAAAACCACCTAACCAACGTTTGGCGCGTCGTGGTTCAGGCCACTCTACTTTGATTATTGAACTAGCTCATATCCTTTCACTTGTTCTCGTGACCTCTCAACATACGCTTGCACCTGAAATTCAAATTTCGTTCATTTTTCTCTTTTGCTGGTTCCCAGCCAACTTTTGCGAATTTTTCTTCCGTTAAAACCTTCTACAAAGTATGGAGAATATTTGAAAAAAAAATGAATTCCTAAAACGGTTCAAACATTTTTACGTGATGGAATAACAACACAATATAGGTCAAAATAGGATAAAAGAATAAGAATGTCCTGCTGCCTTAGATGTAGCCGAAAAATATATGTTTTTCGAAAACTAACAGAGATAACCCCAATAAAGTATATAGATATATTTGAAATCAGAAAAAAGAGCTCTACCGATTAGTAAAATTAAATATATGTACCAGGTTACATAAAATTTTTAGGTTTACGATGCTTTATTGCATTTCCTGTTACTGAATTCTGAATGCCCATAAAAATACTTCATATTTATTCATTTAAAGTTTTTGTAAGACCTATAATTTGAATAAACTGAAATAGCTTTTGAGTAAAATATAAGCAATCATGTACTGAAAAAATATAATTAAATTGGAGTACAAATTGAAGAAATAATGAAAAATATAGTAATACAGATTGCGAAGCGTGTTGGTCTGACATAACAGTCCGACTGATGTGCGGTCTCTTGTGGCAAAAACTAGAAAAACAAAAACCAACAAAAACAGACAAAAAATTAAAATAATACAATGTTTTACAAGGATAATGAAAGAGAACTGTATTTTTCAATAAAATGGTTTTTTAGGTATCGTTATATCGACCCACCAGAGCGAACACAGGGCAATGCTATTGCGAAAAATGGAAGCTTCCAAGGAGTTCTTGGAATGATTTGGAGAAGGGTATTTTAACATTATTTTTCATAAAACTTGTGAATTAATTTTGACTACTATGTACTTCACTCCTGATTGAATTGAAAGTTGAGGCTGCTAAAAAAACAAATTTTCATATAAATTATTATTAATCAGAAAATGAAATACTCCATTATTTTGAAAATTCAACCATGGGTTTCAGAAAGTTTACGACCTTAGCTATTTCTCGCAAAATCTGAAACGCTCGCTTGATAGTTTTATCAAATTTGAAAGATAACCAGAAAATGTTACATCTATTAAGAAAGCGTTACTTCAAGCACAGAATTTCATAGCCTACCTGATAACAAATTTTTTTGAACGCGCGTTATAATACTCCTACCCTACAAGGGTTTCAAAAGAATAGTAAAGCCCATGAGAGTATTGTTTTCGAAAGTTTCATTATATTCTCTTCTAGCCTCGAAAACGAGACGATTCGATATTTCATTGAAGTAATGAGAATTTTCTCGATTCCGTCGCGAGTCTCGCATTAGTCTCTTCCTCGGAGACTCGTGAATATTTTAGAAATGGAAAAAAAATAATAATAATCTTCCAAATAATTCCGCATGGAGAAGCTGTATCAACAAGCGAACCTAGAATAATAAACTGAATTGCAAAACGCTTATTTTCAATTTATCGATTGTCCTGGCATATATTGGAACATTTCTCGTTTGACCTAATGAATATACAGGATGGTCCAACGAAAATTTATCACCTCGATTTTCCGACTTCAAAATGAAAATGTGAGAAATCGCTTGGACCCGTCTGGTTCGGGAGGCAACAACATTTAAGCTTTTTCCATCCCCGTAACTTGAACCCACAAACGGAGGAGAGCAATCCCTTGATTTTCAATAGGGATGAGGGGTGTTGCGACAACTAAGTATCTGACACATTTAAAAGGTAGGTGTTTAGTAGTTATGTTGTTAATTTTTTGCCCAGAAAAATATTAATTTTTCGTCCAAAACAAAAGAGGGACCATGTTTTTGATTCACAATAGTCTACCGTGAATTCTTAAGAACGTTACAAGAGTGTCAAAGCAATTGTAAATTTGTAGTAGAATTGAAATGGTAGTCCGTAGAAAGAAAGTTGGAAATGATAAAATTATTTTTTAGAAATAACGATTCTGTGCAAACAACAGCGGATATCCTGAAACAAATGTAGATATCCTCTGCTTACGTTGTGCAACTGGTTGTCAAAATTGACGCTACTGTTTTAGTCGGAAACAAAAAGAGAGGTGCATGAAAGAGACGAAGCGAGAAACATGGTTGTTTTAAATCATGTAGCAATGGATCCTACTTTTAGTACTAGAAAATTGCCCGATGCATCTGATGTTTCATGCACAACAATCATGAGAATCCCGAAACAACATAAATTCCATCCTTATAAGATACGGTTGGTTCAGGAACCAAAAGAGGATGATCTGCCGACTCAGTGATCAGCGAAATGACAAAACTACATGTTCGATATATCTGTTTTTTGGACGAGTGTTCAATTTCCCTAACGGCATTGTGAACCGGCATAAATGTCGGTATTGGTCAGATGAAAATCCAAGATTATTTCTTGAGGTGCATAATTCCCCAAAAATTAAAAGTTTGGGCGGGTATTGATGGAAATCACATGATCGGACCTTTATTATATCCGGCAATCTCACTGGCCAAATTTATTTAGATCTATTGAAGAACGCTATTTAACCAGCCCTCGTGCAAGTATTGGAGAATGCAGAAGACCATCAAACGTTCATTCTCCAACAAGATGGAGTCCATTTCCAGCATTTAATAAACGAATCACAAAAGTGAGCGTAGGTACTCTTCCACTATTTTACCTGTCATTTCGTTATCGATGGAAAATTTGAAGCGAAATTTCAGGATCAGATAGTACCTACTCGATAAAATCTTGAACATGAGGTATCGCAACATACCCATACAAAATCGAGGTGTTGTGCTCACCCCCGTTAGGAGGTTGCAATTACTGGGATGCAACGTGCGGAAAAGTTGTTCCTCCTCAAATCAGAAATTCACAGGTCAGAGCGATTTTCCACGTCTTTATTCTGAAGCCGAAAAGTCGAAGTGTTAAGTTTTCGTTGGACCACATTGTTAAATTTTTTTAGAAACTTCGAAAGCAGATTTTCTTTTTCACATTACTTCAATAAAAATAATTGATTCAGATGCATACCATCCGCTGATATTCATATCAATGATTATTTGGATAGATAGATAAGATGTGATGTGTTCAATTGTTGTTATGGTTAAAATAAACAGTATTATTATGACTCCAGCCTTGCGGCTTTCACACTCCTCTCCAGTCCAGAGGAACATTAAAAGAATTAAGCTCTGTTGGAGCTCTTTCCCGGTTTTCGATCTCATGGTGGTTGTCGAGTTTATGCTTCTCCTCGGGTTCCTGATGTCGATCGAGTCCTGTTTCCTTCTCTTGTCCTTGGGGTTCGTAGATTTCCCCGCGCTTCTTGTCGAAGTGGATCAGCATCCACTATCTTCTTTGTTCTTCTTCTGCATTTCCCAGTAACTTGAGCACCGTTCTCTCTGTACCTATAGCAGTACTGCTTTCTGCATGACTATACAGGGTGAGTCCTTGACTCTTACAAATATTTCTTGAAGTATACCATTTTTCCTATACCATTCTTTCCGATTCGGTCCTGATAAAAATATATAATCACTGTAATGAATCCGAATTTTCTGAGAAAATTAGAATTCATTTTAGTGCATTTCTCTCATTACACATTTCCGCCTTTAAATATTTAATTCTCAAATCTTCAATGCATTCATTCCGATAAGCAGAGTAAATGTAAAAAATCGTTTATCTGTGTTTAACGTTGTTTTTCTTGCATGCCGTTGAAGATTTCGACGTTTTTCTGATGTTGATATGCGATAAACCGGAGCTGAAGACGTTTTTTACTCTTGTCGCATTCTGGAATTTTCAGATTTTTAACGTGTGGGGGATTTGCCTATAAAAGCAGATTTTCCCCCGCGACGGGTCTCTTTTCTCTTCGATTCTTCATAGTGAATAACCTTTGTTTACCTGTGTTTGCGACGAGCCGTTCAACAGATTTGCAAGGGTTAGTGTCCTTGGAAATTAATTTTTATTTTCGTTTTCCGCGAGTGCTTTGAAGTAAAGGAGGTAGATCCTCGTCTATACCGTTTAGTTTCTTTATTAGACCTACATCGGTTATCTCTTTGACACTGCTGTACTGTATCGCTTTCTGTTATCTTTTACCGTACTTTACCCTGTTTCGCGAGTCTGACTTTTCCTTCGCTATCAGTCATGGCGGGTAACCCTTGGGATAGTGAAGAGGAAGTCCCGTCAACCCCCTGTTCGCGTTCCCGCGTCATAAGTGTTGAAATAGAAATCTTTTCTTTTATATCAGTTATGGTGCGTAAGCCCTTAGGGTAGAGAATAAGAGATACCGCTCGTCGTCAGTGAAATCCCGTAGTTGCGCTCAAAATACACCTTTTCTTAGTTTTCTTCGCTATCAGTCATGGAGCGTAAGCCCTTGGGGTAGTGAATAAAAGTCTCGAGTAGATCCGCCCTGGTTGTGTTTCTTTCATTTCTGGGGAAATATAATTAATTACATCCCGATACAGTATAGCAAGTCATTTCACTTCGCGAGGTCATCCTTAGTATCCATTTCGTCAGTTCTGGTTGGCGCATTTTATTGAACAATCTTTGATTTTTCACTGTACCCGGTATAAACTTTATGAAGTGTTCGTGATCGGATCGAATTTCCAGAATGTATGTTTGCTGATCGATTCGCTCATATTTCATACCCACACATATTTCCGTTGTTTATATAATTAGTTTCCGAAGGTGTGAATAAACTAGTACATAATTTAATTTTGACTTCGTTATCGCTACCACCCTAGATAACAGCGAACTCTGTCTCCGACTAGCAGCTACTCTGGTAGGTTTGCTATTCTTCCTAGTGAAAAGAATAGCTGGCGCTCGAGATAAGTTTCTCCGAGGAAACCACATTACATCACTTTAGGTTTTCATAATCAGCTGTGCCACCACTGGAAAAACAAAATTATCTTCAGAAGAACTAGCTAAATCTGTGACACTACACATCTGTGGATCTTCTGAACAGAGTTGCATTCAGCCAAAGTACCCAATTTTTCAAATATCGGAGATTTTTATTTTCGAATACACAATTTCTCGAAAACGGAGCATTATAAGTGAAAATATGAGGAATACTTTCATTTTACAATACTGTAAAATATTCATTTGCTAGCGTCTAACTTAGTTTCAAATGTTGTGTTCTTTGAATTTTCAGTATTTTTATGGTACTTAATGGTCATAATGAGAAAACTGGAAGACGTGGGTGATACTTGTGTTCGGAAAAGATTCATCAAATAAATGAAAAAATATATTTTGAAATTCATTCCATTCGATAAAACTGTTTGTGAGAACTAAAAATGACTTTTTTTCATTGTTTTGCAATAGCCTTTTTCTTTTAAACCGAGCGGATTCGGAAAAAATGGTTGTAGAAGAAAGTATTTTTTTATTACCTTGAGAATTTACAGTTAAAATATTCGTACAAGTCAAAGACTTAGCCTGTATATAATTCTCTTATTATTATTATGCCTTCAGCCTCACTCCTCTCCAGAGAAACATTCACTCATCCCTGATATATCAGATATCAAAAAAATAAAGCTCCTCGGCTCTCGGATGTCTATCGGCTCTTGTTGATGTTGATATTCATATAGGCGGGTGGTATGATGCATCTAAATTAATTCTTATTATTGTATTCATTGCCTTCCTGTTAAGGCATTATCTGTTCCATTAAAATAGATAAAGTGGGGCTCCGTGGGCTCAACCAAAGATTATAGAGTTAGGTTTATATAGGTTATACAGGGTATTCTACAAACTCTATGACAAACTTTGACAGATGGTAGCTGTGCTTATTCTGAACATTTTTTCCCATGAATATATGTCCGATTCGTTTTTGTTTAGAAGATACAAGCATTTGAAAAATCATATTTTTATGTTCAAATCATAATATTAAATGGAAATTTTGAGACTATGAAATTTTGTTCAAATTGTCCACCTTCGGCTTGAATGCAAGCTTCACATTGATGAAATAAAGATGCCATTACTCGGCGGATCAGATTTGGGTCGTTTCGTATTTGGTTCGCTAGATCTTGAATTCTATCAAGTAATTGTTGATGAGATCGGATTTCAACATGATAAACTAGCTGCTTCTTATGTCCCCATAAATAAAAATCTAAGGGATTTAGATCAGGCGAACGAAGTGGCATATATTGGTCCTCCTTGACCTATCCATTTATTCAGTCAACTGACTATTTGCCTCCCTCTATTTGGTAGTGCACCATCGTGCTGATACCACATATTTCAAACAATGTTGAGACCTAAGTCTAATGTACTGGCATCAAATTATTTTTAAAAATTCCACCCCAAACATTCACACTGAAACATTGCTAAAATTGTTTTGTCTACTGCTATATGGATTCTGGATTCTGTAGTGCCCATATATGGTTATTGTTGATACCATCCTTAGTGAAACAAGTGTCAAATGAATAATTAAAAAACAGATATTTTCTGTCCGCCTACTTAATCAAAACATGAAAAAAAAATGTTCAAATGCTTGTAACCCCTAAATGAAAACGAATCGGACCTACTTTCATAGGAAAAAAATGTTCAAAAGAAGCTACCTTGTCATAGAGCTTGTAGAACACCCTGTATAATTTTTGGGCTGAACCTCTCACGTTTCGAGAAGTATTCTCTTCGGTTCAATGCACGCAGAAGGTTATTATTTTGACCGTCTGTTTGGTATACTTTCGAAGATAACTCTTTATTTTCATTCTCATTTGGGAAGATAACAAATATAAAAATCTACGAACTATTTAATAATTCACAGGAGGCAGATCTGTTTATAGGAGACGTAGCATTAACGGAAGAAAGGTCCAATTTTGTTGAATTCTCCTTTATAACTCAGGCTGACAGTGGTGCTTTTGTTACACATGCACCTAGGAGACTCAATGAAGCTGTAGCATTGCTCAGACCTTTTCAGTGGGAGGTATGTAAATATATAATACTATTATACTATTTCCAAGATAAACTATTTCTTTAACTTGTTTTTTTTGCGAATAAATCGCTGCGGCAATATCAACATTTTATCCTTGGCTTGTGTGGACCTCAGTAAGGCCTTCGATAGCGTAAGTCACAAGATACTGTTAGAGATAAGCTATATTATTATGGTATACGGGGTAAAGCATATTCAAGTCATACTTAACTAACAGACAGCAGGCGGTGAGATGGCAAGGTGAAATATCGACCTTAGCAGGGTCAACCGTAGGAGTTCCTCAGAGATCTATTCACCTGTGATTTTCACTAATGATCTCCTCAGAAATGTACTAACAGATGGGATCTGCAGTTATACGGACGACACTATATTCCTGAATATGTCTGATGGGGGAGAATCACTAGGAAACAAAACTGGGGGAGCTGAGCAGGATGCAGGTGAATGATTCACGGCGAATGGTTTGCTAATGAACAGAGATAAAACACAGAAACTGCTGATAATGAATAAGCAGAACACAAATGAAACGATATCATACCTGGGTATCACATTTCAGTCCACTTTTAGTTGGAAAAAGCATATTGACAACGTTTGCAAGAGGCTTTCAACCGCGATATTTATGACCTGGATGGGGCAAATTTCAGATCCCAGAACAGCCAAACTTACGAACTATTCGTTGTTTCATAGCCAGGCAGTTTACAGTTCACGGGATTTTTCTGTGGGAACAGTCCGACGAGAGGGGCAGGGTGCTGCTGAAGCAAAAAAGAGCACTTTCGGCCATATATGGAATGAAACAGACGGAAAGTTGCAGAGAAATCTTCAGAAGAGAAAGAATACTTACCATCACATCAACTCCCAAAAATATCGGATAACCACGATCATTACACAAGAGGCAGACAAAAGTTTTTAATTCCATATGCTAGGATCAAGAAAGCTCAGCAAAGACCTAATCATCATACTACTTGCCTGATGATCTACAATAAACTGCCAGAGGACTTGAAAAAATTAACACAGAATAATTTCGAAAGGGCAATAAAACAAATCTTACTCGAAAAAACTATTTATTCACTATTTTTATCGTTATTAACACCCGCCTATAATTAAAACAACAAATGTTACGATCTAAATCGAACCAACACACAACCATCACTCAAAGTATTAACAGAAAATCCATCTCATCGACAAAGAATAGATGCTGACCATGATTTCGGTCTCATTTGACCTCGTCAGAGCAACATAACTACTTCGTCAAAGAAACTGGAATAATGAATTGGCGGCTCATTTTATTCGATGTCAGAAGCGGATACACCGTGGTGACATCTGACACTTCTGACAGAGAAACAGGAACCAACCCAATTCAATTTCCTAACTCTCGGGGAGTTAGGAGAGGATAGCAGTATGCATCCATAAGCTTAACCCTCTAATACCCAATTCCGCCTTGAGACTGGTTGCATATAAGTGGATACAAAATTATTCCCTGTGACCAGTTTAGTTCAACTGCCCATGTCCGCCTTCAGTATAGGTTCATTTTGTGAGAACAGGTGTTAATGTAGATCAGTTAACTATTTGCGAAAGAAAAATGTAGATTATACATAAGCTAACTTGAAACTATACGAAAATAATTTTAAAAATGAAAAAAAAACTTGGGCATTAGAGGGTTAAATTTCCATATTGCTAATATCGTATATTACGATAATTAAGCAAGGGCAAATGCGCGGAAAGGTTCGAATCATGGCAGTAACCGATCTGGCTCGGACATAAAAATCATAAATGGATCACGCCTTCACAGTGAGGCAGCTGAATAATGAACGATATCAATTCAGACTCAGAACTGAAAGGCCTTTCAAACGAGGTATCACTCATCCCATCATCTGTATTCAAAATTAAGGGATTGGGGTTGTAATACTGAGGGTTGAAGCGATTCGGTTTCGAATTTGATCTCAGAAGTTGTCCCCTTGAAATCAAAAATCGATGTGTCCGAGCGTTTTTATATATACTTCATTCACTTTTATTTTAGCAGTCGGTTGGCCATGGAAATTTGACACATTTCACTCTGTATAGTACGAAAATGTGGGGTTATGAAGCTTGTCAAAACATTTTTGGGTTTTAAATCAACGCTATGTTGCCCGTTCTACGTAAAAGTTTCTGTTATTACGTATTTCATCACAATTTCGAATCTCTTTGGAAAATATGTGACGAACATAATTGAAGTTTATACAAACTGATTGAAGGCATACCAAATCCAGTTATTTGCATGGAAAATACAAGAGATCAGTATAATATCATAATATGCACTAGCTTGAGGAGAGTTAATGTTCGTTATCTTCTCTGGCTTACATCATTTGTAGATTTCAAAAATATTAACCCGAAGATGAAATGCATATGATGCAGTGGTTGGGAATGGGTATCTCCCGAAGGAATTAACAGATAATTACAAGAATGTTAAATTTTTCAACAAAAATCTTGCATCAATATAAGTCAAAAGAATTGAAAGAAGTTTCAATTAAAATGAACTTCACCTTTGAACAAAAATATCACATGAATAAACAAGTAACAGGGCGCGTATTTGTGGCTATTCATCTTAATACGTTGATGTATAATAATAATAATAATTTGGTATTTATTAGTACCTTAAGACCTTTACATTGTATAGGACAAGTCAAATGAAAAATAGAAAAATCCATTTTAGGGAACTTATTCTCTGATGACATTTATCGAAAATCCTGTAGTAAACTTTTCGCATTGATTCACTCAAACATAAAATTCGCAAATACCACCACTTTTTTGGGTCTCCCAATAGAAGGAAATTCTTTGTAATTCTCTTCATTCACAATCTTTCTGATTGTGATTGGTGATTGTGGTTGTGATTGGTGATTGTGATTGTGATTGGTGAAATTTGTGCAGGTGTTTTCACAAGGTATTTACATTTTATCGAGCTATTTTCGTCGACATTTGGTCACTGGGAAAGTCACTAACAATTCACTACAATTCCAAATTTTTGAATCAAAATATCAAGAATCGATATCTCATTGTTAACATCTGTAGCGGTGTCACAAAACAATCGATAGCCGATTATCTGCAGATAGAGCGAACTAAAGGCTACCATACACTTTCGGATTTCTGAGTTGAAACTTATTGAGTTCTAACAATGCCCATCTGCACTACGTGCACGAAGAATGTATCCTCTAAGGATAAGGTCATCTGTGCCAACTGCTCAAGTTCTTTCCATGGGTCATGTGTTAATCTCACCCCTCAAGACATTAAATTCTTCGGAGATTCCAGTGGAAAGTTCACCTGCCAAACCTGCATAAACAATGTGAGGCTTTTAAGAAGTAACTCTGGTGGCAACACTCCAGTAGCTTTGTCGAAGTCTACAGGCTCCTCATCTGGCAGTTCATCACAGCTCGACCAAATTCTAGCCAAACTGAGTATTCTCGATAGTATTGCTAATGATGTAGCTGCTATTAAGTCAAACTAGGCAATGCTTTCTGAGCGACTGGCGGCATGTGTGGAAAAATTGAAGGTACAGGGCGACGTATTAAGTGAGCATACTAGCACAATCAAAATCTGTCAAGCTGATATTTCAACCCTGCAGGAGGCATATAATAATATCAATGGGGATTTATCTACGGTAAAGTCTAGGGTATCGCAACTGGATGAAGTATCTAAGACACTTAAGCAAGCATGTCAGTTGGCCCCATCGAATCCTGCTGTCTGTCCGGAAGAAGTGGTTTTGCGTGTCAAAAGATCATACAACCTTCTTATTCGCCATGTTCCCGAAGATGGCGATTCCGGTCTCGATGTTTCACTGGTGCAGGAGATTGTGAAGAGGGTTCATGCTAGGAGTGCTGCCGATATAAGTGCTGTTTACCGTGTGGGGTCATCCAAACCCGAACAACCAAGACCAATAAAAATTGAGTTCAGCAACCCAAATTCGGTGACTCGTATTCTTCGCAATAAGAAGATCCTATCAAGCCATCCTAGATACAAGAAATACACACTTTCAGATGATAAAACCCCTGTACAGACGAAACAACTTCAAGACCTTCGCGCAGAGCTTGAAAGAGCTGAATGTATGGCCAGTATTATATACCAACACAGCTTCTCTAACTGCGAAGTTCAATGAGCTCCTTCTTCTTGTCAAATATCATAAGCCCTCTTTTATACTGATTACGGAAACATGGCTACATCCAGAAAAGTCTGATATTATTGCCCATATACCTGATTACACCTTAAACCGTTGCGACAGTCTAACTACTCCGGGATATGCAGGAGTATGTATATATGTCCACAACTCTATTGTTAATTCCTTTAAAATCTCAAAACATTCACTGAAAACCCCTGGCATAGATAATATCTTTCTGAAACTAGAATCATCTGGCTTCACCTTATGTGTTGGCTGTATATATCGTCCACGACCATCCATATATGACAAAGACCTATGTGAACATCTAATCAACTTGTCTAATCTGCATAAGCATGTTTTGTTCGCTGGAGACTTCAATCTCAGCGACATAAGAACTTGGCCAATATCTCGTTCACCCTCAGCAAATTCTCCTTCAGTTCCATTCATCGATATGTTGAACAACTCCAATTTACACCAGCTAGTTGATCAACCCACTCGTTACCGATCAAATCAAGAGCCAACAATCCCAGATCTAATCCTGACAAATGATGTCAATTTAGTTTCCGAATTAGAATACCTACCACCACTAGGCAGATCAGATCATTTGGTTTTGTCAACAAAAATACAATTCTTCCTTCCTACTAAATTGCCATCTGAAACAAAAACTTACAAAATTGTACAATATGAATGTATCAACGAAATATTCTCCAAAACAGACTGGGATACTGTAATTGGTACTGGAGACGTTGAGTCGAGGTGGAATAAATTTCACGCGTATGTTACCAAAACTGTTGAAGATCACACTTCCACACGAACCACAAGGATTAATAGTAGTAAACCTTGGATTGACAACCACTTTTTTGGAATGATTAAGTTCAAGAAATCATTATGGCAGAGATATGTTCGCAGCAGGCAGACTTGTGACTTTCAGAGGCATAGAGTGTTCTCCAATAACCTTTCTAACAGATTACGTGAAGCCAAGTCCAAATTTGAGAATGATCTAGCTACCTCGAAGGACAAAAAGAAATTCTTTAAATACACATGCCGAATTTTCAATACCTTACCTTCTCTGCCTCTTGTCAAAAATACTGATGGTGTGGTTGCAGATGACCACAAATCTTCAGCTGAAATTTTGGCCAACACCTTCGCAATGGCATTTACGTCTGAACCAGACACACCACTACCTTCTACGACTTCTCCTCGCAACGACTCTTCTCTTACTTGTTTTGACATTGATCCCTTGACTGTTGAAGGGAAATTACAATCACTGAATGTCTCATCGTCTCCTGGTCCAGACGGTTTTTCTGCTAGGTTGCTCAAAGAATGTTCTCACACTCTTAGTCTACCCGTATCCAACATTTTTTCTATATCGTTGAAGTCTGGTATGCTGCCACTATCATGGAAGAGTGCACTGGTAACACCCATTCATAAAAAAGGCGATAAACAAAATCCGAACAACTTTAGACCTATAAGCCTCACTTCTATTCTGTGTAAGATACTGGAAAGGTTGATATACGACAAAATGCTAACTTTTTTTCTGGATCATAACATCATACCTGACACCCAGCATGGTTTCATCAAAGGAAGATCTATTGTCACATGCCTTCTCAGCTGCCTCAACAAATGGACCCTTTCCTTGGATAAAAAACTTCCTGTAGATGTGGTCTATCTAGATTTTTCGAAGGCCTACGATAGAGTTCCAATAAATAGGCTTTTATACAAGCTGGACAACTTCGGAATTCGAGGATTGCTCTTGAAATGGATTCAGAACTTTCTGACTGACAGGTCGTTTGAGGTCAGGGTTGGTGCTGCTCGATCGGAACCTCGATGCGTGCTCAGTGGCGTTCCTCAGGGCTCGGTTCTGGGGCCCTTGCTCTTTTTAGTGTATGTGAGTGATTTGGCTGATGAATTCAAGTCGGAAAGTGCTTCATTTGCAGATGATATTAAGTTTTTCAATTGCCCCCTTAACAACTATGAAACCTTGCAGGAGGGCTTGGACAAGGTCGTTTGTTGGTGCGCCAAATGGTTGATTCCACTGAACCCTTCGAAATGTCGAATTCTACATTTAGGTAATAACAATCCAAAACTGAAGTATTACGTTGATGGTGTTGAAATCCTCGGATGTTCATCTCACGTGGATCTGGGTGTGGTGATATCTAGTGATCTATCGTGGACTGAACATGTATTACACGTAACTAATAAGGCAAAGCGTCTTATACATATCGTCCAGAACGCTTTTCGTGGTAATGGTGTGGCGCATATCTCCAAATTATACAAAACGTATATTCGACCAATACTTGAGTTTGCCGGTCCGGTTTGGCATCCGTGGTTGGTGGGGGACGCTACAGTATTGGAAAATCTGCAGCGTCGTGTCACACGTATTCCCTTTGGAGTGAATCGTCCTAGTTATCAGGAACGGCTACAGTTGATGGGTCTTCCTACTTTCGCCGATCGTCGTTCAAGGGGAGACTTGATAGTTACATATCGAGCATTGCACGGCTTGTTCGGCGTCGATATGTCCCAGCTGTATGAG
Source organism: Coccinella septempunctata (assembly GCF_907165205.1). Taxonomy (NCBI): domain Eukaryota; kingdom Metazoa; phylum Arthropoda; class Insecta; order Coleoptera; family Coccinellidae; genus Coccinella; species Coccinella septempunctata. The sequence goes on along the minus strand of NC_058190.1, from coordinate 8,011,636 downwards.
CTGAACACGAATCAACTCCGTGGACATCGATACAAGCTGAATCGAGAGGTCTTCCGAACCACATGCCGAGAAAACTTCCTGTGCAACCGTGTGTTCAACCATTGGAACAGCCTGCCTGGCGAGATTGCGGATGCTGTATCGGTCAATGCGTTCAAGAATAGACTTGACACCTGGCGATCGAACAGGACTGCATAATTTGTTCGGCTTGCTTGTTGCAATGTTATCGTTCATTTGGCGTTATGTTGATTCCGTGTTTCTATTATTTGATTTCTAAATGACCTTCCTTTTTGATTTTAACCTTACTTCACTTGTTTCTATTTTTTTACAGTTGTGTTTTTTTCATTACTTTTAAGTTAGAGTTTATATGTTATAAATGTACCTCAACTCTGTAACCTGGTTTAATAATAATAATAATAATAATAATAATTACCAATCTTCTAGATAGGCACACTGAAAAAATTTCAAAATACAGAGATCTCGAGGAACAAACCAGAAGACAGTGGAAGCTGAAAGATATCAAGACCATCCCTATTGTCATTTCATCTACAGGCCTGATACCGAAGAAACTACTAGAGAACTTGAGGAAACTTCAGTTGGACGAAAATATCTATAGAGTCATGCAGAAAGCGGTACTGCTCGGAACGGCGAGAACTGTACGCAAGTACATGGGGAATGCAGAGGAACACCGTCTGCTCCGACAGGAAGTGCGGGTGGAGCAGGAATCCAACCTACAGCAGGGAGGCGAGGAGCGACCCGGACCCGACCACCACCACGAGCCTGAAAACCTGGAAAGGGCTCCAACAGAGCTTAATCCTTTTGATATCTGAGATATCTGGGATAAGTGAATTTTCCTCTGGAGAGGAGTGTGAAAGCCGCAAGGCTAAAGTCATAACTATTTGAATGAGCGGACCTGAATTCTAAATAGCATTTTCAGATCCCTGTCTCACTTTCGGCATTTTCGTAATAAAAATTGATAAAAGTTGTGGCAACAGCGTTATGACATTAACGACATTTCATGAGTACCAACACAACTTCGTTCTAGTTACAACAACTTGAGAAAATTATTTCATGGCCAACCGACTGCTAAAATAAATTTGAATGAAGTATACATAATTCGGATCAACAGACCTACACAGCCGCTTATTCGTTTTCAAGTAAACTAATAATGTATAATTTCAAATTTATGGGACCATTATTAATTATGAAACTGAATTCCATTCAAGGTGTGGCCAGCTATAATAATAACTTTCATCGTAGTTGGACCTGTGTTATACGCAATCATAGCCCTCCCCAACATATGGCAACCAAGATTCAAAGTGAGATCGCAAGTACGACTTTTCTTCGATGCAACTTGGTTTACAATAACAATATTGATGAAGCAAAGTAAATTTTTAACTAATGACAAGATAGGTATATGGAACGTTAATCTTTATATGTATGTTTCAGCTGGAAAAGAGCCTAGTTCATCTCAAAAGGCGAGGTTTTTCATTATACTATTGTCAATTTCTGCTACGTACATCATAAACGACATGTATTCTGCTAATTTAACTTCACTACTTGCAAGACCTGGAAAAGGTAAAATGTAATGAATCGCATAATTTTCTAGACTCAAGAATTTCGTTTCAGAAAAAACTATCAATGATCTCCATCAACTAGTAGATGCAATGGAGAATAGGAACTACAAATTGTACGTTGAAAGGTCTTCGTGTGGACTTTTGGAGGTAATCTTTTGAAATAGTTGATCAGAAACCTGGAAAAACGACGTGATTTATTTTTTGTAGAAAAACCTTTTAGTTCATCCTGAACTAACCTAACCTCTAAACAATGTCTCGTACTACATATAAACTTATTATACACGTTTATTTGTTTATTGGTTTAGGTCTAATACACAGATAACATGTTGGGGGAGTTGGTCCCACCTCCAATATTGCTTCTTATGGTGTACTTTCTTTTTTGTGAAAGAATCTATCAGTTCATCAAAATCTTCCTCAGAGGCAGTTCCACTTCAAACGCTAGCAGCTACAGAAAATAATACCTGTTATTACCTACTGCCAGATTCGAACATATGGAATAAAACAAGGCTGCGTGTTAGCGCTATATAGCTTATACTGTTCAATATTTTCGCCATAGCTGTCTCGATAATTGCTGACATGAGTCTGCCTGTAAGAGGTGTTGGAATAATATTCAGATTTGATGGAGGCCTGTTTAACCTGAAGCGCCTCAAAGCAAAAACCCGTACAAAGTTTATCACGAAACTTCAATATGCAGACGACTGCGCACTTATCGCTAGCAGCTCAAAGGATCTACAGAGATAATGTTGGACACCTATAAACATATATACGAAGCTTCAGGCCTTAGACTCAATATCGACTAAACCAAAATCCTGGTGAGTTTGCCAGAAAGCCTTCAAACTGATATCAGTTTGCAGGATGGAGCTCTAGAACAGGTCGAGCAGTTCAAATACTTGGAAGCTTTATAAACACTAGAGCTAACCTGGACACAAAAATACACAACCGTATCAATTCGGCATCACGGGCATTCTGGAAGCTAAAGAACAGCTATTTACAAAGCAGAGTGGGCCTCCCAACGCTTCTTTATGTAAGCGAAAGCTGGACGCCCTACAGGCGACATATTAAACAGCTTGAACAAATGCAACAATTTCATCTAGGACAAATAATGCACATCAGATGGTTCCAGAAAGTTTCAGCAGAAGTCTTGCAGCTCGCGAGTTGTTTAACAATTGAGTCTCAAGTAACGAGGGTCCGACTCAGGGTATGGTCCGTATATACACTTTGGTTCCTTTTGGTTAGTATGAGGACGGTCTGTATATGTCGAATTCCTGACACTTCGGTGCAATTATCTGTCACCAGAGTAACCGTACTAACCGCTCTTGTAACTCTCGGTAACCAAATGTGTATATACGGACCATACGCTCAGATGGAGCGGTCACATTTCAAGGATGCAAAACACAAGACTCCCCAAAATAGTTTTGTATGGCGAATTCACAAAGGGAGCTCGGAAACTAGGAGGCCAGTATAAGCGGTTTAAGGATATACTGCATCAATCCCCAAAATCAGTTAATGCCAATCATAACTGGGAACAACTAGCGTTAGACAGATCACTGTGGAGGTCTTTGGTACACAGTTATAATGGAGACTCGAGAAGAATACAACAGCGGCCAGATCTGGTTGGTTGGTGACTATCCATGCCCAGAGTGTGGAAGGATCTGTAGGTATATAACGGTTGGGTCTCTTCAGTCACAGGAGGGTTATAAGTTTGATCTCACCGGTAGTTTTGTTTTTTTGTCTTTTTGTAGATTTATTCTCGGTAACGGGATACAGCTATGAATGAATGACTGCCAGATTCGAACATAACACTAGGACGTTGCAAATTGTGTATGTATCTACATTTGAATGATAATAATTTTTTTTTTCAGAACGGAACAGGAATTTATGGTAAAATATGGCGACTGATGAAATCGCGTCAACCTAAAAATTTTTTGGTCGAAACAGTTGAAGATGGTGTTAAATTAGTGAGGGATACAAGAAACGTAGCACTCATAGCTGGCCGAGAAACTTTGATTTTCGATATTCAGAGATTCGGTATGTGACTGTTTATGTGTGAAAAATAAATTCATCATAATTCGTTTTTAGATAGTAGCAATTTTCATTTGAGTGAAAAACTCAACACAGCCTATTCTGCAATTGCCTTTCAACTTGGATGTCCTTATATTGAGGAAATCAACAAAATGTAAGTAATTGTGATTTTGAAAAAAAAAATCTCAATTTTTGCAAGAATGGTACACCTTTTGGTTAAATTGTGGAGCATATTTATTTTCAGAAGAAACACAAGAGTCTTTTCTAATTATTATGCCGATTTTACTGGGCTATTCAATTATCATATCTCTCCAAAGTGTATTGTGCCTCAATAGATGAATTTAGAGCTTGCATGGAAATTTAGTACCGGAGCTGTAAGATTACTTCTTGTGATGAAGGGAGTTAGGGATTTTTTTTTGAGGGATTGACCTTTAGTCTCTCCTGACCCCTCGTACCAAGTTAATTTTCCGCACATATCGGACAAAAGGGAGTGATTTAGCTATAAATGAAACATTGACAACAATAGTAATTTAGGTAACAAGTTCTGAAAATAGGGTCTATATGAGTCTATTTTCGGAACTATTTTCGGGCGTGTTGCGTGTAAGATTTTTTCGGCAACCGTGTAGAATAACATTGCTTCATATTCAACCATTTCGGAACAAGTCATAAACGTTTTAGTACTTGAATTTTGATTTTTCAGGCAATAATTGTGCTCTAGCAGCAGTCGCCATATTGCCGAAAAAAGATTTTTTATTGAATTTATTCAGTCAGATTTGAAATATAATACCCCAACAAATTTTGGTTTCCTGCCACCTCGATATTCAATGTTCAATTTGCAAATCACTGAAAAAAAGAACCCCCCTAATTGAGTGAAAAATTTTTTTTGGGATATTTGAATGAAAATACCTGCTTTTTTTTCCAATTTTTTTATAAAATCCTTCGTTGTTTGGGTTTTTTCTTCAAATGAGAAGAGCATGAAAATCAAATATACATAGGTAGTCTTTTTTAGTACCGTATTCCCATAAATATTCATTTCATAATCTTTAGATTTGAAGTGTTTTTCACAATTATCGATGATTCACTCGGATTGAATTTAATTAACATTTCTTATGGAATTAAACCACAACATCCGCAAATTGGGGTCTTTAGGAATCCTGCTGGCAATTCACAAACTTTCCTCACAATTTATCCGCCAGGGGATCAATTGTTTTAGTTTTAACTCAGTGCAGTGGCCTAAGTGATTGTGCTGGCAAATTATTGATTTATACAGCTCAAAAATTAATAGGAATCGCGCACATATAAAATTCTCTTTATTCGTAGCTTTTCTTGATTTATTGTATAACATCGAATATTTTTATTTGTTTTTATCATTTTCTTTCTTTACTTTATCAAGCTCTTCCCTCTGAATTATATTAATTGTAGTAGACTGCAGATATGGCATAACAAATGATGATGGCATGATGTATTTGCTGGTAATAAACCTTCATTTTTTCTCGTTTGAACGCATAAGTTCGATTTGATTCGACAATAGTTGAAGAAACGGATTCAATATCGATGCATCAGCAAAAAAGCAAGAATATCAACAAAGCATATCTGAAACTAAATCTTATTGAAAATCCCTGAAATAAATTAATGGAAGGTCAGTCATCCCTATCAATTTTTGGGCAGTGTATTAAGAAATTTGGTACTAAATTAGTCACTATTGGTCACGATACAAAATAATTCACATTTTGAATCATCGTACTGTCTGATTGAGATCAATGTCTTTTGATTTTCGAGACTCATGGCGATATTCGAAGCTGGAATAATTACCAAGATGACCCAGAATGAATATGAAAAGTTGAGGAAACAGAAACAACTACTGTCGTCAGAACCAGAAAAGCTAACAATTCAACGAAATCAGAAAGAAATCAAAAGTCCATTGAAAGGGAACAAAACCAATAATAAACTACAGCCTGTCACTTTGAAAATGGTACAAGGAGCATTTTATATTTTGGCCATAGGGTATATAATTTCTGGCAAGTAACTGAATTTAATTCATATTCGACTAGTGACAATGACCTCTGATATTTTCAGGTTTCATTTTACTCGGAGAGAGAATATTCTACAACAATCAGCATAAAAAATTATTGGGGCCTAGTTCTAGATCTTCGAATAAACTGGGATCATCCATCATGTCAAAACTAAGCATTATTATAGATTGTGTTAAGAAATGCTATAGAAGGATTATGCACGAAGCTTTTGTTGCTACTCTGGAATATTTAGAATAAATCATAATACATGCAACTGATAGAGATAGAAAATAGTTTTCAGGATAATTTTCCAACATTTATGTTTAGTAAATATTTTCAGAAGTCTGGGTGGACAATTTTTTATGCCAAAATAGACCTATATTAATAGGGTGATATTTTGAATGAAAAGAGTTGTGGTGTAAAAGATGACACCCGTAACTAGCTACATACATTTCTCATTAATCACTCAATTATAACGATTGAATATAAATCTTATCCATACGTTGATATCCAGATTATTCTGGATTTCAAAATGTTTAAAAAAAAATTATTGTTATGTGATCGATAGCTATAGATAATTCGTTGGAAAGTGATGTAAATTCTCCTCTAGTTTTCAAAGGGTAGAGCTTAGTTGATATGGTAATGAAAAACCGCCAAATGGCATCAACGACTAACCAAAGTTGCCTGGAGTGCCTGGTGTTGATTGTGTCGTCGATGATGGTCAAAGGGCCCTTTATTGCCTTTGTTCAACATGGGGTAATTCTTCAGCTGCCTATTCCGTTCACCAGAACGTGGTCGCTCGAAAAGTGTCTAAAAGGTGTCTTATAACTTGCAAAAGTTGCATATAAGTTTATTCCCGATGGGGTTTGAAAATTCTATGATTGGCGAATTAAAGCCGAAATTAATGCGACGAGAGCAAGGGCAAATCTTATGAATATTTCCTTGGACGGAGGCTATTCGTCCTTTTGCTTTTGCCTTTTTCAAATAATAACAACCTTTCTAGTGGAAGTTGAAAAATATCAAGAACATCCCTATTATCATTTCATCTACAAGACTGATACCGAAAAAACTACCAGATGAGAATTTGAGGAAACTTCAGTTGGACGAAAATATTTGAGTCATGCAAAAGGCGGTACTGCTAGGACGGCGAAAATCGTTCTCAAGTACATGGGGAAAGCAGCGTTACACTAGCACGGCACCTCAAAGAATTTTTACAATTTCAATTCCCTCATTTTGCTCTCGTTTGGCACCGTTTTGTTCACCACTCACTTTATTTTGCTTACCTATGTGTACATTGAGCTGCTTCCAGAATGCCCGTGATGCCGAATTGATACGGTTGTGTATTTCCGTGTACAGGTTAGCCCTAGTATTTATGAAGCTTCCCAAGTATTTGAACTGCTCGACCCGTTCTAGACTTTCATTCTTCAGGCTGATATCTGTTTGAAGGCTTTCTGGCGGACTTAATAGGATTTTGGTTTTGTCGATATTGAGTCTAAAGTACTCTAAGGTCTAAAGCTTCGTATATATGTTTATAGGTGTCCAACATTATCAGTTGATCCTCTGAGCTGCTAGCGATGAGTGCGCAGTCGTCTGCATATTGAAGTTCTGAGATAAACTTTGTACGGGTTTTTGCTCTGAGGTGCTTTAGGTTAAACCGGCCTCCATCAAATCACCTTTTGCAGGCATACTCATGTCAGCAATTATCGAGACAGCTTTGGCGAAAATATTGAACAGTGAAGGCGCTAACACGCAGCCTTGTTTTATTCCAGAGTTGGTGAAGAAATGGTCGGTTATATAGTCATTATGCAGTTTTCTAGCGGTATTGTTGGTATGGAGGCTCTTGCACACTGCTAAGAATTTTTCGGGTACTCCAAGGCGTCCCATGATTTTCCATAGCGCTCTCCGATTCACCGAGTCGAAGGCCTTACTTAAATCAATGAAGGCTGTATAAATCCTTGATTGTTGTTCACGGGCCTTCTCTTGCAGCTGTCGCAGTGTAAAAATTTGGTCCACCGCACCTCGATTTGGCCGAAAGCCGCACTGGGATTCAGGCAATAGATTTTCTAAGAGTGGAATCAGACGATTAGCCATAATCTTCGAGAGAATTTTACCGGCCAGACTAAGCAACGATATGCCCCTGTAATAAATAGGAATATGGACGAGATATATATGCTTATCGAATTTTGGGCAACGAAATTCTTTCTCGGGATCTCAGCATCCTAGATAATTAATTGCATGAGAATAAAGGTTTTGATGACGAGCTTATGAATGATATTTTTCCAGTTGGAAGATAAGTGTCGAAGAAGTAGAGTTTCACGTCGGACATGAGGCTGATTTTAAGTTAAGAGGAAAACGGTTTAGTTTAGATAATAACTCGCCCATAAGAGCTTATATATCAATTCAATATTCGAAGATAATTGATTCGGCGTTGTAAGAATTAGCAGGCTCTTGAGTTTTAACCGGCTAATTCAATTAATTTAGAAAAATGTAAGGTTAGCGCGTCGTAGAATAATTCTGGATACACCCACGAGAGGTGGAGAGGAAATTTGGGTTTTTGGTCTAAGAAGGGGAATGATAAAAAGGAACCAAAAAAGGGAAGGGACTCAGTGGGAAGTTAGTCGAAGAAAATATACGTCGGGAAGACGGAAGTAGAATCCGGGATTCGAAGAGAGTAGATTTGGAAGTCCGAGAGTAGATTCGGCAGTTCGAGAAATTTAGAAGTATTTTTCGGCGTTAGGTCTCAAAAGGGGAGACGGGTACAAGCTATTCGGGGAATAGTGTAGGAGAATTTGTATCGTGGTGAAAGCCAGTTTAGGGCATAATATTGTTTTTTTATTTGTGGTATAGATCGAAAATAGGATTTTAGGAATTTTGGATAGAGTCGAAACGAAGAGCGTTAATCGTTGACGGAAAAGTGCGGGAACTGCGGTTGAGTGTAAAGAATTCGCCGTTCTGTGCGAGGAAAGTCTGGTGATCGAAAAAGTTCACCAGCAGCCCCATCAGGCGAGCGACGGTCGCTGGTCGCAGAAAAAGGTAGAAAGTTCCAATTTTTGTTTGTCCAGAGTCCTGAAAGCTCCTCTAGAATTCATCTTATTTTTGATCATATTTTTATTGTTGTTGTGCAATTGAAAAAAGATAATTTTAATTCAAGATTTTATTGACGGAATTTTAATGTTTATTGCTTTGCGTACTTTGCATGTGTGAAAGTAGTTGAGATTTTATTTTGGTCGTCATCGACCAAATACATGCTTGTAAAGAAGTATTCAAATATCTGGAATAGATTTATTCGTTAAATTTTAACAGAGTTTCATTTAAATTTTCTCCCCAGAAGATATAGAAAAACATCAAAGTCCTGTCCTTCGCGCGACCGGCCGAATCCATCATTTTTGCCTTTAAAAGGGCCTTCAATTTTGTGTGTTAACATCTTAAAAAAATAATTACCCCTTGTTCAGTGGAAAGCCGCTCTTCCATTGATTCCAGGTAAGGGGTGTTTTATTCCACCCCTGTAATTGTTGCAATTTGTCGTATCGCTATTGTTCTTTTAGAGGTTGATAACTAAAGAGTCTCTGAAGTCTTGTGGCACATCCCCTTGTTCCCAGATCTTGCGGAATAGTGTTAGGAGACTAATGACAGGGTCTTCATCCAGGGCTTTAAATATCTCCGAAGGAATGCTGTCTAGACCAGGTGACTTATCATTTTTCATATTTTTTATCGCACTTATAATTTCCGACATTGAGATTTCGTCATCAAGCGATGTCATCGGACTATACGCGGGTAGCTGGTCTAAAATGGACAAATCCGAGTCCTTATTTTGATTCAAGACCTGTTAGTAATGCTCCTTCCATCTTTCAAGTATTTTCCTATCATCAGATAGAATATCTCCATGAGCATCTCTTATAGAAAAGTTAGCTTTTCTGCTTGGACCACAAACAGTTTTAATAGCTCCGAAAAAACGCCTGTAGCCATGGTTATCGGCGTAAGCTTGTATTTCCCTAGCTTTTTCTTTCCACCAGCTATCTCTGATTTTCCTTATTTCTTGACGGACTTCGCGTTTAATGTTCATAAGACTTTTTGGGCTGCAACATCGCCAGGCTTGTTAATTTCTGTTTTCATCGCTTTGTGTTTTGCCTCCAAAGGGGGTGCGATATGAGTTTCGCTGTCGGCGAACCAGTCTGGGCATTTTCGGGAGCGTTCTGCGCCCAGTATCTCTTTCGCTGTATTTGTAAGAGTTGATTTGAAGCGGAGCCAATGAGTCTCAATGTCGTCGTTATAATCCGGTGGTGTTAGGCAATCTTGGACGGCAGCTGTGAATCTTTCTTTCGTCGAAGGGTTTTGTAGTTTGGAGATTTGAAGGCGCTCTCTTAGTAACTTTGGCTTGCGTTGGTATTTTGGGAGCATTGATATTTTCATTCTCGAGATTACCAGCCTATGATCAGTGCAGCACTCCAGATCTGCTCTGGGTTTAGTGATCTTTACCTCTTTGAGATCTTTTCTTCTCACGATAACATAGTCGAGAGTATGCCAATGATTTTCGGTTAATTTGGCGGCCAGGTCGTTTCTAATGGCAAAGACTACGCCATGTTGTCTGATTTCGCCTTCCGGAAAGCCCTTCCAGAAAAGAGTATATGCTGTTTCTACCAAGCTACCTTCGTCCGAAAGCGTGTCTCGCTTAAGGCAACTATCGCAATGGATGTTCGTTGCAGTTCCTTATCGATTAGGGCGGTATGCCTCACGGGTCGGTCGGCCTTGGGGTTGTCTAGCTTTGGTCTGACGTTCCATGCTGCAAAAGCTAGGTGCTTTTCATTGATGGTTGTACGATGATTCGCTCGCTCAGGCAACCTCCCTCGGAGATCCGAATGGGAGGGTATTTTACCTCCGGATACAAATTTTGTCCTGTTCGACTAACCATCTTTTTGTAGGAGCTGCGTTAGAAGGTGTTCTAAAGCTGCACCAGTAACGCTGTCAGTGCAACTTTGGTTGCCGTTTCGACTAGATTATCTTGTGGCACAGGTAACCTGAGACGACAAGGTCTAAAACGTAACTTAAGGCTTAAGCAACTCAGAGAGCCATTTCCTGCTCAAGCCAATATTTAGGCTAGGTAATGGTGGGAAACAGAGTTATACCGCTCATGTTCGGTCGCCAGAGCCTCGTTCCACTTTGAATTGTCTATAGCTCCATGAACATAGGTGAGAAAAATAAACTGAGTGGTGAGCAAAATGAGAGCATCAAAATTGCAAAAATTCTTTGAGGTGCCCTGCTAGTGTAACGCCGCTCGACCACCACCATGAGGTGTTGAGCTTTATCCTTTTGATATCCGAGATATCTGGGATAAGTGAATGTTCCTCTGGAGAGGAGTGTGAAAGCCGCAAGGATGAAGTCATAATAATAATGAGTTTATTTGTGTGAAGTGTAAAAAGCGATACAATTTCTTCGTAAAATATTACCTATATTTTTTCTCTTTCATACAGTACTCAGACTACTCAGTACACTAAAGTATAATCCACAAAATATATACCCATAAAGCTCAACGATGTCTATGGGGGAAAAGAAATAATTTTAAACATATCAAGAGAAGAAAGAAAGAATGAAGGCGGAAACACATTATTTTAAGGCCCGGCGCAAATAGAAATGCAGGTTGGTGAGGTGACGCAGGGTGACGCAGTTTTCTCCTGACAAGTCACTCTACCAGTATGGGTACCACTCACGAGGCGTTTTCTCGGGACTATACGATAGGGACTATCGAGGAATACCCATAATAAGTCCCCGTGTGTGGCCGACCAGCCCCTACTATCGGCATCCCCAACATCTGGGGATTTCTCGTAGTCGGGCGACCGAGTGATATTCATTGATGCTACACTGGAATAAGGTTCCTAGTGTAGGAAATGTAATAATTTCCTCGAAAATAAATTCACATGCCGAATTCCTACAACAAATTCGAAGAGAAAATCAAAACGAAGAAACATAGGAAACCACTCCTCCTTCGTCGTACAATTTCATTGGTGCAGAGAAAATGTTCCGAAAATGGTATAAAAGGAACCCATATGGAAAGCAAAATTCATTCACATTCACACTCAGCGATCGAGACAGACGACCACCAGCTAAGAAATTTACGCATATCGCTTCCGCATTCCAAGCCTGCACACAAACGGTTCTTCTCAAAACCACTCCAGCTACCCGAAGACGTGCAGTTCCAACACATCTGTTAACAATTATCAGGGCGACACTTGACCTGCATCCCGAGCCTGCATTCCGGACGTCAACAGTGACCGCACATTAGGGCGAAACAAATTCGTTTTTGTTAAAACGACATTGCATATATTTTACTCTTCAGGGCAACCCTCATAAAGTTGGGTTGAATAAAAACTGTGATATTCTCTTTTGAAATATTTTATTTCAATTCCCTTTTCCCTGGTAAAACTAACGATAGTTCCAGCTCAACAGACTATTCAACCCACACTAGTTCCCAGTAGAAGCCCCGTGTGTGGCCGACCTAGCATAGCCTAGCATCAGATCGCCAGATGGGATCCTCTTCGGCATCGATGCTCTACCTGATAGTCTCGAGAAAACGCCTTGTGAGTGCTACCCATTCCTACTTCACTAAATTAAAGTACAGTGGAGTTCAAATTGAGAAAAAATCATTCACCACATGTCCGCGATCGCCAAGCAGAAATTAGTTCTCTTTACGTTTGAAGCACCTGAAAGAAGGTTCCCCCAAAACCATATCAGGCAAACTATTGATGAATCTAGGCCCCAAAAATGCAAGACATCTAGATCGCTAGCCTTCTTCGCAGACTTCGTTTTTAACTTTGAGGCTTCAAGACCTCTTGTATGATACACGTGGGTGTGGGATAGCTGTTGTCGTTCCAAATAGGGTTTATCCTTGAATAGTACGTTACTACTCTAGAGAAGAACAACCCTCTAAGATCTAATAATTGTGCTTCCTTGATTAACAGTTCAGTAAGGTAAGTATACGCTCTTTTCATAACATTATTTTCAGGATTGTTTCTTGAACAATTTGCAATTTTTTCACATTACTTTCGGATGCTGCGTCCCAACCCAGAAAGTTAGGCGCGGATTTTTTATTTCGGTTTTTACCGAAAACTAAGGCAAACCCAAACTGACCTAGTGACCTAAGATATCTGCATCTCTCTCTATAGCCTCTAATTCAAGAAATTATCATACCCGGGCAACAAAAATTCTACCTAACAAAATAATTTCCTGTAGAGGGACCATTGAATTTGAATTTTGAATGTCCCCAAGTATTCGCTTGATTATTATTTTTCATTGGTAGCTATATGGGTCAAAATCACCAAGGTGGCAAATTCCGCATTCTCTTTTATGATGAATATACCTAGCAGCCATTACTTTGATAATCAGCTCAAATTATCACTCAACTTGTATATGAACTATATTCACTTTGGCAGAGCATAGAATTGAATAGTTCACTAGTAATTTCATTTTTAAATTGAGCTATCGCATAAAACAATCATTCCGGGAACGTTTTTTTGATGTTGATAATAAAATGGGGGGATAATCTAAGTAATTTTTTCCTCTCTGTCCAAAAGCAGTAGTGCGCAGTTAATAATCTTACACTGAAAAACTCTAATGAAATCCCAAGCAAAAACATTAAGGAGCAGGAGATTGCTATGAATTGAGCTTTATGATTGTTTCTTGGTATTGGATTCTGCAAATATGCTAATATCGCCGAATTATATACAAACAAATAATCTGTAGGTATGAGGAACCCTATTGATTTTAATATAACCAGATCCTGTTCTTGAATATCTGAAATAATACAGTATTATTTGAGTTTTGGGTGATGTTCCCGGAAATGACGACGTGTTCACGGAATGATGTATGTGTTCCGTAAATGACGATAAAGATAAAATGTAAAATTATCGAATCATAAGCAGATATTTAGATGTCATATTTATATATTTGGTTTATTCTTAATTATTAATCATTCTAAAGTCATCAGCCTTTACGTTTTTAGCTTCATTTACACACTTCCATTGAAAGTATGCCGCAGAATCTGTATCATCACCTGGCTCAAATTTTGGATTTTCAGAGTTATCACATAAACCATTCATACAGTCATGGGAAGTTATATCGCAACTATAATCCATGATATTTCTCTCAACACCTCCGTACTTGATATTTTGTAAGTTTTCTTATTTGTTCAGTTTGAGTTCGAAACTTTCGTGCTTGACACATAAACAAGTTTCTCTATCCCTTAATCTTGGGGCAACTACCCAAAATGTTTTTGCCCTTAATAATATTGAATAGGACAAATTTATTGCAGCTCCGTTGAGTAATTTTGACATCAGTTCTTTAACGGAGAATAAAAGGTGTAGTTTTTGTTTCTTGATGCCTCTCTTCTTCACGAAATCTCTTTTGGCTGGGCACATCCTACTAACGTCATCCCTTTCGAAGAAATCTTCAACTTTTTGTTGAACTTCCGGCTTCAAAACCATCTTACGCATTTTTGTATCACACACAGAATCGATGAACTGTTTCTTTGTTTTAGCAAAAAAGTCTTAGTCATTTTTGGAAAACTTCCCTCTCTTTAGAATTTTTTCTTCGAAGTACTTTCTTTGTCTTTCAATTGCGTAGTCATTACTTCGTTGAATAAAAGAGTCTTGCGTATTTCAGGAGATTCGTCGATATCTCCTTGCAATGCATCTACTTTGCTTTTTGGTGTTGTTGTACCTGTCCTCTTTTTTTCATTTCTTCTCAGTGTCCTCTAAAAATTTTCATATTTACGTTTAATTTCAGCTATCATTTTATCCTGCCGCATTATTTTGCGGTATGCTTTGGATCTATCTTTCCGCACAATTTTTCTTCCCAATGACGTTTTCCTCAATGATAGTGTTGAGCTGCATCATCATTGGAATGTGAAGAATTATTTTTCATTATATTTGATAATGCTTTCTTCTTTTTTCTGTATTTTTGTGATGCTTCATTCCAAATTTTTCTCTGCTTTCGCTTTACTCTCTCAGTAATCTCAGCATGTAGTATGCTCTATCCTTAGCCCTTTTAATATCTCTATCATTCTCAGTCATCTTATCTAAAAATTTCTTTTTTCTGGCATTAGCCTTTTCTCGATTCCGCAAGTAAGCTGAACTATTTTTCTTGAGTTGTTTTTTCGTACGTTTTTTTTTTATTTTCTTCAGACTTATGAGACTCCATATAGCTGAAAAATGAAACATTTATTAAAAACCGAGTTTACACCATACAAAATGAATTAAATGATCAATGGTTATAACATATACCATTTTTGCAATCAAATAGTCATCTCGGGAACATCATAGTCATTTCGAGAACGCTCCATCAAGTCCGGGAACGTTGCCGAAATGACCGTTCCCGTAATGATTTTTTCAAATACGAACCCCATTTTCTTACGTCAGTCATTTGCGATATCGCGTTTGGCTTGGTTTATGTAAAATATTTGAAGTAAGTATTCGTTACAAACACAATAAAACATATATTGTTTAATACACATAATAAATGAACGCGTTCCCGGTATGATGACCTATTGATGTACGGTCTATAAAAAATGAATCGAAAGGTACTTACCATTTATTTTCAATTATGAAGGATGAAAACCTTACTAGACAGTCACTTCCTTTAGACCTCCTACGACACCGGACCACATCTAATGTAAATACTGCGTTAACAAACATATATAATAGTTTTTTCGGGCGATCAAAACTGTTCACTGAAATGACGCTCTTATTGTCGGAAATGATATTTTGTACCGATTTTCTTTAATTCAATTTTTTTCTTCAATAAAACCCTTAATTACTTGATTTAAGATACAATTTTAGGCCAATGAGGAAGAAAACTTGTCTAATTTATTCCATTTTATGAATATTCACGATGTTAGTTTCCAAAGATTGCTATTCCGGACACGTTCCCGAAATGATTTTTTGTACGTATTTCTTCAAATAATGATGAATATGTTTCATTTTTGAAGTAAAATATATTATGTATAGTTAAAATGAACACAGGTGTGATTTTACAAATGATAATTTTTTTGGAAAAAGGCAGAATTCAGTGATTTATTTTCTGTCAAAGGTAATTTTCCACCTTGGTGATTTTGACCCATATGTGATTAGGAAAGTTTGAAGCAAAATATTCACGGATCGAAAACAATTTCCAAAGCGATCTGCCGAGCGTTATCGACAGTTGAGTTTAGTCTCGCGGTTGGAAGAATGCCAGCAGGCATCTTGTGGTGCACATCTAGACAATGAGCTTTGCAACAAAGGACAATGTTATTTGCAAAAAAAATTTGACGAATTTTCCTTGTTTTCGATATTATTCGAAGAAAAAATACACCGTCCCTTTTGAGTCTTGCGTAAGAAAGATTCAAGAAACATATCAATTTTTCCTCCAGCCACAGTAGCCTCAATTTGGTCTTGGCTTGAGAGTAATAGGACAGCCTTGGGCACAGTTTCAGAACAGCATTCGCTCAATATAACTGGGGTTATCGAGTAAATTGAAGAGAAAAACCAGTCTCAAAAACCAAATGTTTACTCACATATCAATATACAATAAAATGAACAATATAGGTATTATCAGGATAAATCCAAACGTGTCTTTCAAATGTATAAATAAAATCATTTTTAATGCCGAAAATTGCCAATGACGGGGAGATAATTCACGCCATGAAATCACATAAAACCGAACTAAAACTGGGTATTTTGAAGAAAACCTGAAAATTTTAAAAATAGTGTAGCATTTATTCGCCCTCGTCAGCTTCTTCTTCCTCGTCGAATTCGCCTTCTTCCTCGGCAGTCGCTTCTTGGTATTGCTGATATTCTGATACTAAATCGTTCATGTTGCTCTCAGCTTCTGTGAATTCCATCTCATCCATACCTTCGCCAGTGTACCAATGCAAGAAGGCCTTCCTCCTGAACATCGCGGTGAACTGTTCGGAAATTCTTTTGAATAACTCTTGAATGCAAGTGGAATTACCAATGAAAGTCGAGGACATCTTCAAGCCTCTAGGGGGAATATCACACACCGCTGTCTTAACATTATTAGGAATCCATTCGACGAAATAACTACTGTTCTTATTCTGGATGTTGAGCATCTGTTCGTCAACTTCTTTCATCGACATTCTCCCCCTGAAAATAGCCGCTACCGTTAAATATCTTCCGTGCCTTGGATCACAGGCGGCCATCATGTTTTTGGCATCGAACATCTGGAGAACCAATTCTGGAACAGTGAGCGCCCTATACTGTTGACTTCCGCGAGAAGTGAGAGGAGCAAAACCAGGCATGAAGAAATGCAGACGAGGAAAAGGTACCATATTCACAGCCAATTTACGCAAATCTGAATTGAGTTGACCAGGGAAACGCAAGCAAGTGGTCACACCAGACATGGTAGCAGATACTAAATGGTTCAAGTCGCCATAAGTAGGGGTGGTCAGTTTTAAGGTTCTAAAGCATATATCGTAAAGGGCTTCATTGTCGATGCAATATGTTTCGTCTGTGTTTTCCACCAGTTGATGTACTGAAAGGGTTGCATTGTAAGGTTCGACTACAGTATCTGACACTTTGGGCGAAGGTACAACAGAAAACGTATTCATAATCCTATCGGGATATTCCTCTCGGATTTTTGAGATCAGTAGTGTGCCTAGACCCGATCCTGTACCTCCTCCCAGAGAGTGAGTCAACTGAAAACCCTGCATACAGTCACAGCCTTCTGCTTCTTTACGGACGACATCCAGAACAGAGTCGACCAATTCAGCGCCTTCTGTGTAATGTCCTTTTGCCCAGTTGTTTCCAGCCCCGCTTTGACCGAATACAAAATTGTCTGGTCTGAATATCTGACCGAAAGGACCCGAACGAACAGAGTCCATAGTTCCAGGTTCCAAATCCACCAGCACTGCTCTGGGAACGTATTTTCCACCAGTGGCCTCATTGTAGTAAACGTTTATGCGTTCAAGTTGTAAGTCAGAATCTCCGTGATATGTTCCGGTCGGATCAATGCCATGTTCATCGGAAATTACTTCCCAGAACTGAAAAAGCAGAAATGTCACATTACATTCATAATGCAGAGCATGCGAGAGTTGTATGTGGACATCCAAGATCCAAGACTGGGCAATGGAATGTAAAAAAAAATTATGCAAAAATAGGAAATGTTTTTCTCTAGGAGCTTCATGATTCGATGATACTTAGCAACAATCTTTCATATCACTTAGTAAATTACTAAATTGGCAATATTGGCATCCAGAAATTATGCATGTTGATTGGTTACCATGTGTTCTGAACAAGAAATACGTTTATCATTTCAATTTTGAAACAACAAAATGATCTATTCATAAAAATCACTAATCATTCGAAGACATCACACTTGACATTCACAAGAAAAATCAGAACTGACGAAAGGGGAAAAAGTCATGATCGTACCTTTGCTCCTATTTGATTACCACATTGACCTGCTTGAATGTGTACGATTTCTCGCATTTTCTATTTGGATTTATGTGTGTTTTCTGTTAAAAGGGGAACCAAGTTTTTACAATTGTGTACGATTTTTTCTAAACAACGTTGGTTACTAAGCAACGGTTTTTTGTTCAGAACATGCCGCCTCCATATTTTCCAACTATTTTTATTTTATGGTCAGTCACAAAATTTTACTCACAATCTAAGATATACAGGGTGTCTGTAAACAAAATGCGAAGGACTAAGGGAGATGATTCCTCGATGAAAATAAGCAGGGGTAGTTCCTATAAATTTTTTTCAAAATCGACCTCCCTTCCAAGATATAGCCTTTGGAAGGCGATGGCGAGCTGGTAGTTTTTCGGGTTCTAAAAAACACTGAGTCATAAAACTATACATAATATGAAGCACTGAGTAGATGTTAATTACTTACACAATTTTTTTTTAGATCTCATAACTTCATTATTAGGGGTTGAAAATAACAACCCCTTATGATTTTCCTTCAAAAATGGTATCGTGGGATAGATTTTCGAAAATTAAAATTCTCTCCCGCAAAATTTCGATAAAGTCGATACTTTTCTCGGAGTAATAAAAACTTACAAGCAGTTGTGATCATTGTTCATTCCATTTCATCGTAAAAGTGTTCAATAGAATGACTACCTGCTAAAATACATGTTGTTATTTTCAACCCCTAATAATAAAGTTATGAGATCTAAGAAATTGTGTGAGTAACATCTACTTAGTGCTTCTTCTTCATATTATGTATAGTTTTAAGACTCAGTGTTTTTTAGAACCCATAAAAAATTTTTTATAGGAACTATATACCCCTGCTTATTTTCATCGAGGAATCATCTCCCTAAGTCCTTCTCATTAGTTTACAGACACCCTCTAATGGAGGGTCTACACCCTCCATATATAAGAGCTGGGGAAAATGGACAGCACATTTTCGAGCTCAAAATAAATGATAGATAATGGCAAAAATCGACAAAACGACCTATTTATTCCTGCT
Source organism: Coccinella septempunctata (assembly GCF_907165205.1). Taxonomy (NCBI): domain Eukaryota; kingdom Metazoa; phylum Arthropoda; class Insecta; order Coleoptera; family Coccinellidae; genus Coccinella; species Coccinella septempunctata. The sequence goes on along the minus strand of NC_058190.1, from coordinate 7,992,573 downwards.
AATTTATGTCGAAATTTATTTTGAAATGTTGAAAATGAGATTGATCCGCTAATAATAGAAATATCAGAAAACGATCCTCTCAGTTGTAAAGTGCCTTCCAAGACCTATCAAATGAAGTATTATTGAACCCCTCTTCCCTATTAAATTTCGAGGGGTTGAAGCGCCCCTTCTTAGGGAGTTGCTCGTTCAAGCCTCAAATATATACGTCAAAAGACGTCAACCAAATAAAATCATTCGACGTGTTTCGGGAAATTTTTCCAATCACTATGGGATAGGATATGAAATATACGGGGTGGCTCGTCTGGGATGGAACACTCTGTATACCTTAAATACCTACGGGATACTTTTTAAATCATCTTGATTCAATATCAACGTGTATTTATAGATATTTTACATTGATCAACTGTTTATTTATAGAGCGATTCTTATGAATACATCGGACCCACACACTACTGAATGAAAAATGAAATGAAATCCGTTAACGGAACACCTCTTTACATAGAGAATAATTCTGACGTGCGATCTCTGGGATGATTTGATCGGCTTTGTTTTTAACCTAACTAACCAAATGTTTCGCCGATTTGGTTAACGTTAATTTTCAAATTATGGGGGATATTAAACAAAATTGTCGATTAATTCTCTATTGGATTTTTTCAACCTACGTGTTAGTCGAATCTTCAAAATTGAATGTACCACGTGTTTTACTTCCAATTTTCAAAGATTTCAATCCTAATTTCACCTTGGAGGCAACTGAGGAAGATGATAGTTGTTTCAAATGGTATCACAGCATCCCATTACTCTATTTTAATTCATTTACCCCTATATTTACTTTGTAGGAAAACTACACTACCTGAATCTGTAAAACTGATACCGATCGAAGAAGACCCATTCTTAAAATGCTCAAAGAAACTTATAGTAACTGCTACTGGGAAAGTTAGCGTTAAAACAATTGCCATTGTTGTAGCCGAAGATATTAACAGTGATAACACTTTGAGATGTGTTGTTACATTTGATCATATTGCAGCATTGACTGTTGTATCCAAAACAAGGGAATTGTACTTAACCGAAGCACCAGAAGTATTTGAAATCAGAGCTTTGGATTCTCAAGGTAATCAGATTGAATAAAAACAGGTTACCCTTCATTCACTTGAGAATGCTGTTGTTTTAAAATGTGTGGACGATAAAGATAGTAGTGAAAATTATATTTATTTTGTCCTTATTAGTTTATTCAAATAACCAAATTGATAGCTCTCATAACTTCTTGTAGGAAATGAGTTTTCATCATTGGAAGGTGTTGAATTTGATTGGAGGATTCAAACAATGGGTAAAGTTAAGGATGCTGAAATCATCCGATGCTTGCCCTTCAGCGTTTATGATTATGAGGCTCCGGATGCGATCACAGTATTGGAGGCTCAAAATAAGAAAGGAAGTATGGCTGTTTTGGAAGGTGTTCAAACTGGAGCTGCAAAAGTTAGTTGAATTTTATTTATATCTGTAGATTAATTTATGAAGTTGATTTTCAGGTGATCGTATCACTACCATATGCAGAATATGCTTCTTTGTCTCCTTTGGAAGTTCCAATGACAGTTGCTGCTAATATCATCTTACAACCCTCTGAAGTTTACCTGATGGCTGGGGATTATATACAATATACAGTTCATATAGTAAGTACACAGTTAAATGGTAGTAATGTGATAATGTAATATTATTGAAAAACTGAAATTGTAAGAAAATTTCATACATCACTCAATTATATAAAGTGTTTTACTATGATTGATAACATCATCCGAGTTGTTGGTGTTGAAATTGAACATGGAAACTACTAAAAAAATTACTCAAACAAGAAATGTAGCTTTGACGATCTATTTCTGATGTCAGAAAATAAAAGAATAGGTTATTGAAAATATACAGGGTACTCCATACGAAAAACCACAGTTGACGAGAGTAATACACAGCATTTTAGATAAAAGTGCTTGTTACAAAAGTTCCTGAATATTTTCCTGGCTATTCGACTTTTACTTCACCATGAACATTGATTTAAACCTTCTAGGTCAAATGCTATTTTTGCAAAAGTTTTATCCTTCCCTGTCCGATATGAAAAAAGCAGAAAATTATGGGTCTATAAATATCGCAGATGTCTAATTTTGCAATCATAACTGTGATAAGATTGTTGAAAAACTTTGTGACAAATTACCATTAAGTATCGTAAAAAGGATTTTAAAAGAAATAAATCTCTAAACAGTAAATCGGTCTTCTCAGGAGGACTGCGTAAATGCAGCCAATTCTGCAGATAATTCAAGCGATTGTCAGATTTAAATGTCAAATTTTTCGTTGAATATCCAGAAAATTCTGTGTGAAACATTTTTCTCCAAGATGCTTACCAGTATATTGGTTACATACACATTGTCATGTTTCCTCCAAAGATGAGTTTCCTCAATGAAAATATCTCTATCTTTTCTTTTTAAGATAAAAAGTGGTAAAATGGAACAAATACCACTGCCAAGTGAAAACCAACAATACCAAATAGATACAAAAGATTACAAGGTGGCTAAGGTATCGAGAACACATGGTCTGGTGTACGCCATGGATTTGGGAACTACGGAAGTTTTTTTAATTGATAAAAACCTTCCTTCTACTGATGATTCTCTTCTTAAACCTCCTTCCGCTGTCATTCATGTTGTTGTACCTTACCATATGACTCTCGCAGTACTACCTTATAGGAATTGGAATGTTATAATTGGAGAAAAACATGAGATAATAGCCGAGGTGTACACTAAGTAAGTATCAGCTATTCTATTAGAGAGTTCACTCCAACTTTAGGAGAAAAGTCATTTTATATTAACACTCACTTTGAATACTAAGGTATTCAAATCGTTTTTTAATATACTCTCCACTTTTTGCATGGTGCCATTTAAGTCTGAATGGAGGCCATAAGGAAGATTGTTCCTTCGTATGAAGTTTGAAAGAATCAAAACATTAGACATAATGATAGAAATGCCGCGATTGGACCGGCAGGAACCACAAAAACTATCTTGTCCCTTGCAATTTTTTCATGAAATGCAAGCTTTTTGAAAAAAATTTAAAATGTATTTGAACGCATTTCGTGATTCGTACAGAATTCACATTATTAATCACAAATGGTTGAATTTTTCATCATATTTTCAGATTTTTCTCAAAAATTTTGCATTTCAGGATAAAATTGCGAAGGACAAGAATTTTAAAGGAATTCAAATACGGGGTTAATGTTGAATAGGTCTAAAGACCTTGTGGCTGAGTAAAAAGTGTTTAGGGTGATGGACCCTCAAAACAGTCCAAAATAGAGGTCTTCTAATTTGATCTCGAGAATCTGTGACCAAATTCTGAATTCCATGAGCATTCTATTGAAACATTGAAAATTCACCACCTTCTTCAATAATTTCAAACATACTGCCCATCATACGGGTACAACCCACCATTGACTGTTGGGTTAAAATTAACAGTGCTGTGCCTAAGGTGGCGTAAGGACACAGTAACAAAGCCTATATAGAACAAAACTGGTTCTCTGGACTAGTACAAGCCACAGAGCCTCTGAGGGGTACTTCAGTACATATGGAGAATCAGGATAATATGAATAATAATCATATTGCTGTAGTATGGTTGGTTTGCCGTAGGTGTTCCTACCGAAAGATCATCGGCATCTTTCGATTCGCATAGCTGAATCTATTATAACGACCTCAAAAATTCGATGTTTCTCGTCCCTTCTCTGTTTGAAAGTTCACTTGACTAAAAACAGAAAAGAAACTGAGGTTGCATAGAATTCGTAGTACTGCAAATAGAAGTCATAAATATGGATTACTTGAGCTAGGTACGATAAGAAAGTCAATTTATTATTCAGATTGGGAGAAATATTAGTGAGAAAGAGAGATTTTGAGACAATCTGTATTTACTGCATAGACCAGAGACCCTTTCTCTATAGAGACCCTTTGTCTATGGCATAGACTATCGCACTGCCGCATGTGGTTGCAATGCATTTACTCCATTCACTTTTATTTTAGCACTCGGTTGGCCATGAAAATTTGACACATTCCACTCTGTATAGTTCGAAAATGTGAGGTTATGACGCTTGTCAAAACATTTTTGGGTTTTAAATCATCGCTATGTTGTCTGGTCTCCGTAAAAGTCTCAGTAATTACGTATTATATCACAATGTCGAATCACTTCGGAAAATATGAAGTTGAAAATATGTGACGAACATAATTGACGTTTATACTGATTGAAGGCATACCAAATCTAGTTTTTTGCATGAAAAATGCAAGGGATAAGTTTTTAAATATATTTATTCTTGTTATGGAAGAAAATTGAATTATTCACTTTCACCTTTAAATAATAATTTGAATCAACAATTAATAGGACAACTGGCTCGTATTTATTGATCCCTTAAGACATTTACAATGTATAGGACAAGTCGATTGCAAAAATCGACTTGTCCTATACATTGTAAATAGAATGAAAAATAGAAAAATTAATTTACTAAAACTTATTCTACAATGACATTAATCAAAAATCCTGTAGTAACTTTTCGCATTCGTTCACCCTAAAATAAAATTCTCAAATACCACCACTTTTTTGGGTCTCCCAATAGAAGGAAATCTTTTGTCATCTTCTTCATTCCCAAATCTTCTGATTGTGGAAACATTCAGCTAAAATATAAGTCGTTTAGATTCAAATGAAACTCTATATAAATTCACTTTCATTGGATATGCTCGCTACCGTTTGATATACTGCAGATTATAGAATATTCTACTATTTGAATGAGCGGACCTGAATTCTAAATAGCACTTCCTGAAAGCCTGTCTTCTTTCTTTTTCAATTACTTTCGGCATTTTTCGAATAATAATTTTTGGCAACAGCGTTATGACATTAACAACATTTCATGAGTGCCAACCTTACTCCGTTTTAGTTACAAAATCTTGAGAAAATTATTTCAGGGCCAACCGAGTGCTAAAATACAAGTGAATGGAGTATAGTTGCAATAACTATGCCGCTTGCCACTATGTAAATTGAGTACCTATTGAATTCAGTACTAAAAATTGCGCGAGCAGTTGATATTGAAATTTTAGTACGGAATCCAACCAAAATAGTATTTTCAACATATCAAATTCTCACTTTCTTTTCTTATACTACTACTCAGCTACTTAAATTTTTCCTTAGAACCATCGTATCAATATTACCATATTTAATGTTACAGAACAGAGTACAAACTGACCTTGGGTCTTGGAGTGCAGGTTGACATGTTGGTGAGCAGCCATTTTCAAGTAGAGGAAAAATCAAAAAATGGTACTTGGATAAGTGGATGGTGTGCGAAGAAAGGGGTTGCAATTATCGATGCCACCCTTCAAACTGTCTCGAATCCTGTTTATGGCAGTTTCAAAATGGATAGACCCATACAAACAAGAGGAGAAATGATGATATTCCCTAGAATAAAAATAACTCCACCAGAAGTGATGCTTCCTTGGGACGAGAGTGTGAAGCCTAAGTAAGTTCCCTGACATATGTCATACGGTATTTTTGTATCTTTGTTCCCAAGAAAGCAACTAATGCAATCTACCAACTTTCATATGAAGGAGTCTGCATGAAGGAAACAACTGTTTTTTAATGAAATTGATATTTTAAAAGATATTCACGATACCTATATAGAAATTTTTGGTGAACAGTTTTGATAATTCAGTGCATAAGACAGAGAAAGTTCAAGTTCAGTTCGACAGTTATGCTAAAACCCCTTTCAATGGCCTCAGATCAGAAGATCGCGCTTGAATCGCGTTATCAATTCAATCCGTAACCTAACAGATGGCGGTGGGTTATCGTCGTAACTTCCAAGTACCCATCTAATAAAGGTTCATCAATTCATAGACGTTTTTCATCGAGGTGGGAGTTGTGTTCCTGTGAAGAGGTGAAAAAAATCATTTAATCCCTGTAATAAAAAGGATTGATAGAAAAAACTGATCAATGACCAAATAATCCTGACAACTTGAGAGCTATCTATTTCTGGCACAAATGTTAGGGTTGCCATTTAGAAGACTTAACTACTGTCCACCCATGGTAGAGGGTGCATGACAAACTCCTCAATTATGCATAAAAAGTTGCGTACTCGTAAATAAGAATTGACATGGTGACATGTTGCAGCATTTTTCCACGAAATAAATTAAATTATGCATTTTTTCTTCCACATTTTAATAACTCTGTATAAAAAATTTGCATACAATACCTTATTAGTTTGCAATACTTAATTGGAATTCGGTATAGGATTTTCAATAGACTTTTTCTGTAAAGTTTGGGAGCGACTATGAATTCCAAAATTTTTCGAAATTTTTAAGTTAGTGTTTTCGGTTAGGCAGGATGGTACTGTCTTATTTTTGTATACGGATATAAAAATGAAAATCGAATATCACACGATAAGACATTCTCCATTTCATGGCAGATGAATTTATTTGCGACAATGACACACATTTCCAAACACCAGTACTTGCACAAAACACAAGCACATTCTTGTGTCATTCAAAAGCCAACTCTCTGATATAGACATGAACTCGCATCACTGAGCAGATTAGCTTTTGTGGGTATTTTGGCACCAAGTTGGATTATTTATTATCCTATTTCTTGAGATTTGCAGCCCTATCAATCTCATATCCACCAACCGAATTTTTAGGTACCCAAAACAAATTATTATTATTGATAAGAGCAAAGAAAATTCTATAAAGCTCAAAAACAGAAAAAATATACATATAAAAAACATGATCAGCAACAAATGAAGAGAAAAAATAAGGTTCATTCTCGCAAAACCACGTCCAGTCTGCCCTTGAACATATTCACACATCCCGACATGACCACCTCTCCAGGCAACAGATTCCAGTGGTGGAACACTATTTGGCAGAAAATATACAAATACATATATTAACAGTAGATTCTTGAGGTCAAAAAAATCTTTTTTTTCCTTTACCATTTTCCCGAATGGGCTGAGTTTGAAATATGCAGGCTGCTGAAAAACCATAAAAAATATTATTTTTAGTTTTATCTCACAAACGGTTTTATCGAATGAAATGTACTTCGGAATAGAGTTTTTCATTTATTTGATGAATCTTTTTCGAACACAAGATATCCTCACGTCTTCCAGTTTTTTCATTATAACCATTACGTACCATAAAAATAACAAAAATTCAAAGAACCCAACTCATGAAACTAAGTTGGACCCTTGAGTATTAACCCTCAAATCATTAATACTCAAAGGTTGGATCCTATCTAATTAAAATTTGAACGTTCTGTAAAATGAAGGTATTCATCTAATTTTCCCGTATAATGCGCCGTTTTCGAGAAATTTTATTTTCAAAAACTGAAACGTACCTGTGTTTTTCCAGGGATGGCGCAGCTCTTTAGGAAAACTATTTTTTTATCAGGGCCGAATCGGAAGGCGTTTCACCTCGAGAATCTACTGTTGAAATATTTGTTCAAGTCAAAGACTCGCGACCTGTATGAATAATTTGGTAGGAAATAAATCTGGTGATCTCGGCGTTGTGACTTGAACAACCATCCTGTTGAAACCACATATCATCGAATTCAGTAGGGAGTTGTCGAAATTATATTTGGTTATGTTACACCTTTGGATATTTGGTTTTTGTGGATACTGTGTACGCCCAGAAATATTTTCAAGTTTATTCTTTCGTATCGTACCATTTATGGGTACTGTTTTCTCTTCATCAATCGAATTAAAAAGGATGCTCAGACAGGTACCACCGTCTAATATAAATATCAACCGATATTGCCATCTAAATCGATCTTTCTAACGTACCATCATTCAGAGTGTAAATCGGAAGACTTTTCCATTGCGAAAGAGTAAATGCTGTGCATGGTTTCCATTTTTTCACCTCGTCAGAGTAACACAACTCCCACCTCGATGGGAAACGTCTACGAATTGATTACGTTCGGCGCAAATATAGAGAAACAAAAACACTAGGAAAAAATTATTTCCAGAATATGGGACTAGGTCAATTTTTTACTTATAAATATTCAATTACTTTCACAGATTCGATATAGACCTAATTGCAAAAGGAGGGGATGGGAAGTACCTTTGGTCTACGAGCGATCATACGAGAGGCGTGGTTTCTCAACACGGACACGTCCGAACCTTGGGGGATGGGTCATTCGAAATATCCGCCGCTATGATGAGGAACCATCACAATCGAGAAACCGTGAAATTCGGCATCCTTCGACCTGCCAAACTCGAAATATTAGATCATCATATGGAAGCGGAGGTTGGTTACCCGATCCACATCCATATAGCTCTGTATGCGGATAAACCGTTAACCGAACTAGAGAGAGGTGTCTACATACCGTTTACGAGATGTCAAGAACTACCTTTCAGACTCAAGTTGTCCAATGACCGATTCAGACAGAACAGATCGGATATAATAGAACCGGTTGGTGTATCTTGCGCCAATATGGCGTTGGTTGGTTTCTCTCACGGTTCCACCAAAGTGACAATATCTTACATGGTGAATGGTAAACTCCTCGAAGATTCGGCGACCATTTTCGCATATAAGCCCATAAAACTCGAACAACCAACCGCCGACGTCGTTCTAGCTGTCGGTTCTTTAGGACGACTGGTTTTCACGGGCGGTCCCCAACCTGTTCTCTCAAAACCAATGGATCATTACAGGGTTGTGACAACGTCTAACCCAGAAGTTGCCTCGGTTAAAGATATAACGAATCCTCATTCGATGTTGATAGAGGATTTCACGGTGATCAAAGTTATCTGTTTGAAGTTGGGCGAAACCGATTTACTGTTGAAGATAAGTAACAGTCCGATAATGCCGAATTGTGGCTCGTCCCCAGGCAGTGCCAGCGTAAAAATTTACTGCAGTAAACCAAGAAGCATTCAGTTGACACCGGAGATTCAGGTAGTAGATGTACATACGTGTCCGCTAGATATTACCGCCGAAAAGGTCATGGTTCAGAGCAACAGGGATATAGAGTTGGATGTCATTGTTCTGGATCATATGGGAAGAAGATTCTTGAACATTTCGAGTTTTTTGTTTGACTGGAAAGTCGATTCCAAGGCGGAGTTGGATAGTACTGCTGTATTTTTAAGGCCACATACTTTTGGCAGTGTGCTTATACCTCACAGGAGTTACCAAGTGGTCAAACCAAAGATCGATAAAGGAACGATTGACGTATCTGTAACGGTGAAAAGTTACAATATGTCTTACTTAGAACCACTTGGTATCGTACCGGAATGGCCGGAATTCATGACTCAAGACGATCGATTGAATGACGCATTACCGCCAATCACCACCAAACTGCAATTAACACTTGTTGAAGATATAACCTTGAGCCCCAATGAGTCCACTTTATATAACAACCCTGGTAATAAAGAAATGATTGACATTCTTCACGGTTCAGGATATTATCAATTGCACTTGAGTTCGGACTCAATTGCTAGAGTGAAATATCTAGAAAAAACTCATCAAATCGAGATCGTTCCCGTGGAGACAGGAGAACTAATAATTCAAGTTGTCGATTTGTGTTTACCTACAGCTCCTGTAACCGCCGTCATCAATATTATCGCAGTTGGTATTATACGGGTGGAAATGTCGGATAAAATTGAGGTTGGAAAATGCATACATTCCACAGTTAGGCTGTACGACGAGCATGACAACCTTATAATGTTGGAAAGCATCAATATCATAGCTTTGAACTACATGCAAACTAAAGAAATAGTGACACTCCAGAGATTGCTCTATGACGACGGTGAATCTTGGCCACCTGGCGAAGTGCATTATTTGGTGACCGGAATAGAAGTTGGCAAAACCAAGCTGACGTTTTTGGTCAATAATGGATTTTTGGAAGTACAAAGTGCTCCAGTCGAAATGCAAGTGTTCGAGCCATTAGAAATATACCCTAAGAATGGGTCTCTACTGGTTGGTTCTTCAATTCAAATCACGACTAAAGGTGGTCCCATACCGCATCTTTCTTTGGAATATATCGTGGAACCGGCAGAGTACGCTACCGTGAACAACAAAGGCATAATTACAGGAAAAGCAGTTGGCGAAATTAAAATTCATTGTAAATCTATTGGATTACACCCGACCACTGGTAAAAAGGTGGTTTATTCAGAAGACAAAACAACGATGAGGGTCATCATATTGCCTTCAATCAAAATTGCCGCTCCCTTGAGTCGATTCAAGGTTGGTGCTGAAGTTCCGCTATGGATAAGCGGCATTCCGGAAAGTCTTTCCCCGATGATCCTAGGAACCGTAGAAGATCCATCGATTCAGTTTGATTGGTATCTCGAAGATCAGCAAATTGCCAGGGTGGAGTACCAATTTGAGGAAGTCGGTAAGTTTTGACACCATTTAGAATTCAACATTCCAATTGTATTATACAACGAGCATTCATTTTTGTGAAAAGATTATTTCTATCATCTCAATTTCATTAATTCATTTCAATATTCGCAACGCCATCTTGCTGTATGGTAATATCTCTATGTGCATAGCCTCTGTCTGTGATTGTGACCATAAAGTTTGATAGACCAATGAACAATGGCTTATAAATCACAAGTGATTAAGGAACGTTTGACAATAAGTGATCATTGCTCCAGCAAACAGATCGATTAAGCATATGTGTCGGCCTATCTCTTCTCGATTTTAGAAAAAAAATGTTTGTGCTGATTGCGCTAGTTTGAGCTTCTTTGTGCCGTTGTAATTTTTCTTTAATTCAGGCAGTCCTCAAGATATTTCAGAAAATGTGTAAAATGGGCTAGCCCAGCACTTTTCGAAAATTTGGGTTTTAACCCTTTTAATTAGATACCGGAAAATCGAAAATGAAAAGAAAAGTTCTCCACTCACTTTTGCTTCCTCTTCTCGAAAATGAGTGGAAAAATTTGTGCTGACTTGATGACCATTACATTACATGAAAATACCAAAGTTTTGTAAAATTCTTCATATTTTCTCTTATAATCCGCCGTTTTCGAACAATTTGATGTTGAAAAATAAAAAATTTCTGTAAAATTCGACAAATTGGGTACTCAGGCTAAAAACAAGTCTGTTTTAAAGGTCCACAGATGTGCAGTGTCGTAGATTTATCATATAGTTTTTCTGAATATAATTTTGTTTGTATGATTTTCCAGGGGTGGCACAGCTCATTATGATAACTTAAAATGGCTATATATTTTTATCAGGGCCGAATCGGAAGAAATGTTATAGGAAAAAGTGTTTCTTTTAACCTCAAGCATCTACTGTTGAAAATATTTTCCGAATCAAAGACCTTGTACATTTCGTTTACAAAATAGTGAAAAATTGAGTTAATGCTTGATTTAAGAAGGTTAAAATGGCATATTTAATACTTGGAAAAACTTCATTGTCAGGTTTCTAGGTGTGACATAGCTCATTATAGAAACTTCAAATGGCTATATCTTCTTATCTAGGTAGAATCTGGAAAAAATGGTTGAGGAAAGAATGTTTCTTTTTACCTCAAAAATCTACTGTTTAAATATATAAGTCGAAGACCTGTAAAGTTGTGCAACATTGGTGCTGACTTGATCCATTCGAGTTTTTGGAAAAGTATTTTCAGAAAGATTTGCAGCGGTACAAAAAATTGAAAATTGAAAAGTCCTGGGTCAGTTCCACATACATACATTATCATCACTTTATGCATCGATACTGGATAAAAGGTTAATGCCTATCTGCAGGGTGATTCACCACGATGGCCTATCACAATAATCACAATTTTGTTCTGAAAATTTGCGCGTTTGGGGTTAACGCCAGTAAACTTTCTCCCTAGAATATTTTCAGACCTTTGCAACTTCCGTTTATACCGGAAACAGTCCACTACTTTCTTATTTCGAATGTCATACCCAGTATATTTCTACTTCGTTGGATAGATGATCTGATGACCATTTCATCACTGTGTCATAGTTATATTTAGTTATAGTTTGATAAGGGGTTTACAAGTCACTGCGACCTTAAGGTCTATTGTGCCACCCATAACAACTGCGCCCTCTACAGCTCGCCCTCCATCTCCAGAGTCCCAATGAACTTCAGTATCTGAGAGGGCTAAGTGTGTCATACCATGAGTAAAAACTTAGCAGTTTATGAGTTTTGAATGTTTTTAATATTTATGCTGGGGAAGTTTAAAGAAATTTTTTTACCATTTTCAATTTTTTCAATCTGTAGATTAACACTGCTGCTGTTTGGACCGGATGATTATGAGACAATCATCAAAATTGACAAATCGAAATCGTCATTATTTGAAAATTTTGAGTTTTGATGAATTCGCTCAACTTGACGAACTTCTCGTGAACACTCCGAATATTTGAATTAAATGAAGAAATCGACAGAAGAGAAGATTTTTTCTTTAAAAACATCTCCAAAAAATTTTTTCGAAGTGTGACCATTTTTCATACACCTTAAAGTTTTACCCAAGGTATTAATTGTTAAAATTGTCATCGCTATCTTACGATGCGAATATATATTAAGTGTACCATGGAAAATAGCAGAGACTGGACTGGGATGAACGTACAAATATTATTTCACGCCGCTCAAAATAGGAACGAATTTGCTATGGTCATCGCCAATCCTCATTAGAAGAGACATTAGAAGAAGAAGACCATTTGAAATTAGACAGAAGTAGGCCGTTTTCGGTATAGCCGAAAGTTGTTGATGTCTGAAGATATTTAAGGGAGAAAGTTTCATTGTCGAATACCCCCAAAATTTTCAGCATAAAATTATGATTAGTTCTCCATAAATATCAAAACGTCTGATAGGCCATCGCGGTGAATCACACTGTATATTGAGGAATTAAATAATAATCTAAATTGATTCAAATACAATATATCATTCATTGATCATCATCATCATTGCTGCATCCCGTTATTGGGAATAAATCTACAAAACGACAAAAAAAAACAAAGGTGCGAACAGACTTATAATTTCTTAGGGCTAATTGCGACTGTGTGGCCTCCTGTGACTGAAGAGACCCTACCGTAACCCTACCTTCCACACTCCGGGCATGGAGTGTTGATCACCATCAATAAATGTTACGATTGAAATATAGCTAACCCCCATCACTCGTAGTGGGATGTGGTGGATGACTAGTTTGATTCAGATCGTATCATTTGTTGATTTTTATTTGGTATTTTTCAGGCGTCCTATATAAAAAACAAGATCGCATTGCTGTAAAATTAACTGGTCTCGTACCAGGGCGAACCAGAGTCATATTGAATGCTACGCTACCTGGAAGTTCGACGGAGTTGGACGAAAAAAGCTTTGTCATGTTTTCATCCTTCATGGAAATTGAAGTTTTCGACGATTTAAGATTGATAGTACCGAACAGATTCGTCAAATCTTGGATTCTTATCGCACCCAATTCTCACACAAGATTGGAAACCAATTTTGATGACACACCTAGTCTATCTTATAAGTACGTCTTCATTTTGTTACATTTAAACGGCATTTTCATGTGAATATTCTTCAGATTACAGGGTCAATTTTCCATGAAAGAAACAATGTTGGAAAAAGAGAAGGAAATGGTAGCATTTAATGGTATCATCGGTCTTTCTAAGAAGGGTGATATTGTCACTTATGGTTCACTCGGTACATCTGTTGTTATCGTCTCAGCTAGAGATGAGTATGGATTGAAACAGGAACTGCACATAATTGTTGAGGTTTGTTTTACATTCTCAATATATTGTCAGTAATATCGAAATACTACAAATTCGTCGTCAAGTAGCCTATGGAATGTTGATGCTTGATATTTTGTGCTTGAATATAAAGGTTTGCTTAAGATTTTGAGGTTATCTTTAAAATTTGGTGAAACTATCCAGCAAGCTTTTCAGATTCTGCTTGAAACAGCTAGGAATTTATCTTAAAAAGTTTTCATATCGAGAATAATTACGCTATAGATTATATTGTATTTTTACATATATTTTCAATCTTCGAATAATGTGGGAGTACGCTAAACGACACATAGCCTACTTGACGAATTTTTTTGATCTCGCCTTATTTCAACTGTGAAGAATAAGAAAGGCGAATAATAGTCTGTGACCAAATCGTTTTCATCATTTCACAATAGACAAAGTATTTTTATTTCACAGTTTTGAGTTTAGGGTTAAGGAATTTATAATTTTGTATTTGCAAAGAGCTAAATCTCTTTGAGACAGAACGCTTGAAGAACGCATTTGACACAAAAACTACTAATAGTCTACTTATCCAACTGTGAGAAATATGTACACTGTTGGCAAAATTGGTGATACCTGAACTACAACTTTTCAACCCAAAGAGATAGAGGAAAATGAATCACACATTGCGGTTACCTTTTTCTGGGAAACTCAAAACGCCATCAACTCGATTTCTCTATCTTCTTTAGTTTTCGAGTTGTAGGTCAAAATTGAAATTTTGGCGATTTCAACATTAATCATTATCTCCGTTTCTGTTTGTGCTAGGATGTTGAAATGGAAACTGTAGAGACACTCTTTCCATGGCAATCTAGTGGCGTACTTTGATTTCTTCCAAGAGGTTTTCTTGCTGAGTTATAACAGTTGTGAATAACTTCAGAAGTTATACACCGTCATACATCGCGCATCGCCCAGAGGTCCATGTCTCCAGCCCCCTCAAATTTGAATTTTTACCTTTTTTTGATGCTAAAGTTTTGTACTAGTTTTGTACCGAAATGTACCGTTGGAAAAAAGTTTTGTACCCCTAATTAAAATGATGAAAATACCCACCCTGTACAGGGTGAGTGTTTGACATCTACATATATTTTAATAGGAAATGGATCACGCCTTCATAGTAAGGCAGGTAAATACATAATAAACAAATTAATTCAGATGCATAACATCCACAGATAATTAAGTCAACGAATGTTACGATCTAAATCGAACTAACAAACTACCATCGCTCGAAGTATCACCAGAAATTTGATTTCGTCGACAAAGAGTAGATGCTGACCATGGTTTCGGTCTTATTTGACCTCGTCAGAGCAACAAAACTCATTCGTCAACGAAATGCTATGAATTGCCGGCTCCCTTTATTCCATGTCAGTAGCGGGTATGATGTATAAATACATCGTAGCGTACCATTTTCTCCAAGTTCGGCTCGTTTAAGAAGATACAGGGTGTTGGAAAACCATAAAAAAATGAATTTTCAGTTATATCTCATAAACGAGTGATATGAAAATATTTTCGAAATAAAGTTTTTCCTTGATGTGATCAATCTTCTCCGAACACGAATTTCCACAACTCGTTAGTTCAAAGAACTTGACACTTGAATGCTCACTATTAATATTTGACCATTATGGCAAATAAAAGTATTATCCATATTTTTGGTATAATGCGCCGTTTTCGAGTTAATTGATGAAAGGTGAAGTGGGCTATGTTTGAACCCGGTAACTCTTGTACGAAATGGAATAAGCAACGATAATACAGTGATATTCAGGGTGGGCAAAATTTGTTGTTCACTGAGAGGATCTCGATAAGAGCTAGAAGAAAACACATTTCCTATCTGATAAAGGGATAGGAAATGTGTCATAATTTCATCAGGCTACGGTTTTCACCATTCCTCGTTTCTCTGATAAAGAGAGAAACAAAGAATGGTGAAAACCGTAGCCTCCTACGAATCTTCGTTTTTGAGTTATCGCTCTTAACTTTTTCGTCTTTGAAGTAACAGATCTAAAACTTGAACCTTCTACAGGCACTTTTTCACGTAGAATCCACTGGCGAGCTCAAACTATTTTTTATTTCGCATCATTAGGCGAACTTTTATTGAATTTGTTAATTTTGAATTGGAAAATATCTTTTGTGAGTAGATTCTACGTATACAAGTGCCTATAAAGGTTCAAGTTTCAGATCTGTAACTTCTAAATCAAAAAAGTTATGAGAACTTTTCGAAATCGTTAAAATTTCATTTTTTGCTAATAACTCAAAAACGAAGAATCTAAGGAGGCTACGGTTTTCGCGTTCTCCGAACAAGAGCTCGGAAATGTGTCATCCGTTTTCTTCTATACTCCATTCACTTTTATTTTAGCAGTCGGTTGGCCATGGAAATTTGACACATTTCACTCTGTATAGTACGAAAATGTGGGGTTATGACGCTTGTCAAAATATTTTTGAGTTTCAAATCAACGCTATGTTGCCCGTTCTACGTAAAATTTTCTGTTGTTACGTATTTTATCACAATGTCGTAACTCTTCGAAAATATGTGACGAACATAATTGAAGTTTATACAAACTGATTGAAGGCATACCAAATCCAGTTATTTGCATGGAAAATATAAGAGATCAGTATAATATCATAATATGCACTAGCTTGGGGGGAGTTAATGTTCGTTATCTTCTTTGGCTAAAGTTTGAATACGTTACATCAGTTGTAGAGTTCAAAAATATTAACCCGAAGATGAATGCATATGATGCAGTGGTTGAGAATGGGTATCTCCCGAAGAAATTAACAGATAATTACAAGAATGTTAAATTCTTCAACAAAAATCATCTTGCATCAATATAAGTAAAAGGAATTAAAGGAAGTTTCAAGATGAACTTCACCTTTGAACAAAAATTTCACATGAATAAACAATTAACAGGACAACTGGCGCGTATTTGTGGCTGTTCATATCAATACATTGATATAATAATAATCATTACGTATTTATTGGTATCTTGAGACATTTACAATGTATAGGACAAGTCAAATGGAAAATAGAAGAATCAATTTTCGGGAACTTATTCTGCGATGACATTCATCGAAAATCCTGTGGTAAACTTTTCGCATTAATTCACTCAAACATAAAATTCTCAAATGCCACCACTTTTTTGGGTTTCCCAATAGAAGGAAATTCTTGGTCATCCTCTTCATTCACAATTCTGATTGTGGAAATATTCAGCTGAAATATAAGTCATTTAGATTCAGATGAAACATTATATGAATTCTCTTACATTGAATATGTTCGCTACCGTCTGACGTATTGTGGATTTTAGAATATCAGGGTATAACTATTTGAATGAGCGGACCTGAATTCTAAATAGCACTTCCCGAAACCCTGTCTTTTTTTCAATCAGTTTCGGCATTTTCGTAATAAAAATTGATATTAGTTGTGGCAACGGCGTTATGACATTACCGACATTTCATGAGTGCCACCTTACTCCGTTCTAGTTATTGGTGTACAAATAAGTTTCCGCGGTTTTTTATAAAAAATTAGGAATTTATTGTAAAGGAAAAGTACATTACGTTTTATTCAAAGTATTTTCCATCATTTGCCACTACTTTTCCCCATCTTTCTGGCAACATTCGGATACCCCGTCGAAAAAACTCTTCATCTTTTGACGCTATCCACAAATCTACCCAATTTTTGGTGTCTTCATATGATGTGAAGCGCTGCTCAGACAGACCATGTGCCATCGACCGGAACAGGTGATAATCAGAAGGGGCTAAGTCTGGTGCATAAAGTAAGTCAAGGTGTGTTCTGTGGTCTGGTGAATACGGCGGGTGGGGTAAAACTTCCCAGTTGAGTGTTTCCAAGTATGTTTTTACCGGCGCCGCAACATGTGGACGAGCATTATCGTGTAAAAGAATAATTTTGTCGTGTCTGGAGTAGTAATGGGCGCGTTTTTCCTTAAGTGCCCGACTCAATCTCATCAATTGTGTTCGGTAGAGAGCTCCAGTAATGGTTTCGCTTGGTTTCAGCAATTCATAATACACGACACCAAGCTGATCCCACCAAATACACAGCATGAGTTTTTTTCCATGAATATTCGGCTTAGCTGTCGATGTTGATGGTTCGCCGGGCTTAACCCATGACTTTCTCTTCTTTGGATTATCGTAGTGAATCCATTTTTCGTCACCAGTGACTATACGATGCAAAAAACTCTTTTTTTTATTCCTGGCAAGCAGCATTTCACTCATGCATAATCGGCGTTCAACGTCTCTCGGCTTTAGTTCATATGGAACCCAATTTCCTTGTTTTTGAATCATTCCTAACGATTTTAAACGATGTGAAATTGCTTGTTGAGTCACTTGTAGAGTAAGTGCAAGTTCTTTTTGCGTTTGGGACGAATCTTCCTCCAATAGTGCTTCTAATTCCATGTCTTCGTACACTTTCGGCCTTCCACTGCGTTCTTTGTCTTTAACGTCAAACTCACCGTTCTTAAACTTTTGAAACCATTCCTGACAACTTCTGTCACTTAAAGCAGCTTCACCATATGCTTCTAGAAGCAATCGATGCGCCTCAGCTGCAGATTTTTTCACATTAAAGAAGTAAATCAAAAGTTCCCGCAAATGATGCTTATTCGGAATAAAACTTGACATTTTTGCACGAAAAAAATTACGTGATGCTGATACGGAATCACTAGTACTTTAAGGTAATGGTGTTGCCAGATGACTAAACTTGGGATATTACGTTTTACATCTGACAATTTCTCCATAACCTTCTGGTGGGGCCATCTTTTGACAAACCGCGGAAACTTATTTGTACACCTATTATTTCATGGCCAACCGACTGCTAAAATAAATGTGAATGGAGTATAGCTCTTATAGTTCTCGAGATCCTCTCAGTGTACATGATTACATACTGATTTGAATATTAGAACTAATATGGGTAGGTGCAAGCTGGATTCGTTATTATTATCGAAAATAAAATAGAAGAATATTTAATTCTTGGAAAAACTGTGTCAGGATTCCAAGAGTGGCATAGCCGAGGGCATAGTTCCTTATGAAAACTCAAAATGGCTATATCTTTTTATTTAGGCTGACTCGGAAAAAATGGTCAAGGAAAAAGGGTTACTTTTGATCTCAAGAATCTAAAATATTTGTACAAGTCTAAGTTGAGTCTTTGATCTAACGGATATGATTAAAATAGTATTATTGATCGTTCATAATTCAATGCATATTTTTGTGTTACATTTGGCTTATCATTTTCAATTTATTTTTAAAGGTAAAGGAAGTGCATTACATGATGTTCGAAGTGAAATCAGATTGGTATGCTCCCCCTGCCAGGAATTTGAGATATTTACCGCTTGGTGTGGAGTTTGAACTACAAGCAGCCTACTTCGACAATATTGGAAACAGATTTGATGCAGGTCCTATAAACGTTCAAATACGTAATAGTAGATGCGATTTGGTTCGTGTGAAATCCGGATCTACAAATAGTTCAGTCCATATTTCCACCAAGAAAGTTGGTCACACTGTGCTGAAAATGTGGGCGGATGGAATAAAAAATACAGCTTTCTACGTGAAATTGCATGTTGAGTCATGTATGAAACCTTCCTTGGTAAGATATATACTATTTCTGCTTCATTAAAATAAAAAAAATGGTGAAAGAGTGAATTCGAAAATGCATGATACTTCGTTGGCGATTTGCTACTGTGGAACGGTTTGAATTTATATTTCAGCTTTTGGTAATCTTTCAATTATATTAATTACAGCAGTGAAGGGAGCTACTGGCTTAGCAACCTTTTGTCCTGTCTGTTTAGTCAATTTCTTAAGTTTGTCACGTATACGAATTGATGATCTAATGAGTTACGTTGCCTCATAGAGGATAGATTAATTCAATTTTTTCAGAAAGAAGTAGATAAATAAATTTTGCAGAGGTATTTTTCAAATAGAGGTTCACCTAGAACTCAATTTTTTACTGATTCCCCTTAGCTATAGAGAGGTGACATCGGCAACCCTTTTTTATTTCTCACTATAACTTTTCATTAAGGCTCACCAAAAAATATCTATTGGAATTATTTTTTTCTGGAAACTTTTGCCTTCTGTGTGCGTGAAAGAAGGTCGATCCTAAGTAACTAGAGAAGATCATCTCGGTTTTTGGTTGGTTCAAAATCAGACAAATTTTATTTCTTACGAAAATACCATAATTTTTACGACAAAAACTCGTAACAAAACGAACAATGATTTTTCAATGTAAAATTTTTAATGATGATCTTCGAAGGCTGTGAAAAGTAGAAAATCAAAAAGTGTTCTCGGTTTAATCCCTCTCTAGCTATAAGGGATAAGAGAGAAAATTAGTTTCAGGGGGATATCTATTCGGAAAATACCTGTTCTAAATTTTATTAGTTTATCTTGAATGAAGATGACAGTCGTTTCCGCATTTTTTAATGTTTTTTCGGTTCTAACGGATTTTATCGATGTTTTTCGGACGGAACAAAACATAATGATTACGGTTATAGCTACCATACTTTAAAGTAGATTTTTGAACGGGTTTGTGTTTTTTTTTTCAATCGGCTATTCCAAATATATATGTTTTTCAGATTCTCTGTGTAGCATTTGCTGAATAAGTGTATCTACGAAAAAGGCTCATCTACCAATAAAAAATATCTGCCGATATGGTAGATATACTGACTAACTACACTACTCAACAATTGATAGGGATCACGTTAAATTTCTCTCTATTCGTGGCTTTTGTTCAGTTATCTGGAAATTTGTCATATACAGGGTGTCTGGAAACAAATGCGAAGGACTTGGGGAGATGATTCCTCGATGAAAATAATCAGGAGTAGTTCCTATAATTTTTTTCAAATTTGACTTCTCTTCCAAGATACAGCCTTTCGAAGGCGATGACAGTTGAGTTGACAGTTTTTAATTTTTTTTTA
Source organism: Coccinella septempunctata (assembly GCF_907165205.1). NCBI lineage: Eukaryota > Metazoa > Arthropoda > Insecta > Coleoptera > Coccinellidae > Coccinella > Coccinella septempunctata. The sequence continues at coordinate 7,971,966 of NC_058190.1, read as the reverse complement.
CGTGTTCTAAAAAACAATGAGTCATAATATGAAGCACACAATTTTTTTAGATCTAGATAACTTTATTAGTAGGGATTGAAAATAACATCATGTATTTTAGCGGCAGGTAGTAATTCTATGGAACCCTTATACGATGAAATGGAATGAACAGTGATCAGAACTGCTTGTAAGTTTTCATTTATTCCGAGAAAAGTATCGACTGTATCGAAATTTACAAGAGACTTTTTTGTCCAGAATCGAATGGGAAATCATAAGAGGATTTTATTTTTCGAAAATCTAGTTATGAGAGATCTAAAAAAATTGTGCGAGTAACATCTATTTAGTGCTTCATATTATGTATAGTTTTATGACTCAGTGTTTTTTAGAACCTGTAAAAAATTAAAAACTGTCAACTCGCCATTTCCTTCCAAAGGCTGTATCTTGGAAGGGAGGTCGATTTCGAAAAATATTTATGGGAACTACCCCTGCTTATTTTCATCGAGGAATCATCTCCCTAAGTCCTTAGCATTTGTTCATTCAGGAAAAAAATAGGGATAAAATTGTTTTTGTCGTATTGGTTTTACTGTATCAATGTCTTAACCTGTGGAATCGATTCATACTTGTTGTAGGCGGTAAATAGTGGCATAAAAAACCATGTTGTATTTGTTACTAAACCTATTTCCTTCTCGAAAGTTCGATTTAAATTGACAATAATCGAAGAACCGTAAGTAACATTGATGCATCAGTCATGCGTAGAGGACGCTCGGCTCCTGTGCAACTTGACCAAATCATACGGTAGATACACTACAACAGCTGCTCAAGATCGCCTTTTGATCATCAGTGCTAGGAGGAATCCTACATATCCGACACCCCGGCTCAATAGATCATTGAGGATCAACAGAAATACTAATTTCTAATCAGACTGTAAGATGCCGACTGTACGTTCGTGGTTCAAGAGCATGTAGGTGGGAACAGCATCCCAGTTTGAAAGGGAGCATAGGCTAGTTCGACGGGAGCGGGCCAAGGATCACTACAATTGGACAGTTGAAGATTTTAATCGGTGTTTGTTCACGGATGAGTCTATAATTTAGTTTGGCCAACCTCTTTGGCTCTTCTTCACCGTAGTCGCCTGGTTAATGAAGCGCTGAAAGCTCATGCTATGGAAAGGACGGACTGGCCAGCTCGTTCTCCTGACATGCATTGCATCGAGCACATACGGGCAGAGATGTCTGTTCTCCCTGGAAGAACCGAATAACAATCTGGAGCAGCTTACTAACGCTTTGCTGGATATTAGGACCAATTTGTCCCAACATTTCATAAATGATGTCACATCATCCCATCGAAAGTATGCGTCGAAGAGTAGAATGCTTGAGACTAGCTCGAGAATATTTACTCATTTAATTTTTTTCTCTGTTATTCGAACCTAGAACTTCTCATATTTTCAATTGAAAATTTTTTTCTATGAAACACTCCACTCTCATTTTTTTCCTAAAAGAAAAACAAGAATATGAACTAAACTGGTATCTCTTATCAATATGAAAATCTTGAAGGGAATATTCATGAATAAAGTGATAGAAGGTCAGTGATACCTATCAATCGTTGGGCAGTGTAGTAACAACTAACGCTCATGATCATCATCACCATCAATTCTTTTGGGAGGACTTGAAGGTGGCAACCACATATTTCAAATTATAAGCTTTTCTTAGGATACATTTAACCAGGGAAAATTCCAATATTTCTTTCGATTTTTAAATGAATTGGATATTTAATTGAAAACGGAGTGTGATATTTGAATAAAGAAAAAGCCTCCGATGAATTTGTTATTTGAAGTGTCTCTAGAGTGTGGATCGAAAAGTAAAAGATGCAGGGGAGATATAGCATAAGTTCATAAGAGAAAAACTGCAACAAGTGACCTCATGTTCCATTATCATTATCATTTCAGAACCACTTGACCAGAGGTGATATAGTTTGTCTGTTCAGTCCTCTTGTGTCACGAGGCTACCATGGTCACTGGTTATCTAGCGATAAGACCCTGGTAAGCTTCATAGATGGAGCTGAGGATATTGCAGTTGTTTCGGGCAACAGAGAGGGAATGGTGGTTTTAACCAATTCATTGCATCCTTCAGCACCTAGCCATCTGCAAGTTCTGCCTGTGCGGGACATCGTTCTAACACCCACAGAACATGGAACGATAATCACGAACTCAGATGTCAATATAGTTTTCCGAACCCATGTTGTTTTACACAGTGAATTGAGTGTTGATGTTAAGTTTAGCAATTTGGTAAGGCAGCCACATGTGATTATAAAGAATGATTGAAACATCATTGTTTCCTTTTCAGATTGCTGGGTTTCCTTGTCATGAGCAAGTGAACAAAATGATCACAGACTTTCCATTCTCTTGTCATATAGCGTTCACGAATAGATCAAAAACCATTAAAGCAAACGACCTGTTCAAAGTGAGGAGCATATTTTTGCCTTCTTCAGGTAAGAATCCAACAGATTTTTGAACGTGATATACACTGCTCAAAAATTGAAGTGAATATTCAAGAGAAAACAAATTTTTCGCACTTGAATTAAATTTACAGTAGGGAAATTTTTTGGTATTGGCTTTCTACAGAAACATTTCTTCTGGCGCCACAGTTCCTACTTTCTCAATCAGTTTCAAATAATTTTTCTTATTTTCCAAATTTGAGGTGTCAAAATGTTCTGATGCAAAATATTGTCGGTGTTGATTCTTCCACAGATATTCAGTTCTCCCTTTTTCACCCAATTTCCAAGGGCAGTAACTTGAAAATATGCTCTCCTAAAGTCTTTTGCATCAAATTAAAATTACCCTGTATATTCACAAAAAACTCAATACAAGTTTGACCGAAATTTTTTTCAGGACAATATGCATGTGAAGTGATAAGTCTGAGAAAGAATCAATCTGAAGCTAGCATTTTAGAAACATCCGTTTATATATTTGCAATGAGTTTGGACGATCCTGATATTGTTTCACACAAATTGAAAGTTCCATTTTTACCCGGAGTATGGGCGCCACCAGAAATCAATTTGAACGAGAATGGCATTGGCCAATTGATTGTAACTGGTTTACCTAAAATTCTCACTGAACTTATGGTAAGTTGATAAATCGAATTTCCGTTTGTTCATTTGTCATTCTGTAACTTCGAAACCATCATAAAGACCACATTTGGTCTTTATACAATGTCACAACGGAAATACCTGTATTCTTTCCCGCAGAGGAAGCAGAGGGGGCGGGTTTTGAATTAATTTTATCTAGTGCAACGACAATGACAGCCCTGTGAGATTGTCTGTTATTGCGATACGAGTTTTCTTTCCAAAAATCTGGTACTTCTAGACGCCTAATATTCTCTAACCCTTGCCCAGCGAGTTGTCTTCGCTGTGTTGTAAACCATTTTTAATGGAGCACGGCGGAATGGAAAGCGAATTTCTTCTTACCTGGTAACGAAGTAAATGTAACAGCTCTCACTTATCGGCAACGGACGGAAGCGGAACTATCTGATGACGATTCTTTTGCCGTTCATCGGATTTCATTAATCGGAACGAATCAAGCTCATGCCGCTTGTTAGCGAATTCAGAAAGCTACATGATCTGAGTATGACTCAAATCAATTAGTAAAAAATAGCTGCTAGAAAGAAATTGATGGAGCTTGCATTTTGAGGGCAAAGATATATAGTATACCAGCTTTTGATGTTTTTGAAATGTTATCGAAAACGTTTCTTTTTCTTGAGTAGTAATTCATGGAAGACAAAAGAATTTATTAAAATCTTTGTTGATTAATCATGGTATTTATTCAAGATACATAATTGATTAATAGCCTACCAAAATGGCATGTTTTCGATAACAATTCAAAAACATCAATCACTCGTGCGCATCGAACGACTTTGCGAATGGGTTGGTAGGGGTGGCCAATTGAATGAGACTCAGGATCTACTATTTACAGACGAAACCCTCCGAGATCTACCACTTACTTCAGTTGAGTAGACGAATATACCTGTTGATTCTGACTTGTACGTTTATTTCATATTCCTGATGTCATTTCCATTTCGGCACGATTGTAGAAATACGGTATGTTGAAATTTAATTTTCAGTTATTTTCCATAACAATATTATTCAATGGAATGATTTTCATTATTGTCATAAATCTTTTCCGGGCGCAAAATTCCTCCCACATCTTCCATTTGTTTCATTATGACCTACATATAACATACCATGAAAATACCCGAAATTCAAAGAACTCAACTCTTGAAAGTGAGCAAAAATAGCATATGTCTAACGTATACCCAAATGGTCATTAGCAACTATGAGTATTCGCAGGGTTGCGAATGATATCGAGAATAGCAGCTCTGAGGTGCCAATATCCTTGAAATACATAAAGATAGTTGAAAAACCGAATTCAATTAGTTCAACCACTTCATCCCGATAATCAAAAAAAGTGTTGATGAAAAAAGTCCATTAATGACCAAATCATCCTTAGCAACGAAAAGTCTATCCATATCTGACAAAAAAGTTACAGTTTCCATTTGAAAAGGGCTACTACCCTCCATCTCTCGTAGACGGAACATAACCTCCACAATTGAGTTGCTCGAGCTTTTTTTTACGAAATACATAATAAATTCAGAAGATATGAATTCTGTGCAAAATTCGTGAACTATACTTGAGGTGAATCGATGAAACGTAAACAAATTAAATGACAAAAGATGCTCGAACTCTGCAGTTAAACTTAGCTAAGAAAATAATGTAAAAATCCTTTCAAGCAGCTTGCAAACCATAAGCACTGGACAAGAACCTGTCCGTTCCGCGAACTCACAATCTTTCAACTATCCAAAAACACGTACCTCCTGAAGATGATTTTACTTCAAAAATTTGCAGGTCTTCCCCTCAGATTCCAGCATATTATATGTGAGTAACGCTAAAATAGACGGATACAGAGTTATACACAATATTCAAGTTTTGGATTACCATTGGAGGCTTGCTGACGTTTCAGATGCGATGAGTATTATAATTGTGTCCAGGCAGACTAATCAGACTTTTCCTGTGAGTTGGAAAAAAAAAACAGTTAACCAAGCTTCTTTATGCCTTTCTCAAGTTCAAGTAAATGCTCATTTTCAATGTTACAGGTATTGGTAAAGGTGAAACCAGGTTTCAGTATGGGTGAAGCATGTTTGACGAAACAAGCTCCAATCATGTCGTTTTTGCACAAATACAGACATAGTTTAGCCATTATTTCATCGATGCTAGTCATATTTTTCACTTCATTCTATGGTAAGTCTTAAAGGAACATTTTTATTTCATATCTTGACATAGCGTTATTGAAAATTTCGGTGTAACGGGTTTTTCTCGGGCGCCAGCTATTTTTTCCAAGAGATAGAAATATCAAACCCAACCAAGTACCTACTAGGCGAAGACAGAGATCGGTGTTGTCTGAAGTTGTAGCGATAATAAGTCATTAAAATCGAGTTCAAATCAATTTGATTACGAGTAATAAAAAAATATCAGAATATCAGAAAAATGATTCAACACATACACAATGGTTGGTCAAGTTATAATAACTACGATATAGATAAACTCAAGAAAATCAAATGAAGAATTGGGTAGTATTTTTTCGCAACTTCCTCACTAAATATCTGCAGCTTGGCCCACTTCCTGACTTAACAGATACGCAAGCGTAGTACGCAGAAACCCTACACTATTTCTCGCATTTGGTCTTTCAGAACCGCGAGATCCTACTTTATAACAATTAATTTAACCAACATAGCACACGGCCAATTGATTTGAATCAAAAAACATTCTGTGAATACTACAAGTTGATAACAGACAGTGTATTCAATTTTAACGAAACAGTACTGAATTGAACTAGCCGTCCAGACCTCGTCAGAAAGCACGTCCCATCGAAGAAAAGTAGATACTTATCATGGTTTCGTCTAATTTGACCTCGTCAGAGCAACACAACTCTCACTCTCTCACGCGTGGAAAACGCGAAGAAGAAGAAGAAGAAAACACAACTTTTTTTAACTTTGCAGTTGTTTTATTTTAAAGTTTTCAAGCTACTTAATACTTGCAGTAGATTCCGAGTATTATTAAGTAGTCGAGTGCCATCTAGTAGGGAATGAGATCCAATTCAATTCCCTCCAGATCCGAACGCAGACCGAGACAATGGCATAATATGTCTTAAACTCTCCTAATTCAGTATGCTAGACCTATCGCAGTGGACATGCGTAAAAGAGGAGAGATAGAACACGTTCGATTTCACGCTAGAAATTATGCCAGCGGAAATCTAATGAAAAAGACAGTTCCATATCAGACATAAATGCAATAATAAGGTCATATATGCCGCGCTGATATGAATATCAACAAGTGTTACGGTCAGAATCAAATGGGACGAGCTTTCTGTCGGGGTCCGAACGATGAAAAAATTGGGCTAGTTGGATTCAGATCTTAACACCTATTGATATTCATATCAGCGGTAGGTTATGGGGATAATTATTCCCCACATGTTTTTCATAAAAATTTCAGATTCCTACAGCTAAGAAATAATCAGGCGAATTTTGCCCATTAACGAAATTTACTGTTGCATTGGGTAGCTATTTTTACAGGTCCTATAGAATAAATTAATTCATTTGTGGTTTCACGAATGTTGACATTCATATAATAATTTATTTTCAGCATATTCGAGATATTTGCAGCCAGTTGTGAATGTCAATCTTGTGGAAGGACGTTCTATGTCACCAGGTAGGTTAATTGAAGTAGTCGTATTCTTTTCAATATTTTAAGGATCAAGCTGAGAATGACTACAAATTTGTAATTTCCAGGATATTTGTTAGTAGGGAAGGACAAATAATAATTCAGAACACTTGCGTTGCGTCAATAATTTATAAAGAGTTTGTAGTTGGTATATTTCCATAATTTTCCCGTTTACATATTTCCTAGTAGAGTATAGATGAGTAAAAAATATTAAATAGGTCGGTCACAATCCAATAAAAATTACCTATTAATGTGCTGGATCTCATCTGTGCATTATGCATACTTAGAATATGGAAGGAGCATATTGTTTGTTTTTTGTGATAGGATCTCCACTAAATTTTGCACAAGTCATCGTATTGGTAGTTTTTAACTGCTCATTGAGTTTCATTCATTGAAAAAATAATTTCCAGATGCCTATAGTTCGAATTTAACCGATTCATTCAAATCCTAGCCCTACCATAAAAGTATCAAGTACCTAGCTCTATAAAACTTTAAAGCTTTAACTAGCGTAGAGTATTATTGAATACTCAGGGTTGTAGTCCTCACGGCCAAAAAGTCCAACCCAATCATTTCGAGACCATCTTCTATCTCAAAATTTTAATCTTCTAGACATTTGGGTAAAATGATGACAAGACGTAAAAAAAAATGAAGCCATAAATACATTTTCAATGGTTTTTTATACGTTTTATGCAAGTTGTTCATCTTCCTTTTTGAGTTCCTTTTATTACGAGCAGCTGGGCTTTCTTTATCAAAGAGAGATATTTTCGAAATAGCAGAGGAAAACTATTGTTCAGCAGATGGTCTAGGAAATTCATCATGGGCTGTGGACACACTTTCCACCCCTGATGTTATTACCTAGAAAAAAAAAAGATTTCCGGGAATCTATTAACATAAATTAGTTTTCCTCCCAGTGAGTTCATTGATTGCTTTCTTTCTTACGAATTTTATATGCTCGACAATAATTGTTATAAAAACAATAGGGAAGACCTGAAGAATCACTATCACCTAGGATGTTCGATCGAAACTGTCCTCTGAAAAATTAAACTTTTTACCTTCACCCACCTGAAGATGCTATTGTGATAGCGAAACATGTGCCGTGATTTGAAAACAAATTTTTGTGATGATCATTTACTCTGTTCTTAGTTCAATTATTGATTTCCATCAATTCAAAATTTGATCGTTTTGTAATGAGAGGAACCAAAATTCCTCCCAAGTATTCATTGTTCAATTGATAGGGCGGTCAGGAAATCTCCCAATGAATGGTCCAATTGTTTTCCATCCATAATAGTTGCGGAGCCCAAGAGGAAAATTCGGGATTTACTCGAGCGTGTCAGATTAATATAAGACCGTGTAGAGTACCTCTACCAAAAATTAGACCTGTATACAGGGTGTTTCCAAATTAGACTTGAACCTTGGAGGAGCTGTTAGTATCACTCGTTTGCTGCCTTTTGAGCAAAATTTATTGATAACCAAAAATAAACAGTTTCCGAGATATTTGAGTTCTTGTGTTTTTCAAAACATTTCTCACCTTACTTCATTTTTCCTAAATTTTTTCTACGTTGGCCAAGTTTGATGATAATTTTGGATTATTTTCATCAGAAAAAGATATGATACGTATGGAAAAAGCAAAAGTATCCTGTATAAGATGTTGAAAAAGAATTAGTATGATTTAAAATTTGGTATATGAAGAAAAGAAAAGTCAATTTCTAATATCAATTTGCCTGCAACTTTCGAATTCCACAATTAATGTATGAAAGAATTTGGGAGCATAACATTTTCTACAAATTTTGTCCGACGCAATTTTGTCGCGTTTTTGAGATATATGGCGATGAATGTATATACATTAGACTGGGTTTCTACATTGACCTTTACTGAAGCTAAATTACCTCTGCTACCAGCTTTCGAATATTTGAAATCGTTATAATAACTTTTTTTATATAATATACTATTTTTGTTTAATATAAGCAAATGTAACTGGCTGGAAGACCTAGGTCGATAGCCGTTTGACTGACTGGTCAATAAAGTTTTTCTCTCTCTCTCTCTCTCATTGACCTTTCGTATATGTAACTAAGATCCTTATCGCTCTCTAACTCTAAAGGGTATTCGAAATTGCTTCAGACAAGACATGTATAGAATTCTATTATCTACAACTTTCATAATTAATATGGGAACTATTAGAGGTAAAGATGTCTCGTTATCATCTTCAAAGTGTCAGATTAAGAAAAATCCCCAGTTTAATGTCAGATTAATTGGTCAACACGTCTGCAACACCGAGATTAACCATCTGTATGAAAATCGGACACGCTCGAGAATGTATAAATAACGATTATTTTTTGCATTTTCTAAGGATCGCTGTGACCTTGTGTCACGTCCAAATGGTCAGTCTCTTGAAAAGTAGCTTCCTTCAGGGCCAATTAACATAACCTAAAAAAATCTGACACGCCAGAAAAAAAATTTTTATTCACCTTTTTCAACTCTTCCGTACGGCAAGCCCCACCACGCAAACTTTCAGATTAACATGAATTTATTATCAGAGACACATAAGGCATATAGGTACAGTATTTTAATCTGACACGCTCGAGTATGTACATCTGACGATTTTTTTACATCTTTTAAAACCTGCAGACTCTTTCCCCACTGCTGAAAGTGAATACATCATAGAACCTTTTTTTTCTTTCCACCATCTAATCTTCAAAATCCACTAGGTCTCCACGACGCTCGAGTAAATCCCGATGTAGCATCGTCGGCTTCCAACTATACATAACTCGCCATGAATAAAAATAAGACATTTGTGAAATCAGGCGTTTTGTCTGAACTTATAAACAGTGATCTCAAATGGGACTGGAAAAGTGTTAATTTCGCAGATCTGAATTCCTGATATTTCTAATATCGAATTATTTGATAAAAATATTAATAATTAGATTAGAATGCGTTACGTAACCTTAGAAACTTGTATTGTTGAATATTTGGAAAATGGCCAATGTTAGGCAGATGGTTCATTGGACATTTTTTATTAGTTTCAAGGAGTACAATTAAAATTAAAAATAATAGGTGCCCATTTGACATAAGGAAATTTCTTATGAAAATTCTAATCTAAATTTGGCATTTTTTTTTTTAATATCACAATAAGAAACTATAATAGCTTCTGAATATTCTTCCTTCCAACGACAAAGGGCAAGTAGCTATGATCATCTTTGTCATGATCCCAAAGAGGAAATTTTTGTCCAAAACCTCAAATATCTTTAGCATTGGTGAAGTTGTGATCGAAATCACATCAGACATCGATGGGTAATCTAAAAATTAGATAATTTATTGGGTAAGACATTTCAAAGAAACTCAGTTGATAGCTACTTCTGTTACAACCGGAAAATATTTTAGATTATCTCGTCATCCCGGAGAACTCAATGAAAATGAATTTCATGAAAATAAAGACCCTGTGTGTTCCTGCGCGTTGGCTAATCTGCAAATGTGTGTTATTGCTTCAGTTTTGTTATGAAGAAGTTAAGATTAATTGGAAGAATACATCAAGTTTCTTTCCTTGTCTCAGGTGCAGGTCGCGGTGCTAGTCCCCAGTGTGCAGCTATTGGAAACTACTCCATCAACAGTACTTTAGCTCATCCTGCTAACTGTCCTTGTACACCTTGTGCAGGCCGCAACGAACCCGTCTACGGAGATGTTAGTACATTTTACAACACCAGCCCCGAAATAAGAAGAAACCGTAGATTCCTGTGAGTGTCATCTCAATGAGTTTGAAAATATCTTCCATTCAAAATGTGAACGAACCAATATATTATCTTGTTTGTGTTATATTGTGTTGTATATCCTGAAACTATTAAAAGACAGTTTCTTCAATTATAGAAGGAACATAAGGAAATAAGATGTAATTCTGTTGTTCAGAATCAATACTTGCGCTACAATGAGTTCAAGTACTGAGGTAAATTTCATATTGGAATGATAATGAGATATGTTGATAACAAGCCATGCTCAGAATGTTTCAATGTTTGCGGCTAACAAATAAGCATTTCAGAAAGTAATTTCAGTTTGGACGAATACTTCTGTTTGTGAAGGACTATGTTGTGTGTACATCATATTGACATGAAAATATCACTACTCCATACTATTTTGCGAATTTTATGTATAATTAATTTTTCTTAGATATATAATGCTTGAATGTGTGATTATTTTTTTAAATTAATATAAAATAACGAACAATTATTTTTTTAATGCAATCCGCCCAATTTCAATATTCATCCCCTATTGTCGTCTTCTCTGTAGGTAGGAGTACTTTATATAAAATATTCACCAGGGCTGTGTATTTCGAAACCAAAGTTACTCGAAAATCTGAGAAATTCCCACTCTGTATCTGCATGCTTACTCAAAGTGTGGTTTCGGTAGTGCTTCGGATGCAATGCTACAGTGCTACAGAATGTTGTTGCATATGGGTAGTCACATTCTGCAGCCACTGCATGCATCCGACGCTCTACCGAAACCATACCTTTATGCGTAGGCTTGTGCCGGCGAAAGGTCAGTATACTGGAAACCGTCAGAGTCAGCGTATGATTTTTGTGAATTTTCTGAGTGTCGCAAAGTATGTAGTTGAAAAATGCCTCACGTTTACTCAAACAATGAACTTGTTGACATGATTTCAATTTATGGTGAATCCAAACAGAGTGCCAGTGCGGCGTGCAGGTTGTACAGAAGACGATTTCCGTTAAGAAATCACCCAACTCCTCAGATGTTCATAAACTAGGTGCAGAGATGTAGGGATACTGAACGTTTGCAGGAATAGCGGGAAGCAAATGTTGGCAGGCCTGTAACATCGCAAATGGCAGAAATCGAGGAGCAGATTCTGGACATAGTTGAGGAACAACCGACAAGTACTAGATCCATCACCAGGGTCGTCGGAGTGAGCCACAGTAGCGTTTGGAAGACACTAAGGCAAGAGCAATTGTACCACCTCTACCAGAAAGTTCAAGCACTCCAACCAGAAGACCATCCTCGAAGAAAAGAATTCTGCCTGTGGCTTTTGAATCACCAATATCTAACAACATCTATTCTGTTCACTGACGAAGCCACTTTCACAAGAAATGGAGTAAACAATTTCCACAATACCTATTCAACAACTATTTCAGGACGTAGTGAACGTGTGCTGCGCGGAAATAATAAAATTGGAGAGGACACCCAAGTTGCATATTCAAATCGTTCTACATCATCTACAAGAGAAAATGAAGAGTGAACTACTGTTTCCCGTAAGAAATACACAAGGAAAAACAATCGAGCATTGGTGGTTGGTAGTTATACTGGCGATTCATCCGTCGAGGGCATTGAAAAGTTCAGTGCTTTTCATGTGTCGAATCTAAAACCGGAAACAACTCAGGAAAATCTACAAGATTTTCTGAAGAATCGATTTACGGTAGTACGATGTGAGAGACTTACATCTAAGTACCCTGACAGTTATTCTTCATTCAAAGTACTCATACCTAAATCTGAATATGAAAGGGCGCTGGATGGTTCGAATTGGCCTAACAGGTCAAGTGTTCACCGTTTTTTTGTACCCAGGAAAACGAATCATCCAACAGGCTAGATCTTGATAGTTTAAAAAAGCTGAAATTGTTGCAGATCAATGTCCAATGTTTATCGAACAAATTGGATCTTTTGGAAGTACTTTTGAGTGAAATTGAGGCTGATATTGTAAGTGTCGTCGAACATTGGTGCAGTTCTGACAGTGTTAAGACAATGGCTGTTGCCGGTTACCATTTGACGGACTTTTATTGTCGTCCCTCTCGTGAGCACGGGGGTTCGATGATCTATATAAAAAATTGTGTGAAGACTAGAAAATTGGGCGTGTCAGCTTTTTCGGATGAAATGAATTTCGAAGTTAGTGGAGTTATTGTGGTAACAAACAATATCCGTATAGGTATAATAAGTGTATATCGCCCTGGAACCGGAAATTGTGAAGTGTTTCTCGACAGAATGTCATATACTCTTAACTATTGTTTAAAAAAGGTTAATATTATTTTTTTGTGTGGCGATTTGAACATTAATTTTTTGGAGATGGATGCACTAACCGTAAGTTGTTGATCGATTTGATTGAATGTTTCCAGCTGAGAATAACCTCGCAAGACCCTACTAGGGTTTTTACAGATATCACTGGTCACACATCCATTTCTAAACTGGATTATATTCTTACAAATGCAGATCTATCCTGTTGTAATGCAAAGAACTTTGAACCCCATATAAGTGACCACCGGGCTATTTTGTTAGAGTTCAATACTGAACTAGATGTTAATACTCAACCTATGCTAAAATTTGTCAGAAATTTGAATGAACAAAATTTGAACAATTTCATTTTCCATATAACAAACTGTGATTTTCATGATGTTTATGAGAATGTAGATGCTGATAGTTGTTTTGACTCTTTAATATCCACTGTTCAGCACATTTTTGAGTTTTGTTGTCCGTTAGTAAAGGTAACAAGTGGAAATGATAAATCCAAGAATTGGCTCACGCCAGAGATTGTCCTCGCTAAGAAACAGCTCATGCATTTATACTGGTTACATTTGAATTTGAAGACTTCGAATACCTGCAATTTATATAGGAATGCTAAATCATCCTACAATTCAATGTTGAAAAAATCTAAGCGACAATATTATAATGATCTCATCAATAGTTCAGATAATAGGAGTAGGACGATTTGGTCCTTGGTAAATAGTTTAACAGGAAGAAGTGGGGGGGGGTCAGTCTGTTGAGCTGGATATTGACGGTGTTTTTTATGACAACTCAGATGAATTAGTAAACATTTTTGCAGAATATTTCTCAACAATAACTGAATCCACATTAAACCGTTATTACAATAATGCTTTGTCAACTTCTTGTAGTACCTCATGTTTATTGAACACCACATTCTTTTTTCATCCCGTGATGGAGTGTGAAGTAGCTGACATTATAAAGTCATTGAGAAAGAATAAGAGTTCGGGTGCCGATTCAATCTCTGCAAGACTTCTGAAGTTAATAAGTTCTGAAATCTCTCGTTATTTTGCTCATTGCATTAACCTGTCCATCAGTTCTGGCGTATTCCCTTCTGTCCTCAAAAAGAGCATTGTTATTCCGATTCCCAAAAATAATAAAGACGTACATACCATTTCAAACTATAGACCTATTTCTCTTTTGAGTTCATTTTCTAAAGTCTTTGAGAGAATCGTACTGGATAGGATGTTAAAGTACCTGGACAAATTCGACATACTGGCTTCTGCACAACATGGTTTTCGATCGGGTCGTTCAACTCAGACGGCAGCGGTTCGAGTTGTTGATTACATCTATGAATGTCTGGATAATGGCTTTTATGTGGCAGGGCTATTCTTTGATCTCTCTCGAGCGTTTGATGGTCTGTCTTTCCAGTTCATTCTGGATAAATGCTACAACCTGGGTTTTCGGGGTGTGTTCCTAGACTGGCTTCGTAGCTATCTCGAAGCAGGTAGAGCCATATGTGTGAAGCTTGAAGATTCATTGTCAGCGGAACATGGTGTCAACTTGGGAGTACCACAAGGCTCTGTCCTTGGACCACTTTTGTTTTTGCTCTTCATCAACGATCTCCCTGTAAATCTACGAATGATGTTTTTGGATCAGTTAGCTCATCGAGGTATTTCTCTGATAAAATATCTGTTGACGTTATTTGCTGATGATGTTTCAGTGATGGTAACAGCCCCATCTTTTGAAGAGCTTCAGAGGTTGTGTGGCATTCTTGTTGGTTGTTTCGTGGACTGGTGCCACGGGAACAATCTGATGATCAACATTGGAAAAACTGAGTGCATATATTTCACCTTATGTAAAAATAATCCTGAGCTCGTTATTCAGTATATGAACGAAGAAATCCCATCCAAGGAAAGTGCAGAATTTCTTGGCATTTTTTTGGACAGTAATTTAAAGTGGTACACTCACATCGATGCACTGTGCAGTAAGCTCAACAGTTCCTATTATGCGATAAGTAGAGTGAAAGATCTTCTTCCTCCAGATACTCTCAAAATTATGTATTATAGTTTGGTATACAGCCATCTGTCGTATAATGTTCTTCTGTGGGGAAATTCTTCGGATGTTAGCAGGGCATTCATATTGCAGAAACGAATTCTGCGTATGATATACAACCTACCTCCTCGCCAGTCATGTAGAGCTTTGTTTGCTGAAAATAGTATCCTTACTTTGTCTTCCATTTTCATATTGAAAGGTCTTTTGCATGTGAAGAAAAACGAACAGAGTATGATTAAACTATCTAGCTTTCATAATTATAAAACCAGAAGTGAGGGATTACTATATGTCCCTAAGCATAGGACAGCTAAGTATGAAATGTCTCCTATGTATCAGTCCATAAGGCTCTATAATCATTTGCCATATACTATAAGAAATTTGAATTATATCGAGTTTAACAAAAATGTTAAAACCTTGTTACTGGAAAAATGCTATTACAGTGTAAATGAATACGTAAATGATTGTATCAGAACCTAGTTCATTCTGTTATTTGACTTGTCCTATACATGTATACACATGTCAAAAAGGATTAATAAACTATTATTATTATTATGTATGGTCTACAGAAAATCCTCACGCTATCAGAAGAACAGATTTTCACCCAAGGTTTTCCTTGAATGTCTGGATCGGACTATTGTGTGGAATGTTTATTAGGCCATTTTTCCACCACCACGAATGTCAGGTGGAGATTTTCTGCATATTCTCCAGAACAATTTGCCAGGATTACTAGAAGATGTTCCTCTCAAAATTTGGCAGAAAATGGGGTTGTTACCACCCCACTTTCGAAGAAACGTTCGATATTATTATAGGTGGATAGGACGTGGTGCCTGCACGCTCCCCGAATCTCAACCCCTATGATTTTTTTCTTTTGGGGTCATTTGAAAACATTAGTACTGTGACGGTGAGGTGGATAGTGCGGACGAACTAAGAAAACGCATTGAAAATGCTTGTGAAATTATTCGTGGGCAAACTGAGTTGCTGCATGTAACCATTCCTTATTACGCCGGGAAGACGCCCGTCAAACGAATGATGATCACTTCGAACAATTTCTGTAAAGAATTCGGAGCAATTTTATCGCCTTATTTTTTTTCGCGTTTCTTCTTTCTATCCAAAACTTGGCTGGTAATTGTAAATGTCGAAACGTGGTCTTTTCATTACTTTTTTTATGAGCTAGGGCGTAATGCAGTTCAAACAGTCCGAAACTTTTCTAATTTTTTTATTCTTATTTGTGCCGTTTTTCTTCACTCCATACGGGTCTCACAGTATTTCACAAACTGTTTAGCAGTACCTAATTGGCTCAGAATCACTTTCTTGTCGAGAATTATGCTCCGTGTGACGCTTTTAACGATGGGTACCTTTTTTGTAAAAAAAATCGTTGATTGAGAAGTCTATTTCTTTCATTGAAATTTTAATTATATCACTTATATTTAATCTGAAATACACATGAATTCGCTTCTAACGAGATCTATGGGAAAAATAAGTCGATCGTTATATTACATTATATTTCAAGAGAATTTATAGAAGAGCTAAGGCTACGTCCGCATAGAAAGGCAGCTTGCCTAGAGCCTAGCGGCTTGCATTCTGGCTACTTTCTAGGATACACTGTATCCGCACTGAGAAGTTGTTTTGTGTGATGAGCCTCTATAGGTACCTTGGTCATTTGTTTGTCGGCACGGTGGTAAGATGTCACTTTCAAAAATAGCTCTAAAACTGCTACTCATAGAAGATTCCTCTTTAAAATATACCAATTCAAAGCCTTATCCATCGTGTTGGTTTCTTGACATAAATAAGTCACGAACAACTTTAATGTTCTGTATAAACAATTGCGTGATTTTGACGAAAAATTTTACGAATATTTGCCCAGAAAAACATTTGATCTACTTCTCAGTAAGGAAGGAAAATTAACTTATTTGGATACTCATCTTAGAAAGAGTAATCGAAGAACGATTAGTTGTTAAATTGAGGTAAGTGAAACTGTTAATACTCATATTATTAATTCAAAAAAAACTAGATGTGAGGAAAAAATCATCACTTAACTATTTGTCAATTGTTTATGTCACAACTAATAAGTAGAATCTTCCTCCATATGCATGGACATATTATGGATTGAATTTTGTTCAGATGAATTCTGGATATGCAATTCATATTCCACTGATTAGTTAGTATTTATGCCTATCGCCTAGCCTCATAATACCAACACGTTTGTTTATTTATACTTGCTACTTTATACTTTATACTTGCTGAGCGACTAGCTCGACCTCATGCGCACAGTGTCGGCAACCAATCGAACAATCGCATCAGAAGTCGGACGTTGCAGTCGTATCACTTGAACGCATCGGGTGTTTTTGTTTACATTGTTATAACCCAATTAACAGAGCGCCGAAAGAGGTATAGATTGCTCTAAATCTTCCTTTTCAGTCTTCCTCAGTTTGCCTGCATCTGGATGCTGTTCCAGTTCTCTTAGAGTTCACCGACAAAAGTGAAAAGCTGAGCGGGCTCCCCCCTTGGCAAGTATGTCTGCCTTCCTCTACTAGGTGTGAGTTAACCCTTTTCACAGAAAGGGATTTCACGGTTCCCTAGATTGTCACAACAAATATAGATCCACCAGATTAAGTTTGTAATGCTTTGTACTTGGAGAAACCTTCAGGTAAAATCAAGAGGGTGTATTTCTACAAGCATTCTCTATTTCTTATGGTATAACGTTTTCGGTTACCTACTGCTAACCATCTTCCATCAGTACCACTAAAGCAAATTAAAATGAAAAAGTCATCGAAAAGAACGTCGCTGGGTCTGTCCAAAACTTATATGTTAAATCAACAAATAGATTTAAATTAGTAAAAATCAACATCAAGGTGGTAGAAGTTCTTAATTTCTACCATCAGCACACAAATCAGATAGCAGACATACATGTTGAACTAGCCTCACAAATTGAAATTGAAAACAATCAAATCATAGTGAAATCACAAGTGAAACAACAGTAATTAGTCAACAACACAGACAAACATACGAATAATCCAGGAGAGAAGTCGAACATTTTGTATGTATTTTTTTTAATCACCAGATGTTCCACTATTCTGGTTTTCAACCAGCCTGAAGGTTCTACCGACTTAGGTAGCTGTGTTTACCGGAGTACTTTCTGCGGATATTCTCCAGTATGCAGGCCAGAACAGCATACAGTTCAGTCTTCACTATCGAACAATCCTTCCCATGAGAGATGGAATTGCATAATGTGTATAGTTTGAAGCCCCATCCCTTACCAAGTACTTTCCGAGTAGAATAAAAAATTACATTTTAGCCTTGCTCGATTGAGTCTCAATGTGTTTGTTCCACAGTAGTTTGTGGTCCAGTGTCACACCGAGATATCGGGCTTGCTCGGTTAGATTGAGACCAATCCTAAACAAGCTAGGAAGCTTGATGTTGCGAGGCACCCTGCTCCTACTAAAAGGAACAATCCCATTCTCTATCTGCAGTTGGCATAGGAGTTGGCCTTATTAATCCAAGTTAGCACAAAGAACCAAAATAGCAATTGTATAAATAATTTTTGTTTGTTGTTGTCAAAAGCATAATATACAGGGTCTTTCACGATGAAATTCAGCACTTATAAGTATTTCA
Source organism: Coccinella septempunctata (assembly GCF_907165205.1). Classification (NCBI taxonomy): domain Eukaryota; kingdom Metazoa; phylum Arthropoda; class Insecta; order Coleoptera; family Coccinellidae; genus Coccinella; species Coccinella septempunctata. Next base: position 7,953,588 of record NC_058190.1, on the reverse strand, counting down.
CGATGCTGATGAAATCTAAAATATTTTCAAGGCATGAGCACCTCCGGTTTTTCCGGAAATGACGTCAACTTCCGTTCTTCAAATTAGAACACCATTTTTTATTGCAGAAATAGATTCCTTAGAAAATTTCAAGTTATTTTGATGTAACATTTTTCAGTTTTGGTTAGAAAATTCTCTCTGAGCGGGAAAATTCGAAAAAAAAATCGAAAATAGAGCTCCGCTGAAACAAGAATAACTTCGAGGTTTTTGGATGGAAAATTTTCATTTTTGGGATTTTTCAAGATGTAAGATTGATGTATCCACTTTAAAAATCGAAATCGCGATTCATGATACAGGGGGTGAAAAAATCGCTTTCAAAGTTAGGGATGACAAAATCGTGAAAAATCAATTTTTTCAAATTAGAACCCCATTTTTTTATGGCAGATATTGAATCTACGTTAAAAAATAATGTGAGTGTATGCATCACACCCTTGCCCTAAAGTGGATATTTTCTGAGTTATTCACAAAAAACTGTTTTTCGTCTTGAATTTTCAGCTACTTCTTTTCCCTTCACGCCAAAAAGATGAAATGATTCTTGTTTCAGCGGAACTATTTTCGATTTTTTTTTCGAATTTTCCCGCTCAGAGACAATTTTCCAACCAAAACTGAAAAATGTTACATCAAAATAACTTGAAATTTTCTAAGGAATCTATTTCTGCAATAAAAAAATGGTGTTATGCTTTGAAAAACGGAAGTTGACGTCATTTCCGGAAAAACCGGAGGTGCTCATGCCTTGAAAATATTTTAGATTTCATCAGCATCGTGAAATACTTATAAGTGCTGAATTTCATGAAAATACGTTGAGTAGTATAAATATGGGTGAGGTTCTTCGTGAAAGACCCTGTATATTGAACCTGTGACATGTATGTTTTATGCTCTACATTTTTGTGTTATATGTTAGTGCTGATATGTGGGTACTTGCGTTTTATTTTTGTTTTTTTCTGTTCTCTTTTGCATTTTTCACTCTTTATCGATGCTCCAAATAGAAATTTAGTTGATTTTTAGGAAACCCTCACCTTGAATTTGTATACAAAAATAATACATAATAATATCCGAGTACAAGAAATAATGTTTTAGAGAGTACCCGTACTTATTACTGACAAGCTCTGCCCGGTGTGGTTATGAATATTCAAATTTAATTGTAAAATAATAAAACTCCAGTCTAGCAAGAGATAAAGTGTATTTTATTGAAATAATAGCACGTGACAATTGCATAACAATATTCAAAAACGGTTCATAAATCAGTTGTAATGAATGAATTTCTCTAAGAGACTTTTGTAATTTATACAAGTCAATATAGTTAAATGTAAATAATTCATGTAATATGAATATTCGAAATAGACTATATTTGAAGTTTTCTAGAATGATATTGCCATTATTAGATTTAACTCTCTAAGATACTCTTATAGAGCTGCTAACTACAAGTATCGGGTAATATATTCCTCTAAGTCTTCATATCGATGGATAATATTTTTTATTCCACATAAGAGGAAACTATATTTCGTTCAATAGGTAATCGAAGGTTTTATCACATTTCAAGCAGGTTTTTTTCAGCCAGATCGAAAAAAGTTCAGAGTTTCAAGTCAAAATCAATACACCATAACAACACTCTTAAAACCCAAATACCCCAATACCTTATGCCACATCATGCATCATTTAGTTTTGAATTGTTTCAATGAATACAGAAACGTAAGTGTATAAAATGCTTCAAGAAGTTGAAATTTTCAGAGTTCTTCATTTTATATTGGAATTAATTTAGAAATTGAATCTCGAAATTTACTCCAGAATTCATAAAATATAATCTTTCTGAACTTTCTTCCTCGAAGAATCCGGCAAAAACTTAAAACATACTTAAACGAATATCAATAAATTAAGTAACAACAATATAACTTAGTTGACTAGAGTGAAGTTAAAACATTTTCATTTAGTAGAAATGAACGTGTTTTATTGGAACAGTGAAAAAGTATTCAGATAACAATGCATCAAAACGACTCTTGAGAGATTGAACCATTTCATCAGTCCCTCGGTCGACACAGTACTTTTTGCACTTCCTAGAACACTTCACTGTAATTAGGTCCCTTATTTGTTCAAATTTGAGAAAACACTATGTACTTAAACTTTACCAACTAGATACTAGTTGAATATTTCAGTTATAAAATCTGACTAGGTTCACTAATACTATGATTTACTTTACTTCCTAGTGATAAACGGACCACTACTATCACTGCAGTCCATCTTTTTAGAGAATAAATAGAATGTTCCAGTCCTGGAAGTGCAAAAAATGTTATTCTCTTATGAATATTCCAGAGGAGTAGGTTATTGTTATGGCAAGAAATGATAATTCCAAAACCAAGAGTATCTTCAACTCTATATATTTTTTTAGAATTAAGATGATGCATGAATTATCAATGTCTCATTTTGGTCCGATTCTATTTCGTATGAAATTCATTTTGTGGAGAAATATATTGTGGCTTCATGAAATTATGTAAAAAATTCACGATGCTCAGATATCACTAGAAGTGTGCAGATTCAAATTTCCATTCGATTTTCATGTCAATTTATTCCGATGAAATAAATATTATATTCACCATTTAATCATTGCGAATGAAAAAGTTGAAGAAGGAATGTTCAATTATGTTGGACTCTGATAGTTAAAATAATAAGTATTTGTTATTTACAAAATCTTTTTGTCATTTCACTGACAACTTTCAATGGTGGTATTTTCCACTTTTTAAACAAGTTACGCAGATGATGAAAATTCCAGAGCTCTTGGAAAGTTGGTTGAATATAAATTTTTTGACGGATAGGAGAAACATAATGAAAGTGTTTTAAAAACTGAACGATTTACTGAAATTTCTTCGTATATTTCAGTATTTAAAGATCTTTTGGGATTTATATTATGTCACTTAGGAAGACTCTTTTAATATGTGCTCAGTAAAATCATGCAATATTCTAAATTCTATAAGCGTGCGATTTGAATACATCTTAGTCATATTATAATTTTAATCCTCATGTCGTTGTCAAAGATATGAAAATAAATGCCTTTAAAATCACCGTTTCTATAGTCTATTCACTTTTATAAGATGAGTCGTTTGGCCAACTTTTCTTAAGTTTTTGTAACAACAAAGGAGTGGTTGTCACACATGAGATGTCGTTAATGTCAAAATGACGGTGTCACAACCGTCAACTTCTTACTAACTTCAGTCTTTTCACACTGCAAGAATGCCGAATGTGCTTGCAAAAAGCAAAGAAAAAGTAGGTATGGATATTTTGAAGTCGATTATTTATCAGACGGTATCGAGCATGTTCGACTTGAGTTTATTATGGCCGTTTGCACCGTTTGTCTAAACGACGATTATATTCTTAAACAACGTTCAATTACCTACTTAACCGGGTTGCACCGTTCCTAAATGTTGATTATAAGGCCTTAAACGTTGTTTAAACTAAACGCAGAAATTTGTTCGATTAAAGCTCGATTAGAACGTTGATTGAAGTAATACTTCAAATTCTATTTGTGTTGATATAAAATTCGAATTAATAATGGATGATTTGGAAGATGAGATATTACTTGATGATGATCTTGATGCACTTGGCAATATCGAATTTGGATTTCCCAGATGTTTTCACCGTAGAAGAAATTATTTCGAAAGAATGGACCTCACTTTTTTCAGAAGATTTCGTTTAACGAAAGAAAACGTGTTATTTTTTTTGCCACATATGGAGAATGATTTGGAATTTAATAATTAGTTAAATTATACAAATATAGATATTTCAGGAATGATAGTGTTGCCCCAATAAATCAATTGCTAGCTACATTGCGGTTTTATGCTAGTGCTGGTCAGTTGGCTTTTGTTGATAATTTCATAAATGTAGATGTATCGACAGGATCAATAATTATTGCTGCAGTTTCATTAGCAATTGGTAAATTATATTCCGAATTCAAAATGGCCAAAGATGAGGATATAGTGCAAATTCAACAGTCCTTTCACAAGAAGGCTTCTTTTCCTTGAGTAATAGGATGTGTTGATGCTACCCATGTTCGCACTTCAAATTCAAAACACAACACCGAAACTCCAAAAGAAATGTTCAAATTTCCCACCTTGGCAACAGAAGTTTAGTCACAAAACCTAAACTTCTTTTTCTTTTAAATTTATCTTCTATGGTGTGCTTGACTGAAATTTTGAATATTTTATACTGTGAGTGGTGTTGCCAAACCTATCGATGATTAAAGTAAACAACGATTATGATTCCACGGTGCAAACCGTCAACCGTTAAGCAACGTTTAAATATTAAACATCGATTAGTTTAATCATGGTTACCAGCGAAACGGTGCAAACAGGCATTAATGTTTTATGTTTCATCTGAATCGGATATACTTATATTTTTGCAACGTACACCTAATTCAATAGTAAAATTTAGACGATTTCGTGAAAAATTGATTTGACAACAGCAAATGTTATTATCACGGGATCTTATGTTTGTATCAAATTATGTAATCACAAAATCGCCCCTCTATCTAGTATTGATACCTTAGTGACCAAAAGCCGGACGTAAATATTTTGCGGACGAAAAGTACTTGCATCAATAAATAGTCAACTTTCGTTCGGAGATTAGTAAGTAAAATGTCACTTTTTGTTTATGTCAGCAAAAAATGAAGATATATACTTAAACATTGACCTCTTTACTTTCTTTGCGAATATCTAGATAAGAAACCCCTTCAATTAATTTATATAAAAGTTATTAATCATAATTCATACATTTTCCGTAAGTAAATTCACATTGTGAGAAATACTTGATTTCCCAGCCCTTTATGCAGAAAGGACAACATACCGCTGATTCAAAACCCAAAAATATTTTGACAAGCGTCATAGCTTCACATTTTGGTACTATATACAGTGTAGAATGAGTCAAATTTCCAAGACCAACCGACTGATTTTTATAAAAGTGAATGGACTAGGACTAGGATATATGATATGTTCGAACTGAATGTTTGACATGTGCATTTATGAAATCTTCATTTAGTTAATCATTCAACATAGGGGATTGTTGTACCTAAATGCGAGAAGAAATGTATTTCGGCATTTGAATGATCAAAATATGTATTTTTCTGCGGCAGTAGTAGGCGTTCTGCTGAAGTTTTCACGAGTGAACTTGGAGTTTGATTTTCAATGAATATTATTGATGGATGAATTCAAGTTTAATACCTCCCTAAAATGCTGTCACACTTTTTTCCGAGGAGCAATGTATAGAAATTTGAATTTGAAATATGAAGAAATTCTCCAGAAAATGATATCAGGAAATACATATTCTCTTCCAAGAAATTTAATAAAACTTACACCCAGCGAATTAGTTGCGACTCTACTCATACGGGGGTAACTAAATTCTGAGATTCTATCCATACATCGTTTTGTATTTTGGAGATTACGTCAAGTTTTTAGGCAATGCGGCTAAGTATTAAGTACCTATTGCATGTTTCTGGATAATTATCTCGCCGTAGGTTTCAACCTCTTAAGTTTCAGCGACACTTTACCCGTCAAGGTCTTTAAAATTGCTCCGACATCTTCTCCAGTGCGGCTTTCCACGTTTTGTCCATTAATTGATACTATTATATCTCCTCTCATCGTTTTACCATCTATCTCAGCCAGTCCACCAGCAACCTAGAAACGAAATGGAGAAAATTTCAATGAAAGAAAGAACGTGTTGAATTTGAGGTTCTACAGTACAAATGGGACATTCCTTCTTAAATTGGCCCAAAATACGGAGAACTACTAAACACATTGCCATAAAATTAATTTTCAGGATGTCATCCAGGATGACGAGAAAATATTCAACATCGGCTTATACCCGAAGTATAGCTTAGAACTTAAAATTATTACTTATTGAATTATGGCATTTTTGAATTTCCTTACGGAATTTTGATTAATTCATTCGTGACCTCACTAATATTTAGAAGCATGCCGGAGATATTCGAGCTTTCAGAAAAAAAACGCTTGAGGGGAGACAGCGCATGCGGTTTCAGCATGATCGCTGCCTGGTGCATTATTCCATAATAGCACGGCAGACGTGGTACCATGACATGGCCAGGGAGGTCGCCAGATTTGAGATCTCCTGATTTCTTTCTATGGGATACACTCAAAGAGCGATTATACCAGACAGCTCCAACCACTCCAGGAGATATGATGCAACGCATGCCCTATGCTTGCAGGAATATTGAATCATATATTAAAAGAATTGATTAATCCAAAGGTCATCATTTTGAACATTTACTGAAATGATATGAAATTAATAAGAACACGATTATTATTAAACTTTTTTTGATTTTTCCCAACCGTTTAAATAAAATTTGGTTGAATATTTTGAAACCCGGCGAAAAAAGTTTCAAACGAAAGTTACCGATATCAGCCTGGAGGATGAAACTCTAGAACAGGTCGAGCATTTCAAATACTTGGGAAGCTTCATAAATACTAGGCTAACCTAGACAAGCAAATACAGAGGCAAATACACAACCGTATCAATTCAGATCACGGGCATTCTGGAAGCTAAAGGACAGAGTGTTTCAAAATCACCACCTCAATCTGAAGACCAAGACAGCTGTCACATTCTGAGGATGCAAGACAAAAGACTCCCCAAAATAGCTCTGTACTGCGAATTCACAGAGGTAGCTCGGAAAGCAGAAGGCCAGTATAAGCGGTTTAAGGATATATACTGCATCAATCCCTAAAACCATTTAATGCCAATCATAACTGGGAACAACTAGCGTTAGACAGATCACAGTGGAGGTCTTTGGTCCACAGTTATAATGGAGACTCGAGAAGAGTACAGTGGCGGCCAAATCTGGTTGGTGACTATCCATACCCGGAGTGTGGAAGGATCTGTAGGTCACGGTTCAGTCACAGGATGGCACACAGTCTCAAGTAGTCCTAAGAAATTTCAAGTTTGATCGCACCGATAATTCTGCTTTGAGTCTTTGTAGATTTATTCTCGGTAAGGGATACACTCATCCGAAAAACGTATAGAATATAGAACATGTTTTTTGGATTACAATCCAATGACCACTTCACAGAACAGGAGTCAGTGATCGGACTAAATCGTATTTTATAAGGATGGAATAATGTTATTTAAGGATTCTCATGATTGTTGTTCGTGAAACACCAGATACATCGGGCAATTTCCTAGTACTGAAGGTCGGATCCATTGCTACATGACCTGAGACAATCACGTCCCCCTCTTCGTCTCTTTCACGGACCTACTGGGCCCCTTTGTGACAGAGTAAGTCTGAGGAAATCTGTTTTGTAAAGATTTCTACTCCTGATATCATACTCACGACAAATCCCAATCTGAACGCAACTACTTTTGTTTTTATGTGTATAAGTCAACAATTAAAAATATAGTGAGTAGGTTCTAGTTCCGTTGAAATTGTTTTTTCCTGTAAGTGCCGTCCGATGCCGTTGTTTGTGCTCTCATCTTCTTATTATAACATGTCAAAAATTCGAAGCAAACGTGTAATATTAACACAGCCTTAACCATTTATATATTTTCTATTGAAGGCTACTCACTAAATCTCCAATAAATACTCCTTTTCCTGATTTCATTGCCACAATGCTCAATCCAAGACCTTTGTTTGGCTTCTTGATGTAGTCAACTTCTACGTCAGTATACTCAACTTTTTCTGGTCTATAGACGATCATTCTCATCTGGAATGAGAAAATCAGAATTATAATTATAATTAATTCCGACGCATAGCACACGTCGATTAGGACATCATGAATGCTACGGACCGGATGAAACTGGCCAACTGCCATCATTAAGAATGCCAGGGAAAACACCATCCTATCGAAGAAAAGTAGATGCTGAACATGGCTACGGCCTTTTTCAACCTCCTCAGAGTAACACAGCTCTCACCTTGGGAAACATTATTGGAAGTGCTACCCTATTTCACACCATTTTTACGTCGGGTGGGATTAATGGAAGGTTCGGTAAGGAGGAAGATTGTGATGACAATTGTGAAAACATTTGTGAATAATTTCGAAGAATTTTGTTGATGTAATTTCATTTTTCACACTTGCATCTTGAATCTTCATCTATCAGTTGGTAACGAAATGAGCCATTTCATAAAATCGTTGAACATACTGAATAATGAGAAAATGATCTAGGGTCGTACTAGGATCTATTTCTGTGATTTTTTTGGATGTTTCTTAACCTTCGTTATTTTTCAAGAATATATTTTTAGACTTCTAGAGAAGAATTTTGGCTTTGGTATTGATGCCCCATGAACATATCCCCAAAACATTTTCAAATGTTTTAACTTCGGTCGGGCTTAAAAAACACCCAATGGGATGGTCTTTTCGTTGGCATTCTGAAAGATGATGGAGGGCTAGTTCGATTAGGAACTTAGCATTTGTTGATATTCATACCGCTACGCCGCTGAATTTATTCTCATTATGGCATTCATTTCGCACAGCCGAGGTGTTATTTTATTTGCATTGGATATAATTATCACTGTATACGCGAAATTAGTTTTGCTTACATTAAACTAGAAACGTAAATTTTTCTCTTCATTAATTTTAGAAAATTACATGATGTTCATCCTTGAATCGATCTTGAAAGTCAAGGTCCCATTTGGGTTTAGCATCGAATAGCCAGGAAAAATCCAGCCTTAACGGTACATTTGCCAACACCTGTATACCTACTATACAGTAGTACAAATTACTTCCCCTAAAGGCTATCAGGGATCCACCAATAGTAAAATCTGAACAAATATCATCCTAAACATACCTTTGGCAGTGTTTGTCTAAGGGCTAATTGGGCTACTGTGTGAGTTGCATCTTTCATTGAGGTTCCCATAACATCCACTATTTGATCACCAACACGAAGTCGTCCATCCTTATCGGCCATTCCACCCGGCAAAATTTCTAGTAAAACGATACCATTCTGAAAATAATATTAATCGACTTATGCATATTAATGGAAATGTCTCAACTCTGAGTTTAAATTAATAACAACAGTAGAGTGTTTCATTGCGAAGTGTGAGTATTTAAACTTTCAAACTACTATAGACTGAAGCAATTCCAACTATCATCATTTTATAATTAGTTAATACTACTGCCTTTCCAGCATCTTTGAATATAATATAATAATGTCATAAAATAAGCCACGGTTTGACGAAAAGTATTCCGGAATGGGAACAACATCATGCATAGTTGATTTTTCCACGCAATTCAAGACAGGAGAATTTTTTTTAATTTTACTTATATACCTACGGTATATGAGGTTAGTTTAGATGATGTTACGAATGGTACAGTGTGTTTCACACGTATAGCTGGAATTTGTGACTTATTCATGTGTACAACTGAAATAAGTACCATCAATATGATAGTCTTATTTATGATTACGCTATCGGAAAGAAATCGAATATAGAAATGGAAAGTAACACATAACGTTTTTGAATTCTGTGAATTTGACTGGGGTTCGATATTGAATGTTATAGGACAATTTGGCTTTTCAGCTACCCGTTTTCCGACAAACGGCTAAATTTTCCTTATACAATATACTCTCTCATGCAGAATGCTCAGTCAATTCTTCGATTATACAGGGTGTGGTGTAATGAATGGATAATATGGAGCCTGCGGGTAGAGGACTCTATATGGCGGTGCAAAAAAATGTATTTTACGTTTAGTAAAAGTGCCTTGGTTTTCCAGATATTGGAGATTTTCGAAAATTCAAGAGAATTACACTCTACGCCACTCGTTTTGCAGGCATGAATAGTTTTTCATAAAAAAAAGATCTAACTCAAATTTTCCATATTGCTTATTTTTATTCCCAAGTTCAACCCAGCCTGGTTCGATACATTTATTACAGCGACCCTGCAACGTCTCTAGACCTTTCAAACAAAATGTTTCTTTTTGCTCTGCGAACCAGACTTCCAAAGTTTTTATTACCTCCTCGTTGGAAGAACCTTTTAAACTTTTTTTCAGTTCAGGAAAGAGATGCTAGTCGGATGAAGCCAAATCTGGTGAATAAGGAGGGTGATCTAGTAATTCAAACACTAAGGCCTGCCGCAGACATGCAATTTTTAGTTTTGCAACTCTTTAGTTGCAGAAGTGAATACAATGCATCTATATGGGGTCGAGCAGACATGCAACTGAAAAGTTTTGCGATCGAATAGTTGCAACCTCGACACCATTGAACTCTATGGGAACTGGAATGGCTTCGCAGGTAGCAAAATTCGTCGAAAATTGTGACCGAGGGAGAGGGAAGATGTAGAGCAACCTTTCTCTCTCTAGCGTGTTTTTGTTTACACTATTATAACCTAAATTTAAATGTCATTTTCGTAGATAAATTTTAAATTACATTGTTTAATGTCTTTTTGTCAGTATTTTAGTAAAAATCATGGTGAAAAATTGTTTAGAAGCCATATACTTCCGATTTACATTCCTAAGAAACTCGAAAAATGTCTATATATCAAGTCAAGTTAGCTGTTGAACAGATTTTCTTGTGCTTTTTCAAAGCTTAAATATAGTTTTTTGGTGAATGTTTTTTAATTCTATGTGTTTCCCAGAGTGACAAAAGTGGTTTTTGCAGTAACAAAAAACATTTTGAATAAGAAGAATTTCATAACAACAATGGTCCAGTATTGTGTTGGAAACGGATGCCATAATGCAGGGGACATAAATATAATATAATATAATATTTTTTCTGTGAAGTGTTGATATCACATAAACCAATCCATCCTGAACAATTTTACAGAAGTGAGAATCAACAAAAGGAGAGAAGCAGTAAATAATTAGGAATTATGCCTTATGTTTTTCATTTTTTTAGGTTCCCTCTCCGAAAACCTTTTACTTTACAACTTTGGACCAAAGCTACAGGAAGGAAGAATTGGTATCCGTAGAAATACATTTGCAGAAAAAAATTTGCAGTCCCCCACAGGAAACATTTTTTGGCAGTTTGTCAAGGAATTAGAAAAAGTTCAAATGGAGGAAGGTCTAAGGTTGGCTAATTCCCTCTCATCTCAGCATATCAATTATAAAAATAGAATTATGATCGAATGTCAGATTAGCTACTCAAACAATGAGTAATGGGGTAGCAGATGCTATGGAATTTCTTGGTAACAAATGTAAGAACTTACAATTCGAAGATAGTGCCGCTACAGTTGAATTCATTAGAAAAATTGATAGAGTGTTTGACATTCTTAATTCTAGAAATCTGTTCCGGAGAGGGTTTAAAGCTCCAATTAGATCTTCTTCCCTGAGGTATGTTGAGGAAATTTTCAGTGAAACTATAGAATATTTAGAATCATTGGAGATTGATGATACCAACATTCTTTTTCACTATCGAAAGACATTCGCTTTAGGATTTATTTCGACCATGAAGAGTGCACTAGGGCTAGTGTAGAATGTTCCATCAATCAAAATTAATGAATGATGAACTTCATGGGGATCCTCTACTATTTGTCGGAAAATGACTAAATTAATTTTATTTAATAATTGTTAAGCAAATGTAACATTTTTGTCCCAATTATGTTAAATAAAAATATTTCAGCAATTTTGTTCTTTACTTTTTGATATGATTCCTTTTATATATTGAACTATTTGGAATATTTAAAGTCTCTCACACTGACACCAGAGACGACTGTCTCTGCTCCAGAGACAACTCTGTCTTTGCTGACACTGCTTTTCATATGATTCCAAAGCTTTATCCGAGGCTTTTCAGAAGATCATTTCCTATATTCTTGCCTCAAGATTATAATTAATATTTATATTCAAATTACTCATAAGCTTCTATTTTATTAATTCATCAAGGCTGCAAGGGTGATTATTAAAAATTTCGTTCCCGAAATTCAGGAAATTATGATTAACATCATAAATCACTAAAAAAGTGCAAAATTTTTAGAAATTTCGATTAGAATGACTAACTAACTAATGATTAATTATTTTTAGTACGAACCGACTCGTTGAAAGATTTGAACAATTTGGGAAATAGAGAAAGAAGTGAATTTTTCCAATCAGTATCAAACCTTCAAATATTTTCAGTTCGAATAGTTCATTCAGAGACAAACTTTGTTGTTTGTCTCTGGTTCATTCTTTCATTCCCGCACATTGAAATGTTTACGTTGCTAATAGCAACGGCGTGCGAGAGAGAAAGGTTGCTCTACATCTTCCCTTTCACTCTTCCTCATTTTGCCTGCATCGCGATGCCATTCCAGTTCCCATAGAGTTCAATGCTCGACACAAACTATATGATTGCGTATGTGTGCGCACGCGAACCGCTTGCAATCAAACTGTTGCGCAACTATCGCGAAACTGAAAAGTTGCATGTCTGCGACAGGCCTAAATCACGAATTTTTTGCGTGGCAACATGAGATTTGTGTGTAGGGGCGTTGTCCTGCAAAAACAAAACACCTTTGAATAGCTTTCCGCGTCTTTTCTCTTTAATTTTGTCCCGTAGTGTGGTCAGTAATGTCATGTCGAATAGTAATCTCCGGTTATTTTTCTACCCTTATCCAAAAAATCAATCACCCCATGCAACACCAAAAAACTGAAGCAAGAACTTTTCCAGCAGAAGTCTACATCGTTTTCAAATCGAGCACAGATCGAACGCGATGCTTCTACCCTTGCACGCTTTTGGTCAACATTCAAACATTTGGGGATCCATTTATCAGCAATTTTTCTCTTGTCCAAATTGACGTGAACTATATGATGAATGCGTTCGTATGAAATATTCAGTGCTTCTGATATCCGGTTTAGCCCAATTCGACGTCTGATAAAATCATGTCATGAACTGCATCGATATTTTCGGGGACTGATACAGAAACTGGCCTTCCCGATCGGTCATCATCTTCAATGGAAAATTTACCCCTTTCGAAGCTTGCAATCCAATTTTTCACGGTCGCATACGAAGGACATTGATCTACAAGGGTATTAAGCATATCGTCGTAAATCTGCTTACCTCTTAACCCTTTTAAATACAGGTACTTGATGATGGCTCGATACTCCAATTTTTTGATGTTCACAATTTCGGTGGACATCTTTTTTCTTTTATCTTATTGCGTAATTCTGGTTCACTTTTTTGACCTAAAACTTCACACTGATACTTCTAATGAGTTAATGTTCGTTGCTATGGTAACGCAATATTCTTTTCATGCATGGAACTGGTTTAGGCTAACTAGATATCAATACATCCTAGTAAACTCGAATTGATTGAACAATCAGAAAAAATGGGTAATATTGTCCAAGAATAATGTAAGAAAACTTTTGCCGGGATATAATGAAAAATGATCTTAAAATGTCATTAGGTATATCATTTGATATTTTTTTCGTTCTAACTTTTCATTTCCATTTTCCATACCTCTTTCCGATAGCAAATTCCATGAAAAGTAATTGACCCATATTTTGAAGATCTAACGTTCGTTTTACAAAGCTACAGGGCGATCTATTGATCATCCTCATTGATTCAATTAATCAACTCATGAACCACGATTTTTCTAATATCAGGTCCTCACATTCTCTGTCCACAATGGAGTACAACTAAAGAAAGTTTCATTCCGGTTTCGGTTAAATCGAATGTATTTTTTTTTCCGCATGCTTGTTATTTTTCACTTTTTAGCTTGAGATAAATCTAGATGTTCCGTTGATCAGGTGGCAGAAATTTTTTTTAGCCAAATGGTATTTTTCCTATTGGATCCCAATCTTATAGACAAACTAGAGAACATATCCGATATAGAGACAAATTATTATCAATAACTCAGTTCCCTGTAACTGTGACATAATCCTTATAACATTTGTTCATTGCACTACATCGAAGAAAAGTGGAAAATGAGAATAATGTTCATTCCGCAGAATGTATAACTTCGTTTGTTCATGTTAAACGAAAATAACGTTGAAAGAAAAATTTTGAGGGATAAACAAAACAATTTTTTTTTATCTACGTCTGAATATTCTTCTGATAGATTCTCAATAGAAATAATTATGAAATAGTGCGGTCCCTACGTATCAAGAACAAAACAGAAGAGTTGAGAAATGATTTTGCTGTTGTTCTAGCTAAAAAAGTCTTGTATGAGCATTTCCTAATGAATCACTCTGAATATTATTGCATGTAGCACGTGAACTATTCACTTACAAACATTTGAGCTGTGTAGTTTGTTGACTGACAGTAGATGGATGATTTTATTGGAGTTAGATTTCTAAGATCTTTCAAAATATTATTGCTGATATTTTTTTTCAAATATATACAGGGTGTGGCGTAATGAATGGATAATATGGAGCCTGCGGGTAGAGGACTCTATGACGGTTCAGAAAAATATATTTTACGTTTAGTAAAAGTGCCTTGGTTTTCGAGATATTGGAGATTTTCGAAAATTCAAGAGAATTACACCCTTTGCCACTCGTTTTGCTGGCAAGACTCAAAATGAAGGAATTTTTTATTTATTCATTATGCTTCGCATAATTTTTCAAACTGTTTTTTGGATAGTATTCCTGGATAGATGACCTATCGAATGTAATTCATTATTTTTGAGGCGCATGAATAGTTCTTCATGAAAAAAAGATCTAACTCAACTTTTCCGTTTTGCTAATTTTTTTTCATAAGTTCAACCCAGCGCGGGGTAAAAAATAATATGGTTACCTGAGAGCCAATGCAAGAAAAAACATGCCAGTTTCATTGAGATTCCGAAATGGTATAACTCTCTGTATTCTCAGCATTAAATACAAAATGAATTCCCATTGCAATCAGTTGAGGCCCAGTTCAATGTAAACACTGTTTCTAAAATTTTTAGTAGCTAAAATGAGAAATGCAAGCAAAATAAAGCAATCGTCTATAAGACGGTATTGAGCATTTACTGAAGCTCATGGTGGCCTCTTAGAGAATCTTTTGTGATATTTAATTCAATGAAACCATACTCATTTTAAAATTGTTGATATCTATGCAATAAAGCTATGATTCATTAGAAAGTGTAGACTATAGAGCATGTATCAGAACTCATGGTGGCTAATTTAAGCATCATTTGTGATTTGTGAAACTTCATTCAATGAAACGATATTTTAAAATTGTTATTTTTTCTCGTTTTCTTTTATTATTGAACCCCAACGTTGTGAAATCAATATTTTCAAGTTAATTTCAAAATATGCATTAAATTTCAGCATTTTTGTAACAAGGGTCTTGACTCAATGTAATAAAAATTACCTGATTTTCAGCTTTTTTTCTTAATTACAAAAGTGCTAAAATTCACTTCGTTACTTGAAATTCGCTTAACAACTATTTACTTTATAACTATAGAGCTCAATAATGAAAGAATACGAGGGAAAAAAAAAACAATTTTAAAATATTGTTTAATTGAATCGAGTTTTACAAAAAGTGTTCAAAGTGTGCATCAGGAGCTGTACTAGATGCTCTACAACTTCTTATGAATAATTGCTTTATTCTGCTTGGAAGTTTCATTTCATTCGCTAAAAATTAAAGAAAAAGGCTCACGTCAAACACTGCCTTGACTCATTGTAATAGAAATTTATTTTGTACTAGCTGACCCGGCAAACCTAGTTTTGCAATTTAAATTATTTCTAGGGTAGATAATAATAACTAACTCATCGTGATTGCTCGATTGGTCGTAAGAAAAAGGAATGCCTTTTTTTTTTGTTATATAAACCTTGACCTAACAATAATAAACACAACAAAAAAAGAATTGTCCAATTTGGTGCGATCGTTTGAACAATAAAGCATTTTGAAGTAAACCATAGATCCTCTTTTATTAATATAGATTTAATGCTGAAAATAGAGTGAGTTATACCATTTCGGAATCTCAGTGGAACAGGCATATTTTCTCTTGCTTTGGCACTCAGGTAACCATATTATTTTTCACACCACGCTGGGTTGAACTTAGGAAAAAAAAATAAGCAAAACGGAAAATTTGAGTTAATTCTTTTATTTATGAAAAACTATTCATGCGCCTCAAAAATAATAAAATTTACATTCGATAGCGCTTCTATCCAGGAATACTATCCAAAAAACAGTTTGAAAAAATTCCTTCATTTGGAGTCTTGCCTGCAAAAAGAGTGGCGAAGGGTGTGATTTTCTTGAATTTTCGAAAATCTGGAATATTTCGAAAACCAAAGCACTTTTACTAGACCTAAAATATATTTTTCTGAACCGCCATTGAGTCCTCTACCTGCAGGCTCCATATTATCCATTCATTACGCCACACCCTGTATGTTGATTAGACATATAGCGTCTTTCATGAACATGGGGAAGAAATTCAGAATATTAATCTCTGAGATATTTGAAGTCGGATCGGCCTTGTAGTGACATCCCTTCTTCGAACAGATAAACATAAAGAATGTGTAAATTCGTCAAAAGTTGCATGTATAACCGAAATCATCTGAATATTTTCCCTGCATTTCTGATAAACTTATCGTCCACATACTTTACTAGACGACAAACCTTTAGAATATTAAACAAAGTTTGGGGTATAAGTTACGACTTTCTACCTTACACACAAATAAATAAATTTTTTCGAACAGCTTCAGCGAAAACGATATATTTCCATAAAGTTTGTACGTTTGCAGGATTGAATTGAATGTTTTTCATAACTTACAGGTATGAGTCCGTCCTTTCCCCCAACGAAGACAACTCCCAGTCCTTTATTGTCTGTTGCAATTTCAATGGTTGTGTCTACTCCTGTGTTTATCGGACATGTTGCGGGATCAGCAGGGGGCTCTGAAAAACACTTTCTTAGTTTGATTCCGTATCATTTCAATGGATATGAATTGTACAGATACTACAAATTTTCGAAATTAATTTGGAGGTTTTGCAATGCTAAAGCCAATACTGAGGAGAAATTCTTGAATCTCTTCTAGAATTTAAACAATATAACACAGCACTCGATGGAAATATTGGAAAAAAACAAATGCTCAGAAGAATTTTCATAAAACACACAGGGTGAGCCAACATCACACCATGATGAGGTGAAAAGTTTCAGTTACCAAAATGTAGTGGGTGCATCACCGGGCTGAACTTAGTCTTGTGGTATATTGTTTATCCGCTTTTATTTGGAGAGACTCAAACCCTGAGACGCGCTGACAAAAATGCCACAAGAAGCAACCAGTAACTAGTAAGGCCCAGTTTCACAATATATGGCCAAAAGTTATGTAGTGACCAGTGGTTAAATCAAAAATTCTGTTTCACAAAGTGTGGTTTATCGTTTGACCTAAAGTTAACTTGTGATTGACTTAACTCCGCAAATTTCATGAGTTAACTAAGAATTACCTGGACATAGAATTTTTGTGGCGTATGCTTTTTTGCATAGATAATATATTATTTTGAGTTCTGTCATAGACAATTCAGCATTTCTTCGAAATTACTGGTTAGGAAGCGTTTCACATGTATTGGGTGTTTATTAGTTATTATTTACGAACATCGTTAACGATTATGATGTAAATACTCAATACCCATAGTAGTGATGAGGAAACAGTAAAGCCCAGAAGATTTGGAGCTAGGAGGAATTATTCTGAGGAATATGTCGACCTGATTTCTTCTGTAGATTCAGAAATACAGTGGAAAGGAAGGCATTTGGAAGCGAAGAATCTCAGCTCCTTTTATGAGAATATTAAAAGTATAGATGCAAGCAATGATTAAGTCCACAGTTTTTTTACATAACATAACTTGTAATGAAAATGAAGGACAACCTCCTTCAAGAGGAGAAGAAGAAGCAATGAATTCATATCAAAATGTTGCTGTGCCCCCTATAAGAGATCAAGAATTATTGTCAAATAATAGAACTAGAAGAAATACACTGAATCTTATGAATAGTTATTATGCAAATATGTTGAATAAGAGTCATGAAATTTGAATTTTTGAAATAGATCAAAGCATTTCAATTCAAACTCAAATAATCAATAAAAATAGGCTTTTGAAGAATTGTTGAGGAAAACACCTCATAGATAGATATAAATTATTTAAGGAACTTAAAGTTATAAATGCAAAACTCAATTTTGTTTGAATTTTTCAATGAAGTAATGATTTCTATTGGTCCAGCACAGTTGCACAGTTTTTTCTTATTTCGCACAAGAAAAAACGAATGCTTCAGCTTCACTTGAATCAAAATCCAAATGAAAAATAATCTGTAGGCAATTATGAAACTCAAATCGGCACAGAACATCAAACATCCGTACAGAACTCATACGTTTTATTCGTTTTCTGTAATATTCATAACAATTTCTATATTCTTGTTTCAAAGAAATACGAAATTTCAGTAATAAATAACCCAAAAGTAGATCTATCGTACACGAAAAACATTACAAACCCTCAGAAAAAAATTTTAACCGATGGTCAAATAACCATCACTCATTTTTTTGTTGTGAAACGAGCAGCTTTTTGAACCTTGGTTGGTTAGCAATGATTGCGAAACTGGGTCTAAGTCTCATTTCAAAGTGATTGCACCAGTCAGCAGACTCAGCTGTTTCCTCTCAAGGGCCAGAAGTTCTTTGATCTCAGGCTTAGAGGACCTAATAAGAAGGCTCAATATTCAGAGTTTCACTTCGGAATGAGAGATAATAAGCTGTAATGTAATAATAATCAAATGAATAATACGGGCCAACACGAATTTTGTCTTTTATAAGAAGGTATGAAATTTCGATAAATTTATCGATAGTTAGACGAAAAAAAATATTTGCCCTGAAAAAGTTTGCTTTTTTATCCAGAAGACTATGGTACTTCAATATTTCAGTACATGTTTAATAAAAATTTCCATTAATCGATGAATGGAAACAAATATATCAATAAAATTTTTTATATCAATTTTTACAATGATATTGTTTGGGAAATAGTTGGAAAAAAAATAAATTCAACCCTGCAACTTTTTGTTCCATGTTTATGAGTACCTTCTCTCACTAAGCAGCAAATTTAATCCCCCATCATAATTTCGTTTTATTGGCCCGGATAACGTTGCCCGAAGTCCATTATATGTAAGAATGTTGAGAATTGAGCCCCCTCCGACCTTGCTCTTGTATACGCTACCGAAGTTCAACTCTATGATGCAGACAACGTTAATTGACCGACGCAATATGACACCCCGTCTCAACAAGATGTCAGATCTTTCCGTTTCCGCTAAAGCGAGTACCATTCTCTTTGTTCACGTTTTTGAAATCGCTTCTTATTAACCTCGGTTTTTGTAAAAACCTCTCTAACAGTTCATCTCATTCAAGTCATTCTCATTGAAGTCTTCTCGGTCAATTCTGGAGCTGAGTAGTTCAACGCCAAAGGTAATGTACTCTCAGTCTTCTAAAAATTATTAATTAATCCATTTCCATGTCGCCTTTTCATGATTTCATTATGTATGAAATGTGTAGACGTTCGAGATTATTAAGAATCTATAAAAATATTGATGATTCTCATTTGTACTGCTAATTTCACCGATTTTCTCGAATCACCTCAATCATGAATACATATTTTATTATATTTTACACCTCAACTAGATTTTCTCACATGGAAATGGTATGTAGCACCAGAATTGAGCCTTATCATGTCTCTCTCGTCGATATTGAATGCTGATTTATTGTTTTCTCATCTGATTTATTTTAATTGGTTCATTTCATTTCTCAATTCAACTTTGATGTTGACCTCTCTCGTACATATGACTAATTCTGTTGACTAGTGTTGTCGAGTTTCACTCGACTCATATTATCCAGGGTGGACCCTGGAATTAGTAGTTTTCCGTCAGAACGCGATGTGAGCTACTCAAGTATGGTTTCAGCGGCAAATAGTAAGCCATGAAACTGTTTGACAGTCGGTCGTCCTGGTTTCACGTTGAAAGGTCGGCTCTGGTAATCGTGTACTCTCTCAATTGGTATGATATCCTCATTATATTTTGTATTTTAATAGATTAACGTGCTCGACATAAAGATTAGTCCTCAAGCCTTATGCTCTTCTCGAAACCAACGATGAGTGGTTTCCCTCATTCGTACTCTCCTTTCGTACCTCTCATAATTTATCAATTGTATCTTTCATTTTTCTGATAGACGTTCTAATCGTGCATCCTTTTAAGCAGCCCGCCTCTGTAAATATTGTACCTACTCATTGAATTTTGCACTCTTCAAGACCACCGTTATTTTTATTAATTTTAATATTATTGATCCACTCACATTCAATGTATCGTTCTCATTGATGACCAGACTTAGACATTTTAGTTTTCACCTCTTGGCTTGCATTATTACAACTCAGTCTCCTCATTGAAGTTCTTTACTCTAACCTTCTGTTTTTCTTATGGAATAAAGAGGCTCCCGCACTCAATTATCATTGATTGCTCTGACACTGTAAACGTTGTGTTGATTTTGAATGTATCGAACTTTCTCAGTCTAAGTCTGACGTCAAGTGACTTCTCATTTGAACTACTCTTGATTATTTCTGTTTTTAATTGAATTATGTCTCTATTGATGTTGTTAATATTATAATATTTGTATTTATTACTGTATTAGCTTCATGCAGGTGACTTATTCATACTATGATTGTGAACGATATTTACAATATATGTTTGAACACTACCATCTTCAATTCAATTATCTGGTAACAGTCTACTACTTTAATTTTTACAAAATCTGAACACCCCCGATTTTGAACAACGAAAGTGTTGATCGTTTTGTTTATCACACAGGTGACAACTGTAGACGTTGTATGATAGTTACAAACCTTTTTTTCTTCACAACTGTTCAATTATTTTTTTATAAGCACAAAAAACACACGGTAAAGTATTATTAGCATGACCTCTACAAAAACGAAGTTTTTAAGGATTATGGGTATTTTTGTCTTATTTTGGAGCATAATGATAATAATGAATAAGAAAATCATAAAATGAATTCTAGGACCAGGAATAATTTTTTTTTGTAGTATTGAGACAACCGGTTTCTGATTAAGGCGGGCAATAATAATCTAAAAAAATCCAGATATGTACATAACGACTGTTAACTTCTGAATTGAATTTTTATAAATTCTCATGTAAATTCCACATCGTACATTTGCGTTTCTTACCTGGTACAGGAGTGGCTGGTCTTGATGGTGGTCCAGACACCTTCAGCTGACCTTTTCCCTGGGCGTCAGCAGCAGCATCAGGTCCGTTCATTGCAGCCTTCTTGCCAGGATTGCATACAATGAGTGTCACTAAGCCTTCAGTTCTTTTCAGCAGACCGGCTGCCTATGGTGTTAAAAGAGATATTTGATGATGAGGATAGTTAGAACGAGAAATGGTCACATTCGAACAAAATATTTTAATTGTTGTGATGTCATTTTATTCTTTCGCCTACTTCATATTAATGATACTTCGTAAATGAATGGCTGTTAAGCTATAAGAGTTCATTCTCAGGTGAAGTTTCGTTATCTAAACGCAAACATATATGGTTATCGAATTAGATTGACATACGAACAACATATGTAGGAGTGAGTGCATATCGTCGCTTGGATTCAGAAGTTCATTAATCATTTTGGCTTATTAATCATATCAAATTGAGAGGCTCGTATGCACGTTTTAATCAAAATTTGTTGCATGGAACTTTGCGAATAACTGGAATAGATGAAGTATGAATACTTGGGCTTGGTTCCGTATTCGAATAATAGAATAATTCAAATATTCAACTTTACGAATTTTCGATTGTTGAACTGTCCTGCAATTCACAATTATATACAGTATTTTCGAAATGCAAAATGTCTAGTTTAAGTTTTTCATGAGGATGTAATCAGCAAAAATATTTTATTCTATTCTGAAGATGACCTCATCTCAAACGGATTGTAAATTTGAAGGAGAATTAGAATGGTGTATTTCGTAAAAGAAAGGGTGAAAATGATAAAATTATTTTTTAGAAATAACGACTCTGCGCGATCAACAGCGGCTGCATTCAACGAACGACATCCTATAAAAAATGTAACAAAAAGATTGTGCATGAAAGAGACGAATCTAGGGACGTGGCTGTCTTAGGCTATGTAGCAATGGATCCGACCTTTAGTACTAGGAAATTGACCGATGTATCCGGTGTTTCGAGCACAATAATCATGAGAATCTTCAAACAACATAAATTCCATCCTTATAAGATACGATTGATTCAGGAAATTAACGAGGATGATTCCAATCACCGACTCCAGCTCTGTGATGTTGTCAATGAAATGGTAATCAAAAATAACATGTTCGATACTTGTTTTTCGGACGATTGTTCATTTTACATGAACAGCATTGTAAATTGGCATAACTTTCGGTATTGGTCAGATGAAAATTCAAGATTATTTCGTGAGGTGCATACTAACGCTTCCCCAAAAATTAAATGTTTGGTGAGTATTTATTACAATCACATAATCGGCCCTTTTTTATTCCCGGTAATCTCACTGGCCAAATTTATTTATATCTATTCGAAAACGCTATTTATCCAGGCATTGTAAAAGTATTGGAGAATGCAGAAGAACATCAGATCATTTTCCAACAAGATGGCGCACCATCTTATTTCGTTCAACCTGTGCGTCAGAACTTAGTTGAAAATTTTTCTCATTGGCAGAAGAGGGCACATTGAGTGGCCACCTAGATCGCCTGATCTGACTACACTGGACTCCAATCTATGAGATCACTTGATATCCAAGTTTTACGCTACCGAGCCTGAGTCACTGGATGATTTGCGAACTGGGATCATTAATGACTGCCGTCAAATTACACCAGAAATCCTGAGTAATGTAGGTGAACCTTTTCAGTAAAACTTATATTACTGCATGGTGCCCATTTCCTCTCTTACTCTGCCACAATTTTCCTGTCATTTCGTTTGAAACGAAATTTCAGGATTAGATAGTACTGGATAAAATCTTCAACATGAGGTATCGCAACACCCTTCATCCCAATTCAAAATCAAGGGGTTGTGTTCACCCCCGTTAGGAGGTTGCAATTACGGGGATGCAAAGATCAGAAAAGTTGTTCCTCCTCGAATCAGAAATTGACGGGTTCGAGCGATTTTCCACATTTTCATTTTAAAGCCAAATGATCGAGGTGCTATGTTCTTGAGGTGAGTCTCCTGTCAAGTTCTTTTAGTAAAAAACTGGTCGACAATCTTGAGTAGGTTAACACATAGTATAACAAGTTATACATAGTTTGTATAACTTGTTTATAAGTCCAGCATGCCAGACACTATCAGATTCTGAATATCTAAAAATAGCGCTGCCGATTTTTTACGTTTTTTTATTTTTCTGCATGTTTGTAGTCAGAACTACAGTATGCTCGTCCCTTTTTATTTTCTACTTCCTTGTAGGCTTCCAAGTATTCGTGAGACCTATAATAATTGGAGCATATATATGTCCTATTCTATCTTTTATTTGTTTGGGTTGAAGTCACCATATCTGATGAAGTATTTGTACTGAGATGCTTTGTCCAAAAACTTCAATCCTTATACCAGAATGGTGCAACAATACAAGGTGTATTTGAAGGTGAGGCTTTTTTTTTAAACATAAGGTATAAGTGGTCAAAATGAAGCGTTTTACGAAAACTCACCGGTACAAAACTTTCAAAATTACTGTTGTTGAAAAAAGAATTGAAAATAATCACTAAAATAGATCCTAATATGACCCTAGACCGTTTGTTAGCGAATTATCGCAGAGCAGGGGGAAAAAACTTATTTCCTGATTCGACCATATGTGGTTTCGTTTTGGATATTGGGGATATTTACGTGGTAATGAAAATGGAAACTTAGGATTGCCAAATTGTTTTCATTTTCTATTTCTTAGTAACTTACACGATTTTATGAAATGGCTCATTTCGATACCAACTGACAGAAGAGACTTAGGACACAAGTGTAAAAAATATAATAATACTTCAAAATCTCACCAATAAAATTCGTCTAAATTATTCACGAATTCGTTCTTGTTCGAACATTTCAACAATCGTCGTAAAAATGGGATGAAATGGGGAAACGTCATAGCACTTTTTCAAGCACTTTCATGAAGCTGCCTCGATTTTCCAAATTTTTTATTCACCCTAAATTGCACGATACAACAATTATGATTCTCTCGAAAGTGAACTGATGCATCTAATCCGATGAACTTGGTATTGAACCATTCATTGTCCAGCCACATGTTTTGTTTCGTTTTTGCGATGCCGGAGTCACCTCCCACAGTCCACAGTTGAAATTCAGTGAAATTTTCTCTTACTTTTAGAGCCCAGTAAACAGAGTAGGTCGAAAAGACGTCATTAATGGGTGATTTTCATGACGTACTAGTGAAAGGACGAAATTTCTTGTACATGAAATAACGTCCGGAAACCAAAAAATTTTTTATTTTTTTATAACCTTTATTGAAATTTACAATCTACTTTTCACAAGTAATAAGTAAATATGGTGATATTAAAATGTCATGTAGAAGTTATCAAACTTATTGAAACTTCTTATTCAAACTTCAATTGAAATCAATTGGCCATGTTTTCTGCAACCTTCTTCTGTTGAACGGGTTTTCCGCTAGTTGGTCTATGCAGCTGTTTTCATGTCCTTCCAGATTTTGTAGATATTTTTTGAGCGTTTTTTTATCTCATCAATAATGAAGGGGATTTTCAAATCATTATGTATGGTGAAGTTTGAGACGTACCATGGAGCATCTGTTAAAGCTCGAAGGATTTTGGATTGGACTCTCTGTATTATTTGGATGTTCGATGTTTTGGCACATCCCCAGAATTGAATCCCGTATGTCCATATGGGTTTAATTATGGCTTTGTAAATCAATACTTTATTTTGGAGAGATAGCTTGGATTTTCTGCCTATTAGCCAGTACATTTGTCGAAATTTCATATTGATTTGGGTCTTCTTAGCTTGAATGTGTGGTTTCCAGGTGAGTCGTTGGTCTAAGTGGATTCCTAGATATTTGGCTTCTGTTCTAACTGGGATTTGGTTCTCATTTATCTTAACTGGTGGACATATGTTTCGTTTGTTGGTGAATGTGACTTGGACTGATTTTGTTTCATTGATGGTAAGGCGCCATTTTCGATACCATTTCTCCAGTTCATTCAGATGTTCTTGGAGCTTTTCGGAAGCTGTAGCTGCGTTTTCGTGGGCTGTGAGTGTTGCTATGTCGTCTGCAAATGAGGCTATCGTAGTGTTCTGATTTTCTGGAATGTCTGATGTATATATCAGATAAATCAGTGGACCCAGTATACTTCCCTGTGGTACTCCTGCTTTTATTTCAGTTGGTTCAGATAGAGCATCACCCTGTTTCACAGCAAAATATCGGTTGGTAAGGTATGATTTCATAATTAAATAGTATGGCTGTGGGAGAAGTTTTTTCAGTTTGAAGAGTAAGCCATTATGCCAAACCTTGTCAAACGCTTGGGATGAGTCCAGGAATACAGCTGTACAGTATTTATTGTCTTCAAGGCTTCTTGATATGGTGTTCATCACTCGATGTATTTGATGGCTTGCCGAATGGTTTTCCCTGAATCCAAGTTGATGGTTGGGTAGTATTGTGAAAAAATCTATATCTTTCTTCAATCTTTTGAGTAGAAGTTTTTCCAATAATTTGCCCAAAATTGGTAGAAGGCTTATGGGCCTGTAAGATCCCACGTCGTTTTCAGGTTTGTTCGGTTTATGGATCATTATTATCTCGGCATATTTCCAGATAGTCGGGAAGTAGGAAAGGCTCATCATACGGTTGAATATAATGTTGAGGAGTAGTATAGCCTTTTGTGGCAGTTTCTTCAAAATTTCTGCAGTAATCAAATCGAAACCAGGGGCTTTCTTATTTTTTAGTCTTCTTATTTCTTGAAGAATTTCCTTGGGTTTGAAAGGCTTTATGGGGAGAGACATCTGGCACGCAACATCGAGGAAAGATTCAACTTCTGTGTCGTTGTAGCCTGGGTGCGGATCATTCGGTTTGAGTACTGTTGACAAGTGTAGAGCGAAGGTTTTTGATTTTTCCTCGTCGGAGTTGGCCCATTCCCCAGTTGTCTTTCGGATTGGAGGTTTTCGTGTTATAGGTCTCTTATACATTTTCGTGGCTTTCCAGATGTTGTGCTCACTGTTGTTGTCTATATTTTGAATGTGGTGTTCAAATTGGGAGTTGTAGTAATCTTCAAGAGTTTTGTGTAGTTTTCTGCATAAGTGATTATAAATTGTTTTATCTGCTGGGTTACGGGATCTTTGCCATCTACTTCTAGCTTGTCGTTTTTCAATTACCAGTTCTCGAATGCGCAGTGGTAATTTCTTTTCGATATCATCCTGTTCTGATGGGGTTGGTGTGGATTCCCAGGCTGCTCTCTGGATTATTTCTGTTATATACCTTGCAGCTTCTTCTAATTCTTCAGTTTCTTTGAGTTCAATGTCTAGTCTTATGTTGTCACTTACTATTTGTTGGAATAGTTTCCAGTTGGTTTTAAATGTTGTGAGTGTACTTTTTTTCTCCCGGAACATTGCAGTTGTACTCAAGGTCATCAAGATTGGTGAGTGAACCAAAAAATTACGTCATTTTATTGACGTTGAGGACGAATTTTTCAGGGTGAAAATGATGACGTTAATTTTATAGCCAATTCACGTCATTTCGCTGACGTTTCCAACTGGTTCTTAAGAAAACGTCGTGAGGACTTATGAATAACGTCATTTTTTTATGTCAAAAAAACAAACTTTTGGAGTAAAACTGTTGACGTCATTTCAATAGCTAATTCGCTTCATTTTGCTGACGTCTAAAAATGCTCAATTGAGCGACCAAATTTCAACCAACTAGTTCAAAAGAGGACGTCTTTAGAACCAGTGAATAACGTAATGTTTTGACGTGAAAAACTGATGAAACTATACCACCATTTTTACTGCTAGTCAGAGTCTCTGCTGCTAGTTGAGGTCATTTTGCTGACGTCTTTAAATGCCAATGTAGTCACTAAATTTCAACTAACTGGTTCAGGAGAAAACTTATGGAGGACATATAGGTTGTATCTCAGCTATCTTGGATATTTTATATAGACAATTTTTGGTTGAACGAATTATTTTGATGAGTTCTACCTTCTGTCAAAAAAAAACCTCATCTTTGAAAACATCCTGTATAAGAAAATATGGAGTTTTTCATCATTAAATACATTTATTGACGGTGTAAATCAACTCATTCAGTGAGTCGAAATGAGCAGTTTTGGTTTCGAATTAATCTTTTGGCTATCAAAGACGTTGCGTACCAATTTCTATTGTGGATGATGAAGTAGAATAATTTCTTCAATTTCAGATTTGTTCTCGTAACGAATCTCAAAAAATTTACAAGGCTTCAGGAGTCATCTATCTGGTTGAAGCCACCGGAATCAAAAAAGTGACTCCTTTCCGAAAATATTTTGACGAACAGAAATCTTTGACACCCTGTATAACTGTATAGTTAGTGTGAACAAAAAACCCGTTGCCAGCCCAAAAATTGGTCGACGAAAATTATCTCCCTTCTGAAAGTTAGTTGTATTTGAGAGCACTTCTAATATTTCTTTGTATGTATAAAACATCATTGATATTGGACGCTGAATCTTTAATAATCGAGTTCTCCTATTACTTGAACGGACTCATCGAAAGGAATATCCAAGAACAAATGTACAACATCAAAACTTTCATTTTGGTTCAATTCAAAATTTTTTATCATGTCTGTTTCTGACAAATCGTAGGTAATCGACTTTCGAAAAGTCAAAATAAGTTTTAATCCATATTGGTGTTTTTTTTATCGCAGTGTTCTTTCTGTGTGAATAAACCTAAGGATTTATGCTTCTTTTTCTGCAGTGTACATATCGTTTTTAGTATTCAGTATTATTCACGTGAAATCTAATCAAGATAATTATTAGGTGAAAAACTTACCGTATCATAATTTGCCCCCACGAGTGTGTCTTTATTGACTGATAGAATCATTTCTCCAATTTCAAGACCAGCCTGAAAACAAAATCATTATTGATATTGAGTATTTATATAAGTAGTTATATAATGAGAAGGGGTTACAGTTCACTGTAATGATGACTCATGAAACACCCTGTATAATCATGTATCTGTGGTATACTAATACATGCTCATAAAGTGACAACGCGTAGATCGCTTATTCGTGTTCCGACAAGATTTCCGAAGGGCTTAGTGCTTAGTAATCTCCAGAAGCCATCTCGAGTACTTTAGTGATCG
Organism: Coccinella septempunctata; assembly: GCF_907165205.1. Classification (NCBI taxonomy): domain Eukaryota; kingdom Metazoa; phylum Arthropoda; class Insecta; order Coleoptera; family Coccinellidae; genus Coccinella; species Coccinella septempunctata. The sequence continues at coordinate 7,925,440 of NC_058190.1, read as the reverse complement.
GGAGCTTTTAGGGATTATTAAGCACTAGGTCTTTCGATAAAGTCCTTGAAGTACTAAGGACTTACGGCCGGTTTCATAATCAAACCTAAAGTCGCTTTAATTTTAAAGCTTCCTTTAACCCTACTAAAAATGACACTTAGGCCCGGTTGTTCAGTACGTGATTAAAGTTTTTTTATGACTTTAGCCTTGCGGCTTTCACACTCCTCTCCAGAGGAAAATTCACTTATCCCAGATCCCAGAAATCTCAGATATCAAAAGGATTGAGCTCTGTTGGAGCCCTTTCCAGGTTTTCGGGCTCGTGGTGGTGGTCGGGTTCGGGTCGCTCCTCGGCTCCCTGCTGTAGGTTGGATTCCTGCTCCATCCGCACTTCCTGTCAGAGCAGACGGTGTTCCTCTGCATTCCCCATGTACTTGCGTACAGTTCTCTTTCCAACTTAGAAGTTGATGTTTTAGTGCCAATTCTTGGCGAAGAATCTGGCATTTTTGTACTCCGTGCCCGCGAACTTCTGACATCCCCCGGTGATGTGCTGGACAGTTTCATGTGTCGCACAGCCATAACGACAGCTTTCATCCGCCACTGAGGCATCCTTGGCGATATATTTCATGTAGTTTCATGTTGGAATCACCTGATCCTGGATGGCGAGCATGTAGCTCTCTGTCTCAGGAAACAACCTTCCGGAAGTCAACCAGAAGTTCGACGCAGATATGTCGACGTAATCATGGTTGACCTCGTTTTGATGCCTTCCATGCAAAGGTTTGCCAATCAGTTTTTGCATTTTACTTTCTGCAGAGTGTTCGACGGTTTCCAAGTGGTCCTGCTGTAGGCTTCAACGGTGTAGAACTATCAGCAACACAAACTACTTGATGGAGTTCTGATGAAGCAGCCTTGCTCAGGAAATATTTTCGAAGTCCTTCAATTTCCTTCCGGTTGGACAAATCAACAATTCGTCTACCCCCAAGATGTCGTGGCAACTCGGTCCGTTCTATTTAGCTCTTGGGGTGATGTTTATTATGTTTAGTCAGCATCGTCCTTATTTTCTCTGTAAGGCTGCTAAATCGGTGGTGGTCCAAGAGATGATACCGAATGAGTAGCTCAGCGCCGAGCAAGCGTAGGTATTGATAGCTTTTATCAGATTCTTGCTGTTAAGGCCAGTTCCCATTATCCTTCTCAATCTTCGGGTGAAAATATTTTCGAAGTCCTTCAAATTCCTTGGACATACGGTTGGACAAATCAACAATTCCTCTACCCCCAAGATGTCGTGGCAGCTCGGCCCGTTCTATTGAGCTTTTGGGGTGATGTTTATTGTGTTTAGTCAGTGTATTATCATTACTATTATTATTGCACTACAATAAGAGTGGAGGTTAAACCTAAGCACTCAATACAGAACTAATATATATTTAATGTATGCTAGAAAGTAGATGAATTTAAGCACATCTCTATCGGTCGTACATGTTCTTGAACTTCTTGACAGTATCAGCATTCACCACTTCATTCGGTAGACGATTCCAAAAGTCGAAAATTCTGTTACGTAGGAAGTTCATCCGGCAGGTGGTTTTAAACGATTCCTTGGCAAGTTTGAAACTATGTCCGCGAAGATTGTTTATATTTAAAGGAAATAAATGTTCAAGGTCTACAACAAAGAATCCATGCGTAGCCCTAAAAGCCTCTATCATGTCACCCCTGGCACGGCGGTCTTCGAATCTGGTCAGTCCAAACAATTCCATTCTTGCTTCGTAGCTTGGTCGGGAGAACCAGGAAAACGGGATTCTTGAGCACCATCTCTGGATAGACTCAAGAAGCTGTAAGTGAGATTTTAGAGCTACCCAGCAAACTGGCCCGGCGTACTCCAGAATAGGCCTCACGTAGGTTGTGTACAGCAATTTGGCAGTCTGTATACTACAACCTCTGAAAGACCGCTGGATGAGGTAGGCGGCCCTTTTAGCTCTACTGCAAGCCTCGGCTATATGCTCCGACCAGTCAAGATCAGAATTGACCCCAAGATCACGGTGGCTCCGGACCACAGTAAGAGGCTCTCCAGCCAGCGTATAAGGAAGTTTGGGGTTGTTTCTGCCGAAGTGCAGAACACAGCACTTGCGTTGAGAGGTAGCATCCATTTTTCAACCCAGAGAGCAATACTATCCAGGTCGGACTGCAGCTGATTAGAGGTAAGGGACGGAACACTGTATAATTTGGCATTGTTGGCGAACAGGAGACACTTTGAGATCAATGATTGTTGGAGATCCGCTGTGTACAGCAGGAAAAGAATCGAACCAAGAACCGATCCCTGGGGCACACCACTTGAAACCTTCCCACAGCATCACCAACCCTAACTCTAAAAGTTCTATGAATGAGGAAGGACTTTATCCATGAGAGCAATCCTCCTCGAATTCCCATATGCTCCGGCTTATGAATTAGCCGACGGTGGGGAACTCCGTCAAACGCCTTGGTGAAATCCAAATATACAACATCAAGCACCTGGACCAGTCATTCACTGCCATGAGAAGGTTAGTCATCGTTGATCGACCCGAAAGAAAACCGTGCTAAGCATCAGGTATCAATTTATTAGACTTGGCAAAATCAAGAATGTGGTCGGTTATTATTCTTTCGAATACTTCGCAGACAGTAGACACGAGACTTATGGGTGAGCTTATGGGGCGGTAGTTAGAAGAAGAGGTCTTATCCCCATTCTCATAAACAGACGTCACCGAAGCCGAACGCCACTGTGAAGGAAGTGATGAAGTAAGCATAGATCTTTGAGAAAGATGGAAAAGTGGTTCAGCAAAAGCACCAGAACATTTCGAAAGGAGGAGACAAGTAATTCCATCACTACCGGGAGCAGCAGCGACCCTCAGGTCGAAAAGATACTTCTCTACAATGTCTGACGACAAAGGTCAAGGGAGCTAGAACATCGAGGAGCAAGTAAAGGTGGTATGGCTGACATAGGTTCATCAGTGAAGTGGGAGGAAAATGTTTCAGCGAGAACATCAGTTGACTCAGAATAGGTGCTGCACTGTTCTCCAGATGAATTCTTCACCAGGGGAACAGAGATCTTGCTATCAAAAAACATCGGACATATTTGAAAAACCTTTTCCGGTTCCCCCCAAACACCAAACCATTCTTATAATTGGCCTTTGCAGACCAGATTAAAGATGCTAAGTGATTGGAGTAGTTTCGATGGTGTCTGTAATCAGTATCAGATCCACTTCTGACATAACGCTGCCATAGAGACTTTTTCACCTTAATTGAATCGTAGAGTTTGTCTGTTATCCATGGTTTCTTTGGAACATGATACACTAGCTTGGAATAATTGTTAGATGAAACAGCGTCAGTACAATTTCATCTCCGGAAAAAAACCAATCATAAGTCTCCAGCACCGCCGATACCCCCTCATAATCCGTCCTCTTAAAAACTTTGGTTCGCTTATTCTGTGTAGAGGGATAAAAAAATACTACGTGATCGGATTTGCCAAGAGGAGGTAGATAGGACAGTTCGGACAGAAGATTGTTATCCGATGTGAAAATGAGATCTAGTGTCTAAGGATTTTGTCCATGTCTGTACCCCGTTAATCATAGATTAATTTTGACATGTCCATTCAATTCTGTAACGTTAATCTAAGATCAACTCAAACAACCGGGCCTAAAGGAAGCTTTAAGCTTGAAGTAACTTTTAATTTGATTATGAGACTGGACGTAACAATGACAGTAAAGGAAGCTTCAAGATTAAAGCACAGCCGCCTATAAAGACGGCTGTGATTAAAGTGACTTCAAATTCGATTATGAAACTGGACGTCAGCACCGGTTTTAAAAAGTGCTCGGGAGCACAGTGCTCCGGAGCACGAAAAGGCTTCAAACTCACTGACACCAATGCTTTAGCACAGCTCTGTCACATGGTCGGATTTACCAAGATGAGGCAGATACAACAGCTCAGATAGAAGGTTGTTGTCAGATGTGAAGATCAGATCTAGTGTAGAAGAATTAGATCATTTCGTCATCTCTGAAATTTTGTAAACGTGATTTTTGACTGCTAAAAAAAAACTCCGAAAAAACCATGTACCTATAAACTTGAAAATATCAAGCCTAGATTCCAACTCTGAAAGAGGGGTTATTTTATTGGATCATGGAAATGAAGGAAAATATCAATTTCATTTCTGTTCTGCGGTAGGTATTCGACCTACCCAGTCAGACCTTTCGCCTAATTCGATTATCTGCCTGGACACCGCTTCAGTGGCTGTTCGGCTGTTAGAATGAATCGCTAGGCACATTCTGATACATCTTTATCGAGCTTGATTTTCGAACTCTTTACACTTGAGTGAACGCATAAAAGTTGTCCCCATCCGCCATTATCCATTCTGAATATTTCACAATTCGAACGATAGTAGGTTACTCTGCTTACTCATTGAATTCAGACATTATAACCCCGACGCGCAGTTTGAATATTTCCAATTATTATTGGAATGCCTGTTAATGGAAAGGGATTCCGATTAAACTTCAATCGTTTCATAACTTGAATTCAACCATACGTTGAATCTACCAATAGGATATTCTATATAAGGGATGTTCTCGAATTGATACGAATGTTTTCAGGAGATGATGAGAGAAATTGGTTTTTGACTTAATATCTCTTATATGCAACAATTAAGAAGTATGGAATTTGACAGCTTTCGGTATTATCCCCAAGCCTTCCTAATGATGAAATGAATAAGAAATGATGTCTATATCAATGAGGCATGAATGCAATAATTAAAATTGATTCAGACGCACGAGAATGTATTGATATCTAGTTAGCCTAGACCAGTTACATGAGGTCAAAAAAGTAAACCAGAGTTACGCAATAAATTTAAAAACAGAAGATGTCCACCGAAATTGGGAAAATCGAAAAATTGGAGTATCGAGCCATAATCAAGTACCTGTATTTAAAAGGGATAAGAAGTAAACAGATTTACGAAGATATGCTTAATACCCTTGTTGACCAATGTCCTTCGTATGCGACCGCGAAAAATTGGACTACAAGCTTCAAAAGCGGTAAATTTCCCATTGAAGATGATGACTGATCGGGAAGGCCAGTTTCTGTGTCACTCCCCGAAAATATCGATGCAGTTCATGACATGATTTTATCAGACTGTCGAATTTGTCTAAAACGGATATCTGAAGCACTGAACATTTCATATGAATACGTTCATCATATAGATTACATCAATTTGGACATGAGAAAAGTTGATGCAAAATGTTTGAATGTTGACGTAGAGGTAAAAGCATCGTGTTCGATCTGTGCTCCATTTGAAAATGAATTGTTGCTATGGATAAGACTTGGGTACATTTCTACGATCCAGAAACACAGCAACAATCGATGGAATGGCGACACTCTGGTTCTCCAAGACCTGAGAAGTTTCGTGTCAAAAAATGTGCTGGAAAAGATCTTACTTCAATTTTTTGGGATTGCCATGCAGTAATCATGATTGATTTTTTCGGTAAGGGTAGAACAATAACTGGAGATTACTATTCGACATTACTGACCACTCTACAGAAACAAATTGAAGGGAAAAGACGTGGAAAGCTATCCAAAGGTATTTTGTTTTTGCAGGACAACGCCCCTGCACACAAATCCCATGTTGCCATGCAAACAATTCGTGATTTAGGGTTTGAATTACGAGAACACCCCCCTTATTCACCAGATTTGGCTCCATCCGACTATCATCCCTTTCCTTAACTGAAAAAAAGTTTAAAAGGTAGTAAATTTTCCTAGAACGAGGAGGTAATAAAATCTGTCGAGGTCTGGTTTGCAGATCAAGAAGAAACATTTTTTTTAAAGGTTTAGAGACGTTGCAGGTTCGCTGTAATAAATAATAAATGTATTATGTATTCAATTAAGAGGAGAGTATGTTGAGTAACAAATTATTTCGACATTGAAATTTTGTTTGGTTCTAGAGTAAGCTAAGTATTTTTCAATATATCCTCGTATGTGACCTGCTACGGTATTCTCCCTTTATTGCTCAATTCTGTGATCATAAATTACAATCAGTTATTTTGAATTAAAAGAGACTTTATCAGGGTTGGGTTAAAGGCCTTGATATTGAAAAAATCAAGTTTTACACTTATGAGCTGCCCAATCTGTTCTCAAGGAAAATCTAAACATTTATAAATTCTTAGTACTAGTGTTTGATTGTGGAATTTTATATACACTTCGAAAATCACCAGGAATGAACAATTGAACAACTGAAATACCGCCACTTAGAATAATGGTCACTATAAAAGAAAATGGAGTTCGATCCAAACCAGTCAACTTGTAGGAATCCTGAATTAGAATCGAATGCATGTTTATCGAACCCAAAACGAAAAATAAATGAAAACATTAAAAATAACAATACAACTATACACAACAATAGTATAAAAATTACCTCTATAAATTAGAGTTTTCAAAAAGAGTTGAACATGTGATGAATTTTATGATTGATGACTGATGTTACCTTTTAGTTTATGTTCAACTCTTTTTGAAAACTCTAATTTATAGAGGTGATTTTTATACTATTGTTGTGTATAGTTGTTTGGTCATTCTTAATGTTTTCAGGCCTGATGAAGTAGATGAAAATCTACGAAACGTCGCCAAATATAGTCTAAGAGTGTTTCGGTGTTTGTCCTTGTTCCCACTAAAAGAATTCCTTTTTAGTATAATGTACATAATCAATTCGATTTTGGCAATATGACACAAGTGAGAATTCACATCTTTGCTGTCCGAGATTTTTTTGGGTCGGACATGGACTCTGACGGGTCGCCATTGGTTACCATACAATTTTTCTCTTGTGACTTGGCGAGCATTCATTAGGAACATTTCTGCCTCTTCGATTTTATATTTTTGACTTTGAGGATGACTTGGATCATCAGTCCACGTGGCGTGGCAGATATTACCGGATGATTTGGAACATCTTTTTTTCTTCCAGTTTTGAAGCGCTGCCAATTGAAAACGCAGCACTACCATGGTGACAGACCATTTTTCTGAGTGTTTTCACATTGTATTTACAACAACAACAACAATACAACAATAATTATAATCAACACAATTCATTTCTACCGGGCAATAAAGAACATTTGGAATAAACTGAAATTATATTTAGTATAAGTTTTCCCTCTATAACCATTAAAGACGAATCTTGTGCATGGTGAGTCAAAATAAACTAGTACCTCTCTGAGATCTTTTTCTACAATGTTTTTTAGCTCCCACCAATGCACTCCTCTATAGAAAATTACCGTGTCATCAGCAAATACAGTGATTTCCCCTTCTATAGGCAAAGATAATAGGTCATTAATGTAAATTAAAAAGAGCATTTAATTCAACAATTCAAGTATGTCACGCGAAGAAGAAAAATTCAAAAATTTTCTGCAATAGTCCGAGGATTAGCTGTCTGTCTCTGTATCTTATGACACAAATATTTATATTCATAACGTCTGCCACACCAACAAACTATATAGAAATTCTGACACCCATCACTAATTAACCTAACCCTAACTATTATCCAAATGGAAAAGTTTGATTTAAATAATGTTCATAACTATTTTCTAAAGCATAATGAACAAATCGGAATGTATAATTATGTCGTAGTCTTATTGTAAAATCAGTCATATTATAATACGCCTAGGCCTAGGCATTTTCAATACGACTAAGCATATTGCAATATCACAGCAATAATCCAGGATCTCACAGTTTGACTGACAATTTCAGGCGTATTATAATACGCCTGCTGCTCATTAGGCTTATTTTTGTCAAAATTCAAAAACACGCGTATACTTTGGATTCTGATTGATTATACTCGTCGTATGGTAAAAGGACTGACGGCTTGTCATGCTAATTGTGCAATTTATGCAAAAATGGAGAAATACTGATAAGGACCAAAACAAGAGTAGTAATAGTGTATTATAATGGGCCAAAAAAGACTGCAGAAAAAATGCTGAATGGGAGTAATAAGAAATTGAAACTTCCTGAGATAGTGAGATAGGTCAAACCGTAGCAATCGAAGTTCCTAGATAGAGGACCTCTGGATTCCAAAAATATCTTAGAAACCATAGTTAACATCTCCAAAGATGTTCAGCTAATTGGTACCATCCATGGACTGTTAAGCCGATGTTTTCGAGGGATGAGATTGCCACAGTAATGAAGTGATTAATATTCCAGAGAATATAGGGTAATTTCCTCAAGGGAAGCTTCAAAATTATTTCCAAAATTCGAAGGACAGGGACTCAAAGAGTGTTCTGGCAAACCAAATCAAATCTCATATAAAATATACAAGCGAATGTGATAAGGGTGGACCATGTTGTAATAAATAATTATTTGACGAATAACAATTCAGTGAAAACACGGTTTACTACTTTTCACCGATTAATGTAAAATAAGAGACCGCATTGTAGAAATTGTCGTTATTCCAACTACAAAGCAAATATTTCGTGAAAATCACACAAAAAATAACCATACATCCAGAATCTTAAAAATTATGATTAATTATGACGTACCGACATTCGATCTATGACAAATAAAATCTTATTAACGAGTTTCAATGACAGATTTATTCGATGAATAACACTATCTGATAGTGAAAAGACTGCATTTTTACTTATCCTAAGAATAAGAATTATTTATCGAATAAATTTAGTTATTCGCACGTGAAAGTACCAGGCCTAAGACTGATATTATGATAAGCCTGCGACATATACATGACGATGCGAAATACTCAACACGAGTTTTCAGCGAAACGAACAGCGGATCGTTATACAATTTGTCTTAGAGTCATCGTGAACAAACACTGGAAGCAACAGTAACTTTTCAGAGCTTTAGCCCTGAAGATTTACATCTCCCTAAACAGGCTGCTCTCAAATTAGCATTTTAGATTTCATATATTCAGAGTCAACAAAACGACCGTTTTCAGCATATCTGTTTCGCCGGAAAAGTTTCGCCATTAAACTAGAAATCTGAAATTATAATTCATATATCAGGAACAGTTTCATCTTACCTTCTCTGCGGAGCTTCCCTCTTGGATGTCCGATATGAAAATACCCTGTCCGACTTCTGCATGCTTGCCTTCTATTATCATAATCCCCAGGCTTTGAGCTCCCTGGAAACAAGCAATATTTAGAATGGAATAAAGAAGCTGATGTTTGTGTACAGCTATATAATGTGCAACATTTTTCTCCAGAATATGCGAGATTTTTTCTTTTAGAACTACCAATAACTGCTTTCCTTCGCGACTACAGATATGTACTGAAAAATTAGTAAGCGCGATTATGATATGAATATTTTCCTCCCTTATAGTCAGGTGCAATCGATGGTATAGTCTTACTCAGAAAATCTTCCGTTCATAGGTTTTTCTAGTAGTTGGGGAGCCCCAGAGGAAAATTCGGGATTTACTTAAGCGTGTCAGATTAATATAAGGGACCTTGAACCCTGGTGAGTACCTCTACCAAAAATTAGACCTGTATATAGGGGGAATTGTCTTGGACTGCATGTCAGAAAAGTAACAAAAAAATCATTATACATACTTGAGCGCGTTGATTACACGTTGAAAAGTATATATTTTCTCAGTCAGACAATTTGAGTCTGGAGAAAATGTGTGGGAGGGCGCCAAATTGAAAAAAACGCCTCGTGTACATTCTCGAGAGCGGTGTTATTTTTTATCGTGAAGCTTATAACTTTGTTTTGGTTCCAACTCAAAACAGTTCAGAATCGATTCAAAGTTCAAACAGCGGTGGTGTGGAAAGTTAAGCGCAAGCTCACCTTGAATTAATTGAGTTGCGACTATTTTGAACCGATCTGGAACCATCAAGGCATAATGATTCAAGAATGGCGGAAAAAATATAATAATAATAATAATAGAAAAATGTCGACTGCTGAACATAACGAGAGGGAAAATAGAAGATGGTACGTTCAACCCCAAGGATAGTGCAGGAATTCAAGCATTAAAGGAAGGAGACACATACCAGTATCTAGGCATAAAACAGCCAAGAAAAATCAATCAGAGCCAGATGAAGAGAGAATTAACGGAAGAGTTCACCCGAAGATTGAGAAGGATAATGAGAACTGGTCTTAACAGCAAAAATCTGAAAAAAGCAATTAACACCTACGCTTGCTCGGCGCTGAGCTATTCATTCGGTATCATCTCTTGGACGACCACCGATTTAGCAGCATTACAAAGCAAAATAAGGACGATGCTGACTAAACACAATAAACATCACCCCAAAAGCTCAATAGAACGGACAGAGCTGCCACGACATCTTGGGGGTAGAGGAATTGTTGATTTGTCCAACCATATGTCCCAGGAAATTGAAAGACTTCGAAAATATTTCCTGAGCAAGGCTGCTTCATCAGAACTCCATCAAGTATTTTGTGTTGCTGATAGTTCTACGCCGTTAAAGCTACAACAGGAAAAGTTGGAAACCGTCGAACACTCTGCAGAAAGTAAAATGCAGAAACTGATTGGCAAACCTTTGCATGGAAGGCACCAGAACGAGGTCAACCATGATTACGTCGACATATCTGCGTCGAACTACTGGTTGACTTCCGGAAGGTTGTTTGCTGATACAGAGGGTTTCATGCTCGCCATCCAGGATCAGGTGATTCCAACAAGAAATTACATGAAATATATCGCCAAGGATGCCTCAGTATCGTTATGGCTGTGCGTCACATTAAACTATCCAGCACATCACCGGGGGATGTCAGAAGTTCGAAAAAAGTTCCTTATTACAATAACCATCCGGATGCTGTATTGGAAAATGAACATCACAAGCTCTACTGGGATCGCACGGTTCTCACAGACCGGAAAATAACCCACAATAGACCAGACCTCATATTGCTCAATAAGGATGGGCACAGAGCACTATTCATCGACGTGGAAATTCCAAATAATAACAATCTTCTAGGTAGGTACACTGAAAAATTTCAAAATATAGAGATCTCGAGGAACAAACCAGAAGGCAGTGGAAGCTGAAAGATATCAAGACCATTCCTATTGTAATTTCATCTACTTGCCTGATACCGAAGAAAATACTAGAGAACTTAAGGAAATTTCAGTTGGACGATATTATCTATAGAGTTATGCAGAAGGCGGTACTGCTGGTAACGGCGAGAACTGTACGCAAGTACATGGGGAATGCAGAGGAACACCGTCTGCTCCGACAGGAAGTGAGGGTGGAGCAGGAATCCAACCGACAGCAGGGAGCCGAGGAGCGAACCGGACCCGACCACCACCACGAGCCCGAAAACCTGAAAAGGGCTCCAACAGAGCTTAATCCTTTTGATATCTGGGATATCTGGGATAAGTGAATTTTCCTTTGGAGAGGAGTGTGAAAGCCGCAAGGCCAAAGTCCTAATAAACATATCACTAAATTATAAGTGACAGAAACTGTATTCATAAATATCTGGTTTCGATATTAGGTACTCGTACAATATCTGCATTGAAATAAATCATGCGATTCCAAATAACGTATTGTCTTACTTGCGAATCATTAGTGCGTGACCAAAGCTGCCTCAGTCACCAACCTTTAATTAAATTCATGAAAACTTCATTTCAATTGATTCCTAATTCTTCAGCTGACAGCACACGCACACAATAGACATGAAGTGTCGAAATAGATTCAATCCATTCTTGTTCACCTGCACGCTTTGGGAGAGTTTTCAATTAGGGAACAATTCGGAAACTGTTCGAGTTCTATGCGAGGTTGAGGAATAAGCCGATTTCGTTCACTGATTCAGTTTGGACGATGAAGAACAAATCCAATTTTCTCAATCAAAAGTTGATAAATGGAAGTCGTAGATTCAAGGAAAAATCTCTTTCGGTGAAAAAGGTCCAGTTTTCGTTATGTTGTAGCTGTTCTGGTGCTCGTATCGTATTATCGGATTCGCTTGGGGACAACAAATCATGAAAAGAGTCCAAATATGATTATATCATATTCATGGTAATAGCATTCGCGAGAAATATGTTCTCATAATACATCAGACGCTAAAGTATGTGTAGGGCGCAGCATAAACAGATCAACTGAAATAACTCCTCGGTAATGGACCAAAAAAATTCCAAATAAAAATTTCTTAGCCTTCAGCTAATGCCAAATGCAGACATTTAATCTGACCTTGAAGTTTGCTGTCGAGAGCATTTCAATGTCGAGTGGTTTTTTTGAATGAGTGATATACCTGCATTTTCCTTTGTTTAATATTAATCATTCAAACGACTGCACCAAATTGGATAACTTTTTTGTTGTGTTCGTTATTGCCAGGACAAAGTTGATCTAACGGAATATTTCGGAATAAGTCGTAAGGAAACAAAAATGGGCTTTCCCGGAATTGAGTGATGAGGAAAAAGAAGATTCCGTAAAGAAGAAATCCAAGATGGGTTGTGAAATTTTTTTCATTAGTTAGCCACCCGTGCGGAGTCGGGAAGGAAAGCTAGTTATGAACATAAAGTACCTAATGTCAATGTCGAAAAAAAAAACAATATAATTGACTTATTATCCATGGCTAGAGTTGTGTGGTACAGCAGCCTAAGATTTAGGCGAAATATCTATATTTTTCGAAAACTGACAAAGATAAACTGAAAAAAGTATTTGCGTTATTTGAAATCAGGAGGAAGAGATCTTTAGATTTGGAGGAAGAAAACAGGGTGTTCCATTCAAAAAACACCAGGTAACATAACATTTTTAGGTTTACGATGTTTTTTTTTTGTATTTACTAGTACTGAATTCTGACTGCCCATAAAAAAACTCCATATTTTTCCATTTATTGTTTTGATAAGATCAATATTAACTGAAATTGCTATTGAGTAAAATATAAACAATTAGCCGGTACCTATACCTACTACCTATTCGGACTATAGCGATTCTTATGGAATTCCGAAAGAGAATCCTAGCCTTTGTGACAAAAAAGTCGAATTTTTTCCCCCTTATTTATGTATCAATTTTTAAAATATAGCATTTCTTTATGAAACATTTTTTAACAAAAAGTGCAAAATTTCACAGTGCAGTGTTAGGCAATACATGCTTATATCATATTGGAACACTAAAATATACATAAAATATTGATGGAATGAAGAGTGTTCAAGGTGAATTATAAAAATTAAATATAAAAAAAATGTGCATACCTTTTTGATTGCGACGGTGCGAACATTCGGATAGCTTGCACTGAACGCTTCCTCGGAGGCCTGCAGGAAATAAAAACAATTTCAAACAGTGCAATTTGTGAGTCGTGGTTCAGTGTAGATCAGTAGAGCAATATTTCTATGTAAAAAAAAAATTATCTGTTCCTCATACAGGAGACGATGCATATTCCACACAATGGTGTGCATTTCCAACTCCTTTCCCAATTTCCACTTTAATGTGAATTAAACAAACATTTTTATACACCTATGCGAGTATTGAACCCGCGTCTGGAGCAAGCAAATCTGTGAAATGCCAGACGAGATGCTAACTCAGTCAGAAATGAAGTAGTTCATTGAATCTAACATCTTTGAATGATATTAAATTTTTATGCCAAATATTATCCATTCATCTTCAGTAGTTTCTAAGATGAATGAGGTACGGCAGGCGCAGAGGCGTTAAACATGTTTTAAGGCTGGTTTTATGATAAATTTTCAGGTCATTTATATTGTAAAAGATCTACAAAAGCGAGGAACTAAAAGAATTATGGTCTTTTGAACTGATTATGAAATTGGTTGTTACAGACAGATTCATAATTAATTTCGAAATCTTTTTTGAAGCCTCTTTCAAGTTCTCTCCCTAATGCCCGTTTCAAAATCAGTGTTAAAGTCCCTTCAATTGAGAAGTGTTTTACGTTTCTCGTTTTAGTATAATAAAAAAAGCTTCAAATTTCAAAGAACTTTAACATTGATTATGAAACTGGCTGTTAGGATTCAAGGAAGCATTAGAATTGAGAGGACTTTGAAAATTGACAATAACTGACTGTTGAAAGCTGTTACTATTAAAATTATCTAGTCATAAATTTCATAACCCAATACATTTCGAACAAAGCTATTATCAGAATTTTTACACCCAAGTATTCAGATCTTCAACTAAATTTTCGCTAACAAAAAAAAATTATTTAAAGGATTCAGGGTTGATGATGACATATTTTTTTTTCACTGGAAATAATTTTAATTTTTCAATTTGAAATGGTCGTACGTATTGTAAAAAATTATTTTTATTACGGATTTTATATATACCTTCTGAGTTCAGTAAAAATAATTCGAACAAATGAAGAACAAATCACAGAAATCACAATATAATGAAAATATAAAAACCGCTTTTTAGATGATTCTCTGTATCAATACAAAGTAGCAGGTACTATACAAGGTGTATCTTCGACTTGTACAAATATTTAAGCATTATATTTTTGAGATCAAAAGAAACCTTTACCATTTTTTCCAATTCGGCATTGATAAAAAGATATAGTCCTTTTAAGTTTTCATAATGAGCAGTGCCACTACTGGAGAAAGAAAATATCCTTCAGAGTAACCAGATTAATCTGTGGAACTACACATCTGTGGATCTCTTAAACAGAGCTGTATTCAGTCAAAGTACCCAATTTTTCAAAATCACAGATACTTTGAATTTTTGAATGTCAAATCATTCGAAAACGGCTCATTATACCATAAAATATGAAAAAAAATTTATTTTACAAAACGTGCAAATATTCATTAAATAACGTCCAACGTAGTTTCAAGAGTTGGGTTCTTTGAACTTTTGGTATTTTAATGTTACACATGTAATGGTCTCAATGAGAAAACTGGAAGACTTGGATAATATTGTGTTGTGTTTTTAATTACTTGAAAAAATATAAGCACCATTTATATTCATATATTTGAATTGCGAGTTTATTGAGCTCTCAGAAAATATGACCAAAATTTTTCCAAATGAACTTTTGCTGTTTTTGGGAAAACCAGAAGTTGGAATGAGGAACAATAACAATAACAATATCCATATCCAAAGAAGTGGGAAATCGTCAATTATAGAGAAAAAAAATCATATTACATCCTAGATTCTATATTACAATAATTCATAAATTCTGAAATCGAAAATGGTTCGATATTTATAATCAAGTCTGTGAGATGTTTTTTGAATTTCCTAAAATCAACTATGTCTAGTACTTTTTTGGGCAGATTATTATAAAATTTGATACACATAGATTTGGTATTTTTTCCGTTAGTGTTATTTTATGTATAGGAAAGTGGAAGGGATTAGTACGTCTTGTGTTATTTATGTATCTCAAATCCTCAAAATAATGGGGACTTGTTTTCACAAGAAAGTCAGTATTCTATTGAAATGCCCTCTACATGATTCTCTATATTTTAGACCAATCATAGATCTTAACGCAGACTCTTGCAGCACAAACAGTTTACTGCAATCAGAACCACTACCCCAGATCACGATTCCGTACCTGAGTATAGAATCAAAATTCGCAAAATAGATTGATCTTAAAAGTTGCCTATCTACCCGTCTAGATAACACCCTTATCATATAGTACCCCGATTGAGTTTTTTACTTAGCTGATGAATATGTTCGCACCAATTCAATTGACTGTCCACATAAACTCCTAAAAATTTAGTGGTCTGTGCTATTTCGACTGTGGTATTTTCTGTAGATCTATTAGTCCTGAACATGGCACACTCAGTTTTAGTAACATTTAGATGGAGCCTGTTCTGACTACACCAAATACTTATTAGATCAAAGGCGGTTCTCGTCTGTTCGATGCACGCTTTGAGGTCTTTATTTTCAGTAAGTGCATTTGCGTCGTCTACAAATAAAAGTATATTGGCAATTATTTGGATTAAAGAAGATATAGCTGAAGGTAGATCATTAATATATAAAAGAAAAAGAAGGGGTCCTAAAATACTCCTTTGAGGTACACCTATATAAACTACTTCTTCTTTGGAAGTGTGAACTGTTGCACCGGTGCTTACTGAAACTTGCGTTCTATTAGTTGGGTAACTACGTAGCAGTTACTCAATAGTGAAGAATTGTCTCCATACCATTTGATTTCAAAAACCAGTAAAAGCAGCAGAATTTTTTTTATGAAAAATTTTGTTATCCCTGATAACCTTCCATGCTCATATTCTAAAGTGTTTTCGATATCACATGAGGAATACTATTATTATACTGATTTAATTCTGCTCAATGAATAAGTCACAAAATCCTGTGACACCTTTACGTGAAACATTATACGTTGATTTCAGTGAGTTTTTTCTTTAATGATGATCGTATTTGAAGTAATTTTCAATCTGAAAAAAACTCTTCACAAATATTATAATGTTTTAATGCAACTGGGATGATCAAAAAGTTGCCAAAAACTGGAAGGCTGGCTTTACATCCTTCTGCTGTGCAATTAACAATTTCTGTTTCCCAAAAATCCTTCTTCGACCGAAGTGGAAATCCTTCCGATTTGTGGTGTTGGAGTATAATTCACAGCAATAAAAATAAAAATAATCAGTCATTAATCTTCTATTTCCCGTGCGGACAATAATTATAATTAATTAATTGATTCATACAGCTCGCGACACAGCGGACACCAGTTAGGGTATCCAACGGTTCAGGTATTTCATTTGAACGAACAAAATAATTGACCATTATCGAAAAGTCGCAGTGTCTTTCGGACTTCCTGTACAGTGATCTGAAAAATGCGGGAGACTTGAAAACTCTTCGGGAATTCAATTATATTTATCTCGAACGGTTTTCAAGATATGATCTCTACTTAAAACCATGATTACCATGAAATTTGTCGGATAAAGTGGCCATGTTAAAAATTAACACAGATTGATTATGATAGTGGGGCATTTCGAAATCAGTATTTAATGGAGATTCTTGATGGGATATGAGAATTGGGCATTCTCATTTGAAAAAGCAGGGTAGTATCGCCTTCAACGACTTCTGGACCAGTCAAGATCGTAAAAAATAATTATATAATAATATGATAACTTTCAATCATTCCCCAAGCCCAAAATTTTCAAAGGTTATCCGATCGATCGAGCAATGTTAACTCACCCTGTATAAATGAATATCCGATAAAAGTGACCTTGAAGTTTTTTTTTGCTCTTGCCCAGAATTACCCAGTGTGAACGAACTGTTCATGAAAATAAAATATTATAGCTGAATCCTGATTGTTGTCAATAATTAAACGCTCGTGAATTCTTCACGCACTGTTGGTGTAGTAAATATTTTTATATTCCATTGAAACAACCGAGTGGCGTAAATTAATAGGAGTCCATTAAAGTAAGAGTTATAAGAGATATGATTGATCCTTATTTTTAGCTCGTTTATATCAATCATCCAAATGTACGTCAAAATACATCAGAAAATGTATCCCAAATATCTGAACATTTTTTTGTCTATTATCTTTGCCATTTCCATTCATATCATCAACAAATATTTGAAATTTCAATTTTTGACAATCAATTCCAGATTATGATCTATTTTTACCACTTCCACACTTGATCGATTCATTAGATATCAATGATCTATATCTACTTAAAAATGATGCCCATTCAGGAAAAGATTTCACATCAGGGTATATCACCATTGAAATGAGTCGGATATTTCCAGGAATATTCTTATGAAAAAAGTCTTTCGTGAGAATTTATTCAGGTATACAGGGTCATTCGAGAATGCCCATACAATCAGGGGGGAGGGAGGAAAAGGAGGTGCTTCTCAATAACACATTTTTTATAGAGTTTATTATTTATTGCCAAGAGGCAGGCTGATTAATTGAGTTTCCTTCTTTTTCAATTAATCAATTAATCCTAAGTTCTTTGTCCGGAGTGCTGTCGATTAACATAATGAAAAAAGTCGTATTCCAGGACCGGCCTCAAAAAATTGACAATAAGGTTTAGAACTTAAACAACAAATTTGCAGCATATTAATCAGCATTCAAAATTGACACAATTATGTTTCCAATTTGTACGATTAAATTAGGAATATAAACAGTTGTACAAAATTCAAATAAGCGTCGGTAAGTTCATAGATTCACATATAATAGGTCTATAGATCAATGTTTATTCACAATACCAACCTGAATACCGCAACACAAAATCTCATCTTATGGTCTATTACCAACTTAAATTCGATTTTCCATAGCCACCCCAGATGTCAATCATTCTGGAATGGACTATAGTACAAAATTTAAAAAAATAATTTTAAATCTACATTTAAAAATTTGAAGGTTAAATATTTAAACACTCTAAAAAATGTCCATGATCATTTTATGTCATTTCTCAACTCTTCTGATGTAATCTTGATAAAATAAAATGAAGCATCATTGTATACGTACTGTTTGCTTCAGTAAATAATTAACTTTAAGTTCAATTTCCTATATTGTTGTAATTTCAAACATAAACTTTATTATTTACAAAATTTTCTGTTCTGTTTATCTTTCATAATGTAGATTTCTGTTATGATTAATTGAGTAAATGAGGAAAATCAATAAATCACCCTGTATCTTGGTGAAGAAGACACTAGATCAATCAATATAGGTTACTTTATAGCACCTCGGGGTCCTCTGTCTACCCTGTTTGCCCTATAAATCACACTGTATAAAGTGCTGCCCTTTCCAATATGTTATACGTTATCGAATTTCTCCTCGAAGGAACAATACTGTTTTTTTATCTTGACTGACTAAACCTGAAGAAAAGTAAAAATTCGAAAAATATTTGGTGAAATACCTAATGAATAATTTGAAATTATATCCTATATCCCAATATTTAGAAAAAAAAAATACTGTTCCTACCACTTTTACTTTTTTGAAAAATGATATTCCATCAAAAAATTCGAGAAATTTAAATATCTGCTTCACTCCTCTGAGAATCGGAAATGTACTGCGCCACAAAAGTTAAGGAAGTTCAGAAATTTTGAGGTCGTTTCCAAAGTTATCAATTTTTGCCCACCAAATGTTCATTCTTATATGTATATCTGAATGTTTTTTTGCTTCTCTTTTGATAAATTTAATAGTTTAAGGCAAGTTCATGCCGTTTGCGTTTTAGGAATTCTGGATCAGTTTTACGTTCTTACAATGAACTTTGATGAAAATATGAAAATTTACTTGCAATAATGCCAAGACGTGAAATTAGTGCGGATAAAGTCGAGGCAGCACGTTATCAAAGAAATGTTCCGAATTTCTTTCAAGTAAATGGAAGCGTAGTTCCCCGGCTCCAAGTGGACGCTCAAGATCTACCATTCCTGCAGATCGGTTTCTGATCCGAATATACGAGTATTCTCGACTACTTTTTGAGAAGGATTCCACTAACTCGAAATATTGTGACATGGTCCTCAAAAATGCATCTATAAAATCGAACAGAAGATTCATAACAACTATTCATTTCCATTTTTCTAAGAAAATGGCAACACTCCCCTGAATATTCAATATTATTTCTTATTTCATTATTCATTGTTCTTCCAATTTCATTATTCGAAATATTTCAGGTTATGAATGTCGTGTAACGTAATTTAGTCTGGTTAATTTAATCCGGCGGTAAAAGATTATTTGATCCTAGATTAAGATGCGGTGCAACGCAAATAGGAAATCTAATCAGAATTAAAAGATAATCCTGTTCGGCGCGCACGGCTGTGAAGTAGGAAATACAGCAACAGCGGCGTTTTGGTTAGTCTTATAGGTTCAGGGCCGGCCTTAGGCCTAGCGCTGAGTTAATCTGAATTAATTCAGTCCAGTGTATTGACCGATAATAATAGTTTCCTTTTATAAACTGACACAAAACTATGCGGAGAACTACTGAAGATATATATTCTTCATTCTTGAAATTAATTTTTTTAGTAACTGTCAACTTCGTGTCTGCATGTGGCATGCTTGATAAATTATCACACGTTTATTAGTATTCATCATCGTGAAGCTGATCATATTCCGAAGCATTACAGAGTTATTTGGGCTTATTTTCTATTCGGGATGAACAAAAAGACGATTAAAGCCAGTGGAGGCCCATATGGACATTGATCGTTGGTCGGTAGATTAATTTTCCAATATGTATGATATGCCTTCTGCACCTAACTACTCATTCTTCTGACAAGGTCTTGGCTTGTTTTTCAAAAAAAAAAAACAACCCATACTTGAGAGTTAACCTTTCATCGTATCAATCAACAAATTGAGTTTCACAAGAGAAAACAAATTCTTTAACCTGATTACTGGCCATTTTGCTCGCGTGAAAAAATAAAAAATACCTCTAGGGAAAACGATAAAACCACGCACCAGAGAAACGAAAACAACGTTCTATTATGTATAAATAACTCAAACTGAAAAGGACGCGGACGATAGAAAGCGAATAGAGATATCGCCCGAATCGAGGCATCGTAGGGTAGGCAGATAGCTGTCTGCCGGACCTCTGCCTACCCTGTATTGAGCCAACAATATGACATTCGTTCCGAGCGCTTAGCATTTTATTTTCTTTAAAAAGCTTCTAAAAATGTTCGAAAATTTTTAATGTGTAATGTAGGTATTCTGAATACCTACGCACGTTTATGACAAGTATAAAATACGACAAAAATTCGTTTCAAGTAACAACGATCTCTTGTAGTTCGTTATGCGAAACTGACACTAGCGGATATCAGAAAAAAAATATTGAATGAGAGGCGAATCTGATTTTTCTCGTTACCTGAACGACATTTCAACAGAAATTAGTCAAGTTCAAACAAATTATTCTCATTGGTGATTTCAATCCAGCGATATTTTGATATTGACAGGCGGGGCAGGCCCGACAGATGGTACCTGAACGAGCGGTCGCTAGGAAAATTTCTATAGGCGGCGTTTTCATCTTCGTATTGGGAATTCAAATGTAGATTGCAGCGACATAGTGGTGACAGTTCGAAGTAAAAAGTTAATGCCTTTACGTCATTGTTCTACGTTCCTCGATGTAAACCATAGACCTGATAATACATTTTATTTTATTAGGTCTATGATGTAAACAATCAAATGACAAAAGTGCCTTAATTTTTTATTTACAAAAATAGCCACCAGAGGGCGTATCGCTTGTTTTGAATTCCCAATAGTTCGAAATGAACGTATTTTATTTTGTCTACGGACTGAGTAAATGAAGTTGGATTTGAACTGTAACAACATATACAAAAGAAGTTACATAATCCATAGATATCATACACATGATTTTTCAGATTTTTATAAAATTGATTGAGAGCTATTCAATTTTCTCAATTTCTATACATTATGTACAGAGTGAGCGAAATTAATTGTCTACCGAATGGATCTCGAGAACTATAAAAGCAAGAAGAAAACGGATGATACATTTCCAGAGACAGATCTAGGATTCGAGTTTGGGGGGGCACAACTCCCCTCTTTATCTTCTCTCCCAACCTAAAATTTTCTGTTCTAATCTGAGAAAAATACTGTTTTATGCTAATGTGCAGACATCTTTAGGCTTTTTCTATTCTCAAGATATAGTGAATAAACGGTTGTCGGTCAGTAAAAGAAGTAATAACACGAAAATATAAAACAAAATATGTAGTCGTATTCAGAAACGGGTCCAGATTTGACAGATTCAAGTTTTGGTGGACTATTCGAATCCACTGACGTGAATTTTCGGGAATAGGTTTAAAAATCATATGAAAATTTAGTGCAAGGGAGGAAGGTAGGCACGTGCCTCCTGAACCTTCTACAGGTACGTTTTTACGTAGGATCCACTGACGAGCTCAAAATATTTTTTCATTCGAATCCTTAGGAGAACTTTCTTCTGTTTTAATGCAAACATTTTATTGAATTTTTTATTTTTGAATTGAAAAAAAAAATTTGTCAGTAGATTATACGTACGTAAGTGCCTTAAAAGGTTCAAGTTTCAGATCTGTAACTTCAAAGACAAAATATTATGAGAACTTTTCGACATTGTCAAAATCTCATTTTTTGCTAATAACTCAAACACGAAGAATTGTAGAAGGTTACGGTTTCGACCACTCTTTGTTTCTCTGAAAAAAACTAGGAAAAGGGTCATCCGTTTTCTTCTAGCTTTTACAATTCTCGAGTTCGTTCTATTTAGATTTAAGAGTGAAGTTCATGATGTCTTGTCCGCATTGTCCTTATTTTTTCCTGACTGCTAAATCGGTAGTGGTCCAAGAGATGATACCGCATGAGAAGCTCAGTGCTGAGCAAGCATTGGTATTAATTGCTTCGGTCAGATTATTGATGTTGTTATGTGAAGATGCTTTATCTTGTTGGAACCCAATGATTATAGAGTTGGGAAGATAGGAAATGAAGCGACTAAAATGTGAGCGCCATCTCGTGTTTCAAATGTGTTACTAAGTCCCTAAGACTGGTTGAAATATTGATTTGAGGGCCATTTGCAGAGACATATAAAATTGTGCGAAATTTTAGATGACCATCTTGATCAAAGAGCTTTGGATTTTTTACCGCTTTTTGTTAATTGAGTCCCGTCTTTTTGCTGATTATTGAAAATTTTCTGTCTAATATCTCACTGAAAACCAGAAAATGTCGTTCGAATATTATTGCATGGTGAAAAACTGTGATCAAATAAAAAGGATTATCCCAAATTGGGTTTTACTTTAATTAGGAAAATGGAAATGCGTATTAAAACTCCTACCATGTGACTCAGTCATTTATTGATTTTTATTTTCAGTGAATCGAAGTAGTCAGGACGTAATAGTTGGGGAGTCCAAGAGGAAAATTCGTGATTTACTCGAGCGTGTCAGCCCAAACAATAAAAATTGGCTATAAAGGTCACAAAAATCAGTTTTTTTTTATTATCTCGCATTCATTATAAAAGTAGTGTAGCATAACATTTTCTACAATTTTGTCTGCAGCAATTTTTTGTTTGAACGTTTTTGAGATATATGTTGATGAATGTACATTAGACTGGGTTTCTACATTGACCTTGGCCTTTCGCAAGTGTGGCTAAGCTCCTCGCCCGCTTACTCGAAAACGGTCAGAATTATGTAAAATTGCTTCAGACAAAAGTTGTATAGAAAATCATCTTCAAACTGTCAGATTAGAAACCACCCCTCCTATTTAGTGTCAGATTAATGGGTCAACATGTTCGCAACACTGAGATTAACCATCTTTTTGAAAATCTGACACGCTCGTGTATGTACAAATAACGATTTTTTTCAAAGAGCCGCTTTGACCTTGCGTCACGTCGGAATTGTCAGTCTCTTGAAAAGTAGCTCCCTTTGGGTACAATTAACATATTTTCTAAAAATTTGACACGATCGAAAAAATTTCTTTTACCATTTTAAACTCTCACGGACGGCCAGCTCCACCACGTAAACTGTCAGAATAACATGAATTTATTATCAGAGACACGTAGGGCATATACAGTATCCTAATCTGACACTCTCGAGTATGTACACCCGACGATTTTTTCTACATCTTTGAAAACCTGTAGGCACTTTCCTCACCGCTGAAAGTGCATACATCATAGAACCTTCTTTTCTTTCTACCATATTATAATCTTCACACCGAAAATGAATTTCATGAAATATCTTGAAAAATTCTCCGGGTTCTTCTCGGGTGAGGTTTGAAGAAATGACCCTGTATGTTTCGATATTTCCTTTTCAATTATCGAACCTCTAAATATCGGTTCTAAATATCCTAGAGCTAGGAAATTTGTGGTCCGATTGCACTCGATTATTTTATCAAATTCCGTTTATTTATTTCCTGTAATTTCGAAGAAAAAGCCAGGAAGGCAAACAAATGGACGTTTGTTTACGTTTTTGCTTATATACAGGGGTCGGCATAAGTCAGGCAACGCTCTCGAAATTTCGACATATGTCCGGCAACGCTCATAAGTCTGGCAACGCTGTCGAAAAAAATCTGAGCACTTACAGTAACCCTTTTTCGAATACCTTCTGTATTATTTTTTAATAAGTATATTTTGACGCTGCATTTATTTATCTTAATGCAAATTGGTTGCCTGACTTATGCTGACCCCTGTATTTTTGCATTCTCGATCCGAACTGAGCACAAAAAAATCAAGAGTTCAAGGTTATGCTGATATCTGCAGTTGTTTATAAGATGAGCCAAGTAGCAAATTACCTTCTTAACGAAGCTTCCACTCAATTTAACTTTTTTTCTCCTGAAGCTGAGCAACCTGAAGACGAGGGTCATATTTTCACCGGCACCTCAGACACTCGGCATTGAAAAACATAACACTTCACCTTTTCACGAAAACGAGAAGCTTAGATTCTTAACTGGTAACACAATTGACTCAGACTGGTGTTTACCGCTGAATTATAGCCGACACACATATTGTTGTTGTAATTATACAATTTAGCTAATATTACACTGATAAGAAAATTACTGAGTTGCTTTTTTACTGTTATTCAAACTTCTCATTACTCTCAAGGTAACTCGTCTTTATTGGTCGTGTTCCGCTTTCGATAAAACGAGGAATGAAAATACGGAGATCAACGTTGAGATAGGACTTTCGATCTAGATGTTTGTGAAAGATAAGATCCCCTCACGTGAATGGTTCAAATTCTATTCGAATTAAATTGTCATCCGATGGATCTTATGTGGTTCTTCGATGTACTACTACTACTCGTTTGGAGAACAAAAAAATTGGTTTTTTTTTGTTGTTGAATGAGCCCAATCATTTTCGTCAATTGAAGCATTTTCCAAGATTTCTTCTAATTTGTTCTAATTTATATACAGTTTATATTGTCTAGTGTCTAGAGATAGCTAAATTTAAAATACCTCCTTTCATCTGATACTGACTGCGGATTAATTTGATTTTACGCACACCGCAAAGGTCTTGGTCCTTCCAATACAAGGTGAATCGGTAACGGATTTTTGTCCAAAACTTTTGATTAAGGGTGGAAAATCCATTGAAATGGACCTTACGATATTTTTTTCCTTTATAACTTCTGCGATGGGTACTAAAATACAGGGTGATTCACCGGGATCGGCCATAAACAACGTTCATTGGGGACTAATCATAATTTTGAGTTGCAAATTTGCATGTTGGAATTTGCGACTATAAACTTCCTCCCTAAAACATTGTCAGATTACTGCCGGTTATGATAATAATAATAAGAAGAAATTTATTGATTCTTTAGAACACAGCAATGCGTATAGGTTAAGTTACAAAATATATATCATAATTCAATTATTATTTAGTTAAGTACTTAAAGAACTTGAAAGAAACTCCTTCACAGAATAGAAAAATTTCTGCAGTAATAGCTTCTTCATTTTTGTTTTGAATTTAAATTTGTTCAAAGATTTCAAATGAGAAGGCAAATGGTTGAACAATTTAATGCTTCGACATTGTGGAAAACGTTCGAAGCTGTAAGTCCGATGTTTAGGAAACAAAAGCACCTGTGAATTTCGTGTTCTATATGAACTAGCAAGTTTTTCCAAAACAGTCTCATTATCCTTAGCGTATATGAGACAATTCAACATGTAAATACAGGGCAGTGACAGTAACCTATTGGCAACAAATACAGGTTTGCATGATGCTCGATGGTCCATACCAAAAATCAATCGTATTACTCTTTTCTGAGCAACAAAAACCCTAGAGAAGGAACCACAGTCTCCCCAGAGCAAAACTTTATATGAAATATGACAGTAAACAAGGCTAAAATAAACATCAATAAGAGAACTTGGTGGCAAGGTAGTTTTGAGTCTTTTTATAGCGAAATAAGCACTATTTATTTTTTTGCATAAAATGTCAACATGGGTTGACCAACTGAGACTTCGATCCAAATAGATCTAAAGAAATTTAGTACAATCTGATGGAATTATGGTACTACCCAGACAATCCATAGTCAACCTACAACTTTCTTATTTCAAATGGCACACTAAGTATATCGTTGCATCGTTGGATAGTTGATATGATGGCAATTTCAAGATTCTGACACACTTGGGTAAAAACTCAAAGGTTTATGAGTAATTGAGATTCTCATGAAAAGAAAAAAAATGAAAAAAATAGTAGGTGAGTTCCAGAGGTGTGAAAATATTTTAGGGAGAAATTTCATTGTCGAAAACCCCAGCATGCAAATTCACACAAATTACAAAATGGGACGATGATTAACCAGATTTATGGTTTTTTCTGGTTCCCCGCATTCACAACTAGGGCTTTCAACTGAATTACACCTGAAAAGCATACTATTGTAACGTTCATGACCTGTTCCTATACGATTCAGAATACTTATTACATATTTTCCTGGAAAGATGAAAACCATAAACTCTATTCGAGGAATCAGTAATTAATTCTTTTTTGAAAATAGTGCACGTATTCCATTCAGACTGCCAAAGGTCCTTGTCCCTTACATTCGAATTAAGAAAAGAGTTGGACCATAAAGGTTTACACGACTTCAGTCTTGGAATCGTATTTTCTGGAATACATTCCGTCCTACAGGACGGAATTGGAAATGAGTCGGGAAAGGATTAAAATTTAAGCTAGGGCTGTCTTTCGAAGAGTAGTTGCATCAGCATCCCATGAAGTACTAGCTAGTTCTTTGCAGGATGTTATTCCTAGTTTTTAACTTCAGATGCAAATTTTCCAAATGGGCTTTCAAATTCAGCCAGGAATCTAGCTTAGCTCCTAGATAGATAGAGATAGATTGTTAGCAGGCTAACGCCACTCGAAGAAGCTATTCCTCAAAATTTCTAAATCTGTAGATAGATTATTCTCTATACATCTAAACTCAGAATGCGAGGGCAGCTCTTTTCTCGGAATAAATAAAAACTCACAAGCAGTTCTGATCACTGTTCATTCCATTTCATCGTTTCAAGTGTTCCATAGAATGACTACCTCCCGCTAAAATCATCATCTCAGTAAACTCATAGACCTTCGTATACTGCTTGTAAGCTTTTTTTTATTCCGAGAAAAGTATCGAAATTTTGCAACAGACTTTTTTTCTCCAGAATTTAATGGGAAATCATAAGAGAATTTTATTTTTCGAAAATTTATCCCACGAAAACAATTTTCGAAGGAAAATCATAAGGTGTTGTTATTTTCAACCCTTAATAATAAATTGAGAAGTGGAGTTAATGTCTGAAAATTAAATATGAATATGTTAACGGCGTGCAGACAATTATTGAATTCTGAAAAAGTACACCTACGGGCAGGATTCGAACCCGCGCCCCTCTTGATTATCGGTCAAGTGCTCTACCCAACTAAGCCACCAGAGGTCACGGTTTCCATCTCCGTTGACGGACCTATACTGAATCAGAATCCATATGTTAGTACGTGTCTCCTTGTGAACGTTTTATTGTTCGCAAGGGTTGGAGATTGTTAGGAGGTGGTAAGGAAACAACATTCACTTTCAGTGATCATCAAGATCCTTTTTATCCATTACCCATGGCATCTTCGACATTGTTGTTCCCTTACCACCACCTAACAATCTCCAACCCTTGCGAACAATAAAACGTTCACAAGGAGACACGTACTAACATATGGATTCTGATTCAGTATAGGTCCGTCAACGCAGATGGAAACCGTGACCTCTGGTAGCTTAGTTGGGTAGAGCACTTGACCGGTAATCAAGAGGGGCGCGGGTTCGAATCCTGCCCGGAGGTGTACTTTTTCAGAATTCAATAATTGTCTGCACGCCGTTAACATATTCATACTTAATAATAAAGTTATGAAATATAAAAACCTGTGTGAGTAACATCTACTTAGTGCTTCCTTCATATGTATAGTTTTATGACTCAGTGTTTTTAGAACCCGTACAAAAAATTAAAAACTGTAAACTCGTCATCGACTTCCAAAGGCTATATCTTGGAAGGGAGGTCGATTTCGAAAAAAATTTATAGGAATTACTGTGACGAGGCAGATTTTGCCCCGCCACGAAAAGGAAATATCTTCACCTATACTTGTATAATAAGACCTATCAACCGAAATATCTCCGAAGAAAACCGTTATGTTATCATAGGGGGTCTTTACCGATTGATATTTTGACATTGTTTTCCACCGACCAGTCCTATATTTGTGGCGGAGACCGTATATGTCTTTTGTTTTCAGAATTCATATATTTTAAAATTATTTCCGTTCAACCGTACATTTTCTGAATCGAGAGCGGTCTTTCAACTTGTTCAGTTTTTCCTTCTCTTCAGTTGTTTCTGTTTCTTTCCGAGCCGGCTGATTGACCGAGCAATTTGAGTGCAGCCAATGGGGAAATGAGTTACCGATAGTGGGGCAGTTTTCCCGAGGAGTGGTACTTCTTCGAGCCCTGCGCGGAAGGTCAAGAGCGAGGTCAGTGGAGATCGAGCTGCCGAGGAAAGTGCGTAAGGTGTTATTGCCGTGAGTTGGAAATTACGTCAAGAAGTTTGAAAGTTTAAGGCAAGTCACTTGTAGCATTATTGTTCCTTTCGTAGTGCAAACCTGAGGGCTATTTTCCGCTTTCTTTAGTCCGTTAGACTGGCTGAGAATATTTACCTACCGTTTTAAACTTGATCTAGTGATCGTAGACTGTGTAGAGTGCCGGCTTCCGCGTCCGTTATTCGACCGCCGTTGGGTCCCAGGAGGACTTGGTGTTCCTACCGTATTTTTGGTGCTTATTTTGTTAATAGATTGCCGACTTCCGACCGATCAAGTTACAGGTTGACAGTTCCTTCCGACCTGCTGTCTGACTGGCAGCCATTTTGAGGACCACAGAGGGAGAGAGAGAGATAGATAGAGAGAGAGAGAGACAGCACTGCCATTCGACTGAGGCCAGCTACGGTACCGATTTCCGCCGACAGAGGGTAACAGAGAGAGAGAGAGACAAGGAGAGAGAGACAGGGTGCACTGCCATTCGACTGAGACCAGCCACTGTACCGATTTCCGCCGACAGAAGGAGTGACTTGCCAGGATCTCAACAGACCGTAACTACCGTCTATTTTTACCGTACTCCTCTGGAGTGACCGTACAAAATTTAACCGTATTTACCGTCTATTTCAACCGTATTTTTCCTGGAGAGACCGTGTTTCATCAGCCGCCCCCACACTGACCAGGACGCCGGTTGACATCAATATTTGTTGAGACTTGTACATTTCTGTATATAATTTAATCCAGTAGGAATAAAGGACTAAACATTTATTTTGTTGCCAGTTATTTTTGCCAGTGAGAGACAGTTCCCTAAATCAGTTAGAACTAGATTTTCGTCAGAAGAGGTAGGTACTCTTTTTGAGCGATTAAAAACCGTCAGAAAGCAGAGACCAAGAAGACGCTACCACCCTAGTTTTCACTGCTACCCTTCTCCACTGATCATTCAAGTCTACCCGGGCTCTCTAATTTTTGGAGATTCTGTGAGAGACGTGGGGTTCCACTGATTGCCCCACTGGCGCCCGAGCAAAGGTAAGGAGCGTCCAGGGTGAGAGAAAAAGCCCATCACATCTGGCGCCCGAGCAGGGACTTCTGCTGTTCTGTGAGTAGTTCCTGTTACCGTTACCGTCCGTACCGTTTCTTTATTTTTTTTTTCTTTTCGAACCAAAATACTCTACACTGGCAAATTGGTAACCGTTCTTTGTTTCTTGTATATATCCATAGAGTGCATATTGTAAATATTTCTTCTGAGTTTCTGGTGCCGTAAAAATGGATGTCAACCGACTGAAGAGCGACGAACTTACGTGGGAGTTAGAGGCAAGAGGCTGCACCGTAGGACATACCGTTCAGGATAAGAGAGCTCAACTGAGAAGGGCTATCCATGCCGAAATTCCATTAATACCAAGAGATGACATTGACCAGGCACAGGAAATTGGTGTTTGTGGTGCCAAGTTGTTCGACTTGATGGGAGAGATATGTGAGTTTGACTTTGCTAATAGAGACAATGAGTTACAGCGCATTAGGAGCCGGCTACTGCACGTTCAAGGCCGACTGAGAAGTCTATCTCCGGAAGCTGCCAGTCTGCTTCACAAGAAAACCGAGCTGGAGCACTCCCTGAAGGTTGCTATGAGATTGCTGGAGAATACTCACTGGTTAGGTGGTATTCCAGGGAACCTGTCAGCTGGCACACCGTCGCTGATTGACCGGGAATTACCGGACTGCGCATCTAGACTTGGTGCAGGTTTGATTCCGTGTTCAACAACCGTTGGAGAGGCAGACTTGTTGAACTTGGGAGAAGAAGGTGACATATCCCGACCGACCACTCAGGATAACAGGCTGCAGCAAGACCGCCAAGAAGTTTGTAGGGTAATAAGCCAACAAATCGAACGTACTTTTTTGCAGAGTCGACCCTCATACAACCGACCGCCCGCCGATAACCTCCCATTTACCGTTGAACAATCTCTACCAACCGTCCAAACCGATGATGACCACAGACCGTTGATAACATCCCCTGAGTCCAGGCGATTATCGAGGGAGTTTGCCGAATCAACAAGGAGAGTTTCCTTTGCGTCATCTCCTACCATAACCGCTGGGGTGAGAGAGGTAGGAAGCGAAGTCTCAACGGCCAAGGAAACCGAACTGACGACCGAAGATCCGTCGACGAAACCGCCGAAAACTACCAATTATTCCGTTCCTACTGTTCCTGTATGGAAATGGAGCCTGACATTTGATGGGTCGACCAGTGTGACCTCTTTCCTTGAAGAGGCTGAGTATCTTGCCGAGGCTAGAAAGGTGAGCCACGAACAGTTATTCGAGTCCATCTACGAGTTGTTACGTAAGGATGCAAGAGACTGGTACATTCCTCGAAGAGGCACATTCAGCAACTGGACAGATTTCAAGGACCAACTCCGAGAGGCCTTTCTTCCTCCTGATTACGAGGAGATTCTACTAGAGGAGATCAAGAAACGCACTCAAGGAACCGATGAACGACTCTTGTTGTATGTAACTCGAATGCAAAATCTGTTTCAGAAACTGACCGTAAAGCGACCGACCGAGGAAGAGCAGGTGAATATCATCCGACGACGTTTACTGCCAGAATTGCAAACCGCCCTGGCCTTCCAACCGACTTCAACCATAGATGAACTGCTCCGGAAGGGAAAAGTTTTCGAATTGGTCAAATGGCAAGCTGCTAACTATACTTCGCCACCGATACAAAAAGGTCTCATCAACGAACCGCATCTTACCTTCCGAAATCCCTCACCGAACGTCCAAGCGATCGGAATGCACCTCAGCACACTGTCCGAACCGTCCGATAAACCGAAACTTGTCCAAAACTCTACAGCACGTCAGAGACAAGATGAACCGAAGAATACCGTCCGACCGCCAACCGAAACCCAGTGCTGGAGATGTGGTGGTAAGGGCCATCTACGAGTACAGTGTAAATCGAAACCGATACTTTTCTGCTCTCGATGTGGTAAGAAGGGTGTAATGTCCAGAGATTGTCAGTGTCCGTTACCGAGGAACTCCCCAAAGCCGGGGATCCGTCAGTTCCAATCAACTCCATCCCCTGTTATTCCGAAGAAAACCCTTTCTGATAACCGTCCTATAATTACTGTTCTTATAGGAGACAAGGAGTTCCAGGCACTCTTGGACACCGGATCAACCAGGTCCTTCATCAGCAGTGAAGTAGCTGCTCACTGCAAGGCCGCTGGAGTAAAACCGAATTATGTTAGGGACGTTACCACCACCGTCGCTAACGGAAGTTCTATCCCGATTAAGGAAATGTACACAGCACATGTTCAGGTTGGATCCGAAAATATTGAGGCTACGTGGTTGTTAGTTTCAGATTTACCGATCAGTGTAGTACTGGGAATGGATGTACTGAGAGCACACGACTTCTCTATCAATCTCCAAACCGCCGAATGCTTTCTGAATGGCAGGTCTCTAAAGGACAAGCCCATGACTCAGGAAAAGCAGAATCAGTTACCGTCACCGTTACCGTTACCGTTACCGACCGAAGGAACCATATGCCTGACCGAGGACAATGTAAGTTGCTTATGGTACAGGAGGAAATTGGCAGAGGTAAAATCGAATCCTATAGCGTTTCCTGACTACAGGATTGTATCAGGAAAATTATACCGCCATTTTTGCGATTCCGATGATTTTACAGAGCCAGAATTGGGAAATCCCTGGAAGTTATGTGTTCCGAAAGACGACCGAAGAGAAGTCCTTCTCGAAAACCACGACCGACCGACCGCTGGACACTTGGGAATAGCAGAAACGAAATTTCGCATAGCCCGCAACTACTATTGGCCAGGAATGTTCCGAGAAATTGCCCAATATGTCCGAAAATGTAGCAAGTGTCACCGATACAAGGTTCCACAGCAGAAACCGGTAAGGAATCATTCCTATGTGGTGGAAGAACCCTGTGAAAATGACAGATTCTCCAAATGGATGGAATTTTGGCCCACAGCTGTCCAAAGAGGTGTGTACCAGGCTTCCAAGGAAGATGGAGTGAATTCCCCAAAGCAGGAGTCGACCGCAGACCCCAGAGCATTCTTGAACTTTGATAGGGAAATGCGTTCACCGAACGCCAAATTTTCTACCGAGATTGCTAACAAGGAGGGAGAAAATCACACCGAACCGAATACCGAACCGCAAGTTGCTTACCATTTAAATAACCGTAACCGATTTACCGAAACTTTTAAATTTGTCCGAACTAGATTAACACGAGCCTTCGCCCAGCAAAGCCACCATAACCTACGTCGTGGGGACTGGCGTCATAGGATTGGAGACCAAGTGTACCGAAGAGAGCATCCCTTGTCTTCTGCAGTGAAGGGAGTTGCCGCCAAGTTGGCTCCGAAATACTCCGGACCGTATACCGTTGTAGACGTAGTCTCTCCTGTGGTGTATGACATCAAGGATGGCAGTGGTAAGGTTGTCAGCCACGTCCACATAAAGGACCTGAAATCCCCTGGGATTGAAAGGTATGTGCCGTTAAGAACCTGACCGACTAATTTTCCAATTTGAAAATCCGAGAAGGCTAAAAGTCTTCTTACCGAAATGGTGGAT
Source organism: Coccinella septempunctata (assembly GCF_907165205.1). Lineage (NCBI taxonomy): Eukaryota > Metazoa > Arthropoda > Insecta > Coleoptera > Coccinellidae > Coccinella > Coccinella septempunctata. Next base: position 7,892,643 of record NC_058190.1, on the reverse strand, counting down.
GCGCCAACCGACAGTTTTTAAATTACCGTTCGAATTCATCAGGTCATGAATTGACGCCGAGGTCAATAACCCCGCAGCTTTCACAGGCTGAGACCGACATTTAGAGATACCGCAACGATACCCAGGGAGGTTGAAAGAAAAATAAAACTTCGTTTTATTTTTCTTGCCGACGAAGGAGGGGGATGTGACGAGGCAGATTTTGCCCCGCCACGAAAAGGAAATATCTTCACCTATACTTGTATAATAAGACCTATCAACCGAAATATCTCCGAAGAAAACCGTTATGTTATCATAGGGGGTCTTTACCGATTGATATTTTGACATTGTTTTCCACCGACCAGTCCTATATTTGTGGCGGAGACCGTATATGTCTTTTGTTTTCAGAATTCATATATTTTAAAATTATTTCCGTTCAACCGTACATTTTCTGAATCGAGAGCGGTCTTTCAACTTGTTCAGTTTTTCCTTCTCTTCAGTTGTTTCTGTTTCTTTCCGAGCCGGCTGATTGACCGAGCAATTTGAGTGCAGCCAATGGGGAAATGAGTTACCGATAGTGGGGCAGTTTTCCCGAGGAGTGGTACTTCTTCGAGCCCTGCGCGGAAGGTCAAGAGCGAGGTCAGTGGAGATCGAGCTGCCGAGGAAAGTGCGTAAGGTGTTATTGCCGTGAGTTGGAAATTACGTCAAGAAGTTTGAAAGTTTAAGGCAAGTCACTTGTAGCATTATTGTTCCTTTCGTAGTGCAAACCTGAGGGCTATTTTCCGCTTTCTTTAGTCCGTTAGACTGGCTGAGAATATTTACCTACCGTTTTAAACTTGATCTAGTGATCGTAGACTGTGTAGAGTGCCGGCTTCCGCGTCCGTTATTCGACCGCCGTTGGGTCCCAGGAGGACTTGGTGTTCCTACCGTATTTTTGGTGCTTATTTTGTTAATAGATTGCCGACTTCCGACCGATCAAGTTACAGGTTGACAGTTCCTTCCGACCTGCTGTCTGACTGGCAGCCATTTTGAGGACCACAGAGGGAGAGAGAGAGATAGATAGAGAGAGAGAGAGACAGCACTGCCATTCGACTGAGGCCAGCTACGGTACCGATTTCCGCCGACAGAGGGTAACAGAGAGAGAGAGAGACAAGGAGAGAGAGACAGGGTGCACTGCCATTCGACTGAGACCAGCCACTGTACCGATTTCCGCCGACAGAAGGAGTGACTTGCCAGGATCTCAACAGACCGTAACTACCGTCTATTTTTACCGTACTCCTCTGGAGTGACCGTACAAAATTTAACCGTATTTACCGTCTATTTCAACCGTATTTTTCCTGGAGAGACCGTGTTTCATCAGCCGCCCCCACACTGACCAGGACGCCGGTTGACATCAATATTTGTTGAGACTTGTACATTTCTGTATATAATTTAATCCAGTAGGAATAAAGGACTAAACATTTATTTTGTTGCCAGTTATTTTTGCCAGTGAGAGACAGTTCCCTAAATCAGTTAGAACTAGATTTTCGTCAGAAGAGGTAGGTACTCTTTTTGAGCGATTAAAAACCGTCAGAAAGCAGAGACCAAGAAGACGCTACCACCCTAGTTTTCACTGCTACCCTTCTCCACTGATCATTCAAGTCTACCCGGGCTCTCTAATTTTTGGAGATTCTGTGAGAGACGTGGGGTTCCACTGATTGCCCCACTGGCGCCCGAGCAAAGGTAAGGAGCGTCCAGGGTGAGAGAAAAAGCCCATCACATTACCCCTACTTATTTTCATCGAGGAATCATCTCCCTAAGTCCTTCGCATTTATTGCTTACAGATATGCTGTATAATTCTGTTTTGCTGACCTACAGACCGCTGATTCGTTTTCAATAGCCCACCCTATATACCTCGTATAATAATTACATATCCTCTAACAAGTTGTGGATGTAATATAAAAAAAGCAACCTGACGACATCTTTCCTAATTAAATTTCTCATCATGGAGATAATCATAGGGGAACTGATTATAATTTCAGTTTAATATATTTTTTCTTATTTATACGAAAAATTCGTGATATCTTGAAAATTCCTCGTGCATTATTTATGTCCATGGAATAATTGAGTTTTCCTCGAATCAGAATCGTTTAACGTTCAGTTCCACACTGTAATATCTCTGCGTTTATATTAGGAATTTGTTCACCTATCTAACAATTTTCTAATGCCTTTTTATGGCCGTGGAATTATTTAGTTTTCCTCGAATACGTTCTTTATACCATGGAGAGATAAAAATAATTCAACATGAAATTATTCGTTAGCAGACATTGATTTTTAAATGAAATATTGTTGGTTAGATCACATCCGGAATCGCTTTTGATCAGTTTAAAAATTATATTTCAAACTTGTTAGCAGGCAGATCTACCCTATCTTAATTTTAGAGACACTTGTTGGGTAGCTCTTCGGCAACTCATTAAAAATATAATAGATGAATTTAGTATCGCCGATTGAAAAAAAATAAGAATATCCTTGAGAAAAATCCTTTTTGAAATATTCCCGTGCAATTTTCGGGCGAAAAAAAATTACATTACCCGTTTTGTGGAGAGAGATAGAGAGAGAGAGAGTTTTTTGGTGTTCTTACAATTTCATGAATTGCTTACACAGGTCATAGGTAGGTACAATGAAACAAAATGAAGTTACAAAAAATCGGATCGTAATCAGGGATGATTTCAATATTTAGCCTCACATATGTCAATAACTTCATACCTAAATTATAGAACGGGTATATTATGATGGCTTTTATTCACGTGGATGACGTTTGTTGAATCATAAGTGAATAATAGCCATAATATGCGGATAGAATACTGTATTTCAACCACGATTATGAAGAAATTATTTTTCGTTTCATTATCTTTAAAATCTGTATTCATTTCAATATCTCAATACTCATATACTATACAAGGTGAGTCTTCAAAATATATCTTAAGAAAAGACTAAAGACTTCTTCCCTTCACCTTGTTTTTCAACTTGTGTCGGTTGAAAATATGCAGGCTTGTAAAAATCCATAAAATGATTTAATTTTCTGTTATATCTCACACGATTTTATCGAATGAAATAATTCTCGGAATAAAGTCCTTCACTGATATGATGAATCTGCTCCGAATAGAAAGTTCCACCCACATCTTCCAGTTTCTTCATTACCATTACATACCATAAAAATGTCAGAAGTTCACAGAACCCAACTCTTAAAAGTAACTTGAACGGTCACTAATGAATATCTATTATATCTTATTATTATATAGTCCGTTCAAGAATGATTGACATCTCCGGCGGCTATGGAAAATCGAATTTAAGTTGGTAATAGCCCATAAGTTAAGATTTAGTGTTTCGGGATTAAGGTTGGTATTGTGAATGTACAGTGACCTATCATATGTGAATCTATGAGTCAATGATCGTCGAAAATTTGAATTGTGTACTGCTGTTTATGTCCTTAATTTATTCGTACAAATTGTAAACATTATTGTAACAATTCTGAATACTGATTAATATGCTTTGAAATTGAATATTTCTTATTTTCAAATGCTTTTTCAGGTTATATTTAAATATTACAGTTCTGTTATTAAACTACGGAAATTGTTTAAGCTCTTTTATGACCAGATTTTAAGCTACGTCTGGACTTTCAAGACCTACTGGGATGTCAATCATTGTTGAATAGACTATATATTTGACCATTTTGGAAAATACTACTATTTTTCATATACTCTAGTAGGTATAATGCGCCATTTTCGACAAATTTGATTTTCAAAATAAAAAATATCAGTGAATTACAAAAAATTGGGTACAATGGCTGAATGCCACAGATTAATATTGAAATTTAATACCTTTTAGATGTGTAGTGTCTAGTGTCATAGATTAAGCTTGTTATTCTGAAGAGAATTTTTTCTGTGTTTCGCTACCTTAATTGCGGTAACTCATTTGAAACTTTATTTAGACTCAAGAATCTGCTAGTAAAATATTTGTACAACCTTTGAGTATTCAACAATACTCAAGGGTACAACTCAAAGAATATCACTGATTAAAAACTCATTAATCCCCAGTGATTTATAAAAAAGTCATAATGCTCAAGGGAACGGAAACAGTTATGACCAGATTATGCATCGATTGTGGATAGAAATAAGTATTTTGAACTCTATAATTGAATATCACCATTTTTTGGTCTTTGAAAGTAGGTACAGTGGCCCCAAGAAAATATATTGTGTTGGACCAATAAAGTCTTCACTTATACTTGCCTTGCAAATGATACTGATTTCTAATTTAGTAATTGTTGAATAAATATCACCTTCATATTAGGGTATTCTGAATCTAACCTTCAACTTTCAGATGAGATAGACGCTGGATCTTTCTCAATTGTATGACTTAGTTCGAAAGTTTGCAAATTGGAGGTACGGGGTTTAAGAACTTTGCCACCTGTTTAAATAAAAATACAGTACCTCTGCGAGAGACTGTCAATCTTTGCTGTGAAAAGGCCAAGTAAACCTAGTAGACCATTTGTTGGCTTCACGACAGGCGTAAGTAATAAGTAATATCTATAAATCTTTAAAATTTTATAATTCGAACAGTGACAATTATTGAGCTCAACCATGCAGTAAAAGTATTCCAACGAGTTAAATTAAGGCCAAGTAGCTCGTAAATAAAAATGACCTATTTTGTATTTTAATACATGATCCTTTTTACTCAGAATGGCTGTGCATTAACGTTGGTTTTAAAAATTTGGTTGTGACTTCCATCAGTAAATCCTGATGAAAAGACGGATATACAGATTTCTTTATATTTTAAATTTCTGTCTCAGAATGCGAATATTTTGCTGAATATGATGTTACACATAACGCACCGAAAATATACACGCTCTTGTATAATATGCATCTACGTTTGAAACAATTACTTTTTATAAATAGAACAAGATTCTGAGAATTATTGAATGAAATACCGGTTTTCTACTTATGGAGGTTTTTATAGACATAAATTAAAACATGTATGAGAAAGACTAGTGATTGTAGAGATAATAATGCGGTTGAATTCTTGACCTGAAGCAGATAATTTTGCAGGGAATGGTCCTATTTTGATGTGATATTTTCTAATATCTAAGCATTGATGATCTTCCCGTATTTTCATCTCGTGGCCTCTACGCATAATCAGATTTCAATTAAAATGAGTTTATTTATACCATATAGCTTCCGTCAAATTCTTGCGTATTCTCACTATACTTTCCGATCTGTGTCTATAAACAAATGCGAAGGACTTAGGGAGATGATTCCTCGATGAAAATAAGCAGGGGTAGTTCCTATGAATTTTTTTCGAAATCGACTTCCCTTCCAAGATACATCCTTTGGATAGCGATGACGAGTTGACAGTTTTCATTTTTTTTAAGGGTTATAAAAAACACTGAGTCATGAAACTAAACATAATATGAAGCACTAAGTAGATGTTACTCACACAATTTTTTTAGACCTCATAACTTTATTATTAGGGGATGAAAATAACAACCTCTTAGGATTTTCCTTCGAAAATTGTTTTCGTGGGTTACATTTTCGAAAAATAAAATTCTCTTATGGTTTCTCATTCAATTCTGGAGAGAAAAAGTCTCTTGCAAAATTTCGATACAGTCGATACTTTTCTCGGAATAAATACTGATCACTGTTTCTTCCATTTCAACCGTTAAGTGTTCCATAAAAAGACTACATGCCGCTAAAAAACATGCATCAAATCTCTCTGCTTCATAGACCTTCGTATAATGCTCGTAAGATTTTATTTATTCCGAGAAAAGTATCGATTGTATCGAAATTTTGCAAGAGACTTTTTTTCTACGAAAATTTTGTTAGTAACGTCTACTTAGTGCTTCATATTATGTATAGCTTCTGAGGGGTACTTCGGTACCTATGGAGAATCAGGATAATATGATATGAAGCTGATGACCCTTACTATATACTGTTGAAGTAAGAACTGCTGGCCAAAGTTGATTTGGGACCAGTCCACTTCTATAAAGCAACCTGCTGACAACTAATATTATGTTCGGCCTAATGCGCATGCGCAACTAAGTTAGGTACACGTGCTATTAATGGTGCAGAAGCCAGTTCTGTCGGGAATGCGAATAGATAAAGGCTACTCTCACCATTAATAGTTTCAAGCGACCATCGGCCATTTTGTATTATTCACCAGTGTGTTAATATATCTTTAAATAAACTTTGTTAAAAACCGTTTCATCAGTTTTAAGAGTATCCACCCTCACATATACTGATACTTTAAAATTCAATTTATGGTATTTTATCATTGAATATATAAATCGAAAAAGTAACAAATAGCACATGGTAATTTATATATTAAGAAAAAAATACCTGCTCAACGACAAATATTTAAAATTTATATAATAACAACATATTTTTCCAGTAGATATGAATTTCACTTGCAAGAAAAAGTGTTCATCAATTAAACCTTCAATTGAGTAGGTACCCTACTGATTATTTAATTTTATAATATAATTTTTTTCGATACTTTTATTATAGCATCATTCTATTTACCGACTTCGCGCCAGACTTTTAATTTATTTTATTTGGGGAAATCTATTCGAAAATTCATGAGAAACATCTAAACTCACCTAACCTGCAATGAAATGAAGGCAATTAATTTCAAATTGACGTTAGAATTCCCTATTACAGAAATCCACAATTCACTGTTAGCGATTACAGCGACTCACTTATTTTCTCCATTTTCGGAGACATTTTTTAGTACGGCGCAAGTTCCTTCTCCTTCTCTCTACTGTCCATAGACTTGCCTCTGACTTCCGGAAATCACAGAAAAAAACTAAAATTTAATGTTCCGATGAATACTTTCGACATTTCATGAAATGCTTATGGATTCACGATAATACCAAAAAAACATTCATCAGGTACAAAGCATGAAATGTCAAAATGATTTATCGGAACATAGGATTTTGTTTTTTTTTCTATGGTTTCCGGAATTGAGGGATTGAGCAGTTCGAAATGGCTGTTTTTCTTCAGTTCGAGTTTTTCCGTGACAACTCTGAAAGTTTTCATTCTTCACACAAAATCGACTGAAATAGTACGTAAAGGTTGTATTTTGAAGATCTTGAGTTTTAATTAATTCGAATTGTCCAACTTGATGATTCTCTCATAATCACTATGTATGTACATTTCAGGTTTAAACAGCAAACAGTATTATAAAACTACATAACATAACAACTCAAAATGGTGAAGTCTTGAGAAAAACCCCGCAGCAGATATATTGAAAACAATGTGACATAAAGTTTTCGACGCCTTTCCATAAGAATCCCATCAACTCATAAACCGTTGTGTTTTTATTCAAGGTGTGGCAAACTGTTGACATTGCCATCAAATCAGCTATGTAACGATGCAAAAATATACTGGATGTGCCGTTTGAAATAAGAAAGTACTAGGCTGTTCACGGCATAACCGGAAGTGGCAGAGATCAGAAAATATTTTAGATTTAGAGAGAAAGAGCATTCAAATTTATTCGAAGGCGGACATGTTTCGGCGTAGTGCCGTCTTTAAAGCCTAGCTGGAAAATATGAACGATGGCTTAAATCACCAGAACAAGGCTGTATTTGGGTCAAAGATGATTGCGTAGTCAGTGTTAAGGTATGAGGATATATAAACAATAAATAAATATAAATATAAGTAAATATGTGAGTCAACTTACAATCTAATAAAATTCTGTTGCTTTAATTTCGTGACACTCTTAACAGAGACTTTCATAGTGGAAAATGGTGAAAACTGACACCTTTCAGAAGATCTATGATTACTTCGCTAAGCACTTCTCATTACCACGAGATACGCAAATGTATTTTCAATACATTATTATGTATTGTTATGGTTCGAGTTTCCCCAATATAATTTATGTTATGGTAACTTGAAAAATAGATAGTGAGTCAGAATTATTTTTAGAAAAGTCACTTCTTGAATTGAATGAATTGTTTTTGGTTTAATAAGTTACGATTCTGTTGGTGGAAATAATAAGATAATATATAAATAAAATTAGAAATCAACGGTCCGTAACAAATTGGCGCCCAACGTGGGGCAATTAGAGCTACAGAAATAATGAAAATATGGAATCCAGAAGCAAGATTGTAGCTGTAGCACAAAAAATATTGATTCTAATATATTGGATTTTCTTTTGAAGATGAGGGAAGATATAAACAGAATATTTAATGAAGACTCTAAAAGAATTGACGAACCATAAAAAAAAATGATGAACAATCTAGGAAATTGGAGGAAAATACTTTGGAAATTAAAAAACAAATTAAAGAATATGCAGAGAGAATAAAAAGAGAAAGGGAAACAACTACAAGAGCAATGGAAGAAACAACAGTGAAACGAGATCAGGAAAATTTGATTCTACCGAACATAATAATCGAAAGGAAGTACGAGAACAGCTGGATGCTAAATTAAATGAAATAGAGAGGAATGCTGAAAACCAAAATGCGAAATTCCTGACCGAAGAAAGTTCTTGTACGTCAAAATCAATCAATTTGGGGACCATCAACAAATGGAATTACTAAAGAAAAATAATAAATGAAGAAGCAAGACATAAGAGAAACAGAAACATCACCATAAAGAGAAAATAGGACAGTATAATCCAAAAAGTGAAACAGATTGGAGAGAAATATGTGAAGAAAGAAAGAAAGAGAGGAGTCCGATTCGACAGTGATGGTGAACACATGTGAATCTTTCGTTCCGCGTAATTTGCGATATTCTACCTGAATTTGTTTCATAAATACGATAATTTCGACGAAGACCAGTGAAGCAATCGACAGGAATGTAAATCAGTTTTTGGTTTCACATTATTATCGCGCATAGACGCTATAAAGTGATCGCCAATCTTTTGGCTTTGTATTCAGACCTGACTTTTTTGTGATTATTATTGTTATTTATCGGGCGATAAGCGATAACCTCAGCCTATCTCACAGATTCTTTCATTTTCTTTGAATAGGCAACCAACAATACATCTGTGGAGTATTGCTGGATGTCAAACCAACAATTCATCACTCCGAATAAATTGCCTTTGACTACATCGGCACAATAATCAAACAAACATGAACTCATCCAATATCTCACCTGTAACCAACAACCAAAACACCTCGTCCTATGTAGCTGCAGCAAAGGCAACCCCAAAACCTAATTTTCCGAAGAAAGAACAAGCAATACTGTTCCATTGTGAAGAGTCTTTGAAACTTTTCGATTATGTAAAAGCTATAGGCAAAATCATCGGCCCCAAAAATATCTGCTTCGCATCTAGAATTTCTAATAATAGAATTTGCATATACCTGAGCAAAATCGAATATGTAGACCAATTAATGGAAAATAATAGAATCATTAAAGTCGAAGAATACGACCTTGCTATCCGAAGACTCGTCACACCAGCCAAAAGAGTGATAATATCCAATGTTTGCCCGTCTATACCTCACAATCTCATAGAAGAAGCCTTAAAAAGCATGGAGCTCCAGTTGGTATCTCCTATAACATTCCTGAGAGCTGGTATTCCAGATGATGAATATAACCATATCCTCTCCTTTAGGCGCCAAGTCTATGTCATTCCGCCATCCGAATCTTTCACCTTACGGACTTCCAAACTAATTAACTTCGAGGAAAACGAACATCGAATTTTCTTCTCCACAGACAAAATGGAATGTTATATATGCAAGCAAACGGGACACATAGCTGCAAATTGTCCAAATACAAATTCAACTAGAGACACCGAAATGCCTCTCACACCAACACCAATATCAAGTACAGAAGTGTTTGCCTCTACATCTCTCCTTACTCCTCAACAAGAGAACCTGCCCGAACCACCTGAAGCAACAGAGACTACCGTCCCAGAAGAATCAGCGACAGTACTCAGCCTAAAAAGAGTACTTTCTAGCTCAACTGAACAAGATGATCCTCCTTCCCCATTGACTAATAGCCCATCAGAAAGTCCTCAGATGCCTCCATCAGTTGCCCCTGCTAAGAAACCTGCCGCAAAACACACCAAGAAGAAAGCAAAAAAAGAGGACTCCAAAATGTCTGATCACTCAAGGCAAACTATCGAACAATTATACAAAAATGACCCTAGCTCTTTCAATATACCAATACAAAACCTTCTAGCTTTTCTTGAAAATTCCCATGGTAGCAACAACCCTTTGAAAGAAGCACAGGAAATAACAAATGATATCAAACTACTACTTATAGATCTCCACATCATATATCAGTCCTTGTCTGACCGATCACTTAAAAATAGAATTACAAGAATGACAAAAAAAATCAGGAAAGAACTGAACATTCCTGAGCTAGATAACAATTACTCAGAATCCTCCCAAGAACCAACAGAAGAGGATTGCTACTCAGACAACTCCCAGATGTGAATTTCAATTAAACAACGCTCTTCAATCTTATTCAGTGGAATTGCGAAGGTTTCTACCCCCGCCTCGAGTATATTCAACACCTAATATCCGAGGCTTCCCCTGATATTTTATGTCTGCAGGAAACGAACTTCAAGAAAGAACATAACCCCAAACTAAAAGGATTCCACGGCTACCACCATATAAGAACTGTCTGTAACAGAGCCAGCGGGGGAACCTCCATTTTCGTCACCGACAACATCTACTCTAGTAATATACTACTCAAAACGAGCTTGGAAGCAGTAGCCATATCTGTTTGGAGTCCCTACAAAGTCGCCATATGCTCCCTTTACATCCCACCGGACTATGACCTAGCCTTGACAGAGCTTATAGACCTGATCGATCAACTTCCTTCTCCATTCATTATCGTAGGAGATTTTAATGCACACAATAAAATGTGGGGATCTGAAAAAACGTTTGGCAAAGGCAAGATAATTGAAAGCCTTCTCAACAATTCCTCCATATGCTTACTAAACACTGGCAGTAACACTCATTTCAACCCATCAACAGGAAGTTTCTCTGCTATTGATCTTAGCCTCTGTGACCCCAATCTAACATACAGGTTATCTTGGTGTCCTTTTGACAACCTATTCGGGAGTGATCATTACCCAATCTTGATAACTGACAAAAATGACTCTCAATCAAGGAAAATAATCAAATGGAACATCACAAAAGCTGACTGGAACAACTATAAGGCACACACTGACGAACATCTTGCAGAACTTCAACTATCGGAAGACATTGATGAAGCCCTTTACCGGGTTAATCATTGTATCGTTTCAGCAGCCGAAATGTACGTGGGCACAAGCAGCAGCACTAATAAACGCAGAAGTGTGCCCTGGTGGAACGATAACTGCCATAAAACAGTTAGCGACAGCAAAGCGGCCCTCAACAAATACCGTAGAACCAGAAACGCAGAAGATCTAATCAATTTCAAAAAACTGAGAGCTATAGCAAGGCGCACCCTCAAAAAGAGCAAAAAAGACTCATGGCGCAATTACGTATCCTCAATAACCAGCGACACTCCTGCCTCCGAGGTTTGGCGGAAAATAAAACGGATGAATGGCACTAAAATACATAACACGATACCAGCTATCATACTTCAAAACACAGTACTGAATGATGACCAAGAGATAGCAAACACACTCGCCGATCACTTCCAAGAAAGGTTCAAGAACAGCAACGCGACTGAATACGATCGTATGGACCCAAGTCCAACAACTCTAAACCATGGTGAAGTCGATGACCACACTTTCCTGAATCAACCCATCACCTTCCACGAACTGACAAACGCCCTTAAGAAGTGCAAAAACTCTGCTGCTGGTCCTGACAATATTCCCTTCATTTTTCTGAAGAAATTAACAATATATGGACTAATCAAAAATTCCCAAAACTATGGCAAAAATCGATCATTCTACCAATACATAAGCCCGATCAACCGCCCGACCGCGCTAACTCATACAGACCTATAGCCTTAACCTGCACCATGTGTAAACTTATCGAAAAAATCATTACCCTAAGACTTCAGTGGTTTCTACAAAAATATAATATAATCTCCCCCAACCAATCAGGTTTCCGCCCTCATCGCTGCACACTTGACAACCTGGCATCCCTGCACGATTACATTTCAGAAGCTTTCAACATGAGACAAGATGTAATAGCCGCAATTTTTGATATTGAAAGTGCCTTCGACCGTCTATTCAAACACGTCATTTTAAATTGCCTATCAAAACATCACTCCAGTGGGAACATCTACAAATTCGTGGACAACTTTCTAACAAATCGTAAATTTGTGGTGAATGTTAATGGAAAAACTTCTGTTGAGATGCCGCAAGTACATGGATTACCACAGGGATCTGTCCTTAGCCCAATTCTTTTCATACTGGCCATAAACGACATCTCAAAATCAATTATCTGTCCTGTACAGTTTGGCCTATACGCGGATGACCTAATAATATATTGCCGAGGTAAAAGTACTAAAACCACATCTTTACAGATCCAAGCCACAATAGATCAACTACAATGGTCAAATAATATCGGACTAAAATTCTCCACAACCAAATCAAAAATTATCAAGTTCAGCAGAAGAACTACCAGCACAATATCCCCACATATACTTCTTAATGGTGTCCCACTTCCAGTTGTCGAAACCCACAAAATACTCGGTGTGATATTTGACAGCAAACTCACATGGAAAGAGCATATCGTGAATCTTAAAACTAACTGCATGAGGAAACTCAACATATTAAAGACGCTATCCCACACACAATGGGGCTCAGAAGAAGAAGTACTACTAAGATTGTACAGAACCCTCATCAGATCGAAACTCGACTACGGCAGCATAATATACCTCTCAGCCTCCAAAACCAATCTTAAATCACTAGACGCCATTCACAACACCGGACTCCGACTTTGCTTAGGAGCTTTCAGGTCGAGCCCAGCTGAGAGCATTTATATTGAAGCAAACGAACTCCCCCTCCAACTGAGGAGGCAACAACTACTGCTTACATACGCAGCACGCGTATCTGCTGATGCTCACAACCCTCTATACCCCCATCTCTTCTCTTCTGTATCAACGGTTCAAACTCCTGTGCACAACCACCCACTGGCATATACTCTCAAAAGTCTAATACCCGATATTGATTTTTCAAATACCTTACCATACCCAATCCCCCTGACTCCACCATGGCAAAAATCAGTTCCACCTGTTGACACATCCCTATCTAAGCTGCCTAAGCATGTAACACAAAGTCGCCTAATCCAACAGAAATTTATGCAAAAAATTGAAGAGGGGTCATACGACATTGTCTACTTCACTGACGCCTCGAAAAGTGATGCTGGACTGTTTTGCTCTGTGGCTACTGAGAATAGTGTTCTACAACAATACCAACTACCAAACTATGCAAGTGTTCTTACGGGGGAACTATATGCCATCCTCAAAGCAATAGAAAACATAAATACCAACCACCATAATGTTGCTATATGCACCGACTCAGCGTCTTCCGTAGAGCTCATCAAAGACCGACATACTCAGCATCCTATCGCCCAAAATATCCACGACCACTATCAACAGCTAATTAATACCCATCACCGCCTGACAATAATTTGGACACCCTCACATGTAGGCATAGCTGGAAACGAACTCGCCGACAAAGCCGCTAAGAGCGCCTCCAAGCACCTCACCGAAACACCCAACATCACCACACAAAAAGATCTACAAGCACTCCTAACGTCCAAAATTCAGGAAAGATGGCAACAAGAATGGGACCGCAATTCCTCTAAGCTACATGATATCCACCCAAGCGTGAAACCTCTCAAGTTCACCATATCAGACAGACTGACCACAGTCATAATGAGAAGACTCAGAATTGGACACACCAGATACACCCACGGTTACCTTATGGCTTCATCTGCGCCCCCGCTATGTGAACACTGCAACACAGTGCTCACTGTCAAGCACATCCTAATGGACTGCTCCTTCCACTCTGCGAACCGAGAATTACATGGCCTCCAGGGAAACTTAAGTGCAGACCTCACCAAGCCGGACTTCAGTGTTAACATAGTGAACTTTCTTGATAGTCTATCCATTGCTCATTGTATTTAATTTACCTCATTGTTGATTTTAATGTCCCTTTGTGTCAATGACCATAGCAGTCGAGACACCTTCTTTTAATAAAAAAAAAAAAAAAAAGAAAAGATACTAGGTTGAAGAAGGAAGACTTAGGTTAATAGTTAACATTTTTTTTTGTGGAATTTAGTTTTGAAAATTTAAAATGTTTATTTCCAAAATCTGCAATAAGGGGAAAAATATTTTATATTTGGGGATTTTGTTAAGGTTCGAAATTCCCGAATATAATTTAGTTAGTTTGTTTCATCAGTAGGAGGAATAAGAGGATATTTGTGTTGTGGCCATGATAATTATTTAGGGTAGTATTATAATACTTCGTGTTTGAAAATTAATGGTGTTATGGTAAAAGAAAGAATAGATTGTGAGTTAGAATTATTTGAAAAAAAATCATTTCTTGAATTGAATGAATTGTTTCTGGTTTTATAAGTTACGATTTTGTTGGGGGAAATAATAAGGTAAAATATAAATAAATGAGAATTCAACGGTATGTAACAGTATTTTCCATGAACCCTCGTATTGAAACTCCAAAATCTCTTCCGATTCTCATTAGGTCCTTTCGTCTGTTTTTCAGTGTAGTGTAATCTACACTGCACTTTAAATCAGCTGATTTTCGGTGTAATTACGAAAACGAATGAAAAAACCACTGACGTTAGGTTGTCACGCTCATAGACTAATAATTCGAATTCGAAATATGGTTACGTTCCTCAGAAGATGTGTTACGTGTTACTTTTTCATCCAAGTGATGAACTTATCAGAAATTATAAATTTAAACTTTTCCATTCTGAAGTAGATTACTGTGACGTCAGTGACATTAATATCAAATTTTGAATTTCACACCACAGAACTAATATTACAACTCCTTTTGTCTAGGTGTGGATAAACGACACCTCCTCTACACTTTTGTGAATCCAATAAGCAAACGAATACTAAAATCGAGTGTAAATTACACCGATTGTAGGTAAGTGCTACACTTTCTATGCAAACGAAAGGACCTATTGTAAACAAACCACTGTTAAACGCTTCCCTATATTCAATTATATTTCTTAATGGTCAAAGAATGAACTGTTTTTCAAACTGCTCTCTCGTTATAAGGTTCTTGAACCTACTTAATTTTTGAACTAATGAATATAGAGTGTATGGACCATGCAAAACGTGCGCCAACTGGATTCCGCTTATTGAACTCGGACATCAATGGTAATTAGGTCATTTATATTGTCCGGATTTCCCTGTTCCACCGGTTTCATCGTCCAGCTTGCATTTGCGTGCTTTCCGGTTATTCCTGTTGGATCATTTACAGTCCGGTATCCGATTCTTCCACGAACTCAAATCCCAGCATGCCAGCTTTTCGTGAATTCATTTTTCAGTTTAGGTAATCCGGCATCATTACGACCTCTTTCTCGTTACTATACGTTATGAATATTTGACCGTCTCTTTCTGCCAGTCTTACTGGATACTACTGGATAAAATTTGAGCAGATGAAATGTCATTTGCGCGTTATTTGTGCAGCCTCACGTTTGGAGTGAGATTACATAAACAGGAATGGATGTTTTTCTCAACTCCTTGTTTGTAAAATATACAATAAATGTAGTGAACTCAGATACATATTTATATACTCCATTCAATTCTATAAAAGCACTCGTTTGGCCATGGGAATTTGACACATTCTACACAGCATAGTAGGAAAATGTGAGGTTTTGACGTTTATCAAAATATATTTGGGTTTTAAATTAGCGCTATATTGTCCATTTTACGTAAAAGTCTCAGTTATTACGTAGGTATTTCTCGCAATGTGCATTTACGTCAGAAAATTAATTAATTCGAAAATCTGTGCTGACACGAGTTTCAGAATATAACGTGCGTTCAAAAAATTCGTCGTCAAGTAGGCTATGAAATTTTGAAGGCTGATGTTCGGTGGCTGAACGTATGTCTTTCCTTGAATTACTTCATCTTCCCAAAATGTAAACAATGATGACATTAACCTATATATCGTAATTTTGTACGGAAAGGCACTTTTCAGAAAAGGTTACCTGTAAATTTCACCCAACGTTCGAAAAGCATTTCTTTCATTGAGTAAGATGACAAGAATCCAAACAATCTCAGGCGGTTAGAAAAGTTCTTCGTGAAAATTTTAACCGTCCACTATTTTCATACGTAAGAGACATGAATCTTGAATTGATCGTGGTAGTATGTTTTTTTGTAAGAAGGTTCTAGTTACTTCAGTCATATGAATAGATTACAGTAAGATTCTCAATAATATGTTTATTAATTCTCTATAAATATTGAATTGATTCAGTCATTACTGAAAATCCATGATTAAACTAAAAGAACTGAATTACATGAAAATAGCTATTGGACAATTTATTGAAATTCAATTCAGCTATAAAAAGGCATGATGCTTTCTCCTTCATAACGTTCTGCTATTGAAGTTCCATAAAAGAAAGTAGGTCCACATTTTGCCTTTGACTGATGCATAATGTCAGTATCGAGGTCAGTATGCATCAGTTCAGTATGATACTGAACTCCAATTTTTCTTGGATGCTACAAGGTTAGGTAATCACAACCTTTTCAGTTTTCTGATAACATGTCAATTTGTCAATCTTTATGGAAACAAATGGATATCTTTTTTTCAAAATCGGGTGGCATATGCCAACGGATACTCCATCCACTTGAGATAAAATCTGAAGAGAGGTTTGTCGAGCTTCTGTCACCATGTTTTCATTATTACTGAACTCTAGAGTTTTCTTTTTTGGTATACCACTTCCTTTTTTGTTTGAACATACCTGTTTCGTCAACACATCGCAAAACAGTACAATGGAAAAATTCATTCTTAATAATCAACAGCAACATAGGCTTCAATGAAGTCGCCGGAACAGAATATTTCCATTTTCCTTCAATTCTCTTTCCAATTTTGAAGTAGAATTCAATAGTAAAAGTCTTTCACACGTCCGTAAAAACCATCTTTATAATTTGCTGATAATTTTAATTCAACAACAACCCAAAATGCTAAAATGACAGTTCACCCGGAAAATAGTAAAGCACGAGCTAAGAATTACGTTTAGACACGAAATATCGACGTTCAAAATTCCATAGCCTACTTGACGACGAATTTTTTTGAACGCACGTTAGTTATATTTTTGCTATTTATTTATTTACAAAAATGAACTCACACAGGTTGACAAACACCCAAAACAGCGTTCATTAAGACTTAAACATACAGTGTACATAATGATATGAACAATCTACAGGGTTGGGATAATGTATGGAACCAAGTGAATATCCTTTGAACGAAAAGGACAATATTTATGAAATTTGCAGATAAGTGCAATGGTGCAAAATTATTATTATGCATATACATAACTTCAATGTGTTTATTTGAACGTTTTCTTACGGTAATGTAAAAAACTCAAAAGAAGTTCATTAACGTGCGATAATTCCTCGTATATACAGATTTTTTACACTAAACCTAATATATTCCAAGTTCTTTCAACATCTGCAAAGATATACAGGAGGTCTCATATAAATTAAAAAGTTGAGGATATTTCCGGTTCAACCGGAATTATATTATCAGCAAAAAATTGTAAATTTCATTCAATTCATTTTGCGCCATTGCACTTACCTGTAAAATTTCATAAATATTCTCTTTTTTGTTCATAGGATATTCACTTGGTTACAAACTTCATCCCAACCCTGTATATATCTGCCGTGGAAGAGAATTAAATGATTGACACATAATATACAGTTGATCGAGAAGAAGATAATGTTGGTTATCTTTTTTAGCTAATGGTTGAAGACGCTTCACCATCGTGTTCGAAAAATGTTATAAAGAACTTAATATCCACAAATACTCATATGGTATATAGTATTTATTTTCTGTATATCCTTTGCCTTTTGTTACAAATTTCAACCATCTTGCCTGAGTAGATTGCTTCAATAATTTTTTTGACATTTAGATGTTGAGAAAATAGATCATTGTATTCGAACAGAAAAGTCATATAGTGTTAAAATTTCATTCCTTCTGAAGTGTCCTCTACATGATTTCCTAAATGTTAACTTTTCCTTTACTTGTATGGCTTTCTTCTGGAGAATTGACGACTCCAAAATTTCCTGTTCATATTTTTTCACATCCATTGGGTCCTTGATTGAATCAGACTCACCATCAGAAAATTCTGAATCTGATTCTCCCAATGAAATAATGAATGGGGAGATTACCCATAACCGCCGAGTCCTCTATTATGAACTTATCACAACGGAAATATAATTTCCACATTTCTGTTGTAGGTACATTTCGCAAGAGCCATAAACTCGTGACCTCATCTATCTAATAGAAAAAAGAATATATTATGTTCTTGTAGTAGAAGTTCTTAGAAAACGCCATGGCAATTTTATGATTATTACGGCCGGTTTTTAACCCTACTAAAAATGACAGTAAAGGAATCTTTAAGCTTACAGTGACGTTTAATTCGATTATGAAACTGAACGTTATTATTTTATCCTGATTCTCCGTAGAACACCCTCAGAAGCTCTGTGAGCTTTACGAGTTCGGAGAACCAGTTGTGTTCTGTGTAGGCTTTGTTACTGTGTCCTTACGCCACCTTTAGGCACAGCACTGCTAATTTTAACCCAACAGTGAATGGTGGCCCTAACCCGTATCGCTAGAAAATTTCTTCCCTAGCCCGGGATCGAACTAAGTACTTTGCGGTTGGAAACACTAAAACGACGCTTCTAACCACCAAGCTGCGGACTCTATAATAATTATATATAATATATAATTTCAATAGGATTAAAGGTACTGACAATGATATGGGGGTAATATAAGAACACAATGCTCTTTCAAAATTAAGGTCATCAACTAAATGTTTTCATTGTCCTCTAATACTACTACTACTACTAGGGTAGTATTGCCAAATTTGTTCTTATCTGAATTTTGACTGAAATTAATGGACCTTCAATTCTGAACAGCACCTCTTTTTTTTTGAACACATTTTTTTGTAGTTGTAGTTGTAGTTTGATTAATATTAGTTGTGGTAACGTAGTTCTCACATTAACAACTCATTTCATAAGTTCCAACCTTATAGTCCGAGAGCTGGCAGCAAAAACAACTACCTCATAAGTTACCAAAGGTTTGGTTTGGCACTTTGGTTCATTTAAATCATGTGAACTTGAAACCGTCCGTCTGCCGTTCGTGAGTGGTCGCCTTATTGGATTAAAAAAATTGAAAAGATGTGAAAAAATCGATTAGAACTTTCCAATTATGTATTACCAAGATGAATGTTGTGTCAAAATGGTCTAGGATCTTAATTGAATTGAAATCGTAAGCGTCTGCCAACAGGGGTGGTCGCTATTTTGAAACAGATGCTGTCAAATACAGGGTGGTCCAGATCGTAACCAACAAATTTTAACCACGTATTCTACATCAAAAATAAGCCCTAGTTTGTCATATAAACATATGTCGAGAAATGTTTCCTCTCCGAGATACGGGGTGTTAAATTTATTGAAAAAAAATATGTTTTTTATTAATAACATTCACACTGCTTGAAATATTTTTGTGAAATTTGAGACATAGGTTGAGACTACCAGTGGCGTCCGTACTGCAGCGAGACTGAATATTTTCAGATAAAAAAATGATACGCCTTTGGGTTTTCCGACAATAAAACTTTTCAAATTCTTATTTAATTTGGAGAAAATTCGGTCTATTGATTTTTTGCTGTACGAGGCACCGTTTCCGGTTGAAAAAATGAAACACATTCTCGTGCATGAAGAAATCGCCAAAATTTGATATACCTAGCAATAAAAAGCTTACTACGGTTTTGTAGCAATTTTCTAAGATTAGATAAATTCAACACACACACAACTCCTATTTTTAGACTTTTTAAGGTTTTCACTCCCAATCTCTGAAACAAAATCAATTAAAAATGAAATCAACGATTTGCTCCTGCGTAAATTCTTGCACTAATTTGTCAGGAGCAAATTAACTAGAAAAAATTGTTGCCTGCCAATGAACTCAAAATAAATAACGTTGAAATTATAATTATAAGTTGTAACGTTTCGGAGTCTATATCAGACTCCTTCATCAGACGAAAAATCTACTTTTGAAAATCTTCTGAATTGTGGCTTTTGTTTGACATTAATTGATTTTGTTTCAGAGATTGGGGGTGAAAACCCTAAAAAGTTTATGAAGAGATGCAGAATCCTCCCAGAATAAATTTCAATCGATATCCTATATTTAGGGTAGAGTAATTTGATCAAAAAACTAAAATGACAGTTTTGGTTTCCAATTACTCGTTTCAATACAAGCATAACCATAAAAAACTGTAATTTCCTTATTGTGGAAAGCAAAGTGTGCCATGGAGTCAGCTTCGAACATTTATTTGAAGTTTGACAGTAATTTATCACAGTGATAAGTCAGTTTCTCTAACTAAATACCTTTTTGTTTTACGAGTCAGGAACAAGCCGATATCCATTTCTGTTATGGAGTGGCAAATGGAAACTCGGCGGAAGCAGCTAGGGAGTACCGAAGAAGATTTCCGAGAAGACGCCATCCGCATTCCTCAGTTTGTCAACATTCACCAACGATTCAGAACTAATGGACTTAGTACTAGACCTGATGAAAGGCAGAATAGGGTGAATATTGGGCAAGAAAGGAACAATAACAGGATTCTTCGTGAATTTGATAGGAATCCAACAACAAGCAGTCGAATAGCAGCTCGCACACTTCGATTTTCTAAGTCAAAAATTCTTCGAGTTTTAAAAAAGGACCGTCGACATGTTTTCCATTTGCAACCCGTCCAAGGTTTACGAGAAGGTGATGAACATCGAAGGTTATTTTTTTGCCAGTGGATTCTTCGTTCAATTGAGCAGAATAGAGACTTTTTAAATACATACCATATTATGGACTGATGGATCGTGTTTTACTCGTCGGGGCGTGGTAAACTTTCATAACCAGCATGTATGAGCCCACGAAAATCCACATCCCATTCGACCAAGAAATTTCCAAGTAGAATTTAGTGTTAATGTTTGGCTTGGAGTTTATAATAATCACCTATTTGGACCCTATTTCTTACCAGAACGAGTTAATGGTAAAATTTTTTTACAATTTCTAATGACAGAGCATGCAAATATGTGGGAAAATATTCCAGTAGAATCAAGATTAGCGGCTTGGTTTCAACTTGACGGTTGTCCAGCCCACTTTCATAGAAATGTGAGGAACTGGTTGGATAATAATTTTCCAGAAAGATGGATCGGACGTAATGGGCCAGTCAGTTGGCCTCAACGGAGCCCCGATATTACCCTTTGGACTTCTTCGTATGGGGGTTTTTGAGAGAATTCGTATATATGACTCCTGTGAACTCAAGGAAAAACTTATTGGACGTATTCAAAATGCTTGAGACGAATTAAGAAATCGAAATTTAGCTGCTGCTGTCGGATCTGTTAGACGTCGATGTGAATTATGTGTTCAGCAAAATGGGTCATACAACGAATATCTTCTTTAAGTTCGTTTTGAGTGTGGTTGTTAATGCTTTTTTTTTGTTACACGTTTTGTTTACAAAAATAGTCTTATTATTATTATGTACATACCTACCATATCAAATTTTGGCGATTTCTTCATGCATGAGAATGTGTTTTATTTTTTTAACCGGAAACGGTGCCTCGTACAGCAAAAAGTCGGGAGACCGAATTTGCTCCAAATTAAATAAGGATTTAAAAAATAATTTTTATTGTCGAAAAAAACAGTGGCGTATCATTTTTTTTATCTGAAAATAAATTTAACACCCCGTATCTCGGAGAGGAAACATTTCTCGACATATGTTTATATGACAAACTAGGGCTTATTTTTGATGTAGAATACGTGGTTAAAATTTCTTGGTTACGATCTGGACCACCCTGTATTTGACAGTGTCTGTTTCAAAATAGCGACCACCCCTGTTGGCAGACACTTACGAATTCAATTCAGAGATCCTAGACCATTTTGACACAACATTTATCTTGGTAATAATTGGAAAGTTCTAATCGTTTTTTTCACATCTTTTCAATTTTTTTTATCCAATAAGGCGACAACTCACGAACGGCAGACGGACGGTTTCGAGTTCACATTATTAGAATGAACCAAAGTGCCAAACCAAACCTTTGGTAACTTATGAGGTAGTTGTTTTTGCTGCCAGATCTCGGACTATTACTCCGTTCTAGGACTTCTAGGTAGAAAAATTTCAGAATATTATTACATGGCCAACCGAGTGCCTTCATAAAAGTGAATGGAGTAATTTATAGGTATGTCGATGTAATTCCGCAGAATAATTCAGCATAGAGAATTTCGCCTATGAAATACCAGGCTCAATATGTTTTCTATTCGTTCAAACAAAATAAAGATGACAATAAAGCACTTTTGCTGATGTCCATTCCATGTTTTTGTTATAAGAAATAATATGACTCATCTGGAATTATGTCTGCTATTCCATGCCTGTTCCAATTAAATTGCTCGCTTTTGAACTTTATATTAGGTATCATTACAAAAAACAACTTTGGATGTAAAACTAACTTTTATCTGACAACTGCATGTCGGATTGGGAAATATACATCTATGTATATACACAGGGTTGGACATAAGTCTGGGAGTGAATTAATATTTCTTCATCCAATAACTCAAAATTGAAATGATCATTCCGAGTCATTCGCTTGACAAGGGAAGACGTGCTACAGTGCTCCTAGTGCTATAAAAGAGAAAGCGGACGAGAAAGTCGAAGTGTCACAGTGCCGTAAAAGAGAAAGCGGAGGTGAAAGTGCCCACTAACCAAGCTACGGAATATTTGATTCCGTCTGTGAAGTTTGTGTAGGTTCTATATTTGTTATCGGAATTTTAATTCGTTAAAATTTTCAAAGTTGGTGTTCATCCTAAGTGTCCAGAGAATTTTTTTTTTCTTCTCGTTGGTACTGCAGAAAACATCAGGTGAGCTTATTTTTCGTATCTCTTTTCTGATTTTTATCATAGCGTATAAAACATTCGGCTTTATACCATAGTTTTATATTAGACTATTTCAGTGAAGATTTCTGAATATTTTATTATTTTCAAATTGTTTGATATTTTGAGATTTTTGATTATAAAACCATGTCGGAAACCTCAGATAATGAGGGTTCCTACATGGAAGCGACCGATGCTGAAGAGTTCAGCGAAGGCGAACACGAGGAGCTTGTAAAGCTCAGAGAAGAAAATGGGCAGTTGAAAGCTCAAATAGAAAAACTGACTGAAACTGTGTCACAGTTGGTCGGTGAGATGCGCCTCTTGAGGGAGGAAATGACCCGCAATAATATGACGAAATCTCCCACTTACGCCGCAATCACAAAGCCGGTAGCGGGTTCCAAGAATAATTCCCTTATAGGAATTGTTTCACAACCCGAAACAAGGAAAAATGATTCAACGCAGGTCGCGAAGGCCCCAAACGCGCCCCCAACTAAACGCGCGCGAAAAGAAAGCTCCTCTTCTGATGAGGAGACTGTCAAGAAGGCAACGGAAGTGCCTAAAAGAGATAAAATTCCACCCATCACGATGATGGGCACCTCAGATTGGGTAGAGATATCTAAAGCTCTCTACACAAAAAGGATAAATTACAACCGTGCAACTACAGTTAAAGACGGTATAAAAATCATCGCGTCAACCGTAGATGATTTTAGAAAAATCACTAAATTCTTCGAGCAGCATGGTAAAGAATTTTTTACCTACCAAATGGAGGAGGAGAAGAAGATATATGCCGTTATTAGCCATTTACCAATCGACGCTGATCTTGCGTTGATCAAGGACGACCTGATATTCCAGGGAATATCAGACGCTGAGGTGTCCAGAATGACATCGAACAAGACAAAGAAACCAATACCTCTCTACCTGGTTAAAACCCAGAAAAAGGAAATCTTCGAAGTGAAGCGACTCTACAACCTCTGTATTGTGGTTGAACATAAAAAGAGGCCTGAAAGTCCAAGCCAGTGCTTTAGGTGCCAAAGGTACGGACATGCACAAAACAAATGCTCCTTTCCGTGGAGATGCGTGAAGTGCTCAGGAAGTCATAGCAGCAATGACTGCACACTCACCAGAAAAGGTGAAGAGAGAAATGCCACATGCGTCTTATGTGGAGAAGAGGGCCATCCAGCTAGCTACAAAGGATGTAGCGAGTTCAAGTTGGTGACCAGAAAGAAAAATTCCCGAAAATCAGTTGAACAGAAAAAGAAGGTAACAAAAACAACAACTTCTGAACAAAAAATTCAGGAAGCAGCGAAGACCCAACCTACAGAGCAGGAAAAGAAGAGGGAGACTCCAAAACCCGTCCAGAAAAAAGAAGGACAGAAAAAGCTTACAATGAAACAAGCTGTGAACAGTCAACAGGAGAAGAAAAAGATATCTGAATCAGCCGATGATTTAGATATCTTCACGGAAAAAATTTTCAACAAGATAATGTTGAAAATTGAGAGGTAAATGGAGAAAAAACTCCAAGCATTATTCAGTAAACTGAATTAATGGACCTTACGGATATTAGGAAGAAATCCCTCAAGATAATCTCGTGGAACATAAACGGGATCAACACTCGGAAAGCCGAGATAGAACAAATAATATCAGAAAGACAACCTGATATTATAGCCCTACAGGAAACAAGAATAAACCGGAACAGAAGACTGAATTTCATGAATTATGAAACATATAGATGTGACAGAATTACAAACACCGGAGGAGGAGTAGCAATATTGGTGAGAACAGATCTGAAACACTACTTTAAAAGTAGATCCGACGAAACACAAGGAAAAACAGAAAAAGTGACGATTGTTGCCGAATTAAATCGGCAAAGAGTCGAAATAACCTCGGCGTATAAGCCACCACAAAACAATCTATTGGAAGAAGAGATAAACAACAAGTTGGAAGGATCAAACCCGAAAATCTCCATCGGAGATTTCAACTGTAAATCCCCATTATGGAATAGCATAACAGAGAATAGAAATGGCAAAAAACTCAAGGATTTCGCCGAAAAACAAAATGCCATAGTTATTGGACCAGAGCTACCGACATATCTTGCTTTTGGAAGAGGAATACCAGATGTAATAGATATCGCGATATTGAAAAATATAACTCAAGAATTCTCGATTGAAACTTTGGAAGATGGAACCTCAAACCACAATCCCGTGGAATTGACAATTGGAGAAGAACCAAGAGAAAAACTGCTGGAAATAAGAGAATCTACCAATTGGACTAAATACAGCCATTTAATACAATCGGAAATATCAGAAATTCCAACAATAAACACTCCAGACGATCTGGAATGTGCGGTTGATAAACTGGAAGAGATTATATTGAAAGCTTACGAAAAAAGCACGAGAAGAGTGAAGAGACCAGCTCCAAGTCATTCGCATGGCGATACGCCTAAAGAAGTAAAAGATCTTATACAAGAAAATCGAAGACTCAGAAGAGTATATAGGATGAACAAAAATGATCTAAATAGAAGGAACCTCAACCGACATAGCCAAGTTCTGAAAAATGCCCTGAAAGATCTAAGAACAAGCAGATGGAACAAAAGGGTTCAAGAACTGAATACAGTCGATCATTCTGCATGGAGAATGCAAATAAGCCTACGAGGAGAAAAGACTAAAATTCCACCCCTACACGGAGAAAGGGGAATGGCTTATACCAATACTGATAAGGCAGATGCATTGGCGGACTCGATCGAACGAGAATCGAGAATAAATTACAGGATAGACGACGATAATGAAGATTTGGAAGAACTGGTTGAAGAAAATGATGAAGAAATGGATGAATTACCAGCGACTGCTGAAATAGACAAGCCAGCATCGCCAAATGAAATCAGGGAAATAATTAGAAGTTTGAAGAAGAGGAAAGCTCCCGGAAGCGATAAAATAACGAATGTTATGTTAAAGAAATTACCTAGAACAGGTATAGCCGCTCTAACAAATATCGCGAATGGAATTATGAGGACAGAACACTACCCAGAAAAATGGAAAACAGCAGAAGTCATAGTATTCAATAAACCATTCAAAGAGAAGTTTCCACAAAACTACAGACCGATAAGTTTACTGTCGGCTTTAGGAAAAGTAGTAGAAAGAATTATCGCCACGAGGCTAAATGAGGAAACCGAAAATCTGGAACTAATTCCACCAGAACAGTTCGGATTCAGAAGAGAGCATTCAACAGAACAACAATTATTAAGACTCACAGAGTACATAACAGAGGGATTCCAAAATAAACAAGCTACAGGTCTTGTTTTACTAGACGTCGCCAGAGCATTCGACAGAGTATGGCATGAAGGATTAATATATAAGATGAGATGTGCTGGATATTCGATCAAAATATGCAAGTTGATCAGGAATTATCTCAAAAATAGAAGATTTTACGTGAAAGTGGGAGGAGAATGCTCCTCAACAAAAGATATAGAGGCTGGAGTACCCCAAGGATCAGTACTTGGGCCACTTCTGTACAACATATACATCCACGATATTCCGAAAAATCCAAAAACTATGCTAACGTTATATGCTGACGACACAGGCATAGCAACTCGACACCGAAACCCTGAAATAATAGAACGAGTTCTACAAGAGGCGATTGACGAAACAAATGACTGGTGCATAAAGTGGAAAATCAAGCTCAATGGACAAAAGAGCCAAGCAATATTACTACAGAAGAGAAGACTGCGACCCACAACAAAACTGGATGTTGACGGCGAAGAAATCGACTGGAAAAATGAAGCCAAATATTTAGGAATAACGCTTGACAAAGGACTTACCTGGAAAAGTCATATCAAACAAGCAATCGACAAAACGAAAGCAGCGATGAATAGACTCTATCCTCTGATAGGAAGAAGAAGCCACATGTCGAAAGAGACAAAATTGAAGATAATCAAAGCCGTTGCTAGGCCTCATCAACTGACTTATGGATCCGTTGCCTGGGGTTTCGCGGCAAAGAGCCATATCAAAAGAATTCAGGCCACTGAAAACAAGCTGCTACGATGTGCAATAGATGCACCTTGGTTTGTCAGGAATAGACAGATTTATAAGGACCTGAAATGGGAAACCATAACGGAATTCATGAACAGAAAAGCAGAGAAATTATTCGAAACAGCGAAAACCCATCAGAATCAAGAACTCAGGAAACTAGTGGACTACGATCCAGAGGAAGACAAAAGGAGAATGCGAATTTACCGAAGGAGACCAAGAGATCAATTAAAAAGAGATTAAAATAAGAACAGAAACTTATTGAAAAATTCAATAAAGTGTTAATCCAATAGAGGATAAACACATAAATCCCAGCACGATAGTGTGCGAGAAGAAAACCGACCAAGAGATGAACGGTTTATAGGCAAATGCCCGGAACCAAAATTCAAGAAGCAGTAGGGTTTTTAGTGGGTCTCGAGCTCAGGAGAGTGAGAAACCCCACACTGTTCCCCCTCAGGAGATGAGGGTGGTTCGTCTGTCTTGCAGATTTTCCCCCTGCTACACCAAACAAAAAAAAAAAAACAAAAAAATTGAAATGATGAAACCCGTCATTTGATTATTAATATCCGCATATTCCGGCAATAAAATTGAGTGTTTTTTTTAAACTCCTTAGCCGCAACCTATCTCCATAGCAATTCAGTGGCTTACTCTTTGTTTTATTGGGTTTCCTGCTGAACTGAGCTCTAATAAAAAGTTGTATTGTTCCATGTAAAAATATTAGTTCATCATAAAAGAATCATCTTTTTACTAAAAATTATACAATAACTTTTGAAATAGGTCTTGTCCACAGATTCATACAGATATGATGAAAAATATAATAATTTTCCCATGAATGTTAGAGTACGCCACTGGCGATATATGACTCATTCAAACAGAAAATATTACAATGTTTTCTGAGTTATAATACACTATTTTGCCTATGAGATAAAACACAACTACATTTTATATTTCAGAAAATAAACCTGTTAGAAAAAAAGTTCAAAGCACAAATAGGACCGGAGATAAAATTCAAATTGCCCAAATTTCAATTTTGGCGCACAACTCCGAAGAAAACAAGATGGAGGAATGCATTGCCATTCATTTTACTCTATCTCGCAGTGTTAAAAAGAGGTTGTTCAACTAATTCTGCAAACACTGAACACCATACAATGTAATTATTTCCTTAGTCTGATATACAGGGTGTTTCATGAGTTTTTGGCCATATCCTAGTGGTGAATATAGGTCATCCAAGCCTTCCAGGGAATACACTTATGGATTACATTTTCCAAGAAAGTTTACATAATTTGTATCAAAAGTCAATATGTAATTTCACAGGAATTCACAGCTGGACTTTGCACTTCTTTACGAACACTCAGTTGGTGCTGAGGGTTTAAAATGAAAAAGAGTTGGACAGAATTTGAAATAATTCGAAATCTCGAAAACAGATGATGAATATTATAACCAAAGGAAGAAAAACAGGACCGCATTTCGAAAAAATTACTTAAAACATGAATTCGTCCGATTTCTATTATCTTTTGACAAGTGTGTCATGTGAAGTGAAAATTGAATTGCTTAGAATAAATGATGTAGTTTTTCATACCAATAACTGAATTTCTGGGGATGTAAAAAATATAGTTTTTGGGGCTTGAAAGAAAAATCATGAAAACTGCCCTGAAAATATTGATACTTCATAAGCGGTTTGACAGTGAAGTGAACAAACCCACAAAATTTGATCGAAATTGGACATTACAGTCTAGTGTTATGGCTATCGCAAATTTTGATCAATGTTCATAAATCACTCCACATTTTTGGAGGTGAGTATAATATAACTAGCCCTAAGAAATTACAAGTCTGCTCGCAATTTTTTTTTTTTTCTTCTTTTTGTAGATTTATTCCCGGTAACGGGATACAGCAATGAATGAATGAATGAATGAGTATAATTTTATGATATTAAACCATACTAGAATATACCACAAGAATCATGTGTTTTATAGTATCTGTAGAGATTCCTAGATCTATGGAAAACATTTTTTGCAGTACTTTTACAGCTAGTTGTCAAAGGTGAGGATTCATTTCAGAAAAACGAAGTCAAAAAAAATCATCGATCAACTATATTTCATTCACATTTATTTTAGCAGTCGGTTGGTCATGAAATAATTTTCTCAAGTTTTTGTTACTAGAACGGAGTAAGGTTGGCACTCATGGAATGTCGTTAATGTCATAACGCCGTTGCCACAACTAATATCAATTTTTATTACGAAAATGTTTCATCTGAATCTAAACGACTTATATTTCAGCTGAATATTTCCACAATCAGAAAGATTGGAATGAAGAGGATGACAAAGAATTTCCTTCTATTGGGAGACCCAAAAAAAGTCGTGGCATTTGAGAATTTTATGTTTGAGTGAATTAATGCGAAAAGTTTACTCAAGAATTTTCGATGAATGTCATCGTAGAAATAAGTTCCCGAAAATTGATTTTTGTAATTTTCATTTGAGTTGTCCTATACATTGTAAATGTCTTAAGGTACCAATGAATACCTAATTATTATTATTATTATATCAATGTATTGAGATGAACAGCCACAAATACGCGCCAGTTGTCCTGTTTATTGTTTATTCATGTGAAATTTTTGTTCAAAGGTGAAGTTCATCTTGAAACTTCATTTAATTCCTTTTTATTAACTTATATTGATGCAAGATGATTTTTTTTGAAGAATTCTACATTCTTGTAGTTATCTGTTAATTCCTTCGGGAGATACCCATTCCCAACCACTGCATCATATGCATTTCATCTTCGGGTTAATATTTTTGAAATCTAAACTGATGGAACGTATTCAAACTTTAGCCAAAGAAGATAACGAACATTAACTCTCCTCAAGCTAGTGCATATAATGATATTATACTGATTTCTTGTGTTTTCCATGCAAATAATTGGATTTGGTATGCCTTCAATCAGTTTGTATAAACTTCAATTATGTTCATCACATATTTTCCGAAGAGATTCGACATTGTGATAAAATACGTAGGTAATAACAGAAACTTTTACGTAGAACGGGCAACATAGCGTTGATTTAAAACGCAAAAATGTTTCGACAAGCTTCATAACTCCACATTTTCGTACTATACAGAGTGAAATGTGTCAAATTTCCATGGCCAACCGACTGCTAAAATAAAAGTGAATGGAGTATATATTGTCTTGTGTTACGTTCACGATCAGAAAGCCACCTTGAAGCGAGAGTAACATATGACATTCCGATGAGTGATCTGCAGTATGTTTCTGTTTCGAAATGTCTTTTTTTTAATAATAATTTTTTCTACTCGAAGTTAAGTTTCTGAAGAACACGGTAACAGATGAATATATCAGTTTTCTCTTGCTGGAATATTCCTCATAGAATAATCTATTCCGGAAACCTAATGAATGACTTGTTGTTATTCGGGAAAAAATGGAACATCAATTTTCATCATAAAATGTGAAGAATATTTCATTCTATCAATGCTTGAGTGTTCATTGTGGAAAAATATGTAGGAAACCGGAGTGAAAAATTATGCATAATTCAAAATGATGCAATGCTTAGTCATTATAAGTGTAAAAACGAAATTACAACTATTAGAATACGGAATAGGTGAATCCTGCTACATAAGAAAATATTGAGAATTCGATAATTTCTAACTGTACCTGAAGTTGAGCGTTTCAAAGGAAACAACATAAAATCGATGAATTATGGCAAAAAGACATACTGCAATATGCAAAACCTGCACAGGTGGCAAATCCTTATTTGAACCGAGAAGACAGATCCCAGCACCAATTAAAAATAAATTATTGAAAAGGAATATGGAATGAGAAGATAATTGGCCGTTTCGAACTAACGGGGTAACTAAACTGTTGAAATCTATGTAGAATTCCTTCGAAATGAATTTTCAACATCATTGGAAGAGATGTCCGAAGGAGTCAGAGGAAACCATTGGTTCCAAAACGATGTACTGCAAACTGTGCATGCAGAGGCGGTCAACGTCCGTGTTTATTTAGCAACATCTACCCAGATAAATGAATTGATCGTTTAGGCTTGATCCGTTGAATTTTTTTAGTGAGTTGCCTAAAAGACGTCGAATTGAACCAGTTCCGTGCAGATCAGAAATTTAAAGAACTTGCTCAACTGTGTACAGCAAGCTAGAAGGCATCTTCAAAGATTTCTTGTCATTGTCGTGTTTTTTTCTGATGTGGGGCATATTTCAGAGAAGGGGGGCAGATACTTCGAACATTTACTAAAATATTTTTTTACTGAAACCATTATGAAAAAAAGAGAAATAATTTATAATAACACTAATTTCAACTCAGATTAGCTGAATTACAAGAAAATGTCTCTTCACCTTGATATATGTTGCTATCGTCAAGCTTCAAGAGGTGAAAAAAAAAGAAATTATATAATAGAATATTAAATATTTCTTTATTCAGTGAAATTTACCCTTTCTCAACACTAGGTACTAGCAATTACTTTGTATTTACTTGAGTTATGAAGATGCATTGTACCATTTCGAAATCTGTATGTAGCGGGCATATTTTTTATTAGTAGGCAGTTGGCTGTCGAACATATTTTTAAAACCACAAGAGCTCAAACTTTCAAGAAATTAAATATTTATAGCATTCTGCCATGAAGTTTCGGGTTGGGATTGTTTTCATAAATAATGAACGAATTGACGAAAGCTATTCATATGTTCATTAACTATGAAGTGATAACTTACTGTTGAGTCTCCTGGAATTGTTTATTGTGATTATATTTGAAATCAAAAGATAAATGAAGGGGTCATGCACGAATTGCACCATCGTATTGTGCCTGACATAATGTGACTTGGCAATTTGTCACATGACAAACTCCCACAATGAGAAAGTTTTCCTAATATGTTCCGAATTCTCAACTAATTTCACTGGAGAATAGAACATCCGTACATTGCAAAATCCTGTTGAACATTAAAAAGAGCGTGGATAGAAATTCTTACTCTTTCAAAAATGAGGAAATATTGATTTTATGTTCTATGTTTCGGCATCTACGAAAAACCCTCAATTATAATTCAAAATTAGGTACATTTCAATTCTTCACCTTGTATTTCTTCGTTCCCTGTCTTGTGAACATTTTTTCTGCAAAAAAAGTAACACTGCAATTGTTATCCGAATCACGTTCACAAGTTACGTTCACGGAAAAACTACTGCACTTGATTTACTTCAATTGATATATCATAGTTTTGCGGAAACTTCGATTCGAAATCATTATCGGATATAACCGCCTACAAAATGTGTCAGTAGGTATAACATTTTCACTATTCTTTATCGAGTGGGTGGAAGGTAAAATAAAGAAAGGGCACCGTAACATTTTCGTCCGAAGAATTCTCTGAATTTTCTATGTATTTTGGCCGCAAAAGTGTCAATGGAAACTGGAAAATCATTGACTATTTAACCCCCAATGGGGGTTTAATACTCAATGCTGGTAAGACTGTTCAATGATTTAACAATACCACAACCACAGTGATCTACTATCAATTATAAATCTTCGTTTTCTGCTCTGAAACAGGAATGAACAATAGAAATTTCAATTTGATTCATTTTACAGGGACAATGGCGTGATTGTGGACTGTTTACAGGGCACGCGAGGGCTCTCAAGATGTTGGAGGATGCCAACGCATCACTTCTCCTTTCTCCATAGAAGGCACTATGCGGGCACCAGCTTGTACAGGGTGGCAAAATTCGTTGTCTACTGAAGGGATCTCGAAAACTATTGCAGCAAGAAAAAAACTGATCTCTCTTTTTTCTTGACTAATCTAAAACTGAAAACAGATCTATCCTAACGTTCATAGATTTTGAGTTATGAACGAAAATTGGGAAATTGTCATTTTAAATGAAGCTGAATAACCCGCTTATTTGAACTCGTTTTGGAAATCTGTTGTTTCATTCTACACGCACTCTTTTATGGGGAATTCGAATATGATATTATTAAATTTTTTGATCCAGTCATTTTCGAGATACGATATGGATTTCTGATTTTTCAAAAGAAAACTATAATTGAAAGTTCTTTCATCTTGCTGAAGTTTTTTGCTGATTTCAAAAATGTACCATATGTCGCTATTCAAATTATTATAACATAAACAAAATTCAATATTTATTCCAGCTTTTCGATTCACTGTTGAATTTTCAGGAGACTGGCGTAACTATAGCGACCGATGAAAATGGATTATGGTTCGTGACTTCACATAGAATTATGTGATAGGAATCACCGACAGTCGAATAATTATTTCTCTCATATATTCATATCGAGAGTAAAAGACTTTCGTCTGATTATTAAAGACAAAAATTTATTCAATTATCGGCTTTTCTATTTATGGAAGAAACTTAAATAGTCAGTAATACAAAAAAATACGATAATAAACTATAATTATAATTTTTACACAAAATAAGATGAGGTAATATAGGTATCAACAGTAATGTTCGAATTGTGAACCATCGTTAGATAAGCATGCCAAACTAACACTACGTATAGCGTTGCCGATGTGAACATTGGTGACTTCTTTCAGGACGATTTCCATTCCGTCTCTTAATTGTTCATAATTTTGTATTCTTGTTTCGTAAATTTTATTTTTTAATCTTTCATTCCAATCATAGAGGCTTAGGTTTACAAAAGATAATGCATATTCAACGGTCGCTATTGTAATGCTAGCCCACTTATACAGGAGGAAAAATATTAAATTTTTTCTCGTGTAATATTCATATGAATAGCGACATATAATACATTTTTGAAATCAGTAAAAAAATTTCAGCAAGATGAAAGAACTTTCAACTATAGTTTACATTTCAGAAATCAGAAATCCCTGTCGTAATTCGAAAATCACTGGATCAAAAAATTTAATAATATCATATTCGAATTCCTCATAAAAAAGTGCCTGTAGAATGTAACAACAGATTTCGAATACGAGTTCAAATAAGCAAGTTATTCAGCTTCATTTAAAATGACAATTTCTCAATTTTCGTTCATAACTCAAAATCTATGAACGTTAGGCTGGATCTGTTTTCAGATTTGGAATAGTCAGGAAAAAAGAGCTCGAGCATGTGTCATCAGTTTGCTTCTTGCTGCTATAGTTCTCGAAATCCCTTCAGTGGACATCGAATTTTGCCCTGTACTTCGCCGAACTCTGCTGGGTAATTGTTCCTGACGGTAGCCTATGATCTACACTCTACACCAAACCAAGAATGGTTCACTGATAGCTCTGTGATGCCCACAGAAAATGAAGTGTTAATTGTGGGACCTCGTTTCGACCTCTACATCCCCCTAGGGTAGGAGTGTTGCATAGTGCAGGCTGAACATCACGTATGATATATTTATTTTGACAATCTTCTGGCAACCCTGAAATCCTTTTCTGAGGAAAGGGTTAACCCACACCTAGTAGAGGAATGCAGGGAGGCTCTGCGAGAGCGTTGAGAAAGTTATTTATCTGGCGCGCCCGAGGCTTCCGAAAAACCAGAAGTCAGACATACACATCAGACATCACAATAGCTTCTTTAGGTGGGTCAGGCCCCGGACTAAGGTGATCGGCGCCCTCGGCAAATGGTCTTCTGGCGCCCTTTTTCCAGTAATTTTTTTATAATAATTGCTAAATACGGGTTTTTCACAAACAATCACGTATCACAGTCAACAGAAAAACAAGTCGTTCATTGAAAATACTATAGCCCTATAGATTTATTATTCACACTTCAAACCAAGAATTAGACATTTGAAAACTAGAAGAAAAAGATGATCAAATCAAGGGTTTCCTTCTAGCTTTCAACTTTTTAAATGACGAACATACTTTTGTTGTTGTTTAAATAAAATCCGCTAAAGAAAAGAATCTTTCTACAGGCCCTGTTAAACTCGTGTTTGGTGTCTGCACACATTTTTTTATTTGGATATTGTTCATGATAAATTCTTTGCTTTCATGATTTTCGAAGCAGAATAAAATTTGAAGACAAAAGTATCGAAATACAAAATATACTGCACGTCAGGTATGAAAAACACCAATTAAGGATAAAATTTTCGAGAAGTAATCGGAAATACAAATATAGAATACGTGGTTTTATATGAATTATAATCAACTGGACATCATCGTCATGCCAATCATCTTCGATTTCGAAATGCCCTATGAAACGGTCATACCTTACCGTCCTAGTGCAATAAGTTTCGTAAATCGTTTGGTCTAAAAGTCATCCAAGTTGGCGTATATGGACCTTAACTAAGGATCTATAAAGCCCTGGGAAGTGAACCCTCTATTTTACAGACCGAGACACTGGCTATTTACGTATGCGCTCAGGAGTGTCTAGTAATGAACCTCAAAGGGGCGCATATCTATATCACCACGGACAGCCAGGCCACGCTGAGGTCCCTGGAATCACACTGCCAGAGATTTCTGCTGAGATGGGAGTGCCATAATACCATAAAGCAACTGGCCAGAGACAACAAAGTGTCTGGGCATTGTGTTGAACGAAATGAGACAGCCGATGAACTTGCCAAAAGGGTATCAAGCTCAACACCTGCTGGACCCGAGCCTTTGCTACCCGTGGGCTTGAATAATACCAATATAAAGCAGCGGTCCAACAATGGGAGTTGAACAACAGAATAACCCTCTGAAGAAACACTCCTGGACATACTCAATCAAAGAAATTCGTGATGATTTCACCGACCTACACCAGAAAACTGCTAAGGCTGAGCTCCGGGTGATGGTGGAACTGCTGACTGGGCACTGTCAGCAGATGAGATCTGTAGGCTGTGTGGATCAGAAGCAGAAACAGCTGAACACATGTTTTGCAAGGGTGCAGAGCTGGCTAACCTTAGAGCCATTCTAAGTTAATTGAAATACTGCCTTACCCTGCCAAGAGAATAGTATCACTAAGGAACAAATTAATTTCAATCAAATTTTCGATATCTAGAAATCGCGTTGGTTGAAAATTGGCGAAAATGTCGAACACGAATTGTGATTCTTCTTATTTTCTCTTGCAGGACCGTTCGTTACTTGAATGAGTAATGGTTTTAGAGCATTCTCGTAAATTTGGTGCTGCAAAACTGAGAATTACATGGAAATATTGCTCAATCATGATATCGAATCATGGTTAGACCAAAATTCATCAACTTATGTGCTGAATTGTGATGTTCATTACGATTTTATTGCACACATTGTGTTTTTGTTGTCATGGTGTAATAAGCGGTGAAAATCACATTGTAAGTGCAACTTACCTCTTCTGCCAACGAAACAGGAAACTGGGTGATAGGTTTGACCGCAATGTCATCTATAGCAGCTTTTCGCCTGAAAAAAAAATTACTCTTTATTCAAGTTCGAAACAAAACCTACTGAAAGATATCACTACAAAAACATTTTACAAGGTTTCGTTCTGACATTCATTTCGCTCTGGCCTCCTGCCAAATGAGATCTACAACTACAACAGTAAACTACTTCAATGAAAGATATTTTCTCTTTTTTTTGGGAGATAAAGTGTTCTTGATTCACTCATAATGTGAATACTTCTTCTGCTAATGAATCATCCGTTATTTTGATTTTGACGCCCCATTTATTAATTAATAATTAATAAATGAATATTTTTGCTGAAATCGCACGATAATTTTTCAACCTGTTCAAGCTTTCCAGAGTATGTGTAAGTATGCAGAATAAAAATTTGTGGTTCTCAATAAACGATAGGGATTCAGATGAGGTACTACCGGTGATACCGGAAGCTGAGCCAAACTTTGTTATTTCAAAAAGGCTTTTTCCTAAAATTTGAACTACGGTGCAGTTAGACAATATAATATAATAATTAGGTATTGGATACAAATTTTCAATATTTTCAGCGTTAATTGTTTTTTGAATTTTTCCTAAATATCCCTAAAATCATTCCATTGAGCGCAAATACTGATATACAGTATTTTCAAAAGTAATTTGAATTCCCTTTCAAAAATGCCATACAGTTGAACTTTTTTGTTAGTAGATATTTTTTAACTATTTTACTCTTGTAGAATAGTTACGATTGCAAGAGTTGCAATGAAATATGAAAATAATGAAACTTTTTTATAAAAGATTTTCAAAATGTACATTTTCTTGTAGAAAAAAATATAACCTATTTCCAAAACCGACCCTTACATTTTGGAAAACTTCGTGTGGAATTAATCGGCATTTTAACTATCAATTCTTCTTCATCACATCCCAGAGAAACAAATCTAAAGGTGTCAAGTCTTCTACCAATCCATTTCACTTGGATGATGTGTGAGCCATTGCCTCACGAAATTAAAATCATATATCCATCCTTAGTGTCCGTAAACTTAGCACCCACTTTTTCGAAAATGAAGAAAATTTTTTTGCATTCGTTAGTAACTATTTGTAACACAAAAATTGTCGTTTGTAACCTAACCTATGATGGGAAAATGACACCCCCAAAATGCGAAGTTAGCACTCACATTTTCGAAAATGAAGATAATTCTTTTTGCATTCGTTTGTAAATCATTAGTAACTATTTGAAACACGAAAATTTTCGTTTGTAACCTAACCTATGATGAAAAAATGACACCCCCAAAATGCGAAGTTAGCACCCACTTTTCGAAAATGACGAAAATTTTGCGAAAAATAAAGTACAGTTGGGAAGTTCATCGTTAGTAACGACTCGTAACAGACAAATTTTTGTTTGTAAAGTCACCTGTAACGGGAAAATGACACCCCCAAAATGAGAAGTTAGCACCCACTTTTTCCAAAATGACGACAATTTTTTTTGCATTCTTTCGTAGCTCGTTAGTAACTATTTGTAACACGAAAATTTTCATTTGTACCTCAAAGAGAATGCCAGAAAAACACCGCATATCACTGGGTGCTTACTCACTTATTAGAATATAGTTGGAAGTCCATTGTTAGTAACTATTTGTAACAAGGTTTGTAACCTAACATATATTGGTAAAATGACACCCTCAAAATGCGAAGTTAGCAAACACACATTTTTAGGAAAATCTCCATTTGCTCCATTAGATGAACGTCGTTAGTAACTTTTTTTATTTGTATAATTTCGTTTGTAACCTAACCTATGATGAGAAATTGACACCCCCCAATATTCGAAGTTAGCGCCCACCCTTTCGAAAATGAAGATAATTTTTTTTACATTCGTTAGTAACTCGTTAGTAACTATTTGTAACAAAAAAATGTTCGTATTATAACTCAAAGATAGTGCTAGAAAAACAACGCATTCCGCTGGGAGCGTGTTTGTAAAACAGAATTTTTTATTTGTAACCTTATATGCAATAAACAAAATAGCACCAATAAAATGCAAAGTTAGCACATACACATTTTGGAAAATACTGAATTACTTTATTGCTTTCGATAATACTTCATCTGTTAATATTCGTGAAACAAATTTAAAAGTAATGTATGGTAGATATAACTTTCGGGTATAATCATTGCACTCATAGGTTATATCACACATTCACTTTCTCAATACATTCAGAATTTCTCAATGAATATGTAGTTACAGAGGAAGTACTCATTTTACGGAAGCAATACACTTATTCAGAATTCTCCAAAATGTGTATATGCTAATTTTCCACTTCAGGGGTGTTGTCAATTGAAGAGTAGGTTACTAATGAAAAATTATGTGTGTCGAACATTTAGTAACTGGGTACTAACGAGTTACAAACGAATGCAAAAAAAATTAATAGTAACTTACGATGAACTTTTCAACCGTACTTTATTTTTCGTGAAAAATCGAACAGTGGATGGCCTTGAAGTTAGCACCCAGCGAAATGCGGTGTTTTTCTACCAGTATCTTTGAGGTAAAAACGGAAATTTTTTTGTTACAAATAGTTACTAACGAGTTACGAACGAATGCATAACGAAAAAGTGGGTGTTAACTTCGCATTTTGGAGTTGTCATTTTCCCATCATAGGTTAGGTTACAAATGAAAATTTTTGTGTTACAAATAGTTAGTTACGAGTTACAAACGAATGCAAAAAAAATTATCTTTATTTTCGAAAATGTGGGTGCTAACTTCGCATTTTGGGGGTGTCATTTTTTCATCATAGGTTAGGTTACAAACGAAAATTTTCGTGTAACAAATAGTTACTAACGAGTTACCAACGTAATGCAAAAAAATTATCTTCTTTTTCGAATATGTGGGTGCTAACTTGGCATTTTGAGGGTGTCATTTTCCCGTTACAGGTGAGGGTTCAAACAAAAATTTGTGTGTTACGAGTCGTTACTAACGATGAACTTCCCAACTGTACTTTATTTTTCGCAAAATTTTCGTCATTTTCGAAAATGTGGGTGCTAACTTCGCATTTTGGGGGTGTCATTTTCCCATCATAGGTTAGGTTACAAACGAAAATTTTTGTGTTACAAATAGTTACTAACGATTCACAAACGAATGCAAAAAAAATTATCTTCATTTTCGAAAATGTGGGTGCTAACTTCGCATTTTGGGGGTGTCATTGTCTAATCATAGGTTAGGTTACAAACGAAAATTTTTGTGTTACAAATAGTTACTAACGATTAACAAACGAATGCAAAAAAAATTATCTTCATTTTCGAAAATGTGGGTGCTAACTTCACGTTTTGGGGGTGTCATTTTCCCATCATAGGTTAGGTTACAAACGAATATTTTTGTGTTACAAATAGTTACTAACGATGGACTTCCCAAGTGTATTTTATTTTTCGCGAAAAATCGAACAGTGGGTGCCCAGCGGAATGCGGTGTTTTTCTACCAGTATCTTTAAGGTACAAACGAAAATTCTGTTGTTACAAATAGTTACTAACGAGTTACTAACGAATGCAAAAAAAATTTTCTTCATTTCCGAAAAACTGGGTGCTAACTTCACGGACACCCATCCTTATACTTTTACAAGAAGATCTCATTCACTTCCAACTAGATGGAGTGGAGTTCCACATTACTATCATCCAGTGAGGCGATGGCTCACTGATAATTTCCAAGAGGAATGGCCACAGCGAGGCTAGGTTGAGTCGAAATATCTTTCCTTTCAATTTTGACTTGAAATTGGAAAATATTTTTTTAAGTCGAGAAATAATGACATCTTTGTGAAATTTGATCCGTTTTTCCTTTTGGATAATAAAAGACTGGATATCATTTTACAGGGTGTTTCATTGGGAAACGGAAATACTTAAAAAGCGGATACGTGGCAACGAGGTGGTTCTGGCTGGAGATACCATATTTAGTGGCTCTTACTGTTTTCGTAGCTAAGATTACAGGATGTTTAATGAATTTTGCTCGTTTCTTCCTGAGGCTATATCAGACGATCCGCCCAATATATTTTCTTCATATTGGGCAAACGTGTTTCTTAGTCAAAGCTCAAATGTATTATGCAATAACCGGAAGGTCTGGGTTCACAAAAAAATTATAAATCGTTTTAATCCTCGAAAGAACACCCTGTAAATCGAAATTTTGAAACACACTGTTTCTATATTTGAAAAGACCACAAAAAACTAAACAGACAGCTTCACTGCACAAATTTTTAACGTAAAAATGAAGTTTTTTAGAACTTGGATTCCTGACTGAAAGTTGTTGCTTTTCCTTTTTATAGCTGCAGACCACCTCACTTTGTATTTTTAACTAACTCTCTCGTCATTTCCGAAAAAATTAAGGCCCTGTATGTACATAACTGATTATCGAAAATGCTTGGATATTGTTAGTGAATATTTCAGTGGAATAATTGAGAATAATTTGGCCCATTTCATTATTGTTAAAACAATGATGTAAATGTTTTTAAAATAAAAAAATTAACAAAACAAATATATATACAAATTTAAAAAAACTACATAAACTGCTCGAAATGTAACCCATTTCGATCTAAATACTTCTTTGTTTTTTTCAGAACGAACTGCTTTCGGAATTACATTAGGAATGTTCTTGATTTTCTGGCTAGCTTCTCCTATTTTTAAAATAAGCTGTTAAAAAATAGAGGAAGCTAGCCAGAAAATAAAGAGCATTCCGAATATAATTCGGAAAGAAGTTCGTCCTGAAATGAGCAAGGGAATATTTAGATCGAAATTGTTTAAATTTCTCGCAAATTATATAGTTTTTTTTAAATTTGTGTATATGTTTGTTTTGTTCATTTCTTATTTTGAAAACATTCATATAATTGTTTTGATAATAATGAAATAGACCAAATTCATCTCAATTATTCCACTGAAACATTCAATAACACTATAGTATACAGTTATATACATTATACAGTACAGTACAGTACAGT
Organism: Coccinella septempunctata; assembly: GCF_907165205.1. NCBI lineage: Eukaryota > Metazoa > Arthropoda > Insecta > Coleoptera > Coccinellidae > Coccinella > Coccinella septempunctata. Next base: position 7,851,387 of record NC_058190.1, on the reverse strand, counting down.
AATACATAATACAGTTATATACATAATCAGTTATCTACATACAGGGCCTAAATCTGAAAATCACAAGAGGCGGGTTACTTAAAAATACAAAGTGAAATGGTCTGCAGCTATAAAAAGGAAAACCAATGTAATAAGTATTTACTAAGTAATGTTAAAATAATTATGGATTCAATAGTTTTGATAATTTATCATTAAAAGTAACTTCAAATCACTTTCAGAAATCCAAGTTCTGAAAAACTTCACTTTTACATTGAAAATTTGTGCAGTAAATCTGTCTGCGCGGAGATTTAAAGTACACGACTCAGTTTAGTTTTTTGTGGTCTTTTGAACTGTTGGAACAGATTTTCAAAATTTCGATTTACAGGATTCAAACGATTCATAATTTTTTGTTGACCCAGACCTGGATTTTCCTTGCGGTTATTGCATGATACTTTTGAGCTCTTAACCGAGTGGTTCGTCTGATATGTCCTCAGGAAAACACGAGCAAAATTCATAAAACATCCTGTATCCCAGCTACGAAGACAGTAAGAGCTAATAAATGTGGTATCTCTAGAATCACCTCGTTGTCACGTATCCGCCTGTTAAATATTTTCGTTTCCCAATGAAATACCCTGTATAGTTTACATAAAATAAGTCATAAAAACACCGCTCAACTTCCTATTAAAATCACTTTTTGTTATTTAGATTTCCGATACAAGATGGTGAAAGTAAGAAAAAACAAATTGTTTTTGTCTGAACATCCACAAGAATCATCGAGAGAACATCCAATATCACCACACAAAAAGATTTCCAAGTTGAAGGAGAAATCGCAATAAGAATGGGACAGCAATTCTTCCAAACTACAAGAAATCCAAAGCAAAATTTCACTTTGTTCTATCACCATATTTTGATCCAGAGGATTTGTCCTTAGCTTGTCAAGAGTTTTGAGAGTTTGAAGTGATATTTTAGAAGAATCAGTTTGGTTTCAGTCCATAAATACAATTTAATAAAATGGGCTAAAAGACAAAACGACACTCAACAAAACAATCACAAAGACAGACCGTGATACCAACTTCAAGAATATGAATTCGCTTGAGAAAATTGTATGGAGTAAGAATATTTCTTTACCTATATCAAATTAAAATTGAAATTTTTTTTGGCAATCATCGGCAACAAAGACTTTAACAGAAATCTTGTATCTGACGTCCATGCAAAATTGGTCCGAAGGTTCCGGAGACTGCCATTACTCCCTCCACATTCTTCGGTGTAGAGTCAAATGCTTGCTTATATATTTTTGTTTCAATACCAAATATTACAGTTTACCCTCACCCACCTGAAGATGCTATTGTGATAGCGAAACACGTGTCGTAGTTTGAAATCTCATTTTGTGAGAATCGTATAATCTGTTGTGAGTTCAATTAAGTATCGTCTATATCAATCAAATCCATGAAATTTAGGTGCGGGGAAATTCTAATAAATCGTATTTGATATTTTATGAAGAATTCGAAAATGTAATGAAGTATACGATGTCCCATTTTTGAAAACAAAGTTTGGCTCAACTTTCGGTATAACCAGAAGTACCTGTGAGACCAAAATATTACAGAATACATCCCGATTATTCATAACGATTCACCAATTCTGAGGAGAAGATCTCATTCGGTTTTTGATACGTTTTATGCACACTTTCCGTGAAAGTACCTGTGAATTGTATACAGAGAGATGATGCAGAAAGTATAGGAAACCGAAAGGAAAAATATTGAGCAGGTATTCAATATAATCAATGGGTTGTTTTTCGTCAAATTCTAACAGGCTACATATTATTCGACTTTCACGCTATGTCCTTTGATTGAAGTAAAATTATAGGCGAAAAAATTCATCAACCAGAGTGAATATAATTAACCCTAATCCTTGTGTTAAAAAGAAGGTGAATGATTTCTAATGTTCAAAATGACAATAAACACTTACTTCGCTTTCGAAAACCGATGGACACTTAAAATTTGGGTCAATTGGAGAAACGGCTTTGCACAAATTTTATAGTATAGTTGAGCGTAGTTACCGGTTTCCATCTACGAGAAATGAATTTTCTGTTGGACGAAAACTTGTCAGACTGCTATGCTAAATGCCGGTTATTATGTTGAATTGATGAAAACAAACACTATCGACTTCGGAACCTTGAACCAATGCGAATGTGCGATAGGTAGTGAAATTAACGAACCTACTGTACTCTTTTGCTCAATAGCGGTACCACACGGATAGCGCATATTCGTTCGGCCATAATTATGGATGAAATCGATTTTTCAACCGGCAAATTGGAGTTTGACAGCCTTACATTAATCGAAATTTTATGATCCGTCTATTGGTTGACGTCATGATGAGATAAAACATGTTAGTGGAGCGCCGTAAGGTTCGTACCTCGGAACCCAGTGAACATCTATGAAAGATTTTTTTATGTACTCCATAAAGTTCACCCAAAAAAATTTTCGCTTCTTATTATTTCTTATGAACAATCTGAATGACTGTATGATTGAAGTGAAAATAACACCCTAAAGCAGTTAGAGGGATTGAATTTGAGCCAAAATGTAGTATAATGATTTTATGCGAACTCAATAGTTTTCGAGTTATTTGTGATTGAAATCTGAGATTTTTTACTGAAAAAAGTCATGTTCCTTAACGGGTTTTCAAGAGTAACTTAAAAACTACTTCCAAATTTTAACTACACTCACCGACGAAATTATCGATCTATTCAATAAATGAATGTCTGTACTAGCGGTCGCCAAGTCCGTGAAAATTTCAAGTTCTTGTCTTGAATTTAAGACAAGCTAAAGACAATAGTTGGGGAGCCCAAAAGGGAAATTCGGGATTTACTCGAGCATGTCAAATTAATGTAAGGGGAGATACCCTGGACCCTGTAAAGTACCTCTACCAAAAATTAGACCTGTATATAGGGGGAATTGTCTGCAACAGCCTGTCAGAATTGTAAAAACGATCATTGTACGTACATACTCGATCATGTCAGATTAAGATATATGTGGTCAATTACATGTTGAAAAGTATGCATTCTCTTAATCTGACCTGAAAAGGTGTGAGAGGATTGCAGAAAAAAAAAACGTCACGTGTACATTCTCGAGCGCGGTGGCTCTTTTTCTTATTTTGACTCTATGATTCAAGAATAGCGGACAAAATATAATCTGACAGTTTAAGCAAGCCGAAAAAGAAATTGTCCAAAAAAGTATTTTTGAATTATCTCTGTACTGGGCTTCAAATTGTTTTTACATTCATTATAAAAGTTGTAGAGCATAACATTTTATACAAATTTGGTCCGATGCAAATTTTTCTACGTCCAAACGTTTTTGAGATATTTAGCGATTAATGTACATCAGACTGGGTTTCCACATTGACCTTGCCCTTTCGCATGTGTGGCTGAGCTCCTCGCCCTTATCGCCCTCTAACTCGAGAACGGTTAAGAGTATATTAAATTTCAGACAGGAGTTGTATAGAATTTTAATATATACAACTTCCATGATGAATAAAGTAACCATTAGAGCTACATGAGGAGAGATAATCTAAAAAAATACCTTTTTATCATCTTCAAACTGTCAGATTGAGAAAACCCTCTCCGATTAGTGTCAGATTAATGGGTCAACTTGTCTGCAACACCAAAATTAACCATCTGCAGAAAAATCTGACACGGTCATTTAACGATTTTTTTCCATTTTCAAAAGATCACCGTGACCTTGAGTCTCTTGAAAAGTAGCTTCCTTCGGGTCCAATCAACATATCCTCTGAAAATCTGAGACGTTCGAAATTTTTTTTCACCATTTTCAACTCATCCGTACTGCCAGCCCCGCAACGCAAACTGTCAGATTAACATGAATTTATTATGAGAGACACGTAGGGCATATACAGTATCTTAATCTGACACCCTCGACTATGTACTCAATTTGTTTTTACATGTTTGAAAAGTTGCAGACGCTTTTCCCACCGCTGAAAGTGCATATATTATAGAACCTTTTTTCTTTCTAGCATCTAATCTTCGAAATCCACTAGCTCTCCACGACGCTCGAGTAAATATCGATTTAACATAGTCAGCTCCCCAACTACAAGAAGTAATTTCATAATTTCAAGACAAGACAAGAAATTTTATGTCAATATCAAGATTTCTTCTCAAGAAAACAAGAAACCTTGAAATATCATGTCCCACCATGAATACGCTGAGACGTATTTATTCGTGAAAAAGATATACAGGGTTGGGATAAAGTTTGGCACCAAATTAATATCTTTAAAACAAAATGGGCGATATTTTTGAAATTTGGCAGCTGATTGTAATGGACCACAATGCATCTGATGAGCATATTTTCATTAATGAGATACTTCCGATTTAACCAGAAATGACAAAACTTTTTTTTATTTAAATGGGACACCCTGTATATTTCTGCAGATTCTGAAAGTGCACCTTGTTTCGGATCTGTCCAAATCGGGTTCCATGTAAAAATTATCTGTAAAAAGAAGAAATTGTACATTTGACAAAAAATCCATTCAAATAAATAAATCGTTGTTATTTGTATCAATAGTGAGAAATCTTTGTATTAGATAACTCTTTCTGCTTTTCATGACGTATTTTTTATGAAAATCTTCAAAATTACCGTCCGTTCCGTTTTATATATTTATTTGGTGCCAAACTTTATCCCAACCCTGTATATTATATTTATATCATATATAAAAACATATTTTAACATGAAATGCCTATTCCTATATGTATATTGCACGAATTTTCTGCTAGACACATGTAAATTGAAATCTTGTTGAAACTCCAATTGCAATCATTCAGGCATACACTTTTTTCTGTTTATGAAAACAGTATAATTCTGGATTATTTATTATTTCCGCCGTTTCACCTGAATTTCGAAACAATAACAGAATTACTCTCTGTCAGTATTGTGCAGTATCTACATCTACCATTACCTTGCATTGGTGAATGCTGATGATACTACTTTTTCCTTTTACTGCCGCTTTCGCAGCTACGGTTTGAGATTCAGATTTATCATTTTCACTAGCATTATTTCATATTTTTACTAAAACTTGCGTTTCCGTCTATTGTTTGTTAGTAAATATTCTGAGTCAAAATAAAAGCCAAATGGCTCAGCAGACGTTTTGTTCAATGAAAAGTCAATGTTTCTTATGGTATAATAACACTTAATACTTTGTGATAATCAAGTGTAGGTATAGAAAAAATTCGCAATTCATTTAAAAGCCGATTGGAAGTGTGATGACGTAGAAGGTGGAAAAGTCAAAAGTTCAATTGACAGGACTGCGTCCGTTAGCAGTGGCGTATTGTAACACAACAGTAATAGGTAAAGTTAAAATGAAAATGATTTAAAATAACTTCAACTTTTGTGGGTACTGCCTGATTGTGATGTGGCGTGTGGAGATACCAGCCGAATATTTTCGATCTCGCATTGAGGATTCTTCCTTTATTTTCTTGGTAATAATTAATAACCTCATTCAACTTAACGAATTAAAGGGTGCAACTGGGCGTCGTCATTTTGAGTTCGTCAGAAAACAAATAAATATAGGAAAACCACCAAATTCTCGTGTTTACACAAAACGGAATGAAAAGTTCGCTGGGGAATCACTATGTATGGTGTCTCTGGTTAATTTCAAGATATCGAAATTTCTTGAATCAAGATAAGATTTAATAATTCAACAAGACAAGATTTTTTTCAATTTCTTGACTTTTAATAATAGGTTTGTCAGGAAGACAAGAATTTTTGTCTTGTTGACCCCTAGTTTTTACAACATACATTGATGAATTTGTTAAGTCCGATTTGATTTTTTTTTCAAATTGTAGATAAGTTCATACGAAATCTATCACAATTTTGGAATTTTAAGAAAATAAGGCGTACGTCATTTCATACTGGGTAAAAGGAAATCTGTTTTTTTTAACTTTGAAAACACCCGTGGAGTGTACTAGTTTTTTCACCTTGTGATTTCTTATTTTATCCTCAAGATACATCTTTTCTCAACAATTTATTTTTGTATTTATTACAAGAGCTCAGTTTCTGTAAAAGATACGGGGTTTTCAGAAAAAAATACCTTTCTACATTTTCGCTTTGGCTACAACAATAAGTTTACAAATTCAACTTAAATACCCTATCCACATAAGAGTCAACGTTTTGTCTCAGAGCACCAAATGGACGTCAAAGAATTGACCGGAGAACTGGTGAACGTTTCTTCTCAATGTATAATCTGCAGTTCAATAGTATGTAAGGAAAGTTAAATCAGTTGAATTACGCGTTTAAACACAATGAGGAATTCTCCTCAATTTGGGTTATCACTGCATATGCAAGTTTAAACTGAATAATTATGAGTTTCATTCATGATTTTTTCAAATTCACCGCGGAAACTATTCAAAATCATCCTTCAAATATGGGGTTTTAAAATTTAAATTGCTTTGTGCGGAGTTTACGATTTGGCAACAGCGCATACAAGACAATGAAAAGATCAATGTCCGATCAGCTTGCTTATAAAATAATAGCTGTTGATCCACAGGCGCCCACTTACTGGCGAGATTCAGCTGCAACCGGCCATAAAAATCCCATAAAATTTTACGACCTTCCTCGTTCGTCGCAGACTTCATAGACAGCCATCTTTGTCTATCTCATCAAGATAATGTATTTGTTGTCCTTTATTATCAAGGCATATTTCAGTCGATGTTGCCAAGTTGTGCAATCCACATGAAACGCTTTGAATTTTAAATACTCATTTTTATTTTTCATTTTTAAGTGCTTAAAATAATTTTTTTTGGGAAACGGTTGAAATGGTTATTTCAAAATGTGAGGTTTCAAAGATATTTCATAAAAAATACATCATTTACGTTAGAAGGAGTATTCCCTATTTACGTTGTTTTTACATTACCCATAGATGAATCGAGATCATACGAAGTAACCGAGTATTTTTTTATCTAATTTTTCCTGTTCCTGACGACATTTTGCCATTTATTCAACAATAAATCATAGTAGCGTTACTTGAAATTTTTTTTCTACGTATCTTTGTTTATTGGACTTTTGCTGATTATATTTAAATTCATGTTTCATTTGATACGTAGTGCATTCAATTTTTTTTAACCTAAATTAATGTTATATTTCCAAACTATGGAATAAAATATCGTAAATTTCAACCCAGAGATTCAGGAATTCATATGTATCCTCGAAAAGAAAAAAAAAGGGGGGAAAATACTGAATAAGGTTCGGAATGAATGTTTCATCCGAATAGATGAGATTCAGGCGCGGAGTTCCCCTACGAGAACCGACATTCAGTTTCCGAGTTTAATTCAGGTCTTGAAATGTGATGCAGCATAATGAACTTGCCCCAGCCAGGGGATATACGAAACCATCTTCACTTGATTACCCTGCTCCAACTCGTCGTTACGAAAAGGTTACAAACTAGGTTGAAACACACACACATTATTCATATTTTTCCACAAGTTTGAGGATTAAGATTTCAAATTCCCATGTAATAATGTAAACCTAAATATCCGGCCGTTTTTTTAGATTCAGAACAGAGGAACAATGTACACAGGGTTTCCCAAATTCTAATGACCGGATTTTGTAAACTATAAGAGCTAGGTCCTCACAGATGATACGTTCAGACATCGACACCAGAGACTGCAGGAAACCATAGATGAATTACTCAGATGGTGCATCAAATGGAAAATCCAAATTAATGGAAGAAAGACACAAGCAATATTACTGCAAAAGAGAAGATTGAGGATGGAAGGAATCCTCGAAGTTGATGGAGAAGAGGTTGAATGGAAAAATGAAACAACATACCTAGGAGTGAAGCTTGACAGAGGACTTACATGGAAAAACCACATCAATGTGCAGTTGATAAAACAAAAGCCGCAATGAGCAGAATTTATCCATTGATAGGCAAAAGAAGTCATATGAATAAGAACATCAAGTTGACGATGATTAAAACTATCGCGCGACCACAACTCACATATGGATCGGCGGCATGGTGCTTCGCAGCTAAGACCCACATCAAGAGAATACAGGCCACTGAGAATAAACTCCTTAGAATGGCGATGGATGTACCCTGGTTTGTTAGGAACAACCAAATCTACAAGGACTTGGAATGGGAACCAGTTACAGAATTTATGAAGAGAAAGGCGGAAAGGATATTCGACAAAGCCAAACAACATCCAAATGGGGAACTACGAAGATTAGTCGACTACGATCCAATGGAAGAAGCTAGAAGGTCAAGAACCCACCACCGAAGACCGAGAGATCAGTTAAGGATTTTAAGTAACCAAAGAAGTAACCTATGAAAGCTATAGGCAGCATACAACTATCAACACGACTATGATCGTGTGAGAGTCCAGAAACCATAAGAGTCAACTGGTTAAAAGGCAAAATGCCCGGAACTTATGAAGAAGCAGTTAAGGGTTTTTAGTGGGTCTCGAGCTCAAGAGAGTGAGAATCCCCACACTGTTCCCCCTCAGGAGAGGGTGTGTTCGTCTGTCTTGCAGATTTTCCCCCTGCTACACCAAAAAAAAAGACACGTTCTTTTCAGAGGAACAAAAATAACAGAGAATACCATTGCCTCCTACGATATTTTGTTTTTGAGTTATCAGTTTTTTAGTTAGATATTTGAAACTTGAACCTTCTACCGGTACTTTTTTGCGTTGAATCTACCAGAATTATGATAAAAATCTTCGTCCTCTAGATTTAGAATTATGAAGCAAAATTTTATTTTTCAACTGCAAATAGTTATTGAATTTGTCATCTCTGTGTTGTACAGAATCATAGAATTCCAAAGCATATACGCTGATTGCTGACGTAAAGAACAACGACTCAATGTGAATTGAGGACCTTAAACTAAATGAGGATTGGTGGTTTGAACGTCTCATGAGGATATTGGTTACCGAAATATACATTGAAAAATACTGATTAAAATTATTAAATTGTAGTAATTATGGAGAAGTTTTAGCTGATATTTTATAAAATAAAACACCGAAAAAATGTGAGGATTGATTCTGTAGTCAAAATTAAGGTGGGTATATTTGGTATGGAATTTTTTGAAAAACCTCGTTCTGTCGAAAAAAATTGGTGGAAACAAAAAGTTAGTATATGAATTGGGCTTTTCAGCCATGATTCTTAGGGCATAGATAGTCACCAACCAGATCTGGCCGCCGCTGAATTCTTCTCGAGTCTCCATTATATCTGTGCACCATAGATATCCACTGTGACCTGTCTTACGCTAGTTGTTCCCAGTTATGATTGGCGTTAATTGATTTTAGGGATTGATGTAGTGTATCCTTAAACCGCTTATACTGGCCTCCTGGTTTTCGAGCTCCCTCTGTGAATTCGCCGTATAGAGCTATTTTGGGGAGTCTTGTGTCTTGCATCCTCAGAATGTGACCGCTCCATCTGAGTCGGGCCTTCGTTACTTGAGTCTCAATTGTTGTACAACTCGCGCGTTGCAAGACTTCTTCATTCGAAACTTTGTGGAACCATCTGATGTGCATTATCTGTCTTAGATGACGTTGTTGCGTTTGTTCAAGTTGTTTAATATGTCGCCTGTAGGGCGTCCAGCTTTCGCTTCCGTAAAGAAGCGTTGGGAGGAAGACTGCTTTGTAAACAGCTGTCTTGGTCTTCAGATTGAGGTCGTGACTTTGAAACACTCTGTTCTTCAGCTTCCAGAATGCCCGTGATGCCGAATTGATACGGTTGTGTATTTCCGTGTCTAGATTAGCCCTACTACTTATGAAGCTTCTCAAGTATTTGAACTGCTCGACCTGTTATAGGGTTTCATTCTCCAGGCTGAGAAAATATCTACATGTTTTTATAACCAAACCATTTGCCCAGCTCCATGATTATACAAGGAATTACAAGTTCGAGATGTCTAAATATAAAAGTAATTAGTGGGTACGTCGAAATGATTGTATAAATAGTTGAAATTGAAGAAATAAACCGAAATCGCTATGAATTCAGTTCAAACGCCCTGGGCTACTATTCTCGAGCATTCGCAATATATGCGATGGTACGCATCGAAGAACGTTGTGATGTTTTTAACAGCAAATAGTTTTCCAGAGTTTCACCAAAGTATTGTGTTTAGCCCATATGAAAGCACACAATGCTTTGGTGAAACTCTATTTGCTGTTAAAAACATTACAACGTTTTTCGATGCGTACGATCGCATATATTGCAAATGCTCGAGAATAGCAGCCCTGTTTCTTGCCCCGGATCACTCGACTTTCATTTTCGTCACCAGCATTACGACCGCATCTGACGGTCAGAATCCTTCCACGGGTTATTAGTTCACTGGTTCAAGTAGATATGAAAATATTTCAATTTTCCGCATTCAACATATCAATAAAATCTTGATATTCACTCAATTTTTTTCGCTTCTTAAAAATTACTAGTGGAGTGATATTTTCCACTTGATGCATAAATGAAAATTCTAATGAATACGGGCCTGCAATTTTTTGAACTTTTTGTGAGCTGATGACGAATGTGTGCAATATCAGTGAAACAATTTTCATAATAATGGAGATATGGTAGCATAGCTTTAATGTATCGATTGAAATTTATTCTGGGAGGATTCTGCATTTCTTCATAAACTTTTTAGGGTTTTCATTCCCAATCTCTGAAACAAAATCAATTAAAAATGAAATCAACGATTTGCTCCTGCGTAAATTCTTGCACTGATTTGTATTCTATTAGATCAAGATAATAATTCGGCAAATTGTTCGGTAGGAATAGATCATATTTGGATCAATTTACTAAAGAAAGAACTGTCATCCGGTAATTTCAAAATTAAATGAATCAACGTTTCTATGCAGTCTCTGTTTCTATGTATTGACAATTAATGTCAAACAAAAGCCACAATCATAGATAACCTAGCCACAATTCAGGAGATTTTCGAAAATATATTTCTCGTCTGATGAAGGAGTCTGATAGATAGACTCCGAAACGTTTTACGTTACAACTTAGAATTTTAATTTCAACGTTATTTATTTTCAGTTCATTGTCAGGCAACAATTTTTTCTAGTTGATTTGCAGGATTTGCTCCTGACAAATTAATGCAAGAATTTACGCAGAAGCAAATCGTTGATTTCATTTTTAATTGATTTTGTTTCAGAGATTGGGAGTGAAAACCCTAAAAAGTTTATGAAGAAATAGTTTTAATGTTTCCACTTTTGAAACCTACCCCATATATACATGGTGATTCCCCGCAACGACTCTTTAGAAGGAAACAACCTACTACCTTCTCATTTCAAATGACGCACCCCATCTTCGCATTGTTTACCTGAACAAACTCTATACCCAAAATGAAAACTTTGAGAATTGTCAAAGAAATACTAAGGAAAAACAGCCATTTCGAATCTGGTGATTAGTCTGTGACTTGCGAAAACCACAGAAGCGAACTGAATGAATGGATTATTGAAAATCCAGCAACTATTCATGAAATTGCAAAAAAATTTATGGAAACATTGAATTTTAGATTCCTTCTGTGGTATGAGAAACTAATCCATCAGTTCGAAATTGCTTTTTTCCCCCTTACCAGGGGGATCAGCTTCCTTGAAATAATTTGTTCGCCCAGAAGTATAGTGCCATCTACCGGCTTTCTTTCTTTTAGCTAGCGACGAATAGATATCTTAGAATAGATTACTTTACGGTTGAGAAAAAATAAGGAATAAAAACAGCATGTGATGGAGGTCAAAACTGCTGACGTTGAAAATGATTTGAGGCGTATAGCGATTACTAGTCAACTCTTTAATTGAAGCCAAACACAAAATTGGTGAGACTAGCTTTCAGCGCTAACTTTATTCATCTACGCCCAATTATGCTTCTCTTTCAATAATCCAACTCAAAATTGAAAAAGAACTCAGGAAACAAGTTAATGTTGAAGAGTTTGAAGTATTATTGTTAAAAGCGGTAACCTGGTTGATGACCTTTTAACTTAGAACGTGACAGGGGATGACTGGAGAGGTCAGAATTGCAAAGAAAAATCTATATATATATATCTATATAAAAGACTCCTTCACGAAATGTTCCACATAATGACAGAGGAAACTGTAAATTTTAGAAGCGATATTCAGAATTTCAACCAAGGCTACTATAATATATTAAAAGAAAACCATGACCACGGTAGATCAAACATCTCTAGCATGCGCGCACCAGAGACCTTTCTCTTTGGCGCGCACCCGATTGAAGAAAGCCAGTTTGTTTTCCTTTCAATGATCAATCCATCACATGTTGTTGTTGAACTCTTTGTTGCTTCAAAATAAGTTTAATGTTGTTTTTCTTTCCTTGCAAAGATTTCCATTTTTGTGTATTGTTGTCGGATGTTGTTTTTACACTTGATTTAGAGGAAACCAATACAAATTGTAAGTGTTGTTTGTTCTTTCTTATTGTAACGATCACGTATATATTTTCTACTGTATTTGTGTAATACTGCATGAGTTTTTATCTAATTACAGTGCCCTGATGAAGACATTGAATATGTCGAAACGTCGGCCGAATTGAAGGTGTTTCTTTGCAATTCTGACCTCTCCAGTCATCCCCTGTCACATTATTGTTAGAGTCGTGGAGTTTTCAATAGAATAAGTAATTTATTTTCAGTTTTATTATCCCAAAACTTAATAATATTCAATTAGAACAATAATCGTAATCTGCAATCTCTGTTCGAATAAGGTTATACAAAAACTGGCTGACTGATTTGTGACGTGAATGTCGTCACATGTGTCAGTCAAAATGACTTAAACACAGAGTTGCCAAACTGGAATATATCATGACTGGTGGCGCCACGAAACACTTTGATAGGGTCAATATTTGAGTATTTATGAGATACATGTCCGGACACTTACACACGCCTCCTTAAATCTATAATATTGATCCTTTACCTGGAATTTTAAAACACATTTCAAGAAAATTAAACCAATCCTAACTCTACTCTGTTTTTTAAAAACATTTTGTTATCTAAACTTTTGGTTAACATGTCTGCTAAATTAAATTTAGACTTAATTCTTACAATATCAATCACACCCTTCTCATAATTTTCATTAATATAATGATACTGCACTTCAATATGTTTAGAGTTTTTTGTGAAGCTGCCGTATTTAGCAATAGAAACTGCACCTGAATTATCTTCATACAATTTTATTGGTTTATCAAATTTTATCTCAAATGATATACTGAGCAAATTTTCAATGAAAACTAGTTTTTTCACTGCTTCTGACATTTAGTAACTGCATTTTGCTTATGCGTTTTCCAGAAAACTAAGTTTCCTAAAAATCTAACTATGAAACCTGCAGTGGACTTCCTATCTACGTTATCTCCTGCGTAGTCCGAATCTACCGGAATCTACCATACAATCTAATGTTTCTGAGTTCAAATTCTTATAGTACGTTAAATTCAAATCTTTAGTCTTGTACAAATATTTTAATATTCTCATTGCATATTTGTAATGTGTTCGGTTGTAACAATTTTGATACCGGCTTAGGTAATTTGCACTGTACGATATGTCCGGCCTAGTGCCTGTACTGATATACTGTAATTCGCCTTTCTATACTGTATACTACCATCTATCTCACTAGCTTGTTCCAATTTTAAGTTAGTTTCCATCGGAGTATCATACAGCTTAGTGTTCTCTAGATTATATTTTATAGCCAAAGATTCAATGTATTTAGTTTGACTTAAGGTCATTCTATAATCATCATTATGATCAATATCTAAGCCAATATAACTTTGAATTTTTCCCAAGTCCTTCGTTGCAAATCTTTTCATCAAACTAGCTTTTATATAATTTATTTTAATTTTATCTTTGCAGCAAATTAAGAGATGGTCAACAAATATCAGTATATACACTGGATCTTGGCTTATACTGTTTACAAATTAACAATGATCATAGTTACTCCTAATGAAACCAAGTTTTTCAATGAACTTGTTGAAACAGTCATACCATACCCTAGAGCTTTCTCTGAGACCATAGAGTGCCTTTTGCAATTTGTAAACTCTATCATCTCCAGTTTCATAACCTTTCGGTTGATTTATGAACACTTCTGACTTAAAAACACCGTTTAAAAATGCGGTTCCAACATCCATTTGTTCTATAAATAAATTATTTTCACAACTGAATGATTATAAAATTTGCAATGTTTGCATTTTTCCTACAGGTGAATAGAAATTCTAAAGGTATTCCTTTTGCTGGAATCCTCGTACAACTAACCTAGCTTCAGAGATGTTTTTATTATTTTTTTTTTAATCCACTTTACATCAATAACCTTTTTATCTTTTGGCCTATCAAAAATTTGCCATGTATTATTCTTCATTAGACTATTCATTTCTGAGTCTATTGCTATTTGCCACTTTTTGAAATCGTGTGAGTTCATCGCCTCCTCAAATGTATTTGATACATCGCATCGATATAATTTACATACATAAAATGCGATACTGGATTACCGTATCTGGAAACTGGACTTTTTTTTCTGTTTGATTTTCTCTCTATCACTAGGTTCTCACTTTCATCATTTAAATTATCGTCTACAAGATTTTCTAGGGCATTATAACTATTAGAAATAATTTCATTCGTATCTACATAATTTTCGTCAATTACAGAGTCAGTTTTAAGTATTTCATTTTCTAAATTTGAACTATCGCTATTATTTGAATCCACTTCATCATTAAGTTTTTCTAGGCGAATTAATTGAGTATTTTCTTCAACAACCTAAAAATGTAAAAAAATTCACGATTATAGGGATAGTCAACTCTTCATTTATTTGGATATAGCAAACTGAGTCTGATCCAAATGATGAAAAGTATCACGAATATTTCCAATTTAATTAAAAGGACCGTGCACAAACTATAAATAATAATGGATTTCAACGACCTCGAAGTAATCGATATTAACGAGGTTTTAATGCATTTTACATGCCATACATCCCCAAGTTGGGACCAAATTCGATCTGGACGAAGTCGCTCGTCATTACGACGATGAATACGTCAACGATACATGCATAATATCCTTTTTTCACGAGGAGGACCCCGAGAATCCAAGCAATTTCCAGTCGTCAGATAATATGTCCAATTTATCAAGAATTATTATAAAATTTATTATTTATTCAACAATAGTAACAGTACTACAAATTAAATTACAACTTTCAAATACCTTATCATAGCATATATATACACACAAAAATACAACAAAATAATGTTAACAAAACAAAAAATATAAAATTAATAACACTATCCCTACTGCTAAAAGTTTGGCGCACTATGGCTATACAAGTTAGGGTGTGGCGAGTTGGTGGCAATTACCAAGATGTACGAATATGTCAAAGGAACAGTCCTTCCAAAAGTAAATCTCTCGCAATTTATACTTAGATACATCGAAGATTTTCTCTCAAAGAAGGAAATTGAAGCAACTGAGATAGATTGTGATGTTCAGCGGCTTCTTCAAATCACGTCTGATAATTTCACAATGCAAACAGATAAAAGTACAAGGGGACATGTACAAGGAGTTCCCATATTGGAGCTTTGGAACACGTTGGTCACTGAAACACGAGGTGTTGATCGGAGAACTTTTTGTACATCCGAAATTCGGAACAATCTGTTTGAAGGATACAGATTCAACTGTAGGTTGTATTGCCATCAAGAATTTTTTAGACGAATTGAAGGATATCATCAATAAGCCTGTGTACATTGAGAACTATTGTATTATTTCGGAGATTTTCAATCCGAATAACAAGTTCAACCTCGGAGACCTATATGTGATCCTCGAGGATATCCATTTACTGGAAAATAAACGTAGAGGACAGTTTGAAGATCTGATCTTAAAATTCAAAATGTCCTTTCTTTTGTTGAACAAAAGTAACGTCACTCACACGCCGGAAAAAAGATATCATTTCTGGCTTGAGATAAAAAATATTAAGTATTACAGTGAAAATATCAACAGGTGTTTTTTGTGTTTACCTGAACAGTTAATCGAACAATGGCCCGAATTGCAAGTTTCTCGTTTTTATTCATTGAAATTCGCCAAGGATTTAACCCCGACGAGGGATTACGAATATAACAGGATTAATCCAAGATTACCCCAACTGATGTTGAGAAAAAATAACTTAGCCACAATGAGTTTCAACGATGATTATTCCCAACCTCAACAGTTAGAATTTTTGAACTCCCGAGAATACTTGAAAACATGGGAGTGGTGAGCTTTCAAGCGGTCTTAAAATATAGGAAGTTCAATCCGAACAACAGTTCAAGAACGATGTTGTCAAATATTCCCCTAATTTTCGGTACCGTAGGCGAGAAAACCCACATCTTGGACATCCGAGTCGATAACATCAAGAGTTTGGCCGTCTATTTGAACAACTGGATGGCGACCCCTATAGGTCTCATACCTGGAGTGTTGGTGAATGTGAAAAATGTTGTCGTCCAGAGAAGTTACTGCAAATCCACCGCTCTAACTTCTTTTGAAATTGTCGCCCTCCTTGCCAATTCCAAACGGCTAGACTTTTATCTGACGACGACTGGAGGTTGAAGTATTATGCCACAAATGAAACATTGTGCATTTGTTTTTGTTGTGAATGTACTCATGTTGGTTTTCTTGTCTGCATCACCAGTAGTCATGTTTTTTTCTTTCATTTTAGATTTGGCATAATCAACTGTTCTCTGTTCTTCTGGAATTACTTCAATGAAATCACCAATGTAACTATAACTTGGAGGTAAAGCTCTGAGTAGGTATCTCATCTTCTCTGATTCATTAATTTTCCCTCCGGCTGTTTTGAAATAATTTGTTGTTTCTTCAAAATCAACAAAGAATTCTTCAATTGTGTTGTAATTGCTAAGCTTAATATCTTCAATTTTTCCTCTACATATTATCTGCATAGCTGTAGACTGTGTCTCAACGTCTTTTGAGTTTTCTTAAGAAAAAAATGGTAAAAACGGGAGGTCACACTTTTTTTATGCTGGTTTTTCTAAGAAAATAGTTCACCATTTTTAATTGACCATTCTGTAGCATTATAAGCTCTTTATCGTTTGAACCGGAAACGTACAGGGTTTTTATGAAGAAACGATCAAGATTTTCAAACTTAAACCCATATTTTTTTAACATTTAACTGCTTCAAAATATCCCATAGCTAGAATAAAAATTCTCCAAATTGATTGAAGAGAACTAGAACACTGCCCTAATTTGTTTCCCTAAAAGCGACATCTATTGGCTTTCCTCAACTTTCGCCCGCATGTTTTTGGCAGCGTTGCGACCAGAATTACAGGTGCCTACCGAAATTTCAACTTATTTCGTTTAAATTTTAACACCTCAAGATTGGAACTTCGGTCGCGTATCATGACAAATTTATGCTAACAATCATCTTATTTTCGAGATATATTAGTAATAATGCATAGCTGATTTGAAACTCGCCAAGAAACATATGTATAATTGTTGTAAGTGTCCGGATATGTATCTCATGAATACTAACCTATAATATAATAATAATAATAATAATATAATAAATAAACTATAATATTGACCCTATCACAGTGTTTCGTGGCGCCACCAGTCATAATATATTACAGTTTGGCAACTCTGTGTTTAAGTCATTTTGAGTGACACATGTGACGACAGTGACATACGACACAAATCAGTCAGCCTTTTTGTATAACCTTCTTCGAATAGAGATTGCAATTTACGGTTATTGTTCTAATTGAATATTATTGAGTTTGGGATAATAAAACTGAAAAATAAATTACTTATTTTATTGAAAACTCCACTACTCTAACATGGTAGCAGAGCGTGGTTAAGGAGTAAAATACAGTAAGGTCAGGAAGTTGCTAGTTTCACCGACCACGTGAAGAACTAACCTCATTTTGGTTAAAAGTAATTCGACGAAATAAAAGAAAACATCATTGTAGAAATGGCCAAGCAGTCAAGGATTGAAGATATAATAATTCCGATTTTCGATGGCGTAAACTATTCGAGCTGGAAATTAAGATTAATAACTCTATTAGAGTATAAAGAACGTCACGAGCCCGCCATCACTATAATGCCTACTAAATTTAAAGATAGTGAGGCAGAATGGAAAAAAATGGATTTGAAAGCGAGGACTGTAATAATGAGCACAATCTCCGATCAGCAATTGGAATATATTGCCGAATGTGAAGCAGCTTATCAAATGATTCAAAAGTTTGACAACATGTATCTGACACAGTCTACAGCTATGCAGATAATATGCAGAGGAAAAATTGAAGATATTGAGCTAGTGGTGGATTTGCAGTAACTTCTCTGGACGACAACATTTTTCACATTCACCAACACTCCAGGTATGAGACCTATAGGGGTCGCCATCCAGTTGTTCAAATAGACGGCCAAACTCTTGATGTTATCGACTCGATGTAGGTTTTCTCGCCTACGGTACCGAAAATTAGGGGAATATTTGACAACATCGTTCTTGAACTGTTGTTCGGATTGAACTTCCTATATTTTAAGACCGCTTGAAAGCTCACCACTCCCGTGTTTTCAAGTATTCTCGGTAGGGTGTCGGAGTTCAAAAATTCTAACTGTTGAGGTTGGGAATAATCATCGTTGAAACTTATTGTGGCTAAGTTATTTTTTCTCAATATCAGTTGGGGTAACCTTGGATTATTCCTGTTATATTCGTATTCCCTCGTCTGGGTTAAATCCTTGGCGAATCCCAATGTATAAAAACGAGAAACTTGCAATTCGGGCCATTGTTCGATTAACTGTTGTTCGATTAACTGTTCAGGTGAACACAAAAAACACCTGTTGATATTTTCACTGTAATACTTAATATTTTTTATCTCAAGCCAGAAATGATATCCTTTTTCCGGCGTGTAAGTGACGTTACTTTTGTTCAACAAAAGAAAGGACATTTTGAATTTTAATCGGATCTTCAAACTCTCCTCTACGTTAGTTTTCCAGTAAATGGATATCCTCGAAAATCACATATAGGTTTTCGAGGTTAAACTTGTTATTAGGATTGAAAATCTCCGAAATAATACAATAGTCCTCAATGTACACAGGCTTATTGATGATATCCTTCAATTCGTCTAAAAATTTATATTTCAATTTATTTTCCAATAAATCTAAACAGTTAAAGAAATCCTTGAAAAATCATTATTCATTATAATAGTTCGATGAATGTATCGTTTCTTGTTTTCTTTAATTATATGTGTGTGTGTGTGTTTTTTTTTGTACTATGCTATTTTTTTTTCTTCTCTCTCTTTCTTGATGTTTCATTTTTGGATTGAGTTCAATTGAGTTGTTTTTCTTTTGTTCATTATTATATGATGTTATACCTCAATTTATGTACATGTGGATACAGTAGTGGACTTTAAATAGTCCGTTGTATTCCTTTTCCGTTGTATTATTTTTATAAATAAATAAAAATTCTTGACGACAATACAACCTACAGTTGAATCTGTATCCTTCAAACAGATTGTTCCGAATTTCGGATGTACAAAAAGTTCTCCGATCAACACCTCGTATTCCAGTGACCAACGTGTTCCAAAGCTCCAATATGGGAACTCCTTGTACATGTCCCCTTGTACTTTTATCTGTTTGCATTGTGAAATTATCAGACGTGATTTGAAGAAGCCGCTGAACATCACAATCTATCTCAGTTGCTTCAATTTCCTTCTTTGAGAGAAAATCCTCGATGTATCTAAGTATAAATTGCGAGAGATTTACTTTTGGAAGGACTGTTCCTTTGACATATTCATACATCTTGGTAATTGCCACCAAGTCGCCACACCCTAACTTGTATAGCCATAGTGCGCCAAACTTTTAGCAGTAGGGATAGTATTATTAATTTTATATTTTTTGTTTTGTTAACATTATTTTGTTGTATTTTTTTGTGTGTATATATATGCTATGATAAGGTATTTGAAAGTTGTAATTTAATTTGTAGTACTGTTACTATTGCTGAATAAATAATAAATTTTATAATAATTCTTGATAAATTGGACCTATTATCTGCCGACTGGAAATTGCTTGGATTCTCGGGGTCCTCCTCGTGAAAAAAGTATATTATGCATGCATCGTTGACGTATTCATCGCCGTAATGACGAGCGACTTCGTCCAGATCGAATTTGGTCCCAACTTGGTAAAGGCGGGTACCTTCATAGGTGCAGGAAAGTCCTGCATTTATTATTATTTTTGTATGGTTTTTCTGGCATATAAAATGCATTAAAGCCTCGTTAATGTCGATTACTTCGAGGTCGTTGAAATCCATTATTATTTATAGTTTGTGCACGGTCCTTTTAATTAAATTGGAAATATTCGTGATACTTTTCAACATTAGGATCAGACTCAGTTTGCTATATCCAAATAAATGAAGAGTTGACTATCCCTATAACCGTTAACTTTTTTACATTTTTAGGTTGTTGAAGAAAATACTCAATTAATATGCCTAGAAAAACTTAATTATGAAGAGGATTCAAATAATAGTGATAGTTCAAATTTAGAAAATGAAATACTTAAAACTGACTCTGAAATTGACGAAAATTATGTAGATAGGAATGAAATTATTTCTTATAGTAATAATGCCCTAGAAAATCTTATAGACGATAATTTAAATGATGAAAGTGAGAACCTAGTGATAGAGAGAAAATCAAACAGAAAGAAAAGTCCAGTTTCCAGATACGGTTATCCAGTATCGCATTTTATTTATGTGAATTATATCGATGCAAATGTACCAAATACATACATTTGAGGAGGCGATGAACTCACACGATTTCAAAAAGTGGCAAATAGCAATGGACTCGGAAATGAATAGTCTAATGAAGAATAATACATGGCAAATTGTTGATAGGCCAAAAGATAAAAAGGTTATTGATGTAAAGAGGATTGAAAAAAAAAAATAATAACATTTTTAAAGCTAGGTTAGTTGTACGAGGATTTCAGCAAAAGGAATACCTTGAGAATGTTTATTCACTAGTAGGAAAAATGCAAACATTGAAAATGAGGAGAATTACAAACAGAAGTAGTATATAAGATTCCATGCCGTGATTGTGAAAAGTGCTATATAGGACAAACAAAACAATATGTGAAGGAAAGAATTAAACAACATGAATCTAATCTGAGGAATGCACGTAACGTAGACAAAACTGCTGTCACAAATCATGCAGTTAAAGAAAAACATCACTTCGACTTTAACAATAGCATTATTCTCGACAAAGAAAAGTTTATACACAAACGGATTATTAGTGAAATGTTACATATAAATTTATGTTTATGACTGTGTTAGGTTAGGTTTATGGCTCCGGCCTGCGTGTACATTGTGAAGAATTTAGATACTTAGATAGATGATTTTAGTTTTGCACAGCTTTTAAAAAGTACAAAATATTGGTAATGAAAGTAGCTTCCTTGTATACTGTTTGCCTCGAACTTGCTTTTTCTTCTCACAGCCTTGAAAAAGAGGAGAAAAGTCCTCGAAACGTTGGCAACTTTTTTGTAATCAGCACCAAATAAAGGTCCACTTCCCGACAACCTTTTCATTTATTGAAAATTTTATTATCATTCAGTTGTGAACATAATTTATTTATAGAACAAATAGATGTCGAAACCGCATTTTTAAACGGTGTTGTTAAGTCAGAAGTGTTTATAAATCAACCGAAAGGTTATGAAACTGGGGATGATAGAGTTTACAAATTGCAAAAGGCACTCTATGGTCTCAGAGAAAGCTCTAGGGTATGGTATGACTGTTTCAACAAGTTCATTGAAAAACTTGGTTTCATTATTATTAGGAGTAACTATGATCATTGTTTATTTGTGAAAAGTATAAGCCAAGATCCAGTATATGCCAAGATCCAGTATATATACTGATATTTGTTGACGATCTCTCAATTTGTTGCAAAGATAAAATTAAAATAAATGATATAAAAGCTAGTTTGATGAAAAGATTTGCAATGAAGGACTTGGGAAAAATTCAAAGTTATATTGGCTTAGATATTGATTATAATGATGATAGAAATGGAATCATCCTTAAGTCAAACTAAATACATTGAATCTTCTTCTATAAAATATAATCTAGAGAACACTAAGCTGTATGATACTCCGATAGAAACTAACATCAAATTGGAAAAAGCTAGTGAGATAGATGGTAGTATACAGGATGGGCAAAATTCGTTGTCTACTGAGAAAACGGACGACACATTCTCGAGCTCTTTTTTCTTGACTAATCCAAAACTGAAAACAGATCCAGCCTAACGTTTATAGATTTTGAGTTATGAACGAAAATTGAGAAATCGTCATTTTCAATGAAGCTGAATTTGAAGTCGTATTCGAAATCCGTTTTTACATTCTGCAGGCAGTTTTTTATGAGGAATCCGAATATGATATCAATAAATTTTTTGATCCAGTCATTTTCGAGATACGACAGGGATTTCTGATTTTTCAAATGTAAACTATAGTTGAAAGTTCTTTCATCTTGCTGAAATTTTTTTGCTGATTTCAAAAATATATTATATATCAAATGTCGCTATTCATATGAATATAACGTAAGAAAAAAAATTCAATACTTTGCTTTTCGATTCACTGTTGAATTTTCAGTAGGCTGGCGTAACCATAGCGACAGTTGAAAATGCATTATGGTTCGTGAACTCCACATAATCCTATGTGAGCTCAACCTTCTGCGATAGGAATCACCGACTGACGAATAATTATTTCTTTTATATATCGATATCAGACTTCCGTCTGATTATTAAAGAAGAAAATTTATTCAATTATCGTTTTTCTATTTATGAAAGAAGCTTCAAGAGTCAGTAAATAAAATATGATAGCTATCTATAATTATAATTTTTACAGAAAAAAGATGATGAAAAATAAGTATCTACTTCTGTCAACGGTAGCGTTCAAATTGTGAACCATCGTAAGATAAGTATGCCAAACATCGCGAGAACATAGACATGGACTGAGCAATGTCAGCATGAAAGTGTCTTTTTTATAGAAATAGAGAAATGATCGTCGGGCATTTACCTGTTTCTTTTTTGTTCACATAGAGGTGAGTGTAGACCAATCAAAATTCTAGAAAAAGATAACTGTATGCCCGACGTGCGTATCTCTCTGTCATTTTTTTGACCGTATTTCATGCATAGATATAAAGTGAAGGCACAGTCCATGTCTTTATGTCTATGGCGAGAACAAACGATGGCAAATTAATAATCGAAATATTTATTCAGCAATCCGTCATATTGATCCTTTACATGAAATTGTAAAATACATTTCAAGAAAATTAAACTAATCCTAACTCTACTCTGTTTTTTTAAAACTTTTTCTCATCTAAACTTTTAGTTAACATGTCTCCTAAATTAAATTTAGACTTAATCTTTACAATATCAATCACACCCTTCTCATAATTTTCATTACTATAATGATACTGCACTTCAATATGTTTATGAGGAATTCGAATATGATATTAATAAATTTTTCGATCCAGTCATTTCCGAGATACGACAGGGATTCCTGATTTTTCAAATGTAAACTATAGTTGAAAGTTCTTTCATCTTGCTGCAATTTTTTTGTTGATTTCAAAAATGTATCATATGTTTATGTTGCTATTCATATGAATGTTACACGAGAATAATCCATCGCCTTTAATCATGCACCCTCTATAAGAAGGGGTGCATGTTTCTTCACGAAATATTACGGTTTCATGAAAATAAATCCTCTCCGTCTATTTTTCGCATCTTTAATCCACACCCCCTGTATCGATTCGAAGTAAGTATAGCGCTCAAGTAATAGAAAATTAATCGAACTTTAGTTCTCTCAGATAAACTTCCTTCATAAAAACACGAATTAAGTGCAAAAAGTCTAGCAATCAGTCTTTTTCCAAGTAATTCGACATGGAAATTCCATCGAAGAAGTAATTTCAAAAGAAAGGAGAAGCTTGTATTTGAAGCAGAACAAAACGTTAACTCTTGTCTTCCGTTCAGAGCCAGTCTTTTATCGGCCCGAGATTCATTTTCATCATGATAGGAAAACGCTCTTCAAAGGCAACTGATTATATACCAGTAGTGAATTCTCCAGTAGAAGAAATGATACCGTCATAAATGAATCTTCTTCCATAATTTATGAAAGTTGTCAAGTGTTGATAAATCTATTCAATCTATTTGATCTATTAAACTGATGAAGTTTAAAGTTAAATTATTAGCTAATCCAGGTGGGTAAGGTAAAAGTAGATTTTTGGAGCCTGTTAACCTTCAACATAATTATTCACAGTAGCTATACCACCAAAATTACCCAAATTACATGCGCCACCATGGCAGAAACGTCTTTAACACAAAACAGAGAGGCTAAGAAGACACATTGGACGATGCTGACTAAACACAATAAACATCACCCCAAAAGCTCGCAAGAACGAACAGAGCTGCCACGACATCTTGGGGGTAGAGGAATTGTTGATTTGTCTAACCGTATTTCCCAGGAAATTTGAGGTCATCGAAAATATTTCCTGAGCAAGGCTGCTTCGTCAGAACTCCATCGAGTAGTTTGTGTTGCTGATAGTTCTACAGTCTACACCGTTAAAACTACAGCATGACCACTTGGAAACCGTCGAACACTCTGCAGAAAGTAAAATGCAGAAACTGATTGGCAAACCTCTGCATGGAATTAAGGCACCAGAACGAGGTCAACGATGATTACGTCGACATATCTGCGTCGAACTTGAAATATATCGCCAAGGATGCCTCAGTGGCGGATGATAGCTGTCGTTATGGATGTGCGACACATGAAACTATTCAGCACATCACCGGGGGATGTCAGAAGTTCACCGGCACGGAGTACAAAAACAGATATGATGCCGTTGCCAAGATTCTTCACCAAGAATTGGCACTAAAACACCAACTTCTAAGTTCGAAAAAGGTTCCTTATTACAATTACCATCCGGATGCTGTATTGGAAAATGAACATCACAAGCTCTACTGGGATCGCACGGTACTCACAAACCGGAAAATAACTCACAATAGACCAGACCTCATATTGCTCAATAAGGATGAAGACAGAGCAATATTCATCGATGTGGCGATTGCAAATAATAACAATCTTCTAGATAGGCACACTGAAAAAATTTCAAAATACAGAGATCTCGAGGAACAGACCAGAAGACAGTGGAAGCTGAAAGATATCAAGACCATCCCTATTGTCATTTCATCTACAGGCGTGATACCGAAGAAACTACTAGAGAACTTGAGGAAACTTCAGTTTGACGAAAATATCTATAGAGTCATGCAGAAGTCGGTACTGCTGGGAACGGCGAGAACTGTACGCAAGTACATGGGGAATGCAGAGGAACACCATCTGCTCCGTCAGGAAGTGCGGGTAGAGCAGGAATCCAACCGACAACAGGGAGCCGAGGAGCGGCCCGAACCCGACCACCACCACGAGCCCGAAAACCTGCAAAGGGCTCCAACAGAGCTTGATCCTTTTGATATCTGAGATATCTGGGATAAGTGAATGTTCCTTTGGAGAGGAGTGTGAAAGCCGCAAGGCTGAAGTAATTTATTCATGCTAATAGATACAAACAATGCTTACACAAACTCAAGAAAAAGGACAAAAAAATTATTCTTGAAAATCAAAAGAATTACAGGAAAAGATTTCCTCCAATGAGAAAAAGTATTTTTGCACTAAATATAGTTTTCCATTTGAATTTTGAATTTTTTCAGGGTAGTCAATACCGTTGCGAATTTTTGGATCATAATATGTTACACCACACTTCAATCTGTTAATTCGATGGAAGTCTGTATAAATCTGCTTTCTTTGACGTGTACAGCCATCGTGCGCATCTTGGTTTGTCCTATATTCATCCACTTGAGACTTCACATGTAATAAACATCGAAAACATTGAAACAAGAGACAGTAAGAATTTTTTTCTTTTTGAAAGCATTTCTAATGTCATATCTGTACCCGAGTTGACCTATTACCCTGATAGCTTCTCTCTGTAAACAGTCGTTTTACGGTTATCACCATATAGGCACGCTACTTCTGAAAATATAGAATTTTTCCGAAAATTGAATAAATTTCTTCTGGAACATTCCGAAATATCCGAATAGACTAAGTGCTCTGGAACAATAAATAACACAAATTGAGGTACCTAGGTATTTTATGAATGCAAGATAGTTCGTTATACGCTGTATATAGAACCTTTAGTATGCGAAATTGTTCTAGTCATAGACATATTATTGGGGTAATAAGTGTACGGTTCTAGCCCTACGCTGAAAGTGTTCATTGAAGTTATCACATATCATTATAGTTTCAGTTTCATCGGTTGAGTTTAAAATAAACTTCTATCGGGTGGTGACGGACGCAATATCTTTCTTCATTTATTGAACATAAATAGTTGTCAATTTGTCAGGTACCGCATGAAAAAACGAATTCATTTATATCCCCTCTAAGCATCCGATCAACAGAGGACATTTTTATGGAAATTCTCTCCTATCACCGGATTACTGTTGGTCAGTTAATAATGTAAATGTTATATCAACTAACCCACAATATTCGAGATAAAAATATGCAGCTTATCGCCCAATTTCTTTTACTAAAGTAAAATGTGCATTGCATTGTATTATCCTGATTCTAGGTACCGAAGTACCCCTCAAAAGCTATATGGGCTTGTGCGAGAACCAATTTGTTTTGTATTGGCTTTGTTACAGTGTCCTTACGTCAACTTATGCCCAGCACTGTTTAATTTTAACCAAGCAGCGAATGATGGCCCGTACCTCATTGACTAGAAAATTTCTTCTCAAGCCCGGGATCGAACTAGGTACCATGCTGTCTTGAGCCGACGCTTCAACCACTGAGCTACACATATGGACGAAAAATTGTTGAACTTGATAAAACTTGCTTCACGATATACCAGAAGACGTTTTTATGATCGTTATGAGCTTATGTAATGGAGAAAATGTGCATCTTTGGAAAATATCTGCACGCTTGTTTTTTAAGAGCAGTTTGAATTGCTTTATAGAACGTAATATCAATAAAGTCCGAACATTTTGAAAGTCTGTGAGCTCCAAAATTCTCCTATTCAAAAGCAATTGGTGAAAATATTGATAATAGAATTGAGCACAGTAATAAGAGCGTCAATAAATGCAGTACTAGTATAAGCCTCGTCTGACATTCGAGAAATACATATTCTAAATATATGTATAAATCCACGAATACCTATTTGCAAATAATGAGAATTACCTTAGTATGATAACTTTGAATATTGGTCCGGAAAGTCCTTTGATTATGGCCGAGGCATTGAGATGACAGCGACCATGTAAAACCACCCCATTCACCTAGAAAAATAAGAATAGTTCAGGTATACTAACCCTTCGGGAAAACAGCAAATGAAGAAAACACACATCGGACATAATCTTCATAAACTGGTCGAGAAAATATGAGAAGTTTATCGCGAATTCCATACATGTAGGTTAGGAAATGAAAATGCACTCGATAAAGCGATTCGACTGTGTTTATCAAGGTAACGCGATTCGGTAACTGGTTATCGTTGGAATACTTATCATCATTTACTTGATATGTTTATTTTCTTAATCAAAAATATTTTTCGAATATAAACGGAACTTGCAGGACTTTGAATGGAGATATCCCTGGAAGTAATCATAAGAGAAACGCTACAAATTTTAAAAACATTTCACTGGTGTATTATTGCCAAATCTCTTCCTTGAACAATTATTTTTCTTTCTATATACATATAGCACCTGGAAAAATACGGAAGTTTCATGAGCGAGTTTTAAATCTGCGCCTTTAAGAAGTCATATGCTGAAAACAAGTTTCAAACTACCGGGCGGCCAACCCCAGCCGCTTATTTCGAGGGAGCAAATGAAGATATTTCGAAAATCTTTTCTTGTGGTGTGTGTTGGGTGTTTAAAAGCACAATTTATAATTATTGTCCTATACAGGGGTATATACAGGGTCTTCGAAAACAAAGAAATAAAACAAAGCTACACTTTTTTGAATGTAACACAGTGTAATATGCTTGTTCAAACCCTCAAGCCACAAGTAGAAAAAAATCAGCTATCTATAAAATTCAGAATAATCTAGAAATCCCCTGTAGAGCAACAAATTTCGCTAGTAGACTGAAACCTAGAACTGACGCTTTGCTTGACCAATGGGCACGCTTGCCATCCATCTATTGGTCGACAAGATTCGACAAGTCGAGAATGATTTTATAGCGGGCAAAAAATTTTTTTTTAATGTTAACAAGAATAGATTGATTATTTATAAACTATATATTTCTGGAAAATGAAGGTTCATACTGAAATAATAAAACGATATTTATTTCTATCAAATAAACAATATTAGTAACAAATGAATTAGGCTTCAATAAATTTCTTATTAACTATAAATAACTGAAATTTCTGAATTTCTTCAAGGTAAATCACGTTTATTTATTATTCTCTTATTAAATTTATAGTAAATAAATTCGGCTCAAATAAATATTTATTAAATGTAAACCATATCATTTTTCTCAGTGTATTCGAACTCAAAAATGGAATGGCAAGCTCAAATTATGATGATTTTCTTCAGATCACTTTATACCTTAGAAGGACCATTTCCGAGATAATGGCGAAAATGGTTTATTAGTTTCGAATTTAAAATCGAAAATTACGCAGAAACTATCAGGTTTAGATGTAGAAAAATTTTATGAATATAGTTTCGAAATTAATTTTTACGTTCAACGAGATATAGAAATACTGGTTGTGCCATTTGAAAAAAGAATGTTTTCGACGATTATTTGTAGTTGATGTTTGAGAATTTATTATGATCACTCTGTGTATTTCAGAGTTGAAATTTTCTTTTATATGTAGGAGCAGCTAACTTGTCTACTCGAAAAAATTCTGTCTGTATCGCTGGCGTAACTAGTTTCTTAATTAATTGTTATTTAAAAAAACTCCATATTTTCGATTGTTCGCCATTATCTCGTAAAGGATTCTTCTGAGGTATAAAGTAGTATGAAGCAACTCATCATAAGGTGAGCTTGCCATTCCAATTTTGAGGTCAAATACAGGGTGTTACATTTAAAAAAGTGCAACTTTGGTCTATATCTTTGTTTTCGATTACTCTGTATAGTGTATATATAACAATAATTTTAAATTGTGCTTTGGGACATCCTACACACACCACAAGAAAAGATTTACAAAATATCTTCATTTACTCCCTGAAAAGAGCGCCGCGTCTGGGTGGGCCACTCGATATAGTCCTAAACAAACAAAATTCATTTCTTAATAAACATTTTAGGGTTTTCACTCCAAATCTCTGAAACAAAATCAATTAAAAATGAAATAAACGATTTACTCCTGCGTAAATTCTTGCACCAATTTGTCAGGAGCAAATCAACTAGAAAAAATTGTTCTAAAATGTGTGTAGGTATCATTGTCGCTAATATTAATTTCAGAGTGTCAGCATAATCATTTTTCATCTTCATCTTCCTTCATTTCTAGGAATGTTCTCTGTGGAAAGCCGGCGGATATAAAGTTATTATTTATTTTCGAATTATGAGCCCTTAAAAGTGCAAATTTAATACAGATGTACTAACAGAAAAACTGTTTTTGCATGGTTTGGACGCGAAATAATTTGTTATTTGCTCAATACATGAGACTATTTATTATTTATTGAAAGCGGAATATTTTCATCTAAAATTCTAGTAGTTGGGGATCGCAAGATTGCTAGATGGTAGAAAGAAAAAAAAGACGTGTAAAGAAAACGAGAGAGTCAGATTGAGATACAATGCTTTGTGTGAATTCATGTTAATCTGACAATTTGCGTGGTGGGGACCGTACCGAAGAGTTGGAAATGGTACAAAAATGGTTCAGATTTTCAGACTTTACGCTAATGGGATCCAGAGGAAGCTACTTTTCAAGAAGCTGACAATTCGGACTTGACGAAAAGTCATAGCGGCCCTTTGAAAATGAAGAAAAATAATGGTTATTTGTACAGGGTCAATTGGTGATACCTGAACTACAACTTTGAACCCAAAGAGATAGAGAAAAATGAATGGCACATTACGGTCTTCTTTTTTCGAAAAACTAATAATGCCATCAACTGCATATCTGTATATTTTTTTGTTTTCGAATTATACTACAAAATTGAAATTTAGACCATTTCAACTTTGGTCATTATCTCCGTTTCTGTTTGTGCTTTTCTTGATTTTACGAAATCCATTAAATCAATTACGTCCGATTTCATAATAAAATTTAAAGTCACTTTAAGCTTAAAGCTTCCTTTACTGTCATTTTTAGTAGGGTTGAAGGAGGCTTTAAAATTAAAGCGACTTTAGGTTTGATTATGAAACAGGGCGTTATACTTTATATTTGAAAACGCATTGAATTTGCTACAAGATAAGAATTTCTGTGTGCTAAAAAAAATTTCAGTGCGGACGTGGTTATTTTTCAATTCAACATTTCTTGATTTAACGAGATATTTTCCAAATAGGTGGTCAAATTTGATGAAACTACAAGGATAACTGAATTATGCATAATATGGAAAAACTTGAAATATTTCGTTAAATCAAGAAATGTTAAATTGAAAAATAACCGTTTGGCTCCTTTAAAAGTCGACCCCTGTATAGTAATAGAGATTATAGTATAGTAAGAGGTTTGCTTCTTTGCTCCGTTTCTTTTCTGGCATCTTAAATATACAAACTACAATTGAATACGATACTTTAAAATTTTGAAAAAAAAAATGATTTTGAAAAAAGTGCCTAGTGATTAATGTTCGAAAAATAGTAATACCTCTGCAGAATTATCAATCATCGCAAGCCCGTTGTGAAAAACTGTTGCTTTGTGATAGGAATTTGGGAGCTCTATATGTGCCTAGTGCTCGAAGCTTTTTTCAGCTGCTATTTCAATTATGATATTCGAGAATATGTTCCCCAAACAATGGTGTTCGATATATTATTCGATTATATTATTATAATCTTCAATAACTCTAGCACTACAGCAGTTTACCAATTTGCTCTCTGTCCTTCCTTCTCGTCGGAACGTGAGTCTCATTAAGGTGATTACTGAGATAAAATTGAAGAAGGTGAAAACCTTATCGAATATCATAAAAGTGGATGGAGAGGTGTTAAGTAGGCAGAGCTCCATGAAAAAATTTTACTGAAATCATAATTCCTTAGGCGCCCTGCAGACATTAGCGTTTACCTCCATTGCCCATTAATTTATGATCAGAATCTGTGCAGCGTAATAGAGAACCGAGGACCGAGGTTCACTCATAAATTGTTCTAAATGAGGATGTTAAATTCATAGGGAGCCGTGGAATGAATTATTTTCAGTCTAGAAAACATAACTTTTCAATTAATATATGAAAGCAAATGAATCGCAACAGCCTTCATTTTCATCGCAATATTTGCTGAAATTTTCAGAACTATCCCTTTTAAACAAATGGGACTGCTTCAAACGAAGCGGTTTCCAAAATCCCTCTATACCGAGGAGCTATCGGTAACCTTATATATTTTAAATTAATGCAGATACTGAACATTTATTGATATGAAAATCAACACATGTTACAATCTAAATCGAACTAGACTACCACCATCACTCGGAGTATCGATAGAAAAACCATTCCAGGAAGGAAAGTAGATGCTGACCATGGGTTCCGTCTTATTTGAGGTCCGTCTGACGTGTCATCAGAGGAACACGTCTTGACGTAATCGGAAACGATTGATAGACCCCTTATTAGATGGCAGGTAACTATATCAAATTCACATTCTCAACTCTCCCAAGATGGCAGCAAGTATCTATTTTCTCCGTGATTTAAATTTGAAAAAACCACATTTTGCAGTCATCAAGCAGTAGAGAGGGAGCTTTCGGAAACTTTTTTATCTGTGGGACCTTCCGAGTGATGGTGTTTGACTTGTTCGATTTATATCGTAAAATTTGTTGATTATTATACAGGGTGAGCGTTTGACTCGTACAAATACTTCACTAATATATTCTTGAAGGCAACAGAAACACTTTTTTCCCCTACCAGCCTACCACCTTTTCCGAATCGACCTGGGTTAAAAGATACAGGCTGCTGAAAAACCATACAGAAAAATGCTATTTTCAGTTCTATCTCACAAGCGGTTTCATCGAATGAAATGAAATTTCGGAATAAAGTTTTTCTTTTATATGATTAATTTTTTTCGAACACAAGATATCACTCACGTCTCCCAGATTCCTCATTATGAAAATTTCGTAGTAATGAAGGTATATTTTTCTGACAAAAATACAGCCTCATTTTAGAATAATCTTTCAGTTTTCATTTTTGAGTAATTTTATTTTGAATTAATTTTGGAGAGAAATATTTGCAGTTTCCAATTCGGGATTCCGGCATCGTTCGGAATTGTAAATATTCCGCACCGTTTCATTCCGTTTTCAGTTCTGAAAAACGATGTCGCACCGTATAAAACATCCTGATTTGGAAGATGACCGTGTTTTTTGTTCGCTAGCACAGATAAGTCGAAATTAAGACGTCTTCATCGACGCAAATTTGACCGAATTTCGGCAGTCGGGGCACATCTGATTTCCGCACCCCCCCTGTGTGTATAAAATCAGATGTTCCCGCACAGGTGACTTCACTTACAATTGATTCACTTGGGCTAAAATTCCGATTAATTGCCTTGCTTACGTGTGACGCCGAATTCACTGTTCTCTGCCGTTGAAGTAGTGTTTTTTTAGAAGATATTTTTCGTTGAGTTTTTTTGGCATCGTTAAAAGTAGAATTTCATTTTATTTTTTTTCTCCGTCACCTTTTATTTGGTGGTTGTGGAAATTTACGAGTGCAAGTGGCCAACCGAAACCATAGGTAAGACGACACTCCACCTTTTTTTCTTTTATATCATTGGAACTTCAGCCTTCCTTCATCCCTTACTCCCCGGTTTAAGTTTCACTCCTACTGCTGAAGTACCCCGCTGGCGTGGATACTCAGGGTGTGCAGAACGCACTTTGGAGTGGCTAACCCTCTTTCCGCCCTCGTTGTCCGACGCTCACCGCTTCTGTTATCGAAGAACCCCGTTGGCGTGGATACTCAGGGGGTAAAAAACGCACCTAGAGGTGAACTGTCGGGAATCTGTGCCGTCTTGTTTCATCCCCTAACCTGGCTGAGGTCCGATACCTGTCCGTTAAGTGTGCGTCTTAGGTTCTGACTGGCGAACACGTCCGTAAACCCAGTATAACGTTTGAGATCGGATCCTGTTTCATTCCGTCCGTTTTGCCCTGTAAATTCACTGATCTCGAGTCTTTCACTGTACGAATATTATAATAGTGCCATTTGTGTTTCCTTGTACGAGTCGACAAATATAATTTGTATACGTTGATTTTGACTTTCATTGGTTGTCGCTAACACCCCAGACACCGAGGAACCTTGTCTTCGGCTCGTAGCTACCAGGGTAGGTTTGCTATTTTCCCTTAAAGAATAGCTGGCGCTCGAGTAACCCGACAAAAAGGCTTTACAACGTAACATAAAAATATCAAAAATTCAAAGAATCCAACCCTTGAAACTAAGTTGGATGCTGTCCAATGAATATTTGAACGTTTCGTAAAATAAAAGTATTCTTCATATTTTCTGGAGTATTTTCTCGTATAATGCGCCGTTTTCGAGTTATGTGATGTTGAAAAATTTTAAAAATTTCTGTGAAATTTGAAAACTTGGGTACTTTGGCTAAATATAACTGTGTTCAAAAGATCCGCTGTGATACAAAAGTGTCACAGATTCAGCTAGTTCTTTTGAAGATAATATTGATTTGACACAGCTCATTATGGAAACTTCAAATGGCTATATCTTCTCATTAGTGCCGAATCGGTAAAAATTTTTTGAGAAAAAAGATTTTTTCCACCTCAAGAATACTGTTCAAATATTTGTACGAGTCAAAGACTCACCCTGTATATGATATCGATTGATGTGATGTATCTAACAATTATTCGAAGAGACAGTATCATTTAAATTGTCAGTATCATGATTTGAAGTAGAATGATATGAAGGGTGCTTTATTTGCGGATGATTTGAATTCTGCAGAGT
The DNA here is from genome assembly GCF_907165205.1 of Coccinella septempunctata. NCBI lineage: Eukaryota > Metazoa > Arthropoda > Insecta > Coleoptera > Coccinellidae > Coccinella > Coccinella septempunctata. Next base: position 7,817,391 of record NC_058190.1, on the reverse strand, counting down.
GAGGAATACAAACAAATGAAGACTAAATTAAATATGTTGCCCACAAACAAATTTAAGGAGCTATGCTGATATTGATGGTAATATTATGGATCCCTCAAGACGAACAAAATATCGTAAACTCAAGAAAATTAGAATAATGTCGAAATAACTTATTGGAAGAAATAATTTTTTAAGAGTAAACCTTTAGTAAGATATACTAAATTACTAAGTATGTGACATATTGTCCACATCAAAGAAGATTCCGTATGGGAACATACAATAGAGAGATATGGGTGTATGGGGGTATAACGCCGGCGTACGCTAATAACGTTATGCGGTACTGGAATAACGTCTTGCGCTATCTGGCTCAGATTTCAGTCGTATGGAAGATACGAATTTGAGTTATTAGCGTAAACAACAGCTGATCGGTAAATGTCAGAGTTTCTTGTCGACGTAGGTGTTTTAAAGCTTTTTTGGTTGATTTTATGCAGTTTTTGTGGATTATATGCGCATATAAGGATGCATATTCACAGGATTTTCATTTGTGGAGTTTGATTAAACTGTATTGAGAAATACCACAGTGATGCTTTCATAATTTTAAAAATTATGGACATGGACATGGCATGGCATGGACATGGATAAGTGGCAACTATAGTCACCAAGAAATACCTAATAGTTATGATTTTGGAATTTAATATTGGAGCCTCATCATATTTTCTGGAGGATATGTAGAGATAATGTGGAATAATTTGTGTACTGCCTTACAGCCATCAAGGCATAAGCCAATGTCCAATCTAGATGTGTCTGTATCTACATTTGGGTCTTAATAAAAAAGCTCGAATTGAACCCTTTTATTTCCTATTGAAGACAAGTTACATCGTCCATAATCAATATGAGATTGAAATAGGTACTCAGAATTAAACACTATATGGAAATTTCTATTTTTACTTGACTTTTCCTTCCATATGAGCCATTAATTGAAGATATACACTTTTACCTTAGGTAACTAGATTATTCTTGAGAAACTCATTTCGTCTCTTCTACTACTATTCTCTTAAAAACAAATCCGAATCAATTCTCACTGCCAATTTAGAGGCCCCTATTTCAAAACATTACCTATTTCTCTCCGAACAAATGGCAAAATAGAATTGCGTAAGGCAAGAAAACAATTTTAACTACGATAACGTCCTACGTTATCCACCCGTTATTCTGAAAATGGAAATACGCATGCGTCGTAACGTTAATAACGCTTGATGTTATTACCGCATGATGTTACAGATGCTTCCATATCTCTCTTATATGATTTTTCTTCCTCCTATTCTAGCATAAAAAGGAGGTTTATGTACCTTATTCTCGGACCAATCTGCATATAAATAATTATGTCAATTGATTTCAATCAAGATTGGGGAATATCGATTGAAATTTATTCTGGGAGGATACTGCATTTTTTAATAAACTTTAGGGTTTTCACTCCCAATCTGGGAAATAAAATCAATTAAAAATGATATAAACGATTTGCTCCTGCGTAAATTCTTGCAGTTATTTGTCAGGAGCACATCAACTATAATAGAAAAAATTGTTGTCTGACAATGAACTGAAAATAAAGAACGTTGAAATTATTATTATCAGGTCACAATTTTATGTTGTAACGTTTCGGAGTCTATATCAACTCCTTCATCAGATGAAAATCAATTTTCGAAAATCTTCTGAACAAAGATTATAGAGTAGAAAGATAGGAAACGAGCTCATATCTCTAGTACTAAAAACCGACTACATTTTGGCAAGTGAAAACACGCGTGACAGTGAGATGGCGCTAACATTGCACTGTCAATACAGGAAAACTTTTTGATAACAGTTTTCTGTTTTTTAATTGAGGGGTGCGAAATTTGAATTCTATTTCTCGTATTGCATTCCAATATTGACTTTGTTTCTATCAGAAAACAAACATCCTGAGCGACAAAACAAAAGTATGGTTTTGCTTTGTGCTCAGGATGTTAGTTTTCATCTAAACATTGTTTGGAATCAATCAACGGATATCAACGAAAAACGCTGTTGGATGTGCTATATGTTTATTTGCAATTCATAAAAAATTTACAAAAATTGAAATAGTGGGCAGTAAATGAAGCTTTAACTAGGACAATAAAGTATATGGTGATCTGCTATACAATAGGTTGTTCTGAATTAATGAACCTAGTTGAATTTGTAAAATATACATATATCAGAAATTAATATGAACCAATATTCAACATACCATCATAGCATACATATTCCAGTTACTTACATATGTAGGTATTATTTAAAGAATTTTCAGAACCACACGTAAAAAAAAACCTTACAGACATATGCAAGACCTGTATGTCAGTAGGGGAGACTAGGGAGCATTGATACATGGGGAGGCTTGATACAGGCTTATATCCGCGATCTGTAGCCGTTTTCAAAAGTATTATACTAGTGAACACTATTCTTTGGCAGAGGGCATTGCGTGACGTTAATATGTAAGGCTAACAGTAGTTTGTTTGTGAAATATTCAACGAAGAGTGTTTCGAGGTGAGAAATTGTAAGTTTTTACTCAAGTTACCTAAGGGTTTTATGATCATGCATTAATTCTTCGGCATAAACAAACATTTCACTGGGAAATATGCAAAAAACTACTCAATTTACCGTTTCATTCGCTTTTCAAAATATATGGGTATAAGATGAAAACATAAATCACTTTAAAAATTGCTTTCAGGGAGGTTTGAGACATTTGTCGTGGGAGGCCTGATACATGTATAATCTTCAAAAAATATTCCGTAGCTAGTTGGATAGGCCTACATGAAGGCGTCTTCACCATCCAACATATCAAAGGGATTTTTAAAAACCGTACAATCCCCATATATTTAACGAGGCCGACTTTTCTTGTGTGGAAGTGACTAACTGACAATTTCCTGATTTTTCTACACCTATAGGACCAAAGCAAGCCAGTATCATTGCTGACCTACCTACTGAGCTGAATAATCCTCTCGATTACTCTCCCAGTACATCGTATCAATCCTCCCATATGTGGGGAGGCTTGAGACAGTTTGCATGTTTTTGTGTTCAACGTTCTGTACAGAATAAGATGTTTATGTTTTGCGACTTCTATATTTATTTTGTTGAACGATTAATTGAAGAATTATATAATATAAGAAAAGTCCTTCTTCTTCATATAATTCCGTTTCCAGAATAAAAATTCCAAAAAACGTATCAACCCTCCCCAGTCTCCCCTATAGTTTCTTGGTGCTTTTTTTATGATCTCCTTATGATATGGTCTCTTCATGACACAATATACAAATTGATTAATGAATGAACAATACACTCACAGCAGGTTTCATAAAACTTTGACTTTCTAAACAACAATTTGACAGTCACTCGGTTCCCAAATGGAAATCAATAAAACCTCTGCATTTCTGAATATATTGAAAGAGTAGCAATTGAGAATCATTGAATGGACCTATAAAGATCATCATTTCCCCTTAATAGGCCGTTCATGCAAGGGATGCTTTCTGCATACAACAATTTACGTCGATGAACAGTTCTCAATTGACCTGCAGTGAAATGTTCATTGCACATGGTGTAGTAAGTAGTGTTTGCTGAATTAATTGTCTTCAAGCTCTGAGAATTTTATCCACTTCGGAGCACTGAAAATTAGAATCAATGAATGACCGATTCACATGTTATGACTTTTAATACTTGCGGTACCTACCATTTTCCTTAGTTGAGTGAAAAACTTAATCACGTAAAATACATTCTATTATTTGATCCACCGTTCTTCACCACTCAATAATTTTCGAACAATATTTTGATGTTTTCACCAAGAAATAAGACAAAAAAATTCAAAAATCAGCAACTAGAACGAGCCAGATAAACAAAAAGCGGAATGAGAATCAAAACATTCAAAACCTCTTTGATCAAAATTGACGTCTGAAATCTTAAAAATTTTATATATTCACCAATTCAGAAGATTTTCGAAAATTGATTTTCGTCTGATGAAGGACTCTGATATAGACTCCGAAACGTTACAACATAAAATAATTTCAACGTTCTTTATTTTCAGTTCATTGTCAGGCAACAAGTTTTTCTAGTTGATTTGCTCCTGACAAATAAGTGCAAGAATTTACGCAGGCAAATCGTTTATTTAATATTTAATTGATTTTATTTCAGAGAATGGGAGTGAAAACTCTAAAAAGTTTATTAAGATTGGGGAAGTTTATCCAGGCTAGAGTCTATAAAAGATTCCCTGAAATTTTCTTTGTTCATTCCTGTATTTATAGTGCTCAAAATTGGTCTTTTTCGACGAAAATTCATAACGTTCTGAATATTTATTCGCGGTCTCTCCACCTGCCAAGAATGACGAGCGCACAATACCCCGATAATCGAAAAGAAAACTGTCATCGTCACCTTCACTTTTTATCGATCTTGACATGCTATTTTCAGTTTCGGCTCAGTTGGAAATTGGAAGGCGCCTTTCCATCCGTATATTGTTGACTGGTTTGCATGTTGAAATTGTAAACTCAAGTCTCATCGCCAGTTAGAGTACGCATTATAAGAATGTGGGGTCGGAACTGACTGACTCGTTGTATAGCTCGACTTCAGCCACAGTTACGAGATTGAGTTTCGCAGAAAGTTCAGGTTTTGACACTAATCGAGCGGCAAAGGAAATAATCATTTAATTATAGGGCATGGCTATGGCTGCGTGGAATCAGAAATTTCTCCGGCTATCTCTCACAGACTCAAGGGATACTTTTTGGGCGGCTCCTGAGAGTATGTAGGCACAGAAGGGAGAACAAAAACTAATCGGCAAATGAAATGCGACAGCTGAAAAATCATTACCTTTCGCCTCTATGGTAATTTTTTCGATCTCTTCTTGCTCTACAGGGTGTGAATGTAAGGCAGCCAAAAAATGTGAGAATAGTAAAGGGTTTACAAATTTTTTTTTTCAATGCTGAGTGTTTCGTTAGGTCAACACCTCGGAAGGTTTTTGCACTTTACGGATACAATGCGATGCCATGGAAATATCGCCATTTTATGAAAGCACCTCTTTTTCTTGAAATTGTAGCTATAACTTCGACAGTGATGCAAAGCACAATTCTGTCGCAACTCAACCAGAATTTTTTTTTTTCTAGAAAATGTTGTGCAGGGTCTGAATAGGAATATGTAAAATTTGCATTTTTTTGACTGATAATTCAGAAAGAGTGACGGCCTCACAAAGTTCTTTTTTATATTGAGTAGAGTGTCAGGTCATTGTCTCCGGATTTTTTCATCATTTTCACGATGCATTGCGTTATTATGGAAATAACGCTATTTTAAGAACAATGGGCGGCTGAAAATAAGAATGCAGTTGTTTATGGTATTTTTGATGGTTTTATACAAAGTTAGAAATGTTTTGAATCGTTCATATCGCTATTATTCAGTTCAACAGAGTTCTTCCTGAGAAAAAAGTGCCAAATATCCATTTTCACGCTTTCCTCTGACTGATAATATCGTGTTTGTAAGAAGATGGATAATTGAGAAGTAGAGTGTTTTCTCATTGTGTTCACTCAGATTGTTGTAAAACTTCTTTTAACTGTTCACCTCATTTAAGTAATTCTCTTTCTAGTCTTCTCAGTCAATTATGGTGCTAATTTGCTCAACTCAAAATGTACTCGAAGTCCTCCCAAAATTGTTAATTTAACCATTTTCATGCTCTTTTCATTATGTATGAGATGGAGAGAGATTTAATGAATTACAATAAATCTTTAAACAGACTTGCAATCCTCAATAGTACTGCTCAGTTATGTTAAGTCACGTCAAATCATTCATTGTTTGCTCAAAAATGTATATTTTATTATATTTTTACAATTTACATCGATTTTCAGACTTCTCTAGATTTTCTCACATGGAAATGGGTATGTAGCACCAGAATTGAATCTTCTCATGTCTTTCTCATTGATAATGGATACTGATTTATTGATTTCTCATGATCATCTCTTTTATTTGAATCAATTTATTTCATTTTTCAGTCAGCTCTGATGGTAACCTCTCATATACATATAACAATATAACATTGATAATGAATACTGATTTATTGTCTTCTCATGATCATCTCATTTTTTATTTGAATCAGTGTATTTCATTTTTCAAGACAACTCTTATGTTCACCTCTTACGTACTAAATACTGTTGTTGAGTTTCAGATGAATGAATCCTCATGTTCTCCAGGGTGGACCCTGGAATTAATAGTTTTCCTTCAGAACACTATATGAACTCCTCAAATATGGTTTAATGTACTCCAGGGTGCACCCTGGAATTAATAGTTTTCCTTCAGAACACGATATGGTTAATGATAAGCCATGATACTAGGAGATACTCTCTCGTCGTGGTTCCACCCTGGAAGGTCTGCTCTGGTAATACACTCGCAATTGGTATGATCTACTCATTATATATTGTACTCTCATTGATATATCCTCATATTCATTCATCGTGCTCGATATACAAGAGCCTTTTGCTCTTCTCGAAACCATTCGATTAGTGGCTTCCCTCATTAATGCTCTTATTTTGTACTTCTCATAATTTATCCATTGTATATTCTATTTTGGGACTTTCTTATTCTGCTTACTTGTAAGAAGTCCGTCTCTGTAAATATTGTATTCATTGATGAATTTTTGCACTCTTCAAGACCAATCTTATATTTATATTAATTATAATATTCTTCCTCTGCTCATGTTTACATTATAATTATTGCTCGACTCACATTTAATGTATTGATCTCTTGTTGACGATCAGACTTAGACAATTTAGTTTTCACCTCTTGACCTGCATCATCAAGTCTTCTCCTTAAAATTCATAATTCTAACCTTATGTTTCTCTGATGGAAAGAGGCTCTTGATTTCAATTTTCATTGATTGCTCTATCACTGTAAACATTGTGTTAATTTTGAATTTATTGAACTTTCTCAAATTCTAAGTCTGACGTCAAGTGACTTCTGATTTGACCTTCTCTGGATTATCTTTGTTTCTAGTTGAATAATGTTTCTCTGAGTCTATAGATGTTGTTAGTATTTGTACTCATTACTGTATTGGCTTCATTCAAGTGACTTATTCATTTTATGATTGTGAACGATATGCAATAAATGTTTTTACACTACCATCTCCAACTCAATTATCTGGTAATACAATCCAATGCTGATTTCTACAAAATCTGAACACCCCCGATTTAGAACAGTAACACAGTTTACAGATTACAACGCCAATTACATAAAATACTGAACCGTTTATTATTTTTAATTGAGGTAAGCACGAATCACCTTTAGACATTACAGAAATTTTTTCAAGAGCGCTGCAGTACCTTCTACAATTCTTCTCGTTTGATATACTACAAAGTGACAACTTGGATGGGTTACCTTTGAATGTTCTAGTAGAAGAGCCAAAATTGAGGCTATTTGGAGCTATTGAACCTGCTACCAAAACTGTTGCACAAGTTGAAATCGAATCACACAAGGTCTATAATAGGGTACAGCTCCTTCGAGGTCAGCTGGTAAATAATGAGCCTGAAACTTTTGAAGATTTTAAAGCTCAAACGAATAATACTAATATGCATCTTTGGTGTCCTTCGAAAACAGATAATGATCTTAGTTTATTTGGTCCCAATTGTGTGTAAACTGAAATTTTCCCACCCTGTAAAACAAGAAGAGTTTTAGAAAAAATACCCTGCGCCAAGCACTTGAAGATAAAGTATCGTGCTTCACACCACTGGCGAAAGATCCAACATCGGCGAAGAAATGTCGAAGTTATAGCAAGAATTTCAAAAACACATTGCACACCATATATGTACAACAAGAAGAGATTTGAAAGAAAAATTACCCTGTGCCAGTGGCATACAGGTGAAGAACAATGCGTTGCATTTCAGGGTTAAAATTCAACATCATCAATGTAATACCGAAGTAAGTAGTCAAACTTAGGCAAATTTCAGCTGTCCCACTTTATTTGCTGCTTAGTTCATTATCATTATATTATATTCAGTTTTCGTACAAACTTTGCCTAGAGAACTCTCTGCTTGGTGAGTTCTCAGTTCTATACAAATCTTCATTAACAAATTTATTGTCTAAGACCTAAGAGGTCTTAGGCGGTCTTTAACAAAAGAAAGCTGACGAACACTTTATAGAGAGGATGAATAGACCGGCCCTTAATAGTGCCCAATCTAAGAGGTAGATGACAAACATGTGAATGCCATCTGCCAGTTAGAGTGCTACCTATGACGGCTCGTCAGGGTATGCAGGGTCGGCCGGGCCGACCCAAAAATAATCGAGAAATAGAAAATAATTATAATTATTTTATTCTTCGAAACTTATTCCAAATGATCAATTTCAATATTCAAATCTCGATTAATTCCCTAGTATAACGTACTACAAACTACAACTTAATTCGATCAACATGATGCCCCAGTCGACTTGAATTACTTTATTTCGAAGTTCTCTTTCCTTACGCTAAACACGCTAGGTCGGCCAGCCGCAGGAGCATAGCGAAACGCTTCAAGTTATGCACCTACGTCGCACGCAGTTATCACCAAGTTGAACTGTACAATACATCGTATTACGTCGCTGCTAGATACATACATGGTCGGCCAGCACGGGTTGGGCCTACCTTGCTATGGTTTGGGCGTTTAGTTTACATATTTCTAGATTTCCTCATTGTCTATTGACTATTGCAAGATATTATATTATCAAATGATTAAATGAATAGTTAATCATTAAATATTATGTCTATTTTAGAAAAGAGTGTATTCGTACCGTTTAAGAGTAGTTCAGTCAATGAAAATATAATATATCTCTAATTATAGTTAGATTTTTTGTTTATTAAAAGAATAGTTGATTTTTGAAAAAGGGTATTCGTACCGTATAAGAGTAGTTTAGTGATTTTTTGACCATAAAAATTCGTAATTCCTAGTGAATTCATAAGGGCACGGTGATTTCGAAGCTTCTTGAATACGCGTAGATCGGCCGGCCGAGCCTCGGAGTGGGGATATAAGAATCGCATCCGCATCGCTGTTCCCATATTATGAATTGAATTAGGTCAGTGTCGTAGAATAAGAGAAAGGGGTGTACGTACGTGTTCATCAGTTTTCTTCGATTCATTTCGTAAATTTTGATAATCTGAGTGGATTCTAAATTTCTTGGATTGTTGAATAATTGGAGTGGTAGCAAATCGAAACAGACTTTGCATATTGCCACAAAATCATATGACAGTAGAAGGAGGAATGGTGAAATAAAGAAAGGAAAAATTAGCACATTATCACTCAAAATCAAAATTGTAGATGTGTTTCAGTGAACTTAAAATTTTGATTCGTATGGACGTTGATGTTTTGTGTTGTAATAAATTTGTTATCGGTATTTACAGAACCCCGAAGAAGAATAAAACTATTATTGAAAAGCTTGGCAAAAACAAAGAAGTGTAGTACATTCTTTCTAAGGTATTAGTTTTTAGAAACGCTGTATTAACCTTTGTTTGAACCCACCATTACTCCACTAACTATTCATACTCCATTCAAAAATTATTGACAATTATTAAAATTTTAGAATTCAAGTTGGTAATCACACGCCCTATGTAAAACTAAAAAATATATAAAAAATGATAATCTGAAGACTCTGAAGTGCAGTTAACACTGAATTTATTGATGAGGAAGCACCTCACCTGCCCCCTTGGACGAGCAGCCTATGTTTTTCAGTCAACATTTCTTCTATTTCTGGGATTATTATTGCAAACAATAAAGCAGGAAAAAAAATTTCAAAAGCACCAAATCAGCAAACCAAAGTTGGAGTCTATTGAAGCTTTAGTTAGTTTTCGAAACCTAGAATGGAAATGTCTGACAACCTTATACAATACTAATGGAAAATTAATATCATTAAAACAAACATGCAAGACTGAATACTGAAAATGAATGTTCCATTCATGAGTCCACTATATCTCTACGACAATCGATTCTTGTGTACGACGCGACGGCATAATAATGGACTTGATTTATTTAGGGAAATCGAATATTTCACGCAAATTATAGCAAAGATACAGAACGCACTCATATACAGAGTGAGTAATAAGTAACGCTCAAAATTCATATATTCGGTATATTGAGAAACTAAAAACATAAAACAGATTATAGCATTTTCACAAATATGAGTTCTCATACTACGACACGTGTTTCGCCATCACATCTTCATCTAGCATCTTCAGGTGGGTGAAGGTAAACTTACATACTCATATTTGTGAAAATCATAATAATCTGGTATTAGTTCGATCGAGATTCGCAGTGAGGAGTGGAGTGGAATATATCAAGACAACAAAAGGTAGCAATCTCAGATTTATCACTTATTAGAGTGGATTCTGTTTCCAATACTCAGCTGAGAACTGTTAGAGACCATATATTATGTTATGCCAACAAAATTCTTCAAGAATATTCACTTCTGTGCATGTAGTTTTATTGGTTAGATATTATTATTAAGAAGAGTTTTTTTCAATTTTCTCTCAAAAATGCACTCGGAAATTTTATCTCTTCTCCTTTTCTTTCCGATACCAAAAGACTCTTACACTAGCGCACACTTCCACATTTCACAATGGTCATATGTTGTTCTATTATTCTCTTATCAGAAATCGAAAATATTAAAATTATTCTAATCATCTGTCACCAGGAACTAATTTAAATCAAAATTTCGTCATCCTATGATCGCCAGCGCGACTATTGGCAAAAACATGAACTACCCTATTGGTACATATTTCAGGTGACAAAAAATCTATGGTCTCAAAGCAGCGATCGTTCTCCTTCTCTCTACTCTGCATACTTTTCCAGTACGCATTTCAAGTCGGAATGAGTCACTTGCCCAAACGGCGCTTAAAAGAAATAGCAGGGGTCTTCCGGCACTCAAATATTATAGAAATAGTACATTGTTTACCGGCTGTGAAGATTGTTAAGTCGAGTTACACCAGGAATGTGGCTTTTCCTACGAGGTAAACATACTTTTTTTCCGCAAACCGTTCAAAACTTGACAGATATCAATTGATTTAGAAAAAATCGCAAATTATTTTATGCATGAATAAATGGTGCTTTGAAATTTGCAATAAAATAGTTTGCGTTTCTATGGAAACGTATTAATGTTGAATTTCCAAACTTGACGCATATATAGTCCATTCAAGAACATAGATAAACACTATAGATGGGAAACTCTCAGATAAAATTTTGTTACGAAGAAAAGCGCCATCTCTTAAACGTCAGCAAACTAATCTCGATTAATTTGTCGAGAGCGCTCTTTACGCTTTGATAAGGTAATTTTATTTTATTTTATTTGGAGACAACTATGAAACATATATAATACTCTGAGTTTATACATACATTTATTAGATGAAATGTTCACATATGATAATTGAAAAACAATAGAATATATGATTGATAAACAAACAAAAATCAGTTAAATGAAACTTATCTATCTTTTATGAGCTGAAATACCTCAAATTCGGACAAGATTTCAAGCGCTTCATGAGAAAATCATACCTCTTCTTTGGTACTACATCCTACGTAATCAGAAAAGATTTATTCTTCGAATTCCTAATAGTCCGGCTTCTGAAGAATTATGCCAACCATAACTCTATAAGGAACCATAAGAACAGGCAATTTTTTCTCTCTTCTTTCACTTTTACTCGTTGCTCTTGAATTTAGGTACACAACAATATTTCTTCCCAACGAAAACTTGTAATAAAATGAACGAACAAACTTGAAATCGAATGTTGATCATTTGACATATCAATTTCACACACAAGCGCAGAATCAAAGATCAACTTAGTCTATGCTACAAAGTCACTCTAGTTTATGCGCAGAATTATCAGCGTAGGAAACTAACATTTTTTCATATTAATTCGCTGACCTTTCAGAGATGGCAGCAGTTCATTCGGTTCACGTCATTACTGAGGGAGTTTCACCCCCCTGTTCAAGAATGATTGACATCCCAGTAGGACTTGAAAGTTCAGAGGCAGCTTAATATCTGATCATAAAAGAGCTTCAATAACTTCTGTAGTTTTAATCACAGAACTGGAATAAACAAATATTACCTAGAAAAGCATTTGAAAAGAAGAAATATTCTAATTCAGAGTATATTAATCTGCATTCAGAATTGATAGAATAATGTTTCCAATTTGTACGAATGAATTAAGGACATAAACAGCAGTACAAAATCCAAATTATCGTCAGTCAGTGGTTCAGTGCATAGATTCACTTATAATAGATCACTGTTCATTTACAATAACAACCTGAATTCCGCAACACAAAATCTCAACTTATGGGCTATTACTAACTGAAATTCAATTTTCCATAGCCACCCAATATGTCAATAATTCTTGAATGGACTATAAATTTAATTGCTGGTGTTTTCGAAAACAAAACTGAGCTGGTCGAGTTTGTGAATACTGCTTCATTAGAACTATTGCCAAGAAAATCAAGACAAAAGTACAAATGCATTTAAATGTTTTATGGACTATCCCAAGAGTAAAAAACACAGTTTAATTCCATAGAAATCGTAATATAAACCTATTATTATTATTCTAGAATGCTAAGCCAGTGGTAAGAAATGCGGCGAAAAACTGACAGTGGTCGTTAACTGCTTTTTCTTTTCATTTCGATCGAGCACATCATCATTCCCTTATTATACCTACAACGACAAAGTTCTCACCTCCAAAATTTCATCCCCAACTTGAATACCTCCCGTCTTGAATGCGGCTCCTTTTGGGTTCAAACCACAAACGAAGACGGCCATGCAGTTTCGATCTTTGTGGCCAGCCAAACTGAGACCCAGACCTTGGCTGCTTCGCTCCAGCTGTACCATAATTATAGAGTGCCCCAGATTGGCGTATTTCTTTCTCACTTTATCTGAAAGCAAAAACGGATTTTTTGTTAAAGCTATATATACGAGGATATATTGAAAAATTCTTAGCCTACTATAGAACCGAACAAAATTTCAATGTCAACATATTCTCCTCTTAATTGGATACATTTATTACAGCGAACCTGCAACGTCTCTACTCCTTTAAAAAAAATGTTTCTTCTTGCTCTGCAAACCATAGACCTCACACAGGTTTTATAACCTTCTCGGGGGAAGAAAATTTAAGAACTTTTTTAAGTTTTTTTCAGTTGAGGAAATAGATGCTAGTCGGAGAGCCAAATCTGGTGAATAAGGGGGGTGTTCAAGTAATTCAAACCCTAAATCACGAATTTTTTGCATGGCAACATGAGATTTGTATGCAGGGGCGTTGTCCTGCAAAAACAAAACACCTTTCGATAGCTTTCCGCGTCTTTTCTCTTAAATTTTTTCCCGTAGAGTGGTCTGTTATGTCGAATAGTAATCTCCGGTTATTATTCTACCCTTATCCATCATGATTACTCCAAGGTATTTCCAAAAAAGTGAAGCAAGAACTTTTCCAGCAGATTTTTGGACACGAAACTTCTTAGGTCTTGGAGAACCAGAGTGTCGCCATTCTATCGTCTGTTGCTTTGTTTCTGGATCGTAGAAATGTACCTTAGTCTCATCCATAGTAACAATTCGGTTTAAGAAGTCTACATCGTTTTCAAATCGAGCACAGATCGAACGCGATGCTTCTACCCTTGAACTCTTTTGGTCAACATTCAAACATTTGGGGATACATTTTGCAGCAATTTTTCTCATGCCCAAATTGACGTGAACTGAATGATGAACGCATTCGTATGAAATATTCTGTTCTTCAAATATCCGTTTTAGCCCAATTCGACGGTTTGATAAAATCATGTTATGAACTGCATCGATATTTTCGGAGACTGACACAGAAACTGGCCTTCCCGATCGGTCATCATCTTCAATGGAAAATTTAATTTGAAGCCTACAGTCCAATATTTCACGGTCGCATACGTGGCACATTGATCATCAACGGTATTAAGCGTATCTTCGTAAATCTGCTTACCTGTTAACACTTTTAAATACAGGTACTTGATGATACTCCAATTTTTCGATTTCCACAATTTCGGTGGACATCTTCTTTCTATTAATTTATTGCATAACTCTGGTTTACTTTTTTGACCGCAAACTTCACACTGACACATCTAATGAGTTATTATTCGTTGCTATGGTAACGCAAAATCTTTTTGTATGCATGGAACTGGTCTAGGCTAACAAGATATCAATAGGTTTGTTCGTAGAGTGGTTCACAACGGTTTTGAACTGTACAGAGCAAGCGCAATTCCATTTTAGGGGGACGAAAATCCATTTGCGCTTGCTCTGTACAGTTCACAACCGTTTTGAACCACTCTACGAACAAGCCTAATACATCCTCGTATCATGGCGAGTTTAGGTTTATATTGCCCAATTTTGATTTAGGTTAGTTTTTAACTAACCACATGTACAGGATTTTTCTAAATTGTTGGTACAAACGAAAAGAGGACATACCTTGAGCAATTCTAAGAAAAAAAGTCTCATAAACATATGGGACCGCAAATTATTCGTTTTCAAGATAAAGGGAGTTAGATTAGAATTTTTTCAAGTTTTTCTCTTATAGTACCTACACTTCATAAGATATTCAAATGAAATTTGGTATACATGTTATGATTGCTAGTTCACACCAGGTGACGTGCCAATTTTGATAGAATATCAACGGGGTGATATTTTTTTGGAATAGTGTCCCTTGTGTTCCGCCAGGAATTTTTTTGGTGAGCCACTGTTAATTTGAAAAAATCTGAAAAGAAGCTTTATTTCTATACTAAACTTTATGGTCTCTTGTAGTTTTGTCGTATCTGCTACCGATTTCGGGAAACAATTTATTTCAACGATTCTCTCGAAATCCTCAGGAAAATTGGCAATTAGGACGCATAAACAAAAGAATTTAATCTAAGCAAAAAAGTCATTGTCTGAACTGATATATTGTTATAAACCAGCCGAAAACTAATATAATATGAGCTCTATAGGATAATAAGTTTAATCTTTAATCGAAATCGTTCGTAAACAATGGTAGGTACTGTTATGGTTTGAGTTTTCCCAAAATAATATTGTTGAGTTTAGTTTGTTCAATGAGTATTAGGAAGTAGAAAAAATTTATGTTAATTTAAAGGAAATTTATTCATCATAGATGCTGCTATTTTAGGATATTTTTGATGACATGGAAAGAAAAAAAATAATGGAGAGTAGTCAGTCAGAATTATTTTTTGAAGAAAATCACTCCTTGAATAAAATAAGTGAAATAATTTGCTTCTTATACGTTAGGATTCTGTTGATGGAATCAACAATATAATATAAAATAATGATTAAAACGGATTATAACAAAATGGCGCCCAACGTGGGGCGATTTGAGCTATATAGAAATACTCAAAATATGCAATCCAGAGTCAAGGCTCTATTTGGGGAAAAAGAGGAAGAAACAAGTAGGTACACAAAAAAGCAAACAGACGAATATATTGGATTTTCTATTGAAGATGAGGGAAAATATTAACAAGAAATTCCATGAACAGTCTAAGAAACTCGCTGAACATTCTAAGAAACTAGATCAACCATTCAAGAAATTGGATGAAAAATTTGAGAAATTTTTGTCAGAATGGTACGGAAAAAGAAGGAGAAATTAAAGAATGTGCAGAGATAATGGAAAGAAAAAAAGAATTATTACAATATCAATGGAACGAACAGAAAAGAAACGAAATCAGGAGGAATTAGATTCTAGAAAACATTAAATTCGAAAACAGGTACAGGAACAACTGGATGATGTCATAAATGAAATAAAGGAGAATGATGAAAAATAAAATGAAACATCAGAAAGAGTCATGCTCAAAAAAATCATACGTCAGAAATAATAAAGTTAGGGGATAAAAAATGGAATTGGAATGGAAAAGTAAAAGGAAAATATACTGTACTAGCGCCTTGCTAGTTTAGTTGGCCCAATGAGTATTAAGAACTAAGAAGAAATTTTTGTTAATTTATAGGAAATTTATTCATCATAGATGCTACTGTGTGTAGTGTTGGATGGCATGGAAAGAGAAAAATAATGGACAGTTATCAGTCAGAATTATTTTTTGAGAAAAATCATTCCTTGAATAGAATAAGTGACATAATATGCTTTTTATAAGTTACGATTCTGTTGATAGAATCAACAATATAATATAAAATAAAGATTAAAACGGATCGTAACAGTACCTACCTTCTATTATTTTCATTTTTGCCAAAGCTTTGTTCACATTCGAAAATAAGAAAAACTTCTTTGCGTCAAAGAAAATGTTCAGAACTTTCTCAAAATAACGTCATTTTAAAGATAGTATTGGCCCCTATTATAGTGTGTGAAATGATAATGTAACAGTTACTTATAACCTTTCAGTTCGTTCACGTAATATAGGATTTGCGCGCATAGTTCTATATAATCATGTCTCCAGAGCCTTATCTTCATGTATTAGAAGTTTTGATGGAAATGTTTTGGGAAAATTAGATATTATATAAGAGCTCATCATAATTTCGTGTAACTAAATGAATATAAATTAGGGCTACTGCCGAAGTTACCCTTCGTGCTTGCTTTGCATAAGAAGCAGAAATAATAACATTATCTAAAAATCATGTTCTCTCCATAATCGTCTATCTGGAAATAGAGTTAGTAGAAAATATAGATCAATATCCACTTGACCTAATTGATTCACCCAATTCAGCTATATTCAATCGATCTCATTTATACCACGAAGGGATTGGTCACGACTGTATCATGTGGGTATACATAAAACGTGAGCTGGAGATATTTTATTGATATTATACAACTGAGGATCTCTTGGGGAAAATGAAGAAAATAGCTATAAATGATTTTACTACTTGCGAGCATATTCAGTTCACGTTTACTTCCATTTGGATGAGAGTTAATTAATCCAGATATGCATTTCCACCAATAAACACAACAGATAGAAGTACCATACTTACGTAGACACAATGAAAAAAGTGGATCTACCTTTGAAGTGAATTAACACGATGCGACCTCTACCATACCGCGACTGCATGTCGTGGTATCTACGTACCAAAAAGTACAGGGTGTCAAAATTGAAGTGTCCCTATACCTTATTGTGGAAACTGAAGTAGCCAGAAGAAAAATTGGAATACAAAACTTCTGTCATCGATGGAACTTTGATTTTTTTATAACCAACCTTGATAAAGAGTGCTCCCTTTTTCCCTGTTGGTATCAACTTTCTTTTTTTAAGTAGAAATACCCTTTATATTATTACATTTTTCAATTCCTTGTAAAACATTGAGGTAACTTTGGTATAACAACTACGGCCCTATATAGCACTGTTTCTGAGATATTCGACTTTTTCCTAATATTTTGACAGTTGTAGGTGCTCACCAAAATAGCCGATACTAGTTTTCTAATGAATGCATCAAAACCAAATTTTGCCCAACTCTTGTCAACACACTGGATCATACGTTGCATCTGTATTTTTAGCAATCTGTTATATAGGGTCTTCAAAAATTGATGTTAAAAATGCCAATAGAAGTTCAATCATAACTCAATTTTTTCAGATGGCAACCTATATTTTTTTCTTGTTCATCATGTAGAGCAGGTAAAAATGAGTAAAAAATTCATGTAAACTTTTTCTGTAACGTGAATAGTTTCAGAAATATGGACGAAAAAGTGCATTTTCCCGTAAGAACCAACGATAATTAATTAATTAAGCTGATAGAACATGTTAACTTTTGAAACTGGATCTTATCTATTTGTGTATTTTTGAGTTTTTTTTTGGGTTGTGAGACAATTACTTGATTATTTTGAGAAAAATATATCTATTAGTCAAGTCCCCCTTTAAAAGGAATAATTCAATTTTATTATGAGCGATTACCGATTATGATTAAAAGAGTCTTTTTGACTTTCACTAGTCAATCTAGTTGATTAATGGTGGTATTCTGCTTTCATCTGTAAGCCAATCTGTAACTTTTCATAAGCTTATAGGAAAATTGCAATTCTGGACGTTTTTAGTGATCTTTATAACTTACAGGGATCCGTAACTATTTACGATAAGTAGTTCAAAAGTAAAGAAGATAGTAATAGGAACATTTCCAGAGTTGCATTATTTACGAATCTGTCAATCGGACATTTACAGATCGATCGTACGCTACAGATTTGTAACTTACAGATGAAAAGCAGAATACAACCATAAATTCAGTAAAAAAATCAAAGCCAACTATATAGCAGCACTACAAAATCATAATTATCATTGGTTCTTACTAGAAAATGACGTTTTCGTCCATATTTCTTGAACTATTCACTTTACAGAAAAAAATTCGATACATTTTTTCTCATTTCAACCTGTTCTACATTATGAATAAGAAAAAAATACAGGTTGCTATTCGAAAATAACTTATGATTGAACTTCTGTTTGAATTTTTAACTTTAATTTTTGAAGACCCTGTATTGCCCAAAAAACGTGATAGTAAGGACGAAGCTGTATCGTCCAAAGATGCCCACATTTTTTTTTTGACAAGGAATCAATCCTAAAGTTTTTTCGAAACAATTTTCTCATTTACACCAGGTATATACAATAAATCTTTGAAATAAAAAGTTATTTGTTGGGTAAGATACTTGAGTGATATGCAAGGTACACCTTTTTTTTTTGGTTTTATTGATTTTATTGCAAGAATTGTAGATCCTCATTAATCCTTCAGCTTTTTCAATATTCGGATAAATATGGAGCTGAAAGCTTCCTCGACTTCAAATTATCGAAAACCCACTTCCACTGATTTTTTACTACATAGTATCAGTCTCCACCCTCAAAAAATCAAAATCTCAAAAAATTTCATAGACTTGTACACATAACGATTATTCTCTATGTTACTTTCGCCAAAAGTTACGAAGAATAAATAATAACATTCTAAAATAACAGCTATGAACCAAACTCGGAACCAAATATCTTGGTGGATTGATTTTTAAAGAACCACACAATTTATTTCACTCATTTACCCGCTTTCACATTGGAAAAACCCGTGGATTCTAACGAGAATACTAATGCAGCCCAAATCAATACCAATATTGATAAGTAATCATATTTGTAAAGAATTAAAACATGAGATTAACACTATCTGTACTAACAAGAAAAATTTGGGTTCACACTTGCTCAATAACAATGAAAATGAAGGGTATCTACAAAATTCATTGCCGCATCAGGGTGGGCAAAATTCGATGGGATTGAATAGCAGCCCTGTAAGGGTGAGAGCTAGGGAAAAATGGCACCTTCTGACCTCGAATTTCGAAAGATGGACAATTGCCAAAACCGCATCCCTCTATCTTGATTTGTTCTCAAGTTACCTATGAGTGAAAACTCATTTTTCTGCTCTATGAATTGGTACCTCTATTCCATATAGTTTCAGTGATATCGAACAACAGAAGTTACAATCTACAGACACTTTTTCATGTAGTCAAAGATTTATATTTATTTTTACATATTCCAGTCCCATATTTTTTTTTTTTATTCAGAATATATGATATAAGTCGTGTCTCTAATGATTGTTCTTCCGATAACAACAAAAAATCTGGTTCGGTCAAGTTGCCAAGTTATTTCCATTGATATTCCAGAAGATGCTCGGAAAATGAGAATTTCTTTGACTACTTCATATTTGTCCAAACTAGTACTAGCACAGCCGTCTTTATTTGTGGAAGTGTTGGAAAAGGCTGGGGTACTAGTATATTTACATTATCTACTACATAGTTGAGAAGGTTGCGGAACAAATTCAGTTGAATCCAGGTTTATAACACTTCCTGACAGTGATGCATTCCATATTTGAAAATTTTTCATCGTTCTGAATATACGGAATGAAAGTGATCTTCATATTAGTAATAGATATAACAATGAGGTTTTTTCTTTGAAACATACAAATTGTTGCAATATGAATATCTAAATGATAAACCTTAGAAAATCCACTTAAGGCAAAGCCTGTGTGTGGAAACATTTAAAAACATGGCACAATACATGGAGCACTTAGGGACACGACGTAAATTATATATCCTGCATCATAATAAAATATGGCACTGGAATATGTAAGAATAACATAAGGTTTTTATTTACAAAAAAAAGGGAAAAGTTACCAGTATATCATTGGAGTGGCGGACTGAAAAAAAACTTTGAATACGCAACTGAAATTAACATGAAAAAGTATTTCGATATCACTGAAACTTATCGAAGTAGAGGCACCAATTCAAAGAGCCGAAAAATGAGTTTTCACTTATAACATGAAAACAAATGAAGATAGAAGGATGCGGTTTTGGCCATAATCCATCCTTTGAAAATCAAGGTCGAAAACGTGCCATCTATTTTTCCCTAGCTGCCATTTAATCTCATAGAATTTTGTCCCCATCCCCCTGTACCTACATCAAAAATGGTCATGTGAATATTATAATATGAGACTCTAGACTCTAAATTAACTTCAGAAAGGTATACTATCCTAATGGATTAACTACTGGTTTTCATGACATTGTATCAGAAAAAAACCTTCATTAAATTACACTTAAATAAAAATTTGGCATTTAGTTAACAAGAGCGAAAATTAAAAAAAAAATTGAAATAACTTTAATTTCAGTCGCTCGAAACTTCATCTACGACTAGTTGAATTTTCGTTAATCCGCACAACTTTTATCCGCTTATCACTTAAAATTTTGCGCTGTGAATTTAATTCTTCTAAGATGTGATGAATACATAACACAAACTCATATCGATAGCCTCATTATAAACTGGAGAACAATAATTTTAAGATTGGGTAACTTTCTATTCCAGAGAATGAAAAACTTATAATTGTTTGTGAACAACCCTAAATTTGTGTATTTCTGTATTTTTTGCTGCTCCCGCTCTTATTCCTTTCAATTGATTCTTTAGATATCTGATGAACCAGCTGAAAGCTGCCAATATTAACAGGAGACAACAGAGTGTACATTACAATTTGGAACTTTATCAAACATGCCTTAAAATACCAATTAAAAAGTGTTTCAACTTGTCAGAGATGATCCTGCTGCAGAAAGAATATTGAAAAATATTTAATTCGACTCCAATATCAATATATGATATTGAAATTATTATTCTTGATAATCCAGACTTGATTCGATGTTTCTTTAGCGGTTTCTAGATAAATTATGAAATGCACTGAGATCGAACAAGTGGGATAAGAACTCACCCAGTTCATATTCCGTTTCTTGATCCTCAGCTATCGGTTCCATCCTGCCATGGCATTTGTCTGCCAACACTACCGTCGCTTGCCACCAGAACCATTTCCTTCAAGATAGCAACACGAAAACTCAACAGAATCAACCGTAGCACACATAATCCACACGCGAAAGATTCCAGTGCACAACACAACAACCAAGTTTGATATCCACTATCGATTTCACGGATAACTCGATGTGCGTACCTGTGACCACGTTATCTGCTTGTTTCATCATCCACCAGTATCACTCAATTCATTCATTAAGACTGACATATTAATTATTCATTATGAGACGTAAAACAGGATCGATTATATTTATTTATCGTGGATTCGTGACGTCATTACCACAGTTTTATTCTGGAATGCCGAGCCATTAATGCTTTCGTAAATTGGAAATTGTGATTTCAATTAGTTTCGAACGCGTTAGTTCGGAATATAAGTTTATTTTTGCGACTAGTCTGATGTTCTGGCTATTCGAAAGGCTGGATAGCGTATGTATGTGTATAAAACTATGTAGTTGATGCGTAGGTGGGCATCTAGTGAGATCGAGGAGATTTATTGCTCTGTTGATGGGCATTCCATATTCTCAAAGGAGCATCGGATATTTCCTGATTTATATGCAATATTTTTAGAACGCCTTAGATTGATCACATCCGAGTTATATAGTTGTGGTTGACGATTTCTGTTATCTATAGATGTACAAATACTACTTTATCGAGAAAGCAATGTCAACGAAACACAAAACGCGGTTTATTTCACGTAAAATACAAGGTCATTTTTTCTCAACCCGATCAAACTTATACCTACGGAGAATTTGCACTCAAAAGATATTGTAATAAATGTCTGCACCTGAAAATCTATAGTATATAACATTACTAGCCATTACTCCTTGAGCCAGTAAAACCCGTTACCTTGCGTGTATTGTTTTATATTTTATTTGTTTCTCATTTGTAAAAAGGTTAGATAAATTCCAAAAAAATCTCAATAATTTGTCGCAAATGTCGTAAGCTATGGAAGCGTTGCCATGAACATGTCTGTTTATTTTTCTTTACATTTGTTTTGGCGACAGCGAAAATGAATATACCAAAAGAAATAATTGAGGCAGCCAGCAGTGTAGCTTCAAGTTTATTACGTGCAAAATCAGCTTCAAGGTACGAGCGAGAATACGACGACTTCAAAAGTGGCAAAACAAAAATTGTGTGATTGGGGTAACTGAAGATGCTTTGTTGGTCTACTTGAATCAACTATCAGCTAGATTCAGCCCTTATACTATATGGGCAAAATGGTCTATGCTGAAAAGCTGCTTGGAAATGAAAGAAAATGCCCCTGTTCCCAGGTTTGTCTTCCTTAAAAAATTTATTGAAAAATATGACGTTTAGTTGTCATTTGCAGATTTCAAAAGGTAATAACATTTCTGAAACGTAAAAATGAGCGTTATACGCCAAAAAAGGCCAAGGTATTAAGTAAAGAAGAGGCTGAACAATTTGTTTTACATGCTCCTGATGACCAGTGGTTGCTGGCGAAAATTGTAACAATATTTGGGATTCGAAATTGGGATCATAGGGATAGGACAAAAACCATTAAACAGATTCTTCAACAAGGACGTGAAATCACTCAATTAATATTTGGGATTTTTGGATGTTGTCGCTGTGACGAAATTCTCTCTTTAAACATGAATGATGTAGAAGATATGGGAAAATACGTTATTGTGACATTGCGGCAAACAAAAACTTTAACAACAAGAAGATTCACCATAACCGATGATGCATGTTATACAGGAAATATGTAAATCTTCGGCCTCCTGGAACAGAAAGCCTAAGATTTTTCTTGACATACCGACATGGAGAGTGCATTTCCCTTAATGCTGGCCAGCACACTATTGGTGGTGTCCCAAAGCAAATAGCGAAATATTTAGGTTTAAAAGACCCAGAATTATACACCGGCCACTCTTTTCGCAGAACTGGAGCCACTATGGTTGCGGATTCGGGTGGAGATATTTTAGCACTAAAGCGTGCAGGAGGGTGGAAGAGCACCGAAATTGCGATGAGTTATGTCGATGATTCGGTCAACAAAAAAATCGAAATGTCTAGCAAATTATTTGGTAGTAAGGAGAGTACAAATGTTCTGCAGTCCTCGAGTTCAGCAGTTTCTGAGTCAACAGATGGTTCATCATCATCAGTATCAACTCTTTCATCATCAAAAATCTGATGTGTTACTGGAAATAACAATTGTACCATGATTTTCAACATATATAACGATAAAACAAAATTTTCTAATGTAAATAATACTACTAACTTGTAAAAATTTTGCAAGTTAACTGTCAGTTTTACAAGTTAGTGACTTGATGGAATATACTTTCTTGATTAATATTGTGTTTTTGGAAACTGACGTTTACAAATGAGAAACAAATAAAAAAATTTTCATGTCTTTGTCACTTCCGGTTATAACGGAAATTGCTGTCAACTTGATTTTTTCAAATGGTATGCCGAATGAATCATCCATTTTTGGATCTCCATCAATGATATTCTGGTGCTTCCAAGATATATTTGAGCTTTCAGACAAATATTTCCTTTTCATGTTGTGCGTGTTCACTCTAATTTTAATGAAAATTTTCTGCTCTAGAAGGAATCAAATGAAATCCGTTAATTTGAGGTCATTTGATTGAAAGCAACCAATCAGAACAACATTATACTGAAAACAGATCCCATGGGCTGTTTTCACTCTATCACGTTGCTATGAAGACAATTAGATTATTTATTTCGATATTGACGTTTCAAATATTCAATCAAAGATTATAGAGTAGAAAGATAGGAAACGAAGCGACTAAGGTGATGTGTTTCAAAAGTGTTTTTAAGTACCCAAGACTAGTTAAAATATTAATTCAGGGACATTTGCAGAAACGTATTAAATTTTGTGAGATTTCAGATGGCCATTTTGATCGAAGAGGTACCGCCTTTTATTTATAAAGCTCGTTCTAGTTGCTGATCATTGAAATTTTTGTCTTGTGTATGGTGATGAACTGTGGATCAAATAAAAAGAAAAATGGGAGTTTACGTATTAAAACTGGTAACATGTGACTCGGTCATTCATTGATTTTTATTTTTAGTGCTATGAAGTGGATAAAATTTTCGGGGCGTAAAGGCTTGCGAATAATACTGACTACACCATGCACAATGAACATTTTACTGCAAATCGATTGGGAAATGTTCACCCACGTAAATTGTTGTATGCAGGAAGCGTCCCTTGCATGAGCGGCCTATTAAGGGGAAATTATAACTTTTATCCGTCCATTCAAAGATTATCAATTACTACCCCTTCACTATATTCATAGTCCAAGAGCTGGCAGCAAAAACAACTACCTCATGAGTTACCAAATGTTTGGTTTGGCATTTTGGTTCATTTTATTAATGTGAACTTGAAACCGTCCGTCTGCCGTTCGTGAGTGGTCGCCTTATTGGATAAGACAAATTGAAAAGATGTGAAAAAATCGACAGCAACTTCCTAATAGTTACCAAGATGAATGTTGAGTCAAAATGGTCTAGGATCTTAACTGAATTGAAATCGTAAGCGTCTGCCAACAGGGGTGGTCGCTATTTTGAAACAGACGCTGTCAAATACAGGATGGTCCAGATCGTAACCAAGAAATTTTAACCACGTATTCTACATCAAAAATAAGCCCTAGTTTGTCATATAAACATATGTCGAGAAATGTTTCCTCTCCGAGATACGGGGTGTTGAAATTATAGAAAAAAAAATGTTTTATATTAATAACTTTCACACTGCTTGAAATATTTTTATGAAATTTGAGACATATCTTTTGAGCGTCAAGGAGCACTTTTTGCATGATATCATATCTTTTCTATTCTACCAGTGGCCTCCGTACTGCAGCGAGACTGAATATTTTCAGATAAAAAATTGATACGCCACTGGTTTTTCCGACAATAAAAATTACTTTTCAAATCCATATTTAATTTGGGGCAAATTCGGTCTTCCGACTTTTTGCTGTACGAGGCACCGTTCCCGGTCAAAAAAATAAAGCACATTCTCATGCATGAAGAAATCGCAAAAATTTGATATAGCAATAAAAAGCTTACTACGGTTTTGTAGCAATTTTCTAAGATAAGATAAATTCAACACACACCCAACTTCTATTTTTAGGGTAGATTAATTTGATTTAAAAAATTAAATGACAGTTTTGGTTTCCAATTACTCGTTTCAATACAAGCATAACCATAAAAGACAGTAATTTCTTTATTGTGGAAAGCAAAGTGTGCCATGAAGAAAAAAACTTCGAACATTTATTTGAAGTTTGACAGTAATTTATCACAGTGATAAGTCAGTTTCTCTTTAACAACTAAATGCCTTTTTGTTTTACGAGTCAGGAACAAGCCCATATCCATTTATGTTATGGATTAGCAAATGGAAACTCGGCGGAAGCAGCTAGGGAGTACCGAAGAAGATTTCCGAGAACACGCCATCCGCATTCCTCAGTGTTTGTCAACATTCACCAACGATTTAGAACTAATGGACTTATTACTAGACCTGATGAACGGCAGAATAAGGTGAATATTGGGCAAGAAAGGAACAATAACAGGATACTCCGTGAATTTGATAGGAATCCAACAACAAGCAGTCGAATCGCAGCTCGCACACTTCGATTTTCTAAGTCAAAAATTCTTGCAACCCGTCCAAGGCTTACGAGAAGGTGATGAACAGCGAAGGTTCATAACCAGCATGTATGGGCCCACGAAAATCCACATCCCATTCGATCAAGAAATTTCCAAGTAGAATTTACTGTTAATGTTTGGCTTGAGGTTTATAATAATCACCTATTTGGACCCTATTTCTTACCAGAACGAGTTAGTGGTGAAAATTCGTTACAATTTCTAATGGCAGGGCATGCAAATATGTGGGAAAATATTCCAGTAGAATCAAGATTAGTGGCTTGGTTTCAACTTGACGGCTGTCCAGCCCACTTTCATAGAAATTTGGGGAACTGGTTGGAGGCCAGTCAGTTGGCCTCCACGGAGCCCCGATATTACCCCTTTGGACTTCTTCGTATGGGGGTTTTTGAAAGAAATCGTATATATGACTCCTGTGAACTCGAGGGAAAAACTTATTGTCCGTATTTAAAATGCTTGCGACGAATTAAGAAATCGAAATTTAGCTGCTGCTGTCGGATCTATTAGACTAATTCTAATAATAAAAAGATTAATGTGAATTATGTTTTCAGCAAAATGGGTCATACTTCGAACATCGTCTTTAAGTTCGTTTTGACTGTGGTTGTTAATGCTTATTTTTTTTTTAGTTACACGTTTCGTTCACAAAAATAGTCTTATTATTATTATGTACCTACCATATCAAATTTTGGCGATTTGTTCATGCATGAGAATGTGTTTTATTTTTTTAACCGGAAACGGTGCCTCGTACAGCAAAAAGTCATGAGACCGAATTTGCTCCAAATTAAATAAGGATTCAAAAAGTAATTTTTATTGTCGGAAAAACCAGTAGCGTATCATTTTTTTATCTGGAAATATTCAGGTAATAGTCCATCGGTGGAGTTTTTAATAATGGTTATAAACATTTGAATGGTCTACTCCACTATATATTTAAACTATGCACTATGCATTTCGGCAAGGTAACTTGCCATCATCAGGTGCTCTAAAATCAAACAATTTGTCAAACAAATGAAAAGATCTTAAATTGAACAAATTATAACCTACCGATGCAGTTGTTAAGACGTCAACGATGTAATATGAGAAAATGGAATAAAAATAAACAAAATCATCAAGAAAACACACTAATAACGACATCTATGTTTAACAATTAAAATCAAATTAAACATATCCACAATCACATGTTTAACAAAAAGGGGGAACATGCGAAAACACACACATCAAAGAAAGAAAACACAGATGTCGTCCCGTTCTTCGATATCGTCTAAAATGACAAAAATGAACAGTCCACGAACAAACAAAAACAATAAAATAATAAAACTCCGCAAAAATCAGGCACCTCGTATAGAATTGAAAAAAGTTGAACAGTCAAAGTTAATCTGCTCATTGACGCAGTTATATTCTTGAGACCTCAACGCTCTGTTGATTTCCAAGATCTCCAGAAGATCCAATTGAAGACTCTTCTCACAAACATGCAAAACTTTGACACCAGTTCTTGGATCGAAAGTGTGGCCTGACTCTAAGATGTGGTTGGCGAACTGTGATGGGGTGTTGACGATATCTTTATCTCTGTTTTTTTCTATATGTTTCAGATGTTCACCAACCCTTGTTTCTATTCTCCTCCCACTTTGACCTACGTAAGTGACATTGCATTGGGGTTGGGAGCAAAAAAGTTGGTAAACTCCAGACCTTTGTGTGATGGGTATTTTATCTTTAGTGTTGATTAGATGTTTAGCCAGGGTATTAACCGTCTTGAAGGTAATCAGAGTATTTTCTGTGTGAGCACTAAACAGTTTTGCGATGCTTACTGATATCTGTCCAAAAAACCTCAAGCTTCTATAGGTCTTCTGTTGAATTCCATCTGTGAGAGACTTATTCAGCTGCCTGTTCATGTGTCTTCGGTATATTCTCTCAATTGCGCGCTCAGGGTAACCATTTCCTTCTGCAATCTGTCTTATAATTGACAATTCCTTTTGAAAATTGGAGGGACTAAGAGGGTATTGAACAGAAATAACACCTTTGACGTATAGCAGATCACCATATTCTCTTGTGTCCTAGTCAAAGCTCTATCCGTTGTCCATAATTTCAAATTTTTGTGATTTTTTCATAAATTGCAAATAAAAATATAGCACATCCGACAGCGTGTTTCATTGATATCAATTGATTCCGAACAATGTTCAGATGAAAACTAATACTATGATCACAAAACAAAACCATACTTTTGATTTGTTGCTCAGGATGTTTGTTTTATGGTCTCAACAAAGTCGATATTGAAATTCAAAACAATTATATTCCTTAAGGAATATAATTCGAATTTCGCGCCCCTCTATCATAAAACAGAAAACTGTTACTAAACAGGTTTTCTGTATTGACAGTACGTTGTCAGCGCCATCTCATTGTCAAATGTGTTTTCACTGACCAATATGTATTGGGTTTTTAGTACTAGAGATATGAGGGCGTTTCCTATCTTTCTACTCTTTAATCTTTGGAGACCATATCATAAAGAACTTATAAAAAACTATACTGACAGGCTAACATACAGGTCTTGTTTTATACCCCTGTAAGGTTTTTTTAATTGATATACTATGATAGTATATTGAATATTGATTTCTGATATAAATTGTACAAATTCCACTAAGTTTATAATATCAAAAAAGCGTATTGCACAGAAATAACACCTTTGACGTATAGCAGCAGTATGAGCTTGTCCTAGTCAAAGCTCTATTCGTTGTCCATAAGTTCAAATTATAATAAAATATAAATGCATTTTCAACGAATTTCATCAACTGCCGGAAACTTTAAATGGAGGATTAAACTGTGAATCGCTTATCATGGTGAAACTTGAACATTTATTAAATATTTGCAATGTGTTTTTTAATGAATTTGTGTTTGCATCTTTCAATTGAAAACTTGATTTTCAATTGTTAATTTGCCTTTTCCTGAATATTCACTCCTTCAAATTTGCTTAGTAGTTTGTGTGTAGAAAATTGTCGTCATAACCATTCTGAGCATAGACACACTTCTTATCTCCACAACGATTCATTTTGTGGCAAAAACAAAGAATGTGGTATTTTAATAAGATCAAGATTT
Organism: Coccinella septempunctata; assembly: GCF_907165205.1. Lineage (NCBI taxonomy): Eukaryota > Metazoa > Arthropoda > Insecta > Coleoptera > Coccinellidae > Coccinella > Coccinella septempunctata. The sequence continues at coordinate 7,788,445 of NC_058190.1, read as the reverse complement.
AGGAGAGAAATATATACATTTCTTTTTCAAAAATCCGACTTGACCTTGAAATCTAACTCAAATCACTGTGTATATTGACTCCTATCTTCTATATTAAAGCTTATTTGAATTCGAATGTTTTTACTGATCATTTCTTCGTTGATTGAAGAAATTGCTGTGGTATTATTGGACACCAAATATGAAGGAGAATTCCCTATTTGAAATTAAAATAATCGGTCTGCATATTAATGTTCACAATTCATTGAAAGATCAACATTTACGCCCGTTTCATTGCCTTTTTGGAAATCTTGATCAACCAATCAGCGCGATTGACGGGTCGGTGTATGAATAAGTGTCCGACCTGTAATTCAAGTTCGTTGTTTCATAAAAGTATGATCGATAAATATCGACGGATTGACTGCAATATTTTTGAATTCCTGCCAATTAAAAATGATACGCGTGATTACCTTCTGGCAATTGAACAACTGTAGAACGCTCGATCATGCAATCAGAATTCAATGTAACCGGGCCTCGATGTTGAAGTGGGCGGCGAGTTTGCAGACTCGCGTTCGATGGTGCGATTGCGAGAAAGCGTTCGGGAATTATAGAGGCCTCAGCGCGTAGACAGACGAATCGAATGTCACAATATTCATCAGCATCAGATTGTTAGTCGGCTTCATTGAAACTTTAAAACAATATTTGTGTTTGATGACAGAGAGGAAGAGAAGATGTGTATTCAATGGCGGAAACTATTATAGATAATAAATGACGGTTATTTATTGCAGAGCAAATGGCCATCGACCTTGGGTCCTTCAGCCTATTTTCTTAATAATAATAATACAATACAATAATACTTATACAAAAAACAAATTCAGTTTTGTGTTATATTTCGAATAAATTATTCACAAAGGTGAGGCTTTTTTTGACAGAATGTAGAACTCATCAAAATGAGTCGTTTAACCAAAAATTTTCTGTATAAAATATCCAAGATGGCTGAGGTACAACCTCTAGAAGTTCGACAAAATTGAATTTCAAGCACAAGACTGCGGAAAGTGGCTCCGGCATCGCAAAAACGAAACAAAACATAAGCATATGGCTGGAGAATGAATGGTTCAGTACCAAGTTCATCGGATTAGATGCATCAGGTCACTTTTGAGAGAATCATAAATAGTTGTATCGTGCAATTTAGGGTAAAAAGAAATGTAGAAAATCGAGGCAGTTTATTGAAAGTGCTTATGTTAGTTATGTTGAAAAAGTATTTCATCATTTTATCCCATTTTTACGACGATTGTTGGAATGTTCGAACAAAAAGATGGTGATATCCATTGTGAAAAAATTCGTGAATAATTTAGACGAATTTTATTGGTGAGATTTTGAATTTTTTTCTATTTTTTACACTTGTGTCCGAAGTCTTTTCTGTCAGTGGGTATCGAAATATGCCATTTCATAAAATCGTGTATGTTACTACGAAGTAATGAGAGCAATTCGGCAATCCTAAGTTTCCATTTTTATTAGCACGTAAATATCGAACGAGCCAATATCCTGAACGAAAGCTCATGCTCGAATCAGGAGATAAGTTTTTTCCCACTGCTTTGCCATAATTCACCTAACAAACGGTCTAGGGTCGTATTAGTATCTATTTCAGTAATCACTTTTTTTCAACTTTGTCATTTTGAAAGTTCTACCTTCTGTTAAAAAAAGCCTCACCTTCAAATACACCCTGTCTTGGGTGTTTATTGAGGAGCTGTGTTCGCCATCATCGTGATATACAGATTTGTAGAAAAACTCAGAGGTCGATGTATTGTAGAATTAAAAATAACATTTTTTATAGTTTTTTATATATTTTTTTTTTGGAGGAGGAAACTCTATTCACCTGGTTACGGAATGCTTTGCCATTGCAAGCCAAAGGAAAGAGTGCTTTGGACGAGAAACTTGTAGGAGTGGGGAATTATCCTCGTTGAAGCCGTCCCAGATATTGGATTTCATCAGATCTCTGGATCTGGAAGGCGAGCTGTAAAGGGCGCGATGAAAACAGCTCTGTTAGGGGGCACAATAGACCTTAAGGTCGCAGTGAACTGTAACCCCTTCTCACTATAACTATAACTATATAGATATCGATTGAAATTTATTTTGGGAGGATTTTGCATCTCTTCATAAACTTTTTAGGGTTTTCACTCCCAATCTCTGAAACAAAATCAATTAAAAATGAAATCAACGATTTGCTCCTGCGTAAATTCTTGCACTAATTTGTCAGGAGCAAATTAACTAGAAAAAATTGTTGCCTGACAATGAACTCAAAATAAATAACGTTGAAATTATAATTCTTTGTAACGTTTCGGAGTCTATATCAGACTCCTTCATCAGACGAAAAAATCTACTTTTGAAAATCTTCTGAATTGTCGCTTTTTGTCTGACATTAATTGTCAACACACAGAAACAGAGACTGCACAGAAACGTTGATTCATTTAATTTTGAAATTACCGGATGACAGTTCCTTCTTTAGTAAATTGATCCAAATATGATCCACTCCTACCGAACAATTTGCCAAATTATTATCCTGATCTAACAGAATACACGCAGACTCTTTAATTTTTCGTTTAAAATGGTCTGGTTCTGTCATTAAAATTTTAGTGTTGTCCCAATCCATCATGTGGTCTCCCGTATTAGAACAAATGTGATCTGCGATTTGTGATCGATTAATTTCTCTATTTTTAATATTATTTTTATGTTCGCGTTTTCTTATTTCTAGAGGTCTGGACGTTTCACCTGTATAAGTTTTACCACAAATACAGGGTATGTTGTAAATACAATTTTTTGATTTTTGTTTTTCGTTCAAAGGTTTAGTTTTTGTTAATATAGATCTTAAATCATTTTGCGTTTTAAAAACAGTTCGTATGTTGAACTTCGAACCGATTCTTCTTATTTTTTCTGAAAGGCCATTAACTATGAGGCGCCCTTTGGGCCAAAACTGTTTCAACGAATTATTTATTTTTTTAGTCCAAATATACATATATCCTCACCTAGAATAGTAAATATCACCTACATTGACAAATATATCAACTAGAATAATTTATATATTTTAAGACATACTTTTGACCCAAACGGCGTGAAATCCAAATATATTATAATTTGAACTATTTCATGTCGCCAGGAGATGGCGCAGCCTATGCGGGTTTCAAGAAAATAGATCATTCGGCAACCCTGTGAAACGAGGTCAGTAGTACGGAAAGTGGCTTATAGATAGCACTAGCACCGGTACTGTTATCGTTATGCAGATAGCTAATAGCTCTTCTACAAAGAGTAACAGTTGGGCTGCGCCTCAAACGGTGATAAAAGCACTTATTTAAAACGCCGAAAGCGTAGCGTACTAGAAACTGAAGGTTTCCATTTTTAGAAGGCTATTTTGGAATTTCGAAACGAGTACTTTACTATATCAATTTCCGTAAAGCAAACTATACTTTCAATAGCTCGAATACAAAACATATTCAAGCGCGTAAATTCTAGACGCGTTGTTTATTTCGCACCCTCTCAAGCATAGACAAACTCAAGGCAAGAAGTTGTCTCTATTCCTGAGATTGTTTTGAGTGATTTTCAGCATCATTTTCAGATAATAATAATAATAATGTCTAATATTGTATCGATGGATGATTTTTTCAGGGAAGTGATTGATTGCTATCAATATTTGTCAAATCTCGCATCTATAGCGGAAAAATAGATATATTGAATTTGCAGCACCAAAAAATTGAAAATTATTGTCGAATTTTCAACATTTTTATCGGGGCAGCTACAGATAATGTCCTGAAAGATATTTCGATCCCTATTCATCAGGAATTATGGAATCTCTACCAACACATAGAATCGAAATTAAATGAATCAGATCACAATTTATATGTACGTTATGTGCAAAGAAATGGTTTTCTCCTAGGTACGATATAAATCAAGAAAAAATATGTTTTCGAGAGGTACAGGACTTTCATCGTATTTTTAGTGTATCTAGGAGAACACTATACCGTCATAGACAATAAATGTGCACTCCTGAAGCTTGAAAAACAATCAGTGATGAGGAAATTTATATTTTTCAGTTGTTTGACAGGGAAAAGGTCAAGTTTATAGAACAAAAACCACTTCTTAAAACAATGCCGACCTATTTTTCAAGATGCATCTTATTTCATTCAAGTTTGTTGTTGTCATCAGATGAATTTTAAACAACTAACTTGAATAAAATAAGATGAATCCTGAAAAATAATGATTACCCCGCCAAAATCATTGTTAACATCACAAAAAACATGAATTTTGAATTTGTTTTGTATTTGAGCTTGCTTTACGGAAACTGAAATAGCAAAGTACTCGTTTCGAAATTCCAAAATAGTCTACTAAAAAGGGAAACCTCCCGTTTCCAGTACGCTACGCTTTCGGCGTTTTAAATAAGTGCTTTCATCACCGTTTGGGGTGCACCCCAACTGTTACTCTTTGTAGAACACAGATTACTCTGTAATCTGTGTTGTAGAAGAGCTATCAGCTATCTGCATAACGATAACAGTAGAACAGTACCGCTGCTAGTGCTATCTATAAGCCACTTTCCTTACTACTGACATCGTCTGACAGGGTTGCCGAATGATCTATTTTCTTGAACCTCGCATAGGCTGCGCCATCTCCTGGCGACATAAAATAGTTCAAATTATAATATATTTGGATTTCACGCCGTTTGGGTCAAAAGTATGTTTCAAAATATATAAATTATTTTAGTTGATATATTTGTCAATGTAGGTGATATTTGCTATTCTGGGTGAGGATATATGTATATTTGGAATAAAAAAATAAATAATTCGTTGAAACACTTTTGACCCAAACGGCGCCTCATAATTAACATAAGGAATTACATTCAACAAATTTGGTTGTTCTTGACGGTTTGTTGGTTGTTCCTGATCATTATTACGATTTTGGTTAGTCATTTTTCTCTCTAAATTTAATATTGTTTTTTCAATAAAATTTTTTGGGTATTGATTATCCCTAAGAAAATGTTTAATGAAGTCAACTTCATTATTTCTAATTTCGGGTGTAGATGAAATTAAATTAGCTCTATCATAAAGTGTTTTAATGATACCTCTTTTGACACTTACTTGGTGATTGGAATAAAAATTTAAATATCTATTAGTATGTGTCTTTTTTCGGTATACGCTCGTTTCAAAATAATTCGAAAACTTTTTTATTGAAACATCTAGGAATGAAATTTTGTTATCCTGCTCTAATTCCATTGTAAATTTTATTGTAGGTTCTTTGTTGTTGATATGATCAAAAAAATTCTCTAGTTCATCTCTACCATGTTGCCAAATCACAAAAATATCGTCTACATATCGCCACCAAGTCTTTGGTTTTAGTGGGTATGTGTCTATATATTTTTGTTCGAAAGATTCCATGAATATGTTACTCATTACAGGTGATAAAGGAGAACCCATAGCCATACCAAATTTTTGTTTATAGAAAACATCATCTAATTGAAAATATGTGGAATGTGGAACTTGTAATATCTCCATTATATCATCAATAGTCAATTTCGAATTTTCATAAATGGTTCTATCATTAATCAATTTTGTTCTCACTATTTCAAGAGTTTTATCAACTGGAACATTTGGAAAAAGATTTACTACATCAAAACTTACTAAGATGTCTGTTGCATTTAAATTAGAATTTCTTAATTTTTCAAGAAAGTGTTGAGTATTTTTCAAAAAAGTAGTTGATTTTCCTGTTAATGGGTTCAAAAATTGTAATATATATTTAGCAAAATTTTGACAGGGGGATCCGAGTGAACTTACTATTGGTCTCAAAGGAATAAGAGGTTTATGTATTTTAGGTAGGCCGTATAAATGTGGGGGTTTGCTATAAGATGGTGTGATAAATTTCTTTTGAGCATATGTGAATTTTTTGGAATTTTTTGAAATAATTTTCTTCACTTTATTCTCTGTGAGAGAAGTTGGATCTTTTTTGATTTTGGAATATTTATCGGTATCATCAAACAATTTCTAAAAGTTTTCTTTTATATTCACCTGAATCCATAATAACTGTTGCATTTCCTTTATCGGCAGGTAGAATTTTGATGTTATTATCATTTTTCAATGAAGTTATAGTTTTATTCTCAATTTTATTTAGATTTGGTTTTATTTTAAAAGGTTTATCAAGTAACAATTTATTTAGTACTCTAAATTCATTCGATTTATCAAGCGGAAGTTTTTGGGCTGTTTTTTCAATAGCTGTAATTATATCTAATGTTGGAATGTTTTTTGGAGTTATAGCAAAATTGAGTCCTTTTGATAATATTAATGTTTCATTTTCATTCAAATTTCGTGAAGATAAGTTGATTACCGTTTTATTAATGAAGTTGTTACTGATTTTTGTATTGTTGAATTTTTGTTGGTTTTCTTCCATTAGTATATTAAATTTTTTGAAATTAGATCATTTGCTCTTCTCATATTCATGGAAATACGAAATATTCACACAATGTAAAATATGTTCAAAGTCTTCCTTTGAAAGGTTACGGAAAATTTCTTCTTCTAACCTTAATATATTTTGTTGAAATCTTACCTTATTATATCTGAGAAAATTTATTCTTTCTCTTACCAACGCATAACCGAACCTGTTTTTAATCTTTTCCGAACCATTACTCCGAAATGGTAGCCTAATTCTCAGGAATTTTGGAATCAATCTATTATCTCTGCATCTACACATGAAGGTGAGACTGTTTTCCGTGTGGGATAGTTTTTTGTACAATTCTTCCAATTTTCTAAAACTTGAAATAGAAAAAGGCCCATACCTTTCTTTCAGATATCGATTGAAATTTATTTTGGGAGGATTTTGCATCTCTTCATAAACTTTTTAGGGTTTTCACTCCCAATCTCTGAAACATTTATGAAAATTCGAAATTGACTATTGATGATATAATGGAGATATTAGAAGTTTGCCTGAATTCCACATATTTTCAATTAGATGATGTTTTCTATAAACAAAAATTTGGTATGGCTATGGGTTCTCCTTTATCACCTGTAATGAGTAACATATTCATGGAATCTTTCGAACAAAAATATATAGACACATACCCACAAAAACCAAAGACTTGGTGGCGATATGTAGACGATATTTTTGTGATTTGGCAACATGGTAGAGATGAACTAGAGAATTTTTTTGATCATATCAACAACAAAGAACCTACAATAAAATTTACAATGGAATTAGAGCAGGATAACAAAATTTCATTCCTAGATGTTTCAATAAAAAAGTTTTCGAATTATTTTGAAACGAGCGTATACCGAAAAAAGACACATACTAATAGATATTTAAATTTTTATTCCAATCACCAAGTAAGTGTCAGAAGAGGTATCATTAAAACACTTTATGATAGAGCTAATTTAATTTCATCTACACCCGAAATTAGAAATAATGAAGTTGACTTCACTAAACATTTTCTTAGGGATAATCAATACCCAAAAAATTTTATTGAAAAAACAATATTAAATTTAGAGAGAAAAATGACTAACCAAAATCGTAATAATGATCAGGAACAACCAACAAACCGTCAAGAACAACCAAATTTGTTGAATGTAATTCCTTATGTTAATGGCCTTTCAGAAAAAATAAGAAGAATCGGTTCGAAGTTCAACATACGAACTGTTTTTAAAACGCAAAATGATTTAAGATCTATATTAACAAAAACTAAACCTTTGAACGAAAAACAAAAATCAAAAAATTGTATTTACAACATACCCTGTATTTGTGGTAAAACTTATACAGGTGAAACGTCCAGACCTCTAGAAATAAGAAAACGCGAACATAAAAATAATATTAAAAATAGAGAAATTAATCGATCACAAATCGCAGATCACATTTGTTCTAATACGGGAGACCACATGATGGATTGGGACAACACTAAAATTTTAATGACAGAACCAGACCATTTTAAACGAAAAATTAAAGAGTCTGCGTGTATTCTGTTAGATCAGGATAATAACACTATTCAACAAGGGTTCAACCACCTAAGAGATTTATATTTTTTTGTTAGGTATTTCTCACCTTATTACAAAAATAAAAGTACTTACGTTTGTTTAGCTCCCGTTATCAAAATAAAAGACATGCGTGAATTGTCCATGTTCGCACTTCTGTACCCTACGATACTTTATAAAATAAACAAACTATTGAAACAAGTCCAGTTTCTGGCAGCATTGAATGACTTTGAAAAAGAAGCCTGGTTGTCCTTTGTAGAAGTGACCAAAAATTTTCTTGGCAATCACAAATCTCCGCAATATGTAAATATCGTCGAAACGATGTTACAGGCTCATCAAAAAATGGGATGCAACATGTCCTTAAAGCCCGTTTGCAACAGCGGAGAATTCTCTGGAGAATTCTCTACAAAATTCTCGCAAGAAAACGGCAGAGATTATTTTGTATGCAACTGAACAGAGAATTCTACCGAAAGTGCGTATGCAACGGTATATAATTCACGGCGCATGAATTTTCGAGCAAATTCTCTAGAGAATTCTCGGCTGTTGTAAACGGGCTTAAAAATACACTTTTTGCAATCACATATTAATTTCTTTCCACAAAATATGGGAGCCGTAAGTGACGAGCATGGAGAGCGATTCCATCAAGACATCGCGTCATTCGAAAAACGCTACCAAGGCAAAGGGGAACCCTCTATGTTTGCTGATTTATTGTTGGTCCATCGTTAGAGAAATACTGGAGTCGTCCTACAGCAGAAAAGACAAAAGATCTTAGCGATCGGAATCTTTTACACCATTGCAAATATTATAATGCATTGTTTTTGTTAAAAATCATGAATATAATTATTAAAAAACAACAAGAGCTAACTTCCACTTTTTATTTATCGTGCGTTTATACCTTGGCTACGAAGATTCAAAATATATATATTTTCCTTAGGTGGGAGAACAAAGCTATAATTTTGTCGATCAGTGTAATTTGGCAAATTGTTCGGTAGGAGTGGATCATATTTGGATCAATTTACTAAAGAAGGAACTGTCATCCGGTAATTTCAAAATTAAATGAATCAACGTTTCTGTGCAGTCTCTGTTTCTGTGTGTTGACAATTAATGTCAGACAAAAAGCGACAATTCAGAAGATTTTCAAAAGTAGATTTTTTCGTCTGATGAAGGAGTCTGATATAGACTCCGAAACGTTACAAAGAATTATAATTTCAACGTTATTTATTTTGAGTTCATTGTCAGGCAATAATTTTTTCTAGTTAATTTGCTCCTGACAAATAAGTGCAAGAATTTACGCAGGAGCAAATCGTTGATTTCATTTTTAATTGATTTTGTTTCAGAGATTGGGAGTGAAAACCCTAAAAAGTTTATGAAGAGATATAACTATATAACTATAGTTTTTCAACAGCCTGCTGTATTTTTCAAACCGTGCCGATTTGGAAAAAATGGTCATGGAAAAAAGTGTTTCTTTTGACGTCAAGAATCTACTGTTGAAATATTTGTTCGAGTCATACTGTAGACTGTAGTATAGTATGTAGAATGAGCAAGGATAGAACTCTGAGTAATGTAAATGTTTTGATGAAATAATTAGTTTCAACCGACGAGGGTGTAAATATTGTTCAAAATTAAAGAAGTAGTCGATTTGTTTTTAAAAACCTTATGACATAATCTGGACTACCAAAGGAGGTCTGTCACACAAAAATCCTCTGCTGATTCACAAGCCATCGTTACCATCACCGAAAACAAAGAGATTACTTACCGGCAATCTATACTGCCAGTCAAAATCGGATAGCAAACAACCGAAGGGATAATAATGAATAGGGACGTTTGTCAAGATCTAATTTTGTCGCCCCTACTCTTTGCTCTATGCCCTGAAGAATTATTTACTGAAGCTTTCTCGTGAAGTAGGAATCATCAGTATACTTGACATATCAAGGCGTTACCGCCTGAACATAATCGGTCTGCTCGATATTTTCCAATCCAGTAGCAGGAAAGGAAGGGATCATTGAGTAGGTATTAATACTGAGGTTGAATACTCAATGATGGGATATAGATGTCACATCCATTCCGATAATCGGCCACCATGAATCGAATAAAAAAGTATGAGTTATACATACATTGTGTCCATTTGACAAAGTACGACTTTCAATAACGTCCGTTCGAAAGAATTTTTCGTCAAGTGGGCTATTGTCAGTGCTATTTGTTTGTGTTGTTTGTGCTGTACTACGAGTATTTCTCAGGTGAACTGTCAAGTTAGCGTTTGGGATTGTTGTTGTAACAAAATTTTATGCAATTATAAAGATGGTTTTTACGGACGTGCAAAATGCATTCACTATTGAACCCTACTTCAAAATAGGGCAAAAAAAAGGGGGGTGAAAATTTTCTATTTCCAATACTCTAGCTACTTCATAGAGTATCCCAATATTGCTGTATATTATAATCAATCTTTTTAACTACTATTTTTAGTGAAACAGGTTCAAACAAAAAAGGAGTGATCGATCAAAGAAGAAAACCAAGAGTTATAAACAATATTATTATAATATAATATTAACGACCTTCAAATTATTCCAATGAGAGAAAGGGTTGAAAGGTTTCAGGTCCAATCAAACAAAAAGCAATTTAATAATTTGCCGACGTTTCGGTTTATTTGAAACCTTCTTCAAAGGCTCTGAAAAGGAGTTTTCGAGTTATTTGCTATTGAAACCTAATATTTTTCACCTTGAAAAAATGTTTCTGAACGGGTTCAGCGTGGTTCACTAATAACTCAAAAACTGTAGTCTTTATTGAAAAATTTGTTATGTATTTATAAGCGTAACACAAGTGTGTTACGCTTTAGATGGTGAACATAGTTTGAAAAGTGCTCCTGAGAATTTCAGTTGTTTGGTAACGTAGACTTCGAGTTTAATTTCAAAAGTTTCGTAAAATCTTCGGCGCAACCTGCGTTACAGTTGATTTGAGCTTTCCTTCAATGAGGCATTTCTTTTTTCTGCAATCGTTCATTTTTCCTGTTATTAAATAACCTGCATTTCGACAATAACAATTCGACTGCATATGCTCCTGCTCTGGATCTGATTGTTAGGGCGGGCCATACACCTACGGACTTCTCTTCTTACTCTTTGTTCCTGTTCGTCCGAATTGAAAAATGCCTTGTCACAGTTGCTGCAAAACCATCTCACAGAGTGACGAAAGTATTCTGTGCCATTCTTGTGGGCATATTTTTCACATTGTATGTGCAAATATAACAAGTACTGATCTCAGGACGCTGCTTGAACTTAATAAAAAATGGTCTTGCCATTATTGCACTTCATCCAGAAGAAATAAAAAATCAAATTTAACCTCTTCAGTCTCCCAGCCAGTTCCGTCTCAGCAGGCTCAGGATGATGCGGCTCCGGTAACTATGAGGGAGTTTCACCTGCTTATGGCAAAGCGTGACAATCTCTCTTCAAATATCTCTTCCATGAGGGACGATATTGAGTCCATTAAATCTAGTCAGCTTCAGCTCTCGATTGAGGTGGCAGGTTGCAGCGCTAACATATTAGAACACGATCGGATTCTCGCAGAGCACGCTCGTCAAGTGGAAGCTCACACTGCTCAGCTTTCCTCCCTCGATAATGGTGTTTCCTTGATCAAGACACAAATTGAGCAAATGAGTATCTTGACCCCTCACGAAGGCCATAATAGTCCAACTTCGGCCAATGAACTTTATGTTGAGATCGAGGAGCGTAGAAAGAGGTCAAAGAACATTATGGTCTATAAGTTGCCTATAGAAAACAACGTCACAAACCTTTTGGTACCTGTTAACCATATGCTAGCTGAAATTGATCCAAACCTCAAAGCCATTAAGGCCGTTAGAGTTGGCAAGAAAAATCCTTCTGATGCCTCCCTGAAGATAACGATGGAAAGTTCTGAATCAGCAATTAAGGTCTTGAAGGGTAAAAACAAAATTTCAAATAAAAGTGTGAAACTTCACTCGGACCTTACTCCCATGCAGATCCAACACTTGAAAGATTTACGCAAGGAATTAAATTGTCGTAGTTCTAATGGAGAAGATCTCACTATAAAATATTTCAACGGAGTTCCTAAACTTGTAAAATCATCAAAAAACAATATACAGGATCCCTTGATGGTGCAGGGGAGGAGCTGAGTGAAGTTATGGTATATTATCAGAATGTGCGTAGTATAAGGGGTAAATCTAAGTTGTACGAGTTCTATAAAAATGTAAGCATTTCATCATATGATGTTATTATTCTAACTGAGACGTGGCTTGATCAATCTATTAGGAATTCCGAACTTCAAATTCATAATAATTATAATATTTATCGTTGTGATCGTTCGCATAAATCAAGTTCTAAAAAGATGGGGGGTGGTGTCCTGCTTGCTGTTAAAAAGTGTCTTAGATCTGAAATTATTCTTACTTCTAATGAGAACGTGGAGGATTTATTTGTCTTAGTCCGTGGTACTAAGAGTGTTTTGTTCGGTGCAGCATACATGCCACCTTTGCTTGGTGTTGAGTATTTTGAGAGTCATTGTTCTAACTTTGAACATGCCATGGAATCTGTCAAGCCGGACTATGTGGTCATAGCCGGTGATTATAATTTAGGAAATTGTGTGTGGGTGAATGACGATTTGGGTGTTGGTCTTGGTGGTGTGAATGATTTGCGTGCTCAAGCTCTTGTTGATACCTTCGGGTTTTATGGTCTTCACCAGGCAAATGCAATGGAGAATGTTCATGGCAAAGTATTGGACTTGGTTTTCACGCGACAACACGATACCGTGGTTGATTGTGCGGTTGATGTTCTTTCTAAATGGATGCGCATCATCCTGCACTTTCGTTTACTTGCAAGTTCTTCAGTAGTGTATACAATGAGTATGAGATCACTGCATATGATTTCAGGAATAGAGATTTTGATAGTTTGAATGTCTATTTCAGTTCAATTGATTGGGTTAATTCGTTGCCGGTTGATGCTTCTGTTGATGTTCTGGTGGATACTCTTTACAATTGTATTTACGAGGCTGTTGATGTGTTTGTTCCTAAAAGACGTTTGAAGAGAACTAAATTTCCTGTATGGTATTCACACGACTTGAGGCAGCTTGTATTGGAGAAGAAAAAATTTCATAAGAAGTTCAAAATATCTAAGTCCTGGGATGATTATCTTGTGTTCTGTAATCTGAGAGCCCAATGTAAGTCGCTTGCAGGTTCTTGTTACGCCTCCTATGTTGATCGGGTGGAGGGCCATATAAAGAATAATGTCAAAGCCTTTTGGAATTTCGTTAACGGAAAGCGTCATGATAACGATATTCCTTCTGAGGTCATGTATGGTGAGAGATGGCTCAACAGTGATCGAGACATTGCTAATGGATTTGCAGATCATTTCCAGGCAGTTTTTGCTGCGGCCTCTTATCCACCTTCTGGGATGACGGAGGGCGACTCAACTTCTGGTTGCGACGTGGGTGGTATCTTGAAACTTGAATTGACCGAGGTTCTGCGAAAACTTAATAGCTTGGATATTAATAAGGGCCCTGGTCCGGATCAGATTCCCACAATTTTTTTACGCAGATGTTCTTCATCCCTGGCTTTACCTCTTCAAATTGTCTTCAACAGATCCCTTGAATCTGGTACTTTCCCATCCAAGTGGAAGGAAAGTTTTGTCAGGCCTGTTCATAAGTCAGGAACTAAACTCAATGTAAGTAACTCTCGCCCAATTTCCATCATAAGTGCTATACCTAAGTTGCTTGAACTGCTGGTGTATGACAGAGTCTATGAGAAGATTTTGCCGGGTATATCTCCTCGGCAACATGGTTTCTTGAGAGGCAGAAGTATCGAAACTAATTTGATGCTTTTCACGCAGTACTCTATTGATGCGTTGGAGCGTGGGAGTCAGGTTGAGGTCATATATACTGATTTTTCGAAGGCGTTCGACTCTGTCGACCACTCAATTCTCGAATCTAAACTTATCCAATTTGGAATATGGGGTGCTCTTCTCAGATGGCTATTGTCCTACTTCAATTTTAGGATTCAATTTGTCAAGGTTAGGGATGCATTATCTGACGCAATTCTGGTAACTTCTGGTGTTCCTCAGGGCAGCCACTTGGGTCCTCTACTATTCCTAATTTTTCTAAATGATGTATCCAGTTGTTTTTGGCATTCTCTGTTCCTGATATTTGCGGATGATCTCAAAATTTTTCTTGCAGTTAACAATAAGGAGGACGCTCGTGATATCCAGGCTGATCTTGGCAGATTGGTAAAATGGTGTGAACATAATAGATTGCATCTTAATGTCGATAAGTGCAAGCACCTAACCATCTATCGCGGTAGTCCCCGAGTTGACTGCACTTTCTCATTGTCTAACAATTTCCTTGAAAGAGTAGACCAAATCAGAGATTTGGGTGTAATATATGATTGTAACATGAGTTTCAAGCCTCATGTTGATTATATTGTAAATAGAGGCGTAAAGTTGCTTGGGTTTATTATCAGACACTCGCAGGATTTCCAGTCGGAGGAGACACTTAGGTATCTTTTTGTGACGCTTGTTAGGCCGACGCTGGAGTTTGCTTCAGTTGTGTGGTCTCCTTATACGTACATGGACTCTGAGAGAATTGAGAAGGTGCAAAATAGGTTTCTTATGTATATTTCCTTTCGCCTTGGCATTGAGAGGATACATTTTTCAGCTTCACTCATGATCTAGAATCGATCTGCCCTCATTGTTCCTTAGACGCAAGCGTGGAGATGTGATATTTTTTTCTAAGTTGATTTGTGGGGCACTAAACTGCCCTGATCTGCTTGAGCTTTTCAGCTTTCTGGTTCCTCCTAGGCGAACCAGAGGTAGAACTCTTCTTCATATCCATGGTTATAAATGTAACTATTCTAAAAACTCTCCTGTCCCAAGGATTAGCAATCACGTAAACGTTGCATCTGTCTCAGGAATTGACTTTTTTAATCGGTCTTTGTCGGGGTTAAGGGAGGAGATATGTCGGGCGATTGTGGCGTGATCTTTGTTTTTGAATTCTTGAGACTTTTTTGTTTTCTTTTTTCCGCCTTTCGAGCTCCGCCTCAGTTTGAATTTGAATTAAGTTTAAATTTAAATTGAATTGTAAAACACGTTGTCTACTGTTATGAAGTGCTTTTCGCTATCAATGTGCTTGTACTGAAATTTGTAAATCTTGTCCATTCCATTGTGTTGCACACAGTTATTTGTGTTATTTTTACTATTATATTAAAGGGTATATCCCGTTTATTTCTTTAAATAAATAAATAAATAAATTTATTCAATTTATTCATTTATTTGAATTATAACTAGGATTGAGGTTATTCAAAGCCTGTTAGGAACAAAATTATAGTTTACTACAAAACAAAACAAACTGGTTCTTCACGAACCATCTGAATGGAATGTGAACCGAGATATAACACATTTCCGTTGAGTATGAATTCGCAAACTACAAAATTATAAACGTTCAGCAACAAAGACAAATTCGGGAAGAATTCATAGGACCTTTGTTTATGTAGGTACTTGAAAGAAGTTTCGAATTAGCTCAATACAAAAATGAATTGTATGAATATTTACGGAGCTATGACATTCAAAACTTCAATATCGTTATTTTTCAGCGCAAAATTGTTTAACACTACCGCCACCATTTCCACCAGAATCAAAAATAGACGTAATCCTTTCAGACCTCCTAGCGTTTGGGTACAGTCGAAGTTATCTAGCAGTTTGGAGCGTCTTTGATGCCTGGATTGAAAAAATAATGAAATTAAGTGAGAATCAATTTTTAGAATTTCACAAAAAATTAAATTATTTCTCAAAAACTAAAGCATATACGAGAAGAAAGCGAGAATTCAAAAATTGAGTACTTTTAACCTCTGACAGAGAATATTCACACAATCCACTACCTGAAATAAAGCGTTTCTCCATAATTTATGCCCGTTTTACGATCCCCAAACAAGCCCCTATATAAGAATTTCATAGCTTTATAGAGGACCTAACTCTACCCTTGATATAAATTCGTTTTCACCGTACAAAGATACACTTATTAAGAAATACTTAGCTATAGGATGGCTACTGAGATATACGACTTGGTGTCAAAGGTCAAAGGAATTTTAAAAGGAGCTGAGACTCAACGAAATTGAAGCAGCCGAAAGACACTGCCAGTTTGATAGTTTTCCCAATGAACTGAGATGTTTAGGAAAAGGAGCACCAATAGATAAAAATAGTTGACTTTTAGACCTACCACCAAAGCTGGAAAATGGAACCCTTCTTCTCGATAGTAGAACTAATTAAACATTTCCGCGAAACATTCAAACATAGAGCAGCAGAATTAACTCTGAATGCTATCTTCACTCGTCTATCTGTCCTTGAGATAGCACATAGTCTGAACAGCGAATTTGCTATAATCGCTATTCCGAGAATGGTGGCAATAGAACAACAGTCAAAAGTGATTGTCTGCGATAACGGTACAAAAATATATCAAGAAACTCTCCAGGACCATTCGGCTATATTGGAGGCTAAGTCTGCCAGAGGGATCAACTTCAAATTCAATACACCAGAACCCCTGCGTATGGGTGGCATAATAACTGTTCAGGACCTTTAAACCCATCATCAAGTTTAATAAATTCATAGAGGTCATCAGCTTCATACTTGTTATATGACAAAGGTTGATTGGAGTCGAGAAACGTAATTTCGAAGGATTCGCAATGGTTTTCTCTTGGTGAGGAGACTTTGCAGACTTTCTTCGTCGATGCCAAACATATAAGTACATAATTCTAGACCGCTCACTCAGGTATCAAGCGATCCAGCTGATCTTGAAGTCATTACCCTGAATCACTTATTTTTCGGATCATCAAGTGGAGATGGTTCACTTATACCCCTGAACCCAGATTACAGTTGCCTCCAACGAGAATGGAAAAGATCTCAGATGCTACTTGAAAGCTTCTGGAAAAGATGGCTGAGGAAATATTTGCCCACATTATCAAAAAGGAATAAATGGACTGAGACTCAAGGATCCTATTAGAATTGACGACGTCGTAAAACTTATGGAAAAATATGCCTGTAACTTAAGACGAGTAACTGGAGTTTATCCAGGACCGGATGGAAAAGTTCGGGTGGTAGATGTTGAAACTGCTGAATACCGACGCCCAGCAACGAAAATACGAAAATTGTCGGAAAAAATAGCTTCTCTAGCTAGGGGGAAGATGTTGTAACCTTAGGGTCGATTTTAATATTTCAATCTGATCCACGTTACCTTGTTTGATAGAAACATATAAAAGGAGTATAAAATTGAACTTTTTAAGAATTAAAACGAGTTTTATTGGAAAATTCAGACATAAAAGTAGCTTTAAAAGTATAAGACACACACTTCATACTTGTTATACAACACAAGGTGAAAATAAAATTCAAGGATCGATAAGTAAGACAATATACAGGGTGAGTCTTTGACTCGTACAAATATTTCCACATTAGATTTTTGAGGTTAGAAGAAACACTTTGTGACTTCACAATTTTTTTCGAATCAGCTCGGTTTAAAAGATACAGGCTGTCAAAAAACCACCAAAAAATCTCACAAACGGTTTTACGGAATGGAATTAATTTCGGCATATAATTTTTCATTCATTTGATGAATCTTTTTCGCATACAAGATATCACCCACGTCTTCCAGTTTTCTTTCAATGACCATTACGTACTATAAAAATACCAAAAATTCAAAAAAACCAACTCTTGAAACTTAGTTCGACGCTCTCTAATGAATATTTGAGTGTTTTGTGAAATAAAAGTATTTTTTTTTTCTCATTCAATGCGCTGTTTTCGAGTAATTTGATGTTCAAAAATTAAAAAGTATCTGTGAAATTTTGGGTATTTTGGCTGAAGCTTTTCATGATCTCAAGAATCTACTGTTGAAATATTTGTCAAAGAATCACCCTGTATACGTCACACTATAAAGAACTGATTTTGCTTTAAAACTCTGTGAATACTGAAAACTTTTTCAGGAAAAGAGTGAATTAGGGCCTTTGTAGGTACTGTAGATTTCTAGCTACATTAGTCCTAAGGCCAATATATCCTAACTAAAAACTCGCTAAAAACAGATTGACGTTGATGTTTCAGTTTCAGTTGTAATGCCTAGTAATGATATCGTTGATAGGTTTTTAGGTGCTAAAATTTTGTAACATACCAAGAAAGGTGCCTGAAACATAAAATGAATTTCAATCGACATTTTCGATTGTTATTGAAACTATTCAATAGTTTCCAAATTTTTTATAGATAGGAGTTATTTTCAACCCTAAAAAAGCACAAATTTAAAGAATATTAAAAAAAACTTAAAGATTTCCACAGTTTCTCAGCTATTAGAACAGTTTATTTCACAAATGTCCGGAGCATTTTAGAATATTCATCTATAGTTTGGTCACCCCATTATGAAGTACACAAGAACATTGCTGAACGTGTTCAGCGTAAGTTTTTAAAATGGATTGCCTACGAAATGGGCATCTGTAAAGAATCCATAAATTAAGATTTTCTATATAATTCCCTATCAATGAGAGCACTGGTTATTAGGAGAAAATTTTGATATAATGTTTGTTTAAAAATTGCTTCATAATTTCATTGACTGTAAATATTTATTGTCTAGGATAAGGTTAAATACCACTTATGTAATTTAAAGACGGAAAGAGGTGTATAGTATAGATTTCTCCCCGACAAATTATGGAATTGAACGAGCCATAAAGGAAGCAAATTCAATGGAGGTTGATTTGTTTTAGATATCTATTTTCAGCCTGAAGAGATATTTTGAAGATACATAAAGTTGTTATTACAATCTCGTTTCTATTTGAATAAGCGCAATAATTTTGTTAAGTTTAGCATATTTTTTGTTGTTCTTTCTTTGTGGTTCAAAAATTTTATAGCATTTGTAAATTGGCTCTGCCGTTTATATTGGATAAATAAATAAATAGATAAATAAATATGGTCTTTCTTGAAGTGGAGAGATGAGACCTATTCCAAACCCAAATTCTCATATAAATCGATGCACGTTGAGAAAATTCTCTATACTGGACTATTGCGTGCTGTTAAAAATTGAGCGAAGCCCTCCTCCGACCTACTCTTGTTGACGTTCCTGAACAGCTTCTGTGGCCACGTATAGTACCCCAATTCTGCGGTGCGCTAATTGACCGAAGCAGCAGCCCCACTCTCATTGTTTTCAGAAGCGGCAAACTACACATTTTCTTATCATTCTTTTTGTTCACGTTGTTGAATAGACTTCTCATTAACCTCGATTATTGTAGTACGTCTCTATCATGGATCTCATTCAAGTAATTCTATTTAAAATCTTCTCGTTTAATTCTGGTGCTAACTTGGTCTTCTCAAAAGGTAATGTTCTCTCGGTCTTCTCAAAATTATCAACTGATGCGTTTCCAATTTCTTCTCATGATTTCATTGTGAATGAAATGTGTCCACGTGCGAGACTATAAAAAGTCCACAAAAAATGTTGATGATTCTCATTTTTTACTCCTAATTTCTCAGTTTTTCCCCAATCCTCAATCATTTTATTATATTCTGTAGTATTCGAACAGACTGGTATACGTCGAAACAGTTTGTTTGTTCTTTACTTCTTGTAGTTATTTTAAGTACAAGTTCTTTTTATTGTATCATGAGCCTTGAGAAAGGAACAAAATAGTTCCGAAACGTCAAAACGACAAAATCATAACTGATTATTCTTTCATTCTGTCCATATTCCTGTGATATTTTACACATTTTATTATATCTTACACCTTGTAACGCCTATTTCTCGGTGTACTCGAGCGCCAGCTATTCTTTAAGACAGAATAGCAAACCTACCCTGGTAGCTACTAGCCGAAGACGAGGTTCCTCGGTGTCTTGGGTGTTAGCGACAACCAGTGAAAATCAAAATCAACGTACACAAATTATATTTGTCGACTCGTACAAGGAAACACAAATGGCACTATTATAAAATTCGTAAAGTGAAAGACTCGAGATCAATGAATTTACAGGGCAAAACGGACGGAATGAAACAGGATCCGACCTCAAAACGTTATACGCGGGTTTACGGACGTGTTCGGCAGCCAGAACCTAGGACGCACACTCAACGGACAGATATCGGACTTCAGCCAGGTTAGGGGATGAAAAATTACGACACAGAATTACGACGGCTCAACCTTAGGCGCGTTCGGCACTACCCGGGTATCCACACCAGCAGAGTGCTTCCCTAACCGTAGGGTTGAACACGGGAACGAGATGAAAAAAACGGAAAATGAGGGAAGGGTGAGCCACCCCAAAGTGCCTTCGGTACCCCCCGAGTATCCTCACCAGCAAGGTGCTTTAATGACAGTAGGGGTGGACCGGAAAGAGTAGGGAAAGGTGAGGGAAGGGTGAGCCACCCCAAAGTGCCTTCGGTACCCCCTGACGCCCTGGGTATCCACACCAGCAGAGTACTTTAATGACAGTATGGGTGGAACTCAGACTGTGGCATAGGAGTGGTGAAAATAGGAGCTGAAGTTCCAACGGTGAATATAAAAAAACGGAGTGTCGTCTTACCTCTGGGTTCTATTCGGCCACTTACACTCGCAAAACAGAAATGAGTCGCCCCAAATGCGGTGAATAAGAAAAGAAAATTGAAATTCTGAATGTCAAGAAAAAACTAAAAACTAAATCTTCTAATTGAATCTAAGACGGCAGACGGCACTAGTCGTAGGCAAACAGGCGAATTAAACACAAGTCGATCTGATTTTATACCCACAGGCGGGGTGCGGAAATCAGATGTGCCCCGATAGTCGAATGTCGATGAAGACGTCTTAATTTCGACTTTTCTGTGCTAGCGAACAAAAAAAACGGTTATCTTCCAATTCAGGATGTTTTATACGGTTCGACATCGTTTTTCAGAAAGGAAAACCGAATAAAAACGGTGCGGAATGTTTACAATTCCGAACGATGTCGGAATCCTGAATTGGAAATTTGAAAAGATTCCTCGGAAAATTAATTCAAAAACAAAATTACCTAAGAATGAAAATTAAAAGAATTATTCTAAAATGATGGGGTATGTTTCAAAACTACCCTCTCGTTACAACCTCAACTAGATTTTTAGACCTTTCTAGATTTTCTCATATAGAAATGGGTATGTAGCACCAGAATTGAATCTTCTCATTTCTTCTCATTTATTGTCTCTCATTTTATCGTCTTCTCATGATCATCTCTGTTGTTTGAACCAGTTTATTTCATTTTTCAAGACAACTCTGATGTTCACCTCTTACGTACATATGACTAATTAGTCGAGTTTCAGATGAACGAATCCTCATATTCTCCAGGGTGGACCCTGGATTTAGTAGTTTGCCTTCAGAACACGATGTAAACTTCTCAAATATACTTCTACGGTCAGTGGTAAGCCATGATACTGGATCATAGTTTTTTATCCTTTGTTCCACCCTGGAAGGCCTGCTCTGATAATCCTGCATACTCAATTGGTATGATCTGCTCATTGTAATTTGTACTCTCATTGATACATTCTCATATTCATTCATCGTGCTCGATAAACATGCTAGTTTTCAGCCTTCGGCACTTCGCGAAACCAACGATTAGTGGTTTCCCTCATTAGTACTCTCGATTTGTACCTCTCATAATTTATCAATTGTATCTTCTATTTTTCTGATGGACGTTCTGAACGTGGTTACTTGTAAACAGTCCGTCTCTGTAAATGTTGTATTCATCGATACATTTTTGTACTCTTCAGGACCAACGTAATGTATAGCAATTATACTATTCTTGCACTTCTCAGATTAATCATTCTTGCTCTTCTAATTCAATTATAATATTCTTCTCATTCAGCTTATAACATTCATGCTCTACTAATATCTATATTAATAAAAGAGGATCTAGGGTTTACTTCAAAATGCTTTATTGTTCAAACGATCGCACCAAATTGGACAATTCTTTTTTTGTTGTGTTTATTATTGTTAGGGCAAGGTTTATATAACAAAATATTCCCAAAAAAATTGTACAGAACAGATAAAGAGGCATTCCTTTTTCTTACGACCAATCGAGCAATCACGATGATTTAGTTATTATTATCTACCCTAAAAATAATTTGAATGGCTAAACTAGGTTTGCCGGGTCAGCTAGTTTATAATATAATAATTGCTAAACTGACATTTAATATATTCCCTTATTGATGACCAGCCTTTTTCTTTCTTTCTTCTATCTTGTTTTTGTTTATTGTATCAAGTAAATCTGAATTTCGTTAATTATTTTGTTACTGGTTGTTCGCTCATGATGTTAATTTGTAAAAACTATCTATGGGTTAATTCTGTTTGTGTTCCTTATACACTAAATAAATAAATTTAGTTTCATCTCTGGGCCTATTTGACTATTACAACTCAGTCTTCTCATTAAAATAATAATATATATATTGAATCCTATACATATAGATATGTATAGGATACGTCATTATACAATTACAAACAATAAAAATAATACAAATATACAATAACACACAATTAATAGTAAAAAACGTTAATCAATAAAAAATAAAATTAAAAATTCATTTTTCTAAAAGAATAAAGAGACTTTCGCACTCAATTATCATTGATTGCTCTGACACTGTAAACGTTGTGTTGATTTTGAATTGATCGAACTTTCTCGAAGTCTAAATCTGACCACAAGTGACTTCTGATTTGAACTACTCTGGATTACCTCTGCTTTTAGTTGAATAATGTCTCTCTGAGTCTATAGGTGTTGTTAATATTTGTTTTTCATTACTGCATTAGCTTCATGCAGGTGATGATTGTGAAAGATACAATAAATTATTTTGAAATCTCCAACTCAATTATCTGGTAATACAGTCCACTACCTTCTTTTCTTTTCAAAATCATGACACCCCCGATTTCAAACACGTGGGTCCTCAGAACTCAGAGATAGATTCTCATCTCCCCAGAGTAAGATTAGATGAGATTACATCTCTGAGTTCTGAGGCAACCTGCACAAACACAACATAACGCTGGTAAGTGCCGTTCATGACCTCATTTCGATACTGAAGGCTCATGATATTAAAAAAAAGAAGCACATATACGTAGACTAAAGGATCCCCGAACAACGAATGCATTGTCGTTAACGAATTAACGAGCATTCGTAGGGAATTTACCGTGAACGATCGTTGCTGCGTCCCCTCAACGACGATTCCCGGTTTCTCTGACCCAGTTTCGAAATGTTACAGGTTCGGGGTTACACAAGAACTTCATGCGAGATGAGGACGGAGTCGAGAAATTTGTTCTCACTGCTCGATTATTTATATTGTCATTGCAACGTCGCCTGTTCGTGAATGAATGGTCTGGATGCTCAGGGGAGATCTGAAAGGCCGAAAGGGCAGACTGAATTACTATTCTCCATGCGAGATTCAATGAATCCCGTTCGAAGAGGACGTTTCGGATTGATTTTTTTTCCTTTTATTCCATTATAGGGGAACCGCCAGAGAGAAACTTTTTATTAGCAGATTCGCCGGGTATGTCCGAGGGGTCAGATTTCAATGAGTTCAAGAGTTAATCAATGTAAACTGCGGAACCCTGCTTTTTATATATCGGCACTCGTCAGACGGAAATAGGTATTGTGAAAACTTCGAATCATCAGCTTAAATCGCGATGCCTATTGAGAACATTTAGAGAACTATGAAAGTTAAAGAAAAATTGTGTAAGAACACGCTATTTCGATCATTAGTGTATGTCCCAATAGTTATGAATCACCATGTATATTATTATTAAATGCTAACTCAAAATGTTCATTCAAAAATAATGAGAATAACTGTACCTGGTAAATCGTAAACAAGTAGGGAATAGTCTCATTTCACGAATTTATTGAAGGCCGTCACAGGGTTTTGAAGCAAAATGCAAGAACCCAACTCAATAAAATCGTATTATTATTTGTTGAGGCGACAGCCGCATAGGTTTATGATCTATAAAGTGAATGCACAAATAAATGGAATATTTATGAAATATATCAAAGACTACCGTCTTGTGTTCTACAGTAACATTCCCTGAATGTTTTCATCATGTGCATTCGTCTTGCTATGTTTATTTCAGTAGAATGAAGAATGAAGAATTTCCGCTTTAGATCATTGTGATTCAATCTTTCCGTGCTTTCGAAATCGTGTATGGAAAAAAATTGGAAAACGTTATATGAATACGAAGAAATTATTTTAAAGTTTTCAAATTCGGAAACAGAACATATGTCCGAAATATTCAAGATGCTACAAGACTTCTGCGACACTCTCGAAAGGCCAGGCGCAAATAGAAACGCAGGTTGGTGAGTTGACGCAGAGTGAGTTTTTGTAAATGATAGAAAAGAACGAGACTGCGCAAATAAAGCGTGACAGTGACTTGTCACAGATAGTACGTGCAGCGCAGGAAAAAGCTGCGTCACCCTGTGTCACCTCACCAACCTGCGTTTCTATTTGCGCCTGGCCTAAGAGATTCGAGACGCGACCGCGTTAAAAGTCACGTATCGTCAATGAAATATCAAGTTTCGTCTCGTTTGCGAGATTCTCGAAAGCGAGACGAGATTTTTCAAAAACAACACAAGATTGTCAGAATGAGACGAAATTCTTTAAAACGAGACGAGATTCTAGAAAACGAGACAAGATTGTTGAAAACTAGTCGAGATTCTCGAAAACGAGACAGGAATCTCGAAAACGAGACGAGATTCTCGAAAATGAGACGGGATTCTCGAACACGAGACGAGATTTTTCGAAAACAACACAAGATTGTCAGAAGGAGACGAGATTCTTTAAAACGAGACGAGATTCTAGAAAACGAGACAAGATTGTTGAAAACTAGTCGAGATTCTCGAAAACGAGACGAGATTGTCCGAAGCGAGACGAGAGGAAAATGCATGGCATATTACGATCGTCTTCTTTCGAGAAACTAATAATGCCATCAACTGCATCTTCTTCTTTTGTTTTCGAGTTATAGGTCAAAATTAAAATTTCAACTTTGTTCATTATATCCGTTTCTGTTTAAGCTAGGATGTTGAAATGAGAACATTATACAGACACTTTTTTCATAGCAATCCAGTGGCGTATATTTGCTGAGCTATAACATGGGTTAAAAAGTTGTAGTTCAGGTATCACCATTTTTGCCCACCCTGTACAGGGTGGGCAAATTTCGATGTTTTAGCACTACAGCTTTTAAACCAGTGGGGATAGACAAAATCTTATACCCCATTCTCGTTCTCCTTTTCTGAGAAACTAACAAAAGTAGTAGTTATTTTTGTCCACCTTCTTTTGTTTTCGAGTTATAAGCGAAAATTGGAAAAATGGTGATTTCGAAATAAATTTATATCTCGGCTAATACTGATAATAGAGCTCTGAAATTAAAACATTATACAGGCAATTTTTTTAAGTAGAATCCAGTGGCGTGCTTGCCTTTTTAGCGGGATTTTTAATCACGAATCTATGACCCAAAGTTATGTTTTTTCAAATGGGAACACTAGATTTCTGTGCAATTTTTTGAAAGCTTAATTTTTACTGATTTCAAAAATATATAACATCATATGGTTTGCATCAATATAAATAATAGAAAATTTTTTCTCAATATTTCTATGGTTTCAACTTTTGACGAGCACAGAAAAATAGAGCTTCCTATAATAAGATCAGTCTCCTACCGGCAATGTCATTCTTTCTATGCTTTTTACCAATTTTCACAGAATTTGAATCTTGGAGAAATTGAGTAGGAAGTATAGAAATGAAAGGACTAATAGAAGGAGACCCTGGTAATAATAAGATGCTATATTTTTCTATTCTCATCAAAAGTTGAAACCAAAGAAATATTGAGAAAAAAGGTTTTTGACCATTTTTTATTATTTATATTGATGCAAACCATATGATGTGATATATTTTTGAAATCAGTAAAAATTAAGCTTTCAAAAAATTGCACAGAAATCTAGTGTTCCCATTTAAAAACCATAACTTTGGGTCATAGCTTCGTAATTAAAAATTCTGGTAAAAAGGCAAGCACGCCACTGGATTATTTTCAAAAAAGTGCCTGTATAATGTTTTAATTTCAGAGCTCTATCATCAGTATAAGCGGAGATATAAATTTATTTCGAAATCGCCATTTTTCCAATTTTCGCTTGTAACTCGAAAACAAAAGAAGGTGGCCAAAAATGACTACTACTATTGTTAGTTTCTCAGAAAAAGAGAACGAGAATGGGGTATCCGATTTTGTCTATCTCCTCTGGTTCAAAAGCTGTAGTGGTAAAACATCGAAATTTGCCCACCCTGTACATCAAACTGGTATTCTACATTGAATTTGCCCTTTTGTGTGTATGCATAAGCCGATCTCACTCATGGCTCTTTAGCTCGAAAACGGTTAGGGGTATGTAAAATTGCTTCAGATAAAAGTTGTATAGAATTTTATTATACATGATGAAAACAAGAAAGAACAGATGTGCAGATAGGGTGATATTTAAAAAATGCATTGTTTTCATGTATAAGAAAAACAACAAATCGCTGTTTCTGTATTTTCAAAGGACCGTTGTGATCTTGTGTCTTGAAAAGTAGCTTCCTTCAAGTCCAATTTACATAACTCCTAAAAATCTGAAACGTTAGGAAAAACTCTTCCGTATATACGGCCAGTACCACGAAGCAAACTGTCAGATTGACGTGAATTTATTATCAGAGACACGTAGGGCATATACAGCATCTTAATCTGACACGCTCAAGTACGAGTTGGCGATTTTTCCCATACCTACATTATAGAACTTTTTCTGCCATCTAATCTTCAAAATCCTCTAGGGCTCCTCAAATAAAACACGTAAACTGCTGAAAAACCCATCGTTAGTTGAAATTGTTGAATTTAATTCTTCAGTTCAATCTTGGATTTACAAAGTATAGACCACATCGTTTTGGCTACAAACAGATCGAGTTGTGGCATTTCTTTGAGTTTTTTTAAATGGAAACCATTCATCACGAAAATGTTACATTTTCAATCTACTTCTGCTCCCAGAAAATTAGAATTCGAAGACTATTTTCATTTCAGTTCCATAAAGTAAGAAATTTTATAGAATTCGACGTTTTCTTCATGTCGACCAAAATAAATTACTCGTAAACAATGTTCTTAAATCATGCCACTAAACCTAAGTATCACATTTTCCGAACAATGCTATTTTCCAGAAAGACGTTAAATTGTCGTAAATGGCGTCGAACGTGGGTTCTAGACATTAAATCATTAACGAGCATCTTCTGATGCAACAATAAATTTGTTGAGAAGGATCGCATAAACGATCTGTCAAAGTTCCGTTCTAAAAATCCCGGAACATGCAGGGTGTCTCAAGTTCGAGTGCCTATTAGACGTTTCTGGAGAACTAGACATATTTGAAATCCGAAAATTGGGATTATGATATTGTTCGAAGTTCTGTGCAGAGCTAAAATATTTTCGAAGCCCAAAAACTTCCGGTTATACAGGGAGTGAAAATAAATTCGACGAAAAAATTTTTTTTCAAGTTTTCTATTTCTGGTATGATCGAGTATTCAATAGTGAATACATTTCTGTTAAAACCATTGTATTAAATCGAATAGTTTCCAAAATATTCGGAAAAAACTGGAAAAAAAGTCAATTATGTTCAGTCAGTAATATGTTCATTATTCTTATTTTAAATATCCTGAGCGTAAACCGTTTTTACAACATCGAAAAGGAAGGATGTTAAAAGGTCACGCATCTTTTGGATTTCAAAAATATCATCACAGAGTGTTTCCAATTTTGTGTTGAAAATTGTGATCTTAAATTGGCCATAACTTCTGTTTTTCAAATTAGAACCCTATTTTTTTATAATTGTGTTGGATTCTGCGGTCAAAAATAATGATAGTTTTCTCACATGATTATGCTCCTAAATTCAATAATTTCTGAGTTATTTGAGATTTTCTGGATTTATGGTGTACGTAGAGTCAAATTGATTGCATCTAAAAAAATTCAATGAATATTCTTTCGAAACCATGGGAACACTCTGTACCCATAGAAGATAAATTATCTGTTAATAATTCACAAGTGTCAGGTGTTATTGTTATTCGTTATCTTCATTCCTCGATTTAACAAAAAGAACCGTTATTCTAATTACGAAATTCTGGATCTATTTCATATACATGGTGAATGTGACATGTGACACCCTGTATAAAATGGGAGTCGAAAAGCACGAAGAAGGCCTATCGTAAGATAAGTACAATGCGTAGCTACAGGGTGGGACTGAATGACAGCTCTTTAACCGTAAGACCAAGGAAAAAATTTTCAAATCTGATTTCCAAAAGATGGGTAATGGCCAAAATCGCATCCCTTTATGTTCTTTTGTATTCAAGATATAAGTGAAAACTTATTTTCTATTTCGTGAAGTTTCATTCTGAGCGAAAAACAAATGTAACATTCTACCCTCTCTTTTCGATGTAGAAGAGAAGTGGAGTAGTCAAAGATTTTTCTCAGTCCGCCACTTCAGTGATATAGTAGTAATTTTTTTCAATATAAACCGATATAAACCTTATGTTTTATTATATACAATCTTTGACTGCGCCACTGCATTCTACATAAAAAAGTGTCTGGAGAATCTTACATTTGTTTTGCGATATCACTGAAACTTTAAGAAATAGAGACACTTACTCAAAGAGCCAAAACATGAGGAACAGAAGGTAGAACATATCTTAATAAACTTTTTAGGGTTTTCACTCCCAATCTCTGAAATATATAAAAATAATATTAAAAAAAGAGAAATTAATCGATCACAGATCGCAGATCATAATTATTCTAATACGGGAGACCACATGATGGATTGGAATAACACTGAAATTTTAATGACGGAACCCGACCATTATAAACGAAAGATTAAAGAGTCTACGTGTATTCTATTAGATCAAGATAGGTAGGAATAGATCATATTTGGATCAATTTACTGAAGAAGGAACTGTCATCCGGTAATTTCAAAATTAAATGAATCAACGTTTCTATGCAGTCTCTGTTTCTATACTTCATTCAAATTTATTTTAGCAGTCGGTTGGCCATGAAATAATTTTCTCAAGTTTTTGTAACTAGAACGAAGTTAGGTTGGCACTCATGAAATGTCCTTAATGTCATAACGCCGTTGTCACAACTAATATCAATTTTTATTACGAAAATGCCGAAAGTGAAGTAGAATTGTGTCGTCTGGTTGCAAAACCGGTCATCTCCATATGTTCAGTTCTTGGTCTACTGAACTCTAAAGTCTTTTAATTAAAAGGTCGGACGTCTTTTCAGTCTTTATTTTCTGTCATATATATAATGTCAACGCTCCCTTTTTTATTTCAAAACTATCAACTATGATCCTAATGTAAATGTAACAATGATACAAAAATCTAACTTAACTCAAATTCTAACATTCTCCCAAGCCAAAAAAGTCTAGTCTTCAATTTCCAACCGGCAAATTTTGTGAACTGACCGTCTGTATTCGCCAACATTGGTTTTAACGTCGACGACACGAACCCTTCCATCGGGCCCTCGATGTACGTTCCCAATCCTGCCTAGACGCCACTGGAATCGTGGAGCATTCTCATCTGCTAGCAATACCAAATCACCTTCTTTGATACATTGATTATCATTAGTCCATTTGTTCCTTTTCGTCAGTGTGGGAAGATATTCTTTCATCCATCTTTTCCAGAAACTTTCTGATAAAGAACGAGCTCTTTGCCATTCAGTCCTCACAGTTTTTCCATCTGAAAATTTGGGCATAGGAATACCTGTGCCACAAGATGAACCAATAAGAAAATGATTGGGGGTTATCGATTCAAAATCATTCGGATCAGATGAGACTCTGGTTAAGGGCCTAGAATTGACAATGAATTCTGCTTCGGCGAAAAATGTTTTTAAAGTCTCTTCTTTAAGCGTTTGTTGAAATAATACTCTTCCAATCACTCTCTTAACAGAGCCTATCAATCTTTCCCAAACTCCACCCATGTGTGGGGAAGCAGGAGGATTGAATGAGAATTCAATTCCTTTCACAGCCAAATTTTCTCGCAATTCTTCCATTCTGAATTGGCGTAAAGCTTCCTTCAGTTCCTTCGATGCGCCATGAAAATTGGTTCCGTTATCGCATAATATCTTTTCAGGGATTCCTCGTCTAGAGACCATTCTCATTATAGCTTGAATTGCTGAATCACTAGTTAGAGAATGAGCTATTTCTAGATGGATAGCTCTAACCGCCAGGCAGGTGAAAAGCACTGCCCATCTTTTTTCATTTCTTCTACCAATCTTGATACAAATCGGTCCAAAATAATCCATACCAATGTTGATGAATGCTCTTTTTCCTTTCTGCAATCGTATTTCTGGCAATTGTCCCATCATAGGTACCATTGGCTTAGCTCTTGTGATTCTACATCTCAAACATTTTTGGAATACAGATTTCACAGCCCTTCGTCCATTAATGATCCAATATTTTTGTCTCAGCTCATTCAAGACGGTTTCAATGCCTTGATGATTAAAGTTCTCATGATATTTTTGAATTAGAAGTTGCGTCAAGTGATGTTCTGGAGATAAAATTATTGGATTTTTTGTCTCTTCATCTAAGACGGGTGACAAATCTGTTCTTCCACTGACAACAAGTAAGCTGTTTCTCAACTTTGGACATAAAGGATATAAGGCATTTTGTCGATCTAGTTTTTTTCCTCTTTTAATGTCCATTAATGCTTTATAGAAGCAATCCCTTTGTGACTTTTGCAGCAATAATTGTTCAGCATCTTTTAAATCCTTGTCAGTAACCCTTTTCACGTCTTGGGAAATAGTAGATGGGTCTTTTAATTGAGTTTTACGTAACAAATCTTTGAAAATATGTGTACACCTCAAAAATCGTGCAGTAGCGAATAATAGCCTCGTATATTTAGAGAACCGCTTTATTTCTGGGAGAAGACCATGGAATTCGAATTCTTGTATCACTAAACATCTTTCAAATTTTTCCTCGGCTGTACTTTGATGTTTTTCCACTAATTTAGTATCTTCTTGCGGCCAATACTGTTTGGATTTCCTCAAAAACTGTGGCCCATGCATCCAGAACTCCATGTCTGGTTTGGTAGGTGCCTGTCGTGTAGCTAAGTCTGCAGGATTTTCACTTGTAGGAACCCATCTCCACTGATCCACATCACTCGAAGCTCTAATTTCTGCAACTCGATTGGAAACAAACTGTTTGTATTTGTTCGATTTATCTCTTATCCATCCAAGTACACACATTGAATCTGTCCAAAAATAAACTCGATTGATTGGTATTTCTAAAGATCTAGTTACACTTGCAGCTATTCTGCTTCCTAGGATTGCACCTTGTAGTTCAAGCCGTGGTATAGATAATTCTTTCATTGGGGCAACCCTAGTCCTAGAAATTACTATCATTGTATCTATTTTGTCTCCTGACTCTACTCTGAGATAGGAGATCGCTGCAAAGGCTTCTTTACT
This sequence comes from Coccinella septempunctata, assembly GCF_907165205.1. Lineage (NCBI taxonomy): Eukaryota > Metazoa > Arthropoda > Insecta > Coleoptera > Coccinellidae > Coccinella > Coccinella septempunctata. Next base: position 7,757,044 of record NC_058190.1, on the reverse strand, counting down.
GCTATCTGAGAATGTGTGTAGCTCTATGTTATCAGCATTTGGTATATTTACACTGTAACATCTTGGGAATTTAAAATTATTTATCAATTTGAAATTTTCTAACATTTTTCTCCAAGTGATTTTGAAATTTTCTGGTAATTCCTGATCCCATTCAATTTTAGCTTTCCATATTTGTTGCATTAAAATCTTTCCTTTAACAATAAAATGCGATATGAATCTCATGGGATCAAATAATGTCATAATCGACTTTAAAACATTCCTCTTGGTTGGCCGTAAGTTTTCATATTTACTGAAATCAATTTTGAATGTGAATTCATCAGTTCTAAAATTCCACAAAATTCCTAAAACTCGATGTTCTGATTTTTCTTCAGAATCTTGCCGAACATTCTGGGTTCTTTCGGTTACTAGACTCATCAGAGAAACGGAATTTGATATCCAGCTAACTACTTCAAAGCCAGCAATCTGCATGGTGTTTTTAACTCCATCTATTAGGGCTAGGGCTTCCTTTTCATCATCAGCTGAATCTAAGTAGTCATCCACATAAAATTTTTCAAGAATAGCCTTTTGAATTTCTCCTTCGGAATAATTTTTCGCATTATAATTCTTAACAAACTGTGCACAGGCTGGCGAACATTTTGCTCCAAATGTCATAACGTTTACGTGGTAAACATCTGGTTCTCTGTAATTTTCTAAATTTCTCCATAAAATGCGTTGTGAGTCCCTGTCTTCTTCACGTATCAGTACTCTGTGGAACATTTCCCTCACATCACCACAAAAGGCGATCTTTTTCTGACGAAATTTCAGCAAGATAGCTCCAAGAGAATTCATTTGATGAGGTCCAGTCAGCAGCATGTCATTCAGACTGATACCATTGGATTTTGCTGCTGCATCGAAGACCACTCTTACCTTTTTCTTATTTGGATTTATCACTGCAAAGTGCGGCAGGTACCATGTGCGGGGACCACAATTTTTAATCTCTTCTACTGATAGCTTTCGTAGATAGTTTTTTCTCACGTGATCTTCAAATTTGGCACAATATTCATCAGCTAAATATTTATCTTTCAAACATCTCCTTTCAGTACAATTTAATCTTTGCATGGCTGTAGCATAACTATTTGGCATTTTGCATTCATCATTCTTCCATAGCAATCCTATTTCATATCTCTCGCCAACTTGTTTTATTGTTCTATTCATTATTTCGTTGGCTCTGGTATCTTCCTCATTTACTTCCAATTTAGAAACAGGAATTGTTCCAAAAGATTCTGTAGTGTAGAATTTTTCCATGATATCCTTCAAATCTTGTTCAGGTTCTCTTTCGTCACACATATGAAAAATGTGATATCCCGATCTATTTTGTATGTCTGATTGGATTGGTCCATGTACAGACCAACCTAATTTAGATTTAGAAGCAACAATTGAGTTTGTTGGTGTAGATTGGATACGCCTGGGTATAATCAAATCGATGTTGTCCTGACCAATGATCATAACAGGTTTCACTTTCGTATAACTTTCAATAGGAATACCTTCCAAATATTGATGGTCATGTAAATTGAATGATTGTTCAGGAAGCGATAAATTCGAAACTGTGCGAACCCCTCTTAGTAGAAAGGTGTCATCATTGTCGATTCTTGATATGTTTATGTCTAGTCGAGTAGAATTTTCTTCCTTTATCACGTCATCATTGGTCCATTGTAAACATAATGGCTGTTTTTCACCCAGTATTCCAATTTGATCGGCTATCTTGTCATGTAAGAGTGTAACTGTTGAGCCTTCATCACACAAAGCATAAATTTTGAGAGTTCCGTTTCGACCATGAATTTTGAGTGGAACGAACCGCAATAAAACTGTAGTTTCACTTCTCACCATACCAACAATATTCGTAGATACGGGTTCTGATACTATCGGGTTTTCACTTGATTTCTTGATTTCATTATGAAGAAGTGAATGATGAGACAGTTTGCATCCATTCTTTCCACAAATTTTTTTGTTTCTACACCTGAGTTTTTGATGATTTCTCTTGAGGCAAGAAAAACATAATTTTTTCGATCTTACAACCTTCCATCTACTTTCCATATCATCCATTTCCATTTTTGGACAATTGTCATCATGGGCGGGCTCTTCACAATAATTGCATTTAAGAACTCTTCCATCATGAAGAGTGAACACTCTTTCTGTACTTCTTCCATTGTAGAAAGACGATCTCGTTTTGTCCCAGGGAAATTTAGATCTATCCCAATGTGCAGAAAAGCTAGTAACACTTACTTGACAAGCTGCCTCTGAAAAAGTAGCCAACCAATTAGCAAAATCTTCAAGATTGGTTTCACAATTTTGTCTTTTCTTTTGAATTATTACTTCACCCCATTTGATTTTCAACTCGTCTGGCAGTTTACTCACTAAATCTCTTTGTAATTGTGGATTCTGTAAATGACCAATAGAATGTAGAGATTTCATTATGGTTACGATATTAGTGACTTCGGTCGAGAAGTGTATCAATTTTTCCAAATTTGTGTCTTTTATTGGTTGTATTACTCTTATTTTGGACAGTAGCATCTCTATAATTACATCAGGTCGGCCAAAACGAGTTTCTAAAGTTGCAATAATTTTGGCCACATCAGAAGTCAACATTATACCCGCAACTGCTGCCTTTGCAGGGCCTTTCAAACATTTTTGAAGTTTGAAAACAATTTCGTCTGCTGAATAACGACTTGACTCGGTTAAGTTACGAAATTGACGAATAAAAACTGGCCAATCCAGGGGATTCCCATCAAAGCAGATAAATTCTGAAAACTCACGTTTCTCTGGTCTTATATTCTGTAGAACAGTATTATTCACCGAATGGATTACCTCATTAACGGTCTCACACAACATCTTAACACTTGGATCACATTGCTGTGGGAATGTGTTAATGTACTTTTCTGTGTCATCATCAATCTCTTCTTGTTTTCTTTCAACCCATTGATTTATCATTGTATTGTTATAGTATTTCTTTTCACTGTGCCTGCCCTCTTCATCTAATTCTTCTTTTCCTGAAGCATCTTCGTCTTGTATTAATTCTTCTTCCAGATTTAACAGTCTCAAAGCATTTTCAATCTCCAGTTTCTTTATCTCTATTTCCTGCCTTTTTCTTTCAGTTTCCAAATTAATTCTTCTTCTGGCTACATTAATGCTTAGAGTCTTGGACGTTCTTAAGCTCTCTCTACTCATTGACTTACTTTTCATTGATGCAATCGACTTTGGTCTTTTAATCACCTCACTTGTCTCTGCTTGGTCTCTGGAAGGCTCATTTCCCACTATCGTGTCTTTTTTCTGTCCTAAATCTTCTTTTCTGCCGAAACTGTCGGGCCACACGAAGTCTTGGGATAAAGTTTTGCGAATTCCAGCTCCACTTCTCTGAGGTCTTTCTTTGCCGTTCATGATCACGTCGGGGTCACCAAATGTTCAGTTCTTGGTCTACTGAACTCTAAAGTCTTTTAATTAAAAGGTCGGACGTCTTTTCAGTCTTTATTTTCTGTCATATATATAATGTCAACGCTCCCTTTTTTATTTCAAAACTATCAACTATGATCCTAATGTAAATGTAACAATGATACAAAAATCTAACTTAACTCAAATTCTAACACCATAACAGAAAATTTTTCAGGAGAGACGATTTTTTGTCAAAACTAGGGAATTGGAGATAGGATCCAAATCTCTTGTTATTAATGTGTCAATAGGATAGTAGGTTTTAGAGCACCATAAGAGAATCTGGGGGAAGGTGTTGGGAGGGGGAAATTCAAAATTATAGTTAGGATTTGGCTGGTTTTGCAACCCACTTTGGAGTTGGCCGGTTTTGCAACAAACTAAAGCTTAAAATATCTATAAAATTGACATCAAATTGCGGGGTTTTAGCCAAGAAAAATCATTCACAATGTTTCTGTGTAACTGAACTTTATTTTAGGTTGAGTAAATTTATAAAAAAAACACTGACGAGTGGATGTGGCCGCTTGTGCAGCACATTGGAGTTTTCTAACCCCCAAAACGCACGGAGTTGAGCGGTTTTGTTATGGTTTCTCATTGCCAATGGGTGGAAATGTTAGTAAAGGACTTAGTAAAATAAACAGAAATTTTCTCCGAAAATTGAGGAGTTGGCCGGTTTTGCAACCAGACGACACAATTCAGGTGCGCTCATTCAAATAGTTATAACCTGATATTCTAAAATCCACAATATGTCAGACGGTAGCGAACATATTCAATGTAAGAGAATTTATATAATGTTTCATCTGAATCTAAACGACATATATTTCAGCTGGATATTTCCACAATCAGAAAGATTGTGAATGAAAAGGATGACAAAGAATTTTCTTCTATTGGGAGACCCAAAAAAGTGGTGGCATTTGAGAATTTTATGTTTGGGTGAATTAATGCGAAAAGTTTACTACAGGATTTTCGATAAATGTCATCGGAGAATAAGTTCCCTAAAATGGATTTTTCTATTTTTCATTTGACTTGTCCTATACAATGTAAATGTCTTAAGGTACTAATAAATACCTATAATTATTATTATTACATCAATGTATTAAGATGAATAGCCACAAATACGCGCAAGTTGCCCTGTTACTTGTTTATTCATGTGAAATTTTTGTTCATAGGTGAAGTTCATCTTAACTTGAAACTTCCTTCAATTCATTTTACTTATATTGATGCAAGATGATTTTTGTTGAAGAATTTAACATTCTTGTAATTATCTGTTAATTTCTTCCCCAGTCAACCAGTTTCAGTCACAGGGAAGTTGTTGGGAATTACCACTGTGGAAATGCGACTTCACAATGTTGATTTAAAAAAAGGCCACCAGTACTTACTGGAGAGTGCTTAATGTCCGCAACATCGCATATCGCGGGTAATTACCCAGTACATCACATAGTAGGTGTAAAAAAAGCACCCTAGACAGCAACTTTGCGACTTCTCATTTTGGAGGTTTTTGGAACGATTATTTTGACAGAATAAACTACCAAAGTGTATCCTCTATTGAAGTTATATTCATGTTCAATTTGATAATTACCATCGTGGCAATCAATTTGCACTCTATATTCGAGGCGTTCCGAGGAAAAGTGACCCAAGCTACAATTTTTCTGAAATTGAATTAACAGTAAGAACTGCCTGAAAATGAATCAAAATTTTATATACTCGTAAACTCAATTTCAGAAAAAATGTAGCTTCGGCCTCTTCAGCTCTGAACGCCTCATTTGTACCCTGTGTTTACTCTTTACTCTTACCTATATATATTTCGCATTCTGCTCTCATCCTCAAAAGGGAAATTGAACAACTATATGAATTACTGATATCTTTTTATTCAAGATTAATATGTTTCATACAAATCCAAATATATAAAATAAAGAACATATATTTTGTTATAAATCTTAATTCCACTTCAGGAACGCCATGGTCCAGCTGAAGAAGAAAAAATTAGAGCTGTATTGATAGTAATAAATTGAGTGTCATGAAAAATCTAATAACAGTAGAAGGTGATTTTTTCCAGCACAGTTTCTAAAATAATAATTTGAAGTTTTCTCGATGATTCAAATCAATTCCAAGTTTGATTTTGAAGGTTGTGAATGTCACTTATTACCTAAATTCATATGAGGTATGTTGAAAGTTGAACGTTACAGAGGTGCAAAAATGGGGAGGATAAGAGGGCCAAGAAGTGATCATGATGTAGTCATTATTTCAATAGGTTATATAACTACTCACCTTTTACTGCACGTTAATTAATCAATCAACGTCAAGTAGGTAACACTTAACTAAAACGAAATTTAATAATAGAACAGCTCGGTTAAAAAAATTATTCTAAAAATTCATTCATTAAGATTTTGTTTGTTCATTCTCTCAACACAACGCAGTCACAGAACGAAACACGTCACACCACGTTTTGCATAGCGGGATTTAGGTTATGAGTTAACCTCGAGACCACGTGCTGATAAATAGAACATTAGAAACAGTTACTGAAAGTTTTTCTTAGAGTTCATCGAAATTTATTCACAACACATCATTTCATGTTCTAAAAATATCACAGATTCAATATTTCAAAAATATCAACAGAGAGAAGTCGCATGATAGTAGCTATGTTCACTTCATCGGAACATCTCGATATGATGTTACATGCAACCACTAGGGATCTAAAGTTGAGGAATTCGCAAACTTAACAATATGCGGATGTTAATGTCCACAATGTGAAATCTTAAGTACATCCATGAAACTTCTCGAAGAAGCGCTTCAATGCGATATTTTTGGGTACTCCCTGCGACTTACTGTTACATTTCTGGTTGACTGGGTCGGGAGATACCCATTCCCAACCACTGCATCATATGCATTTCATCTTCGAGTTAATATTTTTGAAATCTACAAATGATGTAAGCCTAAGAAGATAACGAACATTAATTCTCCTCAAGCTTGTGCATATTATGACATTATACTGCTCTCTTGTATTTTCCATGCAAATAACTGGATTTGGTATGCCTTCAATCAGTTTGAGTTTGTATAAACTTCAATTATGTTCGTCACATATTTTCCGAAGAGATTCGACATTGTGATTAAATACGTAATAACAGAAACTTTTACGTAGAACGGGCAACATAGCGTTGATTTAAAACCCAAAAATGTTTCGACAAGCTTCATAACCCCACATTTTCGTACTATACAGAGTGAAATGTGTCAAATTTCCATGGCCAACCAACTGCTAAAATAAAAGTGAATGAAGTATATGTATTGACAATTAATGTCAAACAAAAGCCACAATTCAGAAGCTTTTCGAAAATAGATTTTTCGTCTGATGAAGGAGTCTGATATAGACTGCAAAACGTTACATTATAAAATTATAATTTCAACGTTATTTATTTTCAGTTCATTGTCAGGCAACAATTTTTTATAGTTAATTTGCTCCTGACAAATTAGCGCAAGTATTTACGCAGAAGCAAATCGTTTATTTCAATTTTAATTGATTTTGTTTCAGAGATTGTGAATGAAAACCCTAAAAAGTTTATTAAGAAATGCAGAATCCTCCCAGAATACATTTCAATCGATATCAGAAGGTAGAACACTTCAAGTTGAACGTTTCACCATAAATCACCATTTTGTATCGGTGACTTATATTATTTGTATAATTATGTATTTATATTATATTTCATTTCATTTCATTGCTGTATCTCGTTACCTAGAATAAACCTAGAAAAAGATAGAAAAAAAATCGATGCTATCAAAACCTAATTTACTAGGGCTACTTGCTACTGTGTGCCCTCCTGTGACTGAAGAGACCCAGCCGCGATCTGCAGATCCTTCCACACTCCGGGCATGGATAGTCACCAACCAGATCTGGCCGCCGCTGTATTCTTCTCGAGTCTCCATTATAATTGTGTACCAAAGACCTCCACTGTGATCTATCTAACGCTAGTTATGATTTGCATCAACTGATTTTAGGGATTGATGCAATATATCCTTAAACAGCTTTTACTGGCCTCCTGGATTCCGAACTCCCTCTGTGAATTCGCCGTATAGAGCTATTTTGGGGAGTCTTGTGTCTTGCATCCTCAGAATGTATCCGCTCCATCTGAGTCGGGCTCTCGTTACTTGAGTCTCAATTGTTGTACAACTCGGGCGCTGCAAGACTGCATTTGAAACTTTGTGAAACCATCTGATGTGCATTATTTGTCTTAGATGACGTTGTTGCGTCTGTTCAAGCTGTTTAATATGTCGCCTGTAGGGCGTCCAGCTTTCGCTTCCGTGAAAAAGCGTTGGGAGGACCACTGCTTTATAAACAGCTGTCTTGGTCTTCAGATTGAGGTCGTGATTTTGAAATACTCTGTCCATCAGCTTCCAGAATGCCCGTGATGCCGAATTGATACGGTTGTGTCTCGGGTTGTGTATTTCCGTGTCCAGGTTAGCCCTAGTATTTATGAAGCTTCTCAAGTATTTTAACTGCTCGACCTTCTAGAGTTTCTTCCTCCAGGCTGATATCTGTTTGAAATCTTTCTGGCGGATAAACCAGGATTTTGGTTTTGTCAATATTGAGTCTAAGGCCCAAAGCTTCGTAAATATGTTCATAGGTGTCCAACATTATCCCTAGATCCCTGTTTTATTCCAGAGTTGGTTGAGAAATGGTCGGTTGTAGAACCATTATGCTGCATTCTAGCGGTGTTGTTGGTATGGAGGCTTTTACATAAGGCTAAGAATTTTTCGGGTACTCCAAGGCGTCCCATGATTTTCCACAGCGCTTTCCGATTCACCGAGTCGAAGGCCTTACTTAAATCGATATAGGCTGTACAGATCCTTGATCCTTGATTCACGGGCCTTCTCTTGCAGCTGTCGCAGTGTAAAAATTAGGTCCACCGTACCTCGATTGATTCGAGAGCCGCACTGGGATTAAGGTAATAGCTTTTCTATTATATATTATATTTTTCAAGATCGTCGATGAAACAGATACTTTAAGACCCTACCTGGATCATTAATGATCCTATTGATAATGATTCTACACATCATATATCTATTAAAATTCATTTTGGAAGGATTCTGCATTTCTTGAAACTTGTTTGGGTTTTCACTCCCAATCTCTGGAACAAAATTAATAAATAAATTGTTCGGTAGGAATAGGTCATATTTGGATTAATTTATTGAAGAAGGAACTGCCGTCCGGTTCAAAGTTCTTTATTTTCAGTTCATTGTCAGGCAACAATTTTTTCTAGTTGATTTTCTCCTGACAAATTAGTACAAGAATTTACGCAGGAGCAAATCGTTTATTTCAATTTTTTAATTGATTTTGTTCCAGAGATTGGGAGTGAAAACCCTAAAAAGTTTCAGGAAATTCTACAAAAAATCGAAAATATATATCTTACGTCAGAAATTATTAATTTGTATAGTTTTCATTATAAATCAATTCAATCAATTCGTCATCTCGGAAACCCAATTTTTTTTGTCCAACAAAGAAAAAGATAGGAAAATGCTTTCTTTTATGTTATCAATTTTGAGAGGTGAAATGATTTTTTCAATAAATTTCCACATACAACATTTTTTTCGAAATGTCTCGCTATTAGCTACAATTCGAATCCTGCTGAAATTGAAAGAAGTCGTTCATCTTGTCGGTGAAAGTGTTTAACTATTGTAATATTCGCAACTTCTACAGATCGTTTAACTGTTCTGGTAGCACCCCAACCTTAGGGCTAATATATACGGATGTCGAGAAAGTGCCGTGGTATAAACTCCTCAATGAGAATAATGGTTGTGCAGAACTATTGGATATATCTTCAATGAACAGTATCATTTCAGGTTACGTTGAAAGTAAAATTTGTCTGAATAACATCGAAAATACCATGATCATTGAAGGAAACTTGAATCCTGAAGAGAAATCTTGTAAGAGAAAAAAACTCCAAACCGAAAAGATATTCAAGCAGCTACATGTATTCTATGCCTAAAACTAATAAACTGAATATAACTCGAAGAATTGTTCTTTGTCGCTTGCAATATTCCGATAATTGTTATTGCATCTGAATATTTCATTGAGAATATCTTATTACAAAGATAAGGATATATATTTCGTTTTTGTTCATTAATTTTGGTTTGATTCTGTTACCTCTATTCTATCTTTTGTAATAAACATTGTTTTTACACGTGAAAAATATGTAATTTACAGGATGTAAATATCACGACCAACCCCGTTCATAGGTTAACAATATTTGTAAGTATACTATGTGTTGATACTTTGCACTTATTTGAGAATAATTCACATTTTCAATTTCACTTCTATATTCGTAGAATAAGTTAAATTTGTCCTTCTCTACGTACTGTAAGAGATAATAATATTAGCTACTTATCACTATAAGAAATTTGAAAGGTATATATTTCGAGAAATAAAAGATATTTTCTCTATTTCAGACGTCATTATAAAACAGAATCAGCCAGCGAACTTCCAAATTACAATCTCATTTCATGGACTCGGTTATCATACTTCCGGAAATTGGAATTGAGAAGGACGTTGTGAAAATGCTGAAACACCGCAGCTTTATTCCAGAAAGTGCAATACCGGGTTTAATGCATAAATACAATATATATGCAAATCCTCTGACACGTGCCTATAGGTTCATTGTTCATATTTTCCGGATAATGAAACCAAATCCTATTAAAGTAATTTCATCATCTGACACAGTTTGTTTCATTATCTCTGCTACTACGGTTGATATCCCCCAAACTGAAATACCCTATGATGGCAAATTTTTCTGCAGAAAATTACCGACTTTTGTGTAATCGGCAATATTATGCAACACAATTGATTAGTTGCATTTTATGTTAGTTTCACTTGGATTTACAACATGGCTTCATCACGAGATAGAGTGCATCGTCAGGAGGGAAAGAAAGTCAGACTTTTCACTGAAAACCTTGAACTAGAGGATCCGCGAGTTTATATAGTTCATTTCATTTTATTATTTCCGTAGGAACTTTGGCAGGTTGAGTTCAAGAGCAATCTCTTCATTTTACACCTCACTGTTTTACGACCCAGAGAAGACATTCGTTTCAGCCAAAGTAAGTCCAAAATCCATAAAAAAACGGGTGTATATCAATATCAGTATGGATAATGTTTTACTGTGCAAACACAGAGGGTTGTAGTTTTTATGTCATGGGATGCAAATTTAGTACAGTAATAAATAAATGTTTTCATGAAAGACCATTGAAATTGATGTCAATCTAGGTATTGACTTAAGAACTTTCCTAGAATTGTCGACTTCTAGATGTGGAAAAGCTTTCAGGAAATTTGATAATCAATTAATATACAGGTCGTCCCAGGGTTAATGGAAATGAATTGGGATATAGGCTTAGTACCTCGAATTAAGACGAAAAGTTTATATGGAGTAATGTGTGGTAACGCCCCCTTGAAGACTTACGTTGCTTCAAATATGACGACTTGATTATGGTTTTATTAAATTTTTTCAGAGGAACAGAGATAAAAAAAAATTTCAGTGTTATTTTTCAAATCTTTAATACTATGCTGGTGGTCATACTGACATTCGACATTACAAAAGAAACAGAGCAAAGGATATATTTTATATACTCTTGAAACAACAAAGTTTTCAAAAGAAAGGACATTCAAGCAATATGGTTTTAACTAACTATTTCCCGTTTTCATCAACGATCCCTTAAATTTAAGGGATACCTTATCCCATTTAAGTGACTGTTAGCGACGATTTCGTTTTCACCAACGTTTAGGGAATTCTTAAATGCTAAATCATCGAATCCCTAATAAAGTGACAGAGGATTTTAACATATCTTTGATACGCAAAAAGAATTTTTTTTTGAGAAATAGATGAGGTTTAGAAGTTGTTTGAGCCACTCTGTATATCATTTTGTTTTCTATGTTTCCTTTTATGTATTTGACATATTTTTTGCGATAACGCCGTAATCGTCCGGCCGCGGACAGATGTGTATCGAGTATCGGCTTGGCATGTTGTAGAGTTGGAGAAATAAATCAGTTGATTAATCAAGGTGTATTATTCGATCTTCGGAAAAAGTAACAAAACTATTATGCTAACTAACAGAAGTGCATTTGTGGAAAGTGTCAGTACTTCCAAACATCAATCATCAAATTTGAAGGGTTGGATTAGGGTTTGTTTATTTATTTGGAGACACGGTAGTTTGGGCGTTAGATTGAATTAAAGACTGTGTATATTCCCTCTTCACAGTGATAACTTCTAAATACCAATTTTTAGGAAATGAACAATATTGATTAAGTGTTTTCAAGAGTAGAAATCGCTTGAAGTAGAACTTGATCTGAGAAATGAATATATGAATAGAAGCAGTTTTGTTGAAATTGTGTAAGAAATTTTGAACATTTAAAATGGAAGTTTATGGAAAAATGCAGTCATGATATTATCATTAGGATATCGAATATTTGGCACATCAATATTCAACAATATAATAGAAATCAGAATTTTTATCGATACCATATAAGACATGTTTCAATGCTCTAGCTTGGGTTGAAATTCTGTTGAAACATGTTGTTGAAATGAGTGTTTTTCGATATACCATTCAATCTAAGAAGAAATATACCACTTTGCCTTATCCTCATCTTTCGATCTTTACATTGTTCGAAAACATGAGCACATACTGCATTTACTCTTCTCTAATTCTATTCACATAAATTTGGAATATTTCATATGTGTAACTTCTTTTACGGATTAACTTAAACCTGAAGAAGCACTGCATTCTAATCTAAATTCTTTTTTGTCAAAATTCTGCCAAGAATTTGACGTGTACTGAACTTTAGCTCACATAATCCAGTATTATGTAGTAGTGTACATGTAGAGTCAAGCACTATGTTTTTTTATAAAAGCATACTTGTATTTGTGTTTTCATGACTTCCCGGATTTAAAAACCAGTAATTCATCTCAAAAAAATAAATATTTTCAACGTAAAACTACGACGACAGGTCAATGTCACGACCACAGATCCTTATGTTTTCGAAATATTGGTGAAATCTGTTACGAAATACATATATACCATAGACATAGAGACATGGACTGAGCAATGTCAGCATGAAATGGCTTTTTTTTATAGAAAGAGAGAAATGATCGTCGGGAATTTACCTGTCTCTTTTTTGTTCACATAGAGTGTAGACCAATCAAAATTCTAGAAAGAGACAACGACGTGCGTTTCTCTCTGTCCCTTTTTTTTACCGTATTTCATGCATAGATATAAAGGGAAGGTACAGTCCATGTCTATATGTCTATGATATATACGAACGGAAATCTGTTTGCAAGACATAATAAATCGTGCGAACCGTTGAACCATTACGTCTGTCACCTCGTAGAAAAATTTCGTAGCTACGAGCTCCTAGCCATCCCCTAGCTAAGTATTCCCAAAGTATACCTTTCTTCGGTGAAAACAAATTTATATTGGGTAGAGTTAGGTACCCCGAAGGTACCCTAAAGCTAAGGTATACTTCTGGGAATACTTAGATAGGGACTTGTTTAGGGATCGATAATGAAAACGGGCATAAGTATCATTCGTTTCGGCCAAAGTTTTAGCCTTTCTTGGGTAAAAGGAAATACGAATAAAAAAAAGAACACAAGTTGTGATAACTATATTCTACCAATTTCTTAAAAAAATTTCTTTTAATGAGAAACAACTTAATCTCAACATCAAACATTTGCACAGTGTACAAATCTTCAAATCTGCAATACAATTCGACGATTACTCTGGAACATTCTATTTTAGAGAAATAACATATGAATCAGCACGAACACTATAATAGCGCATATTCTCCCAAACCCTCAGATGTAACCACATCTAACTTCCAATGGAAATATATACCATGTGATATGGCCTCGTTGGAACCTCACGACAGTAGAGTCCCATCATAATATTTGAAAAAAATCTTGGAAGTACGACGCCGAAAAACGTTAATTGAGTTCCGATTGTGCTTTTTCTTGGAAATAATAGTGAATATTTTTCTCCAACCCCAACTCCATCCAACCCTTGTTTTTCAAATAGGTACAACCATTGTCTAGCCATATGTTTATGTTTAATTTCGTTTTGCCGATGCCCTAGTCACCTTCCTCAGTCGCGTACTTGAAGTTAATGAAATTTTGTCGTATAGACAATTTGTGGTGAGATTACTTTTTTTGATGACTTCTTCCTTCTGTCAAAAAAAAAGCCTCACCTTTGAAAACACCCTGTATAGGCTTCATAGATCTACTGGAGGACTTCGAGGAGGTGAAAAGGGAAAAACCGTGAGCTATAATTGAGAAAAGAAGAATAAGGGGAAAGTTGATGAATGTCATAAAGAATATCTGCAAACTGAATAGAAATCGTAGGTATAATAAGTCTGAATAGAACATAAAAAACATTCCTTATAAAAACACCATTGAGTCAGGGGGGAAGTTCAATTCCAGTGATGTTCCTAATATTTATGGATGAAATTCTGAAGGAATGCACGAAGAGAACTAAGAAAGTTGGAATAAATCAAATGCCATGGTTTTGAACAAGAGAGTGTGGACCAAGTTGGGTATGGAAGTAAAGTCCAACCATAAGAATTTACAATTGAAATGTAAAGAAATTAAAATGTTTATTTCGATTAGTGAATTAACACCTTACACTATTGCATGGTATTTAGGTTTTTTCGATAATATACAGGGTTACAGGGAATGTCGTACTGAATATAAAAGGACGTTATTATTCTCATCATTTCTGATGGATTTGGTTGTATAATATGGTGTCCGAAACTCAACCGTTATGAAGATATTGAGTTTTGAAGATTTTTTAAAAAATCCTTTATTTTTGGCCTCTTTATCGATTTTTTTCGGATTGGAGCTCCTAGGGGCCGTTTTTTATGCATCCAGTTAGAGAGCATGCCAATTAATAAAAATGATCAATAGAAACTGAACTTACCACTAACAGCTCAATATGATTGCTCGACAACGGTTAGAATTAAAGAACTTTCTACTAAAGGTTTTTAAAATCTTTAAAAAAATTTCATAGAACTTATTCGTCATATAATTTTAAAGACTTCTACGTTTCTTTAGCTATTTATTAATATTAATATTAAATAAGCGAAACACGCAAACAAGCAAATGAAACACGCCGGCGCCGTTTTTTTGAAGCGGACCCAACCACGTCAACAAATGTTGTTGCTCGACTGCTTGGTATTTCCCAATGGAAAATGTGGTTCGTATTGTACACTTCTGTTTGATACCCTTTCTATTACAAGCCAGTGCAAATAAATGAAGAAAGGGATTCATTGAGGCGATTAGACTGCAGATTTATGCTAAATGCTGATATTAATGATTCGAACTTTTTCAATAAAATCATGTGGACAGATGAGTCGAACTTTGATAAAGATGGCATCACAACACAAATTATCATAACGCTCATTATTGGTCTCCCACAGCGCAAGGTACCCCAAAAAAAAAAAAGAACAAAAGGGTCAAAAAGAAGATTCAGTTTGAATGTGTGAATGAACATAATATCAAATTACCTTATAGGGCTATACTTTCTGCCCTCTTTGATGGAAGACTTGACGATCGCATTGAGACGAGATATGTTCTTCCAACATGATGGCTGCCTAGCGCAATACAGTAGAAGTGTTCGAGCATGGTTACACGTGAAATACCCAAACCAATAGATTGGTTCTTAAAATTCGAAGCCCTGTAGTTCTCAAAATAAGAGAGATACATTGACATATGCATATATACAGGGTGTTCCTAAATTGAACGTACAAACGAAAAGGGGAGATTCCTTAAGTGAGTTTAAGAAAAAAAAGTCCCATAAACATGGGGTCGCAAACGTTTCGTTTTCGAGATACAGAGTGTTGAAGTTTGTGTTGATTATACGAGTTTATCGAATCTTTACGAATCATCGCTACAGATCAGGAAAATTTCCATAAAAACTGACACTGAATTCATTCACCACAGTTTACAAAGTGGCCTTCCCATCATAATTTGGATTTTCACGATTATTTCGAGAGAATCGTTCAAAATTTTTTTTCTCGAAATCATTGGAAGATACTACAAAACTACAAGAGACCGAAAAGTTTAGTATAAGAACAAAGCTTCTTTTCACATTTTTTCAAATTAAAAGTTGCTCACCAAAAAAAAGTTCTGCAGAAGAACAGGTGGCAGTGTTCCAGAAAAAATATCACCCTGTAGATCTTCTATCGAAATTGCCATGTCACGTGGTGAGAACTCTAGAATGTAATATCTATGCCAAATTTCAGTTGAATATCTTGTGAAGTGTAGATACTATGAGAAAAAACTCGAAACAAATTCAAACTTCAACACTCTGTATCTCGAAAACGAAACGTTTGCGACCCTATGTTTATGGGACTTTTTTCTTAAACTCACTTAAGAAATCTCCCCTTTTCGTTTGTACGTTCAATTTAGGAACACCCTGTATATGGAGAAAAAGAGCTAGCCAAAAGTATAAGAAAAAATTTTTCAGGTTGTTCCATTTGAAAAAACGAAGTTACATTCAACTGGTTGTCCAGGCTGTGTAAATAAATTTCCTTTTGTGAAATCACTTCGAAAAGAAATATTTGATTCTGTATAATTTTTGTGGAAAACATTTCTTTGTAATTCTATTCGCATCACAAGATGAAGGGGTGAGTCAACTAATTATAGTGAAAGACCCAGGAGCGGGAGAGTTTCTTGAAAGCGGACAGATAAAATCCATATAAGGTAGATATGTTTTGTCCAGGAGCTTTTGAAATATGACCATGACAACAATTTTGTGACGGAATGATGAGGCGATGTGATGAGAATAATGAGTTTATATTAAACATAAACTGCTCTAATGAACCTCCTTTCCATTTAAATGAAATGGTTAACTAAACAGATATTATTATCGATTCTGGTGTATTGAAAGTCTACATTGGGCATTCGAAGCACATACGTAGTGCCCTCAAAAAGTCAATGTGTGGATAGGCATCAAAGATATAGTTTGGGGCCATTCTTTTTCAAGAAAACTTTATAGTTGGACGCTACTTAGACTTCTTGAGGTTTTAATTGTTGCGTGCGACAGCTGTTCTTTCTACAAATGAAGAAGATCCAGATGTGACCAATGAAGCAATCTGGTTTCAGGAAGACGGCACCCCCTTCATACACGTCGGTTAGAAACTCAGAGAATATATAGATGGAGTTCTGCCTGTCTAGGTATTAGGCGATGTGGTACAGTTGAATGGCCTTCAAGGTCCCCGACTCAACGTCATTAGATTACTCTCTTCGGGGGAGGAGTCTATCAAACTGAGCAAACTAATATTGAAGATCGAGAAGCCAAAATTAAAATTGAATTGAACAACGTACCGGCTGATACCATTCGGAATTGTGCTGAAGGATTTTACCACCGTCTGGAAGTATACCAAGCACAGGATGCAGCAGAGGCGATTGACTAGTTTCGGGTTATGGTGAGGTTAAGTCGAGGGTTAAGTAGATGCGGAAGGGCTCTTTGTGTTTCTTGAGATCTGCAGTTTTTAGTCGGCACCATGATCTGGATCGAAATGCATCTGGACTTCGCTTTCGTTGTTGGAAACTTTTATACACCCTGATTTGGAAAAACTTGCTGCTCCATTTCATTAGCTGTTTTTAGACAGATATTCCCGGGTCTATTGCTCTCACCTGGTATCTACTGATAGAATATGTTTTTTGTTGTGTATAAAAGTTTATCTAGAAGCATTTTTTCAAGTTTTCACGAAAAGTAAAATACAAATAGCGACTACGGTAAGACTCGTTTCATTGCTAAAAATAAGTAAAATCAGAAATCAATCAATATGTTTCAGTGTCTGTTATCGCTTGAGAAACAATTAATTTTTTTTTCACGTAGGTATGTGTCATGTTTTTTATGATGAACACAAAATGGAAAAAACAGATTATGGTGGAATTTCATTTTTCCTGATCTTCCCAACGGGCACCCATTTGGTATTTGTGTCCATTCGATAAACGGAAGTTGCATGGGATTACGGTGAAGAAGTTAGAGAAAAACTCTCAATTTTATTGCCAGAAAAAGAGGGTAATTAAAAATCAGTTGACGGGTTCCTTCGTTTTCATTTTGAGTTACCGGTTGAAGAAATGTTAATTTTATTCCACACCTATGCCCAGCCCTGTATATGGAGAAAATCAGGAGTAGATTCAACTGAGAGCCCAAAACGAGCCTAGCTAAAGTTGAGGTAGTAAATAAAACCCACGATTTCTACAACAATTGGTGAGCCGTCTTTTATAATCGATTAGCCCAATATAATGCTAAATTCTCAGCTTTGTTATTATTATTTGTGGTCGGGAGTACACAAATACTTCAAGTGCTATCACAATCACTTAGCACAATAGTTGGGCACAGCTGTGATAATTAATGCATAACAATCCCTATAGAAGGCATGCATATCAGGATGACAATATGATTAACCCCAAGAATATTAGGCGGTCATAAATTGCTTCTCCAACTAATCTGGTTTGATGATTGAACTCATAAAGGTTCTAGGCATGTGCCAAATCGCTTTATAGCCACTTACATCCTAATTTGTAACTCTGACTTGACGTCGGAGAAGTGTAACGAAAAGAATACGTTTAAGTTTTTCCCCAGCGTCACCTAACCAACCTTCATTATCTGAGGATTTATTGGAATGTCTGAATTTTAATTTGTTATCGAGTTCGTTCAAAGTCAGTGTTTGTTGTGTTGACGTCTGTTCAAAGTTCAAGAGAAGCTGAATTCTCCTCAAATCAGAATTACCTCTGACAGAAAAAGTTGTCGTGTGTGTTTGATTGATTTCTGTTCCCGCGTAAAATGAACAGGCGGATTCTTTTTCAACGTGGAGGACCATTTGGAAAAAAAATTGAATTACTATCCGGCATTCCAGTGAATAAAACTTCGAAAAACGACTTTTCGTCAATATTTACCGTCCGTCCTGTCACCCTGAAAATCAATGATCAAGTTACAACTCTCACTACTCATTCATTCACAGAAAACGGATTTATTCGATCGAAGTCAGAAGGCAAAACGGGCATAGCACGTGCTCCGCCATCTGCGATAGGCCGGCGGCGACTGCTTCCTGTGCGCCGTCCATTCCGGATCCAACACCTGAGTCGCGCAATCTCTTTCTGCCGTATTGGGTTTTGCCGGAGCAATTCTGGCTGCAGGTTCTGACAAACGTGAAATCGAGAATGAAACGGGAACTAAACATCGGCGGAAATGGGGTAAAGCAATTAATTATGAAGCATTCATTGAGGTAATGACAGCGTTAGATGTCGCTTTTGTCTCGACAATCGTGGCTCATCTGTGATCTTGTCTTGTTAGGTATACCTACGTTTCAGTTTTTATCGCGATGTTTTCTTTCTTGCGAAATGTTGAGGAGGAAATTAGTTTCCATAATAATGGAAGTGAACCAGTAAGGTCCGAACAGGAATTAGATATTTCCTCCAATATGGGATCAAAAACAACTTCTACTGCAGCTCTCTTTTTGTTATCCTGGTATTGGTATGTCAGTACGATACCAACCCCTGTGATTCTCTTGCTGAACTCTCCT
Organism: Coccinella septempunctata; assembly: GCF_907165205.1. NCBI lineage: Eukaryota > Metazoa > Arthropoda > Insecta > Coleoptera > Coccinellidae > Coccinella > Coccinella septempunctata. The sequence goes on along the minus strand of NC_058190.1, from coordinate 7,738,023 downwards.
CATTAGATGCAAATGTCTTTTTTTGTGGCAGTTCGACGATAGTGTAACTCATCTTACAGGCCCTACATTGATGTGATCCGCAACGCCAACTTCATTCAGTTAATCACTGAGCTTAGCTGATTTCGAAACAACATAAACGCATTGCTCCTCAATCTTATTCTCGTCAACAATAGAGACATGTTATCGAAGCTTCACTTCTTACCTCAGACCATGTCACACTCTCATACAAGATAGACCTGCCATTAGGTTCATCAAGTAATAAAACGTACAAAAACGATCAACTCGATAAACTTTGACCTTCTCCTTGATATGGATTGCAGGAGAATCTTCTAGCGCTGTGCCGACTTGAATGAAATATAAGCGTCGAAAGTCTAGTCATATTTACCAAGCTCATAGAGACTGCTCCAAATACCTGTCAGATGTAATTAAAAGAGCTGAATCTACATTTTGATCCAAACTGGTCTCCTCTACTGATCTGAAGCAAATGTTAGAATATCCAAGGTCATGCCTAAAAACAAAAGGTTTAGTCCGACAAACATATCGACATCGCCTCTCAACCTTTGACATTTGCAGAAAAGTTGGCGCACGTTTCTGAATCTGCCTTTTCTTCGGAGAGTCCTCGCTTGCCGAAATTGTTGACTGGTAATCCAGGTTCCTTATTGATATTGAAGCAACTCCTGCCATTGTCTTGAAGCATCTACAACAGTTAAACATCTCCTCTTCTCCATGGCTGGATGCAATTTCCGCTAAGGTTCTTAAGTGCTGCTGATCTTTCCTAGTTACAATCTTATCCAATAGATCTTTTCATTCCCACTCAATAACTGCCAGTTGAAAGATGGCGCTTATAACCCCTATTTTCAAAACGGGCAACCAATTGGTCGCCAAAAACTATCCCCCTATCAGTTTGGTACCCATAGGCGAGGAACTATGTGAGAAGATAATCCTGGAAAGAATCATCCAGTGCGCGCGAATGGTCGAGGATGATGGACAACAGTGTTTCTGTTCACGTAATTTACCTCGACCTTTCTCGTGTGTTCGATCGTGTTCCACACAAGAGTCTACCTTGAAGCTCGAGAGTAGGGCTATTCGAGGTTGCTCCTTCAGTGAATCAAGTCATTCCTCTATGATCTTAGTTTCCGCGTACGCATGGGTGATTCTCTATCGAGATCAGTTCTTAGTGGGGTTCCCCAAGGTTCGGTTCTTGGCCCATTTTTCCTTCTTTATTCTGGAATTCACCTGAACCATTCTATTCAACTGTTCGTTTTTGCCGATGATGCTAAAATCTTTGGTGATCGGCCATCCTGGTGTCATTCAGCGAGACTGTTAAAAATTCAGCCCCCTCCGATCTTGATCTTGATCTTGTCTATGCCAATGAAGTTCAATTCTATGGTGGCTCAGGCATTGTTACTTGACAGTAACGATGACGCAGCCCCCTACCTGGGTTCCGCTCGAGACGTCGAAGCGGTAGACGTGTCGAATTATACCAGTGCGATACGTCATTTTTCAAAGAGAAAGTGGAAGAGAAAGTCGAAGTGAAAGTGTACACTAGCGAAGCTGCGGAATTTTTGATTCCGTCTGTGAAGTTTGTGTAGGTTGTATACGTGTATGTGTTATCGGAATTTTAATTCGTTCAAAAAGTTGGTGTTCATCTGCGGAGTCCAGGTTTCGATCGATGGTTCTGCAGAAAACATCAGGTGAGCTTATTTTTCGTATCTTTTTCCTGATTTTTCTCATAGCGCAGAAAATTTTTGATGAGTCGATTTGTTTTTATGCATGAGATATATTTTTTTTCTTGGAATTTCTTGAATCACTGAGGAACTGGATAAGTTCACGAAAAACCTCCTCAGTACGATTATGCAGAATCTGGAGAAAGAGATTGAGAAGAAGATGCAGCAAATTATTAAGAATATTTAATGGCTGATACGACGATAAAGAACAATCTCATAATCGTCTCTTGGAACGTCGGAGGATTGAGAGCCCGCAGACCCGAATTCGAAGAACTGATTGAAGAGAAGAGACCGGATGTCATAGCTCTCCAAGAAACAAGACTTAACCCCAACGTTCGAATAGCATTTCCCAATTACGATATCTACAGAAATGATATACCTAACAGCAAAGGTGGCGTTGCTATACTGGCTAGAAGGAATATGGATCACCGTTTCGACCAAATATTCAATGGTCAAGAAGTAGAAGCAATATCGATTATTGTGGATACCAATCGAGGACAAGTGAAGATTATTTCGACCTATAAATCACCGGATAAGGACATGCTGGAAGAGGATCTAAAAATGCTACTAGAAGGAAGACACCCGAAAATCATAATTGGTGATCTTAACTGACATGTCCTATACATTGTAAAATGTCTATCAGGATAAATAAATTATTCTATTCTATTCTAACTGCAAATCGCAGGAATAGAACAGTAGGGTGAAAAATACCAAGGGGAGAAGACTGAAGATTTATGCTGAAAAACTTAATGCAGTTGTGATAGGACCTGATATACCGACCTACATACCAAGAGTAAATGGACTACCCGATGTACTGGACATTGTCGTAATGAAAGACATCACTGAAGAAATCAGCATTGATAGAAGACGAAACTTCAGACCACAACCCCATAGAATTCATAGTGGGACATGGTCCAAGAAACGAAGAAGAGACACAAACCAAGGATCGCACAGACTGGGAGAAATATAAGAATTTACTTCAAGAGAAAATCACGGAAATTCCCCAAATAAACACCCGGCATGAATTAGATGAAGCAGTTGAAAAATTGGAAAATCAAATAAAAGAAGCCTATGAAGAAAACACCAAGAGAATAAGGAAACCAATTCCGAAACATTCACATGGAGATACGCCAAAGCATATAAAGGAACTTTATAAAGAACAGAAGACTCAGAAAAATCTACAGAACAACAAAAAGAGAAGAAGACAAGCAGAAGCTGAATAAGCATAGTCAGATATTGAAAAATGCTTTAACAGAACTGCGTAATAACAGATGGCACCAGAGATTAAGTGAACTGAATACAATAGATCACTCGGCTTGGAAAATGCAAAAACGCTTACGACGAAAACGGACAGTTATACCTCCACTGCATGGAGCAAACGGAATGGTATATACGAGACTTGAAAAAGCCGAAGCACTTGCCGACTCAATTGGGAGAGAAGCCAGAATAAACTACAGAAATGATGATGACAATGAAGATCTAGAAGAAGAAGTGGAGGCAAACGAAGAACTGATGATGGAACCACCGGAAACGGAAATCATTCCAAAACCGGCTTCACCAACAGAGATCAAAGAAATCATAATGAAATTGAAAAACAGGAAAGCGCCGGGAGAATATAGGATAACGAATTATATGTTGAAGAAATTGCCTAGAAAAAGAATAGCAGCCTTGACGAATATTACAAACGGAGTGATGAGGACCGAATACTACCCAAAGAGATGGAAAACTGCACAAATGAAAGTTTTCAACAAGCCTGGAAAGGAACGGAAATTTCCTCAAAATTATAGACCAATCAGCCTACTATCAGCACTAGGGAAAATCGTCGACAGGGTTATTGCTAAAAGGCTGAATGAGGAAACAGAAATGTTGAAGATTAATTCCACCCGAACAATTTGGATTTCGACGAGAACATTCGACTGAACTCCAATTGCTACGGCTAATAGAATACGTCACCGAAGAAATGCAGACCAAACAGGCCACAGGATTAGTTCTGATGGATATAGAGAGAGCTTTTGATAGAGTATGGCACGAAAGCCTAATCTACAAGATGAAAAAAGCAGGATATTCGACCAAGCTATGCAAGATTATAAGGAACTATCTGAGGAATACAAACTTTTATGTGAAGATAGATGGAGCAACCTCTCAAACCAGACAATTGGAAGCAGGAGTGCCTCAAGGATCGGTACTTGGACCTCTGCTTTACGTAATATACGTTTATGATATCCCGAAGAATGCTAGAAACATGCTCACCTTGTACGCAGATGACACAGGAATAGCGTTCAGACATCGACGCCCAGAGACTGGAGGAAGCCATAGATGAATTACTCAAATGGTGCATCAAATGGAAAATCCAAATCAATGGAAGAAGCAATATTACTGCAGAAGAGAAGATTGAGGATGGAAGAAAACCTTGAAGTTGATGGAGAAGAGGTTGAATGGAAAAATGAAGCAACATACCTAGGAGTGAAGCTTGACAGAGGACTTACATGGAAAAACCCCATCAAATGTGTAATTGATAAAACAAAAGCCGCAATGAGTAGACTTTATCCACTCATAGGCAGAAGAAGTCATATGAATAAGAACATCAAGTTGACGATAATTAAAACTATCGCGCGACCACAAGTCACTTATGGATCGGCGGCATGGGGCTTCGCAGCCAAGACCCACATCGAGAGAATACAGGCCACTGAGAATAAACTCCTTGGAATGGCGATGGATGTACCCTGGTTTGTTAGGAACAAACAAATATACAAGGACTTGGAATGAGAACCAGTTACAGAATTTATGAAGAGAGGCGGAAAGGATATTCGACAAAGCCAAACAACATCCAAATGAGGAACTACGAAGATAAGTCGACTACGATCCAACGGAAGAAGCTAGAAGGTCAAGAACCTACCACCGAAGACCGAGAGATCAGTTGAGGATTTTAAGTAACCAAAGAAGAGCTTAACCTATAAAAGCTATAGGCAGCATATAACTATCAACACGACTATGATCGTGTGAGAGTCCAGAAAGCATAAGAGTCAACTGGTCAATAGGCAAAATGCCCGGAACCTATGAAGAAGCAGTTAAGGGTTTTTAGTGGGTCTCGAGCTCAAGAGAGTGAGAATCCCCACACTGTTCCCCCTCAGGAGAGGGTGTGTTCGTCTATCTTGCAGATTTTCCCCCTGCTACACCAAAAAAAGCCCCCTCTCTACAAGATGTCAGATGGATCCGTTTCCGCTGAAGCCATTTTCTTCATTTTCTCTGTTGAAGTAACCCTTATTGATTTCACTTATATTATTGTAGAACCTCTTTAACACGTTGACTGTCCCCATTCTAATTTTTTTCACCCCCCCCCCCCCCCCCCCCCCCGTCCAACACATTTATCCCAAGATAAGGGTTGCTTTTGAGTGATAAAATATATATTCTATGAAAAAATTAATTCTGCAGCCATTTAAGGAACTGTTCATGTTCAAAATTTTCAAGTCCGATGGAAGGCTTGATGCTGATGTTTCTTGAATCATGTATGATTAATTATGATTGAAGTTATCAATACATATTTCTACAAGACGTTCAGCCCATATGAACCGACCACACTGCAGCGTTCATGAAAAGTAACCATATTTATCTTGAACGTTAAATGAATCAATGAATCACATACGACTCATGGATTCCTGGCGAAAATCTTTATGAATCATATGTGATGCATGGGACAGTCAACGTGTTAACTATACTATTCGCCTATTTCACCTCATCAAAGTAATTTTCCCTCAAGTCTTCTCAAATATTGGGGCTTATTTGTTCAACTCAAAAGGTAACCTACTCTCAGTATTCTCAAAATTAGTAATTCAACTATTTCCATGTTCTTTTCGTTCCCATGAAATTAATCCACGTGCAAGATTATTTTCAGAATCTTCAAATAGATTTGAAATCCTAACTAGTAATGCTCAATTGATATGTTCACACGAGACCACTCGATTGAATGCCTTCTCCGGAATATGTATTTCATGATATATTACAATTCACATAAATCTTCAGACCTCTCTAGATTTTCTCTCATGGAAATGGGTAGGTAGCACCAGAATTTAATCTTCTCATGTCTTTCCATTGATAATGAATGCTGATTTATTGTCTTCTCATGATCATCTCTTTTCTATTAATCAGTTTATTTCATTTCTCAGCCAACTCTGTTAACCCCTCAATTACATATGACTAATTACTTACTTAATTACATGAATCCTCATGTTCTCCAGGATGTACCCTGGATTTAGTATTTTTCCATCAGAGCATTGGTAAGTCATGATACTGGTTGACAGTCTCTCGTCCTGGTTCCACCCTGGAAGGTCTGCTCTGGTAATCGTGTACACACTCAATTCTTATGATCTACTTATTATTCTTTTTACTCTCATTGATATGTTCTATTATTCATTCATGGTACTCATAAACATGTCACTTTTCAAGCCTTCTGCTCTTCTCGAAACCGACGATTAGTGGTTTCTCTCATTGGTACTCTCATGTTGTACCCCTCATAATTTATCAATAGTATCTTCTATTTTTCTGATAGACGTTCTAATCGTGCTTAATTGTGAGCAGTCTGTCTCTGTGAATGTTGTACTCATTGATGCATTTTTGCATTCTTCAAGACCAACGATATTCATATTAATCATAATATTCTTGCTCTTCTCTTATTAATTATAATGTTATTGCTCGCCTCACTTTCAATGTATTGATCTCTTATTGATGAACAGACTCAGAGAATTTAGTTTTCACCTCTTGGCATATCTGATTATTACAACTCAGCCTTCTCATTAAAATTTATTATTCTAACCTTCTGTTGGAATGAAGAGGCTCACGCGTATTAATTTTGAATTTGTCGAGCATTCTCAAAGTCGAAGTCTGACCTCATGTGACTGAGAAGTCGAATGAGAATTTGAAGTACTCTGGATTATCTCTATTTTTCGTTGAATAATGTCTCTCTGAGTCCATAGATTTGTTAATTGTGAACGATATACAATAAATGTTTCAACAATACCATATCCGATTCAGTTATCTGGTAATACAGTCCACTACTCTTTTTTACAAAATCATAACACCGACGATTTTGAACAGCCCTGCACGACTGGTCCGTGAACTCGTATTTTTTTTTTAATCTTTTGAAATGTACTATTATTCGCATGGCAAGAAATAATCCCGCTAACGAATACTTTTTCGGTGACCACGCAATTTCTATCGAAACCTCTTATTGTGTACTTTCCGATTACCTTTCTTGACATATCATATCTAATACAATTGAACAAGGGGAAGAGACTTCTTTATCTGCTGAGTAGATCATTTTTCGGGCCAATTTGGATTCCGTATCAGCTTCGTGATGAGGAACTACTCGAGAGTGTCCAGCATCGTGCGACAAGATTCCTCTATGGTGTGTTGACATAGCTATCTTGAACGACTTTCCACTATGAATCTTTCCTTTTTTCAGGAAGACAGACTCGGTGCGACCTTATTATCACTTGTAGACTTCTCAACAAACTTTTCAACGCAGATCTAGATGGAGTTGTCACTCTTAATAACGACGAAAGATTTCGTCGCCACAGATATAAGTTGCGCAGAGAAAATTTCAAAAAAACCGTTTAACAGAGTGTTTTCTTTTTGGAATAGTTTACCATCTACTGTTGTGGAGGCCTCCTCTGTCAATTCATTCAAGAACCAATACGACGGGTGAATGCAGAGTTGACCATCACCAGTCTTGAAAATATGTTCGTTTTTCTTTCGTTTTTTATATTTTTTTATTAATCTTCAATTGCAATTCTTATAACGATTGAAATTTATTCTGGGAGGATTCTGCATTTCTTCATAAACTTTTTAGGGTTTTCACTCCCAATCTCTGAAACAAAATCAATTAAAAATGAAATCAACGATTTGCTCCTGCGTAAATTCTTGCACTAATTTGTCAGGAGCAAATTAACTAGAAAAAATTGTTGCCTGACAATGAACTCAAAATAAATAACGTTGAAATTATAATTCTTTGTAACGTTTCGGAGTCTATATCAGACTCCTTCATCAGACGAAAAATCTATCTTTGAAAATCTTCTGAATTGTGGCTTTTGTTTGACATTAATTGTCAACACACAGAAACAGAGACTGCATAGAAACATTGATTCATTTAATTTTGAAATTACCGGATGACAGTTCCTTCTTTAGTAAATTGATCCAAATATGATCTATTCCTACCGAACAATTTGCCAAATTATTATCTTGATCTAATAGAATACACGTAGACTCTTTAATATTTCGTTTATAAAGGTCTGGTTCCGTCATTAAAATTTTAGTGTTGTCCCAATCCATCATGTGGTCTCCCGTATTAGAACAAATGTGATCTGCGATCTGTGATCGATTAATTTCTCTATTTTTAATATTATTTTTATGTTCGCGTTTTCTTATTTCTAGAGGTCTGGACGTTTCACCTGTATAAGTTTTACCACAAATACAGGGTATGTTGTAAATACAATTTTTTGATTTTTGTTTTTCGTTCAAAGGTTTAGTTTTTGTTAATATAGATCTAAAATTATTTTGCGTTTTAAAAACAGTGCGTATTTTGAACTTCGAACCGATTCTTCTTATTTTTTCTGAAAGGCCATTAAATATATATTACAATTTTTGAAGCCATTAACAGGAAAATCAACCAGTTTTTTGAAAAATACTCAACACTTTCTTGAAAAATTAAGAAATTCTAATTTAAATGCAACAGACATTTTAGTAAGTTTTGATGTGGTAAATCTTTTTCCAAATGTTCCAGTTGATAAAACTCTTGAAATAGTGAGAACAAAATTGATTAATGATAGAACCATTTATGAAAATTCGAAATTGACTATTGATGATATAATGGAGATATTAGAAGTTTGCCTGAATTCCACATATTTTCAATTAGATGATGTTTTCTATAAACAAAAATTTGATATGGCTATGGGTTCTCCTTTATCACCAGTAATGAGTAACATATTCATGGAATCTTTCGAAAAAAAATATATAGACACATACCCACTAAAACCAAAGACTTGGTGGCGATATGTAGACGATATTTTTGTGATTTGGCAACATGGTAGAGATGAAGTAGAAAATTTTTTTGATCAAATTAACAACAAAGAACCTACAATGAAATTTACAATCGAATTAGAGCAGGATAACAAAATTTCATTCCTAGATGTTTCAATAAAAAAGTTTTCGAATAATTTTGAAACGAGCGTATACCGAAAAAAGACATATACTAATAGATATTTGAATTTTTATTTTAATCACCAAGTAAGTGTCAAAAGAGGTATTATTAAAACACTTTATGATAGAGCTAATTTAATTTCATCTACACCCGAAATTAGAAATAATGAAGTTGACTTCATTAAATATTTTTTTAGGGATAATCAATACCCGGAAAATTTTATTGAAAAAACAATATTAAATTTAAAGAGAAAAATGACTACCCAAAATCGTAATAATGATCAGGAACAACCAACAAACCGTCAAGAACAACCAAATTTATTGAATGTAATTCCTTATGTTAATGGCCTTTCAGAAAAAATAAGAAGAATCGGTTCGAAGTTCAACATACGAACTGTTTTTAAAACGCAAAATGATTTAAGATCTATATTAACAAAAACTAAACCTTTGAACGGAAAACAAAAATCAAAAAATTGTATTTACAACATACCCTGTATTTGTGATAAAACTTATACAGGTGAAACGTCCAGACCTCTAGAAATAAGAAAACGCGAACATAAAAATAATATTAAAAATAGAGAAATTAATCGATCACAGTTCGCAGATCACATTTGTTCTAATACGGGAGACCACATGATGGATTGGGACAACACTAAAATTTTAATGACGGAACCAGACCATTATAAACGAAAGATTAAAGAGTCTACGTGTATTCTATTAGATCAAGATAATAATTTGGCAAATTGTTCGGTAGGAATAGATCATATTTGGATCAATTTACTGAAGAAGGAGCTGTCATCCGGTAATTTCAAAATTAAATGAATCAACGTTTCTATGCAGTCTCTGTTTCTATGTATTGACAATTGATGTCAAACAAAAGCCACAATTCAGAAGATTTTCGAAAATAGATTTTTCGTCTGATGAAGGAGTCTGATATAGACTTCGAAACTTTACCACTTAGAATTATAATTTCAACGTTATTTATTTTCAGTTCATTGTCAGGCAACAATTTTTTCTAGTTAATTTGCTCCTGACAAATTAGTGCAAGAATTTACGCAGGAGCAAATCGTTGATTTCATTTTTAATTGATTTTGTTTCAGAGATTGGGAGTGAAAACCCTAAAAAGTTTATGAAGAAATGTAATTCTTATTTCTGAATTTTTGTTTAGAGTTATGCGCATTTACTTCCATTTTATTATTTTGAGATCATAGCGTTCTCTAAATCGTTTTCAATTGAATAATACTAAAAATAATTTATTTCGCAGCATAAAAATCAACGTGACTATCTAGTATTGCCTGACTGAAATGGTTATTCAGAAATGAAGAGTCCTCTTTCGTTACAGTATATGCAAATTTGGTGATTCTAGATTTGCATGAGGGTTCCCCTGTACTGCGACTATGAGATTGTGCCCCTCATAAAAGCTGTTTTTGCCGCTATGTCGTCCACAGCTTGCCATCTAGTTCCAAAGTTCTAATGAAATCCAATAACTGGGATATCTTCAAAGAATTCCTCGCCACTGCAAGTGTTTCGTCCAAAGCATTTTTTGGCAAGCAGTGGAGAAGCATTCCGTCACTATACTGCATTCACATTTATTTTAGCAGTCGGTTGGCCATGAAATAATTTTCTGAAGTTTTTGTAACTAAAACGGAGTAAGGTTGGCACTCATGAAATGTCGTTAATGTCATTACGCCGTTGCCACAACTAATATCAATTTTTATTACGAAAATTCCGAAAGTGATTGAAAAAAGAGACAGGGTTTCAGGTCTTCAGGAAGTGGTATTTAGAATTCAGGTCCGCTTATTCAAATAGTTATACTCTGATATTCTAAAATCCACAATACCTCAGACGGTAGCGAACATATTCAATGTAAGAGAATTTATATAATGTTTCATCTGAATCTAAAAGACTTATATTTCAGCTGAATATTTCCAGAATCAGAAAGATTGTGAATGAAGAGGATGACAAAGAATTTTCTTATATTGGGAGACCCAAAAAGTGGTGGCATTTGAGAATTTTATGTTTGAGTCAATTAATGCGAAAAGTTTACTACAGGATTTTCGATGAATGTCATCGTAGAATAAGTTCCCGAAAATTGATTTTTCTATTTTTCATTTGACTTGTCCTATACATTGTGAATGTCTTAAGATACCAATAAATACCTAATTATTATTATTATATCAATGCATTAAGATTAACAGCCACAAATACGCGCCAGTTTTCCTGCTAATTGTTTATTCATGTGAAATTTTTGTTCAAGGTGAAGTTCATCTTGATTGAAAGTTCCTTTAATTCCTCTTACTTAATTTAACATTCTTGTAATTGTCTGTTAATTACTTCGGGAGATACCTATTCCCAACCACTGCATATATGCATTTCATCTTCGGGTTAATATTGTTGAAATCTACAACTGATGTAACGTATTCAAACTTTAGCCAAAGAAGATAACGAACATTAGTTCTCCTCAAGCTGGTGCATATATTATGATATTATACTGATCTCTTGTATTCTCCATGCAAATAACTGGATTTGTTTGTATAAACTTCATCAGATATTTTCCGAAGAGATTCGACATTGTGGTAAAATACGTAATAACAGATACTTTTACGTAAAACGGGCAACACAGCGTTGATTTAAAACCAAAAAATGTTTTGATAAGCGTCATAACCCTACATTTTCGTACTATACAGTGTGAAATGTGTCAAATTTCCATGGCCAACCGACTGTTAAAATAAAAGTGAATAGAGTATAGGTGATCTCTCTTCCCCCTCCTGTCCACATAATATGCACACGTCAGTTTCCACTAGATCCGTTTTCCTCAGTTGCTTCCTGGGGCGGCAATGCCGTGTGAAGAATCCAGTGAAGAGGCGCTGTATATTATTATGTAGGGTGATTCACCGGGATGACCTATTAGATGTTCAAGGAAAACTAATGACAATTTTATGCGGAAAATGTGCATGTAGGGGCGTAAGACGATGAACTGTCTCACTAACACTAACATATTTTCTAACCTCTGCAATTTTCGGTAATACCACTGATACCGGAAGCATCCTATCTCTTTCTTATATCAAATGGCACCCACAGTATATCTTTGCATAGTTAAATACCTGATTTGATGGCAGTTTCAATTGTATGCCCAGCACCTTGTGTAAAAACTCAACGGTTTATGCGTAATTGGGATTCTAATGAAAGAAAATGGTGAAAACGGAAGACCACACTTTTCGTTATATCTTTGCATCGAGATAGAATAATAGAGAGAAGTCATCATTCGACTAAAATGGTATCAGATCCGCCATATTGGTACGAGACTCTGACATTCATGAATTTTCTGTCAGTTTTGCGTTTTTCAGAGTTCAATTCTGGTCATATTTACAAAGTTGCGTTCATTTTCCCGATTTATATTGGACAATAAAATGGTGTCATGTTCTCTACGTAGTTGTTCCAGCAGAGACGAGGTAGATAAAAAGAAAATCAGAGGAATAACATTTCATAGATGAGAATGAGTAATAAACAGATCCGTATTCGTAATTCTTCCATTTCTATCTTGATAATCTGATGGTAAGTAGGTAAGGTATATTATTATCGTCTGAAGAAAATATTTGATATTCGATTAACTTTATTTTAACGGATTTCCCAAAGACCCACTAAGACGTGTATATCTTGGGTGAAATTTGTTAACCGAGGAATCTGGCAATCTTCGAATTATGAGGTGTTTTGTTCCAAACATTTTACAGCAGAATGTTTTGATCGGACATCACAAAGCTTAGTTCGTTTGTGACGAAATGCGGTTATATGAGGTAGGTATGAAAAATACCTACACGTTTATATGATGATTGATTTTGAGAAAGTAATTTGTTGTTGTGAAATTTTAATTTTTCCCGAATCCTGAAAGCAAGAAAAAATGAGGAATTTTACCTTATTTTGTAAAGGCTAGATATACTTTTGTATAAGAATATACTTAAATTTCTTTCCATTATAGGAGGAAGCAGTTCGACCACCAAAAATAAGAATTCTTTCTGATATTGTGATTTCACACCAAACGGAGATTATTGACGCTCTACCAACTTCTGAAACTAGTTCACAAAAAACTGACGATTTACCAAGAATTTAAAATCAAATGAGCTCTCTTATAGAGAATTCTCCCAGGAAAAGAAAATTACTCTCAATATCCATCTAAAGATGTTGTTTGGATGTTTTGACCGATAGAATACTCAGAGAATTCACCAATACAAATGTATTCTTAGATTTAGTTGAACATAGTTCAAACCAATCTGTACTGGTCACAGATATTTATTAATTGAAAGCGTTGTTTATAAATATATTATTGTAAGAAGGACATATTTAATGACAAGAAAGCGAAATGAAAAAATTTGTATGAGGCACTATAATAATGAAATTATTTTGTTTAAAGGCCGATAAATCATTTATTTTCACAAATCTATATTGTTTCCCTTTTGCTCATCTGGGTATAAACTAGTAAAAATTGTCAAATTTTATTCAAATTTCTCAAAAACCGAGTAAAAACTTTGTTTGTGTGCTCACTTTCATGAATATACCTATACAATCATCTCCTTGAAAGTTTACTTAATCCGACCCTGTTCTATCCGCCATATTGGTCCCAGACTTAGCCACGCCTAGTGGTACCGTTTTTTTCTAGCACTATTGAATCTCATAGCGTCTCCTCTCTATTCTATCTCGATGTATCTTTGCAAGCAGGTTTTTTCAAGAATACTTTACTATTTTCATGAAGGTAACATTTCATTCTCCTGACCTACTTCATTAAATGCATTATGCCACTCAATCACAGCAGGTGAATTTCTTCCCAAATTTTTCGTACCAGACGCTATGTGTGATATCTTGATGAACCTGAGTGGCGGAAGGTGAAGAAGCTAGCTGTGCCAAAGTTGGGTTGGGGTCTAGATCAACTCAACTGAAGAATCGAACGAAATATGATGGATGTGATTTTCAATAGAACGGAAACGAAGATACTGGTATGAAGTTTCGACTCGAGCAGTCAGAAGACGAAGGAAGAGTCTGTGGATTGCTATTTTCAACAACAAGTGTGCTGCAGAGAGGGATATCCTTCAACCAGTGTGCTCGGGGACCAAACGTCTGAAGGAGGGGGCAGTGTAATGCCGACCACAGACTTCTTTCTTCTCCATCCGTTCGTACCGCCGCGATTGGAACCGTCGACTGTGATCGAATTCCTGTTCTGCACACACACTTGAGAAAATCCTATCAATTATTGTCATGAAGAGGAAACATCTTTTAGCAGTCACGGTCGTGATAACTGTGTTAAATAAAAATAAAAAAGCCAAGAAATACCCAGTACAAATTAATGAAATCCATAATAAATTGTTTGTTTGCTGTCTTCTTATCCATCTCAGTTGAAATTACTAAATAAAATTATAAACAAACAGAACGAAATGAAGGATAGAAGCGACATGTTTTCCGCTATTGAAAAATAACCATCGATTGTGAACGAAATCCCCACACACTGTCGACTTGGAACGAGAACCGATGAAGCGTCCGAAGCGTCGTTCCAAAAATTAAGCTCCGACAGATATTCAAACCGACGATTCGGCACGATGGTTCTTCACCACACACATCGGTTTTTGGCGCTTTTAGCCGACTTTACATCCGAATCCCCTGAATACGTCCCTCTGCGACAGCCTCTCGAGTAGCTCTCAGCTACTCTGAAACATTCTCGAACAGGGACGTATCGATATAAAAGGTACGCGCGGTGTATAACGAAGCAGTTAGTTTTCTGAATACAGTCGAGTGAACATTGCATACCGAAGAGTTACAAAGTGCAAACTGGTGGAATTAAATTAGTGACTTTGTAAATATATTAGAGTCAGTATTTGTACTTGAATTAGTGAAGTGGGTAGTGGGTAGATTAATTAAACATTAACAAAGAAGACAATTTGATTAACGCAGAAAATGTTACAATACCGTTGTTCGCAGTTTAATGTAGATTATTTTCTTTTATAACACAAATCACGCTAAACCGCATAGTTTTCGAGATATTCGAGGAAAAGGTAAAAACTACTGAGTTTTCAACTTACACCCGCCTCCTCTTCCAAACACGAAGCTCAAAATGGTGAGACTATACCCAATAATAAAAGGACTGTGTCGAACAATTTGGGGCTGCACAGAAGGTTTGTGGATGTTAGGGCATTTTTTTATTAATTATAGCGTAGTAATTGTAATATAATAAGTGTGACGTCCTCGCCTAAATAAAATCAGATCAGGACAGCAATTATTAGGTAAAACACTAATTTGTTGCTCATATAATGTGGACATTTTTGTTAATATACTTCCGAGTAGAAACTCTCATTCAACATGTACATGACCTCAAGGGCTTATGAAGAACCAATAAAATTTTTAACTCTCTCTATAATGTAATTTATGTTAAAAGAAACTCACTTGTTGTATATCCGAAATCATCCTCTTGTTCCGGGTCGTTTGCGATTTCTTCTTTGGTCCTTTTGACATTGCCGGCGCTCGCACGATCGATCTGAAATAAAGATTATAATATGAACAAAACAATTTTTTTAGATAGAATCAACTAAGGATAATAAAAAGACACATGTTCCAACATCAAATTCGTGATCAACAGCTGTGAAATTCATTTTATCGAATGCATGCATTTGAAGTATTGTAGGAGCACAATAAGCCATGAATGTCGACCTGATAACAGATATTCATTGTCTTCAACTCTTCAGTTATACTCCAGATCCAGTACTTTTTCCAGGGTTTTCGTAATGAAAACCCTGAAAAGGGTACTGGACGAACACGTCAGAGAGGTGATTCTGAGAAAACATTCCCTTAATGCCCAACAGTATGCATACCAGAGAGATGAATCTACGGATCTTGCCCTCAGCAACCTTGTCCGCAAGATCTCCGAGTTTGTCAATTTCATAGAGACTTCGGTAACTGCCTTTCTGGATATCGAAGGTGCCTTTAACGCTACCCTCACTAAGTCTCAGCCTTCTGGTTGATGATCTAATGGCTATCATCAGCTCACTTGACGTATACGTTCAAGCATATGCGGATGATATTGTTTTACCATCTCATTTGTCCTTTAGGAATCACTAATTGTACTTGGTATGGGGGCGAGCAGTTGGGCGATAACCCTTACAAAACCATGATTGTGCCCCTCATTAGGAGGAGAAAATTCCTCCTACTCTCTACGAAGGGTCAATTCTACTTGCAAAAGGAGCCAAATATCCTGAATAAAAAGTGTTGGGTCCATTCAAATGACCCGCCTAAATCGACCGGAAGCTACTACAGCGACCGCCAACCGAGTATCCGGGAAACTGTTCCTACAAGAGGAAACAAGGCAATCGAGAACATACCTCCCTAGGCGAAGCACACGCGTGGTTACTACGCGTCGGCGTAGTTCGCAAACTGCGTAACTCCACATTTGGGTTAAAATAAGATTTTTATATCATTTGATTGATATGAATAGAGCGCATGTGCTGGAATAGTTTCTATCTCCGAAATCCTACTGCTTCATTCAGTATCCGCGAATAAGATAACCTCGTAATTCCACCTCAACAAATTCTGCAACAGCAAAGTGCGCATATCCAGATATCCATTTGTTGTTGCATACATTGCACATGTGTTAACGGATTTGTATGAATATTTGAGGTATTTTGAGTGATTCCTGTTTTATATAAATATTGTTAGTACGTAAGTAATATATTTAGTGTTCCGAAATATCATTTTCATGAAAGAATTATTCTTCTATTATGTTCAAATCAATCATTTCCATGAGTATTGGAGATACGCGGTATTCCAATATACAGTTCAGTAGTAAACACATGCAGAGATTGGGAGATACGCACTTTTCCATATACATTTCTTTTACAGAATAATTATGTCTCGCCGGGTGGATAAAATATTTGAGGCATTGAGGAATGCCGAAAATAGTATCCAAGAATGTATGGATAATGAAAGTGATGATCCAGCTACAGTTATACAAAAGGCTGAAATAATATTTGCAAACGTGGAAGGTAAATTTTGCTACTGTTGTGTGTGTAAGTTTTTGAAACGTTTCACATTATTCAAGGATATTTGGAGAACGACTTTCAAGAACTACTCTCTGAAACAACTGTCCATCCCTCTACATCTGCCATCTCCAAAGAACCTCCAATTTTTAATGAACTCGATAACAGGAATGCTCGTGATGGAAGTACAGTTAATTCAGGAGAAAGCAGCAATGATTCGGATTTTCAGCTTAATTCGGAAGATTCTGATAGTTCTGAATCGCCTGAAAATATTCCGAATATACTGAGTGATATAACAAATGAGAATGAAACTCAGGATATATGTATAAAAAAACGGTCTTCAAAACAAGAAGTAGATAAGAACACCTGGGATAAAAATAAAAAGAGTTTGAATAGAGAAAAAGGAAAATCCTATAAAGGAAAGAAAAAGGAGAATGGAAAATGGAGATACGACTTAATGAAAGAACCTAGATCAATGAAGGGGAGTTGCAACTGTAAGTTGAGTCAGAATGGAAAATCCGCCCTAATGTGCTCTAAAATTACCGAAACTGAAAGAAGAAAAATATTTGACGACTTCTGGAAATGCACATGCTCAGAAAAAAAGATGTTCGTGAGAAACCATGTATGTGTTCAAGGAAAATCCAGAAAACGGAGTCTGAATGAAGTGTCGAGAAGAACGTTTTCAAACACATTCTTCTTAGGATCCCCCAGAATGAGAGTTTGTAGAACGATGTTTCTAAATACCCTTGGCGTAAAAGAATGGGTTGTGAAGAAATGGGCCAAGGACGGTATCAAAGAACCTATACGACAGCAACAGAAAGCTGAAAACGACCTTAAACAGATTCAAATATTCTTCGATTCTTTGCCTAAAATGGAGTCTCATTATTGTAGAGCTTCAACCTCGAAGCTCTATCTTGAACCAATCTGGACTAATAAGAGTCAGTTGTACCGATTCTACAAATCTGATTTCTGCAAGAATCAGAACCAAAAAGCCATATCGATAGCGACTTTTCACAAAGAATTCGACAGAAATAAACTATCTTTATATAGACCAAAGAAAGATCTTTGTGATATATGTGTGTCATTTCAAACAGGGAATATCTCAGAGAATAAATATAATGAACACATCAAATCAAGAGACGAGGCAAGAGCCGAAAAAAGTAATGACAAATCATCACAGAATGATGTTTTCACCATGGATCTACAATCAGTTCTGCTGTGTCCAAAGTCAACTGTTTCTGCACTCTATTACAAAACCAAACTTATTGTTCATAACTTCACAGTTTATGATATTAAACGCCAAAAAGGATTTTGCTATTTATGGAACGAGTCTGAAGGTGGGTTAACAAGTAATGAGTTCACCAGTAGTATCATTCATTTTCTAAAGAATCACATTGAAATGTTCAATTTGAAAGAAAGAAATTCCGAAGGAATCCAAATCATATTGTGGAGTGACGGTTGCGGATACCAAAATCGGAACTCTACCCTAGCAAATGGCCTATTGAACTTTTCCTTAGAGACTGGTATAACTGTAATCCAAAAGTATTTACAAAAAGGACACACACAGATGGAAGTCGATAGTATGCATTCAGTAATTGAGCGACAAATTCGAAACAAAAAGATTAATATTCCTGCAGACTACGTAAATATTTGCAAAACTGCTTGTCATAAAAATCCTTATCATGTTGAATATCTCACTCATGAGTTCTTCAAAAAATATGATAACTTGTAGGCAGTAAAATCTATAAGACCTGGTAAAGCTGCTGCCGGTGCACCTGTAGTCACTGACCTTAAGGCACTGAAATATTGCAAAAATGGTATATTTTTCAAACTTAGTCATACTGAAGATTGGCAATCATTACCCATTCGACTGAATATTAAAAATATCGCGCCAATTAATTCCTGTGACTTGCCCCGACTTCATTCAACAAGGCTAAAAATACAAGCAGAAAAATTCAAACACCTACAGATGCTGAAAAATGTCTTAGAACGTGATTATCACGATTTCTATGATAATATACCCCATTTTTGAATAATAAATGTTGAAAAATTTGTAGTGCGCAACTGAGATTTCATTGATTTCATTCGAATAAAGTATTTTCCCCTATTGCGTTCAGTTCAATTGGACCTGAAGAAAAACCTGTATCTCCAAATTGTTGATAAAATTTGATCGAGAAAAATGCCTAACTCCCTTTTTTCGTTTGTTATTATCCAATATTGAAAATTTTGAAGAGTACTCTGGTTATTAAATGTTCTTTTGATGATAACTAGGTAGGCAGTATGAAATTATTTACATAGAACTGGTAGAAAATGAAAAAATTGGTTTTTCACGTTTCCTGACAAGTAATAGGATTTGGAGTTACGCATTCTGAGAATTAAGCCGACGTACGGCTGTTCACATTATGTTACCTCGGGCTACATCTTACTAAATGTGTAGAGACAATAGAATAAACGTGTAGATTCCACCGCAGTTTCCGCTGTGACCGCTCGGCGGCAGACAGGGTCAGAATTGGCTCTCTCTATCTCAAGCTGATAGACACCAAGAATCATTACCTTTCTCACATCATCTCTTTCCTTAGATGGTACTGGAGGGAGAAGTTTTTGTACCATAATAGATCGCTTTGGTCAAGGTGGCAGGTCTGGTGTGCCCGACAAACTCGGCCAACAATCTGTATGTAATCTATATACTCCAGAGAATAAAATAAATCAACTTCGTGAAGACCAAAACGTGAAGAAATTTCCAGTTGATGGAACCGGTACCACTTCAATTCGTTAAAAAACAAACATTTCCGGTGTTATGTGTTTGGATCAAATGAAAATGTGGATAAATTCATCTGAAAATTCGACTCATCAAAATCTTGAATTTATTTTGAATGTTTCTGCATCAATTTTCATCTAGACACCAACAAATTGAAAGTCCGAAAGTCCAAATTTCAATAACAATTGATGAATTTGCGAAGAAAACCAAACAAATATTGAGTTTTTAAAAGAATAACTCAAATTGAAGTAAAAAAGCGTGGGGTACAATGAACTGAATTTTCCTAATTACTCTTCTCTCTCTGTCTGTCCCTTATATACAAAGCACCTTTATCGTTACTGAAATTTGAATTATTCTGCTAAAGAATCGATCTTTATTTGCTCCCAATTGCAAATTGATCAATTATTTATAATTGATATTTGGACTCATTTTTCTCTTTTTAGTTCGAAAGGTTGCTGTACCTAACTTGTTTTCTAATTTTTTTTAAATTATAATCTATTTTAAATTAACTTCTTCACAATTGTACCTATTGAGTATGCTACGCCACTGCTAACGAACCAACTTCTGTCAGTAAGTTAGACATTGCCATCTTCTGACTCTGTTTTGAACTGAATTATACCTTTTTGCTATATCTTCTTGGTATGAACAGATGCGAGAGACAATTGATATTTCATACTCCACAAAAAAAGGCTTACAAGATTCCCGAAGATCAAGCCCGTTATCATACTATGAATACGTTTCTGAGTCATTTATTCCCGGGCGAAATCAACACAGCAACCCCACAAGATAAATTTGTAGGCAAGATAATTATACACTTAGCTTTATGAATTTTAAATTAAGTTTATTTTATTAATGTTATGTGTTCAATAACTCTTTAGGTGAACGTGAAATTATTGATGATAGAGATTATGAATAATCGAGATTATGGATTCATCCCAAATTATGCCACATAAAAATCTCATTCTTTTCATGAATGCATTCGTCAAGTAATCATCGAAATTCCGATATATTTCGGCCAAAGGCTATCAGCCTTGTGATGCTCCAGATGAGCATCAAAGTGCGAAATTTCCCATCGATAGATACAAAATTAACAAAAATATATAAGGAGGCGTATGACAAGCACCTTGTTAACAACTTTCATTGATGCTCGAATAAAACATCTTTCTCAGTGACGTAATTGATTGAATCAAAATCACCTTGTTGGCGGAGCACTCACCTGTTGTCCAGCTGCAGACATAGTTCTTCCTTCCAGTAGCCTTGAGTCATCATCTTCATCCTCACTGTCACTGGAATGTGTTTCATCATTTGGCAGAGGAGTGGCAGGCCTTTGGTAATTCTGTATTGGTTCGGGAGTGACTGATATACTAGGTGGTTCAGATTCTTCCCCAATGCTCAAGTCATTCAATCTTCTATTTTCTGATCCATTCTCATTAACTGCATTCAACAAGATGTCCTTGAAAAAAAAGGGTCATCAAAATTGCCATAGTAGATATTGCTTTATAATTAATATTAGAGTTAAATATTCCGCTCTCACAAAACTTTATGAACGACGGGACTAAGAGACTCGCGCACGCGACTCTAGACGAGACGGGACAAGGGGCCACTAGACGAGACTACAGTCTTATTGGCGAGACGAGACGAGACATTAGTAGGGTCGCGTCTCGTTGGTCTCGTGGGCATCACTACAGAAACAAGAAACAAGGAAATATTTTAGATTTTTTCGTCATTCCATCCCGAATATCAGTCCACTTGTCTTCAAACGACCGAAACACTTGTATGTTTAGGTATAGAAACGCCTATATATGGAAGCACACTATATCAAAAATGAAGTAAATTATAGAGAGCTCACCTCATTGAATTCGTCAGAAAAGGTTACTGGAATATTTGTACTAACAGGTGAAGCAATTGGAGTTGGATCATCACTTGGATTCGAATCGTCATTTTCTATCTGAAAAAAAAAAGAAATTGTTGATTTTTGACCATTATGTTGCTTATCTTTTCTTCATTCGGTATATTTGCCAAAAGTCTTCAAAATATCATTCTACACTAAAGAAAAATGAGCTCCATATTCCATTTGGTTAACATTCAACAGGAATGTAGGAATAGCTCAACTTTAATTAATTGCGCAAGTTTGGCTACAGAATGATTTCATCGACCAATTTAATATTCAACTCCATTTGAGTGGAACAGTTGCAGTTGTGAATTGAGAGTAGTCTGGTCATCACTGCCTTTGAGGATATTAGCGCATAGCTGTGTCCACCTTTTGCAGTACTGATTTTCTTTACTTTGAATACTTCTTCCATGATGGCGGTGAAATGGCGAAGAGTTGAGAATGAAATATGTAGTCTAAGCCTAGTTGCACACACACCGATTTTGGACGGCCCGAAATAAAATCGGCCGATATTTTATCGGCAGCAGTTGCTAGCACACTAATCGGATTTTTACCGTCCAAACGATTAGCCAACTAAAGTCGACTGAAATGGTTGATAAAAAACATTGAACTCAAGAAAGTACTCCTTTTTGAGTTCAATGGTAAACAATAGGTGCTTGTACAAAAGTGTACTTAGTCACGTACGCCACTTCATCCCGATATTGCCGGTATTGGACGGTTTCTCACCGGCATTTTACCGTCACCGATCAGTGGTCGGCGTATGTGCAAGGTTCCGTTCCCACACGTGGTTCACTATTGGAATTTGGACGACCGATTTAAAATCGGCCGTCCAAAATCGGTGTGTGTGCAACACTAACAACAGGCTAAAGGTTATTTTGATTCCCCAGGGGTGGCACAGCTAATTATGAAAACAAGTGACTCACCAATCTGCCGATTGCTGAGTAACTTATTATACGAGGATGGTACGTCAAACTTGGCCATTAAATACAGAAGAGCTTCCATCAATATTTGCAACATAAAACTCAGCATATAGTTCGTTAGAACGTGTATTTTGGAGAGGTTGATACCTAGGTTTTGTTACTTCGAACTATCTAAGAAGCTGAATGACGAAGAAACTTGGAATGTTAGAAAGAAATTCCTGAGAGAAAGATTCACTATACCGAACTTAGAAACAGTTACTTGTTATTGGAAAACATGATTAAAAATCTAGACAGCGTGAACAATCGCGAACACAGACGGATTATCGAGGAGACTGGGTATGGAGTGGAGACTTTGAGAATCTGGAAAACTGGCATTTCCAAGAAAAAATTAGATCGACTACGAATGGAGAAGGTAAAGATTCAAAATGAGGAAAGGATATTACAACCAGACCCCCCTTTCAACTTCCACCCGAATACAAAAAATTTGTCATCAATACATTTTTCTGAGAGGGAAATGCAGATCTTGGACATGGGACTAAAACATTCTATACCTAACCCATCTAACGAACGTTTGGAAGCATTTGCAGTAAATGTGGACGCCATATTGGAGAAATCGACCTTACACATAGACAGCAACAATGAAATTCGAGCACATTGTGAAAGCCATTTCCTCAATGAGAGGAGGAGAACATTTAAGCAAGATAAAGAAACGAGGGAAAACATGAGAGTGGTCAATAACATTAAGAAGAAGATTAGAGACAATAATTTAACAGTGGTGAAGGCAGATAAAGGATCATGTATGGTAATCTTAAAAAGGAAACTTTACATCGATAAGGTAGAAGAATTTATGAATGAGAATGGATTCGTGAAATTAAATATAAACCCCACTTCACGTCTTATCAACAAAGTGAAGAACTTTAAAGTTTTTAAAAAGTTTGAAGATAATTTTGGTAAATATAGGAATTTGATTCTCCGAAACCCAAAAGTCCCCAAGTTATACGGTCTTCCTAAATTCCATAAAGATAATATACCTATAAGATCCGTTGTGAGCTACATAAACACACCTGTTTACTAAATAAGCAAGTTCCTAAGTGACAAATTAAAAGATTGAGCAGAGTTCAAACGCACTTATAGTAAAAAGAATAGTAGTCAATTAGCAGAGTGTAACGGATTTTCCTCGGTGTTCTCGAGCGCCAGCTATTCTTTAAGGGAGAATAGCAAACCTACCCTGGTAGCTACTAGCCGAAGACAAGGTTCCTCGGTGTCTGGGGTGTCAGCGACAACCAGTGAAAGTCAAAATCAACGCACACAAATTATATTTGTCGACTCTTACAAGGAAACACAAATGGCACTATTATAAAATTCGTACAGTGAAAGACTCGAGATCAGTGAATTTACAGGGCAAAAAGGAAGAAATGAAACGCGATCCGATCTCAAAAGTTATACGGGGGTTTACGGACTTGTTCGCCAGCCAGATCCTAAGACGCACACTTAACGGACAGATATCGGACTTCAGCCAGGTAAGGGGATGAAAAATTACGACACAGAGTTACGACGGCTCACCCTTAGGCGCGTTCGGCACTCCCCGGGTATCCACACCAGCAGAATGCCTCCCTAACCGTAGGGGTGAACACGGGAACGAGATAAAAAGACGGAAAATGAGGAAAGGGTGCGCCACCCCAAAGTGCCTTCGGTACCCCCCGGGTATCCACACCAGCAGGGTACTTTAATGACAGTAGGGGTGGAACTCAGACTGCGGTACAGGAATGGGAAAGATAGGAGCTGAAGTTCCAACAGTGAATAATAAAAAAAACGGAGTGTCGTCTTACCTCTGGGCTATATTCGGCCACTAGCACTCGTGAAACTCGACAAAAAATCGCCCCAACTGTGGTGAAGGAGAAAATAAAAAAATAGAAGAATTTGAACTCTAAGAAAACAAAACCCCAAAAAAAAAGTCTCCTAAAAAATTCCAAGGGACGGCACTAAGTAAGTAAGTCGGCGATCAGGAAATAAATCTCAAGTGAACAATCGGTGAATTAATCGTAAGTCAAGTCGACGGTCAGGCAATAAATCTTAAGTGGAGTGACCTGCGGGGGAACATCTGATTTTATACCCACAGGGGGGGTGCGGAAATCAGATGTGCCCCGACAGTCGAAATTCGGTAATTTTGCGTCGATGAAAACGTCTTAATTTCGACTTATCTGTGCTAGCGAACAAAAAACACGGTTATCTTCCAATTCAGGATGTTTTATACGGTGCGACATCGTTTTTCAGACTGAAAACGGAATAAAAACGGTGCGAAATGTTTACAATTCCGAACGATGTCGGAATCCCGAATTGGAAATTTGAAAATATTTATCGGAAAATTAATTCAAAAACATATTATAATTATTTAAGAATGAAAACTAAAAGAATTATTCTTAAATGAGGGGTAGGTTTCAAAACTACCTTCTCGTTACAAGTGTCATTGAAGAACTTACAGATTCCAGAGGGTGCTAAACTAATTTCCCTTGATACTAAAAACCTATGTACTTCTATCCCTCCAGATGAATATATTACACTGTTAGACAAAAAGCTGACAGAGAAAAATGTATGTCCTGAATTGAAAAAGGATATAAACCTTTTCAAACTACCCTTAGAACAAAACTTCTGCCAATTCAACAATGGAATATATAAACTTGAAAAGGGTTTACCAATGGGTGCACCTCCATCATCACTGACGGCAGAAAGTTTTATGTATCATTTGGAGGAAATATTATTTAATTTGAGAACTCCCATAATACGTCACATTTTCAAGTACTACAGATATGTGGATGATATTTTGAATATATTTACAGATAGCATACAGATCATATTTGGGTTTTTTGGAGTTATTCAACACACTACATAAAAACATTCATTTCACATTGGAGATTGGTTTCAACAAGATCAATTTTCTAGATTTGACACTGACCTTGGAAGAGGATAGAATATCTGTGGATATATATAGAAAAGAATCCCAAACAGTAGCAATAATAAATGAAAGCTCGAACCACCCTGCTTACCACAAATTTGCTGCCCTCAACACCTACTTACACAGACTATTAAGTGTACCATTGAGTAGAGAGAATTTCGATAAAAAGTTGGAGATAATCAAGTATATCGCTTACAAAAATGGTTACAAATCAAATGTGGTGGACCGGCTGTTGATGAGGAAGTTCATAAAATTACACAACGATGGTATATCCTCTAGGAATAATAAACAACCAATGAAGAGATTGTCACTACCATTTTAGGGTAAGATATGTTATACCATTGCGAAGATGTTGAGAAGACACAACATAGACATAGTGTTCAAGGCCAACAACTGCCTTTGCAACCATTCGCTAAATTGTAAGGACAAGACTCCAAAATTGGAAAAGAACGGTGTGAAGAAGCTTAACTTTAAGACATGTGATAAGTTTTATATAGGAAAAACTTTAAGAGCCTTAGGCACTAGGATAGCCGAACATATAAGGAACTACAACGACAAAAGTTCCTTCGGAAAACAAGTTTACAACCATGACTTTGATAAGGACGAAAATGTCGAACTTCTGCACAGCTTGGATAGTGGTAACCAACATGACTTGATGGAGATATATGAGATTGCGAAAAATTTAAAATTGTATCCCAACAATTGCCTGTACTATCATCCCATTTTCGAGAGTCTGATATAACATTGTTTGTTTTTATATATTGATATTCGGAACGTTGTTATTATATATGTCAGATGTCATGTCGTGTATTGATACTTTGTGAATTGTCAAATACGTCAAATATCCGACGCTGTCAATGTAGTTTATAGATGTTTCTAGTAAAGAAAGATTTTATTGTGTCTGAACTTAAATTGACCGAAAAAATGTTGTTCAATCCTCTTAATATTGTGAAAAACGAAAGCTGAATGATACACACCTCTATTATTTCATGCTTACATAGCTCCTGAAGATGCCCTAACCAGGCGAAACATGTAGAGCAGATATTGCAATAAAGTATCCATTAATGTACAAAATAGTTTTTATTTTATCATTATGAGAAGTTCAAATGGCTATATCTTTTTATCAGGGCCGAATCAGAAAAAATGGTATTGGAAAAAAGTGTTTCTTTTGACTTCAAGAATCTACTGTTAAAATATTTGTACGAGTCAAAGATACACACTGTAAATTTTTGAAAAAATTGCTAAAGAAGCAACGATTTCTGATGGTTAAACGTTTCCATACGAAATATGAGGAATCTGATGCAAAAGTTTATTTCGAAATTCATGCATGTGGCTTCCTACATTTTCTTATTTTGCACTCTAACGGCACTCCCCTGATTGAACTATACCATAGATTAACTGTTCAATTAATCTATGAAATATACGAACTAGGGGTATTTCGACGCCCATTACCATCTCACAATAATTCATAGAGAACCTGTCGTCCTTGTCTATTTGCATAGATCATAATTGCAACCCCAACAGTGGAAAGACGGAGTTGCCCATAATCGCACCATGATCTGTACGATGCTTTATCAGTTCATCAGTCTCTCTAGCCACACAGGCCACCCTTAAGATGATTAGTTTGTTGAATGTAGTTCATATCATAATAATGGGAGATCGCCAGGCTGTTTTTGATTTCATTATCCACCAAACGCTCATATTGAGAATTATTTACTCGAAGAGTAATGAAAAAAGAAGTAGACCGCCATTTTCAAATATCTCCCATGTTTCAAATGACAAACTCCTTCTACAAACTCTATTTATTTTCAAGGCATTAGGCTGATTGTATAGAGATTCCAAAATAAAAAAAGCAGCGGTAAGAAGCTAATGTTGAGATATAAACTCACCCAAGGTATCAGAGACTGGATAACAAATGTTACTGGATTCTTTGCATTTCTTATAATTTGTACGGCTTCTTCATGAGACTTCTGATCTAAGCTCACCCCATTGACTTCTAAAATTCTGTCGCCAGTTTTGAACTTTCTGGTTTTACCAGCTGGACTATTCTGCACCACACTTTTGACGAATATTCCAAGGGTGGTATTCCCGTTGTTGTCTTGAGCTCTTAGATCGACCTGAAATAAAAAGAATTCAATAGCAATCACAAATCCATTCAAAAACAATGAATTTTTCTCGGACTCCGATAAAGGGGTTTATTTGTGCATTGTCTATTGATAATTAGCTCATGGTATCAAAGTTTTATAATCAATACTTACATTTCTTCCTCAGAGTAAAATTCTGTTTTTTTTATTTATTTATTATGTTGATATCGGTTCAAAAAAATGTATATAAATAAAGGTTGTAACGGTTATGTGGATAGGCAGAGGTAGACCATATATGCATGGCCACTAGACTACCAGATTTCAATCCTGTCGATTATTTCGTTCGGGGATATTTGAGATCCTCAGTAAGGTTATACGTCTGAGATTGGAAGTGAGGTATGGACCACATACCTTATTACTCTATCTTCAACTGCATTCATTCGGAGGGAAAGGTGCCAATAATAAAAGAATGTATAGTTTCTTTAGTTTCTTATGTAATAATTTGTCAATTATATTTATATCAAAACCATTTTTTCTGCTATCTGTTTGAATTTATAAAGTTCTTTATTATAATTTTCTATACTTAGTGGAATCTCAATCAATCTTTTCAAAAGAATATTGAAGGTGTCAATTTATGGTTCCAGTGATGTCTAGACGATATATGTATCTAGTGAGACATCAGTATTCCTACTCCGGCTCCTTCATAGATGAATCGTCTAGACATCACTTTTGGAATTTAGCAGTATAGGGTTTCCTTCCCTTAATCGACTTGAAGCACTCGATGATGGTTAATTTATTGTACTTATGGTCTATTTATGGGTGTGAAACCAGCCACGATTTCTCTCATCCAAGGTTACAATCTGGCAACGCCGCGCTCTACAGAGAACTGTATTTTTCAATACGTATACATTTTTGCAGTTCTGAAGGAGATTTTGATTTGCGTTGCGTTTAAGGAACTTGAGAGTTTCAAATCATGCGTTCGATGTGCGTTCTTAGAAATGGGTTAAATTGATTAGATATTAGATATAACATTTTACATCATGAACAGTTATCAAAACTTACTTTGAAACTTACAGTTTATTATAAAGATATCGAATTATGGATTCTAAAAGAAAGATGTACTTCTAAAAAAAGAACATGCAATTTATGATTTGATGAATATGTCGAACCGACCCAACTTTGATCAGGCATACTTCAATAAGTTTACTCAAGAAATAGGAGGAAGAAAAACACGAAGAGCGCGTTTAGGGAATCAAGCATGGATTTAATGTCGAAACTGATTTCGAAGAAAGAAGAATTGAAAGAATTACAATTCCGAACAATATCTCAGAGATCCAGTGAATGTAGGTTCGAACGAAGGTTCGAACATTCTTGGAGTCCCAAGAATCATTTCATGCAGAGAGTTGTTTCGATCATTGGGTATACTCACCGTAACATCTGTGTATATGTTACGGCTAAAGATAGGTGTGAACATAAACTTAAGATTAGCCGGCTAAACTTAGGTTTATATTCGAGGACCGGCTAAAGTTCGATAAAGTATTCATCTGCCTCAGGGAATTTCATCGTTAGCTGGCTAATGTGCACATTACCCAAAACGAAACGGCTAAAAATGTATTCGATGGACACGCGGAGGGGTGATGTCTTTTGAATGGTCGGATGGCAGAAGACGAAAGCTCGCGGCCACGTTTTTGTTAGAATTTAAATATGCAAAATAGCCTCGAATTCTATTGTATTGGGGTTTTGTAACATAACGCCCATGGGTTTTCAATTTAATGTTTGATGATTTATGTTCATCTGTTTAGGAGATTGATGCTCTTCAAATCGAGCTTAAGTTTTTTAAAATTAATTCACATACAGAAGTTAGATAAGCAGTTTTCGACAGAACAATAGGAACGTGGATAACAATTGTCCTATGAAGAACCAGAATATGACCTCACAAGGAAATGAAATATAGGATATTAGACATAGAGAGTTTTTTTTTGTGAACAAACTATTTTCCCTACCATTCAATAATTATGTTTATGAAAAAATTTTCTACGAATTAATAACGATAATTTCTGATGTTGCAATTTCTTTCGAACCAAAACTTTTGCAAAAAAGCACAAAAAAACTATGAACATAAAAATAGTTGAAAACACGTTTTCTTGCTGATTTTGTTGAAAATTTCTTCCCAATCAATTGAACATACGGATTACAAAATACGACCTGTGGCTATCCTTGAAGAATCATCCCGGAGGATTCAAGTGCAGTCATCGTAAAGCTTATCAGCCAAATAGTCCGGTTAGCTAAAAATAAGATTGGGAACTGATACTTATATTGCTCCAGAATTTGACCTTTGGTATTTTGATGAAGAACTTCACGACATCATTCATCACATTCAAAATAGCATGTTCGTCTCGAATTTTGTTATCATGCGTTTAGATTTTTAGATTCGCTAATAAGATTACGTTGAGACACAAAACAAATATATCTATGTATGTTCATTCTCAATTTGTTAACTGCTTAACAAAATGCTTTTCTGCTATTAAAACTGTGTGTAATTCATACAAAAAGTGCATTGCATTGATAGTTTGATTATTAAATTACTATTTCTTTGAATTCTTTCAATTGCTGAAAGTTTGCTCCCCTCAAGCATTGCCAATACTTTTCTTCTTTTCTATTAGCTTCTACATTTTTAGCCGATTGGATGCGGTTACATTTAAGTTTAGCCGGCTAAAGATAGAAGAAACTAACATTAGCAAATACCCGAAGCTAAACCTAAGTTTAGCCGGCTAATCTTAAGTTTATATTCATAACTATCTTTAGCCGTAACATATATACTTAACTGTATAATGTATGTCCATGATAATAGAGCTAAATTCAGGAAAAATGATGACAATCATCACTATGGTACACGGAACAGAAATGAACTTAGCATTGAGTATCATCGTCTCAAAAAAACACAGACTGGCACTAATCATTTTGGGGTTAAATTTTATAATAGACTTCCATCAAAAATGCGGATGCTTCCACGAAATAGGTTGCTGAAGAAGATTAAGGAAACGTTAATTAAAAACACTGTTTATAAGTTCGAAGAATTCTGGAACATTAAGTTCGATGAATAACCGTGCTTAGATTTTTACATTTATATGTTTGGACCTTTTGTATGTGTATTCAAATGTTTCTCGTCTTTTATATTTATATTTTATACTGTTCTATTTTTGAACTTATTGTATTTTGACCTGCCATGTAATATATTTTGATGGTGAATAAATGATGATGATGATGAAGAGAGATGGAAACGGCTAACATCTTTATTCTTCGGTCAAGTTTGCAGATCTTTGACAGAAAATATGAAAGGGAAAATAGACAGAAACATTTTATTTCGATATATTTGCCTTTTGCCACTGTTGCCAGCAGTAAACCACGGAATCAAATATGAAAAAACTTGTCTGGATGAATATCGGAAGAAAAATCCAGATTATAATATTAGTCCCTGTGGACTTATAGTAAGAGAACCAATATCCGTGATCTATTTGGCTATTTTCATCAGTTTGGACATTCCTTGGGTACAATATTCTCCAACCGTATTCAGGTCTCAGGAATTATTCTGTTGTTGATTGAAAAAGTTATTCAGTCACTCATTCAGAAATGAATCGTTTTCAACCATTCTCTCGTTTTTCGGTTGTTGACCATTAAGTCGATTTATGCTATACCGGATCTTTTTTAGAAAAATCTATCAACCATCACTTATATGTATCTATATAATGAAGAAAATCTCAGAAAATAATCGAAACGGAAAACTACAACAAATTACAACGGAAAACCTAATTAAAAATCGAAACAATAGAATCGAATCGCATAAAATTTTGTCAATATACTACCCCAATCATAGTACAAGCTTTTTCTTCTTTTCATAGAAAATGAAACACACTCAGAAAATGCCTAATTATTTTGCGTTTATTTTCTATTTATCATATTATATTTATTTTTCTGAATATTAAAAAATAATATTCTTTATGGAACTTATAAACAGATTTCAGCAAGATGTTCTTTATTCTAATCCTATCCATAATCTTTGCCTGATAGGAGCCTTATGATATGTTATTTGTTTCAGAATATTCTATTCATAACTTTCGCCGACTGATTGTTCCTTCAAACTCGGATATAGCATGAAGCAAGTGTTTTTGACAAAATATTCTGTAAGGTAATTTCATGATATTCTGAGGAGTAGACTCGGAAGTCCCTGAAAAAAACGTTTGGAAAATTTTCGCGAATTTCATCTTCCTCTTATTTCGCTCAGATATAACACAGACATTACTTGAAAAAAATAAATATCATGGAAAACAAAGTTCTAGCACACTAGAACTTGGGAACAGAAAATATAATTATGTCTCCTCGGATTTTCAGAAAATGTAATCATCATGCTTTTCTCAAAATGAAATTATTTCAAACATATTTGGTACAATTCATTTCTCATTATTTTTCAGAACGCTCTTCGATAAAAAATTACTGAGGATTCTTTTCTGGTTACTTTTCCGATCGATATAATCGAAAACGTGAGATTGCCGAACTTTTTGGTTGTTTTCTTTTGTTCATAAACTCGAAGAAATGACAACTGAGTTGAATTCGGAGTTAAAAGGTACAATGCCGAATTATAACTCGGGAAATCGAGATCCTGACTTATAAATCGGGATTTAAAATAAAATAATTCCTAGGCCATTTTACGCCTTCCTAAATTTTAAATCGGTGCAACAGAAAATTCTTAGAATGCAGCCTCAATGAAAATATATTTTTGAGAAGTGAGTGGGATTCATCTGTCGAATTAAATTTTTGACGAAACTTCTGAGGGACACTGATTATTATCTTCATCGAAAATATCAAGGAAATCACAATTTTTTTATGATTGATATCTTATACTCATTATTGGAAATGATTCATTGAAATTTTGAAAATCATCGGTTTTACGAGCTATTGGTTCAACTTATTTTCGTCTTTTTATTTAATCAAAATCCTCCCGCTGCATATCGAAAAAGTGATATTTCATTCAGTCGTCATCTGAAGAAAATATTTCATTTCGCTAAATGGAGTAAAGGTACCTACTCGTCAAACTATTTGTATTGGAATTCTTAATATTTACCTTTCCTCCTACAATGCTTATCCCTAAACTTGAGTTCGGCTCACGGAAAACTTTCACACTATGAGTAGAACCCCAATGTTTGTGCAGAGCCGAATTAGAGGTTACCCTTCCGGCAGTAGATTTTATATCACTATCTACTCGAAAAACCGTCATTTGGAAACCTGTGATACTGAAAAAAAAAACAAAAATCAGTCTATGAAAATAGATATTGGTTGGTCTTTACTTGATGGAAGGTCATTTTGAAGATAATAATTAAAACTACAACTTCCACAAAACACTTGTTTATGCTTATTGAACCATTATTAAGAATGTAGGGTGTATAGCTTTCCTATATTTTAAATAATGTAAAGAATGTCGATTCAAGGTGGTAATTCTTTAAAATTACCTATTACCTCCCTTTGTGATGTAATGTAAGTGTCAACTTATACCAGAGAAGTTGAAAACGCTCGATAATGCTTATAGTGCACTTATATACAACACATGACAAGGTTCAATTCCATACATAAGCCGAGACATAAGCTATGTATAATAAACCATGAAAATGGACTAGTGGAAATGTAAATTAAGAAGTGTCATCGATTGAATGTGTAGCAGGCAGACCAGTTTCTGACTAGTAAGTGTTCATCAGTGCCGTATAACTCAATCAACGATATCAGCCAAAATGGAGTGAAGCACTTGGCATTGAACCTCTGATGACTTTAAGTGCGCTATAAGCATTATACTGAGTACTGAGTAAGCAATTATTATCAAGCATACTATGAAAGCTTCCATCAATAAAACTATTCAATTCAATTGATTTACACAATTGACTCATTTCTATCAGAATTTGTATAAAGGGCGTCCAGGATAAGACGGAAAACATTTAAATGTGAGGTAGAGAACACCTAGAGGATCACGAAAAACCCCTATATGTTATTAGTATCTAGGGGTTCTAAATTCTGATTTACAGGTTTTTTTCAAAATTGAATGCAAATTAAAACTACTCTATCTTCTGAACAGAATCACAGATTCATCCAAAATTTATAATGAAGATAGCATCCATTAGGTTCTATAAAACTGTAATAAAAAATAATTCGATTTGCAGGACCGTATAATCTAAATTTGGATAGTTCTCAAAAGTTCGTGAAATCACTCTTTAAAATGAATTTCATGATTTCTTCGATATCTGCGTAAACACTGTAAAATTCATTTATTCAATTTGACAAATAATATTGCATGGCATCATTGAGGTGGCCGAGGACTAATTTCGTTTCTTGATAGCGACAATAATTTTTTTCACTCGTGTCGATACTTAACATTCTATCCATCTCATGGCGAAGTACTTTTTTTGAATCTTCATGAATAAGCAATTATATGTTCATAATCGAATGATTATGAAAAATGAAATTATCTCTGCAATCAGATATTTTCAATGATCACATTCATTAAGATTCACAAACTCACTTTAATGTGAAATGAAAAGAATGTTAAAGATCGACACGTAAAAAAAAATTATTGTCTCTATCACGAAAAAAATTTCAGGCAACCCGGATGATGTTATGCAATATAATTTGACGAATTGAATAAATTAACCTTACAATTTACAGATATCGAAGAAATCATGAAATTCATTGTACAGGGTGTTTTCGCTTTTGAGAGCTTTAGCTGATACGAACCTGCAAATCGAATGATATATAATTGTAGTTTTCTGGAAATTCATGAAAGCTATCTTCATTCCAAATTTCGGATAAATTGGTGATTCCGTTCAGAAGATGTAGTGATTTTAATTTCCATTTAAATTAACACCCTTTAAATCAGAATTTGAAACTCCTAGATACTATACAGGGTGTTTCACGAATGATTGTACAGGGTAGGAAAATTCGTTGTCTACTGAAGGCATCTCGAGAACTATAGTAGCTAGAAGAAAACGGATAACATATTCTCTAGTTCTTTTCTATTTACTATTCCAAATCTGAAAACAGATCTAGCCTAACGGTCATAGATTTTGAGTTTTGAACGAAAATTTTGAAATTGTCATTTTCAATTGAGCTGAATAACTCGCTTATTTGAACTCGTATTCGAAATATGTTGTTACATTCTACATGCACTTTTTCTGAGGAATTTTAATATGATATTATAAAATTTTTTGATCCAGTCATTTTCTAGATACGACAGGGATTTCTGATTTTTCAAATGTAAACCATAGTTGAAAGTTCTTTCATCTTGCTGCAATTTTTTTGCTGATTTCCAAAATGTATCATATGTCGCTATTCACATTAATGTTATAGGAGAAAAAAATGCAATACATTTTCCTGATTCTCGATTCTCTGATGACTTATAAGTAGGCTGGCTTACCATAGCAACTGTTGAATATCCATATTTTGTGAACCTGAGCCTCTTTGATTGGAATCATGGATTGCTAAATAAATATTCCGATGATTAATTTTCCATCGATTGTTCTCGCGATGTTTGGCATGCTTATTTTACGATGGTTCACAATTTGAACACTACCGTTGACAAAAGTACCTATTTTTCATAATCTTACTTTTGTAAAAATTATAATTTAGACAGCTATCGTATTTTATTTTCATTACTGACTTTTTAAGTTTCTCTCATAAATAGAAAAAGGATAATTGAATAAATTATCTTCAGATTGGGGGTTATTTGGGATTGCAGTCAAAAAAAAAACGAATGGATCACTCAAATAACCCCCAATCTGAGTATAAGCAGACAGTCGATACTTATTTACCTAAATTATCTTCTTTAATAATCAGACGGAAGTGTTTTACTCTCCTTTAGAAAGAAATAATTATTCGACGGTCGGTGATTCCGTTCACAGAAGGTTGACTTCGCATAGGATCATAGACATAGAGACATGGACTGTGCCTTCCCTTTCTATCTGTGTAAAAAATACAGTCAGAAAATGTGACAGGGAGAAACAGAACATCAGGCATGCTAGTTGTCTTTTTCTAGAATTTTGATTGGTCCTCATTCTCCTCTATGTAAACACAAAAGAGACAGGTAATTCCTGACGATCATTTCTCACTTTTTATAAAATAGCCAATTTCATGCTGGCATTGCTCAGTCCATGTCTCTATGTCTATGATATCCATATGCATAGGATTATGTAGAGTTCACGAACCATAATGCATTTTCAACGGTCGCTATGGTTACGCCAGCCTACTGAAAATTCAACAGTGAATCGAAAAGTATTGAATTTTTTTTCTTACGTTATGTTCATGTGAATAGCGACATATGATACATTTTTGAAATCAGCAAAAAAATTGCAGGAAAATGAAAGAACTTTCATTATACTTACTACAGTTTACATTTGAAAAATCAGAAATCCCTGTCGTATCCCATAATGACTGGATTAAAAAAATGTGTCAATATTATATTCGAATTCCTCATAAAAAAGTGCCTGTAGAATGTAACAACGGATTTCGAATACGAGTTCGAATAAGCGATTTATTCAGTTTCATTGAAAGTGACAATTTCTCAAATTTCGTTAATAACTCAAAATCTATGAGCGTTAGGCTGGATCTGTTTTCAGTTTTGGATTAGTCAAGAAAAAATAGCTAGAGATTGTGTCGTTTTTTTGTAGCTGCTAAGCCTATTAGGATCAATGGCACACTTCACATCATCATATTATGAACCATTGAATATTTGGAATTTTCAATTTATAGTGAACACGGACCTGTGAACCTCCTAATAATGAGTCAATTCATTCTGAATCGATTGAAATCCTCAGTAACATGATTTAGGTATTGTGCTGCATATTATTCCATCCAATACATGAATTAAGGGGTTCCACATTTGATTAAATTAATTAAAATAGAAATTATAGAAATACCCTGGGCGGTTTTACAGGGGGGAGTGAAGGGGGGTAATTACCCCCCCCCCCAAAGAACTACAAACAATTCGATTTTTGAGATTTCATTTAGGAAAAACTAAAAAAAATAATATAATAGTTAATGAAATGAGAAGAAGAGATTCCTTACAGTTGTAAGAAAAAAGTCCTAAAAATAGGGGACTGCAAATATTCGAAATACCTTCAGGGTGTTACTTGAAGTTTCAATTTGAAATTTTATTTGTTTATTCAATAATTACCTCCCCCCCAGAAATTCAGTCTAGGACCACCCTTGCGAAATACTCATCTTCCAATAATTCAACTTCAAATTCTTTCTCCGAGTAAATGAAACACGGATATAGCTTTCGTTATTCCTTAGCAGCTTCACCACAATTGCACTCACAAAATTCATAAAGTAACAACATATCAGTATATTCAGTCTTCGTAAATGACGGCATTTCGATAATTCTCGTATTGAAAATTCATGAAAACAACAATCTATCACTTGCGTATTTTTCTCTTTCAATAATTGCCTGACAATGAGTTTTTAAACTGTTACACGTGTTTCGCTATCACAATAGCATCTTCAGGGGTGGGTGAAGGTAAACTACAGTTAACCTTCACCCTGAAGTTATGTCATTGGCTATTGGACATCTGTCCGCGAATAGTCAGAATAAACAGCCGTATACCAATACTGTTGAACTATGAAAAAGCGTGCTGTAGAACCATACTTTTCAAATTTACAGATTCAGGGCTAATTCACGAATAGAATTCACCAAATAAGTGAGAAAGTTCTTAGGGATTGATTCCGGCGAATATAGGGATATGTTCCGCTACTAGAATGGCTAGAATAAAAATCAAAGCGACTTGACTGTCACATACCTGATTATACCGATTCATGCACAATGTTGTATTTAATTCTTTTATTAGTAAACTATTGCTTTCACGGACAATTAATTTCCCCCTGAAAACTTTCGCACCCATTTGGTAACACCCTGTATCGAGTATCTTAGGAATACCCCGTCTTTTGAACTGGGAGAGGATTCGACTAAAAATATATTATGAT
Source organism: Coccinella septempunctata (assembly GCF_907165205.1). Classification (NCBI taxonomy): domain Eukaryota; kingdom Metazoa; phylum Arthropoda; class Insecta; order Coleoptera; family Coccinellidae; genus Coccinella; species Coccinella septempunctata. The sequence goes on along the minus strand of NC_058190.1, from coordinate 7,700,473 downwards.
ATATATCATGTTTACCTTTCATAAATATTAAAATATTCCTAAATTTTCACGTGATTGAAACTCACAAATTCGAACACAAAACTGCGAAAAACTGTCCTATATGGGTCACTGTTTCAAGGTTTGAACTTCAATGGGATAACTGACAGAAATGAAATAGAAACGGCTTCAACTCGGTCAAGTCCTATTAGGAACTGAAGTTTCTCGGTTAGTTCCAAGCATTCGGTAATCCCATAATGAGGATGACATTCAATATTGTTACGACCATCGATGAACCAGTTTCGTACTTTCCTGGTCTTCTGGGAATACGAGGGATGGATAGGGAATTGAATTAATGCGAAATCAGCTAGTAAGTTCAGCGAAATGAATTTGAAGTTAGTAGCGGAACTCTGTGGTAGCTTCGATTTTAGTTCTGATAATTTTAATGAGGATATGGTTATAGATGAACCCGTGCTGTTTGATGGATTATAACTGATCAAACTAGTTATTGAGAATTTTAGTTTGAGACATTGGACCAACGCTTCCACCAATTTGCAACCACAAACCTACAATCTAGGTAGATACCATGACACATATTGATAATTTGTTAAGGTATACAGAGTGATTCAGAACTCGAGGCATAATTGAGCAACGTATACTTCATTCACTTTTATTTTAGCAGTCGGTTGGCCATGGAAATTTGACACATTTCACTCTGTATAGTACGAAAATGTGGGGTTATGAAGCTTGTCAAAACATTTTTGGGTTTTAAATCAACGCTATGTTGCCCGTTCTACGTAAAAGTTTCTGTTATTACGTATTTTATCACAATGTCGAATCTCTTCGGAAAATATCTGATGAAGTTTATACAAACTGATTGAAGGCATACCAAATCCAGTTATTTGCATGGAAAATACAAGAGATCAGTATAATATCATAATATGCACTAGCTTAAGGAGAGTTAATGTTCGTTATCTTCTTTGGCTTACATCATTTGTAGATTTCAAAAATATTAACCCGAAGATGAAATGCATATGATGCAGTGGTTGGCAATGGGTATCTCCCGAAGGAATTAACAGATAATTACAAGAATGTTAAATTTTTCAATAAAAATCATCTTGCATCAATATAAGTAAAAGGAGTTGAAGGAAGTTTCAAGTTAAGATGCAACTTCACCGTTGAACAAAAATGTCACATGAATAAACAGTAACAGGGCAACTTGCGCGTATTTGTGGCTATTCATCTTAATACATTGATGTAATTATAATAATTAGGTATTTATTAGTACCTTAAGACATTTACATTGTATAGGACAAGTCAAATGAAAAACAGAAAAATTCGTTTTAGGGAACTCATTCTCCGATGACATTTATCGAAAATCCTGTAGTTAACTTTTCGCATTAATTCACTCAAACATAAAATTCTGAAATGCCACCACTTTTTTGGGTCTCCCAATAGAATGAAATTCTTTGTCATACTCTTCATTCACAATCTTTCTGATTGTGGAAATATTCAGCTGAAATATAAGTCGTTTAGATTCAGATGAAACATTATATAAATTCTCTTACATTGAATATGTTCGCTATCGTCTGAGGTAGTGTGGATTTTAGAATATCAGGGTATAACTATTTGAATGAGCGGACCTGAATTCTAAATAGCACTTCCTGAAACCCTGTCTTCTCTCTCTTTGAAACACTTTCGACATTTTCGAATTTTCGTAATAAAAATTGATATTACTTGTGGCAACGGCGTTATGACATTAACGACATTTCATGAGTGCCAACCTAACTTCGTTCTAGTTGCAAAAACTTGAGAAAATTATTTCATGGCCAACCAACTGCTAAAATAAATTTGAATGAAGTATATACAGGCTGTTATTCTTGATGGAAAAAGTAAAATAAAATTTTTGGATATTACCTCGTTTCCGAGATATAAGTGTTCAAAGTTTCTGCATGTCATCAATTTTGAACTTTGATAGCTGATAAAATACAGAAAGAATGAATCAAATGTTCAAAAATGTCACCATTAGCATCAATACATGCTTGGCAAAGCAGAATAATGGAATTAATTGTATACTAATTGCATGTTTTGCCTATTCTGAGTGGATTCGACTGCATTAATAATCGTTCCATTAATTGCTCTTCATCACTAATTTTCACTGCGTAAACTAGTTGTTTCAAATGTCCCCATAGAAAATAATCCAAAGGATTCCAATCAGGTGATATTGCTGGCCATAACACCTGACCACGCCGACCAATCCATCCACCATTGAAATTTTGGTTTAACCAGGCGACAACATTTCGTCCAACATGCAGTGCTCCATCGTGCTGATACCACATACAATAGGGAATACTCCTTCTGACGAAAACGATGTATTTTTTATGAAATATCTTTGGAACGTCACATTTTGAAATAACCATTTCAACCGTTTCCCAAAAAAAATTATTTTAAGCATTTAAAAATGAAAAATAAAAATAGGTATTCAAAGTTTAAAGCGTTTCATGTGGATTGCACAAGTTGGCAACATCGACTGAAATATGCCTTGATAATAAAGGACAACAAATACAAAGATGGCTGTCTATGAAGTCTGCGACGAACGAGGAAGGTCGTAAAATTTTATGGGATTTTTATGGCTGGTTGCAGTTGAAGCTCGCCAGTAAGTATGCGCCTGTAGATTAACAGCTGTTATTTTATGAACAAGCTGATCGGACATTGTTCTTTTCATTGTCTTGTATGCGCTGTTGCCAAATCGTAAACTCCGCACGAAGCGATTTAAATTTGGAAACCTCATATTTGAAGAATGATTTTGAATAGTTTCCGCGGTGAATTTGAAAAAAATCATGAATGAAACTAATAATTATTCAGTTTAAACTTGCATATGCAGTGATAACCCAAATTGAGGAGAATTCCCCGTTACCAGATCCACAGGAAAATCTTCTAGCGAGATTGTTTTCCAAAAAACTGCAAGTACCCATCGGCATTCGAATGGTCAGGCAGAACTTGGATTGGTAGTAATTTTCCGTTAAAGACTTCGCCCCATACATTAATGGAGAATCTTTGTTGAAACCCCCTTCTTTTAAAAGCTTGAGGATTGTCTATAGAACATACATGTTCATTATGGGAGTTAATTATGCCATCTCGAGTAAAAGTAGCTTCGTCCGACCAAAGCGTCCCCCTTTAGAAATTTTCCCCATACATGAATGGAGAATCTTTGTTGAAAACCTCATCTTCTTAAAGCGTGAGAATTTTCTAGAGACCATACACATGAGAGTTATTTATGCCATCTCGAGTAAAAATAGCTTCGTCCGACCAAAGCGTCTTCCTTAAGAAATTTTCATTTTGCTCATGCTGCTGAAGTAGCGACTGACAAATCTGTGTATGTGATCTACTGGGTGCAAATTATGTACTTTTTGTATATGAAATGGATGTAAAATTTCCGTTTTCAAGGTTCTACAAACAAAACTTTGGGACATATTAGGACGGGCAGCAATGCGTTAAGTAGGTACTAATTTCCGCATTATCGAGCACACAATCTATCACTTCTTCTTCTCTCATAGCATCACTCGAATAGATCAAGTGCTGTTAGCGAATTGGCAAAAAGTGATGAAGAAGAACAACAATTGTTGAAAATTACTGGTCATAGCAATCAAAATTCCATAAAACCATACTTAAATCTCGATAAAAAACACCAAAACAAGATCATAAATATTATGCGTGGTAATAGATCTTCTATAGTAGAGAACAGCCAGCAACGAACCTAATGTTGTTAAGTTAAATTTTAATAATTTCACTTTCACTAACTGTAATTTCAATAAATAAATAAATGTTTTGATGTGTTTTGAGATATGAAATTTTTTGTCAAAAAAAATTTCGTCGAATATCCCTCGGATATTGACAAATGCCTCATAATTTTCTGACAAATTTCTCAAGCTCGTTGCTCAGCCTTCGGCTTCGGGCTGTTACCAAGGAACGAGCTTTCGATTGTCATGAAATTATCTCGTCTATTTAATCAATGTCCTAGGGATATTACTACTGAAAATAGAAATCATTTTGAATCCATACTGTCAGAAGTTCCCAAATTTATAAGCTGTCTCTTCAAAATCTCCTCTGAATGTGAATTAATTGCGACTCTTATTCCTTATATCATCAAAATCAATACCCTGTGCGTTTCTTCTGAAACAACTGTATTTTCATATACAGAAGTTTTTTCCGACTTCATTTCATAATAACTCTCATAAAAATTGAGATAATAAAAGTTGGATCATTCAAAAAGCAGGGAGTCAGTTTTGTTTATAAATAACTGTTTTAATTGGATTCGAGCATATTATGATGGAGTAACAGGATCAACATTAATGAGCTCACGTCAGTAGGAATGCGTAGAAGTTCGGTTTTTTCAGTTCAAATCCAGGAATACTTGATTAACAATTCATTTTCCATAAACTAAGAATTCAGAATATATAATTCTACAGAATCCTTTGCTCAAAAAAGTAGGTACGGTTTCATGAAAGAGGGATTCAGTTATTATTTCATTCTTCTTTGAGTGCACTTAATGACCGTCTCTCACTATTTTGGCTATATTCATAACCATTCATCGTTTTGCTTGTTACTGAAAATATAACGGGGAAATGGCATGTTTCGTTTCGTGTTATTTTCCACTATCTTTGCCATCAATGTTTATTTCAAGCAAGGGTTATGCTTTTTCAAGCATACAGATTTCAAGCACTGATTTCATTATGGCTTGTCTGCGCTAGTTACTAGTGACTTTTGAAACTCAAATTGTTACAGAAGAATGGGTTAATGAGTATAAAATACGAGATCGTAGAAGAATTAATAATAATAATGAATACGTGTTCCATACCTGTTCGAAGAATAACTATTTCGTTACCGAAATTTTTTAATTTTTGCAGTAATAACAAAACGTTTTTTGTTCTTGTATCGTGGATCATTATTCTTCTTCGTTTGGCGTACTACAACGGGGTAAACGGGAAAAATCAAATCCGATTAGTTTCATAAAACAATCAGTGTGATATGAAAATTTATAATCTTGTTTTAGCCTGGATTTAGCTTGTGTTTTTAGAAGCTTGTAACTGGAAAACGGTGCATTAATTGAATGTTCCACCGGTTCAACGGTATACTTTTTTTTTGTAAGATTAATGATAAAAAGATAAATGGAGGAATTTCGCTCATATCATCAACGCACAAAAAGTTTCCGATCATTGTGACCCGACTTGGTGATCCTGAAGATTTATGGGTGTTGAAAACATTCCGAAATTTGTATTGAGTCAAATTCGAAAAACTACCAGAATTAGTAGAGGCGTTCGGAAGTTATCAGAAACAAACCGAACTATGAAAATATATACCTTATCAAATTATCAATATTTGTCATGATCTGATATATCTAACTATACTCCATTCACATTTATTTTAGCAGTCGGTTGGCCATGAAATAATTTTCTCAAGTTTTTGTAACTAGAACGGAGTAAGGTTGGCACTAAGATGTCTTAAAATATGGTGTATGTACTCGTCAATTTTTGAATGGAATGACATTAGACTAAATCGAAAACAAGAGATTCGTTTCGTGGCGGCGCCACCATGTTCTATCCTTGTTCTATGAAAGAAAATCTGATGATACTCTCTCGCTTTATTTTTTTCTACGTTTATATCAATCACAGATTACAGTCACCTCTGTGTTCCTGATCCATCAAGAAATAAGCGGTTAACGAATATTTGTGATTTACACTTGTATTTTCGTTGTAAAAACGAATCTGCAGATATTTCAACACTATAGAAGGATTCGAAGGAGTACTTCTATTTTTCTTCAAGATAATTTTTATTTGACAAATTGTATTCGTGAGGAAGACAATTCAATATGATTTCAATAAAACACAGTTGATTGGCGAAATATTCAATATATTCAGTTGACTGAAACGCAATTTTCACTATACTTGTGAAGAATATTTGAAGAACAGACTCGAACAGATTAACGTATTTCTGTTTCTCAATTTATTCTCACAATTCACATTACGTATTTTCAATACAGTTCCTTTGATAAAAAAATGCTGAAGTTGCCAGAAAACTGTTAGCTCTATCCGTCTCGAATGTTCATCTGATTTGGCTCTGCCTCAATTTCCAACAACAAAGGGCGATAGTCCAATAACACCGAATTCTTAGCTGTAGTTCTTGATTGTCCATACAGAAAACTGAACGACATGTTCAATAAATCAATGTTGTACGACCTTTCTCGAAAGTAATACATTTTCACATACCAATAATCGCTTATAAATACAGCACATTCGCTTGTCGTAGGAATGCATTCAAATTATTTTCGAATATCATTTGACAACTGTCAATTCCTACGGCGCTACCTACAGTGCAAAAAACGAAACTTATCTCTTATTTTCGAAGCGGGAAAAACAAAATCTAATCAGTGCATACACCATTTTCTTAGACATCTTAGTTGCACTCATGAAATGTCGTTAATGTCATAACGCCGTTGCCACAACTAATATCAATTTTTATTACTAAAATGCAGAAAGTGATTGAAAAAAGAGACAGGGTTTCAGGAATTGCTATTTAGAATTCAGGTCCGCTCATTCAAATAGTTATACCCAAAGATTATAGAGTAGAAAGATAGGAAACGCCCTCATATCGCTTGTACTAAAAACCGACTACATTTTGGCCAGTGAAAACACATTTGACAAGGAGATGGCGCTGAAAACGTATTATCAATACAGAAAAAGTGTTTAATAACAGTTTTCTGTTTTATAATTGAGGGGCGCGAAATTCGAATTCTATTCCTTGTATTGAATTCCAATATTGACCTTGTTGAGATCGGAAAACAAACATCCTGAGCGATAAAACAAGAGGATGGTTTTGTTTTGTAACCAGGATGTTAGTTTTCATCTGAACATTGTTTGGAATCGATTGGTATCAATGGAATACTCTGTTGGATGTGATAAATTTTTATTTGCAATCTATAAAAAATTTACAAATTGAATTTGTACAATTTATATTAGAAATTGATATGAACGAATATTCAATTTACCGTCATAGGATACACATTTCCGTTACTTACATATTATTTACAAAATTTTCAGAACCACAATTGAAAAAACCTTATAGAGGTATACAAGACCTGTATTCAAGCCCGTCAGTATAATTTCTTCATGCTTTTTTAAGATTTCTTCATGGTATGGTCTCTTTATGGCACAATATACAGATTGACGAATGAATAAAACACTCACAGAAGGTTTCATAAAACTTTGACTTTCCAAACGACAATTTGACAATCACCCGATTCCCAAATCGAAATCCATAAAACTTTTGCATTTCTGAATATATTGAAGGCAATTGAGAATCTTTGAATGGACGTATAAAAGTCATAATTTCCCCTAAATGAGCCCTTCATGCGAGGGATGCTTCCTGCATACAACAATTTACGTGGATGGACAGTTCTCAATCGACTTGCAGTAAAATGTTCATTGCACATGGTGTAGTCAGTAGTGTTTGCAGGCCTCTACACCCTGAAAATTTTATCCACTTCGTAGCACTGAAAGTAAAAATCAATGAATGACCGAGTCACATGTTACCAGTTTTAATACTTACATTCCCATTTTCCTTAGTAAAATTCGTTTTATTTGATCCACAGTTCTTCACTATACAATAATTTTCGAACGATATTTTGAGGTTTTCGCCAAGAAATTAGACACAAATTTCAATAATCAGCAACTAGAACGGGCTTGAAAAACAAAAGGCGATACGAGGTTGTCTATGGATACGAGAATCAAAACATTCAAAACCTGATTGATCAAAATGGCCATATGACTCTGACATCTCGCAAAATTTCATATGTCCCTCGAATTAAAATTTTAACCAGTCTTAGGGCCTTAAAAACACATTTGAAACACAGATGGCGCTCGCATCACTCTAGTCGCTTCGTTTCCTATCTTTCTAGTCTATAATCTTTGGTTATACCCTGATATTCTAAAATCCACAATACGTCAGACGGTAGCGAACATATTCGATGTAAGTGAATTCATATAATGTTTCATCTGAATCTAAACGACATATATTTCAGCTGAATATTTTCACAATCAAAAAGATTGTGAATGAAGAGGATGACAAAGAATTTCCTTCTATTAGGAGACCCAAAAAGTGGTGGCATTTGAGAATTTTATGTTTGAGTGAATTAATGCGAAAAGTTTGCTACAGGATTTTCGATGAATGTCATCGTAGAATAAGTTCCCGAAAATTGATTTTTCAATTTTTCATTTGACTTGTCCTATACATTGTAAATGTCTTAAAGTACCAATAAATACCTAATTATTATTATTATATCAATGTTTTGAGATGAACAGCCACATATACGCGCCAGTTGTCCTATTAATTGTTTATTCATGTGAAATTTTTGTTCAAAGGTTCATCTTGACTTGAAACTTCCTTCAATTCCTATTACTTATATTGATGCAAGATAATTTTTGTTGAAGAATTTAACATTCTTATAATTATCTGTTAATTCTTTCGGGAGATACCCATTCCCGACCACTGCATCATATGCATTTCATCTTCGGGTTAATATTTTTGAAATCTACAAACATCTACAACAGTAACTCTCCTCAAGCTAGTGCAAATTATGATATTATACTATGATCTCTTGAATTTTCCATGCAAATAACTGGATTTGATATGCCTTCAATCAGTTTGTATAAACTTCAATTTTGTTCGTCACATATTTTCCGAAGAGATTCGACATTGTGATAAAATACGTAATAACAGAAACTTTATTATTTAGAAATGTTTTGACAAGCGTCATAACCCCACATTTTTGTTCTATACAGAGTGAAATGTGTCAAATTTCCATGGCCAACCGAATGCTAAAATAAAAGTGAATGGAGTATAGATTGTAAGTTTGTGGTTGCGAATTGGTGGAAGCGTTGGTCCAATGTCTCAAACTAAAATTCTCAATAACTAGTTTGATCAGTTATAATCCATCAAAAAGCACGGGTTCATCTATAACCATATTCTCATTAAAATTATCAGAACTATCGACAAAATCGAAGCTACCACAGAGTTCCGCTACTAACTCCAAATTCATTTCGCTGAACTTACTAGCTGATTTCGCATTCATTCAATTCCCTATCCATCCCTCGGATTCCCAGAAGACCAGGAAAGTACGAAACTGGTCGTAACATCTCTCAACAACATGGAAAGGATATTCGGATAATAAATGTGGTTCGCTATCAGAATTCAATGGTTTCTCCCTTTTGAAGAAGATATTATATTATCGAGAAACTTGAAATGGTTGAATAACTCATTTTTATGTGACAATCCTGTTATTAAATTTCTCGTTCGAGATAGAATTTTTTTGTAATTCAAATTCGTTTCATTCTGTGACTTAGAATTATTATAATTCAAACCATTCTCCCGATTGGTTGTACAATAGTTAAGTATTTGTGTAGCGCAAAATAATGCGAAATACAAAAAATAGTGTTTCTCAACGGAAATTATTCAATATTTTACTCCGTACTATGAAAGCAAGTATCGTTTCATCATCAGTAGCGAAATATTTTACTTTGCGTAACAGGATGCGACAAGTAAAAGGTTTCAAAACGTCAATTAGTTTTAATAAAAAGTGTTACTTTATACAGAGTAAGAACCATTTAGAGGGGGACTACAGGGATATTGAAATCCGTTAGAAATACAGGCTGGCTTAAATTACAAAAAAGTTAAGGATGAGTGAGTTGGGGTGAACAGTTTTAAAACATCTCTGATGGTTCCCGAGATATCTCGAAAAAACTGAAAATCAAGATTTCCTCTTTTTCTTTATAACTCATTCGTTTTTCTCTCGAAAAACTAGTTATCTCTAACTACACGAAATTCTGTTTATAGCCATTATACAATATAGCGATTCTACTGGTGTCGTCAGATTTTTTTTATCTCTCATTGTTTCAGGGACGCGATAGTCCATTTTTTTTCTTATGGACGCCATATTGATTTTCCTCATGGGGTGTTAAACAAAAAAATAACTAATTAAATAGTGTATCACGACTTATGAAAATATGAATCGTCACAGGTCACAGCCAAAATTGAGTTTTTGTTAAAATTTTGTGAAATGTATACCAAGTAGGCTAATGATTTATTTCGTTTCCTCAGATTTACCTAAACGTAAAACATTATTCCTGTGTGTTATTATGTATCAAACAAAAAATAAAATATTAGATCGGTAAAACAAACCTTTTTTATCCAAAACCCTGGACAGCCTTTCGAATTTCTTCAGGAGGTATGGCCCTCATTCCTTCTTTAATTCTTTTGCGAATTTCATCTGTATTATGTATCGGGACCTTTAAGACTCGCCAAAAATTGTAATCCATCGGATTCATGTCCGGAGATCTAGCCGGCCAGTTAATGTATCCCTTTCTCCTAATCCACTGTTCGACGAAAAATAGTATTTAAAAATACCCTGACTTCCAAGTTATTATGCTCTAGGGCACCATCATGCTGATACCAATACTTTACGTAGCGTACAATTGGGAATGTCTCTAGAAATTGTTCTACATCATTTTGTAGAATATCTTGTTACGTGGTTACTCGGAGAAAACTAATCTCGAGCGCCAGCTATTCTTTTAAGGAAGAATAGCAAACCTACCAGAGTAGCTGCTAGTCGGAGACAGAGTTCGCTGTTATCTAGGGTGGTAGCGATAACGAAGAAGTCAAAATCGAATTATGTAAAAGTTTATTCACATCTTCGGAAACTAATTATATGTACAAGGGAGATATGGGTAGGTATGAAATATGAGTGATACTATAAGCGAACATACATTCGGGAAATTCTATCCGGTCACGAGCACTTTATGAAATTTATACCGGGTGCAGTGAAAAATCAAAGGTTCAATAAAAATGCGCCAACCAGAACTGACGGAACGAATACTAAGGACTTGCTATACGGTATCGGGATGTAGTTGTATTTCTCCGGAAATGAAACACAACCAGGGCGGATCTGTTCGAGACTTTTATTCGCTACCCCAAGGGCTATGACGCACCATGACTGATAGCGAAGAAAAGGTCTATTTCTAGCGCCACTACGGGATTTCACTGACTACGAGCGGTATCTCTTATTCTCTGGCCCAAGGGTTATAACGCGCCATGACTGACAGAAAAGAAGAGATTTCGGATTCAACACTTATGACGCGGAACGCGGACAGAGGGGTTGACGGGACCTTCCCTTCAGTACCCCAAGGGCTTGCGCACCATGACTGATAGCGAAGGGAAAAGTCAGACTCGCGAAACAGGGTAAAGAACGATAAAATACAACAGAAAGCGATACAGTACAGCAGTATCAAAGTTAAAGAAGTAACGGTGTAGGTCTAACAAAGAAACTGAACGGTACAGACGGGGACCCCTACCTCCTTTGTTTCAAGCACTCGCGGAAACTCAAAGGAAAGAAAAGAAAACTAAAAAAATTAATTCTAAATAGCACTGATGCAACACAAAAAAGTACTTCTTAAACGGCGAAACTCAGAAAATACGGAAAACTAGCTGAAGTAAGAGAACTGAATCTAAAGCTGAAGTCACCACGTTGAAACTGAAATCTAAGAGCGAAAAATCGAAAGTCGAAGTACTGAAGTAACCGAGCAATAGTTAAAAGGTAAGTGCCCGTCGCGGGGGAAAATTTGCTTTTATAGGCAAATCCCCTCTCACGGTAAAAATCTGAAAATTCCAGAATGCCACAAGAATGAAAAACGTCGTCAGCTCCGGTTTATCGCTTATCAACATAAGAAAAACGTCGAAATCTTCAGCGGCATGTAAGAAAAACAACGTGAAACACAGATAAACGGTTTTTTACATTTACTCTGCCTATCGGAATGAACGTACGGAATATTCGAAAATTAAAAATATTTTCAAAGACGGAAATTTAAAACGAAAGAAATGCATCAAAATGAATTCCAATTTTCTTCAGAAAACTGGGGTTCATTACAATCTAAGTACATTTACTGTACCATCGATCGATGAAGTATGGTCTATTTATCTGGTTATTCAATATAGCGCAATAAACATTAACACTAAATCTTTTTTGATGTCTTGACTCATATTAAATTCTTCGTTGCTTCTTCTAAATAACGTCCCGCGTTATTTTTTTCAACCCTTTTCAACAATTTTTCCAAAAACGTCTCGATTGACAACTTCCTAGCCTACCTATTTTGTATCAGTATCACACCTAATAACAGGAACAACAAAAGAACAACATAACGTAATAAGAATAATAAAAAGAGCTTCCTACATTCGGCCATCCTACACTGAATCCGACTCGGATTCACTTTGATTTTTAACCCAAGACTTGGAACCCAAGAATGATAAATACATTCACCACGTCATACCTACCATTAGATTCCACCTTTTTTCTTGAGGTCCTAGGCATTTTCTGCGAATTTTAATGCCTGCTCCAAATTGTGTTCTCTTGATAGCTATCAAACCTCCCATGTTATGAAGCTTTTTTTTTCTCTTTTCATCCTGTACATCTGAAATATACTTTTTGCACTCAGATCCAAGTATTTCTCTGGATTCATTTTGTCCTTGTACCATAGCCTTTTCTAGTAATTCTTGCTGTTCTGATATTTTCTTGTGGAGCTGTAAAATCACTTCTTCACAGTTTTCCGTCTTAAGTTTCTCCTTTTGTAGTTTCTGGATACATTCATTCGAACATGTCTCAGTCTCTTCCTTCCTGTTATTCCATAGATTTATGGAATTTTCATGCCTCCAATCATTATTCGTATCGTATCCTTCTGAATGGATATTAATCGGACCACAAGACTTTTGTCCGGAATTGTGACGTGACAGATTGAAATTTATTCTAGGAGGATTCTGCATTTGCTTAATATTTTTAGGGTTTTCACTTCCAATCTATGAAACAAAATCAATTAAAAAATGAAATAAACGATTTGCTCTTGATATAGACTCCGAAAAGTTACAATAGAAAATTATAATTTCAGTTTTTTATTTTCAGTTCATTGTCAGGCAACAATTTTTTTAGTCGATTTGCTGCTCAAATTAGTGCAAGAATTTACGCAGGAGCAAATCGTTTATTCCATTTTTTAATTGATTTTGTTTCAGAGATTGGGAGTGAAAACCCTAAAAAGATTAAGGAAGTGGCAGATTTTAGCTTACTTGAAATTCAATTAGATTTTGTCAAACTTCTAAGGGTTGTATCTCAGCCATTTTGGATATTTTATACAGGCAATTTTTGGTTAAACGACTAATTTTGATGAGTTCTACCTTCTGTCAAAAGAAAAAGCTTCACCTTCGAAAACACCCTGTATAGATTGTATGTATGACATAAAGAAGCTATGCAGAGGAACCTCAACGACCTGAAGTGATGCGTCATAGACCGAGCTATTTTTTTTTACGGCGATTATGTTTTTTCAAAAGAAACAAATTATCGAAGAGATCAGGTGTCGTGGTTTGAAAACTCATTTTTGTGAATATCTGTGACGTGACAGATTTTCGCTCCGCCACAAAAGAAAATTTCTTCACCGATACTTTCATAATAAGACGTGACAACCGAAATATTTTGGGAGAAAACCGTTATATTATCATAGGGGGCTTTACCGATTGATATTAGGTCATTGTTTTTCACCGACCAGGCCATGTTTGTAGCGAAACCGTAAATATCTTCAGTTTTCAAAATTCACTTTTTTTACAATTCTTTCCGTTCAACCGTACTCTTTCTGACTCGAAAAAGGTCTTTCAACTTGTTCCGTTTTTCCTTCTCTTCAATTATTTCTGTTTCATTCGGTTGATTGACCGAACAATTTGAGTGTATCCAATAGAGAGATGGAGATGGAGAGTTACTCAGAGTGGCGCGAGTTTTCCGCGGAGAGGGGTACTTCTTCGAGGTCTGGCACTGAAGGTCAAGAGCGAGGGAGTTGAGATCGAGGTGCCGAGAAAAGTGTGTAAGAAATTTACCGTGCAATACAGTTGGAATTACGAAGTTTGCGGAAAGTCACTGGTAGTATTTTTATTCCCTCCGTAGTTCATACCTGGGGTGATATCTTCATTATTTTCCGCTTTCTTTAGTACGATTTACTAGCTGAAAATACCGATCAACCGTTTAAACTTGATGTAGTCATTTTGGGCTGTGTACACTTCCGATTTCCGCGACCGTTCAACCGCCGTTATGTCCAAAGTCCCAAAAGGACTTGGGGCCCTTACCGTATCCTATTTTGTCAATATATTGCCGATTTCCGACAGATCAAGTTGCAGGTTTACAGCTTCTTCCGACCTGCTGTCTGACAGGCCGCCATTTTGAGGGTCACCGAGAGAAAGAGAGACAGACAATTGCACCGCAGATAAAGGGGGTTACTTGCCAGGCTTTCAAAATTTAACCGTATTTACTGTTTATTTTAACCGTATTTTGATGGAGTGCCGTATTTTATAAAGAACCCCACGTCAACCAGTTCGCTTGTTGACATCCACATTCATTTTGACCTGTAAATTTTTTTGTATATAATTCAATTTAGCCGAAATAAAGAACTGATCATTTACTGTGTTGCCAGTTAATATTGCCAGTGAGAGTTTGTTCCCTAAATCAGTTACTTCTAGGTTTTTGTTAGAGGAGGTAGGTACTCTTTTTAACGATTAAAGAGACTTGGAAGACGCTGACACCCTAGTCTTCACTGATATCCTTCTTCACTGATAATTTCAAGTCTACGCCGGCTCTCTATTTTTGGGAGATTCTGTGGCAGACGTGGGGTTAACTGATTGCTCCACTGGCCATTTTTTTTATTTGAAAATTTTAGGTCTCATCAACCACTGAGTTATTAGAGACCACTTTAAAAAAATTACATTTTGTACAATACATTCATATCTACTAAATAATTTTTGATAATTTCAATATCACACATTTATATTAAATTGTTGGTGATTGTTCCAATGTTGTGTCGGTAACGAGGCTCTTGATATCTGGGGCAATTTATTAGGAGATGTTTGATTGTGAGTATTTCGGTTTTCATTTTTCTGGAGCAGATAGTCGTGGATTAAGCTGGTATGTCATTTTCTAAATCGGTTCAATAAAACTTGGTCTGAGCGGTTTAAATTTTCTTTTCAGTATTTAATGTTCGGTTTGATCTCGGCCAGTTGTCGTTTGTCAGTTTTTTTTCCATGTGGTTGATATTAGACGTTTCAGATATATCTAGAAGTCCTCTTTCGAGATATAGTCATCACTAATGTCATTGTCTGAGGTTTTGTACTTCGATGCTTTCTGATCAGCCCTCTCATTTCCCCGAATACGAACGAGAGATGGAACCCATAGAAATTGGACAATTTTGTATAAAGAGTATATCTTTTATGTACATCAGAAGTGGGTTCTGAGAATATAACTGATTAAGACTCAGTAAGCTATTCAAGGAGTAAGTAATAATAAGGTATTTATTGTAAGCTTCGTGTTCGGCATATTCTAAGGCTTTTCGGAGAGTTAGGTGGATTCAATTTGCAGCATATTGATTTATTTGGGGTTATCGTTTCTGTAGTCACTCCATCTTCATTCTCGGTTGCATCAGTATGTATGGGCTGAAATTCTGAGTACTTATCAAGAATATCCTGGAAGGCATTGAAGATTATGCTAGGTCATTTTTTATCGTGTACTAATAAGTCAAAGTTGCAACATAGAGCTTCCATTATCCAAGGTAAAGCTTTCATTTGTTTATCTTCTATAGTTGAGGGAAACTGCAGATTCAATTGTTTTTTATGTTCTTTTTTCTACAAGCGTGCGCGTTCAACCTTTTTCCCGCACGCATTCCAAGTTGCAAAGAGTCACTTTCCCAAAAGGTGCGGGAAAAACGCCTGCTATTTCTTTCCCGCACGCATTTGCGTGCGGGAATGGATTACCAGGGGTTTTTCCCGCACGCAAATATTATAGAGTAAATTAAATTCTATCATGTTTCTTTGCATAGAACGTCAGCGATGAGAAACCCATAGTAATGACATGCAGAATTACGTCTGTCATTTTATATGAATTAATCAAATGAGATATGATCTGTTTCGTGAAATGGATACATTTATATATTTCAAGCGCTTGTAGAAAATAGTTATTTTCCTATCAAGTGCGGAAAGTGATACTTGCCCGCACGAAACTGCCGTTGCCCGAACGATGCGAAGCAGAGTTCGGGTAAGCAGTTGAGTGCGGGCAAGACACTTTACGCAAGAGTTAGGAACAATATTTTTTCTACAAGCGCTTGAAATATATAAATATATCCATTTCACGAAACAGATCATATCTCATTTGATTAATTCATATATAATGACAGACGTAATTCTGCATGTCATTACTATTGGTTTCTCATCGTTGACGTTCTATGCATAGAAACATCATAGAATTTAATTTACTCTATAATATTTGCTTGCGGGAAAAACCCCTGCTAATCCATTCCCGCACGCATTTGCGTGCGGGAAAGAAATAGCAGGCGTTTTTCCCGCACGTTTTGGGAAAGTGACTCTTTGCAACTTGGAATGCGTGCGGGAAACAGGTTGAACGCGCACGCTTGTAGAAAAAATATTGTTCCTAACTCTTGCGTAAAGTGTCTTGCCCGCACTCAACTGCTTACCCGAACTCTGCTTCGCATCGTTCGGGCAACGGCAGTTTCGTGCGGGCAAGTATCACTTTCCGCACTTGATAGGAAAATAACTATTATGCGCTGATAGAATGGTAAAGATATTCTTTTTCTTTCAATATATGAGTTGTTAACCGTTCCACGTGAGTATAACTGTGACGACACAATTAGATTCTCCATATTGTATAATGGCTACAAAACCTATTTTCGTGAAGTTATCTAACAAATGATTTATAGGGAGAAAAAGAAAATCTCGATTTTTAGTTTTTTAGAGATATCGCGGTAACCATTGGAGATATTTTAGATCTGTTTACACCATCACATTCCTCCCCAAATAACTTTACTTTCTATAATTTAAGCCACCCTGTATTTCTAACGGTTTTCGATATTCCTGTAGTCTCCCTCTAAATAGTTATAACCCTGTATATTAAAATTAGAAAAATAACTATTTCGCATTCACTGTGAACTACTCTTATTTTAAATTTGAATTCCTGTAAATATATAATGACAAATGCAATATATCTCAAGACTCCATCTCAATAAATCAGGAATCAATAGTCTAACTGATTGAACCAAATTAAAACATTCAAAATAGAATAAAAAATTATTCCTATATTCCAAATATTTCGAATGTGACAAATCAGCAACAGAAAATACCTTCAAAACCATTAGCCACTAGACCCTCTTCGTTATTTCAGGAGAGGATTGTCATCTCGCTCAGAGAATGACCCATTGTTGAAAATATATAACAAAAATGACCTGTACTTCCAGAAAAACACCCTTCATTGAAAATATTCAATATCTATTTTTTTAGTGGCAACATAAACATAATGGGTAGAGTTGTGTATAGTTTTTAATCTGCAAGATTATCGGAAGTACATATATGGTGAAATGTTTCAGTCAATAGTGTACTCACATCCTATTTTCGTGGGCAGTTTCGAAGGCTGATCTTCTCCTGCATTTTTCAGGTCCAGGATCATAGGTTATCATGACAAATGATCGATCCATCACGTTCGGGGCAGATCTGCTCCTAACAGGTAAAATGATATTGTTGAAAATATCATCATCGCACATCTCAGGTGTACCCATTTTATCCATGAAGGCTTTCATACATTCCTGAATGTCATTGTAGTATTCCTTCAAACACTTTCGGTAACCCAAACGATTTTCTGACAATTCTTCTGTAGAGTCTATTTTATCATCATGCACCGTCCTTTCCTTCTGCCTGGCCGAAGGATAGTCAACTAAGAAGAATTCATCACCACCATTGCTCTCCAAATAATTGTCGTAACATTTAAGGTCACAGTTCGCTTTACGACCCGTGCCTAAGTCTGTTTCTAGTCCTTGCAATATCTTGGAGACGTTTGGAGTTTCTATTAAATCGTTCAGAGAATTTTTCATCGAGATAGATCTACAATTAGTTGGCGTTTCATCTGAATCTCCAGTGACTGGACTCTGTTCATTAAGAACCAAATCATAAATATTATTTACATGGCGGCTTTCGTTATGTTTGTACTTAATGTCCTCTGACAAAGACTCATCTATACAAGTTTCATAACCTTCTTTTTCGGATGATATTTTATCACTTTGAGTATTTTGGCTATCGCCCCTAATGAAAATATTTCTGTTTTCTTGGTGGTCCATTGAAATTGAATCTTCATCATTATGTTTTGAAAATTTAAAGCATTTAGCATTATTTGTACTTTTGTAACTTATATCTAAATCACTTTCATCAATACTGTTCCTTTTCATATTTATGGCTTCATTATTGTGCTTAGGTTTCGTAACATTTTGAGCATTATTATATTGTTCCAACTCTTCTGATCGAGACGTGCATGATGATGTATTGAAAGACGTATCATCATCAACGCCTATGTGAATAACCTCCAGACATTCTTGGTATTCTTCCAGGCATTCCTGGAATTCTTCTAGGCACGTTGATCCATCTTCAGTATCCTGAAAAGTGTTTTAATAATTAGGGTGAATATTTATTAATTCCGAAAATGATTAGAATTCGATTCAATACAAGAAAAAATTCGAATGCGTAGAATTCAATACATATTTGGTTGTACTGAAGAATATAAAACACAATATTTTTTATTTTTCTTGAGTACTATCTTTCATATACGATAATCTTTTAGTCAATCGCCAAGTAATAATATAGGTACTAAACTTTGAATGTTTCCAGAATTGAGAAGAAGGAATGTTAATTATAAATCATTCAAAACGAAGTGAACTTGTCTCTTGTCTCATACATAAAAATATGAATGTAGGAGTAGAGTAAACTAATTCCTATACTTAAGCTACCTTTAAGCCGCTTCGCCTTGAGTCTCGTACGGGAGTGAATATTTAAGAGAATATAGAATTATTGCTACTGAATTTGACAACTTTGAAGAAGCTCAGAATCGATAATGCTTGTCTGAAAATCGAAAACATTGATGTGAAAATCTGTTGAGATATTTCGGGTTTAACATCAATATGTTTAAATCTTATATAATGGAACATATATACAGGGTGAGTCTTTGACTCGTACAAATATTTTAACAGTAGATTCTTGAGGTCAGAAGAAACTTTTTTCTTTCATCATTTTTTCGAATCCGTTCGATTTAAAAGAGACATGCTCTCACTCACAGTTTTATCGAATGAAATGAATTTCGGATTATAGTTTTATATTTTTCGATTAATCTTTTTCGAATACCCATCACCCACGTCTTCCAGTTTTTTCATTATGACCATTATGTGTCATAAAAATAACAAAAATTCAAAGAACCCATCTTTTGAAACTAAGTTGGACGCTATCCAATGAATATTTGACCGTGTTGTAAAATAAAAGTATTCTTCATGCGTATACGAGGATGTATTGATATCTAGTTAGCCTAGACCAGTTCCATGCATAAAAAATTATTGCGTTACCAAAGCAACGAACAATAACTCATTAGAAATGTCAGTGTGAAGTTTTAGGTCAGAAAGTAAACCAGAGTTACGCAATAAATCAAAAGAAAGAAGATCATCAAAATTGTGAAAATCGAAGAATTGCAGTATCGAGCCATCATCAAGTCTGTATTTAAAAGGGTTAAGAGGTTAGCAGATTTACGAAGATATGCTTAATACCCTCGGTGATTTATGTCCTTCGTATGCGACTGTGAAAAATTGGAGTACAAGCTTCAAAAGAGGTAAAGAACCAATAAGTTCGGATTCAAAAATTATTTCTCTCTTTTATCAGCTAATTAAGAACATAGTCTGAATTTTTTTCACAAATACTAAACTAACACTTCATGACATTTATCGATCTAAAATTGGTAATAATCAACACACTTGAATCCAGTTTCGACAACCAATCTTCAAAATTGAGAAAAAACACCTATAAACTGAGAAAATGGATTAATATGACGAAAATCTCAAAATCCCCTTCAAAAATGACAATGACTGCATTAACTTTTTACTTCGAACTGTCATCACCAAGTCGCTGGAATCTACATTTGAATTCCCAATATCAGGCTAAGAATTTTTCAATATATCCTTGATCTACACGGTGTTTTCCAAATTTGAATGGAAAACCACTCTATTTCTTGAACATAATCACCGATGTATCCGAAATTTAGAATGAATATATAAAGAAGAAGAATAAACTAAATAGTGATGGATAAGAAATAGGTAAAATTGAACAAAAACTAAGCGGCTCTCATTGTCTGTTCGAAATGTAGGCTTTCCATCTGAATACATTTTTCAGCTCTTTTACATTGAAAGGCCCTCATATTTTATCTTTGCTAATCGAAAGACTTATGGGTAAATGATTGTTAAAGACCCATCCTTGAGTTACGCTTCATGAAATTGATGTTGGCGATCAAATAAAAACTTGACTTAAATTAAAATTAACATTTAATAATGTATATTCAATTGATTTAATTCATAGAGATTCAAAATTCATACCGTTTTGAGATAAATATGGTGTTAAATATCGACACGAGAGAAAAAATTATTGTCACTATCTAGAAAAAAAAGTCCTCATCAACCTCGCAATTTGGCGAATTGAATTAATGAATCTTATAGTTTACGCAGATATCGAGGAAATCATTGAATTCATTTTACAGGGTGATTTCGCGAACTCGTAAGAACTGTCTGAATTTATGTGATGAATATTTGATTTCAGTTCTCTGGAACCTCGAAGAAACTTTTCATTCCAAATTTTAGATAAATCGGTGATTCCGTTCAAGAGATAGAACACATGTGAATCAGAATCTAGAACTCTTAGATGCTACATATGAGGGTTTTTCGTGATCCTCTAGGATCCTCACATTAAAATGTTTCCCATCTTATCTGGAACACGCTGTATATTCTGCACACACATTCTGCAATTATAATTTTCTTCAGTTGCCAAAATATCCCACTTTCCAACCTTTTAGAAGTCTGTTAAGGCTTTCCACCGTTGAAGATGACAATGGTTTTCATTCGTTTTGAGGTATAAACAGTAGGTTCTGTGGAATTCATACGGTATCAAATGCCTTTTTTTTCTTGAATTTAGTCGAGTTTATACACGCTGCCGACATATAATCCACCATCGTTCAACAGCTGACGGTTATTTTCCCATTTAGAGTGATCCGAACAATCATATTACGGATTTTGGTGAGGTATCAAATCACTTGAAACATTTTCTTTTTCGGCAACTTTCACACGTCGCGCGTCGCCACGATCAGCTCCACCATTGGCGCGGCGACTGACGTTCACTTCCTGATACTCTACCTCTCCTACTATTTCACAACAGCGAACTAATTAATCAGGATAATTCTACTACAATTATCTCCACAAATATGCCCGCAACTTCTAGTCTAGCAAAAGACTACCAAAACCAGTGAGCCCCATCAAAAATAGTCGGCGACCACTATCCGATATAGTCACCCATCTCATAAGGAAGTGAATTGTAAATCTTGATGAATTTCATCAATAAAATAACTGTACAACTTTCATTGTGAAGATAATTTTATTTTATGGCACCTTTGATTTATTCTCACTTTTGGCGATTGACCTATTGTAATAGGTTGAATGAATAATCAGAATGATCTATTTTGCTTTCATTTCGAACAAACGATAAGGCGCTTAGTTTTTGTATTATTTTATGCATTTTCTATCCATAACTTCATATTTTATTCATATATTATAAATAACTTTCAGAGACCCATCCTTTAGTTAAGCTTCAGAAAATTGATATATTCGATCACATGAAAACTGAAATTAACATTCAGTAATATCAAAACATGTTATTGTGGAAACAGTCAAATTTGGAGAAAATTAGAAAACTCTCTTTATCTTCAACTCATCCAAGCTTTCGCAAACTTCTTTATTAGCTTCTTCAGGAATCTAAAATACATGTGGTGTAACTCTCATGAACAGTAATTAACAAAGTAAAAACTCACGTTTAAGTTGAGGTTATACGAATTAAGCCATCTCCATCTTACTTCAGAAGAAATATTTACCATCAATGATAGTTTCTTTACAAAAATTCTATACTTTGACAATAATCAAATTACATTCGATAATTAATTACTCCATTCAGTAATTAGTAATATTGAAATGATCAAATTCATAAATATTCAAAATGCACTCCGTTATCAGGTGAATAGTGTGTTGAATATCGACACGAGAGAAAAAATCATGGTTATTATCAAGAAAAAAAATCAGTCCTTGGCAACCTGGATGATGCTGCAATATAATTTGGCGAATTGAATAAATAAATAAATCTTGACAGTTTACGCTAGAAGAATAATTAAGAAATTCATTGTACAGGAGATTTTGCGAACTGTCAAGAAACGTTCAAATATATGTGATACGGTCCTGCAAATTGAATGATATTTGTTTGCAGTTTATTGGAACCTCTTGAAAACTATCTTCATTCTAAATTTCGGATAAATCGGTGATTCAGTTCAGGAGTGGTTTGAATTTCCGTTTAAGATTGAACGACACCCTGTATATCGAAATCTAGAACTCCTAGATACTACATATGGAGGTTTTCCGTGATCCTCGTATTTTTTGTCTCACATTAAAATATTTCCCATCTTGTCCGGTACACCCTGTATTTAGGGGAAATTAGAAATGAAATTTGTTTGGAGATATTTCGATTTAAGCATTTATTTTTGAGCTATATACCAGAAAATCTTGGTAAGCTTCAGAGATAAAACAAGTATCTGAAATCGAATAAAAAAAAATGAACGAATTTGAGTATAATTCAGATCGCGTTTCAGGATCCAATTAGAATTAAAAAGCGCAATTTTTGCTATCGCCCACTATTTCTTGGAAAATATAACAGATAAGTACATGAAAAGTTTATGATTAAATTGATTTGAATAAAAAAATTGAACATATTTTTAGCCAACAAAATATTTTAGTTCAATATCAATTAATGAAAAATATTTAACGTGTTTAATAATGAGTTCCTCATAATACTTATATCTCTATTACGTCGCTTCACATTTCAAGATTTCATTTATCCATTGAGGTATCATATATTGGTTTTTTTCACTGAAAGTATGCTTCGAGATGATTTTTTAACAATAAAATGAACCAGGAAATTGAAAACCAATGTAAAAGTTTTTTATTCAACACGAACTTTCCATGAAAATGGTTTCAATGCGTTTCTGCAAAATGATCACCAAATATCACTGCCATTTCATTTAGATATGAGTCCCTTCTTTTCACAGCCATAATCCACTCATTCCTCATAGTCTAGTTCTTCGGAAGTCTACATAGATTATATTGAATTGATTCGAAATGAGTAATTCAACTATGATAAATTGAATCGATGTAGGTATACATTCGTAGGTTAGGGTAGGTTTTAACATGCGGCTGCGACTACCAAGGTCATTAGCCGATCGACCAATTATGAAGGCACATGCATTCTCACATTTCAACATCACACAAATAAAAAAGTGTATAAATAAAATAAATCCAATATGATAAAATTCATGAATAATGGAATAAATATTTTATAATCACACGAAAAAAAAATGACAAATATACATATGTACATGTACAATAGAATAAACATACATTCGTAGTTACTTCACCTGTGGAATTTCACTTTATCCCTCTCTTCAACTCTTTTCGTACGATTAATTGAACTCCACGAAGACACCATTATTACTTTCATGAATGAAAAACAATTTAATTAAGCCTTTTGGAATTTCGTTAACGGAAAGCGTCATGATAACGATATTCCTTCTGAGGTCATGTATGGTGAGAGATGGCTCAACAGTGATCGGGACATTGCTAATGGATTTGCAGATCATTTCCGGTCAGTTTTTGCTGCGGCTTCTTATCCACCTTCTGGGATGACGGAGGACGACTCCACTTCTGGTTGCGATGTGGGTGGTATCTTGAAACTTGAATTGACCGAGGTTCTGCAAAAACTTAATAGCTTGGATATTAATAAGGGCCCTGGTCCGGATCAGATTCCCACAATTTTTTTACGCAGATGTTCTTCATCCCTGGCTTTACCTCTTCAAATTGTCTTCAACAGATCCCTTGAATCTGGTACTTTCCCATCCAAGTGGAAGGAAAGTTTTGTCAGGCCTGTTCATAAGTCAGGAACTAAACTCAATGTAAGTAACTATCGCCCAATTTCCATCATAAGTGCTATACCTAAGTTGCTTGAACTGCTGGTGTATGATAGAGTCTATGAGAAGATTTTGCCGGGTATATCTCCTCGGCAACATGGTTTCTTGAGAGGCAGAAGTATCGAAACTAATTTGATACTTTTCACGCAGTACTCCATTGATGCGTTGGAGCGTGGGAGTCAGGTTGAGGTTATATATACTGATTTTTCGAAGGCGTTCGACTCTGTCGACCACTCAATTCTCGAATCTAAACTTATCCAATTTGGAATATGGGGTGCTCTTCTCAGATGGCTATTGTCCTACTTCAATTTTAGGATTCAATTTGTCAAGGTTAGGGATGCGTTATCTGACGCAATTCTGGTAACTTCTGGTGTTCCTCAGGGCAGCCACTTGGGTCCTCTACTATTCCTAATTTTTCTAAATGATGTATCCAGTTGTTTTTGGCATTCTCTGTTCCTGATATTTGCGGATGATCTCAAAATTTTTCTTGCAGTTAACAATAAGGAGGACGCTCGTAATATCCAGGCTGATCTTGACAGATTGGTAAAATGGTGCGAACATAATAGATTGCATCTTAATGTCGATAAGTGCAGGCACCTAACCATCTATCGCGGTAGTCCCCGCGTTGACTGCACTTTCTCATTGTCAAACAATTTCCTTGAAAGAGTAGACCAAATCAGAGATTTGGGTGTACTATATGATTGTAACATGAGTTTCAAGCCTCATGTTGATTATATTGTAAATAGGGGTGTAAAGTTGCTTGGGTTTATTATCAGACACTCGCAGGATTTCCAGTCGGAGGAGACACTTAGGTATCTTTTTGTAACGCTTGTTAGGCCGACGCTGGAGTTTGCTTCAGTTGTGTGGTCTCCTTATACGTACATGGACTCTGAGAGGATTGAGAAGGTACAAAATAGGTTTCTTATGTATATTTCCTTTCGCCTTGGCATTGAGAGGATACATTTTTCAGCTTCACTCATGAGATCTAGAATCGATCTGCCCTCATTGTTCCTTAGACGCAAGCGTGGAGATGTGATATTTTTTTCTAAGTTGATTTGTGGGGCACTAAACTGCCCTGATCTGCTTGAGCTTTTCAGCTTTCTGGTTCCTCCTAGGCGAACCAGAGGTAGAACTCTTCTTCATATCCATGGTTATAAATGTAACTATTCTAAAAACTCTCCTGTCCCAAGGATTAGCAATCACGTAAACGTTGCATCTGTCTCAGGAATTGACTTTTTTAATCGGTCTTTGTCGGGGTTAAGGGAGGAGATATGTCGGGCGATTGTGGCGTGATCTTTGTTTTTGAATTCTTGAGACTTTTTTTTTTTCTTTTTTCCGCCTTTCGAGCTCCGCCTCAGTTTGAATTTAAATTAAGTTTAAATTTAAATTAAATTGTAAAACACGTTGTCTACTGTTATGAGGTGCTTTTCGCTATCAATGTGCTTGTACTGAAATTTGTAAATCTTGTCCATTCCATTGTGTTGCACACAGTTATTTGTGTTATTTTTACTATTGTATTAAAGGGTATATCCCGTTTATTTCTTTAAATAAATAAATAAATAAATAAATAAATAAATATGACACTCAAAGTTTATTGAAAATTGATGAGAAAACTATGAAAATTCCGATAAATAGCAAGTGCAAACGGATATTCTGCCCAGATTAGTCCTATCCTATTTTGGCTGCAGCCCCTCTCTCCCTAGGCTATGTATATGTGTTTAATATGTCTATGAACTCTTCCAAAGAAAATGGCAATTCAAGGTAAAATTGAGCTTACAATTTTGAGAGGTGGCCAGTACCATATCTGTTTCATTTTCTTGAGATCTTACAGAAAACTTTGTTATATATAAGTAACATAGAAGTATTGTGGCTCGCATTGAAATCTGACTATCAGCTTCTCGAGTCGATTCAGAGCTGGTGCACTAGAGTATCATTTTCCTTCTGCTCTCGACCAGACTATCCAACGCGATTAAAATTGTTTGGATTGACTAGCTTTGAGGATCGGCGAGCCAGAGGCGACATGTTGGTTGCGTTCAGGGCGGTTCACAACTTCTTCGTTGTGGACCTCCATCACCATTTCAGATTAAATTCTAATAATATCTGTGGTCACAACTACAAATTATCCGAGGGACTGTTCAGAACCTCCGGACTTATGAATTTTCTCTCTAACAGAGTGTTTGACGTTTGGAATCGTCTTCCGATTGAGGTGGTGAATGCTGCTACAGTGAACGAGTTCAAGAACAAGTACGATTTGTTTAGGAGAGGTATGGTGTGAGCACTCAGTTGTTTGGTTTTTTCTCATATTAATATTCCTGTTCAGATAACTAGTAGGATAGAAGAATTGTTGTTTTCCTTTTTTTTATATTTTGAGTGCATAGGTATTTACCTCCACTCTTACTGTAATTTAATAATAATAATAATTCGCATCTACCAAGAGGCTAATGCAACTGATGCTGAAAATGGTGGAAGGATTCTCGGAAGACTTCAAAATCAAGTTCGGACTATAAAAATGTCGACTGCTGAACATAACTAGAGGGAAAATAGAAGATGGTACGTTCAAACTCAAGGAAGGTGCAGAAATTGAAGCATTAAAGGGAGGAGACACATACAAATATCTCTGTAATCTGTATCTGTAATGTAGGAACTGTGGGTAAATATATCATTCCATTTGTTTCCACAGCGGTCTTTAAAACTCTACAAAGAAACACATAGATAATATACAATAATAATAATAATAATAGCCAATTTTTTCTTATTTTTTCCCCTTTCCTTCATTTCTTTCTACAAACCTCGGAAGTGGCAAACGTCCGTCAGCTTTCCAATCGAAATTCTGCTAGCTTCGAATATTCATCGAATAAATTATCGCAAAAGCTGATTCCTCCGTCATATGATCTTCGTACTCGCCTTTTCTCGTTATGCGGGGTCGGCTTTTCTAATCCTGAGGCACCATTTATCTAGCCGATAAGCATTATAACCAGACAGGCCAAACTCCCTCATGTCCCTCAGGATACTCGTCAACCAGGTAGTCAATGTCCTGCCTCTTTTCTTCCTAGTAGCCATGGAAAGGCACTTCTCTACGTGATTTTCGGGTCTACGCATAAGATGTCCAAACCACCTTTATCTTGATTCCTTCAGTTTTTTGGTAATGAGTGCCACCCTGAAGCTACCCCGTATATATGCATTCTGACCTTTATCTCACACCGTCTGTTCCGATATTCCTGAACAGTACTGTCAGTATTTCAGAGACGATGCCTATTGGCCCAGTCGTTCGAGTTCTATTGTTATTCGATTGCTGGCCAGTAAAACCAGCAATATCGGAACAGGCCCTAAGTGTAACTCCCACTGCCCAGCGATGCATGCGCATTTCAGTAGTAGGTATGCAGTTTTTGTCCGTGTATTCGTTTCGTATCCCAAGTTTCGCTACCGTATAAGTATTAGTAGAGCCGATCTAACGGCAGCCTTGTAGACTTTGTCTTCAGTTTTCATTGGCATTGTCGAATCAAAGAAGATGCCAGACAGTTCACACCACTTTCTTCATCCAGATGTTACTCTGTGATTCAAATCAGCTGTTATCGTTCCGTCCTTAAAAAAACAGAGCCCAGGTATATAAACTCTTGTTAGAGTTGTGCTCGATACCAGAACTATCAGGGCCGAAATTAAACACCATGTACTCCGTCTTAGCTCTGCTAATTCGCAATCCGTTTGGTTCAAGAGATCTCCCCCATTGCTCTAAACTGTCCTGCACCTCTCGCCAACTCGCCACTATGAAGGCCACGTCATCAACATACAACAGCTTCCACGGTAGGGGTTTCTGCATTTTTCAGTGAGATGATTCATGACTACATCAAATATGTCTCTGTCATATGATAAAACAAATAAATATTTACGTGCTTCACTGTGACAAATCATGCATAGGACAAACGAAACAGTATGTGAAATTGAGAATTAGACCAAAGCAAACAAAACACCATTAGCTTTACATCACTTCAATGCTAGAGGACACAAAAATTTTTAGTAGAGAATCTAATTGGTTTAAACAGAAAATAGGTGAGATGATACAGATTCACTCAACCATTAATGTCAATCTAAGAAATGACTGTTTGGGAAGTTCTACCATTAGTTTATACCATAACATACTTAATTTACTTTCCCGACGCGGGATTTGAATATGAAGAAAATGTTTGTGGAGTTATTTAAATAATTCATTATTATATTATTGTCAATTTGTTTTCTATTTGTTTCATTTGTGTGACTTAACAGTTTATGTTTTCGAAAAAAAATTATCTTGTAGGAGTGGGAGGGTCCTGTCATTCCACTTTTTTCCTCCAGAATTGAATGGGAATCCATAAGAGAATTTTATATGTCGAAAATCTATCCCACGAAAGCAATTTTTAAACACAAATCATAAGGGGTTGTTATTTCCAACATAATAAAGTTATGAGATCTAAAAGAATTGTGTGAGTAACATCTACTTAGTGCTTTCTATTATTCATTTATTTATTTCTAGAACAGGAACCTCAACAGAAAATCCAATAACAGAGGTTCACAACGATTACAATTTATGAAATAATTTCACCCTCTATGATAAAAAACGTTAAAAATGTATACAAAGCATCGAGTAACCACGAACAGACAAATTGGACAAAAAAACTGCATATCAGACAAAAATAAGAAGAGCCGAAATTAATTCTGGGTGAATCATGGAATGGAGGTCAATTTCGAAAAAAAGTTAAAGGAACTACCCTGCTCATTTTCATCGAGGAATCATCTCCCTAAGTCCTTCGCATTTGTTTACAGACACTCTGTATTTATAATTTTTTTCCTACAAAATATGTATATGTTATTCTTCTATTGCCACAAAGCATAACACAATTTTTCAACACACTTTATTTCTTATGTCAAAGGCATAGTGAATCCTTTGTCAGGAAGTGCTGAGGCCAGTTTAGATTTTCCTTGAAGAATAAGAATAGATGTGAGCACAGCAGTTGACTTAATGTAATAATATAATCTTTTTAGTGCTATTACCTATTTTCTGCACAAATTTTTCTCTCTGAATTTTGAAATCTGAAATTTATCAGAACATATTTTTTTAAAGCACCCAATAATTTCTCACCAAAAAAAAAGTGATATGTCTCTTTTCTTTTCTTTATTAGTTTTCGATGGAAACCTTGATAATCCGAAATTTTGGTTGAATATTAATTCTAACGTTTATATTCGTTTTTATAATTCATCATGTTGTTTCAAGGAAGGAGATGTGTTTCTTGTTTAAGCTCTGAATGTAATATTTATTTGAAAATACCAAAAAAAAGTATAGATTTCCGCTTTTTATACCTGCTTTGTAATATGGTCAGCTGGGACTGTTGTTTTCTTCTCTACATAGTAACATATGTAGATACTCGAATGTTTTTTATAAAAAATTTAACACATTACTCATGTTCTGATCTTACTTGGTCCTATCAAAGGTATTTGATTTTTCATAGATATGCGTCTCAACATTGAAATGATTTTATTGGATGATAGGTGTTTTTGAATAAAATTATTTTGGACACCTACAATTCTTATACATTTTAATGAACAACAACGAACAAATACATAAATTCACATGTAGTGCTACGGTGCAAAAATATATTCAGGATTCCTCTGTAGCATTCGTCTCTCCGTAGGTTCCTTCTACAAAGAGCTTCACTCCACTGAAGTTTTCATGAAATTCAGCCATCTTTTCTCTTCTTGTCTAGTGCTGGAAAATAAAACTTATTCAAAATAAAAACTAAGAATTATTTCATTGAGACTCACCAGGAATAAATAGGATAAATCTTCGTGCCAATCTTCGATTAGTTTTCGGAAAAACTAAAAATAATGATTTTCCGTTAAACACTTGCCTGTTGTACTAAAACACACAATCACAGCACACCATTTCAAAACTTTCATTTGAAATTTGATGGAAGCAGAGTTATAAATTGCAAGCAGAGGTATGGTTAGCAGAAACAGTGGCGGTGATTATAATCGCTAAACCAAGGTTGGTGATCTAAACAACAGTTTTACACGAAAAATAACGATGTTTTCCATTTTATACATAGGTACGTATATCACGTTATGAGGGTATTAGAAAAAACGCAAATAGAGCTTTCCATGAAAAATATTTCATATAAGTTCGATTCTCAAAGATGTACCTATGTTGAACGATACACAACTATAATTAGTTGCAACATTATTGTTGCTGCACCTTCAAAAACAAAAGGATCATCCAAAATCGTCAAGGTAGGTGCAGAAATTTATTCCTATTATAAACCCAAACCTAGTGATGCCCACGAGAGTCTAGTTTTCGAGAGTCTCGACTCGTCTCGTCTCGTTTTCGAGATGACACTCTATATTTCACTGACAAGACGAGACTTTTCTCGTACGAGAGTCTCTCAGTGGTCTCGTAGTCTCTCGAATATTTTGAATAATAGAGAAAAAATATTGCTTCCTAATTTGAAAATTTTGGAATCATTTTGTGCGCAGAAGCTTCATCAACAAGCAAATCGATAATGCTTCATTTAAATTCAAAACCATTAATCGACTTTTCTTAATAAACTTTTTAGGGTTTTCACTCCCAATCTCTGAAACAAAATCAATTAAAAATGAAATCGATGATTTGCTCCTGCGTAAATTCTTGCACTAATTTGTCAGGAGCAAATTTACTAGAAAAAAATTGTTGCCTGACAATGAACTGAAAATAAATAAAGTTGAAATTATAATTTTATGTGGTAACATTAATCGACTGTTGTGGCCTCTATTGGAACATTTGATGCCTTATAACAAGCAAAGATTATAGAGTAGAAAGATGGGAAACGAGGCGACTAAAGCGAATTGAGCGCCATCTGTGTGTCACGCGTGTCTTTAAGACGCTAGGACTGGTTAAAATATTAATTGCAGTGCCATTTGCAGAAATATATGAAATTTTTTAAGATTTCAGACGTCAATTTTGATCAAAGAGGTTTTGAATGTTTTGATTCTCGTACCGCTTTTTGTTTATCTAGCTCGTTCTAGTTGCTGATTTTTGAATTTTTTTGTCTTGGTGAAAACATCAAAATATTGTTCGAAAATTATTGATTGGTGAAGAACGGTGGATCAAATAATAAAATATATTTTACGTGATTAAGTTTTTCACTCAACTAAGGAAAATGGAAGCGTAAGTATTAAAAATCGTAACATGTGAATCGGTCATTCATTGATTCTAATTTTCAGTGCTCCGAAGTGGATAAAATTCTCAGAGCTTGAAGACAATTGATTCAGCAAACACTACTTACTACACCATGTGCAATGAACATTTTACTGCAGGTCAATTGAGAACTGTTCATCGACGTAAATTGTTGTATGCTTAAAGCATCCCTTACATGAACGGGCAAATGATGATCTTTATAGGTCTTTATAGGTCTTCTCAATTGCTACTCTTTCAATATATTCAGAAATGCAGAGGTTTTATTGATTTCCATTTGGGAACCGAATGACTGTTAAATTGTTGTTTAGAAAGTCAAAGTTTTATGAAATCTGCTGTGAGTGTTTTGTTCATTCATTAATGAATTTGTATATTGTGTCATGAAGAGACCATATCATAAGGAAATCATAAAAAAGCACCAAAAAACTATACTGACATATACAGGTCTTGCATATGTCTGTGAGGTTTTTTTAAGTGTGGTTCTGAAAATTCTTTAAATAATACCTACATATGTGAGTAACTATGATGGTATGTTGAATATTGGTTCATATTAATTTCTGATATATGTATATTTTACAAATTCAACTAAGTTCATTAATTCAGAACAACCTATTGTACAGAAACAAAACCTTCGACGTATAGCAGATCACCATATAATTTAGTGTCCTAGTTAAAGCTTCATTTACTGCCCACTATTTCAATTTTTGTAAATTTTTTATGGATTGCAAATAAACATATAGCACATCCATATAGCACAGCGTTTTTCCTCGATATCAATTGATTCCAAACAATGTTTAGATGAATACTAACATTTTGATCACAAAGCAAAACGATACTTTTGTTTTGTCGCTCAGGATGTTTGTTTTCTGGTCTCAACTAAGTCGATATTGAAATTCAATACAAGGAATAGAATTCGAATTTCGCGCCCCTCAATTAAAAAACAGAAAACTGTTATCAAAAAGTTTTCCTGTATTGACAATGCGTTTTTAGCGCCATCTCATTGTCACGCGTGTTTTCACTGCCTAAAATGTAGTCGGTTTTTAGTACTAGCGATATGAGGGCGTTTCCTATCTTTCTACTCTATAATCTTTGATAACAAGAATACTTTTGATTTTAACATTATAAGAACTTATTTAGTTATATCCATAGTTTTTATATATATGAATGATAGATATTGGTCCTGCATCCTCTGCCCTTTTTCTTTTTTTGGCTTTATCATTCCTGATAAAAGAAAAGGAGCTAAATAAAAATTATATTAATTCTTTAGTTCACATGGTTGAAAATAATGCTGTTTGGACTCAAGAAATAATGTTATTCTTTGTAAAATTTGAGACGTTTCTATATTTAAGTAATGCGAGACGGCTGATAACTATTACAGTTTATACATACCACCTTTTCCTATTTTTTCCTTATAAAATATTTCCAACGCACGATAAATTGTTTTTATCAAAAATTTTATCGAAATAATAAGAAGCAGATATTCTTCATTCTACTGAAATAAACTTCCTTGGTTAAACTTTCAGGGTCGGTTGTTCGATAGCTGGTTAACTCGACTTAACTAGAGTTTTGCTTAATTACGACAGAACGAAATTAAATAGTCTTATTTGTGTTGTTTCGCGTGTTAGGAGAGGATGCTGAAATATTTAGGAATAGAAAAGGATATTTCTCATTAAACGTCCAGGCAGTTCATGATTCATCATTGAATTTTTTGAATATTGTTTGTCGTTGGCCTGTTTCTAACCACGATTCTACAATATTCAAACAATCTTCATTGTGCGCTTCTTTTTCCCATCTTTATCATAATTTCATTTCATTATTCATAATTTATCGCCGTCACTTATATAAACTATCTCAAAACGAAAAGGATGTTCAAATTTTAAATTTTGAATTTTTTTGGAGAGTGAACATAGAAATAGCGATATTAATGGTTTTCGTCCTTTCAAACTTGTCAAAATTTATATTTCAAAATCAGTGTGGCCAACATAGAACACTAATGTGGCCCATAAAAACAAACAAATCTATGAATCCACTAGTTAACTAATAGTTTTGAAATCCGTGGTTATTTTTTCTATGAACAACGCACAACAAATCTCAAACCATAGTTACAGTTAACCATTGGTTAGATAATCAATGAATTAAACCACGAATGAACAACCGGCCCTCAAGGTATGTTTATGTCCGGCCATAGATAAACACTATAGATGGGAAACTCTCAAATAAAATTTTGTTACGAAGAAAAGCGCCATCTCTTAAACGTCAGCAAACTAATCTCGATTAATTTGCCGAGAGCGCTCTTCACGCTTTGATAAGGTAATTTTATTTTATTGTATTTGGAGACAACTATGTAACAAATAATACTCTGAGTTCATACATACAATTTATTAGATGAAATGTTCACATATGATAATTGAAAAATAATAGAATATATGATTGATAAACAAACAAAAATCAGTTAAATGAAACTTATCTATCTTTTATGAGCTGAAATACCTCAAATTTGGACAAGATTTCAAGCGCTTCATGAGAAAATCATACCTCTTCTTCGGTACTACATCCTATGTAATCAGAAAAGATTTATTCTTCGAATTCCTAATAGTCCGGCTTCTGAAGAATTATGCCAACCATAACTCTATAAAGAACCATAAGAACAGGCAATTTTTTCTCTCTTCTTTCACTTTTACTCGTTGCTCTTGAATTTAGGTACACAACAATATTTCTTCCCAACGAAAACTTGTAATAAAATGAACAAACAAACTTGAAATCGAATGTTGATCATTTGACATATCAATTTCACACACAAGCGCAGAATCAAAGATTAACTTAGTCTATGCTACAAAGTCACTCTAGTTTATGCGCAGAATTATCAGCGTAGGAAACTAACATTTTTTCATATTAATTCGCTGACCTTTCAGAGATGGCAGCAGTTCATTCGGTTCGCGTCATTACTGAGGGAGTTTCACCCCCCTGTGTCCGGCACTCGGACATGAGCTGCTGGTCTTTGATATATCTCATTAGCCAGAAAATTGTGGTTGCATAATAATGGGCGACAGATACCACCACTACTGGTTCAATGGACTCAAAGTCCATAATTCGTAGAGATATCAACTGAAATCATAGGTATGCTGTAGGAAGTTCCCATAGCTTTCCAGAATTTCTAATAAATAATTTTTCGGATTCATATGATGACGAGGAGGATGACGGCACTGACGAAGTAGCAGATTCATCAGATACGGATTCTGATAAGGATGACAGTGACTCCTATAGGGTTTGAATTTTTTCTCCGCACCGTTTGGGAAACTGACCCCATGCTTGTAAAAAAAAGGTAGAGAATGAAACAAATATTTCATAGGCCACCAAATAACAAGATTCATCAGTACAGTATAGGATATTCTGTCCTTTCCTACAGGTACATCTATGGAAATAAACGTAGTTTGCGAAAAAATGTAAGAGGAATGTCAAATTGTAGTGCGGATATTGTATATAAAAATTCTCCTGCTTGGATACAACTCTATAAATATGGTACCTGTGAAGCAATTTCTGATTTTTCTTAGGAACCAGAAGACTGACAGAAGGTGAATTGGACAGATAATCTATGGGAGCAAAAAAGCAATGAAAAAAAGTGTTAGAAAAAGCTATTCAAAAATTTGTTTCGAGAGTAACTTTTTTCAATATTCATATTATAGGTACTACTGAAAATTCAATTATAGATAGCTTGATTAATTTTGAAAAAATAAGGTTTTTGGTAATTTCTTTCTGAAGGTGAGAGATTTTTGGGACATTGGAGTCGTTTATCTTATCTTCGAACTTCTTGCTACAGAACTCCCTTCAATTATGTTAACTTTCATTGATGCAAGGTGATTTTTGTTGAAGAATTTAACATTCTTGTGATAATCCGTTAATTCCTCTGAGAGATACTCATTTCCCATCACTGCAGCAGATGTATTTCATCTTTAGGTTAATTTTTTTAAATTTTCAACTGATTTAACCCCTTCAACCTTCAGCCAAAGGAGATGACCAACATTTACTCTTATGCTGCTGTTTTTCTTGATGGTTTTTATTTTTTATATTATATATTTTGACGATTTCCTCGTAGAGTGTGAAATTATTCATTGTGATAAAGAAGGCTCGTTAACTTATTTCTATCAACATGACGACCCGGTCATCTCGAATTATTCGATTTTGAATCTCTCTTTCGTGTTCTCTTTCACTATGAATCACGCAGGGATGGCCAGCCGGGCGAGCGCTTCAAGTTATGGTGCAACACCTACACCGCATGCAGTTACTACCTAGTTGATACATACAAGGTCGGGCAGCACGAGCAGGGCCTATCTCGCTATGTTTTAGGCGGCAACGTATTATTTTTTTCAGTTTTTTGTTGTCTATTCTAAGATATTATACCATAAAATGAATAGTTAAGTATTGAATATTATGTTATTTAGAAAACAGCGTATTTGTAGCGTTTGAAAGTTTTTTTAGTCAATAATAATATATTCCTGAATCCTAGTTTGATTCGAATATCGAATGAATAGTAAATTTTTGAAAGTTATGTCTATTTTCGAAAAAGGATATTCTTACCGTTTAAGAGAGGTCATAGAATTTTAATGGAATTAAAGGGAACTGGGATAATACAAGTCGTTCAACCTCCTTTGTGTAAAGATCTCAAAGTTGTCAAACAGTTCAGATCTAGATTTTCACGAGTCCCTATGTGAATGAAATTCTTTTAACCTCAACTTTTTCGTAGTTTTTGAAAGAAAACTGTCACTGAGAATAAGCAATGAAAGTGAAATGTTCATCATCATTTATATAAAAAAAATTTTCATCAGTTTCTGAATGAATCATAACCATTTCACAGGAAAATTCAACTGATGTCAGCAGTGAAAGCTAGGATTATTTTGAAAGTCTGGCAACGATGTTGCCATTGACTGCTGACGTCATTTATTTTCTGAACCAAGTTTAGTGTTATTTTCTCCTATTCATTTATTCATCGTTATAAGTTTTTCTCGTTAATTGATCTGAACACAGTAGATATTTCATTGCTCTTATAGCATAAGTATAGTATATAAATGAAGTGTTGAAACAAATATTTCCATTTTTAGCTCTGCATTCTCAAAATATGTGGCTACTTTTCTGACCAATAGAAGAAGGGTACAGTTATTCCGATTGATGAGAGTGAAAACCAATAGGAAATAAGCAACCCTCTATAGTCCCATAAAATGTCCTATAAAAAACAGAATACTTTTTCTCATCGCATTTTATTCAATAGGCATTAAATTTGGAATGAAAAACACCAGGATTTTTTCTAAGGAGAATCAACTTTAACAGCAATAGCTGAAATTATCAAAAAAATCGCGAAAGCTATTCACACAACAAAAACTTCAAATTATCTTGTGGTTTGATAGAAGCTTTTAATAGCATTTAGGTACCACAAGCAGCCCCCTAAAAACTAAAATCTATGGCGAAAGGATTTTTTGCTTGACATCACTGAAAAAATTTATTTTTCGAGATAGTATCCGCCACTGCTCTGTATTCAACGTAAATTATGTTTACCTCAAGCGTTAAAAAAATGTTCACGCATTGTCTGATGAATTTCTGCAAAAATTTTTTAGAGGACTCTTTTTCCATTCGAATAGTTGCACACTCATATTTTATGTATATTGACATATGCAGTGAAATAGTTTTTATAACGCTCGATGTAGGTACATGTATTATTCGACGAAAAACCAAAAATTCCTTACCTGACTGGCTTGAGAATTTCCATCATTTGAGGTGAAAGGTTTTGCAACTGTTATTTTCACAAGACCTCTAGGAGCTCCCTTAAGGATTTGAACAGCCGTATCTAAATTGGCTCTTTCAACATTGATGTCATTCACGGCAATCAGACGATCTCCGGGTATAAGACGTCCATCTGCTTGTGCTACACCGCCAGGAACCAGAGACCGAATTACTATCACGGTTTCTTGTGTACTCAGAGGATCCTGGAAAAATGTTCCTCTCAATTTTTTGCGATGAGAAAACGCCAAAAGTTATACTACAACATTAGGAACCAGAAGTTTGCACGTATTTTGTATATCGACTTAATACATTTGATGTGATGAATAATTGTTGTGATTGTGAATAATTTTATATACAGTTGAAAAATAATGAAAATGATCACTGAAATGGATCCTGATACAGTCCTATATCATTTTTATTTCTGAATTGTCGCAAAGCAATGGAAGAAAACTCGTGTCGTGATGACTGACTCAACCATATGGTTTCGTTTAGGATATCAGCCCGTTCGTGGAAACATAGGATTGTCTAATTTTTCTCATTATCTCATAACTTTGACAATTGTATGAAATAGCTCACTTCGATTCCAACTGACAGAAATAGACTTAGACTTAGGACACAAGTATAAAAAAATAGAATACTAGTTTTTTGAAAATTGAGGGATGCCCCCTCCGACCTTGATCTTGTCTACTCCCCTGACTATAGAGTTCCAAATTTCAACGGATTACTACACGCAAATTCCATAGTACTTCGAAAACAGCTAATTGACCGAAGCAGAAAGCTCCACTCTGGTGCGGTCGGAACTTTTCGTTTTCGCCGAAGAGAATCACTTGCACGTGGATGAATTCATTTCTCTAGTGACAAAATCAAGTATTGTAAATTCTCTACCAGTTCATCTCATTCAAGTTATTTTCTTTCAATTCTGATGCTAACTAGTTCTCCTCAGAAGATAATGTACTCTCTTTGTCTTCTGAAAATTCTTAATAACTCTATTTTCATGCTTTCATTCTATATGAAATGTGTGCAAGATCATGAAGGATCTTCAAACATCTTTATAATCCTTGCGAGTACTGCTTAATTGATACGTTTACTCGAGTCAATTCTTTTATGTGTCTTCTTATGGATAAATATTTTATTACATTTTACAACTCAATAGATCTTCAAACCTCTCTGGATTTGCTCACATGGAAATGGGTATGTTGAACTAGACTGCTAATTTATTGTCTTCGCATGCTCATCTCACTAATTTGAATCAGTTTATTTAATGTCTTGAGTCAACTAAAGTGTTAACTTCTCACTTACATATGACTAATTACTCTTATCGAGTTTCAGATTAATGAATCCTCATGCTCTCCACGATGCGAAGCCATGATATACCGGTTGACAGTCTCTCGTCCTGGTTCCACCCTGGAAGGTCTCCTGTAGTAATCGTTTACTCCCTACATTGGTATAATCTCCTCATTATAACTTGTATTCTCATAGATATATTTTCATATTCATTCATCTTGCTCGATATCCAGATTAGATCTCTAGCCTTCTTCTCTTCTCGAAACCAACGAT
This sequence comes from Coccinella septempunctata, assembly GCF_907165205.1. NCBI lineage: Eukaryota > Metazoa > Arthropoda > Insecta > Coleoptera > Coccinellidae > Coccinella > Coccinella septempunctata. Next base: position 7,661,762 of record NC_058190.1, on the reverse strand, counting down.
TAGTTTCTATCATTTTAACTTTCGTTTTTTTGCGAAATAAAGAAGCTCTCGCAATCAATTTTCAATGATTGCTCTGTTAGTGTAAACGTTGTGTTAATATTGAATTTTTGAACTTTCTCAGTGTCTAAGTCTCACATCCAGTGACTTCTCATTTGAACTACTCAGGATTATCTCTATTTTCAGTTGAATAATGTCACTCTTAGTTTATAGGTGTTTTTAGTATTTGTATTTATTACTGTATTAGCTTCATGCATGCCGTATTCAGTTTAAAATTGTGAACTATATATGTACAACAAATGTTTTCACACTACCACCTCCAACTCAATTATCTGGTAACAGTCCAGTGCATCAAGTCAAGTGGACATTTTCATTTAGAACTGGTACAAATATTGAATGAATGTCGTGAAACAAACAATTTTGATTTTTTTACAAATTAAATATCACTCTTACTATAGCAGCTAGAAGAAAACGCATGACACATTTTCGAGCTCTTTTTACTGAGTATTCCGAATCTGAAAGCAGGCCTTATCATTTCTAGATTTTGAGTGGAAGTGATTCGATAATCGCTAATTCCTATCACAGAGTATTGAGTAGGCGAAAAATAAATGCCTATTCAATAGACATGCACTATGGTAACGCCTACCTACTTTTATTGTATCATTATTCAATACTGAAACAGGAAGGAGAAAGAAGTTCATATTCTTTCCTCATGAAATATTTTGTTGAATATTTACATTTTTGAAATCAGCAAGAATGTGTTATCCGTTTTCTTCTAGCTCTTATAGTTCTCGATATTCCCTAGGTAGATAACGAATTTTGCCTACCCTGTACACGTTAAATGTGATAAGGATATAAAAGTTGTTTCTTTAAGATCTTATGCAGCAATCTTCCTAGTACTGATGTCAGGTTGGTGGTCGTCAAGATTTAGTACTGCCTCTTCTATTGCTGGAGTTTCAATAATATCGCGGTGGAGACCACAATCATTTTTATTTATTTTCAATATACCATAATTGTAACTTAATTAATGTTAATCATAACTAGCATACTAACAACGTTATGATTAGTTTTTATGTAATTCATCTAGTCAGTTGAAGTTCACTGAAATTCAGCAAGTAATTTTTTCTTATTATGAGGTCAGAAGAAATTGCGCAAGCAGTTGCCCTTGTGGCATGAATTAAAAAAGATTATCACTCGTTAAACATTTTGTTTGTCCGGTTTTTTGTCCAGAAAAGTGTATTTCCTTCACAAAAAATCTATTAGACCTCGAATTGAGGATATGCAGAATTTTTTCGGGATTTCTGAAGGCAAAAAATATATAAAGTTGAAAAGTTAGAAAACAGGAAAGATCTGTGAATAGGTACCACCATAAAATCGGCCATATCAAAAAATCCTCGCAAGCCAAAATTTATGAAATTCGTGCTATCCGTTTCCGAGGTCATTGAGGCGTTTCATACTCAAAACTCACTCTGTATGTACCGAAATCTATAATATATTTATACAGAGGTGTAGTTGCAACTTTCAAGCCGAAAGTTATTTCATAAAATGAAGAATTGCCAATGTAAAATTTATTCAATATCAAACAAAAATCTTATTTACCTGGTAGTCCAAGATGGAAAATCCTAATCCATAATCCCCCTTCAGGAGTTCAACAACCGTTGTTTCGTCTCTCCACATAGGAAGTCCAGCAGTCATTTCGAGGGATCTAGATCGTCCCTCAGAAATAAGACCCTGGCTCAAGGCACTGCAGGATACCAAAGATGTTTCCGATTTGGCCTTCACCAAACGATCTCTTGAAGGTATCAGTGTTTGTAGACTGCCTGCCAGTATATTCTAAAAATAAGGTTTACGTTTGATAAAACTATTCAACCAAATAGAAACTACTCTAATAAGTTATATAATTTCTCAAATGTAGATGATGCTGTTGAAAATTAAAGTGGCTTCAAACGTCAGGTTTGTTTATGTTTTGGGATTTATTATATTTCCCCTAATTTCTCTTCCTGAAATCTTTCCCAACGAAGTGATTTGAAGTAAAATTGTGTTTCCCTGGCACCCTAAATGGTCCAAATGTTGAGTTTGTTGAAGGCAAAAGGCACTTGTTTCTTTTGGAGTTCAAGGCTTTTGAAGTCTTCACTCAGTATTTCGGACTTTCACTATTGTTGAAACAACTATACCTTTCATGATGCCAGTACTTCCAGAACAATTCTGTGCATTTCATATTAATATTCATAATATATATATATATATATATATATTTTTTTTTTTTTTTTTTTTTTTTTTTTTTTTTTTTTTTCCTCTTCACCATATAGGGTTGGACTCTTCGCTGCCGGGCATATATATATATATATATATATATATATATATATATATATATATTTACATCTGGCATACTTTATTGCGTCCTTTCAAAAAGCAACCTTATTGCGTCTCCCAGAAATACGCTACCTAGGTGGAATCTGATCGAAGTATATTAATCTACGCAAAAAATTACGTAGTTTGGTCGTTTCAGATCTCAAATATCTTTATTAATAAAGAAGTTGATATACGCACATTATTGCGTCCTTTCATGGTCCTACCATTAGTGCGTCCGGCGTATATTTTGTTTTCATATGTAGCACAATGCTGCGTCCGAATTTTATTCAATCTTTCACCATTAGCATGTTGTTGCGTCCAGCGTAGTTGCCACATATGTTTTAGAATCTGGTACAGTAGGATTATTCGAACTCGATGACGTGATCGTATTATAACATTGGCTCCAGTTATTACAACTTTCATCTTTCAAAACACCTCTATCAGGTCGATTCTGTTTGGAAATAGTAATATGGTTATAGAAAAGATATTGCTATCACAGCAAAGTTTGAAAAACTGGTATTCTAATCATTGATTTTGAGCAATATGATCTGTCAATTTCTAGAAGATCTTGTTATTTCAGTTTGCTATATCAGCAACATCATTTAAGTACTTGCTATTTCATAACAAAGTTGAAAATGGCAGTGAATCTCATGTTTTTACATTTCTTCCAAGCGTTAGAAATTTAGAAAATAGGCAAGTAATTATAAACATGCTTCGTTTTAGTAATTTTTTGGAAACCTTCACTTGAAATTTTCATTTATAGCGAAAATATGAGACTACAATTTCGATATATTAGGAACACCAGTAATTCATTTGAATTGCCTGATGAAAAGTTTCTGGAACTCTTTCGCTTGAATAAGGAAAGAAGAGTTCAATGGATTGGTTGAGGAACCGACCAGTAAAAATAAAGTTCCTTTTTACCAACAAATGGCTGAAAATCCATAGAGAATTTCTAGGAGATTGATTATCAAATCAATTCTATCTGATTTTTTGTTGTTTTTTTATTTCCAGACATGATGCACAGTTCAACCAAAAACTCACAAATCCAAATACCGAATAAAACACTAAACCAAAGAGTATCAATTGATGATACTCTTTGATTGAACACAACTTATTCTTCTTTTCCATAGAACAATTATAGAATTACATGTTCTTTTCTATGAAATGAGAATCTTACGCTTCAGAACAGTGTTGTCAGCTCAAACATTCCATTATTTTTCAACAATATTGCTATGGCCAAAACTCATAACCAAAATTGCGTAAAACGGTGAAACAGAATATTCGTTCGCTCAGTCATATTGCTATATTTTATAATTATAACAATGTTGTAGATTTAGCAATGTTATAACAAGATCCGAACAGAATCGACCTGAATATTTATGATGGCTATCATCCTTAGTTTGTGGACTGCTCACTTGGGGAATCGTATTTCAGAATGTTTCAAACACTCTTTAAGTGTCTTTTTGTCAAGAAGAGCTTTAGTGATTATGTAATAATTTTAAAAACGTTATATATTTCATTTTCGTTTTTTTTTTATAACAAATGAATGTGAGAGAGTGGTGCTCTGGAGATAACTTAAATTAGGAATGCATTAACTGCACAGTTGTTAGTTCATCCTACGTTTATCCTACGAACAATTTGGCAGTCTGGAGAGTCAACTACTCTCTCAGGGTAGTTAAATGGACGGCGAATGAAATTCTCGAGTTCGATAGAAGAGTTTGAATATGAATCGTCGCCTGCATCCTAGCTCTTCGATATACAAGGACTCTCTTTGCTTATAGGAGGACGAAACCATTGATCATATCCTCAGTGACTGCCCAGCGGCAGACAAGGTTCGCTCAGGCTGGTTCTAGGGGAACTCATGAACTACTCCTCCTCTGTTATCACCTGTTCCCTTTGGAAGATGGCACTGGAGGTAGAAGTTTAGCTCTTTGAGCTTGTTTGTGTGCCACAATAGACCGCTTTGGTCGCGGTAGTAGGTCTGGGGGATTCGACAAATGCGCCGAACAAACTGTAACTGTAACTCTTCGATACAAAGGATATACTTTCCTCGAATGCAGGAAGACAGGGGTTTCAAAGTTTGCAATACCAACATATACACAAAAGTTGGAAATGGAATAAGATTATTGAGAGGTCAAGACCCACTCAAGGGAATAGCAGCTCATAATAAAATCAAAGTCAAAGAGCTGGAGTGCTTTGGAGAAGCTAATATCCGACATATGAATCGATCTTAAGCTAGTAGGAAAATCTATCACGCCAGCAGAACAAAAGATATTAGAAAGCCAGATTAGACAAGCAAAACTGAAGTTTTCATTCGAATATCATATGAGTAAACATTTACTCTATATATTATATTTCAAGAGATTGAAAGACCATGACTTGCTGTAAAAATCATCTTCTGCTTTTCTGGAGTCGGCTGAGCTAATGTCGGAAACGGGAGGATTTGTTCATCAAGATGGAGTGATACTAGATTACTGATTACTGATTACTGATTGCTGGGTGTGTTGGACGGACTAACCCAAACCTGCCACCGCGACCAACGGTCTATTGTAGCACACAAGCATGCTCAAAGAGCTAAATCTCTCCCTCTAGTCCCATCCTACCCAAAAAGGAGATGATGTCGGAGGGGGAATGATTCTTGAGTTCCTCTAGGATCATCTTCGGAGAGCCGAAAACTCCGAGTCTGACCCTGTCTGCCGCCGGGCAGTCACAGAGGATATGCTCAATTGTTTCGTCTTCCTCTAAGCAGAGTCTGCAGAGTGGGTCGTTGACGATCTTGAGTTTTTTGAGGTGGGCTCTGAGTCTGCAGTGTCCTGTAAAAACCGCTATTATGGATCTCAGATTAGTTCTAGAAAATTCTAGCCAGCGACTGGTGGATGGGCTGGGAGGCACTGAAATAGCCCTATGCGAGTGACGCAATCCAGGACGGTTGCGCCAGTGCTCCAGGACCTTTTGCCTTATCCAGCTGTTGTTTCGGTCCCTGATCAAGGAATTGGGAATTCCTATACTGGGTTCCGGGCCAATAAGCGTTGATGTCGCGCCTGATACTAGATACTAGAATACTAGGTAGTATAAGAAGAATATAATGCAAGTGGTCACCTCAACATCTTGTAGGGCTAGCCGTGATCGACGAAAACTCTTATGCACATCTTGTTCGCTTGCAAAATTCTTACTTTATCAGGGTATATAGAGAGACACAATTCGAATTCCTTACTTCTATCTGAGAGAAGTTTATGGCATAGACAAATAACCAAAGCTCTCATTTGTACCTCCAAAGACCAAAGCAGTTTCTGAGAATGATAAAGCTCGCATATATTGCAATTAGGCAATTAGGCGTGTATATACACGCAATAAAGCACGATAAAGTTCTGCCAGAAAAAGAGCTCAAAGAATTTCTTGTGTTGTATTCCCTTCGCTGCCAAAAATAATGTGGTAGTGAACGATGAACAGAAAAGTGAAAAATAAGGATCAATGTTCGAATAGGGGGCTTCATACCCAGGGCATAAAGTTTGAATGGTAAATCTGATTGAAGAATTTTTAGATCTGAGAACTAATAACGTTACTGAATTGGAGATTATTCTGGCCTGCATAACTCTGGCAGAATGAAGAACTATCTCAAGAACGTGGGGACAATACCTGGTTCTGTCACTAGGGCAAGAAAAGGGGTTCTGGACGTGACAATGGTCAACGCAGCTTCCAGAAGAAGTGTTAAAGCTTGGGAAATGGTGACCAAACCATCAATCTCTGACCATAGGATAATCGAATATAAAATAACAGAAGAGGAACTGATCCACCATTAAGATCCATCTGAAGCAAAACTTACAACAGTTCGAAACTAATTGGCCAAACCTCTCGCATTACGATCTGGAACAAAAAGTCGATCAGGGAATTTTAGAGGCCTTCCACTCCAGTTATCCACTCCCGGAAGTTTGAACAAGTGAGGATGCATCTAATTAATCCTATTCGTGCATGGGCTCATGCCGACGATTTTAAAATCTTTGGTGATATAGGCTCTATTGAAGACTGCGTTTCCTGCAGCTTGCTTTGTGGACACATTCTTGATTTGGTGTGGCAGAAATCAACTACCATTGATCATTTTTGAGTGCAATGTCGCCACGTACACCAGGAAAAAGAACTATTTACTTATATATATAGTTATAGTCTTGATGGCAGCGTCCTGAGCAAAAAAACGGAGATAAAAGATCTTGGCGTTGTTTTGATCAAATTTTTACATTTGTTCCTCATGTTAATCATTTACTTGGTACGAGGCCAAGATTGTATGAATTCATCGTGCGTAATAGCAGATATTTTCTGAACCGGAAACCATGATTTTGCTGTTCAATACATTTGTGACGAGCAAACTGGAGTTTGGATGCATTGCTTGGAACCCAATATACGATTGCCATACACATCACAATGACATATATTCCGAGAGCTGGCGACGAAAATCGGCAAAAGATTTGTAATGGATCATAATTAAATATGAGTTAGTTTTGATGGTGTATATGAATCAGCACCCACGCTAAAAGGTCAGGTAGTGGAACATCTGACGGCGACGCTCTTTGATTTATATAAAATTACAATATCCGTACTTTGGGGTGACTGCTGACTGCCTCTCTTCTATTGATATGTGGTCTGAATATTTTATTCACAAATAATATATGATATTTGTGCAATAAATGCAGTTTCAGCCAATACAATTCTTTTGAAACCACATCGTCAAGGCAGCAACTTATGTGGTGTACTGACACACCGCGTTTCACTAAAATGAGATCTGACCACTTTTTCAAGTTTTCTGTTCTATGAACTAGTGACAATTTTCAATCATTACAAAATACTTGTAGAGTGTGTTGTAATTTCATATATCTACATCGAAGCGCGTCGCCGCTAGGTGTTCCACTACCTGACCTTGAGAGTGGGTGCTGACTTACATACACCCTCAATACTAAATCATATTAAATTATGCGCCAGTACAAAACTTTTGCCGAATTTCGTTGCCAGATCTCGGACTAATGGAGGCTGTTCAGAGAAGTTTTTTCGAGTAAGATCATGCTGTTTTGTTGAATAAATTCGGTGCAGTTAAGCTTGATGTCAGGAAGGGCGTTGTTTGTTTGAGGTTCCTTCATGGGCCCTTGAATGGCACATCTACTCGCTAGAGTAGGATTTCATGTAGGAAGCCCAAGTTCTAGACCCGTACGCTTGTTCAACCTCACTACGCCCAGAACAAATATATTGTTTCAGTCATCTGTGTACAATATGATTTGTTCTAAATTCAATCAGATCTCGCATCACTGTGATATACACTTTGACAGACAGTCCTTATTAATTAATATATTACAAGGACACTACATATATACAAGAGTTTACATAATTTGTAGAACTTTTTAATTTTTGTGGTAATGTCACTTGTAATCCCACAGCACTCAGAATACAAAAGGTCATGGCAAAAGGAGTAATCAACCCTCACAATATCGCTCAATAAGCCAGAAGGATAATTCACCGAAGGAGAACAGGAACGATCTTTCAGTTTTCCCAAAACAACCTTCACAGGTAGTAAACCCATAACTAGAATCGATACAGCAATATAGACCAAGAATCCTCGTAAGGAAGATTGGGATATTTAAAAGACGATGTTTGGAGTGGGCAATAAACACCTTCAATCTATATAGATCACCAGAAGTGTAAAGAAAAATCCTAGAAGAGATTCGTCTTCATCTTCTGAAAATAACCAGAAGCTGCTTAGAATGAGTCATATACACAGAAAATGGAGAAGGACAAAAGTTCCCTTCACACCAAAATGGGGACCCACAATCTGCAAGAACAATTAATTCAACATCGTTTCTATTGAAGACGATGAAGAAAGTAGTAGATAACAACATAAGAACATAGAATCTGGAGAATACACCAATTCACAAATGCCAGATGGCCTACAGGACGACCGATCAACAAAAATTGCTCTGTATGACCGTATGACTCTATAGCTAGGTTTCTGGTCCCTCGGGAACTAAAGGAAATGAAGAGGCAAATACACTTGCCTCTAGCAACAAGGGAAGTTGACGTTTATTCATCCAGTGGAATAAAAAAATTTTAATTCACAAGTGAAATGAGGTGACATAAGCATAAGCGGATAAAGCGATACCTTTCATGTCAATTTATAAATCCGATAATTCTCTGAAAAGTGTCATCGTTTGATTTCTAATTGAAGTGGAATAAAATTCACGTGAGTTATAATTTTTTTTCATTCGAAAAAATAATAATGACAATATCAGTCAAAAGAACACCATAAGGGCACTTCAATCGGACCTGCTATTGCTCTAGAGACAGAATCCAATTCTTCACCTAACAGACTTTCGGGATGACCTTGGAGCCTAGGAAGCTAAATCATTTCAGTTGTGCAAATACAACTTGGTTTACTTGTATACACAGTTGCCAGATTTAGGACGCAACATTATGCGTCGTGTGAAAGACGTATATTGACTGTATATCAGTTTTCATCATTTGAAGCGCCCCCGAAGCGGAATTTGCGTGAACTAAAAATATACTTTAGGTTTCATGAGACGCACTCTACTGCGTCTGGAGATATGTTTTTCAACATGGAATAACTTCTTTTATCAAAAGATGAATGAAATCTATAGTTGTTCCAAAGATAGCTCTCGACGTCCTTCACGATTTGCGACCACCCCTGTCGTTGAATCCCTCGAAATACCAGAGAAAACTTTGAAAAACAATGTTGCGTCCGGTATACGGACGCAGTATTATTCAGGACGCAATAGTGTATGGCCCAAAGACAATGTATGGACGCAACATAGTATGCTGGATATATATATATATATATATATGAACCCGTAGTGCGTTGTTACCTCCGTTAAGTTCATTGGGTGACCTGACCTCCAGGTGAAGGAGTTATATAATTGGAATAATTTTTGTTTATATATGTAGAGGGGAAGGTAAATAGCAGGGGTACCTAAGTAGGGGAAAAGATTTTTATCAAAAAATTTTTCTTCAAACGAATCAGACCTTACTACCTCCGCATATATTTCTTATTAGTAGTGCGCTCTCACCTCCCGCAACGTTGTCAGATTTTAGGAGGACAGAAAGTAAGACAGCTCGAATTCTACTCATATATAGAATACAGCTGCTCTTCCGATTCATTCACAAATATTGAAACCTGTAAATAGTTCGGGAACGATACTAGATAATATTAATAAACTTCATACGCTGATAATTGATTGATAAGGTTCGTGATCTCGGTGTAAATGAATTTGGACAGTTTTGAATAAATATGCTTATGTCTACGATACTTCGTCCGATAGGGGAGTTTAATAACATATAGGTCCCAAAATGAATGATGCATGAAAATGAAATTTTTCGTGACATATAGGATTAATTCAAAAGACAATTTTACCGAATTTGTTCTGGTATGAAATAGTAGTCTAATTTTTGGGCATTATATTCACGACATTAGGAACTCCATATAAATGTTTCTCCTGAATGAATCAATAAAGATATACGTTTTACTTTCAGCTTCTATACTTCATTCACTTTCATTTTAGCAGTGGATTGGCCATGGAAATTGGATGCCTTTCACTCTGTATGGTACGAAAATGTTGGGTTAAGACGCTTGTCGAAACATTCTTGAGTTTTAAATCAGTGCTACATAGTCCGTTCTACGTGAGTCTCTCAGTAATTACGTATTTCATCACAATGTCAAATCACTTCGGAAAATATTGAGTCGAAAATATGTAACGAACATAATTGACGTTTATACAAACTGATTGAAGACATACCGAATCTAGTTATTTATATGGAAAATACAAGTGATCAGTAGCTGTAGTAGATCAGTAGTTGTTTATCTTCTTTGGCTGGAGGTTGAAGACGTTACATCAGTTGTAGAATTCAAAAAAATCAACCCGAAGATGAAATGCATTCGATGCAGTGTTAGCATTGAGTTGAATAATCAAAGGTGGTAGGGAATGGGTATCTCTTGAAGAAATGAACGGATAATTACAAGAATGTTAAATTCTTCAACAAAAATCATCTTGCGTGAATAGTAGTCAAAATAATTAAAAGAAGTTTGAAGCAAGAGGAGCTTCAACTTCAAACAAAACAACTGGCTCGTATTCGTGTCTGTTTATTTTCAATACATTGATATAATAATAATAATTATACACGGTATGGCGTAATGAATGGATAATATAGAACCTGCGGTTAGAGGACTCTATGGCGGTTCAGATAGATATATTTTACGTTTTGTAAAAGTGCCTTGATTTTCTAGATATTGGGGATTTTCGATGAATCACCCAAATAATAATTATATCTGGATATTGACATTTTCCATCATAGCGGATCAAAAGAAACTCCTCGATTGAATGGCATTTCTTAATTGCTCGAGGTGTCTTTTGCGATTTTTCAGTACACAGGTTGTTTCACAAGTAAACGGACAAACGAAAACCGTGAATAGAGGGCATTGAGCTGAGTTCAAAAACACCTCATATGTGTGTCTTGTGCATTCCGTTTCCGATATACAGAGGAGTTTATTCAAATTTCCCGAATTTTCGTTCAGCTATAACTCCAAATAATTCAGTTGTATTCGGCTAAAAACTCATTATCCGCTTAAGCTTGTAAGTTTCAATAAAACAGAACATTAAAAGTTGGCGAACACAGGACCGGACTCATTGAGGCCATATTCAAACTTAAACTCATGCAAAACACTCTGTAGTTTTTTTCGTCATAATTTTGAATTTTTCAGGTATCTGCATAGATTTTCTCAAAATCAACGAAATTTTGGTATGCTTTATCAGTGGATAATTTTTAATGAATAATTATTTGGTGGTGAAATGCCTCTAGAAAAAACAGCGCTGCATATTGACTTTTAATTCACAATAATTAATGGTATGAATATGATCGCCAATCAGATGTGGAAATCTAAAAATGGAATTGGAAATGTTCAACTGAATTTTTTTTGTTTTGATATTTTAGCATATCTGGTTATTCAGATAAATCATTCACAGTGATAATAAGCTTTATTATTGATAATGAACAAAAATAGCAATAAAAAACTACGCTATCATGAAAATAATAATTATAACTTGATATCTTCCGAATGAATCGCTTTTTATGGCTAACGTGGACCTGAAGTAATTTTTCGAATTGATTTTCACCTCATTTGGTCTTTTAGTGAAGGTAATGATTGGCACTTCGAATAAGTATGATAAATGCACTTTCGAATTCTTCACTTATTCCGTTATATTCATTATTGGATCTATGGAAATCTATGGATTGGTCTGGACTTATTACAATTTGTTATTGAAACATTGATGATATTCATGCACCAGCAAAAGTATTTATCAGTATTTCAGGTCATTTCATTTGAAGGGTAGGACCCCAACATTGGACTGCTAGATCTCCAGATCTGACACCCCGCGATTTCTTTCTTTGTTTTCATTCACACAACTAGTTGTCCATAGAAAAATAGATTAATTCTGAAGATCAAGTTTTAATATTTAGTTTCAAGTTAGCGTAGTTCTTCCATCCATATTTGTGCATTATCAATTTTGAAACATTTCATCATTGTGAATGACTATTTTGAAGACCGAATATGGTATAATTGTTGAACACATTCATTTCATTTCTTTGAAAAAAATCAATTAAGAATTTCTATTTTTCATGAAGTCCTCTATTCCTTAGAGGCGTCTGACCAAAACAATTTTTTCTAGAACATGATCAACAGGTAGGGCAACCCAAAAATCAATTCATTTTGAGACAATAAAAATGCAGATAACAAAAAAGTTCAAATTATTATTAAAAAACTACATACACGGTGTTTTTATGAGTTTGAAGTTAAGTAAAGCCTCACTGAGCCCGGTCCTGATTTTTGTCGAATTTAAATGCTCTGTTTCAATGAAATTAACAACTCAAGGCTAAATATAAATTTTCAGTCGACTTGATAGAGAATTTCAGGAGTTATAGCCGAACGGAAGTTCGAGAAATTTCAAAAAAACACTGAAGAAACCTATATATAGGGTGCCTCAAAACTATCGAAACAAACGTCACACCACGATAGAGTAGATCAAATACTATCGAATGACACCAACATTAGTTGAGCGAAAATGTACGGTTTCTGAGGAAACCTAACCTAAAGTTGCCGATTTTCGAACTATTTTTTCAATTACAAGGCAAATTTGTGATAAAGGATAGCGTTTTTCTCCCATATTATCACCCCTGTTTAATCTGAGTATTAAAAATCATGTAGAAAAAACAATTGTTTCAATTAACATCAACTTAGGTCGAGACTTAGGTTATGGTTATCGATTAACTACTTAAAATAATTTCAATTAGGAGAGATAAAACAATAATCTTAGTTCAATATAATTTAAAATCGATATCCTTCTTCACAAACTGGCCCTGTTATTAAGAAAAATAGTTCGAAAATCGGAAACTTTAGGTATTTTAATAAAATTCTGATTATTTTGGAAACGGTACGTTTTCGTTGAACTAATGTTGGTGTCATTCGATAATATTTGGTTTACTCTATCGTGGTGTGACGTTTGATTCACTAGTTTTGGGACACCCTGTATATGGGGTGATTTTGAACTCAGCGCAATGCCCTCTATTCACGGTTTTCATTTGTCTGTTTACTCGTGAAACACCCTGTATACTCCTTGTACTCTGAAAATTTTGAAACAAATGCCCTCACCGTTATATGAAAATTCAAATTCTTCTTGTTGTGAGAAACGATCATCCAGAGACTCTGGTTCATCCCCCCGACCCTGGTTACATTGCCCGTTGAAAATGAAATCGGCATCTGTTTACTGCAAAACACGTGTTAATGCTGATACGAAGGGTTCAAACTTTTCTACCTGATTCGAGCTTTTCAGGAGAGAATTGCTCAAGATGAGTTCGAGTAACATTTCGTTTCGCGTGTTATATTGAATAAAATTGAATTTATGCCATGGATGATTCGAGAATTATTGATGTCCAGAATGCTCCAGAATGATGAAAATTTTCAGATTTCATTCAAACTCTTGCGAAAGCTGTCTCTTATATTGTCAAGTTTAGATTTTAATTCATTCAGAACTTTGAAGTTCGACAAATAATGATGTAAATAATTCAATATTATATTTGCCCCAAGACTCGAAACTTTTCGAGAAACGATTTATTTAATGATTTGATGACGAATAAATCAAAAAATTATGTGTGTTGTTATTATATTTTCATTCATTGAAGAATATTTAGAATAATGAAGTTCAACAAATGATACGAACAAGATACTTATTCAATTAACCTTATGATCCGAAACATTTCAGAATTTATTTCGTGTTTAGATAATCCGCTGCAGATCGTTTTTCACAATACGACTGTCAATTTAGGACCAATTATAGAACGATTTAATTAATAGATCAATAGCTTTCTAAAATGTTGGTCAGTCTCTGAACTGACAACTCATTTTGATAAATGACGGATTTCAGTATCCGACTGCTATATAGTATGATGAGAGTTCAAAAAAATTTGTATGGACTACAGAATTTAGATGGTTGATATTCCGCGTCGCTAACAGTCAATCACATTTTCTTCAGCGCAGTTGTTGTTTTGAAGAAAAAGTAGTAGATTCTCGCAAAATCCGAAACTCTACATGTATAGCAGTTGTGATGAGAGTTCAAAAAAATTTGTATGGACTACAGAATTTAGATGGTTGATATTCCGCGTCGCTAACAGTCAATCACATTTTCTTCAGCGCAGTTGTTGTTTTGAAGAAAAAGTAGTAGATTCTCGCAAAATCCGAAACTCTACATGTATAGCAGTTGTATAGTTCGGGATTAAAGTTTATCCTAGATTGATTTTGACATTTCAGTTCAGTTCTGTCAGATTATCTAGGATCATCTTAAATCTCTGCCTCATCCTGAACTGAACAACCGGGCCTTATAGTAATAGCAACGTAGCATTCATTAAGTCGGTATATTATTGGAATAATACTAATTTTTTATAGCGGAGAATAGTGGTTTTCAGCCTCGGTAGGTATTCACGAAATTCATTTTATTATGTTTTTTTAAGGTGAATCGGCCCGAAATCTTGGATCCCCCGATCTGCTAGTTTCGTATACTTCTATGACAATAGCATAATAACTCAAATTTCAACATTTTCACAGAAATTTTTGAATTTAAGGGAGAGACACATTGAAAAAATCGATAGCAATTTACCGCCTAAACTACGAGCTTGCCGAAGTTGAAACTGATAACAATCTCCTCAGTGCTTCATAATATGTATAGTTTTATGACTCAGTGTTTTTTAGAACCTGTAAAAAAAATTAAAAACTGTAAACTCGTCATCGCCTTCCAAAGGCTGTATCTTGGAAGGTCTGTCGATTTGGAAAATTTACAGGAAATACCCCCGCTTATTTTCATTAAGGAATCATCTCCCTTATTCCTTCGCATTTGTTTACAGATATCCTGTATATAGCTATATTTTATCTATGTACCTTAATCAATCATCTGTATCTCAATCATATGTATCCGAGTATGTATCTATATTATTACCTTCATTTTGAAGATTCATTATATCTTGACAAAAATATGGTTGCAATTTCAAAATATGTTGACTCGAGGCCTTCCAAAGACTCCAATATTGTTTATTTTTTCCCTTACACCCTGTATGATCTATCGAAAAATGCAAATCTGTTTTGGCGAATTCTTCATAAAATCTTACTTGTTTCGATATAATTGATAATTTTCTTTATGATACATCACTGAAATATTTAAACCAGAGAGATGCTACAAGCTCTTCAAATTTTTGGGAAAATCCAATATTTAAACATAATCGATAATAAAAGAGATGTTTCTGAGCAAAGGATTCCTCAAAATCTTTGAGAAATCTGATTCAAGAAAAATATAAGAGCGTTCCATTTGAAATAACACAATGTCAAACATTCGGTTTAGCCGACGTTGTTCATTTCTGTGATATTGTGAAATTTGTAGCATTTTTTTCTCCTGATTCTGAAATGAAAATTTTCGGATTGGCTCATTGTCCTTGAATATTCATCACCATTAACATCTGAATTTTCTTACCCAAAAAATGTTTTTCTCTGAACAGGTTATTTTATTATATGCAATGATACAATACTGATTATTCGTTATACTAATAGGTAGTATTATCTATATGGATCATTTCCATAGAGAGAAGAAATATCATTATGGACAAGACTCAAATTGATTCGTTTTCAGATAGGTAATGAAATAGTTCGCCAAATTCAGAATTATAGTGTAAGCTTGAGATGAAAGAAGTTCAACGGATGCAAAGATATACGCACGATGAAATATAAACAGTCATAATCCCATTCGAGAGAGCCAAGATTGGTTCTCTTTCACGTGATTCTTTCCCCTACAAAGGAATGCGATAAAAAATCGTTGAGATATGCCGCCTGGCTTGCAATAATGGAGGAGAAAACGCGCTGCGCCTCTCATTACTTAATTCCTCCGTATACTGATATTCCGCCTGTCTACATCTGCTTGCACAGTACAACGTTGCCATTTTCGGAGGTGCAAACGAGCAAAGAGTCTTTCAGAGTAATTCTCCGATATACAGCTCAGCACACTAGCGCCAGTGATATACACTCGAACTAAAAGATTGTTCAGTACATAAAGGGGGTGCGTTGTGACCTCAAAACGATTTTTTGATATGTTGGTCCCTGAAGCCTCCTGAATCTAACAAGCTAAAAAACAAGGCAAAACGTTGTCACCTCCGATTTCGGAGGTGACATCGATATATATGAGGTGAGAGCGTTAAACGAGTTACTATTTTGGAGGTGGTATTAACACTTTATAACTATATATATATATATATATATATATATATATATTCTTTTGAAAAAGAGTGTTACAAACTTTTGCAATCTGAAAATAACAATGAAGCGGGTGTAAAGAAATGGAACAAGAGACAGATCCTAAAAACCTGTTTCTCGTTCCAGATCTCAGTGTAAGCAGAGGAAAAATGTCAACGGGGTACCATACATATCTTCGTATGATACATGAAAAAAACAGAGATAAAAACCTCAGAAAAAACTCTCTGTTTGCCCGTATAAGTGTAATGATGATGTATTTGTGTAAGGAATAAGCTGAAATTAATTGAAATTGAAGGACATCTTCTTCATATGACAAAATCCAAAAACTTCTTCCCATTCTTTCTACTATGATGGTTGACGAAGAATAATCTGAAAACAAAAAAGAAAGAAAAAAAACGAGAGGGGTGTATTGAATTTTATATTACTCATTAAATAATTTTGAAATTAGTAACCCAACTCAAAAAAGAATCGGTAACCGAATGAATACCTTCGAAACCACCCTGAAAACGATATATTCGACAACTCTTTACCAAGTGGTCTATAGTTTCTTCTTCTGCACCACACTCACATCTTGGACTATCAACAGCATTCCACCTAAAGAGCATGCTATTACACCGACCATGGCCAGTCCTCAGTCGATTTAGTGTACACCAAATTTTTCTTGGAAGATCAAAACCAGAAACTTTTTTTGAAGGATCAGTAATCAAATCTTTATTAAAGAGATTACATGAATTCCATTCTGATTGCTAAAATTCTTTATGGTTATTAGTTGAATACAGAAAATCATTAGTCCATAAAGGCTTACGAGATTTTAATCTGGGACTTCTAGAATCTGGTAAATATGATAAAATTGGAAATGAATTTGGGTAGGAATGGAATTTATTCCAAGACTTCGAGACTGCCACCTGTCGGCGAATATGAGGTGGTACGATGTTTGACAGAACGGGTAACCAATGCAAAGGTGTAGATTTGATAGTCCCCGTAACGATCCTCATAGAATCATTGAGTATGGTGTCGATTTTATTGACGTGAGCACTGTTGAACCAAACAGAGCAACAGTACTCAGCAGCAGAAAAAACTAGGGCCAAAGCTGCCGTACGAAGTGTGATGGCATCAGCACCCCATGAAGAACCAGCTAATTTTTGAATTATATTGTTCCTCGATTTTAATTTCAAACGTAAACTCTCCAAATGAACCTTAAAATTCAATGAAGAATCTAATTTTATTCCGAGATATTTAGGATTGAAATTATGTTGTAAAACATCATCATTAAAAGTTACTTTTAATTTTCTATATTTTTGCTGATTATTTAAATGGAAACAGGAAACTTCTGTTTTATTTGGATTAGGACATAACCGCCATTCAAGGAAATAATTTTTCAGGATTTCTAAGTCTTGCGTTAAAGTATTTTCTATTACTTCGAAATCAGAATGGCGAAAAGCAAGAGCAATATCATCGGCGTAAATAAATTTTTCGGAAGACGTATCGGGGATATCACATAAATATAAATTGAAAAGAAGAGGAGATAATACCGATCCTTGTGGAAGTCCATTATTTAAAGTTTTGAAACTACTGCTTTTATCATTAACAAAAACACGAAGTCTTCGATCAGATAATATATTTTCTATCAAACGAACCATTTTACCACATTTTAAGTGACTGTGAAGTTTAAAAATTAAACCATCTTTCCACACCGTATCGTACGCCGATGATAGATCTACAAATGCTGTTCCTGTTTTCTTCTTATTATTGAAACCCGATTCAATAAAAGTAGTCAGGCTCAGTACCTGATCAGAACAATTTCTATTCTTTCTAAAACCTCCCTGGCAATTTTGTAAAACATCCTCAACATATGTTTCAATCCTAAATTGGATCAATCTCTCAAGAATTTTGAAAGGGACACTTAATAAACTTATAGGACGATAATTATTCGGATCCGAAGAATTTTTACCATGCTTCAAAATTGCAATAACTTTTGCTTTTCTAAATTCAGTTGGAAAATTACCAGAATTCAAAATATCATTATAAAACGATAATAGCCAAGATAAAGCTTTTACTCCCAAGTGTTTTATGAATTCTGGGTAAATGCCATCAAACCCAGCAGCTTTTCGAGATTTCGTGCATAATATAATAAACAGGATAAGGCGAAAAATATAATGATCGGAATCAACTCAGATAGTGTGACGTGGCAGATTTTTGCTCCGCCACAAAAGGAAACTTCTCCACCGATACTTGCATAATAAGAACTGATGACCGAAATATTTTGGAAGAAAACCGTTATATTATCATAGGGGGGCTTTACCGATTGATATTATGTCATTGTTTTCCACCGACCAGGCCCATATTTGTGGAGGAAACCGTATATATCTTTTGTTTTCAGAATTCATATATTTTATTATAATTCTTTCCGTTCAAACGTACTTTTTCTGACTCGAAAAGGGTCTTTCAACTTGTTCCGTTTTTCCTTCTTTTCGATTGTTTCTGTCTCTTTCCGAGCCAGTTGATTAACCGAACAAATTGAGTGTATCTAATGGAGAGATGAGTTACCCATGTTTTCCGCGGAGAGGGGTACTTCTTCGAGGCCCGCCGCGGAAAGTCAAGAGCGAAATAAGTTGAGACCTGGGTGACAAGGAAAGTGTGTAAGGTGTTTTACCGTGCAGTACAGTTAGAATTACCACAAATTTGAAAGTTTAAAGCAAGCATTCTTATTCCTCCCGTAGTGCATACTTGGGGTGATATCTTTACTATTTTCCACTTTTTTTAGTCCGTTTAACTAACTGAAATACCGACCTGCCGTTGAAACTTGATCTAGTCATTTAACGCTGTGTAGATTGCCAATTTCCGTGACCGTTCGACCGCCGTTGGGTCTCAAGAGGACTTGGGGCTCCTACCGTATTTTGTTAATATTTTGCCGATTTCCGACCGATCAAGTTACAGGTTGACAGCTTCTTCCGGACTGCTGTCTGACAGGCAGCCATTTTAAGTGTCACCGAGAGAGAGAGAGAGAGAGAGAGAGAGAGAAGGATGTACTGTTATTGGACAGGTACCAGCCACCGTACCGATTTCCACCGACAGAGGGAGTGACTCGCCAGGCTTTCAAAATGTAGTCGTATTTACCGTCTATTTCATACGTATTTTTCTGGAGTAGCCGTATTTAATTGACCGTATTTCATCAACCACCCCATACCGACCAGTCCGCCAGTTGACATCCACATTTGTTATTACTTGTACATTTCTGTATATAATTCAATTCAGTAGGAATAAAAAACTAAACGTTTATTTTGTTGCCAGTGATTTTTTTTTCCAGTCAGACACTGTTCCCTTAATCAGTTACAGCTAGATTTTTGTTAGAAGAGGTAGGTACTCTTTTTGAACGACGTCAGAAGCCAGAGACCAAGAAGGCGCTACCACCGCTAGTTTTCACTGCTACCCTTCTCCACTGATCATTTAGGTCTACCTGGGCCCTCCAAATACTTGTAGATTCTGTGAAAGAAGTGGGGTTTCCCTGATTACCCCACTGGCGCCCTAGCAAAGATAAGGAGCGGCCACGATGAGAAAAAAGTCTATCACAATAGGTAAAACCAATTAATATAAAAATCAACAAATGGTGTGATTCACATCGAACTAGCCAATTATTAGCACAGGGAGTATCAATGGAAAGATCACTCCATCTGGGTGCATGGTTTCGATGTTATTTGATCCCATCAGAGCCACACAACTCCCCCCTCTATGGGAAAGAATAGAATTGATGTTCCTTTTATTGGATATCAGTAGATTTAAATATGGATGAGTGTTTTTAACATGAACCAGAACGTGTCTCTCGCTATATTTTATCAGTACCTAAATATAATTTAAATTTGAATTGTTTATTCTAACTCACTCTTGCTTGGAATGCTTCTCTATGTTGAGCAGTGTCTATGATTCTTGTGGGGGTTGAGTGTCGGGCACATATCATTTTCACTTCATGCGATAATTTTTTCAATATCTTGACCACTTCCAAATGATTCAATCCTAATAAATGAATGCCATTCACCTGAAAATAAATAAATAAATAAGCTTCTTTATTCCTAAGAGTAACATTCTCGAGGAGCATGAAAACTGCATGAAATTGTGTCAAAAAAAAAACTTCAATTCAATTTGAATCCAGAAATTCTTGCAATGTATATGTTACGGCTAAAGATAGGTGTGAACATAAACTTAAGATTAGCCGGCTAAACTTAGGTTTAGCTTCGGGTATTTGCTAATGTTAGTTTCTTCTATCTTTAACCGGCTAAACTTAAGTGTAACCACATCCCATCGGCTAAAAATGTAGAAGGCTTGAGGGGCGTAAATTTTCGGCAATTAAAAGAATGTAAAGAAATAGTAATACGAGTATAATCAAACTATTAATGCAATGCATTTTTTGTATGAATTTCACATATTTTAATAGCAGAAAAGCATTCTGTTAAGCAGTTGAGAAATTGGAGAATGAACATATATACTTGTTTCAACTGTGTCTCAATGAATTCTCATTGACGAATCTAAAAATCTAAACGCTTGATGACAAAATTCGAGACATGCTATTTGGAGTGTGAGGGAAAACTGTAGTGTTAATTATTATTTTTCATCTTGTTATTATTCATAATTTGAGGGGAATTGAATGAGCAGAAGGAGATAATGAAGACAAGAATGATGCCGCGAACTTCTTTATCAAAATACCAAAGATTTTCTAGAAAAATATAAGTAGAAGTACCTAATCTTGTTTGTAATCAACCGGACTATTTGGTTCAAAGATTATAGAGTTAACTGTATAATCTTTGATTTGGCTGATAAGCTTTACGATTAATGCACTTGTATCCCCCGGGATGATTCATCAAGGGTGGCGACAGGCCATATTTTGGAACCCGTATATTCAATGACTCGGGAAGAAATTCTTAACAAAATCAGCTAGAGAAAGTGTTCTCAACTATGTTCATGTTCATAGTTTTTTTTTTGTTTTTTTTTTGCGAAAGAATTGGTTGGAAAGAAATTGCAACGTTAGAAACTATAGTTCCTATTTCGTAATTTTTCCATAAACCCAATTATTGAATGGTAGGGAAAATATACTTTTGTTTACGGAAAAAATTTTCTATGTCCAATATCTCATTTTCTTGAGGGTTCATATTATGGTTTTTCACAAATTAGGCTCGGTTTGAAGAGCATTAATCTCCTAAACAGATAAAAATAACTCGTTAAATGTTGAATTGAAAACCCATGGGCGTTATGTAATACAACCCCAATCACTGAACTATACTGAGTATAGTTCAGTGACCCCAATACATTCGATGCTCTTTTACATATTTCAATTCTAAAAATTTAAACAAAAAAGTGGCCGTGTGCGTTCATCCTCTCCCATCCGACCATTCTTGAGACATCAACTCTCCGCATGCCCATCGAATACATTTTTAGCCGTTCCGTTTTGGGTAATGTGCACATTAGCCGGCTAAAGATGAAATTCCCTGACGCAGATGAATATTTTATCGAACTTTAGCCGATCCTCGAATATAAACCTAAGTTTAGCCGGCTAATCTTAAGTTTATGCTCACACCTATCTTTAGCCGTAACATATACATACATATGTACAGGGTTCTAAATCAGTAAGGTACTTTCGTAGCTCTCGCTTGAAGGTTTTATGTGATGTTATTTTTTATAGCCTGTTTGGTAGGTTATTGAAAAAGTTGATACATCTGTAGTGTGTTCCTTTTTCTGTGAGTGTAAGTCTATGAATTGGGTACATGATGACGTTGGTTCTCGTTGGATAACTATGGCTTTTTTCAATTTGGAATTCGCTGGTATTTTGTGAGACAAATATCAAGCACTCATAGATGTATAAAGCGTATATTGTAAGGATTTTGTGTTAGAAGTATGCACGTTGGTAATTGATGTGGCCGATACTTTATGAATATCCATAATTGAACTAAAAACCGTGATATGATTTTCACTAACATGAGTTAACCACAACATGTTTCACTATCATAATAAAATCTTTAGGTGGTTGAAGTTGAACAAACAAAACAGTTTGGCCTCCCCCTTTCGGCATAAAATTGTTATTAGTTCTTTATAAACGTATGATAGGCCATCGAGGTGAATACCCTTGTATAAAATAGAGACCGCGTGAAAATTAAAGTGATGGTGTAAATTGAATGAAGTGCGACAAGAAAATCGCATCACTAAATAACCGTAGATCTTTCTACTTGAATGTAAGAGAAATGAGGGAACCATTTTTCGAGGATTGTCTTGGAAGACGTGCCTTGCTTATTTTGATTATGCATTCCTTTTGGCTGGACATTCGATGACTACCTGAAGAATTTGAGAAATATTCTTGAGAGGTTGCGCACTGCAAATCTAAAGCTCAGTCCACATGTTCAGGAAAGGAGTGAAATACTTGGGACATGGAGACAAGGTCAACTTTTCATTCATTCAATTAATTCACTCAATAAATGAAGTATATATATATATATATTCTTTTGAATGTCAGCAATACATTTTTAGTTATCAAACAATATAGCATATGTATGAGTTTTAGCAAAGGTTAGTGTAACGGGGTACCATACAATTCAGAGTATGATACAAGAGCTTAGGGAAAAACCTCAGTAAAAAAACCCTGTCTCCCCGTGAGAAGTGTAGTGATGACAAATTTGTTTACAGAATAAGCTTTAAATACTGAAGGGCTTCCTTTCCATTGACATAAAAATTTCTTTATCCTCTTTCCATTTCGAAATAATATCTGAAACAAAGAAACAGAGCAGAAAACGAGAAAAAAGGCGAATAATAAAGCCTTCATCCAAACTTATTTCAAGACTTGATGATGACTGAAGAAAAAAAATAAATAATCATAGGTACATAACTTGTTTTTCAATTGCATTGGAATATCATCTCTGCGTCAAAAATATTCTGCTGATCTTGGTGGAGGATCACTCTCGTCGTTAGAGATGCCTTCAGTACTCAAATTAATAATAGCCAAATCTTGCCTTGTCTCAACAACAATCAAACTACACATTATATGACAGTTATTATATTTATGCCAAAAATTACAAATGGTGCTTATAGGTCGAGCGCGTCTATTCTTTGGCGTAATTAAACATGGTTTTTATATTTCGACTATCGCATTCCTTTTTTTGAGATTTGAAATAATCAAGATTTCATAGGAAAAAGGACTATGTTTACAAAAAAATATTTCATAATTGTGCCCGAATATGTTTTAGAATTGAAACAAAAATAATTGGTGTCAAATTTCTCCTGAATCCTTTGAACCGATTAATCTCTGGAGCTTATTTCTAGAAGCTACCGTCAGCCCTCAAAACATATTCAAAATATGGAATCAGTTCATGTGTAAGTTTGTTTCCCCAGTTTATTTTAAAAGCCATAAACTAATTAATTGAACATCCGCACTTCAAGAGATAGAATTAAAAATGCAGTGAAGAAATCGTAAATTTTCAACGAATCTGGTTGAAAAAAACAGTTCAACTTGAATTTCGATTATTAGGTATCTAGTAATCACAGAAGTTTGAAATAGAAGCTTATGAAAAATCAACGGCATCCTGCCAAATTGTTCTGGATCGCAATTCTGGATTCCGATCTTCGACCACATGACAAAGTTGAGCCGAAAGTGAGATCAAAATCTTGTGATATACAGAACCATACATGTGTTTTACACTATTAACTATTTCTTCGGGTAAATACGCAATATTGTGACCATTAGGAGATGAATATGTTACTAACCTCCAATAGCTCATCGCCAGATTGTAGTATACGATTTATTCCCACTGGACCATCTGGTAGAATATTCCTTATGTAGTGATGGGGTCTCACTTCCTTTCCGTCCTCCACGTCCACAGTCCCTTCTAGGCTGATGCCCAAACCACTGGAAGGCTCCTTTCTCATCTCTGCAACCTATTCAAATTTTCAGTAATAATAATCAATTTTTTTGTTATTGCAACATTACGTTGATTCACAATGGGTTTATACCTATGGTAAATGATATCAGATTTATACACCAATTTTAATAAAGAGAGAAAAAAATATCGCGATGATTTATAACGTTAGTTAAAACAAGATGTCTTTTATGGTTGAGGTTTGTCCTTTATATTGATGGAACTAACCTCCATCATAACATTCAAAATTGAGAGTTTTGAATTTTAATGGGGAATTAAAACTTAATGGACGTTCCTGCAACTGGGCCTATGTCTGAGTCATCTTGAATACCTCCAACTTCATACGCTGTTATTATATAGTTTTTCCATCCAACTATAAAGGACTCTTGTGCATATTTTTATTATCATGGCTGGCCTCAGTGAGGTGAGAAAAAAATATTAATGCTTTTAGCTAGCTGTCAGTGAGCAGAAGTAAACTTTAAAAAACATGTGGGTTGGATTATATCAATTACCAAGGCGCAGTTTTTCAGTCCAGAATTAAGCGTTAATCCTAGTTTAACCTGACAGAATTTAACGGTGTCGAAATCAATCTAGGATCAACTTAAATCTCGGCTTAATCCTGAAGTGAGCAACCGTGCCTAATAATAAGGAAAAGAGCACGACAGCAGGTTCATCTCAAAATATCTATAAATAATCTTTTGAATTATGTGACCACGACTGACCAGATTCAAAAAACAGCCTGTAGCACTATGAAGGCTAGAAAGAATCTTCAATCTTTGGTTAATTTATGTAGTTTCAAATATGTCATCTCCAAAAATTTCATCTGTATTTATTGAAATACTTTACTTGTGCAAGTAAGACATCCTCTTCTTACTTTTAGGTGACACCAAATTTACTTACCACAATCTCAGCATCGTAGCCCAATATCTCTCGCCACTTATCTCGTATAAACTCAAAATTTTGTGCAGGTTTCGACTCATAAAAAATAATTTCTTTATCTTCCTCATTCGTTGGGGTTGTGCTTTCAAAAATAATCGTCGAATCGAAGTCGAAGCTAGTTCTCGAATCCGGATCCAACTCTATAAAATAGTTGGGTTGCTGCAAAAGAAAGTTTTCATTAAAATTTATCTCACACGTGATGTGTGAGTGAAGAGTAAAATAGCATTGACGTTTTGAAACGTTTTACTTTTCTCAAGAAGATGGGACTTGAGGCAGAAGTCTAGCCTTTTCAGCTTGTTTGTGTGTCACAATAAACAGCTGTGGTCTGTGGTAGGTCTGGTCAGGGCCGCCGCCAGATATTTTGCCGCCCCGGCAGAATAAAATTCCGCCGCCCCGCACAATGATATTTTTGCCACCTTGCTTTATGGATTTACGTACAACATGTTCAAAATGTGGATATTCAAAGAAAAGTCGTTTTTATAAATTGATATGCCTTAGTAAATGTTGAATCTAAAAAAAGATAAGAAAAGAATAAAGAGATATTTGAAAATCTACAAAAGTCTCAATTATGTATAAACACGATATACCTACACTTCATTCAATTTTATTTTAGCAGTCGGTTGGCCATGGAAATTTGACACATTTCACTCTGTATAGTACGAAAATGTGGGGTTATGAAGCTTGTCAAAATATTTTTGGTTTTTAAATCAACGCTATGTTGCCCGTTCTACATAAAAGTTTCTGTTATTACGTATTTTATCACAATGTCGAATCTCTTCGGAAAATATGTGACGAACATAATTGAAGTTTATACAAACTGATTGAAGGCATACCAAATCCAGTTATTTGCATGGAAAATACAAGAGATCAGTATAATATCATAATATGCACTATCTTGAGGAGAGTTAATGTTCGTTATCTTCTTTGGCTTACATCATTTGTAGATTTCAAAAATATTAACCCGAAGATGAAATGCATATGATGCAGTGGTTGGGAATGGGTATCTCCCGAAGGAATGAACAGATAATTACAAGAATGTTAAATTCTTCAACAAAAATCATCTTGCATCAATATGAGTAAAAGGAATTGAAGGAAGTTTCAAGTCAAGATGAACTTCACGTTTGAACAAAATTTTCACATGAATAAACAAGTAACAGGGCAACTTGCGCGTATTTGTGGCTATTCATCTTAATAGATTGATGTAATAATAATAATTAGGTATTTATTAGTACCTTAAGACATTTACATTGTATAGGACATATCAAATGAAAAAAAGAAAAATCCATTTTAGGAACTTATTCTCCCATGACATTCATCAAAAATCCTGTAGTAAACTTTTTGCATTAATTCACTCAAACATAAAATTCTCAAATGCAACCACTTTTTTGGGTCTCCCAATTGAAGAAAATTCTTTGTCATCCTCTTCATTCACAAACTTTTTGATTGTGGAAATATTCAGCTGAAATATAAGTCGTTTAGATTCAGATGAAACATTATATAAATTGTCTTACATTGAATATGTTCGCTACCGTCTGACGTATTGTGGATTTTAGAATATCAGGGTATAACTATTTCAATGAGCGGACCTGAATTCTAAATAGCACTTCCTGAAACCTTGTCTCTTTTTTCAATCACTTTTGGCATTTTCGAATTTTTGTAATAAAAATTGATATTAGTTGTGGCAACGGCGTTATGACATTAACGACATTTCATGAGTGCCAACCTAACTTCGTTCTGGTTACAAAAACTTGAGAAAATTATTCCATGGCCAACCGACTGCTAAAATAAATTTGAATGAAGTATACTATTGTAAAGGGTTGATATAGGTACTCTCGCTTCTCAAGTATTTTAAATTCCTCTTAGAAATTAACATTTCCAATTCAGATTGGCAAATAGAATATAAAAATTATTTCTGAATCATCTTGGAAGCCGTCAAAAAAACTATACAGTCTGTGACGTTTATCAAAAAGACCGACTGGCTAGAGAGCAAAAAAAAGGGGCAGTGAGGGGGCGCTGCGGCGAAGATATATTTACAGGCTGACTTTGATAGCTATTTATGAGTACAATGCGGCATCTTTGATCGCTTTCCATCTGGCGGTAATCCCCTTGTTTCTGGTGAAGTGGAGATACTTTGGGAAGAACATATGTGAATTGTTTGTCGACCAAGCGCAAAAAGCCGCCTTTTCGATTTCACTCTAATAATTAATAATGTTCGTCTTTTGCTTTTGAAAAAATTTGGTCGGCAACTGATTTGCCGCTCCCAGAATGTGCCGCCCCGGCAGGGTGCCTGGTTTGCTGGTCCTGACGGCGGCCCTGGGTCTGGTGGGTCAAACCGACATTTCCAACAATCTGTAATCTGTATGTCCACTTGTATCATGCATCTTGACACCTCTCTTTTATTTTATTCTCAAGGTCATGTTACAATCAAGGATTTATAGCAGACACCTATGTTTTGCAATCCATAAAATTGTCGAATAAAGCTTTGAAACAGAGTGGCCCAATAATAGGAGGTGAATAAAGAATAGTCCTCTGGAGGAACGCTACTGGTACTGTCAAAAATTCCGTATGCTGACCACTGCGGGTATGCATTTGTTTTTTTACCACATGGGAAGGTCAGCAGATGAGACAAGCAAACTCTGTGGACAGGAAAAAGAAAAATCTGACACATGCAAGTATCCAGAACTAGCAACTGGCACAATAAAAACACAAATGGGGAGAGGGGAAGCCACTGCTGGATGGTAATAGGCGAAGACATCGTCTAATTTGTCAATACCATGGACTGTCTCTTAAGATTCAATAAGTCGAATAGAAGGTCAAAAGATCCAAGTGATCGCAGGTTTCAAGAGCTCAAGGTACTGCTTATCAGCATGAACCCCTCACATATTAGACCCATTGTCATAAGCTTGATTACGAATATTTCTCAAAAGGCATAAAATCTTTTAATAATAGGTATAAGTAATGCTATTTCCTCTATAACAGTTTGATGTGCTTCATTCGCAATCAATTAAGTAAATCAATTTTATATCTTGAACAAATTATGTGAATATATGTGTTATAACTTTGTTGTTTAATGAATATAAGATACCTAATTGAATTTCCAACAAGTTAATCTGCCACAACAGATCTCATAAATATACTCACCATCCTACTCAGAGATGCTTTAGGCAGAGATGGAAATGATGAGGACGGAGATGAAGGGGCAAGTAACTCATTTGCTTTGATGGCTTGTTGTAAGCGATCGTATTTGGGACCTCTCAGGTAACGCTCGAACTTTATGCAGACGAGATTTCCTGTTTTACGTAAAATCTCAACAGCTTCATGGTTCGTTCTGCCAACAACCGACTTTCCGTCTACCTGAAATCGATTTGAAGCTACAAATAAGGTGAGGCTGGGATAGCGATGGAAAATTATTTACCTCAATGATTCTATCGTTTATTTTAATCTTGTTAGTCAGATCGGCTGCACTTCCCTTGCTGATGCTCTTCACAAATATACCTGATAGTTCTTCTGAAACAAAAACTAAGTAAAAATATTCCTCAGATGATTTCAGAATTTTCACTTCTACAAAGTCGGTATGTTGAAGTCAAATAAAACTTACAAATTCATTACTTCCGAAATCTAACAATTCCTGTTGAATGAAAATCTCTAGTTTCTTGCTCTAGAAGAATTATAGAAATGGAAAAAGCCGCAGATGATGAGTACCTATTTCATCTTCAAATTATGTTTATATATATCCCCAATTGCCAAAACGTCAATTATAACTCCGTAATCCATTTCAATCCTTCATTAAATATGGTATACAATAAAACACCGCTCATAATTTCAATCCTCCTTTGAAAGGGTTCCAAAGCGTTTCAATGGTCAGTTCCAAAAGCATAAATTCTCACTTTCGTGAGAAACCATTAATTTATATGGGGTTTTCATTATTATTCAATTCAAGCAAGTCGTCATCCCGAAAATCCAGAAATAAAAATAGGATGATAATTTTTCATTGGAGAACAGAAATATTTATTCATGTTATTCAGTTTCCGAGATGAAATGATTTTTCAATGAATTTGCCCCTAAAAATATTTCTCGAAAAGTCTTGATATTGGTTACAATTCGAAAACAATTGAAATGCTGTCATCTTACTGACGAAATTGTGAACTATTGAAATATTGTAACGACATTTCATCGCATGTCTCGAGCGCCAGTTATTCTTCATAGGGAAATAGCAAACCTACCCAGGTGACTGCGAGTCGAAAACAAAGTTTCTTCTTATCTAGGGTGTTAGAGATAACTAGTGAAAGTCAAAAACCGAGTTCAAAAAGTTTATTCGTTCTTTCGCAATAAGGAACACAATAGGCACTGGTACTGCTCTAAGAATCTAGCGATTTACAGCGATAAGTATGAAATAAATCAGTCAAGTGAACATCACAGTACAATAGGTGGAATAGAAACAGTTTACTTTCAACAACTCAAAGGGGCTTGATATACAAATAGTAATGAGAAAACGATAATTTCACGAAATGAGTTGAACGTAAAGAAAAAAGTCATTGATCTTAAACGTGCCTCGCATGATACGGATTTGTTCGCGGGCCAGAATCAAGACTTCACTTAACGGAGAATGGAATCGGAACTCAGCAGAATAAGGGTTCGAGCAGGACGTCCAAAAACACGACGGTTCACCTCAGAGAGCTTTCTGTTCCCCCCGGGTTTTCACACCAGCAGCACTAGTCGTGTTTTTGCAGTTTTAACAGATTTTATCGCATTTTATCTTCGAGGGAACGGAATCTAAGTAGTATAGCAATGACAGTTCATGCTTACTTGGGGACAATTTGAATCTTGACTTCGCGCTCAGTTAAGCTACATTCACAATCAATTCGCGGGCCGAAGTGCACTTCGGCACGGAAGCTTAGCAGATGGCGTTCTCCGTTACCATTCACAATGAAATTCACGACAAAATTTCTTGCAAGTTGCAAACTATCACTTCGGCAAGGAATTTCGTGCCGGCTATAGATGATGCTGATGCTTATGTTTTGATCAGTTACATTTTTGATTCATTTAAGTATTTGGTTCCAAGATTATTGCGAATGATAAATTTCATGCCGAAGTGCACTTCGGCCCGGGAATTGATTGTGAATGCAGCTTTATGTGGTACTCGATCGTTGTGGTGACCATGGGGCGCTCAGAATATCTCCCCCCAGATGATTGCAGAGAAGGCGTCATTGGGGGTTCTTTCGGATTATTAGATTGAGGACAATTGGAATTGTGAAATTATGCGCCCCAAATCTAATAATCCGAAGGAAAACCCCAAGACGCCTCGAGACGACATACTGGAGGCCCAATAAAGACCCGAAAATAGGGTTATATATAACGAAACGCGAATTCATTATTACAAATATAATATTTCTCTGAAAATGGGACTCAAAGCTAATAATCCATAGTAACCCCCAGAGAGCGTGAACTGTCATTGTTATACTACTATAAAAATTTCATGATGGTCATGGGCATATTCTGAAGTATTTTTAACGAGTTTTTGTATCTTTTTTAAATCAGCTGAACTATAATATATTTATGTGTTCGATGTCCTGTTTTTTTGTTTTTGAACATGCATGATATGAAAACTGATTCATAGGTATCCTAGGAAATCCTGATTTCACACGCTACTCTCGATCTGATCGAATCTCACCTTTTTCACACACATACCCTGCCACTGTAATTCCTAATCCGGAATCATCTTTCGTTAGATTAACCTCGTAGGATTCGGTTTCTGGTTGGGTAGGTTCTTGCAGATTCATAGACAATGAAAGTATATCCACAGAACCGTTAGATGTTTTAGATCGACGTGGAGATGGGCCAATCGGCAGAGGATCCTTCACCACATCCACTAAGCTTGCGATTTCCTGAAAATTTAAATATCCCTTTGTAAAGAAAATTCCAGAAATAAATTAAAGTCGCATAAACTGAGACATATCAGGAAACCGATTGTTACCAAAGATTTCAGGGGGTTCCTTGTGGGATTAGGGATTATTCGATTCGAAAGAAAATGCTCCTAAACCTAGGCCAACGGGTCACGAAGCATGTACTAATGGAGACGACGCGTATAATCAATTCTTTTTAATGAAAGCAGTATTGCCATAAAATAATTTTAAAGATTTTGTAACTAGAACGGAATAAAGTTGGCAAGGATGACAAAGAAATCTCTTTTATTGAGAGGCCTCAAAAGATGGTGGCAGTTGTGGTTCTCACATGTTAATTCATTGCTACTCACATGCAATTGGAAGTCAGCATCTTTTCCTGTGAAAATATAAGGACTGCTCAGACTAGAAGAATGATTGATGAATGTTTCGGTCAAACCATTTTCGATCAAGTGCTTATCCAGTTCAACGGGATCACCAAGAATCTTTGTGGGTACAATTGGTGCGTGGCTTCCCAAAGTCTGGAAAAAATGATTAAGAAAAAAAGGATTCAATATTATTCTACCTCTGAACAATTTATAGGGTCACGTGTAAATTTCTCTCTATTCAGGCTTATGATGAGTTAATTGGAACATTTGCTAAACATGTGTTCTTTCAGGGAAAATTTGTATATTTTGAGTTGTTTTTATCACATTCTTTTTCATTTCATCAAGTTCTTGCCCTCTGGAATCGATTAATTGTAGTAAGGTATAGATGCTGGCATAAAAACCATGTATGACCAGCCAACGATCACAATGTAATATGTAATATTATATTTAAACCAATAATAATCATTCCGCTTGCGGCTAGTATTGAGGAAAATTTCATTTCAATTGAAGATATTCCAAATTTCAACGGATTACTATACGCAAAATCTATGGTACTTGGAACAAAGCTAATTGACCGACGCAGAAGCCACTCTGGAGCGGTCAGAATTCTTGGCTCCTTCCGAAGCGAAAACCATCAATCAGGCATCATTATCAGAGAAATCAATCAGAGACAGGTTGTCTCTGCCATTAATTCTCTTCTCGTTTTTCATTCTAGTGTCAACCTCGATTCTTATTAAATGCTCTATTAGTTCACCTCACTAAGTGATTCCATTTCACGCATTCTCGTTCAATTTTTGTACTTACTAGTTCTAGTTAAAGGGTAATGTATTCTCAGTCTTCTAAAAATTATTAATTACTCCATTTCCATGTTTCCTTCATGCTTTCATAATGTATGAAATGTATCCGCGTGTGAGAGCCTGAGCAATCTACAAAAAGATTGGTAATCCTCACTAGTCCTCAACTCCTCCCCCTGAACTTATTTTGCTCGATTCACCTCATAAATAAATATTTTATTATTTTTTACTATTCATATAGATTTTGAGAACTCTCTTGGGTTTTCACATGGAAATGGGTATATTGCTCCAGAATACAACTTTCTCATGTCTGTATCTTTGATAATGAATGCTTATTCCTCTTCTACCCATCCTCAGCTTGCTAATTTTTAACAGTTTATTTCATTTCTCTAGTCAATTGTGTTGTTAACCTCTCAATTTACATTGCTGATAACCGTTCTCCAGGGTGGACCCTGGATTCAGATGATTTCCTGTATCACACGAGGAGAACTCCTCTGATATGGTTGAACAACAGTCTCTCGCCCTGGTTCCACCTTGGAAGGTTTCCTCTGGTAATCGTGTACTCTCTCATTTAGTATTATCTCTTCATTTTAATTTTGTTCATTCATTTTATTCGATATACAGACTAGATCCCAAGCCTTCTGCTTTTCTCGGAATCAAGAATTGGTGGTTTCCCTCATTTAGTACTCTCTTTTTATCACTTATAAATTATCAATTGTAGCTTTTAATTTTTTTAATAGACGTACTTATCTCCAACTCGGACCAAGAATGGTGATTTGAATTATTTCTTAAATCGTAATTTTTCATTAGATTGCACAATCTATCACAATATACAGGGTGTTTTCTAATTGAATGTCAATATTTATAGGGGTGATTTTCGGACCCATTTTTGAGAAAAAAACTTCATATGAACATATGTCCTAAACGACGTCTTACCTCTTGAAAGGTAAGGGTGGAAAGTTTTCAAAATGAATCATTTATTATCAATATCTACAATACCACTTCAAATATTTCAATGAAAGTTGTCATACTGTGAATCAAGAGGCATTTTTTAATGTATTACTTTTTTCTCAATTTCCACCAGTGGGGTTCGTACGTAATTTGACCTATCTATTTTGGCAGATATTGATAGTACGCCACAGATTTCTAATGTAATAAAAATTATTTTTGAAATTCCCAATCATTTATTACCAAAATTGATCACTTGACTTTTTTTAATCCGATTCACGGTTTCCGCTTGAAAAAATAAAAACCGTTTTTCTGCATGATTATAACAATATCCTTAATACATACATATGACAATATCACTGTTCAAACCGCATTTTCTTTTTATTTTATATTCGTTATTTTTATTTGGTTCACAAACTTCATTTTTCATTTCATTTCAATTAATATCACTCATGATTGACCAATCATGTTCCTTCCGTTCCTTCAAGTCTATCTTTTACGTCTTCGACGCACACATGGATCAACGCAATTAAAAAACGACCAGTCAATTGACATCTACGCATAAGCAAGACGTATCAATAATTCCCACACGATTTTCATCAATTTTCACGATTTCTCTACAACCAACAAGAATTACTACAATTTCTGCAAAGCGAAACATCACAGCCGAGAACCTTTTGGTTAGAATCCGACTTGTGCACCATTTCAACCAAGAAACACTCAAGAGAGACCAGATCAGTGCAACGGAAAAGGTAGGATTTGAAGGCTTCAAGATCTTTGAAAATTTATATTACAGTTCACTTTAATTCAATCCTACAACAATCACCATGCAGAGACATACGTAAATTATATTTTCTTAGGTGAAACCCGTGAGTCGAACTAAAATAATTCAAGAGATCAAATTTGCTCATGTCAGTGGCGTGCTACTGACTGTCTAAATAATACCATCCTGTATCTCAAAAGGTAAGACGTTTAGGACATATGTTCATATAAAGTTTCCTTCTCAAAATGGGCCCAAAAATCACCCCATTAATATTGACATTGAATTAATAAACACCCTGTAAAATTGTATTTAACAAAATTCTTATATCCCATATCTGACATTTTTGAACGGTGTAACTTCTCTGTAACTTCCATTAAGGTGGTCCGAGATTCATAAACACTCCTTCTATATGGAAGCCATTCAACTTATATTTCAGAAAAAAAATAACAACATGTCAAATATTTCAATTAGAAACTGGGGTGCGCATTGAAGCACCTTAATTTATTCTGTTTTTTTTATGTTTAGAATCTTAAGTAATTTCTCCGAAAAGCCGGTAGGGTTATAAGGGTCATGTTTAACTGAAGGATATTTTAATCGTCTTTTACTTACGTTATAGTCCGCATTAGTGGACTCAATAGGTCTTGCGACAACCATCCGAACGTGTATGCCACACTGTCTAAGTACCGAAGCCACTTGTTCTGAGCCTAAGCCTCTCAAGTTCACTTCCCCGATTTGGAGGATATGGTCTCCACTTTGAAGACGACCGTCCTAAAAAAATAAGATTCATTACTTGATAGGGTGTCCCAATGAAAGCCACCACCGATATTTCCCATATTATGATAAAGATTAACGAAATTCAATATGTAAAGTTCTGTGATGTTAGTGTTCAAAGTTTCAAAATTTCAACTCCATACGACGCGACGTGTCGCTGGAATCCCAAAAATTTGAATAGTATATGAAATAGATGGTAAAGATATGAAAAAAAACAATATTATACAATAAAAAATCTTACAATCACATACACTGCTCGACAAAATTTTTTAGATCAACTCAATACATTGTTATTCCTTATAAACTTACTGTCAGAATAAAATATCAACATTTCAAAAATACATTGTAGAATAATTAGTTGTGATGACTATATTGTTTTTAGATATATCTTTGATATGTTAATACTTTATTCTGTGGGTGAGTGTCTAATATCACAAAAAATTGTTTCAATTTGTCTTGATCTAAAAAAATGTTTCACGTATTGTGTGATTCTAAGATTTCTTATAGTTTAGTGATTTCTGGCTCTCATGGATATTTAATTAGGACAATTTTGAATATTTGTTCGTTTAATCGATTTGATAACAGAAAATATTTGTTTGAAAAGGCTTTCTTGATTCAAGAATGTGTGGAATTCATCGACCTATACCTACTTTTTCAATGAAAAAGTGAAAGGGCTGCTGCAGTAATTTTCACCCAGAATCATCCTGGCCATTTTGTTACATACACATACGTTTTATCTTCAGTTGAGAATATGATGCAGACTTGGTCATTTCACAATCGGAAACACCAATCGATGAGGAAGCTACTGAAGTTAGAGTTTTGAGCCATTTTGCATGAATAACTAAAGCGTAATTGCATAAGAAATAATTCAGAAGCTTTTTTAGCCAGCAGATCATCTTTATTTTGAAATCCTCACAAATACAACAATACCGCCCTATAATTAAAGCTCGTGCAAGAGTTGAAGGAAGTTTATTCGTACAGAGAGAATTTTGTAAAAACAGGTCAAACAGTCTGAATAATCAGTTTGGTTTTCGTCCATGATTGAAATTCAAAAATTAAAGTTATCAGGAATTTGGACAGTTTTTTAGTTTCTCAAATGTTCAATGTGCCAACGTTTCGGAGGCGAATTCCTCCTTCTTCAGGGCTAAAAAACGAAAGGACATTCAACAAAACAATCACAAAGACAAAGTTACCGATATTACCTCAAGAATATTAAGTTGTACGAGAAAATATTGAATAGTTACAAAGTTTCATAATACTTGATTAGCTACTTTTGAAAATCTTTTATATAATCTTCTTAGCGTCGTCAGAAAATTAAATCAGAACATAGATATAAAGTGGGAAACTTCAAATGTCAAATGTCACAAACACAAAACACACAAACTGTCAGATCTTTTTCTTTCTTCTTCTCCTTCTTCTTCTTCTCTTTTGACCTCAAAAGAGATCTACAGGGTGTCCATGTTCCGGAGGGTTACATTCTGGTGTCGCTAGATGTGGTCTCACTGTTCACCTATATATCCAAAGAACTTGTGATAACTGTGATAAAGAAACAATGGAACTATATTAAGAACTTTACCAACCTAAGTAGAGAATGTTTCTTAAGGTTGGTGGATGTATGTTTTGAGTGCAGTTATTTTGTATTTGATGGAAGATTCTACAGACAAATCCTTGGCTCTGCTATGGGATCTCCTTCTAGTCCCTCATTCGCTAACCTTGTGATGGATGACTTGTTTAGTTGGGTCTTATCACTAATAGATTTTCATATTCCAATGGTCAAACTGTATGTAGATGATACCTTTCTTATTATACCTAACAACAAAAAACAACAACTTCTGGATCTATTTAACTCTTATAATGACAAACTTAAGTTCACTATGGAAGTACAAGTAGATAACTCAATTCTATTCCTAGATATGTTAATCAAAAAGGAAAACAACACTCTCAAGACATGTTGGTACTACAAGCCCAGTAACTCCAACAGACTAATTAATTTTTTCAGCAATCATGGCACCACACAAAAGATAAACGTGATAAATAACTTGATTAATAGAGCGTTGAAATTGAGTGATGAAGAATACCATAGGACAAATTTGAGGAGTGTAAAGAAAATCCATATACAAAATAATTACCCCATATACCTCATAAATAGATCTATCAGATAAGTACAAAATATGAGAGAAGAGAATACATCGAGTCCCAACTCAGAAGATAGTACAAGATCATTTCACAGATTTCCCTTCATCGATGGCCTGTCTTACAAGATTCAAAAAATTCTCAGAGAATTGAACTGCACATGCGCCTTCTATAACGTCTCCACTACCAATAGATTCTTCTCAAAATTGAAGGAAACCACTAAGAAAGAACTAATGTCATCTGTGGTTTATAAGATACCATGTTTGGATTGTGATAGGAGTTATATAGGACAGACTCGACAATATTTAAAAGATAGAATAAAACAACACAAATATGATACAAAGAACATAAACAACAAGGAAAAGACTGCCCTAACCTATCACGTGTTCGGTGAAGGTCACAATTTTAACTTCGAGGAGGTGGAGATACTAGATGTGGAGAACAATGGTTATAAGAGGAATATCAGTGAGATGGTTTCCATCAGAAGTAATCTAATATATAAAATTCTCGTGTCACAGTTTTCGTTGCCATACTCCTCCGAAACGGCTTGACCGATTTTGATGAAATTTTTTGTGCTTATCCGGTATCTATGAGAATCGGCCAACATCTATTTTTCATCCCCCTAAATGTTAGGGGTAGTCCACCCCTAAATTTTTTTTTTATTTTTTAGACTAGGAAATTATGTATATGGCAAAACAACGTTTGCCGGGTCAGCTAGTAACACCGTAAATTTTAGAGAAGATGTTAATAACCTAAGTTATTTTTATGATGTATTATTGGACATAACGTGACGGATAACATGGGGAAGGGGGAAGTGACGTTGAAGAAACTTGTTTTGAGAAGTAGAAGAAGAAAGAAAAAGATCTGACAGTTTGTGTGTTTTTGTGTTTGTGACATTTGACATTTGAAGTTTCCCACTTTATATCTATGTTCTGATTTAATTTTCTGACGACGCTAAGAAGATTATATAAAAGATTTTCAAAAGTAGCTAATCAAGTATTATGAAACTTTGTAACTATTCAATATTTTCTCGTACAACTTAATATTCTTGAGGTAATATCGGTAACTTTGTCTTTGTGATTGTTTTGTTGAATGTCCTTTCGTTTTTTAGCCCTGAAGAAGGAGGAATTCGCCTCCGAAACGTTGGCACATTGAACATTTGAGAAAATAAAAAACTGTCCAAATTCCTGATAACTTCAATTTTTGAGTCTGAATAATTTAATAAAAGGCTGACAACCAGAAAATAAATTGTCAAAGAGAATAGTGGATTTGAGTCATGACCCTAATAGAACACAACGTCCTTGGGACGTCCAATTCATGTTCATTTAACGTCGGAACGTCCATGGACTTGATTTGTATGTCCTTTGGACGTCCGTTTCCGGACAGTTTTAGGACGTCCAAGATGGATATCCATTGTTAGTCCAATTTATGTACAATGTCCGTATCGGATATCCATTGGATGCCCGTGATGGACATAATACGGACCATATGACACATGTCCGTATCATGTAGTCCCAAAATGGTCCCTGACCGACTTAATACATGCAATGTCAAATATATGTCCTTACTGGATATCCATTAGTTGTCCGAGATGAACATAGTACGGACCATATAACTTATACATATATATTACATGGTCCGTATAACGTCCATGACGGACACCTATTGGATATCTGGTAGGGACATCTTTTGAATGTCCATACCGGATATTCACTAGGAGTCGTAAGGGACGAAATATGGACCAAATAACATGTATATGTTACATGGTCCGTATAACGTCCATCACGGACACCTAGTGGATATCCGGTAGGGACATCTTTTGAATGTCCATACCGGATATTCACTAGCAGTCCGTAAGGGACGTAATATGGACCAAATAACATGTATATGTTACATGGTCCGTATAACGTCCATCACGGACACCTAGTGGATATCCGGTAGGGACATCTTTTGAATGTCCATACCGGATATTCACTAGGAGTCCGTAAGGGACGTAATATGGACCAAATAACATGTATATGTTACATGGTCCGTATAACGTCCATCACGGACACCTAGTGGATATCCGGTAGGGACATCTTTTGAATGTCCATACTGGATATTCACTAGGAGTCCGTAAGGGACGTAATATGGACCAAATAACATGTGTATATGTTACATGGTCCGTATAACGTCCATCACGGACACCTAGTGGATATCCGGTAGGGACATCTTTTGAATGTCCATACCGGATATTCACTAGGAGTCCGTAATATGGACCAAATAATACATACATGTATATCAATGAACACCAAAATTTAATATTATTTTTCACTAAACTCCATTTTTCCGCTTTGTAGTACCTATATGAATATCTTATGAATATTATATTATGTATAACGTTATGATGAACGAAGACTTAATACTTGAGTAATTACTATTATAAAATAATCTATATTTGAGTTTCAAGACTTCAGTTTTTATTATATGGCATTTCTGTATTAATCGAATACTATTCCATAAATCAGTTAACAATATAATGAATATGTTCCTACAAGTAAATATATTGTATGGTCTCGGTAGCTAGGACGGTTGCACCGAAGACTCTGTAATGCGGTGTCCCCACGTACTCGCGAGTTCGAATCCGGGCCAAGTGTAAAAACTTTAGTAAGTATGGATTAAAATGAGAACAACACAGAAAAAATAATATCTGCGTCTGAGTGTGAGACATTGGGTTCTAGGACATTAAAATTCTAATAGATAGGATAGCCAACGTCGTGGTTAATTTTTGTACCGTTGAGATTGCTAATGATGGTCCCAACGGGATATCCATTGGACGTCCGCGATGGACGTCCGAATTCTGTTCAAAGTTGTGACATTTGTACATCCCTCGGATGTCCATAGAACGTCCATTGTACCAGAAATGGACGTCCCATGGATGTCCGTAATGTCCGAAGTGGACGTCCTATGGATGTCCATAGGACTACTTTGTGCTATTAGGGGAACCTTTCCTATGAACTCCATTATAGGTTTCCATGAAGTCAAATCTGCATAATGATCTTATCACCTACAGGTTCTCTACAGCATTGGTTTTTCCAACAGATGTGTGGTCTTCTAGAATTAAAACGTAAATTGTCCCAACTGTCGATATTGACGTGATGCCGCTATTGCCGCTCCTCATCGTCATCAGAGGAGAGAAGTATGCTGAACATACAACAATGTCCTTGGGTTATTACTACTGAAAACAATCTGTATGGGACTGTTTTCAATTGAAGGTTAACCCTTGGTTAAGAAAATTCAACAGGTTAGGCGTTTCAGTGATAGTAATCTTGTCCAATACCTGAAGTATGAGCAAACCTGAAGTACTGATTTTTTTATATGAATTTCTTTCAGAATATATTGTTATGGTTTTATGAAGTAGGTATACTTAAATCAACGACATAATATGAACTGAAGTTACCAAGAATAGTTTTATTGATTAAAAAATCGTTATACAGGGTGTATTTGAAGGTGACGCTTTTTTTCAACAGAAGGTAGAGCTTGTCAAAATAAAGCGTGTCACCAAAAATCACCAATACAAAACTTTCAAAATGACAAAGTTGAAAAAAAATTGAAAATGAAACAGATCCTAATGCAACCCTAGACCGTTTGTTAGCTGAATTATCGCAAAGCAAATATCTCCTAATTCGACCATGTGGTTTCAATATCCTAAGGATATTGGCTCGTTCGACATTTACGTGGTAATGAAAATGGAAACTTGGGATTGCCGAATTGTTCTCATTATTTTTAAGTAACTTACACGATTTATGAAATGGTTCATTTCGATACCAACTCACAGAAGAGACTTAGGACATAAGTGTAAAAAATAGAATAAATACTACATACATCTCACCAATAAAATTCGTCAAAATTATTTTTTCACAATGAGCTTCACAATCTTCTTCACTTTCAAAAAACTGCCTTGATTTTATACATTTTTTCACCCTGAATTGCACGATACAACAATTATGATTCTCTCCAAAGTGACCTGATGCATCTAATCCGATGAACTTGGTACTGAATCATTCATTGTCCAGCCATATGTTTGTTTTGTTTGGTTTTTGCGATGCCCGAGTTACCTTCCACAGTCCCGTACTTGAAATTCAATGAAATTTTGTCAAACTTCTAGGTGTTGTATATCAGTCATCTTGGATATTTTATACAAACAATTTTTGGTTAAACGACTAACGACTAATTTTGATCAGTTCTACCTTCTGTCAAAAAAAAGCCTCACCTTTGAAAACCCCCTGCCCCCTGTATAGATTGATAGTATGACATATAGAAGCGATGAAGAGGAACCTCGACGACATATACGTCATATACCGAGCCAAATTTTTTCTAAGTCTACGAAGATTATGATTTTTCAAAAGAAACGAACTATCGAAGAGATTACGTGTCATGGTTTGAAAACTCATTTTTGTGAAAATCATATAAGCTGTTTTAATTTCCATTATGGATTTTCATCGAGTATTGTCCACATCAATTCAACAATTCTTGAATGGACTATAACCAGAACATATTTATCTAATGGCAAAATTAGAACTGATTAGTAACGAAAGGATTCGGTTTTATTTTGAATCTTTGTAATTTTTCGAATCAACTATGATTTGTTTATATTTACGAATTCACAGAAAGTCACATTTTTCACAGATAAATTAATCAAATATTCTAATTTCAGGAAAAAAACACTTATCCTCACTTATATTCAAATAACAAAACAAAATAAATACTAAGGTAGAACTGCAGATTCAACGAACGATGAGGACAATTGGGAATTCCAGATAAGCGATACGCCCTCTTGTGTCAATTTTTGTAAATAAAAAGTTATTGCATTTTTGTTTGTTCACATCGAGGAACGGAAAATATTCATAAAAAATATATCTGAATCTGTTGAAAATATCTATCTCGTGACAACGGAAAAAGCTTAGTGAAGTTTTCATAATTTGAATCCTTTGGGCAAATCTTCAACTACGACTTTCTTGTGAAGTTGTCAGTTTTTACTATTTTCCACGATGAAATAAACGTTTAGTCAATGTTTAAGGACATATGTGTCTCGTCCTTATAGCATAGTGAAGTTTTTGTACATTTCTAATTGGTTACGAAGAATAGAAGGTGAATTAACTAACCTGGATATAAAACCTCAAAATGAAAGAATTTACACGAAAAACAAATCTGTTTCTCCCAGAGAGGACTCTTTCCACCTAGTAAGTTGACATAGATACCTATGAATTTCGATTACATAAAAAAAATTCATTTAGAAAATGATTTCTGATTTCCAGTTCAACTCGGTCAAGTTCTCTTAGCATCAATGTTGCAATTTTAGCCATTGTATATAATGGAGAAGGCAAAATATCACAGTTGTAGGTCTCCATACAGAAAATAATTTCCTTCTATAATGATCGTGTAAAGAGCCAAGAAGTTCGGATTAAAAAAAATATTGCTCCCTTCTATCAGCTGATTCAGAACATAGTCGGATTTTTTTTAATGAATACTAATACTTCATTACATTTATTGACCTTAAATTGATATTAATTAAAACACTTGGATCCAGTTCCGACAACCAATCTCTAAAATTGAGAATAAGCAACTATAAACTGAGAAAAAAGGATTTATTTGAAGAAAATCTCAAAAGCCATTTCAAAAATTACAATAACTGTATCGAGGACTGCATTAACTT
Source organism: Coccinella septempunctata (assembly GCF_907165205.1). Lineage (NCBI taxonomy): Eukaryota > Metazoa > Arthropoda > Insecta > Coleoptera > Coccinellidae > Coccinella > Coccinella septempunctata. The sequence goes on along the minus strand of NC_058190.1, from coordinate 7,619,376 downwards.
TTTACTTCGAACTGTCATCACCATGTCGCTGCAATCTACATTTGAATTCCCAATGGTGTAGTGATTTTTCAATAACAGAACGCAGTTAAGCGAATTTTGAAACATAATCGTTCGAATCTCTCGAACTATTCACCATAAAGGAAACAAACACATTTACGTTTTAGATTGATTAACTAGAAATTCGAAATTCGATATCAAGAAAACAACGTGAAAAACAAACACATTGAAACAACCTCAACAAGGACGAGAACTTATGGCGCCCTATTAAGGTTGAGTGTCGCTCACGAATGGTGTTGTTTTCCAACTAATAAAAGCCATCCTGACGATCGGGCCAGAAAGTCGTAACACTTTATGACGCCAACCTCGATCGCGAAACAGTTTAATGAAGTTTGAAAAGTGGATATATTCTCCAACAATGGTCACAAGGAAAACCGAATGACGTAACTTATGCTTTTAAGTGGATTGAAATTGGAAAGCAATCCAGTGATATGAGCATAGAGTATGAATTTTCAGATAATGCTTCTTGGTTTGTGAATGTAACCCTACAAATGTCAAGAGGTGTTACAGTTACACTGAGAAAATAAAGCCTTCTGCTTTGAGTATTGGTAATAGGTTGGTATGTAAGTCTTTACGTATAAGTGAAAACTCAATTTTCGGCTCTTTGAATTGGTGCATTCATTTCGTAAAATTTCAGTGATATCTAAAAACAAATTTAACATTCTACATACACTTTCTCATGTAGAATGCACTGGCATAGTAAAAAAAAAGGTCAATCCGTCATAAATAAATAAATATAAATAAATAAATAAACTTTGTTGATCCTCTTGGAAATTTAAGGAATGTATAGGACAAGTCATATATTATAGCAAATACAAGAGAAAAAAAATTTAAAAATTCAACAAATGGAGTCCTTAAGGAACTCCTCCACACTATAGTAACACGTGTTAGTTAAAAGGAACTTAACTTCTCCCTTGAAAGATTTTCCACTCATTGATTTCAAGCGACTGGGCGAATGGGTATATAATTTGATACCTATATAACTCGGTGAGGACTCATATTTAACTGTATGATGCCTGGGGAAGGCTATGGTATCATCGTGTCGTGTTTCATACCCATGAAAGTCAGAGCATTTCCTGTATTTTCCGATGTTCAGGTAGATATAAACAAGACAATTAACTTTATGCTTCTATATGTTGTGTCAGGTTATGAAAGACTTTGAAAATCATCCTCATTCCGGATATTCGAGAATCTGCTCGACAAATGAGAAAATGAGGAGAATTTCCATGACAACTTCATATTTACCTATAATAGTTCTAGCACAGACGTCTTTATTTGGAAAGGTGTTTGAAAAATCTATGGTACTAGTATATAGATTATCTACTATACTCCATTCAATTTTATTTTAGCAGTCAGTTGGCCATGGAAATTTGACACATTTCACTCTGTATAGTAGGTACGAAAATGTGGGGTTATGAAGCTTGTCAAAACATTTTTGGGTTTTAAATCAACGCTATGTTGCCCGTTCTACTGAAAGTTTCTGTTTTTACATATTTTATCGCAATGTCGAATCTCTTCAGAAAATATGTGACGAACATAATGGAAGTTCATACAAACTGATTGAAGGCATACCAAACCCAGTTATTTGCATGGAAAATACAAGAGATCAGTATAATATCATAATATGCACTAATGCACTAGCTTGAGGAGAGTTAATGTTCGTTATCTTCTTTGGCTGAAGTTTGAATACGTTACATCAGTTGTAGATTTCAAAAATATTAACCTGGAAATGAAATGCATATGTTGCAGTGGTTGGGAATGGGTATCTCCCGAAGGAATAAACAGATAATTACAAGAATGTCAAATTCTTCAACAAAAATCATCTTGCATCAATATAAGTAAAAGGAATTAAAGGAAGTTTCAATCAAGATGAACTTCAACTTTGAACAAAAATTTCACATGAATAAACAATTAGCAGGACAACTGGCGCGTATTTGTGGCTGTTCATCTTAATGGATTGATATAATAATGATAATTAGGTATTATTGGTACCTTAAGACATTTAGGTACAATGTATAGGACAAGTCAAATGTAAAATAGAAAAATCAATTTTCGGGAACTCATTCTACGATGACATTTATCGAAAATCCTGTAGTAAATTTTTCGCATTAATTCACTCAAACATAAAATTCTCAAATGCCACCACTTTTTTGGGTCTCCCAATAGAAGGAAATTCTTTGTCATCCTCTTCATTCACAATCTTTCTTTTTTTTGGAAACATTCAGCTAAAATATAAGTCGTTTAGATTCAGATGAAACATTATATAAATGCTCTTACATTGAATATGTTCACTACCGTCTGACGTATTGTGGATTTTAGAATATCAGGGTATAACTTTTTGAATGAGCTGACCTGAATTCTAAATAGCACTTCCTGAAACCCAGTCTCTTTTTTCAATCACTTTCGTAATATTAATTTACATAAGTTGTGGCAACGGCGTTATGACATCAACGACATTTCATGAGTGCCAACCTTACTCCGTTCTAGTTACAAAAACTTGAGAAAATTATTTCATGGCCAACCGACTGCTAAAATAAATATTAATGCAGTATAGTTGAAATGGTTTCGTAATATATTCGTTCATTTATTCCTCACTGACTTTTTTGTGATGCCTTTTTTCTAATCAAGTGGAATCATTTTGACTGGATCCAAACGATTTCGTTCTACTAGTTCAGATATCTAGTTATTAGAGCTTATTGAAGAACAAGTCAGGAGTTTTAATGCTTAGACAATTGATTCCATTGTTGTTGTGGGTAACAATTTGTAGTCCCATGTTATTGTTTTACATCGGCGAAACAATCAGCTGCAGAAAAATTTATGGAACGCACTGATTATATGAAGGCAAGACACTGTTGAATATATTTCTTAGCTTAATACACATTTTTCTTGTTGATTTCAATTCATTTTTCAGGCGTTGGAACAAAGTGTTCCATTAATTAATATGTATGTTGATGATTCATGACAACGAAGAGAATTATATTTCGAAACGTCGACGTCTATTCCACCAATATTCTGTCGAAATGTGAGTTAAGGTTGAAACAAAACGATTAACATTTATTCATCAGGTTATATTCAGCTTCGAGATGCCATCAATGCTGACGATCATCCCAGGGTCGTATTGTATTCGTATATCCAAATTCCCCCAAATTGCATGTTTGAGGGAAAGTGTTTGATACGCTATCCTCTAATATGGGTATCTGAGACAATTACCGGAAATGACGGTTACTCAGTATATTGGCGTCGGTCAAGTGAAGATGATGGAAGATCAACAACAACAACAACAAGACGTAGTTGATAACCATTAGATAGTTCCGTATTCGCCTTCAACGTCTTGAACGGTTTGGAACTTTGCCATTCCGTCAAATTTATCGGCAAGTATGTTAACAACGGAAGTAATATGACTGTCATAGGAGTTGGTCACAGAGTTACAATGATATACCAAATGGCGGTAAATAGGAATTTGGCAATTTTACGTCTATTTACATTCGCCATCCATAACAGACTTCCAGCTGTTATTCTTCTGACCGTGAATTAAAATATGTTGAATTGATGTGGGCCATACTTGATGAAAATCCCTAATAATTGAGCTTGAAACAGATTATACTATTTTCACAAAATGAGTTTTTTAACCACGACACGTGTTTCGCTATCACGATAGCATCTTCAGGTGGTCGAAGGTGAACCTTCATTTTGTTATGCAGACAGGAATTGAATTCTGAAAAAAGTACCACCCAGAGCAGCATTCGAACCCACGACCCCCTGATTACCGGTCAGGTACTCTCCCAACCGAGCTACCCTGACGTGAGGATCCATCTGCATTGTCTGGAAACCACTATCCTCAGAATTCACGTGTTAGTATTATCACTTCCGAACAGTGGCGATCGAAAGCGACTGGATATGTAGAGATATTTCCAATTCCAATTCCAAGGTTTATCGAACAGACACGAATACCTGTACGTCCATACAATGTGGGTAACTGGAACGATATATCCAGGTATAATACATTAAAGTGAAGCCAACTGTACTCTGATCATCTTTGTTTCAACCGAACCACACATTATATATGGTTATTGAACTATTGAAGCGCTCTTGGTTCAAAGTCAATATTTTCTGAGAGAAGTTTGCTGGGCTTTCATGAAAGGTCCCTTGTAGGATATTTATCCGGACTCGAAGCGCACCATTATGTCATGTTTGCACATATCAACTGTCGTAGCATGGCCGGAAAACTCATATTGATGGGAAATTGATTTTTTTTCAGTTGTACAACTATTTGACTCACGATTCAACTGAAAAGTTTGTTGAAATTCTTTGTCTCACCGTGTAAAATCCATTCATTAGTTCAATAGTTCAATAGTTTTCTTAAATTTGTGTAACTAGATCGGACTAAGATTGGGACACATGGAATGTCAAAACAACGTTGGCACAATAATTTGTCAACTTTTTGTTGTTAAACTGTCAAAATTGCTTGCTAAAAAGCAGAGAAAAAGTATCTATCGGAACATTGTTTTGAAATGAAATCTGCTCATTCTAATAGCCCTGATATTTTGAAGTCGACCATTCATCAGGCCGTATCGAATATATTCCATGTAAGAAAATTTATATTAGGAGTGTTCTTTCGTACTGAATGAAGTGATCTATGTAAAATCAGTTCAAGCTGAAGTTCTCCAGTTTTCAATCAGTTTCCCCTTCTACAACTCAAAAATGATTGTAAATGATTCTGGTCATCATCAATCAGTAAAATAACTTGAAAAACGACATGATAACCTCAAGTAAACGTTTTTGATGAAAGTGAGCTTTTCGTCATTCAGTAAATTAATGTGTTCTGATTGTTTTTTTTTCCCGCACGAAACTGCAGTTTCGCAAGCAATTGAATGCGGGGAAGACACTTTCCGCAAGAGTTAGGAGCAATATTTTTCTACAAGCGCTTGAAATATATATAGGTATCCACATTATGAAACAGATCAAATTTGAGTTGGTTAATTCATATGCAAGGGTCGTAATTCTGCATGTCGTTACCAAGGCTATCTCATCGTTGGCGTTCAGTGCTTAGAGCATGAAAGAATTTAATTTACTCTTTAATATTAAGGTGCGGTAAAAACCACTGCTATTTCTTATTCGCACGCATATGCATGCGAGATTTTTTGCGATTTGAAATGCTTGCTGGAAAAAGCTTGAACGTTCATGCTTATAAAGAAATCAGTTGAATGATGAGTTTCGTCAGTTGATTCAGAATGAAAGAACATAACGATTATTTTTCATCTGAATTTGAACGACTTCCTGTTATAAACTTCACAAATAAATGGGTTATGAATACAAAATGGGTGAGCAAACCCACAACGTTTTGTGAACAAAAACGTGTCACTGCAGATAAAATCACTTCATTGCAAAAATGCTTACAATATAACGGTCAGTTTCATAATGAAACTTCAAGTTCCTTTAATTCGAAAGCTTCGCTTAACCCTACTAAATCTACTAAACTAAACTAAAACTAAACTAGACTAAAACTACTACTATTGACACTCAAGCCAGCTGTAAGCTCAAATAATCTTTGAATGAGAATCATCTTGGACACAATTCTGATATTCTCATTCAAAGATTATCTGAGGTAATGTTTATATTCACATTATTTGAAATACCTCAAATAGCTCAAAGCTGATGTAGTATCTTCTTCAACTTTTGGTCCAAGAGGAGAGCCAATATTAACTCTTCTGAAGCATCTTCATCTTATTATATGGTTTTTCAACAAGAACTTTGTTTTTTAAATCAAAATAAAACTATTATATAAATTCAGACAATGATTCAAATTTTCATTCTATTCAGAAAAGGAAGGTTTGACAATTATGATTGGAATATGATATCTCATAAATGTCCACCACGACCACGCTTACAGATGTCGATTCTTTCATCAAAGTTTCCTTCAAGAATTTTGAGTTTTCAGGCTGCAATCGATTCGATTGGCTCCGTATAGACTCTGTCGATAAAAAAAATCCAGCAGTGATCGCATGATTGAGCTAGCCCTTTAACGGCTGAATTTCGTGAAATTATGCGATTAGGAAATGTGGTTTGCAATAAATTCATTGTTTCGGTAGATGTGTGACTTGTGGCACCGTCACATATTTGTGATATCCAACAACACTATGGCAACACTATGCCAAAATTTAGTTATTAACATCTCTGAATTATGTTGACCCATCTGTAAAACTTTTACAGATCCACCATTTTCATAGTGAATTTTTATTATTTTGAAACGATTTTTGAGTGAAATGGAACTCATTGTAACAATTGCCCAAGTTTCCACTATAGATATTTAAAAAACCAAATGTCAAAACTTTCATGTAGTTCCGTTGGGGCCATAGTGAAAAACAAAGTTCTTGTTGAAAAACCCTTTATAGGTCAAAAAGTTAATTTTCTTTCATAGTGAAAATGGATATATCTAAACACTGATATCCATGCGAATACTAAATCAAGAATCATTTCAATTGGTTCATTATCGTTCATTATATTCAATCCATATTTTCGAATTCATATTGTTAGAAACACATAAACTGAAATTGTAAGAACACTACTAAAGTCTTTATGTAGAACGGAGAACATATAGCGGTGCTTTAAACTCCAAAAATGTCTTGACAAGCGTCATAACCTCATTCGTCCTTTACATTGTGGAATGTGTCAGATTTGCTAGGCCAACCTAGACTGCTTTTATAACTGTGAATGGACTAAATATTTTTCAACAAGATACGAAAAGGTCTATTTTCTGCCAAGTTTATCAACGATGGTTTGAGAGAAGGACGCAAAAGAGGGAAATTTGAAGAAATGTTTCTTCGACATTTTGGATAGGTATAATAGGCAGAAATACTTGTGGATCAGATGCTATATTCACTTTTCTATGCATAAATATCAATATTCACGTAAATGCTGATTAACGTCAATATCGAAAATATTTCAGTGAGTCATATGATTAATTCTCCAAAATATTTATGTTTTTGGACACATTCAGAAGAACACAGTGGACTTACGAGTCAGAGGTAATTTAAAATTCACTAATTGTTTGAACAACTGTGTCAAATCAGTTAATTGGCTGAATATTGAGGTCTGTCCTGAATTCATTTGTTTGGTGGATATGTATTCCGAAGTTTTTATTTCATAACAATCCACTAGGGCATATAAGGCTTTTCTCTGAAAAAATATCGCCACATCTCACCCTGTAGATACTGAAATACTTTTCAATTTTTCTGAATCATCATTTCATTGTTCATCGACAAAATGAAATCCTAATCCATAATTCAAAATCTTACCGAAAAAAAATTTCTTCGAAATGCTATTGGATTATACTCGAAAAGATCAGATTTGTAGCTTCAAAGGCGAAAAAGTTATGTGAACTTTTCGGAATCATAAAAATCTCAATCTTTGCTGATGACTCAAAAACATCGTAGGAGACTACCATTTACAGCATTCTTCATTTCTCAAGATAAAAATCTGTATCATCTGTGATTCGTTTTGCTCTAACTTCCGGGATACCCTCTAAAACATTGAAATTGGAAAACTTTGTGCATATCGAATCGCTATGTATACAGGCTGTTTTCAAAGGTGAGCTTTTTTTTGACAGAAGGTAGAACTCATCAAAATAAGTCGTTTAAACAAAAATTCAAGATGGCTGAACTACAACCCCTAGAATTTCGACAAAATTTCATTGAATTTCAAGTACGGGACTGTGGAAGGTGACTCCGGTATCGCAAAAAACGAAACAAAACAAAAACATATGGCTGGACATTGAATCGTTCAGTACTAAGTTCATCGGATTAGATGCATCAGGTCATTTTTGAGAGAATTATGATTCTTGTATTGTGCAATTTAGGGTGAAAAAAAAAATGTAGAAAATTCAGGCAGTTTCTTGAAAGTGAATAATTCAGACGAATTTTACTGGTGAGATTTTGAAGTATTATTCTATTTTTTACACTAGTTTCCTAAGTCTCTTCTGTCAGTTCGTATTGAAATGAGCCATTTCATACAATCGTGTAAGTTACTAAATAATAATGAGAACAATTCGGCAATCCTAAGTTTCCATTTTCATTACCACGTAAATATCGAACGAGCCAATATCCTAAACTAAACCACATGGTCGAATCAGGAGATGAGTTTTTTCCCACTGCTTAGCGATAATTCAGCTAACAAACGGTCTAGGGTCGTATTAGGAACTATTTCAGTAATCATTTTCAATTTTTTTTCAACTTTGTCATTTTGTAAGTTTGTATAGGTGATTTTTGGTGAAACGCTTCATTTTGACCAGTTCTACCGTCTGTTGAAAAAAAAGCTCACCTTCAGGTGAGGCAGATTTTTGCTCCGCCACAAAAGGAAATTTCTTCACCGATATTTTCATAATAGGACCTGACAATCTAAATATTTTGGAAGAACCGTTATGTTATCATAATCATATCTTTACCGACTGATATTATGAAAATAAAAGGTCTTTTAACTTGTTCCGTTTTTCCTTCTCTTCAATTATTTCTATCTCTTTCCGAGCCGGCTGATTGACCGAACAATTTGAGTGTATCCAATGGACAGATGAGTTACCCATAGTGGGGCAAATTTTCCGAGGAGAGGGGTACTTCTTCGACGCGCGGCGCTGAAGGTCAAGAGAGAGTGAGTTGAGATCGAACTGCCGAGAAAAGTTTACTCCTCTAGAGTGACCGTACAAAATTTAACCGTATTTACCGTCTATTTCAACCGTATTTTCCTGGAGAGACCGTAGGTCATCAGCCGCCCCTACACCGACCAGGCCGCCGGTGTGACATCAATATTTGTTATTACTTGTACATTTCTGTATATAATTTAATCCAGTAGGAATAAAGGACTGAACGTTCATTTTGTTGCCAGTTATTTTTGCCAGTGAGAGACAGTTCCCTAAATCAGTTAGAGCTAGATTTTCGTCATAAGAGGTAGGAACTCTTTTTGAACGATGTCAGAAGACAGAGACCAAGAAGACGCTACCACCCTAGTTTTCACTGCTACCCTTCTCCACTGATCATTCAAGTCTACCCGGGCTCTCTAATTCTTTGGAGATTCTGTGAGAGACGTGGGGTTCCACTGATTGCCCCACTGGCGCTCGAGCAAAGGTAAGGAGCGTCCAGGATGAGAGAAAAATCCCATCACAATACACCCTGTAATATACAGGATTAGAACTATTTAGAGGCTGACTATAAGAATATCGAAAACCGTTAAAAATAAAGGGTGGCTTAAATTACAAAAAAGTAGTACACCAGTATAATCGCTAATTCGGTGTGTAGTCATAATCCTAGACTACACACCGAATTTCGTGTAGTTATCTCTAGAAACAAATGAGTTATGAAGAAAAAATGATTATCTTGATATTCAGTTTCTTCGAGATATCTCAGGAACCATCAGAGATATTGGAGAACTGTTTACACCCACCCACTCATCCTTCAATAACGCAACTTTTTCGTAATTTGAGCTACCCTGTATTTCTAACGGTTTTCGATATCCCCGTAGTGCCCCTCTAAATAGTTCTAACCCTGTATATTCAGTTGTCCGACTTCATATTCGCAATATCCAATAACTTCCTCATAGAACTTTCATCAAAAGAACATCTTTGGTTTCTCATGGAAACGTAGAAAATATATTTTTCGATTATTGGTTACGTCCATATTATAAACATTAAAATAATTTTCGCAGGAATTTGGACAAATTTTTATTCGTTATCCTTTTAGTACATCGCCAACGTTTCGAATCGGTTGTGATTCTTTCTCAAGGCTGGAATGTCAAAATAAAACTAGAAACAGATAAAAACGACCTAGAGACGATCTACCACTCACCTCGTATTTCATCGGATTGAATATCGTCAATTTTATTAAAATAATTGTATAAGTATCTCGAATTAAATTTCATTCAATCTTCAAGTGGTTCATGTGTTGTTAATACGACATGGGTAAACAGAATCGTCTCACGGTACGTTCCACAAATCGCAATGAGTGACATGGAGATGACATTCAACTCTCCCATAAAACATTATATATGTTCGTTAAAATATCACATCTCGGGTAAAAAACAATAAGGTAAAAACAACAATGGTAATATACAACTTAACAACTAAATCAAAACATTTTGTTCTTGGTGGATGCACCTTAGACACATTCAAATGACTTTCACCATAAAATACCAAAATGAACAAACAACACAAACATCGAGGCTCCGAAAGCTCTCAGTTGTATCCATAATTAAGAATCACCATTTTGAGTCACTGAACCCCAGCATTGCCCAATATAAGACTATCATACACCAAACTGAGATGTTGGACGTCTTCCCTATAGTTTACTGTGTTGTTGGACCTTATGTGCACCATTTCACTAATTAGCCGTCTACCGTAGATAGGTTCGTAATCCAGAACTGTGACCTCCGAGAAGTTGAATTTATGTCCTTCAGCATGGACGTGTGCAGCGAGAGCCGTTCCCTGTGTTATGTGAGATTTTTCTGCATCATTTTTATGTTGTCTTATCCTCTCCTGTAGTAGTTGTTTTGTCTGGCCTATGTAGCATTTTGTGCAGTTATTGCATTCTATTTTATAAACAATTTCTGATTGCTGTAAAATTGGTGTTCTTTCTTTTAGTTTTGTGTAAAATTTCATCTTATTATTGAGAACATTATAGAATGCTGCAGCACTATTGTATTCGCGGAAAATTCTTTCAATCTTATATGACAATGTAGGATAAAATACTAGTTTGAAATATTTTTTAGTTGTTATATGTTGTGATGTTAATGTGCTCTGTGATGTGCTCACCGTCTCTACGTCCGTGTCGATGTTCGATCTGATAGTACGTTTCGCTCTATTGTAGATGTTTATACAGGTTTTTATGTAGTATGTTGGATAGTTGTTCTGTTTCAGGATTTCAGTCACTTTATTCAAGTTATTTATTCTATATTCCTCATCGCTCAGAGAAATCGCTCTATTTATCAAATTTCCTGCTATATTCCTCTTTTGTGAGAAGCTGTGATTGGAATGGAAATTTATGCACCTACCCGTGTTGATCGGCTTCGTGTACCAATTTGTTTTCAATCTATTTTTCTCTCTGATGATTAATATGTCCAAAAATGGAATACTCCGGTTCTTTTCTCTTTCTAGGGTAAACCTTATTTTCTGGTGGAATGAGTTAAAAACGTTCAGAGTCTCTTCAATTTTTTCTTTAGGTATCAATAGTAATGTATCATCAACATAGAGTTTTATTAGAGGGATATGGAAATTCAACTTTGATATCACATACGTAAACAAAGCGAGCATAACTAATTTCGCAAATGTTGAGCTCGCCGGGGAACCCATTGCTGTACCCTCTATTTGATCATAGAAAACACCCTCAAAAACAAAGTACCCTCCTTCAAAACATAAATCTACAAGATGAACAAATTCTTTCCTTCTCAAATTCGTGAAGTTTTTAATATAGTGCCATTGATCTTTGATTGTTTTGATGACCAATTCTTTCGGAATGTTTGTAAACAAAGAAATTACATCTAGTGACACTAATTCATAACCATCCGGTACTACTGTTGATTTCAGTTCTTCAACCAACATGAATGAGTTTTTAACATCGAACACAGAGGTTGATAGAACATCACTGAGTATTTCGTGTAGGAATTTTGCAATTTTGTAGCTGGGAGATTTTATGCTACTAACTACAGGTCTTAATTTTACTTCTCTTTTATGGGTTTTCCTAAGGAAGTATATTTTCGGTGCTACATTATTATACGATATTAGCATCTTGTACTGTGATTCTGTTATGATCGAGTCTTTCTTAAGTAGTTTTAAGTAATTATTAATTTTGTTCTGGATTCTTTTGGTTGGGTCAGATGGTAATGCCCTGTATGTTGCTCCATCATTCAGCATTTTTTTAGCCTCTGTAACATATTCGTCTTTATACATTATTACCGTGGTGTTACTTTTATCTGAGTTTCCTATGATTATTTCCGGGTGTTCCTTGATGAATCTTCCAGTTCGTATAAAGTGTTGTTTGAATGGGTCTTTGGGTTGTCGGTTCATTCTCACAAAGTTGTTGATTATTCCAACGCATCTTCCTCTGACCTGGTTTCTCTCATCCTCATCTTGAAACGTTGTTTGTGTGAAATTTTCTATATCTTTGATTAGTTGAAGTTTTGGAATGTGATCAGGTATAATCCCATGTTTCGTTCCGAGTCCCAAAATTAGTTTTACTTCTTCAGGAATCGCGACGTCGGTGTAATTGTTCACGAATCGGTCTGACTGTATAGCACCCACAGGGTGTCTCTGGTCTACAATTAGTCTATCGAGCTTTTTAATATTTTCGGTTTTGACTCTCTGGAATACTTTCTGAAAATTTCTGATTCCTGCGCCTGTAATCGCACTATATGTGGTACTGTTCACTTTGTCTACCACCCATTCTTGCGCTTTTCTCAGTTTTTGTTCCGTGTTATCTCTTTTCCAAATGGATATCTTGATTTCTATATTCAAAATTGACCTACGGAACTTTTTCATGGTCCTGTCAACCAAATATGAATAAGGATGTTCCTCCAGTTCCAGTGTATAAACCTGTCTGATATTATTTATTATATGTGATGGGAACACCTCCTTTGATCTGCATTGCAACAGGATACAATTATTTTAATAAAATTGACGATATTCAATCCGATGAAATACGAGGTGAGTGGTAGATCGTCTCTAGGTCGTTTTTATCTGTTTCTAGTTTTATTTTGACATTCCAGCCTTGAGAAAGAATCACAACCGATTCGAAACGTTGGCGATGTACTAAAAGGATAACGAATAAAAATTTGTCCAAATTCCTGCGAAAATTATTTTAATGTAGAAAATATAATTGAAACATGAACTCACCCTGTCTGCTACGCCTCCAGGTAAAATGGTCTTGACGACGACGCCTGTGCTTCGGCCACCAATGATTCCGAAGGCTAAACCCGATCCGTCATTTATAAGATCAATAACTTCTACTTGTGCCCATTCCGTGTTCAACTGAAAAAAAAGGAAAAACATGAAAGGGAAAATATTGCTACAAATTATACTCAATTCAATTATCCCACCAACGCGCCGTTTGTGGATCGAAATTGATTAATCGTAATTGGAGTTCCATTTTCTCTGATTCCCAGTATGCAAACGACCAAAAAATGTAAACAGCCAACAGGCATTTCATTCGAGTGGACAGAAATTTGATGCGTTGTTCACATATCAATTGACAGCATATCGGACTAAAAGCCGCCAAAAAGCATACTATTTCATTCAGGTTTTGTGATGTGAAATAACAAAAGTCATACTTATTCAGCTCATTTCACAATATAAAACATAAGTCAAAAATAAAACAAAATAAATCGGATCTACTGCGTAAATGATATACTTCTTCGCAAACCTTGGCATATTTGAGAAAGATTTGAAATTAATGGGGTCCATTACACCGATTGTGAAAATGATCTTGAGAAGATATATGATTCATACTGCAAGAAAATAGCGTGAATCGGCCAGTGTACCAGTATAAGATGAATTTGAAATTGATTATATCCAGGAAACATGACATACAGCAACTATACAGATACTGCATTACAAATGCCACGTCAATGCAGCAGAGAAATTGCAGTACTGAAAGTGCAGAGTTTCTGTATTGGTGATACTGCATTTTAAAAATGATAATTCTGCATTACAAAAATGCACCATTTGATATACAGTTATAATAGATGATTCTGCATTTCAAAACTGCAGTTTCTGATATACAGTTACTGTACAGTTTTTGATATACAGTTACTGTACAGTTTCTGAATTGATAATTCTGCATTTCAAAATGAAGGATTTGATATACAATTACTGCACAGTTTCTGTATTGATAATTTCGCCTTTTAAAAATGCTGTATTCGAAAAATAGTAACTGTGCAGTTTCTCTATTATTAATTCTACATTTTCAAAATGCAGCATTTGATAAACAATAACTGCACTGTATTGTTAATACTGCATTTTCAAAATAAAGTATTTGATATACACAGTTACTAGACAGTTTCTGTATTGATAATTCTGCATTCTAAAAATGCACCATTCGATATCAAGTTACTGTATAGTTTCTCTGTTGATAATTCTGCATTTTTAAAATGCAGTTTTTGATACAGAGTGAATGCACAGTTTCTGTATTGATAAGTCTGCGTTTTAAAAATGCAGTTTTGGATAAACAGTTACCGCACAGTTTCTGCATTAACGATTCTTCATTTTCAAAATGCAGTATTTGATGTGCAGTTCATATTCTTCTACGTGCGGTTTCCCAACGGGCTGAACTGAGGTCTAGTGACCCATTGTTCATCCACTTGTAGTTGTACAGAACCAAACCCTGAGACACTCTGACAAAAACGTCACAAGTCGACAGAGGAAGTCCCTCTCAGCATAGGAATCGTGGGAGTTGTGTTAACTAGTTGTGTCATCCTTAACTCTTCAAGGTTGCTGCAGATGAACAGAATATGTTCAACCAATTTCATCAGTGATGCACCAGCGTCACAGTGAATAGCCAGTCCGTCCCATTCTATTTAAGTGTTAAACAAATGGCCAGTCATTGCTTCAGTCACCACACTCAGCTATTTACTGTCAGGTGTTTTTTTACCTCAGGAACAGAGGATGGTCTGTCAATGAGAAGCCTGGATAGTCTGAGACCACTTCCCGTACTTCATTCAGAGGAAAATTTCTTGTCTAGCCATCTATTGAAGTTCTTGACAGATGTACGACAGATGAGCTGCTCTGGTCCCGGACCGACAAAAATTGATCAGGCTCTCCGCTTAACAAAAGTATGTTTGCCTTCTCCTTTCCCGGAAGTTCCGCGTGCGCCGGACTCCACATTACTCCACATTACGATGTTACCAGAGCCCAGCTCTCGCAGTTCCTCCCTACATTCCTCTACTAGGTGTGAGTTAACCCTTTCCTCAGAAAGGGAGCCTGCACTATGGAACAATGCTTCCCTAGGGGGATGGACAGATTGAAACAAGGTCCCACAATTTCCACTTCATTCTTTGCGGGCAACACAAAGCCATCTGTGAACCAAGTGGGACCTTCAGGCACAAGAAGCCTGTTTGATGTAAAGTGGACCTGTCTCTGTCAGGAACAATTACCCGTAGGGTTCGGCGAAATAGAAGCTGGAATGAGTTGATAACCTCCACCATCATGAGAACCCTCGCATGCCCCCCTGAACAGTACTCTATTCGGTTCATTTTCCCTGTTCCCAAACTCTAAGAGCTGCCTTCATAGCCACCTCTGTAAATATGAGATGTAAAGGAGGTAAGCCCAGCAGACACTCCATGGCTGCCGTAGGGGTGGATCTCAGAGCGCCTCTAATGGTTAGACATGCATTACTTTGACATCTAGTTATAATGGTGTGGCTATAGTTCCTCCCCATGGAGGTAAACCACACCAGACACCACACAGTGTACAACCTCACCACTACAGTGTACAACCAGTGCATAATGTGTAATTTGAAGCCCCATCCCTTACCAAGTACTCACCGAGTAGACCAAAAAATTACATTAGCCTTGCTCGATTGATTCTCAATGTATTTCTTCCACAGTAGTTTGCGGTCCAGTGTCCAGTTTTACCAGGATTAGCGAGAGTTCGTTATTCAAGCTCCATCGTTTAATCATAAGCAGAGTATTCTGCACCAGATCGAAGATGACACTGATTACCTTACCTCTGATTAGTGTAGGACAACGTCATCCGCATAGGCCACAGCAATATGGCATCCACTGATGTACAGTTACTGTACAGTTACTGCACAGTTTCTGTATTTCGGCGTCAAGGTTAGGTAGGTATACGATGGGTACAGTAAGTTATAGTCGATTATGCCATTTTTCGTTACAGTTATTGCACTACCACTGCTGTATTTGAAGTACAGTTTGTGAAACTTTTCTACAGTTACTGCAAAGTCATCATTGGATGTGAAGTGTATGTGCATATACGGTCCGTTTTGATACAGTTACTGCTTTACTATCGCCGCATTTCAACTGCAACAAGGCTGTATAGTACAGTGTACAGTGGCTGGATTTCAGTGTTCGCTGGGTAATTTTAAAATCTCCACAAATACGCCGACGTTTACGACATCAAGCTATAAATTTGGAACTTTTCTACATAATATTTTACATATCAGAAGTACTGATAGACTCACCACCATATCTGCAAAACCCGTCTAGTCGACCATATCAGAATTGTGGCCTCTCATGACGACTTCATCACTTGTAGAGATCGGTGGATTTTTGTTTCCTCGAAACCTAATTCCTCGATTCGAAACAAATCTTTTTCAGGAAAAGAGACGGTTCATCTGGGATATGCCATCCAATCCTTCAATTTTTTTTTACTTTGCCTGGTTGGAATATCCATTTCAATTTGGTGGAAACTGATAAGTATTTGATACGGACTTGTCACGCGAACAACTGCAAAAAAAAACATTTATATTCATATAAAACTGTGAGCTAACTATTTCACTGAATTCTACATTTCAATAATTAGCATAACAGGGCGGTATTTCATTAAATTCAGTCATAAATATTCAAAATTAAATGAATTATTGAAAATAATCATTCATAATGCCCATTCGTTACCCTTTGTTGGGTAAAAAGGTTAATTTTCACACGTCTCAGTGGAAACAGTAAAATTAAATTTTTTGACAGGATAGTTTGAATATTTGGAAGGAAATACACTTTACTGCATCACAATTTAATTTTTTGTTGACATGAGGAGAACGTGCCGATGATAGGACACCACAAAAAATATGCAAACTTCGAAAAAAAATTATATTCACCAGAACAAAATATTTATTACACAAAATTACATTTTGTAACACAATTGCGAAAAAATTCATGAATCAGTCTGAATTTAAACCCATATAATAACTTGAAAAACAGATTGTTGCCAAAATTAAACTACCCCCTCACTTCTGAAATTTCATTCAAGTTAACTTAAATTTTTAGTCCTATTTTCTTCTTTTTTGGTTCCTCAAGTACTCCTATTATTTAAAAATTTTGGGCCTCAAACCCCAAACAACTTTTTTTTCATGTTAAAGGTACTTGGACGGCTGCAGTAAAGAAACGGTTTGATATTTTTCGGTCCTGTTTCCATACTCGTGTTAAGTATAAAAAGAAGTACAATCAGGAAACAGTTGAACAATTTCAGATGAAATTTTTTTTCGCTGTAGACATGTAAAAAAAATTCGGAGTTCTTCATCTTTTCTGAATTGAGCACTCAAAAATACTCAGATGTCACCAGAAACTGTTACTTTGAGGTTTATACAAAACTGACCACACTAATTAGAATATTGCTCCAATACGATGTTGAGCACCCTCTATCTCGCTTATGCATCGAAAACGGGTATATGTCATAAGGCAAAAATGATTCTCCCTAAGTCATTTACCGACCATATATGTTTGTCCAGTTTATGATGAAACACCCTGTTTTTCTGCACAGAAAAGTATTCTCAGGCCAAGTAATAATAATAAGTCAAAAACTCATTCACTAACGAATGTTATTGGAAAAAATCAATATTTATTGTTATTTATTTACGAAATTCATTTCATCATGATCTGAATGAATCTTAATGAAGCTTCTACTTAGTATGAAAAATCATTATAGCTAACGTCAGCAGTAAAAGCTAGGAGTATTTTGGCAGTCAAGCAAAAAAGTTATACTTCTGACTGCTGATGTCATTTCATTCTTTAGATAGACCAAAGATACTCCTTATTTGCTCATAGTTAAAAACACCAAATAATTTCATATTATCTCGAGATGTTTATATGTTAGAGGACTTCTTATAAATGTAAAATGTTAGAAGATTAGAATTTCTAGATTAGAAGATAATGTGAAAGAATATCAGACCGATAAGGAATAATGTGAATTATTGGTAAATCATTACCAAAATACTTTCAAACTGAATGAAGATGCCAACTTTGATAAAAATCATTTTGACAGGGTGAATGCATGGTATGATAATCATTTTAACAAGACCAGAAACACAAATAATGAGATAATTGAAATTAATGAGGAAGATTACTATGAAATTTTTCATAAATCTAAAAACACCACACCTGGAGCAGACAACATCCCATGGTCCATTGTCAAAGTCCTGAATGAGAGCATCCACAAGAAACTGATAGAAATATACGAGTATTGTATAAATAACAGCATATTCCCAAAAATTTTGAAAATAGGTACCATAATAAACATACATAAACCAAATACAGATAGCAGTAGAAGAGTCGAAAATTACCGACCTATCACCCTGCTTCCAGTTCTAGGGAAATTTTATGAAAAATTAATAAAGGAATTGCTTGATCTACATATAAACAAATACATACCAAATTTTCAGTTCGGATTCACGGAAAAAAACTCAACAAACCACCCACTGTCAATTCTTATATCTAATGTTCAGAATGCGACGTTGGAAAAAGATAAGTCTGCTGCGTTATGCTTGGATATCAAAAAAGCTTTTGACAGTATGTGGCACAGAGGACTTTTATATAAGCTGAATGAAACTAATTGCCCATACTACCTAATTAAGCTATGTCAGCAATTTCTAGAAAAAAGAAAACTAACAGTTAAAGTAAATAATGCTGTTTCTAATCACTTCAGTCCAGAGCAGGGCACGGCTCAAGGATCTCCGCTATCAACATCAATATATAAATTTTACTGTTATGATATGTCCATCAACCCATCTAGGAAACAATATGTACTACAATTTGCTGACGACACAACACTGATAGTACATGAAAAATCATTGCAAAAGTGCATACAAAGCCTGCAAGAACAAGTAAATACCGTCACACTATGGTTCCACAAATGGAGGTTGAAACCAAATCCAACTAAGTCTCAGTTTATCATCTTTGATCACATAATCAACCCAAATTCACCAACTATTAATATCAATGGAGTTAACATAAGACCTTCGCCGACTATAAAATATTTGGGTGTTCAAATAGACAATAGATACAATTTTAATGCCCACACAAAGATGATAAAGAAAAAGACTATCTCCAGAGCCACATATTTTTCTAAATTGACATATAAGAAGCGAGGAATCAACATCTACAATGCAGCAAAAATATATAAGACCATTTGTAGGCCATTGATTGAATATGCATACCCAATATACGCAAACTGCAAATCCAGAGCAATAAAAAATCTGCGAGTAGCAGAGACAACAGCAACAGCCCTAAGAAAGATAACACGAATGCGACACCCAAACAATGTTCTCCATAATCCACCGAATCAACTCTTATACGAAAAGACAGGAATTGAACCAATAAATGAAAGAATCAAGAGACTCAATATGAAGTTTCATTCTAAACTGATAGAACAGCATGATATAATTATACAATACCACGATGATGGAACGAATAGGACTAAAAGAAAACATCCCACACAGACTCTTCTGAAAATGTTGAATAACAACTAAATAATTATTGTACGATATTGTATTATATTTTATATAAAAAAAATGATAAATAAAACTGTAAATTTAAAAGGCTGAAGGACCCTAGGTCGATGGCAATTTGTTTGAAGACAATAAAGAACTGCTATATATATATATATATAGAATTTTTCCTGCTTTATGCTTATGAGCGGAATTCACCCTCTTCTAGTTTATATTTGATCGTGCTTTTGGAAGTACCTATCACATTTGAATCTTTAGAAATTTCATAGTGGATGCCATAATTACCCATCGATTAAATTCAGTATTGAATCAGCTTATCTCTCATTGGCTACAACCTGTTTACTTCATCATCAGTTTATAATTCATTAGTCGAGTCACGTCCAAATTTCTACTGAGGAGATGCCGACGAATCTGTGACAAAAGCCAGTAGCTGTCGAAAAACGCTTGCCTGTCGCTTTTAAGATTCCCTCCAAAGAGGAATGTCGAAGTTTGAAGGAGGTGAGACACCCCGCTTGAAGCAATTAAGGTTACTCCGCTAAGGGATGAAGACGTGGCAAACTAAATTATTGACCCGAAAATGTATATCCGAATTGGAAACGCAAATTGGGACTGGCTGCTTCGTGAGACGAAGACGAGGGTTCAATATTAATGCATTTGAAATTTGGTTCAGGAAGTCAGTCAGGGAAAAATTAAGAAATATGTTGCTCTTATACATATTGAGCATTCAGTTTCATCCTCTGATTTCACCGCTGATTCGCAGAAACAATATTATTTTTCTGGTATTTCCAAGAATGCAAATACAACTTGTCCTAAGGATGGGGTTCTTAATGTTCTTGCAAAATTTATGCTACATGTAGTTTCCCAGATTTTGTCTTGTATCTATAACACATTCTATCCAAATTTATGTCAATTGGATCGACATTTTTGTCGATGTTGGTAAAAAAATCAGATTATCCCAACTACGAACATTCTGCCATTGAAATATATATATTCTTTTGATGAAGAGCATTACAATTTTCAACATCAAACAATAATTATAGCATGTGTATGAGATACAGTTTTAGCATAGGTTAGCGTAACGAGGTATCATACAATTTTTCGTATGATACAAGAGCTTAGGCAAAAACTGCAAATAAATCCTTTGCCATTGAAATGAACTGAACTGGCTCATTTGAAGATCAATAGTGACCGTATGTAGGTACCATTTCATTAAACAAAAATTAAATTGTTTATTTCAAGGAGATTATATGCTTCATTGGGATTTGAAAATTCAATCTTCGTTTAATGAAACGGTGCATACGGCCATAAGGGTGCGTTGTTACGAAGCAGAGGCGTGGAAAGGTATTTTATTTTGAATCTATACAAGTATACTGCTCCACAAGAGTTAGGGATATCGTATTCAATCATTTTTAAAAGTATTAAATCTTCGAGAAAATCTGTGAAATCATTTAAAACTCAATAACAACTTGAATCGATCCAATAAAAATCAGTATGAGACATTCCGTCAATCTGGTCGCCTTTTTTCTGTTTGTTTGGTTCTTTGCATATGCTTCATGAATGTTCTTATTTTGAAATGAAGTCAGTTTATCAACGGCTTCGATTTTAAACGAGTTTTCTGAAAATGCCAAGACGTAAATTAACAAACGCTGAGGCTAATAGGGCTATCGGAATGCTACAGGGTGGCCTAACTCAGGTTGTTGTAGCGGAAAGGCTCCAAGTCAGCCAAAGTGTGATATCTCGACTTTGGAATAGGTTCAGGGAGACAGGTTTCGTGTTGGAAAGACCAAGGCTTGGTAGGCGACGAAAAACAACACCTGCTCAGGATCGTTTCATCACCGTTTCGGCGAGAAGAAACCCTACATCTACGTGTAGAATGCTACGAAATACTCTTCAAAATGCACATGGGATCCAAGTTTCCATCGAAACCATCAGACGACGTTTAAGAGAGGTGAATCTAGGTTCTAGATGTCCCTTAAGAGAAGTTCCATTAACACGTGACCATAAGCGTCAAAGACTGGAATGGCAAGGCAACATATCAATTGGAACGATCAATGGCGTAGTGTCCTTTTCACTGATGAATCCGTATATGGACAATTTTCAGATTCTCGAAGAATAAGGTTATGGACAATCCCACGCATACCCCGTAATCGTCGCTATGTCCATCCATTCCGAGGGGGTAGTGTTATGGTATGGGCCTGGATATGTTTCAATGGGCGCACAGATCTACACATTTGTCCTGGGAATATGACCGCCTTACACTATAGGGAGCATGTCATTGACAATGTTGTGCCAAATGTTCACGCTGCTATTGGTGAAACTTTTCAATTTCTAGACGATAACGCTAGACCGCACCGTGCAGCCTTAGTTGAAAATGAGCGCGAGGGCTTGGTATTCCAGATTTACCAATACCTCCGCACTCACCAGATATGAATTGCATAGAACCTGCATGGGATATGCTCCAAAGAAGATTAGATAATCATCAACCTACCCCAGAATCCTTAAATGATCTGAGAGCTTCTGCGCCGTTTATGGAACCAATTTCCTCAAGAAATGTTCAACAACATCGTGTGTAGTATGCAAAGAAGACGTCAAGCTGTTATTGATGCCCGTGGAGGCCATACATTGTATTGATTGTCTTAAAATGCTTGAATTCTCTGGGAATAAAATTTCGCTATTTTACTCGATTTTTTTTAACCATCCTGTATACGCTGCAGACCTACAGACTGAAATTAATTTGCAACTTGAAATCATATTAATATGAATTTTCATCACAAAATCTTATTTTAACTATATTTTTTTGCAATTTAAGTCAATATCCCTAACTCATGTGAAGCAGTTTATTTATCGTGTCTATTGTTATGAATATGAAAGTCGGTGTGTTTGTTTAGTTTGTTTGTTTGTCCTTACATATTAACTCCCGAACGAGATGTCCAATTTCTATATATGGATTTTACTCTAGTGTAGAAAATAAATTCGAGAGGAATTCCATGTTGAATTCATTTCTGAATAGTTTGTAGAGGAGAAAATATATCGATTTTCTATTATCTTTTCGAGAGTGAACCCCTTTTTTGGAGTTTTTTTTTTTGTCAACGGTGAGTTGACTATGAAGAATAGAGGAAAATTATAAACTACAATTTTGTGGAGATCAAAAAGTTCTATGAAGATGTCCTCGATATCATATATCTGACTTTCCAGGATAATTAATAAAAACTAGTTCGAATGTCAAAATAATGTTTCTTTTTATGTGGTCTTTTGAAAAATCAATGCCACCTTTATCATCGACAATTATTCCTTATGAAAAATGCCTTTTTCAGCAAATATTTCAACGGATATTTCGCAAGATATGACAATAAGCAAATTCAGACAAGAAATTATTGTCGGTTTAATGCCAAAACAAAATAATTTGTACATTTTTCACACCAATTTGATGTTGGTATATGATTGTACTGCATAATTATGTTCACGCAGAACCACAATCTATGTTGTTTTTTCACTTATTAGAGGTTTCATTTCATTCTTATAGTTGTTGTCTTGTAAGGAGAAACTTTCAATTCACAAAACTAACAAAATGTTAAATGTTACTCATCTGGTTTTGGCAGTAAGTTGACGATATATTCATAACATTTCACTTTCGGTTTTAATGTGAGTTTATGTTAGGAAGGGCTGCCAAATGTCCTTGTTCTTTACATTCAAATTGAAAAATCCATAACCAAGTCTTCATCTTTGAAGCAACGGAGCTATTCAACGAAGTGTTTCCAGACATGGAAACTTTTCTTCTTATTTTGAGGTTCTGAACCTATATACGAATTTATTCCCATTAATCCTGGGAAACCCTTTATAGTTTTGTTTTGTGACATAAGTTATTGAAGATTTTTTAACCAGATATTAAGCTGTATCTGGACCTACTGGAATGTCAATCAATCTTGAATGGACTGTAGTCCATGAAATCAACATTCGAAAAATATCCATGTTGTCTATGATTCAATATATTAGAGTAAGATCCCAGAGCGACCAGACATAACTTGTTTTATATGTTTCTCATTTGTAAACGTCAGTTTCCAAAAACACAATATTAATCAAGAAAGTTTATTTTATCAAGTCACTAACTTGTAAAACTGACAGTTAACTTGCAAAATTTTTTTAAGTTAGTATTATTATTTACATTAGAAAATTTTGTTTTATAGTCATATATGTTGAAAATCATGGTACAATTGTTAATTCCAGTAACACAGATTTTTGATGATGAAAGAGTTGATACTGATGATGATGAACCATCTGTTGACTCAGAAACTGCTGAACTCGAGGACTGCAGAACATTTGTACTCTCCTTACTACCAAATAATTTGCTAGACATTTCGATAACTCATCGAAATTTCGGTGCTCTTCCACCCTCCTGCACGCTTTAGTGCTAAAATATCTCCACCCGAATCCGCAACCATAGTGGCTCCAGTTCTGCGAAAAGAGTGGCCGGTGTATAACTCTGGGTCTTTTAAAACTAAATATTTCGCTATTTGCTTTGGGACACCACCAATAGTGTGCTGGCCAGCATTAAGGGAAATGCACTTTCCATGTCGGTATGTCAAAAAAAATCTTATGCTTTCTGTTCCAGGAGGCCGAAGATTTACATATTTTCTGTATAACATGCAGGGCTTGAAGCTGCAGCCATCATCGGTTATCTCTTCACAAACCTTTTAGGGCTTTCACTCCCAATCTCTGAAACAAAATTAATTAAAAATGAAATCAACGATTTGCTCCTGCGTGAATTCTTGCACTAATTTGTCAGGAGCAAATTAACTAGAAAAAATTGTTGCCTGACAATGAACTCAAAATAAATAACGTTGAAACTATAATTCTTCGTAACGTTTCGGAGTCTATATCAAACTCCTTCATCAGACGAAAAAATCTACTTTTGAAAATCTTCTGGAATTGTCGCTTTTTGTCAGGCAACAATTTTTTCTAGTTAATTTGCTCCTGACAAATTAGTGCAAGAATTCACGCAGGAGCAAATCGTTGATTTCATTTTTAATTAATTTTGTTTCAGAGATTGGGAGTGAAAGCCCTAAAAGGTTTGTGAAGAGATGCAAAATCCTCCCAAAATAAATTTCAATCGATATCATCGGTTATGGTGAATCTTCTTGTTGTTAAATTTTTTGTTTGCCGCAATGTCACAATAACGTATTTTCCCATATCTTCTACATCATTCATGTTTAAGGAGAGAATTTCGTCACATCGACAACATCCAAAAATCCCAAATATTGTTACAATTTTCGCCAGCAACCACTGGTCATCAGAAGCATGTAAAAGAAATTGTTCAGCCTCTTCTTTACTTAATACCTTGGCCTTTTTTGGCGTATGACGCTCATTTTTTCGTTTCAGAAACGCTATTACCTTTTGAAATCTGCAAATGACAACTAAACGTCATATTTTTCAATAAATTTTTTAAGGAAAACAAACCTGCGAACAGAGGCATTTTCTTTCATTTCCAAGCAGCTTTTCAGCATAGACCATTTTGCCCATAAAGTATTAGGGCTGAATCTAGCTGATAGTTGATTCAAGTAGACCAACAAAACATCTTCAGTTACCCCAATCACACTATTTTTGTTTTGCCACTTTTTGAAGTCGTCGTATTCTCGCTCGTACCTTGAAGCTGAATTTGCAGGTAATAAATTGGAAGCTACACTGCTGGCTGCCTCAATAATTTCTTTTGGTACATTCATTTTCGCTTTCGCCAAAACAAATGTAAAGAAAAATAAACAGACATGTTCATGGCAAGCTTACGACATTTGCGACAAATTATTGAGATTTTGTTGGAATTTATCTTACCTTTTTACAAATGAGAAACAAATAAAATATAAAACAATACACCCAAGGTAACGGGTTTTACTGGCTCAAGGAGGTAACTGACTCGCCTGCGGCTCGTCAGTTATTTATTTATTTATTTATTCATTTGCTTCGCATAATTTATGAACGGTACAACCCATTTGATACATAATATAAAGAAAAATAAAACAAACTGCATACAATAAAATTTAAACTCTACAACAAACTCAAAACTAACACTTTAAACAACGATAATGATAAACCAAAAAACTGAAGAGTAGGTGACATACTGTTACAGCGTGTTAAACATCTATTAATATAAAAATGCTTGCGGTAGTTGGTACGGACAGGATCAGGATAAAAATACAAGACTACACGAGACGTCCTCGAAGGTGCATTGTGTCGTTTTTAGGTATTTGTTTTTATATTTTTACTTTATATTTCAATAATTTTTACTAGGAGTCAATGAGAAGAACGTGTTCACTTTTTAGGTTATATTTTATTATCTACTCTGTGTAACAAACATAGAAATACAACTTGACATAACTTCTTTATGACAGTGATGTGTAACTGACAAAAAACAAAACTGTCCAAGTTTAAATTATATAATATACCAACACTCCCCCATAAACGTAGGGCAGTTTATTTGTGCAAAGTATTCCAACTTAAAAAAAAATATTTTCTAATATACAGCAAAATTTTTCATATTTGAAACATTTAAACGACTAATAACTCCCTGGTGAATTTTTCAAATTTACTGATAGGCAAGGGTTTTGTGAAAATGTCACTTACATTTTGATCTGATGGTATATATATCATTTTGAAAAGATTTTTGTAGTATTCATCCTTGACAAAGAAGTATTTAACTTCTATATGTTTACTTCTTTTCATTCTTCCAGCCTTTATCAACTTGATAGTGCTTTGGTTATCAATATATAATGTAGCCTTAACTTCTTCTCCAGTCAGTTCCTTTAACAATTCAATGAGATATTTTAATTCTTTGGTGCACTCGCAGGCAGCAATAAGTTCTGCTTCCATAGTTGATTGTGCAACAATTGTTTGCCTTCTCGATGACCAAGATATTGGACTTCCAAACAGTGTTATGACATGTCCTGAAGTGCTTTTTCTTCTTATTTCTTGAATGTCTTCTTCATTTCTTGTTTGAACATCTCCTGCAAAATCTGAGTCACAATATGCTACTAGATGAAGAACTTCCTCATCTCCATTCTCATCAGAGTTACTTCTGTATAGAATTCCAGCTGAAACTGTTCCTCTTAGGTATCTTAGAGTTCTTTTCAGATTTACATAATCTTTCTTCTTTGGATTTTCTGTAGATCGACTCTCGTAATTTACAGCGAAACTCAAATCAGGGCGTGATTTACAGGATAGATATAATAAGCTTCCAATCCCTTCTCTATAGTTTAAAGATGAATCAGCTTCGTTTTGTTCATCTTCATCATCAATATTGTAAACATCTTGTGTAATCGGAGTCTTCATTGGTTTCGAATCTTGCATGTTGAATCTTCTCAGCACTTTATCGACATAATTTTCTTGGTTTATTATTAATCCTTCTTTTACTCTTTTTATATCCATACCAAGATATGATTTTGGGTTTTCATGCACCGTCATATCGAATTCTTTCTTTAATTTATCCTGTAACTGCTTAATCCGGACTTCACTCCGCCCAACCACGATGCCATCATCCACATGAATAGCTAAATACATATCACCTTCTTCAGATTTAAATATGCATTGATCTGATTTTAATTGAATCATATTAATTTCTTTAAGAGCAGAGGTAAATCTTTTATTCCATTTACATGGTGCTTGTCTTAAACCATATAAGGACTTGTTCAAAAGGCATACCATTCCTTTTTGACCAAATCCTTCAGGTACTCTCATATAAACTGGTTCTTCTAATTCTCCGTACAAAAATGCAGTCTTAACATCTAGTGTTTGTATACTCCAATTCCTTTTAGCGGCAATTGCAAACAGTAGTCTTAGAGATGTAGCATCTACTACTGGGCTATATATGTCTTCAAGATCCATGGAATTTCTGTTCTGCGAGCATCCTTTAGCCACCAGTCTCGCCTTATATTTTCCACTGTCCTTTACTTTGAAAATCCATCTTGATTTTAGAATCTCCTTACCCTTTGCTTGATCTTCCGGAACATAAACCCAAGTTTTGTTCTTCATTATTGAATCTTTTTCTTCTTGTATTGCAATTTTCCATTCATTTTTGTTTATAGCTTCCTCATATGTAAGAAGTGCTTCCCCTTCAATTTCATCAAAATTCGTGACAAAGTCGTTGTATTTCGATGGTAACTTTATTTCTCTTCTTGGTCTTCTGCTTTCATTCTGTGTACTTTCTTCATTATCTTGTATTTGTTCTTGATTGGAATCATTTTCTTCTCCCCCATTTTCTTGGTTGGAGTCATTTTCTTCTCCCCCATTTTCTTGGTTTTCTGCATTTTCCTCCCATTCTGGAGTTTCTATGTCTTCCTCCTCATAAAAATTGATTTTAATCAATTCATCCAATTTTGGTACAGTATTCATGTAGTATTTGTCTGTGAAGATTACATCTCTGCCAATAAATATTTTTCTATCTTCTTGATCCCATAATCGATATCCATTAGGGGCATAACCAACAAACATTGCTTCTTGACTTCTGCTATCAAGTTTCTTCAAAGGTTTCAGTATTTTGGCATAGACTTTTTGTCCAAATATTTTCAAATTGTTCAGATTCGGTTTTCTATTGAACCATTTTTCATATGGTGTACATTCTACTCCTTTGGTAGGACATCTATTTGTTAGATACGCAGCAGTAAGCACTGCTTCTCCCCACATTTCTTTGTTACAATTAGCTTCAAATATTAGTGCTCTTGCTTTGTTCAATAAAGTCAACATCATTCTTTCACTCTTACCATTGAGTTGAGGAGTATGTGGTATTGTGAAATCTTGTATGATACCTTTGCTTTTGCACCATTCAGAAAGAAGATTATTCTGATATTCACCTCCATTGTCCATTCTCAATTTGCTTACTTTCAAGTTGAAATGTGCTTCACCCTCATGAATAAATCTTTGTATATTTTGAAAAACTTCATGGGCTGTTTTTGTTTCCAAGAGATACACTTTACAAAAATGAGTGTAGTCATCTTAAAATACTAAAAAGTAGTTCTTATTATCAAATGTTGGTGGGTCAATAGGTCCACCTATATCAGTATGTACAATTTGCATAGGATGATTTGCTCTTTCTCTGATGGTTTTAAAAGGTAGTCTTACTTGTTTTGCTTTGGCACATATTATGCAATCCATTTTTCTGCTTGTATCTATCTTGAATGAAGCACCATCACATAGTTCTGGAATTTTTTCCATTTGTCCATAACTAAGGTGTCCTAGTTTTTTATGCCAGTCTAAGGTTTGTGTTGAGTCCTCGGTAATAAGTGCATTGTTATCTGTTTTCTTCATTTTCACTACATATAGACCATTTTCAGTCTTCCTTCCTTCTATCGCAATGAGATTTTCTGGAATTTCAATATTAGTTTTTAAAATATATACTTTTTCATTATCAAAATATGCTGCGCCTTGAGCTTGAGTGACAACATTAACCGATAACAGATTTCTTGACAGTTGTGGAACATAATAAACTTCATTTAGGGTGCAAGTATCACAGTAAATTTTTCCATATCCTTCAATTGGTATTGTTTCCCCTTTCTTGGCTATCATTACATTATCTGTGCATTTCTTCATGTTTGATATGATGTTTTCTTCTTTAATCATCATTTTGTTGCATCCACTATCTACGATCATTTCTATCTCTTGTGTTTCGGTATTGAATGATTCATTCATGCAGGTTAGAAATGAAATCTTATCAGAGTTTTCATTTTTCTGATTCTTAGATTTATTCTTCTCATCAAAGAAACAATCTTCTGTTTTATGGTTAGTCTTCTTACATATCTTACATGCCTTATCCTTGTTGTAGCAGGTGCGTTCAGTGTGATTTGTTCTGATGTGACCCATTAGTTTGCATATTGTACAGGGTTTTGTTGAGTTTTCCGGTTTCTTGTTGCTTGGGCATTGTGGCTTAATATGACCTTTTTTACCACATGCATGACAAATAGGCTCATATTTTCCTTTGTGTACTGTTTTAAAAGACACTGGTGTTTCTATTTGTCTAATTTTATTTTTGTCTTCTTCTGCCGAGAGTCTAGATATTAGATTTTCCAAGGTTTTGTCTTTTGTGGGGGTTGAGTCCCATGCACAGCTGAAATATTGATGTTTTTCTGGCAGTATAGCTAGTATTTTAGAGATTATCATACTTTCGGAGATTTCTTCTTGTAATATTTTCAGTTTGAACACCAAATTTTGAATTCCACTGATGTTATGATGAATGTCTTTGGTATTGTCATATTTAAAATTATAGAATTCCTGTAGGAGAGAACATTTTTCTTGATTGGTGTCCTTTTTGTATATACGAAGAAGTGCATCATACATTTCTTTAGACGATTCGTAGTTCATTAAATGTAATTTTACTGTTTTGTCTATAGTTCTCAAAATGGCATGTTGAGCCAGGGCGTCCTTGGCTTTCCATTTACTTATTTTGGTTTCATCGGTGCCACAGGTGCTGATTTGGGAACTTCCATCGATGACATCCAAGTCAAAAACAAGTTTAAATTATATAATATACCAACACATTGAAACTGATCAGGTTCAGCAGTTCAGGGCAATTTATATAGCCATTCAACAGCCTGTAAAGGAACACAAGATCGAGAAGTGTCCTTCTGTCGCTGAGAGATCGCAAACTTAAACTAGTTCTGACAAACTCATAGTTAATGGAGACGCTTGGAATTCTCAACCTATAAGCCACCAGACGGAGAAATCTATTTTGAACACCTTCGACCATTCGGATGCGAGTACTATACATACAACCGAGGCATACTCAAGGATGGTCCTAACGAGAGAGCAATAAAGATATCTGAACATCTCAATGGAGAACTCTCTACTATTCTTCATTCGCCAGTAAAAACCCTCTTACCTTGCTAGTAATGTTATATACTATTCACACAGATGAAACTTTAAGAACTCAGTAGAGTCTCATGTGCTTTGGAATACCTGCGAACTTGTGGAGCTTGTGCAGTCACTCAGTTTATTGAGTAAAGTATGTGCTGTGTTTATGCAAGAGTTGATACTCTTACGGCCGTTTCCAATAAACCTATCTACCCATTATTTCCGTTACTGAAGATAGAAAAACTAACTAATTTCGTTTCTATGATCTATCTGTAGATATATTTTAGAATGGTTCACAATCGTCAGTAAGTGAAACGATGGATAGATAGGTTTATTGAAAACGGCTGTTGTTGTGTATGTGCCATGTGTGCGCAATGTATAGCATTAAGTAAAGGGACTCCAAAAATATTGTGAAAGGGAACCGAGCATGCATAGTGCTCTCGCGCTCACACTCCCAGCTAAATAATTTTCATGTTTAGGGAATGTTTGGTCACTACTATTTGTCTGAATGATGAAATATATCTTTTTTATAGTTATATCAATGACATATTTCTATATCAGATATGTGAAAGTAAGTAAAGTGCATTTATTTTTTGTGCAGCTTCAAAGCGTCTGTCAAGAGTTTTTGCCCATGGAAAGTGTCTGCAAGGCCTGATCCCATAAACATAAACGATATCAGTGGAGCGTAAATACCAAGGAGACTAATTTATTTAAACTTCCCTAATTTCTGTTAGAATTTTATTCGGATAACGAGTAAATTCAGATTCACTACTCCCAAAAATAAGAATTTCATATTTTCTTACTAATATCGGATAGTTTCAGTTTCACATACAATTTACAAGAGATCATTGTTACTTGAAAAAATTTTTTGTCGTGTTTCGTACTCTTCATGCAGCGTCTTTTTCAGTGTGAGTCATTTGTGTTGTTATTTTGTTTCTTCCGCGCGTGAAGGAAGGGTTTGATCGTTTCCTCTAAAGTTTTTTTCTACGTGGGCAAAATGACTTGAAATCTGGTAAATGATTTTGTTGCTTCTTGTGGGACTCCGGTAGTAGTGAATTTATTATTCGATGCGGTCGAAAGTTTATCACACTAGGGTAGGCTATAGTAGAAAAACATAACAAGACCTTGTCCGAAAATGAGCAGTTTGTGCAGGAGGGATATAAAACATACGTATAGAAAATATTGAAAAATAAACCACGATAAATGTTCACGGGCCGCCACTGATGAAACCATTATCTGAGCCATTTATTTCTGATGAAAAATGCTTTGAAAAGCATAGTTTTTCGACGAATATTTCGCTATATGGGATATGGTTGAAATACAAATTGGGGCAAAGAATGAATTCGACTCGGAATCTATTTCCGACTTTGACTTTAGAAGAGAAAAACCTCCGAGGACGGCTTCAGACGTATATTTTACTTTTTAACTTCGCGCTATCTCTCCGCCGACTTGACAGAATTAATCAAAGCCAAGAATATATAGGGAAGAAGGTGAAATAGGAGACGCAAGTTCCAACTCGGGTCAGTTCGGTATCGCCAAATTAGGCGGGGCCGTGCAATGAATTTCAATAATAAAATTCGTTTCAAGAAGTGGACTTGATGTCTATGATTTATGATCACTACAGAATTGTCTGCATACCGTTGACTTGATCACTATTATTATCCACTAACTCGTTTATGTCGTATTTGAAATTATTTCCTCTATAATTTCACCTATTGTCTATGCTACGCCACTGCTAACGAACCGAGTTCAGTCCACGAACTTAACTTTGTCACCTTCTACGTCACTGTTTCAATCGGCTTCTAACTGAATTGCACCTTCTTTTCCATATCTTCTATAAATCAAAGTAAAGATAATTCGTCTTGTGATGAGATCGGGCACAGCTACTTGATAATAGGTAGGTTATTCTACCTAATTTACCAAAACATGTAATCTGCATATTATAAAGCTTTTTCGATTCTTTGACTTCACCAAATTCAGCTCTGAACATATTTTCCGTTTTTGTCTTAAAAGAATAGGTAGGTAAGTATCAGAATTAAATTAAGTATTTGAAACTTTTTCTTGTTAAACTGCATTCTTGATACTTATTCGAGTTATTCACGAAAATGCGATTATCAACCATAGACCTATAAAACACATAGACGCGCCCTTCCAGTGAGTTTCAATAGCCACGAGTGCGGCCAACATGAGATGGAGCTAGTATGGGCAAGAAAACGTTCCTTAGAATGCCTTAGCGCTAAGCGCATACGATTTATTTCGATTTTTTTTTATATAGGGAAAATTGGAAATGAAATTTGCTTAGAACTATTCCGATA
Organism: Coccinella septempunctata; assembly: GCF_907165205.1. Lineage (NCBI taxonomy): Eukaryota > Metazoa > Arthropoda > Insecta > Coleoptera > Coccinellidae > Coccinella > Coccinella septempunctata. The sequence continues at coordinate 7,586,750 of NC_058190.1, read as the reverse complement.
ATTGATTATAAACATAATTTTTTTAATTTAGGTATTAATTTCCGAGCTATATTTGTATATTGGCGCCCGTAAGAGATAAAAACAACACAATATTCTGATTTCTTGTTGGTTCAATATCTGAAAAAATATTTCATTGATCAATATTGATAAAAAGGTTGAAAAATAGACATTACAATCAGCATACTAAGTAAATTTTCAACTGAGGATAATTTTTAGGAAGCATATTTATATTTTGTCCCAATGGAAAAGCTCGCATTTTGGGCATTTATTTTCTCTTCTAATCTCAAGTGCTTCTTGAGTATTATTTTATCTAGATGAGAAAAGAATTGACATACATTTGTTGATTTGAAATGAATAATTCAACTATGATATAATAAATCGATTAATACATTCGAAGTTACTATACCTGTGAAATTTCACTTTATCTGTCTTTTCAACTCATTACGTACTATTAATTGCACTCTACGAGGACACCATTATTACTTTCATAATAGAAAAAGGATACGACATTCAAAGTTGATCTAAAATTGATGAGAAAATTCTGAAAATTTCGATAAATACAAAGTGCAAACGAATGTTTTGCTCATACTAGCTCTATCTTATTTCGACTGTCTACGCCGTGTCCATGTGTTTAATATGTCTATGTTATCAACTCACCTTTATTGAGGGTGTGGCACCCTCAATAAGCGATTTTAATTATAGCCTTGATGATGTCCATACTCTTAAAAGAAAAACAGACCTATCTGCAAACGAAAATTTCTGGAAAACTGTTAATTTTCGATTCATATTTCAAGATTTTTTCCCTAAATCATTTCATTACGTATCGTCTGTGAAAACTGACAACAGAAACTTTTGTTCAGAAAGAGGGGTAGCTCATCCTTGAAGACTACAGAATAAGAGTGGCCAAGGCGTTTTTTTTTGTGTATTTTGGTATTCTCAAATTAAACCATCACTTGAATGGTTCCCTTTTCGGAAGTTATGTAGGAAACACGGACTATAGTTAGGCTTTTTTTAACGTATAGCACCCGTAAGGTGCAGTTTGGGACATAACCTCATAAGCAAGGAGCACTTATTGGTATTGTATAATCTCTTGAAATATTGCTCGACAATTCCGATTCACTTTGTATATTTTATTATTATTATTATTATTACCATGTGTCATAACACACTCATATTTCCCTAGGGAAATATGGAATGTCAGTTCATATTTCCCTTGGGAAATATGAAACGTCAAATCATATTTCTTTCAAAACGTCAAATCATATTTTATTTCTTTATTCAGTAACAAAATGGAAACTGCAATTGTTGAAATTTCCACTGAAAGTTTTTCCACCAGATACAAAGGAAGAAGAAATATCTTGTTCATAATTATTCGTCGACGAGACTACAGTTTTCTTGAGAACATTCCGTGCAGCAGCAGTCTCGGACGATTCTCCCAAAACGGTCTTCAAAGACTGTGATGCTGCAGATGGCTCTCCCTACACACCTGCTATCATCTTCGCTACCTTATTTTTGTGCAGCATACTGTCAGCCAGATAGCCTTCTGCAACAGACGAACTTTTCCAACCACCATGTCTCTTGAGTGTTGTCATTGAGGCTCCCGCATCAGCAACCAAAGTCGCGGATGTTCGTCTTCCACAATGGCCTGTATACATTTTCGGATTATCTAATCCCAACCATTCAGCAACCTTACTCGGAATTTTTCCGAAGGTATTTTTGCCGACAGGCTGAAGAGTACACTTTTCATTTCTATAAGCTACGAAGAACCTAAGAACGCCTTGCGGACGCAACGCCGAATACTCCCGCACCAAACGAGCAGCACCCAGATCTTCTTCATCAATTATGATGAATATTCTGTTTATATCATTCTTAGTTTTTGAGACTTTAATTATGATTACCGACCCACGATCTTCGATATCTGAAGATAGCATATTCACCAGCTCTTGTGTTCTGCAGGCGCCAAAGATTTCCATTATTAAAACAACATTCAAAATTGTGAATGTAAAAATCTTATCAACAGAGGAAATCAAAATGAAACTTTTACCTTATACATCAAAAAAACGTCATTAGGAGCTTCACTCAAGAATGTCTTGAGCTGCACCCGGGACAACACTGCTGATTTTTTAGGAACGTATCCTTTATTTTTGTTCTTAACAAATGCTTCGACTTCATCGAATAATTTGACATCAGTTTTTTCCTTCAAATGTAGCATTGATCTTAACATCGATAGTTTCGGCCATAACGTGTTTGGTGAATATTTCTGCGACTGGGGATCGAATGAATTAATCATACATCAAGAATAACAAGAATCAGAGCAACATACCAAATCTTGGAAATATGCTAACAAAATATTATCGCTCACACCGTCCACCAAATTTTTTCTTTTCCACTCCTGAAAGCAATCGTACTCTCTACTGTAGGCAGCTTGAGATTTGGCCGGAACCAAAGATTCACGGGCTTTTGCCGATTGAGTTTCGACGTAGTTCGACATTATTTCAATAATTTTATTTCTGACAAGACGTCAAAATGAACCAGTCAACCATGATTTTCAGAAACATGGCCCATAGCAACGTTAAAAATTTAATTATTACAAAAATATACAATCTAACAATGATTTCCCCATAACAGATTATTTCAATCAGAAAAAAACTATTGATTACACCATGGGAAATATGAATATATTTCCCTCGGTTGTCTATACATCCCTCGGGCTCCGCCCTCGGGACGTAACTTTGACAACCTCGGGAAATATACTGTTCATATTTCCCTAGTTGTAATAATAGCTATACTCAACATATTCTCCTCTTAATTGGATATATTATTTATTACAGCGAACCTCAAACGTCTCTAGAACTTTCAAAAAAAATGTTTCTTCTTTATTTGCAAAGCAGACAGCTTTTATAACCTCCTTGAAAAAAAATTTACGACCTTTTAAACTTTTTTTCAGTCGAGGAAAGATATGATAGTCAGATGAAGCCATACCTGGTGAATAAGGGGGTGTTCTAGTAATTCAAACCTTCAATCACGAATTTTTTGCATGGCAACATGACATTTGTGTGCAGGGGCTTTGTCCTGCAAAAACAAAACACCTTTGGATAGCTTTCCACGTCTTTCTCCTTAAGTTTTTCCCGTAGAGTGGTCAGTAATGTCGAACAGTAATCTCCTGTTATTTTTCTACCCTTATCCAAAAAATCAATTATGATTACTCCATGGCAATCTCAAAAAACTGAAGCAAGAACTTTTCCAGCAGATTTCTTGACACGAAACTTCTTAGGTCTTGGAGAACCAGAGTGTCGCCATTCGGAAGTCTATATCGTATTCAAATCAAGCACAAATCGAACACGATGCTTCTACCCTCGCATGCTTTTGATCAACATTCAAACATTTGGGGATCCATTTTGCAGCAATTTTTCTCATGTGCAAATTGACGTGAATTTTATGATGAACGCGTTCGTATAAAATATTTAGTGCTTCAGATATCCGTTTTAACCCAATTCGACGGTCTGATAAAATCATGTCATGAACTGCATCGGTATTTTCGGGGACTGACACAGAAACTGGCCTTCCCGATCGGTCATCATCTTCAAAAGAAAATTTACCCCTTTTGAAGCTTGCAGTGCAATTTTTCACGGTCGCATATGAAGGACATTGATCACCAAGGGTATTAAGCATATCTTCGAAAATCTGCTCTCTCAACCCTTTTTAAATGCAGAGGTACTTTATGATGGCTCGATACTCCAACTTCTCGATTTTCACAATTTCGGTGAACATCTTCCTTCTTTTAATTTATTTCATAACTCTGGTTTACTTCTTTGACCTCAAAATTCACACTGACACTTCTAAATGAGTTATTGTTCATTGCTATGGTAACGCAATATTTTTTTTATACACACGGAACTGGTCTAGGCTAACTAGATATCAATACATCCTCGAATCTATGCCACAGAGTGACTGAAAAGTAACGCAGAATAAGTATTCATACCTTTAATATTCGCTATTTTGTAGATGAATGCTGGAATAATTCAACTCTAATTTTAAATTTCGCGAATTTTTATGTGACATATAGGAGGCGTTTCTCTCATGTACTCTTTATAGTGGGCACCATAAATTTTTATTCCAGAAAGCAAAAATAGATTTTTTTCTTGCTTATTATGACTTAGTTCTTGATGGTTTCCTACATCAAGCTTTTTTTCATTATAGGAAAGAAATAGTCAAATAAATTGAATTCGAACTTTAACTTAGTCAATAACATAAACTATGAGAATAAAAAACATGCCTTTTTCGTGAGGAAGTCTGATGAAATACTAACCTACGTATAAGGCATATTTTCGATAGCTATTCAAAATATCAGTCACTCCTGAAGTGTATGTCGTTGACCTAAGAATACACAAATAATTTAAAATTTAAATTCGATTTGTTTAACTATTTCATACCTATAATAAAATAAGGTTCGATAAAAATCCAGTCGACGAGCAAATTATCCTAACAGTTTAAAGGTCTATCCACTTCTGGTAAAAAAGTTAGGGTAACCTTTAAAAATGTTACTCTACCCTTCCTCACATCTAGAACAATTTACATTTTTTATGCGAGCATGAATGAAGAGATCGTTATTCGAAATGCATTTCTCTACGAAATAGTAAATACTGAATTTTGTGTATTTTACTTTTTTCTCAGTCTGTATATTTTCTCATAAATCCTAGAGGGATATATCAACCATGGAGTTTCTCTGGAGGAAGTAAAAAAATGAAGCCATCTGGATGGTAAATTACCTTTTATTCAGAATGAAAATATTTATTGTTACTGAAAGCTTATGATTCATCCTCAAGGAAATATTCAAATTGCACACAGGAGTAACATGAAGTTTTTCACCGGTGAACAATTCAAAATTTTACGCGTATAGAAAAAGGAAAAATCAAGGGCAGACTAACCATTCCTTAGATTCTATACATAAGGTTTAGATTCACACCTTATTGCTCAAGAAATTTCATTTAAATTTTTTTTGTGGTCCAAAAAAACGAATCATAAATTCGTTTTTTTCATATGGAAATGCTGCATTCAGTAAAACCTATTCAATTGCATTCCTGTTCTAGGTAAAACGTGATAGATCGATCGTTTTCCAGATATAAAAAAATTCTCAGAGTATAATTCATAACATACAATCGATATGAAATAGGTGGGTGGTACATTCCTCATTAATATATTTGCACTCACCATTTCTATGCGAAAAACCCAAATTTCGAATATCTCCTCAAACCGGAACAACTGTTATCATTTCAGTTCCTCCGGATGTTACCGAAATCGAGTGATAACGAACGATGCACATATTTCGATGAAAGAGACTCGCGAACTGAGCACAAGCAGGAATATTCGACGCTGCGCGTCCAAACGCCGACGCTGACTCGAAGGCGTAGCTGTCTCTTGGAGGGAAAGAATTCAGGGGTTATTGGCAATTTTAAATTCAACGGATCAATTTCAGAGATACAAGAAATCTTACTCTTTTCATATCACACTGAAAGGTTCTCAATCATTTCCAGCCTTGGTTTTATTATTTTATTCCTTTATTTATTTATTCATTTATTTATTAATTTATTTAGTCTTATACCGACAAGCCAGTTCACATATTCATATATAAACCAATAACAGTTTCAAGTAGAAAAATAAAAAATAAAAAATCGGTAAAAACTTTGAAGAGTTCTGGAATAATTTTTCAATTGAAACATTGAAACATGAAAAATATCTCCCCAAGGCCCAAACCAGCAGACCGCAATGCTCTATCTAGAGGATTGTTCATCCAGTAATTGGATCTGCTAAACTTAATGTTAAATTGTTCCCAAGTTCTGAGACTTTCGAGACTCAGAGGAACATTTAAATTCATCCTCTGTAGAAGATAAGGACAGCATGGGCGCCCGCAGGGGGGGGCCAGGGGGGGCCACGGCCCCCCCTGAGATTCTGATAGACACCGTTAGAGAAATTTTTCTTTCAGTAAAACTAATCGTAGATGATATTTTGCCCCCCCTGAGAAAAATTTCTGCGGGTTTCTGCGGGCGCCCATGAAGGACAGTCGATTTAATTGTGCAAAATCTTATATACAAGCATCATTTCAAAATTATTATGTCTCGTTTCAAGGGATGTAAGGGATAATTTGTCTGAAATGTCCTCACATGGAAAAGAATCGGATTACATTTGTATCCTATCCTTCTCAAAAATTTGTTCTGAACCTTTTCAACGGCTTGTGTATGTACGGCATAATGAGGTGGCCATAACATGAATATTCAACAATGCTTCTCATATGCACTATGTACATTGATCTTTATGGAAGAGACATTAAAGTCCTGCAAATCTCCTCTGATCAAGCCAAGCATTCTTGAAGCTTTCGATAATACATAATTCATGTGCTCTCTAAAACTCAAATTAGTATCTAGCATCTCAAATTGCTTGATTTTGGCTGTTTCTGGTACTTCTAGCTTCTGGACTAGATAGGTGAAATCGTTGAAAGGAGTTCTGGTTTTGATTTTCGCGAATTTAATGGAAACAGTTTCACGATATCTCCATTTGTCTTGAGGATATAACCAAATTCTGATATTTTGTCGATTCGGAAAATGTGCCATAACGTTTTTATTTTTGAAAATATCTAAAAACGATAAAAACTTTCCACAAGTACTTTTTCATAAAAATAATACACTATATTCATTTTTGTCAATCTCTTATACTAAGTTTGGAAAAAAAACAGCTTCACTGTTTTAAACACGAATGCATTCTTTTCTTGATCTCATATCTTACAGAAAAAATTAGCTTTTCAAAAATATATGTAGGTATGTCGATATATAACTCAAATCTTCAAGGCAAAATCAGCATATATGTGAAATATAATCTCTAACTGTTTAGTCTCTCATATTGAATGAAGTGGATATAGAATACTTCAATACATAATAATAGTAAGTGTGAACGAGACGAATTTTTTGCTCTAGATTATTTCCAAAAAAATTGCCAGAAATATAGACTACTTTCATATCAGAACGATGTGGAATCACAAAAACACATCACTTTTCAAATTAGATTGTTTATTCGGAAATCAGTGGACGGGAACGCATGGTCATATTGCCTGGCCAGCAAGATCACCAGACCTCAATCCTTTGCATTTTTTCGTATAATTTCGTCATAAATAGGGCTGATTTAGAGCAGCGAGTTAGGAAAGCCATCAGAGACAATTCCCGCGTCATGCTGTTGATTACAGAAAATCTTCTTAAAAAAAGATGTATTTGTTGACAGAAAAATGGTACTCATTCAATGAGTTATATTGAAATTGATTACAGAAATTCTCCTCGATAGGTATTCAATAGAACTAAACTTATTGTGACATGAATTACATGATTTTATATAAGTTATAAATGTTTCAGCTAACAAATTTGAAATTTAAAGTTGTGTGGTCGAACGAAAATTCAACACCTCGATTTTGCGGTTTAAGAATGAAAATTTGGAAAATCGTTCGGACCTTTAAATTTCTGCTCTCCTGAAATTTCGCTTTAAAATTTTCATCGATAACGAAATTTCAGTTAAAATAGTGGAGAGTAGATACTCACTTCGGTGATTTGTTCATTAAGTATGCTGGAAATGGGCAGCATGCACTTCCATGCATTAATATAAGTTTTGCTGAAAACGTTCATTACTCAAGATTTCTGGTGTAATTTTACGTCATTCATTAATGATGCGAATTCGCAAAATCATCCAGTAACTAAGGCTGGGTAGCGTAAATCTCGGATTTCATGTGACCCAAAGAAAAAGTCCAGTGGAGCCAGATCAGGTAATCTGGGTAGTCACTCTAAGCCCTACCTTCGTGAGGAAAATTTTCATCTAAGAATTTACGAAAAGGTTGAATAAAATGAGGTGGTGCGCCATCTTGTTGGAAAATGATCGTTTAATGGTTTCTGCATTCTCCAATAATTGCACGAGGGCTGGATAAACAGCGTTCTCCAATAAATCTGAATAAATTTGGCCAGTGAGATTATCGGGTATTAAAATGGGCCGATTATGAAATTTCCATAAATATCCGCCCAAATATTTAATTTTTGGGGAAGCTGAGTATGCACCTCAGGAAATAATCTTGGATTTTCATCTGTCGAATACCGTAAAATGAACACTCGTCCGAAAAACAGATTCCTATCGAACATGAAGTTTTGATCACCGTTAAAGCCGAAAAGATGTGACGAACATAATTGACGTTACATTATTAGTTGTAGATTTCAAAAAATCGTCCGAAATATTTGTAGGTATTAGAATATCAGGGCTTACAATTTGAATGCACGGACCTGAATTCTAAATAGCACTTCCTGAAACCCTGTCATCTCTCTTTTTCAATCACTTTCGGCATATTTGTAATATTCAAAGATATGAAACGCCCTCATATCGCTAGTACTAAAAACTGGCTACATTTTGGCCAGTGAAAACACATTTGACAATGAGATGGCGCTGAAAACGTATAAACAATACAGAAAAACGGTTTAATAACAGTTTTCTGTTTTATAATTGAGGGGCGCGGAATTCGAATTCTATTCCTTGTATTGAATTTCAATATTAACCTTTTGTTGAGACCAGAAAACGAACATCCTGAGCGACAAAACAAAAGGATGGTTTTGTTTTATGACCAGGATGTTAGTTTTCATCTGAACATTGTTTGGAATCGATTGGTATCAATGAAATACGCTGTTGGATGTGATAAATGTTTATTTGCGATCTATAAAAAATTCACAAAAATTTTAAATTATAGACAACAAATGGAGCTTTGAATAGGATACAAGAGTACATGGTTATCTGCTATAGGTACGTCAAAGGTGTTTTTTCTGTGAAAACGTTTTGAATTAATAATTTTTGTTGAATTTGTACAATTTATATCAGAAATTGATATGAACCAATATTCAATTTACCGTCATAGGATACACATTTCCGTTACTTACATATTATTTACAAAATTTTCAGAACCACAATCGAAAAAAGCCTTACAGAGGTATACAAGACCTGTATTCAAGCCCGTCAGTATAATTTCTGCATGCTTTTTTATGATTTCTTCATGGTATGGTCTCTTCTTGACACAATATATAAATTGATTAATGAATGAACAAAACACTCACAGAAGGTTTCATAAAACTTTGACTTTCCAAACAACAATTTGACAGTCACCCGATTCCCAAATCGAAATCCATAAAACTTTTGCATTTCTAAATATATTGAAGGCAACTGAGAATCTTTGAATGGACGTATAAAAGTCTTAATTTCCCCTAAATGAGCCATTCATGTAAGAGATGATTCCTGCATACAACAATTTACGTGGATGAACAATTCTCAATCGACTTGCAGTAAAATGTTCATTGCACATGGTGTAGTCATTAGTGTTTGAAGGCCTTCACGCCCTGAGAATTTTATCCACTTCGTAGCACTGAAAATAAAAATCAATGAATGACCGAGTCACATGTTACCAGTTTTAATACTTACATTCCCATTTTCCTTAGTATATATAATCGATTCCCTTCTACCATGAAATGGTGTAGGGTATAATAACAAAAACAAATATTAAATTCTTCCCTCGTAAACGAACTTCGACCATTCCTTCTTGTTGGCTGTCATCTTCCTTGCTCTTTCCCAAGTTTGTCCCCTTTCTCCAATTATCTTCCCCATTTGCTTGTCCCAGGTAGTAACTTTTCTTCCGCGCCTTCTTTTTCCCATTTTCCTTAGTAAAATTCGATTTATATGATCCACAGTTCTTCACTATACAATAATTTTCGAACGATATTCTGAGGTTTTCGCCAAGAAATTTGACAAACAGCAACTAGAACGGGCTTGAAAAACAAAAGGCGATACGAGGTTGTCTATGGATACGAGAATCAAAACATTCAAAACCTGTTTGATCAAATTGGCCATATGACTCTGACAACTCGCAAAATTTCATATGTCCCTCGAATTAAAATTTTAACCAGTCTCAGGGCCTTAAAAACACATTTGAAACACAGATGGCGCTCACATCACTTTAGTCGTACAGTGACTCTAACGAGACAGTGACGACAATTGGAAATTTAGCAAGAATATGGCGGCTTAGAAGCACAGATTTCAATGCTATGATCTCTAATTCGGAATGCGGATTGGCTCACGTCACGTCACGTGACCAAATCCGCCATATTCTTGCTAAAACGATGAAAAAAGAGACCACAATTGTCGCCACTGTCTCGTTAAAGTCACTGTATTTAGTCGCTTCGTTTCCTATCTTTCTACTCTATAATCTTTGGTTGTGGCGTTCTGGCAACGGCATTGTGACATTAACGGCATTTCATGAGTGACAACCTTATTCCGTTCTAGTTACGAAAACTTGAGAAAATTGATTCAGGCCCATTCGAGTGCTAAAATGAAAGTGAATGGAGTATATATAGAGATATAACTACACCCTCGACTACACCTATTTAAATAATGCGATGAGAGCAACCTTTTCGGCTTATTTATTGCGAACGATGGGAGAAATTTTGAACAGGCACCTTAATCGTTAGTTACTATGGAAGTGTCATTTTGACCGACACGACATAAGACGAGCCGAAATTTTCAGTTTCGCGTGTGAGTACAAGGGTGATTCTTTCAGTATGCTCCTATCGATACATCTTTGTTCTGACAAGTTCTGATGTGTTACTCGTAGTCCAGATGTATGCGTTCTGGTGTTTGTTGATATTACAAAGTTGCTGCCATGAGCGTGAACGATAGAGTCATAATTAATACCTGCGCATGCGCATTGGTCAGTATTTCGCGTGTTAGTGTCAGCTTTGGGATTTCAAAGTAGAAATTTAATTTAGTTCAGAACTTTTACAGGGTGTGTTCTAAGATGGCATGAACCATTTTCTGAAATATAGGTTGCTTTTTCAACGAATATTCATATTCGTATAAAACTGGGTGTTCACATTTTCAGGATAAATTAATTATTATGATTTTTGAAATATTACAGGTGGCGCTTCTACGCCTTCGAAGAATTCCATAGCCAAGTTTTTGATGAATAGCATGAAGTTAGCGAAAACTTTAATTTTTTTAGGCCATTAATCAAGACCCAATTCGCACCTCAAAAACACATTATATGGTGAACCCTGAAATATATTGTGGAAAACAGGCAGCAAGTAAAGCTTGTTCGGAAGAAGGAGAGAGACTCTCACTTCCAATACAAGTAGTTAGAGGTTGATTGAACCTGTGGAAGGCTCCAATAGAAATATAATATAATATAATAATACTAATATAATATAATATAATTGGTACACCTATATAGAACTTGCAAAGGTTCTGAAAAAAGAAAAGTTGACCTCAGTTGGTACATTGAGGAAAAATAAATCTTTTATTTCACCAGAATTTCTACCGTCCAGAGGAAAGGCAATTGGTAGGTTCACATCCTATGATGTGAATATGATATGATATGACGATTGTTGTTCATGTCAATAGTCCAGTTTATATTGATATTTTCACATCGAACTTGAATATCATGGTAAATATGCTACAAAGTTGTTTTCAATTGTTTTATTTGATATCGCAATAAAATGACAAAGATATAGTCTGTATAGATGTTTAAAATTAAGTTTACAAAAAATATAAATAAGAAAATGTACAGTCAATATTTTTTCTTAGACTAAGTCACTTCACACATTCAATGAATCAGTCCATATTTTTCTTTTATTTATCACATTGTCTCCATGTGTACCTCAGTTCCTGAAATAGGCAGGTCGCCCCATGCTGTAGGTGCTCATTGGAATCCCGCCACCTTGTTTGTATATATCATTTTGGTCATAGTCAACGTCATAGTAGATGCCACTCTGATTCTGGAGAAAAAAATTACAATATATTCCAACGTAGAGTATCGAAACTAGTGCCAGTTGATTATACCGTATTCTAGTTCTCAACTATGATACAAACGTTTTTTTCTATTTAAATATAGGTAAATTAAAAATTTATCTCCCTCATCTAATACGTAAAATAAACGATGTTGAAAAATAAAATTTAGAACAATTAGATCACATAGAGTGAGCTAATTTTTGGCAAGATCAGCTGCATAGTTCGGGTACAAAAAGAAGAAGAGAAGAAATAAAAGAAGTTTAATGAACTATAATAGAAATTACAACCCTGTAGTGAATGAAGGTTGAACATTCAATTCATCATAAATACTCATATCAAGATAAACCGATTGAAAAAAAGCAAGTAATAAAAAATTTATAACGATAGCATAACTTACGAACTATAATTCATCGTTTTCTACGAGCATTTTGTTGTTTAAATTCGACAAATACAGACAAAAAATATACTCACAGCAATAGAAGCATTACTCCTGCTCTTTGGTCTAGGAACTTGAAAACTTCTACCCAACAGATCCACCTTGTCCTCCTCTTCACTAGAACTGGAATTTTCAAACTGCTTCATGCCGTGCAAACTTGCCGCTCTGCTAGCAATTTGGGCTTGTAACGTGAGGCGTGGCAAGGGCACTGGGGGAAGCGTGCCATGCATGGAGTTCCTCTGAACTGAACCAAGGCTCGGGTACCCGAATAGTGCAGATGATGGTCTTGTTGGGGCAACCGGCTCAGGCTGATAAAATGAAAAATATTGAAATGACATATTCCCTTCAACTACTCGATTTCGGCAATTAACTCATTTTATGCTGTGTGGAGGATAAGAACTAGAATAGGGACTAATGCCCCTTTACACCGACTTATTTAACAGGGAATCACACCCTAATCAAATTTTAATCACATTTGCGATTAAATCTCTCGCAGCAGACAAATGCAACTCGGCACAGGTATTTGAATGCAGATCTAAACTCTCCAAATTGGGAAGTTTAAACAGACTGCAACTGATTTGGGTACCTGGACACTCTGGCCTCAGAGGAAACGAAGTATCGGATGCTCTAGCCAGAGAAGGAGCAACATCAGCGCTTAATGGCCCGGAACCAAGTATAGGAATTTCTAATTCCTTAATCAGGGAACGGAACAACAGCTGGAACAACAGTCCTGGAGTACTGGCGCAACCGTCCTGGACTGCGTCACTCGCACAGGGCTATTTAAGTGTCTCCTAGCCCATACAGCAGTCGTTGACTAGGATTTTCTAGAACCAATCTGAGATCTATCATGGTGGTTTTCACAGGGTATTGTAGACTCAGAGCCCATCTTAAAAAACCCAGCATCGTCAATGACCCGCTCTGCAGACTCTGCTTAGAGGAGAACGAAACGATTGAGCACATCCTCTGTGACAGCCCGGCGGCAGGCAGGGTGGTCCTAGAGGAACTCAAGAATCATTCCCCCTCCGACATCATCTCCTTTTTGAGTAGGGAGGGAGAGATCTAACTCTACGAGCTTGCCTGTGTGCTACAATAGACCGCTTGGTCGCAGTGGCAGGTTTGCTTTATCCGTGCAACACACCCATCAATCAGTAAATCGTTAATCAGTACACTATAACACTATATAAGGATTGAAATATAACTATAGGAAGGACCAAATATGCCTTGAGAGCTATGTTTTGCTATGGGAAAAACATAAACGGTTTTAAAGTTGAACGATAAATAGATTAGCGAAAATAATTCACCTGATGAAATCACATTAAGCAACGCGGCAACATTTTTCTGAGATTCGAAAGTATACTCCATAAATTAAAATTGAAATTTTCCTCTGAGACAATGAAGTCTTCAATGAAGACCCGTTTTCAAAAACAGATAAAATTATCGTGTTCATACAATATTATGTACAAAAGATTTCTACATCCTTCTTTCAAATCGAAATCTTTAGTTCAATCGAACTTATAGCTCTCATTTTATTTCATCATCAGAAATAATTCATGGGGCTCCGCTTAAACGAAATTAGAAGTATACATAAAATAACATTACTTTCCCAAAGTTATGCCTCTGTGTCGATTTTGATGACACTGAGAAATAAACTCTTTAATAATCAGCAAAAAACGCAAAAAAACTACTTTGATTTTTTCCGCAACAATATTTCATTGATTCCTACTTGATCTCATCGTCATATTTTGATTAAAATTATCCCTAATAGCACAAAGTAGTCCTATGGACACCCATAGGACGTCCTCTTCGGACATTACGGACATCCATGGGACGTCCATTTCTGGTACAATGGACGTTCTATGGACATCCGAGGGACATACAAATGTCACAACTTTGAACCGAATTCGGACGTCCATCGCGGACGTCCAATGGATATCCCGTTGGGACCATCATTAGCTATCTCAACTGTACAAAAATTTACCACGACATTGGCTATCCTATCTATTAGAATTTTAATGTCCTAGAACCCAATGTCTTACACTCAGACGCAGATGGTATTTTCTGTGTTGTTCTCATTTCCATCCATACTTACTAGAAAGTTTTTACACTTCCTGAAGTGAAATGAAGATTTATAACAAGATATATATATGTTCTTTATTTTATATATTTGGATTTGTATGAAACATATTAATCTTGAATAAAAAGATATCAGTAATTCATATAGTTGTTCAATTTCCCTTTTGAGGATGAGAGCAGAATGCGAAATATATGTAGGTAAGAGTAAGGCCTGCCGCAGACATGCAACTTTTCAGTTGCGCAACAGTTTGATTGCAAGCGGTTCGAGGGCGCACACAAAGGCAATCGCTGCAACTTTTCAGTTGCATGTCTGCGCGGCCCCATATAAATGCATTGTGCTCAATTCTGCAACTAAACAGTTGCAAAACTGAAAAGTTGTATGTCTGCGGCAGGCCTAAAGAGTAAACACAGGGTACAAATGAGGCGTAAATGGGCTGAAGAGGCCCAAGCTACATTTTTTCTGAAATTGAGTTTACGAGTATATAAAATTTTGATTCATTTTAAGGAATTCTTACTGTTAATTCAACTTCAGAAAAATTGTAGCTTGGGTCACTTTTCCTCGGAACGCCTCGAATATAGAGTGCAAATTGATTGCCACGATGGTAATTATCAAAGTGAACATGAATATAACTTCAATAGAGGATACACTTTGGTAGTTTATTTTGTCAAAATAATCGTTCCAAAAACCTCCTAAATGAGAAGTCGCAAAGTTGCTGTCTAGGGTGCTTTTTTTACACCTACTATGTGATGTACTGGGTAATTACCCGCGATATGCGATGTTGCGGACATTAAGTACTCTCCAGTAAGTACTGGTGCCTTTTTTTAAATCAACATTGTGAAGTCGCATTTCCACAGTGGTAATTCCCAACAACTTCCCTGTGACTAAAACTGGTTGACTGGGACGTACCATAAAAATACCAAAAATTCAAAGAACTCTTGAAACTAAGTTGGACGCTATTTAATGAATATTTGAAAGTTTTGTGAGATAAAAGTATTCTTCATATTTTCTCGTAAAATGCGCTGTTTTCGAGGAAATTTATATTCAAAAATTAACGTTTCTGTGAAATTTGAAAAATTGGGTACTTTGGCTGGATACAACTCTGTTTAAAAAATCCACAGATGTGCAATGTCAGAGATTTAGCTATACTTCATTCAAATTTATTTTAGCAGTCGGTTGGCCATGATATAATTTTCTCAAGTTTTTGTAACTAGAACGAAGTTAGGTTGGCACTCATGAAATGTCGTTAATGTCATGACGCCGTTGCCACAACTAATATGAATTTTTATTACGAAAATGCCGAAAGTGATTGAAAAAAGAGACAGGGTTTCAGGAAGTGCTATTTAGAATTCAGGTCCGCTCATTCAAATAGTTATACCCTGATACAGGTTATCTATGCCCTGATATTCTAAAATCCACAATAGGTCAGACTGTCAGACGGTAGCGAACATATTCAATGTAAGAGAATTTATATAATGTTTCATCTGAATCTAAACGACTTATATTTCAGCTGGATATTTCCACAATCAGAAAGATTGTGAATGAAGAGGATGACAAAGAATTTCCCTCTATTGGGAGACCCAAAAAAGTTGTGGCATTCGAGAATTTTATGTTTGAGTGAATTAATGCGAAAAGTTAACTACAGGATTTTCGATAAATGTCATCGGAGAATAAGTTCCCTAAAATGGATTTTTCTATTTTTCATTTGACTTGTCCTATACAATGTAAATGTCTTAAGGTACTAATAAATACCTAATTATTATTATTACATCAATGTATTAAGATCGAATAGCCACAAATACGCGCAAGTTGACCTGTTACTTGTTAATTCATGTGAAATTTTTGTTCAAAGGTGAAGTTCATCTTAACTGGAAACTTCCTTCAATTCCTCTTTTACTTATATTGATGCAAGATGATTTTTGTTGAAGAATTTAACATTCTGTTATTGATTATCTGTTAATTCCTTCGGGAGATACCCATTCCCAACCACTGCATCATATGCATTTCATCTTCGGGTTAATATTTTTGAAATCTACAAATGATGTAAGCCGAAGAAGATAACGAACATTAACTCTCCTCAAGCTGGTGCATATTATGATATTATACTGATCTCTTGTATTTTTCATGCAAATAACTGGATTTGGTATGCCTTCAATCAGTTTGTATAAACTTCAATTATGCTCGTCACATATTTTCCGAAGAGATTCGACATTGTGATGAAATACGTAATAACAGAAACTTTTACGTAGAACGGGCAACATAGCGTTGATTTAAAACCCAAAAATGTTTTGACAAGCTTCATAACCCCACATTTTCGTACTA
This sequence comes from Coccinella septempunctata, assembly GCF_907165205.1. NCBI lineage: Eukaryota > Metazoa > Arthropoda > Insecta > Coleoptera > Coccinellidae > Coccinella > Coccinella septempunctata. The sequence continues at coordinate 7,570,077 of NC_058190.1, read as the reverse complement.
TACAGAGTGAAATGTGTCAAATTTCCATGGCCAACCGACTGCTAAAATAAAAGTGAATGAAGTATAGTTATTCTGAAGTTAATTTTGTTTTTTCATGAAAACTAAAAATGGCTATATATTCTCTCTTATCAAGGCCGAATGGGAAAAAATATTATACTTCAGAATAAGTCGATTGAAACCCGAAATTCAAAAATCTTTGCTGGGAAGCTCTCTATTCATTTAACAAATTGCGATTTTTCGCTGAACGGTTCGTTTAGACAAGCTGTAATTTCTTCAATAAAATGACTCAACGTTGTAAAAATAAAATAAATAATAAATAAAATACTATTCTATTTTATACTAAATACTCTGTATATTATGTGAAGAAATTCAGGACCTTAATCAAGAATTTCGTCTTAGACATACCGCATACCTTGACCTTCACCATTGAGTATTAAACTTAATAAGTATCAATACTCAATGCCAAAAAAAAAAACGAAACAATACGTAGTATAGGGCTGCAATCGAATTTTACAGGTAAAATGAAATGAAAATTCATTGAACGAAACACTTACTGCGTAATGATTAGCTTGAGCCATTACATCTGCAAGTTGAGCCCATCGAAGTCTATCCTCTAGGGTCAATTGATATGGAGGCCCTCCGACTATAGGCGCTTTGACCGTGTTGCTTGCAGCTGCCATGTATCCAAACACTGGACTTCCCACCGATGCCTTCTGTTCTCTCTGCCACTTACGACTAATGAGGAAACATTGTTGAGGTTAAATAATCACAGGAATATTTGATTTCAGTTACCTCCACATCACAAGAGCTACCAACGTTAAACCGATAATAATGATGGCGGCCACACTTGCACCAATAGCGACGCCGAGAACTTCACCATCAAGTTCACATTGATTTCCATAATAATTTCCAGAACACCTAAAAAGCATCACAGACATGTTTATTAATTGGCAGATCTTCTGACCACCAATTGAGTGGGCGAGCTGAAGCAAGATGGAAAGAAGTATTTCCAATAATTTGTGAATTTTTAGATTTTCAGATTAGTAGGATAGTAGGGGAAGATATTTTATCCAGAGAGCCTCAACTTCAAAGACACATGTCCCTACTTCTCTGATAATTCTCAGAAATATGATTAAAACTTCCACTTACATGCATACTTCTTGGCCATTTTGATATTTGCATTCTCCTCTGTTGTTACAATATTGGCTTGGGCATTGCTCACAATGTCGTCCTGCTCTGTATTTACTATCTAAGTATTGGTCTCTATAACCTTCTTCACATTCACACTTGAATCCACCAAAAATATTTATACATTTTGCTAACTGGTGACAATCGTGCAGTTCCGCTGAAGAACATTCATCCAAATCTGAAAAAAGAACAAAAATTATTGAATTTCCATGTATTTCTCTTATAAATATGTTTTTAATGCTAAAAAAAGTCGAACCAACCTTGAAGATTCGATACGGATCCTGGGGGACTATCCACCCACAACGCACTGTTGCCAACATTGTTACTCCTTCTCTGTATAACTCCAAGAAGATGCTTCTGTATATCGCCTCTAACCGTTGGCCTAGACGTATCAGGATTTTCTTCCAACTGAAGGGTAAGATTGACAAACACTCCAGCTTGTCCAGCAGATCTTTCTCCGCTATAAATACCATTGACTTTGGTCCCTAAGAACTCGTCACTGAAGGGAGTCATAGACATTGCTGACTCAAGCTGAAAAATCCAAAATAATATGACGAATTCCATTAAGAAAATACGTAAACATTAAGAAAGATAAATGAGATTTACCTCAATTGTAAGATGAATGAAACATGAATACTATGGTTTGCAAATTTTTATTGCCTTCCAATTGAGGTATCGCTCACCCTCTATTCCCTATTAAGAATTTAGGGGTGACAACCCCTACACCTAAGATTGAGCAGATTTTGGCTTACAATTCTGCTCGAAACATGTCCCCCTCCGAATAACAATTGACCTGTTCCGGCTTTTTCTCTGAAAACATTTTGGCCTGGTAAGTTTTCAAATTGTCAGTCCTGTAACTACTTCAAGGACTCAATAAAAATTTGCAAAGCATAATATTCATGTAGAGGGTCAAGTGATCTTTCAATTGTGGTATAGCTCACCCCCTATTCCCTATCGGGAATTTAGGGGTGATAGCTCTTACAACTAGGGTTGAGGAGATTTCGGCTTACAATTCTGCTAAAAATAGAAATTGGTCTTTTCCAGTATCTTCTCTGAAATCATCCTTGTCGTGACATAATTGGACTGGCAAATTTTCAGATTGTCACCCTGTATGTTTTTGTTACATAACTAAATTATTTACTAACCGCTCTTTCAGCTTCATAGGCCAGCTGTTGGTAACTGTCACTATTTTTATCGCTCAGTTCATTTGCCCAAACTATTCTTCTGTCATAAAGTCTATCCACTCTCAGTGAAAGTAGCACTGAAACTATTTTCCTACAAACGTCCCTATGTTTTCTACGAGTGAAACCAGGTCTGCAGTGACAAGCGCTGACACCACTTTCGGTCAAACACATTTCGTGTTGCGATACGTCGCAAGTTGAGTCGTCACCAACGATGCAGGTATCTATTCTGGAATTTGAAAAAAATTTTATACCTATTTGATCAATACATAGTAATGAATATTTTCAGCTTTTCGTACTGATGTGTCCTAATGAAAGAAGGCCAACCTCGATATGACTGAAATATAATAATGATCAGCAAAGTTTGATGTGATACATCCATTGATGTATTCAGGAAACACGTTCTGAAATACTCAAGAGTCTTGAATGGATAGAGATTGATAGATGGGATAGAGAACAGGGGTCCAGGGACAACACATTTCGAATGTCTCTAAATTTCCTCTCCAGGAATGATAAGACTGTCGACTATTCTCCTGCTCTAAAGTAACCTTACAGAGTTACTAGTTCGAAAACTGGCAACGAAAATCGGCTAGAGTTTTGTACTCGTAATGGCTCATAATTGAATATGATTCAGTATTGAGGGTGTACTTTAGTCAGCACCCACTCTCAAAGTCAGGTGAAACATGTCAGGATATGTTCCAAAATTTCATATACCCTTGAACTAAGGAAATACTTCAGAATGATGAGAACCTACTCTAAGATGCCCTTTTTCGAATAAATTGGAGCACATTCTCTAACTGCTCCAAGTAGTTAAAAAAAAATTTACGACAGAAAATATTTCAAAAGTGCCATCGATTAACTAGAATTGTTCCAAATATATCATTTTAAGTATTACATTATTGTATAGAAGCGAATGGCACTCAAGTCGACCAATGCATTGAATGATTTCTTAAGCATTTCTCTTCACAATAAACTGAGATGATCAGAGGAGAATACTGGTTTTCCGGTTGAGTAGAATATTTCTGAAAAGGATATCCAAATATCTTCAAAATTAAGTGTCACTCGACACCTACATTTCCCTTCCCCCTACGAACATCAATGAAAGTATCTTATCAATTCAAGCTAATGATTTTAATATGAGAAATATCATGGGTGACTCTTTTTTCAGTGTATGTATATGAAAATGATATAGTACCTCACAGGTGGATGAGTTGGTTTTGGTCTACCATAAAGCGGCCTCCTTTGACTCTGCGTAGGTTTGATGGAGGCGATACTAGGTTTTTTCTCGACTGGTTCAGCTACAGCATAACCAGTTCCTGTCACTTGATTATGAGATGCGCCATTTGGTTTGATATTTTGCGTAGGTGATTTCGTGGCCTCTACCTCTCCAAACAGATTGAGGTATGTTCTCTTTCCGTCGATCGACACAAATCCATTATCTCCTTCCGGACTAGTGATGACATCTTGCCCAACATGAACGTTTTCTATGTCGACTGTGGAAGGAATAATACATTTCTTAAATTGGCAATATTCCAGATAGGCGAAAATAAGCTGAGTTCAATCTATTCGTTGCATATTAATATTCAGAAGCTGATGTCAAAACAAAAGAAACCAAAAGAGAATCTCTTAACCGTGACAGAATGTGTTTTATGGCATTATGTGAAACAAAAGCTCTTTCAGATGGTAGACTTATAATTTTTGCCGAGCTTTGTATGGAGTCTGATTGAAACATACCCTTAGGTGTTGAAGTATATACACTGAAGTATATAAAGAGGTCTTTATACTATGCCTCTTCACTTACAGAAATCAAAACTATTATAAGACAGAGTGGCCATCAAAATTGATGAAATGCCAGTATTCTGCGGAACGACAAAAGGTATGTATTTACATATTATAATTTCAGTGATATCGAAATTTTCTCAATTCTTCAGTGGATAACTGCATGTGAAATGTGGTGGAGTTACGCAGAGATTTTTTCAGAAATGGTGAAATATCGAAAACGAGGTGCTGAAGGGCTATCGAACTATAGGTCAAAAAATCAAATCTTGTATTTTCATCGCTGGCCTATTAAACTTAACTTTTTATCCAGCATATAAAAAGTATATTTAAACACATATAAACTGTTTTTTGCAGATCATAATATGGGTTAATTTTAAACACGCTTCATTTAATTCGTGAAAATAAATGCTACGAGAGTGTGATTTCAAACCTTTTACCGCACGCATTTCAAGTCGCAAAAAGTCACTTTACCAAACAGTGCGGGAAACGCATATGACTGCTTCAAAGAAATAGCAGGCGTTTTTTCCGCACTCAGTGCATATGGTGGTCACTTATTGGAGCTTTCTGAAGGACGAATTTTTTTTACATCACATAAAGGTATCAGCGTTAGAGTTCATATGAAATAAATATTTGCATGGTACATATTTAAGCTATTATAATGTTCACCCTAGAAAGGAGATGTGTTCCTTGTTTGAGGCGGACATCGAAGCTGCTATATGTACCTATAACTGCTCTTTATTTGATACAAAAGGAACTTGGGAGCCATGAACTGTTGTAGGAGTCTGCAGAGAAAGTGAGGTTTTGGTTCAGCCTTTGCGTGACAGGTGGCGTATCGTGATGAGAATATATCAAAGCGGCGTCCCAAGATCGCATAAGACTACCATCCTCCGCTCGGGAGATTCAGTGCTACACTGTACTGACGAGGGAAAATGATCCCGAAACCGGTCTACAGTTGTACTTGAATTTGCGACTTCTCTGGGACTTCCTATGATAGTTCATGACTAACTCACATTATTGGAACTTCGGAATTGTTGTTTCCATTAATTTTTCGCTCTTTATTTGTACTGTGCGTGGTATATTTATGTGATAATACAAGGAATACATGCATGATACATGTCTAATTCATAGCTGTTCTATACGGTCACCTGGGAACCCTTAACATTGGCTTAAAGATAGTCTGTTTTTCTTACATTATTTGTTGGGTAATATTTGAGAATACCAAGAACCCCAATTTGCTTAGTCGTCTTCAATTCTTTAGATTCACTAAGGGTAGTTTTCTATGGATGCGTCACCTCTTTCTGGGCCTATATTATTATCAGTTTTTTTTTAAGATGCGTGTATCAAAATATCAATTCTTGCAACTGTTTGTGAAAGAAATTACTCTTGATAAATTTCCTAAAAATCATGCGTTTTTGAGTAACTTGAGTTTGAACATATATTCTTCTTGAAGATAATAACTAAGAGCAAGGGTAAACCAAAATTATCCACTGAGCTTCTGAATAGTGCTGAGATTGATAGAAAGATAAGAAATATAGTGTTCGTCAAATAACCTTACGCTGATCGAAATCGTTTATTGATGCATGGTGTTAGGGAGAGAAGTTCCGAAACGAACTCATTTTTTGCATTTAGTTTGGAGGTACTTGAATTTTTTTTTCAAAAATACGTTATTAAAATTAAATTCTTACAGAAGTATATGCGCTACTTCGATTTCTTGGATCCACTAAGGGCGGCTTTTATACGATGATATACAAATTAATCGCTATAATTTTTTTTTAGCCGATGCGTTGCAATACCATAAAATATCTGCTCAGTTTAATTCCAGTCATTTTTCTGGTTTCTGATTAAAATAAAACTTAAAGATTGCTTTTCAGGTGCCAAATTTTCATTTAAAATTACCTACATGAAAGACGCCCTATTTCATAACATCAAATCATTGAATTTTTCTAGAACTATTCATTTACACCCTGCATAGGAGGCTGAATACTTTTGAAGTTGTGTAGTTACCTGGAATTACGTATGGTTTTCCCTGTCCATTCGAACTACCTCCTGGTCCTTGTATTGCCGATACAGTTATATCAAAAATATCTCCTAATTGTCCAATTGGTGGTCTTGTAATTATAGGCTGTCTGTGTACTCCTGGTTTATATTCAGTATCATCTAATACTATTCCTGGCCTTGGTCTGTAAGGATAATAGGAATATCCTTGCTGAGAATGATTGGAAGCTGTGGAGGAAAATTACCAAATGAAACAATTAATTATGAAATACAATGAAAACATTATCAACGAAATATCTACAAATGCCACGATATTAATCGAATTAGTCACACCATCATTCGGGGAAGCGGCGGAAAGACCATTTCCATCGAGAAAAAGTATGAAGTATTCTAGTATATGCTCTTTCCCTTAGCCTTGTAACTCATTTTGTCAAGTGAAAAGAGAATTTTTTCTTAGTTTAATTAGTACAATCTACCCTATCAGTATGTTACACTTACTTTGAGACATAGGGCAGACTGATGAGGTCAACTGAAGCCGAAAACATAATCAGCACGTACACTTCTTCGATATAAATGGTCTTTCTATTAATTCTCTGAATGATGGTATGTGGCTTGTGCGATTGATCGTAAAATTTGTTGATAGTACCTCTGAATATGGATGGCAGCTTTATGTGTCAATTTCATTTCACTATCAAAGAAAAAGTGGACCATGCTCAAAAATATCAACTTTCACTTTGAATTACGCAACTTTTCATGCATAATTGGCAGTTGGTCATGAACCCTTTACAAAGGTTGGAAGTTGAGTTTTCACATGGCAACCCTAACATTTTGTGCCGAAAATGGATACATTTTATTGCTGAGGATGACTGATTTTTTTTTATTGGTAGCGATGAAATAGTTAAACGAATTGAATTAAGATTTTCACTTCTTTTGTATTTTATAGTCAATGCCCAGTCAACCAGAAATGTAACAGTAAGTCGCAGGGAGTACCCAAAAATATCGCATTGAAGCACTTCTTTGAGAAGTTTCATGGATGTACTTAAGATTTCACATTGTGGACATTAACGTCCGCATATTGTTAAGTTTGCGAATTCCTCAACTTTAGATCCCTAGTGGTTGCATGTAACATCATATCGAGATGTTCCGATGAAGTGAACATAGCTACTATTATGCGACTTCTCTCTGTTGATATTTTTGAAATATTGAATCTGTGATATTTTTAGAACATGAAATGATGTGTTGTGAATAAATTTCGATGAACTCTACCCAGCGACTTCTCTGAGAAAAACTTTCAGTAACTGTCTGAAATGTTCTATTTATCAGCACGTGGTCTCGAGGTTAACTCATAACCTAAATCCCGCTATGCAAAACGTGGTGTGAAGTGTTTCGTTTTGTGACTGCGTTGTGTTGAGAGAATGAACAAACAAAATCTTTATGAATGAATTTTAAGAATAATTCTCTTAACCGAGCTGTTCTATTATTAAATTTCGTTTTAGTTAAGTGTTACTTGACGTTGATTGATTAATTAACGTGCAGTAAAAGGTGAGTAGTTATATAACCTATTGAAATAATGACTACATCATGATCACTTCTTGGCCCTCTTATCCTCCCCATTTTTGCACCTTTGTAACGTTCAACTTTCAACATACCTCCATATGAATTTAGGTGATAAGTAACATTCACAACCTTCAAAATCAAACTTGGAATTGATTTGAATCATCGAGAGGACTTCAAATTATTATTTTAGATACTGTGCTGGAAAAAATCACCTTCTACTGTTGTTAGATTTTTCATGACACTCAATTTATTACTATCAATACAGCTCTGATTTTTTCTTCTTCAGCTGGACCATGCCGTTCCTGAAGTGAACTGAAGATTTATAACAAGATATGTGTTCTTTATTTTATATATTTGGATTTGTATGAAACATATTAATCTTGAATAAAAAGATATCAGTAATTCATATAGTTGTTCAATTTCCCTTTTGAGGATGAGAGCAGAATGCGAAGTATATTTTTCGCATTCTTTTTTTTTTCTGAAATTGAGTTTACGAGTATATAAAATTTTGATTCATTTTCAGGCAGTTCTTACTGTTAATTCAATTTCAGAAATATTGTAGCTTGGGTCACTTTTCCTCGGAACGCCTCGAATATAGAGTGCAAATTGATTGCCACGATGGTAATTATCAAATTGAACATGAATATAACTTCAATAGAGGATACACTTTGGTGGTTTATTCTGTCAAAATAATCGTTCCAAAAACCTCCAAAATGAGAAGTCGCAAAGTTGCTGTCTAGGGTGCTTTTTTTACACCTACTATGTGATGTACTGGGTAATTACCCGCGATATGCGATGTTGCGGACATTAAGCACTCTCCAGTAAGTACTGGTGGCCTTTTTTTAAATCAACATTGTGAAGTCGCATTTCCACAGTGGTAATTCCCAACAACTTCCCTGTGACTGAAACTGGTTGACTGGGTGATATACTTTAAGTAGTAATGGATGTTTTTGAATAGTTATAGAAAACATGCCTTTCTCGAAAGGTAGTAATTGATAATATTTGATTGATAAGTACGTTTTTTCTTCGATAAATTTATTTTATTTTATTTATTTTTATTCCATGAAGATAGGAATACAAACAGGTGTTCCAACCCAAAAATTACCCAATTACCCAAATTACTACTCATACGCATGTTTTATATAATAATCCAAAAAAATCCCTAATTTCCAGAATGTATGTATGTATTCAATAAGTTCATATCCATAACTATAATGAAAAAGTTGATTTTTCTACTGCGGAGTAAATAACGAGGATATGATTTTGTGCTTTACTTTTTACTCACTCTGTAATTGTGTGAATCATTTATGGTGCATATTAAAGTGGTTATCAACAACAAAGACGTAATTTGCGTATCAAGTATCAACAATAGAGGATAAAGGGATGGTAGCAAGTCCCCAGCACATCGATTAAGTTGTAGTAATTCGAAATGATTATTCTAAAAGAAATATTATTCTGAGAAATAAAATCAGAGCCAACCCAACCCACATTTTCACAAGAGAATTGAAATACAGGGTGGCCATTTGAAAACGAAACCGACGAGATTACAGACAAAATAAATTTTTTCGATAGAAATGCTCGGACAGGTCGATTTTTGTTTCGAGGGGGACAACTTAAGATGTAGGTTACGGACGCATAGCGCTTCAACCCTTGCTACTACAACCCTCACCCCCAATTTTTGAATAGAGAAGATGGGGTGAGTGATACCTCATTTGAAAGGTATTTTTATACTGATTTCAGCACAGTAATTGTTTTTTCATTTTATGCATTAGTTCTCGAAATATTCTCAACTAAGTATTTGAAAATGAAGTGGTGTTTTCATGGCACTTGTAGTGTTTTTTTGTGAAAAATCGGCATTTTGAGCTTCAAAACAACCATGACTGTGGCTTCCTTCCTCCAATCCACTGACATAGAAATCTTTAATCAAGATGTCGAACAAACAAAGCGTATTGCGAAGGAACTCAATCTTGCTGAAACTCAATCTAAATTATCTTCGATATAATTTGCAGTATTTCCAATAACATGCGGTAACACTTGATCGATAGAAATCTCCAAAACGTCCAAATACGTACATATCTCTAATTAGATTACCAGGTAAGAAAATCAAATCATTAATGGTGCCACAGAAATATTCCAGTCCCAATTCGTGAAACGATTTCCGACTTAATTATGAAGTGTTTTCTCAGTTGGCTTCAATAAGGTTTTCATTTTGTTGATTATTGAATTCATATCTTTTTCAAAAAAATGAGAATCGGACTGGAATATTTCTGTGGCATCATTAATGATTTGATTTTCTTACCTGGGAATCTGATATGAATATGTACGTATTTGGACTTTTTGGAGATTTCTATCGATCAAGTGTTACCGCATGTTATTGGAAATACCTACTGCAAATTATATCGAAGATAATTTAGATTGAGTTTCAGCAAGATTGAGCTCCTTCGCAATACGCTTTGTTTGTTCGTCATCTTGATTAAAGATTTCTATGTCAGTGGATTGGAGGAAGGAAGCCACAGTCATGGTTGTTTTGAAGCTCAAAATGTCGATTTTTCACAAAAAAACACTACAAGTGCCATGAAAACACCACTTCATTTTCAAATACTTAGTTATGAATATTTCGAGAACTAATGCATAAAATGAAAAAACAATTACTGTGCTGAAATCAGTATAAAAATAACTTTCAAATGAGGTATCACTCACCCCATCTTCTCTATTCAAAAATTGGGGGTGAGGGTTGTAGTAGCAAGGGTTGAAGCGCTATGCGTCCGTAACCTACATCTTAAGTTGTCCCCCTCGAAACAGAAATCGACCTGTCCGAGCATTTCTATCGAAAAAATTTATTTCGTCTGTAATCTCGTCTGTTTCGTTTTCAAATGGCCACCCTGTATTTAAAAATAATACGTTGTAAAACACATCAAAGAAGCAAAACATCTGAAGAAAAAAGATTCGGAACTTCGTCATTGTTTTCCAACACTGACTATCGTATGAAACAATATTGTACAAGACCATTGGTTGAATATTGATGAGTATATCCATATAGATTGGTATTACTATCTCATATTTATGAGTGGTCGGAAATAGTCCAATTATAGTGCCATCGAAATTCAGCGGACATTAAATGTGGGCATTCGATAATATTTAGGTACTCCATTCACATTGATCAAATCAGTCGATTGGCCATGGAATAACCTTTCTTATATTTTGAACTAGAACGACGTAAGGTTGATGCACTTGTAATGTCGTTGATATCAAAACGACGTTGCCAAAACCATTTATCGAATACCTTTTTTTGTGCATGTTACAAAACCGCCGATAGTGCTACCCTAAAAGGAATCAAAATGTATCAGGAAGTTGTTAATTTGAATTAATAGGTGCTCATTAGGTAGCGAATATATTCGATATACCTAACTAAATTAATATTATAATTCATCTTAATCTGAACGATTCATATTTTAACTACATTGTACATATTTCCATAATCAGGAAAATTATTAGTAAAGAGGATGAAAAAGAATTCCTGGTGGCAGTTGAGGGCTTTAATTATTAAAGATCCAGCAATGACAAATTTGTAATTATGACTTGTACTTTCCAAATGATCTACAATGACAAATTTTGAATTATAACTTGAAAAAGAACACTTTTATATTGACACACAACTCCCAAATATACGGAAAATAATATGAAATATACCTAAAGGGGGATGAACAGCACTTTTAAAATTTCAAAATCGATAAATTGTTCAAATACAATGAAGTTTTCATGTGAAAAAGCATCTCATTCCTACAGAAAATAATTTCTTGCGAAAATGTTAACAATATACGAGGAAGTATTGAAAAATTCTTAGCCTACTATAGAACCAAACGAATTTCAATGTCAAAATATAACGTGCGTTCAAAAAAATTCGTCATCAAGTAGGCTATGTAATTTTAAACGTCGATATTGCGTATCTAAACGTAGTTCTTAGCTTGTGCTCTATTATTATTACAGGTTAGCTGTCAAGTTAGCGTTTTGGATTGTTGTTAAATTAAAATTATCAGCAAATAATAAAGATGGTTTTTACCGACTTACAAAAAGCATTCGTTATTGAATCCTACTTCAGAAATGGGGAGAAAATACAAGGCGAGTGGAAATATTCTGTTGAGAAATGTCTCAGCGACTTCAGGATCGAGTATCCCAACGTGCTGTAGATTACCAATCTTTCCAGAGTACTGTTTCGCGATGTGTGAGCGTTTTTCGTGAAACAGGTAGCGTTCAAAGAAAAAAAGGAAGTGGTCGACCAAAGAAGAGAACACCCGAGTTAATCGAAAATGTTGAGAATGTGATGACAGAAGCTCCACGAACCTCTGTTCGGGTTTTATCTCAACTAGCTGGAGTCTCTGTTGGTACATGTCACACAATTTTGAAAGAAGACATTAATTTGTATCCTTATAGATTGACATGCTATCAGAAGATTGAAGATGTTGATTACCCTCGTAGAATGGCCTTCTGTCAGTGGTTTCTAAACAAACGGGTGTGAAGGCAGCAACGGTTTCCAGCAACGGTTTTTTCATTTTCGCTTTTACCATACAGATTGTAAAAATACCTGTTGTTCGGGATTTTTTGATATGAATGGGTTATTTAGAACATTATAAACACAGTCTATAGGGTGAAATAATTTGTGCATCGAAAACTACCCCCACCAACCCCCCGAAATTTAACTATCTTGATGCACAGTGAAAAAACCCCGTTGCTCGGAGTTTTTCTATGAAAATGGGTTCTTACCCACATACTGAACACGATCTATAGGGTGAAATAATTTGTGCATCAAAAACTACCCCCCTCCAACCCTCTAATGTTGAACTATCTTGATACAGTAAAAAGTGTGAAAAAAAACCGTTGCTCGTAGTTTTTTGATGGAAATGGGTTGTTACCAACATACTAAACACGATCTATAGGGTGAAATAATTTGTGCATCAAAAACTACCCCTCCTTCAACCCTCTAATGTTGAACTATCTTGATACAGTAAAAAGTGTAAAAAAAAAACCGTTGCTCGTAGTTTTTTGATGGAAATGGGTTGTTACCAACATACTGAACACGTATTGAGGATGTTCGGAATGATTAATTCCCATAAAAAAACCCGAGCAACAGTTTTTTTTTACACTTGTTACTGCATCAATAGAGTTCAACTTCAGAGGGTTGGAGGGGGGTAGTTTTTGATGCACAAATTATTTCACCATATAGATCGTGTTAAGTATGTTGGTAACAACCCATTTCCATCAAAAAACTACGAGCAACGGTTTTTTTTCACACTTTTTACTGTATCAAGATAGTTCAACATTAGAGGGTTGGAGGGGGGTAGTTTTTGATGCACAAATTATTTCACCCTATAGATCGTGTTTAGTATGTTGGTAACAACCCATTTCCATCAAAAAACTACGAGCAACGGTTTTTTTTTTCACACTTTTTACTGCATCAAGATAGTTCAACTTCAGAGGGTTGAAGGAGGGGTAGTTTTCGATGCACAAATTATTTCACCCTATAGATCGTGTTAAGTATGTTGGTAACAACCCATTTCCATCAAAAAACTACGAGCAACGGTTTTTTTTCACACTTTTTACTGTATCAATAGAGTTCAACTTCAGAGGGTTGAAGGGGGGTAGTTTTTGATGCACAAATTATTTCACCCTATAGATCGTGTTTAGTATGTTGATAGCAACCCATTTCCATCAAAAAACTACGAGCAACGGTTTTTTTTTCACACTTTTTACTGTATCAAGATAGTTCAACTTCAGAGGGTTGAAGGAGGGGTAGTTTTCGATGCACAAATTATTTCACCCTATAGATCGTGTTTAGTATGTTGGTAACAACCCATTTCCATCAAAAAACTACGAGCAACGGTTTTTTTTTTCAAACTTTTCACTGTATCAAGATAGTTCAACTTCAGAGGGTTGGAGGGGGGTAGTTTTTGATGCACAAATTATTTCACCCTATAGATCGTGTTTAGTATGTTGGTAACAACCCATTTCCATCAAAAAACTACGAGCAACGGTTTTTTTTCACACTTTTTTTGTGTATCAATAGAGTTCAACTTCAGAGGGTTGAAGGGGGGTAGTTTTTGATGCACAAATTATTTCACCCTATAGATCGTGTTAAGTATGTTGGTAACAACCCATTTCCATCAAAAAACTACGAGCAACGGTTTTTTTTCACACTTTTTACTGTATCAATAGAGTTCAACTTCAGAGGGTTGAAGGGGGGTAGTTTTTGATGCACAAATTATTTCACCCTATAGATCGTGTTTAGTATGTTGGTAACAACCCATTTCCATCAAAAAACTACGAGCAACGGTTTTTTTTTCACACTTTTTACTGTATCAATAGAGTTCAACTTCAGAGGGTTGAAGGGGGGTAGTTTTTGATGCACAAATTATTTCACCCTATAGATCGTGTTTAGTATGTTGGTAACAACCCATTTCCATCAAAAAACTACGAGCAACGGTTTTTTTTTTCACACTTTTTACTGTATCAAGATAGTTCAACATTAGAGGGTTGGAGGGGGGTAGTTTTTAATGCACAAATTATTTCACCCTATAGATCGTGTTTAGTATGTTGGTAACAACCCATTTCCATCAAAAAACTACGAGCAACGGTTTTTTTTTTCAAACTTTTCACTGTATCAAGATAGTTCAACTTCAGAGGGTTGGAGGGGGGTAGTTTTTGATGCACAAATTATTTCTCCCTGTAGGTCGTGTTAAGTATGTTGGTAACAACCCATTTCCATCAAAAAACACCGAGCAACGGTTTTTTTTTACACTTGTTACTGCATCAATAGAGTTCAATTAGAGGGTTGAAGAAGGGGTAGTTTTTGATGCACAAATTATTTCACCCTATAGATCGTGTTCAGTATGTTGGTAACAACCCATTTCCATCAAAAAACTACGAGCAACGGTTTTTTTTCACACTTTTTACCGTATCAAGATATTTAAACTTCAGAGGGTTGAAGGAGGGTAGTTTTTGATGCACAAATTATTTCACCCTATAGATCGTGTTTAGTATGTTGGTAACAACCCATTTCCATCAAAAAACTACGAGCAACGGTTTTTTTTCACACTTTTTACTGTATCAAGATAGTTCAACATTAGAGGGTTGGAGGGGGGTAGTTTTTGATGCACAAATTATTTCACCCTATAGATCGTGTTCAGTATGTGGGTAAGAACCCATTTTCATAGAAAAACTCCGAGCAACGGGGTTTTTTCACTGTGCATCAAGATAGTTAAATTTCGGGGGGTTGGTGGGGGTAGTTTTCGATGCACAAATTATTTCACCCTATAGACTGTGTTTATAATGTTCTAAATAACCCATTCATATCAAAAAATCCCGAACAACAGGTATTTTTACAATCTGTATGGTAAAAGCGAAAATGAAAAAACCGTTGCTGCCTTCACACCCGTTCTAAACAAATTCATCGATAACCTGAATAAAGTTTTCTTCTCCGACGAAGCCTGGTTTCATCTTTCTGGATATGTCATATCCCAAAATATGAGAATGTGGAGCAGTCAAAAACCGCAAAATTTTCACATTGAGACATCACTTCATTCTCAAAAAATTGGAGTTTGGTGTGCTATCAGTCAGAGAAGAATTGTTGGACCTATTTTCTTTGACGGAACTTTAACAGCGGAACGCTATAAAGAGGATATTATCATGCTTTTTATAGCTGAATTAAATTTCGAAGAATAGTCATATAGTTATTTTCAACAAGATGGAGCCAGAGCACACACAGCTGTAGAAACATTGGCTACACTAAGGAATATTTTTCAGGATCGACTCATTAGCCTCAATACTGAAAATGAATTTCCTCCAAGATCGTGTGATCTTACACCATGTGATTTCTTCTTATGGCCTCATTTGAAGAATTTTATCTTCCAATCACCTATTTCTGATCTGGACGAACTCAAGACTAGGATCATTGAAAATGATGAACGCGTTCATATGAAATATTCAGTGCTTCAGATATCCGTTTTAGCCCAATTCGATGGTCTGATAAAATCATGTCATGATATTTTCGGGGACTGACACAGAAACTGGCCTTCCGATCGGTCATCATATTTAATGGAAAATTCACCTCTTTTGAAGCTTGCAGTCCAATTTTTCACGGTCGCATACGAAGGACATTGATCACCAAGTATTAAGCATATCTTCGTAAATCTGCTTACCTCTTAACTCTTTTAAATACAGGTACTTGATGATGGCTCGATAATAAAAATTTTTGATTTTCACAATTTCAGTGGACATCTTCTTTCTTTTCATTTATGGCGTAACTCTGGTTCAATTTTTTGACATCAAGCTTCACACTGACACTTCTAATGAGTTATTGTTCGTTGCTTTGGTAACGTGAAAAAATTTTATGCATGGATCTAGACTAACTAGATATCAATACAACCTCGTATCCTATATTTAGATGAAAATATCATATTTGTATTCCTAAAAAAACTGATGTAACGTCTTCAACTAATAATCAAAAAGGATAAGCAACATTAAACTCTTCTCAAGCATCTGCATGTTATGTGTCATGTGTCAATAATTCTATTCTATGTTCATCACATATTTTCTGATTTATATTTCCGAAGTAAATTCACATTTTGATAAAATACGTATTCACTAAGATTTTTACCCAGAACAGACAACATAGCGCTGATTTAAAACCCCTTGTTTTAACAAACGTCATTACCTAACATATTCGTACTCTACAGTGTGGAAAGTGTCAATTTTCCATGGTCAGCTGACTGCTTTCATGAAAGTGAAAGGGGTATAGGTAAATAAATTCAAATCTCAACAACTTACATGAGTGAACGATGGTAGAATTACTCCGGGAAGAACCATCTGCTGAAGTTGATGCAATAGACAACAATTCTGAGGTTGGAGTCTTCACACTACTCGTATTTTCCACTATACCACCTTGGGATGATTGAAGTACTTCAGAGACAGAGGATTCCAAAACCGGGGAGATTCTCATTTCAGTGTTGCTTTCGATCGAACTCAAAGAAGTCTGATTCATCGTAGGAGTTATTGCTATTGGGATATCTGCAGTTGTTGTAGCAGACACATCCTTAATTTCCAAAGACTGATTGTTCGCCGGCAATTCTGCGGAGGTATTGTTATAGGTTTCTTGTTCCAAATCGGTGGTAGTTTCAGTTGAACTAGAGTTGTATTGACTAGAAGTTGTAACTGTACTAATTGCTGTTGAGTCTGGTAATGGAACGGTTGGTGTAACTGAAGTTGTCTTTGCAGAATATTTATCCTTTTTCGTTATTTTTTCTTTGTTCTTCTCAAATTCCATAGTTTCACGATCTAGTGTTTCTGAACCTTCCAAAATAACGTTTGTTGTAACTTCAGGAAGCTCCGCTTCGGTTGTCATATTTTCTCCAGGACTCTTATGAGTGACATTCTCCTCAGATACTTCTTCTTCATTTCCCAAATGCGATCCGAGATCTAAGTTGAAGATGTCTTCCATTGGTTTATCTGTGGTCAAACTGATATAGTCGGAAGGAAGAGGTTTGTAAGCAGGAATTGGACTTGGTCGTCTATTTCCAGCACCAGGCCTCCTTTGTGGCAACCTATTGTTCCATGGGGGGATAATGGTAGGTCTGTAAATGCCAGGTCTCTTATTTCCTGTCATCTGCTCACCGTACGGTCTAACAGGGGAAGAAGAAGGTGGGGGTATATCAAAAGGATAAGGAGTGGGTAATCTATTCGAAGACATTGAAGGGGCAGGAGGTGGCATCTGGCCTAAAGGAGGTGGAGGAAGTGGAGGTGCTGGTACATCAAAATCTGGAGGAAGTGCGGGCAAGTCACTGATTCTTGGTGGACCCCTGTTGTTAATTCTTGAAGATAAGGGTCTTAACGGCCGCCCCATGGATGGAACAGTGTTCGCTTGTACGTTCACATTTCCATTCAATAGTTTCACAATTCCTGTGATGATATCCTGTATATCTGGGTTCACCTGTCTTGCTTTACCCGGATGGCTGTAGAGGGAAGCAGTACTCTGATGAGACATCGTCGCAGTGGGGGTTATGGGTTGGGGCTCCTCCAGTGATCTCCCGTGAGGAGCCCTTTTCTCTTCCCCCGAAAACGATTCAGTTGTGGAGGATTGGATGTTTTCGATCAAATAATTTTCCTGAAACCAAAATCATGGTATAGGCATAATTGAATGTTTTTTCCGCACTCTCTACTTTTTTAAGAAGATGAGTTTTGGTATTTCAGTGATTATTAGATAAATTATTCGTTATAGATTAGTATTTCAAGTTGTTCTTTTCAATTCAAGAAAATTTTATACAACGTTTCCCAAATTTGAGATATGACATAATCGATCATTTTTTGAATGGCAATCAAAATTCACCAGGTACCAACTCTTTTCAAAGGTTGTATTAAGTTACACATATGTACCCAATATCAATTAAATCAAATTCTTATTCCTTGTCGTTGAAAACATCAACTATAATTCAAAATGAAGGAATCTAACTCAACTCAATGAAATAATTTTGGTAGTTTAAAAGTGGAACAAAGAAGTTAAATGAAAACAAGTGAGGTAAGTAGCCTCTTGTCGAACGAAGATTGGCGAGAAAATTCATTAGTTTGTCGTTTTTTGAGAATTAACTTTGTTGAAGACTTCCTGAAACCGATGAACTTGAGATTTCAAAAATCATCAACGAATACCTCTTGACTCGATATTCCATTTGTAAAATGCCTGCCTTATTTCATTGAGTAGGATCAGATTCGTCTATTTTCGAATTAGTTAATTTAACTAGTAAAGGAAATTTCATCACACCAGAAATGATCAATTAAGTGGAAAATAGCAAATATAATTACAATAGAAAAATAATAGATGAAGAAGAACTATAGAAATAAATCAAAGAAATTGGAACAACACAAGAAACTGAAAATCCAAAAAGTTAGTGATAAAGTGAAACAGATTGGAGAGATGTACATAAAGAAGATGAAGATGGACAGAAAGAAATGGACAAGACACACTAGATCCAAAAAAGAAGACTTAGGCGAATACTTGATGAAATTTTTTTTCAAATAATCGCTTTCGAATTTCGAATTTATTCATATTGTTGAAATTATGTCAGTTTGGAAAATTTGAAATATTCATGCCTAAAAATAAAAAATTTGATGACTATGTATTTTAATTTTGGGGATTTTGTTATGGTTCAAGTTTCCCAAATATAGTTTAATTAGTTTGTTCAATGAGCATAATAAATTAGTAGATGTGTGTTGAACCTATACCTATAAGTTTTAATCCCCTTGATTTAAATTGAAATTCGATGTATAAGCCATAATTTGGATAACTGTTCAGAACAATACCCTTCAATACCTTATATGTATGTCTTGAAAAATTAGGATGAGAATTTTAAAATTTCTTTTTAAGTTATATTTTAAGTTTGCTGTATTAGATTTTTTTTGCATCAAAAAGAGGAAATTCAAATTATTGATTAGTGACAACTCGATGGTACTATTCCATATGCGAGCTATGGATTTATATCAAGTGAAGACAGCCACAATGATCAGAAATTGAACTGAATATTGCTTGATTCGCTATATTTAATCATGTAGCTGACTGTCTGACTCAAGGCCTAATGACAAAAGACAAAAAATGAATGAAAGAAGTAGTATAAAAATATACACAAAGTACTTATAACTCACCGTTTTCGAAGGAGAAATATCTATATGTCTTCCAGACAATTCAACATCGTTGCTATCTAAAGCTTCCTCTATATTTTTGTACATGATATACTTCTCTCCATCGCTGGTTTTTGACAATATAGGATCCGCAGATCTCTGAAATCTCTGGTACTGCACTGATGAAGGCTTCACTTCATCAATCACTATTTCAGATAACACTGATTCTTTTGAAACCGTACTCAAGTGATTGTGATCTGTCGTTCTATCCTGAGTGTGGTGATAATCCAAATCAGGCTGTGACGATGATTTTGGCGAAATATACGAGTTGGAATTCATCTGATCATCACCTGGAAAAAAAGTGTCATTAAGTTTTCGAATATGGTACTCAAATAAAAATATCTTATATGTATATTGAACACAAACAGTTTAATTACACTGAATTGATCTAAATAATTTTTCCACCACAAGAAATCAACAGTATTTTGGAGTGACTACGCAAATTTTTTTCTCCATAAAGATATGATTCACATCGAATATTAACGTTCGACAAAAAAATATTTCAAAAACATTCGATAACAACTTTTTAGATCTAGGAAAGATTTACAAAAAAAAAGTCCTGGACATCTAAGTGTAGATTGTAAGTCCATTGTTAGTCCATAATGATCAATTGTATGATTATAAATTCTTTTCACAATTTTCATTTATTTGTTTACTACTTTGACAAAGAATTTTCAGTCTCCTTCGGCATCAAATCACATATATTTTGACCAATAGTTCGCAAAATGTTGTTAGATGAATTATTGAACATTCAAGCAACGAAATATGGTAACTGTTAAATGTGAGACATACATCATCCATCTAAAGACGAAGTAACAATTCGATTGATCCTTATATTATTTGAATGGCGCAGTAATATTTTTTCAATTAAAAAAAAAGGTTTTCAGTTCATGGATGAGTTTATCAAAAATGAAATCCTTACAGCTAAGCCAAGTGTTACATCTGGTTAATAATATCAATTTATTACTGAGGAAATTTCAAGGATATCCATATTATCATAAATCCAAATGGTAAAATTTCGAACAGAGCTCAGTTCCCTGATCCATGTTAGTGCTCTTCTAGTTTTCTTTTTTTTGCCTTGATCAACAACGATCAGCGTAGCTAGCATGTTGCAGATGAAAGAATAATCTTCATCAAAGGAGGAGATTTCTCATCTCACATCTGGTGAGGTGATAAAACCTCAGAGCGCATTGAACCACTTTCGCTACTATTTCACTGTTCATATCAATTTGGCAAAATTATTTTGGATCAAAAAAAAAATACTGCTAACCGTCATGAAGATGAGATATTCAATTTTGCATTAATTCCCATGATCTTTCATGGAACTGTATCGTCAAAGAAGCGTGAACATTTAAGTGGGCAAACACATAATTAATTTATCAGAAGAAATTCTGAACGTTAGTTGGTATTGATAATTTCTATTACTCGTTGGATCGTTCGACCATGAAAAAGAAAGTCTAACGGTAACAATTCCAACTTTTTTCGTATTGTAAATGGGTATACTTCTCTAGTTAACATAGTTTCAGAAAGAATGGAGAAATAAAATTTTTGTTTTTCGTTGAACCGAACTATTATCTGTCTCTGTGACATAGGTTTATCGAGTAGGCTAAGGCAATGCGGATGTTGAAAAACCATATGTTATAAAGTTTGTAATTAAAAACTACAATTATAGTCAAACTGGGATTTAATAAGGATTCAATTATTGCCAAATATTTCAATGTATAAATATGGTTCTTTAGTGACCTAATGAAACAAGGTTCTCATTTTTCAGTTATATCCCTGAAATCTGCATATCGACACCTTTTATTGTTGATGACAAGATAGAATATCATTCTACTCCGATTAATGAAACAACCAATATCCATACTATACCTTTTCAATTTCAAATTGGCGCTAATCAAAATCAAAATGACATTAGTCAAAATCAAATTGACAATATCAATTTCAAACTGGCATTAATCAAAAGCAAATTGGTATTAATCAAGTTCAAATTGGCATTTGAAATTTGAACTAGCAGGTATACCTGCTAGTTCAAATTTTTTTACAAAATACGATTCCTTTGTTTCCCTTATCAAATTATTCAGCAAATTTCTATACTCACAAAATTTTCGGTTATTTTCAGGATTAAAATTCTTTCTCAGCCATACCTTCATTTTGTCGCGTCGTTTAATAGATGTTATAAGCCCGATTGTAATCCAAGGTTGTTTTCTTTTATGATTTTTTGTCTTAATGTTTTTTGAATATGTTGCATTCTCTATATATTTTTTCAAAGGATTCAAAAAGTTAGTGCATGCAGT
This sequence comes from Coccinella septempunctata, assembly GCF_907165205.1. NCBI lineage: Eukaryota > Metazoa > Arthropoda > Insecta > Coleoptera > Coccinellidae > Coccinella > Coccinella septempunctata. The sequence goes on along the minus strand of NC_058190.1, from coordinate 7,548,362 downwards.
CTGAGGACCCGTTGCCAGCTCTCATTCATCAGTTGAGAGACTAGTTTGTCTCTATCAATGAAGGTCTTTTTTGTTGGGGCTTCATGTACAACATGTCTTTCAATGGACACAGTCCTGAGCGCAAGAAAAACTGCCCAGTGATCGGTGATCGAAGTTTTGATTATTCCTGGACACAACATTAAAGATTCACGAGTGTTTCCTCTGAGTTTTACAAAAATATGATCAATTATTGTGGCCGAAGTATTAGTAACCCGCGTAGGTGAATTAATCTGAGAAATGAATCCATATTGCCCCATACATGCCTGATATGCTAAACTATCTAAAGTATCTTCACCACCAATATCAATATTTATGTCACCCATAAAAATTTCAACATCCTCGAAGACGATATTCGCTAAATAATCTTGCAATTCTTCAATATAAAGTCTCATACTAGTAGAAGGGAGTCTGTATGAAGCAGTTAAACTATATTTTTTTTCATTCAAATCAAAGGTTAAATGTAACAGATTAGTTTCTGACAGATGTACAACCTGAACACACACATCTATAGACGATTTCACATACACCAATAAGCCGTCATTTTTATTGTAGTTTGAACAATTATAATATACATTGAAACCAGGAATATTATAATTAGATTCCTCAAACAATTCCCAACACTCCGACAGAACAATCACATGTAATTTATCGAGATCCAGGGCATTCAAGTATAACAACAGATTATCGTAATTTTTTTGTATACTACGTATATTAAAATGTACCAAATTTAGGAGTTTATCAGAATCAAACTCTTTTCTAGCATCATCAACATCAAAATACTCGTTCCTTCTGTCATCCAAATCTGATGAATTAACTTAATTAACGACACCTAAGTCGCTATCGCTTCACCCACCTGAAGATGCTACTGTGATAGCGAAACACGTATCGCGTTATTGGAAATAATATATTGCAGTTTTTAGTTCAAGCACATGGTTTTTGGACTACATAGTTTTCAGTTTTCATACTGGAAGAGCTGGAATTTTGGCCAATTTTCAGAGAAATTGTGAAATGTTCAAGGAACTTTGGTTTTTCGGAAAATTATTTGAAGGAATCGTATACAGGGAAGAGGGTCTTCAGGGTGGTGACAAACTCGATGCTCACCTTCCAAACTATACTAGATAGATATTTCGTTTATTGAAAAAAAGTGCTGCCTTTGCAAGTCGCCCAACATGACTTTCCTCAAAGTTTCTTTTGTTCTAGATAAATAATGAAAAATCTGAAATAACGCTATAGGTATATATCTTCTTTTTTACTGATGATTCCCATGGAATTTTGAAATCCTTCCATGTTGTCGTCAATTGAAGAAATTATACCATTTTTATTGAAATTGGCATTCTAGGTTTCAAGATACGACTTTCAACTTTTTTCGTCTTATGACAGCCATATTGAATTTTCGGATTGAGAAATGAATAATAATATTTGCATTCAACATTGGAGTTAGTTTTTTCAAATTTGAAGGAGGGGAATTTTGCGAAGATATATGCACTCATACCAGAGAAGATCTGAATTTTATTTATTTTATTTTCAAATTAGTGTTCTTCTCACGTTTTGAGGAATGAACGGAAAAATGCTATAAAATAAAAATTATTTTCTACTATCCCATCGAAAATCAACTTTACTGCACGTTATATCTTCGTTTTAATAAACGAATTACTTAGTGTCTAATAGAGACTGTCTAATGAAGAAATATTGGGATATATTTTTTCATTTTCGATAGATAAACTCTGTATGCAGATATTGCCCAAATTTCTACTATAGATATGTCAAAAACCAAATGTCAAAACTTTCATGTAGTTCCAGTGGCACCATAGTGAAAAACAAAGTTCTTGTTGTTAAACCCTATATCAAGTTGTATAGTAAGTCCGAAAAAATTCGTCGTCAAGAAGGCTATGGAATTTTGAAGGTTAATGTTCTGTGTAGATTGCAGATTTGAGGGAGGTTTCTTTGTACTTCGACCTTAAGGTCTATTGTGGCCCCCAGTTTCTTGCTTCTATTGAAACTATTTTCTACAGGAACATCTGCCTATAAAACAAAAAGGTTCCCGACAACTATATTGACCTCTAAATTTCCTTCGATTAGTTTTTGAGACTTTAATTATGATTACCGACCCACTATCTTCGATATCTGAAGATAGCATATTCACCAGCTCTTGTGTTCTGCAGGCGCCAAAGATTTCCATTATTAAAACAACCTTCAAAATTGTGAATGTAAAAATCTTATCAACAGAGGAAATCAAAATGAAACGTTTACATCAAAAAAACGTCATTAGGAGCTTCACTCAAGAATGTCTTGAGCTGCTCCCGGGACAACACTGCTGATTTTTTAGGAACGTATCCTTTATTTTTGTTCTTAACAAATGCTTCGACTTCATCGAATGATTTGACATCAGTTTTTTCCTTCAAATGTAGCATTGATCTTAACATCGATAGTTTCGGCCATAACGTGTTTGGTGAATATTTCTGCGACTGGGGATCGAATGAATTAATCATACATCAAGAATAACAAGAATCAGAGCAACATACCAAACCTTGGAAATATGCTAACAAAATATTATCGCTCACACCGTCCACCAAATTTTCTCTTTTCCACTCCTGAAAGCTTGAGATTTGGCCGGAACCAAAGATTCACGGGCTTTTGCCGATTGAGTTTCGACGTAGTTCGACATTATTTCAATAATTTTATTTCTGACAAGACGTCAAAATGAAACCAGTCAACCATGATTTTCAGAAACATGGCCCATAGCAACGTTAAAAATTTAATTATTACAAAAATATACAATCTAACAATGATTTCCCATAACAGATTATTTCAATCAGAAAAAAACTATTGATTACACCACGGGAAATATGAATATATTTCCCTAGTTGTAATAATAGCTATTCCAGAACGTTTCCAGACTTTTGAGCATTTTTTGATATGTCGTTCATCCCCAATTTTTTGGAGTTTATTTTTAAGAACTTCACTGCCGTTTCACGATCTGATTTTCTCTTCTTGCCTACTTTGTGACTTGACATTACCGTAAACTTAGCTTACTTTGTATACGAATTCTTTATTCAATTTGGTTTTGAAAATATAATAATTGATCAACTTTTTCCTTGCGTAGTTTCTGAGAAGGAACTAATAGGGAAAAATAATGAGTAATACCTAATAAAGTAGATATTATCAAAGAACCGACTTGCCAAACATCTAGAAGTGCATGGCGACTGACGGATCTAAATTGCAAAAGTGAAAACAGACCATTTCTCGTTTATTGCTGTGACTCACATACGTGAATTGTGGGCAGAACAGTGGAGAAAGTTTTATGCAAATGAATTTTCAAATACTTAGGATTCGAAAATACAAGCATCGATCGATATCATTACTCAACCGGTGAATATGAATTTCGTTTGATATTTAAAGCACTAACACCCTTTTGCACCAACGAATTTAAGGGAGGTAAACGTTAATGTTTACCTATTCCTGTGATTTCTATTATAATCTGCAGGAGAAATTAGAGAATTAAGTAAGCCTGCTTTATTTCATAAAGTAACAGAGTATCAAAGAGTTGTTACTCTTTGGTAAATCGTTGCTGCAAACGAGAATGAATGGGGCCAACTCAGAGAGTGGTTTTAATGCTTGACAATGGTTGAAGCGATGAGAACTATCATTATTAATTGTACAGGGTGAGCCTTCTACTCGTACCTACAAATATTTTAACAGTAGTTTCTTGAGGGCAAAAGAAACACTTTTTTCATTCCTTTTCCTTCAATTCGGATAAAAAATATATAGCTTGAAAACGGCGCATTATACGAGAAAATATGAAGAATACTTTCATTTTACAAAACGTTCAAATATTCATTAGATTGCGTCCAACTTAGTTTCAAGAGTTGGGTCTCCAGTTGGGTTCTTTGGATTTTTGGTATTTTTATGGTTCGTAATGGTTATAATGAGAAAACTTGGGTGATATCTTGTGTTCGAAAAAGATTCAGTATATAAATGAAAAACTATATTCCGTAACTCATTTCATTCGATGAAACCGTTTGTGAGTTCAAACTAAAAATAAAATTGTTTTATGGGTTTTCAACAGCTTGTATTTTTTGAACCAAGCCGATTCGAAAAAAATGGTAAAGATAAAAAGTGTTTCTTTTAGCCTCAGGAATATCATGTTGAAATATTTGTACCAGTCAATGATTCGCCGTGTATACTACTACTACAGCCTTTTCAAAGACCTTCACAAATAAAGACGGCTGTGCTACTACCAGTAAAGGTAAATATGAAATAGTGATGGAAATTCTCGTTATTTCCCCATTTTCCGATTATCTTGATCTTCAAAGACTCTCATAACATCGAAGCCTAAAGTTCATTATCCTTATTATCAAACATATCAACAAAAATAGCCTGCTAACTGATAGAACCAGTTTTTGAGTATTTTTTATTGGAAGAGCAATTAGAAGTATAACGTAAATATTTGGAATCAGAAAAAATATGGGATTGGAATATGTAAGAAAACATGGGGTTTATATTTAAAAAATTGAAAGTGGCTGACTAATGAAAATCGCTTACTACGACACTGCATTCTGTCTCTAGCATGTCACATTATATTTTTCGATTTCAGTGAAACTTTACGAAATATGAGCACCAATTCAAAGAAAATTTTTACTTATAACTTGAAAAGAAAAGAAACGGAGGTATGCGGTTTTGGCCATCCATTTTTCCTAGCTCTTAACGTTCACAAAGCTGCAATTCAATCCCAGCCTGTAGAACTGGACCTATCCTTGAAGCAATACGGTTTAGAATTTGGTCCTCCTGGAATCAAAAATGTACCTGTACGAACGTTTTGATATAATTTGAATCTACCGACCGACAGAGCCGCAGTTTCGTTTTCTATGGCCCACTCTATATTTTCCTCTTTGAAAAAAAAGTTTCAATTAGAAGGTCTGAATAAGTAATGACTTTTCATAAAAATACTTTCATTATATTTACTTCGATTAATTCGCTTCCATTCGCATAATTTTTCCATTTTCACCGTTACGTAACCGTTATTGACCGAAAGAAATGACCTCATATCAATTCATTGTCTGTCTTCAGTTCGAGAATGATTTTTTAACGAACACAAGAATGCTGAGACGATATCCGATTCCAGTCATTACCCATGCTAATTTGGGATACGTTTAGTGGACTGAGTTAACCTATACGTAATGATAGGCATGTTTAGGCTTGGTACTGCTTCACGTTGGAATTTGTAGGTTAAGGTGGGTCGAAAAAATGCTTAATTATCTATGCAATTCTGAAGTTTCAGAATGTGCTCCTTTTTTGGTATGCCGATGCAACGTAAAGTTGGTTGATTGTAAACTTAGGCAGGTACATATTCAGTCCTCATGCTCCGATTTGATAGGACGAGTGAAGGATAACATTCACGCATTCTACAGGGTGACAACTTGAGAACTTACCAGTCCAATTATGTCACGACAAGGATGATTTCAGAGAAAATGCCGAAACAGGTCAATTTTTATTCGGAGGGGGACATGTTTCTAGCAGAATTGTAAGCCAAAATCTTAGGTGTAGGTTGTCACCCCTAAATTCTTAATAGAGAATAGAGAGTGAGCTAGACCTGAATTGTAATACAATAGTATTATGTAGAGGGACATATTGTCTTCCAATTGAGGTTTAACTGACCCTCTATTCCCCATGAAGAATTTAGGAGTGATAGCCCCTACACCTAGGGTTGAGGCAATTTCGGCTTACAATTCTGCTCAAAATATGTCCCCCTACGAATAAAAATTGACATTGACATTTTCTCTGAAAATATCCTTGTCGCGACATAATTGGCCTGGTAAGTTTTAAAATTGTCACCCTGTATACCTTCAATACAGTGCCTGTTTCTTATTTGAAATGAATTGAGTAAATCAAAGAGAGTTTTTTGTTGTAGATATGCTCAGATAGATCGATTAGTACCAATTTCAAATTTGGCTCTTTTTTATGTGAAATTGTATCATCAACTATAATCCAATAAACAAAAGGAACCATCATCCAAGAAAGCACAGAGGGATATACAGCGCTTAAGGCTCATCAGAGTTACTTTTTCTTTTCCAGATGATCTTTTCTTAGTCGTTCTAAACCTGTAATATTATATTATGATTTATGTTAACGCTGTCTAACTTCATTTGTGAATACTTTTAATGGGATTTATCCGGTATGTGTTCCTTTCACTAATAAAAAAATGAAACACAATTGATTGGCTACATATCCAATAAAGAAAAGTAGAAGATTAGGCTGGAATAGAGTTATGTAGTCTGTTTCTGATACAAACACATAATGTATTCTCAATACAGTTCCTTAGATTTCATATTGTCATTCAGTATTAATACTCTATGATATTGATGAAGTTGCCATAAAACTGTTAGCTGTATCCGTATCCATCCCGAATGTTCACCTGAGATTTGGTTTTGTCCCTAATTCCAACACCGAATTCTCAGCTGTAGTTCTTGAATTTCTCTACTGAAAACTGAAAAACATGTTAAAGGAAAGAAAGTTCTACACTCTTTCTCGAAACTAATACATTTTCATACGCCAGTAATCGCTTATACATACATTATGTATTATATTATATTACGTAATTCGTAGGAATGGATTCCAATTATTTTCAAATATATACAGGGTCTTTGACTCGTACAAATATTTTGACAGTAGATTCTTTCCTTTACCATTTTTCCGAATCAGCAGTTAAAAAGATACAGGCTGTTGAAAAATCATTTAAAAATGTTATTTTTCAATTTTCCCACAAACAGTTTCATCGAATGAAATGAATTTCAGAATATAGTTTTTCATTTATTTCATGAATTTTCTCCGAAAATAAGATATCACCCACGTCTTTCAGTTCTTTCATTATGACCTTTACGTACCATGAAAATACCAAAAATTCAAAGAAATCAACTCTTGACGAAGTTGGACGCTACCTAATGAATATCTGAACGAGAACGTGAGTTTTTTAAGAACATCCTTACGTTTCAGATTTATCCAGAACTTCCACGAGATTCCACAGTGCTGTTTTTGTGAATAACTGCAATTTTTCGACCTACCTTCAATTTCAAAAATTCATAAAAAAAATTGTAGATGCGCTTTCTAAAAAGCGAAAAAATTATTTGAAATTCGAAATGAAAAGTTATATTTTTCCCTGAAAACTTTAACTGAAGATTAATAAGTCCGGTCCTTGAATATTGAAATACTTGATATCTCTGTGACTTATATCATGTGTCAACTACATCTCAAGTTTCAATAAATTGCATCGATAAGTTTGGTTTTGATGATGGTCTCAGAATTTCCATGAATTTCAAAAACCAGCCTGTAGCTTCCTGGGGAAAGCCGGAAATTATTTTTTATTAGTCAATACGTACTCAGCTAGTCTTTCTCTATCTCTGATCAGTCTCTGACAAGAGTATTTACAGGGTGTCTATGTTAAAGTATCCCTATACCTTATTGTGGAAACTAAAGGAGCTAGAAGAAAAAGTTGAATACGAAACTTGACTGTAATCGCTTGAACTTTCATTTTTTATAACCCGCTTTAATACAGGGTACTCCTTTTTTGTTGGTATCAACTTTCCTTTTATAAATGGAACATCCTGTATGTTATTGCGTTTTTGAATTTTATGTCGAATTTTAAGGTAACTTTAGGATGACAACCATGGTCCTATATAGCACCGATTCTGAGATATTCGACTTTTTCCTAGAATTTTGACAGCTGTAGGTGCTCACTAAAATAGCTGATACTACATAGTTTTCTAATGAATGTATCGAATACAAATTTTGCCCAGCTCTATTCACTTTAGAGAAGTGTTTGAATACATTTTTTGTTCATTTTAACCTGCTCTACATGATGAACAAGAGAAATATAGGTTGGCATTCGAAAAAATTAAGTTCAATTTTCGAAAACCCTGTATATCAGATTGCTTAAAATAAAGATGTAACGTATGATTCAGTATGTTGACAAGAGTCAGGAACAATTTGTTTGCGATACATTCTTTACAAAAGTAGTATCAGCTATTTTAGTGAGCACCTACAGTTGTCAAAATTTTAGGAAAAAGTCGAATATCTCAGAATCGGTGCTATATAGGACCATGGTTGTCATACCAAAGTAACCTCAAAATTTCACAAGGAATTCAAAAACGTAATAAAATCAAGGTGTTCCATTGAAAATGAGAATGTTGATACCAATAGGGAAAAAACGGAGCACCCTGTATTGAGGTTCAATCGATTATTGACAAGTTTTGTATTTGACTTTTTCTTCTAGCTCCTTTGGTTTTCACAATAAGGTCTAGGGACACTTTAACACGGAAGCCCTGTACAGTTACCTACTTCCAGGACACCCTGTTAAATACATCTAATAGGCATTTTTTCAATTACAGGTGTATAAAATTAAGAAAAAGAAACATCCGAAAGTATCGTCCTCTAGGGACAATAAGAAAAGCACAAATAATCGAATTATTTTGATATCAATAAGTGCAAAAGTCCTTTCAGTAAACCAAAAAATATCAACGGAAATCAAAATATTCACGCTTCTACAAATTGACTAGATGAGGCTGTGGAACTCATAAAAGCGTAATCCCGTAGTGGGTTGAAATCCAGCAGAAAAAGGTTCAAAGAATTATCGATCGTTCATTAATTTGAAGGCAAAAAATGCACCAGAAATAATTTTCGGTTGTAATATAATGGTTCATTCGTTTTCCGAACTCTTCTATTGTCACAAAGCATAAACCTAAAAAAAATCGTATTCGTTTAAAGACTTTTATTGAAGGTAATAATCCCATACCATGTACACTTTCGCACGATAGGTTCAAGAACGTTCATTACACAGTCTGCGATAGACTCTTTCCTTCCAAAACATCCGATTAGTCATCGGCATCATACCTACACCAAGTTCATTGAACATGATCGTGAAATGACGAACCGGATAGAGGTTCTTACCGAAAATGTTTCCATCTTACGCAATTGGGTATTCGGCGTTCAACTTCGAAAGTAACTAACAGGATGTAACCTTCAAGACTGTTCGGTTGCTTTCACAACAAACCGATCTTGGATTTACGCTCTGAGATACTGGGTCAGTTGAAGAACTACTGGATGTGTGGTAGCAATGTAGCACCAATACAACGTTCATCTTGACGTAAAAGGAAAAACCGCAGGAATTCGAAAAAATTAAGCGGTAAACTGGAATTAGCCCAGAAGTCATTCATTTTGTATGAACTTGTCAGCGCACTCAAGCAGTTACGGTCTTTGGGGTGGGTAATGCTGAGTGAAGGAAAAGAATAGGGGCGCCGAAAACCTTGAGAATCTCCAATCTCCCGACGAAAAACGAGAGCATCCTAGGTTTCATGAAATGAAAAAAATATAATATCGGTGAACAATTCTTCAGATATAACGATCAAGAAAGCACTTTCGTTCATACACTCAAAAACAATCCAATTTTTTCATGCTCTTATCAGAAACAAATAAATACCAAAATAGCCAAATGTTTCAGCCCACGCTCACATTCAACTGAAAAGGGTGTACCCACTATCATTAAAAAACCATTACATTCTCTCGTTTCGGCCATCTCCACAAGATTTTCCCAAATAATAGATATGAAGTGATGCTGGATCAACCAGGCAATTATTTATTTATTTCAATTTCCTAATAATTTAATTTCATTAAATATATATTCCATTATCCGAGGCATTATCAAACCAATGATACAATGCAGAATTTTTCAAAGTTCATGCTCCTAGGGCTTTTTCAATAAGACGTTTCATTTTGAATAGAGCACGCTATTTGCCTTGCTGTCACTTTTGAAGCAGTCATTTTTTGACATTTGACAAGTAAAAACCACGCCATTGCTAAAAATGGAACGATACACACTTCAACAACGCATTGAACTTCTTAAAATTCACTACAATAATTGTGAAAATTTTGCAGTCACGGTTCGTACAACTAAAACACTTTTGGGTCGACGTAAATCACCTACCCGGCAGGCAATAGTGAAACTGGTGGACAAATTTGAGCTGATGGGAGAATTTAGTGATGTGAAGAATCGAAATCGTGTGGCGTCGCTCAAGAACAACTGAGGATATTGCTGCTGTAGCACGTAGTGTTGACAAAACCCAGGTTTGTCGATTCCTCGTCGATCTTTGGAATTAGGCATTCCACAAACGACATTACACTGTATTTTGCTTAAAGGCTCAGGTTTTAAAACTTTTAAAGTTCGGAACACAAAGACTCAAGCTGGTCGATCATCAGCAAAGTCGTATCTTCGCTGATTTGGTCCTTGAAATGCATCAAAATGATCCGGATTTTCATCGAAAAGTCATCTTCAGTGATGAGGCCCATTTCCTCTTCGGATGCTACGTTAATAAGCAGAATTGTCGAATTTGGGGCACGGAAAATCCAAGAATGATTGAATGTTGAAGAGTCTTTCTATCTTCAATCTATCACTGTTTGGTTCTTGGTGCGGTTTTTGGCTGGCGGTGTGGTTGCATCTTACTTATTCGAAAATGAGCTATGATTAGATTTTTTATGGCCGGAAATGGAAGATATTGATGTGGACGACGTTTATTCTCAACAGAACGGCGCTACGTGCCATTTGTGCAACGAAACCAAGACTTTTTTCTTTGGGACTAAGAAATAATATAAGATTTTTTCCAATCTTCCACAATCGACTCAAGTCCTTAGATGGAATTTGTGCAGTTATCGAGGACATACAGCCGCAAATGTGCCATTTGGTCATGGAAAATTTAATGAAAAGGATATGGTGCTGCAAGCGTAGCCTTGGTGACCCTTTGATTGATATAGTTTTTTATTGTCAATGGCAAACCTTCCTCTTCACAATGAAATGAACGTCCATTTAATTCTACTAAAAATATTTATTCCTTTTAATATCAAAATGAAACCTGTTATTGGAAAACCCGTTATAAAGAAAGGAAAAATCTTAATTGAAGTATTTTTTGGACTACTGTATTTGTACAGCGTAAACTTCTTATAGCTGGTCGAAACAATGAATGATTCAACTTTATCTTACGATATTCTTTCCCTGTTGGCTAAGGAGAGAATTTTCTTTTGACGAGAGAGAGAGGGAGAAATGATACATTAGGAACTCAAATAGTTGCGGGACATTGGAAAGAAATATCTTAGGAGAAAAAAAAATATTCCAAATCATTTCAATTTCTCTTCTGAGAGCAAAAAAACTGGATTTTTTCTAGCAATCTCTATTGTTCATCTTCCTCACTGCGAAAAGGGAGAGTTTTATATTTTCAACATTTCGTTTAGGTTCCCCAAAAAAAGCTCAAGAAGAGTGAAAAAATACGAAAGCGTAAAAGGACAACAAACTGTTTGAAACTATTTTTCGTTAAATGCCGGCTTTGAAGTAGGAACTTCCGGTGTGGGAACATCTAGTATTATATGAATTTGAACATTTGTAGAAAAACAAAGTGTTTTTCAGTAACTGATCTTCGTCTACTCGAGAACGGACAACTTAGTTTCAAGAGTTTGGTCTTTGCATTTTTGATATTTTTATATGGTACGTCATAATGGGAAAACTGTAATACATGGGTGTATCTTATGCTCGAAAAAGATTCATCAAAAAAATGACAAACTATTCGATAAAACTGTTTGTCAGATAGAACTAAAAATAAAATGTTTATGGTTTTTCAACAATCTGTATCTTTCAAACCGAGCCGATTCGGAAAAAATGATAAGTGAAGAAAAAAGTGTTACTTTTGACCTCAAGAATTTACTGTTAAAATATTCGTACGAGTCAAAGACTCACCCTGTATATTGAAATAATCGACCATAGGGGTAATTTTTCTCTAATCCTGCATAACGAAATTGCACTGAAGTATGCGTATTCATCTCAGAATCCAGAGATTTGACATTATTGAAATGATCTAAGCAATTCACTTCTACTGATACATGTACCTACAGCTTCTATGAAACAGGTATCAAAACAGGTCTTCAACTTTCAAACGTTGCCATCTTCAGAATAGTAAACATTTGAAGCGGACACGTAGGTATTAACATATTTTAATACAGTTATATGCAATGAATTCCAACATGTCAGAACCCAGATTCAGTTAGAATTTTGTGACTTCGTGAATTTCGGATTTATTTGGAATACGACTGGTTGAACGGTGAATGGAATTGATGAACTGAATTTGGGTATTATCCGTAGTAACATTTCCTACAGCTCATATTGATGAAATTGTTGAGCAACGCTGTACAGTTTCCGTACAGTGGCTGGATTTCAGTGTTTGCTGTGTTATGAGTAACTTTGGAGATCACTTTAGTTTCGGATATTTGAAATATCCTTTAATCCTTTCATATCACAACACAATTTATCCGATCTTGAGCTACGAACTGTTCAGTATTATTTTTCATAAATGCAGCGGTTAAAATGAAAAGATTTCTAACGCCCATCGGCCCATAAATACTTTGGTGAGTCAAGTGAATATTCTAAGAGCTGACTTCATGTGAGATTTCCTCATAAACCTGAATCAAAGTTATTGAAAATATTATGTTATTGTACACGCGTGCAAAGCTGAAAACTACTCAACCCATTAAGAAATACTCGATGTAGGTGCTCCTACCACAGAAATGTGTTCTGTATTTTAAATGTGGTAATGAGCATCTCTTCTCAGTAATTTCCTACTAGTAAAAAATCAAGCAATGGAAAAAACGGTTCCGATCTTCCTCAACAACAGTAATCTATAATTATTGGCATTAAGTCACAAAAGATTGATCTAAATTGATATACATTAATATTATAACTCGTATTTTAACTTGTGAGGAAGTGAATTTTCTAGTGAAGATACAAAGTATCTCAACCTACATATTACTTCTTTTTTTCCATGAGCACAACAATTACTATGACAGTAGCATAACTTTAAGCTAGCATAATTCGAAAGCTAATCGATTGATTATAATTAATCTCATCCCACCATAATTTAATGGTAATTCAAGGCTTACTCATTACCCTAGTAAACAATTTTTGATCGTCAATTATCTCAGAAATATCGAATTCTGCTAGCTCAACGTTGAATTAGCAGGATCCACCCTCGGAGCAACCAGATTATCAAATCAATCAATCAGTGACGATTTTCCTTATATCTATACGATTTAAAAGGAACGCCTGGGGTAGCGTGAGCTAATATAACATGAGAATTTCCCAACAATTGGGGAGAAAATTTTTTTCTCAGATTTCAAACGATCTACAAGATCATATGATAAGAAAAACAAAGCACAAAATCACAGGACAACAAGAAAAGTAACCACCATAAATGTCAAAAATGAAAGGTATAATATTATCATTGTCAAATGTTAAATTTTAATGAATTTCAGATATTGTTACTTGTAGCATATAGAATATAGATGTATTGAATTTTCGTTTTTTTTGTGTATTTTTGTTATTATATTATTGTACTTCAATTTTGTAGGCCCGAGGGAGCAGATGAGAATCTGCGAAACGTCTCTGAGTATATGCAGTAGAACTTAATATAGTTGTTCGATAGTCCTATTCCCACAAAGTTCCCTTATCTTTAAAAAATTAGTAATATCTTGGAGTATTCAACTTAATGGTAATATAGATCTAGACATACTTATACCTACTGCACATTCTTCGAAAGCGGACGTCATGTTTTTGTTGCACTTTTTGAAGTGAATGCTATTGGTTGGTTTTACATTCAAACATTCAAAATGTGTTATTTTTATCTGTTCGGAAAATTCTCAGTTCAATGCCCTTCAAATTGAGTTTTTTTAAATCAATTCACATACACAAAAGTTAGATAATTGTAAATTTTTACACAAGATAATAGTTACGTGGATGTAATGAACTCAAAGAAACAAGGAAATTAAACATGCGATATAGAGTATTTTTTCTGTTAACAAAAAGTATATATATTTGCCCCACCATACAACAATTGGCTTCATGAAAAAATTTTCCATATCTATATCTATATATTTTGAATTTTTACACAGGATAATAGTAACGTGGATGGTCAATGATCCTCTGAAAATTCAGAATATGAACTCACAAGGAAATTAAATATTGGACATTATGTATAGAGTGTTTTTTTCTGTTAACAAAGGTATATATATTATATATTCTCCACACCATTCAACAATTGGCTTTATGAAAATATTTTCTACCAAATAGAAAGGATAATTATTAATACTTTTAATTTCTTTCCAACCATATAACGGGTATATTTTGTAAAACAAAAATCGTATTTTATAATAGTGATAAATTGCGCCATCAAGAAAATACTGAGAACATGAAAATAATTGAAAACACTTTTTCGAATTGAGTTTTTTATAAGAATTTCTTCTCAAGTCCTTGGACATACGGTTTGCTAAATACAACCGGTCTCCTGACTTGATAAAATCATCCTGTGGGGAGATTTCAAGTACCAGCTTATCAGCCAAACAGTCCTTTGAGCTACAAACAAGATTAGGGACTGCTACTTATACAGGGTGGGCTTTTTAAAATTTCGAGGGGGACAACTTTTAAAGTCAAATTCACAACTATATCGCTTCAACCCTTAGTGTTAGAACACCAACCCCTAAACTTTGAATAAGAAAGATAGGGTGAGTGATACCTTATTTGAGGTATTCAGCGTATTAATTTTTTTTCTCATTTAATGCATTCGTTTTCGAGATATTCAATTTTGAATTTCGTACATTACCAGTCATTCCACTAACCATGCTATGTGAAATCATCAATTATTTGACTAATTCATTCTGTGGTTACGATGGTAACCGTTAATTTTCAACATTAGACAACGAAATAATTATTATTGGTAATTACTTTCTTCAACAATTAAGGTGGTTGTCTCGTCTGTTTCGTTTTAAAAAGCCCAGCCTGTATTACTTCTTAATTGTGCTTTTGGTATTTTAATAAATAAGTCTACTTCCCGGCATCATTTTTGTCAGTCTTCTTTTGCTCATTCAATTCTCTTGTAAAATTATGAATAATAACGAGATAAAAGATAACCATTAACTCTACAGTCTTCTCTCACATTCAAAATAGTATGTTCGTCAGAGACACAATAGAAACAAAGGTATGCTATTTCTCAACTGTTCAGACAGAATGCTTTTCGACTATTGAAAATAAAATAGGTATGTAAAATTTATACAAAAAATGCATTGTATTTTTATGATTAAATAATTTTCATGAGTTTAAAAATTAGTATTTTTATACATTTTTTAATTGCTGAAAATTCTCTACCCCAATCCTCGCCACGGCTTTTCTTCTTTTCATAAGCTCCTATATTTTTAGCCGATGAATTTGTTGAACTTACGTTTATCCGGCTAAAGATAGAAGAAACTAACATTAGTAGATATATCCCCAAGGCTCAACCTAAGTTTATCCGGCTAATCTTAAGTTTATGTTCACACTAACCTATCTTAAGCCGTAAATATATATGTTATTATGTATACAGGGTGACCCACAGTGGATGGCCTTTTAGACGTTTATAGGGAAATAATGATGATTTTGTGCTGGAAAAATTTGTCTACAGGGGTTTTCAACTGTGACCGTGACTTTGACTTTTTCGCCAAATATATTTTCAGACTTCTGCAGTTTCAACCTACATTTTTGACATTAGAGTCGATTCTATGTAGAAAATAGTAGAGGTTACCTAAATAAATCGTAGACCTGAGATGAAAATTTTCAGAGTTTTCAAAGAAAAACTTAAAAAAAGCAAATTGGAACTCTCTGTTTGCTCTGTGGTTTCCGGAAACATCAGAAAATGAAGTCAGTATTCGATATTCCGATTGATAGTTTTCACATTTTATGTATTGTACTTTATGAATTGTTTGTCCGAATTGCTGAGAATCAATAAACCTATCATGGAAATCAAAAATTAATCATCATAACATCGAAAAATACTTTCCTTTTGTTTTTTCCAGAAGTCGCAAAATAATCAGGTACCTAAATCACATTTTCTATTTTCCCTCATTTGAAGTTGTGTCTTGATAATTCTGAAAGTTTCCATTTTGAGTATACCTAGGATTTATTTTGGTAGATAAGCCTTCTCTTTTTAATGTCGAATCACGATGCAAAGGTATACGTGCAATTGAGCTGAGAAAGTAATGAAAGTTGAAATTATTTTAGAGAGAAAGTTCATAGTCGAACACAGCAACATGCAAATTTTCAGCACAAAATTGTGATTAGTTCTCTATAAACTTTGAATAGGGCATTCTCCGTGGGACAGCCTATATATTTTATCAAAGAAATAAAAAATATATATGTTGAGATATTTTGCTTTTCTGCATAAAAACTGAGACCTATACGAAAAAAGGTCTGGAGAGATTCTTTGTCAAAAATTGCATGAACCTCGAGGAAATAGAATTGCATGTCTAAAATGCGAAAGAACTGTCTCTTGAAATCCATTGAAAATGTCACATGCGTTCTTTCATAACGAATCACTCCCTTTAGTTTGACGCTCTTCTGCATTAACACCCTGTATATTGAAAAATTTTGTCCAATGTTTATCTGTGAAAGAAGAACCCTTCCTACGAATCCAATCAATTTGAAAATATTCATTCAGATTGGAGAAAATGATAATAGAAATCCAATAAAATAGCAGGTCTAATTAGGAATGCAGCTTGTCGTTCATTCCTATTAAGTTTTTTCCTCGGACTCGTTAAAGTCATTAGCATTCACTGGAAGTTTATATGCAAGCAAGGAAAAGTTATTAATTCGAGCCACATATAAGGATGCACTTGAGGACGCAATACAAGACTGAAAAGAAAGTTCTTGCACGATTCACGGCTTGTTCAATTAGAGTCGTTGTTTTTAACAACGAAACTTTCCATCTTTCCTGTTACCAAAGATAACAACCAATTCCATAGTTGATTACCAGATTAGTTTCTCATAATTGGATTAGTACAGCCGGAGATTTGCTTACCTTGAACCAGGGCGATTGTTAGGGTCGTCAACACCAGTGATTTCCAGATAGACATTCTATTAATATGAAACATGGTATCGAGTTTTTTCACATCACATCTCATTATATTTGAATAAGAAATTTTTTTAAAGTCCCTAGCTACGTTTTTCACTTATTGAAAAATATCTCTCACTGCACTGCGAAATAAATCATATTTTTTCGTTGACCGCACTTAACCACTGTCCGTGATCCACCTAGTTCTTCAACTCCCATCAAAATTTAGGTCATCATTAGCAGGTATCAGGTATTCGATTGTCCACATCCGCAAACAATTCTGGTATAGTTCAAAACACTCTTCACTAACAGCCCCTCAATGGAAAAACTTCTCTCTGTTTTTCTTTCTATAAATTTTCTGTTATTTCGCTTTTAAATAAGTAACATATTTGAACAGGTGTAATCAAGATATACCTATGTATTATTCACATAAGACAACACGAAACACAAGAGTGGCGCACCAACTAACGGAACCCATGACAGTAGAGAGGATATTCGAGTGGTCTTCTCTTCTTCGGTACCAAGAAGGGGGAGACGGGCACAAGCTTGGCCGAGTTAAGCTAGTTGTTGGTACGGTCCTAGAAGACATCCAACACACATGAGGAAATTTAGGTGTATCCGGATCGATGTTGCGGAATCACTGAAGTTTCTTGTGTGGAATTTCCATTCGTACGTTATTCGCCGAAGATTCGATGATTAAAGCCTTTACTAACTGATGGTTGATCAAATTAATTGAATAGTATACAGGGTCATTCTTTCTTAACCACACCAAAATTAGACGGACAACTACAAAAGATGTTTTCGCGAAATTTAATTTATTTTCGGTATATCAAATATTCAGTCCTTGGTTTTTAGTTTTAATATCACTCTAAATGGTCAAATATTTTCAGATCTTTTCAGATCACCAGTTACCTGTCCTGACGATTGAAGATCTGACGCTCGAAGAAAGACAGAGCATGTGGTTTCAGCATGATGGCTGCTCGGCGAATATATCACTCAATATGTTGGACTATGATTAACCGCTGGATTAGCAGACGTGGTACCATTTTGTGGCCTGCAAGGTCACCAGACTTAACATCTCCTGATTTCTCTTAATGGGGTACTTTTAAGGCGCTCCAACCAGTCCAGAAGATGTGATGGAAGATATACGAAATACTTGCAGGGATATCGATGCAGAAACTTCAGCGCGCTGTAATGAATAATTTACTGAAAGAACTGATCCGTGAATTCACCACCTCCTCATTGCTCTTCGAAAATCATTCCGAGAGAAACATTTTTAGTTGTGTATAGTAGGCTATTTGCCTTTTCACCTTGTCCAGTTGTATAATAATACCTATTGTGTCCGTAATTATTGTGAAACAACGAATATTGACTTTCAATAGTTATGGCTAACACCCTAGATAACATGGAATCAGGAAATCTTGGCTCAATCGACTGAGAAATCCGAGAAAACTTAGTTACAAAATGTCCCAGGTAGGTAATCATTTCAAACATTTACGAAAAGGATATGGAATTATTCAAAACATGATCATTATTAAAATCAAATTTAATATTTTCCCGATCGTTTATAGGAAATTTACTTCAAAATTCTTCAATCCGATGAAAAAAGTTTCTCACAAAAGTTACTACTTTGTTTTTAAAAAATATTTATCTTCAGAAATAAACATTTCCGTTTAAAAATTAAGCTGATCTTGAAATAACCTCTGAGTCAATGTCAAAAGGTTGAAGAAATAAGTTCATTTTCTAACAACCTAACAATTTTTATTTGAAACATTTCACATGCATACATAGTTTCTGAGATAGTGGACTGTCTCAAGTTAAATATCTCCTCTGTGTATCAAAAATTGTGTTTTTTATTTTTATAGCATCAAAAACATTAAAAACTTCAATACTACCAAAATTGCCGATGTCTAGACAGTTTTGTTATTTTTCGTCCCAATAACGACTATACTCCATTCACATTTATTTTAGCAGTCGGTTGGCCATGAAATAATTTTCTCAAGTTTTTGTAACTAGAACGGAATAAGGTTGGCCCACATGAAATGTCGTTAATGTCATAACGCCGTTGCCACAACTAATATCAATTCTTATTACGAAAATGCTGAAAAAGATTTAAAAAAAGAGACAGGGTTTCAGTAAGTGCTATTTAGAATTCAGGTCCGCTCATTCAAATAGTTATACCCTGATATTCTAAAATCCTCAATACGTCAGGCGGTAGCGAACATATTCAATGTAAGAGAATTTATAAAATGTTTCATCTGAATCTAAACGACTTATATTTCAGCTGAATATTTCCACAATCAGAAAAATTGTGAATGAAGAGGATAACAAAGAATTTCCTCATATTCGGAGACCCAAAAAAGTGGTGGCATTTGAGAATTTTATGTTTGAGTGAATTAATGCGAAAAGTTTACTACAGCATGAATAATGTTCCTGAGAATTGATTTTTCTATTTTTCATTTG
Source organism: Coccinella septempunctata (assembly GCF_907165205.1). NCBI lineage: Eukaryota > Metazoa > Arthropoda > Insecta > Coleoptera > Coccinellidae > Coccinella > Coccinella septempunctata. The sequence continues at coordinate 7,528,920 of NC_058190.1, read as the reverse complement.
ACTTGTCCTATACATTGAAAATGTTTTAAGGTACCAATAAATACCTAATTATTATTATTATATTAATGTATTAAGATGATCAGCCACAAATACGCGCCAGTTGTCCTGCTATAATTGTTTATTCCTGTGAAATTTTTGTTCAAAGGTGAAGTTCATCTTGAATTGAAACTTCCTTAAATTCCTTCTACTTATATTGATGCAAGATGATTTTTGTTGAAGAATTTGATATTCTTGTAATTATCGTATTATCTCTCCTTCGGGAGATACCCATTCCCAACCTCTGCATCATATGCATTTCATCTACGGGTTAATGTTTTCGAAATCTACAACTGATGTAACGTATTCAAACTCTAGCCAAAGAAGATAATGACCATTAACTTTCCTCAATCTAGTGCATATTATGATATTATACTGATCTCTTGTATTTTCCATGCAAATAACTGGATTTGGTATGTCTTTAATCAGTTTCCGTAGAGATTCGACATTGTGATAAAATACGTAATAACAGAAACTTTTACCTAGAACGGGCAACATAGCGTTGATTTAAAACCTAAAAATACTTCGACAAGCGTCATAACCCCACATTTATTTTCGTACTATACAGAGTGAAATGTGTCAAATTTCAATGGCCAACCAACTGATAAAATAAAAGTGAATGGAGTATATTATGCTATTATGCATATTGAAATTGTTAAATTTCGATTCATCACTCCGAGTTACATATATATTACAAAAGTTTCCAAGTTTTTATTTTCATGAACTCGAATCAGCATTGCTTTATAAAATCGCTTAATAAAAACATAATTTTTGCTAGCATAAGTTTATTAACCGCATGTGGTGGCTGAAAAAGCTATGTCATTCAGTTTTTTGTTCCATTATGGATTTTCTTCAATCATCAGCCACATCATGTAAAAAATGTATTCGGAATTAAATTTGCATCCTCTGTTGTTTTCACAATTCTCCTGCAGTGATTGAGAATGAAGCCATTTGACGTTAGAACAACATAATCCTATATAGTTCCCTCCCAGCGTCATGCTGAAAATTTTCCGGGTTCACATGAAAATCTCGTTGTTTTCGTAATCCTCAACATTTTCCAGTTTTTGTATGAAAGGAACCTAGAGTTTCACTTTGTTCCACTGATAGTCTATACACAGTGTTTCACGAGTAGACGAACATACGAAAACCGTGGATAGATGAGCTTAAGTCAAAAACTCCTCATATGTCTGTCTCAGGGGTACTGCGTTTCCGATATACAGAGGGTTTTCCAATTTTCCCCAATTTCCGTTTTTCTATACCTCCTGATATTTTCGGTCAATTAGACTGATAATTCATTATAAGGTTAAAGTTGTTAGTATTAATAACACAGAACATTGAAATTTGACAAAACTCAGGACCGGATTCATTGAGGCTATATTCCAACTCATGAAAAACACCCTGTATGCAGTTTTTCAACATAATTTTGATATTTCAAATATCTGCATGTACGATGGTCCCAAATTTTGTTTGTTCTCAACATTTGGCTTGCATTTGTTTTTCATATTTATAGCTTATAGCATATCTGATTATTCAGAATTGTCACTTACGGTGATAATAAGCTTTATTCTTGATAATGAACAACGGTAGAAATAAAAAACTAGGCTATATCAGGAAAGTAATTATAACTTGATATCTTCAGAATGAATCGCTTTTTATCGAAAACGTAGACCAGAAGTAATTTTTCGCATTGACTTCCACCTCATTCGCCCTTTCAGTGCGGGTAATGATTGAAAATTCGAATATGATAAATGTTCTTTCGAATTCTTCATCGATTTTGTTATTGCCATTATTGAATCTATAAAGATCTATAGTTTTATGACTTTTTGATATTCAAACATTGATTATATTCATGCACACAAAAAAATATTTATCAGTATTTCAGGTCCCCCTATTACGTTGAGTAGTTACAATTTTTCATAATGCCTCACAAATTTACTGATAGAGAATAATTTCTAAATCCATTTTCATGCAGTGCTCTTTTCCTTAGAGACGTCTACACACAAAACAATTATTTATAAAACATGATCCACAGGTGGTCAACCCTATAAATTATTTATTTTGAAACAATCATACATGCTGATAACGACATGTTAAAATTATGATTAAAAAACTGGATACAGGGTGTTTCTCATTGAAGTTACATAAAGGCTCACTGAGCCCGCTTCTGATTTTTGTCAAATTTTAATATTCTGTTTCATTGAAACTAACAAATTCAAGATAAATATAAATTTTCAGTCGAATCGATCGAGAATTTCAGGAGTTAGTTATTATCAAACGAAAACCCCCTGGGAACGAAGGCACCTATATAAAATGTTTCTGAACTCACCTCAATACCCTGAATTCACCGTTTTTATTTGTCCCTCTTGTCGTGAAACACCCCGTTTTGGCTAGGAAATCTGCCAAGGAAGAGATTTCGATAACTCAATAGAATAAGAATTCTTTTTCCACTTAATCTCGGGATACACTTTATAATCTTTTTCTGTAGTTTCCCGAAATCTTTCACCTAAGCAGTTCTTTGTGTCATATCCATATCCATTTCTATTGGCAGAATTTTCAATTGGTATTTCAACTTTTGGATCTCTTATACGTTCCGAATTGAAAGCGATAGTCTAGTTGATGCTTGAATCTTATTATTGCGACAAATTTGTATTTGAGTGTATTTCATTTATTGATATAATCGAGAAGGAGGAAATTCAAGTTGTAATTCAATTGTAATTGCAATTCTTTGGTTTTATATATTTGTGTGTTTGTTTCTTTTACTTCAGTTATGTCTTTTTCTTCATTTTAGGGCCGGAAGATTGTGTCGTGTAGAGGTCGAAACATGTAACCTTTTCATCATTAAAAGAATTTTAGAGTCCATATAGGGTCATTCATTTTCATTCGTATTCAATAAACTTCAATACGAGCAGAATGGATAACGTTTCCAGATTGATCTGAATAGTTTGCTCCTTCGTCTCCGACAATGTAATTGAACTTCAGTTACATTATTCAGTCTCATTATGTGTCTTTGGCTTGAGGAATGCCATGCAATTCGATTCGATAAAATACCTATACATATGAATTGCTTGCGAATACAATATGACTATCTGTATGAAATGCTATTGTTCATAAAAGCGAAAGCGTGAAGGATGTCACTTGGTTACAGATGTTAAAATGAATATCAAGTATATTTTAAATTGGAGGTGAATTCAGTGAACACAGAATGCAATTTATCATACTCATTTGACTTTTGAACATATTCACTACTGATCCAAGAAATTAACGCATAACTCCTATAATAATTTTAATTTTTCAATTTTCATTAGTTGAAAACAACTACTTCCTTTTGTTATGCATTTTCAGTCAAAATATTAAATAAACCTGAGGACCAACATATGTCGAGAATGAGAAATCCAACGTATTTGATCTCTACTTTGTCCAACAGAATTTTGATAAAAAAAAGCCCTGCAAATTGCATGATGCTTTCTCAATCGTCATCCTAAAGTCCTAAACCTGTTTTAAAGGATTCAGGTCTGGGATACGAGCTGGCCAGATCATAGTGCCAATCTCCACTTCCTATATGTGAATCTATGTAAAAAGTGTGAATATCATTCAGATTAGGATACGCTTGTTAGTACTTGCTGGGTGTATCTAAAATGATAATCTGATTGTTTTTTCTTCTAAACAGTCTTGCATCCAACTAGGTAAATACACCGTCCATAAAAATTATTGGTATTAGCTTAGTATTTCGGCCTGGCACAGTGTGATCAGAACTGAAAAGTGATTTTAAATATTGCCTAATAGGTTTATTCCAAAAATTTTCCCTTGTAACACATCAATACAACCATAGACATCGTAACTTAAGGGGAAGTAATACCTCAGAAACTAATTCCTAATTTACGCTTTCAATTTCTTACGTAAAGCCTTGATTTTTAGTTAAGCGACGTCTTGATGTCATCCCGTCTCTTTTTTTCCAATTTAGTTTATTTTTCATGAGAAAAAAAAACTTGAACTTCAGTGTCGATAAAACTTGTTTTCACACTTGTTTTCATTTTTCGACATATTTCGATGAAAATAACGACGTGGTGACATCGGCGATTCAATTGTTCATATATTGCGGAGATTTTCATAGCGATATATGCCAAAATTAAGCTGAAATTCAGGAATAACTGAAAGTTATTCAATATTTCTAATATCACCTCTCACGTGGTAATTTCTACTTTTCAGCTGACTCGTAATTCACACTATTGCTCAAAGATGTGGCACATTTTCGTATTCGGGGTAACATCCGTAAAGCAACCAATGTAGATCGTCTTGATCTCGAATCGTATGTACTACTTCCCCTTAAAGAAAAAAATTCACAATTTCTTAAAAAGTACCTATAATATGAATAGAGACGAAAGTTTCTGAGGAAAGAAATTTTAGGGGGGTTTTTTCCACCCCTTGTAAGAAGACAGCACAAGGGAATAATACCAAAATTTTTTTATTGCTTTCTCTCTCCCATGGAATGTACATTCAAGTTAACTTCTGTCAGTTTTTTGGTAACTGAGAAATATTGCTCTTGCAATGAGGTGTTATCTTTAGGAAGCTGTATTTAAGCATGGGTAACCCCAAAAAAATTATATGAGAGGACCTCGTTAGTTTTTGGCAAGGAATCATTCCTCAATTTTTTCTCATTTATACATTGATATAGTCATAGACATATAGACATGGACTGTGCCTTGCCTTTCTATCTATGCATGAAATACGGTCAAAAAAAGTGACAGAGAGAAACGCACGTCGGGAATGCAGTTGTCTCTTTCTAGAAATTTGATTGTTCTACACTCACCCCTATGTGAACAAAAAAGAGACAGGTAAATTCCCGACGATCATTTCTCTCTTTCTATAAAAAAAGCCAATTTCATGCTGACATTGCTCAGTCCATGTCTCTATGTCTATGGACTGTTATGGATATAGTTAAGCTAATGCTGGGGCCATAAAAATTTTAATTCCTGAATTCCCGGAAAAGAAGACCGGTTCTATATAAAAATAAATCTAGTATGATAGATGTCATAGTGACAAATCGCACTCCCTGAAAATAATGGTGAAAAAATATGGCTATTTTGAACACTACTGTGATTTAACCCTAGTTGCAGAGAACAATCTTCTCGATAACCCCCCTTATTTGCGAAAAACCAAGAAATGGATGCTTTCAATTCGTAAATATATCCTACTGAATGAAAACGACAGAAGAACCAAAGACTTTTTCCGGAGTTATGCCGCTGTAAGAGCAGAGAAGAGGAGGCACGCCCTGGAGTATCCTACCACAATTCATCCTTTCAGTACATTTGCAATCTACAGAGAAAGATTATTATGCATTATGTGGTTATTCTGCTATGTGACTGATCCAATAACATGGTCTTTTGCCGCCGTTAGGACAGTCCAACACCCTTTATTCATATTTCAGTCAATTTTAGATTGTTTGTTTTTAATGAATGCCTTCATTACTTGCAACATAGGCTTTGTTGTCCCCTTAACAAAAGAAATAGTGCTTTCACCAAAAGAAACATTCAAACACAAGTTCTGGACATATTTAATACCGGAGTGCATAGCTTGCTTACCTCTTTCACTTATTTTAAAAAGGGGATTTCATATAAATACGAAAAAAAGCCGCTGGATTGTTCTCTGTTACGTTAAAATTCTCAGATGCCTCAGGGTATGCGACTTTATGAAATACCTCAACAACATTTTCCACGAACTGAACATTCGTGAATGGGTATATACCTGGTTTGTCATCTTTCTCATCAACTTATACCTCATATTTTGGTCGACATGCTCTTTGTTCTTCGTGAGTTTAATCTTTTTCACATACGATGGTTTACCTGAAAATTCTTTCCTGAAAAATAGAGCACCAGATGGTAAGGTCGGCACATATATCATTGAGCCTGAAAACTCTTTTCACAACACCTTCATCACTCTACTAACGACTGCAACCTGCCACTTTTTCGGAGCCAGTCAAGGGTATGTACCAATCGAATTGCAAATAGAAAAGTTCTTATGTTCTTGCATCATGATGTTTGGATATCTGGTTTGTAATTTTGGTACCGCAAAACTACTGGAAATATTCGGCTCTTCGAGCATATCCGAAACAAAATACGAGGAATGGATTTATCAGGTGGCTGAATATGCTCAGTCGAAAAATTTACCAGACGATCTGAGAAAGCGCTTAAAAATTTATCACGATTATAAATTTCATAAAAGGTTCTTCAAAGAAGATGTAATCCTCGCTACTTTGTCAGAACATCTACGGAACGAAGTTATCCTTTACGGATGTAGAAATGTGATGGAAAAAGTTCCTCTCTTCCAAGGCATGCCAAAAGGAATAGCTGGAAGTATAATAGGTTATATGAGAAGAGAGATTTATCTACCAAACGATGTTGTCCTCAAATACGGCGATCCTCTCACTAAAATGTTTTGGGTGTCTTATGGAACGCTGTCGGTTCACTACGGTCCGAATGCAGTAGAAATTCTACATTTTGAAGATGGGGATCACTTTGGTGATTTATCAATTACTAGAACTGGAGGCACAGCTCTTTTAACAGTTGTTTCCCTAGAAATATCGGAAATATTTACGTTGTACAGAAAAGACGTCAAACATTGCACTGGATTTCTGAAGGAAATGAGCGACAGGATAAGGAAGATATCTAGCGAAAAGAAGGAGTTGTATGCTACCATGGCAAAGATGATGACCAACGAGGAGGCCCACAATGCTGTTGTAGCTGATTTGAGACGAGGCAGAATTTTGGAAAGTGATAACTGGAGAAGAAATCCTTGATTTATTAGTTTAAAAGTTTTCACTGCTTGAATATTGGTTGAAATTTAAATAAAATTGTTTAAGACGAACCTGTCTATCTTGAACGTCAAATTACTCGAAAAAGATTTGTTTTTGATTGATATTTATTTATTTTATTTTTTATTTAAATACTACACCAATCTACAGCCTAACCCAATTACAACTTGTGAAAAAAACAAAATTACAAATAACACAAAAAATTTCATAATAAATCAAGAAAATAAGATATACAATAGATAAATGACGAAGACAGTTTCTCATAAGAAATTATGATCCTAACACAGCTCTTCTAACATCTGATATAGAACTGTTAAAAATATCTAACACATGTTGAAAATTGCAAAAATCATGGCATATTCTGAACATTGGCGTAAACCGAAGCACGTTAGTTCGTGGAAACGGAAGATGAAACGTTGTTATATTTCGGACTGGCAACCTCGGGACGTGAGAATCCACGAAGGCCAGCAAGTAGGGGTAATCAATTTTGATAACTGAAATATTATGTAGGAAAAATATTCCTAAATAAATCCGCCGTCCTTCAAGTGAGTTTACATGAAATCTATTCAATAAATACTCATTTGGTATACCACGAATCGGATAGATTCCATCAACTTTAAAACTCACGTACTTCAGAAATCGCCTCTGTATTTTCTCCAAATTTTCAACATGAACCCTATAACCAGGATAACATACTATACATCCATATTCTAGCTTTGACCTCACAAGAGCCGTAAAAAGAAGAAAAGAGATCGAGTCCCGAACGGGTACCTGGAATTTCTAATTATGAAACCGAAACAACTGCATTCACATGGGGCACAATCGTTAACCCCTAATCAAATAAGACTCCCAGATCTCTGCATTCAGCCACCCTGACCTGACCAATACACTATCTTCAATGTTATACAGAAATTGAACCTTAGATCTTCCGCGGCCGAAGGACATCACGTTGCACTTTTTTATATTCAATGAAAGCCGGTTTCTCTTACACCAATCAATCAGTCTATCTATGTCACCTTGAAGATTCCAGCAATCCTGGACAGAAACAATACGGTGAAACAACTCACAATCATCAACATATAAAAGAAACATACAGAGCAGAAATAAATTCAAATCATTCATAAATAACATAAACATTATATGATTATATCACCAACCCTCGCTAGATCTCTCACTATACATAATAGTATTTCACCGAAAATATATGGCTTGCCAAAACTCCACAAGACCAACATTAGACTCAGACCTATCATTTCTCATACGCAAACACCATTTTATAAGCTGTCCAAATATTTAGCATCAGTTCTCTCAAATATTATAAACAAAAATCCCTTTTACACCAAAAATTCCTGTGAACTTAAACAAGAATTAGATACACTATACGTTCTGTAGATGCTGTGTCCCCATATACAAATATCCCCACACAACTGGTACCACAGATACTGGAGGAGAAATGGCACCTCATAGAAGAATATACAGATCTACCGAAAACTGAATTCATAGAGGCAGTACAACTTACATTGGGAACTTGCTATTTTCAATACAAAGACGAATTTTACCAACATATAGATGGTGTAGCTATGGGTAGTCCAGTTGCTGGTGCAGTGGCTCAATTAGTGCTGGAATATTTTGAAGAAAAAGTTTTGCTAAATTCATCATATAGAATAACAATTTTCAAGAGGTACGTGGATGATTGTTTAATTATAACAACAGATGATCAAATTAAAAATTTGGAAATTGTTAAAATAAAGGTGACAGATCTCTATCTCGAAGAATTGTATATGGAACTGTGTTTTGATGTTTATTTTTAGATTGAAAAAGGACCCGAAACCGAAACGTCTTATATTTGACTTAAACAAATTAGGTCAAGAAAATTCAAGACAATCAATTAATTTAACACAACAATAAACTGGTGGAATAAATATATCAACAAACATAAACAACAAAGCACCCAAAATGGAACCCTGCGGAACACCAGACGACGCGGAGAACTTGAATGACCTGGCTCCAAGACTTTGAACGAAAAGTTTTCTATCTACAAGATATGACTCTAGAAAAAAGATGAAATCCATTGTTAAGCCAAACGAAGACAACTTTTTCAAAATAACTCCATGGTCCAGCCTGTCAAACGCCTTGGAGAAATCGGTGTATATAACATCGACCTGAGATGACTCATCTAATGCGGCAGAGACATACTGGCTAAAACAAGCCAAGTTCGTTACAGTAGACCGACCCTTAATGAAACCGTGCTGACTATCATTAATTCGACATTTTACATGTGCATAAACTATATCATATAAAACTCTTTCGAAAACTTTACTGATATTGCTCAAAATAACGATAGGTCTATAATTTTCATTGTCTTCTCTGCAGCCCTTCTTGAAAACAGGGCAAAACCTGCCCTCCTCCCAAATGCTTGGAGAGCACAACTTAGAAAGTGACAGCCTGAAAAGCGCAGTCAGAGGCTTAGCGAAAATGATGGGGCAGTCCCTCAACAAAAAGGAACATCATCTGGGCCAGCAGCCATGCTACCCTTGCACTCCCTCAAACAATCCAACACACAATCCTCGCATATATCAGGAATAGGAAGCACCTGTTCAAGACAGTCCTGACTTCCATGGTTTTGTTGTAGTCCCGAAGAGCTCACGAAACCAGCCTCAAAGGAAGTTGCCAAGGCATTGGCGATGTCCTGAGGAGCCGATAAAACGAAACCATTAAAGTTCGTTGACCCCGGAACAGAGAAACCTCCACGAATTTTATTCAAATAACACCAAAATTTTGATGGATCCCTCGATAAATCCCTCACAGCCTCCCGAGAGAAACTGACTCGAGCAATAGAGATCGCATTCTTTAGTTCTCTGCGAAGTTCCTCAAACATCACCAGAAATGACACCAGTTCTCCTATAGGCACGACGATAACCATCCTTGACCCTTAGCTTAATAATAATATCCCCAGTAAACCAAGGTGGGTATCGGGACCTCCTACCAGATGTTTTAGGAACACAAGCCTCAAGAATACCATTAAGATTGTAACGGGTTTGGTTCGTAAAAGGGTTTAATCTCGAGCGTCACCTATTCTTTCAATAGGGAGAAATAGCAAACCCACCCAGGTACCTACTAGTCGGAGACAGAGTTCGGGGTTATCTAAGGTGGTAGCGATAACAATTACTTTAAAACCGAATTTATTACAACAATCTGAATTACAGTGAACCATACAGTTATTTCCAAGTCAAGAAATATATATAGCTGATGACCAAGTTCTAAAATGAGGAAAACAGAAATGCAATAACTTGTCACGGTGATCAGAAAGTGAAATCAATAAATCAAAGAATATTCAAATCAATTATATTCAGTCAAACTATCAGGTGTTAAAGAAAGCAAATAATTAATAGCGGTTACTTTGATTCCTTCCGAGACAATAAAGGATGTACGGGGTTTATACAAAATTTACAGCAACCGGGCGTCTCAGAAAGATCCAAGTCTCTGCAATCGGTTAATTTAGCAATGGGTTTGATCCCGAGCACTTTCAGTGATTTTCAGTGTACAGGCCAATCAGAATTGAAACTATTCAATAAACGGGACGGGGTTGATGCAGGTGAAACACAATGCAACAGTTTACAGGATAACGGGGTATTTTATCGTGGTCTCTCCGTGGCAACCATGGGTGTACACGCCAAGCATTACCAGCAGAAAAACTTCGAGACGTCTGCCGATTGGTTTCTGTCACCAGATAGCCAGGCGAGAGAAGTCTGCGGTAAACGGGAAATCTAAACGGAGCACAGCAGGGGTAGTACGGTAGAAAGTAGAAAAACTTCGAGACTTCTGCAGATTGGTTTCCGTCACCAGATAGCCAGGCGACAGAAGTCTGCGTTAAACGGGAAGTCTAAACGGAACACAAATGGGGTAGGACGGGATAGGTTACTGTGGTCATTCTGTGGCAACCTTGGGTGTCACAAGCCAAGCATTACCAGTAGAAAAACTTCGAGATTTCCGTCGACTGGTCTTGGTTCCCCAGAGAACCAGGCGACAGAAGTCTGCGTTAAACAGGGGGACCAACAACAAGGATCAACACAATTAAACAAATAAAAGAATGCAACTTTGAATCACGAAGTATGCGGTATCAAGAAAAGACTTACGCTTTGTCCCGGTACGGTCACACCACCACTTAGAGAAAAGAAAAGAAAACTCTAATAGGAAGAATATCTAAATCAATCAAAAATGATCGAACACAGAATGAACCACCGAATAAAGAATGAATAGCGAATGAATAAAGAATCAAGAATACAGAATGAATCAAGAATCCTGAATATGAATGACGTTCGTCTGGTGGTGCGGCCCTATTTATCAACTCTCCAAGATGTAGACGGTCACGTGATCAAAATTGCACTCAAAAATTCGGAATTCTCGAATATTCTCCCCAGAAGAAATATTCTCGGTGGCGGTTATCTCTTTATAGGTAAAAGAAACTGTCGTTATCTGTAATCCACGTTGTGGATTCGGTGTGTTTTTGTGGACGGAAAAACAACGCCGAGTGCAGAAAGACTCTTTTTTTTTTGTTTTGGATTCTTACGGCAGATTAATGATGGAAATTTCAATTTTACGGAATTTGAATAAAATATTTCAGGATCTGAAAAATATTTCTAAAATGAAACGGCATAACTATATTGAAACTGAAATCTCCATCAGACGGTGTTGCATTGTTTCAACTGGAAAATTCAGGGAAACTGATATTTAAAACGAGGCTTGATTTTTAAAACAATCAAGTCTCGTTACAAGATGCTCATGAAATGCAGCACATGCCAATTCAACATCAATATACTCACTCAAGAAATCCCAGTTAGTGCTCAGCAGGCAACCATAGAGCAATGAGAGGTCAGCTCTCCTGAAATTGAAACTATTGGAAACCCCCTTCATTGAATTATTCTTAGGATAAGGATGAGGATGGGGATGAGGCCATGTTGAGGTTCCTGAAATCACACTGCCAGGGATTTCTGCTGATATGGGAGTGTTGTATTACCATGAAGCATCAGGCCAGCGACAGCAAAGTGACTACTTCTATAGGTACCAGGGCATCGTGTAGTGTTGAACGAAATGAGAAATGCGATAAACTTGCACAAAAAAGGCATCAAGGTTAACACCTTCTGGACCTGAACCTTTCTGTAGGCTTGGATAATACCAATGTAAAGCAGCGGCCCAACAATGGGAGTTGAACAACAGAATAACCCTCTGGGGAAGCACTCCTGGACTTACACAGTCAAAGAAATTCGTGTTGATTACACCGACCTACACCAGAAAACTGCTGTAGCTGTCACAAGCTGAGCTTCGAATGATGGTCTGACTGCTGACAGGGCATTGTCGGTATAAATATCATCAGAAGGTAACGGTTGAGGTCCCTAAGGATGTTGTCGGTTTTATCAACATCATTGACGACCTCCTTGGGTTCCTATAAATGAGTAGGGTAGAGAACAAAAGATCCACATGGTCGCAGTTCCCGAATGGCTAATTGAGCCATAATGACCCCGGCTCAAATAATAATAATGATACATATGTTTGAACTACTAGCTTAAACTCGCGGCTTCGCCAAGCAATATTTCATAGTAAAACGTTTGTCAAGATATGATTAGAAACAACGAATTCCACCTTAAAAAATTAAATCGAAAGTAAATAGTAATTAGTAATCAGTATCAAAAACTTTACAAGCATGTAATGAAAACGCTCACGATGAAGAAGACTTAAACAAACTCCAAATACTGAAAGATTCGTTCCTGAAAAAACTTCATAATTCCCTACGGCCTACGACTTTACCACTTTTCATTACGATCCTAGTCCAAATCGAAATGATCGTACCCTTTTTATAACCTCGCCTGGACGTAGCCGTCATATTTCTTGCCGGAATTCAAGAACCATAACATATCTCGCGAAATATCCGTTAGAAACGGCATCAAGGATCATTTTTCAACAGAAATAAATGCCACAGCTGAGGTTCACCTTCATACAAAATTGTTTTTGATCATATTCCTCTTTCTCCGAATGCTTCACTGAGACGCCGAGGCAAACGCGTGGCTGCTTTCACACTGGTTTGAGATTTTTGGGAGTAGAGTTAAATGCTTGCTCTGCTCATATATCTTCTGGTTCGATACCAAATATTTCAGTTAACCTTCAGCCACCTGAAGATGCCTAAAACCTGATAAGTACCCAACCCGTATCGTGGTTTAAAAACTAATTTTTGTAAATATTAACAATCTGTTTTTAGGTCGAAATCGCATTACTCTATCTTCTTTTGTTTTCAAAGTTATAACTGAAATAGTTATTTTCCTATCAAGTGCGGAAAGTGATACTTGCCCGCACGAAACTGCCGTTGCCCGAACGATGCGAAGCATCCTGCTAATCCCTGCTAATCCATTCCCGCACGCAAATGCGTGCGGGAAAGAAATAGCAGGCGTTTTCCCCGCACGTTTTGGGAAAGTGACTCTTTGCAACTTGGAATGCGTGCGGGAAAAAGGTTGAACGCGCACGCTTGTAGAAAAACTCATTTTTCGACTCTATTGTGCCTCCATTTCGAAAGATATAACCAATCGAAAAGCAAATGTGACATTCTACAGTCACATTTTTATGCAGAATTCAGCGGCGTAGCTTCCTTATTTTTTAATATGAATACTATATAGCTGGGGAGCTCACGATGCTGAATCGGGATTTACTCGAGCGTCGTGGAGACCTAGTGTATTTTGAAGATTAGATGGTGGAAAGAAATAAAGGTTCTTTGAAGAATGCACTTTCACTGATGGGGAAAGCGTCTTCAGTTTCTCAAAAAAATAAAAAAAAATCATCAGGTGTACCTACATACTGGAGCGTGTCAGATTAAGATACAATATATGCCCTACGGTTCTCTGATAATAAATTATGTTAATCTGGAAATTATCGTAATGAGGCTATTTTATTATTATTATTTTAGGTATTTCGTGCGTGTCAGTTTATTGATGGATATGTTAATTGGACCCAAAAGAAGCTACTGTTCAAGAGTGACAATTCGTATGTGACGCAAGGTCAGAGCGGTCCTTGAAAATGCAAAAGAAAATCGTTACTTGTACATACTCGAGCGTGTCAGATTTTCATAGAGATAGTTAATCTCGGTGTTGAAGACGTGTAGACCCATTAATTTGACACTAATCAGGGAGGGTTCTCCTATCTGAGACTTTGAAGACGATAAGAATGCATTTTTTCAAAATATATATATAATAAAATTCTATACAACTTTTGACTGAAGCAATTTTTCATACTCTTAACCGCTTTTGAGCTAGAGGGTGATGAGCGCGAGGTTCTCTGTATTGCTCTACAACATTTTTAATGATTGCGAAAACAATTTGAAGCCCAGGAAGGGAGATCATTTAAAGCAACTGTTTATTGTAACCTTTATGGCCAATTTTTATTGTTTGCCTCGCTGAAACTGCCAGATTATATTTTTTTCGTTATTCTTGAATCATTAGCTTGAAAATAAGGAAAAATAAGACATCGCGCGCGAGAATGGGCAGGTCACTTTGAACATTAATGGAATGCAACACTTTCACGAAATTTGGTGAACCTGGATTGTCCTGGATTCAAGTGAATATGCTCTGAAACGACTGAAACCTTTTCATCTAGTCTAGTAGATAGTCGATATACTTACTTGTATCGCAACCTTTTCAAATACTCACTCAGAATGGAAGTGATCTCCAAACCAAAGTCTTCCATACAGCACATGACGTCCAATGGACGTCCATTTTATATCCAAATGTACAAACGTCCACGGACCTTATATGGAAGTCCAAAGGATGTACATTTCTGGACATTTACTGTACGTTCAAAAATGGACGTTTTATGGATGTCCATTGTACTTTAAATAAGGGATGTTGGACAAACATCCATATACTATATACGTCCCTTATTGGACATCCTCTGCATATACTAATCTGGATCTTAATTGTACTATAAGAAATTGTACGTTAGTGTACGTCCATTCAACGTACATTTTTGGATCAACGTGAATTATTCATGAATGTACATCTTTTGGATGTTCGGATCTGGAACTAAATATCTGCTTCCAGAAATTGTACTTTCCTGTAAGACAACTGGATGTATCATTTTAGTGTATCCATAGTTATTCATTTCTCAACATTCGTAGGATGTACATTTCTGGATATTTACTGTACTTTAAAAAATGGACGTTTCATGGATGTCCATTGTACATTAAAAAAGGGATGTTCGACAAACATCAATATACGTCCCTTATTGGACATCTTCTGGATATACAAATCTGGATCTTAATTGTACTTGTTCTATCGGAAATTGTACGTTAGTGTACGTCCATTCATCGTACATTTTTCGATCAACGAGAATTATCCATAATTGTACCTCTTTTGGATGTTCAGATTTCAGATCTGGATCTGAATATCTGTTTCCAGAAATGGTACTTTTCTGTACAACTGGATGTATCATTTTCGAGCGTCCGTAATTGTACCTATATTTCTTTGAGTGTGCTCAGTAAGGATGACTCCAAAAATAACTTTCAACAATAGTTTTTCTGTTCAAAGAGATCATCAGAAGATACTTCGTTCTATATGAATTCCATACTTAAATTAAGATTTACCTATTTCATAATTTTTCTCGAAATTTAATGGACATATCTATATCATGAAGATCAAGATCAAGTATCGGTCGCTTCGGTACAAGTCGGCACTTGTTATGAATTTTTTCGTATAAGAATCAAATACATGTATAAACTGTATAATTATTTTCAGTATAAAAATTTCCTGTTTCAAATATTGAGAATGAGGGGATAAATCTAAAATAGACATAACACAGTTCTTTTATATTCCATTGGAAATGCGTTTTGATAATTTGAAAATAACAGGAATGTGTATGAAAAGATATAGGTACCCTTGTATTGCTGCCATGTCGATCTCGGCTCTCATTGAGAGTAGGTACATACTGTGACGTTGAAACCCAGATGTTCCGCCCTCTCATAATTATTCCCTTTTTACTCTGGAACTTTCGTCCCAAAGACCGAAAACCGAAACATTCATTTTTTGAGTTGCATTTGAGTGACACACAGCGAAATCAGAATCAGACTCAGAACAGAATATCCTAGAGAATATCTTAGAGAAACTCATTAATCTGTAATCAGTGGATTTTGAAGTGGACACGACATATATTTTGTGATTTGTGTTGTGAATATTTTGGCTTTAGCTTGTTAAACTACTTTTGAGGTACAGTGTTTAGATCTAGTTCCAGTGCGTGGTGCATATATTTGATAGTAACGAGGTGAGTCGAAGTTTTTATTCCTGAGGGAAGTGGCAAATTTACGTGTAGATAGAAAAATATAATCTAATGGGTAGTAAAGTTGAAAGAATTGAATGTCGAACCACGAATGTTCATCTCTGTTTCATGTTAATTTGTTGATTTCATTAGTTATAATTATTCATACTATCGTAAAAAATATATTGTTGTCTTTTCACAACCGTGAATATTATTTGGTAGGGGTCAACAATAAGAATATGAAACGTAATTACGAGAAAACACCATACTATTATAGTATGGTGATGTATTTCCATGATATGACAACAGCAAAATTTCAATGAAATAAATTTACAGAAACGACCATACACTCCAGAAAGGGGATAGGGAGGAGATAGAAGAGGCTATTCCTAAATGGCTTCGAGGAGCCAACGATAGAAAATTATAAGTGTTTCCTATTCAGTGCATATATACCTATATATCTGCTTCATTGTTATTTAGTTTTTTTGTAGTTTAGTTTTTTTTTGCTTGGGGGCAGTAGTTCAATGTTCAAATTATACTTACTTGTTATTTATTTAATTTTAATTTTTCACATAAAGATGTAGAACATTTCCAGGCATTTCATTTTTCAATAATTCCAATTTCCTGATATTTATCAATAAATATATGTGTTGATAGGTGGGATTTTAAAATACATTCTTCGAATCAAACTTAAAAAATGCTAACCCCAATAAAATGGGCATTTGAGACGCCCAAAGAACGTCCACTTATGTACGATATGAATCGAGATATGAATGGTCCAGAAAATGTCCGAACCTCACTGGATTTAACATACTATGGACATACCTACAGGATGTACGGACATCCTTTATGTACGTCCATTGTACCTATATCCTGTATGTACGTTCAATGTACATCCTGTATGTATGTCCAATGTACATCCTGTATGTACGTCCATTGTACATCCTGCATGTACATTGTACGTCCATTGTACATCCTGTATGTACGTCCATAGGATGTTAAATCCAGTGAGGTTCGGACGTTTTCTGGACCAAACATTGTACATTACTGGACGTACAATGGATGTCCGTCATGTCCATTTTGTACGTCCAATAGACATTCAATGGATATACATGGGCTGTATGGAAGCTGACTGAACATAGAAGCAAAGCATAAAGCTCCTAACACATTATCCTTTTATCAATGAATGACCCTGCTAGCTTGTTTTTGAGTTCATTTTATTGGAAGTAGAATAACAGTTACAGACACTTTATATATTGTGAACCATCAGCCAGAAAAAAAAGAGAATAGAATGAGTAAAAAGAAAATAGGGTTGAAATAAAAAAAAAATGGTACGATTATATTACTGATGTGGCGGACTGGAAAAAATCTTGGACGATGCCACTGAATTCTAAGTGAAAGCTTACTTTAAAATAATACACTTGCTTTTCCATTAAACCTGAACTTTTGAAGTAAAGGCACCATGTCAAAGAGCCGAAAAATAAATAAGTTATTTATTCTCATAACTTGCAAACAAAAGAAGATAGAGGAATGCGATTTTGGCCATCATCCATCTTTCGAAAATTGAGGTCGGAAATGTCCCTAGCTCTTACGGTTACAGAGATATGAGATATGCCATTCTGCCATTCTATTCAATCGAATTTTGCTGGGTGCAAAAGCAGAAAGTTGATACTCTTCCAGCGCCCTTCCACAGCCAAATCACAAGACACCTTGGTAGCTTGAGAAAAAGAAATTGAAATTGTAGAAAACTGTACTTGTGTGCAGTAACCAGTAGTGTACGCCGGTAACGACTTACAGCTATTCGTATAGATGGTGCCAGCAGCTGTACATATCTCATAATTTACCATTCAAACGAGGTAAAACGGCTTTCCGAGATGCACAACTCATACTTACCTGGCGTAGGGGTTACCGTGATCAATAAGGCGGTTCCCCCGGAGTGAGGCCCTTTCATTGCACTACGATCGGGCTGACCTCTGCGATTATCCCTAATGCGGATAACTCGGGCGCGTAATTTTTGGTAGTCGGGACTGCGTACGCGCTGTCCCGGTTAAAATAACTAATATAGCACCTTAGAGAATTTGAAGTACGGTCTAGTATCTTGATTCTTGTCCCTGCTTCTTCGTTTCTTGTGTTCACTTTCACACTGTTTATAGTACAGTACAGTCGGAGAGTGAATAGTCAATAAATTTTGCAAAACTGTGGAGGTTACTCTCCATAGTCAAAACTTAAAAAAAAAAAATTTAGCATCAAATATACAAACTTATTCAATATACAAAATCAGCAGAGGCGCTGCCGTCCTTTCATACTGGCACAAATAGTCAACTCCTCGCGGTAGTGGAGACTTCCTTTATTATTATATCTTATTTACGATATAACTTATCACGCTGGTCGGCATACTCTTTTATGTGTGTTAACCCATTACCTACCCATCGTTGTTTGGTTTCGAGGCGGCTTCTTTGATATTTTATGTTCGACTGCATTATAAACATTTTATTCATGAATTCGTTTAGTGTCCATAATTGATTACTTTATTGGACTCAACTGTCACTATCATTATGTCAAGTAAATATACTAGATGTAAACAACACTTTATTCAAGGAAAAAGAATTGAACTTCGACCTAAAAACAAAATTATGAAGTACTATTCTAAGCATAAGTGTGGTGGTGAATATTAAAAACACATTCTTCGTTATTATAAAGATGCATGCCTGGTGAAGTCGAGAGTTTTCGATCTTCAATACTCTTGATGGTAGCATCAACTACTTCCTGGCCCAATATTCTGGTGGCAACACTTATTTTAGTACTTTCCGATTCATCTATGTAGTCCATAGCGAAGAACTTTTGTGAGCTTTCAATTAACTATTGAAGTTAGCCAGAATACTGTCTTCTGTCGATTTTACAAATTTTCTTCGTTTTACACCACTTGTTATAGGCCGCATACATATTTTCATAAGCATTTTTAGATTTAGTGGGTAAGAGAGATTCTTTGGCGCTTACGGCTAAATTTTCTACGCTTTCTTCTCCAGCACTATCCATTTTTTGGATTATTATGACGTTTGTCACAAAATCAAGGAAGTGAACAACTTTGTTTACTAAGGTTGCTAAGGTCGCTGGTTACCAAGGTAAGAAAATCAAAAGCACACTTAAATGTTCTTCAGTAATAAGATTTTTCAGGAAATAAAATTTCTCCATTGCATTAAATGAAAGATTTGAACTTCATTCGATGCATGCAAAATATTTTGAGTTCTTATGGAATATTAATTAAGACATTTTCATATAAATCTGAAAAGGAACAGTTGGATCTATGCTTAGAATTTGAAACTAACTGATAAAACCAAAAATGAACGCGATATAAACGGCGAATATTCACAACAAGAAGTACAATTTTTACAGTTGTGCAATGATAATATTTCATCTTCTAACGCTTTGCTTAAAAGTATCATTGAAAATAAGTAATTTACAACATTCATTCCCCAACTCATCCATATCGAAAAGAATACAGAGTATAGCGACAAGGGAACGCTCATTTTCAAAATTAAAGTTGCGGCCGGACCACTGAGACACAAGATCGACAAAATATAATTGCCATTGAATTCAATTCTTTGAAAAATATGAATTTCAATGTTCTATCTTATAGATCGAATTCCTCGGAATCGAAAGCAAAAAAGGTATAATTTTCCTAATTTTAGTCACCTACACCTACATAATAGATTTTCAGCCCATTCATATGTATCTATCAATGTTATTTAATGCACAAATTACTCAATTACTGTTTCCCAAACAATAATTTTTCAATATAATATTGGGCGACTTTTTTGATAATCTCATCTGATAATGATTTCATTCTAAAGAAACAAGTACCTATTCGAAACCAGTGAAACCACGTTGATAATGTGTTTCAGATAAAGATAAAGTTTTCAATATTCTGAATTTCTTTATTTTCTTTGGATTTGGATTTCAGGACTTCAAATTGTGGTACCAGTGGTACTACTGAAAGTAATTTTCTATAATTAATTGCGATTCATCCTAGTATCCTACACAATTTTCATCTTGATCTGGCATCCCTGTTCCACAGCCTTCTAAAAGACTGCTGCGATGAGAACCAAAGAAGAATCTTGGGTAGGGTTTAGACTAAAGTGACTTTATACAGTGTATAAAGTCAATGCTGTTTAGATTACCATCTTCGTCCATATATGCTGAATAAAGAGTAATCTTTTATTCAGGCCAGAGAGTTAACTTTCATGTATCATGTATGTCTTGACTTGTTCAAGACCCCTGACGGAGCCAGCAGTCGGAACTGCCGAAACTTGTGCTGTGAAGATCAAAGATCTCTAGGCAGATGGCCTAGATGCCAAACACATAGTAAGTAAAGAAAGAAGAAGAAAAAGTATGTCTATACTCTTTGATTAAACCAAAGATTAACCTCTTTGAAAACCGCAAATGTGAGGTTAAGTGTTAAGTTGGTAATTCTCAAACAGCATCTTCAAACGAAAAAAACTCTTCAAGAGTATTACAAAAGTTACATTAAATTTTTGAAATCAAATATCAAGGAATGTTTCATTATTAGACAGAATAGACAAAATAAATTATGGACGACAGACGAGCTGGACCTTCTGATATGAAAGAGTATGATGAATTACTAACTATTGGAAGAGGTGTGTTAGTTTCAGTAAACATAATAATGTGTATTACTTATATATGATTGTTTCAAGGTGCATATGGAACGGTTTACAAAGCCCGGGACAAAAATACTGGAAAGATTGTAGCCCTCAAAAAAGTTGTAGTACCTCTCACAGAAGATGGCATTCCAAAAAATACTCTTAGAGAAATTTCGTTATTGAAACAGTTGGATACTTACGAACATCCAAATATTGTACGATTATTTGATATTTGCCATGGTCAACAAAAGGAAAAGGAATTGATCATGTTTTTAGTATTTGAACATGTTGAGCAGGATCTAGCTGCTTACATGGATAAGGCTATTACTAGGGGAGGAATTCCGACAATAACAATTAGAAATATGTCAAGGGAAATTCTGAATGGTGTTGATTTCCTACACACAAATAGGATTGTTCATAGGGATCTTAAACCACAGAATCTTTTGGTTACTAGTGATGGTCACATCAAACTTGCAGATTTTGGATTAGCAAAGACATATGACTTCGAAATGCAACTTACTTCGGTGGTAATTATGGTGCTTCTTATTCATGCAGTTATAGGGTGACCAGCCACCGAATGCAAAGTTGAGCAAAGCTGAGCGTTTTCAATGCTAATATAATTGACAAGCTACGAATCAATTGACGTTGCTAGTCATTTAGCATTGAAAACGCTCAACTTCGCTTTCAGTGGCCGGTCACCTTTATTGTTGGCTACTATTGGTAGTTTGCTTTCAGTTACTCAGTCTTTTATATTCTCTCAAATTTGAATAATATTTACATTTATATTTCTAAGTTTCATTCCTTTTTCTGAAGGATATATTTTTAATTTGAGATAATTTTATGAATCAAATTGACCTATGTGTATTGAAATTGCTTCATCTCCTTCAGGTGGTTACGTTGTGGTATCGTGCACCTGAAGTTTTATTAGGACTCACATATGCAACTCCTGTGGATATATGGTCGGTGGGTTGTATAATAGCTGAATTATACAAATTGAGTCCGTTGTTTTGTGGAACTTCTGAAGGAGATCAGTTAAATAAAATTTTCAAGTAAGTTGTAAGGCACTCTTGGTTGCAATGTATGATTATTTTTGTTCTTCAGAATATTAGGAAAACCCTCTAGGGACGAATGGCCCAAGGAAAATGTTTGTGTGAAGTATGATTCTTTTGAGATAGTTGACCCAATTGGAATATCTCAGTTGATACCTAATTTATGCACCAATGCTGAAGACTTAGTAAGAGTAAGTATTTTGTTCCCATAACTAATATTTGTACAGTAACTTTCGAAGCGATTAAAACAATCGAAAACTTTTGTAGTAATCAAATCCTTATTGAATGCCCTAACGCCTGTGGGATGTATTTTAGGACCTACTTTGACATGAAGTTTTTTTCTATAATTTGACCTCTAGAATCACACTCTGCAATATATAAACGTTATATCCAGACACCCTGTAGAATCGTTTTAATTTTATGTGATTGAAAAAATATTAAGATGATATAGAAAATATCCTAAATTCTTGAAGATGAGCAGTTTATTTACCTTATAAGTATAAACATGTGTTTATAGATGTCTATTTGTTTTGCAGAGTATGCTCAGATTCGATCCAACTACAAGAATCAGAGCCCTAGATGCACTTAGTCACCCTTATTTTACTGAGGAACCTATGAATACTTAATTAATTTTTTTCCTTGAATATTCATTTCAAAAGACTGCACTTCATTTAAAATATCACACATTCCCTAAGAAATGTTGTGAATTGCAAGCCACATGCAACATTGCTGATTAATTTTATCCCTATAATATTAAATATTGAATTTTTGAGATAGTAATCGACAATAATGTATTGTAAATGATAGTTTCCTCCCCGAATAATTTACCCATGAAACATTTGTTACATTAGGTTTTCATATTTATGTGTTAGGTTATTAACTATTTAATGTTATTTATAGTGAGTTTTGTTGTTTAAGTAATAGGGTTTATCATTTTATTCAGATAAATCAAGTGTAAGAATTTTGACCCCCTTATTGTTCATGATTGTGTTCAGTATTGAACATGTAAATTCCTCTATAATTAAGGTATAATGTTTTAGTCTTAGGATTTGTTCTTTTTCTCTTTGTTTCTCAAGAGTAAATCTCGATATTCGGAAAGTTTTCTACTTGAAGTAAAGCTGATAGTCATGTGATAGACATATATTTCCAGTCTTTCATTTATTTCATATTATAATTTATATCTCAAGGTTTTTATAGATTAATTACAAGATAACATTGTTATACACTTAATATAAAAAAATATATTTTTATAGAGAAGTTTATTTTTTCCCATTCTAACTCTACATTAGGCCCGATCCTTCAGTTCAATTTTATTAATTGATCAATCTCAATAAAAAAATATGATATTCAACAAAATTTCTGTTTGAATGATGAATAAAATTATACGTAAATACACTTCTTTATTGAATATAAGTAGTTCTTAAGACCAAAACGTGTTTCTTTTGGGAGGATTGAACTGAAGGATCTGTAATACAAATATTTTCAGGATAATTCGGTTTATTTGGTCAAATTGTGACAGAACAAGAGACATTCATATCTCTCTGTTGCTGTTGAATCAATTGGTAGCAGTTATCTTTGGGATCCCCCAAAAATCAAGTCGTAACAATAATGTTTATTCAATACAATATGTAGGTACAGGTTGTCCGCGAGAAACAGACTATGTGCCTTTATGCTGAACTATAAGAACTACCAAAAAATTGGTCATACAAAAGTTTTTCTGCATAAATCAGTTCTCAATAAGTGTGTTTTTTTTTTTAGAACAGTTATATTTTATTCGACATTCGAGTAGAGCTTGAAAAGACGAATTCAAAATATATATACACGTTGATTAACCGCGTAGACGTAAATTTATGGAAAACTATATAATCAAAATTCTGTGCTGAAAATTTGCATGATGGGGCTTTGGGCAATGGTCCGTCTTTTAGGACGTAAGTACTGCATATCTTTCTTCAATTTGTTTGCGTTTCCCGAATATTTGTTTTTGTTTAAGTCGTATAGACCTGTATATCTGTTTTGACAACAATTGTGCAAATCAAATTTTATTCTTAATCAGAAATTTGTCATTTGTTCAACTTCGTTGAATAAACATTACTTTACAAAATAAATAATATTAGCAGCGCATCAATTAAATAGTTAATATATCATAAAAATCAAAGTTCATGAGCGAAACTGTCAAAATTTGAAACTTTTGAGTTAATGGTACACTGATTCAATATTTATATCTATTGATGAAAGTTTCAATTAAATTGAAGTCATATCATTTTTATTTCTACGTTTTGAAATTGTTTTTTTCTATAAACAACGCACAATTTTAAAATATGAGCATAAAAATAATAGGACTTTTTTGTATGATTTTCAACTAAAAAATAATGGTTTTTTGGAAATCCAGCATCATCAACAAAATTTTTAACAATCATTCAACTTCATGAGTTTTTACATATATTACATTCAATATCCAACATGCTATTATTTTTCGAAATCTCGAATAAGCAAAGCTAATAACAGTATAGCGTCATACGATAAATCCCTGAGCACAGTGTTGGACTCTGTTATCAGGTGGTGGTACCGAGCAGCAATAACTAGAAAGTACTCCGGTTGTCGCAAGACATAAAGAAAGAACAGAAATTGCGCATACTGCTCCCGATGTCATGTCGGCCAAAGGTGTTCCTGGTCTTGGTTGCATGAAGAGAAGTATCAATAATGCAGCACAGGTGAGAAGACTGAATACACTCAGAACTATATAACCTGAAAATAAAGAATCAAGATAAACTTAGAAAACACCCACACAACAACCTCGTACATTTTCAAATAATGCTTTGGAATTGGGAATAAACAAAAATGGACCGAACACCCTGTTTATGGGTTAACTTTAACTACGCAGTTCATACGATAAATATGTCAAGTAGGTTTCAACGAAAAAACTAAATTTCCTATGTTGGCATAAATAATCCAGTTAAATTGTCGCCTGAAAGTACATCAGATCCGGTACATAGGTTCTAATTTTTTCAGACTTGTTTTCCGAATTTCAGACCTTATAAATAAATAATAAGTTTGGTTTTCCAATGGATGACTTCTGAAGAAATCGCAAAGTCTACTCAGCTCTCATCGGAACTCGTTTCAACTAACACAGAATTATATGATTTTTACCAACCTGAAGATGCTACTGTGATGGCGAAACATGCGTCAGGGTTTAAAAAGTTATATTATTGAAAATCATGTAATTTTGTTTTAGTTCTATTATGGATTTTCATCAAGTATCGGCCACAGCAATTCAAAATTTGGAAAAGAAGTAACCTCGGAAGAAACACCAGCCTTTTGGTTGAACTCAGAATTCGTTTTGGATTATTTTTTTCCACGTAACAAATTTTGGTTTTCGGAACTACATATTATACAGTGTGAGTCTTTGACTATCGTACAAATATTTTAACGCAGTATAGATTCTTGAGGTCAAAAGAAATAACACCTTTTTCCTATACCATTTTTTCTGATTCGGCCCTGATAAAAAGATATAGCCATTTTAAGTTTTCATAATGAGCTGTGCCCCTCCTGGAGAAAATTACCTCAAGAATAACTTAAACTAGCTAAATCTGTGACACTACACATCTGTGGATCTTTTAAACAGGAGTTTTATTCAGCCAAAGTACCCAATTTTTCAAATTTCATGATATTTTTTGATTTTTGAACATCAAATTACTCGCATTATGTGGAAAAATGAAGAATACTTTTATTTTACAAAACGTTCAAATATTTTAGAGTCCAACTTAGTTTCAAGAATTGGGATCTTTGAATTTTTGTCATTTTTATGGTACGTATAGAACCTTTTGTGAGATAAAATTAAAAATATCATCTTTTAAAGCGAACCTATTCGGAAAAAATGGTAAAGGAAAAATGTTTCTTTTGACCTTAAGAATCTACTGTTAAAATATTTGTACGGAGTCAAAGACTCACCCTGTATAGCTGATAGATTGAAAAAATTGGATTTCTCGATGAAACTCACTTCATTCGAATTTCCGACCTTATTATAGTTGATAAATTAAAAGGTACCATTTTTTTGATAAAAATTTATTGACCTTTTCTATAGAACTCACCTAGCGTTACTCAAAAATCAAACAGAACTGAAATATTCTTCCGGTTTTCTTACAAAATTATTGTTTTCGAGAATCAGAAAATTCATTCTCTAAATTTTTTTATTTCTGCAGGTTTTTTACCACAAACGATCAAAAACTGTAGAACTTTTTCTTATTTGTGGAAGACCACCAGAACTCATTTTTGCGAAAAAGACGGAGCCACGTGTGGACGTCAAGTTAGCGCCACCAATTTGTTTTTCATTTGTTTCAGGAGTCTTTCAAATCTACCCATTTTTTTTTCTAAGTCGGCGTCAACTTCATATGAGTATATTGACCACGAGATTGGCCCTCTCTCTTGGAGTGTATGTGTGGAAATTACATATCGTTACGTATGCACTTTAGCAATATTTACTTCACTACTAATTGAAAAATATTGCAATGTACTTATAGAATAACTCAAATAACTTATATTTTGGGTAAGTATTTATTTTAGGTACTTGTTTTAGTTGTAAAGGGCTGAATGTCCTCTAACAAGTTCTGGAGACAAAACTTGTATGGATCTGGAATATTCAAGTATACATATCGAATTTATCATCTCGTTTTCATTTTCAAAATACATTGTCTATTTTCTCCCCGATTTTCTCTCAGATCCCATGGAAGGGAAAGACAATTCGTAGTAGGTCGAGAAATTCCGAAATTTCTTACGATGCAATTATTTAGATTAAGCAACAACAAAATCTTCAATTTTTTCTAGAATTCGGTACGACATTCCGTATTTCATTCATTGCTCAATATTTTCATAATTCCGCTAACATGTAAATAGATAATTTACATAGGTATAAAAGAATATTCCTTCGAACCAAATATAAATACACTGTCTTTCGTATGATATCGATTGATGATATCAACAGTTCATTAATCATCATTGAAGAATTGAAGATTGATAGCGTTCTATAACAGGAGAATTTCTTTCACCATTATCATTCTTGTTGGTAATGACACATCAAGCTAATGCTAATGCATAACTTCGATATGAAAATTTGAACCTAAGTTGAAGGATTAGGGTTTGAATAAATTGGGAGCATAATAATAAAATATTCATGATGAGAACATGAGGAATAAAACTTGAAGGCTGAAATCATGCACTCACCTGAAATATAATTTCTATTGGGTAACCAGCTACAGTGTCTGGTCCTGAAGCCGAGTATTCCAAGTGTCAAACAGCCAAAACCTGACACGATGCCGAACTCCAAATAATACACCTTTCCAATCAAAGACATCATATAGAAACACATCCCTGAGGAAAGTCCACCGCACACGACCATCATCAAAGCAGCCACAGCCAAAGTTGCTTGAACTGGCGGCTTTTCCACGCTGATGTTCATCCAGGATT
This sequence comes from Coccinella septempunctata, assembly GCF_907165205.1. Lineage (NCBI taxonomy): Eukaryota > Metazoa > Arthropoda > Insecta > Coleoptera > Coccinellidae > Coccinella > Coccinella septempunctata. The sequence continues at coordinate 7,501,618 of NC_058190.1, read as the reverse complement.
CAGTTTTGTTTGAGTAAGTTGTTTCACTATAAACGGACTGTACAGGACTTGAGCAAATCGGTGCAATTATGGCTGTATGTTTCTTGTTGTTTGGCGTCATCTGCCTCGAGCCAATTGAATAATTGAGTTTTTGTTGAGCTTTTGGATTTCTTGACGGTGTCTTTTTTTTCGGGGATATTTTCTTTGGCGTTATGAAAGGGTCATTTATCACAGGTGTTCTCGGAATGTTTTGAGGTTGTCTTGGGAAACTAGTCGATGACATACTTTTGGGAGTTTGTTGCCTAACAGGTGTTCTCTTTGGTGTTGATAGGATTTCGTGTAGTTTTTGGGTGGGTGTCATGTTACCATAGTTCTGTATGTAACGTTCTTGTGCGGGTTCTTGAATGTAATCGTATCTAGCTCCTCGTGGGGACATTGCCCGAGGTATAGGACTGTGTATTGGGGTTTTGGTGGGAGAATTGTTTCGACTGATACGGTTCCTGGAGTAAGTCCTAGAATGGCTGCATTCTTGGTCAATTGCATCGTCATGAGCCATATCATCTATGTATTCGTACCTATGGAGATTTGGAGTAGATTTCATCCTGGCAGTTGCTCGTTGTATTTGACTAGGTTGACTACTACGTAATTCTTCGATAGGAACTAGGGCATATCTACCTCTACTTGTTGATTCTGTGTCTACGTCAACGTCTATAACCGCGTATCTTGAAGTATTGGCTTCTGCTACTTGAGTTTCTTCAAAATTCTTCTCTCTAACCGGAGTAATATGTTCAGTCATCGGAATGTATTCATACCTGTGATTCCTAGCAACCCTTTCTTCGGAAGCTGAGTAGGTCACCTCGCACTCTTTCGCCAAGTTTTGTTGCGACTGTATATATTTCCTTCCTTCGTTCTGCGTTTGAGAAACAACAACAATCTTTTTTTCTTTGACTATACCGGCATCGTCGATGACCATTTCTTCGTAGAAGTCTTGTTCCTCGTAGGAATCATTGTGGTTGAGATCATGCACTGAGTGGTCAAGTACTCGATGAGCAGTTTGTGCGCCAATAGGTGGTTTTCTAGGACTTATTTGGGTTCTACTGTGGATCTCGTTTTGATAATTGTAAAACTCACTCTGTTGACAGAAGGCTGGATTTGTATAGTAATTTCCGTTGGTTGACCTTGCCATGTTTAAATCTTTCACACCACCTAATTGAGCGCTTTCAGCATATTATTGACCACTTGTTTTTTGCGATATCACTGTTATCACTGTTAACCTTAAAACGTGGGAGCTTTCGATGTAATAGAGAACAAAGTCTATCATTGACTGGAAGTTGTAACGGTCTTGCTGTTTTGAGACAGGGAGCAGCTGCTTGTACTCGTATTATGTGTGCACATGGGGTAGATATCATAGGCGTCACAACATGAACTTGGGTTCAACTGCGGGGTATGCTTTTCGTGTATTTCAGTTGATTTTTGTTCGAAGTTAACTCATTGTAGTAAAATCGTTATTAATTTGTTCAGATCCAATGTGTTAAGTAAGAAAGAAAGTTATTGAAATTTCGCGTGAACACAGTTCACGTTTCATTAGGTACCTACTTCGGAATATATATCGAAATAGGTTCTTTTTTTAATTTTACATTTTACTGTACCTAGCTAACTGCTTTGAATTCAGTCGATTTCAATAAGGTTCTATTTATATGACCCATTTCCCATAATTTTTGATGAAATACTGGACTGAGACAGCGGATGAACCTACCTATCTCTTTATCATAATCTGTGAAAAGTAAGTATAATCATTATAATAGTAATGCTTACTCAATGATAATCATTATAATTACCAAACAAAGATTTATCATTTCCTAATTCGACAGAGAATTCAAATTTGTTTATTATTAGTCAATATCAAGATTGAAGGAAAAAAATTTGATGCAAGCATGCCAGGAACCCTTGACTTGCGCATAATTAAATGTTAACACCAAAAAAAGAGGGTCTGCTAATGCAGAAGTGAGTGCGCTTTTAAGTTCAACTATGGCATCATACTATAGTAAGATAAAGTATATATCTTCGGTATTTATTATTTTGTAAGAATCTCCATTTTTAGTTTCATCTTACGCCACTTTTCTTCTTCTTCTTTATGGAGATTGTCATGCAAACTTCATACTCCAACTTTTTGGGTCAGAATCAGAAATGGATTTACTTTTGTTTTGATTTGGTCACTTATTGAATTTAATTAATTTGAGTTCCATAACATACACTTCATGAGAGATTGATTATCATCATGCCTTTTCCGTAAAGTAGTAATTGATGAAATTATATCAATTATCTACATGTTTATTTCAGCTATTTTATGAATTACAACTATGTTTTCATATAATCATGTTTTCGATCACACATCACCTTAAAATACATGGAAAAATATTTTCTTTGCCAAGAAAACTCATCATCAATGATCAAATCATCATCAGCAACAAAATATCGTTTCATAACTGGCACAAAAAGTTAGGGTTGCCATTTAAAGACTCTAGCAACCTCGTACAGGGTGAATGACCAAACCCACAACTGTATGTACATGAAAAACTGCGTAATTCAAAATGAAGTTGATCTATTCCCATTTTTCTATAGAATTGTACATATACCCGATTTTGTTATCAAATTTCATCGGCCTATCCCAACTTGGTTTTCGAGTTATAACATCAGGAAGGCAAAAAAACTAAATTTTTACTGTTTCTTGGAATCTGTTCGTCTAAACTCGAGAATTGAGAAAATTTCAGGGGTTTCTAGTTTTTTCACCGTTCTTGATTCTGACGATTATTTATTATGTACACACCATATGTAAGTGTGTATATTTGATATTAACATCATATTATTTTGGCTGAGGTGTCTTCAATTTCGAAACAGAACTTTTTTACCTACTCAAATGTATAAATCGGATCGTTATTTTAATATAAGGATTACTTGGCGGGAATAACAATATTCCTTGCATGGAAATACCCTATTTGCACGCCTATGAATGGCACGCACCAAAGACCTAAAGACCAACGGAAACTTTATTATGCATACGGCAAACGGCTGGTCATTGATGACTGATTTTCTTTCTTGGGGCAATTTTGGAATGGTTTTGATGATGGAGGAAAATAATTATTTTTTAAATTTCGTAGGAAACCTTGCGGCTGCAATCATATGAAACTTTTACATTTGTTCCAACATTATTTGAATGGATTATTGTATAGGACAGTATAGGTAGATAAGACATTACATGGCGATGAAAAACTAAACTGAAACACTATGAAGGTGAGTCAGAAGTAAGAGTAAATATAAATAATTTATTTTATGTTTATTCTTGTTGAAAAATTTCCTCTCATACACACACAGGGTTTGAAATGTTTGTACAGAATAATCACTTATTTAAAAAAAAAGGAATCTACTAATGACTTTTCAAGTACCCATTCATTGAATTAGACAATGCTTTATTTTTTAGTCAATGTCAATAATGGTGTAGCGCAAAATTCGAAGGATTTCAGACGGGGGACACCCTCATACATATTATTGAAACCCTTTTTAGCCCGACTTATGCCTCACCTCAGATTTTGATGATTATTTTTTTTTAGAGGTATCGAATTGAATTAATCTCCATCTGTGGAAACTTATAGTTGAGTATACTTCATTCAAATTTATTTTAGCAGTCGGTTGGTCATGAAATAATTTTCTCAAGTTTTTGTAAATAGAACGAAGTAAGGTTGGCACTCATGAAATGTCGTTAATGTCATAACGCCGTTGCCACAACTAATATCAATTTTTATTACGCAAATGCCGAAAGATATTGAAAAAAGAGACAGGGTTTCAGGAAGTGCTATTTAGAATTCAGGTCCGCTCATTCAAATAGTTATACCCTGATATTCTAAAATCCACAATACGTCAGACGGTAGCGAACATATTCAATGTAAGAGAATTTATATAATGTTTCATCTGAATCTAAACGACTTATATTTCAGCTGAATATTTCCACAATCAGAAAGATTGTGAATGAAGAGGATGACAAAGAATTTCCTTCTATTGGGAGACTCAAAAAAGTGGTGGCAGTTAAGAATTTTATGTTTGAGTGAATTTTCGTTTTCTACAGGATTTTCGATAAATTTCATCGTGGAATAAGTTCCCCAAAATGGATTTTTCTATTTTTCATTTGACTTGTCCTATATACAATGTAAATGTCTCAAGGTACTAATAAATACCTAATTATTATTATTACATCAACGTATTAAAATGAATAGCCACAAATACGCGCAAGTTGCCCTGTTACTTGTTTATTCATGTGAAATTTTTGTTCAAAGGTGAAGTTCATCTTAAGTTGAAACTTCCTTCAATTCCTTTCATTTATATTGATGCAAGATGATTTTTGTTGAAGAATTTAACATTCTTGTAATTATCTGTTAATTCCTTCGGGAGATACCCATTCCCAACCAGTGCATCATATGCATTTCATCTTCAGGTTAATATTTTTGAAATCTACAAATGATGTAAGCCAAAGAAGATAACGAACATTAACTCTCCTCAAGCTGGTGCACATTATGATATTATACTGATCTCTTGTATTTCCCATGCAAATAACTGGATTTGGTATGCCTTTAATCAGTTTGTATAAACTTCAATTATGTTCGTCACATATTTTCCGAAGAGATTCGACATTGTGATAAAATACGTAATAACAGAAACTTTTACGTAGAAAGGACAACATAGCGTTGATTTAAAACCCAAAAATGTTTTGACAAGCTTCATAACCCCTCATTTTCGTACTATATAGAGTGAAATGTGTCAAATTTCCATGGCCAACCGACTGCTTAAATAAAAATGAATGAAGTATAGCTACAATTTTTTGGAAGGTTCGTAAAATGCACTGAATTATGACACTATAATGTTTTCTCACCGTAATTCTCAATTAATTCCAATGTTTCTATCAATAGAACTCAAGTTAATTTATTGAAAGAAATGTGAATTATTGATCAACTTTGGATTAAAATAGAACTGAATCATTAATTTCCTGAAATTTTTTTGGGTTTTCACCAATCTCTGAAACAAAATCAATTAAAAAATGAAATGAACGATTTGCTTGCATTTTTTGGACGTGTAAAAACTCTCGAGCGACTAGCCCGAGTGACTGAGTTTGTTTGGATTCGGGGCGATTGTTTATTCGCGCGGGTTTCTGATTGAAGAAGTATATGCGTTCAAAATTCGTAAGTACATGTAGGTATACTCCATCCACTTTTATTTTAGCAGTCGGTTGGCCATGGAAATTTGACACATTTCACTCTGTATAGTACGAAAATGTGGGGTTATGACGCTTGTCAAAACATTTTTGGGTTTTAAATCAAACGATGGTAATTGAAGTTTATACAAACTGATTGAAGGCATACCAAATCCAGTTATTTGCATGGAAAATACAAGAGATCAGTATAATATCGTAATATGCACTAGCTTGGGGAGAGTTAATGTTCGTTATCTTCTTTGGCTAAAGTTTGAATACGTTACATCAGTAGTAGATTTCAAACATATTAACCCGAAGATGGAATGCATATGTTGCAGTGGTTGGGAATGGGTATCTCCCGAAGGAATTAACATATAATTTCAAGAATGAAATTCTTCAACAAAAATCATCATGCACCAATATAAGTAAAAGGAATTAAAGGAAGTTTCAATCAAGATGAACTTCACCTTTGAACAAAAATTTCACATGAATAAACAATTAGCAGGACAACTGGCGCGTATTTGTGGCTGTTCATCTTAATGCATTGATATAATAATAATAAATAGGTATTTATTGGTACCTTAAGACATTTAAATGTATAGGAAAAGTCAAATATAGAAATAGAAAAATCAATTTTCGGGAAATTATTCTACGATGACATTCATCGAAAATCTTGTAGTGAACCTCGTAGTGAACTTTTCGCAATAATTCACTCAAACATAAAATTCTCAAATGCCACCACTTTTTTGGGTCTCCCAATAGAAGGAAATGCTTTGTCATCCTATTCATTCACAATCTTTCTGATTGTGGAAATATTCAGCTGAAATATAAGTAGTTTAGATTCAGATGAAACATTATATAAATTTTCTTACATTGAATATGTTCGCTACCGTCTGACGTATTGTGGATTTTCAGATTATCAGGATATAACTATTTGAATGAGCGGACCTGAATTCTAAATAGCACTTACTAAAACCCTGATTCTTTTTTCAATCACTTTCGGCATTTTCGTAATAAAAATTGATATTAGTTGTGGAAACGGCGTTATGACATTAACGACATTTCATGAGTGCCAACCTAACTTCGTTCTAGTTACAAAAACTTGAGAAAATTATTTCATGGCCAACCGACTGCTAAAATAAATGTGAATGCAGTATATTTATTAATTAATGATTATTCGTACAAGTTTTTAATTTATAAGGAACATGGAAGATTCAAGCTTCCGGAGCAGCGTCTTTATGGATTCGGCATCCATTCTCAAATAGTTCCTGCAGTCCATAGGAAAATTTTCACCGAACTCATACGATTTTCCATCCATTCTTTCACCCAACATCTTCTGTTTCTCTTCTTTGGAATATTCAGATACACTGCCAAGCGCAGAGCCACTTTCAGTTTGCGTTTTTTATTTAATTTGTCCATTTCAAGCTATGGAGTGCCGCTGAAACCGTTGAAAATTTCAACATGCCACGAGTCACGCCAACCACTCGCTCATAAAATGAGAGATTTCGAATTGGACGCTCCAAAGCACACGCAAGGCTGCGCGAAAAGCCGTTGCGACCTCAAAACACAAAATAGTTAACAAGCGCCACTCCATACCGCGTGAAAACACGAGTGACTGCTACTCACGATTCGATCGCGCGCGAAAAAAGTGTTGTCCTAATTGGTGAACGATCGCGCGACCAGGCGATCGCGTTGGTCGGTCGCATCGCGTCTTGATCGCGCGATGAAAAATGGGTGTCCTAATTCGGAACGCCTATTCGAGCGAATAGATGTGGTCGGTCCGATCAATTCACTATCGCGCGACCACCGTAATGAGAGAATGGTTTTTCAAACCTATCCACTCATTTTAGAAGAATCTTTTAGTTTTCATTTTCAAGTAATTTCATTTTCAAATTAATTTTGGAGAATAGTTATTTTCCTATCAAGTGCGGAAAGTGATACTTGCCCGCACGAAACTGCCGTTGCCCGAACGATGCGAAGCAGAGTTCGGGTAAGCAGTTGATTAATAATAAGTAATCATATCTCATTTGATTAATTCATATATAATGACAGACGTAATTCTGCATGTCGTTACCATTGGTTTCTCATCGTTGACGTTCGGTGCATAGAGACATGATAGAATTTAATTTACTCTATAATATTTGCGTGCGGGAAAAACCCCTGCTAATCCATTCCCGCACGCAAATGCGTGCGGGAAAGAAATAGCAGGCGTTTTTCCCGCACCTTTTGGGAAAGTGACTCTTTGCAACTTGGAATGCGTGCGGGAAAAAGGTTGAACGCGCACGCTTGTAGAAAAATGTATTATTCCGCACATACATCACGATCTGTGTCGCGATGTCACGATCGTGATCGTGATCGTGGACGACTGGCATTCAGCGTTCAGTCGATGACTAGCGTTCAGCGTTCAAACGCTGCAGGTTGAGGTGATCGCAGGACGCAACTAGAGAAATGGCTAACAGAGCGGATTCCTCGACAGAAAAACTAATTGAAGAAGTAAAAAGACATAGAGAGCTGTATGATATGTCCTCTCCTGAATATAAAAATGTTCGTTTAAAAAATAAAATATGGGATGATATTGCGAAAGAAATGGGAGGATATACAGGTAAGTTAAATAATATCAGTTTTTTAATGAATTTATTCATATTAGATTTTTACAAATTATTGAAATAATTAACAAACTTCTCCCGTATTGTGAAAGCTTGGTTGGATGCTCTTCTACCGTCGACTGGAATATTGCCGACTGTGAAAAAATAGCCGCAAGTTAGGTCTGCCATCTGTTAAAATAGCGAGATATCTGAAATAAAGTGAAAGAGATGGCGCGCAACGCCACTTGTTAGATGAGGATGGTGGATGCCTGCCGACATAACATTTACAAAATTATAATTACCTAATGAATATTATGAAAAAAACTTAAAGTATTAAGAGATTTATTTTATAATAAAAAAATAATTTATTCATCTGAAGAATTTTTTTTCGTGTTTCTTCAAAATCAGTATCTTGAATCAAGTTATATTTTATATCAGTGTATTACATTTTCTAGTCCAAGTCCGATTCCTCGCAGTTGTCACTATCGTCGTCGCAATCATTTTTCATCATCTGAAAATGTGTTAGCTCAATTACATAATACATTTTCTACTTGTATCGGAGTTGAACTTCCCAGAAATCATGTTGGTTTCAGGGCACCATCCAGAACAAGCCAACCATTTATTCTCCGCACTAAACTTTAAACAGTGGTACTTAGTAGCATTGAGCAATATCGAATTGACGAAAATCGTCCGTAGCACCTTTTGTTTTAATGATTTCCAAACCTATAAAATGTGGGTTGAAACAAACCCTTTGATTTTTTCAATGAATTTTTCATCATTCTCTTTTGTCGCATACATCTTGTTGAACGTGATAAATCGTCCAGTGTCTTTGGAATGAACTTTGGTGAGATTTATCATCTCTTTAAAAAATTCTTCTTATGTTTCGATATTAATTTATTTGGACCTTATTCTTATTAGAATCTATTATATGCATTGCGCCCGAACTCTCAATATCCGTATAGCGCCCGATGAAGGGTGATTACATAAATAATATCAACAGCGTTGTGTACAACGAGCTTCAACACGTGGTTATAATATACGAATAACTCAGATGCACTGTTGAGAACCCTAAGATTCCTTTCACACCACGGGTTTTTACCGTCGGGTTTTTACCGGAAAACAACCGAATGAAAAATTATTCATCGGGTTTTATCCGTACGGTAGGCACATCAAGCTCTCGAATCTCGTGGCGAAAAGCGCCGCCGAAAATGCAATCTGGTTGTTTTCCAGTGCAAAACTAAACAGGAACATGTGTGAAAGATCCCATAATATCAGTAGATATAATTCGGAACATCGGGTAAGAACTCGATGGTGCGAAATGAGTCTAACTCTCTCTTACTTTATTTCGGATATCTCGCTATTTTAACAGATGGCAGACCTAACTTGCGGCTATTTTTTCACAGGCAGCCATACATTATCCTATTCGAAAAAAAATTAGCTTTAATTTGATATCAAAAACATCCGTGTACGTAATGAACGTAGTAATTCTGCAGTGGGATCTTAGACTATAAGGGTCTAAAAAATAATCTCCACTTAAGTACTAACATTCCGAATGCATTTTCTACAACGCGACGGGCTCTATATAAACGGTAATTAAAATTTTCTTTATAAGGATCATGCCGTGATTGTCTGTAGGGAAATGGTCTCATCAAGAAATTACTTAAGGTGAAAGCTTCATCACCTATCAAAACACCAGGAATATCCTTATTTCCGCCAGGTAAAGGTCTATCTGGGGAAATATCAAGTGTGCCATCCTTGAATCTTCTTCCCATAGCAGATGCCTCAAAGATTCCCCCGTCACTATTTTTACCATATGCACCTACATCTCTGCAAATAAATTTATATTCGGGGCTAACGATTGCCATGAGAACAATTGAAAACTTTTTCAAGTAGGAAAAATAATTTGACCCACTTTTCTTTGAACATTTGATGGTTACATGTTTCCCATCTATACAACCCAAACAATTTGGAAACTGCCACAAATTTTCATATCCTAAATTATTCTCCCAAATCTCTCTTGTGGGCTGTGGCATATATATTGGATGCAACCTATTCCATATAGCTGTGCAAACTTCTTCAACAATTGATGCGACAGTGGTAAATCCTAATCTGTAGCTATGGCCAATGGTCTTGTAAGAATCACCAGTAGCTAAAAACCTGAGAAAATTTTTGTTTTGGTTTTCAAATATTCAAAATTTTGATAGAAATATTTTTTGCAGGGGAGGAGTTGAAAAAACGTTGGAAAAACTTAAGAGATTGCTTTTCAAAGCATCTGCGCGCAGAGAAAATCCGGACGGGGCAAGCAGCTGTCAGTTTCTCCCGATATAAAACCTGGCCATGGGCGCAGCAGATGGTATTTTTCAGGCCCTTTTTGCACCATGCACCAACAGAATCGAACGTTTTTGCTACTGATTGTGAGACAGAGTCCAGGACAGAGCCCAGGACAGAGCCCAAGACTGAGCCCAGAACAGAGCCGAGTACAGAGTCCAGGACAGAGCCTCTAGAGTCTGAAATCGAGACCAGCAACTCCCAAAATGAACATGAAAATTTTATGGCTGAAAAAAATATGGGCCAGAAAAGAAAACGGTCGGATGTTGCAACGGATAATTCTTCTAACATTGATAAGGTATTGAACTATTTGGATAAAAAACACTGCAATGAACAGAAAGACAGCATAGACTTGACATTCCAAGCATATGCTGCAAGTGTTAAAAAGTTAACGATTCGCCGGCAGACTATGGTGAAATATAAAATAGCTAAACTTATAATGAAAGAAGAGCTAGCACAACAATTGGAGTCTGAGAAGGAGAATCAACCAGCTTCAGTATAATCAAACCGTTCTGTTGAGTACCTAATGAACTGAAAATAAAGAACGTTGAAATTATAATTTTATACTGCAATGTTTCGGGGTCTATATCAGACTACTTCATCAAACGAAAATAAATTTTCGAAAATCTTTCTGAATTGTATCTTTTGTTTGACATTAATTTCACTGATCGACAAAATTATAGCTTTGTTCTCCCACCTAAGGAAATATGTATATATATTTTTAATCTTCGTAGCCAAGGTATAAACGCACAATAAATAAAAAGTGGAAGTTAGCTCTTGTTGTTTTTTAATAATTATATTCATGATTTTTAACAAAAACAATGCATTATAATATTTGCAATGGTGTAAAAGATTCCGATCGCTTAGATCTTTTGTCTTTTCTGCTGTAGGATGACTCCAGTATTTCTCTAACGATGGACCACCAATAATCAGCAAGCATAGAGGGTTCCCCTTTGCCTTGGTAGCGTTTTTCGAATGACGCGATGTCTTGATGGAATCGCTCTCCATGCTCGTCACTTACGGCTCCCATATTTTGTGGAAAGAAATTAATATGTGATTGCAAAAAGTGTATTTTTAAGCCCGTTTGCAAGAGCCGAGAATTCTCTAGAGAATTTGCTCGAAAATTCATGCGCCGTGAATTATATACCCTTGCATACGGACTTTCGGTAGAATTCTCTGTTCAGTTGCATACAAAATAATCTCTGCCGTTTCCTTGCGAGAATTTTGTAGAGAATTCTCCAGAGAATTCTCGGCTGTTGCAAACGGGCTCTAAGGACATGTTGCATCCCATTTTTTGATGAGCCTGTAACATCGTTTTGACGATATTTACATATTGCGGAGATTTGTGATTGCCAAGAAAATTTTTGGTCACTTCTACAAAGGACAACCAGGCTTCTTTTTCAAAGTCATTCGATGCTGCCAGAAACCGAACTTGTTTCAATAGTTTGTTTATTTTATAAATTATCGTAGGATACAGAAGTGCGAACATGGACAATTCACGCATGTCTTTTATTTTGATAACGGGAGCTAAACAAACGTAAGTACTATTATTTTTGTAATAAGGTGAGGAATACCTAACAGAAAAATATAAATCTCTTAGGTGGGACATGTTGCATCCCATTTTTTGATGAGCCTGTAACATCGTTTTGACGATATTTAGGTACATATTGCGGAGATTTGTGATTGCCAAGAAAATTTTTGGTCACTTCTACAAAGGACAACCAGGCTTCTTTTTCAAAGTCATTCAATGCTGCCAGAAACTGAACTTGTTTCAATAGTTTGTTTATTTTATAAAGTATCGTAGGGTACAGAAGTGCGAACATGGAGAATTCACGCATGTCTTTTATTTTGATAACGGGAGCTAAACAAACGTAAGTACTATTATTTTTGTAATAAGGTGAGGAATACCTAACAGAAAAATATAAATCTCTTAGGTGGGACATGTTGCATCCCATTTTTTGATGAGCCTGTAACATCGTTTTGACGATATTTACATATTGCGGAGATTTGTGATTGCCAAGAAAATTTTTGGTCACTTCTACAAAGGACAACCAGGCTTCTTTTTCAAAGTCATTCAATGCTGCCAGAAACTGAACTTGTTTCAATAGTTTGTTTATTTTATAAAGTATCGTAGGGTACAGAAGTGCGAACATGGAGAATTCACGCATGTCTTTTATTTTGATAACGGGAGCTAAACAAACGTAAGTACTATTATTTTTGTAATAAGGTGAGGAATACCTAACAGAAAAATATAAATCTCTTAGGTGGGACATGTTGCATCCCATTTTTTGATGAGCCTGTAACATCGTTTTGACGATATTTACATATTGCGGAGATTTGTGAACCAAGAAAATTTTTGGTCACTTCTACAAATAACAACCCGGCTTCTTTTTCAAAGTCATTCAATGCTGCCAGAAACTGAACTTGTTTCAATAGTTCGTTTATTTTATAAAGTATCGTAGGGTACAGAAGTGCGAACATGGACAATTCACGCATGTCTTTTATTTTGATAACGGGAGCTAAACAAACGTAAGTACTATTATTTTTGTAATAAGGTGAGGAATACCTAACAAAAAAAATATAAATCTCTTAGGTGGGAGAACCCTTGTTGAATAGTGTTTTCAATACATAGAAACAGAAACTGCATAGAAACGTTGATTAATTAATTAATTTTATTTATTTCTACCGAACAATTTGCTAAATTATTATCTTGCTCCAATAAAATACACGTAGACTCTTTAATCTTTCGTTTATAATGCTCTGGCTCCGTCATTAAAATTTTAGTGTTATTCCAATCCATCATGTGGTCTCCTGTATTAGAACAAATATGATCTGCGATCTGTGATCGATTAATTTCTCTATTTTTAATATTATTTTCATATTCGCGTTTTCTTATTTCTAGAGGTCTAGACGTTTCGCACCTGTACAAATTTTACCACAAATACAGGGAATGTTGTAAATACAATTTTTTGATTTTTGTTTTTTGTTCAAAGGTTTAGTTTTTGTATATATAGATCTTAAATCATTTTGCGTTTTAAACATAGTTCTTATGTTGAATTTGGAACCGGTTCTTCTTAGTTTTTCTGAAAGACCATTAGCATAAGGAATTACGTTCAATAAATTTTGTTGTTCTTGACGGTTTGTTGGTTGTTCCTGATCATTATTATGATTTTGGTTAGTTATTTTTCTCTCTAAATTTAATATTGTTTTTTCAATAAAATTTGTCGGGTATTAATTATCCCTAAGAAAATGTTTAATCATTATTTCTAATTTTGGGTGTAGATGAAATTCAGAATCCTCCCAGAATAAATTTCAATCGATATCTGAATCATTCATCAATCGATCAAGTTAGGTTGAGTTGTTGGGTGAAAAAACCACTTTATACATGAAAATATAATTTTTATCGATTAAAATATAACGATTTTTATTAGTGAGATAGTGAGATTGTGAACTCTTTTTTCTTGCTCGAGCTTTCGAGATCATTCACGTTTCATCTCTCCATCTCGAGCAAGAAAAAAGAGTTCACAATTTAATTGAAGATTGCTGCTATCTCACTAATTAAAATCGTTATAATTCACATAACAGCAATGAATTACAAATAATAATTGAAATATATATAAAATAAAAGACCAAAAAGTGGAAATATAGTACAATCGCGATACTGTGAACACTCGCTCGTTAGAACGGCTCAATAGCGTGAACAACATTGTTTCTGCCAAAAAGGGTGCAAACTAAGATCTCAAAATTTTTTCAACAAAATCTTCGATAAGAATGTATTTTAGTTTTATTAGATAATAAATCTGTATAGCAATATGTTTTAGAGTTTGTATTTCAGTGACCTCCGGTAACATGAACAACCTCTATTGTGTGAACAACCCTGGTTTTATTCTGTTCACGTTATCGCGATTGTACCTTGTATAACATTTCATGAGAATATGTATCCCAATAAACACACACACGTGTATTATACGTTTATATGTAGTGGGGGACGTTGATTTCACATATAATCAACGTTTCTAGTCTAACTGGTTAGATTAATCTTTATTGAAGACGAAACTAAAGACCTAAAGACCTCCTTCCTGTAGCCACTATTATGAAACTGAAGCGTTTTTTTGTCGTGCAAAGTAGTAAATATTGGCATATGTGACATTGTAAGAGCAAAACCGATCACTTTTTCATAATAGATTGAATATGTTCTACCAGTTACCATTAGTTATGAAATTAGTTTATAATTTGAATCAATTCAAGAGACTGGTAATGAGTGATATCTTTGAGTATCCAACCCCAATAACATTAACACAAACAATACTCAAATAATACTCAATGGTTATATTAAGAATAGATTGAGGGGATGACTATTGATGTAGATATATGTATTGTAAATATGATGTTATGAACTCTAGGCTGCGATGGTCTGGTTGACAGCGATGTAGGGTAGGAAGCCAAAGGTAGTAGGTTCGAATCCCGCCGTGGTGATGGATGTTTGCCGTTTTCTTGATGAACCTAATTTGATAAGAGATAATGTTGGCTAATGAAGACGATTACAAAGCTAATAGGGGTAGTGGGCAGAAAAACAAATGACATTTTATTTGAGAATCAACATTTGAATTTCGTATTGTAGCAACGTTACTTCAATCGTAGGCAACGTTATATTCTCGTAGAATTTTCTTTTCAAAAACATTGTCCACTATACGTTACTGTAACACTAGAACGAAACGTATTTCCTAACGACATTTTTCCAGTTTCTCAACGTAGTGTCACTTGAAGAATTCAACGTTACTTCCACGTATTTCTGTTTATTGGGATGTATTGGTATATAGCACTTCAGGAAATTCAGGAACAATCGTTTCTTTCAAATTAAGAGTTTATCGAGACGGATAGTTGTAGGTACGAATATATTTTGTATCTTCTTCTGCATTCAAGAAAAAGTCGGCAATAAAATATGACATAGCCACAATAATATGGAATAAAGTATAAGCTTATAAGTTTCCGCAAATTGAGACTAATACCATGCTATTCCTTATTAAGCATATTATATATAAAAAATAATCATAAAAATCTCTTGTGGCATAAATCGAAGTTAAACCTTAATTATAGAAATTACCTTCAATAACACAACTCCTGAAATAATCCAAAGACACAAAAAAAAGGGATTGAATATGCTCGTAAACAACAACCAAAAAATTGATCCTATATTGATTCGGTATTATCCATAATCCGTGCTGATCTCACTTCTGTCTGTATTATCAAACTGATATGGATTTCTTTACATTTGCGTTTGGTAAATGTTAGAAATCATAATTTAATCGAGCGCATTTTAGGCTTTTACGAATTGGCTCCCGAGTCGCGACTAGTCGAGAGTATTTGCTCGGCACGCTCCGATTACTCGTCTTTCTGTGGAATTTCTTTGCGGCCTCAACCTGCAGCGGTTGATTAACAGATAGCGATTTCCCTACCCTCTAAATCAGATGATTTCTCCTTTTACCTCCCCCACTAGGTGCCTACGAAATTAGTACGTAATATATCGAAAATGTCTATTTGTGTATAAAATTTAGGATGAACATTTGCTAATTCTAGATATATTTTTTCATGGCATGGAACGTATGCTTCTAGAAAATAGATCCTCCAAACTCCATATTCTTCAATTTGTTCATTCTGGTATTTAACCCTAGATATCTACTCGTCTTACCGTACCATATTCCTCTAATTTTATAGTAGAGGTAAAGATGTCACTACATATTCTTCTCGTCGTCGTTTTCTTAGTTTATAATCTATTTATTATTGTTTTCGTTGGTAGGCTTGTAGCTGGTTTGTTTCTTTTACTTCCGACTTCTGAAAGTTCTGTTTTTCTAAAATTATCAAATTCAATTTTCGAGCATTCTTGTTGCTTCTAGACTTGATTATATTGGAGTTGCAATAAAAACTCCGATACTAGCAGTCCTTTGTAATGAAGACTGTGGGAGATAGGACTTTGTTTTCATTGAATGTAGGTACAAAGGTGTTGACTTTGTACCAACATTAAAATTTATGATCAAGAGGCCCATTTTCATCATTTCGGATCATTGGGTTCAATGTTTGGGAAATCATTCGCCATCCTTCAGTTGGATGGGATCTAACGAAAAGGAATATGTATATTCATACTGAGTATTTCTTAGTATTTCTTGTGGAATAGAATGATAGGTATTCTCTAATTCGATATCCAAATTGAGTATGATTAATCTTCTGAAGCTTAAGTGTATTTTCCGGTGTCCAAACCATGCTTGAAAAAATTTAATCATAGAGCTTACTTTCAATAATAGAATTTGAAAACCTCTAATTCATATTTGAGAATGATACTCCTATTTATTACAAACATTGAACCGTATAATGATATTATAAATTTCACCAAAAACATTCGCAAGTCAACTCTAGCCTAGACGAGTCCG
The DNA here is from genome assembly GCF_907165205.1 of Coccinella septempunctata. NCBI lineage: Eukaryota > Metazoa > Arthropoda > Insecta > Coleoptera > Coccinellidae > Coccinella > Coccinella septempunctata. The sequence goes on along the minus strand of NC_058190.1, from coordinate 7,485,062 downwards.
TCTCATCTCATGGAGATCCAAGCTTTTGATACAAGCCTCAACTACATACTTTATAGTGAAAATATGTGACTGTGCCGTTTCTTTAGTGTAATGAACAGAGAGTACCTTAATTTTTCACCGCACCTCCATGTGAGATATTTTGACTAAAATTCAGAGTGAGAACCTTAGATTGCAAAGTTTTTTAGTGGAATTTCACACCTGTTGGTGTGCTCATGAAAATATATAACATTTTATTTTGTTCATTAGAAAACCATTATTGTTACTCAGTAGTCATCATATTATTACTTCAAATGAGAATATAAAAACAAAGTAATATTCATAATATAGATGATTAAAAAGAGACCCACAATGTTTTTGTATTTGGTACACATCAAACATTTTTGCGCACTCAATTATACAGGTTGTTTCAAAAAAACGTGACCTCATCTCTGAGATAGGTAGAAAACGGAAAATGAATTGGGATTTGTTTAGAAGAAAATTTTCGTAACGCCATCCGTATTCAAGATAAAGGGAGTTGAAGAAAAAAATTCGAAACTACTGGCAACATTTCAATGAAATTTTACACGAATATGTTTTGAAAGCTGATACATTACATGAATTTTATTTTATATCTGACTCTCATAGAGGGAGCTAGTCACACTGTTTGTATCATGAAGTTAGATTTATTAATCAAAATTTCAAGTGAACTTAAACATCACTCAATTTCACACAAAAAAGGTACTCTTAGTAAAACTTTCGGAATATGCTGATTTGAAAATTATAAAGTATGTAGGTAATAACCGATACTGGTATAAAGTAATAATAAAGTGACTTTATATTGGATTGGGAATGAATGTTTGAGTTGTAATAAATTCTAGACTTAATCCCATTTCGCTATCATAAACAAGTAAGTGGTGTAGTTTTAGGTAGAATCTACTACACCAAACAAGCATAGCAAGGGAATGGCAAGTGTAATAAAATTCGGACCTGGTGTAATAAATTTTAATAAAACTGTGACAAATTTAAGTATGCTTCCGGCTTTGGCAGCGTGATTTGGCAGGTGCAGTTACTGTGATGCTGCATAAATCCTGAGTCAGTCACGAAATCGGTGATATTTGATTATCAATAAAATCCGAATTATTAACACTATGCAAATGAAACTTCACATTTTCAATAACCTCATCATTGACATCAAATCTCAAAAAAAAATTTACATCAGGTATTATTCAAACCCAAGTTATGAGGGTTAAAAAAAAGATTTATTAAATCGCCACTCGTATTAGTTTCTAATTAGCGACAAACAGCGGACGAAAAGTGTTTACGGACGAAAAATACTTGCCATCAAAAATAATCGACTCTTCGTCCTGCAATTAGAGGTCGACGAAAAAAATTGAGTTATGGCACTACGAGGAATTTTAGGTTTTCAATTTCAAGGTTTTCGTAATAGTTTCAATTGCTTGGAATAAACCATATTATCATTATATCAATAAGTACTTTCTCGGATGCCAGGATATCTCGCCGGGGTTGATTCCTTTTGTTTCTTATTCATTTGTCTACAAGACAGTTTATGGATGTATAAAATACGTTAATGTGTTTAAAATGTAGGTAATGCTGTGTTATGGCAATAAACGCTGAATATGAATAGGTATACCGATTTAATCAATGATTAAATTAAAAAAAAAACTCATCGACATATGTACGGGTTTTGTTGTGTCAAATTCCACAAAAATATGGAATTATTTATATGGGTTTTCATGATTTCTTCAGTATTTTTAAAATCTATCTACCTTCTTATAGGTACCATATGCCAAATTTCACTTTTCTGAAAGTTATCTCATGTTAATGGACAATTCTCAGGAGTTATTGTTGAAAACCAGTTGGATTTATTTCTCCTTTGGATGAGTACGTGAGGAAGACGTCAAGTTTTAACTACCACTATTTAATTTATGTACCCTTTACATGTTCAACGTAGTGTTCAGTATTGAAATTATTGAGCTCCCCCATTTCCTTCACCTGCATTGGTCACAATACATCACAAACTGCCTATTGCAAAAAAATGTCTCCAACAGGTGGTATCAAATACCTTTATCCGGGATAACCAGTTGCAGTTCACTTTAAACCTCGTGGCATTTCATACCAACCAAGGTCCCTCACTTGTTAACTTACCCATCTAGTAAAGGTGAAGAAAGAAACAGCGTGAAAGAGATAGAAGCAGACCAAGCATCAACGGTCCACTAAATGGGCAAATGCCGCTATTCTTGCCCAGGATCTAGTTGGTACGTTTCAGGTACTTCAAAGTGTTACTTGTTGTAGTCAATAAACTTTGGAATTATTCCTCCAACAGGAAAGTGAGGTGAATGAGTGAAACCGTGCGTTTTCTTCCGTTTTGAAAGTGCTACGTGAAGTTCAAAGCTGGATCTTGATGGGATGAAGGAATTACGAGGAAAACTAACGATTTAGGTATGTCACGAAGTCATAAGGTGCAAGTTATTTCAAATACCTTCAACAGGCTCCTAGATACGCTAAGCCGTAGTAGCTGGTACAGATAAACCTATAGATTACTTCTGAATGTGCCAATATCTAAGGGTTATATTCATGCTTGTTTTGACAAAAAAGATTCTCATATTGCGAGTCCAAAATGTTAGAAAAAACCCTTATTTTATAAGGGTACCTGAGTAACTGATTAGGTCTAAGTCACAGTGAATTTACATCGCAATTATCATTAAAAACTGCAGGGATCAATGCACTTTTTCATGAGATGGGATGTGCTAATCGTTTTCTACTGAGAAAACTCATCAAATGGAATGTGAATGTGAGAGACTTTTGCATTCTCATATTTATGATGATCAAGGACAATAAAAAGCAAGAAAATTTGGTTGATTTGATCTGTTGGACGAGAAAAAATGATTACTTCTTAAATTCGGAAAGAGATGAACAAGAAGCATTCTTGAATTCGTCATCCTTTCATCCTAAAAATACAGACTAAAAAGTAACGCACAAAATTTAAATCTTGAGTGTTTACTTTTTCGTAGAAAAAAAGGCTAAAACAGATACATCTTTTGTTGCTGAGTACGATTTAGTCATCCCTTTTCATTATGGGAATCTCGATGGGAATAAAATGGTTACACTTATTGAATACGAAAGCATGAATTTAGTAGGAAATTGATGGATTATCTGAAATGAAAATCACAATTTAAAAAATAAATGAATATGTAAATAAATAATTAATACGTTCTTTCGTCTCTCGTCAACTACTAGCCTATACGAAAAAGGCATTTTTCATCTCTATAATAAAAAAGATTTGACAAATCAATAAATTACCAAATCATCCAAAATAATGATTTCTAGCACAAATAAAAGTAACGGTTTTCTGTTATCTGACTGGTTGCCATTTGAAAACATCTCAATTATACAGGGTGAGTCTATGACTCCAACAAATATTTTAAAAGTAGATTCTTGAGGTCAAAGGAAACACTTTTTTCTCATACCATTTTTTTCGATTCGGCCCTGATAAATCACAGATATTTTTTATTTTTGATCATTAAATAACTCGAAAACGACGCATTATACGAGAAAACATGAGGAATACTTTTATTTTACAAAATGTTCAAATATTCCTTAGATAGCGTTCAACTTAGTTTGAAGAGTTGGGTTCCTTGAATTTTTGGTATTTTTATGGTACGTAATGGTCATAATGAGGAAACTGGAAAACGTAGGTGATATCTTGTGTTCTAAAAAGATTCATCAAATAAATGAAAAACTATATTCCGAAGTTCATTTCATTCGATGAAACGGTTTGTGAGATAGAACTAAAAATATAATTTTTCCATAGTTTTTCAACAGCCTGTATCTTTTAAACCTAGCCGATTCGGAAAAAATGATATCGATTGAAATTTATTCTGGGAGGATTCTGCATTTCTTAATAAACTTTTTAGGGTTTTCACTCCCAATCTCTGAAACAAAATCAATTAAAAATTGTTGGAGATTAGGTTGGTTTAGGATAAATTCTTCTTCAATGAAACGCACTTTGTGAAACAATCTGTATATTGATTCAATCGATTTAACGGAGGTCGATCTATACTCTCAATGAATATCAAACAAGAACTGACTGAAACGGAGAGAAATATCTTATTCCTAAAAGATGCTTATATACAGTATATAGGTTCCAATAGCAAAGTACATAATATGGTTATCACAGTCGAAAACTGCTGGGGTATGTTATTCAACACTTTGACCGCCAGCACTAATATTGTTGACTAATAAACCAATCGCATTTGACATATTTATATTTGTCGAGAATTCTGAATGAGTAAGGGATTTGGTTTTGCTTTACTCTGATGAATTTATCTCAACACGCCGCCTCAAAATCAAATCTCTTATCTTTTATAATACAATGCTCAATTACCTATACATATCATTACATATCAAAATTGCATGCAAAAATAAAATATTCCTGAGTATAGAAAGACCCTCCATTTGTTATCTGGGGCAATATAAGTATGGTCCAATATTCATTGCAAGGATGTGGGAAACCCAGAAAAACCACACCAGACCATTGCTATTAGAAATTGTATAGATACATATTATAATACCTTCAGTATCAAATATAGTAATACCAAGTAAATATACATTTAACACTTCAATTTACTAAACCTAAACCTGCTATGAAATAACAGACATTAGTCTGGTAATGGTTTGATTTAAATAACGGAGAGCTGATAACCTCTGCAATTTTATTTGAGTTTTATAATATATCATAATTTTTATTTCGGGAGAAAAGATATTCGATGTCAATATGTTCTGATCTCGTATGATTTGCAGTACCTACTATTCCCAAAACTAACACAAGCTAAAACAACCATTATTTCTATCTTCATAATAATAATGATAGACATCATAATAGTCAAATTAAAACCTTTTTTTATAGTCTTAACTCACGTATTATGACGGCTTTTTATAGAACCATATTGTATATAACCTTTTTCTGTGGATGAGGCAGCGATTAAGGTTTGCATTTTTTTTTTTTTTAACAAATTGTACTTATTATTTTCCAAAAAGTTGAATTCAAATAATTCGAACAAATTTTATAATCTTGAATCATTTGATAACTCCGTAAGAACATCCAAAGTTCTTTTGTTCTTCTTTTATTAAAAAATCTACTTAAAATATATAGATCCATTTTAATTATACTATGAGTTTTTTTTTTTTTTTTTTACACAGTGCTTCATAATCTTCTTTTGAAAACACTTATATAATGTAATAATTTTTTTATCAGAATTAATTTTATTTTGTTTTCTATCAACTCTGATTCCTAAAAAAAAACTTGATTGCTTTTGTCATAGAAAATCCATCAATTAGAACATATCAATGTTTCATCATTCGTTGTATAACTACTACAATATATCATCCGGATAAAGTACCTCATAATTATATATTTTGCGATATATTTTGCCTACCTATAAGATATGCATCGATGAGTATGAATTTCGAAAACCGAAATCATTTTAGATCCTTTTCGAATTTTTGTTTGTTTTATCTCCTACGTATAGGGCTTTACTCAATTGACGAAATCGACAATCGTTTCCTCACAGGGCCTTTCTAAGAATTTCTTGCTCTAAGAAAACTATTTAACTAATCAGCTATTTGAAGGGAAAGTTTAGACATCTAAATATTATATGATGTATCAATGAATTAAATCGATTGCAAGAGTTACTATGTATCTGAAGCTTGAAATTCTGACGACCGATTCAAAAGTTTGAGCATTATCTAATCAACTATCGCTGCTTGAAGCCCCGGGAAACAAATCGCTTTTATATTTAAATGGATTTCCAAAAATTGCATCATTTTTAATTCTTGTTATCCATTTGCAATTAACAATATTTTCATTCTCTTCAATAAAGATCATTATTTATTCATCAACAATAACAATAACGTTATTGCTTCATACCCTTCAACATTTCATTCATTTCCTAGAAATATTTAGGAATGCTATATTATATTAAGCACATTAACTTAATAATTTTCATGATCGATACTCTGGACATTCTTTCACTTTGTCCTTATTTTGGGTAAATTCAACCCAATTCACTCTTGTGAGATTCATATTAACCTCCACCTTAAATTGCCAATTCATCACAATCACTTTGTTCTCATATACTAACTGTACCAATTTCATTTCATAAATTTTCACGTTCTTTCGCTTTCGACAAAGTGTTGATATCAAATTTACCTACTGGTTTTGGTTCACCAGTTTCTTTCTCCATTATTATCGATTCATTCACCTGATTTACCATTATCAGATTTACCTACTGGTTTTGATACAAAATCAGATTCACCAGTTTCATTATCAGTTACCTTTGAGTTACCTGATTTATCGTTATCAGATTTACTTACTGGATTTGATACAAAATCAAACTCACTAGTTTCATTCTCAATTATTATCTTTGAGTTACCTGATTTAACGTTATCAGATTAACCTACTGGTTTTGATACGAGATCAAACTCACCAGTTTCATTCTCAATTATCTTTGAGTTACCTGATTTATGGTTATCAGATTTACCTACTGGTTTTGATACGAAATCAAACTCACCAGTTTCATTCTCAATTACCTTCGAATTACCTGATTTATGGTTATCAGATTTACCACTGGTTTTGATACGAAATCAAACTCACCAGTTTCTCACTTCACCGAATATCTGATTTTCAATCACTATCAGATTTCTACATGAAGCCATGCTATCAACTCAGTAAAGTCCGTACCTGCGTCTTATTGCATGAACTATATGACTTTCCATGACTGCTGTGTATTTTCTTTTAAACCACCTACTGGTTTCAATTCAAAAGAGTTCATACCTACCAATTTGTTATTGCATTATATTTTGGATTCTAGTTCACTATCAGATTTTTTTTTTTATCTCATTCTTCAGAAAGGTAGATAAATGATTTTTTTTTTTTTAATCAGCTCTTGACTAGCAATTATTCAAAGTTTAATAAAATTCAAATTCAATAGAATATTAGAGAGAATCGTTGATGTGAATATGATATTGTAATTTATAATCATCACATCTCTAATTTATATTTGGATACGAAATGAGTCACTCCACCTTTTTCATAAATTGAGTACTTATAATCATCATCACATTTTTATCAGCTGTGATTTTAGTTCATTCGAAAAGTACCTTTATTATTCAAATGTTTTTTTTTTTTTCATTCAACAACTTCATTATTCTTCAGGGTATTGAAATGATTAAAATTATTTCGAATCATAATTTAAGCAAGACTCTAGACTCAATTGAATCCCTTTTTTGTAAGAAAAGTTTCTATCAAGATATGCAGTCGTTTAAAGTGATTTATGATTTTTTTTTTTTCATCGAGAATCAGATTCTTCGAAACTTCCAAGTACTGAAATATAAATCAAATTACTGAACAATCAGACTTCAACAACCAATCTAGAAGACGGACATATTCTGGTATTTTGCTATTCCAGCAATCTATAATATTTTCACCATTAAAGAGATTGGCTTTCGAACTTCTACTGTAGCATATCATAGTGTGAATAATATGAAGATTAGGTCATGAAAGTTATATATTTCAATTCTTATTCAGATAATTGAAGACTCAATTGAAATATTTTTTTTTATGAAGCCTTTAGAACATTTCAAAATAAATTGAATACTCATTTCATTTTCAAGCTATATTTCCGATAATGATCATGAACTCCTATTTTTATGCCCTTGAACAGAACTTCTACTTTTTACTTTCACCAATCAAAGAAAATAACTTCAACTTATGTCAGCTTCTCCTGAAATGATATTTTTGCTTAGGCAAATGCGGAAGCTGGTTCCCATATTGAATGATACTCAATCTCAATTTCACAAATTTTTTTTTTTTTTGGTTCGAAATCTAATATTGGCAACGATGTATGCATTCAAAACATTTAATTCAAATATACAAGAAATGTCCCGATTTCGGAAAACTATCAATTACTACTTATGAAATTATAAATTATGATTCAGGCTCTTCATTTCAAGAATACAAGAATTGAATTTTTTTATTATTTTTTTTTTTTTTTAATCAGTCACATTATATAAATGTGAAAAGAAAATTTATTATTCCTCAAATGTCATCTTTACTGTGTTTTGATTCTTAAGGCAAATTCCATATTCTATTTTATATCCAGTTAGTTCATTAACTACTCTTGAGATATATTCAAACGGATTTTTTTTTTTTTTTGTCTACCTGATGAAATGTCTTCTAAGTTGGTTGAGTCCGATTTATATTTCGCTTGAGTACCTAATTCAATTTCAAAATTCAAATCCTTTTCAATTGAATTATAATTAGGGAATTTCAAATCAAAATTCAATAATAATGCCCTTCAATTATAACTATCATTGAGAAAATTCCTTTTTACGAAATTTTATAACAGTCACAGACAAATTGATTTTGTCTAGATTCAACGAGCTTTCGTTTTACTTATCTGAAAAACCCTACAGGCTGTTGATCAATATAAAAGAGAAGACGCCCATTCTCTAGCTCCTTAATTCCCCTTGTGATGGATTGTTGCATCTTGATCCAACTCTGCTACTGACTGAAAAGGCTTCGTGGTCGTAGGACTCATCGCTGATCATCAGCTAACTACGCACATATTGCTTTTCAACCGAGTTCACTTCACTTCACTCACTACCAAATTTTTCACTCTCAATAGTAGAAGGAAACTTCATTTTATTTCACTGATTAACTTTATAAACGAAAGGTATATTCGCAATTAACATCGGCGAATTTAATTTTAACAGAGCAAGCTGGGCCCATAACCTGTTGGAGATTAGGTTGGTTTAGGATAAATTCTTCTTCAATGAAACGCACTTTGTGAAACAATCTGTATATTGATTCAATCGATTTAACGGAGGTCGATCTATACTCTCAATGAATATCAAACAAGAACTGACTGAAACGGAGAGAAATATCTTATTCCTAAAAGATGCTTATATACAGTATATAGGTTCCAATAGCAAAGTACATAATATGGTTATCACAGTCGAAAACTGCTGGGGTATGTTATTCAACACTTTGACCGCCAGCACTAATATTGTTGACTAATAAACCAATCGCATTTGACATATTTATATTTGTCGAGAATTCTGAATGAGTAAGGGATTTGGTTTTGCTTTACTCTGATGAATTTATCTCAACAAAAATGAAATCGACGATTTGCTCCTGCGTAAATTCTTGCACTAATTTTTCAGGAGCAAATTAACTAGAAAAAATTGTTGCCTGACAACGAACTGAAAATAAATAACGTTGAAATTATAATTTTAAGTGGTAACGTTTCGGAGTCTATATCAGACTCCTTCATCAGACGAAAAATCTATTTTCGAAAATCTTCTGAATTGTGGCTTTTGTTTGACTTTAATTGTCAATACATAGAAACAGAGACTGCATAGAAACGTTGATTCATTTAATTTTGAAATTACCGGATGACAGTTCCTTCTTCAGTAGATTGATCCAAATATGATCCATTCCTACCGAACAATTTGCCAAATTATTATCTTGATCTAATTGGGAATTCAAAACAAGCGATACGCCCTCTGGTGGCTATTTTTGTAAATAAAAAGTTAAGGCACTTTTGTCATTTGTTTGTTTACATCATAGACCTAATAAAATAAAATGTATTATTAGGTCTATGGTTTACATCGAGGAACGTAGAACAATGACGTAAAGGCATTAACTTTTTACTTCGAACTGTCACCACTATGTCGCTGCAATCTACATTTGAATTCCCAATAGAAGAGAGAGAGAGAGAGAGAGAGAGAGAGAGAGAGAGAGTTTATTGGTGTTCTTACAATTTCATGAATTGCCTTACACAGGTCATAGGTATAATCTTCTTCCAATCCATCATGTGGTCTCCCATTTCTCTACGAAACGGCAAATACCGAAGATAATGACTTTTTTGCGTTATTTTTTACTCACCTTGTACATCTGGACTTCTTTGCTCGAGTCAGATAAACTATTTCTGATCTCAGTAAGTATCAAACATACTATAGTCTAGACTCTAGAGAAATGATCAAAATTACTTCACATTCACACTCTTCACAGTTTAATTTCGCTGCCGGCTGTAGATTCATGTCTGCTCAGCTAGATATTGAATGAATCTGCTTACACATCAGTATTCAGGATTATTCTATGATGATATTCTGCCATTTTGTTTATTTGCTGTACGATAAGTCCACATCCACGTTCTCATATAATTAAGAATATTTCTCGGAAATCGGGATGATATGAATTAAATTGGATGTTGTGTTATACGAATTAGGTTTATAATTATTATTAAGCTCGGAATGTGAGTAGTCGTCCATCCATCTAGTGCTATTATTTTCTTTCGACTATACGGCAATTCTCGAATTCTCCTTTCTTCATTACTTTCGGTCAAAACGTCTCATCATAAATCAATGGTTAGCTCGCAAATTTGACCTGGCACAAAATTTTCTAAAGCCCGGTTATAAATTAGATCCAGTTCAACAGTGAGCCTGTACGGAGTTGTCAAAGATGGGTTGGGCTCAAACTTAAATTCATCTTGAAATATAATAAATTATGTGCTGAAAAAAAAATTTAAATATTTATTACTAGGTACTGAACATGCATTTAGAACATTTGAATATATCCATGGACAAAAATTTGGGTAGAGCAACCCTCGGAGTAACCTGTCAAAGATTCACCTTCACTCGTAGAAATGTTTTCTTGCTCTGACTTGTAATTATTCATTTTTCCTATGAATATTCTTTCTACTTCTATCAATCCCGAACAAAATAATCCATATAAGTGACTTAAACCTACACCAGCCAAATTACCCTTTATTACACTTGCCATTTCTGAGTTATACCGTTATACCTGTTTGGGGTAGGTCTCGGGTTAGGTTGTATCATTGAGTTTCAAACCCATTTATACTCAATGGTTCTATCTAAAGCTGCACCACCCATTGGTAACTTTAAAAGTAGGGAAGAGTTGGACAAAACAGGATAGTTCGGTAAAACGGGATATCGGGCAATATTCGAAAATAAGCAGGGCCATTTGACGACTGGTAGTATAAATTGCTGTGGATAAGGTATCTCCAAATATAGCAGTTAATTATTCCGATGAATTGTAAATCTGTAACATGTGACAAGCTGCAATTCGTGAAGGTAGTGTTATACTATTTAGTTTTGCGGGTAGTTGATGGAAAATTTTTCAATTTGAATAACGAAAATAACGTATTTCATATGAAAATTTGAATAATTTACTATATTTCGTGATATTTACAGATATGAAAAAACTTTTTTTTCTTGTAAAAATCCTGAATAATATTTTGGGAGACGCGGTCGGGCATTCATTCAATCATTCATTGCTGTATCCCGTTACCGGGAATAAATCTACAAAAAGAAGAAGAAGAAAAAAAAAAAAAAGAAAAAAATTCGAACAGACTTATTATATTATTATTATTATAAGTAATTTCTTAGTGCTAGTTGCGACTGTGTGCCCTCCTGTGACTAAAGAGACCCAACCGTGACCTGCAGATCCTTCCACACTCAGGGCATGGATAGTCACCAACCAGATCTGGCCGCCGCTGTATCCTTCTCGATTTTCCATTATATCTGTTTACCAAAGACCTCCACTGTGACCTGTCTAACGCTAGTTGTTCCCAGTTATGATTGGCATTAACTGATTTTAGGGATTGATGTAGTGTATCCTTAAACCGCTTATACTGGCCTCCTGGTTTCCGGGCTCCCTCAGTGAGTTCGCCGTATAGAGCTATCTTGGGGAGTCTTGTGTCTTGCATCCTCAGAATGTGGCTGCTCCATCTGAGTCGGGTCCTCGTTACTTGAGTCTCAACTGTTGTACAACTCGCGCGCTGCAAGACTTCTGCATTCGAAACTTTGTGGAACCATCTGATGTGCATTATCTGTCTTAGATGACGTTGCTGCGTCTGTTCAAGCTGTTTAATATATCGCCTGTAGGGAGTCCAGCTTTCGCTTCCGTAAAGAAGCGTTGGGAGGACCACTGCTCTGTAAACAGCTGCCTTGGTCTTCAGATTGAGGTCGTGATTTTGAAACACTCTGTCCTTCAGCTTCCAGAATGCCCGTGATGCCGAATTGATACGGTTGTGTATTTCCGTGTCAAGGTTAGCCCTAGTATTTATGAAGCTTCCCAAGTATTTGAACTGCTCGACCTGTTCTAGAGTTTCATTGTCCAGGCTGATATCTGTTTGAAGGCTTTCTGGCGGACTCACCAGGATTTTGGTCTTGTCAATATTGAGTCTAAGGCCTAAAGCTTCGTATATATGTTTATAGGTGTCCATCATTATCTGTAGATCCTCTGAGCTGCTAGCGATGAGTGAACAGTCGTCTGCATATTGAAGTTCCGTGATAAACTTGGTACGGGTTTTTGCTCTGAGGCGCTTCAGGTTAAACAGGCCTCCATCAAATCTGAATCTTATCCCAACACCTCTTACGGGCATGCTCATGTCAGCAATTATCGATACAGCTATGGCGAAAATATTGAACAGTAAAGGCGCTAATACGCAGCCTTGTTTTATTCCAGAGTTGGTTGAGAAATGGTCGGTTGTAGAGCCATTATGCTGTATTCTAGCGGTGTTGTTGGTATGAAGGCTTTTACACACTGCTAGGAATTTTTCGGGTACTCCTAGACGTGCCATGATTTTCCATAGCGCTCTCCGATTCACCGAGTCGAATGCCTTGCTTAAATCGATGAAGGCTGTATAAATCCTTGATTGTTGTTCACGGGCCTTTTCTTGTAGCTGTCGCAGTGTAAAAATTAGGTCCACCGTACCTCGATTTGGTCGAAAGCCGCACTGGGATTCAGGTAAAAGCTTCTCTAAGAGTGGAACCAGACGATTAGCCATAATCTTCGAGAGAATTTTACCGGCCACGCTAAGCAACGATATGCCTCTGTAATTGTTGCAATTCGACGTATCGCCTTTGTTCTTATAGAGGTTGATAACTAAAGCGGCAAAATGGGATGCAGTCGGATAAAACTGGATACTATCCCGTTTTGGCCAACCAAGAGATCTATTGGTTTCAACAAAGATTTTGAATTTAATTGGTCAACAAGTCTAAAGAAGGATGGGAAAATATGCGAGAAAAACGAATGGGCAGTAATAAACAAGAATAATGAGAAGGTAAAAAATATAATATCTAACAAAAAGACGACAAAAGAGAAGAAGGAAGAAACAAAAATTGTAGTAGTTCAGAAGATGAAGAGGAACCCGATGCAACCTGCATTTATTGTTCAGAATTGATCTCTAAATCAAAGAGTGCTGACGGTTGGGTAATGTGCCAGGACTGTCGTATTTGGTCTTATGAAGCTTGTGCCGGGGTTGAGAATGATGTTGATCCGTACTCGTGCGATTTTTGTCGTTGCTGAAGTCTTGATTTGTTTTTTGTTATAAGTATGAGTTTCCCAAGTGTTCTGTTTTCGATTTCAATAGATATATTTGACTCTCATAACCATTTTCATTTTCATTCATACATCATCCCATTTTACCCGACTAGTAGGGCAAAACAGGATACTTTATCTTTTATCATAATTATTACCTTTTCTATATAATCATCAAACAATGAAGGAATGGTCGATATTCAATGTATAAAGAAGACACCAGAGAAGTTATTGTGCAGAAGTAGCAGTTATCAATAGCTTGTTTAGGGAGTTACGGGTTATATAACGTTAGCTATCCCGTTTTATCCAACTCTCCCCTAATTGTGATAGCGAAATGGGATTTAGACTAGGATTTATCACAACTAAACCCCATTCAATTTTATTTTAGCACTCGGTTGGCTATGGAAATTTGACACATTCCACTATGTATAGTACGAAAATGTGGGATTCGAACGTTTAACAAAACATTTTTGGATTTTGAATCAGCGCTATGTTGTCCGTTCTACTGGAAAGTCTCAGTATTTACGTATTTTATCACAATGTCCAATCACTTCGGAAAATATGAAGACGAACATAATTGACGTTTATACAAACTGATTGAAGGCATACCAAATCTAGTTATTTGCATGGAAAATGTAAGAGATCGGTTCTTAAATATATTTATTTTTGCTATGGAAGAAAATTGAATTATTGACACATAATATACATTAGCTAAAGGTTGAATACCTTTACATAATGAAGAATCTGTGGAAAATAATGCTTCGCCCTCGGCTTCGCCCTACTGGAAAAACGAACAGTTAAGTCTCTAACACGAATAGAAAATAATTTCAATATACAAGTAAAAATGCTGAAGGATATAATAAAGAAAGTTATTTTAGAAGACGGCAAAAGATCAACAAGAATGATCTGTTCATGAGACGAAATGTCATCTTTTGGATCGAATGATATAAACGACATATTGATATTTCTTGTGTGTTTCATTGAAACGGAAAGCAAATATCAAGATTTTTGGGTCCTTGTCTATACTTTTTTGGAATAGTTCTTATGGCCAGAGATGACAACAACTGCCAAATTTGAAAAGAATTTGTTGAACTGTTCGCCAGTTATAGCCAACCACATTTCCGCCCAAAACAATAAACAATACATCACTCTGTACCTCAGAAATGCGAAGCCCTTATTCAAGTGTTTGTTTCTGGATCTTCTACCCCTAGGTACCGTCTATTCACCATAAAAGTGTGGTCAGTTCTTTGTGGACAAGACTGCACAATTTTCTTTTATCGTTCTTAGAACCGAATTATATAATTTCGACTAACATGAGTTATTTAACCACGGCACGTGTTTCAGCACAGTGGCGTCTTCATGTACTAGGATGAAGGTGAACTTGGTTAAACAACTCATCGAGCAACTCAAACTCATATTAGTGAAAATCATGGTAATCTTCTTATAGTTCAATTATATTTTTCATCAACTATGAGGACATTAATTCAGAATTTGTTATACATAGTGGTGACAAATTTATGTCATCGCTAGTTAGAGTATATTTTATGAGTTTGAGGTCTGAATTGACTTTTTTTCGACATTACAGAAGGAATATTTCGATTGGTTTTGAATTATACGCAATACCTATGCCTGCTACATATACGTAAGATATTCTTAGCAATTTCGAGAATCGAAAGACAATTTAGATTATATGATAAAATGGGATATCCTGTAAACAACTCGAAAAACAAACTAAATGATTGATGATGCTCCCTGTACTACAGGGGACAGAGTAGTGTCAAAAATGTATATACATAACTACTTTCAGGGGTCATTTTGAATTATTCTATGATTGTCATCGTCTTGTAAGAATATATATTATAGAAAATGTAGGTTCAATTTGAACTCCATTGTCCATTGTTGGAAAAGTAATTGAACTGAGGTCATGCTAGACGACCATATAAGTCATAAGTGTATGCCATGCAACACAGTGGCACAATACAAAACTTAACTATTAAAAACAGATCCTTCTTTAAGAGATGGAAAAGAGATAGAGTGATTCCAGTTTTCAAGAGAGGTGACTTGTCTTCTGTGGAGAATTATAGACCCGTTTCCATTCTGTCGAATTTTGCCAAGGAATATGAAGAGATTCTGTATTTACCATCATGTTAAGCCACATTTACAATCATCACACAATGGTTTTTCCGAGGAACATCGACTGTAACTAACCTAGCTACAGTATCGCAGAATTTGCCGAGTCCCTTGATGATGGAGGTCAGGTTGATGCGAGGGTTGATGTGATCTTTACAGATTTTTTATATGCCTTTGACGTTCACCACAATTTGCTCTTGAATAAGCTATCATTGAGCGGTTCTACTACAAATTTTTTGAAAATGATTCGTACCTATTTGTAGCAGAAAATGATTTTTTTTTATAATGGTTATGGATATGAATGACGTGTCTGGCCTCAGAAATGACTACTTTTTCATCGGTGTCAGTAGGTTGGAGTACGCCAGTATGATATGGTTTCTTAGTTATGCTACGCATCTTGCACCAATTGAGCATATTTAGAGAAAGTTTTATAAAATATAAAATATTTCATGTACTGGTATATATCCTTACCCTATCGCTCGGGTAAATATCCTCATTGCAGAGATGGCGGCCAGGAATCCTATAATTTTTGGGTTACCTCGGACCAACATTCTTCGGCGGGCACCAGGATGGGTCATTTGCCATTTTTTTATATTGTCTCTTGTATCTTTTAATTAATGTATGTTTGGTTCGTATAATAAGGGAACAGATGAGCATTTGTTTGAGTTTATATAAGCTGTGGCACTATAACTAATTTTCATGTTGGGTGAATAAAGTTTACAGACTTTAGCCATATGGCTTTTACACTCCTATTTAGAGGAACTTTCACTTATCCCAGATATCAAAAGGATTAAGCTCTGTTAGAGAGTTGCTTCGAATTCTGTGTTAGTTTCTTCGGTATCAGGCCTGTAGATGAAATGACAATAGATATGGTCTTGATATCTTTTAACTTCCACTGACCCCTGGTTTGTTCCTCGAGGTCTCTGTTATTCGTCATCTTCTGGATGTGCCTATCCAGTAGGTTTTAGTTATTTGGAATCGCTACGTCGATGAATAGTGCGCTATTCTCATCTCTATTCAGTAATAAGAGGTCAGGTCTATTGTGAGTTATGTTTCGGACTGTAAGAACCGTGTGATCCCAGTAGAGCTTGTGATGATCATTTTCCAACACAGAATCTGGATAATAATTGTAGTAACGAATATTTTTGATGTTAGAAGTTGGTATTTTATAGCCAATTCATCTAAAAAAATCTTGGCAACAGCATCATGTCTATTATTATACTCCTTGCCTGCGAACTTCTGGCATCCCCCGTTGATGTGCTTCATGGTTTCATGTGTCGCAGAGCTATAACGACAGTTATTGTCCTTCACTGAGGCATTCCTTGAAGGTATCACTTGATGTTGGATGGCAATGATGAATAACTCTGTTTCGGGAAATAACTTTCCGAAAGTCAACCAGTAGTTCGACGCAGATATGTCGACATAATCATGCTTGATCTCGTTCTGTTGTCTTCTACGAGAAGGTTTGCCAATCAGTTTCTGCAGACTTCTGCAGACTGTTTCTTTGTAAACCTGTTGCAGCTTTAACGGAGTAGAATTATCAGCATCAGTAGCATCACAAACTACTCGATGGAGTTCTGATGAAGCAGCCTTGTTGAGGAAATATTCATATATAAATTTATGTAGGAATTGATTTTTCTTATTTTTCCTTCGGAGAATATATCGTAAATATCTCAGGTCGCAGGAGATGTTAAATTTTGGTTTGAACTCTAATGCAAAGGCCAATTATTAGAAATCGTAAACTGAAACCGAAATTTTTGAAAATGAAGATATACCTAGTGATAGTGCGAAGTTATGATGTTCAGTTCATTATAATATACACAAAGTATATCTGTGAACAGTAAGGGGGCATATTATTCATAATCGAGTTCATGATGGCCGTTCTATTTAGCATTCTTATTTTATAAATTATAGCATTCCAGCATGAGACCGACAGGTTCCTTCTTTTTTCTGTCCAATCATTCTACCCTGTCATTTTTCAAGTTCATTTTCTGAAAACACATTTGA
The DNA here is from genome assembly GCF_907165205.1 of Coccinella septempunctata. Taxonomy (NCBI): domain Eukaryota; kingdom Metazoa; phylum Arthropoda; class Insecta; order Coleoptera; family Coccinellidae; genus Coccinella; species Coccinella septempunctata. The sequence goes on along the minus strand of NC_058190.1, from coordinate 7,467,520 downwards.
GATCATTAGTGCTTCAGAGGAAGTCTATAAAGTTAATTCGAATATAATAGCAGATGGAAAACGTTGTAGAGCTCTTGAGTAAACTATGAGTGGAAAAGAAAAAAATCATTTGTCAGTCAACCGACAATTTATTCATTTCATGACTTCTACAGTTGACGTGTAATATATGAAAACGTGCATGGAGCGAGCATCCCTTGAAAAGTGCTCTTCTATGATGATTTTATGGGAAAGGGGAACAATATAAATAATGAAACAACATTTTTGGTCAGAAACCTAACCATCCTGGGTACTGGGAGACATATACAGTGCGCGTCAAAATTATGGAACAAATTAATTTTCATAGTCCCGGTACTATCATCTTCGAATAAATTTTATTCAATATGAATAAGTAGGTATCTGTCAAATAATTTCCTATCTGAAGGATACCTTCAGATGAAATTATTTGACGAATAACAATCCTATGAAAACACGGTATACCTACTACTTTTCACTGATTAATGTAAAACGAAACCCGGCGTTGTAGAAATTGTCGTAATTCCAACTAGAAGGCAAATATTTAGTGAAAATTACACAAAAATAACCATACATCAAGAATCTAAAAAATTCAAAAAATAATGACGTATACTTCATTCAAATTTATTTTAGCAGTCGGTTGGCCATGAAATAATTTTCTCAAGTTTTTGTAACTAAAACGAAGTTAGGTTGGCACTCATGAAATGTCGTTAATGTCATAACGCCGTTGCCACAACTAATTATCAATTTTTATTACGAAAACTCGAAAATGCCGAAAGTTATTGAAAAAAGAGACAGGGTTTCAGAAAGTGCTATTTAGAATTTAGGTCCGCTCATTCAAATAGTTATACCCTGATATTCTAAAATCCACAATATGTCAGACGGTAGTGAACATATTCAATGTAAGAGAATTTATATAATGCTTCATCTGAATCTAAACGACTTATATTTCAGCTGGATATTGCCACAATCAGAAAGATTGTGAATGAAGAGGATGACAAAGAATTTCCTTCTATTGGGAGACCCAAAAAAGTGGTGGCATTTGAGAGTATTATGTTTGAGTGAATTAATGCGAAAAGGATTTTCGATAAATGTCATCGGACAATAAGTTCCCTAAAATCGATTTTTCTATTTTTCATTTGACTTGTCCTATACAATGTAAATTTCTAAAGGTACTAATAAATACCTAATTATTATTATTACATCAATTTATTAAGATGAATAGCCTCAAATACGCGCAAGCTGCCCTGTTACTTGTTTATTCATGTGAAATTTTTGTTCAACGGTGAAGTTGCATCTTAACTTGAAACTTCCTTCAATTCCTGTTACTTATATTGATTCAAGATGATTTTTGTTGAAGAATTTAACATTCTTGTAATTATCTGTTAATTCCTTCGAGAGATACCCATTTCCAACCACTGCATCATATGCATTTCATCTTCGGGTTAATATTTTTGAAATCTACAAATGATGTAAGCCAAAGAAGATAACGAACTTTAATTCTCCTCAAGCTAGTGCATATTATGATATTATACCGATCTCTTGTATTTTTCATGCAAATAACTGGATTTGGTATGCCTTCATGTAGTTTGTATAAACGTCAATTATTTATGTTCGTCACATATTTTCCGAAGAGATTTTACATTGTGATAAAATACGTAATAACAAAAACTTATACGTAGAACGGGCAACATAGCGTTGATTTAAAACCCAAAAATGTTTTGACAAGCTTCATAACCGCACATTTTCGTACTATACAGAGTGAAATGTGGCAAATTTCCATGGCCAACCGACTGCTAAAATAAAATTGAATGAAGTATAGGTACCGACATTCGATCTATGACAAATAAACTCGTATTATTGAGTTTCAATGACAGATTTATAGGATGAATAACACTATCTGAAAGTGGGAAAACAGCTTTTTTACTCATCCTAAGAATAAGACTTATCTATCGAGTAAATTTAGTTATTCGCACGTGAAAGTACCGGGCCTTAGAAGAAAAATATTTGGCAAAAAAATCCTGAAACATGTCAATTTTCGTTTCACTTTTACCAAATTTTTATGCATTTTTGAAGGATTTTTGTTGCACCCTGTACCATCCCCATCAAGCCTCTAAATTTTTTGAATAAGGAAAGTGGGTACTTTTTTCGCAAGGTCTTTGTATCTTCTTTACAGGCTTGCAGAAATTTTCAAGAAATTTTTTTTTATTTTTTTTTAAATTAGTTACTTCAAAGAGGTTTTCAGTATGTGCACTTTGTCATGGCTCATTTACTTTGAGACGATGGTACCTGATGAAATTTGTCACTGAATGAAAGTCGACCATTACAGTTTTGTTCATGCACAACTTGCAACCATCTCACGTGAAAATTATTGCATCCAGAACGATAGTGGTCATTTTGAACATTCAATTTAACTTATCTTGTAATGCACAATGATTCTTTAGGAGTTACTTCAATGCCGAAATTAATTTCCAGTGTCACTCCATTTTTTTCTTCATTAAAGGGTTCGTAGGGGTTGAAAGTTGTGCATGAACAAAACTGTAATGGTCGACTTTCATTCGGTGACAAATTTCATCAGGTACCATCGTGACAAAGTAAATGAGATATGACAAAGTGCACAGACTGAAAACCTCTTTGAACTAGTTAGTTCAAAGAACAAAAATTGACCCGTTTCAGGATTTTGTTGCCAAATATTTTTTTTCTGAGAAAATGAATTTGTTCCATAATTTTGATGCGCATTGTAGAGAATAAACTCTCATTTTGAAGTTAGGCAAACCCTTGCCGTGAAAATATTTTACTTTTTAATAAGAAGGGCCGTATACTTTGCTCTACAATTGATGACATAGGAAAATGAACCTAGAAGGAGTTTATGGAGAAAGGGAAAAACTCTGGCGGTATCTCCTAGGGATGGAACACTCCAAAAAGTTCCTTGGGAACTTTGAAACTGCTAGATCCAAAAAATATCCGGATCTCAGTAAGAACCAACTACACCTACTCACTGGCTTTCTCACAGGACATTGTCGGCATTGTCGCCTAAAGAATAATCTGTTGAGAATGGGTTTGTCGGACACTGACGAGTGTAGATTCTGTGGGAAGGAGGAAGAAACTCCTATTCACATGGTTACGGAATGCTATGCCATTGCGAGCCAAAGGAAAGAGTGCTTTGGACAAGAAACTTGTAGGAGTGTGGAATTATCCTCGTTGAAGCCGTCCCAAATATTGGATTTCTTCAGATCTCTGGAACTGGAAGGCGAGCTGTAAAGGGCGTGATGAGAACAGCTCTGTTAGGGGGCACAATAGACCTTAAGGTCGCTGTGAACTGTAACCCCTTCTCACTATACTATACTATACTCACCCCTGTACGTAATCGGTGCTAACCTTTCGTCAACACATATTGTCAAAGTGAAGACCGACTTAGATTTGTTTACATTTGGTTTGGTAAACGCCTAAAATCGCGAATTCCTGAGACTTTTTTTTTCATTTTCGGATCTGGCCATAAGTCGTGAGTCTTTGCCGTGCTTGTCATAGTTATTCGTCTTTTGTTTGGACATTTTCGCGGCCCTCGAGATGCATTGGTTCGCTGACAGTTATCAACCCTCAAAATCAGCTGATTTTCTCTTCTAACCTCTCCAAGTCGTTGCTTACAAAATATGTATATACCGAAAATAATATTGGAAGAACAACTAGTTCAGCTAATCACAGTCAATTATTTCCAATCGACAGACAAATCTGTTTTGTTATTCACAAAAGCTGGTATTGAGCAATTATTTCTTGAATCTCCTTACCAACTTTTGACATTTTTGAGGTTCTTTCTTGAATTAACTGGAGACTGGAGAAGGTAGCAGGTAAACTTTTCATGAATCTGGTAAAATTTTCGACTAATAACTAATGGTTTGTTGAAGTGAGTTCATAAACAAAAGCAAATGAAATGAGAAATAAAATAAAATAAGAATGAAATAACAAAAAATTTATCAACTGGATGGTTTATAAATTTATAAAAGAAGATAATCAAGAAAACAAAATGACAACCAACCAAAACTGTGACCATGCAATAAAAAAATTACAGTTTTTCGTTTTCTCCCATTGTTATGTTAAATGATTCGACATTGTGAGTGCAAGCTTCATAGTTGGGGAGCCCAAGAGGGAAATTCGAGATTTACTCGAGCGTGTCAGATTAATATAAGGGGAGATACCTTGAACCCTGTAGAGTACCTCTACCAAATATTGGACCTGTATATAGGGGGAATTGCGAGGGGCATTGTGTAGGACAGCCTGTCAGAATAGTAGAAAAAAAAGGTCATTGTACATACTCGAGCGTGTCAGATTAAGACATTTGTGGTTAACGTTAATTACATGTTGAAAAGTATACATTCTCTCAATCTGACAATTTAAGCGTGACGAAAATGTGTGGGAGGGCAACAACTTGCAAAAAAAATGTCACTTGTACATTCTCGAGCGCGATAGCTTTTTCCCTAATTTGAAGCTAATGATTCAAGAATAATGAAAAAAATATAATCTGCCAGTTTCAGCAAGACCAAACAATACAAATTGGCCATAAAGGTCACAAAAATCAGTTTTTTTGAATTATCTCCTCTCCTTCAAATTGTTTTCGCATTCATTATAAAAGTTGTAGGTCATAACATTTCCTACAAATTTTGTCCCAAGCAATTTTTTCTACGTTGAACGTTTTCGAGATATTTAGCGATGAATGTACATAAGACCGGGTTTCTACATTGACCTTGGCCTTTTGCATGTGTGGCTAAGCTCCTCTCCCTTATCGCCCTCTAACTCGAAAACGGTTGAGAACATGTAAAATTGCTCAAGACAAAAGTTGTATAGAATTTCATAATCTACAACTTTCATGATGAATACAGAAACGATTAGATTTACAGGAAGGAAGGAATTTTGAAAAAATGTCTTGTTATCTTCTAAAAATCTGATACGCCCAAAAAATCTTTTTTTACCATTTTCAGCTCTTCCGTACGGCCAGCAAACCACGCAAACTGTCGGATTAACCTGAATTTATTATCAGGGACACGTAGAGCATATACAATATCTTAATATGACAAGCTCGAGTATGTACAACTGACAATTTTTTTTACATTTGAGAACCTGCAGACGCTCTCCCCACCGCTGAAAGTGCATACATCTTCTTTTTAGTCCGCAGTCTCCTTTCAAAGTCGGTGCATTATGGTGCATCATTGAACTCTAAAAGAACTTCTTTTAGAGTTCAATGTGGTGCATACATCACTCGATATATAAAAGAACCTTTTTTTTCTACCATCTAATCCTCGAAGTCCACTCTACGACGCTCGAGTAAATCCCGATTTAGCATCGTCGGCTCCCCAACTATTATGTTGCCATGAGCAAGTATTTCACCCAACATAATATTCTAATCTATTCGATAAAATATGCTTTTCTTTTCAAGCAATCCAATTTTTTTTTCTTTTTATTTCTAAGTAAAATGTGATTGATTATGTTTGTAAATGCAAGTAAATCTTCCTTATTTTACACCTTATTTTATATCATTTGCTGTATAAGTTACCTACATAGCGGTCTTGAAAAAATGTTTGACTAAAAGGCCTTTGTATTTGGAGTAGGTGAACAATTCTTAGGTTAACCTTTCATATCTTCATAAACTTCTTAGGGTTTATGAAGAGATGCAGAATCCTCCCAGAATAAATTTCAATCGATATCTAACCTTTCATATCTTGATTATATTGAAGTGGTAGTGAAATTATTCGAAAATCCCTATAAAAGAATGGGCATCTTGTTCTCAGTCTTATATCTGTATCCTTCTTTCCTCTTCTAGTTGGAATTCCACACTCTCTCTCTCTCTCTCTTTCGATTCACGAGGTACCCATCTACCGTAAAGCATCGGTCGTGGGAATTCTCCTGCAAATATTTTAAATGTGGAATTCAGCCTAGTCCATTTACATCATGATATGTCCCTCATGAAGATTCCTTCCAGGGAATAAAATAGATCTAGAATCTTTGAGTGTTCTTGAGGTCAGTGCACGGCGATAATGAATACTTACACAATAATAAACTCAATTAATTTATGAATCAAAACCGGAATAGCTCCATATCGTCAGAGTTTCCTCGACGCTATGAGCATCGTTTCAATGATTGATTAGAGCGGTATTTAGCGGGGTACCTATAATGAAGCGGAGTCAATCTGGGAAAATGAATTTCATCCATTTATTGGAAGTATCAATTAACTTGAGCATGATCGCATGAGAGTTTCGAGTAAACTGCGATCGCATAAAAGTGGCAGCAGGCAGATGGTAAATGGTGGAATCGTAAAATTTCCTAATAAATTCCAGGGAGAATGAGTCCTTGCCACTATTCGATATATTTTATTTACCGATGCGCGATGTAATTAGAGATCAATTGCAATTCTTGCTTCTTCACCCAGAACCAATTACGTTGCATCTGTCCGAATCGATAAATCAACTCAGCTTTCAAACTTTCAATTAATGGAACGAAGCTTGGATGAAATAATCTTCATTTATCAAACGACTATGTGCAGATCTCTGAAAGAAAAGTTACCTTTAGGCAAACTTTTGGGTTCGATGAAAAATATGACTAGGAAATGCGTCCACTAAGCTTCTCAATATTTCAGCTTGATTGGAATGCAACTTTTTGCATTGTTGTTCCTATACTTAAACTTAAGCTTCATCACTTTTTCTTTGTTGTCTGAAATTTTCGAAGCTTAAAACGAAAAACTTGAATCGGTCTACAGTGAGTTCACAACAACCTCTTCTTTGAAATAAAAAAAATACACTAATAGAAAACAGTGAAATTGCTGAAGAAATAATACCCAAACTATCAAACTAGATTAGATATATGAAGAGAAGAGGGAATGGAATAGAATGCTCATTCATAAAATTCTTCGTGAACCTATTGTGAGCTGTTCTTGCCACTAGGTCGTCTACTAGTCGTCCTCCAGTTCCAGAGTTCTAATGAAATCCAGTATCTGGGATGGCTTCAAGCATGTTATACTCCTTCGCTCCTACATTTTTGCATAGGTTAGCAACAACGCAAACAAACACTCTGTAACCGGGTAATCCTTAGTTTCTTCCTCTTCCCACAGTCAACTTCTCCTGGACTCAATTTCATTAGATGCTATCTGAGGCAGCAATGCCCTGCAAGAAATCCACTAAGGAAGATTTGCATATTTCTACTGAGATCCAAATACTTCTTAGATCTAGCAGTAAAGAAGTTTCAAACGAACTTTTTAGAATAAAGATTCTACCAGATTCGTTTTTTTCCCCTATAAGTCACTGAAATTTCGAAGTCTCGCCCCACATTATTCATTAATTTTAGGTTTATGATTCAGGACATGTTTCGAACCCATAATAGTCCATCTTCAGCCACTATTTAAACTCATCAGAATTGCCAACAGGAAGTAACACATTCAAAAATGAAAACTTAAGAATACAAAATTGTATTCTTGCCTATTTTATTGGTTTTTCTTCGGCACTCCTAAACCATTTTAGATTCGATGACATGAGAGCTCAGAGCTTGATTGCAGAATGCAACGCGTCAGTCCTTGTCGTGGTCATCGATAATCGAATATTGTAAAAATGATTGTATTATGATTAATTCAAAAAATGGACAAAGTTTGTAAATCATCCTGTATCTGGATTATGGATAATTATAGATTCGAGAAATAGCTACATATAGGCCTCTTAGAACCACCTCGGTCTCCTCCATCCACCCTGATAGTACAAGATGACAAATTCAAAAATAGTTTACCCTTCAAAAAACATAACTTTGTCTCATAATTCAAAACCTTAAAGAGGAATTTTTTCAAGATTGTCTCTGGATTCTTCAAAAAAGTGCCTGTAGGAGGTTCAAGTTCCAGAGTTATGAGAACTTTGAAAAATCGGCAAAAAATTTTTCAATAACTCAAAAACGAAGGATCGTAGGAGGCTACGGTTTTCACCATTCCTTGTTTCTCTGAAAAAAAGCTCGGAAACGTGGAACCTGCATTGCTTTAGCTCTTCTGCTTTGCGAAATCCCCTCACTGGGCATCGAATTTGGGACAACCTATACGCGCATATCCTAAATAATCACCCTGTATATCGAGGATGGAAAACTACGGAAATTATATTCATATTAAAAATAAAAGTGCTGACCACAATGCTCCCGCTCCTCATAAGTCAAGCATGGATCTCTTAGGATTCAGAAGAACAATATTTTATTTTACTCCACATTTGGTTGATAAAGAAGCAAATATTGCGCTCGAAGAAGAGCAAATGACAGTATATTTCTTTGTGAATACAATAATGGAAAATCAACAGATTCCAGATATAAGTGGTACAAATGTAAACAAACCCACTCTGATTTCTATAATGATGGCAAACGAGGCCATTTTTGCAAAGAATGTGGAGTTTCGAGAAAATTTAACAACAGTAAATCTCATCAAGACAATTAAAGAATCTTCACACGGATAATGGTACATAAAATTTTAAAAGGAATGAGTATTTTTACAGTAAGGAATGTATAATTCATGATGAAGGAACTGTTCCATATATCCCCGATCAAAACTGAAAAAGAAATGGGATTATTTATGGTTGAGAAAAGAAGTTGTTTCCCTCAATTTTTCGCAAAAAAAACCTTTTATTTTATTGAAAACGTTAATAACCACTGAAGGTATGATGCAAACATGGCCATATCTGCAGGTATCCATATCCTAACAGGAAGCTCAACAGGTCACTTTTTCTTTGATATATCTTGAAAATTGTTTCAATTGTTGGTATTTAAGGCTGACTTGATCCCCTTTATCCCCACAAAACCTCCAAGCCAGTAATGCATTCAAAGACAAACCACCGTGTAACAATGCTTGCTAAACATTTCTGAAGGCACTGGCATCCTTACCTGTTCCTTTTTTCAGAGACAATAATCCAGTCAACAAAAGGTGCGTATATGTGTAAAAATTGAATTCGCTCTTTCGGGTTTCTTCGATTATTTGGAAAGAACAGGTATCTGCGATTTACCCAAAACTGAACATTTTTCTTCAGTTTACGGTAGTTTGTCGAGAAGGAAAGACCTTTGTAGTTTTTGTTGAATTGTGAGTTTACGGTTTTCATTTGATTCATTTCTGGAAACACTGTTTTGGAATTGTATGGAGAGAATTTTGAAGCAGAAAATCATGTGAGAATTTGTATTATTTCATTTTCAAATTTCAGTGTAGTTCTGAAACTATCAGGTTAAATTGAGGCTGGCTCCAGATGATTGAAAAAGAGAAAATACAGAGATTTCGTTTGAAATATAAATATGTAATACTCATACAACTGATTTATCGAATCAAAATGTGAAAATACATGCATCAAAAGGTTGCCGAATCTAGAATGCGTTTTAACTTCAATCAACACCTCATTTTTCTTGAAGACATTGTTGTCCAAGATAAATTCATTTATGTGACTAGTTTCAGGATGTATGTACATATGTATGTATTTGTGAAGACACCCCTATACAAATAAGTATGTAAATGTATGATGAATTGTTAAATATTTACTCTTCTTTTTCCTACTATCGAGAGCACTTTAGCATAGCATTACAGGTCTAACCCACCCATACAAAGTTGCAAATACTGTATTGTTTTCCTGTACCAGCATGGTTGCGATCTTTATGTGACTCAGGTCACATTCTATATGAGCTTGGTATTTAACTTCAAATTATGCATATCGAATGATATTTCACTTTTATATGTAACAACAAACTGTCCCTTTCAGTTCCTTTCTTCATTGAATCAAATGGATGAAAAAACGTGAATCGTGACCGATTATCAATGAATGAAAGAAACTCATTGCAAAGAAGTACTCTGCTAAAGGTTCAAGTACACGGGGCGAATTTATGAGCTAACAAGCCGGAGAGTACGCCAGTGGTAAAGTACATAAAAAAAATTTCATTTGCCTACTAGCCAAATAGCAAGGAGTATTAAAAGTACGATTAGTTGTATTCAATTTTTTCACTACCTAATCAAAAATCAAGTAATTTGTTTCTACACCTGGTACAGGGTGTCCGAGTTAAAGTGTCCCTATACCTTGGTGTGGAAACTAAAGGAGCTGGAAGAAAAAGTTGAATACAAAACTTGTCTGTCCATTGTCGATTGAACTTTTAATTTTTATAACCCACCTTAATATAGGTGCTCCGTTTTTTCCCTGTTGGTATCAACTTTCTTATTTTAAATGGAACACCCTGTATATTATTGCATTTTTGAATTCCTTATGAAATTTTAAAATGGCTGTAATAGGACAACCATGGTCCTATATAGTACCGATTCTGAGATATTCGACATTTTCCTAAAATTCTGACAGCTGTAGGTGCTCACTAAAATAGCTGATACTAGTTTTCTAATAAATGTATCAAAACCAAATTTTGCCCAGCGCTTGTCAACTTTTTGGATCATACGTTACATCTGTATTTTTAGAAATCTGATATACTGGGTCTTCTAAAATTAAATTTAAAATTTCAAATACCAGTTCAATCGAAACTTAATTTTTTCAAATGGCAACCTATATTTTTTTCTTAATTGTCATGTAGAGTAGGTTAAAATGAGGAAAAAATGTATTTGAATTTTTTCTGTAGAGTGAATAGTTTCAGAAATATGGACGAAAAAGTGCATTTCTTCGTAAGAACCAACGATAGACATAGACATGACCTTGAATCTGCAAAATTCGCATTTGGCGTTGCCAGAGGCTCATTCTTCTTTAATACGTGGGATTTTGAAGATTTTCGTCTCCCTTCTTATTTACTCATGAAAGACTTCTTACACTGATGATATTACCGGAATTTAAAAGCAGGCAATTCTTTTTTGAGCTACGGTTCTTTCTGGATATGGAGTTGAGCAGGCTCAGGGAAGCTCGTCACTGCTGATTTCATTCTTCATCGTACGTAAAGAAGATATCATTGAATTGGTTGTGCATGCCAAATGGTCATGTCTTGCTATTTGAAATTATGATGATTCACTTCTTGTGTATGGGATGAGATCAAGAATGCCTTAACGGTCAAGAATTAATCTTGCATAGTGGGATTAGGTATATTATATGTATAGTGGTCCATACCTTTACCGGACAATAATTTAGACCAAATAGATTCCTCTACCTGCTAACGGAGAGTAGGTGTGAAATGTAACAGAGAAAGAATGCACGTGAAGAGCGATGACCGTTTAAATTCTCATGGTTGACTGTAAGTACCTACCTGCTTCTTTTCATCCGCTTGTAAATCTTCTCCTTTAAATTACCACAGTCGGAAGATTTTGTTTTAACACGCAACCGAATTATTAGCTTCCTATATATTTTGGTTTGGTAATCTTGAACTCGAAATTATTGAAATCTGAACGAAACCGATGACAATTTGAAAACAAAACGGGGTAGGTACTATTCGAATAGAAATTGCTTTCAATTCCTATATTAATGTTCTATTTCTTACGGCGGAAATTCAACAAAACCAGAATAACAGGATACTGAGAATTCATGATCTGAAAAATGAAAAAAGATTTGAAATTCAATTTATTTATACATGGTGTGCTAAATAATGATATTGATGAGATTTTTGATCTATAGAACTAAAACTAGAAAGAGTGAAAATTCTAAAAAGTGTAATAGTCGAATGCCCAACATAATTGAGAGAATAAAATTTTACGAAACTGCAACTTTTATAGGATATACATATTTGAATTTAAAGAATAATAATAATTAATATATCAAATTCATGGGGGAAAACAATTCTTTTCTTCTATTTGTTCTTTCACAAACATGATTCGACTCGAATTCAAGTCAATGAAAATACAGGGTGAAAAAAGTAAACCACCAAATCCAGAACTTCGGGATTCAATATTTCATACATACAGGGTTTAGTCAACAGTGCGCGATCAAACCTAACTAGCACAAAGGCTAGAATTATTTTTGATTTTGATATTATAGGTGATCCAAAAGTGGAGGAACAAGATACCAACCCATATCAATTTTTCGAAAATGACCTAGAAAAAATTTCAATATCTTCATTTTTTCGAAATGGCATGCCCTGAAATTTTTTTGTCTATTAGATATCCTACTGGATGGTCTCCATTTTCCTAGAAACATTGTAGATCTAGCGCTCACGCTGAATCCTAAACACTATTCATTTTAGGCCCAAAATGTTTCTATAAAAATGAAAATAACCCAGTAGGATATCTAATAGACGAAATATGTTCAGGACATGCCATTTTGAAAATAGACTTTAATGCTCTTTCTTGATTCAATGAAAAAAATCATATTTGTATCTTGAAAACCTTTTCAATAATTGTAGTGCCTTTCGGACCAGCCATAGAGTAATCCGAAAACGTTAAGAAAACTTGAAAACTCTTCAACAATTCAATAAAACAATTATACATTCCATGTACGACGATTCAGCATGTGATATAAAAATTGCGTAAAAATAAGGGTGGAATAGTGTTTCACCACTTTCGGAACAGCCTTTAAAGTGAAAAATAATTTGAGCTTAAGTGCTAATCATAGTCGATTCAGCCAAATTTTGAATCATTCATCTGTCCTAAAATTTCTAAGAGTTATCGACGATCGAGCACTGTTGACTCACCCTCTATAATTGAATAGTTCGTCATGCACCCTTCACGGGGGAAATAGGGTAGTTGAGTTTTATTTTGAAAGACAACCCTATAGTTATCGAAAAGAAGCTTTTTCCTGAGGAAAGATTATCACTAACAAAAGGTATATCGATTGCAGGCAAAAAATTTTGACTTATCATTGAAAAAAAATACACTACCGTGTACCACTTCAAGAGGGTGCATCAAAAACTCTTAAGTTATACATGAAAAGTGACCTGTGATAGCACCATTTTTCTACAAAATAGTAAAATGTCGAATATATTGATTTTGTGCGTTACTTTTTACTCACTCTGTATAGTGAGTTTGAACAAGCAGAAATTTTTTTGAGACCACATATAATTTTTTTATTTTCACGTGTTACATTTAGAAGAAGGCGAATTTTCAATAAAAAAATCGGGTACTGAAAATCTGCGACACTACCTAACCTTCTTCCTTCAACTTGAGAGATGAGATTTCAGGATGAGCTAAGGAGGCCGTGCAAACCATAAATTTCAAGTTTTTCTATTTAATGGATAACAATCAATGCCTTGTGGAGGTTTATTTCTTCGGGTGGTCCTTCAATTAGGGGATGGACGTTTTTTTATCATGTGATTATTTATTTTTATTATATTATTATATCATTTATTATGTTTATGATATGCTCGTTATTTTTTGTCGGCGTTGGATGAAACTTTCAGATGGGTAGTTATCCACCCACATTTTTTTAGACGGACACAGGCATTCACAACATCAACTTACCTTTTCCACCGACTCAGACTCATGTTAAGTTGGCGCCGTGGTTGTTTCAACGATTCGATATTTTTTGTAGTTCTGACTAAAAATAAAATAGATTTCTGGAATTCCTGACATTTACATTGAATATCTATACAATAATAGGAAAGATCACGCCGAAACGGTGAGGCAATGAATACAATAATAAGAATAAATTCAGATGCATACCACCCGCTGGTATGAATATCAACAAGTGTTACGATCTGAATTGAACTAGCCAATTTGCCATCGTCAAGGCCCCAAATGGAGTACGCCCCATCGAAGAAAAGCAGATGCTGACCATGGTTTCGGTCTCATTTGACCTCATCAGAGTAACATATAGCCTTATTCAATTCTGCCGAGTCGCTGTGTTACTGGATATTACTCAGTAGCGCTTGTCAGTATTGAATAAGGGTCCATCAATTCCAAACGTTCTCCATCGGAGAAAAAAGCTATGTTGCTCTGATGAGGTCAAATGAGAACGAAACCATGGTCAGCATCTGCTTTTCTTCGATGGGGCGTACTCCATTTGGGGCCTTGACGATGGCAAATTGGCTTGTTCAATCCAGATCGTAACACTTGTTGATGTATTCATATCAGCGGGTGGTATGCATTTGATGAATTTATCCTTATTATTGAATACACAAAAATGACTGGTTGCGAAAAAATATAAAGTGTGATACTGGGTGTGATCCCTTGTCAAAAAATATCATGAAATTTTTGAACAGGCCCTGCTTAGAGTCCACATGAAAAGCAATTTTGAATTTTTCGTTCTCAGAAACCAGAAAACTGGCAGAAATGAAATTGAGTAAGAAATTACATGGGAGCGAGAGGACAATAAAAAACATTTTGTTGGTGTTCCCCTATAATTTTAGCATGATATCCGCCTACTAGGGAAATTTAAGTTCGAAGCTAATTTTAGCCTATACAAGTCACGCTACGTATCTTTAGATAAATTATTTTTTTAAATCATTACTTTCAGCAAGAAATTACAAGAAACCTCTTTTGTCCAAAGTGAATTAAGATAACAAGAATAATTTTTCAATGGTATAATATAATGAGAAAAGTTTCCTGTTGCAATTAACGTGCGTTGAAAAAATCGTCAAGTAGGCTATGGAATTTTGAACGTCGTTATTCTGTGTCTAAACGCACTTATTAGCTTGTGCAGTAGTATTTTCCAGGTACACCATCATATAACTGTTTTGGATTGTTGTGGATTTAAAATTTATGAGCAAATTATAAATAGTATACAACATTACAAGCAAGATAAGAGGGTTTTTACTGGCGAATGGAGGATATAACTGACGAGCCGCAGGCTAGTCAGTTACCTCCTGGAGGTAACTGAGGTAACTGAGTTCTTTACATTTGGCGAAAGCCAAAATGAATGTACCAAAAAAAATTATTGAGGCAGCCAGCAGTGTAGCTTCAAGTTTATTACCTGCAAAATCAGCTTCAAGGTACGAGCGAGAATACGACGACTTCAAAAAGTGGCAAAACAAAAATAGTGTGATTGGGGTAACTGAAGATGTTTTGTTGGTCTACTTGAATCAACTATCAGCTAGATTCAGCCCTAATACTTTATGGGCAAAATGGTCTATGCTGAAAAGCTGCTTGGAAATGAAAGAAAATGCCCCTGTTCGCAGGTTTGTTTTTCTTAAAAAATTTATTGAAAAATATGACGTTTAGTTGTCATTTGCAGATTTCAAAAAATAATAGCGTTTCTGAAACGAAAAAATGTGCGTTTTACGCCAAAAAAGGCCAAGGTATTAAGTAAAGAAGAGGCTGAACAATTTCTTTTACACGCTCCTGATGACCAGTGGTTGCCAGCGAAAATTGTAACAATATTTCGGATTTTTGGATGTTGTCGATGTGACGAAATTCTCTCCTCAAACATGAATGATGAGAAGATATGGGAAAATACGTTATTGTGGCATTGCGGCAAACAAAAAATTTAACAACAAGAAGATTCACCATAACCGATGATGGCTGCAGCTTGCTTGCAGCCCTGCATGTTATACAGAAAATATGTAAATCTTCGGCCTCCTGGAACAGAAAGCCTAAGATTTTTTTTGACATACCGACATGGAAAGTGCATTTCCCTTAATGCTGGCCAGCACACTATTGGTGGTGTCCCAAAGCAAATAGCGAAATATTTAGGTTTAAAAGTCCCAGAGTTATACATGGTCCACTCTTTTCGCAGAACTGGAGCCACTATGGTTGCGGATTCGGGTGGAGATATTTTAGCACTAAAGCGTGCAGGAGGGTGGAAGAACACCGAAATTGCGATGAGTTATGTCGATGATTCGGTCAACAAAAAAATCGAAATGTCTAGCAAATGATTTGGTAGTAAGGAGAGTACATGTTCTGCAATCCTCGAGTTCAACAGATGGTTCGTCATCATCAGTATCAACTCTTTCATCATCAAAAATCTGTGTTACTGGAAATAACAATTGTACCAAGATTTTCAACAGATATGACGATAAAACAAAATTTTCTAATGTAAATAATACTACTAACTTGTAAAAATTTTGCAAGTTAACTGTCAGTTTTACAAGTAAATGACTTGATAAAATAAACTTTCTTGATTAATATTGTGTTTTTGGAAACTGACGTTTACAAATGAGAAACAAATAAAATATTTATCACGGACGTGAAAAACGCGTTTACTATTGAGTCCTACTTCAGAATCGGGGAGACAATAGAAGGAGAGTAGATATATTCTATTCCTAAATGTTTTAGTCTGCTAGAGACTTCATAAGGTGTCCCAATGTTGCTGTAGATTATTATCAATCTTGTCAAAGTATTGTTTCGCAATGTGTTTACGTTTTCCGTGAAAGAAGTATGTTTAAACAAAAGAGGAAGTGTTCGACGAAAGAAGAAAAACACCAGACAGTTATTCAGCAATGTTGATAATATGATGATGACAAACCTCTGTTTGGGTTTTATCTCAACTGCTACAGTCTTCTTTGTCATATGCCACACGATTTTGAAAAGGATGATTACCTATCCTCGTAACATCCAATTCTCTTATATCTAAATGTGAAAGTTTATAGCTCAGCTATCACCACTTTAGGCCACCCTGCACATACAAATATGACAAACACTGAGAGTTTCTCGTTTGAAAATCTGAGAAAGAGAAGTTGAGGTTGTGAATTCTTTATCAAGTTAACATAGTTAATAAATCTGAATCAATTGTAATTATTGTAAAAAGTCATGATAGGTGGCAAGGTTTAGCTGCTCTATAATAATCTGGACACTGATACCACTGCCTATGAGTTTTATTATGTTTAAGCGAGTATTTTCAACTGAATATCCTTTATCTTTCTAGGTAACAAAAATCTGAGGAACAAGCGACTACAACCTGAGATGTAATCAACTGAATCAAGATGTCCTCCTCATCACCGGATCCGTCGAAGAGTCCGGATCATTTGTTGCAATCGAACGAGAACAACGAACTGATTCACCAAAACCAGAAATGCCAATGCAACGAAAAACTACGTGATTCCATTGAAACTTCTAAGACTGAACCATCACATCCTCACTGCTCAACCAAATCAATTCATCACCATCATTCCACGCAAACGCTAGCCACCCCACAGCATAGTCACCAAATGAATCAACTGAACCAAATCAATCAGATCAGTTGTGCAGTGACGAGCATGCAAAATATTCAAGCTTCACCAAAGACAATTCCCAGTAGGAAGTTGTCGAATACTGGATGTTCTTGCCATTTTCAAGAGGATAATCATCCCAAGGATGAAGTTGAGGTTAGGGAATTGAGAAAGTTCGAACCCGACGATCGGATAGAGATTTCTCCACTACCTCCCGCCCTACCTCCGCGCCCACCCCCTAGGCCTAGGTTCGATTCATCACTGAATTCCAGATACAGGACGAGGATGGGTAAGATGTTTTACGATATTTATTTTTGTTTATCTAAATGTTCCTACACAAGTATCTATCATATTTGATATATTATAAGTATCCCAAGACTTGCGAAAGTTGTTTGGTTTTGTAGGAAAATAAAAAAAAAAACAATAAAGAATTAGTTGCCAAGAAATTAGGCAAGGAGGGAGATTGTAGGAAAATAAAAACCAAAAAAAGAATTAGTTGCCAAGAAATTAGGCAAGGAGGGAGATGTGAGAATACAAACAACAAAAATATTTCTCTTCTTATTTTGTGAGAACTTACCACTATGTACTGAAACTAAGAAATCTCTGATTGATGAGATGATTAATTAATGATGAGATGATTAACAACTATAATCTTACAGAAATGATATCATCAGTCTGCGAACAACCATCAGAATTTGAATCTACTTAACCTTAAAAGTGTAAAGGTCATCTAGATTACTACAGAATGAAATCATATTAAGTAATCCTAATAATCACAAAATAAGAACACAAGTAACCCCAAAAAATGGGGTTTATAATTTTTTTTTTTATTATCTGCCCACTTATAACAATCTTCTTTTTTTATTCAATTTCAATTTTTTTGATAACATGGTTGGTAGTATGTATTACTTAAAAAAGTAAAGAACTTACTTAATTCAATTCGATTATACAGCTTGTAACGGAAATATTGCGACATACGAAAACCATAAACTGGAGTCCCGAAGTAGTAAAGTTTTTGACTTTTTATATACGCGACGACCTGTTAGACGTTTATGGAAAACTATGCACATTTTTTTGCAAAAATTTTGCATGTGGATTTTTTCATACAATGAACTATCTCTAAGGTATTTTCAGACCTCTTCAAATCACTTTTATACCGTAAATGACCCACCTCATTTCAAATGGCACGCCCAGTATATATTCGCACCGTTGTAATAATTTATGAGTTATTGGGATTTTAAAAAAAAAAGGTGAATACGGGAGGCCACACATTTCGTGATATTTTTTGCAGAAATTTTTTTTACCATTTTAATTCTGTAGCATTATAAAGCTGCTTGCTGTTTGAACCAGCAATGTACAGGGTGTTTTCAGGAGAAAATCATCGAATTAATCAAAACTCAAGATTTTCAAACTACAACCTATATTTTTCATTGTTTCACTTGAGTCTACGTATAAAAAGAGTATGGGTTGACTAAATGAACCCTATACCTAAAATGGAGTTTTTAAACCACAACACGTGTTTCCCTATTACAATTGTATCTGCAGGTGTTAAAAACTCATTTTGTGAAAATCGTATCTGTTTTGAGTTCAGTTATGGATTTTCATCAATTCAATATTTCATGTATTGTTGATGGATTCTCAAAAATCAGAACTAACAATTTATTAGTATGAATTCATGAAATCCTTAGGCTATTAGTTTCGGAGATACGGGGTGATTCATGAATTTTCACCTAAATTTGCGATAGCCATAACTCTAGAATGCAAGGTCCGATTTCGATCAAATTTTATGGGTTTGTTCACTACAGAAAGCTCTTCCAAACGGTTCATGAAATATCAATATTTTTAGGGCAGTACTCAGAATATCATGATGTTTCTTTCAAGCCACAAAATCTATATTTTTCACATCCCTTACAGAAATTTCGTTATTGATTTGAAAAACTACATGATTTATTCTAAAAAATTCAAATTTCACTTTGCATGGCACACTTGTCACAAGGGAACAGGAATCGGACGATTTCATATTTTATGCCATTTTTTCGAAATGCTGAGTACTGCCCCTGAAACTATTAATATTTCATGAGCAGTTTGAAAGAGCATTCTGAAAATTTGATAAACCCATAAAACCCATAAAACCCATAAATTTGATCGAAATTGGACCTTGCATTCCAGAGTTATGGCAATCGCAAATTTTGGCCAATATTCATGAATCACGCGGTATTTACGAAACTAATAGCCTTAGGATACAAAACAAGCAAGTTTTCTGAAAGGCCTGGATGACCTGCATTCACCATTAGGCAATGGCCAACGACTCATAGTATAGAATCGACAGAAACAATAAAAAATCTCGGTTGTAATTGAGTTTTGATGAATCCGATTTGTCCAAACTGATAATTTTTTTCATGAACACCCCGTACATTTCTGGCCCAAACAGCAAACATCGTTATAATGCAACAGACAGCGAAAGTTGCTGTTTCGTGAATCACTTCACCGATTTATTAGGAGTCTAATATGCTGTGAAATGTTTATTTTTGGACTTGTTTTCTCTTTATGATGATAATTTGGAAAATAAATGCATGTTATTATTACTATTATATAACCCGAAACTGCAGACTTTTGAAAATATTTTAGTGAGAGAGTTCATTGTTGAAAACCCCTGCATGCAAAATTTCAGCACAAAACTGTGGTTTTACATAAACGTCTGATAGACCCTCGCGGTTATTCACTCTATATATAAAAAGTCAAAAACTTTCCCTAATGATTTTATGAAATGAGAATTCGCATTCACTCTAACCATATCCCCACTCTAAATAAAAACCCCATCAAGGACTATATTTTCCTTGTACCTATAGAAAGGTCTGAGTATTCATTTCTGGAGCAAAAAGTTGAGGTTGCATTTAAAGAAAAGAAACTAATCGTCGAAACTCATAGAGTGAGTGCATGAGAACCTCATCAAATTTACATGAAAGTGGAGTATGTAATTTAATATAAAATTGATCTGAAGATTTTGTTCCTTACTTTTTACTCACTATTTAGAACAAGTCAGGAATAAAAATATTTTTGAAAATAAGCTTTTATTTTAATGATCATCAAAGAGGAGAATATACTCCAAATTTCATCAATTCACGTAGAGATAGTAGCTTTTTGCGAGAAAAACACATGAAATAGTTATTTAATCAACAAGGTTATTAATAAAAGCGATTAATGATTGAGATATTTTAACGTGTGAGCGAAACGAGCACGTTAATGTTCGAGATCATTAATCGCTCAATTAATAAACGAGTTGATTACAAGATTTTTCCGTCGACCACATTTCGAATTTAATGTGAAATCTTGATTGCAAAAATTTTCTATCGATACCTAGTCAAATTTCACACCTTATAAATTTTCTATGCTCATATTTATGCGGCCGATCGAACAATTCGAGAAATCCATGTGACATTTTGAGTAAATCACATTGATATCAGTCCCTATTATATCTGTTAAAGAATGTGTGGAGCTGGTGGAAGCTGGAGTTGTAGTACATATAGACTATCCAAATCCGAGAGGCCAGCGTAAACAAACTGACTAACGCGTGATATTATTTAAGGTACTCCTCTTATTGGTCAAAGCTTCAGGAACGCCATGTTTGCAGGTGGGAGTAATGCAGAACCGCATTACGTTTGATTCATTGATTGTATGCGAATTGTTGTGCAGAACTGCAGAGATCATTCATTGCTTTTTCTTTCGTAAATTGGTTTATAGTTGTAGCAAGTTATTCAAGTTACAAGCATTTAAGATAATGTCAAGTACTGATACTGCTGAGGAATCGCGTGTTGACTTAAGTCCTCCAAAAAAGAGACGTCTGAAACGACACTTCAGTGCCGAGATAAAAGATATGATTTTGAATACTTATAAAATTGAGATTATTCAAAATGCAGGAATGTGTTTAAAGGACGTAGAACTCCGAGTTGCTGAGAGACTTGGCATTGGAGCTCGAAGTGTTAGGAGAATTATTTCCGAATACATAAATTCCGGTGTTCTATCACAGCCGGCAACAAATCAAAATCGGACCACCAAATGGGAGTCATTATCAGATTTCGATAAAAATGTAATACGGCGAAAAGTTCACGAGTTTTTCTTCAGAAATGAACACCCGACTATAGAGAAAGTATTAAAAATAGTTAATGAAGACTCGAACCTGCCAAATTTTAAGAAGAGTACCTTCTCTATAATATTGAAAAAACTTAATTTCAAATATGGACGTCGCAAACGCAACAGTTTTTTAATGAACCGTGACGACATTAAATGTTGGAGAAGAAACTATCTCACGAAAATTAGGACCTTCCGTGATGAAAACAGGAAGATTTACTGCTTGGATGAAACTTGGGTAAATGCCGGTCATACTAAATCCAAAGTGTGGACCGATAAAACAGTTACATCTTCTCGGCAAGCGTTACTTGCTGGATTATCTACTGGATTAAAAATCCGTCTGGGTAGGTCTTGAATTTTGAGTTTAACCCTCGGTTTCATAAAGCTTGATCAGAGAATCAACGATCGATTGACGGATGAACGTCAATTAGTTTTCAGTCGATAAGTTGGTCATAAGCATTCTGAATATCATTCTTGCACCAAATAATTATCTATACACCCCCATTTGATGATTCTCAACTGCTACTCCTCCAATATATTCGGAAATATGAAAGTTTCAATGATTTCCTTCGGGAAATCGAATGCCAAATCGTTGATCGAGCAATCAAAGTTTTGTGAAACTTGATGTAAGTACCTTTTTGGTGGAAAACAATTTCAACATTCTTTTTCAAATGAAGTGAATATATTTTTCCAGGCAAAGGGCAAAGAATTATAGTGTGTCATATTGGCAGTGACACTGGTTTTTTAACTGGAGGATTCTGGACTTTCCAATCCAAAAAAACTGGTGACTACCATGAAGAAATGGATGGTCAGTCCTTCGAAAAGTGGTCGAGGGTATACTTCCTAAATTGGAGGAAAATTCTATAGTAGTTTTAGATAATGCTCCTTATAATTCAAGGAAAATGGAAAAAATTCCTAATTCACAATTCAGAAAGAGTGATATCCAACAATGGTTGAGGGAGAAAAATATTGATTTCACCCCTGACCTCATAAAAGCGCAATAGTTGCAGATAGTCAGGCAGAACAAAGAAAACTTTGAAAAATACATCGTGGATGAAACCGCAAAGGCCCAAAATATTACTGTACTTAGATTACCGCCCTACCACTGCGAACTGAACCCTATTGAATTGATTTGGGTCGATGTCAAGAATTTTGTGGCAAATAAAAACACCACATTTAAAATGGCTGACGTCCAAAATCTTTTTCAAGAGGCTCTCTCACGGGTTACTTCCGAAAGATGGAGAAAGTGCGTGAAACATGTCAAACAAAAAGTTGAGGTAGACATGTGGAAACTGGATAATATTATGGATGATATAACAACAGTCATCGTCAACTTAGAGGAAAGTTCTGCATCTTCTGATGACACTACGGGGTAGTCACTTTTACAAAAAAAATATTGTTACACATTTATATACATAGTATTTATTAAAGTGAGAACTTTAGATTAATTGTTCATTACTGAGACTCGTAGATAAGCATACATATTTTTCACCGGAACTGGAACACTCAAAAAGTTTTAAAATATAACGCTCTCGGAATTCAATTTATTAGTACACCTCTGCGTTATCACGTTCTTGACGCGTGATCACTGCATGCTGTAATGTTTACCGCTGGCCTCTTGGATTTGGATATACTATAGATATATTGATTACTCTCTAACCATCATAATTTTTCTGCAACCTCCACAATTCATCTCTTCTCAATTCACCCGCTAGGTACTACGAAAATCAATGCTACATAAAAATTAAATAATTATTTGGGAAGCTGCTGAATACTTCTATGTTCGATTACCAATGACAATAATGCATTAATAGAAGATTAATCAATAAAAGGGTTTATTAACAGCTAATTTCGTGTACGTTAAACAGTACTATTATTAAGAGGTCGGCGGGAAATGTATTTATCTGCTTTTAAGGATTTCTTTTTCGCTATCAATTCACAAAGAAGAAGAAATTTCAGTCAAGGGAATTAATAAAAACGCATGCATGACTACGCGACGTTTCGGCAGTATATTTTCCACCTTCCTCAGGACAAACGCCCGACGTGTCACAACTACATATATTCATTTGGTGTTTGTCGAAATTACGATTCTTCGTCCAAAATATCATAAAAGCACACGGGTTATTTCAAAGCAATATTTCCACCTGTTATTAATTTAGATCACTTCTCAAAAATTGTTTTTCTTGAAAACATTCCCTACCACTCCGAACTTCCTATCCACACGTTCAGTTAGTCATGAGAATTGGCATCAATTTTCGCTTATCTATTTCTGAAATAGGAACTTTGCCTTCAAAAGTGCCCAATTTAGCACATCTTTTATAAGTGCTCTTTAAAGAATGTATAGTGAAATGAATATACAGGGTGAGTCTTCGACTCGTACAAATATTTTAACAATAGTGCCTTGAGGTCGAAAGAAACACTTTTTTCCATTCCATTTTTTCCGATTCGGCCCTGATAAAAAAATAAAGCCTTTTTAAGTTTTCATAACGAGCTGTAGGTACCACCCCTGGAAAAACGAAATTACCTCCAGATCTTCAGAACAATTAGCTAAATCTGTGACACTACACATCTGTGGATCTTTTAAATTTTTAAACAAACATGTATTCAGCATTGATGTTTTTGAACATCAAATTACTCGAAAACGGTGTATCATACGAGAAAATATGAATTCACACAATGAGAAAACTGGTCGACTTGGGTGATATCTGGTGTTCGAAAAAGATTAATCAAATAAATGAAAAAATTTATTCCGAATTTCGTTTCATTCGATAAAACCGTTTGTGAGAACTAGAAATAACATTGTTTTTGTGGTTTTTCAACAGCCTGTGTCTTTTAAACCGAGCTGATTCGAGAAAAATGGTGAACAAAAAAAGTGTTCCTTTTGACCACAAGAATATACGTACTGTTAAAATATTTGTACGAGTCAAAGACTCACCCTGTATAAAATTGAAGATGATTTTTACTGAAAAAGAAGAACTATTTGATTCATTTATCTCTATCATGTAAGATAATCGCTCCATATTACTATGAAGAATGAGATTTTTCAAATACCATAATCCAGATATCCTTCAACCCACCGAACCATTCAACTCGCAGTTTTTTCATCCAATAATATAATCGAATAAATTCTGAACCCGTGAAAATTAATTCACTTCATAGTTGGAATTTGATGAATTGAAGTAGCTGATTCATTATCCAATCGACCGTGACAACACCGGCACAATTTGCATATTTAAATATGGATAGAAAAATGCAGATGATGGAGGACACTTACCTGTCCTCATTGATATTCGTCGAGACCTCTTGAAAAATGATGCATCTGTTGCTCTTCGAAAATTGAATGTTTGACTAATTAGGTATTTTTTATTGCATGATGGAACGTGTTGAGATGTGCACAATATTCTCATTTACATGCATAATGAAATGTCATTCGTACGTTCGGTCGTGGTGAACTGTCATGATAATGAACTTGAATGAGACCGTAAATACTCCTAAAATCGTTTGGAATGCACGATGTCAAATTTTTGAATACATTTCTAAGCTACGGAAAAATGATATATGGGATGTGAGTGGAAAGTTATTGAATATACTAATTAGACGATTTTATACTGTCGAGTTTTTTTACGTTATTGTTCTCGTGTTCTCTTTTCCCACTAATGAATGGATAGGATATTTTGATACACAGTATAACGGAGGAAAGTATTTATTCATTTTAATGCTTGGTAGTTATATACCGAAATTTTCGAAATCCTTTGAAAATATTTAGATAATTAGATAAAAAATTGTGAATGTAAATAACAATAATGAGAAGAATCGTGCCTTAACAGAGATTCAATGATTAAAAAAATAAGAATTATTTCAGATGCATACTACCCGCTTATATGTATGTCAACAAGTAGAGTCCATCAATTCCAAATGTTTCTATATCGAAGAAGACAAAGATTATAGAGTAGAAAGATAGAAAACGCCCTCATATCTCTAGTACTAAAAACCGACTATATTTTGGCCAGTGAAAACACGCTTGACAATGAGATGGCGCTAAAAACGCAATTTGCATGAATCTGTAATTTTTATTTAGTATCAAACTCAACTGTACGTCAAAATAACACTACCACTATATTCTAAGATCCCACTGCAGAATTACTACGTTCATTACGTACACGGATGTTTTTGATATCAAATTAAAGCTAATTTTTTTTCGAATAGGATGATGTATGGCTGCCTGTGAAAAAATGGCCGCAAGTTAAGTCTGCCATCTGTTAAAATAGCGAGATATCCGAAATAAAGTAAGAGAGAGTTAGACTCATTTCGCACCATCGGGTTCTTACCCGATGTTCCGAATTATATCTACTGATATTATGGGATCTTTCACACATGTTCCGGTTTAGTTTCGCACTGGAAAACAACCAGATTGCACTTTCGGCGGCGCTTATCGCCACGAGATTCGAGAGCTTGATGTGCCCACCGTACGGATGAAACCCGATGAATAATTTTTCATTCGGTTGTTTTCCGGTAAAAACCCTACGGTAAAAACCCGTGGTGTGAAAGGAATCTTAGGGTTCTCAACAGTGCATCTGAATTATTCGTATATTATAACCACGTGTTGGAGCTCGTTGTACACAACGCTGTTGATATTATTTATGGAATCACCCTTCGTCGGGCGCTATACGAATATTGAGAGTTCGGGCGCAATGCATATAATAGATTCTAATAAGAATAGTGTCCAAATAAATTAATATCGAAACATAAGAAGAATTTTTTAAAGGGATGATAATTCTCACCAAAGTTCATTCCAAAGACACTGGACGATTTATCATGTTCTACAAGATGTATGCGGCAAAAGAGAATGATGAAAAATTCATTAAAAAAATCAAAGGGTTTGTTTCAACCCACATTTTATAGTTTTGGAAGTCATTTAAACAAAAGGTGCTACGTACGATTTTCGTCAATTCGATATTGCTCAATGCTACTAAGTACCACTGTTTAAAGTTTAGTGCGGAGAATAAATGGTTGGTTTCTTCTGGATGGTGCCCTGAAACCAACATGATTTCTGGGAAGTTCAACTCCGATACAAGTAGAAAATGTATTATGTAATTGAGCTAACACATTTTCAGATGATGAAAAAAAACTCTGATTGCGACGACGATAGTGACAACTGCGATTGTGAAAGCAGCGAGGAATCGGACTTGGACTAGAAAATGTAATACACTGATATAAAATATAACTTGATTCAAGAGACTGATTTTGAAGAAACACGAAAAAAAATTCTTCAGATTTAATTACATTTGTACTTGATGAATAAATTATTTTTTATTATAAAATAAATCTCTCAATATACTTTAAGTTTTTTTCATAATATTCATTACGTAATTATAATTTTGTAAATGTTGAGTCGGCTGGCATCCACCATCCTCATCTAACAAGTGGCGTTGCGCGCCATCTCTTACACTTTATTTCAGATATCTCGCTATTTTAACAGATGGCAGACCTAACTTGCGGCCATTTTTCCACAGGCAGCCATACATCATCCTATTCGAAAAAAAATTAGCTTTAATTTGATATCAAAATCATCCGTGTACGTCATGAACGTAGTAATTCTGCAGCGGAATCTCGTACTACTACAATGGATTTTGCCTCGAATTGTCCAATATACAGGATGTTTCTAAATTATACGTGAACCTTGGGGGAGGTGTTAGTATCACTCATTTGCTGTCGTTTGAGCCATTTTTATTGATAACCAAAAATCAACAGTTTCTGAGAAATATGAGTTCTTGTGTTTTTCAAAAAATTTCATACCTTACTTTGTTATTCTTCAATTTTTTTTTACGTTGACCAAGTTTGATTAAAATTTTGGATTATTTTCATCAGAAAAAGATATGATACGTATGAAAAAAGCTAAGAAAGTTTTCGTTAGAATGCAGTCACTAGTTTCGTTTCAGCAGATTTTTTTATAAACAACCTTTTGAATGTCCAATATCAAAAATAGTGAATGAGTAATCAAAAGGGATCAAGATCAAACCTGGTCAAAGTAGAAAAAATTGACGAAAAATGAAGTAAGGTGAGAAAGTTTTTGGAAAACACAAGAACTCAAATATCTCGGAAACTGTTGATTTTTCGTTATCTATAAATATGGCTCAAACGACAGCAAATGAGTGATACAAACACCTCCTCCAAGGTTTCCGTCTAATTTGAAAACACCCTGTTTACTATCTGAAGTTACTCCACTTGACGGCGAAAATCAAGTAATTTTGCATACCCTGTACAATAAATGATAGAGGCTGCGAGCGTGTTTGGTACATTGGCTAAACCTTCACAAATTTCGCAAAGTGACTCTACAGAAAATTTTTTGAATGCTATTGCTTGAAAATTTGGCCAGAGATAACTTGCACATCCCGCATACTCAGATCTGATCTCAACTGAAAACGAAGGCAAGATAATTCTAATACACGATACAGCAAATCAACATATTTTCGTTAAGAAATCACACTGTAACGAATCAAAGACTTCTTTTCTACGTAGAAAGCTTTCCTTTGCTTTCTTGACTCTTTCAATAAGACATTTCTGTGTACTGTGTAATTCAATTCGATATAAAAGCCACATTCCACTTTCATTCGCAGTTCTGATTAGAGTTCAAGAAATCTGATTCTACATCCATGAATGCGATACTTCGTGAAAAACAAAAAAATAAGATTTTCACGAGGTGCTAATAACACAATGGAATTGGCTTGGATAAATTGATTCCGTCCAATTACCACGTGAAATTGAATATTTAATGGCCATGAAATTGACTGAGCGATAGATGTTTCTGAAAATTAAATACGTATTTGGGTAATTGAAGAATTAACCACTTGTTAGTTAAGGTACCGAAAGCGCATGACTACCCCCAACTAGGGGAGGAAGAGATTCGAAATATTGACTTTCAGAGTGAGATATTCGCAATGATACGCCCCTTCGACAGATTGGTAACAGATATTTTGAGTAAGTCTAAAAAGAGTGAAACGATCAACGAGTTTATAAGTCCAAAAATTCAATTGATAGAGTGCTTTTCGTGTTATGATATCTAATTATACCGTTGACGTTCATCGCACATTATCTCGAGGGCTAGTTTATTCATTACTAAATTCAGGGTGGAAAAAATGTTGATACACTCCTGTTAATGGGATCTAGAATCACTCAGCAACGCAAGGATCAAATTTTATGAAGATTCAAGTGCTAGTGTTCACAGTGGCGACATGGGAGTTGTCATAGTTACCTCAACATTTGATTTCAAGTAAATCCAGTGATCCGAGATAAGTCGAAATGCATGGTTATCCTGTGATGCAAGTGGTCCAGTACCATATTCCTCCACATGCCCTTCAACCTTTTCCTCATGCTTTACCACACCATGGTGTTGGCATTGGTGAGTGCTACTAGATTCAAAATGTGTTTAGCAGTTACATAGTTTATATATTTTGAGGCAAATTAGACGCTACTTTCTGCTTGTACGAGATTTTTCGATATTTTTAATGGCTTGCTTTCTAGTCAAATTAGGAGGAAAACATTTTTTGTAGCAACCGAATTCACTGAAAAATACCTATATTTTCGTATATTTTGTATTCTATTGATAAACACGTAATTAGCTATCAGAGTTTGGAACATATAGTGTGATTTTTGGAGTTGTACGTTCGATCGAATACTATTGAATGAAAAAAACGCCCTGAAAAATGAATGCATCAATGATTTAAATGCTTCTTTGGTCGTTATAAAGAATCAGATATTTATGTTGATATTGAATCACTTCGTCCCTTTCAATAAAGTGAACCATTATTTATATTCTTTTCAATAACTAAATAAATAACAACCCGAAAATTCATCCAAAATTCTCAAAATCTTAGCTTCTGAATTCTGATGTGGAAAAAATCAAATATAAAGAACTGTGAGTTGCATTCAATCCAAAATATAAATAATACCTAGAAAGTTATCATCTTGCATTATTACTCATTACCCAGTTTTTGAAGACAAGAAAATGTCTAAAACAATCGAACTTGAAACTGAATTAAAAGATCTACACTATATCCATTGAGTATTAAATGAGTTCAATACTCAATGCTGAAGGATGAATGTTTGGTTATTAATTACTACTTAACGTGTTCTCTATCATTATAGCGTCTTCAGACATTAACCACGTGTACTCGTAGTGGTTAAATATATCAATAAAATTTATACTAGTGAAAATAATGTATTTCAGTTTCTTGTTTGATTACAGATTTTCTGTAACAGACACAGAAATTCAGTGTTTTTCCTAATGAATATACTCAATTCTGTATATAGGTACAGAATTGTACCTAAGTATATGAATTTAAATATATTAATATATATTTAAACACATACTACACATGTTGAGTCAATAGTCATCAGTTTGAAGTAACGCAAAAAATTGTTATTTTCAGTATTCATTAATTCGTAGAAAAATGACAGGGCTATTTTATTTTAAAGACAACTTTTTTCAACATTCAGAAGTCTGTTATGCAGCCTCTATACGATAGGTATAGGGCAGTTGAAATCTTTTAAATTGCATAAGTTTTCTAGACTGACCGCTGTTTCAGTTCTTTTTTTAGTTCTGGACTTTTTGAGTCGCTTCTTACAGCTTCCCTTACTTTATATCGAAGGGTATATTTATATAAGTCCTAAATTTTTTGTTTTCCTTGGGGCCTCATATGAAGGCATTGAATAGTTGTAAACTTTTATAAA
The DNA here is from genome assembly GCF_907165205.1 of Coccinella septempunctata. NCBI lineage: Eukaryota > Metazoa > Arthropoda > Insecta > Coleoptera > Coccinellidae > Coccinella > Coccinella septempunctata. The sequence goes on along the minus strand of NC_058190.1, from coordinate 7,437,673 downwards.
GGATTAGTTGTTTGATTCTTCCTGCTCCTTATACGTTTATATTGATTGTATATCCATACTTTACTGTTGAATTAATTATACACAGTACACAGTGGAAGATTTCATTCATAAGACAAACGTGGTTTTTGAGAAGAATTTTTTAATTTCTTCTCACTCGTTGAAGAACGTCTGCTAACGACAAACAATGTCAACCAAATGGCCTTCACTGCTGCGTTTGTAGGAGCAGTAATGTTCGTTTCTTCTCCATCTTTGGAGCTCTAATTCGTGGATAACGTCTTGAATTTTGTCTCTGAGTTCTGGGAATTGTCGGAGGCATAAATTTATCGTCCACTTACGCCGGATTTCACAAAACTTTGACTGTTTGATCGATAATTCAACTATCAATCGCTTTCCAGAATGACATCTCTAAAACTTTTTTTCTGAAAATTATGAAAAGGTAGTAATTATTGAAAGTCATCCCTTGGGCATATAAAGGGTAAAATTCATTTCAAGAATGAAATTCTGCATGCTTTTTATTGGATTCTCGATTGAAAACAAATCAATCAATATATCTACGTAAATTCTTCTATCAAGCTTTGTGAAACAGGACCTTTAATTCAAAAAAGATATACGTCCGTAGTTAATACCTCATTCAAATAATGTATTGTTCTGATGGCTTTTAGAATATAATGACAATGCCAAGATCTTCGTATTTTCAAATAATGAGTATTCCGTCCAGTTATTTAGAAACATCTTGTATAGACAGAAATGTTTCGTGAGCTTGTAAAAAAAGTTTGCTACGTGAAATTTGAACTGTATGATAGTGAGAAAAATTTCAAGGAGGACTCACAACTCTCAATTTTGAACCTATTATAAATTTTTTCACAATCACCTAGTATATTATTTGAAATAATCTGGATTTTGCTATTTGAAAACACGTTATTACCTCGATAAAATGCAGTTACTGATTTTTATTTATTTTTAATTGTCCATCGAAGTAGAGTGGATGCTGACCTTTGACCTGACCATAGTTTCGGTCTTATTTGATCTCGTCAGAGCAACACAACTTCCATTCCGATTGAAACCGCTTGAAATTGACAAATCCCACTCACATACTGCTCGTAACTCGTGAGTATTATTAAGTACTCGAGCGCCATCTAGTAAGCAAAGGGATTCAACTGAAATCCCCTCTAAAATCTGGAGGGGAACACTTGTTGATATTCATATCAGCGGGTGATATGCGCAGTGGCTTGTGATCAATTTAAGTAGTAGCAGTCAATCAATTACATTTTTTCAATATAATAAAAAGTTATATTTTCTCTTGAATTGATTTGCTTTGAGAATAGTTTCATAATCAAACTTAAAGTCCCTTTTATGTTAAAGCTTTCTTTACACCTACTAAAAATGACAGTAAAGGAAGCTTTAAGTTTAAAGTGACTTCAAATTTGATTATGAAACAGGACGTTAGAAGGGTTCAAGAAAGCTTTAAAATTAATAAGACTTTAGGTTTTACTATGAATCCGGCCGTTAGTTTTTGCCAGGAAATTCGAACTGACTGCAATTATTTATCAAAATCCAATATAAAATAGTTTCGCAAAGCTTAATAATTCCTTCTATTCCATCCATTATATTTATGATCCAGTATTACCCCTGACATCAAAATCACAAAGATGTCAAAATTCCAGTTTACTACGGAAGCCGTTAAATTGAAATGAATGCGGAAATAGTCATAGATCTCAGCTTGCATTGTCCTATTGAAAGTACGGATATTCCCACATTCCCAGTCAGTTGGCTGGCTTATGAGAACTGTGAACGTGCGTCGATCGTGAGGGGTTAATGTAAATATTCTGTTTATATTTATTTATGGAAATTATGATAGATTAGAAATGTTTGTACATTATGAATTTTGCTACTCAGCTGTATGGGGAGGCTGAGCCGCCTCTGACGAGCGACCTTTGGATACGCGTCTGAATTCTTCCTCTTCTACTTCTTGGAGATCTGTCGATCTGTTAATTCTGTAGCTGCATCTGCATCTTTTTCTGAGAGGTAGATTGCTAACTATCTTTCCACCTTTTAGGTGGTCTCCCGAAAGGTCTTGATCCGGGCGGGTTGTTTTCTAGGACTATTTTCGGAAGTCTGTTCTCGTCCATCCGTCTTACATGGTTGTACCACTGCCTCTTATGTTGTTTTCCCCATCTTACAATATCTTGTATCCCGCACTGTTCTCTGACATCTGTGTTTCTTACTCTGTCTTTTCTTGTTTTCCCCACTATTGTTCTCAGTGTTTTCTTTTCGGCCACCCTTATCATGATGGGTCTGATGCAAGTCTTGTATTTGATTCTAACTTTGCTATCCTTGCGCATGTACGGGTTTGACCAGGCTATATCTCGTAGGCATCCGCCTGATAGTGCGGATGCTTTGTTAATCTGGCTCCTTAGGTCTTTAAGTGGGTACTTGATATATCTATGCCCAGATATCTGAATTGCATCACCTGTTCTATGGGATTGTCCTCCACTACCAGCCTACATCTGAGCGGATCCTTCGCGATTGTCATACATTTGGTTTTGCTGATAGTAATGTTCATATTGAGTTGTCAGCTTACTAGGAAGAACTGGAAGAGTTTTCTCTGTAGGTCGTTTTCTGATTCGGCAATAATTGCTGCATCATCGGCGTAGCAACGTACCAACTCTTTCGTTGCCCAGTCTATATCCGAGGTTGAGACATGGTACTTCGTTTATAATTTTATCCATGAGGAGATTAAACAAAAAGGGACTGTCACCCCGTCTAATTCCTCCTGGTGTTGGGATATTTTCAGTGAATTGTTCTCCCACCTTTGTTACGTTATTGTTATTTAGGTTATGGATTATCTTCGTTATGTTTGCTGGTGCCTTATTTTCCATTAATATATGTAGAATGTCTCCCAACCGAACCCTATCAAACGCCTTTGTTAGGTCAATGAAGCGGATATACGCTGGCATATTGTACTCTGTAGCCTTTTCTTTTATTTGTTTTATTATGAACAATGCCTCTGGTATTGACCGTCCCTTTGTGAAGCCCTGTTGTTCTTCAGCATTCTTAATTTGTGTTTTCAGTTTGTCCTTGAGAATACTCGTGAAAAGTTTCATTACTGTGTTTAAGAGAGTTATTCCTCTATAGTTTTGCAGGCAGGTTTTTAGTCCTTTCTTGAATATAGATATGGTGATACTGTTTTGCCATTCGTCTGGTGTTTCCGTTGTGTTTAAGATTTTGTTAGTTTTGTAGTATTTTTATTTATCAGAGATATCTTCGAAAAGATCATTTTTTCGTTCTACTCTCCAAAAATTGCAAAATTTCATTCTGAGGATCACACGAACTCAACAAAACTGAATAGAAAATGTAAAATTTCATAAAATATTTCCCTTCGATCGTTATCCGAAGAAATATATCTAGAGATTTATATTGTTTCAGTTATATTATTATATGACTTTAGCCTTGCGGCTTTCACACTCCTCTCCAGAGAAAAAAATCATTCAGCACAGATATCTCAGATATTAAAAGAATCAAGCTCCGCCAAAACTAATTTTGAGAGAAAGTTAGCTACCAAATCCAACAGAGAGCAGTTTTTAAGTACTTGAGAATCACGATGAACTCCAAGGTCAGTTTTCCGATTGTGAGGAAGCCGTCTGGTGACGTCTGCAGCAATCCACGTGAAACAGCTGACGTTCTGGCCAGACCATTTGCTGAAGTGTTCACCCCTGAGCCCTCAGGGAGCTTACCTACTCTTTCATCTGCTCCAACGAGGAATTATATGGATACTGTTAGTCTCCGAAGGCTGCTCCTCTGCTTCCTGATGTCGATCAGATACTGTTTCCTCCTTGCGTCCTTGGGGTTCATTGGTTTCCAGGTTTCCCCACACTCTTCGTCCAAGTGGATGCTAGATGCTACTCTCTTGTTCTTGCGTACTGCTAGGCACGGCGAGAACTGCTTTCTGCAAACTTGGAGATATAGTTTGGTCCAATTGAAGTTTCTTCAAATTCTCTGTCAGTTCCTTCGGTATCAGGCCTGTAGATGAAATGACAATAGGGATGGTCTTGATATCGTTCAGCTTCCACTGTCTCCCGGTTTGTTCCTCGATGTTGCTGTATTTTGAAAATATTTTGGATGTGACTATTTAGTAGGTTGTTGTTATTTGGAATTGCCACGTCGCTTATATGAATTGTGCTCTATTCCCATCTTTATTCAGGTCTAATGTGTGTACTTTTCCTGTCTGTGATAACCGTGCGATCCCAGTAGCGCCTCTGATGATCATGACCAGAATCTGGATGATTATTGTAGTAAGGAACCTTCTATGTCCTTAGAGTCGTGATGATATTTTATAGCCAATTCTTGATATAAAATCTTGGCAACAGCATCATGCCTATTCTTGTACTCCGTGACTGCGAACTTCTGACATCCCTCGGTGATGTGCTTCATGTGACACATAACCATAACGACAGCTATCGTCTGCCACTGAGGTGACCTTATATAAATCCTTGTTGGAATCACTTGATCTTGGATGGCAATGGTGAACCCCTCTGTTTCGGGAAACAACTTCTCGGAAGTTAACCAGTAGTTCGACGCAGATATGTCGACGTAATAATGGTTGACCTCGTTCTGGTGTCTCCCATGTAAAGATTTACCAACTAGCTTCTGCATTTTGATTTCATCAGAGTGTTCGATCTATGTGATCCCGTTGCAGCTTTAACGGAGTAGAATTATCAGCATCACAATCTACTCGATGAAGTTCTGATGAAGCAGCCTTGTTGAGGAAATAGTCCTTCAAGTTCCTGGACATATGATAGGACAAATCAATAATTCCTCGACTTCAAAAAGATGTTGTGGAAGCTCTGTTCGTTCGATTGAACTTTTAGCGTGATGTTTTTGATGTTTCGTTAGCATTGTTCTCATTTTTCTCTGTAAAGCCGCTAAATCGGTGGTGGTCCAAGAGATGATACTGAATGATTACTTCAGTGTTGAGCAAGCGTAGGTACTAATCGCTTTAATCAAAATCGTGGTGTTTCGACCAGTTTTCATTATCCTTCTCAATCTTGATTGATCCTTCTACCTTGTTCGATCTCTAGATACATGCACGTTCTCCATCTTCCAAAGCTTTGACTTCTGCACTTTCCTTAAGTTTGAATGTACTGTCTTCTATTTTGCCTCTAGTAACATTGAGAGGGCGACATTGTTCCAGTCCAAATTTCATTTTTATATCTATAGAGAATTTTTCAACCTTTGCATCTGTTCCATTTGGTTTTTAGTAGATGCAAAGAGTGTCAAGCCTCATCATAGTTTTACTGCCGCTCCTAATGGCAAATCCAGATTCAGTGAAAGTGAATCTATGAGACAAGGGGTTCAGAGCCCCGCAGAACCATAGTGGACATAGCGACTCTTGTTGAAAAATTTCGCGTTTTATTGGTATACGTTCAGCAGTGATGGAACCATCGGTTGCTTTCATTTCTAGACTGGTGCGCCAGGTTGATATGTTGTTTTCCAGGAACATAATAGTACTGGGATCCACCTTCTAAATCCTCAAGATCATCAAGATTCATTCGTGGGGTGAATATAATGCTTTTCTGTAATCTACAAACGTAGCGTAAAGATTCCTTCGTTTAGAGAATACTGAATTGCAGATAACTGAATCTATTATTGTATCTTCGGCTGTCTTTGGCGCATTCTTGTTGTGTGGCGATGATTTAACCCTTTTTCAATGGTTATGAATGCGGTTTGACAATCAAAAATATACTATTGCTTCTGAAATAGCAATAATAATTGCTATTATCATAACTGATGTATATTATTTTGTTTCAGCTAGTTCAAATACTGGGGAATCGAAAAAATACGTATTCTGCTGTACAGTATGTGGAGGCCTGGTCACGATTTTAGGATCTCTCTTCTTGACTGTTTATTTTTTATTGAGATCACTCACATCAACTTTAAATTACTTCGAAACTATCCCAACTTTTGTACCTGCATCATTGGTGAGTACAAGACAGACGGGAAGATGTGGCGTATTCATTGATGAATTTTTTATTACAGCTGATATTCACAGGAATACTGATTATGATCTTATCAAAGAGGAAATACCGAAATAATTATTTGGTGAGTAGGTAGTAATGATTCTTACTCCATTTTATATTTCGGGTTTATGTTTATAATTCTTCATTAACATGAAATGTAAAAATTGTACGGAATAGATCGCTAGTTTACATCGACTCAAATCGAATATTTCATAGTGAATATTGATACAGTTTTCGCGCCAAAAAAGTGGGTTTTCAGAATACGTACATTCCGTGGCATTCATGCGGAGATACAAAACCAAATTTTCGATATTGTCCCTTTTACTTTTTTCATAGGAATAATTAATTTATTTTGTATTTTGTTTATGCTTTATGCTGATGGTATATTTGTGAATAATATCGATCTAAGAGCTAAGCCAACACGGATTATTGATTGACATTTTGTGACGTAAAAATGCCATCCCCCAGTTCAACCTTCTTCGAGTGGCATTTGCAACCCTCAAGATGCTAGGATGATAGCATGTATGTAGTACACACTACGAAGCGTTTTCTCCGCAGTACATTTCGGTACAAAACTTTGACATGAAGAGCCTTTGGAAATGCCTAAGTGTTGGAAATTTGAAGACGTCAAACGTATTTTTGTCATTTTAATTAGAGTTACAAAACTTTTTTTCAACGGTACATTCCAATACAAAACTGATACAATACTTCAGCATAAAAAAGTGAACATAAACGAGCTTGGGGGTTAGGAACATGGACCAATATGGAAGCATGCTGTATAATACGATGCTGATGATTAGAAAGAAAAAAATTTTTGGGAAAGGTCGGTTTTTCAGATATTGTTTGACAGATCGCGGTCGAATTTAGCAGTGACTTCCGAAACGTTATTGTAAAGCCAAATCGTCCCATCAGTCGAATATTCATTTTCGGAGATATTGAGAAAAAAATTTCATTTAATTTTTCGTGGCATTTTAATGAATAGAATTCGTTGAGAATCATAATGATGAAACGGAGAGGTCTGAGAATTATTGAGGGAGAAGTCTATTGTCAAATCCCTAACCTATAAATTTTCAGCAGAAAATTGATATGAGTGTTCCATAAACGTCTTATGAGCCATCGCGGTGAATTGTCCTGTATCAAAAATTTTCGGAACTTCACTACTGTTAGTAGAGTGTAATATATGTAGGCTTGTCGCTATTACAATCTTTGAATGGAGCTGATAAAGTCCTCCATTCTTCATTTGGGAGTTGATCTGATTCATGTATTCTTTATTTTGTTTTAAAATTAATTTCACTTGATAAATCGTACATTTTACACTGTATGTCTCCAATATTTATGTTGTATTTGTAGATAAAAATTGGAGGTCTATGTTGCATGATATGTGCCTTAACATGCGTCCTGGTTACAATCACCACTACAGTCATCCATATGAATAGACTTCAGACTTTGAGGGAGTGTGTTTATACAAAGAAAACAAGAACTTGTACCTGCTATTCTGTTCTACTGGAGGCTCAGTCAGCCACTGACGAAGGTAAGAAGTATGAATATTTTTCAAGTGACATTTGACAAGCCATGAAAACAATTTCCTGAGATGTTATAGTTATGACCACAGCCGTCTATAGAGATGTCTCTTAGACGCCCTTAAAGACGACTGTGGTTATACACAACATAAGCCTATTGCCTCAACGCCTCAACCATAAATTATACGTTGTATATTATATGTTGTATATCACTGTTGAGGTAGAAACGTCTGACAGTAAATAAAGGACGTTCCAACTCCAATACACTGTATTGTACTCTTTATGAGTAGAGTCACAATTTATTTCCAAAAATAGCTTTTCGAATCGTCAAATTCGCTTGTTTCCATAGTTGATGATGCTATGTTGAAAATACATTAAAGGGTACATGGGTATTATAAAATACATAATTTGGGATAAAAATTTACATTCTCGACCATTTTTCTATGAAGTAGTTAATACTGAATCTACCTTTTTATGCGTTTCCTAGTTTTTTCTCACTTTGTTTTATTGCTCCCTGCTTTCCGATAATGAATATCAGAGACGTGTTAGAGTAGTATCAGGATCTATTTAATCTATCATTTTTCCTACTTCATTATCTTAAAGGTTTTGTACAGGGTGATTCATTCAGAGTTGCGACCAAATTTGATAAAATGCCAATCTGAACGACAGAAAAATCAGAAATTATGACTTAGTAGTTTTATCAGGTCAATAGGTAATGCTATTTGGCTTTCTATTAGAAGGTTGAATTTATAAAGTTGCATTATTTGAAATTTCTCAAATTTCTCAGAAAAAATCGAAAACAGAGTAAGGTGCTACACATAAAACAATCTTATTTCCAATTGAACCATTCGAGAAGTTAGTGTTCTCTATATCTGAAATTTGACTTAAATGCGTTTCAAATAGAGTAAATATTGGCTCACGTCAACGAAAGTTACAGTGTTTTTTCTATGGCCAAAAGTTTTTTCACTTAACCTTTGAAAAAAAAATGGAAAAACCTGAACAAATGTGAAAAAGAAAGAGTTGTTTCCAATTTATCTACATTTTACCAGCCTTACCTAATAATGATATGTTGTGAGTAAGTAAGATTGTAAGTCATAAATTGCGCAATGAATTGAAAATATTTTAAATTACTTCATTCCCATCTTTCGTTCCGAGTTTGTAATAAGTTGCAAGCCATACGGTTTCCGAGATACGGCCGGTCGCCACCCTCAATGATACACCCGGTATATGCGTTGTATTCGGAGAAACTCTCAGTTTTCACGTTCTTCTTCTTTTTTAAATACACACCTCCAAGAACACCCTGCTAGTATTCATTATAAGCGTCTTGGTAACGCACCTCTGTAAACCAAATAAATTTCAGATCTTTTAATTTTTAACAGGTATGCGTTTCGTGTTTGATTCGACACCGGACTGCGAAGTTATCCATGGAGAACTCTACGTCTGCTTGAGAATGATGTTTGGGATTTCAGTAACCGGCATATTAGTTTGCATCTTCTCATGCATGTTAATGTACCAGTTGTTGAGGTAAGTGGCATACATTTCCGAGCTCACCGTATAATAAGAGTGGTCACATAATTGATATTCCATACTAATAAGGTTTTCTTGTATTCAAATGAGCATAGCAAAAAATTGAACTGTTTATCTGATGGGTATACACGGCTTTGGACTTGAGCAATAACGTTGTCATGCTATAATTAAAATTAACAACTATGCTGAATTGTTTTACGATTATAATTTCTTCAGCTTCTCCACCTCATCATTTGAATTTTATATCCGGAATAAAAATTCAACTCAGATTGGGTAGTCTTTATGTAATATGGTTCATATGAATAATGATGATAAAAGTCGATTATCGACCTCCACTGGTCAATTGGCCATCAGGAGAATAATGTAGAAAATGAAAATAACACCCCTCAAAAATTGAGACAACTGCTCTATCAACTATAGTTTACTACTTATATTTACTGTCATGCAGTAGCTCCCGCTTTTCTTCTTTTACGTGCGGTGCCTTTTATTCTCGGCTGAACTTAGGCCTCGTATCAACAACACCGAGTGTTGTTGCTCGTATCCATTGTTCATAGCTGTATGAAGCTGGCACTCCCAAATGCGAATTGTGAAACAAAAATTTCAGGGTCGTTTGTCCATCGAAGGTCCATGTTTGTCCACCTTTTTTTTCATTTGTCCAGACACCGTTCTAGAGATATCGGAAAAGAACTTTTTTCGGTTCATTTTCTGAGCAGCACCCCCAAATCGCAAAAACTTATCTTCAATGGTACAGATTGTTTTTCCAACGTAAGTCCACTTTTGTCCACCAAATTTTCTCATTTGTCCACCCACAGAACTATAGACATCAATCTTTGAAAATTTTGGAAGTGTGAAGTTGGCACCCCCAAATGAAAATTGTTGGACCAAAATTTCAGGATCGTTTGTCCATCGTAGGTCCATGTTTGTCCACCTTTTATTTTCATTGGTCCAGGCACTGTTTGAAAGATATGGAGAAAGAAGTTGTTTCAGTGCATTTTCTGGAGCAGCACCCCAAAATTGCGGAAACGTATTTTTAATGGTGAAGATGGTTTGTCTAAAGTGAATCCACTTTTGTCCACTCAATTTTTCATTTGTCTATACACAGAACCATAGAAATCCATCTATGGAAATTTTGGCAAGTGTGTGAAGTTGGCAGCCCCAAATGAAAATTTTTAAACCAAAATTTCAGGGTCGTTTGCCATCGTAAGTCCATGTTTGTCCACCTTTTTTTCTCATTTGTCCGGGCACAATATTCAACATAGCTATACAACCAACTTGGATGTAGAGGTAATATTTGTCAACAAGTCCCGCTATGGACCAACGATTCATTCGGTGAAAAATATTCTGCTTTTAAAAATAGTCAACGAAGAATTTTGATTAATCAATATTCCATCCCAAATTGCGAATGGAGTCTGGATGGAAATGAAAATAAATTACTAATGTACAAAAATGAAATAGCGAAAGACTAACGAACATGAATATTTTAATTAAGGAGTGGAATTAACGTCTGTGAATATTTGATTTGAAATTTTGTGTTAGTGGTACAACTTAACACTTCCAAAAAATTTTTACGATTGACTTCTATGGTTCTGTGGGTGGACAAATAAAAAAATTGGGTGGACAAAAGTGGACTAACGTTGGACAATCAATACATATTTACCACCGTTTTCGTAATTTGGGTCAGCTGCTCAGGAAATGCACCGAAAAATCTTATTTTTCCATATCTTTCAAACGGTGCCTGTATAAATGAAAAAAAAGGTGGAAAAACATGGACCTACGGATGGACAAACGACACTGAAATTTTGGTTAAAAATTTTTCATTTGGGGGTGCCAACTTGACACTTCCAAAATTTCAATAGATGGATTCCTATGGTTTTGTGAATGGAAAAATGAAGAACTTGGGTGAATAAAGTGGACTTACGTTGGACAAACCATCTAAACCATTAAAAATACGTCTCTGCAATTTGGGGGTGCTGCTCCAGAAAATGCACTGAAACAACTTCTTTTTCCATATCTTTCAAACGGTGCCTGGACAAATGAAAACAAAAAATGGACAAACATGGACCTACAATGGACAAACGATCCTGAAATTTTGGTTCAAGAATTTTCATTTGGGGGTGCCAACCTCACACTTTCCAAAATCTTCAAAGATTGATTTCTATGGTTCTGTGGGTGGACAAATGAAAAAATTTGGTGAACAAAACCGTTGGACAAACGATTTGTACCATCAAAAATAAGTTTTTGCGATTTGGGGGTGCTGTTCAGAAAATGAATCGAAGAAAGTTTTTTTCCGATATCTCTAAAACGATGCCTGGATAAATGAAAAAAAAGGATGGACAAACATGGACCTACGATGGACAAACGACTCTGAAATTTTTGTTTCAAAATTCGCATTTGGGGGTGCTGGCTTCACATATCTATTGTTCATCTGTACAGTCCCTGGCCATATTATTAGACGCATTTATTCGATGCAAAATCTCAATATTGAATTATTAAATTGAATGTATATGTTACATATACTTCATCTGTAAATGGTTTTCTCATATAATATATCATATTCAATAAAAAATATTGATTTATTGATGATTAAACATGAAATTCTAATATTTTGCTGAGCCACCCAGTGTATCTATGAGAGCTTCATACTATCAATGCAGAATTGTTCGGTTTGCTGCATTCGAGGATAATGATTTCATATGTGGATTATCGAAATAACGTCCGAACCTGCAGAATGCAAGACGTCCACTGGAAGACATAGTACTGATTCATACTTAAGTACTTATACTACAATATCATAAATAAATGCCAAATAGAACAATTTAATGAGAGTCGTAGATAAAACTGACATTCTGTGGAAATGAAATTCAAATATTCTGCTTTTTCCTCGGGCAATACCCGTAAATATAAAAAAAATCCTCAGTGCGTCTAATAAACACGCCAGGGACTGTATATGAAGTTGGAGAGACTCATAGACTGGAACACGCCGACAAAAATGTCAAAAGTCGACAGAGAGGAGTCTCTCTCACCATAAGAATAGTGGGTGTGTTGTCTTCAACTCTGAAAGGTAACAGATGAGTTTTCCCAGCACTGCTTCACCAGCGACATAAGAAACAACCAGGCATTTCAATTGTCGTTAAATTTTCTTGACTGCCTGATACCACTTCCTGTGCTCCATTCGGAGGAAAATTTCCTGCCCAGCCACCTAGTGAATCCAGTTTAAGAGAACGAAGTTCCTAACAGATGCACGACATATCAGCAGCACATGTTCCGGTTTATCCAATGAGGAGCGGGGCCCCCCTGCTTTTTCGGTTCCAGGAACCTCTGCGTGTACCGGACTTCACATAACTCTTAAAATATTACCGTAACACAGCTCACGCAGAACTTTCCTGATGCATTCTCTTACTAAGTGGAGTTGACCCTTTTCTCCAGAAAGGGATTTCATTGTGTTACGCAGAAATTACAGTTCATCCTCCACTATGGAACAGTTCTTTCCTAGGGAATGGACTGGTCGAGATCACATAATCCCCACTTCAGACCCTTTGGACATCACAGAGCCATTGGTGAACCAAATGGGACCCTCACGCACAGTAAGCCTGTTTGGTGTAGACCATATATCTTTATCAGGACATAACCTTCTATGGATCGTCAAAGCAGAAGCTGGTACCTTCCCGTTGGTCTTTATGGAGAATGCATAAGAGTCCTCCACAATCTTGAGAACCCCCTTAATTAATCCTGCTTCCAGACTCTAAGACGTGTCTCTATAGCCACCTCCGTAACTAAGAGGTGTATAGGAGGACCCGTAATACCTAGGAGGTAAGCTTTCTTTATAATGGTGCAGTCACAGTTCCTCTCCATGGAAGTCCCCGCATCAAAGATGCGAAGGTGACCACATAATACATGCATACGTGCATAATGGGTGGTTCGAAGCTCCATCCCTTATCAAGCACTGTTCGAGTAAATCAAAAGATATCATTGGGCCTATACGATAAGGTCTCAATGTGCTTATTCCACAGTAGTTTATAGTTCAATATCACACAAGATATAGGACTTGCTCGGATAGAGTGAGCTAAACCCCAAACAAACAAGGAAGTTTGATGGCACCCTTCTCGTATTAAAAAGAACTATCTCTTTTTACCAGGATTGACCATGCACCATTGACCAATCATCATCTACATCAGATCGAAAAATGACACCGATGATGACCTTACTTCTAATAAGCGTTACAAGGTCATCTGCATGGACCTCAACAACGAACCCAGACCCCGACAATTCGACCTGAAACAAATTCAGGATAAGATTTTACAGTAGAGAAATCGTGTCCTGAATATTCCCAAGTAAATTCATCTGCAGATTTTGAACACCCCGTAGCGAGTGAATAAATTTGTCATGTCATGAAGACTGTTTCTATATACTGGGTTAACACTTGAATATTTGAGTCATCTATTGCGTTTCTAGGCCTTTCTCACACAAGGACATAAAGTCAATAAATCCAATTCTAAGCCTCAAGGATATTTTTAGTAGAATTCCACTTGTTATGATTTATAAACTAATGATTTAATAATTTTCAGTCACGAGAAGAAGAAGATGTACTGGGAACAGTTAGAAATGAGATGCCGATCATTCTATCAACAACATACCAACCCTCCGAGTAGCGCACACGGGTCAGTTCGAGAACCACCGTTAGCTTCGACAATTTACTGTAGTTGTTGTGAAGAATGCAGATATCCGCCAATTCCAATGGGCCCTCAAGTTTATCCTTGGGATACTCACAATTCCACAGACAGGTTAGTAGACAAAATATTTACTAATGCCGCTATCGAAGTTGATACTTTCGGGACAAATAAACCGCTATTCTTTATCTGCGCGCGAACTGTGTTATCAAACCGCAGCTTTGACAGAAGTTCATACCTTAAAATAAATTGCTTAAGCTAAGCAAGCAATTCACAAATTTCAACTCGGCTGAAATAAACGTCACTGCGGTTCAATTCTCAAATGCTATCGGTTCATTGTGGCATGCAACATCACAAAGCAAGACAGTAGATTTCGTTTTACGGGGTCACAAGCGGCAGTAATCCAGAAACCATTTGAGAATCTATGCACTGGTCATGGCAAAGAACAGCCCTAATAGAGCTTTCAGCATCCTGCTAGCCAGCAGATAAGGCTGTTTTAGATAGAAGGATCTCTAGCCAGTGGGCCGTTGGCATAAAAAAGGGTTCAAAAGCCAGTCTGAGATTCCAAATCTCTGACTCAGCATAAGGCCAATCTAGGCAGGTTTGCGACTGTGTTTCAAGAGGAGATCTTCGCCATTAACTTCTTCATAGAAATTAAAATGGATTAAAAAGTGATTTTTACGAATATTATCAGTCAACTGCAGTAATAAATACAAATACCAACATCTATAAACTCAGAGTGACATTATCCAACAAAAAACAGAGGTAATCTAGAGTGGTTTAAATGAGAAATCATTTGAAGTCAGACTAAGACACTGAGAGAGTTGAAAAAATTCAATATTAACACAACGATTACAGTGTCAGGGGAATTTATGAAAATTGATTTCGAGTGCCTCTTTATTCCTCCAGAAAAACAGAAGGTTAGAATGATGAGAAGGCCGAGGGCAATGCCAAGAAGCGAAAGCTTAATTGTCAAAGTCTGGTCATCAATGAGATCAACACATTAAGTATGAGTAAAGCAATAATAATGAAAATAAACAATACGTTCTGGTCTTGAAGAGTGCAAAAAAATTAATCAATGAATTCAACATATACAGAGACGGACTGTTTACAAGTAAGCATGATTTAGACGTTCATCAGAAAATAGGAGATAGAATTGATTAAATATGAGTGTTACGATATAAGAGTGCTAAATGAGGGAAACCAATAATCGTTGGTTTCAAGAAGAGCAGAAGGCTTGAGATCTAATATGTATAATCGAGCATGAATATGAGAAGTACAAACTATAATGAGAAGATCATAACAACTAAGAGAGTACACGATTAACAGAGCAGACTACTGACCGTTGGACCATATTAGAGAAAGTCACATCGTGTTCTGAAAAAAATCAACTAAACCCAGGTGAACATGAGGATTCATTAATCTGAAACTGGATAATTAGTCATATTATGTTGTAACGCTACCCGCTTCACTACAGATCCCCAGATTCTGCAGAAAGAATCTACACTCAAATGATATTCCTATAGTAATACCTGGATGAAGCAGAATAAAGCGAAATTTTCTGTGAATCGATTGAAATTCTCAGTAACATGACTTAGCTATTGTGCTACATCTTATATCTTATATTCAATCCAGTACATAAATGTAGAGGTTCCACATTTGATTACATTGATTAAAATAGAAATGATAGAAATACCATGGACGGTTTTAGGGGTGGTAAAGGGGAGTTATTACCCCCCAGAGCACTACAACCAATTGGATTGTTTAAATTTCATTTAGGAAAAGCTAACAAAAAATATTCAATGGTTCATAATATGATTATGCGAAGTGTGCCATTTATCCGAATGGGCTTTTCGAAAATTTTTACAGGGCGGTGTTTTACAAGAAGTGGAATAAAGAATATAATTTTCTCAGTCCGGACCTGCGCTATCCACAAGTCATTATGTGCAAATTTTTGGCAATGGCCCATACTCATTCCCTGAATTTTTCATGAGGGTCCATGAAAAGTGTTCAAGTGTTCAAGTGTTATGATGATTGAAAGTTTTTGACAAAATACATAAAACATCCTGTATCTCTTGAACGAATTTATAGATAGGACATTTTTCGAACACTGATTCAGACTCACCAAAATGTTCTGCATCTGCCCTGAAAGTCTGTACAATCATTCGTGAAACACCCTGTATATTGGATATATCTCCGACACATATGTGAGTGAGAGGTTAGGAACAGAACTGGGAAATGGAATGAACTGATTCAAATTAGTGAGATGAACATGAGAAGGCCATAAATCAGCATTCATTATCAAAGAGATGGACATGAGAAAGTTCAATTCTGGTGCAACATATCCATTTCCATGTGAGAAAATCTAGAGAGGTCTGAAAATCATGTGAATTGTAAAATATGATAAAATATTATTTATTCATGAGGAGGCACATAAAAGTGTTGACTCGAGTGAACATATCAATTTAGCAGTACTAGTGAGGATTACAAATCTGTTTTTTGATTATTTATAATCTCACACATAGGCACATTTCATACATCATGAAAGCATGAAAAGAGCATTAAAATGGAGTAATTAATTATTTTGAGAAGACTGAGAGTACATAATATTTTGCGTAGTGCTAGTTAACACCAGAAAGACTTCAACGAGAATTACTTAAATGAGATGAACTATAGAGAATCAGAATTCACAATATTCGAGTTCAACACATGAGAAGTTAATTCATCAACGTGAAGAGAATATGAGAAAAGAGAGTTTTCCGCTTCGGAAAACTCTGACAGTTAAAGAGTGGGTCGGATGCGTCGGTCAATCCGCTGTTTTCGAAGTACCATAGAATTTGCGTATGGTAATACGTTGCCGTTCGAAACCGTTTGGACTTAGTCAGTAGCGTAGACAAGATCAAGGTCGGAGGGGGTATAACCGATACCAATTTTCAACAAATATGTTTTAATGATAAAATTATATTCATAATGGATAACAGGAACTAGGAATTCAGTGGTAAAGATCAACAAACCATAGCAAATATGCCAACGTTTCGCAATAATATATTTGCTTCTTCAGGGCTACAAAAAATTGAAAAAATTCAGATACACATCGACAAAGAGTTCTACGAAAATAAAAACAAACTTATAATTTTTTCATATCTAGATTTAATTACATATATTTCTGCCAAAAAACATTTTCGAGATTTTATATCCATATATGTAGGGAAGGTGCAGGTTATAAGGCTGAAAAGCTTAGGATGATTTGGAATGAATCGGAATGTATGAACTCCAATCGAAAGATTTTATTGTTGACCAAACTGTAACATCAAATACTCTGAAATAAAAAAAAAAACATTGTCAGTAGGTCTTGTCATACTGCAGTAGGATAATAAAGCCTATTAGACCAGATTATAATGCATAAGTTATGTTTAACTTTCAAAAATAAAATCCAATTTCCATATGCATAACCTTCAGGATACTCGAAATCAACATCGCCATGGCTACAGTTACTATATACCCCCAAAGTGGCGCCAACGGGTCATAAAACTATCAAAAATCCCTGTTTAATATATTATAACAAAATTTAACATAATAATTCCTGAAGATGTTCAAAAACTAACATATTCAAGACAGTTGCATTATCGAAAATTATTTTTCATTCAATTCGATTATAGGTTTTGGAACCCCGGACGTATAGGAAATTTTTACTCGCCCAATCCAGGAGATTTACCAGCAGGAGATAATCAAGCCAGAAATCGAGCAGGATGGAGTTGGAGAAGATTTCCTTGGGGAAGAAGCAGTGCTGCGCAGCCGGAAATTCCTAGGTAAGAATTATAAGCTAAATATGATATTCTCACATCGAGTAAATTAATTATTCCAAAACTAATTCCCGAAATGACGTTTTTCGATAAACGCGATAATATCCGAAAATTGTTAATTAGTTGATTTTATGCAGAGAAAAACTACTTCGGAAATGATTCAGTTTTTTAATGTGAAGCGAATTCTTATGTTCTGTAATGTGAAATATAGATTGGTTTATCGAAAAAAAAGATATTTTCTCCTTGCCTCTTTCGATCAACAACAGTCGCAACACTTTTAGTCGGAAACATGACTTTTGTCACGATATTTTTTCTTCATTTTCTTTCTCACTTATAGAAAGTGTAGTAAAAGTACAAGACCCTAGTGAGTAAAAACACGCTAGTAGAAAATAGTAATTCTCATAAAAAGTACACAAAGTGTGAAGTGATATTTTTCCGTGCGATAATGTCGTTAAACGAACGTTGTAAGCATATCAGATAACAGCTTTAATTGCAAAAAAAAACGTTGTTGGTTTCAATAATTTTCATTCGAGCAATTACCATATAGCGTTAAAATGAAACATTATAGATAATTTCAGTAATGTTTTATATACCCACTTATTCTTATAATTTTCGTCTTTAGTCTCTTTTTAAGTCTCTTCATTTTTAATTACTTTGCAACATATATTAAATCGACTGATTGTTACCTTTTCCGAACAGGGAATCTTCTTCTTTTATGTACCAAGGGGTAGCCAGTAGTGCTGACAGTCAGTATGGATTCACATCACGAACGGGAAATGATAATTGTCATCCCAGAGAGCAAGTATCTGGTTCTTCGGATTCATATAGTATGTTGGATAACAGACCTCCGATGGGTGGTGTTTATGTATGGGGCCCTCCTCCTCCATACTCTAACCCCAACTCGCCTGCAAGAAGAATCTTTCATTCTCCAGCACATAGGTAAGATGAAAGAAAAAATTTGCTACTCAACTTAAACATTTGTTAGTTTCGAAGCCAGAAAACGTTTTTTGTACCTTAATTAATACAATAATTACTGCCATGAATAATAACGTTGCCTCGCTCTCACCTTCAGCTGATTATCTTGATAGGTATACGGTTCCTGCAATCTGAGAGTTTGAGCAAATGGATAGATCTTTATTCTGAGAGTTGGGAAAGTTAATTTAGTTGCACCTCGTTTCTTATTAGATGGTGCTAGGGTGTATTCCTTCACCGCACCGACTGCTAATATCGAATATCCCAATAAACACAAGGACAATGGATCTCCATATTTAGTCCAATGAACTCTCATTTTGGACATGAATCGACCAAAATGGACAAACAATGGACGTTTGCTGGACGTTGACTGGATAGCTGATAGATATTAACCGGACCTTTTAATAGAGGATCACTGGGCTAGTTATGAACCTCATATCGATGTTAAATGAACTTATACAGGGTGAATCCTGTTCAACTGTACATACTTCACACAAAGGTATAGGACACTTAGCCGGTTCCAAAAATACCCCACATGCGGGGTCTTCAACCATTCGTTTGGATTTTACAGGGCGATTTCCTGCTTTGGGTTATATTTTGAAAATGCCCTAGTGTACGAACGAATATTCACAAACCCATCAAATTTGATGAGTGAGAGGATTACACTAATCCCCATAGAGCAGATGTTTATCAGTTTCCAGAACCGGACTCTAGTTTTTTCATATTATCGGAAATCTTATAGAAAATCACCCTGTAGATGGAAAGGTTTATAAACCTGTTATGGCAGTTCAAACTACACTAAATATATTCTAAATAAGATTCATAAAATCTCGTGGCACACCTAGAGATTTAGAGAAAAAAATATTGAAGATGCGTACTCGGAGATAAATTTTTCGGGCGGCTTGATTTTTATGGAAAAACCATACCGAGATGTATCAAAAAGTGGACACAGAAGAATATTATCAGTTTAGATCCACTCGACGTGCAAGTATTGCAATATTCAGGAACGGACTCCCCTTTCAAATTGGGTTTTTCAATAGTGAATTTTGTTTAAGCGGCCAAAGTTTTATGGAAGAATTATACCTAAATGTATAAGAAGTTGAATATTTTAAGGTTATATCCACTCACTTTTCAATTATTTCGTTTTCTAGGCAATAGTTTTTCATTTCATTCATTTTCCAAATCTTCGCTCTTTTCATTTCCAATAGATTTCATTGAATATAGGTTTTAAGGATAATGAATTGATTAGACCACATTTTTTCGATAGTACGTTGAATTCACAAATTTATTTAGATTTTTTAAATCATTGTTTACCTGAATTATTAGAAAATGTTCGAAAATGTATTGAGATGAAAGGAGGACATTTCGAACATCTCTTATAAATCTTTCACATTTGTTTTTTTTTAATAGTGTTATTAAAAAGTTCTACTTCTATCAATAGAAATTGATTTAATAGATTCCGATGCTCTGACAAAACTTACCTGTCGATATCAATGATTTCGGAATAGGCCTTCCGTGCCGAATAACTGAAGTGATTTGTACGAAGTAGTTATTCAAATGAATTTTTCTTCTATATCAAATAAATGAAAGTGGGCGCCTGTGAATGAAAAATGTGTGAACAATATTCAGAATTGTGTATTCATTTGTTTTAGAAGTCAATATACATGGCGATTTTTTTGACCTATCCGCTATTGAAAAACACAATCTGAAATGAAAGTCCGTCCCTGAATATTGCAATATACTTGCACATCGAGTGGATCTAAACTGATGATATTCTTCTGTGTCCACTTTTTGATACATCTCGGTATGGTTTTTCCATAAAAATCAAGCCGTCCAAAAAATTTATTTCCGAGTACACGTTTTCAATATTTTTTTTCTTTGAATTTGTAGGTGTGCCACGACAGGTGTGCCATAACAGGTTTATAAACTTTTCCATCTACAGAGTGATTTTCTATATGATTTCCGATAATATGGAAAAACTAGAGTCCGGTTCTGGAAACTGATAAACTGTTACATCTGCTGTATGGGGATTAGTGTAGTCCTTCCATGTAACAAATTTGATGGGTTTGTAATCATTCGTTCGTCCACTAAAGCATTTTTAATATATGACCCGAAAGTGGAAAGCGCCCTGTATAATCCAAACGAATGGCTGAAGACCAAGCATATGGGGTATTTTTGGAACCAGCTAAGTGTCCTCTACCAATGTGTGAAGTATGTACTGTTCAAAAGGATTCACCCTGTATATATGGGTTCATTTCATCCATTCAAAGGTCCAGTTAATCTTCCGTTGAGGTCAAGGCAAAGTCCACTAAATAAAATGTTGTCCAGGTCTGAACACAATGTACAATTCTGTTCAATACACATAAAATATATCAATAATAATCAGCAGATATACATATAAAATATACTGAAGCGATAAGCTTCGATTTTGGTGATAATTGATATTCGACAAGCAATGGATCCATTACCAAATACTTATATAATTAAAAAGAGATATTTATATCCCTACTTCGTTCAGGAGTAAATGCAGAATGGATGTCTACTGGATGTCCATTTCTGGTCCATGTCCACAAGTACCAATTATGGACTTTTTATGGATGTCCTGTGTTTAATGAGGGGGTCATCAATTCGTTTAATTTTCGTCGGGGTGAGAGTTGTATTGCTCTGACGAGGTCCAATGAGACCAAAATCATGGTCAACGTCTAGTCTTTCTCGATGTGGTATTTATGTTAATACTTCAAGTGATGTTGGTTTACTAATTCGATTTAGATTGTAACATTTATTCATTTTATCAGCGGGTGTTATGTACCTGAATCAATTCAGTTTGTCATATAAAAAATCAATAATAAATAAACCAGAAATTGGAATTATTCTAAACATATACGCGATGGCCTATATTTACGTTCATGGAGAACTATTGGTCATTTGGTGTCGAAAATTTGCATGTTGCGATTTTCGACAATGAACTTTCTCTCTAAAATATTTTCAAACCTCTACAACTTATATCGGAAACAACCCACTAATTTACTATTTCAAATGGCTCACCCAGAATATCTTTGCATCGTCGTTATAGGCAGCCGATTTGTTGGCAATTTCAAGGTGTGGTATATCCACCTTGGGTGAAAACTTAACGATTAATTCATGAGTTATTGAAGTAATTTTATGTTCTTGTTACCTATGTATTATGAAAGTGCTTGCTGCTTGAACCTGAAATGTGTTTATGAGAAGAACTTGGATAAATCAAATTAATCAAAACTATGTTGAAACTACAGAATCTATATTTTTCATTGTTTCAGTCGATTCTACGTAGAAAAATAGGGGTGGTTATCTGAATAAACCCCATACCTCAAATGTAAACTTATTGAATTATTGAAGAAAAACTTGAAAGTAGAGAAAAGAGCCATTTCGTACTACTTGATTATTCTATGACATCCACAGAAAAAACTAAAATTCTACGTTCCAATGATCGATTCTGACATTTCATGAATGTATCTATCAAATTGGTTCTTTAGATTTTTGAGAATTCTTCAACAATTCAAAAAGTCAAAATTACTTAGAAAGTCGAATTTGACTTTTCCTCCACGGTTTCGGGAAGTCATAAAATAATCAAGCAGTCCCAAATGGTTCTTTTTCCTCATTTCATTTTCATTTGATAACTCTAAAAGTTCCCATTTGAGGTATAGAGTTAATGCTTTTTCTACTAAGAATCGATTGAAATAATAAAAAATATAAGTGGTCATTATAAGAAAATCTTAAGTGTTGATTAATTCGTTGTCCAACTTGATCTTCTCATGAACAACCTGTACATTCTAGGTCCAAACAGAAAACAGTGTTATATACTTCATAATAGAAGAATTGGAAATGGTAGAGACTTTTCTGGTAAAACCTATTTTGCTATCAAATGAGCTATGCAACGATGCAGAGATATACTGAGTGTACCATTTGAAGTAAGAAAGTAGTAAGCATTTTCTAATAAACCTGGAAGTTTCAGTCTGAAAATATTTCGGAGAGAAAGATTGTTGTCGAAAACCCCAACAAGCAAATTTTCAGCATAAAATTGTGACTAGTTTTCCATGAACCTTTAATAGGCAATCAGCCTGTATAATAAATTTTCCAATCACTCTGTAATTAATCAATTGATTATGGAATTTCCAGATATCAACATGTGCATCATCATCCCATGCATGGTCATGAATCTCACTGTCAGATGAATTCCGAAAACAATACAAGGAACTCCAGAAGGAATCGTCCACACGCTTCAAACAAACAAAATTACGAGAATACAGTTGAAACCGAAATCCACCAGAACAACGACAACAGTGAAAGCACTGATACATCCAGTTGCCTTGAGAGAATTTCCCATACTTTACCTGTTAGAAAAATGAAGAAACGCGCAGATATGGCTTCAGTCAAATCGATTTATCATCAAAGTTCATCAAGTAAAGTGAATGTTCAGAATATATTCATGCAGAATGGCCAAGATGGACAGGGTCAATCTATGGAAGAGAACAGCTACACAGAGCCCAACTTAAACGAATCTGAAAATGCTAGATCTGAACCGCAAAAGTGTAAATTTATGCCAAGAATGCAGGGCGTAGAAAACCCTACGTTTCAAAAACAGGAAAATAGCCCCCAGAAAGCTGAAACTGCAGAATCTGAGGTTTATTTCGCAGATGTGAGCAGTTGTTGCAATATTTCAGTAAGAAATGATGGTCAGGATTCGTCTTTATACGATGAAGCCTTGGAGAATCAGAAACCAAGAATGGACAATAATCAGTGCATACAGAGTTTCCAGGAGAACATATCTAATGCCACTGCAAACGAGGATGAAGATTACCTAGTCCATAGAATGGGAAATAGGCAGATGAGTATAAGGAGTCGAATGCCCATACCCTTACCCCAAAACGACGAACTCAATTTTCAGAACGAACCTTGTTTGCAATTATTAACGAAAGATATTTCACAAAATAGTTTATGTAGCAGTGTACAAACCCCGCTTACTGAAACAACAGATGATGCCGTCACCCCCTCCGAATGTTGCTCCAATTTCTTCCCAGAAAATACCATGGAGTCGTCAAAAACTAAAAAATTCTCTCCCAACGAACAATATTTAGCCCCAGATGCTCAATACGAGATTGTGCAGAATCAAGAAGATTTCCGACAAAATTCCAGTAATCTGACCAACACTATATCTGGCTTGAACAATTTCGGTCAAAATTATTATAACCAAAGCAGAAAGTTCAATTATCTCTCACCAAATTGTTCCAACTCAAAAGCGAGCGGTACTTCCATAGTTTGTAGGAAAACTACGGGAAGTAATATTACGAACCTTATTCAAAATTTGGGGGCCAATTCTGGTGGATTGCTTTACGGAGAGGCCAGTGCAGGAGAAGAAGAAACGCAAGTTCAAAGTTGCCACAGTGACGGAACAATGGATTCAGGATGGCAAAGTGGTTCGGAGAAACATGGTGAAGCTAAGAAAATTGAAGAGCACCCTTCCAACTGAAATATTCATGAAATTGACAAATCAGAGTATTCCTTCCATCTTGAGCTATGAACTTGGATATTGCTATCTGTCCTGAAATATCCTTTGCTATGCAAAGTGTTCTTTCGTTTAATATTCAGAGTTTATGCTACTCCACTAGACCAAGTTGAAAAAGAAAATATATAGTCTCTTTATTCCTGTTTGTGAAATTATTTTTCTAAGTCTCGTTATTCGTAATTTCCACTAATAGGATTTTGGCTTTCTGTTAAAATATATGCAATATGTTATTGTGAGATTATATATTAATGTTGTATTATATTAATATAAATATTTCGATGGACATAAGATAATAATTAGACTAGACCGAGTTTTGTATATTTGTTTTTATAATAAAAATGGATTATTGAATCTGTGTGCTGATTTTACTCATTCATATACTCATGTGGGACAATTAAATCGAGGATTCCTTCTCCAAGGAAAGAATTAATTAGTATTTCAGAAACCAAATTCAGCCTCGAAAGCACTGGAAAGTATCAGGGTTATTTATCTAGGGTCTATGGTAGAAAACAATAGATTATTATGTAAAATAAAGGAATATCTTTCACAAAAAAAACATATACCTTTTCTCTGAGCACGATTGACATTTTTTAATTATTTTTCGCGCTCAGAAATAGTATTTTTCGGAATTCGGAATATTATAATACCTTATGAGAATAAATTCCTTTTCTCGCTACTCTTCTCCTCTCAAAAAACATTTTCATCTTCAAAAATCCACATTCATCCTTGTGTGAAGTTGGGCCGAAACTTTTCGATTGTCGAAAAACAAATTTCTGCTGAATTGGGCTTGTACTTTTTATGCTGTTGATTTTTTTTTATTCCATAATGTCTTCAAGATATTTCGCAAAATGGGCTACCTAGCACATTTTAAAAAAGTTGATTTCAACAGTTTGAGAAACACTGGCGTACATTACAGGATATCGCATACTGGCTGGCATATTTAAGTCCAGAGTTTTCTTGTTCCTGAGATTATGAAGCTATCATTCCATATAATTCAAATTAATTTATTTATTTTTCCACAAAAATCAAGTATTGTTTAACACCTATAGAAATTTCAAGGAAAGATATAATACCCGAACCTTATCTTATAATCTTCCTAAATATAGACTGATGACAAGCCAAACAAATGCAATACAGATGCCTGAAACTTTTCAATAGTCTACCTGGAATAATACAGGGTGAAAGCAACTTCAAATTGTTCAAGAAGAAAATTTTCAAACTTCTTTTGAACTTAGAACCTTATTGTCTTGATGATTTCATGCAGTAATTCATTTCTTTGTTTATTGTTTATTGTTTTTAATCAGGACACATACAGGTAATTGAATACCCAAAAAATGGTCACAATTTAGATTTACAAAAACAATAGAAGTACCTTAAAAAAAAAGCAAAAAAAAATTAGAAGAGAATTAAAATTACGTATTCAATATAAAAAGAAAAAACCACAACAACAGTATACATCATCTATGTGGGCCGAAAGTCAGAATACCGCGATCAATGGTAAGATGTGATGAAATAATTCTTAAGCCTTGACTTGACAGAAATTGTGCTGAGAAAAAATGGGTCAATTACTTCTTTAAAGCTGTTACATTGACTGAGCATTCTATGAACAGGAGAGTTCATAGCGCTATTGGTTTGTCTCTTCGGTATGTAAAAGATGTCAAATTGCTTGATCCTCCTTATTGGAGCGTAAATATTCAGTCTGGAGGTGATGAATATACTTTCCAGGTCCCCATTCATCAATTTCCGAAGGAATATGATGTCACCAATACATCTGCGATCCTCAAGCCTGATCATATTGAAATATCGCAATCTTCTATTGTAATTTTCAGGATCCCCCCGACTCAAATTCATATTACACTTAAATCCTAAAAATCTCAAGAATCTACGTTGAACCTTTTCAAGACGATTAATATACACCAAATAACATGGATTCCATACAATAGATGCGAAGTTCAATTTATTGAAAACATAAGCAAAATAAAGACAGATGATTGCTGTTGACACTATTTCATTTCATTAGTTATCAGTAATTTGTTATTGTGGCCATTGATTTGAAATAAAGACTGTTTGTTGTTGTTGTTGTTAAACATATGGAGTTTTATAAGCTTTAACACAGCGTCCAAATTTTGATAGAAAGATACAGACAACGGCGTACACGTGGGATATGCTGATTATTATTTAACAAAATAATTCGGTCCAATCTTGGCCACGAGCACCTAGGCGCCTACCCTAAGCGCCCAGTGGATGAACCAGCATTGGCCTTCCTGAAGTCCCAGAAAGCTGGAATTGTATCCAAGCTAATATATCAATATACAAACAACGGAAAAATTCTGAAACTAGGAACTTTCATCCCACAACCCCCTATACTACAGATAAAAATTTTTATGTGACTTTCGCAAATCTCAACAGGAATACAATAGACTAGTTGAAGTCCACAATCAGTATTCACAAATAGTCTGAAATCTTATCTAAGGACTCCTTGCAATAAATCATGGCAAACATGTTTCAGGATTTCTGTACAACTACCTCTCTTCTTCAGCAGGCTCCTTATTCTCAAAGAGCGCTGCATCGCTCTCATTATCTCTATCTGGGTCACTATCAATATCAATAGAAATATTTGTGTCATTACTACTTGTAGAAGACTGAATAAGAAATTTGTCCATTTTGGGTGATTTTTGCTTACTATCTTCTCTTTCCTAGCCTTATGTGCGCTTGAAGATGGAAGACGAAAGCACGCAGCCACGTTTTTTTTAATTTTTAGCATTTAAATATGCGAAACAGTTAATGGTATGGTAGTAAAAATAAACACACTATTTGATTTTTATATATTTAATTCTTCTTCTAGGGCAATCGATAGCCCTAGATTTAAATATATGAAAATCAAATAGTGTGTTTATGTTTACTACCATACCATTAATAGAGCAACATACTATGAAAGTATTCATCACCAAAATGCAAAACAGAGTATCGAATGTTAGTGTATTGAGGTTTTGTGTTACATAACGCGCATTGGTTTTCAATTTAGCAGTTATTATTATTATGAAGGAAACAGAGAAGAGGCCGTAGCCTATAAATCTCATACAAAATGAAAATAAATGACACTTCAGAAGATAAAAACAAAACAAAAATATAAAAACAAAATTCAGCAATCCTATGCACATAAGAACTACAATAAGTCTAGTCTATTTTTAAAAGAGTTTACACTCTCAGCGCAAACAATACTGGCTGGTAGCGAGTTCCACTCCGCGAACACGCGATTCGGTAGAAAAAACTGTCTCGCACGAGTTCGGAACACTTCATGGTAAAGCTTGTATTGGTGGCCGCGAAGTTGATTTGTATTTAGCGTGAAAATGTTGTCCAGATTGCCACCAATAAAACCATGCAGAATCCGGTAAGTCACTATAAGATCACCACGCATTCTACGATCACTAAACGAGTCAAGCTTAAAAATTTTAAGTCTATCCTCATAAGAAGGGCGAATTCTCCCAAAAGGAATCCGCGTCGCAGAACGCTGTACACCCTCCAAACGCTGTCGGTCAGAGATCAGATCAGGAAACCATGCAGGGCCAGCGTGTTCCAGTATTGGTCGAACGTAGGTGATGTAAAGCTGCCTGCATGTATCGACTGAGCATCTAGGAAAGACTTTTCTTATTAAGTACAAAATTTTACTGCACTTAGAGGATATACTGCTAACATGGGCTGACCAGGACAGATCCTCAGTGATCAACAGCCCGAGATCGTTATGCTGCGTAGTGGACTCCAGATATTTGCCATCAATGGTGTATCGATTTCGTGGATTGAGTCTCCCAAGGTGAATAACCCTACACTTGTCCACGTTCAAAGGAAGAAGCCACCTCTGGCACCATTGGCTCACTTGGATCAAGTCATTTTGAAGAATCTGAGGAAAGCGCGCATCATAAAAGAGCTTGATGTCATCAGCATATTGGGAGCAGAAGGACAAGAACAACCAGGGCAGGTCTGATATGTACGCCAAAAACAGGATGGGACCCAAAACAGAACCCTGCGGCACTCCACTGACGACGGGTTTGAAGTCAGATAATGAGTCACCTACCCTGACCGAAAAATATCTCCCAACAACAAATGAACGCAGCCATTCCAGAACGCCACCCCTTACACCCAGATGTTCAAGCTTAAAAAGTAAACGCCGAAAGGGAACACGATCGAAGGCTCGAGAGAGGTCCAGATATATGACATCTACAGGTACTCCACTATCGATAGACTTGGTCCAATGCTGGAGACACTCAAGAAGACATGTAATAACTGACCGTCCCGGTAAAAAGCCATGCTGTTGATTGGGAATAATATCATTATCAATCAAAAACTGTAGTAGTCTGCCAGACACAACCTTCTCAGCAATCTTGGAAATTAAAGGAAGTAGACTAATGGGACGGTAATTGTTGGGACACAGTTTGTCCCCTTTCTTGAAAATTGGAGTAATTCTAGATTTCTTCCAAGCAGATGGTAGCTGAACTGTATGGAAAGATAACCTGATGATCATGGTTATGGGAAATGACAGATTTGTGGAGCATCTCTTCAGTATACGAGCTGAAATGTTATCCAAACCAGGTGCAGTAGACAAGTCCAACTGAGATATAATTTGCAAAATCTCCTCCTCCTGGACATCAATGCTATCCAGTGAATTGACCGTGCGAGGTGTAGACATTGACGGCATAGGATCACACGGTTCACTAGAAAACGAATCAAAGAATGTATCGGAAAAAACACCAGCGCACTCGGAACTATCAGAACAAAGGTCACCTGTTGCATTTCTCACTAAAGGGACTGATACCTTCGAACTCAGAGAGTCCCGAATATGCTTGTAGAACTTCTTTCTATTGTTAGGTTGAGCTAAGGAGTCGTAAAACAACTTTCTAGCGTCCCTTATTTTCAGACTCAAAGCATTAGAGTAGCGGCGATGGATGTTGTAACTCTGTTCTAACCTATCGCGGCGATAACACTGCCATAACATCCTTTTCCGACGCAGCATAGAGAGAATCTCCTCACTCAACCAAGGCTTGGACGCCACGGAGCTAACAAATTTAGTTCTAGTAAAACGTGACACGGACTCATCGAGGCAAGCACAGAAACGTTCCCAGGCACTATTCACATCCAAACCACCCAACAAATGGTTTCAGTCAATGGAGGACAGATGACGATTGAGAGAATCGAAATCAGTTAATGAAATCTGTTTTTTTGAAGTTTTGTTGCCAGCGGATGGGGTGAACTGAAGGGTGGAAACAACCATCCTATGATCAGACCGACCGAGAGGATCCATATATTTTATGTCAGAAACCAAATCCGGATCACTGGTCAACAGCAAATCGAGCGTGGAGGGAGTCTGACCATGTACGATCCGTGTAGGCTCATCAACGATTTGGTGGAGGCCAGTTTCATCAAGCAAGCTAAGGAAACGCCCGGCCACGGAACTCGGGGAGGGAAAAGAACTTACTGGCCACTGTATTTCCCTGAAATTGAAATCTCCAGCTATGAAGACATTACGGTGGGTCTCCGATACTGAACGAATATGGTTCAGAAGTAAATCATCAGACGGGGATGGATGGGGTCTATAGACACAGCCAACACAGATAGAGAAGGTGGGCGAGGACAACCTCACGAATAGATTGTCAATGTGCGGAATATCATAGGAGAATGTCTCGGTGGAGAAAGACGCGGAAATGCCATCACTTAGGTATATACAGACACCATTATATCCCACATTGAGAAGACTGTCACATCGAAATAAAGAAAAACCTCTGATGTTGAATAATTGATCTGGAAGAGCATCATGTAGCCAGGTTTCTGTAATACAAACGATATCAGGTTTCAGGAGTTCAATATTTGCGCATAATTCATAAAACTTATTTTTTATTGATCGAGCGTTGAGGTAGAGTACAGTCCATTGGGAAACAGAGGAAAAATTCACTTTTTTGAAGTAGAAGTTGCCGGAACAGCAACCACCTTGGGCACACCCTTAATGAATTTAATGGTCAAATTCCCCTCCCCGTCCGATTCACGCCGTCGCAGCTCCTCCCTTGCCCGCCTCAAACACATGACTTGATCCGGAGTTAAATCATCAGAAAGCTTAATTTTTTGGAAAAGTGGGGATCTAGCCAGAGTTGCCTTATTTTGCAGTATTTTCCTAACGAAGATAGAACTAGAGAAAGTTATAGCAATAGGTCTGGGCACACGGGACGACGAACCAAGACGTGAGTGGTGAACAATATGTTGGGAATAAGAGGGCAGGATCTGATCGACAATTTGCTTCACCGTGCTCTCGTCGGAAGAGCTATCAGAATTCTCAGGAACGAAACGTGCAATAATGTTATGTGAACGACGTACTCTCTCAATTAATTCGGGATATTCGACTGAAGTAGTGGGAACTGGCAGATCATTCACAATTTCGTTCTTCAATTTCTCCGCAAAACCATGGAAATTGGTGACCTCGTTTTCGACTTGAGACAAATGCGAAGAAAGAGAAGAGAGATCCGTGCCCAGCTTTTGGAGGCTGTCGCCCTGAGATGTTAATTTAGATTCATGTTCGTCGAGGCGGGACGTACATCTGGACACCTGCGCAGTAAGCCGCTCCTGAGAGAGTTTGATTCCAGCGATGTCCTCCTTCATAGAAGTAACAGCAGTGGTGAGGTTATCGAGAGCATTGCACTGGAATGAGATCTTTTCCATAAGTAGCTTGAACTCCCTCATGGTAACAGGAGCGTCATCCGCCAACGGAGAGGTCTGCTGAATTTGGGAGACAGCGGCCGCTTCGGCTCTTTTCAATCGTCTTGAAGAGGTGCAGTAATTGCAACACCATTTTTTTCCAAGGACGATCAGAGACGTCCTGTCGGCGGGAGTGAGATTTCCGCACACCAAGTGGAAAGTGCACAAACAGGTCGAACATTGGATCGATTCATCAGCTTTAGGAACTGGCTTAGAACAGCTGTGGCAGGAGGGCATGTTGTTTGCAAATTTTTATAGTTGATGTGAACAGGTCGGAACGTGTATGGAGCGCTTAACGAGAAGCGGCTAGAGCCAGTGACAGATGTATCACTGATATGCGTGAATAAACAAACAATATTCACTCAACACTTATGACAATAATTGTTCAAAAACTTGCTTGTTTTTCAGTGGAAATTGGCACCTTTCAGAACACGAGTAACTGTTCGAGGAATGCACCAATTGACAAAGTTTAAAATTTTAATTCGCAAACCCAACCCCGCAAAATTCACAATTCAATCGGATGCCAAATTTTCACGTCTATTTCAACTAAAGCGTCACATACATTATGATGTACATACATACATTATTATTTTCATCCGTTTTTTCTTCTACTTCTACGTGCGGTGCCCCACCAGGCTGAACTGAGTCTTAGTGCCACAAGTCGACAGAGAGGTGTCCCTCTCACCATAGGAGTTGTGGGTGTTGTGTTTCCTAGGTGTGTCATCCTTAAGTCTTCAAGGTTGATACAGAAGAACAGAATGTGTTCAACCGTTCCTCCATGCTCCTGCACCAGCGGCACAGAGAACAGCTAGTCAGTCCCATTCTATTCAAGTGTTTATTAAACAAATGGCCAGTCATTGCTCCAGTCACTAGACTCAGTTGTTTCCTCTCAAGAGCTAAGAGTTTTTTGACCTCAGGCACAGACGATGGTGTCTCAATGAGAAGCCTCGACTGTCTAAGACAGATAGGCAGCGCCGGTCCCGGACCAACAAAAGCTCAGCGGGCTCCCTGCTTTGCAAGTATGTCTGCCTTCTCGTTCCCCGGAAGTCCTGCGTGAGCCGGGCACCAGATAACTTTCACAATGTTATCGGAACCTAGCCCCCGCAGGGCCTCTCTGCATTCCTTTACTAGGTGTGAGTTAACCCTTTCCTCAGAAAGGGATTTCAGGGTTCCCTGACTGTCACAACAAATAAAGATGTGTTTTCCGGAGTACCCTCTGCGGATATTCTCCAGTGTGCAGGCTAAAACAGCCTACAGTTCAGCCTGCACTATGGAACAATCCTTCCTTAGGGGGATGGACAGATTGAAACGAGGTCCCACAATTCCCACTCTAGTCCCTGTGGGCATAACAGAGCCATCTGTGAACCAAGTGGGACCTTCAGGCTCAAGAAGCCTGTTTGGTGTAGACCATAGGTCTCTGTCAGAGACAATTACCCTGTAGGGTTCGGCAAAGTAGAAGCTGGTGCCCGCGCGGTCCCCTCTATGGAGAAAGGATGCGTTGGCATCCCTCACCATCTTAAGAGCTCTCGCATGCCCCCTGAATAGTCCTCTATCGCGCCATTGTCCCTGTTCCCAAACTCTAGGAGCTGTCTTCATAGCCACCTGTGTGACTACAAGGTCTAAAGGTGGTAGGCCCAGCAGACACTCCATAGCTGCCGTAGGGGTGGATCTCAGATCGCCTGTGATGGTTAGACATGCGTTCCTCTGACATTTAGTCATAATGGTGCGACTGGAGTTCTTCCCCATGGAAGTCCACCACACCAGTGATGCGTAGGTAAGGATAGGCCCCACCACTACAGTGTACAATCAGTGCATAATGTGTGGTTTGAAGCCCCATCCTTTACCAAGCACTATTCTCCGAGTAGACCAAAAAATTACATTAGCCTTGCTCGATTGAGTCTCAATGTGTTTGTTCCACAATAACTTGTGGTCCAGTGTCACACCGAGATATCGAACTTACTCGGATATGGTGATCCCAATCCCAAACAAGCTAGGAAGCTTATTGATGTTGTGGGGGCACCCTCCTCCTAGTAAAAAGAACAATCTCTGTTTGACCTGGGTTAACCGAGAGTTCGTTCTCTAAGCACCATCGTTCAATCATACGCAGAGCATTCTGCATCAGATCGAAGATGACACTGATTACCTTACCTCTGATCAGTAGGACAAGGTCATCCGCATAGGCCACAACAACAAGCCCAGCCCTCCTCAGCTCGACTAGGAGCCCATTCAGGACAAGATTCCACAGTAGAGGTGATAAAACACCTCCCTGCGGACAAACCCCTTGCCGGTGAGCCCCAGATTGTCGAGCCGCCTAGCCGAGCAGTTATGCTGCGATCCCTCAGCAGAGATCTCGCCTAACGACAAAGCGTCGGTTCCACGCCATGTTTGGACAACGCAGCTTGCATCGCGCCAAACGCAGTGTTGTTGAATGCACCCTCTATATCCTGGAGAACAGCCAGTGTCCATTCTTTGTGATGTAGTCCGTCCTCAATGCAGTTAACCACCGAGTGAAGAGCAGAATCTATTGATTTGCCTATTTGGTAAGCATGCTGGCAGGGGTGTAATGGGTACGTCTGTAACGCACCATCCCTGATATATCTTTCTACCAATCCCTCCAACGTCTTGGTTAGTAACGAGGAAAGGCTTATTGGACGAAAGTACTTCGCTCTCGTATGCGTGGGTTTGCCAGGTTTGGGTATGAAAACAACCCGCACCTTTCTCCAGGGCAATGGCATATGTCCAGATGTCCTAGAGCTAGACTCGCTCCGAGCATGTGGAGCAGTGGGGAAGACAACACATCCAGCCCCTTAATAAGGAGTGCCGGAATTATGCCATCCTCGCCCGCTGCTTTGTATGGCTCGAATCCGTTAATAGCCCATCGGATTCGAGACTGTGTCACCACTTGTGAAGCCAACTTCCAGTCCTCTCGTGAGGCATGTCGTTGGCGCTCATCCTGCGTGTTGTTGTTCTCTGTGAAGCTTCAGGTGCACCCTCTATGTCGCTACAGAAGCGCCTCCACGATTCACGCTTGGACTTCCTTATGAGTCCTTTGTATCTCCTCAGGACCGATTTGTGATCATCCCAGTCATTTCTAAGGCCATCCGTTTAGGAAATAAATGCTCTTCGAATCGATCCCAAGTGTTAATCAATTCACATACAGAAGTTAGATCTACACTATAGAGTTTTCCACAGGACAATATGAACGTGGATAGCCAATAATTGTCAATTGTTCTGTGAAAAACCAGAATATGACCTCACAAGGAAATAAAATATTAGATATTAGAGATAGAGTATTTTTTCTATGAACAAAAGTATATTTAAAAACTGGGTTTATAGAAAAATTTTCTACGAAATTGAAACGATAGTTTCTAATGTTGCAATTTTTTACCAACCTTAATACTTTCGCAAAAAAAACAAGAAAAAATTATGAACATGAAAATAGTTGAAAACAATTCTTCTAGATGATTCTGTTAAAATTTTCTCTAAAATTTTTTTTTTCTTAAAGCCTATCAGTCGAATACATAAACCGGTTAGCTACAAACAAGATTCCCTTCAAATTATGAATAACAACAAGATGAAAGATAACCATTAACTCCACAGTTTTCCCTCATACTCAAAATAGCATGTTCGTCTTGAATTTTGTCATCAGGCGTTTAGATTTTTAGATTCGCTAATAAGAATGCGTTGAGACACAGCTGTGTCTGTTTCTACTAAGTCTACTAGTAGAAACAATTAATATATGTTTAATCTCAACTGAATTATAGAATCCTTTTCTACTATTGGAAATATGTTGAATTCCTAGAAAAAAATTCATTGCATTAATGGTTCGATTATATTACTTTTTTTTTGAATTTTTTCAATTGCCGAACATTTGAGCTCCTCGAACCTTGCCAATACTTTTTTCTTTTCTATTAGCTTCTACATTTTAAGCCGATGGGCTGTGGTTACCTATGAGTTTAGCCGGCTAAGGATAGAAGAAACTTACATTGGAAAATACCCGAAGCTAAACCTAAGTTCAGCCGGCTAAAGTTTATGTTTACACCTTTCTTGAACGCGGTTGAACGTCTGAACCCCATTAAACGCGAAAATTATTCCCAGTCAAGGTCATTTGATCCCTGTTGAACGCGAATATTTTAACAAGTCCCGTTGGGGAGTGAACACATATGTTCCAAACATAAACATTTTTCAAGTACCATCCAAGGTCATTATGTAAGGGCGAGAGCAGAAATCTAAAGCTGCGTTTACATTAGCGAAATTTACTCACGAAAATCACTCGAGCATCAATTACTCGCATCGAGTGAAATTTCGCAGTTCCCAAAACAAAGCGCAATTAAGAGCGAAATCTTTCGCGAGTAGAGCGAGCCGCCTTCAGTTTTTGTTCTGCAGTCAGTACGGAGATTGTGGACCACGTTTACACTATGCGAAATTCGATGAGCGAAACCCTTTGATGCGCGGACAAAAACCGACAGACCTGTGGCTCGCAGCGAGGGCCCTCGCCCCGAAATTCCTCGCGGTGAGGAAGGCGTCTTCACTAGGCGAAATTTCCTCGCGCAATTATTTCGCGAGGGAAATTTCGCTAATGCAAACGCAGCTTTAGATATAGATCCCACTCCCAAACGATTGCGATTAAATGCGATTTTTACAAGTTCCCCGTGTGGGATGAGAGACACACAAACCCCCAATCAACCTTCATCGAAAAAATTTTTATTCTACATTGGGATTTGAACTCGGATCTCTCGGATATACATCGTTCAAGGGTGGGCGGAAGAAAACCGTTCAATAAGATTCAGTTCGTTGGAGACAAAAAAATTCAAGGTCATTTGCAAGTTCAGAAAAACTTCAATCGAAACACAAAAGCCCCATTCAAGGTAAACTCAGGTAGAAAATCAGGTTAACGTATATAAAAGCTAACATTCCTTTCAGACTTCAGTTAGAAATATATACTGTGAATTAAGGTCCAAGCCAAAAACAGGTATGTTTCATATAATATTCAAAATCAACATTACTACATTACTTTTATTAACAGATAATGGAAATCAAACATTTCAAAGCGTCTAAAGCTGTGAAAGCGGTGAGAAACTTGAATATAAACGATTCCTTCATAAATCAATGGTTCGATGAGCGACAGAAACAGTGTTACATTCTCTATGTCGATGGGAAACCAGCTTCTTTTGCATTACTGTCAAAAATGGATTTTGACCCAATTCAAACTCAGAGTGACCCGAACACCCTCAACTATATTTATACTCTACCTGAATACCGAAGGAGAAATCTAGCTTTCCAGTTGATAAGTCACGTGAAGGAAAATAATCAGTTCACAGCCTTCTGCTCTACCTCTTCATCAGAGAAATTATTTAAGAAATGTAATTGTTACAATCATGGAATGATGTATGGAAATATAATTATGAGATATCCTTACTAACTTACTTAAATATTTTTATTAATCCTCATGAAAATGGGTTCTATAGCACAGTGCAAATATATTTGAGATCTAATGAAATAAAATTTTTATGATTTATATTTAACTGAAAATTATGTATGCATATATCTTTCCAAATAAAAATTCTAACTGCGAATACTTTCATTTAATGATCTCTTTTTTTGAAATGGGAATATTTAGAAATGGAACTTAACAGTGAATAATGGGTATCTTATACAAATACTATACCAGTGGTTTTCATCTCTAACGAAATCATTACTGTTAATTGACATTTCTGAAATTCGTCTTCTGAAGTTAGAAATACTTCTAATGAAAGGATTTAATTTCTGTATCGTTTTATAAAATAAGGAACAGATCGATAAAGAAAAATCAGAAGACATATATGAACTTAACTGTATCAGTAAGTATCTTTCAGAATAGAAACGATTCCAATTGTTTCGATATAAGTAATACATCCAATCGTCTATATTTTCTATAAAACTGTTCCACTTGCAATTATAATAGTCCGCTTTACAAGTCAGTTGGTTGAATTCAAAGAAAGCATTTTTCGGTGTTATCTATTTTTTCCCATACATCTATGGAGAGTAGAGAGAAGGAGAACGATCGCTGCTTTGAGACCACAGATTTTTTGTCCCCTAAAATATGTACCAATAGTAGTAGTTCATGTTTTTGCCAACAGTCGCGCTGGCCATCACGAGAGTGCGAAATTTTGTTTACACAAATCAAATTGTAGTTGGCTCGTTGGCTGAGTGAACTGTTTCCCTGGTGACAGATGATAGGAATATTATTATTGTCGATTTTTGATAAGAGAACAACATATGACCATGGTGAAATGTTGAAGCGTGCGCTAGTATAAGAGTGTTTTGGCATCGGAAAGAAAAGGAGAAGAGATAAAATTTCCGAGAGCATTTTTGAGAGAAAATTGGAAAAAACCTTATCTCAAGAATCAACTCCCAATCAATTTGTGTGTCAAGAGCACTTTTGCGATGAAGATATCAAAAAGATGATGGATTCATTATAAACGAAATCGAAATTGTCATCCCTCGTGAGAAGTTGACTCTTCTGAATAAGAATATTTAACCAACAAAACTACATGGTTCGGAAGTAAATATTCTTGAAGAATTTTGTTGGCATAACATAATATATGGTTTATATCGGTTCTCAGCTGAGTATTGGCAAAAGAATTTACTCTAATACCTAAGTGATAAATCTGAGACTGCTACCTTTTGTTGTCTTGATGTGTACTGCTCCTCACTACGGATTTATATAATTTTGAAGATTAGTAAACCAACTAACATAGCTGCTTTCAATAAACAATGATAAACAAAAGTAGGTACAATTTTTTTGATCAGTGATTTCTTTTGAATTTCATTGATTTCGACTTGCATTTTATTGCATATAATTCAGAGAACTCATATTCAATATAGATTTGAAGAAAGGTATTTGAAAAATCATCAGAAAAACCACGATGACACATAACCTTAAATAAAATGAAGGCTGTTCATTTCAAATTGACGCTTGAATCCCCACTCCTTATCGATACCCGCTGTAATCGCAGCGACACCTATTTTCCCCGTTTTTGGAGACACATTTTTAGTACGGTGATCGTTCTCCTTCTCTCTACTCTCCATACATACATCCTTGAATACAACTCTTTTATGATCTTTCACTAATCCTGAGAATACTGTGTGCGGTAAAAATGATGTTATATAGTTGAATCACTGTATTCGAGTTCGAATTTTGGACAGTCCGAGAATTGTTCTAGAATTGCGCCAAACTGTTGCGCCCTAGTATCGAATCCTCTGCGCAGTTCTAGAACCATGAACCATTCTCGGACTGTCCGAAAGTCGAACCCGAATACAGTCGTATTCGGGTTCGGCTTTCTGACAGTCCGAGAATTGTTCTAGGACTGCGCAAAACTCTTGCGCCCTAGTATTAAATCCTCTGCGCAGTTCTAGAACCATCCTCGGACCGTCCAAAAGCCGAACCCGAATACAGCTTACAGTGATTCAGTGATAGTATAAGCTGACCAGATTATCCCCAATTCAATGACAGACAGAACTGGTGAATGTGTATATATTTATACATATATACAGGGCGAGTCTTTTAATCGTAAAAATATTTTAACAGTAAAAAAAAACACTTTTTTACTGTACCATTTTTTTCCGATTCAGCCCTGATAAAAAGATATAGCCATTTTAGGTTTCATAACGAGCAGTGCCACCCCTGGTTAAACAGAATAACCTTCAGAATAACTAGCTAATTCTGTGACACTACACATCTGTGGATCTTTTAAAAAGAGTTGCATTCGGTCAAAGTACCAAATATTTCATTTCTTTCGATAAAACCGTTTGGGTGAACTATAAAAATAACATTTTTTATGTTTTTCAACAACCTGTATCTGTTAATTCGAGCCGATTCGGGAAAAGTGGTAAGGGAAAAAAGTTTTTCTTTGGACCTCAAGAATCTAATGTAAAATATTTGTACGAGTCAAAGACTCACCCTGTATATGTTATGGTGTATATGCGTGTGGTGTTAAAAATAATAATTTATTGTCAACAGAGACCTAATAAAAATTTATAACAACACAAAAACGAGAATATAATAATATTATTACAATGGTTGTGCATTATACTGTGGAATGAGAAATTTGAATGTCTGAAATATTTGATCAGGGAGAAAAACGCTGCTGCATTAACGTGTACATGACACATATCGAATATCGAATACCGGTATCCAGTCGTTCCGATATTCCTGAACAGTACTGTCAGTATTTCAGAGACGATGTCTATTGGCCCAGTCGTTCGAGTTCTATTGTTATTCGATTGCGGGCCAGTAAAACCAGCAATATCGGAACAGGCCCATAATATTTTTCTTCCGATTTTGAACCTTATTCAACATACAAATAACCAAATTGCTTACTAAAGGGATGTAAGAGGTAAATAGAAAAGAAATGTGTCCTTATTGTGTGGGTGGCAAGGAGAGCGAGCGGTAATGCCGACAACAGAGGTTTATTACACCCACTAATACCAGCGGCAAAAATGTACCTGATATGATAAGGCACAAAAGAACTGCGATCTCTGTACTGAAGCGTAGCAATTTTTAATTATTCGAAATTCTATGTAATGTGAATAAATTTCTAGTGAAATAATCAATTGAAATAGATACTCCTTATACTCATATAATAGTATTGAAAAAATCCTATATGAAATGTTTTTCAGACATTTCATTTGCAGGTCAGCCCTCTTGGGGGCCCCAGTGCACTGCACACTCTTGTATAGATAGATATTAAATACCTGATTCTTTAGATTTTTATGAAATTGATTAAGAGCTGTGTACCTCATGATCAGAATTTCTATGCATTATCTGCAGGGTATCCCAAATTGCCTGATTTTGGCTGTTTCTGGTACCTACTTCTAGACCAGATAAGTAGAAACTTTGAAAGGAGTCCTGGGCTCGATTTTCGTGAAAAGTCCATAACTGAAAACCGTTTCACGATATCTTAATTTGTCTTGAAGATATGACCAAATTTTGATATTTTGTCGATTTCGAAAATGTGACGTATCTTCTTTATTTCCAAAAATGTCTGAAAACGGTAAACACTTTCTACAGGCACTTTTTCATTGGAAATACTATACCATATTCAATTTTTTTTTATCTCTTGTAATAAGGATGGAAAAAAAAAACAACTTCATTATTTTAAATACGAATGCATTCTTTTTTTGACCTCATATCATCCAAAAAAAAATTTGCTTTTCAAAAATATATATATGTCGATATATTACTTTCTCACTAAAGGCAAAATCACCATTTTAGTAAAATTTTCATATTTGATATAATTCTATGAAACTATCGACCTCAAAATTGTCCACTCCCGATAAATCTCCATCTCTATGATACGAATTGAAACTTTTCGTTCATATAATTTCATTTGTTAACTGAAACACCGATAACTTCAATAAAATGTAATTCATCTTACACTCATTGGAATAAATATCGAATAGAATTTCCATGATAAATTTTAATATAACTTATGAAAAGTTCTCAAATTGAGTTCCGTTATTCTGTAAACAAATTCTACCTCTTTTTCTAACATAATTCACTGAATTCAACAGCATAACTGGGGAAATGTCTCTGATGGTGTTCCTGACTCTCTGCTCTAAATCAACCCTATAAATGACTGGAGTCTTAAAAATTTTATTTTCAAGATATGCCCACACGAAGAAATCTACAGGATTGACTGGATTGAGGCTGGTGATCTTGCAGGCCAGGCAATAGGAATTAACCTGCGTTCCCATCCACTGATTCTCGAATAAACTATTCAATTTGATTTTAGTTCGTTGCGAATTATGGTCAGGTGCGCCATCCTGCTGATAGAAAAGCATCCTCGATTCGCTGAGAGGAATATTGTCAACATACTCCTCAACAAAATTTTCTGAAATATTCAAATAAGCCAAATTTACTTCATATTATATTTTAGGTCCCAGTAATCTTCCGTTCACAATTACAAACCATACCGTCCTTGCCTGTTTATTTGTCTACAAATATTTTCATTTGGGTTTGACCAATAGTGTTCATTATGTCTATTGAATAGCCCATATATTGATCACCACTATTTAAACTTATATGAACGAAAAGGAGTTTCAATTCGTATCATAGAGATGGAAATTTATTGGTAGTGGACAATTTTGTGGTCCATGGTTTCATAGAATTCTATCAAAAATGCAAATTTTACTGAAATGGTGATTCTGCTTTGAGTAAGAGAGTAATATATCGACATATATATATATATATTTCTGAAAAGCAAATTTTTTTTGGATGATATGAGGCCAAGAAAAGAATGCATTCGTATTTAAAATAATGAAATTGTACTTTTTATTTGTTTCACATTTGTAAACGTCAGTTTCCAAAAACACAATATTAATCAAGAAAGTTTATTTCATTGAGTCACTAACTTGTAAAACTTACAGTTAACTTGCAAAATTTTTACAAGTAAGTAGTATTATTTACATTAGAAAATTTTGTTTTATCGTCATATATGTTGAAAATCATGGTACAATTGTTATTTCCAGTAACACAGATTTATGATAATGAAAGAGTTGATACTGATGATGATGAACCATCTGTTGACTCAGAAACTGCTGAACTCGAGGACTGCAGAATATTTGTACTCTCCTTACTACCAAATAATTTTCTAGACATTTCGATTTTTTTGTTGACCGAATCATCGACATAACTCATCGCAATTTCGGTGCTCTTCCACCCTCCTGCACGCTTTAGTGCTAAAATATCTCCACCCGAATCCGCAACCATAGTGGCTCCAGTTCTGCGAAAAGAGTGGCCGGTGGGTCTTTTAAACCTGAATATTTCGCTATTTGCTTTGGGACACCACCAATAGTGTGCTGGCTAGCACTAAGGGAAATGCACTTTCCATGTCGGTATGTCAAAAAAAATCTTAGGCTTTCTGTTCCAGGAGGCCGAAGATTTACATATTTCCTGTATAACATGCAGGGCTTGAAGCTGCAGCCATCATCGGTTATGGTGAATCTTCTTGTTGTTAAATTTTTTGTTTGCCGCAATGTCACAATAACGTATTTTCCCATATCTTCTACATCATTCATGTTTAGGAGAGAATTTCGTCACATCGACAACACCCAAAAATCCCAAATATTGTTACAATTTTCGCCAGCAACCACTGGTCATCAGAAGCATGTAAAAGAAATTGTTCAGCCTCTTCTTTACTTAATAACTTGGCCTTTTTTGGCGTATAACGCTCATTTTTTCGTTTCAGAAACGCTATTACCTATTGAAATCTGCAAATGACAACTAAACGTCATATTTTTCAATAAATCCTTTAAGGAAAACAAACCTGCGAACAAGGGCATTTTCCTTCATTTCCAAGCAGCTTTTCAGCATAGACCATTTTGCCCGTAAAGTATTAGGGCTGAATCTAGCTGATATAGTTGATTCAAGTAGACCAACAAAATATCTTCAGTTACCCCAATCACACTATTTTTGTTTTGCCACTTTTTGAAGTCGTCGTATTCTCGCTCGTACCTTGAAGCTGATTTTGCAGGTAATAAACATGAAGCTACACTGCTGGTTGCCTCAATAATTTCTTCATTCATTTTCGCTTTCGCCAAAACAAATGTAAAGAAAAATAAACAGACATGTTCATGGCAACGCTTCCATAGCTTACGACATTTGCGACAAATTATTGAGATTTTTTTGGAATTTATCTAACCATTTTACAAATGAGAAACAATTAAAATATAAAACAATA
Organism: Coccinella septempunctata; assembly: GCF_907165205.1. Classification (NCBI taxonomy): domain Eukaryota; kingdom Metazoa; phylum Arthropoda; class Insecta; order Coleoptera; family Coccinellidae; genus Coccinella; species Coccinella septempunctata. The sequence continues at coordinate 7,395,164 of NC_058190.1, read as the reverse complement.
CACGCAAGGTAACGGGTTTTACTGGCTCAAGGAGGTAACTGACTCGCCTGCGGCTAGTCAGTTATATCCTCCATTCGCCAGTAAAAACCCTCTTACCTTGCTAGTAATGTTATATACTATTTCACCCTTAGTACAAGAGATATGAAGATCGGTGAAACGGTTTTCATGAAAATCGAGCCCAGGACTCCTCTCAAAGTTTTTACCTATATAGTCAAGAAGTACCAGAAACAGCCAAAATCAAGCAATTTGGGATACATTGGCATTTCGATTTTGTTAATTCAACAAAAGTGAGGACTAACATCTTTGCTGCCTGGGATTTATTGGGTAGGCACTGCCGACTCAGCCGCCCCTAACGGGCCGCCACTGGCACACTGTGAATAACAAGGAAATGTGATGATCGTGTGCTGCATTTCATCTGTATCATGCGGAACTCATCCAAAACTCACCTGCACTTGTTATGCGCAAATATGTTGTGTATGGTATGAAATGGGTTCAATTTGCGGGAGTACGAACTTCACTGGGTCAGCTAGTCTAGTAGGTACCTACAGAATAATTATTTCAACTGTATTTCAGTTGTTCTACGAGTGAATGAAAATAATTGTAATTAAGCTTCAATTACCATCGTCTAATCAAACTTTCAAGCGCTGAATACCCGAAATGCACAACAACGCCCGGATATTTGGCACAAAATTTGAACAATCATTTCATATTTAGTAGAGCTAGTGGCATCTTCCTTTTCAATATTCAAATGGTCCCATCAACTCGTCTCATCATTTAACCGTTTTCATTTACGTTAAACAAAGAATCTGTGGATCTTGATTACATCCGCAGAAATTCGAGTTATAATTGAACAAACAAAGATCTCATCCTGATGGTATATTGTTCGCCTCTGTTTGTTTAGGACAGCATATTTCGAATTCCTATGGAATCTGTAGCACATAAGTGAAAAAAAATATTTGTCCAGCTATTAAATGCCCCGTTATGTATTTTAAAATAGGCACAAGATGCAGTATTGGTTTTTTGACTGTATACTGTTATGTTTGATCAGGAAAAGCTTTAAGAAGGCAACTTTCAAGATGTTGCAGCAGTTGGATTTTTTTTCTAAGTAGTCACATTAGTCAATATGTGGAGGTATTTGGTTTTGTTTTGTGTCATTTCGAGGGTGCAGTGTGGTTTTTTCGATTTGACTGATGTGGACGACCCCTTAGCTCTTTTTTGGAATACCAAACGTGAGTATGTTATGATGCAATAAATGTCAGCGTTCATGTAAGAAATCAAATGCAAACATAATTATATACAGAGTGATTCACCGGGATGGCTTATCAAAGTTTCATAGAGAACTAATAAAAATGCGTGCTGAAAATTTGCATCATGGGAGTATTTTCAGACCTCCTCAATTTCAGGTTATTTCGGAAACAGCCTATTATTTTCGTAATTCAAATAACAAACCCAGTTTATATCTCTATTTTTAGATAGCCGATTTGGTGAAAATTTCAGCACTATGCCATACCTGTGTGTAAGGGTTACGAGACATTGGGATTCTTATGATGGATCGGAAAGTCTTCAATATGTAGTAGTAGTATTAGTATACTCCATTCACTTTCATTTTAGCACACGGTTGGCCATGGAAATTTGACACATTCCACTCTGTATAGTACGAAAATGTGGGGTTATGAAGGTTGTCAAAACATTTTTGTGTTCAAATCAGCGCTATGTTGTACGTTAAAGTCTCAGTAATTACGTATTTTCTTGAAAATAGTTATTTATACAACATGTGAGTTAAATGAATGTTTATTCATGAGGAGAAAGTTTAACCCACAAGCTCGTAGGACGAGTCATTTTATTTCTTTGAGTGAATATACATTTTTAACTCATGTGTCGTATACAAAATTCTATCCCATTTTGATGAAAATTCAAGTAAGGAAATATATAATAATTCAAATTCATATCAGGATATCCCTTCGATCGGTGGTTGCTATGGCACTATGTAATTAAATGTTTGCAAGTGTCAATGAAAATTATAAAACCGTTAAAAATTCTTGATACGTGTTTCGAAAAATGTTGAGCGGTGACGACGAGGTTGTAGTTCCCGAGAGCATTATAGAGGAAGCAAATGAGGCAGCAAAAGCAGTTATTCCATTGAAATCAAAAATTTTGAACGAAAAGAATATACGGCATTTTGTACCTGGAGAAATAATAAGAAAGCCAAAGGTGTCAACGAAAAAATCATTTTGGCTTGTATTTCCGAAAGGTCCAAAAAAGTTAAGTCGTCGTCTTTATGATCCTACTATTCGCAACTCATAAAAATGTTGGCTCTGAAAGAAAAAATAGACATCGGCAGATTTTACCAAGTCACCGCCTTTTTGAAGCAACATTCCAGAGGATACGTAGCAAATAAGGCGAGTGTATTCACAAGAGAGAAGTTAGAATATTTTTTAGATGCCGCTCCTGATGAGAAATATTTATTGATAAATTTAGTTTTTATTATAGGTGTTGCTTGTTGCTGGAGGGTGTAGAATTGGCGAGCTGGTGAATATGACCGCAGATGATGTGGAAGATCGGGGCAGCGTATTGGTTATTCAGATTCCTGATACGAAAAAGAGTTTTCAATTTTTCTCATGTCCAAATTGACGTGAACTATATGATGAAAGCGTTCGTATGGAATATTCAGTGCTTCAGATATCCGTTTTAGCCAAATTCGACGGTTTGATAAAATCATGTCATGAACTGCATCGATATTTTCAGGGAGTGACACAGAAACTGGCCTTCCCGATCGGTCATCATCTTCAATGAAAAATTTACCTCTTTTGAGGCTTGCAGTCCAATTTTTCTCGATCGCATACGAAGGACATTGATCACCAAGGGTATTAAGCATATCTTCGTAAATCTGCTTACCTCTTAACCCCTTTAAATACAGGTACTCGATGATGGCTCGATACTCCAATGTTTCGATTTTCACAATTTCGTTGGACAATTGGACATCTTCTTTCTTTTGATTTATTGCGTAACTCCGGTTTACTCTTTTGACCTCAAACTTCACACTGACACTTCTAATGAGTTATTGTTCGTTGATATGGTAACGCAATTCTTTTTATGCATAATAATAATAATATTTCTTTATTTCAAGTCAAATCAATATGCACAACATAATATGAGGTGAAATAGTGTCAATGATTCCGTCATTCTTCATCTGACATAATCCAATAAACTATAGGGTTCCAAATTTAATAGAAACTTATATAAGACTGCCTTTAAAACATTTTAGGTTTTCTATCTCTTTAATGCAGTCTGGTAGAGAATTGTATAATTTCAGGCACCTATATTCTGCTTGTGTTTGACCTGTTGTTAAAGTAAATTTGGGGTATATGTAGTCAAGACTTGTAGTTACATGAATGGGTTTCTTATTTCCGAATTTTTGAAAATATTGGCTGTTTCTTCTCACGAATAGCAAACACTCTTGTAATAGCGCATATATGGTAAGTAGACCGTTACTCTTGAAAGCGCCCCTGCAAGTTTGATTTTATCCAAGACCACTCATTATTCTTATCACTTTTTTTTGTAAAATAAATAAATCCTCCATGTTCGATGCACCATAGGAACTATTTATGTGTATATGTAATTATCAACTATTTCTGTTTCCATTCTTATATATTGGCGTAATAACCGATCGCTTGAGACATGATGGGAAATGTCTTGTTTCTACACACCTGTTAAAAATATGTCCTACCGGTTCAGCGATGTGCTCAGCTACCAGCTTCAGTTTTTCGCTACTTAAATTATCAATTACAGGGGCTCTATAGTTTTTCAGTCTACCTATAACATTAATGAATTCTTTTGGAGTTGTAGGACTCAAAAATATCGTTTTTTCGTTTATCGCTTCCTTGAATCTGTAATTTGAGGTTCTCTTGATTCTTGCTGCTGGTTTTCTTCCTGTAGCTATCGTTAAAAGTATTTACAATCTCCTGTTTATTACCAATAATGATGCCATTTTCATTCCTTACAGACTTTATTTCATTTTCTCTCCGACCCTCACAGAACATCTCGTTCACATGTCTCCACAAGTTAGTAGCAATGGCTTTATTTTCCTCAATCTTCGTAGTATTCGTCTTTCGTCTTCTTCAATATCTTTGCGAGTGTCTTCCTATAATTTTTGTATTCGATTTTGAGGCGCGAATTATTTGGATCTTTCTTCAACTGCAGGTACCTAAATACTATTTTCTTGTTAACTGATTTGACTAAGGATGCTGATATCCAATTCTCCTTTTTTTTCTGTTGCCTCCTTATACCAATAAATCTGGTGCACTTCCCATATTCATCCATCAAAAGTTCGACCAATCATTCAATCGCAGTGTGAAAGTTAGCATCCGACACAATGGTCTGTCAATCTGAGTTCTTAACGTTTTCGGCAAATTCCTTCCCATTCAATAACCAAATAAGTATTGACGCGAGAAGCTATCAAACAGCGCAAACTTTACAAGTACAAAACTTTCCTGTGTTTTCTAGTGTTTTTGTTTTCAACTCAGTTCCCACTAATGTATGGGGATAAAAAAATATATTTATATTCGACTGCATCATAAACACTTTATTTATGAATTCGTTTAGTGTCCATAATTGACTGCTTTATTGGACACCACTTTATTGGACTCAACTGTCACTATCATTCTGCCAAGTAAATATACAAGATGCAAACAACACTTTATTCAAGGAAGAAGAATTGAACTTCGACAAAAAAACAAAATTATGAATTACTATTCTAAGCATTAGTGTGGTAGCTTTGAGTATTCAATACTCAAGGGTGGTAGTGAACATTAAAAACACATTCTTTGTTATTATAAAAATGCATGCCTGAGGAAGTCGAGCTCAAAGTAGAAGCACAGTTTTCGATCTGCAATACTCTTGATCATCAACTACTTTCTGGCCCAATATTCTGGTGACAACACTTATTTTAGTACTTTCCGATTCATCTATGTAGTCCATAGCGAAGAACTTTTGTGAGCTTTCAATTAACTATTGAAGTTAGCCAGAATACTGTCTTCTGTCGATTTTACAATTTTCTTCGTTTTACACCACTTGTTATAAGCCGCATACATATTTTCATAAGCACTTTTAGATTTAATGGGTAAGAGAGATTCTTTGGCGCTTACGGCTTAATTTTCTTCTCCAGCACTATCCATTTTTTGGATTATTATGACCTTTATCACAAAATCAAGGAAGTGAACAACTGTGCAAAGATTTATAGAGTAGAAAGATAGGAAACGCCTTCATATCGCTAGTACTACAAACCGACTACATTTCCGCCAGTGAAAACACATTTGACAATGAGATGGCGCTGAAAACGTATTGTCAATACAGAAAAACTGTTTAATAACAGTTTTCTGTTTTATAATTGAGGGGCGCGAAATTCGACTTCTATTCCTTGTATTGAATTTCAATATTGACTTTGTTGAAACCAGAAAACAAACATCCTGAGCGACAAAACAAAATGATGGTTTTGTTTTGTGACCAGGATCTTAGTTTTCATCTGAACATTGTTTGGAATCAATTGGTATCAATAAAATATGCAGTTGGATGTGATAAATTTTTATTTGCAATCTATAAAAAATTGACAAGAATTTTAAATTACGGTAAACGAATAGGACACAAGAGTATATTGTTATCTGCTATAGGTACGTCAAAGGTGTTTTTTCTGTGCAAAACGTTTTGAATTAATAAACTTACGTCCAGTTGCAGGAAAGTCCATTAAAATTTAATACTTCATTAAAATCTTAATCCCCCATTTTCCCCTTCAAAAATGACGGTTTTGAATTTTGATAGGGCATCAAACCTTAATGGACTTTCCTGCAACTGGGCCTTAGTTGAATTTGTACAATTTATATCAGAAACTAATATGAACCAATATTCAATTTAACGTCATAGGATACACATTTCCGTTACTTACTGAAAATTTTGTAAATAATATATTTACAAAATTTTCAGAACCACAATTGAAAAAACCTTACAAAGGTATTACACAAGACCTGTATTCAAGCCCGTCAGTATAATTTCTTCATGGTATGGTGTATATTTACGACACAATATACAAATTAATTAATGAATGAACAAAACACTCACACTCACACGACAATTTGACGGTCACCCGATTCCCAAATCGAAATCCATAAAACTTTTGCATTTCTGAATATATTGAAGGCAATTGAGAATCTTCGAATAGACGTATAAAAGTCATAATTTCCCCTAAATGGGTCCTGCATACAACAATTTACATATAGATGAACAGTTCTCAATCGAATTGAAGTAAAATATTCATTGCACATGGTGTAGTCAGTAGTGTTTGCAGGCCTTTACGCCCTGAAAGTTTATCCACTTCGTAGCACTGAAAATAAAAATTAATGAATGACCGAGTCACGTGTTACCAGTTTTAATACTTACCCCGTTTTCATCAGTAAAATTCGTTTTATTTGATCCACAGTTCTTTATCAAACAATAATTTTCAAACGATATTTTGAGATTTTCACCAAGAAATTAGACGAAAATTTTAATGATGAGCAACTAGAACGAGTTTGATAAACAAAAAGCGGTACGAGAATCAAAATATTGAAAACCTCTTTGATCAAAACGGCCATCTGAAATCTCAGAAATTTCATATGTTTCTGTGAATGTCCCTCTAATTGAAATTTTTACCAGTCTTAAAAACACATTTGAAACACAGATGGCGCTCACATCACTTTAGTCGCTTCGTTTCCTCTCTTTCTACTCTATTATCTTTGCAATTGTGTTCATTAAGGTTGCTAAGGACGCTGGTTACTAAGGTAAGAAAATCAAAAGCACACTTAATATTTTTCAGTTATAAGCCATTTTAGAAAATACAATTTTTGCATTGCAGTCGAACATAAATCTTTGTATGCAACTCGTACATAATTAGACTTTATGGACTGCCCAAGTTATTTTGGACTCGTCCATAAAGACCTAATTTATGTACTTGTTACATAAATAGCTATTATACAAAGTATGGTTTCCAAAAATACATTCTCGAACAAGCATCGTAATAATTCAAATTTTAAGAAAGAAGAATTGTATAGGAAATCTCACAAATCAGAACAATTTCAACGATCTTTTTCAACGCAAAATCGTATGTTAGATGTTTGAATCATGTGCATTATAACGTGGGCCAACGAACGTGACGTCAGTGTAATCTGTAGATAATCTGTATGCATCTTTATATTACACCATGTTTACATATTTTCATTTTAGGAACCATGTAAATTGGTATAAGCAAAGATCTAATTTCAGAAAAAGAATATCAACATAACTTCGTCATATCCTTTTGAAAATGCATTTGATTCTCCAATAAATCATTCGTCAAGTGAATACATTACCTTTTTTCAGTAACCATGTTCTTTTTTCGAAAGAAGCATTTTTTTATGAGTCAGTAATATAGGAAAAATAGGTACAGGTTTTTACATTTCGTGATTTGTGATAGAATGACATTTTTCTGGATCGATGAAACATGGAATATCTCTCGATACATAGTCACTCGAGCGGATCGGATCTATCGATTTCGAGGTGGGTTTCGAAAAGTTCGTTTGAAGTGCCCTTTCGCTTTTTGAGGGTCTTAGCGTCGTTGGAACTCCTGAATCATCATAAAAACCTGTGAACAAGTTGACGAACTTGTACTCCGAACTCACTCGAGAGAGAAAATATGCGGCTAAACCTCTCGGGAATTATAATTTCGAGGGGGAACTGTTTTATTGAATATTCTATCAGTTCCAATATTCTTTCTGTTCCTAGCAGAGTTCATATATCGAATAGCTTTCGTTACATTCAGTGTGAATGCGATGCTGGTCAATCGAATTCCTGATCGAATCGAAATGCTGTTTCGTGTCAGATTTAGTGAAACAAAGAAATCAATTTAGTTCAGCAAAACGTTGTGAATTCAACAGAATTGTTCATTTTTCCAATATGTTCGCATTAAATTGTTTCATTTTCAATCCTTTCTGCCTTGTTTTTTTTTGGAAAGTGAATATAATCAAGCAATGAATATTCATTTATAAATATACAAGGAAAAAACAGGAAAAACAGCTACTCATATTAATACCAGGAGAATACAATTAAATAATCTATCCATACAAATTATAAAATGAAGGGCAGTTATTTGTCGAAATAGCCCCATGGGAAAAATTCTGGGCGAAAAGTTAGTGAAACAGGTTCTGGAACAAAGCTCAATATTTACGCTAAATTCGTTTTGAGAAAAGATGTCAATTTTATTATGTGTATCTTTATTTGGTTTAGAAAAAATTTCAATTTCTAAATTCAGTATATACCGAATTTGTTCCAATTGGTTCTGTTGAAATTCCTTCAATATCATTTCTAGTTTTCCAGCAATTCACCATTGTTTTTTTATGAAGCGAAAACGTTTCAACCTTTCAATTTTTTTCAAGCCATTAATTAGTTTCTGATTTGTTCCGTTGGAATGAGTTCTTTAACCTTAGTGAATTCACGATTTTTTTCACTCAACTTTATGAAAACCAATGTGTACTTAATTCGCAGGTGGCCATGTGAAGATATTCAAATGTGTGTCAAGTTCCCCATAGATTCTGTAGATTTCAATAAAAAAAGGACGGAATTCGGCTGCGACAAAATGAATTTGTTTTAGTTGATTCTAGATTAACCTAACAGAATTGAACGGAACTGTCAAAATTAATCTAGGATCAACTTTAATCTCTAACTGAACAACCGGGCCTACGTTACTAAGGCATGGTTGTGTATTTTAAATTTGAGCTCAATATTGAACCTGGTTTCCTGTCAGAATTGTAAGAAATCGTCAAAGTTGAACTTGTTTTAAATTTAAACTCGGCATAAAATTGAAATGTACAACTGGGCCTAAATGGCGAGATTGATTTGGAGGAAATTTCTATTTTTTAATTTGACGTACCGGGTTGTTCACTATGACCAACAAACGGTACAGACTCTGCATTACAAAACAAGTGCCACGTGAATGCAGCACAATTGCTGTTCTGAGACTGCACAGTTTATGTATTGATAATACTGCATTTTAAAAATGATGTTCTTGCTATACAGTGACTGTACATTTTTTGTATTAATAATTCTACTTAAAGAATTCAGTATTTGATATACAGTTACGGTACAGTTTTTGTATTGATAATTATGCATTTCAGAAATGTAGTATTTTGAATACAGTTACTCTTCAGTTTCTGTAATAATAATTTTGCATTTTAAAAATGCAGTATTTGATATACAGTTACTGCACAGTTTCTGTATTGATAATTCTTCATTTTAAAACTGCAATTTTTGATATACAGTTACTGTACATTTTCTGTATTCGTAAAACTGCATTTTGAAAATGCAGTATTTGATATACAATTACTGCAGAATTTCTGTATCGATAATTCTTGATTTTAAAACTACAGCATATGATATACAGTATTTATAATTCTGCATTATAAAAATGCATGGTTTGATATACAGTTACGGCAGAGTTTCTGCATCGATAATTCTTCATTTTAAAATAACAGCTTTTGATTTACAGTCTCCGTTTTGATAATTCTGCATTTTCTAAGTGCAGTGTTTGATATACAGTTACAGCACAGGTTCTGTTTCGATAATTCTTTTTAAAACGTTTTAAAACAATAGCCCGTTCTACGTAAAAGTTTCTGTTATTACGTATTTTATCACAATGTCGAATCTCTTCGGAAAATATGTAACGAACATAATTGAAGTTTATACAAATTGATTGAAGGCGTACCAAATCCAGTTATTTGCATGGAAAATACAAGAGATCAGTATATTATCATAATGTGCACTAGCTTGAGGAGAGTTAATGTTCGTTATCTTCTGTCTTCCTTGGCTAAAGTTTGAATAAGCTACATCAGTTGTAGATTTCAAAAATATTAACCCGAAGATGAAATAAATATGATGCAGTGGTTGGGAATGGTTATCTCCCGAAGGAATTAACAAATAATTACAAGAATGTTAAATTCTTCAACAATTGAAGAATTTAACATTCTTGTAATTATTTGTTAATTGTAAATTGCGTCAGTATAAGTAAAAGGAATTAAAGGAAGTCTCAAGTCAAGATGAACTTCACCTTTGAACAAAAATTTCACATGAATAAACAATTAACAGGACAACTGGCGCGTATTTGTGGCTGTTCATCTTAATATAATGACAATAATTAGGTATTTATTGGTATCTTGAGACATTTACAATGTATAGGATGCCAGGGGCCCAACGGATCTTCGTTCAGCAGAAAATAATAGTGAGGCTCATTTATGATATTCCATTCAGAGAGACCTGTAGGCTGATATTTAGATCTTCTGGTATTTTGACAGTTCCAGCCATGTTTATACTCAAAATCTTGTGTCATATCCACTCCACCCGTGACTCTCATGTTCGACAGTCCGATATCCATGACTACCCCACGAGAAATAGACACAGGGTTAGAATTTTAACTGCGTCACATGAGTACATGAAGAGGTATCCAATATGTGCCGGGATCGCAATATATAACATCCTGCCTCTTTCGCTCAACACCTTACCCATGAAAAAATTCAAGAGAATTCTCAAAAACTATTTAGGAGGTAAGGCTGTGTATGATATAACTGAGTTTCGGGAACTTATTGTGGGTGGCGACCTAGGATGAGAGCATGTTGCCTTCAGCTATTTGTTTTTCGTCCTCGATATATATTTTTTTTAAACTATGTCTTAGAATGTAAGTGTACTTGATATATGATGAATTGACGTGTCCTAGGATTGTAATTTCTAATAGGCAAAATAAATGGTGATGATGATGATGATGTCAAATGAAAAATAGAAAAGTTTTCGGGAACTCATTCTACGATGACATTAATCGATAATCCTGTAGTAAAGTTTTCGCATTAATTCACTCAAACATAAAAATCTCACCACTTTTTTGGGTCTCCCAATAGAAGGAAATTCTTTGTCATCCTCTTCATTCACAATCTTTCTGATTGTGGAAATATTCATCTGAAATATAAGTCGTTTAGATTCAGATGAAACATTTTATCTACATAAAAATTCTCGTACATTGAATATGTCCACTACCGTCTGACGTATTGTGGATTTTAGAGTATCAGGGTATATAGTTATATATAACTATTTGAATGAGCGGACCTGAATTCTGAATAGCACCTGAAACCCTGTCTCTTTTTTCAATGAATTTACGGCATTTTCGTAATAAAAATTGATATTAGTTGTGGCAACGGCGTTATGACATTGACGACATTTCATGAGTGCCAACCTTACTCCGTTCTAGTTACAAAAACTTGATACTGTTTATATCCTACCACTATACGTACGAAATTTTTTCTTTTATTTTTATTGATTATTGTTGAGTATTTATTGAAATATGAAAATGATGCTTTCAAGTAGGTTGTTCGCATATAAAGAATTTTGGGATGATTTCATATATTTTTATACTCTGTAGAAAGTAAAGTTTCAAACGCTGAAGTTCTCGAAATAAGGGAGACAGATCCACCTATACATATGCAGGGTGTGGCGTAATGAATGGATAATATGGAGCCTGCGGGTAGAGGACTCTATGGCGGTCCAGAAAAATATATTTTACGTCTATTATTTGATGCTGGAAATAGAGTGAGTTATACCATTTCGGAATATCAGTGAAACAGGCATGTTTTCTCTTGCTTTGGCACTCGGGTAACCATATAATTTTTTACACCACGCTGGGTTGAACTTAGGAAAAAAAAATAAGCAAAACAGAAAATTTGAGTTGGATTATTTTTATGAAAAACTATTCATGCGCCCCAAAAATAATAATTTAAATTCTATAGCATCTATCCAGGAATACTATCCGAAAAACAGTTTGAAAAAATTCCTTCATTTGGAGTCTTGCCTGCAAAACGAGTGGCGAAGGCTGTTATTTTCTTGAATTTCCGAAAATCTCCAATATCTTGAAAACCAAGGCATTTTTACAAAACGTAAAATATATTTTTCCGTTCGTCATAAGGTACCATATTATCCATTCATTACGCCACACCCTGTATATTCGAGATCCGGAGTAAAAGATCTGCCAATAAATAGAAAATTATACAGGCTCAACTTTTTGAAAAAATGAATTTGCATGTAATATGCCGTCCAGTGTCAACACTTTATATATTTCAATTCGCGTGATCATTTTAAAGAAGAAATTCATTTGATTTCGTGCAATTCTTGTTTGAAATATTTTCATGTATATATTTTCTTGCAATATAGTTCAAAGGGGAGTCAATTTATGGTGGAAAATCCGGTTAGAACATTTATTTTGCATTGGGCTTCACATCAACTAAGAGAATGACGACGCCGACGATACGAAATGGTTGAACAGTAGTAGAATAACCAACGTGTTTCGGTTCCGCTAGTAACTTGCCACCTAGGCTGCCAACCAGGTTTTTCCTCTCTGAATATATGAAAAACTTGGTCTTTTTTCAATTCATATATCCTAAGCCAATCATTCCAGTTTCATTTAAATACTGCTTTTTCCTTCGATTTTTCAAAGAACTGTCACAAAATGACAGATTCAGAAATATTCTTGCTAATCTTCGCTTCATATGATGCTACTCTCCCTCCTTTTACTTACATTCAACTTTGTCGTTCGACAAGAAATGATGAACAATACAGCTATACATTGCATTTTTAAATCATTTCATTGAGTTGAATCTGATCATTCAGATTCCGTTATTTTCGAATCAGTTGATGTTTGTTGAAATTCTTTTTCAACATAAACTGTTGTTTTCTTCAATACAGATGTTTTTTCCCAGCAAGAATAAGAAAAGATGATATTATCAGATTTTGAATGTATTGGCTCCATTCTAAAATCAGTTGTTCTCGATCAATTCTAGTGATCAATAGTTTTTCTTTCGTTTGATTTTCTACACTCGATCGCTATGCAACGCGAAACACGCAATTTGACCCAAGAGGAATGTACCCAAGCGGTAGTTTTGCGAGAAGAAGGGCGGACAAACACAAGAATTGCAGAAAGGTTTGGATTTTCCCATACAACTGTGTCCAGAATGTTGCAGCGATTCAGGGAGACAGGTATGAATGTCCGAAGACCAGGACAGGGTAGACCACGGGTAACAACTGCCATTCAAGAACGTTACTTGAGAGTTTCTTCGTTGAGACAAAGGTTTGCAACCGCTCGCCTCCTTCAAATTCAGCTTGAGCAAACTCACGAGTTGCAAATTAGCACTCAGACAATAAGAAATCGCCACTCAGACAATAAGAAATCGCCTCAGAGAATATGATTTAAGGCCTCGTGTCGCGGCAAGTGGCCCAGCTCTTAACCCAGACTATCGAAGGGCGCGTTTGGATTTTGCGAGAGAGCATATCCATTGGGAACAGGCCGATTGGGAAAGAGTTCTCTTCACAGATGAGTCTAGATTCTGCCTTTACCATTGTGATCGACGCTCCCTTGTATACAGACGTCCACATGAAAGATATGCTCAGTGCAATTTCCTGAATACTACTGGTTTCGGGGGAGGATCGATTATGGTATGGGGTGGAATATCTTTGACTGTTCGCACAGACCTAGTGGTCGTTGATAATATAATTGAACTATGAATGCTGATAAGTATATAAGGAACATTCTTGAAGAGCATGTAGTGCCATTTGCCCCATACATTGGTGAAAATTTCATTTTTATGGACGATAATGCCAGACCCCATCGTGCGCGCATCGTTCAGGAGTACCTTGAAGAGGTTGAAGTCTTTCGAATGGAATGGCCAGCAAGAAGTCCAGATCTCAATCTGATTGAGCAGGTTTGGGACAACCTCAATAGAAGGCTGAGAAGTTCAGAAAATCATCCAGCTGCTATTAATGACTTAGGAAACCAACTCGGAGAAATCTGGGAAGGATTAGATCAGAACATTTTAAGATCACTCATTTTTAGTATGAACCGTCGTTGCCGAGCTGTAATTAACGCAAGGGGTGGAAATACCAAGTATTAAATCACTTATCAGCATTTCACTATTTTGAAAATTGTTCATTTCTCTTTCACATAAGATTCGGTGAAATCCTGAATTTTTCTTCCATTTAATGTGTCTTGTTTCGTTCAAAACCTTTCCGAGAGAACATAAAAAATAAGTTATAAAGTCAATGTAGAGTTAACTTTTATTAAAATTGAGATTTCCCGAATTTGCGTTAATTTTTTTGCGCAGGGTATTTGATAGACATGTGTAACTCTGCAAGTTGATACAGCCTTCAAGAATAGTATCCTTGAGTATTGAGTATTGAATACTCAAAGATAGTACTAAAAAATTTGGATTCTCACAACAAAAAATTTGAGATATGACGTAATCGAAATATTTTGTTGTGATACCAAATTTTTTTAGTACTATTCTTAAAGGCCGTATCAAGTGCACGAAATATATTGTTAAAAAGATATTTAACAAACATTAACTGATTCGAAAATAACGGAATCTGAATAATCTGATTCAACTCAATGAAGTGATTTAGGCAGTTTAAAAATGCAATATCAATAGGTAGCTATTTTGTTTATCGCTGTATAAATATTGTTTCTTGAATACCTAATAATCGACCTGACTCAGCATATTTAGAATACAAATATTGTCTTTGATTGTAGTTATGAAGAAAAAAATTTATGACACCGCAAACAAAAAAATCTTCAGCATTTCTTCGGACAACTGAAGAATAGTCATGTATTTCTATTTCAGAAACGTTGGAAGTCAAAGGAACCTGCACAGTGACAAATAAAGATGGGGGAAGTACAGAGGGAAAATGTATACATGCCACAAAGTGCTTGTTCACCGGAGGCACCAGTAATGGTTTTTGTGGTCTAGGAGGGACTTGTTGTACCTGTGAGTATGTTTAGCGTAATAAGCCATTTTGCCAGAATAGAACGGACAATACGATTTCAAATATTTTCGAACTTATAACAGATTACACGACTTTGACAAAATGAGTTCTTAGATAAGATCCGCTTTCAAATGTGAACCACAAGGTTTTTAACGAGTCTCTCGCACGAGACTGTGGAGTCGAGATGAGACGAGATTAGAGCTCGCGAGACTTCATGCCTCGGGACTTAAGTAAGCCCGGGTGTCCACTGGAAGCGTACTCGAGCGGCTACGCGCTCACGCGAAACGAGCCTGAACGTACGGCAAGCCGCTACAGATCCCAAGTAACGTATTTCAATACAGCGTTGTCCACTGCAGGCGACTTCGAGCGGGCGTATTCAAGCGACTACGAGCTCGTACGCGCGATCCGCCTGAAATGGGATCTGTAGCGAGTGTAGCGCGTGCACGCCCGTTGGCTCATTCATTTCAGTCCGGTTAAATTGAGATTCAGTAAGGATTTTGTGCCTATAAAAGATTTCTATTGCTTAAATGGCTTCATCAGTGACCGAATTAAATCATCTTGGGTTTTTTCCTTCAAAGGAATTGAGCATAACTTTTGGCGGCCAAGAAATGGGGTTTTTTGTAGTTTTTCAATCATATGTCCTCAAGAAATACGGATATCGACTGATTACTTGCGAGAAAAGCTATAGAGTACTGAATTCTACGTCGAATGAGATCAATGGTGTACTTTTTCTCACTAATGGATCCCAAAGTTGGGACAATTTCCTGAAACATTTTAAAATGTTATATTTCATATTGATTTCTCGGAAAAATCTTTGAAAGCAGCTTATATATGAGAGAAGTATAAAAACGTATGAAAAAGTTGTAAGGCATTAAATTTCACATCGATTGAAAACACTCGTTCATTACACAAATACAAGTTTTTCGTTAATATTTCAGATTTAAAACGTCATAGACCATTTCGTGGTCATGGACAGTCAACGACAATATCTCTGGAATTTTGCTCAACATTGATATACTCTAATATGGAAACGGGTTGAGGAACGCCGCCTCAATCGAGAATTTAGTGATCTATACTATAATAAAAAAAATTGAGCTTTATTTATATTCAGTTTTCCAGGGGAGACAAAATCGCCGCCTGTTTTGTAGCGGCTACAAACGCTCGTTTCGCGTGAGCGTGTAGCCGCTCGAATACGCTTCCAGTGGACACCCGGGCTAAAGTCTCGTCTCGTTGGTCGCGTGGGCATCACTACCCCAGCGAGCCTCGAACCCGAAACTTTCGTAACAATACGTATGGATTATTCTATTAGCATGTGTATGGGATAGAGTTTCAGCAGAGGTTAGCGTAACAGGGTACTATACAATTTGGCGAATACAAGATACAACAGCTTAGGGAAAACCTCAAGTAAAAAATCCTTTTCTTTCCGTGAGTGCAGTGGTTTGTAAGTGATGAAACTGTTTGCAAAATAACCTGAAATATTTCATATCGAAAGGCATCTGCACTGGAAAAATTGATCCTATTCTCGAAGAAAACGAAAATACAGATGTTCTCCAGATTACCAAAAAATTTCATCTGAAATAGAAAACAAAATGGCAAAGTTGAAAAATATGAAATAATAAAATCAAATTCAATATATCAGATCGACCTAAAAAAAAATTCACGACGCAATTCGAAAAAAGATTCGGAAACTGCATATATAGCCTTAACACCATCTTGAAATTTATAAATGAGACAATGATTAACCAGATGGTTTATGGTTCCTTCTGGTTCGCCGGATTCACAACTAGGGCTTTCAACAGAATACCATCGGAAAAGTTTACTATTGAAACGTCCGTGACCTGATCAAAATACACCATATTTTCCTGTAAATAAGGAGGAATTCTATATGGAGGATCACTAACAAATTACAAATTCTTTGTTGAAAATACTGCATGTATTCTATTCAGACTCCCAAATGTCCTTGTCTCTCACATTCGAACTGAGAAAAGAGTAGGACCGTAAAGGGTTTACCCGACTTCGGTCTTGGATCTTCGGTAATTTGTGGAATATAGGACACAATTGGAATTGAGTCGGGAAAGGACTGAAATTTACTTCGAGAATTTACTACTGCAGTCTGTCTACAAAAACAGTGATTGAAATAACTTATAACCATCGAATAGCTTAAGTTCTAATTGTTTTGCATCAATTTTTTGCTCATGAGCACTATCAACCCATACGGGGCAACAATAATCAGCAACCAAAAAAAAAAAAAAACAAAGCTAGGGCTGCCGTTTGAAGAATAATCTGGAATAATAATCCGAAACGAAGACCAAGAGCAAATAATGCTGACGAATATATCCAATTCATAGAAATACATGTTCGCATCATTCAAAATTTAAACATACTGTTGCGATCCGATTCCAATCTTTATTTTATTTTGTACATAAACTTGTTATTCAAATCAACGGAATCGCAAGTTATCGAAAATATTCAATTCTCAACTGACTTTTCTAAAATTCCCAACTGACTCTATTTTTTTTATGTTTCCATGCCATCCTAACATAGCATCTATGATGAATAAATTTCATATAATTTAACAGAAATTTCTTCTAGTTCCTAATACGCATTGAACAAACTAAACGAAACAATATTATTTTGGGAAAACTCAAACCATAACAAAATCCCCAAAATTAAAATATTTATTCCCCAAATTGAAAATTTTGGGAATAAACATTTAAAATTTTTCAAACTGAATAAATTTTCACTGTATAAATGAATTCCAAATCTTGATAAAAGTGAAATGAACTGCGATTAAAAAAAAAATTATTAACTGTTCCCCTAAGTCTTCTTTTTTGAATCTTATATATTTTCTCCACTTTTTTCTTTTCATCCTCTTTATGTTTTTCTCTCCATTCTGTTTCAATTTCACACAAACTTTCTGGATGATATTCTTACATTTTCTGTCCTTGTGTTATTCCAATTTCTTATATATGTTCCTTCTTCATCATTGAATCATAATAAAGCCTCTTCAAATTCTTAATTTCTTATATATTCTTTAAACGTTCTGAATGTTGAGAAAGATCGCTCCTTATTTTCTAAATATCTAATAAATGGAACAGGATGTTGCCTTTTTATTTTCCCATTGAAGTTCCATTCGGAATTATCTGAATACATGATTTCTGGTGTACTAAAATTTTCTTTGTTGATTACTCTTTGTAAGATTTTATTTTGTTTGTCTACGTTCTCTTTAATTTTATTTATATCCGTATCTAATTTCTCTCTTACTTCCTTTCGAATGTTATTTTCCGTTGTTTCCAAATCTTCCTGACATTGTCTCATCATCATACCAATATTTCTGCCTATTTTCTCTTCTGTTTTATTGACTCGTACATTGAAAATTTCATTAATTTTCATGAAACCTTCTTCCATATTATTTTCCAATCTTTTTTCTATATCTTCCAATATTTTTGCTGTTACTTTTATTGCCCTCGAATTTTCTTTCCGCAAACTCTTTAAAATCCATAGAATTTTTTTCAAATTCTTTTTCTATATCTTCTTTCATCTTTAAAATAAAATCCAGTATATAAGAATTATTATTTTCTTGTGCTCCAGCTGAACTCTTGTTTCTGGATTCAATATTTTGAGTATTTCTATCACTGAAATTGCCCCACGTTGGGCGCCATTTGTTAAGATCCGATTCCAATCTTTATTTTATTTTGTACATAAACTTGTTATTCAAATAACGGAATCGCAACTTATCGAAAATATTTAATTCTCAACTGACTTTTCTAAAATATATTCTGACTGACAACTCTTTATTTTTTTTTATGTTTCCACGCCATCCTAACACAGCATCTATGATGAATGAATTTCTTATGAATTAACAAAAATTTCTTCTAGGTTCTAGTACTCATTGAAGAAACTAAACGAAACAATATTATTTTGGGAAAACTCAAACCATAACAATACCTACTCATATAGTCAAAGGCACTCTTTGAGTGTTTATATTGCTGGAATAATAGATATAATACTGAAATTACAAACCTTATTGCTAATTTAAAAAACTCGCATATATTTTACCACTGGATCTGATGTGCGACTTTTTAGAATTCAATAAATTTTTAGAATTACGAGTACGTAAAATTATTATCGAACAAATGTTACTGAAAAATTCGGGGTGAGAAATTACCCTCTAGAGTAATTTCTCACCAACCTCCATTACGTTGGCGATCATTATTATTATTTTTGTACAATTTTTACGATGACCGAAATGCTCTTATTTTCCTAATGCGTTTTTCAATTTTATGAAGTCACCGAGATACCTCTTAATAGGTTTGGAAAAACGTTTCGTCATTTACAGTTCCCGTTTATTCTTGATTGAAATATTTGAAGTGTCGTTGAAACGTTTTCTATTAAAAATTTATTTTCGTTTGCCATTATTGTTTCAGACAAAAGAGGTTGCAACAGAGAAACGAAAGAAAAAGTGTCCTACTTCAGCGGTACTTATGAAGGAATAAAGAATTACATTCAATCTAATATGTGCACATATAAAGTCAATCTTCTGCCCAACACATGCCAGGTCAGGTAAGTAAATCCACATATTCCATTTGAAGAATCTTTTCATCCTTGGAAAATGAAAAGTATTTGTTTTAAGGTGAGTTTAAGCGGAGGTACCGAGAAGGAATAGGTACATGTATAATTGGCAGATGGCGTGGATGTGTTTGCCATCTGCCTATGAGATTGGTCTCTTTCTAGGTATTAATTCTCAGTTACTCTGCATAAACTCACCATTATTGTATAAGATCACCTGTGTTTCGCCAACAACAGCTTCTCGTTTTATGTGATAATTAAATTAGGCTTGATATTTAGGTATTTAGTTCAGTGCAAAATGTTTTTCAATTCATAATTTGATTTTTTATTCAATAAAAAGTAGGTATTGTGTCACAATCAGCTTCCTACGTAAATACCAGGCAGCCAAAAGGCTGGTTTCAGTTTTCTTTAAATATTGCATTGATGTGGCCGATACTAGACGAAAATCCATAATTGAACTTGAAACAGATTATACGATCAAAATGAGTTTTTAAGCCACGACAACGTGTTTCGCTATCACAATAGTATCTTCGGGTGGGTGAAGGTAAACTACGTACATAAATTTGAATATTATTTGTCCTAATTATCCAATAAAGCACGGTCTCATGAATGATTGTTAGCAGTGGCATCTTCGAATGAATTTTAAGAATTTTCGTGATGAAGGAGCCTGATATAGATTCCGAAAGGTTACGAAGTTTTACCAAAAAATACTATTTTTCGTTCATTGCTAGGAAACAATTTTTTACATCTGATTTGCTCCTAACAAATTATTTCAAGAATTTACGATTATTTCAATTTTTTTATTGATTTTGTTTCAGAGACTGTGAGTGAAACCCTTGAGAATTTCAGAAGATACAGTTTAAATTCGCATTTCCAACTGTATGAATCATTTCCCATATATCGAAATCGCTATCTTGTATCTCCTTTTTTTATGAATATCATGTATTTCGAAAATTTTTGATATAAGTAGATAAATTTCACACCTTTCAATTATCAATCTGAATTCATCGATTTCAACATATACAGGTTACTACTAGAAATATTAGAACGAGCAGGTTTCTGTTACGAAATAAGAAAACAGTTTCAATTCAAATGAGCACTTCCTGATACTTTTTCTTTGCTTTTGGCATTTTTGCAGGGTGAAAATTTTTTTTTTAATAGTTGTGCCAACAAATCCAATCCTTAGGTCCAGGATTAAACGTGAATCCCAATTCAACCTTCAATAGTGAACGTCAAAATTATTCTAGGATAAAGTTAATTCTCGACTTAATCTTGAATTGAGCAACCTGGCCTGAGTGTTTGTGATCCGAATTGTTGTTTTCTTTCAAATTAGAGCGATCAGATGCATAAATTTATTTGCTTAGAGTTTATTCCTTCTGATGTTTATATTGAGCGAGAACAGAAAACTGTAATTAATAGAAAGCAATCGATGCTCCAATAAATTTTCCATCAATCATTTCTAATCGCCGGATGCCACTGAAGGACTGTCAGTTGATATCATTCGGTTGGCCAACCGAATGTAATAGCTTGAACAGAGTGGGCCTATAGACAAACTTTCCAGCTGCCCTGTGCCTCAGATTCAATTTCTTCCATAAAACATAATCCACTTGTGTCTTGTTGCAATATTAAAAAGAATTGATCGTTATTCAGCTTTCACACATGCATACAACTCTGAAAGACCTCCTCCTCTCAAATCATGAGGTGGATGTGGAGTAGTCCCTGAATTTGTGACTCTTCATTTTACTAAAATGAGTAAATATACTTTGTTTTCAATTTTTATTACTTTTAAAAACGGTCACTTGAATCATTACATTTTCTGTTTTGAAAATTGTTATCGGTTTTATTATAGCACTAGTAATGAATTACATGATTGATTCACACAACTTCAAATTATCAATGGCTTCAATATCCTACATAATTAATTTTATTCCAGCTGTACGTGATTCATTTTTAAATCTTCCAAATATTTTAGCATCAGCAGTTTACCAAGCAATCTTCGGTATACCATCGAAAAAAAATTTCAGAAATTTTTCTGGATTTTTTCACTACACGGACTTGGAGAAATTTTTTCTTGGCTTGACCTGAAAAAATGGAACAAAGAATTTGTTTATTATGCTACTATTTCTTCTTTCAAAGACCGAGTGTGTCTTCTTCTCTTCTTTCTTGACCATGATCCTTCAATTTGATTGAGTGAAGCAAAAAAATGGCTCGATAGATCAAATTGAAATTTTTTTTAGCTATGATAGAGAGGGGTGGAGATTAGGAATCGGAAGACGTAGAACGTTATAACCCGATGAATTGAACTCTGTTTTAATTATTCAGCGCATTTATTTTGCACAAAAATCCTGCAATCCTTTTCTATTACTTTTTAAAATTGAAGCAATGTGACGGGGATTAGTAGGTTCATTTTATTTTTTTTTTTCGAAAATGACTTTACTAATACTCAATAAATTGATTCGTTTGTATCGAGGTTTGTATCAGTGTCCTTCAGGTGTGGATCGGCCAGACCTAGGATAAGTAGGGGCATAAGCCTGGAATAAAATAAATATCTATTTCTTCGACCAATAACTGAAAATTAAATATCAATATATATTTTGTCAAGAGACTTTTGAGTTCCTAAAAATTATTACAAACATAATTATTATGGTAGGATTCCATTTTACGAGAGCTTTCCAACGAGCCCATGTGCTTTTAATTTAAAACCGGGAGTTGGATGAGATGGCGGCTTGTTGAAGAAAAATATTCAGTTTCTTATTTCGAAAAAATAAGTATAATCAGAATTTTAAGGTGTTTCGGCATATTAACACATTGAATAAAATTATTTTTTAGAAAGGATGATTGAACCTTGTAGACTTGTAGAATCAATTTATGTTATTTCTGAAACACATCTCCAATTCTCTTCGACCATTAGTAGACAAAAACTCAAAAGAACGTGGTGCATTATGGGCGTTACACGGATTATTTAAAACTTAAGACAAAGACAGCTGTCTACAAAGCAGTGGTCCTCCCAACGCTTCTTTACAGAAGCGAAAGCTCACAAACGACATATTACTGCCAATTCACAATGATGTTAATGGTTATGTTAATGTTTACGGTGAGCTACAATGTAAACGCTTGAATAATAATAAATAATAGAGCTACTACGATACTGTTTACATCAATGTTAATGTCATTCGTAATGTTAATGATGATGATAAATATTTCTAGAATTTATTATTATTTAAGCGTTAACATCGTAGCTTACTTTTAACATTACCATTTACCATTAACATCATTGTGAATTGGCAGTTAAACAGCTTGAAGAAACGCAACAACGTCATTTAAGACAAATAATGCACATCAGATGGTTCCACAAAGTTTCAAATGCAGAAGTCTCGCAGCACGCGAGTCGCATACCAATGCAAGACACAAGACTCCCCAAAATAGCTCTGTATGGCGAAGTCACAGAGGGAGCTCGGAAACCAGGAGGACAGTATAAGCGGTTTAAGGATATATAGCATTAATCCCTAAAATCATTTAATACCAATCATAAGTGGGAACAACTAGCGTTAGACAGATCACAGTGGAGGTCTTTGGTACACAGTTATAATGGAGACTCGAGAAGGATACAGCGGCGGCCAGATCTGGTTGATGACTATCCATGCCCTGAGTGTGGAAGGATCTGCAAGTCACGGTTGGGTCTCTTCAGTCATAGGATGGCACACAGTCGCAAGAAGACCAAAGAAATTATAAGTTAGATCGCATCGGTAGTTTTGTTTCTGAGTCTTTTTGTAGATTTATTCTTGGTAACGGGATACAGCAATGAATGAATGAATTAAAACTGAATGTAAAAAATAGGCTAAGCTAAAAAAAATTCCTGATCCGGGTACTAAAAAAAATCACTTGCAGTCTTTGAAATTTCCTTGC
Source organism: Coccinella septempunctata (assembly GCF_907165205.1). Lineage (NCBI taxonomy): Eukaryota > Metazoa > Arthropoda > Insecta > Coleoptera > Coccinellidae > Coccinella > Coccinella septempunctata. The sequence goes on along the minus strand of NC_058190.1, from coordinate 7,371,839 downwards.
TTCAAATTTGCTGTACGAACATTCTATTCTTAGTTGCAGCCTGTTGAAAATAATAAAAATCTGTAATTTTCTTTGGTCACTTTATATTTTCCTATTTGTATATTACACCTACCTACACATATTACGTGTCTATTGAATTGATATTGCCGATTCTTGATTTGAAATTGAACTAGAAATTGGATAGATGGTTTTCAGAACTTTGACTCATTTAATTGCAATTGCCTTCTCCTACCTGAAGATGCTATTATGATAGCGAAACACGCTTCAAATGAAAATCAATTATTACGGTCATTATAGATTTGGATCTAGAAATCTTTTTTCAATGATGGCAAACCAATCATTTGAAACCATTTTCGGTCGAGATTGAAGTATTCATGTCATTACTGTTTCAATCGATATTTTTATGTCATTCTTATGGAATATATCAATATTAATCATCTCGTAAGGCTCCTTCAAGCGAGCCTTATTTTTGTAACCTGAAGAAGGAAATAAATTTTCCGAAAAGTCGCTGAAAAAATGATATGTTTTTCTCTTTGCTTGTGCCGATATAGACATTGGATCTTGAATATTTTTCTTCTTATCTTTAAAGCTGTTAAATCGGTAGTGGTCCAAGAGATGATACCGAATGAGTATCTCAGTGCTGGGCAAGCGTCGGTATTAATTGCTGTGTTGAAACTGAAAGATTAACAAAAATGAACAATATGAGAAAATGAAAACGGATGTTTGTTTTGTCACTCAGCTTATAGAATACATTTTACAGGTTGGATTTTGAACACATGGTCTTCAATCCACCGCTTTGGAATGAGAAATCGACGTCCTACAAATGTACTGGTGATTCGTTAACTGTATTACCTAACTATTACAATATTCCGATCCTTTGTGGGAACAACAACAAGCAACATGGTGAGTGAATCAACCTCCATTAAAATAAGAAATTGCTACATTAGGGAGGGAGATCATCTGCCACTGAAACGCGAGAAAGTAGCAGAATTATAATTGTATTGGATGCCCTAAAACTGTTGAGTCCAAGATAGGCAATATACAGGGTGCGGCACGGAGGATGGATGGTTTTAAAAAAATAATAAAAGCGTTAATTTTTACTCAAAAACACATTCATTGACGGAATCAGATTCTCAAGGAAATAGCATTTGAGACAGTCAAGTGTGAAAAATCACATCAGGCATGTGGTGGCCGAAATCGGTGATGCAGTGCTGGAGGCGCTCTGGCTGTGTGGGCGGTCGCCATATCCTGTTGAAACCACACACGTCGGATTGGAACACGTTGCCGTCGTAATTCGGGGATAAAGAAGTTGTTGATCATTTCGACGTACCGCTCTGAGTTCACGGTAACAGCACGACCATTAACGTCTTCGAAGAAGTAAGGGCCAATGATGCGAGTTTGCGATACAGCGCACCAAACCGTAACTTTTGGGCTGTGCAGCGGTCTTTCGTGTAAGTGTTGTGGATTTTCATGTGTGGATTTTCATAAATGCTAGGAACACACGAGTCTAACGGCACCTTCCCCACTTCTCTCGTCCTCAGTGGGGGAAAGTTATGCCCATCTGAAAAACGTCCGCCCTCCGTGCCGCACCTTGTATTTAATATTTTGAAAGTATACCTACAGTTTGCGGAAAAATTTGAGGGGTTATTATTTCTTGTCAAAAGATAGTGTGGCTCTTTCATATGAATTTTTTTTTCAGCAGCCCCTGATTAGATACATCTAAAGACAGGATCTGAGAAGTAATTTTAATTTTTTCTCTCAGAAACTAGAAAACATATTGGAATGAGGAGGCAATCAAAAAAATTTTGTTTGTGTTCTCCTATGATTCCAAGGGGTAGGAAAATCCATCCCTTAAATTAATTTCACAAGAAACTTTCTGCTTTATTCATATTGTGGCATTGAAAATTGAATTCTTGATAGCTCGATTCATTTTGAACAAATAAGGTCTTCCTATTATTTCTTTCTAAAAGTAACGGTTTTTGAGAAAAAAACAACAGTTACGTAGCGTGAGTCATACAGGCTGCAATTACTTGAACTTGAATTTACCTGGTAGGCGGATATCATGCTGACATTACAAGTAAAAATCACCAATGAGGCTTATCTCTTTTTCAGGTCAAAAAAAAAAAATAATATAAGGGAGAGTATATCACACACTGTAGATATTATTACCCAACTAGTCAACCAATTGAAAGTTATTGTCATAGGATGCTTAAATTTTCAAAAGTATAGTTGAGGAAGCCTAAGTGCCTATCTCAAATTACATTTCGGTTTAGACTAGTAAAACGACGCAATAAAACAAAAGGTTAAAATCTTACAAATCTATGGTTACAGACTCTATGGACGAAAAGAATTTAAGTTTTTAGATTTAATTTATAGATAAACGTATAGAATTAATAAGTCACAAACACTCACAACAATTGATTGTATAAAATTATGAGACCCTTACACATCTTCTCTATGATTTACAGTTTTATTCTTCTTTATAAAAATCATTTCATGAATAAAATTTCCACTTCATCAAAATTGACCTTGTGTGCTGTAACATGTGTGTGAGTAGCTAAAGCTATTTCTTTATCATGGGCTAGATTGCTGCAATCATTTTATGTTGTATTATTTCTTTGAGATATTTTTTAGTTTGTCCAATGTATAATTTATCGAAATCAAAACAGGGAATCTGGTAAACTAAATTAGATTAAAGTATTTTGGTGTCTTATCAATTAACATTGTGAAATTTTTTTCCCTCTTTTGAACATTTTATGACAATAAATTTTTTGACTAGGTAGGTGATTATACAGTTTGTGATATACAGGGTGGGCAAAATCCTTTGTCCACTGAGGGGAGCTCGAGAACTATGAGAGCTAGAAGAAAACGGAAGACACATTTTCGAGCTCTTCTTCATTGAAACAAAGAATGGTGAATACCGTTGCTTCCTCTATTTCTTCGTTTTTGTGTTATCAGCAAAAAATGAGATTTTGACGATCTCGAAAAGTTCTCATAACATAATTTTTTGTCTTTGAAGTAACAGATCTGAAATTTGAACCTTCTACAGGAAATTTTTCATTCAGAATCTACTGACGAGCTCAAAAAATTTTTTCATTTTGAATCATTAGGCGAACTCTCGTTTTTCTGAATGCAAACTTTCATTGTTTGAATTGAAAAAAAAAATTGTCAGTAGATTCTACGTATAAAGGAGTTTCAAGTTTCGAATCTGTATCTTCAAAGACAAAAAAGTTATAAGAACTTTTCAAAATCTCATTTTTTGCTAATAACACAAGAATGAAGAATTTTGCCTACCCTTACTCTCTCTTATATTGTAATTGTTGCTTTTAGCCTTGAAAAAGAGGTAAGCTTCCTCGAAACGTTGGCTTAGTTGTTAAGAGTCCAACTTCCAAAATATATATCTTGTTGATTGCATTGTGGAAGTATTTTGCTACATTCTGTAGCAAATTTCCGTAGCACTGTGGTTATCAAGAAATCATTTTGTGTTCAGATTTTACAATCTTGTACTTCTAAAGTCACGACATTCCCCAAATGCCTTTCATATGAAGTTTTTTTTTTTCTTGAAACAGGTCTAAGAAACCATGGAAAATTAGTATGTCACTAATTCCCTGTTTGTTTTACACTGTCGGTTTAATATTGAATCAACTGGAAATAAACGTAAACATAAGTAGGAATTCAGTCCCGTTGCTTAATTGAAGAAGAATGTTATAACTATATTTGATTCACTGACATATTTTGCAGCCTACATCCATCTGAACAGATCGATTGATAGCGCTGTGACACTGAGTATCGCCTTAGCTGACAGAAGCAATTCCAAAGAGCGATTCGAGGTGTCCAATCCATCTTGGAATATCAAAGTAACGCAGTTGGAGTGTGAAGCCAAGGTGGACGTGTTTCATCATAACGAGAAGTCCTTGAAGGATGATTTGCTTATGTTAGGTAATAATATAATCACAATATTTTTTTTCGCTCTGGGTTGTACTGGTCAGATATAAAAGTTCTCAAGCCCTTCAATGGATAAAAGTGCAGCCGAAATACGAGCCCGAAGACCTAATGGTTTGAAATACACTGATTAACAATTGATATAGACCACTGACCTTCCTTCGATTTATTTAAAGGATATTCGCTTCAGGATGTTTGTATGCTTTGAGATTGGTGATAAGAGTTTTCAACTGGAGTAAAATGCTCCCATCCGATCTTCTTCTCTAAGCTTCTGCTGTTTCAAAAAAAAAATGTAGTCCCGTATTTGCGAGGCTTCTCACTTTTGATAAGAGAGCCATAGATTGCACAAACCTTTTGCATAATATTCCTTATATCTAGTGGCGGATTTACCATAGAGGCTGAGTAGGCTGAAGCCTAGGGCGGCAGATTTTAGGAGGAGGCAAATTTGGGGACAATTTTTTTTTAACCCATTATAGAAACTGAAATACTTGTATTTCAAATCTATTTTAATATCTATCTACATCTGATTTTCCCGACATATAAAAAAAACTGAATAAGTATTGCATCATTATTTTGCCCTGCATGATTATTATTTTCCTGTTCTGTTTCTGCGTAATAGTTGTTGCACTTTCATTTCGTTTCTTCTTCTTTATTAAAACGACGGTGCCTTACAAATAATCGGCTAATTGTTAGACATAACAGTTCGAGTTGAAATGTTATCTATCCTGTTATCTGCACAATACGAAATATTCAGCTCAAGCAGATCTGTGAACACATAACTCGTTGAAATTTGCGACGTCTAGTTCAGTTTGTAATAATTACTTCAAATTTATCTTCCATAAAGCCGATATATTAGACAACAAACCGTTAAACCTTTCTCCATTTCACGCTCTGTTATGGTTCATAAAAGCGTCGGTTAGAATGGGAGAAGCAAAAACTGATAGAAACACACATTGTATCGGTTACATATTAGCACAAATTGAATTTTGATCGAGAAATGTGATATATAAAACTGTATATATGTTCGGTGAGCTCACGGGCCGAATAAACACAATAAGTATTTCGTTTCTCCTCCAGCACCCCTTGGAGCCATCCAATATTTCACACAGATGTCTGGCAACTTCAGATCCTTTGGACTCGATGAAAATGTCGTATCTGACACAGCTATCGACTATTCGAAAGATCCCTATGTCTATATCAACAATTTGGCTTATGCCATCGCCTTCAAGCGATATCCGAGTATTTGTGGTGTGAGGTGAGTGGACCATTTTATTCTCATATGTTAAGATGTTAGTGTAAGGCGATACGATTGTTTTACTGATAGAAATTGAACACATAATTGCTTCAATAAGCTGACGTGAATTCTGTCGAGATGTATTTCAAATACCTTATTGTCAGAGCTGGGCAAACTTTGCAACATTAGCTTTTATAAATCAGTCGGTTGGCAATGGAATAAGTTAAGAACAGAGTGCCGAAAGTGCTTTTCAAAAAGCACAGGGATAGAGGGAAAGCATCCGAGACTGCTATTTTGAGTTGAAATCTTCTCATTCCAATTGTAATCCTACGAAAGCGCTGAAGTGCCACACAAAAAAATTCCAAATGTACAATTCTACGAAAGCGCTGGAGTAATCCCCTTAAAAGAAAATTCCAAATGTACAATTCCGACTTGTAAAGTCGGAGATAAAAGTTCGAATTCTGAGATACAAGTCGGAACTCCGACTTGTAAGTCGGAATTTTGAGATGCAAGGCAGGAGGAGGGCTAAAATAGGTGTAATGATTTTTTTTGCATTTGATCCGTGAATGTGTTTTTGGCTTCTTGGAGGAATTTTGGATGAATGAAACGATATTCTATTTTTCTCTTCAGTTGTACCATAGCTGAGTTGTCCCAAAGCTTCGTGCTCAGTGCTTGTGAAAGCACTTGGAGTATTTTTGTACTCCCGAGAATTATGCTCCTGGAAACTTTTCAAAACTTTTCTTAGTGCTTAGTGATTCGAGCACTTTATCGATATTCCTACATCCAGTTTCATAATCAAGTTCAAAGTCACTTTAAGTTTCGTTTAGTGTCAGTTTCGGTAAGGTTAAAGAAAAGCTTTAAAATTGAAGGGGCTTTAAGTTTTATTATGAAACAGGCCGTTAGTTCTTAGTATTAACTGGTATAAAGTGCTCGCGAGAGGCCTTCGGAAATCGTGTCAAAACACGAAGAAGCGATCGACTTATTGTCACCCTTTGAGCATTTATGGATACTACAGATATATTATATACTTATTATCATTTTATCCTGATTCCCCGTAGGTAACGACGAACCCCTCAGAAGCTCTGTGAGGTTGTCAGAATCAATAACGTCCGTTAAAACTTTTTAAAGAAAAAGGGTAGGTGTAGGTTAAGGGTCCAAATGTGCCTATACATGCCTCAAATGAGACAAATCTGTTCTACATAGGGCATTTTGCTCACATGATTCGGCAAAAATCGAATGCAACAAAGCAAATGTCATTCCACCAATTCTAGCTCCACTACTGTCTTGCATCTGAGAATTCTGACTTGTATCCCAGAATTCTGACTTGTAATTCAGAATTCCGACTTGCAAATAGGAATTCCGACTTGTATCTCAGAATTCCGACTTCGCAAGTCGGAATTATACATTTGGATTTTTTTTGTGTGGCCCGCCAGCGCTCAGAATTCCGACTTGCAAGTAGAATTTTTTTTGTGTGGCACTTCAGCGTTCTCGTTAAAACACATTCACGGATCAAATGCAAAAAAACAAAAGTCATTAGACCTATTTTACCCCTCCTTCTGCCTTGCATCTGAAAATTCCGACTTACAAGTCAGAATTCCGACTTGTATCTCAGAATTCCGACTTGTATCTCAGAATTCCGACTTGTATATCAGAATTCGGAGTTGGAAGTCATGTATAGGCACATTTGGACCCTTAACCTACGCCTACCCTTTTTCTTTAAAAAGTTTTAACGGACGTTATTGATTCTGACAACCTCACAGAGCTTCTGAGGGGTTCGTCGTTACCTACGGGGAATCAGGATAAAATGATAATAAGTATATAATATATCTGTAGTATCCATAAATGCTCAAAGGGTGACAATAAGTCGATCGCTTCTTCGTGTTTTGACACGATTTCCGAAGGCCTCTCGCGAGCACTTTATACCAGTTAATACTGAGAACTAACGGCCTGTTTCATAATAAAACTTAAAGCCCCTTCAATTTTAAAGCTTTTCTTTAACCTTACCGAAACTGACACTAAACGAAACTTAAAGTGACTTTCAACTTGATTATGAAACTGGATGTAGGAATATCGATAAAGTGCTCGAATCACTAAGCACTAAGAAAAGTTTTGAAAAGTTTCCAGGAGCATAATTCTCGGGAGTACAAAAATACTCCAAGTGCTTTCACAAGCACTGAGCACGAAGCTTTGGGACAACTCAGCTATGATGCAACCGAAGAGAAAAATAGAATATCGTTTCATTCATCCAAAATTCCTCCAAGAAGCCAAAAACACATTCACGGATCAAATGCAAAAAAAATCATTACACCTATTTTAGCCCTCCTCCTGCCTTGCATCTCAAAATTCCGACTTACAAGTCGGAGTTCCGACTTGTATCTCAGAATTCGAACTTTTATCTCAGAATTCCGACTTGTATCTCAGAATTCCGACTTGTTTCTCAGAATTCGAACTTTTATCTCAGAATTCCGACTTGTATCTCAGAATTCCGACTTGCAAGTCGGAATTGTACATTTGGAATTTTTTTTTTTGGGTGGCACTTCAGCGCTTTCGTAGATTCGAGCACTTTATCGAAATTCCTACATCCAGTGAGCTTTCGTATAATACTAATATTTTGAAATAAAAAATATATCAGACGGTATCGAACATATTCGATGTAAGAAAGTATAGTACATTATGTTTCATCTGAATCTGAACTAGTATTTCAGCTACATGTTTTCACACTAAGAAAGACAGTGACTAGTGAGTGAAGAGGATGACAAAGAACTTCCTTCTATTGGAACCTTAAAGAAGTAGACAGTTCAGGATTTTATTTTTAGAAAATATCTGTAAAGACAAACAAATATGTAAAGACAAATAACAATAATAAAGTTAGAAGTACCAATAAAGGTAGATCTACGGGCTTACTAGTGAGAAATGCTAAATGAACACTTCATTACGAAGATTTTTATGTAGGACGAACAACATAGCGCTGATTTAAAAACCAAAAATGTTTTTTTTTCACAATTGCGTCCTATAGTGTGGAATGTGTCAAATTTTTGTGGCCAACCAGCTGCTTTTATAAAAATGAATAAACTATACGAACTCCACTTCAATTAGAATACAAATTACGAAATATCATCTCAAAAGTATTCAAAAAAGAAAATTTTCATACTTTTTGTATTTTTTGTTTTTTCATTATGATATTGTAGGTTCTTTACATTTTTACATGCGATGTCTATGCAGATGGTGTTTGTGAATAATCCAATAAATATATAAATGGAATACAAATTTCAGTATTTAAACTATTTTCATTTAAAATACAGAATACAATTAGGTGTTGGGTAATGTAAATATAAAGGAATCACAGCAATCAAGAACAGCTGATTGATCAGTAAAGGAAAAGTTTCCTTTCATGAACAATAGATTTTACAATGAACTATCAGACAAACTCCAACTATTCCTCCAAAACAAATCTATTTTGCGGATTCGACTAGTTTCCGAATTTAAATGGTTTAATCATAATTTCTGACGGTTGTTCATTTCCATTTCCCCTTCTGGTTTTCCAAAAAACTGCAAAATTTTTTGAATGTTCAATGAATTCTCAATTTGAATGTATATAAATATTAGGGTAGTTTTCTGTTTTGAATTTATGTCACCAATTTCATTCAAAATTAGCCTGAAGAAATTTAAAATCGAAATTTGGCAAATATTGCATGTTCTGTTCAGTTCAATAAATGAAACTTGACAACTTGATGTCAACATTTGTAATCCCAAGAAGTTATAGTAGAGGTGGTGCATTTCAGTTCAAAACCGGAAGGGGATTTGAAGTAACGATTTATTTATTTTATTCATTTATTTCGACGATAAAGCAAAATTGAAAACAATGTAACATAAAAAGAATAAACTTAAATTTAATGTTCTACGTGGCTTCCTCCGACTTCTATGCCTTTTCTAATTCCTTTAATAAAAGACTTTCGAACTTAGAAGAAAATATTATTCTGTCCCCTTATAAAAAATTCAACTTTAACACCCTCTATCTTTTTCCACAGCAATATTTTATTGAGGTATATTTGTACCTATCGCCATATTCTGGTCCAAACAATCTGCCCTTAGCCTATGTCCCAATAGTTATGAATCACCCTGTATAGTATATTGATAAAACTATCGAAAACATTTATATATTCAAATTGAGAATTGATTTAGCATTAAGAAAATATAAGACAATGCTAAATTGAATATTCCTTATTTCATGAAAAAGAGGAATTGAAATTAAATTGCTCATACCATATAGTTTTAGAAAAGTATTTGCATCTGCGAAATTTACTTTTTTTTGGAAATGGTTTTGTCTGAAAAACTTTCTATGCCTCTGTTCGATAGAATAGCCAGTGATGAATATTATCATTATGATGAATTCATCATGATGATGGTTCACTTATTAATTTTGCTCAATGAATAAGTCACCAAATTCAATGACTCGTTTACGTGAAACACGTTGTACATGTGGATTGAATTGTACAATTCATCCTGACATTCGTACTAATACGATACGAAGTGAATAATAATATAATAAGTACATATTCAAGTAGGACAGAATTGATATGAAACGTTGTAAGGAAAAATTACACTATTTGTATGCTGCAATACTATTTTATGAATTTCAATTGCAGATTAACACCGCTCTATATGACTTTCTCCGACGATGCAGGGGCTAAATGCGACAAGGATTATATTTTCGCCCCAGAGGCGACCGATGATTCAAAATGGTGTGACGGCAAGGAAGTATCTAGTGAGTAATTTTAAATAATTTAGTTATACTTCTGTATAAAGGACCATTTCTTGTGTTGAAACAAATTCATACATATTTATGAAATAAGTATACATTTGCAGGGTGAGTATATTTTCGACGTCAAAAGAAACACTTTTTTCCATTGCCATTTTTTTTAGAGTCGGTCTAGAGAAAAAGATTTTAACTGAACTATGCCACCCCTGAAAACCTGTCACTTTGTTTTTCCAGCGTTATATATAACATTTTACCCATCGAAATAAGCTACTTCATTAGAAAAACAAGAATAAACTCACTGTTTCCATTTCATCCGCTGCAGGGAGCAGTATTTATAATGCAATAAATGAGTTACCCCAATTTTGTTGGAGACAAATATTGAATATTCTTCTCTCGATTTTCATTTGATTTTCGATTAGATCTACTATACTTAATTCAAATTTATTTTAGCAGTCGGTTGGCCATGAAATAATTTTCTCAAGTTTTTGTAACTAGAACGAAGTTAGGTTGGCACTCATGAAATGTCGTTAATGTCATAACGCCGTTGCCACAACTAATATCAATTTTTATTACGAAAATGCCGAAAGTGATTGAAAAAAGAGACAGGGTTTCAGGAAGTGCTATTTAGAATTCAGGTACGCTCATTGAAATAGTTATGCCCTGATATTCTAAAATCCACATTACGTCAGATGGTAGCGAACATATTCAATGTGAGAATTTATATAATATTTCATCTGAATCTAAACGACTTATATTACAGCTGGATATTTCCACAATGACAAAGAATTTCCTTCTATTGGGAGACCCAAAAAAGTGGTGGTATTTGAGAATTTTATGTTTGAGTGAATTAATGCGAAAAGTTTACTACAGGATTTTCGATAAATGTCATCGGAGAATAAGTTCCCTAAAATGGATTTTTCTATTTCTCATTTGACTTGTCCTATACAATGTAAATGTCTTAAGGTACTAATAAATACCTGATAATTATTATTACATCAATGTATTAAGATGAATATCCACAAATACACGCAAGTTGTCCTGTTACTTGTTTATTCATGTGAAATTTTTGTTCAAAAATGAAGTTCATCCTAACTTGAAACTTCTTTCAATTCCTTTTACTCATATTGATGCAAGATGATTTTTGTTGAAGAATTTAACATTCTTGTTATTATCTGTTAATTCCTTCGGGAGATACTCATTCCTAACCACTGCATCATATGCATTTCATCTTCGGGTTAATATTTTTGAAACCTACAAATGATGTAAGCCAAAGAAGATAACGAACATTAACTCTCCTCAAGCTAGTGCATATTATGATATTATACTGATCTTTTGTATTTTCATGCAAATAACTGGATTTGGTATGCCTTCAATCAGTTTGTATAAACTTCAATTATGTTCGTCACATATTTTCCGAAGAGATTCGACATTGTGATGAAATACGTAATAACAGAAACTTTTACGTAGAACGGGCAACATAGCGTTGATTTAAAACCCAAAAATGTTTTGACAAGCTCCATAACCCCACATTTTCGTACTATACAGAGTGAAATGTGTCAAATTTCCATGGCCAACCGACTGCTAAAATAAAAGTGAATGAAGTATAGATTCAAACATAAAATTTCATTTCAGAAACATAAAGTAAATGAATGACATGTATAACTTGAAACGTTGCCAAGCTGCCAAACAGAATATTATAATGGCAACAAAATTCCCTTCATAATAATAATATAAATCTATAACACAACACATGATATATCTTATGTGTTATATTTCTAAGTTATTTTGTGGATATTTCAAACAGCCAAAATACCCAATTTTTCGAATTTCTCAGCTGTTTATTTTTTATTTAGAATGACTGAAAAAGGGCACATTATAATTATAATAATATGTATGAAAACATAATGAAGAATAATTTTACTTTCCACAATGGATCAATATTCATTTGTGAGCGTTCAACTTGCTTTTAAGAGTGTTGTTCTTTGAATTTCTGGTATTTTCATGATGGTACGTATGAGATGGTCATAATGGAAAAACTGTAAGATTTTGGTCTAATTTTGTGTTTGGAGAAGATTCATCACATCAATGAGAATCTGTATTCTGCAGGATATAAATGAAAATTAAAACTTAACTTTTACATCTTTTCAATCGAGCCGAGTTGGACAAAAATGGTATGGAGAAAAAATGTTTCTTTCAACCTCAGGAAATTTCTAGAAAATACATATGTCCTCTGAAATATATATGTACCTACAAGTCAAAGACTGACCCTGTGTTGATGAATTGACGATTTCGATTAAATGGGCCATTACAAAACTCTTGCTGATTTTTGTCGCGGACTAATCTGGCGTATCTGTGGGCTATACTTATCTACCAATAAAGGTAGATCTACTACAGGTTTACTAGTCAGTATAAAATTTACATTAGGACTAGAATATTGTGGATTTTAAACTGGTTATATTTATACGTGGACTGATATGTGTATTACGTGTATTATGGTACGGACCATACCCTAAGTTCTATTTGTTTACTTATTAATACCTGATCTCAATAACATAATTATTTCGATAATTTGTATGTCTAGAAAGTAGTTAATAAGTAATTCTAAACCTTTTTGCCAGCCCTAAATAAGTCAAGGTTAACGACCAACAATGCAGCAGTCAGGTGGAGCTTAACAATTGGTAGCTCACTGTTTAAAGACTGAAATTTTTGATATTGTATCTTAAGTCTTGACAGAACAAATTAAAAAAACGATTTTGTTCAATTGAAATTTTTGCCGCCATTTTGTAACAGAAAATCATTACCACCATTTTGTAACAGTTCCTTTTTGAAATAACCTACAAATAAAGATTCTTGTGTCACCTAAAGCATCATTCTTATTTGCAGTTTTTCCGCCTGGTCCTCTCTATATTTACTTCACATCTCCGTCGACCTACACAAGCCAACATACGAAGACATGGGGATTCAACATCGACTATCATCTAGAATCTTGCTCATCACAACTCAACAAGATAAACTGAAGAATGAAATAATCTCATATTTATTTTTTCACAAATATATGAACTAACTTATTTATTTTAATAAAATTTGAAGTATATTTTAATTTTTTCTCATTTTCTGTACACTATTCCAAAATTACACGTGAAGAATATTTCATTACAAAAGTTATTCAGCATGTCAGTTTATTTGAAAATACATATTATGAATAACTTTCATTAACGAAGTCCTTAACACGTCGATATAAACGAAAGATCATCAATTTCGTCAAAATAATAAAAGAATGTTTCCGCAAATTGCTAGAATATTTTGACATTCCAGTATGTTCGCTAAGCTTATCGTCATCGATGGCGTAACTCCGATGAATGTCCTTCCAATATACTCTTGCATTATGTCAGATCAGACTGCAAGGTGAGTTGAGTAGCCTTGGTTTCTGAAATATCCTTAGAATTCTCGTTAAGTTTGCCCATAAGTGCAGCAAACTGGTCAGCACACAAAACCGTCTGAGAATTCTGATTCTTTCCTCCAGAAAATGTAGCTTCAAAACTTTGCGGCAAATTAGATGACACCGATCCGCTCCTCAATGAACGTTCCTCTCTCTCACAATAACTGCAAGTCCAGTTCGAGTCAATAGAGCTCATTTCGGAAGGTGGCAGGTTAAGACACTCGGTATGAAAGGCGTTCTTACATCGGCTACAGCTAGTGCGACGACCAGAAGGAATTTGTTTAGAGCAGATATGGCATTTGCCCATGGTTGATTACCCAATAAGAAAGAAAAAAAAGAAGGATAACACAAAGAATAGACAAACTTCACTCTCTTGGGCCGGTAAGAGAGATTTCAAACAGATATGGAAGACCACGAAAAGGAAGAAGACTAATAGCAAGCTAATAGCTAATAGCAAAGAACAGTGAAAAACAAAACAAACAATTCGAAAATTAATAAATAAATTAATAGAATATTCTCAAAATTGACAGATTTGTTACCACAGAGCTGAGTGAACACAAGGGATGAGCCGTCCAAGCACTTCACATCAATTTTTACAAGTTATTGTTGCATGGTGCATGTGGATCAAAACCTTCAATCTTGCTTATTTTCTGGGTATAAGGTCGGCCACTTCTCGATTTGTTATCGAAATTTCAATGAAATGGGCATTCTTTGTTTTCACTGAAAGAAAATTGGTAGTTGATTCAGAAATCTTGATATATGATGATGATCTTTATCATCTCAAAAGTTTAATATCAACTTACATTTCGTGAATCTATTACAGATTGCCAAATAAATATTCTTGGAGTTCTTGAAGAACTAAAATACTTTTCATTTGTACCTTGGAACAACGAAAATCACGAAAATATTCTTCAAATGAGGAATTTCTCTCTCCATAATTTTTGTGAGGTTAGAAGGTTGGAGTGGCCTATACATGTATATAGATATCAAACAATATAGTAGGTTTCTGTATGTAATGAAGAAGTGTTGGCAGTTGTTGGTGTAATGGCCTGCCTGTGAGTAGCGTAGTGTAACAGGATAATCTTATAGTATTCAGATTTTTAGGTTATTTTATACCAGAAACTTTTAAGTCTTATAAGTACTTTCTGATAGTGGTACACTCCGTACGCCTGAATATACTTAGGGAGAAAGTTCAATAGGCCATCCACCCTATGATACCCCGTAAAGTGACCAATGACTTCTTGGATTTATTCTCAGTACGATGAATACAACATTGCACATCACGCAACTCAACGAGTCCATCTTCTCAATCACAGTGTTTACCAGTAATCTGTTCTCATTCAATATTCAATGTATCTGCCGCTTGACATCTTTGTATCATTAACCTTTCTCGCCCACATCTTTTTAAATAATGGGATGGCAAAATGAATTTCTGTTTCCACTCACCCTTTTTAGCACAAAATGAATCTATCTACAATTATGGACCCAATCGTTTTCGATTATTCATAGGGCTTATCAAAAATGATTCGATCCTTGAAATTGATGTTTTTCCCGAATCAGAAAAACAATGAATAGCCAAAGAAACACGCAATTCTATCAATTGCCTTCGCCCTTCTTCGGAAGAGTGCATTCAAATCAGCATAACGCTCGAACGCTTAATTGATTTAATTTCAGTTGAATAGGCTGAGCAACACTTGAAGACTAATGATTTGTAGGGGTGTAATTCATACCATCGGAACAGCGATGGCAGTTTAGACAACCGATTCATTTGTCTGTTCTGCAGATGTGGTGGAGACAAGTCTGACAGGATTTGTGTTATTGAAATAGGAGGAATCCTAAACTAGTTTCGAACAGGAGAAATAAAATGTCCCACTGAATAAGAAAAACAAGAATTAATTTCGAAACGAGAATCATTAACCTGAAAGTGATTAATCCTTTACAAACTTTATAGAGTAAGATCCCAGAGCGACCAGACATAACTTAGGGTACGTTCATACCGAAGATGCCTGGATGAGCGCGGTGGAGGTCGCGGTCACGATCTTTACATCGATTTCAAAACAAACCTTCATATTCTAATGAGACCGTACATAACAAGGATGTTTCACCCGTTCACCCTCGCCGCTCATCATCGCGGTTTTCAGCGATGTCGATAGCAGAACAAAATAGTTTGATTTTATATGGCGATCGGGCAGTTGCCGCAAGGTACCTTGCACGCTTATTGGCGCTCTTCAAATCACGTGACATTCACCAGGGTAACGTATTTATTTTTCAGTTCGTTTATGAGCTTTGACTGAAAGGAAAGCATCTTCGACATGTACTGCCAGGCATCGATGTAAACCTCGACCGCGACCGCGACCTCCACCGCGCTCATCCATGCATCTTCGGTATGAACGTACCCTTATTTTCACACAAATGAAACTTTAGGATCTCAGTAGATTCTCATGTGCTTTGAATACCTGCGAACTTGTGTAGCTTGCCTAGTGACACCTGGGCAGATACCAGGTGGCAAAGGTGACTAAAAATAAGTGTTACTTTACTTATTTTCACATGGCTGATTTTTATATATGTTTTAAAGAATATCATTCTGAAGTTATATTATAAGTGCCAGACACTTCCCATGGGCCAAAACTCTTGCCAGACACTTTGAAGATGCACAAAAAATATATGAACTTTACTTATTTTCACATGCCTGATATTGAAATATCCAATTGAAGTAACTATAAAAAAGTTATATTTCATTAGTCAGACAAATAGTAGTGACCAAACATCCCCTAAACATGAAAATTATTTAGCCGGGAGTGTGACCGACATAGTATAAAATATTTAAAATATACTTACCTCTTTCGATTCAATACTTTCACATCTCTATTCGAATAAGATGAACTTCAACAATAAGGTTATAATTACCTAATAAATATGACAATCAATCAATCAATTTATTGTTTTATAAACAATTATTTTGATATTATTATAAATAAAGTACCAGCGGAAACAATTTTAAGAAAATTTTAAGAAAATCAACTATGTTTAATGGAATAAAGTATTTATTTATTGCTTAATCATCGTTATCATCGACACAATCATTGCAATTTTCATCATCAAGCCAGTCATGATATTGGGCATTCGAGTCATCGTCCTCAAGAATTTTGACACAAAAATAATTGTACTACAACTCTCATTTTATTCACTTCTACTATTACCACTTGAAGATTGTTTAACAAAGAAAAGCTCAGCAGTTGAAGTGGATGGAGTGAAGGGATTCACCTTTACTTCAATGGCATATTTTAATACATCATACATGTGAAAATAAGTAAAGTTCATTTATTTTCTGTGCATCTTCAAAGCGTCTGGCAACAGTTTTGGCCCATGGGAAGTGTCTGGCACTTATAATATAACTTCAGAATAATATTATTTAAAACATATGTAAAAATCAGCCATGTGAAAATAAGTAAAGTTCATATATTTTTTGTGCATCTTCAAAGTGTCTGGCAAGAGTTTTGGCCCATGGGAAGTGTCTGGCACTTATAATATAACTTCAGAATAATATTATTTAAAATAATATTATTTAAATCAGCCATGTGAAAATAAGTAAAGTTCATATATTTTTTGTGCATCTTCAAAGTGTCTGGCAAGAGTTTTGGCCCATGGGAAGTGTCTGGCACTTATAATATAACTTCAGAATGATATTCTTTAAAACATATATAAAAATCAGCCATGTGAAAATAAGTAAAGTAACACTTATTTTTAGTCACCTTTGCCACCTGGTATCTGCCCAGGTGTCACTAGGCAAGCTCCACAAGTTCGCAGGTATTCAAAGCACATGAGAATCTACTGAGATCCTAAAGTTTCATCTGTGTGAAAATAAGTTATGTCTGGTCGCTCTGGGATCTTGGACTATTATGATTCAGTGATGCCAACAAGAGTCTCGTTTTCGTGATTCTCTTTTCATCTCGTATTGAAAACGACACGAAATTTTATATTTCATTGACAAGACGAAACGATACTTTTCTCGGTCTCGTACGAGTGGTCTTTTAGTCTCTTTAATATTTTGGACAATATAGGAATGTTGTTCCGAATTTGAAATTTTTTCGTTCTCATATCACTTTCCCAAATTTTTTTCCATACAAGATTTCCAAATCACGAAAAAAAAGTTGTTTTCATCGAAAATTTCATCAGAGTGATCGAGAGCAAAATTTATCATCCTTCATTATTCTACTGCAATAAACATAACAAGACGAACGTATTTGATAAAACTCAGCGTATGTTTATGTAAAACACTGGCCAGTGGTGTTTGATATATTTCATAAACATTTCTGCATTCATTCTGAAAACTGAATAGAACGTAATGTGATGCAGCTGCGGCCTAAACAAATTATGAACCGTCTGTTCCGATATTCTTGAACAGTACTGTCAGTATTTCAGAAACGATGCCTATTGGCCCAGTCGTTCGAGTTCTATTGTTATTCGATTGCGGGCCAGTACTAACAGCAATATCGGAACAGGCCCAATACCAGAGACAAGAGTTTGTCTCTGATAATACGATTTAACTGAGTTGGGATCTTTTTCCCTTTTGCGGCAAAATCTTCTGTAGGCCTTCAATAAATTGTATGGTGAAATTCTCTATTATCTACTTCCATTTAGCAAAAAACTGACGTCATCCCTCAGAAGCACAACGTCGTTGCCAGACTGTCAAAATAATCCTAGATTCTAATGCTGACATTAGTTTTGACGAATTTTCATGTGGATTTCAAATTGTGATATTTGATTTCGTTTCATTTCAAAAGTTTGATGAAAATGAACTATGTATAAATGATGGTGAAGATGTTGCTTCAATTGCTTCCTTTCTAAATGAGTTCACTAAATGAACATCATGAAATGATGCTCAACGAGGGGGCAGTTCCGAAAGAGTTTGGATATAGAAGAAAGTTAGCGGATGTACCTATAAAAGGTCTATCTGTTTGTTGACTTCGTTGATTTGTGGTTTTGATTTGCCATAAATGGTTCTTCCTCTTTGCAATTTTTCACCAATAAGGGTTGAAAGCCTGAAACCCTTGTCTACAGTTAACGATTTTTCAGAGGGCTATGTTATAATAAGCAACTATTTTCAAATACTGAGAGATTCTTGAACTGAAGGAATTTCATTGATGAAGTGATTGATCGAACTCTCAATCAACTGTTCAACATCTTTTACATCAGAAGGCTATACTAGATCGACTTGTATTCCCTTTTCACTTTTATTCTGTTTTAATTTTTACTGGGATCGATTAAACTTATCATTTCTCAAACATAAAGCTTTCATTAACTTTTAATAAGCACATGGGAATAAGCAAATAGATAATAAAAATTTAACACTTTTCTGTGATGAAATATATTATGCATAGGTACAGAGAAAAAAAGATGCAAATGGAAATTATACGCATGCATAATGACAAACAATTTAAAGAACTGAAAAGACATAGATACATAGTTTTCATTTGGTGTTTTATAACTTTTGAATAACTCATTCCGAATCACTAATTGTCACTTTTATCTTCAATCCCTTCCATATTTCCATATCACTGGAAGTAAATCTTGCCTATCAAATAGTATTTATTCTTCATTCTTCAGTACTATATGCCTAATTGTATTGGCCCATATTTGAGGGGGGCAATATTTCCCAGTGCTTCCTTCCATATAATGAGGTAATTTTTTATAAAAGTGCCACCCATTCCACATGATTCTTGTAGTATTTTTTTGTTATATGTACTCCATAAATATGATCGATGGGATTGAAAATACAATGGTATGGTGGAAGCCGAAGCATTTCATGACCATACGGTGCCGAAGTAATTAACCTTGTATACAGGTTCGTGTTTATTTCTGTAACATAATGGTAGAGATTAGAACAGATCAATTTCAATATACAGGGTGTACCAAGTTCGAGGGCCTATTAGACGTTTCTGGAGAACTGGACCTATTTGAAATCTGAAAATTGGGATATTGACATTATCTACTGAGCTAAAATATTCTTGAAGCGTGATCATTTCCAGTTATACAGGGATTGGGAATACATTTTTCAAAAAGTTTTTATTACTATTTTTTCGTTTCTGATATGATAGAGTATTCAATATCGAATATATTTCTGTCCAAATCATATCAGCAAAGAAAAAGTAAAAAAAAATTTTATTGGAAAAATTTACGTTCATTCCCTGTATAACTGAAAGTGCTTAGGCTTCAAGAATATTTTAGCCTCGATTTCAGCTCAGTTGATAATGTCGAACAATATCATGATCCAAATTTTCAGATTTCATTTCTCCAGAAACGTCTAAAAGGACCTCGAACTTGGTACACCTTGCGTTCTCAATTGGATTTCAAAATAAGGAATACCATATTTTTCAACCTTTCATTGATTTAATCTTTTTTATTCAAAATCGTAGGGACGTTATTAGTAACTGTACTCAGATAGCTTGCATTATCAAGGTTGACATTGAGACGTTGAATCTCCAACCATTGTAAAAAAATTTCTACATTCATGTCCCCATGTTAATCACCTTTATGAGACCAGAATGGTTCTGCACAAATATCTATGACAGCCACTAGCCCAATCATGGAATTCATTTTTTATATAAACACATTGATATGTTCCTCTAAAACATATTATACAAATTTATGAAATAACTACAACAATCGGAGGAGGTTGAATATTTATTATACTATTTTTCTACATACCTATCATATATCAGGTAGCAGTTTGATAAAAGTTATCGATATCAACAACAGGTCTTGTACTTTTTTTATATGGTCTAAGTGAGTTCTTCATCATCATTCACCTTAGAATAAACAATATGGAGGGCCATTATCACGTTCATCCTCAAAATAATTCAATAACGAAGCTTTCATAAATTTCGATCCTGATTTGATGAAATTTGAGCTAGTTTTCTTAGGAATCGGAACGGAACTTTCAATATGAGACTTGGTAGTTCTGATTGTGAAGAAATAATTGAATATAAGAACCCAAGTTTATGTAGTTAACCTAACACTTCGACCAAAACAAAACGATTTAAATAAATCGATAGTGCACCGGCAACGTAGCGCACTTTTGCCAACTGAAATTCTGTGAAATTGTCCGCTTTTGTGCGGATTCCAAGGTGGTTACTGACTGATTTACCGTTCATGACATCATTCCATTCCTTCAGGAAATATACTATGGTTGGAGTTTGGAGTTCGTTGTTGAGAATTGGAAGATAAAGTCGCTTGATCTCGTAAAAATTTACACTTTCCAAAGTGTATGTTCGACACAGGAGGACAGAAAGAGAAGCAGTATATCGTTTTGGTGCTATCTTTTCTTGATTTGATTTTAATCTTTAGATTTCAATTATTAAATTACAGTCCACTTTTACCGAATTATCGCACTTAGACAGAGGTCAGTACGAAAATTTTCAGTATATATAAACCCATAACTGTGGTCACACACCGTATGAAACCCTGTAAATAGTCTACTTAACAGGTGCTCCTATGAGCAGCTGTAACTGTAACTATTTACAACAGTGCCTAGGTCGACTACAAATCTGCCAGTGGGTGGTGCTACAGTTACGTTGGTTACACCATGGATGTAATGAATGTTGATTCACAATGAAGTGATAGTAACGATACTTGATTGTTTTATATAAAAATCAAGCCTCATTTCAAATGTTCGTTTCCCTGAATTTTCGAGTCGAAGCAATGCAACACCGTTTGATGGAGATTTCAGTTTAAATATGGTAATTCCTTTACATTTTAGAAATATTTTTCAGAATCCTGATTAATAAATTCAAATTCCGTATAATTGAAATTTCCATCATTAATATGCCGTAATAATCCAAAACAAAGAAAAAGTGTCTTTCTGCCTTCGGCGTTGTTTTTCCGTCCACAAAAACACACCGAATTCAGCATAAAAACAACATGGATTGCAGATAACAGTTTCTTTTACCGATAAAGAGATAACCGCCACCGAGAATATTTCTGCTGGGGAGAATATTCGAGAATACCGAATTTTTGGATGCAATTTTGATCACATGAGCGTCCACATGCTGGAAAGTTTATAAATAGGGCCGCACCACCAGACGAACGGCATTCATTCATTATTCACTGTTCGGCGATTATTCATTCTTTATTCTTGATTCTTTCTTTATTCGAGATTCTTGATTCCTTATTCAGTCTTTTCTTGATACGGCATACTTCGTGATACAAAGTTGCATTCTTTTATTTGTTCAATTGTGTTAATCCCTATTGTTAATCCCCCTGTTTAACGCAGACTTTTGTCGCCTGGTTCTCTGGTGCACCAACACCAATCGACAGAAGTCTCGAAGTCGTTCCGCTGGTAATGCTTGGCGTGTACACCCAGGGTTGTCACGGAAAGACCACAGTAGCCTATCCCATCCTACCCCTGTCGTGTTCCGTTTTCGTTTTCCCGTTTACCGCAGACTTCTGTCGCCTGGCTCGTTATTCTGTAAATTGTTGCATTGTGTTTCACCTGAATCAACCCCGTCCCGTTTATTGAATAGTTTCAATTCTGATTGGCCTGTACACTGAAAAGTGCTCGGGATCAAACACATCGCTAAATTAACCGATTACAGGGACTTGAATCTTGCTGAGACAACCGGTTACTGTAAATTTTATGTAAACCCCTTACATCCCTCATTGTCTCAGAAGGAATAAAAGTGACCGCTATTGATTTCTTTCTTTCTTTAATACCTGATATTTTGACTGAATATAATTAATTTGAATATTCCTTTAATTCATTGATCTCACTGTGTTGAGTTTGAATTTATGATCACCGTGACAGATTAATTATTGCATTTCTGTTTTCCTCATTTTGATCGTTTTTATCAATTGAAATGCCCTCTAACTGGATACATAAAAAAGCGGCCCCTAGGAGCTCCAATCCGAAGAAAATCGATGAAGAGGCCAAAAATAAGGGATTTAAAAAAAAAACAATTTTGAAACTCAATATCTCCAAAACGGTTGAGTTTCGGACACCATATTATTATAGAACCAAATCTATCAGAAATGACCTGAATAATTACGTCCTTCAATATTCAGTACGACTTTCCCAGTAACCCTGTATAATCAATATCTTTAAGAGGCATATTTGCTGGCTAACTCCATCCATCCTTGAACGAGCAAGTAGGTATATCAAATAACTCACCAAGGGTAGTCAAATTGAATCATGGCACATCTGCAATTGCTGGTTTTCCCGACCATCAGCGCCATCCGGTCCTATCTCATTCCATATTCGATAACAAATACATTCCGCAAATACGCTTCATCTATCCCTCATTCTGATTGAGACATAAAAAATAGGTGAAAAGCCAATGGTAGAAACTCAGCCACCGTGAAAGGGACAAATGAGATTTTCAGTTCGAGTCCATATTTGCCGGTGCGCAGGGGCGTAAGCGGACGATGGGGGCATGAGGATCGCAAAACTAATATCGAAGAGCAAGCAATCTAAAGGCGGCTGGTCACATTTGTTTTTGTTATATGCTTACATAGCCATCCAATACCTCCGAATACATTTCCCAGATCGATACCGTTTATACATCGGTACCTACCAGAGAGCAGGGAGATGCCACAGAACACGTGTTTGTGTATATTACTGGACTGAACGACTTGTTTTTATGATCCTAGGCATACTTTATTGAAAGGATCTGCTCTGCGAAGGAAAATATTTCGAATTCTGTAGGAGTATGTCTTACTGTTGCTCTTATGATCAGCGTTAAAACTTTATGGGTCATATAGTGTCGTATATAATATCTAGGATGCACCAATCTAATCGTTCTGATGCTACTGACATCGAGAACTTCTTATACCGATGTATCGAATAGGAGATGAAATAATTCCGTGAAAGGCAAGGTAGTTTGATACCTTTGCTCGTTCAGAATCCAGCATAATCTGGTCATCAGGGCCGGAGTTAGAGTTCTGGAGGCCCTGGAGCGAAAATGTGTGGAGCTCCTTCTCCCCTAAATTATTTTCCAATAAAAATGAACACTTTGTTTCAGTCGACTTATTCACGATTTATTGTGAAGCCGAATATTATATAAAAATACTCGGAAACGAATTTTTGCTCTCTCTCTAGTGCAATTCGATACCATCGAAACTTAATTCTTAATTCAATTTGAAGGAAATGTCGTTCTGAAATTTTGAGCTTCAGAAATTTGGTAGTGAAATAGCTCCAGAGATTGGTATTTTCCATAGTTCTTTTTGTACAATTGGACCAAAAAACAATTAACCAACTCATAATCAAAACTAGATTCTAAATCATATTGTAACCAGTCCGGCCCTGGCGGCCGCTTCCTTCCAGAAGAATCGCGGCCGCTTGCTTCTAGTAGAATGGCGAATGGCACGAGAATGTTTCCGGCGCCTATATAAGCCCAGCGGAGGAGCAGGTAGTACAGTACAGTTATAGTTATATTTACAGTGCAAGCGACGGACTTGTGGAAATAAATACGAGTAGAAATAATTAGTAGTGACATAATTAGTTTGTGAGTTATAAGTGTATTAAATGTAAATAAATCATTTTAATCAGTCGAACGTTTTAATTAAGCGAAGAAAACGTTACAATATGTATACTTGTACACTTTCACTTCAGCGTTTAAATATGAGATAAAGGAGAATGATGCAGATGGACCTTGGGATCAATTCATGAATATATTCCTTAGATTATTTGAGGATATTTTGGACAGTGAAGGAGTTCTGTTTCCGAATTTGGAAACTTTGGAATCATTTATTCCTATTAATATCATTTTTCCTATTATTTCATATCAAGCATTTTCAAAAGAACGAAAAAATAATTAGTTTTCATCGAAAATTCCATCACAATGATCGAGAGCACGAATTCTTCATTTTACTCCAATAAATATACCAGGACCAAGGCACTTGGTGAAAACTTAGGGTATGTTTATATAAAACACCATCCAGTGGCCTTTGACATACATATTTCATTTATATTACATTCATTTGTGTTTTTTTTGAAAAACTGAATAGATCGTGAAATGATGCAGCAGTGGCCTAAACAAATAATAATACGATTTAACTGGGTTGGAATCTTGTCTTTTGCAGCAGAATTTGTTTCCTGATACTGAACGATGAACGAAAGTTTTTGTTTCATTAATTTTGTTTAGAAACTATAACGACAATCAATAAATAAAATATAATAATTATACATCCAAAGTCGAATAATCAATATAATATACCTACTATAGAATATAGATCAACTAGAGTATGCGTTATAATTATTATTAGTTCTAAATATTCCGCTTTCATAAAATGTTATGAACCACAAGACAACGAGACTTTTACGATACTCTCGCACGAGACGAGACTAAAGCCCACCAGACGAGACTTCATCTCTTCTTGGCGAGACGAGAAGTGTCTTTATTAGGGTCTCGTGGGCATCACTAATCCTATTCGAAATTAGATTTGAAATATCGTATTGTGGTGCAAGAGAATACTACTTTCAGTTCTGATTTTTTAATTTTTTTCTCAATTCTGAATTTATTTTGAAACGTTATGAATCTGAAATGTGATAAGTGAAGAGTTGCTGGGTAGTTTGTCAATTTTTATGACTATAGAGTTATAAAATAGTGAGGGGGAATAAGGGATCTCGACCAATATGACAGTTGTTTATTTAATTCTCTTTATTCATTCGCCAAGCTTTCGGTATCTAATTTGCACCTTCCTCAGGGTTCCTACAAGAAATATACACTTAAAATCAGAGTCAAGGATAAATGTGACCATGTTATATTATGATGAAGTCTATTTAAGTGTATATTTCTTGTAGGAACCCTGAGGAAGGTGCAAATTAGATACCGAAAGCTTGGCGAATGAATAAAGCGAATTAAATAAACAACTTTCATATTGGTCGAGATCCCTTATTCCCCCCTCACTAAATTTAAAAACGACCATAAATTACTATTCCTAAGAGTTATAAAATATATAGATATTGCCTTCTGGAAGGTGAATATAAACGAAATTAATTCAGATACATGACACCCCCTGATTTAAAATTAGCGGTGATATTTCCATTGATACTGTAAGCAGTTTAATCGATGTTTGGTTGCTAATTCAATCCAGATCGTCATATTTATTGATTTTAAATCAGCGTGTGTCATGTGTCTGAATTGATTTCCTCAAGAATTAGTACTTATTGGTTTGTTTACATCGAGGAATGAAGATTTCTGATGTTTTTATAAGAGTTTTCCTGTATCATGTGTCATAAGCCTGAAATATTTACGTTCATATTCACCTGCCAGAAGGCGATATCTACTTTGGATCATGATTTCTGAGGCAACGTACTACCGAGCAGTGGCTTATCCAGAATGACATTATGGGGGGGGACAAGCTTGATGAATGCAGAACCGTTATGGTCAAATCAAAGATTATAGAGTAGAAAGATACTCATATATCTCTAGTACTAAAAACCGACTACATTTTGCTCAGTGAAAACAAGGAGATGGCGCTGAAAACGGAAAACACAAATTTTTAATAACAGTTTTCTGTTTTGTAATCGAGGGACGCAAAATTCGAATTCTATTCCTTGTATTAAATTTCGAAGAAACATCCTGAGCGACAAAACAAAAGTATGGTTTTGTTTTGTCATCAGGATATTAGTTTTTATCTGAACATTGTTTATAATCAATTGATATCGATGAAAAACGCTGTTGAATATGCTATATTTTTATTTGCAATTTATAAAAAAAATTACAATAAATTATGGACAATAAGAAAAGCTTTGACTTGGACACAAAAGTATATGGTGATCTGCTATACGTCGAAGGTGATATTTCTGTGAAATAGATTGTTTTGAATTAATAAACTTAATAGAATTTGTAAAATATACATATATGTATCAGAAATTAGATGAACCAATTCAATATACCATCATAGCAAACACATTTCAGTTTTTCACATATGTATATAGGTATATAGGTATAGGTAT
This sequence comes from Coccinella septempunctata, assembly GCF_907165205.1. Lineage (NCBI taxonomy): Eukaryota > Metazoa > Arthropoda > Insecta > Coleoptera > Coccinellidae > Coccinella > Coccinella septempunctata. The sequence goes on along the minus strand of NC_058190.1, from coordinate 7,345,510 downwards.
TATTTATAGAATTTTCAGAACCACACTCAAAAAAACTACCTTACAGAAATATACAAGCAGACCTGTATGTCAGTATGGTTTTTTTATAATTTCCTTATGATATGGCGTCTTTATGACATATGTTTGTATATTAATACAAACAGATTAATGAATGAACAAATCACTCACAGCAGGTTTCATAAAACTTTGACTTTCCAAAAAATAATTTGACAGTCACTCGGTTCCACAATTGAAATCAATAAAACCTCTGCATTTCTGATAATACTGAAAGAGTAGGAATTGAAAATCATTGAATGGACCTACAAAGGTCATAATTTCGACTTAATAGGCCGTCCTTGCAAGAAATGCTTTCTGCATAAAACAATTTACGTTCACCTCACATAGTGTAGTCAGAACTGTTTGCTGAAGTCATTGTCTTAACGCCCTGAAAATTTTATCCACTTCGGAGCACTGAAAATTAGAATCAAAGAATGATCGATTCACATGATACGAGTTTTAATACCTACGCTTCCATTTTCCTTAGTTGAGTGAAAAACTTAATCTGGGAAAATCCATTTTATTATTCCATTCACAGTTCTTTATCATTCAATAACTTTTGAACAATGTTTTGGTGTTTTCATCAAGAAATAGGAAAAATATTCAATAATCAGCAAGTAGAACGAGCTAGATAAACAGAAAGATGCACAAGAATCAAAACATTAAAAACCAAAGATTATAACCTTTGCTCATATCCTCTTTGATGGAAATGGACATCTGAAATCTCAAAATTTCATATGTTTTTGCAAATGGCACTCAAATTAATATTTTAACCAGTACTAGTATCTTAAAAACGCGCTTGACACGAAGATGGCGCTCACATCGCTTTAGTCGCCTTGTTTCCCATCTTTCTACTTTATAATCACAGATTACAGAGTGTTTATAATCTTTGGTGTTAGCATGTCAAAATCATTTAGCTTTCCTACGCCTCGGGAGGGGGAACTTGCACTCGTGCCCCCCTCCAGGTGCGCCAATGCTACTAAGAAGTTGAACGCTTCCCAATGCCCTATTTCGCTGGATAATCGTAAAAATGCGATACCTACAATCTGAGAGTTTGGGCAAATATATACATGCTGCCATCTTCGCTCGAGAGGTTAGGAAAGGGAATCGAGTTGGTCCTCGTTTCTTGTCAGATGTCGCTAAGGTTTATTCATGCATCATACTTGCTACAGAGACAGAATAAAGCGGCCATAAATTCAGTCCACTCTCGTCGATGTTTGAGTTGTATTATCTACTCTTTCTCAACGGTGTGGCGTTTCTGTACGAGCAATGGTGGCTCACTAGTTCGATTCAGATCGTAACATTTGTTGATTTTAAATCGGATAGTGTCATGTATCTGAATTAATTTGGTCTAGAGTTAGTACTAACTTGTTTGTTTACATCGAGATTTCTGGTGTTTGGTGTTTTAATAAGAGCTTTTATAAATTCTCGAAGCACTGTGCTTCTGGCGCTTATAAATGCTCTGCATCGAAGCTAGTGTATTAAACATACCGATCTTTCGATCTACTTCGAAGAGAGATCTACTTTTGTGGAGTGGTTTTTTGTACTTACAATCTCGAAGACATGACGATTGACTCATGTTCAGAGATTACAGCAAAATCTTTACTCATAAGTCGAGATCCTGTTGGATAGAATGAGCCAAAATAATGGAAATAGCTCATTTCCGTACCAAAAATTTTCCATCATAAATTGTTTTACTTCAACAATAAAAGAATTTTGTATAAGAATTCGAAAACTATACCTCCTTAGAATAAGACTTAAAACAAGGGCGAAAAGAATGTAGAAGCTAGTCTACAATTAAGTCCACCAATCCATTCAATCATTAATGTTATAAATTACATTTTGGCTTTTTACGACCGTAGCAGATATTCTTGTAATTAAAGTGAGAATTTAAGAAGAATAAACAATCCAAAGTATAATGTATAGTGTATCGGACTCGTCTGAACATTACTTGAGGGGCTTTGCTAGCGCAATATAAATTCGGGTCACAGAATTTCCGTCGGTTGAGTTCAATATAAAATGGCTAATAATCTGTTAATAGTTGCGGCGGAGTCACGAGCTGTATAAGCCTCGTATAAATTGCGGTTAAACTTCGAGAATAAATCATGAACTTTCATCACCAGAAATGTGAGAAGCGAATGGACCACAACAAGCGGAGGCCATATAGAACAGGAAAATTCCAGACTATTCCATTCTGATGTAGTCGTACATTTATTGATATTTCTGAAATTTATCTGGGAAAAAATTTGTGCTTACATGCGTTCACTTTACATTTCCTTCTCGACATGAAGATAAAAGAAATAGCAATAATATAAATCACAATTTATGTCTTATGTTAGATCATGAACATACCGTACAGTATTCGAAACATTATTTCAAATAGAATTGCCGAAAATGTGAAATTTTTTCTCGCATTAATCAACTCATATTTACTGCCCACACAAATGGAAAAGAATATCACGGAATTTGACCAGATTGATAAAACCTGCAGCTGCTGGAGTTACTGCCCACTGCACTGGTAGAGAAGTAGGTGCTTTCATGAATTGGTGTACAGACCCCAAGATGCTGTCTACACTGTGATCTCACATGATCCTATTTTGCATTTAAAGCTGGAATATTCATCTCAGTGAAACTGCCATGTTTTCTCTCACTTTGGCACTCAGGTAGCCATATTATTTTTCACACCACGCTATGTTTATTAACTTAGGAAAAAGTAAGCAGAAACAGAAAATTAGAGTTGGAAATTTGTTCGAAAAAAAACTATGCATGGGCCCACGGATACTCATACTCATACTCTTTTATTTCCCTCAAAAATTTACAGGGTGCGTCAATAAAAATCTATATAATATAAAAATATCTTAACTGTATAGGCATGAAAACAACATATAATCATACACACATAGATAAATTATTCACATAAATTAAAATACGAAACTTTTGAGAACTAGAACTGGTGATTCATAAATTCATCAATGGAATAAAAGGCGCCTTCTAGAAGCAGACTCTTCACAATCTTTTTGAAGGCTACTCCACCAAGGGATATCACGTGATCAGGAAGTCTATTGTACATCTTTATACCATTAAAAACGTACCTATTTTGTGTTCTTTTTATGCGGTGGATGGGAGTAACAATTTTATTTATATTTCGGGTGTTGTGATCATGTACACTCGAGTGCCTGGAGAGTTCCTCCTTCCCCAAATGTACGTGGAGGAGACACTCAAGCATGTAGCAGCACGGAACAGTGAGAACTTTGTACTTCTTGAATAGGGGTCTACAACTGCTCATCTGATCCACCCCGGCCAACAACCGCATCGCCTTCTTCTGTTTAAGGAAAACCTTCATAGCATCCGACGACGCTCCCCAGAGTATGATCCCGTATGTCATTTTACCATGGAACTGAGCGTAATAGGTGAGAAGTGCCTCTCTCTCTGTGAGAATATTCTTTATCTGCCGAATGGCGAATAATGATGTGGAGACTCTCTTACATAACCCACTCACATGCTCAGTCCAAGTCTCCACTGATGCACATACCGAGCAATGAAACACTCCCCATGGCATGCCTTTTAGTAGTTATCATTAGTTTCTGTGTTTTTTCAGGATTTACTTTCAAACTGTTTCCACAGAACCATTCAACGGCGTCCTTGACAGATCTTTCAGCCTTGTGTTGAAGTTCTCTTTCATCATTTGCTCGATTCAAAAACGATGCATCATCAGCGAAGATAGTCCGCGGCAACGTTATGTACTAAGTCCCAAGTCGTCTATGTAAATTAAAAACAGCAACGGACCAAGTATAGACCCCTGTGGCACCCCGGTCGTGATGCTTCTCTTGGAAGATTTTTTTCCATCAATGTCCACGATCTGGTATCTACTCAGCAAATATGATTTCAGCAATTCGAAAGGTGGACCTCTGATGCCTAAGTAGTTTATCTTAGATAAGAGGATCTCATGGTTGACGCAGTCGAAAGCCTTCGTAAGATCCATAACAGTAGGCAAGGCTTCCCCTGATTCATCCAATGTCTGCAGGATAAACTCCATCATCTGTAAAAGAGCTGATATAGTGGATCTACCTCTCCTGAACCATGCTGGCGATCACTCAGCAGCGAACTGCCCTCCAAGAAAGGGACCAACCTTCGTTTTATAAGGGACTCAAATATCTTTGACATGGCAGGAAGAATGGATATAGGTCTAAAATTGTCGAACTGTTCATGATCTCCTTTTTTATGGACTGGTATAACTCTTGCCAGCTTCAGCTCATCCGGGAAATACCCCTCTTGAAAGCAAGCATTAATAATTTCTGATAGAGGATCTGCTTGCTTTAGCAAGCTTACTGAGAAGCCATAAATATCTTTTGTTGATTTCTTCTTCATTTCTGATACAGCCCTCTTGACCTCCTCTGGTGTTGTTGGAGTTAGGAAGAAACTCAAACACCGGTCAGCGCCCTTTTATCCCCTCCATGCACTCAACCAAGTGATGACGTCAAATTAGCCAATTAGCCAATTAGCTTTGCTTTGCACGAATATGAATAATTGCTGTTATCGCTTATAATATCGTTTATGAACGATTATTGTGGTATATTTTTATTTGTAAAATAATGAAATATACCTCATTATCCTGAAAAAACAAAATTATATGAAAATATTATTGCTGCAGCTATTTTTCTATTTAATTCCAGCTTATTTTGCTCCGCCCTCGCTTTATACTAGACAGAAGAAATATACGATTTTTCTATCGTAGAAACGGTGTCCCAATGCCGATATTGTAAATTGAAATTCATTGATTCAAGACACTAGATTGTTGCACTAAAAATTCATGGCATTTATTAAAAAACTTGGTTCCTTTAAATGAAGCGGAAACTAAACTCTTATACGAGCAAATAAATAGCAAAACCTTTTTTTCCGAAAAGGTAGTATATGTTGTGTCTCACTACGAGATAACATTTCATATGAATGCAGACAGACTGATTCCACATCCACATTAAAATTTAAAACGGTATATACGAATTTGAACAATGACAACTTGGTTATGACTTTCCGATCGGGTAAATCTTATTAAATAGAAAATCATAAGTCTGTAAAAATGTTTTATAATTGTTATATCTATGTATACCATGTTATTCTTATAAAAACATAAGGAGAAACATCCAATTTTTCAAAGAAATAAATGTATACAAAAGTTCAATAGTATTTTATTATTTCAAAATCATTCCAATAGTAACATAAACTCAAAAGAATAGCAATATATAATTACAATAAATACTCAAAACGCCCTGCAACGTTTTCAATATATGTTTCAAAACAGCGATTAAAGAGTTAGTCACTCGTAGGAGAATATTTGGTCGATTTCTGATTTGAGTAGCAGCATTTTGCACTCTCTCTAGCAACCATGTATTAATCTCCTCTTGATGAATAAGTTTAATTACCGTTTCCAAGCACACTTTTATGTTATCAATAAATCATATTGATGGACATGACAATGCACCTTCTACGATTTCCTCAAAACTTATGAAGCCATTCATTCTTATATTTTTGGAGATCGCATGTTCATTTTTTCCCATGCCAGCCATAGCATGTCTATTTCTTGTTGATTATTTTTCTCTAGAAGCTGTTCATATTTAATTTTCTAATCCATTTATCCTTCAGATGGATGATTATCTGCAAGTGGAAAGATTAGGACTTACTTAAACATAAGGCAAATTTTTCGAAATTGTAATTCATTTACACTTTTATTAGAATATGGGCTTGACTTCGATTTACCCCACCTCAGATTTTGATGATTTTGAGTTATGGAAGGAGTAAAGATTGAATACCATCAAAAACTCACAAAGTTTATAATCTTTATTCGACTCAATAACTCAATTCTCATAGATGAATTCGACTACCTATCGAAAATTAATGATTTTATGTACCAACTCACCTCTTTTATGATGTTATTTAACAATTACTAAAATTGAAAGACTATCAAAAAGTTCGGTTTTTTACCTACAAAACCAAAATAACTTTTTAGAGTACATACCCAGAATGTAAACAAAGTACTGTTGGCTAATTTTACGTCACAACATGGATGCCAAAAAGTGGTGGGGTGAAAGCGCGCTGACCGGTGTTTGAGTATCCGTGGCATGTGCCAAAAAAATCATAAATCGAATTCGATCGCGCATCTATTCAGTAATACTATTGTAACGTTTTCTTCGCTCAATTAAAACGTCCGACTCATTAAGATTATTTATTTACACTTAAAACTAACACTTATAACTAACAAACTAACTATGTCATTACTATTTATTTTCACTCGTATTTATTTCCACTAGTCCGTCGCTTGCACTGTGAACTATACTGTACTACCACCTGCTCCTCCGCTGGACTTCCTCCGCGATCCTTCTAGAAGGAAGCGGCCGCCAGGGCCGGACTGGTTACACTATCTTTTAGATAGTGTAGATAGTGTTTTTTAAACAGATTGCAAAAATTCCTTCACTCGGCCAGCTCGGCCTCCAAAACGAGTGCAAAGGATGTATGTAATTACCTTAATTTTTTTCTCAAAAATCTTCAATATTTCTAAAACGAAAATGAACTTTTACTGAACATAAACATATTTTTCTGAACCGCCACAACGTTCTCTACTTGCAGCTGATATATTATCCATTCATTAAGCTACACCCTGTATAAATTAATTGAGCATGTTATACACTCACCTGTGGGATGTTATGCCACAACCCGTTTGTTTTTGAGTCTTCGTACAGAGATAAGATGCACAATTAACAACTAACAATCTAAATTGATGTCATAAAATCATTATTGATTGAAGAAATGGTGGTTATTATGTGTATACTCCATTCACTCTCATTTTAGCAGTCGGTTGGCCATGGAAATTTGACACATTTCACTCTGTGTAGTACGGTGGGGTTATGACGCTTGTCAAAACATATTTGGGTTGTAATCAACGTTATGTTGCCCGTTCTACGTAAAAGTTTCTGTTATTACGTATTTTATCACAATGTCGAATCTCTTCGGAAAATATGTGACGAACATAATTGAAGTTTATACAAACTGATTGAAGGCAAACCAAATCCAGTTATTTGCATGGAAAATGCAAGAGATCAGTATCATATCATAATATGCACTAGCTTGAGGAGAGTTAATGTTCGTTATCTTCTTTGGAGAAAGATTGAATACGTTACATCGGTTATAGATTTCAAAAATATTAACCCGAAGATGAAATGCATATGATGCAGTGGTTGGGAATGGGTATCTCCCGAAAGAATTAACAGATAATTACAAGAATGTTAAATTTTTCAACAGAAATCATCTTGCATCAGTATAAGTGAAAGGAATTAAAGGAAGCTTCAATCAAGATGAACTTCACCTTCGAACAAAAATTTCACATGAATAAACAATTAGCTGGACAACTGGAGCGTATTTGTGGCTGTTCATCTTAATGCATTGATATAATAATAATAATTAGGTATTTATTGGTACCTCAAGACATTTACAATGTATAGGACAAGTAAAATGAAAAATAGAAAAATCAATTTTCGGGAACTTATTCTACGATGACATTCATCGACAATCCTGTAGTAAACTTTTCGCATTAATTCACTCAAACATAAAATTCTACCATCACTTTTTTGGGTCTCCCAATAGAAGGAAATTATTTGTCATCCTCTTCATTCACAATCTTTCTGACTGTGGAAATATTTAGCTGAAATATAAGTCGTTTAGATTCAGATGAAACATTATATAAATTCTCTTACATTGAATATGTTCGCTACCATTTGACGTGTTGTGGATTTTAGAATATCAGGGTATAACTATTTGAATGAGCGGACCTGAATTCTAAATTGCACTTCCTGAAACCCTGTCTTATTTCTTTTTCAATCACTTTCGGCATTTTCGTAATAAAAATTGATATTAGTTGTGGCAAAGATTATAGAGTAGAAAGATAGGAAACGCCCTCATATCGCTAGTACTAAAAACCGACTACATTTTGGCCAGTGAAAACACATTTGACAATGAGATGGCGCTGAAAACGTATTATCAATACAGAAGAACTGTTTAATAACAGTTTTCTCTTTTATATTTGAGGGGCGCGAAATTCGAATTCTATTCCTTTTATTCAATTTCAATATTGACCTTGTTGAGACCAGAAAACAAACATCCTGAGCGACAAAACGAAAGGGTGGTTTTGTTTTGTGACCAGGATGTTAGTTTTTATCTGAACATTGTTTGGAATCGATTGGTATCAATGAAATACGCTGTTGGATGTGATAAATCTTTATTTGCAATCTATAAAAAATTCACAAAAATTTGAAATTATGGACCACGAATAGAGCTTTGACTAGGATACAAGAGTACATGGTTATCTGCTATAGTTACGTGAAAGGTGTTTTTTCTGTGAAAAAGTTTCGAATTAATAAACTGAGTTGAATTTTTACAATTTATATCAGAAATTGATATGAACCAATATTCGATTTACCGTCATAGGATACATATTTCCGTTACTTACATATTATTTACAAAATTTTCAGAACCACAATTGAAAAAAACCTTACAGAGGTATACAAGCATTGTATTCAAGCCCGTCAGTATAATTTCTTCATGCTTTTTCATGATTTCTTCATGGTATGGTCTCTTTATGAAACAATATACAAATTGATTGACGAATGAACACTCACAGAAGGTTTCATAAAACTTTGACTTTCCAAACAACAATTTGACAGTCACCCGATTTCCAAATCGAAATCCATAAAACTTTTGCATTTCTGAATATATTGAAGGCAATTGAGAATCTTTGAATGGACGTGTAAAAGTCATAATTTCCCCTAAATGAGCCCTTCATGTAAGGGATGTTTCCTGCATACAACAATTCACGTGGATAAACTTCTCAATCGACTAGCACATGGTGTAGTCAGTATAGTGTTTGCAGACCTCAACGCCCTGAAAATTTTATCCACTTCGTAGCTCTGAAAATAAAAACCAATGAAAGACCGAGTCACATGTTACCAGTTAATACTTACATTCCCATTTTCCTTAGTAAAATTCGTTTTGTTTGATCCACAGTTCTTCACCATACAATAATTTTCGAACGATATTCTGAGGTTTTCGCCAAGAAATTAGACAACAATTTCAATAAAATCAGCAACTAGAACGGGCTCGAAAAACAAAAGGCGATACGAGGTTGTCTATGGATACGAGAATCAAAACATTCAAAACCGGTTTGATCAAAATGGCCATCTGACTCTGACATCTCGCAAAATTTCATATGTCCCTCGAATTAAAATTTTAACCAGTCTTAGGGCCTTAAAAACACATTTGAAACACAGATGGCGCTAACATCACTCTAGTCGCTTCGTTTCCTATCTTTCTACTCTATAATCTTTGAGTTGTGGGAAAGGCGTTATGACATTAGCGACATTTCATGAGTGCCAACCTTACTCCGTTTTAGTTACAAAAACTTGAGAAAATTATTTCATGGCCAACCGATTGCTAAAATGAATGTGAATGCAGTATATCTTTAGAATTTCCTGTTGTTCATGCAATAATCGAGCCAACCCCAATTTCATGAAATTGAAATTTCAAAACTAAAGAGAACAATTAGATGCTTGTAATTAGTAAATCGTAGAATAGTGCCACTAGTCACAACCCCACATTAAGAATATCCATTTCAGATCTGAACTCCAGAAAGACACCACAAGTAATAATACTCCCTCACTCTTGATCAAGATGAAGACTTCTAACTTATCACTTTGCATCCTGGATCCCATCTGGAAACATCAATTTCTATCTCCGTTAGACAGATCACTACTACGTATGATACTAGTGCGAATATCGAAGCTATATATATATATATTCCATTGAATGAAAATATATGTGGAGGAGCGCTCAAGTGCAATGAAACATAAATCTTGTCCATTCCGCTCGCTATTCAATATTTTTACTTTTTGCGCGATCCCGACAGCGCAAAAACACATCTACGAATTTATGAGGCTTTAAAGCTTAGAGGAGGTAGTGGATCCTGTTTCTGCCTATGAAAGTTCAATTCAGAAATGACTTATGCGGGCGATAGTTGAGGTGAATATGGAATTTGCCTGGGATGAATGTTGCCTTCTGGAAATATTTATGATGTCGGTAAAATATAATTTGTAAATTGTCTTCGTTTATTGATATTAAAATAAAAAAAATCCGCTGCCAAAAAGTATATAGGCGTGTAGAATATCTTCGATACAAAAACACTTAGTACTAAGAAAGTTCTATATTTTCACATAATTTACATGAACAATTGCATATTACAATTACTTGAATATTAGCCACTATTCTAATTTGATTGATCTATTTGGCTCTGTGACTGAGCTATCATAAAATAAGTTTATTTGTTTCTCATTTGTAAACGTCAGTTTCCAAAAACACAATATTAATCAAGAAAGTTTATTTTATCAAGTCACTAACTTGTAAAACTGACAGTTAACTCGCAAAATTTTTACAAGTTAGTAGTATTATTTACATTAGAAAATTTTGTTTTATCGTCATATATGTTGAAAATCATGGTACAATTGTTATTTCCAGTAACACAGATTTTTGATGATGAAAGAGTTGATACTGATGATGATGAACCATCTGTTGACTCAGAAACTGCTGAACTCGAGGACTGCAGAACATTTGTACTCTCCTTACTACCAAATAATTTGCTAGACATTTCGATTTTTTTGTTGACCGAATCATCGACATAACTCATCGCAATTTCGGTACTCTTCCACCCTCCTGCACGCTTTAGTGCTAAAATATCTCCACCCGAATCCGCAACCATAGTGGCTCCAGTTCTGCGAAAAGAGTGGCCGATGTATAACTCTGGGTCTTTTAAACCTAAATATTTCGCTATTTGCTTTGGGACACCACCAATAGTGTGCTAGCCACCATTAAAGGAAATGCCCTTTCTATGTCGGTATGTCAAAAAAAATCTTAGGCTTTCTGTTCCAGGAGGCCGAAGATTTACATATTTTCTGTATAACATGCAGGGCTTGAAGCTGCAGCCATCATCGGTTATGGTGAATCTTCTTATTGTTAAATTTTTTGTTTGCCGCAATTTCACAATAACGTATTTTCCCATATCTTCTACACCATTCATGTTTAAGGAGAGAATTTCGTCACATCGACAACATCCAAAAATCCCAAATATTGTTACAATTTTCGCCAGCAACCTCTGGTCATCAGGAGCACGTAAAAGAAATTGTTCAGCCTCTTCTTTACTTAATACCTTGACCTTTTTTGGCGTATAACGCTCATTTTTTCGTTTTAGAAACGATATTACCTTTTGAAATCTGCAAATGACAACCAAACGTCATATTTTTCAATAAATTTTTTAAGGAAAACAAATCTGCGAACAGGGGCCTTTTCTTTCATTTCCAAGCAGCTTTTCAGCATAGACCATTTTGCCCATAAAGTATTAGGGCTGAATCTAGCTGATAGTTGATTCAAGTAGACCAACGAAACATCTTCAGTTACCCCAATCACACTATTTTTTTGCCACAAGTCGTCGTATTCTCGCTCGTACCTTGAAGCTGATTTTGCAGGTAATAAACTTGAAGCTGCACTGCTGTCTGCCTCAATAATTTCTTTTGGTACATTCATTTTCGCTTTCGCCAAAACAAATGTAAAGAAAAATAAACAGACATGTTCATGGCAACGCTTCCATAGCTTACGACATTTTCGACATATTATTGAGATTTTTTTGGAATTTATCTAACCTTTTTACAAATGAGAAACAAATAAAATATAAAACAATACACGCAAGGTAACAGGTTTTACTGGTTTAAGGAGGTAACTGACTCGCCTGCGGCTCGTCATATCGTCGTTATATCCACCATTCGTCAGTAAAAACCCTCTTACCTTGCTAGTTATGTTATATACTATTTTGTGTCTGTACATTCTACTGGTGTCCCGAAAGTAAACCGGCATACGTTAACCATGGATTGAAAATCGAAAAATAACCTCTATCTCGTTTACTTGCAAAAGTTTTAGTTCAGGAATCACCACTTCTACCCACCGTGTACATTTTGTCCTAAATGCATTATTGTTCCATCCAAGATAATCCCTCCTTTTGTTATAATTTGGCCTTAACAAAACGAAAACATGAATTGATTACGTGAATATTGATGTTGTTAACTTAGATGGTCACAAAGTACAGCAAGGATAATGGACAAAATTTCGTAAACATTTTTTGTTCATATGACTGTTGTATTAAAACCTATTTGAAATTATTAGCTTGAACGATTAGTTTTGCTGTTTCTTTTTGGTTTTTCTATTGAATTGTCGCACTTTATGAACCCGAGTCAAAGCAGTTTCGGCCAATAGTTCATTAAGAAAAATAGGGCTATTTTAAGTTTCCAAACCAGGTCGATTTTGTACTGAAAAGAGAATATATGATTACCACAAAAATGAGTTGTTAAATCACGAAGCAAGTTTCGATATAACAACAGCATCTTCAGGTGATTGAAGGTTAACTATTAGTTGGAACTCGGAAATAGTTGTCCCGGTCGTAGAATTTCCTTGACTACAGGTCCGGACCACTAAGTGGCGGCAATTTGAGTACACTCCGCACGATCCCCAATTAAAACGATTTAACGACCAGGCTACTAGATTGCAGGCTATATATTTCCCCATCAAGAAATAGTCGAGTGTCAGATTTTTCTACAGAATGAACATGCCCCAAATTTTTCACATTTTTCTAGCTGACCTGGCAGACGTTGTCTTGCCATAGTGGGGAAATATTTGGCATCCGGATGTGAAATGATAGATAAAAATATTGTTAGTATGTTATGAGATATGAAAATCTTAAACTTCTCCTTAAAATAATTGATTGAGTAGATACATATAATATCATTATGCACATTTTTCATTTGGAGTGATCTACTTTTCCATGGCATTGACTATGTGAAAACAACAGTTCTTCGTCTGTTGCATAAACAAAACGAATCTAATGAGTAACAGCATATTTCCATTGAATTTCCGAAGTGTTTTTTTTTACATGTTTGTGCTCTTTTACTTGAACTTCCTATAGAACTTCTGATGAGATTTGAATTTTGATTCGAAATATTACATTCCTCGAGAATTCTCGAAATTAGATGCTCCTTACTCCTTTAATCAACACATTCAAGATTGTGATAATGATAGGGATACCACAGCCTTGTCCATGCATGCAAACACAACAAAACATAAAATTAATTTTTCCATGCAATGCGTGCATGGTGTTAAAAAGATGTTATTCCTAGGTACATCAAAAAGGACCCAAATTTTTCAAATTTGAGAGAGTACCTCAAATATAAAAACTGAAATGGTGTGCAGCCATAAAAAGGGAAACCACTAATTTAATTAGTAATTTCTTAGTAATGTTAAAATAATTATGGTTTAAATTGTTTTGATAATTCATCATTAAAAGTCACTTCAAACCACTTTCAGGAATGCAAATTCTAAAAATCTAAAAATTCTAAAAATTGTGCAGTAAATCTGTCTGCGCTAAAATTTAAAGCACACGCCTCCGTTTAGGTTTTTGTTGTCTTCTCAAATATTGAAACAGATTTTCAAAATTTCGATTTACATTGTGTTGTTTCGAGGATTCAAATGATTCATATTTTTTTGTTAACCCGCACCTGGATTTTCCTTAGGGTTATTGCATGATATATGTGAGCTTTGGATAAGAAACACGTTTTTTCAATATGAAGAAAATATACCGGGTGGTTCATCTGATACGGCCTCACGAAGAAACGAGCGAAATTCATAAAAAATCCTGTATCTCGGCTACGAAGACATTAAGAGCCAATAAATTATTTTCAAAAAGAAGCACCGCCGGAGAAATAGACAACTTTCATATAAGAACGATATGAAATCCCAAAAAAACATCAATTTTTAAATTAGATTGTTTATTCGATAATCAGTGGATGAGAACGCATGGTCCTATTGCCTGTCCAGCAAGATCACCAGACCTCAATCCTTTATATTTTATCATATGGAGATATGTCAAAGATAAAATTCTCAAGACTCCAGTCATAAATAAAGCTGATTTAGAGCAGAGAGTCAGGATCACTATCAGAGACATTTCCCAGGTTTTGCTGTTGAATATAGTGAATTCTGTTAGAAAAAGATGTCAAATCTGTTTACAAAATATTGGTACTCAATTTGAGGAATTTTTTTTAGGTATATTAAAATTGCTTGAAGGAATTCTGCTCGATATTTATTCGAATTGAATGTAAAATGATTTACAAGATTTTGTTTTAGATATAGATGTTTCAGCTAACAAATGAAATTCTATTAACGGAAAGTTTCAATTTTTATCATAGAAATGGAGATTTATTGGGAGTGAATAATTTTGTGGGCAATGGTTTCATAGAATTCTATCAAAAATTTAAATTCCCCTGTAAAATTGATTTTGCTTTGAGTAATAAATTGAGATACTAAGATTTGTAAAGCTATTATTTTTTTTATAACTCGAGATAAAAAAAAAAACCATCCGTTTTTGAAATAAAGAAGTTATTTTTTCCACCCTTACTACAGGACATAAAAAAGTTATTATAGTGTTTCATCCCCAGTAAAAAAGTGCCTGTGGAAAGCTTTTATATTTAGAAATTTTCCATAGTAAAAAAGTTATGGTCCTTCAGGGGCGGATGGGCTACCGCGAACCGGCCCGGGAATTTTCTTCCAGACCGGCCCACTTCAAGAGCGAAAAAGTACTTTTAAGGTGGGAGGTCAGTTGCCATGAAAAAAAAATTTGATGAGGAGCCCCTAAAGATCGCACCTTAAAAGTAATTTTCAAATGTTTTTTTTACAATTCAAAAAACTTTCAAAAAATTGAGCAGACATTTTGTGGGAGCGAGAAAGCGATGATAAAATTGGGCCATGTTCCCATATAATTGCAAGGAATATTAAAAAACACCTCTAAAATCGTTTCGCCAGAATTTTTTTTTCTTATAATACTTCCGAGAAATTAATTTTTGATTTCCTGCTTTAAGTGAAAGTTTTCACCTAGTTGGCGGATAGCATGCAGAGATTATAGGGAAACACCAAAAATTTTTTTTTTGCCTATATAGAACAACTACCCAATTTGATTTTTGTCCGCTTTATGGTTTCTAAGAAAAAAATTAAACATTTCTTTTCATATGCTTTCTTCAGGAAGCTGTATATAAGCATGGGCTGTTCAAAAAAAAATATACTCATATATAATATATGAAAGACTCACTGTTTTCCGACTATAAATCAACCCTTAAATTAACTACTCCTTCACAATCTGCATTATGTTAGTTTTATATTTATTTCAATCCATTTTATTCAAAACAACTGTGAGTAAATAAAATCAACGGAAAATGTATCTATGTTGTCTATAGGTATGGTTGAAAAAATGAAAATTTTCAAATTTTCTCACATTTGACATCAAGTATTTTTTTAACCATACACAACATGGATGCATAGTTTCCAAATTTCGATTTCAAATTTCCTTAGGGTAATTTTGAATGAAATTGGTGGAATCTTAAAAGAAAAAAAAAAGGTTAGAAATAGTCTCTATGTACCATTGATTTCTAAGCCATATTTTTACCATAATACCTTTACATGATTATGTTAGATAATTTTTTCGATATCATATTTTTATATACCTTGAAATATCATCATATTAATTATTCACTTCAAGATTTTGCTAAACAAATAAGGTGCAATCCAGTGACCCACTTACGTAAGACACCCACTGTACTTACATAAATTTCATACATATTATTCAAAACTTAAATAAAATCTATAAACTATTGATACTGCAACTAATTAAATGGCCATTAAGCTAAACACGCCTAATGTTGCTAGTTTTGTGATGTGGAAAACACAAAAATTTATGATAATGATAATTTTGACTGTATAAACTAGAAAATTGAGTTGTAGGAGTTTTTTGTTGAGAAATAAGAATACTTATATATCTATAACTTATATAAGGAGCTAGATCTCAAAGAAGAGACCTATCCTATCAGAAAATATATATTTCCTCAATAACCTTAACCTTTTTTAGGAGATTTTCGTTTTACATAATTGAATTGCAATCTATGCATCTTCAAATAATAAGTTGGCCGACATAGATTTTTTATTTCCTATAGCGAGTAAGCTTCTTTCAAATAATATTAAATAAAGTAATAAAGTAAAGTTTGGTAGTGTGATATTAAAAACAGAGGTTTAATATCACATAACTAAACTTTACTTTCACACCCCGTGTCCCATCGACTGGTAACTGAAAACATTCGTATAAGGCAAGTTCAGCATAATAATCATACAATCACGTGTAGAGTTTTTCGCAGCTTCTGTATTTCATTACGTTTCAAGCCACCCTGTTTATGACAGTTGTTCAGAATAATTTATTTTTATCAATATTATTTTCAAAACTTATTGAAACATATATTTATTGGTAGTTTTCCCAACATTCATTTTGAATTGGTTTTCAATATTTGTAAAAATAAAAATATAGACGTCAAATATGTTCCGCCGAAGACAACAAAATGGTACGAACTGACCAGCCCTCTGGCCCAACAATCGACCGGCCCACCGGGAATCTTCCCGGTTTCCCGGTGGTCCCATCCGCCCCTGTGGCCCTTTTCATAATCGACAAAATATCCAAATTTGGTTATGTACAAGAAGAATGAAGACATCGTAAAGCAGTTTCCACTAATGGACTTTTCACGAAAATCGAAAGCAGGACTGCTTTCAATGTTTTTACCTATGTAGTCTAGAGGTACCAGAAACAGCCAAAATTTGGGATACCTTGTACATCCCAGCACGGAGGAATCTTGAAATCTAATTGCCTGAGTATGACCATTGCGTATTAACTCAGAGATATCACAGCTCGAAAACCTAGGTTGTCGTCGGTCTATGATGTGGACCTCACGCTACACTAGCGCATCTAGCGGCAAATTCACACGCGGTAGCCCTCATTATGATTCTCCCAAAAGTGACCTGATGCATCTAATCCGATGAACTTGATACTGAACCATTCATTGTCCGGCAATATGTCTATATTTTGTTTCGTTTTTGCGATGCCAGAGTCACCTTTCACAGTCCCGTACTTGAAATTCAATGAAATTTTGTCGAACTTCTAGGGGTTGTATCTCAGCCATCTTGGATATTTTATGAAGACGGTTTTTGGTTAAACGACTTATTTTGATGAGTTCTACCTTCTGTCAAAAAAAGGCTCACCTTTGAAAACATCCTGTATATACCGTGTATCTTGCCCTTGATCTTCATTATATTTTCTATCGACGAAAACATCTAGTACATGCAGGGGAATTGTGGTATTGCTTGTATTGAAATTGCTTGTTAGTTTTCGCTCTTTTGCTTATTGAAAGAAACTCAGAACGTAACAAAAAGGCTCTGAATTATCCCTCATATCAGCATAAACAAGAATTTCAAATCGCACTTTCGAAAACATCCGCTGTTTATTTCTTGCCTTGTTCATTCAGGAAGGGTTTTTCCTCTAGTAGAGATCCTTCGCGAGCTAGCGGTCGGAGTTAGATCCAAACCGACTCCACAAGTTGTTTCTTAACTGACAGCTTAAGCGATTAGTGTTGGTAATGTTTCGGTGGCCGACCGACTTTCCACCAGACTGTACTTGAACCTGAGTGAGGTTGATCACCATGGAAACGCATAGACGACTGACTGCCAGTCGATATAGTGGAGAGGCCTTCGTCAGGGCCGGAAAATGATGGAGAATACCGATGCCAGTTTTCGGATACGAAGTGTCATGCTGCCGAATATTTATTCGCAATTCAATTTGGGAGTTGACTTCATGAGGATTGAACTCGTAGCGTATGGTTGCATTCGTTATACTTTTCGTGGTGTTCTATCTCGAAACCAAATTTCTTCTATGATATGAAATTAGACAAATTGTGTTATTTTGACCTATCAACAAATTTGCAAAACAATAATTTGTGTCCCTTAAAGAATCACTTACACTCATGTCTTTTTGTCAAAGCTTTTTCCCTTTCAATATACGGGATCGAAATAGACGGAATTTTATACTAATACGGGGTGTTTTTAGGTAACTTTTCCTTCAAGTTGAACTCATCAGAATGAACTTTGGTACCTCCATGGGTTATGATAAAGAAATAGAAATAGATTAAAAATACAGGTAAAAAAAATTCTTAATCTAATTGTATAGCGGATTGAATGAGCGGAGGAATCGTTACAATATTCAGTATTGTCTTGATGAAAACAATGAATAAGGGAGAATAAATACTTTAACAAAAAAAAAGAAAATTTTGAATCTATATAATATGGAGCAACTGAAAAACCAGCTAGATGCTTCACATACAAAATTGTTTAGAAAAACAGATGGAGCAAAGCTACAATAAAGAAAATAAAATCAAAAAATAAAATAATTAAGGAAAGTACAGGAAATGCAGATAATTCTTATTGGAAAATAATAAATGATTTCTGAGATCAAGAAAATTGAAAGAAATCTGAAACACCCATAAAAGCCGATTGAATGGATAGCTACTTTGCAAATGTGGAACAGAAAACTACGGAATCTCTGGAATGCGCAGAAAAAACCCTCAAAAAATACTGAGCTACAGGAAAATTAACAAAAGTTCATTTCACTATATATTTGAGATCAGGAGGGGAGAAATTTTGTTGGTTAAGCCATGCCAAGAGACATGCTGGCAGAGGATTACCTCCAGTGCATTACCAAATATTTATCGACTTTTGATATATGGAAGCTCAGGTAGAATAAGAGGATAAAAAGCAACTGGCCCAAACTCAACCCTCACAATTAATACACAACATCTACCTATTATTCTGCATTCTGCAGTAGCTCAAGAGAAACCCTCAACTGTTTAGGAATCGAAGTTGGCCCTAGATTAGACTGAGAGAAACATATATACATAATAGAAAACACCAGCAGAAGGGTGAGCAAAGCATTATACTTAGGTAGGACGACTTCTATCCATTTCCTTCCCAGAGGTCGAGAAATCTGCATGATTCGCTATAATAAAGAGTGTACTCACATATAAAACTTTAGCATGAGAAATGTCACCAGGAGCCATGAGGTGGCACGTTCTCTAAAGTTATCAGAATTATATGTTACAATAGTTATAACATGAAAAATCAAGATATTCACTTGAATGGAAAAGTTTCAGTTAAATATGTTTATAAGAAAAATAAAAAATAAATGTTTATAAGAAAAATACACAAGTCAGAGAACAATTCACTACGTCACTACATTGCAGAAATCAGACAACACAGTTCGTTGATTTCAGGGGAATGAATATGTACAATAAATCGTCTAAAGACTTCGAGCACCTTACACTTCAAAATTTCATAAGAAAATTAACAACTGTATTAACAACTATTATCCCGTCGATGAATTAGACGATGATCTGTGATACTCACCTTGTCCTGTATGAGCCTTGTTTGTATTTGTATTCCTGTATATTCATGTGTTTATATACTTGTATTTTTCAAAATTGTTACGACACTGGGGTTCGTTTTCAGTTAAAAATGTTGATTAACAATTCCAAACGATCCTTTATTTATACAAAACACTAGAATACTAATTCGGCTATTTTCCTATGTCACTGTTTTTTTAGAACTGTCTCCTTGACAGTCATGGCAACTTATCTTCAATTCGTAACAATATGTTTGATTTGCTCTTTATAAGGTTGCAAATAATCTCCTGTTAATGAGATATTTAATCAATATTAACATAATAATATTAACAAATTTCTGATTAACTTTATCAACATAATGATGGCGTTGAATATTCATCTTTAATTCCACTGGAAATCTGGCGTTTGACAAGAAAATTATGGGTCCATCATATGTAGAAGAAATCAAATAGGTATATAGAGTATTGCTTTATTCGAACTATAAACACGAGTGACTATGCCTTTGCCCTTTGAATTTATTTTTTAAGGCAATCTTTGATAGACTTAATATTTATATAATATTTTCGGAATGGTACAAGCAGGTAGATAAGTTTAGAGGAGGAGCTTTAAAGCTAAAGCCCGTTTGCAACAGCCGAGAATTCTCTAGAGAATTTACTCGAAAATTCATGCGGCGTGAATTATTTATCTACCGTTGCATACGCACTTTCGGTAGAATTCTCTATCCAGTTGCATACAAAATAATCTCTGCCGTTTTCTTGAATTTTGTAGAGAATTCTCCAGAGAATTCTCGGCTGTTGCAAACGGGCTTAAGCCAACCTCACAAACACTGACCTAAAGTTCTATTCTGCAGATCCGCGCTGTTTATCAGTCAAGCAGTGAAGTCTCAATAAATTTCAATAACTTCTTGTGAGCTACATCAATCACTTATTCTGGTTTCAAGAGCCACGCAGCTTTTTCTTATAGATCACCTCAAAAACAAAGCGAATGTTTAGTTGTCCCAGTGCCTTCTTGACAAAATTGGCAGGTGTCATCGGAAACCTTTCTCATGTTCCGTAGATGATTCCTGTTATTTTTCTCAGTTCTAATTTACTGACTCTTTTTGGCCCACCTCGTCGAGTAGGGCAGGAATAATTCGTATTCTCTTCGTTCTTCGACCATAGGCTAAAAAAAGCAATTAATTCTAACAGTCCTAGCTTGATGGTTGACTCGGAAACCGCAAATTGCCACTGGTCCACTGAAGGGTGTTGTCCTCCCTCCTCTTGTCAGCTGATCTGCCATTTCATACCCTAGCACTCCAGAATAACCCAGATTTATTATTCACTGCGAGTGCGCTCAGTGACATTTTGAGATCCAAAACTCACTTTGATCAAACTACCGGGAAGATAAGCAATGGGTGTGCTGCTTCACGTAGTTATGTTTCGCGCAATGCGGAATGAATTCCTTCATGGCGTGGAATACTGCCATAAGTACTGAATGGCCCAAACCAATTGGTGGGTATTCCTATTTTGATTAAGATGCCATCGGTATTGGCCACGACTCATGTGTTCTCGTTTTATCCCACCAGTGTGAAATAACGTAGACTTTGCACGAAAACTACTTACTCATCAGCCCATTGACCGTTATTAGTTGTAATTCTTCTTAAACTCAGATCTTCCATCGTCCTTTCTGCTGAAACGAGAACGACGTGGTTATTAGAAGTTGTCCCAATCATAATGGCCACTGACATTATTACAACGAAGAGTGACTCCTAGCGATCGAGCCGACACCTGGACTAGATTAGGTGAACTCGTGTAATGTGAATCCGATCTCAAATGCCTTGGAATGGTTAAACCGGAATAGTTAAACCAGACAGAAATCGGTGAATTCTGACCTGAAAAATTCAGTCCACTGAATTGAATTATTATTTCTGGGTGGGGGAGATGAAATGAAGTTTTATATTTTCCATAAAAATTTACACTCATTTTAGCGGGATTCAGTCATTAATTGTCTCGTTTTGGTTTTAATGAACATGGATACGTTCGATACTTATTCAGGATTCCGACATTGCCCGAAGCCGTAAACATCCGGACCGTTTTGATTCCTTTTTCAGTTCTGAAAAACGATTCAGCACCATGAGAAGCATCCCGGTTTTAGTCATTAATAGGGAAAAGCTAGAGTTAAGACATTTCTATCGATACGAGTTTTAGCGATTTTCGGCACATGGGCCTATCGTTTACACCTCCCACCGGTGGATACAAAAGGAGATACCACGGGACTTTCTCTCGCCATCTGTTTAAGCCATAAGGGAAAAGACTACCTACAGAATTTTGGATGTTGTCAGAACACAAATTTTTTTTATGTGGATATTCATTGAAAAAATCATTTCACCTAGGAAAGTGGGAAACATGAATGAACATTTGTTCTTGAATGAAAAGAGTGGTTTCTGAAGTAAGATATACCCTTTCGTTTTTTGAACTGTCCACTGAAACGGTGTAGACCCCTCTTAAGTCATTCTGATTAATTCTTATTTTGGTTATTCTGTATTTAGGGGTGATTGCGAATTTTGATTATTCTGTCTAGTATTGATTCTAATTAGTTCTGAATTCTGTATCAAGGTCAAGGCCGTTACTAGTGATATATAGTTTTCAGATTTTCATTTTTTTTTCACACCGAGTGATTCTTCTGGTCAAAGCACGTGTAGAGGCTTGCTGCCGGGTTCTTTTTTTCGTTTGTTTTGAGTTACGCCACCGTGATTTTCACCCCTAAAGTAGTACCAGAACAGCTGCTGGAGACGAATTCCGTACACCGTGTACAAAGGTGAGACAGCATTCCGCACTATTATCTGAGAACCTCAGGTTCCGCCCTCATTTATCCTTCACCACAATTGGTGTTTTAAGTCTACTATTACTATGATTCTCCATTGGTATGAAAACCCGAGTGAAACAGAACGCACTCAGCGGTGAACTGTATTTCCTTTTTCCTATCTTGCCAGTGTCTACCTCCACTGTTAGTTAGATTCTTTTCTGGTGTGAAAACCCGGGGTGAGGAGAAAGCACTCAGAGGTGAACCGCCGTGTTTCTGCGCCGACGTGGTCCAATCCTGTCCCCGCTGAATCCACAACACCTGTGTTGCGTTTGAGATAGGATCCCCTTTTCTTTCTATTTTACTCACTACTAGGGCTAACCTAGACACGGAAATACAAAACCGTATCAATTCGGTATCACGGGCATTCTGGAAGCTAAAGGACAGAGTGTTTCAAAATCACGAACTCAATCTGAAGACCAAGACAGCTGTTTACAAGGCTTCCCAACGCTTCTTTACGGAAGCGAAAGCTGGACGCCCTACAGGCGACATATTAAACAGCTTGAACAAACGCAACAACGTCATCTAATACAGATAATGCACATCAGATGGTTCCACAAAGTTTCTAATGCAGAAGTCTTCCAGCGCGCGAGTTGTACAACAGTTGAGACTCAGGTAACGAGAGCCCGACTCAGATGGAGCGGCCACATTCTGAGAATGCAAGACACAAGACTCCCCAAAATAGCTCTGTACGGCGAATTCACAGAGGTAGCTCGGAAACAGGAGGCCAGTATAATCGGTTTAAGGATATACTGCATCAATCCCTAAAACCAGTTAATGCCGATCATAACTGGGAACAAATAGCGTTAGACAGATCACAGTGGAGGTCTTTGGTCCACAGTTATAATGGAGACTCGAGAAGAGTACAGCGGCGGCCAGATCTGGTTGGTGACTATCCAATGCCCGGAGTGTGGTAGGATCTGTAGGTCACCGTTGGGTCTCTTCAGTCACAGGAGGGCACACAATCGCAATTAGCCCTGAAAAATTATACGTCTGTTCGCGCATGTTTTTTTGTTTTTTTTTTTGTTCCCTGTTTTGGTCTTTTTGTAGATTCATTCCCGGTAACGGGATACAGCAATGAATTTTACTCACTCTGTGTATTTTCACTATCATGTATATGTTATTTCCAGGAACACCCTTTTAGTTGTGTGAAGTAGACTGTTTCTATTCCACCCATTGTAATGTGATTTGCAATTGACTGATTTATTTTATATCCTTGTAAATCGGTATATTCTTAGAGTTGTGTAATAGTGCCTCCGGTGTTTCTTAATGCGGAACAATGCATAAACTTTGTACATTCGGATTCTCACTACGTTGAAAATTCACTAACCTAGATAAAAAGTGACGGACCAGATTTTTGACAGTAGCGCTGGAAGAGTTACTTATACTGTAACTCTAAATAATTTAGTGTCAGAAGAAACAGCACCAATAGACACATATGTTCAAAATACGTCAATAACAAAAATTATAGCCGCTAACTGTCCGCCTTTTTTCAGCCTGACAAACTGTAGTGGGGAAAACAGGATTGTAAATACAAAATAGAATGTAAAAATATGCATTATATTTGGAAAACTTTTCTAGGTACTTTTAATCCCTCAGAGATAAAAAAAATTCAAATTCCTTTTTGGGGAGCAATCTTCATCAATCTATGTTCATCTTAGAGAAAATTAAAATACAAGGTTATTTTTTTTGTAGATAAATGCACAATGAACGATTTTTGTAATGATCTCTATTGATCTTCGAGAAATAGATCACTAGATTTTCGCGCAAACTGATTTTTGCGACATTTCGACCTGTATAACTGTAATAACCGGCAACATAGGTACCTATTCATTAAAATGCCATAAGAAAAGTGTTACCAAAAGTTTAGTTACCTAGGAAATTTTCAGCAGATTAAATTAAAAATGACTTCACTAGTAGACATATACAAAATAAATGAGTGGGGTCAAACAAGGTCCTTTTAATATTAATACTAACAGCGCTTCAGCAGTCCGACACCAAGCTCATACCGCGAGGTGGGAAGATCTTACACTAAAGTATAGCCCTGCTGTAAAGCGTCTCATCTGTAATCGTTCACTGTGACCAGTATTTTCATATATGGTTATACTCGGTCCAGTAAGTCAGGCAATTTCCAAAATAGTACCAGCCTTAAGACGAAAGAAAGGCAAATTTATGTTACGGTTCTGGAAATAAATTCTATCCATGAGGAATTTCCGAGCGATGTTTACTCAGAGCAATTTAGGAAGGTGGCAATGATGAAATAAGATTATTAATTTCTCAGCTCAGGTGCGAAGGCAACTCATTAGGCAGTCTGGTTGGTTGGAGAGGAATTAATATAGAAATATTAGAGTTACATGGTGCCGAAGATATGAAAGGATATATTACTTGCCTACCTACATAATTTTCATCAAAACACTCATTTGATGAATTCCCGTTTTTTGATTTGATTCGGCATCTTATAGTTCTGCAAATAATCATAAGGAAGGATCAATAATAAATGATTCACTTTACAATCTAAGAAACCACCTTTGCACAGGCTGGACATTATTCATACATCCACCTAACCAAAATATTAGAATCCAACCTCATAATTACTTATAATCAACTAATATGTTGCTTATGAAGATGTTCCTTAATTTTTCTTTTACCATTGAAGTCAACATTGAAGTTTCCCGTCAATATGGATGGAAGTTTAAGAAAATTATGTTCAAATAATTCATTTTAGAACCTGCATCGATATATTCTAACAAAGCACGATAACTGAACACTGTAATATCCTGAATATTTTGATTTGAAGATATACAGGATGTTTAATCTCCATTCAGTTCGTGAACCAATCGTATCGTATGAGGATGGAATTTATGTTGTTTAAGAATTCTCATGATTATTCTGCGTGAAACACCAAATACAAACATAGGACAATTTGTCCTACAATGTTGTCCCACAATATTGATTGTGGCAGCCTCTTTACTTCATCAGAAAAACAGAAGATTAGAATGATTAATTTTGATGAGAAGGCTGAGTTGTAATAGTGAAATAGGCCAAGAGGTGAAACTAAATTGTCTAAGTCTGGTCATCAATGAGAGATCAATACATTAAATATGAGTAAATATGAGAAGAGCAAGAATATTATGATTAATATGCATAATGTTGGTCTTGAAGAGTTCAAAAATTCATTAATCAATACAACATTAACAGTAACGGACCGCTTATAAGTAAGCACGATTAGAACGTCCATCAGAAAAACCGAAGATAAATTACGAAAGGTAAAAATCGAGAGTACTAAGAGGAAAACCAGTAATCGTTGCGTTCGAGAAGCGCTGAAGGCTGAAACGTATGTCGATCACGATGAATTAATATGAGAATGTATCAATGAGAGTACAAAGTATAATGAGATCATACCAATAGAGAGTGTACACGATTACTAGAGCAAACCTTCTAGGGTGAAACCAGGCCGAGAAACTGTCAACCAGTATCATTCATCTGAAACTGGACAACAGTAATTAGTCGTATGTAATTGGACAGTAAGCAGAGTTGGCTGAGAAATGTAATAAAATGATTCAAATAAAGTAGATGATCATAAGAAGATAATAAATCAGTATTCATATTCAATGAGAAAGACGTAAGAAAAATTCTAGTACTACATAACCATATCCATGTGGAAAAATCTAGAGAGGTCTGAAAATCTAGTTGAGGTATAAAATATAATGAAATATTTATTCATATTTAGGTGACTCGAGAAAAACTGTGAAATGAGATTTTACTTATAATGAAATCAAGAAAAGGATATGGAAACGGATAAATTAATGATTTTGAGAAAACTGGGAGTACATTACCTATTAAGGAGAACAAGTTAGCACCAGAATTGAACTAGAAGACTTTGAAGAGAATTACTTCAATGAGATGAACTGATAGAGAAGTACTAAAATGATCGAGGTCAATGAGAATCAATTTAACAACGTAAACAAAGAGAATGATAAGAAAATGTGTAGTGTTTCGCTTCTGAAAACACTGAGAGTGGGGCTGCTGCTTCGGTCAATTAGCGCACCGCAGAATTAGGGTACTATACGTGGCCAACGGGAGCTGGTCAGAAGCGTCGAAAAGAGAAAGATCGGAGGGGGGCACTTGCAATGTTCTTAAAAATTCAAGATAGACTAAAGGTAAATCAAAAACATGGGTCGTCTACTTTTTCAGACAAAAAATTAATAGTTTTTTCGAAAAAAAATTAACAACATAAATACTAAATACCCTTGAAATGTGTCGGATACGAATAATATTCTCGAGATAAATGCTACATTGCTCCTTTCACTATTTTCGCTGGATATTCTGGAGCGAAATTTTGGATTCAGATAGTACTTGATACGATCTTCGAAATAAGTTATTTCAACACCCTTCATCTCGTTTCAAAAAAACGAAACTGTTGTTTTCTTCTTGTTTTCTCTTGTATTTTCCATGCAAATAACTGGATTTAGTATGCCTTCAATCAGTTTTCATAAACGTCAATTATGTTCGTTACATATTTTCCGTGATTCGTCATTGTGACAAAATAGGTACGTAATTAATGAGACTTTTACGTACAATGGAAAACACAGTCTTATTTAAATCCCAAAAATATTTTGAAAAAACATAATTCCACATTTTCATACTATACAGAGTGAAATTTTTGAAATTTCCATGGCCAACCGATTGCTAAAATGAAAGTAAATGGAGTATACTAAAAATTCTAACCTATATACTACGAATCGATGATGAATGAAGAAGAAACGGCTCTTCGAAATTCAACTTGCTTTTTTTCTCATTATAAACGAAACAATGTTGGCGATGCAGTCGTAGCAACACATCCTATATAACTATCTCAAACCAATAAGTACAATTAGACATATTTCGCTCTGGTGTAAGGGGGAAGGATGCGTTTTATAGCCTCTCCTCTCAAATGCCAACCTCACCTACTCGCGGTGCACCCTGTTCTTACGAACGAGGCTCTGGCGACCGAACATGAGCGGTATAACTCTGTTTCCCACAATTACGTAGCCTAAACATTGGCTTGAGCAGGAAATGGCTCTCTGCGTTGCTCAAGTTACGTCTCAGACCTTGTCGTCTCAGGTTACCTGTGCCACAAGATAATCTAGTCGTAGCCGCAACCAAAGTTGCACTGACAGCGTTACCAGTGCAGCTTTTGAACACCTTCTAACGCAGCTCCTACAAAAAGATGGATCAGTCGAACAGGACAAAATTCGTATCCGGAGGTAAAATACCCTCCCATTCGGATCTCCGGGGGAGGGTGCCTGAGCGAGTGAATCATCGAACAAACACCAATGAAAAGCACATAGCTTTTGCAGCATGGAACGTCAGAACCTTGCTAGACAACCGTAAGGCCGACCGACCAGAGAGGCGTACTGCCCTAATCGATAAGGAACTGCAACGAACATCCATTGCAATAGTTGCTTTAAGCGAAACACGCTTTTCGGACGAAGGTAGCTTGGTAGAACAAGCGTATACATTTTTCTGGAAAGGCTTGCCGGAAGGCGAAATCAGACAACATGGCGTAGGCTTTGCCATTAGAAACGACCTGGCCGCCAAACTTACCGAAAATCCAGTTGGTATCTCAGAACGTTTAATGACCCTACGTTTTCCTGCAGCGAATAACACGTTTGTGAACATCATTGCAGTATACGCACCCACTTTGAACTCCTCTGACAACTTAAAGGACACTTTTTACGAAACACTCGTTGCTACATTAAGTAAAATCCCAAAACGGGAACGAATAATTCTCCTTGGAGACTTCAACGCTAGAGTGGGCAGAGGTCAAGACTCAGAACTATGGCCGGGAATAATAGGGAAACACGGCACAGACAGCATCAATTCGAATGGAGAACGTCTGCTGGCTCTTTGTGCAGAACACAATCTGTGTATAACGAACACCTATTTTATTACGAGACCCAATTCAAGGGGGACCTGGCGCCACCCGCGCTCAGGGCATTGGCATACCCTCGACTATGTGATCGTGAGAAGGAAAGATCTGAAAGAGGTGTTGGTCACTAAACCCAGAGCAGATCTGGAGTGCTGGACTGATCATAGGCTGGTAATCTCGAAAATGAAAATCTCAATGCGCCCAAAATATCAACGCAAGCCGAAGTATCTAAGAGAGCGCCTTCAAATATCCAAACTACAAAACCCTTCTACAAAGGACAGATTCACAGCTGCCGTCAAAAGTAGCCTAACACCACCGGATTATAACGACGACATTGAGACTCATTGGCTCCGTTTCAAGTCATCCCTTACAAATACAGCGAAGGAAATACTGGGCACGGAACGCTCCCGAAAATCCCCAGACTGGTTTGCCGACAGCAAAACTCATATCGCACCCCTTTTGGATGCAAAACACAAAGCGATGAAAACCGCAATTAACAAGCCTGGCGATGTTGCAGCCCAAATAGGTTTCATAAACATAAAACGCGAGGTCCGTCAAGAAATAAGAAAAATCAAGGACAGCTGGTGGAAAGAAAAAGCTAGAGAAATACAAACTTACGCCGATAACCATGACTACAGGCGTTTTTTCGAAGCTATTAAAACTGTTTACGGTCCAAGCAGAAAAGCTAGCTTTCCTATAAGAGATGCTCATGGAGCTATTCTAACTGATGATAGAAAAATTCTCGAAAGATGGAAGGAGCATTACTCACAGGTCTTGAATCAAAATAACGACTCGGATTTATCCATTTTAGAACTGCTTCCCGCGTATAGTCCGATGACATCGCTTGATGACGAAATTTCAATGTCGGAAATCATAAGCGCGATTAAAAATATGAAAAATGATAAGTCCCCTGGTCTAGACGGCATTCCGGCGGAGATATTCAAAGCCTTGGATGAGGACATTGTCAATAGTCTCCTAATACTATTCCGCAAGATCTGGGAACAGGGAGATGTGCCACAAGACTTCAGAGACGCTTTAGTTATCAACCTCTATAAGAACAAAGGCGATACGTCGAATTGCAACAATTACAGGGGCATATCGTTGCTTAATGTGGCCGGTAAAATTCTCTCGAAGATTATGGCTAATCGTCTGGTTCCACTCTTAGAGAGGCTTTTACCTGAATCCCAGTGCGGCTTTCGACCAAATCGAGGTACGGTGGACCTAATTTTTACACTTCGACAGCTACAAGAAAAGGCCCGTGAACAACAATCAAGGATTTATACAGCCTTCATCGATTTAAGCAAGGCATTCGACTCGGTGAATCGGAGAGCGCTCTGGAAAATCATGGCACGTCTAGGAGTACCCGAAAAATTCCTAGCAGTGTGTAAAAGCCTTCATACCAACAACACCGCTAGAATACAGCATAATGGCTCTACAACCGACCATTTCTCAACCAACACTGGAATAAAACAAGGCTGCTGTAACGTGACAATTGCCCTGAAGGGCGTTCGAGCATGAAACTCTACTTCTAATTTCTCAAGGGGGGCTTGATTACCCCAGCAACAAAATTCCCAGTCAGGTCTTTCACAATATATTATTTAAAATAATTACAATGTACAATCTGAAAATCACTCGTAATGACAGAAATTTAAAGTTTACAGTCTCTCAAAATTTCACAACTTAGATCTACTTAGCTTAGGTGAGTTCAAGCAACAGATCTGTCCCTTTGGACGTGGGTTTCCTGTAGTATTCGATAATGTGCAGCGTAGAGTTGAATTTCAGCCCAAGGTTGATGATTCTGCTTTAAACCAAAATCGTACTTTCAGAGTCAGACACCTGCATTTCTGTCCAAATTCTATTAAGCCTCAAGCTCCGTTCAAATGCTGTGCCTCAAGCCAAAGTTGCATTCCAAATTTTTGTCAAACACATAAGCAGCCAGCTCCGGTACAGAAATTGGAGTTCCAGTCCAAAAATTTGAGCTCCGTACCAAAAATTTGAGCTCCGGACCAAAAAGCTATGCGAAATAAACAAGAATGAAAATGTGCAGAAAAATTTAACAGAACTCCTTCCCAACTCTTCATGAGAAAACAAGATTTTCATGAACAAAATAACATAATTATTAAATAAACCTGAGAAGGAATCCTGCTCTGGGGAAATGAAAAGCAGTACAAGAACATGTGCTGTAAAACAAAATGAAGGCAAGCAATAAATCTAGAACCAGCAAATTTACCTAATCAAACATTCCTAGTGAGATCCGTGTTTAAATTAAAGGAATTATGAACTTACCGAGACAATATTGTTAACCTCGCCAACTTAAAATTCATTAATTTCAGAATAATCAATCGATGAATTCCGATACGATATTTCGACAGATAACCTTCTTCCTTGAGGGAAAAAGCGGAAAAGGAAGAACCTTCGAGAAATTTTCAATGCGCAGACAAATGAAAGATTACCGAGGCGCGAGACACAGAGCTAATGTGTGTCAACGTAAAGATGTAGTTCGCGAAAATCAGCGGCGTTGCAACAATAAGGTGTCAAGCATGGGCGTGCAAGTCGTTGCACACACCTCTCACCAGGAAAGAAAAAAAATTTGCAAAATTTTTTTTTATAAAACATGCTGAAGGCTGAACACAGTGAAGGCTACTTGAAAATAATGTGAAAATGAAGAAGGCTGAAGGCGATTCGAGAGGTAAAATGCTGAAGGCTATTTGAAATTTCGAGGACAATGAAAACGCTGAAGGCGACTTAAAGCTAAAACTTACAAACTAGGAAAAGGTGAAAGATATCTAGTCACTGAAGGTGGCTAGATACCGGCATGTCCAGCTAGATATGAGATGAAAATACAAACCGATTCAACTAAAGATATTAAATAATGGGCCGAAATTTTTTTAATAATTTTTTTTGCAAACTAAAAAGAGAAACTTCATCGAAATCCGAATCGAAGATTTCGATGAAGGCGCTGGACAAGGAGGATATTTTTTAACTAAGGTCGCTTCCCCTGCGACCCCCATCACATCTTAGAGTGGTGATGTCCGCATCGAGAGTCACAATCGGTATAATAGAAAATTTTTCGTGTCAAAGGTCGGTATGGTCACAAATCATAATCGGAACATTCAGTGGTCCGCGTGGGCAAAAAGCTACGGCTTAGTGCACGACCAACTGATAACTCGTCGGGAGTTTTACAAGGAAGAAAGAGTCAAAATCCGTAAGAAAAAGAAGAAAAGGTAGCTCAGCGTGCCCTCGCACACTAGCCCGATAAAGATGTCAGAGTCGGTAAGAAGATTTCAAAGAAAAGACATAGTCGGTAAGATTTCAAAGAAAAGACATAGTCGGTAAGATTGAGACATAGTCGGTAAGATTTTAGAAGAGACATAGTCGGTAAGATTTTAAAGAAGAGACATAGTCGGTAAGATTTTAAAGAAGAGACATAGTCGGTAAGATTTTAAAGAAAAGACATAATTGGTATGTAATTGTTACACAAATTCGGTAAAGAGTCATCATCAACGAAGAACAGTCAAATCCGGTGTAAATGAAGACAGCAAGTTTGCAGTCTGTCTCACTTAAGATGTTAAACGTGAAATGTGAAGGTGATCTAACAAAATATTTCGAAATCACTTCCCAACCCATCCTCTCCATTGAAGTGAACGAAAAGCTCGCGGCAAAAGTTTGTTGGGCGCCAGCAGGTGTAAAACCTGCAAAGTCAAAAATAGGGGAAAACATTTCAATCCGGTGCTCAGAAAATGTATCTGCATCAGTGACGCAAAATTTAAAATCAAACTCCAAAATATACAGTTGGATACAACAAGATTTTTTTAAGTGCATATCCGCAATATATTCCAGACAAATTAACGGCAATTTCATGCAAAGCTAAGACAAATTACGAGGAAGGTCGAAAATAGGTACGATAAAGAAATTGCCAATCAAGTAAATAATCCTGTGCACCGGAAAGAGTGAATTTAATGGTCATGTTCGTGTTCGTCAGAGTCGGTAGGTACATCATGAGTTAGATCAGGTTTAAGATGTTTAACATGGAAGTTACCCAGTTTGTGTCCGTCTAGATCTTTCAAGGCATAGACCAATGGGGAGATAACTTCATCGACAATACAAGGAATATACTTTGGAGCGAACTTAGCAGAAAACTTATTCGATGCATCCGAGAGGACAAAATTCTTCCTCCAAACCCTATCACCTACACCATAACGAACGTCACGCTTCCTCAGATTATAGCGATTTGCATTCTTCTTATATGCATCAAAGAGTCTACGCTGAACAGTCTTATAAAGGTCCGGAAGGTTTTTGAGTTGTAGAGATGGGTCCAAAAACTTATTTTCCACTTCAATCAAATTACTAGCGTTATCTGAAATCAAACCAAAGAAAGCACCGTCAGTGGGAACGTTTCTGCCAAAACACAAATAAGATGGAGAATAACCCGTGACTTCATGCCTTGCCAATCTGATAGCTTGTGCAATTTGATAGAGATTCTGATCCCAAGTATTATGCTTTTCATCGATGAAAGATCTAATTGCGGTTGTTATCGTTTTATTGACTCGTTCAGTGGGATTAATTTGTGGAAAATACCTTGCATTGTACCAGATTTTTTGTACATTATATTTCTTAGCCAAATTCTTAAATTCATTGGAAGTGAATTGAACTCCATTATCTACAACTATGATCTGCGGAACACCAAACATAAGGAAAACCTGATTCTCAATGAACTTGACAACACCCTTTGAGGTGGCCCTAGCCATAGGATGCACTAAGACAAACTTGGTGAACCAATCTGTAACTACAAGGACGTACTGATTACCATTCTTCGATCTGGGATATGGACCCAACAAGTCGGCAGATATTAACTGGAAGGGAAAATTTATATTGCGATAATTACCAGTTAAACCAGCTTGTGGCAAATTGTCCGACTTGCACGAAGCACATACCTTACATTTACGAATATATAATTTTACAGAATTCCTCATTTTCGGCCAGTAGTATAATTGGGAGAGTCTAGAGAGGGTTTTAAATACACCAAAGTGTCCAGCTAAAGGGTCGTCATGATACTTATTCAGAAGTTCCAGCCTATTTTCTGTCGGAACCACAATTTTCCAATCTGCAGACGCATCCGAGAGCCTAGATCTACTCATGATGTGTTTATATAAGACATTTCCTGAAACCTTGAAATCAGGGAAGGACTCAGGATTCCTAGAAACCCTATCACACATAGTTCGGTACCAAAGATCCGGTTTCAACCTATTCAGATCCAGAACAGCTGTTTCAGGAATTCTAGACAAGGAATCAGCCACGGTATTGAGGGAGCCACTGCGATGAAGTATTTTGAACCGGTGACAGGACAAACGAACAATCCACCTTGCAATCCTAGGAGAAGGGTTCTTCATAGAGTGCAGCCACTGTAGTGATGAATGATCCGTTATTACAGTGAATTCAGTTCCTTCAATGTAGGGACGAAATCGATCGATAGAGAGAAGAATAGAAAGAAGCTCCTTCTCAGTCGTTGTGTAATTTCGCTGACACTTTGTTAAAGTCCTGCTGAAATATGCTATGGGATGTTCAACACCGTCATTTTCCTGAAATAGAACACTGCCTACACCCACATCAGAGGCATCACAGGCTAAAAAGAAAGGCTTTGTAAAATCTGGGCTAGCTAGAATTGGAGTTGAGGTCAGCATCTGCTTGACCGTTCTGAATGCAGCATCAGCCTCGTCCGTCCACTGTACTGGTTGTCCCTTTTTGCGACCTTTTAACAAATCTGAAATAGGAGCACACACTGTCGAGAAGTTTTTCAAGAAACGTCGATAATATCCAACAAGACCAATCAATCTTCTAATTTGTGTAGCATTGGTAGGAATTGGATACTCCACGATTGACTTAATTTTATCGGGATCTGTTCTGAGACCTTGTTCATCCACCAAAAATCCTAGAAATTTAAGTGAGGGACGACAGAAATGACACTTTTCGAAGTTAACCGTCAAGTTTGCCTCTTGAAGGCGCTTAAAAAGTTCTCTCAGAACCCAAATATGAGTCTCAAAATCGGGAGTTGCTATAATGACGTCATCTAAATAATAAAAGACATATGGCTCAAGAGATGACCCTATTACAATATCCATAAGACGGCACATAGCTTGAGACGCGTTATTTAAGCCAAAGGGAAGGACATTGAAGCAAAATAACCCACGACCCTGAACGGCGAATGTCGTTTTCAACTTGGATTCCTCATCAAGCGGAATTTGAAAAAATGCAGACTTCAAATCTATGGACGACAAAAATGAGGCATTGCGAACCTTACCAATTATTGAATCGATTAAAGGCATAGGATACGAATCAGGAACAGTAACCGAGTTTAACCTCCTACCATCAAAGCAAACCCTATATGAACCATCTTTCTTGGCAACCAGCCAAAGAGGAGATAGCCAAGGTGAAACTGTTGTCACAGGTTCAATGATACCAAGTTCCAACATTTCATCTATCTGTTCATTGAGAACAGATTGCATAGCCGGTGAAAGGGGATACTGCCGTTGACGTATTGGAGAGCCTTCAGTCTTGATAGAATATGTGAGAAGGTGTGTTCTACCAATTCTATCTTTGGGTCCTATGGTCCCATATAATTTGATTACTTCGTCCAAAATATCCTTCTGCATGGGTGACAAATCATCAGCAGGCTTGATTGCATGAACTGCAGCAGTGTTGAGAACTGATGAATTATAGGAAGAGTTAGTGAAATCCAACTTGATATTAAAAGCTTCAACGAAATCCATTCCGAGAATCATTTCTTGCGAGATAGAAGGAACTACCAAAAACCTGAGAGCTTTCGAGAGACCATTTAATTCGATATTCAGAGTCACGTAACCCAGAGTGCTCTGTAATGTTCCGTCAGCCGTGGTAAGATGCAAGGAAACATCATAATTTAAAGGGATATTGAGTTTCTTCAACATAAACAAGGAAGGAGAACCAAGAATTGACACATTACTGCCGCTGTCTAGCAATGCCAAAACGCTTTCCGTAGATATCTTGACTCTAAGATAAGGTCTATTGTCATCGTTAAGTCTTTCCAGTAAGTGGCATACAGAATGAGGAGGATCTTTGAGATTGTTGTCTGAATGATGAGGCCTTTTATCAGAAAAGGAGATTTTTATCGTCTCTAACCAGTTGTTAAAGACCTCGCGATCAAATCTATTTACTGTTCGGTGTTTCGAGTCGATGTGGCAGTACTTGAACGCCGATTCACGCTGTCTGCCATAACGTGACCAGCAGCTACGTTTTTTGAACATTTGAAGCACTTCGATTTTACAATTCCGCTTGCTCCACAACCGAAACAAAATTTATTCCTCCTGGCTAGCCTACAGGCGGAATACTTGTGACCAGATTTTTTACAATTCCAACAGGAAATCAAGTTGAGTTCAGAAACGGCTTGCGACTTTATTTTGTTTAAGCCCAAAGTATCCTCTATTCTCTTACACAAGGAAATTAAATCAGATATTGTGTCAATGTCTCTCAAAACTAAAGCCTTCAGATAATCTGGTTGCAAATTTGACCGAATAATGTTAACTATTTCCTTGTCTTGGGGTTTTGTATTCAAGCGATGGAATTGTGCCTCTAGTGAAGATATGAAAATGCTAGCGCTTTCTCCTGGACGTTGTTTCCTCGATTTTATTTCGTCAAGCATAACCTGATCATGATTCGAATGCAAAAAAGATTCCTTAAGCGCATCCACCAATTCTGACCATTTACTAAAAGATTTTCTGACGAAGTGGTTATGCCACCAAGTCCAAGCATCTGACTCAAATAAGTCAGCGGCGGAATCAAATAAATCTGCATCAGAGCAGCCACGAGAAACTTTCAACGTATCTAACATTTCAAGAAAAGGCATTAAAGGCTCTCTTCCAGAGAATTTCTTTAAGTTCCATTTATAGACCGGCACTTTACTACAGTGAGGCTGTGTTGAGACAATACCGGTAGAGAATGAGGAGGAGGCAATAGGTTTAACTGAGGACTTGCGCTCATCAAGTTCTGCTTCTAATTCAATGATCTGAAACATCATATCACGTTTTTGATCTTCCTCAGTAATCTCTTCAACAGAAATCCGCTTTAATCTCCCAGAACAATGACATAATCTATCTTCAAGTCTTTTAAATTCAGAAACATTAGACTTAGACGTTAATTTAGATATTTTTAAGGACAAGTCTGAAATTGATTGTGAAAGTTCCTCAAAGTTTTCCTTTATCGTAAAAATGTCCTGAATTTCAGAAAAACTTCGATCTCCTCTTTCCTGCGCCAAGAGACCTTTCAAAATTTTGCGATTTCGCTCAACAGTATTTTTGTCATCCCTTCCTAAACGTACAGCAACCTCATATGCGAGTTCATGAGCTTTCAAAGAGTCGGGGTTCATAATTCCAAGAATTCAAATGCAAGATATAAAAAAAAATACAACAATAGCAAAGGTTCCAGAATTATTCAAAGCAAAAAGAAAAAGTGAAAGTAATGTGAGGTGTGCAAGCTTGAGAGACTGATAGGTTTCTTTAAACTGATGAAAAATGTCGCTGGGTTTCTCGAGCTCCACGTTGTGGGCGCCAATGTGTAACGTGACAATTGCCCTGAAGGGCGTTCGAGCATGAAACTCTACTTCTAATTTCTCAAGGGGGGCTTGATTACCCCAGCAACAAAATTCCCAGTCAGGTCTTTCACAATATATTACTTAAAATAATTACAATGTACAATCTGAAAATCACTCGTAATGACAGAAATTTAAAGTTTACAGTCTCTCAAAATTTCACAACTTAGATCTACTTAGCTTAGGTGAGTTCAAGCAACAGATCTGTCCCTTTGGACGTGGGTTTCCTGTAGTATTCGATAATGTGCAGCGTAGAGTTGAATTTCAGCCCAAGGTTGATGATTCTGCTTTAAACCAAAATCGTACTTTCAGAGTCAGACACCTGCATTTCTGTCCAAATTCTATTAAGCCTCAAGCTCCGTTCAAATGCTGTGCCTCAAGCCAAAGTTGCATTCCAAATTTTTGTCAAACACATAAGCAGCCAGCTCCGGTACAGAAATTGGAGTTCCAGTCCAAAAATTTGAGCTCCGTACCAAAAATTTGAGCTCCGGACCAAAAAGCTATGCGAAATAAACAAGAATGAAAATGTGCAGAAAAATTTAACAGAACTCCTTCCCAACTCTTCATGAGAAAACAAGATTTTCATGAACAAAATAACATAATTATTAAATAAACCTGAGAAGGAATCCTGCTCTGGGGAAATGAAAAGCAGTACAAGAACATGTGCTGTAAAACAAAATGAAGGCAAGCAATAAATCTAGAACCAGCAAATTTACCTAATCAAACATTCCTAGTGAGATCCGTGTTTAAATTAAAGGAATTATGAACTTACCGAGACAATATTGTTAACCTCGCCAACTTAAAATTCATTAATTTCAGAATAATCAATCGATGAATTCCGATACGATATTTCGACAGATAACCTTCTTCCTTGAGGGAAAAAGCGGAAAAGGAAGAACCTTCGAGAAATTTTCAATGCGCAGACAAATGAAAGATTACCGAGGCGCGAGACACAGAGCTAATGTGTGTCAACGTAAAGATGTAGTTCGCGAAAATCAGCGGCGTTGCAACAATAAGGTGTCAAGCATGGGCGTGCAAGTCGTTGCACTGCGTATTAGCGCCTTTACTGTTCAATATTTTCGCCATAGCTGTATCGATAATTGCTGACATGAGCATGCCCGTAAGAGGTGTTGGGATAAGATTCAGATTTGATGGAGGCCTGTTTAACCTGAAGCGCCTCAGAGCAAAAACCCGTACCAAGTTTATCACGGAACTTCAATATGCAGACGACTGTTCACTCATCGCTAGCAGCTCAGAGGATCTACAGATAATGATGGACACCTATAAACATATATACGAAGCTTTAGGCCTTAGACTCAATATTGACAAGACCAAAATCCTGGTAAGTCCGCCAGAAAGCCTTCAAACAGATATCAGCCTGGACAATGAAACTCTAGAACAGGTTGAGCAGTTCAAATACTTGGGAAGCTTCATAAATACTAGGGCTAACCTTGACACGGAAATACACAACCGTATCAATTCGGCATCACGGGCATTCTGGAAGCTGAAGGACAGAGTGTTCCAAAATCACGACCTCAATCTGAAGACCAAGACAGCTGTTTACAGAGCAGTGGTCCTCCCAACGCTTCTTTACGGAAGCGAAAGCTGGACTCCCTACAGGCGACATATTAAACAGCTTGAACAGACGCAGCAACGTCATCTAAGACAGATAATGCACATCAGATGGTTCCACAAAGTTTCGAATGCAGAAGTCTTGCAGCGCGCGAGTTGTACAACAATTGAGACTCAAGTAACGAGGGCCCGACTCAGATGGAGCGGCCACATTCTGAGGATGCAAGACACAAGACTCCCCAAAATAGCTCTATACGGCGAATTCACTGAGGGAGCCCGGAAACCAGGAGGCCAGTATAAGCGGTTTAAGGATACACTACATCAATCCCTAAAATCAGTTAATGCTAATCATAACAGGGAACAACTAGCGTTAGACAGGTCACAGTGGAGGTCTTTGGTCCACAGTTATAATGGAGAATCGAGAAGGATACAGCGGCGGCCAGATCTGGTTGGAGACTATCCATGCCCTGAGTGTGGAAGGATCTGCAGGTCACGGTTGGGTCTCTTTAGTCACAGGAGGGCACACAGTCGCAACTAGACCTAAGAGGTTACAAGTCTGTTCGAATTTTTTTTTTCTTCTTCTTTTTGTAGATTTATTCCCGGTAACGGTATACAGCAATGATGAATGAATGATTTCGCTCTGATTCAATCTCACGAAAATTTCCTGTACCATCATAGACTAGAGAAATGGACAGAGTAATAATGAATAATGAAATAAGCTGTTTTATAGAAAGAGAGAAATGATCGTCTGGCCAACACCTGTTTCTTTTCTATCGATATAGACGTGAGTGTGGACCAATCAAATTTCTAGAAAAAGACAATTAACTGGCCTGATGTTTAGTTTCTTCCTGTCACTTCTTCTCACCGTATTTTATACACAGATGGAAAGGGAATGCTCAGTCCATTTTTCTATCTATATTTGTACAATCATTCGTGAAACACCCTAACTGAAGGTAAACTGAGGTCTTGCGTCTAAATTCCACTACCAATTACCCTGTATAAAGTTTTCAATCTTCTTATTTAATATTCCTTTTGACTTTATTCCAATACTAATATTTTTCATTTAGAATACATATCGATCATTTACTGGCTATAATTGATCGTGATAAAATAAATTCCCAAATTATCTCACGAACTGATTAATAGTCATATGGAGTCTGTGTGGAAATAGTTGGGGTGCATACGGGATATGGAACATTGGAACGGCAATTTTAGCAAACTCATTCGAGGTACAGTTGAGTCTATATGTTCAACTGGCATTCGTTTATTTGACTTCGCGCCTGAACTAATGAACGAGTATATCATGAGGGGAGAAATAAGGGAATTAGGAAGTGAAATGTTTGGAAGAGTAATTAAGTAAGAGGAGGTGAGGGAGAAATGTTTGATATTTGGCAGAATGATGGTCCCACCTGACATCTCGAATTCGAAGGTGTTTCACGGTAAATAATATCTGAACAGAGGGACGGATACGTCACCTGCTCATACACAATTTCACTTCTTGAAATTGGAATTCTCACAGCCTGAAATAAATATCGTAATCAAGGAGCTCATACAGGTGTTCCCAAATGATTACAACATACAGCTGGCGTAAAAATTTTTGTAATTATATGTGTTCAAAATCGAGGTTGTTATGATTTTGTCAAGAAAAGAGTAGTGGCCCGTATGACAAGATAATTGAGTTGGACATGGTATAAAAACATTTATTGTATATCGTTCACAATCACCAAATAAACAAGTCACCTACATGAAGCTAATATAGTAATAAAAAACAAATATGAACAACATCTATAGACTCAGAGACACATTATTCAACTAAAATAAAGAGATAATCCAGAGCAGTTCAAATGAGAAGTCACTCGAGGTCAGAATTAGACTTTGAGGAGTTCAATAAATTCAATATTAACACAACGATTACACAGTGGCAGAACAATTAATTGAAAATTGATTGCGAGAGCCTCTTTGTTCCATCAGAAAACCTGAAGGTTAGAGTAATGAATTTTAAAGAGAAGACCGAGAGTAACAGTGAAATAGGCCAGAGGTGGAACTACATTGTCCAAGTCTGATCAACAAGGAGAGATAAATACATTAAATGTGAGTTGACCATTAATTATGATGTAAGTAGGAGTAGTGCAAGAATCGTGCAAGTGAAAATGAGAAAAGCAAAATTAATTAATAAAATAAGAAGAACAATCATTATTAATCTGAGAAGAGCAAAAAAGTATAATTGATATACATTACGTTGGACTTGAAAAGTAATAAAATTCATCAATGAAATCAACATATACAGAGACTTATAATAAACAAAAGGGTCGCCTAAGCGGGCGCATCGCAAGAATGAAATATTAATGGAAACAACAATTCCGAAGGAACTGTCGTTCCAATAATGTGAGTTAGTCATGAACTATCATAGGAAGTCCCAGAGAAGTCGAAAAATTCAAGTGCAACTGTAGACCGGTTTCGGGATCATTTTCCCTCGTCAGTACAGTATAGCAATGAATTTCTCGATCGGAGGATGGTGGTCTTATGCGATCTTGGGACGTCGCTTTGAGATATCTCATCACGATACGCCACCTGTCACGCAAAGACTGAACCAATCCTCACTTTCTCTGCAGACTCCTACAACAGTTCATGGCTCCCAAGTTCAACTACTTCCCGCAGTCATCGAATGTGCTAACATTCATCAAGGACCACGGGCGAATTGAGGGGGTTCGCTCACTATGACCGTACTCTGGTCCGGGAAATATAATAAACAAAAGGGTCGCCTAAGCGGGCGCATCGCAAGAATGAAATATTAATGGAAACAACAATTCCGAAGGAACTGTCGTTCCAATAATGTGAGTTAGTCATGAACTATCATAGGAAGTCCCAGAGAAGTCGAAAAATTCAAGTGCAACTGTAGACCGGTTTCGGGATCATTTTCCCTCGTCAGTACAGTATAGCAATGAATTTCTCGATCGGAGGATGGTGGTCTTATGCGATCTTGGGACGTCGCTTTGAGATATCTCATCACGATACGCCACCTGTCACGCAAAGACTGAACCAATCCTCACTTTCTCTGCAGACTCCTACAACAGTTCATGGCTCCCAAGTTCAACTACTTCCCGCAGTCATCGAATGTGCTAACATTCATCAAGGACCACGGGCGAATTGAGGGGGTTCGCTCACTATGACCGTACTCTGGTCCGGGAAATATAATAAACAAAAGGGTCGCCTAAGCGGGCGCATCGCAAGAATGAAATATTAATGGAAACAACAATTCCGAAGGAACTGTCCAATAACTCACATTATTGGAACGACAGTTCCTTCGGAATTGTTGTTTCCATTAATATTTCATTCTTGCGATGCGCCCGCTTAGGCGACCCTTTTGTTTATTATATTTCCCGGACCAGAGTACGGTCATAGTGAGCGAACCCCCTCAATTCGCCCGTGGTCCTTGATGAATGTTAGCACATTCGATGACTGCGGGAAGTAGTTGAACTTGGGAGCCATGAACTGTTGTAGGAGTCTGCAGAGAAAGTGAGGATTGGTTCAGTCTTTGCGTGACAGGTGGCGTATCGTGATGAGATATCTCAAAGCGACGTCCCAAGATCGCATAAGACCACCATCCTCCGATCGAGAAATTCATTGCTATACTGTACTGACGAGGGAAAATGATCCCGAAACCGGTCTACAGTTGCACTTGAATTTTTCGACTTCTCTGGGACTTCCTATGATAGTTCATGACTAACTCACATTATTGGAACGACAGTTCCTTCGGAATTGTTGTTTCCATTAATATTTCATTCTTGCGATGCGCCCGCTTAGGCGACCCTTTTGTTTATTATATTTCCCGGACCAGAGTACGGTCATAGTGAGCGAACCCCCTCAATTCGCCCGTGGTCCTTGATGAATGTTAGCACATTCGATGACTGCGGGAAGTAGTTGAACTTGGGAGCCATGAACTGTTGTAGGAGTCTGCAGAGAAAGTGAGGATTGGTTCAGTCTTTGCGTGACAGGTGGCGTATCGTGATGAGATATCTCAAAGCGACGTCCCAAGATCGCATAAGACCACCATCCTCCGATCGAGAAATTCATTGCTATACTGTACTGACGAGGGAAAATGATCCCGAAACCGGTCTACAGTTGCACTTGAATTTTTCGACTTCTCTGGGACTTCCTATGATAGTTCATGACTAACTCACATTATTGGAACGACAGTTCCTTCGGAATTGTTGTTTCCATTAATATTTCATTCTTGCGATGCGCCCGCTTAGGCGACCCTTTTGTTTATTATATTTCCCGGACCAGAGTACGGTCATAGTGAGCGAACCCCCTCAATTCGCCCGTGGTCCTTGATGAATGTTAGCACATTCGATGACTGCGGGAAGTAGTTGAACTTGGGAGCCATGAACTGTTGTAGGAGTCTGCAGAGAAAGTGAGGATTGGTTCAGTCTTTGCGTGACAGGTGGCGTATCGTGATGAGATATCTCAAAGCGACGTCCCAAGATCGCATAAGACCACCATCCTCCGATCGAGAAATTCATTGCTATACTGTACTGACGAGGGAAAATGATCCCGAAACCGGTCTACAGTTGCACTTGAATTTTTCGACTTCTCTGGGACTTCCTATGATAGTTCATGACTAACTCACATTATTGGAACGACAGTTCCTTCGGAATTGTTGTTTCCATTAATATTTCATTCTTGCGATGCGCCCGCTTAGGCGACCCTTTTGTTTATTATATTTCCCGGACCAGAGTACGGTCATAGTGAGCGAACCCCCTCAATTCGCCCGTGGTCCTTGATGAATGTTAGCACATTCGATGACTGCGGGAAGTAGTTGAACTTGGGAGCCATGAACTGTTGTAGGAGTCTGCAGAGAAAGTGAGGATTGGTTCAGTCTTTGCGTGACAGGTGGCGTATCGTGATGAGATATCTCAAAGCGACGTCCCAAGATCGCATAAGACCACCATCCTCCGATCGAGAAATTCATTGCTATACTGTACTGACGAGGGAAAATGATCCCGAAACCGGTCTACAGTTGCACTTGAATTTTTCGACTTCTCTGGGACTTCCTATGATAGTTCATGACTAACTCACATTATTGGAACGACAGTTCCTTCGGAATTGTTGTTTCCATTAATATTTCATATACAGAGACTGACTGCTGACAAGTAACCACGGTTAGAACGACCCTCAGAAAAACAGAAGATACAATTGATAAATCATGAAAAGTGCAAAAACGAGAGTACTAGAGGTAACCACTAACCGTTGGTTTCAATGGGTGCAGAAGGCTGAGAACGAACATGCTTATCGAGCAAGATGTAATGTATTCTGTTAGCGTTAATAACTGTTGCTCCGTTGAATGCTCTCTTCTGAATCCGAACTGTTCTGGTGGTATTAGTTTCAGATTTTCGGTTTCCTCATTTAGCCTCGTGGCTATAATTCTTTCTACTACTTTTCCTTACGCCGACAGTAGACTTATCTGTGTGTAGTTTTGTGGGAACTTCTTCTCTTTGAATGGTTTATTGAACACTATGACTTCCGCTGTTTTTTATTTTTCTGGGTAGTGTTTTGTACTCATAATTCTATTCGAGATATTTGTTAGAGCAGCTATATCTTTTCTAGGTAATTTCTTTAACATAACATTCGTTATTTTATCGCTTTCAGGAGCTTTCCTCTTCTTCAAATTTCTAATTATTTCCCTGATTTCATTGGGCGATGTTGGTTTGTCTATTTCAGCAGCCGCTGGTAATTCATTCATTTGTTCATTTTCTTCAACCAGTGCTTCCAAGTCTTCATTATCGTCGTCTATCCTGTAATTTATTCTCGTTTCTCGTTCGATCGAGTCCGCCAATGCATCTGCCTTATCAGTATTGGTATACGCCATTCCCCTTTCTCCGTGTAGGGGTGGAGTTTTAGTCTTTTCTCCTCGTAGGCTTTTTTGCATTCTACATGAAGAATGATCAATTGTATTCAGTCCTTGAATCCTTTTGTTCCATCTGCTTATTCTAAGATCTTTCAGGGCATTTTTCAGAACTTGGCTATGGCGGTTGAGGTTCCTTTTGTCCAGATCATTTTTATTCATCCGATATATTCTTCCGATAGTCTCGTATTCTTCTCGCATTTCTTTTACTTCTTTAGGCATGTCGCCATGCGGATGACTTGGTGCTGGTCTCTTCACTCTCCTCGTGCTTTTTTCGTAAGCTTTTAATATAATCTCGTCCAGTTTATCAGCCGCACATTCCAGATCCTCTGAAGTGCTTATTGTTGGGATTTCTGTTATTTCCGGTTGTATTAAATGGCTGTATTTAGCCCAATTGGTATATTCTCTTATTTCCATCAGTTTTTCTAGTTGGTTCTTCTCCAATTGTCAATTTCAATTGTGGTTTGAGGTTCCATATTCCAAAGTTTCAATCGAGAATTCTTGAGTTATATTTTTCAATATCGCGATATCTATTACATCTGGTATTCCTATACCAAAAGCAAGATATGTCGGT
Organism: Coccinella septempunctata; assembly: GCF_907165205.1. Taxonomy (NCBI): domain Eukaryota; kingdom Metazoa; phylum Arthropoda; class Insecta; order Coleoptera; family Coccinellidae; genus Coccinella; species Coccinella septempunctata. Next base: position 7,300,657 of record NC_058190.1, on the reverse strand, counting down.
AACTCTGGTCGAATCACTATGGCATTTTGTTTTTCGGCGAAATTCTTGAGTTTTTTGCCATATATTCTCTGTTCTGCTGTTCCATAATGGAGATTTACAGTTGAAATCTCCAATGCAGATTTTCGGGTTAACGTGAGAATGTATCATGAGAGGACAAATTTATAATGAGTAGATCATACCAATGAGAGGTCACGATTATCAGAGCAGGCCTTCCAGAGTGGAGCAAGGGACGAGAGTGTATCAACATGTATCACGGTTTACCCATTAATCGTTGAACCATAGTTGAGATGTTCATATCGTGTTCTGAAGGAAAACTACTAAATCCAGGGTCCACCCTGGAGCACTGGAGGATTCATTCATCTGAAACTCGATAACAGTAATTAGTCATAAGTAATTGAGCAGACAAGTTAGTTGACTGAGAAATGAAATAAACTGATACAAATAAAAGAAAATAGCATGAGAAGACAATAAATCAGTATTCATTATCAATGAGGAAGACTTGAGAAGATTCGATCCTAGTGCTAAATACCCATTTTCATGTGAGAAGATCTAGAGAGGTCTGAAAATCTATGTAAATTATAAAGTACAGGATTTAGGATCTGTCTCTTTTTGCCATTCCTTTACACCCGCTTCATTGTTTCAGATTGTAAAAGTTTATAATACTGTATTTCAAAAGAATATATTTAAACATACAGTCTGGTATTCGAGATTCCACTCAATTCCTTTCAAATTCCGGGGGTGATGGCTCCACCACCTTGACTGTATTATATAGGGTGTCTCGGGAATAATACGACAATTAGAATCCAAGTAATGGAACTGTCAATGTGGACTCATATCACAAGGTTCAACTTAACTGAAGTAGGAGTATCTCTTCATAAACTTTTTAGGGTTTTCACTCCCAATCTCTGAAACAAAATCATTTATACGGCCTACCTAAAATACATAAACCTCTTATTCCTTTGAGACCAATAGTAAGTTCACTCGGATACCCCTGTCAAAATTTTGCTAAATATATATTACAATTTTTGAACCCATTAACAGGAAAATCAACTAGTTTTTTGAAAAATACTCAACACTTTCTTGAAAAATTAAGAAATTCTAATTTAAATGCAACAGACATCTTAGTAAGTTTTGATGTAGTAAATCTTTTTCCAAATGTTCCAGTTGATAAAACTCTTGAAATAGTGAGAACAAAATTGATTAATGATAGAACCATTTATGAAAATTCGAAATTGACTATTGATGATATAATGGAGATATTAGAAGTTTGCCTGAATTCCACATATTTTCAATTAGATGATGTTTTCTATAAACAAAAATTTGGTATGGCTATGGGTTCTCCTTTATCACCAGTAATGAGTAACATATTCATGGAATCTTTCGAAGAAAAATATATAGACACATACCCACTAAAACCAAAGACTTGGTGGCGATATGTAGACGATATTTTTGTGATTTGGCAACATGGTAGAGATGAACTAGAGAATTTTTTTGATCATATCAACAACAAAGAACCTACAATAAAATTTACAATGGAATTAGAACAGGATAACAAAATTTCATTCCTAGATGTTTCAATAAAAAAGTTTTCGAATTATTTTGAAACGAGCGTATACCGAAAAATGACACATACTAATAGATATTTGAATTTTTATTCCAATCACCAAATAAGTGTCAAAAGAGGTATCATTAAAACACTTTATGATAGAGCTAATTTAATTTCATCTACACCCGAAATTAGAAATAATGAAGTTGACTTCATTAAACATTTTCTTAGGGATAATCAATACCCAAAAAATTTTATTGAAAAAACAATATTAAATTTAGAGAGAAAAATGACTAACCAAAATCGTAATAATGATCAGGAACAACCAACAAACCGTCAAGAACAACCAAATTTGTTGAATGTAATTCCTTATGTTAATGGCCTTTCAGAAAAAATAAGAAGAATCGGTTCGAAGTTCAACATACGAACTGTTTTTAAAACGCAAAATGATTTAAGATCTATATTAACAAAAACTAAACCTTTGAACGAAAAACAAAAATAAAAAAATTGTATTTACAACATACCCTGTATTTGTGGTAAAACTTATACAGGTGAAACATCCAGACCTCTAGAAATAAGAAAACGCGAACATAAAAATAATATTAAAAATAGAGAAATTAATCGATCACAAATCGCAGATCACATTTGTTCTAATACGGGAGACCACATGATGGATTGGGACAACACTAAAATTTTAATGACAGAACCAGACCATTTTAAACGAAAAATTAAAGAGTCTACGTGTATTCTATTAGATCAAGATAATAATTTGGCAAATTGTTCGATAGGAATAAATCATATTTGGATCAATTTACTAAAGAAGGAACTGTCATCCGGTAATTTCAAAATTAAATGAATCAACGTTTCTGTGCAGTCTCTGTTTCTGTGTGTTGACAATTAATGTCAGACAAAAAGCGACAATTCAGAAGATTCTCAAAAGTAGATTTTTCCGTCTGATGAAGGAGTCTGATATAGACTCCGAAACGTTACGAAGAATTATAATTTCAACGTTATTTATTTTGAGTTCATTGTCAGGCAACAATTTTTTTAGTTAATTTGCTCCTGACAAATTAGTGCAAGAATTTACGCAGGAGCAAATCGTTGATTTCATTTTTAATTGATTTTGTTTCAGAGATTGGGAGTGAAAACCCTAAAAAGTTTATGAAGAGATGCAAAATCCTCCCAAAATAAATTTCAATCGATATCTGAAGTAGGAGTAGGCAAATGGTTGCCTTGTTCAATGAAAAATTTTGTTCGCAAATATTTGGTTTTTCCATAAACGAATTGGGAAGTGAATTAACAACTTGAAGAAGAAATAATAACAGAATGAAAGAGATTCTCGTGTATGTAGATTGTAGATGTTAAAAATTGAGCCCCTTCCGACCTTGCTCTTGTCTACGCTACATCTATGCAGGCTTGGATACTACTTCTCGTTCTGGTTGACAGATTAGCGATATCCTGCTTAGGGATACTCAGCCATTCCTCCTGTCAACTTTTGACCATGTTCTATGGGATTAATGTCTGGAGATTGAGCGGGGAACTGAGTATAGTTCGAAACGTTCGCAAGATCTTGGTTTGTAAATTGGAGGTTCTCTATACATTCCCATGAATTTCTATCTACCATTCTGTTCTTAATTTTTTTCTATTCATTTCCCAAATTGTTAAGGAGAAAATTTCTGCTAAATAAATCAAGGATTCTCTGACATGTGATATTTTTCACTATACAGGTTGAGATATCAATCAAGCCAATTGAAAAATGAAATAATGGTTTGTTTATTCACAATTAATATTCATTACTCATCTTCTATGGCCATGGCAAGCTAAGTTTTTGGCTTTTATAGTGGTGCTCCTTTTGCATGGTCGTTAGAATGAAAAAATTTTATATTGTCAAGATAGAGAATGAGTTGATATTTAGGGTATATAGAAGAAGTCGAAAATTTTCCTTATCTGCCCCTGAGTTTTCCAATTTCGAAATTGTTGAACGAAGGCGGTCAGAAAGGGATACATAACATCAAAATTGAAACCTGTTGACTATCATCCTGTCTATCTATAGCGTACGTAGCTTAGTGGTTAGAAGCGTCAGCTCAGTATTTTGCAACCGCAAGGTACTGAGTTCGATCCCGGGCTATAGAGAAGGAATTTTTTAGTCCATACGGGTACAGGCCACCATTCACTGTTGGGTTCAAATTAGCAGTGCTGTGCCTAAGGTGGCGTAAGGACTCAGTAACAAAGCATGTACAGAACACAGCTGATTCTCCGAACTAGCACAAGCTTACGGAGCTCCTGAGGGGTAGGTACTTCGGTACCTATGGAGAATCAGAATAATATGAAATATGAAAATAAAATATCGTAAACAAAGACTCTCAGGTAATCAAAACCTCTTGATATGAGTCGACCTTGATGGCCTTGGTACCCTTGGTTTATGGTTTCCGATTGTTTCATTTATGGCTGGACAGCCCGTATCAAATATAAAACTTCACTTTTGAAAACCCCCTATATATCTTCAGTTGCAATATCAATAATTTTCAGAACCAAACAAATAAATATTTCCTTTACAGCCAAGTTGAAAATATGCCTAATTTCTGGTATTATTAAGAGCTTATTCTCATCTTGAACCATGAAAAACGAGACAATATTTTTGTCAGACACTCGCTTTTATGTCAAAATCCCAAGTCGAAAATATTGAGGTTCTTTCATCTCCAACACTGAAGTCTGCTAGAAAATTGTAGCAAACCTAGTTTTCCTATATTTGAGTGGCCAAGATCGATTTAAACTATTCCCAACGTATTCGCAATTTTGAGGAAGCATGAATTTTTTGTGACCTATCTTGCCTGGGCTCCTCAGAGAAAAATCCTTGAACCTTATCATCAATAGGTACTGAGAAAATCATGGATTTAATGCAGGCATCGTTCTAAAATACACGAATAATCAAACCCGCTAAGAAGTAACCAATATTTGACGAATTTAACGAAGCTACTTCAATTAAATCTTACCTTCGATGATTTCGAAGAATGCAACAATGAGATATTCCGACATCCCTGACATCGGAGATTTAAATTCGAGAAGTCTAGATTTATTGAATGCCTAATTGGTTTTCCCTCCTCTCTGCCACTTCTGCCCTATCGAAGCACGGCCCCTGAGAGATTTGGATTTATAGCAGTTGATTCGAACAAATTTCTCCCTCGTTTCTCAGTATTCAATTCTTATTGATTCGAAATTATGGGCACTGAAAAAAAACGGGAAGTGATATTCGTTTCATATTTGGTCATGAATGTGATTTACATTCACATATCATCAGTGGAGTCCACCAGTGTTTCGTTATCGAGAGACTTGAGACGATATTTTTGACGAGACTTTACTAGGTCTCGTCTCGAGTGTCGCAGTAGTCCCAAGAATATTTTGACAATAGAGAAATGTTGCTGGTATATTTGAAAAGTTTGGAATTACGATACAAAAATCAAAGATTAACCTTTATTCAACGTTCCCTAACACATGCATAACATCCCCTGATAGTTAATCGACAAATGCTACGATCTATATCTATCAAACTACCATATCACTGTTAACAAAAATATCGATTTTTCGAGAAAGGGTAGATGCTGACCATACCTACTGACATCGAATGGAGGGGCCGGTATTTCATTCTATTTTCGTCGACATATATGTTGTGTTGCTGAGCTATTGGTCAGTGTCTGGGTAATTCTCATCAAATTCTGAAATTCATATCCCCCGCTCTTAAAACAGATTTCCATATATTAATTATCCATCTTAGGTTTATATTCAAAAGGAAAGTACCTTTTCTTAAAATACCTAGAAAAACGAGATATAATTAAACGAAATAAAAAAGGGATGACTGAGTTCATGTCATAAGAATAATTCCCTCATTTATTGTACCTCGTCCCCAGTTAGTGGCTGAAACTTCATTTTTTCATCAGATTCATCAATTCTTCAGTCAAAGATTATAGAGTAGAAAGATAGGAAACGAAGCGACTAAAGTGATGAGAGCGCCATCTGTGTTTCAAATGTGTTTTCAGCCTAAGACTGGTGAAAATATTAATTCGAGGGCCATTCACAGAAACGTAAGAATTATTGACAGATTTCAGATGGCAATTTTACAATTTTAATCAACGAGGTTTTGAATGTTTCGTTACCCGTACCGCCTTTTGTTTATCTAGCTCGTTCTAGTTGCTGATAATTATTTCTTGGTGAAAACATCAAAATCTCGTTCGAAAGTTATAAGTTATAGCGTGGTGAAGAAACGTCGATCAAAAAAAATAGATTGAGTTTTCTTTAAGGAAAATTGAAATGTAGGTATTGAAACTTAACATGTGACTCGGTCTTTCATTGGTTTTTATTTTCAGTGCTCCGAAGTGGACTAAAGGCAATGACTTCAACAAATACTGATTATGACGTGCAGTGAATATTTTATTGCAAGCCAATTGAGAACTGTTCATCCACTTAAATTGTTGTATGCAGGAAGCATCCTTTGCATTTAGGAGAAATTATGACCTTAATACGTCAATGATTCTCAGTTATTGCTACTCCTTCATTATATTCAGAAATGCAAAGGTTTTATTGATTTCGATTTGGGAATCGAATGATTTTCAAATTGTTGTTTGGAAAGTCGAAGTTTTATGAAACCTTCTGTGAGTGTTTAGTTCATTCATTAATCAATTTGTATATTGTGTCATAAAGAAACCATATCATAAAGAAATCATCAAGAATCCTTACTGACGGACTAATATATGGGTCTTGTATAAGTAGGGGAGAGTTCCTTTGAGTTGGACGGCCCATGAACCGGACGCTACAGTTTTTCAAAACACTCGATGGTGATTCGGCATCCTTTACGTAAATCCCATTTTCGCAACAAGGCGCGAGCCACAGGGTCAGCCATTTTACAAGAGATCTCGATCGATGTTGCGAAAATGGGATTTACGTAAGGGATGCTAAATTGCTATCGAGTGTAGAAGAAAACTGTAGCGTCCGGTTCATGGGCTGTCCAGTTCAAAGGAACTCTCCCCTACCTCTGTAAGGTTTTTTAATTGTTTTGAAAATTCTGCAACTAATATTATATATTCTTGAAATGTGAATGTGATGACGGTATTTTGAATATTAGTTTAAACCCATTAATTTCAGATGTAAATTGTACAAATTCAACTAAGTTTATCAATTCAAAACAATGTATTGCACAGAAATAATACCTTTGACATATAGCAGATCACCATTATACTTTATAGCTATTCGAAGCTCTGTTTGTTGTCCATAATCTTGACTTTTTGTAAATTTTTCATGAATTGCAAATAAAAACATAGCACATCCAATAGGGTATTTCATTGATATTAATTGATTCCAAACAATGTTCAGATGAAAACTTACATCCTGGTCACAACACAAAACGATACTTTCATTTTGTCGTTCAGGATGTTTGTTTTCTGGTCTCAAAAAAGTTGAATATGGAAGCCAATAAAAAGAATAAAATTCGAATTTCGCTCCCTTGAATTATAAAACAGTGAAAGGCTATCAAAGAGTTCTTCTGCATTGACAGTACGTTTTCAGCTCCATCTCATTGCCAAATGTGTTTTCACTGATCAAAATATAGTCGGTTTTTAGTACTAGAGATATGAGGGCGTTTTCTATATTTCTACTCTATAATCTTTGTTCTTCACTATATTGAATATATTACTAAGATATTGATATTGTAATGTTCGTTATAGTTCATAATTAATTTTTCCCCTCCCTATATTGCAAGCAACCTATTTTGACACTGACTTGACAAACGTAAGTGAAAGTTACTAAACAAGGTAGGTATTGGTTATCCTTCACGACAGGATGTAAGTCATTCTACATCCCCAGGGAAATAATAATATAAAATTATTATGAGTAACTTTAATTTTTCATTTCATCAACATATTACAAAAATCCGTACATACATCCGGTAATATTAATTGAAATGAATATTCATGGTACAATTTTTACAATTATTAACATTATTAACAAAATTTGGAAATATGTTTTATCGTTTCTTCTCGATGTGTATAACATTATCTGACTCCCCAGATCCTTCATTTCTAACCAACATTCCTGTGACTGTTGAAGCTGTGCAGACTTCTGGCTGAGTCTTATTGTATGAAATTTTATTCGCTACTTCCTTTTTATTGTTGATGCTCTCAACTACATTTTGAAGTTTTGAATATACGGAGATGATTCTTGTGTATGGTCTTTGTGAGACATGTAGCTGGGCCTCCTTGATCCCCTGATCTGACACCGTTGGAATTTATTTTTATGGGGAGCGCTTAAACAAGTGGTCTACTGTATAAGCTGTGAAACAACCTGTTCAAAAATGTATTGAAATGGGGGGATACCATTTTGAACAATTCCTGAACAGAAAATTTTCCCATTTAATTCATTTGTTTTGTTTTTTTTTGGTATTTACATCATCCAGTATTGATTGGGAGTTTTCTCGAATAAATTCGTTTCATTTATGAAATCTTTTTTATGATTTAATAATTCATGCTGAACTCTGAACTCTCTACTTGAACACTTGTATTCATTTTCAATTGTGAATTTTGCTAGTCCTATTCTGTTTTTCAAATTTGGTGAAAATTTCGAGGAAGGCAGTCGTAAAAGGTGGCAAAAGTGTGAAATTTGAAATAATTTCACCTATAAGTTCAAGCTTTTTTGAAAGGAATGTTCGATGATCACTCTATACCTACGATGCGATGGTGCCAAGCAGAGATTTAGAATTTTATTCACGAAAATAAAAACAGTCTAAAAATTATCCAGTACGGATCTGATTTATTCGATTTAAGAAATATTGAAGAAAGGCGATAGTAAAGGGTTACAAAACTTCAAAATTTGAAATCATTCGGTCGATTATTTCAAAAGTTACTGTGAAATTTAACTCATAAGATGAACATTAAAATTAAATATCGATTGAAATTTAGGATTCTGCATTTCCTAATAAACATTTTTGGGTTTTCACTCCCAATCTCTGAAACAGAATCAATTAAAAATGAAATAAAAGATTTGCTCCTGCGTAAATTCTTTCACTAATTTGTTACATAAAATTATAATTTCAACGTCCTTTATTTTCAGTTCAGTGTCAGGCAACAATTTTTTCTAGTTAATTTGCTCCTGAGAAATTAGTGCAAGAATTTACGCAGGAGCAAATCGTTTATTTCATTTTTAATTGATTTTGTTTCAGACATTGGGAGTGAAAACCCTAAAAAGTTTATTAAGAAATTAAAATTAAAACCTCTTGATACGAATCCAGACTGATGACATTAATTCATGGTATCTGTTTGTCGCATTCTTCCTGGGACAGCCTGTATAGGTACACATATTTTTATTTCAGGAAAACGAAGTGATTCAAGGAAAGAATTGTGTCACAGATTATCAATTTTTTTAAACGCACCTTATATGACCTCACACCATAAATGGAAGGACTTTTTTCTTCGAATGTTTAAACGTTCTGTATATGAAATCAGGGGCATGGTAGGTAGAAGCCACTCTAGATTTTCCATGAATTTTAGGGAAAGACGTGAAAACAACTGGCTAGCGTTAGATAAACGCGGTAATGATTGGCTATTTCAAGAGCAAATTTACTTTTCGCCTGCCACGTAGGTAACCATACACTGCGAAGTTCACACACATAGGAAATTCTCCAAATTTAATATAGCAGAAGGCACCCAACTCTTCCCCAAATTCGGCATTCGGTTATGTTATGATGAATAATTCATGATATTACAGACGCTTTCAAGCAGATTGTTTCAATTTAATCGCACATAGTTTAAATAGCGGACGTAATTCCCTTGGGAATTCGCTTTTTAACTTGCCCCAGTTCCTAGCTCCGGAATGTCCTAACGGGAGTGCATTGCAAACGGGGATGACTTTCCCGGATTGCGGCGCGGAATTATTTATAACCCACCCATAGCTGATGTGAATTATGATTTCAGATTAATAACATTATGAGTTCCATTTCGATTTTGTATTATAGATTTCTCCATTCCAGATATTTATACCTATGGATCATTTTCACTCAACAACTTAACAAACTAATTTTAATAATTAAGAGGATGACAAAGAATTACCTTCTAGTGAAAGACCCTAAAAAGTGGTGTCATTTGAGGATGCGAAAAATTACTACAGTATTTTCGATTAATGTCATTGTAGAATAAGTTAGAGAAAATGAATTTTTCTATTTTTCATTGGACTTGTCCTATAGATTGTAAATGTCTTAAGGTACCAATAAATATATATAGTCCATTCATAAATGATTGACATCCCAGTAGGCAATGAAAGTCCAGACGCAGCTTAATATCTGATCACAAAAGATCTTCAATACTTTCTGTAGTTTCAATCACAGAACTTGAATATATAGATATAACCTAGAAAAATGTTTGAAAAGAAGAAATAATCAAATTCAGAGCGTATTAATCTGCTTTCAAAATTGTTTTCAATATGTGCGATTAAAACCAGAACATAAGCAGCCCTACAAAATTCAAATTATTGTTGGTCAGTGCATAGATTCACATATAATAGGTAGGTCTATAGATCAATGTAATCACAATATCAACCTGAATTCCGCAACACAAAGTCTCAACGCTGGGACTATTACCAACATAAATTTGATATTTCATAGACATTCGAGATATCAATCATTCTTGAATGGACTATATGTAATTATAATTGTTAAATCGAAGTATTAAAAATAAACAGTCATACATACAAGCCAGTTCTACATCTTATTATTAATTCATGAGAAATTTTTGTTTTGTTTAAAGATGAAGTTCCTCTTGCCTTGAAACTTATTTTGACTTCCATTGAATGCAAGATGATTTTTGTTGAAGAATTTAACATTCTTGTAATTATCCGCTAATTCTTTCCAGATGTATCCATTCCCTACCACTGTATCGGAGGCATTTCATCCTCGGGTTGATTTTTCTTAAATCTTCAACTGATGTAACGTCTTTAACCTTTAGTCAAAGAAGATAACCAACATTAACTCTCCTCAAGCTACTGCATATTCTGTCTCAATAATTCAATTTTCTTCCATATCAAAAATAAATATATTTAAAAAATGGTCTCTTGTATTTTCCATGCAAATAACTAGATGTGGTATGCCTTCAATCAGTTTGTATAATTGTCAATTATGTTCGTCACATATTTTCGAATTCTTACTTTAGGTAGTGATAAAATACCTAAATACTGAGACTTTTATTTAGAACGGACAACTTAGCGCTGATTTGAAACCTAAAAATGTTTTGACAAGCGCCATAACCCCACATTTTCCTACTATATAGAGTGGAATCTGTCAAACTTCCATGGCCAACCGAGAGTACGTAGTAGTGCCAAAATATAAAAAAGTCAGTTTTTGCAAGCATGTATTTTTTGAGATATGAAACATTTTCAATTCTATCATGCTGTGCATGAAAAGAGGTTATTTTTCGAACATAACAAAAGCATTAAATCATGTGTTTCACGTATATTAACCATACGAATTAATCACGTTCGCGCTGTGAATTTTCTGAAATCCTTGCTTTTTCCTGAAAGCGAAGGCACCCAAAATCTGTTGAAATTTTCCGAAACATACGTTTTGAATACACCGGCTGAGTAGGGTTGTTTCGGATCTACGAGGATACAAACAAAATATCAATGTCAAAATATTTTATTACTCGGCATTTTCTCCTCTTAATTGGATACATTTATTACAGCATGGCAACATGACATTTGTGTGCAGGCGCGTTGTCCTGCAAAAACAAAACACCTTTGGATAGCTTTCCGCGTCTTTTCTCATTAATTTTTTCCCGGAGAGAAGGTCAGTAATGTCGAATAGTAATTTCCGGTTAATGTTCTACCCTTATCCAAAAAATCAATCATGATTACTCCATGGAAATCCCAAAAAACTGAAGCAAGAACTTTTCCAGCAGATTTTTGGACACAACACTTCTTGTTGTCTTGGAGAACCAGAGTGTCGCCATTCCATCGATTGTTGCTTTGTTTCTGGATCGTAGAAATGTACCCAAGTCTCATCCATAGTAACAATTCATTTCAAGATGTCTACATCGTTTTCAAATCGAGCACAGATCGAACGCGATACTTCTACCCTAGCACGCTTTCGGTCAACATTCAAACATTTGGGGATCCATTTTGCAGCAATTTTTCTCATGTCCAAATTGACGTGAATAGTTCACGTCAATGATGAACGCGTTCGTATGAAACATTCAGTGCTTCAGACCCATTTTAGCCCAATTCGACGGTCTGATGAAATCATGACATGAACTGCATCGATATTTTCGAGGACTGGCACAGAAACTGGTCTTCCCGGTAGGCCATCATCAATGGAAGATTTACCTCTGTTAAAGCTTGTAGACCAATTTTTCACGGTCGCATACGAAGAACATTGATCACCAAGGGTATTGAACATATCTTCGTAAATCTTCTTACCTCTTAACCCTACTTGATGATGGCTCGATACTCCAATTTTTAGATTTTCACAATTTCGGTTGATATCTTCTTTCTTTTAATTTATTGCGTAACTCTGGTTTACATTTTTGACCTCAAACTTCACATTGACATTTCTAATGAGTTATTGTTCGTTGCTATGGTAACGCAATACTTTTTTATGCATGGGACTGGTCTAGGCTAACTAGATTTCAATACATCCTCGTACGTATGTATCTTTTTTTTCTCAATGTTGAGAAATACAAACACGGAGACTTTTGTAGAAGGAAAAATAGAACAGAAAATAAAATCAGAAAGGTCATGTGGCAATGTTCGCTAGCATCGAAAGAGCAGATGACATAGTTGTTTCGAAAGTTTTGTTCTGCTTGAATTCGGCGTGCGCCATCTCTAATTCAGGCAGCTGATGGAGAGCGGTGATTGATGAAAGAAAGCCTGCTAGGGGGTGATAAGGCCCGTTAATGTAATATTCAAACTCCTTTCCTTTACCCAAACTCGTAGAATAAACCTCTTGAGATATCGTCCAATTTCCGACTAGAACAATTCAATTTCAGTTCACATTATAACTTTGTCATTTTTTGTTACTGAACACGCTTCCGAGATTATTTGAATAAAAATGCCATTCCTCCTTGATATTTTCACCTTACGGATAACAAATGGCCAAGATATTTCGATACGATAATAATCATTTTGAAGATATCCAACTTGAAGAATTTGATTCTCTGCTATTGATTTATCTCAGTAAATCGTCAATGTGCAAAGCATCCTCTCGTTCAAATAAAAGCAAAGTTCACATTTGGATCAATTTATGTAATTCAAATTTTTTAAAATAGGCTGTTTACTCAAAATCTGATATATGGATTACATCCTTGTTTGCAACGACTTTTTTAAGGCAGACTTAATGTTAAGGCTTACTTATTTCTCTCATTTCCATAACACTCACCATAGCCATCGCTGAAATAAATATGATTTAAAGACAAGGCTGCTTTTCTGTTGAAATATCTATTTATTTCATCAGCCTATGTTTGGAACTGGGTTTGGGGTCTTTATCAGGAATTTACAAAAATAAGTTTAAACAACAACTTTTGTACAACACAATAAGCAACGAAGTTTAATGTTGTCGCAATATACTAATTTCGTAAGCACCGAGTGAGAGAGGCAAAAGAGGAAAATCAGCTAATTTAGACTTTTGGGAAATCTCTGTTTCTTCAAAACCTACTGCAAGTCTATGTCCGCAAAATGCCAAACGAAAGACGAATAAGTGGAACAAAAGAACCTAATACTCTCTATTCAGGACACAAAACGAAAATAATAAAGAAAAGTTCAGAAATTCGAGATTTTCCAACACTAATGTAAACGCATACATTCACCTAGGCGTTTCTTATAGAAATTTCGGAAGAATTTCTACAATTCCGGAGAACCACACTTTTTCTATACGAAACCAACCTGGAAAGGCCTACTAATAGCAAGAAAATCATTCTCCATATCCCGTAGCTAGATCCGCAACCCACATCCGGGCTTAAATATCGAGATGAATTGTGAATTTTCAAAAATTCGATATCACTTATTTCCGCTACCTGAAGTAGATAAGGTCTTTTTTCGTAAAACACTGAAGAGCCAAGCAAGATCAGCTGAATTGAAAGAAGATATCTTCTTGGTACTCTAATGATCTCCAGTTTTCTGAGAAAAATTGGATTTCATTTTAGTGCATTCTTTTCATTTCAAATTCCGCCTTTGAAAATATTTAATTCTCAAATATTCAGTACATTCATTTCGATAGGCAGAGTAAATGTACAAAGCCGTTTATCTGTGTTTAACGTTGTTTTTCCGCATGCCGTTGAAGATTTCGACGTTTTTCTGATATTGATATGCGATAAACCGGAACTGACGACGTTTTTCACTCTTGTCGCATTCTGGAATTTTCAGATTTTCGGATTTGCCTATAAAAGCAGATTTTTCCCCGCGACGCTCTCTGTTTTACTCTTTAGTCTCTTTAGTTTAAGCATGGGCAAACTACGGCCCGCGGGCCAGGTCCGGCCCACGTGAAAGTCTAATCCGGCCCGCGTCAAGATTTTGAAACAATCACCAGTATTTTTGTTTTCTAAGTTTGACCGCCTGATAAGGAAAAGCAATGTCACCTAATACCGAGTTTTCTCAAAGCGTAAGTTGCGTACTGTTTATTATCATCTTAAAATGTTGAAGATTATACATCGAAGACGACAAATTAGCTGGAAACGTATTAGGTGTTAGGTGGAAGAAGGACTGATAAATGGGGGCGTCATAGATGCTGAAGTGAACCAAGTCCATGCAGCCTAGTTTTGGGATACATGACTTAGGTTAGAATATAAGCATATGCTTACATTCACTTTACACAAATCTAAAGAAGTCACTTTTGAATTAATTGGTGATAAACAACTTCTATGTCATGTATTTCAAAACTAGGCGGCCTGGACTTGGTTCACTTCAGACCTGAATCCCTCAAATGAAAGTCCACCAATTTGTTATTCAAATTGCATAGACTTGTGCTCGAGGCTCAGCCTTAGTACTGCGTGTGCATCTGGCAGCGGTTGGCATTATTTCTTGTAATCCCCAGAAAAAGCAAAAGTCGCCAAATCTCCTTCGATGTTTCAACGACTGCATCACAGAACACAAATAATGATGCATGGAATCCAAAACTTGCAACGAACGGCTTGTTGCTGAGCTCCAAACGTGAAGGCAGTATTCAAGTGTGATTAATACACTTAAAAAATTTATTCAATATTTCGATGCTGCGTAGTTTGAATCGATTAAGTAACGGTTTCCTTCTAAATGGAAATTTTTGAGCTTTAAGAACAGTATTAATTATTGGATCTAACATTAATTTTAGTTTAGCAAAGTTTGCGCGCAACTTAGCATAGGTGTAGTGTTCTAGTTCTCTCAATTCTAAACTAAATTATGTTGGATTTGCTTGGGAGTCTTGGGACCTCGAGTTATAGCAGTCAACAGCACGGTTACTGAGATGATGATATTATGCTCGTGGTGGTTAGTAACGAATCAAGCATTAAAATTTTCGTTTGGTTCGTTGTCAACGTCTGTGTAATTCGAAGTATTTTTGACCTTTTAATTTTCATTGATGAGAGCAACAAAAATATCACATATTTTTCAAAAATTTCAAGAAACAAACAATCACGCCCTTCAAAGTTGTAACAAAGCAAATTTTCAATTAGTTTTGTTTCCGAATTATTCATTTTCATATTTCCGTAACGTGAATTGATTAAGTCGACCGGTTTCAGGCCGCGCGGACCCATGTGTTCCCGGATCGCGATGTCTTCAACGTGAGGTCAAGGGGGGATATCGTATGCCGAATTTGTTTAATTGCGCATTTGACAATTGTATAAAAAAGGGCCGTGCCGGGTATAAATTCGAGCGATTTCGTAAATTCAGTCGATGAAGCCAGAGTGTTCCATCAACCGTCCGAGAAGTATACCTGATAGTAAGTACATTCAAGGGTTACACATGGGCAAGGTCTCAGGTATGATTATTTTAATTACTCTTTTGGTTAATTTGCCGGTTTATTTATTTTCCCACATACCCTTCTTTCCGCCGTGGAGTTGTGTAGTAGCTTCAAATGGCCTACACTACCCCATGGACTTTCCCAGTATGCGTAGGTGTGTACGCTAGCTTCAAATGGCGCGTACATGCTTCCGTGTCATCCTTCCACCGTACCGCCCGGGTCCTGGAGGCCATGCATTAGCTTGAAACGGCCTGCATGTCTCCTGGTATCCTAAAAGTACAGGGGTGTACGATGTTAGCTTCAAACGGCCCATCCTACACTCTTGTCAGGTACGTTCCGCCGTCTCTAACTCAGCCCACCCTTACCGTACCGCCTGAGTTCCTAGAGGTGATGCATTAGCTTCAAACGGCCTGCATCTCTCTTGGGATTCCGAGTGTGCGGGAGTGTACGATGTTAGCTTCAAACGGCCCATCCTACACACCTGCCAGGTATGTTCCTTTGTTACCCTTTTTTACCCCGCCTTTCCCTAACCGTACCGCCCGAGTTCTTGGAGATTATGCATTAGCTTCAAACGGCCTGCATCGCTCCTGGAATTCCGAGTGTACAGAGGTGTACGATGTTAGCTTCAAACGGCCCATCCTACACAACTGTCCGTTATGATCCCCTTCGAACTAGGCCACCCACCGGGGTTACGGGGGTGGGTACAGCCCCCGTGATTTCGGAACACCTTGGATTCCGAGGACACCCTTGCGGGTGTGTTCGTCGTCCTTGTTCCGTGGTTTAGTTTTTCCCTCGGTTCACCAATGTATACCGGCAAACCGCCGTCCGTCTTAACACCAGTCTCGCTTATAATAACCGACTTTGCCCATGTTACTACCCGCCGCTTGTACGCAACGTAGAGTTAACTTGCACTGTTTTCACTTACGCTCTTGCTTCATTCTAACTCCGACCGCTTCATCCCGCATTTTTACTTTGCTCACTCATCACTCTTCGACATCAAAAGCACGTTACATCCCGCTTCTGCTTCTGCACCGCTTATTCACCCTATACCCTGTACGACATCATTATGTATATAGAAGATATTGAATAGAAGTTTCATGGTTATTGTGTGTTTTATTTTTCTCCCGAATAGAGTTTCTAAGATATTTCAGAGATAGGGGACTGTCCGAACTTCATGAACATCTGACCCCTGGACATAACTTTCTCTGACTGTAGCTCCTGGTCACCTGTAGGATACCGCCTACAGGTTCCGAGTGTCCTCAACACTTTAAACTAGAGGTGGCGCCCGAGGTTTCTATCTTCGGAGAAGAAGACGGCAACAGATGGAGACAGGAGGTCGTCACAAAGTACCTTTGACTAATATTTACAACATTAATACTGGAGGGAATAGCACCAAATATGACGGGCGGAATCTGGTATCGTGGGCATATTTAATGAATAATCATAATATCTCGGGAACAACTGCATATTGTTATGTGAACAGGTGTTTTCCACTATGAAACTATGAATAGCAGCGTAAGCAACCGACTATAAATCTGCCTACAGATTACTCTAACGTGACGTGGGCCCATGTCATAATGCGCATGATTCGAAAATCTAACATCGGATTTTGCGCGGAAGCGTTCAATGTGGGAACGTGTCAACGTCACGTCTGACTAATTTAACGCTTCCGCAAAAAATCCTATATTAGATTTTCGAATAATGCGCATTATGACTCGGGCCCACGTCACGTCAGAGTAATCTGTTGGCACCTTTAGTGACCAGCTTTTAGCATCATCACGGCCAATTTCTACCAGAGTATGGACAATTCTTAGAAGCTCAATCACAGTTTCATTTTTCACATACTCTTTCGTATCCTACCGAACAATAATTAATTTTTGTCATTTTTTTTTTTTAATTTTCTAGGATGTTAGTCATGTTTGATGTAAAAATCGAAAAAAAGTTAATCACTTGTAAAAATGTGTATTTTTTTTGGCCCGCCTAGGTAATTTTTCATTTTATCTGGCCCTCCCCTCAAAAAGTTTGCCCATGCCTGCTTTAGTTAGTTTACGCTCCGTACTTTTCTGCGATTCGACTTTAATTGTGTGCACGACAAGCCGTTCAACAAATTTATAAATAATTTGGTGTCGCGAGTATTAGTGCTCTTAGGAATTAATTTTTAGTTTTCGTTTGTTTTCCGCGAGTGCCTGAAATATTGGAGGTAGGTCCCCGTCTTTTCCGTTCAGTTTCTTCATACACCGGTTACTTCTTTGACACTGCTGTACTGTATCGCTTTCTGTTATATTTTATCGTACTTTACCCTGTTTCGCGAGTCTGACTTTTCCCTCTGCTATCAGTCATGGTGCGTAAGCCCTTGGGGTACTGAAGGAAAAGTCCCGTCAACCCCCCTGTTCGCGTTCCGCGTCGTAAGTGTTGAATCCGAAATCTCTTCTTTTCTATCAGTCATGGCGCGTAAGCCCTTGGGGTAGAGAATAAGAGATACCGCTCGTCGTCAGTGAAATCCCGTAGTTGCGCTGGAAATAGACCTTTTCTTCGCTATCAGTCATGGAGCGTTAGCCCTTGGGGTAGCGAGTAGAGTAGATTCGCCCTGGTTGTGTTTCTTTCATTTCTGGAGAAATACAATTAATTACATCCCGATACCGTATAGCAAGTCATTTCACTTCGCGAGGTCATCCTTAGTATCCATTTCGTCAGTTCTGGTTGGCGCATTTTATTGAACAACCTTTTATTTTTCACTGTGTCCAGTATAATCTTTGCCAAGTGCTCGTGACCGGAGAGAATTTTCCGAATGTATGTTTGCTGATCGATTCACTCATATTTCATACCTACACATATTTTCGTTGTACATATAATCAGTTTCCGAAGGTGTGAATAAACTGGTACATAATTTGATTTTGACTACATCGTTATCGCTATCACCCTAGATAACAGCGAACTCTGTCTCCGACTGACAGCTATTCTGCTAGGTTTGCTATTCTTCCTAGTGAAAAGAATAGCTGGCGCTCGAGATAAGTTTTCTCCGAGGTGACCACGTTATAGTACCTAACTTCATTATATGTCAATGTTTACTTGGATATTTCGATTTTTATTAATGTAAGAAGTTATTTTAGAATAACATCAGAGTAATATCAGCTTGAAAACATTTTTGTTCGAGATTAACCATGCCAATTCAATATATTGAATCTTTCAAAAGGTAGAGGTCAAGATAGATTTCTCAAGAATTGTGAACGATGGATTTGAATCAAATAGTGCCTAGTTGTACGAAGGCACAATTTCTTATAATTTCACGAATTTTTTTCCTGGTACATAGTAACTGGAATTGAGGATGAATTGACACTGAATATGTAAAGAAGCAACCAGAAAACAATGATCGATGGCAAAATCTCAATAAGAATCTAAATAAACTTTATTTTCCTCTCATATAACACTCTGAATATTATATATTACTGCGAGCAGAAAGTAGAAGACATGAAGTATGTATACTCTATTCACTTTCATAAAACACTCCGTTGGCCATGAAATAATGTTCTCAAGTTTTGTAACTAAAACGGAGTAACGTTGACACTAATGAAATGTCGTGAATGTCACAACGACGTGGCCACAACTAATATTACAATAATACCGAAAGTTATTGAAAAAGAGAGAAAACAAAGTATCAGGAAGTGCTATTTAGAATTGAGGGCTGTTCATTCAAATAGTAACCCCTAAAATGTATAATATACGTACATATTCAATGTTGGTAAGTAAATTTATGTTTTGGTTAATCTGATTTTAAACAACTTATATTTGAGCTGAATGTTTCTTCAATCAGAAATACTATGATCGAAGAGAATGATAATAAGAACTATTGAAGAATTCAACATTCTTGTAATTATCCATTTATTCGTTTGAGAGATTTCCATTTCCTACCACTTTTCATCTTTGGGTTGATTTTTTTGATGTAAGGTATTCAACATCACCCAAAGAAGATAACCAACATTAACGCTTCACAAGCAATTGCATGTATCACTAATTTGAGTTTCTTCCATAGCAAAAACAAATACAATATACAGCAACTGTACAGATACTGCACTACAAGTGCCACCTGAATGCAACACAGAGATTGCTGTACTGAAACTGCACAGTTTCTGTATTGATAATTCCCCATTTTAAAAATGCAATTTTTGACATACAGTGACTGCACAGTTTCTGTATTGATATTTCTGCATAAAAAAATGCAGTATTTGATATACAGTAACTGCGCAGTTTCTGTAATGCTGCAATGCGACCAGTGTAGGAAGGTACCCCAGCAAACACTGAAATGCAGTCACTGTACAAAAACTGTACTTCGTTGCTTCAATTGACTGCAGTTACGGTAATGCAATAACTGCACCAAAAAGGACCGTATATGTCCAGGTGGACTTTGCAGTTACTGTACAGTACAAACTGCATTCGACATACAGCCACAGCTGCACTTCAAAAACAGCGATGGCATCGCAATCCACTGTACAGCAAGCTGCAATTCAAATGCAGCAGTGACGTGCTAAAACTGTACAGCAAGCTGTACTTTAAATGCAGTATTCACTTTGCAAAAACTGCACAGATAGCTGCACTTCAAATGCAGCAGTTACGTGCTAAAACTGTACAGCAAGTTGTACTTTAAATGCAGTGGTCACTGTGCAAATACTGTACAGTTAGCTGTGTTTTATATGCAGTTTGTTCACGCAAGAACTGTACAGCAAGCTGTATTTTATATACAATAGACACTGTGCTCAAACTATACAGTAGCTGCACTTTAAATGTAGCAGTCACTGTGTACCCAGCAAACACTGAAATGCAGTCACTGTACAAAAACTGTACTTCGTTGCTTCAATTGACTGCAGTTACGGTAATGCAATAACTGCACAAAAAAGGACCGTATATGTCCAGGTGGACTTTGCAGTTACTGTACAGTACAAACTGCATTCGACATACAGCCACAGCTGCACTTCAAAAACAGCGATGGCATCGCAATCCACTGTACAGCAAGCTGCAATTCAAATGCAGCAGTGACGTGCTAAAACTGTACAGCAAGCTGTACTTTAAATGCAGTATTCACTTTGCAAAAACTGCACAGATAGCTGCACTTCAAATGCAGCAGTTACGTGCTAAAACTGTACAGCAAGTTGTACTTTAAATGCAGTGGTCACTGTGCAAATACTGTACAGTTAGCTGTGTTTTATATGCAGTTTGTTCACGCAAGAACTGTACAGCAAGCTGTATTTTATATACAATAGACACTGTGCTCAAACTATACAGTAGCTGCACTTTAAATGTAGCAGTCACTGTGTAAAAACTATATCGAAACTTGCAATTACGAAACAATATTCTATTAGAGAAGTTTCCTAGTTATAAACAGAAAATCTATACTGCAAATCAGAAATTTTCAATTTCACTTAGTATTTTTGCGGTAAGCGCAAAGGTGACTTCACGCTAATTGAGACATAGCCTACTCTTAGGGGTGGAGATTAATGAACCATAGGAGTTAGCTACGACAATCGTCGAGGCAGCGTAGATCGTGCCTGCTATAAACGCTGGTTACATAGAGGACATAGAGTAATGCGTCGCCGGTGGCGCCATCGTTTGGCGTATGCTGCACCGCAATAGACGTGTATGCTACCCTGTGATCGCAACCGTCAAGAGCAGTGATGCCATCATTTGGCTAATTCTGGTACCACCATGGTGCGATGAAGTATTCTTCTATCATGGGTATAATCCATATTTTGGTAATGAACGGAGTCTTCAATTATTGAATTAAATCTGTTTATGAAATGTCTCTTTAACCTTCATAATCGAATTTTCAACTTCTTGAAGAAGGTATATGTTTAAGTTTTAGGAATTCCTATGAATTATTATTCTAGATTCTATTATTAACTCTATATCAAATACTCCATTTTTGAAATCAAGAATTGCAAATACAGAAACTGTGCAGTCACTGTATATCAAAAACTGCGTTTTGAAAATGCAGAATTATCAATACAGAAACTATGCAGTCACTGTACATCAAAAACTGCGTTTTGAAAATGCAGAATTATCAATACAGAAACTATGCAGTCACTGTACATCACAAACTGCATTTTGAAAATGCAGAATTATCAATACAGAAACTATGCAGTCAATGTACATCAAAAACTGCGTTTTGAAAATGCAGAATTATCAATACAGAAACTATGCAGTCAATGTACATCAAAAACTGCATTCTGAAAATGCAGAATTATGAATACAGAAACTGTGCAGTTACTGTACATCAAAAACTGCGTTTTGAAAATGCAGAATTATCAATACAGAAACTGTGCAGTTACTGTACATCAAGAACTGCGTTTTGAAAATGCAGAATTATCAATACAGAAACTGTGCAGTTACTGTACATCAAGAACTGCGTTTTGAAAATGCAGTATTATCAATACAGAAAATCTGCAGTCACTGTACATCAAAAACTGCGTTTTGAAAATGCAGAATTATCAATACAGAAACTATGCAGTCACTGTACATCAAAAACTGCGTTTTGAAAATGCAGTATTATCAATACAGAAAATCTGCAGTCACTGTACATCAAAAACTGCGTTTTGAAAATGCAGAATTATCAATACAGAAACTATGCAGTCACTGTACATCAAAAACTGCATTTTGAAAATGCAGAATTATCAATACAGAAACTATGCAGTCACTGTACATCAAAAACTGCGTTTTGAAAATGCAGTATTATCAATACAGAAAATCTGCAGTCACTGTACATCAAAAACTGCGTTTTGAAAATGCAGAATTATCAATACAGAAACTATGCAGTCACTGTACATCAAAAACTGCATTTTGAAAATGCAGAATTATCAATACAGAAACTATGCAGTCACTGTACATCAAAAACTGCGTTTTGAAAATGCAGTATTATCAATACAGAAAATCTGCAGTCACTGTACATCAAAAACTGCGTTTTGAAAATGCAGAATTATCAATACAGAAACTATGCAGTCACTGTACATCAAAAACTGCATTTTGAAAATGCAGAATTATCAATACAGAAACTATGCAGTCACTGTACATCAAAAACTGCGTTTTGAAAATGCAGAATTATGAATACAGAAACTGTGCAGTTACTGTACATCAAAAACTGCGTTTTGAAAATGCAGAATTATCAATACAGAAACTGTGCAGTTTCAGTACAGCAATCTCTGTGCTGCATTCTGGTGGCATTTGTAGTGCAGTATATGTAAAGTTGCTGTATATTGTGTTTGTTGGGTAAAAACCATATCGAAACTTGCAATTACGAAACAATATTCTATTAGAGAAGTTTCCTAGTTATAAACAGAAAATCTATTCTGCAAATCAGAAATTTTCAATTTCACTTAGTATTTTTGCGGTAAGCGCAAAGGTGACTTCACGCCAATTGAGACATAGCCTACTCTTAGGGGTGGAGATTAATGAACCATAGGAGTTAGCTACGACAATCGTCGTAGTCTGGATGAACTCACAGAGTTATGTCAAACACTTTTGGTGTCTTTCGCCAATTGGTGTAAGCTGAATGCACTTGTTCTGAATTTAGATAAGACAAAGGTAGTAAAATTTGGTTTGAAGAAAGGAAATAATTTAGTTCTAAAACATGGTCATTATAACTTGATTTCTGAAGAGTCTACAAAGTTTCTGGGTATTTATATTGATGAGTGTCTGAGATGGTCCGAGCAGATATCACATGTCAGCAGGAAGCTTAGTTCTTCATATTATGCAATTCGTCGTATTAGGGATTCTCTTCCTCTTGCTGCTGTCCTGAATGTTTACTACAGCTTGGTTTTTAGCCACATCCCAACAAACACAATATACAGCAACTGTACAAATACTGCACTACAAATGCCACCAGAATGCAGCACAGAGATTGCTGTACTGAAACTGCACAGTTTCTGTATTGATAATTCTGCATTTTCAAAACGCAGTTTTTGATGTACAGTAACTGCACAGTTTCTGTATTCATAATTCTGCATTTTCAAAATGCAGTTTGTGATGAACAGTGACTGCATAGTTTCTGTATTGATAATTCTGCATTTTCAAAATGCAGTTTGTGATGTACAGTGACTGCATAGTTTCTGTATTGATAATTCTGCATTTTCAAAACGCAGTTTTTGATGTACAGTGACTGCAGATTTTTCTGTATTGATAATACTGCATTTTCAAAACGCAGTTTTTGATGTGCAGTAACTTCACAGTTTCTGTATTGATAATTCTGCATTTTCAAAACGCAGTTCTTGATGTACAGTAACTGCACAGTTTCTGTATTGATAATTCTGCATTTTCAAAACGCAGTTCTTGATGTACAGTAACTGCACAGTTTCTGTATTGATAATTCTGCATTTTCAAAACGCAGTTCTTGATGTACAGTAACTGCACAGTTTCTGTATTGATAATTCTGCATTTTCAAAACGCAGTTCTTGATGTACAGTAACTGCACAGTTTCTGTATTGATAATTCTGCATTTTCAAAACGCAGTTTTTGATGTACAGTAACTGCACAGTTTCTGTATTGATAATTCTGCATTTTCAAAACGCAGTTTTTGATGTACAGTGACTGCATAGTTTCTGTATTGATAATTCTGCATTTTCAAAACGCAGTTTTTGATGTACAGTGACTGCATAGTTTCTGTATTGATAATTCTGCATTTTCAAAATGCAGTTTGTGATGTACAGTGACTGCATAGTTTCTGTATTGATAATTCTGCATTTTCAAAACGCAGTTTTTGATGTACAGTGACTGCATAGTTTCTGTATTGATAATTCTGCATTTTCAAAACGCAGTTTTTGATGTACAGTGACTGCACAGTTTCTGTATTTGCAATTCTTGATTTCAAAAATGGAGTATTTGATATAGAGTTAATAATAGAATCTAGAATAATAATTCATAGGAATTCCTAAAACTTAAACATATACCTTCTTCAAGAAGTTGAAAATTCGATTATGAAGGTTAAAGAGACATTTCATAAACAGATTTAATTCAATAATTGAAAACTCCGTTCATTACCAAAATATGGATTATACCCATGATAGAAGAATACTTCATCGCACCATGGTGGTACCAGAATTAGCCAAATGATGGCATCACTGCTCTTGACGGTTGCGATCACAGGGTAGCATACACGTCTATTGCGGTGCAGCATACGCCAAACGATGGCGCCACCGGCGACGCATTACTCTAAGTCCTCTATGTAACCAGCGTTTATAGCAGGCACGATCTACACTGCCTCGACGATTGTCGTAGCTAACTCCTATGGTTCATTAATCTCCACCCCTAAGAGTAGGCTATGTCTCAATTAGCGTGAAGTCACATTTGCGCTTACCGCAAAAATTCTAAATGAGATTGAAAATTTCTGATTTGCAGAATAGATTTTCTGTTTATAACTAGGAAACTTCTCTAATAGAATATTGTTTCGTAATTGCAAGTTTCGATATAGTTTTTACACAGTGACTGCTACATTTAAAGTGCAGCTACTGTATAGTTTGAGCACAGTGTCTATTGTATATAAAATACAGCTTGCTGTACAGTTCTTGCGTGAACAAATTGCATATAAAACACAGCTAACTGTACAGTATTTGCACAGCGACCACTGCATTTAAAGTACAACTTGCTGTACAGTTTTAGCACGTAACTGCTGCATTTGAAGTGCAGCTATCTGTGCAGTTTTTGCAAAGTGAATACTGCATTTAAAGTACAGCTTGCTGTACAGTTTTAGCACGTCACTGCTGCATTTGAATTGCAGCTTGCTGTACAGTGGATTGCGATGCCATCGCTGTTTTTGAAGTGCAGCTGTGGCTGTATGTCGAATGCAGTTTGTACTGTACAGTAACTGCAAAGTCCACCTGGACATATACGGTCCTTTTTTGTGCAGTTATTGCATTACCGTAACTGCAGTCAATTGAAGCAACGAAGTACAGTTTTTGTACAGTGACTGCATTTCAGTGTTTGCTGGGATGGCATATAATGTCCTGATCTGGGGTTGCTCTGGGGATCTTATGAGGGTATTTGTAGCACAGAAACGCATCATTCGAATGATATTCCGTCTCAGTCCACTAACATCTTGTAAGACTGTATTTGTAAAACATGAGATTTTAACAGCTCCTTGTATATATTTATACAAATGTCTCTTATACATTAAAAAGAATGAGGCGTATACTCCTAAGCTTTCCGGCGCCCACAACTATGATACAAGGAATACTAGAACTTTTATTGTACCTAAACATAGAACAACGAAATATGAGACATCTGCTAAATATAAGAGTATTATTTTGTATAATCATCTTCCCGATTCAATTAAATCACTGAAGTTGTCTGCTTTTGGTAAGAAAATAAAATCTTTACTTTTAAGTAAATGTTATTATAGTATTGATGAATATCTTAATGATGAATGCATTCATTGATTTGTAATTTCAATTCCTCTCTATGTTATGTATATTTTGACTTGTCCTATACACTGTATTGTGTCTGAATGGATTAATAAAAACTATTCTATTCTATTCTATTCTATGCTGTCACTGTACATCACAAACTGCATTTTGAAAATGCAGAATTATGAATACAGAAACTGTGCAGTCACTGTACATCACAAACTGCGTTTAGAAAATGCAGAATTATCAATACAGAAACTGTGCAGTTACTGTACATCAAGAACTGCGTTTTGAAAATGCAGAATTATCAATACAGAAACTGTGAAGTTACTGCACATCAAAAACTGCGTTTTGAAAATGCAGTATTATCAATACAGAAAATCTGCAGTCACTGTACATCAAAAACTGCGTTTTGAAAATGCAGAATTATCAATACAGAAACTATGCAGTCACTGTACATCACAAACTGCATTTTGAAAATGCAGAATTATGAATACAGAAACTGTGCAGTTACTGTACATCAAGAACTGCGTTTTGAAAATGCAGAATTATCAATACAGAAACTGTGCAGTTACTGTACATCAAGAACTGCGTTTTGAAAATGCAGAATTATCAATACAGAAACTGTGCAGTTACTGTACATCAAGAACTGCGTTTTGAAAATGCAGAATTATCAATACAGAAACTGTGAAGTTACTGCACATCAAAAACTGCGTTTTGAAAATGCAGTATTATCAATACAGAAAATCTGCAGTCACTGTACATCAAAAACTGCGTTTTGAAAATGCAGAATTATCAATACAGAAACTATGCAGTCACTGTACATCACAAACTGCATTTTGAAAATGCAGAATTATCAATACAGAAACTATGCAGTCACTGTACATCAAAAACTGCGTTTTGAAAATGCAGAATTATCAATACAGAAACTATGCAGTCACTGTACATCAAAAACTGCGTTTTGAAAATGCAGAATTATGAATACAGAAACTGTGCAGTTACTGTACATCACAAACTGCATTTTGAAAATGCAGAATTATGAATACAGAAACTGTGCAGTTACTGTACATCAAAAACTGCGTTTTGAAAATGCAGAATTATCAATACAGAAACTGTGCAGTTTCAGTACAGCAATCTCTGTGCTGCATTCTGGTGGCATTTGTAGTGCAGTATTTGTACAGTTGCTGTATATTGTGTTTGTTGGGACGATCGGTAGAGTACGTTATTGACGATTATGCCCGAAAGGTCTGTCCTTTGGTGGAAGTTGGAACGTTTAACATTAGTCGTTGGGCGTTGGCCATATTGTTTTAGATTATTAGATTTGGATAGAAATTAAAGATTTGTTGAGAAGGTGAATTATGTGTGCAAAATTAGTGAATAGTATAAAGTATTGAACAGACTGACTTTACTCTGTTTTTTGTTGTGATAATAGTGTGCGAGGTGCAGTTTTTGTAGTTGACTGACGCATTTAAAGTGCAGCTTGCTGTAATGGTTTTGCACAGTGACTGCTGCATTCAAAATACAGCTGGCTGTACAGTTTTTGCACTTGACTGCTGCATTTAAAGTGGAGCTTGATGCACAGTGATTGCAATACCATCGCTTTATTTGAAGTGCAGCTACGCTGTATTGTGTCTGTATGTCGAATGCAGTTTGTACTGTACTGTAACTGTACAGTAGCGGGACTTACACGGTCCGTTTTGGTGCAGTTTCTGCATTACATTTGCTGCATTCATGTGCAGCAAACGCGGTACAGTTTTTATACAGTAGCGGGATTTCAGTGTTTGCTGAGACATTTAAAAACTGATTTCTTTTCTTCTTCATGCAAATATCTAGATAAGGAATGTTTTCAGTTTGTTTAAACGTTAAGAGGGGTCCACTCCATTTTAGGGGACAGTTCAAAACGCGAGAAGTTATGTCCTACGTCAGCAATCAATAATCTACCCAACAAACACAATATACAGCAACTGTACAAATACTGCACTACAAATGCCACCAGAATGCAGCACAGAGATTGACTGAAACTGCACAGTTTCTGTATTGATAATTCTGCATTTTCAAAACGCAGTTTTTGATGTACAGTAACTGCACAGTTTCTGTATTCATAATTCTGCATTTTCAAAATGCAGTTTGTGATGTACAGTAACTGCACAGTTTCTGTATTCATAATTCTGCATTTTCAAAACGCAGTTTTTGATGTACAGTGACTGCATAGTTTCTGTATTGATAATTCTGCATTTTCAAAACGCAGTTTTTGATGTACAGTGACTGCATAGTTTCTGTATTGATAATTCTGCATTTTCAAAACGCAGTTTTTGATGTACAGTGACTGCAGATTTTCTGTATTGATAATACTGCATTTTCAAAACGCAGTTTTTGATGTGCAGTAACTTCACAGTTTCTGTATTGATAATTCTGCATTTTCAAAACGCAGTTCTTGATGTACAGTAACTGCACAGTTTCTGTATTGATAATTCTGCATTTTCAAAACGCAGTTTTTGATGTACAGTAACTGCACAGTTTCTGTATTCATAATTCTGCATTTTCAAAAGCAGTTTGTGATGTACAGTGACTGCATAGTTTCTGTATTGATAATTCTGCATTTTCAAAACGCAGTTTTTGATGTACAGTGACTGCAGATTTTCTGTATTGATAATACTGCATTTTCTAAACGCAGTTTGTGATGTACAGTGACTGCATAGTTTCTGTATTGATAATTCTGCATTTTCAAAACGCAGTTTTTGATGTACAGTGACTGCATAGTTTCTGTATTGATAATTCTGCATTTTCAAAACGCAGTTTTTGATGTACAGTGACTGCATAGTTTCTGTATTGATAATTCTGCATTTTCAAAATGCAGTTTGTGATGTACAGTGACTGCATAGTTTCTGTATTGATAATTCTGCATTTTCAAAACGCAGTTTTTGATGTACAGTGACTGCAGATTTTCTGTATTGATAATACTGCATTTTCAAAACGCAGTTTTTGATGTGCAGTAACTTCACAGTTTCTGTATTGATAATTCTGCATTTTCAAAACGCAGTTCTTGATGTACAGTAACTGCACAGTTTCTGTATTGATAATTCTGCATTTTCAAAACGCAGTTCTTGATGTACAGTAACTGCACAGTTTCTGTATTAATAATTCTGCATTTTCAAAACGCAGTTTTTGATATACAGTGACTGCACAGTTTCTGTATTTGCAATTCTTGATTTCAAAAATGGAGTATTTGATATAGAGTTAATAATAGAATATAGAATAATAATTCATAGGAATTCTTAAAACTTAAACATATACCTTCTTCAAGAAGTTGAAAATTCGATTATGAAGGTTAAAGAGACATTTCATAAACAGATTTAATTCAATAATTGAAGACTCCGTTCATTACCAAAATATGGATTATACCCATGATAGAAGAATACTTCATCGCACCATGGTGGTACCAGAATTAGCCAAATGATGGCATCACTGCTCTTGACGGTTGCGATCACAGGGTAGCATACACGTCTATTGCGGTGCAGCATACGCCAAACGATGGCGCCACCGGCGACGCATTACTCTAAGTCCTCTATGTAACCAGCGTTTATAGCAGGCACAATCTACGCTGCCTCGACGATTGTCGTAGCTAACTCCTATGATTCATTAATCTCCACCGCCAAGAGTAGGCTATGTCTCAATTGGCGTGAAGTCACCTTTGCGCTTACCGCAAAAATACTAAGTGAAATTGAAAATTTCTGATTTGCAGAATAGATTTTCTGTTTATAACTAGGAAACTTCTCTAATAGAATATTGTTTCGTAATTGCAAGTTTCGATATGGTTTTTACACAGTAACTGCTACATTTAAAGTGCAGCTACTGTATAGTTTGAGCACAGTGTCTATTGTATATAAAATACAGCTTGCTGTACAGTTCTTGCGTGAACAAACTGCATATAAAACACAGCTAACTGTACAGTATTTGCACAGTGACCACTGCGTTTAAAGTACAACTTGCTGTACAGTTTTAGCACGTAACTGCTGCATTTGAAGTGCAGCTATCTGTGCAGTTTTTGCAAAGTGAATACTGCATTTAAAGTACAGCTTGCTGTACAGTTTTAGCACGTCACTGCTGCATTTGAATTGCAGCTTGCTGTACAGTGGATTGCGATGCCATCGCTGTTTTTGAAGTGCAGCTGTGGCTGTATGTCGAATGCAGTTTGTACTGTACAGTAACTGCAAAGTCCACCTGGACATATACGGTCCTTTTTGGTGCAGTTATTGCATTACCGTAACTGCAGTCAATTGAAGCAACGAAGTACAGTTTTTGTACAGTGACTGCATTTCAGTGTTTGCTGGGTATATGGGGTTTTCATTATAATTCAATTCAATCAGATCGTTATCTCGGAAAGTCAGAAAATTTTTCATTCGTCAAAAAATTGAGAGGTTTTTTTATGTTTATTATGATACTCACTATCCGTGGTGACATAGTTTTTTCAATTAAATAGGTAAGGAGATCAAAATTTATATTGAAATTGATTTGTTCTAGTTTCTATCATTATGTTACAGAAATAAACGCGAACCTGCATACAAGGTTGATCACTTAACGTAACCATAAGGTAATGGAATGCTTCGCCTTCCACCATACCGTTGTATTTTGAATCCCATATAATAAAAAATACTACAGGGTCATGTGGGAAGGGGTGGCACTTCTATGAAAAATTCCCGCATTGTATTGAAGGAAGCACTGAGGAATATTACTCCCCAAATATGGGCAAATACAATTAGCCATACGGAACTACAGAAGAAGAAATTAAACGTATGAAGGACGGGAAAATACCATTTCATATTCAAGATATACCTATTACCTGTAGACGAATGTGAAATTTTCTTAATTTACTGATTTGAAATAAAAAGTTATAAAACACAAACTAAAAACTCTTACTATGTCTTTTCAGTTCTTTGAATTGTTTGCGAGTATGCTGTAGTTCACGTTCATGTTATTTCCATTTGTATCTTTTTTCTCTGGATGCATAAAATATTTCATCACAGAAAAGTGTTTTTTAATTTTATTGTTATTATTTTATTTATAATCTGCTCATTCCCATGTGCTTATAAAAAGCTTATAAAAGCTAATGACGTACTCAATTCGTTATTTCCTGACGGTGGACGTTATCGACGCAAAAATGACGTACTATGAACGTCATTAAAGGTGACGTAATAAAGACGTCTTCACGTGAGATCAATATGCCGTCAATAATGACGTACTCAATTGGTGATTTCCTGACGGTGTCATCGACTCAAAAATGACGTACTATGTCTCTGAAATACTGACAGTACTGTTCAGGAATATCGGAACAGACGGAAGAAGCTATGTTGCTCTGACGAGGTCAAACGAGACCGAAACCATGGTCAGCATCTGCTTTTCTTCGATGGAGCCTTCTCTATTTGGTGGCCCTAACGATGGCATATTGGGTAGCTCATTCAGATCGTAACTCCTGTCGAATTCGTATCGGAGAGTGGTCGGCATCTGAATTAATTTTTATTATATTTGTTGCCTTCCTCTTAAGGCATCTCTTTCATAAGACGTCATACACTGACGTCAAAAAGACGTCAACTTTGAGGTCTACATGACGTCTTACATGAGAGAGAGAGAGATTTATTGATGATTGTCACGAACATTACATTGTTTTCACACGTCAAGATAAAAACTTTAATATATATAAATAGAATAAAAAGCCAAAGACAAAAAAACAGTTAAATAAATAAAAGTTACATAAAATCCATGTCATCCAGAGTCAGACCATGAAATTCGTCAACTGAATAAAATATAGAATAGAATAGAATATCTTTATTCACCAATAATAATTATTAACAAAACAATGAAGATGGGAAACGTCATACAGGAAAAAAATAAATAAAAACAGAGAAGATCAACATTCAATGTTACTCTTCAGGAATTCACTAACAGTGTATGGCTCTCGTCGTAACAATAGGCTGTAGACCTCTTTTCGAAAACATTTGAAGTTATCAATTTGACGTATTTTGGATGGTAGTTTGTTATATAGTTTTAGGCACATATATGTACAATTACTTTCTGTCAGGGACAACGTATGTAGAGGGTACAAAAAAAATTGGTTTCGGGTCTTAGGCGCGGTTCTCACTGGAGCGATACGACAAGCGATGCAACATGAGCAATCTTTTATCGCCCGATGCAACTTTTATCTTCGCAACACTCCAGTGCACACTGAAGCGATACGATATCCAAATTAAGCGCTTAATTGTCAATCAATTACGAAATTCTATGCTACTTTTTCCGATTTGATTCTCAATCACCTTTCTGTCGCTGAAGCGACACGGCAGCTGTGTCGCCCAAACCGACGCGATTTCGATATTTATCGGTGTAGTATCGCGATCGCTTCAGTGTGCACTGAATTAGTTGCTTCCATTACGTTTGCACGGTTATAAGAGAGCCGTGTCGAATCAGGGTCGGGTTGCTTATCGAATCACCTGTCGCATCGTTTATCGTATCGCTCCAGTGAGAACCGCGCCTTATATGAATCACTTTTCCTAAATTTGTCGAAAAGGTTTTTATTTTGGAACAGGAACTGCAGACATCTATAGATATAGATGCCAGAAAGTGTGAGAATGTTATTCTTTCCACGGCAGGATTCCCGGTACCTCAGACCAAAAAGAACGCTAACGACCATCTTCTGGATGTAAAAAACCTCTTTCACATGTCGACTATTCCCCCAAAAAATGACACCATAGCTAATCACGGACTGAAAGTTGGAGAAATAAATTGACTTCAAAAATTCCAAGCTGAGCTCCGATCTCAACACCCGCAAAACAAACACTGTCTGGCTTAATCTTCTGCGCAATTTATCAACATGCTCTGTCCACTCAAGGTGTTCATCAATGTGGATACCCAGAAACTTGGTTGTTGTTCCAGGAGAGATAATTTCTCCTGATAATGTGAGCTGATGTTCTGCTTCAACACTTCTTGGTTTATGGGAAAAGAAAACAAATTCCGTCTTATCTACATTGAGATGTTAGTTATTTAGTGTGCACCATGATTGCACAGATTGGTGAGTATATTCAAGGAGGCCCTGAAGATCTTCACGGTTTTTCCCGCGTATTAGAATGTTTGAGTCGTCAGCAAAGTTGATGAATGCTATTGATGGTAGATATGTCATTCTAGATATATCATTTCCTTCCCTGAAGGCGGAGAGTATATTTCTAACGATATTAGGAATGTCATTTATATATACACCAAATAGCAGCGGACCCAGAACACTGCCCTGTATCACACCTTGCTAAATAAATGAGTCTACGGATGTATAATCAACTCCATCTATCCTAAGAGATACATGCTGAGAGCGTCCGCTGAGATAGCTCTTAAAGAACTTGAGTTGAGCATCTCGTATGCCATATGCCTCAAGTTTCTGTAGTAAAAATCGCATGATTTACTGAATCGAATGCCTTCGAGAAATCTAAGAAGAATCCGAGTATCCGTTCATTCATCTCCAAGCCCTCAGTTATCATCTCCACTAGTTCGTAAATCGCTGTCTCAGTGCTTTTTCCATTCAAGAAACCATGTTGTTGTGGATTTAAAACCTTGAATTTCCTGAAGAAGCTGAGAAGTCTATTTACTATAATTTTCTCGAAAATTTTGGAGAAGGTACTTAAGAGACTTATAGGTCTGTACTTATTTATATCATTTGGATCATTCTTCTTGTAAACAGGTTTTATCACAGCTATTTTGAGCATATCCGGAAATACTCCGTACTGAAAACTGTTATTCAGGATATGTCGTAATGGTTGAGTAATGCAAGAGAAACTTCTTATTATTACTTTCGTGGGTATACCATCAAAACCGACGCTTTTTTTATTCGCCAAGTTATTGACTACATGTAAGATGTCTAAAACTCTGGTGTATTCACTGATTCGATTTTGTTTTTAATTTCGTGGGGATATGGGATCAGTTTCGTTTTTTCCACTGTAGGTAGCGCCGCTTAGAATTTGACAGAGCATTGTCAATTGATATTTGAAAATAATTTGAATACTCTCCTACGACTCAAGAATATGTTGTATTTATAAGCGATTGGTGTGTGAAAATGTATTAGTTTCGAGCATGGGCGCCCGCAGAAACCCGCAGAAATTTTTCTCAGGGGGGCAAAATATCATCTACGATTAGTTTTACTGAAAGAAAACATTCTCTAACGGTGTCTATCAGAATCTCAGGGGGGGCCGTGGCCCCCCCTGGCCCCCCCCCTGCGGGCGCCCATGGTTTCGAGAAAGGGTGTAGAACATTCATTTATTTAACATGTCGTTCAGTAAGTTCAGTTTACTGTATGGACAATCAAGAACTATTATAGCTAAGAATTCGGTGTTGTTGTAATTTGAGGCAGAACCAAATCAGATGAACGAACATTCGGGACTGATATAGCTAAGTTTTATCGCAACTTCAGCAATATGTCAAAGAAACTGTATTGGAAATACGTGATGTAAATAGTGAGCATGTATTGAGAATCAGAAATACATATCTCTATTCGAGTCTGTTCTTTAAATATTCTTCCTGAGTAGTGAAAATTCCCTTTCCGTCAACTGAATATATTGGATATTCGGCCAATCAACTGTGTTTTATTGAAATCATATTGAATAACCCCCCTCACGAATTCATGTTGTCAAACGGAAATTATCTTGAAGAAGAACAGTAAATACTCATTCGAACCCTTATTCGATAATGTTGAAATATTGACAGATTTGTTTTTACAACGAAAATTAAACTGTAAATCACAAATATTCCTTAACAGCTGACGAAATGGGCCAGTTCATATTTTGAACTCGTTGATCGATATTCGATATCAAAGCCAAACAAAATAAAACGAGAGAGTATCATTGGACTTCCTTTGGTAGAACAAGGATAGAACGAAGCAAATGACATGGTGGCGCCGCCACGAAACTGATCCCATATCCCCGATTTTCTGAATTGTTGATGCTTGCAAAAAGTGACAAGTGCACACACCAGTGTTTTAGACATCTTAACTACATGTTCGATTTCTATATCAGTTACGTCGAACATAAAAAAAAAATGATCCAGCCGAGTAACACCATTCAATGTCTGTGACACATTGCAGTGTTGATGTTGGTTTGCCGAGTTTCCAAATAGAAAGCCAAAATCCTCTAGTAGCTAGTTGCTGGGGCTCGTTAATATTGCCAAATTTAGGTTTTCTTTGTGGTCTACCTGTTTTCTCATTGATAATGTTCTGAATTGTTTTCGATTTATTTGTAGAATTTTCATATTTTTGACGATAGAAATTCTTCTTACTCTTTCTAAGTGCAATATCGTATAAGTTTTTCAGTTTTTTGTATATAAATCAAGAAATGATGGATTAGTACTGGCTACAGTAAAAACTAAATCAAGCTGTTTCTTGATATTTTCTACCTTAGAATTTTATGGGATAGTTTTATGACTTTTTTTTATTATCTTTACTGGGAAACATTCTTCGAACTCTTTTTTATAAATACGAAAAAACAATATCCACTGTGAGTTAACATCTTCTAATGGCAGTTCGAATAACTCCTTCCAATCGTGATCTGATAATTTGTTACAAAATTCTGAAATTTTTGTTTCATCGATGGGACGAGTTGTTATTGTTTCCGTTTTATCGTATTTGGTTGAATGTTTGAATAGAACCACTTGGGCTGAATGATCAGAAAGATGAGGATTTTCGCAGTGACCCGAAGCGCAATATTAGTAATCACGTTATCAATACATGCTTCTTTACGTGTTGGCTCATCTATAATCAATCGTGAATTAAAAGATTCGATGATTGAGGTCAGGGTTCTCTTATTCATATCCCTGGAAGTTTCCTCAAAATAAATATTAAAATCACTAGCAATAAAGAGGGGGATGTTTTTTGTTTATTAGGACTTGCATCATCACTGAATGCTGACGATGATCTATAAATCGAAATAACTGCGATCGGCGTATTGTTGATATTTATCATTACAGCAGAACATTCGAAAGAAATCGGTATGCTCATATTTAATATATTAACTGCTAACATCTTCTTCACTTCATCCTTGAACACCATGACCTTTAAGGTACGTCATTATAACTTACGCTTGCTGCCTGGGGTCAGTTCCTTGCTAAGATGAATTAAGGTTGCTCTTCCGAAAAATTATCGATGAGGTCACATCTCAAATTTTGAACACGCTTAATAGCATATTCTCTGATCAGTGCGTGCAATTTCAAACACTCCTCGACCTATTCGAGCATATAAACAACAAAAAACTGTCTTCGAAATTCTGAATTATTTCAACTAGGAGACTCGCACCGTACAGATTATAGATAAATGTTGAACGATTTCAAATAGTTGCTCTTGATTATCAATCTCTTCCAAGTATTATTTCGCAATGTTTTCCGAGAGACAGATAGTATTTAAGTATCGACCAAAGAATTGAACAACACTGTTAATAAGAAATATTTAAAATGTGTTGACATATAGTCCATTCAAGAATTATTGACATCCCAGTAGGACTTGAAAGTCCAGACGCAGCTTAAATCTGGTCAAAAAAGATCTTCAATAATTTCTGTAGTTTCAATCACAGAAATGGAATATTTAAATATAACCTAAAAGAGTATTTGAAAAGAAGAAATATTCAAATTCAGAGCATATTTATCAGCAATCAAAATTGATAAAATTATGTTTCCGATTTGTTGGATTAAATTAAGAAAGTAAACAGCTGTACAAAATTAAAATTATCTTCCGTCAGTGCATAGATTCACAATAATTGGTCTGAGGATTGCCTTTTATTCACAATACCAACCTAAATTCCGCAACACAAAATCTGAACTTATGGGCTATTACCAACTTAAATTCGATTTTCCATAGCCACCTGAGATGTCAATCATTCCTGAATGGACTATAAGCTCCACAAACCTAAGTTCGGGTTTTATTACACTTTTTTGAGTCTCCGCTTACAGATATCACATGAGAGCAGAGAGGTGGAAATTTTCAGCTACTACTGCACTTATAGACAATGCTGAAACCTGAAACTTATTCTAATGAAAATCATATTATTCAGTTTCCTTCAGTTTGATCACGGATTTCCATATCGACTGACTGAGTGGGTCATCATCAACTTGCTCATCGAACACAATTGGCGCAGATCATTAGATTCGTCCTAGTCTATGTTTCGATCGAACGTCAAAAAAGCGGAGGAATAATGACCCCAGCATTCGTGCAAAAAGTCCTGCTGATGACGGCAGAAACGGCTACAGCCATCCGGTCCAATTGCCCGGCATAATGCCCCACCAGTGGTGGTTATCTGGATAGTAATTATATGAGCATAAATTATCCCGAAATCGAATCTGCGTGGCGATATCGGCAAAATGGGTATCTCCATTACCCACTACAACCGCACCACAGACGTTAATTACGCAACCACCGAACCGTGGTCCCGTTGTTTGGGAGATTTTCACGCAATTAGATGCGGTCTAGTACAGTGTAAAAAGTGCCACGAGGTTCCTGGATTTCTCCATACTGCACTCCATACATTATCGTGGATTTGTAACAGTGAAGTAAATTTTCGAGGGAAATCGGAGGGTTGAGTGAACAGATTTATTTATTTATTTGTTACTTTAGGTATACTCCATTCACATTTATTTTAGCACTCGGTTGGCCATGAAATAATACTATCAAGTTTTTGTAACAAGGACGGAGTAAGGTTGGTCGGTACTCATGAAATGTCGTTATAATGTCATAACGCCGTTGCCACAACTAATATAAATTTTTATCAAAGATTATAGAGTAGAAAGATAGGAAACGAAGAGACTAAAGTGATGTTAGCGCCATCTGTGTTTCAAAAGTGTTTATAACAAAGATATCACACATTACATTTTTCGAGATTTCAGATGGCCATTTTGATGAAAGAGGTTTTGAATGTCTTGATCAGGAATTGTTATGAGTTTTGATTCTCGTACTGTCTATTGTTTATCAAACTCGTTCTAGTTGGTGATTATCGAAACTTTTGTCTAATTTCTTGGTGAAAACCTCGAAATATTGTTCGAAAATTATTGTATGGTGAAGAACTGTGGATCAAATATAAAGAAAAATGGGAATGTAAGTATTAAAACTGGTAACAAGTTCTACGAAGTGGACAAAATTTTCAGGACATAAAGGCCTGTAAACACTAGTGACTACACCATGTGCAATGAACATTTCACTACAAGCTAATCAATTGAGAACTGTTCATCCACGTAAATTGTTGTATGCAGGAAGCATCTTTGCATGAAGGGCCTATTTAGGGGTACTTATGACTTTTATACGTCCATCCAAAGATTCTCAATTACAACTCCTTCAATATATTCAGAAATGCAAAGGTTTTATTGATTTCGTTTTGGACATCAACTGTCAAATTGTTTGGAAAGTCAAAGTTTTATGAAACCTGCTGTGAGTGTTCTGTTCATTCATTGATCAATTTGTATATTGTGTCAAAAAGAGACCATATCATAAAGAAATTATAAAGAAACTCTACTGTAGGGCTAACATGCAGGTCTTGAATTATACCTCTGTAAGGTTTTTTTAATTGTGGTTCCGAAAATTCTCTAAATAATAGGTGTTTGGGTAACTGAAATGTGTATGCTATGATGTTATATTGAATATTGCTTAATATCGATTTTTGATATGTATTGTACAAATTCCGCTAAGTTTATTATATCTAAAAAACGTATTCGCAGAAATAACACCTTTGACGTATAGTAGATCACAAGAGTTTTCCGTAATTTCAAATTTTTGTTTATAAATTGCAAATAAAAATATAACACATCCGACAGAGTATTTCATTGATATCAATTGATTCCATACAATGTTCAGATGAAAACTAACATCCTAGTCACAAAACAAAACCATACTTTTGTTTTGTCGCTCAGAATGTTTGTTTTCTGGTCCCAACAAAGTCGATATTGAAATCCAATACAAGGAATAAAATTCGAATTTCGCGCCCTTCAATTATCAAACAGAAAACTATGATCAAACAGTTTTTCTGTAGCGCCATCTTATTGTCAAATGTGTTTTCACTGGCCAAAATGTTGTCGGTTTTTAGTACTAGAGATATGAGGGCGTTTCCTATTTTTCTACTCTATAATCTTTGATTTTTATTACGAAAATGTCGAAAGTGATTGATAAAAAGAGAAGACAGGGTTTCAGGAAGTGCTATTTAGAATTCAGGTCTGCTCATTCAAATACGAGTAATTACCCTGATATTCTGAAATCCACAAATCCAACACGTCAGACGGTAGCGAGCATATTCAATGTAAGTGAATTTATGTATATACATAATGTTTCATCTGAATCTAAAGGACTTATATTCTAGCTGAATATTCCCACAATAAGAAAGATTGTGAATGAAGGGGATGACAAAGAATTTTCTTATTTCTTGAGTGAATTAATGCGAAAAGTTTACTACAGAATTTTCGATGAATGTCATCGTAGAATAAGTTCCTTATATTCCTATTTTTCATTTGACTTGTCCTATACATTGTAAATGTCTCAAGGTACCAATAAATATATAATAATTATTATTAATTATATCAAAGTTTTGAAAATAATCAGCCATGAATACGAGCCAGTTGTCCTATTGATTGTTTATTCATGTGAAATTCTTGTTCAAAGGTGAAGTTCCTCTTGAAACAAAATACCAAAAATGCTAATTTTGAAACGTTTATCAAAGTTTTTAATCCTTGGGAGTTGCCGGAAAAGTGGAACGTTCAGACACCGAATAACAACGTTTTAAATTCCATAGCCTACTTGACGACGAATTTTTTTGAACGCAGGTTTTATGTCCTCACGCTAATAAATTTTTGAGACATTTCGGTGTTCTCATATCATCACATGCAGAGAAAATAAAATCTGTTTGCAGTTCTCTGTCAGCGGATCGTACATCTGAGGAAAAGAATAATTCTCTTATTTACGCAAAAAATATTTTCGAACTATTAGATGATCATGTACAAACTGTTGTTAATAGACGTATTTGGACTATAAAGCAGGGAATATTGTTGGAATTGCTTATTATAATACATCCTTAGCAAATTCTCATTTTTTGTCCATGGTAACAAGTGCTTCATTAAGTTTAAATTCGATCATTCGCAACAAAAGCTCTAAGAAACTTAAATACAAAGGTTTGTTGTAGTAAATTAATTGATATTGGGTACTATGTTATCACCTATATTCCTGAAAGATAATAATTCTTCTGAAAATTCCATCGTATGGCCAAACAACCTCTGAAGTACAAGAAATTGCGTGAAGATATCATTTCTTAATCTTATTCGTTATCGTGAGGGTAAAGACCAACAAATTTCAGAATATTCCAGCCAATATATTGAATCCATACGAGTGGATCCGAAGGCTACATTTGATGAAAGAATAAAAGATAAGTATCTGCGTTCAGATAACAAGCGAATTACTGTTTTAATCAATGAACAAGCAATCCATTTCAAGTTCCCGATGCTCAGACAGGAATTGGAACTGGTAAATGGTCAACTGCAGCGAACAGTGAATGGTCGATAGCCGTTCTTTGCTGTCGTAGCCAGGTGACTCAGCTGCCATTTGCTGATTGGATCAGATAAATATTACAACCCCTCGATACTGACATATTATCAGTAATGATTCGGGCTAACTGTACAATATAAACTGAAGCAATAATACGATAAATTATCGAGATCCTTCGATGGTGCTGAATACATCGTTCCTGTTTTCTGGAATGATATAAGGTTTCTATTGTTTATAAGATTTATTTTCGTTCACTCTGAAAAATCAATTGATCAGCAATTTTTTTTTCACCATTAATAAATACAAGGATATATTGAAAAATTCTTAGCCTACTATTGAACCAAACAAAATTTCAATGTCCAAATATTTTATTATTCAACATATTCGTCTCTTATTTGGATACATTCATTACAGCGAACCTGCAATGACTGCAGATCTTTAAAAAAAAATTGTTTCTTCTTGCGCTGCAAACCAGATCTCCATAGCTTTTATTACCTCCTCGTTGGAAGAAAATTTACTATCTTTTTTTCAGTTGAGGACAGAGGTGATAGTCGGATGGAGCCAAGTCTGGTGAATAAGGGGGGGTTTTAGTAATTCAAACCCGTCACGTCACGAATTTTTTGCATGGCAACATGAGTTTTGTGTGCAAAAACGAAACACCTTTGGATAACTTTCCGCGCCTTTTCTCTGAAATTTTTTCCGGCAGAGTGGTCAGTAATGTCGAATAGTAATCTTTCTCATTCTCCCCTCATCCAAAAAATCAATTATAATTACTCCATGGCAATCCTGAAAAACTGAAGCAACTTCTTTTCCAGCAGATTTTTGGACACGAAACTTCTTAGGTCTTGGAGAACCAGAGTGTCCATTGATTGTTGCTTTATTTCTGGATCGTAGAAATGTACCCAAGTCTCATCTATAGTAACAATTCGGTTTAAGAAGTCTACATCGTTTTCAAATCGAGCACAGATCGGTATGCTATGATGGTATATTGAATATTGGTTAATATTAATTTCTGATATATGTATATTGTACAAATTTAACTAATTTTATTAATTCGAAACAATCTATTGCACAGAAAATAACACCTTCGACGTCTAGCAGCTCACCATAGACTTTTGTGTCCTAGTCAAAGCTTTATTCGTTGTCCACAATTTCAATTTTTGTTAATTTATTTTTATAAATTGGAAATAAAACTATATAGTACATCTAACAGCGTTTTTCATTGATATTAGTTGATTCCAAACAATGTTCAAATGAAAATTAACATCCTGATCACAAGACAAAACCATACTTCAGTTTTGTCGCTGAGGAGATTTGTTTGCTGGTTTCAAGAAAGGCTATATTGAAATTCAATACAAGGAATAGAATTCGAATTCGTTTTGAGCGTCTCATTGTCAAGTGTGTTTTCACCTTAGAACATAGATACATGGAATGAAAAATAAACATTCCAAAGACTGAAGTGAGATATTTGCCTAGTGTCGCCAACCACAATTGAGACAGTTGTGTCGCACATCATTGTCACGTCAATATTCATTACGAATAGGTTGGAAGTATGTTAAATTTTTCAATACAACGCCACTGCCTTAGTGTCGCACTAGACAGAGAAACTTCGAATGTATGTACTATAACCAATTCATTCGTAGCACTGAATGTCCATTCCATGTATATATGTTCCAAGGTTTTCACTGACCAAAATGTATTCGGTTTTTAGTACTAGAGATATCCTATCTTTATACTCTATAATCTTTGCATTATCGATTGACAATGTCTCGTTTGGCTCGTGCTTCATTGCAAGCTATCGAAAAAAAGTGCTGGAAAATTAATCAAATATTATAACACAACCGAAAATACGTTTGGCGTCAGTTTATGCACTTCTGTGCTGAGAAAAAGTATATTTTGTTTGAAAAAACACAAACTTATGTTCTGGCAAAGATATTAACGGAGTGGGTATTCAATATGGTTATGAGTACAAAGAATATACTGTTAAGACGATTTGGAACGTAACCGCTACATTACTGATGGAAAAAAATTTCACTGAATACAACATCAATGTCAACATTTCAACCCTTTTTAGTAAAAGGGTTGAAATGTCGCATATCATGATACTTTGAACTCAATATTAGTATATTGAGTTCAAAGTCATCATGATATGCGACAAATGCCACGAGAAAACAACTACAAGCAGATCCACAGAAGATAAAGGAAACTGCAGTTTTTCTTGCTGAAGAAGTTATTTTTTGTTATTGATTTTGAATTAGCTTGGCCTGATGGAGAGTACTCAATTCGTACTTTGAAGAAGGAGAAATAAACGTAGGTGAAAAAACAGAAAGGATTATTTACGATACTCTGTTAACTGAGACGACACAAGGAGGGAAAACCTTCGTTGAAATGGCTAATGAAAAATAAAATCAATGATTTGTGACATTTATGTCCAATTCGACTGTACAAAAAATTACTACAACAGGTTGGAAAAAAAACAAAATGACTCTTTCTCACAGTAAATCTCTCTTGGAAGATGAACAGAAAATGGTATAAAGATATTCCTATTGGAAAAAATACAGTAAGCAAATGGACACTAATGCAATTGCATTATATTATATATAAATGAAAAATATTAAAAAAAAGTATTCTCGTGGGCATCACTAGTTGGGAGGGCGTTGATCCTTGTTACAGATAATGAAGCCTCTACCAGAGAGGAAACCAGTTGGCATGCTAATTCATCCATGCTCACCTCTCACATCAGCGGACGACTTCACCAGGCCATCATTCTTTGGAATCGAAAAATGTGAGTGACAATTGTTGTTCAATCCCTTCTACACCTCTCAATCTAAGAAGACAGGAAAGATGTAGTGATGAGAAGTTTTGACGCCTTCAAATACTGCACCATAGAAGGGAGGGTATGCCAAGTCCACAATAGAATTTCGTATTCGGATAAGATTTATCACATCAACGAAAAACTACATTGCGAAAATCATACCATTCGATAAAATCATTCGTGAGATATAACCCAAAATTAATTTTTTTTATGAATTTTCAACAGCCTATATCTTTTCAACAGAGCCGAATTAGAAATAATGGCACAGGAAAAAATATTTCTGTTGACCTTAGGAATTTTCTTTGAAGATGAATTCACACGTCATAGTCTCACCCTGTATATTTTTTCAAACAGAAAAAATGTGGGATATAATAATTAATTTAATTATGCCTATGAATACTCTGTTTCATTGAAATTCGTTTCGCGCATCTCTTCGAATTAATTAGCCACTTCTTTGTCGAAATGGTTCACAAAAGGAAAGGGTGATATTTTAATGAAAATGAAGCATCACTTCACTCCTTATTATAATAGTGAGTGAAGGAAACATTCGAAATTGTTTCTGAAATTCCGCTTTAATTCAATATTGAATGGATTGAGTGTTTATTCGCGTAATGAAATTATATCTTGAACGTTACACTTAACGCTCTTTCTTTCACAATAAAGTTTTCAAAGTTATTCAGGTCTCGGTGAGGAATAAAAGTCAGTATTCTTCTCCATATATTGACACCTGATGAGGATATCTTCAGATTTTTTTATGTTAAATATTCTTTCAGTCTTCCCAACGTTGAAAAATACTTCCAGCTCATATTTCTGAGTCTCCTTCGTCTTATTTAAAAGTTCGAGAAATTATATTATTGGTCATATTCTACCATAAGAATAAATTAGCTCGAATAAAAGTCAAAGATCAATGATATACCTTCATTGCTTTTAACACTTTTAAAATGAGAAAGTTT
Organism: Coccinella septempunctata; assembly: GCF_907165205.1. Lineage (NCBI taxonomy): Eukaryota > Metazoa > Arthropoda > Insecta > Coleoptera > Coccinellidae > Coccinella > Coccinella septempunctata. The sequence goes on along the minus strand of NC_058190.1, from coordinate 7,256,477 downwards.
TTAGTCGCATCTTCATTATCGAATATATTGCGTTTGGCTGATAGACGCTGTATGTGAACCATTTCTGCATAAGAAACTTCATATTATCGATTTAGCATATTTTCCAGAGGAAGCTCTGTAATTATCGTCCTCACTTTTAGCACAGTCGGTTAAAAGCCTGCACCAGGTGGGAGAATGCAGCAGACTCATCAAAAATTTAATATCTTCTCTCTTATCCTATTCTGACCTACAAATCATGATAAACTGCTCGAGATTCATAACCGAATACTTCTTATTGCGTGAAACTGAATTTAATGCGATTATGGCATTATTAGAGCTCGAAAAATACATCATATTTGTGTTATTGAAATCAATTCAGGTTGAGAGGCTGAATACAAAGGAGTCTTTTCTTCAAAATTCTTTTCCAACATCTGAAACGCAAAAAATAAAATAAAAGAATGTTATTTGAGGAAATTGCTTCTGAATTGGACGAACATTCTAAACTCAAAAAACTGAAGTACAAGACTTTCATATGTGAGTATGTGACCGCAATAATGTTTCGCTACCACAAAAGCTTCAAGAAAACCGGCCAACAAATAATAATAATAATAACTTCATTAATCCTTTTAGACATTGTGTAAAATGTATAGGATGAGTCAAGAAAAACAAGATTTATGAATTACAAAGTATCAAGAAAATAATCTTTAACGCTATAATAACACTTAGACAATAGCAATTCTTTTACAAACTTCTTATATCTATTTAGATTCGCCGATTTAACATTATTAGGAAGATGATTAAACAATTTAATGGACTGGTAAATGGGGGATTGTTCGAATTTAGCAGTTTTATGCAATGGGAATACTGAATTTTCTTTATTTCTAGTGCTGTAGGCATGGAAACTAGATAATTTCAACAAGTTTTTTTCATTTTCTTTCGCATAAACCAAGCCTCTGTAAATGAAAATTGAAGCAAATGTCAAAATCCCATGTTCGAGAAAAACAGGCCTACACGAAGATCGGGGAGAAATGTTAAAGATCATGCGCACGATCCTCTTTTGTAGGATGAAAACTCTACTTGAATCTGAGGAATTTCCCCGTAATAGAACACCATATGATAGATGATTGAAGACCAGACTATAATAGATATTTAACAATGAATCTAAAGGAAGAGATTTTTTGACCCTGCTAATTGCATAATATGACCTGTTAAGTTGACTACAAACGGCATCAATATGGGTACTCCATTTCAAATTGCGGTCTACGTGACTCCAAGAAATTTTGAACAATACTTAGAAGTAATTATATTATCTGAATAGTGAACGATCAGCCTTCTACTACAAACATTACCGATAGAGAAGTGAACACACTCAGTTTTACCGATGTTAATTATCAGAGCATTTTCATGACACCACTGAACAAAGCTCTCTACCAGAATCACACACAACTCTTGAAGCTCCTCAAAGTTTCGAGCCTTGATCACAACTGATCAGCGAATAGCGTTATCAAACACATTTTCAGAAACTTGATGAGACGGTGAGGAACATTTTTCGCCCTCGATCTTAGATTCGAGGGGAGATCGTTAATAAATATTAGAAACGAAAGTGGACCGATAACGGAGCCCTGAGTCACACCCAAGGTGACATTATGCTCAACAGAAAAAGAATTTTGGACTCCAACGGACATTGTCCTATCCTCAAGATAACTCGGGAGCTAGTCCAAAAACACTCCTCTGAAGCCTAGATTGTAGCATTTGTTGATAATAAACTCAAAAGAAAGACTATCAAATGCCCGCGATAGATCGAAGAACAATCTCGCGAACAAAAAACCTTCATCCAGACTATCATACACATATTCAATGAAATGTAGATATAGAAGTCATGATTGAGATATAGAATTCATGATGAATAATTTTGAAAACCAGTAAATCTGCAAAAACTTGTTATTTTAGAAACGTTTGTTTTAGGAGTTTTCATCGTTCGGTAAGTAAGACCCCATTATGAGTTTACCTATAAGTAATGTTGAGCAAATTTCCAGAATCCAGAAGAAGGCTGAAAACTTAGCCCAAACGTTGATGACGAATAAAAGGTTACTCTAGAAAGAACTTGACTTTTCTCTTAATACCCCTTATTTCTCTTCGATTCAAATCCAAACACAAAATTATTTCGAACCAATCATACTGATTGTTCACTTTTTGATTTTGCTCATTGAACGATGATTCCTCACCTCAAGTGATCCGCAAACGTGAAACACACTGTATAAAAGAAAAGACATTTTAACATTTCGTATACCCATGATTCCAACCGACACGCAATCCGAGAGTGTAACTTCTGCAGTTTTAAGTGCAACTCGTATTCGCAATGACAACAAATATATCGTCCCTGAATGTCTAAGCTATTTGTCTCGAAAATCCATGATTTTCTCACGATCAATTGGGTATAGCTTGTTCTCGAGATGACAAACCCTCAACTCCATTTGTTTATACAACAGACAAATCAAAAATATTGCTTGAAACAAGGCTTTTAAATGAAAGAGTCGATGTTTTTTTCAAATGAGAATATTAGGTACATAAGATAACATGTATAAAATATGTATCCAATAGATTTTTTCAATAAAAAGTTCGAAATATTTCTTTTTTCTTCGGGTACTGAAGCGCCAGATATTCTTTAAAGGGAAAATAGCAAACCTACCCTGGTAGTTTCGAGTTGAAGACAAGGTTCCGAGGTGTGTGAGGTGTTAGTGACAACCAGTGAAAGTCAAAGTCAAAGTACACAAATTTTATTTGTCGACTCGTAAAAGGAAACACAAAAAGCACATTTACAAAAAAAATCCATCAAGTGAAAAGCGCGATATCATTGGTTGAACAGAAACAGTCTACTTCACACGTTTGAAAAGATTTTCTTCGGAGTCAGATACACGTAACAATATTAAGGGGTGAATTTACGGAGTGAACCGGACGGAATGAAGAAGGTTGGTCCGATCTCAAACGCGATACGGGGTTTACGGTCTCGTTCGCCAGCAAGAACCTAAGACTCACACGGACGGAAGGACAATGGTTTCGGAACTCAGCAAGGTTAGGGTTTGACTAAGACGGCACAGACCTACGACGTTTCACCCCTAGGTGCTTTCTGCACTCCTCGGGTATCCACACCAGCAGAGTATCGTAATATCGTAATAGTAGGGGTGTACACTGGAAAGTTAGGGAAAATGGAGGAAGGGCAGCAACCCCAAAGAACATTCTGCACCCCCAGGTATCCACACCAGCAGGGTATCGTACTAACAGTAGGGCTGGAACTCAAAATGTGGCACCGGACCAGTGAGATTGGAGGCTGAGGTTCCAAGATAATAATACGGGGTGTTGTCTTACCTTTGGAGTCTGAACGGTTCGTTTCTGGGACGTGCACTTGCATCGCAGAAGAAAACTATTTCGGCGAAGAAAAAAAATGAAAACGAAAAAGAAAACTCCCCAAGAAAAAAAAACCAAAATTACTATTCTAATAACAAGGTTTCACTGAACGGCGGGGGGACATCTGGTTTTATGCCCACCGGGGGGGTGTGGAAACTATATGTGCCCCGACTGTCGAAATTCGGTAAAATTTGTGTCGATGAAGACGTCTTAATTTCTGCTTATCGGTACTGGCGAACAAAAACTCGGTTATCTCCAAACTCAGGATGTTTTATATGGTGCAACATCGATTTTCAGAACTGAAAAAACGGAATAAAAACGGTGCGGAATGTTTACAATTCCGAACGATGTCGGAATTCTGAATTGGAAACTGAAAATATTCCTTTCAAAAACTAACACGAAATAAAATTATCCAAAACGAAACAAAAAGTCTCTTCTAGAATGAGGGTGCATTTTTGCCAAAAAATGAATCTACTTTCATATTTATCTAAACTTTACTCCCAATTACTAATTATTTCCTCAGGACAACGTTTTCTGTGTCCGCTAGTTTTAAAAAGAATGTGAGAATTGTAGGGTCACAAGACCCTACAACTCATTCAAGATTTTGTGGGTTGCAGCTTTCACTTGAAGAGGTCTGCATTTACAGATGAAATTTTTGCGTCATTCTAGAATATTCTAAATTAACTTTAAAACAATTGAAAAAAAATTTAAGAGATGAAGATAATGAATTTTTATTAAACGAATTATCGGATGTCCTTCTTCGACATAACAACTTCATAAAAATGAGTAATTTCTCGACCACATCGCATGATATTAGGCTCAACATGACATCTGACAACTCGAATTGACTTCAGCGATTTGATTTCTACTTCCGCTGCACCATACATTAACTTCCCTAGCAGAACCTTTTAGGAGAAGATTTTCAAATAATAATAATTTATGTAGTTCATCCTTTCACTCTCAGTTCTTTCAAGTTAAAATTCATATGTACACATACGAGGATGTATTGATATCTAGTTAGCCTAGACCAGTTTCATGCATAAAGAAATATTTCGTTCCGATAGCAACGAACAATAACTCATAAGAAGTGTCAGTGTGATGTTTGAGGTCAAAAAAGTAAACCAGAGTTACGCAATAAATTAAAAGAAAGAAGATGTCCACCGAAATTGTGAAAATCGAAAAATTGGAGTACCGAGCATCATCAAGTGCCTGTATTTAAAAAGGTTAAGAGGTAAGCAGATTTACGAAGATATGCTTAATACCTGTGGTGATCAATGTCCTTCGTATGCCACCGTGAAAAATTGGACTGTAAGCTTCAAAAGAGGTAAATTTTCCATTGAAGATGATGACCGATCGGGAAGGCCAGTTTCAGTGTCAGTCCCCGAAAATATCGATGCAGTTCATGACATGATTTTATCAGACCGTCGAATTGGGCTGAAACGGATATCTGAAGCACTGAATATTTCATACGAACGCGTTCATCATATAGTTCAAGTCAATTTGGACATGAGAAAAATTGCTGCACAATGGATCCCCAAATGTTTGAATGTTGACCAAAAGCGTGCAAGGGTAGATGCATCGCGTTCGATCTGTGCTCGATTTGAAAACAATGTAGACTTCTTAAACCGAATTGTTACTATGGATGAGACTTGGGTACATTTCAACGATCTAGAAACAAAGCAACAATCGATGGATTGGCGACACTCTGGTTCTGCAAGACCTAAGAAGTTTCGTGTCCAAAAATCTGCTGGAAAAGTTCTTGCTTCAGTTTTGTGAGATTGCCATGGAGAAATCATGATTGATTTTTTGGATAAAGGTAAAAAAATGACCGGAAATTACTATTCGACATTACTAACCACTATACGGGACAAAATTGAAGAGAAAAGACGCGGAAAGCTGTTTTGATCTTGCAGGACAACGCCCCTGCACACAAATCTCATGTTGGCATGCAAAAAATTCGTGATTAAGGGTTTGATTTACTAGAACACCCCCTTATTCACCAGATTTGGCTCCATCCGACTATCATCTCTTTCCTAAACTGAAAAAATGTTTAAAAGATCGTAAATTTCATTCCAACGAGGAGGTTATAATAGCTGTGGAGGTCTGGTTTGCAGAGCAAGAAGTAACATTTTTTTTAAAGGTCTGGAGAACTTTGCAGGTTCACTGTAATGAATGTATGAATAGGAGAATATGTTGAGTAATAAAATATTTTGACATTGAAATTTTGTTTTCTCCTATAGAAGGTTAAGAATTTTTCAATATATCTTCGTAGATTTAAGTTAATGAGTTTAGATTGCTCACCCTTACTCAACCTCATTTTCCACGTTTTTCAACATTTTCAACTTTTTAATTTGAACTCAAAAAGTACCTGTAAGCTGGTCTGATGATGATTTATGAAAGAAACCGAAATCATGGCAGTAAATTCAAAACGTGTGTATTATTACTACCTATCAATTGTCACTAGAAATTTATTTCACAATCAAAGAGAAAACCTCATTCAAAAGATATTTTGGAAAACGTATGTATGTTTTAGAATGAATTGTCCGAATTTAAAAGAAGAAGAATTATATTTCCAGTTCGAAGTCAGAAAAATGAGAACAAATACTTGAGCGCTTTTGCAATAACTAGGAGGACTTGCAGGTCATTTCGCTGTTAGTATAACAACGTAGAGAGTAGTGGTCCAGGCAGCGCCCAGCGCCAACCTCCTTTCTGCTTTGGTGATAATCGATTAGACGTTAATCAATTAGTAACGTTTTCCACTGAAACTAAATCAATAATTCAAGTCGCCGTGCTCTGAGGGTATGTATTTTCCACGAAGTCCGCCGTGTGGGCCATAACTCTACCAGTTTTATAGCTTCACGATCTTTTTCCATCGGGATGTGCGGGAGGAGTTATTGAATTGATATTGACCCTAGGAGTTTCAGAAATGCTCAAAAATTTATAAGTTTGCGAGTTTCGAGGTACCGGAGTCGAATGCGTTATACTCATGATTAATTTATATGGGATTGCACTAGAAGAAAAATTAGGGTAGTTTAAATTCATATTTGTGGGATTACTTTAACAGCTTTCCTCATCCAATCCTCTTCCAATTCAAGAGGGTGATTATATTCGGAAACTAACAGAGCATACGAATGACTATTTAGTCATTTATTATCTGGGGGCGTAAGAGTTTGGTCTCGTAGTTTGGCCGATAATGTATACAGAAGTTAGTGGTATTTTGCTTTCAGTTGGAAAAAATAAAGTTTGAATGAAATAAGGAAACACGTTACAATTTCAAATCGAACTAAGAAGTAGTAATTCAAAAGAGTTACAAAACTAAAATTCCAAATATCAAGTACGATTAATCAAACTGCAAAGAGAACCAAATAAAATTGCAGCAATAACAGAATAATTCAATTTATAGTGAAGAAGCGTTACTTGCTCTATATTAAGAGGCACAGAGAGTTATGAGAAAAATTTTGTGCATTGAATTTGACGTTTAAGCCCCACGTTATTTTACTATAATTTGAATTATTCTGTTGTCTACTCCATTTTAATTTGATTCTCTTTGCAAATTAATTCCTTGTAATTGATATTTGTACAATTGTTGTAATTTAGTTTGTTTGTTGTTAGTTGCAAAATAATTTTTTTTTTTATTTTCACTTGTTCTGGTTTAGGTTTTGAATTTGAAAGATGAACATCGGAGAGTTAATTTTTCTTTGTGTTGTTGCTTCATTTTTATGCACTGGAATTGGAGAAAACGACTCAAATAGTTGATGTTTTAAGGAGATTTTCTTTTAATTATTTCGCGTTTTACTGGTACTCGCTCTGAAACTTCAGAGTGACTTTTCTGTTCGGTTAGAAATAAAATTAGGTTTATTTTTTAAGTGACAAATTGGTGAAAGCGCTGGTATTTTTTTTGTCCTATTCTTAATAATATATCGATGAGATATTCGCTCAAACTCTCGACAAAATTATATTTTCATGGACTCTTGAAACCTGAGCAAAATTTCGAGTTGATCAGACTTTTTGCAATTGGTCAAAATTACGCTAACACATTCAAAAATACATATATTATACGAGCCAAGAATGAGAGTGTTGATAATAAAAAACGTATGAATGTTATGAGCGTTTACAGGCACCCAATCCTATGAAACTCACAGCTAGGAGCGAACTTTTACTTGGTCTTAGTATTATGAAGTTGTTTTATGTCGATACGTGAATAGTCCATTAGAGCTCGCAGTTCTGTGTTTTTTTTTTGAGCAGATAATTCTCCTTTTAGTTGGAAAGTACAAGAGGAAAAATTCAGGATATACTCAAGCGTGTCCGATGAATATAAGAGATACTTTGGACCATGCGGAGGACCTCTACCAAAAATTAGACCTGTATTTAGGGGAAATTGTCTTGGACAGCCTGCCAGAATAGTAAAAAAAGATCATTGTACATACTCAAACATGTCAGATTAAGATATATGTGTTCAATTACATGTTGAAAAGTATACATTCCCTTAATCTGATAATTTAAGCCTGACGAAAATGTGTGGGAGGGCGCTAAACTTCTTAGAAAAAACGTCGCGAGTACATTCCACCCATATTAGCTCTGATATTCATCTCCAATATGTCTCCATTACTTATCGTTAATCGTCGTTTTTTTCATTTCGCTAAAGAGTAACCAGATACAAACAAAACCTATTTTACCTTTTATTTCCATAAAAAGAAATAAATGATATTTCCTTCAAAATAACAAGCTGAATCATCGACACTATCCATCTGTAATGTAGGTAATTTGATTCTGTGAATCTTTTCGAAGGTGCATTCAGCCAAATTACCTGATTTTTGGAACATAACAGATATTTCTTATTTTTAAGGATCAAATTACTCTGAAGCGGCCCATTATCCGAGAAAATAAAGAATAATTTCATTTTCCAAAATTATCAAATATTGCACGACTAGCTTACTTTCAAAATCTCATCATTTCGAAAACAAGGTGCAAAATTAATACAAGAGTTTGACATACAAAAAATTTGCAATTTCATATGTGGGGGCTGAGCATGTCTACAGCCCCCTGAAACTGAAAACCGTATTTTCGAGATTTTAATTGAAGGTACAAAACTTTTTTCAACGGAATATTACGATAGGAATCTGAAATATACAACTTTAGCAAAATATTATAGATTCATGATGCAGTGTTGTTTCACCCTTTGCGTATATCAATTGATGAATATTTTTTTAGAGACGAGAAAATTAAACTGAATTATGGTCAAGATTCAATCACTAATCTTACCATACACACTTTATTGTTGTTCCCCCAAAAAAAGCTATCCCCTTCTCTCCAGATTACCAGGTTCTTCAAAGGCAATAAACAGTCAAATGTTTTTCCTATAATAATACCTTGATGAAGCAAAATATATACAAAAGGGCATTTTGTTGATATTCAGTCTTCGAAATCGACATAAACCTTGTTTTTTTTCTAAATGAATAATCTAATTAGTTACTCAATAATACTATTTGTTTGGTTGGCATGCCTCAGACTTAGATGTCTAAAACTCTGGTGTATTCACTGATTCGATTTTGTTTTTAATTTCGTGGAGATATGGGATCAGTTTCGTTTTTTCCACTGTAGGTAGCGCTGTTTAGAATTTGACAGAGCATTTGGTATTTGAAAATAATTTCCTACGACGTACGAATATGTTGTATTTATAAGCGATTATTGGTGTGTGAAAATCTATCAGTTTCGAGAAAGGGGTGTAGAACATTCATTTATTCAACATGTCGTTCAGTAAGTTCAGTTTTCCATATGGACAATCAAGAGCTACAGCTAAGAATTCGGTGTTGTTGGAATTTGAAGCAGAACCAAATCTGATGAACGAACATTCGGGACCGATATAGCTAAGTTTTATGGAAACTTCAGCAATATTTCAAAGAAACTGTATTGGAAATACGTAATGTGAATTGTGAGCATGTATTGAGAATCAGAAATACATAAATCTAAACGAGTCTGTTACTTCAAATATTCTTCCTGAGTAGATATAGTGAAAATTTCCTTTCCGTCAACTGAATATATTGGATATTTGACCAATTAACTGTGTTTTATTAAAATCATATTGAATTACCCCCCTCATGAATTCAAGTTGTCAAACGGAAATTATCTTGAAGAAGAACGGTAAATCCTCATTCGGATCCTTATTCGATAGTGTTGAAATATTGACAGATTTGTTTTTACAACGAGAATTGAACTGTAAAGCACAAATATTCCTTATAACAGCTGACAAAATGCACCAGTTCAAGTTCATATTTTGAACTCGTTGGACGTTGATCGACATTCGATATCAACGCAAAACAAAATAAAACGAGAGAGTATCATTGGACTTCCTTTGGTAGAACAAGGATAGAACGAAGCAAATGACATGGTGGCGCCGCCACGAAACTGATCCCATATCCCCTATTTTCTGAAATATTGATGCTTGCAAAAAGTGGCAAGTGCACACACCAGTGTTTTAGACATCTTACCTCAGACAGGAATAACCTCAAAACAAAGATGTCTAAAACTATGGTGTACTCACTGATTCGATTTTGTTGAAATGAAATAAACGATTTGCTCCTGCGTAAATTCTTGCACTAATTTGTCACAAGCAAATCAACTAGAAAAAATTGTTGCCTGACAATGAACTGAAATTAAAGAACTGAATCAACGTTTCTATGCAGTCTCTGTTTCTATGTATTGACAGTTATAGTGGAGAATCGAGAAGGATACAGCGGCGGCCAGATCTGGTTGGAGACTATCCATGCCCTGAGTGTGGAAGGATCTGCAGGTCACGGTTGGGTCTCTTTAGTCACAGGAGGGCACACAGTCGCAACTAGCACTAAGAAGTTACAAGTCTGTTCGAATTTTTTTTTTTTTTTTTTCTTCTTTTTGTAGATTTATTCCCGGTAACGGGATACAGCAATGAATGAATGAATGAATGAATGAATGAATGTATTGACAATTAATGTCAAACAAAAGATACAATTCAGAAGATATTCGAAATTTGATTTTCGTCCGATGAAGGAGTCTGATATAGACTCCGAAACGTTACAATAAAAATTATAATTTCAGTTCTTTATTTTCAGCTCATTTTCAGGCAACAATTTTTTCTAGTTGATTTTCTCCTGACAAATTAGTGCAAGAATTTACGTAGGAGCACATCGTTTATTTCATTTTTAATTGATTTTTTCCAGAGATTGGGAGTGAAAACCCTAAAAAAAAAGGAAATATAGGTTTAGAATTTGACAGAGCATTGTCAATTGATATTTGAAAATAATTTGTATACTTTCCTACGAGTTACGAATATTTTGCATTTATAAGAGATTATTGGTGAGTAAAAATGTATTAGTTTCGAGAAAGGGTGTAAAACATTCATTCATTCAACATGTCGTTCAGTTTTCTGTATGGACAATCAAAAACTACAACTAAGAATTCGATGTTGTTGGAATTTGAGGCAGAACCAAATCAGATGATATAGTGAAAATTCCCTTTCCGTCAACTGAATATATTGATCAATTAACTGTGTTTTATTAAAATCATATTGAATTACCCTCCACATGAATACAATTTGTCAGACAGAAATTATCTTGAAGAAAAAATAGTAAATACTCCTTCGAATCCTTCGATAGTGTTGAAATATTGACAGATTTGTTTTTACAACGAAAATTAAACTATATATCACAAAATATTTCTCAACAACTGAAAAAATGAGCCAATGCACATTTTGAATTCGTTGATCGATATTCGATATCAACGCAAATCATCATTAGACTTCCTTTGGTAGAAAGAGGATAGAACGAAGCAAATGACATGGTGGCGCCGCCACGAAACTGATTCCATATCCCCGATTTGCTGAAATGTTGATGCTTGGAAAAAGTGACAAGTGCACACTGTCACATATCATGGTTCATTAATGGTGTATTGTATTGTTGACGAGCCGCCACTGGAGGTTGTCTGTCATATATATATATTGTACATGATTGTGAATAGACAGTTCCCATCTAGATCTTGCATCATTCACATCCTTCCTTATTAAAAATGTAACATGGCGCAGTCGTATAAAAACTAGATATATAAAAACTAGTTATAAAAACTAGATAAAAGTGAGAATAATAGAAAAATTAAAAGTAGAAAAGTGCTACAACCAAAATATAAATGGGGGACTATAGAGGAATATCACCCATGAATTTCACCGGCAATTTGTCAGAAAATTGGAGGTTATGGCGTCAAAAATTTGAAAATTATTTGATTGCTTCAGAGGTCAGTAAAAAGGACCCGAAAGTTCAAATTGCTCAATTATTGCATTACATTGGTGAAGAAGGTATGTCAATATATAATACATTCACCTTTGCGAATGAAGAAGAAAGTGAAAAATTATCCACGGTAATTAATCAGTTCGAGGCTCACTTCATGCCGAAAAAGAATTTGTCCTATGAAAGATTTAAATTTTTTACTCGAAAACAATTAGAAGGAGAAACGATTGAACAGTTTGCCACTGATCTTAAAAATAAAGCTAAGTCTTGTGAATTCGGCGATTTGAAGGAAAGTCTTATTAAAGACATATTAACATGTGGCTTACAAAGTCAAAATTTAAGAGAGAGATTACTGCAGGACGATCAAAAAACATTAGAAGAAGCTATCCAATTGTGCTTATCTGTTGAAAGTTCAAGAAAGCAGTCAAGTTTAATTTCGAAGGCAGGTTCTACTGTTCCAATAAATTCTCTCTATAAAAGTCAAAATGGCGTCCATCCACAGCATGGAAAATCCTTACGCTCCTTCTCGAAGAAAGAAATGGCCTATCAACAGAGTCACGCGCAGTCACAAAAAGGGACGAGTAATCAACAGGGAACTACTTCGGCCCACTTCAATTCAAAATCGAACCGTCGAACAAATTTTCAAGGTCAAGATTGTTGTTACAAGTGCGGAAGTAAACACGAGAAGTATTGCTGTCCGGCATATAGACGAAAATGTGAAGTGTGTGGGTTATACAATCATTTTGCGAAAATGTGTAATAAAAGAAAAGTGAATGGTGTTAATATGGAAAAGAATTGCGAGGAAATTGACAACAAGCCTGTTTATGTATACAGTGTTGATCAAACATACTCAAGAAATAATTCATGGTATACGTCTTTACTCTTGAATAACAAGGTAACTGTCTGTTTTAAATTGGACACGGGAGCCCAAGCGAATTTAATATCAATGAGTAAAATGAAAAATTTAAGGGAAAATAATTTAATAATTCAAACTGACATAAAATTGAAGTCATATACTAATGATTTTCTTCCTGTTATTGGCAAATGTTTTTTGAATTGTAGATATAAAAATGTTACTGCCTTATTGGAATTTTTTGTAGTGGATTCCAGTTTAGAGTGTATACTTGGTCTAGCTAGAAGCTTGCCAAAAGTTAAATTTAATAAAACTAATTGATTCAAACGATAAAATCGATCAAAATGAAAGAGGTATGATAGAATACCCATTCAAAGAAAGCAGTGTTGCTATTATGGATAGATTTAGCGATAGATTTTCAGGCTTAGGATGTTTAAATGTAAAATACCATATAGAACTGAATAACAATGTTCAGCCAGTGGTTCGCCCTACTCGTAGAATACCCATCCCATTGATAGATGACTTTAAGAAAACTTTGATTGAATTGGAAGAAAAGAAAATTATTAAAAAAATCAATGAGCCAACAGATTGGGTCAATTCATTGGTTGTATTACGAAAAAATGATGGATCTCTTCGTGTTTGTTTGGATCCACGTGATTTAAATTTGGCCATTAAAAGAGAACATTTTCAATTACCTACTCTTGATCAAATTGTATCAAAATTAACAGGAGCTAAATATTTTAGTAAATTAGATGCCACAAGTGGTTTTTGGCAAATTGAACTTGATGATGCTAGTGCCAAATTATGCACATTTGGTACGCCATATGGGCGATATTGTTTTTTGAGAATGCCTTTTGGTATAAAATCAGCTCCGGAGGTTTTTCATAAACATTTCAAAAATATTTTTGACATGGATGGAGTTGAGATATATTTAGATGATATTATTGTATGGGGTGAGACACTGGATGAACATAATTTACGATTGAGAAAGGTTTTAGACATAGCAAGAAAAAATAATGTCACTTTCAATAAAAATAAATGTAAGATTTTAATGTCGGAAATATCTTTTATGGGTCACAAAATAACATCTGAAGGATATTATCCAGGGTTAGATAAGATTGAAGCTATAAAAAATATGACAATACCTACAAGCAAAAAAGAATTACAAAGGTTTTTGGGGATGATTACGTATGTCGGTCGTTTTATACCAAATCTGTCAAATTTAAATTCACCATTAAGGGAGCTCATAAAAAAGAATAATTTATTTGTTTGGACTGATCAGCATACGGAATCCTTCCAAAATTTAAAAAGAAAATTAACTGAAGCCCCGGTTTTGCAATATTATGACTTAAACAAGCCAGTTGTTATTTCTGTTGATGCCTCCAAAGATGGAATTGGTGCTTGTTTACTACAGAATGGTCTACCTTGTGCTTATGCTTCGCAAGCTTTAACTGAAACTCAGAAAAGGTGGGCACAGATTGAAAAGGAACTGGCAGCAGTTCTTTTTGGCTGTCAAAAATTTTATGAATTTGTGTATGGCCGCTCCTTTTCTGTGGAAACTGATCACCGTCCTTTGATAGGAATTTTTAAAAAACCTTTATTAGAATGTCCTGCACGATTACAGCGTATGGTACTTCAGTTACAAAAATTTGATTTTTAATTGATTTATAAGCCAGGTAAAGATTTATTCTTATCTGATGCTTTGTCCAGAGCATACATTAAGAATAATGAAAATTCAATACCACTTGATGATGGTTTAGAAGTATGTGTGATAGAAAATAATAGTAAATTTAGCGATGAGAAGTTTAGAGAATTGTTGAAACTTTCAAATGAAGATTCAGAAATGTGTTTATTGAGTAAATATATTAAAAATGGTTGGCCTAATACTATTAAAAAAGTTCCTGATTTGTTAAGGGATTATTATAGATTTAGGAATGAGATTGTTGTAAGCAATGGTCTTTTATTCAAAGGAAATAAAATTATTGTGCCTAAAGGGTTAAGGTCTAAGATTATTGATAGTATTCATTATGGTCATTTTGGAATTGTAAAATGCAAAAATAGAGCCAATCAATCTTTTTTCTGGCCAGGAATGATTTCAGAACTGGAAAAAACTGTATCGAATTGTGGAATATGCAATAAATATAGAGTAAATAATCAAAAGGAGGAATTGAAACATCATGAAATACCTGAAATTCCATGGAACAAATTAGGTATAGACATACTGTATTTAGGGTCTCAAATGTTCTTGTTAGTTGTAGATTATTATACAAAGTGGGTTGAGTTGATAAAATTGGAGCATAATGCTCATTCTATTAGTGTTGTAAATATTTTGAAAACATTATTCGGCAGATTTGGCATTCCAGCAGTTATAATTTCAGATGGGGGACCTCAATTTTCTTCCTTAGCTTTTAACAATTTTTCAAAAAAGTGGGGTTTTAAACATATATTCACTAGTGCACAATATCCACAGTCTAATGGAATGGTCGAGAGAACAAAACAAACCATCAAAAAATTACTCAGAAAGGCCAGAGAGGAGGATAAAGACATAGAGTTAGTTTTGCTTTTATACAGAAACACGCCCTTGGAATGTGGTTTTTCTCCGGCACAGCTTATGTTTTCTAGAAATTTAAGAGATATACTACCTACCACTGCTGAGGCACTTAGACCCCAAAATGTAAATTTTCAAAAGTATAATAAAACGTTGTCATCAAGAAAAACTAGAGAGAAATATTATTACAATCGTAGTCATAAAAATTTAAAACCATTAAAAAAGAATAATAGAGTCAGATATCAAGATTATTCGGGTTCTAATTGGAAAGTTGGCAAAATAATTGATATACCTCGAGAACGTTCTTATGTTATAGAAAAAGAAAATGGAAATCAAATATTTAGAAATAGGAGGTTTATAGAAGGTTTGTCAGAACCTGAAACAGAACCAGTAAAAGCGGAAGAAGCGGAAATAAGTGATTTTAATTTAAGTAAATTATATGAGCCTGAAGAGGTTTACAATGTAGTACCATCAACATCTTCAGGTAGGGTTGTAAGAAAGCCCGAAAGATTCGGATTCACTTAAAGGTATTTGTACTGTATAATATTGTATTATATATTATATAATATAGGAATAGGAATAGGTATAATTATATATTATAGGAACTTTTGTTTAGTTGGGTAAATTCTTAAAAAAAAAAAGGGAGATGTCACATATCATGGTTCATTACTGGTGTATTGTATTGTTGACGAGCCGCCACTGGAGGTTGTCTGTCATATATATATTGTACTTGATTGTGAATAGACAGTTCCCATCTAGATCTTGCATCATTCACATCCTTCCTTATTAAAAATGTAACACACACACCAGTGTTTTAGACATTTTACTCAAAACGTTATTACATTCGTTACATTCAATCTGTAACTGAAAAGTTTAAATTCACAAAAACATTTTCCGATTAGGGGTTGTTTTTTTAGGAAAAACACTAAAGTTCATCGGGATATATAGGAACTCATCGAATTCAGCGGCTTCCTCTGAAATGAAATGGACTTTTGTTGTCCATTCTAAGTGCTCGGTGGGAGAAAATTCCCCTCCTCTTTTCCTGTTCGATCCATTATCTCCGACATCAGTGAATAATTTGATCCCTCTGTTTTAAAGATGTGAGAAATATTGTCTTGTCATCTTCACAGAAGATTCGTCAGCTTTGTATTCATTAGGGAATTATTAGATGAACGTGATCTCATTTCTTGATACAAGAAGGTAATGAATTCCTACGACAAAATGAGACTAAGATTGAAGTCTCGATATTTATATTCGCAGATATTTGTGGAAATTTTCATTCTGAATTTTCAGGAACGAGATGATTATAATCGTATTGTTGAAATAGTTGAAAAAAAATCGAGTTCAAGGGAACTGAAAAACTTTTATAGAGATTAAACTATTTATATGATTTATTGATAAGGTAATATGTTTCCAATTGAAAAACAACCCACACCTGGAGGGCACGAGCTATCACTGTGTTTCGAATTGTTCCCTCATTATTGTTCGTTTTATTCATCTTCCGATGTTGAACGTATTTTTCAATTTACAAATAACAAAATTTATCACTTAGAGGTGTTTTTCAAAACGCCCAGTTTTACTAGCGACAAAAGAGTATATATTTTATTATATAGGGTATAAAAGAAGTTAGGTAGCAGTACGGAAGTTCAGAAAAAATCATGCTACTGCAAACGATTTGATGTAATGCGAAAAATATTCTGATGAAATAATTTTTTCTCTATATAATACCGACATAGTTAACAGAACGAAATTTCAGAATATTTTGTAATATGAATTTTTTTCAGCAAATTTACATTGCTGATGAGCGCGTGAGGATTTTTCTCGCACGCAAATGTTAAAGAGTAAATTAAATGCTGTCATGTATCTATGCACCGAACGCCAAAGATGAGATAACCCTGAGGGGTAACACAACGCAGAATTATAGTTCATTCAAGAATGATTGACAAGCCAGTAGGCCTTGAAAGTCCAGACGCAGTTTAAAATCTGACCACAAAAGATCTTCAATAATTTCTATAGTTTCAATCACAGAACTCGAATATATAAATATCACCTAGAATTTTATTTGAAAAGAAGAGCATATTAATCAGCATTCCAAATTGATACAATTAAGGTTCCAATTTGTACGATTAAATCAAGAACATAAACAGCAGTAAAAAATTATCGTCGGTTGGTCGGTCAGTGCATAGATTCACATATGTATAATAGATAACTGTTTATTCACAATACCAACCTAAATTCCGCAAAACAGCATTGACAGAAGGTGAGTCTCTGCAAGAGATTTTCTGGGTGGAAGTTATGAACATTTTGTTAATAGAATGGATATAAAACTTCGGTTTTTAAGGTTCTCCAAGCAAAAGCTTGGGACACAGTAAGGCGGGCAGCATTGCGTAAAGTACTGATTTCTGGATTATCGAGCACACAAACTAACACCTCTTCTTCCCTCATAGCATCATAACAATAATTTCGGGTAGCACCACCCGCACCACTGGAATTGCCAATTCCTGTCGCCGCCTCTGATATGAGTCGGAAAACAATCTCACACACACATACTCATATCACACACAATATATTGAAAAAATATTTATTTAAATAATTCAACGTAAGTATTTATTTTTTCTTTCTCATTTTCTGCTCTAGTTTTACTGGGGTTATTTCTTGAGCTTTTGTATCATACGACTCTACACTAACTTCTGCTAAAATATCATACAGATGCTATTGAGTTTCATAACTAAAAATGTATTGCTGACATCCAAAGGAATATACTATACAAAGTGATTTATTGGTAAAAAGTGGAAGCTAAGGGTAGATAGAGGACACTGAGATAAGTTAGGATAATGAATATTTCTCTATAATCAAGATACAGAGTTTTTACTTTTTTGTCAATTTCTTCGATTACGCATAACTTTCGGAGCACCGTTTATGTTTTGATAATTTTTGGTACGTGTTTTCACCGCAGCCACTTGTTTATACCGACTAAGTTACCGATTTCTTTTTAAGGTCCGGCCTAGGAACAACTGATAAAAAGATAGAACCCAAAAAAAACCACTCTTCATATCAAATTCCTTATCTCGATATGATATTCGAGAAAAGGAGAAAAAACCAAAGGAAACAATGTATTGCCGGTACTTCCGTACACGAAATTTATACTAAATGAAACTAGTCAACTCCGAATTTTCAGACAACACAGTAAATAAGAGAAAATTTTATTCAGTATTTAGTAATTTAACTGATTCTTTCGCCTCTTAACAGACCCTTACTTTTTGTAATTTCACTTTTGTGAAATAAGATAAGATAGGATAAGATATTTCTTTATTTCAGATGAACTCGAATTACATGAAGAGTTACAATAAACCCAATATTAAATGAAATGACGTCACAAAAATTTCAGCTCACTTAGTAGCTACAAAATGGTCCCTGATGTTGTATGGTTCCAATGCAGTCAGTAGATTTTTAACTTTATATCTCAACGATGTATAATTTAATATGCGTTTTATATTATTGGGTAACTTATTGAAAGCTATGATACTCATATAAGCAGCTTTCTTCTCAGTTAATGTTAATATATGAGTTGAAAACATTTTATTTAAATTTCTTGTGTTGTAACTATTTACATTTTCAGATATGAAACTACTCTTATTTTTATGTAATAACATAAGGCATTCAAACAAATACAGGCCATAAACAGTGACAATTCCTTAAATCTAAATGTTCCTTTACATGATTCCCTAAATTTCATTTTGTAAATAATTTGAATTGCTCTCTTCTGAATTAAGAATATTTTCTCTAAGTTTTCGTTTGTTCCCCAGAAAATTATTTCATATTCGTAGGTGGATTCAAAGTTTCCGAAATATACTCTTCTTAAGGTGTTTTCATTCATATATTAGGTTATTGATTGAAGTGCAAAGCATATTTTATTCAAATTCACTGAAATGATTTCTGTGAAGGAATGAAAAGATTTTTATTTTGATAAAGTAATTTTACCATTGGAAACGATAGCGTTTATTTATTAGATATCAGAACTCTGCTTTCAAAGTGTTTCATTTTGTGACTCAAAAACATTAACGTCCAGTTTCATAATCGAGTTAAACGTCACTTTAAGCTTAAAGCTTCCTTTACTGTCATTTTTACGGCCGGTTTCATAATCGAACCTAAAGTAGCTTTAATTTTAAAGCTTCCTTTAACCCTACTAAAAATGACACTAAAGGAAACTTTAAGCTTAAAGTGACTTTAAATTTGATTATGAAACTGGACGTTAGTAGGGTTAAAGGAAGCTTTAAAATTAAAGCTACTTTAGGTTTGATTATAAAATCGGCCGTAAATTCTATAATTGGTAAAATCCATAAATACCGAATAAAATTGAAAATTTTTGTAATTGTTGTTACTGTGTTGTCTGATAATTCAGATTTTACTAGATTAACTGAGTACTAAAATGGCATGCGGAAGTCCGAGAAATACCTTGTTTCCTTTAATTTTCTCTACATTTTTCCTGTATTTATCAACTTTGAAAAATTTTGATACAGAGGGTATTTTTTTTGGGTAGAAAATTGATCGATAGATAAGATCAATTTTTTCTAGGCTGGACCTGAAAAAAAATTCAGTTAATATGTTAGCAATTAGATGTTGTGGAGAATAAAATCACCAAATATCATCAAGATATATAGGATGGATCGGAATTCGAAAGTTATGGGTAATTGAAGAAATTGATAAAATCAACAAGTCCCTCTGTAACTTGATTATAAAGCGAGATAGACCCTTCCAATATAGGTTATTCGAACTCACCTCCTTATACTCTGTCTACCCTTAGCTTTTTGCCCATTTACCATTGAATCATCTTGTACAGGGTGGGCAAACTTCGTCGTCTACTGAGGGGATCTCGAGAACTATAGCAGCTAGAAGAAAACGGATGACACATTCTCTAGCTCTTTTTTCATGACTTATTCAAATCTGAAAACAGAATCGGCCTATCATTTTTAGATTTCGAGTTATAAACAAAAATTGAAATTTGGACCATTCGGAAAAGTTCTCATAACTTTTTTGTCTTTGAAGTAACAAATCTGAAAGTTGAACCTTCTTAAGCACCTTTAACAAAAATTAACAAATTCAATAAAAGTTTGCATTTAAAAAAATTAAAGTTCACCTGATGATTCGAAATGAAAAAATATTTTGAGCTCACCAGTGGATTCTACGTAGAAAAGTGCCTGTAGAAAGTTTAAGTTTCAGATTTATAACTACAAAGACAAAAAAGTTATTAGAACTTTACGAAATTGACAAACTCAAAAACGAAGTATCGTAGGAGGATGCGGTTTTCACCATTCTTTGTTTCTCCGAAAATGTGCTCGGAAATGTATCATCCGTTTTCTTCTAGCTGCTATTGTTCTCGAGATCCTCTCAGTAGACAACGAATTTTGCCGACCTTGTGTACATATATATAGCTACACTACGGAACCAGAGTTCCGTCTCCGAAGGAATGCAACATGATATGTTTTGCTTTCAGAATATCATCCTCAGGTAGTCGAGGTATTGACAATGTACTTACCTATTTTGCACCCAAAGTCGGAACAATTTCTCGCAAAAATTATACTCTACGGAAAATTAATATGGTCCATAAAAGACTTTCTTCATTATTCAACGTATGCATATGCAACACTGGTTCTCCTCGTGTTCGAGGAATAAAATTGGTGTGTTATGATATACATAGGATGTAAAAATAGTGGTATACTTCTTCTTCAACTTTCCTACATTTTGAGAAGAACAAATTGATGTATGTCAATGTTCAACATTTCGAACACCCTCCTACACGAGGAAATTGCCAAGTTATGAAAAAATCCACGAAAAAGCGCCAAACTTGAAGAATAATAACGATGCAAATGAGGTGGAAGTTCGAGGTGCGGAATATTGGGAGCGAACATTATCTGTCAATCTTGTTATATTTTATGATCGATTCTGCCATTTTTCCGCGTGTTGTGGACTAAATGACTGACATTGTTATGAGCATCGTGAAAAACCGGGTCCCTTCTTATACCGATCGGATTGTATGGGATTATTGGAGGGTTGAAACGTTCGAAAACTCATGTATGCATTTTAACTTTTGCGTCATCAAATCGATCCTCAAAAAATTCAAATAATGAAGATATGCAAAAGGTCGTCCGGAATGAAAAAAAATACATTCTGATACTACATCAGATGGAACTACGTTCAAAGTATAGTCCATTAGAATTTATAAAAGCAGTCTGTTAGCCTTGGAAATTTGGCAAAATGTGAGGTTATGACGCTTGTCCGAACATTTTTGGCTTTTGAATAAGCGCTCTGTTAGCGTTTTACATAAAACTATTAATATTTACATATTTCTCACAATATAAAGACTAGAGAAGCTTGTGATGATCAGTTTCCCATACACTGTCTGGATGATAATATGAGTAAGGAACCTTCTTCCACCTGCCAATTCTTGGTGTTAAATCTTTGCAACGGAATCATAACTATTCTTGTACTCCGTGCCTGCGAACTTCTAGCATACCATGGTGCATGTAGCACAGCCTCAACGAAAGCTGTCGTCTGCCATTGAGGCATCCTTGGCGATACCTATATTTCATGTAGTTTCTTACAACATCACTTGATCCTGGATGGCACTGTTGGAGCCCTCTGTCTCAGGAAACAACAATCCGGAAGTCAACCAGTAAGTCGACGCAGATATGTCGATGTAACGATGGTTAACCACAAAATACTCGAAGAAGTTCTGATGGAACAGCCTTTTTCAGCAAATATTCTCGATGTCCTTTAATTCTTGAGAGATACGGTTGGACAAGTCAACAATTCTTCGATCCCCAAGACAGCTTTAGGGTGATGTTTATGATGTTTCGTTAGCATAGTTCTTATTCTTCTCTGTAGGGCTGCTAAATCGGCGGTGGTCCAGAGATGATATCGAATGAGTAGCTCAGTGCTGAGCAGCGTAGGTGCTATTTAGACTAGTTTTCATCAGCTTTTTTAATCTTCCATTGAACTCCTTCATCAATTCTCTCGTCATCTGGCTCTGATTGATCCGTCTAGCCTAGTGGTCCCTTAAAACTTTTTATTGTCCCCAACCTTTAACGCTTCGATTTCTGAACCTTTCTTGAATTTGAATGTAACTTCCTGTTAAGAAGCCACCTCCGATCTTTTTCTAGTCGATGCTCCTGACGAGCTCCGGTGGCCACTCATGGTACCCCCATTCTCCGGTGCGCTAATTGACCGACGCAGCAGTCCCACCACTCTCAGTGTTTTCAGAAGCGGTAAACTACACATTGCCACATTTTCTTGTAATTCTCTCTGTTCACGTTGTTTAATTGACTTCTCATCAACCACGATTATTGTATTACTTCTCTATCAGTTTATATCATTTAAGTAATTCTCTTTAAAGTAATTCTCTTTAAAGTCTTCTTGTTCAATTCATGTGCAAACTTAATCTCCTCGAAAGGTAATATACTCTCTCAGTCCTCTCAAAATTATTTTTTCGTCGGCCTGAACAAAAAATTATTACACATTATACATTATACATTTTACGTACTAACGTACTAATGTCCGGACGAAAAGTTCACCATTTTTGGAGGCGAGTACTTTTCGTACTGATTTACTTTTCGTCCGGATATTTACCACTAAGCAATATATTAGATTGGGTGATTGAATCAATTTCGTGAATACAGAATTTGATGAAAGCATAAGTGCTGATGTCAAATTGATTCTTTACGAAATCGGCTAGATTTTACCAGTGAATTAGGTACGTGGTCTGAATGTTAGTGTTCAGTATAATCAAGAATGGATAGTGATACCGATATGGATAACAGTAACACTTTACCAGAGCTCAGGGAATCGGTAACTTCTTACTTTCATAAGGGTATGCTGCTTACTATCCTTGGCTGTGCATCGGCCATCAATTAGCAGGCTTGACTGTAATAGACAGTTTTTCGTCCTTGGTACATGAATAGCTAAACTAATCCGTTTCCATGTTCTTTTTATGATTTCATTATGTATGAAATGTGTCCACGTGCGAAACTATAAAAGTCTCCAAAAAATTTTGATGAGTCTCATTTTTCTCGAGTCCTCAATCATGAATATATATTTTATTATATTTTACACCTCAACTAGATTTTCAGACCTCTCTAGATTTTCTCAGATGGAAATGAGTCTGTAGCACCAGAATTGAATCTTTTCAAGTCTTTCTCCTTGATACTGAATGCTGATTCATTGTCTTCTCATAAGCATTTGTTTTATTTATTTATTTATTAGTGAAAGGAAAACAAACAGGATAAATGCCATAAAAAGTATTCACAAATAAAGTACAACTATCAAAGTGTTAATCTAAACCATAATAATACATTTTTTAATTTTTGAAGAGAAAAAAAACAAATCAATCAATTGAAAATCATGACATAAGACCTCTTCTAAGTGTTCCTTTAATTTTAATAATAGCATCGGCGAACAAATCAAAATCAATTTAGCAATTATTTACCGTTGCCATAGCCCTACATAGTGGTGAATTTAGTCCACTGCTTGTCCTCCTTGAAGGAATATAAAAAAGATCCTTATACCTTAGTTGTTTATGATAAGCATAAAAATTAATCATCAATTTTAATTGAATCAGTATATTCCATTGCTTTAGACTAGTCTAATGTTCACCTCTTACGTACATATGACTAATTACTGTTGTCGAGTTTCAGATGAATGGATCCTCATGTTCTCCAGGGTGGACCCTTCAGAACACGATGTGAACTTCTCAAATATGAGAGTTGAGGGTCTCTCGTCCTTGGTTTCACCCTGGGAGGCCTGCTCTAGTATTCGTGCACACTTAATTGGTATTACCTACTGATTGTAATTTGTACTCTCATTGACACATTCATTGCTCTCAATATACATGTTAGTTTTGAGCCTTCTGCAATTCTCGAAACCAACGATTAGTGGTTTCCCACATTACTACTCTCGATGTGTACCTCTCATAATTTATCAGTTGTGTCTTCCATTTTTCTGATAGACGTTCTGAACGTGCTCACTAATAAGCAGTTCGTTTCCATTAATGTTGTATTCATTGATGAATTTTTGTACTCTTCAAGACCAACGTTACTCATATTAACTATACCTACTTGATTTGTCTTACGGGATTAATAAATTATTATTTTATTATTATTATAATATTCTTGCTCTTCTCATATTAATTTTAATATTCTTGCTGTGCTTATATTTGAAGTATAATTATTGCTCGACTCACATTCTATTTTTCTGACGGAATGAAGAGGCTCCCGCAATCACTGTAAACGTTGTATTAATTTTGAATTCATTGAACTTCCTAAAGTCTAAGTCTGCCCTCAAGTGACTTTTCCTTTTAACTACTCTGGATTATCTCTTCTTTTTGTTGAATGTCTCTCTGAGTCTATAGATGTTGTTAATATTTGTTTTTTATTACTGTATTAGCTTCATGCAGGTGATTTATTCATTTTATGATTGTGAACTATATACGATAAATGTTTTTATACCATCTCCAACTCAATTATCTGGTAATACAGTCCATTATTTTGTAGACAAATCTATAAAGTCTTCTCAAATTAGGCGTATTTGATTCTTCTACATCTCTAAGCTCAGTTTTATACACAACCGAATTTTATTGTTCCTAGAGAGAGAAATCTGACAGTTGTGAAGTCTAGCGAGACTCAATTGATGCTGAGAAAAATCATATTTTTTTGTTATCTTTATCGTTTTGAACAATATTCTGTTATATATATTATGTTCAAAAATGAAAATTTGCCTCTGTTTGTTATGATCCCAGGAAGAAATTAACAAAATTCATAAAGCCTGGGTTACAAAGACAGTTAGAGCCAATAAATTTGGTAGCTATATCTGGAACCACCTTGTTTCGTTTTCAATGACCCACTCTTATCATATTATGATTGTCAATTGTTACTTTGAAAAGAATTAAAATTCTGAATCGTCCTGCTGCTGTTCCATAGTTCCATTTCCATAAGAGACAAGACGTTCCACATCTACGATGATGCGAAATATTTTCTACTTGACGCATACGTTTACTATTGTCACCCATGAGCTAAACGGGATTTGTTATTTCTGGGAACATCAACATCTTAAGACAGCTGATTTCCGATGGAGATTTGCGCCCGAATCGACTTTAGCGAGTCGAATAAACATCCCGGAGCCACAATTTATATATATGCTCTGATACCTCTTCCGAATTTGTTTTCATTATTCTGCATGATAATGTGCGAATAAAGGGGGATTATGGTTAGGGAAAACGAATTTATAGTTGAATGGAGCGCACGAAACTTGCTGATTTACACCCCGAGTTTTCGAACTGTTTCGGAGGGGTGAGTAAGATTCTGGCTGCTTTTCTGAATCGGGAAAAGTACTTGAAGGATTTACAGCTCCGCAGAGAACATAGAAAAATTTTGATCAAACATATACCTAGAATCTCTTGTTGCACATTTTTTGAAATTTTCATTATTGAAAAATTTACAAGTTCTGTCCATGAAAATCACCCAAAATATTTTTTTTATTGATACAACTGTCGAGTTTCTTAATAAAAACGTGATCGTTCCGAGTAATTTTTATTCTCAATAGCTTCTCAACTCTTTCACATATACGATAAGTTATGTAAACCCAATAAGCGTCAAAGGCGTTTAAAATAAAAACTTCTTCACTCTTCATACTATGTTTACCTAATCTTTTTTTATCTCTCATTTCACTTCGAATTGCTAAATGTTTCCTCACTAAAGCAGGGCAACGTCTACAGCGTTAGCTAGTTATAACTATAAATTTTACTCAAAATACCGTTTATGCAGCGTCTGATGTTTCTTCTGAAATATATTAATTTCAGTTCTATAGAACTGTATCGGAACCTACTTCTTGAAAATCAGCTGCAATTACCTATTCAAGAATATTTGTTCTGCTTATTAGGTACCTGAGTAAGGAAGAATATTTTTATTCAAGAGTTTTTTGTTCAATCTCCGAACATGTCCGATTAATATAAGGGGAGATACTTTGCACCCTGTAGAGTACCTTTACCAAAAATCAGACCTGTATATAAGGGGAATTGTCTGGGATACCCTGTCAAAATAGTAAAAAAAACGACCATTTTACATACTCGAGCGTGTCAGATTAAGGCCCGGTACTTTCACCTTCGAATAAATTTTATTCAATGTCAATAAGTATCTGTCAAATAATTTTCCATCTGAAGGATACTTTATTTCAGTGCTTTCAGATGAAATTATTTGACGAAAAATAATTCTATGAAAGCACGGAATACTACTTTTCACCGCATTGTAGAAATTGTCTTAATCCCAACTAGAAAGCAAATATTTCGTGAAAATCACAAAAAGAATAACCATACATCAAGAATTTAAAAAATTCAATCAATAATGACGTACCGACATTCGATCTATGACAAATAAACTCTTATTATTTAAGCCATATTTTGGCGATTAAGCGTCTTAATCGATGTCTTAAAGCGTCTTTAAGCGTGACGTCATTAATTTTGTTGTCGCAAAAATAGAATATCGCTGATGGTTGAGTCATCTGTCGTTGTCATTAGACAGCGAATCGAATTGTGAATTTTTCAATTTCTGTTCTTTGGCTATTATTTGAAAAATATTTATTTATTCTAAATGATAATGCAGAAACTGCATTATTGGCAATAAAAGCACTCTTCCCTAGTAGGAATTCAAATCAAATTCGATATAAACAACATATTCTCCCTTCTTCTTTATATTACCTCTTTCCGCTTAAGACGACACAGGCCATAGCCAAGATGACTCTATGACACAGGCGCTCTCCACAGACCGCCAGGTTCCGCTTAAAGCGTCTTAAAGACTGACGTCATGACTTATTCGCTCGAATAGCACCGCTTAAAGACGCTTCACGCGTCTTAATCGCGAAAATATGGCTTTAAATTCAATGACAGATTTATTCGATGAATAACACTATTTGAAACTGAAAAGACAGCATTTTCACTTATTCTATGAATATGCCTTATCTATCGAATAAATTTATTTATTCGCATGTGAAAGTACCGGGCCTAAGATATATGTGGTTGATAACATGTTAAAAAGTATACATATATTCTTGTTTTGGCGAATTATAATGGACTGTATAGTTTTCAAAAATAATGTGGAAATTGCTGAGAATTCAACTCACCAAAAACCAAATCTTAATCTGACAATTTAAGCGTGTCGAAAATGTGTGGGAGGGCACCAATCTTGCAGAAAAAAAGATCACGTGTACATTCTCGAGCGCGGTGGCTTTTTTCTTATATTTCAGCTAATGATACAAGAATAACGGAAAAAATATAATCTGACTGTTTCAGCAAGCCAACACAATAAAAATTGGTCACAAAAATCAATTTTTTTGAATTAATTCCTCTCCTGGGCTTCAAATTGTTTTTGTGTTTTTCATAGACTCATAATTCATGGACTCCCTGTCACGTGATTTTTCAGTAGATCGAGAGGTTGGGTGCATTAAAGAGAGAATAGCTTATGCGTTATAATCGAATAAGAAAGAGATGAACTGATTCCGTGTGGGCAATGTCAAAATCATATGATGGATATAAACAAATATGTGACGCAGACGTTGCCCACAAGGTGTTCATACGTTAATTTTATTATTCACATTAAATTCATTCTTGAATGAAACTCACATAATTTTTATATTCTCCATTTTGAAGGAATGTTAAGGAATTCCTGTTTGCCTCCTCGGAAGCTTGTTGAACATTTATTATGGAAAATCTGTACAATTTTCGCAGACTTTGCCCACAAGGTGTTGATACGTTGATTATTATTCTCATTACATCTAGTCTTGAATAAAACTCACATATTTTTGGACATAATTCACTTCGAAGGAATGCTATGGAATTCCTGTGTGTCTTCTCGGAAGCTTGTTGAAAATTTATTAAAGAAAATTTTCGCATAAACTTGTGTTCTATAACCTTTTGACAGCTTGCCCACAAACTCTCCATCTTATTCAACCTACCGACCTCTCTCTCACAGGCGGAGTCCATGTTATCATAAGTCTATGGTGTTTTTGCACTCATTACGAAAGTTGTGGAGCATAAAATTTCCTAAGAATTTCGTCCGAAGCAATTCTTTCTACGTTCAAACGTTATTGAGATATATGGCAATGAATGTACATTATACTGGGTTTCTACATTTACCTTGGCCTTTCGCAAGTGTGGCTAACCTCCTAGCCCTTAAACTCGAAAATGGTAGAAAATAGGCAAAATTGCTTCAGACAAAAGTGTGAATACGACTTTCATAATGAATACAAAAAAGATTAGAGTTATAGGAAGGGAGATATTTGAAAGAAATGCTTTTTTACCATCTTTAAACAGATCAAGAAAACCCCCCCCCTGGTTAGTGTCAGATTAATGGGTCAACACGTCTGCAACACCGAGATTAACTATCTCTATGAAAATCTGACACGCTCGAGTATGTACAAATAACATTTTTTTTTTGCATTTTCAAAGGACCGCTGTGACCTTGCGTCAGGTCCGAATCGTCAGTCCCTTGAAAAGTAGCTTCCTCTGGGTCCAATTAACATATCCTCTAAAAATCTTACAAGCTCGAACAATTTTTTTTACCATTTTCAACAGGGCCAGCCCCACCACACAAACTGTCAGATCAACATGAATTTATAATCAGAGACACATAGGTCATATACAGTATCTTAATCTGACATGTTCGAGTATGTAGACACACCTGACGATTTTTACATCTATGAGAAGCTGCAGACGCTTTCCCCACCCCTGAAAGTGCATAGTTCATAGAACCATTTTTTCTTTTTACCATCTAATCTTCAAAATCCACTAGGACTCCACGACGCTGCAGTAAATCTCGATTTAGCATCGTCGGCTCCCCAACTATTTCTATAGAGTCAATTTTACGAAGAAACAGAATCGCAACTTATAACTTTATATTCAATTCTGAACTGACTCTTCTGAAATCCTGACTGACAAATTTCATTTTACTGTTACCATCATAAATTTCCAAGTACTAAGCATCTATGATACATAAGTAGTTCATATTTCTAACCAACAATTCAACAAAAATCTTACACTCATTGAACACACTAACTGAATAATATTTGGGACACCCGAACCAAAATTAAAATATTTATTCCTCGAATTGAAGATTTCGGGAATGATCATTTTAAATTTTCAAAACTGAAATAATTTCAACTGTACGAATTAATTCAAAATTTCGATATATTGATCAAATAACCTAAGTGTTCGGTTTTTGAATCTGATATGTTTTATCCATTTTTTTCTTTCCATCTTCTTTATGCAAATCTCTTCAATCTTCTTGCATTTTCTGTTTATCGTATTGTTTCCATTACTCTTCAGATAACAAATTTCTTATAAATACCTTGAATGTTCTAAATGTTGAAAAAGATATCTCTTTTTTTGTAAATATTTAATAAATGGAACAGGATATTGCCTTTTTATTTTTTCATTGGTTCCATTTGGTATCACATAATTTCTGGTGTGATAGATTTTGTTCGTTCTCCACTTTATGCAATGTTTCATTTTGTTTTTAAACATTTCCCTTGATATAATTTGTTTTAGGATCTAGTGGTTCCCGTACTTCTTTTAGATTATTATATTCAGTTAAATCCAATTCTTCTGGATTTGGTCGCTCTGCCGTTTCTTCAGTTGCTCTTGTAATTTTTCCCATAGTTTTTTCGATGCTTTCTGCATATTTTTTCATTTTTTTTACTTCCATTGCATTTTTCTGATTGCAGTTTTTTAGATTGTACATTGAATTTTTTGTTTATATATTTTTTCATAGTGTATACAATACACAGGCTGTCCCAAAACGAGTAAATCAAACGTCACACCACGATAGAGTAGACCAAATACTATCGAATATGACACCAACATAAGTTCAGCGAAAATGTACCGTTTCTAATAATTGGAATTTTATGAAAATACCTAAAATTGCCTGGATCTCGAGATCCTGACTTATAAGTCGGGATTGAAATTGAACTGATTCCTTGGCCCTTCTATGCCTTCGAACAATTCTTAGAGAAACAACCTATATATTATACCAGCGGCGAAGGGTTGAAGTTTAAAAAATTATTCTGTACTAATTTCTGCTAAACCGTTAGCAAACTTTTTCGTGAACAGACTTCGTTGTAGGTAAAGAACATAAATAAATTTTTGTTTTCAATAAATTCTTCAACGTCATTTACTTATTCAACGAATTCATAGAAGCTATGAGAAAGATGGAGGAGAAACCAAAGGAATAAATCAAATCCCTTGTTTCATTATTGGAGACTGCGCTCATATTTCACCTGAACCATTCCTCATTATAATGCTCTAAGAAAGGACTTCTTTTCAGGTTAGGTAGTGGCAGAAATGTAAAATAATTTCCATATACACAAAGAAGGCGACATTAACAACATGAACTATCGTCTTATTAGCCCATTATCAAATTTCCCAAAGGTCTTTGAAGTTTGCATCCCTTACACAATATATCTCTATAAGGTGAAATTTCATATTCGCCGAACAGCACGGCAGTATTTCAAAAATATCATCATTCACTGAAATAGTTATTTTTCTAACAAGTGTGGAAAGTGATACTTTTCCGCAAGAGACTGCAGTTGAACGAACAACGCGAAGCGGATAGTGAAAGTATTGTTTGGACATTTTTATCAAGACCTCAAAAATGAACCACAAAAAAAGTTGATACGAAGATCGTATGGTATGAATGATTGAATTTCCTTTATCACATGTGGCGTAACTTGACGTTACGCTACTGTTAAAGATGTTTAATTAATCATTTTAGGTCAGCGCGTCTCACAATAACGCTCAAAATTGATATAAAAGTGCCCCCTGTAGTTAATTGCGTATTAGTTATGGGCGTCCATTAAGAGAGCAAAATTACCATATGTTACCCTACATTCGCGACGAATGGAGCTACGGTTTTGACTGTCATTTCTCTTCCAGGAAACTGTCACATTAAATGACGTGAATACCGCGTTCCATTTCAAAGAGCAGAACAGAAAAATTTATATTTCTTTCATGTGTGGAATGCCAGAGAGACATTGAAAGGTGCTTTGCTGGGATATGAGGGGATATATCTGTTATTTCAATTTTTTTTTTGGGTCCAATAGACTCAATAGAGGATTGTCAGATGGAACGGAGATTTTGTATGTTACAAGCAAAATCAATGAAATTTTCAGCAGAAGTTTGATATCTTATAAGTGATGTCAAATGTAAACCTAATTATCTAATTCGCTTTACTTAACCACTGCATGTTAAGATGCTATCATTGTAGCGAAAATCGTGTAGAGGCTGAATAACTCATCCTATCATCCTAGCAAAACTCAGGTTTTTAGTTAAAAAGACACAGTTTAAACCTGTCAAAATTGTGCGGACTTTCCAATGGTTAGTGTTGATCTAGGTGTGGATCCATGCAGCTCAACATGGCAAATGTCAAATAACAATTATCATCAATTATAACCAGTAGGAAATAACAGTTGACAGAATTTTTCACTCAATGACAGAGTTTATGCAGCCAAGTAACAATTATCACTCAACGAATAACAAGTCAACGCCAACTTCTTATATTCATTTTCGCGATTTTCTTATTATGCGCAATTTAATACGCATATAGATGCGCATCGGACTGTCCGGCCATGAAACTTAACCTTAAACTGTCAAAAGTCAAAACGAAAAACAAAACGACCGATACTATTTGTATGTTTTGTTTTATTCATGCATTTTAGGTAAGGCAGTTTATTCATGATGAGAATATGAAGTCAAGTTAATTGTTAATATGGTCCGCATAAATGGTAATAACATTCAGGCTATTTGTTATTCGATAATTGTAAAGTGATACTTGTTAAGTGATAGGTATCTGTAATTTCATGCCTCATAAATCTACACTCAGCTTGTTCATACTTAGTGTAGATTTGTGCAGCATCATAACGTAACAGCCTGATGAATGTTAACATTTATGCAGACCAATTTAACAATTAAGCTAACTTCATATTTTCATAATACATAAACTGTCTTTTCTACAAAAGCCTATGTTATCACTGAACTCATCGTTCGTTTGGTTATTTGTTTTGACATCGCGTTCAAATAACATAGAAGTGGAGAGTTTTCTTGTTATTTGAAATGATATTTTTTACTTGGCTGCATTAAAAAATATACATTCAATTTATTCTTGCTATTTGTTAATTGATAATTGTTATTTGCTATTTGTTATTTTAAGCTGCATACATCCACTTATTCAACTATTTCCCAGTTGTATTGTGAAATGGTATGGCTTATTTCTATTTTTATTTCTTCTTCTTATGTGTCTTCTGTGAGACCCCTTCCTCCCAGATTTCTTCAACTAATGAATATCGTCTTGACTAATCTTGCGAAATTAGAGTGTCAGTCGGCGACTAAAGTGCTGGTCGAAAGTTTTTCGGAATGCATATTTTCGATTGTTTATTAATATTCCATTTCAAGAATTGTGCATTTATAAATAAATATACCACAAATATTATTTCATGTTTGATATGTAACATGTGTAATGAAAAGGTTATGTAGATTTATTTATAAATCCATTGTTGTGTTTCGAATGTTCTGTTTATGTTATGTAGCACCCTCATGCATGTAACATGTTGGTTTGCTGGGCATGGACATGGACATCCTTTGGACATCCATTGTACAGGGTGGGCAAATTTAGATGTTTTAGCACTATAGTTTTTAAACTAGAGGATATAGACAAAATCTGATACCCCATTCTCGTTTTCTTATCCTGAGGAACTAATAATAGTAGTAGTCATTTTTGGCCACTTTCTTTTGTTTTCGAGTTATTAGCAAAAATTGGAAAAATGGCGATATCGAAATGAATTTATATCTCCCCAAATACTGATGATAGAGCTTTGAAATTAAAACATTATACAGGCACTTTTTAACTTACAATCTAGTTGCGTGCTCGGCTTTTTAAGGTAAGCGCACATACATCGGCATCGGACGGACGGCATGGAAGGAACGGCACGGAAGCGGCTTCGAAAACCGAAGGAGGCGTTGATGAATGTGGATTCATGATATATAATACATATACAGGGTGTCCGGGGAGTAACTGTACATACTCATACCAGAGATAGAGTTGGACTAGCTGATTACGGATTGACTATAAAAAATTAATTTCTGGATTTCCCTAAAAAGCTACAGGGTGATTTTCCAACTTCATGGAAATACTTATACCATCATAAAATCCAAACTTATTGACGGATATTATTGAAACTCAGGAGGTTCTTGACACATGCTAAGGTTGAGTCAGAAATATATCAATTATTCCATTATTCCAGGGCCGGACTCATTAATCTCCATTTAAAATATTCAGGGTAAAGAAAACACTTTGTATTTCGAATTACAAATAATTGATTAGCTTTTTAGAAAGAAGCTAAATTATGCTTCAATTTTTGGTACCGCTCAAAGTTGTCACATCAACAATTATTTTTTTATGAATTTTTGAATTTGGATAAAGTTCGAAAATTGCAATTTATTTACCTGGACAGGACATAGTCATCTTGTGCAGGTCGAAAATAAATAATAAATTTTCTTAAAAAAGTCACTGAAGGTGAAGAAGACTATAATAATTTGTTGATATACTGGGTGGCCACCCCAGACGCGGATTTCACTTTGAGGGAGTAAATGAAGGTATTCTGAAAAAAAAATGGTGATGTGTATAGGGTATACAGAAGCATATTTCAGAATTCGAAAGGCTGTATCCAATTTGAAAATTCGGCAAGAGAAATGTATACAAGCTGATGGTTTGTATTTCGAACCACTTTTGAAATATCGTTGACTCAGCAATTCATTCGTACCTATTTTTATTTTTATTAGGTACTCTTTACTGTATTTTAGTTTACTTCATTTGTTATTGTTTCGTTATTGAAGTGCTTATAAAAGCTCTGAACTTTTTTGTTAATTTTCTACTAATACATTCGCATTTTATATTCAAACATGAGATTTTCAATTCTCTTCATGGTGAAAAATTCAAATTTTCGAACTTTATCCAAATTCAAAAATTCATAAAAGAATAATTCTTGATGTGACAACTTTGAGAGATACCGAGAATTGAAGCATAATTTAGCTTCTTCCTAAAAAACGAATCAATTATTTGTAATTTGAAATACAAAGTGATTTTTTTGCCCTGAATACTTTAAATGAATATTAATGAGTCCGGCCCTGGAATAATGAAATAATTGATATCTTTCTGACTTGACCTTAGCATGTGTCAATAACCTCCCAAGTTTCAATAATATCCGTCAATAAGTTTGGATTTTATGATGATCTAAATATTTCCATGAAGTTGGAAAATCACCCTGTAGCTTTCTAGGGAAATCCAGAAATTAATTTTTTATAGTCAATCCGTAACCAGCTAGTCCAACTCTATCTCTGGTAAGAGTATGTACAGTTATTGCCCGGACACCCTGTATATGTATTAAAAGGAATGGATTTGGAGAATATGTTCTCTTTTTTAGTTCTTCAATTGAAATACATAAGAGGAACCACTAATGATGTAAAGTGTGTAAAAGCTACAATTTGAAAGAGGAGACTTATACATAGTGGTCCATTTAATACTTTTGAATAGAATGAATGAATTTTCAACCCCCCATATTTCCTTTGACTATGATTGCTATAGTTTCATGCATTGAAATTATACAACTCAAACTAAATTATAATCACGTACCCACAGTTCTAGTGAAAATTCATGTTTCTGCCCAGCTTATTCGTATGAGTACCCAGACAACAAAGGAGCTGCCGTAGGTAGAGACCTGCAAAATGACGAAAATGCCGCGGCAATCTCCGATTGGTATCGCACATGTGTCGGGATCGGCTGGCACGGCACGCATCGGTCGGAATTTAAATCTCGTTCCTCAATTCCCGTCGGATGCGATGCGATGCGATGCCTGCCGTCCGCACATATGTGCGTTGCTCCATTCAGTTTCATGGAAAGTATTTTATTCCGATCCGTACTGTCCGTCCGATGCCGTAGTATGTGCGCTTACCTTTAGCAGGTTTTTTAATTACGAAGCTATTACCCGAAGTTATGTTTTTTTAAATTGGATTTCTGTGCAGTTTTTTAAAGCTCATTTTTACTGATTTCAAAAATATATAACATCACATGGTTTGTATCAATATAAATGATAGAATATGGTCAAAAATTCTTTTTTCCCAATATTTCTATGGTTTCAACTTTTGATGAGCACAGAAAAATATAGCATCGTATGATTACCACTGTCTCCTTCTATTAGTCCTTTCATTATTATAAAAATTTATGAAATATATCTTGATTCAAATTTTGTGAAAATTGGTAAAAACTATAGAAAGAATGACATTGCCGGAAGGACACTGCTCTTGTTATAGGAAGCTCTATTTTTATGTGCTCGTCAAAAGTTGAAACCATAGAAATATTCGGAAAAAAGGTTTTTGACCATTTTCTATCATTTATATTGATATAAACCCTATGATGTTATACTAATTAACTACTTATTTCTTACTTGAATATTGTTAACTACGTGATACTTGTTAAGTGATACGTGTTACTTGATGCTTCTTGGAATAAATTCTACTCCTCTCCAGACGCATTTTCAATTCTATCCTATATTCCAGAATATACGATTCCAAGACTGATGTTGCGTAAACCCTCATTGTACAAATCTTTTTCCAATTCCAGTGTAATGGACAAAGACAATTAGTAAGGTCTGAATGGAATACGTGCACTATTTAACAAATAATTAGTTACTGAACCCTCGAACACAGTTCCTGCTTTGATCTTCTAGGAAAATATAAGTGTATTCTAAATCATTCAAGAACAGGACAAGCACGTTGCACAAAGTATGCTTTTCAAATGGAATTAAGTCGAACAGAAAACAGGAATCAATTTAATACTATCAACATCTGACGGTCAGTTCACTTCAAAAGATGCAAAATTTTATGATGATTATGATTTTGCAGTTATGCGAGATCTTTTAAATTTCAGTCTTTATATATCGATACCTTCCAACAACAAAGATACTATCAAATCAACTACATGAGTGTCCCTGCAGATTTTGAACATTATAATGATAATTTTGCTTATAGTATATTTTATCAAACATAGAACCTAATTGGGAAGAAACTAATAGACATTTAAACAAAATTATAAGTTTCCATTTGATAGGAAGAAGAGCGCAAAATAAATATCATTCAGAAATACTATACAATAGCTACTAAGGTTTTATATAAAAATGCCCCTCGATTCATCCTCATTTAATTGTCTGGGTTTTGTAACCGTCTTCAGGCTATTTTGTTCCAATTTACTGAAAGACCTTTGGTACACACAGTGAACCCGTAGCTCTGAAAATGTTCGTGTTACTTACCACCATTGATATACAAAGAAAATACTGAAATAAATCAAAATTTATGACCTACATTTATAAAATGACTGATACGTCATTGGAGTAGGTGTAGTGAATACAGATAATCTTTTAACATTTTTAACGTGATCAATTCCAAGATGAAAACGAGTTAATAAATTGTTTAAAAGTTCTTCATTTCACATCAGCTAAACATCTTGAACCCTATAAAAGGACTTTCAAGCGAAATCATAAGGGCGGTAGCTCTCAAGCCCACCCAACAATCATTAAAGGACCCCAGCATAGGGGCTATGTTGACAAAACACATCAACACATGCTTCAAGAATTATTGACAACTTGGGCGGCTGTGGATGGACAATTATCTTGATAGTATCCCATTCAGTAAGACTTTGAGTTACAGAATTCGGGATGATATGGGGAATAAACCTAGCTTGCGTTCACAAACTTACTCTGAGTAAGCTCTGATTACTCGAAGTCGAAGCGTTCACAAACGTACTTTTGGTTCCCCAGAGTATGCTCTCTGAGCATGACCATACTCATACTCTACTCTCGGAGTAAGTTTATGAACACACCCCTAAGGTGACCAGACGTCTGTCATTGTGACGTCAATCGTCCAAAGAAGTCCGTCACTGGAAAACTTCCATCGAAATGTCCGCCAAAATCTTGAATTTGGTGTTTTTCTCAAGAGTGTTTGAGATGGATATTGAAAAAATAAAATGCAAATTTATGGAAGATCTTTCAAAAGAATTTCCATTCCTTAAAAAAAACAAAACATGATTTTGAAGTCCAAACACAAAGTGTTTGGGTCAATTCAGCATTGCATTTGTTTCAAGTCACAAACCAGTGGCGGCTCGAGCATATTTATCGTGGGTGGGCAGATATATATTTTTTTTAAATATTTTCTATACCTATGTATTATGCAGGTTTCCACATCACCATGGGGTACTGCACTCGGTGCGTTAGTTTTTCGTAGTGAAGTTTCGCCAAAATTTTTGTTTCTGTTTCAATAATCCCTGAAGATAATCCGGAAAATAAAAAATGATTGAGAAATAACTATTTTAGCCCTGCATACCACTTGAAAAATAAACATAATTTCGGAACAAATATGAAAAAAAAAACCGAAAATATATATAACAAATAAAAATACTCTAAAAATGCTTATCCATAAAATAAAATTGGAAAAACAAACAAAAGTGCATTCTAACGAAATTGAGAATTGCGAGAAATTAACATCATCTCGAGCGCAAACGACAGAATCGAGATATCCCGAATGATCATTCTTCGAGTTACCGAAGAGAAGCATTCTAGGGTCGGCAGGGTCGCTGCCTGCCGGACCTACATGTCCTACACCGTGCGAAGTATTGAGCCAACAATATCAACTTTCATCATAGTTTTGGTCTTTATTCTTTGAAAAGTTCTTAAAAAATTGTCGGAATTTCATTAGTATTATATATTCAGCACTCACGTTTATGAAAATTAACAAATACGATAAAAATTCGTTTTAAATAACAGCGATCTCTTGTAATTTATTATGTGAAACTGAAACTATCGGATATTGGCGGAAAAAACATTAAATAAGAGGCTTATCTAATTTTAATTGTTATCCGAATGAAATTCCAACAAAAATGATTCAAGTTTGAAGCAATTTGACCCATTGATATTAGCGCTCCTTCGATATGTTTACAATGTAGATTCGGCATGCCGTACCTGAATGAACGGTCGGTCACTCGGTCGCTAGAGAAGGCATCTGCGGCGCTGTCTTCATAGCTCGATTGGAGATGAGCGTATTTTGTCTACGGACCGAGCAGATGCGGGCAGAGACAGTTTGTCTCTGATGCGGGATTTAAATTGAAATAGCGTATTTCAAAGAAATTCCATATTCCGTTTATATCAGATATCATATACCTAATATTTTCATAAAATTTATTGAGAGCTTTATAATGTTTGGAGAATTTCTAATACATTATTATTTTACACAAGTGAGAATTCACATTTTTGCTGCTCGCGAAATTTTGGGTCGGCACTGCCGACCCTGCCGTCCCTAACGGGCCGCCACTGTCACAAACATAAAAAAAATGGTTAATGCAGCAGCGGCTTCCTAGCTGACCAAATATTTCAGATATTCAAAAGTTGGGAATGAAAAAGCTTCTCTAGCAACGCCTGAATCCCTGTTCTCATTCCACAGTGTAATGCACAACCATTGTTTTAATATTAATATATTTTCATTTTTATGTTGTGAAGAACTTTTATTATTTCTCTGTTTTCAATAAATTATTGAAATAAACTAAGTAGCTGGAAGCATATACAGGATGAGCCTTTGATTCGTACAAAAGAAACGCTTTTTCTTTCCTTCACCATTTTTTCCGAATCGGCTCGGTGTAAAAGATACAGGTTGTTGAAAAACACTAATGATACAAAATGTTATTTTTTAGTTCTCACAAACGGTTTTATCCTATGAAATGAATTTCGGAATATAGGTTTCGAGTAATTTGACGTTCAAAAATAAAAAAATATCTGTGAAATTCGAAAAATTGGGTACTTTGACCGAATGCAACTATTTTCGAAAGATCCTCAGATGTGTAGTGTCACAGATTCACCTAGTTATTCTGAAGGCAATTTTGTTTTTCCAGGGGAGGCTCTACTCCATATGAAAATTTAAAATGGCTATATGTTTTCATCAGGGCTGAATCGGAAAAAAATGGTACAGGAAAAAGTGTTTCTTTTGACCTCAAGAATCTACTGTTAAAATATTTTTACGATTCAAAGACTTCCCCTGTATATATAAAAAATAAACCCCAACCTTTTCCAATCACACATGGGTCTGTGGGTCGACCCACCAAAGATATATGGATATTCTAAAATAGTTTATGTTTTCAATCGAAAAAACTGAGAAAGTACACTAACTCCAAAGATGCCCGAGATGAAAATATTTATTCAAGACTGCATTCTCGTCAAATTTGACCGTGAAACATGAGTATGAAGTAGTTCGAATAAACCGCAGTTGAAAAATTCTTGAGAATCTAAAGTTGAAAAATATGGGGTGTCCTAGTTGAAATGGCAAAGTTTGGCCGAACTTCCGATATAGTAGGAACTCCCACCGAGACCAAAATATTATTGTGATCCTCAAATTTTAAGCGACAAAATCTAATTTGAATTTAATGTTCGTTTAACATCTTGAATGATTTGTCCTCGGATTTGTCACATGACACAACTGATTCATTAGTAGATCCAAGAACCATGTTTTTTTATTGGATCCAAAAACCACGAACTCTCAGATATATGAAGTTATCAACGGATAACGCACAGCTTTTGTCCCGTTTTTGTAGATCCACTGCCGGGAATAAATGCCACCAGATGATAACTGCTAGAAAAAACTAAAAAACTAGAGTTTCCCACATCTAGCATGATGTCCTACTTTAACTAAATCCACACGTGCCAGCAATTACAAAAAGCCATTGATGCCCATAGACCCAGCCGGGGAAAGCTTCAACAGATCCGAGATCTCAATATCGGGAAAAAGAATAATGGGTCTTCTTAGTGTTATTCTTTATTGAAGTTTTCCTAGCTTTCGTTCACAATTCTGAAATTCTTCAGGGACTAAAAACATATAAAACACCAAAGTCAATGGACATTGTAACCTTATGTTATCATATGATACTCACAATCAATGCGAATTTTTGAAAAAAAAGGACGGATGTAATTATCAGAACATTAACTCAGTCGCATTGATTGTGAGTATCATATGATAACATAAGGTTACAATGTCCATTGACTTTGGTGTTTTATATGTTTTTAGTCCCTGAAGAAGTTCAGAATTGTGAACGAAAGCTAGGAAAACTTCAATAAAGAATAACACTGAGAAGACCCATTATTGACTTATTTTTCCCGATATTGAAATCTGTTAATTAGCGAAGTCGATATTGAAATATATCTTAGATCCGAGATCTTTTTGACACAACGTGGGCGTCAATTTTTGAGCTGTTCTTTGTGTTATGTAAAACCATACACAGGAGATGCCAAGCAGTTATTGATGAAAGTGGAGGTCATCTCTTTCCAAATACAAAAAAAAAATTAGTCTTCGACTTGAACATTAAGATTATGAAATACTTTTTCTTTTCAAAATTTTTTCCAATTCGACTTGGTTTAAAAGATACATGCTGTTGAAAATCCATAAAAAATATAATTTTCAGTTATACCTATGTCACAAACGCTTTTTTCCGGAATATAGGTACATAGTTTTTCATTAATATGATAAACTTTCTCCGAACACAAAAATTCTACCCACATTTTTAAACTTCTTCATTATAACCATATAGTATATACTACTAATTAAATATCAGAAATTTAAAGAACCCTTACCAAGTAGGTTGAAAGATCACTTATGAATATTTAATCATTTTGGAAAGTATTCGTCATATTTTCCCGTTTAATCGGTTTAATACGTCGTTATCATAATTTTATATTATGAATTGAAAAATATCTGAGAAATTCGAAAACTTGAGATCAGTCTGGCTTAATGCAATTCTGTTTGAAAAATTAAATATTTGCATAACATAACCTTAAACAAAAACACATTATTATTCTCCTACCTGTCAAATTGAGTGCCTAGCTGGCGCCATCTGAAATAAC
Source organism: Coccinella septempunctata (assembly GCF_907165205.1). Taxonomy (NCBI): domain Eukaryota; kingdom Metazoa; phylum Arthropoda; class Insecta; order Coleoptera; family Coccinellidae; genus Coccinella; species Coccinella septempunctata. Next base: position 7,215,418 of record NC_058190.1, on the reverse strand, counting down.
AGAATGTAATGTCATAGATTCATATCATTATATTCAAGGAAATTTGGTTGCCTATGTTTGGCAACGTTTGAAAGTTTAGGTGAACTATCCTGCATCAATTTATATAAAAATTAACGGATTATGTTTGAATCTGGTAACTCTCGTACCAACCATAATAAATAAAAATTCCTCTTTTGACTTTATATTCAATATTTTCCATTGCTGCTGAAAAATGAAAAAATTCTTGTGGTTGGGAAATAAAAAAGCAATAAACAAATTGTTAATTCATGAATTACCTAACAAGAGGCAGGGATATTACAATTCACCTCAATATTATCCTCTATACTCGAATCTTTCAGTGGAAATATCTGTACAATAAAATGTTATAAATCGTTTTATTTATGTAACAATATGTGCCATATTCTCATTCCCAAGCATACTGTTATTCTTTATGCAGACTACATGACATTTTTCATGAGGGAAAGTATAGGTCACCTCATATTGTTTTTATACTTGCCTTAATTGATGTGTTTACGAGCACATTTTCACTGGAAGGTTTCCATGAAAGAATTAATAGGAAAGAACATAAAAATAGAACATTTGTCTTCTTTCACGATTGGCATTGCACATTATCGGTAATTCAAGTTCACAGATAAATGCTCATTTCGAGAAGTGTATGAAGATTGTTCATAATCATTCATTTCAATAAAAACAGTTACTTAAGATACTAAAACTGGCATATATCAATAAACATTTTAACAAGAAATAGATGGAAAAGAAATTTGCTCGATTAATTAACAAAGAACAGAAACATAAATAGAATTAATATAGAATAAAATTGTATTTCACAATGTTTAAGATCTACTATGTTCATGAATAAGACAATTAACATTTGGTTAAGATCAAGATTTGTAATAATAATCCATAAGGAAGACTGCACGATCAAATACAAATGCAATCTACCTCTTAGCTTCAGTATTTCAAATCTTGCCCCATTTAGGAAACCTGACGCTAAAACAAGCTTCTGATTTTGAGGTAATTGTGTTATATTATAATGGCTTTCTGTTGAAAAGCAACGAAGAAAATAAATATAACTACAGGTTTTGTTCAAAAACAATATTTTTGTAATAGTAATACATAAGAAAGACAATAAGATGAAATTCAAAATCAATCTACCCTAAAGTTTCAAATCTTGCTTCATTAATTAATTCCGAAAAATTTCAAATACAATCTACTTCTGATCTTTACATCTTGAATTCCAAAACAAGCTTGAAGATTTAGATAAGAATTATGTAAAATTATAAATGTATAATGTTAAGTCTTCGAAGAATAAATATATGTATTTGTTCAAAACCAAAATCAATATCTAATAATAATTTAAAAAAAGACTGCACGTTTTAATACAAAGGCAATCTATTCCTTATAAGTTTTTCTCGAGGGGGTAACCACTCTGTGAAAAATGTACATCGATTTCGGAAATCGAGATGATTTCGGATGATTTCGGAGATTTCGGATGATTTCGGAGATTTCGGATGATTGCGAAAGATTTCGGGAGATTTCGAATGATTGCGAATGATTTCGGATGATTTCGAATGATTTCGGCGAGAAATTTAGGATTAGTCCAAACGATTTGTTCTCACTTTAAAAGCTTTTGGGGATGAGGAAAAGTATAATATCCTCGAAAGGGAAAACATCGACAAACAGCTCAATTTATTTGAGAAGTATTGCTTCTTCGAAAATATTGAAATACTGAAAAACGTTTTGAAATTTGAACATATAGATTTTCTGTGAAAAAAGTTCCTTATATTTTCCTATCCTACAAGTAATTCAATCTTTTCAATTTTGTAGGTGTATATTTCGTCGTCCTCTAGACAATGTATCGTTACTGACATCTACAAATTTTATAATATCTTTTATATTACGAGAGTAAAGAAAAGTTCAACAAAATATAAAATTTAATTAGAGAAACGTAACTCAATTTTTAAATTTGTGTCAGATAGGATAGATACAATCTTTCCGGATTATTTTGAAATATTTGTTTTTCTTAAATCATTCAAGGGAGAGAAAATATGATATTAATATCAAAATGAGTGAACCCCTGACAAACAACTCAATTCATTCGAAAACGAAAATGTTGAAGAGGTAATAAAAAGTGAGCAGATAGTTTAATGTCTGAAATTAAATATTATGAAAATTTTGACGGCATACAGACAGGAATTGAATGGGTGGTACTTTATTCTGAATAAAGTACCACCCAGAGCAGGATTCGAACCTACTACCCCCTGATTACCACGTCTGCCTGGGTAGCTCAGTTAGGAGAGTACCTGTAATCAGGGGGTCGTAGGTTCGACTCCTGCTTTGGGTGGTACATTTTTCAGAATTCAATGCCTGTCTGCATGCCGTCAAAACTTTCATAGTAATAAAAAGTATTAGAATTTGAAAATTCATGAAAAACTAAAATGGATCTTCTGTGAAAAAAGACAGAGAGTCACGAGAAACATTACTATCTACCAAGTGCCTTTTACTCTTCATAAGTTTTATACAGGGTATTTTTCAGTTTTTACCAAAACCTTCGATCCTTCATAACTTCTGAACGTTTATCATACCTCGAATGAATTTGGGAAAGATAAAACAACCTGGATTATCAGAATTCTAAATATGTTGGTTCCTAAAGGTATTAAAAAATAAATTTCCCAAAAAATTATAAGATAAGAGATAACCGTTCAAAAGTTAGACGGATCAAAGCTTTTTGTGAAAACCGACAATCAGCCTGTATAAAACGCTCGATAAAACATATGAAGAGAAGGCCTTTTTAAATTGTGCACCTGAGTAGGAATATGTACAGTACCTCGTGACTCACCCCTGTATAAATCATACTTTACTTTAGGTATACTTCAGCATCTTGATTTTGCAGAAGAATTCTTTAAATTAATTATGTATTCTTTCCTTAAGTGGAATGTATCCTTACTATTAAAATTATTGTAAAGGTCCGGTCATGCAGGATTTCGGTGATGATTTCGGGATTTCGGATGATGATTTCGGGATTTCGGATGATGATTTCGGGATTTCGGCGATGATTTCGGGATTTCGGATGATGATTTCGGGATTTCGATGATGTTTTCGGGATTTCGGATGGTGATTTCGGGATTTCGGGCTAAAAAAGTACATCGATTTCGGAAGTGGTTACCCCCTCGGTTTTTCTATTTTTGCTTCATTGTTTTAACCCTATCATATTCTCAATAAATACAATAAGCAAAGACCAGTAGATCCAAATTACCTATCTAACTCGAATCTTCTCATTCAAAAGAAATATGTCAACTGTGCCAACTTTCAGTTACACCTTACACCTTGGAAAATGGTACGTAGATGGATTGATCATTGCAGTGTGCTATGAACGCATTTCTTGTCGTTCACACATTCGATACTTTTCCGTCTAGCGCGACACTAAAGCGATACATAGATAAATAATATACTTGCCTATCTTTTCGCATTGTGACAACAATGTCCAAGTCAACTTGTGTCAATTGTGATTAGCAATATTAAGCAACTATCTCACTCCAGTCTTTGGACAACAACAAATAATTATTTTCCATTCCATGTATTAATGTTCCAAGCCTCATACAGATTATAACTAAAATAACATATTTTAGTTCAAATATACGAGAATGTATTGATATATGGTTAGCCTAGACTAGTTCCATGTATAAAAAAAATATTGCGTCACCATAGCGAACAATAACTCAGTGTGAAGTTTGAGGTCAAAAAAGTAAAACAGAGTTACGCAATAAATTAAAAGTAACAATATGTCCACAGAAAATGTGAAAATTGAAAAATTGGACTATCGAGCCATCATCAAGTACCTGTATTTAAAAGGGTTAAGAGGTAAGCAGATTTACGAAGATATGCTTAATAGCCTTGGTGATCAATGTCCTTTGTATGCGACCGTGAAAAATTGGACTGCAAGCTTCAAAAGAGGTAAATTTTCCATTGAAGATGATGACCGATCGGGAAGGCCAGTTTCTGTGTCAGTCCCCGAAAATATCGATGCAGTTCATGACATGATTTTATCACTCCGTCGAATTGGGCTAAGACGGATGTCTGAAGCACTGAATATTTCATACGAACGCGTTCATCATATAGTTCACTTCAATTTGGACATGAGAAAAATTGCTGGAAAATGGATCACCAAATGTTGACCCAAAGCGTGCAAGTGTAGAAGCATCGCGTTCGATCTGTGCTCGATTTGAAAACGATGTAGACTTCTTGAACCGAATTGTTACTATGGATCAGACTTGGGTACATTTCTACGATCCAGAAACAAAGCAACAATCGATAGAATGGCAAAACTCTGGTTATCCAAGACCTAAGAAGTTTCGTGTCCAAAAATCTGCTGAAAAAGTTCTTGATTCGGTTTTTTGGGATTGGCATGTAGTAATCATGATTGATTTTTTGGATAAGGGTAGAACAATAACCGGAGATTACTATTCGACATTACTGATCACTCTGCGGAAAAAAATCAAAGAGAAAAGACGAGGAAAGCTATCCAAAGGTGTTTTGTTTTTGCAGGACAACGCCCCTCCACACAAATCTCATGTTGCCATGCAAGAAATTCTTGATTTAGTATTTGAATTACTACAACACACCCGAGAACACCCTTATTCACCAGATTTGGCTCCATCCGACTATCATCTCTTTCCTCAACTGAAAAAAGTTTGAAAGGTCGTAAATTTTCTTCCAACGAGGAGGTAATAAAAGCTGTGGAGGTCTGGTTTGCACGGCAAGAAGAAACTTTTTTTTCAAGGGTCTAGAGATGTTGCAAGTTCGTTCGCTGTAATAAATGTATCCAATTATAAGAGGAGAATATGTTGAGTAATAAAATATTTTGACATTGAAATTGAAAAGATCTAATCCACCCCAACCCAAATTAAAAAAAATTCCTTTTATGAACAATAAATTTTTAAATATATAACAAGGTGTAATACCATCCAGTACTATCGATACTGATTCTGTCGGAAATCAACGAGATCAAATTGCTTAGTAATAGAAGAGTAGCACCACGAGAGCTGCGGACTATTGGTGTTGCCTCACAGCAATTTTATCTTGTTGATTTCTTAAATATAACATAACAAAGCTCTTCTGAATCGTGATTTTCACACCTCTCGTTTCATAACTATAACACCCTATGATAAAGACGTTAATCTACTAACACTTGAGATTTTCTATCTGGAGAACAGAAACACATTCATTCTACAAAAAAATCCGAAACTAATTTAATTTTCTGGAGTATCTCCAAACGCCTCGTGTTCAATTCCGAGACGAGCGTCTTCCTCCTCTCCCTTTTCCCATTCCTCAAGTTTCACACGCCGTAGATGTTCGGTTTCCCACAAGCCCTTATCAGTTCTCCGTCCAGTTGTTAAAATACACCGGGCGAGAGAATGACAAGGGACTGTAAGAAATCGATTTCATGACAATTGCCCCATAGGATTATAACTTGGCTCTGGGGATTGCGCCCAGATGCTATTCCGGGAAAAGTCCCAACAGAAATAGGAATGCTGATCTTACGGATTGATGAATTCGCCTGTTGCACTAACCCTGAAAGCCTGAGTTACTCATTATAAGCAATGAATACAAAAATGTACCAAAATCACTGAATTTGTGGTATGATTTCAATAAACGTTATAGCTATTATAATTGGCAAAAACATGAACTACCTACTGATACATATTTCAGGGGACAAATAATCTGGGGTATCAAAGCAGCGATCGTTCTCCTTTTCTCCACTCTTCATAGCGTCGATCATAGAAGCCTGAAATGGTTTCAAAGGTTTCATTCACAAATTATTCAAGAAAAATCGATGGTTCTGGCCATCTCTTCATTATGTAGGAATAAATGTAGGTCACACGAGAAACACCTCGAATAAATTCTATTCACAGAAGTGAAATACACTCGGAAATACACATCGAAAGCGAACATAAGGATCAGAAGTTAAAGACAAAAAAGAAAACTAATAAACACACGGAATTATATGAATACGAATACATCATTCAACATTGGAAAAATAACATTAATCATTATCAAATAAATGCCTATGTCCTTCAGGAATAAGGCAGCTTTATACCGGTGATAAAATTTCCAAAATCGGTATTCGGTCATTCAAGGGAATACTTCCTACAAACCCCCAAACTTGCAAACTTTGCCTCTTTATGGGTAATACAGTGCGAAGAAAGAATAGTACAGAATCTATTCTATACGCTCTGCTACAATGCTAAGTTGTTTCCTGCTTGTGAGGGCACTTACAATTTATTTACCTGACCGTGTGACACACCTTGTCTGTTAACAAAAGATCACCACCACGTGCGAGATAACCTTTCTCCATTTTACTCTTGTGAATGAGTTTAGACCACGAACATACTTCCGTTTCAATTCTGATATCTTTATTATTTACTCATTTTTCCTCGTTTTTTTTTTCAGATATGATTCCGAGGAAAAGAATTGCAGAAATTTCCTTCAATATAAATGGTCAGATTATGCGGTAAACAAATTCATTATCACTTCAGGTAATTATACGATGATCCAGGGTCTTTCTGCTGAGGTTATTTTCCCCCAGTTCTTGTACCTGCGTTAAATTAAATGGTATTCGTACCCTGATGTACAAAGCTCTGCACTTCTAATTGTTTTTATCTTTATACACGTGGTGTATTGTTTTCAACAGATTCGTTTCCTTTCAACGTAAGTATGCATGTTTTAAAATGCATCTGTTATTTTTACTATTCCAGAGGTTTTCTGAATTTCTTTCTCGTTTTTTCAATTTTCTACTGAAGAACAGAAGAATCACCACTTGGAAGACTGGACCATGTCGAATGACCCTCCCAGTCAAGAGCAAGATTTGGCTATTTTTAATTTACTACTGAAGGCATTTCTAACGACGAGGGTAATACTCCACCAAAATCAGTAGAAGGTTTTTGACGCAGAGAAAATATTCCTCCCAGTGCAACTGAAGGACAAGTTATGTACCTATATAATTATTTATTTTTTCTTCATTCATCATCAAGTCTTCGAATAAGTTTTGATGAAATCTTTATTATTCACTTTTTTCCTCGTTTTCTGCTCTGTTTCTTTGTTTCAGATATTCTTTAGAAATGGAAAGAGGATAAAGAAATTTTTATATCAATGGAAAAGAAGTCCTTCAGTATTAAAAGCTCATTCTGTAAACAAATTTATCATCACTACACTACTCAAGGGGAGACAGGTTTTTTTTACTGAGGGTTTTCCCTAAGCTCTTGTATAATACTTCAAATTGTATGGTACCCCGTTACATTAACCTTTGCTAAAACTCATACATATGCTATATTGTTTGATAACCAAAAATGGATTGCTTACATTCAAAAGAATATATATATATATATATATATATAAACTATTCCAGAAAAATTTTTTTTACCTGAACTCCAGAGTTGTGAAGAAAAAATTTCAGCTAGCAAATATACCAAAGCAGCATTAAAACAAATAAAAAAAAGATAGTTCATCAGACAGATGAACATATTTTTCTTTATTTAGAAATTTTGAATAGTAAAGAGCTATCACTGAATCAAAATTTTTTAAGAAAAATCTCTCACCCTTTCAATTTTATCAACGAACACTAGCAAAAAATTTTTATTTCTGACACCACCATATCTCAGAAGGTGTGACTACTTGACCAAAGTTTTTTCACGAATTGTTGATCACTTCCTGCATTTTAGTCACATTAGCACTGCAAACTGCTGGAATTTAAACTTTTGTGCTCAATAGAAGATGGTTTATAGCGATGCCAATTATTTATTTATGTTTGCAATCATGATCAAATATGTAGATATCAGTGTAAGTATCTGATAACGTCAGTTTTGTTTGAATCGAAGATGACTAAATTTCACCATGATAGTAAATTTGTTGAATATTGATACTGAAGTAATGATGATATCAAATAATATTTGGACAAGAAATGCCACGGTCCATTATCTGGTTCTGAAATGTCAAGCAGATAAGGGCATCGTGTCAAACCCGAGATCAAACCATAGTGAAGGAACTTTTGTAGACCTTCTTTTTTTTAAATTCGAGTTCAAATTATGGAAAGACTGTTTGATTCTCGGTTGAAGTAGAATTTTTTTAAATCAAATTAGCCGATAACTAACTGAACTTGTTCTGCAATTAGATCATTCTGCTATGGCTAGACATTCGCAATCACATTTTTGAATGTATCGAACGATAAAGAAGGGAATTTGTAATCTTAGAGTTATAACAGATATTGACTCAACGGCTCGCTAAAAGTTCAATAAGAAATTTTTCACAGTTGGTTCTTATACCTATATGACATTGGTAAGACGGTTGAACTAGATAGAGAAGCAAAAATGTACGTAGATCTCAAAAGTTGGACTTTGGAAATGAAACCTCCTCTTGAAAATCTGGGTCAAGTCAGGCAGAATATTGCATTGCAAAAGAGAGAACTCAATACCTTATTATAGAATGGAAGTGAATTTACATTTGCAATATCCTGAAAAACAGTAAAATACACATCAAATGTTTACGACACTCTTAGTTCCCCACACTGAATTCTTCTTCATAACTTCTGATTCGAATTCGAAAAGGAATTTCCCATCCCATATTCCAATTCTCCACACATCATCAAAACCGAGATAAAAAAAGACGGGGTGGGATATTCATGACCAGCAGGATATTCAAGAGCTAGATCAAATATAGTTTGACAAACCATGCATTTGAATACGATAGGTATAGATACTCCATTTACTTTTATTTTAGAACTCGGTTGGCCATGGAAATTTGACACATTTCACTCTGTATAGTACGAAAATGTGGGATTATGAAGCTTGTCAAAACATTTTTTGGTTTTAAATCAACGCTTTGTTGCCCGTTCTACGTAAAAGTTTCTGTTATTACGTATTTCATCACAATGTCGAATATCTTTCGAAAATATGTGACGAACATAATTGAAATTTATACAAACTAATTTTTGGCATACCAAATCCAGTTATTTGCATGGAAAATAGAAGAAATCAGTATAATATCATATGCACTAGCTTGAGGAGAGTTAATGTTCGTTATCTTCTTTGCCTAAAGTTTGAATACGTTACATCAGTTGTAGATTTCAAAAATGTTAACCCGAAGATGAAATGCATATGATGCAGTGGTTGGGAATGGGTATCTGTCGAAGGAATCAACAGATAATTACAAGAATGTTAAATTCTTCAACAAAAATCATCTTGCATCAATATAAGTAAAAGGAATTAAAGGAAGTTTCAAGTTAAGATGAACTTCACATTTGAACAAAAATTTCACATGAATAAACAATTAACAGGACAACTGGCGCGTATTTGTGGCTCTTCATCTTAATACATTGATATAATAATAATAATAATAATTAGGACAAGACAAATGAAAAATAGAAGAATCAATTTTCGGGAACTTATTCTACGATGACATTAATCGAAAATCCTGTAGTAAACTTTTCGCATTAATTCACCCAAACATAAAATTTTCAAATGCCACCACTTTTTTTGACTTCCCTACGAAAAATCGATAATTTTTTCTCATATCTTCAATAAGTAGAAATAAATTTTACACGAGTACCTTCTCAAATAAATTCTCGACAGTATAATGAAATCCACATGAAATTTCTACTTCTGGTTCGGTAGTTATAAGAGGACAAATAAACACACGGACATTTTTTTTAAGGTAGCAGAAATACCTCTTGTGCATCACTAATAAATCACCACAATTCTTTCCTTCAAGTAACTAAATCGAAGCACCCTTGAAAACATTCAAAAGTATAACACGTTTTCACAAGCACCATCATACGTTCGAGTTTTTCACGCAACAAGTTAGGAAGAACAAGAATGCTCCACGGAGGTTCCAAAGTTCACCAGCCTCAGACGCATTGACAACTGAAAATAATAGGGGAGAGAACTGACAAAAGGGCCTTCCTTCTCCCTTCCTCTCTTCCTTCCGAAATGAAGTTGTACGACTGCGCATCGAGTTGTTCGGGGCCTCAAACATCTGGCTACTTTTCGCAAAATTTCATAGTTCACAACACCCCGAAGGGTGAATATTAGGCGGATCCGATATTTACAACAGGCAGGTATACACGGGTAGACCCTTCAAAAACTAGTATTTTATTGTATAAGCATGAAAGACCTGCCAAACTTTCTAAAATTGAAACTGACAAAACGGGATTTCTCGGTTCGCATTGTGAACATCTGGGAACTTGTTGTCAATGCAGCTGGATGAATTTATGAAAAAGCCATAAATTTCACTCAGTAATTGATGCCAGCAGGTTCATAATCACTGAAGATAGTGCTTCAAACTTTCATTATAAAGGGTGAAACTGGATAAAAAAAAACGACACATTATACTAGAAATTATGAAGAATATTTTTATTTTAAAAAACACTCGAATATTCATCGGTTAGCGTCCAACTCAGTTTCAAGAGTTGGGTTCTTTGAATTTTTGGTATTTTTTTGGTAAGATATAGTCATAATGAGAAAACTGAAAGACCTGGGTGATACCCTTTGTCCGAAAAAGATTCATCGAATAAATGAAAGACTATATTCCGGAATTCATTTCATTCGATAAAACCGTTTGTGAGATTATGGCTTATCAACAACCTGCATCTTTTAAACCGAGCCGATTCGTAATAAAAGGTAAACAAAAAAAGTGTTTCTTTTGTCCTCAAGAATCTACTGTCAAAATATTTGCACGAGGCAAAGACCCTGTTTACTATAGTTTCATAAACTTTTTTGAAATTTCCTTATAGATGAGTTTTCTATAATGAGGAAAAAAAGGTTCGTGACGTCACGTTCATAAAAATCAGATTTGGCATCGTTGTACGGGTTGTACAACGTGGAATCAGAATTTGTTTCCAGAAACAAATTGTAATACATATTACAATTGTCTTTTAAGGGGAAGCAGTACATACGATTCGAGATCAAGACGATCGACCTTGGTTGCTTTACGGATGCTACCCCGAATAGGGAAATGTGTCACATCTTTGAGCAATAGCCTGAATTACGAACTGATACAGTTGAAAAATAGAAATTACCACTCGAGAGCTAATATTAGGAGTATTGAATAATTTTCAGTTATTCCTGAATTTCAGCGTAATTTCGGTATATTATATCACTATGAAAACTTTTGCAATTTATAAAAAATTTAATCGCCGATGTCGCCCCACCGCTATTTTTATCGAAATATGTTGAAATAAAAAATAATTGTGAAGACAAGTTTAATAGACACTGAAGTTCAACTTTTTTCTCCCATAAAACAACAAGTTGTTGTTCTTTGTTCACATTGATTCTAATGGTTGTATTCTGCGTTTCATCTGTAAGTTACAAATCTGCAGCGTACGATCGATCTGTCAGTATCCGATTGACAGACTCGTAAATAATACAATTCTGTAAATGTTCCTGTAGCTATCTTCTTAAGAGTGTTACTTTTGAACTACTTATCGTAAATAGTTACGGATTCCTGTAAGCTACACATCACTAAAAACGTTCAGAATTGCAAGTATATCCTAAGCTTATGAAAAGTTACAGATTGGCTTACAGATGAAAGCAGAATACCACCATAAAGTGCGTGTGGTGGTATGACCTTATTGATTGTTGATTGAATGTGGTCTTGCTCTTAGTCTGAGTTTAATAGAATAATAATATGTATCTATAAGTTTCAAGATGAGTAATAGATATTTTTTTTTTAAATTGTCTTTGCCATGTCAATACCAACTTCATTAAAATATCTATTACAAAAATTAGCCATTTTTAGGGGATCGGTTATAGTTTCACCTCCATTATTTTTATATTGACAAGATTTACCTTGTATTTATTTTCATATGTTGCTTCTTTAATGATTTCATAGATTTTTTTAATATCATTCTTTTTATTTTCAACTTGTTCCCTGTAGTAATCATGTTTTCGTCTGTGTATTATTTTATTCAGCAAATTACGATAACTTTTATACTCCAACTCCAGTTGATCGTTATAATTAGCCAATAACCATTTCTTCTTTTTATCCCTAATCCTTATAGACGTTATTATACCATTAGTTCTCCAGCTTTTTATTTTGTTGTACTTCTCAATATTTATAGTGTATTCCTCCATGGAATTATTGATTAATTCTTCATATGTGGATAAAAAGTTTCTTGTCGATATTTCTGGGTCACTCTCATTCATGATGGTTGACCAGTCAGCCTCATTCAATCCTTCTTTTAGCTTTGCTATGTTCAGTTTTGACTTCACTGAATTGGAACTTAACGACTGAAAGAAACCTGAGCTAAAAATGCTGCGAAAGACGATTTAATAAGAAGAAACAACAAATTATCGAAACATTGTGATGATTGAAAAAATTTCGGTGGTACAAGCATCGAGGAAAAACTATTTTGTCACTTTGTTACGAACAAGGAAAAAAGAGATTTCGTTAAAAGCAAAATTTTATGTGGTTTAATTCAATTTTTAGCTAATAATACTGATAAACACTGAACCAAATTTAGCACTCACTACCGAAATGTGGTTGTTATTGTGATAATTAAATACTTATTCATAATCGTGAAACAAAACTGTGTGTCATGTGTCATTTTTTATTTCCGCAACTCCAAGAGAATTTGGCGACCATTACCGATATTGAAAATTCGTCTTACTAATTCCACCAGTACCACACCATTCACGAAGACTCTGCATCCGAAAGAAAAAGAGTCTGAAGTTTCGAATCGAACGGAATGGATAATATCATGTTTCAGGTGACTGAAGGCACAATAGAGAAAAATTAGAGAAGCCCGAACATCATCAAAAGAAGGGCGAGGAATGCTTCATTTCGAAACGATTCTAGACGGTGAAACGGGAATAATTCATAATGCCGTGGATATCACAGAAAGCTCACATTTTTAGCGTCACACTGGCAACTTCCTAATGAATCCACTCCCTCGCGAGCTCTATATCGCACTCAACTAACTTGCGTTAATTTGCGAACAGAAAGCCAGAGGGCGACAAAAGTTAGCGATCGTCCTCGTCCTTCCTGCGCTTTAGACAGGGCTGAACTAGTTAGCACAATTATAGGCTTGAGTGGAGAACGAGGTACGGAATACTTTCAGCTGGAGATGTTTATCTTTTAGTGAATTTATCCTAATGAATAATGATATTTCCTACGAACTATTTCAAAGATTAATAGGCATGGTTCCGAAACTATCAATGGTCAACATTGGGTAGGACAATACTCAGAACAGTAACCCCTTTTTCTAAAACGCTGGTTCAACTTTGCTCTTATAAACCTATGTTTTTAGTAGCACTATCGTTATCTATGGCCAAGCAACTAAGCAGAACACTCCTTTTATTATTTAGTCTTAATGATTTGGAAAGAAAAGGTTCAATTTGCCACCTAGTGAGATTATTCTTTAGCACTAGAACATTGGACATTGCTGCTCAATGCGTATTGATGTTTTCATCGTTTCCGTTTCGAGATTCTTCAACATATTGACATGCTGGCTATGGACGATAAGTCAGGAAGGAAATTTCCATATTTATGACAGCGCTTCACCTTCGGATAGTTCTAAACTTGCAGAATGGTCACTAGACTGCTCTATTTATTAAAACCAGAAGAAGCTTTGACAACCATATTCGATCTGCGTTGTCGTTGGGTGTTTTGAATTCTTTGAAAACAGCATCTTCAGGTGGGTGAAGGTGAACTAAGTAACTTGTAAATAAACGAGAGATACTTGGTTATACCAAAGAGGCCAACAGTCACTGTGAACAGTATATGTATTGTGTGTTTCATTTGATACTCTCGTTTGTGATTTTATATTGACGCAATGAAAATGAAAATTTGTTGAAAGATCGAAAATTTGTCACTTTTTGTTTTTTATGTGAGCGAAAAAAAATGTGTACTGCTTTGGTACCTTACTCTCTGTATTTTTCTAAAGGTTAAGTGGTATAGGTTTTTATAGATTAGGAACGGCCAACTAGATAGAGGGAGTCCTGGATCTCAACATCTAATGATTGAGTTGAAAAAAACATGATGTGAGCCTGAAACAAGAGACAGAAGAAGAAGAATCGCTAAACTTTGCTCCGATATTTTAAATGTTTCAGTATTATAGTTCAATAGAGGCTCTAGTATTATTGTTTATCCGAAATTAGTCACCGACGGTATATGAAATTAAGTACCGTTTTCTTCAACATCAAGAATAAAATTTTTGAAGAAAAAACAAGAAAAGAGTATTAAATATCTTTACTTTATTAAAGTATGTGAGGTTCTGTAATCTGGTAGGTAGATTATAGAGAGTATTTCTAATACTCTAATATTTTTTCTAAGTGGAGATTTCAAGAAAAAAACCTACAGACAAAAATTGCCTTCATTTTCTATATACAGGTTGTTAAAGTTTTAAATTTTTGAATTTTTTTCTCAAAGCATCTGTTATTAACAAAATAATTTGAGAACAAATATTACAATTTGGAATTTACATAAAGTGACATGGCAATTTCGACTGCAAACCTACAGGGTGATATTATTTCTGGAATAGTGCTCCCTTTTTTACTGCCTTTTTTCGTGGAGCACTGGTGTTTTGAAAAAATGTAGAAGTTAAAAGAATCCAGTTAGTGAGGTGCGGTTAAAAATTCATTATTAATATTGCCAGATCCAACCAAACCTGGTGTTTTGATACAAATCCAAAATCTTGAACTTCAACACCTTGAAAACGAAGCGTTTTCTGCCCATGTTAATAGGACTTTTTCTTGAAAATTACCCAGGGAAAATTCTCATTTTTCTCTGCACTCTAATGCAGGGAGAGCCTGCTCAACAATGTATAAATGGAGAAAAAATTCTTCACCATCACTTTTTAATGTTATTATCACAGATCGACTTTAGTAGTCGATGATGTCCGAATATGAACATTTGTATATTTCCACAGAAGGTCGAACACATATAAGCTATTTTTCTGAAAATAAACCTCCACCAACAGAAAGAATTGCAGCAGACTGCCAGAAAAAAAAAACTTATGAGCGAAACTGTAGATATTATAAGTACTTAAAATAGAAATGGTGGTAATGATTTAAAAATTTCTTACCAAACTACTTGAAAGAAGCGTTCTTTGATTTGAAATATATTTGTTTTTCAAGTTCCTATTGTGAAGAAAATTTGTGATTAATAAAAATCTGCCTGTAACAAATCAGTATTCTCAATATTTGATTTCATTTTTAATTGATTTTGTTTCAGAGATTGGGAGTGAAAACCCTAAAAAGTTTATGAAGAGGTTCTCAATATTTGTTTCTATTTCTCTCAGTATATTTCCAGTTTTCAGAGGTGCTGCAATTCCCTCCACAGAATTATGAAATTTGTACAAATTGACAGATCTATCAGCTCATAAGATGTTTAGATGTTCCTTCGGGACAATCCATGACTTTTACTTGATCTTGATGTGTGAATAGTCTTCATCACATAATAATTATATTATTGTTCATATCACTAGTAAAATGAGGGACGAAAAATTGATCTCACCTCGTAAATGCGGAATGACTGAAAGTGGACAATCACATATCTCATACGAAGAGAATGAATTATTAAATTTTAAGAACGCATATGGCGGAATTTTACGAATTTAATATTTCCTCGTCGTTGGTCTTATATTCATGAATTAAGTATTTTACGAATTATAATGCATTTCTCATGTCTAGAGTCTAGACGCCTGCTATTGACTATTGAGGAGGAATACAAATTACGTCAAACCATTGAGGGCTTAACAGATACCCTATGGTAATTTATCAATAATGAAGTGTAAAAACATTTAAATTTTTTACATTGCTATGGAAAATGGAACTGTAAGTATTAAAACTCAAACCATGTGACTCGATCATTGTTCTTTATTTTCAGTCCTCCGGATGAAATTTTCAAGGCGTAAAGACCATGACTTGAGCAAACGCTTCACCAATTGTAGTGAACACTTTACTTTAAGTCAATTGAGAACTGTTCATACACGTAAATTGTGTATGCAGAAAGCATACCTTGCATGAAGGGCCTATTTAGGTGACATAATGGACTATAAACGTCCATTCAATATATTCAGAAATGAAAAGGTTTTCATTTTCGGAATTGAGTGACTAAAATTGTTGAGCGGGCAGTCAAAGTTTTATCAAACCTGCTGTGTTTTCCGTTTATTCATTAATATTAATCAATTTTTTTTATAGTGTCATGAAGAAACCATACCTATCATAAAGAAGCATAAAGAAATCATAAAGAAACTATATTGACGGTATTGTATACCTCTATGAGGTTCTTTTAAATTTTGGTTCTGAAAATTCTGTGAATAATATGAAAAGAACTGAAATGGGTATGCTATATGCGATGGTGTATTGAATATTGGTTCATATCAATTTCTGATATAAATTGTACAAATTCAAGTTATTTCATCTATCCAAAGCAATGTATTGCACGGAAATAACACCTTTGAAGTATAACAGATCCCCAAATTCTTTTGTGTTCTATATTCAAAATAAAATATAGTGAATCTGATAGCGTATTTCATTGACATCGATTGATTTCAAACAATATTCAGATGAAAACTAACATCCTGATCACAAAACAGAATAGTAGGTACTTTTGTTTTGTCGCTCAGGGTATTTTACTGCTGTTGTTGATAAAGTCGATATACGAATCCAATACAAGGAATGGAATTCGAATTTCGACCCCTTCAATTATAAAACAGAAAACTGTTACTAAACAGTTTTCTGTTTTGACAGTATGTTTTCAACGCCATCTCTTTGTCAAATGTGGCAAAACGCAGAACAAAATGTAGTGAGCTTTTAGCACTCGAGATATGAGGGCGTTTCCTATCTTTCTCCTCTAAAATCTTAGTACGTTCAACGACCTAAGGTATCTCATAAATGGCTACTCAAAAGTAGCTACTTTTCTCCAAGAACATTATTCTCCAACTGCTCCAGCCTGCAGTCTGATTATAACTGGCTGGAGATTGAAATACGTTGCGAGGATCTCAACTATAGTTAAATGAAGACAATTTAACGCTGAAAGGCTATGAAATCCTAACTCAGTCAATCGGACAGTTAAACCGAGGTATTTTTTTAATAACAAGTTTTCAGCTCAGAGTAAATCGAATCTTATTCCTCATTTTCCTCTTTCCATTAACTAAAATGAGAGACAACTGAAGGGATTAAAAGTTCTTAGTATTCCAGAGTTGTTTTCAATCCACGGACCGATCGTGGAAAGATCTGCCTATTTGCCCTATTCTAGGTGCCATTCATCACGGCCCACGTCTGCACCCAGCTTCCGACCTGATATCAGCTCACTTCCTTTAGGGATTGCGAGGTGGGTGCTCGCTCGGCTACTTCGATACGATTGTTCTTTGTATTTATATGACGCTTATAGCCACTTCTGTTTAGGCAACCGACCCTGCTTGAGTTATGTGCTGGAAACAGAGTATACCGACGCTAAAGTAATACTAATGACCAATTTATACGTATCGGTCATTCTATTTCCGAACGAACCCTGTATTTAAAAGGAAAGGGAATTTTTGCACCGCTTCAGACACAAGATTTTGACTATAAATTATTAGTTACACTTACGAAGATGATGAAATAAAGAGTTTGTTTTCAAGTTCAAAATCTTATTTAGAATAAAATGTAAGAGGATTTATTGAGGTCTAGTTAGCCTGGACCAGTTCCATGCATAACAAAAAATATTGTGTCACCATAGGAACGAACAAAAACTCATTCGAAGTGTCAGTGTGAAATTTGAGGTCAAAAAAGTGAACCAGAGTTACGCAATAAATTAAAAGGAAGAAGATGTCCACCGAAATTGAGAAATTCGAAAAATTGGAGTACGTAGCTATCATCAAGTACCTGTATTTAAAACCGTGAAAAATTGAACTGCAAGCTTCAGAAGAGGTGAATTTTCCATTGAAGATGATGACCAATTGAGAAGACCAGTTTCTGTGTCAGTCACCGAAAATATCGATGCAATTCATGACATGATTTTATCAGACCTTCGAATTGGACTAAAACCATAGAAATCATAATATATATACTTACTCTAGAATGCTAATCCAGTAGTAAGAAATGCGGCGAAAAATTGACAGTTGTCGTTAAAGCGAATGCTCGACATTAGTTTATTTCAACTCGAACGTTGCCTAGACTTTCCTACCTTATGTCAGTCGAATTGTTTATTTGGTATGAATGAGAAATAAACATATTTCATTCGGTAAAAGAACTTATTTTTCGATTTATACAAGACTTCTTGTCGGTATTGAACACATGCATGGATGACTAATTGTGTTTATATGTTTTGTTAGAAAATCAGTACAATGATGTTGCAGGTTTCAATGAAAATATATCGGGAACTCGGAGGTAACGTGTTATAAGTCCAAATCTAAATCTAAATTTGTCGATAGAGGTATTATTGAGTATTCATTGATTGTTTGACCAAACCGTGAATTGGCTGAAGATTAGAGTTTTATAGCGAATTCCATGGTAACAACTGGTGCTTACTAAATATTTGGAACAAAAATTCCAGAAGATCTGAACTTAATACCACCAATGCAATTCGATACTATCGCAGATTCCATTAGATGAACAGGTCGCATATTATAAACTCCGTGGAACAATTTTGAAATATCCTGATCTAGTGCAATACTATATACTATATACCATCAATGGAATTCGCTAGCAGTAGAACTCGATGATTCATTCAAGTTTAGAATTTTTTCTTTTTGTTTGCATTTATTATTTTTAATACGATAGACAAGTACACAAGTACATTTCAGAAAATGTGACTTAAAACTCCTTACCTCCGAGCAGATCGTGCAACAGTGAAAAATCAAATGACTGAAAGAAAACGCGTTGTTGTCCGACATACCTTCGTTACATGAATTGCCCCCTCTTCATAAGATTCGATCGACAGAATATTCAGAAACTCGGCAACGTTCTACTAGAAAATAAACTAATGATGCGCATTCGTATTAACGACCACTGTCAATTTTTCGCCGCATTTCTTACTACTGGATTAGCATTCTAGAGTAATAATATATAATATGATTTCTATGGCTAAAACGGATATCTGAAGCACTGAATATTTCATACGAACGCGTTCATCATATAGTTCACGTCAATTCGGACATGAGAAAAATTGCTGCAAAATGGATTCCCAAATGTTTGAATGTTGACCAAAAGCGTGCAAGGGTAAAGCATTGCGTTCGATCTGTGCTAGATTTGAAAACGATGTAGACTTCTTAAACCGAATTGTTCATATAGAGGAGACTTGGGTACATTTCTACGATCCAGAAACAAAGCAACAATCGATGGAATGGCGACACTCTGGTTTTCCAAGGCCTAAGAAATTTAGTGTCAAAAAATCTGCTGGAAAAGTTCTTGCTTCAGTTTTCTGGGATTGCCATGGAGTAATCATGATTGATTATTCGGATAAGGGTAGAACAATAAACAGAGATTACTATTCGACATGACTGACCACTCTACGGGAAAAAATTAATGAGAGAAGACGCGGAATGCTATTCAAAGGTGTTTTGTTTTTGCAGGAATACGCCACTGGACAGAAATCTCATGTTCCCATGCAAAAAAATTAATAAATTCATGATATAGGGTTTGAAATAATAGAAAACCCCCATTTCTCACCAGATTTGGCTCCATCCGACTATACACTTTCCTCAACTAAAAATGGTCGTAAATTTTCTTTCAACTAGGAGGTTATAAAAGCTGTCGAGGACTGGTTTGCAGAACGAGAAGAAATATTTTTTCTGAAAGGTCTAGAGACGTTGCAGTTTCGTTTTAATAAATGTATCCAATTAAGAGGAGAATATGTTGAGAAATGAAATATTTTGACATTGAAATTTTGTTTGGTTCTATAGTAGACTAAGAAGTTTTCAATATATCCTCGTAGGTATGTATGGCATAAGTCAGGAATGAAATTTATATTTCCACTCCAACCACTAACTCAAAATAAACACGCTGAAACCGGTTCAATTGGTTTGTAATAACCCTCTCATTCTGGCAATAGAATTGACTGCTTTTACTAATTTCGAAAATATAAACTAGAGTGTTCGCCGGAGAAAAGGTTTACGGAAAATTTCGGAAATTGAAAGAAGCAGTTATATATACTATACAGTCACTGTTATGATGCGCGAAATCATAGATGATGAGGATGAAGAAAGGGTAACTATCCCCAATTTTTATGATCAACAATTCAAACAGCATTTTAGAGTCTCAATAAATACTTATGAAAGATTATTGAATGATTTACAACATATTGGAATTCAAAAAAATTAAAACTTGAATGGAAGACCCGAATTAGTTTTGGGGAAACAGCTTCTTCTGTTTTTCTGGTATATATCGATTCTTGTTCAATATCAGTAAAAGTTACAAATATATTGTTGATTAGTAAAGAAATTATTTTTGCCACATTCATTTCTGACAACTTCTCACAATACTTTTCAAGAATTGAAAATGGAGAATCAAAATTGTCAAGGAAATTAAATTCAAATCAAATTCCTAACCTCTAATAATGCACCAGATTTCAGTATTTTAAGAGTTCCTCTTTTCATTCTGGAGTATGAAGAGGAGCTCTGTTCAGTCCGCTCTGTCATAAAAGGACAAAGAGTCGAACGTGCGAAGTGAACGAGATTCGATTAAAAGAACGATAGGAGTAGAAAAAGCGGACGGATTGTCTTTTTTGAACTTAGCTCTTATATCAACCATTAAGTGTAACCATACTCGACTACTCAAACGTTTTTCAAATCGAAACATATACACCATGTATGGGCTCGTTGGATAGCTCACGGAAAATGGAATCTCATCATAATTATTTTGTGATTATTATCAGAGTAAACACAAATGCCCTTGAAAAAAAATAAAATTAATAGTTTTTCAACCAATAACTAATCAATAAGATGCTTCATTTTCTACAGAAACAACTTCAACTCCCTGACGTCGGTGAGCACAAACCCTTGATTTTGAATTGGGTAAGGGTTGTAGCGATAACTAATTTTGAAGATCGTATCGAGTACTATGTGACCTTGAAATTTCGCTTCAAAATATCCATCGGTAATGAAGTTACAGCGAAAATAGTGAAAGAGGCAATGTGGAATTTATCTCGAGAATATTAGTCGTATCAGACACGTTTCAAAGGTATTTAGTAGTTGATATTTTGTCCAGAAAATTAGTATTCGACCAAAAAAGTAGAAGGGCCATGTTTTTGATTAACCTTAGTTTATCGTGAAATTTTAAGAAAAGTTTGTAGAATAAAATGATGTGTTCCGCAGAAGAAATGCTGGATGTGATTAAATTGTTTTTTAGAAACAACAACGGCTTTATTTAAAGAGGGTGCATGAAATAGACGAAGCAAGGGACGTGACTGTTTTACGTCATGTAGCAATGAATCCGACCTTTAGTACTAGGAAAGTGTCTAATGTATCTACCTTCTCTGTGAAGAGAAAGGGGCAGCTTTTTGTTGTAGTCCAACACTGGATAATTCGTTATCATAACGTGCTTAACCTTCGATTCTTGCACTGTTAGACTGGACTTTTGAAGCTTTTTCATCTTTTATCCTCTAATTACAGTTTCAAGTGTCATTTCATTTATTTAATTCATTTTTATCGCGCCCTCGAATAAGAAAGAAATCTGTTTAATCTTGGATACACTTCAGAGAAGGCCTCAATCCTTTCGAGCCGCATTCCAAAAACACGAATTTCCCAAATCCAATTCGTAGCGAAGTGAATTCCCAACTTCCACGTCCTTTGAAACACGGGAATAACCGGATAATCTGAATTCGGTTGCGGCGCTCCGCAAACGTTCATCGTTTGTATCAATTGGGATTCGTTCAATGCATCTTTTCGAATCAGCTTGATATGGCCCAGACTCCCGTTCGCCGAAGTACGGTGTGGTCAGAGCTCGTTCAGAGGGATGCGGTTTGGGTAGTTCGTAAAGTTTATTATCATATTATCAATGAAAATGACCTGGCAACTTGACCGAACTAGTTTTTGTGTTTTTTTTTTTATTGGAGGAACATTTAGTAGAGACACGACGTATATTGTACAGAGTGTAACATGAGTCGTTGGGCTAGCCTAATGGCGAATGCAGGTCATCCAGGCTTTTTAGAACACTTTTTTTTCGTATCCTTAGGCTATTAGCTTCGGAGATACGGGGTGATTCATGAACATTGGCTTAAACTTGCGATAGCGATAACTCTGGAATGCAAGGTCCGATTTCGATCGAATTTCATGGGTTTGTTCACTTCAGAAAGATCTTTCAAACAGCTCATGAAGTATCAAAATTTTTGGGCAGTACTCAGAATATCATGATTTTTCTTTCAAGCCCCAAAATCTATTTTTTACATACCTTATAAAAATTTCGTTATTGCCATGAAAAACAAATCTCGATAAAACACAATGAATATTATCACCAAAAAAATAAAAACAGGACCGCATTTCGAGAAAATTACATAAAACATTAATTCGTCCGGTTCCTATCTCTTGTGACAAGTGTGCCATACAAAGTGAAAATTGAATTCCTTAGAATAAACTATAAGTTTTTCATGGCGATATCTAAATTTCTATAATAGTTGGGGAGCCGAAGAGGGAAATTCGGGATTTACTCGGGCGTGTCAGATTAATATAAGGGGACATCATACCTTGGACCCTGTAGAGTACCTCTATCAAAAATTAGACCTGTATATAGGGGGAATTTTCTAGGACAGCCTGTCAGAATAGTAAAAAAAAACCGATCATTTTACATACTTGAGCGTGTCAGATTAAGATATATGTGGTTAATAACATGTTGATAAGTATATATTCTCTTAATCTGACAATTTAAGCGTGACGAAAATGTGTGGGAGGCCGCCAAAGTTGCAAAAAAAAGTCACGTGTACATTCTCGATCGCGGTGGCGTTTTTTCTTATTGTGAAGCTAATGATTCAAGAATAACGGGAAAAATATAATCTGACAGTTTCAGCAAGCCGAAACAATAAGAATTGGTCACAAAAATCAGTTTTTTTGAATTATTTACTTTCCTGGGCTTCAAATCTGTTTCGCATTCATAATAAGTGTTGTAGAGCATTACATTTTCTACAAATTTTGTCCTGAGCAATTTCTTCTACGTTCAAACGTAGAAGAGTTTTGAGATATATGGCGATTAATGCGAGGTGTTTAGCGATACATGCTGAAGCGAAAATTCACTCGTTGGAAAATAGTACATTCTAAGGTTCAGTCAGAGACTAATCTCGAAATTGTCATCATAGAAATACCTTATCATTTTGACAATTGGATGAAGTAGGTTATCTATGAATGTAGATTAGACTGGTATTCTATATTGACCTTGGCCTTTCGCATGTGTGGCTAAGCTCCTCTCCCTTATCGCCCTCGGACTCGAGAACAGTTAAAGGTCGATTCATATTATACGTTCCGCTCAGTTCAGGCCGGCGGAAGGATCATTAGCCGTTGACGGAGGTTGCGTTCATATTATCAGTCACGATCGTCTCAGTCACCTTCCGCTTGGTGTGTCGTGAATCTTCGGTTGCATTCGAATCGACCAGCACGTGACCATAAAGCCTTTCATTTTGATCAAAACAGTACAAGAAGGACCCTAAAAAATATTGTTAAATTATTAGTATTAATATTTTCGTTGTTTCTCTTGCATGCCCTATCTCATAGGACGTAAAGCCTTTAACTTTTGCTAAAAATAAAATTTCTGCAATTTTGCCTGAAGGAATTATGTGCTTTTGCAATATTGTTAGACGAAGACGAAGAGGAACAAAAAGTCGGTAAAAAGATTGGGTGTCTAAAATTTGAAAAGAGGAAAGTTGAAGGTGAATATTGGACATTTAAAGAAATTGGTCCACACATCATGGCTCTTTTAGAATGTACAGGAAATCATTTCGATTATATACTGTGAAAAATTTCGCAATTAATACAAAAAAAAGTTTACAGAAGCTTTGACAACAAAGGAAAACCCTCGATTGACTGAGCTGAACTGAGCAGTTGCTTATTCATATTATACGTTCAGTCTCGTTCAGTCCAACCACGCCCTTCAGCCCATCCGCAAAATATTCTCTGGAAGAATACCGTCGGACGGTCGTAAGCGTGCCGATAGGTGCTGAAGGGTCGGAGACGGATAGTATGAATTAGTCCATATAAAACACATTGAAAGATATTCTGGCTGAGCTGAACTGAACCGAGACGGACGGATAATATGAACTGACCTTTAGAGTATGTAAAATTGCTTCAGACAAAAGTTGTGTGGAATTCTATTATCTACAACTTTCAAAATAAATACAAAAACGATTAGAGGTACAGGCAGAAAAATATTGGAAAAAAGGCATTTTTATAATCTTCAAATGTCAGATTAAGAAATTCCCGCCTGATTAGTGTCAGATTAATGGGTCAACTTGTCTGTAACACCGAGATTAACCATCTGTATGAAAATCTGACACGCTCGAGTATGTACAGGTAACGATTTTTTTTTACAATTTCAAAGGACCGCTGTGACCTTGTGTCACGTCCAAATTGTCAGTCCCTTGAGAAGTAGCTTCCTTTGGGTCCAATTAACATATCCTCCAAAAATCTGACACGCTGGAATTTTTTTTTTACCATTTTCAATTCTTCCGTACGGCCAGTCCCACCGCGCAAACTGTCAGATAAGCATGAATTCATTATCAGAAACACGTAGGTCGTACTCAGAATAACATAGGGTTTAAATGAAACAATATGAAAGTCAACACTGCATCACTGCAGTGGTAGACTTCATCTTTGGCTACACCAATGCATTCGACATGAAAAAGTGTCTGTATGATAAAACATTTGTTTTTCGATATCCCTGAAACTTCACGAAATAGAGGCAGCCATTCAAAGAGCCGAAAAATTAGTGTTCTCTTATAACTTTAAAAGAAAAGAAAATAACAATCTGAAAACTAAAAACTGTGTTCACAATTTAATTTAATTCAATTCTTGCGTTCATTTCGAGACTAATAAATGAAATTTAAAGGAGGAATTCACATTTTATCTTGTTCTGATAAGTATAACTTCATTCTCATCTGTCGTGTGCTGAATCTCAAGTTGATGTATTAATATCTAGCCCACTGTTTTACCAA
Organism: Coccinella septempunctata; assembly: GCF_907165205.1. Taxonomy (NCBI): domain Eukaryota; kingdom Metazoa; phylum Arthropoda; class Insecta; order Coleoptera; family Coccinellidae; genus Coccinella; species Coccinella septempunctata. Next base: position 7,190,311 of record NC_058190.1, on the reverse strand, counting down.
ATCAATGTCGTCATCCGATTTGAATTTCAAATTACCCTCCGGACTTCGCAGCTTCCGTTGATACTGCATTGAGACTGAAGCTGTTTAAGCCCTTCAGATTATTTCCTATCATCGGAGTCTGTATAGGTGTATCGAAATTAGTTTCGAGTAGAATAGAAACTTACTTTATTGAAGAAATGAAATGTTATACAAAAATATCACCTTGATATCTGTATTCAAAATTATGTGAAGATGAGTTCTTGAAATTGGCAATGGGTTGAATAGAATTACCACAGCGGCCTAAAATCTATGATCAACCTCATGTAATATATACAGGGTGATTGAAAACTCGAACTCGAACTTATACAGACTGAAAGTCTTGTTAAGAAGTAAAAAAATAAATATCAGGCTGTTCCTTTCCTTACTTCTCCCTGTACCTATATGTGTTTCTGCATACTCATTATACTATGTGGAAGTCTCTGTGTTTGTTTGTTTGTTTGTCCTGACTAAGATGGCTAAAAACATGGTGCATGCAGTCGTCAATTTTTGAATGGAATGACATTAGACTAAATCGAAAATAAGAGATTCGTTTCGTGGCGGCGCCACCATGTTTTATCCTTGTTCTATGAAAGAAAATCTAATGATACTCTCTTGCTTTATTTTGTTCTGCGTTTATATCGATCATAGATTACAGTCATCTCTGTGTTCCTGATCCATCAAGAATAAAAAAAAAATGAACCGGACTATTTTCTCAGCTGTTAACGAATATTTGTGATTTACACTTGTATTTTCGTTGTAAAAACGAATCTGCAGATATTTCAACACTACCGAAGGATTCGCAGGAGTACTTCTATTTTTCTTCAAGATAATTTTCGTTTGGCAAATTGTATTTGTGAGGAAGGCAATTCAATATGATTTCAATAAAACATAGTTTATTGGCGAAATATTCAATATATTCAGTTGACTGAAACGCAATTTTCACCATACTTATGAAGAACAGTCTCGAACAGATTAACATATTTCTGTTTCTTAATACATGCTCACAATTCACATTACGTATTTTCAATACAGTTCCTTTATTGTTTAAATATTGCTGAAGTTGCCATAAAACTGTTAGCTCTATCCATCCCGAATGTTCATCTGATTTGGCTCTGCCTCAATTTCCAACAACAAAGGGTGAAAGTCCAACAACACCGAATTATTAGCTGTAGTTCTTGATTGTCCATACAGAAAACTGAACGACATATTCAATAAATGAATGTTGTACGACCTTTCTCGAAAGTAATACATTTTCACACACCAATAAAATCGCTTATAAATGCAGCACATTCTCAAGTCGTAGGATTGCATTCAAATTATTTTCAAATATCAATTGACAACTGTCAAAATCTAATCAGTGCATACACCATGTTTTTAGACATCTGACGTAATTCCCAAACCCGATGTCAATATTTCAAAATGATTTCACTATAGTGTAAAAAATGTATTCAAGGTTTTCGTGTGCAATACATTTTTATAAACTGAGGATATGACAAACAAATATCGATTTTTCGTGAATAAGTAGTGAGTGAGCTCTTCTCTCGCTTTCATGGTAGACGCTGAGTAAACTATAAGAGAGAAATATAATTTAATACAACTAAAAAAGTCTTCGCTGCCATATATTTGAATTCAATTAGAAATAATTTTTCATTTGAACATGTCTTCTGATTGGCATCAAATGTATTGATATTCGGCATTCATCTGTCTAAAATAATGCCAACTGTCGGTTTGAGATGGTATACGAAATAATAATGAAAAATTGTCATTACATGATAAAGATGCAAAATAACTTACTGACAGCCAAGCAAGAGAATCCGTCCGGTGGTCCAAAAAATGAAATCTGTAAAAAAATACAATCAGTTAATAACAAAAATGAACAAACTTTTCATATTGCAAAATACTCGTATCAGTCTTTTTTTTTTGGCATTGAATCAATGATAAAGTTCTTTCTTTCAGGTTTAATTTCATAATTCTTATGATAATATTCAATATTAGTTGAAGAAGACACCATATTGCTAAGATAATGAATCAGTGTTTTGGCAACAAGATGAGATTTCAATATTACAAAACAAGTTTCTCAAACTCAGCTTCAATTCTGTGAGCGACCATTGGTTGATGAGATATCGATAATCGACAAAATTAATTTCGCATCAGGTTCCTTGAGAATAGAAGTTGAATCTGAATGAATACATTATCTATACTCCATTCACTTTCATGAAAGCACTCGGCTGTCCATAGAAATTTGACATATTCCACACAGTATAATACGAAAATGTGAGGTTAGGAAGCTTTTCGAAACATTTCTGGGATTTAAATGAGCGCTGTGTTGTCCGTTCTACGTAAAAGTTTCATAACGTATTTCATCCCCATTCAAAATTATGTACTTCGGAAATTATGAAGTAGAAAATGTGTGATGAATATAATTTACTTTTATACAAACTGATTGAAGGGATTCCAAATCTAGTTTTTTGCATGGAAAGTACAAGAGATCAGTTTTTATATATATATATTAATTTTTGCTATGGTAGAAAATTGAATTATTGACACATAATATGCAGTTGTTTGAGAAGAGTTAATATTGGTTATCTTCTTTTGCTAAAAGCTGAAAATGTTATATCAGTTGAAGAATTCAAAAAAATGCAACCAAAAAGGACTGCATCTGATGCAGTGGTAGGGAGTGAGTATCTCTCGAAGGAATTAACGGATTATTAAAAGAATGTTAAATTCTGCAGCAAAAATCACCTTGATTTAATGGAAGTAAAAATATAATAGTTATATTTAAGGGAGTTCTAAGGCAAGAGAAACTTCACCTTGAAACAAAAATTTCACATAAATTGATAAATTAATCGAAAACCCTTGAGTAACTTTTTGCGTTCGTTCGCTCTAAAATAAAGTCTTCAAATGCCACCACTTTTTTGAGTTTCCCAATAGAAAGAAATTCTTTTACATCCACTTCATTTCATTCACAATCTTTCTGATTGTGGAAATATTCAGCTGAAATATAATTCGTTTCGATTCATATCAAACATTAAACAAATTTATTTGATTGTTATATTCGATACTGTCTGAAATATTGTAGATACTAATATTGATATTAGTTGTGGCAACGTCGTTTCATCAATAACGACATCTCATGAGTGCCAACCTTACTCCTACCTAGTTACAAAAGGTCAAGAAAATCATTTCATGGCCAACTGATTGCTTTTATAAAAGTGGATATAGTATAATCCATATAGAGGTTGCCAAGAAACATAATTTCAAGTCCGTACAGCGGAAAACATTCGAATAGTTTCTAATCGGTAGTAATCTCAAAATTTCCCAGAAGAAGCTTATGAACGTCTAGAAACTAAGAACTTGGGAGTTACAATGTTCTTGGTTCGAATTGGCTGTAAGACCATTTATCCTGAAGTTATAGTTTGGCAATTTTTTTTTTATCTCTGAAATATTTTCACTAGTTGGATCAAATGTGTTTTACTGGCAAATTACCTGATAGAAGAATATTCCACGCCTGCAAACAACTTAGAAATCATTTATCCGCTATTAACGTCAAATTCGAACAAATCAGTCGAACATGAATTCCAATCAAACAGAACTCTCCGAATCCTTTGTTCGGTTCCATTATGACCGATATGTTGCCTTTTCCATCTATTTGGCATTGATGGACAGACGAACAAGCACATCTGCATGTCAGATTGGGGTTTGAATGGAGATTTAGAGATATTGCCATATTGTTTCGTCGGAAACAGTGACTAATATAAATTATGTGTGTAGTGCTTGACGCATTCTAAATTGAATGTAGAACCAGATGACCCCAAATTAACATAAATACATAGGCAATATAGCTTCTGCTGCGATATATTTGACCATGGTCGTTTCAACTTGTCAGCTACCAAATACATTGGTGAATTACTGAGTTGAGGTGGTAAAATATCCACTCGATTTTTTATGACTGATAACATTATACGTTCATTCGATATTAGACAGACTCCTTGCCTCAGAACATATTATTTTCGATCTCATTTTTAATTTCCCTCATGAAATTTTGCTTAACAACAGTCGTGTTTTCACATACAGTGTGTCACAAGATAAAATATTTCTGGGAAGGAATATGTATTCAGAGTTAAGCTTTGACTGGAGAGAATCCTTGTAACTTCTTTGAGATTGGTGGGACTTACGGTTTTATACCGGAAATATGACCAACTTTCATCTTCAAATGGAAAATGGGAGCCCTGTTTCATTATGAAAATTGATTCCTTATAAAGTTCTGATTTGTTTGAATGCCAAATTTGTGCCAAAAAATAGTTTTTCAAAGTGAAATTACGAAAACAAGTCCAAAAATGGAGCTCTGTTTTTGGTCTTCTGTGAGGCTTAAGTTTTTTTTCGCAAGAGGCAAAATTACAAATCATGATACATGATATAATGTCACAAAATCGTTGTTGAAGTTGGTAGTCTCGAGAAGATAAAAATTCATTTCTTCTCAATTTAGAAACCAATTTTTTTTAAGTCACAATGAAATCTACGTTAAAAAATAGTATAGGTATGGGAATCACACCATTGACGTATATAGCATAATTTCTGAGATATTCAGAAAAAACAAATTTTCTCGATCATATTTTGATTTTCATTAGTTTCAGAAAAACATTTATTGACGGTGTAAATTGATCAATTCAACTGATTATTGAATAACATAACAATGAAAATATCTCAGAGATGATGTTCAGTAGTTTTTAATCAATACAGCTGTCCGCCTCTATAAAGATCGCTAAAATTATTAAAATTTATAACTTTCATTTCTGGTTTAGATTAATTTTATTTTGTTTCGTTCGATTTATTGGGTTATTTCCCAAATTTTAAATAATCGTAATTGACGTAAATAACACATTAAAGCCAAGTATGAATTCCTGTATGATATTCCTAGTGATAGACCGTCTGATTTACAAGAGTGAAACACAAAAACCATATTTCCGAATCGTCCATATAGGTTAGGTACAGGGTCAGTCTCTGACTTGTATCTACATTTATGTCAACAGTAGATAGTTGAGAAGAAATAATTTTGTTTTTCACCATTCTTTTATGTTCAGCCTAGATAAACATTTATAACCATTTTGAATTTTCATAATGAACTATGCCACCCCTAGAAACCTGATAATGAATGTTTTTCGAACACTAAATAAGCAATTTTAATCTTGAAAATGAGATACTATACAGGGTGAGGCTTTGCCTCGTACGAATATTTCAACAGTAGATTCTTAAGGACAACATTTTTCCTTCACCTTTTTTTCCGAATCGGCTCGTTTTAAAAGATACAGGCTGTTGAAAAATCATCAAAAAATGTTATTTTTAGTTCTATCTTACAGAAGGTTTCATCGAATGGAATGAATTTCGGAATATAGCTCTTCATTTATTTGATAATTTTTTTCCGAATACAAGATTTCACCCACGTCTTCCAGTTTTTTCATTATGACCATTACGTACCATAAAAATAACCATAATTCAATGCACCCAACTTTTGAAACTAGCTTTGGGGCTATCTAATGAATATTTGAACGTTTTGTGAAATAAAAGTATTTTTTTCATTTTCTCGTATAGATAATGCGCCGTTTTCCAGTAATTTGATGCTCAAATATAAAATGTAAATGTGAAATTCGGAAAAATTTGGTAATGGACAGAAGAAACTCTGTTCAAAACATCTACAGATGTATAGTCATAGATTCAGCTAGTTATTCTGAAGGTAATTTTGTTTTCCCAGGGGTGGCACATCTCAATATGACATTATAATAGCTATATCTTTCTATCAATGCCGAAGATTTAGAAAAAAAGTTTTTTATTGACCTCAAGAATCTACTATTAAAATATTTGTACGAGTCAAAGACTCATCCCTTATGAGGAAAAAAAGCATGAACTCTCTTTCCTTTGTCATTTGGTGAACAAAGTAGCATACACTAAATGAGTTCCTACAATTTCTCTGGCGGTAAATACATATAATATACTTTCCTTCATTTTCTAATAATATTATCGAATTCAGCTTGCAACCAGTCATATTAGCTCTGATATTTATCTCCAGTATATGATCCTTTATTATCGTTGGTCATCAATTTCATTTTGTACAAGAGTTGCCAAATTCAATTACAACTCACTTAATCTCTCATTTTCATATAAATAAATAAATGATATTTTTTTCTGAACGTTCAAACGTTATCAAATTAACAAACACAGAACACGATGATCACAACAAAGTTCCCTTTAGAACAACAAGGATAATCTATGACACTATAACTCTTCAGTGTGCTTTGTTTCAAGGTTATGTTATGTGTATTTATTAAATGAAAAATCATCAAAAATTCGAAGAAAGCAACTAAACAAGAAGAATTCCATACATAATTTCTTGAAATTTTTTATAACTGAGTGAGTATCTATGATATAAATAGTTCAGCAAAAAGATTGTTTTCAGACCAGCGTTAAATCTATATTTTGAGATGCAAATTGATATTTCTGAGTTGAATTCACATAACGTATCCAATTTTTCGAGTTTCACAGAAAGTTTTATTTTTAAATATCAAAAATTACAGGAAAATGTGAGGAATAATTTTATGTAGATGTAGGAGGAATTGAAAATTATTTTCAATAGCCTGTATCTTTTCAATAGAGCCGAATTGGAAGACTCATTCTGTTTGTGGCATATCATTCAATGAGGTACTAATTTTTTTAGTTCAATTAACTATGTCAATGGAATAATTATTTCCTACATGAAGTTACTTGGTATAAAATAAAGGCATCAACTGCAGTACTCCCTCGACAACATTTTGTTTTAGTTTCGTATTGATGATAGGTAATTATTTTGCTTTATTACATAAAAAGCTTCAAAGAATGAACTTTAAAATATTTCCAATCCTCACCAGGGGTTCGGTTTGTTTCCTTCTTGTTTCCCATAGGTTCATTATTGAAATAATGAACCAAATTCTATTATCATCATTCCACCATTCCAACCTTCTTGGAAGAGAGCAAAAAAGCTGCACAAAACCTTCAACATAATCTCATTGTTAAGCGAGCATATTTCACCAGAAACGTGGGCGGAAGGATGACAGAATTCAATTACCATTAGCAACACTTTCAACGCTCTCATAATATTTACTCGACTAATGACTTCAAGTGGAGGTACTGTCAGCTGTTTGGTTTATCCTCTTTTCGCCTCAGTCAAATAGCCGGTTTGTATAACTTAACTCATTACGGGTGTACGACAAAACTTTGGGCAAAACTGTCTTCATAGGCTACCGACATCAGGTTGCTCTTGTCGGTTCATTTATAGACACCGCAAGAGCTTCATCCAGGTATTTATGGCGGCTATAAGGACCTCTGACAAACTTTGGTGTAGATAGTTGGACCGAATGGGATACAGGAGGAACATCTGAATAATGTACACCTCGGAACCTTCCTAACTTTATTTTATTTCGTTTGTATTGAAATTATATTGAATTACAGAAGTATGTGACTTTCCTATTCGAAATGGAAAAGTTTCGTGAGATGACCCATTGATTTCCAGTTTCGACGTTCGAGATAAAGCATTAGAAGATTGTGATGCTCAATAGTTTAGTTATTCAGGGTGTAATTTTATATTTCCTTGTGAGATCATATCTGTTTTTTCACAGGATAATAGGAACGTGGATGGTCAAAAAGTAAGCTCAACTAATGTCCGTTTAGCGGATATATTTCCACTTCTTCAGGGCTACCAAAGATGAATTCAGAGAAATTAGATATTTCACATATAAGATATCTCAATACAGAATGAAATAATGGTCGGACCAGACTTCGAATAAGCTTTAAATACACATACAAAAATAAAAGGAAGAAGCATCAAACACAATATTCGACTCTACAAATCCACAAAATTTCGATGGAAACACCCAAGCAGAAATTATTCAGAACATAAACCATAAGAAATCAGGAAAACTACGTCAGAATATTTCATATAAATATTTTTCTGTGGCATGAAATGCATCACTTTTAATGAATGAGCCAAACTGATGTGTTTCCGCCATATTGTTTCATACAGGTGGAATAAACTGTGTGTTATCAATTAGTTAAGAAGAGCTTATACCACAGGACTTTCTCACCATCCGTATAAGGTGTAAAGGGAGAAAGATTACGAGAATGAGGGGTGTTGCCAGCACCCTTGAACGATAAGTAAAAATTACGAATATTACAAAAATTTCCACTTTCGTAGAAAAGGTGGCAGCTCTTCTTTCAGTTTCACCAGGATACGAATTGTAACCAATGGCGAGACTTATAGAGAAATTTTTTCATGTGGAAATTCATAGAAGAGATAATTTCACCTCGGAAAGTCAATGCCATGAATGAATATTTGTTATTCAATGGAAATTTTCTTTTATTTTCTTTTCCATTTTTGGGTGATATTATGGGAAAACTGGACCCAACGCGTGAACCAGTCTTCAGACTACACAGACGTAGAGTTAAGATTTTGGTGGGATCGGGTTATAGAGAATGTTGAAAACGAGTTTTCCAGAGACTAGAACTTCTTAAATTTCCATGTATCTTCATACTCGAAAACTTACTGTATACTCATGTTAAGTAGTGATAAAAACTGTCGTTTGCAATCAGACCTTCGCGATTATAATACAATACATAAATCCCACATCGGGGTATATATTATATTATACATGTGATATGGACTTATAATTTGTACAGGCTTTTATATGTTATCTTTACAAGCTTTGTATACACCGCCTTTCAATTGTTTATACATCTTAACTTGTAAATATTTTTTTATCTATACCTACAACAGTTAGTTGATTACTTTGTTTTGACACCTTATTTATTGATTCATGCAATCTCTATATTGCTAGATTATTAGTAGGTCAATTCATTTACCATGCTGCTCTTGCAACAAATCTCCCTTTCTTGTATTTCTGTGGTAATGTTGTGTTGTTTTGTATTTTTATGTTTCTTTCTTTGGCCTGTGAAAATAGTTCATGAAATGTAGAAAACACTAAAAAACTCTCTCTCTCTCTCTCTCTCTCTCTCTCTGTTGTCATTGCCTCGTCTCATGTCGAACACCCAGTAGAGTTTTTAATAATTATGGTATTCACAGGCCAAAATCTCATTCCACCAAATTCATTCCATTCGAAGTTATAGAGTTTTTTCTGAGACCCTCAGATTTACGAAAAGCGAAATATCTCAGAGACGGCACCTTTTAAGCACATGAGATTTCAAATAAACTTATTCTCATTTTCATTATGCTTTCTAAATCTGCAGTAAAATACAGGGTGTTCCATAAGAAAAAATATATATTTGATCCCAATTTCAAATTATAGCACCAATTGACCTTGATGGTTCTGCGTTAAAAAACACTGCTTAAGCGTAATCGCCATATTATACGAGGAAATATGAGGAATACTTTCATTTTACAAAACGTTCAAATATTCATTAGATAGCGTCCAACTTAGTTTCAAGAGTTGGGTTCTTTGAATTTTTTGAAATCTTATGGTACGTAATGGTCATTATGAGAAAACTGGAAGACGTGGGTGATATCTTGTGTGAGAAAGATTCATCGAAAAAATGAAAATCTAAATTTAGAAATTCATTTCGTTCCAAAAAATCTTTTGTGGAATGGAACTAAAAATAAATTTTTTTTGTGGTTTTTCAACAGCCTGTATCTTTTAAACCGAGCCGATTCAGAAAAAATAGCAACGAAAAAAGTGTTTCATTTCACCTCAAGAATCTTCTGCTTAAATATTCGTTAGTCATTTTAAACTTCTGTTTTCATACGAAAAAACACAACTATAGCTCAACAAATAAACCTGTTGGAAAAAATCATAGTAAGCTACTGGATTTCTATCGAAAAAGTCATAATGTTTAATTTCAACATCTTAGCACAAATAGAAACGGAGGTAAAGTTGAAATCGCCCAAATTTAAATTTTGGCCTATAACTCGAAAACAAAAGAAGATGTGGAGTGCAGCTAATGGCATTTTAATTTTATCGAATAAAGACGAAAGTAATTGGCCATGCATTTTCCTCTATCTCGTTGGATTGAAAAAGTTGTAGTTCAGGTTTGCCCACCCTGTACAAGTAACATCTTGTTTTGCATTTTCAAAGGACTGCTTTGACCCTCAGTCACGTCCGAATTGTCAGTCTCTTGAAAGGTAGCTTGTGATATCTTGTGTTCTAAAAAAAACAATACATAAATGAAAAACCATATTCTGAAATTCATTTCATTCGAAACAACCGTTTGTGGATTAAAACTAAAATATAATTACATTTTTAGTTTTTCAACAGCCTGAATCATTAAAACCGAGCCGATTCTGTAAAAAATGTGAAAATGTTTTTTTTAGACCTCAAAGATCTCCTGTAAAAATATTTTTACGAGTCAAAGACTCACCCTGTATGTTTAAATTGAGGAATTTGGTTTAATTTAATGTTCTAGTAAAAATAGAATGATGGTTGCATGTTTCACCCCTTTCAAACATCACAACAAAGTTGAACAATGAAATTCCTAAGAGGTTTAGTTTGCATGAAAGACCACCTTTAATTTTGGACATGAAAATACGACCTATTTGCAGTGGGGAATTCTCCTCAATTTAGGCAAGTTTAAACTGAATAAGTATGAGTTTAATTCATGATTTTTTCAAATGCACCGCGGAAACTATTCAAAATCATCCTTCAAATATGGGGTATTAAAATTTAAATCGCTTTGTGCGGAGTTTAAGATTTGGCAACAGCGCATACAAGACAATGAAAAGAACAATGTCCGATCAGCTTGTTTATAAAATACCTGCTGTTGATCTACAGGCGCGTACTTACTGGCGAGCCTCAACTGCAACAATCCATGCCATAACAATCCTAAAAAATTTTACGACCTTCCTCGTTCGTCGCAGACTTCATAGACAGCCATCTTTGTCTGTCTCATCAAGATAATGCATTTGTTGTCCTTTATTATCAAGGCATATTTCAGTCGATGTTGCCAGCTTGAGCAATTCTCATAAAACGCTTTAAATTTTAAATACCCAGTTTTATTTTTCATTTTTAAGTGCTTAAAATAATTTTTCTACAAGCGTGCGCGTTCAATCTTTTTCCCGCACTCATTCCAAGTTGCAAAGAGTCACTTTTCCAAAACGTGCGGGAAAAACGCCTGCTATTTCTTTCCCGCACGCATTTGCGTGCGGGAATGGATTAGCAGGGGTTTTTCCCGCACGCAAATATTATAGAGTAAATTAAATTCAATCATGTTTCTATGCACAGAACGTCAACAATGAGAAACCCATAGTAATGACATGCAGAATTACATTATATATGAATTAATCAAATGAGATATGATATGTTTCGTGAAATGGAAACATTTATATATTTCAAGCGCTTGTAGAAAAAATATTGTTCCTAACTCTTGCGAAAAGTGTCTTGCCGCACTTGATAGGAAAATAACTATTTTGTCGGGAAACGGTTGAATTGGTTATTTCAAAATGTGACGTTTCAAAGATATTTCATAAAAAAATCATTTTCGTCAGAAGGAGTATTCCCTGTTAATCGGTATCACCCTGTATATTCCTAAAAATTAGCAATAAACTGTAAGAACCAAACAATACGATTCGGCGTGTTAATCATCAACATGATACGCGATTTTTGGATCAGTTATGTCTGCGCATAACCGTGAACGCCGCACGCACATCAATCGAACTTCGGCATAAAATTGAATTCGGTCCGTTCTGGATATCGCCTCCGGAGAGCCGGCTACTTCTCCGTGCACATTTTCCAGGGTCGATTAACCCGGAACGGCGGGAGAATCAGGAATAACTCCCATTTCAAATTGATCGTGTAAACTACTTCTGGAGCCCCGTCTGCAGCCGTGAAAAGCTGAATTGATTCGATTACGGCATAAAGGGTGATTGATTTTCGCTTTCTATTATTCAATCATCTTTCCCGAAACACCCACTCTGAATGAGATGCCCGATCTGGAAACAAATTCGAGGGGCTTGTGTGGAGGTCCGTTGGAAATGCGAAAATGGGAAAAAAGTGGCGTTTGCACTCGAGGAAATTGTTTGTCAGTGTGAGTTCCTACGAGAAAGGACAGGTCAGAAAGGACTTCAGGCACATTCGTATGTGCCTATGGGAAACATCATAGCACTTTTTCAACATAACTAACATAAGCACTTTCAAGAAACTGTTGCATTTAATTTCACGATAAAACAATTATGATTCTATACAAAAAGGAGTACTGTACAGTGTACAGCACTCCAAGTTGAACTTGGGAGCCATGAACTGTTGTAAGAATCTGCAGAGAAAGTGAGGTTTTGGTTCAGCCTTTGCGTGACAGGTGGCGTATCGTGATGAGATATCTCAAAGCGGCGTCCCAAGATCGCATAAGACTACCATCCTCCACTCGAGGGATTCAGTGCTATACTGTACTGACGAGGGAAAATGATCCCGAAACCGGTCTACAGTTGCACTTGAATTTTTCGACTTCTCTGGGATTTCCTATGATAGTTCATGACTAACTCACATTATTGGAACGACAATTCCTTTGGAATTGTTGTTTCCATTAATTTTTCAATTATGATTCTATCAAATGTAACCTGATGCATCTAATCCGATGTACTTGGTACTGAACCATTCATTGTCCAGCCATATGGTTATGTTTAGTTTTTGAGATGCCGTCACCTTCCACAGTGCCTTACTTGAAATTTAATGAAATTCTGTCGAACTTCTTCTAGGGGTTGTACCTCAGCCAATTTTATATAGACAATTTTTGAATAAACGACTTATTTTGATGAGTTGTTCCTTCTTTCAAAAAAAAAAGCCCCTCCTTTGAAAAAACCCTGTATATGGAAACCTGTAGATGGTTACCCCAACGCTGAAGGTGCATATGTTACGGCTAAAGATAGGTGTGAACATAAACTTAAGATTAGCCGGCTAAACTTAGGTTTAGCTTCGGGTATTTGCTAATGTTAGTTTCTTCTATCTTTAGCCGGCTAAACTTAAGTGTAACCACATCCCATCGGCTAAAAATGTAGAAGGCTTGAGGGGCGCAAATTTTCGGCAATTAAAAGAATATAAAGAAATAGTGATACGAGTATAATCAAACTATTAATGCAATGCATTTTTTGTATGAATTTCACATATTTTAATAGCAGAAAAGCATTCTGTTGAGCAGTTGGATAAATGAGAATGAACATTATATTTGTTTCATCTGTGTCTCAACGAATTCTTTTTGACGAATCTAAAAATCTAAACGCTTGATGACAAAATTCATTACATGCTATTTTGAGTGTGAGGGAAAACTGTAGTGTTAATGATTATTTTTCATCTTGTTATTATTCATAATTTGAGGGAAATTGAATGAGCAGACAAAAACTTCTTCACCAAAATACCAAAGGTTGAATTCTAGAAAAATATAAGTAGAAGTGCCCAATCTTGTTTGTAGTTAACCGGACTATTTGGCACAAAGATTATAGAGTTAACTCTATATCCCTCAGGATGATTCATGAAGGGTGACAACAGCCATATTTTGGAACCCGTATGTTCAATGACTCGGGAAGAAATTTTTATAAAAATCAGCTAGAGAAAGTGTTTTCAACTATGTTCATGTTCATAGTTTTTTTTTTGTTCTTTTTTGCGCAAGAATTGGTTGGAAAGAAATTGCAACATTAGTTCCTATTTCGTAATTTTTCCATAAACCCAATTATTGAATGGTAGGGAAAATATACTTTTGTTTACGGAAAAAATTGTCTATGTCTAATATCTCATTTTATTGTGGGGTCATATTATGGTTTTTCACAAATGAGGCTCGGTTTGGAGAGCATTAATCTCCTAAACAGATGAAAATAAATCGTTAAATGTAGAATTGAAAACCCATGGGCGTTATGTAATACAACCCCAATACATTCGATGCTCTTTTGCATATTTCAATTCTAAAAATTTAAACAAAAAAGTGGCCGTGTGCTTTCGTCCTCTCCCATCCGACCATTCATGATACATCACTTGTCCGCGTGTCCATCGAATACATTTTTAGCCGTTCCGTTTTGGGTAATGTGCACATTAGCCGGCTAAAGATGAAATGCCCTGACGCGGATGAATATTTTATCGAACTTTAGCCGATCCTCGAATATAAACCTAAGTTTAGCCGGCTAATCTTAAGTTTATGCTCACACCTATCTTTAGCCGTAACACATACATCATAAAACCTTTTTTTCTTTCTACCATCTAATCTTCAAAATCCACTAGGTCTCCACGACTCTCTAGTAAATCCCGATAAAGCGTCGTGGGCTCCCCAAATATCTAGGAAAGGTGCAAAGGCATTCCAATGGTGGGATATGTTAATTTCTCAACTCGAGCTGAAGCTTAAACTTGTAAGTTTATTGCGTCATTGTGAAAACCTCAATAAACATTAAAACGAATTTCCAACGATACTCGACTCGTCGCAATTGCTCCAATTTACAGAACACGCAGTTCAAACAGCAGAAAATCGTGACAGATCGTCCCTCAGTCTCCTGGCTATAAATTCCCTAATGAGATGTTATTCACTCCATTGCGCCCCCATCCAATTCGCATAAAAAGGATTTAGCGCCTGTCTTTTATTTAGTTTTGCCTTCAGCGAAATGCCTGCAGATAAAGGGGATAGCTTTCTGAGAATTAGGCTTGTTGTCTCTAGGATAGTTCGCACAATGTGTGAATATATCGCATTTCTGCCTAAACGATTCTGCTTCCTATGTTCTTTTGATCTCTTGCCTTTGGGTCGCCTGCCATTATTCCGGAGTTGACATAAATCAGATGTCGAGACTCGCCCTATTATGCTAAGTTTTACGAAGTTAGAGGTCTTGAGTGCGAGAGAATCCTCCATTTCGATAAAGAAATATTTCTGTCTTCTCATGAAATAATGCTCTCTTAAGCATCACTTCGTCGCCTTCTACTAGAATCACACACCTATTCAGAAAAAAATCTTCGAAACTAGGCTAGAAATCAAGTCGAACCAATGGGTTTTATCAATTGAAACCAAGTAGTCATTCGGGGTAACTGAGCGCAGTGGGTAAGTGTGCGCAGTGCGTATATCTCGACTATGCAATATATGAAAGAGGGGTTCATTTGGGTGAAGCAAGGGCGCAGAATCCCCAAATTAGTTTTTCAAAGGAGTGCGCCGTGCGACGTTTCGTTAACTTTTTATTTGCATTCAATCAAATTCACTAGTTTTCTTGTTAATTTTCAGCATCTCTGCAAATTCTGCCAGGTCCAAGTTCCGAGTCCGACAGTGTTGAACAATATTTTATTCGATCATGGGCATATTAATCTAAATATATAATAAAAAATTTTAGGTTCTCTTAGCTGCTCAACTCTATAAGAACGTCAATTCAAATTTTGGCTTACTGGGGAAAGTGTGCGCGACTAAGTGTGCGCATAGATTCATTATATGGGCATTTGTTCAGTGAGGAATAAATTATGACATTGTTGATTTTCTTGGTAAGGATCGATCAATATTGTCCTATTTGTTCGGAAAAATATGAAGAGCCACCAAGAGGGGAATGTATCAAGTGTTGTGTTCACCAGGAATTATGGCACGAGCAATAATGCAGTGCTTATAAAAAGGCGCTTCTGTATTGAAAATAAACAGCATTTCTCTAATATTGTAACATTTTGATGACACTATTTTGCAATTTGTTTTGATTGTGTGGTTCACTAAGCACTGCGTTCACTTACCCCGTGAGGGTGCGCACACTTACCCGCAATACGGGGCATGTGAACGCACTCCGAGTTTCACCATTAAATTTCTGTTTGCGGAAAGAAAACGCCGGTTTGTTTGCTTTTTGATGTTTTTTTATAGATTAGAAAATTCTTTATCTTATTAATGTGTTTTAATTTTCCTAGCTTCAACATTTGAAACAGGGTATGGCTTGAAAGGCAAAAGTGCGCACAGTTGTCCCCCGAATGACTACAGTACTGCTCCACAAAATTTACTTCAGAAATTTTGTAACCGTCTGTATCTGCGCTAGGTGTCTTTGATAAAAAATTCATGTTGATTTGAAAGTTTGCCTTGTGGGGCTTGACGTACGAAAGAATTGAAAATGGTTGAAAAAAATTTTTCGAGCGTGTCAGATCTTCAGGGGATATCTTAATTGGACACAAAAGACGCTAGTTTTCAAGAGACTGACGTGACGGACTAAAATCTAATGAATATTTGAACGTTTTGTAAAATGAAAGTATTTTTTATAATTTGATGTTCAAAACATGAATAGTTTTTGTGAAATTCGAAAAATTGGGTACTTTAGCTGAATACAACTCTGTTTAAAAGATCCACAGATGTGTAGTATCACAGATATAGCTAGTTATTCTGAGGGTAATTTTGTTTTTTCAGGGGTGGCACAGCTCATTATAAAAATTTGAAATGGCTATACAGGATGTCCCGGAAAATTTGAGAAATCTCTGGGATTCAGATAGAATATAAAAAATGAAGATGACAAGTTCCCATAATTTTTTTCCTAGCGGCCCTTCCTACGAAGATACGACCTACTAAATGACGCCACTGGAAATCCATTTTAGTGGAATAAGTTTCAAACTACTCGATATAATTTGAAGAAAATTTGATATGATTAATAGTAGTAAGAACCTCTTATATCACCGCACTCAAATTTGAATTAGCTTGTTCGGTGTACCAGGGGCGGACTGGGTTGTACATTTTAATGCTTACATTTTCAACACCCTGTATGATAAGTTGCTAAAAAAAAACAAATTTGAATACCTTGAACATTGAGCTAAAGAAAAGGTACTCTTGTTCAGTGTCGATAAAATGAACCGATTTCGAAAAACAAATTATGAAAGAAGTAAGTAATTTTTTAATTTCTATTAAAAATAACATGAAGTCTAGTTTTTTGTCTGCAGAAATGTGTGATACGAAAGTTATTGAAGGAAAAGAAAAGTTTTGTTTTGTGTTATTTTTATTTATTTAACC
Source organism: Coccinella septempunctata (assembly GCF_907165205.1). Taxonomy (NCBI): domain Eukaryota; kingdom Metazoa; phylum Arthropoda; class Insecta; order Coleoptera; family Coccinellidae; genus Coccinella; species Coccinella septempunctata. Next base: position 7,173,346 of record NC_058190.1, on the reverse strand, counting down.
TCAAGAATGTACTGTTAAAATATTTGTATGAGTGGAGGACTCACACTGAGTAATATGATATGAGGATTCCAATGATAGTCATTTTTGAATTCAGGAAATAGGCAAATTCACAAAATTGAAATTTTTGCCACTTTCGTTTGTTTTGCACAACTACTTTGAATGTTTTCCGTGACATTTGCCTCTGTTGTAGGTTGTGTAGATAACCTTTCATATACAATGTTGTAAAGAAGAAGGTTTTAATGAACTCAATTAATTCACTTTCCTATCGAATCAATAGTTTCGAAAAAAAAAAACTGTAAAATTTGCGACGCTCGCGGACGTTCAACTTATAACGACGACGACAAGTTTCTTAATATTCTACTCCATTCGAAGTTCTCATTGAAGGGGTCCGGAGAATTCCATGATCAGCTCTTTTATGACAAAATGTCAAACTTCCTCCCTGAGTCGCGTTCCTAGGTTTGCAACTCCAAATGAGTGCCGTGATATTAACTGAAACTTCGGCGGAAGTCCTCCGAATAAAACTCCACATTCATAAAGTTTCGAAGGTCTTCAGGAATGTCGAACGGGAGCTGTGTTTACTCTGCAGGCAAAACGGGGTGCAAATTGTCAAAAGGTCGAGATATTCGAACTATTTCTATTGCGGAAACGTCCGAATACCGCACGAATACGTGTGCACGTAGCATTAGCTATTCAAATGACAAATATGTCTGAAAGGGGAGGGAAATATGGGCGGAGGGTGAAACTGTACCAACAGATTAGATGTTCAATCTTCGTTATCAATCATTTGATTGAGTCAGCCTTTACTTGGCAGAAATTAATTTGTAAACACATTAATGACACTAACAACCACACCGAAAATACTGTTCTCTCCTCTCATTCTATGTTTAAACTGGACATAAAGTTAATTTTGATGAAGTTGAATAGATACTAGATACGGAATGTCACAAACACACTAGAAATATTGCTGTTACATATAAAGAACAATCTAACTGTTAACTATAGAGAAGATGTACAAGGACTTTGTATCATATATTTCACTCTACTTGGACTATGATGTTTGACCCTGTCTTTCTCAATTGAATTTACCAATCTTTTTAATGGTTTATTAACAACTGTTTGTACAATAAATGTAATTATTGCAATATTTTTCTTTAATAATTACCTGTTCACACATGCTGTAAACGAAGATTTTTTGAAAGAATTCAATGAGGTTACCTTTCAATTTTTTCAGGTGTCCGCTCACATGCTTATATCCAATCTAATTAAATCTTCATTTCTCATGCCTAACGCAACGACGCCAAGACAATACCCTATTAATCTATTTACCTTAATTTTCTCTGACTTCTCATATTAACAAGGTAACACTTTCTGTTCGAAATATACTGACTATCTTAAAACCATGATGTTGCATTCTCTTTCAGCCCTGAAGAAGTCGATAGGACTTCGAAACGTCGGCACTGTTACGAGAAGAATAAATAAAATCCTAGTCCAAATACCCAATATCTGATTTTTCTTAATTTGTAAGTATCCGAAAAAACTCTGTGCCACTCAGTTACCTTAAACATTTAAAAATTCTTGGTTATCAAATTCGAGTATTATTATAGCAAATCGGTGTTGGATTCTGACAATATTTATTCTCCCTCAAGAATTATTGACATCAAGGGCGGTTGTTGTAGTAGGTCGATCACAGAAGAGCCCGTATTTAGGCAATGTTGAATTTTTTTTGTTGGCATGTCAGCAGCTGACTTTGACACGATCGCCAAGTACACTCCATTCATTTTTATTTTAGTACTCGGTTGGAAATGGAAATTTGACACATTCCACTCTGTATAGTACGAAAATGTGGGGTTATGACGCTTGTCAAAACATTTTTGGGTTTTTGAATCAGCGCTATGTTGTCCGTCCTACGTAAAAGTCTCAGTAATAACGTATTTTATCACAATGTCTAAGCACATCGGAAAATATGAAGTCGAAAATATGTGGCGAACATACGTCGGCACTTATACAAAATGATTGTTGAAGCCATACCAAATCTAATTTTTTCCATTGAAAATACCAGAGATTTTTTTTAAATATATTTAATTTTGCTATGAAAGAAAATTGAATTATTGACACATAATATGCAGTATCTTGAGGAGACTTTATGTTAGTCATCAGTTGAAGGTTTCAAAAGAATAAAAAGATGAAATGCAGGAGATGTAGTGGTAGGGAATTGGTATCTTTAGAAGGAATTAACGAATAATTACAGGAATCTTGAATAGGGAATACTCCTTCTGGCGAAAATGATGTTTTTTTTTATGAAATATCTTTGAAACGTCACATTTTGAAATAACCATTTCCACCGTTTCCCAAAAATATGGGTATTTAAAGTTTAAAGCGTTTTGTGAGAATTGCACAAGCTGGCAACATCGACTGAAACATGCCTTGATAATAAAAATGCACTATCTTGATGAGATAGACAAAGACGGCTGTCTATGGAGTCTGCGACGAACGAGGAAGGTCGTAAAATTTTATGGGATTTTTATGGCCGGTTGCAGTTGAAGCTCGCCATTAAGTAGGCGCCTGTAAACAACAGCTGATAATATATAAACAAGCTGATCGGACATTGTTCTTTTCATTGTCTTTTATGTGCTGTTGCCAAATCGTAAACTCCGCACAAAGCGATTTAAATTTTAAAAACATATTTGAAGGATGATTTTGAATAGTTTTCGCAGTGAATTTGAAAAACTCATGAATGAAACTCATAATTATTCAGTTTATACTTGCACATGCAGTGATAACCCAAATTGAGGAGAATTCCCCATCATCTTGCATCAATGGAAGTCAAAATAATTAAAGGAAGTCTCAAGGCAAGGGGAACTTCACCATTGAACAAAAATTTTACATAAATTAACAATTAACAGGACAATTGGCTCGTATTTATGGCTGTTCATTCTTGATACTTGAATATAATAATTATATCTTCATTGATACCTTAAGACATATACAATGTATAGGACAAGTCCAATGGAAAATAGAAAAATGAATTTTCTGGAACTCATTCTAACATGACATTCATCGAAAATCCTGTAGTAACTTTTTGCATCCGTTGGCCCTATAATAAAATTCTCAAATGCCCCTTTTTTTTAGGTCTCCCAATAGAAGGAAATTCTTTGTCATCCTCTTTATTCACAATCTTTCTGATTGTGGAAACTTTCAGCTGAAATATAAGTCGTTTAGATTCAGATGAAACATATAAATTCACTTACATTGAATATGTTCGCTACCGTTTGATATGTTTTAGATGTTAGAATATCGGAATTACCTACTTTTTGAATGACCGGACCTGAATTCTAAATAGCACTTCTTGAAACCCTGTTTTCTCTGTTTTTCAATCCCTTTCGGCATTTTTTTAATATTAATTGATAACGTGCCAACGTTACTCCGTTCTAGTTACAAAAACTTGAGAAAATTATTTCTTTGCCAACCGAGTGCTAAAATAAAAGTGAATGGAGTATAATCATTGGAAATAACACTGACCCATGGATCAATTTCCACCGTAGTCTATTCAAATTTGATCGAGACAATTGCAAAAATAAAATTTGAATGCTTTTAGAGTAGTTCTAAGTATTGCTATGGTTAATATAGGCAATTTTCTAGGTTTTATTTTTATATTTTGTGACCAGACCGTGAGTTTCTTCTGGGCTTAAAAAGCCTGCCAGGCTGTTCAATAATAGCGAGTTTATATTTCATACATGGTATGTATTTTTTATATGTAATTTTTTATATTATATTAATCATTTATATAATATATTTCATTTTTTTCATGGTTATTTATTAGAAGAAGTCGTAGTAACGATATTTCCATGTCGGAATCTAACGGATATTCAGGGGTCTTGGATTGATTTCCCTGTTGTACATACATATTGTTCAGTGGCTTCGACCGATCTATTATCTTTGGCGTGGGACCCCACAAAATCGATTTAACAATGGGTCTAAATTTCTACCTGGGGTCATATGCTGATTTCAAAAGGTTAGAACTGTGAAATATGCATATTCTAATGCTATGCTAGACCTATGGGTCAACTGGAAATAGACGGCAATGAATAGTACCTTCGAACTAGTTATCTTTTTCTAGGGTCTTTGTCGTTCATCATTTGAATATAATGAAATATTCTATGCAAAACTTCTATATCATTTGATGAGAAAGAAAAAGAAAATGTTTGCCCCGGAAGCATTAGATTTGATAGTCTACATAAATTTGTAGAAATTTAAACATTCAAAAGCTCAGAATTTCAAAAAAGGAATACTCCATGTTAGACGATCTCTCTCCTGAGAATCAGTCGAAAATAAATTTCTAGAATATAATCATAACTCCAATTTGAACTGGACGAAAATCGCAATAAATTTTCTTTTAATGGTAGTCGGCGCAGGATCAACAGAAAGGGAATTAATAGCGAAGTAAGGAAGCGGCAAAATAAGAATTTAATATTTTCTCCAAAATTACTAAATCATGCCGTCGCTACGGTTGAAAATTGCTGTCCCAAGGCGCAAAGAACGAGGTTGTACTGAAATATTTGAGGGGTAGCCTATCGTTTGGGTAAATTGAGAGCAAACGACAGTTATTAGATTTAATTTTGCTCGGAGAGTATTCGATGCGATTATGCTTGATTTCAAGATGGTTCCCTGATTCTCTATTAATATTGCATTCACAATTGATCATTATTGATGAGCATGGTTAATCTCCGTTCATTTTTATCGAAAAAAAATGGAATTTTCTGAATTAGTACTAACTGACAAAAAAACTGCAACACCCAGAAGGCGCTGTTTGAATTTAATGTTTTTTTTGTAAAACATAGATAGTATAGCAAGGAGTAAATGATGAAAATTTGGGATTTTCTATTACTTGAATATTGTAGTCGTTTTTTGCAAATTTTTTGAATTTTACAACAAACCAGCTGCTTGAGGAGATCCAAAGTCGATGTTCAGCTATTGTTAAAATGCCTAGAGCATGTGAACGCGGAATTTAGCGTCAGCTATTTGAATTTGAAAGAGGTCGAATTATTGGTCTACGGGAGACGGGGTTGTCATTTTGAGAAATCGCTAACCGTACGAACAGAAATCCAACTACTGTTATGAGATGTTATGAGAGAAAGGCGGAAAGGATATTCGACAAAGCCAAACAACATCCAAATGAGGAACTACGAAGATTACTCGACTATGATCCAACAGAAGATGCTAGAAGGTCAAAAACCTACCACCGAAGACCGAGAGATCAGTTAAGGATTTTAAGTAACCAAAGAAAAGCTTAACCTATAAAAGCTATAGGCAGCATACAAATATCAACACGACTATGATCGTGTGAGAGTCCAGAAACCATAAGAGTCAACTGGTTAATAGGCAAAATGCCCGGAACCTATGAAGAAGCAGTTAAGGGTTTTTAGTGGGTCTCGAGCTCAGAGAGTGAAAATCCCCCCTCAGGAGAGGGTGTGTTCGTCTGTTTGCAGATTTTCCCCCCGCTACACCAAAAAAAAAGTTATGAGATGTTGTCAAGTGTGGTTCGATAATGCCCAAAATAGAAGAAGAGTTCAAGATCGGCGTCTAAGACTTATGGCCATTAGAGACCGCTTTGCGACAACTCGATATTTGGATGATGAGTGGTTAGGAGAACAAGGCCATCCTGTAATATGTTCGCACGGTTTACCGCCGTATAAGGTCTTTTGGACTGCAGCATTATCGACCTCATCTTGTGCTCTTACGGTTGAGCATCGACGGCAACGATTACAGTGGTGCAGAAAATGACAACATTGGAATGTGGAATGGCATCAGGTCGTCTTTTCTGATGAATCACGATTCTCCTTGGGTGCACATGATGGCCGAAGAAGAATAAGACGACGTCGATGAGAAAGACGTGAACCTCATTTTGATGTTGAGCGTCATGTAGTTAAACCGGACAGTATAGGTGTTATGTTATAGAGTGCTATTGCACATGGAAGTAGGTTACCATTTGTCTTTATTCGAGGTAACATGACAGCGCTGCGTTACCTTCAAGAAATAGTGGAGCCATATGTTCTCCCTTACCTTAACCGTCTTGAGAATCAAATTTTTCAGCAAGATAATGCTCGAGTTCATGTTGCCAGAGTTAGTTTAAACTCTTTTGAAGCGACCCATGTGAATCTTTTGTCATGGCCGCCCAGATCCTCCGATCTTTCGTCTATAGAGGATGTTTGGGACATCATGGGTAGAAGGCTTGGAAATTTACCCCAGCCCCCACGGACTTTGGCGGCTCTGAGACATGAAGTACAGATAGCTTGGGATAGTATCACTCAACCGCGGTGGACAAACACATGATTAACAAATATTATAAAAAACATTTTTAACCCTTCGTTCTTTTTCTTCGAATTCTAATCATTTACTGATTGCTATACTTTCTATGTTTTACCAAAAATTAAAATTCAACCAGCTCCTTCTCGGTGTTGCAGTTTCTTTGTCAGTTATTATATTTAAACGATGAAAGATGATGTGTAACATTAGACTGCGTCTTCGATCATTAATTATTCACTCATTTAGAATCTCTAAGGAATCTGAACAGAAATATTGTTTTTGAAATCAATGAAAACGATTTAATTGTTTGAAATTTTCGTTGTATTATTTTTAATGCAATTTTTGAATGAAATAGTGAAAATTGCAAAGCTTCTACTACTGATATGTTTAGAAATATCAGAACTCGAAACATAAATACATGGAATAGCCATTGCATTCTATACTTCTCTGTCTAGCGCGACACTTAGGCAGTGGCGTTACGAACATGTGCGACAAGGTCCGAGTAAACTATCGCGATTGGCGATACTGTAATATCTAACTCATTCCAGTGTTTGGCAAACAGATGTTTATTTTCCATTCCTTGTATTTACGTTCCAAATATCAGAAGACTGAATGACCAAACTGTATATCATACTGTCTCAATTTGTCCAACAAGTTCTTGTGGAAAAACATTTTTTTTAGTGCAAATTACAAATAACTGAGAATTTCATTATACTTTCGTCGAATGATTTTCTGGAGAAAACCAATATTCCGATTAAAAATAGAAAATACTCACCCTTTTGGTGTATCTCGGCTTTGTGTCATTTCATAACCTGCAAAAAAAAAAGTTCAGTTAGAAAATGCAGAAGAAAAGATGGTTTGAGTCTAAATTAATATTTGTTGTCAAAATTATTCCATGTTGCAAGCCTTCCAGGAAGTGAAGAAAATAAAGTAATACCTAATTGAAAAGTAGGTACGGTTCCTTGATGGTGTAGATGAAAATATTCAAAGTATCCATTCATGAGACAGCAAGTTGTGTAATTTTTGTGCAAGATCTAGAGATGTGAAAAAGTGAGGCAAATGCCATCATTTCCAACTCACAAAGTTAAATTTGAGGTGGAATTATTTCTGGAGCTTTATTAGAAAAATATATAAAGGCTTTTCCAGAAGAAATGTGTACCTTCGCTTGGAACACCTTATAGTAGAGTATAAATAGTGTAAATATTTCCTTTGTAGAAATGTTTATTTTTGTTCTAAATAATAATTTCTGTTGCACTGCCTTGAGTTTTTATACAAGGTGAGTCTTTGATTCGTACAAATAGTCGATTCTTAAGGTCGAAAGAAACCTTTTTTTACCATTTTTTCCGAATCGGTTTGGTTTGAGGTACAGGCTGTTGAAAAACCATAAAAAATGTTATTTTTAGTTCTATCTCGCAAACGGTGTTATCGAATGAAATGAATTTTGAAATGTAGTTTTCCATTCATTCGATGAATCTTTCTCGATCGCAAGATGTTCATTACGTACAATATAAATACCAAAAATTCAAAGAACCCAACTCTTGAAACTAAGATAGAGGGTATGTAATGAATACATATTTAAATATTTTGTGGAATAAAAGTATTCTTCATATTTTTCCGTAAAATGCGCCGTTTTCGAGTTATTTGATGTTCAAAAATTTAAAAGTATCTGTGAAATTTGAAAAATTGGGTACTTTGGCTGAATACAACTGTGTTTTAAAGATCCACAGATGAATAGTGTCACATATTAGGCTAGTTATTATTAAGGTAATTTTGGTTTTTCAGGGGTGGCACAGCTCATTATGAAAATTTGGAATTTTTTTATCAGGGCCGAATCGGAAAAAATGGTATAGGAAAAAAGTGATTGTTTTGATCTCAAGAATCTACTGTTGAAATAATTGTACGAGTCAAAGGCTCACACTGTATGCCTGTATAATATCACAATTACAAATAAATTTAATCCAGTAGTGTTTTCATGATACAGTTTTCTTCAATAGTTGGTCAACGTATCGTTGTATAACCTGTAGTGGTTTTCTAGGAAAAAATAAAATTCCGTTTCAATCATGAAACGTAGTTAATATTGCATTATTGAAGAGTTGAAACCCAGGTGCGTGGTGGAAAAAACAGGGGCCTTTGCATTGGTTACAATGCATTTTCATTACTAACTGATATGGAAGGTTTTTGCAATTAGGAAAAATTAAACTAAAATGTAATGAAAATTCATTGCATCACGAAGTCCGCTGTATTATGTGATTTTTACATTGAACAAAATTTAAAAGTAAGCCATCACTATATAAATAGTATTTCCACAGGCTGTCAGAAAAATTATCGAACTCTGTGTTATTACGAAAAATCAATTTCAAAAAAAAATAATTCTGCATAAATTAGATTAGTTGAACGGCATAGGTACAATATCTGACAATGTGGGTACTTTTTTGTTTTCATCCTCTGCTTTCCCCGAAATGGTTCAATAAATCACAATATAAATTTTTCCATTCGTTAATTATTTATTCCACGCCAACAAGTTAAATTGAAGCCCATGCGTTGCTAAGTTGTATTCTTTTTCCTTTTAACAAGTGGAAGTGATTCACAAGATAATTCTGTTGCGTTCATTGTTTCATGGAGGTCTTGAATAACCAAATAACTTATGAATATGTTTGAGGAAACTTATAACGTTTGCAACAAATACAACTCATTATATAGAAAGCCCTTTGAAACCTCTGGAATATGTATATATATTTTTAGCTCTAAAATTGAGGTACAAAATTCACACGAATCGTGGCACATCCGGTTCTAAAATTCCGATTTCTGTCAGAAATAGGTCAATATTTCTAATATAACGAGATATAATAGGAAATATGACAGTGCGTATCACTTATCTTTGCTGTTAGATGATACGAGTTACTGAACTTTCCGGACTGTTAAAGTGTTTGGAGGAGGAGAGCGTTATTCGAGCTCATTAATCTCTATTTGTTCATGACTCACAATTTCATTACCAGCTCTAGATTCCATCGTTTCGTCATACTTCCTCGGTTTTGTTCCCACGAATGGTTTTAACTGCTTCTGAAGTGTCGCAGTTTGATGGTTAAAATTTCTAGTTCAAAATAATCCAATTGCTCTACATGATATCTGAATTGTTTCGTTTCTGTAGGGTCTTGGAAAAAATACTTAGATATAGGATATTACCATTATTAAATGCATTTTTATCGTATTTATGCACGACGGAGTAATAGTTCTCTGCTCTTACAATCAAATCATCAATGAACTTGTTCCTTTTCTATAGTCCAGATGATCGAGAATTTTATTTTTAAGGTCGGTTTTACAAGCCTCGATCTAGAAATCAGCTCATTGACTAGTAACCTAGAACTCATATAAGCTCAAAATTCTAAGTATACTCCATTCACATTTATTTTAGCAATCGGTCGGCCATGAAATAGTTTTCTCGAGTTTTTATTACTAGAACGGAGTAAGGTTGGCACTCATGAAATGTCGTTAATGTAATAACGCCGTTGCCACAACTTATATCAATTAATATTACGAAAATGCCGAAAGTGATTGAAAAAAGAGACAGGGTTTCAGGAAGTGCTATTTTGAATTCAGGTCCGCTCATTCAAATATTTATACCCTGATATTCTAGAATCCACAATACGTCAAACGGTAGCGAACATATTCAATGTAACAGAATTTATATAATGTTTCATCTGAATCTAAACGACTTACATTTCAGCTGAATATTTCCACAATCAGAAAGATTTTGAATGAAGAGAATCACAAAGAATTTCCTTCTATTAGGAGACCCAAAAATGTGGTGGCATTTGAGAATTTTGAGTTTGAGTGAAATAATGCGAAAAGTCCTGTTAATTGTTTATTTATGTGAATAAACTTGACTTGAAACTTCCTTTAATTCTCTTTACTTATATTGATGCAAGATGATTTTTGTTGAAGAATTTAACATTATTGTAATTATCTGTTAATTTCTTCGAGAGATACCCATTCCCAACAACTGCATCATATGCATTTCATCTTCGGGTTAATATTTTTGAAATCTACAACTGATGTAACGTATTCAAACTTCAGGTAGCCAAAAAAGATAACCAATAACATCAACTCTCCTCAAGTGCATATTATGATATTATACTGATCTCTTTTATTTTCCATGCAAATAACTAGATTTGGTATGTCTTCAATCAGTTTGTATAAACTTCAATTATGTTCGTCACATATTTTCCGAAGAGATTCGACATTGTTATAAAATACGTAAAAACAGAAACTTTTACGTATAACGGGCAACATAGCGTTGATTCAAAACCTAAAAATGTTTTGACAGGCTTCATAACGTACTATACAGAGTGAAATGTGTCAAATTTCTATGGCCAACCGAGTGCTAAAATGGAAGTGAATGGAGTTCCTCATCTCTTAGATTTTATTTATTTATTGTAGGGTTCAAAAAGTATGATTTCTAGTTTTCAAGAAATTAAGTTTGATGATATTTATACAGGGTGTTCTCAAAGGCGAGGTTTATTTTCGACAGATAATAAAACTCATCAAAATAAACCATTTCATCAGCAATTGTATGAAAGTATGAAACTTTTGAAGGGGGAAAGGACGAAGTTGTTAAAAAAACATCGATCAATTGATCAAGAATATCATATGTCAATTTATCTCCAACAATTGATCCGCCATATGGTTTTCTATCGCCTTCCAATGCCATTAACTGCAGTGTTAAATGATGACGTTGGATCTTCGGTAATAAAAATGATGGAGGAATATTCTCTGATAAGGCAATTTTTCGTTGAATTTATTCTGATGAATTGTATCCCCTGACAGAAAAATACATATCTTTGCAAACCGCCGTAAAAATTAATAATTTCAAAATTTAAAAAAATGTAGAAGTCTTCACCCGATATTCGTGATGGTAGACCAAGAAGCATACCACAGACAAGCCCAATACAAACATTCATCTTTAATGGATATTTATTCTTAGAGAGTGGAGTATTTCTATTTCTATTGTTATGAAAATTGCTCACTCCATTTCTTAGGAATGTTGCTTTCTTGGTGGACAGAAGTCATATTGACCGATGGAGACATATTCAAACTTGATTTTAAGTCTTTTTAGGAATACTTCAAATTATGCTAGTATTATTGTTAGACCGAGCGTTAGACGAGCTTTGATTGGTCCTTTTCTCTCTCTTGAGCTAGTTTTTGCTCATCGATTCTTTTTTGTAAAGGACATTTGGTTCTCTCCAGAACAGTTTCTCAAAAAGCATAATTGTGGTCTACAGTGTCATGAAGCAACTTATAAAAATATTCTTTTTTGACACTGTTTCATTTCATGTAACTTTTTTGTTATACACTGCAGGAAATAACTTGAAATAAAGAAAATTATTATTATTTACTCAGTTGTGATGATCAAATTTTCATTCATAGATTTCAATAATGAACACTCTCATGAATTTTTCTGAGGGGACGAATGTATTAGTAGGAAATTAAAATAAATTCTGGATGCAAGAGGAGCACGTACCTACAAATTCCCCGTAGATTCCATTCATCCACTGAAAGCGTTTATCAATCTTCTTTCAAAAATTTCCTCATGAATAAGGGCAGGAATGGAGAGTGAAATATAATGCTTTCTCAAGCATCTTCTCAAGTTTCATTCGTCACTGTCCTTTCAAAATCTACATTGTTAAAATCGGAAGGTACACGTGTTTCTCCGAAAGAATATATTACGGGAGCAGGCAGCCGAGTTACCCGAAAAGTTTTCTGAGATGATTCAGGTTCAACATGTGAGCATTAACATGTGAATAAGAATTGCTATATTGTAGAGAATCATTTTTTATATTTTCACTCGTAAAGAGAATTTTGGAAGTACGGTTATCGCATTGTTCGTGTTCATTTTATACATTTTGATTTACCCACTAAGTAATATAGATACATTATTATACCTACATCAAGTACGATCAATAGTCAGTGAATTTCATTCATTGTATTCCCTTCAAATTTGTTATCTGATGACTTCTTCTCAATGGGAGATAAAGAACACCTAGAAGATCACGAAAAAACCCATCTATATAAAAGTTCTTGATTCTTATTTACAGTGTGTTTTTCAAATTTGAATAGAAATCAAAACCACTCTATATATCCCGAACGGAATCACCGATTTATTCGTTAGGATGAAAATAGCTTCCATGGGGTTCCAGAAAAGTGCAATCAAATATCATTTGATTTTCAAGACCATATAACATAAATTTGGGCATTCCTTGAAAGTCCAGGAAATGATCTTGTACAATAAGTTTCATGATTCATGATTCATGTTCATGTTCATGTTTCATGATTCCTTCGATATCTACAAGATTCGTTCATTCCATTCGCCAATTAATATTACACGGCACTATCCCGAAGATTGATTTTTCTTCCTTGATAGTGAGGATAATTTTTTCTCCCTTGTCGATACTTAACATCCTATTCATCTCATAGCGAAGTAAATTCTGAATCTTTATGAATTTAAGCAATTGAATAAACATTATTGATGTTTAATTTCACTCTTCATTTGATCAACTAAATAAATTTCCTGAAGCGTAACTCAAGGATGGGTTTTTATCAATTATTTATTTTTGAGTCATTTAATTGACAAGAATAAACTAAAACGTGATGGATATAAAATAGGTAAAATGAAATAAAAATTAACGAACGATATCAAAGGTGTCTACCATAAGATATATCTCTGCAATAAACGCTGTACAGTTATTTCATTGATGAAATTCATTAAGAATTACAATTCATTTCGATATGGGATGAAAAGGATGTTTAATATCGACACGAGAAAAAAAATGAACCGATTCATTGTACAGGGTGATTTCCTGAAATTTCAAGAACTATCCAAATATATATGATACGGTCCTGCAAATGAAAAGATATTAGATTGCCCCTAATGAAATCTATCTTCAGGTACTACTACATGTGAGGTTTTTTGTGATCCGCTATAGTGAAATGAGTTTACAGGAATTTGGACAACTTTAGTTTAATCTTTTATTAATACATTGCCAACGTTTCGAATCCAGAATGATTATATTATTTTTCAAGGCTCGTATTTTTTCATTGATTTTCATACGAATGTCAAAATAATTAAATTTCCTCACAAATCCTGTATCTTATTTTATTGTTTTAAAAGTAGCAATACAATATATAAAATATTAATCCAGTAATAAAGCGCTTTAAGTGGAATTATCTGAAGGCATAGGCACAACACTTTCAGAGCCCTGATGAAGATTTTAAAATAAAGTCGAAACTAGTTGGCCTTTTTTTCCAAAAAGTTGGTTTTGTGATTGATCATCGACCTAGTAACTTGTTAAAAATGACCTGAATAACAACACTTAATTAAATTACCACATACTAAGATGCTTTAATTTTGAAAGACTCGTTGGAATCTACAACCAGATTTAATACCGATTGTGTGAAGATTCATGCATTTCCCTCTAATGAAAAGGTCCTAAATGAGAGGGAAGTTTTGTGGTGCCAATTGAAATAATGATAACAACGTCGAAAAAAAAATTCAAAAGAAACAAATGAAGAATTTATAAAAACATGGTGAACTGTATAGAAGGCTACGCAACACCAGTAAAATGAAGCAGATGATTGAACGAACCATCATAATTGTTAACATTGTTCAACTACCCTCGAGAATTCCTGAATAATTGTATTGGGGTCATTTGAGAAAATTGAAAGGTAAGATGAAAACAACGTAGAAGAATTGTGGAGCTGTATTGAATGTGCTTTTGACATTGTTCTTTGACAAACTGCAATTATTGTTTGTTATTGGGTAAGTTAACCTATTCTTACGGTGATTAAGACTGTGCGAACATTTTTTAACAAGGAGAAAACTGTGATGACTAGTGAAAAATGTTTGTGAATAATTCAGATGAATTTTTCGTGAACTTTTGATTTTATTCTCTATGAGCTTGTGCGAGTTCTGAGAACCAGTGGACAGACCAAAGAAGATAAAGGCATGCAGTTTTGGCCATTATAAATTTTTTGAAAATCGGGAGCGAAATTGTACCATCCATTTTTCCCTTGCACTCAAGGTTACACAGCTTCTATTCAATCTAATCGAATTTTGGTCACCGTGTACATCTTTGGATGGCAAATGGACCTTGAGAATGATAATTCCAAAGGAAATTACAACATAATCATTCCAGATGAACCTAAAGATTGTGTCAGTATGTAAAACCAAAAATTTACTACCACATACTGAATTACTAACTATCACTCCAATTATAGCGTCATATGTTGCTAAGGGAAACAAGGCAGAAAAATCTTCTAAATAATAATGTGAAACCAACGTAATAAGAGTACTACCAAAATGAGCAAAAATACAAAATATGCAAGTTCGCCCAAAATAAAACTTCGAAAGGGGTAAATAGCCTTTCCATCTGCCAGTAGCACGGATATTACAACTAATCCTTCAGGATGGTTAAACATCCATGTATCCAATTAACGCTCATATTAACTGATTCAATGATATATCAAATATCAGGTAATAATGATATTTCATACCTATGTGAAGCCTGCGAATTTGCCTGATAATATTAACACCCTATCTGTTAATATGCTATTGATTCAATTGATTACAGTGGATTAACAAAGGATAGTGTTGATTGAATTCAATTACAAATTGATCGGAACTCAATTTACATATGCATCGCGTTTTTATGTGAATTTCCAATTATTTCAACCGCCCAAAAAGAGGTGCCATTTGGATCGCACTACTTTTAACTCTTTGCTTCAATGTATGACAGCACTAAACTAGGTTTTCCATCACTGATTTGGTTCCATCCCTTTCATTCTTCATTAAACGCAGAGTGGGCCAACTAGGACTACTGCCAATTCATGTCGTCCCTCATACATTATCTTTTTATCTAATAAATCAAGGAGATGTTCAAAACGAACACCTCTGTTTCCTATTGAATATCATTGTCATTGTCCTTCCTGCAGTAGGAGGTTGAAATTAAGAGGAAAAAACTTCCGTTGGTCCACCCTGTACGAGTGCATAATGTTGGATGCATTTTGGAAACAATTTCATACAAGGTGTTTTCATACACTCTTTTTGTAAAATAGCACAAGGCAAAATCTTGTCCCGAGTATACATACAGTGAAAATATATCAACACTATATTTTTATATAAATTCATTCCGTGCCAGTCAAAAGCCCTCTTCAAATGGAACATTATTTCAGATTTAATTAAAAATGTTAAAATTAATTATATATAACCAATTTTAACAACAAAAAATGACCTGATTGCAAACATATAAAATATTCTCCATGGAGAATTCGGTGATATTGGTTTAACGATCAAAAGGTATTGGGTATATAGCTCGGTATATACTTAGCTGATGGGGTTGTTTGAAATACTTATTCGCACAAATGTTAAAGTTATTTCAAATTACATACACTGCGCAAAAAAAAAAACGCACATTCTGAAAATCTCAATTTTAATGAAAGTTAACTCTACCTTGACTTTATAACTTATTTTTTATGTTCTCTCGGGAAGGTTTCGAACGAAACAAGACACATTAAATGGAAGAAAAATTCAGGATTTCACCGAATCTTATGTGAAAGAAGAGAAATGAACAATTTTCAAAATACTGAAATGCTGATGAGTGATTTAATACTTGGTATTTCCACCCCTTGCGTTAATTACAGCTCGGCAACGACGGTTCATACTCAAAATGAGTGATCTTAAAATGTTCTGATCTAATCCTTCCCAGATTTCTCCGAGTTGGATTCCCAAGTCATTAAGAGTAGCTGGATGATTTTCTGAACTTCTCAGCCTTCTATTGAAGTTGTCCCAAACCTGCTCAATCGGATTGAGATCTTGACTTCTTGCTGGCCATTCCATTCGA
This sequence comes from Coccinella septempunctata, assembly GCF_907165205.1. Taxonomy (NCBI): domain Eukaryota; kingdom Metazoa; phylum Arthropoda; class Insecta; order Coleoptera; family Coccinellidae; genus Coccinella; species Coccinella septempunctata. Next base: position 7,157,150 of record NC_058190.1, on the reverse strand, counting down.
GAGACTTCAACCTCTTCAAGGTACTCCTGAACGATGCGCGCACGATGGGGTCTGGCATTATCGTCCATAAAAATGAAATTTTCACCAATGTATGGGGCAAATGGCACTACATGCTCTTCAAGAATGTTCCTTATATACTTATCAGCATTCATAGCTCCATTATCAACGACCACTATGTCTGTGCGAGCAGTCAAAGATATTCCAGCCCATACCATATCGATCCTCCCCCGAAATAAGTAGTATTCAGGAAATTGCACTGAGCATATCTTTCATGTGGACGTCTATATACAAGGGAACGTCAATCACAATGGTAGAGGCAGAATCTAGACTCATCTGTGAAGAGAACTCTTTCCCAATCGGCCTCTTCCAAATGGATATGCTCTCACGCAAAATCCAAACGCGCCCTTCGATGGGCTGGGGTAAGAGCTGGGCCTATTGTCGCGACACGAGGCCTTAAATCATATTCTCTGAGGCGATTTCTTATTGTCTGAGTGCTAATTTGCACCTCATGAGTTTGCCCAAGCTGAATTTGAAGGAGGCGAGCGGTTGCAAACCGTTGTCTCAACGAAGAAACTCTCAAGTAACGTTCTTGAATGGCAGTTGTTACCCGTGGTCTACCCTGTCCTGGTCTTCGGACATTCATACCTGTCTCCCTGAATCGCTGCAACATTCTGGACACACTTGTATGGGAAACTCCAAACCTTTCTGCAATTTTTGTGTATGTCCACCCTTGGGCACATTCCTCTTGGGTCAAATTGCGTGTTTTGCGTTGCATAGCGATCGAGTGTAGAAAATCAAACGAAAGAAAAACTATTGATCACTAGAATTGATCGAGAACAACTGATTTTAGAATGAAGCCAATCCATTCAAAATCTGATAATATCATCTTTTTTTATTCCTGCTGGGAAAAAACATCTGTATTGAAGAAAACCGTTGAAAGTGGATAACATATGCATGCATAATTCTGATAAAAATAATTATCATTGAGAACACCTTCAGTTGTAGAATAAATTTGAGATTTCCATAATGTGCGTTAATTTTTTGCGCAGTGTATTTTCTTTCTAATTTTACCCATTGCCTATACTAAGCTAGTGCTGAAGTTAAGGGTTCTGTCAATTAAGCTTGACATTATAGTCTCCATGTACGTCATAACCTCTCTGAAAAATTCCCGAATTTCAGCTCCTTTCTATATTTTCTTGTTGCGTACTATTGACGTTCATCGCAGTTTTTTAGGTTAGACCATTCGTCAGTTTCGATAGAGAATATCTGCAGAATTTTCCTTTAACGGTTCTCTTCGTTGTTTTAAATATTGACTAACAAATCTTTCCATAAGTGTATGACTGGAAAATAAAAACATCCGACGAGATATATGCGATTCAAGTGATATAAGCTGAACTTTTGGACCGAAAACTGAATTTTCGCTTGGAAACACATTCTTACTACACATTCTTACTACCCATTCTTTCGAATCGAATCAAACATCAAGAGATGAAAAATTTCATGAAAGCGATTTTTGGTGAGATGGGCCATTTCCTAGAATTGTACCAGTTGGAAAAACACCGAATTAAGAAAACATCCTGTATATTGTATAAGTCCAATAGTGAGAAGAAAGAAGAATCGATGTTGCCAAGCACTGGCACATTTTTCATCGCAGGGAATCAGACAAGCGTTAGAACATCAAATCCCCCAGAGCCTGCGGGACCACATCAAAACATATTGTCCTTCTTTCAGACTCGAGAAACTCCGGGAAAGACGTGCTTATGTGACGCAGAAAAGCTTATGTATTCGAGAAAGCTTGACGAGGCCTAAATTGTGCCAATATCGATAAAGTTTGGCAAATCTTTCAGACAGCGAGATTACTTTCGACTGCTGCCGACGAAATCTGTAAGGGGGAACGAACATGGGAGTTGTCTGACATCGAGATGCTCTTTGCCTGTCATACGAAAAGGATTATTATATTCAGATATTCTTCCACTTTTGTAACTACTGATGGAGAAAGTTCATCTTTGGAACGAGGCACATTTATTAAAAGAATATTCATAGTGAAGCTGTCAGGGAGAATAATTATAAATGAGGAGAACAATAAACCTCGAACAATTCCTTCCACAAATTAATGTACCATAAAAATATCCAAAATTCAAAGAACCCAACTGTCGAAACTAAATTGAACGCTGTCTAACGAATATTTGAACTTTTTGTAAAATAAAAGTATTCCTCATATTTTTTCATACATTGCACCGTTTTTGAGTAATTTGTTGTTCAAAATTTAAAAAGCATCTGTAAAATTTGAAAAATTGTGTACTTTGGCTGAATACAACTCTGTTTGAAAGATCCACAGATGTGTAATGTCATAGACTTAGTTATTCGAAGGTAATTTTGTTTTTTCAGGGATTGCACAGCTCATTGTGAAAACTAAGTATATCTTTTCATCAGGGCCGAATCAGAAAAAAAGCAGTATCTTTTGACCTCAAGAATCTACTGCTAAAATATTTGTACCCTCACCTTGTGTTTCATTATTAGAAATTTTAATGTGTTTTCTAAAACTAAATTAGAAGTTTTGTTCTGCTGTTATATGAGGAGTGTTGTTGATGCATATTCATATGTTGTTTGGTCTACTAATCTTGTGATGATTTCTAGAGACCTTAAAAGAGTTCAGAATGGGTTTTCGCGTTTTAAAGCCTTTGAACGTATTATAAATAGAAATGAGAAAGACTATCATTTATTACGCCTCGGTTTGAATCTGCCTGCTTTGGAATCTGGAAGACTCATGCATGATCTCATTTTCTTCAAGTTGGCCAATGATGATGTGTATTCACCTGAACTTTTATCTCTTGTTGATTTCAACACTCCCTCGAGAAGAACAAGACATACACTTTTGCTTGCTGTTTTAAGATCGAGTTTAAATTATAGAAAAACTCTCAAATGGTCAGATGACCCACTTTTATTACTTAACAAGTTGCCGTTGATTCAGATTTTTTCAGTTGTAGCTTTAGTCAGTTGGAGAGAAAAGTAAGTGAACAACTTTTGTTCATTCTCTTTTGGTGTTTGCCATGAGCTGTGAATATTATAAATGTTTTTTATTTTATTTAAATGTTATAGCTCGATTTTTGTTATTTTTGCTATATTGGTTTTGTTCTTATGGTTGTTACTTTGTAAATGGGAATGATCCCGTAAAATGTTCTATTGCTTATGTAATAGCAACTAAAAACTAAATAAATAAATATTGTCCATTGCCTGACCCCCTAGATCTACCAATCTTTTACCCAAAGAATTTTTTTACGTGCTGAGACATCCTGTAGGTCCAACATATATTGATTTCCCTTTTTTGTACGGTAGCATATTTCTCAAGAAACATGGATATAAAGGATTGTTGTAATAAATTCATCAATAATGGATGTTCTGTTTTTCAAGTTACTACTTGGTACCTACATGAGGACGACCTGCAAATTCAATTACAAAAACCTTAACTTTTAAAGAAGACTTACGAGAGTAAGTAAGTGTGAATTAAATGAAGGCTATTTTTGAACCCAACCATTTTTAGCCATCTTTGGTTCAAAATTACCGCCAAATGGGCAAACTGATAAAAATCTGCTTTCTGTTCGAAAGCTTACTGCAATTGATATAGAGCTTGACTCTACTTGAGAAACTGAAGAAAGAAAAGTGTTACTGCGGACAACCAGAAATATTGTTCGTAATCCGTCAGTGTGGCAGAAGTGACAGAAAAAAATAAGTGAAAACATCAAAGGAATTATAAGTGAGCCCTCGAAACTTCTTCAAACTTCAAATAAAGGTGCCTGTCCTGAATCATACAAACGATTGCATAATGAACAAAGAAATGAAAGATAATGGACATCTCAGCGTACAGGGGAAATATACTCAAACCTCTCATCATCTAAGATGAAAGATAAGAAACCGTAAGGGAGTCAGGAGAACGGTCCTCGAAACTCCCGATTTTCTATTGTAAGAACACGTGTCGTAAAATGTAAGTGATATCGAAAAATGCGTCGAATCGGATCATTGGGGTAAATAGGGTCAAATTTCGTGAGAGCTTTGTTCGATGTTGGGTGAAGCAGACCACAAAGTGAAGTCGGTCGTTACTGAAGTCTTTATCGTTTCAGATTAACATCATTAACACCACAGCTTATGCTTTGTAGTAGATTCAGAAGTGCGCTGTAGACAAGCTGTCTATAAAGGTCTTATTTCATAACTATAAGAACCTACAGGGTTTTCCACGAGGAGTTCCACATACTCCAGCAACATATAAAATATATCAGTGACATCACGAAATGGCTTCTAATGAAAAATATCCTCTTTCGTTCCTTATCACTACAAGTAAGTAGTTACGAATTCGGAGTGAAACTTCCCTGTTGAGTAACCAGAGAAACGACACTCTGACAGCTGACAGTTGAGGCTTACTTAAATGGAGAAGGGAGGAGATCCATCGAGTATACTAACCACATTCTCTGTCTGACATTGAGAGGGATATTTTCTAGTCATCGATGTTGTAGGAAATCTTCACCCGTGATTCATGATGATGGAAAGAATGGTCTAACAAGCATATCATAGACAAGACAAATCTATACATGCTGGGAGGATCTTTCCTGGAACTTTCCGTTGACAAACATGGGTGTTATGAAACTTCAATCCATTTCTTGTGGATGTGGCTTCATTGGTGGACAGAATTGATGTTCCCAGATTTGCAATATTCGAAAACCACAGTCAAAAATCTCTTGCAAGTGCAATGCTTGTACCCTTTGATAATGGTAGGTGTAAAACTTTTCTTGTGGTTAACATCCACTTCTTCAGCTTTGGATTTTTTCCTTGTTGGTTCATCCTAGATTATTTTTAGAATTTCTTCGATAGCTACCATTGTAGATGTTCAGGGCTTTCAAACAACCATTTGTCTATACATTTGCAACAAAGTAATAAACATTCGCGACATAGACGAATTCCCAGTGCATATCTTTCTGCATACAATCAGCAAGTTTTTTGCACTCACTATACACTAAAATTTCGACTATTTCGATGCTAGATCAATATGAGGCATAATTTAACAAAAAAATGGACAAGTCGTGTAACCGTACCATTCAAATAAACTTATACTCCATTCACTTTTATTTTAGCACTCGGTTGGCCGTGGAAATTTGACATATTCCACTTTGTATATTACGAAAATGGGGGGTTATGACGCTTGTCAAAACATTTTTGGATTTTAAACCAGCTATGTGGTACGTTCTACGTAAAAGTCTCAGTATTTACGTATTTTCTTCGAAAAATAAATTAATTCGAAAATATGTCATCAACATAACTAACGTTTATACAAAGTGGTTAAAGGGTTCCTTCTAGTTATTTGCATGGATAGTACAAGAGATCAGTATATTTATCTTCCCAATGGGTTGAAATTGATTCAATGACACATAATAATATGCAGTTGCTTGAGAATAGTTAATTTTGCCTCCTTTGGCTGAAGGTTTGAGACTTTAGATCAGTTGTTGACGAACAGAGAAACCATTTTGGTCAATCCAAGTTTCATCAAGAAACACAAATCTGATATTTTCATCCAAAGATTTATTTTGCAGAAAATTCCACAAGAAAGTAATTTTGGCTGAACGACATGCTTTTGTTCACATTTTGCGTTCGTTCATCCTTTGGTATTTTAACCCATTGATTTCAAAATTTTGTTAATTGTCGTACGTCTCCCTTCATATTCCTACATACTACATACTACTTTTTCCATACGCAAGTAGTGTGTCAATAGGCATTCTGGTAGTATTAATCCGAGACTCTGGTATTAATGAATATAAGCAAAAATAGGTTAGTTTAGGTTTTAACATACGGCTTCGAATACCAAGGTCATTAGCCGATCGACAAATTATGAAGGCACATGCATTCTCAAATTTGATGTTTTACAACATAACACAAATGAAAAAGTGTATAAATAAAATATTCACAGAGATAAAATAAATCCAATATGATATTAGCAAAGATATTGTTGATATTAGTTATGGCAACGTAGTGTTGACATTAAAGACATTTCATGAGTGCCAACTTTACTCCGTTCTAGTTACAAAACCTTGAGAACCGAGTGCTAAAATAAAGTGAATGGAGTGTATACCTATTGAATCTGTCAGGGATCATCTGATCTAATGGAGGCGCCGAGTTTGTCTTCCGAATTATCAGTCCCGTAATCAAAGTGCTCATTTTTGACCCAAAAAATCGATATTTTCGATATCGAGTTTTTGTGCCAGGGAGGAAGCCCAAGCAACGCTGATTATAAAACCGGAAATCCCAATTCGATCAGACGAATATAACAGGAGATATCGCAGATTGAAATTTGAAAAATGCCATTTCCAAAATGAAAATCTAAACTTATAGAAATAGGCTTTCAAAGTTGCTCGCAATAGATTTAGCGTTTTCGAAAATCTGAATTTGCTCTTCTTTCTTTTGATGATTTTTCCTCCCCTGCCATACCTGAGAAAACACCTTGAACAATTTTATCAATTTTAAGGGTCTAACCTTTAAAAGCTTGTAGATCGGTGGCGAAACATTTTTCGAAAAAAAAAATCATTTAAGCTTCCCTCTTATATTTTTCATCATGGAATACGGTGGTGAATTACATGATTGACCACTAATTTGGATACCTTGTATGAGGTTACGTTACTATTGTGCTATGCGTAATTGTATTCAAAAAATTATTTAATGACGTATCTGAAAACTTACCAGTTTATTTCCTTGAAAGACTCGGTAACTCGAAATATCTGTAAGAAAAAAAAACATTATTATCGTTTGGAAAACCATTTCAATGAGTTCTTGAATTTTCAATGGTTTATTTTATAGGTCAGCAACGAGGGAAATGTAATCTCAATAGTCAAACAGTTCAAATTCTTTAATCTCACAATATCGGACGAAATGAATATCTCCTAAATCTTACCCTTTTCCTCAATTACACCGTCGGTCGGAGCCAAATAAGAGAAAGCGATTAATTTAAATAAACACTGGCGACATACAAGCGCGCCAACAAACAAAGTAGAGCCCAACTAACAAACTTCCACTGAAAACTTCTCATAGACGAAACAAGTAACCCTTGAGACAGTTTACGATAGCGAATGGGAAACAAAGTTGAGCGAGGAACATTCGGAACAGCTGCCGAAGAAATCAGAGAGCTTCGCTGATGTGGTGCGAGTTTTAACTACTGTGCACTACGCTTCCGACAAAACGGAGGAATTCAGAAGGGTGCAGCTATTGATGTGTTTCAGACGGGCCAATGGGGTGACATGGACCCCACGATAACTATGATCGACTTTGAAACAGAAACAGCGCTGCGTATTTACACCAGAAATGCTGTCTTTGATTTGTTGGATTTATTCCAAGTTAGAGAGTTGCCCTATATGAAAGACTATCAATTTAAATCTTCTCACTTTCGTTGATGAATATTACTGTATTACCTGGATCTACAAGATTGTTCAAACGAAGGGTTAATGGTTTTCGATCATAAGCAGCACATCGGGACTGAAATGGCTAAAGGCAGGCATTCTAGCAGAATTGAAATGACTTGTTAATATTTTCTGCTCGAAGCTAACACGAGCAGAGAGTCAGTTTGGAACAGAGGGGTTGGATAATTCTCTTGTATATAATTCAAGCTATTGGGGATTCCAAACAACGATACGCCCTCTGGTGTCAATTTTTATAAATAAGAATTTAATAGATTGTTGTTTGTTTACATCGAGGAACGGAGAATATTTTGGTGTTTCAATAAGAGTTTTCATAAAAAATATATGTTAATCTGTAGAGAGAATCTTCATCTATCTCGTGATATTGTGGAAATCTCAGTGAAGTTTTCATGATTTCCGTCTTTTGAGCAAAACTTCCAATACGACTTTTTTTTGAAGGTGTCAGTTTTCACTATCGAACACGATGATCTTGTCTTAATAGTATGGTTATGCTTTTGTTGTTTTCAAATAAGTTACGAAGTACAGGAGAGGAATCAACTAACCTGGATATACAGAGTGTATTTGAAGGTGAGGCTTTTTTCTTAACAGAAGGACGGAAGGTAGAACTGGTCAAAATTAAGAGTTTCACCAAAAATCACCTATAAGAAACTTTCAAAATGACAAAGTTGGAAAAAAAATTTGAAAATGATTACTAAAATAGATCCTAAGACGACCCTAGACATTTTTTTCAGATGAATTAAAGTAAAACAGTGGGAAAAACTTATCTCCTAATTTGACCATGTGGTTTCGTTTAGGATATTGGTTCGTTCGATATTTACATGGTAATGCTTACGATTGCTGAATTTAATTGTTCTCATTGTTTTTTAGTAACTCACACGATTATTTGAAATGGCTCATTTCGACACCAACTGACATAAGAGACTCAGGACACAAGTGTAAAAAATAGAATAATTCTTCAAAATATCACCAATAAAATTCGTCAAAATTATTCACGAATTTCTTTACAATGGGCATCACAATCTTTTTGTTCGAGCATTCCAAAAAATGTCGGAAAATGGAGAAACATCATAGCACTTTTTCAACATAACTAACATAAGCACTTTCAAGAAACTGCCTCGATTTCTACATTTTTTTGCCACTCTAAATTGTACGATACAACGATTATGATTCTGTCAAAAGTGACCTGATGCATCTAATCCGACGAACTTGGTACTGAACCATTCATTGTCCAGCCATATGTTTATGTTTTGTTTCGTTTTTGCGATGCCGGAGTCACCTTCCACAGTTCCGTACTTGAAATTCAATGAAATTTTGTCGATCTTCTGGGGGGTTGTATCTCTGCCATCTTGTATATTTTATATAGAAAATTATTGGTTAAACGACTGATTTTATTGAGTTGTACCTTCTGTCAAAAAAAAAAGCCTCACCTTTGAAAACGCCCTGTATAACCTCAAAATGAAAAGATTTGCACAAAAAACAAATCTGTTTACCCCAGGGAGGACTTTTTCACGTAGTAAGTCGATATACATATGAATTTCGATAAGATTCACACAAATTCCATTTAGAAGATCACTTCTTATTTCCAGTTCAACTTGGACAAGTTTTCTTTGCATCAATGTTCCAATTGTAGAGGGAAGTATAGCATAGTTTTGGTTCTCATATGATCAATATCCTTCTATTATTATGTGTAAAGACTAAAGAGGCTCGCATTCAAAAAATATTGCTCTCTTTCATCAGCTAATTCAGAACATAGTTTTTATAAATACTAATACATAATAATGACATTTATTGACCAAAAATTGATAATAATCAACACACTTGAATACAGTTTCGACAACCAATCTCCAAAATTCAGAAAAAAGCAACTATAAACTGGGAAAATAAGAATTATGGGACGAAAATATCGAAATCCCCTTAAAAATGACAATGACTGTATTAAATTTTTAGTTCAAACTCTCATCACCATGTCGCTGCAATCTACATTTGAATTCCCAATTTTATCGCTCTGACGTAAAAATCTCTTCTTGTGACGGCATTTCGAAAAAAGTTCATATATAGAAAACTTTTATACAACTTATTATAAATAAATAAATAAATAAATAAATGACGTCTTTATTAGAAAAAATTGTAGGATGTTACGATACCGTTTCATGTGTGAATGTGGAAAAAAGAGACAAATTGCGGTATATTGCTAGGTAGAACCCATTGTCTTCATTTTTGTATCGGTTCTTCACACTTATCTTGTGAGTTTCAATTCAGTTTTTCAGTTCACAGCTGTTTTTTTTGCTTGTTTCTATAAGGTCCTTTCGTTTGCATAAAAAGTGTAACACTTTTCTACACTCGATTTTAGTATTCGTTTGCTGATTGAATTTACACCAGTGTAGGGGATGTGTAGTTTATCTACATCTCCTTTTGACTAGTGTGCTACACTTTTTATGCAAACGAAAGGACCTATAGTCATTAGCGAAAAAACTAGTAGCATCATATTCAATTCCACATTTTTAGATATCTACCAATTAGCGGAACAGAACAAAAAATGAACGAAATTCGATGTTGAGTGTCGCACGAGAGCGAAACATCTCTGAATAAGAATTTTCCGAATATTGCGAATATTGATTGTTCAGGACGGAAAGTTTTTTCAATAGCGTTCGTGAAATTCCACTGGGGGCATAAAACGTGACACATATCTGGCATTTTCCGACAGAAATGGATTCATGCTGAAAACAATTGAATTGGATAGGTAAAAATTGAAATTCCCAAATGACCGTACGACAAACCTGTTTTGCAGACAACAAAAAGATATTACTGTTGAATTGAGTTTTGTAATTTAATATTTATGGCATGGATTTTCATACACTTGAAATTTATTAGCGATTAGGTACTTTTAGTTCGATTGCTCTTTTGCTGTAATTAGACTTAGGTGGATCATAAGAATGCCTGAAACCTGGAAACGATTTATTTATCCATCTACTTTCTGAGTGCCAACATGAGAAGCTTCACACTTTATTATGGTAACTAATCTATGAATGGAAGGAGACGTAAGAAATCGTAAACGAGACGTAAAATTCTTCTGTTTCTCTTTTATCGGAATTCGGCATCTACTATTCAAAGTACCGAGTGCAATATATAAAATTAACTGTATAAACGAATTATCAACATTTTTCATACTCCTCAGCAAAATTGCAGTTGGGGTCAGTTGGCCCAGTTCTCTTCAGTCACGGTATGTTTGTCTGTAATGCCCTAATAGTATAGTAGTGGAACACGTCATCATTAAATATGCAATATCATTACTTTTCACAAAATTCTTTCATAATGGCCATGATCAGAAGGATATCAACAATCCATATATGTTTAGTCCATAAATAGTGAGTAAATTGTTGCTTTTAGGCCAGGTTGTACAGTTCAGCCTCAAAATTGAACAAATTAGATAATTCAGTTCAATTTTGACAGGTTAAGCTGAGTTCAACGTTGAACTCTTTTCAAACCTGAACTGTACAACCGGACCTTGAAGTAAAATCCTGCATAGTTCTGGATAGCCTAAATAAAGCATTCAGTTCCTAAAGCTCATTTTTGAATAACAAATAAATTACCAACATAAGATGAGGTACCTCGACAGATTACCCCCATAGACATATTAATAATAATAAGTCTATGATTACCCCATAGCACAGAATTGACTGGAAATTAGCATAACATACAGGGTGAGTCTTTGTCTCGTACAAATATTTTAACAGTATATTCTTGAGATCAAAAGTAACACTTTTTTTCCCTACCATGTTTTTCCAATTCGACTCTGATAAAACGAAATCACCTTCAGAATAACTGACATCTTCTGATCTTTTAAAAAGAGTTGCATTCGGTCATACTATCCAATTTTTCGAATTTCGAAGAGATTTTTCATTTTTGAACATCAAATTACTCGAAAATGGCGCATTATACAAGGAAATATGAAGAATAATTTTATTTCACAAAACGTTCGAGAATTCATTAGATAACGTTCAGCTTAGTTTCAAGAGTTGGGTTCTTGTGTTAGAAAAAGATTCATCAAGTGAATGAAAACTATATTCGGAAATTCATTTCATTCGATGAAACTGTTTGTGAGATGCAACTACAGATAATATTTTTTTATGGTTCCTCAAAAGCCTGTATCTTTTTAACCGAGCCGATTCCGCAACAATGGTTAATGAAAACTGTGTTTCTTTTGACAAAGACAATCTAACATAAAGAGCATATAGCATATAGAATTGGGCCCACGTCTAAGTTTTCATTCCTTTTCAGATTTTGATGGTATTTTCCTGATTAAACTTTGCTTCAGCATGGTAGATGGTGCTATCATAGAAGCCGCTCTGGAACCTCAATCTTCAAAGAATCATTAAAAAACTCCTAATTTCAAGTATCCATCTTGGCGTTTCCAACATTGTACCGTTATTACTTCAAATTCGACTCAGTTTTTATTCGCCCCCTATACAGAGTGATTTAATATGAATATATTTCAAGGGGTGGTTGTAGAGGTCAAAACACGAAGAAAACTTCACACCAGATTAGATCCTAAAATGCACCTGCATGGGGCCTCTTCAACATGACCTGCAAAATGATCTACTTTATAATCAGAGACGGATTGACCTGTACACTGGCCAGTTGGTTCTCCGGATTTGAAATGCCTTTAATTTTGTCATGGGGATATTTGAAAAAATACGTGTACTCAACTCCTGTTGAAAATATCCAAGAGATGAAGCAACGTGCAATGAAGGATTGCGAATAAACAAAAAATATTCCATCGATTTTTTTCGATGCGAAAACATAACAGAAAATGTATTGAAGTTAATGGTGGGCCTTTTGAACATTTAGGGGAGACTGGGGAGGGTTGATACGTTTTTTGGAATTTTTATTTTGGAAACTGAATTATATGAAGAAACAGGACTTTTCTTATATTATATAATTCTTCAATTAATCGTTCAACAAAATAAATATAGAAGTATCAAAACATAAACATCTCATTCCGTACAGAACGTTGAACACAAAAACATGCAAACTGTCTCAAGCCTCCCCACATATGGGAGGATTGATACGATGTACTGGGAGGTATGAGACACAAATTGAAAATATAAGTTCCATTGGCATCACTTGCAAATGTCACAAATAAACATTTTTGTGCCTTTTTTAACACCGGCAAATTCTTCGGCGCGCCATTGCGAGCACACCTGACACCTGATCCAGAATTCGTTTGATCTAGAGGATGAAAATGAAAATGCAATATATACATATAGGCTACATCTTCGCCCTCTCAGTCATATTCTTCAACTGTGTCATCCTCATTGTCCGAAATACCCCGGTCTACATACTCTTTTTTTGTATACCTCTTTTGTTTGATTTTCTTGGTTCTTGTTCTGCCTCGGCTATGTATGCTGCTGGATGTACTAGGATTATTTAGCTCAGTAGGTAGGTCAGCAATGATACTGGCTTGCTTTGGACCCATAGGTGTAGAAAAATCAGGAAATGGTAGATTACTCACTTCCGCACAAGAAAAGTCGGCCGCATTGAATACATGGGGATTGTACGGATAAATTCCAGTTGTTAAAAATCCCCTTGATATTTTCGATGGTGAAAACGCCTTCATGTAGGCCTATCCAACTAGCTACGGAATATTTTTTGAAGATGATACATGTATCAAGCCTCCCCACGAGAAATGTCTCAAACCTCCCTGAAAGCAATTTTTTAAGTGATTTATATTTTAATCTTATACTCATATATTTTGAAAACCGAATAAAACTGTAAATTGAGTAGTTTTTTGCATATTTCCCAGTGAAATGTTTGTTTACGCCGAAGAAGTATTGCATGATCATAAAACCCTTAGGTAACTTGAGTAAAAACTTGCAATTTCTCACCTCGAAACACTCTTTGTAGAATATTTCACAAACAAGCTACTGTTAGCCTTACAGATTAACGTCACGCAATGCCCTCTGCCAAAGAATAGTGTTCACTAGTATAATACTTTTGAAAACGGCTACAGACCGCGGATATAAGCCTGTATCAAGCCTCCCCATGTATCAATGCTTCCTAGTCTCCCCTACTGTGGAATTTTTCCATATCTATCATGTTAAAATGGTGATGTATTTTTTATTTTGACTTGATCAGTTACTCAAAAATTAGAAGTAGATATTGTAATTAGATTATATTGCTTTATATGTAATTAGAAGTATTATGGAAGTCCCTCCCCCTATTATCTCTACCACTGATGAGAATTGGTCTATTTTTCTTCACCGGGCGATTCAGTTTATCCAAAAACTCTTATGTATCAAATTTCATTCACAGCTATCAAAAGTTTACTCTATTTTGGAGATGTAGTTGAAGGGGTTGCATTTTAGGACCTAAGTTGATAAAAATTTTCCCTCATATTCGACCTCTAGAATCACCCTCTGAAATATATGAAGGTTGATTCCGAACACCCTTTAATCGTGAAGGAAGAAGAAAATAATTGATGAATAATTGATGAAGTTCTTATTGCCAACGTCGTTATAAGTTAGTAACAAATAAAATTTCTGAAGTGAATGGGTACATCCTGCTGATCTTTCCAAACGACATTTTCTCAAATCAATACCCATGCAACTACAGAAAAATATCTCGTAACGTAGAACTAGCCTGGCTGGGCGAGTTTGGGGTGGGTCAATTGTGCGTGAGAGATACCAACGATGACATCACTGAAACTCTATCGTGATCAATCCACCCCCAATATTGCCATACGATGAACTTTCAGTGTGTGTAAACCTTTATCTTCCGCGCAATAGAGAAATTGAAAGCATTCGCAGGACTTGATAGTCAGTCCCAAAGTTTCAGAACATCTGGTCGGACCTGAATTTATTGTTCCTAGTACGTCGTCCTGAATCGTGTGCTATTCATGAATACGAAAAGCGTCCTGTCTAAACAGAGTCGAAATGGCAAATTCGGGGAAACAAGTTTGTGGTTTTACACAACGAACCCCGTCCTTGGCTAGTATATAGACCGCCAGCCAGGTCGTGCTTCTGCGGTTTGTCAAGGAATTTTAAGTCAATTTCAACATGTGTTCAGAGTTCAGTATAATAATGTTGAATATGAAAGGCAGAAACTGAGGATCCTTATGAACTAATTAGATGATATTCATTTCTCTACCACTGGGCTGTGGAATTTGATAACAAAATGCTAACTTGTATCATTCGATATAAAGAGTTTGAAGTAACGCTAATGACTAATTTTTCATATATGTAGGTACACACTTTACGAGGGAAGTGTAGGGTTGACGATTTTTTTTTCAATAGCGACCTTGCATTTTTGTGGCTGAAATGGATAGACCTTTCGTTGCCGAGGATGATCTGCTCATTGGTGGTTTTTTTATAACCCCTTTATTATAGGGATGGCATGCTCGAACTTTTTTTGTGTATTTTGAGGTCAATGACAAAGAAATATAGTTTCTGTAGGAGAATGTAATGGATGTATTCTGATTGTTTTTGTAAACATGGCTTTTTCATAATTTTCATAGGGTAGCATTTGATGAATGATCTCCACCACAAAATCAATCAACATGTAACTGGTATGTCCATTCATCTTTCATATACAGGATGATTCACCTCAGTGGCCTATTAGACGTTTATGGAAAACTAATCATAATTTTGAGCTGATAATTTGCATCTTAGGGTTTTTGACTATAAACTTTCTGCCTAAAATACCTTCAGAGCTCTGAAACTTCCGGTTATAGCGAAACAGTCTACTACTTTTTCATTTCATTTGGAACACGTGACACTCAGTATATCTGCATTGTTATAGTTAAATGATCTGATGGCAATTTCAACAAAATGCACACGTTGGGTTAACGGTTATCATTTATTGAGAGTTTGACATTATGTTGCTTAACAGCTCCGTTTATTGTTTGGACCTGAAATGTACAGGGTGTTCGTGAGAAAATTATCGAATTAATCCGAGAATTAAACTCAAGATTTTAAGATCACAACCTATATTTTGTCAAAACGTGAAAAAGTTACCTAAATAAACCCCGGGTTCATACCATAAAATGAAAATTTCAACAGTTGTCAAGGAAACCTGACGGAATAATTAGTCCGTGACTGAAAAAAACCACAAATAAAATAAATAATTTTGATACTTTATAAATTGTACCTAACGAGGTACCTAATAAATCGTTATATAAAATTGTTGAGAATCCATAAACAATTCATGAAATGTCCAAAGTATTTATCGGAACAGAATGGGAGATAGCTGTGAAATTTTGCAGACAAGTACAATGAAGCAAAAGTGAAGTGATGATGATTATTTTTGTACTTCTATACTTCCGGTTTGACAGGAAATAACAGGGGACACCTTTGCAGATTTTAGAAAACCTTGCCATTAGGAATCGAACAATTCTTTGGAAATTTGGAAAAATATACAAGTGTACCGATTCAATTAAAGAAATTTAGGTATTTCTGGTGAAAACGGAACAAAAAGTTTATCGATATCTATTTCATTTTCATATTAAGAAACCTAACGTAAAAGATTTAGATGTAAGGCTCTTGAAAAAAAAACGATGTGGCCAATATAACAATATTCAATATTTCCCTTAAAGCTGTTTATTTCAGTCTTTTCCTTTCATTGTTGTTATAATGATACTTTTTGTTATCGCTTTATTATATTATGTATTTGTAGTTTGTTGTTATATTATTAAATTGTAATTGTATTGTTTCATGCTGACGATTGATGTACATGTGCATCTTCCACATGTATATCAACATGTCTTGAAGGAATACTAAATTATCAATATTAAATTATTTCCATTTTTGCATCTCCATTAGGGTCACTCTGTATATTTCATGAATCACTTAATTTCTGACCCAAAAAAATCTAATCTGTAGATTTGTATATGTATCGCATTCACCTCGAATCGATATCATTTCCATCTTTCACTTGCATCACAAGTACGACTACATTTCGAGAAGAGGGCTCTTGATGCTAAACGAAGCCAACCTCCGACATTTCGGCATGTTTTGTTTCTTGCGTCGTTTGTGAACCTGCCCTTGTTAGTAATCTTCTTCCACGTTTTTTACCGGTCAGAGAAGGCAACTCTCAACTCTAGCACCATCTCCCATCGGAATATCGACATACTTTGACGTCATTGTTTCTGGAGAGGCTCAAAGGTTTTGGAGTATGCTCACCCCACGGAGCAGGTAGGTATTTTACATGAAATGTCGTGCAGAGGAAAAAGAAGAAAAATTAATATTTGTGGCTGCTCTTCTTTCATGATGTTGCGGCGATGTAAGCCGTAATAAATATTCAGAGATTTTTCCGAGGTAGAATTTATTGAACCGTTTTCCATTGATAATCCCCCACAAAGTCTGAAAAACCCGGTAGAAAGTAACTGGAAAAACAAGAAATAATATACAAGATGAGTTTTTAGGAACATTTTTTCATTTGCAATTTTGATATAGGTGGCTTTTATTTCCAATATCGAACCTTGTTTCTTAAAATTCATTTTGGCATAAAATATACAGGGTGTGCATGAATAGTTGCAAAAAAATTCAAAGGGACGATTTTCTCTCAAAAAGTAGTATAAGTCTTCGATTTTTTTGGCAGACCCTCCTCAAATACTGATGATGGCACCTAAAAAACAATTTTCAATATTTTTTGTAATCAGAAAACTCACAGAATTGAAAATGAGAAAACATTACGTAGAAGCGAGGAGGCAATAAAAAAATTGATGATGTTTACCAAAACAAGGGATAGAAAAATTGCCTCCTAAAATTTGTTTCGAAGGAAACTTTTTTCCCCATTCAAATTATACCATTGAAAAATTTATTATTGTGAGCTTGATTCGTTTTGAACAAGTAATACGGCTTGAATTATCTTCGAACTCAAACTTATCGAGAAAACTTTATAGGGGTTTCGGAGAACCCAAGACGTCATCTTTAGAGAGTCATAAAGGCAGTTACACAGTGTGGAAATCACTTTATGGAATTTCATGTGTTTGGAAATTATGAGAAACTATGAGACACGTGAACTTTTGAATACCCTGTTTATTTTTTATATATTTCGAAGCTCTTTAATACCCTTATTTAAAAAAACTATCAACGCTGGATCTGCTCTATAAAATACTGGTTGATATAAATGAAGAAAAGCAGAATATTTCAACTGAGTATCTATTTTAAACTATTTAAATCAATTACACCATAAAATTTATGTATGCATTAATTTTCTATTAAACGAATAAACACTGTCGAAATTTCATCCGGTATTGTTCATAATTAAACATACCTACATGAAGGTTGGTACGTTGAAATTGGGTTATAAAGGAGCTTAAGAAAATCTGTAGTTATTTCACCAGGTTTTGTACAAAACAGAACCAGAATTAATAATTTTTGAACTCAGGTTGTTAAGGAGCTTCAAAAAATATAAAATAAAGAAGATGGACAGTGAGCGAATCACCATGTATATTTAATCTTATGTTTAAAAATTGCTGAATTCCAAAGTTGACGAGTCCCAGTATTTTTCATAATTTTATAACATAAGGACACAAAGAATTTTATTCCATAAAAGGTTTCCACATTGTATGATAGACCCACAATTTTTTTGTGACAAGCAGTGACCCCTTGAATTTTTGCGCAACCATTCATTTATACCCTGTTTAACAAAGTCTGCAAACAACATTTTTTATTCTATTATTCTCATCTTTATCTTTTGTTTCTCCATATGCAGAGAGAGATCACCCATATAGTGTTGAAAAAAATTATGTTGGATAAGGAGTAAATATTTATTTTACATAAAATTTTGAAAGATAAAATTCAGAATGGTTTCTAACTTCTGTTGTCTCAAGAAATAAATTGAATAGAATAATTGTAATCAAAATGTCAGAATTTCATATGGATTCATATGTAGATTATCTTAAATACAATGAAATAAATGAGCAGTCGAGTTATTTCGTACTCAAGAGGGCTACATAATTTAGAAGATCATTCTGTGAAATCTCCGCATGAACACATTACATATAGCTTCTTCTATACCATAAACTTATCATTTCCCGATCTCAATACAAACTAGGCGTTAAAGATTTTGATGCCAGTACTTTCGTCTGCAAATTACACCGAATGCTTACGACATTGACATGTTCACATATTTTCATTGTGATAACAGTGTGAGCACAAGCTTAGCACTACGTTTATACACACAACATTGAATTTCCAATATGTTACAGCCTACTTGATGACCAATTTTCTTGAACGATCGCAAATTATAAGTCCGGGAAAACAACTGAGAGATCACGGAAATGCTACTGGAGTAAACCAAAAGTATTGACATGTTCCGCATGTCTGAAACCGAAATGATTTTCGTGAGGGTATTCCAACAAATTTCCTGCATAAACTAATATGTTAAAATGGTAATAAAAAAGTGCCCATTTGGTTTAAAACCTAAAGACTTACCCGGTCAACCACAAATGAAAACACGAGATACTAATTTGTCACATCGTATCGTTCCAGCCAAGAATGAAAGGGCTGTAATTTTCGTCCAACAATCAGTGAAAATTTTCGAATCATCAACAAAGTACACAACGAAGGCCCAACACAACAGAATTCGGATGCTGAGCCAGAAAGATTTAACGAATGCGCTGGTGAAAAGAATCCAGCAATTTTCCCAGAACTCTAGTAATTATAAAATTCTCTCGTAGGTGTAGAACGCTGATAAATAACCAACGAATAAGCACATCCCATTAATGAGAGCGAAATTACGACACAGTAACGCAAAGATAAAATGTGTGTCAGATAATAATAAAAACCTATTGTGCACATTCAGTAAACAATACCCAGGAGGAATTAAATATAATGTGATACTTCCTGATTAAGGACTAAATTCGTTGCATTATTTCATGGAAGCGAAAGCATCTCATCAGTGCAACTATAACTGGACCAGGCCGGGGAACGAAGTGTCCCGAAAAAGTATATGTTGCATGAGCAAATGTATACGGGCTCTCAAATAAAGCGCAGCCATTAAGATATCTCCTTGTCCAGAACTTGAATTATTGAGAGAAATAAGGCAAATTCAACTGCTCCTTCATTATCTTTTTGTTTTATCTCGAATTATTGAATTTGGAAAGTAGGTCGAATATGACGTCATATCGAAGGGTTTTTTTTTCTATCTGAGTGTGATCGTATCTGTGTTTCTGATAGAAAAATATTTTTCTGAAATTGAGCTATCTGTTTTAAATCACTTTACGAGCGACTTCAATTGGAGGTGATAGATTAAAAAACTTTAGAAAAACGTTTGTTAAAAAGCTTTATAATTCAAAATGTTTCTAGTAAATGGGTGAATCAACTTTTGAATTTCCACATGATGAAGTTGTGGATTTTTCTTTTTTTTTTGTTCACATTTAAATACTTTCTTCAAAGGATAATTTTTTACTGTTTATGATTCTCTATAGAGCATAGCTGATTCTTCAAGGAATCAGTGAATTTTACTAGCAAAACAAACCAAATCTGACTTGTCCTCTGTACCACTATACAAAAGTATTATTTAACCGACTTCACATCAATTATTGGTGAAACAATTATATTACTCACATTTTCGAGACAATACAGTTTCATTTTTATCTTTATATATAGCATATATACAGGGTGTTTCATGAGTCGTTGGCCATAGCCCAATGGTGAATGCAGGTCATCCAGGCCTTTCAGAAAACTTGCTTGTTTCGTATCCTAAGGCTATTAGTTTTGAAGATATGGGGTGATTCATGAATACTGACCTAAATTTGCGATAGCCATAACTCTGTAGTGCAAGATCCGATTTCGATCAAATTTTATGGGTTTGTTCATTTCAGAATGCTCTTTCAAACGGTTCCTGAAATATCAATATTTTCAGGGCAGTACTCAGAATATCATGATTTTTCATTCTGTGATATCTCGACTTTGGGATAGGTTCAGGGAGACAGGTTCCATGTTGAAAAGACCAAGGCTTGGTGGGCGACGAGAAACAACACCTGCTCAGGATCGTTTCATCGCCGTTTCGGCGAGAAGAAACCCTACATCTATGTGTAGAATGCTACAGAATACTCTTCAAAATGCAGATGGGGTCCAAGTTTCCATCGAAACCATCAGACGACGTTTGAAAGAGGTGAATCTAGGTTCTAGACGTCCATTAAGAGGAGTTCCATTAACAGGTGACTATAAGCGTCAAAGACTGAAATGGGCAAGGCAACATATCAATTGGAACGATCAATGGCGTAGTGTCCTGTTCACTGTTGAATCCAGATATGGACGATTTTCGGATTCTCGAAGAATAAGGGTATGGACAATCCCACGCATACCCCGTAATCGTCGCTATGTCCAAGAAGTCCATCCATTCCGAGGGGGTAGTGTTATGGTATGGGCCGGGATATGTCTTAACGGGCGCACAGATCGACAAATTTGTCCTAGAAGTATGACCGCCTTACACTATAGGGAGCATGTCATTGAAAATGTTGTGCCAAATTTTTACGCTGCTATTAGTGAAACTTAACAATTTCTAGACGATAACGCTAGACCGCACCATGCAGCCATAGTTGAGAATACGCGCGAGGAGCTTGGTATTCCACATTTACCAATACCTCCACACTCACCAGATTTGAATTGCATAGAACTTGCATGGGATATGCTCCAAAGAAGATTAGAGAATCATCAACCTACAACAGAATCCTCAAATGGTCTGAGAGAGCCTCTACCCCGTTTATGTAACCAAATTCCTCAAGAAATGTTCAACAACCTCGTATGTAGTATGCAAAGAATATGTAAAGCTGTCATTGATGCCCGTGGAGACCATACATTGTTTTGATAGTCTAAAAATGCTTGAATTCTCTGCGAATAAAATTTCGTTATTTCACTCGATTCTTCTTAACCAGCCTGTATACGCTGTAGACCTACAGGCTAAAATTAATTTGCAACTTGAAATCATATTTATATGAATTTTCATCATAAAAATTCTATTTTAACTATAGTTTTTTGCAATTTAAGTCAATATCCCTAACTCATGTGGAGCAGTTTATTTTGTGACAAAATGTTAGATAATATCAATGGAAACATAACGGAATACAAATAAAACTCATTACTTTTATATAAATTTATATTATCGATCGGGGACTCTGAGCGCCTGATGTTGATCACATAAAAATTGATTCACCAAATACATTAACACTGATGTTTTCTGTGCCACTTGATACGTTACGTCCAGGCAGTTTTTAATTATTTAATTAATAATCCACTGAAGATTGTCGATAATATAAAAAATAGAGGGATTTTGCACTCGTGTGAAATTTTTTTACAAACGACAACACGACATCGATTGCAATTTTTTTTTAATATTTCATATTGCGTCATTCCAGTGAATGATGAACATTAAAAATCACTTCATTGATTAAAAAAATGAACGATTTGGCATTATGGTGCTGATTTAATTGGGCGCTCTGTATATCTTTTCGTCGAGTCCTGAGCTGTGTGCGCGGATCATGCACAGCGGGGCGTCTCTCATTAGTACGTTTGTTAGGGGAAGCAGCAGCAGCAGGAGCTCGGAATATTAGAAAGGTTACGCCGCCTCATATTTGAATATCAGCACCAACGATTGTCCGACTTTTTTCGAAGAAATAATTGGAAAGTACGTACAACCTCGTTCCGGGGCTGCTTTTCATCGCAGAATTTTCATTGTTTCAAATTGAAACTAGACGGGTTTGTGATAATGGTTTGATTACTCGCCACCATATAAACAGAATTCGCACAATGGCATCCTATGTTCGTTTCATTCTATATTTTCGTCATGTGTTCAGTCATGGGCTCCTTCAGATACTGCTGAAGTTTCAAAAAATTGTTCTATTGGTTGAACTGACAGAAAAGACATTATTCAAAAAGATATGCACTAGTGTTGAGGTCATCTGAAATAATTACCTCCTTGAAGGGTATTTTCAGAGGAGAGGCTTTGACAGAAGTCATCAAAATAAGTCATTTTACTAAAAATTTTCTATATAAATTACTCATTACTTATTACACCTCATTTTTAAGACGATTGTTGGAGGTTTCGAACAAGAAGAACAATGGGATGACCATTCTGAAAAAAAAGTGTGAATAATGATGAATTTTACTGTTTTTTTCGCTGCTCAGTGATAATTCAGAAAACAGATGATCTAGGGACGTATTATGATTCATTTTAGTAATCGTTTTCAATATTTTTTTCAATTTTGTCATTTTCAAAGTTTTGTATAAGCGATTCTTGGTGAAACGCTTTATTTTGACCAGTTCTACCATCTTTTGAAAAAAAGGTTCACCTTTGAATACACCCTGTATAGATATAAGCCTTGAATACTCGGTTGATATCAGAGCACACATAAACGTGTTCAATGTGTGTCAGCCAAATGAAGTTAATTCTAAAATATTGAAAGGCGATTGAAAAAACGCTCAAACACCTTGTTAATATGTGTGGAGACGGAATTTGTCCATCAACTGTCGAAAAAAAAAAATAGTAGTATCTCTTAGGTCTTGGATATCAAATTTTATATCTGACCCTCTTCAAACTCCATATAGAACTCATCATATGGAAAATTTGTCAGAAATTCATGTTTTCATCATTTTATCTTCAGTTTGTATTTGGTTTTCAATAAGATTAAACGGTTCGAACAATCAAATGCAGTTTCTCAAATATCCAGAATTTCGTTCTTTTCGTAGAATTATATGTTAAACCATTACATTTTTATTGCTATGAATATGAGAGATATCACAAATTAAATCGATATTCTTAACTGTTCACTTAAGTGCAGTTTGCCCATAAGATAGAATTTAGAAAACATGAAAATCAAATTTGATTTTCAATTGTGCTCTACATGGAGTTTTATTTTGATGTCTGTACTATTGGAGTCTCTGGTATATATACAAGGTGCATTTGAAGATGAGGCTTTTTTTCAACAGAAAGTTGTACTGAAGCGTTTGACCAAAAATCACCTATACAAAACTTTCAAAATGACAAAGTTGGAAATATCATAGCACTTTTTCAACATAACTAACATTAGCACATTCAAGAAAGTGCCTCGATTTTCTACATTTTTTTCATCCTAAATTGCACGATACAACAATTATGATTATCTCAACAGTAACCTGATGCAGCTAATCCGATGAACTTGGTACTGAACCGCTCATTGTGTAGCCATATGTTTATGTTTCATTTTGTTTTCGCGATTTTATACATTTTTTTCACCCTGAATTGCACGATACAACATGTCCTGATGCATCTAATCCGATGAACTTGGTACTGAAGTATTCATTGTCCAGCCATATGTTTATGTTTTGTTTCGTTTTTGCGATTCCGGAGTCACCTTCCACCAGTCTCATACTTGAAATTCAATGAAATTTTGTCGAACTTCAAGGGGTTGTATTTCAGCCATCTTGGATATTTTATATAGACAATTTTGGTTGAACGACTTATTCTGATGAGTTCTACCTTCTGTAAAAAAAGCCTCACCTTTGAAAACACCCTGTATATTGTGTTAATTTGTATGTATGACATTTTTCCAAGAACAAAATCCATGAAAGCCATACGCTAAATGCGAATAAATAAATAGAAAAACTGAGGTGATCCTCTGAATATTTTTCTGTGGATGAAGACGAAATATTGAAAGGTTCCACGAACGAGAAGCTTAGACATATCGAAGAACTTTTATCGTAAGAGATCTGAAGTTCAAAGTTTCCAAATGACCTAAACCTTATAAAAAGTAACAAAAATTGACCTGTTATGGTTTATTCCGAAAATACGTATTTTGCGCGTTACTTTTCACTTACTCTGTATTTTCCGGGGCGTTTATAGCCCCAAGAAAAACAACAAGAAACAATGGGATACAAATAAACGAGAATAAGGCTGAATTTATTAATTGAGACATCAGTATAGAGAGAAAGGCCAAGCTGTTTCGTAGCAATTCATTCCCTCGACTACTAATAAGTCAGCAGGCCTCGTATAACAATGTAACTATTTCCTTTCCTCTATTGGGGTCACTAGACAATTTGTAAACTAGCAGCAGTACAGAAGTTAACCCAAATTCGAATTTCCGAAGTTGGAACAGTCTGAGTTTGTTGAGTTATTCCCTTGAAGCTTGATGGGGCGTTTCACCCTAATTTTACTACATCCGTTCTCCTGTTTACTGTTTGTTTTCTCTTTGTAATAGGGAATAACTGTTTTATATTTCGAATGCCATTTAAAAACACATTAGTTCAAACGAAATAAATCACAATGCTGATAGGTTAACAAGCTGAAGATTTTCGACCAATATTTCCAGTATCACCTTAGCCCAGCTGTAGAAACTGCAGTGACAACGAAACACGTTTGGTGTGATGAGAACTTCATCCTTGTGCAAATCAAAAATACTTTTTTCTGTTATTTTATTGGTTTATTTATTAAGTTTCATGAGAGAGGAGATATTGAGTTGATGTGGCCGATACTTGATGAAAATACATAATTTAACTTCAAACAGATTACACGATTCTCACAAAATGAGTTTTTAAACCACGACACGTGTTTCGATATCATAATAGCATCTTCAGGTGGGCGTAGGTTGAAGAGTTTACCTTCACCCACGAAAATTCAAAGCTGAAGTCCAAAATTGAAATCGGGAATTCCGATTCCTTCCCAAAAATTATACAATCTATTTCAAGTTCAGTCATCAGGTTTACCGAATATTTTTGATTCTAAAGCATTCGAAACCTTAAGGCCCTTTAGAATCCCCAAACCAAAATCCTGCGCACCCTGTACGAGCATCGATTCGAAATGCTCAGGAGAAGACCTTATCGGTTATATCGTGTGTCCTTCGAATATTTCCTGAGCTCCGTAGTGACGCAACGCCAATCAACACCGATACGTTGTTCTGTTCCTTTCTTATTATCAATAACTTTATCGGTTTCACTGGAGTATGCCTTTTCCCATAGCCAATACATCCAGACCGGATGCCCGTTGTTAGTTAATTAAATATCGCCATCATATGTGACTACAGAGCGTTTTAACTGCTGTATCCTATTTAAATCTCCTTCGTGTCCCATTACGAGAGTTATGTTTGAAGATGAAATATCAATTTAGGGATGACATGGTCCATATACACATACATTAATGTTAAGATGACGAACGATAATCTTGATAGGGTGGGGGTGGGGGAAGAAGAGAAATAACCATAAAATCGAGAATGTCATGCTTTTCTCACAACGAGATTAATTGACAAATGATCTCATTAAGTCACGAACAAATAAACGTTTAACTTATCATTGTACAAATATGAAATTTCACTTAAGGAATAATAGGTGAACTGGCAACCCAATCTAGCTTGGAAATTCAAAAACTTCGCCTCGTTGCCTTGTCCCTACAATGTACAGGGTGTTTAGAATTCGTTGTCAACTGAGGAGATCTCGAGAACTATAGCCGCTAGAAGAAAACGGATGACACATCATTTCTCGATTTTGAGTTATAAACAAAAAGTAATATTTTGACTGTTTCGAGAAGTTCTCATAACTTTTTTGTTTTTGAAGTTACAGATCTGAAATTTGAACGTCCTTAGGCACTTTTACATGTAGAATCTACTGACGAAAGATTTTTTTTCCAATTGGAAAATAACAAATTCAATAATAAAAGTTTGCATTTAGGAAAACGAAAATTCGCCTAATGTTTCGAAATGAAAAAATATTTTGAGCCCGTCAGTGTATTCTACGTAAAAAAGTGCCTGTAGAGTGTAGAAGGTTGAAGTCTCAGATCGGCAACTTCAAAGACAAAAAAAGTTATTAGAACTTTTCGAAATCGTCAAAATTTTTTTTTGCTAATAACTCAAAAACTAAGAATCGTAGGATGAAACGGTTTTCACCATTCTTTGTTTCTCTGAGAAAGAAAGAGAAGCTGGAAGAAAAGAATGCGTCATTCGTTTTCTTCTAGCTGCTATAATTCTGCAGATACCCTCAGTAGAAAATGAATTTTGCCCACCCTCCACCAGTGTAAGATTGTACAAAGGCAAAATAATATAATCTGGTCTACAGGTCTAATGATCCATAATAAACGCCAAAAATATCTACCTTTACTTCTATCAATAATTTTGATGAACTCTTCTTTTATGTCAACCAAAATGAACCATTATGTTAGATTATATTGTAGTGTAGTTCCAGAAGGAATAAAAGAACAAACAGACATATATGACCCTTCGCAGATGGTAGAAAGGGTTGAAAAGTAGTCAGAAACCTCATATTCAACATTTTTCTTCGTACGTCCAAATCATGATAATCAATGACAATCCGTGGTTCAGGAGATATGATAAATACAAAAAGATCATATCTTCAAGTTTTCCAGAAACTTTTCAAGAATCCACTGTTAAAATATATAGGGTGTCCTAAAGAAAATTTGACCCTCTCCAGAACTCAGAAACGAAGTATTTTCGAAGGTTTAAAAAAACTGTTTAATTTGTGCATGTCGATGTCGAGTGATGGTTAGGTTAAGGGTAATTTATGTTCTGTACACAACATAGTTAAAAATTCCCAAATAGATTCACTATTCACGAAATAGTGCAATAATTTCGAACTTTTTTTCAAATATTTTGAAATCTTTCTCATCGATTTAGTAACAACTCGTATATTACACTAGGTGTTGGTTGAATAATAATATTTCGTAAATGAAAATGATCCTATTCAGGGTGAGTTTTTGACTCGTAAATACAAATGATTTAACAATAGATTCTTATTCTTGAAATCAGGAAAAACTCTTTTTCCTACCATTTTTTTCGAATCGCGTCGGTTTAAAAGATACAAACTGTTCAAAAACCATAAAAAAATTTTACAAACGGTTTTATCGAAATAAGATTCGGAATACAGTTTTTCATTTATTTAATGAATTTTTTTCGAACACAAGATATCACCCACGTCATTATGACCATTAAGTGCCATGAAAATACCAAAAATTCAAAAAACCCAACTCTTGAAAATAAGTTGGACGCTTTATAATGAATATATAAAAATTTACGTTTTCTTAAATAAAAGTATTCTTCATATTTTCTCTTATAATGCGCCGTTTTCGAGTCATTTGAACTTCAAAAACTAAAAAGTAAACTTTGAAAAATTGGGTACTTTGGCTGAATACAGCTCTGCTCAAAAGATCCAAAGATGTGTAGTGTCACAGATTTAGCTAGTTATTCCGAAGGTAATTTTATGTTTTTCCAGGGATGGCACACCTCACTATGAAAACTTAAAATGGCTATATCTGGGCAGTATCGGAAAAATGGTATGGGAAAAAAGTTTTTCTTTGACCTCAAGAATCTACTGTTAAAATATTTGTACGAGTCAAAGACTCACCTTGTATTTATACTCTCTTGAAGTAAAATCCATATCAAGAGTAAGCTGCTGGCTAGATACGATAAGGTAGCAGTAATGAATTGTAAGGGGTGCGGGTGAATTGAATTTTTCTCACCACTCTGTGTAGAAAAATGGTCCTATACTTCTCACAAAATTTTTGGAACAGAACTGGTCATCCGAAGTCTTTATTTAAAATGGTTCGATTCGTGAAAGATATTAACATAAAAAATACAAAAGGCA
The DNA here is from genome assembly GCF_907165205.1 of Coccinella septempunctata. Taxonomy (NCBI): domain Eukaryota; kingdom Metazoa; phylum Arthropoda; class Insecta; order Coleoptera; family Coccinellidae; genus Coccinella; species Coccinella septempunctata. The sequence goes on along the minus strand of NC_058190.1, from coordinate 7,129,132 downwards.
ATTTTCATAGAACAAAGAATATTATTATGCCAAAAAATTATATGGTAAAACCCGCAAGTTGGATATGAACTAACATAAACATTGATTGAACTTAATATAAGTGCAATGGTCTCCTTGTTGTTCATATTATATTTATTTTGAACTGCAGTGGCATGACAAGATTAAACAAAAATATAAGGAAGCATTTGGAACAAACAAGTGACATAGGCAACGTTTGACTTTCTGAATCACATTGTAAGAATGAAAATTTCTTTTTACAAAAATCAATTTTGCTTCAAAAGACCATGTCTAAACAGTGGGATAAAATGGGGGAAGGAGATGCATTTATAATCATTCACTCTGTATATAGTCTGCACGGAAATGACGTGCTAGGGTCCTTTAAGTGACTAGTCTGGTACCGATCCGATCGAATTAGAACGTTCAATCCGGGAAACACTAATGGCAAAATTATAATTCAATGCGAACAACCATTCCATCGAAAACGCATGAATGTTGAACAAGGTGGCGTACGCATGATAACGTTTTATATTCTGATGCGGATTGTGTTTTCCGGAATACCCTCGGGCCTTTCAATTATTGTGGCAATTGATATTGAACCCCGATGAGCATAATATTGAATAATGGAGAACGGTCCACAGGAACTGATTGGTTGTTCATGAACGAATGGTAGCTCACAATTTTCAACTATGGAAATAAGAGGAGAAATTGTTCAACAGACCTTTGGTATGATTCTTGTTTTTCGATCATTTCAATGGATTTTTAAGGAATTTTGTGAAGTAGGTATATCATCATTTTTTTCCGACGGTTTCGTCCTCACTTGAATAAAATATACACTTCAACGACTCTATAAAAGTTGAGGTAGTTCAGAAATTTTGTGATTGTGTCTCAAATTGCCCATTTTTGTCCAGCAAATGTTCATTTTTGAGAAATCAAATATTTACCCTCTTATATCTAAATGGTTTTTCATGTTCTTGGTTTGATAACTTTTATGATTTGCAGACATGTTCTGCATGTTCCTGTCGTTAGCGTTTCCAAAAATTTTGGATTAGTTATTGATTCACTTGCTTACAATACGTTACGTTAAACCTACAGTTTCACGTTGATAATATGAACAAAATTAAAAGTTTCTTGATTAAGAATAATTATCCTGTATCACTGAATCGAAGAATTTCAAACAAAAATGATTCAGCACACCTAAAACCATTAACCACAGCTAAAAGATATTTTAAGATTCCCTATATACAGGGTTTATCTGAAAGGGTGAGTCAGCAGTGAGATGAAATCGTTGAAATTGCCTTCAAACCAGCCAATACCGTCGGGGGATTTTATTCTAAGTTGAAGTCGAAAACTGCTCTTGACTTGAGATTTTGTGTTATCTATAGTTATCCCTAGCGGAGAGTGTAACAAAGTATATATAGGACAAATTAATAGGTATCTGAGAAGTAGATTGACTGAGCACAAAAGAGACTGTATTAATATACACAATCCAGTTCAAATAAAAGATAGTAACACTGCATTAGCTGAATATTCTTTCAATGAATTACACTCGTTCGACTTTGATAGTGTTAAGATACATGATTCCCAAATTAATTAAAATAAAAGGTTGTTTCATGAAATGCTGGAAATAAAAAAAAAAGTGAATTCTCTCAATAAGAGGAGTGACATTGAGAATTTGAACACGGTTGTTTCAATATAATTCAAAGAATAAGAAATCTCACATCTTAACGTAACATTAGTCATGTTCGTGTGTCTACATATTGTTTCCTTCCCTTCTTGACATCTGATTATTTCACGTTGAATATATTTCATTTTCATTTCTGATTAATTCGGGTTAGATTCCGTACTATGCCAGTTATCATATCATCCTTCAATTATTTATTACTGAAGATGACAATGGAGACCAACTGACAATGTGAGTAGCTTCAATTAATTTCATTGAAGGGTCAATAATATACACTCTCTTTATATTTATATATATATATGTAACCAAGTTGTTAATTTGTTCTTCTTTCTTTTTTTCTTTCTTTGCCCTTTATTAATGTTTGTTTACTTTAGTGGATTGTTCGTATACAAAACTTTTTATTTGTGTTTCCTTCCAGATTGTTCTGATCGTTTTCTTGTTGATTTCTAATGCCACCTTCTTTTAATAACGTCTTAATGTTGTACCCTCTATTGTAGAGCCCTGAAGACGATTTTAAATAAATCGAAACTTCGGCATTTTGTTAAATGACCAACAAGGACCCTCTCAATAGTTATCAAGTTAAACCTAGTGCTGTTGCTTTATCGAGTTAGTAAGATCGTCCATCTTTATCGGGGAACTGAAAACGTGAAGGAAATACATAGAAGTAGAGACGCCAAGAGTTACCACTCCTGGACTATATCGGTTTCTTACTGTGTCTACCCGTAGAAAGCTTTTGAGTACTTGTCGAATCATGGAAAGGCGATTTCTGATCGAAATAGTTCGAAATGTTAATTTACATTCTCGACTACTTCTGAGAATGATTCGACTTACTCAAAATAATAATAAAAATTGAAAAAAAAAAAACTTTTAACCCATATATCATTTTTTTCGAAATCGGCTCGGTTTGAAAGATACAGGCTGTTGAGAAACCATAAAAAAAATTTGTATTTCTATCTCACAAACGGTTTTATCGAATGAAATGATTTCGTAATATAATTTTTCATTTATTTGTTTGATCTTTTTCGAACACAAGATATAACCGAATTCTTCCAGCTCTTCCATTATGACCATTACGATTACGTACCATAAAAATAAAAATTCAAAGAACCCAACTCTTGAAACTAAGTTGGACGCCCTCTACTGAATATTTGAAGGTTTTGGAAAATAAAAGTATCTGTGTAATTTGAAAAATTGGGTACTTTTGGCTGTATACAATTCTGTTAAAGATCCACAGATGTGTATTGTCACAGATTTAGCTAGTTTTTCTGAAAGTTATTTTGTTTTTCCAGGGCTGCCATAGCTCATTATGAAAACTCAAAATTTCTATATTTTTTTATCAGGGCCGAATTGGAAAATATGGTATAGGAAAAGTGTTTCTTTGACTTCAAGAATCTACTGTTGAAATATTTGTACGAGTCAAAGACTTAACCTGTATAAAGAAGTAGCAAAAAATGAGATCGTTAAGTGAGTAAACATTTAGATTTTCTATATTTGAGAAATTGTTGAAAAAAAACTCCTGAGGTAGGTTTCTCAGATTCTTCTTCCAAATTTCGTTAACTTTTGAGGTTCAGTAGAATATAATTATTCGAATATACTTAAATACATATTTCTTTTGTTGTGTCTTTTAATATTTTTCTCTCAATCATGAGTACATAAATGTACATATTCAATTAATTATAACGTTTCGATATAAGAAAACAGTGGTGATATCCCAAATAAAAGTACAATTTTCTTATATTTGATTCTCTGTATTTGGGAGAATTGAAAACTGCACAAATTACATACGATCAAGAAAAACAAAAAAATTTTAATAAAATACAAGAGACCCTCCCTAAAATTTTATGGATTTTTATGGAAAAATAAACAAATTTCAGAGAAACTTCTTCTGGAAAAACTTGAACATGGGAATGCCACAAATTTTGGAGAGACGGGCCTCGACACGAAGTATGTAATTTCAGGATAACAGTTGCGTCGTCTGCATTCCACAAGTGTTCGTCATATTTTCATCTGGATTAGAGCTTGAGCCGCACTCCAACATGGCAGTAATCGTTAAAAGATTAATCAGCTACCGCGCAACGCAACCATGTGTTCTCCCGCCTTTCCCCTTGCACGATGAGGAGATAGTTCTGCGATGTTACAGATGTGTTTTGTAACAGAATGTAATCCCGGTTAACTAATTCAGTAGTATACTTCATCCAACGCCGACTTTATGTTGAATTATTTCGTTCGTTTAATCATCCACGAAGCCCATTTGAATTAATTTCGTACCACTCAAATTTTGTCCCACAATCCAGCTGATATGCTGATAAAACAGCATATGAATAATTAATTCACTTTTTCATCGAAAAAATGAAGATTATTCTTATAAAATTCCTGGGCATTTTCCCACCATAAAGTGTGGAACAATACAAATGACAGCTATGGTCCATTCAAGAATTATTGACGTCCCACTAAGCCTCGAAATTACAGACGTAGCATGATATCTGGCGTTGAAAGATCTTCAAAAATTCTTCAATATCAACACAAATCACAGAACTAAGATATAACCTAGAAAATACAAAAGTATTTGAACAGAAGAAATACTCAAATTTGAAACAAATGTATCAGCATTCGAAATTGATACAATTATTATTTTCTCGATGTGTAAGACTTGATGACGAACATAAACAATAACATAAAATACACTGCGCAAAAAAATTAACGCACATTATGAAAATCTCAATTTTAATGAAAGTTAACTCTACATTGACTTTATAACTTATTTTTTATGTTCTCTCGGGAAGGTTTTGAACGAAACAAGACACATTAAATGGAAGAAAAATTCAGGATTTCACCGAATCTTATGTGAAAGAAGACAAATGAAGAATTTTCAAAATACTGAAATGCTGATAAGTGATTTAATACTTGGTATTTTCACCCCTTGCGTTAATTACGGCTCGGCAACGACGGTTCATACTCGAAATGAGTGATCTTAAAATGTTCTGATCTAATCCTTCCCAGATTTCTCCGAGTTGGATTCCTAAGTCATTAAGAGTAGCTGGATGATTTTCTGAACTTCTCAGCCTTCTATTGAGGTTGTCCCAAACCTGCTCAATCAGATTGAGATCTGCACTTCTTGCTGGCCATTCCATTCGAGAGACTTCAACCTCTTTAAGGTACTCCCGAACAATGCGCGCACGATGGGGTCTGGCATTATCGTCCACAAAAATGAAATTTTCACCGATGTATGGGGAAAATGGCACTACATGCTCCTCAAGAATGTTCCTTATATACTTATCAGCATTCATAGCTTCATTATCAACGACCACTAGGTCTGTGCGAGCAGTCAAAGATATTCCACCCCATACCATAATCGATCCTCCCCCGAAACCAGTAGTATTCAGGAAATTGCACGGAGCATATCTTTCATGTGGACATCTGTATACAAGGGAACGTCGATCACAATGGTAGAAGCAGAATCTAGACTCATCTGTGAAGAGAACTCTTTCCCCATCAGCCTCTTCCCAATGGATATGCTCTCTCGCAAAATCCAAACGCGCCCTTCGATGGGCTGGGGTAAGAGCTGGGCCTCTTGCCGCGACACGAGGCCTTAAATCATATTCTCTGAGGCGATTTCTTATTGCCTATATGCTAATTTGCACCTCATGAGTTTGCTCGAGCTAAATTTGAAGGCGGCGAGCGGTTGCAAACCGTTGTCTCAACGAAGAAACTCTCAAGTAACGTTCTTGAATGGCAGTTGTTACCCGTGGTCTACCCTGTCCTGGTCTTCGGACATTCATACCTGTCTCCCTGAATCGCTGCAACATTCTGGACACACTTGTATGGGAAACTCCAAACCTTTCTGCAATTCTTGTGTCCACCCTTATTCTCGCAAAACAACCGCTTGGGCACATTCCTCTTGGGTCAAATTGCGTGTTTCGCGTTGCATAGCGATCGAGTGAAGAAAATCAAACGAAAGAAAAACTATTGATCACTAGAATTGATCGAGAACAACTGATTTTAGAATGGAGCAAATGCATTCAAAATCTGATAATATCATCTTTTTTTATTCCTGCTGGGAAAAAACATCTGTATTGAAGAAAACCGTTGAAAGTGGATAACATATGCATGCATAATTCTGATTAAAATAATTATCATTGAGAACACCTTCAGTTGTAGAATAAATTTGAGATTTCTATAATGTGCGTTAATTTTTTTGCGCAGTGTATTTTTGTCCTTCCATATTATTTGTTATTTTTGAATGTAGCTGACCTACGGAAACTTTGAAGCCTATCTTTTAAATTTTTCATCAATAATTTCAGCCTGTATTTATTAGTAGACATCTCAATGTTTCGGTGTATATTCACACTATATTTGAAATGGTGTTGATGTCACTATCTGTCATTTGTGAAATGCATTCGATTTTGTTGCATATTCCGATATCAGCATTGTAGGGCTTGAAAGAGAATGTCATGTAGAATACAGAATTAAAAATACAGAAAGATTAATACGTATTTCAGCTGTGATAATACATCAGCTCGAAGATAAGATAATTTCTCCATATTTCTGTAATATCATAAATCAAACAAGATCCTTTTTTCACACGTAAAAATTCGTGTCGCTCTGAATAGGAGTTCGTTATCGAAATATTGGGTTTGGCTGCGGAAAAGATATCGATGTTATCATCTGCGGTTTGCGTAAATATAGAACGGTTCTTGTATCGGTTCTTGGAATATAGGAATTCCGTTATCCGAACGATAGCGATAGCTTTTATCGATGTTTTCCTGTTGGAACACAATTTTTGATGCCGGGTATGAAGTGTGAAACGTGTAATAGAAAATGTTTCAATATTAGAGGGTCGATTGGCGTACATACTGAGTAGAGGGTCTTGGAAGCGACCCGAAAAATTACAGGGGGAAGATATACTGTTCTCACAATGAAATATTGAACAGAAGAGAGGGGTCGATAGGGTGCAACGATATAAGGTTGTGTAGGCTAAGTAAAATGCTAATTTTCATCTATAGAAATATTATTGTGAAGTATATACAGTGTGGTCCAACGGAATTTTGACACTTCGATTTTCTGGCTTTAAAAGTAGAATGTAGAAAATTGCTCGGACCCGACAATTTCTGCTTCGAGGGGGAACAATTTTTCCGCTCTTTGCATTCCTGTGTTGCCATACATCATGTTGAAGATCTTATCGAGCACTATAACCAATTTCAAGCGAGTACCCGGTTATCATTGGTTATTATTGGTATTTACCAAATGTACTCATGGTAGCGTTTATGGTAATTGTTGGTTTTAATCACATGACGTCATGAACTAGCCTTTCAATGTTTTGGAACGCAGATGATTGCAGGTTACCATACTCGGGAGCTGGGTTGAACTTTTGGTTATTGAAGTGAGGTTAGAAATAGGGAATACTGGTTTTGACGAAAATGATTTTTTTTTATGAAATATCTTTGAAACGTCACATTTTGAAATTACCATTTCAACCGTTTCCCAAAAAAATTATTTTAAGTAGGTACCTAAGTACTTAAAAATGAAAAATAAAGATGGGTATCTAAAATTCAAAGCGTTTCGTTTCTATTACACAAGTTGGCAACATCGACTGAAATATGCCTTGATAATAAAGGACAACAAATACACTATCTTGATGGGATGGACAAAGATGGCTGTCTATGAAGTCTGCGACGAACGGGGAAGGTCATAAAATTTTATGGGATTTTTATGGCCGGTTTCTGTTGAGGCTCGCCAGTTAGTACGCGCCTTAAGATGGCTGTAAATCAACAGCACTCATTTTATAAACAAGCCATTGTTCTTTTTATTTTCTAGTAGGCGCTGTTGCCAAATCGTAAACTAGAAACGAATCGATTTAAATTGTAAAACCTCATATTTGAAGAATGATTTCGAATAGTTTCCGCGGTGCATTTGAAAAATTCATGAACGAAACTCATAATTATTCAGTTTTAACTCGCATGTGCTGTGATAACACAAATAGAGGAGAATTTCCCATTGTGAAGGGCCACAAGGGCAAAACCAGCAGTAACCACGGTAATTACCGGTTATTCGCTTGAAATCGATTTATCTGATCCTGAAATTTCGCTTCAAAATTTTCATCGATAACGAAATGACAGGTAAAATATTAGAAGTTTGTTTGACTTTTATGATTAGTTTATTGAATGCTGGTAATGGGCAGCATTCACTTCCAATATAAGTTTTGCTGAAAACGTTCCCGTACATTACTCAAAATTTCTGGTGTAATACTCAATATGTCCCTTTCTTCTAATCCAGGCGTGAGGAAAATTTTCATCTAAGAACTGACACACCGCAGTGGACAATGAGGTGGTGAGCTATCTTGTTGGAAAATGATCGTTTGATGGTCATCTGGGTTCTCCAATACTGGCGCGAGGGCTGGATAAATAGCGTTCTGCAATAGATCTAAATAAATTTAGCCTGTGAGATTACAGCGTATAAAAAAGGGCCGGTATGTGATTTCTATAAATACCCGAACAAATATTTAATTTTTGGGGAAGCTGAGCATGTACCTCACGAAATGATCTTGGGTTTCATCTAATCAACACTGACAGTTATGCCGGTTCACAATAAAGTTAAGCTAAAATGAATACTCGTCGGAAAATAGATATGGAACATATAATTTTTATTACCGTTAATCATTTCACTGACGCGATCGGGATCATACTCATTCAGTTTTTGAACCAATGGTATCTTATAAGGATGGAATTTATGTTGTTTAAGGATTCTCATGATTGTTGTGCGCGAAGCACCAGGACAATCGGACAATTTCCTAGTACTAAAGGTCGGATCCATCGCTACACGACCTAAGACAGCAATGTCCCTCGCTTCGTCTCTTTCATGCACCTTTTTTTCCGACGGAACCCTTGAGCAACTTTCAATTTAATTTTTTTAGGATACTTCTGTGTTTTTTATTACCACAAAATTAAAAAAAAATGGCGGGATTAGATTTATCTTGAGCTTTCTGAAGAGCCCACACATGGGATATGTTTCCTTCTGAAAAAAGGAAACATGAATGAGGTTATTGCGACAAAGGGGTTGAAAAACAACACTTATAACCAGAAAATGAAAGTTATTAAAAACCAATTGACGGGTTTCAGCGTTTTCATTGAAGAAGTATTAATTTTATTCCATATGTCCAACCATGTTTAGAATTATATAAAACTCTACGTTTAATATTTGCTATACTTGATATAGTCTGCTCAATGATGTGTATGGTGTGTTCCAGTATTCGTTCAAATAATAATTTTAGAATCTTTCACATCAGTTGCTTCATACTGTTTACCAGGGTCTATGATTGTCTCGATGATTGAGTAAGTCTCCAATAACATTAAACCACCCACAGTCTCTTGTGGGTTATATAGTATGGAATCCCTCCATTAGTCCATTTCACATCCATGAAGAATGTTTCGGTTTGGAACTGCAGGTTGGTTAGCGGAGCTCGATATTGATTTGTAGACTCGGGTTGTTCCAATGCATTGGGCTTGTTTATTTGTTCTGTTCGGATAATCATGGTTGACTGAGACAAACACGTCCAAGTTGAGTATGAATTCAATCTAGTTTTCCTTGGATTACACTGGGGGATATGAGTGGTTTTCCACAATATTTTCCTCTTTTCTGGTCATTTTGTTACGAAAGAAACCAAAATTCTTCATGGTATCCAAAATTCTACGATTTCTCTTGATGGTTAAGGCTCTCAAATGCGATTTGATTAATATTTATCTGTGAAACTAGGCATTTTGTCGCAACTTTAGTGAATAATTAATACAAATCGACTGAATTAAAATTGAATTGAAAATGAATTTCAGAAATCTGATTTCCTTCTTTTATAATGAAATAAATAATAAGCTAACCTGAGAAACGTGTAAATGTCAGAGTATACCTAAAATGGTCAATTTTGTGCCTTTGGTCGATATGGGAAAAAAAATTTCCAGATAGAGAATCCTAATTGGATTGAAAATATGGTTTCAGAGAAAAATTGCACGAGGAATTGAAAAATGGGCATGGCAATTGAAAAAACGGTTATTTCTTCCCACACATTGATATTACTTGATGAATTATAATTTTTCATTGGTCAAGTTACGAAAATTTCATTCAAATAGAACGATTTCTGTAGCTATCGAAATACATCCAGAGCAAGTGAAATATATACACATACACATACATACATATTTCAATAATTAAATAAAAGTTGAGATGAAAGCTTGTATAAACGAATGACCAATCAAGTTGAAATAACCATACACCTAGTCATAGTCATTCAAATTCTCTGAACTAATAAATTGAAAAATTTGTAATTATAATCTGAAACAAGAAGAAGTTTCCCAAATCAACAAAAATTTACTAGACTATAAATTCAGTTCTTTAGAATAGTCAACATCGAGGTCAACATTCTATCCAAATAATTGCTCTAATGGGTTCCAATTAAAAGTAATTACTCGCAAAATCTGATTACTTTGAGGATACCGAATAGTTGATGCTCTATAAACTCTATTACAATATAACGATGTGTTGCAATAGTTGAGCACTTTTCTTCAATTTCCCAACTAACTAAAACTCCCGGACATGAAGAACGAACAGTTCAGGTCAAATATCGAAATTGAGGAATGATGAGTAGATACCAATAAAACAATTAAGCTTAAAGTAACTGGATACCGGATCATTATCAGGACCTCAGTCTTAATGAGTTATTAGCTGTAATAACTTCAAAATCCCTCTTCCACTGGAAGAACCGAAGCAAATAGAAACACATTCTAGCTAAGTTGTGATACACAAATGTAAAGTACTCTCTCGATTAGGGACCTAATCGCAATATTTCTATGGTTTTAACTTTTGACGAGTACAGAAAAATAGAGCTTCCTATAACAAGAGCAATCTCCTTCCGGCAATGACATTCTTTCTATGCCTCTCACCAATTTTCACAAAATTTGAATCTTGGAGAAATTGAGTGAGAAGCATAGAAATGAGAGGACTAATAGAAGGAAACTGTGGTAATTATATGATGCTACATTTTTCTATGCATATCAAAACTTGAAACCATAGAAATATTGAGAAAAAAGGTTTCAGATCATTTCCTATTACATATTTATATTGATGCAAACCAATTGATGTTATATATTTTTGAAATCAGTCAAAATTAAGCTTTTAAAAAATTGCACAAAAATCTAGTGTTCCCATTAAAAAAAACATTGGGTCATAGCTTCAGCTAAAAAGGCGAGCGCGCCACTGGATTCTATGTAAAAAATGCCTGTATAATGTTTCAATTTCAGCGCTCTACCTTCAGTATAAGCGGAGATATAAATTTATTTCGATATCGCCATTTGTCCAATTTTCGCTTATAACTCGAAAACAAGAGAAAGTGGCCAGAAATGACTACTACTCAGAAAAAGATAACGAGAATTGGGTGTCTATCTCCTCTGGTGTAAAAGCTGTAGTACTAAAACATCGAAATTTTCTCACCCTATGTGAAATTTTTCGTTTCAGAATCGGGGATTATCATTTATTATATTTCAAAATGGCGGCTTCCAGACGGCAAATAAGATTGTGGATAATTGTCCAATTCCATTCAAAAATTGTTACGTCTGAATTTTAGGTCAAATATTCAAAATGGCAGTTCCGAGATGGCAAACGAGTTTTGTGAATAAAAAATGGAAAGACTGAAAATTGGTAGGTTGAGAGGTTCACGGAAGTGAATTGTGATTTTTTTTTAATTCTTTGAACTAATGTGGCGACTCCAGTGTACAGAAAAGTAAATTTTAATATATTTTTCAATATACCTATTTCAATATATTGGTTTAAAACGCTTCAGCAGCAACGTTAAATGACGCCAAGTGTTCCAAAGTAATAAGAATTAGTAAATAGAAGAAAATAGCTCAAGACCAGCCAGCTTTATTTTCTATATCCGGATAGTCATATCAAAATAGCATATTATTTAACGAGCATATTATGACGCCTATCATTCACGCGGATGAAGTTTACCAAACGAGATGGAATTGGTAAAAATAACCCTAATATGCTAGTAGAATATTCAACTTTATGCACCATGACAAAAAAATATTTCCGAAATATCTCGCCTGATTTTCAATAATATCTCCATTTATTTCAAAGAGTCAATACCGAGGTCAATACTCTGTTACAGCAATTTCTGACAATTCAATATCTATTGTTATATAGCAATATTTCTCTATCAATTAGTGCCTCTCTGTCTATGGCTTTGACTATAAAGATAGACAGAACCTTTTACAGAACAGTGAATAATTAATGGCTCATAAATCACAAGTGATGAATGAATGTTTGATAGACCATCAGTGAATAATGCTCAAGCAAACGCATAGATATCAGCACTTTATACATGGATCGTGGATAAAATTATTTGAATTTCATTACACATTGTTATAATGTAACTTATTTCATAGGTTTTGGAATATCATATTGTGGGATAGACACGAGGATAGATATCTAAAAAACGTTCGAATAAATTGACTTAAAATATTCTATAGAATTTTGTAGCTTGATTTCCTGTGTTTAAACACAGGAAGTTTGTTCGATCACATTTTAATGATATCAACTTGTAGTAAAATGTTCGATACACGTGAAAGAACTTTTTGGGGAAAAATATTTGCAGATTCTTGCTTATATGGCACTAAATTCGAAACCTTTACTTGGAAGCTTCTAACGAATCTAAAAGATACCACAGTACGTTTTCACAGTTTTCAGTTTAGAAGCTAAGCATTTCGTTAAGCATAGAATTTTATATGATGAATTTCCGAACGCATTTCACGCTAAGCCAACAAATAAATTAACCAGTCAAATTTCAACAGTTCGCTCGATGGCATTCGACAAAGAGAATATTTATGCGGTATATCCATTTGTGCATGAGAGTATACTCACCGAAATCCAGCTGGCTGAAATATCACGCCATTACAGGATCGTAGTCACGTGTAAACACTGACACTTGAATGGAACGGGCGGAGAAATTGTGAATCGGCAGTTCCAACATACCGAACATCTCTACTAGTAAGTGAGTTGAAACAAAATGATAAAAACCGATCTTATCAACGAATAATAAATAGCATCATATCCTAGTGGCTCACGAACGTGCGTTATGATAATGACATCGACATAGCAGCGCGCCACATCTGGCCGCGGAGCAGCAGCACTGTTTTTTTAAAATAGAACAGACGGGGAACGCTGTTGAACGAGTGATCCCGATCGAACAAAAGTCGGTTTGTTAATGCTCCTTTTCATTCAACGTCCCGAATGATCGGTCTGGAACCCCAGACAGGAACAATAATTTCATTCGCTCTCCCCCCCAACGCCCCTTACGCACACATGTTTGCCCCGATCATTTGCCGAATGTGTTTGTCATTGTGAATTTGAATACCTGAACTCTGACTCTAGTTTAAATTAACGAGCGATCCTCATTGGCCCAACGCTTAGTTAGCTTAGCAATGCATTGGCGTAGTTTCGAAGAATTATATTTCAGTGCCAAGCGCAGCATAAGAAAGTTACATATCGATTTTCATCCCTAGCCCCAAATTATAATGAAATTTCCAAGTACCATAATAAAGAGTAAATTTACAAACTTGAAGTTTTCCATCAAGAAGTAAAACAAATTACAAATTCGATCTCACTTTGAGAATACGGCCCTGCCTTTCCCTGCAGTGGTAAGCATACAGGAAATGGTCCCCTTTTGTTCCAGAGAAGGTTTCTCGCGTTGGTCTCCACACTCCATTCACTTTTATTTCAGCACTCGGTTGGCCATGAAATTTGACACATTTCAGTCTGTATAGTACGAAAATGTGGTGTTATTACGATTGTCAAAACAGTTTTGGGTTTTAAAGCGCACTATGTTGTCCGTTTTAGTAAAAGTCTCGGTAATTACGTAGGTATTTTATCACCATGTCGAATCACTTCGGAAAATAATGTGACGAATATATTTGACGTTTATACAAACTGATTGAAGGCATACCAAATCTAGTTATTTTCATGGAAGAGATTCGTTTTTAGATATATATGTATTTATGTTTGCTATGGAAGAGAATTGAATTATTGACACATAATATGCAGTAGCTTGAGGAGAGTTAATATTGGTTATCTTCTTTGGACAAATGTTAAAGACGATACATCAGTTATAGATTTAAAAAAAATCAACCCGAAGATGAAATGCATCTGATGCGGTAGGAAATGGTTATTCTCGAAGAAATTGACGAATAATTACAAGAATGTTAAATTAAATTCTTCAACAAAAAATCATTTTGCATCAATGGAAGTCAAAGGAATTCCACTTTTAAAACAAAAATTCCATATGAATTAACAATTAACAAGACAACTTCGCTCGTATTTATGGCTGTTCATTTTTAATACTTTGATATAATAATAATAACTATATCTTTATTGATCCCTTAAGACATTTATTATGTATAGGACAAATCAAATGAAAAATAGAAAAATTAATTTTCTTACACTTATTGTACAATGACATTAATCGAAAATGCTGTAGTAACTTTTCGCATTCGTTCACCCCGAAATAAAATTATCCCAATAAAAGGAAATTCTTTGTCATCCTCTTCATTCACAATCTTTCTGATTGTGGAAATATTCAGCTGAAATATAAGTCGTGTAGATTCAGATTAAACATTTCAAAACATTGAATTGTTATGTACATTGAATATGTTCGCTACCGTCTGATATATTGTAGATATTAGTATACAGGTTGTCCCAGAACTCAACGTCAAGCCAAAACGGGGTGACAGGATTGATTGTGACCATCATAAAAAAATCAGAAAAAAATCTATCCCATGTAGTTTGAAAATTATGGGCATTTAAAAAAAAAACTAAAAATTTGGTCGAAGTGTTACCATTTTTCGGTTATTGTGGTTAATTTTTATTATTTTTGTTCATTTAGGTTTTGGTACCGTAACGCTAAATAACATTTCTAGAATCACAGTCAAGAATAATGACACAATTGCCCCAAGATTCTCAGAATTGATACTATTCGTTAAACTACAAATTTTGAAAATTTTAAATTCATAGTTTAACAAATAGTATTAATTCTGAGAAACTGGGGGCAATTGTGTCATTATTTTTGACTGTGATTCTAGGAATGTTATTTAGGGTTACGGTTCCAAAGCTTAAATGAACAAAAATAATAAAAATTAACCACAATAACCGAAAAATGGTTACACTTCGACCAAATTTTTAGTTTTTTTTAAATGCCCATAATTTTCAAACTGCATGGGATAGATTTTTTTTCTGATTTTTCTTATGATGGTTACAATCAATCCGTTCCGGCTTGACGTTGAGTTCTGGAACACACTGTATGTGGGTTAGGTAACTATTTGAATGAGCGCACCTGAATTCTAAATAGCACTTCCTGAAACTCTGTGTTCTCTCTTTTTCAATCACTTTTGGTATTTTTGTTATATTAATTGATATTCGTTTTTGCAACGGCGGCGTTATAACATTAACGACATTTTATGAGTGCCAATCTTACTCCATTCTAGTTACAAAAATTTCAGAAAATTATTTCATGACCAACCGAGTAGTAAAATAAAAGTGAATGGGGTATTACTTAATTTCCCATGATGAATACAGGGTATCACAGTAGTAACATACTGTTATCAAAGATAGTATGGGTTGACCATAAAACCTTTCTGGCTTTGCCTAGAAAGCTACAGGGTGATTTTCGAAATTCATGGGAATGCTGAGTCCGTTATCAAGGCCAAACTTATCGGCGAAATTTATTGAAACTTGGGAGGTTATTGACACATGCTAAAATCGAGTAAGATATCGATTATTTCAATATTCCAGGGGCGGACTCATGCATCTTCATTTGAAGCATTCAGGATAAAATATCAATTTTGATCAAAATTGATCCGCTTTTTAGAAAGGACCCAAACAAGCTTCAATACGAGGTGCCTCTCAAAGTTGTCGTACATAAAAAAAAAAATTCGTAAGAATTTTGTCTTATTGAAAGTTTGAAAAAACAAATTCTTTCACTAAACAGGACTGAGGTATCTCATGGAAGTTGTGAATGAATATAAAACGTAAGGATCTTCTCTAAAAACTCAGTGACCGTGTAGCAAATGATAATTCTTTGCTAATATTCGAAGTACCTAATTCATTAGTGAAACAAAACTAAGAGGCGGAAATAAAATTTCCTTCAAGATAGGTACAATATGAATTCCTCTATTTCTTCTTAACATATTCTGTTGAAATCGATCAATGAAATCTACCAATTACTGCTTTCGTTCGAGAATTTAGTGATGTCGCATATTCATTGAATATTTGAGAATCATGTGTCTTTAAGAGAACATAGACTTAGATTTTCGAGGTGCAGAATTCTCGATCACCAAATATTTTTTGCAGTATTCAGTTATATAGCGCAATATGGAAGAGTGCAAAATTGTTAGAAGGTTAACTTTCTTCAAGTAAAAAAGCATAATTTTATTAGATACTCAAAGATCGCTTGGTTTCAAGTCTGTTTTCAACAAGAGGCCAACGTACAATTTATTTTCAAACAGTTTTTTCCACTCAGTTTCTCCTAATGAGCCACAATTTTCAAGGCTTCCAATATCATCAGATGGGATGCAATGATTCAAAACTAACTAATTCAATCCACTTCCTTTAGTGATCAAAGAGTAAAATAATAAATGACCCATTGATAGGCGACCAAATTCGATATCAAAAATTCGAAAAGAACTATGTGCAAGAGGTTATCATTCTCTGTGCATCCCACGCAGTCAATGAGAAATATACATTTCTCGTGTGTTTTTGAGGGATCATTTGATGCGACCTCAAACAAACCTTATCAGTAACATGAAAATCCTGAATGGAATCGTGAATGACTCGTAATACGTTTTATCTTTGTATGGTTTTGAACATATCTTGTCTCTTGGAACTCTGACTCAATGCAGAATTATCAGAGGACGAGCTCCCATGTTAGATAATATTCATAAAATACGATCATCACATATTTCTTTGCTTTCGAAAGCCCTTGTATACTCTTTCAACCGAGAAGGAAGGTGTTGATTCGGTTTATTGCGATTAATGAGCATTCAAGAAATCGACAAGAAACTATAAACTTTCTATAATTTTTCAAAGCGATAGGTGGATTCATTAATAAAACATACTGGTGGTTGATGCAATGATTAATTGATGGAATATTTATCGAAGGAATTATTGAAGTATTTCCATGAAAGGAAATACTCCTTCTGACGAAAATGATGTATTTTTTATGAAATACCTTTGAAACGTCACATTTTGAAACAACCATTTCAACCGTTTCCCAAGAAAAATTATTTCAAGCACTCAAAAATGAAAAATAAAAATGGGTATTCAAAATTTAAAGCGTTTCATGTGGATTGCACAAGTTGGCAACATCGACTGAAATATGCCTTGATAATAAAGGACAACAAATACATTATCTTGATGAGATAGACAAAGATGGCTGTCTATGAAGTCTGCGACGAACGAGAAAGGTCGTAAAATTTTATGGGATTTTCATGGCCGGTTGCAGTTGAAGCTCGCCAGTAGGTAGTTGATAGGACATTGTTCTTTTCATTGTCTTGTATGCGCTGTTTCCAAATTGTAAACTCCGCACAAAGCGATTTAAATTTTATAACCCCATATTTGAAGGATGATTTCGAATAATTTCCGCAGTGATTTTGAAAAAATCATGAATGAAACTCATAATTATTCAGTTTAAACTTGCATATGCTGTGATAACCCAAATTGAGGAGAATTCCCCATTCCAGAACATTCTCTCCACCTTTTTGTAGAGCATTCATCCTTTGAAACGGTCATTAGTGACCATATTAGCTCGCGAATAAATTCAAGTTGTAGGCATTGGGTTAAGTTAGACGAAACTCCAATCTTTCTACACCAGGGATATGAGTCCCTTATCCTACAGACAGACACTTTATCTCTCTACACTTGGGCTCAAGAGTGACTCGAAAAACCGCAGATCTATATCGTAAAGGACAGCCAAGCCACACTAAGCAAAACAGGGTTATCTACTGATATTGGAATGCCGTTATATCATACACCAACTGAATACAAGCAACAAGGTGAGTATTTTGTAGGTGCCAAGCATTTTGATGTTGAAGAAACTAAAAAATTCGAGGGTTTACATGGAAGAAGGGCATCAGTGTTAACACCAGGAGGACCAGGACTCCTTTATGGACTTGGATACGACCAAAGTGAGGCATCGTCTGACAATGCAAAGTGAACAATGCAACAACACTCTGAGACACACTTTTGGAGTTGAAAATTGACACATTTATCGTCCTCTACCAGAAAGCTCCTGAAGCTACAACAAGTAGAGCTTCGGGTAATAGTGGGGCTGTTGACAGGACACTGTCGGTACAAATATCTTCTCTACCGCGTGGGCAGCCAGCTGGTGAAAATATGCAGGCTCTGAAGCAGCTGAACTGGGAGGGTTCGAGAACTTTAACATTAATTTATCGTCCATGATATACTGGATGAGTCTTTGACTCGTACAAATATTTTAACAGTTGATTCTTGAGGTCAAAGAAATACTTTTTTTCTTTACGATTTTTTCATTTAAAAAAATACAGGCTGTTGAAAAATCATAAAAAAAATTATTTTCCGTTCTATCTCAAAAACGTTTTTATGGAATGAAATGAATTTCGGAATATAATTTTTCATTTATTCGATGAAAGTTTTTCGAACACAAGCTATCACCTACGAATTCCAGTTTTCTCATTATGATCATTTCGTACAATACAATACCAAAAATTCAAAAAACCCAACTCTTGTAACTAAGTTGGATGCTTTTTAAAATATAAGTATTCGTCATATTTTCCCGTTTAATGGGCCGTTTTCTAGTAATTTGATGTTCAAAAATAAAAATATCTATAGATATTCGCTAAATTGGGTATTTTGGCTGATCCACAGATGTGTAGTGTCATCGATTTAGCTTGTAATTCTGAAGGGAATTATGTTTCTTCAGGGGTGGCATAGCTCATTATGAAAACTTAAAATGGCTGTATCTAGGGCCGACTCGGAAAAAAATGGTAAAAAAAAGTGTTTCTTTTGACCTCAAGAATCTAATGTTAAAATATTTGTACGAGTCAAAGACTCACCCTGTATAATGCAGAAGAGCAATCGCAGGGAGTTGGACTAATCATTCAAGCTCTCTTTACTTTAATTTCTTCAGTATTTACTATTTTATAGGAAATTGCTCGAATGGAACAATTTTAATTTTAAAATGATTACAAAATTTTCCATGTATAATCCAGTAGTTCATCATATACGGAGGGCAGAGTAAATTGGATTTTTGAACTCAAACTTTTTATGTCCGAAATGACTAGAAATTTTGTTGATGAGGATGATTGGGCCATAGATAAGTTTTTTCATCAACCTTTTTTTGTGAAAAGATGAAAAGGTTTAACTTTATGGAATTCGAATTTTCGCTCTTTTATGTGCTTATTATGGAGTCAATGACATAAGTACACTCAGACATAGAGTAGGTCCAACTGAGTAAGATTTGACTATAAAAAATAAATTTTCATGCTTCATATTCAATCATAAGATATCTCAGTCTTGGATATATTGATAAATTAAAATTTTTGAACTTTGTCTAATTTCAAAAATTCATAAAAAAAGAATGGGGTATTTTCCTAAATTTCAAAATATATGTCATAAAAATCCTTATAACTCAAATATCTCGAAATATATTTTTTTCGAATTTTAACATATTGCATTTTGTCTGTATTCGATTACGAAAATTCTGATTTCAGAAGTGCTCTTGTGAACATTCTACGTCATTTTCACAATCCGGCAACGCCCATTTGCGTCAGTAATGGTCATGAAAGTTTTCTGATCACCATAGATGTAATAAATATCAAGTTTGATGATCACATTTGACAAGAAAAACACAAAATGGCACAAAATGTCATAGGTTTTAAGAAGGTAAAGACACAGATTACAGAAACAATTTTTTGTAATCTGTGGATATCTTCTTGATCGGTTCCAGTGTTGTCGAATTAACAAAAATTACTATACTTTAATAAAGGCATTCGTTTCGAAGGGTGTATTTCTGAAATGTCTGAATCTTGAAGCGAATCTTTTACGTGTTGGATAACTAGTAGAAAAGGCTTTCCATAAATAATCTCAAATTTGGTTTTGGAGTTTTAGGAAACTTGCCCATTGTAGATGTGATAACTTGGAGTGATACCACGTATTGAAGGTTAATTTAGGATCTTTCTTAAAAGCGAAGCGCCTTTTTGAAATTTGGGATACTGAGTCTGAGTGATGTTTTTATCCAGAACAATTCAAATGAGGATCAATGAGTCCGGCCCTAGAATATTTAAATACTTGGTATATCAGTGTCAACAACCTC
Organism: Coccinella septempunctata; assembly: GCF_907165205.1. Classification (NCBI taxonomy): domain Eukaryota; kingdom Metazoa; phylum Arthropoda; class Insecta; order Coleoptera; family Coccinellidae; genus Coccinella; species Coccinella septempunctata. The sequence continues at coordinate 7,109,069 of NC_058190.1, read as the reverse complement.
CCAAGTTTCAATAAATTCCGTCGATAGGTCTGTCTCTGATGATGTTCTCAGTATTACCATGAATTTCGAAAATCACCCTGTAGCTTTCTGTAGCTAGCCTTACTCTTTCTCTGATAAGAGTATGTATACAGTGTGTCCCTATACATTACTGTGGAAACTGAAGGAGCCAGAAGAAAAAGTTGAATACAAAACTTGTCTATAATCGATCAAACTTTCATTTTTTATAACCCACCTTAATACAGGGTGCTCCGTTTTTTCCCTATTGGTATCAACTTTCTTATTTTAAATGGAACACCCTGTATATTATTGTATTTTTGGATTACTTATCGAATTTTAAGGTAACTTTGGTTTGAAAACCATGGTCCCATATAGCACCGAATCTGAGATATTCGACTTCTAGGTGCTCACTAAAGAAGCTGATATTAGTTTTGTATCAAAACCAAATTTTGCTCAGCTCTTGTCAACATATTGGATCATACGTAACATCTCTATTTTCAGCAATCTGATATACAGGGTCTCCAAAAATAAAAGTTGAAAATTTAAATAGAAGTTCAATCAAAACTTGATTAATTAATAAAATTTTATGAACATGTCGAATATCTCAGAATCGGTGCTATATAGGACCATGGTTTTCAAAAAAAAGATACCTTAAAATTGACAAGGAATTCAAAAATGCAATAATATACAAGGTGTTCCCTTCAAAATAAGAAAGTTGATACCAACAGGGAAAAAACGGAGCACCCTCTATCTAGGTGGGTTATAAAAAATAAGAGTTCAATCGATTATAGACCAGTTTTGTATTTAATTTTTTCTCCTAGCTCCTTTAGTTTCCACAATGAGGTATAGGGACACTTTAACTTGGACACCCTATACAGTTACTCCCAGGACGCTCTGTGTAAATTTTGTGAGTTAGTTTGAAGTAACTTTGTATGAGATACGTGAATTCTTCATCTAAAAACATGAGGATTCTCGAAGACGGCTGGCGAATTGAAAAATATTCCAAAATGATGAAAAAGACCCAGACCCGATAGATTCTACAACAACAAAATTCTGAATCGACCATGTCATGAATAGAACAAAATTAGGATGCTTCAATTTCTGTAGTTCAAAGATCGCCTACCCGTAAAAAGAAGGAACATCGTAAAAAAGATATCTCGTGATATTACAATAGTTATCCATGATTCGGAACGTTTGCCTGCAAGATATCACGCGACATATTAGTACGCTCTAAAATAAACAAAAAAGGAAATATTTTTTAAATAGGTGTACGTCTTTTGGAGGAATTTTTGAGAGATAAATTCCCTGAGCATGCAACGATCATCTTCCACGGTAATACATATTCAAGAATATCAACGCCAGAGAATTAATTATTCACACGTTTTCCACATGTTCATTTATTTCATCATCCGCTTTTGCTTTCTAAACATAATCCTAGGTCAAGGCGATCATACACGTTTATTTGTGTTTGGGAATAAATATTGCGTGCTCAACAGTATACCTACATCCATCCTATGAAAAGGATCCAAATCCCTTCATAGACACGTCCTCTTTCAGAATAAAAATAAAAAATGAATGCATAACAATTTTCGATCATGGAAAAAAATATAAAAGATGTCCGATGATATGGTCATGTTTATTCGTGCCTTACGGAAAACTTGAGGATTTTGGCCATTATTCCTTGAGTTGTGAAGAGAAGGTTAGAAAATGCGTGTCTTCACTATACACTGAAATTTCTGCTTTATTTGAATAAGCTGATTGAAACTTTCTAGATGTCTTGAATGAATAATGAGGATGTGCCTTATAATTCGATGAATGTCAAGGATGTTGGAGTTAGGTTGGAGCATCCCCATATGATAAATTCGGGGTCGTATATACCGGAATAGGTGGTATTTCTCAACATCAGCAGAGTGAGGGGACATGACGCTGAACAAATCACTGTTTCAATATTTTTGTCAAATGAAATCTTCGGTCTCGCTTCAATATTGAACTTTTCGAAAATTTACATAAAATAACGTGAAAATGAGGAATAATTCGCCAATCAATAGTATTTGCCTTCTCAAATAATATTTACTTACGTTGATATTTTGTAGCTGTCAATCAAAAATTATAATCTTTATCACACCACTTTAGTCGTTTCCTAACTGTATATATACAATTAGGAAGCGAATAAAGTGATGTGAGCTCCATCTGTGTTTCAAATGTGTTACTAAGACCCTAAGGGCCTAAGACTGGTTGCAAAATCATTTTGAGGGACATGGCACAAACATATTATGAAATTTTGGGAGACTTCAGATGGCCATTTTTATCGGAGAGGTTTTGATTCTCGTGCCGCTTTTTGTTTATTTAGCTCGTTCTATTTGCTGGTTATTAAATTTTTTGTTTATTTTCTTAGTGAAAACCTCAAAATGTCGTCCGAAAATTATTGCATGATGAAGAACTGTGGATCAAATTCAGTTTTTTACTAAGTCCCATGTGACTAAATACCATGTGAATTGGTCTTTCGTTGATTTTTATTTTCAGTGCTTTGAAGCGGATAACATTTTCAGGACGTGAAGAATTTGGTACGGTATGACTTTTGGTGCGGGGAAGCTGAAACTACTGTGAAAATTCTATAAAAATTTCAATCAGAGGCGTCTGAAACTGTTATCCACAGAAGACTCGAATTCATTCTGTATAAATAACCTGCGTTCAAAAAATTTCATCGTCAAATAATTTCGAACGTCGATATTATGTGTTTAAAGTTTAAACGTAATTTAGTGTTCCTCATTTTTCATAATGAGTGATTTGGCGATATTCAGATTCATTCAGAGATATAACCGGACAACCACAGATACACTATTTTTGAGGAAAACAATTCAGGAAGCTGGCTCAGTGATCGAGCCATTGAAACAATTTGCCTGTTTTTTTTTGGAATTAAATCCTTATATGAAATTATTTTTGTTCTAATATGACTGAATTAGGACAAGGTACTGGTGTTTTTCACTTGGAATGATTTCATCTTTTATGCCTATGAATGAAATAGTTTAACTTATTGAGATCGAATTTTAATTTTTTTTTAATAATGGGTCAAATTTTTCCGACGTACCATCGAAAACATGCCTTTTTTGATTCATAATTAATTATAATCCAATTCCAATTCCAATTCCGAAAATCTGTAATAATTTCACAACTTCAGCAAAGGCAAATATTACTTTTTATAAATAAATAAACTTTTTGAATTTATTCCCACTTCTTCGACTTCGATTAAAAACATAACTAGCAGGACAATGGATGTAAAAGGAAAGTTAAAAAAACCCTATATTCTTCGATCAATTATAATATGGTGTATGTCTTTCATTATATAGCAATCGATTTATGGAAAAAAAGCTCTGAGTTTTCAGTTGGGAAAACTTACAACCTGAAAATCTTCCAGGGAATATCACAAAAAAGTACCAATATTCTGCTTTATCATAGCAACAATGACGGGACAAATAAATGTTCTCATCTACTCACTTGTTTACTATTGGATGGCTGCAGCTTTAGGAGTCCTGTAAATAACATTATCTATTAGAATAAGTTTCGGTCAAACAGATATCGAAAATGTTACAATTTGATGATTACATGCGTGATTTCGTCATTAATTATGTAATTTCAAAAAAGGCTTTATGCAATATGAAGCTGAGATAAGAGTGAGGAAGAAATACAATGATAATAATCAATTCAGATGCATAGTATCAGTCCTTATAATTCTGAACAAATGTAACTGTCTGAATCGAACCTTCAAGGGCAAGTGAAAAAGAAAGGTGTATCAAAATATTTTTTCTTGATCAATAACTTGACATTATGATTAAAAAAAATTTTTGTTACCACTTTTTGCGGAGAAGAAAGTGGAAATATACCTCAAATATTTATTTTTTTCCCATTTGAAGGAATTGGGAATCACACGTCCATTTCTATCACGAAGAGGCCCAACATTTAGCCATTATTGAAAGTAAAAAACATAAAATTCAATCCTTTTTCTTTTTTCAGATAGAAAATCCTCCCAAAGATGTAATTGAATAATTTCCGAAACTACGGATTCCACATTTTGCGATTTACCCTTTTCAATTTTCCCATTATAGACTACTAGCCGTTTGGACGAAAATGTACAGGAGAGGGATCATCAAATTTGATAAATCGAATTCATCAAAACTCAAGATTTTCAAAATCCAACCATCATATTGAATTTTTTCAGTCGATTCTACCTGATAAAAGGGAGGTTATCAAGGAAAAACTTGAAATGAGGGAAAACAGCAATTTCGAACTGCCTGATTAGTTTTGAGATCCGGAAACCACAGAGTGAAGCAAAAATTTTATGATTCGATGAATAATTTGTATATTTCATGAATTGTACTCAATAAATTGTTTGTTGGGACTGTTGAAAATCTAAAAACAATTAATGAAAAATCAAGATTACTCATAGTAACATCGAATTTTAGCTTCCTTCTGTGGATACCGTGAGTCACAGACCAATCAAGAACTTCCAAATTGTATAATTCAGAAATATTATACGGTTACTTCGTATGGGGTAAACTGGTAAACAAGAAATACTCGTACAACGTTGATATAACGTTGTTCACATTCTACTGATTAAACGTTGAATAGACATGGAAAGGACTCGTTTCTTATTGGTGGGCAGGTGGCTAAGGCTGTAGGTTGTTGAACATTTTCTTATTGAACGTTAAAGTAACGTTTCTTAATTTTTATTGAATAATATACTAACTGACAAAGAAACTGCAACACCCAGAAGGAGCTGTTTGAATTTTAAGTTTTTTTGGGTAAAACATAGATAGTATAGCAAGCAGCAAATGATTGAAATTTGGAAAAAAAATAGTGAAGGTTTATCAAAATAAATATTTTTTGTTACATATATATTGTAGTGGTTTTTTGCAAATTTTTTTAATTTTACAAGAAACCAGCTGTTCGAGAAGATTCAATGTCGATGATTAGTTGTTGTTAAAATGCCTAGAGCACGTGTACGCGGAATTTATCGCCAGCTAAGTGAATTTGAAAGAGGCTGAATTATTGTTTTACGGAAGGCGAGGATATCATTTCGAAAAATCGCTAACCGTACGAAGAGAAATCCAACTACTGTTATGAGATGTTGTCAAGCGTGGTTTGATAATGCTAATGAGTAGGCACCAGACGTCGAAGGGGACGAATGAAGTTCAAGATCGGCGTCTAAAACTTATGGCCATTAGAGACCGATTTGCGACATTTCGATCTTTGGCTGATGAGTGGTTAGGAGAACAAGGCCATCCTGTAACTGTTCGAACGGTTTGCCGCCGTATAAGGTCTTTTGCAGCATTATCGACCTCATCTTGTGTTACCTCTTACGGTTGAGCATCGACGGCAACGATTACAGTGATGCAGAAAACGACAGCATTGGAATTCTCCTTGGGTACACATGATGGCCGAAGAAGGGTAAATGACGTCGAGGAGAAAGACGTGAACCTCCATTTGATGTTGAGCGTCATGTACACCGGACAGTAGGCATTATGATATGAGGTGCTATTGCATATGGAAGTAGGTCACCTTTAGTCTTTATTCGAGGTAACATGACAGCGCTGCGTTATTTTCAGGAAATAGTGGAGCCCTATAATTTCCTTCACCTTAGCCGGCTTGAGAATCTAATATTTCAGCAAGATAATGCTCGACCTCATGTTGCCGGAGTTAGTTTAAACTTTTTTGAAGCGACCCATGCGAATCTTTTGCCATGGCCGCCCAGATCTCCTGATCTTTCGCCCATGGATCATGTTTGAGACATCATGGGTAGAAGGCTTGGAAATTTATCCCAGCCCCCACGGACTTTGGCGGCTCTGAGACATGAAGTACAGGTAGCTTGGGATAGTATCCCTCAAGAAGAAAAAGACCATCTTCTTGCATCAATGCCAAGATGTTTTGGGGAGTATAGAGTTAACCGCGGTGAACAAATACACATCATTAACAAATTTAATAAAAAATTGTGAATCCTTTTGTTTTTTTTTCTTCAAATATTAATCATTTATTCCTTGCTATACTATCTATGTTTTCCCAAAAAAATTTGAAATTTATACAGCTCCTTCTGGGTGTTGCAGTTTCTCTGGCAGTTAGTATACATTGTAAAAGCATGATGAGGAGATTTCTCATTGATGGCCAGACTGACACTGCTACCTACAGATATATCAGTGTGCTTCGACTGCTACAGATGGGTCTCTGTGACCCATATTTTCATTGGCCATTAAATATCATAATTTGTAGGATATTCAATGCTGTCATAATATTTTTCAGATATTTGATTTTATCGAATCACTGTGGTTCCGTTGATGGTAAACTCAAAGTTTTGTGAAGCCCGTAGATAGAGGAAAGAGAAGACACCGCATTGCGCAGCTACGAAGGAGAGCTCTCTGTGTCGAACATCAACTTGTTTACGTTTACCCCAATCCGAATTTATCTTTTTCGGCATATTTGCCACAAATTACACAATTTCCTGGCATGTCAACACCGAAATTCTTGATACTCAAGTCTTAAAACGCACGAAACACTATTACATCGAACACAAATACGATAATAAATATTCAAATATTGGGGTAAACGTAAACAAACATGGAGTAGATGCACAGTAAATGTCAACAAAAACATAGAGATGTTGGACACATTTTTCTTGTTGTTTACGTGGTCATCCCCTTTCTCTATCTACGGTGAAGCCTCACTTAGGAGTGTCTAATATTGCCAGAATAGGATAAATTCACAATTTACCCGCTCGAATCTAAATTTTACAAATTTCATAGAGATATTTCAAACCACATATCACTCCGAAAGGACAAAATGAATCTGTAATGATTAGCGCGCGCAAACTTAAGTTCTCTTAATTGAAATTGTTGCAGCATTTTCCACGGCAGAATCCACATACACGCCATTCGAAAGCATAATGGCTGTAGAAAATTTGACGATAATGAAACATTTCGGCGATATCCCCTTTCCGGCGCATTCCTCTGTGATTTATTAACGGGAGCCATCCCCGATCCCATCTAATTCAAGGATTCCGGTTATTCCGGGCGTACTTGGCGCCCACCTTTTGCGGCGAAATCAATGTTTTAGTTGCGTTAATATCCCGCGGCTAGCTCGGATGGGGGAAACCGGAAGTTCGCCTCGAACACAGCAGCCTTGATTGAATTTGTCCCAGCGCAGCGACGAAGATTACTTTCTTTATTCCGCCGCCTGGCTGCGCCCCGGTTAGGATACGTCCACATGCGGAGAGGGATGTAGGGAGAGGTTAGGGCCGGAGCACACGGACGCGTTTATTGAACGCTTGACCGCTACATATTTCTCGCGATCTGTTTACAAAGATTGGAGTATTTGAAGTTCTTGTAATTTAAATTCGAAATTGGTATCTATGTTTAATTCAATTCATTCTTTCAATTGGTTTTCAAATTACCTGAAGCTGCTGTATATTTGAGTTGAGGAGCCCATGATGCTAAATCGGGATTTACTAGTGCGTCGTGGAGACCTAGTGGATTTTTCAAATTAGATGGTAGAAAGAAAAAAAAGTCTCTATGATGTATGCACTTCCAGACGTGGGAAAAGCGTATATAGGTGTTCGAAGATGTAAGAAAAAATCAGGTGTACATACTTGAACGTGTCAGATTGAGATACTGTATATGCCCTACAACGTGTCTCTGATAATAAATTCATGTTAATCTGACAGTTTGCATGTTGGGGCAGGTCGTACGAAAGAGTTGAAAATGGTTAAAAAAAAATTTTTGAGCGTGAGTGACATTATGTCGATTGAACCCAAATAAGCTACTCTTCAAGGGACTGACAATTCGGACGTGACGCAAGATCACAGCGCTGACTCGAGCGAGTCAGATTTTCACACAGATAACCATCTGTGTGAAAATCTCGGTGTTGCAGACGTGTTGACCCATTAATCTGACACTAATCAGGGGCGGTTTTCCCAATCTGACAGTTTAAAGATGATAACAATACATTTCTTCAGAAAATCTCCCTTCCTGTACCTCCAATCGTTTTTATATTCATTAAGAAAGTTGTAGATAGTGAAATTCTATACAACTTTTTTCTGAATCAATTTCACATACTCTTAACCGTTTTCGAGCTAGAGGGTGATGAGCGCGAGGTGGTCAGCCATACATGCGAAAGCGCAAGGTCAATGTAAAATCCCAGTCTAATGTTCATTCATCGCTATTTATCTCAAAATCGTTCAAATGTACAGAAAATTGCTGCGGACGAAATTTGTACAAAATGTTATGTTCTGCAACTTTTCCAGAAGAGGAAATAATTCAAAAAAACTGATTTTTGTGACTTTTGTGGCCAATTTTTATTTTTTCGGCATGCTTGGATATCAAAATGAAAAAATGAGAAAAATGGCCACTGCGCTCTAGAATGTACACGTGACATGCCGTTTTTTTGCAGGCACACTCCCACATTTTAGTCAAGCTTAAATCGTCAGATTGAAAGAATGTATACTTTTCAACATATATCTTAATCTTACACGCTGTCCTAGATAATTTCCCCTATATGCAGGTCTGATTTTTGGTAGAAGTACTCTACAGGGTTCAAGGTATTTCCCCTTGTATTAATCTGATACGCTCGAGTAAATCCTTAATTTCCTTCTTGGGCATCCCAACTATTTTAGTTAGTATTTCAAATGCTTATGGCCGTATGCACCGCTTGATTAAACGAAGTTTGAGATCTAAAACGACGTTTAAGCATAGAATCTTCATAGAAAAAAAAAGATGTTCAAGGAATTAATTCCGTTTAATGAAACGGTGCATATGAAAATTAATAGCTTCAAAATACATTAAGTGATCTTATAGGTAGATAAGTGGAGTGCCTCTATTTGGTAAAGTTTCAGTGATATGAAAAAACCAATGCTACATTCTACAGACACTTTTTATATAGAACGCAGTGGCGTAGTCAGAAAGATTTTTTCAGTCCGCCACTTCACACATAATAGTAACTCATTCTTTTCTTATTCAGAATATATAGTATAGGTCGTGTGAAGAACAATTAGAGACAAAATGTATATTATACGAGGATGTATTGATATCTAGTTAGCCTAGACCAGTTCCACGCATAAACAAAATATTGCGTTACCATAGCAACGAACAATAACTCATTAAAAGGGTCAGTGTGAAGTTTGAGGTCAAAAAAGTGAACCAGAGTTACGCAATGACTTAAAAGAAAGAAGATGTCCACCGAAATCGTGAAGATCGAAAAATTGGAGTATCGATCCATCATCAAGTGCCTGTATTTAAAATGGTTAAGAGGTAAGCGGATTTACGGGAATATGCTTAATACCCTTGGTGATGAATGTCCTTCGTATGCGACCGTGAAAAATTGGACTGCAAGCTTCAAAAGAGGTATATTTTTCATTGAAGATGTTGACCGATCGGGAAGGCCAGTTTCTGTGTCAGTCCCCGAAGTATCGATGCAGCTCTGACACGATTTTATCAGACCGTCGAATTGGGCTAAAACGGATATCTGAAGCACGGAATATTTCATACGAACGCTTTCATCATATAGTTCACGTCAATTTGGATATGAGAAAAATTTCTGCAAAATGGATTCCCAAATGTTTGAATGTTGACCAAAAGCGTGCAAGGGTAGAAGCATCGCGTTCGATCTGTTTTGAAAACGATGTAGACTTCTTAAACCGAGTTGTTACTATGGATGAGACTTGAGTACATTCTTATGATCCAGAAACAAAGCAACACTCGATGGAATGGCGACACTCTGGTTCTCCAAGACCTAAGAAGTTTCGTGTCTCAAAATGTGCGGGAAAAAATCTTGCTTCAGTTTTTTGGGATTGCCATGGAGTAATCATGATTGATTTTTTGGATAAGGGTAGGAGATTACTATTCGACATAACAGACCACTTCACGGTGGAAAAAATTTAAGAGAAAAGACGCGGTAAGATATCCAAAGGTGTTTTGTTTTTGCAGGACAACGCCCCTTCACACAAATCTCATGTTGCCATGCAAAAAATTCGTGATTTATTATTTGAATGACTAGAACACCCCCCTTATTCACCAGATTTGGCTCCATCTGACTCATGTCTTTCCACAACAGAAAAAAAGTTTAAAAGTTCGTAAATTTCCTTCCAACGAGGAGGTAATGAAAGCTGTGGAGGTCTGGTTTGCAGAGCAAGAAGAAACAATTTTTTTTAAAGGTCTAGAGACGTTGCAGGTTCGCTGTAATAAATGAACCCAATTAAGAGGAGAATATGTTGAGTAATAAAATATTTCCACATTGAAATTTTGTTTGGTTCCATACTAGGCTAAGAATTTTTCAATATATCCTCGTATAAACACTAATGACTATCCAATATATCCACTAAACATTTTTTCAGAGTCCGATATGCGAAAATAAATCTTCTAGTAATCAGGAGTTCTCTTAACTGAATCAAATTTACACCGAGACGCATAGGACTTGAATCGACTATGTAAACCGATTCCAGTTGCGTCAAACATCTCAAATCAAAATATTTAATAATACCAAAAATAACTTCATATCGTAATATAAAGTGTGGTAAATATTATTCTAATCGAATTCCGGAATTAAGGCTGCATTATTGAACTGTTTGATTTTCATCCATACCCCGTTAGGTAGGTTCATAAAATGGCAACTAACTGCTCCACTAGGTGATTGATATCGCTGAGTTATCAGCGGACAACTTAATTCAACGTCCTGTTAGCGGAAGGCCTTATCCTTTGTCCTGATTAATTCGAACTAATTAATACAGAATGCTCACGTGCAGTTTAGGCACTATGCCGAACACCGAGCAACATGAGACGTTGAATGGAAAATACAATGGTTCCAGTATCCTCACTTAATTGATCTTTCCTGTTCAATCCCCATGACAAACAGAAATAGCATCATCGAGGGGGACAAACTCTTGTGATCGGTCCTAGGAATAATGGAATTGTAGGGACAGTTTCCATTCGAATCATGCTGGATTTTCAATTTTTTAAAGGGGGGTCAGAGAGCTTTCGAAATTAAAATAAATAAAACAATAAAAAACACTCGACTATACGTTTCACAATTTATTAAAATTATTTTCGTTGACATGCATGTTTCGGGTTATATCCCATTCTCAAAATTGAACATGAAATACATAGGAACACGAAATACACATTATTCACATTATTACTATCAGATAACAGATATTAAAACCGGAGACAGGCGAAAATCAAGTTGGTCATTTACGATTGGGAGGTTTTGTTTTAGGGCTGAAGATATTTCTAAACATTCCAAAAGGTCCATACGTTTACCTTTAGTGCCCTTGTGTAAAATTTTTGTTTTATTAAAGTCTATAAAGTGGTTGGAAGTAATACAATGGTTGGAGAAGCCAGTAGTTGATTTATTTTGGAGAATTGATCTCTTGTGTTCATCAATTCTAATTCCCAGAGAACGACCGGTTTGACCTATATAACATGCGGGGCATTCGTCACAGAACAACTTATATACACCACTTAACTGTGAAAATCTCAGACGATCCTTACCACTACAAAACATTGACCTTAGATTTTTCTTATTAGTACAAATCACATCAATTTCATTCTGTTTGATTCTTTTACAAAGTTTATTACTGAGGGATGGAATATAGTTGATGTACATATATTTCTTGATTTCACTATCACATTGAGGTGGATAGACTAAAGTTAATAATTTGTTGTGTTGTTTTTTATAGAGTATTTTGTCTATTATGTCAACTGAATAGCCGTTGTTTTTTGCTAATAATTTCAGGACTTGAACCTCTTTTTCAAAGTTGGCTTTAGACAGTGGAATAGAAATTAACCTGTGTACCAATGTATGAAATGCAGACATCTTGATCTTGTAAGGATGTGCACTACTGCTATGGATAAGAATATCCGAGAAGGTGGGCTTTCTATATATCGAATTCAAGATGTTCATTTATTCTTTTAACCTGAATATCTAAAAAGTTCAAACATCCATTCTCGTCCTCCATTTCCGAAGTGAACTGGACAGTACTATAAAAGGAGTTTAATAAATCCAAAAATGATTTTAGTTCTGAGATCGATCCAGTCCAAACACAGAAAATATCATCCACATATCGCCTCCAGTATAACACAAACATGTTAAATCTAATATTCACAGGGGAGAATATTTTCTTTTCTAGAGCTGTCATGAATATTTCACTGAATAAGGGAGATGAGGGGGAACCCATTGGTAGGCCGTCTAATTGCTGATAGACGTTATCATTGAATTGAAAATAGCTTTGCCCTAGACATAACTTAAGGAGTCTCATTGCTTCTGCCTTAATATCAACAGTGAGTGAGGGGTTTTCATCGAGTTGTTGGTTAACTAAGTTCTCGACCTCTGTAGTTGGTATGGAGGGAAACAAATTCACTACATCAAATGAAACTAATTTTGCGTTTGTGGGAATTTTAAGTGTCTTTAATTCATTGGTCAGTTGGATGTTATTCTTGACGGAATATATGGGATTATGTTGAATCAAATCAGGTAATATTGAATTCATATATTTGCACAATTTTGAAGTGGGTGCATTGGTGTAGGAGACAATGGGTCTCATGGGGCAGTTTTCTTTGTGAATTTTTGGGAGCGCATATAATAAAGGTACTGTTGGGTTCATCACGGTCAAAGGGGTATCTACTTGAGATAACAAATTGGGGCAGTTCTTAATGGCCTTTTTGACTGCAACTTGGAATTTTGGTGTGGGGTCAGAATTTAATATTTTGAAATTGTTAGGGCTCAATAAAGATTCAGTTTTACTCAAATAATCATTTTTGTATAGGATGGTTACCGTATTACCTTTGTCAGCTTTTGTTATGATCAAGTCATTATCCGAGGCCTTTTTCCTTATTTGTTTTAAGGTTTTCATTTCAATGTTATCATTCGTAAATGTCGAATCAGAGATAATTTCTGCACATATTGATTTCTCTAAATTTTGTTTGTTTGAAGATTGAATTTTATTCAAAGCTAATTCAACATTCACAGCAAGTTGTTTGAGGTCATTTAAATTAAAATTATTCGGGCAATACTTCAAACCTTTTCCTAACAAGTCCAATTCACGCGTTTCAAATTGTACATTTGTGAAATTCTTCACTTTATCATAAAAGTTTATGTTTACTTCACTCACAATTGATGTCGAAATAGTCTGATCTGATAGTAATAATGTGAATAATGTGTATTTCGTGTTCCTATGTATTTCATGTTCAGTTTTGAGAATGGGATGAAACCCGAAACATGCATGTCAACGAAAATAATTTTAATAAATTGTGAAACGTATAGTCGAGTGTTTTCTATTGTTTTATTTATGTTAGAACGATGTTTCACCAAGAGGTTAGCGAGGAATCAATTTCTATTAAAATAAATGTTGAGCTATGATGAAGTGGGTACTGGAAAAGTCACCGAAAATATATAAAAACGATAAACACTTTCTACATGCTAGTTTTCAATAAGAATATGACAATATATTCAACATTTTTTATGTCTTTCACTAACGGTGGAAAATAAATAATTTATTTTAAATATGGATGGTATCTTTTTTCGATCTCGTGTTATACAAAAAAATACCTCGTCGATAAATTACTTCTTTACTCGAGAAAAAATCGCCATTTAAGTGAAATTTCTATTTTTGATAGAATTCTATGGAACTATTGATCACAAAAATGTCCACTCTCAATGAACCTCCATCTCTATGATACGAATTAAAACTTTCCGTTCATAGACTTTCATTTCTTAGCTATGAGTTCAATAAAATAATGTGATTCTTGTTACACTCAATTTGAATAAATATCGAATTTATATAATAAATTTTGATATAACTCATAAGTTTTCAAATTGAATACCATTATTCTATAAGCAAATTCGATATCCTTTTCAAGAGATTTCATTGTATTCTACAGCTCTATTTTGAATCAGCCCTATTTATGACTATAATTATTCATTTATTTATTTGAACAGGAACCTCTACAGGAATTCCCAATTACAGAGGTTCACAAAAATTAAATCTTAAATTATACATTTGTATATGTGGCTCAACAAAATAAAGTATCTATCGAACACAAAAGCACCCTGGAAAAGAGACAACAAATGAACCAAAATGTATCAATTTAAATTACATATTCTGTATATATGCCATCACTGCTCTCTTATAAACTTGTACACTCACATCAAATACATCAATTCTGCTCAAGTGCCAATTACAAAAACGCATCACCCTCAGAAAAACTGAATGATATCGCACATTTGTTCTGGCCTTATATCGGGAACATATAGGAACTATAGTCTTGAGAATTTTATTTTTATTATGTTCGCTAAAAATCCAGGGGATTTGAGTCTGTTGATCTTGCCGGTCAGGTAATAGGACCATTCTTTCTCAGCCACTGATTCCCGAATAAACTATCCAATTCAAAAAGTGATGCATTCTGTGATTCCACATCGTTCTGATATAAAAGTTGTCTATACCTCTAGCAATGCTTCTTTTTGGAAATAATCTAGTACAAAAAATTAATCTCATTCAACTCCTTTACTATTATAATGACAATTCATTATAGAGTACTTCATAGTACTCTATATCAACTTTCATTCATAGAATAATGTATGAGGGACTCGACAGTTGATGATATCACTTTTATGCTGATTTTACCTTGAAGATATAAGTAATAATATCGACATAAATATTTATATATTTTCGAAAAGCCAATTTTTTTGTATGACGTGAGGTCAACAAATAATGCATTCGTTTTTAAAATAACGAAGCTGTTCATTTTCCACCCTCAGAAGGTAAAATATATCAAAATAATGAATATATGTAGTGTAGTATAGTTTTTACCTTCAAGACGAATGGAAATATCGTGAAACGGTTCTTAGTTATAGATTTTTCACGAATATAGAGCCCAGGACTTCTTTCAACGTTTTTCCCTATCTAGTCTAGAAGAACCAGAAACAGCCAAAATCAAGCAATTTGGGATAGTCCATTATTTGGTAGACAAAAATAAAAATATCACCAATTTTCAATTGGCGATTTCTGGAAAACTTCCACTTGAATTTCTGCGTTTTCTTACTTTCAATTCTTCTGAATTATGGAATTGCGTTTTATAAACAACCGACCTTGAATGTATTCACAGGAAAAAATTCAAAGATTTCAAAAAATTTCTAATTTTTGTTTCATTGCAACTCTTGCTATTCTAACTATTTAATACTTTTTTTTTATTTTCGGAATTACTAACAAAAAAGGTGAAGTGTATCTATGACATTCTTGAAAAGACCATAGAATTACATAATAAACAAGGTGTCACTCAACCACTTTCCTATTCAACGCTCACAGGATTGATACAAATAGATTGTAACCAACCTCATAAAATGTCCAAGTGTTGGTGTACTATGTATTTTCTGCTGCAAATCTTGAGAAATGAAGAGTTTCATGCCATTTTGAAGAAATTATTGATCGTCTATTCTAACAGTAGAGAATAACACAATTTTCATTTTCGAAATACATATTTATATACCTAGGCGAGCACCCCACTCAGAAAATATATCAAATTCTGTGGAAATAACACAGTGTTATTCAATTCCATGAACCATTCCTATCAAAAGCTTCCCATTTTCTATAATATCATGCAAATTGAAGAATTTCGATCTCGGAAGTTTTAACCGCATTCCTGTACAGTCAGATATGATAGAGTCAAAGTTCAACATTATACAGACTGTTTTGAAAAGTACGTCTTTTCCTCGATAGAAGACATTTCACCAAAAATAATTATATGGAGTGTTCAAGTTGGTGGAGATCATCCCTCCAACTGCCTACCCACAATTTCAGAAAGTAACGGACGCAGTGACAGTAGAATATCGGATGACAGTACATCGAATCAACTGCACCTACCCCTTGTGACTGTGGTTATTTTTGACGGTCCTGAATTTGTTGAAACATGAGCTCACTCAAATCTTGAACTTGACATGATTTTCGTTGACCAAACTGCGAAAAATGTAGACTGATTCAAGAAGCAGTTTCCGTACAATTGAGATTCATGGAAATCGTTCAAAAGCAAGGCAATCATGAGCTGAACAACTGAGACGTTGACAGGCTCCATATCGTAATAAGTAATGGTAAAGAAACATTCAGAAACGCTCAAGTGAAACATTTTGCCACACCTGCTCTATTCTGCAGACTTAGCCCTTCTTACTGCTTGCTTCGACGGATGCAGCAGGATTTTGAAGGTCACTGGATAGTTCCTTTCGCAAAAATGGAAAATTGATTCCCTACCTGGACCTCTCAAATACCTCAATAGACAGAAGTCATTTTTTCGAGATTGGTTTAAAAATTTGCCTGAAAAGTGGAAGAAAGTAGTAGATAGCGACTGAGAATACTTCGAATGATCTGCTCGTTCATTTTGTTCTGAAATGAATGTAGGGGAGACTAGGGAGCATTGATACATGGGGAGGCTTGATACAGGCTTATATCCGCGGTTTGTAGCCGTTTTCAAAAGTATTATACTAGTGATCACTATTCTTCGGCAGAGGGCATTGCCTGACGTTAATCTGTAAGGCTAACAGTAGTTTGTTTGTGAAATATTCAACAAAGAGTGTTTCGAGGTGAGAAATTGTAAGTTTTTACTCATATTACCTAAGGGTTTTATGGATCATGCATTAATTCTTCGGCATAAACAAACATTTCACTAGGAAATATGCATAAAACTACTCAATTTATAGTTTTATTCGGTTTTCAAAATAATTAGTATAAGATGAAAACATAAATCACTTTAAAAATTGCTTTCAGGGAGTTTTGAGACATTTCTCGTGGGGAGGCTTGATACATGTATCATCTTCAAAAAATATTCCGTAGGTAGTTGGATAGGCCCACATGAAGGCGTTTTCACCATCCAACATATCAAGGGGATTTTTAACAACTGGAATTTATCCGTACAATCCCCATGTATTTAACGAGGCCGACTTTTCTTGTGCGGAAGTGACTAACCGACCATTTCCTGATTTTTCTACACATATGGGTCCACAGCAAGCCAGTATCATTGCTGAACTACCTACTGAGCTAAATAATCCTAGTACATCCAGCAGCATACATAGCCGAGGCAGAACAAGAACCAAGAAAATCAAACAAAAGAGGTATACGAAATAAAGAATATGTAGACCAGGGTATTTCGGACAATGAGGATGACACGGTTGAAGAATATGACTGAGAGTCCCTATATATATATTGCAATGGTTCATTTTCATCCTCTAGATCACTGGTTCTTAACCGGTGGTCCGCGGACCACTGGTGGTCCCTGGAAGCACCCGAAGTGGTCCGCGAAGCCATCCGACAGGACATAGGGTTGAACCACACTGAAGAGCACTTATTGATAACAATGATTTTATATTAGTTTTTTAGAAAAATGCCACCAAAACGAAAATATGACGGGTATTATATTGAACTGGGTTTCTTGAATAGAAAAAAATGGGGAGACTAGACCCCAATACTCTCTCTTTTCATCGACATATTTATACGAGCAGGGGTTTTCGATTTTACTGGTAATTAGAAACAAGCATCGAAATCGGTTGGATGCCAGTGCCGACATGCCAGTTTGGCATTAAGTACCTAGCACTGAACCAAGGATTCATAAATTGGTGAATAGTATGCAGTGAAAAAAATCGCATTGAAATAATAAAGCTTCTGGTAAAACTTCGATTTATACCCCACCTCGAATTTTAATAATTATTTTTTTATAGATAGAATTTTTTATAAGGAATCGAATGGTACTAGTCTCAATCTGCGGAAACTTCTAGTTCGGCAGTTATGATTTTTTGAAATTTTTGTAAAGTGCTTTTTCTCAAATTCGACAAAGTGCCTACGTCAAATTTTTTTGCCGATTTTTTCCTGGATGCAAGAGAAGATACAGAATCTATTCGTAACTATCAATGCCGACAAACTTTTAATTTGAGAGAAACGATTTCTCGAAAATTTCATCAAAATACGTGCTATATCATTATATTATCATGAAAAATTATATTTTCACTTTTCGGTCCTTTAAACTTAAATTTAAATCGCCAAAAATGATACTTTCATGTATGAAATAATTTTTTCACTGTCCTAACCCAACCTAACCTAACCTCAAATTAATTCAGTTCAATTTTTAGCCAAAATTGATGAATTATTCACATTTCTTCCAATGAATAACCTCAAAATCCCAATTGGTTGCGATCTGTTGAGAAAAACATTCGAATTAATCGAGAATTACAGTGAACAAACATTCAAATGTCATAATTGAGTGCATTTAACGAACATTTCAAAAAATCATAGCTAATAAACTATAAATTTCCGCAGATTGAGATTACCACCATTCGATTCCTCATGAAAAATTCTATCTATAAAAAAATAATCATCAAAATCTGAGGTGGGGCATAAATCGAAGTCAAATTTATAACTACAACAACCTTGTTTATTCATTTACAAAAATTGACATTTACGTACTTAATATTACCTCGGAACAGTTGGTGGTCCGTGACAAGACAACAATTTTGTCAAATGGTCCCTGATCACTAAAAGGTTAAGAACCACTGCGTCTAGATCAAACGAATTCTGGATCAGGTGTCAGGTGTGCTCGCAATGGCCGACGAAGAATTTGCCGGTGTTAGAAAGGGCACAAAAATGTTTATATGTGACATTTGCAAGTGATGCCAATGAAACTTATATTTTCAATTTGTGTCTCATACCTCCCAGTACATCGTATCAATCCTCCCATATGTGGGGAGGCTTGAGACATTTTGCATGTTTTTGTGTTCAACGTTCTGTACAGAATAAGATGTTTCTGTTTTGAGACTTCTATATTTATTTTGTTGAACGATTAAATGAGGAATTATATAATATAAGAAAAGTCCTGTTTCTTCATATAATTCAGTTCCCAAAATAAAAATTCCAAAAAACGTATCAACTCTCCCCAGTCTCCCCTACGTATTTCGATCATAAAAAAACTGATCGAAGAAATTTGTACTCCCAATATCAACACGCCCTGACATGAATAGGAAGACCAATAATGTTCAACAAATCATCGGAAAGATTCTGCACCCTTGCAAATGTTCCTTTGCATTCTTCAGTATGCGTATTCTATTCGGGTAATTAATGACTTCAGCTGAATTGATGAAACATCCGAATAGAATTCTTATACAAACCCAAACAATTGAAGAAATATCCAAGAAGCCTGGAATTGTTCTTGTCAGATTTTTGAGATTTCAAGTGGAGAATAATCATCAATTACTAAAACCCTGCCATCGAGAATGATTAAAACTTTCGGCATCCATATCGCAAAGGAATCCTTGCGGTGATTATTCAAAACCAAATCTTGAAGCAATAATTCATATCAGAACAATGATGAATCTTCATTCTAGTCGACCCATCTCAATCTGTTACTGGATCTCGGAAATGAATTCAATTCAACTGGGGAAAAAAGTTGTTTCTTTTTATGACAATTCAATCTGATGAATGAATCAATTATTCATCCATTATAGGTGTAGATCTCCGAAAAAATAACCACTTACGAAGGGTCCAATTATGAGCAATAGAATTAATGTATATCTGAGTGTCTCCCTCAGATTTTAAGACAACTTGACGCCGGATATGAAGGGTCGTAATTTGATGCATGAACTGAAATTTCCTTCTACCATCTTCGCGGAGAATTAATGCGAGATACTCCAATCATAATACAATGGAATTTGGGAACACGAAAGAGCCTAGAACCTTATTTATTTCAGTGGTGATATTATCCGAATTTATTACGATTTCCCTGGAAAATTGCCAAATGAATAATATACTACGCTTCGGTTCATACAAAACCTATATCATCGTAACAAAAGAAGAAGAATTGTCTTGTATTCTTTGGGAATGAAACAAGCCAAAGGAAATACTTGGCGATATGCTGAAAGCCCCAGAGAAATATCACGCAATTTTTGATGGATGTAGGGCAGGAACTGTATTCGTAGTAGGTACTGAAATTTCCTCGTGTATACGTTTGTTGAGAGTCATTATTGGGATGTACTGTATATTTTCCAATCGCTTTTCCTTGAAGACCATAACGATTCAAATAATGTGAAATCATATAATGAAAACGTTTGGCTCCAGAAACTGTTTCCTTTCTCATGGATGGAATTTGCAGATTCTGACAACACCTGAAGCATTTTTTAGACGCGTAAGTGAATGCCTTTACTTGATCGTTCAGAACTTAGAGCACTCCCTTAAGCTCAATTTCCCTATTTATTTCTTGGATCTCAACCAATATCCTTGGAATTCTTTCAATTTTGTTTTTTATTTATTTCTATGTAAGAGTGGAACGGCTCCACAAATTTTATATTTAAAAAATATTTTTCGCTGAATCGCGACTTGATGTCGGACTTACCTCAAATTTCAATTTTTTAAGTTTAAGTTTTGAAAAATAGATGATTGAAGTCAGAATTCTTTTTGCATCAGTCAATCAGATGATAATACTAAACCGACACAAAATTTGATTTATCCACGTTGTCTTGAAAAATATCCCAGATAGATATATCAGGATAGAACTGACTGAAATTGATTTATCATTTGCCCGATCCTGAAGCCAATACAAACCTCCCATCTATACTCCATTCACTTTTATTTTAGCAGTCGGTTGGCCATGGAAATTTTACACATTTCACTCTGTATAGTACGAAAATGTGGGGTTATGACGTTTGTCAAAACATTTTTGGGTTTTAAATCAACGCTTTGTTGCCGGTTCTACGTATAAGTTTCTGTTATTACGTATTTCATCACAATGTCGAATCTCTTCAGAAAATATGTCACGAACATAATTGAAGTTTATACAAACCGATTGAAGGCATACCAAATCCAGTTCTTTGCATGGAAAATACAAGAGATCAGTATAATATCATAATATGCACTAGTTTGAGGAGAGTTAATGTTTGTCATCTTCTTTGGCTAAAGTTTAAATACGTTACATCAGTTATAGATTTCAAAAATATTAACCCGAAAATGAAATGCATATGATGCAGTGGTTAAGAATGGTTATCTCCCGAAGGAATTAATAGATAATTACAAGAATAATAAATTCGTCAACAAAAATCATCTTGCATCAATATAAGTGAAAGGGATTAAAACAAGTTTCAAGTCAAGGAGAACTTTACCTTTGAACAAAAATTTCACATGAATAAACAATTAACAGGACAACTGGCGCGTATTTTTGGCTGTTCATCTCAATACATTGATATAATAATAATAATTAGGTATTTATTGGTACCTTAAGACATTAACAATGAATAGTCAAATGAAAAATAGAAAAATCAATTTTCGTTAACTACGATGACATTCATCGAAAACCATGTAGTAAACTTTTCGCTCAAATTCACTCAAACATAAAATTCTCAAATGCCAGCACTTTTTTTGGTCTCCCAATAGAAGGAAATTCTTTGGTATCCTCTTCATTCACAATCTTTCTGATTGTGGAAATATTCAGCTGAATTATGAGTCGTTTAGATCTAGATGAAACATTATATAAATTCTCTTACATTGAATATGTTCGCTACCATTTGACGTATTGTGGATTTTAGAATATCAGGGTATAACTACATATTTGAATGAGCGGGCCTGAATTCTGAATAGCACTTCGTGAAACCCTTTCTCTTTTTTTCAATCACTTTCGGCATTTTCGTAATAAAAATTGATATTAGTAATGGCAACGGCGTTATGACATTAACGACATTCCATTAGTACCAACCTTAATTCGTTCTAGTTACAAAAACTCGAGAAAATTATTTCATGGCCAACCGACTGCTTAAATAAATGTGATTGGAGTATACTCTCCAATAGGATACGAAAACTGTCGAATATAAATTTTATGCAATATTTTTCCTTACTCTATGAAATAAAAATAATTTTTTTTTTAATAATTTTTTAAAAGACTGGGTGAGGTATTCTCAACTCAGCGACAAGGATGAAATGAAACTCTATAATTTCTAAAGAAAGAGCAGGATAAGTTAACAGAATTTTTCAGAATATTTATTGCCATAGTATTGTGTCCACTTTGAAAAGAAAAACAAACCATACGGTCGGTTCCAGTCAATTTGTATCCACCCTGTGAGCATGATGATTGCAACCCCTATAATGTTAAATGGAAAAAGGGGTTGCCTTGTTTTGAAGGACTGACACTTGATCTTTTTTGTTAGTATTCCCGAAAAATAAAAATAAGTGTGGAATAGTTACGACAGCAAGAGTTCCAAGGATTTTCAGTATAATATCGATTATTTTGTACACAAAAATAAAAATATAACCAATCTTCAATTACAATCTGGAGAAATTTAACTTTAATTTCTGCGTCTTCTTAATTTCGGAGCTGCGTTTTATAGACAATCGAGCTTGAATGTATCTAGAAGAAAAAAGATTTTAAAAATGGGGTAAATCTTTCGCAGGAAAAAATTTTCGAATTTTTGTTTCATTGCAATTCTTGCTATTGTAACTATTCTACACTATTTCTTTAATTTTCGGAATTACTAACCAAAAAGTTCAAGTGTATGACATTCTTGACAACACCATAGAATTACCTGAAAAACAAGGTGTAACTCAACCACTTTCGCATTCACATAGACATAGTGATATGGACTGAGCAATGCCAGCATGAAATTGGCTACTTTAAAGAAAGAGAGAAATGATCGTTGGGCATTATCTGTCTTCTGTCTCTTTTGTGTTCACATAGAGGGGAGTGCGGACCAATCAAAATTCTAGAAAAAGACAACTGCATGCCCGATGTTCAGTTTCTCTCTGTCACTTTTTTTGACCGTATTTCATGCATAGATAGAAAGGGAACGCACAGTCCATGTCTCTATGTCTATGCCTAGTCAACGCTCACAGGATTGATACAAATTGATTGTGACCAACCTTATAAAATGTCTCCCTATGTATCAAATTCGCCTTCGTTTTTCTTCTTTTTTTGGTTTTTGGGCCTGAGATATTGAAGGCTGTACTTTTTCAAATTGACACACTGTATAACAGGGTCTAAGTGTTTGTTTTACCTGGGTAGATTAATTTCATGATAGATAAATAATATAGCCCATTTGTAGTATGTCGTGATCCTAAACCTTACAGAAGGGTGCCACGGACTTATCATTATGTGTGGCACACGCCTGCAATAGAATAGGGGTGCTCTTCAAATAACGCCCACAGCAATTACTGTGCTACGAATTTTTAAACGGTTCAGTGAGAACAAACGACCTGGAATTTATCACGTCATGAATGTTCACAGTCATCGGATGCGGAAAAATATGCAATAGGCAGTGTCCGGTGCATATAATAATTTGGTGAAAAAGACCATCCACATTATAATGATTGTCCGAAGTCGATGAATGCGGGACTTGGTTCTTGTGAATCTTTGCTTTCATATGTCAAGATGAAGGGATCATTCCCTTCATTTTTCGTTTCCAAATAGGATTGTTACAGAGAATTGGACAATCATGAAACTATTATAATTTCGCCAACGTTTCAAAACAATTCGTTCAAGTCACAGAATAATCTCTCGTTTGACGTTTCTTATAAACATAGGATAACGTCACTTTGACCATAGACATAGAGACATGAACTGAGCAATGTCAGCATGAAATCGTCTTTTGTATAGAAAGAGAGAAATGATCGTCGGGCATTACATGTCTTTTTTTTTTTTCACATAGAGGTGAACTGGTGGACCAATCAAAATTCTAGAAAAAAACAACTGCATGCCCGACGTGCGTTTCTCTCTGTCACTTTTTTTGACCGTATTTCATGCATAGATAGAAAGGGAAGGCACAGTCCATGTCTCTATGTCTATGACTATGACTAAACGGTCGTCTTCAATAATCCTATCTATCCATTGTTTCAGTTACTGAAGATAGAAAATGCATGTGATTTCGTTTCTATGATCTATCAGTAGATATATTATAGAATGTTACCAATGGTTACTAATCGTAAGTAAGTGAAACGATGGATAGATATACAGTACAATCGCGTTAATATGAACACGCGATCATATAAACCACTCCGTAATATGAACAGAAAATTTTTTGTATGGACCACTCTGTAATATGAACAAAGTAGAATCTCACTAGTATGAACTTGTAGTAACTTGTCTATTTTATTCCAAGGAATGAATTTGTTTTCACGATTTATCGTTAGTTTGATTGAAATATGTACTTACCATGAAAAACATATATGAAAAAGCGGTTTTATCGAAATTTTTCGCGAAGAAGACTCAGTCTAAAATAACATCGTTCTTCTCCACAAAAGATAAGTCATTATAATTAACTTTAATTTATTATTTTTTGAATATCTGATGGTTTTTCTTTTTCAGTAGACATCTTATGTATAATTATCATCGATATTTTTGGACTCAGTAAGAAAAAACACCTAGAGGTGGGTGGGTAGTAGAAACTCAAACAATATGAAAATTTGTATTTGCTTGTTAACATAATTTAGTCCAATTTTAGCAACAAAATTGATTGATACGTTCATGTCAATAATTCCGTTCAATTATTTTCGACAGTCCTCTAATCTAAACCCCATCCCCATTCATCATAATATTTTCACTTTTCTTCAACTTGTTTCGTACGTTTTCGCCGTTCAAGGTCGGATAGAATAATATTTCTCAGCTTGTTTATTTTAACCAGGAAATGCTCTTAACTACCCCACGAGAATGCCATTCACGCCCCCACACTTAACTGATATTTACGGGAGAGTGTTTTCCACCTTTTAATCTGCTTTCGAAAACAGAAATACGGAAATAGAAAAGTGAAAAAGATCTTCCGTCAAAAAATTCATCACGAGACATGAACTTGTCCTTTTTCGATCGTATTATGGAACACAATTGAATCAATCCTAAACTGAAGGGGGAATTTGATTGATTTCAATTCCCAGCACGTAACTGAGCTGAATATCATGATGGTATTCTTCGGAAGGAGAATGCTTCGAGCTTCGAGAATAATTATCATCATGGAGGGTAGAAGCAGAAGGCCTTCATAAAAATTCATCACATATGCTCATTTCTTGTATGAGAATAAGGTGGTTTGTGTGTACCTACTAATCCTACTATATGAACAGAATTAGTCATATCCAGAGAAATAACTAAGTGTCGGTACTACACAGCAATGAAGCTTTGATTATAAAAAAAGTAAACCAAAAAAATACATTCAAATATATCCTTTTTCTTTCATCCAAAACCTAAATTAATGTGCATCGATCAATCCTCGAACCTGCACTGTCCTGCTGCTTTGTCCAATGAATATGTCCAATATGTCCAATACTCCAATATGTCCAATGAATATGTTTATTCAATATTTGAATTGTTCGCAAACTGTTTCACATTTTCATATCCTCAGTCCTCAGTGTTTTTCATGTGAGACGATTCCAGATAGTAACCGAGGTGAAATAAAATCTCAGATCGGCATATCCTTGAAGATGCCCCATCTCAATTGTGGGTGAAACGGTGTAATGGACCTTTATCTGCAAATTACAGGTTTTTTGTTGTGAATATTTTTTATGTTTGTCTGACCAGGGAGGGAGAAATCTACGTCACCTAGTGCCTCGAAAGTGAAGAGGTATACTGTTTATTCTTATTCAGAACTGGTGTAGATCATACTCTGACAAAAACGCCTCAGCTAGGACTCCACATTTTCCAGTTCGATAAAAGACTGTGGTTTATGACAGAAGCACCTGCAGTGCATTAACTGCACAGCATAGAGATGTGCACGATGTGCAGCTCTAGTTTTGTGAGATAATTACACATCATGTGGCATAATTTCACATCATGTGGCATAATTTCAATATGCACATAGAAATCTTAAATCTATACAAGAAATACAGATTATAGATTCTCAAGAGCTAAACTTCTTCCTCCAGCCCCATTTTCCTAAGAAAATTAAGAAGGCGAATGGTTCTTGAGTTCCTCTAGAACCAAAGATTCAAAGTGTGACCTCATCTGCCGCCGGGCAGTCACAGAGGATGTGCTCAAGGTTTTGTCTTCCTCTAGGAAGAGCCTGCAGTCAATGACTATGCTGAGTTTGTGTCAGTGATCTCTGATCCTGCAATATCCGGTGAAAACCGCCATTCTCTAAGATTGGTTCTTGAGAATTCTAGCCATTGGTTGGTGCGTAAACTGGTAGGCACCGAGATGGTTCTGTGCGTAGTCCAGAATGGCTGCGCCAATAGTCTAGGACCATCTACTTCATCCAGCTTTTGTTTCGTTCCCTAACTAAATAATCAGAAATTCCGATAGTTTGTTCTGGTCCAATAAATGGTGAGGTAGCAACTCTCTGGCCAGAGCATCCGACAACTCGTTACCTCTGAAGTCTGAGTGTCCAAGAACCCAAATAGGTTTCATTCTGTTGTGACTTCCCAATTTGGAGAGGTTAGATCTTCATTCGAGAACCTGTGCCGAATTGCATTCGTCAGATGAGAGGGTTTTTATGGAAGATGGACTGTGTTTATTGACCTTCCCGTCCAACCCCATCCAAGCAGGTTAATGGCAAAGATTTCTGCTGGAAATGCAGTCGCTACCAGCAGATTCCTGCTCCATAGCCATGTTTGATTCTGAAGCCATCAGTAAATCAACTTATAAATAGAGTTCCTTGTGGCAGAGCCAGTTATATCTGCTGGGAAGCAGAACACGGTTCTGTCTAGGCTGGTTCTTGTAATTACCAGGTCAGTTTTTATGCCCTCATGCCTTCAACAGTCCGCAGTTGGCCTAAGGACCGGTTGGGCACGAAAGTAAGTTTGACAAGATCGTTTACAGTTAGAAGGTGAGACATACTAGTCTCGCCTTTCCATGTACAGAAATGTGAAGGGATGGTGGTCTAATAGCATGCCCACAGATGCACTTGCACTAGAGCGGAATGCCAGTGAAATCACGGGTCATGCCGTTCTTTGGAGTCTCGAAGGATAGGCTTGGGTTCGTTTGCGTTCTATGCAGGTCATACAGCTAGCGGAGCTGCTTCGGCCTTATACAAAGTTTTTTCATGAACACTTTGACAAGCCGAAAGGGAGTGTCCGGCTATGTGAATGATTTTGCCTATACGACAGTTCCAGTGGAGCTTTTTATCCAGAGTAAGGCCCAGATATTTGGCTTCTTCACAAGAGGAATTGACTTGTCATAATGAGTAGGAGGAGTAATTTGAAATTTTCTCCTCCTAGTCAAGGGTACAAGGTTTTGCAAAGTTTGCTGCCCAACTGCGCAACCTAGAACCGACCTTGAATTATAGATAGTGTTTCCTGGACAGATGAGATGATTATATCGTCATTGTTCGTCTGCAACACATATATATCATCTGCATATGCTTGAACGTATACGTCGAATGAACTGATGATAGCAATTAGATCGTCAACCACTAGGGACTAGAAAGTACAAGAAGTGATCGCTACAAAATAGAAATTATTAGAAGCACAATACTGAAACTACAAATTTAATATATTGAAATGAGACCAAACTGAACTGAGGGGACCGGTGAGACCTTTAAATGCCAGTCGTTGGAGTAGTACCCACTACCTGCTAAGAGTAGGTTGAGAACTTCTCTGTCAAATGGATAAAAACTTAACAACTCTCCCAATGAAAGGTCGTTTATCCAGACTCTTCACAGCTGCTTCAAGCAGTTTCATAACCAAATTGTCCTGGTCCACTTTTGCACTTGGTCAGTGTTCTGAAATCTGGCACAAGCTTGGATCTATTTATTATGGCATGTTTTGATTGTATTTCTTTTTCAAGAGTTTTTTAGTATACTCAACTCAGTTTCTTTAATAATAATATTTTCTAGTTTCATGGTCATCGATGATACGGTGACTTATGTATGAATTTGAGTTTTTTGGCATACGTAACATTTTCCAGAATGTATATGTATATATTATAGATGGACATGTTAACACATTCAGGCATTAAAACGCCTTCCGTCAATCTGCTCTATAATTAAGATTGGCAAAAATTCTCACAGCCTCATGACAGGACAACATAAAACCAAAAGAAAAATAGGCAGATATAAGAACTTCCTAGGACACGCAGATCGCTAAATTTCTAAGGAGGTAGATACCAAAACTTAGACATTTGCGGATCATGGTAGTCTGATCTATAAACAGCAGTTTCAGATCAAAAAGAACAGCCAAAAATCGAATCGATACTATTTCACTATACATTTAATGTATAAGTTTTCAGTTACAGAAAATTTCGATCGATATTGTGGAATACCCGCATCCAAACACTGATATCAAGCTGAACGATGAATCTCTAGTATGCTCCCAGAAGATAAGAATATTGTATTCAATGCGATTCAATTAACTGAGCTTCTTCATTCGTCTGATTCCATGTTAGTGTCTCTTTTTCGGGAAGTGCGTCCCCTCCGGACCATTGTGACATTCTTCATCAACTCCAATAAACCTATAGACAATAGCTGTACTAATTCGTCCAAGCTGCTATGACCCTAATCCGATTTCAAGGCACCTAAATGCCCCTTTCCACCAAAAGGCCCATTCTCTGCTACTTCCTCTATTTAATTTGTGAATGGATCGAGAAATTCACGTTTATCTCGTTAGTCACCAGCAATAGTTGGAAATGCTTCCTTCTCGGTCACTATACACAGTTCGTGACGCAATCAATTAGATGAACACGTGACCGCCATTCTGTATTATTCACAAAGCATTAGTAAATGAGTTGGCAGCATAGATACGTAGGGGCATCTGCTGGTCGGAAAAAACGCTTAGCCAACATGGGGAGCATCTTTTCCTATCAACTTGAGCTTTCCGTTATGGGATGAGTACGTTTCAAATGCGATTGCCGCTAAGCTTTCTACGCAATTCTTGGGAATTGGACGAAATACCTTCATCAATTCATCTACAAGAAGTATTAGATTTTGGGGATAGTTGAATTTACAATACACACTCTGATGAATTCTTCTCTTCAATGCATGTGGTCACGCATACATGGTGTGCTATTTTTCGAATTTCCTCGAAGTGACCAAATATGGAAAAATTTTAAGGTTATCCTGTTAAATTTGAAATGAGTTCTCTAAGTACGGTATATTGGGACAGGTTATCTAGTTCGATATAAACTAAAACACTCTGACTGGGTACACAAAAAGTTTAATCAAAACATAAAAGTTACAAAATAGTCACACCGATCGCATGTACACACACTTTCACAAAAAACTATATATTTATCCAGTACCTACTCAGGCAGAAGGTTATTCTGCATCCTGTGTCTGTGCATTTGCAGACCAGAACTTGGTTCTCTCGCTGCTATCTTTTACTCCGTTTTCCAGTGATTTTTTTTTGTTTAATTTTCAATTATTCTCGGTCAATTTTTCTCTTCCTGTTTCTCCTTCAGGTTTCCTCTCAACCTGGTTCTTGGTCTCTTGATTCTTTGTTTTTCGTTTTCGTCGTAGTTTACACTTTCTCTTATACCACTGTTTTCATGGCTTTCCATTCTTTCGTAGGCTCTTTTTGCCAATTCTGTTATGTGTTCTTTTGTTGTTGTTCCTGTCATCTCTCTGACATCTTTGTTTCTTGTGTACCACTCTGCGTCTAGTGCTTCTCTAAGTGTCTTGTTCTGAATTGTTTCCAATTTTTTGAGCTGGTTCGTATTCATTATTAAAATTTCACTGCCGTATGTCATGGTCGGTAAAGTCTTACTTTCAGTTCTGGGTCCAGTTTGCTCTTTCGGTTTTTAAGGGGATAGAGATATCCTTTGATACTTCTCGCTTTTTTTGATGTTTCCTCTATGTGCTTATTCATATTCAAGTTTTTGTCCATTGTTATTCCTAGATATTCGACTTCATTTTGCCATTCTATTTCTTTGTAATTAATTTCTATCTTAATCTTTGGATTATGTTTCTTGTTTTTACATTGAAACATTGTGCTTTGACTTTTGCTCTCATTTATTTTTATTTTCCATTTCCTGTACCATTTGGTCAGTTTGTCAATGTGTATCTGTAGTTTTTTGGTTGCGCCGTTTTTGGTTTTTCCTGAGGTTAGGACTGCCGTATCGTCTACGTAGAGACCTAATGTGACCTCTTGATTTCCTGATTATTCTGTTCGAATGTTTGTCTGATAACCCAGATCTTTTTTCTCCCATTGAGTCCCGAATTCCTAGAATCCCGAAGATCCCAAAAACACATCTCTGCTAAAAACGCCTTTGGGGAGTTTCTCACCTGTGGCTGGATACCCCCAGATTTAACAGTTATCCTTTATCAATTTCAAGTACGTTCTGATCACCCCAATAGTTAATAAATTGGTTACTCTACTGGGATTGTGGTCTGAACAATGAAACCAAATTTAGCAAGTTGCCAACCTTTCAGTAAGCTTTCTGAACATCTTCAGACCTTTGGAAAGGCTATACTATTAAAGAGCAGGATTGTGCTAAGGAAAAAAACAACATTCAGTTGAAAGGAAGCTCTCAAAACAATTGTTCAATCAATTCGAAGGAGGTATCGATTCATTCATCTGTTAATTATTATTGGATGCTGCAGTATCAACTTAATTTTAAGCATTTTGTATCATCGCTTCATTTTCAATTTTTAATCATATCAAAGAACGCCTTATCAAGTCCCTAAATATCATTTCTGTCATCAACAGAGTAATTGTCTGTATTGTTTCTCTGATAGAAAAAACACAAATTAATTCAATATCCTTAACTGTTTATGAACAGTTCAGTTAGTAGTTGGTTCTGAACATTATAGGATTAACTTAAACCGATATCCGGAAAAAAGAAATAATTCGACTTTGTCCACAGATTCTTGATCATGGAAACCAGCCCAATTTTCTGTGACCATGTTCTGCTCAAACTAAAAACATTTGAAACATTTTGGCAAAGTGAAAACGCTCTCTTCCCTAGGCAGAACGGAGATATTATTTTCTTGTTAAATTTTTATATCCTGCATTCCAACACTGTGTGGTCATATGAATAGTTTTTCTCATAATAAACCCAGAATTACGAACCATTATTATTAGCATTCAATTGAAAAACACCCTGTAAAATGTAGATGCAATCTTCAAGTTAATTGGTTTGGTCCAAAATAATCGTACCGAATGTTTGTTTCGAATAAATTCCGCATACCTGCGGACCCTGTGGTGAGGTGTTTTCGTTGATCATTTCCAATAATAAACCTTCGAAATCGTTCAATGTAAAACAAATGTTAACCCCTACTGTTTAGTTATGAATTCAACGGCTGTTTTCAACAGAATAATTCCTCAGATGGAAATGTAATTCATCGTAGTGACAGCCAGTATGCTGAACGAATAAAAACATATGCATTTGAAATTCGGAATTTCATCATAAAATATTGTTATACTATTCCACACTCATTTACGTTGATCCCGCGTCAACATGTGTTATACGCTCTATATATCAAATTTTCATCTGCATCGAAGGTGTACATTCAGCGCGCATTTTCGGATGCCATCGACCTCTGGTCCTCTGTATTTCGAAATTGAATTTGGACGAACATTTCAAACATGCTGGTTAGCTTCCGCTAACAAGTGAGTATTTTATACAGCATAGTGCTGCGCAGGATTAATGAAGAATCCTGAAACACCTTGTAAAAGTGTTTCAAGGTGCTAGGAAAACATGTGAAAAACATCTTTTCTTCTTTTTCAACAAAACGACTTCTGCAGAAACATAGAAAACTTTTTCTTCGTAGTGAAATTGTCTTCATGGACTATACCAATAGAAATGCAAAAATACCGTATGAATTTAGCCGTTTGTATTGTATGTGGAAAAAATTTTCAATCATAAAGTTTGAAGAATCCTTCATTTCGTGAAAAATGGAGTATTCGTGGTGGAAAAAAGTTTTTTACAGCGGCTTATACAATGCACAAAAATTGAAGAAGATAATTTGCGTACATGTAATAATATACAGGGTGTCCCACGATGGTGGCATATTAAACGTTTACGGAGAACAAATCATGAGGTTGTTCTGAAAATTTCGTGAATATTTTGAGCAACAGAAGAGTATTGCTTCCAAATTTAAAAACTTTGGAATAATTTCGGGAGCAGAAGCTTCATAATAAGCGAATCGAGAATTCTCGACTGAAACTCAAAACCATTAATCGACTGAAGAACAGAAATTGTTGTGATCAGGTTCTAAGCCTCATCACTTTCATTGACGCAGATTTCAATACTAAACTGAAAACATGAACAGCATTTGTGGATTTATATGCAGCATATGACCAAAGAGTTACTCTTTGATATGACACAGTATGGGAGGATGGCTTGATTTTCAAACTTTATACTCATCTGAAGTGTGGAAAGATGGTTCACTTACTAGAAAACATGCTGTCAGAAAGAAGGTTTCGTGTTTTTTGATGAAAACAGTAGTAATTCCACAACTTTGAAAAACGGTCTTCCACGAGGATCAGTTTTAGAACCTCTTCTTTTCAATTTGTGTGATATTCCTACGACTTCTTCTGAGAAATTTATTCACGCTGATGATATTGCCCTCGCATTCCGTCATTCTGATTTTAGATGCATAGAGAATAATCTATCTACAGATTTAGGCCCGGTACTTTCACGTGCGAATAAATAAATTTATTCGATAGATAAGTCTTATTCTTAGGAATAGTAAAAATGCAGTCTTTTCACTTTCAGATAGTGTTATTCATCGAATAAATCTGTTATTGAAACTTAATAATAAGAGTTTGTCATAGATCAAATGTAGGTACGTCATTCTTGGTAGAATTTTCTAGATTCTGGATGTATGGTTATTCTTTGTGTGATTTTCACGAAATATTTGCTTTCTAGTTCGAATTATGACAATTTCTACAATGCGGTGTCTTATTTTACATTAATCAGTGAAAAATAGTATACCGTGCTTTCATAGAATTATCATTCGTCAAATAATTTCATCTGAAAGCACCGAAATTAGGTATCCTTCAGATAGGAAATTATTTGACATATACTTATTGACATTGAATAAAATTTATTCGAAGGTGAAAGTACCGGGCCTTATAAATTTTGAGGAATTACTTCTTCGAGTGGCGTTTGCGTCCTAATCTAAATAAAACCGAGGTATCGTGTTTCCATTTGAATAATCATAAAAAATATAGAAAATTTTGTGTAGTTTTCGGTAATTCTTTCCTGGAACATAACTTCAATCCTACCTAACAATCTGAGAGTTACGATGGATTAAACGCTGAATTTCAAAGCCCATTTGGAAAATTTGCGTCTGATGTTTGTTTGACTGGGAGCGGAAGATACTATGAAGATTCCCACCGTTTGACTGCATTGGTCAAATCCAAGGTGTCTTCTGAATATGAGGATTATTTGACTGGAGTACAGGGTGGGATCAGGTCTGACCCGGCATCATTTTGGCGATTCATAAATTGGAAGCGATGCGTAACTTTCATTCCTGAAGTGATGCAGGATGAAAATCCCGCTGTTAAAGATCCCAAGGCCATAGTTGATTCGGTTTTTGCCCTGCTTACTTGAAGTTGACTGGTTCTCACTTGAGTGATCGTCGAATCTATATGTTCTATAATGGTGTCTTAGAAACTGGAGTTCCACAGGAGTCTAATCTTGGTCCATTTCTATTTGTGGTGTTCATAAACGATTTGTTAAATTCCCTGGGATGCATGGCATTGGCGAATGCTGATGATTTTAAGCTGTTCTTGGGGATAGTGATTGAGAAATGCACTAACGTTGAATTTGGAAAAGTGCTTTCAGATGTATTACACAAGAAGATTATAGCCCTTTGTTGGCAGTTACTTCATTGGTGACCATTTCCTCAGCCGTGTGGATCAAATATGCGATCTTGGCATTCTGTTTGATGCTACATTGAGTTTCATACCCCATATCGAAGAACTCAGTGCCTTCGCTTGTAAAATGCTGGGCTTTGTCTTTAGGAGCTCTGAGGAATTTGACGACCTGGAAGTATTGAAAAGTCTTTACTTCACACTTGTTATCAGCATGTTTCATCTCTGCTCGTTCTGTTGTTTTCTTGAAAATGTATCTGTATATTTATCCCATAATTGGGATTATTTCTGTTGGTTAAATGAAGACTTCACACTTGTTATCAGCAGGTTTCATCTCTACTCGTTCTGTTGTTTTCTTGAAAATATATCTGTAAAATTGGGGTTATTTCTGTTGGGTAAATAAAGTTGATTCATTATTATTATAATTATGTTTCATAAGCACCATATTTTGTTTGTTTACCAAATGGTATGTAGGTACACTAATATTCAAAATTTGTTTCAAATGCAAAAAGTAGATTTTCTGACGAATATCCACTTCAAATTTTGAGCAGTGCGTTTTGAAAAATAGGGGAACACTCCATTTCTTGAAAGGAAATTCGACGAACTTTGAGATAAAGTGTCACTCGACACTTGTTTCATTTCAATTTCAAAATTTTTGGGGATGTTGCGCCAACTGTGTCCCTTCACATATATTGATGAATGTATTCCATTAAATTCCGCTATGAGAATTATCAGGAGTGGCTCTTGTTCATTGGAATAACCTAGAACATGCTTCTGACGCATCACCCAAACTTTTTTTTAGTTTATATTAGCTACCTATGAACATTTTGGTGATTTTATATAGTTGGACGTTATTGTACTTTGTCTACCGATGTTAATCATAGGTGTTGATCGACCAAGTTGTGAAATACGGTTGGTCAGCCGGGTGGAAGTGTGCATGACGTATAAAAATCTTTTTTTCATTCTGGTAATTGGACCATTTCGCGTAAAGAAATGGAATTCATTCGTTGCTGTATGAACATGATGAAGTTAGCGGACCCTCTGCAAAGCGAAAGCATTCCCGTTAATGGACACGTTATTACGGGATATTTCGCATTCGAAAAAGCTATTCCAAATTCATGAGGAGAGCCTAGGTCATTTTAGTACTCGAAAGGTTGGAATCTCACGAAATGAACCGTTCAGGACATACCTACACATAAATCCAACATCTTCCATAAGAGTAATTCCTTCGTTTCACGAAAGCTTTGCTAACTTTATTCAAATGAAGAGTTATTTATAAGGTATTTACAGGGTGTAACATTACTAATTGTAAATACTCAAACTAATGAATCGTGAAAATTATTTTTGAGTAACAAGGATTTATTCGGAGATTTTTAATTATTTTTTTCTCGACTCATTTTGGTTACATTTGACAGAAATTGTAGATAATATAAAAAAGATAATACTACATTATGTCAAATAGATGCTTCCGGCTCTTCCTGTAGTACGACAAGCATAGGTGACTATTTGATTCCCCCCAAATCCGAATTCTACGTCACTTCTAATTAAACTTTTTTCAATCTCCAATACTTTCTACGTAAATATTGTAATCTCTTCCAAACCAGTGAAGTTATAACTAGTCGATACTTTATTTTAAATAATAATGCGTATTAATCATGAAAGCCTTTCGGGTCTTTCAACAGGATGAGTCTTTGACTCGTACAAATATTCAAACATTGGATTCTTGAGGTCAAAACAAACACTGTTTTTCACCATTTTTTGCGAGTCGGCTCGGTTTAAGAGATATAGGTTGTTGAAAAACCGTAAAAAATGTTGTTTTTAGTACTATCTGAAAAACGATTTTATGGAATGAAATGAATTTCGGAATATAGTTTTTCATTCATTTGATGAATCTTTTTCGAACACAAGATATCACTCACGTCTTCCAGTTCTTTCATTATGACTATTACGTTCCTTGAAAATACCAAAAATTCAACCCTTGAATCTAAGTTGGACGCTATCTGATCAATATTTGGCCGTTTTGTAAAGTAAAATTATCCTTCATATCTTCTCGTAGAATGCGCTGTTTTCGAGTAATTTGATGTTGAAAAAAATATCTGTGAAATTCGCAAAAATACTACTTTGACCGAAATGCAACTTTTTTTATAAGATCCACAGATGTAGCTAGTTATTCTGAAGGTAATTGTGTGACCTCAAGAATCTACTATTAAAATGTTCCATATAATTATTATTATTAACGGCAAGAGTAAAGGTGAACGTATAAACTGAAAATTAAAATATAAAATAGAACTCGTAAGAACGAGTCAAAGACTCAACCTGTTCAAGCAGTTCAAACTCTAATCCGAAAGTTTATAAAAGTTATTAGGATTCAAAACGAATAAAAGAATGTTCCTTAATTTCTACCAGGTATTTTGAAGACTTGGCCGCTCCTTTTTCCTCCTTCCACATGGGTATTTTTTTTTACATTTTTTGATTCTTCTGAAACTCTGTTATCTTTTTTATCTTTTATATCGTACACGTTTAAAAATATTTTGACATAAGTAATCAGAAATTAATTACAAGCAAGTTTTACCTAATAAAATTATTCGGTATCTTCCAATTTATGTAGATGTAGTAATATGTTGCAGTATTCTTCTATATCGATGTAATTTTTTTTTTCATATCATTTGATATGTATTATTTTTACATTCTTTCGGTTCGGCATACCAAGTCATACATGGAAGAGAATTTTTCATAGAATTTACTTATTTTGAATTTTACAACAAAAGTCTTTTCTATGCTCAAACTTAGATTCAGAATTTGCCGCCGTATGACAAATTTTCAGGAGAAGAGAAAAGATTGAACAGAAATAAAATGGTATTCATTTGAAATAAGGGAACAGGATCACTTTCAAAGCTTTCTGAAATATCCTGTGCAAATGAATAAAACATTTCTTAAAGATTCATTTCAAATAAAAACTCTTATGAGAAATTTTTTCTCTACATAGCATTCAGATTAATCTGAAGCTTTATGTTTAACTTGGAATAATACCTTGAGAAATAATGATTTAATAATGAAAGAAAATTGCAATATTAAGAATATTTACGTAAAAAGTGTGCAACTGTTGAAAAATTGGAAAGTTAGTACGATCTGTGCTACCTACACCGCTACAATAGTTAAATAGTTTTGAAATACAAAAAAAATTCAATATTTTCGAACAGAACTTCCTATAACTCAGGTTGCAGACATCTTAAAATTTTAAGCTCACGAGTATAAACTTGAATTAAGGCTATCTGGATCTGTTTAAAACATAGTATGTGATTCAGCAACTGTCGTAAGGTTTCTTTGTCTATAGCATTTTCATAGCGTTTCGATAAGAGCAGAAAATTCATAAATTAACCACGGTTGACACTTCCGATATGGTATATGTATAGCAAATCCTTTAGAATATCAAGAATATACAAGAGATCGATCAAGAATACAATTATAAAAACCATTTCCAAAATTGAAACCCACTGCGATGTTATAACCATTCATAAAAATCCGACAACCGACAAGCGCCTTTAAACAAAACTGTCCTTTTTACCCAACGAGATAGAGAAAAATGACTGTGCCATTCAAGTCGTCTTTTTTCGAGAAACTAAAGATGCCATCAACTGCATTCCTCTATCTTCCTTTGTTTTCGAGTTATAAGCCAAAATTGAAATTTGGGCGATTTCCAAATCTAAATTTTGACCTATAACTCAAGAACAAAAGAAGATAGAGGAATGCAGTTGATGGCATTATTAGTTTCACGAATGAAGACGACACGAATGGCACAATTATTTTCCTCTATCTCGTAAAAAAGTTGTAGTTCAGGTACCACCAATTTTGCCCACCCGGTATATTAGTTCGAATTCAATTCAGGTTTCTCAATTATTGTTTGTAATTCTGCAAAGATTGTTAAGTGCGTATGGAATTTGCAGTTTCATTGTTTTGTGAAAAAAAAAATCGAATTCGAACGGATTTTCATCAATACGTTCATCAATCTACTATAGACTTTTAGTGGCATTCGGTGCTCGGAAGTTTCGGCAAAGCGCTCATACTTGAGCTCCTCGACATCTTTTCAAATCTCTATCAACGAGAGCATTTCACGTATCGCCATGAGAATAGAAAGCTGCGCATAAGTACAACGTAAGAAGTACTCGAATGTTGTTGCGGTAAAAAGTTTCCTGGAGTAATCCGTATCTGGAAGCGGGGAAATTCAGGTCTGGTGGTTGAACAATATCATGAAGATCTAGGACAAAAGGATGAGATTATAGCAATCTCTTCCTCATTCGATTCCATCGGAAAACGGAAGATTTAAGCTTTCCTCCGGAGCCAATAAGGAAATCCCGGTCGGTATTAAAAGATTACATGGAACAGCATTCAGAGAGGAATCTTCTATTGAGTTGATAAATTTTTCCGATACTTTATGGAAAATTATTTATGGAAGACTGACTCTTCGCAAAGAGATTCCATCAATAGTAAAATGCGGAGATATCTCTAGCGATTTTTCAGATATCATCGGACTAATTTTAATCTCAAACTGACTACCTAGTTCTCTCGGAAAAATAGGTACTTTATAATTTAAATAGTTATGAAGTACCATCTTCTTGCCTGAAAGGTAGGTGGAATTTAATTTCTCTGGCTGTAAAATTGAGGACTGTTTCTTAACGAAGTCTCAGCAATTCAAGACCACGATTACATTCAAACCTAAAAAGGAATTGAATATCGGAAAACATATCATATTCATTCTTCGAATTTAATTTTTTTTTCTGATATCCGCACCAGCAACTTGTAAATATATGTAAATGTACAATGTATCTAGAAACTAGTCAGCCATAACCAATAAACGCATACAAAAGTATTAACGTTTGAATGTGTTAGAAGACGTTGAAAGGTGGTTACTCGTTGAATTTCTCAACGTGTTTTTCCAAACTTAACCTCAGCCACACGATGATTTCTTCTTTAACCAACGTATACAAATGTTTCAAATCGTTATACTATTGCCACCTATGAAAAACGTATCCGTATCGTCCTTTCACAACGTTCATTCAATAATGGATAAGGGACATTATCAACGTAAACTAAAAAAAAGTTCAGCAGACCGTTTCTGTAGCCTCAAAAAAGAAACTATTCCTTATCGTGCTGGCTTGAAGTAATAGGCAATAAGTGTATAACTACACATAACTAACTTGTACTATGCAATAATAAGTAAGAAACGTCACATCAGCGTTGATAGGAAACTATTCAGGAATGCGTTAATCTAACCACCAATAATAAACGTGCTTATTACGCGTGTATTCAATAAAGAGTAAGAGACATTTCATCGATGTTGAGAGTGAAACAAATTAACAACCCGTGACTTCAGCCACCAATAAATATGAAACGTTACCTTATTGTTTCCTTTATCGTTTTATCAATCAGATGTCAAAAACGTTACATCAACGCTAAATTTCGTGTTACCCACCACTAATTGTATTCCCAATTCATAAATTAAGATCATACTAAGTACTAAGTGGTGAATACCTGGGATAGCTTGTATTGGTTCGAGTGTTTGTGTTGTCTAAAAACTATGAATGAATTCTATATTTGGTGGATTTTGTTCAAGGTGACGAAACCAGGATGAATGTAAATTCGATTGAATTGATGATTAACAACCTTTTCTAATTGTAGCTCCTAGAATTCGTATTTCAACAACGTTATTTCGAAACGAATTTGCATCGTTATTTCTTCGTTGAATTTTGGTTACAAAGAAGATAGTACGCGTCACAAACCTAGAATTGACGTGAGGTAGTAGAAATTAAGATCAAACGACATTTTGCTGTTTGTTAACCGATAAATGATAGTAGCTCACTCACGTATGTGAGTTTATTGGGTAGTGAAAGATTGAAAACCAACAATATCCCTAGTCTGAAAACAACACTTTTGGGAATACAGAGTACTCAATTACAGTTATCGATAACTTCTTTTTTTGTTATATGCAGGAGTGTTGTCTGGTAATGCACAAAAACCAACACCTATTTGGTGTTCAGAAAAATCTGAAAGAAAGAAATAGAACCTAGCCAGATGTAACCTATCAACCAACTAAAGGCAAGTAGAATATAGAACCTTGAAGATGTGCATTAACCTAATATATAGGACATAAGTGACCTGGAAGTATTAAAAAAAACCAAGTATTTTACTTAGCCACTATTTCATTTCATATCTTGTTATAGGAATATAACGAGGAATATAACTAGAATTTTATCTGAAAAATTCAAAACTTAGAACTCGCATGATAGTGAATACTCAGAAAATATTCCAGAAACATTTTGAGGATCAACTTCGGGAATTATGGTGATGAGAAGAGGTATCCTCTATAGGCTTCAACCCCATGAATTTTTTTTCAGAAATGCCTATGCCTATACCCAGTGAACGCAACCCTATTAGAAAATTCAGTTATCAATAAGTATGCCTTCAGCAGAAACAGTTAAATGTGAAATGTGTTTCTGTCATCACAAAATTTTTTAATTTGATAAAACGAACATATCTTTCTGCCATAAATAAGAAATGCGCAAAGTTGATTGAAGGCTGGCGTACTCAATATATTTTCATTTTATCATTGGTAATTGACGAATTTTTATTACCTGTATGAGAAAGATCGCGTTTTTTCAGTTTAATAATTAATTCTCATTAAAAAGAAGATTTTAACATTCAAGTTTAATTTTTTTTAATTCAATAAAACTGAAGGACTGCTTTGAATCTAGTGATTACATTTGTAGTTTGGGAATAATGATTTTGACAATAAATACAGCTATAGTTTTGAATTTTTCATTCAGATCTTTCCTTTGATTTTCAAATGATATAATTATTTCATTTTTG
Source organism: Coccinella septempunctata (assembly GCF_907165205.1). Classification (NCBI taxonomy): domain Eukaryota; kingdom Metazoa; phylum Arthropoda; class Insecta; order Coleoptera; family Coccinellidae; genus Coccinella; species Coccinella septempunctata. The sequence goes on along the minus strand of NC_058190.1, from coordinate 7,068,493 downwards.
AAAGATAAGAAGTTGAAGATTGATAAATTATCAGTTATTGAAGAATATGTTTCCCCACTTCAATACGAAAATTCATTAATTTACTGGAGATATTTTTTATCACTATTTTGTTTCTACAATAATAAAAAACGTGGAATTTAGGAAAAACCACATTTTGCTCTAAAATTTCAATTAAAAGGTAGAACTTATTACGATTGATATTCAAATCCATGATTTGAACATTCAAAATTGTTCGATGAAATCCACTGTAGCCCATGTTAATTTTTAGTATCAAACTCTGCCAACCCAGGCGTATATATCTATGAGTTGATGATTCAAGAATATACGTAATGAAATAACTTTTAATCTTCTGAATTTTTTTGTCTTGATTTTTCCTTATACTAATACCTAAAAATCCTACGGATTTGCTTTTTCAAGGAAGTGATATAATACTTGTTATTTTATTTGAGTACTATAATATGCATGAGATAAGCAGAAATCTTATGAAATATGAAATGCAAGCTTCAGATCATTCTATAAATTATATCTTCTTTAAAATTGAAATCGCGTTGGTATTTTTAAGGTCTACCGCGTTCGTATTAACGAAAATTCATTGGAAATTCGCAGTAGCGAGAAAAAAACCCACGAAAATGTAAGTTTTCAATTAGGTAAGTATGCAGCACTATAAATCCTCTTCGTAGCAAGAGAAAAGGAAGAGACCTTTCAAGAAACCGCAATATTTCCCTTTCATTCGAAACCTTCCGAAAACCTCTGATTTTCAATTAGGACAAGTGTAAGGTTACGGAAACAGCCGTTTTAATTAGCTCAACGTGATTCCGAATAATCAGTGAAGGTGGAAAGATATTGATTGATTAAGAAATACATTAATTTTTTCGAGCACTATTCATTATCTCTACATAATATCAAAATATCATTTGGTGAAAAGGAGCACGAATAGTTATTCTCTCGAAATGAAACACTTTTCATTCATTAACCCTATTCCACGGATTTACTTGCGTTTCTGAGAAGGAGAGAGTTGAAATTTTGCTCAAACCATTGGACTCACCGATGAAGAATTCGTGCTCAATATTTGTTCTGACCGGATATCCGTAAATACTCTGACGTTCCTGAAACACGAACGCATCATTTAAAACAATTCGATTCAAAAAAAATTGTTTCTCTTGACTATTGTTGAAATATCTGTACGAGTCACTCACCCTATATACCATTCAGAAGGCGGAGAACTTGCTGATCGACTTATAGGGGAACATTTTGCTCTCATACCCATAAATTCAGAAGTCGAAGCATAAAAACCATTCAACATATCGTCTATACATCTATACATGAAAGAAAACTGTACACGAATGGTATCCCTGAACCACCCCAGAAATGCAGCCATTATTTTTCTACAAAGATATTCTGTTCTCAAGCCAGTTATTCTTTAATAATAAAAAATTCAAGAGGAAACATAGACATAATACAAGTTGTTATTAGATTCAAGATCCAAGACCAGGAATAAATCGTCAAGCATACTTCAACAAGATCTAGGAAAGTACTCTTCAAAAATCCTCATAGAATATTACGCTGCACGAAATCGATACGTATTCCGGTTTCACATTTTCAGGCTTATGCTACTTCAGGGAAATCTGCGGACATCTAATAAAACACTGCGTATTATTCAGTCAAAGAGAGGTTGACATTTTCTGGCATTATTCCCCCGAAAAGGTCATTTGACATAAAGTTCAGGCATTATTTTCCCTTTGAATACCAGAAAACGCTTCTAGAGTTGGGGAAGATATGCGGGAGAGCGTGATGGATTCATAAACCCTCATAATACACAAGGAAACGTATAGCACTTCTTCCAGAATATCGAGCATGAGGCTTAAGGATAAGCTGGATGGGAAGACCTACATTACCGACACTATCATTCATGTATTCGCCCCTTATAGGGGGGTTATTCCGCAAATTGTCCCTGTCACAGCATCATTTCTATAATTTGTCTTATTTATACGGTGTCAAGAAGGTGCGGCAGTTTTGGTTTTATTTTCATAGCCACTATTAATAATTGTCACTCACGTTTGATATGGGACTTCAGTAAATAAGGACTGTTGCATGTTATTTAGTGAATTTTTCAATTTCATAGGGGTACGATAGATGTTTGGTAGAGGAAACTGATTCGTCTTCAAAAGGTTTTTCGTTTACGCAAGACACGATGGTGTCCGTGAAGTTAGCACCCACTTTTTCGAACATGAAGAACTTTTTTTTTGCATTCATTCGTAACTATTTGTAAGACCAAAATTTTCGTTTGTATCTCATTCCACTGGGTGCTAACTTCATGGGCATCCACTTATTGAGTTTTCGCTCAAAATAAAATACAGTTGGAATGTACTTCTTCTTAACTATTTGTAACACAGAAAATTTCGTAACCTCACGCATAATGCAAAAATGAAATCTGTAAAATGCAGAGTTAGTACCCACATTTATGAAAATCCTATATTTCTTTTTTGCTACTGAGTAATTCGTTAGTAATTAAATGTAACATGAAAAATTTGGCTTGTAACCCCTACTACAATGGCATAATGGAACCATAAAATGCGAAGTTGATACCCATTTTTCCGATAATGAAAGACATTTTTTGATTCTGTTCCTCATTTTATCCACACACTGTATATAAAGTTACAAACAAAATTTATAAATAGTTTAGTTTTCGAAAATATGGAAGCTAACTTTTTGCCATTTTCATTATCATTTTCCCATTATAGCTCAGATTGCAAACGGAAATTTTTGTATCACAAATAGAAACCAACGTGGAAGGACCTGAAAAGTAGATGCGTGGGAAGTTAGGATGCAGTAAAAAGCGATGTTTTACCATCAGTATCCTTGAAGTAAAACGCAAAGTTTGGTTCTACAAATAGTTACTCACGAATTACTAACGGATGATAAAAAAATGTTCTTCATTTTTGAAAAAGTGGATGTTAACTTCGCATTTAAGGAGTGTCATTTTCCCATGAAAGGTATGGTTACAAACGGAAGTTTTTGTGTTACAAAAAGTTACTTACGATAGGCCTTCCAACTATATTATATTTTTCTCAAATAATCAAAAAGTGGATCTCCGTGAAGTTAGCAGCGGTGTTTTTGTACCACTACCCTTAGAGTACAAACTAATTTTGTGTTATTGCAGAGTGTGTGGAGGTTATTTGAAGTTTGAAGACCTTCAAGGTAGCCCATATAAGTCGCAGATGCTAAAATAAGGTGAAGCTGATAAATGTGTTCTCTCTTTTATTTTATGAAAAATGAAATGAAGATTCCGAACGATTCTAATGAAAGTGATATTCTCTTCCTTTTATTCATATCAGTGTATTAAAACTCATGTTCTTGGATTAGTAAACTGGGTAGTCTACTTGTGAGTCCCCTCGTCATGGACTCTGCAAGAGTCTAGTGAAATCTATTCTAATCATTAATGAATCATCATGCTATGAATATGAGAGATAAAATACAAAAAACTAGATAATATGAACTCAACAGACAACATTGCAAAGTCACCCACGAATTGTTTCATGACTCAGCACTCAAACAAAATTTGTAGGAAATATTATGCTCTACAACTTTTATAATGAATGCGTAAAAGATTTGAAGCCCAGGGGAGGAGATAATTCAAGAAAACTGATTTTTGTGACCTTCGTGGCCAATTTTTATTGTTTCGGTTAGCTGAAACTGACAGATTATATTTTTTCCGTTATTCTTGAATCATTACCTTCAAAATAAAAAAAACGCCAACGCGCTCGGAAAATGTACACGTGACGTTTTTTTTTGCAACTTTGGCGCCCTCCCACACATTTTCGACACGCTTAAATTGTCAGATGAAGAGAATATATACTTTTCAACATGTAATTAACCACATATATCTTAATCTGACACTCTCGAGTATGTACAATGTTCGTTTTTTTTTATTATTCTGACAAGCTATCCTAGACAATTCCCCCTATATACAGGGTATATTTTTGGTAGAGGTACACTACAGGGTCCAAGGTATCTCTTCTTGTATTGATCTGACATGCTTAAGTAAATCGCGAACTACAACCATCGCAGGAATATGAATGTAAAGAATTTACATACATGTATTATAAAATTCCGGAGCAAAACGTCCGCAGTCAAAATGAATGAATGATGAAAGTTTTATTTTTGACACAAGGGATGCATATTTCTTCAAGAATTATTAATGTCTTATGACAAATATTCACCTCCCGCATTTTCGCCACGTCTTCAGTAAACACCCTGTATTTGCATGGCGTTCATATCGAATTGAGATAAATAGGGAAAATGGCGTGATGTCCGATGAGTACTCGCAAAAAACCGAAACCGATTCATCAATAATAATCTGAATACGAAAATGATAATGGTCAATATTTATCAATCCATAAATATGAACGCGGTCGAAACAGAACTGCAGATACTCACTTGATGTGCCCGTTTCACAATAACTCGTTATGAAACCCACCCCTATATAGATAATTCCGCATAAATGTACGCAGATAAGCGAAATTTTCACTTGAATATACATAACGTCGACCGTTTCGACGTTATGTATGTAATGAAAAGCGACGTAATTATTTTAAATATAATGCGACACCCAATTTATAACCTAGCTTCCATTCAGGGTGTATCTTCGATTCATGAAAGGGCCAACACGGTAATTATGGTGGAGTTTTGACTGCGACTGGAACTCGCTGGCAGGCCAAACTTGGTTATCTGATTCTGCGGTCAGGTGATAAAGATTTTAATATGGCAAAAATGGTTTGCGCTTCTCACTAGGAGAATAATGAATTTTAACTCGGCAACCAAGAAGATATTTATTTGATATGCTGTTGGTCGCGAAGGGTTGATCCTTTTCCGGAAATTTAAGTTGAACTTTCATTTGAAGAAGATTTGTTGTAAATTCCTACATGTTTTCTCAAGATTCATGTTTTTCATATTATCTTCCTATTTATTTTCAATTGTATAAACTTATAACGATTGTATTTTCTGGTTTACCGTGTACCCAGATTTTATCAACTATTTTTTTGTGTCAGAAATGCACATTTTCATGATTTGCTATCCAATTTGTATTTCGTTTTTAAGAAGATAAAATGATTCGACTCAATTAAAAAAAAATTGAATTTTCATTATATTGTATAAGTTCTATACCTCAAGTTGATTGAAGGCCAGTGCAACTGGCCAATTCATTCAATGTTTCAGAAAGTTTAATCTAAAGGTACCTAGAAGTGCTAGAACACGCGCCACAGTGCCTGAACATTTAGGTGAAAAGGCAGATTGGCAAATCCACATTTTCAAGATTGCACAGCTACTTCAATATCCTTAAGGACAGTGAGAAGACGTTAATTGACGTCAATATAACATCGAGACTCTCGTTGAGAGGAGTTACACCCATTCTTGAACACATTAAAGATTAGACTTTATAGAGGGCAAAAATGGGGTATTTCTATGGGCGTTTTTCTGATATTCGACAAGGTGGAGTTTGTTACTATGGCAAGACTCCCAAGAACCATGTGTTCCCGCACATATATTGAGTAATTAATCAACAACGGAGTATCAAAATTTCACGAGACTATTAGCAAAAATTTCATGATAACAATGAGTTTTTCAGTAATGAAAATTTCTTCGGATATGTGTAGGTTGCAAAATGGCGTATGCGCAGGAAACAAATATTTTTGATCTGGCTTTCTTTATTATGGATGAAATATCATGAAATTGAATATCAATTTTGAATAGCTTTTTCGCAAAATAACGAATGCTATCCGAAATTAAGTGAGATAGTGTGTGAAATGATATCCAGACGAGAGTTGTCTAGCAAATTTTTTCAACAAATAATAAGATCTTGCCCATTCGATTGAAAAAAGTGTTGAATTAATGTTGCCGATACTTGACGAAAATTCACAAAATAAGTTCTTAAACTACGAGACTTGTTCCGCATCATCAGTTGGGTGAAGGTAAACAGTTAAGTTTCACCCTTCTCCAACTCATTTTGTGGAAATCGTATAGTTTGTTTTGAGTTCGATTGAAAACAGTCATCAACAATCAGTTGCTTGAGTTGAACTTACAATTATTACAAAAGAATTCAAGATTATACGGAGTTCTGCATATTGAATCTGTTTTCAGCGATTGATTTTTTATTTTACAAAAATTGAAGCATCTGAAAGTTTTGTTGCAAAATAATGTAAGGGTTAATACTTCGTAATTTTTAAAAATTCATGAAGTGACGTTTACTTATTGCGATAGTTAACTGCCAAATATCATACTTCGGGAAATTTCATACAGAAGATATTCAATGACAACCGAATTGTTTCCGTACATTTGAAGAATAGTAGTAACATGGAGAGGAAGAAACATAGATATAACCACCTTTATTTCAATTGAAGAACCAATTCTTGAATTTTTTCGTTTCAGTCTGAAAACACACTATATGATTATCTAATCGTTTATTGAAATAGATTTGAATGTATCCTAAGGAATATTATTCTGTATTCTTTGCAATGTGAAAACATGAAAATGTTGCTTTATACGATTTTAACGTTATCGTTGAGATTGGGCAGACATGTAGGTACTACCAACTTGATTTTTTTGAAGAAATATGTTTCGATTACTAAGACCTATCCTATCATCCGCAGCTTTGGTATGGGGGACCTCTAGAGAGAAGGCTGGCAACCAGACAGCCCATGAGCAAATGCCAAAAGAAAACGTTCTCCTGGAGGTGATTATGAACACAGAACGAAGAGTCTAGTAACAGGAACAATCTCAACAAAATAGGCAAGAACAGGGTGTCTCTAATCTATGGGTTCCTGCTCACTCAAAAATGAAAGGAACTAACGCCCTTGACAGAAATCAGCCACAATTGTCAACAACTGGCTCAGAACCTTTCTGTGTTATGAGAAAATGCATCTACAATCTATAAGAGAGAGGTTTTGGACAAGGAGGAAACCGAAAGAGAAACACAAGCGAGATCTTTCAGTTCCTTCTGAATTTTAAAACACTTCAAAAAGTATCTGGATGGTAGCTAAAATATGCTTATCGTCGCCTCAGAAAGCATATATGATGCAAATTGTTTTATCAGAAACTGTGAAACTGACGAGTAAATATTCTGTGAGGAAGAGGAGGATATTCCTGTTCACTTGATCACAGAGTGCCTCGTCATTGTCAGCGCACAGAATGTCTTGAAGTAGAAAATATGTGGATGAACGAGTAGAAAGCAGTTGTGATGAGGGAACACAATAGATCTAAAGCTCGCAGTGAACTGTAACCCCAAACAAACTTAACTAACAGGAACAATGACTTGAGGGTGCACCAGAAACCAGGCAAGGGCTCCCAAAATTTTGGGAGATACTTTCACATCTCTTCTCCATAGGAGGCCACTAGATATTGCTTATAGGCACAATATTGGAAAAATTTTCCTGATAAAGAACAATGGTCCACTAATATCAAAGGAGCTTCTTAGGTTTGCAAACCCCACCTGGTTTGCCGATGATTCTGGGACATACACAGCTACTGGTGCAAAGATATGAGACGTCACACATCAATATGTCTATTCTTTCAGGAATGAACTGTTCAGTCAGAACTGACAGAACTCTTCTGGAATATATTCGCAAAACATACTCCGGAAAACACATAAATATATATTATGACAGTAATGGAACACTGAAATTTCTCTCTGATGCTTAAGTAATTTCCTACCTACTGGGAGAAGGTAAAACACTTCTGCGTGCTCTGGGCTGTAGTAAAGTTTTTAAAGTTATTTGGTACCCAGCGCGCGTAGAGGCTTGTCAGTTTGTGTAAGCGCTGTCACTTGTCGTACATCTGTCAAAGACTTCTTGAGCAGATGGTTGATTTATTAGAAAACATAGTAGGTCCTTTCGTTCACTTGTTGACATGAGGATGAAACTATCTATTGGAGCAATGGTTTGGCGATTATTACCTGTAGCAGCCTATCAAAATTCTTCCCTATACAAGAAAGTATAACGTATGCCTTATGTCGATGATTTACACATTTCAGCTCCATCTAGAAAGCTGTCCAAATGTCTATGTCCTAACACACTGCATGTTTCTATAATGCTACCTACATTTTCAAAAAGTATGCATGAGGGATTTGTTAGGGCATCTTCATTCAATGGACGGAATTCCTTTCAAACATATGTGAAACACAGTGAGGAGTCCACTGCACTGTTACAGCTTATCAAAGATCAATCTGCTGATGATTCGACTTGTTTTCAGCAACCTCGAATTAAATGAGGAAATTTTTGTTTGGGACTAATGCCTTTTCATCCGTCCTCTGAGTTCAAATCTTCCAGAAAGAATAGAAAACATGATAAGCTGATGAACTATAGATTTTTATGAAGTGAATGCCACCACTATTAGGAGTTACGCCAAATATTTTTCAGTTCAATTTGTCAGGTCAGCCTTCATCAATTCAACAGTGCGAAAAGCTTTTTTGTAGGTCTAGACTCTAGGTACGGTATTTACATACTTTAACAGAGCCGAAAAATTATCAACCACGTTGTGGTAAGTGATTACTGACGCCATTGGTTTTACAGAGCTTGGACAGCACTACATTCCTTCTGTCATCGTATAATGAACCATCAAATTTCAGTTTTTGATTTTCAATTTCCATATCTCACTCTCAACAGAAGAATAGTTACTTGGATGGTTTTTCTCGAAAAGAAAAAACTGCCATATGCTTCGAAGGGTGATTAAAGTTTGGTGACACACACTGTATATTTTGTATTGAAAAAAAATTCAGGTGGATTTGTGTGTGACACTCCTTTCATGTTTTTCAAATATAATATGATATTACTGCTCCTTGCAGTATTATTCTTGCTCATTATAAATAATCCCATTGAGTCTTGACCAATGAGAAAATTTGAAAATTTGACATCAACATCATTATGATTGTACGAAGCTTGTTTTAATGTCTGTACTTGTAATGGTAGTATAGTAACTAATGATTGTTATATATCAAAGTTTGTTCCACAATATATGAACTTCAAGCGATATATTCGCTATCTGCTGAGAATTTTGGATCACTATTGCGATGGTTGGATCCTCAACTTCAATTTTTGTTCAGATTTTGACATTATATTTTTGTTTATAAATACATAGATGATCTAGAACTTTCAATCTATTGACTCATTAACTCACTGAAGAACTATCAAAGGACTATTTATATTTAGCAATTTTATGTGCAAAATTCATTTTCCCTATTTTCTGAACTAAATACTTATTGCAGGATTACCAAACTAGAAGAGTTCTTATCGTTGCAGGGTTTGCCACTGTTATTTAAGATCATTTCGTTTTAGTCAAGTGATTTAACATTCAAAAAGTTGAATAATAAACGATGGCAATTCTCCGAATATTATATCAAGTATGTATTGACGAATGGGCATAGAATCAGCCTAAAAATCCCGTTGGATATGCTGAACTGAAAATCACGCTTTTATATTCTCTAATTTCAATGTACAAAACTGAGCTTTAGAATCGAGTGATCCTCGAAAATGCTCCGCTTTTGCCAACTTGATTGATCACCGAATACATCATTTTTGCTTGACATATTGACTTAAAAGCATGCATCCATCCATGAAACCGATCCGGAAAGAATTGAAAAACTCACCTAAGTATTTTCGGAGATGGAAGTGCGACGTGATGGAAAATGACGAGAACGGGAGAATTTTGGGAGGCCACTGAAAACATAACAGATGCACTAGATGTTATTTTTTTTTTCATCAAACAACTGAAGCATCGGTACACACCCGATCGCGAGTTGTGGGAGAAATGCTGCGCGTTAAAACACCCCTTTCCTTTTATAGAAGCCGGTGGGGTTGGAATCTGCGCGTTCCTTAGCAACTCGGATCATAATCATATCATGCCTAGCATCCCCCTACCGAGAGCTGAGAGGAGAATTACTATGTAAGGGTATTGCTCTTTTACAGCCGGAGTGTGATCGAAGTGTACATGGTATTTGCAATGAGTAATATGGCGATATTTGGGGTGAAGAGTGACCTAATGGAAGGGAGATGCATAGTCACAGTTTCACCGATCCTCAATATGAAAGTGTTAATCTAATCAATATGAATTTGTGTGCGTATACAGAGTGAGTGAAAAGTAAAGCACAAATTGGTGAACAATATTTGATGTACAGAACAAATAGATACTCTGTTCGGTCAGAGCAACGTTCTGGATATATTTACTGCCATATTCAGGCTCAAACCGAGCAAAAACGTTCAAAATACAGTATTCGAAAAAAAAAATATATCAAAATAACCACAATAAACCAAGAATTTAACACTAATTCAGCTGACTAAAAAATGACCTCAATATTATGAAAAGCGCAACTTACGTGGTCTCAATAGGCACATAAAAAAAGCAATAATCTGCTCTCAGTAACAAGATAAACATCAACCTTGAATGAGTCTACAAATAAAGAAGACCGCAAAAATCTAAGAAAGAATTACCTACAAAAATATAATTGTTACCATATTTTTACCAATCTGGAATACATAAAATTTACTATATATGTAAATACATTATCCTGAGGGTAGATTATTGAAGTTTCTTGAAAATTTTTCTAGACTCCACTCAAGTAGAGCTTTTTTTATCTTTGAGGTAATTTTAATCTCAGCTGATACTTCTGTTAAATTGCCGATTAATTATACTGTATATTGAAAAATATGCTGTATTTTGTACATTTTGTCTTCGCCTCAGCATGAATATTGCATTAAATATAGTTGAAACGTCGCTTTGAGATGCAAGAAAGTTTTATTCATTATGGACATCCGAAAATTATAGATAATATTCGTAACGCCTAATCCTCAATATCTTCGGTATTTGCCACTTATTAGAGAAATGCTGAAACATATCACTTTGAATTTAGATTTTTTTATTAACTTTCCATGTTTAATTGAAGAGTTCATCTTGCACCTTCTACGAAGGGGCGAGTTGTGTATTTGAGTTTATTTTATGCCAAAGCTTATTTTCTGTGCCACTTCTGCTGATGAGAAGCATTTGGTCATTGCTGGACTTTCCATCAACCCTTATTCATTATAGGGATGAATAGTTCAACTTATTCGAATTTAAATTTTTTTTTTTTTCGAGGTCAATGACATACACTTTAATAGTGATTGATGTTTTTGAAAATGTTATCGGAAATTCCCCTTTTTCAAGAGCATTTGTTGCATTATCTGATATAAAAATCGCAAATTCACAAATAAATGAACAAATGTAAGTGATAAGTTCTTCCATCAATAACTAACTACCTTACCTAAAACGCATGTTTTCGATACAACTGCAAAACATCGATCACATCTCAAGGGTATTTCACGGACGTCAGAATAAATAATAAATATTCAAACTCGTCATCTTAACACTTCCATCCATATAATTCGAAAAAGTTTATATATAAGCCATCAAAGAACACGTAATCCTGAACAGCGAAATGTTCATCTATTTCTGGCACAAAAATTTGCCAATTAAAAAAGTTAATCCTTGTAGAGGGTGCATATCCAACCCCTCAATTATAAATGGAAGGTTCAGTAATTTGAAATAGAATTATATTGTACACCGAAAATATGACTTTTGTGCATTACATTTTACTCACTCTGTAGATATACCATGATAAGATCTCACGTCGAGGGAAAATTTCTGATGAAGACATGTTTTTCTGGCTCAATTTGACCAAGCTATATTACCACCAAACTTAACCAAGTATGAAGTGATAGCAATTTAGATTTCGCCAGTCGCCAGTGCATCCACAATAACAAACAGGGTGATTCATTAGGAAATGCGCATACAAAAAAGGTAGATACAGGACACCTGGGTGCTTGTAAATAGCCCATATTTAATTTATCTATCTTATTTGTAAGGAGATTCAGGATGATTAATTTATTTTCCTAATTTATCAAATTAATCACAACGTATGAACCACCCAACACATTTTCCTAATATTTGGTTATGAGGTAAACTCAGTCTACTTTAACCCACCTGAAGATGCTATTGTGATAGCGAAACACGTGTCCGTGGTATAAAAACTCATTTTGTGAAACTCGTAAAATCAGTTTCCAGTTCAGATGTACCTACACATTTTCATAAGTAATTTAACTAATTTTCATTTGAAGTTCTTCTTCTATAATCATTTATGTTATTTGCAATCAATAGCTTCTTGATGAAAAAAGCAATTTCGTATTTCCTCGAATATTTTAATGAGGAATTTATATTTTTTTTTCATTGACACATGAATTTCGATATTCTGTGAGTAAGAATTACGTTCGTTTGTGAATATCTACGACAATATTACCTTTACATTAATTATCAACTAGCACTTAGGGTGTTACCACCCCTTGAAACCCAATGAAATGAGTTTTTTATGCAAACTAGAAGCGAAATTCGGCATGTTTTTGAGAATACTCCGTAGTCGTCAAAATTATAGTAAAAAACCTTTTTCACTTCTACGTAAACGAAGGCTTTGATAACACTTCTTGAAAATTTCATCTTTGTAATGTTGAAGGGTAAAGGTGCTATGAAGATCCTTGTGAGCATCCAGAATAGAAAATAAGTTGTGAACAGCCACGGATTATCAGTGCCGTCATTTGATCGAACTCACATTAGAGTTTGGTGGGCAATTCAGAAATATGATTATTTACTAAGTATATATGAATGGGTCACTAGGCGCTAGACCCCTTCTCAGTAGCTTGAGGTGAGTTGCTGTTGGTTATCTTCTTTGGCTTAAGGTTGAAGACATTACATCAATTGTACAATTCAGAAAAATCATCCCAAAGATAGTTGGAGATGGGTATTTCTCGAAGAAATTAACGGATAATTACAAGAATGTTAAATTCTTCAACAAAAAATCATCTTGCATCAATTGAAGACAAAATAATTAAAGGAAGTTTCAAGGCAAGAGAAGCAATTTCACCTTTAAATATACATTTCACACAATAACCAGGACAACTGGCTCGTATTTATAGCAATTAATTTTAAATATTTTGATATAATAATAACAATTATATATTTATTGTGCCTTGAGGCATTTACAATGTATAAGAATGAAAGATAGAAAAATTAATTTTCCGGAACTTATTCTACGACCGACGACATTCATCGAAAATTCTTTTCGCATTCGTTCACCGTAAAATAAAATTCTCAAATGCCACCAATTTTTTGGGTCTCCTAATAAAAGAAAATTCTTCGTCATCCTCTACATTCACAATCTTTCTGATTGTGAAAACATTCAGCTGAAATATAAGTTGCTTAGGTTCAGATGAAACATATAAATTCACTTACATTGAATATGTTCGCTACCGTCTGATATATTGTAGATATTAGAATATCAGAGGTACCTACTATTTAAATGAGCGGACCTGAATTCTAAATAGCAACTTCCTGAAGCCCTATCTTCTCTCTTTTTCAATCACTTTCGCTATTTTTGTAATATTAATTGATATAGTTGTGGCAACGGCGTTATGACATTAACGACCTTTAATGAATGCTAATCTTACTACTTTCCAGTTACAAAAACTTGAGAAAAATGTTTCATGGCCAATCGAGTTTTAAAATAGAAGTGAATGAATTATAGGCTTGAAAAACAATGACCATAATTCTATTTAAGCTGATAGGCATCACGTATAACGTAACTTTTCTTTGGAATTTGTAATTGAAGAGGTGTACAGGTCATTTGCGGAGCCTGCAAGTAATAAACAATGATGATTAAAATAATTCATGGAAAAGATGCCATGTTTCCATCGATTTTGGTCTCTGGAATGTCTCAGAAGAATGATAGAATACTGCCCTGTTGGTGTGCTCATAGATGCCTGTTTGAAGAAAGGTCTAATAAATATACAAGTAGTTAGTTCTTCTTCTCTTGTTCAATTTTCTGCTATATTATGTGTTTTAAATTTATGTAGTCAAAAAAATATATTGAAATTGAAATGAACCCAATTATACAAGGTGATTGATTATAAATGCGCTTGTCTTTTTTGTATCATTTTTCATTAATGCAGGGTGTTTCAGAAGGTCTGTGTGTCATCCTTCCTTATTTTCACAGTTTCTTATTGTCTATTTCAAGTTATTATATTGTAAAACGAATACTTTAATATTAAAATTATTATGTCCGTTTCAGAAAAGAGCGTATTCGTTCCGTTTGAAAATATTTTAGTCAATAAAAATATAATATATTCCTGAATCATAGTTTGATTTGTATATTAAATGAATAGTTAATAGACTGTTATGTCGATTTCAGAAACAAGGTATTCACACCGTTTAAGAGTAGATCAGTGATTTTTTAACGATAAAAATATAATATTCGTAATTCCTAGTAAATTTAGCACGGTGATGGGACAGTTGTATGAGGAATGTAAAAATAAAGAAAAAACATACATTATCAATCAAGAACTCAAAATCAAAATTGCAACTGAACTTTTGAGATTAAACTCTTTTCGTGTAGGTAAATACGTCTGATAGATATATTGCATGAAACACGTTGTATATGCATTCTTTTCAGGATTTAAAGCGGATCTTGAGAATTAACAATTTTTATTAATACAAGGTTCCTACATAACTCCTGTATAACAATTTTCTTCACAAGCCCTGAAAAAGTGACAATATTGAAATTAACCTGACGTTTTGTACTACCAAAAAGACACTTAGCCAGTAATTTATTTGGTTTAACCCATGGTTGTAAGGGGTGGAAAACGCAACGCCTAAAATTTATTTCCAATGTAACTTTTTGTCTTATTATTTGTTTACCATTTGAAAATTTATTTCCAATAGCCTGTTCCATTCTAAACAAAAGATATCTCCTGGTTTTTTTGCCCAAAATAAACCAGTCCGCAGCAAAAAATTATTTTACGACAACTACAGAGATACAGCGTCATAAATGCGAACTGGATTTATTGTTATTTTGTAGTTAGTACCTGCAATAAACGATTAAAAGGTAATTAACAAATCTAATTTATTAATAACAAAACAAACAACATGTAGAAATCATAGTAAATGTTCAATATGTCTACCTTCACACAACGCATGCATCTATCCCCTTTGAGGGGCTGTATCTTAACAAGGGATGTTCCAATGAAATTTCTTTTTTTGAAAGATCCTATCTTTTTTCGATGAGGAATCACCTCCGTAAATATTCTACACTTATTTAGTTACAGCCTGTTTGTGATGGGCAAGATCGAACTTTCATTAAACATACAACATATTTTTTTACATGGGTTGTTTCGCGATAGTTTCAGCAAAGAGTAGCGGAAAATGTTGTCTTGGGTATTCTGAAATGTTTCGGTTTTTCCGCAAGGAGCGCTCTGTTCGCAAAGCTTGGTTTCGCCCTTCGTCGAAAGAATGCACTGCTATTTGTATTTGTGTTGTTCGCTTATCGAACCGTTTTTATCATACCTGAGCTACGGGCCTATTCGCACTGTGAAATTGAGATATTGAAATGAGACACATTTTTTTGGGCATGTTTATTCAAACCAAGAAAGTAGTCAAGCTCGTGAAATTTCATAATACATATATTGAAAACAAATGGAGATCATTCTTATCACTGTCATTTAAGAGTGAGGCTACACTTTTGAGGGCACAAAAGGAGAAAAAAAATAATCAACTCTTAAATTAATAGTTCATTTAGTTTGCCTCTCAAGGTAAATTTCTAGACATAATGGAATTGTCAGTTTGATTCATTTTCTGATGATGATCCACGCATGAATTAGTTTTGTCAATACTTGTTGAACATCCTCAATTGCATTAAATTAGATTATTATTACACCCACATGTTAATGAAGATGATACTCAGTTACATGATTAGAAATAATCATAATATATTTATAATGACCAAATTTCATGTTTTCAACATCGCAGTTGGATTTGGATTGTTCTCTTCTGCTCCTTAATCAAGGGTTTTGAACCAAATGTCATAAAATTTCAAAGTGAAGGCCTACTATGCTGTCTTAATATATTATATCTTGTGAGAACATATTCTAATCTTGTATTTCACAAAATAATAGATGGTGGATGGTCAAAAACTAAGCTGGACTAATGCTAACCTTCCGTGGATATATTTGAACTTCTTCAGAGGTACAAATAAATTCACAGAGTTCAGATATTGGATTTCACAATACTGGATGAAATATTGGTGGAACCGGCCTTTAAACAACTCAACAAGAATAACTATACCAATATGATTAATATATTCTCTTCTTCTACTACCACTACCACAACCACCCCCACTACCACCACCATATGAATCGATTCTGCCGACCTAAAGAGCTGCTGTTTTCGATGGTCCACTCTGTATGAATATTATTTGTGTTCTGTGATTAATACCTCAAAGGAAAGTTCACCAAGAAGGTGCTCTACCACTCAACCCTTATTATTTAAATAATTACATTTTCGAATTAACCATTGAAAGAAGCCAAAATACAATCCAAAACCACAAAAATTAAACAAAATGAGCATCTAAAACATTGGGGATTATCATGTAGTTTTCGGAGACAATCAGAACTTGTATACTATCAGCGTGGAAAGGAGATAAGCCTTGATTTCTCTTTTTTCTAGTCGGTTTACCTAATTTTTTTATATTCAGTTGGAACCGCGTTAAAAAATTGGACGACATTATATATGATACTATTTTGGAAGGTTGATGGTCCGTGCTGTTCAGCCTCTCCAAAAATTAAATGTTTGGGCGGTTATTTATGGATATCATCATAATCGGTCCTTGTTTTATACCCGGTAATCTGACGGGTCAAATTTATTTAGATCTATTGGAGAACGCTATTTATTCAGCACTTATGCAAGTATTGAAGAATACAGAAGACCATCCATCAACGATCATTTTCCAACAAGACGGCAGACCACTTCATTTCGTTTAACCGATGCGTCAGTTTTTAGATGAAAATTTTCATCATGCCTGGATTGGAAAAAGGGGACATATGGAGTGGCCACCCACATCATTTGATCCGGCTCCACTGGACTTTTTTCACCTAAACTTGAAGATTTACTCTACCCAGTCAGGGTCACTGGATGATTTGCGCATTAGGATCATTAATGAATGCCGTCAAATTACACCAGTAATCTTGAGAAATGTACGTGAACGTTTTCAGCAAAACGTATATGATTGCATGAAAGTAAAAGGTGACCATTTAGCAAACTAATAAGTAAAGAAAGTACTTTTCCTCTATTTTACCTCTCATTTCGTTATCGCTGCGTTTTTCGAAGCGAAGTTTCGGGATCAGATAATACTCGATAAGATCTCCAACATGAGGTATCGCAACCTTCCTCATCCCTATTCAAAATCAAGAGATTGTGCTCACCCCCGTTAGGGGGTTGCAGTTACGCGGATGCAAAATGCGAAAAAGTTGTTCTCCCAAAAAAAACTGAAACACCAAGAAGGAGCTGTTTAAATTTCAAATTTTTTCTGGTAAAACATACATAGATAGTATCTTCTTCTTCTTAGTCAGCCTTCCGTTATCCACTGCTGGACATAGGCCTCCCTCATGCTTCTCCATACTGATCTGTCCTGCGCTATCTGAAACCACCTCCTACCCGCATATTGCTTGATGTCATCTAGCCATCTTCTCTGTGGTCTTCCTGAGCTACGCTTTGTCAATCTTGGTCTCCAGTGTATGAGCTTGTATGTCCATCTCGACTGATCTTGTCGTGCGACATGACCCACCCATTGCCACTTCAAGTCTGCAATACGGGCTATCATATCTACGACCTTACTTCTTCGTCGGATTTCTTCATTTCTTATTCTGTCCCTTAGACTAATGTTGAGCATTGTTCTTTCCATGGCTCGTTGCATTACCCTCAGTTGATTAGTTGTGGTTTTTGTCATCGCC
Source organism: Coccinella septempunctata (assembly GCF_907165205.1). Classification (NCBI taxonomy): domain Eukaryota; kingdom Metazoa; phylum Arthropoda; class Insecta; order Coleoptera; family Coccinellidae; genus Coccinella; species Coccinella septempunctata. The sequence goes on along the minus strand of NC_058190.1, from coordinate 7,050,647 downwards.
ATTGTTTCCAGGCCATAAGTCGCTACTGGCAATATGCATGTCTCGAAAACTCTTCTTTTTAGGTTTATAGGAATTTCGCTGTTTCTAAATATATATTTCAGTTTTCCGAAGGCTATCCAAGTTAGTCTTATCCTTCTCTTAATCTCTGCTGTTTGGTTTTCTTTTCCTATTCTCATTGCGTGTCCCAAGTATATATATTCCTCCACATTCTCTAGTTTTTCACCGTCTATATATATTTGTTCTGTTGTGTTGTTATTTAAGGTTTTGGTCTTCGAAATGTTTATTTTCAGCCGATCTTTTTAGAGGCATCATTTAGTTGATTCACCATCTCCCTCAGCTCCTGTATGCTGCTACTTATAATGACGTGTCATCGGCGAAACGTAGGTGACTCAAGCACGATCTATCTATATTTATGCCTTAAGTTTTCCACTCCAATGATCTAAATACATTCTCTAGCGCTAGTGTGAACAGTTTTGGAGATATGGTATCTCCCTGTCGAACTCCCCTATTTATTTTAATTTTTTCTGTCTTTGTATCCTCGTTGATTCTTAAATGGAGTGAGGCATTTTCATATATATTTTTCAGTAAGTTGGTGTAACGAGAATCTATTCTGGCATCGTCCATTGCCTGTGTAAATGCCCACGTTTCAATGGAATCAAACGCCTTATGGAAATCTATGAATGCCATATACAGTGGTACATTGTACTATTATACTATACATAGATAGTATAGCAAAGAGAATATGATTAAAATTTGGAGAAAAAAAAACGAAGGGTTTACAATTTTTTCATTAAATTTGTTAATGATGTGTTTGTCCAACGCGGTTATCTATACACCCCTCAAGACGTCTTGGCGTTGATGCAAGAAGATGGTCTATTTCTTCTTTAGGGATATTATCCCAAGCTACCTGTACTTCATGCCTCAGAACCGTCAAAGTCCGTGGGGGCTGGGGTAAATTTCCAAGCCTTCTACCCATGATGTCCCTAACATGCTCTATGGGGGAAAGATCTGGGGATCTGGGTGGCCATGGCAAAAGATTCACACGGGTCGCTTCAAAAAAGTTTAAACTAACTCTGGCAACATGAGGTCGAGCATTATCTTGCTGAAATATTGGATTCTCGAGGCGGTTAAGGTAAGGGAGAACTCTCCACTATTTCTTGAAGGTAACGCAGTGCTGGCATGTTACCTCGAATAAAGACTAAAGGTGACCTACTTCCATGTGCAAAAGCACCCCATACCATAACGCCTACTGTCCGGTGTACATGACAAATTGAGGTTCACGTCTTTCTCCTCGACGTCGTCTTACCCTTCTTCGGCCATCATGTGCACCCAAGGAGAATCGAAATTCATCATAAAAGACGACCTGATTCCAGTCCACATTCCAATGTTGTCATTTTCTGCACCACTGTAATCGTTGCCGTCGATGCTCAACCGTAAAGGTAGGTAACACAAGATGGGGTCGATAATGCTGCAGTCCAAAAGACATTATACGGAAGTAAACCGTTACAGGATGGCCTTGTTCTCCTAACCACTCATCAGCCAAAGATCGAGTTGTCGCAAATCGGTCTATAATGGCCATAAGTCTCAGACGCCGATTTTGAACTTCATTTGTGCCCCTTCGACGTCCGGTGCCTACCCTTCTTCAATTTTGGGCATTATCAAACCACGCTTGACAACATCTCATACCAGTAGTTGGATTTCTGTTCGCAGGGTTAGCGATTTCTCGAAATGACAACCCCGCCTCCCGTAGACCAACAATTCGATCTCTTTCAAATTCACATAGCTGGCGATAAATTTTGGGTAAACGTACTTTAGGCATTTTAACAACAATTAAACATCGACTTTGGATCTCTTCGAACAGTTGGTTTTTTGTAAAATTTAAAAAATTTGACGAAAACGACTACAATATTTAAGTAACAAAAAATGTTTTCATAAAAAAAACCATTTTTTTCCAAATTTTAATCATTTACTTGTTGCTATACTATCTATGTGTTACCAGAAGAAAATTAAAATTTAAACAGTTCTTTCTGGATGTTGCAGTTTCTTTGTCAGTTAGTATATTTCCTGTTGTGTTTATGAATATACAATAAAACCAGCATGATCGACATTCTGGACATTTCCAGAAGACACAAAAATTCTCAAAGAAGAAAAATATAAGATAGAGTGCATACACAAATGAAGTAAAAACGATTTTGTCAGTGGGCTACGGGTTTATGCGTTACAAAGAATTGATGAGACCTAAAAAACTTACCTAAAAGGTGTGTTCACAATCTGCCTACTGGATCACTTCCGTTTTTTGGGTCTTAGCTTTCATTTATCCTGCAAAAATGAAATATCACTCATAAAACCCCAGCAGAAGCAGCGAAATAATAACACATGCTGAATAATTTTCATATCGGTTATCCTGATGAAATGTGGCCTCCCTCTTCCCTATTTTATGATCCGACCTCTGTCCAGTGGTCTCTGTTTCGAGTCTGGAATTCGACAGGAATGTTTGATAATCCGTACAGCATGCCCAAGCTGTGGCATGCCGAATTCCAGACCTGCATATAACCGACATGACTTACTTCTGATGAAATATATCCATTACTCAAACTGTTACGAATTTACAGCCTTAAACCGTATTAAACTGATGAAATGAACGAGTTTTGGAATTCATGAATTGCGGTTTGTATATGGAGATGTTAATAGTGTCACATTCATCCAAGACCTTTTGCTTATAATATTCCGACGCTTCCAACTGCAATCCTGATTACTATAGTCATATTTAAACGATTCAGTTTGAGACTTCGGAATGCGTAGGGAAAGGGGGTAAGAGTAAGCTTTAAAAAAAACTATTGTTTGCTCCTCTAACGAAATACATGCAGCGACACTGTTATTGGCTGTCATTAGTTCTTTACATTTTTCATTTGTATTTTTTGATGGTTAATTTCGAAATGAAAAAATAGGTGTATAATGCGTCATATTCTTCGTCGGATTCTTATCCTATATGGATGGTGAGATGACGAAATGCCAAAAAAGTGATGACGATATGGGTATTCTAAAAAGAAGGTTTTTTTTTGTGTTTTTCCGTAGATTTATTCAAGGTAACGGGATGCATTAATGAATAAAGATTGAAGGCAACATTAATAAAATCTATACTTTTAAATGCACCAATCACAGGTCCATTGTTATTACATCTTTGTTTTACGTACGATACGATGGCCCATACAGTGCATCCAGCGTGAACCTACTCCTTACACCTACTAGAACAATACAATGCAAGGGTGCTCAAACTGTCGATCACGATCGACCGGCCGATAGCGTGAGATTTTCAAGTCGATCTCGTAGAAATTAAAAAAATAGGTCGATTCTGATCTTTAGATTTATCGAATGGAATGAATTTCGAAATTTCGGTTTTAATTAATTTGATGAATCTTCTTCGAACACAAGATATCACCCACGTCTTTCAGTTTTCTCATTATGAGCATTTCGTACCATAAAAATATCAAAAAAAAATACCAAAAATTCAAGAACCCAATTCACATTCCATTCACATTTATTTTAGCAGTCTTATTATTATCTTGATCAAGATAATAATTTGGCAAATTGTTCGGTAGGAATAGATCATATTTGGATCAATTTACTAAAGAAGGAACTGTCATCCGGTAATTTCAAAATTAAATGAATCAACGTTTCTATGTAGTCTCTGTTTCTATGTATTGACAATTAATGTCAAACAAAAGCCACAATTCAGAAGATTTTCGAAAATAGATTTTTCGTCTGATGAAGGAGTCTGATATAGACTCCGAAACGTTACAGAATTATAATTTCAACGTTATTTATTTTCAGTTCATTGTCAGGCAACAATTTTTTCTATTTAATTTGCTCCTGACAAATTAGTGCAAGAATTTACGCAGGAGCAAATCGTTGATTTCATTTTTAATTGATTTTGTTTCAGAGATTGGGAGTGAAAACCCTAAAAAGTTTATGAAGAAGGGCAACATAGCGTTGATTCAAAACCCAAAAATGTTTTGACAAGCGTCATAACCCCACATTTTCGTACTATACAGAGTGAAATGTGTCAAATTTCCATGGCCAACCGAGTGCTAAAATAAAAGTGAATGGAGTGTATATATGTTCCAAGAATATATTAAGGAGACGAAGATGATCTTTCAATTAGTTTAAGATTGTGTTTGTTTGACTTTTGCGATTTTCTGGTCATTATATTGTATTTGACGTTTCTATTTTGACTCGTTGTTGGCGACGTTTTCTGAAAGTTTTGTTGAATATTTGTTAAGAACTAAATATTCCTCTCTTACAGATTGATATTCTTTAGGTTAATATCTAATCCTGTCTTTTTGTGATTGTTTCATTGAGTGTTCTTTTCGTCTTTTTAGCCCTGAAGAAGGAGTAATTATCTCCGAAACGTAGGAAAATTAAATTAGATTTGAGAAGAAATACAGTGCAAATTCTTGATAAGTTTTTCATATAAATAACAGTGTTTTTTATCTTCATTAGTTAAAAAATGAAGGGAGGGTTCAAATAAATCGATTTCCGGGACAAATCAGTACCTACCTGAACAAAAATAAAATTCATTTCACTTGAGGCGAATTGTTTCAAATTTTTTCATTCGAAAAATAAACTATCATCCTTGAAGACTGGAAAACGGTAAATATTCTCGAAGTAAACATTTTTATTGAGTATTTTCAATGTCTCATGAGGAAACCGAAAAAGAAAATAAAATATAGAGAGAGAGAGAGAGAGAGAGATACATTTATTCAATCATGTAACCAATACAGTTGTTGATCTTGTCAAACACAATTCATTTACAAAGGTAAAAGAAAAAAGAAAAAAAAAAAAACAAAATAGTAAGAAAAAAAAACAAAATAGTAAGAAATTAAATTCTACAGTTCCTCATAATTTCCTTCATTTAGGAACTCGTTTAAACTGTAATAGCATTTCTTTACAAGAAAATTTTTAAGGCTACTTTTCTGTACACTGAGAGATCGTTTTTTGAATTTTTCAGGTAAATTATTCCATATTGACAACAAACTATATGTAACATTTCTCTGCAAGTATGAGAAGTTTGGCTTATCCTCAATTAAACAATTTTTCCCTCTGGTGTTATAGGGATGTTCTATATTTTTGAATTCAGAACGATTATTAATGACAAACATTACACACTCATATATATACAAACTGTAAAGGGTTAATATACTAAAGTTTTTAAATATAGTTTTACAGGTTTCAGTTTGTTTCATTCCAAAAATTACTCTTAAACATTTTTTTTGTAGTAGAAAAATTCTTTCAACTAATGGAGATCTTGCCCAGAAGATTATCCCATATCTGATTCTTGAGTGAACGAACGCATGATAGGCAGACAATGCAGCATCCACCCCTATTGTATCTCGGATGACCCTCAAAGCATAGCAATGTCGTGCTATATTTGGAGCAAGTTTTTCAATTTGACTCTTCCAGTTTAGCTTAGAGTCAATATTTAATCCTAAGAATGATAGACTTTGTGTTGTTTTGATGTTTGTATCTTGATGTTTTAAATTCAACTCATCTGTTTCTTCACCTCTGAACAATAAGACTTTAGTTTTGTCTATATTAAGCATTAGGTTGTTTTCATTAAACCATTTATTCATTTTTTCCATATCTTTTTCAAGACTAGATCTACAATCATTTAAATTATCAGCTTCAGTAATTATAGTTGTATCATCTGCAAACATAACAGCATTATTGTCAGTGCACTGAATCAAATCATTTGTATAAAGAATATAGAGCAATGGACCTAGGATAGATCCCTGGGGAACCCCGCTCTTCACTTGTTTCCACTTCGAAGTCTTTATGTTACCATCTTTCCCCTTGCTGGTTGTTTTTTGCATTCTGTTTGTGAGATATGACCTTATTAGATTCAGTGCTACACCTCTTATACCATATTTTTCCAACTTGGCTAATAGCTTCTCATGATCAACCCTATCAAAGGCCTTTGACAGGTCCAAACATAGAGCAGCTGTGGTGTGCTTTTGGTTCAGTGATTTTATTATGGTTTTGAGTGCTTGGTATATCGCATTTATGGTAGATTTACCCCTTCTGAAACCGCATTGCTGTTTAACTAATATGTTATTTTCCTCAAAAAACTTAATGAGTTTATCAAAGATTATTTTTTCAAAAATTTTGTTCACATTAGATAGTAGTGATATGGGTCTGTAGTTGTCAAATCTTTCTCTACTGCCTTTTTTAAATATTGGTATCACAAGTGCTTCCTTTAGCATCTGAGGATACTTCCCTGTTTGTAAAATCTGATTGAATATATGTGTCAGAGGTGATGTTATTATTGATGCACACTTTTTAAGAAGTTCCACAGGTAATTCATCATGACCAACAGATTTTTTATTTTTCAGATTTAGGATATAGTGATACATTTCTTGCTCTACAACTGGACTCAGAAAAATACTCTTACTGCAAGATTTTATGTTATCAACATTAGTATTTACTTCACTGTTTTTCTTGATTGAGTCAATAAAATATGAGTTGACACTATTTAGTATATCGTCTTCATTTCCTTGAGGAAATGCATTCAGAATAGAGTTACTTCCACCATGTTTTTTATTTGTGATGTTGTTTACCAGATTCCATGTGGCTCTGCTTTTATTTTCAGCTTCCATTATATACTTCCTGTTGCTCATCCATTTAGCCTGTCTAGTAACTTGCTTGAGTATTCGACAGTATTTTCTATAGTAATCAAGTGTTATTTTTCCTTCCTGTACTTCATTCCAAATTACTCTTTTTCGCTTACTTGATGTTCTTATCCCAGTAGTAATCCATGATTTTGTGTTCCTACTGGCAGTGCATTTTTTTTGTGGGAAGATAAGGTTTAAGTGAATCTTCATTATCTCTGAGAAACCGTTATATGCTCTTTCCGTATCCATTTCGTTCATCACATCCTGCCAAGATACATCCTGTAAGCTGTGAACAAACTGTTGAATTTTGGTGTTAGTGAACAGTCTTTTTTTCTCAGTAGTTTTTTTATGTATAACATTATTACTTTCTATGGTTATGAACTGAGCCATGTGATCACACAAAAGAGAATTTATATTGCTGTTATTTGCAAAATCAAGAGTGTTGACAAAGATATTATCTAACAAAGTTTTTGATGTTTTTGTTATTCTAGTTGGTTCATATATTGTTGGTTGTAAATCATAGCTATCAAGCATATCCAGGAAATTGTATTTTGCTTCACTTTCTTCCATTAAATTGACGTTAAAGTCACCGCATAGTACCACTTTGCTTTTAGCAAATTTTTTGTTTACTACATTGAGTAATTGATCCATTTTAGTCATAAATACCTGTATACTTCCCCGACAAGTTCTATATACAGACAAGACCATTAATTTCCTCGATTTGCTGTACACACAAGATACCTCAATCTGCTTTTCCACACTTAAGTTGGTGATATCTGGAATGTCTTCAAAATCATGAATGTTATCCCTGATTAAAATACATGTTCCCCCATGGATATACTGTTCCCTGGAGAAATTTGATATAACATTATATTTTGGGATTTTCAAAAACTGAATTTCCTGCCCATCCATCCAGTGTTCAGTGAAACACATAATATCAGGAGGTTTTTCGAGTTCTTCTACCAAGAGTTCTATTTCAGGCAGTTTGTTTCTCAGGCATTGTATATTCTGATGCAATATATTTAAGCAATCACTTAATTCAATTCTCTGTCGATGTTTCTTCTGAGGTGTAAAAAATGGTTAACAATAATCCCCTTTCCCCACATACTTCCATTCATAACTTTGTCCTTTGAATCAACTGGGACATATATTTTAAAAGAGCTTTTGAATTTATCTTTTTTAGTCTTCATTTTTTCACATTTGCATTTTATGTTGAAGGTCTCATCTATGTATTCCTTCACTTCTTGAGCAACTACATCTGGATTCAGACCCGACACGAACAGACAACATTGGTTCTCGGCTACTGTCAAGTTGAATTTTTCTAATTCTCCTTTAATTGGAGCTGGTCTTGACCGTTTTGAAGTTTTCCTTTTATGTCCTACTAGATTCCATTCTCCCATTTGCTGACCGTCTCCTCCTGAAAACTGAATTCTGTCCTCAAGTACGCCAGTGAGATCCACAGTACCATGATCAAGTGGGTTTATTCTATTTTCTTGCATTCTTGCAATATTAGGTGATTGTTGTTGTTTACCTTTACATTCCACATCATGCCCTTTTCCCGTAGAAGTTGTCGTTAATTTTTGATTTTTGCTGAGATCTCTCTCATGCATTTTGGGGTTTTGTTTATTGTTTGATGTAAATGTGTTCTGTGGTTTCCAGTTCGAGGTTATACGAGACATGGGTATTTCTGTGACTGTTAAATTGTCATTGCTTTCAATGTTTTTATTGTTTATGATTTGACAATTTTTTTCATGTTTGGACTCCACTTTTTTAGGATCATCATTTTCTAACCTTTTAATCTTTTCAAATAAAAGTTGATTATTTTGCTTCAAAATCAGGTTTTTATCATTTATTTCACTAATGAGTCGTTCTCTACTCTCCTTATACTCTTCTAGCATGGACTTTAGATGCTCAATTTCCGCTCGTAACATTTGATTCTCATACTTCACTGCCGTATTTTCCTGTTTCAGTAGTCCAATTTCACTCTCACCTGACCCCTTTTTCACCACTCTTGGTTTTTCGATTGTGGTTTTAGTAGATTCATTCATTTCACAGCACTTTATAAAGGTTTCATCCAAAAATGATAAGCCACTTTTGTCCATAAGCCTTTTTGCACATGATTCGTGGTAAGCACCTCCGCAATTTTTACATATAAACGTTGTATATTGCTTTTTAACGCAACATTTGAAATATCTGCCACATTTTTGTGTAGTTTTTAATTCTAGATCGGCACTTTCTTCGGAGTACCGTTCTGACACGTCATCATTATCCGCCATCTTGTTGTTGTCTTGCGAAAAAAAAAACACTTTTGACACCTACTCAGTGAAGATTTAACCGTGGTTCGATTGTGTGCACTCAATTATTATCGAATAGAAGGCTGTTGAAAGTACTGGTAGAGAAAATATACCTAATACATTTTATATCAACGTTCTGAAATCGTGCTTTGAGATTCTAACCTGCTAAAATTCGCAAAACGATTTCCTTTTATTCGCATACTTCGTGATTCGTATACATCACATCCTTCCGCACACCACATTGATTCTGATATATGAGGAATTACCTCCTCGCAAACTAATAAATGGCGACTTATGAAAGCGGACCACGAAAAAAGCTTCTGGCCAGCTAACGGGGGAAATATAAAATGTATTAGAGTTGACTTTCAGCAGGACTGACGTAGGTGCAATCGGTTGAAAAATCGGAGCAGGCGGCGGTGCACCACCAGGACAATTTGTTAAATCCCGACGATTTATGTCGGCTTCATTCACTTGTTTAATTTTTTATCGGCAGGCTGACCACGGTTTCGGAATGATTGAAGTTGAAACAGTCGGAAAAATAGGAATTTGCTGAAGTTCATCGTACGGGAGAGATGATGGACGATAATGCAATGTTGGGGGTACGCTTTTGGACATTAATGTGTGCTTTGAATTGTGCGTAGACATATTATCAACTCAATGTTCTCTTTCTCACCACAGCTTCCTCAAAATTTTTCTCTCTTGCATCAATCTTGCATCCCCCCTAGTATGTATAGTTTCATAAAAAAGTTCGGAATAATAACCCAGAAAAAACAACCTTCGAAGACCACAATAGTCTATTCATTCTTAAGTAATTTTGTTCCGAATTAATTTTGGAGAGAAATATTTTCAGTTTCCAATTCAGGATTCCAACATCGTTCGGAATTGTAAACATTCCGCACGGTTTTCATTTCGTTTTCATCTCCTAAAAACGATGTCGCACCGTATAAAACATCCTGAATTGGAAGATAACCGTGTTTTTTGTTCGCTAGCACAGATAAGTCGAAATTAAGACGTCTTAATCGACGCAAATTTTACCGAATTTCGACAGTCGGGGCACATCTGATTTCCGCACCCCCCTGTAGGTATAAAATTAGATGTTCCCCCGCAGGTCACTTCACTTGCTTTTCACTTGCGACTCGCTGTCACATACGATTGATTCACCCGCTCTTAACTGACGATTGATTCACTCGCTCTCAACTTACGATTAATTGCCTTACCTCAGACTATAGTGCCGTCCGCCGTAGTAGATTAGCTTTCTGCCGTTGAATTTTATTAGAGGATTTCTTTTGAGTTCCGTTTTCACCATTCAGAGTAAAAATTTCCTTTTTTTTCTTCACGGTATTGGGTGATATTTTTTTTTGTTTTCTGGGAACTTACGAGTGCAAGTGGCCAAACGAAACCATAGGTAAGACTACACTCCTCCTTTTTTTGTCTTTTTTATATCATTGGAATTTTATATCAGCCTCCCTTTATCCCCTACTCCCCGGTTTAGGTTCCACTCCTACTGCTGAAGCACCCCGCTGGCGTGGATACTCAGGGGGAACAGAACGAACTTTGGAGTGGCGAAAAACTTCCTTCATCCCTTACTCCCTAGTTTTAGTTCCACTCCTACTGCCAAAGCACCCCGCTGGCGTGGATACTCAGGGGGTGCGGAAAGCATTTTGGAGTGGCGAAAAACTTCCTTCATTCTTTATCACCCCGTGTTAAGTTCCACCCCTACTGCTGAAACACCCCGCTGGCGTGAATACTCAGGGGGTGCGGAAAGCACTTTGGAGTGGCTAACCCTCTTTCCTCCCTCATTTGTTCGACGCTCACTACTGCTCTTATTGAAGAACCCCGCTGGCGTTGATACTCGGGGGGTGTAGAACGCATCTAGGTGTGAGCTATCGGGAATCTGTGCTGTGTTGTTTCATCCCTAACCTGGCTGAGGTCCGATACCTGTCCGTTAAGTGTGCGTCTTAGGTTCTGGCTGGCGAACTCGTCCGTAAACCCCGTATAACGTTTGAGATCGGATCCTGTTTCATTCCGTCCGTTTTGCCCCTGTAAATTCACTGATCTCGGGTGTTTCACTGTACAAATTTTATAATAGTGCCATTTGTGTTTCCATGTACGAGTCGACAAATATAATTTGTGTACGTTGATTTTGACTTTCACTGGTTGTCGCTAACACCACAGACACCGAGGAAACTTGTCTTCGGCTCGTAGCTACCAGGGTAGGTTCGCTATTTTCCCTTCAAAGAATAGCTGGTGTTATTCTAATCTAGAATTCTAATTCTAGAATCTAATATGTTAGATTCTATTCTAATGACAGATCATTTAGCGCCCATCTCTTAGTGAAATAATACTGAACATCTGAAGGATGCAGACGGCATCATCAGCTCAACCTTGAACGGCATACGATGCCCTGGTTTCTCTACACCAATTCTGGTGGACACTTTGATATCTAGAGATGTCTACAAAGATTAGTTATTCGGATTATGTTTCTGCTGGGCGAAATAAAGGATACCTGGAATTGGTGCTAATGCCCTGTTATGAGTTGCTATCCATATTGCTAGCCTATTTCTAGAAACTGATGATTGACATGAGTACCGATTAGTAGACATATATAGTCTTATTCATCAAATTGGTTGAGGACTATGGTATTTCGAATCACAATAAGACTCGGCAATCATAGATTGTAGCGTCATAGTTGCACTCCGATCAAAAACGTACTTTTAGGTCTGGGCTGTTCTAGAATGTATGTGGGAAGCCAAGATAGGCTTAGCCTCAGCATTCATCAGAGCACCTATATTAATATATACTGGGTGTATTTGAAGATGAGGCTGTTTTTTCAACAGAAGGTAGAACTGGTCAAAATGAAGCGTTTAACCAAAATTCACCTATACAAAACTTTATAAATGACAAAGTTGAAAAAAATTTAAAATGATTACTGAAATGGATCCCAATATGACCCTAGACTGTTTGTTAGCTGAATTATCGCAAAGCTGTGGGAAAAAACTTATCTACTGATTCGACCATATGATTTCGTTTAGGATATCGGCTGGTTCGATATTTACGTGGTAATGAAAATGGACACTTAGGATTGCCAATTGTTCTCATTACTTTTAAGTACCTAATTCACACGATTTTCTGAAATGTATAATTTCGACAACAACTGACAGAAGAGACTCAGGACACAAGTGTAAAAAATAGAATAATATTTCAAAATCCCACCAATTTTTTCACAATGGGATTCACAATATTTTTCTTCGAGCATTCCAACAAACGTAAAAATGGGATGATATGGGGAAACATCATAGCACTTTTTCAACATAACTAACATAAGCACTTTCAAGAAACTGCCTCGATTTTCTACATTTTTTTTCACCCTAAATTGCACGATACAACAATTATGATTCTCTCAAAAGTGACCGGATGCAGCTAATCCGATGAACTTGGTACCGACCATTCATCGTCCAGCCATATGTTGATGTTATGTTTCGTTGTTACGGTGCCGGAGTCACCTTCCACAGTCCCGTACTTGGAAATCAATAAAATTTTGTCGAAGTTCTAGGGGTTGTATCTCAACCATCTTGGATATTTTATATAGACAATTTGTGGTGAAATGACTTATTTTGATGAGCTCTACCTTCTGTCAAAAAAATACCCTGTATAGTACCTACATTCCCAAAGCATGAATGTAGTAGTCTAAACACTGTCAGAAGAACCATTTTTAATTGTTTAAGACGACATGTTTCGATTTTTACGAATCAGGTCCATGAAATCTAAAATATTGATAAGTACAACGTCAGTAAAAAACTCAGTGGGCTGCCTGAAATAAGAGTGAGGTTGTAAAATCTTATAAGTGCTTGTGCTTTTTTCTTCTTGAGGTCTGAATATGAAATTTAGATCAAGAATGTGAAATGATAACAGAAGGTGAACGATATCAACAAAAACAAACAACAAGGACTCAGACGTTCTAGTTCAAATTACAAAATTGAACTATGAGATAGGCAAAAAACGGTTTTGCTATTATATACTTACCAATATTGGTTCTGAAAATTACATGTGTGGTCAAGCTCCTTCATAAACTCAAATGATAAAATTCAACTTGCGCTGTATCTATTGTGGAACATCAAACACGAAAAATGGGAACATTTCCAACGAATAATTCTCATAAATAAATTTAAACAGAATATTTAGTAATTCCTGGAAAAGATATTCAGATGAAACTTCTCCAATTCGAACTAGTGAAAATGTAGCATCACATTTAGCGGCCGTATACCGACTACCCGAAAATAATAGAAATTAGATTAATAAATTTATAGGAATTTCTAAAACAAACATATGCCTTCTTCAAAAAGTTGAAAGAATTTGAACATTCGATTATGAAATATAATTTTAAAGAGACATTTCATGAATAGATAATATTCAATAATTGAATCCTCCTTTCATTACCAAAATATGGGTTATAATAATTGAAATTGAAATTTTTTGATATGCAAAATCGATATAGGTTTATATAAGGGAACTCCTTCACATACAGAATATTGGTTCGATATAGTTAATGCACAAGGACTAATGCATACAAGGTGCAGCTGTCCGCACAGTTTTTGCACACTGACTGCTGCATTTAAAATCCTGCTTGCTGTTCAGTTTTTGCACAGTGATTACTGGACTTAAAGTACAGCGTGCTCTTCAGTTTTCGCACTGTGACTGCTGCACTCAATGTGCAGCTTGCTGTGCAGTTTTTGCACCGTGACCACTCCATTTAAAGTGCAGCTTGCTGTGCAGTTTTTGCAGAGGGACTACCGCATTTAAAGTACAGCTTGCTGTATAGTTTCTGCACATTACTGCTGCATTTGAAGTGCAGATTGCTGTACAGTGATTGCAATGCCATCGATGTACTTGAAGTGCAGCAACGCTGTACTGTGGCTGTATGTCAAATGCAGTTTGTACTGTACAGTTCAGCGGGACATATACGGTCCGTTTTGGTACATTTTCTGCATTACCATCGCTGCAGTCAAGTGCAGCATACGCTGTGCAGGGTGGGCAACATTGGTGATACTTGAACTACAACTTTTTAACGCAACGAGATAGAGGAAAATGAATACACGATTCATGTCGTCTTTTTTTTAAGAAACTAATAATGCCAACAACTGCATTTCTCTATCTTCTTTTGTTTTCGAGTTATAGGCCAAAATTTAAATTTGGGCGATTTCAACTTAAGTTGAAAATGACCAAATTTGGTCATTTTCTCCGTTTCTGTTTTTGCTAGGATGTTGAAATGAAGACATTATACAGACACTTTTTCGATAGCAATCCAGTGGCGTACTATGATTTTTCCTACAGGTTCATTTGCTGAGCTATAACATGAAGTCGTGTTTTTTATCGTGAAAACAGTAGTTTGAGATGACTTACAAAGAATCGCCATTTTTTTACCGTTTCAGAAATATATCATACATCGCCCTCAGTCTTCTTAGTCATTTTATACAACTGTTTTCATTAGAAAAAACACAACTTTAAGTTATAGCTCAGCAAATAAACCTGTAAGAAAAAATCAGGCCACTGGACTACTATCAAGAAAGTGTCTTTATAATGTTTTCATTTCAACATCCTAGCACGAACAGAATAGGAGAGAATGACCAAAGTTGAAATTTTAATTTTGGCTTATATCTCGAAAACAAAAGAAGATAGAGAAATGTAGTTGATGGCATTATTAGTTTCTCGAAAAAGGACGAACGTAATGTGACATTCATTCTTCTTCATCTAGTTGGGTTGAAAAAGTTGTAGTTCAGGTATCACCAATTTTGTCCACAACGTACAATTGAATCTGTACCATTCAGTAACTTCCTACTACGCATGAAAAAAAAATCAACTTCTCTTCTTCTGTGAAACTTTAGTCATTACTCTATATGGAACCAGCAAATACGATAAATTTCGAACAATATGCTCATTGAAATTCTCGGATGGACGATAAACATGAAGACAGTTAGCCAGCGCCCCAATACCTATCGGATGAATTCCAATTACACTCCGCATTCTGAAATAAGAGTCACATGTGCAAAATCCCTCACGGGGGAGCCATGTTTGATTGACATCTTAAAGCCATAAGATGCGCTGCTGGAATGATACAAAAGCAGGGCAGGATAGATGAGACAGCTAGTCAGCACAGATTACGGTCCCACATATTGTATTGAAAATCTCTGCATACCTCCACCGTGAATTATCGCCTATATGTCTCTTTGTTCTCCAGCACCGGAATATGACACAGATTTCGTCATTCAGATGATATTCTCCCATATTCATAGTTCTTTTGTTCGCGATTCCCCCTGAAGTTCACCATCACGGTAAAAATCGCATAATACGGGGCATCGTTTTGTATTCCAGATAGGGAGATATTAATGATTCCGGAAAAATAAAAAATACTATTGGGAATTCCAAACAAGCGATACGCCTTCTCGTGCCAATTTTTGTAAATGAAAAGTTTGTTTGTTCACATCGAGGAACGGAGAATATTTTGGTGTTTCAATAAGAGTTTTCATGAAAAATATATCTTGATGTGTAGAAAATATCTTAATATACCTACCTCGTGACAATGATGAAAGCTCGATGAAGTTTACATAATTTGAATCCTTTGAGCAAATCTTCGATTACGACTTTCTTGTGAAGATGTCATTTTTTATTATTTTCCACGATAAAATGAACGTTTAGTCAATGCTTGAGGACATATGTACCTCGCCCTTATAGCACGGTGAAGTTTTTGTACATTTCGAATTGATTACGAAGAATAGAAGATGAATTTACTAAACTGGATACACACTGCGCAAAAAAATGAACGTACATTCTGAAAATCTCAATTTTAATGGAAGTTAACTATACATTGACTTTATAACTTATTTTTTATGTTCTCTCGGGAAGGTTTTGAATGAAACAATACACATTAAATGGAAGAAAAATTCAGGATTTCACCGAATCTTATGTGAAAGAAGAGAAATGAACAATTTTCAAAATACTGAAATGCTGATAAGTGATTTAATACTTGATATTTCCACCCCTTGCGTTAATTACAGCTCGGCAACGACGGTTCATACCCAAAATGAGTGATCTTGAAATGTTCTGATCAAATCCTGCCCAGATTTCTCCGAGTTGGATTCCTAAGTCATTGAGAGTAGTGGATGATTTTCTGAACTTCTCAGCCTTCTATTGAGGTTGTCCCAAACCTGCACAATCGGATTGAGATCTGGACTTCTTGCTGGTCATTCCATTCGAGAGACTTCAACCTCTTCAAGGTACTCCTGAACGATGCGCGCACGATGGGGTCTGGCATTATCGTCCATAAAAAGGAAATTTTCACCAATGTATGGGGCAAATGGCACTACATGTTCTTCAAGAATGTTCCTTATATACTTATCAGCATTCATAGCTCCATTATCAACGACCACTAGGTCTGTGCGAGCAGTCAAAGATATTCCACCCCGTACCATAATCGATCCTCCCCCGAAACCAGTAGTAGGTATTCCGGAAATTGCACAGAGCATATCTTTCATGTGGACGTCTGTATACAAGGGAACGTCGATCACAATGGTAGAGGCAGAATCTAGACTCATTTGTGAAGAGAACTCTTTCCCAATCGGCCTCTTCCCAATGGATATGCTCTGTCGCAAAATCCAAACGCGCCCTACGATGGGCTGGGGTAAGAGCTGGGCCTCTTGCCGCGACACGAGGCCTCAAATCATATTCTCTAAGGCGATTTCTTATTGTCTGAGTGCTAATTTGCACTCCGTTGAAAGTGGATAACATATGCATGCATAATTCTGATAAAAATAATTATCATTGAGAACACCTTCAGTTGTAGAATAAATTTGAGATTTCCATAATGTGCGTTAATTTTTTTGCGCAGTGTATATAACCTCAAAATGAAAGGATTTACACAAAAAACAAGTCTGTTTCCCCCAGAGAGGACTTTTTCCTTCTACTAAATTGATATACATATGCATTTTTCGATAACATTCACACAAAATTCATTTTGAAAATCATTTCTGATTTCCAGTTCAACTTGGACAAGTTTTCTTAGTATCAATGTTGCAATTTTAGTCATTGCATATAATAGAGAAGGCAATATATCATAGTTGTAGCTCTCCATATACATAATCCATTTCCATCTATTATGATCGTGTGAAGAACCAAGAAGTTAGGATTCGAAAAATGTTGCTCTCTTTTATCAGCTGATTCAAAACATAGTCAGAATTTTTTTCATAAATACTAAGACTTCATGACATTCATTGACCTAAAATAAAATTGATAATTATTAACAAATCTAAAATTCCCTTCAAAAAAGGCAATGACTGCAATACATTTTCATTTCGAACTGTCATCACCATGTCGCTGTAATCTACATTTGAATTCCCAATTGTATTGTTATTATCAAAACCTCTACTCGAACTTGAATTTCTGAGATGAGAATAAATGTCAGCATTTGATTCTTAGCCTAATTCAAAACAAACTGCGATAATCCACATTGAATGACTTTGAAGTAATTCAACGATAGATGAATTATTTTAAATTCTTAAGTAAAATTTTGAGAACCATATTATATGAGGAATAAGTTCATGAGCGCCTTCGGAATGTCAAATTATTCGAGAACATATCCGTTTTATTTTCACTTTCCAGATTAATCAGAAAGAAAAGAGACCAAACTGAATATGTGCATGAAATCTAGTTACCCAATACTGCTGCAATTTGTGAAATAAAAAATGCCGAAAAGAATGGTATTGTCCATACTTAGTAAGCTCAAGGGTGACAGTATAACAAGTTCGTTTTTTATAACCGTTTTATACCAGTTTCAATATTGAGTGTACGTGAACACATCATACATAGGTAACTCACTTCTGCTGAATTTCCTCTCTTATAAATCTGCTCAATAATCAATAAAGAATATTTCTGGGCCTCATAATGTAATAATTCATATATGTATAAAAGTAGTTGCTGATTAAAAGAACATGTTTCAGTAAAAAAATTAACATTCTCAAAGCAATATCTAAAATACAATACTCCCTTTGGAATGAAAAAAATTTCAAAGATGAGAAACATGGTCAGATATTAGTTTAAATTTTCAGATATATATAAAGCAGTAACCAAACTTTCAAGGGCGGCTCGTCAGAGGAGGCAAGGGAGGCTAAGCCTCCTCATAAAGCTTAGAGCTAAAATACATTCACTTCGGGCATGTCCTCATTTTCAGAAAGTAATTTCTATATAAATTTTCCGAACACCTGAACTAGATATTCAGATAAAAATCAGTTCATTTTTCGGTCCTCCGCTCATAAAAATCCAGCATAACAATCATACAATCTACCGGCTGCGTACGCGTCCGCCGCGTCGAATGTGAACAGTGTTGCTAATCGGCGGATTTTTATCCGAATTGCGGATTTTTTTGGCTGTCCCGGATTTTTTTCGGATTTAAAAATATTTCGGATATTTTCGGATTTTTTTATGTTTTACAGTTTCAAAGAATTTCTGAAGGAATTGAATTATTCAAATCAATTATTGAGGCTCTTGCCACTAGATGATTGAATAAGTCAAATCAATAGTAGAGGCTTCGTGGAATATTCCTATTGGGAACTGGAGAAACCACGTTGAAAAAAACGCCAAGAACACTAGTTAAGGAGTGGAGCGAAAATGTGTGCATGTCATTTGAAATACGACTTTCTCACGAATACAATGTTTTTTTGTAAAAAATTGTACGATCTGCAAAGTTTCTTGAGGTTTACGAAAATGTGCGAGCTTTGACCTCAAATGAAAAACTATACAAGCGGGATCGATGGGGATTTTTGAAAAAGTATTTGTTCATGTTTAGGTAACGAAATAAATAACGTATTCAGTATTTTAGACCTGGTACAAAATTCAGCTACCACTAGGGGGCATCATATTCGCAGCTCAAAAGGGTAGTGGAGATTTTTCACATTGAAAAAATGATTGGAATATTGAGAATAGAAAATAATTTTATCTTTTTTTTAATTATTTAATTGTTCGATGAACGAGCGGATTTTTTTCGGATTAAGTTACGGAAGCATCGGATTTTTTCGGATTTTTTGTCAGATATTTCGGATTATTCCGTAAATTACCATTGGCAACACTGAATGTGAATATTTCCTAGTCTAGTACTGCCTATTCGGACGGAGGCTGTTGGGCCTGCTGCCTCCGTTGATAGTGTAACTCACGCATACGTTCTCTGGACTCGCATACTAACCGAACAAGAATTCAGCTGACTTACTGTACCATATTCGCCCGTAAAATGTACCAGAGGAGGCTCAGCTCCCCTGTTCTCCATTGATTCTTTCGTGCCGTCTTCGACTATATTCGCTTGATCTCCGACGGTAGGGGCGTTGTCCGGCAGTAGTTGTTATGATTTCAATTTTCAATTTGAATGTAAGGACTTCGTGGAGAACTGGAACTTCGGGAAATTTGTGATATATTCTTGTTAAGATAGGTTGTTTTGTTAGGGCGTTAGGGGTAAGTACTGATACGGATCAAAAAATAAAATGGAATTGAATATTGAGAATTAACTGTACACGTTGTTAAAACCTTTACAAGACCTCCACCAAATTTAATTACACTAAAGTCTACCGAAAATCGTCAGAATAGAAGTTTCAGTGTTGTTTGGTACGATAAATGTGATTGGTTAACTGGATCGATCAAACGGGAAAAATTATTTTGCTGGCCATATTTACTATTTTCTCATCAAACAGAATATACTTCATGGTTCAAAACGGGGTTTTCAGATTTGAAAAATTTACCGCGAACTATCGAAAGGCATAACAAGTCAAAGGAGCATATAGCATCCTCTTGCATTCAAAATTAATCTTAGAACTGACAACTTTTCATTATGTTGAAGAAGTATACTTTATTGACTGATAAGAGTTTGTTCCAACACTCCTCGAAAACTATTAGCCTCCTCAGCTCTCATGACCACGAGCCGCCACTGCAAACTTTGGAAGAATGTTTTCATAGACCTACAATTTTGTTGATTTCTGTTAATTTGCGAAGGTTTCTTGTAAAAACATATAGTTTTTCTATTATAGTATGAATCCAAGAGCAAAGTGTTGCAGAATAAATAAGAAAGGATTATGCCTGTAAACTTTCAAACAATGATAAAACAAGAGAGTCCATGTGTGATACAGTACAGTTAACCAAGACAAATTCAAAAAAAAAATTCAAGAAGTACCTATCATTAAAAAAATCGCAAAGAATGAACAAAAAAAAAGGAAAAAAAAACAAGTCTGTATCCTCCTCCCACTCAGGCACATCACACGCGCAAATATTCGCCCAGACGATTTTTGAATGAATTTACCGACGGCGCATCAACAACTTCAGCGGGAAGAGAATTCCACCTATTAAAAACGCGGTTGCACAGAAAATCCTGCCGAAAGTTGAACCGGCAGGAATTTCGACTTCTAATGATTATACATCGAGGATACAATACTAGGCACTACGTATGAACCTGAGTTTGAACCTGATTGAAACCAATATCAGCGTTAGGTTGAGGTCGAAAATATACGAATGGTTTTGAAGTAAAATCATTGCACTTCTGTCTATTTATGAAACCATGAATCAGAATGAGACAAAGCTATTCAGGCATTTTTATTCTTGATATATTTTTGCACATGCTCAGAAGTCGATTCCTGCCACAGGCTGGCTTCAGTTTTCGAAATGTCATTATCGATATAGTAAGCATACAGGGTCTTTCACGAGGAACCTCACCCATATTTATACGGGAAACTACTGAACGTATTTTCATGAAATTCAGCACTTATAAGTATTTCACGATGCTGATGAAATCTAAAATATTTCCAAGGCATGAGCACCTCCGGTTTTTCCGGAAATGACGTCAACTTCCGTTTTTCAAATTAGAACACCATTTTTTCATTGCGGAAATAGATTCCTTAGAAAATTTCTAGTTATTTTGATGTAACATTTTTCAGTTTTGGTTGGAAAATTCTCTCTGAGCGGGAAAATTCGAAAAAAAAATCGAAAATAGAGCTCCGCTGAAACAAGAATAACTTCGAGGTTTTTGGATGGAAAATTTCATTTTTGGGATTTTTCAAGATGTAAGATTGATGTATCCACTTTAAAAATCGAAATCGCGATTCATGACGATACAGGGGGTGAAAAAATCGCTTTCAAAGTTAGGGATGACAAAATCGTGAAAAATCAATTTTTTCAAAATAGAACCCCATTTTTTTATGGCAGATATTGAATCTACGTTAAAAAATAATGTGAGTGTATGCATCACACCCTTGCCCTTAGTGGATATTTTCTGTTTTTCGTCTTGAATTTTCAGCTATTTCTTTTCCCTTCACGCCAAAAAGATGAAATTTTCAGGAACTGTTACTTAAACCATGTTTTAGATTTTACTACCCTAATATGCAAGAGAAAAAAGTTACAGGTTGTTCCTGAATAGATGGCGAATTTTGATGCGAATTTGTATCGAAAACCTCTTTATTTCAACTAATCGGCCATCGGTTTTCTCTCCAGTGATAAATAAATAATTCCTTATGAACCATATGCAAAAACTTACCATGTTTTACATTCTTTTTTTTAATGATAGATATCATAAATTACATCTGCCAAATTCCTCTTTATTCAGTAGCATTTTGTGTTTACTATTAATTTGGTGATAATTCGTATTAAGTTATAAAATCGATCACTATGTCTAATTTTACCAATGAACATTATTTAAATCTCATTCTACTTCATGGAGAATGTAATAAAGTCTGACAGGCTATTTGAAGATCGATGGTTGGCGAACAATGGGCCACATCTTTGGCCACCACGTTCTCCCGATTTAACTCTTTTAGACTATTATGTTTGGGGTAGGATAAAAAATATTGTCTACTCAACTCCCCTGACTGATAAAGAGGACTGCATAGAACGAGTCAGAAATGCGTTCAGGTTTGTTTAGATTTTTAGATTCATAGTTGTGAAACTGAACAGCAACGCACGAAGCATTCCTGAGACGTATAAATAAATGTCTAGAAATTAACGGTCAAAACTTTGAGCATCTTCTCTAGTTATAACTGCGAGAGTTTGCCATGGTTCTCCAAATAGTAACTTGAAGTCGGTTTAAAGAAGGGGTGAAAAATCTACAGCATGGTTCAAATAACAGTTCCTGAAAATTTCATCTTTTTGGCGTGAAGGGAAAAGAAATAGCTGAAAATTCAAGGCGAAAAACAGTTTTTTGTGAATAACTCAGAAAATATCCATTTTAGGGCAAGGGTGTGATGCATACACTCACATTATTTTTTAACGTAGATTCAATATCTGCCATAAAAAAATGGGGTTCTAATTTGAAAAAAATGATTTTTCACGATTTTGTCATCCCTAACTTTGAAAGCGATTTTTTCACCCCCTGTATCATGAATCGCGATTTCGATTTTTAAAGTGGATACATCAATCTTACATCTTGAAAAATCCCAAAAATGAAAATTTTCCATTCAAAAACCCCGAAGTTATTCTTGTTTCAGCGGAGCTCTATTTTAGATTTTTTTTTTCGAATTTTCCCGCTCAGAGAGAATTTTCCAACCAAAACTGAAAAATGTTACATAAAAATAACTTGAAATTTTCTAAGGAATCTATTTCGGCAATAAAAAAATGGTGTTCTAATTTGAAAAACGGAAGTTGACGTCATTTCCGGAAAACCGGAGGTGCTCATGCCTTGAAAATATTTTAGATTTCATCAGCATCGTGAAATACTTATAAGTGCTGAATTTCATGAAAATACGTACAGTAGTTTCCCGTATAAATATGGGTGAGGTCCCTCGTGAAAGACCCTGTATAGATTCGCCTTTTCGGGCTGATTCGCATTTTTGGGCTGATACGCCTAAGCTTTGGCCCTCGTGGTTCGCCTCGGCCGTGGCTCGGGCTTGCGGCCCTCTAGGTTCTCCCAGGCCGTAAATCGGGTCTTCGGCCCTTGTGGTTTGCCTCAGCCATAGCTCGCGAAAAAAATTGATGTTTTTTCCATCCCAACCTTGTAAATACAGTTCTCGTAGCTCTTTTCTCGACCGAGTGTAATCACCTTCCTCCACCGGTTGGAGTCGGAAAGTATTATTCCACTTTTATACTTTGCGACTCTCGCCGAGAGCCTAGATGCCCAGATCTCCGAGATCCCCTCCCCTCAAAAAAAGAGTGAAATTTTTTTTCCATCCTAAATTCGAAAAAACGGAACCTGTAGCTCTTTCTTACGCCGACAATTGTTATTCTTGTATTTCTTTTCTGTTGTCGTCGATTTTTTTATCAATATTTAGAATTTGAAAAAGAAGGGAAACCAGCCTTACAAACGTAGGGTTAGTTGAGAGTTTTTCAATAAACGAATCCAAATACCTGTGATGGCACTTTGCTCATTTCACTCGAATATGCATATCACCTCAATTCCTAACAAATGTTCCATGGTACTAAAACAATTAGCTCTTTTTCCTAATCTATTGGAAAAATTTACAGTAGGTAACTCCCAGGTTCATGTCTCATCCATAAATGGTAATAATATACGGAATCACATAGTCTTTTCTTCCGTGTTTGCAATTTCATTTCCACTCTTATCAATACCAACTTTCTGAATAAACTGAGGCTGGTGTTGCACATTGGTCAATGCACTAACGCTGTTCCGGAATCGTCCCATATCGTACAATGTAATACTGAACTAGATTGTTATTTAATTTCACCCCAACCGCCCCTTCTCATCGTAGCAGGCCATTCTGTTGATGGCGTTTAGTGGACTGCACTGATTTATGCGCCATCTGCGGTTGATACATAGGGATGTAATTTGCAGTATTGCTCTCAGAAAAATGGACAAGTTCAGATGAAGGATACTGTTAATTGCGGAGATTTCAGGAAATGGGTTATTTGCATAACTTTAACCGTGCATGGGGGGTGGTGGCTTCGTGAATTTCTATTCGATAAATCTTGAGAAGCAATGGTGGAAAAATTGGACAGGACAAACGTGATTATGAAACTTTTGCCTGTTGAATCCGTACCTAGAGCGATCCACCATCCAAGTACTGCACTAGCTCATTGCCGCTTGTATCCCAAGAAAATTTATTTTCCAAATAAGATAATGGTAGATTCTGAAAAAGCGTGGAATACAGTAAATTCTTATGAATAACCTATTACTGTAACATAAACTCAGATCTACACGTTAAAATATTGGTAAAAAAACTGAAATATCTTGTGTATGTCCTTTTTACACTCAGACAAATTTCAGCAAGAAAACAACTTTTGCAAATTCAATAGTGTAGCTGTGTACAAGGCCGTATAGGATGGGATGAACAATGATGCATCTTTTGATCCATTGGATAGTCTCCAAACTCCAAGACTCCAAAAACATATTTCAGAGATTATTCGGGTAAAAACACTAGATCAGACAGAGACATGCCATTTGACATTTTTGCTCTATTGTTCTCCTGTACAGGGTGAGTCTTAAACTCGTACGAATATTTCAACACTAGATTCTTGAGGTCAAAAGAAACACTTTTTTTATAGTCAGATCGGTTTAAAATATTGTACCTAAAAATGTTATTTTCAGTTCTATCTCTCAAACGGTTTTATCGGATGAAATGAATTTCGGTACATAGTTTTTCATTTATTTCATGAATTTTCTTCGAAAACAAGATATCACCCACGTCTTCTAGTTTTCTCATTATGTCTATTACGTACTTTGACCGAAAGCAACTCTTTTCAAAAGATCCACAAATGTGTAGTGTCAAAGATTTTGCTAGTTAATTTGAAGGTAAATTTGTTTTTCCAGGGCTGGCACAGCTCATTATGAAAACTTAAAATGTCTTCATCTTTTTATCAGAACCGAATCGAAAAAAATTGTACAAAAAAAAATATTTCTTTTGACCTCAAGAATGTACTATTGAAATATTTGTACGTATCAAAGACTCACCTTGTATAATATGTATATCTAAAATGAAGGTTTGCAATATCAGGTTTCAAGTTAACATTTTCAGATTTCAAGTTAACATGTACAGTTAACAAAACAAAAAATAGGATCTTCTGAAACAACTTGAATTTGAAAGTGTTTCAAAATAGTTCTTACAGGATAAGTCGAAATAACATTCAAGGATGCCCAATAAGTCCACAGATTACAGAGATCTCTGTAATCTGTGATAAGGTCTGGTCTTGAGTCTTGTGCGAGAGTCTCGTAAAAGTCTTGTTTATAATCGTATATAATAGTTATAACGCATACCCTAGTTAATCTAAAATATATCGTATATTAGTTATTAGTAGATATCATATAAAATTCCACTTATTGATTGTCGTGTTTGTTTCAAGACCTGTAAAAATTAATGAAGCAAAAACTTCAACCTACAGTCAACGAATGTAACAATTCGTCAAGCGACTGACGGCCAGCATTGGGTCAGGAAATAATATGGAAATGGAGTAAAAAGTACTCCTCCAGGTGCAAACCCGGCACCTCGATAATTCCGTAGAATGGTCGCTCCAAGATCTGAGGTGCCGGTTGGCACCTGGAGAAGTACTGTTTACTCCATTTCCATACTTATTATGTCCTGATCGACTGTGGTATAGCGAGTGAACCCTCTCGGCTCGCCTACAGTCGCTTGACGAATTGTATTAAATTTTTTTTCTTACGTTATATTCATGTGAATAGCGACATATGATACATTTTTGAAATCAGCAAAAAAATTTCAGCAAGATGAAAGAACTTTCAACTATAGTTTACATTTGAAATATCAGAAATCCCTGTCGTATCTCGAAAATGACTGGATCAAAAAATTTATTGATATCATATTCGAACTCCTCATAAAAAAGTGCCTGTAGAATGTAACAACAGATTTCGAATACGAGTTCAAATAAGCGAGTTATTCAGGTTCATTAAAAATGACAATTTCTCAATTTTCGTTCATAACTCAAAATCTATGAACGTTAGGCTGGATCTGTTTTCAGTTTTGGATTAGTCAGGAGAAAAGAGCTCGAGAATGTGTCGTCCGTTTTCTTCTAGCTGCTATAGTTCTCGAGATCCCCTCAGTAGACAACGAATTTTGCCCACCCTGTATATCAAAATGCTGGAATTTTTTTGAATCGAGGGCCTATGGAATTTGGCCAGCCCTGCAACCCTTTAGTCACGCTATGCTAGAGATAGTTTTTCTCATTATTTCCAACGAAATATCTTTAGCTCTTTGTCAGCGTTTAATGATCATGTTGATAATCTCTATGTTGGAGAGCATGTTAGCCAAGATAAAATTGAAACGTGTAACTGGTACTACCTTGCCAAATCATTCACCTATACTTTTAACCTACTCAATACCAAATTGTTGTATGATCGGTTCATACCAGATACACGAAACAAAATGGAAAAAGAAAGTGAATTGGACATTAAGGAATTTCAAAATTTTCTTTCAATATTTTGTTTTTGAGTGATAATTATTATGGGTCCAGTATACAACTCTAGCTCTCGCAACTATTCTACTCGTTTCTTGAGGATTCGATAGTTCTGACAAAAAATTCAAGTGTATGGCAATGTTGAAAACGCCTTTGAAACAAGATGTCGCTCAACCCCTCACCCGCCTGTTTAAGATTTAAGGGGTTGCTGTTCTCACGCTCATATATGGGGTTGATACAAATCGATTAAATCCATTTCTGTCAAAAATGCACCCTCATTTTAGAATAATCTTTTTGTTTCATTTCAAGTACCTAATTTTATTTTGAATTAATTTTGAGAGGAATATTTTAAGTTTCCAATTCAGGATTCCGACATCATTCCGAATTGTAAACATTCCGCACCGTTTTTATTCCGTTTTCAGTTCTGAAAAACTATGTCGAACCGTATAAAACATCCTGAATTGGAAGATAATCGAGTTTTTGTTTGCTAGCACAGATAAGTCGAAATTAAGACGTCTTTTTCGACGCAAATCCGACAGCCGGGACACATATAATTTCCGCACCCCCCCCTTGTGGGTATAAAATCAGGTGTCCCCCCCGCAGGTCACTTCACTTAGGATTAACTGCCCCGAATTTTTTTTTCTGCCGTTAAGAATATTTCTTTTATTTTGAGTTTCTTTTCCACCAGTCAGAATAAAATTCTTTTTTTTTGCTTTACTTTTATTTGGTGGTTTTAAATTTTCGAGTGCAAGTGCCCGTACCGAAACCATAGGTAAGACGTCACTCCGTTTTTTTATATTGTTGGAAATCCAGCCTCCCTTTCTACCCTTCCCATACCAGAGTTCAAGCTCCACTCCTACTTCTAGTAAGGCACCCCGCTGGCGTGGATACTCAGGGGGTGCAGAGCGCACTTTGTAGTGGCAAAAACTTCATCCCTTACTGCCCAACGTCCACTCCTACTGCTAGTAGAGCACCCCGCTGGCGTAGATACTCAGGGGGGAAAGAGCGCAATTTGGAGTGGCTAACTCCCTTCCTCCCTTGTTTTCCAACCCTCACCTCTACTGTTAGTAACTGTTTTATTTCATCCCCTAACCTGGCTGAGGTCCGATACTTGTCCGTTAAGTGTGCGTCTTAGGTTCTGGCTGGCTAACATGTCCGTGAATCCCGTATCACGTTTGAGATCGGATCGTAAGCCCGGCTAGCTCAGTCGGTAGAGCATGAGACTCTTAATCTCAGGGTCGTGGGTTCGAGCCCCACGTTGGGCGCGTAAACTTTTGATCTATTTCTGGAGCTTCCGGAATTACACATCATGGATAGTGAAAACTAGTTTGAGCAGGAGGTAGCGTGGCCGAGCGGTCTAAGGCGCTGGTTTAAGGCACCAGTCTCTTCGGAGGCGTGGGTTCGAATCCCACCGCTGCCAATATTTTGCGAAGCTCAAGTTTCACCACGAGTTTACTCAGAAAAATTTAATGAATAAAGTTTAGATAAGGAGGAAACTTTGTAGAAATTGTAGATGATTACACTGGTGGACACCCGGGCCTAGTTTGAGTTCCACTCCTACTGCCGAATCATCCCGGTGGCGTGGATACTCAGGGGGTGCGGAAAGCACTTATCCGACGCTCACTTGAGGATATTTGATTGAAAAACTACAAAAAACCCCATTTCTTGGCCGCCAAAAGTTATGCTCAATTCCTTTGAAGGAAAAAACCCAAGATGATTTAATTCGGTCACTGATGAAGCCATTAAAACAATAGAAATCTTTTATAGGCACAAAATCCTTATTGAATCTCAATATAACCGGACTGAAATGAATGAGCTCAACGGGCGTGCACGCGCTACAGATCCCATTTCAGGCGGATCGCGCGTACGAGCTCGTAGACGCTTGCATACGCCCGCTCGAAGTCGCCTGCAGTGGACAACGCTGTATTGAAATACGTTACTTGGCATCTGTAGCGGCTTGCCGTACGTTCACGCTCGTTTCGCGTGAGCGCGTAGCCGCACGAATACGCTTCCAGTGGACACCCGGGCCTAGTTTGAGTTCCACTCCTACTGCCGAATCACCCCGCTGGCGTGGATACTCAGGGGGTGCGGAAAGCACTTGTCCGACGCTCACCACTGCTGTTATCGAAGAACCCCGCTGGCGTGGATACTCAGGGGGTGAAGAACGCATTTAGGTGTGAGCTATCGGGAATCTGTGCTGTCTTGTTTCATCCCTAACCTGGCTGAGGTCCGATACCTGTCCGTTAAGTGTGCGTCTTAGGTTCTGGCTGGCGAACTCGTCCGTAAACCCCGTATAACGTTTGAGATCGGATCCTGTTTCATTCCGTCCGCTTTGCTCTGTAAATTTACTAATATTGTCGTTTGTATCTGATTCAGAGATAAACCTGTTCAAGTGTATAGTATAAAGTAGATTGTTTCCGTTCAATTCATTATATCGAGTCTTTCACTGTACTGATTTTGAGCATAAATAGTTCAAATATCAATGTGGTATGAAAAATAGTTATTTTCCTATCAAGTGCGGGCAAGACACTTTTCGCAATAGTTAGGAACAATATTTTTTCTACAAGCTCTTGAAATAATATATGAATATATCCATTTTACGAAAGAGATCAAATTTGATTCGATTAATTCATATACCGGGTGGCCCGGTAGATATTTTGAAAATCTTTACTTGCGATGTATGTAGGATGTTCAAAAGTACAATTTGAAATTATTGTCATATATATAGGGTGTTCGAAAACAAAGATATAGACCTAAGTTACACTTTTTCAAATGCATAACCCTGTATTTGACTTCAAAAATGGAATGGCAAGCTCAAATTATGATGATTTTCTTCAGATTACTTTAAACCTTAGAAGCACTCTTTACGAGATAATGGCGAAAAATCTAAAATGTGATGTTTTTTAATATAGCAATTAATGAAAAAACTTGTTACGCTACCGATACAGAGAGTATTTTTTCGAGTAGACAGGTTGGGTACTCCTACACATAAAAAAAAATTCAACTCTGGAATATACAGAGGGATCATAATTAATTCTTTAACATCAACTACAAATAATCGTCAAAAACTGCTGAGAAACTATCAAGTTTAGGAGTAGGAAAACCTTATGAAGTTTCGAAATTAATTTTTACGTTGAACGAGATGTAAAAATACCGGGTGTGCCATCTGATATAAAAAAGTTTGTAACGATTTTTCGTAGTTTAGAATTAATTATGATATTATAAAATTTCACTGAACAATCCCTGTGACGCACAAATAACTAATTGAACGCATAATATTTGCACTTCACTTTGCGTAATCCACTATTCTGCTGAAAAAATGTTTTTATAACTCAAAAAACTGAAGAATATTAAAAACAACAATGTCAATTACATTTCTCACAATCCTTCATTTTTGCAGGGCCCGCAAAGGTACTTCAAACGTTAATGGTGTCATACTGTCTCCATTTTAAACTGATACATGGCAAATAAAGAACAAAGTTACAAATATGTTACGTGGATATCATGGAGTGGGAACATGACATTTACATGTGAATATAATTCGGATACAGCACAAGAACATCCCAAATATCGTATGAGACACGTAATGGTTACAGAAAAATAACATAAAACTAAGTTCCCTATAAAATCTTCCGAGAAAACATAACCGATATGATAGTGGTCATCATGATCACTTCCTCAATTCAATTTTCATCCCGCCCAATCAACGTTGAACCAAAACTTTGCAAGCTCTACTTTTTGATAACTGACATTCGTCATATTTATCGCTCAATTATTAACAACTCCATTATATTGTGTACCCAGAGAAGTTAATAGGATCTGAATAAATAATACGCTTTTCGCACTTCGCCAGCGCGTTACCCTGCTTGCAGGCAGCCCCAAGCCAATTAATTTGGCGAATGTGGCTGTGGAATTGTATCGACGCAATTAGTTTGATGACAATTGCGTATCACCGTTCTCGGAATTTGTATAACAGGTATTCAATTAGGATACCAGTAGGACAGATTTTTCTGAAATACCGGCGGTAATCGATCGAGTGCATTTAAACAGCAGCATATTACTCCAGGGCCGTTCCTAGCGGGGGTGCAGCGCGTGTCTCGCAAGCAGGCTGCTGTCTATACAGAGGCGGCGGCTGCGTGGCATTTAGTTACTTAGACAAGGTGTTTCTTTGACTTGTACAGGTTGGGCAAAATTTTTTGTCCACCGAGAGGATCTCGAGAACTATAAGAGCTAGAAGAAAAGGGATGACGCATTCTTCAATTCCTTTCTCCTTAGGTACTAATCCAAATCTGTCGTCCTATTATTTATGAATATTTATATATTATATTTATGATTATTCAGAAGTGGTCGGTCAACCCAGACTGCTGCTCTTGACTTCATGGAATGTGTGCACGAATGTATGGATAGAAACCTACTTGTTGCTGGTTTATTTTTTTATTTGTCTTGTGCCTTTGACACGCTTTCTTTTGAATTTATTCTTACTAAATGTTACAACCTGGGTTTCAGGGGAATATTTCTTGATTGGCTGCGTAGTTACCTAAATCAAAGGCATATGCGCGTGAAAGTGGGTTCAACGTATTCGGAAATGTTTGATGTGGATTGTGGGGTTCCTCAGGGCTCCGTTCTGGGACCACTCTTGTTTTTATTGTTCATAAATGACTTACCTCTTCACATTGCTCTTTTTTTGTTGGTTCTCTTTGCAGACGACACTTCGGTTGTGGTTTCAGCACGGAGTAGGGAGGAGCTTCGCTATGCGTGTGAAGCTATTATAGAGCAGTTCACTTGTTGGTGCCGGGCTAACAGAGTTGTTGTAAATGTGAAGAAGACAGTTTGCATGTGTTTTGGTTCAAGGGGCATTCCTGATGATACGTTAGAGTTACGTTATTCCAATTTCGTGATTACTTCTTCTGACCATGGTAAATTCTTGGGTATATACATGGATAAAAGAATGAGCTGGTCCACGCATGTTGATATGCTCTGCAAAAAGCTGAACTCTTCATTCTTTGCCATAAATAGAGTAAGGGATTCCCTGCCCCTCAGTTCACTAATTCAAGTCTATTATAGCCTTGCCTATAGTCAACTTCCCTATAATATCCTAGTCTGGGGTAACTGTGTAGATTTCAACAGAGCTTTTGTTGCCCAGAAACGAATTATACGTCGAATTTTCAATCTCAGTACTCGTACATCATGTCGACCTACACTCATTGCTCACGGTTTGTTGTCATTGCCATGCATTTATATATTAAAATGTTTGGTTTATGCCAAGGAAAATATTGATAAATGGTCCAAATTATCCGATAACCATAAATATCAGACAAGAAATCAGGACATCCTGCTTGTGCCGAAGCATAGGACACGAAGGTCCTCTCCCTCCTATCAGTGTATTAAAATGTATAACTGTTTACCAAAAACTATAAAGTCCCTTAATTATGTATATTTCAAAAAAAAATTAAAAATATATTGTTGAGTAAATGTTATTATTCTGTAAATGAATTTTATCAAGATTGCCGCCAAATTGTTAATGAGGGCTAAACTGTTATGTATAATGACTTGTCTCATACACCGTGGTGTCTTAGGGGATTAATAAACTATTATTATTATATTATTATTATTATTATGTTATGAACAAAAATTTAAATTTTCAATTAGACTGAAATACGCGCTTGTTTCAACTCGTACTTGAAAATCATTATAATATCTACAGGCATTTTTTTATGAGTAATTCGAACATGATTTCATTGAATTTTTCAATCCGGCCATTTTCAGAGTTCTGATTAGAAACTGTTGAATTGAATTATTCATGGACTCAATACTCTGTTATCTGAATTACCGATTGTCGAATAACTATTCTTATGCATCTATTTCTACTTCAGCATCATCGAAAATTACAGTTTCTTAGTTTTTGTTACTAACTCGAAGTCTAAAAGTAATAGGCCGGTTATGGTTTCTGATTTGTATTACTCAGAAAACAAGAGCTCTAATGCAGTTGCAGACTATCACATAACAGTAGTAATTCAATTGTTTCGTTTGACATTGACATATACTTATTCGTAATAATAGTAAAGTCGCTTATATAGTCACAACGCGCCAAACGTTAGATTCAGACGAAAAACTCTATGTTCTTCTAAAACTGAAAACTCAAAACAGTAGGTATATATATTTAAAATAAAAAACAAGAACTCAACCGCTTAGGAAAATACAGTACAGAATAAACATTTTTGGGATAACGATGCCTTTCTGCTCGTACTGAATATTTTAAAAACATATGAATACTCAATTCACATCTATTTTAGCAGTCGGTTGGCCATGAAATAATTTCCTCAGGTTTTTGTAACTAGAACGGAGTAAGGTTGGCAGTCATGAAATGTGTTTAATGTCATAACGCCGTTGCCACAACTAAATCAATGTTTATTACGAAAATGTCGAAAGTGATTGAAAAAAAAGAGAAGACAGTGTTTTTAGAATTGCTATTTAGAATTCAGTTCTGCTCATTCAAATAGTTACCCTGATATTCTGAAATCCACAATATGTTAGACAGACGGTAGCGAGCATATTCAATGTAAGTGAATTTATACAGGGTTGGGATAAAGTTTGGCACCAAATTAATATCTTTAAAACAAAACGGGCGATATTTTTGAAATTTGGCAGCTGAGTGTAATGGACCACAATGCATCTGATGATCATATTTTCATTAATGAGATACGTCCGGTTTAACCGGAAATGACAAAACTTTTTTTTATTTAAATGGGACACCCTGTATATTTCTGCAGATTCTGAAATTGCACCTTGTTTTGGATCTGTCCATATCGAGTTCCATGTAAAAATTATCTGTAAAAAGAAGAAATTCAGTCTTTTTGTACATTTCAGAAAAAATCCATTCAAATAAATAAATCGTTGTTATTTGTATCAATAGTGAGAAATAAAACGAAATACTTTGTATTAGATAACTCTTTCTGCTTTTCATGACGTATTTTTCATGAAAATCTTTAAAAAGAAAAAATTCAGGGCTTTTACTAGTAGAGAAAATTTATTGAAAATAATTAAAAAAAAATCATTTTGAATGTTCGAAGTGCTTGCCATTCACCTCCTGATCATAAATTCCAGAATTACCGTCCGTTCTGTTATTAATTTGGTGCCAAACTTTATCCCAACCCTGTATAATGTTTCATCTGAATCTGAACGACTTACCTATATTTTAGGTGAATTTTTCCACAATCAGATTGTGAATGAAGCGGTTAACTTCTATTTGGAGACTCAAAAAAGTGATGGCAGTTGAGAATGTTATGTTTGAGTGAATTAATTTAAAAAGGTACTACAGCATTTTCGATGAATGTCATCGTAGAACAAGTTCCCCAAAAATTGATTTTTCTATTTTTCATTTGACTTGTTCAATTGTAAATGTCTCAAGGTTCCAATGAATACATTATTATTATATCAAAGTTTCGAAAATAAACAGCCATAAATAAAAGCCAGTTGTCCTGTTAGTTATTGTTTATTCATGTGAAATTTTTGGTCGAAAGTTCTTCTTGACTTGAAACTTCCTTTAATTCCTTGTACTTCCATTGATGCAAGATGATTTTTGTTGAAGAATTTAACATTCTTGTAATTATCCATTAAATCCTTCGAGAGAAACCGATTCCCAACCACTGCATCATAGGCATTTCATCTTCAGGTTGATATTTTTTAAATCTATATCTGATCTAACCAACATTAACTCTCCTCAAGCTACTGCATATTATGAGTCAATTTTCTTCCACAGCAAAAATAACTATATTTAAAAACTGATCTCTTGAATTTTCCATGCAAATAACCAGATTTGGTATGACCTCAATCAGTTTGTATAAACTTCAATTATGTTCGTCACATATTTTCCGAAGTGATTTGACATTGTGATGAAATACGTAATTACTGAGTCTTTTACGTAGAATGGACAACATAGCGCTGATTCAAAACCCAAAAATGTTTTGACAAGCATTATAACCCCACATTTTCGTACTATACAGAGTGAATTGTGTCAAATTTCCATGGCCAACCGAGTGCTAAAATAAAAGTGTACACGTGTGAGATTATAAAAAATCTACAAAATGATTTTCAGTCCTCTCTGGATTGTCGTATGAAAATGGGTATGTTGCTCCAGAATTGAACTTTCTCATGTCTTCCTCTTTGATGAAAAATGCTGATTTATCGTCTTCTCATGCTCGTTTTATTGATTTGAATAGGTTTATCTCATTTCTCATGCCAACTCTGTTGTTAGACTGAATGCTCATGTTCTCCAGGGTGAACACTGGATTTAGTTGATTTCCTTCAGAACTCCTCTAATTTAGTTCAAGGGTCAGTAGTACGCCATGATACTGTTTGACAGTCTGTCGTCCTTGTTACACCCTGAAAGGTCTCCTCCAGAGCTTTGCCGAGCACTGATAAAAAGTGCTTCGAGCACTAAGCGACAAGCACTGACAAAAAGTGCTCCCGAGTCTCGAGCACTAAGCACCGATTTTTCACAAAAGGCTCGCGATTACTTCTCAAAATCAGCTGACCGTTCGTTGCTTCGGGGCACACAAAGTATTTTTTTGAACCGGTGTGTGTTAAAGTTTTTGATTTGTATACTTTCGCAGGTAATGAGGAAATGCCTGCTTTTTGTTGTATAATCAAGTGTGGTAGTAGAGGTGAAAGCTACAGTGTAAAGTTTTCAGAATACCCACTGTTCGGAATTTTAAGGAAAAGACTCGAATAAACGAACTGTCGTCCATGATTAGGAGATCTAACGTCGGGAACAAAATTTTTTCCAGAAACATGCACAAAACACAATAAAACACCACTCAAACTCGACCGAAATAGCATAGGAATCAATGGAGGGAAAAGCTTGTGTGCCCCACGGCAACGAACGGTTAGCTGATTTTGACAAATCCTTTAAGTACCCTATAGTTTGATAGTTTTGTTGAGATTCCATTCCATTCCAACAGTTAACGAAAAATTAAAATCATTTATCAAAACATGGAATTCAAGTCGAATCAATTCAGTAACATATCATTCGTTGATTGATTTGATTTTGAAAGTTTTTGCACAATTTTTGCGTCATCTGCCAAACGGCTGTATTTCCTCATATTTTTTAATTAACCGATTGTCAAAAAATTCTACACAAGTCGGTACTTTACAACTAGTTCTTTTGTTTCAATTCATTTGTGTCGGTATTTTTAAAATATCAGAAAAAAATTCAGATGACATAAACTCTAATGAAATCATATAGGTAAGCAAAATGCAAAATGGACCCTTAATCTACGTCTACCCTATCTATTTTTCTTTTCAACGGACGTAATTGATTTTGATCACCTTTTCTTCATCAAATAGTTGTCTGCGTTATACGACATGCTCGTAAATTGTCAACGCGTTGATCGCTTATTTGTGTTTCGACAAGATTTCCGAAGGTCTTAGTGCTTAGTAATCCCCAGAAGTAATCACGAGCACTTTAGTGCTCGGGAGCTCTTTAGAGATTACTAAGCACTAAGCCTTTCGATAAGGTGCTCGAATTACTAAGCACTAGTTTTAAAAAGTGCTCGGGAGCACCAAAAAGGCTTCAAGTGCTTTGACAAGCAGTAAGCACAATGCTTTGGCACAGCTCTGGTCTCCTCTGTGGTAATCGTGTACTATCTCAGTTGCTATGATCTACTCATTATACTTTGTATTCTCGTATTAACTGTATTAATTCATCTTGCTCGATATATAGATTAGTTCTCAAGCCTTCTGCTCTTCTCGAAACCTACGATTTGTGATTTCCCTCATTAGTACTCTCATTTTGTACCTCTCATAATTTGTCATTTGTATCTCCCATTTTTCTGATGAACGTTATGATCGTGCTTACTTGTAAGCAGTCCAGCTATGCAAATGTTATATTTATTGATTAATTGATTCTTCAAGACCAACGTACAATACTAATTATAATATTATTGCTCTACTTATATTCAATGTATTGATCTCATTGATGACCAGACTTAGACAATTTAGCTTTCACCTCCTGGACCGCGTGATTGTTACAACTCAGTCTTCTCATTGAATTTCCATATTTTAATGTTTTGTTTTTCTGGCGGAATAAAGAGGCTTTCGCAATCAATTTTCAGTGTTACTGTAAACATCGTATTGATATTGAATTTGTTGAACTTTCTCAGTGTCTGAGTCTGACTTCTCATTTGAATCACTCTACATTACTTCTGTTTTTAATTGCATAATGTCATTCTGAGTTTATAGATGTTGTTATAGAGTGAGATCCCAGAGCGACCAGACATAACTTATTTTCACACAAATGAAACTTTAGGATCTCAGTAGATTCTCATGTGCTTTGAATACCTGCGAACTTTTGTAACTTGCCTAGTGACACATGGGCAGATGCCAGGTGGCAAAGGTGACTAAAAATAAGTGTTACTTTACTTATTTTCACATGGCTGATTTTTATATATGTTTTAAAGAATATCATTCTGAAGTTATATTATAAGTGCCAGACACTTCCCATGGGCCAAAACTCTTGCCAGACACTTTGAAGATGCACAAAAGATATATGAACTTTACTTATTTTCACATGGCTAATTTTCATATATGATTTAAGGAATATTGTTCTGAAGTTATATTATAAGTGCCAGACACTTCCCATGGGCCAAAACTCTTGCCAGGGTACACAAGTTCACACGTATTCAAAGCACATGAGAATCTACTGAGATCCTAAAGTTTCATCTGTGTGAAAATAAGTTATGTCTGGTCGCTCTGGGATCTTGGACTATTAGTATTTGTATTAGCTTCATGCGGTCGATTGTATGACGATATAGGCACAATAAACTTCAATAAATTTCACAAAATTTGAACACCCCCGATTTTGAACAAAAGGTGAGCAAAAGAAACCAAGTAGTGGGTAGATCGTAGCAAAACGAGAGTAAATATGGCTTTATATTTCCCTGAACTTAGGTTCCTATTTGATTTCCATATCTCCTTTGCGATAATCTGAAAAAATTGTATGTTTAACTATGCTCGCGACTCAATCAGTGTATTGAAGAAATATTTCTTTTTATACTTAATTATACCCAAGTTAGCACAGAAGGATATTTTTACATACGAAAAAGTGACAAAACCCAATTAAATTTTCTCTCTATTCGCAAGCCGAATTCCCGACTCATCGTGTAAGATGGTGGGCATAGAAGTTGCTAAAGCAACACAATATGATGAAAACAAAAGAAGCACGACAGGTGCCTGGGCGGCCCTACTATCGAGTATTGGCCATGTGGCAGCCAATGCAGGAAAGAGTCGCTACACGTGACCTTTGCTCCACGTGAATATCTTGAACTTCCCCGGACGAGGGCTTGGTTTCCGGTTATCGACCAATGAGTCGGTCTTGGAAGACGATAAAGTTGTAATATATCTGTGGCCTATTTTGCGGTATCTCAGAGGCGAGAATAATATCATCCGGTAGTGGGTCTCGTTGTTCAGGTCCTGATACACCGCAGCAGCCGTTCGTTTGCCACACGATTGGATTTCGTGCTCCCAAAAAACCAGGGCATGAGGAACGAGAGTTCGAGAAGTGGACTCACAACTATATCAACATTTCTTGTTTTAATTGATCATTTGCTGAAACTGTTTTCAATACGTTGCAAATCAATTTTTTCTGAGAGGCAACTGAAAAATATGGAAGCGTCCAAAGCTACCCTCCCCGTACGAAACACGCAACGCACTGATTGGATCAAAATGATCAAATTTTGGCAGTGCCTCCACTGCAACCCTAACAATCGGATTGCGGACGGAACTGTCAGCAATCGGTTGCGTCGTTACTTTATTTCAGATTTCGTTGCCAGCGGAATTGTGCCTGTTTGAGATGCAAGGAGTGAAAAAATGCTCGAAAGTATTCTTTCAAATTAAGCAAACGGGTCTATTCTGTCAGAAAATAGGAGTAAATTAAAAATATTAATGGTTATACAACTGCCGTGGGCGACGTTTCGCAGAAGTTGCCTTCTGCTTCTTCAGGCCTACAATTTATTCAAAAATATATAATACAATGTCACATATAATATCAACAAATCTTATTTACCAAAGAAGTCCAAAAATTAACCACACGGTGTTAACAATACCACAATCATTCAACGATAAAATCCAAAATCATATATCATATAATAATATGGTCAATTGAGAAATCAGTCGCATTTAAGGATGGCGAAAAAAGAATGACATAAAATGAAAGGAGACAAAACCGAAACAGAAACAGTGTCAACAACCAGACGACTCATGAGGCAAACCATAAAATTACAATTTTATCTTTATGTTTTTAAAAAATGTTTACATCGACACATCAAAAACAACTATTACATTTTTTTTTAACTTTATAATTAGTCTAAGTTGACAAGAATTTTCATATTTTTCAATGATGGAACTATAATGTCGAGCCAAGTGTTCAGTGTCCATTCTATAGTTCATGGAATCGTACAAACTTATATATATATCATCACCAAAATTTTTTTTCAAAATTTCCCTCCCTTCCACAAACATTAACACCATCAAAATCAATAATACGGTTTTCATTGAAGTAATGAGAACAAAGAGCTGTTTTTTCTTTGTTTTTAACATCATTCAAATTATTTTTAGATTGTCTTATCCAATTACTCAGAAAGATGGGCTTGCAATACCTCCCAGGTTGTGCCATCTATCTGTGAGAAAAGTTGTCCATTAAACTTAAAATAGTTTGAATGGAACAAAAAGTCAATCAAACTCAAAAAACTTTTTTTATCTAATTATTTAGATAATATATAATAATAATCAATAAATAATTATTAAATTGAAGTATATTATATGAATATCACACTGAATTAAGAATTTGAAATTTATACAGTTTATTGATATTACCTTTGTAATGTACGCACTTCATTCTTGTGCGCATGTAATTGTTGCATGGAGCGAACTTATATTGTTAACGCGAACCAGTTGAAAATTGGTATGTAATATGACCGAATGTCGAATGTGGAAATAAATGAGATCACCCTCAGAGTGTTTGATCTTCTTAAAAACCCTAAGATATTACAACCCTAAAAAATGTGTACAGGTTATTAGAAATTCTGTCAAAAAGAGTTTTCCGGTAATTCTATTCAAATATTTTTCAGGAAAAAACATACTCATTTATTTTTGGAATATGTTTTAATTCCAATATATTTCTTTTCGCATGAAGGAATACTGAATATTCCATTTTGTGATTGAAGAAAGTTATCTGAATCAGTATTTTTATGTTCATTTTCATTATGAATATATTGGAAATTTCAAGGTTATGATATGTATAACCTTTGTATATGTATATCTTTTTTATGTAGTGTGAAATTCGAAGACTGTTATTTTTTAATGTGAATATGTGTATTTCTTGTATATAGTGAATACGGAAATTGTGACCGATGTTACATGTGAAATTTGACTCTGTTCTGTCATTCTTTTTCACTAATCAATTTAATCCTAGTAGAGTCAAGTTCTCCAATATCGTCACTCTCACTGTTATTATTTTTCATACACGATTGTTTTACTTTGAAGCAAATGAAAGTCGAGCCTATGCAAAAACCTACCAGCCTTCAACATAAAGAGTACCTACCTACATTGTAGGAAAAAGAAAGAAAAGATTCCATAAGATGCAGACATCAAGCTATGCTCAATTGCTAATCAAACTGACCATCAACAATCATTTAATTTAATCAAAATGAGATTATCACATGAATTTGTTTTCTTCATCTGAAATTGTTCAAATTTAAATTAATATCATACAACATATGAGAGAGACTCACAGTAGACTTTTATACTCGTTTTCGGGGAATTTTTATCATATATACAAAAACAACTATTTGATCCACCTCAAAAAATTCATTTTAATACCTCATATGGAAAATTCCCTGGAACCAGTATCCCTTTCTTGGATAAATTTTAGTCATTATCATTGTTATGATTGTTGCTCAAGTTAACTATTCATGATGTGAATGAAATTCAATAAATTCACTACTTCTGGTACATCTTGCTTTTCCCATAATAACATATTATAGTTCATCCATTTCTGATATAGTTTGTGGATTCCGATTCAATATTTTTCTTCAATATGTTCGCCTTCCAAGAGAATTCTCATTTTCAAATATGAGATATCATTTTCAGATATCAGATCTATTGCAATTTCAAATTTCCGCCAAAATGTACCTTCAGACCTATCGAAAGGACCAATAAATGTCATCGTGTTGCACTTGTTTTGAACCACGTTTGCAATTCTCTCATATTAGTGTTCTGTGGTTTCTAGTGTGACTTACAGCGGGTTTCATAAAACTTTGATTGTCCGATCAACGGTTTGACAGTTACTCGATTTCTAAAAGGAAATCACTGAAATCTTCTCATTTCTGAATATATTGAAGAATTAGTAATTGAGAATAATTGAATGGACGTATAAACATCATAATTTGATGCGAGAATGATATTCTGAATGATAATGACTGAATTACCGATAGAAAACAAATTGACGTCTAATCGTCAATCAAGCGTTCATTCCCCGATCAAACTTTATGAAACCCTGGGTTACATTTACAATGAAAATAAATAAATCTCAAGGACATCGCTTGAGTGTTTGCGGCATCAAACTTGAAAGTCTATACTTTCCGCAGAGTTAGTTGAATGGGTTGCGTTCACAAACTTACTTTGAGCAAGCTCTGAGTAAGCTCTGATTTCTCGAAGCGTTCACAAACGTACTTTTAGTTCCCCAGAGTATGCTCTCCGAGCATGGCCATACTCATACTCTACTTTCGGAGTAAGTTTGTGAACGCAACCATGTAGAAAACAAAACAAATTTGTTGTTCACAAAAAAGCAGTGCAATAAGAAGTCGATGTTCAATTTGAATGAAGATTTCACATAAATGGTATGTGAAATTATGTCTTCAACCAAGGTTTTTGATGAAAAGTTTGAAACAAAAACTTTTTTCACTATTCATACAATTTTCATTTAATTTTTTTTATTCTTCATTTTACTTCAGAATATTAAATATTCCTATGGCAGAACAACTTCAGCCTGATCAGCTATTATCGAATATTCATGTTAAAAAGTCAGATTTTCGCTAGATCAAATAATACACTTAACTATAATCCTTTACTCAATTAGAAAACTGAGATCATATATAAAAAACCCATCATGAACACAATTTTCTAATAAAGAATCCCTTCCTCTTCGATCTGATATAGGGCAGCCCCAATATCTGAACATTCACAAACACGGACAGGAAAATCGGAAAATACAGTTTCCCTTTTCACGGATCATTAGCATCGCGACTCTGCGATCTGAGCGCAAAATTGGAAAACACTTTATCTTCTTCGCGGACCGGTAACTTTTAATATGGATCTCGTTACTGACATAACATAAATTTAACCTAAAATGAACCCGAGTGCATTCGACATGTCGATAGCGGTCAGCTTGGGACGTTTGTAATGGGGAATTTTATCAGTATGGATGTTTTCACCGGAAAGATTAAGCGAAAAAGAAGGAATTCAATTTCTTTCATTGCTATTCAAGAAGAATCAGATCAAGATAACTATTTCTTAATCAGTTTTAGTAGCCACTAACTGGATATCAAGATTATACCGGGTGTTTTCGAAGGGAGTCAATTTTTTAAACAGGTGTTTGATAACATCACCATTTCGCCGAAAATTCCCTAAAAAAACTGAAGCGTTTCACCAAAAATTATCTATACGAAACTTTCAAAGGGCCAATTTGTAAAAATTAAAAATAAAACAAATACAAATGTAAGGAAAGGTTTGAAAATGATATCATCTTTACAGTATATGTTGTGTACTTGATTGAATGTTATTTAATGTCCCATGAAAATAAACATAAATTCTCAGGCGAAAATTCATTAAGTTTTTTCACTTGTGGGGAAAAAACTGTTGTATCAATGTTGAACCAATGTCGAAAATATAAGGATAATAAAAAACAGATAACTATAAAAATAATAAAAAATTCTACATAGGTACTAATGAAGAAATATCAAATTTAAATCTTTTTTTTTTATTTTTTTTATTTTATTTCGAATTAACGTGTCTCGACATCGAGATCATTGACACGAGGTACAGTACACATTAACTTATTCTAAATATAAATCTAAGTATTCGAAGCTTAAAGAACTAACATTTGAGAATTTATATATTATTGTAAAGTTGACATTTTTCGAGAAATTTAAGAGCTAATTCAATTTGTTTTTGTGAATTGAGGATATTTCCAAGATTCTCTCTCAGCCCAAGTCGTCGTCGGTCATGTCCGTAATATGGACAGATACATAGTAGGTGTTCAACAGTTAGACGGGTATTCTGACAGTGTTCGCATTTGGGCTGATTTTCTGAAGACATCAGATAGCTGTGGGTTAGCTTGGTGTGGCCTATTCGAAGTCTTCTCACTACGGTTTTGTCTTTTCTGCCCAAACTAATTTGTGGTGGATTATGTATTTTGGGTTGTATCATATGTAGTCCAGTGCTAGCTCCCTCCCATTGGACTTGCCATTCCTGTAAGGATCTCAGCTTTATGGCATTTTTGAGGTCTGTATGAAGTTGGATTTGGGTCACAGGAAGGTCGGAAGTTCGTGCTTGATTTGCGGCCTGATCTGTAGCTTCGTTTCCTGTTACACCAATATGTGATGGGATCCAGATTATAGTGGTGGAAATATTCTCCTTCGCTTTAAGGGTATGGCATCGTTCTAGAATTTGCTGTACCAGAGGGTTCTTCGAGTAAATGTTGTCTATGGATTCAATTGAAGATAAAGAGTCTGTGAGTATTGCGAGCTTTTGACCTGGGATAAGAGGACTGCAAAGAGATTTATAAATTGCGAAGAGTTCACCAGTGTGGATGCTGCAGATGGATGGGAGTTTGTAGGACACTGGGGCATTCGATTCATTGATGATCGAGCATGCTATTCCCTGCTCGTCTTTGGAGGCGTCGGTGTATAGTTCTTCGTCAAACTTTTCATGCTCAATTAGTTCAAATAAGTGTTGCTTAATAATTATTCCCAAAGTTTCTAGTTTGATGTGTCTATGCAGAGAGGTATTTGGCCTTGGGTGGTGTCTAGACCATGGGGTGTGTTTCGGAAACGTAATGGGAGATGTTAAGGTCAGATCTATAGGCCCCAAATTTTGCTTTGCAATTTGTGGAATTGAGAGCAAGGTCATGGGCTTCATAGTAGGTGGCTCTTGTGAAGTTTCAAGCAGGTGTCGCACTGGGTGATTCGGAAGAGCAGACACTTTGGATATGTAAGTAAGGAGATTTTGCTGTCGGCGAAAGTTGAGCGGAAATTCTTGTGCTTCAACGTGTAAACTTATTGATGGGCTGGATCTGAATGCTCCAAGGGAGAGGCGCAGAGCAGTGTTGGGTATGCTGTTGAGCAATTTTAAATTTGATTTACTAGATGTGGAATAAAGCATACTGCCGTAGTCAAGTCTTGAACGAATGAGTGATCTGTAGAATTTGAGTAGTATTTCTTCGTCACATCCCCAGTGATGGTGAGACAATGTTCGTAGGATGTTCATGGTATTCATACAGGAGCCTTTGATTTTCTTGATATGAAGTGACCACGTTAGCTTCTGGTCAAATGTCATTCCGAGATAGTGTAGGTGATCAACGAGTTTTTTAGGTATATCGTATATCGTTAATTGTGGTGGGACTGTTAGGTGTCTTCTAGTAAACTTGATTAGTTTAGATTTAGAAGGAGAGAAATTGAATCCTATTATCTTAGCCCATGTGGTGATACTATTCAGAGCCCGTTGCAAAAGTTTACATGTACTTTTGGTACTTTTGCCCGAGCAGAAGAGAAGCAGGTCATCGGCGTATAAGACGAAATTGATTGGGGCCTCAATAACGGTACAGATATCATTGATGGCTAGTATAAATAGCTAATTATTATTCATGAATAGTAGAAATGAGGAACCTTAATTATATCGCACTTCATGATAATATGTTATT
This sequence comes from Coccinella septempunctata, assembly GCF_907165205.1. NCBI lineage: Eukaryota > Metazoa > Arthropoda > Insecta > Coleoptera > Coccinellidae > Coccinella > Coccinella septempunctata. Next base: position 7,006,335 of record NC_058190.1, on the reverse strand, counting down.
TCAAAATGAATTCGTAGTTCTGCATCGTTACCTATTTGTGTTGTTATGATCATTGTTCTAAAGCAGTTATGCAGTATCTAATTTTTTGTAGGTGATGGACAAGAGGTTAACCTTTTTTTCATGCATAATTGTGGGAATTGGTCATGCACCAACTTTGTTTTTAAATAGCAACCCCAATTTTTTGTACTAGATTTTGAACAAATATATCAGGGAAAAATTACAGATTATGGAGAAGAGGTCAGCAAACAATTCACTGATGCGGTTGCTTGACGCAAGCTCATAGAGATTAACCATAGGCACACAGAATCTCTTATTCAAATATCTTGAGGCAATAATTGAATCACCTCAATCCCTTCTGAAACCTGAAGATCGAGCAGACGGAAAATAGTCAAAATAGCCAATCCCAAGTGTGTAGAAAAAACAGATGACATGAAAAATAGATTTTCACTATATTACTGAATTTGTTGTTGCATTCTTCGGTTATTTTCTTCACTTCTTCAGAATGATAAATTAAAGAATTCGAAATGCTCCTCATAAGTGAAAAACGGATTGTCTTGAAATTAATGGATTATATTTTCAATATCTTTTGTAGTAAAAAAATTCTTATAATTTACGTGTTTCAATGCAACTTGCTATTGTAAATATTCCGCTGTTTATTTTCGATTTTTCGGGAGTACTAAGAAGAGAAGAAGGTGTCGAATATTTTTGGAAAATCAGTCGGAGAACCTTCGAAAAAGGGTGTCACTCAACACACACCCCTTCCCATTCAAGATTTTAGGGGTTGCTGCTATCAAACGGAATAAGAAAGCGGAAAAGCAGAGTTGAATATTTAAAATCTTATGATAATTTTGAATTTTTGATTTCTCGAAATGTCTCAATGTTTTAAATAAGCGTACACTGCCGTACACTATTATTCGGCGATCAGGTTATAAAGTGTTTGTATGAATTAGAAAAATCTAAAGGAATATTCGAAGAGGAAATACCTGACATGGTACATCAATGTATAAAAGAAACACAGCCTTTTTAAAAAACAGTATAAGGGGTGTTTCATAACTATGAGACATTGCTCTAAGAATAATAATTTCAATCTAAATAATGGTGATGACATCAAGTAAGACTTAAGGATACATATCTGTGGAAAGTGATTAAAGTTGTTTTTTTTTTCGTTTTTTGCTGATGCCTAATTTAAGCGTTTATTTCCCATCACAGAGGCATTACTTTTGGGAAAGTAATTTTATTACATTACAATTTTGTTACATTGGGCGACACATAAATGATTTCTGATGATGTAATAAAATGGTTGCTATTTTTGACGGAACTTCCTAGTGATGTCGATAAGGAAGTAGGTTATAAGACTCATTTGTACATTATATTGGTGATTTTGCATGAACACGCTAATAGTACCCGTTTCAAGAAAAACGCAATTGAAGACTTCACTTCAATTTTATTCAATTCATGAAAAGTATGCGTTCGAATGTCAAAAAAATGTTGTTGTTTGCATAATATAATTTCTTCTGGTGAATAATTTTTGCTGTGACATTAAAATCAATTGTTATGCAACTTAAACACCCTGTATGTATTTTCCCACAGCATTAGCTTTTCAAAGCATATTAGTTCCTATGTCCCATAATAGTTATGAATCACCATGTAGGTATTTAATTATTGAAAACTAACTAAAAACTGTTTCCTCCAAAATAAGGAGTATAACTCGTCAACAAGTGGAGAACCGTCTTATTTCACGTATTCATTTAATGCTGACATCGAGGCCGACAGTGATTTTTGAGGCAAAACGCAAGTCTCAGTGGAATGAAATTTTTATTGTTTAGGCGACAGCTGCATTACTTTACAATCTATTCAGTTTTTCAGAGTAAGCGCACAAATGAATGGAATATTTATGAAATAGACGGTGTTTTCACAGGTGGGGCTTTTTGTTTGATAGAAGGTAGAACTCATCAAAATAAGTCGTTTAACCAAAACTATATAAAATATTCAAGATGGCTGAGATACAACCCCTAGAAGTTCGACAAAATTTCATTGAAGTACGGGACTGTGGAAGGTGACTCCGGCATCGCAAAAACGAAACAAAACATAAACATATGGCTGAACAATGAATGGTTCAGTACCAAATTCATCGGATTAGCTGCATCGGGTCACTTTTGAGAGAATCATAATTGTTGTATCGTGCAATTTAGGGTGAAAAAAAATGTAGAAAATCGAGGCAGTTTCTTGAAAGTGCTTATGTTAGTTAAGTTGAAAAAGTGCTATGATGTTTCCCCATTTCATCCCATTTTTACGGCGATTGTTGGAATGTTCGAACAAGAAGATTGTGATGCCCATTGTAAAAAAAAATCGTGAATAATTTGGACGACTTTCATTGGTGGGATGTTGGAGTATTATTCTATTTTTTACACTTGTGTCCCAAGTCTCTTCTGTCAGTTGGTATCGAAATGAGCCATTTCATAAAATCGTGTAAGTTCCTAAAAAATAATGAGAACAATTCGGCAATCCTAAGTTTCCATTTTCATTACCACGTAAATATCGAACGAGCCAATATCCTAAACTACCTACATGGTCAAATCAGGAAATAAGTTTCCCACTGCTTTGCAATAATTCAGCTTACAAACGGTCCAGGGTCGGTCATATTAGAATAGAAAGTATTACTTTTCGAAAATCGTGCAGAAAAAAGCCCTGCTATTCACTTTCTCCACCCATATGCTGGTCAAAATGAAGCGTTTCACCAAAAATAGTTATTTTGATAACAAGTGTGGAACTCTAAAATAACTATTTCAACTTTGTCAGTTGGAAAGTTTTGTAGGTGATTTTTGGTGAAACGCTTCATTTTGACCAGTTCTATCTTCTGTTGAAAAAAGCCTCACCTTCAAATACACCCTGTATATCAACGACCACCGTGTCTTGTATTGCAAAATTATTCCCTGAAAGTGCTTTCTTCTTGGAATGTTTATTGCAATAGAATGAATAAGGAAGAATTACTGTTCTCGATCACTGTGATAATATTTTCCATAAAAACAATTCATTTTTTCGTGCTATTGAAATCTTGTATGGAAAAAAATAGGAAAAAGTGAAGATATAAATGAGAAGACACGATTCCAAAGTTTTCAAATTCGGAACTCTTTCATTGTCCAATATATTCACGAGACTACGAGACCTCTGCAAAAATGAGACGAGACCAGACGAAACTATCGAAAACGAGACTCTCGTGGGCATCACTATTCAAACTGGCACACTGTATTCTGTTTCATCTAATATATAAAATTCTCGTGTCATAGTTTTCGTTACCATACTCCTCCGAAACGGCTTGACCGATTTTGATGAATTTTGTGCTTATCCGGTATCTATGAGAATCGGCCAATTCATCCCTCTAAATGTTAGGGGTAGTCCACCCCTAAATTTTTTTTTGTATTTTTTGGACAAAATTTTTAATTTCTATTTTTTTATGATACAACATACAAAAATACATACAATCCTCAATTTTCACCCTTCTACGATCAACCCTTATTTTTTAATAGGCATTTTAGTAATTTAATCATTAGGAAATTATTTATATGGCAAAACAACGTTTGCCGGGTCAGCTATCTATGAGAATCGGCCAACATCTATTTTTCATCCCCTTAAATGTTAGGGGTAGTCCACCCCTAAATTTTTTTTGTATTTTTTAGACAAAATTTTTAATTTCTATTTTTTTATGATACAACATACAAAAATACATACAATCCCCAATTTTCACCCTTCTACGATCAACCCTTATTTTTTAATAGCCATTTTAGTAATTTAATCATTAGGAAATTATTTAGATGGCGAAACAATGTTTGCCGGGTCAGCTATCTATGAGAATCGGCCAACATCTATTTTTCATCCCCCTAAATGTTAGGGGTAGTCCACCCCTAATTTTTTTTTATTTTTTAGACAAAACTTTTAATTTCTATTTTTTTATGATACAACATGGAAATTATTTATATGGCAAAACAACGTTTGCCGGGTCAGCTAGTTCTTTGTATAAAATTATAGGGTTTAATAATGCTTTTCAATGTAATCAATCAAACAAAGCTTTCAGTCATAGTGGTAATTTTCTTTTTTCGGAACGAAAATAAACAAAAACATTGTGATACATACCTATCGCGAATATAATCCCGTATGCGTAACTTTCTGAGCAGATTTAATTCATTGAGCCTCTACCCCTGTTTTTCCATTATATGCGTGCAAACGAAATCACTTGCAAGATATAGAACCGATTGTTCAATGGTCGTTTGCGTAATGCGAAGTTGTACCGAAAAGTAACGAGATTAGAACTTATCAGCTCGAAGCACTTATATACCTGAGAGAGAATGCTACGCGTTTTATGTCAAAATGTCGTGTTCCCCAGGATCATACACCAATTCCGCTCTCCATTTTCGGGAAGCCGAATGGGACATTACAACCCCTATAAAAGTAAATTAAATTTGCCTCTTCTCTCCGCTAAATGCTGAAATCATGAGAATGAGCGAATGAAAAGCTGAAAACTTGCCCGTTATTCCAGCAGCTTGTCATATGGGGACACTAAAAAGTCGATATTTCTAATATGGGCCTTAACATTGAAATGAAATGTACGAAACTAGTGTTAATTGTTGATATCTCGAACTACTTTCTTTATGCATCGACGAAGGCTGCGCGACAGGATAGTACCTATGTGAGTATTAGAAATTTTTGTGCTTTCTAACCCTTTTTTTAGGATAATCACATTCTTATATTATATCCCACTTCAAACTCGTTTAAATGTCTTCTGAAAGAGCTGTATTTATACTTCTATGGTCTATCGCTACAGTTTAGACATTAGTTTCACTTCGTATAATCGATTCCTAGGAGCCAAGCCCTATATAATGTGATAGTCACTCTTCTGATAATATAATTTTTATATTTTCGAACTCATCGGGACATTTCTTGCTAGAGCAAATTTATCTTTTCGATTCAGTTGGAAACATTTCCATTAAAGCCTCACCCCAAACGTAAAGTATTCTCAAAATACCCGCCATCGAAAGGCCATCAATTTTTTCTTCAGCGCTCATTATCACTTGTTGTAGTTTCTGTGCAGTTGACAGACAGTTTCTATAATATGTTTTATCACCAGTCTCACAATTCGGAATTCAAAAAGCCTCTTCCGAGGATCAAAATGAACTATTCAGTCTACGATGAAGCGCCTATTCCTCATTTTTCAAGTTCAGAATGGCCGGCCAGGAAATTTGGGGATAGAGGAATGTATAAGAATGTACTCAGAAAAAAAATTTTTCATTCTGATAGCCCTAGAATACCACCTACAACGATCAAATGAACCGATTTCTTTCTATTCAGAATGTTTCAAGGATTCCTTCTCCAGAAGGTTGACTAAAATATCCCTACCATAATTTTTTGTTTTAACTACAGCTCCGAGGATCAAAATGAATTATTTAGTCTACGATGAGGCGCATATCCCTCATTTTTCATTTTTCAAGTTCAGTATGGCCGGCCAAGAAAATTGGTGGATGAAGGAATGTATCCGAATGTACTCATACGAAATTTTGTTTTATCCTGACATCCCTAGAACCCCACTTCTAACGATCAAAATGAACCGATATTCTGTTTTTTTCCTATTTAGAATGGATTAAGGATTCCTCCTCTAGAAGATAAGTTCAAAATGATCGGACGAGGAATTAGAAATTTTTTTGTTCATACTACAGCTCCGAGGATCAAAATGAACTATTCAGTCTACGATGTAGCTCATAATCCTCATTTTTCATGTTCAGTATGGCCGGCCAAGAAAATTGTTGGATAGAGGAATGTATCAGAATGTGCTCAGAAAAAAATTTTGTTTCATTCTGACAGCCCTAGAACGCCTCCTCCAACCATGAACCGATTTTTTTTCTATTCATAATGTTTTGAGGATTCCTTCTCCAGAAGATAAATCAGTTTAAAACATCCGGCCAAGGGAATTGATGGCTAAAGTAGGTATATTGAGGGACAACTAAAATATCCCTAACATAATTTTTTTTGTTCATACCAGAGCTCCGAGTATCAAAATGAACTACTCAGTCTGCGATGAACTGCATATTCCTCATTTTTCAAGTTCAAAATGGCCGGCCAAGAAAATTGGTGGATGAAGGAATGTATCAGAATGTACTCAGAAAAACCACTTCCAACGATGGCAATGAATCGATATTCTTTTCACGATGGAGCGGATGTTCTTCTTTTTTTCCAAAATTTAAAATGGCCATCCAAGAAAATTGATGGAATGGGTGCATCGGAAAATAAATTTTCTTGGCCATTTTCAATTTTCCAAATAAAAAAAAGAAACATATTCTCGATCGTAAAATGAAAGAATAGTTAGAGCTCTAGGGCTATCAGACAGAAATAGAAATTTTTCTGAGTAAATCTGATACATTTCTCTATCAATTTTATTGGCCAGCCGTTTTAAACATTCGAAAAAATATAAGGAACATACTCTAAATCGTCTACGAATAGAGGTGGTTCATTTTAATCGTTAGAGCTGGTGCTCTAGGTCTTTCAGTATGAAAAAAAATATGTTAGGATATTTATTCATTCCTCTATTTACTCTATCCATCAATTTTTCTGACCGTCTATTTCGAACTGATATTTCCCCCGGAGATGAAATCCGTAAAATATTCTGAATAGAAAAAAAAGTATGAAATTATAGATTATATGATAAATATTTTATAATTTATAATCCATCTATCCTTATTATTCGCATCGGCATTCTATTAATAAATATGACTTTAGCCTTGCGGCTTTCACACTCCTCTCCATAGGAAAATTCACTTATCCCAGAGATATCTCAGATATCAAAAGGATTAAGCTCTGTTGGAGCCCTTTCCAGGTTTTCGGGCTCGTGGTGGTGGTCGGGTCCGGGTCGCTCCTCGCCTCCCTGCTGTAGGTTGGATTCCTGCTCCACCCGCACTTCCTGTCGGCGCAGACGGTGTTCCTCTGCATTCCCCATGTACTTGCGTACAGTTCTTCGCCTTCTGCATGACTCTATAGATATTTTCGTCCAACTGAAGTTTCCTCAAGTTCTCCAGTAGTTTCTTCGGTATCAGGCCTGTAGATGAAATGACAATAGGGATGGTCTTGATATCTTTCAGCTTCCACTGTCTTCTGGTTTGTTCCTCGAGATCTCTGTATTTTGAAACTTTTTCAGTGTGCCTATCTAGAAGATTGTTATTATTTGGAATCGCCACATCGATGAATAGTGCTCTGTCCTCATCCTTATTGAGCAATATGAGATCTGGTCTATTGTGGGTTATTTTCCGGTCTGTCAGAACCGTGCCATCCCAGTAGAGCTTGTGATGTTCATTTTCCAACACAGCATCCGGATGGTAATTGTAATAAGGAACCTTTTTCGAACTTAGAAGTTGGTGTTTTAGTGCCAATTCTTGGTGAAGAATCTTGGAAACAGCATCATGTCTATTTTTGTACTCCGTGCCCACGAACTTCTGACATCTCCCGGTGATGTGCTGGATAGTTTCATGTGTTGTACAGCCATAACGACAGCTATCGTCCGCCACTGAGGCATCCTTGGCTATATATTTCATGTAATTTCTTGTTGGACTCACCTGATCCTGGATGTCGAGCATGAAGCCCTTTGTCTCAGGAAACAACCTTCCGGAAGTCAACCAGTAGTTCGACACAGATATGTCGACGTAATCATGGTTGACCTCGTTCTGGTGCCTCCCATGCAAAGGTTTGCCAATCAGTTTCTGCATTTTACTTTCTGCAGAGTGTTCGACGGTTTCCAAGAGATCCTGTTGTAGCTTTAACGGTGTTGAACTATCAGCAACACGAACTACTCGATGGAGTTCTGACGAAGCAGCCTTGCTCAGGAAATATTTTCGAAGTCCTTCAATTTCCTTGTACATACGGTTGGACGAATCAACAATTCCTCTACCCCCAAGATGTCCTGACAGCTCTGTCCGTTCTATTGAGCTTTTGGGGTGATGTTTATTGTGTTTAGTCAGCATCGTCCTTATTTTTCTCTGTAAAGCTGCTAAATCGGTGGTCGTCCAAGAGATGATACCAAATGAATAGCTCAGCGCCGAGTAAGCGTAGGTTTTAATCGCTTTTATCAGATTCTTGCTGTTAAGGCCAGTTCTCATTATCCGTCTCAATCTCCGGGTGAACTCCTCCATTAATTCTTTCTTCATCTGGGTCTGATTGATTATTATTATTATTATTATTACAAGAATGATAAGAGCAAAGGTTAACCTATAAACTCAATATTAAAATATAAAATGAACTCCAAGAAGTGATCTCAAATGATTTGAAAGTTAAATTGAATAGACTGGAATCAGTCGATATTGTTGGCTAGACCACCTATCCACAGAGTTCTTGAAAGAATTAATTGATTGCGATGACACAACTTCATTAGGAAGCCGATTCCACGTCTCGAACACCCTGTTGGGAAGAAAAATGCTCCTCGGTGTAGTCTTGAAGTTCTCCTTGGCAAGCTTGTAGCGGTGTCCCCTCAACAATCTGTTCTGCGAAAAGGAAGAAGAGTATTCCATCGCTGTACGGATTCTAGAAGATCTTGATCTTAGGGCGCACGTAGGTTGTATACAGAGGCCTGCTTGTTGCTACATCACATCCAGCGAAAGTTTTAGACAGTTGGTAGGTGAATTGTCTCGCCTTAGACACAGCAACTGAAATGTGAGTGGTCCAGCTCTAGTTATCAGTGACGGTAACAACCAGATCACAATGCTGGGAGACACTGGATAGCCTCTGCTGGTTGATGAAGTAGGGGATCCCCGTTCAAGCTCCCAATTGCCGCCACTGTCTTGTAAGTCACTATAAACAGCTCTAACGGGGGTACGATATACCTTAAGTTTGCGGTTCTAATCTCCATTGACCCTGATTTTAAGCGCATTTCCCAGTAAGTTGAAGTAAGTATAAAACTTGCAATATGACGAAGTACAACAGGGAAACTTCGTCGTATTGCAAGTTTTATACAGGTGATTTTTAGGGAAAGGCTTTATTTTGACTAGTTTTACCATCTCCAAGAAAAAAAATTCAGTTTCAAAAACACCATACTAATCTATAATTCCTTAACCACATTTTGTAATGAAATATGATTTTTATGTCAAAAATTTGTATGTTTTTCAGGGGAAAACTTGTATTGCGGCGTAGTGCGTATCACCCAACGGACAGATTATTGTCTCCACCCCTAAAGATTAATTCACAGGTTCCATCCCCGCATCTTTCCCGAAATTCCATTAACGCTGATGAGATATATGGCAATTGGACGTCTTATAGCAAAATGCGCTTACAATATTTGATTACAATAAGTGGCGTTTGGAGTCGAAGGAGCCCAGGTATATAATGTATGACCGGGTCATAATCCATAGCTAGAGCTCTTCGGGGGCCCCTAAATTATAATGGCGCCTCTGAACGCGCCCTCCTTCCGGAATACGGAGGCACCTAACATATTTCCGTCGTGGAAGACCTTCTATATCAATTTGAGATCGGATGGGCCGAAATAACCGCGGAAAATCTACCCACTTATATCAGTTACTTCAGCGGTAAGGCCCGTCGTGAAATACACCGCTGGATCCGAGAACTACTGGATTCTCTCGATCTTATAAACTAGACGTGTTACTGGTCTTTTAAAATATCGTGGGGGACTTGCTAAATGGGGATTGATCGACCATCGTTCCGGTGAAGCGAAATAGAAATGTTCGTTTCATTAGGAGCGGTTTGTAGTTGTGGCATCCAGCATTGACAATGTTATTGTACGTACACTTTTATCGTTTTTATTAATGATATTAATTTTCTGGTCGAATATCAAGATCCATCAATATAAAAGGTGATGCCCACCAGAAAAAATAACAGTAAGTATCAGAGAGTAGGTACCCAAAAATATCACATTGAAGCGCTTCTTTGAGAATTTTCATGGATGTACTTATAACCATCCTGTATAATTGACAACTATAGTTCAAAAGCAGTGACATAGATCAGATCAATATCTAATGACTTCCCAAATTTCTGACTTAAATCTAAAAATTGAGCGAACTAGAGTCATTAGTCATTTTCGTAACACGCCAATTTGATCTAAAATTTCGAAAAATAATTAATAACTCAAAAACCGTTAAAGATAGGTATGATAAAGTAAGAGGGAATAGATTTAATATTTCATGGAGTATCATAAAAAAAAGAAAATGTCCCATTTAAAATAACAAAGTTGTTGCCAAATTGTCGTACATCCCGCAACACTGGAAATGTGAAATTATTTTAAAAATGTACCTTACATGGCTAAATATTGATCCACAAAATTTGAAATCTTTACGATCAATAGTTTGCATAATAATCTAATAGGCAACTATTGATGGTAAAGATCATCGATTCATCGTTTTCAGGTATTTCCGAGAATAAAGAAATTATGGCACAATTTCGAAATCGACAAAATATCAAAATCGAGCCGATATATGGGCTCGAATTTCGTGAAAAGGCCAGATATAAGATATAACCAAATTTTGATATTTTATCGATTTCGAAATTGTGCCATAATTTCTTTATTCTCGGAAATACACTCCCAATTACAGGAAAGCACAAAAGAAAAAAATTGAGAATACAGTTACATATTGAAATGGTGCAAAAAGTGATATAATACAAAACAAATAAACAATCCTCACAAAATACAGATGTGGCGCGACAAATAGGTCTGCACTATGGCCCGAGGAGATGTCACATACTTTGGCGAGCGAATTGATTATTCCACAAGCATAATTTATAGGAGATCGAGAACTTGCGTTTGTTCTCCCCTTCCCACAGTAAAAGACCATGTCACTCCTAAAACGCAAACGGAGAACCAGAAAGGGAAGACAAGACGAAAGCTCTGGACAATCGATTTTTCGATTAATAATTTTGCATATGAATAATAGTGCACATATATTCACCCTATCCGTAGTGGATACGGTGCCGAACCTAGATAGAGATTATTGTCATAGCCTATGGGAGGATACACAGCGTCCTGCCTCCACATTAAAAATTTGTAAAATTTTCGCTGCACCGACTCAATGCTCTTCCTATGACAGTCATATATGGGTCTCCAAACGATGCTACAGTATTCCAATCGACTTCTTATTAAACAATTAAACAGGACATAGGTTTTATTGGATGAGAGTATCAACTGTCTCATATGCGGCACAAATGAACAACCACTGTCACACACAATCCCCAGATCCCTTATCTCGGTTATTCGAGATAGCATTGTACCATTGATGCAATAATCGAAATTGACTACCATTCTCTTCCTTGTGTATGTTATAGCATAGCATTTATTCAAACTCAATTTATTGTCTTCGCACCATGTTGATTGGCTATCAAATGCTGCCTCTAGCTTATCACAATCAGTGAGACTTAGTATTTGGAGAAAAATTTTAAGGTCGTCCGCGAATAACAACACTGATACATCAATTACATCCACTACATCGTTTACAAACAGGAGAAAAAGTAATGGTCCAATGTTGGAACCCTGCGGGATTCCATATGTCGCACAAAACTCCACAGAACAGTAACCCTCAATCTCATCACGACATAGCCTGCCAGACAGATATGATCTGATCAAATTGGTCAATTTAGGGCTGAAACCAAATTTATTCTTCAACTTGTTAATCAAAATACTATGATCTATCCTGTCGAAAGCCCTCTTGAAGTCCGTATATATAACGTCTACCTGACCTGATTTATCCAATGAACCCAGCACCCTCTCGAAAAATGAAACAAGGTTAGTTGTCGTCGATCTTTTGGACACAAATCCATGCTGGCTGTCAGTAATTTTGTTGCGGACAGAGGGAAAAATAGAATTGTAAAGGATGATCTCGAAAACCTTTGAAAATTCGACAAGATGGAAATTGCCCGGTAATTCGAGATCATCGATTTTTCACCCTTTTTAAGAACGGGAATTATTTTGGACTGTTTCCAAACTGAGGGATATATGCCTGTGGATGTGGAAAGATTGAATATGTGTGCCAGAGGGGCAGAAAGTGCTCCTATGCAGTCCTTCACCATGAAACTAGGGATCTCGTCAAGCCAAGCAGTGCGTTTATTTGAGAGTTTCTTCGACGCCCTCACTATATCGTCCTCCGTGATCTCACCAATACTAATGAACTGACAAAAATCATCCTCAACATCGCCAAATCATAAGTGTCACAGGGCATATCGTACACACCACCAAAGTGCTGTGCGAACGCGTTAACGATATCCCGCGGCTTATCTATACTTCTTTGACCATCGCTCATAATTCCGGGTATGCGAGAATGACCCTTGCTATCCCTCAAAAATGACCGAAAATCCGAAGGATCTGTCATTAATCTCTGTTCGGAAGCTATAACATAACCTCTATAAGCGTTGTTGATTTCAGACTTCTAAGTTTGTTATATTGGTCGCGATTGAAGTCATTATTGAATTTTTTTATAGCTTCTTAGGGCAGCTTCTTTGCGATAAATGATACTGATGATTTCGGATGAATACCATGAGGAAAATCGTCTTTTTCTACAGACTTTTAAAGGCACCGTTCGCTCAAATATTGCGTTTAGAATTGAATAAATTCGGTCACATCCCAAGTTCGGATTGTTTTCATTCGTAACAGCACACCAATCTGTTTACCAAATGTATCGGTACATATCGACATAATTCGCCCTCAAGAAGTTGTATCTACGTGGAGAATAAGAGGGATTCGAGCTTGAAAATTCAAAGTTCTTTTTACACTGTTCGGGAAGATAGTATATTTCCAATGGAGAATGATATGCATCCACCGCCACAAGCAAGCAATGTGAGTCAACATCACACCTAAAATTTGAGAATACTAAGTCCAACAATGTATTTCTAGAATTGCATATCTCGTTGAATTGCTTCACCTGCGATGATTCAGAAAACATATTGAGTACTAATGAGCGAACATCAAAACAAGATTTCTCAACATATTTTGAACAATTAAAGTCCCCTAACACAAACTATTATTTTGAAATACACCGAATGTCGACAACGAATCAAAAATTGTTCATAACTTGCAACATCAGTCCTTGGTGGAAGATATATCTAACAATAAAATAAATATATAATGAGCCACAGCATCTATGGAAGGAACAAGAGCAGTGAGCTCTGAAATGTCAACCCGCACTGCACACAAATCTCTGCGTATGGCCACCAGAACACCACCACCAGCTGACATACCCGTTGTAACAAGGTTCCTATCACATCGGAAAACATCATAGTTGGGAAACAACTTAGAATCGTACACGCCATCTTGCAACCAAGTCTCACTCAGACACACGACATCGTAATCTCCACTTGATACATCAGATTTTAGTTCCATAGTTTTAGTGTTTAAGCCTCGTACGTTCTGATAATACAATATATTCTTCTTTATTTTGCAATTGGGAGAACTGGGTTTAAATGCTCTATAACAGGGACGCCTCTTCTATACCTCAACTCAACATTTTCTCCCGCAGATCTTCGTTATTCCAATTCAGCTTTAATTTTATTGAAATAATCTCTCTGTCTTGGGGTCCTATCTGAGGAAATGAACACATTGAAGTCCCTTCTGAAGACTTTGGATTTGCCCAAGACCTCGAAGACAAGTTGACTTTTATTCATGATGAGCTTAAGAGGCCTTGGTTTATCATCAGTAACTGATCGCTTTCCCAGACGTTTAATGTCCGATGGATCCAGAGTGGGAAAACCCGGCAGAGTGAATCCGAGCATCTCATTGACAGCCTGACATTCACTAGCAATCATTTCATCATTTATTCCATCCATATTATACAATATATACTCCATTCACATTTATTTTAGCAGTCGGTTGGCAATGAAATAATTTTCTCAAGTTTTTGTATCTAGAACAGAGTAATGTTGGCACTCATGAAATGTTGCTAATGTCATAAAGCCGTTGCCACAACTAAGATGTCTAAAACTCTGGTGTATTCACTGATTCGATTTTGTTTTTAATTTCGTGGGGATATAGGATCAGTTTCGTTTTTCCCACTGTAGGTAGCGCTGTTTAGAATTTGACAGAGCATTGTCATTTGATATTTGAAAATAATTTGAATACTTTCCTACGACGAATATGTTGTATTTATAAGCGATTATTGTGTTTGTGAAAATGTATTAAGTTTCGAGAAAGGGGTGTAGAACATTCATTTATTCAACATGTCGTTGAGTAAGTTCAGTTTTCTGTATGGAGAATCAAGAACTACAGCTAAGAATTCTGTGTTGTTGGAATTTGAGGCATAACCAAATCAGATGAACGAACATTCGGGACGGATATAGCTAAGTTTCAAACTGTATTGGAAATACGTAATGTGAATTGTGGGCATGTATTGAGAAACCGAAATACATAAATCTATTCGAGTCTGTTCTTCAAAAATTTTTCCTGATTAGATATAGTGAAAATTTCCTTTCCGCCAACTGAATATATTGGATATTTGACCAATCAACTGTGTTTTATTGAAATCATATTGAATTACCTCCCTCATGAATTTAATTTGTGAAACGGAAATTATCTTGAAGATGAATAGTAAATACTCTTTCGAATCATTATTCGATATAATGTTGAAATATTGACAGATTTGTTTTTGCAACGAAAATTAAACTGTAAGTGACAAATATTCCTTAACAGCTGACAAAATGGGCCAGTTCATATTTTGAATTCGTTAATGCAAAACAAAATAAAACGAGAGAGTATCATTGGACTTCCTTTGGTAGAACAAGGATAGAACGAAGCGAATGACATGGTGGCGCCGCCACGAAACGGATCCCATATCCCCGATTTTCTGAAATGTTGATGCATGCAAAAAGTGACAAGTGCACACACCAGTATTTTAGACAGCAACCCCCAATGTTCCAAATGCCTTGGCCCACATAAAACATCTATGTGCAAATCAAACCAGCCTCCTAGATGCACATCTTGCGGAGACGAATCCCATCAAGCTTGGTCCCTGAAATGCTCACGACACCCAAAAAAGCCAATCGAAGGCATCCCAAATGCAAATATAAAGCCTCTCAACAAGAAATCAAGGAATATCGAAGAATTGAGCAAAAAACAATCAAGAATACACTCCTCCATAACTGTACACGATTCCATAATAAATACCTACATAAGAAAGCTGAACAAGCCAAAGAATATTAACAGAGAAGAACTGCTCCAAAAACTCAAAAAGAGATTCATTTCCGAGTATAATATTGATACCACAGCAGTATTTTCTGGAAACAGAATATACATCCTCATGTTTGACATAGAAGACCCTGAAGCCGCATCACCCACAGAACCAGCGAACAACAACCAAAACAACATGCAAATTCAACTCTAATATAAAACTCCTATACAACAATATAAACAGCTACATGCCTAAGAAATACCTGATAAATAATTACATAGAAAACAACAACATCCATTGCGCCATGTTTGTTGAAACGAAAATCAGAGACGACCAAGAAATCAAATATAGGGACTGGAATATACTGAAACTCAATGGTGTGAAAGAAATTAACGTACGAGGAGGAAGCCTGGTTAAATGCCATCCATGCTTGAGAATGGGTAAAGCGAACCCTCCAGCCTTGAATAACCCCAAGAACGAAACCATCCACTTTACACTTCCATTCAATAACGAAAAACTTCATATTTTTCTCGTATACATTCACACAAAGTCCAAAATAGAAGAAACAATACTTACGAAAGCCTCGCAATACAAATATGCTATTGTCATAGGAGATTTCAACATGAACAAGGTTAAAAAAAAACAAATAACGAATTTCATTCAGACCAAACATTTTACAAAGTTGCATACGCCACCCACGTTCTTGATGAAGAATAACCCGGACAGCACACCTGATATAATACTGCATACCTCAAATTTAAGGAACAATATAAAAAAAGTCGACTTGCTGCCAGATTTAGGGTCGAATCACCTAGGAATGCTGATAGAGTTGGATATCACATCTACACCAAGAGAAGAACCCAAACCCACCAGTTATAACTTCAAGAAATGCAATATCAGAAGAGTGAATAAGGAGATGAAAGAATTTATGAAGAAAATGGAAGATCGGGAAATTAACATCGAACATATTGAAGCATTCAATCAACACCTTTCCAAATCCATCAGAAATAACACACCTACTATATCGAAAGATTTTTTCCGGCATGAGCTTCCTCCCTATATAATCAAATCAATCAAGAACAAGCGAAAGATATACAGGGAATACTGCAATCTCGGAGATCCCACTTACAAACGAAAACTGAACGAATACAACAAATGCATACAAAAAATGATTGCACAGTACAGAGAACATCAATGGACCACTGCCTGCAACCGAATAAACGAAGCTAAAGGAAGAACCTTCTACCAAGAAATAAAAAAACTTTCAGGATATAAGCCACATAATGATATACAAATCTTGGAAGAAAATGGAGTAGAATATGCTGAAGACGAAGAAAAAGCTAATTTATTTGCCAAACATTACGAGAACGCCTTTGCTTACGATAAAAATAGCATATACGATAAAGATCACGAAAATAGAGTAAATAAATGGTATGAAACATATTTCGCTGACATACAAACAGGAACAGAAACTGGAATGAAGATTGACAAAGACAAATATTATTCAACCATACAAAAATCAAAAAACAGTGCCCCAGGTAACGACAACATTCCATGGAGAATAATTAAAGAACTGAGTGTGGAAGTGCATGAACATTTAATAAAAATCTATGAATACTGTCTTCAAAACCAAATATTCCCCAACATCTGGAAACAAGGATGCATTATCACCATAGCCAAAGCCAATACTGACCATACCAAGACCGAAAACTACAGGCCAATTACTCTTTTACCAGTTCTGGGAAAAATTTATGAAAAACTAATAAAAGAGATAATGATAGATCATCTCGAAACCAAAATACCCAACACTCAATTCGGATTCCAATCGAAAAAGTCAACAATACACCCTCTGACCATCTTAGTATCAAATACTCAGAATGCATCACTAAAAAATTTTAAAACTGCTGCAGTAAGTCTAGACATAAATAAAGCGTTCGACAGTGTCTGGCATAAAGGGCTCCTATACAAACTACACCTGATGAATACACCACGTTTTATATTGAATATTATCAGAAACTTTTTAGAAAACCGAACCCTATTTGTCAAGATCAACAACCACAGATCAACCATATTTACAGCAAAACAAGGCACTCCACAGGGCTCCCCACTGTCACCTCTCCTCTATAACCTATATTGCGCAGACATTTTCACAACAGAACAAGAACAACACCAGAACACTCAGCAATATATCCTACAATATGCAGATGATACCATCCTTATTTCACATGAAAAGAATCTCCCTAAGTGCATTAAGAAATTACAGAATCTCATGGACAAAACAGAAGACTGGTTTCGAAAATGGCGGCTAAGACCCAATCCACGTAAGTCGCAGTTTGTGATATTCAATCATAGGCCCTCAGCAAACTCCCCAACAATTAAAGTATGCAATGAACATAAAACAACCCAACAAACAATTAAATACTTGGGGATATACATAGACCAGAAACTCAACTTCAACCAGCACACAAAATTGATGAAGAAGAAAGCCATATCTCGAGCAAAGTGCTTCTCCAAGTTAGTAATAAGGAACCAAGGCCTAACCACGAAGAATGCCAGCAAGATATACGCAACAATATGTAGACCAATCTTAGAATACGCACACCCCATTTTTATTAATTGTAGAAAACCAGCTATCAAAAACTTGGAAACTGCAGAGAGAACAGCACTGAGAAAAATAAGCCGAATAAGACACCCATGTAACAAATTGTACAATCCACCCAACCATTTACTGTACTCCATGACGAACATCGAACCTATCTCTGATAGAATCTCCAAGCTGAATAAAAAATTTTTCAACAAACTGCGAGAAATGGAAGACATAATGGACCTCTACCAAATTGACCACCACAACAGATCCAAGAGAAAATTTCCTACAACTTGCCTGTTCCAAAAGATGGAAGAAACTTACAGCACATAACCTCAACATCGTATCACATTACATTACATATTTATATCTTTATAATATTAATTACTTAATTTTTTTTTTTTTTTATGTAAAATGAACACTATTATTATTATTAATTGTACTGAGCTGAAGGACCGAAGGTCGATGGCTCTTGTCTGATATTCAGTCAATAAAAAACAGTTCTCTCTCATATTATGATATTACACTGATCTCGTCATAACTCAACATTTTCGTACTATACAGAGTATAGTTAAACCGAAAAAAATATTTTTCGATATATTTGACTCTGATTTTAATGACATATATTTGGAAATTTAGGAAAACTTCCAATCTTTGGAAACAATAATGGTATAAAGAATGCTCATGACTGAATTATTGATGGAAAAAGAATCAATATAGATTCGTCAATCAAGCATTGATTTTCTCATCAACGATTTCTAAAACAGGTATTAATCTCTTCAGAATAAAAACATTATTCACACATCTTCCAAGAGAAGGAAGTGTTCACCACTGTGTAACGCTTTTTCACGGACTCCTCTACTGAAATGCAAATTAAAAGAGTCATTCAAGTCGGAGAATAAATACCGAAACAGGGTTACCTAATAACTCGTATAATTCAAAACGAATTACGCACTTGTAAAATCAACACACCTTGGCTGGCAGTCGAAATTCACACTTGTCTAATTAATTTAATCCATACGTTGTGAGTGAAGGGCCAGTATGTCGGACGTCGGTTATCTTGTTTTCTGCTGACCGCGGGACGGTTGAAAAATAGGAACCGTGCCAAAAATTAATTACGCCTGCAGATAATAAATGCGGAAATTCACGGGAATGAGAATGTAAACAAAGATTTTTCGAACGTTGTCCATTTGTTATCCTGTTTGCGGTACAAATTTGCCGAAGCTGCGTGTATGATATCTCTCCTGATAAATAAATAATTCTTGTTCCCCCTCATTTTTTTTTCTGGAGGTCCGATGAATTTTCATGAAAACGCTTTTGATTTATTTTCTTTCCGCGTTGTCAAGTTCCAAGATGGGCGACGATTAATTCATTTGTACTGTAATCGTGTAATCAAAGTGAAGGTCTTTATGATTGAACTTGAAACAGATTATATGATTTCCACAAAATGTGATTTTATGCAAATCTGTTTCAAGTTCAATTAAGGATTTTCATCAAGTATCGGCCAAATCAATTTAATCTTTATGAATCTTAATGAACCTACACATCACAGAGATGGAAATACTTTAATAAGGATAAAAATAGGTGCATGGAAGGCCACAAGATAATAGTAAAATTTCTCGTAAATGAAGGGATAGATCTACAGATATTATAAACACCGGGCAACCTATTTTGATCGAATTAAAATATAACTTCATTCATTGAAAAATGAAATGTTCATTGTATTTTTTACATCGTGATTTCCAAGAAAAACGTGATGGGTTTGCAGAAACCCTTCATTTTAATTGAAAACGTAAGAAAATTACATCTATCGTATTTCAGTACATTGTAGTTCCTTCTCTAAGCACCGCATTCATTATAATCGAAGATTATAGAGTAGAAAAATGGGAAACGAAGCGACTAGACTAGAGCGATGTGAGCGCCATCTGAGTTTCAAATGTGATCTTACTAGATCTATTCCGCATGCAAGGTCAAAGAAGCCAAAGAAATTTCACTTCTATCACGTGGCTTTCAACGCACATCGATTTTTTTATGTAACCATACATAACACCTACTTTCACAACATTAGAACCTTTCATGGACGTAGTAGTCCTTTCGGGTCATCAATAAGTTAGCTGCAGTATATGCCTTGCAAGGGCAATAAAATTAGAATATCGAATTCAAAATCTGTATATAAATAGCTATTTGGTTTTGTTTCATTTTCAATGATGAAAACAATTTAGTTCTTTATATAATTATGTGAAAATCCTTTTGATTCATAACGAATATTTATGAAGAATTATAAAATTGGTTTACTTAGTTCATTTATCTGGAGAACTGAAGAACAATGCCTCAAAATGTCAGATTGTCCGGTGGTCCGTTAGACAGAGAAAAAAAATTGGGCGTGTTGAAGAAATTTTGGGAGTTAATGGCATTTCAGTGTGCTGTTGGGTGACTCTGTCAAGTTTTTCATCTCGAGGACACTGTTGTAACAAGGGGAGGGGCGGAAAACCTTAATTTTCGGTTTTCCCTCCTCACTTTTGAACCGAAAGGTTTTCGACTAAGACGTGTGTTTTCGAAGTTTCAAAATAAATTTGATACAATACAGGATGGTTTATTGATTTTGCCAATTTCTTCAATTATCCATAACTTTCGAATCACCTTCTATATTTTGATTATTTTTTTTGGTGTGATCATTCTCCGCAACAACTAGTTCCTACGGACATAGTAACTGCATTTTTTCAGGACTGGCTTGGGGAATATCAATAAATGGTTCAACCACACAAAAAAACACCCTGCATATCAAAATTTCTATAATTTTATGAAAATTAAAAAAACACGTAAGGGAACAAGGGACTTCTAGTACTTCCGCATTCGACTTTAATACTCAATTAATCTAGTCAAATCCGAATATCCAGACAACACAGTAAACGAAATTTCAAGTAAATTCAATTTCATTCGGTATTCATGATTCATACTAATTTAATAAAATTTTTTGGGTCACAAACGTGGAACGCTACAAAAGCAGAGGTCTTATATCTAATAAATAAATATATGTTATCGTTTCACAGAAATCTGTTCATTCCTTGTATTTCACGTTTGTGACCCAATGGAGAAGTGCAATAGCCAATCCTTAAGCGGGGTGGCTACCCTGAATTTTTAATAGGGATGATTGGCCAGGTGATACATCATTTAAGAGTTGCAAATTATGAAAAGTGATGAACTTTCAAATGACGTATCACATGACCAATCGTCCTTATAAAAAATTCGAGAAGGGTAGCCACCCCGCTTAGGGGTTGGCTATTTCACTTCAAGAACTGAATTTCTATGAACCCATAATTTTAAGAAACAAAAATAATCATAACTTCAAGAGAATGTGTTATCACGAATCAGAAAATATTCTCATGTAATAATATTAACATCAATTAATTAGTCAAATTCAATCCGAATTTCGAAAAAGGTCAAAAACTAGATATCTCCTTTCCACCCCCTGAACGGGGCGGCTCTCACCCTCCAAACGAAATCAACCTGACTCGGGTCGGCGTTCTCAACGAAAGTGGTCAATGGGGAATTCTCCTCAATTTAGGTTATCACTGTATATGAAAATTTAAACTGAATAATTATGAGTTTAATTCATGATTTTTTCAAATTCACCACGGAAACTATTCAAAATCAATCTTCAAATATGGGGTTTTAAAATTTAAATCACTTTGTTTCAAGTTTACGATTTGGCAACAGCGACTACTAGAAAATAAAATGTCCGATCAGCTTTTTTATGAAATAACAGCTGTTTACTAACAGTCATCATAAGGTGCTCACTTACTGGCGAGCCTCAACGGCCATAAAAATCCCATAAAATTTTACGACCTTCCTCGTTCGTCGCAGACTTCATAGACAGCCATTTTTCTCTGTCTCATCAAGATAATGTATTTGTTGTCCTTTATTATCAACGCATTTTTCAGTCGACGTTGCCAACTTGTACATTTGACACAAAACGCTTCAAATTTCAAATACCTATTTTTATTTTTCATTTTTAAGTATGTACTTAAAATAATTTTTTTGGGAAATGGTTGAAATGGTTATATCAAAATGTGACGTTTCAAAAATATTTCATAAAAAATACATCATTTTTGTAAGAAGGAGCATTTCCCTGTTCACTTGTAAATGACTCAGTTTCGTTTTTAAATGGCCACCACCCTGTATGTATATTCTTGAAAAGACAATTTTTTGTACCTGACATCAAAAAAGATACCACCTGCATTCGAAAAAAAAAGTAATTTTTTTTCAACCTTAGTACAAGAAATGAAAAATGTTGAGTATAGTGTCATATTCCCAGTGAAAAAGTGCCTTTAGAAAGTTTTCATCTTTTTTATATATTTTTGTTATGGCGCATTTTCGAAGTCGACAAAATATCAAAATTTGGTTATATTTTCAAGACAAATGAAGATATCATGAAGCGGTTTCCACTAAGCAATATACACGAAAATCAAGCCCTGGACTTTTTTCAACGTTTTCTCCAATCTAGTCTGGAAGTACCAGAAACAGCCACAATCAAGCAATTTGGGAGCTAATGGGTCCTAATGATAGAATAATAATATTTGACTAGGCAGCAAAAAACTAATGCCTTCAATTTATCCGATGGAATCTGCGAGTGATGAAGAAAAAAAAATGGATTTTATAATCATTTGCCTGATCGTGCCCATATCATAAAAAAACCCTATACAGTGGAAATGGATGGGTAAAATATTTCTATTGATGAGGGAATAAAACATTCCAGAAAGAAAAATAAAAGTACACATATTAATATAGCAGGAAACCACTCTCATACAGCCATATTTCAAGCCCAACAGTGATAATTAGGAAATTGGGAAACGAAGATGCCTAATGCATCCAACGCTGTATATTTTAATCTAAAACCCACTATATTCATTCTGCGGGAAAAAAGCCTGTAATAAAGAAACCATACCTCCATACCGATGCTGTTAATTTGAATAACAACAATGCACCCTCAGAATGAATAGAGCATTTAAAAAAGTGAGTATTTAAGTACAGACACAAATGAAAATTCAGATGTTTTCAGCATTCTTTACAAAGGAATGCAATTTAGGGGTTTTCACGAAGAGATGTACGCTGGTTTTTGTATTTCACAGCAGTTATTTACTTGTTTGGCGCTTTTGCGGGAAAGGAAAATGTATTAGGTACTGATATAGTTCCTTATTTCTGCTGGCAACTCAGGTCATGTTAATACGAAATATCGACTCATTGAGCATTTTCTCAATGTCATGGATAAATTCCAAGTTTCATAAAATTCATTTACTTTTGTCGTAGTTTTCTCCAGAAAGATAGCGGTAGGAGGTAATTCTAAATTCCAAAATAATATTATCGAAACAAAATGCCTTTCATATGATCATCAGATGTACAGGCTGGGCCAAATTTGATAGGATTGAATGGCCGCTCTGTAACCGTAAAAGCTAGGGATAAATGGATTACACATTTTCTACAGTGATTTTCCAGAAATTGATAATAGCTGAAACTGC
Organism: Coccinella septempunctata; assembly: GCF_907165205.1. NCBI lineage: Eukaryota > Metazoa > Arthropoda > Insecta > Coleoptera > Coccinellidae > Coccinella > Coccinella septempunctata. The sequence goes on along the minus strand of NC_058190.1, from coordinate 6,983,107 downwards.
ACCCCTCTATCTTCGTTTGGTTTCAAGGTATATGGGAAAAATCATTTTTCGACTCTTCGAATTGGTATCACTATACATGAAGTTTCATAAATATTGATAAATAAATTTTATATTATAGTTTTTTTATGTACCTACCTATATTTCAGTAGTATAATTCCCGTAGTGACAGAATCTTAACTATATATTTTTTTAATATGAAGCCTATATTTTTTTTTATTCTAGTTCTATATATTTTCTAATTCTCAATATATAATATATGTCGTTCCCCGACTAATTTCGGAATTAGTGCAGGGTTGACAATTCCTGAAATGAAGAAATTACTCTTTTTTTATTGTTATGTTCTCCCCAATATAGTTGAGTCAGTTTATTTAATGAGTGGGTATGAGATTTTGGAGGATATTTGTGTTGAATTTTGAATTGAATTATTTAGGGCTGCTTCAAGGATGCTATCTTAGTACCTATTTGAGAATTCATGATGACCTGGTAAAATAAAAAAAGAATGGAGAAGTGTCAGTCAGTATTTCAGAAGAAACAGTTTCTTGAATTGAAAGACTGAATTAAATATTTGAAAAATAATAGAAATTGTTATATAACTGTTATTCCGTTGATTGAAAATAAAATTCTATATAAACCAAAATTAGGATTCAACGGATCAATAACTGGAAATAAACATTTTAAATTTTCAGAAATGAATGATTTGCTGAATGAATGGACTCGAAATTTCAATATAACTGAACTGAAATGTGATATAAAAAACAAACGTTCATCAACTAAGATCCTAAGTCTGCCTTTTTTGTGATCATACAAAAAACAAATGTTCATCTACTATAAGCCTAAGTCTTCTTTTTTTGAATCTAACATGTTTTCTCCATTTCTTTCCCTCTATCTTCCTTACATATTTCTCTCCATTCTGTTTCACAGTTTCTCTGACTTTTTGGATGATAATTTCCCATTTTCTGCACCTGGTGTTGTCCTCATTTCTTGTATACGTTACTTCTTCATCTATTATTCTTCCATTATAATTCTATTTGTAATTTGCCCCTAAACCAATTAATTCTGATGTGATGCTTTTTTTTTCATATCACTCCTTGTAATATCTTATTTTATTTTTGTACATTCTCTTTCCTTTTACTTATATCAGCATCCAGTTGTTCCCCTAACTCCTTTCGAATGCTCTTCCAGAAATCGTCTTCATTCCAATTTTCATTTTCATTAATTACAGCATTTTCTCCAATTTCAACGATTGTTCTTGAAAATTTTCAAATTGTTCTTCGAATTTTCTCTCGATGTCTTCTTTTATCTTCAACAGAACATCCAATATATTCGTAACATTATTTTTGCGCGATTATTTCTTCTCCTTTTGATTAAGCTGAGTGCTTTCCCTTTTTTGTAACAGTCACTGTTGCAACTGTAGTTAAATAATGTGATAATAAAAGAACGACTGTATAGTGGAGATTTGCCATACCGTCCATATGTCCTGAAGAGATGTGATATTTGTTTTGTCTGAAACGATAAGGAGAGAGAACGGCGTGAAAAACGAAAAACGATTCAATCAATCGAATTATTACTAAGAGTGAAAATAAAATTTTTCAATCATCAACTACTGTAAGTGTGGAGGTGTATTACGGTGGTCACCAAACTTCGAGGAATGAAGCTCCAGGTTAGTCGCATCTCTTTCCCTGAATCACGTTTTAAATACCAACTACAGTCGATTTGTTCTTGTCCTCTATAAACAAAATATAGATAATATTGTGATTGTTAGTGAAATCAATTTGTTAATACATCTAAGAATGAGGTGTTCAAATTCGATATCAAAATAAAAAATATTTCTCTACATCTTGAAGACCCCACGTTGGGCGCCAATTTGTTTATGGTTCGTTGAATCATGAATGTGGTTTAAATATAAATTTTATTTTAATCAACGGAATGACAACTATATAACTCCATAACCATTTTTATTCTTTCTCATATATATTATATTCAATATTGCAATGCAAGAAACTGACTTCTTTCAGAATACTCAGTGACAATTTTCTATTTTTTTTTAAATTTACCACGTCATCATGAACTTTCGAATACTAAGCCAATATGGCTTGTCCATAAACTATTCAAGCATTGTATCTGAATTGAAAGGGGACTATGAATGCAGTTAGAGACGTTGGTCTCTGATGGAGTGCTCCAATTTGTGCATTCTTTAAATATAACGCTATAAATACTCATAGAAATATTCACTTACCAATAAAAAATAAGCAAACACTAATGGAAAATAATATTATTAACCACAAAAACGTCTTATGAATATTTTGCAAAGAAATCCGTTCAGTATTGAAGGCGTATTAGTCAGTTCCGTCTTTTTTATTATTTTTGTAATAACCTGATGAAGATTCAGTGTTAGCGATACAATTGTTGAAAAATTGTTGAAATATTTTATGGAAGTTGTCGTTTAAATTTATCTCATTTTTACCTTTACATTTATACACTGTTGTACAAGGCATATACCTCTATATAATTTCAGTTCTTGGCTTTTTCACACGTAGTGGCTCACGAATGTCTTTTTCACATTTATAATGCCCTGAAGATGATTTTAAATAAAAATGAAACGTCAGTTTAGAAGCAAAGAGTGTTCTTGTTTCAATCGAACCTTCACATCCAAAGAAATAATTATAGTAGATTATTAAAAAAATCTGAATTTAGTAATTTATATTCACTTGTTGAAAATTGAGCAAAGCCCCCCTCCGACCTCTCTCTAGTCTACGTCCTGACCAGCTCCGGTGGCCACGTATGGTACCCCGATTCTGCGGTGCGCTGGTTGAACGACGCAGCGGCCCACTTTCAGTGTTTTTCAGAAGTGAAAAACTACACATTTACATATTTTTCTTAAGATTCTCCTTGTTAGCACCGTTGTAGTAACCTCTCTCTGCTATCATTGTGATTTTATAACACCTCATTTTGAGTTCACCTCTTTTAGTTGTTCTCAATTTTTCAGCCTTCTCGCACAATCCTAAATTGTTCTTCTCATAAGGTAAAGTACTCTCAGACTACTCAAAATTATAAATTACACCATTTAGTCCACGTGCAAGAGATTTCAGAATCTAGAAATAGATTCATAATCCTTGCTAGCACCGCTCAACTGAAATGTCCACTCAAGACAAATCGAACCATTGCCTTCTCAGAACTATATATTTTATTATATTTCATAATTTATATAGATTTTCAGACTTCTCTAGATCTTCTAACATGAAAATGGGAATGTAGCACCAGGATTGAAACTTCTCAAGTCCATCTCAATGAAATTGATTACTGATTCATTGTCTACTCATAATATTCTTTATTATTAGAATCAGTTTAATCATTTTTAAGACAACTCTTATGATCACCTCGATGTACATATGACTAATTACTGTTGTTGAGTTTCAGATGAATCCTCATATTCTCCAGGGTGGACCCTGGACGTAGCTGTTTTCCTCAAAACAGGATGTGAACACCTCAACTTCAGTTAAGCGAGCAATAATATTGCTCGATACACCTCGACCTAGGCTCCACCCTGGAAAGACTGCTCGAATACTCGTGTCTACTCATTTGGTATGGTCTACTCTTTATAATATGTACTCTCATTGGTTCTTTTCTATATTCATTCATCGGACTCAACATACATGTTAGTTTTCTCAGCCTTCAGCATATCTCAAAATCTACGATTAGGGATTTAACTCAGTACTCTCTTGACTTCTCTTAATTTATCAATTGTTTCTTCTGTTTTTCTGATGAACGTTCTAATCGTGCTTACTTGTAAGCAGTTCGTCTCTGTAAATGTTGAATTCATTGATAAATTTTTACACTCTTCAAGATCATCTCAATGTATATGAATTATACTATGTTCTTCTCAAATTAACTATGATTGTCCTTTTCATTTAATTAATTATTATTGAGCTTCTCATTTAATTAGAATTTATTGCCCTTTTCATATTATTTTTAATATTCTAGTGCTTCTCAAATTCATTAATTCTGTGCTTCTCATTTAACTTGTGCGACTCTTGTTCTGCTCATACTTACATTAACATTATTGATCAACTCAAATTTAATGTATCGATTTCTCGTTGATGATCAGACTCGTTGATATTGAATTTATTGAACTCCTCAACGTCTAAGTCTGACATCAAGTGAATTCTCATTTGAACTGCTCTGGACCATCTCTTGTTCTTAGTTGGATATTGTCTCTCTGAGTTTATAGATGTGGTTAATATTAGTTGCTTTTACTGTATTAGCTTCATGCAGGTGACATATTCATTTTATGATTGTGAACGATACTCAATAAATGTTTTTATACCATCTCCAACTCAATTATCTTTTCATACAGTCCAGTACTCTTTAACTCGACAGTTGTGGAGACCTAGTGGATTTTGAATGGTAGAATGATGTATGCTATTCAATGGTGAATAAGCGTCTGCAGGATTTCAAGATATTGACAATTCGGACTTGACGCAAGGTCACAGTGGTCCTTTAAAAATGCAAAAAAAAATCGTTACTTGTTACTCGATCGTGTCAGATTTCCATACAGATTGTTAATCTTGGTGTTGCAGACGTGTTGACCCATTAATATGACACTAATCAGGGGGGGAGTTACTTAATCTGGCAGTTTGAAGATAATAAAGAGACAATATTTGTTGAATATCCCAATTTTAGTACCTCTAATAGTTTCTCTATTCACTATGAAAGTTGTAGATAATAAAATTCTATACTACTTTTGGCTGAAGAAATGTTTCATACCCTTAACCATTTTTGGGCTAGAGGGTGGTAAGTGCAAGGAGCTTAGCCACACATGCGAAAGGCCAAGGTCGATGTAGAAACCCAGTCTAATGTACATTACTCGCCATATATCTCAAAAACGTTCAAACGTAGGAAAAATTGCTTAGTACAAAATTTGTAGAAAATGTTATACAACTTTTATAATGAATTCGAAAACAATTGGAAGCCCAGGAGTGGAGATAATTAAAAAAAAAACTGATTTTGGTGATCTTCATGGTGCTCGAGAATGTACACGTGACTTTTTGCAACTTTGTTGACCCTCCTACACATTTTCGTCGCTCTTGAATTGTCAGATTAAGAGAATATATCATACTTTTCAACATGTAATTAACCAAATATATCCTAATCTGACACGCTCGAGTATGAACAGTGATCGTTTTTTTTTTCACTATTTTGACAGGCTGTCCCAGACAATTCCCCCTATATACAGGTCTAATTTCTGGTAGAGGTACTCTGCAGAGTCTAAGGTACTTCCCCTTATATAAATCGGACACGCTCGAGTAAATTCCGAATTTCCCTTTTGGGTTCCCCAACTATAATAGATTCAAACTAATGTCAAATGCATCATGATACATATAACAAAGACATAAGAAAAGATATTTTAAAATATAAGTAAACATTGTGTGCTTTCATCAAACAACATCTAAAAAAGAGAATCCGCTCCTGCATCCCACGAAATTGTCATAGTTTATGTGGGACGTTTCCCCTCCGAATTTGTTTGTGTATAATAATTTAGAACGGGTGGGTAGGAATGATACGGTAACCTTTCGGAAACGACGGTTCGCGTCGCGATAGCGGCGCTCACAACGACGCTCCGCTGACGGGGGTATTATGGGTGCCATCAGATAGGCCGAGACACGTTCACAATTCGAGAGCTGGAGGTAACTTGAAACCTGTTACACATTCGGGAACTTCTGAATATCATCATGGGAAATGCCGAAACCACAACTGATCGGAAATAAGATCTACCCTGACAATGGCACCGCTGAATGTTTAGAAATGTTATCTTCTTCTGGACATGGGAGTTATATTTTAGGATGATGTGGACTCTTTCTATCTGGAGAATGATTGAAATTACTTCAGCGTTACCAAGTGAATATCTAGAGACTGTAAAATTTAAGTCAGAAGGGAATAATATTAATTGAACAAAAACTCAATAATATGTAAACTGCATTCACCTCTTATACAGGGTGTTTCATTGGGAAACGGAAATACAGGTGGATAGGTGGCACTGAGGTGATTCTGGAGATACCAGATTCATTTGCTCTTACTGTCTTCGTAACAGGATGTTTTATGAATTTCGCTCGTTTCATTCTGAGGCCACATCAGACGAACTACCCGTTATATTTCCTTCATATTTGGCAAACGTGTTTCTTATTCAAAGGTCCAATGTTTCATTCAGTACCCGCAAGGAAAATCCAGTTCCGGCAAAAGTTAAGTTCACAACATACGTTAACAATTGAAAAACTTTTTTCTTCCCGAAATGACATGTCAGATCGGTTTTCTGAAATACCTGTGAGACCTTATAGATTTGCTCCCGTGAAGGATCTCAAAGTGGGTCAATTAACGATTGAAAGAGGTTTTTACCAAATAAGTTCACATAAACATTCGCAACAGAATGCTATAACTTTTAGTTGAATAGCGTGGTTAGAGAAATTATTTATGATCAAACCTCCTTGGGTGGATTTTCTACAGAAAATATCATTGTCAGCTGAAGCTAATGTGGGATCCAAAAATACTGTAATGTGAATTTCATGTTTTACCTATGTTCGTCACATGTTCCTCTCCAGACTATAAAAATATCATCGACGTATTTGGCACAAAATTTTATTTTAGAAAAATCATAGACATAGAGACATGGACTGAGCAATACTAGCATGAAATTAGCTATTTTGTAGAAAGAGAGAAATGCATGTCGGGCCATTACCTGTCTCTCTTGTGTTCACATGGAAGTGAAAAGTTTTGCTGGAGACAAAGTTCTACTAACTCCATGAAATCTGTTTACTCATTTAGGTATATTATACACAGTCTTTATTTCAATCATAAATAAATTAGGGACTTATTGATTTATGGGTAAAAAGTTGAAAAGATTTATAACTTCTAAAGAAATTATGATGTAATTATGGTTCAGAGGAATATGCGAAATCCTATGTATCAACTCCAAGTTATTTCGACTGTATGTGTGAGATTATTGGTGAAAACCTCTTCAATTCTTGAATTAATCCACATCTGAGATCGTTTACGTCTTAGAACATAGAATATCAGGAAGGAGCTTTTTCGAATAAATGTGACGGGAATTGTGCGAGGGAAACGGCCATATTGGTCTTCCAAGTTTTGATTTGAAAAGTGGCAGACTTGGAAGTCAAATGATTCTGTTATCTGTGGCCAAATGAACTGAGTGATGTTTTAACTCACTTTCGGTAATTTGGATTCTTGAAATTTTCTGGAAATAAGGATTTTGGATATTTTATCGTGAATAATTCATAGGTAGGTGATTTTTTTAAGCTGAATATCAGGTATTTATTATGAGTTCCCGAATTTCATGACATAACAAGGTTATCCCATGACAATAACACTCCATGGGCGTAGGTGATGTTAAGTCATAGACCTTAATATCATTAAGTATCTAGTCAAGCAGTGTTAGGCGGGGTGAATTTCCGCTTTGATTATCAATTTGAACGAGCTTGAAAAAGCTTCTGACTTTACGTCAGTGCTTTCCTAATTTTTTTGATTGATCAGAATCCACTGACTATTGAAGTTAGTTTTTTGAAAACTTCATTGTCTTACGCCACTGTTGAAACGGAAATATATGTCGGCCATATTTCTCCTCTATTCCGGTCAACTTGGAATGATCAGTATGGTCCTTTCTGTTATTCTATATTCTAAGGTTTACGTAAGCGAATCTATAAGCGAAACAACAGGTCTCACAGGCATTTCAGAATACTCATCTGACCTATGATTTCTCAAAAGACCTTACATATTCTCGGAATGATAAAGTGGAAAGAAGAAGTTTTTAATTGTTATCGTATCGATTGAACCTTTTAGTTCCTTAAGGCGCGGTTCTCACTGGAGCGATACGACAAGCGATGCAACATGAGCAATCTTTTATCGCCCGATGCAACTTTTATCTTCGCAACACTCCAGTGCACACTGAAGCGATACGATATCCAAATTAAGCGCTTAATTGTCAATCAATTACGAAATTCTATGCTACTTTTTCCGATTTGATTCTCAATCACCTTTCTGTCGCTGAAGCGACACGGCAGCTGTGTCGCCCAAACCGACGCGATTTCGATATTTATCGGTGTAGTATCGCGATCGCTTCAGTGTGCACTGAATTAGTTGCTTCCATTACGTTTGCACGGTTATAAGAGAGCCGTGTCGAATCAGGGTCGGGTTGCTTATCGAATCACCTGTCGCATCGTTTATCGTATCGCTCCAGTGAGAACCGCGCCTAAGGGAAGTGATACCTTAAAAATCTCCATTCAAAAACGGCATTCACTAGTTCCTAATTTACGCTTTCAATTTCTCACGTGAAACCTTGATTTTTGTTTTTAATTGAAGTTAAAGGACGTCCTTGATGTCACCCTGTCTCTTTTTTTAATTTAGTTGTTTTTAATGAGAAAAAAAAACTTGAACTTTAGCGTCAAAAAACTTGTTTTCACAATCATTTTTCGACATATTTTGATAAAAATAACGACAGGGTGACATCGGCGATTCAATTCTTTATATATTGCAAAGATTCTCATAGAGATATATTCCAAAATTAAGCTGAATCTCAAGAATAACTGAAAATTATTCAATATTAATAATATTATCTCCCACGTGGAAATTTCTACTTTTTAACTGACTCAGTACGTAATTCAGGCCATTGCTCAAAGATGTGACACATTTCCGTATTTGAGGTAGCATTCCTAAAGCAACCAATGTCGAGTCTTGATCTCGAATCGTACGTACCGACTACTTCCCCTTATGATTTCTTTAACTCTATACTTGAAAGTGGTGATATTTACATAAGGAGTGTTAAATCCCGTATTTTATATGAATTGGGCAATTTGATTATCATAGACTGCTTTTGTCAAAATTAAAAATAAGAACAATTTCTTAATTGTTCTTAACACTGATTTGAGTTTGAACATGCTACAATGAAATATCAATGTGAAACAAAAACCAAAAGAGATAAAAAATCTGAAAAAATTCTTGGTATCATATTGAGTAACTGTTCAAAATCGGGGTATAGAGATTTTGTTAAAAAGAATAGTGGACTTTATTACTGAGATGGTATTATAAAAACATTTATTGTACATCGTTCACAATCATAAAATGACTAAATCACCTGCATGAAGCTAATACAGTAATAAAAACAAATATTAACAACATGTTTAGACTCAGAGAGACATAATTCAACTAAAAATAGAGAAAATCCAGAGTAGTTCAAATGAGAAGTCACTTGATGCCAGACTTAGACTTTAAGAAAGTTCGATATATTCAAAATAAACACAATCTTTACAGTGACAGAGCTATCAATATATATTAATTGATTGCGAGAGCCTCTTTATTTCATCAGAAAAACAGGAAGGAGAAGACTGAGTTATAATAATGAGATAGGCCACGAGGTGAAAACTAAATTGTCTGGTCATCAATGAGATCAATACATTGAATGTGAGTCGAGCAATAATTAAAATTCATTTGCTCATATTTATGAGCAGAGGAAGAATATATATGTTAAATGAGAGGAGCAAATATTATAATTAATATAGATAACGTTGGTCATGAAGAGTGCAAAAATTCATGAATACCACATTTACTGATACAGACTGCTTACAAGTGAGCACGATCAGAACGTCCCTCAGAAAAATAGAAGATACAATTGATAAATTATGAGAGATACAAAAAGAGAGTACTGATGGGGAAAATCACTTATCGTCGGTTTCGAGAAGAGAAGAAGGCTAGAGAACTAACATTTATATCGAGCACGATAAAGGAATATGAGACTGTATCTATAAGAGTATAAAGTATAATGAGTAGATCATACCAATTGAGATGACACGCTGTAACAATACTTGATTGTTCTTAAAAATCAAGCCTCGTTTTAAATGGCCGATTCCCTGAATTTTCCAGTTGAAGCAATGCAACACCGTCTGATGGAGATTTCAGTTTTAATATGATTATTCCCTTTCATTTCAGAAATATTTTTCAGAATCCTGATTAAAAAATTCAAATTTCGTATAATTGAAATTTCCAGCATTAATATGCCGTAAGAATCTAAAACATAGAAAAAGTGTTTTTCTGCATTCAGCGTTGTTTTTCCGTCCACAAAAACACACCGAATTCAGCATAAAAACAACGTGGATTGCAGATAACGACAGTTTCTTTTGCCGATAAGGAAATAACTGCCACCGAGAATATTTCTTCTGCGGCGAATATTCGAGAATACCGAATTTTTGGATGCAATTTTGATGACATGACCGTCCACATGTTGGAAAGTTGATAAATAGGGCCGCACCACCAGACGAACGTCATTCATTATTCTTGATTCATGATCGATTGTGCGACAGTTAGTCATTATTCTTTATTCTTGATTCAGATTCTTTATTCTTGATTCGGCGATTCTTTATTTTAGATTCCTTATTCTGTATTCGATCATTCTTGATTCATTATTCATTATTTGGCAGTGATTCTTGATTGGCAATTCATTCTTCGACATTCATTACTTATTAATTGTTTTTTTCTAAATTCGAAGATCCTGTGATCTGTTATTGGTGGTGTGACCGTACCGGAACGAACCGTAAGTCTTTTCTTGATACCGCATACTTCGTGATTCAAAGTTGCATTCTTCTATTTGTTTAATTGTGTTAATCCTTATTGTTAATCCCCCTGTTTAACGCAGACTTCTGTCGCCTGGTTCTCTGGTGAACCAAGACCAATCGACAGAAGTCTCGAAGTCGTTCGGCTGGTAATGCTTGGCGTGTACATCCAAGGTTGCCACGGAAAGACCACAGTAGCCTATCCCATCCTACCCCTGTCGTGTTCCGTTTTCGTTTTCCCGTTCACCGCAGACTTCTGTCGCCTGGCTCTTCTGGTGAACCAAGACCAACCGACGGAAGTCTCGAAGTCGTTTCACTGGTAATGCTTGGCGTGTACACCCAAGGTTGCCACGGAAAGACAGTAACCTATCCCGTCCTACCCCTGTTGTGTTCCGTTTACCGAAGACTTTTGTCGCCTGGCTCTCTGGTGAACCAAGACCAACCGAAGTTGTTCCGCTGGTAATGCTTGGCGTGTACACCCAAGGTTGCCACGGAAAGACTACAGTAACCTACCCCGTCCTACCCCTGTTGTGTTCCGTTTAGATTTTCCGTTTACCGCAGACTTCTCTCGCCTGGCTCTCTGGTGGTGACGGAAACCAATCGGCAGCGGTCTCGAAGTCTTTCTGCTGGTAATACTTGGTGTGCACACCCAAGCTTGCCACGGAGAGACCACTATAAACTACCCCGTTATCCTGTAAATTGTTGCATTGTGTTTCACCTGTACACTGAAAATCACTGAAAGTGCTCGGGATCAAACCCATCGCTAAATTAACCGATTACAGGGACTTGGATCTTTCTGAGACAACCGGGTACTGTAAATTTTGTGTAAACCCCGTACATCCCTCATTGTCTCAGAAGGAATCGAAGTGACCGCTATTGATTTTATTCTTTCTTCAATACCTGATATTTCGACTGAATATAATTAATTTGAATATTGTTTAATTCATTAATTTCAGTGTTGAGTTTGAATTTCTGATCACCGTGACAAGTTAATTATTGCATTTCTGTTTTCTTCATTTTGAACTGGGTCATTTTTGTTCTGGTTCTAACTAGCATTCCTGCTGCATAAAGAGCTATTATCATTATTATAGGCATCACTACATCCACCTAGATAAAAATGATGGATTTCTTGCTCCCCAACCTTAAGGTAAGTTGGTTCCAGACTTCAAAACTTACTATATTAAGTTTTACTCTAGATAATTTCAACCAAACCTTTCATTGAAACCGAACAAACTCATTTCTGATTCACAGACATATCAGATCTGAGTTAACTATGTAAAATCCTTCTCGTTTCTCATTTCGGAAAGGATCAAAGATTAAGTTTGCGGATAGAACGAATGATTCTGGATCACACCGGTCAGGATATATCTCAATTACCCCGAAAAGGTCGTGTATTTCGATTGGGTTGACAGCGTGAAATACACGTGAAAGGTTAGAATAGTTGAGCGAGCGAAATATTGTCCAGAGGGGCCCATAACGCCGCCACGGCTTCGGACACCGTCCTGCCATGTTCAAATATTCAACGAACAACGTGATCGTGGACTTGAAACTGCTTTTTGCCGCGCCACAATGCACCGGTTTGTTCTTTTTGTCTCCAGCATTGCATCATTTTTACTTTTTGGCCGAACGAATTGATTTTGAATTATTCAACAGGCCTATGTACTGGTTTCCACTTTATCGGTGGTCACAGCAATTTCGCGCTGTACCCGAATGAAATATTCGGAACAGCATATCGCAGGATTGTCCAGCTTTTTCTTCTCTTCCGCATGGTTTTCCGATTCTCATAGAAAATTCTATTTCCCATTTCTCTTTCCACTTCGATATTTACCGAAGAATGTAGGTATTATGCTAGGATCGGAAAGTGATACCCAGGTGACCACATTATAGAGCAGCCATATAGCAGAAAGATATACAGTGTTCGTTGTTTTGTTACCTAAATATATCATTCAGAGCAAAAATATAAAACAGTTATATAGCAGCTATGCTCCTTTGTCTGCCTCAAAAAAGGAACACTCCTTTCTGAATAGTGCATGAATAGTTCAAACATGAATCATGCAAATATTTGTTTTATTTGATATCTATATGTATATCTTTTATGAGTAAGAAAAACCATTTGTTATTGAGAACGCTTCAACAAAAACATGGAAGAAATTAAAATAAACTATTGCTGTAATATAGAACTCCAATTTTAATTTTTTAAATAGTGTGTTTTCTTCAAATATTACTGGAAAGAAAATTCCAAAATATCTCACATTAGTTCGGTGAGGTATGTGAACGAATGGACTCATGATCCAAAACAATATGTTTTCATAAATTTCAGATCATGAAATTGATGTCGAAAGATTAGTGCACAAAATAATAAAACCAGAAAGAACAAATTCCTAATGCCAACTGCTGTGTTTATAACTACTGTTCTCCAAGAAACATTAAAACAGGTCTTTGCTATTTTAATCAACAGTTCACTAATCTTTTTAAAACTGAAGAAGAATTTTAGAAAAAACTGTGCCTGTGTTATGCGTTGTGATAATAAGAAGAATACTTCATTCATATGTTTTCGAAGAAAATTCGAAATATATGATTCATTCATTTCTACAAATAAGGTGCATCCCAGTCGACCAGTTTCAGTCACAGGGAAGTTGTTGGGAATTACCACTGTGGATATGCGACTTCACAATGTTGATTTAAAAAAAGGCCACCAGTACTTACTGGAGAGTGCTTAATGTCCGCAACATCGCATATCGCGGGTAATTACCCAGTACATCACATAGTAGGTGTAAAAAAAGCACCCTAGACAGCAACTTTGCGACTTCTCATTTTGGAGGTTTTTGGAACGATTATTTTGACAGAATAAACTACCAAAGTATATCCTCTATTGAAGTTATATTCATGTTCAATTTGATAATTACCATCGTGGCAATCAATTCGCACTCTATATTCGAGGCGTTCCGAGGAAAAGTGACCCAAGCTACAATTTTTCTGAAATTGAATTAACAGTATGAACTGCCTGAAAATGAATCAAAATTTTATATACTCGTAAACTCAATTTCAGAAAAAATGTAGCTTGGGCCTCTTCAGCTCTGAACGCCTCATTTGTACCCTGTGTTTACTCTTTACTCTTACCTACATATATTTCGCATTCTGCTCTCATCCTCAAAAGGGAAATTGAACAACTATATGAATTACTGATATCTTTTTATTCAAGATTAATATGTTTCATACAAATCCAAATATATAAAATAAAGAACATATATCTTGTTATAAATCTTCATTCCACTTCAGGAACGGCATGGTCCAGCTGAAGAAGAAAAAATCAGAGCTGTATTGATAGTAATAAATTGAGTGTCATGAAAAATCTAACAACAGTAGAAGGTGATTTTTTCCAGCACAGTATCTAAAATAATAATTTGGAGTTCTCTCGATGATTCAAATCAATTCCAAGTTTGATTTTGAAGGTTGTGAATGTTACTTATCACCTTAATTCATATGAGGTATGTTGAAAGTTGAACGTTACAAAGGTGCAAAAATGGGGAGGATGAGAGGGCCAAGAAGTGATCATGATGTAGTCATTATTTCAATAGGTTATATAACTACTCACCTTTTACTGCACGTTAATTAATCAATCAACGTCAAGTAACACTTAACTAAAACGAAATTTAATAATAGAACAGCTCGGTTAAAAAAATTATTCTAAAAATTCATTCATAAAGATTTTGTTTGTTCATTCTCTCAACACAACGCAGTCACAGAACGAAACACGTCACACCACGTTTAGCATAGCGGGATTTAGGTTATGAGTTAACCTCGAGACCACGTGCTGATAAATAGAACATTTCAGACAGTTACTGAAAGTTTTTCTTAAAGAAGTCGCTGGGTAGAGTTCATCGAAATTTATTCACAACACATCATTTCATGTTCTAAAAATATCACAGATTCAATATTTCAAAAATATCAACAGAGAGAAGTCGCATAATAGTAGCTATGTTCACTTCATCGGAACATCTCGATATGATGTTACATGCAACCACTAGGGATCTAAAGTTGAGGAATTCGCAAAGTTAACAATATGCGGACGTTAATGTCCACAATGTGAAATCTTAAGTACATCCATGAAACTTCTCAAAGAAGCGCTTCAATGCGATATTTTTGGGTACTCCCTGCGACTTACTGTTACATTTCTGGTTGACTGGGATGCAGCATGTGAAGATATAACCTATATCATAACCTGGACCAAACAGCTCATTATATATTCAAATATAATTTTTATATGTTAGATATAAAAAAATATAGCCTATTATGTTCCATGGAACTAGTATGCAAATTCGAGAAATGATTTATTGACCTACAGTTCAATATCTATAGCTCTTTCTTTTCAATAAATTCTATAAAAATTACTGTGACACACAAATAATTGATTAAACGTTCAATATCTGCACTTCACTTTCAGTAATCCACTATTCAAATGACAAAAACGTCTATACCTACAACTTCAAAAACTAAATGATAATTAAAACATATCCACTTATCAAAACGACGGGGTCAATAGCATTTCTCACAATAATCCATATTTGTTTACGCCTTGCAGCACATTCGACGGTAGTTGAAACGCTTATGGTGTCATGCTCTCTGCATGATCTCAAAATGATACATGGCAAATAAAGAGCAATTTTATAAATATAATACGTCGATATCAAGCGAAGCGGGAACATGAAATTTACAAAATGCGGATATGATTTGGATACAGCACATACACATCCCAAATACCATACCAAACACGTAATGGTTACAGAAAAATAATACATATCAAAGTTCCCTATTAGATCTCCCAAGAAAACATAACAGGTATGTCACTGGTCCCCTGGATATCGATTGTTCAGTACGAAATGTAAATAATTACACGTACCAAGCTTTTGTTCGAATTGTCCATGTATTATGTTTTCAATATATTCCCAAGGCCTACAGAAATCATCTCATTGTTAATTTTCCCTTTGAAGTCGGGACCAGTTTCGGGATTATTGTCCACTCATCAGTACAGTGTAGTGTTTAATATGTCAACCGGAGGATGGGGCCTCCAGCGAAACCGGAGCGTTGCTTTTGAGAAATATTTACAATTCTCATCCACCTGTCCCGCGACTACTGAACCAAACCTCTCATTTTCTGCAGACTCCTCTACTCCAGTACATGGCTCCAATATTCAACTACTACCTGCAGTTAACGAATGTACAACAGTTCGTCAAGCGACTGCTTCATGACCAATGAATAACGTTGAAATAGAGTACCTACACAGTACCTACTAGTCCGGCTTGATAATTCCAAAGAACCCAGTTGGCATTTGAAGTAGTACTGTGCAGTCCATTTCATAGAACCTAGTTTTCGATAATTCATAGTTTCTCTGAAATATTTCTGTATAACACTATAATCTAGTAAAACGTTCAATATCTCCGCATCACTATCACTTTCAGTAATCCACTATTAAACAGAAAAAATTTCTCTCTAACCCAAAAAACAATTTAATAATTCATTTCATATAATTTCATATGCAATAATTAAAACTACGGTGTCAAAAGTAGATATTTCTCACAATCCTTCATATTTGTTTACGTCTTGCAGCGCTCCCTGACGGTAGTTGAAAACACCCATGGACTCTCCATTATCTTAAAATGATACATCGCAAATAAAGAACAAATGCGAATAGCAGTATTGATTAAAGATGAATGAATATTATACGAGTAATATCAAAACGTTTTCAAGAAGACATATATCTAGATGTGCAAAACATTTGTAATAGAGAATTATAAATAGAATTGATTGAATAAAATCAGTTGAATCAATTGATTTACTCTGTCAAGACATATAAATGGTGATTCATTGGTGAATGGCGGAAGCTAAGGGTAGATCACTGAGGTGAGTCAACCTAACTTATAATATATTGAAAAGGTTTATCTCTAACATGGAGGTGAAGGAATGCGAAGGAGCATATTGTATATTTCCCTTGTGAAAAAATTGTCACATAGTATCCCCCATACTTGTATGGTGAAATTTAAGCGGGAATTTGGTGTATTTGAATTTCTTCAATTCGAAGTTTCTCCGGTTTAGTTTTAATGATAATCGAATTCAGAAATAATGCGGGAAATAATAAAAGTATCAGTCTATAGTGCCGAAATAACATGAAATATAGCTTGTTGAATGAATTGGTGGGCTGAATTCCCAACAGATTGAAAAATTTGTTTCCATAATTATTGTGCCAGGCTTTCCTCATTATGAAAAAATAAATTTTTCCTACGAAAAAGATGATTTATTAGATTTATGTTTTCAATAACATTAGACCATTCATTTTGTTGCTGAAGATTATATTTCGTTATCAATTTCTCTGTGACATTCAATATTGATATCAATTGAAATTTATTCTGGGAGGATTCTGCATCTCTTCATAAACTTTTTAGGGTTTTCACTCCCAATCTCTGAAACAAAATCAATTAGAAATGAAATCAACGATTTGCTCCTGCGTAAATTCTTGCACTAATTTGTCAGGAGCAAATTAACTAGAAAAAATTGTTGCCTGACAATGAACTCAAAATAAATAACGTTGAAATTATAATTCTGTAACGTTTCGGAGTCTGTCTATATCAGACTCCTTCATCAGACGAAAAATCTATTTTTTAGAAAATCTTCTGAGTTGTGGTTTTTGTTTAACATTAATTGTCAACACACAGAAACAGAGACTACAAAGAAACGTTGATTCATTTAATTTACGCAGGAGCAAATCGTTGATTTCATTTTTAATTGATTTTGTTCCAGAGATTGGGAGTGAAAACCCTAAAAAGTTTATGAAGAGATTCAATATTGAGCTGAATACTGAACTATCCGATATATTTTTTATGTGCGGTAAGGAATTTGTCTTCTCTTTTCGTAATAAAATGAAAGTATTTTAGAAAAGCATTAATTAAAAAAGGAAAATTTTTTCCTACAGCCACCTCTTTCTGATATATTATAAAAATATGAGCGACTTCACAATAAAAACAACAGCATCAAATTTATTTCTCTTATAGTTAATCTTTTACAAATTCTATAAGCATGAATAAATCATAATTATATAATGAAAACACATAAATATAGTAAAATAATTATTATTATAATCAGACAGGATATGAACAGGAAATAATTAACAAAATGTACAATGAACATATACAATATTCTGGACACAATCCCTGGAATAGGATATTGTGTATTAGTGATTTATATTTCGTTTGTTTCAAGCACTTCCATAAGTGTAACTTCATCTATGAAGTCTTTGAGGTTGATGCAACCATCTCAATCACATTGGAATTCTCGAATGTCCGTGGTTCGGCAAGTGAAGCATCTATTCTATGAAGGGTAGCTCTAAGAACCTGGAATTTAGAATTACCAAATTAATCCACAATAAATCATCATTGACAGGTAAGGGAGTGATTGACCAGCCATTGATAAAAGATTTGTAAGCTAATTATCTCTATTATCATCCTCTCGATATCATCTTCTTTGAAATAAATCCCTAAACAAAGCCTTGTATGAGATGATGGAAACCAATTTCTCCAGATTGCCTGAATCAACAGGGCTCTTCTTTCAGGGTTCAGAGGAAACCTAGGAAAAAGAAAAAGTGGAGAAAAGAGTGGAAGTTTATTTTGGATATTCGAGGCTCAGAAAGAGATAAGATAAGATAAGATATTTCTTTATTTCAGATAAATTCGAATTACATGAAGAGTTACAACAAATCCAAAATTAAATGAAATGACGTCACAAAAATTTTTATTTCACACAGTAGCTTCAAAATAGTCCCTGAGGTTGTATGGTTCCAATGCAATCAGTAGATTTTTAACTTTATTTCTGAACGATTTATAGTTATTTATGCGTTTTATATCATTTGGTAACTTATTGAAAGCTCTGATGCTCATCTAAGCAGCGCTCTTCTCAGTTAATGTTAATCTATGGGTTGGAAACATTATATTTAAATTTCTTGTGTTGTAACTATTTATATTCTCAGATATGAAACTACTCCTATTTTTATGTAAGAACATAAGGCATTCAAACAAATACAGGCCATAAACAGTGAAAATTCCTCTAAATCTAAAAGTTCCTCTACATGATTCCCTAAATTTCATTTTGTAAATTATTCGAATTGCTCTCTTCTGAATTAGGAATATTTTCTCTAAGTTTTCATTTGTTCCCCAGAAAATTATTCCATATTTGTACGTGGATTCAAAGTTTCCAAAATATACTGTTCTTAAGGTTTTCTCATTCATATATTGGGTTATTGATCTTAGTGCAAAGCATGTCTTACTCAACTTCACTGAAATGAATTCTGTGTGTTGACGCCAATTGAGGAATTGATCAATGTAGACTCCCAGAAATCTGACGTAGTTCGATAGTTGGTAGTTACAGTTGGATAAGGTTACTGAATCTGATTTTTCCTTGTTTGACCTACTTGTGTCAAAAAGAATGATTTTTGATTTGTCCTCATTTAAAACTAGGTTATTTTGGTTGAACCATGTTTTTGATTTCAAGAAGATGTGGTTTGCTTGTCTTGAGAGCTCTTCAAAATCCTCGGCACTGGTTAATAGATTTGTGTCGTCGACAAAATTCACCATGTTTCCTTCATCTTGCAGTACTATGTGGCCTAGATCGTTCAGGTATATTAAGAATAAGAGTGTGCCGATGACGCTTCCTTGGTCGATTCCTATTTTTCTTATCAACTCGGTTGAAGATATCATCATTAACCATTTCGATGAAGAATATAACAAGAGAATTCATGGTCTAACTGGGCCGAGAGACATTCCCAAGAAGCTGAAAGAGAGCAGAAAGGGGGAAGTCAGCTCAACACCCACTTCAATCAGAACTCGACTATATAATTTGAGGATGAACAAGGACGAACGTGTTCACGAATTCTGAGAGGTTCAACCAAATTATCAGAGAGCATGAGCTGAGCGACGATCCTCGAAAGTTAACTGAGCAAGAGATGCGCTCTACTTTTTATCAAGCGATAATAGTAGCCATGCCAGAAGTGCGACGTACATACTCAGCTGTGATTTCGATAACTGAGAAAGAGATGGATATGGAGTATCTACGTAAAACTATGTATCGCATTCAATAAGATAACGATGCAAATCGAGGAAGTTGCGGCCTAAAGAATAAGGGTTCTGAAGGGCAAGTCCAAAGAGAACAAATGCTTTAGATGCAACAGAAGGGCACAGGCAAGATCAGTGTCCAATCCTCTGGCAGATCTTTGTGCTTCTGCACAAACCAGTGGTTCTGTTACAGTTGCAACGACATCACTGACCACACGAGTGAAAACTGTTATCCAAACTCAGGCCATACAAGTAACCATAAACTCCCCGTCAAAAGATTCAAAACAAACCAGGGTCAAGAACTGAGAAACACAGGTTCTGGAAAATTAAGAAGCAGGGGGACCAGAGGTCATTTCAAAGGTAGAGGAAGGAACAAGAGTATGAAACATCACTCGGTAGCCAGAAGAGTTGACTACAAGAATAGTTTAATAAGAGGTATGATGAGGATTCAGAGTTACAAGGCCAATAGGATGCAACATTAAGGACTAAAATTCCGAGGACACCCAAAATAGACAAGTCACCGTCCCATAGAGTTTATTATATTAATGTTTATTTATTTAAAATGTAGGTGTTATATTAGAGTTGATGTATTCGACAAAGTGGAGGCACGCTATGCCGTAAATGGAATAGTCAGCCAATCATTGAGATCGCATCTTATCGGCACTGAGCTCAGAGTTAAGTAATTAAGAGTAATAAACAGAGTTCACACTTCACTTATCAGTGTTATTATTTAAATAAAACACCAATCCTAGTCCCTCACATAACCCATCGATCTGAAATATCCTACAGAATATTATACCGAACTAGAAACCATTTTGTTTAATAGCTGTATGTCTTCCCTCTACAAAATGAACAATAAATCACAGCTAACGAAGTAAAAAGAATCAGAAACAACTGAAAATCCAAAGTTTGAATAGTTCGAAGTCAGCCATATTTGTATGAGGAATCTTTGTTTTGTTTACTTGACACTTTTCAAACCTTATGCCCCCTCCACTATTTTCCTACCTTCATGACCTCTATAATCAAGATACAGCGTGTTTCGTTGATTTTGTCGATTTCTTCAATATTCTATAACTATATATATTTTGATGATATTTGGTACTTTTATTTTCCGCAACAACTAGTTCACGCCAGGCATAGGAAAACTGATAAACAAAATTCAAGCCAAAAAGGAGCACCATGTTCATTAGAATTCCTCATATTTGATATGATATCCGAAAAATGGAAGATTAACTTAAAGGAAAAAAATATTTCTCGTACAGTATGAACTACTTATTGCCCAGAATGAACGTACCAAATACCATCAAAATATAAAAGGTGGTTCCAAACACATGAATAATTGAAAAAATTGACAAAATCGATAAAACACTCTGTATTTTGATGAGAGAGGGAGACCCTTCAAATATTTGAAGGGTCTCCCTTTGAGGTGAGTCTGACGTAAAGTTTTTTTCAAACGTAAAGTCCATTGGAGATATTTCCGAAGTGTTTTTGTAATTTCAATTTGAAGAAAAAAAAGTCCACGAATCTCAACCAAGACTAGCTTGTAAAACATTGCTGAAGTTGAGTGAAACGTATCGGACAAAATTAATATCTCCGGTATTTATTATTATATCGAAAAAATGCTGAAACCGTTCAATTTTAATTTCAAATTACATTTTTCATGTTTGATCGAGGAGTGTTTTTGTTAGGAATTTTTTTTAGGAGGGTTGAAATGGATGGACCTTTTGTTGCCAAGGATAACTTGGTAATTGATGGGATTTTTCGTCCACATTTTTTTAGTATAGGGATGAAATGGTTAAACTTCGTCAGTATTTAAACTTCCTTCGTTTATTTTTAGATCAATGTCATATACAATTTAGAAGTGTATGATATTTTTGAAGTGTTATCGAAAACTAGCTGACCCGGCAAACCTAGTTTTGCCATTTAAATTATTTCTAGGGTAGATAATAATAACTTTTTGTCCAAATGTCGAAAACCTATAAGTACTGATTGCTCGATTGGTCGTAAGAAAAAGGAATGCCTTTTTTTCTGTTCTGTACAATTTTTTTTGGGAATATTTTGTTATATAAACCTTGCCCTGTCAATAATAAACACAACAAAAAAAGAATTGTCCAATTTGGTGCGATCGTTTGAACAATAAAGCATTTTGAAGTAAACCATAGATCCTCTTTTATTAATATAAGAAGATAGACATGTCTACTTGATAGGGTAGTAGGTTTGAAATAAAATCACAGGTACAAAAACAAATGACCATGTACAATACCCATCAGTGTTCGAGTGTGTAAAGTAGATACTTAGGCTATTGGAACTTATATACTGAATATAAGCATTTTTTAGGATTAAGATATATATTTCCCTCCGTTTTAGTTCTGGTTTGATATTAATTGAGAGAGATTTAACCTTCGTTAGATCGATTGAATAATTTTACGTTTTGTTTAACAAAGTACGTTTCATTGAAGAAGAACCTGAAATCCAAACCAACCTGAATTTCAACAGTTTCGATAACACTTCAACAATATCAAGTTCTCCAGAAGAATATGTCAGGAATATCAGAACACCTTAAAGAGTGGAAATTAAAACTCAAATTCGACCATTTCACCCTCAAAAAAATCAATTAACGAATTACTTGTTGCAACACAAGGCCTCTTCGTAGAGGCGGGTGCATGACAAAATCACGAAAAGATACATTATTTAAAATAATCATTGAATTCTTCGATCTATGTCCAACAAAACACCAAATAATGAAGATTAATACCAAGATTAAAAAAAAAAGTTACTATTCAAAGGTGAACGAATTATCATCTTACAAACTATGGTTTGGATATTTTTGTCGGTATACAACTTCAGTATATAGTCAAGAGCTAAAATAAGAAGAGTGAAAATGTTTTCAGTTAAAAGTCATGAAAAGCAATAAAAGTTCATTCCTTCATTCATTGCTGTATCCTGTTACCGAGAATAAACCCACAAAAAGATTGAAAAAAAATATCGGTGCTATCAAACCCTAATTTCCTAGGGCTACTTGCGACTGTGTGCCCTCCTGTGACTAAAGAGACCCAGCCGTGACCTATAGATCCTACCACACTCCGGGCATGGATAGTCACCAACCAGATCTGGCCGCCGCTGTATACTTCTCGAGTATCCATTATAACTGTGTACCAAAGACCTCCACTGTTACCTGTCCAACGCTAGTTGTTCCCTGTTATGATTGGCATCAACTGATTTTAGGGATTGATTGAACCGCTTATACTGGCCTCCTGGTTTTTGGGCTTCCTCTGTGAATTCGCCATACTGAGCTATTTTGGGGAGTCTTGTGTCTTGCATCCTCAGAATGTGGCCGCTCCATCTGAGTCGGGCCCCTGTTATTTGAGTCTAAATTGTTATACAACTCGCGCGCTGCAAGACTTCTGCATTTGGAACTTTGTGGAACCATCTGATGTGTATTATTCGTCTTAGATGACGTTGTTGCGTTCTTCAAGCTAATTAATGTGTCTTCTGTAGGGTGTCCAGCTTTCGTTTCCGTAAAGAAGCGTTGGGATGACCAATGCTTTGTAAACAGCTGTCTTGGTCTTCAGATTGAGGTCGTGATTTTGAAACACTCTGTCCTTTAGCTTCCAGAATGCCCGTGATGCCGAATTGATACGGTTGTGTATCTCCGTGTCCACGTTAGCCCTAGTATTTATGAAGTTTTCCAAGTATTTGAACTGCTCTAGTTATTCTAGAGTTGCATCCTCCAGGCTGATAGCTGTTTGAGCGCTTTCTGGCGGACAAACCAGGATGATGTTTTGTCAATATTGACTCTAAGGCCTAAAGCTTCGTATATATGTTTATAGGTGTCCAACATTATCTGTAGATCCTCTGAGCTGCTAGCGATAAGTGCGCAGTCGTCTGCATATTGAAGTTCTGTGATAAACTTGGTACGGGTTTTTGCTCTGAGGCGCTTCAGGTTAAACAGGCCTCCATCAAATCTGAATCTTTTTCCAACACCTCCCACAGGCATACTCATGTCAGCTATTATCTAGACGGCTATGACGAAAATATTGAAGAGTAAAGGTGCTAACACGCATTCTTGTTTTATTCCAGAGAACTAAAAGTTACAAGTTTGTTAACATTTGAATAAGAAACAGACAAGACCGACTATAAGTTATTTACATTTACAGTGAACTACAAGAGGACCAGCTTTTGCATCCATCAACGGTAATGAACTTTTCCACTGCTGCTTGGCCCAGTAGGAGATTTTTCCATTATTTCCAAATATACAAATGCGAATTTGTTGAAAACTAGAGTTTGGTTCTAAAATTAAGTTTTAAAGGTTCATGCAAAGTATGAGTGTCATCTGGCGTATAGATTCTGAGATTACGACTACTCGGTAGTTTTAGACAACAGTTCAACTCGTATGTGTACTTTATTTCACTATTATTCGGAAAAAATTGCCCGGTGAAAGAAGATCCCAATTATTCTCATAGTGAGGCTTAGGACAAGTTTCGAATGAAGCTAAGAGAGAAAAAACGTTTAGTAAGATATTTGCTAAGTGGTGGGTCAACTTGTTTCCATTCAAATGAACGCTTACATTAGAGCTGAGTGAAAAGGATTTTTTGGGGTCGAAGCCTTCCCCCGACGACTGACGAAGTTAAATTAATTATCTCTTGTTTTTTAATTTCGCCTCTACATAAGGGTGATCCATCATTGCTGTCCAAGTAAGTTACTTTATTTGCTCCAGTTGACCACGTTTATACATTTGAAGCAACAATACCCGCGAATAGAACTGAAATGAATTGCCAATTTCGACAAGGAATGTTCAACTCCCATGCATCTTGGTCACTAGAAGACATCGGATCTGGAAGTTCTGGGGAAATCTTCTACGAATATATTAGTGGGCGTTACAGGATGGAATGCCTTCGAAAGATCAGTCTGCGGTGTCAGCTCCAAGTACTAAATTAAATGGGAATGCTGTGAACTCAATACTTTCTGTTATTTTTTCTTTCAAATAATAACTCATGATTTATTTTCACAATCATCTAGAGATCAGAATCCGAAATATTTAATGGCAATGTAAGAAAACTTAAGTATTATAATTTACAGATTGCAGGACATTGTTCAGAGTCATTCAGTGAACTACAAAGGATATCTTCATGTAATTCGTTTTCAGTATTTTATTGAGAATTACGAGAAAATCTAAAAGATTTCAAAGTTTTTACCACTTCTGGTTTTATTGAATTGATGTGGCCGATTCTTGATGAAAATCCAGAATTGAACTTCAAACAGACTGAATGATTCTCACAAATATTAGTTTTTAAATCACAACGCATATTTCGTTGCCTCTATAGAGATGTCAACTGTCTGAATAACTATACAGTGCGCGTCAAAGTTATGGAGCGAATTCATTTTCTCCGAAAAAAAATATTTGGTAACAAAATCCTGAAACAGGTCAATTTTTGTTTTACTTTTACCAAATTTTTATGCATTTTTGAAGGATTTCTGTTGCACTCTGTGCCATCCCCATTTACTCTCTAAATTTTTTGAATAGGGAAAGTGGGTTATGTGGTACTTTTTTGGAAAGTTCTTTGTATCTTCTTCACGGGCGTGCAGAATTTTTTCTTTAAATTAGTTAGTTTGAAGAGGTTTTCAGTATGTGCACTTTGTCATGGCTCATTTACTTTGAAATGATGGTACCTGATGAAATTTGTCACCGAAAACAAAACAGATCAAATCTATTTCTGCAGCGACAATCTTTAGATTGTTTCTTGAATTTTAGATCACATTAATCACAGAATTGAACACATTAAATCCTTGTTCAGACTAGGCTAGTAGTTTAGTCTAGTAGCGAGTAATTTATTAGAAGCAAAAATCCGCTTCTGTCCTAGTCGACTAAATTCTTATAGTTCACACACTAATTTATTTGCTTCACAACAAAACTACAACCCTACTCTGAACAAGGCTTAAGTCACATTTATTGGATAAAAGCAGTTGAAATTAGAAATTGAACAGCTTGAACAGAAATTGGGACCGAAAATATGGTTGAAGAGGCCCTTTAAAATTTTTTTAGGAGAGACGAAGAAAGGAGCACCACTGAAAATAAAGCAAACATAAGTCGACTTCTAAGTCCCGAGTCCATATAGCCGTACAATTCATATTTTATATATTATCATCTTTGTTATTTTCTTTTCAAACTATATAAGTTGTTTTTCAACTCATGAAAATGTGTGTTGTGTTTCGTCAGATCAAGTTTGTTATTTCTTTTCAAATGATATATTTTGTTTGTTATCTATATTTTATTTTTCAACTCATGAGTATGTTATGTTATTCTAAGGCACAAATATATTTGTGGAATGTATGATATTTTATACGAAATAACGATACAATGCTGCGGCATCTCAATGAAATGTACTTTTATTCGAAGTGTATGAAAATTTATCCAAAAAGGTAAAGGTGGTTCTGTTTAAAATGTTCACCTTAAATGTTTCATTTCAAGATTGCTTTTTTTCTCTTTATAAATGTTGATTTGAAAATAAAATATACTTCAACAGCATTTATCTTGAACAACTTATACCTACATGCACGATTGAACTATGAATCATTGTGTTATAATAATATTTTATAACAAAGAAAAAGTTGTAAACTTATGTTATTCTATGATCAAATACTATAAGGTTAGGTAAAATTAAGATGTCTAAAACTCTGGTGTATTCACTGATTCGATTTTGTTTTTAATTTCGTGGGGATATGGGATCAGTTTCGTTTTTTCCACTGTAGGTAGCGCTGTTTAGAATTTGACAGAGCATTGTCAATTGATATTTGAAAATCATTTGAATACTTTCCTACGACTCACGAATATGTTGCATTTATAAGCGATTATTGGTGTATGAAAATGTATTAGTTTCGAGAAAGAGTGTAGAACATTCATTTATTTAACATGTCGTTCAGTAAGTTCAGTTCACTATATGGACACTCAAGAACTATTATAGCTAAGAATTCGGTGTTGTTGGAATTTGAGGCAGAACCAAATCAGTTGAACGAACATTCGGGACGGATATAGCTAAGTTTTATGGCAACTTCAGCAATATTTCAAAGTACAGTGAAAGCTGTTTATTGCGACACCGGTTATAACGAAAATCCGTATATAACGAAGAAATTATCGACAATTGTTTGAAATTCTAAGTAATTCAACATAAAACCATTCGGACGTAACGACTTCGACTATAACGACGAAGTCGCTTATTGCGACAAAAATTTTTCTATTCTTCTTCTTTTCTATTCTATTTCTTCCGTTTATAACGACGTACCAGTAACAATTCGCCGCTGCAAGCGCTGTCGACCCTATCATCGGGGAAATACCGGAGCGATACTCATTTTTTTAAGCCTACTACTCACTACTGTTTAATTGTATATGTACATAAATAAGTTCGATGTTGTAACATACACTTATTTACAGTATGAATTTGATGATCTTATCCATGTATTCGCATATGTATATACCTATTTGTATTCGTTATGTATGCAGTTATAACGATCTCAAAAGAAAATACATAGATGAATCCTGTTTCTGAGTTATTTATACACATTTTTGGATATAACGACCATCGGATATAACGACTTAATATTCACGGTCCCCACAATGTCGTTATAACCGGATTTTACTGTAGCTGTATTGGAAATACGTAATGTAAATTGTGAGCATGTATTGAGGATCAGAAATACATCTCTCCATTCGAGTCTGTTCTTTAAATATTCTTCCTGAGTAGATATAGTGAAAATTCCCTTTCCGTCAACTGAATATATTGGATATTTGACCAATCAACTGTATTTTATTATAATCAAATTGAAAAACCCTCCACATGAATACAATTTGTCAAACAGTAATTACTTTGTAGAAGAATAGTAAATACTCCTTCGAAACCTTATTCGATAGTGTTGAAATATTGACAGATTTGTTTTTACAACGAAAATTATACTGTAAATCACAAATATTCCTTAACAGCTGACAAAATGGGCCAGTTCATATTTTGAACTCGTTGATCGATGTTCGATATCAACGCAAAACAAAATAAAACGGGAGAGTATCATTCTACTTCCTCTGGTAGAACAAGGATAGAACGAAGCAAATGACATGGTGGCGCCGCCACGAAACTGATCCCATATCCCCGATTTTCTGAAATGTTGATGCTTGCAAATAGTGACAAGTGCACACACCAGTATTTTAGACATCTTAGGTAAAATTGTAAGAAGCAGTTAGTTACGAATTGAGTTGAGTTGAGGTGAGTTGAGAATAAGTTGTGTGTAAATTATTTGTGAATAAACTCATTTTGTTGAGTTTGAGTAATTAGAAACAGTACCTACAATGTATAACAAATCAGAAGTGGGATATTTAAAAAAAAATACCGATTGTGCCTATTTGAACGAGATAAATCAAGAAACCAAATGAGAATATGGCTTCACGAAATGGCGAACACCTCGTGGTGAACGAAATGGATTTCGAAAACTTCCAGAGGAACATGGCCGACGAATCAACCAGCGGAAATGTGAGTACAGACCGACCTCAGTCATCTAAGGCCCGGTACTTTCACCTTCGAATAAATTTTATTCACTGTCAATAAGTATCTGTCGACTAATTTCCTATCTGAAGGATACGTTATTTCGGTGCTTTCAGATGAAATTATTTGACGAATAACAATTCTGTGAAAACACAGTTAATGTAAAATTAGAGAACGCATTGTAGAAATTGTAATAATTCCAACTAGAAAGCGAATATTCCGTGAAAATCACAAAAAAAAATAACCATACATCCAGAATCTTAAAAATTCAACCAATAATGACGTACCGACATTCGATCTATGACAAATAAAATTTTATTAACGAGTTTCAATGACAGATTTATTCGATGAATAGCACGATCTGAATGTGAAAAGACTGCATTTTTACTTATCCTAAGAATAAGACTTATTTATCGAATAAATTTAGTTATTCGCACGTGAAAGTACTGGGCCTAAAGCAGATTTGATGAGCACAATGATAGACCTGATAAATCAGAATTCCATGCTGATGAACACGATGATGCAGCAGCAAAATATGAATTGGAGTCAAAACTACCACGTGATGCCTGACTTAAGTAAGACAATTGATAACTTCAATGGGGAAGATGGACCCCATCAAGCACAGATATGGATATCGAAGCTGGAAACGACTGCCACACTTCAAAATGGCCTGAAGAATTAATTTTCGAGACGGCGAGGAGTCATCTGGTAGGAGCGGCCAAATTTTGGTATGAAGGTCTGATTACATCCATTAATAATTGGGCCGAATTGAACAAGAGTTTTAGAAAGACATTCCTGTTCACCAAATCCAAAACTGAAAGATGGAATGAGATGCAAAAACGTGTTCAACTGCATAAAGAATGTATTAACATTTATTTCCATGAGAAGATATCACTATGTAAGCAATTGGATTTAGATTTCAATGAAACCAAGGAATAAGTCATTATAGGATTAATGTCAAAAGAGTTGAGTCAATTTCTGATGAGCCAACACCATAATGACGAAGATGATTCATTAAGAGACATCACCAATTATAATAGAATAGTTAATGCTAGGATAGAGAAGGCAAGAGAGAACAGAACAAGATTCGAGAGTAAAGAAAAGAGCAGAAGTGATGTGACTGTGAAACCCAAAACTGAAGCTGATATCAAACCAAAAGTGACGACAAGCCAAGTGAAATGCTACAATTGCTCAGAAATGGGACATTTTTCATACAACTGCTCAAAACCCAAAAGAGAAATAAAATGTTTGAGATGTAACAAAGTAGGTCATACTCCTAAACATTGTATGAAACCCAGAAATTTAGAAAGACCTGAGATTAAGATACTAGGTTCTATAAGACCATGTGACAAATACATAAAGCATGTAAAAGTTGGTGACGAAGAGTATATTTCAATGATAGATTGTGGTAGTTCAGACTGTACCATTAGAGCCACAGCTGCTATAAAAGGAAAATTCAAAATAATATTACAGGATTGTGAATTGAAAGGATTTGGTAATGAATCTCAAAGTATTGTGAAATCTTGTGGCGTAATAATGGAACGAGTAGAAGTTGATGGCGTACAAGCGGATATTGTAAGGTTCAGAGTTGTACCAGATGATGTACAGCCTATAGACATAATAATAGGAAGAAATTTCACAGAGTTGAACCACATTGTATACTACAAGGTCGATGACAACTTCAACTTCGCATATAAGGATCATCTCCAGAATATATTTCTGAATCAAAAACCAAACCAGACTAAGGAAATCAAGTTCACAGAAAATATCACGTTGCCAGAAAGAAGCATTAACTTCATCAGTGCACGAATTGAGAACGAAAACTACATTTTACCCATCATGAATAAAAGTGATGTTGAGGAGAAAGTTAGCGGTGAAAAGAAAGTCATAGAGAAAATCATGAAAATCGATAGTGTAGAACCTATAGCAACTAGAAGCAAAGAAGAAATAAACATGGATGAAATTGTGGTAGGACCAGAAGTGACACAGGAACAAAAAACTGAACTATGGAGAATTTTAAATGAGTACAGACAGGTTATAGCGAAGAATATCCATGAAATTGGTAAGACGAACCTGATCGAGATGGACATCAAGGAAGAATCGGATAGTAGACCTGTTACGTGCAAACCATACAAGACAACTCAAGAGGAACGAGAGAAAATCAAACAAATTGTTGGCGAATGGAAGGAAGCTGGTATTGTTACCGAAACAATCTCGCCATATGCTTCACCAGTATTGTTAGTCAAGAAGAAGACAGGTGACCATAGACTAGTTGTGGACTATAGAAGAATTGTCAAACAGAACGAATGAATTTTCCAATTCCCAATTTTGACGAGATTTCTGAAGTTTTAGTAGGAGCAAAGATGTTCATAACCCTAGATCTTGCACACGGATACTTGCAGATACCCCTAGCAAAGGAGGCCCAACACAAAACGGCATTTATCACTCCTGATGAAACAGGACAATTTATTACTAGAGCTATGTTTGGTTTGATGAACTCCCCCTTTTATTTTACTAAATTGATGCAGTCAGTTTTAGGACCCTATCAAAATAAATTCGCGATATTCTATTTGGATGACATTTTAATTTCAGCAAGTAATTGGGCAGAACTTATTGAAAGATTAGAACTGGTGTTGAAACTTTTAAAGGAAGCAAGATTAACTGAAAGTTATCAAAATGTGAATTTGGTAAAAGTAAAAGTGGTTACTTAGGATTTGTCATTTCTAACAAAGGATTACAGCCTGGACCGAGGAAGCTAAAAGCAATTGCCAATTACCCTAGACCTTGTAACAACCACGAGATTAAAAGATTCTTAGGACTTGTCGGATTTTTTAGAAGGTTCATTCCAAAGTTTGCTCTGATTGTCCAACCATTGACTAAGTTATTGAAGAAAGAAAGTAGATTTTACTGGGATGAAGAACAGGAGAGAAGCTTTTCAGAGGTTAATTCAATTCTAATGAAAGAACCTGTGTTACAAATATTCAATCCAAGAGCCAAAAGAACCGAATTACACACAGATGCTTGTAAAGATGGATTAGCTGCAATTATACTCCAATCCGATGAGACAGGAAAAATGAAGATGGTATATGCAGTTAGTCGAAAGACTACGGATGCAGAGAAGTATCCAAACTGGAACTCCTAGCTATCATATGGTCAATTGAAAGACTTAGATTTCTACTATTGCCAATAAAATTTACAATTGTTACAGATTGCCAAGCACTTTGCTATTTGAACAATTATAAGACCAACAATTGCCAAATAATCAGATGGTGCAACACACTGAGTGAATATGACTACGATATTAGGTACAAACCAGGAGAAGTGATGCAACATGTGGATGCACTGCACGGATGCACGGAAGAACCAAATGCAGATGCAGAAGACCTAATAAATGACAAATTTTCAGTGTATTCAATAATATCCCGAGAAGAAGAGATTTTGTTGACCCAAAGGTCCGACAGCAATTTGAACAATAAGATAAGAATTTTAAAAACGAAACCATATGAGAAAACGAAAGCAGAGAATAGTGAAGTAGAAAGCTATATTCTGAAGAACAACCTGTTATACAAGACTGTGAAGGAAGGCAACGAGGAGAATTATTTATATGTAGTACCAACAACGATGAGGAAATCAATAGTGATTAAATATCACGACCTGGATGGACATGGAGGATTGGACAGGACTTTGGAAAAGATGAAAAGATATTACTATTTCCCTGGGATGAGAAAATATGTATCAAATCATTTAAGAATGTGTCTTGAATGCATTTTGGCCAAACATAAGGTAGGGAAACAGGAAGGATATTTGAATCCAATACCCCTCGGAAAAAGACCATTTGAAGTAGTACACTGCGACTATTTGGGACATTTTGTAAGTAGCAGTAAAGGAAATAAATACGTTCTAGTCCTTATAGATAACTTGACGAAATTTGTACAATTGGAGATTGCGAAAAACGTTACAACAACAACCACAATAGCAAAATTCAGCAAGTTTATTGATAAGTTTGGTGCACCAATTTGATTGATCACCGATAGAGGAACTTGCTTCACATCTAAGAATTCGAAGAATTTTGTGATGACCATGGTATAAGACACACTTTGAACTCCAGCAGACACCCACAAGCGAACGGTATGGTCGAACGAGTCAATAGTAGGTACCTTAATACCTATGATACTGGTGAATGTTGAAGCAGCTGATGGAAGAGATTGGGACCGAATGGTTAAGCTAATTGAGAGACAAATGAACAAGTCGGTGACTAAAACTACAAATGAAACCCCATTCGAAGCACTATATGGATATTTACCAAGATTTGAAGATGGACTTATGAGAATATTGACAGAAGAAAACGAACATTATAAACCACCACAAGAAATACAAGAAGAAATTCAGGGAAAGATTAGAAGCGAGCAGAATAAAACCAAAGATAGGTACGACAACCATAGACATGCAGTTATAAAATACCAAGTTGGAGACATTGTCTATATGGAGGCAAATCCAGTCAGTACCGGAGAATCTACAAAATTACAAAGGAGATTCAAAGGGCCTCTAGGAATAAGTCAAGTATTATCATCAGATACTTATGGCTTAACAAACCTAGACGACAATCAAGACCAGATGAGAATCACGGCACATGTGAGTCAACTCAAATTATGGAGAAATTATGCCTATTATGAAGACGAAAATCAAGATGAAGGAAACCTAGAGGACGAACGAGAAGAAGTGAACCAGAACGAAGACCCTGAAGTGAACCAAGCTGAACCAAATAATGATGTGCACGAGGGACGAGCCGCTAGAAGAAGACTACCAAGATACTTACAAGATTATGTAATGTAAATGTCAGTATAGGCCGAGTGTTATAATAATATTTTATAAGAAAGAAAAAGTTGTAAACTTATGTTATTCTATGATCAAATACGATAAGGATAGGTAAAATTGTAAGAAGCAGTTAGTTACGAATTGAGTTGAGTTGAGGTGAGTTGAGAATAAGTTGTGTGTAAATTATTTGTGAATAAACTTTGTTACACGTTACCCATTTTGTTGAGTTTGAGTAATTAGAAACAGTACAATATATAACAATTGTTTTTATTTGACTGGGTATAGGTTTATAATTGTACTGAAAATTGAGTTTTTCGCTACTTCTTTCACTGCTTAATAATTTCAAAGCACCAGTTCAGTGCATCGTTGAATTCGGGACCGAATATCAGTCCCATAGACCTATAAAACACATGGACGCGCCCTTTCAGTGAGTTTCAATAGCCACGAGTGCGGCCAACATGAGATGGAGCTAGTATGGGCAAGAAAACGTTCCTTAGAACGCCTTAGCGCTAAGCGCATACGATTT
Source organism: Coccinella septempunctata (assembly GCF_907165205.1). Lineage (NCBI taxonomy): Eukaryota > Metazoa > Arthropoda > Insecta > Coleoptera > Coccinellidae > Coccinella > Coccinella septempunctata. The sequence continues at coordinate 6,949,530 of NC_058190.1, read as the reverse complement.
ATTTCGATTTTTCTTTATAATATAGGGAAAATTAGAAATGAAATTTGCTTAGAAATATTTCGATAATTGATTATAAACGTAATTCTTTTAATTTAGGTATTAATTTGCTATATTTGTATATAGGCGCCCGTTAGAGAGAAAACCAAGTACCTATAATCTAATAAAAGAAATTGAACGAATACTAGTATCATTTAGATTGCGTTTAATAATCCAATTAGAACTAAAGAGCACAATTTTTGCTTTCGGCAACTATTCCTCGGAAAAGACAACAGATAAGTTCATGAAAAGTTTGTGAATAAATTGATTTGAACAAAAACAATTCAGCACATTTTTAGCCAACACAATATTCTGATTTCTTGTTGGTTCAATATCTGAAAAAATATTTCATCGATCAATATTGACCAAAAGGTTGAAAAATAGACATTACAATCAGCATACTAAGTAATTTTTCAACTGAGGATAATTTTTAGGAAGCATATTTATATTTTGTCCCAATGGAAAAGCTCGCATTTTGGGCATTTTTTTTCTCTTCTGATCTCAAGTGCTTCTTGAGTACTATTTTATCTAGATGAGAAAAAAATTGACATACATTTATTGATTTGAAATGAATAATTCAACTACCTATGATATAATAAATCGATTAATACATTCGAAGTTACTATACCTGTGGAATTTCACTTTATCTGTCTTTTCAACTCATTTCGTACTATTAATTGCACTCTACGAGGACACCATTATTACTTTCATAATAGAAAAAGGATACGACATTCAAAGTTGATCTAAAATTGATGAGAAAATTAAATTCTGAAAATTTCAATAAATACAAAGTGCAAACGAATGTTTCGCCCATACTAGCTCTATTTTATTTCGGCCGCACCCCCTCTCTCTCTACGCCGTGTCCATGTGTTTAATATGTCTATGACCAGTCCCCATTTTATTGACTTCACTCGGGACTGGACACGCCTAACGAGTCCCAAGTCGTGACACTAGACACAGCCTATTTTATAACCAGATTTTGAGTTTTGTTCGGATGTTCATGCCTCGATGTCAGTTTTTCTTGAAGCGAGTAAATATTTCCTCTTCTGCTCCCCTGAAACCCAAACGAAATCAATCGAATGAAAATATCCCTCCTAACTTTCCACTTGCCAAAGACAGGGGGACATAAAGTAGAATTCGATTTATGCCATTTGCAAATATTTTTCGAGTATCGCAGTTCGAGAACTTTTCAGCGGGAGTGAAACGCGAAAATACGAAATATGATAAATAAAAAGCGGGAGAACTACTCGCGGAAGGCCGTGAGCGTATTTAGCGGCCGTCCGTGCGCAACTCCTGTGTCAAACACAACGCTAAGTGGCTGCATACGCAAACGTTGCATTAGCAAAATGTAAGTTATACGTGACCGACATAGAATATAAGCTCGGAGAAATGGAAGTGAAACCTGAACGAACCTTGAACGTACAGGGATATTGCGGTTGGAGGTTGTTTCGAAGTAATATTTCTAAGTAGTCAGAGGAAATGTTCTTATGCGAATCAAATCGAACCATATCATACATTCGGTTTTAATCCTCATACATAGGTATTATTATGAATATTGTGTGAGTGTATTCTTGGTCCATCTTAAGTAAGAAATGACGTCAGATGTTAGAAGTAAAAGTTTCAGCTATGTTTATCGAATTTTAGAAAAACCTACAGTGAAATATATTTTCAGAAAGTTGTTCTAGCAACCGGTAGCGGCTTGAACCTGCCTGTGCTGGGCACAAGCATGACAGTATTTCATACTATTACCATAATGGTATAAGCACATTAACACTAATTGAGGAACATACTTTTCATATGCATTTTGTCCATTATTTGTAATTTCACAAAATTATTCCGATACAGAAGTCACATATGTGTTCTTCAAATTCATTTAAAACATATATTTTATGATGTCGTACCTACAGCTTCTCATCATTATCTTCTTCAATATTTCTTCTTGTGGTTCCTATCCGTTACGGATGTTGGCAACCAGCATGGCAAGCCTAACTTTGTTTACGGCAATGCGGAAGAGCTCGGCTGATGTTTTTCCGGTCCATTTCCTAAGATTATGCAGCCAAGATATTCTTCTCCTTCCTGGACCTCTTCTTCCATCGATTTTTCCCTGGATGATTGTCTGGAGTAAAGAGTACCTGGAGTCGTTTCTCATGATGTGGCCCAGATACTGCAGTTTCCGGATCTTGATGGTGTTCATAATTTCTTTTCGTTTATTCATCCTTCTTAGTACCTCTTCATTAGTGATATGTTCGGTCCATGATATCCTCAACATTCTTCGATAGAGTCGCATTTCGAAGGCTTCTATTCTCTTTGATGTGTTTTCATTGAGTGTCCAAGATTCTGCCCCGTTCAGAAGGATAGAGAAGATGTAACATCTGAGAAGTCTCACTTTTGTTTCCAGTGTAAGATCGTGGCTTCTGAAGAGTTTGCTCATTTTGTTAAAGGCAGCTGTGGCTTTGGCGATTCGTGATTTGATTTCTTGAGTTGTGTCCCAGTTCTCGTTTATAAGTGTTCCTAGGTACGTGGTGTGTGGCACTCTCTCTATTGGCTGGTTGTTGATGGACAACTGGATGTTGTCGATCTTGTTTTTGCTAATGACCATAATTTTGGTCTTTTGTATGTTTATGTCCAAACCATATTTCTTACTAACTCTTGCTATTTTGTTGATAAGTTGTTGCAGTGCTTGTGGGCTATCTGCGAACACGATGGTGTCGTCCGCGTATCTTATATTACTCAATTTCTTCCCATTTATTGAGATGCCTTCTTCTTCGTTGTCGAGTGCTTCTTTAAAAATCTGTTCGGAGTAGATATTGAATAGCAGGGGTGAGAGTACGCAGCCCTGCCTTACTCCTCGCATTATTTTGACGGCCTCAGTTGTTTCTCCGTCGACTCTCATTGTTGCCGACTGGCCCCAGTACAAGCTACTTATGATATTCAGGTCACCGGTATCGATCCCTGTCTTCTCCAGTATTTCCATCATTTTGCCATGTTGAACCCGGTCAAATGCCTTGGCGTAGTCGATTAAACAGCAGTACACGTCACGGTTAACGTCTCTGCATCTCTGGACAAGGACTTGGACAGCAAAGAGTGCTTCTCTGGTTCCCATCTTCAATATTACCTTGGTCCTTTTGGACATGCATTATTTTGGTAATGATTGTATAAGAAAACTAGCTGACCCGGCAAACGTTGTTTTGCCATATAAATAATTTCCATGTTGTATCATAAAAAAATAGAAATTAAAAATTTTGTCTAAAAAATAAAAAAAACATTAGGGGTGGACTACCCCTAACATTTAGGGGGATGAAAAATAGATGTTGGCCGATTCTCATAGATAGCTGACCCGGCAAACGTTGTTTTGCCATATAAATAATTTCCTAATGATTAAATTACTAAAATGGCTATTAAAAAATAAGGGTTGATCGTAGAAGGGTGAAAATTGAGGATTTTATGTATTTTTGTATGTTGTATCATAAAAAAATAGAAATTAAAAATTTTGTCTAAAAAACACTGACTGATAGTGATACTTGATCACTATCAATCCTCAAAATACAAGGCCAAATCTCAGGTGGGTTTCACATCGTCGTGCAAAATAAGCTGTTCTGAGCACGACGACAAACTACGTAAAACAAAAATATTGCTAGCCAGCCTCGAACAAAGAGATTCGACATGAACTGACCAAGTAAGTCTTGTTACCAACCAAATACCCAAAAACTTCACCTTGCTGCGCTCCGACCCATTCATAAAAAACACCATCCTTTCTGTCTTGTTCACATTCAATGAGAGTCCATTTCCATTGAACCATTTCAAGGCATCCGCAAGCATGCCACGCAAACAGCTCCTCCACACTCCTCCACAGAATTGAACCAAGCTCAAAATTGACAATTGAGTTCAATTTTGACAGGCTGAGCTGTGTTCAACGTTGAACTCGGTTTGAACCTGAACTGTACAACCGGGCCTTGGTCTTGTTTATTGTATTTACGTTCAAACGTCAATTACTCTTCTGAAATTTTCAGTATGACGGGCATTCGCAATAACAATAAATGAATCTTCCTTTTCGAGATAATCCATGCTTTTCACAAGGTCAATTGTACGTAGCCTATTCCTGTGTTGACAAACCCTCAACTTTATATGTTTATGCAATAGACAGATCGAAAAATGTTGTTCACAAAGAGGCACTGCAATGAAGCACTGCAAGCTGCAAGCATAAATTCTTGGTAATATATCTCCTCCTTCAGTACCAAATATTTCAATTCAGCTTCACCCACCTGAAGATGCTATTGTGATAGCAAAACATGTGTCGTGGTTCAAATCCTTATTTTTGTGAAAATCGTTTATTGTTGTCAGAATTGTTTATCGGAACCTCAAATTTTAGTTTTTATATGGTCAGAGACTGATCAAGCAGTTTGACATGACTGTTTTACCTTTTTCGAAGTTTTTCCTTGATAACGTTGAAAATTTACATTTTGGATAAGTATAAGAATAATTTGGGCAACCCCTCCTTCTTTTATGCATTGAATCGACTGAAAAATAAAACATATTATAGGTTGTTGTTGAAAATCTTCAGTTTTGATGAATTTGATTTGTAAGCTTGATGATTTTCTCATGAACACCCTAATACAAACAGCAGAGTGCCTTATAATGCTACATAATCGCAAAATTGCAACTGATAAAAAATTCTTTGAAAAAACCTCCAGTGCAGGAGAATCACGAAAAGTGTGGCCTTCCATTCCAACCATTTTCTTTATAAGAACCCCAATAACTCATAAACCATTGAGTTTATCCCAAGTGGTGGACTGTTTTCGGTAACACCGGGAAGTTGTAGAGGCCTGGAAATATTTTAGGGAGAGAGTTCATTGTCGAAAACTCCACTTAAGCACAAATCTTTGATTAGTTTCTCATAAACGGCTATCGCGTAGAATATCCCTGTAATGATAGATAGATAGAAAGGTTTTATTTGATCAAAGTACCATACAGGTATAGATCGTGTCAAACATTGAATACAATGAAATGACATATTGAAATATCGATACAAATCAACATAAATCTTCTAAATTCCTCTCATTTAAGAAATCATCTACACTATAATATGCTCTATCAACCAGAAATTTTCTTAATATCGTTTTTTGCAAGCGTCTTGATTTATCTTTGAAATTTTCAGGCAATTTATTCCACAATTTTAATAAGCTATAAGTTACATTCCTCTGTAGGTAAGTATAATTTGGCTTCTGTTCATAAAGATACCTTTTTCCTCTGGTGTTATAATTATGTTTCAGTTGCATAAAACTTATGTCTTCGAAATGAAGCTTCAGGGGATCCAACCCAGAAAATTATTCCATATCTTGTTTTAGATTGTACATATGAATGATAAATCGTCAGAGCAGCATCTTCACCTATTGTCTTACTAACCAATCTAATAGCATAACACTGTTGTGCAATACTAGGCGCTATTTTGCCGACATGTTCTTTCCAGTTCAGATTTTGGTCGATGTTAATTCCTAGAAATGATAAACTTTTCACTTCTTCAATTTTTGTTCTCTGATGATGAAGCTCTGTGTTATTAAATTGTTCCCTGAATGTTATTAGTTTGGTCTTTTCAGTATTCAGTACCAGCTGGTTCATGTGAAGCTACTCGATCAATCTTGTCAATTCATCTTGTAAAATCTGCTCACACCTTCTTCCATTATCTGCCTTACATATTATTGACGTATCATCTGCAAACATTATCATTTCACTAGTTGTTGTTTGTACGAGCAATGGACCCAAGATGGAACCTTGCGGGACACCCACCTCTATATTACACGTTTCAGATGTCTTCATGTATCCGTCTTTTCCTCTCCTCATTATTGTTTGGGTTCTCCCAGAAAGATAAGATAAGAGTTCCACTGCAATACCTCTTATGCCATTTTTTCTAATTATGTTAATAATATTCCATGATCGACTCGGTCTAAAGCAGGCAGAGAGCTGCCGTGGTTTGGTTTTGATTTAGATATTTGATGATAGTGGTAAGAGCTTGATAGATTGGATTAATCGTAGATTTTCCTTTCCTAAATTCATATTGCTGTTTGACTATTACGTGATTTCTTTCGAAGAACTGGATAAATTTATCGAATATTATTCGTTCAAATATTTTGTTAATATTCGAAAGAAGTGACACAGGTCTATAATTATCAAAGTTAACCTTGCTTCCTTTTTTGAATACTGGCTTTACTACCGCCTTTTTCAATCTTTGAGGATACTTTCTGTTAAAAATTGAGCGAAGCCCCCCTCCGACCTCTCTCTAGTCGACGCTCCTGACCAGCTCCAGTGGCCACGTATGGTACCCCGATTCGGCGGTGCGCTGGTTGAACGACGCAGCGGCCCCACTTTCAGTGTTTTTCAGGAGTGAAAAACCACACATTTACACATTTTTCTTAAGATTCTCTTTGTTAGCTCTGTAGAAGTAACGTCTCTTAGCTTTCATAGTGCTTTTCTAACCTCTCATTTTCACGCTCGCCTCTTCTAATTGTTAATTTTCAAGTCATCTCGCATCAATCCTGGTGCTAAATTGTTCATCTCACAAGGTAAAGTACTCTCAGACTGCTCAACATCATACATTACACCATTTTCATGATAATTTCATTGTACTGAAATTAGTCCACGTGCAAGAGATTCGGAATCTAGAAATAGATTCCGAATCCTTGTGAGCACTGCTCTATTGAAATGTCTTCTCAACTCAAATCGAACTATTGTCTTCTCAAAACTATATATTTTATTATATTTCATAATTTATATAGATTTTCAGACTTCTCTAGATCATCTCACATGAAAATGGGTATGTAGCACCAGGATTGAAACTTCTCAAGTTCATCTCTATAAAATTGATATCTGATTTCCTGTCTTCTCGTAACACTCTTTATTATTAGAATCAGTTTTATCAGTTTTATAACAACTCGTATGATCACCTCTTATACATATGACTAATTCATGGTGTTGAGTTTCAGATGAATGAATCCTCATATTCTCCAGGGTGGACCCTGGATGTAACTGTTTTTCTCAGACCAGGATATGAACACCTCAAGTTTCGTTAATGCTCGATACACCTCGACCTAGGCTCCACCCTGGAAAGTCTGCTCGAACACTCATGTCTACTCACTTGGTATGGTCTACTCTTTATAATATGTACTCTCATTGTTTCTCTTCTATATTCATTCATCGGACTCAACATGCATGTTAGTTTTCTCAGCCTTCAGCACATCTCAAAATCTACGATTAGAGATTTATTCAACTCAGTACTCTCATGACTTCTCTTAATTTATCAATTGTTTCTTCTATTTTTCTGATGAACGTTCTAATCGTGCTTACTTGTAAGCAGTTCGTCTCTGTAAATGCTGAATTCATTGATAAATTTTTGCACTCTTCAAGATCATCTCAATGTATATGAATTATACTATGTTCTTCTCATATTAATTATGATTGTCCTTTTCATTTAATTAATTATTATCGAACTTCTTATTTAATTAGAATTTATTGCCCTTTTCATATTATTTTTAATATTCTAGTGCTTCTCAAATTCATTAATTCTGTGCTTCTCATTTAACTTGTGCTACTCTTGTTCTGCTCATACTTACATTAACATTATTGATCAACTCAAATTTAATGTATCGATTTCTCGTTGATGATCAGACTTAGACATTGCAGTTTCACCTCGGGCCTATTTCTCTGTACTCTCGCGTCTTCTCTTTAAAATTGAATATTCTAACCTTCGCGTTTTCTGATAGAAAAAGGAGGCTCTCGCAATCAATTTTCAATTGATTGCCCTATCACTGTGTAACCGTTGTGTTGATATTGAATTTATTGAACTCCTCAACGTCTAAGTCTGACATCAAGTGACTTCTCATTTGAACTGCTCTGGACCATCTCTTGTTTTTAATTGGATATTGTCTCTCTGAGTTTATAGATGTTGTCAATATTAGTTGCTTTTTACTGTATTAGCTTCATGCAGGTGACATATTCATTTTATGGTTGTGAATGATTCTTAATAAATGTTTTTATACCATCTCCAACTCAATTATCTTTTAATACAGTTCACTACTCTTTAATTAAAAATCATAACACCCTCGATTTTTTAACACTTTCCATATGTCAAAATTTGGTTTATGATATGTGTTAATGGAGTGACTGAAAGTGACGAACAGCTCTTTCATACTTGTATTGGTATTTCATCGATTCCAACAGACTTTTTATTTTTCAGTCTTGATATATATCCAGCTACCTCGGGTTCTACAACCGGACTCAAGTATATGCTCTTGTTGCAGGGTTTGATATGCACTGTATGAGGTTCCTTATTATTTCTTCTACCAATATCCACAGAATGCGAATTTAGTCTATTGAGAACATCATTTTCATTTTCAGAATTGAAATTATCTAAGATCAAATCATTTCAATCTTTCTTTTTTCTTGTAATTTGACTTACAAGATTCCATGTAGCTCTTATTTTATTTTGTGCCGTATTAATGTATCTTATATTACTCATTAGTTTGGCATGTTTGATCACATTTTTGAGTATGTTACAATACCCTCTATAATATTCATAGGTAACTTTACCCTTTTGTAGATCTTTCCAGATAATTCTTTTCCTTGTACTCGAAGTTCTTATTCCTGTTGTTATCCATTGTGGTGATGTTTTTACCACGTGAACCGTCCTCTTCGGAAACATAAACTTTATATGCATATACAAAATTTCAGCGAAACGATTATACGCTCTGTCTGGATCCAGCTCTGCCATAACATCTTCCCATGTGATGTCCTGCAAATTATAGAAAAGCTGTTGTATTTCACCTTAGGTGATAAGTCTCTTCTCCACAAAATGGTCTTTCTCCTGATTTTTTTCACATTCTATTGAGATAAATTGAGCACTACGATCAGCTAACAGTGTGTTAACGTTTTTATTATTCCAATAATTACAGTTCTTTACAAATATATTGTCTATATAGGATTGAATGAGTCGATAGAAGCCAGAGATAAGTTATATCCTACTGAATCCTGTATTCACGATGTCAATTTCGATCTCCGAGAAATAAGTTTTTCCCTCGTAGAACACCTGGGAAATTAGTAGGTAACATTCCCTGTTGAACTTCACAAGTGTTTTTATAGCAATTTCCTCTTAATTGCGTTTACGATGGGGAAATTGCCGTTTTTTATGGCCGAAAGCGTGGAAACGTCTTGGGGCATTAAGAATAAAAGTTGACGGACCTGCGGGTGACACTAAAGAAGTCCGATAGCAACAAGGTTCGTGGAATACTTCCTTTCAGAATAAATTCATTTTTTTATTGGTATAGATAAGGAGAAATACCGTTGCAATTGAGATTCTTCCTTGACTTTTTCATTGCATTCGATTTCCCGGAGGAATATAAAGAATTCTAGAGAATATCTCGAGTGAAATGGTGGAATGATTCACTAAACAGTTTTCTTGAGAAATGTATGAACTTAATCAGTTTGTGAAACCGAGAGACATTTCTACGCCGTTTTAGGTTAGCTCGAAATCAGATTTAGATGTAAATTTGGTTTTATTGATGATCTTCATTTCAAAAGTCAATGAATTTCACAGGACAGTTAATGATTATTTCCTCATAAAAAAAAATTATTCTTTCTCACAGAATGTAGCAATGCATAGATCGACAAAGGTTTCAAGATGTTACTCTCATTTCCTAACAATAAAATTGAGTGTTTTTCCTCAACCCTTTAACCTCATCCTCATCCGACATTGAGTGGAAACATATAGATACCAACCAGCTATGTGAAGTGGCACCCCCAAATGCGAATTTTGAAACAGAAATTTCAGGGTCGTTTGTCCATCGTAGGTCCATGTTTGTCCACCCATTTTTTTCATTTGTCCAGGCACCGTTTTAGAAATATCGGAAAAAAACTTTTCTCGGTTCATTTTCTGAGCAGCACCCCCAAATCGCAAAAACTTATTTTGGATGGTACAGATCGTTTGTCCAACGTAAGTCCACTTTTGTCCACCAAATTTTTTCGTTTGTCCACCCACAGAACCATAGAAATCAGTCTTTGAAAAGTGTGAAGTTGGCACCCCCAAATGAAAATTCTTGAACCAAACTTTCAGGATCGTTTGTCCATCGTAGGTCCATGTTTTTCCACCTTTCATTTTCATTTGTCCAGGCACCATTTGAGAGATATGGAAAAAGAAGTTGTTTCGGTGCATTTTCTGACCAGCACCCCCAAATTGCAGAAACGTATTTTCAATGGTATAGATCCTTTGTCCAATCTGAGTCCACTTTTGTTCAGATAATTTATTTATTTGTCCATCCACAGAACCATAGAAATCCATCTATGCAAATTTTGGAAAGTTCGAAGTTGTCAACCCCAAATGAATAAACCTAAATTTCAGGATCGTTTGTAGGATTGACCATTGTAGGTCAATGTTGATCTTAAAAAAATCCTGAAAAAGATCCAGTTAAATATTTGTCCAGACCGAACGGTTGCGCCGAGATGGATGAAATTCTCAGATTTATTACTCGAAGAGTTGCTCTTTCAGAATAGGGCTATGTGAGTGGACAAATAAAAAAAATTGGGTGGACAAAAGTGGACAAACGATATATACATTCTCAAAGATTGATTTCTATGGTTCTGTGGGTGGACAAATGAAAAAATTTGGTGGAGGAACGTGGACTTACGTTGGACAAACGATATGTACCATCCAAAATAAGTTTTTTCGATTTGGGGGTGCTGCTCAGAAAATGAACCGAAAAAAGTTCTTTTCCGATATCTCTAAAACGGTGCCTGGACAAATGAAAAGAAAGGTTGGACAAACGTGGACCTACGATGGACAAACGACCCTGAAATTTTTGTTTCAAAATTCGCATTTGGGGGTGCCAGCTTCACATAGCTATACTACCAACCAGCCACCACATTACAAAGCAGTTATACAGAGTGAGTCTTTGAGTCGTACAAATATTTCAAAAGTAGATATTTGAGGTTAAAAGAAAGACTTTTTTACCGTTTTTTTCGATTCTGATGAAAAGATATAGCCATTTTAAGTTTTCATAATGAGCTATGCCACCCCTGAAGAAACAAAATTCCCTTGAGAATAACAGGCTTAATTTATGGCACTTCACATCTGCGGATCTTTTAAACAGAGTTGCATTCAGCCATAGTACCCAATTTTCTGAATTTCACACATATTTTTATTTTTGAACATCAAATTACCCGAAAACGGCGCAAATGTTTTTTTATGGTACGCAATGGTCATAATGAGGAAACTGGAAGACCTAGGTGATACCTTGTGTTCGAAAACGATCAATCAAATAAATGAAAAACTGTATTCCGAAGATCATTTCATTGGATAAAACCAAATATGATGAAAAAAATTATATTTTTTATGGTTTTTCAAACAGACTGTATTTTTTGAAGGGAGGAAAAATTCTTTCACCTTCTTTCAAGCACCTCTGCAAAATTTCACTTGCTCATCTTGGCCCTGCTCTGAACAAATTTAATAAATACAAAATCAGGTTCTGAAGCAACGCAACTATTCAGCGAAGCGTTTTCGGACATACCTGCTTGGAAACATCTCGTCTTATTTCGAGGTTCTGAACCTAAATCCAAATTAAATCCCAATAATCCTTGGGATTTACGTATTTTAATTCGAATAAATATAATATGATTGCCATCGAATTCGATATTAACAAAAAAGCTCCATAGTTGGTAAGTCATGCTCGTTATGTGGTTGGATCAAAAGGATGTTGTAGAATTGTAGATACCATAGACTTCTATAATCTGACGATTGCGATTGGTATAATAAGCTACAATTGATTCACTTGAGCGGAGCATTACGGGAAAAATGGCCGTAATACGAGCGAAGGCAAAGTTATTTTTCTCCGCTTGGACTCATGTTGCAAAATTCGAATTTAATATTCATAATTCGCATTAATATTCAGAAACGATCAAATAGATTATTTCATTGTATTCTCCGGACATTTCACCTTCTGAGTACTGGCTGTTGGATGCAGCATGATTCTGTAGATCACCGGTTCATTCATTAGTAGGCATCCAAAACTGGACTTGTGGATAGATAAGACATTTTTCTGGAGGAATTGGAAAATTGATGGATAGATGAAGAAAAAGTAGTTGCTAGCGATAGAAAAGACTTTGACCAATCTGTTCGTTCATTTTGTTGCAACAGACAGAACTTATTTGTGCCTCCATTGCTAAACAGATTAATACGGTTGTTATATTTTCCGAATTCAAAAGTTATGATATTTATTGGGTATTAGCAATTCTACAAATTTGTTCAACCTTTTTGCTTGAAAAATATAATAAAGAGTCGGTCAGAGAAAAATCTGAAAAATGAGAAATAATTCAATTATTTCCGGAGTAATTAATGCTTAAATAGAATATACTGCAACGATCCGACAATATTGAAGGAACTCACCGACTTGATGGCCTACGAACGCTCAGAACTTCGTTATAACATTTGCTAGTCAAGAAAACGATCTGGGAGGTGAAACAAACGGCCCACCTAACGAATATTTGACATCATAAGTATCAATTAGTAATGAGGCAACGACAGGCTGACTGACTCATAAACTCTCCCTATTTCCACCCCATAAAAAATTTTATGGAGGCAGAATTAACTCCGACTTGCCATAAATTAGTCGAACAGATTTAATTAATGCCATTTCTGAACTGAATTTCAGACTTTATAAAGTAATATGCTGATATGTGACGAGGGAGAACTGTAGGTTCAACTTGCAATTACGTTGAGTTACGGGTTACATGTGGCCCTTGCAATAGCAGGTCTTTGAAATTTGCAGTGCATATATCTTGACACAATTATTTCGTGATATGTTTGAGAGGCCGTTATCGCTGCGAATTCCTGTAACTCAAACTCCCATTTCAACTTATACTCTCATATGAAGGATTTCCAGGAACTCTTTCATGGAGCTGGAGTTGTCGAGCCTTTGGTGTCGTTCTTAAAAAAATTTACAAAAGATACAGGAAAACATCACATGCAGGTAAAACGATGATAATACAATACTTCTGGGAATAATTTAGTTGTAGATCAATTTTTCTACCTATATGAAACAGCAGTAGAAATTTTTTCTGCGAAGAAAAAAAAGCCAAATTAGCTGCCGTTTAAAAAGTAGTTTCATCAGCTCCCCATAAAGTACCAGTTAGTTTCTGCGGAATATCATAATTGAATGATCTGAATGGGCTTTTCAATGCAGAAATGCATCAACTTCAACTCTAACTTCATATTTAGGTACCCACATTCAATTTTCTATATGTTTAAGTGTTATGTTCACTCTTAGAACATAGAAACATAGAATGGAAAATAAACATTCCAAAGACGCCGCCAATCACAATTGAGACAGTTGACTCGGACATCATTGTCACATCGATTTTCAGTACGGATAGATATACTGCATTCACATTTATTTTAGCAGTCGGTTGGCCATGAAATAATTTTCTCAAGTTTTTGTAACTAGAACGGAGTAAGGTTGGCACTCGTGAAATGTCGATAATGTCATAACGCTGTTGTCAAAATAATATCAATGTTTATTACGAGAATGCCGAAAGTGATTGAAAAAAGAGACAGGGTTTCATGAAGTGCTATTTGGAATTCATGTCCGCTCATTCAAATAGTTATACTATGATATTCTAAAATCCACAATACGTCAGACGGTAGCTTACATATTCAATGTGAGAGAATTTATATAATGTTTCATCTGAATCTAAACGACTTATATTTCAGCTGAATATTTCCACAATCAGAAAGATTGTGAATGAAGAGGATGACAAAGAATTTTCTTCTATTGGGATACCCAAAAAAGTGGTGGTATTTGAGAATTTTATATTTCAGTGAATTAATGCGAAAAGTTTACTACAGGATTTTCGATTAATGTCATCGTAGAATAAGTTCCCGAAAATTGATTTTTCTATTTTTCATTTGACTTGTTCTTTACATTGTAAATAACTCACGGTACCAATAAATACCTAATTATTATTATTATATAAATGTATTAAGTTGAACAGCCACAAATACGCGCCAGTTGTTCTGTTAATTGTTTATTCATGTGAAATTTTTGTTCAGAGGTGAAGTTCATCCTGACTTGAAACTTCCTTTAATTCCTTTTACTTATATTGATGCAAGATGATTTTGGTTGAAGAATTTAACATTCTTGTAATTATCTGTTAATTGCTTCGGGAGATACCCATTCCCAACCACTGCATCATATGCATTTCATCTTCGGTTTAATATTTTTGAAATCTACAACTGATGTAACGTATTCGAAATTTAGCCAAAGAAGGTAACCAACATTAACTCTCCTCAAGCTAGTACATATTATGATATTATACTGATCTCTTGTATTTTCCATGCATATAACTGGATTTGGTATGCCTTCAATCAGTTTGTATAAACTTCAATTATGTTCGTCACATATTTTCCCAAGAGATTGTGAAGAAATACGTAATAACAGAAACTTTTACGTAGAACGGGCAACATAGCGTTGATTTAAAACCCAAAAATGGTTTGATAAGCGTCATAACCCCACATTTTCGTACTTACAGAGTGAAATGTGTCAAATTTCCATGGCCAACCGAGTACTAAAATAAAAGTGAATGGAGTATAGTGTGTAAATTTTTTAATATAACGCCACTGTCTTAGTGTCGCGCTAGACAGAGAAACATCTAATGTGTGTACTACAAACAATTCATTCGTAACACTGAATGTTCTTTCCATGTATCTATGTTCTAAGTGTTCAGTCTAAATATGTAGAGTAGAGAAAATGTGACTCCAAAAACGCGGAAAATACTAGTCGCTGCGATCGCTAGGCGAATCAAGGCGAGAATTTTGGCGTGAAACGAATAGGTTATCTGTCACCACAGTTGCAAAGATTCTCTATACTAATAAGAATTAGTTCAGATGCATACCACCCGCCGATATGAATATCAACAAGTGTTACGACCTGAATTGAGCTAGCCAATTTGCCATCGTCGGGGCCACCAAATGGAGAAAAGCAGACGCTGACATCAGAGCAACACAGCTTATTATTATTAATAATACAATAAAAGTTGAGGTGAACAAATAACAAAGATCTGAGGATGAACTAAGCAATTATTTACGCCATCACGGAGTTTGGAAGGAAGACACTTCAACGACTAAGTTGAAAGTAGTCTTTGATGGTTTATGTGCTTTCAGCACAGGAATGGATTACCGGTTGAAGGTCGGTCCAACCATGCAGCAGGATTTGTTTTCTATTTTACTCAGGTTCAGGAAACACAATGTTGTGTTGATCGCTTATATAGAAAAAATGTATCGGCAAGTTCAAAAAGAGCATCAAGACTTACAAAGAATCCTCTGGAGGTCAAATCATGCAAATGAGGTCAAGCATTATAAATTGAAGACTGTGACATATGGCACATCCAGTTGGCATAGAAGCAATGGAATTAGAACTAGTAGCCGCAACGATAATTTGCAGGGATTTCTATGTCGATGACTTATTGGCCAACTCAGTCGATGAAGCAAGACAAATCCAGGTGAGACTGAGTGAAATATTAGGGAAGGATCACTTCAACCTCCGTAAGTGGTCATCAAATGTCCCTAAAATAATAAACAACACTTATTATGATGATCAAAGCAAGCACTTGATCCCAGATAATGGTATTAAAAATGAAATTAGGATTGTTGTAGAATTCAAGGGATGACATTTTACATTTTGTCATTGATTGATTCCCAATCTAAAAAAGACTTACCAAGAGGAAAATCTTGTCAGCTTCATCGAAGATACTTGATCCCCGTGGATTGGTGGGGCCTTGCACAGTTAGGTCAAATTGATCATACGGGTGTATTGTGGAAATTAAACTTATTCTGGGATGAGTCAGTTTCAGCTTATGCTCATTAGATAAATTCAGAATAACAATAAAATAACTTGATCTGCTTAAAATTTCTGAATGTCTTTTTTTGTATCTTTGATGTTTTGATGTTTATCGACACAAAAGGGGACAAAATATCTCCGAGAAGGGATCAAATTTCGATCAAACCTACAGCGATACTGTTTCCTAAAACCATTTGAGCCCAGAAGTACTCAGTTAAAATCCTTCCGTGAAAAGTCAGGTAAAATGTCTAATATCGAAGGAACCCGCAGTCTTCAAGTATTATGACAAATAGGGCTGCTTGATGGTTGGCTTTCGGTTTAGTATTTTCTGTATCGGATGTTTTTTATGAGAGCGGAGTTCGTCCGACTACAACTTATTTTATTAGACGTCGTATATAGCAATTCAACCCGAGGAAGACATGCTGGGTGATAAATATTGCAGGAAAGGCGCCCTCGCATTGGGGTGTTAAAATGAGCTGACTCCCAGCGTTTGGTTTGGTCTTGAATTGTCTGAATGATATAGAAAAATCAAGAATCATCTTGTACTCATCTCATGCAGGATTAATCAGTAACATCCCAGGATGTTACTACGGTATTTTCTATCTTAAATTCAGTTTCTGTGATAATACAACGAAATCAATAATTTTGCAATTTACAATATCAAATTTATTATGAGACACTCAATCAGGGTTGGGTTTGATGCCTTAATAATAATAAAACTCAGGTTTCATACCTGCATATCTATTGACTACAGGATTAACCTTTACATGCAAAAAGTCTTAATACTATAGGGTAAAATTTTATGAACAATTTTGAAAATTTTGTACAAAAGGCTATTGAAAACTGAGTAAGTGAAATACCGGCACTTAGAACAATGTTCACTATTTGTTATCAATACTGAAGTGACAACTGATAATTAAAGAATGAATGCTACTATAACCAGGTATGATAAGGAACTTATCTTAAATCAGGATTAACTCCCCTCGCAAGTGAAACGCACCAAACCAAGTATGGAGTGAATCTTTCCTAGACAAGCTATGATCCATAAAACCAATAAGAGCCAGGAGATATGCACCATTCACCCCAAAGTTTCCTTTCCAAAACTCGAACGGGTTCAAATAAGTCCAAAGGTGAAAATTACAGTACGTAAAAAAAATCTGAGGATGAAATTAGAAAAAAAAGATTTACTAGTTTTGAATTTAAATTGCATGTAACTTACCCTCGTAGTCGAGGATTTTTTCACTCAATTGCAGTTGAATAAAATTCGACTTGGCTATCCAAATTTAATTGCTAACGCCTTAATCAGCAGAATTAATTCAGCTATAAAAATACTCAAAAATGCTGTTCAATAAACTCTACTGTTTAACGAAATTTTTAAATTATCTTCACTGTGCAACGGCTACGATGGAAAAGAACGAAATTCGAAATAGATCTAATGTAGAACTCGACTCAAGAGAGAAGCGATATAAAAAATTGAAGAAAAAAGAATTTACTTGTTTACACATATTAATTCTAATGCAAAATTGAATTTAACGGATCTTATAACATGACATCTACTGGGAATGCAACATACCTCCTGCTTTACAGAAATCTTTAACAAACATGATAAAACTGTAAAGAATAAAAATCGAACTGTATCAATGTACTATTTTTTTGAACAGAGGGAAAACTCGATAGTGGAGTTGGGTTATAGTGTGAGTGTAAAATGAGACTCTGTAGGAACCCACGAAACATACATGAATTTCGAAATGAACTTTTGTATGAAGATGTGTTACCATCAAAAATCGTTTCTTCTTTTGGACATGGAAATTTGACACATTCCACTCTGTATAGTACAAAAATGTGGGGTTAGGACGCTTGTCAAAACATTTCTGGGTTTTAAATCAGCGCTACGTTGTCCGTTCTACTTAAAAATCTCAGTAATTACGTAGGTATATTATCACAATGTCGAATCACTTCGGAAAATATGAATTCGAAAATATGTGACGAACATAATTGACGTTTATACAAACTGATTGAAGGCATACCAAATCTGGTTATTTGCAAGGGAAATACAAGAAATCAGTCACTGAATATATTATTTTTGCTATGGAAGAAAATTTAAATATTGACACATAATACCTATGCAATAGCTTGAGGAGATTAAATGATGTTTATCTTCTTTGGCTGAAGTTTGAAGACATCAGTTGTTCACTTCAGAAAAATCATCCCAAAGATGAAATGCATATGATGAATTGGTTGGAGATGGGTATGTCTCGGAAAAATTAACGGATAATTACAAGAATGTTAAATTCTTCAACAAAATAATCTTGCAAATGGAAGTCGAAACAATTAATGGAAGTTTCAAGGCAAGGTGAACTTCATCACATTCAAACAAAAATTTCTCATGAATTAACAATTAACAGGACAATTGGCTCATATTTATGGCTGTTTATTTTCAATACTTTGATATAATAATGATAATTATACCTATATTTATTGATCCCTTAAAATCTTTACAATGTATAGGACAAGGCAAATGAAAAATTGAAGAATTAATTTTCTAGAACTTATTCTACGTTGACATTCATCGAAAATTCTGTAGTAACTTTTCGCATTCGTTCATCTTAAAATAAAATTCTCAAATGCCACCACTTTTTTGGGTCTCCCAAGAGAAGGAAATTTTTTGTCACCCTCTTCATTCACCATCTTTCTGATTGTGAAAACATTCGGCTAAAATATAAGTCTTTTAGATTCAGATGAATCATCTTGGAATGGGTATTTTGAATATGGCCTCTGTTTTTACAGTAACGATGTGACCAACTGGATCCGGTCCTGAATGTAGTTGTCAGGTCCGACGCAGTTACGATTTAACAGGAAAGAAGAGGTATAAGGCCTGCCGCAGACATGCAACTTTTCAGTTGCGCAACAGTTTGATTGCAAGCGGCTCGAGGGCGCACACAAAGGCAATCGCTGCAACTTTTCAGTTGCATGTCTGCGCGGCCCCATATAAATTCATTGTGCTCAATTCTGCAACTAAACAGTTGCAAAACTGAAAAGTTGCATGTCTGCGGCAGGCCTTAGGGGAAGGAAGAAAAATAAGTAACTTGAGATATGCCTTGGTAAGTGCTATAAACGAGAAGAACTAATGATCTTAAGGTAGAACCTAGATGAATTTAGTAGACAGTGAACTTAGGTATGGATAATACAATGAAAAACAATAAAAAGGATGATCATTAATCTAGTTTATAACACGTCCAATAGGAATCACATGGCGAAATATAACATGGATGATAAGATCGTTGATAACGGATTATATGCCTTGATAACTGCTATAAACGAGAAGAACTAATGATCCTAAGGTAGGAATCAGATGAATTGAGTAAACCATATGGTGGACTAAGGTATAAATAATATAATGCGCGATCCTTCGAAGTGAACGCATGTGGTTTGAATGTGTCAGCAGATTAGAGAGTAAAAATTCTGAAAATTCGAGTGAAACAAATCCGAAAATCGTTTCATAAGTAAAAATAGGACGAAGTATTCCACACCACAACAATCTATAACAAAAACGATATTCAAGAGAATTATAATAGTTCACGCGAGTTTCCTTCGTAATTTCATTACCTTGGAAAAAGAGTAAACATGGGAGCTAAAAATACCAAGAAAAAAACGAATCACAAGAAGACAACGATAAAAAGGGAACTCCAATGTGTGAATGCAAGAAGGCAATTCCCAAATCAAAATTCAAAATTCCATGTGTGGGCATATGCCAGCAATATTTCCATGAACAATGCACTAGATTAGAAAAGGAAGAACTGAAAGAGGTGAAAGATGGTAAATTGGATTGGTACTGTACCAGGTGTCAAGACTGTGAAACAGGGGAGGAAACATGGACAGGTTTGGACTCAGATTCTGAAGATGATGAAGAATCCGACGATTGCAAGGAAAAATCGTAAAAGAAGCACAACACTTGAGGATATTGCCGAAAAATTGGATTTAATCTGGCGCACTATGAACAATCGAACACAAGAGGTCACAAAAATCAAACAGGAAGTTGAAGAATTGAAAAAACAAAATATTGAATTCAAAAAACAACTCAAAAATTTCAAAATTGAGAAAAGTGATGAGAAACAAAAATTACTGAAAAACAATATAATCATATCCGGATTCGAGAAGAAAATTGAAACAGACGAAGCAATGAGAACACTAGCATTGAAAACAATACAACTCGTCAAGAAGGATATAAGCAGGGATGATGTCGAATGTAGAAAAATTGGTCATAAAGAAAAACCTAGGATTAAGATAACTTTCAAAAAGACAAAAAAACTGTGATGAGTGAAAAACGTAAAACAACTTTGAATACAAAAAAAAAGTGGTTCACTAGAAGACAATACTCTATATATCAATCATGAACTAACCAGAGAAAATCAATACCTTTTTGAAGAAGCTAGAGAGTTCCGGAAGCAATTCAATTATAAATTCGTTTGCACTAATGAAGAAAAAGTTTACCTTAGAAAAACCGAAAAGAATAAAATTCTTCCTATCAATAAAGAGTCACAATTGAATGAACTGAGAACCCAAGAAACAAAGAAAAAATCATTAAATGGTACTCGAACAAAAAACTAATTACACTTCTCTATCTAAACATAAGATCTTTAAAAACCAAATACAAACACGAAAACATAAATTATTACATTTGCAAGCACAACTATCCAGAAATTCTAATACTAACAGAAACCTGGCTGTACGAAGACGATTGTAGATTTTTTAAATTCGGGGGTTATACAGGAAGGATACTTCAGTTGTAGGAATACTAGGGGAAGAGGCACAGCAATATTCATAAGAAATAATATTGAACATGAAGAGATATATAGTACCTCAAAAATTAACCGGATCATATAAACTTTATGACACCCCTATATCTGACCATAAAAAAATTGTTGTGAAACTGGAAACTAACACAAAACCCACAAATTACAAAAATTCCGTTACTACAAGAATATTGGATAGATAATATCAGAACAGATAGAGCCAGAAATTCACCTTACTAACAGGCTGCAATGGTATATAACAACATACCTGAACATGTAAAACGGAAGCAATATCTCAAATTGTTCAATAAATTTGTTAAAGATTTTGCAATGACACATTTTGCCTAACGTTTGTTTATTTCATTTGATTTTATTCAAAATTTAATGATTCTACTAGAACATCACTGTAATGATGATTTGTAGTCTTATGTATTAAATAAATAATGAAACAAAATCAAAAGGAGAATCATCAATAGCGTATGTGACATGTCTAATAGGAAACGTATGTCGTAATATGACATGGTTGTTAAGATCGTTGATAGCGAATTATGGAGGTTGTTCAGAGGAAATGGAAGACGCGCAATGGTAAAAATGACACGAAGTGAATTTACAAAACAGGGAGAGATCAGACAATCATGAGCACGGCGAAAGTAATGCCGGCAAATTCCCTGATCGTCCTGATTGCTGTTTGTACTGCTTTGAAACATATGGTCATTAACGAAAATATCCTTTTAACTGTTCATACAGACGAATCCTAAGAGTGTCACAAATGAAAAGATAGAACGGACGCTGTAGTGGACTTTATAAATTTATGTACCGGGTCTTGAAAATAAAAACGGCTGCTTTATGTACAATATATTCACAACACAACAGGAGAGCTTGGGCGGACGATGACTGCAGACAACAGAACACGAATATACAAGAAATGCAATGTCCCTACTAATCCACAGAAACACGGATGACACTTGTTTGGCCGCCATTTGCGTGGGCACGAAGAGTGGGGAGGAAGAAAATTTAGGCGGGATTTATGAATTCGGAATATGAAGGTAGCCGCTATAGAGCTCAGGTTTGAAAAATGTTGGGAACATTAGGAGGAAAAAACAAATTTCAATTAATAAATTAATATATTGATTTTTTTTCAGATTAACAAAGAATCCATTCATGACAATGAAAACTGATGATGTTCAAAATGAGTATCCCAGAAAAATACTTCTATATATGACTAATGTTTAGAAATATCTTGGCGGAAATGACTACATAATAGATATTTATTAAAATAGAATTATTGTCTTACACATATTACTATGAATGTGTAAATTTGCTGTTGGTTGTTAATTCAAAGAATAAACTTATTGTCATTTACTTCAATGAATTTGAACCCCTAGAAGGAAAAAGGTAGTGACAATTGTGGAACCTGACTAGCAATGATGCAAATCTTACTCATAATGTACTTAGCACTTACAAAATATAACTGGAATGGAGAAATCTTGATTTATTATTATTTAAAATATGTAGTCAAATTCCACACCTACAAAATAGTCACCATTATTTACATTGGGCCAGATTACATTTTCAAAGAATATTTACGATTTATATAATCATGACAAGGAAACAACAAATCAAAATATAACCATAGAGAAAACAAAACAGTCAAAAGTTAAACCTAATAAACATATCTATTTAGCAGTAAAATAAAAATATACAACTCAAAATAAATAAATATCCATATCCAGAGTAACAAAAAATAAACAGGTCAGTATCAGTTAAATCTTCAAATTGTCAAAAATCAGTCTTCTTCAAGCAGTCAAAATCCAGTCTTTTTCAAGTAGTTGAAATCAGGTTTCATTCAGCTGAGACAATCATGAGGATTTTGTGAACATAAAACAAACAAAAAATAAGGCAGTATCATCTCAATCATGAAAAGTGAATTGTTTAATTCAATCTTAGAATGTGAGAACTAATCCATTTGTTGATAGTTAGTTAATTTCAAACTCTTTGATGGCGTTACTTTACTATCAGAAAATATGATCGGTTTCCTGATATGCCCACTACTAACAGATTTAATTTTTAAATTTCTTTCCCTTAAATATTTAAAAAGTGTTACTCTAAAATTGATTTTGATGATATCTTCAGAAACTTTATGAAGAGAACAGAACTCGAAATTTTTATGATGACACTTTAACATTTCAACAAATTTATTTTGTAAATTATCACAATGGCCAAAATTATCTAAAAATTTGTATAATTCATTATGTATAATATCAACAAATTGGATTAATTTCTCACTGGGATAATTCAGTCTTTTAGTTTCATCATTTTCCTTGAATGTTAGGAATAAATGTTGACTTAAAACCGAGTCTGAAAACAAATTTTGTCTACATTGCATGCAATCTGTCAATTTCAACTTTTTCAGAATGAATCCTGCTACATAAGGAGTTGCATAATTTTCCTCAGGAATATCTTCCTCTGCATTTGTGATGTCAATGGGAGGATTCCTATCATCTTCACCGTGTACTTCACTTACACTATATTTTCTAATTAAATTGCCAAAGTCACCTAGAGATTTACAAGAATCATCCTCACAATTATAGGATTTGGAAATTGTAGTGCTCATATTATTTATTATGACGGTTTTGATGACTGGTACGAATTGAGAGCATGTGGGATTGGTATTGAAATAACCGTGTTGCCTTATCTGTCCAAAAAGATTTTCGATGGGATCTTGATTCAAACTCCTTAAATGTAGAAAAATCAGCATGGATATTTGTGTACTGTGTAGTGAAGCGTGAACAAGTGCGATTTTAAAATGACGACTCCATTACGAACAGGTAAAATAAGCGAGCAACAGAAAGCGGCTCTAATAGATTACATTGCACAAAATGAGCAATTAAAGAGTGGAAAATTTACATAAGAATTCACCTACAAAAAAGCTCAAAATTGCTGGAAGGAACTGGCAATAATACTGAATGCAATTCCTGGTGGTGCTGAAAAAGATTGGCGCCAATGGAGGAAGGTGAGAAGAGAGAAACACAATGTTTTACATATAGATATTTAGTTGTAGATCAGATTCATATGTGTATGAAAGAAATTATTAATTTACATATTCACACTATTCTAGATATGGCATGATTTGCGCACGAAAACTGAATCCAAAAGTGCTGCTATGAACGCTCACAGAGAGGGCACAGGAGGCGATGAAGCATTCAAAGAATGTCCCACTGCAACTTAGGATACGGGCCATCAGGATACTTTTGAGTCGAAGGTGGTAAATGTAAGTATATTTGAACATTGTGTGTACAAATTGTCACAGTATTTTATGAATCTTAATCTATTAGGTATGTGCATTTTATTTATTTCAAATCATACAGATTTCAGTCGCCCTGATGTGCCCACAATTTCACCTGCGGATTAATAGTGAAGCAACTATTAATGTGGAGACGGAAGACAATAGTAGTTTTGACTCAGTGACTCAACTATTACTTCATTTATTTTTATATTTTTCAGTTACCAGAAGAACAAGGAGGGACAGAAAAAATTTAAAAGCATGTGTGGAGGCCACCAAAAACTTGATTCAGATTGGCCAAGACCAAGCCAAGATGCAGCAGTGGTTTTATGAGAGAACAGTTGAAATCATGGAACGACAGACAACTGTCATGGAACAGATGGAAGCAAACATGGCAAAAATGGGAACCAGCATTGAACAAATCAGAGCCAGCATTGAAAAATTGCTGCCTCTGTTGAACAACGTCTCAAATAAAATAAATAAGATTTGAAAATAAAGTTTTTCATTTCTTTTTCCACTATAAAATTTTATAATAACACTGTACATATCCCAGACCAGATGATGGCTACGAACAAGGACGTGGTTTTGAAGAAGACTACGCAAATTCTATTTGAGCCGAGGGTTTTGAGACAGAGGTCAGTCTGCACTCATCGTCCGCTCAAACTCTCGTGTTGTATAGTAAACATTTTGTACATAAAGCAGCCGTTTTTAATTTCAAGACCCGGTACATCAATACAGTCCACTACAGTCTGGTCCTTCAGCCGAATCAAGAAAATCATCGGAGATTTGTCGTACAGTAAAGAGATCATTTCACATCTGAAGAAACGAAAAGATCTTTTCAGATCAGAAGAAGTGACCTGATCTTTTCAGATCTGAAGAAACAATCGGACCTTTTCAGATCTACGCACAACACGAAGAAACGTCGGTCCTTGACAGGAATTTGTTAATACGCTGCGAGATAGTTACAATAAGAAGCCAGGCGGGCGCAGCAGAGATGGAAGAAAAACGTCGTCTCCAAGCAATCTAAGAGGAGCAATTGAGGAATGACTTCTTGGATAGGTTGAGGAACGTCCCCTCAGATCAGCCGGCGTCACCATTGTCTGAGTTGGTAGAACCTAGTATGGCGAATGACAAAAGACGCGAGGGGTCATCGGCAAAATCAAACAGGTCGCATAGATCAAACGTCAGTGTGACTGCAAGAAAGCGTCTCGCAGAATTAAAGACAGCGGAGAAACTGTCCGTAATTGAAACACTCGACCTTTAAATGGAAGCCGATCTCGTAAAGATGCGGCTATCCAAGATGATAATAGTGTCGAAGAAGAGCAGCAAACGGAGCCCCTTTTCAAAGAAGAACCATTTCAGAAAGTCAACGAGTGGCTGATACAAAATCCAGACAGCTAACGAGGGGAGGGGCTACGACGAGAGGTACCAAGGCCGACGCGTTTCGAAACAGTACGAGCAAGGTCACCAACTCCAACAAGAACTAGAAGTAAAATCAAACATCTGGCAGCTACATTGGAAGAGATGAAACGACCAAGGCCGCGTCATATCGACTTGCCTACGTTTTCTGGAGCGGTCAACGAGTGGCTACCCTTTTACGCGGCATACCGGGACTCGAGCCAGATGTACGAGCTCACTGCTGCTGAAAATCTCCAACGGTTTCGAACTTGTTTGAAAGGAGAAGCAAGGGACAGGGTTTCTGCCCTACTCTACACCGCCGCAGATCCAGATTTAGTGACGAAAACCCTAGAGCAGTGCTTTGGACGACCGGAAGTGATCATCGACCGGGCGCTTGAAGAGTTGAAAAAGTTGCCGAAACCCAACACGAGGGCGGCTGACGTGAATAGTTTCGCAGTCAAGATCCAAAACATCATCTGCTTATTGAAGACTGAAGGGGTACCTGTTTAATCCGATGCTAACACGGAAAGTGTTGGATAAGCTTAGCCCGCACTTACGTTCACGGAGGTGCGACTACGCATTCGATCAAGAAGGTTTGGCAGACCCGGCAATCGTCGTTATGTCTCGATTCTTGATGAGGGAAGCGGATCATGCTCCCGCAACGTGCACCGCGAGTAGGAATAGATAGACACGCCCTCCAGTGACAGCACCGATCAAGAGACAAGCACTTAACGCTGTCATGTCTGTGTACGACCCACTGGGGCTATTGAGAATTTATATCATTAGCTCTAAGATTATCCTACAGAGATTATGGCGACATCAGATGACATGGGACGAGCCGATCCCGCCAGAAGAAAACGAGCTCTTCGCATCTTGGCTGGCGCAACTTCCCGAGATCGCGATGCTACGACTGCCAGGCTTCTACACGTTGAAGGGTATAAATGGATTGCTCTTCACGTACCGTGTGACGCAAGTTAGCAGGCAAATGCGACAACGGCATACTGGCGTATCACGAGAAACGACAAGACCATCGAAGTTGCCTAAATAGTGGCAAAGGCAAAGGTAGCGCCAAAGAAGGCGCAGACGATTCTTCAGTTGGAGCTCTAGGAGGCGGTGATAGGTGTACGTCTCGCCGAAACCATCAATAGGGAGCATCGCATTGAAGTAGGTCAAACCACATGCTGGACGGACTCGTCGACAGTGGTCCATTATGTCAAGAATGATATGCGATGGTATACAACTTTCGTCGCACATAGACTCGGTGAGATTAGAAAAGAAAAAAGGTGAAAAGGAGGAATGGAGATGGCTGCCGACCGACCACAACGTGGCTGACGATGCCACACGTATGACCAATGCGCCCATCAGCTCGACGGTTCCAGGGACCAGATTTCCTCTACCTACCTGAAAACCAGTGGCCCGGGAAGACGGCGTATGAAGACACAGAAGAGGAAGTCCTGCGTGAGAGTGAGAAAACCAGAAGAGTCAACTATATACCTGATCCTGCCCACTTCTCTAAATATAAAATTCTGGTGAGAACTACAGCAAGAGTTCTATCATTCGTGGATATCTGCCCACGATGAGCGATGAACTTGGAATCGACACATCGAGCGCGCAGAAAAGGAGCTGATACGATGTGTTGAAGAAGACAGCTTCCAAGACAAGGTGGAGCGAATTCGGTCATGCCCAATCATATCATATATATCCCGTGATGGAGGATAGAATTCTGCGAGTAAGAGGCCGTATTGGAGCATCCGTCGCACCAAGTGACACGAAGGTTCTTCTCAAGGACACTTGGCATCATCGAAGAGTTTGAAAGCACAACCGAAGATATCCTCGTTTACAGTGGCAAAAAATCCAATTCCAGAAATTCAAGTTAAACAAGGTGAGAATGTTTTATCATCTTTTAATGAATACAAGCAAGCATTTGTGAAAAGTAGAAACGCCCTTATTATTAATTACTTCTCACAATTTCAGGAGAAATAAGATTAGCTTCGTTTCTGGCTGAACATAATCTATCGTTTACCATTATGGAACATCTTCCGAAGCTGATCCAGGCCGTTTGTCCAGACTCCAAAATTGCAAAAGATCTGAAATATTCCACAACGAAAACACACGCAATCGTAGATAATGTATTAGGTAAATCTAGTTTTGATATTTTATGTGAAGAACTGCGAAAAAATAAGTTTTCACTCATTACAGATGAGTCAACTGATCTAAGCACAACCAAACATTCGTGCTTAGTCGTGCGATATGAAAAGAAAAAACTTAGTAGGAGATTGTTTTTCGGCTCTCATTCGATTGGAAGCCGCTAATGCAGTCTACTTATTTGAGCACATCGTTAATTTTTTTACCAGCTCTGATATTCCCTATGAAAAGTATTTGATAGGTTTTGCATCAGATGGCGGAATGTAATGATGGGGCGCCATAACTCTGTAGCAACAATGCTACAAAATGAAATTCAGAATATTTTTATTCTGAAATGCACCTGTCATTCTTTTCATCTTTGTGCATCATATGCATGCACAAAACTGCCAAGATTTATTGAAGACCTAATAAGAGATATATACAATTATTTTGCATCGAGTCCAAAAACAGTTTCAGAGTATTTTGTGACTTGTGTTAAATCTGGCAACGCCTCCCCTATTGACAACTTTGCGAACCTCAGAGTTGGTGGGGTTCTGTCAGTACCGAGAAGTCGAGAAAGTTTAGAAACGAGTGGGAATGAAGGGATAAAATGAGCGGATTCGGACAAAAAGGGTCTCTTCCACATTACGACGAAAACGAGTGAGTACTGTTTTGAATTAGATTTAACTGTATATTTCTTGTGTGTGAATAAAAATCTAGACTGTAATGAAAGTGCTCATCTCTCTTTTACCAACCCACAAAATTACCTGTCCGAGATCGAATATTCCGATAAATTCCTATTTCGAAATTCAACATCTTGAAAGTACACAAAACTCAGACTCGTTGGTTGTCGGTACACGCCGCATTGAAAAGGGTAGTAGAACAATTTTCTGTCCTCAAGTTATTTTTCATAGACCAAGTGTCTTTGGCTGCAGAAAATATTCTCCAGAAACTGCAGGATCCAACTACGTTATTATTTTTGGAGTCCTTATGGACTTCGTTCTTCCATTATTCATTATGTAATTTGAATAAAGAAATGCAGGCCGAACACCCGAAAATACATATTTTATACGCAAAAATATCAACTACGTTGAGAACTTTTTTCGATTTTTTTTTAAAACCGGAATATTCAACAAGTACGGTAACCTAAAATGTAGATTTTGAAAATCCTAGGAATTTCATGAATATCGATGATATATATACTACGGAGCTGCAGCGTGTAATACTTTACTGGATAATTCGGATTTAACCCCCGGTCAATTTGTTCAAATGCAGATGTCTCGATTTTTACATCGAAGCATGCAAGCAAATAACTGCTCGCTTTACGTTAAAAAATAACCCGCTCAAAGGTTTGGAAATAATCGAAACTAATAATGTAAAAGGTGGCAAAACCGCTTCAATTATACGGACGATAAGAGTATATCCGAATATTATCCAGAATAATGATTATCAAACAATTGACACAGAGTGGCGCATTTTGAGAAATTGTGAGGATATAAAAATTTTTCCTGATGATATAGGGGAGTTTTGGGAATGTGTTAGTTGTTTAAAAGACGCCGATGATACGCAAATTTTTCCATTATTAATAACATCAGTGTTTAATATATTATTCCTACCCCATTCATTCACGAACGCATATTTTCGCAAATTGATACGATGAAAACGAAGCAGCGGAATAAATTATCAACTGAATCAGTCTCTAGTATTTTACATACGAAAAGAAAGTTGTTACGATTTCAAAATTAGTTCGAATATGACTGCTGCTATGAGTAGCGAACACTGGTATAATTCAAAAGAAAGAAACAAATGAATAAAATTTTTAAAAGTTGTAAGATACCTTGGCAAATTAATTTGTGTTCGTAGTGTATTTATAAATAGTGTACCCTGTGAAATTATGTTTTAATTGTGTATCATATCTACTGTATTTTTAAGATTTTAAAATAAAGAAATTATGTTGCACATCGTTTTTATATTGGAAATAATTTACCTAGCAATTAAAGTTATGTTTTTTATTGTATGCAATATCTCCTTCATTCTTATTACCTTGCATCACAATTCGCCAAAAAAAAAAAAGGGCAATTAACACTCGAATTCGAGTATCTACCGATTTTCGAACGAATATACCGATTTTGTTTGGTCAATCCTACCGATATCGCAATTTGACGTTCGAGACCACTGCTCCATATACCAGTTCTGCTGCCGCGGCTTTTAAGTCTTCTCGCCAGGCTGCTCGCATTCCAAGGAGGACGGTTGGAAGTGTTTCGGTCCATCGGTCGTTCTTGTGGCATTTTATTGCTGTCTTGAGTAGTCGGTGAATTCTCTCCACCGTGTTGTTTGCTGCTGGGTGATAGGCGATAGTTCGGATGTGCCAGTCAATTTACTCAATTCGTTGAACAGATTCTACTTGAATTGTCTTCCTTGATAAGTGGTGATCCGAAGTAGAGTGTCAAACCATGTGTCTAAAGTGTTCGATGGCTAGGTAGATGGCTAGCAGTTCACAATCTTATGCTCCAAACCCAGTCTATGGTGGTGACATTCGCTGTTGACCAATTGTTGCAGAGTAGCTCCGACTACAGTGTCTAACGCGTCAGTTATTAAGGCTAGAGAAGCGGCGTCCTTGGAATGAGCAGGCAAGATTGCTGAAGATAGCACTTCTTCTTCCCTTCTTCAAAGACTGCAGTGGCTTCTGGGGTCCATAAGATCTTCGCTTTTCTTTAGTTTTGAAACTAGCAGGTCGTGGTGGAGAGGTCTTCGGCGGTTGTTGGAATGACTGTACACCAGTATTTCTTGAATTGTCTGGCAGTTGTCTTGTTCATCGGCACAGTCGAGATAGCCAAGAAATTTCGCTTCTGGTTGTCCGACGATACACTTGGGTTGCGGACGATGGAGTAGTTGCGGAATCTCTCGAATATAATCGGAAGATGTTCCATTCCTCTTCGGACGATGAGTCACGTCGTCATCAATTTAGCTGAAGCAGAAATCCAGTCCTTGTAGAACCTTATCGATGATTTTATTGATGTGATGCCTGTTATTGTGCCTGATGCGTCCTGAAGCTCCTGCAGGTCTAGTGATCTCTGAAAGTTGCAATTGAAGATTGACCTTCTCAGCTTCTGGGATGGAGCACTCAGCTTCTTTTCTTCAGGTAGTGAGTTGGGTGGTTCCGTCCAAATGTCTCAGGTTCCTCACGTTCAGTAGCAGGTTGTAGAAATTGTAGAAAAGAAGTCGACGCTGATGATAGGCTGCTATGACGAACCTCCATGTGAAATCACGGCGTAGTCCTAGCTTCAGCGTGAGGGTGGTTGTACTTTAAGTGGCGATGGATGTCCCATTGACTGCTGAAAGAACGTAGTCGGACTTCTCTCATCTGCCAGTGACTGCGTGGTCTTCCTCAGTGTCGACCAGGAACTGCAACTAGGAGTCCTGATCCGTAATGAACCACCGGCGCGTCGTTGGGCTGGGATCACTGGCCGCTCTAGTGAAGCCCCCCCCCCTCGTTTCTCGAGGTGTAGTTGCAGGGGTGCACACACTTCATGGACCTGGCAGCGAATCTCGAGTGGTACCAGCATTCACTTCTGTGAAGTTATCCACAGGTTTCCAGCCACGGATTCGGACGTGCGGTGCAATGAAGGTGGGATAGAGGGGAATTTTAGCGCGGCGTTGCCAGATGCTTAATTGATCGATCAACCTTATCCTTATAAATATTATATATTTTGAAGTATTGGAAATGCCAACATATCTTTCTTAAACTCTACATTTGAAAGCGAAGGATGGTTCTCACCTGAACCATATAAAAATATTCTAGTTGCTAATAAGGTCGAAAAAATTTGGTATTCATTTTTGTTCGTATTAAATATATTGAAACAAATATCTACTATAAAATTGGACAACCAATCCTTTCCTGACAATATATCAAAATCCTCGGACGTAATTTCCTTTATATCACATTCAAAATGAGAAAAAAATGATATATAATATTTTCTTGAGATGAAAGCTTGAATCAGCAACTAATCCATTTGACAGTATGGACAATTCATCCAATGTTCTCCATTTTAAAAAGGTGGGATTTTTAACTGATCCCGAGATGTATGGCAACATAATAAAATAGAAACAACTTTTCAATTTTGAATACATATCTTTCCAACATTGAGCATCTCTAAATATTCGTTCTATGTTGATACCTTGGAGGGTTCAAATAACGAGATCACACCAATTTC
This sequence comes from Coccinella septempunctata, assembly GCF_907165205.1. Classification (NCBI taxonomy): domain Eukaryota; kingdom Metazoa; phylum Arthropoda; class Insecta; order Coleoptera; family Coccinellidae; genus Coccinella; species Coccinella septempunctata. The sequence continues at coordinate 6,917,810 of NC_058190.1, read as the reverse complement.
TGTTAGTTATTTCTAGGAGACCCTGTATTTGGAAGTAATAATGGTGTGTTCTAGATAAAGTTCGCGTTTCAATTTTGAAAGCTTTGATTTTACCTTGTGAAATTGCCTCATTCGGTTGTACATGTCTACATGAATATGGACATTTTACTTCTATCAAACCGTGATCATCCACCAATCCATCGGGAGAACCGGCAATAAATTGATATGTTGGATGGACGATCAAACCTGAATGAGTGCATTAGTTGCTGCTTCATACTCATTAACAGGTCGTTTTTCAAAATCTATACCATGCTTTATAGCAACATTAGACTTAAGGTCAATCGGATCTTGCATTTCTTTAAAAATATTCAATAAACTAGTTGTACTCCTCGCATTACATATCCTACCAAAATTAGATGCCGTCACACGTATTTTTCGCTCTTCAAACCAAGCAGGAGATTCTCTTTGATTTATTGTATTTTCTTCGATACTTCTCAAAGTGTTGTAAGATTTCATATAATTTTTTTCGTAGTAATATTTACAAAGATATTCTTGATTCATCTCAGAGGGAAGGCTTTTTTCCTCGGCACAGAATTTACAAAAAAAATTACCACTGAATGTTGTTTCCGGATTACCAATACATATAACATGTACCCAACCATCGCACTTATCGCATTGAACCCATTCGGCTTCGAATTCAAGCATTCCCTCTTTACAATGAATACAAAAATCCGATTTGATTGTATCGCTCTTAAATGATTGGGAATTTTTAAGCACTTTATTCAAAGACGTTCCTAGAAAATTATTATGCATTACTTACTTAGTTTTTTTTTTCCAAATTTCTTGTGAAGATAGACCCTCATCTTCGTTTTCATTTACAGCCTTAGTACATCTAACGTTACTTATATTTTCAGAACTCTCTTTATAAAAGAATATAACATATTTTCTAATTTTTCTAATAATTCTAAAACTTTTTTGGCGCAAAACTCTGTTTGCTAAGGTATTTTTAAGTAGGCCAAACCATATTTCAACCGGACCATTGCTCATCCTCTCTTTATTATTCAACAATATTCCAATCCAGAGGGGAGAAAATGAAATGTAATGTTTTAAAAAGTACTGAAAGAACTCACAATTTTTATATTCATTTACGCAGAAATTTCCCTAAACGGGGTTCAATGATAAAGATTTTATAATATCTTTCATTTCTAGGCATTTTCAAGAAAATTGACAATTACTTTGGTGCGTATGATTGCAACTGGACGCAAAGCAATGCATTCTTATATATTTTTTTGCTCCTAAAACTCATCGTCTGGGGCTCGAATTTTTTCGTTTGTTTACGATTTTGAATTTGCATCCACCAATTCAGAAAAGGAATGAAGATAAGACAAACTTCCAGGGAATTTGCCGACGTGTTTCGAATTATTCAATTATTTAAAAAAATATGCCGTTTTATCGTGAAATTATTTTAGCTTGTTGAAAAGCTTGAATAGAACGTATTGCAATAGAAATAAATTTTAAAAAAAAGAAGGGGAGATGAAAAAATCCACGGATGGATCGCGATTCAAATTTCCCGCCTAAACTCACTAATTTGGCCTATAACGAAGTATTTTTTGTTATATAACCGGCCTGGTCGCAATATTTAGAATATTTTAATCAGATTGTTCAAAATCAGGGGTGTTATGATTTTCAAAAAGAAAGTAGTGAACTGTATGACAAGAAAATTGAGTTGGAGATGGTATACACACATTTATTGGATATCGTTCACAATCATAAAATGAATAAGTCATCTGCATGAAGCTGATACAGTAATAAAAATTGAAGAGACATTATTCAACTAAAAGCTGGAAGAATCAAATGAGGAGAAACTTTAGGGCAGACTTGGACTTTGAGGAGTTCAATAAATTAAAAAATTAACACATCATCAATGAAAATTGGTTGTGAGAGCTTCTTTATTCCATCAGAAAATCAGATAGTTATAATAATGAATTTTAATGAAAAGACCGAGTTGTAACAGTGAAATAGGCCAAGAGGTGAAACTACATTGTCTAAGTCTGATCATCAATAAGAGATCAATGCATTAAATGTGAATATGATTTAAATATAAGCAGTGCATGAATCGTACGAGTTAAATGAGAAAAGCACAATCAATTATTCTGAGAAGTGCTAGAATGAATAAATGAGAAGATCCAAATCAATTAATAAAATAAGAAGAACAATCATAAATAATCTAAAAACAGCAAGAACAGTATAATCAATATACGTCACGTTGGTTTTTAAAAGTGCTAAAATTTATCAATGAATACAACATTTACAGAGACGGACTGCTTACGAGTAAGAACGTCCATCTGAAAAACAGAAGATACAATTGATAAGTTATAAGATGAGCAAATCGAGACTACCTTCATTTCAAACATAATGAAAAGAATATGAAAATAGTTAAATTAATAACTTTGAGAAGACTGAGTGTACATAACCTTTCGAGTACCTACAACAATTTAGCATCAGAATTGAATGAGAAGACTACAAAGAGAATTACTTAAATGAGGTGAACTGTTAAAGAAATTTTAGAAGGACATCGAAATTAATGAGAAGTCAATTCAACAACGTGAACAAAGGGAATGATAAGAAAAATGTGTAATGTGTAGTTTTTCGCTTCTTAAAAACACTGAGAGAGGGGCTGCTGCTTCGGTCAATTAGCGCACCGCAAAATCGGGGTAGTACACATGGTCACCGGAGCAGGTCAGGTGCGTCGACTAGAGAAAGGTCGGAGGGGGCTTCGCTCTATTTTTAACACAGATAGATTAGAAGCGTAAACCCTAGTACCAGAATTTTCAGAAAAATCCTATGACTAAAAGGCCACTCACTGTGGCAAACTCTGTATGGTCTACTAAGAAGGTTTTTGAAAATTTTAAATTTTGTTTTTCTCTACAGCTGAAGTTGCCATTTATGGTTTTCATTTGATTGTATTCGATTTTCAAGTTCAATTAACAATACAATTTGGTAATGGGACATAGTTTTCGATTCATTCAAAATCATCCTTATCCCAGCATTATTATCCGCATCTACCTTAATTATTGGTTTTTATAGTAACGCATTGAGTTTGATGAATATTTCAGATGAAGTTATAATGATTCAACCGAATGCTTTATTCCATAATGGAGACGCTCAAATTTATTCGGAAAGGCCGAAATTCTTCTGACTGATGAAAGAAATGAATATAATAGCAGGCGCTTTCAGAATAAATGATGATCGTACATCTATTCACATGCCCGTCAGATGAGGAGAAATTTGTCAATCTAAACTTTAATTGGGTGAAGATGACAAGAAGCTTGTAGTTCCCGCAAACCTAAGAGGCAGGATTGAAAACTCTGGAGGAAGTCACAGGTGCTCTCTCGGTAGACTGCAGCCGAATGATAAATGGCACCCCGGATGACAACTCGGGACGTCTATTTTGCTCCTCTCAGACGGAACACCAGGATTTCTTCATTGATATTTATTACGGGAATAAATAATGATAACTTAGTTCTTATTTCAATTCTTTTGCAATATTTTGTACAGTTATTTTTTTCATTTCAAAGTGAGATAAATGGATATTGCTATTTCCAAATTTTCTTCGTTTCTTATCTGGGATGTCGAAGGGAGATTACGATTGAAATCGTTCATGAAATTCTGAATTCTGACCACAAAACCAAAATATACCTATACTGAGAAAATAGTACACAGTAATTTATCAGAAAGAATTTCTAGCAATATATTCGTTGGATTCAGAATGAGAAACTATAAATTTTTCAACCATATCTGAAGGGTAATATCTTCTTTTGTCAAAAAACAATAAGTATATAGGTACACAATAATTGTGTCTTCTAGCATTTTAGCTACAATTCGCATTCGTTTGCCGTATAATACATTGTAGTTGAGGAGTCGAAGAGGGGAATTCGGGATTTACTCGAGCGTGTGTCAGATTAATATAAGGGGACATACCTTGGACCCTGTAGAGTACCTCTACCAAATATTAGACCATGTCAAAAAGTATATATTCTCTTAATACGACAATTTGAGCGTGTCGAACATGTGTGGGAGGGCGCCAAAGTTGCAAAAAAAAACGTCACGCGTACATTCTCGAGCGCTGTGGCTTTTTTCTTATTTTGAAGCTACTAATTCAAGAATAACGGAAAAAATATAATCTGACAGTTTTAGCAAGCCGAAACAATAAAAATTGGCCATAAAGGTCACAAAAATCAGTTTTTTTGAATAAACTCCTTCCCTGGGCTTCAAATTTTTTTCGCATTCATTATGAAAGTTGTAGAGCACAACATTTTCAACAAATTTTGTATCAAGCAATTTGTTCTACGCTCAAACGTTATTGAGATATATGGCGATTAATGCTAGGCGTTTAGCGATACATGCTGAAGCGAAAATTCACTCTTTGGAAAATAGTACATCCTAACGTGCAGTCACAGACATCACTAAAATTTTCGTGACTAATTTCGAAATTGTCATCATAGAAATACCTTGTCATTATGACGATTGGATGAATGTAGAGTAGACTGGGATTCTACATTGACCTTGCCCTTTCACATGTTTGTGAATGGCTAAGCTTCTCGCCCTTATCGCCCTCTAACTCGAGAACGGTTAAGATCGCTTCAGACAAAAGTTGTGTAGAATTTTATTATCTACAACTTCCATAATGAATACAAAAACGATTAGAGGTACAGGCAGGGAGATATTAGAAAAAAAATTATTTTTATCATCTTCAGAGTGTCAGATTAAGAAAACACCTCCTGATTAGTGTCAGATTAATGGGTCTACACGTCTACAACACCCAGATTAACCATCTATATGAAAATATGACACGCTCGAGTATGTAACGATTTTTTTTACATTTTCAAAGAACCGCTGTGACCTTGCGTGACGTCCAAATTGTCAGTAAATTGAAAAGTAGCTCCTTTTGGGTCGAATTAACATATCCTCCAAAAATCTGACACGCTGAAATTTTTTTTTTTTTTACCATTTCCAACTCTTTCGTACGGGCAGTCCCACCGCGCAAACTGTCTTATTGCCGAAATCTTAATATTGCGGATACGGAAATTAAAAATTTTGAAGATGCCAAGGTCAATATCACACGCATTGGAAGAGATCCAACGTTCATGTTCAAAATCGGGGATGTTATGATTTTGTAAGGAAAAAGAGTAGTGGACTGTATGACAAGATAATTGAGTTGGAGATAGTTAAAGAACATTTATTGTATATAGTTCAGAATCATAAAAGTACATGCATGAAGCTAATACAATAATAAAAACAAATATTAATAACATCTATGCCTAGACTCAGAGAGACATTATTCACTCAAAAGTAGAGAGAATCTAGAGCAGCTCGAATGAGAAGTCACTTGAGGTCAGACTTAGACTTTGAGAAGTTCAATAAATTCAAAATTAACACAGCGTTTACAGTGACAATCAATGAAAATTGATTGCGAGAGCCTCTTCATTCCATCACAAAAACAGAAGGTTAGAATAATGAATTTTAATGAGAAGACCGAGTTGTAACAGTGAAATAGGCCAAGAGGTGAAACTACAGTGTCTAAGTCTGATCATCAGTGCTCTAGAAATCCATACATTACATGTGAGTTGACTAATAATTATGATTTAAATATGAGAAATGCATGAATCGTTCAAGTTAAATAAGAAAATCAAAATTAAAATCTGATTAATATACAATACGTTGGCCTTAAAGAGTGCTAAAAATTATCAATGGAAACAACATTGATAGAGACGGACTGCTTACAAGTAAGTACGATTAGAATGTCCATCAGAAAAACAAAAGATTAAATTGATAAATTATGAGAGATAAACATCGAGAATACTAATCGTTGGCTTCGAGAAGTGCAGAAGGCTGAAAACTAACATGTACATCGAGCAAGATGAATGAACGTGAGACTGTATCATTAGATACAAGTTACAATGAGTAGATCATACCAATTGGATGGGCATGATTACCAAATCAGGCATTCCCAGGTGGGACAAAGGACGAGATTGTAACAACCTGTATCATGGTTTACCTCTCTGTTAGTTGAACCATATTTGAGAAATGAAAGTTTTAGCGGCATGCAGACAGGAATTGAATTCTGAAAAAAGTACCACCCAGAGCAGGATTCGAACCTACGACCCCCCGATTACCGGTCAGGTACTCTCCCAATTGAGCTACCCGGGCTGACGTGAGGATCCATCTGCATTGTCTGGAAACCACTGTCTTCAGAATTCACATGTTAGTGTTATCACTTCCGAACTCCGGCGTTCCTGTCTGCATGCCGCTAAAACTTTCATTTCATTATATTTTCAGACACTAAACTATCATCATATTTGAGAAGTTCGCATCGTGTTCTGAAGGAGAACTACTAAATCCAGGATCCACCCTGGAAAACATAAGGATTCATTCATCTGAAACTCGACAAGAGTAATTAGTCATAAGTAATTGAGCAGATAACAGAGTTGGCTGAGAAATGAAATAAACTGATTCAAATAAAAAAAAATAAGCATGAGGAGACAGTAAATCAGTATTCATTATCAATGGTAAAGACTTGAGAAGATTCAATTCTGGTGCTACATACACATTTTCATGTGAGAAGATCTAGAGAGGTCTGAAAATATATGTAAATCATAAAATATTAAAAATACATATTCCTGAGGCATTAAATTGAGTGGTCTCGTATTAACGGTTCAATTGAGCGGTACTACCAAGGATTATAAATCTGGTTGAAGATTCTGAAATATTTTCATCAGAATGAAATGAACATGAAAATGGTAAAATTAATAATTCTGAAAAGACTGTGCGTACATTACCTTGTGAGACGAACAAACTAGTACCAGATTTGACTGAGCAGACTTGAAATAATATGAATTTGAAAAGATGAACTATGACAGAGATGTTACAAATCTAATTATGAACAATAAGAAGTGAATCCCACAGAGTTAACAAAGATAATGATAGGAAAAATGTATTAATGTGTAGTTTTTCGCTCCTGGAACACTGAGAATGAGAAGGAATGGCAAGGAATTCACTGGACGGAAATTCTGGGAGGTACTGAAAAGAGAAAATATAGAGAACGAGTTTTCAGCTTCAAATACAAATGAACACAATGGTGTAGTAGATAGGTTTAACTCAACAATTCAGAAAAGGTTCTGAAATAACTTGTTCGATTCCGGATTACCAAAGAGTTTGTTGGAGTATGCTGTTGATGCATCCATGCATCACTATAACAGAACACCACATGAGTCCATTAGATATCAAAAACCACTAACTAAGTGTACACCAAATGCAAAATGCCACTATGACCAAATCAAGTGATTCGGATGTATTGCATACATCAAGATTCCAAAACCCAGCTTGAAATTTCCAGAACGTTCCCCGAAAGTTGTCTTAGTAGGTTATACAGCTACAGGATACTGGATGTGGCATCCAAGATAAGAAAAGTTTTTCGAATCTCGACATGTTCAACGAAATACTCGTATACAAAGATGTTTACAAAAAGAAACGGGAGGGAAATAAAAGACTGAGGAATCTATAGACTGGGATTGGATGAAAAATTGTAGAGAGACCTTCGACGAAGAAATAGAGGTAGAGAATGCCAAACCTGGAAAACGCGGCAGGCCCAGAAAAATCCGAAAATAAATAATCCTAAAGTATGGTACAGAGAAGCTAACAAAACCTCACACGACGAGCCAAAACAGGAGAGCTGCTGATGAATGTCAATAGTCTAGAGAAGGCCACCTATGGAAAAGAGATATTGAAGAGGATAAGTTCTTTTTGGGTTGCGTCTTCGTAGTGGAAGTCCAAGACATACTCAAGAGAATGATAGCGAACTTCAAGGAGAAGGTATAGTATCACGATGGGAAAAGTTGTTATCCGATGGTTAGAAGGTAGATCGGTAGCTTGATGTATCTCTCAAATGGAACACTGCCAGAAATTAAGTTTACCGTAAACTATTTCGTGGGAAGGCAAATAAATATAGGTCACGAAATATGATTGAGACATGTGAAGAGAATCTTTGGGTACCTATTCGAAGGGTTTAGATATTGGTAGATAAAGATTGCGCGGTGTCAACCCGAAGACCAAGACTGCCCTCGCCAGTGTGCTGAGTATCAGGCTCCAAGGCGGAAGAAAGGCCATCGGGGCACCCCAGGATGCCATACCCGAAACTTGAGGTTGATCACGGCGCATCAAAACGCCTTTTTGAACGCCAGCAGTAATCCGTTGGGCCTTCTTGCCATGCAGCAGCAGCGGAGGATCTCGGGCGGCCTTGTGGCGGCGTCATAAGGCATCCCGCGTCTCAGGTCAAGCTACAGGCGCAGTCCTCTTCAAAAGAGGCTTCCTTGGTGCCGATGCAATATAGACTAAAGCCCTTTTATGGCCACAACCCTAACCTCAAACTGCCCTAGGATAAATTCTTTTTGGGTTGCGTCTTTGTCGTAGTGGAAGTGCAAGACATACTCAAGAGTATGATTATGAACTTCAAGGAGGAGGTTGAACATCACGAAGGGAAAAGTTATTCTCCGATGGTTTCAGAACATATCTTTCGAGGCTTAGAGAAAGTTGAGGATCAGGTCTATGAATACTCTTGTTACAAAGTGCAGATAAGAAAGTAAACTCCTAGAAACAGCTGGATGGTTGTCCCAAACTTCAAAAGAGAGAATGTATATCTCTGCGTCATCTATTATATACCTTCTCAGAAAACCTGTAGGTTCTGAGAACTGTGCGATACGGCGTTGACAGTTGGTGTTTCATTTCATCAAACAAGCTGCTAGATCGTTTGGACCTGAATACCAGGAGAGAATTGGGAAAAGTCATACTTCAAGCGAAATACCGAAATAAGTCGACGAGAAAAATTATATTTAGACCCAGGATAAGTCATTAGAAACCTTTCCATTGTGGCTGAACATTGCATACAGAATTGTTCAGAAAGTTTACAGGTTACAGGTAGCTAAACAGAAGAAATCATGTGACGTTAAACTGTCCTCCTGAATACGACTGCATACAATGCAAAGGGACGCATCACACGTTATTGCATTTCACCGAGAATCTCGTCCAAAAATAATTCAGAACAAGAGCCTTCAAACCGGACAGTTCACGAAAGATGAACAGAATAAAGAACTAGGAGATGGAACAAGAAATTCAATGAAGAGATCAAGAAAGTGGTTTCAGAAAATGATCTACACGAGCCATGTCTTTACACTCGGAGGAAAATGGTAAAATGGCACTAGTAGTCCTATACGTAGAAGATATATTGATGACTAGTATCGACATACAGAAGCTGCAAGAAATAAAAGAACACTTGAGAGCAGCATTTCAAATGAAGGACCTGGAAGAACCTAGTTTTCTAGGTATAAATATAGGAAAAAACAAAGAAGAGCGGTATATCAAAATTGATCAATCGAATTATACCATTAATATATTGGAGAGATTTAACATGAATGACTTCAATGCCCAAAACACTCCTCTATTAAGCAGACAGATTGAGAATAGGATTAAGAGGAATCGACTGGAGAATTTAGACCAAGGAAGAGATGAACATGAAAGGAAAAAGTGTTCCTTATAGAGAAGTAATCGGTTGCTTGATATATTTCTCAAATGGAACACTGGGAAGGTGGGAAGGCAAATAAATAGAGCCCACCAAATCTGATTGAGAGATGTAAGGAGAATCTTTAGGTATTTGAAAGTAACTTTGAACTCCGGCCTTGAGTTCACTGCTAAAACTGTAAACTTAGAGGCATACACAGATGCGTGTTTCAGGGTTGATGTGGACTCTTCATCAACTGGAGGCTATATTATTTTACTCTTTGGAGACATAATAGCTTGAAGAAGTCTCAAGTAGACCTTTGACACACTGTCCAGTTGTCAAGACGAATACCTGGCCGTGAGCGATGCTTGTCAATAATTGATATCACTTGATAAGGCACTCACTTTCTGATAGGAAAAACTATGTTTCCTATGACAATATGGTGCGACAACAAATCCGCTGGGGGTTGCACCAAACAGGATGGTTGTCATATTGAAATTATTCGATGACCAATCAGTTGTAATAAATGATGATTTGCTACAGAGAGAAGTGACTGGACGTAGACGACATATGGTTGAAACGGGGATTTCATAAAACAGAGTTGAAGATAAGAAAGTCACAGTGAGGTGGATCCAAACTGAAGAGAATGTTGCTGACATAATGAAAAAACCTTTACCATCAGACGCCCACATGAAACTAACTCGAAAACCTATAGTTTGTTGATAGTTAGAATGAGAACTAATTGAAGTTTTTTTAGATCAATCTTGGGGTAGAGAGTGCTGGTTTAAGTCCGATGAAGGGAGTGCTAGAGTATTACTTTATCACACATTACACATCTTAGAGCGGCAATCAACCAAACCATCAAACCTCAATAAAGAGTATCCTTGAGAAGAAGAAGAAGTAGAAGTATTGATTGTCTATCGAATTGATGTAGGGATGGTTAATCTAGCAATCGGCCCTTCTTATCGAGAGTTCAAGTCCAAGAGCAGTTTATCTTAGAGTTTTAGAGATTTAGAGTTTAAGACGTTAGAGGTTCGAATAAAAATTATCAGAAGTAAAACCCTATATTTCCGCTTAGGAAAATTGTTGAGAAACAACCCTTTAAGTCCAACATTTTTCATGTTGTTTCCTCGAACAACTGATTGATCAACATGTTGGTAATAAACCAGCTTGTGGTCTTCTTCAATAGTTTCGTTAAATGGGCCAGTCCACCGAAATTAGCAATGAACCTTCGGTAATATCCGACCAGCCCTAGTAGTCCGGGAGGCAGGTGCTTTTTTTCAAGGAATTTCATCCCGACTGAGTTTAATGCTGTATGTTGTAGTCACATTGCAAATGACGAAACTGACCATCAGCTAGTCAAGTAGCGGTGGGTGCGGGCGTGGTAAAAATGCAAAATTTCAAGTGATTTTATCCCGGCTGAAATTTTCTATATGCAATATTGATGTTAATCAGAAACATGATAGTGAAGTCAGCCGATCGGCGGAGGGTGGGAAATACGTCTGTCGAGCGCGTGAAATAGGGAAAAAAATTGAAAATCAAGTGATTTCATCCGAAAGTTCCGCCGCCTCCCACGCCTGCACCTACCGCATTTATTTCAAAGAAGCGCTCGTTGAATTTTTAATAGACGATTGGTCAAATGATCACAAGGCATTGTGGATTGGGAATAAAACAGTTTTCGTAAACTATATGGAATGCCACAAATATGAAGTTGAACAAGTTCAACGATCATCCGATCCATTTTTTACGTGTCCAGGTCACGAAGAAGCAGACACAAAGACATTTCACAAATTCCCAATTGTAACCTCGATCAATTGTTCACATACTTAGAAAGCTTCATTTGCAGAATATATGGATTTACAGGAGTTGATGAAATTAACACTGCTCGTGTATTAACATTCAATAGAGCATACGGCAATAAAGATGATTGCAATCCAAAAAAAAACCATTGACGGATCGTTATTCCCGCCCTGTAAGGCTGAACTGAACCAACATTTCTTTCGAACGGCATACATCGCCCACCTTTGGTGTCATGCACATCTACCTGTGCCTACCGATTTATTACCATCCGCTTATGGATGGGAGAAAATTGAAGAGTAATATTTTTTCAAATGGTTTGCGAAGACGCCTTCTATTACGAGCATCACTAATATCGACTTGAACATGGATATTTTTCATCTTATGGTATTTTTTACAGGAGATCTTCCGTACAGCTCAAGACTGTAAAAGGTTGAGTGTTTCAAGTAAAAAATTTGTATGTATATCGAAATTTAAAATATATATCCTGGTTATCTCTGTTTTTTTATCTATAAGAGTGTAAGAAGTGGTTATTGGAACGATCAATCAAAAATGTGAAATAATTATTATTTTATTCCATTTTAAATAGTTCGGAAATCAGAAATATCAGGAAATATCTCTGCGTAGAGGAACAAAAAGATCGAGAGTAACATACTGTGAGATGCAGAGTTTAAACTCACCATATATAAATTATATTCGAAACAAGAACAAACGTAGTTCAGCGTCGAATGGTGGAATAATAATTGTAGAGAACTATTGATTAGAGAAAAAGCGTTCCTCAGTTCGGGAAAATACTTAAATCAGGCGTTACAGGAGTATTAGAATGTCAAGTCACTCTAGATTAGAATAATAAAGTAAACACAGCATTTACTTCATTTCACTGCAGGAGCTCGAAGGGGCGAGTAATTAAATATCACTTATTTCAGATCAATTTATGTAACCCTCGTCTCAGAACCGAAGGCGCCAGTCATGTTTATGCACCTGCTCAAAATGAGAATTTCTCCATAATGAGAATTCGCTTAACGTCATTATTCTTCTCTGGAACGATTACGTCATTCAGATAAATATCGAGTTTCGCGACTGAATTGAATATACGGGGTGTTTTCAGAGGTAAGTCACTGTGACAGCACTCATTGAAATAAATCATTTCAATATGGTAGACCAGGCATCTGCAAAGATCGACACTATTACTCAAATTTTTATGATGGGGGTTTGTGGGATGAAAAAAAATGGTTTTTTCTTCAATTTTTTTTATATCTACTTCCGTTAGTTTGTTGAGTTAAAAAGTAACACAAAATTTATATCTTCGTTATTTACTATTATGTTGAAAAATTGTCTAGCAGACCAATTTTTATACTGAATTAGGTAACTTTACATATTTATTTCAGGAGTATGTCATGCACTTTCTACTAGAGGTGGTGGGTAGTTGAATTTTTTGAAAGGGCAACCCTTAGGTATTTTTTGTATCTGTGATGCAAAGACTTTTTTTAGAAGAAAAGCTTCTGAAGATTCTAGAAGATCAGGTCAGGTGTACATGCTCGAGCGTGTCATATTTTCATACAGATGGTTAACCTCGGTGTTGCAGACGTCTTGACCCATTAACCTGACCCTAATCCTGGGGGTTTTCTGAATCTGACAGTTTGAAGATGATACAAAGGAACTTTTTTGAAATATCTCCCTTACTGCTCCTCTAATCGTTTCTGTATTTATTATGAGAGTTGTAGATAATAAAATTTCATAGAACTTTTGTCTGAAGCAATTTTGTCTACTCCTAACAGTTTTTGAGTTAAATGGTGAGGAGGTTAGCCACACATGCAAAAGGCCAAGGTAAATGTGGAAACCCAGTTCAATGTACATTAATCGCCATATATATCGAAAACGTTCAAACGTAGAAGAAATTGCTTCGGACAAAATTTGCAGAAAATGTTATGCCCTACAACTTTTATGATTAATGCGAAAATAATTTGAACCCAGGGGAGGAGATAATTCAAAAAACTGATTTTTGTAACCTTTATGGCCAATTTTTGTTGTTTCGGCTTGCTGAAACTGTCGGATTATATTTTTTACGTTATTCTTGAATCATTAAGTTTTTTTTTGCTATTTGGCACCCTCCAAGCATTTTCGTCACGCTTAAATTGTCAGATTGAGAGAATGGATACTTTACAACATGTAATTAACCACATATATCTCAATCTGACTCGCTCGAGTATGTACAATGATCTTTTTTTTTACTATTCTGACAGACTGTCTTAGACAATTCCCCCTATATACAGGTCTAATTTTTGGTAGAGGTACTCTACAGGTCCAAGTTATCTCCCCTCATATTAATCTAACACGCTCGAATAAATCCTGAATTTCCCTCTTGGGCTCCCCAACTATAACAGAAACGAAAATTCCAAGAACTGCCAAGTTAACACAACATGATGATTCACCTCAAGACAGTACAAACACAAATCCACAACAAAGAATGAACTACCCTAAAAAATCAATGCTTAACAAATATTTCTCTACTTTCTCCACAAGAATGAATGAAATTCGAAACAATGAATGAAAAACATATACCTATTCTAACTTTCAATGGATGAATCAGTTATCAAAAATGACATCCTAATGGCAGAAGAATGGAAAGAAAAAATCTTAAATTCGAAGGATTATACTGAACAATGAGGTTATTTACTTGAATCGAAACTAGGAAAAAAACAGCAATAAAGTTTTAACTGAATAGAGAAAAATAAAATCTTACCTTACCTAAATCTTACAAAATAGAGAAATGATTCATAAAAACACGTTGAGTACTAATTATAGTAGTACTACACAGATGTTGCAAAAGAATAATTGTTGCAGTCTTACAAATTCACATCTTCTTTTCCATTATCTTCAACATTTTTACCCGAATGTCTGGGGTTACACTTAAGGATAGCCGGCTAAAGATTAAAAGAAATTAACATTAGCATATGCTTGAAGCTAAATCTAAGATAAGCCTCTTAATCTTAAGTTTAGGTTCACGCCTACCTTAAGCCGTAACATTGATATTATTATTACTAACTCTCATATCTATATCCTTTTTTCAATAAACAATTATAAACATACGTAGGTATCATGTTTTAGATCAGTGATTTCTTTTGAATTTCATTAATTTCTTATCATTATGAATGAATTTAGCTGACAACCTACTATCCTTTATTATGAGTTATGGTATTTTATTGCATATAATGCATAGGGATGATGTCGAATGTAGAAAAATTGGTCATAAAGAAAAACCTAGGATTAAAATAACGTAAAACAACTTTGAATACAAAAAAAATTGGTTTACTAGAAGACAGTACTCTATATATCAATCATGAACTAACCAGGGAAAATTAATACCTTTTTAAAGAAGCTAGAGAGTTCCGGAAGCAATTCAATTATAAATTCGTTTGGACTAATGAAGAAAAAGTTTACCTTAGAAAAACCGAAACGAGTAAAATTCTTCCTATCAATAAAGAGTCACAATTGAATGAACTGAGAACCCAGGAAACAAAGAAAATATGATTAAATGGTACTGGACCAAAAAACTAATTACTTACACTTCTCTATCTAAACATAAGATCTTTAAAAACCAAATACAAACACGAAAACATAAATTATTACATTTGCAAGCACAACTATCCAGAAATTCTAATACTAAAAGAAACCTGGCTGTACGAAGACGATTGTGGATTTTTTAAAATTTGGGGGTTATACAGGATACTTCAGTTGTAGGAATACTATCAGAACAAATAGAGTCAGAAATTCACCTTACTACCAGGCTGCTGATACATTTTGCCTAATGTTAGTTTATTTCATTTGATTTTATTCAAAATTTAATGATTCTACTAGAACTTCACTCTAATGATGATTTGTAGTCTTATGTATTAAATAAATAAATAAATAAATAAATATAACTCAGAAAATTAATACCTATTCATTATTAATTTGTCAGTAGAGAGAAATCAATCAATTCCCTTGACATTGGTTATATTTATCATTTGGTTCATACACCTAAACGGAGGAAGCAAAATGGTTGAATATAGAGAGAAAAATTTAAATTCTCATACAATGCTCCTCATTAACAATTCTGTTTCACCAAACAATATGAATACCTACGTTATTCCGTGAATTACGTTCGGTAGGTGCGAAAAATACCGGAGAATACACGAAAAGGATTTCAACAGCCATCCCGGAAGCTTTATCCTTTTTTTTTCGCAGAGCTGCTCTGCTGGCCATCATTTCCTGAGAAAAACAACACCTCCATAAACAAACGTAATAAAAGAGACAGTAGCGGATTTTCGAACAGCATCAACATAGTCCATATCGTAAATAGTGAGGACAAGAGAACACCTCAAATATTTTCAGCATTATCCCTGTAATATCCGGAGTAGTTTTATTGTCGAAGTAGGATTCGAATCCTGATTGAATCCTTACAGGTAGTTTTGGGGGGATAAAGAGGGTGGAGTTATCAAGGATCCAACATATCAAAAGGGGATTTTACACCGGAACAAAATACATGTTATTTGAGGAAGGCAATTTTCAACGTGAATTGTGTATTCGTTTGTCTGCAGACCATTCAGGGAGTTTGGAAACTGCATGACCAAAAGAAAATATCATATCATCATTGTACGTAAGTCGTGATTTTATTTCTGTAGGCGGAGAACCGTTATTTTTTGAGCAAAACAAAAATTTCAGAATGAAAATGTGCCCCATCAGCATTCAACTAAATTAAAGAGTATAAGAAGAAGAAACTGTAAGCTTTGCAGTGAATTTTTACAGGGTGAAGTATTTCAAAAAATCAACTGATATAATAACTAGGGAAGAACATGGATCGAACAATGTTTCATCAATCTGAAATGGGAGTAAGATTGCATGGTAATTACAATGTCAAGTAGATTTTTTGACAGGGAATATACAGTTTTTTGCAGAATCATATTCTGTGTAAAAAACTATAGAAATGTAATATATTTTCGTCATGAAATGAATCATTCTGTAGATAGTAAGTGTTTTTTTTTGACCAGAAATGTTATGATGAAAAGCTATTACATACCAACTACTGAGCACATTTGGAGAAGTGAGTCTTCATGGAGAGACAAATAGCAAATCAACTATAAATAAATATAAATTATAATATCATATTATTACGAGATGCTCCTCGTACTGGAACGCTGACGCCAGCTTCGTCTTCGCGGAAAGTGTTAGTGCGAGAAGAAAGTGATGACTCGGATTCTTCCAGAATCCAAGGTTTCCATGTGAAAAGAGACACATTCTAGTTAGTTCCATTTTAGAATTCATTCTGTTTGTAACTCCTTTCCGCTCTGTCCAATTATAAAGTCATTTAGTTTTTCAAAATTGTGATTTATAATTGAAAGAATAAAATTCTTTTTAAAAACAGAGTTTGCGGATCGAAAATCATAATTGGCGCTGCGAACAGGATTTCGCAACGGTTTTCGGTTTTTTCAAGAAACGAACTAACTGAAAATAGTTTCTACTAGTGAACACAAACTGTTCGAGGAACCCCGTTGAGTTTTAACTCTTAGTGCGAAATTCCAAACTTCACCAACCCACTTCGACCAGAAGGAAGGACGTTTCACCCTAGGATGCAAATCTTGGTGTAAGTCCTATTTTCCACCACATTTCCTATATCACCAGTATTCTTTATTTCGATGACAGACTCATCTCATCAATTAGAGATAATTGCTGAAGAGCCAGAAATTTTAGAATCTTTGAATTCTCATAATATTCAAGAACGCTTACTTAGGAATAATCGATTTCGGCCGTATCCTATTAGAAATTTCAATAACGAAATGAATCAAAACTCTTCTAACACCCCAACACTCCCAACAGTAGCCGACCCTATGTCTAGACAAGACATCCAATTATTACTTAATTCTATTCCAGAATTTTCACCGGGTAAAAATTTATCAATTTTCATAAACGAGGTAGATAATTTAGTCTTACATTTGCGTGGCAGACTAACAACCGATCTCGAATTTTGCTTGAATTTTTCGATCCGTTCGAAAATCTTAAATGAAGCACGAGACTTCATCTCTTTCCAAAATGCGACGGATTGGCCTTCGATCAGACGTGCTCTCCTTCAGAGATACGGAGATCAAAGGAACGAAGAACTATTAATTGCTGCGGTTTCACAATGCGTCCAAAAAAGACACGAAAATTATTTAGATTATTATTGCCGAATTTCAAAAACTCTGAGTGATCTCTTACAACACCTCTCTTTGAATATACAAGACCAAAATCTATTAACTTATAAAAAATGCGAAGCAGAGAAATTGTCACTAAAAACATTCCAAGCAGGATTACTCGAACCTTATAGATCCTATATAAGCAATTTCGAGTTGAAGAGCTTAGAAGAATGCATCAATAAATGTAAATTTTATGACAACAGGAAACAAGAATGGGAATATTCCGAATTTCTTCGTAAATCCCAAGAAACCAAGAAGCCTTTGGCACAACCTCATTTCAAACAGAATCAAAATTATAATGATCATTTACCTAGATTTTCTAATAACAGTTTCAATCAAAATTTACCAACAAGATTTTCCAATAGCAACTCTAATCAAAACTTACCAAACATTGTTTTTCCAAATAATCAACCTTTGAGAAATAATCAGAAATTTTTCACAAATCAAGAAGTTTTTGGTACTAAACCAGGGTCAAGTATCTATAAATCGAATCCAGAACCGACACCAATGTCAATTTCGACCAGAAATACAAAACCGACGCCTATGTCGATTTCTACCAGAAATTCGAAATTCCCACAAAAACAATTATTCAACGTACAATTCAAACCCGATGATGTAATCGATCATGAAGCTGAATCTTACGAACCCGAACATTCTGAAGAAAATGTTATGAATTTTTCCGAAGAAGATGAGAATTATTATTACGAAATGAATGAAAATTTTCAAGAAGCTCCTCCAGAAACCCCAGGAACTTAGATCTCAATTCCTTGAAAATAAAATCAAAACTTCCTTACATTTATCTTCCAAAAATAAATTTGAAAATTTTAATAGACTCGGGTGCCACAAATTCAGTCATTAATAGAAAACCAGCATTTGAGAAATTTTTCCAATTTTTGTTCAAAGAAAAATTCAGTGTGTCCGGATTAGGAAATACAATTAACGCTGATGATAACATCAATATTCCACTGTTTTACGAATTAGGAATCCTCGACAATATTCATTTACATGTTGTCGACTGGCATAAAAATTTCGATGCTTTATTAGGAACATCCGATTTGCAAAAATTAGGTGCAAAGATTGACTATCAAAACCACATTTTGGAAATGAAAAATTTGAAAATACCTTTTAACCTCGAGTACTCCACGAATAAACTTAAACCAAATAAAACTATAGCAAGAACATTTGTAAAAATTCCAGTATCCCTAGAAAATGGTGACGTTTTACTACCCGAAATTAATTTTAAAAAATTCTCAACACCAGAATGTATAGCACGAGCAAAAAATGGTATTTGCCTAATTCCTATTTCAGAATCAATTGACGGGAATTTAGAGATTAACTTTTCGGAAAGAATACCCGTGAAATCAATATCTGAAACAGAAATATGTGCTCCTCAAATTGAAAATTCTAAATTAAAACTTTCAAAAAATATTCGTACGCAACACATGAATTCTGAAGAAAAACGAGAAATTTTGAAACTTTGTAGTAAATTCAAAAATATTTTCTATAACGAAAACTGCGATCTCTCTTTTAGCAATACTGTCAAGCATAAAATAAGAACGAAAGATGAAGAACCCGTTCACGTTAAATCTTTCAGACACCCTCACAGCATGAAAAAGATTATTCAAGAACAAATTCAAAAACTTTTAGATGATAATATCATTCGTCCATCTATTTCACCCTACAGTGCTCCAGTTTGGATTGTAGACAAAAAGAAAGATGCTTCCGGCCAAAAGAAATATCGTATGGTCATTGATTATCGCCGTTTAAATGAAAAAACCATTGAGGATAAATATCCGCTCCCGTGAATAGAAGAAATTTTGGATAATTTAGGAAAAAGTTGCTATTTTTCGACACTCGATATGGCAAAAGCCTTTCACCAAATCGAAATGGACGAGGAATCAATAGAAAAAACTGCATTCACCGTGAATAATGGTCACTACGAATATCTTCGTATGCCCTACGGATTGAAAAAGGGACCCAGTACATTTCAACGCGTAATGGACAATGTACTTAAAGAATATCTTCATAAGTTTTGTTTCGTTTACATGGATGACATTGTCGTATTTTCAAAATCGTTACAAGAACATATTTGCCATTTGAAATCAATTTTTGAAAAAATTAGAGAATTCAACCTCAAAATTGAACTTGACAAATGTGAATTTTTTAGTAAAAATGTCGAATTCTTAGGACACTTAATAACTCCTGACAGAATATCTTCGAATCCCTGTAAACTGAAAGCTGTTGAAAAGTACCCTATTCCACGCACAGTGAAGGAAATCAAATCATTTTTAGGATTAATAGGTTATTACAGACGATTCATTCAAAATTTTGCTCACATAGTTTCTCCCATGACCAAATGCCTTAAGAAAGGAGCGAAAATTAAAATTGATGATCCCGACTATGTAAATGCTTTTCAATTATGTAAAGAATTATTGACAAATGCTCCGATATTAGCTTATCCAGATTTTGAAAAAACATTTAAATTAACAACAGATGCTTCAAATGTTGCAATTGGAAGTGTATTATCACAAGACAACCGCCCAGTTGCCTATTATTCAAGAACCCTAAATTCAGCCGAAAAAAATTATTCAACCATAGAAAAAGAACTCCTCTCAATTTTAGATTCAACAAAACATTTTCGACCATACCTCTACGGACAAAATTTCATAATAGAAACTGATCATAATCCCCTTGTTTGGCTTTATAAAATAAACGAACCTAATTCCAGGCTCATAAGATGGAAATTGAAACTTGATGAATTTGATTTCAACATAATTCATAAAAAAGGAAAAGAAAATAAAGTTGCGGATGCCCTATCGCGAATTGAAATCAATAACAGAGAAAATGAAGACTCTTTATTATCAGAAAATGACCTAAATATAGAAGTTTCCTCAATTTTACCTAATATTAATGATCTTCCGGTACTTAGTGATGAAGAACTTGAAAATATTTTGAACCCCCCAGACAATCGTCAAAATAACGATGATCCCAATCATCAACATGAAGCAAATAATAATGATTCTAATACCACCACTCATTCAACTCAAGAAGACAATGGAAAAGTTATTCCAATCACGGAATCTTCTGTGAATATATATCCGAATAGAATTATTCTAAATATTGGCGAACAATACAATTTAAAATTCACAAAAAATTTTCAGAAAAATACTTACAACATAACAATAAGACAAAATTTCATGGAAAATGATTTTTCAACTTTTTTCAAAGAAATTTTTAGACCGAATGAATCTTACGGAATATTTTTCAGAGATAATAAATTACGACTCCCTCTCATCAGATTTTGCAAAGAATCCTTCAATTACTCCGTGAAACTTTATATAAGCAACACCCTTTTATTAGATGTACCTTGTGAAGATAATCAAGTCGAAATCATTTCAGAATATCATGATAAAAACCATAATGGTATTTCAGAAACATTTAATCAATTATCGAAAAAATACTATTGGCCAAAAATGAGGAATAAAATCACAGAAATCATAAATAAATGCGAATTATGCCTTAAATCAAAATACGAGAGAAACCCTTATAAATTGAAATTTTCAGGTCCCCTCCTAGCTAAGCAACCTTTCGAAGTAATCCACATTGATACATTTTCTTTTCAAAATTCGAAGTTTTTAACAATAATTGATTTATTTTCAAAATACGCGCAATCATACCTTTTAAAAGACGGCACTGCTTTAAAAATTCTCAATAAATTACGTCATTATTTTTCACATCACAATATTCCACAAAAGATTGTTTGTGACGAAGGACGAGAATTTCAGAACAAGACTTTCACAGAGTATTGTAAATTGAACAAAATCAATCTACATTTTAAAACAGTGAACAATCCGAGCTCAAATTCTCCAATTGAACGATTCCATTCAACAATTTTGGAAAAACTCAGAATTCTCAAATTGCAAAAACCCAAATGAAAATCCAGCTAATCTCATGATTACAGCAACATTAATTTATAATCAATCGATACATTCAGCGACTGGTTATTCACCTTTTCATTTACTTTATGGTCCATACGACAAATTACCAGAATTTGATTTGAATATGACTATTTATGAGCAGTATAACGAAAAACGAAAACAGGAAATTTTGCCATTTTTTGACCATATTTACGAACGAAATAAAAACAAAGCTCAAAAAACATTAAACAAGCTGAACGAAAAGCGAAATTTAGAGCAAGCAGAAGTTTACGTCGAACCAAACAGACCGAGAAAAACGGATCCACCCTTCGAAAAAATTATTGTTGAACAGCAACAACAAAACAAAATAAGTGGTCTAACTACAAAATCAAGAGAAACAACAGCGCACATACAAAAAGTCAAAAAACTAAGAAAAAACGTTTGTTCTTTTCAGGATACTGCTGATCCTCCTGATTCAGACCCAAACAAACCAGGCCCTTCAGGTCCACGAAATAAAAAGTAATGGATACTTTGAAGAACCTTTGAGTCATGCCAAAATTCTTGATCATTACCATAATTTTCTTTTCTTCATAAATATTACCAATTTGCAAGACAATTTCGATGAGTTGAACGATAATTTCAATGACCTTCAGAAAGACCAAACATTCGATGAATTACCCCGTCGACTTTTTCACCAATTGAGTTTGAATTTGGATCAAATCGAACAAATCTTACGAAAATTTGTCAATAGAAAAGTTAGAAGAGGTTTGGCTAATTTCATCGGAAAAGGTATTAAATTCATTACAGGTAACCTAGACGATGATGATCTGAAAACTATTAACGAAAATTTAGAAAGCCTTCACAACAGCAAATCTTCCGAAATCGAAAGGATAAATAAATTAACTTCTTTTGCTAATCATTTGTCAAAAAGATATTCAGAAGATTTGGCTCTGCTAAACGAAAATATTATTCATACTAAAGCATTATTCCAGAATATTGAATCTACCGAAGGATTTCGAATCATTGTAGAATACCAAATGCTTCAGTCCCAAGCACTCTTGAACACTTTATTAATGCTAGAAAGGACTATAAGTTGTGCAATGAGAGAAATTCCAAATTTAGAAGTCATTAAAGTTGAAGAACTTCATTCCATCGGGACATATCTTGAAAAAATTTATAAGACACAGCAACTATCACCAATTGATCATGTTCATCTTTTCAAAATAATCGAATATGCAAAAATGTCTGTCATTGGAACGGAGGAAACTATCACATTTCTTCTCAAAATCCCAATTCTCAAACGAGTAATTGCTTCATATTCCCGAATCTACCCTGTACCCAATACCCAAGATATTGCTGTGATCCCGCCAAGGACGTATTCCATCAAAATCAACAACGAGGAATATTGGACCAATGAAATATGCAAATCAACATTGGGAAGTTCGATGGTGCTTTGCCTTCAACAGCCTACCAAGGAAGCATGCATTCTGTCAACCCCAGGTCGATGCCAAACAACACTAGTGAACAACGACTTCAACATCATCCACCCGCTGAAGAATCACCAGCTCCTGACCCTCTTCAAAAAGAACAAAACAGTACTAGAAGACTGCCAAGGAATTCTATTCAGGAAATCAATCCAGGGAATCAACCTTCTAAGTTCCACCTGCCGAATTATTATTGAAGAATCCATCTACGATGACACAGTTCCGATTTTCGAAATAACTGCCAAAAACATTTCGAAAATTTCATTGAACTCCACCCACAAAATTGAATTTCACCTGAGGCATCTGAAAGAACCAACTTCAATCCTTCAAGAAGCAGAAAAACTTTCAGACCAGCCCATGTACCTACATCCAATAACTCAGGTCATTCACCAGTCTACAAGTGTGATATTGTGCTGTTTCACAATTCTTGGAATCATCTTCGTTATAAAGAACAAAACAAGGATCTCCGAGTTAATCTACAGTCCAAGGAAAATCATACACGTAGAAATGGAAGACATCACCCAAGGCCACCCAGCAGATAACAGAGACGTTATCTCTTAAGGGGGAAAGTATTACGAGATGCTCCTCGTACTGGAACGCTGACGCCAGCTTCGTCTTCGCGGAAAGTGTTAGTGCGAGAAGAAAGTGATGACTCGGATTCTTCCAGAATCCAAGGTTTCCATGTGAAAAGAGACACATTCTAGTTAGTTCCATTTTAGAATTCATTCTGTTTGTAACTCCTTTCCGCTCTGTCCAATTATAAAGTCATTTAGTTTTTCAAAATTGTGATTTATAATTGAAAGAATAAAATTCTTTTTAAAAACAGAGTTTGCGGATCGAAAATCATAATTATATATATATATATATAATAAATAACTATAAAGTATTTTATTATGACCATCCAAAGCATGAAACACTTCATAACTCCAGAGAAAACAATTTTTTAGGAAAAAATTAAATGTCCGCATTCGATGTCATCACTTTATGGAGGATTAAATAATAAGAATTTTTCATGAAGATTGATATTTTGAAGAATATATATTTCCTATTCAAAAAAATCTACTTGAATATTTTTTTCCTGACCCAATCGCATCAATTTCATTCTCCATTTCTCTTACTCTATTTATCTTAATGTATCTCAAGTATCAAACACCGTCTGATTTTGGACTTTGTACATTTTATATACTGAAATTTTTCCTGTTTGTGTTTCCTTCTGCTGCGTGATTGAAAATGATGCACAAGTGAATTGTGTGGAATTCGTCAACATATGAGGAACTGATTAACAAAAACGATTGGTCCAAAATATACGCATCTGATCTCATTTGACCCGAAATTTAGTGCTCTGCATCTTTTATTACAACCATTTTTCCAAAAGTTTCAATCCTACAGGAGAAATAATGGAAAAACCCATTTTGACCCCTCTCTCCTAATATACAGGGTGGGCAAATTTCGTTGTCTACTGAGAGGATCTCGAGAACTATAGCAGCTAGAAGAAAACAGATGACACATTTCCGAGCTCATTTTGGGAGAAACAAAGAATGATGAAAACGACTGCCTTCTACGATACTTCGTTTTTGAGTTCTCATAACTTTTTTGTATCTGAAGTTACAAACCTGAAACTTGAATCTTCTACAGGCACTTTTTTTACCACTGGTGAGCTCAAAATATTTTTTCATTTCGAATCATTATGTTAACTTTCATTTTTTTTAATGCAAACTTTCATTATTGAGTTTTTTTCTTGAATAGGAAAAAAATCTTTTGTCAGTACATTCTACGTATGAAAGTGCCTAAGAAAGTTTAAATTTCAGATCTGTAACTTCAAAGACAAAAAAGTTATGAGAACTTTTCGGAATCGTCAAAATATCAATTTTTGTTTATAACTCGAAATCTAAAAATGATTGGCCGATTCTGTTTTTGGATTTGGATTAGTCATGAAAAAAGAGCTGGAGAATGTGTCATCCGTTTTCTTCTAGCTGCTATAGTTCTCGAGATCCCCTCAGTAGACATCGAAGTTTGCCCACCCTGTACAGTGTGGGCAAACTTCGATGTTTTAGTATTACAGCTTTTAAACCAGAAGAGATAGACAAAATCTGATACCCCATTCTCGTTCTTTTTTTCTGAAAAACTTACGGTAGTATGAGTAATTTTTGGCCACTTTCTTTTGTTTTCGAGTTATAAGCAAAAATTGGAAAAATGGCGTTTTCGAAATAAATTTATATCTCCGCTAATACTGATGATAGAGCTCTGGAATTAAAACATTATACAGGCACTTTTCCACGTAGAATTCAGTGGTGGGCTCGCCTTTTCAGCAGGATTTTTAATTACGAAGCTATGATCCAAAGTAATGTTTTTTCAAATGGGAACACTAGATTTCTGTGCAATTTTTTGAAAGCTTAATTTTTACTGATTTCAAAAATATAGAGCATCATGATTTATATCAATATAAATAATAGAAAATGGTCAAAAACCTCTTTCCTCAACTTTTCTATGGTTCCAACTTTTGTCGAGCACAGAAAAATAGAGCTTCCTATAACAAGAGCAGTCTCCTTCCGGTAATGTCATTCTTTCTATGCTTTTTACCAATTTTCACAAAATTTGAATCTAGATATATATTCCATAAATTTTTACAATAATGAAAGGACTTATAGAAAGAGACAGTGGTAATTATACATGATATATTTTTCTACGATCCTCAAAAGTTGAGATCATAGAAATATTGAGGAAAAAGGTTTTTGAACATTTTCTATCATTTATATTGATACAAACCATATGATGTTATATATTTTTGAAATCAGTAAAAATCAAGCTTTCCAAAAATTGCACAGAAATCTAGTGTTCCCATTCAAAAAAACATAACTTTGGGTGATAGCTTCATAATTAAAAATCCTGCAAAAAAGGCGAGCACGCCACTGGATTCTACGTAAAAAAGTGCCTGTTTAACTTTTTTTTAATTTCAGAGCTCTATGGTCAGTATTAGCGGAGATATAAATTTATTTCGATATCGGTATTTTTCCAATTTTTGCTTATAATTCGAAAACAAAAGAAAGTGGCCAAAAATTACTAACTATTGTTAGATTCTCAGTAAAAGAGAACGAGAATGAGGTATCAGATTTTGTTTATCTCCTCTGGTTTAAAAGCTGTAGTGCTTAAAACATCGAAATTTGCCCAGCCTGTACATTTTCGCCGTTGAAGAAAACCTAGGGAATTCATATTTGGATTCATCTGAAGCCAATCTTCAGTTAAAATTTTTTAATTTATGCTTATTCTACTGGGCAATCAATGCTTTCGGACAAAGTAATAACCTCTTGCATTTTCGCCGCACTTTGGCAGAACTGATACAAGTCAAAGTTTCATTTCCGAATTGCCGTCGGAAAATCAGTAAATAGAGTTATGACGGTACATCCAATTCGTGTTATTTGTCGGCAGGAGAGGTCGAAATGTGGCTAGGGGAGATCCTCGTTGAATTCACGTGAGGGTCCCCGATGGAACGCTACAGGTACTAAAATATTGATGCTGCACGTTATATATTCAACATCGGTACGGGATATAAAACTGGCTGGTATTGGCCATATCTTAGCATTACCGCTGCCAGGGATGCCTCGGCACGCGCTTTATCCATCTGGGAAAACAATTTCTACTTTTCTACATCAACTTTTCTTATCTGCCTCGAAAAACCGAGTTGCAGGTTTTCCGCTTAGGTTATTGATACTTATTACTTTGCTATGAATAGTGCTCATGTAATTTATCTCGTTCGTGATGTTGAATGACATTTTCGGGTGTAATTTTCGATTAAGACGAGCTAATCGGTTTGTAAACAACTGAAAAAAAATTGGGTAATTTGAAAAATCAAGAGCATCCTCATTCAATGTGTTTTAAATTTATTCTCCAATTGTGTTCTTTGTTGTTTTGAAAATATTAATTATTCATAACTTTATTACATAATTTCAGCCCAAAGATGAGAAAAATTAGTTTAGAAACGTCCCTGTATGTATAATTTGAGAATAAAAGAGTTACTTGAGACTCTTACTCCAGATTTGAAGCTTTCTCAATAGCTGCAGATAAATGATTCAGAATTCCTCTGATCCTAGTTCCTTATTGATTGTTCCTTTAAAAATTTCAGATCGATAGATAAATAAATAGAAATACCTGAATTCAAACTAAGCACCTAAATCTCAACAATAAATGTTTGTTTTGATTTTAATAATATTTCAATAATCAGTATTGAAACGAGCATTCGACGAGACACGCTATTTACCGATTTTTATCTCTTCTTGAGGAACACTTAAACATTCTTCTAAAAGCGCTTGTTTTGTGCTACCAGGGTTATTTAGACGAGCCCTTTCTTTATTTTGATTGTATCTAATAAGTGCTCCATAAGATTCATATACGATGAGCAGGAAGGCCGCTGTAAAACTGCCACACCTTCTGTTTCTAAAAAAATTTTTGAAACTCTGCTGGAATGTGACGGTGTTTTATCTTGCATATTCATTATTATTATTTGTACATTGTAGTTGAAAATACATATCAAATCAACTCATAATATGAATCCTTTGAGAAACAAAGACGCACTTAGGCAATGCCTGTTTTGTGGTCTCCGCTCCTAGCAGGAGTTATGGTTAAGAAGAGAACAATTGAAAAAAAAACAAATAAAAAATTTAAAATGAAACTGGGTAAGAATAAAGAGAAATAGATCGCAAATAGGAGCTTCATTCGGAGCGGAAAGTGCACTGGAGCAAAACAATAACAAAAAAAAAACCTTCAAATAAAACTTAATTCAACTCAATTCAATTCAATCAGGAGTTCTCTACTCCTACAAAATTCGATGCAATCGTGATTCACTTAATGTATCAAAAACTAGATAATTTTTTTTGTAGTTTTTTTTTCTTAGGATACTAGTAGTCAGTAGTTTTTGATGCCCTTTTCTTTTTTCTGGTGTTATGTGAATCCACCATGCATTCTCTAATATAACAATGTGTTAACTTGGTGAATCTCTGTAATTGGGTTTTCCTGTTGAGATTCCTGTTTGAATAAATAAATAAATAAATAATTCAATCTTTTACTTGCTTTGCCCATTTATTTGAGAGTCGATGTTTAGGACATATTTTTGTAATAACCCGATGAAGTGTTAGCGGAACAATTTAGGAAATTTTTTTTAAATATTTCGTGGAAGTTGAAATTCAATTTTTATCTTATCAAAAAATGAGTGATTCAGATTCAGACAGTGGTAGTGAAAGATTGTTTGCCAGTAGTGGCAAAGCACAACTAAAAAAAAAAATACGAGCAAATCTAAAAGGATGTTCGGGAAGCTTTACCCATATTCAAAGGTTAGTTCATGAAATCCAGAAGAGGACAGAATTACGGAAAGTGTAAACCCTGTGATAGGGACATCGTTATAAATAGTGGAAAAGATGCATTGATAAAGCTTGCAAATCCAAAAAATCACAGAGCGAAGGTGAAAAGTGTTTTGAAGCAGCCAAGTCTGCTTTCATTGAGGCAGGTTCCTCGAAGCCAAAATTGGAGGAGGATATAAGCATAGGTGAATGCTTTAAAAATTTATCAATTATTAATTTTTTTTTCACAATATTACCTTATTTCATTTCTTATTCTATGCAAGCTGAAATATGTGAAGCTGCTTTTACTACTGAGCACAATCTGTCATTGGCCGTTACGGACCATTTGATGAATCTGATGTGTGAAATTTGTCCTGATTCGAAAGTAGCTAGAGCTATTATAACTATATAGTAAATAAAATAAAATAAAGTAAAAACCACAGCGATTATTAAGAATGTTTTAGGACAACATAGTTTGGAGTCCTTGTGTCATCTGAGAATAAATAAATTATCTCTTATTCTAGACGAATCAACTGATAGAACTATTTGAAACGAAGATTATGCCGTGAACGATATTTTTCGACACTCATTTCATTAGCTGATGCAGATGCTCAAAGTTTCTACACTATTATTGTTAAATTATTTGAAGATAAAAAGATTCCTTATATAAATAATATGATAGGATTTGCTTCTGATTGGGCTTACGTTATGATGGGGAAACATAATTCACTGGTGAACCTAATAAAAAACGATATTCCATCATTATATCATGAAAAGCATATGCCATTCTTTCCATTTGTGTGCCTCATATGCTTGTCAAAAATTACTGAGATTTGTGGAGGACTTGACCAGAGATGTATACAATTATTTTATTTCTAGTGCCAAAAGAATTCAAGAATTTTCTGAATATCAAAGCTTTTGCAATGTTAAAATTCACAAAATATTGCACCCATCACAAACTCGTTGGTTGTCAGTGCCCTATTCACTTCAAAGAAGAGGATTTGGATAAAAAATCTGAGTCATGTGTGAGAATCAGGAATAAGCTGTACCTTCGAAAAATGTAAGATTTATAATCCATAATTTCAAAGAAATCTTCAAGAAGTTCGGATGTCAAGGCTATATTTGAGATAATCAGCTTATTACACTCTTGTAAATGGCTCTTCAATCATATCCCTCACCTCTTGTTGATTATTGTTATTCAACATAGTAATTCTAAAATAAAATTCAGGTTCTCAGAGCTGCCCCTCATAAGAGAGAAGCCTCAGATGTTAATGAGAATTCTGTGATGAGTGATATAATTCCATCAACCTCAACACTAGACGGCATTGATGAAGTTTTGCCTATGGAAGTGGATGAACCGAACATATCTGGTAATACCTCTCTAAATTACAGGGATCTTCTGGCCAAAAAATACAACGTTATTGAGAAAGATAAAATAGTAGCCAGGTCCAGGTATAACAGAAGGTTAGCTAATAAGGAAAGGTGCATTGCGAGAATTCGACAGAGGTCAAATAGGGCCAAGGAAAAATTTGCTAATTTGAAAAATTGTTCTAAAAGAATTGAAAGAAAAATTGATCATTGCTGAGGAATCATCCATGTTTTTGGAAGGCATTTCAGAAACTTCATATTTTCTTGTAAGGAAGACAAACTCAGAAAGTGAAAGAGAAAAGGCTTGCACGAGCCTATGAAAATGTGCGGCAGCAATTTGATACTTGCTTGCTGCATGCTAAAACTGTTGCCAGGTGTTATGAAATAGTTGATGCTGAACCAGGTTTCTGCTGTGAAGCATTTAATGCTATTAAAACGTATGTCATTGCAAATGATGGTCCCATTCTGACATTGACAGCATGTTAATCAAACAAGATGTCAAATAGGTCGGAACCAAACATGTATATTTTGGTGTTGACTTAAATGATGATAGCATCCCCCACGCAAAAGAGGCGTTAGTGTTTTTAATTAATTGTATTACTGGCAGCTGGAAATACCCAATCGCTTATTTTTTGTAGCTGGTATTTCTGGTGAACAATTGGCTGGATTGGTCAGACAATGCCTTACATTTTTACACGAGACTGAAGTCATTGTTTGCTCCTTCACTTTTGATGGAGATGCAGCTTATTTGAGTATGGCTACAAATCTAGGGTGCTCCTTTGATCCAGAGAATCTGAAGAGCCATTTTGTACATCCAGAGACGGGTGAAATAGTGTATGTATTCTTTGATCCATGTCATATGCTCAAATTAGTTCGCAACACATTTGGAGAAAGACATCTTCTAAGTGATTACGGCATTACGTGGTCTCGTGGCAATTTGTGGATGATTTGTATGAGTTACAGGATGCTGAGGATTTGAGGTTAGCTAATAAACTAACCAAGGGTCATATAAATTGGAAAGATCAAAAAGAATGCAAAACAAGCTACCTAACTTTGAGTGAATCAGTAGAGAAAGCAATGCAATTTTGCCAACAATTAGAAATTATTTCGTTTGCAGGCAGTGTGGCACAACATACCACTTCATTGAAAATTTCAATGAATTATTTGATATTTTGAATTCAAAATCGATGAAGGCCTTTGGCACAAAAAAAGCTCAGCATGCAAATCATTTCGGAAGGAATAAGCAGTTCTGCAATGAAATAACCTCATACATTTTAAAACTGAAGAATGTTGATGCAAGTCGACTGTTCAAAAGCAACCGAAAGGTTGGATTTATTGGTTTTCTTGTATGTATGGTATTGTGTTGAAGTGCATTGGAACGCCAATTTTCAAATCAATCTTGCACCACCAAAAATTTGGTTCTAATCATCTGATAAATTTGATAAAAGTTATATTAATAAAATATTTTGATATTAGATTGAGATTTGCTGCAAAATGTACTTGCGATCAGAGACACTTAAAAAAAACGTGAAGCACTAACTCACAATATCCGATTTCAGGGATTGAAATAACTGAGCGAGGCAGCCAATGTCTTCAACACTGTCCTTGATGGTGCCAAAGCGATGGTGCGACACTTGCTCAAATCTCCACAATCTTGAGACAGAGAGGACACGGCTAAGAATTCTAGAGGAAAAGAACAAAAGCCGTTTTCTTGTTCAAACGGAAGGTAGGAACTGAAGATGGTTCAACCTGCTGAATTTTCTGAGGATGTTAGACTCAATAGGAAGAATTGGGTTCTTGACATTATAATGAATAGGTTATATGTGAAGTATCATAAGATGATATTTCACTAATTCTTCTTATGATTTCAAAGATAATCGATAACTACTATACAGTAGATATCAAAATATTGAGGTTTCTTTCTTTCATAAACAGCAATTGAGGCAAGAAAGTTCATGTATTCAGAAAAAGTTGAGAAGAATTTCTTATTTTTCAAAAGTACCAGAGTCGAAACCGTACATCAGATTCATCATGAGTGAAAATTCGATTGTTTTACACATTTAATTTTTAAATTTGAATATTTCGAAAACGAATATGCTGAGTTTATAATAAAAAGGCTTTTCAGATGAGGTATCACTTAGCCCATCTTCCGTATTCAAAATAAAGGGGTTGGCGTTGTAACACTAAGGCCCAGTTGTATAGTTCAAAATTGAACCCAGCTCAAATATAACAAGTGCGTCCAATTTTGACAGGTTGAGCTGGATTCAACGTTAACAGAATAAATTAATAGTCATGATGGATTTCCACTGTTCAGGATTTATCGTCAGCCTTTCTCTGGTTCTTATTCTGACTTCTGGATGCGATAAGATGGAACGAAGTGTTGCTGCTACAGAAACAGATGCTCAAAGTAAAGGGGTTCATTACGTTTCTTGTTCACCTTCAAAGTATAAATGTTGTGAAAAGGCAGCAACGATTGCACTTCAAAGTAGTACTGAGGAGGATTGTACAGTGAAACCTCAGTTGTCTGATGATCGGTTGCGGTTACAGAATTTTTCATATAGGCTGATAGTGGATATCCATGCCTTAGAAATATGCTGACACCATATAAGGATAGGAGCAAACTACAACCATTCCAGCTTAATTACAACATAAAATTGTGTAGAAATCGATACGTTATAGAACATTGTTATGGTATGATGAAGCAGAAGTTTCGGCAACTATATCATCTGAAACTTAGGAAAATAATACTCCGCTTAGTTGGTTGATTATTGTCGCCACAGTTTTGTATTGATACCTGATTCTCTTTTTTGTTATTTATTTGTTATATTTTTTATTGTAACTTGTTGTAATTTTTTCTCAAATGCGTTGAACCGTTAATTGTACTGAGCTTTGCTCATGTCAATGAATTAATAAATTAATTAATTAGTTAATGAATTAATAATGAGAAAATAATTGAGCATTGTGTAGCATGTTTTGGATATTGAGTTTCAAGATGAGGGGATTTTTGATATTGAACTGTGTTTTTGTTGTTATTGTGTATTGTGTGAATTATTTCTGATTGACGTTTTCGCGTGACCATCAGTTGGAGAAGTTCGGTTTGTTTTATTTTCGTTTTCGTTTCGAGTACTTTGTAAGAAAGCGATATGCATTTTGGCGAAATAGTCTATATTGAGCGCGGAATCTCGAGCGCGAATATTCAACCATTAGGGCTATACATATTGTTTGTTTCGGTTGTGAAGAGGAAAATTACAAGAGACTTCGAGCTCTACGTAATTTTGCTGGGTTTTCTTGGGGAGTAGAATCGAAAGAACATAGAGAACATTTAGAGCTGGTCTTAGAGGAGTTGACTTGGCAGAGTTGATCAGTCTGGCGTTGAAGAAAGAGTTGGTCGAAGAATCTAGGATCCGTGTCAGTACGGCTCAGATCCACGAATTATTGGCAAAGAGGGTTCAAAAATCCAATCAGAATGTTCAGGAGTACATCCGCACGATGCGAGAAAAATTGCAAGTAGGTAAAGCTAATATTGAAGATGACGCGGTCATGCAACATGCAATACATCAATAATGTATTAAATCCTTGATGATTCTGGAAAAGACGCCGTTTTGTATGGAACGAGGAACTTCCGAGATTTCAAGGTGAAGGCCTGAATATATGAAGAAATCGCGAAAAAGAGGAATCTCCCGGTACAAAGGAGAGAGGTCAATCCAAGTAGGAGACGCAGTAACGAAGGAAAACATGGAACGGAGTCGTTCTGGGCGAAACGAAGTTAAAACTAACCACCTCAAAAAGAATAATCAAAACTGTTGTAACTGTGGTAAACAAGGATACATGTCGAGGGAATGTTTGGATAAGGCCAAGGGCACGAAGTGCTATAAATGTTCGGGCATATTGCAACAAATTGCGCGAGAAAAGAAGTACAGCAAACGCCTTCCAATATCGCAGCCATAATGGAATCCGTTCCAAAAAATCTATATATTCTCTATATGTGTCTATATATTAAACATTTGAAGGAGTTACCTGTTGCCTTTGGCAGAAGATGTCTTCTCGATAAAAGGCTTGGGTCATCATGAGATGAGTACAATGGGTTCGCTTCAGTTAGAGGTGAAGATAGGCGGTCATAGTTACGCACTCACGTTTCATGTGATGTCGAGGGATTCTTCTGGACTCCAGGCGATATTGAGTAGTAACATATTGAAGCAAGCGACAATTCACATTGGGGATGACGGTATTAGAGTCAATCCGGAAGTATCTAAAGACGATACGAGTGGATGGCTAATGAACATTGTTGTGGATGACGAGGAGGAAGAAATCGATGTTGGACACATTGGAAACGTAGAGGCGAAAAAGGAAGCCCACGCCTTGATGAAGAACTATTCAACAACAAAGAAAGGAAATAATAAGGAAAATACATGAAGATGGACACTTCACGGTAAGAAAAATGGGAGAAATAATGAATAGGGATTTTTATATACCGAAACTGAAGGAGAAAATACGAAAAGTCCTTACGAACTGCATGAAATGTATCTTCGTGAATAGAAAGGAAGGTAAGCAGGAAGGACTGCTACATTCCATATCAAAGTTGGAGGGACCCTTACACACCTTCCACCTGGATCATTTGGGACCAATTCCTTCCACCAGTAACAACTACCAGCATATTTTTCCGTGGTAGCCGAAAGCGGCTTCCTCGGTGCCCGTGCATAATAGATCGGGGTACTTTTACGGCCACAACCCTAACCTCAAACTGCCCGAGGATAAGTTCTTTTTGGGTTGCGTCTTCGTCGTAGTGGAAGTCCAGAACATACTCAAGGATACCGAACTTCAAGGAGGAGGTTGAACATCACGTAGGGAAAAGTTATTCTTCTATGGTTTTAGACCATATCTTTCGAGGCTTAAAGAAACTTGAGGGTCAGGTCTATGAACACTTTTGTCACAAAGAACAGATGAAAAAGTAAATTCCTAGAAACATCTGGATGGTTGGCCCAAACTTCAAAAGAGAGAATGTATATCTCTGCGTCATCTACAAGGTGCGGCACGGAGGGCGGACGTTTTTCAGATGGGCATAACTTTCCCCCACTGAGGACGAGAGAAGTGGGGAAGGTGCCGTTAAAGTCGTGTGTTCCTAGCATTTATTATTATATTATAATTTATACTGATCGATCAAAATGAGAACCTCATTTTGTTCATGAGTGACGAAGCCCACTTTCACCTCAACGGCATGGTTAACCGGCAGAATTGCCGTTATTGGGCTAATGAAAATCCACAACACTTACACGAAAGACCGCTGCACAGCCCAAAAGTTACGGTTTGGTGCACTGTATCGCAAACTCGCATCATTGGCCCTTACTTCTTCGAAGACGTTAATGGTCGTGCTGTTACCGTGAACTCAGAGCGGTACGTCGAAATGATCAACAACTTCTTTATCCCCGAATTACGACGGCAACGTGTTCCAATCCGACGTGTGTGGTTCCAACAGGATGGGGCGACCGCCCACACAGCCAGAGCATCAATGGACGTTATTCGCCCTCTCTTCCCTGGTCGCCTTATTTCCCGGTTTGGCGATGTTCATTGGCCTCCCCGGTCCCCAGATTTATCCATATGCGATTTTTTCTTATGGGGGCACCTCAAGGCTAGAGTATACGAGACCAAGCCCCGAACTCTGGACGAATTGAAAAGGGCTATTCGCGTGGAAGTTGCCCAAGTTGAGAGAGCGATGTTGGAGAGAGTCTACGCGAACTTCCAAGAGCGCCTCCAGCACTGCATCACCGATTTCGGCCACCACATGCCTGATGTGATTTTCCACACTTGACTGTCTCAAATGCTATTTACTTGAGAATCTGATTCCGTCAATAAATGTGTTTTTGAGTAAAAATTAACGCTTTTATTATTTTTTTAAAACCATCCATCCTCCGTGCCGCACCCTGTATTTCGAGGCTTAAAGATACTTGAGGGTCAGGTCTATGAACACTTTTGTCACAAAGAACAGATAAAAAAGTAAATTCCTAGAAACATCTGGATGGTTGTCCCAAACTTCAAAAGAGACAATGTATATCTCTGCGTCATCTATTAGATACCTTCTCAGAAAACTTGTAGGTTCTGAGAACTGTGCGGTACGGCGTTGACAGTGGGTGTTTCATTTTATCAAACATGCTGCTAGATCGTTTGGACCTGAATACCAGGAGAGAATTAAAAAAAAGTCATGCTTCAAGCGAAATACCGAAATAAGTCGACGAGAAAAATTATATTTATACCCAGGATAAGTCATTAGAAACCTTTTCATTGTGGCTGAACATTACATACAGAATTGTTCAGAAAGTTTACAGGTAGCTGAACAGAAGAAATCATGTGACGTTAAACTATCCTTCTAAATATCGCTGCAGACAATGCAAAGGGACGCATCACACGTTATTGCATTTCACCGAGAATCTCGTCCAAAAGTTTTCTAGGTATAAATATAGGAAGAAACATAGAGAAGCGGTATATCAAAATTGATCAATCAAATTATACCATTAATATATTGGAGAGATTTAATATGAGTGACTGCAATGCCCAAAGCACTCCTTTATTAACCAGACAAGTTGAGAATAGGATTAGGAGGAATCGACTGGAGAATTTGGACCAAGGAAGAGATAAACATGAAAGGAGAAAGAGTTCCTTATAGAGAAGCAATTACCCGGTAGCTTGATGTATCTCTCAACTGGAACACTGCCAGAAATTGAGTTTACCGTAAACTATTTAGTGGGAAGGCAAACATATAGAGGCCACGAAATCTTATTGAGACATGTAAAGAGAATCTTTAGGTATTTGAAAGGTTTAGATATTAATAGATAGAGATTGAGCGGTGTCAACCCGAAGACCAAGACTGCCCTGGCCAGTGTGCTGAGTATCAGGCTCCAAGGCGGAAGAAAGGCCATCAAGCCCCCCCAGGATGAGGTTGATAACGGCGCAGCAAAACGCCTCCTTGAACGCCAGCAGCAGACCGTTGTCTGTTCAAAATTATATTTTGACTCAGTGTAAGTCATTAGAAACCTTTTCGTTGTGGCAGAACAAGGAGGAGATGAACATGAAAGGAGAAAGAGTTCCTTATAAAGAAGCAAATACCAGGTAGCTTGATGTATCTCCCAAATGGAACATTGGCAGAAATTAAGTTTGGCGTAAACTATTTAGTGTGAAGGCAAATATTTAAAGGCTACGAAATCTGATTGAGACATGTAAAGAGAATTTTAAGGTGTTTGACAGGTTTAGATATTAATAGATAGAGATTGCGCGGTGTCAACCCGAAGACCAAGACTGCCCTGGCCAGTGTGCTGAGTATCAGGCTCCAAGGCGGAAGAAAGGCCATCAGGGCCCCCCAGCACGTCATACCCGAAACTTGAGGTTGATTACGGCGCAGCGAAACGCCTTCTTGAACGCCAGCAGTAAACCGTTGGGCCTTCTTGCCATGCAGCAGCAGCGGAGGACCTCGGGCGGCCCGAGCGGCGGCGACATAAGGCCCCCCACGCCTCAGGCCAAGCAACAAGCGCAGTCCTCTTCGAAAGCGGCTTCCTCGGTGCCCGTGCAATATAGACCGGGGCCCTTTTATGGACACAACTCTTACCTCAAACTGCCCTAGGATAAATTCTTTTTGGGTTGCGTCTTTGTCTTAGTGGAAGTGCAAGACATACTCAAGAGTATGATTACGAACTTCAAGTAGGAGGTTGAACATCACGAAGGGAAAAGTTATTCTCCGATGGTTATAGACCATAATTTTCGAGGCTTAGAGGAAGTTGAGGGTCAGGTCTATGAATACATTTGTTATGAAGTGCAGATAAAAAAGTAAACTCCTAGAAACATCCGAAAGGTTGTCCCAAACTTCAAAAGAGAGAATGTATATGTCTGCGTCATCTATTATATACCTTCTCAGAAAACTTGTAAGTTATGAGAACTGTGCGATACGGGGTTGATAGTTGGTGTTTCATTCTATCAAACATGCTGGTAGATCGTTTGGAACCGAATACCAGGAGAGAATTCGGAAAAAGTCATGCTTTAAGCGAAATACCGAAATAAGTCTACGAGAAAAATTATATTTTGACCCAGTGTAAGTCACTAGGAACCTTTTCATTGTGGCTGAACATTGCATACAGAATTGTTCAAAAAGTTTACAGGTAGCAACAGAACAAATCATGCGACGTTACACCTAGCGTTGAACTGTCCTTCTAAATATCGCTGCAGACAATGCAAAGGGACGCATCACACGTTATTGCATTTCACCGAGAATCTCGTCAAAAAATAATTCAGAACAAGAGCCTTCACACCGAACAGTTCACGAAAGATGAACAGAAGAAAGAACTAAGAGATGGAACAAGAAATTCAATGAAGAGATCAAAAAACTGGCTTCAGAAAATGATCTACACGAGCCATGTCTTTACACTCGGAGGAAAATGGTAAAATGGCACTAATAGTCATATACGTAGACGATATATTGATGGCATTGGGATCAATGAAATCATCGAGAATTTTTAGGGATATTGGAAACCTATCTAGCCTGGAATATTCACTTCGCCAGAAGAAATTAGTCTCCATTATTGAAAGAAAAGAAAGGCAATTGCGAAAAATCAAGTCTCCCTCTAAGAAGAGGTCCGATGACCTTAAAGCATTATCGAATATGTCTGTTTCGGATATTATGCAGAATCTATTCAAGGACGTGCCCTCGACGACAGCAAAATTCATGCTGCCGCAAATGAAAAATTTCAAACCAAAAAATGCAAAGGAATGGATTGTAGATGATAAGATTCTGTATCTTTTCATCTTGAAGAGGAGTCCAAAGTGCTACAAAGTGCTACAAGGTGCTACGAAAATTTGTGGCACTGCCAAATAAAAGAACAGTTTTAAATTTATTAAGAAGAGTGCCATTCAATTCGGGGATCAACAAAAACTTTTTGAGCATTTCAATGATGTAATTCCATCACGACTTGATAGATGTTGTGCTCTTCTCTTTGATGAGATAGACATCAAAGAGGATGTACAAATTGATGTTGGAGAGTATAGGATCCATGGATTTGAGGATTTTGGTGATGGAGAGGAAAGTTGCCAAATAGCAAATGAAGCCCTTGTTTATATGCCTGTAGGATTGAACTTGTCTGAGAAGCAGCCAGTTTCGCACCAAGAACTGCGAGGATTATGACCATAAGTTGCTCTCAATCTGAAATCCTTCCTTGAGTTGGAGGCATTTCAAGAGGATACAGAGCCAGAAAGATCATCAGCTTAAATAATTCCCGAAGATAATTCAAATATTTCGAAATTATCTGCAGATATAGCTGGTGATATATCTTGTGGAACTCCCATAATCTTTTACGTTGCTTATGTTTCAGGCTTCATAATCAAGGGAATCCAGAAGACGGATATGTGAGCTTCTTAATTGCTTTCTAGAAATTTGGATCCTATAATACATTCATATCCAATGAACATCAGGAAGAAATTAAAACGTGTACTATTAGATCACTCTGCAGAATTGGTATTCCTTGGTGGTGCAAGAGAATGAATCAGTAAATCAAACAACGGAGAAAAGACAAAATTTCCAATAAATGAAAAATATAGAAATTTTATCATGATCAGGTCATGACGTTAAAACATAAATTTTTGAAGTGATACCAATGTATTTTGTTCTGGTAAAACGATTCTATGTCTATTTTCAGATTTCAATGATCCGACTCCGAGTACTTCGGCATTGCCACAGACTCCAATGTTTAGCAGATCCCGTAACTTTAGAAATATCAACAATTTCCATCTTTCAAATTCTACACCAAGAAAGAAGAAATTGGTCTATATACAACGGAGAAAGGAGGATCAACTGCGGAAGGTGAAGGCGTTGTGCAGAAAAAGGAGTGCTGCTGTCAGTGAAATCCTTGACATTTCAAATGAAAGGGCTGTGAAAAATATTTTTAAGGATGTGCCATCACTGTCAGCCAATTTCATGATGTCTCAAATTAGGAACTATAGAGTGAAAAGTGTTAAAGGAAGAAGATGGACCCTGGAGGACCAAATATTGGCACTATCTCTCTTCAAGAGGAGTCCACGTTGCTACAATCTCCTCCGAAAATTCGCATCCCTACCAAGCAAAAATACTATTCCGAATTTGCTGAAGATGGTTTGGTTAATCAAAGCTTTCAGGGGAGAAATTGTGAGTATGACGAGAATACACTTTTGTGTATTTTCCATACTAATCAATATCGAAATTCTGAAAATTCTATTTTCCTTCAAGTATGAAATGAAAAACTTTTCATTTCACAGTAGAATATTTTTTGTGTACTGAAAAATGTTCAAGTTTTTTTATGTCACTTCAATGCCAGAAAATGCAATAAATATCTCCAGAAAGTAAATGAATTACAAATGTCAAAAATTAAGTCAAATACTTCCCTATCATTGAATCAGGTCGAGCAAATGAAAGCATCTTGAAAAGGGCATGCTAACATGGAAAAAAAATTGACTGTATTTAATATATGGAATATGATTCTTTTTCAGATTTCGTCTGGTGACATTTCCCTCTGTTCCATCCCTAGAACTCTGCGAACATTTCCAGTAATACAATTTAAACATTCATCATTCTGTTATTGAAGTTTATCATGATCAAATGGAAATATAAATTTATAATGCCAATCGAATCGCGCTCTTTTCGAAAAAAGGAGTAAAATACTTTCATATTACTGGATTAATAAATTACTACGGAATTTGGTACCTGACCGTATTGTTACCTGAGTGTTTAAAAAATGAAATAATTTCAATGATATATTCTGTCGTTTAGAGATGTGCAAATCGAGCAGGAGGGAGAAAATTATAGATGAAATTTATATTTTTTTAGTTTCACTTACAATTACTTTTGCCATATAGGTATCAACAGTTTTCATTCTTTCAAGTTCAACAATTTCCGTTCCTATAAAGAATTCGGTAGTTCAACAACATTCGTGACTAGAAACACACAAGTGGAAATGATTCAATACATGAAGCTTGAGATGAAAGATGAAATACAATATACCAAGTTCAATTAGAGAAGGCACTTAGGAAGAGGGAATAAGTAAAATTTGTGTAGTATATAAGGTTCACGTCTGATAGGACTTATAACAGAGGCAAGAGTTCAGGATGAGAATATTATGGATTTCCCAATCAAGCATTTGGTAGCTGAGAAATATTCGAGACCAAACACACAAAAAATGAAAATGGTTTAATTCATGAAGCTCGCATGATAGAGGAAGTTATGCAATTGCCAACCTCAATTATAGAAGGCACTTAGGGGGAGGAAATTGATGAAATTTGTTGATCACCCCTGTGATAATCAGAAAGTTTTCGTCCATTTAATCAGTGTTATTTCTTCTAACTTGGCCCACCAAAAAGATGATTCTACTGATCCATGAAAATGCATCCCGTTCTCTCAATGTTCAAATGATATTTCAGGCGAAATTGTAACAGAACAACGATTTCTTCTTGGAGTTTTCGTTGATTTAAGTTTATCAGTATTATTTCTTCTAACTTGGCCCACCAAAAAGATGATT
Source organism: Coccinella septempunctata (assembly GCF_907165205.1). Taxonomy (NCBI): domain Eukaryota; kingdom Metazoa; phylum Arthropoda; class Insecta; order Coleoptera; family Coccinellidae; genus Coccinella; species Coccinella septempunctata. The sequence continues at coordinate 6,876,648 of NC_058190.1, read as the reverse complement.
CTACTGATCCATGAAAATGCATCCCGTTCTTTCAATGTTCGAATGACATTTCAGGCGAAATTGTAACAGAACAACGATTTCTTCTTGGAGTTTTCGTTGATTTAAGTTTATCAGTATCATTTCTTCTAACTTGGCCCACCAAAAAGATGATTCTACTGATCCATGAAAATGCATGCCGTTCTTTCAATGTTCGAATGACATTTCAGGCAAAATTGTAACACAACAACGATTTCTTCTTGGAGTTTTCGTTGATTTAAGTTTATCAGTATTATTTCTTCTAACTTGGCCCACCAAAAAGATGATTCTACTGATCCATGAAAATGCATCCCGTTCTTTCAATGTTCGAATGACATTTCAGGCGAAATTGTAACAGAACAACGATTTCTTCTTGTAGTTTTCGTTGATTTAAGTTTATCAGTATTATTTCTTCTAACTTGGCCCACCAAAAAGATGATTCTACTGATCCATGAAAATGCATCCCGTTCTCTCAATGTTCAAATGACATTTCAGGCGAAATTGTAAGAGAACAACGATTTCTTCGTGGAGTTTCCGTTGATTTAAGTTTATCAGTATTATTTCTTTTAACTTGGCCCACCAAAAAGATGACTCTACTGATCCATGAAAATGCATTCCGTTTTTTCAATGTTCGAATGACATTTCAGGCGAAATTGTAACAGAACAACGATTTCTTCTTGGAGTTTTCGTTGATTTAAGTTTATCAGTATTATTTCTTCTAACTTGGCCCACCAAAAAGATGATTCTACTAATCCATGAAAATGCATCCCGTTCTTTCAATGTTCTAATGACATTTCAGGCGAAATTGTAACAGAACAACGATTTCTTCTTGGAGTTTTCGTTGATTTAAGTTTATCAGTATTATTTTTTCTGACTTGGCCCACCAAAAAGATGATTCTACTGATCCATGAAAATGCATCCCGTTCTTTCAATGTTCTAATGACATTTCAGGCGAAATTGTAACAGAACAACGATTTCTTCTTGGAGTTTTCGTTGATTTAAGTTTATCAGTATTATTTCTTCTAACTTGGCCCACCAAAAAGATGATTCTACTGATCCATGAAAATGCATTCCGTTCTTTCAATGTTCTAATGACATTTCAGGCGAAATTGTAACAGAACAACGATTTCTTCTTGGAGTTTTCGTTGATTTAAGTTTATCAGTATTATTTTTTCTGACTTGGCCCACCACAAAGATGATTCTACTGATCTATGAAAATGCATCCCGTTCTTTCAATGTTCTAATGACATTTCAGGCGAAATTGTAACAGAACAACGATTTCTTCTTGGAGTTTTCGTTGATTTAAGTTTATCAGTATTATTTTTTCTAACTTGGCCCACCAAAAAGATGATTCTACTGATCCATGAAAATGCATCCCGTTCTTTCAATGTTCTAATGACATTTCAGGCGAAATTGTAACAGAACAACGATTTCTTCTTGTAGTTTTCGTTGATTTAAGTTTATCAGTATTATTTCTTCTAACTTGGCCCACCAAAAAGATGATTCTACTGATCCATGAAAATGCATCCCGTTCTTTCAATGTTCGAATGACATTTCAGGCGAAATTGTAACAGAAAAACGATTTCTTCTTGGAGTTTTCGTTGATTTAAGTTTATCAGTATTACTTTTTCTAACTTGGCCCACCAAAAAGATGATTCTACTGATCCATGAAAATGCATCCCGTTCTTTCAATGTTCGAATGACATTTCAGGCGAAATTGTAACAGAACAACGATTTCTTCTTGGAGTTTTCGTTGATTTAAGTTTATCAGTATTATTTCTTCTAACTTGGCCCACCAAAAAGATGATTCTACTGATCCATGAAAATGCATCCCGTTCTTTCAATGTTCGAATGACATTTCAGGCGAAATTGTAACAGAACAACGATTTCTTCTTGGAGATTTCGTTGATTTAAGTTTATCAGTATTATTTTTTCTAACTTGGCCCATCAAAAAGATGATTCTATTGATCCATGAAAATGCATCCCGTTCTTTCAATGTTCGAATGACATTTCAGGCGAAATTTTGACAGAACAACGATTTCTTCTTGGAGTTTTCGTTGATTTAAGTTTATCAGTATTATTTCTTCTAACTTGGCCCACCAAAAAGATGATTCTACTGATCCATGAAAATGAATCCTTTTTTTTCAATGTTCGAATGACATTTCAGGCGAAATTGCAACAGAACAACGATTTCTTCTTGGAGTTTTCGTTGATTTAAGTTTATCAGTATTATTTCTTCTAACTTGGCCCACCAAAAAGATGATTCTACTGATCCATGAAAATGCATCCCGTTTTTTCAACGTTCGAATGACATCTTAGGCGAAATTGTAACAGAACAACATTTCTTCTTGAGAAGAGGATCGGCCAAAATGACGATAGAACCGAATGAAACGGACACTTTCACATCTGTTGCAAGATCAAAAAGCCTAGTAGAAAGTCAGGGTCTAAACCGAGAAAGGCTACTTCATCTTAGCATGAGTAGCCAACAAGCTGTTTCTAATTTGAATTCAACGCGGAAAACAGAATTTCTAATCTCCCTACTGTGCTTAACAGTGTAGAGGTAATTAAGGGTTGTATAGAGTCAACGGAAATGAACTTTTTGTTTACCTATAAGTTCTTTAAAGACGGATGTATTTTTTGGTACCACCAGAAGTGAATGCAACAGTAACCCCACAGCATATAGGAAATTACGGATATACCAGAGGAGTTGAAGGTGCTGATTCTGGAAATGTTACCAATTTGAACTAGGTACACTACAATTCTTTATGTTTCCTCCTATGAAGAGGAGTTGGATGAGACCGGAGAATACAAACAAATTCGTGAACAAATTCGTGACACTGATGTCTCTTCCTGATGGAATTTATCCTCATATTTGCAAGATGCTCTGATTCATATTGAAGGATTTGTAATCAAGACATTGAAAATATATATGTGTCAAACTAATTTACTAATAGAAGTTCACCAATAAACTAGTTGAATTTGAACAATTCTCAATGGAGCTCTCTTCATAAGCAGATATTAGACTATAGCAAACTTCACAATAATCTATCCTTATGAAATGGAATGATTAATTCTAATGTTGCGTTGAAAAAAAATCGTCGTCAAGTAGGCTATGGGGTTCTGAAGGTTGGAATTCTGTAATTTTTATCTTGTGATGAACTTAGAACATAGATGGGTCAAAATCACCAAGGTGGCAAATTCCACATTCTTTTTTATGATGAATATACCTAGCAGCCATTACTTTGATAATCAGCTCAAATTATCACTCAACTTGTATATGAACTATATTCTCTTTGGCAGAGCATAGAGTTGAATAGTTCACTAGTAATTTCATTTTTAAATTGAGCTATCGCATAAAACAGTCATTCCGGGAACGTTTTTTTGATGTTGATAATAAAATGGGGGGATAATCTAAGTAATTTTTTTCTCTCTGTCTGAAAGCAGTAGTGCGCAGTTAATAATCTAACACTGAAAAACTCTAATGAAATCCCAAGCAAAAACATTAAGGAGCAGGAGATCGCTATGAATTGAGCTTTATGATTGTTTCTTGGTATTGAATTCTGCAAATATGCTAATATCGCCGAAATATATACAAACAAATAATCTGTAGGTATGAGGAACCCTATTGATTTTAATATAACCAGATCCTGTTCTTGAATATCTGAAATAATACAGTATTATTTGAGTTTTGGGTGATGTTCCCGGAAATGACGACGTGTTCACGGAATGATGTATGTGTTCCGTAAATGACGATAAAGATAAAATGTAAGCAGATATTTAGATGTCATATTTATACATTTGGTTTATTCTTAATTATTAATCATTCTAAAGTCATCAACCTTTACGTTTTTAGCTTCATTTACACACTTCCATTGAAAGTATGCCACAGAATCTGTATCATCACCTGGCTCAAACTTTGGATTTTCAGAGTTATCACATAAACCATTCATACAGTCATGGGAAGTTATATCGCAACTATAATCCATGATATTCTCTCAACACCTCCGTACTTGATATTTTTTAAGTTTTTTAATTTGTTCAGTTTTAGTTCGAAACTTTCGTGCTTGACACATAAACAAGTTTCTCTATCCCTTAATCTTGGGGCAACTATCCAAAATGTTTTTGCCCTTAATAATATTGAATAGGACAAATTTATTGCAGCTCCGTTGAGTAATTTTGAAATCAGTTCTTTAACGGAGGTGTAGTTGTTGTTTCTTGATGCCTCTCTTCTTCACGAAATCTCTCTTGGCTGGGCACATCCTACTAACGTCATCCCTTTCGAAGAAATCTTCAACTTTTTGTTGAACTTTCGGCTTCAAAGCCATCTTACGCATTTTTGTATCACACACAGAATCGATGAACTGTTTCTTTGTTTTGGCAAAAAAGAATTAGTCATTTTTGGAAAACGTCCCTCTCTTTAGAATTTTTTCTTCGAAGTACTGGCTTTGTCTTTCAATTGCGTAGTCATTACTTCGTTGAATAAAAGAGTCTTGCGTATTTCAGGAGGTTCGTCGATATTTCCTTGCAATGCATCTAGTTTGCTTTTTGGTGTTGTTGTACCTGAGTTTTCTCCTGTCCTCTTTTTTTCATTTCTTCTCAGTGTCCTCTAAAAATTTTCATATTTACGTTTAATTTCAGCTATCATTTTATCCTGCCGCATTATTTTGCGGTATGCTTTGGATCTATCTTTCCGCACAATTTTTCTTCCCAATGACGTTTTCCTCAATGATAGTGTTGAGCTGCATCATCATTGGAATGTGAAGAATTATTTTTCATTATATTTGATATAAAAATTTCACTTTTCTGGCATTAGCCTTTTCTCGATTTCGTAAGTATGCTGAACTATTTTTCTTGAGTTGTTTTTTCGTACGTTTTTTTTATTTTCTTCAGACTTATGAGACTCCATATAGTTGAAAAATGAAACATTTATTAAAAACCGAGTTTACACCATACAAAATGAATTAAATGATCAATGGTTATAACATATACCATTTTGGCAATCAAATAGTCATCTCGGGAACATCATAGTCATTTCGAGAACGCTCCATCAAGTCCGGGAACGTTCCCGAAATGACCGTTCCCGTAATGATTTTTTCAAATACGAACCCCATTTTCTTACGTCAGTCATTTGCGATATCACGTTTGGCTTGGGTTATGTAAAATATTTGAAGTAAGTATTCTTTACAAACACAATAAAACATATATTGTTCAATACACATAATAAATGAACGCGTTCCCGGTATGATGACCTATTGATGTACGGTCTATAAAAAATGAATCGAAAGGTACTTACCATTTATTTTCAATTATTTAGATGAAAACCTTACTAGACAGTCACTTCCTTTAGACCTCCTACGACACTGGACCACATCTAATGTAAATACTGCGTTAACAAACATAGTTTTTTCGGGCGATCAAAACTGTTCACTGAGATGACGCTCTTATTGTCGGACATGATATTTTGTATCGATTTTCTTTAATTCAATTTTTTTCTTCAATAAAACCCTTAATTAATTGATTTAAGATACAATTTTAGGCCAATGAGAAAGAAAACTTGTCTAATTTATTCCATTTTATGAATATTCACGATGTTAGTTTCCAAAGATTGCTATTCCGGACACGTTCCCGAAATGATTTTTTGTACGTATTTCTTCAAATAATGATGAATATGTTTCATTTTTGAAGTAAAATATATTATGTATAGTTAAAATGAACACAGGTGTGAATTTACAAATGATAATTTTTTTGGAGAAAGGCAGAATTCAGTGATTTATTTTCTGTCAAAGGTAATTTTCCACCTTGGTGATTTTGACCCAGATACATGAAATGTATTGGATAAGCATTCCAAAGACTGGAGTGAGATAGATGCTTAGTGTCGCCAATCACAATTGAGACAGTTGACATTGTCACATCAATTTTCAGTACGAATAGATAGGAAGTATGTAAATTTTTCAATATATCGCCGTGTCGTGTTAGACAGAGAAACATCGAATGTTTGTATTACAAAACATTCATTTGTAGCACTGAATGTCCATTCCATGTATCTATGTTCTAAGGTGATGAACACATTCTGTATCAAGTATTTGCCTATTCAGCGATCTGGATTGTTATTATGATAAAATAATCAGCACATTGAAGATGGTTCATACCGACGTGTTAAAAGTATTCAAGGAATCCTACTTCCGAAATAGGTAACTAGCAAGATGTAGATACCAATAAAAGTTCAAGAAAATAGAAGGCGAGTGGAAATATTCTATGAATAATATTTTAGTTAATTCAGGATAGAGTTTTTCAATGTTGCTGTAGATTCATTTATAAATCTTCTGAAAGTACCTACTGTTTCGTGATGCATTTTCATTGAAACTGGCTCAAAGAAATAAGGGAGTGGTCATCCAAAGAGGAGAAACCCAGAGGTAATCAAGAATTTCGAAAATGTGATGGAAGAAATTCCACGAATCTGTTCGGGATCGGGTTTTATCACCTCAACTGACTGTGGTCTTTCTTGGCATGAGTCGTAGGATTTTCAAAGATTGCATCAATATTTTTCCTTATAGATTAGTTTGTTATCAGAAGGTAACCCTTTCGGGATGGCTTTTTGCCACTGTCTTTACAACCAAATCATTGATAACCTAAATCTATGTATTTTTCTGATGCTTCAATCTTTCTGGATATAACTCTCCAAATATGAGGATTTTGAGTAGCCAAAAACCAGTACATTTTTTTCATTGATACGTCAACTCATTTTCCAATGAGTGGAGTTTATCGGTCATCAGTCGGTGTTGAATGATCAAACCCATTTTCTTTGAACAAGTTATAAAGCAAAGATTATTTTGCCTTTTATAGCTGAAAAGAGTTCAAATGAATGGTACAATATTTATTTCCAACAAGGTGGATCCAGAGCACCCATTGAAAAACTTCGACATTCTGAAGATGATTTCAAATAGGCAATATTTTTTGATCTATCAGAAGAAGAATGCATACAATGTAATTAGGTGGACGATTTCTTTACATAATTGGTATAGTAAAAAAAGCATAATCATCTAAGATACGATACTTGTTTTGGTGCATGAAAGATGTGAACTTCGTTCGAAATTTTCACATGGAATTTTTCTAATCACTTCATATTTTCTGTTTCTATTCAGATCAGTGAAAGAGATACTTTTCGCACGTTGGAAGGAATCATCTCAGAATCCTGTTCTGTGAAGTTTTTGCATGAAGTATTTCAATCAAAGAATGGCGTTCGGATGCAGAATATAACTTTTCAAAACTGCATAGCATATCTACTTTGCGACTAGGCTAGAACTATGATTAATTCTCAATTTAAAAAAAAACTGGTTCTAATTTGTTCGGAAGTGAATGATTGTACATATATTGTTGCTGCATGGATGAGAAGGTCTACGAGTGTTGAGAAACAAAATGAAATAAAATAGAGGAATAAAACAATAGTGAATATATTTCCACTGGGAAAAAACAACAGAAGAAAATCTGTGGAATTTTGTATTTTGAAATCCTATTGTTTTCCATATAACTGGATAAGTAGAAACGGTTTCACACAAAATATTTATTTTCAGGATAAATTAACTTCTTCAGCTTCCCCTACCCCTACTTCTTGCGAATTGGCATCAGGATCCAGAAAAATTCAGCAATCCATTTCTGCATACATACCGAAAAAGGTATCGATGTCTACGAAGAAAAAAATTGATGCTCAGCTACTGAAGCTGTTTTACTGCGATTTCCAACCATTCAGAATAGTTGAAAACGTTGGATTACGCGATTTCGTAAAAACTCTGAATCCATAGTACGAGCTGCATTCACGGCAAATTATTTCAAGGAGTTTTATACCAAGTTTTACGAAGAATGTCTTCTTCGCGTCAAAGAAGTGGTGAAAAATATTAAGTTCGTTTCACTAACTACGGATTGTTGGACATCAACAAATAATGAGGAATTACCATTCATTTTCTAGATGGCGACTTTAAATTTCGGTCAACTTGGCCAAAGAACTCAAAATCACCACTGATGAATGGGGATCAGCAAAAAAAATTATTTTTGCAGTTTCCGATAATGCAGCCAATATAAAAAACGCGATTTCTAATAACTTGCAATGGATATTTTTTGGATGCTATGCACACACTTTAAATTTAGTAGTGAAAGATGCGCTGATATCGGTGAAAGATCTGTCGGGCGATTCTGTAAGCCCAAAACGAAACGATATCGAAGCGAAGCGATCATTTTCGTCGGATTGGTATTCTGTAAGAGCATTCGACAACAGTCGTGACAGCCGAACGAAAAACCGTCCAAGCGAAACGATAAGTTTTGGAACGCGTTATGATAACGTTGACGATGTAGGCTGTTATAATTGGTTGGATTTGGTCACATGTATTACGTAATATGTCAATTGTAAAAGAAAAAACTCAAAATTAACCCTCCTTTTGTTTGTGTTATTAGAATTAAATTCAAATTCAATAAAATTGTTATAAGTATACAATTATGTTACTTAGTTCATCTATATATTTCTACTGCCAACTAAGGCCCGTGAGATTAATGGTAGTTTAAACCAAGAATGAAGGTTTAAACTTTGGATAACGATTATTTCTTAAGATCAGACATAGTTAATCCATCAGAGATGGTTTAAACTTTCGATTAGTTTAAACCTTCGGGGCGGTAGGTTTAAACCATCCAAAAGTGATTAAACCCTATATATTCTATGAAACTATTTTCTACGAAGTTTTTGAAGTTTCTTGTTTGTTTTGATTCAAGAAATTATGTTTAGGTTTGCGTTCCCGGTTAGAGAATTATTGAATTCAATGTTTGAAAATGAACATGGAATTGGAATATGATAGTGATTCGGATTCAGATATTGAAATCTTGCACGAGTTGAATGATTTCAATAGGTATTATGATAGACCATATATTATCCGTGATCGAGAAAATCATTGGGATAAATGAGATGATATCGAATTCATTGGATCTCCAAAATATCTGCAAGAGTAATTTTGAGAAAAAAATAAGCCAACCCACCTCAAGATGAAATATCAACATTCAATTTCATATTTTGTCTCACTTGCAATCCATATCTTCTGAATTGCTATGTTCAAAAGCAATTTCCACTTCGAAATTTGCCTTTCGTTAGATACTAAATATAGATATTTTCAGAAACGAAGCACTGAACGCTATGTATCAACCATAGGTTTTACCTCACACCTCAATAATATAACAATAATAATGCTGATACAAAGATCACAACAGAACGCAATAAATTAATAAACTGATCGCTGCAGTCTGACAGAAGCACCGATCCAAAGATTAACACAGAAAACTAAGAAATGACGACCAATGAGTCACAATTAGTTCAAATAGCCAACTATTTTGACAACTATACAGGATTAGTTAATCTCATCTCATTTTGTAGTTGATCTTAACACGACGGTTTAAACCATAGATTAACTTTGATCGGAGATTTCTTAATCGGAAGTTTAAACTACGATTAATCTTACGGGCCTTAGTGAAGAATATTCTTGAATATTAATCTATGCCTATGCCTGAAGGCAATTTGCAAATATGATCCTTTTCGAAAAAGGTAAGTTAATAACACTGTGTTCGATCTAGATACGAATTTTCTTTAATATTTCTTTCTTCAGAATCTTTCCAATCGTGAAGGTAATGTAAAGAACTCTATATTGTACAAAAACTCAAATTTTTTAATGTTTCAGAAACCATGGACCGAAGGGTAAAAACAAACCAGCAGCAGTGGACGGTATTTTTGGATTTTGCGGAGCATAATCCAGAAATATTGAAAAAGAAATTCGACGCTGTAAATGGAAAAAAAAATATGATGAGTTGTGGAAAGAAGCAAGCACCATTTTTAATAGTCTGGGCTATCAGCAGAAACCAATGGAGAAATGGCAAAAAGTATGTAAATCTTTTGTAAACTAGATTGGCTTATACTACTTGAGTGGATTTATAATGAAATATATCAACTGTATTCAACCTAATCACTAAAGATCTACGTAACGGAACCTACATAATGCATATCGTACTATCCATTAGTTATTTATTTGAACCATAGTATGTAAATTACTATTTGTTATTGCAGTCCATCGCAGACTGGAAATCAAAAGTGAGAACAAAGGCAGCCGCCATAAATAAACTCTCTCAAACTGGTGGTGGCAGTCCGTCTTTGTCTCCACTTAATGATAATGAAAAGAGGCTTCTCCAGTTGATTGGAAACTCATCTGTGTAAGGACGCAGCCAACAGGAACTGGGAGCTGTAAGTATTTAACATGGTTGAACCTTTCTTGTTTCTGTTGTAAAATTGTCCTTCACAAAAGTATTTAGTAGTACAACCATTCGATATTATTTTTAGCCCGTTGGAAATACCATTCCGGAGGACCATCCCATAATTCCTCTTGCAGTAAGGATGCCGGAGGAGCAACTTCCTAGAATACCTATGGGGAATAGTATGCCAGAGGCATCTGGAATAAAAATAAAAGTTTCTCCATCTCTACTCCCACCTCCATTAACCCCACTCATTGGGGAGACTGAGGTTTCCGAAACCCCCAGGAAAAGGAGTAGAGTGGACAATTCAGGAAATGGTGGAAGAGGAATTCCACCTTGGATTCGATGCAGTTGATGCACCAACAAACGTTGGAGGTATTGAGAGGCATTTCAGACAACATTGGATTTCGCGATTTTGTTAGAACTCTGAATCCATCGTACGAGCTGCCTTCACGGCAAATTATTTCAAGGAGTTTTATACCAAGTTTTTACGAAGAATGTCTTCTTCGCGTCAAAGAAGTGGTGAAAAATATTAAGTTCGTTTCACTAACTACGGATTGTTGGACATCAACAAATAATGAGAGCTTTTTAGGAATCACCATTAATTTGCTAGATGGCCACTTTAAATTTCGGTCAACTTGGCCAAAGAACTCAAAATCACCACTGATCAATGGGGATTGACAAAAAAAATTATTTTTGCAGTTTCCGATAATGCAGCCATTATGAAAAGTGCGATTTCTAATAACTTGCAATGGATATTTTTTGGATGCTATGCACACACTTCAAATTTAGTAGTGAAAGATGCGCTGATATCGGTGAAAGATCTGATCGACAAACTAAGATCCATAGTGGCTCATTTCAAAAGAAGCTCGAAAGCTACAGGAAAATTGATGAATGCGCAAAAAAATGCCGGCATCGATAATCCCAAAAAATTGTTACAAGATGTAGCAACAAGGTGGAATAGCACATATTATATGATCGAGAGGTTGATTGAGCTTGAGAAATACGTGCGTTCCACTTTTGCTCTTCTTGATGTTAATCTGCCACAAATTTCTTCGAGAGAGTGGAAAATTATGAAGGACTTGAAACAAGTGCTAGAGCCCTTCGAAAATGCTGCACGAGCTGTGAGCGGTCAGCAATACCTGACAGCTTCATTAGTTATAATAATTACTAAAGGTCTCTTGGAAATTTGCCAAGAATTAATGAAAATCGATGTTGAATCAGAGGTCTAATGTGCGGTGAAAACTTTGAAACGGGGATTGAAAGAACGTCCCAGCAACGTGGAGTATAGTAATACGTTAGCTTTGTGCACGTTACTTGATCCGCGTTTCAAAACTTTTGGATTTAAAAATAGAGATGCTGTTGAGCCTGTACGGAAAAATGTAATTTCGGCCTTAGTGGAGATCGTTTCTGAAAAAGATGAAAAAAATCGACCGACAAGTTCCGCTCATTCAACTACTACAAATAGTGATATAGGTTTACTTTTGTCTGAAAGAGAATCATACCCTAGACCAGATAGAAAAGCCTACATTTTGGAGGCTCGTCCGGGATCTCAAAAGTGATTTTCATCAACGGGAATAAAAAGTTCATACATCAACCAGCATTCGAAGAAAGGATTGAAGCTACTTAGACGAAGTGCATCAACGACTGGAGAATTTCTTTCGACGTCCAACCGTAAGCAGCGAAGCAGACGACGAGGAGCAACCATCGCAATTGTGAAGTGTGTGATGTGTTTAAAGGCCTTGTGAAAATCTAGTGACGTGCAAAACTTTTGGATCACATACGGAAACAAGGTAGGATCTTTCCTTATAGTCGACGAACGGAAAACGAATTGCTTTATTGTGTGTTAACTCCAATAACTAGACGAAAGTTGCAGCACTTATTTTTTCGAATTGAGACTTCTTTGTTGAAAGACGAATTGGCTTCAGGCGACATAAGGATTTCTTCAAATTGTTCAAACATTTTGATTGAGATTTTACGAATAACTTCTGTGTATTCAAATTTATTTATTTTTTGTTAATTAGACATTTGATCCAGTATTAGACGTTAGTTACTAGAAAGAGGAGACGTATTGTTGTTTTGAAGTTTGATATTGCTCATTTTTTTTAATTACCATTGAGTATTATATTTTGGATATTGAGTTTCAAGATGAAGGGATTTTTGAATTAGATATTCATTCATTATTGACCTAGATAAGGGTGAGACGAACGGAATCTGTAGGATTGTGATTCCGATATTTTTTTTTTATAGATATTTTGATTTGAATTGTGTTTTCGTGTATTGTGTGAACGCTTGCTGATTAACGTTTTCGCGTGTCCATTAGGTAGAGAATTTCAGTTCGTTTTATTTTCGTTTTCGTTTCGAGTACTTTTTTTCAAAAAGCGATATGTATTTAGGCGAAATAGTTGATATTGAGCGCGGAATCTCGAGCGCGAAGATTCCAGCTATAAGGGCTCTACATATCGTTTGTTTCGGTTCTGAAGGGGAGAATTACAAGAGACGTCGAGCTCTACGTAATTTTGCTGGGTTTTCTTGGGGAATAGAATCGCAAGAACATAAAGAGCATTTAAAGCTGGTCTAAGAGGAGTTGACTGCGGCAGATTTGACAGCTATTTGTGAAATATTGAATTTGTCGTACGGTGGGTCGACCGAAGAAGCAGCCAAAAGAATATGTGATGATCTAGCTTCTCCCAGAGAAATCACAAACGATGAGGAGGATAGGGAATCGGAAGATGAGGGCAGCTCCGTGGTTTCCGCTCAAAGTCGAATTGAGCGTAATGGGGGCGAAAATCGAGAAGGTAGAAGTTGCTTTTCGCTTACGTTTAGAGACGTTGAAGACTCTATACGTCCATTCAGCGAAAATGGCGACTATCCGGTTTCTAGGTGGATTAACGATTTCGAAGAAATCGCAAGCTTGACAGACTGGACGGATCTTCAGATCTTGCTATTCGCAAAAGGATCACTTACGGGATTGGCGAAGTTGTTTGTGCAATCCCAGTCGGGCATTAAGACGTGGTCTTCGTTGAAAAAAGAGTTAATCGAAGAATTTGGGGTCCGTGTCAGTACGGCTCAGATTCACAAGTTGTTGGCCAAGAGGATTAAAAAATCCAACGAGAATGTGCAGGAGTACATCCTCACGATGCGAGAAATTGCCAGTAGGGCTAATATCGAAGATGACGCGGTCATTCAATATATCATTGACGGAATCCTTGATGATTCTGGAAATAAAGTCGTTCTGTATGGAGCAAGGAACTTCCGAGATTTCAAGGAGAAGGCTCGAATATACGAAGAAATTACCAAAAAGAGGAATCTCCCGGTACAAAGGAGAGAGGTCAATCCAAGTGAGAGACGTAGTACCGAGGGAAAACAAGGAACGGAAGTGAATCGGAGTCGTTCTGGACGAAACGAAGCTAAAGCTAACCACCTCAATAAGTACAGTCAAAACTGTTTTAACTGTGGAAAACAAGGACACATGTCGAGGGAATGTCCGGAGAAGGCCAAGGGCACGAAGTGCTATAAATGCCAGGGGTTCGGGCATATTGCAACAAATTTCACGCGAAAAGAAGCACAGAAGACACCTTCCAGTAACGTTGACATAATGGAATGCGTTCCAAAAAATTCTGTGGAATTGAATATAGGATCTTTCGTTGTCGAGGCTCTTTTCGATACAGGAAGTGATATCAGTATCATACGAGAAGACGTCTATAATAAACATCTTAAGGAGTTACCTTTGTCAGACGATGTCCTCGCGATAACAGGCTTGGGTCATCATAAGATGAGCACAATGGGTTCACTTCAGTTAGATGTGAAGATATGAGGTCATAGTTACTCATTCAAATTTCATGTGATGTCGAGGGATTCTTCTGGATTCCAGGCGATATTGGGTAGTAACATACTGAAGCAAGCGACGATTCACATTGGGGATGACGGCATTAGAGTCGATCCGAAAGTATCTGAAGACGATACGAGTCGATGCCTAATGAACATTGTTGTGGATGACGAGGAGGACGAAATCGATGTTGGACACATCGAAAACGTCGAGGTGAAAAAGGAAGCCCACGACTTGATGAAGAACTATGCGCCAGACAAAACGGAAATTACGGATATAAAAATGACAAAAATTCTCAAAACTGAGGAGCATATTTATCAAAGAGCAAGAAGACTCTCTGTACCGGAACAGGAAGAGGTAGACAAGCAGATAGATGAATGGTTACAAGAGGGCGTGATCAGGGAGAGCTGCTCAGATTTCGCCAGTCCAATTGTACTTGTCAGTAAAAAGGATGGCACAGAGGTTATGTTGTGATTATGGAAAGCTCAACAAGAATATCATCAAAGACAGGTTTCCGTTACCACTGATCGAGGATGTCATGGATCGCCTAGATGGAGCAATGTTTTTCACTACTATAGATCTGAAGAACGGGTTTTTTCATGTCGAGGTCGAGGAGAGTAGTGTAAAGTACACATCTTTCATAACGCCCACAGGGCAAAACGAGTTTTTGAAATGCCCTTTCGGTTTATGCAATAGTCTGGCGGTTTTTCAAAGATACATAAGATTCATCTTTCGGCCGCTTATAGCTGACGACGTATTGATCTATTATATGGACGACTTGATCATACCTAGTAATGATGAAAAGGAGGGTTTGAAAAAACTGAAACGGGTACTAGAAGTAGCAAAAAAGTTCGGGTTAGAAATCAAGAGAAAAAAATGCCAACTGTTAAAAAAAAAGTTCAGTTTTTGGGATATATCGTAAAGGGGGGGAAAATACAACCTTCGGAAGAAAAAACGAAAGCTATAGGACATTTTCCAGAACCACGAAAAGAGCAGGAAGTCAGGAAACTGTTCGATGATGAGAGATTCGGATATTCAGAGATTCAAATTCAGATTAAGATTGAGATTCAGAGATTCAGAGTCAGATTGATTCGCATAAGTGTCGGGTTCAGTTTTGAATATAGACGAAAGACGAATAGACGATTCAATATTATTAGATGTTTAGTCGATTAGACGATAAGAGTTTTGTTTTGAAGTAAAGACGAAAATAGTCAGCAATTGGTCACAATATATTATTATATTGTGAAGACTGATTTCAACGTGTATATTTGTTAATAAACTTGTAAATAGAGTTCGAGTTTTATTAACAACATCACCAAGAAGAAGGGAAATATAGGTTTACTTTTGTCTGAACGAGAATCATACCCTAGACCAGATAAAAAAGCCTACAGTGATGAGGTGATAAATCCCCAGAAAAAGGCAAAACTATCGATTTGGTCATCGATAGACCGGATTGTCAGTGATGAAGGCAATAAATGCTCAAACAAAACGGTGACTTCTAGAGCGATTTATTGAATTCCAAAGATATATGGAAGATGAAGTTCTTGACAGAAAAAAAGTTCCGTTGGTGTGGTGGAGTGAAAATAAATTCATAAATCCAAATTTGAGTGATAGTGTGCGACGAAAATGCTGCGCAGTAGCAACATCGGTTCCATGTGAAAATCTATTTTCGAAGGCGGGTAATATTTTGACAGATCGAAGAACCCGCCTGAGTGCCAAAAAAGTTCAATAACTTTTGTTTTTGAACTACAATTATAAATTATTATAATGTTTCTACATGTATTCTGTGTCGTTTTTATTATTATTTATGGGTGGGTACCAGTACTGACGAGCCACAATTTTTTTTCGTTATTTGTTTGTAACTTGAGGTTTTTTTATTTGATTTTAAAATATCTGATGCGATAATAATAATTAAATTACAGTAAAATCCGGTTATAACGACATTGTGGGGACCGTGAATATTAAGTCGTTATATCCGATGGTCGTTATATCCAAAAATGTGTATAAATAACTCAGAAACAGGATTCATCTATGTATTTTCTTTTGAGATCGTTATAACTGCATACATAACGAATACAAATAGGTATATACATATGCGAATACATGGATAAGATCATCAAATTCATACTGTAAATAAGTGTATGTTACAACATCGAACTTATTTATGTACATATACAATTAAACAGTAGTGAGTAGTAGGCTTAAAAAAATGAGTATCGCTCCGGTATTTCCCCGATGATAGGGTCGACAGCGCTTGCAGCGGCGAATTGTTACTGGTACGTCGTTATAAACGGAAGAAATAGAATAGAAAAGAAGAAGAATAGAAAAATTTTTGTCGCAATAAGCGACTTCGTCGTTATAGTCGAAGTCGTTACGTCCGAATGGTTTTATGTTGAATTACTTAGAATTTCAAACAATTGTCGATAATTTCTTCGTTATATACGGATTTTCGTTATAACCGGTGTCGCAATAAACAGCTTTCACTGTATTACAGTTCATTTTGATATTTTCATATGTGTTTTACATTTTTTGTGTCTGCCACAAAGTACAATAAAAAATTTGACAAGATGGCTTCGATTGAAGAAAAGGCCCAAAGCGTACGCAGCAGTGGAAATTCGACGCCCAGAGCGAGGTGCAATCTTCCAAAACTGGAGCTTGCCAAATTCAGCGGGGATATTCGGGACTGGTTGAAATTTTGGAGTCTCGTCAGCAAGATACAAGAGGACGCTGGATTGCGTGATGAGGACAAGTATTTGATGCAGTCAATGGTGAGGGGATCCAGAGCAGCAGAGTTAGTGAATAAGGAGTAAAGGATATCTATGGTGGTAAAGGGGTTCGACATAGGCTTGTTTCGGTAGTTAAAAAGGACACGTGCGTTTTTTATGATAAAACTAACCACAACAGTGAGCGGGGCTTCAGAGCTAAAAAAAAATGTCGTTATCGGAAAAGCAAGAGGTGCCAAAAACAAAACTAGTTTGTTTCGATTGCTTGCAAAGCGGACATTTGTAGAGGCATTGTAAAAAAAAGGTGAAATGCTCAAAGTGCCGTAAAAGACACGTCTACATATTGTGCTCTGGACAAAAAAGCCGTCCTAATTCGCGATCTAATTCGGAAAGCTCAGTAAGCGGTTAATATCCCGAAAGAATGAGCATTAGCCATAAAGTAAGTCAAGATGGGCGTGTTCTGTGGCATTAGCTTCCTCAGCGAAATGACGCGAAAGATGTGGTCGTTCGTGCGTTGATCGACACCGCAAAACTGTTACGTCTTGAACGAACTGGCTGAATATTTGGACTACAAGCAGCGAGGGCAGCAAGGTATGGTATGGTATGCATTTGCTTTTCGCGGTTTTGTGATATACCGCATGCAGCGCGTCTACAATTGCCTACCGAAGAAATGAGAGAGATGGAGAGTTATGACTGAATTATAATGCGCGTCTCGTCCTCTAGATCATAATTGTAGTATTAGTCCGGAAGGCAGGGGCTTTTTTTCAAGAAATTTCATCCCGGCTGAATTTAATACTGTATGTTGTAGTCACATTGCACATGACGGAACTGACTGTCAGCTGGTCAAGTAGCGGTGGGTGCGGGCGTAGGAGGCGGCGGAACTCGGGAAAAAATGCAAAATTTCAAGTGAATTTATCCCGGCTGAAATTTTTTATATGTAATATTGATATTAAATAGAAACATAAAAGTGAAGTCAGCCGATCGGCGGATGGTGGAAAATACGTCAGTCGAGCGCGTGAACTAGGGAAAAAAATTTGAAAATCAAGTGATTTCATCCCGAATGAAAACACCTCCATATGATTTCTTACATAAATGGAAATATAAAAATGATCATCAGCTGCGTGTCTAGCGGGGGAAAGACCGTAATATTATATATGGAAAATTTCAGCCGGTATATAATCACTTGAAATTTGGAATTTTTTCCCAAGTTCCGCCGCCTCCCACGCCCGCACCCACCGCATTCATTTCAAAGGAGCGCTCGTTGAATTTTTAATAGACGATTGGTCAAATGATGACATGGCATCGAGGATTGGGAATAAAACAGTTTTCGTAAACTATATGGAATGCCACAAATATGAAGTTGAACAAGGTAAAGTTCAACGATCATCCGATCCATTCTTAACGTGTCCAGGTCACGAAGGAGCAGACACAAAGATGGTTTTCCATGTATTTCATGCCTTTAGTGGATGCGATTTCAACTCAGCATTTTACCGTAAAGGAAAAAAAAACCGTTTGAAATTCTCCGGAAGTCTTCAACGTACATCCAGGCACTGAGTGACATCCCACAAATTCCCAATTGTAACCTCGATCAATTGTTCACATACTAAGCTATGTCTGCAGAATATATGGATTTACAGGAGTTGATGATATTAACACTGCTCGTGTATCAACATTCAATAGAGCATACGACAATAAAGATGATTGCAATCCACTTAACTTCTTACTCATTTCCGTAGGAATTCACCACAGTGTTCAAAGTATATGACCATAGAGTCATATTTGTCAATCTAAAATCCTGCGCAAGCATGCTCTATGCGTCCTCGGTGCTGGTTCAACCTTGAGCTGCGAATATTTGTTTCTTGTGTTTAAGATTGTTCGATTTCTCCTAAACTGAAATATAAGTTTCAGAAAAAGAAAACTTATGGATACCTGCGAATCCTCCTTTAGTGAAAGCAGTGATAGTGAAGAAAACATCCGAAGGTTAGAGAAAGAACTAAGAAGGATTAAAAAGTCACGTTTTCATCATAGAAAAACTCGCCGGCGCCAGAACTGAAAACGAAGCGAGTAGGCTCATTCAGAAGAGGAGAGTTCCTCATTTTTTGAGAATGAGAAAGAGACAGTCACCTGAGAGGGAGACTGTGGCAGGTATGCATAAATCGAAATCGAATATGTTTTAGAAAGAAGAACCCGGAAGCCCCGGATTACTATTGCCAACATAAAACCCCGATGTCCCCTGTCTTCCAGATGATTACAGGAACCTCGAAACTCCAGGATTCCTTTTATTAACAGATGTCGTTATTGCAATAGACGCCTGTTAACAAACATTGCCGGTCTCCAGTACGAATGCCTGTCTGTCAATATACAGATAGATGCCCGTTGTAAAAACCGATTGCCCGTACCCAGAACGGATGCCTCTCTGGCAATGGATAGATAGATTCATGTCTGTCAATAGACATATAGATGCCTCTTGTGAAAACAGAGGGGCGTACCCATTACTTGTAGCTGCCAGATGACATGAAGATCATCGGATATAGTTTTACATGGTACAGGCAGCGGTTGTTGGACAGCTGTCCATTGTATGGTCATCCTAGGGTGTCATTAAATATGCTTATGTGATTGTTTCATTTAAAACCTTCACAAAGCAAAGATAATCATACAATATATTTCTTGCAGGTGTACCTAGAAATCAAGTAGAGGCAGACAGATTAGACCCAGCTATAATGGCGATTTTAGGGCACACCCGAAAGTTAGAGAGAACTACCTCGCCTCCCATAAACAAAATCATTGGCATGGAAGTAAATCCTCAAAAATCGAATGAATTTTGAAGAAATCTCAAGGAAATATCCTCCGATTGAAAAATGCTTTTTGATGGCGGCACCAAAATTAAATGCAGAGGTGAAATCAGCTCTTTCTGAAACTGATCTCAAGAGGGACAGCAGACTGGTAAAAAGTCGGAACCAGCTAGGAGCTGCCCTAACAGATTGGTCAGGTCCTGAATGAGACCATCAAGGATGGAACAAATATTAAAGCAATCGAAAAAATTTTGGATGCTCGAAAAATAATATCGGCCATCCATAATGAAAATTCCAGCCTCAGAAAAAATCTGTTTAATACTGAACTAAACAAAAATCTGAGGGATATGAGAGACCACTCCTGGCATTTTCCTCTTTGGTTTTGAACTATCAGAAAAGCTGAAACAAAAGAAGGAACTGGAAAAAACCTCAATAGATTTGAAACCAGTACTCCCAAAAACCACTATTTAGGCAAGAACAGCAAAACGGTTACCAGAGGTGAGGAAGACAGTGAAGCCCACTGGTAATTTAAACCCTAAGAGCTTGTCATTCAATAACAGGGCCAGAACATGGAGAGCTGCCATAAACAAAAGCATTGGCATGGAAGTAAATCCTCAAAAATCGAATGAATATTGAAGAAATTTCAAGCAAATATTCTCCGATTGAAAAGTGCCCTTTAATAGAGGCACCAAAATTAAATGCAGAGGTGAAATAAGCTCTTTCTGAAACTGATCTCAAGAGGGACAGCAGACTGATGAAAAATCAGAACCAGCTGGGAGCTGCCCTAACAGCAATTGATCAAATCCTGAATGAGATCATAAAGGATGGAACAAATATTGAAGCACTCGAAAAATTGTTCGATGCTGGAAAAATAATATCGGCCATCCATAATGAAAACTCCAGACTCAGAAGAAATTTTTTTATCCCAAACTAAACAAAAATCTGAGAGACCACTTCTAGCATTTTCCTCTTTGGTTCCGAACTATCAGAAAAGCTGAAACAAAAGAAGGAACTTGAAAAAACCTCAAAAGATTTGAAACCAGTACTCCCAAAAATCACTATTTAGGCAAGAACAGCAAAACAGTTCCCAGAGGTGAGGAAAACAGTGAAGCCCACGGGTAATTTGAACCCCAAGAGCTTGTCCTCCAACAACATAGAGAGGCAGGCAGCCAGAGAACCAAACGAGGGGATCCAGACAACAGAGACTCTCGAGATACGCACAGCAGACAATCCAGAAGAGATGATAAAGGTTAAGGGTAAAATTTCATGCTCGACGATTACAACAATTCAGGGATGCATGGACAGAGCTTACCTCCTATTTTGTGAGTGAAAATCTTTTGTGTTTTGTGAGAATCTACAAGAATAAACCAAAATGGACCAGCAAAATCTCAACAACGCTCCCCAAGAAAGTGAAGCCATTTCGGTAATGGGGATAATGGAGAACCAGGCCAACTTCAAATAAAGATGATGCGAGTTGCTAGCCAACATGTCTAGTTCAAGCAACGACACCGACCACGTGGTGACCGCATAATTATCGTTAGCCCAGTTTGACCCCGAAGATACACCCTTTTCTACAAAGGAGTGGATTGAGGAAGTTGATCGAATTAAAGTCGAAACAGGTATGTCTGATAATGGTGTAGTATTAAAAGCTCGCCAAGCCCTGAAAGGTCGTGCAGCCAAATCTTATCAAAATGTGAAACCGATTGTTAGAAATTGGTCAACATTTTCTGGGATATAGAGATAGCGTTCCCTGAGAAAGGAAATCCGGCCACGAGGCTTAAAGCTGGCATGTTGATAAGTAGTGCAAATTTTAGTTCGTTAGTAGAGTATGCTCACGCAAAGTTGAATTCGATCAGGAAATGTAATAATAAGTTACTGTGGGAAATAGTGTTGAGCTTGGTAACACATGATATTTCTTACATTAAAAGTGGGATGTTTCGCCCACGAACCAGCTTTGTGTTTATATTTCTTAAATATATAAGATTCTCAGAAAATATAGAGGCAGAGCAGGAATCTAGATATAAACGCTAGGTAACAGAATACGAGTTGAACGATGAAGCCTTTTTCAAAATCAAGAATACTTTGGCACTCCACAGATGGACATTTTTACCTCCAGAAATAATGCAAAATGTAGCAAATTCATCTCTTGGAACCTAGACGCTGAGGCTGTATGCACAGATGCATTCACAATTCCATGGGATGAAATGGACCAACTAGCCCTAATGAATCCATTTTTTTCAGGAAAAGCCGAAACTCTGCACTGCCACAGCCTTATGTTCATATATTTAGAGAACAAGACCGATACGAACATCCACTAAAACGTTGTTCATAATTCATAACTCCAAAAAAACCCTACAAGGCAGTTACTAGCCAAACTATTAGCATGTGGATGAAGGAGGTATTGAAAAAGAGCGGTTCGGATACTAATATGTTCACCGCTCAAAGCACGAAGCATGCTTTCACTTTAGCGGCAAATAGGAAAGGCATTAGTCTCGACATAATAAGAAAAACGGCCGGTTGGTCTTCAGTAAGCGACACATTTGCCCAGTTTTTTAATAGACCAATTCAAGGAAGTAAGAAATTCAATGAAGCAATACTTATTGGGCA
The DNA here is from genome assembly GCF_907165205.1 of Coccinella septempunctata. Taxonomy (NCBI): domain Eukaryota; kingdom Metazoa; phylum Arthropoda; class Insecta; order Coleoptera; family Coccinellidae; genus Coccinella; species Coccinella septempunctata. The sequence continues at coordinate 6,854,407 of NC_058190.1, read as the reverse complement.
AAATGAGAATAACCTTTTGTTCGCAATAAAAGTAAAGTCATCAATTTCATTCTTACTGCTGTGAAAACACAAATTGGTGACCCCGACGTGATTGAAAAAGGAGACCTGTATAAAAATGGCACAAGAAGAAGACCAGGTATCAACGGTCGCCCTTTGGATGCCAAAGTTTGTAGCCGCCGATCCCGAATTATGGTTTGCCATGGCCGAAGGAAGTTTTCTTTGTTCCGGAGTGACACAGGACCGGACTAAGTTTGGCTACATCGTAGGAACCGTGCCAACAAAATTTGCAGCCGAGGTGAAGGACATCATCATGAACCCACCTACCGACGGGGCCCACGTAAAATTGAAAATGGAGCTGGTTCGACGTCTAATTGCCTCCCAAGAAGAGAAGACCCGCGGCTTACTGGAAAGAGAGAAAATGGGAGATCGTGAGCCATCACAATTTCTTCGTCATTTACAGGGACTCGCAGATCCAACCGTACTAGATGAACTGATAAAATTCCTGTAGATGAGCCGTCTACCAAAGTGTGTCCAGGTGTCATTAGTCATCATCAAGAACAACAACCTCGAAGACTTGGCTACCCATGCAGACAACATCATAGAAGCCTTCTGACCTGTTGTCCACCAGATAGCAGAGACGACCAACATAGAGTCCCTCATCAATAGAAAATTAGAGCAATTGGCCTTAGGACTGAACCAAGAGATAGCAACCCTGAGAGCAGAGCTGGGAGGACACCACCGAAGGCGACCCAAGAGAGATAGTAGCCGAAGCCACTCCCACGACCGTCGAAAAAGCCATAATCGTAGACGATCGCGAACGAACGGAAAGTGCTGGTAACATTCGGAGATTAGGAGAAGTGTGTGCAGCCCTGCAACTACATTTCGGGAAACGAGGGGGGCCTAGAAGCGGCGAGTGATCCCAGCCCAACGAAGCGCCGCTTGTTCATCATGGATCAGGATTCCAAGTTGCAGTTCCTGGTCGACACTGGAGTAGACCTGTGAGTCTTCCCACGCAGCTCAGTCACTGGCAGACGAGAGAGGTCCGACTACGTCCTTTCAGCAGCCAATGGGACACCCATCGCCACGTATGGTACGACCACCCTCACGCTGAACCTACGGCTACGCCAGATTTCACATGGAGGTTCGTCGTAGCAGACGTATCAAAGCCCATCAGCGGCGTCGACTCACTACTCGAGGAAAAGTGGTTAAGTGCTACATCCCACAAAACAAGACTGTCAACGGATCTTCCAGGTATCATGATCTACTAACGCAATTTCCAGAGATCACCAGACCTCCAGGAGCCCCAGGACGCATCAGCCACAACACCAGGCATCACATGCAGACGATGCTCGGACCACCAGTAGCTTCGAGACCACGAAGCTTGGCACCAGAGAAGTACAAGGCAGCCAAAAAAGAATTCGAAGCCATGCTCGGACTAGGAATAGCCCGTCCATCCAAGAGCCCATCTCTCACCGCAGAAGGGTTCTGGAGAATGGAGACCGTGTGGAGACCACCATGCCCTAAACGCCCAGACTTTCCCTGATCAGGATTCTGTGAGACACATTCAGGACTACGCCCACATCCTCCAGGGAAAGAAAATATTCTCAACCCTCGATCTAGTGAGGGCATACATCCAGATTCCCCTGGCCGAAGAAGACGTTCCGAAAAAAGACGTTCACAACGCCATTTGGACTGTTCGAGTGCCCAGTCATGATGCTTGGGCTGCGGAACGCAGCACACACTTCCCAAAGATTAATCTATGAGGTTCTACAAAGACTGAACTTCTGCTTCAGCTACATTGATGACGAGCAGATCACCTCATCGTCCGTGGAGGAACACATGGAACATCTTCGGATCATTTTCGAGAGGTTCCGCAACTACTCCATCGTTTTCAACCCAGCCAAGTGTATCTTCGGACAACCAGAAGTGAAATTGTTTAGTAACCTCGTCTCTACCAATGGAATAAGACCACTGCCAGACATAATCCAAGATATACTGGGGTACAGTCAACCAACAACCGCCAAAGACCTTCGAAGATTCCTGGGTATGATAAACTTTTATCGTCGTTTCATACCCCGAGCATCACAGGCATTTGCACTTACCCATGACCTGCTTGTGCCAAAAATGAAAGGAAAAGCTGAGATCTCATGGACCCCAGAAGCCACTGCAGCCTCGGAAGAAGGATACTAGCTTCAGCAAACTTGCTTGCTCATCCCAAGGACGCCGCTCCTCTAGCCTTAGTAAGCGACGCATCAGACACTGCAGTCGGAGCTACTCTGCAACAGTTGGTCAACAGCGATTGGCAACCACTGGCATTCTTCTCAAAGAAACTGTCAACATCAGAGACTCGGTATGGAGTATACGACCGTGAATTGCTAGCCATCTACCTAGCCATCAAACACTTTAGACACATGGTAGAGGCCCGAAACTTCACCATCTTTACGGATCACAAGCAATTGACGTATGCATTCAAGCAGAAGTCACAGAAGTGCTCGCCCAGACAGTTCCGACATCTGGATTATATCTCGCAATTCTCCACCGACATACTATAAGTTCCAGGAGTGCAGAAGGTCCTTTCTGATTGCCCTCTACGCATGTTGTGTACGCTCTGATAATTTGAATTTTGCCACAATGCCGAGATTTTGTTGTGTTCCTAAATGCATGATGAAGATTTGAGGGTGCTTGTTCTAACGAAGTGTTATGGCAGAAAAAAAGGGAAATATATTTTGAAGGTATGTAGTCTTACGTAACTATTGTACAAAGTGTAATTATTGGATTTTTCAGAATGTCAACCTACAAGAATTCTGAAGAAGTACAGTGGGAATATATTCCAGAAGGTATACAGTCTCTATTTGTATTTTTTCTAGTGTAATGTTTGGCATTATTTTTCAGAATCTCAACCTTGCTTCTGTTCCGGCAACTCACATATCTTAGAAGAAAGGAGAGCCGATTGAGGAGCAGAAACATAGCTTTGAAGGAGAAAGTAATGATATTGAAGATATCAAACACCTTGGGTTGCCTCAACTAGGTAAACAGAACAACATTAATTTTTTTTATGTCTCAACAAATGAACCAAAAACAAAAGAAGGGGGGACGTCGATACCCTCTTGATGACAAAATTTTTGCCCTTTCATTATATGTACTGTCACGGACGGCGAGAGGAATCATGTACAGCCAGAATGCCCGAAGTACAAGGCGCTTACGGTGGATCAACGGTGGAATCTTGTGCGCGAGAAACGGATTTGCTTCAAGTGCGCGCAAAAGAAGCATCGTCGCTTTCAGTGCCGAGCGAAGCCATGCGGCGTCAACGAGTGTCGCCGCCCACATCATTCGTCGCTACACCAAGACGAAGCAGAGCCCGAACTAGTCATGCCAGCTGATAATGCAAAGAAGGAAACCGTTTTGTCAGTTGCATCGGGACGTACTACTGAACCAAAGACGGTGCTATTAAAGATGTGTCCGGTCGTCATATCAGGACCCAAAGGTGAGAGAAAGACTTTCGCTTTGTTGGACGATTGAGCCACAATAACGCTGATCGACCAGGAACTGGCAGCCACTTCATTTAAGGGAAGTGAACATGAGTCAGAATGAAGCAGAAAGCCAGCTGGTAACGGTCAAGATTAGGGGCATCAAAGAAAACGACGAATACCAGATCCGGGCAAGAACGATGAATAACTTAACACCAGCAAGGCATTCCGAACACTATGTTGAGCTTCGATCACCTCAAGGACCTTGATGGGGAAGAAGTATGCTTCGAGTCAGCGCGCCCTGGGATATTAGTTGGAACAGATCACTGGGAGTGCATCGTTTCAAGAGATCTACGGATCGGTAAATCTGACCAGCCGGCGGCATCGAAGACCCGGTTAGGATGGGTGGTTCATGGGACTGCGCCTCGCCGCGCTATCTGCGAAGGATAGCTAATCTAAGAAGAAAGGAGAGCCGATTGAGGAGCAGAAACATAGCTTTGAGGGAGAAAGTAATGATTTTGAAGAAAACAAACACCTTGGGTTGCCTCAGCAAGGTAAACAGAACAACATTAAATTTTTTTATGTCTCAACAAATGAACCAAAAACAAAAGAAAAGGGGTCGTCGATACTCTCTTGATGACAAAATATTTGCCCTTTCATTATGTAAACAGAGTGATAAAGGATATAGATATCTATCTAAAATATTCTGTTTACCTTCAAAACGCATTCTGGCGGATGGCTTCAGAAAAATACCAAAAAAGGGGATAGGTATTATCTTTTCATGATTCTATTCATCTCCTCATATTTATTCTATATTCCATATATACTATCAATATGGTATTCATTTATTCTATTGAATTTAAAAATCAGAAGAATTGATCCTGTACATATAATTTTCTACATTTCCTAAATTGAGCATAAATTTCATACAATCTTAAGTACTGAAGGTAAATTGTTGATTGAATTCCTTCAAATTAATTAATTTTTGAAAAGATTGCCTGTTCAAAGACTAAAGTAAGTTGACTGGCACGAATCACCTCCGAACTACCGCCTATCACCCAACAGCAAACGGCATGGTGGAGAGAATTCATCGACAACTCAAGGCAGCAAAATAAAATGCCACAAGAACGACCGATGGACCGAAACACTTTCAGCGGTCCTCCTCGGAATGCGAGCAGCCTGCCGAGAAGATCTAAAAGCCACGGCAGCAGAACTGGTATATGGAGAGCAACTCAGATTGCCTGGAGAGTTCCTAGATTTCAGAAGTATAGATGACTGCGAGAACACATCCGACTTCATAGTGAACGTGAGACAACAAATGCGAGAAATAAGGCCCACTGACGAAAGGCACCACGTAGAGCGGACCAGCTTTGTGTTCAAGGACTTGGTAACTTCACCTTGCGTTTTCGTCCGGCATGATGGTCCGAAGAAAGGCCTGCAAAACCCATACGAAGTGCTCAGTCGATGTCCAAAACACTTCGTAATAAAAATAAACGGCAAGGAAACGACAGTGACAATCGACAGGTTAAAACCAGCCTACGTCATCGCCGACGACGACAAATGACGAACCAGCCAATGCAAGAACACCCTGTAGAACCCGATAGAGAAGATCAAACTTCAGCCCAGGAAAACCGGCCTACTAGATCTGACAAAAGAGTTCATTTTCCTAAGAGATTTCTACAGTAGGTTTCGTAACTTCGTCACTGGTGGAGGAGTGTAGGAAATTTAACAATTTCCTCATAAAAAATTCGCAAGTCGAATTCTTGGTAGACATGGTTAACACCACAATTTTTGGTGTGCTAACACATAAGCACCAGCACCGGTTACTACATCAGCACACTGTGCTAACACGAATGTGCTGTATAGCACACTGCCTCACTACTGAGCACATGTTTTACTGTTACCAGTGCTGTACATACAGAATTACGTTGGAAAATCAAATACACGTGCTACATTGAGTAACAGTTAACTGTGGCGTAAGAATGGGGCGGATATAGTATATGAAAAAGCATAACACCCAAATATCGAATGAAAATCAATTGTTTTAATAGTGGGGTCCTTTACTTTACTGAAATCAATAGTAAGTAGGTACATCAATTGAATAAGTCCTACTATATTTGTGGGGTAGTTGCGTGGTGGGGGTGTCATTTGAAACTCTTTGAAATTATATATCGAGATGAAGATTTATAAAAGTTCATTTCAATTTAGGTATTCTATTAAAACAAGATGCGTTTCGCTACATTGTAGTTTCTTCGGATGTTTTCAAACTACTGATATAAGAATATGGTGCTAGAGTATTGCACAATTAGAGAAGGGTTCAAAGTTAGGATATAGTAATGATTTTTTGATACTATGGGAATTCCATTAATTTTACCTAAGGGCCCTAAGGCAACTGAAGGTTTAAAGTTAAACTTATTGAAAAGTTTGGAAATTTAACCGTTCGAAGTAGTAATTCATTTAATGAGTAGACCAAATTGCCCAGTTCTTCACTCTTGAATGTTTTCAGTTGGATAGAGGTTCAGTGGAATTCTCATAGTAATAAGAAATTATTTGTGTCTTCTCATTTTGAACTAGACATAGTAATTTTTTATTACTTTGGGAATCTACCCGAACCTCTACCTAACATTCAACATTCAAACTATTCTGTCTGTTCATTCAATAAATTCTCAGAATATTTAAAACTGTTAATTTCTAAACTTTCGAATAGTCTTCAGTTAGGTAGAGGTCCAGTAGAATTCCCAAAGTAGTTAAATTTTACTATGGTTCAAAATGAGGTGATACAAATAATTTTTATAAGGGTTGGTTTATGCTGGCCGGTATCTTATTCCCTAGTCCTTAAATCAGGAAATGAGATTGAAATGTTCAGGTGTTTTTATTTGAAACTGCAGTATAAGCCCACTCATAAAAGCATACACGAGCCTGAAATCTGGAATTTTATATTTTCGTGAAGCTAAAAATAGTTCAAGGGATTAGGGAATTAGGTACCGGCCAGCACAAACCAACCCCAATAAATAATTATATGAATCTCCTCATATAGAACCAATAGAACCATATAGTAATTTTCTGACTAATTTTGGAATTCCAGTGAACATTCATCCTTTCCGTTGGATTTCTCATCCACACTGTTGTTGAATTTTGTCATCGTCATCGTCATCGGATGTAACACGCTTTGAAAACAGGTACCGATACCGATGTACCGGGTTGTCGGTATATTTGTAGCAAGGACAAAAAAATGATGAATAAATTTTTGAAACTTTTGCATGTTCAAGGAACTCTGAATCGAGGAACACATCAGTCTTCTTCGAAGTTCGAATGTGATTTGTCCATGTCCAGTTCCGTTATGTGTGAAAAGCGAAAAAAAAATTCTTTCAAGTGTGACATTTCGTGAGAATAATATCTAAAGAAAAAATGTCTTCGAAACAAACAAGTCAGGTGTGGCTTCATTTCTCCAAACCGAATGAAGAAAAAAGGTGAAGTGTTTGTATTGTGGTCAGCAGTTATCGGTGGCGAATAAGTCTACAGGCCCTTTGATCAGACATTTATCGAGGAAGCATCCTACCCAACAATTGATAAGGCAGTCGTCACCGCAGATTACGACAGAAGGAAGGGAAATAAGTGCTTCCAGTTCCTCCACATCCGCAACTGAAACCGTTCCTGCAGCAGCATCAACAGCCTCGTCAGCCTCATTACCACTAGCAAACCGAAATATTTCGCAAGCAGTTGGTACTACAACGCGCCCTGTTCATGAATATTTCACTAGACCTCTACCTATCTCAAAACAAAGGGAAATAGATAGACAATTAATATCTATGATTACTAAAGAATATCATCCTTTTAGTTTGGTGGAGGGTGAAGAATTCAAAAACCTAGTGAAATTATTGAATCCTAGTTATAATTTACCGACTAGGAAAACTGTGTCGCATTCTCTAATTCCAACAATCTATCAACAGACTGGGCGGAGTTCAAGGAATAATGACAGTTTTTTCAGTATAACTGCCCATTATATTGTCGAAGAAAGTGACATTTTTATCCTCCGATTTGTTGTGGTGTGATTCATACACAGACAGACATACGGCTGAAAATATCTGTGAAAAAATCAAGCAGACTCTGTCCAGATGAAAAATTGATAACAGAATTGCAGCCATCGTCACAGATAAAGCCTCCAATATGAAGCTGGGAGTTAGAACAGGTGGTTGGCGTCATTGGGGTTGCTTTGCACATTCCCTCAACCTGATTACCCAATTTGGTTTGAAGGAAAAAGAGGTGCAGGTGGTGGTGGACAAAATCAAAGCCATTGTTCGGTATTTCCACAAAAGTAGTCATGCTTTGGTAAAATTGAAGGAAATGCAGGAACGGTTGGGGCTTCCAATTTTGAAGCTAAAAAATGATGTAAGATGGAATTCCACCTACGACATGATCAGACGTTTGTTATCCATGAAGAATGCATTGATATCTACGGTTGCAATGATGAATTCTTCATCGAGGAACGATGATCATGTTGAGATGTTGAGCAATGAAGAATGGGTCATCGCCGAACAATCCATGGATATCCTTTCAATGTTCGACATGCACAAGCTACAATCCTGGGACCCCGATTCAAGAAGTTCGGTTTCAACGACCTATCAAAATACAAGAAAGCCGTTCAAAGTATGTACCACAAGGTTGGCTAATATAAAATGTGATGATATCACAACATCTGATTTACAAGAACTAATCAGATGATGTCGAGAAGATTCCGAAAACGGATAAATATAGTGCTTTATGGGAGAGATTCGATGAAAGAATTCGTGAAAGAATATCTGAATCCAGTAAATCCTATGGCTTCTGCTATAGTGGTAAGTTGGACAAATATTTGGATGAACCATTGTTACCTAGATTGGATAAGAATGGGTTAGTGCAAGATCCGTTCATATGGTGGCATCAACGGAAACAAATATATCCCCGGCTGTTTCAACTAGTTAAAAGAAGGCACTGCGTATTAGCAACTTCTGTACCATGCGTAAGAAATTTTTCGCATAGTGGACAGATAGCCAGTGAAAGAAGAGAGAGACTGAATCCAGATGAAATATCTCAAGTTGTCTTTTTGAACTATAATTTAAATAATAAGGATTGATTGCTATTTATACTGTTCAACATTTTTTTTGTATGATCTGCTTCTTTATTGTTAATAAATAATTTATCTCGATAGCATTTTCTTTTCAAAATGAAAAACTTTTGAAATAATTCGAACAATTATTATGAATAATTGTAAAGTTCCCATACGTTAAACAGAATTCATTCAGATTCAATAATCGAGACTTCAAAACAGACGACCAGCTAAGAAAATTACGCATATCGTTTCCGCATTCCACGCCTGCAGACACAAAAGGTTTTTCTCAAGTACACTCCAGCTACTCGAAGACGTGCAGTCCCAACACATCTGTTGACCATTATCAGGGCGACACTTAACCTGCACCCTGAGCCTGTATTCCGGATGTCAACAGTGACCGCACATTGGTGCGAAACAAATTAGTTTTTGTTAAAACGACATCGCTTATATTTCACTCTTCAGGCAACCCTCATAAAGTTGGGTTCAATAAACTGTGATATTCTGTTTGAATATTTCATTTCACTTCCCTTTTCCCTGGTAAAATAACGCAAGTTCCGGCTCCACACACTCAACAACCCACAGTGTTTATGCTTGTTGGTTTGTCCAGAAATTGGAAGCAACCAGTAGCTTTCTATTTTAGTCACAATGGTTGTAATGGTACCGACATGAAGAGATGTTTGCTAGAAGTCCTATTTGCATCAAAACATCATGCTCAATTTAATGTACATATACTCCATTCACTTTTATTTTAGCAGTCGGTTGGCCATGGAAATTTGACACATTTCACTCTGTATAGTACGAAAATGTGGGGTTATGAAGCTTGTCAAAACATTTTTGGGTTTTAAATCAACGCTATGTTGCCTGTTCTACGTAAAAGTTTCTGTTATTACGTATTTTATCACAATGTCGAATCTCTTCGGAAAATATGTGACAAAAAATAATTGAAGTTTATACAAACTAATTGAAGGCATACCAAATCCAATTATTTGCATGGAAAATACAAGAGATCAGTATAATATCATAATATGCACTAGCTTGAGGAGAGTTAATGTTCGTTATTTTCTTTGGCTTACATCATTTGTAGATTTCAAAAATATTAACTCGAAGATTAAATGCATATGATGCAGTGGTTGGCAATGGGTATCTCCCGAAGGAATTAACAGATAATTACAAGAATGTTAAATTTTTCAACAAAAATCATCTTGCATCAATATAAGTAAAAGGAGTTGAAGGAAGTTTCAAGTTAAGATGCAACTTCACCGTTGAACAAAAATTTCACATGAATAAACAGTAACAGGGCAACTTGCGCGTATTTGTGGCTATTCATCTTAATATATTGATGTAATTATAATAATTAGGTATTTATTAGTACCCTCAGACATTTACATTGTATAGGACAAGTCAAATGAAAAACAGAAAAATCCATTTTACGGAACTTATTCTCCGATGTCATTTATCGAAAATCCTGTAGTAAACTTTTCGCATTAATTCACTCAAACATAAAATTCCCAAATGCCAACACTTTTTTGGGTCTCCCAATAGAAGGAAATTCTTTGTCATACTCTTCATTCGCAATCTTTCTGATTGTGGAAATATTCAGCTGAAATATAAGTCGTTTAGATTCAGATGAAACATTATATAAATTCTCTTACATTGAATATGTTCGCTATCGTCTGACGTATTGTGGATTTTAGAATATCAGGGTATAACTATTTGAATGAGCGGACCTGAATTCTAAATAGCACTTCCTGAAACCCTGTCTCTTTTTTCAATCACTTTCGGCATTTTCGAATTTTCGTAATAAAAATTGATATTAGTTGTGGCAACGGCGTTATGACATTAACGACATTTCATGAGTGCCAACCTAACTTCGTTCTAGTTACAAAAACTTGAGAAAATTATTTCATGGCCAACCGACTGCTAAAATAAATTTGAATGAAGTATAGATGCAACCATTTGTGATATGGGGACAAGCAATGTGAAACGCATGAAAAATCTAGTCATCTGATTACTCTATACTCTAGAGATATTTTCATCCAACTGAAGTTTTCTCAAGTCTCTGGTAGTTTCTGGTAGTATTATTATTATAATTGTAAACCAGGTCTTTTGAACGAAGTGTTTGAATACTTAAAACATGAAGCGAAGTGCCAAGTGCCCCATAATAGGCATCTTAAAAAGTGCGCGTTGATTCTGGACGATATGGCAATACGAAAGCAACTTGTTTGGGATTATTCCAAAGGAACATTTATGGGGAATATGGATTATGGAGGGCTGATCGATGTGGACTTTGAAATGCCTTCATCAGAAGTTCACTTCTTCCAAATCGTGATCTACACAAAGAATTTGAAATGCTACATAGCTCATTTCCTAACAAAGCAAATGCTGATATCCAAACGCAGTTGATAACAACAATTTTAAGAAGTTCAAGTTAGGGTTACCATTAAAAGAATTTTTATGGGGCGATGTTGCAATGCAATAAAAAAATCTAGGATGCGATCTTAATGCAGATGATCTCAAAACCTTCTTCAAGCATCCTTCTGATGGCAATATAAATGTGTATTGTATTTTAGATCCACGTCATGTAGAGAAGCTGGCCCGCGAGAAGCTGGCTGAGAAAAATCTTCATTCTCCGAAAGGTAATGTAGGATTCACAATTCGTCAATGTGTACCTACTTATATAATATATTATATTGTAAATAAATGTTGTCGTTCGTGGAAGACACTAGAAATCTGATCTTTTCGAAGTCTTTTGTTGAAGAAAATATGGGAGAGCTTCACGCTTTGAAGAAAAAGAGATAACTATAGAAATCCCAAGATAAAGAGGTGACTTTTTTTCAGGGCATGTTGATTTGTGGTAATTGATTGCCAACCCCTACAGATGGTACCTAATAAGGGAAAGGTCGGAAGTTTATGGCAACAGAACAGACATGTTGCCATAAAGACCGTAAACGTGAACAATGGGACAATTTGAAGACGGCGTAAATACTCCGTGCATGTGAACCAAAGCTACAGGAAGGAAAAATTGGTATCCGTAGAAATACGTTTGCAGAAAAAAATTTGCAGTCCCCCACAGGAAACATTTATTGGCAGTTTGCCAAGGAATTAGAAAAAGTTCAAAGGGAGGAAGGTCTAAGGTTGGCTGATTCCCTCTCATGTCAGCAATCATCAATTATAAAAATAGAATTATGAATGTCAGATTAGCCACTGAAACAATGAGTAATGGGGTAGCGGATGCTATTGAATTTCTTGATAAAAAATGAAAGAACTTACAATTCAAAGATAGCGCCGCTACCGTTGAATTCATTAGAAAAATTCTAGAAATCCGTTCCAGAGAGGGTTTAAAGCTCCAATTAGACCTTCTTCCCTGAAGTATGCGGAGAAGTCAAGGCGGGCAGCTAAAGACATATAAAGACTCTCTTCATGAGAAACTTAAACTCTTAAATGTACAGAACAACTGGGAGGCTTAGACAGAGGATAGATCGCAATGGAGACGTGTTGTGAATAGCTACAGCGCGGAATCGGACAGATGTCGAAATCCATCAGCGGAAGGAAATTTTGAATGTCTTGAATGTGGCAGAGTGATCACCTCGAGAATAGGTCTTTTCAGTCATCGAAGGACTCACCGAAAATAGGATCTGTGTGGGAGTTTCAACTCTATCATGTAATGTAATATAATCCTTCTTTGTAACTTTTTACACTCGACATCGAGTTACAGCAATATATTTTGAAGAAATTTTCAGTGAAACTATAGAATATTTAGAATCATTGGAAATTGATCATACCAACATTATTTTTCACTGTCGAAAGACATTCGCTTTAGGATTTATTTTGACCATGAAGAGTGCACTAGGGCTAGCCAGGGAGCTTTTATTTTCAGATGATCCTTTGAAATACTTCCTCACATATAAGTTTTCACAGGATCATCTGGAATTGTATTTCTGCTGCATCAGGTCAAGGGGGGCTGGAATAATAATCCAAATTCACAGCAATTGAAATGGTCACTTAGGCAATTATTATTTTGAAATTCAATAAAGACCTCTGTTAATGCCAATTGCTGTAAATTTGGAGAGTATTGCAGCCCTGCATTTGAATTTAAAAATCAAAAGAGTGGTCCAAATAACTTCGAAATGGAAAGTATTGAATGTTTCCCCAGATACAGGAAAATGTTGTATATTATATTTCCGGCTACATAGTGCGCATTCTGTCAAAAAAAACAGAGTGCAGCCACTTTGTAGATATTCTACAAGATATGAGCTCCAATGATGGTGACCATATACTTACAGTTCACCCCCTGAGAGATATAAAAGCTTCACAAGTTTTGTTAGTTAAGGTGGCTTGGTTCTTGCTTCAAACATTGTATTTTTAATTGTATCATGTTTGGAAAAGGAAATGAGAAAACTGTTTGATGATAAAAAAAATTTAATAATAGAGGTGAATATTAAAAAAAATTCATTCAGTATTTCTCCCAAAAGATTCATCTATTTCAACCATCTCACCCAGTCACTAATGAATTAATTTGAGAGGAACTCCATGAAATTCAAATAATTTGTAAAATTTCAAATACATTTATAAAGTGTAGAATGTTTCATCAATCAAAATTATTGAATGATGAACTTCATGGGGGATCCTCTACTATTCGTCAGAAAATGACTAAATTAATTTTATTTAACAATTGTTAAGCAAATGTAACATTTTTGTCCCAATTATGTTAAATAAAAATAAACTTGTATAATTTTTCTGTTTATAATAAAAAAAAATTTTCACTATACGGGGTAGGAACCTGAGTAGCTGGAAGCATATACAGGGTGAGTGTTTGACTCGTACAAATATTTTACAGTAGATTCTTGAGGTCAAAGGAAACACTTTTTTCCTTTACCATTTTTTTTTTCGAATCGGCTCGGTTCAAAAGATAGGGGTTGTTGTAAAACATAAATAAATGTTATTTCAAGTTCTCACAAACGGTTTTATCGAATGAAATGAATTTCGAAATATAGTTTTCGAGTAATTTGGCGTTCATGAATAAAAAATATCTGTGAAATTTTAAAAATTGGTTACTTTGATCGCATGCAATTCTTTTAAATCTATATCTTTTCATCAGGGGTGAATCGGAAAAAATATGGTACATGAAAATTATTTTTTTTTTGACCTCAATAATCGACTGTAAAATATTTTTACGATTCAAAGACTCGCCCTTTATATAAATATATACACATTCACCAGGTCCGTCCGTCATGTAACTGGGGAAAATCTGGCCAGCCTAAACTGAAATAACAAAGCTTACCATTTGTAGTTCAGAAAGAATATGTTATCACTCGAGTTAGAAGTCCAAAGATGAAAGGATATTGTTCATTTAAACTAACACTGTTCACTTTTTCACAATAATATCTAATATGAAATGTAGAAGGAAGGATAAATACTCGTTTATCAACCATCAACAATATTCCAATCTTTCTCAGGTTATTGAATGAATATGACCAATGTTTAGAACTAAGAAATGCCAAAAATTGTCTTGCACTTTCGGACCTTGGGGTCCTACGCTTGAAATTGCTAAGCGTACCGGTTAATCTGCCAGTACTTATTTCTCTCTCTGGAATCACCGCACCGCACCGCACCGCAACCGTTTTTGAACTGAAAGGAGTGCCAACAAGATATTTCGAATGTGTATTTCAAAGGTCAGTAGAATCTTCTTGGGCGATTCTAGATACCTATTGAACAACAAAATTGTGCATAGATACCCTTCATAAGTCATACAAATCTTTGGTAAGAAACTGTCATAAACTTTCAGGTAATAAATTAGTGCCGACAACTTTCTCCATTCCTGTAAATCATTGCCAGGTAGTTTCGTGAGTCATGTCAAATAAGCATAAAGTGACCGCTTTGTTGACAAACAACGTATCCTCGAAAGCCTCTTACAAATCATTTTTCAAGATTGTGCCCTATTGATTTTAATTGAGGAATTTTTCGACACTATTTGGTGATGATTTGAATTGGATAAGAAATCCGTTAATGATTGCAAGTTTAGAGAATTAACTTGATGAGGATGGCATAAGTCTTTTAGAAGAAGACCTCGTTCTCCTCATTAGTTGAGGAGATCATTTCCAAGAGATATAAATTGGTAGAAGAGAGCCTAATGCAGGCCATCACGCTCCCTTGATTTGATACCTTCAGATTTTTCCTTTTGAAGTCGATTGTGTATAAAACACACACCGAGATGTAGAAGAATTGAAAATAAGAATATGCAGAGCATGCCTTGAAATTAAAGTGGAAATTTTCCAAAACCTTAGAGCCGTATTTATAAATTGATGGTTAATATTTTGTCTTCAGATCAATGAACAACTTTTTGAAAATATCTTATAGTGAAAAATTTTTCCTAATTTTTATGTTTCATCGCAACTCTTGCTATCGTTACTATTCTACTCTTTCTTTTATTTTTCGGAAGTAACAAAAAAGTTTGAGTGTATGGAATTTTTGAAAAATCCGTCGAATTATTACCTTTCAAATAAAATGTCACTCAACCACCCTTTCCATTTTTGTTTTAAAGGGGTTGATGCCATCAAACACAGAGTTGATACAAAATTATTGGAACTAACCGTATAAAATATGTTTACCTTACTCCGCATTTTTTCTGATGTTGTATAGGGGTTTTTAAGGGTCGTACCCTTTCAAGTTGACACACTGTATGTACAATTTTCCTTTTTCTCAAGTTATATTCGTTCACTTCACTTCCACTAAACTCTGTTCTTTTTTTTCTGTCGAATACACTGCAAACTTCTCTGACCACTGCCGTTCTTGAACTGAGAGAAGTGCCAAGAACAAATTTCGAACTAGCATTTGAAAGGCCATTCAAATATTCTCGGCAAATTCCCCCCCTCCTAACAATTGAATAAGGTTTAGACATCCCTCTAGGTTATTTACCATATTTCATATGATCCTACTGTCATGAGATTCCTGGTACTCACTTTGTCATTCGAAGTTACTGCCAGGTACTTTTCTTCGTTTTGGTAGAATGGGCATGAAGTCACCCCTTATTGATATTTTCCTAGAAACATTCTTTCAAATAGTTCGAAATTACGCCTAATCCCTTCTGACTCAGAGGTTTGTCTGAATTGTCGTAGCATTATGGGTATAAATTCTTCAGAATAACTGTATACCCTCATAATTTTTCGGCACGAAGTCTTCTATGGTGTAATGTACAAGCATAATGTATTCGCTTACTAAAGCACGAATTTTGAATCTACAGGATGTCCCAAAACTAGTGAATCAAACGTCACTCCACGATGCAATGTCTAATTTCGAATTATGATTTGAAGAATGGGATCTTCATTATTGACACATTATTTATATTTTGTGAACAAGATAATTAGGAATATAACTGGGGACAGACATAACTCTTTGAAATTTCAAAATCAATGGGTTATAAATACAACAGGTCTAATGTACCAAAATTATTTCATTGCGAAAATTTAAATATTTAGATGAAAAAAAACTATTGTCTGTTTTTTAATTTTGTGAAATTCACCAAAAATTACCCTGCATTTAGTTTATATAAACGTTTATTATGTTCATCACATAATATTTTCCAATTCGTTTATTTCCGAAATAAAATCTGACTGTGAAAAAAACGTAATTGCTAACGGCAATCGGCGCTAGATATCCGTCAATCAAGTGTTGATGGCCGATCAAGCTTTGTTAAACCGGGCATTAGGCGGACTGCTTATATAAACGTAAATATATGAACAAGATGAAGATTACTTAGTATACGGAGCGAAATTTCAGATTATTAATTCTACCCACATACAAAGAAACATTCAAAAATTGCACAAAATAAAATAAAATTTTTTCAATAAAGCTCTGTTCTATTAGAAAAAAATTGTATGTAGCTTGTAGCAAATTTCGCATTAATCTGTTCTTAAAGCTATCTAACGGAAATCGTTTTTAAGTGGGATACTTGTACAGAGTGTTCCAAATTCAATGATCACTGAGAGCATCTCGAGAACTATAAAACTTAAAGAAAAAAGGACCCCCTATCTTTTGTATCAAAATAACCAGATATCAGAAAGCAGATCATGGATATCTTGATTCGTTCTCAAGTTACAGAGGGCGTGTCTGAAATATTCTTCATACTGGTTCGTGTTCCAAATATTCGAAAAAATTGTAAAACACATTTTTCAATAATTTTATATCATTTCAGAGAAATAGAGAATATTCGGTGTTTTATGAATAGGATACCCTATATTTTTCAAGACAGTATTTTTACTCGCATCGAAAAGCATCTCGATTTTTCAAAAATGTTATCCGCTTAGAAGATATTATGTTTTTCGACCATTCGACCCCATTCTTGAAATGGGACACCCTATATATGAATATTTTTGATTTATTCACAGATATAATTCATTTTGTGCCTATTGTTATGTTGTTCAATAAAGATAATACCATATAGGAGGGATGCATCATTTGAAAATTTTAATTTCATGAAAAATACGCATGAATTGAATCTACCATAGAAAATCAACATAAGACGAACGCGAAAGAGCACTAATAGAACATAGAAGTTTTCTATTTGTATCAGGTATCCCATGTCAAGAAAACTGAAAAACTAAATATGTATCTATGAAACGGATGACATTTTTGAAAAACCGGTTACGGGACGCTTTTCAAATAATCTGCGACTAAAAAATTTAATGAAGGTATGAGTATAAAATGATTATAAAGAGCATGTAACAACAGAAGGAAATAATTGATTCATTAAAAAGAATTTATCTATTACAGTTCAAGATCTAATTGGACTGAAATAGAAACAGTTAATATCTCAATATATAAACATATAGTTTTCAGAAAAGTCACTTATTTTAGTTGAGAATTCAATTTCCTTTTCAAGCGGCGATTCCGTTGATCGTAATAACAAATTAATTTATAATATAGAATAAAGAGATTAAACGATCGTAACAATACATAATGTGTTTCTATTACCTCTCATGAAAACTAAACACACTGATGGAGACATTCATCGCAAATATAATTCATAATATTAATACAAATGATTGTGCATTACACTGTGGAATGAGGACAGAGCTTCAGTCGTTCCTTAAATTTGCACTTTTTTATTATCAATTTTGAATATTATTGAGAAAACTACAAAATTCAAGTTCACACGGGTTTTGGATTGGTCCCATAATATATATAAAAATACCTATAATTAGTAAAAATATACCTTTTCGAAACTATCGCGATTTCAAGTATTTAAGACAACTTACCCAAAGGGAATTATACCACTTCTGACTAACACCGACTACACCATTTTCTAACTGATTCGACAATGCCATGAAGGCATAATTTTTGATTCGACACTTGAGCATGTTTGAACCTTTAATCGAGCTCTTATGAACAAAAAATGTTCACTTTACTGCTTCTTTTCAACTTATAACCGTTCGCGCTCACTAATCTCTTTTCTCCTTGTTTTTTTTTTCTCCCGAAAGTTTGCAGCCTTCTCTGATCACTGCCGTCTTCGAACTGAAGAAAGTGCCAGCAAAATTTCGAAAGAGCATTTCAAAAGTCATTATAATATTCTTGGAATATTCTGCATGCCCATTAAACAATGAAATACAGTCTAGACATCCCCCTTAACCATCCTAGTAGTAGTACCTAGGTAAATACGGATAAGATTCAATGCAAATGACTCAAGGGTCATGAAATTCCAGGCAGAGGCAGGTATTTAGGTAATGTCGATGATTCTTTTTCTGAAAAAATTATGGACAGGTAATTTTCTTCGTTTTATTCGAAAAGATATGAAATCACTTTTTTAATACAACCATATTTTTATAAATGATCTGTTGTTGCGTCTTGCGTCCATTCGAGGGAGAATAAAATTATCTATTTATGAAGGATATAATTCACGACCTTCTGTTTATATTTGAAATTAAGAGTAAAATTGATGGGATAAGGCCAGAAGAAAGGACAATCAATTCGATACCACGCCGACGTTTCGGTTTATTTAAAACCTTCCTCGGGGCTCTGGAAGAGCGATACAAAAATTCACATCAATTGAGGAGCTATTATTGTTTTGTCTTGAGTTGAACAATGACAACATAATATGATACGAACTAACAAGTGTCGCAACATTTTAGTTAATAACAACAACTATGAAAATAGAAGGCAGATTTATGCGATGTCTGAGGGTGTGAGAGAACAATTGACAAAATAAAAAAAAAACAACCATTAAATAAACACATAAAAAACACCTTTGAACATGAAATCACTTACAATATCAACTCGGTCCCTTGTCAACTTTAATTAAAAATTCCAATAACTCAAGCAATTCAGAAACTGAGCGATACATTTATTTCTTCGTATATAAACAAAAAGAATCAACATGTCAAGCGTAATATGAACCATCCGTCCAGGTGTCAACCGAAAACACAGATACTTAACATGATATGGAACAAAGAAAGAACAAGGACAGAAATGGTCATCGAAATATATCATTTCTATTTCGTTCTTTGTTTCATATAATGTTAAGTATCTGTGTTTTCGGTTGACACCTGGACGGATGCGCCATATTACGCTTGACATGTTGATTCTTTTTGTTTATATACGAAGAAATAAATGTATCGCTCAGTTTCTGAATTGCTTGAGTTATTGGAATTTTTAATTAAAGTTGACAAGGGAACGAGTTGATATTGTAAGTGATTTCATGTTCAAAGGTGTTTTTATGTGTTTATTTAATGGTTGTTTTTTTTTTATTTTGTCAATTGTTCTCTCACACCCTCAGACATCGCATAAATCTGCCTTCTATTTTCATAGTTGTTGTTATTAACTAAAATGTTGTGACTCTTGTTAGTTTGTATCATATTATGTTGTCATTGTTCAACTCAAGACAAAACAATAATAGCTCCTCAATTGATGTGAATTTTTGTATCGCTCTTCCAGAGCCCTGAGGAAGGTTTTAAATAAACCGAAACGTCGGCGTGGTATCGAATTGATTGTCCTTTTTTCTGGCCTTATCCCATCAATTTTACTCTTAATTTCAAATTATCTATTTATATTTTTCTTGATTTGTCAGAAGTATATAATTATGTATAGGGTACAGGGTAAGGTTAAATAAACAAAATGTTCGAATATTTCATAATATACAGGGGTTATCAAAAAAGGTCTCACATTTCTACGGCTCTTAAAAATCTACATGTTTGCCAGTCTGCGATAAATTGCAAATGCATATTTTTTTGAAGGAATATCCTGTATATTAGAACTTATTGTGATTGTTGACACACTTTTAAGCACCAAATGGTTACATATTAGGTAGACAATAATAACCCACACTCAGAGGTTTCGGATCTTGAATGATTTATATGATTTATTCCTCATGGTGAATGAACTTAGTTCCAATGTAGGAATATTTGAAGCAACTCTGACAAGTATCTTTTCTACCAAACTATTTGGAATGGTTTTGAGATACGAGACGAGATAATTTTCAATAAAAACATAATGATAACGAATAGTGTCATCTGTATCATCACATTCTTGAAATATGCAAAAGAGGTAACGGCGCCGTCGTCATTATTTTTATTATGTAACAAAACAAGCATTATCGTTATTTCTTCTACTAATGCAAACTTTTTTCATCTTTGTTCTTGTAGGCAATGCAATATAGCTACCATTAACCATTGCATATGTGTTTATTCACTTCAAGTTAAATATTGGAATGCAACACGAAACCACCATCTTTGGGAAAAATTTCATTAATTTAGTAATTATTTTATCTAAAACAAATTTTCAAATATTTGGTCGATGTCTCAACTAGCGGATGAATTTTATGTTTTGAAGTATTTAAAGTCGATAATCAGCAGATTTTTAGATGAATTTTATACAAAAATTGGTATTTAATCTGAGAGCATTCTATTTCTTGGATAGAGTCCTTATTGCCGTATGCCGTTTGATTGAACGCAGTTTAAGCTCTAAAACGACGAGATAAATTATGTCATTACTGACCTGCTTCAAACGTATAACAGCCATACACCGCCTTGGATCGTCCCAACAGTCTACAGTTCACACTAGCACCAGGCTTACAAAGTACTGCAGAAACCATATAAACCAACAAATAATTCACAACCATTTCAAGAGTATACAGGATAAATAGATCAACGCACAATTCTATTATACCGATGCATCATCAACAGACGGAGGAGAAACAGTTGGATTCGCAGTAGTTAGTCCTAGAGAAATTAGAAAATACCAGATGGAAGGAAGTGTACTCTCAGGAGAATTGACGGCAATACATCATGCACTCTTAGAAATACTAGATGAGCAACATAAAACATAAACAAGCTCGATACGTAGTATGTACAGACTCCTTGAGCGCAATTAAAATCATCGAAGAACAAACATACCCCCGTCACCCTCTGGCCCAACAAATACAATATCTACTTTACCTACTACACCAGCGTCTACCTATATGAAGGTGACTGTTCTATAACAGTCACCTTCATATACTCACTCATTCATTCATTGCTGTATCCCTTTACCGGGAATTAATCTACAAAAAGACATAAAAAAAGAACAGACTTATAATTTCTTGGGGCTAATTACGACTGTGTGCCCTCCTGTGACTGAAGAGACCCAAACGTGACCTACAGATCACCAACCTGATCTGACCGCCGGCGCCGGTGAATTATTCTCGAGTCTCCATTATAACTGTGCACCGTAGATCTCCACTGTGACCTGTCTAACGCTAGTTGTTCCCAGTTATGATTTGCATTAATTTATTTTAGGGATTGATGTAGTGTATCCTTAAACCGCTTATACTGGCCTCCTGGTTTCCGAGCTCCCTCTGTGAATTCGCCATACAGAGCTATTTAGGGGAGTCTTGTGTCTTGCATCCTCAGAATGTTGTCGCTCTATCTGAGTCGGACCCTCGTTACTTGAGTCTCAATTGTTGTACAACTTGCGCGTTGCAAGATTTCTGCATTCGAAACTTTGTGGAACCATCTGATGTGTATTATCTGTCTTAGATGACGTTGTTGCGTTTGTTCAAGCTGTTTAATATGTCGCCTGTAGGGCGTCCAGCTTTCGCTTCCGTGAAAGAAGCGTTGGGAGGACCACTGCTTTGTAAACAGCTGTCTCGGTCTTCAGATTGAGGTCGTGATTTTGAAACACTCTGTACTTTAGCTTCCAGAATGCCCGTGATGCCGAATTGATACGGTTTTGTATTTCCGTGTCTAGATTAGCCCTAGTATTTATGAAGCTTCCCAAGTATTTGAACTGCTCGACCTGCTCTAGAGTTTCATTCTCCAGGCTGATATGTGTTTGAAGGCTTTTCTGGCGGACTTACCATGATTTTGGTCTTGTCGATATTGAGTCTAAGGCCCAAAGCTTCGTATATATGTTTATAGGTGTGCAGCATTATCTGTAGATCCTCTGAGCTGCTAGCGATGAGTGAACAGTCGTCTGCATATTGAAGTTCCGTGATGAACTTGGTACGGGTTTTTGCTCTGAGGCGCTTCAGGTTAAACAGGCCTCCATCAAATCTGAATCTTATCCCAACATCTCTTACGGGCATACTCATGTCTGCAATTATCGATACAGCTATGGTGAAAAAATTGAACAGTAAAGGCGCTAATATGCAGCCTTGTTTTATTCCGGAGTTGGTTGAGAAATGGTCGGTTGTGGAGCCATTATGCTGTATTCTAGCGGTGTTGTTGGTATGAAGGCTTTTACACACTGCTAGGATATTTTCGGGCACTCCAAAACGTTCCATGATTTTTCATAGCGCTCTCCGATTCAACGAGTCGAATGCCTTACTTAAATCGATGAAGGCTGTATAAATCCTTGATTGTTGTTCACGGGCCTTCTCTTGTAGCTGTCGCAGTGTAAAAATTAGGTCCACCGTACCTCGATTTGGTCGAAAGCCGCACTGGGATTCAGGTAATAGCTTTTCTAAGAGTGGAACCAGACGATTAGCCATAATCTTCGAGAGAATTTTACCGGCCACACTAAGCAACGATATGCCCCTGTAATTGTTGCAATTCGACGTATCGCCTTTGTTCTTATAGAGGTTGATAACTAAAGCGTCTCTGAAGTCTTGTGGCACATCTCCCTGTTCCCAGGTCTTGCGGAATAGTGTTAGGAAGCTATTGACAATGTCTTTATCCAAGGCTTTGAATATCTCCGCTGGAATGCTGTCTAGACCAGGTGACTATCATTTTTCATATTTTTAATCGCACTTATGATTTCCAAATTATTAGGAAATATTTTAAGATACAGGACTAGATAATTTTCAATAAAAACATAACGATAACGAATAGTGTCATCACTATCATCACATCCTTGAAATGTGGAAAAGAGGTTACGGCGCCGGCGTCATTATTTTTATTATGTGGATAAAGTCCAAACAAAACAAGTATTATCATTATTTCTCTTATGAATGCAAGTCTTTTTATCTTTGTTTTTGCATGCATTGCAATACAGCTACCATTAAGCATTGCATATGTGTTCATTCACTTCAAGTTAAATAATGGAATGTAACACAAAACCACCATCTCTGGATTCTCTGGGAAAAATTCTATTAATTTAGTCATTATTTTATCTACAACAAACTTTTCAAATATTTGGTCGATGTCTGAACTAGCAGATGAATTTTATGTTTCGAAGTATTTGAAGTCGATAGACAGCAGATTTCTAGATGAATTTTATACATAAAATTTTATATATAAAAGGTGGTATTTGATCTGAAAACATTCCATTTCTTGGAAAGATTCCTTAGTCTACTTTTAAAATGGATAAAGTCATCAGTCATGAAATCATTGAAATCAATCATCTAAACATGTGTCAGATTTATCAAATTTCCAGTTCTAACTTTACCAGAAAACGCCGACTTCACATCAGAGAGTGTATTATTCGATACATTTTCACCGTCTTTAAATGAAATCTGCTTTTAAGCCTGTTTGTAACAGCCGAGAATTTTCTACAAAATTTTGGCAAGAAAACGGCAGGGATTTTTGTGTATGCAACTGAACAGTGAATTCTACCGAGTTCATATGTAACTATAGAGAATTCTCTAGTAAATTCTCTAGAGAATTCTCGGCTGTTGCAAACGGGCTTTAAATGGTTTTATATCGTATAAAGTGATTAATATTCGTTGGAATTTGAATTTTTTTTTTGTGAGTTAACGATTTTTCCTGTATTTTGTTATAAACCCCCTTTTTTATCATTTATTGACTCAATTTTTTCTCAATATTCAAGTGCTGTATAAAAAGTAGATATTATATTATCATCTATTTCCATGATTACTATGATTACTATGCTAGCTAGATGTTTCGTTGCAATATCCACCAACCCAGTGAATTTCTTATAAATCTTCCCCACATTAAGACGAGGTATGTTGTCCTTCAAAGTATCCGTGGATCTTTTCGGTAAAGATACTCGATAGTTCTCCAACTCCGAAATTGTCTAATTTTGTTTTAACAACCATAAATTTCTGAACAAATTCTTGCAATTTTGTCAACTTTTTTTGTATGGAAGAACAAGAAGAGTTTCCATTGTTTATGGCTTCAATGTGCTTGATCTCCATATTCGGTTTATTTGAAAATCAAATCTAACTGCTCTTTGAACCATTCGAGACTATCCTCACCAGTATAATTATTATACAATGGTTACATTTCACGTAATAACGTGAGGTTCCTGATCCTGAATGATTAATTCGATTTATTCCTCATGCTACATGAATTTAGTTTCAGTGAAAAATCTCTGAGAAATATCTGTTCTTCCAAAATATTTCGAAAGATTTTAAGATACCAGACGAGATATATTATTAATAAGAACATTATGATAACATATAGTGTCATTACCATCAACATTATCATCGTCATCTGGAAGTTATTTATTCTGGATGAAAAGTGAATTGATTTGTCGACCAGATATTTTGTTGGTAGACATAGGTACCAACGTGTTGATATACCATTATTTAATGGCAACGAGAAGACATTGAGTGATAAATTATTATTTTTCTAAAATTTATCAACTTGTTTCATACTTATGGGAAACTCTATTAGTTGGGGAGCCGACGATGCTACTTTTCATGGGACTGACAAATTGGACGTGACGCAAGGTCACAGCGGTCTTTTGAAAATGTAAAAAAAATCGTTACTTGTATCTACTCGAGCGTGTCAGATTTTCATACAGATGGTTAATTTCGGTGTTGTAGACGTGTTGACCCATTAATCTGACACTAATCAGGGGGGGTTTTCTCAATCTGACACTTTGAAGATGATAAAAATGTTTTTTTTCGAATACTCCCCTACCTGTACCTCTAATCGTTTTTGTATTCATTATGAAAGTTGTATATCATAAAATTCTACACAGCTTTTGTCTGAAGAAATTTTGCATACGCTTAACCGTTCTGGAGTAAGAGGGCGATAAGGGCGAGGAACTTAGCCACACATGCGAAAGGGCAAGGTCAATGTAGAATCCCAGTCTAATCTACATTCATCCAATTATCAAAATGACAAGGTATTTCCATGATGACAATTTCGAAATTTAGTTTAGTTTAGTTTATAAGGGGGTTACGTTTCACTGCGACCTCAAGGTCTATTGTGCCCCCCATCAGAGCTGTTCTAGCAACTGCGCTATCTACAGCTCGCCCTCCAGCTCCAGAGCTCCAATAAACTCCACTATCTGAGAGGGCTTCAAGGAGCCTACATTTTCGTTCCTCCTTAAATACTCTTGCCTGGACATTCTTTGCGCAGACTTGCAATGGCGAGACTTTCTGTAACGAGGTGAATAGGGGTTTACTCCTCTTCCCCAAAGAATCTGCAATCGTCGATTTCTGATAGGCCTATTCTCATCATATGCTTTCTGAGGCGGCAATGTCCTGTAAGAAAGCCAGTGAGGAGGCTTAGCTTATGCTTCGCGAGATCCAAGAACTTCTTGGTTCTTGCAGTTCTGAAGTCTCGAAGGAACCTTTTGGAATGATCCATTCTTGGAAGAGTCCGCACAGAGGCAATATCGTAATCGATGAAGTTCTCGAAATTAGTTTCTGACTGAACCTTAGATTGTATAATACTATTTTCCAACGAGTGAATTTTCGCTTCAGCATGTATCGCTAAACACATCGCATTAATCGCCATATATCTCAAAAACGTTTGAACGTAGAAAAAATTGCTTAGAACAAAATTTGGAGAAAGTTTTATGCTCTACAACTTTTATAATGAAAGCGAAAAAGAATTGAAGCCCAGGAAAGGAGATTATTCAAAAAAATTGATTTTTGTGACCTTTATGGTCAATTTTTAGCGTTTCGGCTTGCTAAAAGTGCCAGATTATATTTTTTCCGTTATTTTTGAATCATTAGCTTCAAAATAAGAAAAAACGCCACCACGCTCGAGAATGTACACGTGACGTTTTTTTTGCAATTTTGGCGCCCTTCCACACATTTTCTACACGTTTGAATTGTCATATTAAGAGAATATACTTCTCAACATGTAATTAACCACATATATCTTAATCTGACACGCTCGAGTATGTTCGTTTTTTTACTATTCTGACAGGCTGTCCTAGACAACTGCCCCTATATACAGGTCTCATTTTTGGTAGAGATACTCTATAGGCTTCAAGGTATCTCCCTTATTATTTTATTATCAGATTAATATAAATCTGACACGCTCGAGTAAATCCTGAATTTCCCTTATCGGCTTCCCAACTATATATCTTGACACCTGAGAATACTCTCGAAATATGGGTAAGAGGATACGCGGTCACTATTTTTATTACGCGGATAAAGTCCAAACAAAACAGGCATTACCGTTATTTCTCATATTAGTGCAAGCTTTTTTCATCTTTATTCTTGCAGGCAATTCAATATAACTTGAATTATCCATTTCATATTCGTTAATATTCACTTCAAGTTAAATAATGGAATGTAGCACA
Organism: Coccinella septempunctata; assembly: GCF_907165205.1. NCBI lineage: Eukaryota > Metazoa > Arthropoda > Insecta > Coleoptera > Coccinellidae > Coccinella > Coccinella septempunctata. The sequence continues at coordinate 6,827,938 of NC_058190.1, read as the reverse complement.
TAACCACTACATTTGGGTAAAATTCTTGAAATTAAGTCATTATTTTATTTAAAACAAATGCTGCAAAAAGTTTAGCCATATCTGCACTAACATCAACGATGAAATTTTGTGTTTTGACGTATTTAAAGTCTTGTATTTCAAATGCACCAGATTTCTAGATGAATTCTGCACAAAAAAAGGTATTTATATTTGGGGAAGTTCTATTTCTGCTTTTGAATAGTACAAAGCCATCAGTCATTGAACCATAAATCTCAATATGTGTCAGATTCATTAAAATCCCAGTTCTAATTCTACCAGAAAACGCCGACTTCAAATCTCCCACTTTACACTATGAAGTTCATTCATTATTCGATAAATTTCCAACCTCTCTTAATAAAATCATCTGCTTTAAAATGGAGCTTTATCTTATCAGGTGTATAATGTTCATTTTAAAATTTTTGTTTTCAGTTTTTGAGTTAACGATTACTTCTGTATTTTGAGATATAGCTGAATTTAGTTATTTACCAGATTCACCTATGTCTTTTTATCATCTATTGACTCAATTTTCAGATGCTTCATGAAAAACAAATATAATATTATCATCTATCTCCTTGATAGATAGACCTGAGTAAAACTCAGCACAACTGCAAAGTTGAGAACGATAATCATAATGTCTGCTTTTTCATTTCCTGTGATCATAATTCTTGATTTTTCACAGGATATAAAAAACGTGGATGCTATCCTCATAAGCCGTTAGAATTCGACTTTAGAGGTGCTCCGCAGCCAGGTCTATGCCATCCACAGAGTCCATGCCCCTGACCCCTGAGAGTTCTCCGTTGCCTTCCAGCAGACAGTGGTAGCGCTCCCAGTCAGTTTTTCTAGGATTCCTTTTAGGTTCCTGAAATATCGGCTTAGTGTCGATGTCGAACCGGATTGGTCTATGATCTGAGGGAGAGGCCTCATCTGAGACATGCCAGTTTGAAATTTTGTGATGTAGGGCTGGGCTACTGAGGGTTAGGTCTAGTACCAGGACGATCCTACTCTTCAATGAATATAAATAAGGCCCGGTACTTTCACGTGCGAATAATTAAATTTATTCGATACATAAATCTTATTCTTAGGATAAGTAAAAATGCAGTCTTTTCAGTTTCAGATAGTGTTATTCATCAAATAAATCTGTCATTGAAACTTAAGCCATATTTTCGCGATTAAGACGCGTGAAGCGTCTTTAAGCGGTGCTATTCGAGCGAATAAGTCATGACGTCAGTCTTTAAGACGCTGGCGGTCTCTGGAGAGCGCCTGTGTCGTCTTAAGCGGAAAGAGGTGATATAAAGAAGAAAGGAGAATATGTTATATCGAATTTGATTTGAATTCCTACTAGGGAAGAGTGCTTTTACTGCCAATAATGCACTTTCTGCATTATCATTTAGAATAAATAAATATTTTTCAAATAATAGCCAAAGAACAGAAATTGAAAAATTCACAATTCGATTCACTGTCTAATGACAACGACAGATGACTCAACCATCAGCGATATTCTATTTTTGCGACAACAAAATTAATGACGTCACGCTTAAAGACGCTTAAGACAACGATTAAGACGCTTGATCGCCAAAATATAGCTTTAAAAAAGAGTTTATTTGTCGTAGATCGAATGTCGGTACGTCATTATTGGTTGAATTTTTTAGATTCTTGATATATGGTTATTCTTTGTGTGATTGTCACGAAATATTCGCTTTCTAGTTGGAATTATGACAATTTTTACAGTGCGGTGTATTATTTTACATTAATCAGTGAAAAGTAGTATACCGTGTTTTCATAGAATTGTTATTCGTCAAATAATTTAATCTGAAAGCACTTAAATAAGGTATCCTTCAGATAGGAAATTATTTGACAGATACGTATTGACAGTGAATAAAATTTATTCGAAGGTGAAAGTACCGGGCCTAAATCATTTATCAATGGAAATAACTTCCTTTTGGTAACGTTATAATTTGAAGCCGTTTTTAATATTAGTTACGAGGGATATGCATTTATACATCGATCGTCCCGTATATGGTAACTCTAAAATTGGATTATCTACGTTACTATGGACAGTAAAGTCATAATTTTCATCATCATGATTCACATCGTCCGTAGCTTGGTGGTTAAAAGCGTCGGCTCAGTATTACGCAACCGCAAGGTACTGGGTTCTATCCCGGGCTAGAGAAAAAATTTCCAATCTATGCGGGTACGGGCCACCATTCACTCTTGAGTTCAACTTAACAGTGCTGTGCCTCAGGTGACACCATAACAAAGCCTACACAGAACACAACTGATTCTCCGAAGTCGTACAAGCCACAGAGCTTCTGAGGGGTACTTCGGTACCTATATGGAGAATCAGGATGATAGAATATGAATCAGATTATCTTCAGTATTATAATTGTTACGGGCAATGTAAATAATTGGGCATTGTTTATAATGCCCGGACAATTTAAAAAGTGCCCAAAAGGATATGACGAAATGATAAATTATGTTGCAAATATTACATTGCACGATTATTATGTATAATGCTAAAAATCAGGTGGGCAATTCGAAAATTATATATTATTCATATTTCTTATAAAAAATAACAAATTTTTGCATACCTGACTTACAAAGTAACAAACAAAACATAACAAATAAAATTTCACATGCTGACAAACAAACCGGTGGGATGAAATAAGTACAAACAAAACGTAAGTCCAAATAAAACTAAAGTATTAGATATGTACGTACTTTCGAATTTATATTCACACAAAATGTCAATACGTAGCAATACAGGCCAATACAGGCTCTATTCATCAGAGCAGCTTCCACTTTTGTGACATTTCGAGTTACATAGCTTTTTTTCTTTACGACACTTGCGCTCGTCGGATTTACAGCTACCTTTACAGCCACATCGACTATAGCCTGTCTTGGATGACAATCTTGCACATTCTCTTAGTTAAATCTCTATCTGTGGAATATCTTCGCCATTCTTTTCACATAGGTTGTCCCTTTGGTGTTAATCAAAGTGCCCAAAGAAATAATAGCGGTATTTATAATGACCGGGCAATGTGAGAAATTATTGTGAAGTAATTCAAATTTATCAAATTGCCCGATTTTAATGGTCATTATTCATAATAACCAAGCATTATGAATACTGACCTAAATAATTACAATGCCCGTAACATAATCATTATTATAATTTCCATTTAAGTGAGTTTCTTCATTATCATAATTTTCATTATTAATATTCTGATTCGGATTATTGGTATTATGAGCATTCAAAAGTTCTAAGCATTCATCTAATTCTTCAGTAATATGATTAATCATTGACGCTAATTCGTCTTTGTCTACATCTTCATAAGTAGCTTCTTTAATCAATTTCATGAATTCCTCATATTCTATACCATTAAAATCAATATTTTCATTAACATCACGATTATCATTTTTATTATTATTATTTTCTTTTCACTTCGAATATTATATATTATTTTATTTATATTTGAATGCATAAAAATAAACTATATCATTTTAAATATTATAGACTACTCCAATTTTGTTCTAAACCGCACGCATGGTAACGCTAAATATTTTTCATTATTCATTATTCACATAATTTCCGTAAACTAATTAACGCTTCAAAAACTAATTCATAATTATTTCTATTTTCTCGATTAATAAAAGCAACTCCTCTTGTTGACTCATTTTGCGATTGCAATTCATTAATTCCATCATATTTCTGTTTGAACGTTATTGCAATACCTTTCATATGAAGATCTTTTGATACAAAATTGGCTAACGCATATTTCTTAGGGGCTTTAAATTATCTTCTGTTTCTTGAACATTAAAATTTTCTTCAATTTCTTCTTTATCGTGAAGTTTCAAAAATTCTTCGTAATTCAAATGATCGGTTAAGTTTGAAACAATTCTTCTAAGGGCATCGGCATTATGGAGACTATTGTTGAATCTTTGTGGTTTATGAAAGATTTGATTAGTGCTCTATGCTCTTAACCTATATCTGGTTGATTCATGTTGTCGGTTGCAGATTTTTTTTATGATTTTTTTTAAGTTTGGCTTGTTGATTTGATGCAATTGTACTCAAGTTTGAATGTTATGTATCTCATTTTAGAATTGACGACCCTGTTGAGAATAGCATAGCGGTGGGTTGCATTGTTTTTTGTCCTTTTGATTTTTAGAACTGTTTATATTTTCTTGTAGTGTTCAGATTCGGTCTGAGGATGCATTGGTTACACTAATGCGAAACCGGTCACCATGCTCAATAAATGCTGTTAGGAATTTTGAATTTGACTAACCCCAAATATCTGACGTTCCTATTTGGACTTTAGTAGTATTCAGTTAAAATATTATTGGATATTGTTCTGATGGGTGAAACCTGATGGGCGAATTCTAGGGCTTCTAGGTTTAAAAACGATTATCCTGGAATTTTCATAATGAAATGTGTATGGCACTCTCTCTATTTATGTGGCAGTCATGCATGTAAGACCTTACCAAGACCTTTGAAGATCTTGCAAGGAATATATACTCAACTCACAGTTTAAGGTAACTGTGAAACAATTTTTTTGAAGTTGATTTTAATAATAGTTCATTTCTTTTCAGGTTTGTAGTAAAAGGCAGTGCCACTTCAAGCAATTCTAGGATCACTTCGTGGAGCTGGATGCGCATAATATGCCACATTTATCACACTTTGCTTTCACTATTTGCAGTAGTGAAACGGATTGTGGAGCAATTGCCAGCATTGCGACTTCATTTTAATTCGAAATATTCAGAAGAACGGCTTCTACCTGTTGAGCACATTCACCAGTCATTGAATGATCCTTTCTTCAAGTTACATTATATTTTTCTCAATTATGTCCTGCCTAAAGTTTTCAATCTGATAAAGTTTTATTTCCAAATCTTCATAAGATGATGGAGGAATCATATTATGTTATATGGGGGGGTGGGGAGATATATATGCACCACACCAATGTAGGATATAGATCCAATGAATAGAATAATTCTTGCCAAAAAAAATGTTTATGTCGGGGTAGATGTGATGAATGAAATTAATAAGCCCAATATTTCAGGAGTAATGCAAGCTGATCTATTAGAGATGTTTCATGGCAGATGCCAGCTTTTCTATTTAACCCTTTGTTCAGAAATTAAAAAGGGGTACAATTTGGTAATTTTATATTGTCCAATATATTCACTCCTAAAAATTCATTATCAAATAATTTACATGACAATGTTCCATCATTGGCACATATACTATACATATGACGCGTTTCTTCGACAGTGGTGAAGCCCAACTTATTGACGAGGAATGGAGGTTGCTGCCCGATTACCATTTTACTGCTAGTGATGAAGCAATAATCGATATAAACGAGGATATTGTTATATTCTGGGGAAAAATTCTGAACAATAAAAATGAAAACGGTTCATTGGAATTCCTAAATTAGGCCAAATTTGTTAAATATTTGATCTGTTCTGCACTCGAATGATGAATGCGAAAGAGTGTTCAGTAAAATTAACTGGGTCAAAACCAACTCGAGGAACAAGTTGATAACAAATAACCGTGAATGGTTGTCTATTGACCAGTCAGTGTAATGTAATATGTAAGCCAGGATAAATAAAGCTCACATGTATTCTTCTGACTCGAGTCAATAAAGTCGAGATAATGAAGACGATTTTGTTATTATCAATGTATAGAAATATTGTTTCATTTTTCATAATATATTATAAAATCTTACTCTTCATTTTTCTTCTATCTAGTGACCCTTGCTTTATGCTTCTATGTATATGAATAAAAATTTCTTTTTCATTAATCTGTGTTCGTACGAAAATTTCAATTTGCAGGTTACGTACGGAAAACTACGGTAAAAGTTAACCGAATACGGTAGTTTCCCCTGCAGGGTTCGGTAATTTCAACTTTTTTGGGCCTTAGTACATGTGGCGTTAGTATTCTCTCAAATATTGAATTCAATATATTACTGATGATTGGCGAATCCAAAAATCTAGACGCCCTCTGCCGAGTGAATTACGAAACTACTTTGTCAGTACTGCAAAGTCAAAACAAGTTCTGTTTCTTATGTTTTCTATTATCTCACGTTGTCCAACAAAGTATTATAATTATTATTTGGAGAAGTTGTATTGGGATTATTGTCTGGGGTTTCTGAATAGAAATATTGATTCCGAAAAAATATTGGAAAAGGTATTTATACCAGTGCATTCAACTGGCAGCAGTTAGGTTAAACGATTTTTCTTTCCGAGAGTTTTCTGCTTAATTCAATTGACGATTTAGAAATACAATTTCATAATTTTCATACTTCCAAATTCCATATTTATGTCTCTTGAGATTTCAGTATGAGGAATATGGAAATATTCTCCATAGAAACATTACAACTTCTACATAAACGCTTTACTTATCAAGATGTTTAGTTTCTACCTCTTTCACAAACTCAGGATATTCTACCTCAGCATTATTACCTAGGTTTACTTCAAAAAAGAATCTGTGAAATAATAGGAATTTGTGTCTAGGTACACTGGATCACCAATATCATCGCTCGATTTTATTCCACAATTCATCCCCTTCAAATGAAGTATTTATAAAGAATGTTGATCTTTCTTTACGAAACTAAATCAATCAATTCACTTCCGATAAGTCCTATAAATATCTTGATTGACTAAAAAAATTTTGTTAGGCCGTACAAATCTTGAAAACAGTACTGACAAACGTCAAAGTTAGCAGCGCCCTCAACGGTAATTGGATTCGCGAATAACTAGGGATGATCATAAAATTTCAAATGAGATTACTATTTTTAATCACTTGTTTATGTTATCCTTATTTTATTGATTTGGCTCTGATAACCAAAATTCCATATTGAATTTGAAATTAGTATGTAGGTTTATTAGTGATAGAAAATATATCATTTTTTAAGCAATTTCGTTAGTCCAAAAAAATCAGTTGTGCCTATTAGATTCTTTTCAATTTTGATGCAATTAATTTGGCTATAGTTAATAATTTTATTCATAATATTCACATATCTATACTCGATTATAGTGAATTCTTGCAGAAAATGGGAATTTTTTTGTAAATGAAGAAAAGTAATTGTTTATTAAATTCTTATTACCATTTTAGGATTGAGAGAGCTGAAATAATACAATAAATATTGAAACAAAAGCTACCTAATTGAGGTTAGTGCGAGAGGGAACCATACAGATTTGCGTATGATTCAAGAGGTCAGGGAAAAACCTGGGTACAAAAAACCCTGCCTCCCCGTACTTAAAAAAATAAACTGAAAATATGTGACATCGAAGAACCTTGACGAACATCCTCATGTAATTCTTCTATAGATAGAAAAAAAAAAGAATCTTCTCCTACCTACCCGAAATTCTTAATCTGAAATAAAAAAAGACAAAAGCAAAAAAAACAATCATATTTTTAATGAAACTCTTCTTCTCCATCCAAATCGTGTGATTCTTCCTTTCATTCTTCAAAGGATCTTCTACATATCTGAATGCCTGTATCATTCAACATTTTCCTCTACTTAGCCGTTATCTTTTAATGAATTTTACTGAAGATTATCTTCCATCAAAAGATAACGTTGCCCGGCAAGAACCACGTGGAGGTGTAGAGGTATCTCTTGCCAAGGAATGTGAATAAGGGAATATGTCAGGAATTTTAGAGAAAGGAGGGAATTCTCAAGGAAAATATAAGATAAAGGTTAATATTTATGTTAGAAGTAAGCTCCGCCTGAGTACCAATGGACGACAACCAACAATACAACCTTTATATAATTATGAATTTTGGGATGAAGACTTGGTTTTTAAAAAACACTTTATTTACAATAGAGAATATTTGAATATTCTGTGTGAATTATGACTGTCGACTAAGGCTCTAGATCTATTTCTTCAATGAACGCAAGGAAGAAGATGCTTTTATACAAATATCTTATCTATAGGATGTGACTCAGCACTGCAGGTGTTCACTGCTGACTTTGCAGGCTGCAACATAGTCATATACAATACTTATGGTTAATCTTGATAAGTAACATTGAATTAATATGGGGTGCGATTACATAATTATATATAGATGGTCATGAAAGTTAGATTTCGTATTGTATGGAAGTAAAATTCCCGATCGATGGCTACGATGGATTCTATGGATGTAATCAACCAGCAGAGGTAATGAAGCTCAGTCTATTCTGCTGTGGTATTCGCTAGAATTAGATGCTCTACGAATACACCTTAGAAGTTTTTAGAAGTGCTAGCTTAGAGCTAATAAAGAAGTTCAAGAGTTTATTGTTTTAAAACTTATATCCCTTGTGTGTTGAAAGAATTTCCAAAATAACTCCAACAACTCCAACCGAACTTTCGGGATTATTCTCAAGACATACGTCCGACCAACACTTGAGTACGCTGGTCCAGTTTGGTGGTGCTCCACGAAGGCCGTCAGCGATATTCTTGAGTCCACACAGCGATGGGCCATTCGCGCTCATTATGGTCCAATGCGACCCTCATATGAACAGCGACTTTCTGCCATGGATTTGCCACTCTTCGAGGAGAGACGTGTACGCGGCTACCTGATCTTCTCGTTTCGAGAAGTGTTCGCAGTATGTTTCCTCTGAATAGGAATAACTTGCGATGGCACATTTTCAAATTGAAACGTGAAAATTTCAGGTCCTCCCAACGACAACACTTCCTCCCTAACCGGATATTTCACAATTGGAACCGTCTGCCTGAATGCGTAGTGCGATCGACCTCGGTAAACGGTTTCAAAAACAGTTATGAAAAGTGGAAGTCCTCTCTATGAGGAACTGTGGTGTTATATCTAATTCTTTTGGTTTTGTTTTTGTAAACAAAAAACGAAAAATTAAAGATAGGTACACTTTTCTAGCCTTTATTTCAGCAAATCTATTTATCAAATCAGCCATAGCTGATGACGAATTCAGTTTTTTAAGTTGTTTCCGCTCTGCCCTCTATTGACAATAACGACATGAAACTTGGAACATAGATACAAGGAATGGAAAATAAACATTTGTTATTGTCCAAAGACTGGAGTGAGATAGTTGCTTAGTGTCGCCAATCACAATGGAGATAGTCGAATCTGACATCATTGTCACGTTATTTTTCCATACGAAAAGGTAGGAGCTATACAAATTTATTTATTTCAAGCCACTGTCTTAGTGTCGCGCTAGACAGAGAAGCATCGAATGTTTGTACCACAACGAATACATTCATAGCACGTCAATGTCCATTCCCTGTATTTATGTTCCAAGGTCTGAAAGCCGATCCTGTCCCATAGAAGTCCTCAGATAATTTTTTATGCGTTTTAATTTTGAAAAACTCCTTTCAGCGGTTGCAGTTGTAAACGGAAGGGTCAAAAATAAAAGGCATGCAGTAATAACGTCCGGAAAACTGTATGCAAGGCTATTGAATTTTATCAGGACTAATTCTAAAAGTTCTTTGATGACACGAATTTTCAGAATTTCAGTTTTTAAGTATTCGTATCTATCTGAATGATCAATTCGGTGTAATGAACAGGATTTTGAAATGAATGGTTGTCTTAGCAGTTATTTTCAAAAATGCTATTGTAAAATCTGTAAGAGGTTTTGGATAATATTTTTAGGAATTTTTTGCTTACAGACATTCGGGGGCCCCTAAAGCCTGGGGACCCCGTATCACTGATACCGCTGATACCGCGGTAGCTACGCCCCTGTTGAAATAAAATGTCTCATTACAATGTTAAATATATTTAAATACATTAATTTACAAAAATCTTATAAAAAAAAGAATATCCATATAAAATTAAATTAAATCCTACCACTCTTTTCGAATGTTACAAACTATGTACAATACCTTTTTATTTGACCATATACAAATGAATGGAAGGATTCGGAAAAATGAAAACCTCATCAGATAACTGAGAAAATAAAAATTTTTAGCGATCCTGATTATCTATTCATGACCTCCCACTTTGAACCTCCATTATAGAAGGCACTTAGGAGGAGAAAACTTATAGGTGAAGCTTGTGTTATTTTAGTTCCACTAACAATCATTGCCGGAACGAAAAATAACGGAGGCAAGATTTAATGATTTAGTTCAAGAAGGCAATTTTATGGATTTCCCAATCAAGAATTTGGTAGCGGAGAAATATTCGAGACCAAACACAAATACATAAATGAGAATGATTCAATTCACTTTCTTCACTCACTCACCTCAGAGTTTGTTAAGGCTGTTTATTGATCAAGTCGATTAATCATTTCATTAAAGAAGGAGGTGAAAACTGTGACAATTTTCTAAAATTAAGAGCAAATCCAGACAGAGAATATTAAATATATTTAAATACATTAATTTACAAAAATCTTATGAAAAAAAGAATATCCATATAACATTAAATTAAATCCTACCACTCTTTTCGAATGTTACAAACTATGTACAATACCTTTTTATTTTACCATATACAAATGAATAGAAGGATTCGGAAAAATGAAAACCTCATCAGATAACTGAGAAAATAAAAATTTTTAGCGATCCTGATTATCTATTCATGACCTCCCACTTGTTTTATTGCTATTAAAAAAAATATTAGACCATTACTTATTTTGTCTCATACATAAAATTCACGGAGATCAATTTATAATTGAAATATTCAACAGAAATCAACCGATTCAAATATATCTTACACAGCATAATATCCAAACAAATATAATTATTTATTCCAAGAACATGATCACAATTTATTATTATGACATGCATTTATCGATTACTTCAAAAATAATGTGAATTCACATTGTTACTAATTATAATATAGCGAAAATAATAAATTCAATTGAAAAAATTCTGTAACAATTAATCGCACATAACTGACAGGCTATAAATGAAATCTCTGAATTCTTTCATGAAAATGACTACGACAATTAGTTATGATATATAAATATTTGAACCAAGCTCAAAAAATTTCCCAAGCATTAATATTACATGATGTAGTTACAATTTCTTTCACATGTCGACTTACGTTATGGTCTTTATATTAATTATCAATATCCTGAGCCATTAATCCAAATAGGTGGGAACAGCAGAGGTGAAGTTCTATTTATGTAAAGGAAGTTATCCGTTGTTATCACTATGCGAAAAGTCATATCCAAGTAGTCTTTCAATTCTAGAGAATTCAGTGCTATCGAAACTGCATTCAACAATGCAAAACTGAAGTCTGTATAACGATCGTAGATGAAGGAGAAAGGAAAATAACGTAAACAACAAGAAAAAGTGTGTCCAACATCTCTATGTTTATGTTTACATCTGCATTTACGTCCAATATTGGATTGTTCATTATCGTATTTGAGTTTGGTTAAATAGTGTTTCGTTCGTTTTAAGACTTGAATATCAAAAATTTCGTTGCCGACCTACCTAGAAATTTGTATAATTTGTGGCAAATATGTTGAAAAAGAAAATAATCTTTCCTTGCATGGGTAAGTAACATCATTATCATCCCAGTGGCGACAGTGGCGTAGATGATTCATGAATAAGTTTCAAATAATTTTAAACCCCTAAAATTTCGTTATGAATACGGCTAAAAACAGAGGCGAAAATAGTATGACTAACAACGTGACAGAATTTGACAAAACAGAATCAATAATTGTTCTTAGGTTATCGTCCATTTAGTTAGATGAAATGAAACGTCGGCGTTGTATTGAAGAACAATAAAGAAAATTAGTATAAGAATCCCAATATTCTTTCATTTCAGAATCAATAATTTTCACAAAGATGAGTATTTTATCAACACACGTATCTCTCTATCACAATAGCTTCTTCAGGTCTGCGATAGTTGTAATAGCGAAACAAGTGTAGCCCTCAAAAACTCATTTCAGAGAAAATTGTATAATTCATTTTCTATAGTTTAATTCTTCATCAAGTATTGTCCACATCCATTCTATAACTATTTTTATGTTGGATAGTTGAGAAATTTCTGTTCTGTTCTAGTAACATGGTTATATTATTTTCATTGCTTATCAATTGAAGTTTTCACCTTATCGATAGGATTTCAGATAATGTAATCCTTAGAGAGAAGTGGGCTAGAACTGTTGTAGTTGCATCAAGCTATTTATCCCAAAATCATCGCATTTGTTCAGATCACTTCAGAGATTATGATTTTGTTTTGCGAGTGATATATTTAAACGTGAATATTTAAACACAAATGGGATATTTTTGATGAGTGGAGCCCTCTGAAAAAGTATTGACGACCATTTAAAATTACCCCCATTCCTATTTCTATCCTATCTTTTGTGTGTTTGAGGACATATATCATAAAATTAAAATTTTCAGCTCGTGCACATCATATCCACTTGGGCAATTAGTGGAACAAACAGTTAGAGCCAATCTTCGGGGAATTCAAGGACGTGTTTCTTCCGATAGTTCCATAGAGACATTGTCTGCAATTTCTACATATGAAACTTTAACTGCTTCACAGTCTTCCAGTGAAACTGGATCTGAATCTCCTGAAGAATCTTCAACTGCAGTAACTTTCAGTGTTTCTTAAATGATTCTTGATAGAACTTGTCCAAGAACATCGAGAAAAAGGTATGTTCTAACAAATATTGCGGTATAATGATGAATGGTTTTTAAGAAGTCGTTGATTGATTTTCATCTTTATAGGAGACTCAAGAGAAAATCATATATGGAGATTTTAGTGATTCTGACTTCTCCTATCCTAAGAAAGCAAAAAGATCTTTTGCAGTAGCCAAAACAGTTATTCAGCAGAAGAACAGAAAACTGAAAACGTTACAGCAAGCTTACAAAAGATTGAAGTACACTTGAACAATTCAAAGTCATTGCTGAAGCATTTGCGGGAAGAGAACATTCTGTCTGAATCTGCAGAAGAGGTCATAGAGGTAAGTTAATACAGGGTGTCCGCTCCATGGGACAGCAGTCGATTACGATTACTCTAATTCCATTAACTTTACAAAAAAGAATTTCGATTAAAACTTTCCTCTTTTGGAGTAAAGCATCTCCTTAAATTATTTAGAACTACATAAAATGTTTCGTTTCTTTTGCACAGCTATCAACTTCGTTTTTTTAAATGGAACAGCCTACATATTTTTACTACCTTGTTAAATTTGAATAGGGTTTGATGTCACAACTATATTGAATTCTGAACGGTTTTCGAGAAATTTGACTTTTCATTAATATTTTTACAGTCCGACGTACTTCCATAAAGGACTATAGCTCCATCCCTATTCTATGTAATTGATTCAAATTTGGACTGTTTACAGTCAATAAATAAAACACTAAAAATGTTCTTTGTAAATCACCATATTATATACAGGGTCCACGAAAACGTAGATCCATTATCATAACAAAAATTCATCGAAATCTATATTTTTTCAAAGGACAACCCATATTTTTTTTCTATTCATCATTTAAAACAACTGAAAGCGAATAAAAATGTTATGGACACAATTATTTTAAAGTCAATAGTTTTCGAGTTATTGAAGAAAATTTGTTATTTACCCTATGTTTCAATGTTAATTAATTAACCTCGATAATATTTTGCTATGTAACCATTATAACAAGACTGAGTTCAGTGAGTTAACCTGAATATGAACTATGAAGGAAAGTAGCAGAAATAGTACTAATTTGACTGAGTTATCATTCAACGGTACTAATAAAAAAATTATTCTAAAATCAATAGAACTTGAGTTATGAGGAATCATCCACATGCGTCGTCATGAACTATACGTAACCATGGTAACTCAACTCAGATTTAAAGTTGAAGTTCAATTGAAAGCATGTTGGTTTTTTAACTGTCAACTTCGAGTACTGTTGAAATTGTTAAAGAATTGCAAAATGATTCCTATGAACGAGCTCATGGATATGATCTACATTAACGGAGAATGTGATAAAAACTGCTTTTTGGCATCAAGAGTTTACGCTCAAAGATTCCCAGATTGGTCTCAACCAGATGTGGGGCAGTTCGAGAAACTGAAGGATAGATTTGAAACTACTGGAAATGTAAAATACGAAAAAAAACACAACAATGTTACAGCCTCTGAAGAAAATAAAATGAACGTGATGTTATCTGTTGTAGAAAATCCGAACACAAGCTGCAGAGAAATTGCTGCGAATTTGAATTTGAAAAAACATCTGTAAATAAGATTTTGAGCCAAGCTAACTCTCATCCACACCATATTAAATTAAACCAGGAGCTTAAGATTACAGATTTTGAAAAAAGATAAATTTTTGTGTGTGGGCAACCGAAAAGACGGTAACTTGGTTGATTCACTGTTCATCACACCAGAAATGTGAGAACTTAATTAGATAATACATTCCCAGAATTGTGGTTAGAACGAGGAAGTAATGTAGCTTTGACACCAAGGAGTCAGGATTTAAACACTTGTGACTTTTTCCTTTGGGGCTATGAAAAAGAGAAAGTATATCAAGAAGCCATCACTAATATGGACAACTTAAAACAAGCAATAAGAAATGCTTCTCAAAGTATTGATAGAACTATGCTTCTGCGTCTGCGGCGTTCTTTTAGAAACAGACTTCAACTGTGCCAACAACAAAACGGTCATCAATTTGAACATTTGTTAAGCTAAAATCATTTTTTCGTTCACTTTCTCCATCATATTTAGTATTTGGTATTAGTTTCATTGAAAGTTTATATTCAGTTTATAAGAAGTATTATTTTTGTCAATTTTCAACCACTTTCATTAATAAATTATACTAGTTCTTGTATATTATAAAATTTATTTTGTTTATTTCAAGAAAAGATGCTTTTATTGAGGGACTCAGTCTTGTTATCATGGTTACATAGTAATATAATATCGAGGATAATTAACTAACATTGAAACATAAAGTAAATAACAAATTTTCTCTAATAACTCGGAAACTATTGACTTCAGAAGAATTGTATCCATAACATTTTTTGTTCGCTGTCAGTTGTTTCAAATAATGGGCAGAAAAAATAATTTGGGTTGACATTAAAAGAAAATTAAGATTCTGATGAATTTCTTTTTTGATAATGGATCTATGTTTTCGTGGATAATATGGTTATTAAAAAAAAAACTGAATTCTAGCTGCCCCCATCATGTTGCAGGGAAATTTTCCACAACTGGATGAATTCTACCAGAGTTTTGCACTTGAATTACCCCCGCATCATGATGAATTTCATATCCCATATATTATTGGTAAGGCGTACTATAGTTCCAGTTTCCAGTTGCTTGCCATTCACTTTTGCTCTATGCTATAAATATAAATATGAAATGGAACTCCCTCGGAGTGAATATAATTTGAATGTCTATTACGCATTTCCATCATATCAATTACATCATTTACATGTCTGTCATTTTTTGCCAAGGTTTCTGATCCAACTTTTCTATAGACTACGTCAGATTTTACATCACCCAAGTTTTTTTTTCCGCAGAGTGTCTTTATCTAAATTTATTATGTCAGACTGACGTTGTTCTAAAGCATTCACATTTAAAATTCCTTTCTTTAACAATTTTCTTTCAGTTCCTCCCATTTTGTCGCTTTATTATTCAAATGGTTCAAATTGATATCCGAGCTCATAACCTCGATCTGTTGAGTTTAAAATGACTCCTATCATAAACCCCAAATGAAGAGTGTAGCTTTCAGATTTCTATTTCACAGATTGTTGAATATACCACTGACCCACAAAAAAAGCGAAAAAGAATGATCAATAGAATATATCCAACATGAATACTAGAAAATGTTTCATATCCACACTATATTACAAAGACTTACATGAAAGAATAGACATAAATTTAAAGAAATACAATTATATGCTTACGAGTACACAGAAAATTAGAGAACAAGAGTAAAACTAGCATCTAATTTACTCATAGATAACTAAAAATAATAAACCAAATTCAAATTTCCCACCCATAGAGCATAAACCCGAACATCTAGAACAGACCATGGCTATAAACAGTATAAACTATACATTCCAAGTCAACACCGCGTTTCCGAACTAATAAATAAAATATTACAACCTGTGTTGATGAAACCTAATAAACCAGATGAATAAGAGAAAAAATATAATAAATGAAGTGCATCTTCATCCGTTTTTGACTTCTATATGACAGTAAGTTGCATACTCCCAACCTTGACCTAAAATAATTCCATTCAGAGAGTGAATTTGATCATAACGAAAAGAAATATTGTCGTTGAAATCGTGAACTTTCAGCTGGCCTGATGATGGAATAAAAATGGTCCGAAATCGATTGCCTAGGATTACAAAATAATAGATATTAGTGTTTCCTTTCAATTACTACTGCTTAGGAGTTACATGAATAAATTTTTCACAAAAAGGGTGGACACAATAAGCATGTGTTTTGAAATTAGATCACGTATCGATAAGTTTTATAATATATAATAAATTAAAGGAATTATTACAATTTTTTTCATTGATTAAATATACATACTTTTCCGAAATGAATTTTCCATATTTACCTCTGAAAGAAAATTCTTTCTCAGTAATTAAAAATGGAACTTCCCTAAGGGAACAATTTTTGAATGTACATTTGTTTTCATAAGTTTTTAAATTTTTTGTTCCTTTTGGCAATATTTCTTCCATTTTTCTGATGAATTGATGAACATAAAATAAATCGAGCGAGTACGTGAAAAATGCAGAACTTATTTTTTTCTTGATCTTGAGGTGAATCCCGATGTATTTATCGAAAAATCCTGCATTTGAGAAGAACTAACTATTCCTAAAGATAAGGGCGTTTGTAAATTTTCATGTTGTATTAATGTATTAAAACTAAAAGGTGGTAAGCTTTCACAAAAAGGGGTGGAATGCGTTATCGGGAAGGGCATTCATACCATTGTTGTTCTGCACAGGAATAGCTCTATAAAATGTATCCTCATTTGTGTATACGGTGCTTTTTACTGAAGATGATTCCGAATAAGTAACAACTTATGTAGATGGAAAAATTCAAGATATTATAACGTATCAACATTTCCACCGTACTGATGAAGGCCGAATGCTCGAAACACGTGTTTACGTTTAAAATTTCTCCGGAGATTATTTCCGCTTAATTTCTCCCATTTATACTTTATATACATATATAAATATTGTGGTTTTCTGCATAGAAATAGCTCAATGTATACTCATTTGTTTGTGGATACGGTACTTTTTTCTGAAGATGATTCCGAAAAAGTAACTATTTATGTAGATATCAAAATGTAGATACCAGGAAAAATTCGAAATGAAATAATAGATATTATAACGTATTAACATTTTCACCATACTGATGAGGGTCGAAAGCCCGAAACACGTGTCTGCGGTTAATATTTCTCTGAGGATTACTTCCGCTTGATTTCTCCCATTTATATTTTATATACATATATAAATGTTGTGGTTTTCTGCATAGAAATAGCTCTATACAGTGTATACTCATTTATAAATACGGCATTTTTTTCTGAAGATCATTACGAATAAGTAACTTCCATTCGGTGTAATTTTTCTATGGTTTTGTGCAATACCCTCGAAACGCTCATCAACATTATCATTTGTGTTCTATTCGAAAGTACGGAGTATTTGAAATTTTAAAGTTGGTGAATTTTTTTTTGGCTTTAGAAATAAAATAAATATAAATTAGGGAGACAAGGGTAGGTGAATAATGAATATTTGTTTTTCGGAAATTTTAAGTATGTATTCTTAGTTTTTTCTGCATTCATTTATTATAATAAAAGGCAAATAAACAAACGAAAATAATTTTTATTAGATTGTTTTGAGATATGGAAAATAAAAGCATGTCATTGTGTAATGAGCGATCAGCAAATTTCTCCAGAAGTGAGGAAAATTTGCTCATTTCCTTAGTAAAGTAATAACAATAACAATAACGATAATTTATTGATTTCCCATATATACAAAATATGTAGAAAGGAAAACAGGTTATCCAAAACGAAAAATTTTCAAGTATTCGCTACAATATCCCTACAATAAAATTCTTCGATATTGTATGGCTCAAGCATTGAAAGAAAACGATATAGAGTTTTCCCGAAAAACACATGACCATATAATCTTTGAATTACTACTGGTAAACTGTTAAACAGTTTAATGCCCATGTACAATGGTCCCTTTTCAGTTAAAGACAAAGAATGCACCGGAAAAACAAATGGGTGCTTTCTTCTAGTATTATTTACATTTATATGAGCACTGAGCATGTTATCGAAAATAAAAAAACGGACAGCGTAAATAATAAAAAAAACAAGCAGCGTGGGTGGAGATTGAAAAAGAATTCAATAGTGCTGGCAGTGAGCCCTATAGGAGTTTGATAATTTCAAAAAACAAATATTTGAACTTGAAGAAAAAATCTCTAAAATAATTTGCTGAAGAAAAAAAACAAACGTATTCAACAGGTGGTGGTACATCTGTAGTATTCAGGGAGAACGAGGTCGATTCCAGGAATAAGGAAATTATTGGTACAATAATGACCGGATTCGTTTCTGAATTCGATAGCGATATCATAGGTAGGTGTAGTTATTGGATACCTCATATTTTATTCTTATACTCTTGATAGTTGTGAATATTTTTTGCAATCATCATTTTTATTTCAGTTGAAGATATATCTGATGGGGAAGTAAGGTATATTCAAAAAGCAAACCATATTTTTTTGTACTAATAATCAATTTTTATTGCATAATTAGACGAAGGGTAGTCCATTCTGATAATGAACGAGGAGGAAAATACACATTCCAGCCAGAATTTGGATATAGGTATACATTTCAAACTTATATATTATTATATTTACATAAATATATAGTAATTCATTTCTGTAGTCTGAGGTAAGAGCATTTTTGAACTATAAACATATGTTTCAGGGAATAGAGGCTCACTTTTGATAGGAAAAAATGAAGAAGCAATAAAGTATTGCGAAAGCTTGGTTTAGAAAAAAGAGTACCACATTTTTTTCCTATCAAAAGTGAGCCTCTATTCCCTGAAACATATGTTTGTAATTCATTTCTATAATTGATTTTGAAATACTAGAACGATATGTTTTATTGTTGCATAGGCAAGCAAGTGGTCGAAAAATAATGTAGAAAGTTTGAATAGTGCTGTCTCAAAGAATCTGGCTGTGTGGAAATGAGGTATTTAATATCTTATGCACTTTATGACATTTCTTGAATTTGAAAATAGTACATAATTTTTTTTCTCAGACAACAAATTGGGGACCAAATTGTCCGAATAATCACAAAAAAAAAACACGAAACCATGAAAATCCAACAGAAATGCATGGTTGATAAGAGTAAGCAGAAAATAAATAAGGACAGTTAACCATTTGGTTACCTTCAAAACATCTGTCATACAACAACCCAATGAACGATAACCAATGGTCAACGAAAACAAGCTGAGCTACAACCCACCCTCAGAGGGTTACGTCCGCTCAATTTCTTATATTTATATTTTATATACATATAAGCAAAGATTATAGAGAAGGAAGATGGGAAACGAAACGACTACACTTACGCGAGCGCCACCTGGTGGTTCCGTTGTGTATTAAAATACTAAGACTGGTTAAAATATTTCTTGAAGGGCCATTTGCAGAACATAATTTGAACTTTTGAAAGTGCGCATTGGAGATATTCGCACATGGTTTCTTTGTTTATGTTTTGGTTTTGAATATCGTACCGCTAGCGCTCGGCTTTACCTCGCTCGTTGCCTAAATTTGTTATTTGTGTTTTTTATTCAGTGAAAGTTTAAAATCAAAGAAAAATGTCCTACGGAAAATACTGTATGGTAAAGAATTGCGGAAACTGCAGTTTAAGGGATTCTCCAAATGTCAGTTTTTTCAACTTACCAAAGAAACTGGAAACGTAAGTATTGAAACTCGTACCATGTGACTCGTATGTAGATTGACCGATTAATTTTTATGTTTAGTGCTATGAAGTGGATAGAATTCTCTGGGCGTAAAGACATTGAGTTGAGAAAATGCTACAGCATGTGCAGTGAGCATTTTGCTGCAAGCCAATTCAAAGCCTTCTATCCACGCAAGTTACTGTATGCAGGAAGCATCCCGTGCATGAACGGGCCACCAAATGAACCGCATGCGATGGAGAGCGAGCAGTTTGAAAGTGATACATCAAATATTGATGGTAAGTCTTCCTAGATATCTGCAATGCATTACTGAATGCATCGCAATATTCGCAATGCATTACTCATTTATCATATATTGCATGCTTTTGTTTTTCTTATACAGATTCCTTTCATGGAGGAACCACATGTTATGGAAAGCGAGCACATAGAAAGTGTGACGTCAAGTACTGATGGTAAGTGTTCCTAGATATCTGCAATGCACATCTGAATGCATTACTCATTTATATCCTACATTGAATGCATATTTTTTTCTTATACAGGAAGCATTACTTTCATGGAGGGGCCACATGAAATGGAATGTGATCAGGTTGAAAATGTTACAACAAACACTGATGGTAAGTAAGATCCTAGATATCTGTCACAAAAATAATTGAATGCATTACTCTATTGTATATATAAGATAATTTATTGAATTAATTGTTTTGTTATAAAATTAGATTACCAGTATTTCCCATTTTTCAGATATTCCTTTGAGTATACGGCAAAGACGTTCTCACACACTGAAAAGGACGTCAAAGTCCTTCCCCAAAAGAGATAGAAATATCCAAAAAATGAAAACAACAATAAACTCTTTGCGATGCAAAATATATAAAAGAAAAGTGCAGCATTGCTTCTGCAAAGGAAAGCCACTTATATCCAGCAATAAAGGTACAAAAGGTGCAATACTTAAAATGATTAAGGAATCAAAAAGTTTTCTCTCTAAGGAGGCACATAAACTATTTTCTAATGAATTACGAGCAAACTTTATTAATAAACGCAATCGTAGATATGACGACAATTTGAGAGAAATGTGTCTCCTATGGTATTATGCCTCACCTAAAGGCTATAAGGCAATAGCCAAATATTTAAACTTACCAACTCCGAGAACATTAAGAAACTGGCAGTCCCAATTGAAAATTTCACCTGGAATTAATCCAGCAATTATAGAGTCTTTGAGGTTGCATTTCTCAAACACTGAGCACAAAAAAGGAATTAGTTGTTTAATGTTCGATGAAATTGGTCTAAGTGAAGAGTTGCACTTTGATCAGTCAAATGGAAAAGTTGTTGGAGTTGTAGACACAGGAGTAGTCAGAAGAAATATTAAAGCAACTACATCTCTGGTGTGTATGGTAAGAGGGGTAGCATATAATTGGAAATATGTATTGGGATATTGGTTTTTGGGTCATACAGCAACAAATGAATACTTATATACGATTATCTTAGACTCCATCGATGCAGCTCAACGATCTGGTCTCAAAGTCAAAGCCATTATTTGTGAGCAGAGTCCAGTGAATCAAAGCGTGGCCAAGAAATTGGAAATTTCAACAGAACAGTGCTTCTTTTTCAGTAATGAAGAAAAAATTTATTTCATCTATGATGTACCTCACCTCCTCAAAAGCATCAGAAATAATTTGGCGAAGTATGATCTAGATTATGCAGGGAAACCAGTATCATGGAATTATATCAAACAAGTATGCACTTCAGCGAATCCTATTCGTGTTAGGCTCTTGCCAAAAATAACAGAGGAACACTTGAAGGTCACAACATTTAATGCAATGAGAGTTAAGTATGCTGTACAAATTCTGAGTGAATCAGTGAGTATTGCAATGGTGGTACTCATGCAATTGGGGCAACTTTCAGCACAGTGCACATTCACTGCAGTAAGTGACATGGACAAAGCATTTGACTGCCTAAATAGTAGTAAATTAGAGGAGGACCAATTGAAAATGATCATTAATTCAATAATTCTCCTTTGAAAGATTTGATGTTGTCCTACCAAAAACTTGTTTTGGTCGGGAAAAGTCTGCAAGGAAGAATTTTGATTAATTTCTTGGCCAGCCCTACAAAACTGCATTCTTCATTTTAGGGTCTGTTTTGTACTTATTTAATATCCTTCATTACTAAAATATTTATCTCTTCTGCGATTCATTTGCCCGTTATCAGATGTTTTATTTTTTCTGAAGAGGATGTATAACTCACAGGAAGTTATATAATTATGAAGGAGCTCATTGTCAAACTGTTGAGGACTGATATTCTGATAGCAACGTTTGTTTACTGTCTTTTAGCAAAGGAATTCTCAACGGAATTCTTTGAGTATTGAGTTAGCAGTTAGAGAATATTTTATATATTTCACAGAATATCAGGTAGTTACAGTTTATTGTTTTGAAGATAGCATTGACAGAAAGTGGTACAGATTTCTCTGACATTAATTTGGAACAAATTTTTTTCCTTTTCTTCAGTGGGAAAGGCCTGTCAGACGAAATATTCATATTCACTCATTTTCTATTGGTCTTTCTCCAATTCACATACCTTCTGACAGTCAAATACTTTAGCCATTTATGAACTCGCAGACTTATTGCACTCTGCTAGTAGTTTTCTCCAATTAACACTAGTCCAACAATTTCATCACTCAGAATTTGCACTCTCATTGCTTTGTCAGTGTTGACCTTCCAATGCATACATTTCCATATTTCCATAATACTGGTTGGTATAACAAAATACTTGGCCAAATTACTTCGTATGAATCTTCATGGGATAAGGTAGATTATAGGTAAGATGTTATTTCACCTTTTTCAAGAAGAATCACTTTCCGCTTGAAATTTCTACTCTCTTTGACACACATCGATGTAGTACAGTTGCCTTGAGATCTATAAAACAGATACAATCACATTTTCCCACCCCTTTTGCCATTAAATTTCTCATTTGACTCATCAACATTCAACTCTTTGCTGGATAGTCATTGAACATATCAGGAGCTTGATACTCAAACCTGTAGGAATTAAATAATATACGAGCATGAAATGCACTTGTATCCTAGGCTTATAAACAGTGATTTTTGAGAAATACACCCTCTTCTATATTTTCAATTAGAACTGCTGAAGTTGGGGCATATGTCTTGCAAACTTTTTGATTCATTCATTAAATGCCTTCGCGCTTCCGACAGTCAGATATTCGAAAATGACCGACACTACAATTGTATTCATTGGTGTAGGGTTTAGATACACATATTTCAATTTATCAATGAATTGTGAAAATCATTTATGGCTGGATAAAGGTTATTGTTATTTGCATTATGGAGTTGACTTGTTGTTATTCTTATATTTCTTTACTAACATACGGATCTTGTACGTCTCTGTAAGTGTTTTTTTTTAATTGTGGTTCTGAGAAATCTGTGACTAATATGCAAAGAAATTCTTGAAATGTCTATGTGATTATTGTATATTGAATATTTGTTCATATAAATTTCTGATAAAAATTGTGCAAATTCCACTAATTTTACAGATTCAAAAAAGTATATTTGATTTTGATTAAATAATAGTTCAATATGTACTTTTGTATCCTATATTCAAAGTTGTGTTGTTTGTAAATAGATGTATTCAAAGGTGAGAATGTCGACAGGATTATTCTCTCCTGTTGTACCTTCTGTTAAAAAAACCTCACCTTTAAATACACCCTGTAACATTTTCAATTGTGTCATATTTTGTTATGAATTTCGAATAAAAATTAAGCAGATCTAACAAAGTATTTCATTAATATTAATCCATTCATAACAATGTTTACATGGAAAAAACTTCCTGATCAGAAAACAAAGCCCTGGTTTTGTTTTCTCGTTCAGGATGTTTTTTTCTGGCCTCCACTAAGTCGATATTTCGATTCCTATAAAAGGAATGAAATTTGAATTTCGCGCCTTTCGGTAGAGGAATAAAATTCGAATTTCGCGCCCTTCGGCAAGGCATACAATGGAATTTCGCGCCTTTCAATGATAAGGCAGACAACTGTAATTTTACTGTTTAATGTTACGATTTCAGCGCCATTTAATTTCTCAGTATGTGAAACACAGGCCCAAAGTGTAGTCGGTTTTTAGTACTAGATTAGTAGTGTCGTTTCCCATCTTCCTACTCTATAATCTTTGCATATAGATAGTGTTGTTTTCTGCATAGGAATAGCTCTATACAATGTATACTAATTTATAAATACGGCACTTTTTTCTGAAGATGATTCCGAAAAAGTAACTACTTATGTAGATAACAAAATGTGGATTACAGGAAAAATTCGAGATGAAATAAAAGATATTATAACGTATTAAAATTTTCACAGTACTGATGAGGATCGAAATACCAAAAAACGTTTCTACGATTAATATTTCTCTGAGGATTACTTCCGCTTAATTTCTTCCATTTATATTTTATATGCATTATAAATAGTGTGGTTTTCTGCATAAGAATAGCTCTATACAATGTATACTAATTTATAAATACGGCACTTTTTTCTGAAGATGATTCCGAAAAACTAACTACTTATGTAGATGACAAAATGTGGATACCAGGAAAAATTCGAGATGAAATAAAAGATATTATAACGTATTAAAATTTTCACAGTACTGATGAGGATCGAAATACCAAAAAACGTTTCTACGATTAATATTTCTCTGAGGATTACTTCCGCTTGATTTCTTCCTTTTATATTTTATATGCATATATAAATATTGAGGTTTTCTGCATAGGAATAGCTCTATACAATGTATGCTCATTTATAAATACGGCACTTTTTTCTGTAGATGATTCCGAAAAAGTAACTACTTATGTAGATAACAAAATTTGGATACCAGGAAAAATTCGAGATGAAATAACGTATTAAAATCTTCACCGTACTGATGAGGATCGAAATAACGATAAACGTTTCTACGGTTAATATTTCTCTGAGGATTACTTCCGCTTAATTTCTTCCATTTATATTTTATATGCATTATAAATAGTGTGGTTTTCTGCATAAGAATAGCTCTATACAATGTATACTAATTTATAAATACGGCACTTTTTTCTGAAGATGATTCCGAAAAAGTAACTACTTATGTAGATAACAAAATGTGGATTACAGGAAAAATTCGAGATGAAATAAAAGATATTATAACGTATTAAAATTTTCACAGTACTGATGAGGATCGAAATACCAAAAAACGTTTCTACGATTAATATTTCTCTGAGGATTACTTCCGCTTAATTTCTTCCATTTATATTTTATATGCATTATAAATAGTGTGGTTTTCTGCATAAGAATAGCTTTATACAATGTATACTAATTTATAAATACGGCACTTTTTTCTGAAGATGATTCCGAAAAAGTAACTACTTATGTAGATAACAAAATGTGAATACCAGGAAAAATTCGAGATGAAATAAAAGATATTATAACGTATTAAAATTTTCACCGTACTGATGAGGATTGAAATACCGAAAAACGTTTCTACGGTTTATATTTCTCTGAGGATTACTTCCGCTTAATTTCTTCCATTTATATTTTATATGCATATATAAATATTGTGGTTTTCTGCATATAGGAATAGCTCTATACAATGTATACTAATTTATAAATACGGCACTTTTTTCTGAAGATGATTCCGAAAAAGTAACTACTTATGTAGATAACAAAATGTGGATTACAGGAAAAATTCGAGATGAAATAAAAGATATTATAACGTATTAAAATTTTCACAGTACTGATGAGGATCGAAATACCGAAAAACGTTTCTACGGTTAATATTTCTCTGAGGATTACTTCCGCTTAATTTCTTCCATTTATATTTTATATGCATTATAAATAGTGTGGTTTTCTGCATAAGAATAGCTCTATACAATGTATACTCATTTGTAAATACGGCACTTTTTTCTGAAGATGATTCCGAAAAAGTAACTACTTATGTAGATAACAAAATGTGGATACCACGAAAAATTCGAGATGAAATAAAAGATATTATAACGTATTAAAATTTTCACAGTACTGATGAGGATCGAAATACCAAAAAACGTTTCTACGATTAATATTTCTCTGAGGATTACTTCCGCTTGATTTCTTCCTTTTATATTTTATATGCATATATAAATATTGAGGTTTTCTGCATAGGAATAGCTCTATACAATGTATGCTCATTTATAAATACGGCACTTTTTTCTGTAGATGATTCCGAAAAAGTAACTACTTATGTAGATAACAAAATTTGGATACCAGGAAAAATTCGAGATGAAATAACGTATTAAAATCTTCACCGTAATGATGAGGATCGAAATAACGATAAACGTTTCTACGGTTAATATTTCTCTGAGGATTACTTCCGCTTAATTTCTTCCATTTATATTTTATATGCATTATAAATAGTGTGGTTTTCTGCATAAGAATAGCTCTATACAGTGTATACTCATTTATAAATACGGCACTTTTTTCTGAAGATGATTCCGAAAAAGTAACTACTTATGTAGATTACAAAATGTGGATACCAGGAAAAATTCGAGATGAAATAAAAGATATTATAACGTATTAAAATTTTCACCGTACTGATGAGGATCGAAATACCGAAAAACGTTTCTACGGTTAATATTTCTCTGAGGATTAATTCCGCTTAATTTCTTCCATTTATATTCTATATGCATTATAAATAGTGTGGTTTTCTGCATAGGAATAGCTCTATACAATGTAAACTCATTTATAAATACAGCATTTTTTTCTAAAGATGATTCCAAAAAAGTAACTACTTATGTAGATAACAAAATGTGGATACCAGGAAAAATTCGAGATGAAATAAAAGATATTATAACGTATTAAAATTTTCACGGTAATGATGAGGATCGAAATACCGAAAAACGTTTCTACGGTTAATATTTCTCTGAGGATTAATTCCGCTTAATTTCTTCCATTTATATTTTATATGCATATATACATATTGTGGTTTTCTGCATAGGAATAGCTCTATACAATGTATACTCATTTATAAATACGGCACTTTTTTCTAAAGATGATTCCAAAAAAGTAACTAACTATGTAGATAACAAAATGTGGATACCAGGAAAAATTCGAGATGAAATAAAAGATATTATAACGTATTAAAATTTTCACCGTACTGATGAGGATCGAAATACCGAAAAAAGTTGCTACGGTTAATATTTCTCTGAGGATTAATTCCGCTTAATTTCTTCCATTTATATTTTATATGCATATATACATATTGTGGTTTTCTGCATAGGAATAGCTCTATACAATGTATACTCATTTGTAAATATAGTACTTTTTTCTGAAGAGGATTCCGAATAAGTAACTACTTATGTAGACACCAAAATGTATATACCAGGAAAAAATCCAGATAAGATAATAGATAAATATTTTGTGAAGAGAGCGCGTTTAGTGGCAAGGCGTTTTCAACAACCAGATTCAGAAAATAGCAATTTTTACTCCCCGATGGTTCGAATGTTCACGTCAAGAGCAATATTATCATAAGCTGTACAATATGAATGGAAGCTGGTACAACATGATATTAAATATACATTTTTCTCAAGTCAATTACATGATGTAGTTCATATGAAACCAACATGTGTTTTGAATGTACCAAAAGATAAAGTACTGACTCATACAAAGTCCGAAAAGTTTGAATGATTCGAAGAATGAAAAATTATCTGAATGGAAATTTAAGAGATCCAGAACGGATCCGTGTCTATGATCAGTTTACAGCAGAACGATTCGGATTAAAAAGAGATCATTCAACGGAGTTTCAATTACTGAGACTCACAGAATGAATAACAGAAGGATTCCAAAATTAACAAGCAACAGGTCTTGTTTTACTAGACGTCCCAGAGCATTCGACTGGACTGAATCGCAAGATGAAATGTGAAAAAATGTTTTCCTCCGAAGACAACTTAGGAAAAAGAGAAAAAAACATCAAGTACGAGACTGAATTTTCAAAGACCAAATGCAAGTACGAAGAATGAAAGACCGAAAAGGTGAAAGATCATAGGTTGAACATGCAGCAGGGAAGTTGTCGACGTATAATCTTCCCAAACTGGTAGAATGTGTAAAATTCATCATAGATTCACATCAGTGGCTGTAATTCTGGAGCCTTCTCAAGAAGATTCATGACGATATTGCCTGCCAGATGAGGACAAGTTCCGATTTCCAAAGCTGCTCTTCTGGTGAGTAGTTTTCCTCTATTCGGGGAAAATTACCAAAAAGCAGTCGGAAGCCTAACTAAACGTTCAGAGATAGATGTTGCATTAACTGATGGAAAATGCCATTGTGAGAAGAAGGGAGGTCCTCACTTTTCTATATGATAAAATCGAATCATTCATCAGGGCATTGAAAACTCAGGAGGAGGAAATTTAAAGGTTAAATTCATATTGTTCTAGTTCCACAAAAACCATTTTGATAAGTATGGAGGATGGAGGCATCAACAGTTTTCGTTCTTTTAATTTCATCAGGATTTTTCCTGGGCTCACACAGAGGATAATTCTCGTGAGCCATGTATATGCACCGAGTTCTTTCAGTGCTCAAATGACATCGCTACACATGGAAGATTTGAATAAAATTTGTGTAGTATATGGCAATCATATACGAATAGATTGACAACAGAGGCAAGATCTTAAGATTTAATTCAATATGAGCACATACTGAATTTTCTAATCAAGAATTTGGTAGCAGAGAAATATTCGAGACCAAACACGAACAAATGAGAATGATTCAATTCATGAAGATCGCATTATAGAGGAAGTTATGCAATTGCGAACCTCCATTATAGAAGGCACTTAGGAGGAGGAAACTTATAGGTGAAGCTTGTGTTATTTTAGTTCCACTAACAATCATTTCCGGAACGAGAAATAACGAAGGCAAGATTTAATGATTTAGTTCAAGATGACAATTTTATGGATTTCCCAATCAAGAATTTGGTAGCGGAGAAATATTCGAGACCAAACACAAATACATGAATGAGAATGATTCAATTCACTTTCTTCACTCGCTCAACTCAGAGCTTGTTTGGGCTGCTTATTGATCAAGCGTCATGAAGATTACAAGTATAAAATGCGTAACTACTTCTATTATTATTTGCACCTACACATTAATTCACATATAGAACTTTCATCAATAAACTAATTATATTGTAGCAAATTCCGCATTTATCTATTCTTATGAAATAGAAGGATTTGTTTTAACATTGCAATGAAAAAATCGTCGTCAAGTAGGCTATGCAGTTGTGAAGGTTGAAATTCTGTGATTTCTTGCTTGTGTCAACAATATTCTGTATCAATTATTTGTCTAGTTAGCGTTTTGAATGGCTGTTATAATAATATAATCATCATATTAAAGCGTCATCTTACTGCCAAAACCAGATACCTAAGTAACATTTTGATAGTTTTGTGTAAATGAGGATTGAAAGATAACCCCACAATAAAACAAATACATTGAGGGAAATAAGTGAAAAAATAACATAGATTGTTCTGTGAACATAATCAATGATCAAAATAAAAAAAAATCTAATTAACACACGTTGGTAATGCAAAACAAACACAAAAATGGTTAAAAAAATGTACTTATCTGGTTTTGGCCGTAACCCGACGGAAAATGGTTCATACCGACTTGCAAAAAGTATTCATTGAGGAATTCCTTTTCGTATTCTTCCGAAATTCCGCATAAGTAACAATTTTTTTGAGATTACCAAGAAAAATTCAAGAAAATAGAAGGTGAGTGAAAATATTCTATGGATAATATTTCAGTTAATTCAGTACAGAGTTTTTCAATGTTGCTGTAGACTTATTTATAAATCTTCTGAAGGTACTGTTTCACGATGTATTTTCAGTGAAACTGGTTCAAAGCAAAAAAGGAGTGGTCATCCAAAGAGGAGAACCCCAGAGGTAATCAAGAATGTCAAAAATGTGATGGAAGAAATTCCACGAATCTGTTCGGGTTTTATCACCTCAACTGACTGTGGTCTTTGTTGGCATGTGTCACACGACTGTCAAAGATTGCATCAATATTTTTTATTATAGACTAGTTTGTTATCAGTATGTTATAGACAAATAACCCTTTCGGAATAGCTTTTTACTCTTGTCTTTCAAACAAATCATCGATAACCTAAATCTATGTATTTTTCTGATGCTTCAATCTTTCTGGATATGACAAATCCCAAAATATAAATATTTTGATTAGCCAAAAACCAGTACATTTTTTCATTGAGACGCCAATTCATTTTCCAATGAGTGGAGTATATCGCCCATCAGTCAGAGTAGAATGATCAGACCAATTTTGTTTGAACAAGTAACATCTGAACGTTATGAAAGCAAAGATTATTTTGCCTTTTATAGCAGAAAAAATTCAAATGAATGGTTCAATATTTCTTTTCAATAAGGTGGATCCAGAGCACTCATTGAAAAACTTCCTCAAGTTAAAGATGATCCTCTATTATTTCAAGATTATTGTTTTGGTGTATGAAAGATGTCAAATTCGTTCAAAATTTTTACATGGAATTTTTCAAATCACCTCATATTTCCTGCTCTATATTAAATTCAGTGAAAGAGATACTTTTCACACGTTGGAAGGAATCATCTTTGGATCTTGTTGCAACTCTTTTTGAAAAAGTTTCTGTTTGAACAAAATTGCGCTAAGGTTGAAGTCATCATTTTTTTCATATTTTCATATTGTTTTATGAGGAAGTAATTCAAGCAAAGAATTGTGTCCACGCGCAGTATATCCTTTTTCAAAATTGCATAGCATACTTGACGACAAAGTTTTCTGAACGCACGTTATAGGACTCTTCATGAGGCTAGAACGATGATCCATTTTCAATTTCAAACAAAACTGAGTCAAAGTTTTTCGGAAGTGAATGATTTTGTATTGTCGCTGTATGGATGAAGTTTCACGAGTGCTTCCACACACTCATCTAGTGCCAATTGAGAGAGGCAGGCAAATTTGTAAATAAAAATAAATAGCATATTAGCATAATAGTAAAATAGCATAAATATAAAAGCAGCATAGTGGAGGACAAAATCAGGACTCTCACATTGTCAAAACAGAGTCCAAGGGCATATCGATTTCTGATTAGAGATTTCGCTTTAACAAGCAGGTCAATCTTAAATAATTTCTTGAAGGACATTCTATTCAGCCAGCGTTAAATAACAATATCTTCTTGTAGTTGCAATACGCTATAGAAAAGTGGAGTCCGCTGGGGAGAATAATAGTGTTGATGTGGGATGAAATTTCTCTGATGCCACCATTTTGACTTACATGAGAGCAAAGGTAGTATCAGTGGTTTTGAATATTTTGGCAATGGGCTGATGATGATTAGAGAACTCAAAAACAGGTTGAAACTACCTATATCTTTCCATTTCACACCAATTGGTGGTGTGAAAATGTTATAGTTAAAGACATTAGGTGGAGAGATATCGAACAGTATGTTAGAAATTAGTTCCAACCTATTTCTACAATCTGTGATCAAGCTGCAACTAATGTCAAAGCATTGCAAGAACTCATGGAGATGTGAACCAAAGAAAGGTAACCAAGCATACTTTTCCTAAAGGATATGCCAGTGAGGAAGACGTAATCAAAGAAAAATTCTGATAAGTTTGCCTGTGATTCTTACTTTTTTCAATTGAATGAGATTTTTAACGGTGTAACTATAATTTCAAAGAATTCAAATACGCGGTTCCAAAGACATTGTTGCCAGTAAAAAGTGTCTTAAGGGGGTCCTTTCCAAGAGAAGTAGGATATGAGAGTACGCATATCATATAACTACTGTACAGTACAGTACAGTCTGTGGTACACCAAGTTCAGTGAGTTTCGTATGACCGGATTCTGAGATGGCAAGAATAGACTATTTTCAATGGGGCGAAATTCAGGTAACTTCGCAAGAGAACTACTTCTGGCAACATTCAAAAATGAGATCACTTTTAATTTTGTTTTTGGAGAATTCTGATAAAATTTTGTTGCATCGAATTTCGGGATATTATTCAGAAGTAGTTTTTTATGATTTTTCAATATATTGAACCCTGATATGAATTACAGAATTAGATATATCGGAAAAATAAGATGACGAGTCAATTGAATACGAGGATGTATTGATATGTAGTTACCCTAGACCAGTTCCATGCATAAAAAAATATTGCGTTACCAGAGCAATGAACAATAACTCATTAGAAGTGTCAGTGTGAAGTTTGAGGTCAAAAAACTAAACCAGAGTTACGCAATAAATTGAAAGAAATTCACTGAAATTGTGAAAATCGAAAAATTGGAGTAACGAGCCATCATCAAATACCTGTATTTAAAAGGGTTAAGAGATAAGCAGATTCACGAAGATATGCTTAATACCCTTGGTAATCAATGTCCGATCGGAAAGGCCAGTTTATGTATCAGTCCCCGAAAATATAGATGCAGTTCATGACATGATTTTATCAGACCGTCGAACTGGGCTAAAATGGATGTCTGAGGCACTGAATATTTCATATGAACGCGTTCATCATATAGTTCACGTCAATTTGGACATGAGAAAAATTGCTGCAAATTGGATCCCCAAATGTTTGAATGTTGACCAAAAGCGTGCAAGGGCAAAAGCATCTCCTTCGATCTGCGCTCGATTTGAAAATGATGAAAACTTAAAACCGAATTGTTACCATAGATGAGACTTGGGTACACTTCTACGATCCAGAAACAAAGCAACAATCGATGGAATTGCGACACTCTGGTTCTCCGAGAACAAAGAAGTTTCGTGTCCAAAAATCTGCTGGAAAAGTTTTTGCTTCAGATTTTTGGGATTGCCATGGAGTAATCATGATTGATATTGATTTTTTGGAAAAGGGTGGAACAATAACCGGAGATTACTATTCGACATTACTGACCACTCTACGGGATCAAATTTGAGAGAAAAGACGCGGAAAGATATCCACAGGTGTTTTGTTTTTGCAGGACAACGCTCCTGCACACAAATCCCATTTTGACATGCAAAAAATTCGTGATTCATCTCTTTCCTCAACTGAGGAGGTAATAAAAGCTGTTGAGGTGTGGTTTGCAGAGTAAGAAAAAACATTTTTTTTATGTCTAGAGACGTTGCAGGTTCTCTGTAATAAATGTATCCAATCAAGAGGAGAATATGTTGAGTAATAAAATATTTTGACATTAAAATTTTGTTTGGTTCTATAATAGGATAAGAGTTTTTCAATATATCCTCATACGTTCACTCACCTTGAAATATCAGGACATTCAGAAATGCAATGGTTGGTACAGTAAGTCCGTTTCAAAGTACGAAAGAATCAGATGGACCATTTCTCTAGAGAAATTTGTTTGTTTCATCATAATCTTGAACAATTAAAGTATCCAGGTCCATCATCTTGGTATTTCCAGAGTTACTTTCCGGATTAAACAATCACATTGAAAACAAACACACCTTTTTCTTAACTGACCCTAGTGTCATACAGGCCCGGATCTACGATTTTTTCTGACCGGGGCAAAAATTCATGATGGCGCCACCCCTCCCCCTTTAAGGTTCTTAGGAAACATATAATTGCATATTCGTCATCGCGATTTCAACCCGAGATATTTTTTCACTAATTCGAGATCGTTGATTGAGAATATGCAATTAGATTTTTCTAAAATGAGTACTTTAGGAAAAAAATAACTCTTATTTTTTTCCCATTGTTCCATTAAAAATTATTTTTTTCTCAAAGTACTCATCTTAGGAAAAATCTAATTGCTTATTTGTAATCTTCGACCACGAATTAGTAGAAAAAATGACCCGGGTTGATATAGTTTGAAAAATAAAAAAGTTTGTTTCTACAAGAATGTCGTTTGCAACCCTCGCTCACCTATCGTTTTTACCCGCGCTTTACGAACGAAATTATTCCGAACGAAAATTAATTTTTTAGCGACATATATCGAACCGGGTCATTTTACTTATTAATTCGAGGTCGTAGATCACGAATATGCAATCAGATTTTTTGTAGGATCAGTATTTTGAGAAATAAATCACTTTAAGTGCAAAATTTCGAAGAAATTGGTCAACTTTGTGTAGCAGCCAGAAAAAAAGCATTAGTCATATGCTGATTTTTTGTGATAGATTGGTTCTTTGCGAATATAAAAAACCACACTTCATTCATCTACCGCTAACAGTTTAGATTTTATAATTTTTTCCTCGAAGGTCCAAAATTTCCGATTTTCCATCGACCATAACTTGAAAACTTAATTTTTAAAAAATATCTGTTTGCATATTCGTGTTCTACGCCCTCCTAATACTGTACAGTACGAATTTGGTTTTGATCGGAGACCAAAAATATTTTTCAAAAAATCCATACAGTACCTATGGAAAATTTGAAAAATTTTCGATCTCTACGATTTCCAGTGTTTACTGAATCGAGGGCGTAGATTATGAATATGCAAACCGAATTTTGCTGAAAGGATTAGTTTTTAAGTTATGGTCCATAAAAAATCGGAAATTTTAGCCCTTAGTTCAAGATGAAATGGGGATGAGTCGGTATCCCCAGGCAAAGAAATAACTGGCTCTATGCTTGTGACACATTGTAGACACATCCCATCTTTTAACCTATTTCACCCAAGTGTGGCGGTCATTCCTAGATGACTGAATAATACATATACAGTTAATTGATCCATCCCTCATTGATTTTGAATATTTTTGGCATAGTGATGATTTATCATGTTTCCATTATACAGTTTCGATTTTGGCTCTAGGAAATTAATTTTTTCCGAGAAACTAAAAAAAAAATTTCAACCTCTGGTTGATTTTGGCGCCCCTTTAAGCTGACGCCCGGGGCAAGCGCCCCGCTTGCCCCCCCTAGATCCGGGCCTGGTGTCATAAGGGATACAGACGAATTTCATCATCATCAAGCAGTCATAAACAGAAAAATATACACTCTTCTTTCAAGTTCAGGTTCACTTGTACGAATTTTTTTTCTTATTCTTCTCCCCTGAGTCACAGCACCGCAACCTTCTTCTAACCGCTGCCCTTTTTGAACTGCAAGAAGTGCCAGCAAGTTATTCCGAATGAGTATTTCAAATGTCAGAAAAATCTTCTTGGAAGATTCTAGATACCTAATGAACAATAAAATTGTGCTTAGCTACCCTCCTTAAGTCATTCAAATTTTTGGTAACTACATGAAAACGTAATGGTTGAGATCAAAATCAAAATAATAAACTGTCATAAACATTCAGGTAATAAGATAGGGTCGACAACTTTCTCCTTTCGTGAAAATTATTGCCATCAGGTAGTTTCGTGACCTAGGTCGAATTTGCATGAAGTTGTTGGCCGACAAACAACGTATCCTTGAAAGCCTCATACAAATCTTCCTTCAAGATTGTGCCCTATTTATTTTAATTGGGGAATTCTTCGAGATTGTTTCATAATAATTTTAATTCAATAATAAGAAGAAGAACTTAGATCCGTTAATGACAGCAAGTTTACAGAATCAACTTGATGAAGATGGCATTAGGCTTTTACAAGAAGACCTCATCCACTTACAACTAGATGGAGCTTATCGCCATTACATCCATTCTTGAAGATCATTTTCAAGAGAAATAAATTGGTAGAAGGGAGTCTAATGAAAGGCCATCTGGCTGCCTAGACTTGATACCTTCAGATTTTCCCCCTGGAGACATTCAAAGTAAATTGTGTATAAAACACACACTCGAGATGTAGAAGAATTGAAAATAAGAATATGCAGAGCATGCCGAGAAATTCAAGTGAAAGTTTTCCAAAACCTTAGGGCCTAATTTGAAAATTGGATATACGTTTGTCTTCAGATCAATAAACAACATTTTGAAAATCTCTGATTGTAAAAAATTTTTCCTAATTTATATGTTTCATTGCAACTCTTGCCATCGTTACTATTCTACTCTTTTTTTATTTTTCGGGAGTAACAAAAAAGGTTTAGTGTATGGCATTTTTGAAAAATTCGTCGAATTATTACCTTTAAAACAAAGTGTCACTCAACCGCTCTTTCCATTTTAGATTTTAGAGGTTGATGTCATCACGCAAAGAGGGTTGCTAAAAAATTATTGGAACCAACCGTATAAAATATGTTTACCTTACTCCGCATTTTTTCTGATGTTGTATAGGGGTTATTAAAGGTTGTACCCTCTCAAGTTGACACACTGTATGTACACTATGTATAGTTCACATTCACTAAACTCTGATTTTATTTTTTCTATCGGAAACACTGCAAACTTCTCTGACCACTGCCGTTCTTGAACTGAGAGAAGTGCCAAGGACATATTTCGAATGAGCATTTCAAAAATCATTGAAATATTCTTGGCAAATTACACCCTCCTAACAATTGAATAAGGTTTGGCCCTCTAGGTCAATTATCATATTTCAAATGATCTTACTGTCATGAGATTCCAGGTACTTACTTTGTTATTCAAAATTATTGCCAGGTAGTTTTTCTTCGTTCTTGCACGAATTTTGAATATACAGGGTGTGGCGTAATGAATGGATAATATGGAGCCTGCGGCTAGAGGACTCTATGGCGCTTCAGAAATATATATTTTACGTTTAGTAAAAGTGCCTCGGTTTTCGAGATATTGGGGATTTTCGAAAAGTATTACACCCTTCGCCACTCGTTTTGCAGGCAAGACTCCAAATGAAAGAATTTTTTCAAACTGTTTTTCGGATAGTATTTCTGGATAGATGATCTATCCAATATATTTCATTATTTTTGAGGCGCATGACTAGTCCTTCATGAAAAAAGATCTAACTCAACTTATCCTTTTTGCTTTTTTTTTTCAACCTAGCGCGGTGTAAAAAATAATATGATTACCTGAGAGCCAATACAAGAAAAAACATGCCCGTTTCATTGAGATTCCGAAATGGTATTATATAACTCTCTGTATTTTCAGCATTTAATACATAATTAATTCCTATTGCAATCAGTTGAGGCCTAGTTTAATGTAAACACTGTTTCTAAAATTTTCAGCAGCTAAAACGAGAAATGCAAGCAGAATAAAGCAATCATCTTTAAGAAGGTATAGAGCATATACTGAATCTAATGGTGGCCTCTTGAAGCATCTTTTGTGAAATTCAATTCAATGAAACGATACTCATTTTAAAATTTTTGATATGCAATAAAGCTACGATTCATTAGAAAGTGTAGGTAGACCATAGAGCATGTATCAGAATTCATGGTGGCCAATTTGAACATCATTTGTGAAACTTTATTTGAAAATTGTTATTTTTTCTCGTTTTCTTTTATTATTGAAGCCCAACGTTGTGAAATCAATATTTTCAACAAAGATTATAGAGTTAACTAACTCTATAATCTTTGATTTTCAAGTTAATTTCAAGGTATGAATTAAATTTCAGCATTTTTCTAACAAAGGTCTTGACTCAATGTAATAGAAATTAATTTTTAGCTTTTTTCTTAGTTACGAAAGTGCTAAAATTCACTTCGTTAACTTTATAACTATAGGGCTTAATAATGAAAGAATACGAGAGAAAAAAATCAATTTTGAAATATCGTTCAATTGAATCGAGTTTTACAATTGTGTTCAAAGTAGGCATCAGGAGCTCTGAT
This sequence comes from Coccinella septempunctata, assembly GCF_907165205.1. Classification (NCBI taxonomy): domain Eukaryota; kingdom Metazoa; phylum Arthropoda; class Insecta; order Coleoptera; family Coccinellidae; genus Coccinella; species Coccinella septempunctata. The sequence continues at coordinate 6,790,531 of NC_058190.1, read as the reverse complement.
AGATGCTTTACAACTTTTATGAATAATTGCTTTATTCTGCTTGCAAGTCTCATTTCAGTTGCTAAAAATTGAAGAAAAAGGCTTACATCAAACTCCGCCTTGACTCATTGTAATAGAAATTTATTTTGTATTTAATGCTGGAAATAAAGAGAGTTATACCATTTCAGAATCTCAGTGAAACAGGCATGTTTTCTCTTGCTTTGGCACTCAGGTAACCATATTATTTTTTACACCACCTGGGTTGAACTTAAGAAAAAAAAATAAGCAAAACGGAAAATTTGAGTAAGATCTTTTTTTATGAAAAGCTATTCATGCACCCCAAAAATAATCATCTACATTCGATAGCGCATCTATCATTCTTATTCAGGAATACTATCCAAAAAACATTTTGAAAAATTCCTTCATTTGGAGTTTTGCCCGCAGAACGAGTGGCGAACTTTCGTGATTTAAAGTATTTAAGACAACTTACCCAAAAGGAATTATTCCACTTCTGACTTACACCGACTACACCATTTTTTAACTGATTAGACAATGTCATGAAAGCATAATTTTTGATTCGACACTGAAGCATGTTTGAACCTTCAATCGAGCTGTTATGAATAACAACAAAATTTTCACTTTACTGCTTTTCAACTCAAATCGGTTCACGCTCACTTATTTTTTTCCTTCTTGTTTTTTTTTTACTGAAAGTTTGCAACCTTCGCTGACCGCTGCTGTTTTCTTACTGAAGAAAGTGCCAACAAAATATTTCGAAAAAGCCATTCTAAAAGTCATTAAGATTTTCTTGGAATATTCTGAATATGTGCACTTAACAGTGAAATACGGTTTAGACATGCCCCTCAACCATCTTAGGTAAATTCATGAAAGGGTAACTGATAAGATTCAATGCAAATGACTCAACTGTCATGAAATTCCAGGCAGGTAATGGGCAAGTTTCCTAAAACTCCAAAATCGAATTCAAGATTATTTATGGAAACCCTTTTCCATTAGTTATCCAACACCTGAAAGATTCGCTTCAAAATTCAGAAATTTCAGAAATACACCCTTCGAAACTTAGCAAACATTCGAATATGTGAAAGCTTGTGACTTAGAATGCCTTTACTAAGTTCTAAGAATTTTTGTTAATTCGACAACAGTGGAACCGATCAAGAACATATCCACATATTGCTTAAAATTGTTTCTGTAATCCGTGTCTATACCTTCTTAAAACCGATGACATTTTGTGTCATTGTTTGTTTTTCTTGTCAAATGTGATCACAAAACTTGATATTTATTACGTCTATGTCGATCAGAAAACTTTCATGACCATTATTGACTCGATGGGAGTTGCCGGATTGTGAAAATGACGTAGAATGTTCATAAAAGAGCACTTCTGAAATCATAATTTTCGAAAGTGAATACAGGCATAATGCAATAGGTATGTTAAAATTCGAAAAAAATATATTTATATATATTTGAGGTATACAGATTTCAATAACATATATTTTGAAATTTAGGAAAATACCCCATTATTTATTATTGTCGATGATTCTGAAATCTACATTAATACATGTACGTAGTATATAATTAATTCAAAATTTCTCTCCAGATGTAGATTCCTCTTTTTCCATATGATCATGAGCCATCTATGATTCAACAGTACACAACTACGGTCAAAAGTTAGTCGCTTTTTAGTACTACCGATACGACGGCGTTTCCCATCTTCCCTCTCTCTAATCTTTGCTCTTATGCACCACCATCTATGCCAACAGAAGGTGCTATCAAACAGAAAGGTGGTTCCTATATCAAAGGTATCAAGGGAGGCTCGTCTCAGTCTACTGTAAATGAGAAACTCACCATATTTTTTATGATAGTTTATTCGTGCTAATACATACTAACGATGCTTACATACGTCAACAAAAAATGAACAAAAAAAAATATATTACTTCTGAAAATCAGAAAAATCACAAGAAAGGTATTCCTCTATTGAGTAAAAGCATTTTTGCAGTAAATACTCTTTCACCATAATTTTAAACTTCCCTAATGTAGCCATCTTTACTGTAGTGGGTAGCCTATTAAAAAATTTCGGCCCGTAATACGTTACCCCACATTTTACTTTATTGATCCTGTGGAAGTCGGTATATATCTGCCCTCTTTGACGTGTACAATGATCATGAACTTCTTGGTTTGTCCTATATTCACCCATATGAGACCTCACATATAACAAACATTGAAATATATACAAACACGGGAGTGTGAGAATTTTTTTTTCTCTGAAAGCATTTCTACAGTCATCTCTGTAACCAAGTTGACTCATTACCCTGATAGCTCTTCTCTGTAAACCAAATAGTCGCTTTACGTTAGGATCATGGCCCCAACACAAAATTCCGTATGACGCCTTTGATCCTATAAATGCATGATAAACACTACACAATACCCTACTAGATACCACTCCAGCCAAGGTCCTCAATGCATAAATGTAAGACGATACACTGAGACAGACGTTATCTACGTGAGAGCTCCAAGATAATTTACTATCAATGTTAACCCCCAGGAACCTAACCGGACCCTCTGCATCTATTCCATCCATATCTCTCATTGAAAAATACATAAACTTTGTCTTATCTACATTCAACTGGAGCTGATTGCTGTGAAACCAGTCTGAAACTACAGAGAACGAAATATTCATCTTATCCATAAGAAGTTCGATGGATTTAGCCTTTTTAATAATAATAATAATAATAATAATGTGAAAACTTTTCAGGTATTTGGATATGTATATTTCGATATTCCTCTTTTACATCAAAAACACCGACGTTTCGGTCTCAAATCGGACCTTTATCAAGGCTACAAAAATAAAAACAGATTAAAATTAGAACATGACAAATTTCACAAGATTTACATTAATGATTCTACAGGAATTGAGTCATCACAATAAAAACATATATCAATCTGTTCCACCGTATTCCCTTTAAAATGGCCATACATTCAGGTCTATTTTCTATTTTTCTACTTCAATATTCCAGAACTCTCACAATATCGTGGAAAAAAAAAACACTGAAAATTTATGGGTTAGGATCACAGAGTACTGTTTAAAAAATTCTTTTGACAAGGGAGCACAGAAGTCATCAAACATAATCCCGATTATTTTCTCGAAGGAACTAATAGACTGTTATATATGGTGCTGAGTCTATTGACATCTTCTCTATAATTCACTGTTTTGTTCAGTGTTATGTGAATCATTTCACTTATGTTTCTCCGATAGTTGTTGTTTTCATGGTCAAGTATTGTCGTTTCCTCGAAATTGAATTTGTGTCCTTCTTTGAATGTATGTGAAGTCAGAGCAGTTTTCTCTTTATGTGTGATGTTGTTGGAGTCTGTTTTATGTTGTCTAATTCTGTCTTTTAACAGCTGTTTCGTCTGTCCGATGTAGGCCTTGTCGCAGTTCGAGCATGGGATGTTATACACCACTGATGATTGTAAATTTGTTGGTACACTATCCTTCAACTGTGTGAAGTATTTCTTTGTTGTGGTCTTGTTGTAGAAGGCACATGTGCCTTCTACAACAAGAAACAGCTGTTAAAAGACAGAATTAGACAACATAAAACAGACTCCAACAACATCACACATAAAGAGAAAACTGCTCTGACTTCACATACATTCAAAGAAGGACACAAATTCAATTTCGAGGAAACGACAATACTTGACCATGAAAACAACAACTATCGGAGAAACATAAGTGAAATGATTCACATAACACTGAACAAAACAGTGAATTATAGAGAAGATGTCAATAGACTCAGCACCATATATAACAGTCTATTAGTTCCTTTGAGAAAATAATCGGGATTATGTTTGATGACTTCTGTGCTCCCTTGTCAAAAGAATTTTTTAAACAGTACTCTGTGATCCTAACCCATAAATTTTCAGTGTTTTTTTTTCCACGATATTGTGAGAGTTCTGGAATATTGAAGTAGAAAAATAGAAAATAGACCTGAATGTATGGCCATTTTAAAGGGAATACGGTGGAACAGATTGATATATGTTTTTATTGTGATGACTCAATTCCTGTAGAATCATTAATGTAAATCTTGTGAAATTTGTCATGTTCTAATTTTAATCTGTTTTTATTTTTGTAGCCTTGATAAAGGTCCGATTTGAGACCGAAACGTCGGTGTTTTTGATGTAAAAGAGGAATATCGAAATATACATATCCAAATACCTGAAAAGTTTTCACATTATTACATAACATGGATGATAATATGCAACATAATAATAATAATAATAATAATTTATTGATCCTTTGAGACAAATCAATGTATAGGACAGGTCATATAGAAAGAAAGAAAAAAATACATTAACTTATGACTATGACATCATTGAGGTAATCATTTACACTATAATAACATCTGTTTAACATTAACTTCTTAACAGCTTTTTTGAATTTGCTGGAATCAAGATTTTGAATATTGTGGGGCAGATGGTTATAAAGTTTAATGCATTGGTAGGAAGGAGACTTCTCAAACCTAGTTGTTCTATGCTTGGGAACAAATAACATTCTCCCACTTCTGGTACCATAATTATGAAAACTAGAGAACTGTACAACACTTTCCTCATTTTCTTTCACATGTAAGAGACACTTGAAAATGAAAATGGATGGTAAAGTTAGTATATTGTTTCCCAAGAATGTGGGTCTACAGGACGAACGTGGAGGTATATTGAATATCATACGTAAAATACGTTTCTGTATTATGAAAGCTCTTCCAACTTCCGGACAGTTTCCCCATAGTAGAATATTGTACGATAAGTGGCTATAGACCAAGCTATAATAGATATTTATGAGTGATTCAAGGGAAAGTGAGTTTCTCACCCTATTCATAGCGTAGTAGGAACTGTTCAATTTTTTGCATACAGAATCAATGTGCAAACCCCATTTTAAATTATTGTCAAGGTAAATGCCAAGAAATTTAGTACCATTTTTAGATTGGATGATATTATTCAGACGGTGAAGCACCAGCACACGATCACTAGGCCCAATTGTGAAGTAAACACATTCGGTTTTATTTATGTTAATCATCAAGTTATTTTTATGACACCAGATCACGAAACTTTCCAACAGCAGCTGACATAGAGACTGAAGTTCATCGAATGTTGTAGCCGAAACCACTACCGAAACATCATCAGCAAAGAGACTCATTACGAATTTCCTTATCGGTGATGGAAAGCCTCTACACGCAAGCAGATTTAGAAACATCATTCTCAAATTAACTGGGAGATCATTGATGAAGAGGAGAAACAGAAGAGGCCCAAGGACAGATCCTTGTGGTACTCCTAGACTCATATCATGTTCGCCAGATAGAGAGCTTCCAACCTTCACAAAAATAGATCTACCCTCGAGATAGCTCTGGAGCCAATCCAAGAATACACCTCGAAAACCCAAGTTGTAACACTTGTCTATTATAAATCGAAAAGAAAGACTATCGAATGCTCGCGAGAGGTCGAAAAATAAGGCCGCCACATGCAAACCAGCGTCGAGACATTCATATACATAGCCAACAAAGGAAACTGCAGCCGTCTCTGTTGAGCGACCCGATCTAAAACCATGTTGAGCATTATCAAGTATACCGAACTTGTCAAGATACTTGATCATTCGGTTGAACACGACTCTTTCGAATACTTTAGAAAATACGCTCAGAATAGAAATTGGTCTATAGTTTGTGATGCTTTGAATGTCGTTCTTCTTAAAGATTGGAACAACCAGGGCCCTCTTCAGAATAGAAGGAAAGATACCAGAACTTACAGAAAGATTAATACAATGAGTGAAATGCTTGCAAATATCTGAGCTTATCAACTTTAGAATTCTAGCAGATATAGAATCAGCTCCTGCACACTTATTATTTTTCAGCAACTTAATTACATCAGACACTTCGCACTCAATTACCGGATGAAAAAAAAATGTTGTGCTGAACATTACTGAAGAAGTACATGAGGAAGATAAAGAGTACCCATAGTACTGATGGAGGGTGGTTTCGGTTACCGTTGAAAAGTAAGTGGCAAAAATATTTGCCAATTCCAGGGTATCATTGTACAAGACACCATCAACGAGAAGCTCAATACACTCGTTAGTTCTGCCCTTACGGCCAGTCAAGCTATTTACCATGGACCATACTGTTTTGTTTTTATTGTCTGATCTACTAATAAGGTCATTATGAAATTTTAATTTAGTATTTCTGATTAACGAGTTATACTCGCTTTTAGTTTTCTTGTACAATGTATAAGTGCTGTGACACTTTACATTCGAGTGTAACCAGTGCAGATTCAAAAGTTTACGTTTGGCCAGAACAACCTCCGGAGTGATCCAACCATTTATTTTATGACCTCTAGTAGGCAGTTTCACCAAAGGACAGCATGACTCAAATGTACTCTGAATCGCATCAACGAATGCTTGGAAACATTCATCGACATCATTGATATTATAAATAGCATGAAAATCATAAATTGAGATATGGAAAGCAAAATTGTTAAGATTTTGTTGACTCAAGTTTCTAACTAACTTAGAGCCACCCTGTGTATTCATTTGAGATATGCCATTGAATTCCACCAAGATAGCACGGTGGTCACCCAAGAGGGGCTCAAAAACTTTCACATTGGAGTCAGATAGATCTGCACCTGTTAAAACATAGTCCACTTTTGAAATAGATGTGTGACCCGTTATGTCAGTGAACACCCTCGTAGGTTCTTGTGACGAAATGTTCAAATCAAAACAATCCATCAAATCTATAAGTAACCTACGGTTATTACATTCAGTCTTCAGAAAATTGACGTTCAGGTCACCACACACAATGATACTGTCAACCAAATTCGAACAATACTTTAGAGCATCTGATAATCTATCGAGGAAAACTTCGAAATTACCGGAACACGGCCGATAAACACTCACAATGCCAATCCGGTTGTCGCTGGCCATCACAATAATACCGCACATTTCACATTGCATCTCTTCAGAAAATTCGGATACACACAAAGTTTTCGCTTTAATGCCAGCTTTCAGATAGATCATCGACCCTCCATGTTCTCGACAAGGGCGGCAGTAAAAATCAGCTAAAACATATCCAGGTAGAGTCATTGTTTCCACACTATCGGCAGTGCACCAGTGCTCGACAACACTTATAATATCAGGATCTTTCTCTGCCAGAAGTAATTCCATGTTATTTAATTTATTTGATATGCATTGGACGTTTAGCTGCAGAAGCCTCAGTTTATCAGGTTTAGCAGTATTTAGTCCGTTGGACGGTTCATCCTTTTGGGATGAAAAAAACGATGGATATTAGCGTTGTTTGGCCAATTTGATCCATCTAAAGCTTTCTCATATTCAGAGCGTGGAAGAAGCACCTTGAAAGATGAATAACTTTTAGGATATTTTGATATGAGCTTTTCACACTGTACTGAAGAGAACTTCTGCATTAAAAAATCTTGTAGATCTTTTTCAGTTGTTTCAGGTTTAAGATTTGAAACGTGGAATATACTGAACCTCCCAATGCCCTCAACGGTCAAATTTTCCGAACAGCTTCCAACAACTAGCGTTCGATTACGTTTACGATTAGTTCTCTTATGAGAGACGACATTCCATACTTCATTACGATCAGTTTGTGGTCTTCTAGGATCTTCCGCTTGATTACCCATCTCCTCAGCCGATTTAGTCGAAACATTTTGTTTCGATTTTGAATGGTTCAAAATCGACTTTGCACTAGCGGAAGTTTCGGCATCCGCAACATATAAATGAGGAACTCGAGTAGCATTCGAACAACCAGGAACATCAGTTGCAATATAATCGGAACATGACTCATCGCGTTTTGTCTCAGATGGCCGACATGAAGATGATTCACTTCCACTTTTGTTTATGTCTGTATTATTTGTTTTTTTCGTATACTTATCTATCTCGGCATTTTTCTTCAGAACTTCAGCTTCGAGAGTTGAGATCCTGAATCTCAAAAGAGAATTATTCTCCATCAGCAATGAGTTTTTCGCTTCTAACTCGTAGATTATCTTCAGTAGAAGGTCTTGTTGGGTAGACTCATTAGATATTTTATTCCTATCCATAATTTCAGACATCGGAGATACATTACCGGCATTGTAATCAGCGGCAGATGAAAAATCTAAATCGCAGCATTTTTTGATCTTATTTGCACAACCAGGATGGTAGAATTTGAGACAATTATTACATTTTGTAGTACTTTTAACGATTGTTCGCTTGCAAGAAGCACATTCGGGAATTAACAGTTGAAGAGATTCGCTCGACACAACCTTCTTACTTGACGACATATTGTCGAATGTCGTTGTGTCGTCGGCAAAAATGATGTAGTCAGCTTCGTGGTCACTGTTTGGAAGGTCATTTATGTAAATAATAAAGAGAAGGGGCCCAAGAACTGATCCCTGGGGAACACCACACTTAACATCACACATTTTAGACATATAACCTCCATGCTCTGCACACTGTTTTCGGTCTGTGAGGAAGGACTCGATCAGAAGAATCGCACTTTGATCAATCTTATAAAATTTCAATTTTTCCAGAAGCTGTTTTCGTGAAAGACAATCGAAAGCCTTGCTCAGGTCACAAAAAAGTGCCCCAATGTATTCGCCATCACTGTAACCATCATTTATTACTCTCATCAGTTCAGCAATAGCAGATGTTGTGGAGCGCGAATTTCTGAAACCGAACTGAGAGTTGTTGAGGAGAAGATTGCTCTCAAAATATGCTGTTAGCTGTTGTTGCATAACTTTTTCCAAAACTTTCGAGAAGATTGATATAACGGATACAGGTCTATAATTGTCTACGGTGTCATCTGGACCTTTCTTATGCACAGGAACTACTCTGGCAAATTTGAGTATCTTTGGAAAGATGTTATCTCTTATACAATAATTGACCAATTTCGTCAATGGATTAATTATTTCATTGACTAAACTTTTGATCATTTTACTGCTGAATCCATGAAAGTCTCGACTACTTTTATTTTTGAGTGACATAATTATATCTCTTATTTTGACCTCAGATACAGGGGAAAAAGCAAAATGGGCACCCTTTTTGGGTCTCCCAGAACTGTATTCACGAATGAAATCAGAAGAAGATTTCTGAGTCGGCGGAATATTGTTTACAATCTTTTCAGGCACCTTGATGAAAAAATCATTGAGTTCATCAGGAGAAAGCCGGCTATCACTCTTATCCCGTTTATTCGATAAGTTAGTACTATTTCGCACTAAGTTCCAAATCGCTTTAGGACAGTAGTTTTGTTTCTGGAGATAATTATCATTATATTCCTTTTTAGCTTTTTTAAGTTCAGCTCGATATAGATTCTGATAATCTTTATAAATATTTTTAACTTTTGGTGACCTATCAATTGTTGCTATTTCCCTATAAAACTGTAACAATAACCTCATTTTTTTCAAACCATCATTGAACCATGAAATTGGCAACGTATCAACAGAATATTTATATCTCTTTTGTGGAAATGCCAAATCTACACAGTTTTTCAACAGTGTAATGAACATTTCGAATTTTTCATCAATACTGATATCCTCACAATCAATGAAATCCCAACATATATCACGAACTAAGAATTTGAGCATATATAATCCCTGCTGAGTGATAGGTTGACACACTGTAATCTTACTCTCAGTTTTCAAATTGCCTTCTAAATCATAATTAGTCTCTACAGCACTGTGTTCAGAGAATCCCAAATCAACAACACCTCCCGAGCAGTTATCAACGTTGGTAAAGACATTGTCTAAGCATGCCTTGCCTCTATTCGTCATGGCGCAGAGAAGCTCCATTCTTCTTTGTCCTAGCCCTTTTCCGTTATGCGGGGTCAGCTTTCCTAATTTTGAGGCGCCATTCATCTCGCCGATAAGCGTCATCAGCTGACAGGCCCAACTCCCTCATGTCCCTTTGGACATTCGTCATCCAGGTAGTCAGGGGCCTGTCTCTCCCCCTCTTCTTAGTAGCCATGGAAAGGCACTTCTTCACTACGTGATCTTCCGGTCTACGCATCACATGTCCAAACCACCTCAATCTGGATTCTTTCAATTTTTCGGTTATTGGTGCCACCTTGAAGCTACCCCGTATATACGCATTTCGAACTCTATCTCTAAGTGTAACCCCCCCTGCCCATCGAAGCATGCGCATTTCCGTAGTATGCAGTTTTTGTTCATCCATTCGTCTTGTACCCTATGTTTCGCTACTGTATAGTAAAGCAGAGAAGCTCCATTGAAATATTTTATCATAGCTTTCTAGAATACGACAACATGAGGCCAGGTGCAAATAGAGACGCAGGCGCAGGTTGGTGAAGTGACGCAGCTTTTTCCTACGTTGCACCCTTGAGGCCTATGTAAAACATAGAAAAGACCAAGACCGCGCAAATAAAGTGTGACAGTGACTTGTCAGATAGTGCAGCGCAGCAAAAAGCTGCGTCACCTCACCAACCTTCGTTTCTATTTGCGCCGGGCCTAAGGCGCAAATAGAAACGCAGGTTAGTGAGGTGACGCAGCTTTTTCCTGCGATGCACCCACTATCTGACAAGTCACTGTCACGCTTTATTTGCGCGGTCTTGGACTTTTCTATGTTTTACAAAAACTCACGCTGCGTCACCTCACTAACCTGCGTTTCTATTTGCGCCGGGCCTTAGGGTTGAATACTCAAAGGTTGCACGTACTATCTGACAAGTCACTGTCACGCTTTATTTGCGCTGTCTTGTTCTTTCCTATTTTTTTACAAAAGCTCAGTCTGCGTCACCTCACTAACCTGCGTTTCTATTTGCGCCTTTCCTGATAGGATGATATAATAGAAAGTCTACTTCAACCGCACTGCGAGCGGTGGACGATAGAAATAGCGGCCCACACTCACGTGGTGAAACTGAAGACGACTTTCATCCCATAGATTGACTTCCTAGAATGGATTTTACTTCTACAATATACATTTTATTGATTTATTTAGTCATAAGAATACAAACTGGCTAACGCCCACTGCAGTATTAACAAGGAATAACACACAATTGGACTCAAAAAAAGAGTTCACGAGAAAATACCAGATAAGTACTGCTCAATTATATTCAAAATTTATATATTATTAAAAAAAACAAGTAAACAAATTCTTTTTTTTTTAACATCGGGGAACAGCCTGTCCAAAACTCGCCCCCAACTTTCTGCTGAGTGCAAAGCAACTGTCTACTGAAAAAATATCGACCGTATTACCAAGATCATTGCACGAGTGAACCATTATTCGCAAAGGGGAATATTTTGTCTTAAGCTACATTCACAATCAATTCACGGGCCGAAGTGCACTTCGGCACGGAAGCTTAGCAGATGGCGTTCTTTGTTACCTTTCACAATGAAATTCAAGACAAAATTTCTTGCAAGTTGCAAACTATCACTTCGGCAAGGAATTTCATGCCGGCTATAGATGATGCTGATGCTTATGTTTTGACCAGTTACATTTTTGATTCATTTGAGTATTTGGTTCCAAGATTATTGCGAATCGTAGTGATTGTGAATGCAGCTTTAAGGGCAAATAAAATGTCTCAACATGTCTGAGCAGTCGTGGAGGTATATGATATCGCCCAATGATATCCGAAACCTTTGAGAGACCCATGATAAGTTTATAGGTAGATGAGCATAATGTAGCCCATCTTCCTCCGATCTTCAAGGGTTATATAGGCTATCACATTGAGGGCAGTACACAGTGCTAATGCCTAGCTGAACACCACAGAACACGAATATACAAGAAATGCAATGTCCCTACTAATTCAGTCTGCTTATACTCAGATTGGGGGTTATTTGGGATTGCAGTCAAAAAAACGAATGGATATAAATAAAGAGTGATCCATTCGTTTTTTTGACTGCTATCCCTACTAATCCACAGAAACACGGATGACATTTGTTTGGCCGCCATTTGCGTGGGCACGAAGAGTGGGGAGGAAGAAAATTTAGGCGGGATTTATTAATTCGGAATATGAAGGTAGACGCTATAGGGTCAGGTTTGAAAAATGTTGGGAACATTAGAAGGAAAAAACAAATTTCAATTAATAAATTGATATATTGAACTTTTTATAGAACAAAAAATCCATTCATGACAATGAAAACTGATGATGGGATAATTCAGTCTTTTAATTTCCTCATTTTCCTTGAATGTTATGAATAACTGTTGACTTAAAACCGACTCTGAAAACAAATTTTGTCTACATTGCACGCAATCCGTCAATTTCAACTTTTTCAGAATGAATCCTGCCACATAAGGAGTTGCATAATTTTCCTAAGAAATACCTTCCTCTGCATCTGTGATGTCAATGGGAGGATTCATATCATCTTCACCGTCTTATTCACTAACACTATATTTTCTAATTAAATTGCCAAAGTTCTGCAGTTCCTAATGCATCACCACTCAATTCTCCACATACATGAAGCAATTCTATCACTCCTGTCATCGAGGCACTAAGTTGTCGGGCTGCCAAATTTACTTCCATTTTCATATAAGTGTTGAAATTAAAATGGTTTTCATTTAATCTATGAATTAAACTATAAGTCCGCTTATCTCTATCTGTAAGGAAAGCTTGCTCGCAAACTTTCCTTTTTCAAATTCTAATTTACTCTTAATTATAGCATTTTTGGTGTTTTTTAAAAGATGGGGAACGTCATAAATTGTGAAAATTGGTTTTTCATTAACTATAAAATGATAAGAAGATGACTCATCATCAGTGCAGTTCTGAACCAGTGAGTTGAGTGCACTTCTGTTTGTACTACCCTGATCACATACTGTAGCACAAATTTCTATTCCCATTACCATCCTGTAAGGCCCCAATTACCATCACAATGAGTTTACTCAAATCTGAGGATTAAACAATAACCTACTGGTACTTTAAAATTGCTCTTAATACTCCGTATTATAAAAACCAGCGCATGATTTGCTGGATTAGATGTTCGACCTAGTGAACCCAAATCTTCAAAGCCCGATATTCTCTGTTTGCGTCTTTCATAAGAAAAGGCACTGCACAAAGATATCTCGTCGATAATTAGGACACAACATCGGTCCAGCACATGCATTTTCTCAGTTTGAGCTTTCAAATGTTCCATGACGGGCCTTAAAATACCACATTCAAAAGGGATATTTGAGAGAAGTGTCTGGAGAGTCCTCTGAGATGGTAATTGGAAAAAAGCTCTAAGGTATTTATAAAGCCTAGGACTCCTTTTAAAAATGGAAAGGGCAAAAGTTGTATCACTTACAGGCCATCTTCGACCTGTACTTGGCTTATTGAAATTTATCAACTGACTATTAATGAAATTTTTCGTGACTTGATTTAAATTTTCTTCAATTCATTGAAATGTACCATCCGTATATAAAGTTTTCAGTTCTGTTAATTCAGTGTGTTCTTTATCAAATTTTTCTATTCACAAAATTTAGATTGTACATTACGATGTACTTGATACATGATGTTTTTTGGAGGAGTAAGATCTGATTTTTCCAGTCCGGCTTTTGTTTTATTTTCTGTGGGAAATAAATACTTGTCTGTCACATCTACATAAACAGCATTGTTCTTGCAACAAGTTTTTATTGGGGATGATACGGGGTTATCTGAATTTTTTTTTGAAAGGGAACAAGGTTCTACAGTATCGTCTTCATCTCGATTACAAGGTGATTTCTCAAGACTAATTGAGGGGCTATTAGAAATAGGTGCTTTGCTGTTTCCAGGCTGAACAGAAATTTCAGATGAAGAGTCAAGACTAAATGAAGAAGAAGTTTCACAAAATGATAAATTGTCAAGTGTTTTTTGGACATAGGAGTGCTTATTCTGAAGTTCAACATTCAACGATCGAGGAATGGCCTTACAGTTTAGACGGACAGGGTCATTTGGGTTATTGAAATCAGAAACATCGAAATGATTTTCACATATTCGATGTTTGGAACAATTTATTTCAGAAGATATGTTGCAAATCTTTTTCCAGATTTGCAACCTGGCCTGATCTTTTGTAAATTGGTGAAATGTTTCATTTCTTAATTCAGCTGGCAAATTTTTGTAATAAGAACTATTGCAAGATGGATATTTGCATGAAAAGGAAATCCTATATCGAGCAGAAGACATCACTGTAGTTCCAGACATTGTATGAATAAAATTAAATAACTAAGAGCAAATAAGATTAAATATTTGATCTGGAATTTATGTAACTCACATGAAAACCTCTACTGATCAAAGTTAGGTCCTTTCGTTTGCATTAAAAGTGTAGCACTTTTTCACACTCGATTTGATTAGCACCAGTGTAGAGGAAGTGTAGTTTATCTACTAATGGAGATGTAGGAGATGTAGATAAACTACACCTCCTCTACACTGATGTAAATTCAATCAGCAAACGAATACTAAAATCGAGTGTAGAAAAGTGCTACACTTTTTATGCAAACGAAAGGACCTATAGTTTCGTTGGAGACCTTGAATATGAAAAGTACAGTATTAGTCCATATCCAGGAAAACAATAATATATTCTTGCAATACTCTAAAGAAAAGGCTTAAACTTGAAATGGATTATTACTCACTCAATAAACATTGATCCAAATTTATAATCTTTGTAGACCTAGAATAGAAATATTATATTTGGTAATAAACAGAAAGCAACCAACTAAATTGTAAAACAACTTCAAAAAACCGTGAAAAATAGTCAAAATTAAGATTAGTTTTTTTTTTTTATTTCGATATATAGTGTCCGAAATTCCCAGCACAGGTGGGGTAAATTCGGACAGCACCTTAATTGAACACTAAACGTGTGCTTAATGAATTCAGATAATAAAACTACTAAAATAAGCATATTTTAGAGGTTTTCAATGAAAATTTTGAATGAAAAAACAAGTTTGGATATTTCTAAAATACTTTTTCTACAAGCTTGCGCGTTCAACCTTCTTCCCGCACGCATTTCAAGTTGCAAAGAGTCACTTTCCCCTGCGCAAATATTATAGAGTAAATTAAATTCTATCATGTTTCTATGCACAGAACGTCAACGATGAGAAACCCATAGTAACGACATGCAGAATTACGTCTGTCATTATATATGAATTAATCAAATGAGATATGATCTGTTTCGTAAATGGATACATTTATATATTTCAAACACTTGTAGAAAAAATATTGTTCCTAACTCTTGCGGAAGGTGTCTTGCCCGCACTCAACTGCTTACCCGAACTCTGCTTCGCATCGTTCGGGCAAGTATCACTTTCCGCACTTGGTAGAAAAATAACTATTTATTAATTTTGTCAGATTTTGGCAAACCATATTTTCTGGCCGCTTTCCGTATACTTAACATGAGTCTTCTAACGTCTCTAGCAGCTAAATCAACATTTTCGGCATTATAATACTTATATGGCCTCCCTCACACTACTTTTCTGTAGTTTCTGACCATTTTGTAGATGTCCGAATTTACCCTACGAAAGAACCATTTTAATAAAAATCTATATATCATTATCATCAAATTAGAAGTATTAACGTCAAATTTGGCCAGAACGTAGTTTTTACCTCAGTTTAGAACGGCAAATGGTTATTTTAATCATTTTCATCAGTGCTGAAGGTTTGTACTAGTTATAAATGGTGATTTGCATGAATGTTTAATTTTTATTTATTATTAAACTCACCTGTACGAGAAATAAACACTACCACTACAACGGATTTTCACTTTAATTCGAAGTTTGTATCACAGTGAACATAAAAACAAGGATATGGTAGAGATGAACTAGAGAATTTTTTTGATCATATCAACAACAAAGAACCTACAATAAAATTTACAATGGAATTAGAGCAGGATAACAAAATTTCATTCCTAGATGTTTCAATAAAAAAGTTTCCGAATTATTTTGAAACGAGCGTATACCGAAAAAAGACACATACTAATAGATATTTAAATTTTTATTCCAATCACCAAGTAAGTGTCAAAAGAGGTATCATTAAAACACTTTATGATAGAGCTAATTTAATTTCATCTACACCCGAAATTAGAAATAATGAAGTTGACTTCATTAAACATTTTCTTAGGGATAATCAATACCCAAAAAATTTTATTGAAAAAACAATATTAAATTTAGAGAGAAAAATGACTAACCAAAATCGTAATAATGATCAGGAACAACCAACAAACCGTCAAGAACAACCAAATTTGTTGAATGTAATTCCTTATGTTAATGGCCTTTCAGAAAAAATAAGAAGAATCGGTTCGAAGTTCAACATACGAACTGTTTTTAAAAAGCAAAATGATTTAAGATCTATATTAACAAAAACTAAACCTTTGAACGAAAAACAAAAATCAAAAAATTGTATTTACAACATACCCTGTATTTGTGGTAAAACTTATACAGGTGAAACGTCCAGACCTCTAGAAATAAGAAAACGCGAACATAAAAAAAATATTAAAAATAGAGAAATTAATCGATCGCAAATCGCAGATCACATTTGTTCTAATACGGGAGACCACATGATGGATTGGGACAACACAAAAATTTTAATGACAGAACCAGACCATTATAAACGAAAAATTAAAGAGTCTATCTATAGATCACATTTGGATCAATTTATTAAAGAAGGAACTGTCATCCGGTAATTTCAAAATTAAATGAATCAACGTTTCTGTGCAGTCTCTGTTTCTGTGTGTTGACAATTAATGTCAGACAAAAAGCGACAATTCCAGAAGATTTTCAAAAGTAGATTTTTTCGTCTGATGAAGGAGTCTGATATAGACTCCGAAACGTTACGAAGAATTATAATTTCAACGTTATTTATTTTGAGTTCATTGTCAGGCAACAATTTTTTCTAGTTAATTTGCTCCTGACAAATTAGTGCAAGAATTTACGAAGGAGCAAATCGTTGATTTCATTTTTAATTGATTTTGTTTCAGAGATTGGGAGTGAAAGCCCTAAAAGGTTTGTGAAAGGATATACATGTTCAGTTTTCTCTCTACTAGAGTTTTATATTACCTCTAATACGTATCTTTTGTACAACTTACTGATGAAATATAATAGTTATGGAATATTACATAATTTGATAACTATTGACAGGATCCTTGTTGGTCTGGGTTAAAGAGACTTAATTTAACAAAATGCCGACGTTCCGATTTATTTAAAGTCTTCAGGGCTCTACAATAGATGGTACAACATTAAGACGTTATTTGAAGAAGGTGGCATTACAAATCAACAAGACAAATATCAGAACAATTTGGAAGTAAACACATAAAAAGTTTTGTATACGAACAATCCACTAAAGCAACAAACATTAATGAAGGCAAAGGAAAAAAGATCGAACAAATTAACAACTTGGTTACATATATATAAATATAAAAAGTGTATATATTATTGACAATGAAATTAATTGAAGATACTCACACTGTCAGTTGGTCTCCATTGTCATCTTCAGTAATAAATAATTGAAAGATGATATGATAACTGGCATACTACGGAATCTAACTCGAATTAATCAGAAATGAAAATGAAATATATTCAACGTGAAATAATCAGATGTCAAGAAGGGAAGGAAACAATATGTAGACACACGAACATTACTAATGTTACGTTAAGATGTGAGATTTCTTATTCTTCGAATTATATTTGAATAGGCCGTGTTCAAATTATCAATATCACTACTCCTATTGAGATAATTTACTTCTTTTTTTATTTCCAGCATTTCAAAAAACAAACTTTTATTTAAATTAATTTGGGAATCAAGTATCTTAACACTATCAAAGTCGAACGAGTGCATTTCATTGAAAGAATGTTCAGCTAATGCAGTGTTATTATCTTTTATTTTAGCTGGATTGTGTATATTAATACAGTCTCTTTTGTGCTCAGTCAATCTAGTTCTCAGATACCTATTAGTTTGTCGTTCTCCTCTTCGCAAGGGTATAGATAACACCAGATCTCAAGTCAAGAGCAGTTTTCGACTTCAACTTTGAATAAAATCCCCCGACGGTATTGGCTGGTTTGAAGGCAATTTCAACGATTTAATCTCTTAAGAGCTGACTCACCCTTTCAGATAAACCCTGTATAAAGGGAATCTTAAAATATATTTTAGCTGTGGTTAGTGGTCTTAGGTGTGCTGTATCATTTTTGTTTAAAATTCTTCGAATCAATGATACAGGATAATTATTCTTAGTAAGAAAACTTTTAATTTTGTTCATATTATTATCAACTTGAAACTCTGTGCTAGCTGAATGAGTAGCTCTAAACTTCAGATTTTCTATGAGATTAATCTTATGAATGAAAGGATGATGAGAGTTGAAATTCAAAAATCTTTCAGAGAAGGTTGGTTTATGGTACCAATCAGTTCTTTAACAACCCGATGACCCGAGGACACGAACATCTAGAAAATGCAATGAATTATTCTCGCTTCGCTCGCACGTTAAAATATCTCAATCATTAATCGCTTTCATTGATAACCTAGTTGATTAAATAACTATATCAGTTAAGAATATCATATTCAGGCAGGTATTTGATATCAAAAAATCATTCACTGTTGTATAGCATAAGATAATCTCGATGAGTATTTGATTTCTTAACCATAAATAATACTATGTGTTCATGACTTCCAAATCTTTAATTCTTAATTGATTTATTTCTCAATTAACAATTATTCACTTACAGTTAAGAAATCTTTCATATTCCCTAAATCTGATTATTTAAATTGACATAAATGCAATCAATGTAAAGAAATAGTTCAATTGGTGCGATCTGATTTCTAACTCAGTATAAATAAATGATTTCCTAATATAAAGATTTCAACATACCTAGAAAAAATATTTGTTGGGCCATATCCTGAAACAGATATTTCTCACATACATTCGAACTTTTTTAGGCGTAAATAATTGTTTTTTCTGAGGGCACATTGATTAAAGGAAAGAAATATCTTATTAGTTATTTCCGCCATTGCAACTTCACTCGTGGTACTGGTTGGTTGAGGTCGCTCAGATGAATCCTTATGTATACCACACTGTTTTGTACAATAATATAGAATTTTCTGTTTAATCATAGATTTATGTGTTCAGTTTACGACTTGATATTCATATGTGGATTACTCTTTATTTCTGTAACACTGAATTGTGGACACTGCTTTGGGTTCGTCCTGTTTGTGTCCCGAATTAATAAATAAAAAAAATAAATTAAAAGGAATAACTCGTTCATTTTGTCGTAACCACACTTAATATCCTTGTTTCTATTATCATGTTTTTCTAAACTCCGTGTATTTTTGTTTAAGCCCTAAAATACTCGCGGAACGTAGGACTGAATAATTTTTGGCGAAGTCTTGTGTAGTCGAAAAAGTCTGATAAAAGTTGAAAATTCTTCTTCGAACATAAAGTAATGTTGGTTTCATTCAGCAAGTGTGAGAAAAGGAAAAGAGCCCAAAAATCAACAAGGATAATTTCATATTTTTATTTTAAATTTATTTATATTTGTTCACGCTAAGTGCACGTTCATTTGGTGATAGAAAATTCTATTTTCTAGCCTACGTTGGTTTCATATTTATTTATATATAGGTATGTAAGACAATTTCAATGTGTTCCGTTTCATTAATACGAGAAGAAAATTTTACCTGCGTTATATTCGTTGTCTCTTTTTCCCAATTTCATTAAAACATATTCCTTTCATAACTTTCATTAAGATAAACAAGTATTTAAATTATATCGATCGTGATCGCATGTGCTTCCAATAACACACGTTAGCTTGATCACATGTGCTTCCAATAACAGACGTTCGCTTGATGACATGTACTTCCAATAACACATGTTACCTAATTCGAAAAATTGAAACTTCCCTATATTGAATCTTTGTAAATAATACTTACCTGTAACCTGTGATCCTGTGTATGGATTGATATTTAATCACAAGGATAAGTTTGGTCCACTAGACTATGAGCAGCTTCCATCCCATTTTCGTTTATCGAGATCGATCAGAGTGTTCATGATTGTGGAGAAAACATCTAAAGATCCATTTTTTGTAACCAGTAAGATTTTATTGATGTTGTTACTTGGAAATATATTTATCCAATCTTATTGTGTTGTCCATTGCCTCTTTCATCGATTTCAATATAAAGTTAAAATTCAATTGAATTCAATCTCACTACAATTATGTGAAATCTACCCAACAATATCTAACATTAATTTCATTAATAAATTAGAGTATTTTTCGCTATACAGGGTGTTTTAAAAGGTGAGGCTTTTGTATTTGACAGAAGATAGAACTCATCAAAATAGGTCGTTCAACCAAAATTTGTCTATATAAAATATCCAAGATGGCTGTGATACAACCCCTAGAAGTTCTACAAAATTTCATTGAATTTCAAGTACGGGACTGTGGAAGGTGACTCCGGCATCGCAAAAACGAAAAAAAAAACATAAACATATGGCTGAACAATGAATGGTTCAGTACCAAGTTAATCGGATTAGATGCATCAGGTCAATTTTGACTTCTGAGAGAATCATTAGAAGCAGAAGCCGCTTTCAAAGGCGTGTGGATATATTCTCGTCGCGTCGATGTAGATCGCACGCTAGAAAAAGAAGCCCTACGCGCTCAAATCTCTTACTTCTCAAAGGGGAAGGTAGACGAATATAAAAAAATCGCGAGATTGAGCTTGGATATTATGGAAAACGGAGACCCAATGCCGTACGGTATGATGGGAAATTTAGACTGAAGGAATGATGAAATGGATTCATAAAACATTCGATTAATACGTGTAATTTAGAGAATTCATTCAGCGAGGCGCTACCTCACCTGCCTTATAGGACGAGCCGCCACTGCAGAATTGGTAAAATTGAAATTTTGAGCCAGCCACGCGTTTTAGGGTGAAAAAAAAAATTCATATCCCTGGACATAATCCGTGCTCAAAAAAAAATTCTCTCAGTGGTATGTTCTTCTTCTTCTTCTTCTACGTGCGGTGCCCCACCGGGCTGAACTGAGGCCTCGTGACCCATTGTTCGTCCGCTTGTAGTTGGAGAGACTTACACTCTGTGACATGCTGACAAAAATGCCACAAGTCGAAAGAGAGGTGTCCCTCTCACCATAGGAGCTGTGGGTGTTCTGTTTCCTAGATGTGTCATCCTTAAGTCCTCAAGGTTGATACAGAAGAATAAAATGTGTTCAACCGTTTCCTCCGTGCTCCTGCACCAGCGGCACAGGGAACGGCTGGTCAGTCCCATTCTATTTAAGTGTTTGTTAAACAAATGGCCAGTCATTGCTCCAGTCACTAGACTCAGTTGTTTCCTCTCAAGAGCTAAGAGTTTTTTGACCTCAGGCACAGAGGATGGTCTCTCAATGAGAAGCCTCGACTGTCTGAGACCACTTCTTATGCTCCATCCAGAGGAAAATTTCCTGTCCAGTCAACTATTAAAGAAGTTCTTGGCAGATGTACGACAGATAGGCAGCGCCGGTCCTGGACCTACAAAAGCTGAGCGGGCTCCCTGCTTTGCAAGTTTGTCTGCCTTCTCGTTCCCCGGAAGTCCTGCGTGAGCCGGGCACCAGATAACTTTCACAATGTTACCGGAACCTAGCCCCCGCAGGGCCTCTCTGCATTCCTTTACTAGGTGTGAGTTAACCCTTTCCTCAGAAAGGGATTTCAGGGTTCCCTGACTGTCACAGCAAATATAGATGTGTTTTCCGGAGTACCCTCTGCGGATATTCTCCAGTGTGCAGGATAGAACAGCATACAGTTCCGCTTGCACTATGGAACAGTCCTTCCCTAGTGGGATGGATAGATTGAAACGAGGTCCCACAATTCCCACTCCAGCCCCTGTGGGCATCACAGAGCCATCGGTGAACCAAGTGGGACCTTCGGGCTCAAGAAGCCTGTTTGGTGTAGACCAAAGGTCTCTGTCAGGGACAATTACCCTGTAGGGTTCGGCAAAATAGAAGCTGGTGCCCGCGCGGTCCCCTCTATGGAGAAGGGATGCGTTGGCATCCCTCACCATCTTGAGAGCCCTCGCATGCCCCCTGAATAATCCTCTATCGCGCCATTGTCCCTGTTCCCAAACTCTAAGAGCTGTCTTCATAGCCACCTGTGTAACTGCAAGGTCCAAAGGTGGTAGTCCCAGCAGACACTCCATAGCTGCTGTAGGGGTGGATCTCAGAGCGCCTGTGATGGCTAAACATGCGTTCCTCTGACATCTAGTCATAATGGTGCGGCTGGAATTCTTCCCCATGGAAGTCCACCACACCAGTGATGCGTAGGTAAGGATAGGCCTCACCACTACAGTATACAGCCAGTGCATAATGTGTGGTTTGAAGCCCCATCCTTTTCCAAGCACTCTCCGAGTAGACCAGAAAATTACATTAGCCTTGCTCGATTGAGTCTCAATGTGTTTGTTCCACAATAACTTGTGGTCCAGTGTCACACCGAGATATCGAACTTGCTCGGATAGGGTGAGCCCAATCCCAAACAAGCTAGGAAGCTTGATGTTGTGGGGCACCCTCCTCCTAGTAAAAAGAACCATCTCTGTTTTACCAGGGTTGACCGAGAGTTCGTTCTCTAAGCACCATCGTTCAATCATACGCAGGGCATTCTGCATCAGATCGAAGATGACACTGGTCATCCGCATAGGCCACAACAACGAGCCCAGCCCTTGTCAGCTCGACCAGGAGCCCATTCAGGACAAGATTCCACAGTAGAGGTGATAAAACACCTCCCTGAGGACATCCCCTTCCCGGTGAGCCCCAGATTGTCGAGCCGCCTAGCCGAGCAGTTATGCTGCGATCCCTCAGCAGAGACCTCGCCCAACGATAAAGTGTCGGTTCCACGCCATGTTTGGACAACGCAGCTTGCATCGCGCCAAACGCAGTGTTGTTGAATGCACCCTCTATATCCAGGAATATAGCCAGTGTCCATTCTTTGTGATGTAGTCCGTCCTCAATGCAGTTGACCACCGAGTGAAGAGCAGAATCTACTGATTTGCCTATTTGGTAAGCATGCTGGCAGGGGTGTAATGGGTACGTCTGTAACGCACCGTCCCTGATATATCTTTCTACCAGTCTCTCCAACGTCTTGGTTAGAAACGAGGAAAGGCTTATTGGACGAAAGTCGTTCGCTCTCGTATGCGTGGGTTTGCCAGGTTTGGGTATGAAAACCACCCGCACCTTCCTCCAGGGCAATGGAATATGTCCTAGAGCTAGACTCGCTCGGAGTATATGGAGCAGTGGGGAGGACAACACATCCAGCCCCTTAAAGGTAAGCGCACATACAACGGCATCGGACGGACGGTACGGATCGGAATAAATTACTTTCAATGGAACTGAATGGAGCAACGCACATATGTGCGGACGGCAGGCATCGCATCGCATCGCATCCGACGGAATTGAGGAACGAGAATTAAATTCCGAACGATGCGTGCTCTGCCGGCCGATCCCGACATATGTGCGATACCAATCGGAGATTGCCGCGGCATCTGCGTCATTTTACAAGTCTCTACATGCAGCGGCTTGTACGGGTAGTCATACGAAATACGAATTCACGGCAAAAGCATGAGTTTTCAGGAGAACTTAATACTGCGCGTACAAAGTTATAATGAATTGTACAATTTAAGTGACAGAAATTACAGCAACCATTTTTTTTTCGTCCTTCATCAAGTCCGGAAATAAATGAACATATTCTCCAAAATCCTTCCTTTTTTACATATGTCATGTATCCACATTCGTCTACGATTCCTTCGATTTTGAAACTCTTCTTCCTCCAGAACAAGCGCTAGTTCCTCACCGCTTGAAGTCATATTCGCAACTAATCTTTTCCTCCGGCGATTCCGATGTTATATGTGCGATACCTTCATAAAAATTCCGCCGCTGCCGTGCCGTTCCTTCCATGCCGTCCGTCCGATGCCGACGTATGTGCGCTTACCTTAATAAGGAGTGCCGGAATTATGCCATCCTCGCCCGCTGCTTTGTAGGGCTCGAATCCGTTAATAGCCCATCGGCAGTGGTATGATAGTATTAATGGGTTCTAACAGAATCAATCAGCAAATGCATTGGTAAATCGAACATTTTCCTCTACTTAGCCGTTATTCTTTGATGAATTTTACAGAAAATTAACTTTTCATCAAAAGATAACGTTGCCCAGCAAGAACCACGTGGAGGTGTAGAGGTATCTCTTGCCAAGGTAGGGGAATAAGGGAAAATATGCATGTCAGGAATTTAAGAAAAAGGAAGGAATTCTCAAGGAACATATGGAATAAATCTTATGAAAGACCAAGAATTTGGTAGCGGAGAAATATTCGAGAATGAACACAAACAAATGAGAATGATTCAATTCATGAAGATCGCATTATAGAGGAAGTTATGCAATTGCGAACCTCCATTATAGAAGGCACTTAGGAGGAGGAAACTTATAGGTGAAGCTTGTGTTATTTTAGTTCCACTAACAATCATTTCCGAAACGAAAAATAAAGGAGGCAAGATTTAATGATTTAGTTCAAGAAGGCAATTTTATGGATTTCCCAATCAAGAATTTGGTATCGGAGAAATATTCGAGAACAAACACGAACAAATATAAAATAAATAAATAAAAAAAGCCTCACTGATTTTCCAATCAAAAACTTGGTGGCTACGGTAGATGAAAAATGGGATGACGAGGAATTGAATTACCCTGGTTACAACTAAGAAGAACACAGTGAAAAGAGTTCCTCAAATAATCTTTCAATTCTAGAGAATTCAATGCTATCGAAACAGCATTCAACAATGCAAATCTGAAGTTTGCAATGATATTAACGTGGTGGCTGAGAGGAGAAACAAATGAAAATGATTCAATTCATGATGATTGCATTGTAGAGGAAGTTATGCAATTGCGAACCTCCATTATAGAAGGCATTTAGGAGGAGGAAACTTATTGGTGAAGCTTGTTCTATTTTAGTTCCACTAACAATCATTTCCGGAACGAAAAATAACGGAGGCAAGATTTAATGATTCAGTTCAAGAAGGCAATTTTATGGATTTCCCAATCAAGAATTTGGTAGCGGAGAAATATTCGAGACCAAACACGAACAAATATAAAATAAATAAATTAAAAAAGCCTCACTGATTTTCCAATCAAAAACTTGGTGGCTACGGTAGATGAAAAATGGGATGACGAGGAATTGAATTACCCTGGTTACAACTAAGAAGAACACAGTGAAAAGAGTTCCTCAAATAATCTTTCAATTCTAGAGAATTCAATGCTATCGAAACAGCATTCAACAATGCAAATCTGAAGTTTGCAATGATATTAACGTGGTGGCTGAGAGGAGAAACAAATGAAAATGATTCAATTCATGATGATTGCATTATAGAGGAAGTTATGTAATTGCGAACCTCCATTATAAAAGGCATTTAGGAGGAGGAAACTTATTGGTGAAGCTTGTTCTATTTTAGTTCCACTAACAATCATTTCCGGAACGAAAAATAACGGAGGCAAGATTTAATGATTCAGTTCAAGAAGGCAATTTTATGGATTTCCCAATCAAGAATTTGGTAGCGGAGAAATATTCGGGACCAAACACGAACAAATATAAAATAAATAAATTAAAAAAGCCTCACTGATTTTCCAATCAAAAACTTGGTGGCTACGGTAGATGAAAAATGGGATGACGAGGAATTGAATTACCCTGGTTACAACTAAGAAGAACACAGTGAAAAGAGTTCCTCAAATAATCTTTCAATTCTAGAGAATTCAATGCTATCGAAACAGCATTCAACAATGCGAATCTGAAGTTTGCAATGATATTAACGTGGTGGCTGAGAGAAGAAACAAATGAAAATGATTCAATTCATGATGATTGCATTATAGAGGAAGTTATGCAATTGCGAACCTCCATTATAGAAGGCACTTAGGGGGAAGAAACTAATTGGTGAAGATTGTGTTATTTTAGTTCCACAACAATCATTTCCGGAACGAAAAATAACGGAGGCAAGATTTAATGATTCAGTTCAAGAAGGCAATTTTATGGATTTCCCAATCAAGAATTTGGTAGCGGAGAAATATTCGGGACCAAACACGAACAAATATAAAATAAATAAATTAAAAAAGCCTCACTGATTTTCCAATCAAAAAATTGGTGGCTACGGTAGATGAAAAATGGGATGACGAGGAATTGAATTACCCTGGTTACAACTATGAAGAGCACAGTGAAAAGAGTTCTGCGAATAATCTTTCAGTTCTAGAGAATTCAATGCTATCGAAACAGCATTCAACAATGCAAATCTGAAGTTTGCAATGATATTAACGTGGTGGCTGAGAGAAGAAACAAATGAAAATGATTCAATTCATGAAGATCGCATTATAGAGGAAGTTATGCAATTGCGAACCTCCATTATAGAAGGCATTTAGGAGGAGGAAACTTATTGGTGAAGCTTGTTCTATTTTAGTTCCACTAACAATCATTTCCGGAACGAAAAATAACGGAGGCAAGATTTAATGATTCAGTTCAAGAAGGCAATTTTATGGATTTCCCAATCAAGAATTTGGTAACGGAGAAATATTCGAGACAAAACACGAACAAATATAGAATAAATAAATTAAAAAAGCCTCACTGATTTTCCAATCAAAAAATTGGTGGCTACGGTAGATGAAAAATGGGATGACGAGGAATTGAATCACCCTGGTTACAACTATGAAGAGCACAGTGAAAAGAGTTCTGCGAATAATCTTTCAATTCTAGAGAATTCAATGCTATCGAAACAGCATTCAACAATGCAAATCTGAAGTTTGCAATGATATTAACGTGGTGGCTGAGAGAAGAAACAAATGAAAATGATTCAATTCATGATGATTGCATTATAGAGGAAGTTATGCAATTGCGAACCTCCATTATAGAAGGCATTTAGGAGGAGGAAACTTATTGGTGAAGCTTGTTCTATTTTAGTTCCACTAACAATCATTTCCGGAACGAAAAATAACGGAGGCAAGATTTAATGATTCAGTTCAAGAAGGCAATTTTATGGATTTCCCAATCAAGAATTTGGTAGCGGAGAAATATTCGAGACCAAACACGAACAAATATAAAATAAATAAATTAAAAAAGCCTCACTGATTTTCCAATCAAAAACTTGGTGGCTACGGTAGATGAAAAATGGGATGACGAGGGATTGAATAACCCTGGTTACAACTAAAAAGAACACAGTGAAAAGAGTTCCTCAAATAATCTTTCAATTCTAGAGAATTCAATGCTATCGAAACAGCATTCAACAATGCAAATCTGAAGTTTGCAATGATATTAACGTGGTGGCTGAGAGGAGAAACAAATGAAAATGATTCAATTCATGATGATTGCATTATAGAGGAAGTTATGCAATTGCGAACCTCCATTATAGAAGGCATTTAGGAGGAGGAAACTTATTGGTGAAGCTTGTTCTATTTTAGTTCCACTAACAATCATTTCCGGAACGAAAAATAACGGAGGCAAGATTTAATGATTCAGTTCAAGAAGGCAATTTTATGGATTTCCCAATCAAGAATTTGGTAACGGAGAAATATTCGAGACCAAACACGAACAAATATAAAATAAATAAATTAAAAAAGCCTCACTGATTTTCCAATCAAAAACTTGGTGGCTACGGTAGATGAAAAATGGGATGACGAGGAATTGAATTACCCTGGTTACAACTAAGAAGAACACAGTGAAAAGAGTTCCTCAAATAATCTTTCAATTCTAGAGAATTCAATGCTATCGAAACAGCATTCAACAATGCGAATCTGAAGTTTGCAATGATATTAACGTGGTGGCTGAGAGAAGAAACAAATGAAAATGATTCAATTCATGATGATTGCATTATAGAGGAAGTTATGCAATTGCGAACCTCCATTATAGAAGGCATTTAGGAGGA
This sequence comes from Coccinella septempunctata, assembly GCF_907165205.1. NCBI lineage: Eukaryota > Metazoa > Arthropoda > Insecta > Coleoptera > Coccinellidae > Coccinella > Coccinella septempunctata. The sequence continues at coordinate 6,762,714 of NC_058190.1, read as the reverse complement.
GGAAACTTATTGGTGAAGCTTGTTCTATTTTAGTTCCACTAACAATCATTTCCGGAACGAAAAATAACGGAGGCAAGATTTAATGATTCAGTTCAAGAAGGCAATTTTATGGATTTCCCAATCAAGAATTTGGTAGCGGAGAAATATTCGAGACCAAACACGAACAAATATAAAATAAATAAATTAAAAAAGCCTCACTGATTTTCCAATCAAAAAATTGGTGGCTATGGTTGATGAAAAATGGGATAACGAGGAATTGAATTACCCTGGTTACAACTAAGAAGATCACAGTGAAAAGAGTTCCTCAAATAATCTTTCAATTCTAGAGAATTCAATGCTATCGAAACAGCATTCAACAATGCAAATCTGAAGTTTGCAATGATATTAACTTCTGAGGGCTGAGAGGAGAAACAAATGAAAATGATTCAATTCATGATGATCGCATTATAGAGGAAGTTATGCAATTGCGAACCTCCATTATAGAAGGCACTTAAGAGGAGGAAACTTATAGGTGAAGTTTGTATTATTTTAGTTGCACTACAAATCATATCCGGAACGAAAAATAACGGAGGCAAGATTTAATGATTCAGTTCAAGAAGGCAATTTTATGGATTTCCCAATCAAGAATTTGGTAGCGGAGAAATATTCGAGACCAAACACGAACAAATATAAAATAAATAAATTAAAAAAGCCTCACTGATTTTCCAATCAAAAAATTGGTGGCTACGGTAGATGAAAAATGGGATGACGAGGAATTGAATTACCCTGGTTACAACTATGAAGAGCACAGTGAAAAGAGTTCTGCAAATGATCTTTCAAATCTAGAGAATTCAATGCCATCGAAACAGCATTCAACAATGCAAATCTGAAGTTTGCAATGATATTAACGTGGTGGCTGAGAGGAGAAACAAATGAAAATGATTCAATTCATGATGATTGCATTATAGAGGAAGTTATGCAATTGCGAACCTCCATTATAGAAGGCATTTAGGAGGAGGAAACTTATTGGTGAAGCTTGTTCTATTTTAGTTCCACTAACAATCATTTCCGGAACGAAAAATAACGGAGGCAAGATTTAATGATTCAGTTCAAGAAGGCAATTTTATGGATTTCCCAATCAAGAATTTGGTAGCGGAGAAATATTCGAGACCAAACACGAACAAATATAAAATAAATAAATTAAAAAAGCCTCACTGATTTTCCAATCAAAAAATTGGTGGCTACGGTAGATGAAAAATGGGATGACGAGGAATTGAATTACCCTGGTTACAACTATGAAGAGCACAGTGAAAAGAGTTCCTCAAATAATCTTTCAATTCTAGAGAATTCAATGCTATCGAAACAGCATTCAACAATGCAAATCTGAAGTTTGCAATGATATTAACGTGGTGGCTGAGAGGAGAAACAAATGAAAATGATTCAATTCATGATGATTGCATTATAGAGGAAGTTATGCAATTGCGAACCTCCATTATAGAAGGCATTTAGGAGGAGGAAACTTATTGGTGAAGCTTGTTCTATTTTAGTTCCACTAACAATCATTTCCGGAACGAAAAATAACGGAGGCAAGATTTAATGATTCAGTTCAAGAAGGCAATTTTATGGATTTCCCAATCAAGAATTTGGTAGCGGAGAAATATTCGAGACCAAACACGAACAAATATAAAATAAATAAATTAAAAAAGCCTCACTGATTTTCCAATCAAAAACTTGGTGGCTACGGTAGATGAAAAATGGGATGACGAGGAATTGAATTACCCTGATTACAACTAAGAAGAACACAGTGAAAAGAGTTCCTCAAATAATCTTTCAATTCTAGAGAATTCAATGCTATCGAAACAGCATTCAACAATGCAAATCTGAAGTTTGCAATGATATTAACTTCTGAGGGCTGAGAGGAGAAACAAATGAAAATGATTCAATTCATGATGATCGCATTATAGAGGAAGTTATGCAATTGCGAACCTCCATTATAGAAGGCACTTAAGAGGAGGAAACTTATAGGTGAAGTTTGTATTATTTTAGTTGCACTACAAATCATATCCGGAACGAAAAATAACGGAGGCAAGATTTAATGATTCAGTTCAAGAAGGCAATTTTATGGATTTCCCAATCAAGAATTTGGTAGCGGAGAAATATTCGAGACCAAACACGAACAAATATAAAATAAATAAATTAAAAAAGCCTCACTGATTTTCCAATCAAAAAATTGGTGGCTACGGTAGATGAAAAATGGGATGACGAGGAATTGAATTACCCTGGTTACAACTATGAAGAGCACAGTGAAAAGAGTTCTGCAAATGATCTTTCAAATCTAGAGAATTCAATGCCATCGAAACAGCATTCAACAATGCAAATCTGAAGTTTGCAATGATATTAACGTGGTGGCTGAGAGGAGAAACAAATGAAAATGATTCAATTCATGATGATTGCATTATAGAGGAAGTTATGCAATTGCGAACCTCCATTATAGAAGGCATTTAGGAGGAGGAAACTTATTGGTGAAGCTTGTTCTATTTTAGTTCCACTAACAATCATTTCCGGAACGAAAAATAACGGAGGCAAGATTTAATGATTCAGTTCAAGAAGGCAATTTTATGGATTTCCCAATCAAGAATTTGGTAGCGGAGAAATATTCGAGACCAAACACGAACAAATATAAAATAAATAAATTAAAAAAGCCTCACTGATTTTCCAATCAAAAAATTGGTGGCTACGGTAGATGAAAAATGGGATGACGAGGAATTGAATTACCCTGGTTACAACTATGAAGAGCACAGTGAAAAGAGTTCCTCAAATAATCTTTCAATTCTAGAGAATTCAATGCTATCGAAACAGCATTCAACAATGCAAATCTGAAGTTTGCAATGATATTAACGTGGTGGCTGAGAGGAGAAACAAATGAAAATGATTCAATTCATGATGATTGCATTATAGAGGAAGTTATGCAATTGCGAACCTCCATTATAGAAGGCATTTAGGAGGAGGAAACTTATTGGTGAAGCTTGTTCTATTTTAGTTCCACTAACAATCATTTCCGGAACGAAAAATAACGGAGGCAAGATTTAATGATTCAGTTCAAGAAGGCAATTTTATGGATTTCCCAATCAAGAATTTGGTAGCGGAGAAATATTCGAGACCAAACACGAACAAATATAAAATGAATAAATTAAAAAAGCCTCACTGATTTTCCAATCAAAAACTTGGTGGCTACGGTAGATGAAAAATGGGATGACGAGGAATTGAATTACCCTGATTACAACTAAGAAGAACACAGTGAAAAGAGTTCCTCAAATAATCTTTCAATTCTAGAGAATTCAATGCTATCGAAACAGCATTCAACAATGCAAATCTGAAGTTTGCAATGATATTAACGTGGTGGCTGAGAGGAGAAACAAATGAAAATGATTCAATTCATGATGATTGCATTATAGAGGAAGTTATGCAATTGCGAACCTCCATTATAGAAGGCATTTAGGAGGAGGAAACTTATTGGTGAAGCTTGTTCTATTTTAGTTCCACTAACAATCATTTCCGGAACGAAAAATAACGGAGGCAAGATTTAATGATTCAGTTCAAGAAGGCAATTTTATGGATTTCCCAATCAAGAATTTGGTAGCGGAGAAATATTCGGGACCAAACATGAACAAATATAAAATAAATAAATTAAAAAAGCCTCACTGATTTTCCAATCAAAAAATTGGTGGCTACGGTAGATGAAAAATGGGATGACGAGGAATTGAATTACCCTGGTTACAACTATGAAGAGCACAGTGAAAAGAGTTCTGCAAATGATCTTTCAAATCTAGAGAATTCAATGCCATCGAAACAGCATTCAACAATGCAAATCTGAAGTTTGCAATGATATTAACGTGGTGGCTGAGAGGAGAAACAAATGAAAATGATTCAATTCATGATGATTGCATTATAGAGGAAGTTATGCAATTGCGAACCTCCATTATAGAAGGCATTTAGGAGGAGGAAACTTATTGGTGAAGCTTGTTCTATTTTAGTTCCACTAACAATCATTTCCGGAACGAAAAATAACGGAGGCAAGATTTAATGATTCAGTTCAAGAAGGCAATTTTATGGATTTCCCAATCAAGAATTTGGTAGCGGAGAAATATTCGAGACCAAACACGAACAAATATAAAATAAATAAATTAAAAAAGCCTCACTGATTTTCCAATCAAAAAATTGGTGGCTACGGTAGATGAAAAATGGGATGACGAGGAATTGAATTACCCTGGTTACAACTAAGAAGAACACAGTGAAAAGAGTTCCTCAAATAATCTTTCAGTTCTAGAGAATTCAATGCTATCGAAACAGCATTCAACAATGCGAATCTGAAGTTTGCAATGATATTAACGTGGTGGCTGAGAGAAGAAACAAATGAAAATGATTCAATTCATGATGATTGCATTATAGAGGAAGTTATGCAATTGCGAACCTCCATTATAGAAGGCATTTAGGAGGAGGAAACTTATTGGTGAAGCTTGTTCTATTTAAGTTCCACTAACATTCATTTCCGGAACGAAAAATAACGGAGGCAAGATTTGATGATTCAGTTCAAGATGGCAATTTTATGGATTTCTCAATCAAGAATTTGGTGGCGGAGAAATATTCGAGACCAAACACAAACAAATAAAAATGATTCAATTCACTTTCTTCACTCACACACCTCAAAGTTTGTTTGGGCTGTTCATTGATCAAGTCGATTAATCATTTAATTAAAAAAGGAGGTGAAAACTGATATAAATAAAGGAGATGATAACAAAAGTGTTATTCTTTCGAAGTTCTCTGAAATTGAATCAATTCCGAGATTGAAGGAATTCAATAAAAGCCTCACTGATTTTCCAATCAAAAACTTGGTGGCTCCGGTAGATGAAAAATGGGATGGGAATATTTTATATGTATTATAAATAGTGTGTTTTTCTGCATAGGAATAGCTATATACAATGTAAACTCATTTATAAATACGGCATTTTTTTCTGAAGATGATTCCGAAAAAGTAACTACTTATGTAGATAAAAAAATGTGGATACCAGGAAAAATTCGAGATGAAATTAAAGATATTATAACGTATTAAAATTTTCACCGTACTGATGAGGATCGAAATACCGAAAAACGTTTCTACGGTTAATATTTCTCTGAGGATTACTTCCGCTTAATTTCTTCCATTTATATTTTATATGCATTATAAATAGTGTGGTTTTCTGCATAGGAATAGCTCTATACAATGTGAACTCATTTATAAATACGGCATTTTTTTCTGAAGATGATTCCGAAAAAGTAACTACTTATGTAGATAAAAAAATGTGGATACCAGGAAAAATTCGACATGAAATTAAAGATATTATAACGTATTAAAATTTTCACCATACTGATGAGGATCGAAATACCGAAAAACGTTTCTACGGTTAATATTTCTCTGAGGATTACTTCCGCTTAATTTCTTCCATTTATATTTTATATGCATTATAAATAGTGTGGTTTTCTGCATAAGAATAGCTCTATACAATGTAAACTCATTTATAAATACGGCATTTTTTTCTGAAGATGATTCCGAAAAAGTAACTACTTATGTAGATAAAAAAATGTGGATACCAGGAAAAATTCGAGATGAAATTAAGAATATTATAATGTATTAAAATTTTCACCGTACTGATGAGGATCGAAATACCGAAAAACGTTTCTACGGTTAATATTTCTCTGAGGATTACTTCCGCTTAATTTCTTCCATTTATAATTTATATGCATTATAAATAGTGTAGTTTTCTGCATAGGAATAGCTCTATACAATGTTAACTCATTTATAAATACGGCATTTTTTTCTGAAGATGATTCCGAAAAAGTAACTACTTATGTAGATAAAAAAATGTGGATACCAGGAAAAATTCGAGATGAAATTAAAGATATTATAACGTATTAAAATTTTCACCATACTGATGAGGATCGAAATACCGAAAAACGTTTCTACGGTTAATATTTCTCTGAGGATTACTTCCGCTTAATTTCTTCCATTTATAATTTATATGCATTATAAATAGTGTAGTTTTCTGCATAGGAATAGCTCTATACAATGTTAACTCATTTATAAATACGGCATTTTTTTCTGAAGATGATTCCGAAAAAGTAACTACTTATGTAGATAAAAAAATGTGGATACCAGGAAAAATTCGAGATGAAATTAAGAATATTATAATGTATTAAAATTTTCACCGTACTGATGAGGATCGAAATACCGAAAAACGTTTCTACGGTTAATATTTCTCTGAGGATTACTTCCGCTTAATTTCTTCCATTTATAATTTATATGCATTATAAATAGTGTAGTTTTCTGCATAGGAATAGCTCTATACAATGTTAACTCATTTATAAATACGGCATTTTTTTCTGAAGATGATTCCGAAAAAGTAACTACTTATGTAGATAAAAAAATGTGGATACCAGGAAAAATTCGAGATGAAATTAAGAATATTATAACGTATTAAAATTTCACCGTACTGATGAGGATCGAAATACCGAAAAACGTTTCTACGGTTAATATTTCTCTGAGGATTACTTCCGCTTAATTTCTTCCATTTATATTTTATATGCATTATAAATAGTGTGGTTTTCTGCATAGAAATAGCTCTATACAATGTAAACTCATTTATAAATACGGCATTTTTTTCTGAAGATGATTCCGAAAAAGTAACTACTTATGTAGATACCCGAATGTAGATACCAGGAAAAAATCGAGATAAGATAATAGATAAATATTTTGTGAAGAGAGCGCGTTTAGTGGCAAGGCGTTTTCAACAACTAGATTCAGAAAATTGCAAAATTTACTCCCCGATGGTTCGAATGTTCACGTCAAGAGCAATATTATCATGCTGTACAATATGAAAGGAAGCTGTTACAACATGATATACATTTTTGTCAAGTCAATTACATGATGTAGTACATATGAAACCAACATGTGTTTTGAATGTACCAAAAGATAAAGTACTGACTCATACAAAGTCCGAAAAGTTTGAATGATTCGAAGAATGAAAAATTATCTGAATGGAAATTTAAGAGATCCAGAAAGAATCTGTGTTTATGATCAATTTACAGAAGATACTGCTCATCTGAACCTCTCACCAGCAGAACGATTCGTATTTAAAAGAGATCATTCAACAGAGTTTGAATTACTGAGGCGCACAGAATGAATAACAGAAGGATTCCAAAATTAACGAGCAACAGGTCTTGTTTTACTAGACGTCCCAGAGCATTCGACTGGACTGAATTGCAAGATGAAATCTGAAAAAATGTTTTCCTCCGAAGACCAAATGCAGGTACGAAGAATGAAAGGCCGAAAGGGTGAAAGATCATAGGTTGAACAGCAGCGGAATTGACGACGTATAATCTTCCCAAACTGGTAGAATGGGGAAAATTAACAAAAACCAGTCGGAAGCCTGACTAAACGTTCAGAGATAGCTGTTGCATGAACTGATGGAAAATGCCATTGTGAGAAGAAGGGAGGTCCTCACTTTTCTATATGATAAAATCGAATCATTCATCAGGGCATTGAAAACTCAGGAGGAGGAAATTTAAAGGTTAAATTCATATTGTTCTAGTTCCACAAAAACCATTTTGATAACCATGGAGGATGGAGGCATCAACAGTTTTCGTTCTTTTAATTTCATCAGGAATTTTCCTGGGTTAACATAGAGGATAATTCAGAATTCTCGTGAGCCATGCATATGCACCGAGTTCTTTCAGTGCTCAAATAACATCGCTACACATGGAAGATTTGGATAAAATTTGTGTAGGAGAAATATTCGAGACACGAACACAAACAAATGAGAATGATTCAATTCATGAAGCTCGCATTATAGAGGAAGTTATGCAATTGCCAACCTCCATTATAGAAGGCACTTAGGAGGAGGAAACTTATAGGTGAAGTTTGTGTTATTTTAGTTAAACTACGAATAGTATCCGGAAAGAAAAATAACGGAGGCAAGATTTAATGATTTTGTTCAAGTTGGCAATTTTATGGATTTCTCAATCAAGAATTTGGTGGCGGAGAAATATTCGAGACCAAACACAAACAAATAAAAATGATTCAATTCACTTTCTTCACTCACTCACCTCAGAGTTTGTTTGGGCTGTTCATTGATCAAGTCGATTAATCATTTTATTAAAGAAGGCTGTGAAAACTGATTTAAACAAAGGAGATGATAACAAAAGTGTTATTCTTTCGAAGTTCTCTGAAATTGAATCAATTCCGAGATTGAAGGAATTCAATAAAAGCCTCACTGATTTTCCAATCAAAAACTTGGTGACTCCGGTAGATGAAAAATGGGATGACGAGGAATTGAATTACCCTGGATATAACTATGAAGAGCACAGTGAAAAGAGTTCTGCAAATAATCTTTCAATTCTAGAGAATTCAATGCTATCGAAACAGCATTCAACAATGCAAATCTGAAGTTTGCAATGATATTAACGTGGTGGCTGAGAGAAGAAACAAATGAAAATGATTCAATTCATAATGATCGCATTATAGAGGAAGTTATGCAATTGCGAACCTCCATTATAAAAGGCACTTAGGAGGCGGAAACTTATAAGTGAAGCTTGTGTTATTTTAGTTCCACTAACAATCATTTCCGGAACGAAAAATAACGGAGGCAAGATTTAATGATTTAGTTCAAGAAGGCAATTTTATGTATTTCCCAATCAAGAATTTGGTAGCGTAGAAATATTCGAGACCAAACACGAACAAATGAGAATGATTCAATTCATGATGAATGCATTATAGAGGAAGTTATGCAATTGCAAACCTCCATTATAGAAGGCACTAAGGAGGAGGAAACTTATAGGTGAAGCTTGTGTTATTTTAGTTCCACAAACAATCATTTCCGGAACGAAAAATAAAAGAGGCAAGATTTAATGATTTAGTTCAAGAAGGCAATTTTATGGATTTCCCAATCAAGAATTTGGTAGCGGAGAAATATTCGAGACTAAACACAAATACATGAATGAGAATGATTCAATTCACTTTCTTTACTCGCTCAACTCAGAGCTTGTTTGGGCTGCTTATTGATCAAGCGTCATGAAGATTACAAGTATAAAATGCGTAACTACATCTATTATTGCACCTACACATGAATTCACATATAGAACTTTCATCAATAAACTAATTATATTGTAGCAAATTCCGCATTTATCTATTCTTATGAAATAGAAGGATTTGTTTTAACGTTGCAATGAAAAAATCGTCGTCAAGTAGGCTATGCAGTTGTGAAGGTTGAAATTCTTTGATTTCTTGCTTGTTTCAACCATATTCTGTTATTTATTATATAAATTATATTATATTAATTATTTGTCTAGTTAGCGTTTTGGATTGCTGTTATAATAAAATGAATATCACATTAAAGCGTCCTCTTACTGCCAAAACCAGATACCTTAGTAACATTTTGTTAATTTTGAGTAAATGAGGATTGAAAGTTTCTCCCCGCAATGATAATCAATGCCCTAAACGGAAAAAAACTAATTAACAAATGTTGGTAATGCAAAACAAACGCAAAAATGGTAAAAAATGTACTTATCTTGTTTTGCCAGTAAACCGACGAAAGATGGTTCATACCGACTTGCAAAAAATTTTCATGGGGGAATTCTTTTTCGTATTCTTCCAAAATAAAGATGATTTCGCATAAGTAACTATGTTTTTGAGATAACCAAGAAAAATTCAAGAAAATAGAAGGCGAGTGAAAATATTCTATGGATAAATGTTTCAGTTAATTCAGGACAGAATTTTTCAATGTTGCTGTAGATTTATTTATGAATCTTTTGAAAGTACTGTTTCGTGATGCATTCTCAGTGAAACTTGTTCAAAGAAAAAAGGGGTGGTCATCTAAAGAGGAGAACCCCAGAGGTAATCAAGAATTTCAAAAATGTGATGGAAGAAATTCCACGAATCAGTTCGGGTTTTATCACCTCAACTGACTGTGGTCTTTGTTGGCATGTGTCGCACGACTGTCAAAGATTGCATCAATATTTTTTCTTATAGACTAGTTTGTTATCAGAATGTTATAGACAAATAACCCTTTCGGGATAGCTTTTTGCCACTCGTTTGTCTTCCAAACAAATCATTGATAACCTAAATCTATTTATTTTTGTGATGCTTCAATCTTTCTGGGTATGAAAACTCTCAAAATATGAGGATTTTGAGTAGCCAAAAACCAGTACACTTTTTCATTGAGGCGCCAATTCATTTTCCAATAAGTGGAGTATATCGCCCATCCATCAGAGTTGAATGATCAGACCAATTTTGTTTGAACAAGTAACACCAGAACGATATAAAGCAAAGATTATTTTGCCTTTTATATCTGAAAAAGTTCAAATGAATGGTTCAATATTTCTTTTCAATAAGGTGGATCCAGAGCACTCATTGAAAAACTTCCTCAAGTTAAAGATGATCCTCTATTATTTCAAGATTCTTGTTTTGGTGTATGAAAGATGTGAAATTCGTTCAAAATGTTTACATGGAATTTTTCTAATCACCTCATATTTCCTGCTTCATATTCAATTCAGTGAAAGAGATACTTTGTGCACGTTGGAAGGAATCATCTTTGGATTTTGTTTCAATTCTTTTTGAAAAAGTTTGTTTGAACAAAATTGTTGAAGACATTAATTTTGTCATATTTTCATTCTGTTTTATGAGGAAATAATTCGAGTAAAGAATTGCGTCCAGACGCAGAATATAATTTTTCAAAATTGCATAGCATAATTGGACGACAAAGTTTTCTGAACGCACGTTATAAAACTCTTCATGAGGCTAGAACAATGATCAATTTTCAATTTCAAACAAAACTGAGTCGAAGTTTTTCGGAAGCGAATGATTGTGTATGGTCACTGTATGGATGAAAAGTTTCACGAGTGCTTCCACATATTCATCAAGTGTCAATTGAGAGAGGCAGGCAAATTTGGAAGGCAGCATAGTGGAGGACAAAATCAGGACTCTCACACTGTCAAAACAGAGTCCGAGGGCATATAGATTTCTGATTAGGGCTTTCGCTTTACCAAGCAGGTCAATCTTGAATAATGTCTTGAAGGATATTCATGTTCAGCCAGCTTTAAATAACAATATCTGCTTGTAGCTGCAATACACTATAAAAAAGTGGAGTCCGCTGGGGAGAATCATAGTGTTAATGTGGGATGAAATTTCTCTGATGCCGCCATTTTGACTTCCATGAGAGTAAAGGTAATATCTGTGGTTTTAAATATTTTGGCAATGGGCTGATCATGCTCTAGTCTTCATGATTAGAGAACTCAGAAAAAAGGTTCAAACTACCTATATCATTCCATTTCTCCCCAAATGGTGGTATGAAAATATTGAAGTTAGAGACATTAAGGTGGCAAGATATCGAACAGAACGTTAGAAATTAGTTTCAAACCTATTTCTACAATCTGTGATCAAGCTGCACTTAATGTCAAAGCATTTCAAGAACTCATGGAGGAGATGTGACCCTTCAGATGTGAAATCACAGGCTTCTCTCTCCACATGAATTTCTGAAAACAGCAAACACTCCGCAGACCATGGAGTTTTGTTCAACGCGAACTGCAGAGAGAAAAATTTGATGTTTTCTATAGGAAACACTAGAAAGGGAAAGGTTTTAAGTTCATGATTGGAGACAAAATAGAACATCTTACACGTACAGTATTGAAATTAACAGAAGATTTAAACAAAGGAAATGATAACAAAGGTGTTATTCTTTCGGAGTTCTCTGAAATTGAATCAATTCCGAGATTGAAGGAATTCAATAAAAGCCTCACTGATTTTCCAATCAAAAACTTGGTGGCTCCAGTAGATGAAAAATGGGATGACGAGGAATTGAATTACCCTGGATATAACTATGAAGAGCACAGTGAAAAGAGTTCTGCAAATAATCTTTCAATTCTAGAGAATTCAATGCTATCGAAACAGCATTCAACAATGCAAATCTGAAGTTTGCAATTATATTAACGTGGTGGCTGAGTGAAGAAACAAATGAAAATGATTCAATTCATGAAGATTGCATTATAGAGGAAGTTATGCATTCGTGAACCTCCATTATAGAAGGCACTTTGGAGGCGGAAACTTATAGGTGAAGTTTGTGTTATTTTTGATAAACTACAAATAGTATACGGAAAGAAAAATAACGGAGGCAAGATTTAATGATTTTGTTCAAGATGGCAATTTTATAGGTTTCTAAATCAAAAACTTGGTGGCTCCGGTAGATGAAAAATGGGATGACGAGGAATTGAATTACCCTGGTTACAACTATAAAGAGCACAGTGAAAAGAGTTCTGCAAATAATCTTTCAATTCTAGAGAATTCAATGCTATCGAAACAGCATTCAACAATGCAAATCTGAAGTTTGCAATGATATAAACGTGGTGGCTGAGAGAAGAAACAAATGAATATGATTCAATTCATGAAGATCGCATTATAGAGGAAGTTATGCAATTGCGAACCTCCATTATAGAAGGTACTTAGGAGGAGGAAACTTATAGGTGAAGCTTGTGTTATTTTAGTTCGACTAACAATCATTTCCGGAACGAAAAATAACGGAGGCAAGATTTAATGATTTAGTTCAAGATGGCAATTTTATGGATTTCCCAATCAAGAATTTGGTATCGGAGAAATAATCGAGACCAAACACGAACAAATCATAGTGTTGATGTGGGATGAAATTTCTCTGATGCCACCATTTTGACTTCCATGAGAGTAAAGTTAGTATCTGTGGTTTTAAATATTTTGGCAATGGGCTGATCATGCCCTAGTCTTCATGATTAGAGAACTCAAAAAAGGTTCAAACTACCTATATCATTCCTTTTCTCCCCAAATGGTGGTATGAAAATATTGAAGTAAGAGACATTAGGTGGCAAGATATCGAACAGAATGTTAGAAATTAGTTTCAAACCTATTTCTACAATCTGTGATCAAGCTGCACTTAATGTCAAAGCATTGCAAGAAATCATTGAGGAGATGTGACCCTTCAGATGTGAAATCACAGGCTTCACTCTACATATGAATTTCTGAAAACAGCAAACACTCTGCAGACCATGGAGTTTTACTCAACGCGAACTGCAGAGAGAAAAATTGGATGTTTTCTATAGGAATTACGTGAAAGGGAAAGGTTTTAAGTTCATGTTTGGAGACAAAATAGAACATCTTACACGTACAGTATTGAAATTAACAGAAGATTTAAACAAAGGAGATGATAACAAAAGTGTTATTCTTTTTCGGAGTTCTCTGAAATTGAATCAATTCCGAGATTGAAAGAATTCAATAAAAGCCTCACTGATTTTTTAATCAAAAACTTGGTGGATCCGGTAGATGAAAAATGGGATGACGAGGAATTGAATCAACCTGGTTATAACTATGAAGAGCACAGTGAAAAGTCCAATGTCCTACGTATTATGTGTGTAGAAAAACCGTCGGTCAGGAAAAAATTCAGGAAAGATGAACAGAGAAGGATGAACGTCCTGAGGACTTCAAATGCTAGTAATGCAACTGTCACTAGAGAAAACGAGCTAGTAGCAGAGCCCCTCCAGAAATTTCCGCTTTCCACACTGGATGACTTATGAACTAGAACTGAGAGGACAATTAATACCAGGCACTGTGATGACAAAGCGAAAAGAGAAGAATCAAAAAATCTTGACGAAAAAGAAGAGGAGTAAAACAAAATGAAATTTCCTTCTGAACATAGTAAGGCAGGAAACGAACAATAAAATATTCGAATACGAATGAATCAGGCCAATATAGCCGTACACCACGTCAGTACAAAAATGATAATGAATAAGTCGGATATAGTTGGAAACGGTGGTTGTAACTCAGAGGTATTCAATAAGAGCCTAACTGATTCTCCAATCAAAAACTTGGTGGATCCGGTAGATGAAAAATGGGATGACGAGGAATTGAATCAACCTGGTTATAACTATGAAGAGCACAGTGAAAAGTCCAATTTCCTACGTATTATGTGTGTAGAGAAACCGTCGGTCAGGAAAAAATTCAGGAAAGATGAACAGAGAAGGATGAACGTCCTGAGGACTTCAAATGCTAGTAATGCAACTGTCACTAGAGAAAACGAGCTAGTAGCAGAGCCCCTCCAGAAATTTCCGCTTTCCACACTGGATGACTTATGAACTAGAACTGAGAGGACAATTAATACCAGGCACTGTGATGACAAAGCGAAAAGAGAAGAATCAAAAAATCTTGACGAAAAAGAAGAGGAGTAAAACAAAATGAAATTTCCTTCTGAACATAGTAAGGCAGGAAACGAACAATAAAATATTCGAATACGAATGAATCAGGCCAATATAGCCGTACACCACGTCAGTACAAAAATGATAATGAATAAGTCGGATATAGTTGGAAACGGTGTTTGTAACTCAGAGGTATTCAATAAAAGCCTCACTGATCCTCCAATCAAAAACTTGGTGGATCCGGTAGATGAAAAATGGGATGACGAGGAATTGAATCAACCTGGTTATAACTATGAAGAGAACAGTGAAAAGTCCAATGTCCTACGTATTATGTGTGTAGAAAAACCGTCGATCAGGAAAAAATTCAGGAAAGATGAACAGAGAAGGATGAACGTCCTGAGGACTTCAAATGCTAGTAATGCAACTGTCACTAGAGAAAACGAGCTAGTAGCAGAGTCCCTCCAGAAATTTCCGTTTTCCACACTGGATGACTTATGAACTAGAACTGAGAGGACAATTAATACCAGGCACTGTGATGACAAAGCGAAAAGAGAAGAATCAAAAAATCTTGACGAAAAAGAAGAGGAGTAAAACAAAATGAAATTTCCTTCTGAACATAGTAAGGCAGGAAACCAACAATAAAATATTCGAATACGAATGAATCAGGCCAATATAGCCGTACACCACGTCAGTACAAAAATGATAATGAATAAGTTGGATATAGTTTAAAACGGTGGTTGTAACTCAGAGGTATTCAATAAAAGCCTCACTGATTCTCCAATCAAAAACTTGGTGGATCCGGTAGATGAAAAATGGGATGACGAGGAATTGAATCAACCTGGTTATAACTATGAAGAGCACAGTGAAAAGTCCAATGTCCTACGTATTATGTGTGTAGAAAAACCGTCGGTCAGGAAAGATGAACAGAGAAGGATGAACGTCCTGAGGACTTCAAATGCTAGTAATGCAACTGTCACTAGAGAAAACGAGCTAGTAGCAGAGTCCCTCCAGAAATTTCCGCTTTCCACACTGGATGACTCATGAACTAGAACTGAGAGGACAATTAATACCAGGCACTGTGATGACAAAGCGAAAAGAGAAGAATCAAAAAATCTTGACGAAAAAGAAGAGGAGTAAAACAAAATGAAACTTTCTTCTGAACATAGTAAGGCAGGAAACGAACAATAAAATATTCGAATACGAATAAATCAGGCCAATATAGCCGTACACCACGTCAGTACAAAAATGATAATGAATAAGTCGGATATAGTTGAAAACGGTGGTTGTAACTCAGAGGTATTCAATAAAAGCCTCACTGATTCTCCATCAAAAACTTGGTGGATCCGGTAGATGAAAAATGGGATGACGAGGAATTGAATCAACCTGGTTATAACTATGAAGAGCACAGTGAAAAGTCCAATGTCCTACGTATTATGTGTGTAGAAAAACCGTCAGTCAGGAAACAATTCAGGAAAGATGAACAGAGAAGGATGAACGTCCTGAGGGCTTCAAATACTAGTAATGCAACTTTCACTAGAGAAAACAAGCCTTCAACTAGTAGCAGAACCCTGCAGAAACTTCCGCTTTCCACACTGGATGACTTATGAACTAGAACTGAGAGGACAATCAATACCAGGCACTGTGACGACAAAGCGAAGTCTACTGCGACAAGTGTTACAGTCAGACATATCGCTACAGTCTTGCACATCAATGAACCCCACACTGGATATCGACATTTGCCAGAATTTCAACTACAATAATGCGGATAACGAATTTTCGCGAGTATTCACAAGATTAACACACATTCAGGGAAGACTGAACTTTATTATCACTTCCGATGAAGCACAGTTACAACTGAAGGCGACTATAACTAAGGCCTTGGAGACACAGGAGGGGCTGCGTAGTAGCAGTGCCCGTGGACAGCCATCACCGTCGGGAAGAATTGCTCAATGGTCCGTTTTCCTTCAACAGTTTGATTTTGAAGTACAGTACCGTAAGGGATCCCTGAATAAACTTGCTGACAGTCTGTCCCGGGATTCCACTACCGTCCGTAGACTCCCTATACCTGGCCGAAGTGGAAATGCACTGGACACTGGACAACCCTGGAAATTATGCGTAGGTACCCACCGAAGAGCGTTCCGAAGTACTGAAGGAGAATCATGACTCGGAACTAGCCGGACATATGGGAATCGCCAAGACAAGTTCCAGGATTGCCCGGAATTACTACTGACCCGAGATATTGCGAAATATGTTAGAAACTGCACTTCGTGCCAACGTTACAAAGTTTCGCAACAGAAACCCCCCGGGAAGATGCAACCACACAGGATAGCAGATGGTAAAAGGTAATTCTTACATTGTGGTCATGCAAGATCGCTTCACCAAGTGGATTGAGTGCCGCCCGTTGCGAAAAGCCACAGCCAAAACCGTTTATTTTGCTTTATACGAACAAATCATCCTGAAATATGGATGTCCGGCCGTTGTTATCTCCGATAATGGAGTACAGTATGATAGTAAATTATTTAAAAATAGCCTTCAGGAACTGAATATTGCTCATAGATTTACACCACCGTACTCACCGCAGTGAAGAAAGGGCTAATCGAACCCTAAAAACTATAATCGCACAATTTTGCGAAACCGATCAGAGAAACTGGATGAAAAGTTAGGGGAACTAGTTTTTGCTCTTAAGGTTGTACAATACTTTCATTCGCCCTATGCTTCACAATGCTATTTATTTCCATCTTAATTCAAAAACGGATCGATGAATTCATCTCATTTTCAACATGTACAATCAGAAGGAAGAAACAAAGTGATTCACTTTTCGTTTTCGAAAAAAAATTGAAAATTTTTCTGTTAATTTCACTTTGAAAATGGTGGCATTTATATATGAGTATAAATATCAAATGTCTACTGTAATAAATCGGAATAAGAGAATTCGAATTAATTTGGGATAATTGAAACGAGGTATCGCTGGAACCTTCATACATTGTTGCAGCCGTGCTGCAGGGGCGATTTTTAGTTGGAAATACGATACTTTGAGGCGCTTGAGATCAGACGGTATTAAGTCGCGGGAATTTAAATAATAACCAGTTCGATAAGAGTTGAAAGAGTTAGTGTCACTCAGTCAGAAAATCGGCAGATATTGATACCCTACGTTTTCAGAGAGCAACCGGCGATCGGTGGCCTATGTAATTGATTCCAATATCCGGTGATAGGGATTTCGGAACAAGTGAAAATGGTTAGTCATGTAGATTAAGAAAGATTTATCAGTTTGGAGACCCTGAGAGGAAAACAGTTCTCAGAATGCGAAGTAGCCTAAATTTTCTTGTAACCGCCGAGCTTGGGAACGCTGATTTTTCAACTCAGCAATAATGATCGTCCAATGATTGCGATTTTGGAACGTTTTGGTACCACCCATAGCGTGGGAGAGAAAGACCGGGGGAAAAAGTACCTCGGAAAAAGTTAGTCAGTCGGTCCGAGGAAAGTGATCAAAAATAATACCCCTTTAAGTCGGTCCGGGGACGTGATCTAAAAAATATCGAAAACATATCCTTTCGAGTTAGTGCGGAATAGCAGCGGAATCATAAGTTTTTTTTTGTAGAGTCAGTAATTAAAGATAGAGAAAAGGGACTTAGATTAAATAGGTTTTCATGAAGTAAGAAAAAAGTATAGGTAGATCACGGAATAGAATCGGAGACTCGGTCGGCTCGTATATATATTTGGAAAGGTTGAGTATACAGAAAAGTCCAGTCCTTTGTTTTTGTCGGTTTTGTTGAAGTAGAAACGGAATATCGGGAAATAGGTAGTTGAAGAGAACGGAAATAATTTGGAGTTAAAGTCAGTTTTATCCGGAAACAGTTAAGTAGCCTTCGAGGAGTGATCGTTTATTTTGATTCGTAGTAAGACCAGATATAAAGGTGTGTTGAAATTTTGGATAGGGAATCTTAATGCGAAAAACGTTTGCGACGGAAAGGTGCGGGAAGTTCGGTTAAGTGTAAAGAATTCGCCGATTTGTGCGGGTAAAGTCTGGTGTCGAGAAGTTCTTCATCGGCAGCGTCCTACCAATAGCAGTCGCAGAAAAGGTAGAACAATCCAATTTTTATTTGTCCTTTGTCCAGAGTCCTGGAAGCTCCTCTATAATTCATTGATTAAAAAATTGCGCGCTAAGTAGGGAAGTTGCATTTTAACCAAAGATTTTGGTTACAAAAATTATGTTTATTGTTTTGCGCTCATTTGCTTAGGTTTAAGAAATTGAAGTTTTGTTGGTCGTCTTTGACCGAGTACGTATTTGTAGAGAAGGTCCAATTTTTATTTTGCCAATAGATTTATTTGTTGAAGTATCCATGGGTTTCATTTAAACTTCTCCCCAGAAATAATATCGACTTCAAGACCTGTCCTTCGTGCGACGGGCCGGATCCACATTTTTTCCCCTTTCGAGGACATTCAATTATTGTGTATTTAACATCTAAAAATAATCACCCCATGACCAGTGGAAAGCCGCTCTTCCACTGATCAAGATCCGGGGTGCATTATTACACTACCAACGATCGGATCAAGGATCACAAGCACGGATAATGGATCGGAGAGAACCACTTCATGGAGGGACGCCCACCGGACGAATACTGAACTACGCATGTGAGGAGATCCGGATTGTACTGTTTAGATTAGGATGAAAACTCTGTAAGGGTGAGATAGCGAGCGACTTGAATTTCCAATTATTATCTATTTTTTTTTGTGGTTGGACCCAGTTATCTCCTTGTTAAATTGAACTCGTGTTCAATTTTTCCCAGAGGAGGGAGATGAAACGATGCTTGATTATTTTATAAAAAAAAAAACAAAATCAAGCCTCGTTTTAAATGTCCAGTTGAAGCAATGCAACACAGTCTGATGGAGATTTTAGTTTTAATTTAGCTATTCCGCTTCATTCTAGAAATATTTTTCAGAATCCTGAAAAATTCAAATTCCGTTAAATTGAAATTTCCTTCAGTAATCCGCCGTAATAATCCAAAACAAAGAAAAAGTGTCTTTCTGCATTCGGCGTTCTTTTTCCATCCACAAAAACAGACCGAATTCAGCATAAAACAACGTAACGTCGATTGCAGATAACGACAGTTTCTTTAAACGATAACCGCCACCGAAAATATTTCTTCTGGGGAGAATATTCGAGAATTCCGAATTTTTGAATGCAATTTCGATCACATGACCGTCCACATGTTGAAAAGTTGATAAATAGGGCCGCACCACCAGACGAACGTCATTCATTATTCATTATTCGGCAATTATTCATGATTCTTTATTCAGCGTTCGATTCGTTCTATATTCGGTGTTCATTCTTATTTCTTTATTCAGTTATTCTGCGATCCGATTTCTTTTTTTTTTCCTTTCACTTTTGATTGGTGGTGTGACCGTACCGTAGGTCTTTTTTTGATACCGCATAATGAGTGATTCAAAGTAGCCAAAATCAAATTCTTGACGAAAAAGAAGACGAGTAAAACAAAATGAAATTTCCGTCTGAACATAGTAAGTCAGGAAACGAACAATAAAATATACGAATACGAATGAATCAGGCCAATATAGCCGTACACTGGCGTACACCACGTCAGTACAAAAATGATAATGAATAAGTCGGATATAGTTGAAAACGGTGGTGGTAATTCAGAGCAGTTTTTTGGAAACACATATTTACGTTTATGATTATAATTTCTTGAGTATTGAAGTGCTTAAGTAAGTGAATCTGGTTGAAAATACATAAAAAACGTTCAGAGAACTAACTCCTATTTACTGGTTATGAATAAAAATAAAATTAGTTCGATTAATCCCACAATAACAGAATGGGAAAACCTGAATTTACATCAGTCAATGCCAAATAGTTTCTTGTATATTAAGACGGCTTTTGGATTGGTCCCATTATATAGATAAAAATAAATATATCTAATAGAAATCTTTTTCATATAGTAAAAACCTTTTTGGAACTATCGCGATTTCAAGTATTTAAGTCAACTTACCCTAAAGGAATTATTCCACTTCCGACTTACACCAACTACACTATTTTTTAACTGATTCGACAATGCCATGAAGGCATAATCTTCGATTCGATACTGAAGCTTTTGTAAATCTTCAATCGAGCTGTTATGCACACAAGAAAATGTTCACTATACTGCTTTTCAAGCTATATCCGTTCACGCTCACTTATCTATTTCCATCTTGTTTTTTTTCTTTGCAACCTTCTCTCACCGCTGCCGTCTCTGAACTGATGAAAGTGCCAACAAAATTTCGAAAGAGCATTTCAAAAGTCATTAAAATTTTCTTGGAATATTGTAAATGACCACTAAACAATGAAATAATCTTCAGACATACCCCTCAACCATCCTGAGACCTAGGTAAATGCATGAAAGGGTAACTGATGAGATTCAATGCAAATGACTAAAATGTCATGGAATTCCAGGCAAGTAATTAAGTACCTATTGTCGATGATTCTTTTTCTCTAGAAATTATTACCTGGTAATTTTCTTCGAATAGGCATGAAATCATCCCTTAGATACAACGATATTTTCAAAGATGACTTTCATTGTTAATCTTTGTTCGAAACAGCTCCATGTACATTTTGATTATGATTACGAAATTGTTCTCTGTGGTGACTTCATACGTGGGAGAATAAAATTAAGGGACACCTATATATGATTATTTATTCAGAGATTTGATTCATTTTGTGCCTATTGTCTAATAATCTTCAATAAAGATATCATATAAGCAGGGCCGCCGTCAGGACCGGCAAACCGGGCACCCTTCCGGGGCGGCACATGCTGGGGGCGGCATATCAGTTGATGAAACGATACCAATTTTTTTACACAAAAAATTTTTTTCTTCAAAATCGAAAAGACGAACATTGTTAATTGGAGTGAAATAGAGGAGGCGGCTTTTTGCGCTTGGTCTCCAAACCATTCACATATGTTCTCAAAGTACCGAATAAAAATGCATTTCAACGAGAAACAAGGGGAATACCGTCAGATGGAAAACGATCAAAGATGCCGCATTCTCCTCATAAATAACTATCAAAGTCAGCCTGTAAATTCATTCATTCATTGCTGCATCCCGTTACCGGGAATAAATCTACAAAAAAGACAAAAAAAAAACGGTGCGGACCGACTTATAATTTCTAATTGCGACCTGTAAATACCTCCACCACAGCGGCCACTCACTGCCCCTTTTTTTTTTGAGTTATTGCTCTCTAGCCAGTCGGTCTCTTTCATAAACGTCACGGACTGTACAGTTTTTGGGACGGCTTCCAGGATAATTCAGAAATAATTTTTTTATTTTGTTTGCCAATTGATTTCTGGGACGGATTTAAAATACTTGAGAAGCAAGAGTACCTATCAACCCTTTACAATAGTTTATCGTGTTTATACGAATTGAGACTGTTGTAGATTTTCAGATATCTCTTTATCTGTGGAATATTGAATTTCAAATTGAATAATATTGAAGGTCAGTACTACATATCTGTATTTTACGAACGTTTCACTGTATGTATTTTACTGTATAATACCGGCGCCGGCGTGGTTAGTAGATCTATAACCCACTCTTTTGTATTCCTTCTTTCTTATCGTTTTTTTAGTTTCAACATTTAATAAGGCATATCAATTTATAAAAAAGACTCATCTTTAAATATCTACATTTTGAACATGCTGTACGTTATTCCATAAAAATGATATACTTGAACTTAATATAGTCACAGCAAGGTGACAAAACATCATTTTGTGGGGGCGGCGAAATTTTATTTTGCCGGGGCGGCAAAATGTCTGGCGGAGGCCCTGCATATAAGAAGACATCATCGAAAAGTTTTGATTTCATGAAGATTACACAAAAATTGAATCGAAACTTCCTTAGAAATGCAACACAGGACGAACTCGAAGTAGCGCTAGTAGAATATAAAAGATTTATATATTTATAAGGTGTCCTAATGCAAGAAATCCAAAAAACTGAATATCTCTGAAACGGATGACATTTAAGAAAAATCGGTTACGGGACGCTTTTCGACAAATATATGACCTAAAGAATGAAATGAGGGTAAATATATGAATAGATGATTAAGAGCATAAAACAACAGAAGGGAATAATAAATCCAGTAAAAAGAATTTATCTATAACAGTTCAAGATCTTATTGGATATCGATCGTCTGAAATAGAAACAGTGAATATCTCTAGAAAAATATAAACAATCCAGGGATACATCTGTCACATGGAAAAAAAGTTGAAGAAAAATAAAAAATCTTGAAGAAATAGAAGAGGAGTGAAGCAAAATAAAATTACCTTCTAAACATATAATAGAAAAACAGGAAACGAACAATGAAATATACAAATTAATCAGGCCAATATAGCCTTACACCACGTCATACAAAAATTATAACGAATAAGTTGAATATAGTTGAAAAAACGGTTGTTGTAATTCAGAGCAGCTTTTTGGGAACAAATATTTACGTTTATGATTATAATTTCTTGAGTATTGAAGTGCTTAAGTAAGTGAATCTGGTTGAAAATACATAAAAAATGTTCAGAGAACTAACTGCTATTTACTGGTTATGAATAAAAATAAAATTAGTTCGATTCGTCTCACAATAACAAAATAGGAAAACCTGAATTGACATCAGTCAATGCCAAATAGTTTCTTGTATATTAAGACGGCTTTTGGATTGGTCCCATTATATAGATAATGGGAAATATATCTAATAAAAATCTTTTTCATTAGGTAAAAACCTTTTTGGAACTATCGCGATTTCAAGTATTTAGGTCAACTTACCCCAAAGGAATTATTCCTCTTCCGACTTGCACTGACTACACTATTTTTTAACTGATTCGACAATGCCATGAAGGCATAATCTTCGATTCGATACTGAAGCTTTTGTGAACCTTCTATCGAGCTGTTATGCACACAAGAAAATGTTCACTTTACTGCTTTTCAAGCTATATCCGTTCACGCTCAATAATCTATTTTCATCTTGTTTTTTTTTTCTCCCGAAAACTTTGCAACCTTCTCTCACCGCTGCCGTTTCTGAACTGAAGAAAGTGCCAACAGAATTTCGAAAGAGCATTTCAAAAGTCATTAAAATTTTCTTGGAATATTCTACATCACCACTTAACAATGAAATAATCTTCAGACATACCCCTCAACCATCCTAAGACCTAGGTAAATGCATGAAAGGGTAACTGATAAGATTCAATGCAAATGACTAAAATGTCATGGAATTCCAGGCAAATAATTAAGTACCTATTGTCGATTATTCTTTTTCTCTAGTAATTATTACCTGGTAATTTTCTTCGAATAGTCATGAAATCATCCCTTTGATACAAAGATATTTTCAAAGATGACTTTCATTGTTTCATCCAATGACGGCTCGTCAGGGTATGCAGTGTCGGCCGGGCCGACCCAAAAATAATTATAATACCCAAATATAATTATAATTATAACCATTTTATTCTTCGAAACTTATTCCAAATGATCAATTTCGATATTCAAATCTCGATTAATTCCCTAGTATAACGTACTACAACTTAATTCGATCAACGAATGACGCCCCAGTCGCCCTGAATTAGTTTATTTCGAAGTTCTCTTTCCTTACGCTAAACACGCTAGGTCGGCCAGCCGCACTAGCCTAGCGAAACGCTTCAAGTTATGGTACTGTACAGCACCTACGTCGCACGCAGTTATCACCAAGTTGAACTGTACAATACATCGTATTACGTCGCAGCTAGATACATACATGGTCGGCCAGCACGGGTTGGGCCTACCTTGCTATGGTTTGGGCGTTTAGTTTTCATATTTCTAGATTTCTTTATTGTCCATTGACTCTATTGCAAGATATTATATTATCAAATGAATAGTTAATCATTAAATATTATATCTATTTTAGAAAAGAGCGTATTCGTACCGTTTAAGAGTAGTTTAGTCAATGAAAATATAATATATCACTAATTATAGTTAGATTCTTTGTTTATTAAATGAATAGTTGATTTTTGAAAAAGGTTATTCGTACCGTATAAGAGTAGTTTAGTGATTTTTTGACCATAAAAATTCGTAATTCCTAGTGAATTTATAAGGGCACGGTGATTCCGAAGCTTTTTGAATACGCGTAGATCGGCCGGCCGAGCCTCGGAGTGGGGATATAAGAATCGCATCCGTATCGCTGTTTCCATATTGAATTGAATTAGGTCAGTGTCGTAGAATAAGAGGAAGGGGTGCACGTACGTGTTTATCAGTTTTCTTCGATTCATTTCGTAAAGTTTGATAATCTGAGTGGATTCTAAATTTCTTGGATTGTTGAATAATTGGAGTGGTAGCAAATCGAAACAAACTTTGCATCCTGTCACAAAATCATATGACAGTAGAAGGAGGAATGGTGAAATAAAGAAAGAAAAAATTAGCACATTATCACTCAAAATAAAAATTGTAGACGTGTTTCAGTGAACTTAAAATTTTTATTCGTATTGACGTTGATGTTTTGTTACGTAATAAATTTGTTATCGGTATTTACAGAAAAACCGCGAAGAAGAATAAAACTATTATTCAAAAGCTTGGCAAAAACAAAGAAGTGTAGTACATTCTTTCTCCAAAAACAATCCTAAACTTTCATACACTGCGGTTGTATAAAGAAAATCAGATTATATCTGCAGGGTGGGACATAAGTCTGGAATAAAATTAATGTTTCTTCAATATTGATCAACCACTCAAAATGAAGACGCTGAAACCCACCAATTGCTTTTCAATTAACTTCTTCTTCTATCTATTAATAGTTTTTCAACCAATAACTCAACATCAAGATGCTGAAAAACATGTCAATTGAGTTCTGATTGCACTTATTTTTGGGACATAAAATTGAATATTCCGCGTTTTCATTTCCAGTTATTGGTTGAAAAAATAGATACTAATTTTATTCCAGGATATTCCCTGTATATCCTGGGTCGGGCCGACCCACACCTTATGGGCACGAGCCGTCACTGGTTTCATCTTAGTTCGAAACTGCTCCCTGTCCATTTTGATTATGATTCCGAAATTGTTCTAACTTGCGGTCACTCCATACGACATACGAGGGAAAATGAAATTATTTATTTATATTTCTCTTGATTTTTCAGCAGTACATCAATACTTCAATATTTATGAGGTACAGAGTTACGAAAAATAAACAAAACGTTTTGTATATTATAACTCATTTTGATTGTTGACACACTTTCAAACATTTTTCAATAACCATATATTATACCTAAATTCATTAGTTTCCTAGAAATCGCCGTTCAAGTACCTAGTACGAGAATAACAAAGGAAATTGTTTCGAATAGCCAAAGATATTTTGGCGATTGTTCATTGTATTGTCGGATATTGAATGGGGGCCATTTTCGACACTGACTGAAAAATCTACCCATTATGCGTTTTTGTTGAAAGAGAAATTATTGAATTCTTTCTTGGAACTAATTTTGTGTTTAGTAATTCATCAAAAGGTAATGATATCTAAATAACTAATGGGTTTAGCTGTATAACATATAGTTCATAAAAAATATTTCAAATTGCGTAGACAATTGAAATAAGTAATAATATACGGGGTGATATATTTTTCAATATAATTTCACTATCAATCTGACCTAGGCTTTTTATAACGAAAGAATGATAGCGCCTTAACTGAGGAGGCAAAAATGAATCAATAATAAGTATTACTTCAGACGCATACCACTCGCAGATATGAATATTAACAAGTGTTACGATCTGAATCGAACTAGCCAATTTGTTAGTTTTTTATAACATTTCATTATATTTTGTATATGTAGAGTCATTCGGGGCAACTGTGCGCACTTTTGCCTTTCAAGCCATACCCTGTTTCAAATGTTGAAGCTAGGAAAATTAAAACATATTCATAAGATAGTGAATTTTCTAATCTATAAGAAAACATCAAGAAGCAAACAAACAAAAACGTTTTCTTTCCGCAAAAAAGAATTTAATAGAGGAGTGCGTTCACATGCCCCGTATTGCGGGTAAGTGTGCGCACCCTCACGGGGTAAGTGAACGCAGTGCTTAGTGAACCACACAATCAAAACAAATTACAAAATGATGTCATCAAAATGTTACAATATTAGAGAAATGCTGTTTATTATCAATACAGAAGCGCCTTTTTACAAGCAGTGCATTATTGTTCGTGCCACAACTCTTGGTGAACACAACACTTGATACATTCCCCTGTTGGTGGCTCTTCATATTTTTCTGAACAAATATGACAATATTGATCGAGTCTTAACCAAGAAAATCAACAATGTCATAATTTATTCCTCACTGAACTAATGCCCATATAATGAACCTATGCGCACACTTACCCGCGCACACTTTCCCCAGTAAGCCAAAATTTGAATTGACGTTCTTATAGAGTTGAGCAGCTAAGAGAATCTAAAATTTTTTATTGTATATTTAGATTAATATGCCCATGATCGAATAAAATATTGTTTAACACTGAGGGACTCGAACTTGAACCTGGCAGAATGTGCAGAGATGCTAAAAATTAACAAGAAAACTAGTGAATTTGATTGATTGCAAATAAAAAGTTAAAGAAACGTGGCATGGCGCAATCCTATGAAAAACTAATATGGTGATTCTGAGCCCTTGCTTCACCCAAATGAACCCCTCTTTCATACATTGCATAGTCGAGATATACGCACTGCGCACACTTACCCACTGCGCTCAGTTACCCCGAATGACTTTATGTGTGTAACGGAGTTCATACAATTTGAATGTAAGTGTGACTGTTGTAATTTATCTGTATTATTTTGTACCTTGTGCATTTTTAAGGGAAATGAATGCATTGAACGGATGAATTTTGTCGGCGACCCTGTATATTTCATTTTATAATATCACAGATATGTAGATTTTCAGCAACCTTGAAGCTTTTATGTGAGACATTTTATAGCCCAATAAATACATTGATTATTGTATTGTATGGTCTATCACTTCATGGTATATTGTAATGATTGATTATGTGAGCTGGTGAAAATTTACCAGCTAGACTACAGTTCAACATCATATGGGGTAACAGTGGAGCGCAAAGGGGGGCACCTACCCCTCCTTCCCCTTAGAGGCTCCACTCTAGGTCACAACGAGGTATTCAGGCAGAATTTCGTTTTGCGCTCCGTAATCCAACGTTTACCCCCCATAGCCCAAAGTCCGGCGACGTCCTTGATCACAACCAACTCAGCTAGTGTCGTAAAATATTTAGGAATGACAATAGGCACAAAGCTTAATTTTACAGCCTATTCATCAAGTGTAAAAAAGGATCATAAATCGAGCAAGTCACGTTCGTTCCATAACATAAATTTATTTCCAGAATTACAGAAAGAATTTCAGTTAGTTTCAGATCTATTCATCATAAGTTACAAAGTACAGGAGAGTAAGTACTATTCGAAAAATGATAAGAAATGCCATTTACTACGCTCTGTAGGCATTGGAAGATTCAGGAACCTGAATAACTAATTAAAATATGTAAACAAGTTATACTGGGTGTTTCACGAATGTGCCTCAGTACATATACCTACACAATATTTCAGACAGTTTTCGAAATATGCCCTAACTACAGGGTGTTTTAAAGAAAGATGACCCCATCTCTAGGATAGGTAGATAACTGAAAAATTATTGGGGTTTGCTTAGTAAAAAATTTTCGTAACGTGAAAAAAAATCACAAGAAAAGAAAGCCCACAATGCCCCATTATTCTGAAATGAATTCGTTTCATCGATAGGGTTTCATTTACGCTACAAAAATTTTTTTAATTCATTTAATGCATACTTATTCATAATAATAATAATCACTAACTTCATCATTTCTTTATGCCAGTATCGGTTATTAATTATTAATTTTCAATTCAAAATTAAAACCTTACACAGTATAGACTTTAATGTAACGATACATCCTACATACAAAAACATGTACTTTGTGTATTTATTTTTACCTACTCTGTATACTTGATGTGCTACGGTATCAATGCAGAGGAATTACTACTCGAATAACTAAGCACAAAGCACTGTTTTTAGAGAGTGCTCGGTAGCACAATGCTTCTGTCTAAGTAACAAGATGTTTTATTTGAAATTTCTTGAATTGTTTTTGCTTCGCGCGTCGTACCTACATCCTACATCCAAACTAAACGACCCATTCATTGTTATGAACTTGTTGGTTCTATAAAAAATACTAAATTATGCTTAACATTGCCTCATTGAGGGAAAAAAAGGCTAAAATACTTTTTGTTATATACAGTGTGTTTCCTAATTGAATGTCAATATTTATGGGGGTGATTTTTGGGCCCATTTTAAGAAAAAACTTCATATGAACATATGTCCTAAATGTCTTCCCTTTTGAGATACAGGGTGGTATTATTTAGACAGTCGTGAATTGTTTCAATCCGACGCACGGGTTTCATCTAAAAAAATTAAATGTACGCATGTGTCTGCATGGTGATATTGTCATATGTATATGTATTAAGGATATTGTTATGATCATGCAAAGAAACGGTTTCTATTTTTTTAAGCGGAAACCGTGAATCGGATTGAAAAAAGTCAAGTGATCAACTTTGGTGAGTAATTATTGGGAATTTCAAAAATAATTTTTATTTCAGGAAAAATCTGTGGCGTACCATCAATGTCTGCCAAAATAGGTAGGTCAAATTATGTACGAACGCCACTGGTGGAAATTAAGAAAAAAGTGATACATTAAAAAATGCCTCTTGACTCATAGTATACATGTATGACAAGTTTCAATAAAATACTTGAAGTGGTATTGTAGATATTGATAATAAATGATTTATTTTTAAAAATTTTACTACCCTTTATCTCAAAAGGTAAGACGTTTAGGACATATGTTCATATAAAGTTTTTTCTTCAAATGGGCTCAAAAATCACACTCATAAGTATTGACATTCAATTAGGAAACACCATGTAAAATTAAAAATGTACGTATAATATTCATTGGTGAATAAACTCTTAAACGTTTCTAGCCTCTGTCAGTGGATTATGGCAGAAGCAGGTGACTGTTTAATTTCTCCCAAATTCTACACCGCTCCCGTAATTAGAATTCTATGACAATTTTTCGACTCTCCAATACTTTTGATCATTAAGGAACTATTTCATAGCGATAAATTCATTACTTGTCGAGATATTCCAAGTTAAACATGAAGCTTAACACAAAGATTATAGAGGAGAAAGCTAGGAAACGCCCTCATATCTCAAGTAGGTACTAAAAACCGTCATTTTTTTGTGTGTTTGCCACATTTGACAATGACATGGCGCTGAAAACGAACTGTCAATACAGAAAAACTGTTTAATAACAGTTTCATAATTGAAGGCACGTAATTCGAATTCTATTCCTTGTATTGAATTTCAATATCGACTTTGTTGAGATTAGAAAACAAACATACTGTACGACAACACAAAAGTATGGTTTTGTTTTGTGATCAGGATATTAGTTTCCATCTGGACATTGTTTGGAATCAATTGATATCAATGAACTACGCTGTCGGATTTGATATATTTATTTTTTAATAGCAATTCATAAAAAACAAATTTTGAAATTATGGACAACAAATAAAGTTGAATTTTATATATACCGTCATAGTATATACATTTCAGTTTTTCACATATCATTCATAGAAGTTTCAGAACAACAATTGAAAAAAAACCTCACAAAGGTATACAAGGCTTGTATGTTAGCCCGTCACTATAGTTTCTTTATTTTTTTTTTATGATTCCTTTATAATATGGTCTTCTTATGGCACAATATACAGCAGGTTTCAAGAAACTGTGAGTGTTTGATGCTTTCTGCATACAACAATTTACGTAGAAGAGCAGTTCTCAATTGACTTTCAGTAAAATGTTCACTGTGTATTGTGTAGTCAGTAGTGTTTACTTGAGACATCATCTTTACGCCTCGAAAATTTTATCCACTTCGCAGCACTGAAAATAAAAATCAATTAATGACCGAGTCACATACTACGAGTTTCAATACTTACATTTCCATTTTCCTTAGCAAGGTAAAAAACTCAATTTCGGATAATCCATTTTATTTGATCCACAGTTCTTCACCATTTCGAACGATAATTTGGGGTTTCCATCAAAAAATTTGACGAAAAAATTCAATAATCAGCAACTAGAAGGAACTAAATAAACAGAAAGCGAGAATCAAAACATTCAAGACCTCTTTGATCAAAATGACCATCTGAAATCTCGAAAAATTTCATATATATCTGCGAATGACTCTCAAATTAATATTTTAACCAGTTTTAGGGTTTTAGTAACACATTTGAAACACAGATGGCGTCCACATCGCTTTAGTCGCTTCGTTTCTCATCTTTTCACTTTATAATCTTCGGATAAACAATTATAAATAAGAAGTTTAACGTCCTGAAAGAAGAACATATAATAATAATAATAATAACGAACTAGTGGAAATCTAAATTGAAGAAAAAAATTATAACAGGTCCTTCTATCAGAACATCAGGCCGGATTACTAAAAAGCTTTCAGTCGGGATCGAAAATAGACTATTCGGACCGACTAAGACTTAGTACACATGAGGGCGTTAGACGCCGCGTTGAGCGCGCGTTTGTTCACTTCGATCGTCGCGTTTGCATCGCGCTTCGAGTTACTAGACTGGGCATTGGAGTATTAGCGCACGTGCGCTCAACGCGGCGTCTAACGCTCTCATGTGTACAAAGCTTAAGGTCGGCGTTACTAAGGCTTAGTACACATGAGAGCGTTAGACGCCGCGTTGAGCGCGCGTACATATGTACGCTCCAATGCCCAGTCTAGTAACTCGAAGCGCGCTACAAACGCGACGGTCGAAGTGAGAACTACAAACGCGCGCTCAACGCGGCGTCTAACGCCCTCATGTGTACTTAGTCTTACAGTCCGCATGAATGATTGTCGCTATCTCGAGGAAGCACAAATAGAGATTTATCCTGTCCTTTAGGACAGGAAGGTGGTTCCTATATCAAAGGTATCAAGGGGAGGCTCGTCTCAGTCTACTGTAAATGAGAAACTTACTCACCATATCCGTCAAGGCGCAGAGAAGCTCAATGAAATATTATATCATAGCTTTCTAGAATACGACGACGTAATTAGATGATAGCAAGTCTACTCCAACCGCACCTCGGACGCTGGCCGATAGAAATAGCGGCCCACACGCACGTGGTACAACTGAAGACGACTCTTATCCCATAGATTGACTTCCTATAATGGATTCTACTTCAACAATAACAATTCCAATCCACAATATATATGAGGGGTTCAGAGCTGAAGTGAACCAAGTCCATTCAGCCTAGTTTCGAGATGAATGGCTTAGAAGTTGTTTATCACCCATTAATTCAAAAGTGACTGCATTAGATTTTAAAGGGTTTAAAATGTGAGCATATGCCTACATAAGAATAATAATAAATAAAGAAGTCACTTTTGAATTTATTGGTGATAAACAACTTCTGAACCATTCATCTCAAAATTAGGCTAAATGGACTTGGTTCACCTCAGCTCTGAACCTCTCATATGTATAAGTAATTTAAATGTTTTAACTTACCTGTGTTGACCTTGCGACTCTCATATATGTGGAGAATTGCTGTCGACTCATCTGGGAGTCGGTCTGATTGTCCCTACTGAACCCGGAGATGTTCGGCTAATCAGTTCCTTATGAGTCTCACTCACCATTCCGGACGTGGCCCCAACATCAGACTTCAGACTAGATACACTCGTTCAAACTACAAGTCAGGATGGTCACCAATAGGACAGACGAGTATGCCATCAAGATGGCCCACCGCTAGTTCCAGCATGAAATCTCTCAGAGTACATCTCTCGAACGTCAAATGAGGTATTCAGCGAAAGTGCAGTTTGAGCCTGAAACTTCTGATCTGGCGATAAACATTTCACATATCAATTGACCTGCTATGTTCTGCAAACTCTTTGATCTGCCGTTTACTTTGACTTGAAGCACCGAAGCAGTTCCGTAAAGCCAGAAGTCAGAGATCTGGATCTTGAAGTGGGATCGTTCTGACACATTTTGTACCTCTAGCTCAAGCTCTTCTTTATTCAAACCAGCCTCCAGTACGTCTATCAAAATCGCGAAACTCTTGAAGATCTTTTTGTCTTCTCATTCTTCTCGCAATAAACAAATTGAAGCATCTAGATATATGTCTTTCAATAAAAAAATTGTCACAATAACAATAACAATAACAATAACAATAACAATAACAATAACAATAACAATAACAATAACAATAACAATAACAATAACAATAACAATAACAATAACAATAACAATAACAATAACAATAACAATAACAATAACAATAACAATAACAATAACAACAACAATAACAATAACAATAACAATAACAATAACAATAACAATAACAATAACAATAACAATAACAATAACAATAACAATAACAATAACAATAACAATAACAATAACAATAACAATAACAATAACAATAACAATAACAATAACAATAACAATAACAATAACAATAACAATAACAATAACAATAACAATAACAATAACAATAACAATAACAATAACAATAACAATAACAATAACAATAACAATAACAATAACAATAACAATAACAATAACAATAACAATAACAATAACAATAACAATAACAATAACAATAACAATAACAATAACAATAACAATAACAATAACCAGTAACAGTAACAGTAACAGTAACAGTAACTGTAACAGTAACTGTAACTGTAACTGTAACAGTAACAGTAACAATAACAATAACAATAACAATACCAATACCAATAACAATAACAATAACAATGTCTGGCCTGCCGGGTAGCCATCGTAACGAAGTAGACAGCCTGCTGTCCGCATTCCCATTCCTTTTTCCTCTCTCTTTCACATCCTTTATAGGGTCTTTCTGGTCTCATTTCTCTACCCCTCACCCAAACCGAGAAAGGGGAGCACAAACCCATGGGAATGGTGATAACGAGAAGCCTCGGAAACAAGTCGCTGCCTGGGGATCGTCAGGGCATGTCTGGAGCCAGCACTGGACATGGCAGCATGCGTGACGTCGGTGGCAGGATGTTGAGGAAGCGGGCTTCTGCTGCAAAAGAAGCTACAGCTCCAAAGCAACAACAGCAACCAACGAGTCCAATTCAATTGCCGACCAAGCAGGGTTAGTAAGAAAACGCACGAAGTGGACAACGTCCAAGAATGAAACTATTGTGCGCATATATAACTCCATCACGGGACTAGGGCATAACACGAACAACTATAGGAAAAGGCTCCATGAGGAATTCTGCAACGCCTACCCAAATCTCAATGTCACTGAACAACGAGTGGCAGACCAGTACCGCGTAATTCTGAGAAATGAACTAATACTAACGGCCCAAATCGACGCAATTGAACGAGAACTTCAGCGTCCGCTAGCAATAGAGACCAACACGTCTGTTGTTTCTTTGGTTGAAACAACACTTGCTTGAAGTTTTTAGGGCAACTGAACGACCAGACTCAGAACGTTCAAGGGAATGTCTTAACTCCACAGTTGCCCAAGAGGTATATTGATCAAACTGAAGATGAATGATGATTTTATTAATTACAGTCTAAGCTTATATACTAAATTGAATAATGACGATAGAAATAACATTGCCATATTTGGTATCACTGCACTGACGGAGTCCCCGGTTGCATCAATTGTTTCTAGCCAGTCAGCAGAATTCGGTAGATCGACGGCTCGCTCGGCGTGACCCAGTTTTGTGAATAATTCAGATGGAATTTTCCATATTATTGAACTTGATTATTTTTTAGAATATTGTTCGAATTTCGAACATTACTCCCAAGGCCGAAATGCTGCAGGCTATGATGTTGGAGCTCCAGTGTTGGTAATCTGTTACTTCTATTGTCCTATTTCCTAATTTCCTATTTCTAACTTGTGTGACACTCGATCGAGTGCTTTATTGGGCATGGTCATGAATTGGTGCTGACGTCCGGAGTTGGTCTCTCGTCTGGAATTCTTTATTTTTCGAGGAAGGTCCGACTTTGTTAGTCTTCTTCCAGGATGAGAATTTTGTTAACAATTCTAGAGGTCCATTGGTCTTGGTGGTAAACACCGTTAGTTCTTGAAATTCTTCGTTATTCATTACGATTTCTTTTGGAATCCCTTCACTTCTCTTGATTTCACTACTTGATGTTTTGAGCCATGCAGGTCCATTCCACCATAATGTGTTTTTCTGGAGTTTACTTGGTAGCGCGCCTCTGGATAGTAAATCAGCTGGATTCTCCTCCGATTTCACGTAGTTCCATTGAACTTGACCTAGTAAGCGATGAACTTCGTTGACTCGGTTGACTATGAAGACGTTTTGCTTATTCGGAGTTTTCTGTAACCAGGCTAATACAACTTTTGAGTCTGACCATGTGTAAATATTTATGTCGGCGATCTTCAGGGCTGTAATTGTTCGTTTCATCAGTTTCGCCAATAATGTTGCGGCACAAAGTTCCAATTGCGGGATAGTTAATTTGTTTTTTACAGGTGCAACTTTTGTTTTGGCTACTAGCAATGTTGTCTGGGTTTTGTCCTTCACGACTGCTTTGGTGTATATTGCTGCTCCATAGGCTCTTTGCGATGCATCACAGAATCCGTGTAGTTCAATGGGCTGCTCTGGATTATACTGGAACCATCGTGGTAGTTGCAGGTTTTCTATTATTGGCAGTTCTTCTTTGAATTTGTCCCACGCTGTTTGGATTTCTGTAGGAATAGCTTCATCCCATTTTTTACCAGTTTTCCATATGTCTTGCATAATTATTTTCGCCTTGATTACAATTGGAGCCATGTGACCTAATGGAACGAATATTGAAGCAATTTCAGATAGCACTTGTCTTTTTGTGTTTGTTCGATTGGAAGTTTGTTTAATAGTGTATTGGAAGTTATCATTTTGTGGTGACCATTTAATTCCCAGAATTTTGGTTATGTCCTCTCTGCTGTTGAAATCTTGAAAGGACGTATCATCATTTAATGTGAGATTGCTTTTCCATTTTCGAATGTTGAATCCTCCCTTGAGAAGTAGCGTTTTAACTTCTTGTCTGATTTTTTGTGCCTCTTCTTTATTGTGGGCGCCGGAGAGAAAATCATCGACGTAGAAATCTTCAAGTATCAGTTCCGCAGCTCTCGGGAATTTGTCGCATTCATCCATGGCTAATTGGTGCATGGTTCTTATAGCAAGGTAGGCAGCGGGAGCGGTTCCGTAGGTGACTGTCGTGAGTTGATATTCCTGGATTGGGTCATTTTTGTTGAACCTCCATAAAATAGTGTGGAATGTTTGATCATCTTCATGTAGTTTGACCTGCCTGTACATTTTTTCCACATCTGCAGTCAACGCGATTTTGTATTTTCGCCATCTCAATAATATATCAATCAAGTCTTGTTGAAGCTTGGGACCAGTGTGTAATATATCATTTAAACTGATTCCGGTACTGGTTTTCTGGCTCGCGTCGAATACGACACGCAGTTTTTTTTGGTCCTTCGAGCCGGATCCAGCGCCAGCAGAAGCCCTCCAGAGCCAATATACCTCTTGGGCAACTGTGGAGTTAAGACAATCCCTTGAACGTTCTGAGTCTGGTCGTTCAGTTGCCCTAAAAACTTCAAGCAAGTGTTGTTTCAACCAAAGAAACAACATTTTTTGGTCCTTCGAGCCGGATCGAGAGAAAGGATTTACGACCCTAATTTCGATTAAATCATCAACGCCTGTGGGGAAGACTTCCAGAGCCAAATCCAGCGCCAGCAGAAGCCCTCCAGAGCCAGCACCAGCATCCGTGAAGAAGCCATCCAGCGCCAAATCCGAGCCCGTGAACTAGCCTTCCGGATCAAAAATTCAAAAAAGCCAGGGAACACACCGAGTCCACTGGAAAAAATAAGAGCTAAGGATTTACGACCCTTATCTCAATTAAATCATCAACGCCTGTGGGGAAGCCTTCCAGAGCCAAATCCAGCGCCAGCAGAAGCCCTCCAGAGTCAACAACAGCATCCGTGAAGAAGCCATCCAGCGCCAAATCCGAGCCCGTGAACAAGCCTACCGGAAAATCAAAAATTCAAAAAAGCCAGGGAACACACCGAGTCCACTGGAAAAAATAAGAGCTAAGGATTTACGACCCTTATCTCAATTAAATCATCAACGCCTGTGGGGAAGCCTTCCAGAGCCAAATCCAGCGCCAGCAGAAGCCCTCCAGAGCCAACAACAGCATCCGTGAAGAAGCCATCCAGCGCCAAATCCGAGCCCGTGAACAAGCCTTCCGGATCAAAAATTCAAAAAAAGCCAGGGAACACACCGAGTCCACTGGAAAAAATAAGAGCTAAGGATTTACGACCCTTATCTCAATTAAATCATCAACGCCTGTGGGGAAGCCTTCCAGAGCCAAATCCAGCGCCAGCAGAAGCCCTCCAGAGCCAACACCCGCATCCGCGAAGAAGCCTTCCAGCGCCAACTACGAGCCCGTGAACTAGCCTTCCGGAAAATCAACAAAAAAAAAAAAAAATCTTCAAAGCAGAGATTTCATGAAACCTTCAACCAACATGGAAGAGAAATTGGAAGCAATGTACAAAGAATTCATGTGGGAATATATCGAACTAAAACACATGACTCCAGCAAATCAGACGACCAGCATAAGATACTACATTCCGCATCAAGCAGTAATAAAAGAGGACAGAGAAACAACAAAACTGCGACCAGTACCGGAATCAGCCTAAATGATATATTACACACTGGTCCCAAGCTTCAACAAGAATTAGATGTGCTGACGCCTGGACATTTTCTCATAGGAAAATCACTACATTCAATCCCTGAACCAGAGATCAATGAAAAGAATATCACCCTACAAGATAGATGGAGGCTTATACAAAAAATGAAACAAGACTTCTGGAAGAAATGGACATCGGAATATCTCCCCAGATTGCAACAAAGGAGCGAATGGACGGATAAAAAAGAAAACATGAAAATAGGAGATATCGTACTAGTCAAACAGGACAACATTAATCCCAACTATTGGCCCTTGGGAAGAGTGACGCAGTGTCACCCAGGAAACGACGGATTTGTGAGAGTGGCTACGATACGATGCAAAGATGGGAAAGAGATCAGAAGACCTATAACCAAAATCTGCATACTCCCGGTCGAGCAAGAAGAAAGAAGAAACGATAAGATTAACAAAGTCGGACCTTCCTCGAAAAATAAAGAATTCCAGACGAGAGACCAACTCCGGACGTCAGCACCCATTCATGACCATGCCCAATAAAGCACTCGATCGAGTGTCACACGAGTTAGAAATAGGAAATTAGGAAATAGGACAATAGAAGTAACAGATTGCCAACACTGGAGCTCCAACATCATAGCCTGCAGCATTTCGGCCTTGGGAGTAATGTTCGAAATTCGAACATTATTCTAAAAAATAATCAAGTTCAATAATATGGAAAATTACATCAGAATTATTCACAAAACTGGGTCACGCCGAGCGAGCCGTCGATCTACCGAAATCTGCTGACTGGCTAGAAACAATTGATGCAACCGGGGACTCCGTCAGTGCAGTACTACCAAATATAGCAATGTTATTTCTATCGTCATTATTCAATTTAGTATATAAGCTTAGACTGTGATTAATAAAATCATCATTCATCTTCAGTTTGATCAATATACCTCTTGGGCAACTGTGGAGTTAAGACATTCCCTTGAACGTTCTGAGTCTGGTCGTTCAGTTGCCCTAAAAACTTCAAGCAAGTGTTGTTTCAACCAAAGAAACAACATTGTGATGAAATTCACATTCCTGGGCAACAACACCCAGAAGACATTGATACTGAAAGTCCATCTTGCAACGCAAGTGAGCCTGAACACCAGGACGATAGGGAAGAGCTCCACCGACAAGTTAACTCTGACATGAGGAGATACTTCGCCGAACTGGAAGGGACAGATCCTCTTCATCGAATAGCATCTCCCCGACTAAACACATCCAAGAAACTGTCACTTATAATCGACATCTTGAATGAGGACGTTTTACCTGAGTACCTACAGAACGGAAGTTCATTGGATCTAGTTTTTTACTGTGCAGCGCCAACAACAGCGAAAACCATAGGAGCAAAAATTCGCTGAACGAACAACGATGGTCCAAAATTACACAAATGACACACGCGAAAGTCATCAAGACCATTCCTATTGTCATTTCATCTACAGGCCTGATACCGAAGAAACTACTAGAGAACTTGAGGAAACTTCAGTTGGACGAAAATATCTATAGAGTCATGCAGAAGGCGTTACTGCTGAGAACGGCGAGAACTATACGCGAGTACATGGGGAATGCAGAGGAACACCGTCTGCTTCGACAGGAAGTGCGGGTGGATCAGGAGTGCAACCGACAGCAGGAAGCCGAGGAGCGGCCCGAACCCAACCACCACAACGAGCCCGAAAATCTGGAAAGGGCTCCAACAGAGCTCAATCCTTTTGATATCTGGAATAAGTGAATTTTCCTCTGGAGAGGAGTGTGAAACCCGCAAGGCTAAAGTCATAATAATAGCTTTATTGTCCAATAGTTCAACCCATTCACAGGACAATGCGAATATAAAATAAAAAAATATCAAAAGATAGCATAAAAATAAAAACGAAATAAACAGAAATTTTATATAAAATCTATGAAAAATAATAAATTACTGACTTGATCAAATTTCCCCTTGATGAGGAGAATATATCTTGGCCAACACAAAATGAATTGAAGTTCTCACACATTTTTGTGATAGGTGCCTTTTGCAGAATGTTCGTTCGAGCTCTTCCTGGCTTGAAAACCAGGACAGTTCTTGAGTTGAAACATGGAACGCTAAAGTTGACATTCAACAATATTTCTGAACAATCAATATTATTATGGACCACACTAAAAGGGAATGATAAAGAAGCAATTACCCTTCTCATTTCTAAACTCAAATATCCAGTTCGCTCACACAAGATTGCACCGTCACATCCTTAGGGTGGATACACTCCATCAGTCTTACACAAAAGGAACTTCATGAATCTTCTTTGAACGCCCTCAATTTTTTTCTTTTGGCACTCCTATAGGACTCCACACCACACTTGCATAATCTAACTTCGAACAAATAACTGCATTATACAAGATTTTAGACAGTTCATCGCAGATATCGATTGAAATTTATTCAGGGAGGATTCTGCATTTCCTGAAACTTTTTAGGGTTTTCACTCCCAATCATGAACCCGAACACCATAGCAGCATCCAAAACTATCTGTGAATTGTGCTCAACAAATGACAGCTCCGTATCAAACTAAACGCCCAAACCCCTTAGAACAGTGTACCTTTAAAGTCTTTTACCGTTACATTCATCATCGTAGGAATATATTTCAGTTCTTCTGGAGAAAGTCATAATCTTGCATTTGTCAACGTTCAATCTTAATTTGTTTTGCTCACACTAACTCAACACCAACTGGACCTGTAGGTTGACGCAATCGATGAAGTTTCTAATGACAGAAAACAGTTTCAAGTCATCAGCGAAAGAAAGCCTTCTGCAAAGAATCAATTCGAGTAGATCATTAATGATCGGAAGATGGAAAGTAACTGACAGATCTGAATCCATTATAACTGACAAAATGATCACGTTGGGACAGATATGAGTCCAACAGTCTAATTGCTCCCTGGTCCAATCCGTAATTAATCAATTTATGCAAATCGGTCGAAAGCCTTAGCAAAATCAGTATAGATAACGTCAACCTGGCCATTCTTATCCAACACTTCTGAAACCAATTATGTGAAAGTGATAAGATTTGTAACCGTTGATCTCTTACGAACAAAACCATGTTGAAAGCGTGATGTAAAAGACTGCGAAGAAACAAGAATTCGATTATACAACACAATCTCGAAAATCTTAGAAAAATTACTGTAACTAACTACAGTAGAGTAACTGAAACAACTATTGATGAATGAACTTCCTGAACCGATCTACGATTTATGGGCAACAAAGGATGGGTCCATACCCGAACACGCCGAATATCCGAAAAACGTCCATATCTCTACTGATCTGTGAACAATTCAGACCTCCATTTATTAACGTACTCATTGGCTCATTCCAATCGAAGTCGTATTTGATTTTGAGTTATTGTCCTTCTCAAAAGACTTACCTATACGGTCAGCTCTGCAGATAGTAGCACTCAGCTGATGCCTCGTTCACTAATGGCACACCTCGGACATCACAGATCATTCCTTGAAAGAAGATCTCAACAAAATAAATGAATATGATCATAGTAAACTGGTTCAATTCCATGCTTGGACTCAAAGACTCAAACAACAATAAATTTCCCTTGAAAGCCCCTATTTATGAATTCCGACTTAATGATGGAGGCTCAGATCATTAGCCGAAGGAGTTCATGCATCTCGGAGGAGGAACACTTAGCCAACATTGACACTAGATAAAAGCTGGGCAATTTGTTCAAATTAGTATAATAAAACGGCTATTTGTAGCACAAACATAAATAAATTTTATGTCTGCATATGACTTTCAATAGCAAATGTTTTGCGTAGATCTACCGACTACGCTAGAGTTCCATTTCACTCAGGACTCACCTATCTCGGCTGTAGATATACCCAAAAATAGTGCTGCATGACCTTCGTTGGACGATCGATGTTGGTCGACAGCCGTGTGAAAATGAACCACGGAACTTCAATATGCAAACGACTACGCACTTATCGCTAGCAGCCCAGAGGATCTACAGATAATGCTGGACACCTATAAACGTATATACGAATTTTTGGGCCTTAGACTCAATATCGACAAAACCAAAATCCTGGTAAGTCCGCCAGAAAGCCTTCAAACACATATCAGCCTGAAGAATGAAACTCTAGAAGTGGTCGAGCAGTTCAAATACTTGGGAAGCTCCATAAATACTAGGGCTAACCTAGACGCGGAAATTCATAACCATATCAATTCGGCATCACGGGCATTCGGGAAGCTAAAGGTCAGAGTGTTTCAAAATCACGACCTCAATCTGAAGACCAGGGCAGCTGTTTACAAAACAGTCGTCCTCCCAACGCTTCTTTACGGAAGCGAAAGCTGGACGCCCTACAAGCGACATAGTAAACAGCTTGAACAAACGCAACAACGCCATCTAAGACAAATAATGCATATCAGATGGTTCCACAAAGTTTCGAATGCAGAAGTCTTGCAACGCGCGAGTTGTACAACGATTGAGACTCAAGTAACGAGGGCCCAACTCAGATGGAGCGGCCACATTCTGGGGATACAAAACACAAAACTCTCCAAAATAGCTCTGTATGATGAATTCACAGAGGGAGCCCGAAAACCAGGAGGCCACTATAAGCGGTTTAAGGATATATTACATCAATCAGGATACAGCGGCGGCCAGATCTAGTTGGTGACTCTATCCATGCCCGGAGTGTGGAAGTATCTGTAGGTCACGGTTGTTGGGTCTCTTCAGTCACAGGAGGGCATACAGTCGCAACTAGCACTAAGAAATTACAAGTCTGTTCGCACCTTAATTTTTTTTTTTTTTAGATTTATTCCTGGTAACGGGATACAACAATGAATGAAAATGAACCTTAAGAGAGTAGAAAGATTTGGACAGCAGTACGGATAGTCGCGATTGAAATAGTTTTCCTTGCAGATTTACAATATTGTCCCAGATAAAAGTCTTTCATTTCCAGGAACCTTGTAAACTAATAGCAAGTGTTTGGAAGTCATCCTAGATAAGCGATACATTCTCCCAGCACTTTATTGGTTCGAAACATTTCAAAATTGGCATAAACTATTTTACTGTCTAAGTGAAATCCAATCGTTTACTTTCACTACTGCCTCCTGAGATTTCAGGAGCAAGTTCAAGGCTTCACCTCAATATAAGAACACTCTTTCGTTCAATTTATCTTCACATTCAAACATCAATTCGAGCAGAGGTACCTAATTTAATTTGTAGTACCTAATTCAACTTTCACCCTCGGCGTTTGGAGAAAATATGATTAGGTACCAGAGAAATCGAAAGTTGCCTCTATGACAATAACAAGGTACAGTGAAAATGGCTAGCCTATTATAGAATCATATAAATTTTGAAATATGACAAGTCTTGTCATGTTTTACAACGTACTTCTTTCAGCGAATTTGACTTCTTAAATAACTTTTACCGTTTACCTGTGTTACCAGAAATTCAGTAGTACTTTAGGTGAGTCACAATTATTCATATTTTACTCATATCTGAAAAGAACGGACATTGATTTTCATCCATGTAGCATACCATCAGATGCAACCCATATCGAAGTTTTGTCGAATAATCTGTGTTTTATGCCGACTATCTATACAAGAAAACATTGTACCTGATCATGAAACGCCTTATGATATTTAAGAATTTCAACCAGTGTTCATTGCATATATTATTTTCATTCCAAGGAATCATAATATTTCATCGGATATATCTAGTCCACGGTATGGACTAGACAAAGTCCATCGCGCTAAAGATTTTCTTGAAGATGAAATGGTTTTCTCTTGAACTTTTCTACGGATTCTATTCGGATTATTTCCGAGCACGGGAATGAACACCTCCAATATTAATATCTAAATACTCCACTAGACTCACAAAGGAGAATCCTCTGTTGTGAGGCTGACGACGACAATGCGACTTGGGAGGAAAGATATGCACACAAAGAAATATTTTCAAGCGGAAAGACGTTTGTCAGTGGATTGTATTCATCACTAGACTGATAGATTGTTCGCCGAAGGAATTCATTATTCTTCCATCGGGCTACGGGCATCGTAACAGAAAAGGAGTGATATGATTTGTCACTGAGACGGTTTTTCGATGTTGTTTTTCTCTTTCCACTCGAGGCTACTTCTGGAATGTATT
This sequence comes from Coccinella septempunctata, assembly GCF_907165205.1. Classification (NCBI taxonomy): domain Eukaryota; kingdom Metazoa; phylum Arthropoda; class Insecta; order Coleoptera; family Coccinellidae; genus Coccinella; species Coccinella septempunctata. Next base: position 6,719,609 of record NC_058190.1, on the reverse strand, counting down.
CGCAGACTTTAATCAGAAATGTTTCGGTATCTCGGGTTTTCTAATTTTCAATTGGGATGAGTAGGATTAGATGGAAAAATAGGAAGATTGAAGTGTATCTACCAGTAGAACTTGAAGCTATATTCTGTACAGGAAATGGTTTCGCATTACTGCGTCAAATTTGGGTATCCGTACATTTTACCTTGACCACTCGATGATTTAAATGCACTTGTAGACAGTTTTTAAAAAAATGCCAAAATTTAAAGAGTTTAGGTATACGGAAACTAGGGAGGCAGTGAGTATTAGGTTTTTTCTCATGCTCAGAGTTCAGAGATTGATTTTCAGATTGCCTAATTTAGTTGACTTTATCTCCTGGATTACTTTCATAAGTTTTTTTTTTTATTCACAAACTCGACAGTCGCTTGAACTACAATATGTGTGTATGTTGAAATACGACCTGAAAACACTGAAATTCATTAGTGTAGGTACAAGGGGTGTAAATAAGTAAATATGAATGATTGTAAATAATTCAAGGCTTGATTCTCAAGTGTGGGTCCTTCCAACAGTTGCTTAGATTTACCTCCCTAAAATGGCACCTGAAATTTTTTTGAAGAACCATATGACTGACAGAAGTACCTATAATTTCAAGAGGTAAATTGTTCAAACTTTTTTCCTTATTCAAATCATACCCTTAAAATAATAATTTTTGCGGAGAGTGACAGTTCTTGAGACAAAAATAATTTGTCAACAGGTCTGTGGAGTGAACCGTACAGGGGGGGAAATACCATCGTTCTTACATTTAACAGGCTGACATTATAGGGGAACACCACCAAACATTTTTTATTGCCTTCTCTCTTCCGTAAAATTTCTGAAAGTTTAATTTACGTCGGTTTTCTGCTCGGGTTTCTAAGAAAAGAATTAAAACTACTTTTCAGGTGCCATTTTAGGTAGCTGTATCTGAGCCAATGAGCTCAAAAAAAATTATATGAAAGACCCACCCTTTATTTTGATAAGGAGTCACCGCACGAACCTTTTCGCAACTATTCATTTACACCCTGTACCCTATGTTCTACAAGGTGGGCAAAATTCGTTGTGTACTGAGGGGATCTCGAGAACTATAGCGAATAGAAGAAAACGGATGGCACTTTCTCTAGCTCTTTACTCCTAAGTAATCCAAATCTGAAAATAGAACCGGAATATCATTTCTAGATTATGAGTTATGAACAAAAATTGATAAACTGCCTAACTGCCATTTCCAATAATTCTGAAGTAGAAATAGATGCAGTGATTCGACAATCGGTAATTCCGGTAATTTCGGATCAGAGAGTAATGAGTTCAAGAAAAATGAATGCATATTCAACTGTCACTATGGTAACGTCTACCTACTTATTATCTTATTATTCAATAGTGAAACAGAAAACAGAAAAAAGTTCAAATTTTTATCTCGTGAAATTTTTTGGTGAATAGTTACATATGATACATTTTTGAAATCAGCAAAAAATTTGCAGTGAGATGAAGAACTTTCATTTGAAAAATCAGGATCTTGAAAATGGCTGGATCGAAAATTTCAATAAAATCATGTTCGAATTACAAAAAAGCGCCTGTAAAATGTCCTAATGATTTTCGAGTACGAGTTATAAATTTTTGCTCATACCTTGAAATGTAGAAATGAAAGTCAGATTCTGATTTCAGATTTGTCAGGAAAAAAGAGCTCAAGATTGTGTCATCCGTTTTCTCCTAGCTCTTATAGTTTTCGAGAACCCTTCAGTAGATACACAACGAATTTTGCGCACCCTGTACATATACATACAGTTGGACATAATGAATAGAAATTAGGAAAATGTTTTGGAATTTATGGAACATTTCAGTAGTAGTTTTCGCATTCATTATTTACATAAACATAATACATATATTCATTAGAAATAACGGGTCCGTGAAGTTAGCGAAAAGTTGAAAGCACTAATTCTGAAACTATGTCAAATATTTAGTGCCTAATTAGTGCCTATTAGTGCCGTATAAATCTTTGACAGCACCATTGTAGTTTTTGAGAAATTGATAATTAAAGTTCTTGGTGCTGACTTCACGCACAGCACCAACATTTTCAAATTACCATGAAATTAGTATACGAATATTTAGTGCTTAATTAGTGCCTATTAGTGCTTTTGGAACCAATGGAAAAAATTGAATGGTTTTCATAATATCACAAATTATTTCTTTTGGTGCTGACTTCACGCTCAGTACCAACATTTTCAAATTACCATGAAATTAGTATACGAATATTTAGTGCTTAGTAAGTGACTATTAGTGCTTTTGGAACCAATGGAAAAATTTTTATGGTTTTCATAATATCACAGATTATTTCCTTTGGTGCTGACTTCACGCTGAGCACCAACATATTGGAATTTCGTGAAAATTGAGAAAAAGAACCTCACTTTATATGAACATTATCTAAATAATTCAGAAAATAGTTCGGTGCCCACTTAAATCAATAGTACTATTATTCTTCGATATCAAGATTGGCCACCTAAGTCGCATATGTGTGAGCCGCTTTAGCTGATAATGGAATGACGCAATGACGACGAATCTATTGCAGGGAATGACTCGCATACCTGTCCATAGATGGCTACACGGTATCAAAACAGATAATTTCGTGTAACTCAAAAACTACAATGGTGCTGTCAAAGATTTATACGGCACTAATTGGCACTAATGAGGCACTAAATATTTGACATAGTTTCAGAATTAGTGCTTCCAACTTTTCGCTAACTTCACACTTGCTCAAAAAGCATCAGGCAATTACTGTAAAACTAATAAGGCATTTATTATTGCAACAAAAATTTTCACGAAATTCCAATATGTTGGTGTTGAGCGTGAAGTCAGCACCAAAGGAAATAATCTGTGATATTATGAAAACCATTCAATTTTTTCCATTGGTTCCAAAAGCACTAATAGGCACTAATTGAGCACTAAATATTCGTATACTAATTTCACGGTAATTTGAAAATGTTGGTGCTGAGGGTGAAGTCAGCACCAAGAACTTGAATTATCAATTTCTCAAAAACTACAATGGTGCTGTCAAAGATTTATACGGCAATAATAGGCACCAATTAGGCACTAAATATTTGACATAGTTTCAGAATTAGTGCTTTCAAGTTTTCGCTAACTTCACGGACCCAGAAATAACACACATGGGAAAGTATCACGAAAGTAATGAACGAAGATAGACTATAGAACAACTTAAAAAGTCAAGTACTGATTGGTTTTAATAATATCAAATATAAGCAAAAATGCCTAAAAAAAATTTTCAGCTCTCCGACGACATTTTTCCCATGGCGTCTTTTATTCTTCTGATGTGTGTTATTTAATATTTTTTCTTCATCCTTATTTACCAGTATTGAAATGTAGATTAGGAGACATTAATTTCTATCTTTTGATCCATATTTCAACCATTCCGATACGAATTCTTTTCTTGAAATGTTGAGCGCGAAACCTGAAATCCATTCTAATTTAGTAAATATTTCTCATATCGCAAAAAATACTATATGAATACGAAAAATATATGGTTTGAACGAAATAATGATGAAGGAATTAGGTTGGCACTCCTTGACCCTCTACAAGTAATTCCCTAATGAAGTATGAAAATGTTCTTTCTAATGATATGATTTATTGAAGGTGAAAATATATCCATGCAGCACCCCGAGTAGTGAAATATTAATACTCACTTGTCTCTGTGATGTCCATTTTACATTTTTGTTGGCCAAAAAACCTCAAAATTTCCGGACTTATTATCGATTTTTCATATTTTTTAGATAACTCAGAATCTGGTAGACGACAGGACTTCGTGCTCAAATCAAATCTGAATAAACGTTCTGCAAATTTCTCATGGCTTCCTTCGTGGGATGATTATTAGTTTCAATATTGTAGCCAAAACATGAGTAAACGGAAATTTTCGAAAAAATAGCCAATTTTTGAAATCCAATTTCTCAAACAAAACTTTAATTTTAGCAACTTTCTTGAACGTCAAAAAAGGTAGGAATGATCTTTCGTGAAAAAATCAACTTAACACGACGAATAACCTGAAAACAGTCCAGAAATAAATAAAAATACTGCTCAAACATGTCCTAACAATATACCAAAAATTCAGCTTCCTGCAATTTTTTCGAGCCCTCAAATATCTGGCCAGGCTTAATATAAAAAATTCTCAAATAGAACACCCTATAGTTCAGACAGGAAACACATTCCATCTAGGTGATTTGTATTAAACTAATTCAATAATAATAATTCAGCCTACTTTGTATCACTTTTATTGTTTATTTATTTCTATGAATTGTATTTTTTTTCTTATACTCCTTGTTCTATAGTTGGGTGTGACTTGTTGAACATTGTAAATTAAAATAAATTAAATTAAATTGAATCAAATTAAATTAGTGGTGATGCACCCTGTATATGCCAATGAGTCGTTTATCTACAGTGGAAAATTCCAACCGTTTAGTTTTATAGTCTAGTAACTTTATACATCACAGCATGCGTCAAATCCGGTAGTTCTGATTTTTGGAGACTTGTTTATGATGTTGGCCTAATGAATAATCCAAGTTTGTGACCTCGAACTTCGTCAAAAAGCGAAAAAATCGTGTTTTTTTTAAACATTTTCAAAGTAGATTAAATTTGCTACAATACGATGCCAGAATTGTCTCAGTAGATTCAATACTTTCCGAGATGAAGCCTTTCAAAGTTCATCATCTTTTTGGAATTTCGCAATTTTTTGCAATTCTGTCGTTTTGTATGAATTTTGATCCTGATTATATCTACTACCGAAGCCCTGTACTTTTATGATGGGATGTTGAAGAAGAAAATGAGAAGTGTGAACCATGATGTTTAAGCTGAACTACGAATAAAGAAGTAAAAAAGATAATTACAACGAAAGTTGATAAGTTTATTCGTTACGCAATAGAGTTATATTAAAAATATAGAAAAAATTGATTAATTTAGCCCTCTTGGAAGGTCCCGGTTGAGGTTCGTCCGTATCTAGATGGACGTATGATGGCATATCCCCATCAGGGGATGGTGATGAGTGATCGACTTCTTGTGTCCATAAGTCATCCTCCATTTCGACATCGGACATATCGTCGTCTTCTGAGATATATGCTACTGCAACATCAGGTATATTGTCACAAGAGGCTCCGCTGCAGTGCCTGCAGACTGAAGCCGCATGCTTTCCCACAACCCTTCGTGCAACTACAAGAAATCATTTGCAAGATATGTTGTGGGGCTGCATCTCTGGTCATCATTCTATGGTTGAGACCTTGTGACGATCTCTTCCAGAAATGATTAAATCTCTTCCATGGCCAACTCAACAGAGAGATACTGACGATTTTCACTGGACCTTCCTGTGTTCTCATATATACGCTCTTTTATTTCAAGAGCCCATTCATCACAACGTTTTTCAGCTGCTTTCAAGATTGTTACACTGAGAGACAACTCTTCCGCAGTTATGACCTTATTCCGTTTTTCTGCCTTCTTCTTCCTTTCTGCCACAAGGAACTCTTCAGTTTCTTTGCCTCCACATAGACAACAGTGTGCTCTGCTCTGCTCTGAAATTGAACTACTCAGAGAAAGATCTCGTGGGTCTTGATGGCGTAATATTTGATTTTCCACTACTAACAGCTGCTTCAATCAACGGATTGTTGTATTTCATCTGACAAGCACTGTGCACATATATCTCATTCACACCCTTCAAGAAACGCTTATTAATTTTAAATGTTCTTAAGGAAACACTCAACTCAGAAAGGTTTTTACACCTCTTTCCTTCACTAGGCGCACTTCACCTGCATTTAAAGTCTCCTTACATATAAAACACAAACCTACGCTGAGACTGGGAAACTCTGGGATTAGACACAAACGGCACTCACCAGATAGGAGCAGGCCAAATGATATATTGACAGACCAGTAAAACGTATATAAAATTTCTTCTTTTTAAATCCTCAAGTGAGTCGAGTGTACCAATAATTTAATAATCTTACAGCGATACCGCTTAAGTGTAAGTGGATCCTAGCAAAGGGGGACTTTTATGTAAGCGGTGCAAACGGGCCTTAATCTCAAAAACTATTGGGTGTGCAGAGACAGTTTCTGTATCATATTCTAGAAAATTTAGTCTACTTCAAAAACGTCCTCAAGAATTTTTTTCGAAAACTAGTCCTTCAGGGTGATAATTGCCAAAATTTTAAAGAATTTTTTCGTGGTTTCTTCGATTTTTGACAAAGTTGCGTTCGACTCTTAAGGTCACAAACTTGGATTATTCATAAGGCCAACATTGGCCTTATGGGCTAGATTGTATCTTTAATCTAGTAACATGTCTATCTGGGTGTGAATTTGACGAAATTTACAGGGAAGATGATATTGGCCAATGTTTTGAAATGTTCAAAAGTAATGATCCCATGTACATTGAGTTGGATGGTACAGTGTTCTCTGAACCTACAGAAGTTTCTAAGCTGTTTGCTGGATATTTTTCCACCACAGCGAGAGAAAGACTGTACACTTGCTATGGTAATAATCTATCACTTTCTTGTACTGTCTTACCATCCCTAAACACCAATTTCTTTTTTTATCCCGTGTCTCCTTGGGAAATTGAAGAAACCGTGAAAATATTGAGAAATAAAAAAAAACGTAGGATCTGACCGCATTTCAGTTAGGATCCGAAAAGAGATTTCTCCAGCAATTAGCCATCACTTAGCAAATATGATAAACATATCCGTAACATCAGGAAAGTTTCCAAAGCTTCTCAAAGAATCTATTGTTGTCCCCATTTACAAGAAAGGAATTATCCACGATATAACAAACTATCGTCCAATATCAATTTTAAGTGTCTATTCAAAAGTATTTAAAAGAGTGGTCTATGCGAATATGGTTGATTATCTCAGTAGGTTCAAAATCTTAAACTCAGCTCAGCATGGGTTCAGAAACTCTCATTCCACACAAACAGCTGCACTTAGCTTCGTTGAAATTGTATAAAAATGTTTAGACAAAAATATGCAGGTAGCTGGGATATTTTTTGACCTTTCCTGTGCTTTTGATACTCTCAACTTCAAGTTCATTGTTGATAAGTGTTATAGCATGGGGTTTAGAGGAATATTCTTGGACTGGTTGCAAGACTTTTTAAATGGAAGAACCTTGTCTGTCAGAGTTGGAGGATGTTATTCGGAGAAAAATAGTATAGAAATGGTGGTGCCTCAGGGTTCCGTGTTGGGGCTGCTACTCTTTCATAAATGATTTGCCTAGTCATTTAACATGTCTTCTGTTGGTGTTGTTTGCTGATGACACATCGGTGGTGGTTTCGGCTCGTGGTCGTGATGAGCTCCAAAAAGCTTGTGAAGTATTGATGGCAGAGTTTTTCAAATGGTGCCCCACAAACAACTTAAATGTCGAGAAAACCGTTTGTTTACATTTCGGCCTAAATAGCCTCGAGATGGAACCTATTAAACTGAACTTTTTGGTAATGTGATAGTTTCAGCTGATTGCACCAAATTTCTTGGCGTGCATATCGACAGAAATCTTGGTTGGTTATCTAATGTTGACAATATATGCAAGAAAATCAACTCATCCTTCTTTGCTTCAAATAGGCTCACAACCATTCTGCCTTCTGCCTCGTAGTTCACTCATTGATGTATATTATAGTCTGGTCTATAGTCATCTTATATATAATATCTTGCTCTGGGGAAACAGCACTTCTGTTTCCAGAGTGTTCGTCGCTCAAAAGAGAATTATAAGGTTGATTTTCAACTTAACACCAGGTTCCTCATGCAGAACAGTATTTGTAGCAAACAAAATGTTACCACTGCCATCTATCTATATTTTGAAATGCCTCATTTATGCTGAAGAAAATGTGGCAAATTGGAAATCTGTTTCAAGTTGTCACGAGTATGAAACAAGAAACTCTGATATTCTTCTTATTCCAAAACACAGAACACATAAATTCGAATGTTCTCCAATGTATCAAAGCATTAGATTATATAACCATTTGCCATCATCTATAAAATCCTTGAATGTGGTTCAGTTCAAGAAGGAGGTTAAGATTATTCTAACGTCGAAATGTTTCTATTCAGTCAATGAGTATTTTTCCGAATTCCTGATCTGAATAACCAGTATAATGAAACTAATGAATATTTAATTGCCATGTAATTTTTTTATCTGACATGTCCCATACACTATCTATATGTATTGTGTCTTACAGGATCAATAAAGTATGTTATGTTATAAACAAGTATGCAAAAAATCAGAACTACCAGATTCGACGCATACTACCCCATAGTTTCAGGCGACAAAGTTACAGGACTATTATGATACCCTCTAAAATTTAATCTCCCTGTTCATAATTCTTCCAACTTCAAATGTTTGCTTTCCATTACAACAATAGCCATAAGCGAAAAGAGACGGAGAAGAAATAATGCACGGAGTAACCTGCGATGAGGAACGTTCATCGCCAAATTTAGATTTTCAATTTTCCTCCTGATCCACTTTTTCGCCATCATTATTCGCATCCACGACTCCGACAAAAAATGATTCTCTTCGCGAATGCAGTTCCGTACCACTTTCCTTTGAATACACATCGCAATTCAGTCGTAATTATTTTCAGTATTTTGAGCGTTTTCGGAGAGGTGGAGGGGGGGGAGTACGATGACGTTCGAATTTCCTCCGTTGGCCGTCTTTTTAATTTCGTAGCTTTCTGATGCAGCGCTCTTCGAATTCACTCTCCGCCTTTGTCATGCATATCGCACTCGCTGTTATTGTTCTTCATTAATTGTTTTTTACTATGCAGAGAGGGCCTGAGGTCCGTGTGTTCGTGAGTTATGGCTCCGTTCTCCTCTTAGCGCCGCTGCTGTTGTTGCCGTAACGGTCGCAGTGAGCCGTGTGGAGGGACGACGGAAAAAGGGCCATATGGCCGGGCCACGAGAGGAGATATTTTAATGAGTAGCTTGGGTTTTTAATTTGCGAATTATTACTTCCAGCTCTCATCCATCCTGCACTCTCCGAACCACTCACTACCGGCGAAATTTCATTTCATCTGTCGGCAAGTGATTTTCCTGATGAATTCCTGCTCAACCCCTTGTCCAACAATTTGAGTTTCGGTAATTGCCAAAATGAGCACAATATCGACTTTTCGTCATAACCGTTAATTTGACAGTTTTGATCATCGTGAATGTCACACATCAATTGTGATTGAAAGTATAATAATTATGGTTTACTTATAATGGCAAATAAATATAAATGAAAAACACGCGTTCAATGCGCTACTTTTTCATCGAATACTTTCCTGAATAGTCTCATACAGAGTGTCCCAATAAAAAAAAGCCACCACCGATATATCTCATATTCTAATGATTTGCAAAATTTTATATGATATGTGCCAAAGATTATAGAGTAGAAAGATAGGAAACGCCCTCATATCGCTAGTACTTAAAACCGACTACATTTTGGCCAGTGAAAACACGCGAGACAATGAGATGGCGCTAAAAACGCACTGTCAGTACAGAAAAACTTTTAATAATAACAGTTTCCTGTTTTTTAATTGAAGGGCGCGAAATTCGAATACTATTAAGGAATAGTATTCGAATTTCGCGCCCTTTAATTTAATCCAAGGGGATCTCTTTTTCTATCAGAAAACGAACATCCTGAGCGACAAAACACAAGTATGGTTATGTTTTGTGATCAGGATGTTAGTTTTTATTTTAACATTGTTTGGAATCAATGATATCAACGAAAAACGCTGTTGGATGTGCTATATGTTCAATTGCAATTCATAAAAAATTTACAAAAATTGAAATTGTGGGCCATAAATGAAGATTTGACTAGGACACTAAAGTATATGGTGATCTGCTATACGTTGGAAGTGTTATTTCTGTACAATAGGTTGTTCTGAATTAATGAACTTAGTTGAATTTGTAAAATATACATATATCAGAAATTAATATGAACCAATATTCAATATACCATCATAGCATACATACTCCAGTTACTTACATAATATGTAGGTATTATTTATAGAATTTTTTATGATTTCCTTATGATGTGGTCTCTTTGTGACACAATAAACAGATTGATTAATGAATGAACAAAACACTCACAGCAGGTTTCATAAAACTTTGACTTTCTAAACAACAATTTGACAGTCACTCGGTTCCCAAATGGAAATCAATGAAACCTCTGCATTTCTGAATATATTCAGTGGCGGATTTACATATTTGCCGCCAGTAGGCTATTCAAATTTTGCCGCCCTTACCATAATTATTTAGTTCAAAATATTAATGACAATTTTTGTGTCAGTGAAAATGTAACTTTGGGATTTGCACACGTTGGTCCTAATAACAACTCATAATTATTGTGACCTAGGGAATCGATGTGTCCCAGTTTCCAGATCATATTTACAACGCAACGATTATGTTGAGATTTCACAAGAAATAGAACGTTTATGTCTGAATGAAATAAAGTTTAGTCATAGACTTCTAATAAGGTAAAGTAATGGATATATTATTTGATATTAGTCACACAGTTATATACATTCAGTAAACTTGGTTCATTTTTGTTGGGCACACAGTTCAAAATAGAATAGATAAATTCTATATCAAACGAAAAGAAGAAATTTATTATCATTAAGTATGGCATAGCATATATACATGGTTACATGGTCCATAGGAATAGTTGCAAAAAAATTAAGGGGGTGATTCTTCGTCAGAAAATTAATATGCAATTTTCTTTTCTGAGTCCTCCTGCTTAGTTACAGCCCGAAAAGCAGTTTTCAATTTTTTTCTTGCGAATCGAAAAACTGACAAGAACGAAATCAAGCAGATATTTTATTCGAGGTAGAAAATCTCGGTGCTGTTCCTCTATGATTGAAAGTGCTAGAAAAAGCTACCCCTAAACATTGTCCCGCAAGAAACTTTTTTCCATATCCGTATTTCAAAATAAAAGATTGATTTTGGATAGCTTGATCCATTCCTAATAAATGAGGTCTATTGTAGTTTCTTGGAAAAATTCACGGAAAAAGAAGACCGTAAACAAAGTGCATATCGAATATTTCTGCGTTTGTGCACACAATCATCTTGATGAGTATATATGACAAAAATCACAAGATGATTTTTTGAGAATGGATTAAGTTATCCAAAATTAATTTTTTATTATAAGATATGAATATCGAAAAAGTTTCTTGCGAAGCAAGGAGCAGGGATGGATTTTTCTACCCCTTTCTATCATAGACGAACAGAACCAAAATTTTTTTGATGCCTTCCCGCCCGTATAAAATATCTGCTTGATTATATATATATATATACAGGAAAGTTCATTGATTTTCAATAAAAAAAAAACAAAAACTGCTTTTCGGACGCCATCTTCAGGGGGCTGTAACTAAGCAGGGACACAAAAAAGAAAAGACCTTCCCTACCATTCATATTATTATATGTATTATATCGCCACAATCTAACTGACGATGACAATAAAATAGGAACGTAAGTCATAAAAGTCTCACCTCGGGTTTCATAAAGCTTGATCAGGGAATCAACGTTTGATTGATCAACAGAAGAGGTCAATTTGTTTTCAATCGTCATTATCATTCATAATATCATTCTCGTATCAAATTATGTTCATACGTCCATTAAATTATTCTCAATTGCTACTTGTTCAATATATTCAGCAATGAAAAAGTTTCAGTGATTTCGTTTTAGAAATCAAGCGTTGATCGCACAATCTATTATAAGTTTTATGAAACCCGCTGTTAAAATATCTTTCTGCGATGTCGTCATACGAAAATTTGTTTAGTTATGACTTTATACACGAAAGAGCCAAAGCGTTCAGCTTTTCTTGGCTCAATGTGGTTCTTAGGTACCTAACTTTTCACCTTTTTCAAGCAAAAAAAGCTTCTCTCACCCGAACAATAAGTCGATGGTGTATACAGGGTGGGCAAAATTCTTTATCTACTGAGGGAAACTCGAGAACTATGGCAGCTGAAAGAAAACGGATGACACATTTTCGAGCTCAGAAAAACAAAGAATGGTGAAAACCGATTTTGAGTTATTAGCAAAAATGAAATTTTGACGATTTCGAAAAGTTCTCATAACTTTTTTGTCTTAAAAAAAAAAGTTATAGATCTGAAACTTGAACCTTCTACAGACCCTTTTTTAGGTAGAATCCACTGACGAGCACCAAATATTTTTTCATTTCGAAACATTAGGCGAACTTTCGTTTTTTTAAATTGAATTTGTAATTTTTGAATTGGAAAAGAAGATTCTGTCAATAGAATCTACGTATAAAAGTGACTAAGGAAGTATGTTTCAGATATGTAACTTCAAACACAAAAAAGCTATGAGAACTTCTCGAATTCGTCAAAACCCCAATTTTTGATTATAACTAAAAATCTAGAAATGATAGGCCGGTTCTCTTTTCAGAATTGGATTGGTCATGAAAAAAGAACTAGATAATGTGTCATCCGTTTTCTTCTTGCTCTGATAGTTCTCGAGATCCCCTCAGCAGACAACGAATTTTGCTCACCTTGTAAATTGAGGCAATAGAGCCATAGATACGAACTTCTGGACAAACATTTCTTGAATTGTGTTTTCGTAGGAACCGAAGAAACACATCCCAACGATTCAGAATCTGGTTACACCAAAATTTTTCAACCTCACGAAAGTTCAGTATAGAGTCCAAAGCGGCCGAAATAAGAGTGGAACAGAAAAATAGTAATGATGCACTACTTGATGGTCAGTTTTTTTTTATAAATAGGGAAAATCAGATGTAGATAGATATTAAAATATCTATGAAATACAAGTATTTCAGTTTCTATAATTAGTGCAAGCAAAATTGTCCCAAAATTCGCCGCCCCCTGAAATCTGCCGCCCTAGGCTGCAGCCTACTTAGCCTCTATGGTAAATCCGCCACTGAATATATTGAAAGATTAGCAATTGAGAATCATTGAATGGACCTATAAAGATCATAATTTTCCCTTAATATAGGAAGTTCATAAGGGATGCTTTCTGCATGCAACAATTTACGTGGATGAACAGTTCTCAATTGACCTGTAGTAAAATGTTCACTGCACATGGTGTAGTTAGTACTGTTTGCTGAAGTAATTGTCTTCAAGCCCTGAGAATTTTATCCACTTCGAAGCACTGAAAATTAGAATCAATGAATGACCGATTCACATGTTACGACTTTTAATACTTACGCTTCCATTTTCGTTAGTTGAGTGAAAAACTTAATCTCGTAAAATACATTTTATATTATTTGATCCACCGTTCTTCACCATTCAATAATTTTCGAACAATATTTTGTTGTTTTCACCAAGAAATACGACAAAAAATTCAAAAATCAGCAACTAGAACGAGCTAGATAAACAAAAAGCGGTACGGGAATCAAAACATTCAAAACCTGTTCAAAATTGACGTCTGAAATCTTAAAAAATTTCATATGTTTCTGCAAAGGGCACTCAAATTAATATTTCAACCAGTCCTTGCGTCTTAAAAACACGCTTGACACACAGATGGCGCTCAAATCGCTTTAGTCGCCTCGTTTCCCATCTTTCTACTCTATAATCTTTGATATGTGCATTACATTTTGCATCACTCAAAAGTTTTAAAAACCCACTACTACGGGCGCTACAACGCCATTTTGAGCATGAAACATGGGTCGATTACACTTCTTTTTAAGGGTCTCAAAAAAAAAAAAATTCAAAAATCTTTATTTCCCACAAGACAATAATCACATTGTGTGAGGAACGTCTTTGAATTTTCTTCACAGAAGTGTTCCACCCGAATTCCTCAGCTCAGTAGTTTGGCATGCATTTTCTCTTCTGATCGTCCCACTTCATTGTCCACAGAATACCACTAAATCATTCGAATTTAATTGAGCCCCATTCGCAACCATACAAGATCGAAAATTCCGATTCGGAAATTAGGTACATTTTGTAAGATCTCTGGTGTCGAACACAGTTTCCACTTCAAATTTTTGCATTGGAATTTTGTTAACTAACAATAACTTTTCATCTTGAGTTGAAGACTGAATTCCATGATTTTCACTGACATGAGTTAGCGGCTTCAAGAATATTTTAGCTCTATAGATAATGTCGGACAATATCATAATCCAAATTTTCAGATTTCAAATAGGTCCAGTTCTCCAAAAACGTCTAATAGGCCCTCGAACTTGGTACACCCTGTATTAACAATCAATAACCTCTACTTTCGTTAAAGGAAAATGATCAAAGTTTCCAGAATGTTCAAAGCAATTATAGAGCATGTTTTAATCGGAGGCAAATATACATGGTGAGTCCTTGACTCGTACAAATATTTCAACAGTAGATTATTGAGGCCGAAAAAAATATTTTTTCTATACCATTTTTTCCGATTCGGCCCTGATAAAAACATATTGCCATTTTAAGCTTTCATAATGAGCCGTGCCACTCCTGGATAAACAAAATTACCTTCAGAATATCTAGGTAAATCGACACTACACAAATGTGTTCAACAGAGTTGTATTCAGCCAAAGTATCCCATTTTTTTTATATTTCGCAGATACTTTCTAATTCAAATTTCTCAGAAACGGCGCATTATACGACTAAATATGACGAATACTTTTATCTTAAAAAACGTTCACATATTCATTAAATAGCGTCGAACTGAGTTTCAAAAGATGGTTTCTTTGAATTTTCGGTATTTGTATAGTACGTAATGGTCTTAATGAGAGAACTGGAAGCATGGGTGAAATCTTGTGTTCGAAAAAGATTACTCAAATAAATGAAAAACATTTTGAGATAGAATTAAAAATAAAACTTTTTCATGGATTTTCAATAGCCTGTATCTTTTACACTGAGAATTCAGAACAAATGATAAAGAAAAAAGTGTTACTTTTCACCTCAAAAACCGTTAAAATATTTGTACGAGTCAAAGAATCACCCTGTATTGGAGAAAACTGGCTATTAATGCATAATGAAAAATTATTTTTCCAAACCGTTGAAAACTATCATCGTACACCTTTCTTCATAAAATCATTTGTTTATTTTATTTATTTATTTATTTATTTATTCAGCAATAGTAACAGTACCACAAATTAAATTACAACTTTCAAATATACCTTATGATAGCACATATATACACAAAAAAATACAACAAATGTCAACAAAACAAAGAATATAAAATTAATAACACTATCCCTACTGCTAACAGTTTGGCGCACTATGGTATATTAATACTGTGTGTGCGCTTAAAGTAATTAACAAAAAATATACATTCTCTATTCAAGGTCAATGTTTCTTTTTCATTATGCGAAAAAAGCCAGTTTTCTCCTCTATATATTTGCCCACAAACCCTCCAATTTGTACCTGCTTTATAATTGCTTTGAACATTCTGGTAACATGTTACCTCTGCATACGTTTTCCCAATTCTCTTATTTTCTCCTTATCATTTTTATAGTTAATTTTCTTTTATCCCATTTTGACGTTTAAAGACGACAATATTCAACGCATGGTAACAAAGGTATGTTGACGTTTATCCACTGAGTGAATTAAATTTTTTTTATTCGACTAGTGAAATAAAATATTGTCCACTCACTTTCTGGAAATTATTCTTTCCATACAAAATGCAGGTAAGACTCATTTTAAAGTAAGTTTATTATAACTTCATCAAAAATTCTATTCAACAGTAATTTCTTTCATTGAAGTAGAAATAACAATTATGAAGATTTTCAAAATGAAATTGAAAACCTGCACCTCCTTCAAAAGAAACACGCTCAGTCGTAATAGCACATGTGTTTGTGGAATTCTCAGGTCCTGCTGGAATATCCACTTCTGCATCAGAAACTCCGGTTCTAGTCACCCCACCAAGTATTTGTTCAGAAATATTGATTTTGTTCTGTAATGAATCCTCAATATATCCTTCTGCAACAGAACTTGAGCGCCATCCACCATGTCTCTTCAATACTGTCAAATCTGCCCAAGAATTTGCGAGTAGGGTTGTAGCAGATCGCCTGAAACTGTGCCCTGTTCAGCATCAGAAAGACCCAAACTCTAGCGGGCATTTTAGAAAATGAATTCAAACCTATAGGCTGGACAGTACATTTTTCATTTTCATAATTTAGACATAGTCGCTTGTGATCAACCCTCCAGCAACACCCGTAATAAAAACTACCTTTACCTTTACGGCATCTAAACTCCTCTCTTGTGAATACTTTCGATTTCTTTGCTACGTATCCTCTGGAATGTTGCTCCAAAAAAGCGGTGACTTGGTAAAATTTTCCGATGTCTATTTTTTTTTTCAGAGCCTACATTTTTTTGAGTTTCGAATAGTAGGACCATAAAGACGACGACTTAACTTTTTTGGACCTTTCGGAAATATAAGCCAAAATTATTTTTTCGTTGACACCTTTGGCTTTCTTATTATTTCTCCAGGCACAAAATGCCGTATATTCCTTTTCGTACAAAGTTTTTGATTTCAATGGAATAACTGCTTCTGCTGCCTCATTTGCTTCCTCTATAATGCTCTCGGGAACTACAACCTCGTCGTCACCGCTCAACATTTTTCGAAATACGTATCAAGAATTTTTGACGGTTTTATAATTTTCATTGTCACTTGCAAACAATTAATTACATAGTGCCATTGCAAACATCGATCGAAGGGATATCCTGATATGAATTTGAATTATTATATATTTCCTCTAAAAAATATTCATTATTTGAATTTTCTTCAAAATGGGATAAAATTTTGTATACGACATATTATGTTTGGTTTTTCAGTTTTCCTGCCCAGAGCCGTTTTGCTATTCTCACCAAACTGTCACGAAGAAATAAACTTTCTTCTCATGAATAAACATTCATTCAACTCACTTGTTGTATAAATAACTACTTTTTTCAAAATGTATTATCTTCAGTCTTCGAGGATACAGCTCGTTTTAGATTATATTGGTAAGGTAAGGTTTGGTGAGAGTAGCAAAATGGCGTATGCTCTGGGCAAAAAAACTAAAAAAACCAAACATAATATGACGCACTAAGTAGATACGTTACTCACACAATTTTTTATATCTCATAACTTTATTATTAAGGGTTGAAAATAACAACCCCTAATGATTCTCCTTCAAAAATTATTTTCGTGGGATAGATTTTCGAAAAATTAAATTATCTTATAGTTTGTTCCCCATTCAATTCCGGAGAAAAAAAGTCTCTTGCAAAATTTCAATACAGTAGTTCCATACAATATTCATGCTATTATTTGGAACACTTATGCGACGAAATGGAATGAACAATAATAAGAACTCCCTGTAAGTTTTTATTTATTCCGAGAAAATTATGGACTGTATCGAAATTTTGCAGGAGACCTTTTTCCTCCAGAATAGATTGGGAAACCACAAGAGAATTTTTTTTTCGGAAATCTATCCCACGGAATAATTTTTGAAGGAAAATCTTAAAGGGTTGTTAGTTTCAACCCCTTATAATGAAGTTATGACATTTTAAAAAAAAATTGTGTGTTCTGCAGAAGATGTTGAATCATCAAGCTTGATAATTAAATCGACTACGATTCACGATTTACCGTGAATTTTCCACTTGTCATCAATATGCGGCCCTGTTCCTTGGAATAAATTGCTATTAGGATTGAATTTGAGTGAATTGTCCTTTCGTTTGTATAAAAAGTGTAGCACTTTTCTACACTCGATTTGATTTACACCACTGTAGAGGAAGTGTAGTTTATCTACACATAGTCAAAAGGACTACCTCTAGACCGGTGTAAATTCAATCAGCAAACGAATACTAAAATCAAGTGTAGAAAAGTGCTACAGTTTTCACGAAAACGAAAGGACCTTTGATTGACGAAATTTTCCATGGAGATTTGAATATGCAAGAATAATGTTCGAATTTCGAAGAATATTTTTTCATCATATTTAATCATAATTAGGTGTAGCTACATTTTTCTACAATTTATGTTTTCATTACCAAAACCTCATTATTCAGGCAAAATTTCTACATCAGGATCATCAGCGGTGCCCTTCTTTCTAAATTGAGCAACGTGGAAAAATGACTTGAAAACGGCAGAGCTTATTGACCCCCAACGATTATCTCGTTTTAATAACACGATGCCCCAGTACCGGCATTCCGGAGATAGGATACAGAATGTGACCCTAATCTCCATAAACAATGCTTCTTTTGGCGGTGGTTCACTCTCCCATTGATGTTATTAAACATTGTGTAAAACAAGAGACGGGAGATGCTCGGCGGGGGGGTCAGGACGGGGTTACTTTGCACGAGAACTACTTGGGCATGCAACGGGCGATATCACCGTATACATGTCTGAATTCTTACATTATTAAATCTGAATAACTACACGACTTTGGTGGAACGCCGTTGGTAAAATATTTAGCAGGCGGCGGCGAAGGCATGAAGTTGGCGGGGAAAATGACTAGCGGGGTGAAGGGGGGGAGCTTTTACATAGCATACTGTGAAGGTACCGGCCAGAGGTGGCTCAAGGATTCGGAAAATTGAAATCAAAAATCAATGTTGCGCTTCAAAAATGTTTCAAAAGAATGGGGAAAACAAAGATTAGAAGTCAGGAGCTTTTGCGCACTCTGCGGTAACTGAACAAGGCTAACGTAACTTGACCTAATCTACTTGTTTATCTGGGAATTCATAAATGGCTTGTTATTAATAACAAAGATTATATAGTAGTTGAAGGTGGGGCAAGACGGGGTAGTTGAGGTTTGTCTGAGAATTAAACCATTATTTTCATGGTGAGGAGAAACAAATTATGCATTGAAGTAACTACTACTTATATAACATTGGAACAACAGCAAAATGAAAATTTATTTTCTGAAGGTTTGGAAAAAAAGAAGAAATTAACAGAAAAAAGGCATTTTCCCCATTCGTTTCATTTTATTGCATTTTTCAAGATGGCTCTTTTCTTATTTTGCCTTGAAACTTTCTTCGATTGCAAAGCTTCTCTCATTTTCTGTTTCCCCACTATCTTGTTTCGCTTTTAATTTTTTTAATTTTCTCTTTCTTGCTCTGCTTCATGTTTCTTCCGAATTTCTTCTTCTAATTCTGATTTATACGGTGAGGAGGTGATAATTGCTGTCTTTCCTCTTTTTCTGGAAAATCTTTTTGTTTGTGTTGTTACAGGTACTGGAAGCAACTGGTTTGGACTAACAATTGCGAATACGGTCTCTTGGTTATCTTTAGGTTTTCGAGGGCTTTGCTCTGTTTGGCAATGTGAACAACCGGGCTGAGGACTGTTCCTGTTGTTTGCATTTGTATTTGACGTTTGTATTGCTCACTAATTTCGACTCTTGGTAACAGCGGAAATTGCATTCTTCATTTTTCTTCCGACCATTGTCCTCTATCAGTTTTTCTAACAAGAAAGAAAAAATTAAATATAATCGGGGGTAAGATGGGATACCCCGACTTTGAGAACCCCATCATGTCCCTTCAATCATTTTAACACAAACTGTAACATTCAAGAAAAACCGGTTACCAACAACCTAAAAACTAATCCTTACCTTAGCGTCCACTTTACACTGTCTCTTCAGGAGTCCAAGTTGTTAGAATAGAATATTCGAAAAATTTCTAAACACGCGAAGAAAACAGAACAGAATGATAGCAAAATACGTAAATACTCATTTTCATGCGCTCAAGCAATAATTTGATCTATTAATTTGACGACACTTAAGCAACTGAGAGAGGTATGTTAGCCTCATGTTAATCTGTACCAGTCTCAGATTAGATAACTTCAGCTTAAAAGATGGTAGGGATTCCCCATCTTGAATCACTACCCCGTCTTGCCCCACCTTTCCCTAGAAAGGCAGGAAACGCCCTCATATCTCTAGTACTAAAAACCTACTACATTTTGGCCAGTGAAAACACATTTGACAATAAGATGGCGCTGGAAACGTACTCTCTCTCAATGCAGGTTCAATAAAAGTTTTTTGTTTTATAATTGAAGGGCGCGAAATTCGAATTCTATTCCTTATATTCAATTTCAATATCGACTTTGTTTAGACCGGAAAACAAACATCCTGAGCGACAAAACAAAGTATGGTTTTGTTTTGTGACCAGGATGTTTGTTTTGATCTGGACATTGTTTGGAATCAATTGATTTCAATGAACTATGCTGTTGGATGTGCTAAATTTTTATTTGCAATTTATAAAAAATTTAATAAAGTTGAAATTATATGGACAACAAATAAAGCTTCGACTAGGACACAAAAGTATATGGTGATCTGCTATACGTCGAAGGTGTTATTTCTGTGCAATACGTTGTTTTGAATTATAATCTTAGTTGAATTTATACAATATACATATATCAGAAATTAATATGAACCAAAATATTCAAACCATCATTGCATACACATTTCAGTTACTTAAATATTATTTACAGAATTTTCAGAAGCAAAATTGAAAAAAACCTTACAGGGTTATATGTATGTTAGCCAATCAGTATAGTTTCTTTATATTTTTCTTAGGATTTCTTTATGGTATGGTCTCTTTATAACGCAATATAAATAAATATAAAAGTGAACAAAACACTCACAGCAGGTGTCATAAAACTTTGACTTTCGAAATAACAATTTGACAGTCAATCGAAATCAATAAAACCATTGCATTTCTGAATATATTCAAGGAGTAGCAATGGAGAATCTTTGAATGGACGAACCTATAAAAGTCATAAATTCGCCAAAATGGACTTTTCATGCAAGGGATGATTTCTGCGTACAACCATATATTTACATGGATGAACAGTTATCAATTGACTTGCAGTAAAATGTTCACGGCAAATGGTATAGTCACTAGTGTTTGCAGGCCATTACGCCCTGAAAATTTTATCCACTTCAAAGCACTGAAAATGAAAATCCATGAATGACCGAGTCACATGTTACCATTTCCATTTTCCTTAGTAAAGTAGAAAACTTAATTTCGGGATCTCCATTTTTGTTGATTCACATTTCTTCAGCATGCAATAATTTTCGAGCGATATTTAGAGGTTTTCACCACGAAATTAAACAAAAAAAATTCAATAATCAGCAACTAGAATGAGCTAGATAAACGAAAAGCGGTACGAGAATCAAAACATTCAAAATTTTATATTAATCCGCAAATGAATTAATATTCGAACCAATCCTAGGGTCTTAGAAACACATTTGAAACACAGATGGCGCTCACATCATTTTAGTCGCTTTGTTTCCCATCTTTCTACTCTATAATCTTCGATTAATGAGTTATAAAACTTTGTGGTCACAACCACATAAAGACGTCTATGGTCGCACACACTGAAAACCCAACTAGGAGCGACTAAGTCCCGAACAAGAGTGAGCTTTTGAGCATACTGAAATATCTAAATGTATCCAGATTGAATTTGAGGAGAGCTGCCTGTCGGACAGCAGGTCGGAAGAAGCTGTCAACCTGTAACTTGATCTGTCGGAAATCAGTAAAATATTAACAAAATAAGAACCAAATACGGTAGGGGCCCTCCTGTGACCCAACGGCGGTCCAACGGTCGAGGAAATCGGCAATCTACATAACCTAAAATTATCAATTTTAAACGGTAGCTCGGTATTTTCAGATAGTTAAATGGACTAAAGAAAGCGGAAAATAGTGAAGATATCATCCCAGGTATGCACTGTGTAAGGAATAAAAATGCTACAAGTGACTCGACTTAAACTTTGAAATTTGTCGTAATTTCAACTGCACTGCACAATAAATTTCTTACACACTTTTCTCGGCATCTCGATCTCAACTAATTTCACTCTTGACCTTCAGCGCCGGTCCTCGAAGAAGTACACCTCTCTGCGGAAAACCTGCCCCAGTATGGAAAACTCGTCTCTCCATTGGATATACTCTAATTGTTCGGCCAATCAACTGGCTCGGAAAAAGACAGAAACAATCGAAA
Source organism: Coccinella septempunctata (assembly GCF_907165205.1). Taxonomy (NCBI): domain Eukaryota; kingdom Metazoa; phylum Arthropoda; class Insecta; order Coleoptera; family Coccinellidae; genus Coccinella; species Coccinella septempunctata. The sequence continues at coordinate 6,697,731 of NC_058190.1, read as the reverse complement.
AAAGAAAAAACGGAACAAGTTGAAAGACCTTTTCCGAAAAAGTACGGGAAGAATTATAAAATTTATGAATTCTGAAAACAAAAGATATATACGGTTTCCACTACAAACCCTATTCCTGGTCGGTGGAAAACAATGACATAGTAAAAGAATATCAATCGATAAAGCCCTCCTATGATAATATAACGGTTTTCTCCAAAAATATGTCGGTCGTCAGGTCTTATTATGCAAGTATCGGTGATGAGATTTCTTTTTGTGGCGGAGCAAAAATCAGCAACGTCACAGCAGTGATATCTCCCACATTTCGCACTTGGCACTATTTTCGGTAGTCTGTAAACTGTTTCATATACAGGGTGTTTCATGAGTCACTGGCCATATCCCAATGGTAAATGCAGGTCGTCAAGGCCTTTCAAAAAACTTGCTTGTTTTGTATCCTAAGGCTATTAGTTTCGGATATACGGGGTGATTCATGAATATTGACCTAAATTTGCGATAGCCATAACACTGGGATGCAAGGTCCGATTTCGATCAAATTTTATGGGTTTGTTCACTCCAGAAGCTCTTTCAAACGGTTAATGAAATATCAATGTTTTCAGGGCTGTACTCAGAATATCATGATTTTTAATTGAAGCCCCAAAATCTATATTTTTTACATCCACTACAGAAATTTCGTTATTGCCATGAAAAACTACATTATTTATTCTAAGGAATTCAATTTTCACTTTGCATGTCACACTTTTCACAAGGGAATAGGAACCGGAAGAATTCATATCTTATTTTATTTTTTCGAAATTCGGTCTCGTTTTTATTCCTTCGGAGATAATATTTATTGTTCTTTGCCGAAATCCTTAATTAATTTAAATTCTTCATTTTAAACCCTCAGCACATACTGAGTGTTCGTAAAAAAGTGTTGACAAGTATGCTGTGAATTCTTTTGCAATTACATATTGAATTCAGATACGGATAATTGAAACCCTCTTGAAAAATGTAATCCGTAAGTGTATTTGCTTCTTAACACACATAACTGTTAAAATTTATTCTTCCGAAAAACCTTGAACTTTTTCTTTCCTTTCATGAAACAACTGATGGAACCGGACGAATTCATGTTTTTTTCATTTTTTCGAAATGCGGTCCTGTTTTTATTGCTTTGGTGGTATCATTGTCTTCGATCGAGATTTTAATTTTTTTTTAATTCTGTTCAGATCTTTCTCATTTTAAACCCTTAGTTCCCACTGAGTGTGCGTGAAAATGTGACAGACACTTCTAACTAACGGGGGCATTTGCGGCAGAGGATAGAAGTTGAACAAAATCACGATATGATAAGAAGGGCAATGAATAATCTGATTTTAAGCGCTAGGAAATGTGTCGAGATTGAAGAACTCCATTTCGAACGTCTCTTATGATAGTACTCTTTCATTGTTGAAGAATACATTTCAAAACTTATGTGTGTTATAAAGCAAAAACACTTACGGATTACATTTTTCAAGATGGTTTACATGATTTGTATCTAAATTCAATATGTAACTTCAAAAGAATTCACAGCTCGACTTTGCATACTTGTAAACACCTTTTTACGAACACTCAGTATATGCTGAGGGTGTGAAATGAAGAAGAATTGAACAGAATTTAAAATAATTCAGAATCCCGGCAAAGGACAATAAATATTATCACCGAAGGAATTAAAATAAAATGAATTATAATATAATATAAATATGAATTCGTCGGGTTCCTAATCCCTTGTGACAAGTGTGCCATGCAAAGTGAAACTTGAATTCCTTAGAATAAATAATGTAGTTTTTCATGGCAATAACGAAATTTCTGTAGGGGATGTAAGAAATATAGAATTTGGGGCTTGAATTAAAAATCATGATATTCTGAGTACAGCCCTGAAAATATTGATATTTCATGAACCGTTTGTAAGAGCTTTCTGGTGTGAAGAAACCCATAAAATTTGATAGAAATCGGACCTTGCATTCCAGAGTTATGGCTATCCCAAATTCAGGTCAATATTCATAAATCGGCCCGTATCTCCGGAACTAATTGCCTTAGGATATAAAACAAGCAAGTTTTCTGAAAGGCCTTGATGACCATTGGGCTATGGCCAACGACTCATGAAACACCCTGTATATTTCTCGGGATTTTCGTGGAAGGAGCTGGCCTATAGCCTCTTCTGCGACTATTTCAATGTCCATGTTCAAATTGGATACTATATTTTTCACTATATCATCATAGTTTCTTAGCGTCCTACTAACAATTTTTTCTAAAATGTCAGGGCACATCATTTTTCGGTAACAAAATTATTTCCCTATCAAGTGCGGAAAGTGATACTTGCCCGCACGAAACTGCCGTTGCCCGAACGATGCGAAGCCGAGTTCGGGGAAGCAGTTGAGTGCGGGCAAGACACTTTCCGCAAGAGTTAGGAACAATATTTTTTCTACAAGCGCTTGAAATATATAAATATATCCATTTCACGAAACAGATCATATCTCATTTGATTAATTCATATATAATGACAGACGTAATTCTGCATGTCATTACTATGGGTTTCTCATCGTTGACGTTCTATGCATAGAAACATGATAGAATTTAATTTACTCTATAATATTTGCGTGCGGGAAAAACCCCTGCTAATCCATTCCCGCACGCAAATGCGTGCGGGAAAGAAATAGCAGGCGTTTTTCCCGCACGTTTCGGGAAAGTGACTCTTTGCAACTTGAAATGCGTGCGGGAAAAAAATTGCCACGGCCCCCCCTGAGATTTTGATAGACACCGTTAGAGAAATTTTTCTTTCAGTAAAACTAATCGTAGATGATATTTTGCCCCCCCTGAGAAAAATTTCTGCGGGCGCCCATGTTGTTGACTCTTCAAGATGGTACATATAATTTCCAGATTATGAGGAAAAATGACCTTTTGTCAAATTCAGCTTTCACTTCGCATGGCACATATGTTGCAGAAGAGAAACGAACGACGAAATCATATTTCATGTCCATTTTTGAAAATACGGTCCTGCATGTTTCCACTTATTTATCTATAATTTTCATTGACACTTGCCGATATTTTAAATATCAAAATCCTTCTCTTCAATTATTTTTCATTTCGAAATATTAACATGTGTTAATGCACGTTGCCTCAAAAATATATTTAAAAAATGTATTATTGAACTATAAATTCTTTTGAAATTATCAAAAATATTACTTAGATAGTAGATATAACGGATAATTTCTTATCTAGGAAAATGTATTATTTCGTGATTAATATAAAGATATTCGTATTGCTCAGGAAAAATGGATTTTTTGTCCATTGAATATACAGGGTGAGTCTTTGAATCGTACACGATGCCTCGAATTTTGAATCCACCTGAAGATGTTTTTCAGGAAAGATAATTTCAGCAATGGTTAAATTGATAAATTTTTTGGTGTCACTGCAAATTATTTTTGTGTGAAGCCATTTATTTCTCGCAAAACAAATAGGTTTCTATCAGTTCTATTCGGACTCCGATGAGGATCTACGAGATAGGTGACCCTACACAAGACGCCCAAACGTGTCCGATATTTTCATACCACCTGCAACTGTTCAAATTCCAAGAGTTCATCACAAGTTCGAATATGTTCTTGAGGGTTCAAACCGACCCGACCCTGCGAAATCAGTAATCACAAAAAAACCACCGCATCTCATCATAACAGCGCCGTAGGCTACAGAACGACACCAATTCGGCCCTGTAAGGAATGTGGTAGAAAGGGCCCAGCAGTGAATAATAGTTGTCTTTGAAAATAATTACATAGAGCCTTGGGCTTCCTGTGGAAAGCTCTGTTCAACTGTCACGACTGACGTACGAAATTCAGCCCTTCAACAGCAAAACGATCATTAAAACGTGTGTGCTCGCGCTTCTATTTCAGAGAATGCCTTGCCGCAAATCTATTGTCTCTAAAATGAATCGATGGAGCACTCTATTAGGTGCAGGCTTGAAGAAGTTCCAATTCGGGTTGAAATGTTCGAGGGAAAAATTATCCGCTATCATTTACCTTGAATTTTATATGGTAATCGTATAATGAGGAAGAATCAATTCATTTGATCACTGTATTGAACAGATCGGCAGAAATTATTCAATACATATATTAATGCCCTCTATCTTAATGGAAAAATGTTCAACAACACTTGACTAAATGTAAAATAAAAAAATTAGATGCTTAAGAGTTGTCCCATATAGAAACAGTCGATTCTGATATTTTTGGCAACATACCAACCATAATTTATTATTGAGGTACCTACATCTTATGAATGCCATTATACTCATTGAGTATGTGATAGACTGCGCAACCTAGCGAAAAACTACTAACTAAAAAATTTTTGTGAGTGTTAAGAGTTCCGATTCCGAGTTGAAGAATATAAGGTCTCCATGGTCTAGCGCCAACTTGTCGTATCACCCTATATACGTACTAAACACCAACATCGAGTTGCTTGCAATAGTTCATCAAGAAATAGGAAAATCACATATCTAAACTGGAAAACATTAAATATTTCCACTAATTCTAATTTTTTTATTTCAGTGTTATGCGATGTATAAGCTTAAAGGAATTCCTTGTTTTTTTATCAATATGGCATATTTCTCAAGAAATGAAGGACATATTGGAGGTGAGTAAGATCTCTATATTTTATCCAACAGCAAATATCCTACCGTTACTCTTGGGAGAAACCGGTTTCCATAAATTACCATTAGGAAGACCAAAGTTCTGAAGAATACAGCACATACAGGATGATGATTATAACTCTATAATCTTTGCATACAGAGTCATTCTTTCTCAATGCACCCAAAATTATACCAACAGAAGAAATCTTCCTGAAATTAATTTTTAGTGTGATATCTGTAAGGACAAGCTCACTTTCACTTCCGGTTGTAGCGGAAGTAGCAATCAACTCATATATTTGGATTTCCCATCTAATTAATCTGCTAATAACAAAAATTTTTAGCACTGTTTTTAAGATTGGGTACAAACTTGGTGTTCTTCAAATGGAACGTCAAATTTTTGCAATTGTTTGTTCTGAATACATTGATGTATCACAACCTAATCTTTGATGAATTTTAGCTTCAAAAATCAGAAAAATCCATATTTTTATTTGTTTTTTCAACAGTAGGCCACGAATTCTATCACACATGCATTTAATTATACCTTTTTTAAAACGCCATGTGATTGTAACCTATTTATTTGATTATACTCCAAACATAAACATTTCACAATAACGTTACAATGTGCCCACATATGATATACAAAGTGAGTCTTTCACTCGTACAAATATTTCAACAATAGATTCTTGAGGTCAAAAAAGCACTTTTGATTTCACCATTTTTTCCGAACCGGCTCGGTTTAATAGATACAGACTGTTGAAAAACCATAAAAAAAAATTATTTTTAGTTTTTTCTCACAAACGGTTTTATCGAATGATATGAATTTCGGAATATGACTTTAGCCTTGAGGCTTTCACACTTCTCTCCAGAGGAAAATTCACTTATCCCAGATATCTCAGATATCAAAAGGATTAAGCTCTGTTGGAGCCCTTTCCAGGTTTTCGGGCTCGTGGTGGTGGTCGGGTCCAGGTCGCTCCTCGGCTCCCTGCTGTAGGCTGGATTCCTGCTCCACCCGCACTTCCTGTCGAAGCAGACGGTGTTCCTCTGCATTCCCCATGTACTTGCTTACAGTTCTCGCCGTTCCCAGCAGTACCGATTTCTGCATGAATCTATATATATATTATTGTATTAAATAATTGATCGTTTGGAATTTTGTAAACCTAATTTATTTAGTCAAATATAATAAAACGTTTCGGGTTCGGGCCCTTTTTCAATCTAAAAACAAATATCAAAAACACAGTTACATATACAAATATTCGAAATAGAGATCTGTCACCTTTATTTTAACAATTTCCAAGTCTTCTGCTTGTGGTGCATGTGTCCTCATTCTTCATTTTGTAACTTAATGTGGTGCTAAGTCAATGAATTGTCAAGTTGGTGTCGTTGTCACTTTTCTTCTTCTTTCGTTGTCGTTTTCCGCTGTCTTCTTTATAATCGTTGAGTATATTTTGTTCAGACCATTTATATCTGTTCTGTCGTTGATAGAGTTGGGGTTTCGTTTTATATAAATCATTTCCAAAAATTCCCTGGTTCTTTTATTTGTTTCCCTATCTAATATCCTTGTATTCTCAAAATTGAAAGTGTGGTTGTTTTCTATTGTATGTTTGTAAAGGGCTGTTTGAGTTTTGGAATATTTGTGTCCTTTAATCCTGTTGTTCAGATTTTGTTCCGTTTGTCCTATGTACACTCCATTACATTGGTTGCATGGTATCTCGTAGATGATATGTGATTTTTGACCTTTCGGGACTATTGCCTTCAATCTCGAAAATAATTGATTAACCTGCATAAATGGTTTGTGTGCAATCCTTATATTGGGGTATGGCTTCATTATGTTTTCTATTTTCTCAGACAGTGTTGGGATGTATGGTAGGGGTATGTAAACTATTGGCTCGGTTTTTGGATTTTGGTAACTTAGTGAGTTGTAAAATTTATGAGTGCGTTGTTTTATTGTTTTCTTTATCATTTCTTGGGGGTAATTGTTTGTGGCAAGTAGGGAGGAGATCTGATTTAGTATCTCCGGTCTGTAACGTGGTGAAGTTAATTTGATTGCTCGATCTATATAATTGGTTACTATTGCTTTTTTCTGTTTGATGTTATGTGCTGAGTTGTAATCAAGTATCCGGTCTGAGTTAATGGTTTTTCGGAGCATTTTAGTTTCTATTTTGTTATTTTCTCTAATGATGGTCATGTCCAGAAAGTTGATTTTATTGTCCAGTTCTGTTTCTAGAGTAAATTTCAGTTTGTTGTTAAGATTATTCAAAACTTCCATTATTTCTTTAATTTGATCTTCTGTTGTTATAATTAAACAATCATCCACGTACCTCTTGAAGATTGTTATTCTATATGATGAATTTAGCAAAACTTTTTCTTCAAAATATTCCAGCACTAATTGAGCCACTGCACCAGCAACCGGACTACCCATAGCTACACCATCTATTTGTTGGCAAAATTCGTCTTCGTATTGAAAATAGCAAGTTCCCAATGTAAGTTGCACTGCCTCTATGAATTCAGTTTTCGGTAGATCTGTATATTTTTCTATGAGGTGCCATTTTTCCTCCAGTATCTGTGGTACCAGTTGTGTGGGGATATTTGTATATAGGGACACAGCATCTATAGAAAATAATTTTTGATCATCTGGAACGTACAGTGTATCTAATTCTTGTTTAAGTTCATAGGAGTTCTTGGTGTAAAAGGGATTTTTGTTTATAACATTTGAGAGAACTGATGCTAAATATTTGGACAGCTTATAAAATGGTGTCTGCGTATGAGAAATAATAGGTCTGAGTGGAATGTTTGGCTTGTGGAGTTTTGGCAAGCCATATATTTTCGGTGAAATACTATTATGTACAGTGAGGGATCTAGCGAGGGTTGGTGATATAAATTCTGAGTTTTCCCATTTTTTAATTATTTCGTTATTGTGTTTTTGTAAGGAATTTGTTGAGTCTCTTTTTATGCGTTTTTATGTTGTTGTATCACTTAGCAGTTCTTTAATCTTTGTTTCGTAGGTAGATTTATTCATTACAACTATTGAATTGCCCTTGTCCGCTCTCGTTACTACAATCTGTGGATTATCTCGTAGAAATTTCTTTGTTTTATTGAATGCTGTTATATCCTTCCTTTCTTTAAAATTCAGTTTTTCATTTTTAACTTTGTCGTGGTGTTTAATTAAAGTATTATTTAGTTTTATTCTTATTTCATTTTGGTTTTCTTGGTTTAATTTCGTTATATTTGCTTCGATGTTGGCTATTATTTGATCTGTTGGAATTTGATTTGCATCTTTGGGGCGTATTGCAAACTTAGGGTCTTGGCTAAGTAGAAGTTGAATTTCGTCTGGGATAATGGTATCTGATAAATTCTTTATTGTGTTCTTCCGGTTGCTGGAGCAGTGGCTCAATTAGTGCTGGAATATTTTGAAGAAAAAGTTTTGCTAAATTCATCATATAGAATAACAATCTTCAAGAGGATGATTGTTTAATTATAACAACAGAAGATCAAATTAAAGAAATAATGGAAGGTTTGAATAATCTTAACAACAAACTGAAATTTACTCTAGAAACAGAACTGGACAATAAAATCAACTTTCTGGACATGACCATCATTAGAGAAAATAACAAAATAGAAACTAAAATGCTCCGAAAAACCATTAACTCAGACCGGATACTTGATTACAACTCAGCACATAACATCAAACAGAAAAAAGCAATAGTAACCAATTATATAGATCGAGCAATCAAATTAACTTCACCACGTTACAGACCGGAGATACTAAATCAGATCTCCTCCCTACTTGCCACAAACAATTACCCCCAAGAAATGATAAAGAAAACAATAAAACAACGCACTCATAAATTTTACAACTCACTAAGTTACCAAAATCCAAAAACCGAGCCAATAGTTTACATACCCCTACCATACATCCCAACACTGTCTGAGAAAATAGAAAACATAATGAAGCCATACCCCAATATAAGGATTGCACACAAACCATTTATGCAGGTTAATCAATTATTTTCGAGATTGAAGGCAATAGTCCCGAAAGGTCAAAAATCACATATCATCTACGAGATACCATGCAACCAATGTAATGGAGTGTACATAGGACAAACGGAACAAAATCTGAAAAACAGGATAAAAGGACACAAATATTCCAAAACTCAAACAGCCCTTTACAAACATACAATAGAAAACAACCACACTTTCAATTTTGAGAATACAAGGATATTAGATAGGGAAACAAATAAAAGAACCAGGGAATTTTTGGAAATGATTTATAATAATAATAATAATAATTTATTCATCCTTTCAGATACCGCAGAGGTATATAGGAAATGTCAATACATAAGTAAGCAATACAAAACTATTATTCTAATACATCAGAAAAGAATTCCTTCAAATCATAGTATCCCCTGGAAGATAACATTTTTTTGATCTCCCTCTTGAACATTCTCTCATTCATGGACTTAAACCTGTTCGGCAGATGATTATATAATGCAATACCGGCATATATGGGGGATGACTCGTATTTGGTCGTCGAGTGCCTTGGCACACAAATCATATTTCGGTTCCTAGTTTCATAGCTATGGAAATCAGAGCATTTCGTGAGACAATTAATATTAGATCGCACATACAAAAGACAATTTAGGATGTAAATGCAGGGTAGTGTAAGTATTTGATAGTTCTTGAATATCAGTCTGCATGAATCTCTAGGTTTCAAGCCGAATATAAGACGAATGATCTTTTTTTGAGTAATGAACACACGATCGCATTCCGACGATCCGCCCCATAGGATGGTATTGTAGTTTAGGTGACTGTAAACAATAGAATAATATATATTCAATAGGGTTTCAGTGGAGACAGACCCCCTCAGACGATGCAGAGCATAATACGAGCTATTGAGCTTACGGCATAAATGGTCAATTTGAAAATTCCATCTCAAAAACCTGTCAACGTGCAGTCCTAGAAACTTGACATATTCAACAGTGTTGTTGGAAATTAGGTTGGTTTAGGATAAATTCTTCTTCAATGAAACGCACTTTGTGAAACAATCTATATATTGATTCAATCGATTTAACGGAGGTCGATCTATACTCTCAATGAATATCAAACCAGAACTAACTCAAACGGAGAGAAATATCTTATTCCTAAAAGATGCTTATATACAGTATATAGGTTCCAATAGCAAAGTACATAATATGGTTATCACAGTCGAAAACTGCTGGGGTATGTTATTCAACACTTTTACCGCCAGCACTAATATTGTTGACTAATAAACCAATCGCATTTGACATATTTATATTTGTCGAGAATTCTGAATGAGTAAGGGATTTGGTTTTGCTTTACTCTGATGAATTTATCTCAACACGCCGCCTCAAAATCAAATCTCTTATCTTTTATAATACAATGCTCAATTACCTATACATATCATTACATATCAAAATTGCATGCAAAAATAAAATATTCCTGAGTATAGAAAGACCCTCCATTTGTTATCTGGGGCAATATAAGTATGGTCCAATATTCATTGCAAGGATGTGGGAAACCCAGAAAAACCACACCAGACCATTTCTATTAGAAATTGTATAGATACATATTATAATACCTTCAGTATTAAATATAGTAATACCTAGTAAATAAACATTTAACACTTCAATTTACTAAACCTAAACCTGCTATGAAATAACAGACATTAGTCTGGTAATGGTTTGATTTAAATATCGGAGAGCTGATAACCTCTGCAATTTTTTTTTTGAGTTTTATAATATATCCTAATTTTTTATTTCGGGAGAAAAGATATTCGATGTCAATATGTTCTGATCTCGTATGATTTGCAGTACCTACTAGTTCCAAAACTAATACAAGCTACAACAACCATTATTTCTATCTTCATAATAATAATGATAGACATCATAATAGTCAAATTAAAACCTTTTTTTTTTATAGTCTTAACTCACGTATTCTGACGGCTTTTTATAGAACCATGTTGTATATAATCTTTTTCTGTGGATGAGGCAGCGATTAAAGTTTGCATTTTTTTTTTTAATAAATTGTACTTATTATTTTCCAAAAATTAGAATTCAAATAATTCGAACATATTTTATAATCTTGAATTAATTGATAACTCCGTAAGAACATCCAAAGTTCTTCTGTTCTTCTTTTATTAAAAAAAATCTACTTAAAATATATAGATCCATTTTAATTATACTATGAGATTTTTTTTTTACACAGTGCTTCATAATCTTCTTTTGAAATCACTCATATAATGTAATAATTTGTTTTTTTTTTTTTAATCAGGAATAATTTCATTTTGTTTTTTATCAACTCTGATTCCTAAAAAAACTTGATTGCTTTTGTCATAGAAAATCCATCAATTAGAACTTATCAATGTTTCATCATTCGTTGTATAACTACTACAATATATCATCCGGATAAAGTACCCCATAATTATATATTTTGCGCTATATTTTTTTTTACCTATAAGATATGCATCGATGAGTATGAATTTCGAAAACCGAAATCATTTTAGATCCTTTTCGAATTTTTGTTTGTTTGAACTTTTACGTATAGGGCTTTACTCGATTGACGAAATTGACAATCGTTTCCTCACGGGACCTTCCTAAGAATTTCTTGCTCTAAGAAAACTATTTAACTAATCAGCTATTTGAAGGGAAAGTTTAGACATCTATATGTTATATGATGTATCGATGAATTAAATCGATTGCAAGAGTTACTATGTATCTGAAGCTTGAAATTCTGACTACCGATTCAAAAGTTTGAGCATTATCTAATCAACTATCGCTGCTTGAAGCCCCGGGAAACAAATCGCTTTTATATTTAAATGGATTTCCAAAAATTGCATAATTTTTAATTCTTGTTATCCATTTGCAATTAACAATATTTTCATTCTCTTCAATAAAGACCATTATTTATTCATCAACAATAATAATAATTGATTTATACCAATGATATCTATTCAACATTTCATTCATTTCATAGAAATATTTTGGAATGTTATATTATATTAAGAAAGTATAACTTAGTAATTTTCATGATCCACACTCTGGACATTCTTTCAATTTGTCCTTATTTTGGGTAAATTCAACCCAATTCACTCTTGTGAGATTCATTATAACCTCCACCTTAAATTTCGAATTCATTCAATCACTTTGTTCTCATATACCTACTAACTGTACCAATTTCATTTCATAAATTTTCTTTCGCTTTCGACAAAGTGTTGATATCAGATTTACCTACTGGTTTTGGTTCACCAGTTTCTTTCTCCATTATTATCGATTCATTCACCTGATTTACCATTATCAGATTTACCTACTGGTTTTGATACAAAATCAGATTCACCAGTTTCATTATCAGTTACCTTTGAGTTACCTGATTTATCGTTATCAGATTTACTTACTGGATTTGATACAAAATCAAACTCACTAGTTTCATTCTCAATTATCTTTGAGTTACCTGATTTAACGTTATCAGGTTTACCTACTGGTTTTGATACAAAATCAAACTCACCAGTTTCATTCTCAATTACCTTCGAGTTACCTGATTTATCGTTATCAGGTTTACCTACTGGTTTTGATACAAAATCAAACACACCAGTTTCTCACTTTACCGAATATCTGATTTTCAATCACTATCAGATTTCTACATGAAGCCATGCTATCAACTCAATAAAGTCCGTACCTGCGTCTTATTGCATCAACTATATGACTTTCCATGACTGCTGTGTATTTTCTTTTAAACCACCTACTGGTTTCAATTCAAAAGAGTTCATAACAGTTTGTTATTGCATTGTATTTTGGATTTTAGTTCACTATCAGATTTTTTTTTTTATCTCATTCTTCAGAAAGGTAGATAACTGATTTTTTTTTTTAATCAGCTCTTGATTAACAATTATTCAAAGTTTAATAAAATTCAAATTCAATAGAATATTAGAGAGAATCGTTGATGTGAATATGATATTGTAATTTATAATCATCACATCTCTATTTTATATTTGGATATGAAATGAGTCACTCCAACTTCATTATTTTTCAGGGTATTGAAATGATTATAATTATTTCGAATCATAATTTAAAATAAGCAAGACTCTGAAGACTCAATTGAATCCCTTTTTTGTAAGAATAGCTTCTATCAAGATATGCAGTTGTTCAAAATGCTTTATGAATTTATTTTCATCGAGAATCAGATTCTTCGAAACAGCCAAGTAATGAAATATAAATCAAATTACTCAAAAATCAGACTTCAACAACCAATTTAGAAGACAGACATATTCAGGTATTTTGCTATTCCAGCAATCTATAATATTTTCACCATTAAAGAGATTGGCTTTCGAACATCTACAGTAGCATATCATAGTGTGAATAATATGAAGATTAGGTCATGAAAGTTATATATTTCAATTCCTATTCAGATAATTGAAGACTCAATTGAAATATTTTTTTTTTTTTTTTTTTTTTATGAAGCCTTCAGAACATTTCAAAATAAATTGAATACTCAATTCATTTTCAAGCTATATTTCCGATAATGATCATGAACTCCTATTTTTATGCCCTTGAACAGAACTTCTACTTTTTTCTTTCACCAATCAAAGAAAATAACTTCAACTTATGTCAGCTTCTCCTGAAATGATATTTTTGCTTAAGCAAATGCGGAAGCTGGTTCCTATATTGAATGATACTCAATCTCAATTTCACAAATTTTTTTTTTTTTTTTTGGTTCGAAATCTAATATTGGCAACGATGTATGCATTCAAAACATTTAATTCAAATATACAAGAAATGTCCCGATTTCGGAAAACTATCAATTACTACTTATGAAATTATAAATTATGGTTCAGGCTCTTCATTTCAAGAATACAAGAATTGAATATTTTTTTTATTATTTTTTTTTTTAATCAGTCACATTATATAAATGTAACTGACCTCGAAAAGAAAAATTTAATATTCCTTAAATGTCATCTTTACTGTGTTCTGATTCTTAAGGCAAATTCGATATTCTATTTTATATCCAGATAGTCCATAAACTACTCTTGAGATATATTCAAACGGATTTTTTTTTTTTTGTCTACTTGATGAAATGTCTTCTAAGTTGGTTGAGTCCGATTTATATTTCGCTTGAGTACCTAATTCAATTTCAAAATTCAAATCCTTTTCAATTGAATTTTAATAAAGGAATTTCAAATCAAAATTCAATAATAATGCCCTTCAATGATAACTATCATTGAGAAAATTCCTTTTTACGAAATTTTATAACAGTCACAGACAAATTGATTTTGTCTAGATTCAACGAGCTTTCTTTCGTTTTACTTATCTGAAAAACCCTACAGGCTGTTGATCAATATAAAAGAGAAGACGCCCATTCTCTGGCTCCTTAATTCCCCTTGTGATGGATTGTTGCATCTTGATCCAACTCTGCTACTGACTGAAAAACACTTTGTGGTCTTTCGTAGGACTCATCGCTGATCATCAGCTAACTACGCACATATTGCTTTTGAACCGAGTTCACTTCACTTCACTCACTACCAAATTTTTCATTCTCAATAGTAGAAGGAAACTTCTTATTATTTCACTAATTAACTTCATGAACGAAAGGTATATTCGCAATTAACAGCGGCGAATTTATTTTTAACAGAGCAAGCTGGGCCCATAACCTGTTGGAAATTAGGTTGGTTTAGGATAAATTCTTCTTCAATGAAACGCACTTTGTGAAACAATCTATATATTGATTCAATCGATTTAACGGAGGTCGATCTATACTCTCAATGAATATCAAACCAGAACTAACTCAAACGGAGAGAAATATCTTATTCCTAAAAGATGCTTATATACAGTATATAGGTTCCAATAGCAAAGTACATAATATGGTTATCACAGTCGAAAACTGCTGGGGTATGTTATTCAACACTTTTACCGCCAGCACTAATATTGTTGACTAATAAACCAATCGCATTTGACATATTTATATTTGTCGAGAATTCTGAATGAGTAAGGGATTTGGTTTTGCTTTACTCTGATGAATTTATCTCAACAAGTGTCAAGAGAATTACCCGCAACTGTCACCGCAAGTGGAGTAGACCCACCGAAATCGCGGTTTTGAAACTTAATTATTTGAGTTTTCGCCAAGTTTATAATAAGCGAATTTTTACGACACCAGTCGAGAAATCGCTGAATAAGTTCTTCACATATATGTTTCAATTCTTCAATACTTTTCGCCCTTACCGCCAGAGAAACATCATCCGCAAACATCACTAGAATAGCTGCAACGAGATAGTCTGGTAAGTCATTAATGAACAAGAGAAAAAACAAAGGTCCCAGAACTGACCCCTGGGGAACACCTAGCCCTGAGTGATATCTTTTAGAAAAGTTGCCATTGAGGTCGACGAACATAGTACGATCGGACAGGTAACTGGAGATCCAGTCAAGAAAAACACCCCTGAATCCGATCTGGTGCAATTTGTCGATTATGAACTTGTGTTGCAAACAGTCGAATGCACGAGAGAGGTCAAAAAATATTCCTGCGGCATGATCACCCTTGTCCAAACAGATATAAATAGACTCCATAAACTCGGAACACGCAGTTTGTGTGGACCTACCGACTCGAAAATCGTGTTGACGATTCGAAAGTATCGAAAATTTCGCAAGGAAATCACTCATTCTCTGGTACACTATTTTTTCGAATACCTTAGACAGTTGGCTTAGGATTGATATGGGGCGATAGTTGGCTATGTTTTTTGTGTCCTCCCTTTTGTGAACGGGTATCACCTTTGCCAGCTTCAAAATTGATGGAAAACATCCAGAACTGATGGAATTGTTGAAGAGATGGGACAAATGTTCAGCTATAAAGGGAGCGATGGATTTCAGTAACCTAGCAGAGATCATATCGTGTCCTGTTCCACCGCCATTTTTCAAATTTTTAATGACGGATAAGACCTCATCTGCAACCACAGGAAAGAAGAAAAAATTGCAGTGTAACAATCTCTGAACTGTGCAAGTATTCGGGATTTGCCCCCCATAGCAGCTCAGTAAGGATCGCTGACTGACCTCTGTGAAATACTCTCCAAATGCTTCAGCTACCATTTTAGGGCAGGATATAAATTGACCGTTTAATTCTAGAGAAATATTTTATCTCTCTCTGTTTTGTTTCCTAGTTGGTCATTAACAAAATTCCACACTGTTTTATTTAGATTTTTAGATCTCGCAAATAGATTTCTATGGTAATCGAATTTCGCAGAGGTCGGTATTCGATTATATTGAATTTTAGCATATTTATACTTATCTCGTACTGTTGGAGAGTTAGTGAACTGCGCAAGCCAATGTAAGTTGCGTAAGTTAGCCCTTGCTTCTAGAACTTGAGAATTAATCCACCTTGGCCGACATGACTCAGAACTATCCTGCAATCTCAATGGACATGCAACCTCTATGGCGGATTTCAGGATATCTACAAATTCCCGAAAACGGTCCTCAACCGACCGATCGCAATAAATACCACGAAAATCAGTACCCGAGATTAATGCAGACAGATGGTTCAAGTTGTTTTGTGACATCGATCTTACTAAACAAGGTTGCTTATAATTACGTTTCGGTGAATAACCTGCAAGATAATCTAGCACAATAACTTTGTGATCACTTATAAAAGGCTCCTGAACAGAAACTTTAATCTTATCATGCATAACATTTGTAGCAATGTAATCCCCTTTTGAAGTAGTAGTGATTCCATGCTTGTTTGTAAATATTCTAGTAGGCTCACATGAACTAATGGATAAGTTATAACCTAGGAGAAGATCATCCAAAAGTTTTTTCCGATGATTATTCGCTAGCAAATAGTCAATATTGAAATATAAAACGAAACCCCAACTCTATCAACGACAGAACAGATATAAATGGTCTGAACAAAATATACTCAACGATTATAAAGAAGACAGCGGAAAACGACAACGAAAGAAGAAGAAGAGTGACAACGACACCAACTTGACAATTCATTGACTTAGCACCACATTAAGTTACAAAATGAAGAATGAGGACACATGCACCACAAGCAGAAGACTTGGAAATTGTTAAAATAAAGGTGACAGATCTCTATTTCGAATATTTGTATATGTAACTGTGTTTTTGATATTTGTTTTTAGATTGAAAAAGGGCCCAAACCCGAAACGTTTTATTATATTTGACTAAATAAATTAGGTTTACAAAATTCCAAACGATCAATTATTTAATACAATAATAAACTAATGGAATAAATATACCAACAAACAAATCTATATATATTTTCCTCCAACTGAAGTTTCCTTAAGTTCTCTAGTAGTTTCTTCTGTATCAGGTCTGTTGATGAAATTACAATAGGGATGGTCTTGATATCTTTCAGCTTCCACTGTCTCCTGGTTTGTTCCTCGAGATCTCTGTATTTTGAAATTTTTTCAGTGTGCCTATCTAGAAGATTGTTATTATTTGGAATCGCCACATCGATGAATAGTGCTCTGTCCTCATCCTTATTGAGCAATATGAGGTCTGGTCTATTGTGGGTTATTTTCCGGTCTGTGAGAACCGTGCGATCCCAGTAGAGCTTGTGATGTTCATTTTCCAATACAGCATCCGGATGGTAATTGTAATAAGTAACCTTTTTCTAACTTAGAAGTTGGTGTTTTAGTGCCAATTCTTGGTGAAGAATCTTGGCAACAGCATCTTGTCTATTTTGTACTCCGTGCCCGCGAACTTCTGACATCCCCCGATGATGTTCTGGATAGTTTCATATGTCGCACAGCCATAAGGAGAACTATCATCCGCCACTGAGGCATCCTTGGATCCTTGGCGATATATTTTATTTAGTTCCTTGGCGATATATTTTATGTAGTTCCTTGTCGGAATCACCTGAACCTGAATGGCGAGCATGAAGCCCTCTGTTTCAGGAAACAACCTAACGGAAGTCAAGCAGTAGTTCGACGCAGATAGTCGACGTAATCATGGTTGACCTCGTTCTGGTGCCTCCCATGCAAAGGTTTGCCAATCAGTTTCTGCATTTTACTTTCTGCAGAGTGTTCGACGGTTTTCAAGTGGTCCTGTTGTAGATTTAACGGTGTAGAACTATCAGCAACACAAACTACTCGATGGAGTTCTGATGAAGCAGCCTTGCTCAGGAAATATTCTCGAAGTCCTTCATTTTCCTGGGACATACGGTTGGACAAATCAACAATTCCTCTACCCCCAAGATGTCGTGGCAGCTCTGTTCGTTCTATTGACCTTTTGGAGTGATGTTTATTGTGTTTAGTCAGCATCGTCCTTATTTTTTTCTGTAGGGCTGCTAAATCGGTGGTGGTCCAAGAGATGATAAGTTTGTTCGTAGAGTTTCATGTTTTTTTGAAAATTTCGTTTCAAGGGCTGAAATCAGATGATCTAAATATTGGGTGAATATATTTTAGGGGGACGAAAATCCATTTGCGCTTGCTCTGTACAGTTTACAACCGTTAGGAACCACTCTACGAACAAGCCTGATACCGAATGAGTAGCGCCGAGCAAGCGTAGATATTAATCGCTTTTATCAGATTCTTGCTGTTAAGGCCAGTTCTCATTATCCTTCTCAATCTTCGGTTACACTCCTCCGTTAGTTCATCTGGCTCTGATTGATTGATTATTTATTCGATGAATCTTTTTCGAACACAATTTATCACCCACGTCTTCCAGTTTTTTAAATATGACCATTACTTACCAAAAAAATACTAAAAATTCAAAGAACCGAACTCTTGAAACTAAGTTAGACGCTATCTGATGAATATTCGAACGTTTTGTAAAATAAAAGTATTCTTTATACTTTCTCCTATAATGCGCCGAGAAATTTGATGTTCAAAAATTAGAAGTATCTGTGAAATTTGGCTTAATACAACTCTTTTTAAAAGATCCACAGATGTTTAGTGTCACAGATTTAGGTAGTTATTCTGAAGGTAATTTTTTTTCTCAAGGGGTGGCACAGCTCATTATGAAAACTTAAAATGGCTATATCTTTTATGAGGGCCGAATCGGAAAAAAGGTGTTTTTTGACCTCAAGAATCCACTGTTAAAATATTTTTACGAGTCAAAGACTCACCCTGTATAATATGTTTCCATCAGAAAAATGGAGGTTGGATTGCGGTTAAGGGGTTGAATAAAAACACTCGATTTTATTGCCAGAAAGTGAGGATGATTAAAAATCAATTGACTAGTTTCAGCTTTTTCATTTTGACTCATACCCAACCCTGTGCATGGTAATGGTTGAATGCTTTATGATAATACTAATCTTTTTTTTCTTGCATCGTGGCGGTTTAATATAAAAATAAGAGCTCAAATGAAATTTTCGTCCGATTCTCCATCGAATAGTGTTCTAATCAAAACTCGTGAAGCTCGTAGATCTCAACCCAAGAATGACAGTGCCATCTGTTGTAGCACGACATGAGAAATATTAATTTTATTACGGCGCCCAGTTTTAAATACGACTCATAAAAGAACGGAGGAGGCGGACCCTTTTATTTTCCTATTACCAAGGGATAAATTATCGTTTTACTTAAAAGTTCGCTGTTTAATAATTGATAAGATTATGCCGAGCAGAAAAAGGCTGACGTGAGTTCCCCCTTTACTCCGGCGGCGTAACTGTTGCATCGTAAACAAACAAATATACACTGATGCAGAAGATCGGTTAATGCGGGCTCATTTAAAATTTAGCGATAAAAATTGAGCGGAAGCGGAATTTCAGACGATGGCGATACCGTGGAAGCAAAATAGAGAATTCGTTTATAGTTGGAGGGTTTCATAAGGTTTGTTATTCACAGGGTGATTTTCAGTGACTGCTCTTGGTCAAATTGAATTAGGGCGTTTGAACTGAAATGGGCAATAATATTTGTATTTTTTTCAGAGTTTGAACATGTTATGTTATAATAAACCAACAAAATCTTGTATCCTTATTGATAAGGGAAACATAATCTTGACGACGTATCACCGTTTTGGTGTATTGCCCCTGTCAAAAGGTGAATATTTTTGTAGAGGAGTTTCTTTGACTTTCGCTAAAAAAAAAACTATGAAATTCAGTGAAGATTCGTTGAATTTTTCATTATAATTATTTGTAGTTGGGGAGCCGAAGAGGAAAATTCGGGATTTACTCGAGCGTGTCAGATTAATATAAGGGGACATACCTTGGACCCTGTATAGTACCTCTGCCAAAAATTAGACCTGTATATAGGGGGAATTGTCTAGGACAGCCTGTCAGAATAGTAAAAAAACGATCATTGTACATATTCGAGCGTGTCAAATTAAGATATATGTGGTTAATTACATGTTGAAAAGTATATATTCTCTTAATCTGACAATTTAAGCATGTCGAAAATGTGTGGGAGGGTGCAAAAGTTGCAAAAAAAACGTCACGTGTACATTCTCGAGTGCGGTGGCGTTTCTTCTTATTTTGAAGCTAATGATTCAAGAATAAAGGAACAAATATAATCTGACAGTTTTATCAAGCCGAAACAATAAAAATTGGCCATAAAGGTCACAAAAATCAGTTTTTTTGAATTATCTCCTTCCCTGGGCTTCAAATCTTTTTCGCATTCAGTATAAAAGTTGTAGAACATAATATTTTCTACAAGTTTTGTCCCAAGCAATTTTTTCTACGTTTAAACCTTTTTGAGACATATGGCGATTGATGCGAGGTGTTTAGCGATACATGCTGAAGCGAAAATTCACTCGTTGGAAAATAGTACATTCTAAGGGTTGAGTCCAGACAACACTAAAATTTTCGTGACTAATTTCGAAATTAGACTGGGATTCTACATTGACCTTGCCCTTTCGCATGTGTATCTAAGCTTCTCGCCTTTATCGCCCTCTAACTCGAGAACGGTTAAGAGTATGTGAAATTGCTTCAGACAAAAGTTGTGTAGAAATTTATTATCTACAGCTTTCATAATGAATACAAAAACGATTAGAGGTACAGGGAGGGAAATATTCGAAAAAAAAGGGATTTTTATCATCTTCGGAGTGTCAGATCAAGAAAACCCCCCCTGATTATTGTCAGATTAATGGGTCAACACGTCTACAACACCCAAATTAACCATCTGTATGAAAATCTGACACACTCTTCCGTACGGCCAGTCCCACCGCGCAAACTGTCAGATAAGCATGAATTATTATCAGAGACACGTCGAGCATATACAGTATCCTAATCTGACACGCTCTAGTATGTATACCTGACGATTTTTTTTTACATCTTTGAGACCCTGCAGACGCTTTCCCCACCGCTGAAAGTGCATACATCATAGAATCTTTTCTTCTTTCTACCCTCTAATCTTCAAAATCCACTAGGTCTCCAAGATGCACGAGTAAATCCCGATATAGCATCGTCGGCTCCCCAACTATTCGGTTAAAGTTCTAGCGGTAAGAAAGATCGAAAATTTGATATCAGAAAATGTACCAAAAAAATCATTGTAAGGCAGCTATTTTTTAGAGAGGAAATAGCAAACCTATCCTGGTGGCTTCGAGTCGAAGACAAGATTCCTTGTTATCGGATGTTATCCATACTCATTCACAAGCCTCTGCGGACAATTTGATTGAACTAGCGACCTCATACAGGTTGGGGAAACAGCGGAAGGATGCAGTCCTCCGCTCTGCTTCATGCTTTTTTGTAGGCTTGCACGCCAGCCAAAGAGTTAACTGACGGGGAAAGCTAGCACTTTTTGACAATAGGGGGAAAAGGGACAGGACGGGGTAGCTTTGAGCTGATGTTCCAAGTTAACAGTAGGAAGGGGTGACTTACCTCTGAGCAAGCCGCAAGGCATTTGTTTGAGGTCGGTCACACTGGCCACTCTGGTACTAGGCGTGATCGTCATTACCCCTCAAGCAAACGGCAAGGTGAAGAATCTATCAGCGTCAACGGTAGTATACTCATAGAACGTATCAGTAGTAAGAAATAGTAAAATACTACCTTTTAGAAACACGCTGATTACTCGCAAATCAAAACTGAATGAACACTCGATCTAGCATGAAAACTCAATACAGAATGAATGACCGACAAGGAAACATCTTCTTTTGTAAGCCACCTGTGGGGTGCGGAAACGGTATGACCCTCGTTTGCTAAAAATCAGTAGGATTCGCTTCGTTAAAATTTCTTTACTCTGGCTTATCGGTACTAACGAAGAAAAACGAGGTTATTTTCAAATTCAGAATGCTTTTCACGCTGCTTAAAAGTTTTTCAGAACTAAAAGGGAGATAAAAAGAGTCCAGAATTTTTTTCAAGGATCTCTATCCTGAACCGGAACTAATATTCCACTAATTGGAACTGAAAACAGACAGAACAGATATTTTCGAAAATATCCTCAGAATTGTCATTTTCGATTCGAATTTGAATAAACTAATGGTGGTATTCTGCTTTAATCTGTAAGACAATCTGTAACTGTCCATAAGCTTACAGGAAAATTGCAATTCCGGACGTTTTTAGTGATCTGTAGCTTGAGGAATCCGCAACTATTTACGATAAGTCGTTCAAAAGTAAAGAAGATAGTAACAGAATTGCATTATTTTCAAATCTGCCAATCAGACGCTGACAGATCGATCGTACGCTACAGATTTGTAACTTACAGATTTGTAACTTACAGATGAAAAGCAGAATACAACCTTAAGTCTTATGTTGAACACAAATATTATTATTCATTATCCATTGGAAAAATTCAATATGGCTGCCATAAGAAAAAAAAGTTAAAAGTCTTTTCTTGAAATCTAGAAGGCTTATTTCAATGTAAATGATATAATTCCATCAAATGACGATTATTGTTATTGCTATTATTATTAAATGTTTTTATTGCCTATGCAATTGGCCATCGACCAGGGGTCCTTCAGCCTGTATTTTACAATTTTTGGTGCATTAAATTAAATTCAATATAATTGGTATAATTAATAAAATTCTCCTTATTAAGTATTTTTGATTTGGGTTAATAGTGAAAAATTTGGAGGTTTACTTTTGGATTCCTTCCTTCCTCATGATATTGGTCGATGGCATCGTCTAGCTGCCGAAACCATAGAATTTCTTATTTAGCCTGCTCATTCTTATATCAATAGGATCTATTCTGGTTTTCAAGTGAATTAAATGATTTGGAGGATTATGAAGTTGGTTATTAGGATGAATCATTCGAGTTATGGCTCTCTATGCTGTTGCCTCTGCATGTTATTGTTATATTATCCTGATTCTCCGTAGGTACCGATGTACCCCTCAGAAGCTCCGTGAGCTTGTACGAGTTCGGAGAACCAGTTGTGTTCTGTGTAGGCTTTATTACTGTGTCCTTACGCCACAGTTGATTTCAACCCAACAGTGAATGACTCGTACCCGTATAGATAAGAAATTCTTAGCTTTGTTTTGGTTCGCACTTGAGGCGGTTCCGAATCGGTTCAAAGTAGTGGAGCAGCAATGTTGTGGGAAGCTACACGCATGCTACGCGCGAGCTTACGCTGAATAAATAAATGTGCGACTGTTTTGAACCGTTCTGGAACCATCCTAAAAGCGAACCAAAACAGGCCTCTTTTCTCTAGCCTGGAATCGAACCGAACTCAGTACCTTGCGTTTGCAGTATACTATGCCGACGCTTTAACCACTAAGCCACGGACATCAAATAGTAAATTGAATTCAACGAGATTTATGCTGGTATTTGGGGAGAAGATATTCAAATATAAGGATAGACAATGGCATTGTTGGAAATTACCATATCTTAGTCAATTCTTTCATCAGAGCACTAACATCTTATTCCATTGAGACCTTAATTATGAGTTTTAAAAATTTTTTTTCCGTAGGAAATTCAACCAAACGAAGACAACCCCGGAGACCTCAATGCCTTCTTCGAAGACGTCATGAAACTGAAGAAGGCGTTCAAAATGATACGAAGAGCTTCTGCTGAAACCGATTCCGAAAATTCAATGTCTAGAGATCGAAGGGATAAAGACATAGAGGAATACGTGTACGATGAAGACAATTTTGTGGCAAATAATAAAAAGTCCCACAATGTGAGTGAAATTTTTCGTTAATCAAATCTTGTCATAAAAACTCTGACCATACAGTGCCATTCTTTGACTTGTACATTTATTTTAACTGGGTCGATTCAAAGGACCAATGTAAAACTGTGACTTAGTAATGACAGGGTTCTTCCTGGTGTCCGTGAAGTTAGCAACCAATTTTTCGGAAATGAAAAAAATTTTGTTTGCATTCGTTGGTAACTAGTTAGTAACTATTTGTAACACCAAAATTTTCGTTTGTATCTCAAAGGTACTAGTAGAAAAACACCGCATTCCGCTGGGTGTTAACTCCACGGGCACCCATTGTTCGATTTTTCGCGAATAAATAGTACAGTTGGAAAGTCCAAGGTTAGTAACTATTTGTAACACAAATTTTTCTTCCTGTAAACTAACCTATAATGGGAAAATGACACCCACACAATGCGAAGTCAGCACTCACACTTTCGAAAATTCTACATTTTTTTGCTAGACGAAGTGAGCACCGACTTGTTCGAAAATGAAGATATTTTTTTTCCTCGTTTTTTACTCGTTAGTAACTAAACTAAAATTTTCGTTTGTATTCCAAAAGTAATGAAAGAAAATTATAGTATTACGCTGGGTGCTAACTCACAGGGCACCCAAAAATAAATAAAATTGAGTTGTAGAGTCCATCGTTGGTAACTATTTGAACCACAAAAATTGTTGCTCATAGCCTAACATATACCTAATGGGATAATGCCATCCCAAAAATGCGGAGATAACACACTCATTTTCAAAAATTCCATATTTCATTTTCAATAGAACTTCGTTAGTAACTATTTGCGGGACAAAATTTTTTTTCTACTCAATCACTAATGGGAAAATTGTACCCTGAAATAGTGAAGACTGTGAGTAAGAACCAAAATGTTTAAAAATTGTAGATTTCGCTTTTGCTTTCGATAGTGCCCTGTTTCTTAATGTTCGACACACAAAATTTTTCGTCAGTAACCTATTCTGCAATTGACAAAATAGCACCACACAAAATGCAAAATTAGCATATATGTATAAACGTTTTGGAAAATTCTGAATCAATTTATTGCTTCCGTAAAATAAGAACTCCATCTGTAACTACATATTTGTGACAGGAATTTCTGTTCCGTTTAAAGTTTTTTTTTCATGGAAATTTTCCTCTGAGACCCAATGTTTGTGCTCTGAGTATCTTCGAATTTGTCTCGATACATATTCCACATCCAATTTATATTGACTAGAGTACTTCCTTCAATATGGAAAATCCAGTATTTCGATTGATTCTTGATTTTGAGCTAGCACCCAGCGAAATGCTAACTATACTTCATTCAAATTTATTTTAGCAGTCGGTTGGCCATGAAATAATTTTCTCAAGTTTTTGTAACTAGAACGAAGTTAGGTTGGCACTCATGAAATGTCGTTAATGTCATAACGCCGTTGCCACAACTAATATAAATTTTTATTACGAAAATGCCGAAAGTGATTGAAAAAGGAGACAGGGTTTCACGAAGTGCTATTTTGAATTCAGGTCCGCTCATTGAAATAGTTATACCCTGATATTCTAAAATTCACAATACGTCAGACGGTAGCGAACATATTCAATGTAAGAGAATGTATATAATGTTTCATCTAAATCTAAAACGACTTATATTTCAGCTGGATATTTCCACAATCAGAAAGATTGTGAATGATTAGGATGACAAAGAATTTCCTTCTATTGGGAGACCCAAAAAAGCGGTGGCATTTGAGAATTTTATGTTTGAGTGAATTAATGCGAAAAGTTTACTACAGGATTTTCGATAAATGTCATTGGAGAATAAGTTCCCTAAAATGGATTTTTCTATTTTTCATTTGACTTATCCTTTACAATGTGAATGCCTTAAGGTACTAATAAATACCTAATTATTATTATTACATCAATGTATTAAGATGAATAGCCACAAATACGCGCAAGTTGCCCTGTTACTTGTTTATTCATGTGAAATTTTTGTTCAAAGGTGAAGTTCATCTTAACTTGAAACTTCCTTCAATTTCTTTTACTTATATTGATGCAAGATGATTTTTGTTGAAGAATTTAACATTCTTGTAATTATTTGTTAATTCCTTCGGGAGATATCCATTCCCAATCACTGCATCATATGCATTTCATCTTCGGGTTAATATTTTTGAAATCTACAAATGATGTAAGCCAAAGAGGATAACGAACATTAACTCTCCTCAAGCTAGTGCATATTATGATATTATACTGATCTTTTGTATTTTCCATGCAAATAACTGGATTTGGTATGCTTTCAATCAGTTTGTATAAACTTCAATTATGTTCGTCACATATTTTCCGAAGAGATTCGACATTGTGTTAAAATACGTAATAATAGAAACTTTTACGTAGAACGGGCAACATAGCGTTGATTTAAAACCCAAAAATGTTTTGACAAGCTTCATAACCCCACATTTTCGTACTATACAGAGTGAAATGTGTCAAATTTCCATGGCCAACCGACTGCTAAAATAAAAGTGAATGAAGTATACTAACAAATTGTTACTAACGAAGTGCTATTGGAAGCAAAAAATAAATGGAGATTTTCCAAAAATGTGATTGCTGACTTCGCATTTTAGAGTGTCATTTTCCCATTATAGATTAGGTTACAAGAAGAAAATGTTGTAATACAAATAGTTACGTACCTTGGACTTTCCAACTGTACTCTTTTTTCGCGAAAAATCGAACAGTGAGTGCCCGTGAAGTTAGCATCCAGCGGAATGCGGTGTTTTTCTAGCACTATCTTTGAGGTACAAACGAAAATTTCAGTTTTACAAATAGTTACTAACGAGTTACTAACGAATGTAAACAAAATTTTTTTCATTTTCGAAAAAGTGGGTGCTAACTTCACGGTCACTTCTTTCTGGTCTGGATTACAGAGACTCAGTTGGACAAAATGCCGACGTTTCGATTTATTTTAAATCATCATCAGGGCTCTACAATAAATGATACATAAAAACAACTGAACAGATCCAGAATCAACAACAACTGGCTAAACACTAAAATACAAAACCAGGACATACATATATAAAAATATTGAATATCAACGTTCAGCACACTCACAAAGCAATAAATATGATAACAAACAAATAGAAAACAATAAATAATAATTTATCTTTAGGTGTACTGTTAAAAAATATATTATATCATTTCATAACAGCATTTTATTAACAGCAGATTCGTGAGCTCAAATTGACATACGTCAATCCAGATTCGAACGAACCTGAACCGGTCCCTTCCAAGAGGGTTATATGAATTAATTTTTCTGTTTTTCAATATTACTCCATTTCCTAACGAAGAAACTAATTAACTTTTGTTGTTTCACAAAAAATTGCAAAATGCAAAAACAAATTATAATTTTTTAAAGGCTTAAGCTCGGAAACTATTGGGACAACAGAGACAGTTTTAGAATAATATTGTATCAAATTCAGTTACTTCAGGAACGCTCAAAAAAAGTTTCCTCAAAAACTAGTCCTCTAGGGTTATAATCGCCAAAATTCGAAAAAATAACGATTTTTCCTGGTTTTTTCGATTTATGACAAAATTGAGTTCGTTGCTCGAATTCACAAATTTTGATTATTCATTAGGCCAACATCATTAACAAGTCTGCAAAAAATCAGAACTACCGGATTTGACGCATGCTATGACGTATAAATTGTGAGTGGACTAAAAAAGAAAAAGTGACACTTTCGTTCTCGTGAATTATCTGCCATAATATATGTACAAGTCAAAGACTCACTCTATAGAGTATTTATACGTTTGGAAAAAGAATCGGAACTATCGATCTTAATTTTCTGCTTACCTTAGAGAATCCTTCATTTGCGTAAGTTTGAGATATGCAGGGTCGTGCAACAGAGGCGCGGCGTTCCATATATCCACTTCTTTTTATCAACTTATTGCTCTTGATGATCATATCATCTTCATGTTTGTCATCTACTCCTGTGATTTATTGCTCTAACAATAGCTGTATTCGGGTTCGAATTTCGGACAGTCCAAGAATTGTTCTAGAACTGCGCAGAACTGTTGCGCCCTAGTTTCGAATCCTAGAACTGTTCGAGGATGGTTCTCATTTCATGAAAACCCGAACGCGTAACAAACGTCATATATGGCGCGTAAAATATTAAAAAGATTTAAATCTCACTCTCTGTTATCTGTGGTTATTTTGAAAATCCTCGAGGTTTTTTTGCCATCCATTGTTCGAAATCTTTTGTGAAAACCGTCCATAGTAAAAATTCTTTTGTCCAAATCATCTTGTTGAAATTCGTTCGTTAAAACTCTTCTTGAAATTTTACAATTATCTTATTGAAATCTTGTTTATTTGAATATAATGGTACTGTCTCCTCAACGGGACCTTCATTTTCAGTCTACCATTTTGGTTCTAATAGAATTTCAGGAATCAACAAGTTTGGTACGATATTATCAGCAAATTCGGCAAGGAACTCTTCATCACTGTTCGAAGAGGACGATAAAGAACTATTACCATCAAATAAATGGTTGAACTACATAATTCGCAAAATTAATGAAAACAGAAGGATAAGAATAAATAGTAAACAATTATAACTTTCACAAACAAAAGTTGGTTCATCTTTAGATTACCTGTTCAAACCTTAAGGTTAGGTTAGGTTTTTATCGACAAATTCTCTTTCATGATCATGCGTCGAAAATATCCCAGATCCATTCTCAGGTACTCAATTTGGATAATTCTAGGATCGTCCCAGGATGATTCTGACAGAACCCGAACACGAAAAAGTTAGTCCTAGACCAGTCCAAAAAAACCCGAACAAGAACATTCTAATGCGCAAACTCCTGACAGTTCTAGAACGGTTCTTGTTCGAACCCGAATACAGCTAATCACATATTACAGCGGGGGATTATCCTCTGTAATCTGTGCAGCTACGATATCGATAGAAGAGGCCAGTACCACTGCTCCGGGTTTGCATAACGTTTCAAACCGTCATTTGCTTCTGTATGAATTGATCTTTAGATGAATTGATATTGAATGCACGAATTTCCCCTCGAAAATTTTCTTCTAGGAAAAATACTCACCGAGCAGCAATAAACTCTCACCTCTCCGTAAATCGAATCGACCGCTGAACGACATTTATCCACACATATACAAAGAACACGCAGATAATGAATATGTTGATAAGTACATGGATAATCTGAACCTCGATAAAGGACCACGTTATCGTCGTCAACTTGCAGAAGATGTGGAAATCGAGCCCAAAAGTACTAGAGGCAATCTAGACGTTCTCGGTATGAATCAGAAATGAATGAATCTATAGAATATTCATTCGTTGTAATTTCAGGCGAGAAGACAAAACTGTACAGCAGTAAGAGTAAAGCTGAATTATTGGAAAATGATGCTCACGAAGCACTCATGACCATCTTCAGCCAACTGGGAAGATCAACCCATCCATCACATGAAAGAACAACGCCAAACTCTAAATCGGAACTTCCTGCCACTGAAACATCGAATTCGCACAACACTATTGATGAGCCTGTTAATATTATTCTGACTACAACAAAATTTCTAGACCACGACATTTCCCCGATAAAAGAAGCCATTAGATCTAATGAGGACCAGAAATCGAATAGTAAAAGAGAACTAAAAATCGATATAATAAAGAATGGTAAAATAATCAAGGAATACACGTCCAATGACAATGAGAATGAAAATGTGGCCTTCGATCAACCAACCCAATCAACTGTTCATCCATCTGAAATTCAAAACAGAGAATCAGAACACACCGTGACTGATAAAAACGCCCAAGATACAGTGAAGACTAACACAGATCGTTTAGAAAAAATCGAAGCTATTGATATTCCGCCATCTGTATCTGAATTGAAAGGGGCTTTCTTACCTACGGAGTTTGTACATAACATACCAAAATTCGTAGGAAATATCATTGATGAGATACAAAGCAATTACAGAGGCGATGTTCCAAAATTAATAAGATCTCGAAGTCAATATCAATATCGACCGTATTTGGAATCTGTGTATTCGCAAGGTCCGAGAAGTATGTACTATGGTCAGAATTTGAAGAATATGATTTATAATACACCATATTATAGACAAGTGAACCAACCAATTGCAGAGAATACAATTAACAAAAGAGATATGTCTCTAATGCAAACTCAGGAAAGTTTGAATCCTTACCTATCGAGAACTTTGAAATTCTTGAATATTTCCACCCAAAACGCGACAAAGGTAAAACGAAATTTTCAAGAAATATTAGGTATGGACAACGAAGATGATTATATCGAAGATCTAGCGTTCAGAACAGAATCAACAACCGTAAGAGTAGCAGAAGAGGAAGATGAAACATCATCTGTGAGAACCTTCATGAAGTCCAAGAAATTGAAGACAAAATTGACGACTGATTCGAATGATGATTTGTTCTACTCCACAACTACACCAGTCACAGTTCTTACAACTCCAGATTCTATCAGTAGTACATCCACTTCCCCCAAAACAACAAATATCACAACTGATACAACAAACACAAGAAACAAAAGATCAAAAAAATACCGCAGAATAAAAAGAAGAAAACTTCTATCACGACTGAGAAGACGATGTACTCCTTGTTCTGGTAACACTAGATCAAATATCCGACAAGTACAAAATAAAGGTAATGAACCAGAAATGAAACTAGATAAACGAACGGTAGTTGACCAATTATCCCCAATGTGTCGACAACGATGCCATGAGTTCCAACGGAGTGCCGCCACTGACTATGGAAGTGACTCAAATATGAAAAGCAATCTACAAGAGAAGAAGAATAGTTTCTTCGAGAATAAAAATAGTTTTGGTTCGCTAAGGGTTCCCAGATACGAACAAAAGGATAAGAATGATAGAGAAAAGTATTCATGTCCCACATATAATTGGGACATGAATTCAGATCCTGCAGAAGTGTATCAGAAAATGAGGTATTTCCACTTTAGACCACAAGCACCAAATTACCAACAATCTAATGATTTCTATTCTAATAATAATATGAATGGTGGAGGAAGACAAAACTCCGAATATTCTCAATCGAAATATTTTCAATATGGAAGAAGAAAGAGATGCTGCCAATGTAACTGTTGTAGAAAATTAATGGCGAAGTCAAATTGTACTTCAAGTGAACACATCATACAGAAAAGGGATGCTATTGATGGTGTCGATGACGAAGAAGACACCAATGAAGTGACAGAAATACTGGAGAAACGAACTGAATCTGATTATGGCGAAGAACCAGATCTTTCTGAGGGGCAGAATTTCAAAAAACACTACAAAATGAAGAAGTATACCAGAGTTATGTCTCCCAGTAAAAATTTTGAGGATAATTATGAATATGAGGAGGTTCCTAATGCAAAAAGTAATTTAATGGCCACAAAAAAAAGTTGTTATCCTAGAAAAAAATGTAAAAAGAAGAAGTTCAAACTGAAAAAAGCCGATCATCATTCTTGCCAAGTATCTTTTAGAGATCGACTTGCGCGACTCAAGAATAAATTATTCAGTAGTCAGCCAGATGATTCAGAAAAAGCAGTAAGAGAAGAGATTCCTTATAATAGCCAATATGAAGACAGTAGACGGTCAGAGAGGCAATCAGAGCCCACGCGTTTGAAAGAACAAGATTATGGCTTCACCGGACCTTCAAGAAGAATAGAATCGGCTGCTGATGCGGATAATAAACGACAATGTTGTGATAGTTGTTGTTGCCCTTGTGAACCCTGCTCACCCTGTCCACCACCTTGTAATCCTTGCCCATGTCCTTGTGATCCGTGTCCGTGTGACCCTTGTCCGTGTCCTTGTCCGTGCCCTTGTCCGTGTCCTTGTCCTTGTGATACCTGCCCATGTCGTCCTTGCCCTTGTGATCCTTGTTCATGTGATCCTTGTCCTTGTCCTTCACCTTGTCCATGTAATCCTTGTCCCTGTCCTTGTGATCCGTGTCCTTGTCCATGTAATCCTTGTCCCTGTCCTTGTGATCCTTGTCCTTGTCCTTGTCCTTGTCCATCTTCATGTAAAATGGTTGCTGATTCGGGAGATATGGAAAAAATGGAATCTCATATCAAGGAACGCTGCCCTCCCCCATGCTGCGACCCTTGTCCACCACCTTGTCCTAGTCCTTGTCCCTGCCCTTGTCCTTGTCCACAACCTTGTCCTTGCCCATGTCCATCACCATGCTTCTCAAATGCTGAAGAAAAAAAAGACGATAAAGCAAACGGAGATGATTATTCAGAAGATCACATTGTTGGTGAACGTTCTTCAGATGCCTTTTCAAATCTAGATTTTCCATCTGAAGTAAAGAAGTTCGAGAACCAGGGTGATAACCCTCATACACTAAGTAGGCGGTGTTTCCACGTAGCAAAAATTTCAGATTGTTGTAAACCTTGCTCATGTAATTGTGATCCTTGTCCATGCCCGTGTTCTTGCGAGCCTTGTCCATGTCCTTGTCCTTGTCCTTGCGATCCTTGTCCATGTCCTTGTCCTTGCCCTTGTCCCTGCCCTTGTCCTTGTGACCCATGTCCATGTCCATGTCCTTGTCCATGTCCTTGTCCATGTCCTTGCCCATGTCCTTGTCCTTGTCCGTGTGACCCATGTCCATGCCCATGCCCATGTCCCTGCTCTTTTGGGCCTTTTTGTTCATACGTCTCATTCGCAGAACCCTCGAATGATGAGTTGCACAAAATTGAAGAACGTGATCTTTCAAAGAGTAATATGCACGAATTAAACTCTCGCTGTTGCATGCCTTGTTGCGATCCATGTCCTTGTCCTTGCCCCTGCCCCTGCCCCTGCCCTTGCCCTTGTCCCTGCCCATGTCCCTGTCCCTGCCCATGTCCCTGTCCTTGCCCATGTCCGTGCCCTTGTCTACCTCCTTGTCCTTGTCCATGCCCATGTCCTTGTCCCTGTCCATGTCGATTTTCTTCCGATTCCGATGATGCTGAAAATGTAAGAGAAACTAAGTATAAAAGATACACTGAGCACATAAATGATGCATCTTTCTGTCCAATGCCATGTTCCTGCTCCTGCCCTTGTCCATGTCCATGCCCATGTCCGTGTCCATGTCCATGTCCATGTCCATGTCCGTGTCCATGTCCATGCCCCTGCCCATGTCCGTGTCCATGCCCCTGTATAGAATCTAAGGGCTACCCAGAAAGTAGTTTACATGATATTAAAGAGCGTTGTCCTTCTTCCTGTTGTGATCCCTGTCCTTGCCCATGTCCTTGCCCTTGTCCCGATCCTTGCCCTTGCCCTTGCCCTTGTCCATGTCCATGCCCCTGTCCTGAGCCGTGCCCTTGTCCTTGTCCATGTCCTTGTCCTGATCCTTGCCCCTGTCCTTGTCCATGTCCATGCCCTTGTCCCTGTTTCAATGCCAATCCAAGTTCATACTATCCTTCAGACAAGGAATCTGAAGTAGTGAAATTTCATAGAGTCATGGAGCGTTCCAAAATTTCCCCTCTAGAAGAATCATCATCTCATATTATTGAAGAACGAAGTCCAAATGTGTGCAATTATTGTCCAAGTTCATGTGATCCTTGTCCTTGTCCTTGTCCATGTCCATGTCCTTGTAGCTGTGATCCTTGTCCATGTCCTTGCGACCCGTGTCCTTGTCCGTGTCCTTGTCCTTGTGATCCATGTCCGTGCAGTTGTCCATGCCCATGTCCTTGTGATCCTTGCCGCTGTCCAATGCCTTGTCCATGTCCGTGTCCTTGCCCTTGTCCTTGTCCATCTTCTTGTATGGATAAAAGGGAAATGGAATATAATTCCCACGAGATTAAAGAACGATGTCCTCCAATGTGTTGTGATCCATGCTCTTGTCCATGTCCCTGTCCATGTCCTTGTCCTTGCCCTTGCCCTTGCCCTTGTCCTTGTACCTGTTCATGCCCTTGCCCTTGTTCTTGTCCATGTCCTTGTTCATGGCCACCTCCATGTCCTTGCCCTTGTCCTTGTCCTTGTCCTTGTCCGTGCCCTTGTCCATGTCCATGCCCTTGTCCATGCCCATGCCCTTGTGTATGTTTCAGAGGTGAACGAAAAAGTGAGGATGTGGGCTCACAAACACATGATATAAAGGAAAGATATCCTTACTTATGTCCAGACCCTACTTCGTGTCCGTGTCCGTGCTCTTGTCCTTGTCCTTGTCCCTGTCCTTGCCCCTGCCCTTGTCCCTGCCCTTGTCCTTGTCCCTGCCCCTGTCCTTGTCCTTGCCCCTGTCCTTGTCCATGTTTCAGAGGTGAACGGAAAAGTGAAGATGAGAGTCAACAAATGCATGACATAAAAGAAAGATATCCGTACTTATGTCCAGATCCTTCTTCTTGCCCTTGCCCTTGCCCTTGCACTTGCCCTTGCCCTTGTCCTTGTCCTTGTCCTTGTCCTTGCCCTTGCCCTTGCCCTTCGCCATGTCCTTGTCCATGTCCATGCCCGAGCTCCTGTATTACATCTCGATCGGATATACCAGATATTTCCCATTACCATGAAATCAAAAATCGTTGCCCATGCGAACCTTGTCCATGTCCTTGCCCTTGTCCTTGCCCTTGCCCTTGTCCATGCCCTTGCCCTTGTCCATGTCCTTGCCCTTGCCCATGCCCTTCCTGTATCAATTCTGAAGATGAGAACATTTTCGAGGAAAAAAACATTAATCTGCGAGATACACAAATACGGGATCCTTCTGAACCGAATGAGTCCGAGAAAAATGAGGATCATGAAATCATGAAGCGGTGCTATCCGAATTATCCTTCCTGGCCTTGTCCACACCCTCCATGTTCCGATGCCTGTCCTTCCCCTTGTCCAGCAGGCCCACCATGCCCATGTCCTTCTCCATGCCAACCCTGTCCTTGTCCATGCCCCTCATGTCCCTCTCCATGTCCATCCTGCCAACCTTGTAACTGTAATCCAACGAGAGAAACTCCTGAAGAAAATTCAGATAATGCTGATACTCATGGTAGAAATGAGCGTTCCCCCTATCAGGATTTCAAGTTCATGAATATGAACTTGAAACGTGAGGAATCGAAAACAACTGAATCAGAGTCGAGTTCGACAAAAAATGAGGAAGTGCACGAAATGAAAGGACGTTGTCCATACTTCTGTACGTTCCCTTGTGCATATCCGTCTCTTCCAAATCCGTGTGATCCATGTGTTCCAGATCCTCTCCTATATCCATGTCCATTCTCGTGTCCTTGTCCTTGCTCACCTTGTTCTTGCTCCCCTTGTCCTTGCTCTCCTTGTCCTTGCTCCCCTTGTCCTTGCTCACCTTGTCCTTCATGCCCTTCATGCTCGCCATGCCCAACTTGCCCTTCGCCTTGTCCTTGTCCGTGTCCTATATTATGTTACTCTCCCGGCATCACATCAGATAACGAAAATGTTGAAGGACATCAAATAGGTGAAAGAAGCTCTGGAATTCAACCATTCGATATAAAAAACAGCAGAATGGTGGATGAATTCAATAAGGAGGGGCAGTTGATCAACAGTGAACCAAGAGAAGTAAGAGAAGATTCTATCTATTCTAAATACCAACAATATAATTGTCCTCAATCTACTAGTCCATGTCGAAATCCATGTCATGATGCTTCCTCAGGTGATAATATATCTTTAAAAAAACGACAACCAGAGTCAGAAGAATTGACCAGTGATAAGGTCAGTCTTTGTGATCCATGTTCTTGTTGTCCATGCCCTTGTCCAATACTCTTCCCTTGCCCGTGTCCTTCACCTTGTCCAAATCCATGTCCCCCACCTTGCCCATATCCTTGTTGCAATTATGCAACATCACAGCAGCTTACATCGGAGCCTACACATAATATGAAAAAACGTGCATGTAATCCATGTCCACCAGGTTGCTACTGGATAGAACCTTTTTGTTGTCCCTTCCCACCTGTTTACCCTGATATACCATGTACTTGTCCAGATATATTTTGCCCCCCTTGCCCTTGTCCATGTCCTGATATTCCCCGACCATGCCCAGTGCCATGCATTCCTCCTTGTCCTAAATCGAGCATTCAGGGTTTCTCGAGTGATGGCGAGTCACATCAGTTAGTAAAACGTAAGTTATCATCAGAGTTTACAACATACAACCCTGAAAATGATGAAAATAAACGTACGAAACGATGTCCAAACCCCTGTCCGTGCCCCTGTCCAAACCCCTGTCCGTGCCCCTGCCCATGTCCCTGTCCATGCCCCTGCCCATGCCCCTGCCCTTGCCCATGTTTGAGATCTGATTCAGATGCATCGAAATTGGAAGATAACCACGAAATAAATGCCCGTTGTTCATCTTGTTCTTGTCCTTGTGAATGTCCTTGTCCTTATCCTTGCTGTCCATGCCCTCTACCTTGTGATCCGTGCCCATGTCCATGTCCATGCCCTCTTCCTTGTGATTCATGTCCATGTCCGTGTCCATGTCCATGTCCGTGTCCATGTCCATGCCCTCTTCCTTGCGATCCTTGCCCATGCCCTTGTCCCTGCCCTTGCCCTTGTCGTTTTCCCTGTCCCATGCCTTGTAGGCGTCAAGCGCAAAATCCAACTTCGAATCACGATTTAGATGAACGTTGCGTCCTGGGCTATTTGCGCGTACCATCTTCCTCTTCCTCTAACCCTTTCGGAGCTTGCGCTAATTCTAAAACACCAAGTCCTTGTGGACCTTGTGCGCCCTGTGGTCCTTGTGGGCCATGTAGCTGTGGGTGGCCTTGTAAACGTGAAAATAAAAACAACGATAACCATCGAATCGAAGAGCGAAGTTCGTCTTCTTGTTCGTATGATCCTTGCCGAACAATTTGCATACATCATTATCCAGAATTCGGTTTACCGAAATGTTGGGGAATCTGTAACTGTGCTCCTTACCGCGACTGTAATCCTGTATGTATTCCTGGACCTTTTCCGTGTCCAGAAATATGCTGTCATATACCGGAGCTCTGCCCCTTACCATGTTCCTGTCATTTTCCCTATTCTCCAGTGCCATGTACACTGAATTATGGAATTCCATGCCCTTGTACTTATTTGAACAAAAGGTGTTCAGTGCCATGCCACTGCCCAGTTTATTTGCCAGGGCCATTTCCCAATCCAGAGATTTGTTGTCCAATTCCGGAATTGAGTCCATTGCCATGCTCTTGTCATTTTCCACGTTTTCCAGTGCCTTGTGCGGTGACTTATCCGATACCTTGCCCATGTTCATATCTAGGAAAAAGATCTAGTATTCGCTATAGGGCGACTTCACCCTGGTTTTCCAGAATGTTCTATGCCAGTGCACCTATAAAAAGTGCCCCCAATACAGTTTCTGAGCCTAGTATTGCTAAACTAGACTCCCAAAATGAGATTGACTTAACGAATTTCAAATTCGATAATAATAAAAAAACCGAATTCAAAGAGCAAAATGATAATCAGAATACTCATAGCTCCAAACGAAGTATGGATAGTGGAAAGGGCCGTTTCAAGCGCAGTTTGCTACAAACAGATCCATCAGCTACAGCTAACCAGAAACAATCGCGGGGCTGCTTAGATTGCTGTACTCCTCCATATTGCATAGAATCTATCAGTTTCAATGACCCATATGCCTGTTATGAACCAGTTTGTCAATCGCCTTGTTACAAATGTTTTTGCGGTTATAGTTGCGATGATCCCGAAGCAGGTGGCATTGAACCTTATTGCCCTGATCCGTGTGCTGTATCTGAACCCACTCTGCAATGTCAAGATTCTGATTTTCCTTGTCCTCCTTGGTATTGGAATTGTAATGTCGTTAATCCTTGTTTGTGTAAGTGTCCTTGTGGGGACAGCAGGGTGGGGAGATCAAACACCGTCGAACCAGCAATTATACTACCCTCCACAGCATCCGCTTCCGATCTTATTGCAAGTCCGAATTTCGAAATTGATAACGCAGAAAAAGAGAAACGTAAGTGTCCGAAACCTTGCGAACCACTACCTCCCTGTCCGGCCTGTCCACCTCCTTGCCCTCTACCGTGCGACGATACGACCAATGACATGATAGCTCAAAAAGCAAGACAAGTCAATGAATACCTCAAGAACCAATATCTCAGTGGCCGTTACTCAATGACGAACCAAGTTATACCCAGGAACAGAAGACAGTTATCATCGATAGATAGTTCCATTTACGAAGGACAACCTGAGAAGGAAACTCTGGATAGACAGGTGAGAAGACCACACGGTGTCCCCAAAAAACCTTCTAATAAAAAACTGCCACAACAGAATGAAGACCTCAAAGATGTGGAGAGCATCATGTATGATAATGATGCTGATTTCTTGGATTCACATAACATCTTCAAGAGAGGAAATATCGAATTTGACGACGATGATATTTGCCCCATAGGAAAGATCAATCGCCGCAACTGCAACAGCCAGAAAGATTCTAATGGGGACAGCTGCCCGAGAAGTGAGCTCAATCCGGTAAGTTTATCCATTTCTATAATGTGATGCTCAATCTACCTTTTCTAGGAAGATTTCATGTTACTTCGAAAAAAAAGCAACAGCGAATACCAAGATATGCATTTTGCCAAAGAAATCGTTGAGGCGATAATGAACAAAGTGAATAAAAATACAAATCTCAAAATCAAAATCGGAAATGCTTTGAATAAGAAGAGAATTTATGAAACTGAAAGTGTAAGTATGACCTTGAATTCATTGTATTTAGTCTACTTTCATTTCGATAAAAAAGTTATTCTAAGCATCAACAACAGCTAATTAAAATATGTATTGTATCTACAACTTCTGTATTCACAAATTCAAAACGTGTACAAATATTTATGGAGAAAAGTCCAAGCAATCGATTTTAATTAAGTAACTGAAATATAAATTTCGATTTATCAATCAATTTTTGATGTGGAATACTCATTTTATCATTTCTTTTTTATTGATGAATTAAATCCATCACATTTGCTGGTTCAAATTTATGCAAAAGAATTAATTTAATATTATTACTGAACAAGTTTCACAAAATTATACGATAACAACGAGTTGATACTCAATGATTCTATTCATAGTCAGAAAGCTGGCGACAAAATCAGCAAGAGTTTTGTAGTGGCCCATAATTAAATATACTTTAGTATTGAGGGTGTACATGAAAATTTGATTTGTTCAAAAAAAATATATTTTTTCACCATTTTCAACTTTTCCGTACGTCCAACCCATAGACCTATAAAACACTATAAAACACATGGACGCGCCCTTCCAGAGAGTTTCAATAGCCACGAGTGCGGCCAACATGAGATGGAGCTAGTATGGGCAAGAAAACGTTCCTTAGAACGCCTTAGCGCTAAGCGCATACGATTTATTTCGATTTTTTTTCATATAGGGAAAATTAGAAATGGAATTTGCTTAGAAATATTTCGATAATTGATTATAAACGTAATTCTTTCAATTTGGGTATTAATTTCCGAGCTATATTCTGATTTCTTTTTGGTTCAATATCTGAAAAAATATTTCATTGATCAATATTGATCAAAAGGTTGAAAAATAGAAATTACAATCAGCATACAAATAAATTTTTCAACTGAGGATAATTCTTAGGAAGCATATTTATATTTTGTCCCAATGGAAAAGCTCGCATTTTGGGCATTTATTTTCTCTTCTAATCTCAACTGCTTCTTGAGTATTATTTTATCTAGATGAGAAAAGAATTGACATACATTTATTGATCTGAAATGAATAATTCAACTATGATATAATAAATCGATTAATACATTCGAAGTTACTATACCTGTGAAATTTCACTTTATCTGTCTTTTCAACTCATTTCGTACTATTAATTGCACTCTACGAGGACACCATTATCACTTTCATAATAGAAAAAGGATACGACATTCAACTTCGATCTAAAATTGATGAGAAAATTCTGAAAATTTCGATAAATACAAAGTGCAAACGAATGTTTTGCCCATACTAGCTCTATCTTATTTCGGCCGCACCTCATCTCTCTCTACGCCGTGTCCATGTGTTTAATATGTCTATGGTCCAACCCCACCAAGCAAACTGTCAGATTAACATGAACCTATTGTCAGAGATACGAAGGCTATATAAATTATCTCAATCTGACACGGTCGAATATGTAGGACAGCTCACGATTTTTTTTTACATCTTTGAAAACTTGCAGACGCTTTCCCCACCGCTGAACAGAACAAACCATTTTTTTCTGTCTTCCATTTAATCTTTAAAATCCATTAGATCTCCACGACGTTCGAGTAAATCCCGATTTAGCCTCGTGGGCTTTCCAACTACTAGACTTACCAATGGTTTCGTTATTAATCTATCATGACAAACATTCTCCATCAATATTTTTGAAGCGTGCAGAATAAAATATAACTTTTCAAGCCTCCCGAATATTATCTATCCTTATTTAGTCATTTGACAATATTTGAGAACGTTTTCACGCATCTGAGTTGAAATTTAAACTATTTAAGAATTCACAGGTTGTATCACACAGCCATTTATGCTATTTTTGTGTACCCTTCACTTCTCCCACACTTTTCAGGATCTAGAACGCAAATGATCATCATCCAGTAGAAGTTTCATATACAGCAACATTCAGAGCCGCACACATATTGTAGGTATGTGTGTCGGACTGAATGTTCAAATGAACAAATAAGGATACAACTTCTGATGTTTATGTTTCAGAACCAAAGGAGCTATGCCAAGGCTTGTAGTTTCGAAGAACGTGCGGAATACGAAGAGGCAAAAAACTTGCTGAGATCCGTATCTTGCGTTCTCAACAAATTAGTAAAAAAACAAATCGAAGAGAAATTGTGTGAACGGCTCCCGAGTCACCTCAAAAACTTTTTAAAACGAATTGTAAGACCGCCTAAACATAGAATAAGTCAACGGCACGACGACAAATACCACGAAGATACTTTTTTATTCAGGGCGTCATGTCCTCCTGCCAAACTAGATCCAGACACACGAAGTCAGCTCGAAGTTAACTTAGTCAAATTACTTGACCGGTACAATCAGCTTGATGAGGATTCTCGTAAGAGGGCGGCACCACTCAAAAAATTCATATCGAACCACCTCGATATGTTGAAGAAAATAGACGATGATACCTTCGACACGGAAACGCCATCATTCACTCCAGATACCTACATGGAACCGAACGAATCACCTCAGATGCATACAAGAAGTTCTGACGAATCAAAAATGGAAGGTCCAATGAAGACGCGGGCTTCCTTCAATAACCTGGACATGATGGAAAAAGACCTTGAGAATGTTAATCCCGAAAAGAAAAGAACGTCATTCCAACAACCGACCTTTGGAATCAATAATTTCTCTCCTGTAAAAATGGCTGAAGAGGACGAGACACATGAGAATAAATTGAAGAAACGGAACATTGACCTTTCCGATAAGTTTATCGAGGAAAACAAAAATTTAGAAAATAGTGAATTAGACGATGACTTCACATCGAATAAATATAAGAGATTGTTAAAAGCAGCTGAAGAAGTACGATTCAAAAGAAGGAATGAAGAAAAAATAGGGGAAGCATTCGGAAATAAAAAACTGGATGAAAATGATTCAGATGTTAAGGAACAAGACGACCAAGTAGCTTTCGACACTCCCCTTGTTTATAGAACATAGTTGATTCTGTTTATTGTTTTACCTTATATATTATTTAAGTGATTGGTTAAGACGTATTACTTTTTCAATGGTCACGATTTATATTTTATTCTATATTTATATTATCATAAAGTGTAATGAGCTATTATGGTGATTATATTTTCATCGCTTATATTGGAAGTTTTAATCAAACTATCGCTGATTAGTCCGCTCAAATTGGGATTCAATAAGAATTTTTATTTTTACAAAAGATTTTATGTCATACCCAAAATGAATATCAGTAGCCTTCTACCTTTAAGGAAGTAGTCTCAAATTTTACTAGCTAGAACAAAATAAACACATTCCACTATTTTTTTCTGATTCGGCCAATATACGAATATTTATCTATTTTGATCATTAAATATACCATTTCAACCTTGAAAATAAGCAACTATATTTAAAAAACAAGAAAACTTACTTTTTCAATTCTTTTTGGTGAACGGAGCAGTATTTATAATACAATAAATGAGTTACCGCAATTTCCTTCGCAATATACAGGCTGTGCCAAACATAACTTTCCACCCCAAATTTTGAGCTGGGAGGGTGGAATAACGAAAAAACGCTCAAATTTTGTTGAAAGGGGTAGAAATAAGGGTGTTCAAATGAGTTTGATATCACTACACCTCTATAATGATAACAAAACAACCTTCAGAATAACAATCTGAATCTATGAAACTACACATCAGTGAAGTGTTCTGTGAATCTGTGGAACCTTTAAACAGAATTGCATTGAGCAAATTTGCCCATTTTGCTAATTTCTCAAATATTCTTTATTTTTTAATATCTAATTACTCAAAAGGGCACGCTATACGAGAAAATATAAATATGTAGTATTTTATGTTCATATCAATTTTCATTAATAAGCGTTCAAGTTGATTTCTTCGAATTTCTGTATTTTATGGTAAGTACCTAATGGTCAAAATAAAGAAGCTTTAGGATATGGTGTGAGTGAAATTTTGCATTAGGAGACGATTAATCACATCAATGAAAAACTATATTTCGAAAATCATTGCATTCTATGCAATCGTTCGTGAGATATAATTGAGATGGAAAATTACATTTTATACAGGGTGATTCGTAACTCAGCTCATTATGCTGAGGGCAGATTGTTTGGACCAAAATATGGCGATCTGACCAAATATACCTCAATAAAATATTGCTGTGGAAAAAGATAGAGGGCGTTAAAGTTGAATTTTTTTTTCGTTTTTTGCTAATAATTTCGCTGTATATTTTTTCATCCGTTTTTAAGAAAAACACAATTGAACAGTTCAGAACATCGGAAGGGGATTAGAAGTAATGATTCATTTATTTTATTTATTTATTTCGACGATAAAGCATAATTAAAAACAATGTAACATAAAAAAAATAAACTTAAATTAAATGTTCTACGTGGCCTCCTTCGACTTCTATGCCTTTTCTAATTCTTTTAATCAAGAACTTTCGAACTTTGAAGAAAATATTATTCTGCCCCCTTATAAAAAATTCAACTTTAACGCCCTCTATCTTTTTCCACAGCAATATTTTATTGAGTTATATTTGGTCCTATCGCCATATTTTGGTCCTAACAATCTGCCCTTAGCCTATATCCCAATAGTTATGAATCACCCTGTATAGGTTTCTAATAACCCCTAATAGCCGAATTGGGAGAAATGCCAAAAGGAAAAAGTGTTTCTTTTTTCCTCCAGAATCTTGTGTTAAAATATATTTACAAGTCAAATACAATACTCATCCTGTGAACCGGGTGTCCCAGAATCGGTGGATTCACAAATATAACAATATAAATATTGGAGGGGAATTTGGTAAATATTTTTTGGCGGAGCTACAACCATGCAAAGGTTTAATTAGTTGCGATTGTTTTTTTTTTAATTTTTTAGAAAATAACACGGCAGAAATAATAAAATTTGTTATAATTTTTAAGAGCTGAAACTACAACTATGGATATACTATTGATATTTTTTTCTATTCGTATTGAGGGTATTTCACGAATGATTGTACAGACGTTCAGAGCAGATGCAGGATATTTAGGTGAGTTAATCAATGTTCGATTTGGTCATTGATGAGTTTTTCTCATAAATCCTATTTTCTGTTTTAGAATGATTTAACTCAAGAAAATATGACT
This sequence comes from Coccinella septempunctata, assembly GCF_907165205.1. NCBI lineage: Eukaryota > Metazoa > Arthropoda > Insecta > Coleoptera > Coccinellidae > Coccinella > Coccinella septempunctata. The sequence goes on along the minus strand of NC_058190.1, from coordinate 6,654,390 downwards.
TCAATATGTTAGGGAAGTAATTGAAATAAAAATCACAGATCACAGTTACAAAAATGAATTGACAAATAGGTACGTTCTTTTGTCTCCATCTATTAACACTCTAAGAAAAAGGCTTGTTTTCAATAGCTTCAGAAGTGTTTATTATTAATATAACCTCGCAATACAGAAAAAATCCAAATTCAATGAGTTCAACCATTTCATCCCTATAATAAAAAAAAATTTCGTAAAAACTCTCTTCGATGACCGAACCGCCTTCTTAAGTTTTGATGAATGAATTCGGAACATTTCCGGTTCAAACAGAAGAGTGTTATAATACTACGTGAAGGCAGAATTGAAAGTGATAAAGATTTTTTGAAAAAAACTTCCCCGGCAGAAATATTCAAAAGACTGTATCCCCCCGTTATCACAATTTTTCCATGAGTATCACAAAAACTAAAACCATTGACTTTTTACCCAAAGTATGGTATATATACTGTTGAAATTGCCATTAAGAGGAAGAAATACATCAAGAATTTCCATTCAAAAACAGCATTCATTAGTTCTTAATTTACGCTTTCAGTTCTGTACGTAGCTTCTTGATTTTCCTTGAATTGAAGTTAAAGGACGTATTGATGTCACCCCGTCTCTATTTTCCAATTTAGTTGGTTTTTTATGATTAAAAAAAGTCTTCAGTGTCTATTAAACTTGTTTTCATAATAATTTTCCGATTGTTTTTCAACATATTTGGATAAAAATAGCCGCGGGGTGACATCGGCGATTCAATTCTTTATACAATTTACCAAAAATGGTAAATATTCTTAATATTACCTCTCGCGTGGTAATTTCTATTTTTCAACATTTCCGTATTTGGGGTAGTATCCGTAAAGCAACCAATGTCGATCGCCTTTATCCCGAATCGTGGGTATTACTTCCCCTTAAATAAGCTATTTAACTATGCAAAAATATAAGAGGTGTGCTGTTACGGTATAACCGGAAGCTGCCTAGGTCTAAAAATATTTCAGGGAGAAACTTCATCGTCCAAACCCCCACATGCAAATGCATGCAAAATTATTATTAGTTCTCCATAAACATTCAATAGACCATCCACCTGATGGAAGATGAACTCTTCAAGCATCTTCCTGCTGATCGTTGCATGCACTGCAAGTCGTTATGTAGGGGGTCCACTTTCATCATATTCTTATACAGCGTGTATATTGTATGTGAATAGTTCCGAAAAAGTTAAGTTTAATCAACAAAGGTTGAGATATTTCATTTATTACAAAAGATGAAAATCATCGAAAAACTTGTTCAGCAGGGAAATACGGATTTCAAATATTTCAGAGGGAGAAAACTATTTTGTTCCAAAATTCGTAAGATTAGTATTTTTCAATTGATGAACCTAATTCTAACGAAACAAATTGTTTTGATTGATTGCCATTATGAATTATGTTTCATCTCGAGTTGGAAGCAATTCGAATGAAGAGAAGATCTCTGATAAACTTTCTTGTTTCCTCTTCTTTGCTGGTTTCTGCAGGATATCCAACTTGAGGACCGAATTAACTGGCAGGCTCAGGTGGCATACGGCTCGATGTTATTAGGGGAGGAATTATTTTTGTGGAATAAACCTCAGTAGATAAATCCGAGTTCGCACTTTGTTATATTCTTGTTCAGTAAAAGTTTTTTCTTACTCTAGATTATTTCCTAAAACTTATTAATCAGACGTTCAGTGTGACATTGTTTCATAGGAATAGGACAGGCGGTTTGAAGCTTGAATTATAATGATCTGTTCAGTATGACAAAACTGAGAGGTAATTACTCATGAAATCTGCGGTCGTTGGGAAAATATATGGAGTCGTCGGAAAAATATACACCGCCAATGGGCTATTAGACGTTTATGGAAAACTGATCATAATTTTGTCCTGAAAATTTGCGTCAAAATATCTTAAGACCTGTACTTTCTTTAATTTTTCACTTCTATTTATAGGGTGGAATTCGACGACTGAAAGACGGCAATTTTTTCCATGTTAGCTAAAATGCACCAATTATCGACTTTCTGTTTTCTGTAACATCTAAAGTACTCGTTCTGTCATAACATTATACCGATCGAAGTTATAAAGACTTCAATGGCCAGTATCTAAATTTTGAAGTTTGACTAATTGTAACCATAGTTTTATGCCAATATTTTCACTTCGCCCATCAATTATACTTCCTGGGATGCATCAAGGCTTATGATTTTTTTTTGCCACCATCCTGCAACTGTGTGTTCCTCTCCAGGGATTTAACGAACTTTATCTTGCCCTGACTAGAAAATGCCGAGGTATCTAGGCAACTACTTATAGCGTGGTGGAAGAGGTAAAGCTCCTTGATGGTGGTGGAGTGTTTCAGCACCCCTGCAGTATACAAAGTGTTGGATGAGGAGTCCATCCTTCTCACCATATAGATGTTGTTATATGAGCAGAGTGCCAATGCACTAAGAATTATGATACTTTTGAGTATTTTAGCTTTTTTTCTTAATTACAAAAGTGCTAAAATTCACTTCATTACTTGAAATTTGCTTAAAAATTATTAACTTTAACTATAGGGCTCAATAATGAAAGAATACGAGAGAAAAGACAATCTCAAAATATCGTTTCATTGAATCAAGTTCTACAAAAAGTGTTCAAAGTGGCCATCGGGAGTTCTACTAGATGCTTTGCAACGTCTAATGAATGATTGCTTTGTTCTGCTTGCAAGTCTCATTTCAGTCACTAAAAATTAAAGAAAAATGTTTACATCAAACTCTGCCTTGACTCATTGTAAGAGAAATTTATTTTGTATTCAATGCTGGAAATAGAGTGAGTTATACCATTTCAGAATCTCAGTAAAACAGGCATGATTTTTCTTGCATTGGCCCTCAGGTAACCATATTATTTTTTACACCACGCTAGGTTGAAATAAGGAAAAGAAAATAAGCAAAACGGAAAATTTGAGTTAGAGTTCAATGATTATGCCACACCCTGTATAACTGAAATACTTTGATGGTGTTGGATTTCCAACAAGAGATGCAAAGCTTTTTTATACTGGATGGAGCATTGCCACTTTTCGGATACAAGGCGTTGCTATGGAAATATTGCCATTTTATGAAATCACATCTTTTTCTTTGAATTCTAGATGTAAGATCGAAATTTCTTCACCGATATTTGATTTTCCTCCTGTAATGCGAAGCATAATTGTTAGTCGCTAAGCAACTAGCCCAGGGTATTTTTTTTAGCTAGGAAGCGAAAAATTTACATTTTTCCGACCGGGAATTCAGGAAGAGTGGTCTTACAAAGTTCTTTTTTATGTTGGGTGGTTTGTTCGGTCATTACCTCGGTTTCATCATTTTATCGATACATTCTGTTGCTATGGAAATAACGCTATTTTATGAAATTTCGTTTTTCTCATGAAATACGTCTTTTTATGAAAAACAACAAGATAGAGTATTAACTGAATTAAAGAATATTGATGAAATTCATCCGAAGAAGTGGCGTGCATGAAGTAGGTAATAAAAAAAGCCTTAATTTTATTTAAAATCCTTCATAGTTTTGTTGAGAGTTACAATTTTTTTTTCTCAAAGATCTACAAGCGCCTATGAAATTCATAGTGAAAATAGCATTTTCTCTTCATATTTCAATGATTTCACCTGAATATTCATTGCTGATGTTCCTTTAGGAGAAACTTCAACTTTATCCAATATGGTTGATGTCTGGGGATCTAGGAGGAATTTAATACGATTAAAAGATTTTGCTCTTGAGGATATTTGTGAAATAATTTTGCTAGATGAGGCTACACATTATTGCCCACAAAAACAAAATGCGCACTCCTTTAAAGCTGCAGGTAGTCCTGAAAAAAACTGTAATAATTGTTACTCATTAAAATTAAGTTTATTTTTATTTTAATTTACCGTATTTCAAAATAATAATCAAATATACAGGGTGAATTACTTTTGAATAATGACGACAACGTCATTTTTTTTAAATGGAACACCCCCATTTTGTCTCAATTTTCGGATCACTCTAGCTGAGCTGATTCCAAAAATGTATCACATGTTGATTCCAATTGGTACAGGGTCGATATCTGATTGTCGAAAATTTCAGCTTGTTTTCAAGTATCTTACTACGCCATCGGTATTTAGATTTCATGACTAATTTATGGTTATCCGGTGGACCTACACGGCGTAGTTAATTGAAGGGTCAAAATTAAAACGCAAGAAATTCATAAACCGTTGAATGGTTGAATGCAAATAAATAGATGGATAGTACTTTATTTGATACTTTCTTACATATACCAACAGAAGGTGTAGATCGTGTCACAAATAATATCAAAACAATTAATGAAAACAAATTACACAATTTTTTCCTGTAAAACATCAAAATTTTCTTCAAGGAGGTACTCATGTTTCAGCTCATAATGTTGAAATTCAGTATAATTATTTGTTACATAAATAATGCGATTTTCTCTGAAATGAAAAGATTTTTGCATCTCTCGATAGGTTTCATTTTCATTAATTTCAATATAAGAACTCGGTACATTTCATCGATTATACTTATCCATACAAATTATTCAGTGTATACATATCAATTTTTTTGGGATACAAAGTTTTATGCTGCACCGTTGCACATGGACAATCTGTACTACTATTGAAAAGCAACTTTTGGTTCGGACAACCATTAAAGAACGAGTAAATAGGAAATAAAATAAAATATTTTTAAATTAAATGTTATACAGGGTGTCCGGGGAGTAACTGTACATACTCATACCAGAGATAGAGTTGGACTAGCTGATTACGGATTGACTATAAAAAATTAATTTCTGGATTTCCCTAGAAAGCTACAGGGTGATTTTCTAACTTCATGGAAATACTTAGACCATCATAAAATCCAAAGTTATTGACGGATTTTATTGAAACTTAGGAGGTTATTGACACATGCTAAGGTGAAGTTAGAAAGATATCAATTATTTCATTATTCCAGGGCCGAACTCATTTATCTTCATTTGAAGTGTTCAGGGTTAAAAAAACACTTTGTATTTCGAATTACAAAAAAATGATTCGATTTTTAGAAAGAAGCTAAATTATGCATCAATTTTTGGTATCGCTCAAAGTTGTCACATCAACAATTATTTTTTTATGAATTTATTAATTTGGATAAAGTTCGAAAATTGCAATTTATTTACCTGAACAGGACTTAGTCATCTTGTGTAGGTCGAAAATAAATAATAAATTTTCTTAAAAAAGTCACTGAAGGTGAAGAAGACTAATGATTTGTTGATATACTGGGAGGCCACCCCTGACACGGATTTCACTTTGAGGGAGTAAATGAAGGTATTAAAAAAAAAATTGGTGATGTGTATAGGGTATACAGAAGCATATTTCAAAATTATTCTTATGTATACCGGGTGTTCGACAACAATGAAATAGACCAAAGTTACACTTCTTCCAGTCAAGAGAACAGCTGATAAACAGAATAATCAACTGTTGCGATATTTTAAGAAATAATGGCGATATGATTCGGAAGGCTGTATCCAATTTGAAAATTCGGCAAGAGAAATGTATACAAGCTAATGGTTTTCATTTCGAACCACTTTTGAAATAATGTTGACTCAGCAATTTATTCGTTTCTATTTTCATTTTTATCAGGTACTCTTTAGTGTATTTTAGTTTTTTTCATTTGATATTGTTTCGTTATTGAAGTGCTTATTGAAGCTCTGAACTTTTTTATAAATTTTCTACTAATACTTCTTCTTCTTTATATTCAAACATGAGATTTTCAGTTCTCTCCATGGTGAAAAATTCAATTTTTCGTACTTTATCCAAATTCAAAAATTCATAAAAAAATAATTGTTGATGTGACAACTTTGAGTGATACCAAAAATTGAAGCATAATTTAGCTTCTTCCTAAAAAGCGAATCAATTATTTGTAATTCGAAATACAGAGTGTTTTTTTATCCTGAACACTTAAAATGAAGATTAATGAGTCCGGCCCTGGAATAATGAATTAATTGATATTTTTTTGACTTGACTCCAGCATGTGTCAATAACCTTCCAAGTTTCAATAATATCCGTCAATAAGTTTGGATTTTATGATGGTCTAAGTATTTCCATGAAGTTGGAAAATCACCCTGTAGCTTTCTAGGGAAATCCAGAAATTAATTTTTTATAGACAATCCGTAACCAGCTAGTCCAACTCTATCTCTGGTAAGGGTATGTACAGTTATTCCCCGGACACCCTGTATAATATCAATGGGAACATAACGGAAATTTTTGTTGTCCTTCAATGAAAACGATGTGATAAGATTTTTACTTGGAAAATATGACAATTTTAGTGCTTGACACCCTAATTCCAACAGTTGACATGCTTTCTTAAAACTTAAGACCTCTGGCTTTGAAATTATTATTTTGTAAGTTGTTTATTATTAAGAACGTTGATAACGTTTTGATTGTCCGGTGTGCCGTATCATTAAAATTGCTGCTACTGATACTTTATTGATTTTGGTTCATTCAGTACCTTCTTTGAGATTGTTGGTTGTAATATTTCCATTGGACAACCAGATATGTCTATGGAACAACTAAGTCGGTAAAATCACATGTACCTAATCGTTTTTTCTCTTCAAATTCAAGAAGAGTTCATAATTTTTTAAACCTTCAATTACGCAATATGAATCAATGTAACAGGAGGAGCTTTCTTCCATCATTATAAACATTTCGTAATCCAATTAACAAGTTCCGATTCTGTAGAATTAGAGTTGTCCGGGGGACCTGATTATGGAAAATATTGTGAAATTTCGGGAGATATCTGCCATATATAAAGATAAAAATGAAACTGTATTGTTAAGAGAATGTAAGTAATAAGTTTGACTTATTCAACAATAATAAATGTAAAGTCGGTTTAAAAATACTTTTGAATAGTGGTCCAGGGGACAGGCCAAATTTGGGCTGTTTTTCAGTTAAATTCACTGATTTCTTGAAGAAACAGCTCTGCTCTATACAGAATCGTAAACAGTAGAAAACTATCTTTTGAATGAATTATTCAAATGTGGACAATAAGAAAAAAAATAAGAATCCACAATTTCATCATAATTTCTCATAAGCGAGAATCTGGAGAAAATAAGAAAATGTCGACATTTTTGCAATGCAAATTTTCAAGAACCCACCCTGTATGAAATGTGGTACAGAAATCTAGAAGTATCAAGTAGTGAACTACTTCTATTTTATTCTTCCCTATGAATTAATCCAATTCGTTATTGATAAGTAAAACACTTCTTTTCATAATCTTCAACATACCTACGAAGAAAGTTGAAAGCGATGATCTGAAAGCTGGTTGTAAATAACGTTGGGGCTCTTTCGAACATTTGAAAGCCTTTTAAATATCCATATATCTGTGTGTTTCGGTTTAATTGACTACTTTGTATCCGCGACAATGCTGTAACTAGTAATTTAGTAAAATGGAGTTTTCGGGAGAGCCAATAGATCATGACGAAAGACTCAGGTGTGCAATTTTGGTATATTTACATAATAACGGGGAGGCTGAAGCAGCAGCCGGGATCCCGTTCGCTAATTACAATTACCATTAGCAATTAAAAGAACAACTTGTAATTAGAACATTAATTTATACTGATGGTGGGCTTATAGAATCTGATACCACGCAGTCGCTTCAAGTTAAATCTAGAATACCTACTTAACTATTCAAAAATTATACGATTAACAGTTGATTTGACAAAAACAACATCCTCTATCAAAATTATTAAATAGATTATGCATGCACCGTAAAGAGTGGCGACTGTCGTCATTTTTAAGATTCTCTCACCGCAACGTTGGTTTGAATTTTTGCTGAATTTCATACAGAGTGTATTATAGTGATGATTACATTCATCAATTTTTTTTTGGGTGGCAAATTTTTCGGTATTCAAATATCATAAAACGCAGAGAAATTCGGTCCGAAACTTTTCTACGTCTTGGATTTTTTTATGAATTTCTTCCTGTGATAACAAAAAATAAAATGACAGATACACTACATTCACTTTTATGAAAATACTCGGTTGGCGGTAGAAATTTGACACATTCCACACTGTATAGTACGAAAATTTCAGGTTATGACGCTTGTCAAAATATTTTTGGGTTTTATATCAGCGCTGTGTTGTCCGTTCTACGTGAAAGACTCAGTAATTGTATTTTCTCGCAATATGAAATTCCCTACGTCGGAAAATACGAATTGGAAAATATGTAATGGACATAAAAACCGTTTAAGCATATAAACTAATCGAGAGGATTCCTTATCTGGTTATTTCGGTAGAAAGTACAAGAGTTTTTTGCTATGAAAAAATAAGTATCATTTATATTTTGAAAATTTTCGCAAGAAAGTAATTTATTAATTATCTTCCGCATATTTGCGTGTAGTGTGTCAATACAGGAGTGTTCATGTTCATATTCATCAAGTTTGTCGTTGCTGGCTGAACATAAAATAAAATACTGCCACCATCTTTTCCGGTCTCGAAAAGGAAGAAAATTTTTTGTCATCCCCTTCACTCACTATCTTCCTGATTGTGGAAACATATACTTATCTAAAATATACGTCGTTCAAATTCAGATGAAACACAATATAAAATAGTGTTTTCCAAAGTGTTTCACACAATATTTTTTTAAATTTGAATAGGATGCGTCTATGAATGCGAACTAAAAGTACCAAAAACGTCTATACAAGCGTACTTGCACATTCCTTTTGAATCGTCTACTGATGAAAATATTTAATATTTCACTCCGTTACTATGAAAGCATAAATGTTTTCATCATCAGTTGCGAAATATTCCACTTTTCGTAACTGGTTATGAAAAGTTTCAAAACGTCAATGAGTTTTACGAAGTGTCTCTTTATAAATACTTATGTCAAAATGGAAAAATGTATTTATTTTTGCCATGGAAGAAACTCAAGTTAGATTGGGAATGGAAATCTCTCAAAGGAAGTTATGGATAATTGCAAAACTGTTAAATTCCTCAACAAAATCATCTTGCATTAATGGAAGTCAGAATAATTAAAGGTAGAGTCAAGAGACAACTTCACCTTTAAACAAAAATTTTATACTTAAACATTAACAATTGACAGGAAAGCTGGCTCATTTATGGTTGTTTATTTTTAATACTTTGATATAATAATATCAAATGCCACCACTTTTTTGGGTCCCCCAATAGAAGAAAATTGTCTGTCATCCTCTTCATTTACAATCTCTCTATTTTTTTAAACATTCCGCTAAAATACAGGGTGTTCCTAAATTGAACGTACAAACGAAAAGGGGAGATTCCTCAAGTGAGTTTAAGGAAAAAAAGTCTCATAAACATGGGGTCGCAAACGTTTCGTTTTCGAGATACAGAGTGTTGAAGTTTGAATTTTTTTCAAGTTTTTTTCGTTGGTAGATACAACAAAACTACAAGAGACCGAAAAGTTTAGTATAGGAACAAAGCTTCTTTTTACATTTTTTCAAATTAACAGTTGCTCACCAAAAAAAAGTTCTGAAGAAGAACAGGTGGCAGTATTCCAGAAAAAATATCACCCTGTAGATCTTCTATCGAAATTGCCAGGTCACGTGGTGAGAACTCTAAAATGTAATATCTATGCCAAATTTCAGTTGAATATCTTGTGAAGTGTAGATACTATGAGAAAAAACTTGAAGAAAATTCAAACTTCAACACTCTGTATCTCGAAAACGAAACGTTTGCGACCCCATGTTTATGAGACTTTTTTTCTTAAACTCACTTAAGAAATCTCCCCTTTTCGTTTGTACGTTCAATTCAGAAACACCCTGTATAAGTCGTTTAGATTCAGATGAAACATAATATAAATTTATCTACATTGAATATCTAGTTAGCCTAGACCAATTCCATGCATGAAAAAAATATTGCGTTACCATAGCAACGAACAATAACTCATTAGAAGTATAAGTGTGAAGTTTGAGGTTAACCTTGGTGATTAATGTGGAAAATTGAACTGCAAGCTTCGAGATGTAAATTTTCCATTCAAGATGATGACCAATCGGGAAGGCCAATTTCTGTGTCAGTCACCGAAAATATCGATGCAGTTCATGACATGATTTTATCAGACCGTCGAATTGGACTAAAACGGATATCTGAAGCACTGAATATTTCATACGAACGCGGTCATCATGTAGTTCAAGTTAATTTGGACATGAGAAAAATTGCTTCAAAATGGATCTCCAAATGTTTGAATGTTGACCAAAAGCGTGCATGGGAAGCATCGCGTTCGATCTGTGCTCGATTTGAAAACGATGTAGACTTCTTGAACCGGATTGTTGCTATGGATGAGACTTGGGTACATTTCTACGATCCAGAAACAAAACAAAAATCGATGGAATGGCGACACTCTGGTTCTCCAAATCCTTAGAAGTTTCGTGTCCAAAAATCTGCTGGAAAAGTTGTCAGTTTTTTGGGATTGCCATGGAGTAATCATGATTGATTTTTTAGATAAGGGAAGAATAATAACCGGAGATTACTATTCGATATTACTGAACACTCTACGGGAAAAAATTGAAGAGAAAAGAAGCGGAAAGCTATCCAAAGGTGTTTTGTTTTTGCGTCACAACTCCCCTGCACACAAATCTCATGTTGCCATGCAAAAAATTCGTGATTAAGGGTTTGAATTACTAGAACACTCGCCTTATTCACCAGATTTGGCTCCATCCGACTGTCATCTCTTTCCTCAACTGAAAAAAAGTTTAAGAGGTCGTAAATTTTCTTCCAACGAAGGGGTAATAAAAGCTGTGGAGGCCTGGTTTGCAGAGCAAGAAGAAACTTTTTTTTTTATTTGTCTAGAGACGTTGCAGGTTCGCTGTAGTAAATGTATCCAATTAAGAGGAGAATATGTTGAGTAATAAAATATTTTGACATTGAAATTTTGTTTGGTTCTATTGTAGGCTAAGCATTTTTCAATAAATCCTCGTAGATTTGAAAATATCAGGGTTCATTCGAATAACCGGCCATCAATTCTAAATATCACTTCTTGATACTCAATCACTCTCGGCATTTATGTAATATAAATTGATATTAGTTGTGTCAACGTCGTTATGACATGAAGATTTCATGAGTGCCAACCTTACTTCTTTCTAGTCACAAAAACTTGAGAAAATTATTTCATGGCCAACCGAGTGTTTTAAAAAAGTGAATGGAGTATACATAGAAATTGAAGGAAATCCTCCAAAATGGAAGATGCCCTCAACATCAGCAGAACAGGGGCTTTTAATATAATTGGTGTCAAGATATAATAGTAAAATATGTTTAATTTTTCCTCATAAAATACCTAACTAAATTTTGTAAGAGACACCAATGAGTGGTTTAATACTCATTGTGTGGTGGTTTAATGTGGTTAATGTGGTTTTACTCTATGGTGACACGTGAAATTCACTGTACCGAAACCGCTAATGACCCAGTTGTCAAAGCGGAAAATTTATAAATAAATAAATGATATCTTTCCGATTCTTCATAATAAATCTAGGATTAAAGAGAATATAAAGATATTTTTATCAATAAACGGAATGTGCTCAAGATATACACAAGCCATCCTCACGTTTTCTGAATTATTTATTATTCTGAATTACAAATTTTATTTTAAGAAATTTAAAGGGTGCTCCTAAATTGAAGAAACAAACGAAATGGGAATATTTCTTAAGTAATTTTGAGCAAAAAAATGTCCCATAAACGTGGCAGCTCAAACGTTTCGTTTTCGAGATACAGGGTGTTAAAGTTTGAATTTTTGAATTGGTATCAAAACAAGTTGTGAAAACATACCTATTCATCAAAGATTATAGAGTAGTGATGAAAGCGCCATCTGTGTTTCAAATGTGTTTCTAAGACTGGTTAAAATATTAATTCGAGGACCATTTGCAGAAACATATAAAATTTTTTGAGATTTAAAATGGACATTTTGATCGAATAGGTTTTGAATATTTTGATCCTCATACCGCTTTTTATTTATCTAGCTCGATCTATTAGTTGCTGACTATTGAATTTTGTCTAATTTCTTTGTGAAAACCTCAAAATATCGTTCGAAAATAATTACATGGTGAAGAACTGTGAATCGCTAGAACTTCACTGTCAAATAAAATGGATTTTTCGAAAGAAAATGGAAATGTAAGTAATAAAACTGCTAACATGTGACTCCGTCATTCATTGATTTTAATTTTCAGTGCTCTGAAGTGGATGAAATTTTCATGGCGTAAAGGCATGCAAACACTATTGACTACACCATGTGCAGTGAACATTGTAAGTCAATTGAGAGTCAAAAAAAAAATATCACCCTGTAGATTTGCTTTCGAAATTGGCATGGCACATGGTGTGAACCATCAATTATAATATTTATGCCAAGTTTCAGTTGAATATCTTGTGAAGTGTAGATACTATAAGAGAAAAACTTGAAAAAAGTTCTAACTTCAACAAACTTTATCTCGGAAACGAATCGTTCCATCCCCATGTTAATGAGACTTTTTTCTTAAAATTACTCAAGTAAATCTCCCCTTTCCGTTTGTACCTACATCCAATTTAGTAACAGCCTTTATAATGTATTTTACTTTCTGAAGAATCACAATTGAAAAAAGTGTAGCGATATAAATAAAAAATTTCAATTAAAACATGGCTCATCTATCTAATATAGGAACAATGTGAAATAGAACCCCATAAAATGATCTGATACCCTACATTTTTCCCTCCCTATTCGATGAAATACAATAAATATTATATCAAATAATACAGGTTCGAGTTTTACTTTTCGATTCACGTATTGGGGAAAAATCCTCAAGTCCCGAAAATTGAATCACGAACGTAAGCTCTGGAGAGTGGACTTCCTGAGGGGATACCTTAGTCTTACCATAGGTATGGAATTCAATTATTACGAGATTTACGGGATTTATTGGATTGTGTACTAGAAAAAAATTACCTGGAGAATCTGTATTGCATTCTGAATAAGACACATGTTAACTTTTGAATCACTAGTTGAAGTAGATGTGAAGATATTCATCGATAATTCCGATGATGATGAGAGATACCTGGTGTTCGAGGGTGTTCTGAAAAATTCTTAGGGAATTAGGAAGGAAATCATATTTGAAATCTAATATTTTATGTTGTTCAACTTACTCTCCTTTCTGTTGCATTCATTTACAATATACCTACAAAGAAGCTTCAACGCACCTAAAGAGCTTAAAAGTTTTCCTTTTTCTCTTCAATTCATGAAAGAGATAATATTCCTTCCTCATAATAAAGAAGATATTATGCCCATATTTGAAGATTGGTGATTCTTAATATTCATGAAAATACCTATTTTATTAGCGGGTATTGATGAAAATTTTCCAAATCATTAACGTTGGAATTTAGAAAATTTCATAATAATTTTAGACAACACATAAGAAAACAATGCTACAAAAGTGCTATTCAATTGGAAAAAACATTGTTTTTCTAATTTTAACATATAAAGTGACCCTTCTCAAAACCCATTGACACTTTGAAACGTTTTACTTTTCGCAACCAGTTACGCAAAGTAAAATATTTCGCAACTGATGATGAAACGATACCTGCTTTCGTGAAAAATTGCATATTATTAAATGTCTTTATTGCCTATGCAATTGGCCATCGACCAGCGGTCCTTCAGCCTGTATTTTACAATTTTTGGTACATTTAATTAAATTTAATATTAACAATTTTTAGTACATCAATTATATTGCTTAAGGTGAAAACTGAAAGTTAAATATTTTACATCTCTCTATTGAAGATTTCTGAGTTGAGTTAAAAGTGGAAATTTTGGATGTATTCTTTTGGGTGTGTTCCTTCCTTCCTCATGATATTGGGCGATGACATCGTCTAACTGCCGTAACTTATTATAGAATTTCTTATTTAGTCTGCTCATTCTTATGTGAATAGGTTCTATTTTGGTTTTCAGGTAGAGTAAATGGTTTGGAGGATTATGAAGTTGGATATTAGGATGTCGCATTCGAGTTATGGCTCTCAATGGTACTGTGAGATTTTTAATCGCTGGAGGCTTGTAGTTTGCGAATGATGGGTGGGCGTATTCTAATATGGGTCTGCAGAAGTGACGCACTTTTAATGCTTATTCCTTGCTTTCTGTAAACCAATTTGGAAAAATATTTAGCTCTTGTGTGATAGACTTTTCGTACTCTGGCAGCTCCTTACGGTTGCTCGGGCGCCAGTGGGGCAATCAGTCAAACCCCACGTCTCTCACAGAATCCCCAAAGAATTGGAGAGCCCGGGTAGACTTGAGTATCAGTGGAGAAGGGTATCGATGAAGACTAAGGCGGTAGCGTCTTCTAAGTGTCTGCTTTTCAACGGTCTTTAGGCGTCAGAAAGAGTACTTACCTCTTCTAACTAAACTCTTAGATGAAACTGATTTAATGAATAGACTCTCACTGGCAAAATAATTGGCAACAAAAATAAATGTTCAACTATTTATTTCTATTAAAATAAAACTGTACACAAAAGAAAATAGACAGGTACACTAAATCGTGGACGTCAACGGCTGTGTCTGGTCGGCGCAGGACGGCTGGCAAACTTTCACTTCAGGAAAATGGACGGTTTCGGAAATATACGGAAGTAAGTCAAGTCTCAATTAAACTTAGTGTAAAGAAACATGCACGGTTTCGGAAAAATATTTCAACTAAGGCAAGACACAATTGAATGAAAAGTACGAACAGTTTTAAAAATAATAAACGGAATTCAGTCAGGTCAAAATTTAAAAACACCAGTTCACCGGGGTACGCCCTCTATCTCTGTCTCGGTGGTTTGTCTATGATCCGGTGTCCTTCGGTCTCTCTCTCGGTGACCTTAAGCTGGCTGACTGTCAAACAGCGGCCACAGAGTCCGGCGGTGAGGGTATTTGACGGTTATGGAATCCCAACTCTATGCTCGGCGAATCTAACCTATAACTATAATTCAAACGGTTGGAAATCGGGATGAAACGGTCAAATATTCAGGAATCGGAAAAATCAGGGGGGCCCAACGTCCTCCTGGGACCCAAATGCTACCCTACGGTAACGGAAAGCTATATACAGCAGGAAATGGTTAGCTCACGGTTTTCAGCCAAGCACAAGTCTAGAGAGAATATTGTTCCATAAAGGTGCAATGAAGCGGTAATAATTTCAAATATCACTTGCCTTAGAAATTCCTTTGTGTCTCGTAAGTACGGTTTTCACTTGACAATCACCTCACTCGTTCAACTCTCAACAACGATTCATACTGATCTTGACCTTCAGCGACGGAACTCGAAGAAGTAGGTACCCCGGAAAATTGTCCCCACCATGGGTAATTCATTCCCCCATTGGATAAACTCAAATTGTTCGGTAAATCAACGGGCTCGGAAAGAGACAGAAACAATTGAAGAGAAGGAAAAACGGAACAAGTTGAAAGACCTTTTTCGAGTCAGAAAAAGTACGGTTCAACGGAAAGAATTCTAAAATATATGAATTCTGAAAACAAGATATATTCGGTCTCCGCTACAAATATGGGACTGGTCGGTGGAAAACAATGACATGAAATCAATCGGTAAATCCCCCCTATGATAATTTAACGGTTTTCTTCCGAAATACTTCGATTGTCAGGTCCTATTAAGAAAGTATCGGTAGAGAAATTTCCTTTTCGTGGCGGGGTAAAATCTGCCTCGTCACATCCCCCTCCTTCGTCGGCAAAAAAAATAACACGAAGTTTTATTTTCTTTTTTTCAACCCCCCTGGGTATCGTTGCGGTATTTCTAAATGTCGGTTTCAGCCTGTGAAAGCTGCGGGGTTATTGAACTCGGCGTCATTTCATGACCTGATGAACTCAAACGGTAATTAAAAAAAAACTGTCGGTTGGCGTATCCACCATGTCGGTAAGAAGACTTAGCCTTCTCGGATTTTCAAATTGGAAAATTATTCGGTCAGGTTCTTAACGGCATATACCTTTCAATCCCAGGGGATTTCAGGTCCTTTATGTGGATGTGTCTGACAACCTTACCAGTGCCATCCTTGATGTCATACACCACAGGAGAGACTATGCCTACAACGGTATACGGTCCGGAGTATTTCGGAGCCAACTTGGCGGCAACTCCTTCTACTGCTGAAGATAAGGAATGCCCTCTTCGGTACACTTGGTCTCCAATCCTATGACGCCAGTCCTTACGACGTAGGTTATAGTGACTTTGCTGGACGAAGGCTCGTGTTAATCTAGTTCGGACAAATTTAGTTTCGGTAAATCGGTTACGGTTATTTACATGGTAAGCAACTTGCGGTTCGGTATCCGGTTCGGTGTGATTCCCTCCCTCCTTGATAGCAATCTCGGTAGAAAATTTGGCGTTCGGTGAACGCATTTCCCTATCAAAGTTCAAGAATGCTCTGGGGTCTTCGGTTGACTCCTGCTTTGGGGAATTCACTTCATCTTCCTTGGAAGCCTGGTACACACCTCTTTGGACAGTTGTTCTCATGGGCCTAAATTACATCCGTTTGGAGAATCTGTCCTTTTTACAAGGTTCTTCCACCACATAGGAATGATTCCTTGCCGGTTTCTGCTGTGAAACCTTGTATCGGTGACACTTGCTACATTTTCGGACATATTGGGCAATTTCTCGGAACATTCCTGGCCAATAGTAGCTGCGGGCTATGCGAAATTTGGTTTCTGCTATTCCCAAGTGTCCAGCGGTCGGTCGGTCGTGGTTTTCGAGAAGGACTTCTCTTCGGTCATCTTTCGGAACACATAACTTCCAGGGATTTCCCAATTCTGGCTCTGTAAAATCATCGGAATCGCAAAAATGGCGGTATAATTTTCCTGACACTATCCTGTAGTCAGGAAACGCTGTAGGAATCGATTTAACTTCTGCCAATTTCCTCCTGTACCATGAGCAACTTACACTGTCCTTGGTCAGGCATATGGTTCCTTCGGTCGGTAACGGTAGCGGTAACGGTGACGGTAACGGTAACGGTAACGGTGACGGTGACGGTAACGGTAACGGTGACGGTAACTGATTCTGCTCTTCCTGCGTCATGGGCTTGTCCTTTAGGGACCTGCCATTCAGAAAGCATTCGGCGGTTTGGAGATTGATGGAGAAGTCGTGTGCTCTCAGTACATCCATTCCCAGTACTACACTGATCGGTAAATCTGAAACTAACAACCACGTAGCCTCAATTTTTTCGGATCCAACCTGAACCTGTGCTGTGTACATTTCCTTAATCGGGATAGAACTTCCGTTAGCGACGGTGGTGGTAACGTCTCTAACATAATTCGGTGTTATTCCAGCGGCCTTGCAGTGAGCAGCCACTTCACTGCTGATGAAGGACCTGGTTGATCCGGTGTCCAATAGTGCCCGGAACTCCTTGTCTCCTATAAGAACAGTAATTATAGGACGGTTATCAGAAAAGGTTTTCTTCGGAATAATAGGGGATGGAGTTGATTGAAACTGACGGAGCCCCGGCTTTGGGTAGTTCCTCGGTAACGGACACTGACAATCTCTGGACATTACATCCTTCTTACCACATCGAGAGCAGAAAAGTATCGGTTTCGATGTACACTGTACTCGTAGATGGCCCTTACCACCACATCTCCAGCACTGGATTTCGGTTGGCGGTCGGACGGTATTCTTCGGTTCATCTTGTCTCTGACGTGTTGTAGAGTTTTGGACAAGTTTCGGTTTATCGGACGGTTCGGACAGTGTGCTGAGGTGCATTCCGATCGGTTGGACGTTCGGTGAGGGATTTCGGAAAGTAAGATGCGGTTCGTTGATGAGACTCTTTTGGATCGGTGGCAAAGCATAGTTAGCAGTTTGCCATTTGACCAATTCGAACACTTTTCCTTTTCGAAGCAGTTCATCTATGGTTGAAGTCGGTTGGAAGGCCAGGGCGGTTTGCAGTTCTGGCAGTAAACGTCGTCGGATGATATTCACCTGTTCTTCCTCGGTCGGTCGTTTTATGGTCAGCTTCTGAAACAGATTTTGCATTCGAGTTACATACAACAAGAGTCGTTCATCGGTTCCTTGAGTGCGTTTCTTGATTTCCTCCAAAAGGATGTCCTCGTAGTCGGGAGGAAGAAAGGCCTCTCGGAGTTGTTCCTTGAAATCGGTCCAGTCGGTGAAGGTGCCTCTCCGGGGAATGTACCAGTCTCTTGCATCCCTACGTAACGGCTCGTATATTGACTCGAATAACTGTTCGTGGCTCACCTTTCTAGCCTCGGCAAGATACTCAGCCTCCTCCAGGAATGAGGTCACACTGGTTGACCCATCGAACGTCAGGTTCCATTTCCACACAGGAACGGTAGGAACGATGGAATGGTCGGTGGTTTTCGGCGGTTTCATCGGCGGGTATTCGGTCGTCAGTTCGGCTTCCTTGGTCGTCGGTCCTTCGCTTCTTACTTCTCTCATCCCAGCGGTATCGGTAGGAGATGAGGCAAATGAAACTCTCCTGGTTGATTCGGCAAACTCCCTCGTTAATCGCCTTGACTCAGGGGATGTTATTAGCGGTCTATTTTCCTCACTGGTTCGGTCGGTTGGCAGTGCTTGTTCAACGGTAAATGGGAGGATGTCGGCGGGCGGTCGGTGGTATGAAGGTTGTTTCTGCAAAAAAGTACGTTCAATTTGTTCGGTTATTAATCTGCAAACTTCTTGTCGGTTTTGTTGCAGCCGGTCATCATGACTGGTCGGTCGGGATATGTCACAATCTTCTCCCAAGTTCAACAAGTCTGCTTCTCCAACGGTGGTTGAGCACGGAATCAGACCTGGACCAAGTCTAGATGCGCAGTCCGGTAATTCCTGGTCAATCAGCGACGGTGTGCCGGCTGACAGGTTCTCTGGAATACCACCTAACCAGTGAGTATTCTCCAGCAATCTCATAGCCATCTTCAGAGAGTGCTCCAGCTCGGTTTTCTTGTGAAGCAGACTGACAGCTTCCGGAGATAGACTTCTCAGTCGGCCTTGAACGTGCAGTAGCCGGCTCCTAATGCGCTGCAACTCATTGTCTCTATTATTAAAATCGAACTCACATATCTCTCCCATCAAGTCGAACAACTTGGCACCACAAACACCAATTTCCTGTGCCTGGTCAATTTCATCTCTTGGAATGAACGGTATGTCGGAATGGATGGCCCTTCTCAGTTGAGCTCTTTTCTCCTGAACGGTGTGTCCCACGGTGCAGCCTCTTGCCTCTAACTCCCATGTAAGTTCGTCACTTTTCAGTCGGTTGACATCCATTTTCACGGTACCAGAAACTCAGAAGAAAGATTTACAATATATACTATACGGATATATGCCAGAAACAAAGAACGGTTAACAATTTGCCAGTGAAGAGTATTTAAAGGAAACGGTACGGTTACGGTAACAGGAACTACTCACAGAACAGCAGAAGTCCCTGCTCGGGCGCCAGATGTGATAGACTTTTCGTACTCTGGCAGCTCCTTACGGTTGCTCGGGCGCCAGTGGGGCAATCAGTCAAACCCCACGTCTCTCACAGAATCCCCAAAGAATTGGAGAGCCCGGGTAGACTTGAGTATCAGTGGAGAAGGGTATCGATGAAGACTAAGGCGGTAGCGTCTTCTAAGTGTCTGCTTTTCAACGGTCTTTAGGCGTCAGAAAGAGTACTTACCTCTTCTAACTAAACTCTTAGATGAAACTGATTTAATGAATAGACTCTCACTGGCAAAATAATTGGCAACAAAAATAAATGTTCAACTATTTATTTCTATTAAAATAAAACTGTACACAAAAGAAAATAGACAGGTACACTAAATCGTGGACGTCAACGGCTGTGTCTGGTCGGCGCAGGACGGCTGGCAAACTTTCACTTCAGGAAAATGGACGGTTTCGGAAATATACGGAAGTAAGTCAAGTCTCAATTAAACTTAGTGTAAAGAAACATGCACGGTTTCGGAAAAATATTTCAACTAAGGCAAGACACAATTGAATGAAAAGTACGAACAGTTTTAAAAATAATAAACGGAATTCAGTCAGGTCAAAATTTAAAAACACCAGTTCACCGGGGTACGCCCTCTATCTCTGTCTCGGTGGTTTGTCTATGATCCGGTGTCCTTCGGTCTCTCTCTCGGTGACCTTAAGCTGGCTGACTGTCAAACAGCGGCCACAGAGTCCGGCGGTGAGGGTATTTGACGGTTATGGAATCCCAACTCTATGCTCGGCGAATCTAACCTATAACTATAATTCAAACGGTTGGAAATCGGGATGAAACGGTCAAATATTCAGGAATCGGAAAAATCAGGGGGGCCCAACGTCCTCCTGGGACCCAAATGCTACCCTACGGTAACGGAAAGCTATATACAGCAGGAAATGGTTAGCTCACGGTTTTCAGCCAAGCACAAGTCTAGAGAGAATATTGTTCCATAAAGGTGCAATGAAGCGGTAATAATTTCAAATATCACTTGCCTTAGAAATTCCTTTGTGTCTCGTAAGTACGGTTTTCACTTGACAATCACCTCACTCGTTCAACTCTCAACAACGATTCATACTGATCTTGACCTTCAGCGACGGAACTCGAAGAAGTAGGTACCCCGGAAAATTGTCCCCACCATGGGTAATTCATTCCCCCATTGGATAAACTCAAATTGTTCGGTAAATCAACGGGCTCGGAAAGAGACAGAAACAATTGAAGAGAAGGAAAAACGGAACAAGTTGAAAGACCTTTTTCGAGTCAGAAAAAGTACGGTTCAACGGAAAGAATTCTAA
Organism: Coccinella septempunctata; assembly: GCF_907165205.1. NCBI lineage: Eukaryota > Metazoa > Arthropoda > Insecta > Coleoptera > Coccinellidae > Coccinella > Coccinella septempunctata. Next base: position 6,633,695 of record NC_058190.1, on the reverse strand, counting down.
AATATATGAATTCTGAAAACAAGATATATTCGGTCTCCGCTACAAATATGGGACTGGTCGGTGGAAAACAATGACATGAAATCAATCGGTAAATCCCCCCTATGATAATTTAACGGTTTTCTTCCGAAATACTTCGATTGTCAGGTCCTATTAAGAAAGTATCGGTAGAGAAATTTCCTTTTCGTGGCGGGGTAAAATCTGCCTCGTCACACTTGATATGGTTCTTCTCTTCATCGACTTAGTATGCAGGTTGAAGTTCAATTTATATTCAATGTGGACACTAAGGTATTTGATAGAAGGAGCAGCTTTTATGATCTCATCATTGATTTTAAGAATTGGTGATGTAGAAGAAATTTTGTGGTCGAAAATTATAAACTGCGACTTGCCAGGATTAATTTTCATTCTCCACTTCCGGAACCAATTGGAGACCTCATCAAGGAGTTCCTGGAGCTTCTGTATGCATGCAGTTTTCTAATGTTTTCGCATGGGATACCAGAGTTGTGTCGTCTGAGAATTGCAAAATGTAGCAGGAGTTCATGTGATTCAAGATGATATAATGACACATGGGCGTAGCCAGGGTTGAGTTTCGGAGGGGGGTTTGAAATGAAATTTTTCTGATTTTGACATACAAAAGTGAGACTCTTTGAAACTTATACTACGTACTTCTATTATTTCGGAGGGGGGGGGGAGGCTACGCCCGTGTCATGACAGAAGAAATTGAAAAGGAGTGTTGAAAGAGGAGAACCTTGAGGAGTGCCTTGCTCTGAGCTAATGTATACAGACACAAATAATCCAACTTTAACTGCTGATGTTGTGCCTTCTAGAAAGTGCTTGCATAGTTTGATTAGGTGATATGGAAGTTGGATTCTATGCAATTTGTACAGAAGTCCTCTATGCCACATACAGTCGAATGCTTTTTCTATATCAAGACTCAACACTGCGAACTTCCATCCTTTCAATGTTGAGTTCTGTATATTGCCCAGCAAACACTGAAATCCAGTCACTGTACAGAAACTGTACTTCGTTGCTTCAATTGACTGCAGTGACGGTAATGCAATAACTGCACCAAAAAGGACCGTATATGTCCGGGTGGACTGTGCAGTTATTGTACAGTACAAACTGCATTCGACATACAGCCACAGCTGCACTTCAAAAACAGCGATGGTATTGCAATCACTGTACAGCAAGCTGCACTTCAAATGCAGCAGTGACGTGCTAAAACTGTACAGCAAGCTGTACTTTAAATGCAGTATTCACTTTGCAAAAACTGCACAGCAAACTGCACTTTAAATGCAGTGGTCACTGTGCAAACACTGTACAGCAAGCTACACTTCAAATGCAGCAGTTAAGTGCAAAAACTGTACAGCTAGCTGTATTTTATACTGTGCTCAAACTAATCAAACTATACAGTAAGCTGCACTTTAAATGTAGCAGTCACTACGTAAAAATTATATCGAAACTTGCAATTACGAAACAATATTCTATGTAGCAAAGTTTCCTAGTTATAAACAGAAAATCTATTCTGTAAATCGGAAACTTTCAATTTCACTTGATATTTTGGCAGTAAGTGCAGGGGTGAGTTCACGCGATATGAGGAATGGCCTGCTCTTGGGTGTGATAGTAGGTTAATGAACCCTAGGAGTCACCTACGACAATCGCCGAAAGCAGCGTAGTTCGTGCCTGCTATAAACGCCGGTTACGTAGAGGATTTAGAGCAATGCGTCGCCGGTGGCGCCATCGTTTGGCGTATGCTGCACCGCAATAGACGTGTATGCTACCCTGTGATCGCAACCGTCAAGAGCAGTGATGCCATCATTTGGCTAATTCTGGTACCACCATGGTGAGATGAAGTATTCTTCTACCATGGGTATAATCCATATTTTGGTAATGAAAGGAGTCTTCAATTATTGAATTAAATCTGTTTATGAAATGTCTCATTAACCTTCATAATCGAATTTTCAACTTCTTGAAGAAGGTATATGTTTAAGTTTTAGGAATTCCTATGAATTATTATTCTAGATTCTATTATTAACTATCAAATACTCCATTTTTGAAATGAAGAATTGCAAATACAGAAACTGTGCAGTCACTGTACATCAAAAACTGCATTTTGAAAATGCAGAATTATCAATATAGAAACTGTGCAGTCACTGCACATCAAAACCTGCGTTTTGAAAATGCAGAATTATCAATACAGAAACTGTGCAGTGACTGTACATCGAAAACTGCGTTTTGAAAATGCAGAATTATCAATACAGAAACTGTGCAGTTACTGTACATCAAAAACTGCATTTTGAAAATGCAGAATTATCAATACAGAAACTGTGCAGTTACTGTACATCAAAAACTACGTTAATAAAATGCAGAATTATCAATACAGAAACTATGCAGTCACTGTACATCAAAAACTGCATTTTGAAAATGCAGAATTATCAATACAGAAACTGTGCAGTTACTGTACATCAAAAACTACGTTAAGAAAATGCAGAATTATCAATACAGAAACTATGCAGTCACTGTACATCAAAAACTGCATTTTGAAAATGCAGAATTATCAATACAGAAACTGTGCAGTTACTGTACATCAAAAACTGCGTTTTGAAAATGCAGAATTATCAATACAGAAACTGTGCAGTTACTGTACATCAAAAACTGCATTTTGAAAATGCAGAATTATCAATACAGAAACTGTGCAGTTTCAGTACAGCAATCTCTGTGCTGCATTCTGGTGGCACTTGTAGTGCAGTATTTGTACAGTTGCTGTATATTGTGTTTGTTGGGTGGATGTGAGAACCCAGCAAACACTGAAATGCAGTCACTGTACAAAAACTGTACTTCGTTGCTTCAATTGACTGCAGTTACGGTAATGCAATAACTGCACCAAAAAGGACCGTATATGTCCAGGTGGACTTTGCAGTTACTGTACAGTACAAACTGCATTCGACATACAGCCACAGCTGCACTTCAAAAACAGCGATGGCATCGCAATCCACTGTACAGCAAGCTGCAATTCAAATGCAGCAGTGACGTGCTAAAACTGTACAGCAAGCTGTACTTTAAATGCAGTATTCACTTTGCAAAAACTGCACAGATAGCTGCACTTCAAATGCAGCAGTTACGTGCTAAAACTGTACAGCAAGTTGTACTTTAAATGCAGTGGTCACTGTGCAAATACTGTACAGTTAGCTGTGTTTTATATGCAGTTTGTTCACGCAAGAACTGTACAGCAAGCTGTATTTTATATACAATAGACACTGTGCTCAAACTATACAGTAGCTGCACTTTAAATGTAGCAGTCACTGTGTAAAAACCATATCGAAACTTGCAATTACGAAACAATATTCTATTAGAGAAGTTTCCTAGTTATAAACATAAAATCTATTCTGCAAATCAGAAATTTTCAATTTCACTTAGTATTTTTGCGGTAAGCGCAAAGGTGACTTCACGCCAATTGAGACATAGCCTACTCTTAGGGGTGGAGATTAATGAACCATAGGTGTTAGCTACGACAATCGTCGAGGCAGCGTAGATTGTGCCTGCTATAAACGCTGGTTACATAGAGGACTTAGAGTAATGCGTCGCCGGTGGCGCCATCGTTTGGCGTATGCTGCACCGCAATAGACGTGTATGCTACCCTGTGATCGCAACCGTCAAGAGCAGTGATGCCATCATTTGGCTAATTCTGGTACCACCATGGTGCGATGAAGTATTCTTCTATCATGGGTATAATCCATATTTTGGTAATGAACGGAGTCTTCAATTATTGAATTAAATCTGTTTATGAAATGTCTCTTTAACCTTCATAATCGAATTTTCAACTTCTTGAAGAAGGTATATGTTTAAGTTTTAGCAATTCCTATGAATTATTATTCTATATTCTATTATTAACTCTATATCAAATACTCCATTTTTGAAATCAAGAATTGCAAATACAGAAACTGTGCAGTCACTGTATATCAAAAACTGCGTTTTGAAAATGCAGAATTATCAATACAGAAACTGTGCAGTTACTGTACATCAAGAACTGCGTTTTGAAAATGCAGAATTATCAATACAGAAACTGTGCAGTTACTGTACATCAAGAACTGCGTTTTGAAAATGCAGAATTATCAATACAGAAACTGTGAAGTTACTGCACATCAAAAACTGCGTTTTGAAAATGCAGTATTATCAATACAGAAAATCTGCAGTCACTGTACATCAAAAACTGCGTTTTGAAAATGCAGAATTATCAATACAGAAACTATGCAGTCACTGTACATCACAAACTGCATTTTGAAAATGCAGAATTATCAATACAGAAACTATGCAGTCACTGTACATCACAAACTGCGTTTAGAAAATGCAGTATTATCAATACAGAAACTATGCAGTCACTGTACATCACAAACTGCGTTTAGAAAATGCAGTATTATCAATACAGAAAATCTGCAGTCACTGTACATCACAAACTGCATTTTGAAAATGCAGAATTATCAATACAGAAACTATGCAGTCACTGTACATCAAAAACTGCGTTTAGAAAATGCAGAATTATCAATACAGAAACTATGCAGTCACCGTACATCACAAACTGCGTTTAGAAAATGCAGTATTATCAATACAGAAAATCTGCAGTCACTGTACATCAAAAACTGCGTTTTGAAAATGCAGAATTATCAATACAGAAACTGTGCAGTTACTGTACATCAAGAACTGCGTTTTGAAAATGCAGAATTATCAATACAGAAACTGTGAAGTTACTGCACATCAAAAACTGCGTTTTGAAAATGCAGTATTATCAATACAGAAAATCTGCAGTCACTGTACATCACAAACTGCATTTTGAAAATGCAGAATTATGAATACAGAAACTGTGCAGTTACTGTACATCACAAACTGCATTTTGAAAATGCAGAATTATCAATACAGAATCTGTGCAGTTTCAGTACAGCAATCTCTGTGCTGTATTCTGGTGGCACTTGTTGTGCAGTATTTGTACAGTTGCTGTATATTGTGTTTGTTGGGAATGGTGAGTGGGTGATATTTGGATCTTTTATTCTTGAATTCAAACTGAAACTGTGGTATGTGTCGTTCGATATGAGTTGAAAGAATTGTTTTGATAACTTTTTCATATGATTTTCCAAGTAATAAGGTGATGGGTCTATAGTTGTCAACTTTCTGTCTGTCCAAATTGGCCTTGGGAATATTTATCATTTGTCCTGTTTCCCATATATCCGGGAATATGCAGTTATTTAGACAGAATTCATAAATTTTTAACACATATGTTTATGTATTGTATCTTCTAGTTTTTTCAGTACAATCCATGGAATCCCAACAAACACAATATACAGCAACTGTACAAATACTGCACTACAAATGCCACCAGAATGCAGCACAGAGATTGCTGTACTGAAACTGCACAGTTTCTGTATTGATAATTCTGCATTTTCAAAACGCAGTTTTTGATGTACAGCAACTGCACAGTTTCTGTATTCATAATTCTGCATTTTCAAAATGCAGTTTGTGATGTACAGTGACTGCATAGTTTCTGTATTGATAATTCTGCATTTTCAAAACGCAGTTTTTGATGTACAGTGACTGCATAGTTTCTGTATTGATAATTTTGCATTTTCTAAATGCAGTTTGTGATGTACAGTGACTGCATAGTTTCTGTATTGATAATTCTGCATTTTCTAAATGCAGTTTGTGATGTACAGTGACTGCATAGTTTCTGTATAGATAATTCTGCATTTTCAAAACGCAGTTTTTGATGTACAGTGACTGCAGATTTTCTGTATTGATAATACTGCATTTTCAAAACGCAGTTTTTGATGTACAGTAACTGCATAGTTTCTGTATTGATAATTCTGCATTTTCAAAACGCAGTTCTTGATGTACAGTAACTGCACAGTTTCTGTATTGATAATCCTGCATTTTCAAAACGCAGTTCTTGATGTACAGTAACTGCACAGTTTCTGTTTTGATAATTCTGCATTTTCAAAACGCAGTTCTTGATGTACAGTAACTGCATAGTTTCTGTATTGATAATTCTGCATTTTCAAAACGCAGTTCTTGATGTACAGTAACTGCACAGTTTATTTATTGATAATTCTGCATTTTCAAAACGCAGTTCTTGATGTACAGTAACTGCACAGTTTCTGTATTGATAATTCTGCATTTTCAACACGTAGTATTTGATATACAGTGACTGCACAGTTTCTGTATTTGCAATTCTTGATTTCAAAAATGGAGTATTTGATATAGAGTTAATAATAGAATCTAGAATAATAATTCATAGGAATTCCTAAAACTCAAACATATACCTTCTTCAAGAAGTTGAAAATTCGATTATGAAGGTTAAAGAGACATTTCATAAAGCGATTTAATTCAATAATTGAAGACTCCGTTCATTACCAAAATATGGATTATACCCATAGTAGAAGAATACTTCATCGCACCATGGTGGTACCAGAATTAGCCAAATGATGGCATCACTGCTCTTGACGGTTGCGATCACAGGGTAGCATACACGTCCATTGCGGTGCAGCATACGCCAAACGATGGCGCCACCGGCGACGCACTACTCTATATCCTCTATGTAACCAGCGTTTATAGCAGGCACGATCTACGCTGCTTCGGCGATTGCCGTAGGTAACTCCTATGGTTCATTAATCTCCACCCCCAAGAGTAGGCCATGTCTCAAATATCGTGAAGTTACCTTTGCGCTTACCGCCAAAATACCAAGTGAAATTGAAAATTTCTGATTTGCAGAATAGATTTTCTGTTTATAATTAGGAAACTTCTCTAATAGAATATTGTTTCGTAATTGCAAGTTTCGATATAGTTTTTACACAGTGACTGCTACATTTAAAGTGCAGCTACTGTATAGTTTGAGCACAGTGTCTATTGTATATAAAATACAGCTTGCTGTACAGTTCTTGCGTGAACACAGCTAACTGTACAGTATTTGCACAGTGACCACTGCATTTAAAGTACAACTTGCTGTACAGTTTTAGCACGTAACTGCTGCATTTGAAGTGCAGCTATCTGTGCAGTTTTTGCAAAGTGAATACTGCATTTAAAGTACAGCTTGCTGTACAGTTTTAGCACGTCACTGCTGCATTTGAATTGCAGCTTGCTGTACAGTGGATTGCAATGCCATCGCTGTTTTTGAAGTGCAGCTGTGGCTGTATGTCGAATGCAGTTTGTACTGTACAGTAACTGCAAAGTCCACCGGGACATATACGGTCCTTTTTGGTGCAGTTATTGCATTACCGTAACTGCAGTCAATTGAAGCAACGAAGTACAGTTTTTGTACAGTGACTGCATTTCAGTGTTTGCTGGGATATTGTCATCGCCAGGAGTGCTATTTTTGGAGCTATGGAGTAATTGGTAGTAGTACGTTTCTTCTATTGTTATCGGTTCCACAATGTCATCCCGCCGTTTGAAATAATCCTCATACCATTCATCTATATGTGCTCCATTGCTCCTATCAAAGAGGTTGTCGTTGCTAAATTTATATCTTGTTTTGTAGTGTTCAGCAAATAGTTGGGCCTTTTCTTGATCAGTTTCATATTCTCTGTCATTCTTGATTATTGTCGGTATCGAGAAATATTTCTTGTATTTAGACAGTTTATTCACCTCATTGTAGAATTTTTTGCATTTGGACTCATTGATATTAGTGCAAGCAGTAATCCAGTTGTTCTCTCTGTATTGTTGTATCATTCTGGATACTTTTGCTATAATTATTCAAGTCTTTTTTGAATTCTGGGTTTTTGTTTTCACAATATCCCCTATACATTCTCAGATATTAATTAACAACTGCATAAGTTTGTTGAGGTTCCTTTTTTTCGCTCATTTTTCTTTGATTTGTTGTTTCTTTGAAGTTTACTATTTTCTTTTCATTCTTGAGTTCCTCTAGACCTCGAAGAATTACTGTTTTCTGATTATTTGATTTCAGGATAAAACCTAATTTTGACGTCTTTAGAATTGGGAAATTTGGAACTCCATATTTTCCATTCTGTCCATTTCAATGTTTTCAGTATTTATATAATATATATATATATATAATTTATATAATATAGAGAATTCCATGTATTTGATTTCATTCATTCTGGCTGAATAATTTTTGATTATAGCATTTGGCGTGGAATTTGTAGGTTGTGGTTTTACTGTTTGTTGTGGAATATTTCTTGTTGTCATAGCAGATGTTGTTGGCTCGTTGGAATGGTCAATTTCCATTTGGGTCGGAATATTTTCATTGTTATTAGGTTTCAATAGCGGTTGTTTGAAAACGATGTCTGGAGATTTTTTTTCATTTTTTTTCTTGGTTGTTTGACGTGTTATTTTCTTCCTGCGTTTTTTAGTTGCTTGTTGTTTGTTTACGCTTTCTTCCTCCTCTGAGGCAATAGTTGAAGAAGTTCCACTAATATTGGACATTTCTTTCCTGTAGAAGGATTCGAAGTCTGCGGCGTTGAATGTCTATCGATTCGATACTTTGAATTGCTCTTCGCAGTCGTAGCTATATCGTTTAATAACGTGCGTAAATAATTAAACCTTATCAGAACGGTGCAGATGTGTTCAAGTCTGTTGTTCGATCGGTACTTGAATAAATTTTTAAAATCATTTCATTGCTGTAAATCTTCAAAGTCCCCGTGTATTCATATACGATCTTAGAATATAAAATATATATTGTATGCTTTAAGTATACGATAGTATCTGTTCGCCTTTTGCCAGGAGTAGCTTCATCACTCTCTCGTATCTCTCTGTCTATGTTAGACGCAACCACCGTTGACTCTTCCATATGTATTCGTATAGTTCAATGCCCTCAATTCGTTCTATTTTCATCGAGGGAGGAGTTGTTTTGCTCTGACGAGGTCAAATGAGACCGAAACTATGGTCAGCATCTACTCTTTTCCTACGAAATGGTATTTCTGTCAATACTTCGAATGATGTTCGTTTGTTAGTTCGATTCAAAGCGTCAACTCATGCAGTGTATTTTGAAATGTCTCTCATCTCATCTATTTTATCACCACAAAACTTTTTCGAGGAAAAATAATCCCCATTTCTATCCCACTATCCCAGCTTTATGAATATTTTAAATGCAGCACATGTATAGAAGACTCAAATTCGAAATGAATGAACGCGGCAGTATTATACGGTAAGCCATATCTATTCATTTCATGCCCACGGTTAGGTTAAATTAAAACGAGTCTTTTTGCTTATGCACAGATGCGATACAACTATAGACAATAACAAAACAAAATTCAGGGTTCCCGATAACTAGATGAATTCGGAGTCTTTGGACCTTCCAACCACAGGCCGTGCGAATAGAGTTGGAGAGCTACGTGCAAGAAAACAAAGACGAAGGAAATGAACAGCAGCATATCACTGCGGAAGCGCATTGTACCATTCGTGACAAAGCTCCCTAGATATTCTGCTCTGAAAAGTTGTATTCAAAGCACTCTAGACTGTTGGAGAGATGTAAAAAAGTTGGTTTTTTGAATTCAGTTGCTTTGTGAACTGGGTTATTAGTTTATCGCTGGAATGGACATAATCGTATGTTTCGGTTCAAAAGGGCTGGTGGCATTTTGAAATGTCCCTACGAAATGAACGCAGATTGGCGAGTGATAATTTTCAGAATGAGCATAAAAATGGTTGTTCTCAGATGCTTGGATTTATATCTTCCTTTCATAATATTTTCTAGTTTTTGTTACTTAGCTACACGTATACGTAGCTATAAAATGGAATGTCTAATAAATCATCGCATTTTTGGATTCCTCCTCAAATTTTGATTGGATTTCGATCAAGACTTCGCTGATACATTCGGGGTTTCAGATTTTAGACAAATACTTGAGCCTATTAGCTGCCGCGAAGAAAAGATTCGGGATTATGACAAAAATGATCAAAGCTACACTCCCTTCGCATTCATTTTAGCAGTCGGTTGGCCATGAAATAATTCTCTCAAGTTTTTCTAACTAGAACGGAGTAAGGTTGGCACTCATGAAATGTCGTTAATGTCATAACGCCGTTGCCACAACTAATATCAATTTTTATTACGAAAATGCCGAAAGCGATAGAAAAAAGAGACAAGGTTTCAGGAAGTGCTATTTAGACTTCAGGTCCGCTCCTTCAAATAGTTATACCTTGATATTCTAAAATCCACAAAACGTCAGACGGTAGCGAACATATTCAATGTAAGAGAATTTATATAATGTTTCATCTGAATCTAAACGACTTTTATATTTCAGCTGAATATTTCCATAATCAGAAAGATTGTGAATGAAGAGGATGACAAAGGGGAGGCCCAAAAAAGTGGTGGCATTGGAGAATTTTATGTTTGAGAGAATTAATGCGAAAAGTTTACTACAGGATTTTCGATTAACGTCATCGTAGAATAAGTACCCGAAAATTGATTTTTCTATTTTTCATTTGACTTGTCCTATACATTGTATATGTCTCTAGGTACCAATGAATACCTAATTATTATTATTATACCAATGTATTGAGATGAACACCCACAAATACGCGCCAGTTGTCCTGTTAATTGTTTATTCATGTGAAATTTTTGTTCAAAGGTGAAGTTCATCTTGACTTAAAACTTCCTTTAATTCCTTTTACTTATATTGATGCAAGATGATATTTGTTGAAGAATTTAATATTCTTGTAATTATCTGTTAATTCCTTCGGGAGATACCCATTCCCAACCACTGCATCATATGCATTTCATCTTCGGGTTAATATTTTTGAACTCTACAACTGATGTAACGTATTCAAACTTTAGTCAAGTCAAAGAAGATAACGTACATTAACTCTCCTTAAGCTAGTGCATATTATGATATTATACCGATCTCTTGTATTTTCCATGCAAATAGCTGGATTTGCCATGCCTTCAATCAGTTTGTATAAACTTCGATTATGTTCGTCACATATTTTCCGAAGCGATTCGACATTTAGATAAAATACGTAATAACAGAAACTTTTACGTAGAATGGACAACATCCCAACAAACACAATATACAGCAACTGTACAAATACTGCACAACAAGTGCCACCAGAATACAGCACAGAGATTGCTGTACTGAAACTGCACAGATTCTGTATTGATAATTCTGCATTTTCAAAATGCAGTTTGTGATGTACAGTAACTGCACAGTTTCTGTATTCATAATTCTGCATTTTCAAAATGCAGTTTGTGATGTACAGTGACTGCAGATTTTCTGTATTGATAATACTGCATTTTCAAAACGCAGTTTTTGATGTGCAGTAACTTCACAGTTTCTGTATTGATAATTCTGCATTTTCAAAACGCAGTTCTTGATGTACAGTAACTGCACAGTTTCTGTATTGATAATTCTGCATTTTCAAAACGCAGTTTTTGATGTACAGTGACTGCAGATTTTCTGTATTGATAATACTGCATTTTCTAAACGCAGTTTGTGATGTACGGTGACTGCATAGTTTCTGTATTGATAATTCTGCATTTTCTAAACGCAGTTTTTGATGTACAGTGACTGCATAGTTTCTGTATTGATAATTCTGCATTTTCAAAATGCAGTTTGTGATGTACAGTGACTGCAGATTTTCTGTATTGATAATACTGCATTTTCTAAACGCAGTTTGTGATGTACAGTGACTGCATAGTTTCTGTATTGATAATACTGCATTTTCTAAACGCAGTTTGTGATGTACAGTGACTGCATAGTTTCTGTATTGATAATTCTGCATTTTCAAAATGCAGTTTGTGATGTACAGTGACTGCATAGTTTCTGTATTGATAATTCTGCATTTTCAAAACGCAGTTTTTGATGTACAGTGACTGCAGATTTTCTGTATTGATAATACTGCATTTTCAAAACGCAGTTTTTGATGTGCAGTAACTTCACAGTTTCTGTATTGATAATTCTGCATTTTCAAAACGCAGTTCTTGATGTACAGTAACTGCACAGTTTCTGTATTGATAATTCTGCATTTTCAAAACGCAGTTCTTGATGTACAGTAACTGCACAGTTTCTGTATTGATAATTCTGCATTTTCAAAACGCAGTTTTTGATATACAGTGACTGCACAGTTTCTGTATTTGCAATTCTTGATTTCAAAAATGGAGTATTTGATATAGAGTTAATAATAGAATATAGAATAATAATTCATAGGAATTCCTAAAACTTAAACATATACCTTCTTCAAGAAGTTGAAAATTCGATTATGAAGGTTAAAGAGACATTTCATAAACAGATTTAATTCAATAATTGAAGACTCCGTTCATTACCAAAATATGCATTATACCCATGATAGAAGAATACTTCATCGCACCATGGTGGTACCAGAATTAGCCAAATGATGGCATCACTGCTCTTGACGGTTGCGATCACAGGGTAGCATACACGTCTATTGCGGTGCAGCATACGCCAAACGATGGCGCCACCGGCGACGCATTACTCTAAGTCCTCTATGTAACCAGCGTTTATAGCAGGCACAATCTACGCTGCCTCGACGATTGTCGTAGCTAACACCTATGGTTCATTAATCTCCACCCCTAAGAGTAGGCTATGTCTCAATTGGCGTGAAGTCACCTTTGCGCTTACCGCAAAAATACTAAGTGAAATTGAAAATTTCTGATTTGCAGAATAGATTTTATGTTTATAACTAGGAAACTTCTCTAATAGAATATTGTTTCGTAATTGCAAGTTTCGATATGGTTTTTACACAGTGACTGCTACATTTAAAGTGCAGCTACTGTATAGTTTGAGCACAGTGTCTATTGTATATAAAATACAGCTTGCTGTACAGTTCTTGCGTGAACAAACTGCATATAAAACACAGCTAACTGTACAGTATTTGCACAGTGACCACTGCATTTAAAGTACAACTTGCTGTACAGTTTTAGCACGTAACTGCTGCATTTGAAGTGCAGCTATCTGTGCAGTTTTTGCAAAGTGAATACTGCATTTAAAGTACAGCTTGCTGTACAGTTTTAGCACGTCACTGCTGCATTTGAATTGCAGCTTGCTGTACAGTGGATTGCGATGCCATCGCTGTTTTTGAAGTGCAGCTGTGGCTGTATGTCGAATGCAGTTTGTACTGTACAGTAACTGCAAAGTCCACCTGGACATATACGGTCCTTTTTGGTGCAGTTATTGCATTACCGTAACTGCAGTCAATTGAAGCAACGAAGTACAGTTTTTGTACAGTGACTGCATTTCAGTGTTTGCTGGGATAGAGTTGATTTAAAACCCAAAAATGTTTTGACAAGCTTCATAACCCCAAATTTTCGTACTATACAGAGTGAAATGTGTCAAATTTCCATGGCCAACCGAGTGCTAAAATAAAAGTGAATGGAGTATACTTGCAACTTCACGTAAGGAGAATTAAATTTCAAGCTGTCATCTTTCTTAAAAAGTTTCACAGAGAATAATTTACAAAAGATGCCGAATTTTGATTCTACTTCTCATCAAAAACTTCCTTATTCGAAATAAATAAGAAACACATTAAAAATATTCCATGGAACATTTGCCTAAAATTGAAGATTTCGGAGATATTCAACAAATAACAGCCAATTGTTCCATTTGAATTCACTCTTTATTGAAATTTCAGATACCTGATTTCACGAGTGAAGATTACTTGAATCTCATTCATTCTATGGCAAGTGTAATGGAGTTATTGATAGAATAATTTCACTCTCCACTGAGAGATTTTCTTACCAACATAGATCATCAAGAGACACCATCAATTGAACAATAAATAACGAAATTTTGTTGTGGATGACGAATGTAATGAAATTAGATATCTTCTTCTTGGCTTGCCCTATCCGTTCCGGTCGTTTGCAGTCAACATGGCAAGCTTTATTTTATTGGCAGCGTTCCTAAAAAGCTGTACTGAAGTTTGTCCAAACCATTTGCTGAGATTGAACAACCATGAATGTCTCCTTCTGCCCGGTCCTCTCCTACCCTCCATTTTGCCTTGCAAAATTAGCTGTAATACTTGGTATTTGCTATTTCTCATTATTTGGCCAAACAGCTTCCACTGTTTGATGGTGAATACAATCTCTGTGTTTTTTCGCATTCGCCTTAGCACTTCTAAATTGGAAATGTGGTCTGTATTTCTGTCTATGGTATTCGAAAGATTCTGCGGTAGGCCCACATTTCGAAAGCTTCTTTAGCCTCTTTAGAGGTAGATACACAGTGTTGATTATTTTCATGCGGGCCCGGAAATCCTCTTAATGACGCTGAGATATAGGATTATGTTGATAAATTGCCGGACTGGCCCATCTTTGCCAAGTATCGACTACGATTAACGAAAATTAGTGTTGGAAGACCCTAAAAGAGTTTGCTGGATAATATCATAATCTGTGGTCCCAAACTGGCACCGCATCTTGCCCTAGGCAAGGACATGAGGAAAAGTTTGGAAGAGGCTTAAGTGCAGCGGTGTATATATAATATATATTATATATATATATATATATAAAGACTGAAGAAGATGTATCAAATTCAGAAATACAAATTAACAAAAAAATTCACACCGACGCTCTGATATAAATTGAAGACATTTGTTCGACGAAAACTATATAACAAGAAGGAGCTAGATCCACCTTAGACCTGGATGTAAATCTATCTTCCGAGTGGATCACAAGATGGGTAGATTTAATACACTGGCTTCAACCCATAGGATTTGAAAACGCCAGAAGAACGGATTATCCTTCCTTAATCTGATCAGATAAACTTTTTTATGGAACATATTAATTTCAATATTCGTTAAAAAAAACAATTAAAAAATATTTCGGTACAAAAGTTTTTGGTGGAAAATAAATTTTCAAAATACTTTTTTCAATTCAAACATTTTGATTCAGAAAGCCTGTAAGTGATCCTACTTCCTTATTTTATATCGGTACGTTATTTTTCGTTTGATCTTTTCATTATTCAGTTAATTCTGGCTCTGAGTAATATCCAAATTGTTGGCCTTGAAAAAGGAACAGTGCTGTTCCGAAACGTCAGCATAAAGGTATTTGTTAAGAAGAAAAAAATTGCTCTTTTCCAGACCAGTGGCGGCTCGTGCTCATTTGAACCAAGGGGGCTAAAACATTGATGTGCAATGATTATCTTTTCAATATAATAAAAAGTTTTGATTTTCTTTGGAAATGGTTTCCAGAATAAATTTTGTCGTCCACCGAGAACGAATCGTCCATCGTGTAATGAGATTTATTATTTGCCAGGATATTCTAGCTGACTGAAATTATTTCCTGAAATCTAATGTGTTCAATCTAGGTAAAATTGATGATACCTGAACTACAACTTTTTAACCCAACGAGATAGAGGAAAATGAATGACACATTACGGTCGTCTTTTTTCGAGAAAATTCACAGTAACCGGTTGTCTCAGAAAGATCCAAGTCCCTGTAATCGGTTAATTTAGCGATGGGTTTGATCCCGAAAACTTTCAGTGATTTTCAATGTACAGGGTGGGCAAATTTCGATGTTTTAGCACTACAGCTTTTAAACCAGAGGAGATACACAAAATCTGATACCCCATTCTCGTTCTCTTTTTTTGAGAAACTTACAATAGTAGTAGTGATTTTTGGTCACTTTCTTTTGTTTTCGAGTTATAAGCAAAAAGTGGAAAAATGGCGATATCGAAATAAATTTATATCTCCGCTATTACTGATGATAGAGCTCTGAAATTGAAACATTATACAGGCACTTTTTTACGTAGAATCCAGTGGCGTGCTCGCCTTTTTAGCAGGATTTTTAATTACGAAGCTATGACCCAAAGTTATGTTTTTCTAAATGGGAACACTAGTTTTCTGTGCAATTTTTTAAAAAGTTAATTTTTACTGATTTCAAAAATATATAACATCATATAGTTTGCATCAATATAAATAATAGAAAATGGTCAAAAACACTTTTTCCCAATATTTCTATGGTTTCAACTTTTGTTGAGCACAGAAAAATAGAGTTTCCTATAACAAAAGCAGTCTCCTTCCGGCAATGTCATTCTTTATATGTTTTTTACCAATTTTCACAAAATTTAAATCAAGATATATTTCATAAATTTTTAAAATAATGGAAGGACTAATAGAAGGAGACTGTGGTAATCATAAGATGCTACATTGTTCTATTCTCATCAAAAGTAGAAACCATAGAAATATTGAGAAAAAAGGTTTTCGACCATTTTTTTATTTACATTGATACAAACCATATAATAATAATAATAATAAAGTTTGGACTAGAAAATTGTCGACTGCTTAACATAACGAGAGGGAAAATAGAAGATGGTACGTTCAAACTCAAGGAAGGTGCAGAAATTGAAGCATTAAAGGAAGGAGACACATACAAGTATCTAGGCATAAAACAGGCAAGAAAAATCAATCAGACCCAGATGAAGAAAGAATTAACGGAGGAGTTCACCCGAAGATTGAGGAGGATAATGAGAACTGGTCTTAACAGCAAGAATCTGATAAAAGCGATTAACACCTACGCTTGCTCGGCGCTGAGCTATTCATTTGGTATTATCTCTTGGACGACCACCGATTTAGCAGCTTTACAGAGAAAAATAAGGACGATGCTGACTAAACACAATAAACATCACCCCAAAAGCTCAATAGAACGGACAGAGCTGCCTCGACATCTTGGGGGTAGAGGAATTGTTGATTTGTCCAACCGTATGTCCCAGGAAATTGAAGGACTTCGAAAATATTTCTTGAGCAAGGCAGCTTCGTCAGAACTCCATCGAGTAGTTTGTGTTGCTGATAGTTCTACACCATTAAAGCTACAACAGGATCACTTGGAAACCGTCGAACACTCTGCAGAAAGTAAAATGCAGAAACTGATTGGCAAACCTTTGCATGGGAGGCACCAGAACGAGGACAACCATGATTACGTCGATATATCTGCGTCGAACTACTGCTTGACTTCCGGAAGGTTGTTTCCTGAGACAGAGGGCTTCATGCTCGCCATCCAGGATCAGGTGATTCCAACAAGAAATTACATGAAGTACATCGCCAAGGATGCCTCAGTGGCGGACGATAGCTGTCGTTATGGCTGTGCGACACATGAAACTATCCAGCACATCACCGGGGGATGTCAGAAGTTCGCGGGCACGGAGTACAAAAAGAGACATGATGCTGTTGCCAAGATTCTTCACCAAGAATTGGCACTAAAACACCAACTTCTAACTTCGAAAAAGGTTCCTTATTACAATTACCATCCGGATGCTGTGCTGGAAAACGAACATCACAAGCTCTACTGGGATCGCACGGTTCTCACAGACCGGAAAATAACCCACAATAGACCAGACCTCATATTGCTCAATAAGGATGAGGACAGAGCATTATTCATCGACGTGGCAATTCCAAATAATAACAATCTTCTAGATAGGCACACTGAAAAAATGTCAAAATACAGAGATCTCGAGGAACAGACCAGAAGACAGTGGAAGCTGAAAGATATCAAGACCATCCCTATTGTCATTTCATCTACAGGCCTGATACCGAAGAAACTACTAGAGAACTTGAGGAAACTTCAGTTGGACGAAAATATCTATAGAGTCATGCAGAAGGCGGTACTGCTCGGAACGGCGAGAACTGTACGCAAGTACATGGGGAATGCAGAGGAACACCGTCTGCTCCGACAGGAAGTGCGGGTGGAGCAGGAATCCAACCTACAGCAGGGAGGCGAGGAGCGACCCGGACCCGACCACCACCACGAGCCCGAAAACCTGGAAAGGGCTCCAACAGAGCTTAATCCTTTTGATATCTGAGATATCTGGGATAAGTGAATTTTCCTCTGGAGAGGAGTGTGAAAGCCGCAAGGCTAAAGTCATAAAGATTTATTTCCAGAAAAGCAAAAAAAAGAAAAATACAATTAAAAAAAACGAATATACTTCAGCAAATGCATATCGGAAATAAACCGGGGAATCCCATGAAGTAAAGTGATTTACTCGTTATGGGAGTACCCAACTCATCTCCTATACATGAATAACATCACAAATTGAAAATTTAACAAAAAAAACCCTTATTAAAACAGACCAATAGTACATTTAAATCTAGAAGAACAACTTCAAACTCTCATCTTTCACATTTAGTAGCCATCTTCTTAGTTTAGTTTTCAACAAAGAAAAGTTGTTAACATCTCTTATATGCTGCGGAACCTGGCAGAACAATCTGGGAGCTATGTAGTGGAACGATCTCTGTCCCACGGTTTTCCTCGCTCTGTCAGTCACATATTGACTGTGTTCTCTGTACCTGGTATTGTGTTCATGCTCAATTGGCTTCAGGGCATTTTTGCTCCTATATTGCAAGCATACAACTCTATAACAGTAAGGCCTGGACACATCGAAAATAGGTATTTCCTCAAAAAGTTTTTCTGTGGAGTAGGAACGATCTTTGTTATAAATAATCTTCAAAAAATTTTTCTGTATCACATTAAGGTGATTTTTATGACAATTATATGCCCCTCCCCAAGCCGAAATGCCATACTGTATATGAGACTCCAACAGTGAATGATACAGAATTTTGAGCTCACGAATTCCAAGAATCTTTTCCATATGTTTAAAGGTGGACAGGATCGATCTTAACTTTTTCACTAATTGATTAATATGAATATCCCATTTCAAATGCCTATCTATCACAACTCCTAAATAGGGATATGATTCTACACCTTCGATATAACCTATTACATTCTCTCCTCTCAACATTAGGTGTTCGATGTTTGGCAAATTGGACTTACTGCAGCAAAGCGTCATGAACTTTGTCTCATCTAGATTGAGTGTCAAGTCCATTTCATAGAACCAGTTTCTTATTTTCTCCATAATGAGTTCTGCTTTTTCCTTAACTTGTGTCCATGTCGTACCAGTGAAGAGAATTACGGTGTCGTCCGCGAATGATGAAATATTAGCATCTATTTCCAATGAAAAGAGACCGTTAACATAAATTAAAAACAATAGATATGATGTTATATATTTTTGAAATCAGTAAAAATTAAGCTATTAAAAAATTGCACAGAAAAGTAGTGTTCCCATTTAAAAAAACATAACTTTGGGTCATAGCTTCGTAATTAAAAATCCTGCTGAAAAGGCGAGCACGCCACTGGATTCTACGTAAAAAACTGCCTATATAATGTTTCAATTTCAGAGCTCTATCATCAGTAATAGCGGAGATATAAATTTATTTCGATATCGCCATTTTTCCACTTTTTGCTTATAACTCGAAAACAAAAGAAAGTGACCACAAATCGCTACTACCATTGTAAGTTTCTCACAAAAAGAGAACGAGAATGGGGTATCAGATTTTGTGTATCTCCTCTGGTTTAAAAACTGTAGTGCTAAAACATCGAAATTTGCCCACCCTGTACAGGCCAATCAGAATTTAAGTTATTCAATAAACGGGACGGGTTTGATTCAGGTGAAACACGATGCAACAATTTACAGGATAACGGGGTAGTTTATCGTGGTCTCTCCTTAGCAACCTTGGGTGTACACGCCAAGTATTACCAGCAGAAAGACTTCGAGACCTCTGCCTATTGGTTTCCGTCCCCAGAGAGCCAGGCGACAGGAGTCTGCGGAAACAGAAATCTAAACGGAACACAACAGGGGTAGGACGGGGTAGGCTACTGTGGTCTTTCTGTGGCAACCTTGGGTGTACACGCCAAGCATTACCAGCGGAACGACTTCGAGACTTCCGTCGATTGTTCTCGGTTCACCAGAGAGCCAGGCGACAGAAGTCTGCAGTAAATGGGAACACGAAAACGGAACACAACAGGGGTAGGACGGGGTAGGCTACTGTGGTGGCAACCTTGGGTGTACACTCCAAGCATTACCAGCAGAAAGACTTCGAGACCTCTGCCTATTGGTTTCCGTCAATAGAGAGCCAGGCGACAGAAGTCTGCTGAAACGGGAAATCTAAACGGACACCAACAGGGGTAGGACGGGATAGGTTACTGTGGTCTTTCCGTGGCAACCGTGGGTGTACACGCCAAGCATTACCAGCGGAAAGACTTCGAGACTTCCGTCGATTGGTCTTGGTTCACCAGAGAGCCAGGCGACAGAAGTCTGCGTTAAACAGGGGGATTAACAATAAGGATCAACGCCATCAAACAAATAAAAGAATGCAACTTTGAATCACTTAAGTATGTGGTATCAAGAAAAGACTTACGGTTTGCTCTGGTACGGTCACACCACCAATAAAAGCAGCAAGAAAAATAAATCGAATTGCAAGAATCCTGAATAATGAAAATTAACAATCGAGAATCAAGCAAAGACTTATGAAAAAAATCAAGAGCTGAATGATGAATGAATTAATGTCGCACAAAGATTAAGGAAAAAACATGCATGACGTTCGTCTGGTGGTGTGGCCCTATTTATTAACTTTCCAACTTGTGGACTGTCATGTGACCAAAATTGCATCCAAAAAATCGGTATTCTCGAATATTCTCCCCAGAAGAAATATTCTGGGTGGCAGTTATCGGTAAAAGATATCCATGGGATAACCAATGGACGTCCTTTGTCCGTCAAAGGACATCCATCGAATGTCATTGTGTTCATTGAGTATGAGTATTCGTTGAAAAAGCAATCCATATTTCAGGAAATAGTTCATGCCGTCATAGAACACTCTGTAAAAGTTAGGAACTAAATAAAATTCCTACTTAAGTCGGAATAATTTGGCGAAAAATATTTTTGAAATATTTTATTATGTGGCCCTCTTCTATACGCCTTCGTAGAATTCATATTTCCATTCGTGAAACAATCATTTCTATACTTAAGAAATCGTGAAACTGCTCTATAGAGTAGACGGAAATCTTATCGTTTCGAAGAAAATTTCATAACAACAATTTTGCAGAAGAGTGCTTAGTATAGTAGTCAGTGACAACAACAACGGGTTGTCTCTGGTACTAGTAGTAGTAGAGTGCTAAGCATGCACTATATGCACTATATTTGATGTTCTGTGGCACTAACTTAGCAGAGGCAACCTAGCTTAGTGCTCGCAAAATCGAATTACTTCCACGTTCCACAAAGTGATTAGTAATCGCCATAAAGTAAGTCAAGTTGGGTCTGTTCTGTGGTAATCGCGAGCCTTTTGTGGGAAATCGGTGCTTAGAGCTCGAGACTCGAGAGCACTTTTTATCAGTGCTCGGTCTATAAGAATGATTGCAAATAAATCTTGCACTTGTGAATTTAGTATGTTTACTATTCTCCGTATTGAATATTCAGTGAGGTAATAATCGAAATCACACCAAAATTGTGGATAGTAGACACTCCATAACGTCCATAACCAAAATTCTAGGTAAATTCCCAAAAATTTATAATTGATCATGTCATTTGAGAAACGAAGTTAATAGCTAGGGATACTTACGTTACAACCGGAAAAGTGATTTTTTTTTTCAGATTTTCATCCCGGATAAAATACTGAATATATCTTTTGTGACGAAGTTGCATTTCTTGCGATTGTATTTCTTACCACGAGACAACAAATAAAATTGTGAAATCCGATTCTGACTTTCACTGGTTATCGCTAACACCCTAGATAACACCGAACCTTGTCTTCGGCTTGGAGCCACCAGGATAGGTTTGCAATTTTCCCTTCAAAGAATAGCTGGCGCTCGAGATGCCAGAGAAAAGGGCGTTACACTTTTTTCGTCATCCTCAACAAAAAATGACATTTTAAGCACTAACTCCTAAACGAAGAGTTGGCTATTTTTGAAGTCAAGTATTTTTCGTCGGCATCAGACACTTCACGTCCGCTGTCGTCACTCTGATGAAAATACTAGAGCGACGATTAAATCAATTTCGTGAATCCACGATTTGATAAATAAAAGTGTCTGAGACCATAACTGTCCTTTGCTGTCGTCAAGTTAATTCTTTACTAAACCCTCTAATTATACGAGTCAATTATTAAGAACGTGGTTTGAATATCATTGTTCATTGTAATCAAAGTAACACTCCTCCAGAGCTGAGGGAATTGGCAGTTAGGGCAAAGTAGCCGAGGGCAGCAAAGAGGTGAGTATTTACTTTCATAAAGGTATGTGAGATCGACGAAAAAATATAATATGCACCTAGCAGGGAATAAACTTTCTATTGTCTCGCCTGCCTGCTAGCCTCGGCTATTAATTTGTAGGCTCGACTATAATAAACACCTCTACATCCGTGGTACATAAATAACTATTCTATACCTTTTCAAGTTCAAATTGGCGCTAATCAGAATCAAAATGGCATTAGTCAAAATCAAATTGGCAACATTAATTTCTAACTGGCATTAATCAGAAGCAAATTGGCAATAATCAAGTTCAAACTGGCATTTATCTATTTCAAATTGACAATAAACAAAATAAAGTTGTAACTGTAAAAATCGAATATCAAAATTTGAATGGAAAAAGAGCTGATTCAACAATCAGCTGTTTTTCTGTCTTTTTCGTTCAAAAATTATGAGTTTTTTTGGTTGAAACACTTTGAAAGTATAAGGTACTAAGTGTATTCGGGGGCTCTCAAATGAAATAAATAATATTCAAACAACAGTGATACAGTGAACAGTAAACGGTTATTCTGAAACACAATGAAGGGCTGAAATCGTCTCTTTTTTTGATACCTAACTCATTGAAAAACGCACGATTGTGGTTATCTTCCGTTTCTGTTCGGAATTTGCAAAGATTGGAGAAAATCGTTCATAAAAATATTGGCAAGGTTAGGATTGTTAATTGAGCAAAATATACCTCGCTCATATCATTCCTTCTGCATCGGATATGCAAGATATAAATCTTTGAGAAAATTTGTTTTTCCCGATTGGTTTGAATTAATGACGTTATTTACTGTGTATATCATTCAATTAAATTTTTTCATATACATATTTTATACAATAGAGGATTCGAATTCAGAACTCCCAATTTGGTTCTGTTTATTGCCAATTTGCAATTGACTTATGCCAAATTGAAATTGATTATTGCCAATTTGCTTCTGATTGATGCCAGTTCGAAATTCATGTTGCCAATTTGATTTTGACTAATGCCATTTTGATTCTGATTAGCGCCAATTTGAACTGGAAAAGGTATAGTATAATTTCGAGTGAGGTTATGAAGGAATATCCCGATGTATCCCAATTATAATTTTTGTCGTTTCAGTATTACACAGAATTCAAACTTCGAATTTTTTTCCACAAAAAAAAGTACTGTTTGTGAAAATAATTTTATTGAATTAATTTACACTATCTACAACGCAAATGAGAAATCAGTACACGGGACCATCATCTAAGTTATCGTCTTCGTCATTACAATAACTGTCACCATTATCGAAATAGTTATTGCCGTAATCAGTTCCATCGTCGATTTCTTCATCCATTTGCTCCTCATCATCTTCTTCTTTCTCTTCATCTTCTTCATCTTCCTCATCAACGACGTTCTCATTACCTTCCACATCTTCCGCGTTCGGTTCAGTTTTGACCTTATCGATGTTATAAGCACGATCGCTCTCCATTTTCTCCAATCTCTCCAGTCTGAAAGTTTAACAATGTTAATGTTCCATCGACAATTCGATTATTAAAACTGTTGTTTGAGCACCAATGGTCTTCCAAGTCATAATAATATGACAATAAAAAAAAATGAATCTAGTAGATATCCTATAAATTCTCCATTATTTTGACAAATTGTCAATTTAAAAAACGACAAGGTGAAATCTTTTTACACGAACATATAAAGGGAATATATTTTTTTTATTTATTCCACATTTTTCACCACCTCAATCAAGGGTTATAAGATACTAATGATATTATTGATCGTCTTCATTTTGTTTGAATATTCTGCTTTCCCAAAATATAAAGAATGTCCAAGATGTCGATATCAGAAAAATACCTATTTTTAAAAAAATGAGAATTTCAGATATTATAGACATTTGAAAATAGACCTGTGAATACCGTCACTCTTGTTGCTACAAGTCTTTACTTTTCTCTATATTTTTTTATTATGTAATCCTGAATGATGCTTTTATATACTCTGGCCTAAAATTTTAAGCTATCTTGTAATGAAATGTCATTTTTAGCTCAATCAAATATTTAAAATTAATACTTCGACCGACTTCAACTGAATGTACTGAAAAAAAAAGTACAATGCTAGTTGAGATGAAAAATTCTATTCGAGCATAATTCCAATCAATGAGTTTAGCAGATTTTTAAAAAAAGTGCAACAGAAATGTTATAAATTAAAGTCACAGTTAAAGTTGAAAAAGCCAACCATCAACTTCAATACATTTTTTGATACGTTTTCGCATCGACATTCGCAACCTATTAAAATCACTGGATTATTTCTAATTTGTTCACAACCATTCATCAAATGTTCCTCCAATTATTGAATATTTTGAACTGGAGCTGACTACATGTATTCCTTCAGATATTTCAATAAAAAAATCTCGGGGATTCGAATCCGGAGACCCACGAAGTCGATCCATCTCTGATTATAAAATTTCCTTCAATCCGAAAGAAATGCGCAGGTGCTCCATCATACATAAGAAACCATATTTGAAACAGTTGCAGGAAAGTCCATTAAAATTTGATGCTCCATCAAAATGTTAATCCTCAATTTTTCCTTTCAAAAACGATAGTTTTAAATTTTGATGAGGCATCAAATCTTAATGGACTCTCCTGAAACTGGGCCTTAGTCTATTTAAGCAAGGAGCATCATCCATCAAGTATGATATACATGTTGTGAAACCCTCTACACATAAGCTATCTTTTATAAGGGCTCCATATACATATTGAAAAATATGAACGAAACCCTGATTAATTTCACAAATAAACGATATAGTAAAAAAGGTATACTCACTTCTCCAGAACAGATTCCTCCTTTTTAGTCCTTTTAATTTTTCTTTTTGCTTTTAATTTTGGACGTAGTTCACTAGGAAACATTCTCCATTCATGGGTTATCTCCTTTTCAGGCAGCTCTAGCTTTTGTTTAAGGTCATCGCTTGATTTCTCTGGGAGTTTCAAAAACGAGTATGACAGTTGCATGAAATTTATTAAAGCTGTCTTCATTTCTAAAGCATAATCCAAATCTTCAGAAGACTATAAAATAAACAAACAGAAATGAACAATAGTAAAATGAACAATTAATTTTTCATTTAAGTTGGAAACTGTTCACAAGATGTATCTATAGAACCGAATAAGATATTTTCCGAAAATTTGTGGAATATAATGAATTGATCTATGCAACAAAAATATTCTCAGTGGTACTTGTGGTTGTACTGAAAGTTGATTTTGTTATTTCAAATGGGACACAAATATTTTATCATATTGTTCAGTTTTTTCAAGAATAATAGAATGATCACGCCTGAACAGGGAGGCAATGAATACAATAATAAGGATAAATTCAGATGCATACCACCCGCCGATATGAATATCAACAAGTGTTACGATCTGAATTGAACTAGCCAATTTGCCATCGTCAAGGCCCCAAATGGAGTACGCTCCATCGAAGAAAAGCAGATGCTGACCATGGTTTCGGTCTCATTTGACCTCATCAGAGCAACATAGCATTTTTCTCCGATGGAGAACGTTTGGAATTGATGGAACTTTATTCAATATTGGCACGTGCTACTGGGTACTATACATTTACCCAGAGCGCCACCCAATATGGAACGGTGTCCGATTCAATCCCCTCCAGATAGAAACCAAGACGAAGACAATAGCATATGTCCCATATTTTCTCTAATTCAGTACGCCGATTCGCTTTGAGAACAACAGACGTATGACGAATTGAGAAGTCCGGGAACACGTTCAGATCACGGCAGAAATGATGCCAGCGGTACAATAATAATAGAATGATCACGCCTAAACAGGGAGGCAATGAATACAATAATAAGGATTAATTCAGATGCATACCACCCGCCGATATGAATATCAACTAATGTTACGATCTGAATTGAACTAGCCAATTTGCCATCGTCAAGGGCGTCAAGGCCCCAAATGGAGTACGCTCCATCGAAGAAAAGCAGATGCTGACCATGGTTTCGGTCTCATTTGACCTCATCAGAGCAACATAGCATTTTTCTCCGATGGAGAACGTTTGGAATTGATGGAACTTTATTCAATATTGGCACGTGCTACCGGGTACTATACATTTACCCAGAGCGCCACCCAATATGAAACGGTGAATAAAGTTCCATCAATTCCAAAAGTTCTCCATCGGAGAAAAATGCTACGTTGCTCTGATGAGGTCAAATGAGACCGAAACCATGGTCAGCATCTGCTTTTCTTCGATGGAGCGTACTCCATTTGGGGCCAAAACGATGGCAAATTGGCTAGTTCAATTCAGATCGTAACACTTGTTGATATTCATATCGGCGGGTGGTATGTATCTGAATTTATCCTTAATATTTTTCAAGAATTTTCAACTACGGTTCATTCGAACTCCCCCAGACCAGAAAATTTTAGTTAATAGTACCTTGTCATTCATAATGATCCAAAAATTTTTCATACAAAAATCTTATTTTCTTCTACATTTTTCTAGTGGGCACTATATGAAACACCTTGTATTATTATTTTTTCTATTGTCATCATATTTTTGAAAATAATTGCCAATGAATAATGATGAATCCAAGATGTAGCATTCCTCCAAATTTAAAGTCGGCAACAAAATATCAAGCATTTCTCATTTTCTTCACTTAATTATGTATTTGAAATATTTCAACCAAAGAATTACCAATTAGTAATGATACTTGTACATGATTCTTATAAGTGATATTTTTATTTGGCAACTTTATACCTCTAATGGTGCTGCGCTTCTGAGGAGTGGTGTATACAGTGGGGGTGGATTTGAGAGCTGTGAAAGCGGTTCATTTCCAACAACACCCAAAGCATTCAACTGGTCCCTGTTGAAAGTTCTTTTTGCTCCACGACCCCTCCCTCGGCCCCTTGACGCCATATTGAATTATTGGGCAATTTCTAATTTCTTCAAATTATCCTTCACGGTTTCCAGTTCATGCGAATTGGTGAATTCTTCCTGAAATGAAAAAGGTACCTATTTATTGCTATAAATTCATTGATATTTAAGGGGTAGACATTTTTTAAATCTAAGTCTAAGAGTCTAACAGCAGGTTACACAAAACTTTGAATTCTCAATCAACCATTTGACAGACATTCGATTTCCAGAATGAAAACGCTGAAACATTTCAATTTCTGAATATATTGAAGAAATAGCAATTGATTACCATCAAATGAGCGTAGATTGTTCATAATTTGATGCAAGAACGATATTCTTAATGAATTATCAATGGAAAACAAATATACATATGTTCACCCATCAATCAAGTGTTGATTTTCCGATCAAGCTGAATTCGAAAACAAAAACAAAACAAAAATGATTGACTAATTCGATGCACTTTCATCTTCCAAACTTTTTACACCAGACAGTAATTCCTTGATAAAAAAGTTTCCCGCAACATGATTTCTTTCAATTTAGAATATATTTTTGTACTTGCAACACATATTCGCAAACGAAAGTATACAGGGTGATTCCTTTCAAAGGAACCACTGAAATAACTCCATGCGAAGAGCCTGGATTAAAAATGTTTCCAATGAAATTTTCATAGACTTCAGGGGGGTCATCGAATGCGGAAATTTAATCTGACCTTTGATCTAAATCGAACCAACAAACTACAATCACCACTCAAAGTATTAACAGAAATACCATTTCGTCTTGAAAGAGTAGATCCTGACCATGGTTTCGGTCTCATTTGCTCTGACGAGGTCAATATTTGATAACTGTTAGAAATTTTAATAGTAACATTTTCGGAATATCATCTATTTCCTCTAGATTATCAATATGGTGTTCTGAAGTGAGTTTTTCATTTCGACAGGAGGTGAAACTCATCGAAATAAAGCATTCAAGATAGCAGAGTTATCATCCCCTAATGTTGAATGCGATTCCGGGAAATTTCGAATACGGCTCTTATTTTTCTCGCGAGAAGCTGTGGACGCCAAATCAGTAAAAACAGATGAATTCAGCACAATGAATAAGCATGACTTCCTGATATTTTTTCTATTTTCTTGAATTTTTTGTAAGATTTCATATGGTATAAATAGTGAAACAAAACAAATTCAGGGAATGCCCAGGATGAAATAAAATTAAGTAGTAGATCATTCATAGCAGGACTAGTGAATTAGTGAAAATTACAGTCAAGTCTGCCGACAAGAAAAATTTTGGGCCTATCATTATCAAAAGGTACAGTATGTATCGCGTCAGCAGATTCATTGGATCCTGTGACTTATCAATTGAACAAAATTGAAAAGTGAAGGCTCGTTTTTACAAAAAAAAATTGCAAATTTTATTGGTTTTCGAAATTAATGTGCAATTTTTTTTCATTTCAAATTCTAGTTTTTCCGGAAACGGAAAAATGTCTCCTACACAATACAGAGTGATTCACCAAGCTGGGTTATAAGACGTTTATAAAGAACTGAGTGAAGAACTAATCATAATTTTCTGCTGCAAATTTGCATGTTCGAGTTTTTGATAATGCACATTGTCCCTAAAATACATTCAGACCTTTCAAACTTTGGGTTACATCGGAAACAGCCTACTATACTTCATTCAAATTTATTTTAGCAGTCGGTTGGCCATGAAATAATTTTCTCAAGTTTTTGTAACTAGAACGAAGTTAGGTTGGCACTCATGACATGTCGTTAATGTCATAACGCCGTTGCCACTATTATTATTATCAATTTTTATTACAAAAATTCGAAAATGCCGAAAGTGATTGAAAAAAGAGGCAGGGTTTCAGGAAGTGCTATTTAGAATTCAGGTCCGCTCATTAAAATAGTTATACCCTGATATTCTAAAATCCACAATACGTCAGAAGGTAGCGCACATATTCAATGTAAGAGAATCTATATAATGTTTCATCTGAATCTAAACGACTCATATTTAAGCTGAATATTTCTACAATCAGACAGATTGTGAATGAAGAGGATGACAAAGAATTTCCTTCTATTGGGAGACCCAAAAAAGTGGTGGCAGAGAATTTTATGTTTGAGTGAATTAATGCGAAAAGTTCACTACAGGATTTTCGATAAATGTCATCGGAGAATAAGTTCCCTAAAATAGATTTTTCTATTTTTCATTTGACTTGTCCTATACAATGTAAATGTCTTAAGGTACTAATAAATAACTAATTATTATTATTACACTCGTTATTACATCAATGTATTAAGATGAATAGCCACAAATACGCGCAAGTTGCCCTGTTACTTGTTTATTCATGTGAAATTTTTGTTCAACGGTGAAGTTGCATCTTAACTTGAAACTTCCTTGAATTCCTTTTACTTATATTGATGCAAGATGATTTTTGTTGAAGAATTTAACATTCTTGTAATTATCTGTTAATTTCTTCGGGAGATACCCATTCCCAACCACTGCATTATATGCATTTCAATCATTTCATCTTCGGGTTAATATTTTTGAAATCTACAAATTATGTAAGCCAAAGAAGATAACAAACATTAACTCTCTTCAAGCTAGTGCATATTATGATATTATACTGATTGATCTCTTGTATTTTCCATGCAAATAACTGGATTTAGTATGCCTTCAATCAGTTTGTATAAACTTCAATTATGTTCGTCACATATTTTCCGAAGAGATTCGACATTGTGATAAAATACGTAATAACAGAAACTTTTACGTAGAACATAGGGCAACATAGCGTTGATTTAAAACCCAAAAATGTTTTGACAAGCTTCATAACCCCACATTTTCGTACTATACAGAGTGAAATGTGTCAAATTCCCATGGCCAACCGACTGCTAAAATAAATTTGAATGAAGTATAGTTACTTATTTCAAATGGCTAAGTATTTTTACATAGCTGATTTGATAACAATTTTAACACTAAATGGTGAAAGCAGGAAAATAACACAGTTTGCGGTTTGGACTGAAAATGTCTACAGGGGTGTTTATGAGAAGATCGTCAAGTTATTATTATATATTAGCAAACATCATATATGTATTCTTTTGTTGCTGTATTGAGTGCATACATATTACCTCCATCATTTCAGTCGATTCTACTTAAAAAAAAGAAGGAGGATTACCTAAATGAATTTTCCAGTTATCAAGGAAATATAAGAGAAACAGCAATTTACAATTTTTTGATTAGACTGTGAATTCTGGAAACCACAGATGGAAACTTAAATTTGATAGAAACTTTACGAGTTTTCTCCTTGAATAGGTTATAAAATCCAGTGAGCTGCTGTACATACATTACAGTGAAATTGCAAGATTATTACTGAAGGGACATCCATCTGTTGCTTTAAAATTCAGTAAATATTATACACTTACCAAATCGTAGATAACTCTAACATAAAGAGAACAACTTGGGCAAGTTGCTATGTCTTCCGCAGAGAGAAGTTCTTCCTAAAGACGAATAATGGAATTAATCAAAAAATAAAGGTTGATCTCTGGAATTACCTTCGATATTTGGAATTTATCCCCACAAGGACAAGGATAGTAGTAAATCTCCTCTTCTGGGTCAAACTCGAAATCTTCTATTTCGATTTCGTCGTGGAAAATACTCATTTGAGCAATATATTAGAATATTAACAAAATAAAATCAAGTCAAATATTTTCGAAATCTAACCTAAAAATAATAGTGAAGTGACTTGTTTTGAGTTTGAGGTTAAAAGACCATAAAACATTAACAAAATATCTTACTCTTTCTTGCTTTTCATGGACCTCATTCAAACAAAAAAGGTTTATCTTTGCTTCAATAGTGTCGTTCAGGTATATGGAAGAAAAAAACATTATTCTACACACTCGTTGAGCAAGTTATTCGTATGTTGAATATAAGGTATATTAAAACTGATTTGAAAAGTGGAAAGTTTGACCAAAGAGTAACTCTTTGGTTTGACGCTTATTTGAAACAGCTGGTTTTTGTTTTTCTCGTTGACATTGTTGTCACTGCTTGTCAAATTGTCCAGCCTTTGTGTACCACGAAGGTGAAGTTAAAAATAAACCTTCATGGGGCCTTATTTTGTATAAATTCCGGCCTTCTAACGTTTTATTCTTGATATATGTGATATCTTTTTATAACTATATGAAAAATTCGGCAAGTATTTTCGAGCATTTCAAATGAAATATCAAATGAGTACTAGTTGATCTTTGTTGTCTCAATTCGTTTATGTACGAATTGAGGGAAAAAATGACGAATTTAATGTTCTTCCAAGATATTTTTGAGAAACGTAATATTGTAAATCAACATGATATTCCAAGGTGCCTAAAGATGGACGTCAATTCTATTTGAAGCCCATTACAAAACAAAATAGTTTCTGTAAAGACCATGAAGTATTCTATAGGGAACAAAATGTTTGTGCAACAAATCGATCATATTGAACAACAAAAAGATGAAACTGATAGATTACCTCCTAGTGATAGAGTCACATACTGGGATATAGCTGGATTCGTTATTTCTATAGCAAGTCATATAGTGGACGTTGGTTTGGATTGCAACTTGGCTGTGAGATATTATCTTAGTGGTCAAAAGGCATATTTTCTCACAACTGTAGCTTTTATATTGATACCAGCGTTAATAAATACAGCATTTAGTATAAGAATGTATGTGCTTGATGAATCTGAAGAATTGAATAAAAATAGAACTTTGACACAGCGCTGCACAAATAGGGGTGTGTTATTTTTAATAGTTCTTATATTTCAATTAGCACCAGTACTGAGGTACTTCGATGCTCTTAGATATGCGAGAAAATCTAAAAAGGCTGAGAAATTGAAAGATTATGAAAACCAAAGAAAATACTATGAACTTATGGTTAAGGAGGACTCGGATGTTGCGTTATTGAGAGTTTTAGAATGTTTTTTAGAAGCTGCCCCTCAACAAATTTTACAAATCACTATAATATTTTACAATAGAGGCCAGGATTTTGGTCAAGACACCTTTACATGTAAGTAAATAGTTGTACATTGCCAATGATTTTAGGAGTAACGAATAAATTTCAGTCTTCCATCAGTTACTGTCAATTGGAAGTTCTTTTGTCAGTATGGCCTGGTCGATGGCATCATACCATAGATTGCTCAGGGTATCGCAGAAAACAAAGAACAATATATCATGGATAGGAACTTTTGTTCAATTCATGTGGCATTTCATGGTTACAGGTTAGTAATGAATTATTCACATATTAATGTGATGAAAACTTGTAATGTGATATATGATTTGAAGTTTGCTCTCTTTTTTTTTACTCTCAGCTCAAGTTTCAACTATTGAAACCATATATTCTGCTTTAATATCATCCTAAATTGTTCATACAATATATATACACAAACGAGAAAAGACTCTGTGATAAAAGGAACCAGTCGCAACATGTTTCGACTCTCTAGATATTATGGGCATATGCCTCGTCTGCAACGAAAACCTCTGTATGACTGGATAGGTTCCACTATGTCATAATATTGCAAATTTTCTGACGCCAGTACCGTTGAATTTGAAGTCTAGTAAAATGAGAATTATGGGAAGTAATGCTAAATAGTGAAGAACATGATTCACTGAAACAGGTTATTCAACACAACTTTGCGATCACAATCATGTTATTAAAATTTATATAACATTTATTAATGGATTCAGAACACCTATTGATATGTGGTTTTCAAGGATATTACATTCGGAAACGAAAAAAAAATTGTTTTCCACATTTTTCCGAAAAAAAAATTAGGCTTTGCACCGATACCTGATCCATTTCAAGAATTCTCCAGTGAAACCAACAGAGCGAATTTTCGAAATAGAATTTCTCCATCCTCTTTTTGCGTTTTGTGTGTAGTATACCTCTTGATGATTCC
This sequence comes from Coccinella septempunctata, assembly GCF_907165205.1. Classification (NCBI taxonomy): domain Eukaryota; kingdom Metazoa; phylum Arthropoda; class Insecta; order Coleoptera; family Coccinellidae; genus Coccinella; species Coccinella septempunctata. The sequence goes on along the minus strand of NC_058190.1, from coordinate 6,600,917 downwards.
TTCAATCAGTGAAAATTTCCATGTTGTGGCAACGTCAACTAGTTACATTATTCTCTGTTCCTCTATTTTGTAGAGTCGGAATCGGAAATAGAGGTAGGTCCCCTTCAACATCATCTGAAAAGTCACGTGGTATAATTCTAAAATGCTCCTACGCAATCTTAAAATTTCAACATATTTAGCAAATAAAAGTGTTAATGAATAATTTATTTTTCAGTTTCTAGAATTTTGTGCATCAGTGTTATTGCATCCATGTATCTTGAAGCCACAATTCTAGCCATATCTTTTCATTGGTTCATCATGATGATTTGGCTTTTATATATGGATCAAGAAAATAATTTTTGCAACAACAATCAGTGCTGCAGCATAATGTTCTATTCAACGTTCAGTGCAGTTTACATTTTCACATTTGTAACCTTACACGAAGGTCCTACTGGAAAAAAATACTTTTTTTTCTATAGTTTATTGTTTGCGGAGAATACGGTAGCAAATTTGGTGTGGTATTTTAATGCGCCTCACGAAATTGAAAAGTTAATGTACTACAAACCTATTTTCTTCCTCAATATTATTCCATATGTTGCTGGATTGGTATTCATGATATTGTATTATAAGTGCTTTCATCCCAGTACTGGGTATACAAGCAGACAGTTAATGAGATTAAGACAATAATCTTTTTTTTTTTCATACATCCTAAGCGAAAATCTCCGAAAAATATTGGTACATATTTATTTATTTATTTCAAGGTATCCTATCATGTTCGTCTCTTTGAATTAAATTGTTCTTCATTGAAGTTATGTGATTTAGTCTGAAAATTATATTTTCTTTAATTTTTTTTAAAAATTTTAAAGCTTTGGGAGGTCAATGATGATTTTTGATCGCTTTTATGGCAGGCTTTTCCGATGATTTTTTGTAAGAAGCTTTCTTCATTTCTCATGGAAGCATCACTGTTTATATAGAATATTTTCAAAATGTGGATGGACTCTATCAGTCATTCAAAATTATCCATAAGTTTGAGACAATGCCAGGGTAATTCATTTTACTTTCATAAGAAAAAAATTTAAAAAGAGCAAAACATATTTCTTTTAATGGATGCCATAAAATAAGTTGAAATATGATAGACTGTTATTAAATGAAGTCATTTATTCTTACGCAACATAATTATTTCATATTATTTTATATAGATCTAATCGTCGTTAACTGATTTTGATAATTTAATCAAAATGAATTGTTCTCGTAAGCAATGAAGTTGAATAATGAATGACAACAGTAGAGTGATATGTTTTTCGATGAAATGCAATAAAGTTAATTTAAATATTTTTTCAATTGTTAGTGTGATATATTTATGTTAAAAGAATGATTCTTATGCAATAATTTCAAATAACTCCACAACTGGCGTACATTATTACATTGTTGCCAATGTGTAATTATTATCTTCCCTCTTTGTGACTTCGGAAATCCTGTGTATTATATACAAATTGAAAGTTATGTATGCCAAAAAAAAAGAACATTCATATTTTATTTCGATTTGGTTTGTGGTGAAATTATGCATATTTGTACATATTTTATAGTAAATAAAGGAATATATTTATGAGCAATCATGAATTTTGTAGTTTGATACAAATAATCAACAGAATCAAAATGATCTCGTTTCTCCACTACTTTTATGCCGATTCATTGTTCCAGATTTGAGTAATTCAATATTTTGGCAACTATTTAGTAACGTTTGTTCAACAAAATCATCACAAATATTGTTGATAATCATAGAAGTTCGATGAGAGAAGTTTGAATTCAATTCATTTTCTCATTATAACTCGTATCGATCTTCTGACAATATGCTATGACAATTTTGTTCAATTTATCAGATCTGAAATAGTTCTTGGATCTCTAAAATAAGGATGTCTTTTATGGTTGCCAGCTAATGCATTCAGTATTGTTGAATAATCCAGTAAAGTGGGTTGCAACAATAGATACTAACAACCCCTTTGCTACATACACTCTGTTATTGTGTATATTTTATATCGAATTTTTGAATTCTGTATTGTGTGATGTTAGTTAATAGATATTCATTTTGATTTCAGTGAAACATTGTCATTAGTTAATTTTTCATATGAAATTGAAGGAAATGTCTTTTATACGATATTTTTTGTGATATAATACTCAATGAAGATAAATTACAAGATTATTTTGAGAAACTGTGTTTTATTCAAGAATCACCTCGTCATTTGATATGTTCTATGACAGAACTGTCCAAACCATGGGCACATGAATTTCTCTACAGGCTGGTCCAGATCGTGAGCAAGAAATTTTTACCACGTATTCTACATCAAAAATAAGCCCTAGTTTGTCATTTAAACATATGTCGAGAAATGTTTCCTCTCCGAGATACGGGGTGTTAAAATTATAGAAAAAAAAATTTTTTTTATTAATAACTTTCACACTGCTTGAAATATTTTTATGAAATTTGAGACATAGTTTTTGAGCGTCAAGGAGCACTTTTTGCATAATATCATTTCTTTTCTATTCTACCAGTGGCGTCCGTACTGTAGAGAGACTGAATATTTTCAGATAAAAAAATGATACGCCACTGGTTTTTTCGACAATAAAAATTACTGTTTGTATCCTTATTCAATTTGGAGCAAATTCGGTCTCTCGGCTTTTTGCTGTACGAGGCACCGTTTCCGGTCAAAAAAATAAAACACATTCTCATGCTTGAAGAAATCGCCAAAATTTGATATAGCAATAAAAAGCTTACTACGGTTTTGTAGCAATTTTCTAAGATTAGATTAATTCAACACACACCCAACTCATATTTGTAGGGTAGAATAATTTGATTAAAAAACTTAAATGACAGTTTTGGTTTCCAATTACTCCATAAAAACCATAAAAAACAAGTTCGGCAAAATGGTTCATATTTCGAACATCTTTAAGTTCGTTTTGAGTGTGGTTGTTAATGCTTTTTTTTTAAGTTACACGTTTCGTTCACAAAAATAGTCTTATTATTATCATGTAGGTACATACCATATCAAATTTTGGCGATTTCTTCATGCATGAGAATGTGTTTCATTTTCTTAACCGGAAACGATGCCTCGTTCAGCAAAATGTCAAGAGACCGAATTTGCTCCAAATCAAATAAGGATTTAAGTAGTAATTTTTATTGTCGGAAAAACCAGTGGCGTATCATTTTTTTATCTGAAAAGATTCAGTCTCACTGCAGTACGGACGCCACTGGTAGAATAGAAAAGGAATGATATTATGCAAAAAGTCCTCCTTGACGCTCAAAACCTATGTCTCAAATTTCATAAAAATATTTCAAGCAGTGTGAAAGTTATCAATAAAAAACGTTTTTTTTTTTCTATAATTTTAACACCCCGTATCTCGGAGAGGAAACATTTCTCGACATATGTTTATATGACAAACTAGGGCTTATTTTTGATGTAGAATAATGGTTAAAATTTCTTGGTTATGATCTGGACCATCCTGTATATTCTGATTTCAAAAGGTCGCCCATCCAAGTGCTAAAATATCTGTTTTATCACTCATTCATTCATTGCTATATCCCGTTACTGAATATAAATCTGCAAAAAGACTCGAACTTATAATTTCTCAGGGCTAATGGGGTATTTTCCTAAATTTCAAAATATATATCACCGAAATCCTCATATCTCAAATATATGGAAAAGTATTTTTTTTTCTATTTTAACAGTTGTATTTAGCCTGTTTTTAATTACAGAAATTCACATCGCGGAGGCATTCTCCCAGAAACATTCTACGTCACTTTTACAATCCGGCATCGTTGGAACACTCATCAATGTTTCTCATCAAATTTTCTGATCTCCATATATTATTGCGTCTATGGTTGTGTATTGCCATCAATAACTCTCATCAATGTTTTCTGATCTCCATAGACTTGATAATATATTATTGAGTCTATGGTTGTTTATTGTCAGTTAATATTCGATCTTCCTTGGGCTGTTATTGTTGATGAAAGAAGGCATTGCTGATATATTTTATAGGTTCCTAAAGTCATCAATATGAAAAATTTTACAGGTGGTAAATTTTCACTGCTTGCTTTTGAAAAATTCGACTCCATTTCCACAAGTTATAACAATCTGTCAAGAACGTTTAAAACAATGTCAGAAACTGTCATCGGTTTCAGGAAGATATAATTCTGTATCTTGGAACATAAATACATAAATGCATTTATGTTCCAAGTTCTATATCCTCTTGATCAGTTCCGATGTTGTCGAATTCACAAAAATTACTAGACTCTAGTAAAGGCATTCTACGTCACAAGCTCTCACATATTTTTTTTCAAAGGCTATATTTTTTTTCCTACTGAATTTTGAGTGGAACCTTTTATGTGGTGACTAACCAATGGAAAATGGTTTCCAAAAATAATTTTTAATTCTTTTTTTGAGTTTTAGGAAAATACCCCATTGCGACTGTGTGCCCTCCTGTGACTGGAAGAGACCGAACTGTGTCCTACAGATCCTTCCACACTCCGGGCATGGATAGTCACCATCCAGATCTGGCCGCCGCTGTATTTTTCTCGAGTCTACATTATAACTGTGGGTGGACCAAAGACCTCCACTGTGATCTGTCTAACGCTAGTTGTTCCAAGTTATGAATGTCATTAACTGATTTCAGGGATTGATGCATTAAAGCCCTTATACTGGCCTCCTGGTTTCCGAGTTCCCTCAGTGAATTCGCCATTCAGAGCTATTTTGGGGAGTCTTGTGTCTTGCATTCTTAGAATGTGGCTGCTCCATCTGTCTCTTTTGTGGAACCATCTAATGTGCATTATTTGTCTTAGATGACGTTGTTGCGTTTGTTCAAGCTGTTCAATGTGTCGCCTGTAGGGAGTCCAGCTTTCTGAGCTTTCGCTTCCGTAAAGAAGCGTTGAGAGGACCACTGCTTTGTAAACAGCTTTCTTGGTCTTCAGATTGAGGTCGTAATTTTGAAACACTCTGTCCTTCCTTTAGCTTCCATATTGCCCGTGATGCTGAATTGATACGGTTGTAGTATTTCCGTGTCTAGGTAAGCCCGTAAGCCGTAGCAGAGACAAACTTGTCTCTGGCACTAGTATTTATGAAGCTTCCCAAAGTATTTTCCTTCGTCAGTTCAGTATAGCACTGAATCTCCCGAATGGAGGAGGGTAGTCTTATGCGATATCGGGGCGTCGTTTTGAGATATCTCATCACGATGCGCCACCTATCACGCAAAGACTGAAGCAAACCTCACTTTCTCTGCAGACTTCTATAACAATTCATGGCTCCTAAGTTCAACTACTTCAAGCCAAAGATAATCTTTGCTTCAAGCAGTCATCGAATGTGAAAACATTCGCCCGGTTAGGCGCTTGGAGTACTGTACATACAGTACGTTGCCGTTGTTCTTTATAGAGGTTGATAACTAAAGCGTCTCTGAAGTGATTTTCGACATTGAGATTTCGTCATCAAGCGATGTCATCGAACTATACGCGGGGAGCCGGTCTAGAATGGATGAATCCTAGTCTAAATTTTGATTCAACACCTGAGAGTAATGCTCCTTCCTTCTTTCAAGAATCTTTCTATCAACAGGTAGGATAACACCAGGAGCATCTCTTACAGGGAAGTTAGCTCTTCTGCTTGGACCATAAACAGTTTTAATAGCTTCGAAAAAACCTGTAGTAATGGTTATCGGCGTAAACTTCTATTTCCCTAGATTTTTTTCTCCACCAGCTTGATTTTTCTTATTTCTTGACGGACCTCTCGTTTTATGTAAAAAAGACTTTTTTCGGCTGCAACATCGCCAGGCTTGTTAATTGCTGGCTGTTTCCAGTGTTTCCATTGGTTGTAACGGGGTTTTCCTCGGTGTACTCGAGCGCCAGCCATTCTTTAAGGGAGAATAGCAAACCTACCCTGGCAGCTACTAGCCGTAGACAGGGTTCCCTGGTGTCTAGGGTGTTAGCGACGCACAATGACAGGCAGAATCAACATATAGGTACAACTTTTATTTGTCGAAAAGGGGAACACAAATGGCACTACTATAAAATTTTTATAGTGACTCGAAATCGGTGAGATTTACAGGGGCAAGACGGACGAAATAACACTGGATCCGATCTCAAACGTTATACGGGGGTTAACGGACTTGTTCGCCAGCCAGAACCTGAGACGTACACTTGACGGACAGATATTGGACTTCAGCCAGGTTAGGGGATGGAAGACGGCACAGATTTACAACAGCTCACCCCTAGTTGCGCTCTTCGCCCCCTGAGTATCCACGCCAGCGGGGTTCTTCGATAACAACTGAAGTGAGCGTCGAAACAACGGGGAAGGAAAGAGGGTTAGCCACTCCAAAGTGCCTCCGCACCCCCTGAGTATCCACGCCAGCGGGGGGGCTTTAGCAATAGGGGTGGAACTTAACCCGGGGTAGGAAGGGATAAAGGAAGGTTTTCTGCCACTCCAAAGTGCCTCCGCACCCCCTGAGTATCCACGCCAGCGGGGTGCTTTAACAGTAGGAGTGGAGCTTAAACTAGGGGTAGGAAGGGATAGAGGAAGGTTTTCTGCCACTCCAAAGTGCCTCCGCACCCCCTGAGTATCCACGCCAGCGGGGTGCTTTAACAGTAGGAGTGGAGCTTAAACTAGGGGTAGGAAGGGATAGAGGGAGGCTGAAGTTCCAATATTATATAACAAAAAAAATAACGGCGTGTCGTCTTACCTAAGTTTCTGTTTGGCCACTTGCACTTCTGGCAATCACCCAATACGGTGAACAATAATTAAAAGAAAAAAAACTAAATAAAAATTCTGTCCCGGACTAATAAGAGCAAAAAAAAAAAAACGTGAAAATTCTAAACTCAAAAATACTAAGCACGGCGGACGGTAATTCACGGCAAGCGAAATTTTAATGTATTAATTCGGCGAATCATTAGCAGTCAATCGTAAGTAGTAACAGTTGGTGAATTAATCGTAAGTCAAAACTAATCACGGGAAAATCGCAAGACGGCAGCAAGTTAATCGTAAGTGAAGTGGCCTGCGGGGGAACATCTGATTTTATGCCCCACAGGGGGGGTGCGGAAATCAGATGTGCACGACAGTCGAAATTCGGTAAATTTGCGTCGATGAAAACGTCTTAATTTCGACTTATCTGTGCTAGCGAACAAAAAAAACTCGGTTATCTTCCAATTCAGGATGTTTTATATACGGTGCGACATCGTTTTTAGGGAATAAAAACGGTACGGTATGTTTACAATTCCGAACGATGTCGGAATCCTGAATTGGAAATTCAAAATATTTCTCGGAAAATTAATTCAAAACGAAATTATTTAAAATGAAAACTAAAATTATTATTCTAAAATGAGGGGGTAGGTTTGAAAACTACCCTCTCGTTACATGGTGTTTTAATTCCAAAAGGGGTGCGATATCGCTGACGCCGAACCAAGCTGGGGATTTTCGCGAGCGTTCTGTGCCCAGTATTTCTTTGGCTGTATTTGAAAGAGATTATTTTAAGCGGAACCAATGCGACTCTCAATGTCGTCGTTATGGTTGTGTTAGACTATCTTTGACGACAGCTTTGAATCTTTCTGTTGTAGAAGGGTTTTTCAGTTTGGAGATTTGAAGGCGCTCTCTTAGATACTTAGGCTTGCGTTGGTATTTTGGGAGCATTGAGATTTTCATTCTCTAGATTACCAGCCTTTGATCAGTCCAACATTCCAGATCTTCTCTGGGTTTAGTGACCAACACCTCTGTCAGATCTTTTCTTCTCACGATCACATAGTCGAGAGTATGCCAATGCCCTGAGCGTGGGTGGCGCCAGGTCCCCCTTGTATGGGGTCTCGTAATAAAATAGGTGTTTGTTATACTCAGATTGTGTTTTGCACAAAGAGCCAGCAGACATTTTCCGTTCGAATTGATGCTGTCTGTGCCATGTTTCCCTATTATTCCTGGCCACAGTTCTGAGTCTTGGCATCTACCCACTTTGGCGTTGAAGTCTCCAAGGAGAATAATTCGTTCCTGTTTTGGGATTTTACTTAATGTAGCAACGAGGTTTTCGTAGAAAATATCCTTTAAGTTATCAGAAGGAGTTCAAAGTTGGTGCGTATACTGCAATGATGTTAACAAACGTGTTATTTGCTGCAGGAAAGCGTAAGGTCATTATACGTTCTGAGATGCCAACTGGATTTTCGGTAAGTTTGGCGGCCAAGTCGTTTCTTATGGCAAAGCCTACGCCATGTTGTCTGATTTCGCCTTCCGGCAAGCTTTCCAGAAAAAAGTATACGCTTGTTCTACCAAGCTACCTTCGTCCGAAAAGCGTGTCTCGCTTAGGTTAACTATTGCAATGGATGTACGTTGCAGTTCCTTATCGATTAGGGCGGTACGCCTCTCTGGTCGGTCGGCCTTTGGGTTGTCTAGCAAAGTTCTGACGTTCCATGCTGCAAAAGCTATGTGTTCTTCATTGGTTGTAGTACGATGATTCACTCGCTGAGGCACCGTCCCCCGGAGATCCGAATGGGACGGTATACAAATTTTGTCCTGTTAGACTGGTCCATCTTTTTGTAGGAGCTGCGTTAGAAGGTGTTTAAAAGCTGCATTGGTAACGCTGTCAGTGCAACTTTGGTTGCGGTTTCGATTAGATTATCTTGTGGCACAGGTATCCTGACACAACAAGGTCTAAAACGTAACTTAATCAACTCGGAGAGCCATTTCCTGCTCAAGGCAATGTTAAATCTAGGTAATTGGGGGAAACAGAGTTATATCGCTCATGTTCGGTCGCCAGAGCCCCGTTCGTAAGAACAGGGTGCACCGCGAATAGGTGAGGTTGGCATTTGAGAAGAGAGGCTATAAAACGCATCCTATCCCCTTACCTTTACATTCATATGATATTGCATCTGAATGACGTTCTTCATCAGCCCTCTCTGATAACTTTTAGAGAATTTAGTGAAAATATTTCATTAGCAAAAAATTACATAATGGGAAATGATGAAACCAGACGTTGAGATTAAGCAAAAACAATTTGAAAATTTTCGTCTGGCAGCTGACAAAGTTTTCTCTGGTGGAACTATAGTAACGATTGTTAATTTGGTAAAAAACATCTAGTTCCATATATTGGTATTCTTCCAACTGCCGCGCTTTCAATTATCACTTCTTCAAAAGGTTGGAATTTGAGAAATAAAATAAATTCTCTATGAAACTCAAATGTTTCAAGAAATGCAATAACTGCAGACAATATAAAATTCTAGATTACCTAAATTTTTATTCAGGTTGACATCCGGTAGCGAAATTACTGAAAATCTAATTTGTTTGCGATGATAGGTAAACTGGTTTATAATAGGAAGGTATATATGAGATAAAAGTTATTCCTAAGAATATAGACTAAATACAGATTTACTGCCAATTGTGAAATATCGATAACGAAGAGATCGAAGTATATAATGGCTCGTCCGAAGTGATCGTTACTCCGAAAGAATCATTTATCATCGGACTATACTTAGTAAATATTGATAAAACCGAGAGGTTAAATGTGACAAGTTTTATTTCCGTATGATCTAGTTCATTTGAGTGGCTATTCTGAACTGAAGAAAGATAGAAATATGGAAAACTACTTACTCAGAGATGAACTCAACTCAGACGTAGGTGATTTGCTTGTTTCCAGTATGATAATACTGGGTCATTTTCAAGTGCTATTCAGATCAAAGTGGTGTTCAAATTTCGTATAAAGTATATACCTATTCAACGAGTCCTACGAGAAATTTAATATGATAATATACAATAATTTTTCGTAGATAATGGATGACTTTGCTGAAGATCCATTTTGTAACCCAGATCATCCTACAAGGATAAGTTTTGAAGATATAACTTCTGCAGCCTATAAGATACGGAGTGGAATAAACCTTACGCAATGCATAGTGAGTAGCAATATTATGATTTATTTTCGAAATTATACAGATTAGAGTTCCCTATGATGAAATTCTTGTTATTTTTCAAGCATCGTATTTCTAATCCATAGTAGAATGTTGCAAGGAAAAATTCAACAGCAACCAAAGTTTGCAGAGCAAACTTCTCGTTATCTACAATATTTCAACCGCATTTCAAAATTTTCTGCCAAAACTTGAAAATCAACAAGAGCAGTCAAAAACCGCTTTTGTGTAAAATTTTCATAATGGGTTCACAAGGTGATCAGTCACCTTTCGAATGAAATCGATACTTATAATCACAAACCATGGCCTTCATTTAAAACCCGCCATTTTATTTTTTCTCCGAAATAAAACTTCATAAGTCATATGACTAATAATAATAAATGCATTGTTACCCAAATTTTTCAACCAACTGCCGCATTTCCAGTAATTCAGAAGTGGTAAAAATTCCGTTACGTAGATAAACAAAGTCAAGCTAATGAATATGAGGTTGTTTTCATCAATTCATTCAATTTCAGAAATCACATCTTTCGGATATGACGGGTATGGATATATACCTCAAAAAAGATTTCCTTCAAAACACTGGAAGGTACGAAAAATGTTTTGAACCCATAGCAGGTCTTAATTACCGACAATTTCAGTTTTAAAGAAAGAGGTGCAAGATATGCTTTATTGATGCTACCCAAAGAGAAAAGAGACAAAGGTGTCATAGCAGCTTCCCTGGGAAATCACGCACAAGCTATAAGTTACCACGGTTTATTACTAAATATACCAGTAACAGTTGTTATGCCTCTGATAGCACCCATAATGAAAATTCAAAAATGCCGTGAACTGAAAGCCAATGTCATCATCGAGGGGAAGGACATGGCAGAAGCCAGAAGGGTAGCAACAAAGTTGGCTCGAGAGCAAGGATTGACATACGTAAATGGGTAACTAAATATTAACTATAATAAGATCTAGTAAACGTCGGTATAATTAACATTGAAATTTGCAATACAGTTGAATGATCAGTATTTCTGATACTATTAACGCTATATCATTCTGAATACTGGATTGATCAGATCTCAATAGATGAAAATTCATTTTCTATGTAATAAAAATGAAACTTCTTCGATTTTTATAGTGTACTCCAGTCGTGATCAATAAGAGAGCGGCTTTTCCACTGGATAATTCGAATAAATTTTTTAGCGATGTATCGCTAGAACTTGTACATACAGGATGTTATCTAATTGAGTGTCAATATTTATGGGGGTGATTTTTGGGCCCATTTAAAGAAAAAAACTTCATATGAACATATATCCTTAACGTCTTACCTTTTGAGATACAGGGTGGTAAAGTTTTCAAAAATAAATCATTTATTATTAAAAATATCTACAATACCACTTCAAATATTTTAATGAAATTTGTCATACATACTATGAATCAAGAGACATTTTTTAATGTATCACTTTTTTCTTAATTTCTACCAGTGGCGTTCGTACGTAATTCGACTTACCTATTTTGGGAGACATTGATGGTATGCCACAGATTTTTCCTGAAATAAAAATTATTTTTGAAATTCCTAATAATTTCTTACCAAAGTTGATCACTTGACTTTTTTCAATCCGATTCACGGTTTCCGCTTAAAAAAATAAAAACCGTTCCTCTGCATGATCATAACAATATCCTTAATACATACATATGACAATATCACCATGCAGAGACATACGTAGATTTTATTTTTTTAGATGAAACCCGTGCGTCGGACTAAAAGAATGAGGGCTACCGTTTTTTTGCTCACCAGTTGGCGCCTTTGTAGAGTGAGGTCCTGAACATAGAGAAACTAATACAAGATTTGTTTGTCTACGATGATGGGGACTTGTCATTTCACAGATCATAATATTGGAGAAATTGAATATAGAAATATTTGGTTACTAATCAATATCTTGTTCGTTATTTTTGTAAGTCCCTTTCTGACAATGATTTGGCTTCACTTCTTTTATAGCATAGAACACGTAATATCAATAAAAGTATTATAGATATATGGAGACCATAAACCTCTGATTAATCATATAGTTGAGTCTATGGTGTGGACCTCACGCTACACTAGCGCATCAAGCGGCGAATTCACACGCGGTAGCCCTCATTCAAGAGATCGAATATACTCATAGTTATTTGTCAGTGGCGTGTCACTGACTGTCTAAATAACATCACCCTGTATCTCAAAAGATAAGACGTTTAGGACATATGTTCATATGAAGTTTTTTTTATTAAAATGGGCCCAAAAATCAACCCCATAAATATTAACATTCAATTAGGAAACACCCTGTATATATATATTGTTGCTGCCGCGCTGAAAAGGCCTTTATTATGCGGAAATGTGATACTCTGAGGCGCTTGAGACCAGACGGTATTGAGTCGCGACACTCAGTAAGGAAATCTGTAATTTATTCCAATATCCGGTGATATATAGGGACTTCAGAGAAGGCGGAAATGGTCAGCTATGTAGGTTAGGAAAGATTCATTAGTCTGGAGACCCTGAGATGAAAATGGTTCTCAGAAATCGAAGTAGCTGAAAAATCTTGTAGAGGCCGAGCTTGGGAACGCTGATTTCACAACTCAGCGAGAATGATCCTCCAATGATTTTTGTTTTGGAGCGTTTTGGCATCACCCATAGCGTGGGACAGGAAGGTCGGGGAGAAAAGGTACCTCGGAAAAGCTAGTCAGTCGGTACCATGAAAGTGATCTTAAAAAAATACTCTTTCGAGTCGGTACGCAAAAGGCATAGCAAATATAAAGTATCTTGTAGAGTCAGTCAGTCAGTAAAGCAAGTATAAACTATAAAGGGACTTAAAATAAATAGGTTTTCACGAAGATAGAGAGAAAAACGATAATTAAATCACGGATTGTATAGAAAACAAGTAGCTATAGAGAGGTAAGTCCAAAAATTGTATTCATAAAATATCCAAGATGGCTGAGATACAACACCTAGAAGTTGTTTCATTGAATTTCAAGTACGGGACTGTGGAAGGTCTCCGGCATCGTAAAAACGAAACAAAACATAAACATATGGCTGAACTGGTTCAGTACCAAGTTCATGGGATTAGATGCGTCGGGTCACTTTTGAGACAATCATAATTGTTGTATCGTGCAATTTAGGGTGAAAAAAATGTGGAAAATCGAGGCAGTTTCTTGAAAGTGCTTATGTTAGTAATGTTGAAAAAGTGCTAGGCCGTTTCCTCATTTCTTCCGATTTTTACGATGATTGTTGAAATGTTCGAACAAGAAGATTGTGATGCCCATTGTGAAAAAATTCGTGAATAATTTAGGAATTTGATTGGTGAGATTTAGAAGTATTATTCTATTTTTTACACTTGTGTCCTAAGTCTCTTCTGTCAGTTGGTATCGAAATGAGCCATTTCATAAAACCGTGTAAGTTACTGAAAAATCATGAGAACAATTCGGAAATCCTAAGCTTCCATTTTCATTACCACGTAAATATCGAACGTGCCAATATCCTAAACGAAACCACACGGTAGAATCGACAACTTTTTTCCATTGCTTTGCGATAATTCAGCTAACAAACGATCTAGGGTCGTATTAGAATCTATTTCAGTAATCATATTTTAAATTTTTTTTTCAACTTTGTCATTGTGAAAGTTTGTATAGGTGATTTTTGATGAAACGCTTCATCTTGACCAGTTCTACCTTCTGTTGAAAAAAAACCTCATCTTCAAATACACCCTGTATATCTTGTGCCAATACGTCCGTAAAAAAAATTGTTTCCTCTCTGATGAAGTGTTACTGTTATCCATATCGCTATCACTATCCATTATTGATTATACTGAACACTAACATTCAGACCACGTACGTAATTCACTGGTAAAATCAAGTAGATTTTGTAAAGAATTAATTTGACATCAAATGACAGTTATTGTCACAGGCACTTATGTTTTCAACAAATTCTGTATACACAAAATTGATTCAATGGCCCTGGGATATAATATATTGCTTAGTTACTAAAGCCGGACGAAAAGTAAATCAGTGCGAAAAGGGAATCAGTACGAAAAGTGAATCAGTACGAAAAGTACTCGTCTTCAAAAATAGACTTTTTGTTCGGAAATTAGTACGCAAAACGTCATTTTTTGTTCAGGTCGACGAAAAAATATAAGTCGCACCACCTTGGTGTCCTCAGTGCATAATAAGAAAAAAGATTTTTTCAGCAGTGGAGCTCTGCCTCAAACTTATTTTTCTTGCAGATATGACCATCCTCATATAATAGCTGGTCAAGGAACCATAGCGTTAGAAATACTCGAACAAGTCAACGATATAGACGCTATAGTAGTACCCACGGGAGGTGGCGGGCTGTTAGCCGGTGTTATAGTAGCAGTCAAAGCCTTGAATTCAAAAATCAAAATAATTGTAATGATTCATTTTATTTTGTCACGAATCGAACTGATCGATCTTTTTTTGAGCAGGGTGTAGAGTCGGAACGATGCGCTAGTTTTTCCAAGGCTTTGGAGTGTGGGGAACCGATTCAAACAAACATAGAGGGGACATTGGCGGATGGTTTAGCTGTGCCAAAAGTTGGTTATAATGCTTGGGTTACGGCTAAAGATCACGTCGATAAAATGGTGATAGTACAGGAGGAATGGATAGCTGTTGCCATCCTGAGGCTGGTTGAGATGGAAAAATGCATTGTTGAGGGTGCAGGCGCCTGTGGACTGGCGGCAATACTTGCGGGACAACTAGATGAATTCAAAGGAAAGAGGGTAGTTTTGATACTCAGCGGCGGGAACATCGATACCACCATCTTGGGGAGATGTTTGGAAAGAGGCTTAGCCGCAGACGGGAGATTGGTGAAATTCAAAGCAACTGTTAGTGATAGGCCAGGAGGAATTTCCGAGTTGTGTAAACTTATTGGTAGCATAGGAGTATCGATCAAAGATGTCATACACGAGAGAGCTTGGGTCACTTCAGACGTTTTCAGCGTTGAGGTACGTTACGTAACCTAACCTTTGCAAGTAAAAAAATAGAACTTCATTATAACCTCTTGCATTTATTAGTATCTACTGTGATATTCTGTGAATTTCGACAGAATTTATTTGGAAATCGTATTCAGTTAGTAGATTGGACCAGTTCAGGTTTTAGATCTCTGAATTTATTGGTTCAACTTCATCTACAATACAATCTTCTTGGTTGATATTTTGCGCTTGAACTTAACTCTCAGCACTTACTATAATATTTCGTGAAAAGTTTGATAAAAAACTCTATGAAGTGAGGTAAGAGTTTTGGATTTTGAGTGAATCGGTGAGGAATTCATCTTGAAAAGTTCCCATAAGAATTTCGCTGTAGATTATAACGTCATGCGTTATGCGTATATGTTTTCTCTAACTAATGAGGTGCCTATAGAAGCTAAGCAACACGTTCAGACATAAAATATCAACCTTCAAGATTCAATAACCTACTACCAAATTTTTTTTAATGTACCTTATAACGATATAATAATTTTTCAGGTAAAGGTGGTTTGTGAAACCAGAGACTATGCCCATAGCTTGGAATTGAGAGAACTTATGTTCGCCCATTACAAAAAAGTAAAATTTGAGAATTTACGTTCCATAAAACATTCTAAACCAGACATAACGTCATCAATCGCAGGAATTTAGACTAAACTTCAATGTGGTTTGTTTTCAAGATTTTTTGTGATATATAATTATTTATTCATATTTAATATATTCAGTTCTGTTATATTTGTGCATATTGCTGTCATCGGTGTTTCTAATGAAATAAACTCTAATTACTTACTTGTTACTTGTCCCGAATGTAACAATGAGCAGTCAAGTAATATTTGACCCTCATGAAAGGCTGCTTTACCAACTTACTATAAGCAGTCTCCAGAACCAGATGTCCGATTTCCATGGGAATTTCACTAAAGTGCAGAGAGAATTTCAGAGTATGTTTTTGTATAGAATTAATTCCTACGTAATGAAGAAATTACGAAAATATCGATTCTTGTCATAAACAAGTCATGGATGAAGCCTTTGATTTCATAAAGAAATAGGATCAGGCTTTCTGCAACATCCGCCTTTATCACTTTTATTACCTACCGGTAGATTTGGGTGACTTGGGTCAGTCCTGTAACTTGGGACAATTACCTCCCTTGAGGATTTCTTTAGGTCCTTTCGTTTGCATAAAAAGTGTAGCACTTTTCTATGTAGATAAACTACACTCCTCTACACTGGTATAAATCAAATCGAGTATAAAAAAGTGTGCTACACTTTTTATGTAAACGAAAAGACCTTTTGTTTTTTACCATTTATATAAGTGAAGGGACAAACGTATAAGATTTTGTAGCGTCTTTTCGGTTAGTTTAACAATTAATTCCTGTTGAGTTTGCCGTGACCAGAGCGTTTGAATTGACAGGAAAAATTAACGAATTCAGGAGAGTAAAAGCGCGTTTTTTTATGGCCTCATACTATCATCATCTAGTGTCCTGTACATGTGTTTCACTCTGTGCATGAATAATTTTTTTTTGGATACATGGGATATTAGATATGTCATGAAACATGGTTGTTTACAAATCAAACGGCAACACGGATCTCATTCATTTTTTCTGTTGTTTCATAGGGTGACTTTGAGACAATGCCGAATAGATATAAGCGGCGCATTGGCAGCAGGAAATATGGCGATTTTTCGTAGGATATTATTATTTACGTTAGTTCCACAAAGAAATCACCAAAGAATGAAAGGAAACAAAGTTATTCCCTTGTTTTGTTTAGTTTTTTTACATTTGAGTTGCCATATATTTACTTTCGCTGTAATAGGAGTTTAAATCATTTAATTTCCTCACCGAATTTTTTAGAAGATTTTCTAAAAAATAAATTTTTCGTCTGATGAAGGAGTCTGATATAGACTCCGAAACGTTACAGAATTATAATTTCAACGTTATTTATTTTGAGTTCATTGTCAGGCAACAATTTTTTCTAGTTAATTTGCTCCTGACAAATTAGTGCAAGAATTTACGCAGGAGCAAATCGTTGATTTCATTTTTAATTGATTTTGTTTCAGAGATTGGGAGAGAAAACCCTAAAAAGTTTATGAAGAGATGCAGAATCCTCCCAGAATAAATTTCAATCGATAACTATATAGATACATACATATATATAAATACAAAAAATTAAAGATACACTTTTCTAGCCTTTATTTCAGCAAATCTATTTATAAAATCAGCCATACCAGTTTTTTAAGTTGTTCCCCCTCTGCCCTCTATTGACAATGAAACTTGGAACAACTGTTCCAAGTTTCCATACCAACTGGTATGGCTGATTTGATAAATAGATTTGCTGAAATAAAGGCTAGAAAAGTGTATCTTTAATTTTTTGTATTGTTTGTTCATTATTTGTTTGTTTATCATTTTATGCTGTTTGTATATTATTTCGGTATTTTCGCATCAAGTATGAGTTAGAACTTTTAATTATAAGTAGGTACATATAATTATTTCGATACAAATCGAACATTTTTTGCTACTTTTATTTTTATTTCACCCTTCCTTAGGGCCCCTCAACACATTTTGATACAGGGCCCCTCTAAGGCAAGCTACGCCACTGTAGACGTTCCTGGGATACTTGTGTTCTTTCGGAATATTCGTACTTTCTGAATTACAAATGGTTAATCTGATTTACAATTGATAGTTTCTGAAATTAAATTGACTAATTGAATCACATTCGATGTTTTCTCAAATAAATGTGACTAAACTGAATCTTAAATCACCATTTCAGAAATTAAAATGACTTACCTGAAATGCAATTCAAATTGGCAGATGGCGATCACGTGATCGACACTATTCAATTATAAAATTTATTAAGCACGCCTAGCGCCCTTGATATGTCTATGGAAAAACCTCTCAAGTGTAGGTAACTTTAGATCAAAGAGTGGATATTCTTTGCCTTAGACTCTCTTAGTATTACCAAAGAGGAACTTAATCTTTGGTATTACAACTTGATTCATTATAATTTCACTTTTAAGCCAAGTGAAAAGCAGATAAACACTTTCTACTTGTAAATTTTATAATAAAATACTCAAAAATAACAACAATAACATATTTGAAAGATGTAACATAGGTATATATTTTTATTGGTCCCCAACCTTAGCTTCTGCAGAGTTCATAAAATTCGCCAATTTAATATCTCTGATGCTTAAACCACCCACATCATGAGTAGAGAGAGTAACTTGAACTTTATTGTAAACATTGAACCATTCTGGGTGATGGTTCATTTTTTCAGACATCATTGCTGTCATGGTCATAAATCCAAATGCCTATCATAAATAAAAAGAGTTATATGAACAGGCTCGTATGAGTGAATTGTACAAATTTCACCTGATTGAAATTACTGAATAGAAATTCTTTGTAAATAGCATCCCTATCCTTCACCATAGTCCATCCCTGATCCAGCAAAGCCTTCAAGAGGGTTTCTCTCTGTTGTTCAGTCAATTTATCAGCCTGAAAAATAAATGAATAGGTATTATTGACTAATTCCAACTAGATTAGAATGCTTCACCATTTTCTTGCTTTTTGAGGAATGTTGGGAACTGAGATGTCTTTCACTTCTTGGAATTATTGATTTACATTGGTGAAAGTTATCAGTCAAAGGCCTTGAGATTCTGGATAAGCAAGGTACAAGCAAAGACGAGTTAATCTTTGATTTTGATACAAGTAAACAAGAAATTCTACTCGTAATCATGTTCAATTCTCGTTTTCATATCAGAAATATCTCCTTATATTGCCCAATTAAAAAGTTTAGGTAAGAGAGCTGGAGTACCAAAATAAACAAAAACTAAAATTATTTAGTTCACTTTGAATGTAGTGCCAGAGGGATGTTTCGGTAGGTAGTGCTAATATTATAAATAAATACTTTTACATATTTTACATTATGCTTAACCCAAATAATTGTTGTATCTTTTAAAATTCCTCGAATCCTTTCGCCATGTTATCAAAGCTCCTCTTTGGTGTTATAATCGTAGAAAAAAGTTTCACACTATTCTGTGAAAAGTAGATAAAAATTTCGATCTGTGATTAACCAAAGATTCCTTTCTGAATTAACCTCAATCACCTGAAGCAGACAAGGATCAAGCAAGAGTAAAATAAAGCAGAAAGAAACAGATTTGATACATCAGTCAGTCGTCATATTTTATATTTCCTACAACTATATAACATATTTAACTAGGATGGCAAATTCAACAGATGGGTAAGAGAATACTCCTACTACTAAACCTAACAAATGTTGAAACGTGTTTATGAGTTTCAATTACTACATGCCTGTTTTGGTTCGCATTTGCGATGTTTCCAGATTGGTTCGAATCAGTCGCACATTCATTTATTCAAAGTGACCTCTCGCGTAGTTTCCCTCACCATTGATTGCTGTTCAATTACTTTCAACCGATTCCGAACAGTTCTGGGACTAGCTCATTTGCGAACCAAAACAAAACTAATAAATATTTCATTAGGTAGTTCATGAAAATATCCTTTTAGGGAAAGAGATGTGAAGACAGTTCCCAGAGGTAAACCAAAATCTGGGAGGATTTGGAAGAGTGAAAAAACTAAATTTTCCACAAATATCAAATCGAGGGGTTTGAAAACATCTTTCGAAAAGAAGGAAAAGTTGAGAAAGGATCTGCTGGCCATTAAAGAATTATCTAGGTCAATTAAAGCGGCCAAGGAAGAGGAACTGCAGAAGAAAAAGGAACGAAGGAGAGAAAATTTGAAGAGACAGGAAGAGAATAGGAAGAAATCTGAAGTAGTGCAAGTCATAACAAACTCCTCTAAAATAAAAAAAATGAAGAAGAAGCATTTGAGACAAATTGAGAAACGAGATACCACTAATTTGTGAGAAATATTAAACTATGTTCCGAATAATAACCTGTGATATTTTGCACTTGAAATGACCAAGGTGAAATTAATTCTCATTTCTTGATAAGTATTTTTCACTTTGACTGCAGTTTCTAAATCGCAATTTTTCTTCAGTACTGATGACCTAATAAACAAACACTAAGACGAAACGACATCTTGTTTCATTCATTTTTGGGTCAGTATATTCATCCTTTCTATAGGATCCAAGGTCATTGCACAGATTACAGACTGTAATTTATGGTTGCTTGATTTATTGTGCCCAATGGATATTTTACAAGTTATATCTTCAAATAATTTTTTTATTATCTACAGTGCCCATTATTAGTATGTAGACACCGACCTAAAGTTGCTTTTGTCATAGGTAAACACGTGTTGTGGTTACATAACTCATTTTAGGGAAAATCATGTTATTCTATCTTTAGTAAAATTATCTCCAAATTTCAGCTAATTTATCAGAATTACTGTCAACACCCAGTCCTAATATATTTATTATTATTATTTTCTCCAATAACCTTGAGTATATTACTCAATGATAATGTGGAGAAAATATGTCTATGTAATAAAATTTGACATCTTTTTGGTAACCAATTTCATGAAACAAATCTAAGATTCCGCTCCTGAGAAATGAGCAACTTCAAAGAAATTTTCATCAATCATTGTGGAAATAATGAATTTCAAATTTCGTTCATTTTAGGTCTAAAATGAATTTCCGAGACTTCCTTCTAGCAGGTATTGTTTCACTACTTTTGGACCACCTATAAAGTCAACAATAATTTTAGGTTATGCGCTAAGTATAAGCCACTGTTGACACACTTCCATACATTTAAGTCATATAATAAACACAACACAAACACAAAAGTAAAAAAAATATTTCTTTAATCATCTTCGGATCGTGTTATAAAAATATATTCATTGAAAAAAAAATTAAATGAATATGAATGTTCGTAGATGGAACTCGGAAGTTTCATAAAGATCACATTCTGAATATACCGTGTACTGTTTCTTCTACGTCGCAGTTATTAATGGCAGCGGCCAAACTTAGTCCCAAGATTTTTCTCGTGTCTTTCGGATCGATTATACCATCATCCCACAATCTGAAATTTTCAATCAAATTATATCGAATGTTTGGCTTGAGAAAATATTCTTTTACCTTGCAGTGCTGAAATAGGCTGAACTCTCTTTTTCAAACTGATCCAAAATGGGCATTTCAAATTCACGAATTTTATCGTCATCCCAGTCGTTGCCCTTATTTGCAACTTGAGATAGTACTCCTGCGGCCTGAGGTCCTCCCATAACCGATATTTTTGAATTAGGCCAAAGGTACAAAAATCTGGGCGAGTATGACCTTCCACACATTCCTTCAGAAGTCATTGAAAAAGAAAAAAATTAAATCAATGCACAATTAAAAATTATGTTTCAAAACCCATCCCGAACAGAGCAAGTAGTTGTTAAATTCATCTGAGATTACTCTACTCAGTTCCAAATCAGTTTTAGACTACAACACCGCTAAAGTAGCTATTATCTCAACGCACCATAATTTCCAGCACCAAACGAACCTCCAATGATCAATGTTATTTTAGGAACTTTGGAGCATGCAACAGCAGTCACTAATTTAGCTCCATTCTTAGCAATACCACCAGTTTCTGCTTGTCTTCCAACCATAAATCCTGCAAATGTGGATTTCTTCAATGATGGTAAAAGCGAATATAATCACACAGTCCGCGTTTCTAAGATAAACGCGTTTTCATATTTACTCAGGGTAGTTATAAATAAATTGGCTTGAAATTAGAAAAATGAGGTATTTATAATACAGGGTGTTTCTTAGTTAAATGTACAGGTTGGGCAAAATTGGTGATACCTGAATTACAACTTTTTCAACCCAACGAGATAGAGGAAAATGAATGACACAGTAGGGTCGTCTTTTTCGAGAAACTAATAATGTCATCAACTGCATTCCTCTATCTTCTTTTGTTTTCGAATGGGGAATTCTCCTCAATTTGGGTTATCACTGCATATGCAAGTTCAAACTGAATAAGTATGAGTTTAATTCATGATTTTTTCAAATTCACCGCGGAAACTATTCAAAATCATCCTTCAAATATGGGGTTTTAAAATTTAAATCGCTTTGTGCGGAGTTTACGATTTGGCAACAGCGCATACAAGACAATGAAAAGAACAATGTCCGATCAGCTTGTTTATAAAATAACAGCTGTTGATCGCGTACTTACTGGCGAGCTCAAATTGCAACCGGCCATAAAAATCCCATAAAATTTTACCACCTTCCTCGTTCGTCGCAGACTTCATAGACAGCCATCTTTGTCTATCTCATCAAGATAATGCATTTGTTGTCCTTTATCATCAAGGCATATTTCAGTCGATGTTGCCAGCTTGTACAATTCTCACAAAACGCTTTAAACTTAAAATACCCATTTTCATTTTTAAGTGCTTAAAATAATGTTTTTGGAAAACGTTGAAATGGTTATTTCAAAATGTGACGTTTCAAAGATATTTCATAAAAAATACATCATTTTCGTCAGAAGGAGTATTCCCTATTGTGGGCCAAAATTAAAATTTTAACTTTAAGTCATTATCTCCGTTTCTGTTTGTGCCAGGATCTTGTAACGAAAACATTCTACAGACACTTTTTTTATGGCAATCCAGTGGCGTACTATGATTTTTTCCAACAGGTACATTTGCTGAGCTATATCATAAAGATGTGCTTTTTCTTATGAAAACAGTAGTTTAAAACGACTTAGAAAGACTGAGGACGATGTATGATATATTTCTAAAACGGGAAAAATATGTCGATTCTTTCTAAGTCATTTAAACTACTGTTTTTACAATTTTACATGAATAAACACAACTTTATGTTATAGCTCAGCAAATAATCCCGTTGGAAAAAATCATAGCACGCCATTGGATTGCTATCAAAAAAGTGTCTCAATAATGTTTTCATTTCAACATCTTAGCACAAACAGAAACGGAGATAATGACCAAAGTTGAAATGACCCAAATTTAAATATTGACCTATAACACGAAAACAAAAGAAGATAGAGTAATGCAGTTGATGGCATTATTAGTTTCTCGAAAGGACGCCTGTAATGTGCCATACATTTTCCTCTATCTCGTTAGGTTGAAAAACTTGTAATTCAGGTATCACCAATTTTGCCCACCCTGTACATTCAATGGGGAATTCTCCTCAATTTGGCTTATCACAGCATATGCAAGTTTAAACTGCATAATTATGAGTTTCATTCATGAATTTTTCAAATGCACCGCGGAAACTATTCAAAATCATTCTTCAAATATGAAGTTTTGAAATTTAAATCGCTTCGTTTCTAGATTACGATTTGGCAACAGCGGCTACTAGAAAATAAAAATAACAATGGCTCGTTTATAATAAATAAATAATAACAGTTGTTGATTTAAAGCCTTCATTAGGAGCGTACTCACTGGCGAGCCTCAACAGCAACCGGCCATAAAAATCCCATAAAATTTTGCGACCTTCCTCGTTCGACGCAGATTTCATAGACAGCCATATTTGTCTATCTCATCAAGGTGTTGCCAACTTGTGCAACAGAATCGAAACGCTTTTAATTTTAAATACCCATTCTTATTTTTCATTTTTAAGTACTTAAAATAATTTTTTTTGGGAAACGGTTGAGATGGTTATTTCAAAATGTGACGTTTCAAAGTATTTCATACATTTTCGTCAGAAGAAATATTCCCTATTATTCTGAAAAATCTTGAGTTAAACTCACCAGTTATGTTTTGTAGAAAAATTATAGGAATTTTCCTTTGAGAGCACAATTGGACGAAATGTGCCCCTTTTAGAGCAGACTCAGAAAAGAGAACACCATTATTTCCCAAAACTCCAACGGTTTTTCCATATAATTCTGAAAATCCGCAAACCAAGGTTTCTCCATATTTCTTTTTGAATTCGTTGAATTGCGACCCATCAAAAATTCTGGCAATGACTTCTCTGACGTCAATTGGCTTCTGTAAATCTTTACCGAGTATTCCATATAATTCTTCACAGTCATACAAAGGTTCCTCAAATTCGCTAGAAAACTCATTTTTTTCGGCAGTATTTAAATTTTTGACTATATTCCTTGCAATTTGTAAAGCGTGCCTATCGTTGTGGGCGTAATGATCTGTAACTCCAGAAGTGGTGCAATGGAGATCGGCCCCTCCTAATTCTTCGGCAGTAACCTTGAATACCAAAATAAATATCGATGCATTCATGCATGAAATAATTATTTACTATTTCACCAGTTGAACTTTTCACTAAAGGTGGACCTGCTAAAAATATGGTACCCTGTTTTTTCACGATAACTGATTCGTCAGCCATTGCAGGTACATACGCTCCTCCTGCAGTACAAGATCCCATAACAACTGCTATCTGAAAGTTAATTATAACAAAAAAAAATTATACCATGAAGTACAACAGGGTGAAAGCTTAAGTTAATTTTGTGGCCTCTTTTTTGTTAGATCATAAATATTGTATGAAAGATCTGTACATTTCTCAACATCAGGAGACTTATAGTTTGAGAGATATGAGATTTAAATTCATATCGTAACACTTGTTGATATTAATATCAGTGTATGCATCTGAATTAATTTTTATTATTGGGTACTCCCTGTATAATTGCAAAGGAAAAGGGATAACAATGATACAGACAAAAATTTACCTGTGCTATACCCTGTGAAGACATATTAGCCTGATTAAAGAAAACTCTTCCAAAATGTTCTTTGTCAGGAAAGACTTCAGATTGCATTGGTAAAAACGCACCTCCACTATCAACCAAATAAATACAGGGTAATTTATTGGCTGCAGCTATTTCTTGCGCTCTCAAATGTTTCTTGACAGTCATTGGGAAGTATGTACCACCTTTTACAGTAGCATCATTTGCAACTATCATACAATTCTTACTGAAATCGTCTTAATATAATACCTGCAATTGCTTGTTATTCCACTTACCCATGAATTCGTCCTATACCTGTGATTATCCCTGCAGACTTAATCGATCCATCATACATGCCATTAGCAGCCAATGGAGAAAGTTCTAGAAATGCACTATCTGGATCTAATAGTATATTTATCCTTTCTCTAACCAGTAACTTTCCAGAAGACGTGTGTCTTTTGATAGCTTTTGATCCACCTCCTTTGAGCACATCTTTCGTTTTTTCATGCAGATTTTTCACGAGTTCTGACATATAGGAAACATTTTCCTAGAAATTTTATGCATTAGATGGTACACTGAATATTCGAATGAGATATATTAACTTTGTATTGTTGGGAACTAATGTCCAACCTAGAACTGATAACTGAAGCAGCATTATTCGAGTATTTTTTATTGCACAAAATAATATAATTTCTGAATTGCCTGCACAGCATTTTTGACCTTTTTCCAGATTGAATCACCAAACCTAATTAAATCAACAACAATGCTCCCTTTATCAGTATTTATACTCTACAAATTGATAACACGATATTTAAAATTTCGTCACATTTTAAAATTGAAAACTACTCACTTACCAATATGAAAATGCTATCAAGTAACGAAGTTCACAAAAGTAAAAACTGCATTACCATTCATCTTTTCATTTGAGAAACTCTCCTGAAAAAAATGAGGGGGCCAATTTTTTTCAAAATTAGTGGGTGAATTTTCCAGCCTGCTCTGACAAAACAAAAACAAAAAAACTGACTATTCTCTGACCGTGCGATGTCAATGTCAGTGTGCTTGACACTATTGACAGTGACAATTGACATTATTGATTAAGAGATTGTCATATGTTTTTCTGAGCCAAGTTGATCGTATAGTCCGAAAAATTTTAAATTTTCAAAATGTTTGGAGTTGGAGCTGGAAGAACTCTTCTACAGAGAGCAGTTCTTAGGAATATCAGGAAATATCACGCAGAGGATAATACTCCCGGAGCAGTAAGTAATTTTACTCTCAGTTACGTAATTAAGGTTATGTCCTATTTCATACCTGCCTCTTTATGCAAGATTATAATACTTGAACAAGAATTTTTTACAATTTGCAGGGTTTACTCTGGCCTGTTGGAGCCTCCCCCAAAACAACTTTGGTCTTCATCTTATTTTTTGCTCCACCTTTCTGGGCACCTTTCTTAATCGCTAGGCATCAAATGACTAAGAAATAGATTATAGGTGTTGTAATATATATGTAGTAAATATAATGATAAAGTGATACATAAATGTTTCATTTCGGAAAGTTGGAGTATGACTTTCCGTACAAGCTAACTTATTGAAATTTTATTGAGTTGAGAATACAAAGGATACTCAAATGCTTAATACAAAAATTATAAATAATCTCCGACTTAATACTTAATTTCATATTTTGTGAAAACCTGCAACTGAAAAAACTCAATAGTATGCTGGCAAGAGGATTCCTTGATTTTTTTTTCAATTTTATCTTCTGAAAATTTGCCTGTTGTGAATTGATTGTTTCTAAAGGCCGTTTGCAACAGCCGAGAATTCTCTGGAGAATTCTCTACAAAATTCTCGCAAGAAAAGGGCGGAGACTATTTAGTACGCAACTGAACAGAGAATTCTACCGAAAGTGCGTATGTAACGGTACATAATTCACGGCGCATGAAATCTCGAGTAAATTTTCTAGAGAATTCTCGGCTGTTGCAAACGGGCTTAAGAATTTCATAATACATAACTTCTAAATTCTCCTCTCTTAAGCCCGTTTGCAACAGCCGAGAATTCTCTAGAAAATTTACTCGAGATTTCATGCGCCGTGAATTATGTACCGTTGCATACACA
Organism: Coccinella septempunctata; assembly: GCF_907165205.1. Taxonomy (NCBI): domain Eukaryota; kingdom Metazoa; phylum Arthropoda; class Insecta; order Coleoptera; family Coccinellidae; genus Coccinella; species Coccinella septempunctata. The sequence continues at coordinate 6,574,352 of NC_058190.1, read as the reverse complement.
CTTTCGGTAGAATTCTCTGTTCAGTTGCGTACTAAATAGGCTCCGCCCTTTTCTTGCGAGAATTTTGTAGAGAATTCTCCAGAGAATTCTCGGCTGTTGCAAACGGGCTTTAAACCACCACTGCACTTTTTCTTTTCCACATTGAAAAATTAATATTCATTGGATAGGGGCACTTAATGACAGTACCTATGTATAAGCAAAAAGGAATCTTTGGTATAAGGTGGTGAGGCACCTCAGAGAAAAAAATTATTATTAATTATTATTATAAGTATCAGGTTTAGTATTTGTGCAAGCTTTATCTAGTAAACTTGCTGCTTTGTTGGTTCCATTTTAATCTTAATAAAAAATTTTTATCAATTATTCAAATTAATTTATTGAAAAACGCTCATCATAATATTCCGACATTATAAAACCAATTTTTCTTCCCGAAAGTGGAGGTGTTTCTGAAACCCCGAATTGATTTTTCGACTCCACCATATTGAATTCAAGTTAGTATTGGTAAGTAATCTTTCCAGAAGAAATCACATGCCAAATTTGCTGATTACTAACAAATAAAACGAAACAATCTGAGGTACGTGTACTGAAAAGTGAAAACTAGCCGAATCATATGCAGTTCACCCTTCGCGAGAGAAGAAAAGGATTTACGACCTTTACATAAATATCATTAATTTGACGGCTATAGGCTTGCCTCAGAATAATAGGCCTTATTTTAATTATCTCCGATTTACCTACCCGACAGTCTGATCTTGATTAAGATATAAGCATGGGCGTCCTCAGGTGGGGTGCCCCTCCACTAGAGCTTCACAAGTATCTCTTAATAAAATAATAGCATAAAACACTAAAATCACAATGTGATGCTCTTAAATTATCTATCAAATCATATTGATCCAACTCCTATTTTGAATAGGGAAGATGGTGTAATAAGTCACATTAATATAAATATGATACCTCATTTGAAAGGTTTCTATTCTGAGTTCAGTAATTTACTTTTTTTTTCATTCAATCTATTCGTTTGTGATAGCGTTTTCTATTGGTAAAACTAGTGGAGTGCGAGTGCATATTTTGATGTCACTACAATCATTCCAATGCATCTGAAGCTAGTTTTACCACCGCAATTCGCTATAATAGCAAATTTCATTTGTTAAACTGGTGCGTATTGAGAGCATATTATAAAAACAGTGCAATAACTTCAAGCAGATATCCTAATTCACATTTGATTTTCTGTGATCCAGTGCAGCACTAGTTTTACCAATAGAAAACGCAAAACGCTATGAGATACCTAATAATATTCAAATTCTGTACATATAATTAGTCATTTCGACATGTCGAAATAACTATAATGACTGCATTTCAAAATGCAGTATCAATACAGAAACTGTTTTCAGTAACTGTATATCAAATACTGCATTTTCAGACTTCAGAATTGAAAAATAGAGTAAAATACTGCATTTTTGAAATGAATAATTGTGAATACAGAAACTGTGCAGTAACTGTATATCTAATACTGCGTTTTCAAAATGCAGAATTATCAATACAGAAACTGGTACAGTAAGTTAATATCAAATACTGCATTTTTAAATGCAGAAATATAAATACAGAAACTGTTCCTGTAGATCAAAAACTGCATTTTCGAAATGCAGAATTATCGATACAGAACTTATATATACAGTTCTGATGTATTTCAAAAAATGCATTTTTGAAATGCAGAATTATAAGTACAGAAAGTGTGCAGTTATTACTGTAAATCCAAAACTGCATTTTGAAAATGCAGAATAATCAATACTGAAACTGTGCAGTTAGTGTACATCCAAAACTGCATTTTGAAAATGCAGAATTATCAATACAGAAAGTTGCAGTTACTGTACATCCAAAACTGCATTTTGAAAATGCAGAATTATCAATACAGAAACTGGTGAAGTTGTACATCAAAAACTGCATTTTGAAAATGTAGAATTATCAGTACAGAAACTGTGCAGTTACTGTACATCAAAAACTGCGTTTTGAAAATGCAGAATTATCAAAACAGAAATTGTGCTGTTACTGTACATCAAAAACTGCATTTTGAAAATGCAGCATTATCTATACAGAAGCTGTGCAGTTACTGTAAATCAAAAACTGCATTTTGAAAATACAGAATTATCAATACAGAAACTGTGCAGTTACTGGTACATCAAAAACTACATTTTGAGAAAGCAGAATTATCAATACAGAAATTGTGCAGTTACTGTAAATCAAAAACTGCATTTTGAAAATGCAGAGATTGCTAGCAATCTTTGTGCTGCATTCTGGTGGCACTTGTAGTGCAGTATCTGTACAGTTATATACTATGTATACTGTGTTTGTTGGGCAAGCTGCGATTAAATTTTCACTAATTTATCCTATGGTTGCCACGATAATCGTTAGCTGCCAGACCTCAAAATATTACTAGAGAAAAACTGTCTCTGATATTACTGTTTGTTTCTTTCATTAAGGTAAAAATGGTTCAGTCGTTCGTAGAAAGAATTGAAATAATTTCTTTACTTTTCAAAAACAAAATATAGTGCGGAAACCGTGTAAAACAGATTTAGGTATCATCAAATATACAGATCAATAAATGAGTAAAAATTCGATTGATTTATACATGGACGTAGACAGGTAGGGGCCAGTGGGCACACGCCCTATTCCAGGATTCCCAGGTATTGAAATCGTTTAATATTAATGCAAACAAGCATAACACTATGTACGATGAGCTTCTCAGGCTCCCCCCAGAAAAAATCCTGGCTACGCTGCTGGATTTACATAGCATGCTTAAAAGGAAAACTAATATACTAATAATAATTTGAAATTTGAATGTGAATATTTCGAAAACGAATGGATCGAATGAGAAAAATTAAATATGCTAAACTCAGAAAAGTAAGGCCTTTCAATTGAGGTATCACTTTACCATATCCTTTCTTTTCCATATTTAGGGATAGGGGTTGCAACACTATAATGGTTGAAAAATACGATTCTGAAACTCAGAAGTTGTCGCCCTTAAATCCAAAATCGATATATCCGAGCATTTTTTGGAATGAGTTAATTTCACTCGTTATCTCGTCTGTTTCGTTTCCAAAAGTCCAGCCTGTATATGTACTTCATTCATAATGGAAAAGTGAAATACACGGGGCGTAAGAGATATCCGATATGAAAAACGGCGGTGACTTCGTAGTCCGATAAAAAGTCAGAGTTGTGTTTTATTTTATTATTGTATGATGAAGAGAATAATTATTATCTTTAATAATTGTCAAGTGAATCTTTCTCTGGATGATGCAGTCTTTAATAATCAATACAAAATCAGGTGGTAGGTACATGTGTTAAAGATCACAGTTATTAGGAGAATATACAGGGTGTTCCTAAATTGGACGTACAAACGAAAAGGGGAGATTCCTTTAAGTGAGTTTAAGAAAAAAGGTCCCATAAACATGGGGTCGCAAACGTTTCGTTTTCGAGATACAGAGTGTTGAAGTTTGAATTTTTTTCAAGTTTTTTTCTCATAGTATCTACACTTCACAAGATATTCAACTGAAATTTGGCATAGATATTACATTTTAGAGTTCTCACCACGTGACATGGCAATTTCGATAGAAGATCTACAGGGTGATAATCATAATTTGGATTTTCACGAGGATTTCGAGAGAATCGTTCAAAATTTTTTTTCCCGAAATCGTTGGTAGATACGACAAAACTACAAGAGACCGAAAAATTTAGTATAAGAACAAAGCTTCTTTTTACATTTTTTCAAATTAACAGTTGCTCACCAAAAAAAAGTTCTGCAGAAGAACAGGTGACAGAGTGTTCCAGAACAAATGTAGATCTTCTATCGAAATTGCCATGTCACGTAGTGAGAACTCTAAAATGTAATATCTATGCCAAATTTCAGTTGAATATCTTGTGAAGTGTGGATACTATGAGAAAAAAACTTGAAAAAAAAAACTTCAACACTCTGTATCTCGAAAACGAAACGTTTGCGACCCCATGTTTATGGAACTTTTTTTTCTTAAACTCACCTAAGGAATCTCCCCTTTTCGTTTGTACGTTCAATTTAGGAACACCCTGTATAATAACAGAAAAAAATATATCGCCCAACTCGACCTATAGCAAATCTTTTTGGGAAACTCAGGTTGTGTGTAGTGAGGGATGGTAGATCAAGTGGCATATAAATCTTGGAAAGAACCGTGAGAAGAATATATTCACTGAAAAAACTTTCAATACAAATCTTGAAAATTGGCTGCAACCCCCTCACGGGGGTGAACACAACCCTGTGATTTTGAATAGGGATATGAGGGATGTTGCGATACCTCATCTTATCGAATACTATCTGATCCTGAAATTTCGCTTCAAAATTTTCATCGACAACGAAATGACTTACGAGGATATATTGAAAAATTCTTAGCCTACAAAAGAACCAACAAAATTTCAATGCCAAAATATTTTATTACTCAACATATTCTCCTCTTAATTGGATACATTTGTTACAGCGAACCTGCAACATCTCTAGACCTTTCAAAAAAAATGTTTTTTCTTGCTCTGCAAACCAGACCTCCACAGCTTTTATTACCTCCTTGTTGGAAGAAAATTTACGACCTTTTAAACTTTTTTCAGTTGAAAGAGGAAAGAGGAAAGAGATGATAGTCGGATGGAGCCAATTCTGGTGAACAAGGGGGTGTTCTAGTAATTCAAACCCTAAATCACGAATTTTTTGCATGTCAACTCGAGATTTGTGTGCAGGGGCGTTGTCCTGCAAAAACTAAACACCTTTGCTTTGGATAGCTTTCCGCGTCATTTCTTTTTAATTTTTTTCCAGAACAGTGGTCAGTAATATCGAATATTAATCTCCGGTAATTTTTCTACCCTTATCCAAAAAATCAATCATGATTAATCCATGGCAATTCCAAAAAACGGAAGCAAGAACTTTTCCAGCAGATTTTTGGATACGAAACTTCTTAGGTCTTAGAGAACCAGAGTGTCGCCATTCCATTGATTGCTTTGTTTCTGGATCGTAGAAATGTACCGGTTCGGTGAACACCTGCTTCTTTATTTCAATTTATCAACTCTGGTTTACTTTTCTGACCTCAAACTTCACACTGACACTTCTCATTAGAAGTGTCAACAATAACTCATTAGTTATTGTTCGTTGCTATGGTAACGCAATATTTTTTTTATGCATGGAACTGGTCTAGGCTAACTAGATATCAATACACAAAATGGGCAGTAATATCTTTTTTGTTGAAAATGGATATAGAGTCATATGACACAAGCTTAGGAGCAGAGAACATTTACGCATTGGTAGAAAGATTTCGACTGATTTATTTCGAAGAAGAATAAAGAAGAAGAAGGAAACTCATTCGTTTGCTTTCTTGTCATTAACTGATTATTGGAGTCGGAATTTGTTTGATTTTATAATTATTTGAGAAGGAGGAAAAAGGAAAAAAACAATACAAGTTACATGTAGTTATCCCTTTCAGAGCTCTGAAGGAGACTTCAAACTAAAAGAAGAAACCGGTTGACGTTATTTTTAAAACACTGGTTTTGTTTGATCCTTCGTCTTCATATTCTTAACAAATTTTGAGCGGAACAACACCCGTATAATAGTTGGGGGGCCGACGATGCTATATCGGGATTTACTCCAGCGTCTTGGAGACCTAGTGGATTTTGAAGATTAGATGGTAAAAAGAAAAAAAGGTTCTATGTTGTATGAACTTTCAGCGGTGGGGAAAGTGTCTGCAGTGACCCAAAGATGTAAAAAAAAAGTCAGGTGTACATACTCGAGCGTGTCAGATTAAGATACTGTATATGCCCTTAGTGTCTCTGATAATGAATTCAAGCTTTACTGACAGTTTGCGCGGTGGGACTGACCGTACGGAAGAGTTGAAAATGGTAAAAAAAAAATTTCCAGCTTGTCAGATTTTTGGAGGATATGTTAATTGGACCCAAAGGGTCCTCTCTCCCTTTCTCTATGGCAGAGACAAGAGACTTTCCCTTTCTCTATGGTTAATCTCGGTGTTGTAAACGTGTTGACCCATTGATCTGACACTAATAAGGGGGGGTTTTCTTAATCTGACGCTTTGAAGATGATAAACATCCTTTTTTTTCGAATATTTCCCTGCCTGTACCTCTAATCGTTTTTGTATCCATTAAGAAAGTTGTGGATAATAAAATTCTACACAACTTTTGTCTGAACCCAGCAAACACTGAAATGCAGTCACTGTACAAAAACTGTACTTCGTTGCTTCAATTGACTGCAGTTACGGTAATGCAATAACTGCACAAAAAAGGACCGTATATGTCCAGGTGGACTTTGCAGTTACTGTACAGTACAAACTGCATTCGACATACAGCCACAGCTGCACTTCAAAAACAGCGATGGCATCGCAATCCACTGTACAGCAAGCTGCAATTCAAATGCAGCAGTGACGTGCTAAAACTGTACAGCAAGCTGTACTTTAAATGCAGTATTCACTTTGCAAAAACTGCACAGATAGCTGCACTTCAAATGCAGCAGTTACGTGCTAAAACTGTACAGCAAGTTGTACTTTAAATGCAGTGGTCACTGTGCAAATACTGTACAGTTAGCTGTGTTTTATATGCAGTTTGTTCACGCAAGAACTGTACAGCAAGCTGTATTTTATATACAATAGACACTGTGCTCAAACTATACAGTAGCTGCACTTTAAATGTAGCAGTCACTGTGTAAAAACTATATCGAAACTTGCAATTACGAAACAATATTCTATTAGAGAAGTTTCCTAGTTATAAACAGAAAATCTATTCTGCAAATCAGAAATTTTCAATTTCACTCAGTATTTTTGCGGTAAGCGCAAAGGTGACTTCACGCTAATTGAGACATAGCCTACTATTAGGGGTGGAGATTAATGAACCATAGGAGTTAGCTACGACAATCGTCGAGGCAGCGTAGATCGTGCCTGCTATAAACGCTGGTTACATAGAGGACATAGAGTAATGCGTCGCCGGTGGCGCCATCGTTTGGCGTATGCTGCACCGCAATAGACGTGTATGCTACCCTGTGATCGCAACCGTCAAGAGCAGTGATGCCATCATTTGGCTAATTCTGGTACCACCATGGTGCGATGAAGTATTCTTCTATCATGGGTATAATCCATATTTTGGTAATGAACGGAGTCTTCAATTATTGAATTAAATCTGTTTATGAAATGTCTCTTTAACCTTCATAATCGAATTTTCAACTTCTTGAAGAAGGTATATGTTTAAGTTTTAGGAATTCCTATGAATTATTATTCTAGATTCTATTATTAACTCTATATCAAATACTCCATTTTTGAAATCAAGAATTGCAAATACAGAAACTGTGCAGTCACTGTATATCAAAAACTGCGTTTTGAAAATGCAGAATTATCAATACAGAAACTATGCAGTCACTGTACATCAAAAACTGCGTTTTGAAAATGCAGAATTATCAATACAGAAACTATGCAGTCACTGTACATCACAAACTGCATTTTGAAAATGCAGAATTATCAATACAGAAACTATGCAGTCACTGTACATCAAAAACTGCGTTTTGAAAATGCAGAATTATCAATACAGAAACTATGCAGTCACTGTACATCACAAACTGCATTCTGAAAATGCAGAATTATGAATACAGAAACTGTGCAGTTACTGTACATCAAAAACTGCGTTTTGAAAATGCAGAATTATCAATACAGAAACTGTGCAGTTACTGTACATCAAAAACTGCGTTTTGAAAATGCAGAATTATCAATACAGAAACTGTGCAGTTACTGTACATCAAGAACTGCGTTTTGAAAATGCAGAATTATCAATACAGAAACTGTGAAGTTACTGCACATCAAAAACTGCGTTTTGAAAATGCAGAATTATCAATACAGAAACTGTGAAGTTACTGCACATCAAAAACTGCGTTTTGAAAATGCAGAATTATCAATACAGAAACTGTGAAGTTACTGCACATCAAAAACTGCGTTTTGAAAATGCAGTATTATCAATACAGAAAATCTGCAGTCACTGTACATCAAAAACTGCGTTTTGAAAATGCAGAATTATCAATACAGAAACTATGCAGTCACTGTACATCACAAACTGCATTTTGAAAATGCAGAATTATCAATACAGAAACTATGCAGTCACTGTACATCAAAAACTGCGTTTTGAAAATGCAGAATTATCAATACAGAAACTATGCAGTCACTGTACATCACAAACTGCGTTTTGAAAATGCAGAATTATGAATACAGAAACTGTGCAGTTACTGTACATCAAAAACTGCGTTTTGAAAATGCAGAATTATCAATACAGAAACTGTGCAGTTTCAGTACAGCAATCTTTGTGCTGCATTCTGGTGGCATTTGTAGTGCAGTATATGTACAGTTGCTGTATATTGTGTTTGTTGGGAAGCAATTTTACATATTCTTAACCGTTCTCCAGTTAGAGGGCATTAAGGGCGAGAAGCTTAGTCACACATGCGAAAGGCAAGGTCAATGTAGAATCTCAGTCTAATCTACAATTGTCAAAATGACAAGGTATTTCTATGACAATTTCTAAATAAGTCACGAAAATTTTAGTGTTGTCTGTGACTGAACCTTAGAATGTACTATTTTCCAATTTTCGCTAAACACCTCGCATTAATCGCCATATATCTCAAAAACTTTTGAATGTAAAAAAATTTGCTAGGGACAAAATTTGTAGAAAATGTTATGCTCTACAACTTTTATAATGAATGCGAAAAAGATTTGAAGCCCGGGGAAGGAGATAATTCAAAAAAACTGTTTTTTGTGACCTTTATGGCCGATTTTTATTGTTTCGGCTTGCTAAAATTGTCAGATTATATTTTTTCCGTTATTCTCGAATCATTAGCTTCAAAATAAGAAAAAACGCCACAGCGCTCGAGAATGTACACGTGACGTTTTTTTGCAACTTTGGCGCCCTCCCACACATTTTCGACACTCTTAAATTGTCAGATTAAGAGAATATATACTTTTCAACATGTAATTAACCACATATATCTTAATCTGTCACGCTCGAGTATGTACAATGATCGTTTTTTTACTCTTCTGACAGGCTGTCCTAGACAGTTCCCCCTATATACAGGTCTAATTTTTGGTAGAGGTACTCTACAGGGTCCAAGGTATGTCCCGTCATATTAATCTGACACGCTCGAGTAAATCCCGAATTTCCCTCTTCGGCTCTCCAACTATAATAAAATGGCAACCAGCTCCCTGACCACTTCACAGACTGCCACCGATTTTGATAATCTGATGTAATTTATTTCTATACTAGAGATTTTTGACGTTCAATCAGATTCTCGGTCACCAAGACCTTGTTTACGAAGTGTCAAATAAATCTAGGTTCCCATACCAGCGCCAATTTAACGGACTATTTTAAAATTGCTCATTTCCCTCTCGGTCACAATCGAATTAACCAATTTAAGTTGAAAAAAGTGCTGAACTTTGCCATGGCAAGTCAAACGCAAGGTATACAGCAGCTTCTTGTCGCCGAAAAAAGGGCAGCTGAAAAAGTCAGTGCCGCAAGAAAACGTAAGTTTCATTTGAATATTATTTTTGATATCTTCCCATTTTCAAACGCTCATTTCTATTTATAATTAGCTGAAATCCCTCGAATGAACGCTGTCGAAATACTGATGTAGGTATTTCGGTCACCTGCTCAGACAATTCCAAATCCAAATCCAAAATTTCATTTGACGCTGAATGGTTCTATAGCGATCATTTCTTTAAATTTTTTTCGTATTCAAGAGTTTGTTATCCCTTTTCATTTATAGAGATGTAAGTACACATCTAAACGCTCAAGTTTCTTTTCACTTCAGCAAAAAATTCTAATTCATTATCGGTTTTTTCATAGGTTTAATGTAATTATGTGATCATTAAAGACAGAAGGAAAAATTTACTCAAAGCTTCCTCACAGGATGAATTTAATTTAAATCTGTTTTTTTTTTAATTTCTTCAATTTGTAACTTGAAGTTTACGAGGTGTGAGGAGAACACGGAAATAGTAAATTTTCGTGGAAAATGAAGATTCGATGCTAGGCGAACATGACTTGTTCTACTTCTATTGTATACAGCATGATATCTATTTAATAAGCATTCTATACATGATTTTTAATTGAAAAAAAATTTCATATAAACATAAGTCAAGTCCAGAATCACTTCATATTTCATCTCAGTAAGGTTTTGAATTTTATTTTCGAGAAAGAGTTTTTTCCTAACTCATACCAGGGTGAGTGTTTGAGTCGCAAAAATATTTTAACAGTAGATTCTTGAGGTCAAAAGAAACACTTTTTTCCTATGCCAATTTTCTGATTCAACCCTGATAAGAAGAGATAGCCATTTTGAGTTTTATAATGTGCTGTGCCATCCCTGGAAAAAAAATTACCTTCAGAATAACTAGCTTAATCTGTGACAATACACATCTGTGGATCTTTCAAAAAGAGTCGTATTCAGCCAAAGTACTCAATTTTTCAGATTTCACAGATAGGTTACTCGAAAACGGCGCATTATACTAGAAAATATAAAATATGAAGAATACCTTTATTTTTTATTTTACAAAACGTTTAAATATTCATTAGATAGCGTCAAACTTAGTTTCAAGAATGGATGGGTCTTTGAATTTTTGATATTTTTATGGTACATAATTGTCATAATGAGAAAAATGGAAGACGTGGGTGATATCTGGTGTTCGAAAAAGATTCATCAAATAAATGAAAAACTATATTCCGAAATTCATTTCATTCGATGAAACCGTCTGTGAGATAGAAACAAAAATAATTTTTTTATGGTCTTTCAACAGTCTGTATCTTTCAAACCGAGCCGATTCTGAAAAAATGGTAAAAAAAGTGTTTCTTTTGACCTCAAAAATCTGCAGTTAAAATATTTGTACAAGTCAAAGACTCAGCCTGTATACCTATACAGGTACTAACTATACTTCAACTACCTAGTTGAATACATTCTTGTAGCATGGGCGCCCGCAGAAATTTTTCTCAGGGAGGGCAAAATATCATCTACGGTAAGTTTTACTGAAAGAAAAATTTCTTTAACGGTGACTATCGAAAAATATCCAAAAAGATGGAATCAATTAAATGATCGTCAAGACCGAACGGTTGCATCGAGCTCCATAAAATCTTCAGATTTTTAACTAGAGGAGTTGCTCTTTCAGAATATATATCACATTTCCATCTACGGTCAGTTTTATTGAAAGAAAAATTACTCTAACAGTGACTATCGAAAAATTTCCAAGAATATGGAATATGATCGTCAAGACCGAACGGCTGCATATCGAGCTCCATCAAAATCTTCAGATTTTTAACTAGAGGAGTTACTCTTTCAGAATTTGTATCACATTTACATTTACGGTAAGTTTTATGGAAAGAAAAACCACTTTCACGGTGACTATCGAAAAATTTCCAAAAAGAAGGAATCAATTAAATGATCGTCAAGACCGAACTGCTGCAACGAACTCCATGAAATCTTCAATGTTATACATATGGCCGACCTTAGATGCGAAAGATTCAATATCTAGTAATTTTGAATTCTTGGGAAAAATATTGAACGAAGAGAAAAGCATTTCATCTTCTTTTGAGAATCTCGTTTCAAGGGCTGAAATCAGATGATCTAAATATTGGATGAATATAGATTTTTTGAAGTAATCTTCAGCTGAAGATGCTTCATAATTAGATATATATTTGTCTACCCCAACAAACACAATATACAGCAACTGTACAAATACTGCACTACAAATGCCACCAGAATGCAGCACAGAGATTGCTGTACTGAAACTGCACAGTTTCTGTATTGATAATTCTGCATTTTCAAAACGCAGTTTTTGATGTACAGTAACTGCACAGTTTCTGTATTCATAATTCTGCATTTTCAAAATGCAGTTTGTGATGTACAGTGACTGCATAGTTTCTGTATTGATAATTCTGCATTTTCAAAACGCAGTTTTTGATGTACAGTGACTGCATAGTTTCTGTATTGATAATTCTGCATTTTCAAAATGCAGTTTGTGATGTACAGTGACTGCATAGTTTCTGTATTGATAATTCTGCATTTTCAAAACGCAGTTTTTGATGTACAGTGACTGCAGATTTTCTGTATTGATAATACTGCATTTTCAAAACGCAGTTTTTGATGTGCAGTAACTTCACAGTTTCTGTATTGATAATTCTGCATTTTCAAAACGCAGTTCTTGATGTACAGTAACTGCACAGTTTCTGTATTGATAATTCTGCATTTTCAAAACGCAGTTCTTGATGTACAGTAACTGCACAGTTTCTGTATTGATAATTCTGCATTTTCAAAACGCAGTTCTTGATGTACAGTAACTGCACAGTTTCTGTATTGATAATTCTGCATTTTCAAAACGCAGTTTTTGATGTACAGTAACTGCACAGTTTCTGTATTGATAATTCTGCATTTTCAAAACGCAGTTTTGGATGTACAGTGACTGCAGATTTTCTGTATTGATAATACTGCATTTTCTAAACGCAGTTTGTGATGTACAGTGACTGCACAGTTTCTGTATTCATAATTCTGCATTTTCAAAATGCAGTTTGTGATGTACAGTGACTGCATAGTTTCTGTATTGATAATTCTGCATTTTCAAAACGCAGTTTTTGATGTACAGTGACTGCAGATTTTCTGTATTGATAATACTGCATTTTCTAAACGCAGTTTGTGATGTACAGTGACTGCATAGTTTCTGTATTGATAATTCTGCATTTTCAAAACGCAGTTTTTGATGTACAGTGACTGCATAGTTTCTGTATTGATAATTCTGCATTTTCAAAATGCAGTTTGTGATGTACAGTGACTGCATAGTTTCTGTATTGATAATTCTGCATTTTCAAAACGCAGTTTTTGATGTACAGTGACTGCAGATTTTCTGTATTGATAATACTGCATTTTCAAAACGCAGTTTTTGATGTGCAGTAACTTCACAGTTTCTGTATTGATAATTCTGCATTTTCAAAACGCAGTTCTTGATGTACAGTAACTGCACAGTTTCTGTATTGATAATTCTGCATTTTCAAAAATTTGATATAGAGTTAATAATAGAATATAGAATAATAATTCATAGGAATTCCTAAAACTTAAACATATACCTTCTTCAAGAAGTTGAAAATTCGATTATGAAGGTTAAAGAGACATTTCATAAACAGATTTAATTTAATAATTGAAGACTCCGTTCATTACCAAAATATGGATTATACCCTTGATAGAAGAATACTTCATCGCACCATGGTGGTACCAGAATTAGCCAAATGATGGCATCACTGCTCTTGACGGTTGCGATCACAGGGTAGCATACACGTCTATTGCGGTGCAGCATACGCCAAACGATGGCGCCACCGGCGACGCATTACTCTAAGTCCTCTATGTAACCAGCGTTTATAGCAGGCACAATCTACGCCGCCTCGACGATTGTCGTAGCTAACTCCTATGGTTCATTTATCTCCACCCCCTAAGAGTAGGCTATGTCTCAATTGGCGTGAAGTCATCTTTGCGCTTACCGCAAAAATACTAAGTGAAATTGAAAATTTCTGATTTGCAGAATAGATTTTCTGTTTGTAACTAGGAAACTTCTCTAATAGAATATTGTTTCGTAATTGCAAGTTTCGATATGGTTTTTACACAGTGACTGCTACATTTAAAGTGCAGCTACTGTATAGTTTGAGCACAGTGTCTATTGTATATAAAATACAGCTTGCTGTACAGTTCTTGCGTGAACAAACTGCATATAAAACACAGCTAACTGTACAGTATTTGCACAGTGACCACTGCATTTAAAGTACAACTTGCTGTACAGTTTTAGCACGTAACTGCTGCATTTGAAGAGCAGCTATCTGTGCAGTTTTTGCAAAGTGAATACTGCATTTAAAGTACAGCTTGCTGTACAGTTTTAGCACGTCACTGCTGCATTTGAATTGCAGCTTGCTGTACAGTAGATTGCAATACCATCGCTGTTTTTTAAGTGCAGCTGTGGCTGTATGTCGAATGCAGTTTGTACTGTACAGTAACTGCAAAGTCCACCTGGACATATACGGTCCTTTTTTGTGCAGTTATTGCATTACCGTCACTGCAGTCAATTGAAGCAACGAAGTACAGTTTTTGTACAGTGACTGGATTTCAGTGTTTGTTGGGACCGCAAATTCCTGGATTTCCAATCTCTATATTTGAGACTCTGAGCAATAGATGATGCTTTGGAAAAAATTTCTGTGAAGCATGCATCATCGTAACGATATTTTCCACATATATCTATAATAAAATTTATGTGACGTTGAACATCTACAAAATTGATAAGAACATCTTGTAGTGTATTTGCTATTGGTTCCAATATATTTGAATATTTACTTGCTACCGTTAAACAAACCACGAAATTGAAAGAGTTTATTGCAGCCCATAACTGAGCAGCTCTTTTTGTTGTTGAAGAATTCATTGAAATTTCTTTTTGAATATAGTTTCAGAGTTTTCATCGAAAACTCGCAAAGATTTATATCTAGCTGACTAATGAGTTTCACAAAACAAAGGATAATGTTGAAGGTGTTGTGCTGAAAAAAAATAAGGCGATCAGAATTTCAGGGGGGGGCATGCCCCCTCACATAATTTAAAAACACACCTGATAGAGGTTTTATATTTGATCTGGGGTTATTAAAATGACACACTTGTTTTTTTTTACTAGGTACCTAGTTGAATTATACCACTTTTTTCCGATCAAATTAGACATATCCATTGAAAGTCTTTACTGTTATTATAAATGTGGAAGTTTTTGTATCGTGTGATAAGACAAAGAATTTTGAAACACCTTTATATCATCAATCAAGTTTTTTCCACACTTAACTGATCCTCGAGATCTCAGTGACCTATTTTGAAAATTTCAGCTTTTTAAGATATGAAATGACTTTTCTATGCTTATTTCATTGGATCCATTTTTTTTGGCAATTTTTTGTGGAAAACCATTAATATCTCCGAAAGTATCAGGAAAAGGGATAGGAAAATACTGAACAAAAAACTCACATCGGATTAGAGAACCATAAAAATTCCTAATAAATAGAGTGTCCCATTTGAAATTACGAAGTTTTCAGTATTTTTTTGTATAAGCGGCAACGTCGAAATATTTGGAAGATTTTAGTCAGATAGATCAGAAGCGTAAACCCTAGTACCTACCCAAATTTTCAGAACAATCTAATGATCCGTTCTTCATAAACGTCTAATAGGCCAACCAGCGTGGGACACCCTGTATAGCGATGAAATAACAAGAATAACTAAAACCACCTATCAGTCAGATGTTTAACCAGATTCGTGAAAACTGATAAGAAAGCACGATCAGTGGGAACATTTTTTTGTCCATGTTTTCACACTTTATTTAACTATGTATTAACAATATGATTGCATACTTTCTAACAATAAAATATTACCAGTTATTATCTAATTCGCCAGTGTTGCACAAATCTCTTTTACATTGTCTGCATTCAATGAGGGCACTTCCATGTTTTTCCTTTTCTTTGGAACAATAATCGTCAGTCGCACAACCCCTCTTCCATCTAGGTTTGTACCCTTGTGGAAAATTTCCATTTACTATATATTCTTCGTAACACTTCGTGGAACCAGGTGGACAAACCAGACTGAAGTCGCACTTATAACCATACCTGCAAGCAGCTTCACCTCTCACAGACCAACAAGCATGACACTCTAAAGATGAAGCTGCAGAAAATTGAATTTGTAATATAATGTAGGTAACAATTATTACACATTCAAGAGATAATAATAATTACAATAATATCGTTTATCATATAATCGGAATTATACTCAGAAAATGAAACACGTCTTGGAAAAACCTAGAAATAATACACCAAAAAATGGGAAAACAAAAAATCTACATGAACAATTGTAGACAATCAATTTTTGAAGGAAATCAAGAGTTTAAATATTCATCTATAGAGTACGGCTCTAAATCTATTTATAAATGGAGAATAGCTTTCCTAAACTTTTTGATGTATATTGAAGCTTATTGGTATTGTTTAGGAACCTTATTGAACAACTTGAGGCATATACAGGGTGATTCAGAACTCGTGGCGAAAAATTGAGAAACGTATACTAGCAGCCTGTTCTTGATAAAAAAGATTGAATAAAATTTTTGGATATTGCGTTGTTTCCGAGATATACGTGTTTCAAAATGTCTGCATGTCATCAATTTTAAACTTTATTAGCTGATAAAAATACAGAAAAAATGTAATCAAAGGGTCAAAAATGCATACATGCTTGGCAACGCAGAATAAAGGAATTGTACACTAATTGCATGTTTTGCCTATTCTAAGTGGATTCGACTGCATTAACAATTAATTAATAATTAATTATCATTAATTTCCACTGCGTAAACTTGTTGTTTCAAATGTCCCCATTCAAAATAATCCAAAGGATTCAAATCAGGTGATCTAGCTGGCCATAGCACCTTTGATGAGCGTCAGAAAACACCCGTTTTCGTCGTCTATTAGGAAATCTCATGTTGTACCCCCGACAAGCTTTTAATGAGCCGCCATCACAAAAACCTTACACAAACATAATATCTGCATATTCTTCGTTAGAAAACTGCATGTTTAACAGAAGGACTAAACCAGCAAAGCATTTTTTGAATTGTCAAACAATAAGTGTTTTGTCACCAGGTGACATTCATCTCATTCATTTTTAGGCTTAGTGTAATTTATGAAATTTAATTGGTTGCATACAGAAACATTAATGTCCAAAAACTCGGAAACGAAGCCTCATCGGCCAAAAATTTTTTATACGTTTAATCAAGAATATCAGTCTCTATATATGTCCCTTAATTTTTCGCCACCAGTTTTGAATCACCCTGTATATTCAACGTTGATCAAAATTGAGTTGATAAGCTAATATTAAGTTATTTGGTTGAACTAGCCAATGTCTTGGACTAGAAAATTATAGGTGGAAGGAGGACTTAGCTTAGCCTCTTTGAAGTCTATATACCAAGCTACCTATATATGTTCAAGCAAAAAAAGAAGTGGTCGATCAAAAAAGAAAACCCCAAAGTTATCCAGCAATTTTGAAAATATGATGACAGAAGTTCCACGAACCTCTGCTCGGGTTTTGTATCAACTGGCTGGATTATCCCTTAGCATATGCCAAACGATTTTGAAAAAAAAAAGACATGAATTTGTTTCCATAAAGATTGATATGTTATCAGAAAATTAAAAAAGTTAATAACCTACCCTTATAGATAATCCGATTTCGATATGCACCAGTCGAAAGCAAATTGTGGGATCTATTTTCTTTGAAGGAGCAGAAGAACGTTATGAAGTAGAAATCATCATGCCTTCTTAGAGCTAATATAAATTGAATTTTGATAAATTGTCTAATAGTTATTTTCAAGAGCTGTGGAAACCTTAGCTACTGCCTGATTTCAAGTTGAAGAATTCAATTTTTCAAATATCTAAACTAGAATCATTGAAAAAAATTCATCAAATTGACAATGGTTCTTTCATTTTGCACGCTTTTCTATAACGTTTTGAATATTTCAGAAGTGTTTAGGAACAATGAGGAGGACAACTCTCTAGCAACTACTTCATTTATAGAGAACCATAAACTCATATTTTAATGAAAAACATGTGATTCAGTTTCTTTAGTTATGGATTTCCAGCATCGACCAAAATCAATTCAAAATTCATTGAGAATGAATATTGAGATTCTCACTTAGATCATTGAGTATTATTATATTAACCCCTTATTTAATACTCAATGCTATGATTCATTCATATTACTGAAATAGGTAGGTAGATCTCTTTCACAAAAAACCTAATACATCGATCCTTTCAAGATTCATGTCTTTTACGAATGAAAACTGTTAACTTCAGTTGAAATTTTTACCAATCATTGATAAATCAATTATTACAGATTGTTTGGATTCCTTTTATCTAACTCAATGAAAGAAATGCTTTTCGCACTTTGGCTGAAATTTGCATCAGCCTTCAAAATTCTATAGCCTACTTGACGAATTTTCTTTAACGCACGTTATACAGGGTGAGTCTTTGACTCGTACAAATATCAGTTGATTTTTGAGGTCAAAAGAAACACTTTTCTTCTTTACCAACCATTTTTTTCGAATCGGCTCGGTTTGAAAAATACGGTCTTTTAAAAAACCATAAAAAATGTTATTTTTAGTTCTATCTCACAAATGACTTTATCGAATGTAATGAATTTCGGAATATAGTTTTTCATTTATTTGATGGATCTTTTTCGAACACAAGATTCCAGTTTTCTCATTATGACCAGTTGGACGCTAGCTAATAAATATTTGAACGTTTTGTAAAGTGAAAGTATTCCTCATATTTTCTCGTATAAAGCGCCGTTTTCGAGTAATTTGATGATAATGATGTGTCACATATTAAGCTAGTTATTTTGAAGGTAATTTTGTTTTTACAGGAGTGGTATAGAAAACAATGTATTTTTTTTTACCTCAAGAAACTACTGTTAAAATATTTGTACGAGTCAAAGGCTCACCCTGTATATTGAAATAATAAGAACCGCATGGGAAACATAAGGTCATTTTTTCTTAACCTCACCCAATATTCTGCGGAGCGCTATGAAGGCTTAATTCATTTTGAGTGTGTTATAAGGGGGATGATCCCAAATATTTCGGCGTTTTTTTCACAATCGTTTTTTCAATTGGATGCCATTTCACAGAGTAGCAGGTATCCACGAAAAAATTCCAAATTTTGATTAGAGTTTTCATCAAAAACCTTTTCATTTCAAATGGAAACCCTTATTTTTTATCGAATTATGATTGTACCCCTGAAAACAAAAGAAAATTTCAATTCATTATTATCAAATAATTTTTCTTCTTCTTCCACCTTATTTTTAAGTCCATGTCTTGTATACCTTGTATATCTACCGTATTTCAAAGCATCTACTTTGGTGGTCAAAATCAAATAATTCAATATTAGAAATCTAGAAATGGTAAAAATATCAGACATTAATTTCTGAAAAAATTATTTTTATTTCCATTTGAGTTGACTCTGTTGATAAGACAACATGCCTGATTTCACGGATCTCATTCGTATATCCCATAGCGAGTGTAAGCGCGAGTAGAAACTGAGAGATACTATCGAAAGAGAAATGAATTACATGAGAAATGTCTGTTCCTTTCATAACAAAACTGCTAGAAAACAGAGAAATGTGTGAAATTTCAGTTTTGTCGGAGAATTCTTTGAACAACGCTGAAAAGATATCTAGGATTGTGTTGTTCTAGTAAATGAATTTTGGTTGATAGGGGGAAATTGTATACGGTTGATTCGAATCAATTTGTATCAACCCTGTTATCAACGTAATGACAGCAACCCCTAAAATCTTAAATGTGAAGAGAGTATAGGTGACATTTTCTTTTAGAGGTAATTCGATAGCAAGAGTTAAAAATTCAGCCCTTACATTTTCGAAAACTTCAACTTGAATGTTTCGGCATTCTGTGCGTATTCTTACATTCAATTTTCGGATGAAAAAATCTATAGGTGTCAAGTAATTTTGCGCATGCGAAAAATTCAAGTTGAAATTTTCCAAAACGTAGGTATTTTTGTCTAGAAAATGATGACCAATATTCTGATAAATCTTCGATAGTAACAAAATTTTCATTATTTTCATGTTTTATTGCAACTTTTGCTCTCTACTTTCTACTCTTTTTTTTGATTTTAATAAAGTATTGACATTAACATATTTGGCATTTTTGAATAGGAATTCGAATTACCTTTTAAACAAGGTGTCACTCAACTCCTCTTCTGACTATTCCCATTTAAGATTTTGGGTTTTGCTCACAGGGTTGATTGGAACCAACCGTTGGGGGCCAGGATATTAATAAGGGTGTACCTTTTCAAATTGACACACACTGTATGTAATAATCTAGGTACTCACAATTCGCCGCACCGAATCTGTCATTGTTGCATTTATCTCCTTGGCACACTTTGCAGAACTTAAGAGCCCCTCTGTGCAGGTTCTGCTGCCTGGTGCACCAGTCAGAGGGTGCACATCCTCTACGGTAAAGAGGAACATAGTCGCCGTTTCTTTTTTCGTTACCTATCAGATATTCTTCGTAGCAGTGATCCTCCCCCTCGATCGTACAGACCCTGGTCTTTTCCTCCGTTCCGAAACGACAGTCGGAATTGTAGTCTTCACTGTTACAATAACGGCATTCGAGGGAATAAACTGTGGCAACAGCATAATAAAGTAAAAAAGGTATAATCTGAAGAGATATCATATTCAAGTTGAATGGGGAATAAGCGTTCTTTGTGTTTATCAGTTGAATATATTGCTGACTCAAGGCTATTGGTAATTGCCTTTTTTGCAAAATAGTTATCTGTTCAATTTTCGTTTGAGCTCGTGAAGCACTGGAAATTTTTTTGATGTTAGAAGGTTTCCTTTCGCTTTTATCTGCTTTCCACTTTCAAATTATAAAAATTCATCAAGTAATTCCAATATTTCGAAAGTGCAGACTTGATCCCAGAGCTCTAATCCTGGTAAAAAACAGAGTGTTCCACAGGGTCGGTCCATGAATAGTTAGAAGTAAAATTGTCAAGATCTAATCAGAATTCCTTCAGATACATAACGATTCGACCAACCACCTTCGCCAAAAAGAGCTTATTTATTTATTTAGCCTATGGTCTACACGAACATACATGAAAAAAAAGAAAGAAAGGAAAGTAAATACAGTTACACACAACAAAACACTAGAATACACTTCACAACTACACTCACAGTCATTGTCTCCACTATCACTGCCAAAAAGAGCTAAAGATCGACTATAAAACGTTTTTAAACCATTTGCACGAAGCTGAATTCAATTGACAGAAAAAGTATAATCTAATCTAATTTTATCTCCGAATCCTTGGACAAACTAAATAAAAATGACTTATTTCTTTAACGGATGTTAACTTGGGGATGAGCTAAAACCATCGTGATCAAAGCATCTTCAAACGGTGTTCAAAACAGGATCTAGGACCAGTAAGACCAGGAAGGTTCTTCTGTCAATTTGGTGGGAGTGAATCTATTATCAGTTGCTTCTTTATGATCAAACCTCGGAATAAGAACTCTACTTACTGTCAATAGTGTCAATAATTTGACCGTTTGAAGCTAGCGAGTGACCAGAAACGTCTATTTATAGACGTGTGTGTCTGGCGTTGTACAAAATGAAAACAACAGCTCTCTTTCTAGCCGTTTCTGGTCACTCGCTAGCTTCAAACGGTCAAATCATTGACACTATTAACAGAAGAGTCACTATATATAGTGACTCCCCAGAAATTTTGCGGTTACTCTGTTTTTCTTGCAATACAAATCTTCCTTAGTGGTAAGAAATTGGATTCGAGAGAAGATTGTGAAAATTGGTTACAAGAGTTTTTCCCCAAAAGGGACAAAAACTTCCATTATAAAGACTACCATTTTATTAATAGTTGGGGAGCCGACGATGCTAAATCGGGATTTACTCGAGCGTCCTGGAGACCTAGTGGATTTTGAAGATTAGATGGTAGAATGAAAAAAAGGTTCTATGATGTATGCACTTTCAGCGGTTGAGAAAGCGTCTGCAGGACCTCAAAGATGAAAAAAAAAATTGTCGTGTGTACAAACTCCAGCGTGTCTGGATACTGTATATGCCCTACGTGTCTCTGATAATGAATTCATGCTTTGTAACGGGTTTTCCTCGGTGTACTCGAGCGCCAGCTATTTTTTAAGGGAGAATAGCAAATCTACCCTGGTAGCTACTAGCCGAAGACAAGGTTCCTTGGTGACTGGGGTGTTAGCGACAACCAGTGAAATTCAAAATCAACGCACACAAATTATATTTGTCGACTCTTACAAGGAAACACAAATGGCACTATTATAAACTTCGTACAGTGAAAGACTCGAAATTAGTGAATTTACAGGGCAAAACGGACGGAATGAAACGGGATCCGATCTCAAAAGTTATACGTGGGTTTAGGGACTTGTTCGCCAGCCAGAACCTAAGACGCACACTTAACGGACAGATATCGGACTTCAGCCAGGTAAGGGGTTGAAAAATTACGACACAGAGTCACGACGGCTCACCCTTAGGCTCGTTCGGCACTCCCCGGGTATCCACACCAGCAGAATGCCTCCCTAACCGTAGGGGTGAACACAGGAACGAGGTAAAAGACGGGAAATGAGGAAAGGGTGCGCCACCCCAAAGTGTCCTCGGTACCCCCCGGGTATCCACACCAGCAGGGTACTTTAACGACAGCAGGGGTGGAAGTAAGAGAGACGGGAAATTTCAGGGAAGGGTGAGCCACCCCAAAGTGCCTTCGGTACCCCCCGGGTATTCACACCAGCAGGGTACGTTAATGACAGTAGGGGTGGAACTCAGGTATAGAAGGGATGTAGACGGAGACTGAAGTTCCAATGATATATAATATAAAAAAAACGGAGTGTCGTCTTACCTATCGGTTTGGCCACTTGCACTCGCAAACTCCCAGAAAACAGAAAAAAAATCACCCAATAAAGTAAAATTCTACCCCGAATCGGAAAAAACTCAAAAAAAAATAAATCTTCTCGAAATAACCCACGTTTTGTCGGCGGACGGTACTTTAATCGTATACGCTGAGAGTGAAAATTAATCAAGCAATCAGTGACAGCGAGTCAATCAATCAGCAGAAGCAAGTTAATCGTAAGTGAAGTGACCTGCGGGGGAACATCTGATTTTATACGCACAGGGGGGGTGCGGAAATCAGATGTGCCCTGACAGTCGAAATTCGGTAAAATATGCGTCGATGAAGACGTTTTAATTTCGACTTATCTGTGCAAGCGAACAAAAAACACGGTTATCTTCCAATTCAGGATGTTTTATACGGTGCGACATCGTTTTTCAGAACTGAAAACGGAATTAAAACGGTGCGGAATGTTTACAATTCCGAACGATGTCGGAATCCTGAATTGGAAATTTGAAAAGATTTCTCGGAAAGTTAATTCAAAAACAAAATTACTTAAAAATGAAAACTAAAATAATTATTCTAAAATGAGGGGGTAGGTTTGAAAAACCATCCTCTCATTACAGCTTATCTGACAGTTTGCGAGGTGGGACTGGCCGTACGGAAGAGTTGAAAATGGTAAAAAAAAATTTCCAGCGTGTTAATTTTTGTAAAATATGTTAATTGGACCCAAAGGAAGCTGCTTTTCAAGAAACTGACAATTCTAATGTGACGGAAGGTCACAGCAGTCATTTGAAAATGTAAAAAAAATCGTTACATACTGGAGCGTGTCAGATTTTTATAAAGATGGTTAATCCCGGTGTTGTAAACGTGTTGGTCCATTAAACTGACACTAATCAGGGGGGGTTTTCTTAATCTGACACTTTGAAGATGATAAAAATGCATTTTTTCGAATATTTCCCTCCCTGTACCTCTAATCGTTTTTGTATTCATTATGAAAGTTGTAGATAATAAAATTCTACACCCTTTTGTCTGAAGCAATTTTACATACTCTTAACTGTTAGTTAATTAACTAACTCTAACTTAAGTTAGGGGGCGATAAGGGCGAAAAGCTTAGCCACTTATGCCTTAGGGCAAGGTCAATGTAGAATCCCAGTCTAATCTACAATTGTCAAAACGACAAGGTATTTCTATGATGACAATTTCGAAATTAGTCACGAACATTTTAGTATTTTCTCTGACTGAACCTTAAAATGTACTATTTTCCAACGAGTGAATTTTCGCTTCAGCATGTATCACTAAACACCTCGCATTAATCACCATTTATCTCAAAAACGTATGAACGTAGAAAAAATTGCTTAGGACGAAATTTGTAGAGAATGTTATGCTCTTCAACTTTTATAATGAATGCGAAAAAGATTTGAAGCCCAGGGAAGGAGATAATAATTCAAATAAACTGATTTTTGTGACCTTTATGGCCAATTATGTCAGATATTTTTTCCCTTATTCTCGAATCATTAGCTTCAAAATAAGAAAAAACGCCACCGCGCTCGAGAATGTACACGTGACGTTTTTTTTTGCAACTTTGGCGCCCCCCACACATTTTCGACACGCTTATTAAATTGTCAGATTGAGAGAATATATACTTTTCAACATGTAATTAACCACATATATCTTAATCTGACAAGCTCGAATATGTACAATGATCGTTTACGTTTTGTTTTTACTATTCTGACAGGCTGTCCTAGACAATTCCCCCTATATACAGGTCTAATTTTTGGTAGAGGTACTCTACAGGGTCCAAAGTATCTCCTCTTATATTTATCTGACATGCTCGAGTAAATCCCTAATTTCCCTCTTCGGTTCCCCAACTATAAGCTATCTTTAAAATGGCATCTTTCAAAGTATAGAACAAAACCGACATCGTTCACCTAAATCGTACGACTTTTCACGTTTTGTGAATACGAATATGTTATTCTTGGAATTTTCACTTACAGGAAAACTGAAGCGAATCAAGCAAGCCAGGGAAGAAGCAAATCATGAAATAAACGCTTATCGACAAGAAAGAGAACGTCAATTTCGAGAGTTTGAAACCAAACACTTGGGTTCAAAAGGAGATATTGCTCAGAAGATTGACAAAGAGACGGATCAACGTTTGGAACAAATGGCCGATGATGTTGCTAACAACAGGAAAAAGGTAGGTCCTACTCTTAAAATTTTTGAGGCATTCAATAACAATCTATATTTATGTTTTAGGTGGTTGATGAACTTATCGGTTTAGTTTGTGACATTAATCCAGAAATCCACCAAAATTTCGCCCTGCTCAACTATTACAATAAGATATAGTTTGGGCCTAACTCGAAAAATTGAAACATTTGAAAGCCAAATATGTATCATTTGTCAGTGTTGTTTTAGATATTTCTTTATAATATTATTATCGCATTCATTATTTCTCAACTCTTTTATAAAGAATAAAGTATCAGACTCATTGTAACGGTTTTCCTTTCTATTTATTTTTCCACAAAACCATTAAAGATGTGCTGAATAATATTCGGCACGTGATATTTGCAACGAATTTGAACCATTTTTATCATGTTTTTGTTCGATCGACGTATTAGTAGTACGCAACAATGGCAGAAGAAAAAATTCGCCAATCAACTTCTTATTGTTTCACATTGAAAAAATTACTCCAAAATCGAGAAAGATTATTTTCATTTTCTATATATCTTCGATATCTCCCTTCTCTCTTGTATATACAGGGTGTCCCGTAAAGACCACGTCAAACGCAAACGGAAAGTAGATCAGAATGTGCTCTACCTGATGTGAAAAAATCGTTCATATGAAAGTCTCACAGTTTTCGAGATATTTGATGTTTTATGAAAATGTTGAATTTTTTCAATTAAACTGCTTTCTCTCTTGCAGAAGCTACAATTAAATACTTTTCGAATCAGTTTTTTTTCCGTAAATTTTGTTGAATGATTACTCAAATTCATGCAATGAAAAATACCACAAAATATTATACAGGGATTCTGAAAAAAAAAATTGAAATTCATGTTCTGAAGGAAATGTTTTTTTGTGCTGAATTCTATCTGACGTGGTATAAAAAAAAGACACTAGACCTTTTCTGCATATTACGTTGAAAAGTTGCCCATTTTGTGAGGATTCCGAAATGGTAAAATACAGGTGAAAACCTTCTTCACGAAAAAAGATATTTGAATGTTTATCGAAAATGGAACATTTCTATGAAAAACTGATTTTTTCACCTTTTCCATAAATACTTTCATTTTGCACTTCCTGCTGAAAATAATCAATCAACAAATCAATAAAATGTTATTAAGATGCTAATTCACTGACTGAGTTTTTTTATTTCTTTTTCTTTGCCTAAAGAACTCTCGAACATCGATATGATGTGATGGGATTCAATGATAATGATTCACCAGACTTAAATCCTCTGGATTTTTTTACTGGGGTTTTTTAAAAAAAGGAAATTTATTCGAATCCTATAAGAGATGAAGCACACCGCATTCGTATTTCAGCAGCCAAAATAGCGGGAAGAAGTTTGAATGGTTTGAAAAAGGCATTTCTCAATAGATGATGGGCATGTATTAGCGAAGGGGTTGGTCATTTTGAGCATTTGCTCTAATAAGAATCCTGAATTTTTATTATTGATATTTTTATAACGTTTCTTCACAATAGATTTGTTGATGTTGAAGGTCCTGTGCGTTATTACATTATATCATTGCAATTAATGAATAATTTCATTTTATAAGTAATTTAAGGACTAACTGACATTTTTCAAGAGAATTATTCAATATGTTACAGCAGAATCTGCAAAATGAAAGAATTTGTGGAAAAGGTGACAAAATCAGTTTTTCACAGAAATGCTCCATTCTCGATAAACATTCAAATATCTTTTTTCGTGACGAAGGTTATCACCTGTATTTTACCTTTTCGGAATCCTCACAAAATGGGCAACTTTTCAACGTCATATGCAGAAAAGGTCTAGTGTCTTTTTTTATACCACGTCAGATAGAATTCAGCACAAAAAAACACTTCCTTCAGAACATAAATTTTAATTTTTTTTTCAGAATCCCTGTATAATATTTTGTGGTATTTTTCATTGCATGAATTGAGGTAATCATTCAACAAATTTACGGAAAAAAAACTGATTCGAAAAGTATTTAATTGTAGCTTCCGCAAGAGAGAAAGCATTTTAAGTGAAAAAATTCAACATTTTCATAAAACATCAAATATCTCGAAAACTGTGAGACTTTCATATGAACGATTTTTTCACATCAGGTAGAGCACATTCTGATCTACTTTCCGTTTTCGTTTGACGTGGTCTTTACGGGACACCCTGTATACAGAATATTCCAAATAAGTGCTAGAGTTTTTAGGGGCTCTTATTCCTTATACAAGGAGGGTCTTTCATGTGAACTGAAGCTACTAGGCCTATTCTTGTAAAGTTACACGCTTTCAAAAATGTGTTAAAAAATATTATTATTTTATTGGAAGGAATTGCATTTGGTAGGCATTTTCTGCCAATGAAAAGGCTACTTATGAATATTTTTCCAATTTTATGTGATATTTTATGTTTTAAAGGGGTGAAATATGCAACCCCATTCCATTTTCTACCAAAATTCTATATATTAACGAAAATTTCCCAATATAAAAATATGTGTTGTGTGTTGAAAAGAACGATTCATTGCAAATCTCTTTTGACCCCTGTATTATGTATTAACTAGTAAAAACCACAGATTACAGATTAAATTACTCTGAAATCTGGGGTAAACACAATAGTTTCCCAATGGAATATAAAAAATCTAGTACCTATGTTTGGTCTCTTTGATTTTTATTGTAGCCTTCTCATTGGTGGAACATGCCCACAAAATGCCATTTCTTCAATTCCTCATCACTTTCGAGAAAAAATATCGATAATTTCTCTTTCCCATTTTTGACAACTTTTCGAGGAAAGGCCTGAGAGCCTTATTAAACATGAAAACCTCCTTTAATTTTCACCAAGGAATCACCTCTCAAAAATTTTTTTCTCATTTTTGTGAATATACACTGCGCAAAAAAATTAACGCACATTCTAAAAATCTCAATTTTAATGAAAGTAAACTCAACATTGAATTTATAACTTATTTTTTATGTTCTCTCGGGAAGGTTTTGAACGAAAGAAGACACATTAAATGGAAGAAAAATTCAGGATTTCACCGAATCTTATGTGAAAGAAGAGAAATGGACAATTTTCAAAATACTGAAATGCTGATAAGTGATTTAATACTTGGTATTTCCACCCCTTGCGTTAATTACAGCTCGGCAACGACGGTTCATACTCAAAATGAGTGATCTTAAAATATGTTCTGATCTAATCCTTCCCAGATTTCTCCGAGTTGGATTCCTAAGTCATTAACAGTAGCTGGATGATTTTCTGAACTTCTCAGCCTTCTATTAAGGTTGTCCCAAACCTGCTCAATCGGATTGAGATCTGTACTTCTTGCTGGCCATTCCATTCCATTCAGGAGTACCTCTTCAAGGTACTCCTGAACGATGCGCGCACGATGGGGTCTGGCATTATCGTCCATAAAAATGAAATTTTCACCAATGTATGGGGCAAATGGCACTTACATGCTCTTAAAGAATGTTCCTTATATACTTATCAGCATTCATAGCTCCATTATCAACGACCACTAGGTCTGTGCGAGCAGTCAAAGATATTCCACTCCATACCATAATCGATCCTCCCCCGAAACCAGTAGTATTCAGGAAATTGCACTGAGCATATCTTTCATGTGGACGTCTGTATACAAGGGATCGTCGATCACAATGGTAGAGGCAATATCTAGACTCATCTGTGAAGAGAACTCTTTCCCAATCGGCCTCTTCCCAATGGATATGCTCTCTCGCAAAATCCAAATGCGCCCTTCTATGGGCTGGGGTAAGAGCTGGGCCTCTTGCCGCGACACGAGGCCTTAAATCATATTCTCTCTTCTTATTGTCTGAGTGCTTATTTGCACCTCATGCCTCATGAGTTTGCTCAAGCTGAATTTGAAGGAGGCGAGCGGTTGCAAACCGTTGTCTCAACGAAGAAACTCTCAAGTAACGTTCTTGAATGGCAGTTTTGTTACCCGTGGTCTACCCTGTCCTGGTCTTCGGACATTCATACCTGTCTCCCTGAATCGCTGCAACATTCTGGACACACTTGTATGGGAAACTCCAAACCTTTCTGCAATTCTTGTGTATGTCCACCCATCTTCTCGCAAAACTACCGCTTGGGCACATTTCTCTTGGGTCAAATTGCGTGTTCCGCGTTGCATAGCGATCGAGTGTAGAAAATCAAACGAAAGAAAAACTATTGATCACTAGAATTGATCGAGAACAACTGATTTTAGAATGGAGCCAATACATTCAAAATCTGATAATATCAGCTTTTTTTATTCCTGCTGGGAAAAAACATCTGTATTGAAGAAAACCGTTGAAAGTGGATAACATATGCAGGCATAATTCAATAATTATCATTGAGAACACCTTCAGTTGTAGAATAAATTTGAGATTTCCATAATGTGCGTTAATATTTTTGCGCAGTGTATTAACATGCTTATAAGTGAAACTTCATTTAATCGAATTTTGCAGATTCGTCACCCTTTACGACTGCCTACCTTGAAATTTTCCTCAAATTTAGAAAACAAATAATTGTAATTTTCACGTATGGGCTCAGAATAATCCAAGATCAATATTTAAAAAAAATTCCAAAGTTAGATTCTCGATAATTGTAATTCTAACAATGTTTCCATTGGAATGTTTCCTAACAAACACCAGACAAAGTATTTTCCAAAAATTTCTTATGAATTTCTCCTGTCAAACCTATATGTTCAAAAATAATCAATCAAACGATTGCTGTAGATATATCTACAATTCAATTCTAAGACATGGTTTTTTCTGTTCAGTACCAAATATGTATTTCAGTTTACCTTCACCCACCTGAAGATGCCATTGTAATAGTTAAACACGCAGTAGCGCCTTGGAAGAATGCTGAATTTTGATGGTTAAATTCTTAATTTGTACACAAGGTCGATTTACTTCAAAGAACAATAAATTCATTCATAGTTTAGATTTTTAATTTTTTCATTTAGCCCTCCCCTTCCTTCGTTCTCGAAAATATACCTACATGTAATTATGTAGTTGATTACACATGTATACTGCGTTTAAACAAAGGACTTCAATAAAATATTTTTTCGTCGACCCGAATAAAAAATTACATTTCACGTACTAATTTCTGAACGAAAAGTCGGCTATTTTTGAAGGCAAGTACTTTTCGTCCGCTGACACTTTTCGTCCTCGAACACTTTTCATCCGGCTGTTCGTCACTAAGCAATAGATTGGAACCCGGGGCGATTGAATAAATTTTGTCAATACAGAACTTTCATAAAAAGATGTGAAGTTGATGAAAAAATGTTATTAGCCTCGGAGAAGGGAGAAGACAGGATATAACTTTAGATCTGGCGTCGAGGCTTTTCAATTTTCGGTGTTTATCAGAGATATAGATATAGATATCTCTGGTGTTTATCCATTTGAGGTTAAAATAAAGTCACTTTTGACAGTTTTTGACGTCTAATCTGATACGAAAGCTAGGTTGGCCTGCTTTGAGTTTGATTGAAGATTGAAGAGCGAAGGTCCAACAGGTTGAAGTTTCTGTTGATTTAGTTCCAAAGTACAATTCTAGAACAATTTAGAGTAACCCAATATTCTCAAAAATATGGCTCGTGTTTTAGTCGGTGTAAAGAGAGTAATTGATTACGCTGTAAAGGTAAATTCATCCTGATTTAAATTTATACCACTTTATCTCCAATTTCTGTGAATTTATATTTTATTCCTATCGATTTTCAAATTCAAACTTAGTCTAATTGCAATTACATATTTGAAGATTCGTGTGAAGCCTGACAAAACTGGTGTTGTAACCGATGGTGTCAAACATTCCATGAACCCATTTGATGAGATAGCTGTAGAAGAAGCTATTCGGTTGAAAGAACAGAAAGTAGCTAATGAAGTGATTGCTGTTTCTTGCGGACCACAACAAGCTCAAGATGTTCTTCGTACTGCTCTTGCAATGGGTGCAGATAAGGCAATTCATGTTGAAGTTTCAGCCAAGGACTATGAAACTTTGCAACCTATTCATGTATCAAAGATTCTTGCTAAGATAGCCCAAAACGAAAAGGCAGACCTTGTCATTGTTGGTAAACAGGTGAATATTTTTGTATTTGTTCGACTGAAATTTTTGTAAATTAGGATCGTGCTCTGATAAAAAACTTTTCTTTCAAGGCAATTGATGATGACTGCAATCAAACTGCCCAGATGACAGCTGGATTTCTTGATTGGCCTCAAGCAACTTTTGCTTCTAAGGTAATTTTCCATTTTAGATGAGATGAAACTTCTTGAAATATTATTGAGCATTGTAACATTTGGAACATTTATACCAATCTTCTAAATATAAATGCTTTTTCCTATGTATATGTGTCATGTCAACATATAGGTAGTCATATCCGTATAATTAATAATTCGACCATCATATTTTGAATGAATTCTTTTTCAGATTGAGAAGAGTGATAATCATATTGTGGTGAAAAGAGAAATTGATGGTGGATTAGAAAATATCAAATGCAAACTTCCTGCTGTGATAAGTGCTGATTTGCGTCTGAATGAACCAAGATATGCAACATTACCAAATATTATGGTGAGCAGTGTTCAACTCATTTTCACTAGTTGTCCATGGTTTCAAAATATTTGCAATTATGAAACTAGGCAGAACTTTTATGACAGTAATTGATTCTGTTCGTAATTATTCAAACATGCAGTTTTCCATATTAAATCTGTTGGTACCAGTCTCTACTCTGACAAACTGGTACTTCACGAGATATTAATTTTTGAAAATAGAATTTTCTCCACATATTTTGACAGCTCCACCGAATTTTCCTAGATCACGTAAAGTTAATCAGAACCATACTATAATCAATTAGGCATTTCCGAATGACGTCATTTGTTGGTTATCTATAGTCACTTGAGGGGCAAATAACTCATTTATGACATTTATTTTATGCAAAACTTCAAATTAGGAATTCTCCTCCATTTGGGTTACCACTGCATATGCAAGTTCAAACTGAATAATTATGAGTTTCATTCATGATTTTTTCAAATTCACCGCGAAAACTATTCAAAATCATCCTTCAAATATGGGGTTTTAAAATTTAAATCTCTTTGTGCGGAGTTTACGATTTGGCA
This sequence comes from Coccinella septempunctata, assembly GCF_907165205.1. Lineage (NCBI taxonomy): Eukaryota > Metazoa > Arthropoda > Insecta > Coleoptera > Coccinellidae > Coccinella > Coccinella septempunctata. Next base: position 6,542,606 of record NC_058190.1, on the reverse strand, counting down.
GCAGCGCCTACTAGACAATAAAAACAACAATGTCCGATCAGCTTGTTTATAAAATAACAGCTATTGATCTACAGGCGCGTACTTACTGGCGAGCTTCAACTGCAACCGGCCATAAAAATTCCATAAAATTTTACGACCTTCCTCGTTTGTCGCAGACTTCATAGACATAGACCATCTTTGTCTCTCATCAAGGTAATGAATTTGTTGGCCTTTATTATCAAGGCATATTTCAGTCGATGTTGCCAACTTGTGCAATAGAAACGAAACGCTTTAAATTTTGAATACCCATTCTTATTTTTCATTTTTAAGTACTTAAAATAATTTTTTTTGGGAAACAGTTGAAATGGTTATTTTAAAATGTGACGTTTCAACGATATTTCATAAAAAATACATCATCATCACTTTCATATCACCATTAAATAAAATAAATAATATTCACTGAAGGACATTTACTCAGAAAACTGATGAGGATTAATAAATACCACTTGAAATCACTATAACATGAACCCAACCAACACTGGTGTGCCCCTCAGGGATCCTGTCAAAGTCAGCTGATCAAAAAAGCCGAATAGGTTTTGTGTCATTTCTATGATTTTATTGCTGATTTTTCCTTGAATGCAGTGGGAGTAGGAGATAGAAAATCCATTGATACAAGTTTCTATCTTAGCAAACTATTTGGGATATCATAATATTCACTCAAAACATATTCAACATTTGACATTTGAGTAACATTATTGTTCATTCATTTATTCAATACCTACAAATGAAATTCTCACATAAGAAATTGTTTTTTACTGTCCTAATCTAATCTAATCTAACCTTAAAGTTATTCAGTTTTATTTTCATCCAATAATATTTTTTTTTTCTTATAGCTTTCAAATCATAAGTTTGCTTAGATTGAGACTTGTACAATAGATTTTTTTTCTTAACTGCATACAAGAAAAAACGGTTAATAAAATCTGAGATCGACACCACCATAAAATTACTCGGGTGTTACATCATGATTTGAAATTTTTTTTCAATTGGAATTGATGCGGAAGTCACATACTCCATAAAGTAAGTCATGGGTGTGTTCTGTGACATACTCCTTCCGCCGCTGCCGTGTTGTCTACCGAATAGAGTGATCCCCCCACCACTATTTCGTTTCATTCGCCCGTACCGCAGATTTGAACAAATCTTGATTTACTCCCAACGTTCGGGGCAAAATTTTTATGGATGTAATTTTTTCAGAAAGCTAAAAAGAAACCTCTTACTAAGGTGACACCTAAGGACTTGGGTGTGGACACAACCCCCAGGATTCAGGTTGTTTCAGTTGAAGATCCACCAGTTCGACAGGCCGGAGCGATTATACCTGATGTAGATACATTGATAACAAAATTGAAAGAAAAAGGACATGTTGCATAATATAAAAGTTGTTGAAAATACTTGAGATATTTTATATACGAATATAAAGATTATTTACATACTCTCAATTTTTTCAAACGATTTCACTACCCATTTATTGATTCTAACTAATGCAAACAGGAATTATTGAAGTATTAATTTCTACTATGAACATTTCACTCAATATTTATCCAGCAAAACTTTCCATTTGAACTGCTTGTTATTACCATAAGACATTGATGGACAAGGAGGGGTAACAAGTTTCCAATTATTATCTTTATTGCGAGTTAATTGAACTAAGCTGCAGTATGAGATATGACCAGCCAGTGTCAGTAACTCATTTGTGGTTAACCATTTCCCATTCAAAAGGTTTCTTGAACACGTATCCAACGTTGTGGCATGCCCCACAAGCAAACAATTACCACTTGGATGTGTTGCAATTATTTTCTTCATAAAAGCGTAACTCCTTTCATAATGTTGTTCCATACTCTCCTCATTATCCCGCAGTTCCTGTTCACTCATGAAAGATTTATATTCAGTATCTATGTTGAAGCCGGCTGCAATTAACTCATTTGCAGACATTAGTTTTGGAAAGTCGCCAATCCAGTGGACCCATTCAAACAGAGCGGGTTCTATACGGATTTTCACCGTTTCTTTTCTACCTATACCCTAAAACAATTACCTTTAATTAAATCTACAGTAATCAGAAGGTATTATGTAGAGAGGTTCTGTACAGAGTACAGGGCGAAAACGATATGAAAATTAAACGGCGATATACAGGATGTGTCAAAAGGTGATCATTTTTTAACAACTGATCGAAATAAAGCGCAGAAGGCGGCAATGTCAAACCACAGCCGTCAATTGAGTCCTATAGAGAAAGGGTCCCTGTAGAGTCCTTTAGAAGACTGTGGTCAAGCTCACGGGCAGAACTCGGTTCGTTAGCATTGGCGTAGCATAGACAATGAGCAAAGTTGCAGAGAACTCAAATAAGTTAATTTAAAATAACCTTCAGCATTGGGTATTAACCATTCAAAGCTCCTTCACAAAACAGTTTTTGTGTGAAAACGTTGTTTATCTTATGACTATGTCATTGGAAGTGCTTAAGATACTTTCATGAGTAACTTATCGATTTATCAGAGTAGCACGGCACTACTTAATTTTATGAGAACTACGCCAATGCGCGCTAGTGTGGCGTGGTGATACCGAAGTGAACTTCTGCAATACTATCTCAAAATCTACTTTTTCGCACAACTCAGATTAATACAGCAGATGGCAAGGGCATTCTTGAGACATGCTAGATCGTAAATATATAAAAGCCTAAATTCGTTTTACACCTGACGATAATTCAGTTTTCAAGACATCCTATTTCTCGTAGAATCAATTGACTGAAGTCAAGAAGCACCAAACAAAATTTGCATTTAAATAATCATGCACGAGCCGCCACTGAAAATACACATGTTAAATTTATACAAAAAATGCATTGTTTTGATAGTTTCATTATTCTTATAATTACTATACAGGATGTTCTACAAGCTCTATGACAAACTTTGACAGAAGGTAGGTGTGCTTCTTTTGAACATTATTTTTTCCTATGAACGTAGGTCCGATTCATTTTCGTTCAGGAGTAACAAGCATTTGAAGATTTTTTTTCATGTTTTGACAGTAGACCGACAGAAAATCTCGGTTTTTTAATTACTCATTTGACACTTGTTTCATTAAGGATGGTTTCAACAATAACCATAAATGAACATGTATGGGCACTGCAGAATCCATATACCTACCATTAGATAAAAACGATTTCAGCAGCGTGTAAGCGTTTGGGGTGGGATTTTAAAAAACGATTTGATGCCAGTAAATGATCGTTTGAATACAGATTTGTATAAAAAATTTTTTTGAAGCACAACCTTTTTGACTTCATTGATTACTTAGAGCTCAACATTGTTTGAAATATGTGGTATCAGCACGATGATGCACTACCACGTAGAGGTAGACCATTAGTCAGTTGGCTGAATAAATGAATAGGTCAAGGACGACCAATACAATGGCCATCGCGTTCGCCTGATTTAAATCCCTTAGATTTTTATTTATAGGGACGTAAGAAAGCAGCTTGTTTATCATGTTGAAATTTAATCTCATCAACAATTACATATTTGATAGAATTCAAGATGCAACAAACAAAATACGAAACGACCCAAATCTGATCCACCGAGTAATGGCATCTTAAGTTCGTCAATGTGAAGATTGCATTCAAGCCGAAGGGCCCGAAGGTGGACATTTTGAACAATTTAGCCTCAAAATTTCCATTAATTATTATGATTTGAACATAAAAATATGATTTTTCAAATGCTTGTATCTTCTAAACAGAAATGAATCGGATATATGTTCATAGGAAAAAAAAAATGTTCAGAATAATCATAGCTATCATCTGTCAAAGTTTGTCATAGAGATTATAGAACTCCCTGTATATCGGGTGTCCCAAGGTGAGTGGCCTATTAGATTATTATGGAAACTATTGATGGTGAAGATTTCAAATTTTGTCGATCGATATTTGGCCATGTAAGGTACATTTTTAAAATAATTTCACATTTCCAATGTTGCCGGATGTACGACAATATTGCAACAACTTTGTTATTTTAAATGGGACATCCGGTATTTCCATTTTTTTATGATACTCCATGAAATATTAAATCTATTCACTCTCACTTTTTCATACCTATCTTTAACGGTGTTTGAGTTATTAATTATTTTTCGAAATTTCAGATCAAATTGGTGTGTTACGAAAATGACTCTAGTTCGCTCGATATTTGAGATTCAAGTCAGAAATTTAGCAAGTCATTAGATATTGATCTGATCTATGTCACTGATTTCGAATTATAGTTGTCAGTTATACAGGATGGACAAAAAAAAATCATCATTTGCCAAGTTACAAAATCGTTAAAAAGTCTGTTTTTTCAAATTAGACACCTAATATATTTTTCAAATTTTGGAATCAGTACAACACACAATTTTTCTATTCACGTCTCATCTATACCTACCTCAACTGGATTCCGAGTTATATGCGTTTATTAGATTTTTGGTCCATCCTGTATAACTGACAACTATAATTCAAAAGCAGTGACATTAATCAGATCAATATCTAATGACTTGCTAAATTTCTGACTTAAATCTCAAATATTGAGCGAACTATAGAGTCATTTTCGTAACACGCCAATTTGATCTAAAATTTCGAAAAATCATCAATAACTCAAAAACTGTTAAAGATAGGTATGAGAAAGTCAGGGTGAATAGATTTATATTTTATGGAGTATCATAAAAAAAATGGAAATACCGGATGTCCCATTTAAAATAACAAAGTTGTTGCGAAATTGTCGTACATCCGGCAACACTGGAAGTGTGAAATTATTTCAAAAATGTACCTTGCATGGCCAAATATCGATCCACATAATTCAATATCTTTACCATCAACAGTTTCCATAATAATCTAATAGGCCACTCACCTTGGGACACCCGATATAATAACTATTTTTTATAATTTTTTTTAATTGCCGGATATTTGATGCTCTAAGGCCTGGTCAAAGCTCTCGTTTACTTTTTCATTTGCTGCAATTGGGGGGAGGGGTTGGTTTACACTTGAGTTCAGCCAAATTCTCAAGTTAAGGTTCACACCTACCTTCAGCCTTAACATATGCATGGTAAGTCATTGACTCGTACAAATATTTTAACAGTAGATTCTTGTGGTAAAAAAAAACTTTTTTCCTATACGATTTTTCCGATTCAGCCCTGATAAAAAGATATAGCCATTTTAAATTTTCATAATGAGCTGTACCCCCCTGAAAAAACAAAATTACTTTCAGAATAACTAGCTAAATCTGTGACACTACACATCCGTGGATCTTTTAAAAAGAGTTCATTCGGTCAAAGTACCCAATTTTTCGAATTGCTCAGATATTTTTTTATTTTTGAACATCAAATTATTCGAAAACGGCGCATTATACGAGAAAATATGAAGAATGCTTTTATTTTACAAAACGTTCAAATATTCATTACTATAGCGTCCAACTTAGTTTCAAGAGTTGTCTCTTTGAATTTTAGGTATTTTTTTGGTGCGTAATGGTCATAATGAGAAAACTAGAAGAGTGATATCTTGTCTTCGAAAAAGTTTCATCAAATAAATGAAAAACCATATTCCGAAAGTCATGTCATTCGATGAAACCGTTTGTGACATAAGAACTAAAAATAACATTTTTTTATGGTTTTTCAAAACACCCTGTATCTGTTAAACCGAGCCGATTCGGAAAAAATGGTAAAATAAAAAAGTGTTTCTTTTGACCTCAAGAATCTACTGTTGAAATATTTGCGAATGCAGAGCTAATTGAACAATTAATGGAAAAAGTATGTATACCTTCAGAAAAGCATCGCAGGTTTGCAAACATCTGAAGGCTGGAGAGCAGTAGACATGATCAATTGCGATATTTTTTGCTTTGAAATTTTTGCCCATCGACTTGGCTTGGAATTTTCCAACATTAGTTATGGGCGTGTCGAGAGTATAACTCTGAGGTCCTAGATGTCTGTTTGGTAAAGAGGCAGGTAAATTCAAATCTTTCTGAAGATATTCTCCTTTCTCGTCGAAACAACATGATACCCAGTCTCCAAAAACGAAATCCACTCTTTCACCATGACGCATTATAAAGATGTTTTGCGATTGTTGAGATTCGATCTGAGGAAAAAAAACGCGAATTAGATATCGGAAGTTTTGACGGCATGCTGACAAGAAGACAAGAATTTTCAGACACTAAACTATCACCGTAATGCGAATTAGGTACATATAATTTGAATGAACTTGTCGAGCAAGCTATGGAATTTTGAAGACTGATATTCTCAGTGTCTAATCGTGATCCCTTGGCTTATGTTATGCCAGATTCCGTCAAGTAAGCCTATTGTTATATTAAAATGAGTATCAACGTGCAAAAAGCAATTATTATTGAATCCTACCTCAGTAATCTGTGGTTCTTGCTAGAAACGTAAAGTGCTAAAATTTGTTATTGAAAAAGACATGTTTCAAATGGTTTTTTTTTTCATTTTTAACAGAGAACACAATGGCTCTATAGCATATATAGAGTCGTTGCTGGCTTATATATTCATTCTGGGACACCTTATGTATGCTTTTTGCCTTTTGCTACTTATGTAGAAAAATGAAAAATCAAGCTCTATCATAATGCATAATACTCACTTCTTTGTGCGTTGAAATCAGATCTACCTCTTTCAAATTCGCAGCAAATTCAAGTTCGTCCAAGAACTTCTTCATTCCACGTAGACCAATTTCCTTTTCATCCATTTTAATTTTACTCCTCGCACTTATGCACGATATGAATTTTTGCACCTCTTTTATAAGCGATATATCTTCGAATAAACTAAATTATTGGGTGGACTTTTTCTTACCTATCTCATCGAAGAATGGATAATTCAGCCTTGAACGAGAGTGGGAATATTAAATATGGAATAATTATAATGATTACAATAGATTAGAGCAATCTTTACAATCGGATTTTATACCAAAATAAATGTAGGATTTCTTTGTATCATACTCAAAACATTGTTTAATGAATTATACGGTATTAATGAACTCCAGCAGTTTATAATGTTTGGTGTCTTGAATTGTTACCAATTTCGGGAAATAACCTCCGTCTCATTGCTACACCCCGTGTATGCGCAATTTCGAATCAGAATGAAAAATGAAAATTTGTTACTGAGGAATTACTCTACAATTAAAAAAATATCAAAGCCCAATGAGTGGTTCGCAAGGACGCTAACTTGGAAATTGAGTGGTCAGTTTTCAGGTTTTTAGTGGTAGAATCAACAAAGAGACAAGAAGGGAAACGTAACAAAATTCATTCAAAAAACGACCCTTCTTAAATTTTCATGCAAGAAGAAATTTGCTCGGTTGTGGTTTTATAATATCTTGCAAAGTTCAAAAATCTTCGAAGAATTTTTTCCATTTATTTCGATGAGTTGATTCTTTCGGTAAACCCAAATTTTCTTTAATTCATAGTGTACACTTTGTTGGTAAATCTTTTTACTGTTTGTATCTTAAATGTACAAAAAATAAATAAATAAATGCCTCCAATGATTTCACTGTAGCTCTATCGGAACAAAGAAAGATGAGGCAGTGCCGTATAATCTACAATCCACGTTGTCTCATGCAAAATTCAGACATTCAACTATGTTTTTGTGGGCGGAAAAACAACATATGGAATGCAGAATCGAAAATGGAAATTTCTACCAAAGGGATCTTGAGTTTGAAAGTATTCGAGAAAACTAGAAATATTTTAAAAGATCCTCCGAACAAAATAACTCCTTATAAAGAGTCTGGATTAAAAATGTTTCAAATGAATGTTTTTCAGTTTTCAGAGGGACATAAACGCAGATATTTAATATGACATTGGAGTTTGATTTCGGGGTTATTTCAAGGTAGAGTACATTTTTTGAATAGGAATAATATACTTTTTCCCTTGCAGAATATTGCATTCCAATTTTCATTTGAAACATTTTTGATCCCTGAGATTCTCAAGGAGTTATTTCAGAGGTCTTTCGAAATTGCCCTCCTTGTATCAATTAGATATTGAATGAAAGGTTCCCAAATTTTTCATTTAACAATGTTTTCATTTTCAGTTTTTTAGAAAGAACTGTTTTTCTTGTTGTACTGAAGCAATTATTCGAGATGTATAGGATTCTTTTGTTCTTGACGTTGAAATTTTTTAACAGTATATGAACACATAGGTAAGTATAATTATTTCACTATGATTCAAAAACTACATCATTGATATACGAACAAATCAGCAAAAATAACAAAAAAACATTCAACGGACGTAAATAATGAAAAATGGCACGAAATCAGTAGACAAACAACAATAATTTGAAAGAAAAATCCATCACCACCCATCTTAAGAAAAGTCGATCAAAAATATTTTGAATCGTTCAAATTATATCTAGATATACGAAGACATCGGTTGAACAATTCAAATGATGTAATTAGCATCCCATGTGCGGTACGAATGTGTATGTATAGATAAACTACAATTCCATTTCTTTTATTGAATTCGGATATGCCGAGGGAACCTATGTTGGATGGCGTATTTCCTGTTTACCTGATGTTTAGCTGTTGTTAAAATGCCTAGAGAACGTATACGCGGAATTTGAAAGAGGTCGAAATATTGGTCTACGGAAGGAGCCGTTGTCATTTCGAGAAATCGCTAACCGTACGAACAGAAATCTAAACTACTGTTATGAGATGTTGTCAAGCGTGATTTGATAATGCCCAAAATCTAAGAAGAGTAGGCCATAGACAATCTAGAGTAGGCACCGGACGTCGAAGGGGCACAAATGAAGTTCAAGATCGGCGTCTAAGACTTAAAGCTGCATTCACAATCAATTCGCGGGCCGAAGTGCACTTCGGCACGAAATTTAGCATTCGCAATAATCTTGGAACCAAATACTCTAATGAATCAAAAATGTAACTGATCAAAACATAAGCATCAGCATCATCCATAGCCGGCACGAAATTTCTTGCCGAAGTGATAGTTTGCAACTTGCAAGAAATTTTGTCTTGAATTTCATTGTGAATGGTAACGGAGAACGCCATCTGCTAAGCTTCCGTGCCGAAGTGCACTTCGGCCCGTGAATTGATTGTGAATGTAGCTTTAAGCTACAAGTCTTGGACATATTCGACATATGACATTTGAGTAACATTATTGTTCATTAATTTATTCAATACATACAAATGAAATTCTCACATAAGAAATTGTTTTTTACTGTCCTAATCTAACCTTAAAGTTATTCAGTTTTATTTTCATCCAATAATATATTTTTTTTAATTATAGCTTTCAAATCATTGCTAAGTTTGCTAAGATTGAGACTTGTACAATAGATTTTTTTTCTTAACTGCATACAAGAAAAAACGGTTAGTAAAATCTGAGATCGACACCACCATAAAATTACTCGGGTGTTACACCATGATTTGAAATTTTTTTTAATTGGAATTGATGCAGAAGTCACAGCCACCTAAAGTCTCTCTCTCAGCTGTGTAGAAAAAATTCATCCAAGTTGTTGAAATATGAGGAGAAAATTCAATTTAAAAAAAATTGTTATCTCCTAAACTACGTGCTTATCGGAGTTGCACGTATAAAATGTCTATCGCTGTCTCTTAAGTCCATCCTGAAACTTTTTCATTTTCATATTACAGAAGTGATTTCAAGAATAATAGAGACACATGGGATCACATGAAATTTTGTGGTTTGGTATAGGTGGGGCCCTGAATTGTTTATATTCACAATCAAGCTCGGTAGGTGTCGTTGCGGTCGAGTTATGAGATTGTTTTTTAAACGGATTGGAGTGTCGATGTTGTCTGAGATAATGTTTTCTGGTGTTTGGATGCAAATTTCGGTATTATTTTCTCGATTTCTTCTCTAATTTCATCAAAAACATATTGAGCTGAACTAAACTGTTGCAATGATCGACTTTCTTCAACATCAGATCTAATGATAACCTCAACGTCAAGGTTAAGCTTACAAGATGAATTTCGTAGGCTCGCTCTCAATGGTTTGGAGATTTGAGGAGCACTGAATATGACGATGAATACGAATTAATGCTAGAGAAAGAACTACAATATTGGGAATTGCAAACCAGTGATACGCCCCCTGGTGTCAATTTTTGTAAATAAAAAGTTGATGCACTTTGTTTGTTTATATCGAGAAACGGAGAATATTTTGGTGTTCAAATAAGAGCATTCATAAATGGTATATTTGGTCCTATCGCCATATTTTGGTCCAAACAATCTGCCCTTAGCCTATGTCCCAATAGTTATGAATCACCCTATATATAATGGAGAAGGCAAGATATCATAGTTATGGCTCTCCATATAATCAATTTCCTTCTATTATGATCGTGTATAGAGCCAAGAAGTTCGGATTCAAAAAATATTGCTCTGTTTTATCAGCTGATTCAGAAAATACTCGGAATTTTTTTCATAAATACTAATACTTCATGACATTAATTGACTTAAAATTGATAATAATTAACACACTTGAATCAAGTTTCGGTAATTAATCTTCAAAATTGAGAAAAAACAACTATAAACTGAGTAAAAAGGATTTATTCGACGAAATGCTCAAAATCCCCTTCAAAAATGACAAGGATTGCATTAACTTTTTATTTCGAAAAGTTCCTTCCGCAGTTAATTATAACAATTGAGTTTTAAACCCTCCGTATACTCAATGTCATACATAATTTCAGATCTGCAATTGCTGCATTCGCGACCAAAAAAGTTATGTGAATTCGATTGTAACATTCTAACTACCTATTGATAATAATTCAACGCCAATGAAAATTAACAATGAATTTTTAAAGAACGGTTCGATAATACTTCGACGAAGAGCAATGATACTCGTCCCAATGTCTTTAATAACGATATACATAATCGCTGTTAACTTTTATTCGAACCGAACTCCGAAGCGTAGCAGCAAGACATACTACTTCCGCTGTTGCCGTGTTGTCTACCGAATAGAGTGATCCCCCCACCACTATTTCGTTTCATTCGGCCGCAATGTAGATTTGAACAAATCTTGATTTACTCCCAACGTTCGGGGCAAAATTTTTATGGATGTAATTTTTTCAGAAAGCTAAAAAGAAACCTCTTACTAAGGTGACACCTAAGGACTTGGGTGTGGACACAACCCCCAGGATTCAGGTTGTTTCAGTTGAAGATCCACCAGTTCGACAGGCCGGAGCGATTATACCTGATGTAGATACATTGATAACAAAATTGAAAGAAAAAGGACATGTTGCATAATATAAAAGTTGTTGAAAATACTTGAGATATTTTATATACGAATATAAAGATTATTTACATACTCTTAATTTTTTCAAACGATTTCACTACCCATTTATTGATTCTAACTAATGCAAACAGGAATTATTGAAGTATTAATTTCTACTATGAACATTTCACTCAATATTTATCCAGCAAAACTTTCCATTTGAACTGCTTGTTATTACCATAAGACATTGATGGACAAGGAGGGGTAACAAGTTTCCAATTATTATCTTTATTGCGAGTTAATTGAACTAAGCTGCAGTATGGGATATGAACAGCCAGTGTCAGTAACTCATTTGTGGTTAACCATTTCCCATTCAAAAGGTTTCTTGAACACGTATCCAATGTTGTGGCATGCCCCACAAGTAAACAATTACCAATTGGATGTGTTGCAATTATTTTCTTCATAAAAGCGTAACTCCTTTCATAATGCTGTTCCATACTCTCCTCATTATCCCGCAGTTCCTGTTCACTCATGAAAGATTTATATTCAGTATCTATGTTGAAGCCGGCTGCAATTAACTCATTTGCAGACATTAGTTTTGGAAAGTCACCAATCCAAACCCATTCAAACAGAGCGGGTTCTATACGGATTTTCACCGTTCCTTTTTTACCTATACCCTGAAAAATTACCCTTAATTAAATTTGCAATACTTAAGATTATGTAGAGGTTCTATACAGGGCAAAAACGATATGAAAATTGAACAGCGATATACAGGATGTGCCAAAAGGTGATCCTTTTTTTAACAAAACTGGTCGAAGTGAAGCGCAGAAGGCGGCAGTGTCAAGCCACAGCCGTTTCTATAGACGGCCTTCAAAAGGACTCTATAGTCCTTTAGAACTTAGAAAGCCGTGTTCAAGCTCACGGGCAGAACTCGGTTTTTCAGCAGTGGCGTAGCATAGACAATTAGCAAAGTTACAGAGAACTCAAAGAAGTTAATTTAAAATAATCTTCAGCATTAACAGAGTATTAACCAATCAAAGCTCCTTCACAAAACAGTTTTTATGCGGAAACGTTGTTTATCTTATGACCATGTCATTGAAAGTGCTCAAGATACTTTCATGAGTTACTTATCGATTTAAGCTACATTCACAATCAATTCACGGGCCGAAGTTCGCTTCGGCACGGAAGCTTAGCAGATGGCGTTCTCCGTTACCATTCACAATGAAATTCAAGACAAAATTTCTTGCAAGTTGCAAACTATCACTTCGGCAAGGAATTTCGTGCCGGCTATAGATGATGCTGATGCTTATGTTTTGATCAGTTACATTTTTGATTCATTTGAGTATTTGGTTCCAAGATTATTGCGAATGGTTAATTTCGTGCCGAAGTGCACTTCGGCCCGCGAATTGATTGTGAATGCAGCTTTAGTAGCACGGCATTACCTAATTTTATGAGAGCTACGCCAATGCGCGCTAGTGTGACGTGGCGTGTGGCGATACCGAAGTGACCCGAGTACTTTCGATCTCCTATTGCATCACCTTTGCTTCCAGAGTATTCTTTTCTTTTTCTATTAATTGAATTAATTTTTTTCAATACAAAAATGATAAAATTTTTCGTAGTTATGCGTGATATTTTCTTTCCGACTTTTTCGTATAAACTTCTGCAATACTATACTATCTCAAAATCAAATTTTTTGCACTACTCAAATTAATACAGCAGATGGCAAGAGCATTCTTGAGACATGCTAGATCGTAAATAGCCTAAATTCATTTCAAAGCTGACGGTATATCAATTTTCAAGGCATCCTATTTCTCGTAAAACCAATAGGGGGGCACCAAACAAAATTTGCATTCAAATGACCATGCACGAGCCGCCACTGAAAGTACATATGTCAAATTTTGCAAAAAATGCATTGGTTTGATAGTTTCATTATTATTATAAGAAATTAAAAAACTAAGGCCTGGTTAAAGCTCTCATTTACTTTTTCATTTGCTGTAATGGGGGGAGTTGAGTTTAGCCGGTTTCTCAAGTTCACACCTACCTTCACCCATAACATATGCTTTGACTCTTACATCTCGTACAAATATTTTAACAGTAGATTCTTGAGGTCAAAACAAACCCTTTTTTCCTATACCATTTTTTCCGATTCGGCACTGATGTAAAGATATAGCCATTTTAAATTTTCATAATAAGCTATTACTTTCAGAATAAATAGCTATAGGTACTCCATTCATATTTATTTTAGCACTCGGTTGGCCATGAAATAATTTTCTCAAGTTTTTGTAATTAGAACGGAGTAAGGTGGCACTAATGAAATGTCGTTAATGTCATAACGCCGTTAAATACGAGCCAGTTGTCCTGTTAATTGTTAATTCATGTGAAATTTCAAATTTTTGTTTAAAGGTGAAGTTCCTCTTGCCTTGAAATTTCATATTTAATTATTTCGACTTTCATTGATGTAAGACGATTTTTGTTGAAGAATTTAACATTCTTGTAATTATCCGTTAATTCCTTCGAGAGACACCCCTTCCCTACCACTGCATCAAATGCATTTCATCTTCAGGTTGATTTTTTTAAAATTCTACAACTGATGTAATGTCTTCAACCTTTAGCCAAAGAAGATAACCAACATTAACACTCCTCAATCTACTACATATTATATGTGTCAAGTGTCAATAATACAATTTTCTTCCATATGGCAAAAATTAATATATTTAAAAACTGATCTCTTGTATTTTCCATGCAAATAACTAGATTTTGTAAATATGCCTTCAATCATTTTTTATGAACGTGTATATATGTTCGTCACATATTTTCGACTTCATATTATATTTCCCTTAAGTGATTCGACTTTGTGATAAAATACTGAGACTTTTACGTAGAATGGACAATATAGCGCTGATTTAAAACCCAAAAATGTTTTGACAAGCGTCATAACCCCACAGTTTCGTACTATACAGAGTGAAATGTGTCAAATTTCCATGGCCAACCGAGTGCTAAAATAAAAGTGAATGGAGTATAAATGCTTTTATTATACAAAAAGTTCAAATTTTCATTACTATAGCATCCAACTTATAGTTGGATGTTTCTTTGAATTTTACGTATTTCTATGGTGTGTAATGGTCATAATGAAAGAACTATAGGATACGTGGGTGATATCTTGTGTTCGAAAGAGTTTTATCAAATAAATGAAAAACTATCCGAAGTCATTTCATTCGATAAAACCGTTTGTGAGATGAGAACTAAAAATAACACTTTTTTCAAAACAGCCCGTATCTTTTAAACCGAGCCGATTCGGAAAAAATGGTAAAATAAAAAAGTGTTTCTTTTGACCTCAAGAATCTACTGTTAAAATATTTGTACGAATCTAAGACCCACAAATGCAGAGATAATTGAAAGGTTAATGGAAAATGTATGATATACCTTCAGAAAAGCATCGCAGGTTTGCAAACATCTGAAGGCTGGAGAGCAGTACACATGATCAATTGCGATATTTTTTGCTTTGAAATTTTTGCCCATCGACTTGGCTTGGAATTTTCCAACATTAGTTATGGGCGTGTCGAGAGTATAACTCTGAGGTCCTAGATGTCTGTTTGGTAAAGAGGCAGGTAAATTCAAATCTTTCTGAAGATATTCTCCTTTCTCGTCGAAACAACATGATACCCAGTCTCCAAAAACTAAATCCACTCTTTCCGCATGACGCATTATAAATATGTTTTGCGATTGTTGAGATTCGATCTGAGAAAAAAAAAACGCGAATTAGATATAATGGAAGTTTTGACGGCATGCTGACAAGAAGACAAGAATTTTCAGACACTAAACTGACTAAACTATCATCGTAATGCGAATTAGGTACATATAATTTGAATGAAACTGTCGAGCAAGATATGGAATTTTGAAGATTGATATTCTTTTTGTCAGACTCCGTCAAGTAAGCGAATAAGCCTATTGTTATATTAAAATGATTATCAACGTGCAAAAAGCAATCATTATCGAATCCTACCTCAGTAATCTGTGGTTCTTGCTAGAAAAGTAAAGTGCCAAAATTTGTTATTGAAAAAGACATGTTTCAAATGGGTTTTTTTCATTTTGAACAGAGAACGAATGGCTCTTTAGCATACAGTCGTTGCTGGCTTATATATTCATTCTGGGACACCTTGTATATGCTTATTGCCTTTTGCTACTTTATGTAGAATGCTACTTATGTAGAAAAATGAAAAATCAAGCTCTATCATAATGCATAATACTCACCTCTTTGTGCGTTGAAATCAGATCTACCTCTTTCAAATTCGCAGCAAATTCAAGTTCTTCCAAGAACTTCTTCATTCCACGTAGACCAATTTCCTTTTCATCCATTTTGATTTTACTCCTCGCACTTATGCACGATATGAATTTTTGCACTTCTTTTATAAGCGATATATCTTCGAAAACACTAAATTATTGGGTGGACTTTTTCTTAACTATCTCATCGAAGAATGGATAATTCAACCTTGAACGAGAGTGTGAATATTAAATATGGATTAATTATAATGATTACAATAGATTAGCGCAATCTTTACAATCGGATTTTATACCAAAATAAATGTAGGATTTCTTTGTATCATACTCAAAACATTGTTTAATGAATTATACGGTATTAATGAACTCCAGCAGTTTATAATGTTTGGTGTCTTGAATTGTTACCAATTTCGGGAAATAACCTCCGTCTCATTGCTACACCCCGTGTATGCGCAATTTCGAATCAGAATGAAAAATGAAAATTTGTTACTGAGGAATTAATCTACAGTTAAAAAAAAATCAAAATCCAATGAGTGGTTCGCAAGGACGCTAACTTGGAAATTGAGTGGTCAGTTTTCAGGTTTTAGTGGTAGAATCAACAAAGAAGCAAGAAGGGAAACGTAACAAAATTCATTCAAAAAAAGGCCCTTCTAAAATTTTCATGCAAGAAGAAATATGCTCGGTTGTCGTTTTATGTCTTTATCGGATAATCTTGCATTCTTGCAAAGAAAAGAAATCTTCGAAGACATTTATTCATGTCGGGTTAGTGGAAATTTTTTCCATTCATTTCGATGAGTTGATTCTTTCGTTAAACTCGTATTTTCTTTAATTCATTTACTTTATTGGTAAATCTTTTTACCAATACTTTTTACAACATATGGAATGCAGAATCGAAAATGGAAATTTCTACCAAAGGGATCTTGAATTTGAAACTATTCCCGAAAAACTAGAAATATTTTAGAAAATCCTTTGAAATAAAGTAATTCCTTGGAAACAGTCTGGATTGAAAATGTTTCAAATGAATGTTTTTTCAGTCTTCAGAGGGACATAATGGCGGATATTTAATCTGACATTCGTGTTTGATTTCGGGATTATTTCAAAGGTAGAGTACATTTTTTGAATAGGATTATACTTTTTCCCTTGCATTCCAATTTTCATTTGAAACATTTTTGATCCCGGGGATTGAAAAGATTAGATATTCAGAATGTGAGGTTCCTAAATTTTTCAGTTAACAATGTTTTCATTAATGAAAATTTTTTTAATCATAGCGAAAAAGTTATACTTACGTATGTGTTCATATACTGTTGAAAAATTTCAACATGAAGAAGATAGTTACCTTCTTCATCTCGAATAATTGATTCAATACAACAAGAAAAACAGTTCTTTCTGAAAAACTGAAAATTGTCTTCATGTTGAAATTCTTCAACAGTATGAACACATACGTAAGTATAAATTTTTGGCTATGATTTAAAAACTACATCTTTGATATACAAACAAATCAACAAAGATAACAAAAAAATACTCAACGGACGTAAATAATAAAAAATGGCACGAAATCAGTAGACAAACAACAATAATTTGAAAGAAAAATCCATCACCACCCACCTTAAGAAAAGTCGATCAAAAATACTTTGAATCGTTCAAATTATATCTAGATATACGAAGACATCGGTTGAACAATTCAAATCATGTAATCAGCACCCCATATGCGGTCCGAATGTGTATGTATAGATAAACTACAATTCCATTTCTTTTATTGAATTCGGATATGCTATGTCGAGGGAACCTATATGTCAGATGGCGTATTTACTCTTTCCTTGGAATTTGGGCGTTTTCTGATATACCTACTTACACTTACTGACAAAGAAACTGCAACACCCAGAAGGAGCTGTTTAAATTTTATTTTTTTTTTTGGTAAAACATAGATAAAATAGCAAGTATAGCAAGGAGTGAAAATGATTAAAATTTGGAGAAAAAATCATCACATTTTTTGTTACTTTAAGTTATTTTTGTGACATCCCACGGAAATTCTAATAATAGCCGCCTGCGGAGGACATTGGCATGCCAGAATTAGTTTTAAACTTTTTTGAAGCGACCCATGTGAATTTTTTGCCATTGCCGCCCAGATCCCCCGATTTTTCGCCCATAGAGCATGTTTGGGACATCGTGGGTAGAAGGCTTGGAAATTTACCCCAACCCCCAACTGACTTTGGCGGCTCTGAGACATGAAGTATAGGTCTTCTGGGTGTTATTATAAACATCTCTTCAAAATTGTCGAAATCAAACTTTTTGCATGTTGTGATAAAGCTGGCGACTCCGACTGTTTTTTTCCCATTTTACTAACTCAACTGAAGCAAATCTTTTAAATATGAACTACCCGCATGAATTATTTCTGCAGAATATACCGGAATCAAAAATGAAATCTGGCGTTGAATATAAGTGAAGAAAGTTAATTCAGATGCTAAAGCTCAATGGCCGTTATTCTACTATCTCAGGACACCATTGCCCTTAATCGTAATATAACGCTCAATGTAGGTTTTATTTAAAATCTTATTTTTATGCAAACACATCCGTTATATTGTTTTTTGATACGAATGTTTTGTTTTGAACTATAAAACATCTGTCGAAAATGATTATTACAAAAGTTTCAGGTTAACTTATACTTGCTAGGAAGTTCAGAAATTTTGATGTTAATTCTTGACTTTTTACATTCCTTAGTAATTTCAAGAACGGAATTTATATGTGACTGTTATTTTTTCTAGGTATATAAACTCTAATAGTGTATTTTTTAGTCGCCCTGAACAAAAAACGACATTTCACTTACTAATTCTAAACGAAAAGTCGACTATTTTTGAAGGAAAGTACTTTTTGTCCGCATACTTACACTTTTCGTCCCCAAACACTTTTCGTCCGGCAGTTCGTCACTAAGCAATATCAGATCCTGGAGCCAATGAATAGATTTTGGGAATACAGAATTTGATAAAAACATGAGTGCGTGTGACAACAACTTACATTTACTGTTGTCAAATTCTTTATGACATGTACTGTTCAGAATATGGATAGTGATATGGATATCAGTACCTAACACTTCTCCAGAGCTCAGGAAATGACGGCAACCTAGATGAGGCCATAAAACTACTTACTTTCATAAAGGTATGTGAGGTCGACGAAAAAATGTAATATGCACCTCGGCCAAAAACTTTCTATATTTTCTCGCCTGCTTGCTATCCTCGGCTGCGCCTCGGCTATAAATTTGCAGGCACCACTACAATAGACAGTTTTTCGTTCTTGGTACACAAATAACTATTTTGTGTCAAGCAAACGGGCGGTAATATAGTTGTTTCAATAACGCCCAAGATAACGTTTATGAAAACATGTTACAGCACGGATGTGGGCTGTAGAGATCCTTGATTGTTGTTCACGGGCCTTCTCTTGCAGCTGTCGCAGTGTGAAAATTAGGTCCACCGTACCTCGATTTGGTCGAAAGCCGCACTGGGAGTCGGTGAATCGGTGAGCACTATGGAAAATCATGGCACGTCTTGAAGTATCCGAAAAATTCTTAGCAGTGTGTAAAAGCCTTCATACCAACAACATCGCTAGAATACAGCATAATGGTTCTACAACCGACCATTTCTCAACCAACACTGGAATAAAACAAGGCTGCATGTTAGCGCCTTTACTGTTCAATATTTTCGCCATAGCTGTCTCGATAATTGCTGACATCATATGCCTGTAAGAGGTATTGGGATATAATTAAGATTTGATGGAGGCCTGTTTAACTTGAAGCGCCTCAGAGCAAAATCCCGTACCAAGTTTATCACGGAACTTCAATATGCAGACGATTGTTCCGCCAGTAGCTGAAACTGGATGGATCGAGTAGTTCAGTGGAAGCTGCTGCCGGTCCCAAGCCCGGATGAAGGAGGAGGGTTCAGAGGTGAGGTTAGCATCCTGCCTCTGGTGAAAACATGAACTGCTCAAAGTACTGCTGAAGAAGCCTCGGAACACGGACGGATTACAAAGGTTGACGACACGGCACGAAAAAGGAAAAAACGATTTTGGAGAAGGAACAAACTGCGTCTCGCTTGTTGGAACGTCACATCATGGAATTCAAAAGACCAAGAAATTATCACTGAGATCACTAGTAGTAACATAGACATTTGCGCGATATCGGAGACTAAAAAGAAGGGCAAGGGTAACATCAAATACAGAGACCATATTCTGTTTTACAGTGGAGTGGACAAGGACTGCAGAGCGCGAGCAGGTGTGGGCATACTGATGCATGAAAAGTTTGAAACGCTGGTGGATGATATTACCTATGTGAAACAAAACCTAATGTATATAACACTAAATATAGAAAAAGAAAAACACCATTTCATTAGTATATACGCACCGGATATAACAAAATCACGAGAAGAACGAGAACAATTTTTTGACCAACTACAAGAGACACTCAGAATGTTGCCTAACAATGACAAGATCTTCATAATGGGTGATTTCAATTCCCGAATTGGTAACCAGGTAATACCGGGGGTAATGCAAAGATATAATGAGGAAATATCAAATGAAAATGGAAATATGCTGCTTGACATCTGCGCGCACAATGAGCTTAGAATTAACAACACATTCTTCGATCATAAGGAACAACACAAATACACATTTCACAATACAAGAGGACAGAAATCTATGATCGACTTTGTGATAACAAATAGGCGCGTACACCCAAGTCAAATATTGGATGTGCGAACTCTAACTTCAGCTAATGTGGGGACACAACATGGACTAGTGCTCTGTGAGTACCGCTTAAAACAAACAAAAATTAGAAAGAAATCACCCATCTACATCACCAAGTTCAACACGGAGTCACTAAGAGAAGATAGCACAAGAGATTTGTACCAGCGCAGATTGAACGAGAAAATTTCTCAGAACATTATAACTTTGGAGGACAGTGTAGACATGGCCTGGAATAAAATCAAACAAAACATAATACACAGCGCGAAGGAAGCAATAGGGCAAAGAAAAATCAATATCAACGGCAGAAAAAATACCAAACCTTGGTTTACTGAGGAAGCGAAAGACCTGTCAAAGGAAAAGAAGATGGCATACATTAGGTATATAAATGATAGGTCACCCGAAGAGTACCAGAAATATAAGGTAATAAGAAATAGAACGAATGATGGGATTAAACAACTAAAAAAAGAGTATTGGGAGCGGTTTTCTGTCGAGATGGAACATGATCTATACGGATGCCAGAAGAGAATATGGAACATGCTTAGAAAAAGGAAGAAGAATGTAACAGAGGAAGTACAGATGAACAATATAACAACAGAAACCTGGACAACATACTATCAGAATCTATATAGCAATTGCACGGACAATAGAGAGGAACAACGACAAGAGTATCAGGAAACATATGACGAGGGAGACACTATAACTATGGAAGAAGTTCAGGCAGCCGTACAACAACTCAAAAATCGGAAATCACCCGGAACGGATAACATCACAAATGAAATGATCAAATACGGAGGAAGAGAAATACATCAAGAAATAACAAAACTCTTCCAAAATATCATCAGAACCGGTGAAGTGCCTCGTGAATGGAAAACCAGCTTATCCGTACCAATATACAAGAAGGGCAAAAAAAAGGACCCTGATAATTATAGAAACATAACTCTGTTGAACTCCACACACAAACTGTTCACTAAGATATTGACTAATAAAATATCCAGCCAAGTTAACATATCCGAGGAACAACAAGGATTCAGACGCAACAGGTCAACGGTGGACGCGATTTTTATTTTGCGGCAAATGATAGAGAAATCAATCGAGTTCAACAAACCAATGTTCACATGCTTTCTCGACTTAACAAAGGCTTTCGACAGAATTCGACTCCACGACGTTCTTGAAACCCTTCAAGCTAAGAATATCTCTGAAAAATACATCAGAATTATTAAACATCTTAATACCCACAACACCACCAGGATAAAAACACAATGTGGATTATCTGAGGAGATCAGCATATCCACTGGCATACGACAAGGGGACAGCCTGAGTCCACTACTTTTCAATCTTGTAATGGACCGAATTGTTGAAAGAGTGAAGACGATACGGGCAGGCTATAAGATGGGACGCCGCTCCTTGAATATCATGTGCTATGCTGACGACGTCTTTCTAACAGCTGAAGATGAAGATGACCTCCAGCGCCTTGCATACGAATTCACAAAAGCTGCAGAAGAGCTGAATATGATTATCTCATGCGAGAAATCCAAGACCATGGTTTTCGCCAAAGAGCCTATCCTTGCAAGATAGTAATTAACGGAAAAATCCTAGAGCAAGTGTCAAGATTTATCTACCTAGGAGTGACAGTATCTAGTGAACGACGCATCGTAGAAGAAGTCCGAACACAGGCGCACAAAGCAGCTAAGATCGGAGGCTGCCTCAGAGATATAGTCTGGAACAACAAAACCATGAGTCACAAAGCGAAAACACGCATATACAAAGCGTGTGTGAGACCAGTGCTCACATACGCCGCCGAAACGAGGGCAGAAACGTCGACAACGAAGAGAATGGCGAGAACAACCGAAATGAGGATACTAAGATCAATCAAAGGGATAACACTCAGAGACCATGTGAGGAGTTCAGACATAAGGGAAGAACTGGAGGTGCAGGATGTCGTCAGATGGGTGAGAGCACGCAGGAGGTTCTGGAGAGACCACGTGGAGAGGATGCCGGATGAGAGACTAGCCAAATGGGCGGAAACACAAAAACCCAGCACACGCAGACCATTAGGGCGCCCTCCAAAGCGTTGGAAAGAGAGCTGGAACTCGTTGTCCCAGGAAAGACAATAACAGGCAGACAGCAGAAAACACAGGACATAGTCCTATTCAAAAGTGGAAGAAGAAGAAGAAGACGATTGTTCACTTATCGCTCAGAGGATCTACAGATAATGTTGGACACCTATAAACATATATACGAAGCTTTATGCCTTAGACTCAATATCGACAAAACCAAAATCCTGGTTAGTCCGCCAGAAAGCCTTCAAACAGATATCAGCCTGGAGAATGAAACTCTAGAACAGGTCGAGCAGTTCAAATAATTGGGAAGCTTCATAAATACTAGGGCTAACCTAGACACGGAAATACAAAACCGTATCAATTCGTCATCACGGGCATTCTGGAAGCTAAAGGACAGAGTGTTTCAAAATCACGACCTCAATCTGAAGACCAAGACAGCTGTTTACAAAGCAGTGGTCCTCCCAACGCTTCTTTACGGAAGCGAAAGCTGGACGCCCTACAGGCGATATATTAAACAGCTTGAACAAACGCAACAGCGTCATCTAAGACAAATAATGCACATCAGATTGTTCCACTAAGTTTCAAATGTAGAAGTCTTGCAACGCGCGAGTTGTGCGGCAAATGAAACTCAAGTAACGAGGACCCGACTCAGATAGAGCGGCCACATTCTGAGGATGCAAGACACAAGACTCAAAAAAGATCTGTATAGCGAATTGACAGAGGGAGCCCGGAAACAAGGAGGCCAGTATGAGCGGTTTAAGGAAACACTACATCAATCCCTAAAATCAATTAATGCCAATTATAACTGGGAACAACTACCGTTAGATAGATTACAGTGGAGGTCTTTGGTCCACTCACAGTTATAATGGAGACTCGAGAAGAATACAGCGGCGGCCAGATCTGGTTGGTGACTATCAATGCCCTGAGTGCGGAAGGATCTGTATGTCACAGTTGGGTCTCTTCAGTCACTGGAGAACACACAGTCGCAATTAGCCCTAAGAAATTATAAGTTTGTTCTTTTTTATGTCTTTTTGTAGATTTATTCCCGGTAACGGGATACAGCAATGAATGAATGAATGAGTATAGGTACTGTGGATTCCATATTGACGTCGCAATATTAGGTTTACTGAACACAAATGAATAGTAAAGAGTCAACAGGATTTCACTTCTCCCGCACAACCTGCCATGTCTGAGAGTAAACCCGAGCACTTTATTCGATGACGCAATAACTTCGTTAATGTGCAGGTCGAATGCTAACTTTGAGTCCAGAAGTACACCCAGATCCCTGATGGCATCTACTTGCTTTATTAATCACTTGGTCGATAGTGTAATCAAATGCAAAGATGTTTCCACATATGCCCACCTCCGCAAGTCTCCGCATTAGAATACAATGATTTATTTTGTCGAAGGCCTTTTTAAAATCTGTATAAACAGCATCAACCTGAGAATGGCTTTCAAAACCATCATGAAGATTTTCTAGGAAACTCAATAAATTTGTTTCAAGATTGCGACGAAGACATGCTCATTACGCTTAATCATGCTTTATTCCTGTTTTTATGACCGAATTTTCCCAGAAATCGACCATCCGTCACCTTTATTCAAAAAATAATTCTTTTTCATTACCCCTGAATCGGGGAGGACTAAAGCAAGTAATTTAACCTAAAGTTTTGAATAGCACTTTATTTCCTTTTGTATTAGTCTGTGCACAAAGCCCATACCTACAGCGACACTTCAGTACTTTACTTTTCTTTACCCATCTCAATTTTCTTCAAACCTTAACATTTTGAAGGAAACACAAAACACAAAAAAGTGAACTGATATGTATATAATAATATATTGATATACACTCTGAATATAATTATACTTATTTTAAATTATCAACAACAATGTCTTTTCAGTACACAGTAGGTAGCGTTGGTATCAGCTTATAAATAAATTAAGCATTCGAAAATAAATAAATGGCACTATTCATGTGTTAAGAGTACTTTCCAGTCGAATCGATGATTCACACAATAAGTCATAGGTGGACATGGCGGATCTACAAAATTCCACTTATCTCCCTCCTCCGTTATCTGAACTAAACTGCAATATGGAACTTTACTTATGAGACCAAACAGTTCATCTTTGTCCCTCGCCCCTTTTCCTTGTATCAGATGTCTCGTTAAGGTGTCCAAGGTCGCAGAATGACCGACGACAAGAATGTTCCCTGTGGGGTGCTCCTGCAGGAGCTTCTTCGAAAATTCTGCACTTCTAGAGTAGAAGTTCTCGACAGATTCCTTTGCTGTTATGTCACTCCTACTCTTGAATGGCTTGTAATCGGTATCGATGTTGAAACCGGCTGCTACTAATTCTTCCAGTGACATCCATTCTGGAATGTTCGGATACCAGAGGGTCCATTCGAAAATGCAAGGATCTATACGGATTTTGATGTCATTTTTCTTCCCCAAACCCTGAAAAATAGCGAATTAGTTCGGAGAATTCTTTTGATCACAAACATGTGATTAGTAGATATTTTTAATATTTTCGTAGTTAGCAATATGTACATAACCAGAGCTGAGCCATAGAGAGCAATGGTTGTCCGGCTGATGTGTTTCCTTCAGAGTATATTCTCCAACAGTTCAACATAAGAGTAAGCTCATGTTCAGGAATCACAGTGGCTCTGGCGTCTTCCATTTTTTCTTCAAAAATATGAAAGTACGCAAGAGACTATACTTCATTCAAATTTATTTTAGCAGTCGGTTGGCCATGAAATAATTTTCTCAAGTTTTTGTAACTAGAACGGAGTAAGGTTGGCACTCATGAATTGTCGTTAATGTCATAACGCCGTTGCCACAACTTATATCAATTTTTATTACGAAAATGTCCAAAGTGATTGAAAAAAGAGACAGGGTTTCAGGAAGTGCTTAGAATTCAGGTCCGCTCATTCAAATAGTTATACCTTGATATTATAAAATCCACAATACGTCAGACGATAGCGAACATATTCAATGTAAGAGAATTCATATAATGTTTCATCTGAATCTAAACGACTTATATTTCAGCTGAATATTTCCACAATCAAAAAGATTGTGAATGAAGAGGATGACAAAGAATTTCCTTCTATTGGGAGGCCCAAAAAAGTGGTTGCATTTGAGAATTTTATGTTTGAGTGAATTAATGCGAAAAGTTTACTACAGGATTTTCGATAAATGTCATCGGAGAATAAGTTCCCTCAAATGGATTTTTCTATTTTTCATTTGACTTGTCCTATACAATGTGAATAATGTCTTAAGGTACTAATAAATACCTATAATTATTATTATTACATCAATGTATTAAGATGAATAGCCACAAATACGCGCAAGTTGCCCTGTTACTTGTTTATTCATGTGAAGTTCATCTTAACTTGAAACTTCCTTCAATTCATTTTACTTATATTGATGCAAGATGATTTTTGTTGAAGAATTTAACATTCTTGTAATTATCTGTTAATTCCTTCGGGAGATACCCATTCCCAACCATTGCATCATATGCATTTCATCTTCAAGTTAATATTTTTGAAATCTACAAATGATGTAAGCCAAAGAAGATAACGAACATTAACTCTCCTCAAGCTAGTACATATTATGATATTATACTGATCTCTTGTATTTTCCATGCAAATAACTGGATTTGGTATGACTTCAATCAGTTTGTATAAACTTCAATTATGTTCGTCACATATTTTCCGAAAAGATTCGACATTGTGATAAAATACGTAATAACAGAAACTTTTACGTAGAACGGGCAACATAGCGTTGATTTAAAACCCAAAAATGTTTTGACGAGCTTCATAACCCCACATTTTCGTACTATACAGAGTGAAATGTGTCAAATTTCCATGGCCAACCGACTGCTAAAATAAAAGTGAATGAAGTATAGTTGCTGAAGACGAGGTATTCAATCTTTATAAATAAAAATGGAGCTGCTCTGTGGTGTCATAGCTTAACAAAGAAACGGCTGAACCGATTTTATTAATATTTTCTTTATAACCTTCCTCATAATTTTTAGAAGGTTAAAACGGTAGCAAAATTTGAAAAGTTTACCAGGAAAATTGGGAAAATCAATAAAACTACACGAAATTCAAATTTCGCGCTCGAATGTAACTTCGGTAGTCTACCCTCGACGGACAAGTGATTGACACTTGCTGGCGATTGACAGTTGACAAATGAACTAAAGAACAACTGGATCTCAATATGGAGATCAGCATTTCTGTGTTCAGTTAGTTGATTAGTGGTCAGTATATTAATTTAGTATTGTATGTATTAGGGAGTTTCAAAAAAAAACAAAAAAAAATTATTCTTTCTTGGAACCACGCTCAAAAGTTTCGTTTAAATTCCAAAATAGGCATCTGAAAGCATGTTGTCCGCATCGCACTTTTCGATTTCACATAAGAATAACACAGGAAAAAAATTTTGTTTTCTTTCGATTTCTATAACTTCACTAATGAATGAATGAACTATAAATTAAACCTCTGAAGACTGTTAACCATTATACAGGGGTCGGCATAAGTCAGGCAACGCTCTCGAAATTTCGACATCCGCCATTTCATGCAGGATGGAGCTCCGCCGCACTACGCGTTATGTGTGCGGGAGTACACTTACAGTAACCCTTTTTCGAATACCTTTTGTATTATTTTTTAATAAATATATTTTGACGCTGCATTTATTTATCTTAATGCAAATTTGCCTGATGCAAATTGGTTGCCTGACTTATGCTGACCCCTGTATATCTGTTTTATAGTAAAAGATAGACGGGGTACTTAAAACGAATTATCAATGACAGTTAACTTTTTTGACAATTCTGGTTTTTGAAAATTAGCATCAATTGTTCAATTGGAATCATTTTTTTTAACTGTAAGAATTCAGAAATAAACTTTCAAAACAAACGTTTTAAAACCTGTGAACTTTGACCTTGAATAACTTTGAACTGAGTTCATTTATCGAAAAATGTAGAGCGTTGAAATCTTTTGTAGAGCGTTGAAATCTCTACAAAATGTAGAAAGGATATTGCAATTCAACTTATCGTTCATTATTCATAAAAATCAGAAAAATAATTTTTTCTGTGCTATTCTTATGTGAAATCGAAGTGCGATGCAGACAACCTAAATATTAATATTGAGGGCTCATATTTTCAGAGGCCTATTTTTTTGACATTTAAACGAAACTGTTGAGCATGGCCCCGAGAAAGAATAATTTTTTTTTAACTCCCTAGTATGTATAGATCGCGATTGTGCTTTGCACTTTTCTATATTCACTTTGAATTTAGGTTATAAGGTAAGATTTGTATTTCTTAATAAACTTTTTAGGGTTTCCACTCCCAATCTCTGAAACAAAATCAATTAAAAATGAAATCGACGATTTGCTCCTGCGTAAATTCTTGCACTAATTTGTCAGGAGCAAATTAACTAGAAAAAATTGTTGCCTGACAATGAACTGAAAATAAATAACGTTGAAATTATAATTTTAAGTGGTAACGTTTCGGAGTCTATATCAGATTCCTTCATCGGACGAAAATCTTCTGAATTGTGGCTTTTGTTTGACATTAATTGTCAATACATAGAAATAGAGACTGCATAGAAACGTTGATTCATTTAATTTTGAAATTACCGGATGACAGTTCCTTCTTCAGTAAATTGATCCAAATATGATCTATTCCTACCGAACAATTTGCCAAATTATTATCTTGATCTAATAGAATACAAAATTAAATGAATCAACGTTTCTATGCAGTCTCTATTTCTATGTATTGACAATTAATGTCAAACAAAAGCCACAATTCAAAAGATTTTCGAAAATAGATTTTTCGTCTGATGAAGGAGTCTGATATAGACTCCGAAACGTTACCACTTAAAATTATAATTTCAATGTTATTTAATTTCAGTTCATTGTCAGGCAACAATTTTTTCTAGTTAACTTGCTCCTGACAAATTAGTGTAAGAATTTACGCAGGAGCAAATCGTCGATTTCATTTTTAATTGATTTTGTTTCAGAGATTGGGAGTGAAAACCCTAAAAAGTTTATTAAGAAATGCAGAATCCTCCCATAATAAATTTCAATCGATATCTATAAGATTTGTATGTTACATTTACGTCAAAAAAAAATTTGTCTTCTGAGATTTTCAGTGCGACTTGTATTCGCAATAACAATAAATAAATCGCTCCCTGTGTGTGCAACATTTATTTCCAAAATCCATCGATTGTTCATTTCAATTGAAAAATGTACATAATTTTATAAGAAAAAATCTTTCTATTTTACAAGCAAGTCACAAAACTCGTCATTATCATAATATTTATAGGGTGAGTCTTTGGCTCTTCAAAATATTTCAACAGTAGATTATTGAGGTCGAAAGAAACACTTTTTTCCTATACCATTTTTTCCGATTCGGTCCTGATAAAAATATATAGCCATTTTCAGCTTTCATAATGAACTCTGCCACCTCTGGAAAAACAAAATAACCTTCAGAATAACTAGCTAAATCTGTGACACTAAACATCTGTGGACTGTGGATACAGAGTTGTATTCAGCCGAAGTATTCAATTTTTAAAATTTCACAGATACTTTTTGATTTTTCAACATAAAATTACTCGAAAACGGCTCATTATATGAAAAAATGTGATGAATATTTTTATTTTACAAAACGTTATTCATAAGATAGCGTCCAACTTGGTTTCAAGAGTTGGGTTCTTTGAACTTTTGATATTTTTATAGTACGTAATGATCATAATGAGCAAAATGCATGACGTGGGTGATATCTTGTATCCGAAAAAGATTAATCAAATAAATGAAAAACTATATTCCGAAATTCATTTCATTTGATTAAACCGTTCGTGAGATAGAACTAAAAATACTTTTTTTATGGATTTTCAACAGCCTGTATCTTTTGAACCGAGCCGATTCGGAAAAAATGGCGAAGGAAAAAATGAAGGAAAAAAGTGTTTCTTTTGACCTCAAGAATCTACTGCTAAAATATTTGTAAGAGTCAAAGTCTTACCTTCATATGTATAATTATGTAGTCAATCAATGTATTAATGAAAAGTTTTTTCATCGACCTAACCAAAAAATGACATTTTACGTACTAATTTCTGAAGGCAAGTTATTCCGTCCGCATACACTTTTCGTCCGCAAAACTGTTTTCGTCTGTATGATCGTCACTAATGAGATACCATTACAAGACAGAGGCACGATTGAATCAATTTTGGGAATACAATATCTCAAAACCATTGACGTTTTCCAATTTCAAGGAGTACTATTGAAATTGTCATTAAATGAGCTGCATAGTCGAAATACCCAACATGCATTTGTTCCGCACAAAATTGTCATAACTATACTGGGGTCATTCTTTCTTAAACTCAACCAAAATTATACGGAGAACTACAAAAGATGTTTTCATGAAATTCATCTTTAGTGTGTTATCAGGGATGAAGATAACAGAGAAATATTTTCAAGTAGTTTCAAGTAGTAGCTGAGAGCTTCCATTATAAGCGGAAGTGACAGAAGCTTGAAAATATTTTAAATTTTCTCCCCATCTTCGATAAAACAATGATAATAAATTTCATGGAAATATTTTTTGTAGTTCTCCGTATAATTTCAGATGTGGATATGAATAAATGAGCCTAGGCTCATTTACATTTACCTACATGTAAATCTGTATATTGTCTCACCTGAAGAAACGTGTCAAGCGTTTGTACACATCTAAAGCTAGGCGAGCAATAGACGTGATCAATGTTGACATTATTAGATTTGAAGACTTCGCCAATAGATCTAGCGTAGAAGGTGCCAACGCTGGTTATGGGACCATCGGTACTATAACCCTGTGGTCCCGTTTTTCTTGGCGGTATTGATGGTGGCAGGTTGAGATCTTTCCTGAGGTAGTTTCCAGCTTCGTCGAAACAGTGAGGGACCCATTTTCCAAATACGAAATCCACCCTCTCTGCGTGACGTAAAACAAATACACTTCGTTTTGTGGGATCATTTGGCTGAGAAAAAATGAAGATTTCAGAAAAAATGAAAACAATCTAAAGTTTGGAAATTGAAAATTTCACTTTTTATGGCAGGTACTCAAAATTTGAGTGTGTAATAATATTTCAGTTTCTAATCTAGCAATTCAATTTTTAGCGAATGCCACTAGTAGAATTAGTGTTGCAAGAGACTACAGAATATCAAATATAGAATAATACATTTAGAGATTACGAAAAGTATTTAGGAACTATTGCTCTGCTTCTATGAAATGCTTTATGAATAATATGTATACCGAATTCCTAACTTCTTATTCGTTCCTAAGACCTATGTGCGATTTTTTACTGAATTTGAGAAAATAATTCATCCTCCTATGTTCTGTAAATAAAAAATCTTTCGGAATATCATTGATCAAGAATATGTACACCGAATTTCTAACCTTTTATTCATTTTTGAGACCCATTTTCGATTCATTTTAGAATCTGAGAAATAGAGGTGAAATCAAGAGCGTCGCTAGGTTTCTAAAAAGCAATTTCAAATTTTTTTTCTCAGAAACCAGAGAACTGACGACTGTAACGGGTTTTCCTCGGTGTACTCGAGCGCCAGCTATTCTTTAAGGGAGAATAGCAAACCTACCCTGGCAGCTACTAGCCGGAGACAAGGTTCCCTGGTGTCTAGGGTGTTAGCGACGCCCAATGATAGTCAGAATCAACGTACACAACTTTTATTTGTCGACTCGTAAAAGGGGAACACAAATGGCACTATTACAAAATTCTTACAGTGACTCGAAATCGGTGAGATTTACAGGGGCAAAACGGACGGAATGACACGGGATCCGATCTCAAACGTTATACGGGGGTTAACGGACTTGTTCGTCAGCCAGAACCTGAGACGTACACTTGACGGACAGATATCGGACTTCAGCCAGATTAGGGGATGAAAGACAGCACAGAATTACGACGGCTCGTTCGGCACACCCCGGGTATCCACACCAGCAGAATGCCTCCCTAACCGTAGGGGTGAACACAGGAACGTGTTAAAAGACGGGACCTGAGGAAAGGGTGCGCCACCCCAAAGTGTCCTCGGTACCCCCCGGGTATCCACACCAGCAGGTTACTTTAACGACAGTAGGGGTGGAACTAAGTAAGACGGGAAATTTCAGGAAAGGGTGAGCCACCCCAAAGTGCCTTCGGTACCCCCCGGGTATCCACACCAGCAGGGTACGTTAATGACAGTAGGGGTGGAACTCAGACTCTGGTATAAGAAGGGTAGAAATGGAGGCTGAAGTTCCAATACTATATCTAAAATGAAATAACGGAGTGTCGTCTTACCTATGGTTTGGCCACTTGCACTCACAAGGAAAAAAAAAAGAAAAAAACAGTAGAGAGAAAAAAAAATAACTCAAAAACTTCTTCTAAAATTTCCCCAGAAAAGAAAACTAAAAAAATTGGTGAATTCTCGAAAACTGATGGCAAGGAAACTCGGCGGATTCGGCAGCTAATCGGTAGTCAAATTGAACTAATCAAGGGAAAATCGTAAGTGAAGTGGCCTGCGGGGGAACATCTGATTTTATACCCACAGGGGGGGTGCGGAAATCAGATGTGCCCGACGGTCGAAATTCGGTAAATTTGCGTCGATGAAGACGTTTTAATTTCGACTTATCTGTGCTAGCGAACAAAAAAAACTCGATTATCTTCCAATTCAGGATGTTTTATACGGTGCGACATCGTAACCCCCTGTATACAGGGTGTTCCTAAATTGAACGTACAAACGAAAAGGAGAGATACCTTAAGTGAGTTTAAGAAAAAAAGTCCCATAAACATGGGGTCGCAAACGTTTCGTTTTCGAGATACAGAGTGTTGAAGTTTGAATTTTTTTCAAGTTTTTTTCTTCACAAGATATTCAACTGAAATTTGGCATAGATATTACATTTTAGAGTTCTCACCACGTGACATGGCAATTTCGATAGAAGATCTACAGGGTGATATTTTTTCTGGAACACTGCCACCTGTTCTTCTGCAGAACTTTTTTTTGGTGAGCAACTGTTAATTTGAAAAAATGTTCAATAATTTGATGTGTCAAAACTGGCACTGAATTCATTCACCACAGATTACAAACTGGCCTTCCTATCATAGTTACGAGAATTTCGAGAGAATCGTTCAAAATTTTTTTTCTCGAAATCGTTGGTAGACACGACAAAACTATTATACAAGAGACCGAAAAGTTTAGTATAAGAACAAAGCTTCTTTTTACATTTTTTCAAATTAACAGTTGCTCACCAAAAAAAAGTTCTGCAGAAGAACAGGTGGCAGTGTTCCAGAAAAAATATCACCCTGTAGATCTTCTATCGAAATTGCCATGTCACGTGGTGAGAACTCTAAAATGTAAAATCTATGCCAAATTTCAGTTGAATATCTTGTGAAGAAAAAAACTTGAAAAAAATTCAAACTTCAACACTCTGTATCTCGAAAACGAAACGTTTGCGACCCCATGTTTATGGGACTTTTTTTTCTTAAACTCACTTAAGGAATCTTCCCTTTTCGTTTGTACGTTCAATTTAGGAACACCCTGTATAGCTGAGCCACCATGCTGTCTAGAGGGTTGACAGCCATTACATAATCCCTAGCTCATTAACGACACCTCAGAACAACAACACCAATGTAAAGCAGCACTTAGTATGTCTGGACTCTCGAGGGTACCATAAACTTCAATATCATTGAGTTTATTAGAAATACTCTGAATATTCAGTTGTACTATTTTTTAAAAATTATGATTTTTTTCATAAGCAGAACCTGAACTGACTCTATCTAGTTACATGAATATGAGAGTATTGTATTTCTTATAAATTATTTGTTTTAGAGATACCCACTACCGGCTTCAGGACCTGTTTGGATGTCACTGATTTTTCCACAGTTGCAGGGTTCCTTGATCTTTCGAAATAATCACTTTTTTGTTTGGACTTATTCTTTCTTGAACTTGCGACGATCCATTTGGATGAATTGTCCCTTCTCCCTTGTTGGCTCTCCCTTAATTCAACTGAAGTAGAGTCATGAACGTTACGATGACCGCCCAGATTAAAATTGATAGGTGCATCGACATCGAGATGTGCTATCGATTCCGATGATTCAGCGACGGAATCCCGGCCGCATGGAGATTCAGTGATAACGGCGCCGGCAGTTGTTGCTATTGGGTTTTTATTGGGCACGAGGACACATATTTCCTTTTTCAGGTCGCTAATTTGTTTACTCTGAGATGATATGAGCGATTTCAAATCGCCGATTTCTTCAAAAAACGCCGAAGATATTTCACTTACAATTTGCCTCTTCATGTTAAGTAAATCTTCCTTTGTGATGCGGACTTCTACAGATGAAAATTCGCCGGTATTAGTATTAGACGTAGCAGCTTGTTGGCAATTATCACAAAACCATTTTTGAGAGGTATTCCCATGTATTTTGTTAAGATCTTCCTTCGTTAAATTCACACACTTTATATGATAATTATTATCACACTTTTTACAATTGATGGAATCATCGTGTCTATCAATTTTAATAATACACTTGGAGCATCTTATACCACGTCCGCGCGTCATGATGACTAATGTATTAATGTAATCTGTAATCTGCATTCAAACGAGTATTTATAACATGTACTGGAATCAAATCGTTGTTGAAAATCCCACCTCAAACGTTCACACTGAAACTTTGCTGAAACCGCCTTTCTCTAATGGCATATGGATTCTGCAGTGCCCATACATGTTCATTATGGTTATTGTTGATACCTTTCAGGAATTTGGACAACTATTTATTCGAATCTTTTAGTACATCGCCAACGTTTCGAACCTTTCGTGGTTATTTTTCAAGGCTAAAATAGAAAATAACAGTGTTAACGATGTGAACAGCTATTGGGAGGGATCTGTCACTCACCTCGTATTTAATTCGATTCGGAATGTGTCTGATTAATTAAAATTTTCATTTTCCCTCTGTAATAGGAAATCAATAAAGAACAATGATGCGTCTTTCAAGAATTATTCCGGTGAAATATGTTATATTATATTATTAGCGAGAAACAAATCCATCTCCCAGCGTGTTCCATGAACTCAATATGCGCACCATAACAACAATCATTAAAATAAATTCGAAATATTTCCATCAAAATAAATTTAATCTAACTCACAATTACAATTTCACATAGAATTTATTGTATATGGGACGATACGATATTAAAATCACAATTAAATACTGTCTTTGCAGCTTAAAATATTTTTGTTCAATTTGAGTTCAAAAGAAGCACAGCTAACTTCTGTCAAAGTTTGTCATAGAGCTTGTAGAACATCCTGTATATATATATATACAGGATGTATATATACATATACAGGATGTTCTACAAGCTCTATGACAAACTTTGACAGAAGTTAGCTGTGCTTCTTTTGAATATTTTTTTCCTATGAGCATAGGTCCGATTCGTTTTCGTTCAGGAGTTACAAGCATTTGAAAAATAAATTTTCATGTTTTGATTGAGTAGGCCGACGGAAAATATCGGTTGATATGGTAATTGACGTTATTTCAATTATTCATTTGACACTTGGTGTACGTTTTGAATAACAATGCATTATTTTACGACCCAGGAATATGCAGATATTGCTTTTGAATATGGGTATTCTAATGGAAACGGAAGTGTATACACACTTCCGTATTAGAAAAACATAGGATTTTTCAATTGAGAAGTGGAGTTAATGTCTGAAAATTAAATACAATGAATATGTTAACGGCGTGGAGGTGTACTTTTTCAGAATTCAATAATTGTCTGCACGCCGTTAACATATTCATAGGATTTTTCGCAAACTCAATACTCTTTATATGAAGGCCTTCAAATTCCAATATTCCGAATATTGGAATTTGAGTAGAATATTTGGAAAAAGCAGAAATATTTCGATTTGGACCAGTAGTTTTCAGTTTCTTGAACGACATTTGACTCGTCAAAATTATTGTCGAAAAATTTAATTCCACTTACTTATAAAAAATGCCGTACATTGGGATTGCAATTTATGCATATGGATGTTGAATAATCTTTTCAAATGATCACCAACCGTGTTAAAATAGTTCCATACATAATCCTTAAATTAAAGACTCTTTTGCTCGGAAAAATGGCTAATCACAGAAATCATACACGAACAAAAACAAATCCGCATATTAATTTGTGTTTAATTCGACTAGTGTTCATTTCAGTAGGCTATGACATCAATTTTGACAATTGAATGAGTATTTTCCAAATATGTGGATAGACATAGGTGGATCGCGTGCATGGCCCCCTAGATCACAAGATTTCAATCCTGTCGATTATTTCGATTGGGGTATATTTCAAATCTTCAGTATATGCTTCTGAGATTAGAAGTATATAAGGACATTCTGGTACAACTTTTGAGCAACTGTCATGATTTTTTTTTTCACATGTTTCACTTGAATAAACTTCTATTGTTTATTTATTTTCGCACTGTTGATCATTTTGAATGAATTATTTTGAATCATCTCAAAAATCTTATTAACAAATATAAATTTTCAATCAACGCAACCGACCATTTTTCGAATTCAATCTCGATGTACACTGTTTCCTATTCCTATATTTCAGTTGTTATGACAGATAAGAGACATGCGGTTTTCGCCACTCGATCACTTTTTCGTAAATTTTTTAAAGCCACAAACAGAAATATTCCAACTACTTTTGTTCCTGAAATACAGGGCGACATCGAAAATGATCACTTTTGGAGATGTTATGATTTCTCAGGCCCTATATAAGATAGAAAAAAAATTAAAACTGCTTAAAAGTCAGTGGTTTAATTGAAAAAAATTTTTAAGGCACTGTTTTCAAGATTGGGCACAAACTTGGTATTTGTTTAATGGTACACCCTGTATACTTTAAAGTGAAATTTTTGCATTTTATTTTTCTGAATTCAATGTATCACAGCCTAATCTTTAATGAATTTGAGATTCAAAAATCAGAAAAATCCATATTTACATATGTTTGTTTTTTCAATAGTAGGCCATGAATTATTCAACACATGCATTCAATTATTACTTTGTTCAAAACGCCATGTGATTTAAACCTTTTTATTTAATTATATTGTTAACATTTTCAAGTATTATATTGAAAAGTGATATTTTGAGTTTATGTTTGAAATATGATTAAATAAATAGGTTCAAATCACATGGCGTTTTGAAAAAGTCATGTCTCTATCTTTATTAATAGCTGAGATACACTACAGTGCACTCTCAACCAAAATGGGATACAGTGTAGTTACAATCTTTCAAAGAAGGAAGTGGAAATTCACCATCGAATTAAATTTTTCCATGAAAATTTTGATTAGTTAAATGTGATGCGGGACACTGAAATCTACTGATCCCCATCGAAAATTTTTGGTGATATTTACTATTCTGCATACGGATATCTTCATACATATTTGGATTGAAAATAATTATAATCATCTTAAATATTGATAAACTTCGAAAAAAAATATGAATGAACCAATTTCAATCGATAGTAGAAATACATTTTGTTATTTTCATTAAATTCCAGAACTGAATTATTCATTTAATTAGCGAAAATATTTTACACGTTTGACATTTCTTCGCGTTCTACAGTAGGTATGGTATAAGAAATTTAACGTGTTTTTCCATTTTTTTACTCCTATATTATATTCTTCGGCTGCTTTTATCATACGTTAATAGATTTGTATGCATAATATGCTCAACAAGGTTGTGATATTTCCTGCGACAGTCGGAATGTGCGAACAAAAATAAATGTTATTTTCATTACAATAGGGCTTTCTGTGCATTAGACCTTGAAACGAAGATGTTTGCAAAAAGTGAAAAGAAGTTGATAAAATCAACATTTCCATAAGAATATTGATATTTTGTCATAACTCGGACTGGCAATTCGAAGTTGTTTTTTTTTTCACCCTTTGTAAAGGAGATGAAAAAATTGGATATACATAGTATCGTATTCCCAGTGACAAAGTGCCTATACAGGGCGTCTCTGAACAAATGCGAAGGACTTAGGGAGATGATTCCTCGATGAAAATAAGCAGGGTTAGTTACTATAAATTTTTTTCGAAATCGACCTCCCTTCCAAGATACGGCCTTTGGAAAGCGATGACCGGTTGACAGTTTTTAATTTTTTTACGGGTTCTAAAAAACATAAAACTATACATAATATGAAGCACTGAGTAGATTACTCACACAATTTTTTTAGATCTCATAACTTTATTATAAGGGGTTAAAAATAACAACCCCTTATGATTTTCCTTCAAAAATTGTTGTACAGGGTGTAATCTGAAACTGTAACCTTCTTAGGCACTTTTATAAGTAGAATCCACTGACGAGCTCAACATATTTTTTCATTTCGAATCATTAGGCGAACTTTCGTTTTTTTAAATGCAAACTCCTATTGAATTTGTTATTTTTGAATTGAAAAAAGAAAATCTTTTGTCAGTATATTCTACGTATGAGTGTGCCTAAGAAGGTTCAAGTTTCAAATCTGTAACTTCAAAGACAATAAAGTTATGAGAACTTTTCGAATTCGTCAAAATCTCATTTTTTGCTAATGACTCAAGAACTATCAGCAAACACTGAAATGCAGTCACTGTACAAAAACTGTACTTCGTTGCTTCAATTGACTGCAGTTACGGTAATGCAATAACTGCACCAAAAAGGACCGTATATGTCCAGGTGGACTTTGCAGTTACTGTACAGTACAAACTGCATTCGACATACAGCCACAGCTGCACTTCAAAAACAGCGATGGCATCGCAATCCACTGTACAGCAAGCTGCAATTCAAATGCAGCAGTGACGTGCTAAAACTGTACAGCAAGCTGTACTTTAAATGCAGTATTCACTTTGCAAAAACTGCACAGATAGCTGCACTTCAAATGCAGCAGTTACGTGCTAAAACTGTACAGCAAGTTGTACTTTAAATGCAGTGGTCACTGTGCAAATACTGTACAGTTAGCTGTGTTTTATATGCAGTTTGTTCACGCGAGAACTGTACAGCAAGCTGTATTTTATATACAATAGACACTGTGCTCAAACTATACAGTAGCTGCACTTTAAATGTAGCAGTCCCTGTGTAAAAACCATATCGAAACTTGCAATTACGAAACAATATTCTATTAGAGAAGTTTCCTAGTTATAAACTGAAAATCTATTCTGCAAATCAGAAATTTTCAATTTCACTTAGTATTTTTGCGGTAAGCGCAAAGGTGACTTCACGCTAATTGGCTAATTGAGACATAGCCTACTCTTAGGGGTGGAGATTAATGAACCATAGGAGTTAGCTACGACAATCGTCGAGGCAGCGTAGATTGTGCCTGCTATAAACGCTGGTTACATAGAGGACTTAGAGTAATGCGTCGCCGGTGGCGCCATCGTTTGGCGTATGCTGCACCGCAATAGACGTGTATGCTACCCTGTGATCGCAACCGTCAAGAGCAGTGATGCCATCATTTGGCTAATTCTGGTACCACCATGGTGCGATGAAGTATTCTTCTATCATGGGTATAATCCATATTTTGGTAATGAACGGAGTCTTCAATTATTGAATTAAATCTGTTTATGAAATGTCTCTTTAACCTTCATAATCGAATTTTCAACTTCTTGAAGAAGGTATATGTTTAAGTTTTAGGAATTCCTATGAATTATTATTCTAGATTCTATTATTAACTCTATATCAAATACTCCATTTTTGAAATCAAGAATTGCAAATACAGAAACTGTGCAGTCACTGTATATCAAAAACTGCGTTTTGAAAATGCAGAATTATCAATACAGAAACTGTGCAGTTACTGTACATCAAGAACTGCGTTTTGAAAATGCAGAATTATCAATACAGAAACTGTGAAGTTACTGCACATCAAAAACTGCGTTTAGAAAATGCAGTATTATCAATACAGAAAATCTGCAGTCACTGTACATCAAAAACTGCGTTTTGAAAATGCAGAATTATCAATACAGAAACTATGCAGTCACTGTACATCACAAACTGCATTTTGAAAATGCAGAATTATCAATACAGAAACTATGCAGTCACTGTACATCAAAAACTGCGTTTTGAAAATGCAGAATTATCAATACAAAAACTATGCAGTCACTGTACATCACAAACTGCATTTTGAAAATGCAGAATTATGAATACAGAAACTGTGCAGTTACTGTACATCAAAAACTGCGTTTTGAAAATGCAGAATTATCAATACAGAAACTGTGCAGTTACTGTACATCAAGAACTGCGTTTTGAAAATGCAGAATTATCAATACAGAAACTGTGCAGTTACTGTACATCAAGAACTGCGTTTTGAAAATGCAGAATTATCAATACAGAAACTGTGAAGTTACTGCACATCAAAAACTGCGTTTTGAAAATGCAGTATTATCAATACAGAAAATCTGCAGTCACTGTACATCAAAAACT
Organism: Coccinella septempunctata; assembly: GCF_907165205.1. Taxonomy (NCBI): domain Eukaryota; kingdom Metazoa; phylum Arthropoda; class Insecta; order Coleoptera; family Coccinellidae; genus Coccinella; species Coccinella septempunctata. The sequence goes on along the minus strand of NC_058190.1, from coordinate 6,502,905 downwards.
GCGTTTTGAAAATGCAGAATTATCAATACAGAAACTATGCAGTCACTGTACATCACAAACTGCATTTTGAAAATGCAGAATTATCAATACAGAAACTATGCAGTCACTGTACATCAAAAACTGCGTTTTGAAAATGCAGAATTATCAATACAGAAACTATGCAGTCACTGTACATCACAAACTGCATTTTGAAAATGCAGAATTATGAATACAGAAACTGTGCAGTTACTGTACATCAAAAACTGCGTTTTGAAAATGCAGAATTATCAATACAGAAACTGTGCAGTTTCAGTACAGCAATCTCTGTGCTGCATTCTGGTGGCATTTGTAGTGCAGTATTTGTACAGTTGCTGTATATTGTGTTTGTTGGGATAATAATCGTAGGAGGCTACGGTTTTCCTCATCTTTGTTTCTCTGAAAAGGAGCTCGGTTATGTGTCATCCGTTTTCTTTTAGCTCTCATTGTTCTCGAGATCCCCTCAGTAGACAACGAATTTTTCCCACCCTGTACAGGGTGGGCAAAATTGGTGATACATGAACTACAACTTTTCAACCAAACTAGATAGACAAAAATGAATGTACCATTTATGTCATCTTTTTTCGAGAAACTAATAATGCCATCAACTGAATTCCTCTATCTTCTTTTGTTTTTGAGTTATAGGTCAAAATTAAAATTTCAACTTTGGTCATTATCTCCGTTTCTGTTTAAGTCAGGATGTTGAAATGAAGACATTATACAGACACTTTTTTTTGATAGCAATCTAGTGGCGTACTATGAATTTTTCCTACAGGTTCATTTGCTGAGCTATAACATAAAGTTGTGTTTTTTTTATGAAAACAGTAGTTTGAAATGACTTAGAAAGAATCGCCTTTTTTTACAGTTTCAAAAATATATTATACTTCACCCTCAGTCTTTATAAATCATATTAAACTACTGTTTTCATAAGAAAAATACATCTCTATGTTATAGCTCAGCAAATATACCTGTTAGAAAAAATCATAGTACGCCACTGGATTGCTATAAAAAAAGTGTCTCTATAATGTTTTCATTTCAACATCCTAGCTTAAACAAAAACGAAGATAATGACCAAAGTTGAAATTTTAATTTTGACCTATAACTCGAAAACAAAAGAAGATAGAGTAATGCAGTTGATAGCATTATTAGTTTCTCGAAAAAAGACGACCGTAATGTGCCATGCATTTTCCTATATCTCGTTGGGTTGAAAAAGTTGTAATTCAGGTATATCCAATTTTGCCCACCCTGTACTATCCTTCAAAATTAGCAGTTTTCTTCATTTCTTAATATGGCGCGATGTGATAATTAATTTACTCATATATAAACAAGTATAAATGTTGTAGGGGGAACAACAAATTAATTTGGTCTCACTTATTTTATCCTGATCTTCCAAATTTGTTGATGAAATTTAAAAATATTGATGTTTAAAAACAACAATTTTTTTTGGGTCGGAACTAAACTAAGACCATTTTATTGTATTCGGATAGCACTCCAGACAAAGAGCATATGAATCAAATAGTGCAAAAGTGTATAAGGTGGTTCATGTAATAATTAATTGAAAAAATGCAGAAAATCGGTAAATCACCCCGTATCTTGGATACAAAGAACGATAGACCCATAAAATATAAGTTATTCAGAAATACCTCGGTGTCATCCATCGTGTATAATAAAATAATATGTCTACTATGGTTATGCCTGTTTGTTTAACATATCATCAGAATTGATCAGATCACTTATTCAAATAAACCCAGACTACACTACTAGGGTGGGCAGACTGTAGTAAAATCCCAAATCATTCCATTATTAAACATAACAACATAGGCAAGACGATTCTGTTTATGAGCATCAAGTATCAGCAGGTACTAGTAAAAGAATCGTTTTGAAGAAAAGTTTTAGAAAGGTGGAGGTAACTTTACTAGATAAGATAGGTGGATTAAATCCTATGTAATGATAAAAAAGAAGCTCAATATTTTTCACTTTGTTGATAAAAAGAGGATTATGTTTTTTCTCTACAATAAATAAAAATATTATTTAAAATTATTGAAATACATACATTAAATACAATGAAAGAAAGTAAGAATGAAAAAGTTGTCCAATTATTGTGTTTCCAATGTAATAAAGAAACAATGGCATCACCGATAGGAATTTGTCGAATAAGCATCAGTGTAGAAGACACGAAGTTTAATTATTAGTCATCAGCCACTTATTAAAAAAGTGAATCGTTCCGAAACTTTTGGAAGTTTCATATTGCATCTAATAAATAAAAACAAACAACTATGCAGTCTTAAATCGATAAATTTTTCATCGAATTTTCTTATAAATTTTTACTCACTTTGGATAGTTTTGTTGTTGTAGCGGCATCCTTCAAATTCGCGATCATTCTGTCCTTCATAAACTCCCTCATTTGCGGTTTTGTCACCACTTCATGATGATGATGATCGGCCATATCTCCCGATTTCTCGTACTTATTGAGTGCCACACTTTTGTGAAGGGTCCAGGCGTCGGATTCTGGGACACGACAAGTATAACTTTCCAGGAAATAACCGCTGCAACCCGTAGACCAGGAGGTTCCCTCTAGCCAGCCGTCAGTAGTTGAACTATTCAAGGCTTCTGAACTCACATATAAATAGTCGTCGATTCTCAATTCAAGGTCGTCGGATTCGGTGGGTATGTACTCGCGGATGACCTGGAATAATGTGGTAGATAAAAATTAGACAAGATTAGATTTCTTATCGTCGTCATGCAGGGCCGTAGCGAAGAGCTTTTCCGAGGGGGGGGGGGGAATTCGAATTTTGGCGCCCCTCTTTAAAAAAAATTCACAGGATATCGAAAAAAACAAGGATATGGAAAAGGTGTATTATGATATGTAATACAAATATGTACCTACAGTTTTTTAAAGAGTTAATTATAAATGAACATGAGTATAAATGAAAATACCTCACAAATATTTCAAGTAACAAGTGTAATAATAAATCTGTGATTAATTAAACTAATCAACGAAACAAGAAAATATTCTCATAAATATTGCTATTCAGATCACACTTTAATTCTTCGTTCTTTTAATAGGCTCCAAAAAGCCACTATTGACTCAAGAGAAAGAGTTGCTGCGATTTTTTTTTCGCATTTCAGTAGAAGCAAATCGTTCAGACGCTGATCAGACATTGTTGTTCTGAGAACATTTTTTACTAACTTAAGTTGACTAAACGTTCTCTCGTTAGTACTGGTACCATAACCAGCGGTTACGACAAATCTTAAAATGTAATCGGCGAGTTTTAACATTTTATATTTCGTTGCCAATACACCAGCTACTTCAGTTAATGATTTACATGATTCGCAATCAGAAAATAAAATCATGAGTTCGGTAAGTAATGCTTTTGGGTCTGGCCTATCTAGCTTTGGCGGAATCATATTGATCAATGCTTCTAAGTACTCCAGGTTCAAATTTTGTGATTTCAGCGGAAAATGGAAAACTTTAAATATTGGATCTAACGTTTCTATTACTGATATCACGTTCAATGATAAATTATTAATGAGCGTGTCTAATACTTGTTTGAACTCTTTTCTATAACATGTATATAAACCTAAAATTGTCTCATTTTCATTTCTGCTATAGAATTTTTGGGGTCCTAATCGACGCCGATGAAATTTTTTAAAGTCTTCTTCAACATTGATGTCGAATTTTTCAGCAAACTGCTTTGCGCTGGCGATCAAATCATCGATAGATGAGCTATTTTCATTCATTGTTTTCAAAATTTGAATGTGTAATTCTAATATATTATTGCAATCGATCACATTTATTTCGGGAGTCTCGATAGATTCAATTAAATTTTTTAGTTTGAACATCACATTTTTCATGAAATAAAGGGTTACAATGAAGTCAAAATTCAAAATTTTCTTCCTCAATCCTGAACTTTTTGTTCTAGAGGTGCTGTCAAAGTCAGTATTTTCGGCAATTTCTTGGAGGAGTTGAACTATCTCTTCGTAGGAAATATTGACGGCCTTTATGCTTTGGGCTCTAGCAACCCAGCGTGTTCTAGACAAATTTCTGAGTTTCAAAGAGTTTTCAATTTTATGTTATGTTTATTTTATTCATGTATCCGTCACATATGCGGCTTTTTCCGTCTCAATTTTCCTTTTCTGCGCCCTTTTTCTGAATTCCGCTCCAGACGGTTTGAGCTTTTTTTGGCAGGGATCCATAATACGATAAATGCTTCTAAATGGTTAAACTCATGTGTTCACACCGCTGACCGCTCTGACAACGAGACTTTACAATGCCGCCACTGTAGTTCCCATGAATCGACTAGATGGCGGGGCACGCAGTTTATTATGATTTCGCGCCTGCGCGGTCTATTTGGCGCCCTTTCGAATGTGCTCCGGGGGGGAGGACGCTACCCCCCCCCCTCCCCCCCCCTACAGCGACGGCCCTGTCGTCATGTTGTTTAATTTTTCTAGGGAGAAATAGACGACCCAGGACCGAGGAAGGTACAGTGTGTTCCGAGTGAGCGGTTTACTGGATTTTGTAACTTTTTCTCTTCTTCACAGATTACCGTAATCTGTGCTTTTCTTCACATCGGTAGATTGGTACCTAGATAATCTTCAACTAAGCAAGCAACACACAGCATAATCCTGGCTAGGCCAATAAATAAATAAATAATAAATAAATAAGGCCTTTATTTCTTTTACAGAAATCTCAAGGGGAAGTTCACCCAAAGGTGTTCTACCACTTAACCCTTGTTTTTACATGAATAAAAAATTATGTGTGCAATCTATCCCGAATAATAATAATAAACACAAGAACAATAATAGAGCAAAAAATAAAACAGAAAAAAAAAATATTATTCATTTTCTTGCCTCCTCGGAGACTGAAAAGTGTTATACCAATGCTTCTTTGTTGAGCAAAATTTAAAAGCGAAACATCAATATAAATAATACACTTAATATTTTAATATATATGGTGAGTCTTTGACTCGTACAAATATTCAGTAAATTCTTGAGGTTAAAAGAAACACATTTTTCCTCTAACATTTTTCCCGATTCTGCTCGGTTCAAAAGATACAGGCTATTGAAAAACAATAAAAAAAGTGATACTTTTAGTTTTATCTCACAAACCGTTGTATCAAATGAAATAACTTTCGGAATATAGTTTTTCATTTGTTTGATGAATCTTTTTCGAACACAAGATATCAGCCAAGTCTTCCACTTTTTTAATTGCGACCATAACGTACCATAAAAATACCAAAAATTCAAAGATCCCAACACTTGAAACTAAGCTGAACGCTATCTTATGAATATTAGAACTTTTTGTAAAATAAAAGTATTCTTTATATTTTTTCGTATAATGCGGCGTTTTCGAGTAATTTGATGTACAAAAATAAAAAATATCTGTGATATTCGGAAAATTGGACACTTTGGCTGAATGCAACTCTATTTAAAAGATCCACAGATTTTTAGTCTCATAGCTCATAGATTTAGCTAGTTATTCTGAAGGTAAGTTTGTTTTTCCAGGGGGGCACAGCTCATTATGAAAATGGCTATATCTTTTTATCAGGGCTGAATCGGAAAAAATGGTATAGGAAAAAAGTGTTTCTTTTGACCTCAAGAATCTACTGTTGAAAGACTCACCCTGTACAGTATTTTGTAGGTTCAGTCCTGTGAAATTTTTTTTTATTATGTATGTATGAGTCGAAACAATACCATGTATATCAAAATATATGTATATATTTTGAAATTTTATTTGCAAATTTGGTAGCACCCGAAAAAATTAGTAGGACTTGATGTATTTCATTTTTCCGCATACAACTTTTTTACTTTTTAACTTGAGTCAAATCTAGATGTTTTCGAGGTGGGAGAAAATTGGAAAACAATCCGATTTTCTACCCCAAATGGCACTTTTCCAGAGTTATTTCATAAAAACATCATTTTTTTTTTTATGGAAAATGTGAATAATATTTTCATTCCATAGAAAATAACTTCATTTTGAATGTTGGAGGAAATTTACATTTTGAAAGAAAATAAAATAGAAAATAAAAAACTAGAATTTTTCCATCCTCGTCAGATTATTTTTTTTATATAGCTAGAGTATGATAATTTCCTGAACCTTTGGATGCATTCTCGCTGAAAATAAAATACTAAAATAGAGCAGACCATGGCTTGATTAATTTACTAAATAATTGTTTTACAATTTCAACAATATGGGATACGAGATACCACACCTAAAGTATTTTACTTACTAAATCAAACAATACGTATACACTGCATTATTTTATTTGTATCATCAAGAATGCATCAGAAGCGCATCAGATTGTTCTAGCCAAAAAATATATTGAATTGTAGATTTGTTGCAGCAACGCTTTTTATATAAGTTTATGTTTCTTTCTAAATGAGCAATTTTCCTCGTTTTTATATTTTTCTTCAAATCACATTAGGTATGATAATTAATTTACGCCTACAAGGTGTCATCAATAATAACAAATTTGTCCTTTGTCCGAAATACGGGCATGCCCCCATTTTCAATAAGGTTGGTATCCAGAAATTAGGAGAATAAGAAATATAGTTGATAGTTCAAGCTGGAGGAGGGAAATTTCGTGCTACCAAACAGCTAGATTTGACTCAGGCTCACTTATTAACTTCTTCTTGTTCTAATTTAATGAATAAAATAACAATATATTGTTACACAGGGTGTTGTTTAGACTCTTAACCTAATTATAAATTTTTTTTGAGGCCGGTCCTGGAAAACGACTTTTTTTATTATGTTAATCGAAAGCACTCCGGACAAATAACGTACGAATTTCAACCACTGGCGGTCCCACAGATCACCTGTTCTGTTTCAAACTTTTCATTTCACTGATAAAATACTACGAAAAAATATTTAATAATAAAATCGTTGAAATCAGAATCATGTTGATCAGTACTAACCCCCTGCCAGAAATTCAGCATAGGACCGCCCTTGATTGATTTGATCAAATTGGGAAATAAAAATAAATATAGAATGAGAGAGAAACAAGCATTAATTAAACAACGAAGCACATACACATTTTGGGATACGCCGTCCAGCTTTATTGTTCAGGATTATTTCCAATAATGAACCTTTCAAATTAGGCAAGAATTAATGTGAATTCAAAAAGGGGCCATCAAAAAAACAAGGCTATAGAATTTTGAAGGTCATCGATATTCTATGCTCGAACGTGAGTTCCTGAATATTTCAGATCAATTTTCGCGAGAATGTACTTTTTGTATATAAATCTCATTAATATCGACAATTTCACATGGTTAAATGAAAATGTCAGCCAAGAAAAATCCACCTTCCAAATTCGCTATAGCTATATTGACGAATGTTGAAAGTTAGAATATTTAAGAATCACCGTTTGTGACTAAAAATAACTCTTTTTATGGTTTTCCAACAGCCTGTATCTATTAAACCAAGCCGATTCGGAAAAAATGGTGAAGGAAAAAAGTTTTTTTTTACCTCAAGAATAATATTTGTACGAGTCAAAGACTCATCCTATATGTAGGAAATGATAAATTACACAAACAGTATTCCTAAATTGAAGGTATAAACGAAGAGGGGAGATTCCTTAAGTAATTTTAAGAAAAAGTCCCATAAACATGGGATCGAAAACGTTTTGTTTTTGATATACAGGGTGTTAAAGTTTGAATCTTTCTTTGGACTGGTATCAAAACAAGTTGTGAAAACACATTCATTATTAGAAATACCGAGTTCAATCTGACGTGTCAAAACTAACAATGAATTTATTCACCACAGCTTACTAACTGAATTTTTATGACAATTTGGATTTTGCTGAGGATTTCGAGAGAATCCTTCAAAATAATTTTTTTCTCGAAATCAGTAGCAGATACGACAAAACTATAAGAAACCATAAAGTTTAGAATAACAATAAAGCTTCATTCCATATTTCTTCAAATTAACAGTGCCTCACCAAGAAAAAGTTCTGGAAAAAACAGGGGACAGTGCTCCAGAAAAAATATCATCCTGTAGATTTGCTATCGAAATTGGAATGTCACATAATGTGAACTATCAATTATAATATTTATACTTAAATTCAGTTGGATATCTTTTGAAGTGTAGATACTATGAGAGTAAAACATGCAGAAAATTCTAACTTTAAAACTCTGTATATCGAAAACGAATCGTTTGTATTTCCAATTTAGGAACAGCCTGATCTGCCTGTAGATGAAATCTGTAGCATTTAATTTCCATGTGAAGTGAATCAGAAAATCTCTATGATTTGCAGGAATGTCATTAATGAGAACCCTGGCAATTGGAGAGGAGATTCCATAAATAATAATTTTTTATTCTATTCCTTATGTTTCAGATGTTGGCAGAGAAAAAATATTTTAAGATAACTCTATGTCTTCCCAAAATATCCTGCAGTTCATAACATGGAGATTTCCCTCTTTGAATTTTGAAGGATATCAAGGTAAGGTGATATTGAATGTTCTTTTTCCTAAATCAAACTCGAATGATGCATAACCGAAATGTTTGAACAAATACGACATTATTTCAAAATAAATATGGATATGGTGGTCATAAAATTAGTTTTTAATTCTTTACTACTTTTCTTCTGAGCATATAACATACCTTCGATAATTTTAAATCCAATAAATAAGAACCAACTGTACTCAACCAAATACTGAATACGACTACTTCGAGATCAAACTTTCAGATCAAGTAAAACCTGTATATTCGAAAAAGACAGATGGTCCACCTGGGCCTAACCCCTTACAATACAGAACCCCTCATATGAGAATCTTGATTGAGTCTTATGATGAACTAAGTATATATCAATGTATTGATTTCTAAATATTTTCCAGGGTGTATATACGACGTAGGTAGACGAATTATTCTTCAAAATACTATGGAGCAGTGGAAAAAACTTTTCTCTGTTTTTTTTAATATAACCTAGAAGAAGCAAAATATGGGTATAATTCTTCATTTGACTGGAAAATATAATTCTCAGTTTCTATAAAAATCTGTCAGGAGGGAGCCACGGCCCCCCTAAGATTTGGATACCTTTGTCGGTTTTCAGCACGACACAGACGCGCAAAAGGAAAAGTATTGTATTCGCAAAAATGTTCTGGGAACAAATATAATTTTTATAATTTTTTGTACGAAAGAATATTGTTCAACAAGAGGAAACTCAATTATTACACTTCAATTTTTATCGAACCTGGTTTTATCGAACGCATTCTCTTGCTTGTTGCAAATATTTTCTCACATTTCAAATGACATTATTCCATTTAAGTAGATATAAATTAATTCATTACATCACATATTTTTACAGAGATTAGTTGCACGTGGTCAACAGTAAAAATAAGGTTTGCGAATTGCAAGTTTCATTTCCTGAATATATTGTACGGTTAAACTTTCAGAAATCCTCGAATTAGGAAAATTTTAATTTTTCAAGTAGGTTCTGTACCACATTAAATTTATTTCTTAATAAAATTTTTAGGGTTTTCACTCCCAATCTCTGAAACAAAATCAATTAAAAATGAAAAAAACGATTTGCTCCTGCGTAAATTCTTGCACTAATTTGTCAGGAGCATTTTAAATTGATTTTGTTTCAGAGATTGGGAGTGAAAACCCTAAAAAGTTTATTAAGAAATGCAGAATCCTCCCAGAATAAATTTCAATCGATATATGAAATTTATTCTTTTGCATTAGTTGAATCCATATAATTTTTAATGAAAATTGAACGATGTTTTATCGAAGAAAAAATTATTACATATTTTATATTTTTTCATCGTTAGGTTGACGTTTCAGTGGAGAAAATAAGCATTGGTGAAGTTGAGAATTCGAAATTTCGCTAACGAAATTTTGGTTTGACAATTTTAATTTTTTTCGAAAGGCATATTGAGCTGATAAAAATATTACTCATGTACCATATGAAAATCTATATTTTCAGTGATTTTCTCATCTAAATCATCGATACATTTTTGGTGCGAAAAATGTTTTTTTTGCGTTTTTCTCCATGATTGTGAAATTGTGGTTGAACGTGGTAAATGAACAAGTTGCAGATATTGCAATTCTCACCTACAAAGTTTTCTGATACGAGCTATATACACTCACCGGCAAAATAATCGATGCGCTCAATAAATCGATGAAGTTTGTTCATTTATGAATGTGTCATTTTGAATGCGATTTGACTGAATTTTTTTTTCAATTGTAGGCGAGTTTATATGAAATCTATCACAAGCTTTTAATTTCAAGAAAATTAGGCGTACGTCATATTATACTTGGTGAAACGAAATCTCTTTTCTTACTCTAACTTTAAAACCACCTGTCGAGTGTTCCAGTTGTTTAATCTTGTGATTTCTTGTTTTATCATCAAGACACATCATTTCTCAACCATTTAATTTTTTTTTCCTTACAATAGCTTAATTTTTGTGGAAGATATAGGTTAGAGATAAACTCTATAATCTTTGCTTTTTGAGGGCATGCCAAGACGAATTGCAACTGGGTAGGAAACATTTATTAGGTCTTTTATGTTTTTCACTTTGTGTTCAGTATTTTTCCATTATGTTCGATGTTCGTATTTTGAGTTGAATTTATAAACATAGACACTGTTATACAGGGTGGTCCAGATCGTAACCAAGAAATTTTAACCACGTATTCTACATCAAAAATGAGTCAGGGTTTGTTATATAAACATATGTCGAGAAACGTTTCCTCTTCGAGATACGGGGTTTTAAAATTATAGAAAAAAAAAAGTTTTTTATTAATCACTCTCACACTGCTTGAAATATTTTTATGAAAGTTAAGAAATAGGTTTTGAGCGTCAAGGAGCACTTTTTGCATAATATCATTTCTTTTTTATTCTACCAGTGGCGTCCGTACTGCAGCGAGACTGAATATTTTCAGATAAAAAAATGATACGCCACTGGTTTTTTCGACAATAAAAATTACTATTTAAATCCTTATTTAATTTGGAGCAAATTCGGTCTCTTGACTTTTCGCTGTACGAGGCACCGTTTCCGGTTAAAAAAATTAAACTCATGCATGAAGAAATCGCCAAAATTTGATGTAGCAAAAATAGTCTTATAATTATTATGTACCTACCATATCAAATTTTGGCGATTTCTTCATGCACGAGAATGTGTTTTATTTTTTTAACCTGAAACGGTGCCTCGTACAGCAAAAAGTCAAGAGACCGAATTTGCTCCAAATTGAATAAGGATTCAAATGGTAATTTTTATTGTCGGAAAAACCAGTGGCGTATCATTTTTTTTATCTGAAAATATTCAGTTTCACTGCAGTACGGATGCCACTGGTAGAATAAAAAAGAAATGATAATATGCAAAAAGTGCTCCTTGACGCTCAAAACCTATTTCTCAAATTTCATAAAAATATTTCAAGCAGTGTGAGAGTCATTAATAAAAAACATTTGTTTTCTATAATTTCAACACCCCGTATCTCGGAGAGGAAACATTTCTCAACATATGTTTATATGACAAACTAGGGCTTATTTTTGATGTAGAATACGTGTTTAAAATTTCTTGCTTACGATCTGGACCACCCTGTATAATATATAGACATAGCGAAATTGTAGAAATGTAAAGTTTTTCTGAAAACCCAGTATCTTTAAAAAAAATTGAGCTATTGTAATAAATGAAAGAGGAAATTGTTCAGAAAAGATGCGTCTCGATTACAAAACAGGAAATCACAAGGTGGAACAACACTCCATAGGTGGTTTGAAAGTTAGAGTAAGAAAAGATATATCATTTTGTGGAGCGAATCTGTGTTATTCTGAATAATCTTTCAGTTTCTGGAAATAAAATTTACTGTGAGCTATATTCAGTTTATAAGGTATTTCAAGTTTATTTCTGATGTATTATTTTTCATAAATATCGTTTCCTGGAGCATGTATTTCGATTTGTTTTCATTCCTTTATCTTCGTTGAGTTTTACTTATCTATTAGCAATCATATAATTAATTATCATATTATATACTTATCATTTTTCGAATTTCATTATTTTGTAAATACGTTGTATGGAAACCCTATGTTGATTTTTGCGATTTGTTTCGAGAAGAGCATTATTTCATATCATATCTCATATTCCTGAGATTCTAAATGTGAATGGGGAAAAATGTGATCAATAATTTTCATTTCGCCCCACCGCAAGAGAAAAATTCTGCGAGCGCCCATATGTTACAGTTTAGAATGTTTTCTCGTTTCCCTTTTATCATTTAGTGGCATGCGAAAAAATTGAGATACCCTTGTATATCTAACCTATACATTTTCTTCAATTCACATAACAATTTAACTGAGATATGTCAAGGTGGTGTGGTATATGGTGACAAAATATTTGATAACCGAAACCATTGTTTTCAAAGCGTTGTCAAACTCTTTATCGTTAAAATTATATGGTAAAACTTATCGAAATGAAATATTCCATACAAAATCGTCCAAGTTTCAAGATAATGGGAAAAATAGCATGAGTTGCCATTAAATTTAATTTTCTGCCAAAAACCGAATAGAGGTCAATATTCGAAACATCAAAACTAAACTCTGAATGGATTCATATGATGTATTTTGTTATGTTATTCGGTCTATTCTCGCCTGCTTCAATTAGATTCTCACCTTATATACTTGTTTTCCATTAAGTCTTGCATCTCTAGAATATAGTCTCAGTTCCCATTCCCCGGAAAGATTGGGATCCAATTCCTCGATCAAATTCTTCAAGCCATTATATTGATTATTCGGAAATTGGTAAGCTAAAGTCAAATGCAATGATTTGGCATGGGGTTCATGGTTGATAGCTGAAAAATCACCAAATCAACACAGTACAACTACATTGATACTGAGTATCGTAATTTTAGAAAATTTTAATATTTAAAAAGAAGAGAAGAGAATAATGAAAAAACTAGATCGAAATAAAAATTTAAATGCTCACATCTACTGCCTCGAGGTATACATCTAGCTGTAGTAGTTGTGCACCAAGGAAAACAGGCTGTCAGAGCATCAAAATGTTCATATGTGTCACTAATTACTGAAAAACGATCGAGAAGTAATAACGAAACTATTCGAGCAGTTGGAAAGCGTACAAATTCAAGCCTTATCTTTTTGACAACATAGAAATAAAACAGCTGTAGTATTTGGATGCAGATGAATTACTTTTCAGGATTTTTACTATAGTTTCAAAAAAATTTTGTTGTTGCATTCACCCAACTGTGTATTTCAATAGAAGAAAATAACTCATTGCAGGTAGGTTATGGGAGATATGACATGCAAGTGTTTGTGATCTCATCGTTCAAATCAATTTTTAGCGAAATTTTATACTCAGAGCCATAGTGCAGGGTGTTCCAAATTCCATACTGATTGAATTTCAGAAACTTGAAGAGCTAAAGGGATGGCATTTTTCTTAGCTCATTTTCAGAGACAAAGAATGGTGAAAACGGTAGCCTCCTACAATCCTCCGTTATGGAGTTATTTGCAAAAATTGAAATTTTGTTGACTTTGAAAATTTCTCATGAGATTGTTTTATATTTACCATCTTACTACATGGATCTTTCCGCTCAGTAATAACCGTAGAGTAGCAGCTGTCTCAATTTCTTGTATATAGTATCCAAAAAAAACGAGCTCAGAAAATAGAAATGTGCCATCCGTTTTGCTCTAGCTCCTCTTGTTTATGAGATGGGACATAAGACATCGAATTTGGGACATTCAGCGTGTTAAGAGTACCCACTACATTAATTCAAATACTCTCTTTCTACTTAACAAAGTGCGAACTGAAAAGAAGGTTTTGAACAAATGGAATTTCGCAATTCATGAAAAGAACTGGACCGTGTCAAAACTGGACCAGTAAGTCAGTAAGAGCAAAAAAATCGGAATATCTTTCTATTCTTTATTTGATTAATATTCATACGTTCAGAAATAGTATAAAATTCAAATGAAACAGACGAATATATATAACATATTTTATAGCAAATAAAAACATTAGGTTAGGAAAAACTATCCATTTTTTAAATATGCATGACCTATTTGTCAACATGTAATATCACTGCAGACACAATAATACAGCAGATACAAAAAAAGCAAAAGCTGTTGTATGGCAAGGTCGGAACACCGACTGCAAAGATTGGATGAGGTAAGGTCTTCATCGAGACAATTGAAAAAAGCATTCAAAGAAGACTCAGTGAACACAACACGAAAGATGTTCTTCACTAAATCATACGAAGAAAAATCAGCTCTCACGGAACATGCCTTGAAGACTGGACATAATATACAGGGTGCGGCATTTAACCCGTGACAGTAAATTATCTCAAAAACTATATAAGTACTTTTTGGAAAAAACATTCCAATTAAATGTTGTAATGTATCAAGGGAAATGAAAATTAACATTTTTTTTTTCAAACCTCCAATCAAGAACTATCTAATCAAGAAGAGTATGTTATACTCCATTCACTTTTATTTTAGCAGTCGGTTGGCCATGGAAATTTGACACATTTCACTCTGTATAGTACGAAAATGTGGGGTTATGAAGCTTGTCAAAACATTTTTGGGTTTTAAATCAACACTATGTTGCCCGTTCTACGTAAAAGTTTCTGTTATTACGTATTTTATCACAATGTCGAATCTTTCCGGAAAATATGTGACGACCATAAGTGAAGTTTATACAAACTGATTGAAGGCATACCAAATCCAGTTATTTGCATGGAAAATACAAGAGATCAGTATAATATCATGATATGCACTAGCTTGAGGAGAGTTTGTTCGTTATCTTCTTTGGCTAAAGTTTGAATACGTTACATCAGTTGTAGATTTAAAAAATATTAACCCGAAGATGAAATGCATACGATGCAGTGGTTGGGAATGGGTATCTCCCGAAGGAATTAACAGATAATTACAAGAATGTTAAATTCTTCAACAAAAATCATCTTGCATCAATATAAGTAAAAGGAATTAAAGGATGTTTCAAGTCAAGATGAACTTCACGTTAAAACAAAAATTTCACATGAATAATCAATTAGCAGGACAAGCTATTAATTCACTCAAACAAAAAATTCAAAAATGCCACCACTTTTTTGGGTCCCCCAATAGAAGGAAATTCTTTGTCATCCTCTTCATTCACAATCTTTCTGATTGTAGAAATATTCAGCTGAAATATAAGTCGTTTAGTTTAGATCCAGATGAAACATAACATATATAAATTCTCTTACATTGAATATGTTCGCTACCGTCTGACGTATTGTGGATTTTAGAATTTCAGGGTATAACTATTTGAATGCGCGGACCTGAATTCTAAATAGCACTGAAACCCTGTCCCTTTTTTCAATCACTTTCGGCATTTCCGCAATAAAGATTGATATTAGTTGTGGCAACGGCGTTATGACATTAACGAAATTTCATGAGTGCCAACCTTACTCCGTTCTAGTTTAAAAACCTGGGAAAATTATTTCATGGCCAACCGACTGCTAAAATAAATGTGAATGGAGTATAGATATTGCTGCAGACTGTACCCGTACCGACTCAAGTTGTATAGAATTCTATTATTTATCACTTTCATAATGAATACAAAAACGATTAGAGGTACAGGAAGAGAGATATAAAAAAAATGCATTGCCATCATTTTCAACTGCCAGATTAAGAAAACCCATTTCACTGTCACTATAGTGTCAGGGAAATGGGTGTAAAACTTTTAAAACCACAAACAGAAATATTCCAACTACTTTTTGTTCCTGAAATACAGGGCGAAAACGAAAATGTTGACTCTTGGTGATGTTTATTATTTCTCAGGCCCTGTATAAGATCGAAAAAAAAATGGAAAGTGCTTATAATAGATCAGTGGCGTAACTAAAACCTTTTTTGGAGCACTGTTTATAAGAAGACAATTTTTTTCAGGAATTTTGTCTTTAATGCTTTTTTTGTTAAATTTCTTTAAATCTTCACCAACGTTTCGGATTCAATTTGATCCTTTATCAAGGCTAAAAAAGGTAACAAAGTATAGTTAAAAATTTACAGAGTTCGCCCAGGCGAGCAAGAACAAGTACCCACCTCGAATTTACCTCAATCTAACAAGCATTTCTAAAAGAGAGAAAAAAGTATTTTCCTATTGAAAAATTCCAAAATGATAGATCTTCCAAAAAATGCTTGTTAGATTGAGGTAAATTCGAGGTGGGTACTTGTTCTTGCTCGCCTGGGCGAACTCTGCAAATTTTTAACTATACTTTGTTACCTTTTTCAGCCTTGATGAAGGATCAAATTGAATCCGAAACGTTGGTAAAGATTTAAAGAAATTTAACAAAAAAAGCATTAATATCCAAATTCCTGAAGAAATTTGTCTTATTATTGATAACATGGACGAAAATCCAGATACAGACTGTTTATAAGATTGGGCAAAAATATGAAACCCGTATATTTCAACGCCAAATTTTTGCAATTTTTTTCTGAATACATTGAAGAATCACAACCTGAGCTTTAATAAATTTTAGCTTCAAAAATCAGAAAAATCCATATTTATATTTGTTTTTTCAATAATAGGCCATGAATTCTTTCACACATGCCTTTAATTATTACTTTCTCAAAACGCAATGTGAAATGTGTGATTTGAACCCATTTATTTATATTGTAACAATAAACTCAAAATATAACTCTTCAACAAAAACTCAAAAATGTTTAAAATATAATGAAATAAATAGGTTTCAATCACATGTCATTTTGAAAAAGGCAATAATTGAAAACATGTGTGAAAGAATTCATGGCCTACTATTAAAAAAACAAACATTGATATAGATTTATCTTATTTTTGAAGCTAAAATTTATTCAAGATGAAGTTGTGATACATCAAATGTATTCAGAAAAAAAATGCAAAAATTTGACGTTAAAATAAAAAGAGGGTGTCCCATTCAAAAATACGAAGTTTGTGCCGAATCTTAAAAGCAGCGCTCTAAATGAAAATTTCAATTACGCCACTGATACGTTTTCGTGTTATTAGCAAAAAATTAGATTTTCACTATTTCGAAAAGCTCTCATAACTTTTTTGTCTTTAAAGTTACAGATCTGAAACTTGCACCTTCTACAGGCACTTTTTTACGTAGAGTCCAATGACAAGCTAAAAATATTTTTTCCTTTCGAATCATTACGCGAACTTTCGTTTTTTTAATTGCAAACTTTTATTGACTTTGTTATTTTTGAACTGGAAAAAAATCTCTTGTCAATATTTTCTACGTATAAAAATGCCTGTAGATGGTTCAAGTTTCAGATCTGTAACTTCAAAGACAAAAAAGTTATGAGAACTTTTCGAGATCATCAAAAATCTCATTTTTGCTGTTAACTCAAAAACGGAGAATCGCAGGAGCCTACGCTTTTCACCATTCTCTTAAGGGAACTAGAAAATGTGTCATCTGCTTTCTTCTAGCTCTTATAGTTCCCGAGATATTCTCAGTAGGCAACGATTTTTGCGCACCCTGTACAGAATTTCATTTGATTCCGCCAAATTTTTTTTTATCGAAGCCATCGCAAATTCTTTGGATTTTGGAGGCACTAACGCCTGTAGGGTGTATTTCAGGACCTAAGTTGATATAAAGTTTGCTACATATTTTGATGTTGAGAATCACCTTATAAATATACAGTGATTGAAAATGATGAATGTATAAAAACCGAATATAGAAAATGTACTGCATTGACATTGAATCGAGCAGGAATAACGATAGAAGGTGTCCAAAATTAGTTACCTACTACTGAGGTAGTATTATGACATTAATAATAAATAAATTTATTTAATCTTCATGATTCAATTTGAAAGATCGGCTACAGTCAACAATAGTTTCATATTGTGTGGGTAGAAATATAAATAAAAATTTGTACACTGCTTATTTGCTCTTAGGCAACACAAAATATCTCCAGAATGGTGAAATTTAAGTAGGAGAAACTTTCAGAAGACTCCAACTATTTTGTGTTCTCAATTGAAATATAGAGTTTAAACATAGAGTTTGTATTTGAAAAAATCATCTATGTTTCTTCTCAGAAAACGGTGAATAACTTGAAAATTACTAAACACACGGAATGCTATGTGGAAAGAACTGAGAATTTGAAAATACATTCGAAAATGTAATAATATACGGGGTGTTCAATTTGGAATGAGCAGGTTGTTATATATTTCCAGTATAACGAGAAGTCATAAATCTTTGAGATACTTTCAAAACGGAAGGTTCATTCGTCTAATGTCTTTTAAAGATGGGATAACCTTAGAAAATCAGCCTCTACATTTACAAGTGAAAGTATCAAGAGATTTCACCCAAACAATTTTTCAATAACGAGAAATGGACTTAATAGAAACATACCTTAGACACATTCAATAACACATCAAAATAATATAAATAGCAGAAGAAACTTTGTGAAAACGAGAACATAGTTTTTGATTTTTAAATTGGAGATTTTGCTAGCGAGGTAGTGGGTTTTGAGGAAAAACCAAAAATTTTTGAAAGAAAACAATAATAAAATGCACTGAACACATATGCACAAAGAGGATGAAAACAAAACTACAATGGAAATGAAATGCTTGATGCAAATGGATATTCTGAGGCATATGCAACAATGAAGACTGTGAATCTTACTAGCATTGGAAACTTCTTTCACATATTGCATAGCAATTCTCTTCAAATGATCTGCAGGCTCTTCTGCAACGAAAAAACCCATGAAGTTTCTAGAGGTATATGTTTCTAGTTTGAGAGGTTCATTAAGAACTGCTCCATCTCTTTCCATAACCGATTCTAAGCTCTTAACAAGATATGGAGCATCCTCATCAGGCGCCTAAAATAAAACATTCGCTAAAGCATATCTCCAATTCAATGGACTCGAGTTGCTTCAATATGGATAAATATTCTCAGGAACGGAAATGGTTTCTTGATATGAAAATGTAATCATCTGAACGAACCTTAAAGAATGAGACGAGTGTTATATGAGGAGTGAAATTATGAGCCCCATTCCATCCATGATAATATAAGGATTTATCCCAATATTCTTTCAATTGTTCTGAGAATGAACCCTTTGGACATGCATACAGAATATATTCTCTGGGGGAATTATCATCTAAAAATGGATCGTTTACATGAGATAAGAGCCACTTTGTTGCAACTTCAGCACTGTTATTTCCTGTAGCAGCTAAAGCTTTATCCCTGAGAAAGTAATTCACTAGAGAGTTATTTCCTGCTTTGCGAACAGAACTTACGCTCGATGTTTAGGAAAACCCATCTGTAATAATGTTTGCAAAGGATTTTGATGAGGTTTTAGCATATTGTTGGTGACTGCCGATTTTCTAACAGGTATTGTTGAATTAGTGGCCATATTATAAAGTTAGCGTTCCTAAGAATTAGGAATTAGTTTAATTGCAATATCATATCCAAATAACTTGTTTGTTTACAGCGAATGAAGTTTCTCCAGCTGATTTTTACCTTTGACATTTTCATTTCAGATTCACAGAATACAATACGTTTGACAGAATTCAATCGAATTCAAATATATTTTCTGTATTGCTTAATTTGTTTCATAGTGATAATTTTGTACGTATTCTTCTGAACATATATTTGAAATGGAGAAATGAAAAGTAATACTTAGATTTCATTATTCTACAATTCAAAATCAATTTCGCTAAGTCCGACAAAAGATGCACTTCACAGGTTACGTTACGATTCTATGATTCTGTCAAATTTTGAACAAATCCGTGTTTTTATTTTGTTAAGTGCCTTTAGATTTTCAATTTGAATTTGTTGTTTAAAAGAAGTTAAAGTTATGGCAGGTGTTCTATTCGAAGATATCTTCAATGTGAAAGATATTGATCCAGAAGGAAAAAAATTCGACAGGGGTACGTCGCATTTTCCGTCTGTATGCTTTTTAGGTTAGAGTGGATGATTTTCTTTCAGTTTGAATTTAAATCGATTGGAGAAATAACTCGATGAAAAATTTATTGTACAAAATGATGGATTGATCGGTTCATCATATAAATAGAAAATTATAAATTATTCAGTATTTTTCACTCTGGTTTTCGTTTTCCCTCCAATTCAATAAGGCATATTCTCTCTGCTGTTCAAGCATAATTTTAATATATCTTGCAATCAATTTGGGTTTAATATGCAGAGATTTGAATGAAAATAATATAATATTTTCCTAATTAGTGGCCTCTTGAAGAGTAGGAATAGACGTTGTTTTCCTAATTTACTATTGGATTTCAGTGATTGGAACTTAGATTGATTTTGAATACCTATACATACTTAATACATCAAGATACATATAGTCATCAAATGAAGCTAATCTCTTTCTCCCTTAAATTTCATGATTCAGTTAGTCAATATTTATCAACTGTGTCCATTCCCATGTTCTGTAAAACATTTACATACTTTCTTGGAGTCAAGACCGGAAAATTCGTCTTATTTCATTTTATATGGCTCATTGGAACAATTTTATTGTTGCAGACACTACATAGATACAAATAAATTACACTTTCCACACTAGATCACTTCCATTGAAGATGACACCCTTGGGAAATTCTTCTGTTGGAAGCGGAAATTTTATGACGAATTCAATCGGAATAGAAAGAAAACGGAAAATGGGGCAAGCACTGACTTGTAGTTAGTTCCCCTCTCGGTTCCCCTCTTGTTCGGAATCAAGTCATTATAATTTTCATAATCAAAGCGGTCGCCCCTCCAGGTATTTAACTCACCCAGTGCTGCATAAAATGACGATTACAAAAATTGAATATTTCTGAGAATCTCCTATTCAACGTCTCCCATTTATACAAAATGTAGATAATCAAAACCGTTGTAGTGGAATGCAGAGTTCGAGAATATCGCAAATCTCCATTTCCTGAGGTTTTTTTTTATAAGAAAAGATTCTAAAATTTAAAGAGCTGTCGGAGGCATTCTTTACACAGGTTCGGACTTGCGTAATGTGTTACAATATGAAGTATCCGATAAAATTACTCCCAAAAAAGAAGGGGGTATCGTATATTCCCTTTCTGAAACAACAAATCCAATATATCACTAAAACTCAAATATCTCGGACTGCAAAATGAGCAGATAGGACGTTAGTATTCGTATGAAAGAGAGAGAAATGGACGCCCAAGATTTACTACTACTAAGATCGGTTTCCGTATAAGTGTGTCTACCCGTCGTAGATATCCTTTGAGTCTCGCTTTTAGTACTTCTCGAATCATGCAACAGCGGCTTTTGAACGCTTCTGGTATTTTGGTATAGATTGAAACGGTTCCTCGAAGACTTCTAGTAGTTGATCTACATTCTCGACGACTTTTGAATAAAAATGGTATGCGATTTCGATTGGAATGGGCCATTAGCACGTAAATCGGAACTTTTAATGGAGGTCTGTATTCTGTATTATTCACAGATGAGACGAGATATGGACTCTTTTCGGCATGTTCGGGTGACGGGTATGGACCTATCCTCTGGTGCGTTTTCCTATAGAGCCCCCATCTCAAATTTACTCACCTTCTATGCCGATTTTAAAACATATATACTAACTGACAAAGAATATTTGGGTATCGAAAAATGTTTTTATGAAAAAACCTTAACGATTTTTTTTCCAAATTTTAATCATTTACGTCTTGCTATACTATCCGTATTATCCAAAATTTTAATTTTTTTTTTGTAAATATGGATAGTACCTATAGCAAGACGTAAATGATTAAAATTTGGAAAAAAAATCGTGAAGGTTTTTTTCATGAAAACATTTTTTATTACCCAAGTATTGTAGTCGTTTTTTGCAAATTTTTTAAATTTTACAACAAACCAGCTATTTGAGGAGATCCAAAGTCGATGTATAGTTGTTAAAATGCCTAGAGTACGTGTACGCAGAATTTATCGCCAGCTGAGTGAATTTGAAAGAGGTCGAATTATTGGTCTACGGGAGACGGGGTTGTCATTTCGAGAAATCGCTAACCGTATGAACAGAAATCCAACTACTGTTATGAGATGTTGTCAAGCGTAGTTTGATAATGCCCAAAATCGAAGAAGAGTAGGCACCGGACGTTGAAGGGGCACAAATGAAGTTCAAAATCGGCGTCTAAGACTGATGGCCATTATAGACCGATTTGCGACAATTCGATCTTCGGCTGACAAGTGGTTAGGAGAACAAGGACATGTTGTAACTGTCCGAACGGTTTACTGCCGTATAAAGTCTTTTGGACTGCAGCATTATCGACCCCATCTTGTGTTACCTCTTACGGTTGAGGAAAGACGGCAACGAATACAGTGGTGCAGAGAACGACAACATTGGAATATGGACTGACATCAGGTCTCTCATCTCGATTCTCCTTGGGAGCACTTGATGGCCGAAGAAGGGTAAGACGACGTCGAGGAGAAAGACGTGAACCTTCTGATGTTAAGCGTTATGTACACCGGACAGTTGGCGTTATGGTATAGGGTGCTATTGCACATGGAAGTAGATCACCTTTAGTCTTTATTATTATATTAGGTAATATGACAGAGCTGCATTTCCTTCAAGAAATAGTGAAGCCATATGTTCTCCCTTACCTTAATCGGCCCGAGAATCCAATATTTCAGCAAGATAATGCTCGACCTCATGTTGCCAGAGTTAGTTTAAACTTATTTGAAGCGACCCAGGTGAATCTTTTGCCATGGCCGTCCAGATCCACCCATCTTTCGCCCATAGAGCCAGTTTGGGACATTATGGGTAGAAGGCTTGGAAATTTACCCCAGCCCCTACGGACTTTGGCGGCTCTGAAACATGAAGTACAGGTAGCTTCTGATAGTATCCCCTTGCATCAATGCCAAGACGTGTTGAGGGGTGTATAGATAACAGCGTTACACATTATTAACAAATTTAATTAGACAATTGTAAACCCTTCGTTTTTTTTTTCTCCAAATTTAATCGTATACTCCTTGCTATACTATCTATGTTTTACCAAAAAATTAAAATTTAAACAGCTCCTTTTAGGTATTGCAGTTTCTTTGTCAGTTATTATATTACCACAATTATATTCAAAGTGGTTGATTTCATAGTCGTGAGATAAAATATTGTTCAGATCTCAAAACAAATTGGTGTAAAGGAAAATGGATTTGCGCTCATTGACTACTCACAAAAAGTAATAGTAAGGATTCACAACGTCAGTTGGAAATTCTGTTCGTCAACGCGAACCAGTTTTTTTTACCTGGTCTTCTGATCACCTGTTCTACCCTGTCAAAAAACTGAGGAAAACCAGCTAAGGAGAGGAGCCGGTTCAATTTACATCGACATTTTTACATACAAAAAGAAGAAATATGGTTTGGTTTTCTTTCGTCTCAAAATTCGTTTTCTTGTTATCAAATTCAACGTTGTTTTCGAACAGGAATATCATTTCCACTGTAAGACTATATTTTTTGTTCGGTTTCAACTTCTTTTCCGTATTGTTCGTTTCGTTTTTCGTTCAATAATTTTGATATTTGTTTGGTTTTCAATTTCAATTTTCATTCCGGTTTGTTCTCCGTTCTTCTGTCAAGAAGATTGACATCTTTTGTAAATACACTGCTCAAAACTCAAAAATTGAAGTGGATATTCGAGATAAAACTCGACCCAAAATATGGTCCTCAATACACTCAATAAGTCCTTTCGTTTGCATAAAAAGTGTAGCTTTTTTCTACAATCGATTTGATTTAGACCAGTGTTGAAGAAATGTAGTTTATCTACACATAGTCAAAAGGAGATGTAGATAAATTACACTTCCTCTACACTGGTGTGAATTCAATCAGCAAACGATTACTTAAATCGAGTGTAGAAAAGTGCTACACTTTTTATGCAAACGAAAGGACCTAATGACTTATTTGAAAAAATTACATAAACTAATTTCTTGTGTATGATATTTTATTATGTGGTTCGTATGCTCGATTATAGGCCATTGCCACTGATCTACTGTTGTGGATTAATTGTCACGAGTGTAACATGCGTTTAAAAGCCGTCCAACAATAATTGTGTTGGTTAAATGAAGGTTTAATTCAACAAGAAGTTGCTAACCGTCTCCGAATTTGGCAAAGTGTAGTTAGTAGACCAGGACGCCCTCCGAAGAGACGGAAGAAAAGCTGGTCTTCGGCATCTCAAGAGGTCACGTAAGAGGTGAAACAAGACTTCGGCTTTCGAAAAGGTGAAGAAGAAGTAGTAAGTAGAGCGTGGAATCACTATCGTGGTCGTGGAAGTGACCAGTAAGCCCGTAGATCTACCTTTATTGGTATGCATTTAAGGAAATGCCTCCTCTTGTATGAGTCCAGATTTTGTCTGTATGAGTGTGATGGTCGAATGCTGGTGTGTCTAGAACAGTGTCAAAGGTGTAATGAACATTTCAGGACGCCAAAAACTCTTTTCGGAGGTGGCTTTGTGTGCGTTTGGGATTTATCATTTTTCTCTTTGCGGCACCCATCGGTGATAATGCTCGTCCACACCGGGCCAGTTTGTAAACGACCGCTTAGATCTTCATGGCCTCAACCGAATGGACCGCTGCAGACCGAGATGTCATATTGAAAATGTCTGGTCTGTAATGTCACAGCAATTACTCCGCTTGCCTGACCCACCGCAGACATTACATCGCCAATGCTTGGAAAGACATTTGGCATAATATTCCTCAAACATTCGTTGATAACCTCTGATACAATGCAGAATAGAGAAAGAACACTAGAAGAGGCCCAACCTAATATTTTTTGAGCCTGCATGCACACTGCACCAGAGAAAATCTTCATTTTGTTCATTTTTCTTACGTATACTTTTGTCATTTCAGGCAGGTTGACCTTATGTACCTGACTTAATACACCAGTGCATTTACAAGATCCACTTTTCTTCGAGCAGTGCAGTTAAGAACTTGTTATTGCATTTACCGTGTGGTTCTACACTAGCTCAATATCAATGTAATTCCTGATTTCCGTTTCAACGTCCAAAGCCCAAACAAAAACATGCGTCCTTTTCGTATTTGATGAATTATCTGAAATGAATCTCACAATTGCAGAAATGAACGAACATGTAATTGATACTTTCTTTTATCTTTCAGCAACTGCACCACATTAAAGGCATGTTTTCGATGACATGATAAAAGTAAAAATTCCTATTCAATAATTTCAACCTTTTTAATCCTCATAATTAAAAAGGGTTGATAAAAGTAGGTATAAGCAAGAAAAACACACTTTTTTGTATATTCTTTGGCGATCGATTTCGGTTTGTTAAACAATCATCAGGCCGGCTGAAAGCTACAATTCTTATTATATAAATATACAGGTGAAAACGTGCAATCAAATCACCGTACAAAAACCTTCAAGTATCAGAATTACAAAATTCAAAAGCATTTATAATTAAGTTATTATTTCTTCTCCAAAATTCAGAATTTTCTTACTTTAAGACGTGGTTTTGGACGGAAATGAATGTCAGTTCGAGTTGTCAGCTGTCATGTCAAGGGGTATGTTCCGGGAAAGTAATAATTCTAATGAAGTTTTTTTTCTCTAGGGTTAAAGTCTGAGAGTTCATTCAGTAAATGTCGATTATCTTTGTTTTTTAGGATTTCGAATTGTTCTAGTAGTGTCAGTTTGTAAAAATTAAATCCTTTATGTAATATTCTTGTTATCAAATTCTATGTTGTGTTTACATTCGTCTATATGGCAACCTAATGCTGATTAGGGTTGTTTCTACGGTATTCATCAAAACGTTTTTTCATGTTACGAGTGGTCATGCCAATGTAAAAGGAGGGGCAATTAGCACAATTTATTTGTTATACTCCGCTTTATTCTTCTTGTGTGGCCTTTGTTTTGTTGTTGACTAGAAGTTTTCAGTAGTTTTATGTCGTTTGTTTATCCGTGTGTAGTCTTGTTTGTTAAAAGTTTTTTGTATACTTTCGTGTAAACCTTTATAGTATGGTATAGTTAGGAATTGTTTTCTTTTTGTAATATGGGGGTATATTTTCTTCATTATCATCTTTCTTTTTCATTGAAGAGTATATTTAGTCTATTGGTTATTTTTACCTAGTTGGTATATGATATCAATTTCTTTTCTATAGTTTTCAGGGGTTAAGGGGACATTAAGAATTCTATGAAATAAAAAATCAAAAGAAGCTCTCTTCATTGATGGTGAATGGTAGGAATGGTAAGGTATAATGATAAAAATCCTATCATTGACCAAATCATCCTCAGCAACAAGATATCCATACAAGGGGTTTTTGAATTGATGCAAAAGATTTCAAAGATATCAAAAATTAAGGGGGGGGTGTTTCATATATAACTTATTGTTCAACACCCTTTTTCCTTCAAGTTGCAGCCCTCTGAAATTAGGTATAAAAAGATTGTTTTTAACATGTCCACTTTGAAAATTAAAGAAAATCAGGACAAGAAACCTATTTGTCATTTTCATTTTAATAAATAATAATAATAACCTCTGTGAATTTATGGGAAAAGAGTCTGAGCAGTATTTTACTTTTGTGTGATCAAACTAACAACTCTATAATAAAAAGTCAAGACATAAAAAAGTTGCATATTCAGTCTTTCTTTTTAAATCAATTCTTTGAATATTAAAACATAAGTGCATTAAAAAGTTCTGATGCAAAATATTATAGGGGTTGCTTTTTTCAACCCCTTCTGATTACATTTTAGAGTAACAAAAACACTCAAAAACTTTCTTAGCATCAGTTATCTGCCTGCCAAATTTCATTCTTCTAAATTTTTCCAAAGTGGATATATTGAATAACAACAATTCTTTTACCTTATTTTAAAGGGCTGAACCTTGGAGGGAAAAGAGTGTTGAACAAAAAGTTATATGAAAGACCCTCCTTAATTTTTGCTAAAGAATCACCCATTGAAATCTTTCGCATCCATTCAGAAACACCCTTTATATCCATTTCTGGCACAAAATGTTAGAGTTATCGTTTAAAAAAACTACTTCGTAGAAGGTGTATGGTGTATGACAATCTCCTAATTTATATATGAAAAGTTGCGTAATTGAATTCAAAAAATCGATCAATTTCCTACAAAATAGTGAATAACGAAGACATGAGTGCGTTACTTTTTATTCGTTTTGTATGATGACATATTATATAACTCATGAACATATTGTATGCAGATTAGTGAGAATGAATTACAAATGAGTAAACAAAGTAACTGTCTTTTATCAATTTAGGTATTAAGCGTTGAAAACGATAAGCTGCACACATATAATCTGATAAATCGTCTAATGAAACTTGGAAAATTTCAATGTTTCCTTATATTCCAGTCAACTGACCAACTCAATACCGTACAACTTGGTGCGCAATCCTCCCTCCATCCCAGAGTGCAGTGGCGTCTACGCAGCTATTAAGAAATTGATCAAGATGCCTGTGCTGGCCAGTTCGACTAGTCAAAGCGGAAATTCTTCTTTTTCCCCAGCGATATTATCATTATTATGTTCAATTTCATTTTGCCAAGTGCCGCTGTAAAACGCTCATAATGAATTCTAGGTATCCTCCACCTATTGCATCGTTGCCGAGTCGGAGGTGGCCAGTTGGGAGTGTTCCGCAGGACGCGCATGCGCGAACTCGTTCGCGAAGCTCGGAGTCGATCGATTCAGCTGTAGCTACGGCGATGGTCAAGGTTATCGGGTCTAGGTCAAAGCTACCCTTCCCCCTTTCTTTCAACCTCTGCTGCATCTCGCGGATTCTATGAATCTATGACGATGAAACGAAACGGCAACAGCACCGTAACGATCTGTGTTCGCCCAGTTGCGTTCTTTATGTTGACATGCTCACGCTGTGCGCCGGTTTCCATTTCAGGTATTCTCATTATATAATGGCGCATTCCATGATAGTTTTAGCTGCGAAAACCAGTTCGATTGAACGTTTTAAAAACCTTGACTCCTTTACTGCCGTTCGAGTTCGTTTCGACGAACAGAATGAGTTCTTAACAGTAGGGAAAAATTCGGATGGAGCAATTTCCTCTGCTTTATCGTTTCTCGTAATGAAACCGGAGAACTTCGGGATGCGCCAGTTGGAAGGGAAATAATGGAAGTTTCTAGTATTGTCTTCTTTCCAATAGCACATTCGGTGATGGGAGGAAATGGTATAACTGCCCGTCAAACTATTACAAACAATAAATAATTTACCTCCGTGCGTCATGATTGTGAAATCAATAATTACTAGTGATAGACTATAAGAATGTTTGGGGAAGGTACAGCTTATAAAAGAACTAGCTGACCCGGCAAACGTTGTTTTGCCATATAAATAATTTCCATGTTGTATCATAAAAAATAGAAATTAAAAATTTTGTCTAAAAAATAAAAAAAAATTTAGGGGTGGACTACCCCTAACATTTAGTGGGATGAAAAATAGATGTTGGCCGATTCTCATAGATAGCTGACCCGGCAAACGTTGTTTTGCCATATAAATAATTTCCTAATGATTAAATTACTAAAATGGCTACTAAAAAATAAGGGTTGATCGTAGAAGGGTGAAAATTGAGGATTGTATGTATTTTTGTATGTTGTATCATAAAAAAATAGAAATTAAAAATTTTGTCTAAAAAATAAAAAAAAAAATTTAGGGGTGGACTACTCCTAACATTTAGGGGGATGAAAAATAGATGTTGGCCGATTCTCATAGATAGCTGACCCGGCAAACGTTGTTTTGCCATATAAATAATTTCCTAGTAATTTCTAAAAAAAAATGATTAAATTACTAAAATGGCTATTAAAAAATAAGGGTTGATCGTAGAAGGCTGAAAATTGAGGATTGTATGTATTTTTGTATGTTGTATCATAAAAAAATAGAAATAAAAAATTTTGTCCAAAAAATGAAATAAAAAATTTAGGGGTGGACTACCCCTAACATTTAGGGGGATGAAAAATAGATGTTGGCCGATTCTCATAGATACCGGATAAGCACAAAAAATTTCATCAAAATCGGTCAAGCCGTTTCGGAGGAGTACGGTAACGAAAACTATGACACGAGAATTTTATATATTAGATAACAAATTAGAGCGTTTGGTTCTCTCTAATCAACCTTCTGACGAAAATATTATTTTTTTCATGAAATATCTTTCAACGTCACATTTTGAAATAACCTTTTTAACTGTTTCCCAAGAAAAAATATTTTTAGTACTTAAAAATGAAAAATAAAAATGGGTATTTGAAATTTAAAGCGTTTCGTATTTATTGCACAAGTTGGCAACATCGACTGAAATATGCGTTGATAATAAAGGACAACAAATTCATTACCCTGATGAGATAGACAAAGATGGCTGTCTATGAAGTCTGCGACAAACGAAGAAGGTCGTAAAATTTTATGGGATTTTGATGGCCGGTTGCTGTTGAGGCTCGCCAGTGAGTACGCGCCTTATGATGGCTGTAAATCAACAGCTGTTGATAATCAAGCCATTGTCCTTTTTATTTTCTAGTAGGCGCTGTTGCCAAATCGTTAACTAGAAACGAAGCGATTTAAAGTTTAAAACCTCATAATTATTCAGTTTAAACTTTCATATGCTGTGATAACCCAAATTGAGGAGAATTCCCTCATCAGAGAATATTTCCAGTGAAGAGATGATACAGAAAATCAGCACTGAGAAAACATTCAGTACGATGTTGAGTAGAAAGATTGGTAAAAGAAACCCATCCACCAAACTCTAGAAAATACCATTTATACCCACTTGTTGAGTTCAAGTTGACTCTATGTTTGTTGAATACAGCTCAACTCTGACAATTGAACTAGGTTTAGTGTCTAACTTTAGAGGATAGACACATTTGAACTGTACAGGATGGCAACATCCGATGGGATTGAATGGCAGCTCTGTATCCAAAAGAGCTAGGGAAAAATGGATGGCACGTGTCCCACCTCGATTTTCAAAAGAAATGGATAATAGCCAAAACCGTTTCCCCCTATCTTTTTGGTTTCAAGTTATAAGTGAGAACTTAATTTTAGGCTCATTGAATTGATGCCTCTATTTCGTAATGCTTGCCCATGTAGTGGCGTAGTCAAAGATTTTTATCAGTCAGGGCTCCAACAGAGCTTCTTTTGATATTTTTTGATATCCTCTCTGGAGAGGACTGTGGAAGCCGCAAGGCTAAAGTCATATTAATGATAATAATCAAACCCAGATGAAGAGAGAATTGAAGGAGGAGTTCACTCGAAGATCAAGAAGGATACCTTATGAAAACTAATGTAAAGAGCAAGAACCTGACCTAAGCAATCAATACCTATGCTTGCTCAACATTGAGCTACTCATTCGATGTCTACTCTTGGACCACCGGTTCAGCAGGCTTATAGAGAAAAATAAGATCAATGCTGACAAAACATCATGAACATCACCCTAAGAGCTCAATAGAACTAATAAAGCTGCTACTTCCTTGGGGTCGAGGATTGTGGTGTTTTCCAAGCGTATGTCTCAGGAAATTGAAGGACTTAGAATATTTTCTCAACAAGGCTGCTTCATCAGACCTTTTACTCCGATAAAGCTGCAGCAAGATCACTTGGAACACGTCGAACACCCTGTAGTAAACAAAATGCAGAAACTGATTGGCAAACCTTCGCATGGAAGGCACCAGAACGAGGTCTTCCGTGATTACGTCCACATATCTACGTCGAACTACTGGTTGTTTTGCGAGACAGAGGGAACTAGGAACTACATGAAATATATCTCCAAGAATGCCTCAGTGGCGGACGATAGCTTCGTTATGTCTGTGCCACACATGAAGCTATCCAGTACATCACCGGAGGATGCCAGAACTTCACGGGCACGGATTACAATCGACATGATGCTGGTACCAAGATTTTACACCCAGAATTGGCAATAAAATAACACCTTCTGACGTCAAAAAAGGTTTCCCATTACAATTACCATCCGGATGCTGTATTGGAAAATGATCATCATAAGCTCTACTTGGATCGCACGGTTCTCATACACCGGAAAATTGTACACACTGGTTCTGACCTTATATTTCTGAATAAAGCTGAGAATAAGTCATCAACGTGGCGATACCAAATAACAACATATTAGATAGGCACATCGACAAGATTTAGAAAGAGAAAAAACCAGGTGACAATAGAAGTACCTTGCTTTCTAGGCGAACCCTGGCCAGCACGAGCGTTGGCTTTGCCTTTCCATATGTCTTTCATACACACGATGCGCAAACGTTGGAACGAGCCGACGTTTGCCAAGGCTTGCCATGCCGTCTGTAGCCGCCTTAAGAACTGACTCACCGGTGGAACGAAATGAGGTGGTGCGCCATCTTGTTGGAAAATTATCGTTTGATTTGATTCTCCAATACTTGCACGAGGGCTGGATAAATAGCGTTCTCCAATAGATCTGAATAAATTTGGCCAGTGAGTTTACCGGGTATAAAAAAGGACGATTGAGTGACTCAGGTTGGGTAGCGTAAATCTTGGATTTCAGGAGACGTCATAGAAAAAACTCCAGTGGAGCCAGATCAGGTGATCTGGGTGGCCACTCACCCATAGTGCATCATCTTGTTGGAAAATGATGGGATGTTTCCTATTCCTGCAGAAAAGAACGAAAGAAATTCTTTCCTATTTGCTGTGGATTACAAGAGGCAGCTTAGCATTGGGACAAGCACCTAATAGACATATATGAGGCCTTTGACAACACAACATACGTGTCAGAGAAGCACTTGTAAGGCGAGGAGTGAATGATACCATTATAAAATGGATGTATGTGGTGGTGACGACGAGGACAGCTGAGATATTGGTGGCAATTAAACCATCTCTGTCAAAACCACTCGCTGAACACCACAAGGTGTACCTCTATGGAGCTTGGTAGTGGATGAGCAACTACACAAGCTAACGGAGCTTGGCTTCGAATGTGTAGCCCATATCGATTACATTGTCTTAATAGTAAGAGATAAATTCAAGGGCCCCCTTGTGATTCACTACAGAAGAACCTCAGAATTATTGAGCAGTGGTGCTTGTCAGTGGGGCTGAACATTAACCCAACCAAGACCACAATAACTCCCTTTACTTGGAGAAGAAACCTTCCTGCTGTGAAATCCATTTTATTGAATGGAGATATCGTAGAGTGGAAGTCGGAAGTCAAATATCTGAGAATAACCCCACACAACAAACTTAGAATAAGCATATTAGAAATACTAGTAGTGCGATAAGAGCCGCCTTTATGGCGTGCGATAAGACTTGGGGCTGCAACCCTAAAATTCTACGACGGATATACGTCATGTAGTCTGGTGTTCTAAAGCAGAGCAGACTTGCACGAGGAAACTACTCGACAAGGTACGAAGGCTTGCCAACTCAACTGGGGAAAACACATAGATAAGGCTCTTTCCAGAGCCACGGCGGCCATGTGGGCTTGCAAAAGACTTTTTGGAAAGACTTGGGGTATGAAACCGAAAATGGTACTGCGGCTATACACAGCGGTGGTACGCCCTATTGTCACCTATGCGTCTCTAGCATGGTGGAAAAAAACCGAAGAGATCATCACATGCAGCCAGCTGCAGAAACTGCCAAGGCTGGCCTGAGTTGGTGCTATGGGAGCTATACACACTGCTCCTACAGCAGCGCTTGAGGCCTTACTTGATCTGCCTCCCCTTCACTTACATGTGAGGAAATGTAGCCTGCTAAAAGCAATATGAGTATCCCTTAACGGGAATCTCCTACCCGGAAAATGGGTTGGACATATGAGGATATTGAATCAACTGGACTCAAACCGCTTGGCAAAACCACCGGATGTTATGCCGATCATTTTCGATTTCGAAACGCCCTTTGAAACGGTAATAGCTGACCGTCCTAGTGCAATAAGTTTCGTAAACCGTTTGGACAAAAAGTCATCCACGTGGTTTACTGATGGATCAAAATCAGAAAGGGGCACCGGCATTGGCGTATATTGACCTAAATTGGGGATCTCCAAAGTCCTGGGAGGTGAACCCTCTATTTTACAGGGCTGTTTACGTATGCGTTCAGTAGTGTCTTAGAATGAACCTCAAGGGTGCGCATATCTATATCACCACGGACAGCCAGGCCACGCTGAAGTCCCTGGAATCACACTGCCAGAGATCTCTGCTGACATGGAAGTGGCGTAATACCATAAAGCAACTGGCCAGAGACAACAAAGTGACTCTACTATGAGTACCAGGGCACTGTGGTGTTGAAGGAAACGAGAAAGCCGATGAACTTGCAAAAAAAGCATCAAGGTTAATACCTGCTGGACCTGAGCCTTTCTGTAGCTTTGGAAAGTACCAATACAAGGCAGCGGTCCAACAATGGAAGTTGAACAACAGATTAACCCTCTGGAGAAACACTCCTAGACTTACTTAGTCGAAGAAATTCATGATGATTTCACCGACCTACACCAGAAAACTGCTAAAGTTGTCACGGGCTGAACTTCGGGTGATGGTGAGACTGCTGACAGGGCACTGTCGGTACAAATATCATTTGCACCGTATGAGTAAGTCAGCAGATGAGATTTGTAGGCCCTGTGGATCAGAAGCAGAAACAGTTGAACACATGGTGCAAGTGTCCAGAACTGGCGGACCTAAGAACCAACCTTATGGGAAAACCAGTCCTGGATACTCACGAGGTAACGGCTAAGGTCCCTAAGGATGTTGTCAGTTTTATCAACACCATTGACGACCTCCTTGGGTTCCTATGAATGAGTAGGGTAGATAACAAAAGATCTACATGGTGGCAGTTCCCGAAAGGTTAATAGTGTCACAACGACCCCGGCTCAAATAATAATAATAATTATAAAGCTACAACAGGATCACTTGGAAACCGTCGAACACTCTGCAGGAAGTAAAATGCAGAAACTGATTGGCAAACCTTTGCATGGAAGGCACCATAACGAGGTCAACCATGATTACGTCGATCTACTGGTTGACTTCCGGAAGGTTGTTTCTTCAGACAGAGGGCTTCATGCTCGCCATCCAGGATCAGGTGATTCCAACAAAAAATTACATGAAATATATCGCCAAGGATGCCTCAGTGGCGGACGATAGCTGTCGTTATGGCTGTGCGACACATGAAACTATCCAGCACATCACCGGGGGATGTCAGAAGTTCGCGGGTACGGAGTATAAAAATAGACATGATGCTGTTGCCAAGATTCTTCATCAAGAAGTGGCACTTAAACACCAACTTCTAAGTTCGAAAAAGGTTCCTTATTACAATTACCATCCGGATGCTGTATTGGAAAATGAACATCACAAGCTCTACTGGGATCGCACGGTTCTCACAGAGCGGAAAATAACCCACAATAGACCAGACCTCATATTGCTCAATGAGGATGGGGACAGAGCACTATTTATCGTCGTGGCAATTCCAAATAATAACAATCTTCTAGATAGTCATACTGAAATATTTTCAAAATACAGAGATCTCGAGGAACAAACCAGAAGACAGTGGAAGCTGAAAGATGTCAAGACCATCCCTATTGTCATTTCATCTACAGGCCTGATATCGAAGAAACTACTAGAGAACTTGAGGAAACTTCAGTTGGACGAAAATATCTATAGAGTCATGCAGAAGGCGGTACTGCTGGGAACGGCGAGAACTGTACGCAAGTACATGGGGAATGCAGAGGAACACCGTCTGCTCCGACAGGAAGTGCGGGTAGAGCAGGAATCCAACCTACAGCAGGGAGGCGAGGAGCGACCCAGACCCGACCACCACCACGAGCCCGAAAACCTTGAAAGGGCTCCAACAGAGCTTAATCGTTTTGATATCTGAGATATAAGGGATAAGTGAATTTTCCTCTGGAGAGGAGTGTGAAAGCCGCAAGGCTAAAGTCATGAAGCTACAACAGGATCACTTGGAAACCGTCGAACACTCTGCAGAAAGTAAAATGCAGAAACTGATTGGCAAACCTTTGTTTGGAAGGCACTAGAACAAGCTCAATCATGATTACGTCGACATATCTGCGTCGAACAGCTGGTTGACTTCCGGAAGGTTGTTTCCTGAGACAGAGGGCTTCATACTCGCCATCCAGTATCAGGTAATTCCAACAAGAAATTACATGAAATATATCGCCAAGGATGCCTCAGTGGCGGACGATAGCTGTCGTTATGGCTGTGCGACACATGAAACTATCCAGCACATCACCGGGGGATGTCAGAAGTTCGCGGGCACGGAGTACAAAAATAGACATGATGCTGTTGCCAAGATTCTTCATCAAGAATTGGCACTAAAACACCAACTTCTAAGTTCGAAAAAGGTTCCTTATTACAATTACCATCCGGATGCTGTGTTGGAAAATGAACATCACAAGCTCTACTGGGATCGCACGGTTCTCACAGACCGGAAAATAACCCACAATAGACCAGACCTCATATTGCTCAATAAAGATCAGGATAGAGCACTATTCATCGACGTGGCAATTCCAAATAATAACAATCTTCTAGATAGGCACAATGAAAAAATTTCAAAATACAGAGATCTCGAGGAACAAACCAGAAGACAGTGGAAGCTGGAAGATATCAAGACCATCCCTATTGTCATTTCATCTACAGGCCTGATACCGAAGAAACTACTAGGGAACTTGAGGAAACTTCAGTTGGACGAAAATATTTATGAAGTCATGCAGAAGGCGATACTGCTCGGAACGGCGAGAACTGTACGTAAGTACATGGGGAATGCAGAGGAACACCGTCTGCTCCGACAGGAAGTGCGGGTGGAGCAGGAATCCAACCTACAGCAGGGAGGCGAGGAGCGACCCGGACCCGACCACCACCACGAGCCCGACAACCTGGAAAGGGCTCCAACAGAGCTTAATCCTTTTGATATCTGAGATATCTGGGATAAGTGAATTTTCCTCTGGAGAGGAGTGTGAAAGCCGCAAGGCTAAAGTCATAATACATACATATTCTTTTGAATGTCAGCAATATATTTTTAGTTATCAAACAATATAGCATATGTATGAGTTTTTGGAAAGGTTAGTGTAACGGGGTACCATACAATTTGGAGCTTAGGGAGAAACCTCAGTAAAAAAACCCTGTCTCCCCGTGAGTAGTGTGGTGATGTCAAGTTTGTTTACAGAATAAGCTTTCAATACTGAAGGGCTTCTTCTCCATTGATATAAAAATTTCTGTATCATCTTCCCATTTCGAAATAATATCTGAAACAAAGAACCAGAGCAGAAAACGAGGAAAAAAGTGAATACCAAAGCTTTCATCAAGACTCATTCGAAGACTTGGTGATGACTGAAGAAAAAAAAATAATCATAGGTACATAACTTCAATTGTGCAATTCAAGTTATAAATAAATAAATTTATTTATTTATAATTTGAATTGCACTGGAAGGAATATCATATCTGCAAAAAAATCTTCTGCTGATCTTGTTGAAGGATCACCCTCGTCGTTAGAAATGCCTTCAGTACTCAAATTAATAATAGTCAAATCTTGCTTTTGACCGGGAGAGTCTTTCGACCAGGTCCAGTCTTCCAAGTGATGATTCTTCTGTTCTTCAGTTGGTTGAGGAACGCTACAGGACCCTTATGTTGGGGAATCATCTCTCATAGATATATCAGTGGTTATTCAGTAGAAAATTGAAAAAACGATCACTTGGAAACCTTCGAACATTCTGCAGAAAGTAAAATGGAGAAACTGATTGGCAAACCTTTGCATGGAAGGCACCAGAACGAGGTCAACCATGATTACGTCGACTATCTGCGTCGAACTACTGCTTGACTTCCGGAAGGTTGTTTCCTGAGACAGAGGGCTTCATGCTCGCCATCCAGGTTCAGGTGATTCCGACAAGGAACTACATGAAATATATCGCCAAGGAACCAAGGATGCCTCAGTGGCGGACGATAGCTGTCGTTATGGCTGTGCGACACATGAAACTATTCAGCACATCAGCGGGGGATGTCAGAAGTTCGCGTGCACGGAGTACAAAAATAGACATGATGCTGTTGCCAAGATACTTCACCAAGAATTGGCACTAAAACACCAACTTCTAAGTTCAAAAAAGGTTCCTTATTACAATTACCATCCGGATGCTGTATTGGAAAATGAGCATCACAAGCTCTACTGGGATCGCACGGTTCTCACAGACCGAAAATAACCTACAATAGACCAGACCTCATATTGCTCAATAAGGATGAGGAGAGAACACTATTCATCGACGTGGCGATTCCAAATAATAACAATCTTCTAGATAGGCACACTGAAAAAATTTCAAAATACAGAGATCTCGAGGAACAAACCAGGAGATAGTGGAAGCTGAAAGATGCCAAGACCATCCCTATTGTCATATCATCTACAGGCCTGATACCGAAGAAACTACTGGAGAACTGGAGGAAACTTCAGTTGGACGAAAATATCTATAGAGTCATGCAGAAGGCGGTACTGCTCGGAACGGCGAGAACTGTACGCAAGTACATGGGAAATTCAGAGGAACACCATCTGCTCCGACAGGAAGTGCGGGTGAATCCAACCTACAGCAGGGAGCCCAGGAGCGAACCGGATCCGACCACCACCACGAGCCAAAACCTGAAAAGGGTTCCAACAGAGCTTAATCCTTTTGATATCTGAGATATCTGGGATAAGTGAATTTTCCTCTTTAGAGGAGTGTGAAAGCCGCAAGGCTAAAGGCATATACTAAAGTTTCTAGTAAAAGGGTCGCTCTGAAGAAAAGTACGCTTTTCGAAAGGTGTGAAGGTAACTTTACTAGATAGGGTGATGTAATCCTTTGTAATATACCTAAATAATAATAAAAAGTCGGAAAAGTTGTATACCCTTCAATCAGAAATTGACGGGCCCAATCGGTTTTCCACATTTCCTTTACAAAGCCGGAAAATCGAGGTGTTGAGTTTTCTTTGGACCACCCTGTATTTATTATTTTCTTCGCTAAAGAAATTGGGTGGAACAACCATTTAATTAAATATACTCAACTTTCGACGAGACAATAAACTTTAACAGAAAGAAAACCGCTCTCGATTATTGCAAATAATGAAACGTTGAGGCAATTCCGCGCCCATTCATTCCCCCAGAAATTGAAAATATCCGGAAACGAACGGTCTCTCGTATCCTGATGCCATCAACGATTACATTGTTGCGTAACACGTCTCCCAACACATTTATGGATTTTTCACTCCGCGAGAGGATCCTGAATTCGCAGACCCAACGTCCTTCTTCTCTCCGACCACGATACACCAAAACGCCACGGTGGCGGTGGCAGAGTCTCCGCCGTCGGTGGTGGGGAAATTGCGCATTCGAAATGCCCGGGGCCCCCCCGCGCCTCCTTCCCCCCAACGCGCCTCCTCGTCATGCTGCCGAATTACCGTCATCGGCTAACATTTTCTTCCATCTGTTCGTAACGTCAAGTTAGAGCTGTGATTCTACTAAAGTGTTTTCTCAACTGAATTTCCCGTTTTTGGGGGGTTGTTGGAGGGATCCGTGCACCACTGGAAGCGATGGAGGCGACGACATGGGAGAACTTGACCGAGGACGTGCATGTTCGCGTGTTGTTAATGTCAGTGTCAAGGTGAGTCCCAAGTTTACTATTTCTCTAGGCGTATTTACCATGTTTGCCAATTTCTATCGCCAATTAACGGAAACTGGGGACGGCTTACATCGATAATTTTCTGGTCGACAACAGGTCGTTCCACATCATCCTTCGAAACAATATATAGATTAGCGATTTTCCAAGGTAATCTTCCTTGTTCGTATTGTTTTTCGATCGGATGGGAATATACCTTGTTCCTTGTCTTTCTATCGGTCTATTTCACGTGGGCGTATCAGATTCGAATATAATTCGTACATATTGTCTTATTTCTAGGTGTAACTATTGGAAAATCCCAATACCTCCATACGCCGTTGGAAAATGTCCGGTGAATTTTCAAACAGCTGGTCGTCTTCCTCAGCTGATCCCGAGGAAACGCTGCCATTGACCAATATTCTTGTTTTCATTGTCATCTGTCATCTTTCGTCCCATTTGTTTACCGAACCTATTTTCAAATGTCAAGCAGCCATTTTTTATGTCGCATTAGATACGTGTTCACCCTAAAACACCTGTATTCTCCCATATCCTGCCAGATTGGATTGAGGGTGGATGGTGGAATATTTTTCGTTGTTTTTGGTTCGAGTTCGTTTCGAAATTGACTTGAATTTTCACCATCGATGGAATTGATGTATCTAACACGAATCACATCACAATAGGTCTACTGACTCCATTTCTGAATACAGAATCTATTGCTTGAGTTGAGCGTTTTATTTACCACTTCTGGTAGTATCGGTCTGATTTCTCATCTCTCCATGGACCTGCTGAAGATGCCCATTGTTTTGTTTATTGACAATAGTGGATAATCAATATCGACGTCTTGTTATACAGGGTGATTTATCGGGATGGCTCATTAGACGTATACAATAGGAAACTTACCACAATTTTGTGCTGAAAATTTTCATGATGTAGGTTATAGAGTTCTCGATATATATTTTCAGACCTCCGTAACTTCCGGTTATGCCGGAAATAGCCTACTATACTGTGTTCACTTTTATTTTAGCAGTCGGTTGGCCATGGAAATTTGACACATTTCACTCTGTATAGTACGAAAATGTGGGGTTATGACGGTTGTCAAAACATTTTTGGATTTTAAATCAAATGTTGCCCGTTCTACCCAAAAGTTTATGTTATTACCTATTTTATCACAATGTCGAATCTCTTCGGAAAATATGTGACGAATATAATTGCAGTTTATACAAACTGATTGAAGGCATACCAAATCCAGTTATTTGCATGGAAAATACAAGAGATCAGTATAATATCATAATATGCACTAGCTTGAGGAGAGTTAATGTTCGTTATCTTCTTTGGCTAAAGTTTGGATACGTTACATCAGTTGTAGATTTCAAAAATAGTAACCCGAAGATGAAATGCATATGATGCAGTGGTTGGGAATGGGTATCTTCCGAAGGAATTAACAGATACATGATTACAAAGATGTTAAATTTTTCAACAAAAATCATCTTGCATCAATATAAGTAAAAGGAATTAAAGCAAGTTTCGATCAGGATGAACTTCACCTTTGAACAAAAATTTCACATCAATAAACAAGTAGCAGAACAACTAGCGCGTATTTGTGGCTGTTCATCTTAATAATAGATATAATAATAATAATTAGATATTTATTGGTACCTTAAGACATTCACAATGTATAAAACAAGACAAATGAAAAATAGAAAAATCAATTTGCGGGAACTTATTTTACGATGTCATTCATTGAAAATCCTGCAGTAAACTTTTCGCATGATTTCACTCAAACTCAAAATTCTCAAATGCCACCACTTTTTTGGGTCTCCCAATAGAAGGAAATTCTTTGTCATTCTCTTCATTCACAATCTTTCTGATTGTGGAAATATTTAGCTGAAATATAAGTCGTTTAGATTCAGATGAAACATTATATAAATTCTCTTACATTGAATATGTTCGCTACTGTCTGAAGTATTCTGAATTTTAGAATATCAGGGTATAACTATTTGAATGAGCGGAACCGAATTCTAAATAGCACTTCCTGAAACCCTGTCTCTTTTTTCAATCACTTTCGGCATTTTCGTAATAAAAATTGATACTAGTTGTGGCAACGGCGTTATGACATTAAAGACATTTCGTGAGTGCCAACCTTACTCCGTTCTAGTTACAAAAACTTGAGAAAATTATTTCAAGGCCAACCGACTATTAAAATAAATAGTGTAGTATACAATCTATTGCTTGGTAGTATCTGTCTGATTTCTCATCTCTCCATGGACCTGCTGAAGATGCCCATCGTTTTGTTTATTGACAATAGTGGATAATCAATATCGACGTCTTGATATACAGGGTGATTTATCGGGATGGCTCATTAGACGTATACAATAGGAAACTTACCACAATTTTGTGCTGAAAATTTTCATGATGTAGGTTATAGGGTTCTCGATAAATATTTTCAGTCCTCCGTAACTTCCGGTTATGCCGGAAATAGCCTAGTACTTATTTCAAATTGCACCCCTATTTAATCTTTGCATCGTTAGATACTTAATTCGCGCTGTGCCATACCTTGGGAAAAGCTCAGCGGTGTGTGAGTTATTGGGGTTCTCGTGAACTAAATGGTGAAAACAGAAGGTCACATTTTTTTGAATATCTCTGCTACGGGGGCTTTTTTCAAAAAAAATCTTTTCCATCAATTTTGTCATTATGTGTAGAATAATTCATCATTCACACTTCCAACTTTTAATAAATTTTAACCTAAAGTAAAAACATGTCATTGGAAATATTAAAAAAATTGGAAAAATTATCTTGAATCCATACTTACGTGAAATCGGTTTTAAAAGTCAGAAACTCGAAGTGGCATCAGATTAACAATGACGTACTCAATATACCAAATAACTTTTTCAGATCGGGAAATGAATAATAACAAAACTTAAATAGAAACTAGGGTAACGATACTGCCTACTAAGAATTCTATGAAATGAAAGTATTGGATTACTTTTACGGTACATATTACATTATTATAACACTGTTTGATGTTTAGGACGGGAATGTACAGGGTGGACAAAATCCGATGGGATTGAATGGTAGCTTTGTAACTGTAAAAGCAAGGGAAAAATGGATGGCACGTTTCCGACCTCAATTTTCAAAAGATGAATAATGGCCCAAACCGTATACCTTTATCTTCTTTCGTTTTCAAGTTACAAGTAAAAATTCATTTCTCGGCTCTTTGAATTGGTGCCTCTATTTCGTGAAGTTTCGGTGATGTCGAAAAACAAAT
Source organism: Coccinella septempunctata (assembly GCF_907165205.1). Taxonomy (NCBI): domain Eukaryota; kingdom Metazoa; phylum Arthropoda; class Insecta; order Coleoptera; family Coccinellidae; genus Coccinella; species Coccinella septempunctata. The sequence goes on along the minus strand of NC_058190.1, from coordinate 6,461,233 downwards.
GTTACATTCTAGAGACTTTTTTTATTTAGAACTGAGTGGCGTACCTAGTCTAAAATTTTTTTAGTCTGCCACTTCAATGATAAAGTAGTGACTTATTTTTTTTAAATATGAACCCTTTGTTTTTTTTAATATTCCAGTCCCATATTTTTTCTAATTGAAATATATAATAAACGTTGTGTTCATACAGAAAAAAGAACTCAAAAACTAGTTGGGTTGAGTTTTTGAAGATGCGTATAGAACTTTATGCTTCAATATTGTGTTAGGTTATAAGAGATCTCGAAGATCTTTTTCAATAAAGATATTTGAAAAGGTGAATTGAAAATATTTTTCAATTAGGAAAGCATCACTTTCCGGATATTTTGTTAGCCTGAATTCAAATTAATATGTTCCGAAACCTTGTCAACTAGTGAATAATACATATACCAGTACCACTTCTCAAACACCTTCACAAGTAAAGACGCTGGTATTAGTAAAGGCAAATATGAAGTAGTCATGGAAATTCTCATTATTTCCTCAAATATCCGAAATGACATAGGTACATACATAAAAAAGTGATTCTAGAATGTGTGATTTGTTTTCCGATATCACTGAAACTTAACGAAATAGAGGCACCAATTCAAAGAGCCCAACAATCAGTTTTCATTAAGAAAATCATCAATTTTTCCTTACTGTTACAGAGCTGTCATTCAATCCCATCGAATTAATTGAAACACAAGATTTTCAAATTACTACCTATTTGCGTTGCAAAATAAGCGATAAGCCCACGTTGGAAACCAGGGTGACTCAAATATGGCTGCGACCATAGATATCGAGCAACAAGGAGCACCTAGATTCGAGAGCTCAAATACCCAGTTTTAAATTCACTAAGCAAAAAGTCCCTGTGTTCACTTTTAGTCTATTTAAACAATAAAATACGAATCCAACTCAACACTCAAAAAACGATTAGCTTTTCAGGTTATAACAACAACAGCCATATCATAGTTCCGTAAGTGCTCACCCTAGCGCTGCAATCTCATTTTGTAACGCCAATATTTTCATTATTTCACCCGCATGAATGAAACAAGTTTTATCTAATAATAAACCAAGACATTCGAAACACTACTACGAGTCGGATTATTACCTCTAATGCTAATCAAATATTAAGGTTATGTCATAGAAACCTGACAAAATTCTCAATGACATAGAAAGGTTCTTCTATTTCAGGTGGTGAAATTATTAAAATTGAATTATAAATTAACCAATCTGGATTAGATGAAATTATTGACTACTGAAGTTATGTCGGAAGTTGGGGTAAAAATTAGGAAAACAACTAATTAATCAAAACTAATTGAAGGAAAATAAAAACTGACCTCTAGAGGATCATATGGTTAACTCTCTAGCTGATGTATTTCTAACTTGTTTTTGAATTTTGAGATTAAACTATCTATTATGTTCGATTCAAATTCAAATTGTGACAATGAAACTTCAGCAGAAGACTAGAGTGATTAGACTAGGGACTACTAACAGGAAACAGCTCAATCCGGACAGCAGAGTGGTCACCTTTTAAATAAAAACATACATCTTACTGGTTGTTCTTAATGCCTTTGGTGTAGGAGCACTGATGAAATTGTTGAACATACGTTGTTCACCTGTAGTAAACTTGATTTAAGGACAACATACCTAGGAATAGTTTATAGTTTGGTAGAGGGTTACATGCCACTGCTATCTATAGCTCGCCACCCACCTCCAGAGCTTCTATATACTCTAATATCTGAGAGGGCTTCAAGGAAGCCCTCGTCCCTCGTCCCAGACGTTCCAATAGCGATGCATTCTGCAACCTTGTAAAGGTTGCACATAATCTACTCATAATCTACAGTCGTCAGTTCATGACAATTCCTATTCTCATAATATGCCTCCTATGTTCCTCACCATGTCCTGTGGGGAAGCCAGTGAAGGGGTGATGCAAATACTTCTTGGATCTTGCAGCTTAAAAATCCCGAAAGAAGTTTTTATGAATGATCCATTACTGGAGGTGTCCCTTTTGGATTCTTCCTACTCCAGAAACTCTTTTTTTAGCTGGATTTTCCATTAATACAGAAATGCTCTGTGCCAGTAAGTGGCGTTTGTGCTTCTTTTCTGGCGTGTGTCGTGGTCCCCCAATGTCCTTTGATTCCAGAGTGACCAAAGAGACCTTGTTGTTCTTGCCTCTTCCATTTAGTTTCCTTAGGCACTTCCATATCAGCTTTGAGTCGAAGAGATAGGAATTCGTAGACTTTACTATCAGAATGGATCACTATGACACATCCTTGACAGTTTCTTTCCATGTTTGTCTTTCATCTTTCTATTTTAAATTTTGGTTTGTGTTTTTTTTCCATTCTTCTCTCTTACTTGTCTTGTTAAAGTTTTTTTCATTGCTAACATTTTTAATCGTAACATCACTAGGCAGATTCGCTAATGAGATGTACTAGTTTACTTTTAATTGTCTCGTTACCTGTACCTTCCCTTAATAGTCTGAGGATCTATCTATCACTAGATGTAGAAAATTTGTGATTAGTTGGGCACGTTCTCATAGCTCTAGTGATGGACCCTCAGGCAAGCCTTTTCACTTGGTCGAGTATTTTTCTCGTGCTTGTCTGCCCTGCTTCAGCAAACCAGACCACTTCTCCATAGGTCACTATCGGTCTCACAATGATAACGTACATATATCGCAGTATTTTAGGGGTGGAGTATTTTTAAAATGGTAATTTCACAGAAGCTTGCTGTCTAGGGTTATTCCCAGATATTTGACTTTAGGCTTCCATTGAAGGAGATGGAATTCATAGATGAAAGGTTTCTGTTATATATTGGCATTTCTGCATTGAATGTTTTTAGTAAGGATGCGCCGAAGCATCGATTCGGCTTCGGTATTCGGCCGCTTCGGCCTAGTTTTCAATTATTCGGCTTCGGCCGAAGCAGTTGTTCCGATTCGGCCGAAGCAACGCGATAAAATTTCGTGCCAAGACTCACTCGATTGCATGAGAGACCTTCTGATTGTGCTGTTAATTCGCATGGAAAGTGCACGGATCGGTTGTTGGAACAAAATTTTTAAGGAAATTTCTAAAAAAACTATGCAGTATCGATGATCATCGCACAGAATTAAACGAATTGTTATTTTTTTAGATTTCATCTTACGTTGCATTGTTTGAAGTCATTATTAAGTTGAAATTATCATTTTTTTTTATAGATAATATATACGCATATGCGGTACTAATAGTGTTTGCTTTTTTATTTACTGTATTTCTAAAAAGTATCAATACCATCGATTCGGTGAATGCTTCGGCCGAAGCTTCGGCTGATTCAGTGAGGAATTCGGTATCCGGCCGAATCGCAAAAAAGACGCTTCGGCGCATCCCTAGTTTTTAGAGTTGCGAACTGCTGCTCAGATAAGAATGACACATATGTAACATTTAATGCAGGTTTTTAGATGACCATTCAATAGTGTAACTTGAGTACCATTGATTTCTTATTCCAATTATATTATTCGAAACTCAAATATATAAGTATCAGTGAAATACACTACAAGTGGCGACGAGGATGGGACATACCTAGGAAACACAAAGGTTGCTTTTTTATGGCGAGAGGGACTCGTCTCTTCAGACTTGTGACATTTTCATCTTGTCTCTGCCCCGGTAGAGGCGCCGCATTAGGAAAAAGTAGATCCTACTAGGCCAAAGACCCGAAAGACCACTTGGTCCTTTGGGCGTTACTACAAAGTACTATACATTTTTCAGATAGTTGAAGTAAGGGTAATACGGGGTAATACTTCTACTATCATCTTCACCCTTCAGAAGGAGCATGCAATGGTGAAAACCTCTTCGTTAGTGAACACCTGAAATTAAATTTTTTTCAGTCTACTTCATATGTTTTCCCATCTAGTTCGAAGTCTAAACATAATTCCAGAGGAAGGCATATTTCAAAGTCGATTCCGTTCCCATGGATCGACGCTCTCCTCGAAACAATGATTCTATTGTTGCATAGCGAAAATTGTGGGATATCGCCCGACATACCTTCGACAAATCGCACACCGTGAGATGTCGAATCTCGGTCATACGTAGGTATTGTGGGTTCGCCAAAACCATTGACCGTCGACGTCCGATGGCCAGTCGTTGAACGTACGGAACGAAGATAATCTACCGCCATCTCCACCCAGAATCCATGCTATTCAAGGTTGAATTACTGGGTCGTGAATTTGTTTCAGTGTACGTCCTTGTTGCGTGTCCGACCATCGATCGAATTACATATACTCTGTGACATTAGAAGTGTTACATCTAGAAAGAATGATTTTTAGTTTGATTTTTTTCTCAATGAAATGAGTCAAACCCAAAGTAAATGATCAGATAAAGTGATTTATTTATCAGAAATAATAATATGTATTTTATTATCATAATATCATACATAATTAATTACATTTATTAGTACAAAAAGGTGGTCATATCGAAACACTATATTTTCCTGTCCCCCTAATTATTGTGAAACAAAAACAAGTTACGACAAGAAATGACGTGAAATGATGTTAATTATAACATAAAAACAAAAAACCAGCCTGTATTCGATCAGGGATAGACGATACTGATCACTTTGACTTAACATTATGAATAGCAGCTTTTATGGGTTTGGTTAAATGATATTCACTCACTGTGCTATTCTTATATAAAAAGTATTGGATTCCCAAGATATAAGTATCTCAGCAGGAAGAGTTCTGCAAAAAATGTTGGCTCTGTCGCCAGTGAAATATACTGTTGCCAATGCAGGAAGAAACATTATACAGGGCATGATGGAAGTTTTGACAGCATGCAGACAAGAATTGAATTCTGAAAAAGAGCAGGACTCGAACCTACGACCCCCTGATTGCTGGTCAGGTGCTCTACCACTGAGCTATACTGCATTCACATTTATTTTAGCAGTCGGTTGGCCATGAAATAATTTTCTCAAGTTTTTGTAACTAGAACGTAGTAAGGTTGGCACTCATGAAATGTCGTTAATGTCATAACGCCGTTGCCACAACTTATATCAATTAATGTTACGAAAATGCCGAAAGTGATTGAAAAAAGAGACATCAGGGTTTCAGGAAGTGCTATTTAGAATTCACGTCCGCTCATTCAAATAGTTATACCCTGATATTCTTAAATCCACAATACGTCAGACGGTAGCGAACATATTCAATGTAGGAGAATTTATATAATGTTTCATCTGAATCTAAGCGACTTATATTTCAGCTGAATATTTCCACAATCAGAAAGATTGTGAATGAAGAGGACGACAAAGAATTTCCTTCTATTGGGAGACCCAAAAAAGTGTGGCATTTGAGAATTTTATGTTTGAGTGAATTAATGCGAAAAGTTTACTACAGGATTTTCGATGAATGTCATCGTAGAATAAGTTCCCGAAAATTGATTTTTCTATTTTTTATTTGACTTGTCCTATACATTGTAAATGTCTTAAGATACCAATTAATACCTAATTATTATTATTATCTCAATGTATTAAGATGAACTGCCACAAATACGCGCCAGTTGTTCTGTTAATTTTGTTTATTCATGTGAAATTTTTGTTGAAAGGTGAAGTTCATCTTGACTTGAAACTTCTAATTTCTTTTACTTATATTGATGCAAGATAATTTTTGTTGAAGAATTTAACATTCTTGTAATTAACTGTTAATTCCTTTGGGAGATACCCATTCTCAACCACTGCATCATATGCATTTCAGCTTCGGGTTAATATTTTGAAATCTACAGCTGATGTAACGTATTCAAACTTTAGCCAAAGAAGATAACGAACATTAACTCTCCTCAAGCTAGTGCATTTTATGATATTATACTGATCTCTTGTATTTTCCATGCAAATAACTGGATTTGGTATGCCTTCAATCAGTTTGTATAAACTTCAATTATGTTCGTAACATATTTTCCGAAGAGATTCGACATTGTGATAAAGTACGTAATAACAGAAACTTTTACGTAGAACGGGCAACATAGCGTTGATTTAAAACCCAAAAATGTTTTGACAAGCGTCATAACCCCACATTTCCGTACTATACAGAGTGAAATGTGTCAAATTTCCATGGCCAACCGACTGCTAAAATAAAAGTGAATGGAGTATACCTGTCGCCGTTAAAACTATCACTAAAACGTCACTAAAACTATCATTGTAATTACACAGGGTATTTTCGAAGCTCAGACTTTTTTTCGACAGAAGGTAGGAGTAATCCAAATAAGTCATTTCACCAAAAATTGCCCCTATGAAATATTTAAGATGGCTGAGCTATAACACACGGAATTTCTACCAACGTTCATTAACGAAACAAAACATAAATATATGGCTAGACCAACATTGTTTACGATTCAGAGACAAGTTTTATTGACTTAGGGAACGTGAAATAAGATAACAGTTTATGTGATAGCCAACGTTTCGCAAATTTATTTTTGCATCATCAGGGCTTTAGAAAAACGCGGAAATAAAAAAAAAGGAGAATCATAAATTCACAACCTCGATGTAAATATAACATTCACTCAATCAAAACTATGAAAAGTAGAATCATTAGAAACAATAGTATAAACATATACATATATAAAAAGGGATTTATCTTGAAATACCTACTTCAATTACAGTTGTGCTTTCATGGGTTAGGATATCAAAGAAAAAACAGAAGGATAACATGATAATATACTATAAAATTCAACGAATGTATCATGGCATCAAGATCAAGGCAGTCAGAAGGGGTAATCCAACAATGATCTGACATATGCATCCCAAAAAAACGAAGGAATGACAACATGCATCAAATAAATTCAGGTATTCATTTTTCCCAAAGAATTGAAATATGAAGAACTCACCCCATGGATAATACAGGGTGAGTCTCTCACTCGTACAAACATTTTGACAGTAGATTTTTGAGGTCAAAAAAACACTTCTTTCTTTCACCTTTTTTTTTTCAATTCGGCACTGATGAAAAAACAAACATCTTCAAAATAACTAGATACATATGTGACACCACACATCTGTGTATCTTTTAAACAGAGTTGTATTCGGCCGAACTATCCAATTTTTCAAATTTCACAGAACTTTTTATTTATCATCAAATATCGAAAATGCCGCATTATACGAGAAAATATGAAGAATATTTTCATTTTACAAAACATTCAAATATTCATAAAATAGCGTCCAACTTAGTTTCAAGAGTTGGGTATTTTTATAGTGCGCAATGGTTTTGATGAGAAAACTGGAAGATGTGTGTGTTATCTTGTGTTCGAAAAAAATTCATCAAATAAATGAAAAATTATATTCCGAGAATCATTTCATTCGATAAAACTGTTTGTGAGATAACAGTAAAAATTGAATTTTTTTATGGTTTTTCAACAGCCTGTATCTTTTAATCCGAGTCGATTCGGAAAAAAAACGGTAAAGAAAAAAAATGTTTTGTGTGACCGCAAGAATCTACTGTTAAAATATTTGTACGAGTCAAAGACTCACCCTGTATATGTGTATGTTTATATTTCTGTTTCTAATTATTTTACTTTCCATAGTTTCAATTGATTGAAAGTTTTATTCACATCTTGGTTGTGAATTTATTTCTTTCATTCTTCTCATTGACCTGGAGCCCTGATGATGGAAAAATAAATTTTGCGAAACGTTGACCATCACATTAAGTGATTCATGACTTTGTACTTGGTATCGTTATACCTATCAAATATTATTTAATAGCCAAACATTGAATATGTTTTAAAATAATTTTTATGGAGGCCGAGCAGCGTTGGGAGCTTTCAGTATCCGAATGGGTGATCGCTCCGGTTATGAATTCAAACAACCGCCCAAAATCTCTTGACTTAGCTTCAGTAATTTCCTTTCCACAATATCGAATATTGAGTCTGAAAAGTAGCATGAAATGCATATAAACAGGAGATTTTATCCATCTTATTTCCAGTCTATATTTCTGAGACTCCGAGCTGTTTCCCTTCTTCATGTTTATGTTCCAGGCGTTGTATGATTCATCGGAATTTCCCAGAATGGAGTATGAATCAGATTCGGTCCCCCAGGTTCTATACATTTCTCCAAATATAGATGAAGAAATGAGAATGTATCACAAGAGTATAGAAGCACTCTAGTAAAACGTCAAGTTCTATTCATTAGGGGCTTCTTACCTGAGAGTTCAAAGGAGAATCGTGGTTAATTTAGATAATTCTTGGAATTGCTTTGAAATTCAGAAATATCCCCCTCTATATCAAATTTGAGATAGTCATTCCATAATTCAAAATTTGTTACTCTGTCGGTTTCAAGGTAGGGATACAGCGAAATATCCAATTCCTTTTTGATTATTACTTTTTTCCTGGAATAATGATGAAAGTGTATTTTCAGTAATTGCCTATTGTTTCTCGTCTATTCTATTTGTATTGGCATCCACCCAAATGAATCATTCAATCAAAATGAAATGGTTATTGATTAAGTCTGCCTGGATGACGTGGAAATCAGGTCATACCTAAATATGCTCAAAATGACTTTGTTCTATACCGAGAATCGTTACTGTATTGAACGGCTCTGAGTAAATGTTCTCTCAAAAAATATTCATTTTCAGCTAGATCCACTCAATTCTGACATCTGATTCCTGGCTATACTTACTCCATAAGCTTTACGAGGATGTATTGATGTCTAGTTAGCCTAGACCAGTTTAATGCATTTTTTTTGCGTTACCATAGCAACGAACAATAACTCATAAGAAGTGTCATTGTAAAGTTTGAGGTAAAAAAATTAAACCAGACTTACGCAATAAATTAAAATAAAGAAGATGTCCACCGTAATTGTGAAAATCGAAAAATTGGAGTATCGAGCCATCATCAAGTACCTGTATTTAAAAGGGTTAAGAGGTAAGCGGATTTACGAAGATATGCTTAATACCCTTGGTGATCAATGTGCTTCGTATGCGACCGTGTAAAATTGGAGTGCAAGCTTCAAAAGAGGTAAATTTTCCATTCAACTCATGAAGTAATGATCATAATTCATTTCATTCATTGCTGTATCCCGTTACCGGGAATAAATCTACAAAAAGAAGAAGAAAAAAAAAATTGCAAACAGACTTGTAATTTCTTAGGGCTAGTTACGACTGTGTGACCTCTTGTGACTGAAGAGACCCAACCGTGACCTGCAGATCCTTCCACAATCAGGGCATGGATAGTCACCAACCAGATCTGGCCGCCGCTGTATCCTTCTCGATTCTCCATTATAACTGTGTACCAAAGACCTCCACTGTGACCTGTCTGACGCTAGTTGTTCCCAGTTATGATTGGCATTAACTAATTTTAGGGATTGATGTAGTGTATCCTTAAACCGCTTATACTGGCCTCCTGGTTTCCGGGCTCCCTCAGTGAATTCGCCATACTGAGCTATTTTGGGGAGTCTTGTGTCTTGCATCCTCAGAATGTGGCCGCTCCATCTGAGTCGGGCCCTCGTTACTTGAGTCTCAATTGTTGTACAACTCGCCCGTTGCAAGACTTCTGCATTCGAAACTTTGTGGAACCATCTGATGTGCATTATCTGTCTTAGATGACGTTGTTGCGTTTGTTCAAGCTATTTAATATGTCGCCTGTAGGGTGTCCAGCTTTCGCTTCCGTAAAGGAGCGTTGGGAGGACCACTGCTTTGTAAACAGCTGTCTTGGTCTTCAGATTGAGGTCTTGATTTTGAAACACTCTTTCCTTTAGCTTCCAGAATGCCCGTGATGCCGAATTGATACGGTTTTGTATTTCCGTGTCTAGAATAGCCCTGGTATTTATGAAACTTCCCAAGTATTTGAACTGCTCGACCTGTTCTAAAGTTTCATTCTCCAGGCTGATATCTGTTTGAAGGCTTTCTGGCGGACTTACCAGGATTTTGGTCTTGTCGATATTGAGTCTAAGGCCTAAAGCTTCGTATATATGTTTATAGGTGTCCAACATTATCTGTAGATCCTCCGAGCTGCTAGCGATGAGTGAACAGTCGTCTGCATATTGAAGTTCAGTAATGAACTTGGTACTGGTTTTTGCTCTGAGGCGCTTCAGGTTAAACAGGCCCCCATCAAATCTGAATCTTATCCCAACACCTTTTACGGGCATACTCATATCAGCAATTATCGATACAGCTATGGCGAAAATATTGAACAGTAAAGGCGCTAATACGCAGCCTTGTTTTATTCCGGAGTTGGTTGAGAAATGGTCGGTTGTAGAGCCATTATGCTGTATTCTAGCGGTGTTGTTGGTATGAAGGCTTTTACACACTGCTAAGAATTTTTCGGGTACTCCAAGACGATCCATGATTTTCCATAGCGCGGTCCGATTCACTGAGTCGAATGCCTTACTTAAATCGATGAAAGCTGTATAAATCCTTGATTGTTGTTCACGGGCCTTCTCTCGTAGCTGTCGCAGTGTAAAAATTAGGTCCACCGTACCTCGATTTGGTCGAAAGCCGCACTGGGATTCAGGTAATAGCTTTTCTAAGAGTGGAACCAGACGATTAGCCATAATCTTCGAGAGAATTTTACCGCCACACTAAGCAACGATATGCCCCTGTAATTGTTGCAATTCGACGTATCGCCTTTGTTCTTATAGAGGTTGATAACTGAAGCGTCTCTGAAGTCTTGTGGCACATCTCCCTTTTCCCAGATCTTGCGGAATAGTGTTAGGAGACTATTGACAATGTCTTCATCCAAGGCTTTGAATATCTCCGCTGGAATGCCATCTAGACCAGGTGACTTATCATTTTTCATATTTTTAATCGCGCTTATGATTTCCGACATCATAAGGATAATTGAGTTAAGTCAGTGAAAACTAAGTTTCCTCAAATTGAAAAAATTTGAAAATTTTTAAATTTCTGACCTTCCTCAACTTTCGTGGAGCCAGTATAGGTATTTGCTTCGGAAATCATAAACCAATCTGTAAGTTTTGCAGTATTTTGGATTGTTGCGAAACAGTTCCACTTGTCGGCCGAAATATACGTAATATACCGGTTGGTTATTAAAAATCTATCGTGCGTCTACCTTGAGGCGAAGGATAATGGACTTATGTAATGGGGTCCGGTTACTTCGCGCCCAATTATCGAAGCATAAGTTCAAGGTCCACCGGAGGAGATTCAGACTATGTGTTCGCCGAGAGCGCTCTGCTTGTTCGAGTTATGACATCGCGAAATACTAAGGCAATTCGATCAGAGGACAGTTGAGATCGTTTCTGTATCTAGCGAAAGAATGGAATAGAGATAAAATGTTCTTGTTTGTAGTTTTTGAAGTTATATTCAAAGCTAACATAAAACATAAAACGGCTAGGAAATATCAAGTCGAAATTTGTAAGTTCCTAATGGTTGTACCTAGGCAACATTTCACCAAACAAAGATTGAACTCTTGAAGCACGTTCAAGCGTAGATGGTTTAAGAATTCAATCTTTGTTTATTGAAACAGTGCAAACGACATCGAATGAAATTTATTCTGGGAGGATTCTGCATTTCTTAATAAACTTTTTAGGGTTTTCACTCCCAATCTCTGAAACAAAATCAATTAAAAATGAAATCGACGATTTGCTCCTGCGTAAATTCTTGCACTAATTTGTCAGGAGCAAATTAACTAGAAAAAATTGTTGCCTGACAATGAACTGAAAATAAATAACGTTGAAATTATAATTTCAAGTGGTAACGTTTCGGAGTCTATATCAGACTCCTTCATCAGACGAAAAATCTATTTTCGAAAATCTTCTGAATTGTGGCTTTTGTTTGACATTAATTGTCAATACATAGAAACAGAGACTGCATAGAAACGTTGATTCATTTAATTTTGAAATTACCGGATGACAATTCCTTCTTCAGTAGATTGATCCAAATATGATCTGTTCCTACCGAACAATTTGCCAAATTATTATCTTGATCTAATAGAAAGATTAAAGAGTCTACGTGTATTCTATTAGATCAAGATAATAATTTGGCAAATTGTTCGGTAGGAACAGATCATATTTGGATCAATCTACTGAAGAAGGAATTGTCATCCGGTAATTCCAAAATTAAATGAATCAACGTTTCTATGCAGTCTCTGTTTCTATGTATTGACAATTAATGTCAATATATTGACATTTGAATTTATATTGTTGAAGAGAAATAAAAAATAAAGGAGGGGAGATAATTTTAAAAAAAACTGATTTTTGTGATTTTTATGGCAAATTTTTTATGTTTCGGCTAGCTGAAACTGTCAGATTATATTTCTTCCGTTATTCGTGAATCATTCGCTTCAATATAAGAAAAAAGCCACCGCAATCGGGAATGTACAAGGATTTTTTCGCAAGTATGTCGCCCTCCCACACATTTTCGACACGCCTAAATTGTCAGATTGAGAGAATATATACTTTTCAACATGTAATTAACCACATATATCTTAATCTAACACATTCGAGTATGTACAATGATCGTTTTTTTACTATTCTGACAGGCTGTCTTAGACAATTCCCCCCATATACAGGTCTAATTTTTGGTAGAGATACTCTACTGGGTACAAGGTATCTCCATCTCCCATTATATTGACCTGACACGCTCGAGTAAATCCCGAATTTCCCTCTTGGGCTCCTCAACTATTTGTTAAGAAAAGTCAATCCGAAATTTATTTTCTATTGTAAAATATTAATATGGAAACAAGTATCTCGCGAAACAAGACTTAGGGGTGGATTTTTATACCCCTTTCAATTATAGATGAATGCCACTAAAAATTTTTTTGATTGTCGTCTAGAACCGCATAAAATATGTGCTTGATTTCATTCTTGTCAGATTTTTTATTTTTGAGAAAAAATAAAAACTTTCTTTCGAGCGTTATATATGGGGATGCAACCAAGCACGAAGGGCCCAAAAAAGAGAAGTTTATATGAAAGACCCACACTATTTTTTGACACTCTCTATGAAGGTAAATTGTTTTGGTTTTCTCATAAAAATCTGTTGATATTGAGCTACAAGCTAATCTTATGAAGACCTCATCAGGTAGGTCCACAATGAGTAGCGTACTCAATAATGAATTTGTTTATTACAACTTACAGTTCTGAGAGACAGTTTACAAGGATAGAGAATTAAAATATTGTAACGACTTAATAATTCGAGTGCATACATATTATAAATAATAATATGAATGTAGTAGAATAATTCGACATGAATTATTGAATTATGGACTTTGTCCTATTTGGATGGTACACAGTTTAAATGGCTACACAGTAAGTAGTAGTATCATGATTGTGCTAGTGTTATTCTTATATGCCTTCTCTATACTGTTTCGCTTAATTGTTTCGCTTAATTGTTTCGCTTGAATTATACGAAGCTATCGATAACGAAGCATACCATCACGAATTACGAAAATCAACCGTGGTGTAATTCAGCCGTTTCGACATTTCATTATTTCCACTTCATGTGAAATAACTCGCAAATGTGGTCATCAGAATTTTTGTCGAACGGCCAACACGTTTCGAATCCAATTTGTTCCGAGATATCAAATTCTGTTCAATTTATGAGAATGGCTATTGAGCATAGACTGATATCACATTCATATTGCGCTATTTTTATCATCGCATTTCGGAATCCAATGTTTGTTATGAAAGTTGAGAAACCGCAAGATGAGAGGGAGATTTTTTTTGAGGATCAGCAAAAATGATTACATTCGAAAGAAATCATAAGGAAGTGGAAGTAGCATCAGATCTGTCAGATCATATGGGGAGTTACTAAAGTTATTTATACAGGGTGTTTTTAAAATAATGAGTCTTCAATTTGAACAGGTGGTTAAATTCATCAAAATAAACCATTTCACCAACAATTTTTCCAATTTGTAAATATTTTTGGTGGGGTCGTGTTTCAATGGAGATTTTGCTTTTTCAACTTAATCGCTCTAAATTCCAAACCTACCACTTCTAGTTTCATATGTTAAAAATGTTGATCCAGTAATAACACATTTTAGTACGAGCGTTCATATATTTCTATACCCAATTCACTTTTATTTTAGCACTCGGTTGGCCATGGAAATTTGACAGATTTCACTCTGTATAGTACGAAAATGTAGGGTTATGACGCTTGTCAAAACATTTTTTGGTTTTAAATCAGCGCTATGTTTTCCGTTCTCGTAAAAGTCTCAGTTATTATGTATTTTATAACAATGTTGAATCACTTCGGAAATTATAAGGCCGAAAGTATGTGACGCTTATACCAACTGATTGAAGGCATACACAATCTAGTTATTTGCATGGAAAATAAAAGAGATCAGTTTATAATTATATTTATTTTTGACACATAATATGCAGCAGCTTCAGGAGAGTTAATGTTGGTCATCTTCTTTGGCTAAAGGTTGAAGTCGTTATATCAGTTGTAGAATTCAAAAAAATCAATCCTAAGATGAAATGGGATGCAGTGGTAGGGAATGGGTATCTCCTGAATGAATTAACGGATAACTACAAGGATGTTTAATTCTTCAACAAAAATCATCTTGCATCAATGGAAGTCAAAATAATTGAAGAAAGTTTTAAGGCAAGAGGAACTTCACCTTCAAACAAAAATTTCACATGAATTAACAATTAACAGGACTACTAAGGCTGTTTATTTTTCATACTTTGATATTATAATAGTAATTATACCCATATTTTTATTGATCCCATAAGACATTTACAATCTATAGGACAAATCAAAAGAAAAATAGAAAAATCAATTTTCTGGAACTTATTCTATGATGACATTCATCGAAAATCCTGAAGTAAATTTTCGCATTTTTTCACCCTAAAATGAAATTCTCAAATGCCACCACTTTTTTGGGTCACCCAATAGAAGGAAATTCTTTGTCATCCTCTTCATTCACAATCTTCCTGATTGTGAAAACATTCAGCTGAAACATAAGTCGTATAGATTCAGATGAAACAGTATACTCCACTTTTATTTTAGCACTCGGTTGGCCATGAAAATTTGACACATTTCACTCTGTATAGTACGAAAATGTGGGGTTATGACGCTTGTCAAAACATTTTTGGGTTTTAAATCAACGCTATATTGCCCGTTCTACATAAAAGTTTCTGTTATTACGTATTTTATCACAATGTCGAATCTCTTCGGAAAATATGTGACGAACATAATAAGTTTATGCAAACTGATTGAAGGCATACCAAATCCAGTTATTTGCATGGAAAATACAAGTGATCGGTATAAGATCATAATATGCACTAGCTTGAGGAGAGTTAATGTTCGTTATCTTCTTTGGCTAAAGTTTGAATACGTTGCATCAGTTGTAGATTTCAAAAATATTAACCCGAAGATGAAATGCATATGACGCAGTGGTTGGGAATGGGTATCTCCCGAAGGAATTAACAGATAATTACAAGAATGTTAAATTCTTCAACAAAAACCATCTTGCATCCATATAAGTGAAAGGAATTAAAGGAAGTTTTAAGTCAAGATGAAATTCACCATTGAACAAAAATTTCACATGAATAAACAATTAACAGGACAACTGGCGCGTATTTGTGGCTGTTCATCTTAATACGTTGATATAATAATAATAATAATTAGGTATTTATTGATACCATAAGACATTCACAATGTATAGGACAAGTCAAATGAAAAATAGAAAAATCGATTTTCGGGAACTTATTCTACGATGACATTCATCGAAAATCCTGTGGTAAACTTTTCGCATTAATTCACTCAAACATAAAATTCTCAAATGCCAACACTTTTTTGGGTCTCCCAATAGAAGGAAATTCTTTTTTATCCTCTTTATTCACAATCTTTCTGACTGTGGAAATATTCAACTAAAATATAGGTTGTTTAGATTCAGATGAAACATCATATAAATTCTCTTACATTGAATATGTTCGCTACTGTCTGACGTATTGTGGATTTTAGAATATCAGGGTATAACTATTTGAATGAGCGGACCTGAATTCTAAATAGCACTTCCTGAAACACTGTCTCTTTTTTCAATCACTTTCGGCATTTTCGTAATAAACATTGATTTAGTTGTGGCAACGGCGTTATGATATTAACGGCATTTCATGAGTGCCAATCTACTATGTTCTAGTTACAAGAACTTGAGAAAATTATTTCATGGCCAAAAAAAATTATTAACCGCTATAGTCTGAAATAATTGAAACAATAATGCTTCAGACTACAGATCAGATCCAAAGAAAATGTTGGAATATTGTAGAATATTTAAAATTCAACCCGCCACCTGAGAACAACAAAAAATATCATGCGAATAATTAGGTGTTGACCAGAAAATGCAGCTGTGGGAGGTTCTATGTAGATATCATTCACGTTTCGGTTCAGTTGTTGAGGCATTGTGATAACTTTGAAGGCCACGAAGATCGCGTATATGGTGACGTTGCTGCTTCTGTTCGGAATTCCGCAAGACCTGCATTTTGTTGAACTACTGGTATGGGAGGTCCTAAGCAAGTTTATGAATGAAGATAAACATTCTTCGCCTTGGAATTCTGCTTTATTTCCTTCCATGATTCTCTCACGCTTATGTGCCATGTGTTTCACATCGCGGCAATATCGATTGTGATAGGATACTGCGGTTTTCACCACTAAATCAATTTTTTTCTTCGCAATTTTCAGAATGCAGGCAATTGATTTCCACATGTTCGTAATCCGCTTTGTTCTAGGAGCTCCTCACCAGAACCAGAGACAGTGTCTCTGCCAGAACATATGCAGGGTGTTTCAGGAGTGGTTGGTCGACTAGTGTTGAATGAAGGTCATCTAGGCATTTCAGTTTCAAGTTGCCTGAATTTCAAAGATTTTACTTATTAGGAAATTTTCTCGCAGGGGTTAAGATCACTAAATAAAACAACTTTAGAAACTATGAGAAATTTTCCCTTTATTCAAAGAAAGGAAAACTATTATAATTGTATTTATTATACCACTTTATAATGATCAATAATGCATTTTTCAAAGATATTTTTTAGGCAGCGTGCTGAATGCTTGGTGTGTGTTGATGTTTCAGAATGAACAATAATTGAAGAGAAAGCTTTTAATATCCAAAATCTCTTCAGCACTGAAAATTATAACTGAATAATTGAAAACAGGACCGTATTCTCCAAAAAGAACATAAACATTAATTTGTTGAAGTTTGAAAGATAAATCTACTACCTTTGTAATCTTGGTATTTCATCTGTTATCTTGAAGGGTTATTGAATGTAAACGAGTCCACAAAATTTCATCACCATTGGATCACTCAATCTGAAGTTATGGACATCAAAAATTCAGCTGACATAAACCGACCTGTAGTAGGCAACTTTTCTGAAAGACCTGGATTTAATTATTTTTTTTAGAGCCGGACCTGAAATAGGACTTTATTATGTTAATCGATAGAACATATATATGAAAAAATATCCCAAAAATTTAATGTGGTTTATATATTTATTTTATCTCTGAGTGAAAAACTTAAAACCGTGAGTGCGTTTGAGTGTGGAAAATCGCGTGATGAAATTCTGGGTGAGTTTGGTCTACCAGAATCCATCTATTATAAAATTATCAATTAAAAGGCTTAATAAAGTCCCAGTGCTCTGAAGGACACGGAAATATTAAGAGGGGTCGACATTCTGAGTTTCCCGACATTGGAAACTGCCTTCTAGAATGGATCAAATAAACCCTTAACAAGAACATTCCCATTGAGGGCCCATGTGGAAACAAAAATCTAAAGACTGCCACAAAATTGGGAAGTAAAATAACAAATTTGTTTTTTAAATGTTTCAAGAGTCAAGCAGAAGAAAAATGTAGGAAGAAAATTCAAGATTTCTTTGAAAAGATGTGTGGGATTTATTATTTTCTATTTGAAGTAAAATAAAATACATACATACATGTATATACATATATGTATACGTACATGTTTAAAAATTTTTTATTCAACCTCTATGAGTGATAATGGTTATTTCGAAACCTTCATAAGCTAGAAACTCGGGTTTGTGAGAAACCCCTCATAAGCAAAAAAAACATTGCGGTCCCTTGAACTCTCCCTTATCCAGGTTCAACTGTATTCCTTAACCTGACAATTTGAGCGTGTGGGGGGCACCAAATTGCAAAAAAAAAGTCATTTGTACATTTTCGATCGCGGTGATTCAAGAATAACGGAAAAAATATAGTCTGACACTTTCAGCATGCCAAAACTATAAAAATTTACCATAAAGGTCACAAAAATCAGAATCTGTTGAATTATCTCCTCTCTTGGGCTTTTTTTCGTATTCATTATAAAAGTTGCAGAGCATAACATTTTCCACAAATTTTGTCTGAAGCAATTTTTTTTAGGTTTGAACATTTTCGAGATAGATGAATAATGTACATTACCTATTGACCTTGGCCTTTCGCATGTGTGGCTAAGCTACTCGGCCTTATCACCCTCCAACTCGAAAACGGTTGTTATCATCTTCAAACTGCCAAATTAAGAACCCCCCCCTGAGAAGTGTCAGATTAATGGGGCCAACATGTCTGCAACCTGCAACACCGAAATTAACCATCTTTATGAAACATCTGACACGCTCGAGTATGTACAAGTACCAATTTTTTTGTATTTTCAAAGGACCTTGCGTCACATCCGAATTGTCAGTCTCTTGAAAAGTAGCTTCCTTTGGGTCCGATCGACATATCCTCCAAAAATCTTATTTTTTACCATTTTCAACTCTTCCATACGGCCAGCCCCACCACGCAAACTGTCAGATTAACATGAATTTATTTTATCAGAGACACGTAGGGAATATACAGGGTCTTTCACGAGGAACCTCACCCATATTTATACGGGAAACTACTGAACGTATTTTCATGAAATTCAGCACTTATAAGTATTTCACGATGCTGATGAAATCTAAAATATTTTCAAGGCATGGGCACCTCCGGTTTTTCCGGAAATGACGTCACTTCCGTTTTTCAAATTATAACCCCATTTTTTTATTGCAGAAATAGATTCCTTAGAAAATTTCAAATTATTTTGATGTAACATTTTTCAGTTTTGCTTGGAAAATTCTCTCTGAGCGGGAAAATTCGAAAAAAAAATCGAAAATAGAGCTCCGCTGAAACAAGAATAACTTCGAGGTTTTTGGATGGAAAATTTTCATTTTTGGGATTTTTCAAGATGTAAGATTGATGTATCCACTTTAAAAATCGAAATCGCGATTCATGATACTGGGGGTGAAAAAATCGCTTTCAAAGTTAGGGATGACAAAATCGTGAAAAATCAATTTTTTCAAATTATAACCCCATTTTTTTATGGCAGATATTGAATCTACGTTAAAAAATAATGTGAGTGTATGCATCACACCCTTGCCCTAAAATGGATATTTTCTGAGTTATTCACAGAAAACTGTTTTTCGTCTTGAATTTTCAGCTATTTCTTTTCCCTTCTCGCCGAAAAGATGAAATTTTCAACTGTTACTTAAACCATGTTTTAGATTTTACTACCCTAATATGCAAGAGAAAAAAGTTACAGGTTGTTCCTAAATAGATGGCGAATTTTGATTCGAATTTGTATCGGAAACCTCTTTATTTCAACTAATCGGCCATCGGTTTTCTCTCAAGTGATAAATAAATAATTCCTTATGAACCATATGCAAAAACTTACCATGTTATACATTCTTTTTTTTTTATGATAGATATCATTAATTACATCTGCCAAATTCCTCTTTATTCAGTAGCATTTTGTGTTTACTATTAATTTGGTGATAATTCGTATTAAGTTATAAAATCGATCACTGTGCCTAATTTTACCAATGAAGATTATTTAAATCTCATTCTACTTCATGGAGAATGTAATAAAGTTGTAGATAGAACGATTCGACTGTTCATTGAGAGGTTTCCTGACCGACCCAGACCAACGAGAGATACCATTAACAGAACCACTTGAAGTCGGTTTCAAGAAGGGGTGAAAAATCTACAGCATGGTTCAAATAACAGTTCCTGAAAATTTCATTTTTTTGGCGTGAAGGGAAAAGAAATAGCTGAAAATTCAAGACGAAAAACAGTTTTCTGTGAATAACTCAGAAAATATCCATTTTAGGGCAAGGGTGTGATGCATACACTCACATTATTTTTCAACGTAGATTCAATATCTGCCATAAAAAATGGGGTTATAATTTGAAAAACGGAAGTGACGTCATTTCCGGAAAAACCGGAGGTGCCCATGCCTTGAAAATATTTTAGATTTCATCAGCATCGTGAAATACTTATAAGTGCTGAATTTCATGAAAATTCGTTCAGTAGTTTCCCGTATAAATATGGGTGAGGTTCCTCGTGAAAGACCCTGTACAGTATCTTAATCTGACACGCTTGAATATGTACACCTGACGATTTTTTTTACATCTTTGAAAACCTGCAGACGCTTTTCCCACCGCTGAAAGTGCATACATCATAGAACCTTTTTTCTTTCTACAGTTTCTACCATCTAATCTTCAAAATCCACTAGGTCTCCACGACGCTAAGATAAATCCCGATTTAGCATCGTCGGCTCCCCAACTATATTATATGGGGTTTTCATTATGATTCAATTCACTCAGCTCGTCAGTTCGGAAAGCCAGAAATTTTTTTGGAAAAAAAATCAGAAAATTTTTTTCATTGAAGAACAGATGTTCATTTCTGTTTTTAACTTTCCGAGGTGAAGTGTTTTTTTCAGTTAATTCACACATGAAAAAAATTCTCGGAAAGTCGCGCCATTGTCTACAATTCTAAATCTGCTGAAATTGAAAAGCGACATTAGAAAAATGCTGTCATGTTTTCGCGATTGTGGAAACTATTCTAATATTCGCAACTTCTACTTATCCTTGTTCAATACTCCTCTTGAGGAGTTTATACCACGAGACTTTCTCGCCATCCGTTTAAGTCGTGAGAGGAGAAAGACTACCAAAATGTTGTGGGCAAAGATTATAGAGTTAGGTTAGGTTAACTCCATAATCTTTGGTTATGGGATGCTGCGAGAACACTCAAACGATCAGTAGAAGTTACGAATATTACAATAGTTTTCACTTTCGTCGAAAACATGTCAGCACTTCACGACCTTTTTTTTTCAATATCACCAGGTTTCGAATTGTAGCGAATGGCGAGACTTTTTGAGAATTTTTTTTATGTGTGAATTCATTGAAAGAATCACTACACCTCGGAAAGTTAATAACACGAATGAATATTTGTTCTTTACTGAAAAAAAATTTTTTTACGAATAAAAAAATTTCTGGCTTTCTGAACTGACGAGCTGAGTGAATTCAATAATAATGAAAACCCCATATAAATCATTCGTTTCTGACCTAAGATATGCCTTTTCGCTTTTTGAGTGCAGTTAGTTATTCTGAAGGTAATATTGTTTTTCCAGAGGTTACACAGCTCATTATGAAAACTTAAAATGCCTATATTCTTCTACCAGCGCCGAATGGAAAAAAATTGTATGAGAAAGAAGTATTTTTTTTTGACCCCAAAAATCTACCCTTGAAATATTTATACGAGTCAAAGACTCGCCCTGTATA
The DNA here is from genome assembly GCF_907165205.1 of Coccinella septempunctata. Lineage (NCBI taxonomy): Eukaryota > Metazoa > Arthropoda > Insecta > Coleoptera > Coccinellidae > Coccinella > Coccinella septempunctata. The sequence continues at coordinate 6,439,765 of NC_058190.1, read as the reverse complement.
CACATTCTTTAATTGGTATTGATATGTGACAAAGAAGTTATCGTTACTAAACGGTGTAGAGTGTAGACCCCTCTTAACCACCAACTATCCAAAAACCAGTTCACCTCACCTGAAGACGTTATTGTTATAACGAAACGCGGTCAAATAACTAATCCCAGTGAAAATCGGAAAATTCAGTTTCTACTTCTACGTATCGTTGAAACCACCACCCACCCATACAACCGAATGCCACCTCTCTTCTAAATATGGTATAATCAATGGGAACGCGGAGATGGGGCCCCTGCAGGGAGCCCCCTCATTTATCGGCGAACTCATCTAAAAATATCGCATGATCGTCTATCGCACGTGCATCCATCTGCACCTACCGTGGTAAAACACAAACAACAATCCTCACGTAATCCTCAGAATAAGCGAAATAACTACGGCAAAACGTTCGGGAAACGTTCCCGAAATTCGGGATTCGCATTTCCGTGCGTGGGCGAACAACCGACCCCCGTCCGCCATATTGACTTTACGGAGGGTGACTGGTCGGCGGCTCCGATTGGCCCGAATATCCTCCGTGGCACACCCAGCCGTTTCCCTCTCCGTGTGACGACGCGCACAACATATTCCGTAGTTGGTGTAGGTCATGGAATTTTCCCAGCTAAATGACGCCGCTTCTGCGACTCGACGGCTGCTTCCAGTCGTCCCCGATGATGGTTCGGCTGCGGAGTTTCACGCCGAATTTTCCACGGTGCACTCAGGAAATGCTGCCGTTGATTCACATCGGCGTCAGAGTGCAGATGCCGAGATCGACAATTATTGTTAATTCGTGAGTACCTACCTAAATCTCCTTTATCTGTAGATTTCTTCCTACGTTTCGGTTGTTTACCAATTCGTAAAATTCTTACCGAAATGTTTTGTTTATTTCGTTGGCCCCTTTGACCGCGTCTCGAGATTGTGAATCATGTTGTTCTCCGTTTTTTTCTTCGCTGTTATTCGGAATGATGCAATGTTGGCCTGGTGACCTATAAATAGCTTGGGATGCACCCATTTTATACCGTTTATATTTTGAAGGTCACCCAGAGCTCTCGATTGGTTTCGCCGGCCGTTTTGTTCGATCTGCGATAGGTTTTGTGTGTGATTCGATGTCGTCTCAGATAGGACCGTTCGTTTTCGAATTTTCGTTTTCTTATTCGCACTATCGATAGTAGGTGATAACGATGCGACTCGCTGGATGGTTTATACATATTGTTGACGTTCATTGTTTACATTTGTTGTCAGTGATTCAGGAACTGCAAAGTCCTATTCTTATTCTAGTGTAAAAGATTTTTTTCTTTAATTATCGCCGTTTAAAATTTTTTATTGATTTATTGATCGAAAATACATACCTGTACAGGGTGGGCAAATTTCGATGTTTTAGCACTACAGCTTTTAAACCAGAGGAGATACACAAAATCTGATACCCCATTCTCGTTCTCTTTTTCTGAGAAACTTACAATAGTAGTAGTGATTTTTGGCCACTTTCTTTTATTTTCGAGTTATAAGCAAAAATTGGAAAAATGGCGATATCGAAATAAATTTATATCTCCGCTAATACTGATGATAGAACTCTGATATTAAAACATTATACAGGCACTTTTTTTAGTAGAATCCAGTGGCGTGCTCGCCTTTTTAGCAGGATTTTCAATTACGAAGCTCTGACCCAAAGTTATGTTTTTTTAAATGGGAACATTAGATTTCTGTGCAATTTTCACTGATTTCAAAAATATTTAACATCATATGGTTTGTAACAATATGAATAATAGAAAACGGTCAAAAATACTTTTTCCCAATATTTCTATGGTTTCAACTTTTGACGAGCACAGAAAAATAGAGTTTCCTATATCAAAAGCAGTCTCCTTCCCGCAATGTCATTCTTTATTCTTTCTATGCTTTTTACCAATTTTCACAAAATTTGAATCAAGATATATTTAATAAATTTTCATAATAATTCAAGGACTTATAGAAGGAGACACTGGTAATCATACGATGCTATATTTTTCTATGCTCATCAAAAGTTGAAACCATAGAAATATTGAGAAAAAAGGTTTTTGACCATTTTCTATTATTTATATTGATACAAACCATATGATGTTATATATTTTTGAAATCAGTAAAATTTAAGCTTTCAAAAAATTGCACAAAAAACTAGTGTTCCCATTTAAAAAAACATAAATTTGGGTCAGAGCTTCGTAATTAAAAATCCTGATAAAAAGGCAAGCACGCCACTAGATTCTACTAAAAAAAGTACCTGTATAATGTTTCGATTTCAGAGCTCTATCGTCAGTATTAGCGGAGATATAAATTTATTTCGATATCGCCATTTTTCCAATTTTTGCTTATAACTCGAAAACAAAAGAAAGTGGCCAACAATGACTACTACTATAGTAAGTTTCTCAGAAAAAGAGAACGAGAATGGGGTATCAGATTTTGTGTATCTCCTCTGGTTTAAAAGCTGTAGTGCTAAAAAATCAAAATTTGCCCACCCTGTACAGGATGATTCTATGACTTGTATAGATAGATTTGTATTTGATCAGTAGAGTCTTGACGTCAAAAGAAACACTTTTTTTCTCAACCATTTTTTTTTCGATTTGACCTAGATAAAAAGATATAGTTTTTTTTTAAATTTCCTAATGAGCTATAACTTCCCTAGAAACATGACACTGAAGTTTTTCCAAGCATTAAATCTACCATTTTAACCTTGGAATTGAGATTCTATACAGGGTATTTCATCATTAACAGGACAAATATATACAGGGTGAGTCTTTGACTCGTACAAATATTTCAACAGTAGATTCTTCAGGTCAAAGGAAACACTTTTTTCCTTTAGCATTTTTTCCGAATCGGCTCGGTTTAACAGATACAGGCTGTTGAAAAATCATAAAAAAAATGTCTCGCAAACGATTTTATAGAATGAAATGAAATTCGGAATATAGTTTTCCATTCTTGAAACTAAGTTGGACGCTATTTTATGAATATTTGAACGTTTTGTAAAATAAAAGTATTCTTCATATTTTCTCGTATAATACGCCGTTTTCGAGTAATTAAAAAGTATATGTGAAATTTGAAAAATTGAGTTCTTTGGCTGAATACAACTCTGTTTGAAAGATCCACAGATGTGTTGTCACAGATTTAGCTTGTTATTCTGAAGGTAATTTTGTTTTTTAGGGGTGGCACAGCTCATTAAGAAAAATTAAAATGCCTGTTTATCAGGGCCGAATCGGAAAAAAATCGTATAGGAAAAAATGTGTTTTTTTTTAATCTCAAGAATCTGCTGTTGAAATATTTGTATTAGTCGAAGGCTCATCCTGTATAATCGATAGATGACACCGGGAGAATCATTTTTGCCCTGTGACATATACACCGTTTTCGGCGCATAAGCGAGATACAGGGTGTTCAATGTCATCTTTGAGCGATATTCTAATGAGTGTGGTTAGTGATGTATAAATATCAGAGTGACGGTTTCTGGTCTGGTTTGTTTTTCTAACAAAATGGCTGAAAACCTGCCATGTTCGTGATTTTTTTCTCGGTTGCCAATTTCAATTTTTCTATGAACACAATTTTCGAAGTATTTCTGTGAAAATTTTTTTTCATAAATCGAACACCTTTTTTATAGATGGCTATAAAATATATAACATATTACGATATTACAATTAAAAAGATATACATAGGTACCTATTTTATATCAACAAACACCTTAAAGAATTTCAAATATAAATATATTTTATACAATGATATAGCGCTTTATATTCATGATGCGATACTTTTTTGGCGAAGTGTATTTTATATAGACAATTTTCGGTGAAATTACTTACTTTGATGACTTCTACCTTCTTTAATAAAATAAGCCTCACCTTTGAAAACAGCCTGTATAGGTACCATATATGTGCTCTTGTAGAGCTCACGGAAAATGAAATCCTACGATAATGCATGTTTTGTCAATTTAGTGGTTATATTTTTTGGCAATAAAATTGAGAAATTAGGTATACCTAATTTATATACTTTTTTCATATTTTCAGTTAACAATGGGGTTATCAGTACACAAGAGAAAAAAGAATAAACACAATGTTTCATCGTTTCATTCAGACCGTAAAAAATTAGGCAAAAAAATGTAATTCTTTCTAAGCTACTGAAATGTGATGCGATACTTTTTTCGCGAAGTATATTCAAGATGGCTGAGCTAAAACCCTTAGAAATTCGATAAAATTTGGAAGGTGTCTCTGGTATCGGAACAACGAAACAAAACATTAACATACCTATGGCTGGACAATGGATGGCTCAGTACTTGCGAGTCTATCTGATTAGTTGCATCAGATCACTTGAAAAAATTGTTGTATCTTGCGATTTGGGGTGAAAATAGTGTAGAAAATTGAGACAATTTATTGGAAGTACATACTTATGTTAACAATAAAGTGCTATTTTTTCACCCTATTTCGTTCAATTTCTTAATTTTTCTTAAACTCGTTCGTAAATATTTTTCTGTCAGTTGGTATCGAAATGAACCATTTCATAAAAGCGTTCAGGTCACTAAATAATGAGAAAAATTCGTCAATCTTAAGTTTCAAAATCACGTAAAAATGGATAGGACAATATCCTGAACGAAACCATATGGTCGAAACAGATATCAGGAGATAAGTTTTTCTTCATTCCTTTGGAATAATTCAGATAACAAATGATCTAGGGTCGTATTAGGATCTAATTCAGTAATAGATAGATTTTTTTCTGATTTTTCTTATGATGGTTACAATCAATCCTGTCACCCCGTTTCAGCTTGACGTTGAGTTCTGGGACACCCTGTATATGAAATAAATTCAGAATTTCAATATTTGAATAGCCAGTATTCATTTTGTGATATCGTACCGCAATAATAACGAACAATAAATCAGATCTGTCTCTTGTGTTTGTGTACTAATAGGATGAGCAAGATGATTTGCTCTATGAGTCGAATTGGTACTTCCCAATTCCCATACCTGTCACCTTCTAATCGCACTATTGTCAGTTTTGCCGAACTGACGTGGATTCTTTCACATTTGCGTTTGGTAAACGTCGAATTCATTTTCTCAAATTTTTTTTCGTTTCTTATTTGACTCCACGGTTTGAAAGTGTTACCTTGGCACAGTCTGATTATTCGACTTTCGTTTGATAGCGGCCGGCGAGACGCAGTGGTTTAGATAAAAAGGGCGATTTACGAACTTTCTCAATCAGCTGTTATTCCTCCTTCTCCTGCCCCATTCGGTGCTCATGAAATTAGTATAAACCGATCATTATGTTTTTTTTTTCGTAGAATCCAATAAAATGAAAAATACGAATCTTATCGGAAAAACAATTTTGTTCTCAGTATTTCATATTTTGAAATAGCCCTACATTTCTCTACTGCGTCATCTGCCAATTAGATTGTTTCTTTTTCATTTCTCAAGAGGCCTGCAGAGAACCCACATAATCTGAGAAAATGTCCACAAGAAAGTGTTTTCGTCATTTCCTCCATTTTCTGGGAAATTGGAAAATAAATTTGTACCGAAGTTCATTCGTTCCGAAGTAACTTCCACAATATTATTATTTTCATTTTACACGTTTCGATCGATGGCAGTTACTGTGCAATGACGTGCAATGCAAGTTCAATGTCAAGGCTTCACGTTTCATGTATCTGACTTTTATTCCCGAGTCGTGGGCGGCTCACGATAGCCATGCACTTTAAATTGCGAATTCCTGCCCAGTTACTGTGGTCTCGGAATTGGATCAGTTGTTGTTGTTTAGTTTGAATTTATGCCATTTTTCACGAGTGTGTTGGGTTAAAGTACGATATAACTCGGAAACGACGCGTTTTTTTCCGGAAAAAAATTATGAGTTGTATAAGCTCAAAATAAGTGTTCAAGAATTAAATGATGATTCTTATAGGGGAAGAAATTACTGAATTTTAAATAAAATTTATATTCAATAGAATAAGTAGAACAGTCTACTGACAGCAATAACTTCGTACTTATACTCCATTCAAATTTATTTTAGCAGTCGGTTGGCCATGAAATTATTTTTTCAACTTTTTGTAACTATACATTTTCAAGTTCAAATTGGCGCTAATCGAAATCAAAATGATATTATTCAAAATCAAATTGCCAATATCAATTTCAACCTGGCATTGATCAGAAGCAAATTGGCATTAATCGATTTCAAATTGGCCTTTATCAATTACAAATTGACATTAAAAAAATCAAATTGGCAGTTCTGAATTTGAATTCTTCATTGGAATGAAATGTATCAGTAAAAAAATTTTATTAAATGATAACATACCCAGTAAATAACGTCAAAATTAATTAAAACTATTCGAGAATAACGAATTTTCTCAAACAATTTATATCTTGCATATCGAATGCAGAAAAAATGAATCTTTGAATATTAGCGATGAATTTTGCACAATTAACAACCGTTGCCTGGCCAATATTATTTTGAACGATATTCTCTAATTTCTGGAAATTCGGGATTCTACCATTTCGTTTCATTTATAGAACAGAGACAGAAGATCGTGTGTTTTTAAATAAGTTATCATAAAAAGAGACGATTTCAGACTCTCATTGTGTTTAAGAATCAACGTTTATTACTGTTTGCTGTTCTTTGGATACCTATTAACTATTTTATTTCGCAGAGTATGCAAAAATTTGAGAGACTCCGAATACATACTTAGTAATACTTTTCGAGATGTTTCCATCAGAAAAACTTTTGATTTTGAACGAATTTTTGAACGAAAAAGAAAGAGAAAAAAAGCTGTGTTGATATATCTGTGTGATCAACTGATTCAGTTCCATTCGAACGTTGATGTTCGATTTTTACAATTGCAACTTTATTATGTTTAATATCAATTTGAAATTGAGAAATGTCAGTTTGAAATTGATGAATGCCAATTTGAACTTGAAAAGATTTAGAATGGAGTAAGGTTGGCACTCATGAAATGTCGTCATGTCATAACACCGTTGCCACAACTAATATCAATTTTTATTACGAAAATGACGAAAGTGATTGAAAAAAGAGAAAGGAAGTGCTATTTAGAATTCAGGTCCGCTCATTCAAATAGTTATACCCTGATATTCTAACATCCACAATACGTCAGACGGTAGCGAACATATTCAATGTTAGAGGATTTATATGATGTTTCATCTGAATCTGAACGACTTATATTTCAGGTGAATATTTCCACAATCAGAAAGATTGTGAATGAAGAGGATAACAAAGAATTTCCTTCTATTGTGAGACCCGAAAAAGTGATGGCATTTGATAATTTTATGTTTGAGTGAATTAATGCGAAAAGTTTACTACAGGATTTTCGATGAATGTTATCGTAGAATAAATTCCCGAAAATTGATTTTTCTATTTTTCATTTGACTTGTCCTATACATTGTAAATGTCTTAAGGTACCAATTAATACCTAATTATCATTATTTACCAATGTATTAAGATGAACAGCAACAAATACGCGCCAGTTGTCCTGTTAATTGTTTATTCATGTGAAATTTTTGTTCAAAGGTGAAGTTCCCCTTGTCTCGAAACTTCCTTTAATTCCTTTTACTTCTATTGATACAAGATGATTTTTGTTGAAGAATTTAACATTCTTGTAATTATCTTTTAATTCCTTCGGGAGATACCCATTCCAAACCACTGCATCATATGCATTTCATCTTCGGGTTAATATTTTTGAAATCAACAACTGATGTAACGTATTCAAACTTTAGCCGAAGAAGATAACGAACATTAACTCTCCTCAAGCTAGTGCATATTATGATATTATAGGTACTGATCTCTTGAATTTTCCATGCATATAACTGGATTTGGTATGCCTTCAATCAGTTTGTATAAACTTCAATTATGTTCGTCACATATTTTCCGAAGAGATTCGACATTGTAATAAAATAGGCAATAACAGAAACTTTTACGTAGAACGGGCAACATAGCGTTGATTCAAAACCAAAAAATATTTTGACAAGCTGCATAACCCCACATTTTCGTACTACAGAGTGAAATGTGTCAAATTTCCATGGCCAACCGAGCGCTAAAATAAAAGTGAATGGAGTATACATAAGTTATGAAAATCATTATACCATTCTGTCTAGTTAGGTTGTCATTCTTACATATCATTTCCACCACAAACGATCAAACTCTCAAAATGAAATATTCATATAACTTCGTGATGAAATTTGATGTTGGAAACATAGTTTCTAGTTATCAATTGGTAGGTATATTCCAGGTAAAATATTAACACTCGAAAAAATCAATCAATATTATTTGTGACCTTGATGCACTGTGTTTCACATAAGCATGTAATTGGATTTTGTGAGTTATTCGTGGAGCAAAATTAAAAAGTGAACCATCGCTATGACATCATTTTTTACGGGTTATCCAATCGTGCTATCGGAAAAACTGTCGAACTTGGGCATAAAAAGTTATTATGAGAAAAACAAAAATTCTACAGATTCAATTGGTTTTTATAATTTAATGCTACAAAACAATTTCTGAAAATTTTTTCCAGTTTAATATCTGGTTTTAAAGAAAATGGAAAATTTTTGTTGCACAATATACCCAGAAAAATGTTTCTTATATTTTCTCAATCATAAATCCATTCCCATTTCGAATATACAGGGTGTTTTCAAAGGTGAAGCTTTTTGTTGAAAGAAGGTAGAAGTAATAATACCTAATGAGTGATTTCATCAATAAACAAGAAAGCTGCTCTAGAACCCCTAGAATTTCGACAAATTTTTATTAAATTTCAAGTACGGGACTTTGGAATGTAACTCGGAATCGGAAAAACGAAACAAAACATAAACTTATGGCTGGACAACGAAAATGGTTCAGTACATCCGAGTTCATCTGATTAGTTGAATCACTGAAATGAAACACAGGAAGGGTAGAGAGAATCTATGGAAAAAGCAGAAGTGCAATTTATGCTACACAGCAGCGAATGTTAGTAGTTATAGATCCAAATGAATACGAGGATATATTGAAAAATTCTAAGCCTACTATAGAACCAAACAAAATTTCAATGTCAAAATCTTTTATTACTCAACATATTCTCCCCTTAATTGGATACATTTATTACAGCGAACCTGCAACGTCTTTAGACCTCAAAAAAAAATGTTTCTTCTTGCTCTGCAAACAAGACCTCCACAGCTTTTATAACCTCCTCGCTGGAAGAAAATTTACGACTTTTCAAACTTTTTTTTCAGTTGAGAAAAGAGATGATAGTCGGATGGAGCTAAATCTGGTTAATAAGGGGGGGGTCTAAATGACGAATTTTTTGCATGGCAACATGAGATTTGTAAGCAGGGGCGTTTTCCTGCAAAATCAAAACACCTTTGGATAACTTTCCGCGACTTTTCTCTTTAATTTTTTTCCGTAGAGTGGTCAGTAATGTCGAATAGTAATCTCCGGATATTGTCTCATCCATAATAACAATTCGGTTTAAAAAGTCTACTTCGTTTTCAAATCGAGCACAGATCGAAAGCGATGCTTCTACCCTTGCACGCGTTTGTTCAACATTCAAATATTTGGGGATCCATTTTGCAGCAGTTTTTCTCATGTCCAAATTGACTTGAACACTATGATGAACGCGTTCGTATAAAATATTCAGTGCTTCAGATATCCGTTTTAGCCCAATTCGACGGTCTGATAAAATCATGTAATGAACTGCATCGACATTTTCGGGAACTGACACAGAAACTTGTCTTCCAGATCGCTCATCATCTTCAATGGAAAATTTACCCCTTTTGACATTGCAGTCCAATTTTATACGGTCGCATACGAAGAACATTGATCACCAAGGGTATTAAGCATATCTTCGTTAATCTGCTTACCTCTTTACCCTTTTAAATACAGGTACTTGATGATGGCTTGTTACTAGAATTTTTCGATTTTCACAATTTCGGTGGAAAACTTCTTTCCTTTAATTTATTGCGTAACCCTGTTTTACTTTTCTGACCTCAAACTTCACACTGACACTTCCAATGACTTATTGTTCGTTGCTATATTAACACAATATTTTTTTTGATACATGTAACTGGTCCAGGCTAACTAGATATCAATACATCCTCGTAATATACAATGAAAATAATGAGAAAATGCTGTTTAAAATACCGTTGAAAGTGCCTTCTTCTCACAGTTCTCACTTCTTGAGAACATACATCGCACTCTGTGTTTAATATTGAAGTTCCTTTCATTATTTAGTTTCATTAATATAAGCCCAATTTCAATCAGATCACTGGGTCGACTTTTATGAACAACATTTTTCAGGTGGCCTCAAGAGAGAAGGCTTGGGAGTCAAATATGTTCTGCGTGCTGGCATTTCATATCGCCCAATACAAATCACTTGAAAACTGCGTTACTGTGGCGGTATTGTGAATTGGAGAGCAACCTTGTTGCCAAGTGGTGTTGTTAATATTATTGAGATATTAGAGAGTATATCTATAAATCGAGAAGAAGATTCTGTAGACGTCCTTCAATATCATTATTGAACCTACTTAATTTGTATATTGATTCGAATTCAAATTGTTTCTATGAAAAATGGGCTTTAGAATTCTATTATTCACAATACCGCACTTTATGTCGTTCATTTCATTTTGAGCTATTATAGCTGTATTGTTTGTATTTTATATACTTTTTTTTATATGTTTTCTGTCACTGAGTTTCTACCCGAATGATATTCAGTTTGAATAAATTTTCAAAAGGTACGGAACATATATTAGGATATTTATTCTGACGAAGAATGATAATGTACAACCTTTTTTGTCCTTCCTCTGTTTTTCTCAATCTGCTGAATATTCAAGGTTTTATAATTAAAACATTACTTTTCTCTTACAACTTCAAATCGAACTTTTTTTTTACAGTGAGTCGATTGCATTGCGAGAGCGAGTCTTTCAAGATGGACCTCATATTGGACATCAACACCTGGTTATATCCAATGGAATTAGGTAAGTCTAATATATGATCTCTTGAAATGCAGTACTTCTATTGGTGCTTACTAACGAATAAGGTAATTCGAAAAATATACAAAGTGAATAAAAATAACATAAAATATTCATATCTTATATTAACTTCCTTTTAGAAAAATGCTCTAACAGGCGAATTTTTATTTACGCAACCCTAACTTGTTGTTGCATAAATAAGTAGAGATGTTGTTTATGACTCTTGGAATTTTTCATCAACTCTTTATTCATTACATACTAGCTTCAATCCACAGCTCCGCTCGCGCAATATATAGGGTGTTTCAGCATAAACTGGGCAAACATTTATGGTCGCTGGATGACACTGGGAGAATCATTGTTGCCTTATGACATATACCCCGTTTTCGACTCATAAGCCAGATATATGGTGTTCAACGTCGTATTTGAGCAATATTCTAATGAGTGTGCTCAGTTATGTATAAACCTCAAAGTAAGGGTTTCTGGTCACATCTGAGTATTTTTTAGTCCTCAATTCTTAGAAGGTGACGAACATTCACAAAATGGCGTCATTGTTTTCTTGGTTGCCAATTTGAATATCATTTTCTTAATAAACCCAATTTTTTAAGAATTTCTGTGACGAATTTTCAATTCAACACACCCGGTATTTCTATATCTCGTTGAACGTAAAAATTAATTTCGAAACTATCTTCATAAAATTTTCCTACATCTAAACCTGATAGTTTCTGAGCAATTTTCGATTTTTAATTCAAAACCAGTAAACCATTTACGCCATTATCTCGTAAATGTTCCTTCTAAGGTATAAAGTGATCTGAAGAAAATCATCATAATTTGAGTTTGCCATTCCATTTTTGAGGTCAACTACAGAGTTTTACATTTAAAAAAGTGTAACTTTGGTCTATATCTCTGTATTCGAAGACCCTGTATATATGACAATAATTTTAAATTGCGCTTTCTAACACCCTACACACAACAAGAAAATATTTTCAAAATATCTTTATTTACTCCCTCAAAATGAGTGCCGCGTCTGGGATGGGCCACCTGGTATAATTTCTGTTATGATCATCGATTCGATTGAAAAAAAAAATGTGAAATTTGGACCGGAACATCATTTGTTTGGGTGTATTCGAAAAACTACGTTTTTAAAACGTTTATTGCACCAGACTTGACCAGACCGCCTACCGATAGAAGGATCACAATACATTACACAGTAAAAATTGCTTTTCACTCGGCTTTTCAGGTGCAATCCTCAGCGAGCTGTATCTAAGAGACTTCTCCAAATAAAAAAAAAATTATATCAAAGTCTCACACTATTTTCAGACAAGAAATCACCCCTTGAATGGTTTTGCAACTATTCTTTCACTCCTCGTATATTTTATCCTACAGTTTACTCAATGTAGTTAATCATTATAAAATTGATTCGGCAGGAAAAACAATAACTTTTGTTGTTGATGACAGATTAGTTCGTCACGTAAATACATTATGCTTAAGTACATCATCAGCAAGTGATTGACGATAATAGCCAATAATTTATTCTGATAATTTTATTGTGTTCAATCGAATTTTAAGAACACATGCTCGACCTTACTCAGAAAGCGGGAGGAGCTTCAAAAATTGAAATTATTTGTCTCTCAATCCTCAAACCCTATAAACTTGTGGGGTAGCTTCAGAATGAAATTGGGAATGTGGAATTATTACTACAACCCTCCAAACGAAAATTAAGGGTTATAGGGGTTCTGGGAGGAATTAATAACTTAGAGGTAATGTGGGGACTCAATTTCTGTTCGCTTCCAGGTCCCTACAGGATGAGCTAAATTTTTACGGGGTGTCCAAGATTTGATTGAACAGTTTTTAACACCTCTAGTAGAACTATTGGACGATCTAAGTGAAATATTCCACCCTTTTTCAAGGGGGAAAATTCAAGATGATATGCTGCAAATCTAATGAAGTGTTTGATGAAGAATATAACATCACAGAAAAACCGATAGCTGTAATATACAAGACGAGTCTTTGACTCGTACAAATATTTTAACAGTAGATTCTTAAGGTCAAAAGAAACACTTTTTTTCTTTACCATTTTTCCGATTCGGCCCTGATAAAAAGATATACAGACATTTCAAGTTTTCATAATGAGCTGTGCCACCCCTGAAAAAACGAAATTACCTCAAGAATAACTAGCTAAACCTGTGACACTACACATCCGTGGATCTTTCAAACAGAGTTGTAATCAGTCCAAGTACCCAATTTTTTTTAATTACACAGATACTTCAAATTACTCGAAAACAGCGCATTGTACAAGAAAATATGAAGAATACTTCTATTTTACAAAACGTTCAAATATTGATTAGATAGTGTGCAACTTAATGTCAAGAGTTAGGTTCTTAAAATTTTTGATATTTTTATGGTACGTAATGGTCATAATGAGAAAACTGGAAAACTTAGGTGATATCTTGTGTTCGAAAAAGATTAATCAAATAAATGAAACACAATATTTCGATAAAACCGTTTGTGAGATACTGAAACTAAGAATAACATTTTTTTATGGTTTTTCAGTAGCCTGTATCTTTCAAACCGAGCCGAATCGAAAAAAATCAAAAGACAAGGATGTGCGACAAAAAAATGTTATTTTTTTGAAAAAAATATTTTCTCAATTACTAGAGAAATGATTTTTTGTATTTGAATCAGAGCTCCATTAGCTCTAATATGAGGTACTTTAGGCTTATCAGGCATTTAAGGACACCCTGCATAATGTTGAGTGAAGCAGAAAATTGGAGGGAACAATATTAACTTGAAACTTCAATATTCTTCAACAAAAAATGAATAAGAGAATGCAGTGAACATAATTACACTCATTTCTTTTTATGAATTTTCCGAAAAATTGTAATCAAGCGAGTGGGAAACTTCGGAATTCTGGGAAAATCTACGTAAAGTTTCACCTGTTTTTAAAACTTGGAACGGAATTATTATTGAATGCATAACATCAATTAAAATAAAAATGAGCGACAGGAATGGGGGGAGGGGATATTCTTGAAGCACTCTGAATCAATACAGCTCACTGTGTCAGTCTATAAATACTCGTTCATCACGTTCCTGCTCCCATCCTGGGATTCAATTGTTTTTCTCCATTTCTCCTCATGCATTATATGAATGTATATAGGAATTCTATTTTAAAAATATATGGAAAAATTCTGTCTTCTTTCTATCTTCCTCTAAAAGAATTTGCTGGATTGGGTTGAATATACAGAGTGTCCCAGAAGGGATGTATAAAATTGAAACACCATAATAGATGTATTGAACGCTTTGAAAAAAATCTACCCCCTTTTTAACTTCGTAACTAAGGTTACAAATGGAATGGATTTTTCGGGATTAAATTTTTTATATGAAATATACCAATGGATATGTAGAAAATAGTATGATCCCAACTTCAAACATACCTATAGCAAAAGATTGTATTCCATTGAATGGTAATTTTATTGAAGGTTCTGTAATTTTTTTTCTTGATGATGAGGAAGGGTTTCAAAACACAATGTAGCATAATAATGAAACTTTATTTGTTCTACTTATTTGGCGAAGTTGAATTGAGATAATATTGATGGTATTTGAAATCTGAAAATTATGATATTGTTCGACATTATCTACTGAGCTAAAATATTCTTGAAGCCTAAGCACTTTCAGTTATACAGGGAATGAAAATAAATTTTTCAGAAACATATTTTTTTTCCCTCAATACCTTGAGAACCATTTGGAGAAATGCAACGATTTGAACAGGAATATATTCAGAATTCAAAATTTTTTAGGTCCAATTCTCCAGAAACGTCTAATAGGCCCTCGAACTTGGTACACTCTGTATAAAGTGACACTTTTTAGAACTGATTGACTTTATAAGACGTCTTTCTTTGTGTTACTAGTTGCACAATGAGTGTTACTCATTTTTCCCAGTCGTTTTAAATTTGCCATTAAAATTTTAAAATATCGACATACCTAGGGTTGTTTCGACTGATTAATTTTTAAGAGGCCGTACCTGAAAAAAGGACTTTTTTATTATTTTTAACGACTCAACTGAGAACGAAGAAACGTTTGGTTCCAATCAATTGTCAACCCTGTTGGGTGATGATAGCAACCCCTATCACATTAAATAGGAAGGGGGTTGAGTGACACCTTGTTTCAAAGGTAATTCGCTTGCCTTTTCAAAACTGCTATACACTCGACTTATTTTGTTAGTACTTCCGAAAAATAAAAAAGGAGTAGAATAGTTTCTACTATACAAAAGTTGCAATTAAAAAAAAATACTGAGAGATTTTCGAAATGTTTTCCATTTTTTTGTAGACAAAATAAAACCTATTTTCAAGTGCGGACATTGCATTTTGTGGAACTTACTATTACAATATGTAATAGGTGAAAGAAAACACTATTTCAGATAAAATACTCAGGCGATTTTAATTACTCAACAGGTTTCGAGCTGAATACGGCTCATCTTCCTAAGGTAATCACGCAAGTGAAGCTGAAATATGGAGAAAACAAAGAAAGCTCAATGATAAAAATGAAAAGTATAAAAACAATCAACAAATCAAAACAATGCAACCTTACAAGTAAAATGACACAAAGGAATGATACAATGAAATAAAATTTACAAAGGTCGCAATGAAACAAAATGGGTTCAAGAATAAAATTGAAAAAAAATTACCAATACAATAACTTAAAACCTTTAAAGAGTCCTCAGCATAAAACAGTTCAGCAATCAAAAATTGAAGTGTGCAAAAAGGTTATTGAAATAACAATTGAAAAAGGTATAATGTCATGAAAAAACTTACCATAAAAAAATCTTCAAAAACAATTAACGGAAAAATTTCTCAGTCATGCAATTGGTCAAAATGATTCCCTTTGAAATTATAATTGAAAAAGGGGGTATTTGTGCACGTCTTAGGGCTGTGTTTTATACACAATCGACGTGAGTGTTCACAGAGGAAAAAATCCAAAGGTGTCGAGTCTGGGGAGCGTGGTTGCCTTCAAATCGGCCGAACAAGATGTCTCTCTGTCATAACCCTATGAAAAGTCCCCCTACGAACTAAAGATTATCACTTTTTGCATTTTTTTTTCTGATTTTGCATGGGGTTCGAGATATTAAAGGTGTTCCTTTTCAAAGCGACACACTGTATATGTGACTTGGCCGTTTAGTGTAAGAAACACACATTGTATAACCGGAAAGTATAAACAGTGAATACCTGAAGTTTTCAAAAGAAAAACTAAAAATAAAAATTTTCAACAGAAGTTTACAAATGCCCTTGAATTTTTCCGGTTTATTTTCGATCTCTCGTGATGTCGGAGCTGAAAATATCATCACCCACATTCTTCGAATGAATCCTTAATTTGTTTTTCACTTCCTCATTCAATAAGGGTAAGGGTGCATATTTCCGACGCCACGTGCCCAGTCCTGCGCCACCCCACGGGTAACTGTGCCAGTTTCGTAAATGTCAAAGGTCGCCCGAGCGATATTTAGGTCATCACGGGATACGTGAGGCTTCTCAGGGAGCACCGTATCAAGTTATTACCTCAATTCACTCCATCTTCCTGCTAATTTGTTTTTACAAGACGAGCTTACGAGCGAATAACTGCACATTTAAATGATTTGGAAGCGAGATTCTGTACGGCGTATAGGGTCTTAACTATGACACTTAATATTACAATTTTATATTGTGATATTTAAAAAACTGGAAAAATAAAACTAAATATTGTAATGCAGTTAGGTCGACCTTTCAAAGCATTGTACTCAAAAACCGTGGTTCTGTGTGGAGAGACTCTAAAAATTATTTTTTCTAATTTTGACTGATAAAGTGACACTTTTTGAAACTCATTGACGTTCTGAAAAAAGTAGAGTATTTCGCAACTAATGATGAAGCGATACTTACTTCCATAAAAACGCATGACAAATAAATACCTATTTTTATAACTTTGACATATAAAGTGACACTTTTTGAAACACATTGACGTTTTGAAACGTTTTACTTTTCGCAACCAGTTACGAAACTTCTTTACCTTCATATATGTCATTAAATTTGATAAAGTACTTATTATGAGGAACAACAAATTTATTAAATACTTAGGTAACTTTAACACTTGAATGGAAAATTATTTATAAATATTAATTACACAGTTTGAGCAATTAGTGATAGAGACCCCAGCTGACAACGTAGTTTTCTGTGTAGCATTAATTTGTGTATTCTCCATGTAATTTTCTCCTAGGATGTTTGTCGCAATCTTCTGTTTATAAATTCTCCACGGAATCTTCAGCAACTGTATTAGACTTCCATCCTCCATGCTGTAAGAGCCCACATGGCCGCCGTGGCTCTGGAAAGAGTCTTATCTATGTGTTTTCTCCAGTTGAGTTGGGTGTCTAGGATGACACCTAGATATTTGCACTCACTGGAGAACGTCATAGACTGGCCATTCAGGACCAGTGCTCTGAAGTTGAGATTCCTTTTTTCTTTTGTGTAGCAGGAGGAATCTGCAAATCAGACGAACCACCCTCTCCTGAGGGGAAACAAGTGTGGAGATTCTCACTCTCCTGAGCTCGAGACCCAATAAAAACCCTTAACTGCTTCTTGAATATTGTTTTCAGGCGTTAGCCTATAAACCGTTCATCTCTTAGTGGGTTTTCTTCTCGCACACTATCGTGCTGGGATTTATGTGTTTATCTTCAATTGGATAACACTTTATTGGATTTTTCAATAAGTTTCTGTTCTTATTTTGATCTCTTTTAAATTGATCTCTTGGTCTCCTTCGGTAAATTCGCATTCTCCTTTTGTCTTCCTCTGGGTCGCAGTCCACTAGTTCTTGATTCAGATGGTTTTCCGCTGTTTCGAATAATTTCTCGGCTTTTTTGTTCATGAATTCCGTTATGGTTTTTCATTTTTGGTCCCTATAAATCTGTCTATTCCTGACAAACCAAGGTGCATCTATTGCACATCGTAGCAGCTTGTTTTCCGTGGCCTGAATTCTTTTGATATGGCTTTTTGCCGCGAAACCTCAGGCAACTGATCCATAAGTCAGTTGAGGCCTAGCAACGGCTTTAATAATCTTCAATTTTGTCTCTTTCGAAATATGGCTTCTTCTTCCTATCAGAGGGTAGAGTCTATTCATCCCTGCCTTCGTTTTTTCGATTGCTTGTTTGATATGACTTCTCCAAGTAAGTCCTTTGTCAAGCGTTATTCCTAAATATTTGGTTTCATTTTTCCAGTCGATTTGCCGTCAACTTCTAGATTCGTTGTGGGTCGCAATCTTCTCTTCTGAAGTAATATTGCTTGGCTCTTTTGTCCATTGAGCTTGATTTTCCACCTTATGCACGTCATTTGTTTCGTCGATCGTTTCTTGTATAACTCGTTCTATTACTTCTGGGTTTCGGTGTCGAGTTGCTATGCCTGTGTCGTCAGCATATAACGTTAGCATGGGGTTCTTGGATTCTTCGGAATATCGTGAATGTGTATGTTGTACAGAAGTGGCCCAAGTACTGACCCTTGGGGTACTTCAACCTCTATATCTCTTGTTGTGGAGCATTCTTCTTCCACTTTCACGAAAAATCTTCTATTTTTTAGATAATTACGGATCAACTTGCATATTTTGATCGAATATCCAGCACATCTCATCTTGTATATTAATCCTTCATGCCATACTCTGTCGAATGCTCTGGCGACGTGTAGTAAAACAAGACCTGTAGCTTGTTTATCTTGCAATCCCTCTGTAATGTATTCTGTGCTCTGGTGGTGTTAGTTTCAGATTTTTCGTTTTCCTCATTCAGCCTCGTGCCTATAATTCTTTCTACTACTTTTCCTAACGCCGACAGTAAACTTATCGGTCTGTAGTTTTGTGGGAACTTCTTCTCTCTGAATGGTTTATTGAACACTATGACTTCCGCTGTTTTCCATTTTTCTGGGTAGTGTTCTGTCCTCATAATTCCATTCGCGATATTTGTAAGAGCGGCTATACCTTTTCTAGGCAATTTCTTTAACATAACATTCGTTATTTTATCGCTTCCGGGAGCTTCCCTCTTCTTCAAACTTCTAATTATTTCCCTGATTTCATTTGGCGATGTTGGTTTGTCTATTTCAGCAGCTGCTGGTAATTCATCCATTCCTTCTTCATTTTCTTCAACCAGTTCTTCTAAATTTTCATTATCGTCGTCTATCCTGTAATTTATTCTCGATTCTCGTTCGATCGAGTCCGCCAATGCATCTGCCTTAGCAGTATTGGTGTACGCCATTCTCCTTTCTCCGTGTAGGGGTGGAATTTCAGTCTTTTCTCCTCGTAGGCTTTTTTGCATTCTCCATGCAGAATGATCAAATTAATAACAAAATTTTGAAATATTTTATAATGTATTGGGAATAACGGTATAGTTTGTTTCGCCGTTAAATAGGGACTTTTAAGTTGTTACAGCTGTACACAGAGTTTTTTCTGTAGTTCAACTATTTAATAAACTCTATTATGACTTTAGTCTTGCGGCTTTCACACTCCTCTCCAGAGGAAAATTCACTTATCCCAGATATCTCAGATATCAAAAGGATTAAGCTCTGTTGGAGCCCTTTCCAGATTTTCGGGCTCGTGGTGGTGGTCGGGACCAGGTCGCTCCTCGCCTCCCTGCTGTAGGTTGGATTCCTGCTCCACCCGTACTTCCTGTCGGCGCAGACGGTGTTCCTCTGCATTCCCCATGTACTTGCGTACAGTTCTCGCCGTTCCGAGCAGTACCGCCTTCTGCATGACTCTATAGATATTTTCGTCCAATTGAAGTTTCCTCAAGTTCTCTAGTAGTTTCTTCGCTATTAGGCCTGTAGATGAAGTGACAATATTCTTGATATATTTAAGCTTCCAGTGTCTTCTGGTTTGTTCCTCGAGATCTCTGTATTTTGAAATTTTTTCAGTGTGCCTATCTAGAAGATTGTTATCATTTGGAATTGCCACGTCGATGAATAGTGCTGTGTCCTCATCCTTATTGAGCAATATGAGGTCTGGTCTATTGTGGGTTATTTTCCGGTCTGTGAGAACCGTGCGATCCCAGTAGAGCTTGTGATGTTCATTTTCCAACACAGCATCCGGATGGTAATTGTAATAAGGAACCTTTTTCGAAGTTAGAAGTTGGTGTTTTAGTGCCAATTCTTTATGAAGAATCTTTGCAACAGTATATCATGTCTATTTTTATACTCCGTGCCCGCGAACTTCTGACATCCCCCGGTGATGTGCTGGATAGTTTCATGTGTCGCACAGCCATAATGACAGCTATCGTCCGCCACTGAGGCATCCTTGGCGATATATTTCATGTAATTTCTTGTTGGAATCACCTGATCCTGGATGGCGAGCATGAAGCCCTCTGTCTCAGGAAACAACCTTCCGGAAGTCAGCCAGTAGTTCGACGCAGATATGTCGACGTAATCATGGTTGACCTCGTTTTGGTGCCTTCCATGCAAAGGTTTGCCAATCAGTTTCTGCATTTTACTTTCTGCAGAGTGTTCGACGGTTTCCAAGTGATCTTGCTGTAGCTTTAATGGTGTAGAATTATCAGCAACACAAACTACTCGATGGAGTTCTGACGAAGCAGCCTTGCTCAAGAAATATTTTCCTTGTCCTTCAATTTCCTGGGACATACGGTTGGACAAATCAACAATTCCTCTACCCCCAAGATGTCGTGGTAGCTCGGTCCGTTCTATTGAACTTTTGGGGTGATGTTTATTGTGTTTAGTCAGCATCGTCCCTATTTTTCTCTGTAAGGCTGCTAAATCGGTGGTGGTCCAAGAGATGATACCGAATGAGTAGCTCAACGCCGAGCAAACGTAGGTATTGATAGCTTTTATCAGATTTTTGCTGTTAAGGCCAGTTCTCATTATCCTTCTTAATCTTCGGGTGAATTCCTCCGTTAGTTCTTTCTTCATCTGGCTCTGATTGATTTTTCTTGCCTGTTTTATGCCCAGATACTTGTATGTGTCCCCTTCCTTTAATGCTTCAATTTCTGCACCTTCCTTGAGTTGGAACGTACCATCTTCTATTTTCCCTCTCGTTATGTTCAGCAGTCGACATTTTTCTAGTCCAAACTTCATTTTGATGTATTCCGAGAATCCTTCCACCATTGTCAGCATCAGTTGCATTTGCCTCTTGGTAGATGCGAAGAGTTTCAAATCGTCCATGTAAAGGAGATGATTCAGTTTCATCATAGTTCTACTGCCGCTCTTGATGGAAAATCCGTAGTCCGTAGAATTCAATCTATGAGACAAGGGATTCAGGGCCATGCAGAACCACAGAGGGCTCAGCGAGTCTCCTTGGAAAATTCCGCGTCTTATTGGAATAGGTCCTGTTGTAATGGAGCAATCTGCTGCTTTCATTTGAAGACTAGTACGCCAGGTTGACATGGCGTTTTTCAGGAACATAACAATATTGGGATCCACCTTGTAAATCTTCAAGATCGTCAAGAGCCATTCGTGAGGTATAGAATCGAATGCTTTTTTGTAGTCTATGTACGCAGCGTAAAGATTCCTTCGCTTGGAGAACGCTTGATTGCAGATAACTGAATCAATTATTAGCTGTTCTTTGCACCCTCGGCTGTCTTTGGTGCATCCTTTCTGTTGCATGGCGATGATGTTATTCCTTTCGCAATGGTTGTGAATCCGATTTGAAATGCACGATGTGATTAATTTGTACATTATTATTATTATTATTATTATCATATTCAGTTCTTGAACCCTTTTGTTCCATCTGCTTGTTTTTGGATCTTTCAGGGCATTTTTTAGAACTTGGCTATGGCGGTTGAGGTTCCTTCTATTCAGATCATTTTTATTCATCCGATATATTTTTCTGAGTCTTCGATTTTCTCGTATAAGATCTTTAACTTCTTTAGGCGTATCGCCATGCGGATGACTTGGTGCTGGTCTCTTCACTCTTCTCGTGCTGTTTTCGTAAGCTTTTAAAATAATCTTTTCCAAATTATTAACCGCTTATTCCAGATCTTCTGGAGTGCTTATTGTTGGGATTCCTTTTTCTTGTGAACGGAATCAGTG
Organism: Coccinella septempunctata; assembly: GCF_907165205.1. Lineage (NCBI taxonomy): Eukaryota > Metazoa > Arthropoda > Insecta > Coleoptera > Coccinellidae > Coccinella > Coccinella septempunctata. The sequence continues at coordinate 6,417,774 of NC_058190.1, read as the reverse complement.
TTGTCTTCGAGGTATTGACAGTTAGCCCCTTCTAATCGCACCGAACGCCTGCTTGTGCTAAGCGTTGTGCGATGTGTCTGGGAAGAGAGAGCATTGGTTCAGTCATTCTTTACCGCGTTGCAATAGCATGTATGTGTGCACCATAGTAAACAATGCCAATACGCGTCCGGACTAGAAAAAACTCTGTATATCAAAATACCAATACCACGGCTAATTTCATCTCCTCATCCGCAATTCCTCCGGGATCAATCGTCCACTCGGTACATCGTCACGATTGCGAGGATCCAGCAGCTTCGTTGATAACGCGAACGCCTGGCCGGAACTCCGCCGCGTCCGTATCGACCGTGCTCCTCCTCGTTCTACTGAACTGACGCCAGCAGGAGTGCGGATGGAAGGAGTACACTTCCCCCCAATTTCCCCCCTCGCTCGAAACGTTGAATATCAAGTTCATTGCCAAGGCTGGGCGAACTCGCGCGCAGGCGCCTGCCCGCGCGCGCCTAGAGCGGGCCTCCGAGCGAAAGGTTGCGTAACGTCAAAATATATCAAACAAAACACTCCGCGGACCATCCGCTCACCTATTATCCCAATTTCTAATGATCGTTGATAATCGCAAATCTCGCCAACTATGATCGATCGGCCGCGGTGCCCTCCGCCGGACCTTCATCAGTCGCTCCGCAATCGCGGACGCTCCTTCTCGCCTCGCGACAGCTGACAGCTGGCCCAAGGGTGCGGATGTTGAGCGAGCCCAAATCGCAATCTTCTTCTTTTTCCCTCTGTCCTCTCCCGAGTTCCTCGTGCGTCTGCGGCAAGGTGACCCCCAATTGTTTTTTTAAAAATCGCCAAGGCCGCCAGTTTTATGCGGCAATGCGAGAGAGTACGGGTATGAGCCGCTTAGTAACAGCACCGGCCGACCGCGCGCAACATGAGTTTTATGTGCGTAAATATTTTTGTTGTGCGGTTGTATGTAGGTAACACCGTGCACTCTCTCCGCCTGTTTTCGATGTTCCTTGTGTGTTGTCCGAGCCCTCTGTGCAGTCGTCCCTTGTGTCCGTTCTGTGTCAACGATGTATCGATTTCTAATCGTGAAATATACAAGGTAAATTATTGTTCAGGAAGAATGCTTTGTGTGCGCCGCTAATCGATCGCGTACTAATGCATTGTTGACGTGGATCGCGTCTGGAAAAAGCTAGGCCATTGTAGCAATGCTAGATGTACCACAACTCGATATAATCATTGAATTTATAAGTACATATATCGAAAAACGTAACCGTGTTACGCTGAATGCAGGAAAATTGCTTTATGTAAAGTCGTACGTTCAATCGATTCGCTATTTCAAGCGATGATCTATGTGCATCGCCCATCTTCAATATGTCAAATATAATATATTTACGAAACTCACGTGATATTGTCGAAATTAAAGATCGCAAAATTGTTCATATGGGTTTTTCCTCTGCAATTATGTAGATAAAAGGAAAAAAGTTCCTCGACGAAAGGTTATCAGCTAGCTTTCGATGGTAGGTTCTACCATTTCTTATAATCGAGAAAAAACAAGTAGTTAAGGGAGACCAGGAAATTTGTTACCAAACAGAATAAATTACCTATTGTTAACCAGAGAGGAGGTTATAAAGAACACCTAACCTAACCCTATACTAATCCTCCTACACCTAAGTGATCAATCCCTTTATATCCTCTACACCTATACAGGGCGAGTCTTTGACTCTACTAATCCATGTTTTAACAGTATTAGATTGTTGAGGTCAAAAGAAACAATTTTTGCCTGTACCATGTTTTTCGATTCGACCCTGATAAAAAGATATAGCCATTCTAAGTTTTAATAATGAGCTGTGCCACCCTTGAAAAAAACAAAATTACCTTCAGAATACCTAGCTGAATCTATGACACTGCACATCTGTGGATCTTTTAAAAAAAGTTGCATTCAGACAAAGTACCTACCCAATTTTTTTTAAATTTCACAAATACAAGAATATATTGAAAAATTCTTAGCCTACTATAGAACCAAACAAAACTTCGATGTCAAAATATTTTATTTCTCAACATATTCTCCTGTTAATTGGATAAATTTATTACAGCGAACCTGCAACGTCTTTAGACCTTTCAAAACAAATGTTTATTCTTGCTCTGCAAACCAGACCTCCACAGCTTTTATTACCTCCTCGTTGAAAGAAAATTTACGACCTTTTAAACTTTTTTTCAGTTGAGGAAAGACATGATAGTCGGATGGATCCAAATCTGGTGAATGAAGGGGGTGTTTTAGTAATTCAAACCCTAAATCACAAATTTTTTGCCTGGCAACATGAGATTTGTGTGCAGGGGCGTTGGCCTGCAAAAACAAAACATCTTTGGATAGCTTTCCGCGTCTTTTCTCTTTAATTTTTTTCCGTAGAGTGGTCAGTAATATCGAATAGTAAAATCCGATTATTGTTCTACCCTCATCCAAAAAATCAATCATGATTACTCCATGGCAGTTCCAAAAAACTGCAGCGATAACTTTTCCAGCAGATTTTTGGACACGAAACTATTTAGTTCTTGGAGAACCAAAGTTGCCATTCCATCGATTGTTGCTTTGTTTCTGGATCTTAGAAATGTACTTAAGTCTCATCGATACTAACAATTCAAATAGAGCACAGATCGCTTCTGCCCTCGCACGCTTTTCGATAAATATTCAAACATCTGGGGATCCATTTTGCAGCAATTTTTCTCAGGTCCAAATTGACGTGAACTATATGATGAACGCGTTCGTATGAAATAAATATTCAGTGCTTCAGATATCCGTTTTAGCCCAATTCAACGGTCCGATAAAATCATGTCCTGAACTGCATCGATATTTTCGGGGACCGACAAAGAAACTGGCCTTCCCGATCGGTCATCATCTTCAATGGAAAATTTACCTCTTTTGAAGCTTACAGTCCAATTTTTCACGATCGCATACGAAGGACATTGATCACCAAGGGTAGTAAGCATATTTACGTAAAACTGCTCACCTCTTAACCCTTTAAAATAGAGGTACTTGATGATGGCTCGATACTCCAATTTATCGATTTTCGATAAATTGTCTAGGCTAACTAGATATCTATACATTCTCATACTTTTCAATTTATGAACATCAAATTACTCGAAAACGGCGCATTATACGAGGAAATATGAAGAATCTTTTTATTTTAAAAAACGTTCAATTAATCATTAGATGGCGCTCAGCTTCGTTTCAAGAGTTGGGTTCTTTGATTTTTGGTATTTTCATGGTACGTAATGGTTATAATGAGGAAACTGGAAGACGTGGGTGATATCTTGTGTTCGAAAAAGATTCATCATATAAATGATAAACCATATTCCGTAATTCATTTCATTCGATAAAACCGTTTGCGAGATAAAACTAAAAATAAATTTTCTTATGGTTTTTCAACAGCCTGTATCTTTTAAACCGAGGCGATTCGGAAAAATGTTAATGGAAAAAAAACTGTTGCTTTTGACCTCAATAATGTAGTGTTAAAATTTTGGCACAGTCAAAGACTCACCCTGTATACCTACCTACTAATCACGATCTTCCAAGCGGGTCATGTGATTGAACCATCGGAGGCTGTCGAGTTAACCTCAAAATCTATGTCCGAAAAGTACTAAGTAACATAGAAAACAGAACACCGAATATTAATTAATTTTTCAGAAATAATTATTTCTTGGAATACAAGGTGTACCAGAAGGGTCAGGGTGTCTCTTTTTCTAAAAACGAAACAAAAATTGTCAAATTTTCGAATTTGAATTGCATAAATTGAATTGTCCAAATGTGCACCACCAGCTGCTGGCACTCTTCTAATCGCGAACCTAGATTATCGATCACGATACAACACATCACTCTCGAAACTGCTGCCATTTCGACTCGACAACTTGAATTGCTCAAATATCGCCATAAAAAATAATCAACAGGACTCGAGTCCGGACTCCCGAGGGGTCATCCATGATCCTTTACAAGAAATTAAAAGCGAATCATGCATAGTGTGACAAGAAATCATTTTCGCTAATTGAACTCTCCAAATCGTTGGAGTTGTGGCACTATCTCCCAACATCTACGAAAGTATCAGGGGAAGTTTTATAGAAAAACAGAGAACCGAAAAAAGCGAGGAAAAAAGTAATAATATATAGAGTGTTCTATTTGAAATAACGGAATTTTTAGTAATTTTCCGTACAAGTCGCAACACTATATGTTCTTCTTTTCAAATTCAGCAATAAATGTTCAGTTATCAAATAACATAACATATGTTTAAGTTAAGAGGTTAGTGTTACAGGTGCAGCTTGGAGAAAAACCTCAGTAAAAAAAACCCTGTCTTCCCGTGGGCAGTGTAGAGATGACAAATTTGTTTACAAAACAAGTTTTTAATATTGAAGAACTTCTTTTTCATCATTGACATAAAATTTCTATTTCCATTCCCCATCTCAAGATTATGTCTGAGACAAAAACCAGAGCAGAAAACGAGACAAAAAAAGTATATGATGCAGGCTTCATCAGACTGATTCGAAGACTAAATGATATTTAAGGAAAAAATAATTTATTTATCATAGGTACATAACTTGTTCTCGAATTGCACTGTGAAGAACTTCGTTACCGCGTCAAAAATTTTTTCTTGATTTTCGTGAGGAATCACTCTCGTCGTCAGAAATCCCTACAGTAGGTACTGTAATTAATAATATTCCAAATCTTGCATTTGACCGGGAGGGTTTTTGGACCAGGTTCGGTCTTCCAAGTTCCAGGAACGCTACAGGACCATTTTATTGTGGAATCATCTCCCATAGATATATCAGTGTTCATTCATTAGAAAATAGGGAAAAACAGGAAAGAAATTCGAAAAACTTCTGATCTTCACCTTGTTAATTTATATTAATGTTTATTTCCCCTAATAAGAGCCAGTATCACAAGTTCTTCATAATGAATTAAAACAATATTTAATATTATCAATTATAAATAATGAGAAACAATGACAAATTGACGACGTCTGTTCATCTTGATACAGCCACAGTGAGATGATTTCATTGATACTGGATATTAAATTTTCTATGTCACGTAGTAAAAGTTATTCATTTGTCCCATAGACTCTTGTGGACATGCCGGTGTTGACAGCTTTTCGTCTGCAATAAGCACAGCAATTTTTTACTCAGCTCGACAAACTATGTATTCAGTATTGAAGAATACAGCGGCGGCCAGATCTGGTTCGTGACCATCCATGCCCGGAGTGTGGAAGGATCTATAGGTCACGGTTGGGTCTCTTCAGTCACAGGAGGGCACACAGTCGCAATTAGCCCTAAGAAATTATAAGTCTATTCTCACCTATAGTTTTTTTTTTTTTGAGTCTACAGCAATGAATAAATGAATTCAGTATCATCTATGTCGATTGAAACATCTGTTAGAAATCAAAGAAAACCTACATTACAAAGAAAGTTTTATAGAATACCCCTAGAAATCCAGATAATTAATCTAGAAAAATATAATATATTACACACCAATTTTCACCAAAAACCATTCATTATTCTCCGACATCGGCTCATATTTTCCATGTTTTTCAGATTACAGTTTACATACATTGTTATAAATGCTATTTTAATCATTATTTACTTTCCATGAAGCCGAATAATGAAGATAACTGCAAGAATGTTTCGATATACATATCTCTATATGATATAATCAATCATCAGCAATATGTACCAACGAATTATTCAATATTGCGTAAATGATAATTCGAACAAGCACAATCTTCAATTCAATACTTTCGCAGTATCCTTACTCAGGTACACGTAGCGCACAATATACGAACCACAAGACAATAATATTGCGTAATATCCAATATTGCGCAACTTTATAGAACGTCTTGGTGCCCCATTAGGTACGCCTCTCACTAATTCTTTTCGAAACTATTTCAATATAAACTTTTCTCATGGTTCCAACTTCCAACTATGTAGATTGCTAGACGCTACATTAATGAGCCATGAAATATTACTCAAAGTCAAGAATTGACCTACCAATTGGAATTAAAGAATGAGGTTACTTTACATCAATCATATTTGGAATTTCTCGCCATATCAAATATTTTACTCGTTCATAAGTTACGATTAATTGAAAAAATGGTAAATATCAGTAAATCACTCCTGTTTCCCAGTAATAAAGGAAGATAGACCCATAAAATATGGGTTATTTAGAGGCACCTTGGTGTCCTTTATCTAGCCTTACTGTATACGCTTTTCCAAATGCAGCTTGTATGGATGAAATGATTAAACTTATTAAATTCGAATTTTTACACACGTTTATTTATTGATTAGGATAGTTCTTTGATTTGAATAATATTCATTGTTCTATAACAGATATTTTCGATTTCATATGTGAACATCTTTATATGCTTTAAACTTTAAACTATATTATAGGAATATAAGGCCTGGGGGATGTTAAATGAAAAAGGTTCAGAATAAGAAATAAGAAAATAGGTTCACTTCGAGGTTTTCACAGTCGCCCTTCTTAAATTAAATGAGTTTGTTTTTATTTATTTCGAATCATAAAAATTTTGTACAGAATTTCTCTATCCACAAAACGACACAAAAATTAAATGGGGGTACGCTGGAGTAGATCTATGATCAATTACTTTGTAAAGACAATATACACGTTGACAAATTTAATCTAAAATTAAAATAAATGAACTGCAAAATTTCATTTATGCGTGCCAGATAAATTCCTATTCCTGTCGTTAAAAAGATATTTCACAAATTTCAACTACATAATTCGAAAATGAAGGAATTCGAGTCAACTATTTGAAATAACAATTTTGGGAGAGTCCGGAAGATTTGCTCAGGTAGGAGACTTGCACCATCTCAAATATTTCAATTCAATTTTCGCGGTAAATAACTTGCGACATACTCGTAACAAGGCACAACTAGTGTCGTCGGCTCCATTTTGGCCGCCATCAGAACAATTCGGGAGTTAGAGGGTTGAACGTGATTTTGTTGTAAGGGTTAGGAAGTTGGAAATTGAACAATTTTTGTTTGTTACAATGTCTAAAAAGTTTAATTGGTGCGTGGTGTTATTTAGTTTTATTGCTTTCATTGATTAATATTGTTTTACAAACGATGAGCCTTTTTAATAATAGGTAGTTGTGAAAGTTTCAAGAAAATATCTGTTGAATAGACTAAAAGGGAGGGTGGGAGACTTGTCTTATGCTATGATCTGGAGACATAATCAATGGTTTCCGCCACTGGGCTCAGATGAATAGTTCGCTTCAAAAAAAGAAAATTGAATAATGAAAATAAATATATAAAAAATATACAAAGGTTCAAAAAAGTGAAAAATATCTCAGAGAGAGTGACTGAAATAGAAAATATGTATTTCATACTCTGATACATCTGATGATGAAAACCTTGACATAGAGTATAGACAATCGTTGGTCATTGGAAATGGTTTTCTTTCAATATTCTTCCTGATAAACAAACTTATGGTCAAGTCTCTCTCGCCCCTGTTCAACTCTCCCACGGGTTAGCGGGACATGAGCCAATCTTCGGTTCCTAAATAAAGAATTGATGTACTCAAAATGTTCATCTCCCCATCACTCTACTACACTGCGCAAAAAATTTACGCACATTCTGAAAATCTCAATTTCAATGGAAGTTAACTCTACATTGACTTTATAACTTATTTTTTATGTTCTCTCTGGAAGGTTTTGAACGAAACACACACATTAAATGGAAGAAAAATTCAGGATTTCACCGAATCTTATATGAAAGAAGAGAAATGAACAATTTTCAAAATACTGAAATGCTGATAAATGATTTAATACTTGGTATTTCCACCCCTTGCGTTAATTACAGCTCGGCAACAACGTTTCATACCCCAAATGAGTGATCTTAAAATGTTCTGATCTAATCCTTCCCAGATTTCTCCGAGTTAGATTCCTCTGTCATTAAGAGTAGCTGGATGATTTTCTGAACTTCTCAGCCTTCTATTGAGGTTGTCCCAAACCTGCTCAATCGGATTGAGATCTGGACTTCTTGCTGGCCATTCCATTCGAGAGACTTCAACCTCTTCAAGGTACTCCTGAACGATGCGCGCACGATGTGGTCTGGCATTATCGTCCATAAAAATGAAATATTCACCAATGTATGGGGCAAATGGCACTACATGCTCTTCAAGAATGTTCCTTATATACTTATCAGGAGGCGAGCGGTTGCAATATACCGTTGTCTCAACGAATAAACTCTCAAGTAACGTTCTTGAATGGCAGTTGTTACCCGTGGTCTACCCTGTCCTGATGGTCTTCGGACATTCATACCTGTCTCCCTGAATCGCTGCAACATTCTGGACACACTCGTATGGGAAACTCCAAACCTTTCTGCAATTCTTGTGTATGTCCACCCTTCTTCTCGCAAAACTACCGCTTGGGCACATTCCTCTTGGTTCAAATTGCGTGTTGCGCGTTGCATAGCGATCGAGTGTAGAAAATCAAACGAAAGAAAAACTATTGATCACTAGAATTGATCGAGAACAACTGATTGTAGAATGGAGCCAATACATTCAAAATCTGATAATATCATCTGTTTTTATTCCTGCTGCTAAAAAAACATCTATATTGAAGAAAACCATTGAAAGTGGATAACATGTATGCATAATTCTGATAAAAATAATTTTATCATTGAGAACACCTTCAGTTGTAGAATAAATTTAAGATTTCCATAATGTGCGTTAATTTTTTTGCGCAGTGTATTATTTATCGTTACCTATGTGTTCATGATATCTACACACAACAAAATGAGTTGCTACCATTTACAGATACAACTTAAGTGGCTTCAGAGTGAAAAGAGACTCCCCATACTCTACTCAACTTATTTTCATTGTTTTTTTTTTTTAGTTTTCAAAATTTAATTTAAGCGGAAATGCGAGGGAAAATCCCTTTTTAGCTCAATCAAAATTACCCTACTTTCAATTTTGAATAATACTGAAAATAGAGCAATATGTATGTGAATAACAAATAGACGATATCACAGAAGCTCCGGCTCAGGAAGACTTCGCTTGTACGTGATGTATTCTTTTTCAATGACCTCTTGGTTGTATTCACTTCGGAATGATTCGTGAAAAGCATCCGCCATATTATGCTCAAAATTGATTAACTTTCACTAAGGATGCCAATTTCTAGTTATATCTTCAGCTATACATAGTACGACATGACTGACGTGAGATGAACATACATTGGAGAATATTCGACAGATTATCTCAAACTTGTTGCCAGGCAGTTGCTATTGCCAAATTTCAGATGAGATTATTTTTATAATTCAGGAAATTCTTCCGTAGTGTTTTCTCAATTCGTCTTCATATGAAGAGAAAATGCATTTGCACACAAATTCCTCCTTAACGAATTTAGTACCTATAGTATATCCAAATCCAAGAGGCCAGCGGTAAACATTGCAGCATGAAGTGATCACGCGTCAAGAACGTGATAACGCAGAGGTGTACTAATAAATTGAATTCCGAGAGCGTTATATTTAAAAACTTTTTGAGTGTTCCAGTTCCGGTGAAAAATGTGTATGCTTATCTACGAGTCTGAGTAATGAACAATTAATCTAAAGTTCCCACTTTAATAAATACTATGTATATAAATGTGTAACAATATTTTTTTTGTAAAAGTGACTACCCCGTAGTGTCGTCAGAAGATGCAGAACTTTCCTCTAAGTTGACGATGACTGGTGTTATATCATCCATAATATTATCCAGTTTCCACATGTCTACCTCAACTTTTTGTTTGACATGTTTCACGCACTTTCTCCATCTTTCGGAAGTAACCCGTGAGAGAGCCTCTTGAAAAAGATTTTGGACGTCAGCCATTTTAAATGTGGTGTTTTTATCTGCCACAAAATTCTTGACATCGGCCCAAATCAATTCAATAGGGTTCAGTTCGCAGTGGTAGGGCGGTAATCTAAGTACAGTAATATTTTGGGCCTTTGCGGTTTCATCCACAATGTATTTTTCAAAGTTTTCTTTGTTCTGCCTGACTATCTGCAACTATTGCGCTTTTATGAGGTCAGGGGTGAAATCAATATTTTTCTCCCTCAACCATTGTTGGATATCACTCTTTCTGAATTGTGAATTAGGAATTTTTTCCATTTTCCTTGAATGGTAAGGAGCATTATCTAAAACTACTATAGAATTTTCCTCCAATTTAGGAACTATACCCTCGACCACTTTTCGAAGGACTGACCATCCATTTCTTCATGGTAGTCACCAGTTTTTTTGGATTGGAAAGTCCAGAGTCCTCCAGTTAAAAAACCAGTGTCACTGCCAATATGACACACTATAATTATTTGCCCTTTGCCTGGAAAAATATATTCACTTCATTTGAAAAAGAATGTTGAAATTGTTTTCCACCAAAAAGGTACTTACATCAAGTTTCACAAAACTTTGATTGCTCGATCAACGATTTGGCATTCGATTTCCCGAAGGAAATCATTGAAACTTTCATATTTCCGAATATATTGGAGGAGTAGCAGTTGAGAATCATCAAATGGGCGTGTATAGATAATTATTTGGTGAAAGAATGATATTCAGAATGCTTATGACCAACTTATCGACTGAAAACTAATTGACGTTCATCCGTCACTCGATCGTTGATTCTCTGATCAAGCTTTATGAAACCAAAGGGTTAAACTCAAAATTCAAGACCTTCCCAGACGGATTTTTAATCCAGTAGATAATCCAGCAACTAACGCTTGCCGAGAAGATGTAACTGTTTCATCGGTCCACACTTTGGATTTAGTATGACCGGTATTTACCCAAGTTTCATCCAAGCAGTAAATCTTCCTGTTTTCATCACGGAAGGTCCTAATTTTCGTGAGATAGTTTCTTCTCCAACATTTAATGTCGTCACGGTTCATTAAAAAACTGTTGCGTTGGCGACGTCCATATTTGAAATTAAGTTTTTTCAATATTATAGAGAAGGTACTCTTCTTAAAATTTGGCAAGTTCGAGTCTTCATTAACTATTTTTAATACTTTCTCTATAGTCGGGTGTTCATTTCTGAAGAAAAACTCGTGAACTTTTCGCCGTATTACATTTTTATCGAAATCTGATAAGGACTCCCATTTGGTGGTCCGATTTTGATTTGTTGCCGGCTGTGATAGAACACCGGAATTTATGTATTCGGAAATAATTCTCCTAACACTTCGAGCTCCAATGCCAAGTCTCTCAGCAACTCGGAGTTCTACGTCCTTTAAACACATTCCTGCATTTTGAATAATCTCAATTTTATAAGTATTCAAAATCATATCTTTTATCTCGTCACTGAAGTGTCGTTTCAGACGTCTCTTTTTTCGAGGACTTAAGTCAACACGCGATTCCTCAGCAGTATCAGTACTTGATATTATCTTAAATGCTTGTAACTTGAATAACTTGCTACAACTATAAACCAATTTACGAAAGAAAAAGCAATGAATGATCTCTGCAGTTCTGCACAACAATTCGCATACAATCAATGAATCAAACGTAATGCGGTACTGCATTACTCCCACCTGCAAACATGGCGTTCCTGAAGCTTTGACCAATAAGAGGAGTTTCTTAAATAAGATCACGCGTTAGTCAGTTTGTTTACGCTGGCCTCTCGGATTTGGATAGACTATAACATTATAATATCTAATTTCCCAAATAACTGTTTGGGTCGAAGATTGTGTATAATCTTCTGATTCATGAAAATGTTCATGTTATCGCATAATTATTGAAATTCTGTTTGCTCATAATGATATTACAGAAACAATTTTTATTTGTTCCTCACAGTCAGTTTCCAAAAACACAATATTAATCAAGAATGTTTATTTAATCAAGTCACTAACTTGTAAAACTGACAATTAACTTGCAACATTTTTTCAAGTTAGTAGTATTATTTACATTACAAAATTTTGTTTTATCGTCATATATGTTGAAAATTATGGTACAATTGTTATTTCCAGTAACACAGATTTTTGATGATGAAAGAGTTGATACTGATGATGATGAACCATCTGTTGACTCAGAAACTGCTGAACTCGAGGACTGCAGAACATTTGTACTCTCCTTACTACCAAATAATTTGCTAGACATTTCGATAACTCATCGCAATTTCGGTGCTCTTTCACCCTCCTGCACGCTTTAGTGCTAAAATATCTCCACCCGAATCCGCAACCATAGTGGCTCCAGTTCTGCGAAAAGAGGGGCCGGTGTTTAAACCTAAAATATTTCGCTATTTGCTTTGGGACACCACCAATAGTGTGCTGGCCAGCATTAAGGGAAATGCACTTTCCATATCGGTATGTCAAAAAAAATCTTAGGCTTTCTGTTCCAGGAGGCCGTACATATTTTCTGTATAACATGCAGGGCTTGAAGCTGCAGCCATCATCGGTTATGGTGAATCTTCTTGTTGTTAAATTTTTGTTTGCCGCAATGTCACAATAACGTATTTTCCCATATCTTCTACATCATTCATGTTTAAGGAGAGAATTTCGTCACATCGACAACATCCAAAAATCCCAAATATTGTTACAATTTTCGCCAGCAACCACTGGTCATCAGGAGAATGTAAAAGAAATTGTTCAGCCTCTTCTTTACTTAATACCTCGGCCTTTTTTGGCGTATAACGCTCATTTTTTCGTTTCAGAAACGCTATTACCTTTTGAAATCTGCAAATGACAACTAAACGTCATATTTTAATTTTTTAAGGAAAACAAACCTGCGAACAGGGGCATTTTCTTTCATTTCCAAGCAGCTTTTCAGCATGGATCATTTTGCCCATAAAGTATTAGACTGAATCTAACTGATAGTTGATTCAAGTAGACCAACAAAACATCTTCAGTTACCCATCACACTATTTTTGTTTTGCCACTTTTTGAAGTCGTCGTATTCTCGCTCGTACCTTGAAGCTGATTTTGCAGGTAATGAACTTGAAGCTACACTGCTGGCTGCCTCAATAATTTCTTTTGGTACATTCATTTTCGCTTCCGCCAAAACAAATGTAAAGAAAAATAAACAGACATGTTTATAACCTTTTTACAAATAAGAAACAAATAAAATATAAAACAATACACCCAAGATAACGGGTTTTACTGGCTCAAGGAGGTAACTGACTCGCCTGCGGCTCGTCAGTTATATCCTCCATTCGCCAGTAAAAACCCTCTTACCTTGCTATTAATGTTATAATATATACTATAGTTTTTACCTTGGAAAGTGTAATGGATAATATTTCAATGGAATGTTTTTCGCTAGGTACATATTTCTTCTCTGGAAGTCATTGATTCCCAGGAACATTTGAAGCAGTGCATAATTTCCGGGGAAGTATTTTTCAAAGAAATCATAATATCTCTGAAATGGTCCATATTAGCAGGGGAGCCCAAGGGGCGAAATTTGGATTTACTCGAGCGTCGTGGTGACTAAGTGGATTATAAAGAAAAAAAAATAATCAAATGGACATATCGAGCTTGTTGATACCTTTAATACCCAACTTTTCTCTTCATCGACTAAACCATAGAATATACTACTGAACTGTTGAACGTATGAAAAATTGGTCTTCATTCAGCATTAGAATGAATATTCAATCAATTTTCAGTGATACGGTATAATTAATTATTGTGAAATTATCACCTATAAGTACTGTGGAATTAAATGCTTCAGAACAAGCCGATTTATTATCATAATCGGCCGAGACTCGTGATCTGTATGTCAAACGGCTGCTCAATAAATACAATAAATAAATCGTTTAACGTTATCACTTCGCATCATAAACAACTTTCCTTCCTAACAGAGCGCTGATTCTCTCGTTGGTTATGCTTTATTTATGCAGGGTGAGTTGGAAACAAGGTCGAAAAGTCGTATTTTATTCCCAAGTGGATCGTAGACTGAAAGGACGACCTTAGTTAATTCAAAACATTAAAACGGCCCTTAACCTCTGATTTTATTCAATATGTATTATGGAAAAAAGAAAACGATTTTTTTTTTACTTATCTTTATTGATAGCAGAACATTCCAACGAAAACATTTCACCAAAAAGATACAGTTTTAAAAAACAATTAACATTGATTCGCAAAAAACTATACTCTTGTAGGTTCTTTGGAAACCCAAGTAGTCTGATAACTATCAAGGCTAGCACTTCAAAATTGTAATAGTATGAGCTTGAGTTTATTAATTTTTAAAACTGGCCTAATATTGAGTTACCTCAGGTTGTTGATTTTAAGGTTGGTTCAAATCCATCTTTCTGTTGACTGTTTATGCTTTGAATTTAGGTTAGGTCAGGTGAAAAATATTCATAATTTTCAGAAGGATGGAATAATTGATTACAGCAATATTCTGAATATTCATTTCAGAACTGACTTTTCTAAAATCCCCAAAATTAAAATCCTCAATTTGAATATTTCGGGAATAAACATTCAAAATTTTCAAAACTAAAATAATTTCCACTGTATGAATGAATTCTAAATTTCAATAAAAACGATTATGTAAAAATATTCATCAACTATTCGCTTAAATTTTTGCATCTAATAAGTTTTCTCCATTTCTTTTTCTCTATCTTCTTTATGTTTATCTCTTCAATTTATTTCTCTTTTTCTTTACTTTTTGAATGATATTCTATTTCTTTTATATCTTTCTTCTTCATCTATTTCTATAGTAACCCCATTTGTTGTTTTTCCCTAAATTGATTGTTTCTGATGTACAAGAATTTTCTTCGTTCAGCACATTATCTAATATCTCATTTTGGTTTTCAACATTCCTCTTTATTTTATTTAATTCAGCATCGAGTGGTTCTCGTACTTCTTTTCGAATATTATGTTCGGTAAAATCTAATTCTTCCTTATTTCGTCTCTCTGCTGTTTCTTCCAATACTCTTGTAGTTGTTTCCCTTTTCCTTTCCATTCTCCCTGCATATTCTTTAATTTTTTTTGTTTCTAAAGAATTTTCCTTCAATTCCATGAATTTTTCATCAAATTTCCTGCTTATATTTTCCTTGATCTTCAATAGAATATGGACAGTGTTTTCTTTTGTTCTTGTTTTTTCTTCTTTCGCTTCAGCTGAAATCTTGCTCTTGGATTCCATATTTAGATATATTATTATTATTAATTAAATTGTCACACCTTGGATATGGCAATTTGTTACGATCCGTTCAATCCATATTTTATTTTATACATAAACTTGGTATTTTGATTAATGTAATCGCAATATATAACTGGATTCCAACTAATATTTCTAAAAATCCCGACTGAAATTTTTTTTTCTGTTACCATGTCATCATAAATTTC
Organism: Coccinella septempunctata; assembly: GCF_907165205.1. Taxonomy (NCBI): domain Eukaryota; kingdom Metazoa; phylum Arthropoda; class Insecta; order Coleoptera; family Coccinellidae; genus Coccinella; species Coccinella septempunctata. The sequence continues at coordinate 6,402,486 of NC_058190.1, read as the reverse complement.
AAATACTAAGCACCTCTGCATCTATGATAAATAACACTATTCAACAAGGGTTCTCCCACCTAAGAGATTTATATTTTTTTTGTTAGGTATTCCTCACCTTATTACAAAAATAATAGTACTTACGTTTGTTTAGCTCCCGTTATCAAAATAAAAGACATGCGTGAATTGTCCATGTTCGCACTTCTGTACCCTACGATACTTTATAAAATAAACAAACTATTGAAACAAGTTCAGTTTCTGGCAGCATTGAATGACTTTGAAAAAGAAGCCTGGTTGTCCTTTGTAGAAGCAGGCCCGGACTGGGACCACTTGGGGCCCTCAGCTGAGACCTATTAAGGGGCCCTATATCGGGGGGTCCGGGGCTCTACCCGGGAAATTTTTGAAAACGAATTAGGTGCTTGAAAACAATGAAAATGCATTTTTACGCTAGGTATTTATGCGAATATTATGATTCTCGACTTTTATTGACTTTATTTTTTATTAAAATTAGAAATTCACATTATTTTTAAGATACCACTTGAAAACACATTCTGTAGAACTGTCAATAATTACAAAGGTGTCAAAAATGAAAGTGGAGTATTGAATTGATGTGGCCGATACATCCAAAATTGAACTTGAAACAGATTATATGATTTTCACAAAAAAGGGTTGTCAAATCACGACACTCGTTCCGTTATCACAATACCATCTTTAGGTGGGTAAAGGTAAACTGAAATATATGGTATCGAACGAGAAGATATTTAAACAAGCATTTTTCTCTTAGAATATAGAATAACAGGAAGGAGCATATTGCTCATTTCAATTTGACCGGAATAGAGAAGAAATATGGCCGACATATATTTCCGTTTCAACAGTGGCGTAGGACAATGAAGTTTCCAAAAAACTAACTTCAATAGTCAGTTGATTCTGATTAATCAAAAAAATTTGGAAAGCACTGACGTAAAGTCAAAAGCTTTTTCACGCTCGTTGAAATTTATAATCGAAGCGGAAATTCACCCCGCCTAACACTGCTTGGCTATATACTTAATGGTATTAAGGTCTTTGACTTAACATCACCTACGCCCATGGAGTGTTATTGTCATGGGATAACCTTGTTATGTCATGAAATTCCATTGAACTTTAGTTCAATGTGAAATTCAGAAACTCATAATAATTACCTGATATTCAGCTTAAAAAATCACCTACCTATGAATTATTCACGATAAAATATCCAAAATCCTTATTTCCAGTAAATTTCAAGAATCCAAATTACCAAAATTAAGTTAAAACATCACTTTGTTCATTTGGCCACAGATAACAGAATCATTTGACTTCCAAGTCTGCCACTTTTCAAATCAGAATTTGGAAGACCAATATGGCCGTTTCCGTCGCAAAATTCCCGTCACATTTATTCGAAAAAGCTCCTTCCTGATATTCTATGTTCTAAGATTTTTCTCTATTCTAAAAATCTACAGGGGGCAGTGACAGTTTCCAGAACATTCTGAGCAATTTCATTTCAGAGTTGGTGAAAATCGGACTAGAGGGGTAATGGTAATTTTCGGAACGTTCAGATCAATTACAAAATAGGTACCAATCGGATGATCGGTCATTAAATAATATAGCAAAGGAAACCTTCAATAAATGCATAATGATATCATCTTTCCCTAGATTTCAACGAGTTGTTTTTTTATTCCTTTCGCATACAATTTTTCAAAATTTTTTTCTACAGGATTTTTGGTTTGCTTGTTTGTTTCATATTAGCAACTAAGCAGACGAAAAAATCCTGAAATTACTCTGAATGTTCTGATGTTCTGGAAACTACCTCCGCCCCCTCTAAATTTTTAACAGTAGAGAGTTAAATACAGGGTGTTCTCAAAGGTGAGGCTTTTTTTTTTGACAGGTAATAGAACTCCTCAAAATAATTCATAGTACCAAAAATCATTTATATAGAATATTTACCAGGGCTCAAGGTATGATTTCGGTAGTGCTTCGGATGCAATGCTACAGTGCTACAGAATGTAGCTTGGTAATTGCATATGGGTAGTCACATTCTCCAGCCACTGCATGCATCCGACGCTCTACCGAAACCATACCTTTATGAGGCTTGTGCCGGTGAAAGGTCAGTATACTGGAAACCGTCAGAGTCAGCGTAAGATTTTTGTGAATTTTCGGAGTGTCGCAAAGTAGTTGCCTCACGTTTACTCAAACAATGAACTTGTTGACATGATTTTAATTTATGGTGAATCCAAACAGAGTGCCAGTGCAGATTGTACAGTAGAGGATTTCCGTTAAGAAATCACCCAACTCCTCGGATGTTCATAAACTTGGTGCAAATATGTAGGGAACTGGAAGTTTGCACTGATCCCGGGGAGCAAATGTTGGCAGGCCTGTAACATCGCAAATGGCAGAAATCGAGGAGCAAATTCTGGACATAGTTGAGGAACAACCGACAACAAGTACTAGATCCATAGCCAGGGTCGTCGGAGTGAGCCACAGTAGAGTTTGAAAGACACTACAAGAGCAACTGTACCCCTATATACCATTTCCAGAAAGTTCAAGCACTCCAACCAGAAGATCATACTCCAAGAAAAGATTTCTGCCTGTGGCTTTTAAATCACCAATATCTAACAACATTTATTCTGTTTAGTGACGAAGCCACTTTCACCAGAAATGGAGAAAACAATTTCTACAATACCCATGTATGGTCTACAGAAAACCCTCACGCTATCAGAAGAACAGATTTTCAGCAAAGGTTTTCCTTGAATGTCTGAATCGGACTCCTGCGTGGAATGCTTATTGGGCTATTTTTTCCACCACCACGAATGTCAGGTGAAGACTTTCTCCATTTTCTCCAGAACAATTTGCCAGGATTACTAGAAAATGTTCCTCTCAATATTCGACAGAGAATGTGGTTGTTACTGGATGGAGCACCACCCCACTTTCGAAGCAACGTTCGAAATTATTTAAATAATGAATGGGTTCCCGAATAGGTGGATAGAACGTGGCGGATCCATTTTTTCCCCCAGATCTCAACCCCTGTGATTTCTTCCTTTGGGGTCATTTGCAAACATTAGTGTACAGTGACGGTGAAGTAGATAGTGCTGACGAACTAAAAAGAAAACGCATTGAAAATGCTTGTGAAAGCCTCACCGTAAAAACAACCTGTGTTTGTCTATAAATCTCCTCGTTCTGTACCAAATTTTTCAGTAAACCCTCAACAACCTGAAGATCTTATTGTGATCACAAAACACGTGTCGTGGTTTGCCACTCATTTTATGTGAAAATCATATTAATCATATATGTAATCTGTTTCTAGTTCCAAAATGCAGTATTGTAGCCACACCAAATGTATGAATGAATTAGGTGAAAATAATTTTTGTAATAAAAATAATTAAAAACGGATTTTAGTGATTAGAAAAATAACACTAAAATTAAAAACGAATCTGTGTGTTTAACAGTTTATAATGCTGTGATACTAGAATAGAAGGGGCTTAACTAAGATGCCTCAACATTTTACTCCCCTTGGCCTGAAGTAACAGCTTCTTTGTGGGCAACTCACTTGTTGAAGCTACTTCATCTATTATCTTTATCTACGTTAGTGGGGGCCCCTCAGGCCGGGGGCCCTCCGCGATCGCGGACCTGCGGACCTGGCCAGTCCGGGCCTGTGTAGAAGTGACCAAAAATTTTCTTGGCAATCACAAATCTCCGCAATATGTAAATATCGTCAAAACGATGTTACAGGCTCATCAAAAAATGGGATGCAACATGTCCCACCTAAGAGATTTATATTTTTTTGTTAGGTATTCCTCACCTTATTACAAAAATAATAGTACTTACGTTTGTTTAGTTCCCGTTATCAAAATAAAAGACATGCGTGAATTGTCCATGTTAGCACTTCTGTACCCTACGATACTTTATAAAATAAACAAACTATTGAAACAAGTTCGGTTTCTGGCAGCATTGAAGGATTTTGAAAAAGAAGCCTGGTTGTCCTTTGTAGAAGTGACCAAAAATTTTCTTGGCAATCACAAATCTCCGCAATATGTAAATATCGTCAAAACGATGTTACAGGCTAATCAAAAAATGGGATGCAACATGTCCTTAAAGCCCGTTTGCAACAGCCGAGAATTCTCTGGAGAATTCTCTACAAAATTTTCGCAAGAAAACGGCAGAGATTATTTTGTATGCAACTGATCAGAAAATTCTACCGAAAGTGCGTATGCAACGGTATATAATTCACGGCGCATGAATTTTCGACCAAATTCTCTAGACAATTCTCGGCTGTTGCAAACGGTCTTAAAAATACACTTTTTGCAATCACATATTAATTTCTTTCCACAAAATATGGGAGCCGTAAGTGACGAGCATGGAGAGCGATTCCATCAAGACATCGCGTCATTCGAAAAACGCTACCAAGGCAAAGGGGAGCCCTCTATGCTTGCTGATTATTGTTCGTCCATCGTTAGTGAAATACTGGAGTCGTCCTACAGCAGAAAAGACAAAAGATCTAAGCGATTGGAATCTTTTACACCATTGCAAATATTATAATGCATTGTTTTTGTTAAAAATCATGAATATAATTTTTAAAAAACAACAAGAGCTAACTTGCACTTTTTATTTATCGTGCGTTTATACCTTGGCTACGAAGATTAAAAATATATATATTTTCCTTAGGTGGGAGAACAAAGCTATAATTTTGTCGATCAGTGTAATTCTTATTCCTTAACTCATAATTCAATGAAAATCTCACAATCATTGAACAAACTAACAAAATTATATGGGGAAACTCGAACCATAACAGTTCCCTACCCATTTGAGATAGGGAATGCACAGGCTTTCTATAATGATCTGTATAAACGAAAAAACTTTTTACGAAAATTTCTCTTTGAATCATAAAACCTAGAGACCTATTCAATTTGAAATGAATCAATAAGCAAATTATTCAGCGAGAAAAAATAAAATACTTATATTTTCCTGAAAACGGTTGGCGAGTGGTTGCCGAAACATGGTACAGAATGAGCCAAAAAAAAATACCTCATAGGGAAATAAGCCTACTATAAGCATCAATTATTTCAAGTCAACAACGATCCACGTGTAAGGAGCTTATTGGGTACCCTTGGTTATGATCTGGCCTAGTACTCTTAGGAGTCTAGGACACCTCAAACCAGGTATCGAAAGTCTGGAAGGAACTATGCACAATTTGGCGAATGCGCAGGGTATATTCGAATATTTAGATACCAATAACATAGAACAAAAAACACAAAATGATTCCTGTAGAATCTCGGACGGTCTTCTTGATAATGATGAAGTCAAATTAAAATTATTAAGATTTATATCCATGTTTTCAACGCAAAGATTACGTATTTTTTGTTAATATTAGTGAAGTTAACATGGAGCTACCTAATTTCTAATTACATTGGTACAGTTCTGTTCATGGTTAGTGATGGGTTGTTATTCTTTCCATAATTATTTGATTGTGGCTTGAAGGTATTTGTAAGAAAACCCCAATCAGAAATATGCCTGTATACTGTTTTATACAAATATTTGAAAGGCCGTAAGATTTGTTCTCTTAGGTGACTTTAGTTTTAAAAAAAGACAACATCGACAGCTAAATTGCTAATGTGTCACGTTTTCATAATACATAAAGCTATAATGTGAATTTTGCTATACATGATTAAAAATAAAACCGGTGCATCTATAATTCGGTTAAATGAATCACTATCAATTTTATTGCAGTAAAAATGATAAAAAACGGTTGTGTTACTTTTATCAACGACAACTGCTTGCTGCATTCGTTATTCTTATCTTTTACATGTGTCCCACGTTTGGGTTTATTACCACCAATGAAAAAGTTTGTAATATAGCACGAGATATAAATTATTCTTAATATAGTGCTATATTATGTATTTCACGATACAATTTTTTTTTGCTACAAGCAACCAGTCAACTGGCAATGTTAAATTAGAATTTTCTCTTATAAGTTAAATGCAATTCGTCAAAAAAATGCGCTTACACCTTCATACCAAGTCAAAATATCCCACCAACTCTGAATTGTTCTACACAGTTTTTATCTATTCTTAGGTAAAAGCCCTAATCATTTTGAACTTGGGGTTTGGGAGAGGATATAGATGGAGTTGAAAAATCTGTGTTTTCACTTCGTTATTTTTCGTATTTCTCATATCATTTGAAAAAGGTGAAATTATCACTGGAGGATACTGTTTTTTAAAAGCGATTTGCGAATTAAATGACCGCCTTGAAATGGTAGTATGTTTTTCGTTCCTTCAAGATGTTGTAAAGGACCATTTTTGTTCGGAATTTAATGTAGATTATTTTTATATTCAACTTTATTTGCGATACCCGGTATTGTTGCATTGAGGTATTCGAGACATACATTCCCAACCACTGAAACATATGCATTTCATCTTCGGGTTAATATTTTTGAAATCTAAAGTATTCAAACTTTAGCCAAAGAAGATAACGAACATTAATTCTCCTCAAGCTAGTGCATATTATAATATTATTCTGATCTCTTATATTTTTCATGCAAATAACTGGATTTGGTATGCCTTCAATCAGTTTGTATAAACTTCAATTATGTTCGTCTCATATTTTCCGAAGGGATTCGACATTGTGATAAAATATGTATTAACAGATACTTTTACGTAGAACGGGCAACATAGCGTTGACCCAAAAATGTTTTGACAAGCATCATAACCCCACATTTTCGTACTATACTGAATGAAATGTGTCAAATTTCCATGGCCAACCGACTTCTAAACTAAAGGTGAATAGAGTATAGTTACAGAGTCCTTGTTGTGAATAATTATTTCGCATAAAATTTGATAAAGGCTCAAGAAGCAAAATGAGATTGAATGAACCAGAATTAACTCGAGAAATAAGCGTCTGCTGAATTATCAATTATTATTAATTATCCTAATTAATATACTTGGTTAAATAACTGTTAAATCCTCCGTTGAATTCATTTTATGAGCGTGATATTATTTCCTCAGTTAAATAATTATTCTGCGACAACAAACAATATGTCGGAAAGAAAACCTGAAGAATATCAAATTACAACGATGAAAATATTTGTTATATTTACAATTGACAGCAGTCTACTTTCTCAAAAAAATTTTTGATTTCATACAAAATAGTTTCAGTATTGTTTTATTTTATCAAGAACCTCCACAATTCTGGGAGAAAAAGTTGCGACACAAATGAGACGCATATTATTATTGAATTTGTTTTTTCAAATTTTGCATTTAAGTTTAAATGCAGAATTTTATGCAATCTTATGTTCGGAGAAGAGTCATCACATCAATGAAAAACTATAGTAATATTACGAAAATCATTTTATTCGATTAGACGTCTAGAAACGTTGTTTCAAAGATGGAGACTTGATAATGGATTCATTTAATTTTTTCAAAGAATGACCAAGATGAACAAATCAAATTTTGAAGAGGTAATTTTTGAACAGAGATGCACCTGAAACTCTTTTTCTCACTCATCCCCCATAGCTAGAGAGGGGTGAAATCGACAACCTCGTTTTATTTTCTACCATAACATTTCCCAGGCTTTGAATGTCATCATTGAAAATGACGCGTTGGACAGATAATTCCATTCGAAAACTTTATTGGTTCTTGAGTTTTTAACGTAAAAATGAAAATAGCTTTGTTTTGGTTCGCACCCAGAACTGTTGAGAATCGGTTCAAACTACATAGTAGAATAGGAATGTTGTGAATTATTGAATGTGCGACTGTTCTGAACCAACGAGGATGTATTGATATCTAGTTAGCCTAGACCAGCTCCATGCATACAAAAAATATTGCGTTACCATTGCAAAGAAAAATAACACATTAGAAGTTTCAGTGTGAAGTTTAAGGTCAAAAAAGCAAACCAGAGTTAGGCAATTAATTAAAAGAAAGAAGATGTCCACCGAAATTGTGAAAATCGAAAAATTGGAGTATCGAGCCATCATCATGTACCTGTATAAAAGGGTTAAGAGCTGAGCAGATTTACGAAGATATGCTTAAATACCCTTGGTGATCAATGTCCTTCGTATGCGACCGTTAAAAATAAGACTGAAAGCTTCAAAAGAGGTAAATTTTCCATTGATGATGATGACCGATCGGAAAGGCCAGTTTCTGTGTCAGTCCCCGAAAATATCGATGCATTTCATGACATGATTTTATCAGACCGTCGATTTGGGCTAAAACGGATATCTGAAGCACTGAATATTTCATCATATAGTTCACGTCAATTTGGACATGAGAAAAATTGCTGCAAATTGGATCCCCAAATGTTTGAATGTTGACCCAAAGCTTGCAAGGGTAGAAGCATCGCGTTCGATCTGTGCTCGATTTGAAAACAATGTAGACTTCTTAAACCGAATTGTTACTATGGATGAGACTTGGGAGGGCACGTTTCTACGATACAGTAACAAAGTATCAATCGATGGAATAGCGACACTCTGGTTTTCCAAGACCTAAGAAGTTTCTTGTCCAAAAATCTGCTGGAAAAGTTCTTGCTTCAGTTTTTTGGGATTGCCAGGGAGTAATCATGATTGATTCTTTGGATAAAGGTAGAACAATAACCGGAGATCACTATTCGACATTACTGACCACTCTACGAGAAAAAATTAAAGAGAATAGACGCGGAAAGCTATCAAAAGGTGTTTTATTTTTGCAGGACAACGCCCCTGCACACCAATCTCATGTTGTCATGCAAATAATTCGTAATTTAGGGTTTGAATTACTAGAACACCCTTCTTATTCACCAGCTTTGGCTCCATCCGACTATTACCTCCTTCCTCAACTGAAAAAAAGTTTAAAAGGTCGTAAATTTCCTTCCTACGAGGAGGTAATAAAAGCTGTGGTGGTCTGGTTTGCAAAGCAAGAAGAAACTTTTTTTTTGAAAGGTCTAAAGACGTTGCAGGTTCTTTGTACTAAATGTATCCAATTAAAAGGAGAATATGTTGAGTAAAAAAATATTTTGACATCGAAATTTTATTTGGTTCTATAGTAGGCTAAGATTTTTCAATATATCTGAAACCATCGAAAAAACGAATCAAAATAGGCATATCATTACTGTTATATCGTTTGTGGTATTCATTAACACACGTTTAGTGGAAGACTGGTTTATTGAACATATTCAATTTATCAAAAATGCGACGGTACATTCTGTACAACAAACATGTTATACACATGTACAGTTACACCAAAAGTAAAATCAAAGATTGAACACAACTTCATAACAATTACCTCCGTTAAAAATAAAATATGCTCTTTGTCCTGTTTTCGAAGAAAATTTGAAAACCGGAAAAAAGGAAATAATAAATATGTGATATGTGTTTTTCAAGGATATTTCATGACAAATGTAATAAATTGGGCAAAGCCAATCATAGATTCGAAAAAGAAAATTATTTTTCACATCCCTCCGGAAAAAAAAAACAGGATTTGCACCGATACCCTACCATTTCAAGAATTTTCCACCAAAAATAACCAAATAAAAATGAAGGGTAAAACCAGTAGAACGAATCTTCGAAATTTCAATTCTCTTTTTATATATCGTGTGTAGTTTAATACCTCTTAATTGTTACTTCAATCGCTGAAAATTTGCACGTCTGGCAACATCAACTAGTAAAATGCATGTGAATAGTCACGTGGTATAATTCCCTCTAACTTAACTATCATTTAATTTCTTTAAAATTGAAAACTTTATGCCAAAATGAACCGGTTGGCATATTTTTCTGGTGTGACCTGGATTGAAGTATTCAAGAAGACAATAATAATTCTTCGTAGAATTCGCGAATTCCAGCAATAAATAAAATAACTACCCCAAAACTATCCAGACAAGGGTTGTTTTGGGTTGAAGTAGTTTACCCGCGGTGGATGACATTGAACTTGGTCCGAACGACCTCCATTCAAAAGAGCTTCCGCTTCCTCCCATCCTACCCCTACGTTAACGTTGTTGTACGTGACTAGGGGCACGGGCAAGGGCGAATCCTTCCGGACGCAGGACCGGCGCTCTTGCGCCAGGTCGGTCGGTCAGCTGATGCGGCGCCGTCGACGCTCGATAAAACTACGACGACGCTCTCGATATTTATGGGGCGATCGAAATTCGGTACTGGGGCAAAACGCATTACGGACGTTGTCGCTGTGGGGAATGGAATTTCCCATGCATTTCGACATGTATTGTTTGAAATGTGACCCCGATCAGTTTTGTCGATGTGCAGTTTAGCCAAATCGAACTGAGGAAAACACACTAAATTTCGTATCTCGATACGGAATCCAAAAGGCGCTGTTGTATTGTTTGGAACACAGAATGAAAATCTCACCTGAAATAACATCTTGTAACGTGGTTATCTCGGAGAAAACTAATCTCGAGCGCCAGCTATTCTTTTCACTAGGAAGAATAGCAAACCTACCAGAGTAGCTGCTAGTCGGAGACAGAGTTCGCTGTTATCTAGGGTGGTAGCGATAACGAAGCAGTCAAAATCAAATTATGTACTAGTTTATTCACACCTTCGGAAACTGATTATATGTACAAGGGAGATATGTGTAGATATGAAATATGAGCGAATCTATAAGCGAACATACATTCGGGAAATTCTATCCGGTCCCAGGCACTTCATAAAGTTTATACCGGGTGCTGTGAAAAATCAAAGGTTCAATAAAATGCGCCAGCCAGAACTGACGGAATGAATACTAAGGACTTGCTATACGGTATCGAGATGTAATTGTATTTCTCCAGAAATGAAACACAACCAGGGTGGGTCTATTCGAGACTTTTATTCGCTACCCCAAGGACTATAACGCACCATGACTGATAGCGAATAAAAGGTCTATTTTTAGCGCAACTACGGGATTTCACTGACGACGGGCGGTATCTCTTATTCTCTACCCCAAGGGCTATAACGCGCCATGACTGATGGAAAAGAAGAGATTTCGGATTCAACACTTATGACGCGGACAGGGGGGTTTACGGGACTATCCCTTCAGTACCCCAAGGGCTTACGCACCATGACTGATAGCGAAAGAAAATGTCAGACTCGCAAAATAGGGTGAAGAACGATAAAATATAACAGAAAGCGATACAGTACAGCAGTGTCAAATTCAAAGAAGTAACCGGTGTAGGTCTAACAAAGAAACTGAACGGAAACTGATGCAACATAAAATCATTCTTAAACGGCGAAACGCAGAAAATACGGAGCATAAAACTAACCGAAATAAAAGAGCAGTAAAAAACGACTGAAGTAACCGAATCAAAAGCAGAAGTCGCCAAGTGAAAGACTGAAGTAAAAGAACCAAAGTGACCGTCGCGGGGGAAAATTTGCTGTTATAGGCAAATCCCTCCACACGTTAAAAATCTGAAAATTCCAGAATGCGACAAGAATGAAAAACGTCGTCAGCTCCGGTTTATCGCATATGAACATCAACATCTTCAACGGCATGCAAGAAAAACAACGTTGAATACAGATAAACGGTTTTTTACATTTACTCTGCCTATCGGAATGAATGTACTGAACATTTGAGAACTAAAATATTATATTTTCAAAGACGGAAATGTAAAACGAAAGGAATGCTCTAAAATGAACTCCAATTTTCCTCACAAAACTGGGATTCATTACAATCTCCACCTGACCAGTGGCGGCCCGTCATCAGGGACGGCAAGGTCGACAGAGCCGACCTTAAAATTTCGGCTAGCAAAGATGTAAATTCTCACTTATGTCAAATTACAAAAATTGAATTACCTATGTACCAGGTGATTGTTTATATTGCACTCAATAGCTCCAATACTCCATTCACTTTTATTTTAGCATTCGGTTGGCCATGGAAATTTGACACATTTCACTCTGTATAGTACGAAAATGCGGGGTTATGATGACACTTGTCAAAACATTTTTGGGTTTTAAATCAGCGCTATGTTGTCCGTTCTACGTAAAAGTTTCTTTTATTACGTATTTTATCACAATGTCGAATCTCTTCGGAAAATATGTGACGAAGATAATTGAAGTTTATACAAACTAATTGAAGGCATACCAAATCCAGTTATTTGCATGGAAAATATAAGAGATCACTATAATATTATAATATGCGCTAGCTTGAGGAGAGTTAATGTTCGTTATCTTCTTTGGCCAAAGTTTGAATACGTTACATCAGTTGTAGATTTCAAAAATATTAATCCGAAGATGAAATGCATATGATGTAGTGGTTGGGAATGGGTATCTCCCGAAGGAATTAACAGATAATTACAAGAATGTTAAATTCTTCAACAAAAATCATCTTGCATCAATATAAGTTGAACGAATTGAAAGAAGTTTCAAGTCAAGATGAACTTCACCTTTGAACAACAATTTCACATGAATAAACAATTAACAGGACAACTGGCGCGTATTTGTGGTTGTTCATCTTAATACATTGATATAATAATAATAATTAGGTATTTATCGGTACCTAAAGATATTTAGAATGTATAGGACGAGTCAAATGGAAAATAGAAAAACCAATTTTCGGGAACTTATTCTACGATGACATTCATCGAAAATCTTGTAGTAAACTTTTCGCATTAATTCACTCAAACATAAAATTCTCAAATGCAACCACTTTTTTGGGTCTCCCAATACAAGGAAATTCTTTGTCATCCTCTTCATTCACAATCTTTCTGATTGTGGAAATATTTAGCTGAAATATAAGTCGTTTAGATTCAGAGGAAACATTATATAAATTATCTTACATTGAATGTGTTCGCTACCGTCTAACGTATTGTGGATTTTAGAATATCAGGGTTACCTACCATTTGAATGAGCGGACCTGAATTCTAAATAGCACTTCCTGAACCGATGTCTCTTTTGTCAATCACTTTCGGCATTTTCGTAATAAAACTTGATATTAGATGTGACAACGGCGTTATGACATTAACGACATTTCATGAGTGCCAACCTTACTCGTTCTAGTTGCAAAAACTTGAGAAAATTATTTCATGGTCAACCGACTGTTAAAATACATGTGAATGGAGTATAATTACCTATAAGAAGTATTCCAAATAGAAAATTTGTGAGAAGAGAACTAGAGAAGATGTAATCCAGAAAGAGAATAGAACAAAGTGGTATATTTTTTCTTGAATTGAATGCTATATTAAGAAACACTTTTGAAACATTTTTCAATAGAATTTTATCCCAAGCTAGAGGATTGAATCATGTCTGATTTGTAGTATTTTTATGAGAACTATAATATTATTTCCAAATATTCAATATCCTATCGATAAATAATTTACTCAACTTATTCTGTATAGAAGTAGTCTTTTTTATTTATACTCAAAGGTCAGAAACGTAAATGCAAATTGATAGGCAATTGATATGCGTTGATAGTCATACTAATTATTCTATATCTTGTCACCGAACGTCCTTCCTCGACATATAAAAAATCACCAAATTCCAACATGACTGCATTTTTTCATAAGCTTCCATTGGAAATGTTGAAATTTTGCACACAATTTCAACACAACTGCTTTTATTCTTATATTTATTCCTCAGAACATGTTCAGCTTTATGGTATTCGAGCGATTTCTACTCTCGAAAGCTCTTAGTTATTATTGTTCATTTGTTAGAAATTGGTGTTAAGAAGCAGGAATATATTCTCAACACAATTGTTATTATTGTTCAATCTAACATCCCAAACGACCGTGTGTCCAAATAAATATACAAGTCCCAAACCAACCCCTCAATTTTAATGATTGCAAGACTTTCCACAAACTCATTACTAACACTTACCTTTTACTCAAAAAAATTGTTATTTGTCAAAATCCGCTGTCACTTTATTAGGGATTCGATAGGGGATTGACGAAATCGAAGCTAAGAGTCAATTAAATGGGCTTAGGTATCCCTTATAATTTAGGGATCGTTGGTGAAAACAGGCATAAGACCAAAATTAACTATTGAACAAAATATAAACAATCACCCTTTACATAATGTATAAAAATTCAAAAAATCACATAGCTCTCCATGAATTTCATAAAAATCAATCAGGTTTTTATGGATTATGATACTTCTTTTAAATACACTGCGTCATTTCAAATCCCTCATTTACTTAGTCCGTACACAAAAGATGCTCATCTCGAACAAAAAGACGAAAGTGCCGCCTATAGGGATGGGGCGTTATTCCCTAACCTGTTATTTAACAACGGTTATTCGAAAAAAGCAATAACTAACCGTTATATGTCCTGAACAATAACAGGTTGCGCAGTAACGTTACGCGAACAGTCGGCGTTGAAAAAGCCGTTTATTCAGACCGTTTCTGATATAACAGTCGTCGACGTTGGCGTTGAAAAAGCCGTTTATTCAGACCGTTTCTGATATAACAGTCGGCGACGTTAGCGTTGATGGCGTTTAGTTAGACCGCTTATCATATAACTGTCGACGACGTTGGCGTTGAATAAGTCGTTTATTTAGACCGTTTCTGATATAACAGTCGACGACGTTGGCGTTGAAGCCGTTGAGTTCAGCAGAGAGGTTGTTTCTGGCGGTTATTGTTTAGTTAAACCGTTTCTCATATAACAGTCGGCTACATTGGACTTGTTGGCGGTTAGTTAGATCGTTTGTTGGCGTTTATTAACAGTTTACACTTTTCAAACGGATAACGTTGGCCATATTCTCGACTCTCGATCTCGGTTGATGGTTCTGTTACGTTAGCGGGCGGATGGGAGGCTGTTATTGGTACATTATGTTGTTCACATCGAAGTGATGAGATTGGATAAAATATCGGGAGGAGCACTCACCGCAGATATTAGCCGATATTAGCGTATTATTTTATTGGCTGTATAGAATTAATAAATCGAACTTGGAATAGGACGAATGGGTAATGAGAGTATCCAGATGAAAAAAACAAATGAAAAATGGTTATTAAAATATTGGGGAACACATTGAATACTCTAATATTTTTCATCAGTTGCGAAGTATTTCACTGGTTCAGAAAAAAGTAAATTTTTTTCACATTAATGTAACATTGAGATGAATGAAAGAAGTAAACATCCACAAAAATTATAATCAAAAATTTCCAACTCAGTCGTGACTCGTTTACACCCTAAATTTGTAGAGAAAACCCCTTAATCGACAAACCTTGAAGATGTTATCGGTTTTCAGAGCAAATAACGTATTCACCTGTTATCAACAACCGTTATTAAAAAAAAACCATAACGGTTGATAACCGTTAGTGAAAAATAACGTTATTGCCCATCACTAGCCGCCTATAGAATCTTTCCTAGCGACCACTCGTTCAGGTACCATCTTCCGGTCCTGCCTGGCCTGACCTCATAACATAGCGTACCAATTTCTGTTGGATTTTATTCAGATAACGATAAAAAGGTTTTTTTTTATGAATATCCGATAGTTCCAGTTTCACAGAACAAATCACAAGAGACCGTTGTTACTTAAAATAAATTTTTGTCGTGTTTCATACATGTCATAAAAGTGCATGCTGAATAAATAATACCAATCAATTTTGGATCATTTCCCAAAAACTTTACAAAGAAAATAAAATGCTAAGCACCCAAAACTTGATATCATATTGTTGGCTCAATATACTAAAGGTAGGCAGAGTCCCGAAGGTTCTGTGAAAATTGAGCTCTATCCGGCGCATAGTTTTTTTATTCATTTATAATTAATTGTTATATCCTATTTCCAAGACACCTTAGTTTGTACATTTTGTATAGTTGGTACATTCGAAATCTTTTGTTCGTACGAGAACTAGTGTTTGATTCGTTGTCTTCTCTTTTCAGGTGACAAATTCCGATTGGTCCTAGCGACAACACTCAGAGAAGATGGCTATCCAGATGGTTCTGACTGGAATCCCCAAGGGTTAGAAGCAGAAGGTTCTAGGGCCGACAGTTTCGAATACGTCATGTCGGGAAAAGTCTACAGGATAGAAGGAGATGAAGCATCGAACGAACAATCCAGTAGATTGTGAGTATTTTCATTCACCTATTTTTTTCTCAATGTAAAAAAAGGTCTCCAGGTTGTAATGTATGTGACCTGATACATGAACATCAGTAAGTGTTACTGTTTTTATTGTTGAGCTTGGTCCAAAATCTCATTGCCATTTTTAACTTTTTTTAATTATTATGACTATCTACAAAGTGTTGTATGTTATTATTGTTATAGAAATATTCTGAAATACTTTATTCGATCATCATGAGTTTTTTCTCTTCACTTGGGGTTTGGTATATTATTTTTTACAGAATATTGAAAAATAAAACTATTTAGATAACGGCTTCCCGTACATTATTTTCATAAACTTCTTCAGGGATACCCATTAAGAAAGCTTAAAAATTTTGCGATTTTTTCGAAAATTGCTGATATTCGATAAAAGTGTATCTTGAGAACATAACCATAAATGGTTTTTGTGGCCATAATTTGGTTATGTGGTATGTACGGGGTGGGCAAAATTCGATGGGATTGAATGACAGCTCTGTTAATGCAAGAGCTAGGGAAAAATGGATGGCACGTTTTCGACCCCGATTTTCGAAAAATTGTTAATTCCCAAAACCGAATCCCTCTATCTCCTTTTGTTTTCAAGTTATAAGTGAAAACACATTTTTCGGCTCTTCGTACTGGTGCCTCTATTTCGTAAAGTATCAGTGATATCGAAAAACAAATGTTACATTCTATAAATACTTTTTCGTGTAGACTACAGTGGCGTAGTCAGAGATTTTTTTCAGTCCGCCACTTCAGTGATATAGTGGTAACTTTCATTTTTTTGAAGATAAACTATGTTGTTTTCACAAATTCCAGTCCCATATTTTTTTCTGATTCAGAATATATAATATAAGTCGTACCTCTGATTGTTCTTCCAATAAAGAAACTCAAAAACTAGTTCGCTCAAGTTGGCAGGTCATTGTCATTGATAATATGATAATGAACTTAATGCTGCTTCCTATGTTGTGTCTGGTTATGAGAGATTTTAGAGATCACTTTCATTCCGGATATTCGAGAAGATGCTCGTGAAATGAGGAAATTATGAGAATTTCCATGACTATTTCATATTTGACAATTAACCTGTACTAGTACTGGCAGAGCCTTATTTGTGAACGTGTTTGAAAAGGCTGTGTCACTGGTATTTAGATTATATACTAGTTGAAAAGGTTTCGGAACATATTCAGTTGAATCCAGGTTTATAAAATTTCCTGAGAGTGATTCATTCCATATTGGAAACTTTTCATCCTTTCAAATATCCGGAATGAAAGTGATCTTCAAAGTCTCTCATATTAGTAATAATGGGTTGGACATATGAGGATATTGAATCAACTGGACTCAAACCTCTTGGCAAAACCATCGGATGTTATGCCGATCATTTTCGATTTTGAAACGCCCTTTGAAACGATCATAGCTGACCGTCCTAGTGCAATAAGTTTCGTAAATCGTTTGAACAAAAAGTCATCCACGTGGTTTACTGATGGATCAAAATCAGAAAGGTGCACCGGCATTGGCGTATATGTACCTAAATTTAGGATCTCCAAAGCCCTGGGAGGTGAACCCTCTATTTTACAGATCGAGGCACTGTCTGTTTACGTCAGGAGTGCTCAGGAGTGCCTTAAAATGAACCTCAAAGGTACGCACCACCACGGACAGCCAGGCCATGCAGAGGTCCCTGGAATCACACTGCCAGAGATCTCTGCTGACATGGAAGTACCATAATACCATGAAGTAAATGGCCAGAGGCAACAAAGTGACTCTACTATGGTTACCATGGCACTGTGGTGTTGAAGGAAACGAGAAAGCCAATGAAGTTGCAAAAAGAGCATCAAGGTTAATACCTGCAGGACCTGAGCCTTTCTGTGGAAAGTACCAATACAAGGCAGCGGTCCAACAATAGGAGTTGAACAACAGACTAATCCTCTGGAGAAACACTCCTGGACTCAGTCAAAGAAATTCGTTATGATTTCACCGACCTACACCAGAAAACTGCTAAAGCTGTCACGAACTGAGCTTTAGGTGATGGTGGGACTGCTGACAGGGCACTATCGGTACAAATATCATTTGTACCATATGGGTAAGTCAGCAGATGAGATTTGTAGGCTCTGTGGATCAGAAGCAGAAACAGCTGAACACATGTTATGCAAGTGTCAAGAGCTGACGGACCTAAGAACCACTCATATGGGGAAACCGGTCCTGGATACTCACGAGGTAACGGCTAAGGTCCCTAAGGATGTTGTCAGTTTTATCAACACCATTGACGACCTCCTTCGGTTCCTATGAATGAGTAGGGTGGAGAACAAAAGATCTACATGGTCGCAGTTCCCGAAAGGCTAATAGAGCCATAACGACACCGGTTCAAATAATGATAATAGTAATAATTTATTCTTTTAAAATCTACTATTTTGTTACAACTTAAATATTTGAAAAATAAACCTTAGGAAAGCCATTAAAGGCAAAGCCTGTGTCATTTATTAACCTGACACAATTTAGGAGCATAAAGTTCATTATCATATTATCAATGAAATGATCATGCCTGCTAAACTACATAGAACTAGTTTTCGAGTTTTTTCATTGGACGAACAATCAGAGACACGACGTTTGTTATATGTTCTGAATCAGAAAAAAATATGGAACTGGAGTATGTAAGAATAACACAGGGTTTATATTTAAAAAAATAAAAGTTATCACTATATCACTGAAGTGGCAGAAAGAAAAGAATCTTTGACTACGCTCAAGGGCGGTCCTAGACTGATTTTCTGGGGGGGTAATAATTGAAACAACAATTGAAATTTCAAATTAAGACTTCAAATAACACCCTATAGGTATCTCTAGGTAATATTTGCAGACCCTTATTTTATTTCTTAAAATTGTACAAGGAATATCTCCTTTTCATTTCATTATAATATTGTTTTTTTTTAGTTTTTCATATAAAAAATTTAAAAAATCGCTACTGCATTCAATATTTGTTTTTCCATATCACTGACACTTTACGAAATAAAGGCAAAAGTACGAAGAGCCGAAAAATGACTTATATCTTCAAAACAAAAGGAGATAGAGGGATGCGGATTTGGCCATTAATAATCTCTTCAAAGTCGAGGTAGGAAACGTGCCATCCATCCTCTTACGTTAGAGAGCTTTTCATTCAATGCCATCGAATTTTGCCTCACTCATAAAGATACCTAATTCAATAAAAAATGTTCGGCCATATCCACTAACGGAGAGATTTGGTCCGCAAGTCAAAAACTTTGATAAGATAATTCGTACGAAATTTTCATGAACTATAAATAAATTCTGCCTTATATAAATTCTGTACAAAATTAATTTTTCTCTACAAAGTTAAAGGGAAGGTGAAATTATAATCGATAATCCTGTACAATTTTCTGAAGTCTTCTCAAGTTCAAAAATAGATCAATGAATCGCATTCCTTTATAATTGAAGAAACCTGATTCATTGCTCTATTCTTGAAATGGGAAAAAGTTACACTGGTTCAATTGTCTACGTTTTTACGAATGGGCATAATGCAAAACGTTCGTAGTAATCCCATAATATTTATTTATGTATTCATGCAACTTGTCACTGATTAGCAAGTATAATGCGGACCGATAATTTGCTATATATAAGCGACTCATATAAATTATTCAAATTGACTCCTGCTGACGTTCTTTCAAACATACGAATACAATAAGATGAACAACCGTCAAGGAAAATGACATGTTAACCGACCTTATATCACTTAGTGGGGCCTCGTCAAACAGACAGCGAGGCGAAGGTGTGGCGAAGCGATTATAATTTTTATATCATAGAATCACTCGAGTCATGTCAAAAAGGAATGCGAAAGCGAGCTGTGGTGTTACAATTTCGCAACGGTCTTTTTAAGACAAAAAGTCTCTTAATTACACAAAAAATAGTACACATTGTTTCATTGATGAATGTACCGGGTGATTGTTTATATTTTACCCAGCTATCATTTAAATGGGCAAATATGAAATATTTCTTTATGGGCACTCAGAATTCAGTAACAGGAAATGCAAAAAAGCAAAGAAACTGGTATTTTTAAATTGAACATCCTGTATTTCATTTACCTAATCGGTAGAGCCGTTACCTCCGAGAAGAGTAACGGAGGTAACGGTAGAGCCTTTTCTTCTGTTTTCAAATATACCGGGTGGCCCACCCCAGACGCGGAGCTCTTTTTGAGGGAGTGAATAAAGATATTTTGAAAATCCTTTATTGTGGTGGGTGTAGGGTGTCCAAAAGCACAATTTAAAATTATTGTCATGTATACAGGATGTTAAAAAGTTACACCCTTCTCCACTCGCTTTGCAGGCAAGACTCCAAATGAAGGAATTTTTACAAACTGTTTTTTGGATAGTATTCCTGGATAGATGATCTATCGAATGTGATTCATTATTTTTGAGGCTCATGAATAGTTCTTCATGCAGAAAAGAACTCAACTTTTCCGTTTTGTTTATTTTGTTTTCATAAGTTCAACCTAGCGTGGTGTAAAAAATGATATGGTTACCTGAGAGCCAATGCAAGAAAAAACATGCCCCTTTCATTGAGATTCCAAAATGGTATACTATTTGTATTTTCAGCATTTAATACAAAATAAATTCTTGTTGTAATCAGTTGAGGCCTAGTTTAATGTAAACACTGTTACTAAAATGTTTAGCAGCTAAAATAGCAAGCAGAATAAAGAAATCATTCATAAGAAGGTATAGAGCATGTACTGAAGCTCATGGTGGCCTCTTATAGCATCTTCTGTGAAATTTAATTCAACGAAACGATACTCATTTCATGTTGATATGCAATAAAGCTATGATTCATTAGAGACTATAGAGCATGTATCAGAACTCATGGTGGCCATTTTAAACATCATTTGTGAAACTGTATTCAATGAAACGATATTTTAAAATTGTTATTTTGTCTCGTTTTCTTTCATTATTGAACCCCAACGTTGTGAAATCAATATTTTCATGTTAATTTCAAGTTATGAATTAAATTTCATTATTTTTGTAATAATGGTCTTGACTCAATGTAATAGGAATTAATTTTTAGCTTTTTTTCTTGATGACAAAAATGCTAAAATTCATTGCTAAAAATTAAAGAAAAAGGCTTACACCAAACTTTGCCTTGACTCGTTGTAATTGAAATTTATTTTGTATTTAATGCTGGAAATAGGGTAAGTTATACCATTTCAGAATCTCAGTGAAACAGGCATGTTTTCTCTTGGTTTGGCACTCAGGTAACCATATTATTTTTTACATGACGCTGGGTTGAACTTGGGGAAAAAAAGCAAAACGGAAAATTTGAGTTAGATCTTTTTTTTTATGAAAAACTATTTATGCGCCCGAAAAATGATAATATACATTCGATAGCGCATCTATTCAGGAATACTATCCAAAAAAAAATTTGAAAAAATTTCTTCACTAGGAGTCTTGCCTGCAAAACAAGTGGCGACTGGTGTGATTTTCTTGAATTTTCGAAAATCTCCAATATCTCGGAAACCAAGGGACTTTTACTAGATATATTTTTCTGAACCGCCATAAGGTCCTCTACCCGCAGGCACCATATTATCCAGTTTATGGAGGTGGTCAATTTCATATTTGATAATAGTTACTGTCAATACAAGGGACAATTCTATAGACAAAAAAAAGGATCTGCCATGGGAAATCCTGCTTCACCAATTTTTGCGGAAATAATCATGGACACACTTATATCATTTGTGTTTTCTAAGATAGATTTTCTTATCCCCTTCATTTACATCTATGTGGATGACATTATCACTGCCCT
Source organism: Coccinella septempunctata (assembly GCF_907165205.1). NCBI lineage: Eukaryota > Metazoa > Arthropoda > Insecta > Coleoptera > Coccinellidae > Coccinella > Coccinella septempunctata. Next base: position 6,380,747 of record NC_058190.1, on the reverse strand, counting down.
ACCCAAAGATAAGATCCAAATTATGTTAGATTTGTTCAATTCTTTTCATGACGACTTGGAATTCACACACGAATTGGAGAACAATGGTACCATTCTTTTTTTAGATTTATTACTCATAAAAAAGGATAATAAAATAATTTTCGATATGTACCAAAAACCAACAGCTTCTGGAAGATTACTGAATTTCAAATCATTTCATGAGTTCAAACACAAAATATCAATTATAAAAAACATCAAAAAGAAAATCTTAACGCTCAGTCATCCCAGTTTCCACGGCAAAAATTTTGATTATTTCGCGAAAATGTTACAAGAGAACGGTTGCCCCAAACAATTGGTGAATAATATATTTTACTCCTCATCTTCTAACAATCCCATTATTACTCCAGTCAATAACAATGATACTACACCATCGGTAAAAAATTTTAAAGTTGTTTTCGTTCCGATTCTTACAAAACAACTCGTCAATGCTCTATCAAATAACAGCACACGTATTGTCTGTTATTACAAAAAGACAATAAAGTCCTTATTCTCCAGATTGAAAGATCAAATTCCCAAATTGTTACAATCCAATTCAATATATAAAGTCAATTGTAATGATTGTCAGTCATCTTACGTGGGTCAAACCAAACAATACCTTAAAAATAGAACGAAACAACACGAAAACGATTGTATAAGTGGTAACTTTTCTACTGGTCTATCTTTCCACCATAGGGATACGGGTCACACTTTCAATTTCGGTGAACCAGAAATTTTATCAAGAGAATCTAGTTTTGAAAAGAGAATTTTTAAAGAGATGGTGTTCATCAAGAGAACAAGGGACAATGTTAATGTTCAAGCTGATACTTCCACCCTAAATAATATTTATATAAATCTAATTAACAGATAGTTATGATATACCTCTTCATTGTTTCTGTTTTTCTGTTCCCGGTTTTTGTGTTGATGTTTCATATGTTGCGGCGTTGGCGTTCATTCATTCCCTTTGTCCATCAGTAAAATCGAGATTCCAATGTGCAATGTATCGAAACCAACAAAGTTTATCAAGTACTCGAAAGTTGAGCCCTCCAAAGCATTTTTGTTCATCATTTTGAGTTTTATTTAATGACTTTGTCACTGACAAGTTCTTATTTTGAGAAATGTGGGATTTCAAAGGTGAGATGCTGGGGGTTGATATTTTATGACAAATAATATACAGTCTAGTCAGTCTCCAAACAGAGAATTGTGTTGTAGTGTGATTTGTTGATCTGTTAAATCTCTTTGTGTATAGTTTTACTAAAGTTTTGGATTTATTTATATTATGCCACTGCGTATGTTCACATTTACTTAATTTATCGTTATTAATTTCTTTGTAGCCTGAGGAAGGCGAAATATTACGCCGAAACGTCGCTCTAAAATCACATTGTTTTATTCAGTTCCTTAAACCGAGATTGGTCTCCATTTGAAATTTCTGGAAGGAACGAGAATAGTTCATCAACAACCATATTATCCATTCATTACGCCAAACCCTGTATATGACAATAATTTTAAATTTTGCTTTTGAGCACCCTACACACACCACAAGAAAAGATTTTCAAAATATCTTTATTCACCTTAAAATGAACGCCGCGTCTGGGGTTGGCCACCCGATATATATGGCAAAGCTTCTTTTCGGGAATAATCTAGATCTAGAGCAAAAAATTCATGAGAATTCATCTCATCCCATAACCTTCGATTTTCTGTATTGAAGTATTCTACGTCCACTTTATTCATAGAATAATGTAGTGAGACTCAACTCAACAGTTGGTGATTATTTATTTTTATGCCTTTTCACTTTTACATAAAAAAAATGGAATTTCCCAGTGAAAAAGTTCCTGTCGATAGTTTTTATCGTTTTTAGATTCGAAAATAAAGAATTCATGCCACATTATCGAAATCGGCAAAATATCAAAATTTGGTTATATTGGACCAATGACGATATCGTGCAACGGTTTTCACTAATAGATTTTTCACGAAAATTGAGCCCAGGACTCCTTTCAACGTTTTTAACTATCTGGTCTAGAAGTACCAGAAACAGACAAAATCAAGCAATTTGGTAAATACCCTGCACAACTTTATATTTCTGCTTCAGCATGCCCTCAAATATTCGTAGCCCATTATTTGTATTGTCTGTCGGAACCATCACTCTAGACATTGAAATGACATTGAAAAAGTCCAAAAAAGTTTTAATATCAACTATAGATGTTGCAAATTGTATGCAAAAATGAATCTGAAGGTGATCTTTTGAGATGCAGGATTTTTTTGAGAGTTTTTTGACGATAAATCAGGGAAGTTGATACAAGCGGATGTTATATACAACAGGAAATCTGAGATAGTTGAAGAAGAAGGATATAAAAACTCAAGGCTGAGGAATTCAATCACCAACAATTCGTTTCATAGTGCATATCAACGTGAATTGAAGATGATGATGGACCAGAGGCCTACTTGATGATGATTTTCAGAGGGAGATGTGCTGGGAACCACCCTGTGTTTTCTGTATTTCTCCAGTGAACACAGCTGGTGGTATCTCAGTATATCTTCTTCATTTCTACAGTTCCTGATCATATTATGCTCCACGGCGGATATAGAAATTCCACACCGAACGTGACAGCAAATTTAATTCGCTCCTGAATTAATTATTTCACCGAGATGAGAAATGAAGACGTGAAAACGAATTGAGTCGTCTAGTTATGTGCCAGAATGTTCAGCTGATTTCGAAGGAAAACAGGAGACGGGAAAGTATATGGATTTTCCACGGAAATGATTCATCGAAGGCAGAATTTGCAAATTTTCACTGAAGTACATAATTTAAGAGGTATACACACTACACACAATATGCTGAAAGAGAAAAAAGAATTTCAATTTCTAATATTCGTTCTGCTGGTTTTACTGTTCGTTTTCATTTGATTACTTTTGGTGGAATATGAGAGAAATGTAAAAATAATTTTCTTTTTCGTTTCCGAATGTAATAATATTTGATATATGTTTTCCTATTGATAAAGGGAGGAGAAAATGTCATTAAAATTTTAATCGGCTCTGATTCCCTTTGCTATGGTAATGTTGGATTCACATTGATCAATTCAATTTCGACATTATTGCAAAAAAATGCGAAAGCTTTGAAATCTAAAAATATGTTCATTTTCATCTACTTGGTCAGTCAACAGTGCTCGATAACTAGGATAACTCCTAGAAATTTTGGGCTAGGAGAATTATTAAAACTTTGGCGGTATGGACTCTACTTTTCGCATAAGCAAAAATTATTTTCGACTTTATAGTGTGGTCCGAAATTGGTGAAAAACTGTACTTCCCTGGCTTTTCCAAATGAGAATACCAAATTTTCTGATTCTGATTCTACGTGGAATCCTGATTTTGAAATCTTCACTTGTCATAATTTATGTTTGTGTTTTGTTGACGTAGGGCACTTGTTCCGAAAATCTTCATGGTTATGATGGTTTAAACTAGAGATCATATCTTGAAAAGCGTTCGAGATGAATATATGATTTTTCATTATAAATGCACGATGGTTTTATTGTATTCTCGAAGTGTTTTCAAGTCTTCTGCAGTTTTTCGTATCACTGTACAGGGTGGGCAAATTTCGATGTTTCAGCACTAGAGCTTTTAAAGCAGTGGAGATAGACAAAATCTGATACCTCATTCTTTTTTTCTGAGAAACTAACAAGAGTAGTAGTCATTTTTTGCCACCTTCTTTTGTTTTGGAGTTATAAGCGAAAATTGGAAAAATGGCGATTTCGAAATAAATTTATATCTCCGCTAATACTGATGATAGAGCTCTGAAATTAAAACATTATACAGCCATTTTTTTAATCCAGTGGCGTGCTTGCTTTTTTAGCAGGATTTTTAATTACGAAGCTATGAACCAAAGTTATGTTTTTTAAATGGGAACACTAGTTTTCTGTGCCATTTTTTGAAAGCTTAATTTTTACTGATTTCAGAAATATATAACATCATATGATTTGTATCGATATAGATAATAGAAAATGGTCGAAAACCTTTTTTCTCAATATTTCCATGGTTTCAACTTTTGACGAGCACAGAAAAATAGAGCTTCCTATAACAAGAGCAGTCTCCTTCCGGCAATGTCATTCTTTCTATGCTTTTCAACAATTTTCACAAAATTTGAATCTTGGAGAAATTGAGTAAGAAGCATAGAAATGAAAGGACTAATAGAAGGAGACTGTGGTAATCATAAGATGATATTATACATTTTTCTATTCTCATCAAAAGTAGAAATCATAGAAATATTGAGAAAGAAGGTTTTTGACCATTTTCTATTATTTATATTGATACAAACCATATGATGTTATATTTTTGAAATCAGATTTCATTAAGCTTTCAAAAAATTGCACAGAAGTCTAGTGTTCTTATTTGAAAAAACATAACTTTGGGTAATAGCTTCGTAATTAAAAATCCTGCTAAAAAGGCAAGTAAGCCACTGGATTGTACTTGAAAAAGTGCCTGTATATTTGTTTTGATTTCAGAGCTCTATCGTCAGTATTAGCTGAGATATAAATTTATTTCGAAATCGCCATTTTTCCAATTTTCGCTTATAACTCGAAAACAAAAGAAGGTGGCTTGTCAGTTTCTCAAAAAAAGAGAACGAGAATGGGGTATCAGATTTTGTCTATCTCCTCTGGTTTAAAACATGTTGTGCTAAAACATTGAAATTTTTCTAAAAGTTATCGACCGATCAAGCACTGTTGACTCACCCTGTATAGTTGTCTATATTGAAGTACTTTTTGTTTACTTCATTTCATTTTGTCAAACTTTCGATCCTCGTTCTGATCTTGCTTAGAGCTTCTAGAAAAATTAATTTTTCTACGGAATCACACAAATTGTCAGTAAAACAATGAAACTTACAATAATTTGAGTTTTTAGATAGAGTGAGTAAAAAGTATAAGCATAACTACATATCTGTATTTACTGCCTATGTATTTTGTAGAAAACTCCTATGTGGAGGGTAGTTGAGTACATAATGGATACATCCTTTGTTACTGAGGGTGTTTATACCTATTTATTTATTTATTTATTTTACCCTTTTTTATACGAATGAAATTGAAAGTTTAACTTTTTTCGCGTGCCTACTTATTCGTATTTCGTCTGAATTTTCCCCTGTTTTCTGATAGATGAATCGGTGGTGATTTAACACCACCGAATTTTTTCATGGGGATAAAAAATATGTCTCACTACGTTGGAAGATTTTAATGTTATAATAACGCTAGAAATCTGCAGTATTTATACCCCTCGAAACTAGATCAGAAGAAGCATTCAATTTCCTTTATAAGGAACGTAAGTCACAATATTTTCATTTATTTTTGTGATAATGATTTTTGTTTCATCATTTTTTACATTTCATGTATAAAAGTATTTCAGCCACAAAATACGCAAAAAAAGAAAAATTCGAATTTAATAATTATATCCTTGAAATAAAAAAAGCTCCAAATCATCTTCATAAAAAAAGGTATATCCATTTCTTAACCAAAAATGTAGGGTTGCAATCAGAAGAACTTAACTACCATCCACTCCCTGTAGAAGGTGCACGACAAACTTCTCAATTATACCTGAGAAATTGCCTAACTTGAATTGAAAATATAACTGTTGAGCATTTTTCTATGTACAAAATAGAAAATACTGAAAATATTAATTTTGCGTGTTACTTTTTATACACTCTGTATTATAATTCGCTTTGAATAATACACCGAAGTAACTGAGTAAACACATCAATAATATCAAGGAAGGAAGATTATGAAACTAAATTACAAGAAATGTTGAATAATTAGAGGTAATTCAAAAATTTGAAGTATACTCATCAAGATGTTATGGTTATAGTTTATAGTAGAAGTCCCACTAGTTTCAAAACCATCCCCTTATTTTATTGATATAAGGGGATTCTAATGGATCCTGTCACCCCATACACGGAATTCTGTCGCTTTGCCACCTGCAATCCCAGGTAATTTCTATTCAACTGCGTACCTCTTGGAACATTGTTGACCGAAGACGAGGTGAGATCTTTTTCCACTAGATGTCACTACCATTCTAATTCATCTCAAAAGAACGTCCTGTAATTCCATAAAATTGTACCTCATTCGTAGATTTGTTATCTCTGCGCAGAGGCAATATCGTAATCAATGACGTTTATCCGAGATGCGATTATTGCTAGTTGAAAACTTTAACCAATACCCCGCCACGTGCACGTGAAATACCGTGCGCAACGGCAATTTTTGGAGGCCTTGACAGAGGCCAATTTATCAAACAAACACAAAAATTTTAAATAGTCCATTCAAGAATAATTGACATCTCGGGTGGCTATGGAAAATCGAATTCAAGATGGTACAAGGCTAGGTTGATATTGTGAATAAACATAGATCTCTAGATCTATTATATACAGGGTGATTCATAACTATTGGACATAGGCTGAGGGCAGATTGTTTGGACTAAAATATGGCGATAGGACCAAATATACCTCCATAAAATACTGCTGTGGAAAAAGATAGAGGGCGTTAAAGTTGAATTTTCAATTTTATTTCCACAAAATAAGTAGGTTGAATAGGAACTCAATCAACGTGTTATAGCGTCTTAATTTCAAGTTAGGTATTGGTTGAGAAGAACTATTATATTATCGGATATTAGTTTTTCTTCAAGAGACTTTTGTGATTCATCAGATAACCACAAAATTTGAGAACAAAACAAAGATTTCTGTGAGATTTTTTCCGTGAGCTTTCCAACGAGCCCACAAATGGTATATATTCCTATTTGAAAAACGTTGGATGGGGTTGCGGCTGAAGGGTTGAAGAAAAACACCAATTTTATTGCCAGAAAATAAGGGTAACTGAAAATCATAATTGACGGGTTTCAGATTTTTCATTTTGAGTTATTAGTTGAACAATATTAATTTAATTCCAGTCTGTAGGTATGTATATCATTTCTATGGTTTTTGTAAATCGAGGCAATTTGAAGATTCAAAAAAAAAAAAGTTTCGTTCTGAAATAAAAAAGAATGTACACTTATCTTATAATATCGCAGGAACTCAAAAGTAATTCCGGAAATATGTTTTTGTTAACGAATATTGTGAACATTATCCCGCTCTCTCAAAATATTCGTTAACAAAAATATGTCCGAAAAAAATATGAAAATAATTCAAGCTTTTTTTTTCAGCAGCATTTGGTTTGTTCACGGTCGAGTTGAATTTGTTTTAATTCGAAGCTTTGATTGAAAACAAAATGTCAAATGTCACATCATCAATGATGTGGATAGTTTTAATTAATCGATTCTTAAATTATTTTTTTCCTTTTTTGAGTTGATTTCAGTATCGTTTCATGTTGGTAATTGATGGATAAATTCAATTTTAAATAATCTGTGAATTATTTTCGTTCATATATTAGTTACCAAATTTTCATATCATACGATTATCGAAATTTTAACTAATTGAAGCCAAAAGTAAACACTTTTAAAAAAAAATTCAGTAGTACTTTTGTAATTCAATTCTCATTTGATAATTATCGAGATAAACTTTTGCGTTGGATTTTCAAAAAACTTTGTCTATATTTTTTATTGCATGTGACGTAAAGAAAATCTTCCCGAAGTTTGGTCACGTAATTCATGAACACTGAGTATCCTATGTGGTGATAAATGGATGAACTTAATTAACAGCAGAGTTCTCCGTTATCAACAGCTGCCCTCTAGTGGAAGTTTACTCGAGGTGGCGCTCATTTCTGCTCCGTCGAAAGAGATTTCAGACTCGCAGGTTATATACCAAGAGAAACGTCCAACATTCTCACACCAGGTGCCACTACCTGTTGAACTCACCTCACAAAAACGCTCCACCTTTGTATAAATACTGGTGTTCCGAAGTAAATCGTTAGCTTTGCGCAAAGGCAATATCGTAATCAATGACGTTTATCCGAGATGCGATTATTGCTAGTTGAAAACTTTAACCAATACCCCGCCACGTGCACGTGAAATACCGTGCGCAATGGCAATTTTTGGAGGCCTTGACAGAGGCCAATTAATTAAATAATGAAATTTCCTATCTTATCTCTTTCCCTTTGTCGTATTATACATCTTGAGTTACAGTTTTCTGAAACAGAAATCTTCGTAACAATCCTCTGATATTCGATTTCGTTTTAAACAAAGGCACTTTTTGACTAATTTGACCTGTACTTGTTACGTAATCGATTTCTACGAAACATTCTCTATCGTAAAGGAACTAAGGAACTGTGACAATCATAATTTTGAACAATGTGTACGTAAAATGTACGCTCTTCCATTGGTCGAAATTTGGTATTGCCATTAAAAAAACTAGTAATGACGTCATGTCTGGAAGAACCATTACGTCACAAATATGAGTCGTACGTCAAGAAATACTTTTTTTATAACAAAATCGACGTGCCATAGAATTTTTTTAGGAAACTTCAGTTTCAACAATAGTGACTTCATTCGTTATTTTTCGAAAATATTGTGTTTCTGTCTGTCCAACCAAGCACAGCGTCTTTCCAAATCTACATACGCGAAGGAAGATTCGAAATTATTTATACATAAAGAGTTTGATGACATAGGCGAAATTATAGCATAAATAAACGAATAATGATCTTGAGTTGAGAGGAGCTTTTGAAAATTGAAAAATTAGCATCTGGTATGGTATCAATCAAAAGTGTATACAGGGATGTCCGTGAAAGAAGGCGAGCACAAAAATACATCCTCTAGATTCTAGAAGGTGTTAACGAATTAACGGTTTTCCTTTTTTTTTTCACGAGTTCTGAAGAACACTGTGTAATATAACTATGCATAGCGTGAAGAACTATGCATAAGTTAAATTTACATACAACAACCGCATTAATAACTTGTTTTCATGATATGCTCTTCAATATAAAATATTTCAGTGTTTTTCGTAAACAGTTTCATTCGTTAAAATCCACTTCACAAAACTAACGGGGGTAAGGTTTTTTTACTGGGGCTTTTCCCTTAAGCTCCAAATTGTATGGTAACCCTTCAATTTTTATGTGAACTGTTTGATATTGAAAATTATCATGATCTTGGTCAACACAATATATATACAGGGTGAACCAGTTCAAAATATCCACTGAAATAACTCCTTGCGAAAAGCGTGGATTTTAAATGTCAATTAAGGAAGTTTCTTATAGTGGTATTCTGCTTTTTATCCGTATAAGTGACGAATCTGTTCGCTATGATCGATCTTTAAGTGTCCAAATCACTGATTCGTAAATAAAATTCTGGAAATGTTTCTGTAAATATCTTATTCACACTTTGAACCATTTTTTGAAAAATATATCCTGCAATCGTAAGTTTTGAAAATATTTGTGTATGTTTAATTTGTGTTCGTTTGGGGGATTCCAAGGATTATAGATATTGTTTATAATCCTTCGTAACATCTATAGTTTCAAAAAGAAAGGAGGGAAAAAATGTCCCTTCGTACTTGCTGCGAGTATTCATCCCAATTGGGTTAATACTCAATGCTACTCGGTAAGATAATACTAACATGATTTTTTTATACAGGGTGTTTCATTGGTAAATGAACATACGGTAATATGTGCTAGAGCTACCCTAGGCGAGTCCAAAAAACCCATATGACATAGGTCTAATCAATTCCATAACCGAGATACAGGGTGCTTCATTTATTCACCTAAAATTTGAATTTTTCATAACTTTTGAACCAATCAGTATAGTCGGTTGATATTTGGAATATATGATTCACTTACACAGGTCTTCCAACGATTTGTAACCAAAATAAGCAAAGAAAACATTTCTCACTTCGCTTTCCCTGGAGTTTTCTTTGAGCAAAACGACAATGAAATCCACTGGATATCATTGAACATTTTCTGCTCTTTTCAAATATCTCCATCAAATCCAAAAATTTTGATATCATATGTGGGTTTTTTGGACTCGCCTAGGGCAGCTCTAGCTCATGTTACTGTATGTTCATTTACCAATGAAACACCCTGTAAATGTAATACATATGTACTTATTAAAAGGTTTGAATTTGCGATTGATATAAACAAATGGTGGACGGTTAACATAATTTTCAGGAGGTGCAATAATTTCCACGTGGGTTCTATTTATACAGGATGAATCTTTGACTCGTACAAATATTTTAACAATAGATCTTGAGGTCAGAAGAAACACTTTCTTCCTATACAATTTTTCCTATTCGACCCTGATGAAAAGATATACCTACCTCCCCTGGAGAAATAAAATTATCTTCAGAATAACACAGCTCAATCTGTGACACATCTGTGGGTCTTTTAAGCAGAGTTGTATTCAGCCAAAATACCGAATTTTTCATATTTCGCAGATATTTGTTAGTTTTTGAACATCAACTTACTCTGAAACGACGAATTATATGAGAAAATATGAAGAATACTTTTATTTTATAAAACGTTCGAGTATTTGTTAGGTAGCGTCCAACTCAGTTTCAAAAGTTGGGTTCTTTGATATTTTTATGGTACGCAATGGTCTTAATGAGGCAACTGGAAGACGTGGGTGATATATTGTGTTCGAAAAAGATTAATCAAATAATTAAAAAACTATATTCCGAAATTCATTTCATTCGATAAAACCGTTGGTGTGATAGAACTAAAAATAAATTTTTTTTATGGATTTCCCTCAGACTGTATCTTTTAAATCGAGCCGGATCTGAAGAAATGGTGAAGGAAAAAAGTGTTTCTTTCGACAGCATAAATTTACTGTTGAAATATTTGTACGAGTCAAAGACCAACCTGTATACAGCTCCTAAAATATCTCCAAAATCCATAATTTTTGAAGAATCTGCGAAGGAATGAATTACAAATTATTTTAAATAACAGCACTGCTCAGTGAAATAAGTCTTCATTTTACTGAAATTCACTGGCGCCATTTTTGAAAGCCAACCGGAAGTTTATAGGCGCGTACTCACTGGCCGTAAAAAAATACGACGTTGCATGTTGCACCAGTGAGTACGCACCGTTCTTCGGCTTCTTCGTTGCAAGCAGCAAGGTTCTTCTTTCTTCTTCTTTCCTTTGAGCGTGGCAAAGTCCGACAAGTGTCGGATCGCTTCTAAAAGTGCCTAGTGTATCTGCAGTTCTGAACTACAGTTCGCCGGTGCGTGTAGTCCAGGACTGAAGATACGTAGATCTTCAGTTAACTACACTACAGTTTTTTGGAGTTTCAGTTCAAATTGTCAGTTCTGGACTGCAGTTCGTCGGTGCGTGTATGGAAACGTCTGCGACTAACAGGGTTCCTCTTTTGTTCTGGTATGGCCAATTGCAGCCTTGGTAATAACAGCAATATCCTTCTCTCTCATCCACACTCGTGGGGTACACTTCGAAAGATGTTGGTTGTTATGAGGTTCGCAGGTGTCACATTGAACGCCTTGAAGGTTTATTGGAACAGCCCCCTATAGAATTCGTTGCATGCCAACTCGTACTACGAAATTATGCATCTTGCGCAATTTATGATAGACCCAATTGTAATATGGTGCCAAAAATCCCGATATTCGTCCGATGCTGCCAACATAATCACGAGGTGGCGGAAACATAGAGTACATTTAGATTGATTCTTCTTTGGACCCTAATTTCGAGGTTAGAGCTATTTTCAATGGGAATAAGTTAGAGGTTTAGGAGATTAAAATAGGTTCATTTTTACGACGCGCAGTCTGGTTAATATGAGTATGAAATCATATAATGCTGTATATGATGAGAAGTCGTAAATCTTACAACATTGTATTTATTAATAAATCGTATGAGTGTTTATTGTTGGTGTTCAAGTGAATGATGCAATAGATCATATAATCTAAAAGCTCATTAAAACTGATTAAATTTTTCTTACCAAAATCATATTGAAATGGAAAATTCAAACGAAATTATTTCGAAATGAAAGAAGAAAATGGTTTACGTTAAGACAGGAGCTTTGTTGTGCTTGTTCAAATTAATAACCAGAGCGGACCCCATCCAGGTGCTGGACCCGACCAATGCTGCTTGATGGCTATCCGAAAACGTTTTGAGGACAATTTGAACGTCAACTGGCGAATAGTTTATGTAGTTGATGCCCAATAAACACAAATACGAATTCTACACGCTACTACAACACTGTTTTTTAGTCTTGTCAGCTAAGGCTATTGACCATCAATTTAATCATATATTTTCCATTCATGCTGGTTTTGACATTTATGGACATTAACCATCAATTACACATACCTATTCGTCATTAATACTTATTAGACAGCACAAACACCATACTATGCCAGTACTCAAACCCAGAGCTCAGGCAGTGTTAAGATACACAATGTTTTGTGAGCTAGAATGAAGAGGTGATTTTATTTTCATTACTTAACAATTAGAAGAAGTATACGATTGCGTTTATATTTTAAACATGAATTGAAATAAAATTCCATTTTCTTTTTGCAAGAATAACTCACAGTGTATGATCATTATCAAAAATCCGAGCTCAGATTCGCACTCTGTGGAAAAATTCTTCACTAATTTTGTTAGGTTAGAAGTTTCTAGCACCATTTCAGTTATTACGTAATTATAAGTTTCGATTTTTTCCACACAATCAGATAAGTTCGATAAGTTACCAGCAGATATCTTAATTTAATATAATAATAATATAATATTAAATGCTTACAAAACCAAGGCGTAAATCTTTTTATTCTCATCCACTACTTCTTAGTGAAATTTTATAAAATACTTTCAAAAACCGAAAAAACTGAAGAATAAATTCGTATTATGATCAAAATGTTTTCTTGCAAAAGAAATTGACCTAGCATAACAATTAAATATAAGAATCTCACCGCATTCGTTAAATAAATTTAATTTGTGAAAATACAACAAAACTTGCCTTTTTTGTGAAAAACGTAAAAAAAATTCGGGGAATAATTTCTAGGAATATTACAATGAATTTTCCTATTTATAGCCCTCCATGAGCTATGATTCACTAGCTTTAGAATTATTTGAGGGGTTATTTCTATAAGTATTACATACAGCGGTAATGAAACCAAGAACTCATTAACTAGTTCCTGTAATATTTTTTCCAGAGATTTATAACCTGAGCTCAGATTTTTCCACATATAGGATGAGTTATTCTTGCAATCCTATAATAATACAGGGTGATTTATTGGGAAATGTGCATATGGTGAGGGTAGAGAGAGGACACATAGGTGCCTCTGAATGGGTTTTATTTTATGGGTCTATTCTTCTTAATTACTAGGGTGATTTAGTGATTTTTTCCATTTTTTCAATTAACCGTAACTTAAGAACCACCCTACACATTTTTTCAATGTTTTGCTTATACATTCCTCGTTCTCAGTTGAAAGGATTAAAAATAATGAAAAAAAGATTTTTTTTCAGGTCCGGATTCAATGAAATTAATTGTGTAGGAGCTCTCGAGTTGAAATAACTGCATGTCCATATTTTAAAATATTATCTACAAATTTGAAAAAACGGAAAAAATTAGTAAAACTCAATGTAGTCGGATTTTACGCCACAAGTTTTTCAATTTTAACTTGAATCAAATCTAGATGTTTCGTGAGGTGGCAGATAATTCAAAAATAAATATATTGCCTTTCCCGAATAGTACTTTTCCAGATTAATTTCATGAAATTATCAATCCTTATTATTTTACGAATTTCCGGATCCCAATTTCATTGAAATACGAAAGGACATGTCCGTTATTGGGACAAATTATTATTAACAGCAACTCAGTCCCAAACACCCCGTATGTGTAAGAAAGTTATCATAGCACAACGTTGAAAAAAAAAATTGAAAATGAAAATCATGTTCTTTCTGAAGAAATCATAACTTTATTTCATACAATAATAACGTTGAAACAAATCTACATTACAAAGGTTGATCAAAGCAGAAAATAAAAAAAAAACATTAATTTTCTTTTTCCATCTTCTAATTATTCTTTCAGCGAATGTATCACTTTTCTGATGTATTCTCGATAGAATTATAATACAGCAGAGCAGTTTCTACGTATTGATTAGTTCAGTAAATAATACACTTTAGATTTATAGTTGAAATATTTTGAGATGTCGAACCTAAAATGTATAAAGGATAGTTGAAAAATGATCTTACTCCTGTTTTAGCTGAAAAAAAAAGTTAAGATCTGCAACCTTCAAAATGCGAAATGTAGATTTGTTGCAACATAATTGATGTTTAGAATAAAGCTATTTTTCCTCCACAATAAGCAGCATTCCTCCTTTTTTTTGATTTTCAAACATTCAATGTATTTGAAAGTTAGTGATTATGAAATTTGTCAAAAATACGGACAGGCCCCCGTGTTTATCAATACGGTTGGGATCTATAATAGAAATAAATAACATAGAAAATAGTTGATTGTAAGATGGAAATTTGGCATTTGTAGAAAATATTTTATTTTTTCAAATTTTGTGCCACCTTATTTCCGAAACATTTAGATTTGACTCGCGCTAAAAAGTAAAAAAGTTGTATAAGGAAACACTTATTTTACTGCTCTTTCCAAAGTTATGAATGAAATTTCAAAATATAGATACAGAGTGTTGTTTCGACTCGAAACCTTCTCATATAATTTTTTAGAGCCGGACCTGGAATGAAACTTATTTTTATGTTAATCGATAGCAATCTTGACAAAGACCACACAAATAAAACGCCACGGAAATGTTCAGGGGGGTTCATAAGTTATAATAAATATAAAAAATGGAAAAAATTCGCCTGTATCTTATCTTAGTTACAAAGAATGGTAGACCCAAAAGTCGTAGGCTATTTAAGAACCTTTGTGTCCTCCATCTACTACCCTGACTGTATGCGCATTTCCCACTGAATCACTCGGTATAAGTTGTATGGGTAATCTTTTTATTTTCGATCTTGTCGTGACGAACCTGAAAATTTTGTTCGATTGATACCGAATCCTTGTCCAATTTTGTTGTGATTGCAAGGTTATATTTCATTTAAAAATGGCGGCTTGTAACCGCATATTACTGCCTCTAATAATATCGACCAGTGTTGGCAAAAAAGCGCTTGCATAATGCAGGCGGCATAGGAAGGTGATGCGTTATTTTGGGACGGTGCCCGGATTTTATCTTTGGATTGGTTTCGCTCAGCTGTTAATGTTCTTCTCATCTCCCGAGAAGTCTGTCGCACCGACTACAAGCTCCCTAAACCCGATACAGCCTGATCGAAGTGTAACACACCGAAGTGCCCTCAAGTTACGCGGTTCAGTTTTCATTTTTTGTGTGATTTTTTTTTACCAGTTTGGTGTGGTTTCAACAGTTTACAGTGGATTCGCTTTTAACGATTTTTCAGTAAATTGTGTCTGAGCCTGTTTTGTCTCCGTGTTTCGCTAAAATTAGATGCATGCTTTGGATATGTGAGTTAGCAGATTGATCTGACGGTTTTTCGGAAAAAAGCCAGAATGGAAAACAGCAAATAAGTACCTGTGGAAATTTTTATCCTATGGAGCATTTCAATAATCTCTTGTTCCTAGGGAAAAACTACATTAATATCTAGACTCAAAAACACTCTATACTTTTGTCTCTATGTGTTATACAATAACTATTTTTCAATCGTATTTTTCGTTTCTGAATTTTTTTGATGATTACATTTTTTGTGAAATGAGATGTAATAAATTAATAACTGTAAGATTATCCAATCTTCATTTCTTTTTGTCGACGTATCTTATAATAGAGTCCTATCGTCTAAAATATTTGGCATTGTTCCAAAATCGAGTTTGCACTAATTAAATCAGCCGGCTGACACAGTTTTCGAAAGGTTAAAAAAGTCCTACCGATTTTCAATCGACTGAGTGTTCATTGTCGTCAGAAATAAACTAGGTGTTGGCGCAAATTCTTATGTCACTTTCTGAGTTATTCGTTTTGTTCCAAATTGGATCAGAAACAATAATATTTTATTGGTTTCTTACTGAAGCCTTTTCGATCAATAATGCACTGTAAGGTCATAAAAATAATTATATTGAGGGTGAAGAAATTCTTTCAAATATTAAAATCGTTGAATATAACAAAAGGATTGAAGAAAAATAATTTTTTCACTAAATTTTTCTTATTTTGATTTCATATTTTTCTGTACTTCTGTTTGCACAAACACAAATTTCTCTGCATCTCATTCCGTATCTGCAGATCTTTATATCACAAGTTATCGGTGCCTGATCGTTGCGTAATATAAAATTCGAATTTCCGAAGACATTTTATGTTCTCTTTTTCTAAACTAGCAATAACGTAGCTGGTGTTCTTTTATCCATTGTTTGAGTGCTTGTTATACATTCCTACTCTTCTCTTCATCTTATCCCACGAATTCAATATGAATTGGATCGGGGAAACAAGCAGGCCAATTTCATACACCCCGTCCACTAGAAGTTTTAGTCAGTTCTTGGCTGGTTATAGACCTATACAAATAATATTGTGGTATGTAGTTTCAAATCTACTTATCTGTGCTGAAAATCAATTGTTGCTCGGTTGGAATTTCTAGGTCTGCTTTTTAGATTTCCTAATATCTAGGTACTATCTGAATCAATGTTATTTTTTTAAAGCCTGGTTTGATATTTCTGAATGTGAACTATGAAAATATGAGGATGTGGAGTAGCCAAAAACAAGAGAACAATTTCATTTAGACACTACTAAGTTTTGTGTCCAATCAGTCAAAAGCAAATTGTGGGACCTATTATTCCCTTTGATGGAACAACAGCAGAACGTTATTAAGAATGAATGATCTTTTTATAGCTGAATTGAATTTTGATGAATGGTTTAACAGTTATTTTCGACAAGATGAAGCCAGAGCATACAGCTACAGAAACCTTAGCAACTCTGAGGAATGTTGGCTCATTAGTCTCCATCCTGAAGTTGAATTGTCCTCAAGATCGTGCTATCTTGGAACATATAATGCTTTTCTAGTCATTTGAAAAACTCTTTACAAATATTATACAGGGTGAGACTTTGAAACTTACAAATATTTTAACAGTAGATCTTGAGGTCAGAAGAAACATTTTTTTCCTATACAATTTTTCAGATTCAGCCCTGGTAAAAAGATATAGCCATTTTAACTTTTCGTAATGAACTATGCTACCCCTGGACAAACAAAATTCCCTTCAGAATAAGAAGCTGAATCTATGGCACTACATCTATGGTTCCTTTGGAACAGTTTTGCATTCAGCCAAAGTATCCAATTTTTCGAATATCGCAGATATTTTTTATTTTTGAACATCAAATTACTCGAAAACGGCGCATTATACGAGAATATATGAAAAATACTTTTATTTTACAAAACGTTCAAATATTCATTAGATGGCGTCCAGCTTAGGTTCAAGAATTGGGTTTTTTGAATTTTGGTATTTTTATGGTACGTAATGGTCATAATGAGAAAACTGGAAGATGTGGGTGATATCTTGTGTTCAAAAAAGATTAATCAAATAAATGAAAAACTATATTTCGCAATTCATTCCATTCCATAAAAGCGTTTGGAAATAGAACTTAAAGTAACATTTTTTATGGTTTTTCAACAGCCTGTATTTTTTAAACCGAATTTATTCGTAAAAAATGGTGTAATAAAGAATCTACTGTTAAAATATTTGTACGAGTCAAAGACTCGCCCTGTACATACCTCTGATTTGAACCAGCTGAGGACTAGAATCACTGAAAAAGTTCATCAAATCAACGGTGATCCTTTCATTTCAAATAACATTTTTGTATCTGTTGGAAAAAGATGTGAGAAATGTTTGGAGCAAACATTATAGAGAAACCTGAAATGTCATCTATGTTCACATATTTTCGTTAGGCGAACATAAAGTGATTCAAGGAAATAATCAATGCCACAGAAAATCAACTTATGCATTCCATAGTCTAGGTACCTTAACAACGAAGTTTTTTGAACGTTACATTTCAAATCGTGTTTTCACAAAAAAGGAACAACTGGAGTGCAGAAAGTATTAATGAACTTGCCAATTGATGAAAATTTCCACAAAACTAAAAATCATTCATTCAATTTACACAAAGTTCAGTGCACATGAGAGTCCACATTACTGCTTACTATAAAATATCCGTGTAATTTTCGAGCAATTTAAGTTTCGTACATACGTCAATTCTCAAACCAATTTCCACCGATTATGCGAATCAAAATTAATTTCACATGCTTTTGTAGTATTTTCGATATTTTTATATAATTTTTATCAAATTAACCCTGCATTAGAAATGGTTTTCATTTTTCGAGTTATAGTTATCTCAACTCATTTACTAGGTAGTTTTTCTACTTTATATTCTTTCGAACCACAGATATAACCCCTAAAATTGGACCTTCCTGTATATTCCAAAGGATGAAATGTAAATACTGTATGTTCTGTTAATTTTTCAAATATCAAATATTTCTACTCATTATTACATCGTCAAATACGAACGCTCCTCAGAGAATCTGTAATTCTATCCTGTCCCTTACATGATTTACCACTTATTTAATCCGATACTTTTGTACACACCCACTTGTTGATCGTTTCGTTATACAATGACAGATTGTGGTAGTGCGGCACCTGAACGATCAATCTGTTCAATGACTCGGTATAATAATAATTCTAATAGCAAGTATTATAGCTTATTTCTGCGCTTTGTTCTCAGCTGCATGATGCATGATAATTGAATTTCATGGTGTTAACTTCACAGAAATCGTTTGGTTGATGCGAGACAAGGGCAGTGAAGGTTGGTGGTGAAGCCTTTTCAAGGACGGGCTACTATTGTTTAGTGCGAAATTATTACAACTTTCTAATAAGATTCCGACGAGTAGGCTCATTTTGTAATTTCAAAATATAACGGCTGGTTCATTGGATTGTTCATTGTTAGAATATACGGGGCGTTTCTTTGGAAGGGACATCAAAAAATGCGAATGACTTGAAAACTAGCAATTTAAGGGTAAGCTCAATGGAAAGGAAATTTTTATTAGGTTAAAATTAAAAAAATATTTTTTTTAAACTGAATCAACAAATTTATGAAAACCCCGTACACTATCGTGAAACCCGATTATAATCCACAATTCACTCAGTTACTAGGTTTTCATTTTGTTTCTTCAAACTGTCATTATCTTCAAAACTATATCAAAGATTGTCATATAATAAAATATTAGTCTCTAACTTAGAATGAATTCAGTATATGTTGTAAATATGCCAGGACAGGTCGACTAGTATTATACATTGAGAAAAGAGAATGTTTTACGGCGTGTCCCAAATTTAAGATATCTCATATCATTTTTTAAATGGCACTCCTAACTTTTATGAATATCCTTAATAATAGTAAATAGTTATTTGTGCAATCAGTTCAGAAGAGCATTATTTATCGTAATGTAAATCGAAACCTGCTGAAATTGAAAGAAACTTTCGGCTAAAATGGAAACTATTATAATATTCGTAATTTCTACTGATCATTCGAGTATTCTGGCAACACCCCATATTCTGGTAGTCTTTTCCACCTCACGGATTAGGACACATGCTCAACTTAGTTTAAGATGTCCTGAAAATTAGGGTTGCAATATGATAAAATATATCGATGACGTCATATTTCAAATGACAGTCAAAACTCCATTGATTGTCCTGGGTGGTCCTCAATTTGGGTTATCACTGCATATGCAAGTTTAAACTGAATAATTATGAGTTTCATTCATGATTTTTTCAAATTCACCGCGGAAACTATTCAAAATCATCCTTCAAATATGGGGTTTTAAAATTTAAATCGCTTTGTGCGGAGTATGCGATTTGGCAACAGCGCATACAAGACAATGAAAAGAATAATGTCCGATGAGCTTGTTTATAAAATAACATCTGTTGATCTACAGGCGCGTACTTACTGGCGAGCTTCAACTGCAAACGGCCATAAAAATCCCATAAAATTTTACGACCTTCCTCGTTCGTCGCAGACTTCATAGACAGCCATCATTGTCTATCTCATCAAGATAATGCATTTGTTGTCCTTTATTATAAAGGCATATTTCAGTCGATGTTGCCAGCTTGTGAAATTCTCACAAAACGCTTTAAACTTTAAATAACCATGTTTATTTTTCATTTTTAAGTGCTTAAGATAATTTTTCGTGGGAAACGGTTGAAATGGTTATTTCAAAATGTGACGTTTCGAAGATATTTAAAAAAAAAATCATTTTCGTCAGAAGGAGTATTCCCTATTATAAGTAATTGAAAGTATTGTCGGATAAATAAATCACCCTGTATCTCAGCTATGCATTTGATTAGATCGTATCAAGGAATTTTGGATTAGTTTAGGGTAGCTCTACTACAAGTTGACGTATGTGAGTACATTTACAGATGAAACACCCTGTAGGTATATAATGTTGCAAAATAATTTTTCACTTTTTCGGCATTCTCAGTTTTTTAATGCTTGAATACTTACTGACAAGTCAAAAACATGTTTCCTATTTTCTTTCAACAGAAACGACCATACCCTGGAAAGGACATGCAGAGTGCATTAGAACAAATTTCATGTTCTCATTATTTACTATTTCGTAGTAAAAATGTTCGAACTGGTCAATATTTATTCGAAATATGCAACTTTTCATGTATAGGTAATAATTAAGAAGTGTGTGACGCTCCCCATACACGAGGTGGATGGTAGTTTTTTAATTGCAACCTTAACTTTTAACCAACCCGTTTCATAAAAAATATAGGGAAGAAATAGTCGAACTTATTGAATTCAAATTTCCAATTTTTCTATATGTATATTTATTTTGAGGTAAATAGCATACACTGTCCTGTGCATTACTTTTTATTCACTCTATATGTGTAACACCCTGTTAATGTTTCATTTGTTTTATGGGTGTAGGTAAAAATGTGCTACCCAATGGGATTTCTCGGAAATTGAATAAAACTTTTCAATGAAGTGGTCAAGGCTCACCCATTCACCAACAGTTAGCAAAATCATTGCCATAGACCAAAATAAGTTTCATTCCATTTTTATAGTGCTGTTGATCGTCTCTGAAAACATTGCATGTTTGTTGTTTGTGCATGGGATATGTTTGGTTTAATCTGAACTGGTTGAGTAAATTTAGTTGTTTGCTTGAGTATATTGCTTATTAACTCATCTGTTTCTTTTTCTAATACTGATAACAATCAGCACAGATAACGATTTCTTTTTCGTCTTTTCATCTGCATCTTTCTCTAGAAGATATTATGAAATATAAGAAGAAATAAAAATGAATTTCTTTACCTAACAAGGATTTTACAGATATATCTCGATAATGGCTATCATTTAAGATTTTCTCATTTATTTTTGAAGTATTTTATTTCATTTAATTCTTAAAATTCTTCTTCTATTTCTTACCTAGAACACTGAGATGGATTGGTAACATCGTAATTCACAATCACGACTGATCCTCATTTTCTGATCGAAAACTGCAGCTAGCAAGTGAACATCCAAAGTTTACTGTTGAAAAATTGTTCTTACTAATTCACCGCGCTTTTTGGAGTTATGTATTGAAAAAAAAAGAGAACTTCGTGTTAAAACTCGAATCTGTTGAAACAAACCTTTAGAAATACGAATTCATCGGTCATAATTAGGTTTTGAGAAAATGAAACGTTTCGCCATTTTTCTATTGTCCACTTCCGGCGCTTTGAATTATCCAATTGGTCGATGATGTTTCGTTTGGTTTGCTGTGGAATTCTTAATTAACTGAACAACATTCAGAGAAGAAATCGTTACTAAACAGTTATTAAACCGAGTAGCTAGAAGTTCAGAACAAAATCTTCGATGATACTCCTTGAATCATGAAATCAACACATAATTTAACAGTGTATACGGCCTTATCACTGTAAATACTGTTGCTCAGGTCAACTCTGATTCCTTGATTGAGATCCATTGAAATAACGTTGGGTTTATCTCATATGGACAAGGTTTGTGACTCTTTCAGCGTGAAATTTACTGAAAAATCCATCCTTACCTAGGATTCAGGATTGGCAGCATTATTTCAAAGAACTAATACTACTTCAACTGCAAACAACTACGACAACCTGGCGCACTTGTCTGTATGCAGACGAGGCCACAATTTATTGTATTCATGAAGAACAATAGTAAGGACTGATGAATTATCAGAATGGATCAACTACCTGAGAGCAACATGACGTTCCTAGAACACCAAGCTCTTAAGTGCCTCCCAGTTTAAATCATTATTGATTATTCCTGCGGACGAAGGTAATGCTAATGGATGTGATGAAACTGTTGATCATATTCTGTTCACCTACAACAATCTGAAGAGTTAAGGACAATACATCTAGGAAACACGACACCAACCACTATTCTGGTGAGAGAGATTCTTATCTGTCGACTTGTTGCATTTTTGTCGGTTGGTCTCAGGGCAGGATCCTGTCCAACTACATGATGGCCTCAAGGCCACCATGCCACCAAGGGGAGACACCCACTTGGAAGAAGAAGATGTAATTAAATTCAGCCTAATGACCGGCCAGTGTAGTCTGAAATGCATATTATTGGCATCTTTAGATACAAAAAAACATGTCATCTTGGAATGCCTAGCTGATTCAATAATAACCTTGAAAATTCATATATTGAGTAAGGGCAATCCGATCGAATCCTTCCAGATGAGCTCTTTGACCTTATTGAACCATGAAACCTAATCACATTATTCAAAATTCACATGCGCCCAATTTTAAAATTTTTGAGACTATGCTTCTATGTGGGAGCGCCCACCAAAGTAGCGTAGCACTGACTTGGCACATACATGACAACGGCGATGCAAAATTTTCAGATATTGCACATCTGAGTGAAGTGTCACTTGCCTGAAATTATGCATCGCCTATGTCATGTATGTGCCATTTCAGTGCTACGCTACTTTGGTGGGCGCTCTCACTAAAGTTAGACACAGACATGCAACAAAACTTCCTAAGATAACCCCAACGCACTGGTGTGAAACGCATGACAGTAACATCGGGCTTTGTGGTATTAAGCTAGGTACAGACATGCGCAACAGAACACCGCATCTTCGATGCGTAACAAAAATTGTTGCGCTATGGTGCAAGTTCTGTTGCGCATGTCTGTACCCAGATTATCAAGTAGTAACCGAGTAAAAATAAATAATGGATCTGAGCTAGCTGCAGGTTTTTTCGTGAATCCCGCTTATCAGTCCATCTTCTCTGTCAAAGCTAAGGGGGTAACTTTCGATGTTGGTTTTTAGGTGGCTTGGCCGTTGGGATGACGATTTAATGCACTTAGATCATGGTAGATGTACTTTGGGAGGTCCTGTGCCTGCGGATTGTTGGGGGATGTAGCGGGCTACGTGCCAGATGCGCGTTTACACTGTTAAAAAATATGGAATCCTGTAAATGCACTATCTGGTACGACAGCCCACTGCGTGCACTCGGCCTTATATTATATGCACCTTGCTGTTGTAAATTGATGTTAATTTGCATATTCTATTAGGTTTAAGATCACTCTATAGGCCGATGTTAGTTATCTTTTAAATCACCCCACAAAATCGTTTTCCTTCATTTCGAAAACCTAGCCTTGCCAAAGTTGTGTATTTTTAACTGACATTATCCAGTTTCAGTTTAGGTTTTGTTTCACATCGGAACAAAATGCTTATTTTTTTATTCATTTCAATATCACTAATTCATTTTCTATCATTCACATGAACACTTATGAATGAATTATTAGTTTGAAATTTTTTTGATGGTTTTTCGTGATAACTTCAAATGCCTTATTCGATATTTTTTCCGAATGCATATTGAGATAGCCCCTGAAAAATTCTATCATACACATGATTCAATTTTTAATTTGGCAAAACACAAAATCCAGTAACCCGCTTACATTTCCTCCATTAATCGTTATTTTCTTCTTTTGTCTTGCGTTTTTGTTGATAAAATTTTAAGGATGAGAGATATTTCTTGAATCTGTTGGAAGTGAACCCAATAAAATAAGGTTATTCGCCTCTACTGTTTGTCTTAGGAGTGTTTTTGGAGGTAACAACCCTTCAAAACTAACCCCTCTCGAGATGCAAAATTGCAGCTGAAAAAAAAAATAAAAGTCTCTTATTCAACCTGAGGTCTGAAAGAGGTCAAATCCATTGTTTCATGTTGAGATATTCAATATCTTGGTTTGCTATATGTATAATCACGCCATTTCACTATCATTCATATTTCTGTAACTATTTTGAACGCCCTTCAGTTTGGGAAGTTTTAGAATGTAAAAATTTATCTTTGTTTTTTTTTTCGATTTCATTACGAAACACTTGAAAATATTCCTTGGCGCAGTGATATGATATTTCCAATATTTTTTAAATGTGTGATACAACCTTACATAACTTGATTATATTGAATACCGTTTGTACAATCGTTTTTTTTTGTATAGAATATTTCATTGAATAAGAAATTATACTACTGTTATACTCGAATGATTAGGTATATATGTATATGGAAGAAATAATTATAATTTAATTTATGTATGATTTATGCTTGATTAAATAGGTGTAAACCTAAAGCATTCCAAATTCTCTTATTGATCATTTTCGGGAAATTTCAATTGCAGTGATGCTTATACTTCGCTCAAGACGAAAGAAATCATACCCTGCAAAAACTTTTCGTTATTGAGCTCTGAAGGATTTTCCTCAAAACCTATGCAAACATTTCAAAAATTTTACCGAAAAAAAAATTGGGGATACTGCTAGAAAATATAAGGATCAATATTCAGCAGCAAAAGTCTATAATGACATGATTTTGAAGAGTTTTTTTTCTGCTGTACCCCAAAGAATATGGAATATGGAAAATTCTTCATATCCAATATTCTGTCTATGAAAAAAAAACGACTCTACTGGTTGAGTGGAACTGCTCAATGATGACTGCTAATTCTATACTCTATCTGTAGACTAGAGCACTCAGAATTAGATAATCGAGTACTGACATATTAAAAATAATGCTGAGTACTTTAATAGGAATTAGGACAGGTAGTGAAGAACAAGACTGCTGAACTAAATGCCGACGTTTCGTCCGTATATTCGAACTTTTCAAGGCTACAATGGAGATACAAGAAATTAATCAGTACAATCCAGTAAAAAACAAGAATAATGACGGCTAACAAACAACGATAAATTGCATAATTAAATACTAAAAAACTTATGTGATATAGATGAAAACATTATACACAAAATAATAAATATCGAATAATAAATACGATGACTAGACAAACATTTATTCAATATACAAAGACAACAAACAAAAAATTGGGTAAAAAAAAAAAAAACTGTGGTACAAAAACTTACCAAGTTCAATTTGTCTGATATAAAAGATATAAGTTTTTTAGTATTTAATTATGCAATTTATCGTTGTTTGTTAGCCGTCATTATTCTTGTTTTTTACTGGATTGTACTGATTAATTTCTTGTATCTCCATTGTAGCCTTGAAAAAGTTCGAATATACGGACGAAACGTCGGCATTTAGTTCAGCAGTCTTGTTCTTCACTACCTGTCCTAATTCCTATTAAAGTACTCAGCATGAATAACCAAGGACGTGATTCCTACTTCATTAAAAATAATATTTATCAACCCATAACGAAACAAAATTGTTTCTGTTTCTTATTTTTATCAAGGTATGCAGATACTGGGAAAAAAAATTTCATGAATTTCTGAATATGCAGAGGAAAATATATGAATTTCACCTGCCATTACTGGCACACGGTTGGTCGTCTGAATCGCATTATTCGCATTCCACTTCGGGGGATGATATCTTTGCTACCTTCGATAATGTATAGAAGCAATTTTTGTAAAATGATTTATTTCGTTGAGTTCTTATTTCTGTCTATAAAGGTAATCATCTTTGAAAACTCGCTGTATATGGCATATGATATAGATTATCTATAAACTTATCCATAAGAATTATCCTTATGAATACCTAGTCCACCTCTGTAATATAGTGTGATATGGGAAGATTAAGCAGATGATAACAAATCTAGATCACGTGGGGCAAAACTTCTCCTATTTTTCTCTGCGTGACATTGCAATATTTTCTCCTCAAAAAAGTTCTGGGAAAGTTAAATTTATTGTCAATTTGAAAATCCCAAGGTTTTAGTAACGTTTTAGGGGTTTTCAGCCTTGATCATATCTGTAGACGGATACAATAAAGAAAAAATCGAAGAATTGTCAAAACAAAGAAAGAATACCTAATGTCATTCTTGAATATGTCGTTCACTTGCACACTCATCCATGTACATAAATATTATACGAAGAAAGATTCTATTGAAATCGGAATTCAAAAGATCTACCTCAGTACCTTTACTTCCAATTCATATGAAATGAAATAACGTGATCAATGGTGACATTTCATCACAATGAAATTTTTGATTTATATTATAAGAAATGCAAATAAAATTTTTTTTTTGTCTTGTATCTTGTTTTCTTATCCCCATACCTATAACCTATTTCATACAGTTGTGTTTTACTCAATTTTTGCTCATCGATGACTTCAATATATCGAGTATTCATACAGCGTGGCATTGAATTGATAAAATGATAACACTCCCAATATTAGTATCTTTTTAGTTACCTATACATGTTTCGTATGGTTAAATGGGGATTATCACATAGTGCAGAAAATCTGTTGTTTTTCAAAATAGTACTGCTCTTCAAGCTAGTCTAGACATGCAACAGAATATCGTATGGTCAGTGTAGAATTGAAATTTTTTGGGGGGGGGGGGGGGGGTAATGACGGAATGAATAACATGATTGTGTTTCCAACAATTTCATTATTATATAATATATTTTTTAGTTTTATTCAATTCTAAGGACTTATTCAGAGTTTATAGTTGGTATATACAGGTGGCCATGTGAAAACAAAACAGATTCATTCACTCTCGAATTGGCCACATTCGTTGAAAACGTCTAGACAGGTCGATTTTTGTTTGGAGGGTTACCCTTTTTGAAGCATAATTCATTAGTGAAAGAGCCAACCCTAAAATTTTGAATAGGCAAGAAAGATATACCTCATATGAAAGATTATTACGTCAGCTTTCTTTTTTTGTACTTTTTTCGAATCATATTGACTGAATAATAAATGTGCATAATATTACATGAGAATATTGTCTGATTTGTGATAAGAAACGAATATTTTCTTGAAATTGCTAATTTTTAATGGGCAGGAGTGGTCATTTAAAGCTCATCACTTCAACTTTTTATAATTTGCAGCTTTCAAATAATGTATCACAAATAGAATACATTTTTTTTAATTCATTTATGAAATAGGAATATTGAAGTAATGATACCACCTGAACATGGTACTGTATTAGCGAAACTCGTGTCGTTGTTAAATAATTCATGAGAAAATAATGTTATTCATTTTTCTTCTGCGCAAATTTGCCAAGATCATTTTGCATAAATGTGGCAGAGTTTACTTGGTAAAACGTTTAATTTTCTCCATTATAAGACGCTGATGGTTGTGGGCTTATCGATATAGACATTCGACTTCAAATAACCCCATAAAAATTGTGAAGGTGTTGAATCATACAATCTAGGAGGCAATTCTGATCAACGAAACTGGAAAGCACACGACCAGCAAATGTAACCTACATGGGGCTACAGGATTTTCAACTTCCTGTACGGCATATGGCACCGTCATTGCCTGCTGAAAAGTACAAAATACAATATTTCAACCATGTACTATTTTATTCAAAATAAAAATTGCCGAATACAGTAGGGTGTTAGGCAAATCCTTTTCATCAAAAAAAGAAAAAATTCCTTCCACGAACACTAGGATGCAGAATTTTCGGATCCCGGTCCTGGGAAATTGTTGCTACTCGTTCCTACTAGAGGGCGGTCGTGTCTTTAAAATACTTTGAAACTCCTATTGGGTTGCGTTCACAAACTTACTCTGAGCAAGCTATGAGTAAGCTCTGATTACTCGAAGCGTTCACAAACGTACTTTTAGTTCCTCAGAGTATGCTCTCTGAGCATGGCCATACTCATACTCTACTCTCGGAGTAAGTTTGTGAACGCAACCTTAGTATTTAATCACCGTTTACCATCGGAGTAGGAGTTGTGTTACTATGACAAGGTCAAAAAAGACCGAACCAAAGAGTGTATCAAAGTTGATACTCTGACACTTTGACCGAACCATGGTCAGCATCTGTTCTTCGATGGAATATTTCTTTTGTCGGGCTTCGGAATGGCAATTGGGCTAGTTCGGTTCAAACCATAACACTTGTTGATATTTATGTCACCAGGTGGTATGCGTTCGAATGAATTCTTATAATTGCATTTATGCCTCACTTTTTTAGGCGTTTCGTTATTTTCATTAGAATAAATAACACATAAAAACTTCTTGGAAACAACCGCTTTAGAATGTCAATTGCCAGCAATTGGCAAAATACTTGTCAATTTATCATACAGTTCATGTGCAGGGCTGTAAAGGAAAATTGACATATTTAGCTGATGAGCGGTCGTCATTCTGCTTACGAAAGCTATCGAACCCTATATCTGAAGAACTCGCTCATATGATAGTATGATAATCCATGAGATAGAGAGTTGAATGTATTCGTGTGGAAATGTTTTTTTAGGCGATAAGTAGTAGAAAAACCTACAACAAAATACCAACTATTTTGAATACCACATAGGCACAAATACCAGGAACTTTATTTTCTATGTATTCATGAATCATGAAAAAAATATAATGTCGAATAAATCCCACTTCGAGGAGATGATAATATTTTTGGTGTTGCAGTACACAAATAATATTCCAAATGTATATAATATTATAAATTATTACATATTACATAAATTTACTTCCGGCTAAGCAGCTTTTCTACTTTGTTATTGTAAACTTGGTGGATGCGCTAGTGTGCTCTCATCGAATATTCATTCAGCTCCTACAGTGGCAGTGTGGTTAGCTGGTTGTGGTTATAATTCACGACCACTATCCATACAGCCCTTGTATGAACTGTACGATCAGCATGAAAAAAGTATTTTATGATTGTTGAAGTTGTGATCTACTCAGTTATTTTTAGTCAACAATTGAATATTTCCTCAGATTTGGATGGTTACTTATGTATTGCTTTTTTTTTCAGAGCTGCATATGTTTCATTTGGTGGTCTTCTAATGAGGCTACAAGGAGATGCCAACAATCTACATAGTTTCGAAGTAGACCAGCACATGTACCTTCTGATGAAGAAAATCTTTATGTAAATTAGGACAATTAAGTTTATTTTGATATGGTAATAAAAATTAATCAAGTCAAATCATCACGACTGATCCATTCATTTCTTACCCCGACCATTTATAGCACATTTGTGCCTCGAAGTGAAATAATGATAGGGGGATGTTTAAGAATAGACAGAATAGTGTGCTAGACCTAGACGAACGAAACTGAGGGGGAAAAATTTTTCAAAATATTCCAGAAAAGCGTTTGCGTGTTTATTCAAATTCATAACTAGAGCCGTTGTCCATCTAGATTGGCGTACCTGGGTAGGTACTGAACTCTCACTTATCATTACTTGGACCCTCAAGAAAAATTGATTTTCCATGAGATTCACGTCAGGGTAAAACTAAAATATTTTATTATATAACATTCACTGCTGAAACCTGGGAGAAACTAAAGAAAATTGCGGAAACCAATATGAGAAAAATTTATTTATGGTTAAAGAACAATTTACTAACCTTAAATTTAAACAAGACTAAATTTATGACATTTTCTCCATCAATTGTCGACCAACCCAAGCATTTCGCATTGAGACTACATTCTCCTCATTGTAATACTCAAATATGTACTTGTCAACAGATAGAAAAAACCTCTAGCATAAGATACCTCGGAATTATATTAGATCAACACCTAAAATGGACAGAACATATAAATCACGTAGTAAAGAGAGTAAGGTTGTTATTTCATAGGTTCTATAGGTTGAGGGACATCCTCTCAAGGAAGAATTTACTTTTATTATATGGCAGCTTGGCAGAATCAATAATCAGATATTGTATTGTTGTTTGGGGGGGTGCATTCTCAACTTCGCTGCAGACGTTACAAACAACACAAAATACTTTAATAAAAATCATTTTGAAAAAACCAAGATTACATTCCACAAAACTGCTATATGAGGAGACTGAATTAATGAACATCAAAAATATTTTTGTGAATCAATGCATAATAAGAATGTATAGAAAACAGAATATGTATGAGCAGAGAAGTGGAGGGGTGACTAGATCGGCATATTGTATGAATTTTCAAGTTCAACATTTTAGAAAGTCTGTAACCCAGAGATCATTTATGTATTTCGGTCCTAAATTCTTCAATATCATTCCAAATGACCTTAAAAAGTGTAGTAGAATTAATTACTTTAAATCGGAAATCAGACGTTTTATATTGAAAAATCCTGGGAGATTTGATTTCTGATTCACATGTTGGTTGGTGATTCGGGAGTAGATTTTTTATTTTTTCTTCCCATTCGGCCTTTATCGCTTCCTCCAGACTGCGCGTCGTGTTACACTGCCATTATCTTTATTTGTGTACATTTAACAAAGCACCAGGGAATGTTCAGTGGTACAAACAGACGACTGTCTAGGTACATTGTGCGTTCTTGTGGTGTTACATATATAATTTATATTTAGAATGTGTGTACTATTAATGTCGAAATAAATTTGATTTGATTTGATATCAATGAATTTGTTAATGGCCATGTGCCCGATAGTTTCTGGGGTATAAACATTCTTGAGAATTTTATTTTATAATTTTCTTGCGGTACATTCCCCACAAAGTTGCATATAATTCTTCGGTTTTTTTTTTATATTGAGAGAAGAAAATTCCGAAAATTTGGATTTTTCGTTCTCAACCAGAATCTAATCAAAATCTACCCTACCCACAAAATTCGGAAACAGATATCTGGGCAAATACTTGTGTGTGTCTCCGGACACAATGGTGCTCATGTCAAAGTCAGCTGATCCGAAACCCTATTGAAACATATTATTGTGGTTATGTAATTTCATGAACATCTCAAATACAATTTTTGCCATAATGTGCTAAGAATTTTCCTTGAGAAGGTTTCATATTAAATATATATTTCTATACTATGCGGTGGTAAAAGTGAGCGCTACGGTTTGATACTTCAAAGCCTATTTGACGACGAAATTTTCTGAACACACATATTATATGCATGTATAATGTATATTTGACATGAATAGATGGAGCGCCTACCTTCCCTGATTCCTAAAGGTCTAGACACGCCTGTAACCCATTGAATGATAATCTCTCAGAATTCTGCGAGAATCTGTTTTTCTTTTGCGCGCTTGCCATTTTTGTATCTAATAAATACCATAATATTATGGTTCAATGATGAAGAAGGAACATATATAAGAAATTGGAATTACACAAGGAACGGAAAATGGAAGAGTATCATCCAAAAAGTGAGAGGAAAAGTGGAATGGATTGGAGAGAATTATTCAAAAAAAGAGAGAAAAAAATGGAGAAAACATAAAAAGTTCAAGAAAAAAGATTCAGGGTAATAATTGATGAATTTTTTGTGTGTGTGAGGACTTCAGTTTGTTAAATTTAAAATGTTTATTCCCAAAATTTTCAATTTGGGGAATAAATATTTTAATTTTGGGGATTTTGTTATGGTTTGAGTTTTCCCAAAATTATATTGTTTAGTTTAGTTTGTGCAATACGTATTAGGAACTAGAAGACATTTTTGTTGATTTATAAGAAATTTATTCATCTTAGATGCTGTGTTATGAAATTTTGGATGGCATGGAAACATAAAAAATAATAGAGGGTCAGAATATTTTTTAGAGAAAAGTCACTCCTTGAATAGAATAAGTGAAATAACTTGCTTTTTATAAGTTACGATTTTGTTGGTGGAAATAAAAAGTTAAAATATGAATCAAATTAGAATTCAACGGATCATAACAATACCTATTTATTTCATATCTATACAGGGTGAGCTTTTGACTTGTACAAATATTTTAACAGATTCTTGAAATCAAAAGAAACACTCTTTTCCTCACCATTTTTTTTTCGAATGGACGCGGTTTAAAAGATACAAGCTGTTGAAAACCAGGAAAAATGTTATTCTTAGTTCTATTCCACAAACGGTTTCATCGAATGAAATGAATTTTGGAATATAGTTTTTCATCTATTTGATGAATCTGTTTCGAACACAAGATGTTGCTGATTATTATTATTACATTGATTGTTGTAGTTGTCTAAATGTGATCATGATATTTATGAAAAACATTAGAGTTGACAGTTGTTGTTTTTGACAAGAAAAATTAAAAAATATAATTGGAACGAGAGTTGTTAATTCTTGAAAATAGGTACATATAATCAAGGTAAAAAATCAGGTTTCTGCCGAATATAAATACTGTGAGCATTTAGGCCTTACACAAGATATCACTAATCACTATACGTCTTCCAGTTTTCTCATTATGACCATTACGTACCATAAAAATAGCAAACATTCAAAAAACCCAACTATTGAAACTATGTTGGACGCCATAATCTAGTGAAACGTTTTGTAAAATACCAGTATTCCTCATATTTTCTCGTATACTGCGCCGTTTTCGAGTAACTTTGATGTTCAAAAATGAAAAATATTTGTGATATTCGGAAATTTGGGAACTTTGGCTGAATCCAACTCTGTTTAACACGTTGACTGTCCCCATTCTAATTTTTTTTTCACCCCCCACGTCCAACACATTTATCCAAAGAGAAGGGTTACTTTTGAGTGATAAAATATATATTCTATGAAAAATTAATTCTGCAGCCATTTAAGGAAGTGTTCTTGTTGAAAATCTTCAAGTCCAATGGAAGGCTTGATGCTAACGTTTCTTGAATCACGTATGATTAATTATGATTGAGGCTATCAATACATATTTCTACAAGACGTTAAGCCCATATGAACCGACCAAACTGCAGCGTTCATGAAAAGTAACCATATTTATCTTGAACGTCAAATGAATCAATGAATCACATAGGCATAGCTCATATTATGCAAACTCAAAATGGCTATATATTTTTATCAGGGCCGAATCGGAAAAAATGGTATAATCATTGAAAAAGTGTTTATTTTGACCACAAGAATCTACTGTTAAATATTTGTAGGAATCATGTATAGTTACTAGTTGTACCCGATCGCTCTCAGGACGAATATTTTCAGAAGAAATTCATCCATAGATAAGAGAAGAAAAAATATGTCAACTAGAGACATAATTCTCACAGGATTACAACAGAATATGAATATATACAATTTCTTCAATTTTTTAAATTTTCTCACTTTATTTATACTATTTATACAATAGGAAGTACATAATGAATGTGTGTGGGTAATTACCCCCAGTAAACATTCCCCTCCTGAGCAAAAGTAAAAGTGCTTGTCCAAACCATGTTTTTTTTAGTAACTGATTTTTCGAACTAATAACTGCCATAGCTTTGGTATTAATTAAGATAAGAACCTATTATCATTACATTCATAACATAACTTTACCCATAAGAAGCTAAAAAAATTTGGGTGAGTTGCCCAATGATAAATAAATCCGAACACATTAGATCACGTCTAATACACTTTCATGTATGAAGGGTTGCAGCCGTCTATAGAAATTACCTTCTTATTCAGGTAGTTTTATATCCAGCTCTCCGAGTTCCCCAATTGATTTACGGCCGTCCATACTTCAGTTCAGACCCTACCTGGCGTTTAAATGTGCAGAAATTATAGTATGAAGTATAACTATAATAACTTCCCATGGGGAAGCAAACCTTTGTTACGGAAAAATAACAATAGCTACTTGTGGTAGCACCTGAAGTACCTACTACCGACCGTTAGGAGTCAGGTGAAAATGGATAGCTATAACACGCCCCCGTTGCATGAATGAAATGCTGAATAGAATATTCACAATTGCATTGAAATACCTGTACTCTATTGGATTACTGAAGAGCTTATCTATACAAATTAATTCAATATTATCTATTACTAAACATTATTGAAATAATACCTATTCATGTTTGATGATTTACCATCAATTATAACTTAGCCCTTGAACGGAACATCAAATCTCAATTATAATCAAAGATTCTCCTGTCATTTATTGTCAAGTTCCTCTCAAGCAATTTCAAGAATGACCCTAAAAATTAAGAATGAATCAGCAGTGGAAGTACCATCGTACCGCGGCTCATTCAAGTTATTATTTTGATGTGAATAGGTTCCCACCTCGTGTGTACTCGGCACCTGCGTATCACGTCCGAATAACTTCAATTAACAGTTTGTTGTAAAATGGCATCGAAGGGTAAGCTGATAGACGAGGTAAGTCCAATATTTGCTTTTTTATAATGTAGTACTCCTTTATGAGATAAAGGTGCCCTATCTGGCGCCAAATTTTCATCGACTTTGCGATAAAACTCGACGTTGCCACAAATTTCGCTGTTGTTTACAATTGCCACGCCTATCATACTGTTTATTGTGTTTCATTCAGTTTGATTGAGATTTCGCCTATTTACTCGGAAAATTCGATGCTAGATAATACTATCAGCCATTGTTATCACACAGTATTTCGAAAATCTGTTTATTGGCAGGTTGTTTGTTATGACATTTAACATAACCTAAAAATATTTGGATGTAGGAAGCTTCAAAATTCCGTTACAAAGATATGTTGTTTTGTGGAGGAATACCTTAAGCCGTTTTGTGAGAATGGATTTTGATGAGTAATTATGTTAAGTGAAGGATAATGATATTGGTAACCTACTGACTTTCATGATTCATACTAGATACTATCGTATCGTAAACATTCAACATTCCGGAATGCATTCCTTTGGATTTTGGAAGTTATTTAATTCTTGTTTACCTACATGTAAATAGATCAACGGACCTTGTTGTAGTGTCTCAGTAAGAGCTTGAGGAGTGAGAACCGTCATTTTCATCATCCAACATTTTTTCATGGGATATTAAATTTTCCATTTCGAGCCCTTTCTTCTTTATGAAACATAATTTTTATGAATACTACACTAGTCGATATACTTATTCAGAAAACAGTTCGTATTAGGACCATTGTTTCTGCAACGAACTACCCATTTTTACTCCAGGAAAGTTCATTTAAAAATTCATGAAATTCTTGAATGATCGGAATCTTCATTCGCCAGTTGACATGATATCTTGATTCACAAACTCTATAAAAGATGGCGCTGCTCATGTTTACCAAAGATTAAACTTCCTCTTTGTGTTCAGTGCACAGATTACAGAGGTTTAGAGCAAATCACAGATTACAGAGTAATGTAATCTGTGGAGCAAATATTATAGACTTCAGTTCAGAGTGGCTGTCTATATCTACTAATAATGTACAGGGTGGGCAAAATTCGACGAGATTGAATGGCAGCTTCTTATGATATCAATGAAGTGGCGGACTGAAAAAAATTTCGACTACTCTGAATTCTACATAAAAAAGTGACTCGAGAATGTTACATAAATTTGTTTTTCCATATTACGTATACTTTATGAAAAGTTGTCACTTATAACTTGACATTAAAAAAGAAGCTATTGAATCGCATCGAATTTTGGCCTCCCTGTACAACGATTATAGAACGTTATTTCTTGAATATCACGAAAAATCTCGAACAAATTGATTTGTTTTTAGGAATAGAATCATAATACGATGAAAATAAACTTTTGACGTAAACTCGAACTCGCATAAAGTCGGCTGTATGTTTTTGTGATAACACCATAGAATCCCTTCAATGTCAGAGCAAAAAAGTTCTTTTTATTTTGAGTTCATTGCCAGATGCAAAAACACTGATTATTTTTGTTTTCACAATAATAGAATTAAAAATTATATTTAATCTAGAAAAGTGTTCGAATTGAGAAAATACTCATATTCAGAGCAAATGAATCAGCATTACCTAAGAATATATACAATTGTTTATATAATTTGTTTGATCAAACCAAGAATATATAAACAAGAGTGCAAATTCGAAATATCTTTGGGCAGTGGATAAATTCATATGTTTTTCATTAGTCTATGAATAGTAGCGAAGGAATTTATGTTGTGATTCCTGGACAAAAAATCGGTTTGGCCTTTCTTATGAACTTTTCTTTTTTGAGCCTCCCTGATTAGTTACAGCCCTGGCAACCCGGAAAGCAGTTTTAATTTTTTTTCCTAAAAACCAGAAAACTGACAAGAATAAAAGTAAGCGAGCGAGAACTCATTAAAAATTTTTTTGGTGGTATTCCTCTGCGATTGCGAAGGGGTAGAAAAAACCACCCCTAAACCTTATTTCGCAAGAAACTTTTTTTCATATTCATATCTTACAATGGAAAAAATTATTTTGGATAGTTCGTTCAATTCTTAACAAATGTTTCCCGTAATTTCTTGCTAAAATTCACGGTTCAAATTGTTGCTACTTCCAGAAGTGAAAAAATTTTTTTATTTTAGATTTCCTGGGCAGATTTTCTCTGAATATTTTTGGTAGGGATCAAGAAAGAAATTTCCCCGCTATAGATAGACCAAAATAATATTTATTAATTTTTCTGAATGTAGATATACATGAGTTCAAGAAATATATACATTTCTTGAGTTCTGTTCACTAAATTCCATGAAAAAACAGTGCCTTTTTCATGACCCATAAAAGAATTCAACATGGTCCCGAAGCTCAAGTGTTATGCAATCTGCTACACTATTCCTTACATTAGTATCGATTTGGAGAAATGGGGCATTCCTGGAGGGAGTGGCACTATAGGAGGTCGCTCCTCTTTTGAGAGAATACTCGATTAGAATCTTTGTGTACCAGTGATGCTGTTTCAAATCCCAGATATTGATTTATATTTTAGCTATGATTTGCTATACAGAACTTTCGGAATCGTCTACGAAGAATTTAAACATCCGAAATTTTCTTAGTTCTCCTTTTGAGGCATGCAGATTTCGAAAACAGATTGAAAAACTTGGTTCGTCTTCGGAGGTTGAATATTTTTAAAACGTTTTCGAAAAATGATTTCTCTTATTGATCAGAAAACCTTTTAATTTTAGTAACAGGGTGACAGGGTGCATGTGACACGGGAAAAACGTGTCTGGAAATGCTAGTGGATATAAAAAAATGCAAATAAATTTACTGAAAATTACTACAGAGGTATTTTGGGCAGGTGGTACTTTCGAAATTAAATCACTTTTCTTCAAAATCTGTGGCCTATATGGGGCTAATTTCATCAATGGGGTATTTTCCTAAATTTCAAAATATATGTCATAAAAATCCTTATAACTCAAATATCTCGAAATATATTTTTTTCGAATTTTAACATATTGCATTTTGTCTGTATTCGATTACGAAAATTCTGATTTCAGAAGTGCTCTTGTGAACATTCTACGTCATTTTTACAATCCGGCAACGCCCATTTGTGTCAGTAATGGTCATGAAAGTTTTCTGATCACCATAGATGTAATAAATATCAAGTTTGATGATCACATTATTCACATTTGACAAGAAAAACACACAATGACACAAAATGTCATCGATTTTATGAAGGTAAAGACACAGATTACAGAAACAATTTTTTGTAATCTGTGGATATCTTCTTGATCGGTTCCAGTGTTGTCGAATTAACAAAAATTACTATACTTTAATAAAGGCATTCTACGTCACAAGCTTTCACATAGTCGAAGTTTCGAAGGGTGAATTTCTGAAATGTCTGAATTTGGAAGCGAATCTTTTACGTGTTGAATAACTAGTAGAAAAGGCTTTCCATAAATAATCTCAAATTCGGTTTTGGAGTTTTAGGAAACTTGCCCATTCAAATACCTACACTTCTTTTCGCATGATATTCAATTATCTATTATCTACAGGGGACTAAAAGTGATTAAAGGAACACTTATGAATAGTTTTTCCATTTGTTTTGCGTCACACTGTCATCCGTGGAAGAAAAATCTGTTTTCCTCAAATTTCTTATAGTCTTCATCAACTCATCGATGTTATTTGAAATGAATTGAAACTAATTATCATGACAGAATATTTTTTGGTACAATGTGTTTCACTAGTGTTGAATTTTGTGATTTTTTCATTGATCAAAATCAACGGTCTATTAGAATATGCTTTTGGCAAAACTGTCAAACGGAGACATGAAAAATTTTTACTGAATTTTGCACAGAATTTTTTTTCAACGTGAAATTACTCAAACAAATTTTGTAACAGGAATGAGTTCAAGGTTCGCCACTAGGAAATTGTTATTTCTGGGTTTCCTTGAGGAATGAAAATAATGTTTTTCAGGCAATAATCGAAATTACAAATCATGATACTTACAGGAAGAACTGTTCACTAGCTGACGCTTATACAGTGTGCATCATGGTAAACTGTACCTACCATGCAGTGATAGGTGACTCTCAGGCATTTCCAATAATACAAAAATAATACCACACGTTTCATTGATACAGGGCGATATATAAGAAAATTAAAAATCTGATGTTCTATTTCAAACTACATTATATACCATTCAATATGGACCCATAAAATTTCATGGCACACCTACATATTCTGAGAAAAAAAAACAATACAGGCATGGGGAGTACAAGGACAAAGGAAAATTTGTACAGAATAATGTGAATTATTGTAACCTGTGGGATAAAATCAGTAGTGTTTAATTGCATCTGGAAAAATGAAGTAGAAGGAAAAAAAAAAGAAATGAGAGAATCACAGTAGATGTTTGAAATGTCCTCCCTCTATCTCAATACATTTTTGGGCTCTGACATAAAAAACATGATTCATTGATTTTCTTATCATTTTCGGTTTATTACTCATTTCACTTCATGCTGCTTCAATTATTTCTTGAAGATGATCCCTGAAATCAATCTCCACTTTATAAACCAAAACACGAACGTAGCTCCATAAATAGTTCAACGGCGATAAATCTGCAGAGGAATGGTACTCCCTCGACCTATAACACGGCCTCTGTAAAGATCACCCCATGTGTTGGAAACAAAGGTCGCGTTGATTGTTATCACCCAATAATTGAGGTAAACGATCACTCCAGATGTCTAAATGCATTGGGGAATGCAACGGTCTATCAAAAAAACGAGGTCTTATCAATTGGTTATCAACATCACCACACCACTTATTTATAGGCAATCTTTACTGCAAATGTCTTTGAGCTTTTACATGTGGATTTTCTCATTGTTGCACACTGTATAAAGAATTCTGTGAATACAGCCACAATGAGATTGCTTGGGGATTGGTTCTTTTATTCGTTGAAGTTCTTCGATGAGTCTCTCACTATTTCACTGAAGTAAAACGATGAAACTGGTTTGAAATTGGTCTAGGGGAATGTGATATCTTTTGTACTACACATCGAGGAACATGACCCAGCTTAGAAATATTCCTTTCCAGTAGAGCGATATTATCGCTTGCAATATCTTGTATGGTGATATTTGTTTATTCATTGGTAGAAATAATTGAAGTAATTTCTTTATTTTTCAAAAATAACCAGTTCGGGAACCTTACGGCAAATTAATCAATGAAATTCAAGAATAAATGAGTGAAAATTCGATTGCTTTACAGGGCATGCTTGAAGGGATAATCAACGTTGTTCAAATATTTCGAAAACGAATGGATTCAATGAAAAAAATCAAATATGCTGATCTCAGAATAGAAAGGCCTTTCAAAAGAGGTATCACTTGCCCCATCTTCCTCCTTTCAATATATAGGGGAAGGGGTTGTAACACTTAGGGTTGAAGAGATACGGGTTATAATTTGATCTCAGAAGTTCTGCATTGGAATCAAAAATCGACGTTTTTATATAATTCGGTTCCGCACACCTACAGAGTCGCTGTTTCAATTGCCCACTTTGTGTAGAGATACTTTGTTGTTATATTGTTATCTAAAGTCATGATGAAGTTTTAGTTTTTTCTAAGTAACGACAAGAGTTTTCTTTCCAATTTGTAGCCGATATTGTCACAAATAACTAAAAAGTAAGATCCCACCAAAAATCCGTCTTAAATGTTGCCAAGGCGAGACCGACTTGATCAAAAAGTTATCAGATCTCATTTAGAGCAAAGCTTCTACCTTTTCTGCGTCCTAGCTCTAGTGCATCTTAGTCACAGATTACAGAGTAGAATCTTAGTCAAAATATGTGGCTTGGCCGTTAAGAAAGGCAAGAACTAGTAGACCAGCGCAGAGGCTCAACCCAGATTTTTTTTTGGGTTGGGCTGTAGACGGAACGATCCAATCGATTTTGAGATTTGGCGAAAGCTTTTATGTTTGCGTATACAAGAAAAAAAATGTTGAGTCTCTAGTTGCGCCAGTGGGCCATGAGATCCACCTTGTAGGTAGATTCACCTTTTCGAGCTGATCCTCCTCGGTCCTGTATTTCTTTCCGTATATAAAAATAGTAAACCCCCCGACGGCCCTTGCGGTACGCCTCAGACCGGGCTCGAACCTGCGGCCCACGCTTCTCAGAACGGAGTCGGGCCTTCGGCCCTCGCGGTTCACTTCGTAAAGAGAGTCTCTGAAAAAAGTCGAAATTTTGTGTAGTGAGATTTTTGGCTGTGAATACTAGAATAATGGAAATAGACAATGCATTTATCACAATTATTCAAAACTCAACTAGGTGTTTGAAATGAGACAACGCATTGACAACATATTCAAACTATAATTTCGGCTTATTCCAAATGGCTCACCCCGTATTCTATGTTTGCATTCGAAGGCAATTTAGCAATTTATGAATTTTGCTTTCCTGAGACACCCTGTATATTCAAAAACAATTTGAAAATATAGTACCAATGTGATTCTGCGTTAAAAAACAAACTGCTCAAGCGAAATCGAGATCCGCGTCACCGGTGAAACATCCTGTACGACCGAATTGTAATAAATGAACATTATGGGGAAGTATTACCCCCAAGAATGTCCATTCAAAAACGGCATTCACTAGTTCCTAATTCACGCTTTCAATTTCTTACGTGAAGCCTTGATTTTTTTTTAAATTGAAGTTAAAAGACGTCTTGATGTCACCCAGTCTCTTTTCTTTCCAATTTAGTTGTTTATTTATGAAAGAAAAATCTTGAACTTTAATGTCAAAAAAACTTGCTTTCACAATAATTTTTCGAAGGTTTTTCGACATATTTCGATGAAAATAACGACCGGGTGACATCGGCGATTCACTTGTTTATATAATGTAAAGATTTTCATAGAATTACGCCGAAATTCAGGAATAACTGAAAATTATTCAATATTCCTAATTTTACCTCTCACGTGGTAATTTCTACTTTTCAACTGACTCAGTACGTAATTTAGGCTATTGCTCAAAGATGTGGCACATTTCCGTATTTGGGGTAGCATCCCTAAAGCTACCAATGTCAATCGTCTTGATCTCGAATCGTATGTACTACTTCCCCTTGAACCCACCGACATTTTTCACCTCATCTTAGTTTTACATGAGATCTGATAATTTTTTGAGAATGGAAACCTGTCTCGTGTTGGCAGTATTTTATATTTTCTGATACTTTAAGGGTTTTCACTCCCAACCTCTGGAACAAAATCAATTCAGAAATAATGAAACTGACTTCATTAAAAAATTTCTTAGGGATAATCAATACCCGACAGATTGTATTGAAAAAACAAATTGAATTTAGAAAGAAAAATGTGTATCCAAAATCATAATAATGTTCAGGAACAACCAACAAACCGTCAAGAAAAACCAAATTTATTGAACGTAATTTCTTATGTTAATTGGCTTTCAAAAAAAAAATAAGAAGAATCGGTTCCAAATTCAACATAAGAACTGTTTTTAAAACAGAAAATGATTTAAGATCTATACTAACAAAAACTAAACCTTTGAAAGAAAAACAAAAATAATAAATAAGAACGCGCATAAAAATAATATTAAAAATAGGGAAATTAATAGATCACAGATCGCAGATCATGTTTGTTCTAATACAGGAGACCACATGGTGGATTGGAATAACACTAAAATTTTAATGACAGAACCGGATCATTATAAACGAAAAATTAAAGACTCCGCGTGTATTTTGTTGGATCAAAATAATAATTTTGCCAATTGTTCGGTACGAATGGATCATATTTGGATTAATTTTCTGGAGAGAGAACTAATATCCGGTAATTTCAAAATTAAATGAATGAACCTTTCTATGCAGTCTCTGTTTCTATGTATTGACAATTGATGTCAAATAAAAGCTTCAATTCGGAAGATTTCCGGAAATTCATTTTCGTCTGATAAAGGAGGCTGATGTAGACTCCGAAACATTACTATACATAATTATTATTTCAAAGTTCTATTTTTCAGTGCATTGTCAGACAACAATTTTTTCTCTACTTGATTTGCTCCTGACAAATTAGTGATAGATAGATAGATAATTTAATTAATTAGAAAGCTTAATATAAACACAAAGATACATAATAAACTAAATTCTCAAAACTGCTAACACACTACAACAATAATTAAATTAAAAATTATTAAAAACACAAATACTCTGCTGAAACCTTCATTTCTTAATCCTAGCATATTTTTTAATTTCACACTTGAAATCTCTCAAATTGGAACATTCCTTACTATTAGTTGGTAAAGCATTGTACTCTTGAAAACCCTTATATATTAATGACCTCATGCTTCTACTATAATTCACTCTATTCAAATAAAGTGGAAGAATTTACGCAGTAAAATTTAGCAGTGAAAACCCTAAAAAGTTTCAGAAAATATTTTACACGCCATTACGAAACTCAAATCGGTGTCGTGTTATTTGACATTGATATCTTGCAATTGATTACAGAGATCAATAAAGCCATAATAAATTGGGATCCATGAAAAGAAATTGAAACCCCCTTGAAATTTTCAGTTTGATTGATAAAAATATGGTAATTTGTCTGCTATCTAAACTTCTGTATGGAACTGCTGCAGCTAATTTGCTATGAAAATCGAAAACAGCCAGACAACGGTCCTGCCAGCTCTAAGCTCGGATTGACTTAAATTTTTACGGTGAATTCTCGACTTCAATGATGAAGTAGTTCTATAAGTTACCCAGGAACACGACTTTAAATTAGGAACTCGTTCTCACAATTCATTCGGGATCCGGGTTCAGCGTTATCCGGTTCTGCTCACGCGGAAATTTTTTCGCACAACCTTCCACCTTCCACATAGATCCTCCGCCCTCATGCCCGATCCAATTTGTAGTTTCCGAAAAGTTGGGTTATATTTAACCGAATTGTAAAAATTGAGGTCGAACTTGGAAACGTAGCGGGTGTAACAGTTCACGGTAATCGATTACGTTGCCGCCACCGTTTCTGGCTGCCGTTGCACAGCCAGTCTGCAAGGCGCCTGGTTTTGTGTGAAAATTCAAATGGGCCGCCTAATATCGCCGGTCACGAACCCCCCTGAAACTGAATAGATTTGACGGCGATCAAAAGTCTATTCATTCTTAATTTGATGTCTATTTTTGTTTCAATTTATGCACATTTCGGTAGGATAATTTTTTTTAATTGGGTTGGCTAGAAAGTAATTTCGATTTTTTTTCAGTGTCCATTTGTCGAAGGAAACAGTTTATCCTTTGAAAAAATGAACTTACAACCTTTTAACACGGTGACTTGAATTAACACCTGCCAGCATACTACAATTTTTTAAATAATCATTACAATGTCTGAATTTTATTACACTCGCCATTTCCGAGTTATGCTTATTTGGTGTAGATTGCCTCTGAAGCTACCTCCATTCACTTTTATCTTAGCACTCGGTTGGCCATAG
The DNA here is from genome assembly GCF_907165205.1 of Coccinella septempunctata. Taxonomy (NCBI): domain Eukaryota; kingdom Metazoa; phylum Arthropoda; class Insecta; order Coleoptera; family Coccinellidae; genus Coccinella; species Coccinella septempunctata. Next base: position 6,337,063 of record NC_058190.1, on the reverse strand, counting down.
AAATTTGATACATTTCACTCTGTATAGTACGAAAATGTGGGGTTATGAATCTTGTCAAAACATTTTTGGGTTTTAAATCAACGCTATGTTGCCCGTTCTACGTAAAAGTTTCTGTTATTACGCATTTTATCACAATGTCTAATCTATTCGGAAAATATGCGACGAACATAATTGAAGTTTATACAAACTGATTGAAGGCATACCAAATCCAGTTATTTGCATGAAAAATACAAGAGATCAGTATAATATCTTAATATGCACTAGCTTGAGGAGAGTTAATGTTCGTTATCTTCTTTGGCTGAAATTTGAATACGTTACATCAGTTGTAGATTTCAAAAATGTTAACCCGAAGATGAAATGCATATGATGCAGTGGTTGGGAATGGGTATCTCCCGATGGAATTAACAGATAATTACAAGAATGTTAAATTCCTCAACAAAAATCATCTTGCATCAATATCAGTAAAAGGAATTACAGAATGTTTGAAATCAAGATAAAAATTTCACATGAATAAACAATTAACAGGACAACTGGCGCTTATTTGTGGCTGTTCATCTTAATGCATTGATATAATAATAATAATTAGGTATTTATTGGTACCTTAAGACATTTACAATGTATAGGAGAAGTCATATGAAAAATAGAAAAATCAATTTTCGGGAACTTATTCTACGATGACATTCATTGAAAATCCTGTAGTAAACTTTTCGCATTAATTCACTCTAACATAAAATTATTAAATGCCACCACTTTTTTGGGCCTCCCAATAGAAGGAAATTCTTTGTCATACTCTTCATTCACAATCTTTCTGATTCTGGAAATATTCAGCTGAAATATAAGTCGTTTAGATTCAGATGAAACATTATATAAATTCTCTTCCATTGAATATGTTCGCTACCGTCTATGAATTCTCTATTCTCTTACCGTCTGACGTATTGTGGATTTTAGAATATCAGGGTATAACTATTTGAATGAGCGGACCTGAATTCTAAATAGCACTTCCTGAAACCCTGTCTCTTTTTTCAATCACTTTCGGCGTTTTCGTTATAAAAATTGATATTAGTTGTGGCAACGGCGTTATGTCATTAACGACATTTCATGGGTGCCAACCTTACTCCGTTCTAGTTACAAAAACTTGAAAAAATGATTTCATGGCCAACCGACTGCTTAAATAAATGTGCATGGAGTATATATATTGACAATTAATGTCAAATAAAAAGCAACAATTCAGAAGATTTTCTGAAATTGATTTTCGTCTGATGAAGGAGTTTGATATAGACTCCGAAACGTTATCTATATTAATAAAAGAGGATCTATGGTTTCCTTCAAGATGCTTCATTGTTCGAACGATCGCACCAAATTGGACAATTCTTTTTTTGTTGTGTTTGTTATTGTTAGGGCAAGGTTTGTATAACAAAATATTCCCAAAAAAAGTTGTACAGAACAGAAAAAAAGGCATTCCTTTTTCTTACGAATCGAGCAATCATAAAGTTCTTATAGGTTTTCGACATTTGGACAAAAAGTTAAGATATATCGAGTAAATCGAAAATTTAAAATTTTCGATCAGAAGTAACGAGTAAATAACATATTATAGAATAATTTTATAATCATACTATGTTTAACAATTTTTTAATTATGATGTTTGAATGTATTTTGGGTTGCCTGACAAAAAGTAGACTGAATTGAAACGAAAATGAAAAATGCAAAACTAGTTTTGCCGGGTCAGCTAGTATTATTATAATTTCTTATAAGTTCTTTTTTCAGTTCATTGTCAGGCAACAATTTTTTCTACTTGATTTGCTCCTGACAAATTAGTGCCAGAATTTACGCAAGAGCAAATCGTTTATTTCAATTTTTTAATTGATTTTGTTCCCGACATTGGGAGTGAAATCCCTAGAAAGTTTAAGAAAATAGACCTTGATATCACCTAAATATCCCGTACCTAAATGAGAACAAAATTCATCCTTGCACTTAGTCGCAGACTAATTGAGACCATTATTTTATTAGACCCAAAATTGGAAGGACTCCGCAGAGACGGTTATTTTATTTATAATTTTTCATGTCTTATTGACATGTGTGTGTGTACTATATAGGGTGAGTCTTCGACTCGTACAAATATTTTAATGGTACATTAATGAGGTCAAAAGAAACACGGAAAAAAAGATTTTTTCCGAATCGGCTCGGGTTAAAAGATATAGGCTGTTGAAAAACCATAAAAAAATGTTATTATTAGTTCTGTCTGGGTTTTTGGAATGAAATGAATTTCGGAATATAGTTTTTCATTTATATGATAAATCTTTTTCGAACACTAGATATCGTCCAAGTCTTCCAGTTTTCTCATTATGACTATTACTTACCATAAAAATACCAATAACTCAAAGAACCCGGTAACGGGATACAGCAAGGAATGAATGAATGAATGAATTTGAACGTTTTGTGAAATACCAGTATTCCTCATATTTTCTTTTATAATGCGCCGTTGATGCTCAAAAATAAAAATATCTGTGATATTCGGAAAATTGGGTACTTGGGCTGAAGGCAACTCTGTTAAAAGATCCAAAGATGTATAGTGTCACAGGTTCAGCTAGTTATTCTGACGGTAATTTTGTTTTTTCAGGGGGTGGCACAGCTCATTATGAAAACTTGAAATGGCTATTCCATTTTTTATAAGGCCGAATCGAAAAAAATTGTATGCATTTGTACGAGTCAAAGACTCTCACTGTATAAAAATGAATGGATAATACCAGCCGTACCTCACCCCTACATAAAATCCGTTGTCGTTTGACCACGATCCCGATGTCGTTACCCCAACGGTCCGAAATTTTTTAGAACCGGTTTTGGTTGGTGCAGTTCTGATTTGCGCAAGTACTAATGTACTCTAATCTTCAATTTGCCGCGACAATTTCGCAAAAGGGGACTTCCGCTCGCCCCCTCCTTACGTCACCAAGGACTAATCGACCGTCATCATGCACTTAATTCATTGAGCTCCTCATGCGGTGACTCATGTTCCATTTAAATTATGTCAGTTTTACACTGGAGAGGATCATGTGACTGAAACTTTACCTACATTATAAATTACCTATCCTAGTTTTTTTACGCGGTTTCGTGATGTAACCGATAGTTTACGAAACGGGGCAGGAAACGTTCAAATTGAACTTTTCCGATTGATGGGGAATTGAAGGACGGATGCGGAAGGTCGGATATTAATTGAATAATTATTGTCACATTCGAAAACATGTGCCGTCGTTGAATACTGGATGTCTGGGAAAGGTCTCCACAAAAACTTACAATGAAACGTTGCTTGGGCGCTTTCAAATTTCACGTGTTATTTATTCAACTGAAATTTATATTTATACTCCATTCAGATTCATTTTAGGAGTCTGTTGGCCATGAAATAATTTTCTCAAGTTTTTGTAACTAGAACGGAGTAAGGTTGGCACTCATGAACGGTCGTTAATGTCATAACGCCGTTGCCACAACTAATATTAATTTTTATAACGAAAATGCCGAAAATGATAGAAAAGAAGAGAAGACAGGATTTCAGGAAGTGCTATTTAGAATTCAGGTCCGCCCATTCAAATAGTTATATCCTGATATTTTAAAATCCACAATACGTCAGACGGTATCGAACATATTCAATGGAAGAGAATTTATATATTTTCTTTTGAAAAAGAGTGTTACAAACTTTTACAATCTGAAAAACAATGAAGCGGGTGTAAAGAAATGGCAACAAGAGACAGATCCTAAAAACCTGTTCCTCATTCCAGATCTCAGTGTAAGCAGAGGAAAAATGTCAACGGGGTACCATACATATCTTCATATGATACATGAAAAAACAGAGAATTTATATAATGTTTCATCTGAATATAAACGACTTATATTTCAGCTGAATAGGATGACAAAGAATTTCCTTCTATTGGGAGACCCAAAAAAGTGGTGGCATTTGAGAATTTTATGTTTGAGTGAATTAATGCGAAAAGTTTACTACAGGATTTTCGATGAATGTCATCGTAGAATAAGTTCCCGAAAATTAATTTTTCTATTTTTCATTTGGCTTGTCCTTTACATTGTAAATGTCCTAAGGTACCAATAAATACCTAATTATTATTATTATATCAATGTGTTAAGATGAAAAGCCACAAATACGCGCCAGTTGTCCTGTTAATTGTTTATTCATGTGAAATTTTAGTTCAAAGGTGAAGTTCATCTTGATTGAAACTTCCTTTAATTCCTTTTTACTTATATTGATGCAAGATGATTTTTGTTGAAGAATTTAACATTCTTGTAATTATCTGTTAATTCCTAAGGGAGATACCTATTCCCAACCACTGCAACATATGCATTTCATCTCCGGGTTTATATTTTCGAAATCTACAACTGATGTAATTTATTCAAACTTTAGACAAAGAAGATAACGAACATTAACTCTCCTCAAGCTAGTGCATATTATGATATTTTACTGATCTCTTGTATTTTCCATGCAAATAACTGGATTTGGTATGCCTTCAATCATTTTGTATAAACTTCAATTATGTTCGTCACATATTTTGCGAAGAAATTCGACATTGTGATAAAATACGTAATAACAGAAACTTTTACGTAGAACGGGAAACATAGCGTTCATTTAAAACCTAAAAATGTTTTGACAAGCTTCAAAACCCCACATTTTCGTACTATACACAGAGAAATGTGTCAAATTTCCATGGCCAACCGAGTGCTAAAATAAAAGTGAATGGTGTATAGTTCAGTATACAAAGCAAAACAAGTGGGTTCTGCTGAAAAAATTCCGAAGTTAATGGAACTTTAACAGGTTGTTCATTGCTGCTGTAGGATGACTGTCAAAAGTTTTCCAACTGGAGGACCCTGTACTAATTTTGGGAGGACCGATAAAACTCTTTCGAGTTTTTTCAGAGTTGTAGAGCATTGAATTGTTTACAAATAGATTCGTTTAAACTTCTTCATATATATATATATATATATATATATGTCGGTTTATAACGTTTTGCGACGTTGTCCGATAACCCTCTTCCATTCCTCTCGGTTGTGTACCAGTGCCTCGTTCAATTCTCTTGCACTAATTGCTTTTTTAACTCCTTCCCCCCAGGTCTTTCTTGGGCGTCCTCTTTTTCTCTTCTCCACAGGTTGCCATTCCATCAGTTGCTTCGGTATTCGTTCGTTCCCCATCCGATTCACATGTCCGTACCACCTAAGTTGTCTTCTCTCTACATCCTCACGTATCTCACCTTTAAACTTCTTTGCTTACCCTAATATTAACCAAGAGTCAGGGATAGATCCGATCAAAATTATGGGAATTTTCTCAAAAAACCAAAATTCACTAAAATGCAATGTCATTTATGGGGGGTTTGTGCTACTGTTGATGGTTTGAAGGTAGTCAATCTAAGCAATATTTCAGGTAGTCTGCCAAAACTACGTTCATGTATAACCGTATTCTTTGTGAAGAGAAACCCTTGTATTGAACACGAAGAAAATGTTTATTATTATTTAAATTGAAATATTTTCAGTGTAGCAATTTCATTGATGAATCAATCAATAATATAGGTATCAATATACATAAATATATTTTATGCTTTCCAAAGAATCAGAAGTTTCATCAAAATAAATGTTATATTTCTCAAAAGCTGTTTTATTGTAAAAAAATATTAATTGATTTGTGAGAAACTTATAGACATTTTTTTGAACAAAAAGGCGAGTTTGGTAGAATATCTAAAGTACATATTATTACAAAAAATATTAATTCATTTGTGAAAATCTTATGGAAATGTTTAAAACCAGAAGGCGAGTTTGTATGAATCTGAATGAGTAAATATTAAATTCATTCACTTCTCCGTAAAATATACAGGGTGACTGGTGACGTAAGGGACAACGGCTAAGTAGAGATAGAGGACCTCAAACTGAATGAGAATTTGGGTTTCAAATGTCCCATAAGGGTATTAGTTTCGGAGATATAGGGTGATTTATGAAAAAATGATCTATAAATCTATAAACGCCCATATCTTCATTAATATGGTGAATTTTTCGCTGATATTTCACAAGCTTGTTCCTATAGGCATTCACCCTCAGCACAAGAAAAAAAAAACATTGAAAAAATTGCGGGCCCGTATTCAAAAAGTTCAATTTACTTGTCAAGTGAAAAATATCTTACGGTATATGAGAACAAATAAATTCAAATAGAAATTTGAGAAGAGCAACAAAAACTGATGAAAGATCTGTTTTTTTTTTGAATGGCACAAATTTTCTATTGTTTTTATAATATGTTGAAATCCGAATATTACAATATTTTTTATATCCTCCTGAAAAATAATATTCCTTCCAATCTTTCAATCTTCCATTTTTATCATTGAATCATGATTTTCTTCAATATTGTGTTGTTTGCATTTAGTGGATGCGAATATTCCTCTTCTACAGAGCCTCAATTGAACTATCTTATAGGTCAACATGATCCATACAAATATTCAGACAGAATATTTTGAGCCAGACCTATCCAGAGACAACCTCTCCGTCTCTGGAACTATCTCTTCTCATCTGCCCTCTAGTGGTACTTGCGTCCTTCGACATATCGTTTTAGAACTCGATGCAGATTCAGTATGGCAATTTCAACCCCGTACGAAGGGATGAAGGGAATATACCTCATCTTTTCACCAGGTGTCACTGGCTTCCAGTAGCTGCTCAAAAGATCACGCTCTTATTATATAAAAGTGTACCTCTTCTTCAGATTTGTTATCTCTGCGCAGAGGCAATATCGTAATCAATGACGTTTATCCGAGATGCGATTATTGCTAGTTGAAAACTTTAACCAATACCCCGCCACGTGCACGTGAAATACCGTGCGCAATGGCAATTTTTGGAGGCCCTGACAAGGGCCATTTGAACTAATAAATACAATTTTTATCTTACCTCCATCAATACTTTGATTCGATGATCTTGACATCTGGAAGCTTTTGTAATCCTTATTTTCCAGATTCAAATATGTATTGTTTTAAAGCTTGCAAATTAGCAAAACAGGTCGAAATTTTCATTCATGTGTCAAATAGCAAACTTTTTCATATTCAACCTTTATTTCAGAATATCAATAAGGGTAAAATTTTGGTACATTGGGAACGTCAAGAAGACTCCATCAATTTCAAGTTCTTATTTGAAATTTGAGGGTAGAATATTGTATTCGACTGCTTTTCTCTGAAATCCCACTTTAACAGCCTCATTTGAATCTCCCTATAGATCAGAATTCAATGTTGCCCAAATAACGACTTTACAAATTTTTTCGGTCAATAATTTCATACACCAGTGCAACCGTAAAAAAAAGCCTCCTTCTGTCATTTTTTTTAGGAAATGATGCACAAAATAATCGTAGAATTGGAAAATACAATCGAAAGTTGTGTAATACATGGAGTGTTTTGTTTCAACTAACTTTTTTGCTTCTACTGTAAGTTATAAATTGTTGCAAATATTTTGAAATATTTTAAACAGTTCATCACTAGTACCTATCTTCCAAACAATACCAGATAAAAATTCCGTTTATTGACGAAAAAAGTTCTGCCTTCTCAAGTTCTCCGAATATCCTTAAATCCGAATATCTTCTTTTGTTCTAGATTTCTTACTAAAAATCAGAAATATAGGATATTCCAAAATAATTTTATATCTTCTTTTTCACTACTTAATATCAAACGAAATGCATCCAACTAGAGAAGGCGTATGTCAATTTTTCGATATTAAGACATCAGGTTCCTATTAATACATTTATTGTTTGCGATTTGTTGAAAATTAATAGTTATATGTTAGAATGAAATGTTTTACAGTGCAGGGTGGCCCGTTAAGAATTCCCTATCCCCTTATCTGAGAAATTGTAATAGCCACAAATAAAGTTTCACATACATGATCATGTTCGTGTTCTTTCGAACTTTACTATTTTCATAAAAAAAAATTGAAAAAATCAATTACAGACAGGATGGTAACAAAAATTTACCTTTTGTTAAATGGAACACCTTGTATATGATTAGACATTTTAATAGTACTTGAAAATTTCCGAAAAAACATAGGTCAAAGAGGGTCTACGATTTTTTGTTTTTGACTTATAAGCATTTATCTGTCAAAAGTGTCCAACTTCAAAGGCCTGTAAAATATATTCTATGGAACATAGAAAGTTCTACATGGTGTCAAAAAAACTGTAATTTAGTCGTCTTCTTATTAATACTTTTGAACTTCGAAATTTAATGAGTGTTTCCAACATTTGCAAATTGTATTTTTTCTCCATTTTCTAAATGGAACACCTTATATATTAATACATTTTCTCTTAGAGCATTCCAAGAACTATTTGTTGATATAGTATATCATGGGTCTCCTGGTCATAGCTTGAGAGTTACAAGAAATTTACTGTGGTAAATCTAGAATATTGGTATAATTCAGTGTTGAATGAGTAAAATCGTATCCATAGCAACATAAAAAAAAATATCTGTCAAAGCTTATGTCAGCTTTAGATTATGGAGAAAAACTACAATTTTCAAATGTTGGCTACACTGATTACTTGTTGGTGGTATTCAAAATTTGAAAGCATTACTAAGTAGAAGACTAAATTACAAATATTTTTTCTAGGTTCAAAAGAATACATTTTACAGGCTTTTGAATTTGGATACCTTTTGACAGATTAATGCTCATAAGTCAAAAACAAAAAATACAGACCCCCTTTGACCCATATTTTTGTAAATGTCTTTTCAAGCTCTATTCAAATATCTAACAATATATATATAATGGAAAGATACATTTAACAAAACATAACTTTTTGCCACCACCCCGTATAGAATTGATTCTTTTCAAAATTTATCAAAAAAATAAAGTTCGAATGAGCACGAACAACTTTTATAAGGAATTTTATTTTGTAGCTATTATACTTTCACAAATAAGTGGATAGGGAATTTTCAACGGGCCACCCTGTACCTGAAATTATACCGCTATTTTATTGAAGATAATACTTCGTAGAAAACATACCAGGTGGATGATTGTTCCAAATTTTTCCACTTATAAGCAGGAGTTCTGGGAGTTATTAAAATGAGTTACACTTATATTCAGTTCCTGGAATTGAGTGTAATTGTTCTATCAAGAATATTATTTCATTGGGTGTATATGAAAATTTTTTAATATTCTGTTTTCAACATATCATGATAACTGTACAAAATTTGCCCCATTCAAACAAAAAACTGTTTTCTCTATTATTTTGGCAGAATAGGCGTTAGATTTAGAATGTATTTTTATACAAATAATAATAGATTTTATTTTAATATTCATAGTTACAATTATTTTATTTATTACAATTTTAGTGGGAGTAGCATTTTTAACTTAATAAGAACGAAAGCTTTAGTTATATTCAAATTTGTAAAGGTCCTTATAAAGTTAGGATATATAGGAATTTTACAACCTTTTAGAGATGCAAATAAATTATTACGGAAGGAACAAAAGTTCTTCCTTACATGGCAAATTTTTTTATTTTCTCCTATTTTAAATTTTCTTTTATCATTATTATTAGGAATGAAAATACCTTTTTATTGTTATTTATATAAGTGTAATTTTTCAGTGTTATGTTTTTTTAGAGTTTCAAGATTAGGGGTTTATACAATTATAGGTTGGTCTTCAAATTCAAATTATTCTTCATAAGGTAGATTACGATCAGTAGCTCAAACTATTTCTTATGAAATTAGAATATTTTTGATTTTATTATCTTTTCAGTCTTTTAAAATTTTTATTCGAATTTTTTCTCTCCTATATACCGAGTGATATTTTTCGCCAGATAAGTAAATCAAAATTTTTTAATACGGGACTCCTGTTCTTCAATTTTCTGTGAAATGATGAGGAGTGCGTGCATTAAAAACCCTGTGAATTATAAGCGAAAAGTTCGCTTTTTCAACGAAGATATGAGAATTCATAGTTTAGCTTTTTTATAAATGGCACTTTATCTCTGAAACCAATATCCCTATGAAACATTTGAACCCTCTGATTCACTTTGGGGTCATCTTTCTCCACTGAGCCCTTGTCCCTTATATCATCGGTCACCATGTATAATTCTCCGCAAACTTCTAATGGGGTTACTCCTGGTGAGTAATATTATAAAATTGTATGCTTATACTAATGATGATTTATTTCGGCGACACTCTCAACATTTAGTTCATGATTAGTCAAATCACAAAGTATAAATTTTCCTGATATTTGATACGAAACCCTCCCCATTCGTCGGTTCCATAATAGGCCTTGAATGTCCCCACGATTATTTGTGACGTATATAAAATTTCCCTATATACTTGCGTGTCTTATGATATTATTTGTCAGTCTCTTGAATGTCCCCTGGCAGTAAATGCGGACCGAAATAGTGAACGACGTCATAATTTATGCGATTTGAAAGGAAAATCAATGCCGTGGAAAATTCGTATTGAATTAATAGAACAAAATTCGACCCAGATTCATTCTTCAATTGTCATTTTATCGGTATTTCGGTGAAAAATTATGCGCATTCATCATTGATCAATTGAAATTCAAAACGTGGATAAATAAATTATTCATGGGATAAAACGAAAACGGCGAATTTTCCAATATTCGAACCACACCCGAAAATGAGTTCGAGGGTAGAATTTCACAAAAACGAAAATATTCTTGAATTAAAGCATTTCATTCATTTCAACACAATTTTATTTGTAAAATTCAAGAGCTGTATAGGTTGTCCCACTGCGAGTTCCGATTGGGAATTTGGCTAGAACTATATACAGGGTGGTATTTTCCAAACTATATACAGGGTGGCATTTTTCAAACTATACCAGACAGAAATTTCGTTTATTGAAGGAAAGGTTCTTCCATTGTAAGTCCTCCAACATGACGCATCTACCTGAAATTGTTCTAGATTTATAAAGAAAAATCATTTGTGAGATAGAACAAAAAAAATTTTTTTATGGTTTTTCAACAGCCTGTCTCTTTTAAACCGTGCTGATTTGGAAATATGGTAAAGGGAAAAAATGTACAAATATTTCAACAGTAGATGCTTGAGGTCAAAAGAAACACTTTTTTGCTCTACCATTTTTCCGAAGCGGCTCGGTCTAAAATATACAGGCTGCTGAAAATCCATAAAAAATGATATTTTTAGTTCTATCTCACAAATAACACTTTTTTCGTATGAAATAAATTTCGGAATATAGTTTTTCGTTTATCTGATGAATATTTTTCGGACACAAGTATCACCCACGTCTTCCAGATTTCTCATTATGACCATTACGTAGGTACCTAAAAATTTCAAAAATTCAAAGAACCCAACGCTTGACGCTATTTAATGAATATTCGAATGTTTTGTAAAATGAAAGTATTCTTCATATTTTCTCGTATAATACGCCGTTTTCAAGTAATTTGATGTTCAAAAATTAAAAGGTACCAACATCTGTATCTGTGAAATTTGAAAAATTAGTTACTTTGGCTGAATACAACTCTGTTTAAAAGATCCAAGGATGTGTAGTGTAACAGATTTAGCTAGTTATTTTGAAAGTAATTTTGCTTTTCCAGGGGTGGCACAGCTAATCATGAAAACTTAAAATGGCTATATTTTTTATCAGGGCCGAATCGGCAAAAAATGGTACAGGAAAAAAGTTTTTCTTTTGACCTCAAGAATCTACTGTTGAAATATTCGTACGAGTCAAAGTCTCTCCGTGTATATAGGGTGTATTTGAAGGTGATGCTTTTTTTCAACAGAAGGTGGAACTGGTCAAAATGAAGCGTTTCACTAAAAACTACCTATACAAAACTTTCAAAATGACAAAGTTGAAAAAAAATTGAAAATGATTACTGAAATAGATCCTAATACGACCCAAGACCGTTTGTTAGCTGAATTATTGCAAAGCAGTAGTAAAAAACGACCATGTGGTTTCGTTCAGGATATTGGCTCGTTCGATATTTACGTGGTAATGAAAATGGAAACTTAGGATTGCCGAATTGTTTTCATTTTAATTATCGTAACTTACACTATATTATGAAATGGCTCATTTCGATATCAACTGACAGAAGCGACTTAAGACGCAAGTGTAAAAAATAGAATAAAACATCAAAATTCGTCTAAATTATTCACGATTTTTTTCACAATGGGCATCACAATCTTCTTGTTCGAACATTCCAACAATCGTCGTAAAAATGGGATGAAATGGGGAAACATCATAGCAATTTTTCAACAGAACTAACATAAGCACTTTTAGGAAACTACCTGGATTTTCTTAATTTTTTTTTGCCCTAAATTGCACGATACAACAATTACGATTCTCTCAAAAGTGACCTGATGCATCTAATCCGATGAACTTGGTACTGAACCATTCATGGGAGTCGGTATATGTTTATGTTTTGTTTTTGCGATGCCGAAGTCACCTTCCACAGTCCCGTACTTGAAATTCAATGAAATTTTGTCGAACTTCTAGGGGTTGTATCTCAGCCATCTTGGATATTTTATATAGACAATTATTGGTTAACCGACTTATTTTGATGAGTTCAACCTTCTGTCAAAAAAAGCCTAGCCTTTGAAAACACCCTGTATATACAGGTATACAGGTGAAAAAAAATGTAGAAAATCGAGGCAGTTTCTTGAAAGTGCTTATGTTAGTTATTTTGAAAAAGTGTTATGATGTTTCTCCATTTCATCCCATTTTTACGACGATTGTTGGAATGTTCGAACTATAAGACTGTGCCCATTGTGAAACAATTCGTGAATTATTTAGATGAATATTAATGATGAGATTATTAATTAATAATTTTTTTTACACTTGTGTCCTAAATCTCTTCTGTCAGTTGGTATCGAAATGAGCCATTTCGTAAAATCGTTTAAGTTCCTGAAAAATAATGAGAAAAATTCGGCGACCTAAGTTTCCATTTCCATTACCACGTAAATATCGAACGTGCCAATATCCTAAACGAAACCACATGGTCGAATCAGTTTTTTCCCACTGCTTTGCGATAAGTCAGCTAACAAACGGTCTAGGGTCGTATTAGAATCTATTTTAGTAATCATTTTCAATTTTTTTTCAACTTGGTCATTGTGAAAGTTTTGTATCACCTTCAAATACACCCTGTATATATGTTTATGCATAATTTCAATACAATTGTATATACATAAATATTTTTTCTCGCTCTTTTTGTATGTTTTAGTAGAGGTTGGTTTAACTGGGTATCATACAATTCGGCGTATGATAAAAGAGCTTAGGGAAGAACCTGAGTAAAAAAACACTGTCTCCTACTACACTTGAGAAGTGTATTAGTGATGACAAATTTGTTTAGAGAAACAGAATTAGCTTCTTATACTGAAGGGCTTCTTTTCCATTGACATAAAATATCTTTATCCTCTCTCCGTCTCGAAATAATGTCTGAAACAAAAAAACAGTGCAGAAAAAGAGAGAGAAAAAGTAAATAATTCAGCCTTCATCAAACTGACCCGAAGACTTGGTGATAATTAAGGAAAAACTAATCAATCATAGGCATAGGTATACTGCATTCATATTTTTATTAGTAGTCGGTTGGCCATGAAATAATTTTCTCAAGTTTTTGTAACTGGAACGCAGTAAGGTTGGCACTCTTGAAATGTCGTTAATGTCATAACGCCGTTGCCACAACTAATATCAATTTTTATTACGAAAATGCCGAAAGTGATTGAAAAGAAGAGAAGACAGGATTTCAGGAAGTGCTATTTAGAATTCAGGTCCGCACATTCAAATAGTTATACCCTAATATTCTAAAATCTACAATACGTTAGAGGGTAGCGAACATTTTCAATGTAAGAGATTTTATACCGGGTGTCCCAGAGCTTTTAGGCCAGCAGATATCTCAGTTACCTGCGGAAAAAAAAATTGAAAAAAATACTTGTCGTAGGAGACCATACGCTCTTTCATGCAGCATAGCAAAATCCACCCCCTGACAAACAACCACCGAGAAACCACCCCTAACTTTTGTTTTTCAAATGGCACCCCCATGTTTGTTTGGCTTCAACTGACAGCTCTTTTTAATTCTCAATCAATGATATATCATAATATGTAGTTGTAAAGATAGTCACTCGATAAAATTGAATTCGTTAGTGGGTACTGTTAATTGGACTGATCGAATTAGTCCACATTGTAGAGACAAGAAAAAGTGGATGTTGAAAAAAAAGAGTCAATAAAATGTTAGAACTTTTTGTTTATTATAATTTATGTTATAAAACATTTTCTTTAGTATAATGTTGCAGTAACAATACAGCTGAGCGTATAAATTCGTATTTCATTTGTATTTTTATTTTCCATAATTCTGCATGCCATTCTAGCTACCATGATACATCATTGAATGAGAAATGAAAAAAACTGTAAGTTGAAGCACAACAAACATGGGGGTGCCATTTGAAAATCAAAAGTTAGGGGTGGTTTCTCGGGGGTTGTTTGTCAGGGGGTGGATTTTGCTATGCTGCATGAAAGAGCGTATGGTTTCCTACGACAAGTATTTTTTTCAATTTTTTTTTTCCGCAGGTAACAGGTATTTGGTGGCCTAAAAGCTCTGGGACACCCGGTATAATGTTTCATCTGAATCTAAACGACTTATATTTCAGCTGAATATTTCCACAATCAGAAATATTGTAAATGGGGAGGATTACAAAGAATTTCTTTCTATTGGGAGACCCAAGAAAGTGGTGGCATTTGAGAATTTTATGTTTGAGTGAATTCATGCGAAAAGTTTACTACTGGATTTTCGATGAATGTCATCGTAGAATAAGTTCCCAAAAATTGATTTTTCAATTTTTCATTTGACTTGTCCTATACATTGTAAATGTCTTAAGGTACCAATAAATACCTAATCATTTTATTATATCAATGCATTAAGATGAACATCCACAAGTATGGGCCAGTTGTACTGCTAATTGTTTGTTCATGTGAAATGTTTGTTCAAAGGTGAAGTTCATCTTGTTTGAAACTTCCTTTAATTCGTTTTACATATATTGACGCAAGATGATTTTTGTTGAAGAATTTAACATTCTTGTAATTATCTGTTAATTCCTTCGGGAGATACCCATTCCCAACTACTTCAACATATGCATTTCATCTTTGGGTTAATATTTTTGAAATCTGCTGATGTAACGTATTCAAACTTTAGCCAAAGAAGATAACGAACATTAACTCTCCTCAAGCTAGTGCATATTATGATATTATACTGATCTCTTGTATTTTCCATGCAAATAACTGGATTTGGTATGCCTTCAATCAGTTTGTATGAACTTCAATTATGTTCGTCACATATTTTCCGAAGAGATTCGACATTGTGATAAAATACGTAATAACAGAAACTTTTACGTAGAACGGGCAACATAGCGTTGATTCAAAACCCAAAAATGTTTTGACAAGAGTCATAACCCCACATTTTAGTACTATAGAGAGTGAAATGTGTCAAATTTCCATGGCCAACCGACTGCTAAAATAAAAGTGAATTGAGTATACATACGTTCTCCATTTGCACCGTGAAAAAAATCACCTCTGTGTCAAAAATTCTCTGTTGATTTTGGTGAAGGATCACTGTGTTGAATTAAAATTCCCACAACGAAATGTGGTCGCCGGTGTGAGACAGGCTTCATCCATGTACAGGGTGGGCAAATTTGGATGTTTTAGCACTACAGCTTTTAAACCAGTGGAGATAGACAAAATCTGAAACCCCATTCTCGTTCTCTTTTTCTGAGAAACTGACAAGAGTAGTAGTGATTTTTGGCCACTTTCTTTTGTTTTCGAGTTATAAGCAAAAATTGGAAAAATGGCGGTATGGAAATAAATTTATATCTCCGCTAATACTGATGATAGAGCTCTGAAATTGAAACATTCTACAGGCACTTTTTTACGTAAAATCCAGTGGCGTGCTTGCCTTTTCATTAGGATTTTTAATTACGAAGCTATGACCAAAGTTATGTTTTTTTAAATGGGAACACTAGCTTTCTGTGCAATTTTTTGAAAGCTTTATTTTTACTGATTTCAAAAATATATAACATCATATGGTTTGTAACAATATAAATAATAGAAAATGGTCAAAAACACTTTTTCCCAATATTTCTATGGTTTAAACTTCTGACGAGCACAGAAAACTAGAGTTTCCTATATCAAAAGCAGTCTCTTTCCGGCAATGTCATTCTTTCTATGCTTTTTACCAATTTTCATAAAATTTGAATCAAGATATATTTCATAAATTTTCATAATAATGAAAGGACTTATAGAAGGAGACACTGGTAATCATACGATGCTTTATTTTTCTATGCTCATCAAAAGTTGAAACCATAGAAATATTGAGAAAAAAGGTTTTTGACCTTTTTTGTTATTTATATTGATACAAACCATATGATGTTATATATTTTTGAAATCAGTAAAATTTAAGCTTTCAAAAAATTGCACAGAAAACTAGTGTTCCCATTTAAAAAACATAACTTTGGGGCATAACTTCGTAATCAAAAATTCTGCTAAAAAGGCGAGCACGCCACTAGATTCTACGTAAAAAAGTGCCTGTATAATGTTTCAATTTCAGAGCTCTATCGTCAGTATTAGCGGAGATATAAATTTATTTCGATATCGCCATTTTTCCAAGTTTTGCTTATAACTCGAAAACAAAAGAAAGTGGCCAAAAATGACTACTACTATTGTTAGTTTCTCAGAAAAAGAGAACGAGAATGGGGTATCAGATTTTGTGTATCTCCTCTGGTTTAAAAACTGTAGTGCTAAAACATCGAAATTTGCCCACCCTGTGCAGACGGAGTACTCACTAATACATCATCATTTGGATGACGCAGTGAAAGAAGAGTCTTTACAAGAAGTTTGTTGATGTTCATGGAAAAATTCCTCTCCAAAAAATTCGTCTGCGAATCAGCTAGTCCTGCATGATTTCGTCCTGAATTAACTAGATGATTCACGCCTTCAGTATGCACTAGTCCCATACAGGAGGTCCAGAATTTTCCGCTCCGAGTTGGTCCAATAGACATAAATTTAAACAACTTCCTCCCGAATTATTGAATTAGAGTAGTCTTGGAGCCAACCTGAATAAATTTTACAAAGAGAAAATTATACATGGCCATCTTTAAGAACGTTAATAGCATAATAGTTTCCAGAGGAGATAATTCGTTCGGGTTATGCCCAGCTCCCTCTTGGCCAGTTTCCACACGGTGTTGCTACGATTGAGTTTTGTAATATCGCACTGAATGCGTCTGAATCTGGGATAGAATTGTCGTTTGACGGACAAGTTGAAAACTGGACGGAATTCGGTGACCGTGTGCTGTGATTTTGTTCAGCTGTGATGGCGACCGAGAAGAATGGAGTCGATAATGTAATTTTTTTTTTCGTTTTATTTGCATGCGTGTATCACTCTTCTGATCTAAAGGAACTGCTTTGCAATCCGCTTTGATTCTTTGTTGGTTGCTTCTAGTCAACCTGTCGTAGTTTGACATGGATAATTCTTCAATGACAATTTTGGCGACTATTGAACTACTATACAGGGTGAGTCTTTGACTCGTACAAATATTTTAACAGTAAATTCTTGAGGTCAAATGAAACTTTTTTCCCATACCATTTTTTCCGATTCAGCCCTGATAGAATGATAGAAACATATAGCCATTTTGACTTTTCATAATGAGCTGTGCCACCCCTGCAAAAACAAAATTACCTTCAGAAGAACTAGCTGAATTTGTGACTACACATTTGTGGATCTTCTGGAAAGAGTTGCAATTTTTCTAATTTCACAGATATTTTTTATTTTTGAACTGAAAAGTTTCAGGAAATGTAGAATCCTCCCAGAATGAATTTTAATCGATATTCAAATTACTCAACAACGGCGTATTATACGAGAAAATATAAAATATACTTTCATTTCACAAAACGCTCAAAGATTCAGTAGATAGCGTCCAACTTAGTTTCAAGTGAATTCTTTATTATTTTTATGGTACCTAATGGTCATAATGAAGACTTGAGTGATATCTTGTGTTCGAAAAAGATCCATCAAATTAATGAAACACTATATTCCGAAATTCATATGATTCGATAAAACCGTTTGTGAGATAGGAGTTCTATCTAGATAGAACTAAAAGTACCATTTTTTTTATGTTTTTCAACAGCCTATATCTTTCAAACCGAACGTGTTTCTTTTGACCTCAAGAATCTACTGTTATAAAATATTTGTACGAGTGAAAAACTCACCCTGTATAAAGCGTGAGTCTTTGTCTTGGATAAAATTCAATAAATCGAAGAAAGTTTTTTTGATGTGAATATGCTCGGACAGCTCGATTAGTATATCATATTGCCCCTTTTTTATGTGAGCAAATGTTTTATAGTGGGTCCCAAATTTGAGGGAAAATATCATCGATAATTTTGTCAAATAACAATTCTACTTTTCTATAATTACTCAATAGGACATATTAAATTTTTATTCCTTTGTCGTCGAAACGACTCAGGCCCAGATATCGATTGAAATTTATTTTGGGAGGATTTTGCATCTCTTCATAAACTTTTTAGGGTTTTCACTCCCAATCTCTGAAACAGAATCAATTAAAAATGATAATCAACGATTTGCTCCTGCGTAAATTCTTGCACTAATTTGTCAGGAGCAAATTAACTAGAAAAAATTGTTGCCTAACAATGAACTCAAAATAAATAACGTTGAAATTATAATTCTTTGTAACGTTTCGGAGTCTATATCAGACTCCTTCATCAGACGAAAAAATCTACTTTTGAAAATCTTCTGAATTGTCGCTTTTTGTCTGACATTAATTGTCAACACACAGAAACAGAGACTGCACAGAAACGTTGATTCATTTAATTTTGAAATTACCGGATGACAGTTCCTTCTTTAGTATATTGATCCAAATATGATCTATTCCTATCGAACAATTTGCCAAATTATTATCTTGATCTAATAGAACACACGTAGACTCTTTAATTTTTCGTTTAAAATGGTCTGGTTCTGTCATTAAAATTTTAGTATTGTCCCAATCCATCATGTGGTCTCCCGTATTAGAACAAATGTGATCTGCGATTTGTGATCGATTAATTTCTCTATTTTTAATATTATTTTTATGTTCGCGTTTTCTTATTTCTAGAGGTCTGGACGTTTCACAAGAATTTACGCAGGAGCAAATCGTTGATTTCATTTTTAATTGATTTTGTTTCAGAGATTGGGAGTGAAAACCCTAAAAAGTTTATGAAGAGAATCAGGCTCAGTATTTTCACCTGCTGATAACTAAATTTATAGGGCAGATACGTCTTATTTTTAGGATAAGTAAAAATGCTGTCTTTTCACTATCAGATAGTTTTATTCATCGAATAAATAATCCCTAATCGCCGAATAAATCTGTCGTTGAAACCATAGAAAAAGAGAGTGGACTGAGGATTCTCTTTTCTTCTCTACAGAAAAATGACAGAAAAATGTCAAAAAGACTAGTACCGAACATACGGCCAGTTGTTGTCTTTTTCTAGAATTTTGATTGGTCCACACTCACGTCTATGTCCATAGAAAAGGGAGACAAGTATTGGCCGCATCATAGCTTCCTCTCTTTCTACATATCAGACATTTTCTTACGGGTATTGCTCAGTCAATTCTTTATGTCAATGTTTGAAACTTACAAATAAGAGTTTATTTGTCAAATATGAAAATATAGATCGAATGTCAGTACACGTTGGTCGAATTTTTGAGATTCTTGATGTATTGTTACTCTTTGTGTGATTTGCACGAAATATTTGCTTTCTAGTTGGAATTATGACGATTCCTAGAATGAGGTGTCTGATTTCACATCAATCAATGAAGAGTAGTATACCGTGTTTTTATAGAATTGTTATCCGTCAAATAATTTAATGTGAAAGCATACCGAAATAAGGTATCCTTCAGATTAACAATTATTTGACACATACTTATTCACAATGTAGTCAGTTTCGATTGAAATTCAATCTGGAAGAATTATGCATTTCCTTAAACTTTTTAGGGTTTTCACTCCCAATCTCTGCAACAAAATCAATAAAAAAATTGAAATAACCGATTTGCTTCTGCGTAAATTCTTGCACCAATTTGTCAGGATCGAATCGACTAGAAAAAATTGTTGCCTGACAATGAACTTTGAAATTATAATTATGTAAAGTAACGTTATGGAGTCTATATCAGACTCCTTCATCAGACGAAAATCAATTTTCGAAAATCTTCTGAATTGTTGCTTATATTCGACATTGAGATTATCGAAAATGGATTTTCGTCTGATGAAGGAGCCTGATATAGTCCCCGAAACGTTACTATACGTAATTATAATTTCAAAGTTCTTTTTTTCAGTTCTATGTCAGGCAACAATTTTTCTACTTGATTTGCTCCTGACAAATTAGTGCAAGAATTCACGTAGGAGCAAATAGGTTATTTCAATTTTTAAATTGATTTTTTCCAGAGATTGGAAGTGAAAACCCAAAAAAGTTCAGCCTTTACAAGACCTCCAACATGATCTTCCTCAAATCTCAATCTTTTTCTTCGTATGTTCTACATTTATAAATGTATTCAAAAATCGGAAATACATATATTAAACCTATTTAAATATTTTTTTTACGGACGATTTTCATGAAGTTTTAAAATCCTTGAATGTCATCATTTGATGATATCTATACATGGTACAATTTTCATTGAAATCGGCCGCCTAGCTTTCAAGATACGACTTTCAATTTTTTTCTTATGGTAGCCATATTGAGCTTTTCCATTGAAAATGAATAATTATATTTGTATTCAAATTTCGAATTCGAATCGAGAAGATGATATTGAATCGTTAACGTGAAATATTCAGAAAAAAAATGAAACATATATGTAGTTAAAACGACGTTATGGTAATGGACAATTCATCATTGTTCCATGCATTTTCTGAATAACACATAATGGATTCAACAAAATTTCGATTATTGCCTGACAGCCAACTTTATATTAGCATTGAGTATTGAGGGTTGAATACTCAAGGATATTAGGCAATCAGGGGAGGAATCAAGTAATACCAGCAAAATAATCAATAAACTCACATGAGTATCAGTTAAATTGTTGCGTTTTGAGATGTTAATTTGAGTGGTAGAAGATTACACTTTCACATACCTAAAGGATCTGAGTTTTGGATAGACTGTTAATCGAAGCATATCGAAAATTAATTAATCGTACAAAATTTTCATAATGTGAAGTCGGTAGACCTCATAATTCTTTTTCAATGGAGCAAATCTTTTTTGATAACATTAAATATGTATGCAAGACGCCGCTAACGGTTAATTATAAATATTTTCGAAATATGTTCTATTTATACATGGATTCCCAAAATTACTTGACCTTATGTTAGTGATGATAAACAATGTTGATGTGTCAGAATGCTTATCAAATGATAATAATCACAATAACATTGTGAAGGTAGAGGGATACGATATTAATAGTTATTTCGCGGTATATTCGATGAAGAAATCTTCTGTTAATTATCGGATGCTCATTCGACTTGTGATAGGCGGCGCCACCAGGTGGATAGTACTTCAAACTACACTTCCAATTGGTATATCTCCCATGAGATTTCTGTAAGTAATTAGCTTTGCGCAGAGGCAATATCGTAATCAATGACGTTTATCCGAGATGCGATTATTGCTAGTTGAAAACTTTAACCAATACCCCGCCACGTGCACGTGAAATACCGTGCGCAACGGCAATTTTTGGAGGCCTTGACAGAGGCCAATTTTTCTAATTAAACATAATAATTTGAATTATCACTTACTTTTTACGAATTCCCCTTGCAATTAGAATTTTGGAAATTGTACTCTATCTAATGTTTTCAAATTGAATAGAAATGTAGATATTCTCGTATGGCTGTGTTTCAAGCATTGGAAAAAAATTTGGACCCTCATTCATTTTTTATTACATACCTATGATGGTTTTAGAGGATGCCAAAGAGTTATTTTTTATTTCGTCGTTAATTTGATGTTGCAAGGAAAAAAATTAGCCCTTGTTAAGTTGAAAATACCAAATTTCGTTAACCAAATTTTTCGTTTGAAAATTCGTCTTTTTTATATTTCGAGTCATGAAAACAAAAAAACTGCGTTTTCGGCTTGAAAAAATTATTAGTCATTTAGCACATGGTAATCTGAATTTGAGTTTATGTCGAAAATTGGTAAATATAAAAATTAGTAAGATACGGCAATTATCAACCACTCTCACAAACTTATTTGATACGAAGTATAGTTCAGCCGAAAATAGTAAAAACAATTTTTCACCCCTAAAAACAACCACTTATTGTGTTTTCCGAGTTTTTTTATTGATATAAATTCACTTACAATTCATACTAAATTTTTCGACTAACAAGCGAAGAATTTTTTTGTCTCAATTTTGTTTTGCTCAGGTCTGAAGAGCTTGATTTGTCCTTGTTTTTCACTGCTCATTTACAGGGCGTTTCGTAAGCATTGCAAACCAATTCACGATATTAATCTTGTTATTTGGAGTCGGAAAGGTCCTTTGTCCGGAAATGCTTAGTTTCCGAAATATAGGGTTACACAATAAGAGACAACCCTAAAGTTTTCGAAAAAGTTTGAAGGAGAAAGACACGAGGAGAGTATATTGTATAATACACAACAACAATTCCTGTTGGATGTAATAAAATTAATTGTTCGAATTAGATTGCTCTACTCGGATATTTTTATGAATAGAAAACAATTTTGTACTAAGAAGTGGTGCATCGTAGAGGAAAAAAGCAGTAGAGACTATTTTTTTTATAAATTGAATGAGAATTGTAGAAGTAAAATTAATTCTGGAAAAAGGCACTTCATGAATATGAACGTCAATGCCAGTACGCACGCCACTGTAGTTGCTGAAGATGAGTTATTCAACTTGAAATCAATTCAATGAGGTATCCTTCTTAACCAAATCTGTTCCTTTTCGAAAATATCGAGGAATTCGTTATTAATCTGGAATACTCCAAATAACTTGAAATATCTCGAATTTGTTCGCGATGTTTATGAAACACTATGTATATTTTCCCATCAGGGTAATCAAGAAATTGAAATCTCCATAAGAAGTAGGTTAGGTTAGGTTAGGTTAGAAGTAGATTTATATGACTGAATCATTTTTAGTCTCCTTCATAAAATGGTTTTTAGAAAAATTCATCCTCAATGAGATTTTCAAATCCAGATATTGAAAGTTCCGGAATTGGGAATTGAATAAAATTGGCACAATAAAAGTTGGGAAACCTTCAGTAGGATGTATTAGATTAGATCCTCGCCTACAAGAGATGAGGACGAATGCTTCGAATTCAGAAGGAAGCGTGGCAGACTCAGAAGATGAATCATGTTAAATTTCCAGACGGCATATGATGATTAATTCATTCGGAAAATTTCTGAATAAGTCCCAAAGTCACCATTTTTTGCAGGAAAATATTTAGAAGTGATTAGAGTTAATCTGAAACAAAATTCCTTTTTCATTATGAATTTGGTAAAAGTCCAAATTGAACTTGAAGAATTAATAATGAAGAAGAAATATTTTTTGTCTGTGATGAATTTAAATTAAAAAAAATTCTGAAAAATGTATTACATACTTCAGAATTATCTACACACTGCTAATTTTTTTCATTCAAAAAAAATGATAATCAAGGATTGGTGTGGTAGCCAAAATAAAGGGGATATTGAAAAAAATTATTTATTTCAATTAACTGTTTTTTCTTCATGATCGTCAATTTTCTCCAGAGGATTTCTACAACCATTAATTATTATAATAATTATTTGAAGAAAATATCTGAAGCAATATCGATAAGAAAAATAGAAAAAACGAGTTTACATTACGTAAACTTCTTCGTCGTTTCAAACAAATGATGTCAGGCGATGAAATTTACTCTGTAATGAATTGGGATTCTAATAGTACTCTACGCTATATTATTTTTCCAAAAATATATAGTCATCAACTGTAGGGACGCCACTGGTGGAACATTAAAAAAATAATCTACTTTACAAAATGGCCGGTTGTGTGTTTTTCTTAAATTCCATAAGAAAATCAGAATATCAGAAACTTCTTTCCTCGAAACTTTAACACCCTGTATTACACAGTGGGAAAACCGTTTCAAGTTTCAAGTAGACTTTATAGAGAATACTTCAGAGACGATTTGCCTTAACGCTTTTGTTACTGCCAGATATTTTAGAGATCGGTGTCGTAAATACGTACATATATCCCTGATATTCATAATAATACTCATAAAAAATCTTATGAGGCACTTTCCATGGAATATAGCCGGAACTTGATCCGAAGAAGTCAGTTAAATGTACTTGGAAGTTTCGGAACATCCTCCTGATAACAAATCAGCCAACCCTGCTAACCCAACCAGCTGAAAATTTATGCTTGGCCGTAAACTCCAATTATATACTTATTCTAAGAAAAGTGGTGGTATGAAGCCTCATAAATTTGGAAGCAAGAAGCGAACGAACTTTTCAACTGATATTTCAGATCCTCGAAAAGGATTTTTTCGTGATTTAATCCAGATGTTTATATCTGGGAAAATTTTAAGGAGAAGTCCATCATTTCCGAACTATTCCAACAATACAATTATAATTTTAGCAATTCGTTGTCAGTTTTTTGTCGAGTTAACAGGACAAGATAGATATTCAGTTCATGATTTCCATCAACGAGCACAGTATAAAAATTGTATGAGTTTTTGCTTCATATTGTTTTGAAATGGTTTATAGCAGAATTACTATATTACAGCCTGATTGAGTGACAATTAAGATAAATATAGGGTGTTTTACTTAAATTGAACAAACGTATATAGTTTTTAGGGTTTTCACTCCCAATCTCTGAAACAAAATCAATTAAAAATGAAAGGAGTCTGATATAGACTCCGAAACGTTACCACATAAAATTATAATTTCAACGTTATTTATTTTCAGTTCATTGTCAGGCAACAATTTTTTCTAGTTAATTTGCTCCTGACAAATTAGTGCAAGAATTTACGCAGGAGCAAATCGTCGATTTCATTTTTAATTGATTTTGTTTCAGAGATTGGGAGTGAAAACCCTAAAAAGTTTATTAAGAAATGCAGAATCCTCCCAGAATAAATTTCAATCGATATCTAAACGTATATAGTCCTGTAAATGAGATCTGGAAAATCATTTTTGTTCGATAACTTTGCAGCAATGTTCTGTTCAGTTGCGTTTTGAAAAAATTGTTTCTGATCACATCCAAGTATTTTTCGAGCTGAATTCAAATATGGAGTATCAAAAAACAAATGTCGAAAAACCCGGTTGCCAAATGACATTTCATTTTTTGAATATACTCGATTTTTTATTGGAAATTTTTGTTTGTTTGTTGGAAGTTATGAGATCTACAAAAATTGTGTGAGTAACATCTACTTAGTGCTTCATATTATGTATAGTTTTATGACTCGGTATTTTTTAGAACCCGTAAAAAAATTGAAAACTGTCAACTCGTCATCGTCTTTCAAAGGCTGTATCTTGGAAGGGAAGCCAATTTCGAAAAAAAAATTATAGGAACTACCCCTGCTTGTTTTCATCGAGGAATCATCTCCCTAAGTCCTCCGCATTTGTTTACAGACGCGCTGTATATGCATTTTTTGGTCTCTCTCCCATTCTGAGAACTACAGTTTCAAATTTTAAACTGCATTGGTAATGATAACAACTGGATCAAAACCATAACAACTCTATCTCAAATAGTCTAACGAACATGAGAAAACGATATGAACTATGTATATTTAATAATGGTGGCCATTTATAGAGCAATTTCTTCAGTTGATACTGAATATATTTAGGCATATGTACTTAATTTTTGGTCCTTTTTATTAGTTATCCTCAAGTATTTATTGAAATAATGAGGCTTTTCAGTAGATTGTTTGTAAATGAACATTGGATTCGTATTTTGATATCAAAACTATTTTTCGAAATAAGAGAGACAGATCAGAAGAAAAAGACCTACCTACAGATAGAAAATTAAACATTAAGTGGCATAAATTATATGTTGCCCAACCTGTATATATTTCAATTGGCGTAATCATTCTGGAAAACTTTATTTGATTTAGTAGGTACAGTTTTGTATGAAATATTCGTATGTACCTCTTTTTATAACAAAGTAACAAGGGGAGTGAATTTATAGTGAAGAACATGGCATATACATTTCGAGTTCAACATAGTTTCGTTCGGTGTTCGAAACCACCGGATAAGTGAAACGACATTCTAATCGACTCCTACTTTTGGATAGACAGTTTTCCAGAGTTCGAGAAAGCAATGATTGATGTATTTTTAATGTCTTCCGTTCAGTTTTTTCTATACAATACTGGCCAGGGAAGTTTGAATAGCAACAGACTATTTCCAAAGTGTGGATATGAATGCGGAATTTCCTGAAAAACGAGGAGAGAATTTCCGTCAACTATCCAGAGTTAATCAAAGCTTCTGCAAAAAAAAATTTCTTCGATATTAACTTCTTTATAGAAAAAGGCAGGAAAGGGTTGAATTCAAATTTCTTAACACCCTTTCAGGGTGTTAAGAAATTGTGCCTGATTTTCGACATTTTCCTATCATTCAATAGCTCCTTTCTGGAAGGAAATTCGATTTTTCAAAGGAAATTTATGCAATTTATAACATTAAGAACAATATTGGATTGATGTGGCCGACGAAAATCCATAATTGAACTTGAAACAGATTATACGATTTTCACAAAATAGTTTTTAAACCACGCTAGCATATTCAGGTGGGTAAACTGAAAACAGTTTACCTTCGCTCACCTGAAGATACTACACCATTTCCAGTTGTAATTCAGAAATGATCAATTGAAATTCAGATTAGTCAATTTTTTTTCAGAACCCGTCAATTGTATTTCATATAAGTCAATTTAATTTCAGAAATCATCATTTGCAATTCAGAATAGTCACTTTTATTTCCGATAACATCAAATGTAATTCAGATTAGTCAATTGGATTACAGAAACCATCAATTGTAAATCGGAATCAATTATTTGTATTTCAGAAACCGTAATTTGTGATTGTGATTCAGAAAGTAAGAAAGAGTCGATATATTATTAAAGGTTATGTCAGATGGATCTCTCACATATTATCTAATACATACGCATTTTTCATGATATCAGAATAATACATACATATATAAAATGATTCATTAAGTTAATTCAGTTTTAGGTACGCTACTACATAATCACATATCCTATTCAAGATACACACTGTGTTACTTGTCTCCAGGATTTATTTGATAGCTCAGTAGGTACAGGGCGATTGATTATAAATGCCTGTCCTCTATCTTTTGTGCTACGCTGTATAAAATGAATTTTTGAAAAGACTTCTTTTCATATATATTTAGGGTCTTGCAGAATCTTGGCGTGATCCTGCTTCTTTATTTTTTATCTTGGTACCTAATCTTTTTATTCTCACAGTGGTCCTGTAACGTCATTTATGGACATTATATCACCTTTTACGACTAGTGAGGTGCATACATGCGTTTTTCCTTTACTATTTTTTCCGAATCTCCTCGGCTTAAAGAATACAGGCTGTTGAAAAACCATAAAAAATGATATTTTTAGTTCTTTGGCACAAATGGTTTTATCGAATAAAATGGTTTTCAAAATATAGTTTAACACTAATTTGATGAATCTTTTTTGAACAAAAGATATCGTCAACGTCTTCCAGTTTTCTCATTATGACCATTACGTACGACAAAAATAGCAAAATCTTGAAACATAGTGGGAGCGCCCACCAAAGTAGCGTAGCACTGACATAGCACATACATGACAAAGACGATGTAGAATGGTTGTTTATCTCGACTATACAAATATTAATCTAAAGGTTGATCGGGTATGTAGTCAACTCTATAGTTTTTTAGCTCTTTATTGTATTAAACCAAGCTTTCGGACAATGTCTTGTCCTTCTTCGGGGCTACTGGATCTCAGATGTTGATTACATTATTCAAGGTTTGGGCATTTCTAACAAAGATATTATCACTGCACAGTGTGCTAATATTTTCACCAATTTCCTTTTGCACCACCACACATACATCAAACCAACACTCATAAAAGATGTCAAAGCCTCCCAATCCTTTTTGAACCAACATCCCTGACCTAGTTTTAACTAGGTCAGACAAAGGTAATGTAAGTGTTCTTATGTCTAAGAGTACTTATGTTGAAAAATCTCTTGAACTTCTAGAGGACCAAAATTCATACGTTGAATTGGATAGTGACCCCACTGAGAAGTTTCAGAATAAGATCAATCGTTTCATATTAAAATTAAAAAAAGAAAATAAAATTGATGGGAATCTTTCTAGAAGGTTGACCACATATAACTCTGTGGCACCAAAACTATATTCTCTCCCTAAAATCCACAAGCCCACATAATCTGTTAGACCTATCGTTGCTTGCATTGATTCGCCCAATTCCCAATTCCAAACTTTCAAAGTTTGTTGCTGACATTTTGTCCATTTCTCATGACAGAAGCACTAACAGTTTTTATATCAGGGATTCTTTTGAATTTTCCGATATCGTTCAGAATTTCAACATTCCTGATAACCATATAATGGTCAGTTTGGATGTTGAGTCTCTTTTTTCTAATATCACCCTTGATGCAACATTGGAGAGTATAAGTTCACACTGGGATTCTATAGAGCCACATTGTATCATGAATAAAGAAGAATTTTTGGAGTGTGTCAGACTTATTTTCGGGACTACTTACTGCCAATTCCAGGGACGCTTTTTTCTACAGATCAAAGGAGCTCCCATGGGAGGAGATGCGTCTCCCATCATTGCAGAAATGGTTGTTGATGATCTGCTTGTTAGAGCCTTCAACACTTTAAATTACACTCCCATTATTGTTAAGAAATTTGTGGATGATTTGTTTTGCATCTTACACAATGATATGCTTCTTAGTATTGTTGACACCCTTAATGTTCAGGACCCGAACATAAATTTCACCTATGAAAGGGAGGTTAATTCTACCATTAGTTACCTTGACATGCAGTTGACACGTGGTGACGACAATAGAGTGGTTATTGATTGGTATCAGAAACCAATGGCTTCTGGTCGTTACCTCAATTTTAAGTCATCTCATGTTTTCAAACATAAAATAAACCTCATAATTGGTTTAAAAAATAGAATTGAAAAGTTGGTGAGCCCTCATCTCTTGCAATCTGGCCTCCTTAGATTGCGTCAACTCCTCATTAAAAATTCTTATCCCAGAAGACTCCTTAACAAATGCTTGTTCAACACCCCTGGTCGGATTGCAGTATCAGACTCAAATGTGGGACATAATATCCATCCAACCATTGATGAAGAGAGCCCAGTAAACCAGAAAAAAATTTTCTCCATGCCTTATCATCCTGCCATTACACCCTCTATCACAAGAACTCTTAGAAGACATGTGCCTGATAATCAAGATATAATAATTGCGGCTCGCATGCCATGCACTTTGGGGAAATATGTGTTCTCTAAAATGAAGGATAAAACACCAACAGCCAACAAATCTGGAATAATTTACTCTATAGAGTGCAATGAATGTAATAAGCCATACATAGGCCAAACTGGCAGAAATTTGAAAACGAGAATAAGGGAACATGTTAGAGATTGTAAAATGGCAAAGCAAACCACTGGCTTGTCAAAACACATAAATGAAACGGGACATACTATGAAATTCTCAGATGCGAGGTGTTTACGATCTGAAAGGAATAAATACAAGAGGGAATTTTTGGAGGCTGTTGAAATCATGAGTCATAAGAACAACTTAAATATAAACTCAGATTTCAATGGTATCAACTCCATCTACTGTAATATCGTCGAACTGATCAATGTGAGTGAGAATGGATGATTCTGTCATGATAAAACGCCTTTGTACTTTCTTAGTTTATGACGTTGCTTGGCCTCCTGCCCTTCCTGTCTGTTGTCTTTTGTTCTTCTATGTTTTTTAACCTTTGACATTGTTTCATGTGTTTCTTTTTAAAATTATAATGTTGGCTTAAGATTCATCTGAGATTTTAACTGATGATTTATATGGATATTTTAATTTTATCGTCAATAATAGTTAAGTCCCACATTGTTGTAAGTTATTTCAATCTTACCTTTTTTGTATTTTTTACATTATTGCAATTTTTCTAGTAGCCCCAAAGAAGGACAAGACATTGTCCGAAAGCTTGGTTTAATACAATAAAGAGCTAAAAAACTATAGAGTTGACTACATACCCGATCAACCTTTAGATTAACGATGTAGAATATTCAGATATGAACTGAGAACGATATATTTCAGGCAACTGACACTTCACTCAGATGTACGATATCTGAAAATTTTGCATCGCCTTTGTCATGTATGTGCCATGTCAGTGCTACGCTACTTTGGTGGGCGCTCCCCTTAAGTTGGACACTAACTAATGAATGTTTCGTAAAATAAAAGAATTCTTCAGATTTTTACGTGTAATGCGCCGTTTTCGAGTAATGTGATGTTCAAAAATGAAAAATATCTGATAAATTATTGAAACTGGGTACTTTGACCTAACTCTTTTTAAAAGATCCACAGATGCATAGTGACACAGATTCAGCTAGTTATTCTGAAGGTACTTTTTTTTTCATGTGTGGCACAGCTCATTATATGATAATTCAAAATGGCTATATCTTGTTATCAGGACCGAATCGGACAAAATGGTATAGGAAAAAAGTATTTCATTTTACCTCAAGAATTCACTATAAAAATGTTAAAGACTCACCCTGTTTTGTATTTTCTGGGAGAATATGAAATTAAAATCATTCAATTTTTTGCTTAACTGCATTTCGTAATGATGCGGATTTGAAATCGTGTAGGTGTAATAAATTCCTGGAAACGATACGGTACATACTAAAATCACGAATTCATGACTTAAAGCTGTCACCGAAAGTGGAATGCTCATAAGATAGGATCGTATAGCACATTTCTGAATTGAACAGCATTGCATAGTCGTTTTCCATCAGCCATTATTCCTTCCGGTGAACGGGCAACGGATCCAGATCGTCCTATTGGAGAATCTGCTTCCGTTTTCAATTTCTTGGAACAAAGCCAGCACGAGAAAGAGGTCCGAGGTCTTAGATCATTGTGTTTCTCGATTCAGTTCTCCTTGATAGATTTATTAGAGAAAAACTCCAATTTGTAGCGGACTTGTTTACCGGTGTAGCACTTGTATTCATCGGATAATGATCACATTGTTCTTTGTATTTCTAATGGGTGGAGTTTTTCCGCTATTGTTCCCAGAAAAAGTAGTCTTTTTTATTTTTCGGTTATGTTCAACTGTAATCGGTTACAATTATTAATTACTTTGTTTACTCAATTTTGTGCTGAGAATTAAAATGTTGGGGTTTTCGACAATGAACTTTTTCCATAAAAAAATTTCAGCTCTCTGCAATTTTCGGTTATAACGGAAACAGTCTACTACATCCTCATTTTAAATGGCACACCCAGTATATCTTTGCATCGTTAGATAGCTGATTTAATGGCTATTTCAATAGTATGCCATGCCTTGGTTAATAACTCAACGGTTTAAAAGTTATAGTGACCGTCACACTTTTTTGAATATTTCTGCTGGGTATAGTTTTTTTTCCAACTAATTTTTACCATTTTCCATTTTGCTATTCTGTGGCATTATAACACAGTTTGCAGGATAATAAGATATATGTTCAAAATGAAATTCAATCAGTCATGCAGAGGGGTATTTAGAAAAAACAGATTGCTTACAATATATGGTATATATTTAGTGGAGTGCTTATTTTTTTTTTTCAAAAATAGGGATATTTTCTCAGCCCACACAACTAGAAGTCACTACCCTATAAGATCGTTAAATTTACATTATCCCATACATAGATTATCGTTAACCGAAAAACATCCCTCTTATATGTGTATTAAGATTTTTAATAGATTACCTAATGACATGAAGAGATTGAATAATTTCAAATTGTTCAAGTAAAAAGTGAGAGATTTTGTAATAGAATTGGAACCATATTCTTTGTCTGATTTTTTGGTTTAACCATGTGCATGACACTTGACACTGTTTCTCATATGTATCTATGCTTGTATGGTTACATACTATGAAATAAAGAGGATATTGTATTGTATTGTATTTGGTCTGCAAATGTACAGGATGTTTATGAGAATAAGTTGGACAAATCAAATTCCTCAAAATTCAAGATTTTCGAATTACTACCTATACCTATTTTTTATTATTTAGGCAATTCTACGTGGAAAAGGGAGGGTTATCTAAATAAACCCTACACCTTCTATGAAAATTTTCAGTGTTATCAAGAAGGGAAAACTGTAATTGCGAAATGCCTTATTAGTCGGAAACCACAGAAAACTAAAGTTCGATGTTCCGATAAATAATTTTGACGAATTTAATGAATTACTGATGTATTCTCAACAATGCCAACAAGCTATTCATCACATATTACATATCACATATTATACAAATCACGAAATGTCAAAGATATTTATCGAAACATCGAATTTAAGTTCTGTGGTTTCCGGAAGTAAGTCATGTATAATTAAGGCTTTCATCATGCACACTCTATGAGGGGTGGATAGTAGTTGAGGATTTTGAAATTGTAAACAAGCATCATACGGCAATTATGGACAGTTTTTTTTTTATATCCAGAACGGGAGTGAGAGGGTTGAACGTGATTTTGTTGTTACGAAGTAACAAATTGAATACTTTTTGTTTGTTTTTGTTTTTGTTTTCTATTGAAAAGTTTAATAGGTGCGTGGAGTTATTAAGTTTTATTACTTTCATTGATTGATATTGTTTTACAAACGATGATCTCTTTTAAAAATAGTAGTAAAAGTTTCAAGAAAATATCTGTTGAATAGACTAAAAGGGAGTGCGGGAGACTTATCCCATGCTATGGTCGGGGGACATAATGAGTGGTCCAAGTTTCGCGCACTGAGCTTAGATAATAATAGTTCGCTTAAAAAAAAAACAGTGAATAATAGAAATAAATATAAAAATCAAATACAAAGGTTCAAAAAAGTTAAAAACATCTTGGAAATATGTGAGAGTGACTCTGGAATAGAAAATAAATATTTCATACATCTTGACATAGAAAATCGTTGGTCATTGGGAATTGTATTCTTTCAATGTTTTTCCTGACAAACTTATGGTCAAGTCTCTCTCGCCCCCTGTTCATCTCTCCCATGGTTTAGGGTGGCATGAGCCAATTTTCGGTTCCTAAATAAGGAATTGCTATACTCAAAATGTCCATCTCGCCATCACTCTACTATGATTTATCGTTACCTATTTGGACATGATATCTTCACGCAAAAAAATGAGTCGCTACCATTCACAGATACAACTTAAGTGGCTTCAGAGTGAAAAGGGTTTCAACTCTCCCGGATTCCCCATACAGTATAATAAGGCTCATATTATACAATTGCATCATAATATATTATTCCACTCGAGTTGAGTAACATGCAGATTACCACAATGTGGATGTTCCAACGGAGAATTCTGAAAGTTGATCCCTTAACCCTTAACTTCGCAAACTTTCCCTGACATTTTTAAGCAGGCACATATCTCGAAGTTTCACAAACTCTTATATGCTTCCTACGTGACCTCTATCGGGAAAATTCGTGAACACTTTCGTGACTTGAAAGTTTCTGGATTCACTTGATCAAAATTAATACCACCTACCACCTACTTTTCCGATATAACCATAGAACTAATTAGGAGAGGTGTTTTCGTGGTCCTTCCTAAGGGACGGAGACGTGATCGCAATTAACAATACCCTGTAGTGTGGTTGAAATTGTGTTAATGAAGGTTGTGAAGAAGCCATCCACGCAGTTTGGATGGGCCCTCACCGACTTGTCGAGAATGCCATATAAATCGATTTTCCATTTCGATGTGCCCTTGCGTTTGACATGTAGTTTCAGTTTAATTGCAATTTGGCAATTTGCTATATCTGGAACAAGAATTATTCCTCCTCGAAGAGAGTCTATTCTATCATCGATCACTTGAAATATTTATATTTCCCATTGCCCTTTCGAATTCTGATTGGTAGAAGTTATTCATACTAAATTTTTTCTTTGTTAAGAATTTATACATAGGTATTACATCTACGAGTATGTATTGATATCTAGTTAGCCTAGACTAGTTCCATACATAAAAAAATATTGCGTTACCATAGCAACGAACCATAACTCATTAGAAGTGTCAGTGTGTGTCAGTTTTAGGTCAAAAAAGTAAAGCAGAGGTGCGCATTGAATTAAAAGAAAGAAGATGTTCACGGAAATTGTGAAAATCGAAGTATCGAGCCATCATCAAGTACCTGTATTCAAAAGGGTTAAGAGGTAAGCAGATTTACGAAGATATGCTTAATACCTTTAGTGATCAAAGTCCTTCGTATGCGACCGTGAAAAATTGGACTGCAAGCTTCAAAAGCGGTAAAATTTCCATTGTAGATGATGACAGATCGGAAAGGCCAGTTTCTGTGTCAGTCCCCGAAAATATCGCTGCAGTTCATGACATGATTTTATCAGACCGTCGAATTGGTCTAAAACGGTTATCTGAAGCACTGAATATTTCATACGAACGTGTTCATCATATAATTCAGCACAATTTGGACATGAGAAAAATTGCTGCAAAATGGATCCCGAAATGTTTGAACGTTGACCAAAAGCGTGTAAGGGTAGAAGTATCGCGTTCGATCTGTGCTCGATTTGAAAACGATGTAGACCGAATTTTAACTATGTATGAGACTTGGGTACATTTCTACGATCTAGAAACAAAGCAACAATTGATGGAATGGCGACACTCTGGTTCTCAAAGACCTAAGAAGTTTCGTGTCCAAAAATTTGCTGGAAAAGTTTTTGCTTCATTTTTTTGGGATTGCCATGGAGTAATCATGATTGATTTTTTGGATAAGAGTAAAACAATAACCGGAGATTACTATTCGACATTACTGACCACTTTACGGAAAAAAATTAAAGAGAAAGACGCTGAAAGTTATTCAAAGATGTTTTAGATATCGATTGAAATTTATTCTGGGAGGATTCTGCATCTCTTCATAAACTTTTTAGGGTTTTCACTCCCAATCTCTGAAACAAAATCAATTAAAAATGAAATCAACGATTTGCTCCTGACAAATTAGTGCAAGAATTTACGCAGGAGCAAATCGTTGATTTCATTTTTAATTGATTTTGTTTCAGAGATTGGGAGTGAAAACCCTAAAAAGTTTACAAAGATGTTTTGTTTTTGCATACAAATCTCATGTTGCCATGCAAAAAATTTAGGGTTTGAATTACTAGAACACCCCCCTTATTCACCAGATTTGGCTCCATCCGACTATCATCTCTTTCCTCAATTGAAAAAAGTTTAAAGGTCGTAAATTTTCTTCCAACGAGGAGGTAATAAAAACTGTGGAGGTCTGGTTTGCAGAGCAAGAAAAAACATTTTTCTTGAAAGGTCTAGAGACGTTGCAGGTTTGCTTCAATCAATGTATCCAATATAAAGTAGAATATGTTGAGCAATAATCTTCTTTGGTTCTATAGTAGGCTAAGAATTTTTCAATATATCCTTGTATAATGCTTGTTTCACAATAATACTTAAAACTAATTCGCAATTGATATAACAAAGAGATATGTCAATCTCCGCTGCAGAGCGAAGAAGTTTACCTCAGAAAAAACGTCAAATCTAGCAATGTGAAGATCCGTCATGGAATAATATAGAATAGAAAATGAAACTTTCTGTCAACTTTCTTTTAGTTTATAATGAAACTTTCTGTCAACTTTCTATTAGTTCATAATGAAATCTTCCTCGATGTTATCAAAAACTATCATCTACCCTTAGATTTCAACGAAGTTTTTTATTTTTCCCTATTTTTTTGTTTATTTTATGTTAGCGACTGAACTGTAGAAAATACTATTAGCTGAACACAAATGTTCAAAATAAATTCTGTAATAGGGAGTTATTGAGGTCAATCTGGTCGTTGAATTGATCTAGCGATAACTTACATTTATTGATTTCCAGACTAAAACTAAAAGATTCACTTTTTGACTTTTAGTTTCTATATGTAAAATTTCGAAGTCTTCGTTGAAGTTGTGCTTTGCATTCAACAGCTGTTCAGTAAACGTAGAATTTCCAGTGCTTTTTATCGAACAATTTCTGTGTTCTAATATTGTTTTCTGAAATTTCCTACCTGTTTGACCTATATAAAAAGATGAAAAGTAATTTTATAAACTCCACATTTATGTACCTCACTCGTCACTCGTTTTATCTTTATTATTCTTCATGTAATTACCTAGAGTTTTTTTCTTTTCAAAAGCTAATGTCATTAAAAAAAATATATATTTCCTCAGAACTCTTTCCTAAATCAGATATCACTTTATATTTGTGATTAGTTTCTACTGGAAAATGGTAAACTTCTTTTATTGCTGTTTTAAATACCTTTTTCGCAAACATCCTTTATATTAATTCCGCATTATAACCGTTATTCTCCGCCATTTGTTTCATAATGTTCAATTCTCAAGTTAAATTAATTTCTCCCTAAAATAATTTAAGGTCAATGCAACTTCCGGTTATATCGGAAACAACCTAATATTTCCTTATTTCAAATGGCACACCTAGTTTATCTTCGCATAGCTATACAGCTGACTTGATGGCAATTTCAATAGTGTACCACACCTAGGGTGAAAACTCAACGGTTTATGAGTTATTGCATGGGATTCTCGTGAAATACATTGTGGAAATGGAAGTCACACATCTTTCAATATCTTTGCGGAGGAAGTGTTTCTCAAAAAAGTCGTTACCATTTTGAAATGTTATGTAGTATTATAACACTGTTTGGAGTTTGGACTTGAAAAGTATAGGGTGTTTAAAAAAAACATCAAGTTGGACAAATCGAATCCATAAAACCTCAAGATTTTTAAATTAAAACCTATACCTATATTTTTTTTTCATTCGATTCTAGAAAAAAAAACGGAGTGAAATTTCTAAATTAACCCTATACTTAAAAGGAAACTTTCAGAGTTATTAAAGAAAAACTTTCGAGTTGCATACTTGATTATTCTGCGAAACCTCAGACAAAATAAAATTCTATGTTCCGATGAATGATCACAACATCAACAATTCTCCAGAAATGACAGAATAACCAAGCATCAAATAGCCTCTTTTTCTTTATTTCAAGTTTTTCTTTGATAACTATGAAAATTTCCATTTAAGTTATAGGGTCCATTCAGGTAATTCATCTCTCTTTCTAAGATAAATCGACTGAATAATTGAAAATTAGATAGGTTATAATTTGAAAATCTTGAGTTTTGACGAATTCGATTTGTCAAACTCAATGAAATTCTCATAAACACCCTGTACTTTATAACAGTGTTATAATACATCATAATGGAAAAATCGATAGTGGTAAGAATAAATAAGATAAATTGCGAAATTGGACAATTTTAATAACCTCATCTTATTCACAAAGCTAGCGTTTAGAGATAAATTTCCTCTCTCTCAAGGCTAGTCAACTAATAACGTCATTTGTCAAAACAATAAAAAGATCAGAGTAAAGCAGGTAACAACTCATATAAACACAACCAACACTTAATTAACGAATACCTACCTTTATCAATTGACAAGCCTTGAGAAAAAGGAAATCTTTCAAACTTAAAGAGTTGAGTTGGCTCCCAATGAGGCTTCGTTTTGACTATTTTGCCCTTTGCACTTTCCATAATATAATTTTAAAGAGAAGTCCACCTTATCTCTTCAATAAGCTGAAGTACAGATCTGATGTTCACGACGCCAACATAAGATATAGAAATTTATTGTCATGTCCTCACTACAGAACTTCAACATTTGAGAGAAGTTTCAGATATAACATCTATAGATTGTATGACGTTGTTCCTCATGAATTCAGGCAGCTTAAAATTGATAAATTTAGAATAAAGATCAAGGATTTCCTTCTCAGTTCCTGCTAACCTGATTGTTCGATAGTCTCCGAATATTAATATTATAATGTATTAAACTATTATATTTTTTTTTTCTTTCTTTCTTCCTATATGCACTGTTGTATATGATGATTGTGCTTTTTTTGCTTTTTTATTCACTTCACGGCAATTGTTTTTTTTTTGTAACAAGGGTTAAGTGGTAGAACACCTCCAGGTGAACTTCCCCTTGAGATTTCTGTGGAAATAAAGACCTTATTATTAACTCTACCTTGAAACATTTCCTTTGTGAATAAAACATAAGGTTAATAAAAATGTACCATTTCCCAATATTGTGTTATTCATCCGAAGAAAATGGATGGTAACCTTCCACGTGTAGTAAAGATATATCCGAGAAAACTTATTCATCAGGAATATGTATTCAAACTAGTGTGACATTTTCAGCATTTTTTTTTCATAAGAATCCCAATAACTCATAAACCGTCGAAATTTTACCCAAGGTATACTGTTGAAATTGCAAACGAATCAGCTGTCTAACGATGCAGGGATATACTGGGTGTACCTTTTGAAATAAGAAAGTTCATTGTCGAAAACTCCAACATGCAAACTTTCAGCACAAACTTGTACCTAATTAGTTCTGCATAAACGTCTAATAGGCCATCGTGGTGAATCGTCCTGCATCCTAGCGCCAGTTGGCAAGAGTCGAGGTCCAACTCTATTTCTTTTCTAACTCTCATAGCATAATGAATATGGCAGCTAGTATCAATTTGCGCCGAATTTCCACTTTGCAGGAACCGCATATTGCACTCATAAGCGACACATGTATCGCGATAGCATCTTTGAGGTGGGTGAAGGTGAACTTCAGTGTAAAATCTAGATTATTAGAGAATAAACACTTGGCCTCGAAGCGGATCATGATGATTGGAGGTTTATTATTCCTACAAGGTTTCTACGAAACTGCAGTTTTTCATCATTGATGATGATAGGCTCCTGAGAAATGAAACAAGGAGATGAAGGGAAAAGCTTGAATAATTATCAGGTAACAGGTACAGTTCGATATTGTAACCTGAAGAAGCTACAATATAGCCATCGTAATGTAGTGATTTTCGTAAATTCAAGTTTATTCTACTCGTTTTATTGACAATCATTGAAAATCCAATGAAGCCAAATCCAATCGGCGCAATCTTGGGAGATGGAGATATTGGGTCAACAGGAATCGCACCATCTCTCTCTTTTATGGGTGGCTTTGATGGGCCTTGCCGTATTCCTCTCTAATATATCAACGTTAAAAATTCTCAAACTCCAAAGGTCTTCTCCATATCGATGATAGAAGCATTAGTGCTTGTTCCTCCTGAGTTAGCCCGTGTCTGTCAAGCACAGGTGAAGTCTTCTCTGAAACACCGGGCATTTTCTCCCCAACCCTGGATTTGTCATGGCGGCGATAGCGGGTGGATGCGGCGTTTAGACAGGTCCATGAATATCCCGGGGGTGGTCGCATGCTATTGATCGACCTGGCTGTGGAAACGAGGTCACGAGAATCTGTTTTCTCCTTCGCAACAGCGCGCGTAGCCGGCAAAGATGAAATTCGGTGTCCTATCTCCCTTCCTCTCTGCGGGGCGGCGGTTTCCACAGCTTCCTAATAGGGACTTACGAGATTGCAGAAATTTGGGAGTTGATATTTTACCAACGGGAAATCTCGTTGATGTTCCTTGCTCGCATGGAGTCGAATAAATTCTGATGAGTCGTTTTATTCGGAGGCAACTATGGCGTTTATTATTGGAAAGCGTTCTTCGTTTTTTCTTCGTCAGGAACGCTTCTCATGATATCCTTCGTCGTTATAGCGAATTATTATCCAAAATCCGATAATCTTCCGGTCAAACTGAGCGAGCACTCACTTTGAGCGATTGACGAGGATCCATGGGATATTTAAACGAAGGGCAAGGCTTCCCTTGGGCGGCATTGCTTATCTGTTCCACAGCCGAGAATATTAAAATTTGAAAGCATAGTTTCCACTAATTCTACGTAATTCTCTGCTTTATGATTGCCAAGAAAATTTTGTACTACTTGAACAAATGAACTCCAAGCGTTAGATTCAGTCTCGTTCATTGATGTGGTGAATTGTGGATCTTTAACAAGTTGCCTTATTTGAGGACCATCAAATATACCAGCTTTTAGTTTTTCCGTGCTAATGCCAGGAAATTTACGTGACAAATACCCAAAACAATTTCCATCTCGATTTAAAGCCTTCACAAATTGCTTCATTAGGCCTAGCTTGATATGCAAGGGCGGAAGTAAGATTTTTTCTCTTGAAACCAAAGGTTCGTTGATCACGTTTTGTATTCCTTGAATCATGACATCTCTTGAAGGCCAATTTTTGT
Organism: Coccinella septempunctata; assembly: GCF_907165205.1. Lineage (NCBI taxonomy): Eukaryota > Metazoa > Arthropoda > Insecta > Coleoptera > Coccinellidae > Coccinella > Coccinella septempunctata. Next base: position 6,296,779 of record NC_058190.1, on the reverse strand, counting down.
TAACCCAGTGCTCATTTTTAGCTCTGCTGTCCCAAAGGCACAAAAAACAAGGATATTTTGTGTAACCACTCTGCTGTCCAAGGAGGAAGTTAATCATTTTTAAATCAACACAAATTGACCACTGATGTTCTTCGTATTTAATTTTTCTCAAAACTAATGCTATTGTTTCATATTCTTCCTTCATGGTAGTAGAATGACCAATAGGAATTGAGCCATATTTGTTACCGTTATGTAAAAGAACACATTTTAAACTATTTTGACGATTAAGTACATATACATCTGTTCAGATTGTCCATGTTAGTGTTTACAAAGGTGGGGCTTTTTGTGACAGAAGGTAGAAGTCATTTCACAAAATATTGCTCTTATTAAATATTCAATATGGCAGAGCTATAACCCCCGGACTTTCGACAAAATTTCATCAAATTTCGAGTACAGGACGGTGGAAGGCTATGTCTGGACATAGTTGTTTATTACAATGCTTCAGTACATCAGAGTCTATCTGTTTTTTCACACTTCTGTCCTGAGTCTTTGGTCTGTTGGTATCGAAATGAGCCATTTTATTAAATCGTTAAAATTACTAAATAATGAGAAAAATGGGCATAAAAAAAGGGTTTCTCAAATTGTCCCTTCTTCAAGTTAACAGAGAATAAGAGCATATAGTTTGGATAGTTGCCAAGGATATTTCTATAGGATTTCTGACATCATGCTACCTGAATGATTAGGAATATTGAATACCTGATTTTTCGTTCAAATAGGAATATATAGTTATATGCAGAGTGACTAAAAACTAACGCAAAAAATTCGCATTTTCGGTATTCACTGTATTTTGCGAAAAAAATTATCGGACACGTTGATGTTTTTTTCAAATAAGGCAACATTTTATGTATAATTGAGATTTTCGAGTTTTTCCTGCACCTTCTATACAGGGTGATTCATAACTATTGGGACATAGGCTAAGGGCAGATTGTTTTTACCAAAATATGGCGATAGAACCAAATATACCTCAATAAAATATTGCCGTGGAAAAAGATAGAGGGCGTTAAAGTTGAATTTTTTATAAGGGGATAGAATAATATTTTCTTCGAAGTTCAAAAGTCCTTCATTAAAAGAACAAGAAAAGGCATAGAAGTCGGAGGAGGCCACATAGAACATTTAATTTAAGTTTATTCTTTTTATGTTACATTGTTTTTAATTATGCTTTATCGTCGAAATGAATAAATAAAATAAATAAATCGTTGCTTCAAATCCCCTTCCGATGCTCTGAACTGTTCGATTGTATTTTTCTCAAAAACGGATGAAAAAATATAAAGTGACATTATTAGCAAAAAACGAAAAAGAAAATTCAAATTTAACGGCCTCTATCTTTTTCCACAGCAATATTTTATTGAGGTATTTTTGGTCCTATCGCCATATTTTGGTCCAAACAATCTGCCCTTAGCCTATGTCCCAATAGTTATGAATCACCCTGTATATGAGGATTGGAGAGTAATTTTGAATGGCAACCAAATTTTTTGGTAATAAAAACGGATGGACCTTTTGTAGCTGAGGATGACTTGATCATTTATTGGGTTTTTATCAGCCTTCTTTTATTATAGGAATGAACTGGAAAATCTTATTGCATTATTCCTTTTTTTATGTATTTTAAACGAGTTAAAACTCGATTCCTGATGTTCTTTACTACGGATAGTAAACCGACAGATGCTCTGTTGAAGTTGTGACGTCCCTGCAGAACAATTCGTATTTTTATTATACAGGGTTTATTTGAAGGTGGACCTTTTTTCAAACGAATGAGAAACTGGTCAAAATAAAGCGTTTTATCAAAAATCACCTGTATAGGGTGTTTCCAAATTAGACGTGAACCTTGGAGGAGGTGCTGGTATCACTCATTTGCTGTCATTTGAGCCATTTTTATTGATAACCAAAAATCAACGGTTTCCGAGATATTTGAGTTATTGTGTTTCTCAAAAATTTCTCACCCTACTTAATTTTTTGTCAATTTTTTCTACGTATACCAACTTTCAAATCATACTAATTCTTTTTCAACATCTAATACAGGTTAGTTTTGTTTTTTTCATACGTATCGATCTTTTTTCTGATGAAAATTATCCAAAATTATAATCAAGCTTGGTCAACGTAGAAAAAATTGACAAAAAATGAAGTAAGGGAAGAAATTTTTTGAAAAACACAAGAACTCAAATATCTCGGAAACTGTTGATTTTTGGTTATCAATAAATATGGCTCAAACGACAGCAAATGAGTGGTACTAACACCTCCTCCAAGGTTCACGTCTAATTTGGAAATACCTTGCATACAAAGTTGAAGAGAAAATGAGAAATGCTTACTGAAATAAGATGCAAATACGATCCTAGATCATTTTTTATCCGAATTATCGCAAGGCAATGTGAAAATTCTATTATATTATATATATATTTCATTATATTATATTTTATCGTTTAAGATAGTGGCTGTACGATTTTCAAGTGGGAATGGAAATGAAAAATTAGGATTGCCGAATTTTTATCATTATTTGGTGACGAACGATTTTTTATGAAAATTTCGATATCAACTGACAGAAAAAAATAATATAAAAATAGAATGTTAGTTCAAAATCTGATGAAACTGATCAGATAGACTCGCAAGTACTGAACGACCCATAATTGTCCAGCCATATGTTTATATTTTGTTTCATATTTCCCATGCCGGAGACACCTTCCACAGTCCTGTACTTGAAATATAATGAAACCCTTCTAAGGGTGGCAGCTCAGCCATCTTATATATCTTATCTAGCCAATTTTTGGCGAAATGACTTATTTTGATGACTTCTACCTTCTGTCAATAAAAGCCTCACCTTTGAAAACACCCTGTACATTTCACATGCTCTTACTACTTCATGTTATTTATCCGTTCGTTGTTGATTTGAAATGTTCCACATAATCTAGTGTGTAGCTATGCATTTTTGTTGTCCTATAAAAAAGCCGTTTCCTTAAATTTCGATCTCAAAACCACAGATATTTTTCCGTTAGACTCACCGAATACAGTTGAAACGATCTTCATTTATTGGTATATAAAATGCGTCAATGTATCGATAAAAACCATGGAGATGGTGCTATATAGACAGTCATACTCATTTTACGAGGCGATTGTGCTCAGTTCGAAATTTAATTCTCTAGGATTTTTTCCCCGTACTCGCATATATTGCTGAAAGAGATCAAAATGGAGGGGTGGAGTGGAAAATTTCATAAATATCGTAATAATGATTCAATCTCAGAGTAGCATTGAATCCCAAAACAGAAAATACGCTAGTTTGATTTCCCCACGTTTTAAGGGTTGAATAAAACAAAAATTGCATTATATTCTATGTCAAAAAAAAACGAATGTTATGAAAACAGTTATTTCTAGTCTTATTTGTTCAGGGTGGGCAAATTTCGATGATTTTTTAGCCCTACAGCTTTTAAACCAGAGGAAATAGACAGAATATGATAGCCCATTCTCGTTCTCTTTTTCTGAGAAACTAACAAGAGTAGTAGTCATTTTTGGCCAACTTCTTTTGTTTTCGAATTATATAAGCGAAAATTGGAAAAATGGCGATTTCGAAATAAATTTACATTTCCGCTAATACTGTTGATAGAGCTCTGAAATAAAAAAATTTTAAGTAGAATCCAGTAGCGCGCTTGCTTTTTTAGCAGGATTTTTAATTACGAAGCTATGACCCAAAGTTATGTTTTTTTGAATGGGAACACTAGCTTTTTGTGCAATTTTTTGAAAGCTGAATTTTTACTGATTTCAAAAATATATAACATCATATGATTTGTATCAATATAAATAGTAGAAAATGGTCAAAAAACTTTTTTCTCCATTTTTCTATGGTTTCTACTTTTGATGAGAATAGAAAAAAGTAGCATCTTATGATTACCACAGTCTCCTATTAGTCCTTTCATTATTATAAAAATTCATGAAATATATCTAGATTCAAATTTTCTGAAAATTGGTGAAAAGCATAGAAAGAATGGCATTGCCGGAAGGAGACTGCTCTTGTTATAGGAAGCTCTATTTTTCTGTGCTCGTCAAATGTAGAAAACATAGAAATATTGAGAAAAAACGGTTTTGACCATTTTCTTTTATGATGTTATATATTTTTGAAATCAGTAAAAATTAAGCTTTCAAAAAATTGCACAGAAATCTTGTGTTCCCATTCAAAAAAACATAACTTTGGGTCATAGCTTCGTAATTTAAAATCCTGCTAAAAAGGCAAGCACGCCACTGGATTCTACTTGAGAAAGAGCCTGTATAATGTTTTAATTTCAGAGCTCTTTCATGAGTATTAGCGGGGATATAAATTTATTTCGAAATCGCCATTTTTCCAATTTTCGCTTATAACTCGAAAACCAAAAAAGGTGGCCAAAAATGACTACTACTCTTGTTAGTTTCTCAGAAAAAGAGAACTAGAATGGGGTGTCTATCTCCACACTCCTTTCGTTCACGAGTTAGGTGCCAGATTCAAATATAACCCATTCAACTTTTAATTTTCATGTTATCATTATTATCATTTTATTCTGATTCTCCGTAGGTATCGAAGTACCGCTCAGAAGCTCTGTGAGCTTGTCCGATTTGTTCCTGTCTCAAAATTGCTCCGAATCTTCCTGAAAATAGCCATTACCCCCTCTTGATTCTTAGGAGTAGAGTCAAATGCTTGTTTATATATGTTGTTCCGGTACCAAATAGTTAGTTTACCTTCACCCGCCTGAAGATGCTATGGTTAATAGCGAAACACGTAGTTCAAAAACTTATTTTGTGAAAACCGTAGAATCTGTTTCATTCTTTCATTGCTGTATCCCATTGCCGGGAGTGAATCTACAGAAAGACGAAAAAAGAAAAAGAGTGCGAACAGACTTATAATTTTTCAGGGCTAATTGCTAATTGTTTCAAGTACAAATTTTCAGTCGCATTCCTTCATCATTGCTTGAAAATAAATATGTCTTCAGTTAATTGACTGCAACATTCATATTCTCGACTCACGGAAAATACAGCCATAATTTTAAATGGTTTTTTTCAAACAGATTTTGTGATTTATATTTCGACAGAAAACAAGGAAATTCTTCACTAACAAATATTTCATTCCACTGTTTTTCTCGCTCTCATTTTTTTCATAACCTTCTAAAAACAATTCCACTGCCATAATCAGATTGAAAACTGAAGCTGAAACCTTGCCAATTTTTTCCAAGCTCTCCTCGTTCAGAGGCGATAACCATCACTCAGTATTCATTAGTCGATATGATAACTTCAACATTTAACAGAGTATATACTTAGTATTTCATCACATCGCCTCCTTTATACCTCGTTTAAACGGGCAACATGGCTATAATCTACTTCATTAAATTGTGTTCCTCCTAAATTTAACGAGGAATTGGTGTTTGCATGTATTAATTTTCAGCTGAATAATCTAGTTAGTGGGATGCTCTGCAGTTAATTTCTCAAGCAAACTGGAACACCACCCATTTTTGATCTAATTTTGTTGAGTGTTTCCACACCGTTTTTATAACGTCTAGTCATCATGCAGAATTTCACATACTTCTTATCATATCCATTCATTGCTGTATCCCGTTACCGGGAATAAATCTACAAAAAGAAGAAGACAAAAAAAAATTCGAACAGACTTGTAACTTCTTAGTGCTAGTTGCGACTGTGTGCCCTCCTATGACTAAAGAGACCCAACCGTGACCTGCAGATCCTTCCACACTCAGGGCATGGATAGTCTCCAACCAGATCTGGCCGCCGCTGTATCCTTCTCGATTCTCCACTATAACTGTGGACCAAAGACCTCCACTGTGACCTGTCTAACGCTAGTTGTTCCCAGTTATGATTAGCATTAACTGATTTTAGGGATTGATGTAGTGTATCCTTAAACCGCTTATACTGGCCTCCTGGTTTCCGAGCTCCCTCAGTGAGTTCGCCGTATAGAGCTATTTTGGGGAGTCTTGTGTCTTGCATCCTCAGAATGTGGCCACTCCATCTGAGTCGGGCCCTCGTTACTTGAGTCTCAATTGTAGTACAACTCGCGCGCTGCAAGACTTCTGCATTCGAAACTTTGTGGAACCATCTGAAGTGCATTATCTGCATTATCATATCCAATGTACTCTCAAAAGATTGTTCTGTCGCTTCTCCACATTGAAGGTACTATAATACAACGATTCTTGCTTGATACTACATAATTTAACGAGCATATTATGAAGGATGATTTACCAAACATCATATACATAAATTATTCTATAAACCTGATCTTTTTCCTGGCAATCAACTGAAGAATAAATAATAAAAATAATGTGCATATATAGAATACTCTACTTTATCCACGATTGAGGAAAGGTTATTACTCAATAAGTCCTTTCGTTTGCATAAAAAGTGTAGCACTTTTCTACACTCGATTTTAATATTCGTTTGCTGATTGAATTTACACCAGTGTAGAGGAGGTGTAGTTTATCTACATCTCCTTTTGTCTATGTGTAGATAAAGTACACTTCCTCTATACTGGTGTATATCAAATAGAGTGTATAAAAGTGCTACACTTTTTATGCAAACGGAAGGACTTTATATCTCCTTTCATTCACAATACTATCTGTATTAGTTTAAATATCTCAATTCTAGCTTAGGCAATTTCACAACTATGAAGGGAGAGTCTTTGACTTGTACTTTCAACAAAATATTGCTGAAGTCACAAAAAACAATCTTTCCCTTTACCATCGTTTCCAATTCGACTCGGTTGAAAAGATACAGGTGTTGAAAAACTACAAAAAATGTTTTTTTCAGTTAAATCTGACAAACGATTTTATCGAAATATAGTTTTTCATTGATGTGATTAATCTTCTCCGAACTCAAAACTCTACACACATCTTCAAGTTTCCTCATTGATACCATAATATGCCATTAAAATACCAGCAATTCACAGAACCCAACTCTTAGAAATTTATTTATTTATATAGCTTATGGCGTATACAAACATCCACAGAAGTTAAATGCACAAACACAAGAAAATATAAAAATATTGTAATATTGTAAGAAAAAAAAAATACAGTGTACAGACAAAATTATGTGTAGCATCACAGCTCGATATCTAGTTGGTTAAGCCATTGGATGGACCGCGCTGTTGCATGCAAAAAGTCAGAAGTTGTGCCAGAAAATCTCCTAGTCGGACATTCATAGGCAATATGATGCACTTATGTACTTAGAAATAAGTAGAACGCTCACTAATGAATATTTGATCATTTTGGAAAATAAAAGTATTTTATATTTGTTCGCATAATGCTCATTTTTCCAGTGATTTGATATTCAAAAGTAAAAAATATTAGAGAAATTTCTAAAACCAGTTACTTTGGCTCAATAACACTCTCTTTAAAAGATCCACATAATAAACACATTACAGGTGTTTAGGTCATATTTTTAGCTTGCTATTCTGGAGATAATTTTGCAGTAATTATAGTGTTCTGTGTTTGTCAATTTGGTAAAGTAGAACACTTGATCCTTCAGAAAATATCATTTATATATTTATAGGGCATTTCAATTCAGCTGACTTTAACAGGACCCTTGAGGGACAGACAAGTGTTGGTTTAGGTTCATGTTATTGTGATTTTGAATGGTTTTCGTAAAACCTTATTCATTTTCTGAGAAAACTGACTGTTATTGAAAATATAATATAATATTATTATATTATTATGATATAATAATATAATTTGTCAATTTTATTACGTTGTTATATTATATATAATATAATTACTTAGTTGGTAGTTGTAAGCTGAATTAGTGAAGGTGAATGAAACACTATTGGGAGAGATAACTTAGTTGATTTTAAATAATTCTCGACATGTTTCGAGCGAATACAGCTCATCTTCAGTGGAAAAATCGCACAAGTGAAGCTGAAAAACGAGATAAATAATGGAGAAAGAGTAAGATAATCAACAATAAAAGACAAAAGTATGAAATTGAATGAAATATGATGTAATAAATTAACAAAACGATAGCAAATGAAGTTCAAGGAGTAAAAACGTAACAATGATTAAAATATAATATGTACAACAATTCTTTCAATAAATGTCAATAATATAAAAGAATTGAATATTGGAATCGAAAGAGATACACCAAAAACTTTAAAGGTAGAATGTCATAAGAATTTATATCAGATTTTTAAAACTAATTCACAACAAATTGCCGAAGTTATAGAGTCAATTCGAAAACGATTCTTCGTGAAACTGTTATTTGAGGGAGTTTTTTGGACACTCAACCAACAAAATGAGGTATAAAAAGCATGAAAAAATAGAATTTTAAATCAGTTATTATTGTCGTAAATGAGATAAAAATGAAGGGATGAGAAGATTCAATATTTGCCAACGAAATTTTGGTAACTCATTCATTCTATTATAATTAGTACTTCGTTTACCAAATGGAATGAAAAAAATGAGTTTATGCTCTTTTCGACTGCCTGGTTTTCAGTGGTGGCTTAGCTCATGAAAATTCAATATGCTCATATCTTTATATCTGGGGTGAATCGAAAAAAATATTTCTATCAAGAAACGAAGGCGCTTCTTGTCGAGTAATAGTCGCCCACATTTCATCAATCACAGGCAGTGAGTTATGGACCATAAATCACAATTTTTTCATGAATGTTATAATGCTAAAGGAAATTGAAAGATTACGACTTCTCCATGATATCATCCTGGATCAAGTTTTTTTTTATGAATTATGTCTAAACGGTAAAATAAACGGTATAAAAATTTCAATATGATACACCACTGTTGATGTAGTGTAAGTAGTGTCAGTAAAAGCCTGAAAAATATTGTCATTACTTTATAGTGCACAACAAAGAGGTATACATAACCATAAATATGTTTGAATTTTTTGAAGTTTTAATAATCGAAATCAAGAATGATCAACTTGTGTGCTGCTGAAACTTCACCGAATAGATTTAGAAAAATGCCTGAGTAGGTAATTAGGGCACTAGGTACTTTAACCATAGTTCGGATAAGTCATATACGAGGTAAATAATGTAAAACTGTTGTAACAACGTGAAGTTTCGTGCAGAAAGTTCATGGAAATTCAAATGACTGCGTATTTGCCATGACATCACATAGTCACATTATAGCCATAAATTAGAATTTTCCGCTTGAGGATCTACGATGGTTATTCAGGTGATATATGAGTCGTTTTTCACAACTTTCCACGTATCCTGACACTTATTGGATTCCAAGGGTCGCTTGATATGCATTTTCTGGATTTCAGTTCCATATACCTACTTATTATTCAACAATGTATTCAGGATATTTTCAAAGGTGTATGTCTTTTTCAAACAGAAGAAAGTAATCATGAAAAATCTCCTTTATAAAACACTCAGAATACGACTCTGGTTGATGGCGAGTCCAATGTGGCCCTTGATTTGAGAGAATTCAGCAGAGCACATCTAACATCGTCATCTTGAAAGTTTTCTAGTTATGGTTTTTCTTGAAACGTCCTATCTTGACCAATTCTATCTTCTTTTCGGAAAAGACCCTGTATAGTTTTAACTGGACTTTGCAGAATCCAATTGATCTGGCAGATTACTTGCAACTTTTAGGCAGTGTTTCCAAAGTCAAATATTCAGATTTTATAGCATTATTGCTAGACACAGGTCTTTTTTGTAGAATTGGAAGTGATGAATTTTCTAAAATAAATATCATAAGTACAATAATGGGATACATTGATACATTCTTTCATTTTCCATCAATGGAGATTTCTCCTCAATTTGGGTTATCACAGCATATGCAAGTTTAGACTGAATAATTATGAGTTTCATTAATGAATTTTTCAAATTCATATCGGAAACTATTCAAAATCATTCTTCAAATATGAGGTTTTAAAATTTAAATCGCTTCGTTTCTAGTTTACGATTTGGCAACATGGCCTACTAGAAAATAAAAAGAAAATGTCTTGTTTATCAAATAACAGTTGTTGATTTACAGCCATCATAAGGCGCATACTCACTGGCGAGCCTCAACATCAACCGGCCATAAAAATCCCATAAAATTTTACGACCTTCCTCGTTCGTCGCACACTTCATAGACAGTCATCTTTATCTATCTCGTCGACGCATATTTCAGTCAACTTGTGCAATAGAAACGAAACACTTTAAATTTTAAATACCTATTTTTATTTTTCATTTTTGTACTTAAAATAACGGTTTAAATGGTTATTTCAAAATGTGACGTTTCAAAGATATTTCATAAAAAATACATCGTTTTCATCAGAAGGAGTATTCCTTATTGTATCCTATACCAACAAGGAATGTTTCCGATAATACTTTCAGAACATCAATCAATCCTTAAGTGTAATTTTATTGACCCTGAAATAAATGTGAATATTAAATATTCTAACTCAATTAGTTCAACTATTTCCTCTCTGTAATAAAAAAGGTTGTATCTATAAATAAAACCCCATCAATTACCAAATAATCCTCATCAACAGGTCTATCCATTTTCGGGAAATAAATTTCATAAAGTAAGTCAAGATGGGTGTGTTCTGTGATAAATTTGTGGTTCCAATTAAGAAAATGGCGCATGTCAAATTCCTCAATCAAACATGTTGCGTAATTCAAATAAAAATTTACTTGCTCTAGCATTTTCTACAAAATTGTCAATATACCAGAAATGAATTTTGTGTACTACTTTTCACTAAATTGTATGCAATATGACAACAGCATCTTCAGGGTAGGAGATGATGAAATAAAAAATTCCTATTGTAGTACAAAGGTAGTAGAGAATGAAACTGAAGCAGAAACTGCTGTATTTTCATTCCTTGAAGTGATCCATAAATCACGATTCAGAGAGCGTCATGCAAAATTTCAGAATTCCTCTCCGCACTTACAAGTTTGATGAGGTGAACCCTCTGGAAGGCCTCATCAATTTCATTTACGTGACCTCCGAAATAATTGACACTTACCTCCTCCAATTCCCGTGAAAGATTCAGTAGGTCCATCCTCGAAAAGGTCCATGAATATCCTGAGAAATTTATACGGGCTCAGATTACCCTACCTAAGATCCGTTTTCATTTTATAATGAAATGCGGTTAGGCTTCTTGTTCCTACAAAGGAGATGATGCTTTGTAAGAGATTTTGATCCTCTTATCTCATTTTCCCTTACAGTTGATCTGGTGTGTTTTTATTGAAATCTATGTATTTATTTATGCTCTTGATGAATTTGCTTCCTTTGTACACTGCCCAAATAAAACAAACCTCTATTTATGTATAAATTCCAAATTTCCTCCAGCTTGACATTCCAGAGGTCAATGTTATACAGTGTGTCAATTTGAATCGATTCTACTTTTAATATCTCGACCCCATGCTAATTAAAAAAAAAATGCAAAAAAAAGCCAACTTTGCTTCGTAAAGAGACAAACAGTTGATTTCGATCAATTTGCAACAAAACTTGTGAGTGTGATGGCAACATCCTCTAAAATCAAGAAGGAAGGGGACTTGAGTGACACCTTATTCTAAAGGTAATTCGATTACCTTGTCAAAAATATCTTGGAGCTCATTCGAAGTTGTTTAGTTTTTATCTTCTTTCTAACAATTACAGTTCCAGTGTAGCTAGTTTAGAAAGATCATTATGGTTTCTGAAATTAATATAAACTATATTTGAATTGTCAGATATCTGAAACTTGGGCAATGTGGTCCCTTGAAAATACATTCGCGGGAAGATTATATTGGATTTGACGAAAATTTGCTTATCAGCTAGCAAGAAAAGTTAATTTTTCATTTTGACCTGTTTTAAATGTTAATTGTCAGTTGTTTCAGTTATCTGCAATCAATACCTACAGAATTAGACAGGGTGCGTCTTTGACGCCTACAAATATTTTAATAGAAGATTGTTGATTTCAAAAGAAACACTTTTATAGACTTATAGATATAGCTATTTTAAGTTTTCATAATGAGCTATGCCACTCTTGGATAAACAAATTTTCCTTCAGCTTCAGAATAACAAGCTAAATCTATGACACTACACATCTGTGGATCTTTTAAACAGAGTTGTTCAGCCAAGGTACCCAATTCTCCGAATATCACATCATACTTTTATTTTACAAAACGTTCAAATATTCATTAGCGTCCAATTTAGTTTCAAGAGTTGATTTCTTTGAATTTTTGGTATTTTTATGGTACGTAATGTTCATAATGAGAAAACTTGACGTGGGTGATATCTTGTGTTCGAAAAACATTAATCAGAAAATGAAAAACTACATGCCGAAATTCATTTCATTCTATAAAACCGTTTGTGAGATAGAAATAAAAATAATTTTTTTCGTGGTTTTTCAACAGCCTGTATCTTTTCTAACCGAGCCGATTTGGAAAAAATGGTATAGGAAAAAAATGTTTTTCTTGACCTCAAAAATCTACTGTTAAACTATTTTTACGAGTCAAAGACTCACCCTGTATATACCAATCTGCTGTCTTTCTAATATGAATTTCATTGGTCTACTACACTTGAATTGATGAGAACCCCCATCTAATGATAATGTAATAAATGTCAGTTTTACAAATTTGCATTATACATTCCTGAAATTGAAAGTTATCACTCTTCTGAGCGCAAAAATGTTCCTGCCTTCTCTGTGGATTTTTTTTAATGATAATTTTGTAATCCTATTTTTTGTTCTATTCAGAATAGTTTTTTCTGTCAAAGTTAAATCAAGAGGTACTTCACTACAGAAATTGCATACTAACACTAAGGCCCAGTTTCACAATCATTGATAACCAGTGGTGGTTTGTTAATCACTACCTGAGAGTTAACCCAAGGTTTAAAAAGCTGCTCGTTTCACAACAAAAAAATGAGTGATGGTTATTTGACCATCGGTTAAAATTTTTTTTTGAGGGTTGGTAATGTTTCTCGTTTACGATTAAGATGTCTAAAACACTGGTGTGTGCACTTGTCACTTTTTGCAAGCATCAACATTTCAGAAAATCGGGGATATGGGATCAGTTTCGTGGCGGCGCCACCATGTCATTTGCTTCGTTCTATCCTTGTTCTACCAAAGGAAGTCCAATGATCTCTCGTTTTATTTTGTTTTGCGTTCATATATCGAATATCGATCAACGAGTTCAAAATATGAAAAAGTCCATTTTGTCAGCTGTTAAGGATTATTTGTGATTTACACTTTAATTTTCTTTGTAAAAACAAATCCTTCAATATTTTCAACACTATCGAATAAGGGTTCGAAGGAGTATTTACTATTTTTCTTCAAGATAATTTCCGTTTGACAAATTGAATTCGTGAGGGGGGATAATTCAATATGATATTAATAAAACACAGTTGATTGGTCAAATATCCAATATATTCAGTTGACGGAAAGGGAATTTTCACTATATCTATCAGGAAGAATATTTTAAGTAACAGATTCGAATAGATTTATGTATTTCTGATTCTCAATACATGCTCACAATTAACATTACGTATTTCCAATACAGTTTCTTTGAAACATTGCTGAAGTTTCCATAAAACTTAGTTTTATGGTGGTTGGTTCTGCTTCAAACTCCAACAACACCGAATTCTTAGCTGTAGTTCTTGATTGTCCATACAGAAAACTAAACGACATGTTGAATAAATGAATGTTCTACATCCCTTTCTCGAAACTAATTCATTTTCACACACCAATAATCGTTTATAAATAGAACATATTCGTGAGTCGTAGCAAGTATTCAAATTATTTTCAAATATCAATTGACAATGCACTGTCAAATTCCAAACAGCGCTACCTACAGTAGGAGAAACGAAACTGATCCCATATCCCCACGAAATTAAAAACAAAATCGAATCAGTGAATACACCAGAGTTTTAGACATCTAATTTACGATAGATCTACTTTTGGGTTATTTATTACTGACATTTCGTATTTCTGTGAAACAAGAACTTTAGAATATAAAAATTGTTATGAATATTACAGAAAACGAATAAAACGTATGAGTACCGTACGAATGTTTGATGTTCTGTGGCGATTTGAGTTTCGTAAATGCCTAAAGGTTCAACCGCCGTATTATTTCTTGTGCGAAATAAGGAAAAACAGTGCAACTGTGCTGGACCAGTTGAAATTATTACTTCAAAAAATTCAAACAAAATTGAGTTCTGCATTCATAACTTAAAGTTCCTTAAATAATTTATATCTATCTATGACGTGTTTTCCTCAACAATTCTTCGAGAGCCTATTTTTATTGATTATTTGAATTTGAATTGAAATGCTTTGATCTATTTCAAAAATTCAAATTTCATCACTCTAACTATTCTTAATCATCATGTGGTATATGTATATAGTTAGTCTTGATGATGCAATGGCTTCACTAACTCTTTTTACACTTCTTGCTGTAGCCTTGCTGACAGCTACAAACTCACCTGCAATTCTTAGGAATGCAGAGCTAGTAGCAACTGCTGCCTAGACGATAAAAATTCATTCCTACAAAAATGGACATGTTATTGATATTGACATAAAAAAGCACAAGAGTCTAACTTTTCTGTGATGTGCTCAATTATATAAACAATCTGATGTAAAATATTTTCTTCGGTCCTTTCCGTAGTCTGAATCTCCACAAGAAATCCTGGTACACATATTCCTCAAAATAATTCCCCCTAGCTCCAAATCTTCTGGGCCTCACTGTTTCCTCATCACTACTATGAGGATTCACATCATACTCATCCACGATGTTTGTAAATAATAACTAATATACACCCAATACATGTGAAACGCTTCCTAACCAGTAATCTCGAAGAAATGCTGAATTGTCTCTGTCAGAACTCAAAATATGTTATCTATGCAGAAAAGCATACGCCACGAAAATTCTATGTCCAGGTAACTCTTAGTTAACTCATGAAATTATCGGAGTTAAGTCAACCACAAGTTAACTTTAGGTCAAACGATAAACCACACTTTGTGAAACAGAATTTTTGATTTAACCACTGGTCACTACATAACTTTGGGTTAACCATATATTGAGCCTAAGACAGGTATTATTTATGTTTAATTGTAAGTTCCAAGTATATGATGACAGTTTTTCCGATTTAAATGGAGGATTATTAGCAAATTTCACAAAAGCCAATAGTGACGATTCTAATGCCCTTGAGTGTGTATATAGGGTAGGTCAGTGGATTATCAGTGGAGGAACCGCTAGACCTGCCCGATTATATGCATATCTATTTTTAAACTCCCGAACGGTGGTCGTCACACCTCATTTCACGCAATACTAAAAGCGCCACGTCATAATGAAGTCAATCTCCGTCATGCATAGAACAGATTACGCGATTTTGATATTTCGGGCATCAGTGAGTTATTCAGAGAGGAAACGATACTAACTCTGCACTGAATAGAGTTCACTGGATCACAAGATTGAAATAAGAACATTGCATTTGTGAAAGGAGAATCACTGATCCATACGATATTATGAATTTGATCATTGCCTCGCATATTGAAGAATACCTAACTGATGATACAGAGTCAAATCTGCTTGGAAATGGATCCCAGATGATTTCCAAGAGAAATGGATTTTTGGAAGAGGGCCGAATGAATGGCCGCCAAGCTCCCCGGACTTGACACCTGTAGATATTGTCTCCTTATGTGAGAATTGAAAGTAAGAATATGTATGCCGAGAAATTCCTGAAATTTTCCAAAACGTAAAGGTCGTAAGAGGAAAAAGGTTAAACTTTTGTCTATAATATAATGGACAAAATTTTAGAAATCTTTCGTAGTGAAAAATTTTCCATTATTTTTATTTTTCATTGTAATTCTTGCTATCGCAGCTATTATACTATTTTATTTCTAGGAAGTACTAACAAGAATGCTTTCGGCATTTTTGAAAATGCAATCGAATTTCTTTAAAAACAAGGTGTCACTCAACTTCTCTTTCTATTTAAGATTTAAGGTGTTGCTGTCATCACCCTCACAGGATTACTACAAACCCACCTCAATAAATGCCCCCCTACTTACCAAAGTATACCCCTTTTATCATTTTTTCTGATGGGGGCATTTTTTCACATGGGACCAAAATATTAAGGGCTTTCTAAATTGACATACTTCATAACTTTTAGCTCGGCACCAAATAATTTAGTTTAGCTTCACACACCTGAAGATACTGATGAAGTACTGTGATAGCGAAACATGTGTCGTCGTTAAATAACTCATTTTAGTGATAACCATATCATTTACTTTCAAATTCAAACAAATTTTTTCATGATATGATCGCAAGAACCATAATTCAAGGATTAATGCTTCAAAAATTGAAAAACACTTTTTTTTAAATTTAATTATCAATTTAATTTAATTGAACATAAAGTGCTCAGTAGACCAAGTTAAATCATATAACAAATTGCATAATAATTTGATATTAAATTCGGGAACTAGACATGTTCATGTGATTTAACCTCATACTGGCAACTGGATCCATTCCAAATGCCAATGAAGTTCAATTCTAATGATTCACTTCAGCGGAAAATTATTTCGATGCCGGTTTTGCGAGTTTATGGGATATATTATGAAAAACGTTCAGTTTCAGAGCTGGCATGGCGGGTCGATTCAAAATAGCAGTCAATCGAATTTTCAACCTCAGTAATTGCAATGATTGGATGTGACATTCAATTACGTAATGCATGTAATGCGGTATCGATAGGTAGACTTATTGATCCGTGCTTCACTCTTTTTGTCATATTCTGTGGATTTGTAGGTACCTATGTGATTTGTAGGATTATTGATCGGTTATGGTTTTTTTACACACGAGTTGGAAGGCGGTTGAGTTTGAAGCTTTATGTAGCATCCTAGCTACAAAATCAATGAACCTATACCAGTGCAGTTTATTATTTAAAGGCATGTTCAATCACCTTGTGGTATAGCCTACCTCTTTCTTCCTTCCGAATGTTGTTACCCGCGTTACAAATTGGCGAATGCGAAGATATTGAATTGACCTTGGCATTCCGCATGTGTGGCTAAGCTCCTCGCCCTTATCGCCCTCTAACTCGGGAACTGTTGACAAGATGTGAAATTGCTTCAGATAAAAGTTGTATAGGATTTTATTGTCTTCAACTTTCATAATAAAAACAGAAACGACTGAAGGTACAGGAACGGAAATATTTTGGAAAAATGCCTTGTTATCATCTTCAAACTATCAGATTAAGAAAACCTTCCCTGATTAGTGTCAGATTAATGGGTCAACACGTCTGCAACATCGAGATTAACCATCTGTATGAAAATCTGACACGCTCGAGTATGTACAAGTGACAATTTTTGTTGCATTTTTAAAGGACCGCTGTGACCTTGCGTCACGTCCGAATTGACAGTCCCTTGAAAAGTAGCTTCCAATTAACTTATCCTCTAAAAATCTGACAGGCTCGAAAAGACATTTCATTATCAACTCTTCCGTAAGACCAGCCCCTCCACGCAAACTATCAGATCAGCATGAATTTATTATCAGAGACACGTAGGGCATATACAGGTTGCCCATTTGAAAACGAAACAGACGAGATTACAGACGAAATAAATTTTTTCGATAGAAATGCTCAGACAGGTCGATTTCTGTTTCGAGGGGGTCAACTTAAGATGTAGGTTACGGACGCATAGCGCTTCAACCCTTGCTACTACAACCCTCACCCCCAATTTTTGAATGGGGAAGATGGGGTGAGTGATACCTCATTTGAAAGGTATTTTTATACTGATTTCAGCACAGTAATTGTTTTTTCATTTTCTGCATTAGTTCTCGAAATATTCTCAACTAAGTATTTGAAAATTAAGTGGTGTTTTCATGGCACTTGTAGTGTTTTTTTGTGAAAAACCATGACTGTGGCTTCCTTCCTCCAATCCACTGACATAGAAATCTTTAATCAAGATGTCGAACAAACAAAGCGTATTGCGAAGCAGCTCAATCTTGCTGAAACTCAATCTAAATTATCTTCGATATAATTTGCAGTATTTCCAATAACATGCGGTAACACTTGATCGATAGAAATCTCCAAAAAGTCCAAATACGTACATATCTCTAATCAGATTACCAGGTAAGGAAATCAAATCATTAATGATGCCACAGAAATATTCCAGTGTTTTCTCAGTTGGCTTCAATAATGTTTTCATTTTGTTGATTATTGAATTCATATCTTTTTCAAAAAAATGAGAATCGATAATTTTTTATTTATTACTAACAGATCATTAAGTTGGCTTGAATCGAGACTTGTATGTGTTCTAATTCATTGTTCGACATGGTTTATTCAATTGCAGAGCGGGTGGAAATAATTTCACTTTTTTTTGCAAACAATCAATGTCAGTGGATTGGAGGAAGGAAGCCACAGTCATGGTTGTTTTGAAGCTCAAAGTGTCGATTTTTCACAAAAAAACACTACAAGTGCCATGAAAACACTACTTCATTTTCAAATACTTAGTTAAGAATATTTTGAGAACTAATGCATAAAATGAAAAAACAATTACTGTGCTGAAATCAGTATAAAAATACCTTTCAAATGAGGTATCACTCACCCCATCTTCCCTATTCAAAAATTGGGGGTGAGGGTTGTAGTAGCAAGGGTTGAAGCGCTATGCGTCCGTAACCTACATCTTAAGTTGTCCCCCTCGAAACAGAAATCGACCTGTCCGAGCATTTCTATCGAAAAAATTTATTTCGTCTGTAATCTCGTCTGTTTCGTTTTCAAATGGCCACCCTGTATACAGTACCTTAATCTGACACGCTCGAGTATGTACACCTTACTTTTATATCTTTGAAAACCTGCAGACGCTTTCCCCACCGCTGAAAGTGTATACATAATAAAACCTTTTTTTCTTTCTACCATCTAATCTTCAAAATCCACTACATAGGTCTCCACGACGCTCGGTTAAATCACGATTTAGCATCGTCGGCTCCCCAACTTATATAGACATGACAGAATTTAGTTTACTTTTTGACATTTGGGTGCGACAAAGAGACTCTTTTCGACTTCGGAAAGAAGTTCACTTTCTGAACCTATCAATTTATCACAATCATGAACTAGTCTGATTCGATCAGGTAAAACAAGATCAGAATAAGATTCGCTGTAAAACAATTGTGTCAGACGGAAAATGGACAGGAGGACGGACACGTGATTGATTTTATCAGGGTTCCGTTTTTTTCATCGAAATATTGAAACCGTAAGAGGCAATCAAACCGGAAGCAAAAAATAGGGGAATAGGGGAAACCTAGCCGGTGGATGTTTGAAGAGACAAAAAAACGTTCGTTTTAAAGAAAAGGTGCTCTCAATTTTAGGGGTAGTGAGTAAAGAGTAACGAACAAAATTGGCATCTTCTATTTTGCAGACAGATGCTGGAATGGGTCAATTCTTATTACAGATCACGGAACTTTTCAATATAATTAAGCAATTTGTCTTGCACCCCCTACGAGGGGTGAATGATAATTGAGTTTTTTAAATGGCCGCCCTAAATATTTTTGCCACAAATGGATAGACCTTTTGTTGTTGGGAACAAATTTATTATTTCGATTTAATGAGAGATGAAAGTAATTGTGAGTTTGTTTAAGATAATTTGCAAAATGTGTACTTGCGATAACAATATCGTTTTGAAAGGAACTCTTTGGAGTTTCTGGAGGATTGCATCCTCTCCAACAGCTCTTTTTTTATAGGTGAAGTGTACTATGTCAAAGGTTTTGGGCCAGTAAGTGGCCAAGTGGGGTTTGTTTTCCCTTTCTAGTTTCGATTCCTTTGGTTTCCGAGTGACCAAGAATCTATAGTACTTACTTGTATACAGGGTGTGGCATAATGAATGGATAATATAGTACCTACGGGTAGAGAACTTTGTGGCGGTTCAGAAAAGTAAGTTTTATGTTCAGTAAAATTCCCTAGGTGTTGGGAATATTCGACATTTTCGAAAATTCAAGAGAATTATACACTTCGCCACTGTTTTTGGTGACAAGACCTAGTTTTTGGGGCGAATGCATGTTTTTTTTAAACAGGAATCTAATTAAAATTTCCTGTTTTGCTTATGTTTTTTTAAAGTTTAACCTTTCGTGGTGTTAAAAAAATATGGTTTGTTGAGTGCCAAAGTAGGAAAAACATACCTGTTTTATGAGATTCCAGAATGTTATAAATCACTGTATTTCCTGCATTCAATTCCTATTATACAATTAATCAAAGCCTAGTTACATGTAAACCTTCTTTTTAAAACTTTCAGCAACTGAAATGAAACATGCAGTATAAAGCAATAATTTATTGGAAAGTGTATTTATAAGAGTTCATGGTGACCACTTTGAACAACTTTTTTAATTTTAATTCAATAAAGCGATAATTCAAAATTGCAATGTTTTCTCGATTTCTTTTATTATAAAGCCTAACAGTTATGAAATCGTTGTTTTTAAGTGAATTTCAAGTAATGAAGTGAATTTCAGCACTTTTGTATTTAAAAAACTAACCTAAGAATAAATTCCTATGACAAATTATTCCAGAGCTTTTTTCTTCAATACAGAAGTGTTGTAATTTATCTCATTACTCGAAATTAACTTAAAAATATATATTGATTTTCTATCTATGCGAATCATGCAATAATAGGAGAGAACAGTTAGAAATAAGGATAATGTAAACAAATTAAAGTTCACAAGAAGTGTTCCACCATAAGCTCTAATATAATATACTTTACACCTTCTTTTGAACGATTGATTCATTCTGTTTATTTCTCATCTCAGTTACTAAAAATTAAAAATATCTAAAATCAGGTTCACATTAAACTAGGCATTGAGTCATTGTAATAGCAATTTATTTTGTATTAAACGCTGAAAATACATTGAGTTATACAATTTCGGAATCGCAATAAAACAAGTTTGTTTATTTTTACCTTGCCACTCAGGTAACCACATTTTTCTTCCCACCACGTTAGTTTAAAGTCAGGAAAAGAACAATCACAACAGGAAATTTGAGTTAGATCTTTGTTCAAAAAAAACTTTGCATTCAATAGCCCATCTATGCAAGACTTCTATCCAAAGCTTGAACAAATTCCTCCATTTGGAATCTTGGGACCAAAAAAGTGGCAAAGGGTTTTATTTTTTTGGATTTTCGTGAATCTCGAAAACCGAGGAATTTTTACTGAACATGAGACATATTTTTCTGAACCGTCACACGGGTATCATATTATCCATTCAGTACGCCACACCCTATATAAATTTTGTTTGTTACTATTTACTCCCTCTGTATAATTAGCTTACCGTATTGCAACTCTTGTTGCATTCGAGATGCCACTTCGAATTCATCATACTTTTCATGTTAAATTCAATTTTCCATACCGCCGAATCGATTTACGTCTGGTGCGAAGTCCTTAATTGGCGTTGCTTGGGAAAATTGGAACCTTCCAAATTGTGAAGTGGATTATTACAGTTTCGAGGCTTCCATTGGCTATCCGAAGTGAAATCATTATAGAGGGATATTTCCATGAATCCAGGCGGACGCCTAGAGGCTGTCCTTTGATGCTTTCCGGAAGGGGAATTCTCTGAATATTAGTAGTTAATGAAAGATGCTGAAAACCTCGAAATTATTCGCGTATTTGAATTCTTTGGGCAGTCTGATGAAAGTATCCAACTGAATTATTAAGTATACAAAATGTAAATGAATAGTTCCGAGAAAAATCTAGGGGTGATTTCTCGCAAAAAATTGTGTGGGCCTGTCATATAATTATAGGATTATGTAATTATATATTTCGAGCAGCTCTTGCTTTGATGTAGCGTCATAAAGGTGGCACCTGGAAAGCAAATCTCAATTTTCTTCTCAGAAACTAGAGAACTGACAGAAGCCAGAAAGCAATAAAAAAAATTTGGGTGTGGTTCCCCCATACAGTCAGCATAATATTCATTAACTAGGTAAATTTGAGTTTTTTTTGTTGTTTTTTCCTTTTTTGATGATTTAATAACTCAATACAAGTTATACAAGGTATTAGTAACTATGATTCACAGTTGACCTTGCAGTTCAGTGTGTATTGTTAAGGACTGCGCACTCTCCACCATCCCTCTCAAAAATGGTTGAATGTATGAAAAATTCAGCAAATTTTATATTCTATAACTTTGATTATGAATGTTTTACCATTGGAGTCATAGAAACCGAGATAATCGCAAAAATACGATGTTTTGATCCTTGACCTTGATGCAGAAACGTGATTCCATGAGACTGTTGAGACAACTTTCAGAACGCATGAATAATTGACTCTACTACAATAATATTAATGATTCGATAATTCGATCGAATGTGTATTCCATATGTACGAGGATGTATTGATATCTAGTTAGCCTAGACCAGTTCCATGCATCAAAAAATATTGCGTTACCATAGCAACGAACAATAACTCATTAGAATTGTCAGTGTGAAGTTTGAGGTCAAAAAAGTAAACCAGAGTTTCGCAATAAATTTAAAGAAACAAGATGTCAAACGAAATTGTGAAAATCGAAAATTGGAGTATCGAGCCATCATCAAGTACCTTTATTTTAAAGGGTTGAGAGGTAAGCAGATTTACGGAGATATGCTTAATACCCTTGGTGGTCAATGTCCTTCATACGCGACCGTGAAAAATTGGACTGCAAGCTTCAAAAGAGGTAAATTTTCCATTGAAGATGATGACCGATCGGGATGGCTTGTTTCTGTCTCAGACCCGAAAATATCGATGCAGTTCATAACAAGATTTTATCAGACCGTCGAATTGGGCTGAAACGGATATCTGAAGCACTGAATATTTCATACGAACGTGTTCATCATATGGTTCACGTCAGTTTGGACATGAGAAAAATTGCTGCAAAATGGATCCCCAAATGTTTGAATGTTGACCAAAAGCGTGCAAGGGTAGAAGCATCGCGTTCGATCTGTGCTCGATTTGAAAACGATGTATACTTCTTAAACCGAATTGTTACTATGGATGAGACTTGGGTACATTTTTACGATCCAGAAACAAAGCAACAATCGATGGAATGGCGACACTCTGGTTCTCCAAGACCTAAGACGTTTCGTGTCCAAAAAATTGCTGGAAAAGTTCTTGCTTCAGTTTTTTGGGATTGCCATGGAGTTCTCATGATTGATTTTTTTGGTGAGGGTGGAACAAATACCGGAAATTACTATTCGACATTACTGATCACTCTACGGAAAGAAATTAAAGGGAAAACACTCGGAAAGCTATCCAAAGTGTTTTGTTTTTGCAGGACAACGCCCCTGCATACAATTCTCATGTTGCCATGCAAAAAATTCGTGATTTAGGGTTTGAATTACTAGAACACCCCCCTTATTCACCAGATTTGGCTCCATCTGACTATCATCTCTTTCCTCAACTGAAAAAAAGTTTAAAAGGTTGTAAATTTTCTTCCAACGAGGAGGTAATAAAAGCAGTGGAGGTCTGGTACGCAGAGCAAGAAGCAACATTTTTTTAATGGTCTTGAGACGTTGCAGGTTCGCTGTAATAAATATATCCAATCAATAGGAGAATATGTTGAGTAATAAAATATTTTGACATTGAAATTTTTTTTGGTTTTATAGAAGGCTAAGAATTTTTCAATATTATATCCTCGTATGTCCGTTCCTGACTGCCTTGGTCACCACACATCGGAATCTCTTGTCATTCAGGTCGTAACCGTAACTCATAAATGGAAATGCTCGGCTTTGATCCTTTGATGCTTTGCTGTTATCCAAGCTCGAACCAGATGCAAGCTTGTTTCAAGCTTGCCGTTATCGTTCATCCCTCACTATGAACCCATCCCTAGGCGTCATTGACAATTGTGAAAATAAACCCTCTCTTCACAAAAATATCTTGGGTGAAAAATGTAAATCGCTTATAAATTTTCCCAAGAAATTTTCTTTATTAATTTTTGACATCTAAATGTGCATTTTTGTTTCCCTATATGTTACCTGTCCGAAATGAGAAGTTTATAGCCATTTTATACGGTTCAGTAATTATTGCAGTATCACTAACAACACTTATGAGAACTGAAATAAATATTCAAGCTTAAAACAGAAGTTATAACCGATCTCTAAGGATAAGGGTGCGCGATATGGAAAAGATCTGGAGGGGATATTAATTTTTCATATTTTAATTCAAAATTTGTCATTGCAGATCTTTTCTGAAATTAAAATCCTCAACTACCACCATATTTTTTGGTCTTCAAATAGAACTAAATTCTTTGTCATTCTCTTCACTCAGAATCATTTCGACTGTGAAAACGTTTTGCTGTTTTTGTCGTTCAGATGCAGATTAAGCATAATATAATAATTATACCTACTTAAATATATCGAATACGTTCCTTTCATTTACAATTTAGTTGGTCATGCACCCTTCACAACTTGTGGAAGGAAATTGAGTTTTTTGAATGGAAATCCTCACTCTTTTTGCCAGATACTTTTTATTGCTAAATATGAATTGGTCATTGATGTAGTTTTTTATTCACACGTTTTTTATTATAGGAATAAAATGGATAAAGTCTTTGAATTTGTTTTTCGAGGGCAATGATATTAGGTACACTATAGGGTGATTGATGTTTTTGGATTGTTATCGAAAATATGTCTTTTTCGTACACTAGGTGTTAATTGATGAGACATGAAAGAACGTAGAGTTGCTCATTCATCTTTGATAGTTTTTTCATATAATTCTTCAATTTTCAATTTCTGTCATGTGGAACTTAAAAGAGTTGTATTAGGTCAAAGTACCCCATTTTCAAAATTTCACAAATACTTAAATAACATCAAATTACTTGAAAACGGCGCATTATACAGGAAAATTTGAAGAATACTTTTGTTTTACAAAACGTTCAAATATTCATTAGATAGCGTCCAACTTAGTTTCAAGAGTTAGGTTCTTTGAATGTTTGGTATTTTTATGGTACGTAATGGTCATAATGAGAAAACTGGGAGACGTGGGTGATATCTTGTATTCGAAAAAGATGCATCAAATAAATGAAAAACTATATCCCGAAATTGATTTCATTCAATAAAACCCTTCGTGAGCCAGATCAAAGACTAATTTTTTATGGTTTTTCAACAGCCTGTATCTTTTGAACCAAGCCGATTCGGAAAAAATGGTGAATGTGTTTCTTTTGACTTCAAGAATCTATTGTTAAAATAATTGTACGAGTCAAAGACTACCACTGTTGAATTGAATCGAATAAGGTCAACCATTTTACCCTCTAATGTAAAAAAATTAATAAAAACCCCATCGATCACCAAATCATCCCCACCAACAGAAAGTCTATCCACCTCTTGGTCGCATATGTACAATACCTGGATAGAGGACCACTCGTCATCATTTCCTTCCTTACCCACTTTTTGCAAATTGTATTGGTTCCTAGAACAAAGCCTCTTGAGTTTATCAGTATCATTCCGGTTATTCCACATAAATCTTTTACGACCACATCGGCATCGTCTGTTTTTATCATCTGAGTACATCTCCTTTCAATTTCTCCACTTCGATGTCAGCGAGGGCAGAAAAATTCTGTGAGCTAAAGCTAAATAGCGCTGACAAAATGGATTCTTATTGTCGCACGCTATTCTTGATATCTCTGTAATTCAGTGTAGAAAACTTACCCTGAGGGGGGAATCATGAGGGGACCTTTTAAGGATATGCGGTAGAAATTCACTGGGTACACCAACTGAATACGGAGCGTTTTTGAAGGTGATTCTTCCATTCAACAGAACTTAAACCAGAATATGTATGATTTTCACATACATAAAAGCGAATTAAAAGAAATGAATAGATTACATAACTATTCAAATACAATTGAGTTGATGATGCACCCTCCATAAGGGGTAGATGGAAATTTAGTTTTTCAAATGGAAATCCTGAATCTTTTTGCCAGATACTTTTTATTGCTTAAGATGAATTGGTTTTTTTTATATATTTCGAGGTCAATGATATAACACTTTAGTTTTTGAAGTGTTATCGAAAACGTGTCTTTCTCTTATACTATGTATTCGCTCGAAACTTTTTGTTTTTATTCGTCAAAAAAAAGACTGACGTCTCTATTCAAATTTTTTGCAACAACTGTCAAAATGATTTTTTTATATAAAAATTAACGGTAACAATTCAGTGGCTACACCAACTGAATACAGGGTGTTTTTGAAGGTGTTTTTTCCATTTAACAGAACTTTAACCAGAAGTATATGATTTTCACATACATAATCCCAGTTTACTTTGATTCCATTAAAAATTTGACTATCAGTACTTTAACTGAGAACTTCATTCACATCAAAATAAGCCGATAATATATCATACATACATGAAACAGAAGATGGAAATAAAAATAACATGTATGCAAACTCACATACTACGAAACAATTCAAAGATTTCAAAAGAACAAATTACATAATTTTTACTCAGATTTCAATGAACTACATCAAAAATTATTCTCATCATATCACTAGTGATTGAAAACCTCCAGTCCTTTACCGACACATCTGAATTTCTCACATGAAGTTCCTACAATTGCAATAACAAGATAAATGAGTTAATTATATTTTTATGCGATTAATTATCCTTATTCATCAACTAGAAAAGTCCTCAGTTTCTCAACACTTTAGTATTGGTTCTATCGACCAAGTACAGGGTGAAATTTTTGAAAATCCAAGTTTTGTTATAGAGAATAGAAAGTCACAATTTTTGAATTCTGTGCCGAATGTAGGCTTTGTAAAAGTACATCCTTTTTTGAAAATTTTAAAATCATTCCGATTAAACTACTTCCTAGATAATCTTCAGAAAATTCAAAACCGCATTGATATGTTCCTGCAAACAAATACAAATTCATAAAAAAACAAACATCGAAGTAGGTTAAATACTTATATTTCTTTACATATCATACACACGAGGATATATTGAAAAATTCTTAGCCTACTATAGAACCAAACAAAATTTTAATGTCAAAATATTTTATTACTCAACATATTCTCCGTTTACTTGAATACATTTATTACAGCGAACCTGTAACGTCTCTAGACATTTAAAAAAAAAAATTCTTCTTGCTCTGCAAACCAGACCTCCACAGCTTTTATTACCTCGTCCTTGGAAGAAAATTTACGACCTTTTGAACTTTTTTTCAGTTGAGGAAAGAGATGATAGTCAGATGGAGCCAAATAAGGCTCCTAAAAAGGGTGTTCTAGTAATTCAAACCCTAAATCACGAATTTTTTGCATGGCAACATGAGATTTGTGTGCAGGGGCGTTGTCCTGCAACAACAAAACACCTTTGGATAGCTTTCCGCGTATTTTCTCTTTAATTTTTTCCGTAGAGTGGTCAGTAATGTCGAATAGTAATCTCCGGTTATTGTTCTACCATCCAAAAAATCATGATTACAACATGGCAATCCCAAAAAACTGAAGCAAGAACTTTTCCAGGAGATTTTTGGACACGAAACTTCTTAGCTTCTTGCTTTGTTCCTGGATCGTAGAAATGTACCCAAGTTTCATCTATAGTACCAATTCGGTTTAAGAAGTCTACATCGTTTTCAAATCGAGCACGCGATGCTTCTATCCTTGCACGCTTTTGGTCAACATTCATACATTTGGGGATCCATTTTACAGCAATTTTTCTCATGTCCAAATTGACGTGAACTATATGATGAACGCGTTCGTATGAAAAATCTAGTGCTTGAGATATCCGTTTTAGCCCAATTCGACGGTCCGATAAAATCATGTTAGAACTGCATCAATATTTTCGGGGAGTGACACAGAAACTGGCCTTCCCGATCGGACATCATCTTCAATAGAAAATTTACTTCTTTTGAAGCTTGTAGTCATCAAGGGTATTGAGCATTATCTTCGTAAATCTGCTTACCTCTTAACCCTTTTAAATACAGGTACTCGATGATGGCTGGATACTCCAATTTTTCCATTTTCACAATTTCGGTGGACATCTTTATTTTGATTTATTGCGTAACTCTGGTTTACTTCTTTTAACCTCAAACTTCACACACTTCACACTGACATTTCTAATGAGTTTTTGTTCGTTGCTATGATAATGCAAAAAATTTTTTATGCATGGAACTAATGGTTTAGGCTAACTAGATATCAATACATTCTCGTGTACATATTTGATTTCATAAAGCAGTTTGACAAAATTTATCGATGTCAACGACTGGTTTTGTACGTTTTTTTCTCATATGGTCTGAGTGAGTCCTTCGTGACCAGTTTATCTTAGAAACAATTTTGAAAACAATTCATTAACTTATTCCCAAGGCAACAACAATTACTGTGAGAGTTATAAGTAATGAAACTTATAATTCAAAAGTCATAGTGAGGGATGAAATAATTGATCCTTGATTCTTACGGCTACAAGAGACACAAATGGCCCTCCATTATCGCGTTCATCCTCAAAATGATTCAATAACGCAGCTATCTTCATTTCTTCAAATGAAACATAGCAGTTATGAAAAGAAACCATTGTGAAAATCCAATGAAATATGAGTATAACAGACGAGAATTTGAACGAAACAAAAGTTCCTGGAGTTAACCTAGCTTTTTGACCAGAACAAAACGATGGAAATAAATCTCTAATGCACCGACAACGTAGCGTAGTGTCGGCAACACAAACTGTAAGAAAGCGCTCGGTTTTGTGCAAAGTTCAAGTTTTCACTGTTGGCATGACTGATCTGCCGTTCATGACATCATTTTATACTTATACTCCTAAAACAGACTATAATTGAAGTTCATGAATGGTTCTCGATGAACCAGAACAAGTTTCTATAACACAGGCCAACACACATTTTGGTGCCTGCGATTTGTTAACTGTTCCTGAGTAATTTTTGGATGCAGAATGTAAAAAAGTTCTCAGATTTTGTCTATCAGATCTAGTTTTTGAGATTTTTCAAAAAATGTGTATATAATTTACGTTATAACTGTTATAATATATAATATTACTATTGACAGTTAAAAAAAACAAAGACACATATATTTAAGTATTTATTGCAAAAACTTAATTTACATAGTTACATTAGTCACTAATCACATAAAAATTTTCTTTTATACGATTTTCTAGAATGGAGTTTACTAGGGCAGTCTCGCTGAAGGCTCCAGCAGTAGTCCGCCATCATGTGGCTATCCCATCGTCCTTGATAACGATCTTCTATAGTTTTAATATCCTGATGGAATCTTTCCCCCTGCTCTTCACTACAATCACCTAAGTTTTCTGGAAAACGATCTAGGTGGCTGTGGAGGTAGTGAACTTTTATACTCATGTTACAGCCGAGAATATTAAAATTTGAAAGCATAATGAGGATAAATTCAGATGCATACCACCCGACGATATGAATATCGACAAGTGTTACGATCTGAATTGAGCTAGCCAATTTGCCATCGTCAAGGCCCCAAATGGAGTACGCTCCACCGAAGAAAAGCATATAGAAAGCATAGTTTCCACTAATTCTACGTAATTCTCTGCTTTATGATTGCCAAGAAAATTTTGTACTACTTGAACAAATGAACTCCAAGCGTTAGATTCAGTCTCGTTCATTGATGTGGTGAATTGTGGATCTTTAACAAGTTGCCTTATTTGAGGACCATCAAATATACCAGCTTTTAGTTTTTCCGTGCTAATGCCAGGAAATTTACGTGACAAATACCCAAAACAATTTCCATCTCGATTTAAAGCCTTCACAAATTGCTTCATTAGGCTTAGCTTGATATGCAAGGGCGGAAGTAAGATTTTTTCTCTTGAAACCAAAGGTTCGTTGATCACGTTTTGTATTTCTTGAATCATGACATCTCTTGAAGGCCAATTTTTGTTAACCCAGTGCCCATTTTTAGCTCTGCTGTCTCAAAGGCACAAAAAACAAGGATATTTTGTATAACCACTCTGCTGTCCAAGGAGGAAGTTAATCATTTTTAAATCAACACAAATTGACCACTGATGTTCTTCGTATTTGATTTTTCTCAAAACTAATGCTATTGTTTCATATTCTTCCTTCATGGTAGTAGAATGACCAATAGGAATTGAGCCATATTTGTTACCGTTATGTAAAATAACACATTTTAAACTACGTTTTGAACTGTCAATAAAAAGGCGCCAATCATCTGGAGTGTAACGTGTATCTCAGAAACTAGAGCTGATGAAAAAATCTGGTGGCATTTTTGGAATCAGCACATTAAAAACATTCAAAATCAGATGTTAGATTTCCGGCACCAAATTTATTTTTTTTTTCATTTTGTTGGCCTGTGAATCGTTATAAGTTTGTGTTAAATATTGTGATAAACATCAACATGCTCAACTTGTGACCAGCAGTTTATATCGAATACTGAAGCGATAAGAATTTTTCGTTGCATCGCTGATCAACGTGAACGAGAAAGCGTCAAAAACAAATGAGGTTTTTGCCAGTGGCCATATTGTTTACAAACTCCGGGATCGTCAGCTCTTCACTGAGACGTATTCAACGATTTCCACGTAATCTTCATGAGCATCGTCCGGGCACGGAGCAGAGATAAAAAGGGTGACAATGAACGTGCCCGGAGCTGTTGACCCAAAGATCCATCGCGGACGCACAGACGAGTGGCACGGCATCCTGGATTTTTCGTATGTCCGACAACGACGACGTCGTCCCCGGCACCCTGCTAGATATCAACCAGATTCGCCGCCCGTTGTGGGGCAGGTTCTCAACGCCGCCCTAACGTCGCGGCGCGTCGGTCCGCAGTATGACGTCAACGTTCGATACGTACCGCACCGTGCCACGGCGCAGAATTGGACGCCTATGCCAGTCTGCTCCCGATAGCCGGTCGCGAACGTTCTGTGTTAGAAAAGTTGTCCGTCACATGCAGTTCTTGATTTAACACCACCTGGCCCCCGGATTACCTACTCGTCTTCGAAATGGGGGAGGTAGGTTACCATGTCCTCTCCTTTTAGATCAACCGCATGGATCTGCCGATTAGCGGCATCATCTGCTTCTTACGAACTTAGTGTGGCTCATCCTATCGATCTATGTTCGTGTAAAGCCTTTTTGACCCAGCAACACCCTTAGCAACCCCAAGGCTACCCCAGAACAACCGAAGAAAGCCAGGGAACCATTTGTAGATGTAGTTTTCATTCATGATTTTCCACTAACATGTCTCTTGGTTCCCTACTTTCCAGGTGCCAAAGTTAAAGTTACCTGCTAGTACCTCACTCCCTTTAAATTTACGTATGCTAATTGTAATTGTGATTAAACTAGTCGTTAAGCCATGATCTTTCTTTATGTCCAGAGTGGATCATCCAGAATCGCCGTTATGACCACTTAGTGATAATCGCGTTTTTAGTTCCAATCAATCAAGTAGGTTCTGGTCGACTCCCGCCATTTTTCTGGCTGCAGTCATGGTGATCGCCCACTCGTATTCCAGAATTCGGGGAAGAGGGTAGATCCATTTCGGAAACTGTTACATAATTTCGTGGGAGAACTTTTGGCGCATGCGGCAAGGCCTAATTCTTTGAGCGCCATTTTAAATCTATGGATTTTCCAGTTTATCGGAAACGGAGGGCCTATTTCCATTTGGCCGTAGATGTAGAGATGTTGGCAATACGGATTTTCGCAGAATTTTGTATTCTATCCTATCCGCATTCC
Organism: Coccinella septempunctata; assembly: GCF_907165205.1. Classification (NCBI taxonomy): domain Eukaryota; kingdom Metazoa; phylum Arthropoda; class Insecta; order Coleoptera; family Coccinellidae; genus Coccinella; species Coccinella septempunctata. The sequence continues at coordinate 6,265,239 of NC_058190.1, read as the reverse complement.
CAATTAAGAAGGAATACGTCATTGTTTGTGTGAATAATTATCACTTGAACGTTTGACATATCACGAGTTACTTCCGGATTGATAAAGATTCTCACGGAGAGTAAGATCCAGGAATGTATTATCGAAAATAATATCCGATTTCTGAAATACGCTCCGTTACCAAATAAGTGCGACAGATTTTAAGGGGTGTTTCCTTGGCAAGAATCGAGGCAACCTTCTCTGTAAAGTGCTGAAAAGTTGAAGAAATTGCATTTTGTTGGCATGTTCTAAAAATAGGAAGGCTACAATACAAATATTTAGAAGGGACTTGACACCAACATACTAGATTTTTTTCGATCCGTTCATGCACAATGTTGTATTTTATTTTTTTTATGGGAAAACGATTGCTTGTAGAGACATAATACAAGAGTCAAAAAAGATTCGGAATTAATCTTTCTTTCCAACACAAATTTTTCAATTGAGAAATTCTGATCACTATTATAGAAGTTCTAGTAACAAATGCTTGTTTTACCCCTTCAAGAGATCACAACAAAATTGAAAAATACTCATAGGTTGCCTTTTTTTTAGTAGAATATTCCCACAAAATGCCATTTCTTCAATTGTCCAGCATTATATAACAATCAAAAAATAATAATCTTTTACTCATTTTTGGAGAGGTGCTTACATTGTGCTGATTGACGTGTGGCAAAATTCATACCTTCGGAATTTACTATTTTATGGAAAAATGCTCGTAGGATTCAATTTTCATTTCAAATTACGCAATCATTTCATGTATTACTGGAGCGTTTGTCCTGCACCCTTCACAAGGGGTGCAAGGTAGATTAGTTTTCTACATGGCAACTCCTACTTTGTGCCACAAACATAAAGACCTTTTATTGCTGAGGATGACTTGGTTTGGATGTTGGTGAATGGGGTTTTTGACACTTCTGTTATTATAGGGATGAAATGACTGAACATATTGAATTCGACTTTTTCAGCTATTTCCAGGTTAATGACATTCACTTCATTAGGAATGATTAAGGTTTCTAAACTAAAAAAGGCACTTGTTTCCATCGTTATGGCGATATGGCCTTAAATCGAAGGGCGTTGTTCTGACCTACTTTGTTCAAGTAATGTTCCCAACTTAACTTTGTAGTACTTAGAAACTCTTTTCCTAAAGATCTAGACTAGATTTCTTTCATCGTTTCTTCTCTTGTATTAGCATAGGGAAGAACGCTACCAGAATGGAATTAGTTGTACGTTTTTTCAGTTAATGAAGATAGAAAATGCATGTGATTTTGTTTCTATGATCTATCTGTAGATATATTTTAGAATGGTTACCAATCGTCAGTAAGTGAAACTATGGATAGATAGGTTTATTGAAAACGGCCATTACTGAAAAAGTTATTCAAATCAGAGAAATACATAATCCATACTGTGCCATTGACATTATGAAACTTTTAGGGTAGTGGTTTATGAGTACACCGGGTGGCCCTCATAATAGAGTTAAGCCGATGTGAGTTCTTCCGGTAGAAGTTGGAAATGGAAATTTGTATCAGTAGAAATTTATCATTTGATTGCAAATTTGTGGATTCACGATCATTGCCACGAGCAGGATATCATTTTGAAGATTTTGTAATTTTATTTACGATTATTTTTATAAATTTCTTTGAAAAACTATTCGACAGTGAGGTGCCCCTAAGTGGTCGATTGCTTACTCTTCCTTCCTAAACAGTAATAATGCCATCGTTCAATATGTTGTCTCATAATCTGTAACATTTCAGGGGGTATTACATGTAACACTCGAAAAACACCTCTTGAATTTGTTTACTTTGTTGTTATCATTGATCCTCTTATCACCCCTGAAGTGTTACAATATGTTCATATAAATATTGAATAGCAATTTGATTACTGCCTAGAAGCACTAAGATAAACAATCTCTAGTCTCGATACTTCAGAATTTCGATCACTCAATGCAATTTTTTTTTGTCTATTCATTAAAGGAATTGCAAGATATTCAAACCGATGTATCTAGATATCTATTGCCATTTAAGATTTATGAAGGGGAAAAAATAAAAATTGACTCTTTTCTACGTTTTCTGGATAAATTCTGCTAGCTGGTTCTAAGTGAGCCAACCTATAGGTTTACCTGAATGAGGATTAGCCGCAGTAACCACACAGTTTAATTCTTTTTCTGTTGCTGAACGCAGTTCTTTATTGGAAGATGCACTTCAAAAATAATTCAATTTTCAATATTTTCATGTCCAAAAATCATTTGTTTCAATAAAATTCAGGTTAAAATTTTGAAGAAAAAAATGAGTAAACAAAGAAGTGTCTCTAATAAAACACTTTGATTCATGTTAAATGTAATGTTAATAACTCTTCGTCGAGGAAATATCAAATTTCTGCTTTTGGATGTTTTGACTAAAAATTTAATCTAGGCTAATCGAGTGCACTTGGACAACTATAAAAAATAATTTATTGACCCACTGTTCAATGTCCATAATACTTCGTTTCCTATGATACTCTATTTCAGTGGAAAGTCTCAATATAACACAAAAAACTACTGTAACCTTTTATATACTTTTTCAGCTAATGACCTAAGTTATCGATGCCTTTTATATATAACCTTTTATATCTACCTAGCATTCAGTTATCCACTATTTGAGTGAAACAATTTATATAAAATTGAAATTACTAACGAAATACAAATATTCCTCATTTCTCAATCCGCATATTTCTTTATATCTCTCAGCGCCCTTCTCACTGTGATTTCATTGATATATGTGTGATATAGAGAACAAATTTCCAAAAATCTCATAGAGCTGAAATATAGAATTAACGAAATGTGGAGATAATTTAGATGCGAATTGACATGAAATTGAAAAAAATAAAAACTTTTGTTCGGGGTTTCAATAATTATGACATAAGTTTTTGGTTTTTCCTCATTTTATTTTTAAACTGTAAGAATCTTGTATACTTCTAATAAGGGACATAGAGAGAATTAGAACCACCCATATTGCTCATTAATTTTTGCCTGCTAACTCACTTGATTGAGGCTCGAGTATCTGATTTCTCTCTTTTATTTGCATTAAAACCATACAGTGAAAAAACCTATCAAACAGAATGGCAGCCAATGATTGATTTTGTGATCCAACCAGAACCAGAAGACATGAAATGTCTCTTTTTGCATCGATTCATCTTTAGCAGTTTTCGTGATATACCTAACCTTTTTTTTTCGTGATATTACTGAATTACGTTCGGCGCATAGACTGAGTTTTCAATTCGTCTTTCGGAATCTGAAACTGGGAAATATAATACTTTCTTTCTGAATTGCGAAGATCTTTTATCGGAAACAATAGGACCAAATCAAAATCAAATAGCCTTGGTGTCCGAATCAATGCAGGTCTCGGGATCGCTTTGGGGAACATTTGCTTGCGCAAACGACGCACATGGCGGCATTGCGCATGTAAAGGGTCCCCTTCCTTAAGCGTTTATGAATAGGTATGGACCTATATAGATATGCGAACACAGCTTGAGCTTCCTATGATAAACCCGATTATGTGCCCTAATTGAATTTATACATCAAATGTGTTTATTGTCGTATAGGCGGGATGCGTATACGAATGAAAAAGGAACATTTGCATGAACGGTCATGCCGAGACATCAAATTTGTTAGCATAACCTTACTTGAGCAAGATTCGAAATTTGCATATTGTATATTGTAATTAAACATCGGCATATCTGTATAGTAATAAAACGGCACATTCGTGAATTTGATTTTTTTTATAACGTGCAAATAGGTTTATAATTCAATTATGAACGTAAATACAAAGTGGGTGAAAAGTAACGTATAAAATTAATATCTTCTGTATTTACTATATTGTAGTATATAAATTTTTATTCCCCCAATTTTTAATGTGAAATGATGGAGTTTGTCATGCAGCCTTCACGAGGGGTGAAAGGTGGATAGACCTTCTCTTGCTGAGAATGATTTGTTTATTAATGGGGTTTTAATTGGGGCTATTTTATTGAAATAAATTTTTCTTTGAATTTGAGGTTACTTCAACATGGATTTCTGTATTTGAATTGCTATCGACAACTTGCCTTTTTAGAAGGGGTTGTGAGTGAAAAAAAAATAACAACTACAAAAATTAATTAACATATACCTAACTGATACGTTCTTCTATCATTAATCCATATATAAATACCTTACGAAAAAGGGAAAAGGCTTGCTTTCGGAAACACCTCGAAAACATCGACTAATCCTAAAGTGTACTTATGTCATTGACGAAAAAGAACATGAAAAAAAAATCAAATGCAATGAGTTGTGATAATAAGAAAATGACAGATAAAAAAACCAACAATGGCCGAATCATCTTCAAAAACAGAAGATCCATTTTTTTTTGTCACAAAAAGTTAGAGTTGCCATTAAAAAACTTCCCTTCGTAGAGGGTTTATGACAAGCTGCCTAATTGAACAAGAAGTGTTACCCCATTTAAAATGAAAATTGAATTGTGTGTGCTACTTTTCTACAAAAAAACAAATTCCGAAGATATGAACGTAGGTTATGTTTTTCACATTATACAGGGTGTCCCGTAAAGACCACGTCAAACGAAAACGGAAAGTAGATCAGAATGTGCTCTACCTGATGTGAAGAAATCGTTCATATGAAAGTCTCACAGTTTTCGAGATATTTGATGTTTTATGGAAATGTAGAATTTTTTCACTTAAACTGCTTTCTCTCTTGCAGTAGCTACAATTAAATACTTTTCGAATCAGTTTTTTTCCGTAAATTTTGTTGAATGATTACTCCAATTCATGCAATGAAAAATACCACAAAATATTATTCAGGGATTCTGAAAAAAAAAATTGAAATTCATGTTCTGAAGGAAGTGTTTTTTTGTGCTGAATTCTATCTGACGTGGTATAAAAAAAGACACTAGACCTTTTCTGCATATTACGTTGAAAAGTTGCCCATTTTGTGAGGATTCCGAAAAGGTAAAATACAGGTGAAAACCTTCTTCACGAAAAAAGATATTTGAATGTTTATCGAAAATGGAACATTTCTATGAAAAACTGATTTTTTCACCTTTTCCATAAATACTTTCATTTTGCACTTCCTGCTGAAAATAATCAATCAACAAATCAACAAAATGTTATTAAGATGCTAATTCACTGACTGAGTTTTTTTATTTCTTTTTCTTTTTCTTTTTCTAAAGAACTCTCGAACATCGATATGATGTGATGCGATTCAATGATTCACCAGACTTAAATCCTCTGGATTTTTTTACTGGGGTTTTTAAAAAAAGGAAATTTATTCGAATCCTATAAGAGATGAAGCACACCGCATTCGTATTTCTGCATCCAAAATAGCGGGGAGAAGTTTGTATGGTTTGAAAAAGGCATTTCTCAATAGATGATGGGCATGTATTAGCGAAGGGTTTGGTCATTTTGAGCATTTGCTCTAATAAGAATCCTGAATTTTTTTTATTGATATTTTATAAAGTTTCTTCACAATAGATTTGTTGATGTTGAAGGTCCTGTGCGTTATTACATTATTTCATTGCAATTAATGAATAATTTCATTTTATAAGTAATTTAAGGACTAACTGACATTTTTCAAGAGAATTATTCGATATGTTACAGCAGAATCTGCAAAATGAAAGAATTTGTGGAAAAGGTGACAAAATCAGTTTTTCACAGAAATGCTCCATTCTCGAAAAACATTCAAATATCTTTTTTCGTGACAAAGGTTATCACCTGTATTTTACCTTTTCGGAATCCTCACAAAATGGGCAACTTTTCAACGTAATATGCAGAAAAGGTCTAGTGTCTTTTTCTTATACCACGTCAGATAGAATTCAGCACAAAAAAACACTTCCTTCAGAACATGAATTTCAATTTTTTTTTTTAGAATCCCTGTATAATATTTTGTGGTATTTTTCATTGCATGAATTGGAGTAATCATTCAACAAAATTTACGGAAAAAAACTGATTCGAAAAGTATTTAATTGTAGCTTCCGCAAGAGAGAAAGCATTTTAAGTGAAAAAATTCAACATTTTCATAAAACATCAAATATCTTGAAAACTGTGAGACTTTCATATGAACGATTTTTTCACATCAGGTAGAGCACATTCTGATCTACTTTCCGTTTTCGTTTGACGTGGTCTTTACGGGACACCCTGTATATAGTGTTGATTTGAAAAGGTACCACCCTTAATATCTCGCCCTCCGTGCAGAATCAGGAAAAATACGAAAAGTCGTGAACTTCGGTTTGTATGGGGACATTTTATACGGTTGGTTCCCAATGAGCGTGATAACAGCAACCCCAAAAATCTTGGGGTTGTGTGACACCTTATTTTGAAGGTGATTCAACTGCCCTTTCAAAAATGCCGTACTGTTTACTTTTTTTCAGTACTTCCGAAAAATAATGATTTTAAATTTAGTGAGCACTTAACGAACGCCTTTTTTCAATTTCACCAGGAGAGGAACTGTAGCCAATGGGTGAGAAATTTCTTCATGTGGAAAGTCATAGAAGAGATAATTTCACCTCGGAAACTTAATAACATGAATGAATATTTGTTCTTCAACGAAAAAAAAAATTTTATTTTTTTTTCCGTTTGACGAATACAAGAATTTCTGACTTTCCGAGATGACGAACTGGTTGAATCGAATTTTAATGAAAACCCCATACAAGTTAGTGGTTTCTGACGTGAGATATTCATTTTCTCTTTTTGAACTGATCACTAAAACGGTGTAGACCCCTCTTAATGGTCCAGCTCTTGTAATTCTTTTTCTTGATATAAAGATCATATTTATACCAATATTTTCGAATTTCAATATTCATTATCCCCAAAGTTAAGATAACAGGGATCTCAAACAGGATATCTCAGTGTCCTTCGTGTTGAATTTCACCTTTGAATAACATCGGAACCATTAGATGCGATGTTTACATTCTCCTCGTCCACCGTTACTTCTTTTCTACCCGAGGAAGGTTTGTCACGTAATCCTCAGGGTGAATTATCGCGTTTCTGTTTGCCAGCAAGCCGTTTCACCCTCATGGAAATAGGTAGAGTCAATATTACCATCTACTTCACGGCACGAAAGTGGACCGATCGATAAGTGACTCCAGTCGTGTCTGTCCTGAACATTGGCACGACTGGGTTATGTATATACATCACGCTTTCTTGTGTGATGAAGGACTAGTTTAGCTTCAGGTGAAGGACATATCGAACCATCTTGAACAGTTGACCTTTGTACCGGATATAATATGCACGTCCAGTATGTTATTCGTCATGACTTTCAGAAAGTACTCTGAATACAGGGTGTATTTGAAGGTGAGGCTTTTTTTCAGAAGGTAGAACTTATCAAAATGGAGCGTTTCACCAATAATCACCTATACAAAACTTTCAAAATGACAAAGTTGAAAAAAAATGGAAATGATTACTGAAATAGATCCTAATACGACCCTTAGACCGTTTGTTTCGTTTAGGATATTGGCTCGTTCGATATTTACGTGGTAATGAAAATGGAAAACTTGCCGAATTTTTCTCATTATTTTTAAGTAACTTACACGACTTTATGAAATGGCTCATTTCGATACCAACTGACAGAAGAGATTTAGAGTGTGAAAAATAGAATAATACTTTAAAATCTCACCAATAAAATTCCTCCGAATTATTCACGAATTTTTTCACAATAGGCATCACAATCTGCTTGTTCAAACATTCCAACCATCGTCGTAAGAATGGAATGAAATAGGGAAACATCATAGAACTTTTTCAACATAACTAACATACGCACTTTCCAGAAACTGTCTCGATTTTCTAATTTTTTTTCATCTTAAATTGCGCGATAAAACAATTATGATTATCTCAAAAGTGACCTAATGCATCTAATCCGATGAACTTGGTACTCATCCATTCATTGTCTAGGCATACGGTTATGTTATGTTTCGTTTATGCGATGCCGGAGTCACCTTCCACAGTCCCGTACTTGACATTCAATGAAGTTTTGTCGAATTTCTAGGCGTTATATCTCAGCCATCTTTGATATTTTATATAGACAATTTTGGGTTAGACGACTTATTTTGATTAGTTCTACCTTCTGTCAAAAAAAAACCCTGACCTTTGAAAACACCCTGTATACATGAGCTGTATCAATTTGTTTATTATGCCGGAGATAACAAAATGTTCGACAACTTAGAGCATTTATTCACACCTACTCCGGGACTATACTACTAAGAATTTGTTAGACAATTTTGTACCTAATGAAAATTGTTGCAAAGCTGAAAACTTTGTATTTTAGAAATTCTAAGTTAAAACATGATAAACAGGCGGAACAAAAAAATAGAAAATTAGATCAGGATTAAACTGCCTTTATTGTCGACATTATCAAGAAAATTTGTGTAAGGTGTGATTTATTGAAAAGAATATTCAGATTTGAACACTGCCATCTACATCTAGGCAACATGATTTTTCTATAGTATATTTCATAATTATCATTAATCATTCATTGAGATAACAGTAAAAAATTTGGAATATGGACTTTTTTGAAAATGGTTTCGAATTTGTTCATTTTTGGCAAAACTTCTTGAATTGAGTTTCTGTGAAAAACATATTTCCCAAATGTTTCAATTGATATGTACTTCAACATCTCCCAACGAAACCAGATCTATTCGGCTCTCAATCTTCTGACAATGCGTCAACTTGGTTATATACAAGGTGAGTCTTTGACTCGTACAAAATTTGTAACAGTAGATTTTTGAGGTCGAAAGAAACACTTTTTCCCATGCCATTTCTTCCGATTCGGCCCTGATAAAAATGAGTTTTCATTATAAGTTGTGCCACCCCTGGCAAAATTACCTTCAGAATAACTCTTAGAACATAGATACATGGAATGGAAAATAAACATTCCAAAGGCTGGAGTGAGATAGTTGCTTAGTATCGCCAATCACAATTGAGGCAATTGGTTTGGAGATCAGTGTCACATCAATTTTCAGTAAAAATAGATAGGTATATAGTATATAAATTTTTCAATATAACGCCACTGCTTTAGTGTCGCGCTAGACAGAGAAACATCGAATGTGTGTACTACAAAACATTCATTTGTAGCACTGAAATTCCATTCCATGTTCCATGTTCTAAGAAATAACTATCTAGATCTGTGACTCCACACATCTGTAGATCTTTTAAACAGAATTGTATTCATCTAACCCATTTTTTAAATTTCACAGATACTTTTTAATTTTACACCAAATTAATCGAAAACGGCGCATTGTACCAGAAAATATGAAGAATACTTTTATTTTACAAGACGTTCAAATATTCATTAGATAGCGTCCGACTTAGTTTCAAGAGTTGGGTTCTTTAAATTTTTGGTATTTTTATGGTACGCAATGGTCATAATGAGAAATCTGGAAGACGTGACTGATATCTTGTGTTCAAAAAAGATTAATCAAATCAATGAAAAACTATATTCCGAAATTAATTTCATTCGATTAAACCGTTTGTAAGATAGAACTAAAAATAACATTTTTTTTAAATTTCTCAACAGCCTGTACCTTTTGAACCGAGCAGATACGTAAAAAATAGTAGAAGAAAAAAAGTGTTTCTTTTGACCTCAAAGATCTACTCTTAAAATATTTGTCTATTTGTGCTATTCAAAGACTCGCAGAAGAGCGTCAATGGTTAGGCGAACGAAAAGTCCACTTTATCGTCATATTTGTCAACATTCTCGTTGAGTAGAGTTCGAAGACGAATCCAACTTTTCCGTATAATCCGGTTCCTTCATAAACATCCCTCAAATTCAGTCCTGCTTCCCTACCAAAAGAAGGAGGGTTATCGTACTCCCCTAGCCGTCGTTCAACTGGCGCCAAGGATGTTTGTGAACTTTGAGTTGGGACCTCACCCTGCCATCAACCCCAACAAAACAAACTTGTTTGTTCTGATGGCACAATTTCGGCAGTTGGAATTGCGTAACGGAAGGTCCTTGAGCTTCGAATAGCAAAGCAAAAAAGCAAAAAATAACTCGTTTCTTCTGTGAGCATCTACTGCAAGAAACAAGCAACATAACTTGGTTATCTCAATTTTAGGTGAATTGAGTTTTTTTTTTTCTTCGGTTGAACTGGTGATCATTATTCAAAATAATCAATTGAAAGATGCTGTCGTTATTGGTTTCCGAGAGTTACATCGTTATCACATCTTCAACTGAAAACTTTGATTTGTCGATCAAATTTATCTATTTCTGAATTTCAGTTAATTTCTGAGATTCATTTCTATTAATTGGTTCGCTAAGGGTTTGCGATCAATTTCTGATGATTATTATTGTGAATGTTGAATGAATAAATAGTTGTAAATGCAATTACTTATGCAAAATGGTCTGAAGAAGAAACCTGTGTGAATCGAAACTGTTCTGGTAGCAAAAGGGATTACAAAGGGAATTAACAATTTTCGTGCCTGGTTTTTGGAAAAAACAATAGGCACTACACTCAAAGTTGCTTGATATCACTCTGGTTTATTTCCACAATAATATAACTAAAAAATGGTGTGATAACTGCGGCGGTTAATAAGAGGAATACTTTGTTTTATGAAAACCTTTCGGATGTTACATATTATCATTTTGGTGATTGACAGTCGAAATGTTTTTCAACGTTTTTCTGCGTCGCAAAGCGTTGTTGGCAATCGGGACAATAATCGCCTAACAAATTCGAGTTAGGCAACCAAACATTCACGACTTAACATCCATAATACCTACATTTACAATTGAAAACTTGGCATAAGTTTGCACACCTCATCAGTTTATAAAATATCACACCGTGATTGAAATTGGAAATTGGTTATGTAAGACCTACACAGTCAGTTTTAATATTCATGTACTTAGAAAAGTAATGTGCAAATTATTTATTCATGAATACATAATTTGCCAATGAGCAGAACAGATCTGGTTTTGGCCAAAAAATTATTTAGTGTGAAGTAAAATAAAATAAAATAATCCATAAAATACAGCATAACACGAAGAAATACACAAAATAAGACTCTAAAAATTTCACAACGCAACTGTAGTTTGAGCAGTTTCACGAGAAGAGGAAGCTTACTACAAATGTGAAGTCACTTCATTTCCATCAGCTTCTTTTAATTTCGGGATCTTTTTTCGAAACATTTTTTTACGTTTAGGTGTTTGGCAGCAGATTCGATGGTTTAATTTTAAATGTAGATTCGTAAACAGGATCAATAATTTTCTTACAAAATCAGAATAGTGAATTTTACTGTGAATGATGACTCAGAAAGAAAAATGCAAAATGATGATAAGCATAACGTGCAGTTTGAGTGCAAACTTCGAAATTTCATGGTCTACTAGACGGCGAATTTTGATGAACGCCTGTCATTTACATTGAGCCATCAATATCCATTGATTTACGATTAGTTGCTAGATATTCGAATTCAAATCAATTTGGAGAGTGATTTACTTCTTACAAACGGAAGCTTATCGAATGATAAGCAATAAAAAAATAAATGGATTCAGTTCTGCTAAAGAAAAATAATAGTAATCATTGTTCCACATGATTTATTGAATACATTTTCATTTCATTCCAACCGTACGATTCAACGTACTCAATGTTTTTGTTGCATGTAAAATATATAGGGTGAATAAAAAGTAACGCACAAAATTCATCTTCATCTTCCGTATTTACTGTTTTGTAGGAAAATAGGTAGAACAATAGGTAGGCAATTAATCGAGTGAAATTAGGGCATGGTGGAGTTTAGTTGACTTTTTTTAATTGCAAACCCAACTTTTTGTGCCAGAAATGGATGCACCTTTTTTGTGTGTGTGATGGGGTTTTGTCATCAGCTCTTTTTGAAATATGGGGATGAAATAGTTAAAATAATTGGATCTAAATTCTTTCTTTCTTATGTATTTTGAGATCATTGGAATACATATGTTCATTCATTTATTAAATCTTGATAGTTCATTAATAAGTGCCCTAAGAAAAAAAATCACTCCGAAAGTAGATGTTATTGATTTCAAAATACAAAACAAAGTCAAAATTGTGATTCAATAAGTTGAACAATTTTATGCTTATAATAAGGGAGGATTTTTAAAAGAATCCTATCAAGACTTCATCCTCAGTTAAAAATGTCTTTCTATTTCTAGCACAACATTTAAAGTTACCATTTGAAGAGGATCAATTCTATTATCAACCCCTCATATAGGGTGCATAATAAACTGCTCAATTATGCTACTGCATGAAAATGTACCTACCTTAAGATAAAAATTGACGAGAATTTTTGTACAAAAGGTTAATACCGAGAATATGAATTTTTTGCCTGAATGTTTACTCACTGTGTAGACAAGTTAAATATTATATCATTAGGAATATGAGTTGCAATCGTTCGAAAAAATAATTAAATTAATGTACTACTTCATCTCAGCAGCAGTAAAAGTTCGAATAAATTTTATGATTGCCTCAAACAGAAAATACAGGGAGTAAAAATTTGGTCACAGATTCTCCACACAAAATATTTGATTTTAGGTCTCGAAAATAAAACCCTTGGTATCAAAGTGCACATCACTATTACTTGATATATTATTGAATATTAGACATATACAGTGTGTTCTGATATCAATGCAACAAACATGTCACAAATTCCGGACACACTCTCTCTTTCGGAGTTATTTATAAATTTCTTGAAACGCAAGATTTTTGAGATGAATCTAAAAACGTGATTGAATGCATTTCGAGTTATGTACGTGGTTAATGTTAAGTGGTTCCAAAAACATTGCAGCCGAGTAAAAAGCGTCTGAAGGTCCATCGCCAAAATAGGTAGCATTAGGCTTGTTCGTAGAGTGGTTCACAACGGTTGTGAACTGTACAGAGCAAGCGTAATTGGATTTTCGCTACCCTAAAATGGAATTGCGCTTGCTCTGTACAGTTCACAACCGTTGCAAACCACTCTACGAACAAACCTATTATATAACTCCTATGTGCCAAATTCAGTGATTTTCATATGACCGGATTCTGAGATAAAAAGAAAAAAAATTCAACCTTATGGTTGAAATACTGGGGGTCTTTTGGCAAAAATAAAAAATAGGGGTCTCCTTACTTTGTCTCGAGAATCTGTGACCACTTTTGTTACATTAATTTTGGGACACCTATAGTATTTTTAGTACCTTCTATTAAAATACTTGAAGAGACCTTAGAAATGCATTTTCTCATTTTCTATATTAAAAGTTTTCAAATGTCCACCTTATCGAAAAAAATTGTTTTTGTAAAATTATTGCTTGACTAGTTAAAATGATGGCGTTTTTAATCAGATTAAATGAAAATAATTGATCATAATTTCCTAGTTTGATAGATAATTTGTTTAAACCAGTACAATAAAATATCTATACACTCATAAAGTCCTGCTCCAACTAGAAATTATCAGATGAAACCACATCCATTGATTACTCAGTGAAAGCGTTTGGCGGTCGTTGTAGGTGGACAAAACTAGCTACTGTAGGCTAAGGACAAATTCTTCACAAGGCCTGGCTGTCGAATTAACAGCGAAATTGATACAATGCTAGATCGCATTGTCGAGCATCTAATTGAATAAGTGTTTCCTACGAGCATGGAAAAGGAAGTATACTCAGTGGATAATGAAGTATATTATTTTCACAATGACGATCTACCGAGCCGCAGACTATTGAACACCCTTTATTTGAGATATTTGTCTAAAATATCTCAAAATCTACTGTGGTTGAGGATGAAATCAACTCTTCCTTCATCATTTGTTTCGATTCAACCTAGATAAAAAGATATAGACATTTTAAGTTTCCATAATGAAATGAATATCACTGCTTGAAACCTAATACTGCAGTTTTTCCAAGCATTAAATAAACCATTTTATTGAAAAAAGGCTGCTTTAGTAGCAGCTTATTTATTATGAAAACAAGCATAAATTACCTTTTTATTCCATGCAGTGGAAGAAATAGTATTCACAATACAATAAATGAGTAAAACATATCTTCCAATGTTTTTGAATATAGTTGAATAACTTAATAACTTCACTAGTTATTGTCATTGGGTATATTTCACTGTATCCCTTCCTGAAAACTTTGGTGTTATACAAATAATGAATATTCATGAAATTATTATTGTTTCATGTCTGAATCTCTCCAACTCTGTGTTTTGCTATCATGCTATCTATCGTTCATTTGTTTTAATTCAGATATTCATTTCATATTTCATTATTACAAGCTAGTTATCAACCGATGCACTTGAGTACCTAATTGTTTATATTCATAATGCATACATCGATTGGTGCAAATATCTAGGAACTGAGATATGCATATCGAATTCAATTCCTCTTATTCGAAGTGTAATGTTACGTACGAACCTATCCGATAACAACTGAAAATCGGTCGGCTATTATGTCACAAAAAATTTTTGTTCTCGATTTTAAATATCTCATTGCTTAACGTGGAAGTCTTGGTTCTCTTCGTCAATATTGGGGTGAGACTCAACAAGTTTTTGAACCTCTTTGTTGAAAATATTCAAAAAATTGATGTATTGAATACTCAAATTTTTTTTCCATCTTTGAACTCGGTGAAGTAATGCAGATCAACTTGATCATTCATGTCAGAGACTCACTTCAATTTTGTCTTTTCTTGGAGTAATACAAATCGCAATCAGGTTTTTTTATAAAAAAATTCAAACTGGAAAGAACAATTCCGAAGAATTGTGATTCCAATAATGCGAGATAGTCATGAACGGGCGTAAGAAATTTCAGAGAAGTCGAAACATTCAAACGCAACTGTAGACCGTTTTCGGGATCATTGTCCCTCGTCAGAACTGTGTAGCGCTGAATATTTCGCTCGCCAGACTACATTCGGTCGAAAAATACAGTGAAAATGGGGTACCCAGTTTAGAGTGGAATCACTTTTCGTTCAGGTGTGCCAAAAATTCTCATAAAGCTGCAATTGCGCCAGTGGCTTCGAATTTTGAAGGGATTAAACAGTTACCTGCCCTTCTGGTAGTAGCCAGAAACGTTTGTTTGACATAGTTTAGTGGGGTATACAGGGTGTTTTCAAAGGTGAAGATTTTTTTGACAGAAGTCATCAAATTCTATTGTCTGTATAAAATATGGCTGGGCTACAACTCCTAGAAGTTCGACAAAATTTCATCAAATTTCAAGTACGGGACTGTGAAAGGTGACTCGGAAAAACGAAATAAAACATAAACATATGGCTGGACAATGAATGATTCAGTACTTCCGAGTTTATCTTATTAGATGCATCAGGTCGATTGAGAGAAAGGATGTATCGTGCAATTTAGGGTTAAAAAAAATGGAAAATTGAGACAGTTTATTGAGAGTGCTTAACGAAACCACATGGTTTAGTCAGACGTCAGGAGATAAGTTTTTTCCATTCCTTTGAAATAATTCAGATAACGAATGATCTAGGGTAATATTAGGATCTATTTCGGTAATCATTTTCAATTTTTTTTCAACTTTGTCATTTTGAAAGCTTTGGATAGGTATTTTCAGAACCACACCTAAAAAAAACCTTACAAGGCCTGTATGTCAGTATAGTTTCTTGGTACTTTTTTATGATTTCCCTATGATATGGTCTCTTCATGACACAATATACAAATTGATTAATAAATGAACAAAACACTCACAGCAGGTTTCATAAAACTTTGACTTTCCAAACAACAATTTGACAGTCACTCGGTTCCCAAATCGAAATCAATATAACCTCTGCATTTCTGCATATATTGGAGTAGCAATTGAGAATCATTAAATGAACCTATGAAGATCATAATTTCCCCTTAATAGGTCGTTCATTCAAGGGATGCTTTCTGCATACAACAATTTACGTCGATTACGAATTCTCAATTGACCTGCAGTAAAATGTTCACTGGACATGGTGTAGTTGAAAGTGTTTGCTGAAGTCATTGTCTTCACGCCCTGAGAATTTTATCCACTTCGGAGCACTGAAAATTAGAATCAACGAATGACCGATTCACATGTTACGAATTTTAATACTTACGCTTCCATTTTCCTTAGTTGAGTGAAAAACTTAATCTCCGATAATCCATTTTATTATTTGATCCACAGTTCTTCACCATTCAATAATTTTCGAACAATATTTTGGTGTTTTACCAAGAAATAAGACAAAAAAATTCAATAATCAGCAACAAGAACGAGCTAGATAAACAAAAAGCGGTACGAGAATCAAAACATTCAAAACCTCTTTGATCAAAATGGACGTCTGAAATCTTACAAAATTTCATATATTTCTGCAAATGACATTCAAATTAATATTTTAACCAGTCCTAGCGTCTTAAAAACACGCTTGACACACAGATGGCGCTCAAATCGCTTTAGTCGCCTCGTTTCCCATCTTTCTACTCTATAATCTTTGATTTATACATTTATTCAAATTTTTTTGATGTTTGAATATCTCGTTATAAAAGAATTAACTATTTAAATACCAACAGTACTCTCTGAGGTGTCAGTCGTTTGATATTTTGGTCATTTTTCAGTAACTTTCCTTTGGACAACTATGTGCTCGAAGAATCAGTCAATCCTTGGCCTTATCGGAAATATTTTAAGTCTATTCCATAGCTTCCATAGTCTAGCCACGCCGATTAGGGGGATAATGAAAATATATAAAAATCTCCCCCAAATGAAACTGTAATTTCTCTGCGTGTTCTGGATAGATTCATATTCATAATCACGGAAATATCGGCGCCCTGGGCAGTCGAAGGGCTCCCCTCCCCTGCTTATAAAGGCCGCTCCTGATTCGTACGCTCTGATTCTGATTCATCAGAAATTCAAGCCATAGGAATATTTCAGTCATTTTCCCGTTTACTAATTTCCTCCAAATATCGTTTGGTAATTTATTAATCACTTGATTGAAAACTAATGACCAGCAACTGTCATTATTGCAGTCGAGTATATATTTGTTTGCCGTGAAATGTATTCCCGAAATCAGTTCGGGATTCGTTCGTCCAAATGACCAAATAGCATGTCGAATTTTGTAGACAGTAGTCGTTCGTTTGTTTTTCAGCATGGCCGTACGGATTCCTATCGAGTGGCGACCATACCGGCTGTGGACGATAACAAAACGGCCGATGGTAGATACAAGGTATTTGGTATAAAATGTTATTTTCCAGTAGCACTGATGGTGGAGGTCTTCAGCTGATTTAATTGCACTCTAACACCTTTTCCATTCTTGTGCCATTCACTACTATCACACATAACACTCTTACTCTAGCAATCTTTCTTTTTGTTCCTTTGTTTTCTGTGATAATTATATTATATATTTACAAGTCAATTCACAAGAATTGTGATTAGATCCAGAACTTGGGAATATTCACAACTATGACATTGTGGGTGTTTTTGAATAATGAAAAACAGTAGAAATGATAGGGAAGAATCATGTCTACCCCAGTTTTTGATATGAGCGAAATGAAATTCAAATAATTCTTTTTTCATCTTTGTTTTAAATTCCAGTTTTACAAACCCTTATCAGATGTTCAGTGAATCAACTATTCACGTTACCAAGCTTTGTTCATACCATAACCGATAAAACATCAAACACACATTCAAATAACCGAATCATACATTTCCAGTAATCATACTCGTTATCATTTCTCTAATTGGATAAGGGGATCGTAAGAAATTTACTCACCTACATTTGTAAGTACCATTGTATGTTGTGCTGTTTGCTTTGCTTTCTAACATTTCTCTGGACTTATACTAACATAACTATTAACATAATGTTTTAACACAAACAAATTCAAGTTGATGTGAGATCTCTTATATATTCCTCTTTTTACAGTCACGAAGGAAAATCAAGAAACAGAGGAAAGCAGACGATTTAGATGACTTAAAACAAGAATTAGACATCGATTATCATAAGATTTCACCTGAAGAACTTTATCAAAGATTTCAAACTCACCCTGAAAATGTAAGTAAATGATATGATCTATACAATAATTAAACAATTGAATAGCTATCTTTAGACCAAAGCCCACACTTTTACATCGTAAAACTTTTGAGACAGTTCTAAAAATAATCCCAATTTTGTAATCTCCTCAAAAAGAGAATTTCGAACTATCATTTTTATGATCGTCAGAAGCTGGGAAGGAAAAGTTTCGGAGTTTGAACTCTTGTTTGAAGATGGAATATAAACTTCCGAAGTAGAAACTTATAATTGCAAGATTCTCACAATAGCATCTTTAGTAGGATAGTGTTCTTGAGTATTCAAATGTGAATACCCAATTTTTCAAATTTCACAGATACTTAAACTTTTGAATATCAAATTACTCGAAAACGGCGCATTATACGTGAAAATATGAAGAATACTTTCATTTCACGAAACGTTCAAATATTCATTTTGATCAATTTCTCTTTGATCTCAAGAATCTACTGTTAAAATAGTGTCAAGGGCTCGCCCTGTATACAGAATTTCGAGTTCAAAGTCGGGAATTCCAACTATTTCCATAAATACCTAATATGATTGTTTTATCGAAAGTAAGAAGAAAAAAACAACTTAACGATATGACACAAAACCCTATTTCTCTCTTACTACCAACTAAAATATAGGAGTAAGGTGGTTTCTGAACGAACCATTAAGGAAGGGAGTTTTCTTGGAGGCCCCTTTCGCCCTCTCCCTCAAAGTTATTGCCTTTTGAGTAAGGGTAAAATTGTTCTCATTGAATAAATATCATCTAAGAGACATTTTAATGAATAAAATTCGTCAGATATCTAATATTATCGAATTATGTATATTACTTATTGATAATTATGGGACCCCAAATTGTAATCTTTTTTGTGTACTGACCTGTTGAAGAGAATTGAGAAATTATAAAAAATTTTGACCTTAAAATTATTCGTGATTGTATTTTTATTTTTGGAGAGTATCCTTCTGGGAATAAGTTAATATGATATCAGCCTGCAACTTTTGTCCCAACTTCTGATTTATAATTTTCATTATATTTTTCCAACATGTTTCTCGCTAACTATAACCCAATTTACTGCCTGCTCATTCTTTACTGTTCAGTCCCAAAAACTTCTTCCTACAACGTGATGAAACTAATTCCTTTGGAAAATCGATGGAGTTTGGTTGGTACATCATTTAGTTGTTTAGTTGTTTAGCATTCTCAATGGCTTCAATTCAATCACATTTGGGCTAGGGATTTGAATGGATTCCCTCCATGTAAAAGCCGGACGAAATAATTATTTCATTCATAGCCTTGCTTTGTTGGAAGTATCGGTGATGGTATTGAACTAATTTCGACATTGATTTCAATACAACAAAAAATTTGAAAAGGTCATACATATTTCATCTGAAAAAATCTCTCCAAATTACCAGCCAAACTTTACCGAACTTTATTGGTTTATCGTTATCAACACAACCTTTTTTTACGTTTTATTTTGGAAGGGGATCATGAAGATACTACGATGGGATTTTTATTGATTCATTCCTCAATATACAAGATGAGCTAACAGTTCTCGTCGAGTTTAGGAGAATGATTCCAACTTGGTCGAAATCGATCAAATTAGCGCTTGACCTGCTTTTTCAAAGAGGAACACCCAATTTTCATATCAAATTATGAATCTACATGGAATTCTGATTTCGAAATACTCTTCTTCTCACTTTTTTGCCTTGTGAAGTTGTTTGTACTCTTAACGTGTTCAAAGCCCATACGATCACTATATGTCAGTCCAAAGTGTTCATCTTATGGTTGATGTGCAGATTCAATTGTTTTCTTTTATTTCATTGACAATTTGATTGTTCATTTTGATCTATTATTTTTACAGTTCAATAATCATTTCCCTATTATATGAGGCAGTTTATATTCTGAGCTATAGGCTTTGCCTTCACCATTAAATTTCATGATTTTAACTAGAACATATCTTTGAAACAAATACATATATGATTTTTCAATTCCCCCGCAGCTCACTATAACTCCATTTTTTGAGTGGCATGCCCTGAACTTAATACAACAATTCATTTTAGGCCTTCAATGTTTCCCTAAAACTTCAGATAACTCATAACGGTATCCAAAAAATAAAAAAAGTTTAGGGCTTTCCATTGGAACAAATAGCTTTATTAACATTTTCAAAGGTAATTTTTGTGTTCGGACCAAAAAACTGACAAATATTTTCGGTATTTCAATAAAAAAATCAAGAACGTATTTTGGCGTTGAACTGTGTTCAAGAATACATATTTTCAAAATATATTTTGATATAATATGAACATGAATATATTCTGTATGACGTCATAATCTTCGCCAAAATGGATAGTTTTGAAAGCTTTGGACATCGAGATATGATGACAAACGTGTAACGTCACTGTTGCAACGTCGAAATACATATCTATCAAAATCTACGAAATATTTTTAAAATGTTCTTGCCAAAATACAGCTATGACCTGTAGTTAAATCGTTATAATCATGATGAAATTTGACAGAAAAAGTGACGCCAAAAAGCCACAAAGATCAATTTTAACTATTGGGGTATTTCGGAATCATAATTTCATGTACTTATATAGATTCATAATATGATTTAAAATTGAGTGTTCTCCTTTGAAAGAGCAGGGTGTTATCGTGTTTCCAAAATAACTAGTTTGGCTAGTTTGGCCTATTAGACATTCATGAAGAACTAATCGTAATTTTGTGCTGAAAATTTGTATTTTGGGATTTTCGACAATCACTGCAACTTCTGGTTATCCCGGACACCACCTATTGCTTTCCTATTTGAAATGGCTTGATTATTCTACGATCTGCGACAAAAAAAAAACAAGAGTCTTATATTTGATACTAATTTTGACATTTCATGAATTGTATCGGATAAATTGTTTGTTTGGATTTTTGAGAATTCATCAACAATTCATGAAATTTCGTAATTATTTATCGAAACATCTCCCCTCTTTTTCTAAGTATAATCGATTGAAATAATAAAAAATATTGTAATTTGAAAAAATTTTGAGTTAAATAAATACCCTGTACATTTCGGTTAAAAAAATAGTGTTGTAATAAAACATGATAGAAAAACTCTAGCTGTTGAAATTGCTATTAAATCAGCTTTCTAATGATGCAAAGGTATAAATAAGTGTGCCATTTGATGTAAGAAAGTAGTAGGCTGTTTCCGGTGTAACAAGAAGTTTCAGAAGTCTGAAAATATTTCATTGTCGAAAATCCCGACATGTAAAATTTTTACTACGTCTCCATGAACTTCTAATAGGCCATCGGTGTGAATCACCCTGTATATTGTCGATAGAGTCCTTGCAAATTGAAGGGAAGCAAAGTTCTGATGATGTCGAAATTTCCAATTTCCGAGAGAACCATTCGGATCCGACAGAGTCTGAGGTAACACCCTTTAATTATAATGTGAACCGTATAATTGGGAACGGTAAATACGGGGACCTTTAGTGGGCAATCTCTCCCATTTGGAATTCAGATTACATGCGGTCTACTTGGCGGCTAATGGGAATTTGGCAAAGGTCTGCAATGATGAAGTGAGCGGTTTGACCCTATGTCGTTCGGGAGCTCTGATGGTTCAATTTGTGGGACAATCGTATCGGGTAATATGTTTCTCGGAATTTCATTTTCGAAACCAGATCCATTTGGTTGTTGATTGATTCTCTTTAAATGAAATTACCAAGAGCTGAATATTTAATTCTAATTCCGAATCCAAGTTGTGTGAGTTTGGTATGTGTTGGATATGTTCTAGAGATTTTTTTTCGGCTATTCCTTTCCATTCTGGTTGATATTTGACTTGCAGAAGGGTGTTAACTGAATATTGAAATGTTGATTGCATATCACCAAGAAATTTTAATCACCTATTCTACATCAAAAATAAGCCCTAGTTTGTCCTATAAACATACATCGAGAAATGTTTCCTTTCCGAGATACGGGGTGTTAAAATTATAGAAAAAAAAATGTTTTTTATTAATAACTTTCACACTGCTTGAGATATTCTTATGAAATTTGAGAAATAGGTATTTAGCGTCAAGGAGCACTTTTTGCATAATATCATTTCTTTTTTATTCTACCAGTGGCGTCCGTACTGCAGCGAGACTGAATATTTTCAGATAAAAAAATGATACGCCACTGGTTTTTCCGACAATAAAAATTACTATTCAAATGCTTATTCAACTTGGAGCAAATTCGGTCTCTTGACTTTTTGCTGTACAAGGCACCGTTTCCGGTTGAAAAAATAAAACACATTCTCATGCATGAAGAAATCGCCAAAATTTGATTTAGGCCCGGTACTTCCACGTACGAATAAATTTTATTCAATGTCAATAAGTATCTGTCAAATAATTTCTTATCTGAAGGATACCTTATTTCGGTGCTTTCAGATGAAATCATTCGACGTATAACAATTCTATGAAAACACGGTATACTACTTTTCACTGATTAATGTAAAATAAGATACCGCATTGTAGAAATTGTCATAATTCCAACTAAAAAGCAAATATTTCGTGAAAATCATGCAAAGAATAACCATATATCAAGAATCTAAAAAATTCAACCAATAATGACGTACCGACATTCGATCTATGACAAATAAACTCTTTTAATTAAGTTTCAATGACAGATTTATTCGATGAATAACACTATCTGAAACTGAAAGTACTGCACTTTTACTTATCCTAAGAATAAGACTTATCTATCGAATAAATTTAGTTATTCGCACGTGAAAGTACCGGGCCTTAGCAAAAATAGTTTTATTATTATTTCGTACCTACCATATCAAATTCTGGCGATTTCTTCATGCATGAGAATGTGTTTTATTTTTTTAACCGGAAATGTTGCCACGTACAGCAAAAAGTCAAGAGACCGAATTTGCTCCAAATTAAATAAGCTTTTGAATAGTAATTTTTATTGTCGGAAAACCAGTGGCGTATCATTTTTTTATCTGAAAATATTCAGTCTCGCTGCAGTACGGACGCCACTGGTAGAATATAAAAGAAATGATATTATGCAAAAAGTGCTCCTTGACGCTCAAAACCTATTTCTCAAATTTCATAAAAATATTTCAAGCAGTGTGAAAGTTATAAATGAAAAACATTTTTTTTTCTATAATTTTAACACCCCGTATCTCGGAGAGGAAACATTTCTCGACATATGTTTATATGACGAACTAGGGCTTATTTTTGATGTAGAATACGCGGTTAAAATTTCTTGGTTATAATCTGGACCATCCTGTATACCTTTAAGGTTGGGAGAAAATATTAAATCATCAATTACGACCTATTTGTGAACCTATTTTCGATTCTAGATTTAGAATTATCCATTGGTACAGAGATAGCTTCCGAGCAGTAAGATTGATTGACACTGATTTATTTTGTTTTGTTGGTTTAATAGAGAATAGACATAGAAGTAACACTGCAATGCAACCCTGAAGTCTATTGTGCTCCCCATCAGAGCTTTTCTTATCGCTAAATCATCTAAAGCTTGCCATCCAATTTCAGGGTTCTAATAAAATCATGCATCTCGGATGGCTTCAAGAAAGTTAGTTCCTTGCTCTTACAAGCACTCTAGAACCAAAGGTGATATGGAATGGAGTTTTTTCCATTTTCATAAGGTGATTCATGGGGCGGCAATCCAGTGAGAGTCAGTTGTAAATTTCCTTCACCAGCCTCTTTTGCTTTTTGGCATCGTAGGTAGAAAAGGTGTTTTCGTGCTCATTCCCTTGATCTCTGATGAGAAATAAGTTAGGCTCTGTAATTCTTATTTCTCTTATTACACTTAAACCTTGCTTAGATGTTTAGAAAATGGTCCCATGGGCTGATATGTCTACCACTGGAAGAATATTTGTGAGGCCTGTTATTACTTCAAGTGCCCTAGAATCTAGATGTTGACGTTCATATAGTTTCAGAACTTGTACTTCGTCTAAAGTTTTCCTCGATTAGACTTTTGCACGCCATTAGAAACTTCATTACAATCTGCTTATTCCAGAGAATTTATTGGTCCCTGTTGTGTTTATATTCAGCATCGATGACAAACGCCATTGCTCGATAATTCTAGGTGCATACTGTAAAAGAACGCATAAGGTGCTTTTGAATTTACCTCAAACTGTTATCTTCTTTTTCTTGATCTCTATATACTAAATATAATATACGAATAAGGTGCTTTGTGACAGCAAAAGGAGCAAAACGTTGGGAGCTTGCACAAAGTGCTTTCGCGGGACACAAACCGCCTATATTTCATTACGAAGGATCGAATTATCCGCAGTGAGCACTTTTGCCCCCTTAGAAGACCCCCAAATAAGCGAGAATTGACTAAAAAAGGGGAAATTTTTGGCATTTCTCAAATTCATTTTTTCCAATCGCTATGAAAGAAACACCATCGAACATTTAAGAGAGCGAGTAGGTATTTTATCGAGTTTCGTCAACTGTGAATTCCTGTATAACACAGTTGTTGGTATGTCACAGGGAAGAACGTATAGGTCTTACAGTATTTCTCCTATGTTTATTTCAGATGTATTCCCCCAAATTACACACAAGTAATATGTGTATGAATATGTGCTGAGTGGGGGAGTTTTCTACATCCATCAGTTTCTTACTCTTGTAAATGCACCAATAAGGCCAAGCTTTTCAAAAGTTTTTGGAATATGAAGATCCCATTGAAGATATTCTGTTTGATACAAACTAAGAATTTTAGATGATCGACTGGTCTTATCGGCGACATCGGTCTATTGTTGATGAACAATGTAATGGCTCTTGTTTTTATTTGATGAATACTGTCTTTCTTTGTTAAGTAACAGTTTGCTGTTTCTCAACCATAAATTAAAACGATTTCATATCCTGGTGTATTTCTTCCTGTCGTGTATGTGTGGATCTTTTCCGATATATAATGAATCGTATCAAGACACACATATTTCGGTTGATCTAAGAGGATTTGAGAAGTCTGTAACCTGGATCTTGTTTACCCATTTTTTTGAGCTTCTTCGATAAAATGCGTTTTGATATCAATGGCGTCAAAAGCTCTACTCAAGTCAACGAAGGCTGCTTACCTCTATCCAAGCAGTGCCGTTACATGGATGAATTTTTATACTTTCTTACAAATGTTCATTTTCCATTCCATCTATGTATGTTCCAAGCTCAGGGCCCACACCTCAAATAAACTAAAACAGACAACTAATGGGAATTTTACATCATGATGACAGTGTTTTTGAGCTTTCAAGTTCGAAGACAGATGTTTTTAAGGTACAGCTTTTTCTAATCAACCCAATGGTGTACGAGAGATTGTCCCATTAAATCGTTTAATTGACTTTTTGTTTTGTTGGTACCCTGAATAAGGGTGCGCAGCTTGCTCGATTCGGCAAGTAACATTTTGTGATATTTTTATCGTTAGGTGTTTATGCATCTGAGGATCAATATATTATTAGATCCATTGAATTCATTTATTAATTCCTTACATAATTTAGTTTTCAAATATCTAACTACAATTTGTGATAACCAGAAAAATGACATCCAAAATGAAAGCAGGACAAAATGTAGGATATACTAATATAATTGATTTCTTTCTCTTTTCAGGGCCTCAGTCACGCAAAAGCGAAAGAAAACCTCGAACGGGACGGTCCAAACGCCCTCACGCCCCCCAAACAAACCCCCGAATGGGTGAAATTTTGTAAGAATCTATTCGGTGGTTTCGCCCTATTATTATGGATTGGTGCTATACTTTGCTTCATAGCATATTCTATCCAAGCCACTACTGTAGAAGAACCAGCTGATGATAATTTATATCTTGGCGTCGTATTAGCTGCCGTTGTTATCGTTACAGGTATGTAAAAATATTCAATTGGATAAATACTGAGTGACTTAGGAAACAAAACACCCAGTATTGAATCTAGAGTTATATAACTTGTCAAAAGAAGTACCCCCACTTCAAGATCGCCGCCTTAGGCTTTTGCTCTACGGGATCGCTTCACGTCCACAAAGTAAATTTCGGACCAATGGTGTGCAGAGCAAAGCGAACTGTTTATCGCCTGGTCAGAAGTTTTGGACTTACTTTACACCGTCCCTAGTTTGTCTAACCTCTCACTCCTAGGCACCGAAGTGTTCGACTGACTTCGTGCAGAGAACGGAAATTAAATAGAACATTACCTTTAGTGATGAATCCAGATTTTGTTTCGGCATACATGATGAGCGTGCAAGGGTGTGGTGAGAGAAGAGATCCTCAATTTTGTTTGGAAAAGCATGTGCACCACACTGTCGGAATTATAGTATGTGGGGCTATTGCTTGTAGCAATATGTAATGTATAGATGTGAAGGTCTCTTTTGCTATTCATCGAAGATAACATGACCACCGTACATTACATTCAGGAGGTGATGGAACCACATGTTCTACCTTATATTTGGAATTGTCCAGCCCCCATTTTTTACAAGATAATGTACGACCGTATGTAGCCAGAATTAGTTTGGTACATTTTGACGACAGTCAATTTGTTGCCGCGGCCACCTTGTCCTCCCGATGAGATACATCAAATATAAATCTCAATAATTTTTTATAAAAAAATCCAATTCGTGAATTCTGATTTTAGGATGGAAGATCATGTGCTTCTGCCAAGAGTGTCTATCCTTTTGGTACTTAGTACATACTTGTAATTACAATATTCCAATCATTATTGGGTGTTCTCAATTTAATGCCACTCATACATTGTACATATTTGAAATTCTATTCCATTTTAAGACTTAGACCCGTTTGCACCGAACACATTTAGTGTTAAGTGTCCCTTAAAATGAACCCTTAACTTAAATTACGTTGCACCAGCTGTTAACTGACATTTAAATGGCTAAAGCTAACCTGAAATTTAAGTGCTCCTGTGATGACCTCTTATACAGGGTCCTTCAATAGTGTGTTACGCTTCCATAGCTGCCAAACCAGACGTTTTAGGAATTTAGTTGGGAAGCATTCCCTTTGTACTTTCAATTCTGCATCTCAGGAAATTATTTTCTAGTATACAGGGTGTTCCCAAATAACAAATGAGTGATTTTGCAAATGGAACACCCCTTATATTTTTGCATATTTTCAATGCTCTTCAATACCTCTACCATGATGCGAAATATTAGGGAAATTTTTCCAACGGTACGGATCTTATTCAGAAAAAACTGCAAAATTTCGACGAAACAGTATTTCGGTAAAAGCCCTTTACGGATTTCCAGAAGCGACAGAAACATGAATTTGATCAGGATTTCTTTCAACTTAAGAATTTGCCTAGTCATCGTTCTTAAATGATCAACCTCTCTTATACAGAGTGTTCGTTATCAATGTCCAAATATGAAGAATTTCAAATTGTTTTTTTTTTTTCGATTTTTTTCAAAGGTAACATCCTGTATTTCTTTCCATGATGATGTACACAGTTTGAAACCTTACATTTTTCAGAAGGAACCTTAGGGTTATTTTCACCCCTGTGTTCAGCAGGCACGAAAACGTCTGGTTTGTCAGCTATGGAAGCCTAACCCTGTATATTTGAGGGCGGGATTCTAACCTAAAATAATTTGTTGAACTGGCTGCAAAACCCATTTTTCATTGATTTCGAGAATCGAATGAATTCATTACTGAATACCAAGACTTTTCTTTTGCCTTTATTGTAATGCCATCAGTCTTTTTATTTTCAATTTTGAGTCTCAAATCATAGCAATGCAATAAACATTTTACTTCTATGGAGAAGTTGGGTGCCCTTTGTAGATTACCACCACCTGCTTTGCAATCATTCACCGTATTCGTACTAACAAGGACAGTTTCTTCATGTTTATCTTCAACATTGATATAACAAATTCGCATAAGACCTTACTAAGAAAGTGTTGTACTTATATAAACTTGGGTACCTTTTATTAGAATATCCAATAATAATGCTAATTCAATTATAAAAAGTTATTACTCTTTGATAATAATATTATAATTTACTTTAAACTGACTGACAGGACAGTAAAGTTAGGTTAATGAAATGACAGCGGTCATCTGCAACCGGCCAGCCAATGAAATGGCCTTATTGGACTAGGATGAAGTTGCACCCAAATAAAAAACTGAAATATCACTAGATAGAAAAACTTAAGGGCCCCTTACTTAGGATTCTGTTAAGCCACAGTCACGCAATTGGAAATAAAATTAACCCTCTAATACCCAAGTCCGCCTTGAGACTGGTTGCATATAAGTGGATAAAAAATTATTCTGCCCATGTCCGCCTTCAGTATGGCTTCATTTAGTGAGTACAGGTGTTAATGTAAATCAGTTAACTATTTGCGTAAAAAAGATGTGGATTATACATAAGCTAATTTGAAACAATAAGGAAATGATTTTAAAAAAGAAAAAAAAAAAATTGGGCATTAGAGGGTTAAGCATCCATTAACTTTGAACGACGTTAGTTAAGTACTCCTTTTAAGGGGTACTGGTGCAAACGGGTCTTGTTGAGCTTAAGCGGTGCAGTCAGTTCTTAATGATTTTCCATTAGTAAATTGATAAATTCCTTGATGATATTTTTTCTTCCAGGTATATTTTCATATTATCAAGAAAGTAAAAGTTCGAAAATTATGGAGTCCTTCAAGAACATGGTACCCCAGTTCGCGACTGTACTTAGGGAAGGAGAAAAGCTCACCCTCCGTGCAGAGGACTTGGTACTCGGTGACGTGGTCGAAGTGAAATTCGGCGATAGGATCCCAGCCGACATCAGAATCGTCGAATCGCGAGGTTTCAAAGTTGACAATTCCTCATTGACTGGCGAATCCGAACCTCAGAGTCGTAGTCCCGAATTCACCCACGAAAATCCATTGGAAACCAAAAATTTAGCATTCTTTTCTACGAACGCTGTCGAGGGCACTGCCAAAGGCGTTGTTATAAGTTGTGGCGACAATACTGTAATGGGCAGAATAGCCGGTCTCGCCTCCGGTCTGGACACTGGCGAAACTCCCATTGCCAAAGAAATCCACCATTTCATCCAACTCATCACTGGTGTAGCCGTATTTTTAGGAGTTACATTTTTCATCATCGCATTCATCTTAGGATATCACTGGTTGGACGCTGTTATCTTCCTTATCGGTATCATCGTGGCCAACGTACCAGAGGGTCTACTGGCTACTGTAACTGTATGTTTAACACTTACTGCGAAGAGAATGGCTTCGAAGAACTGTCTGGTGAAGAATCTGGAAGCCGTTGAAACTCTGGGATCAACTAGCACGATATGTTCGGATAAGACTGGAACCTTGACACAAAACAGGATGACTGTAGCGCATATGTGGTTCGATAATCAAATTATTGAAGCAGATACCACAGAGGATCAGTCTGGTGTGCAGTACGACAGGACCAGTCCAGGTTTCAAGGCCTTATCTCGAATCGCCACTCTGTGTAACAGGGCCGAATTCAAACCAGGTCAAGATAATGTACCAATATTGAAACGTGACGTTAACGGTGACGCTTCTGAAGCAGCCTTGCTCAAATGTATGGAATTGGCTCTTGGTGACGTCATGTCCTTCCGTAGGAAGAACAAGAAAGTTTGCGAGGTTCCATTCAATTCGACAAATAAATACCAAGTTTCCATCCATGAGACCGAAGATAACAGCGATCCTCGCCATCTGATGGTGATGAAGGGGGCGCCTGAGAGGATATTGGAAAGATGCAGCACGATATTCATCTGCGGAAAGGAGAAGGTTCTCGATGAAGAGATGAAAGAAGCGTTCAACAATGCGTACCTGGAACTAGGAGGCTTGGGCGAGAGAGTGCTGGGTTTCTGCGACTACATGCTGCCCAGCGACAAGTTTCCGCTCGGTTTCAAATTCAATTCGGACGATCCCAATTTCCCAATTGACGGTTTGAGATTCGTCGGACTGATGTCGATGATCGATCCTCCAAGGGCGGCCGTACCTGACGCCGTCGCCAAATGTCGAAGCGCCGGAATCAAGGTCATCATGGTGACTGGAGATCACCCGATCACCGCCAAGGCCATCGCCAAATCCGTTGGAATTATATCGGAAGGAAACGAAACTGTGGAGGATATCGCTCAAAGGCTCAACATCCCCGTTTCCGAGGTTAATCCGAGAGAAGCCAAGGCGGCTGTTATTCACGGTTCCGATTTGAGAGACCTGTCATCTGAACAACTGGATGAGATTCTCAGATACCACACCGAAATTGTGTTCGCCAGGACTTCACCGCAACAGAAGCTTATCATCGTCGAGGGTTGCCAGAGAATGGGAGCTATTGTAGCTGTAACTGGTGAGTGAAAATTTTCATGAACAAGTGCCAGCTCCTGCGCTGCACATAAGCGCTTGTTATAATGTTAGGTTAGGTTAGGTTAGGTTGTTATAATGTTAGGCACCCCCTTATATTTTTGAGAGAGAAGTAGATTCAGAATCCCTAAAAAAGTTTTCTGTTTGGTTTTGAAGCTATCCAGCTAAATTTTGGCAGGACTGTGCGAATTCACGTTGCCGAAAAGCTATTGGTTTTGGCGGATATCGGAGAAGCGGTTTTCGAGTTATTGAAATAACTCGATAAATAGCTAAATAGCACGCGACGTTTCGCAATTTTGAATCAATCGGTGTAAAATTCTGCTCGTGATCGATTTTGATCAGAATCAATCCAACCGTTTCCGAATTTTTTTTTAATTTTGCCAGAATTTCGGATCCCTTTTTAGAAATTTTTCTTCTTGTTAATTATGATGATTTTTTTATTTCATTTTATTTATGTTATGTATTCACCTCGTTGTCCTATTGGTTGTTTCCGGAAAACTAATCACAATTTTTTAGCCTACTACTTTCTTATTTCAAATGGCATATGGCAATTTCAGTAGTATGCCATATCTTGGGTTGTGAGTCAGCGGTTTATGAGTTATTGGGATTTTTATAAAAAATGGTGAAAACAATAGGCCACACTTTCTGGGATATTTCTGCTGAGGAGGTTTCCTTCAAAAAAAAAACTACCTCAATTTTTTCATCAATAAGTATTATAGCACTGTTTGATGTTAGGACCTTAAATGTACAGAATGTTTTTGAGTAGATCATTGAGTTGGACAAATCATATCAATCAAAACTCGCGATTTTCAAATTATAACCCATATTTTTTATCGTTTCAGTCGATTCTCCCTAAAAAATAGAGGGTTTACCTAAATAAATCTTGTACCTTATATGGAAACTTCCATATACAGGCTGTTTCTAAATTGAAGAAATCAGGACAATGAAACTATTCGCTAACTTGATTTTTCTTCAATAGTTCAATAAATGATAACCTCTCTGTGAATTTAGGGTAAATAGTCTGAGCAGTATTTAATTTTTTTATGATCAAACTAACAACTTCATGATAAAAAGTCAGAATATAAAAAAGTTGCAGATTGAGTCTGTCTTTTTAAATCAATATTTCTAATAGGAAGATATAGATGCATTAAAAAGTTTTGATACAAAATATTAAGGGTCTTTTTTTTCAGCCCCTTGTGATTACATTTTAGGGTAACAAAAACACTCAAAAACTGCCATGTTATTAGCCTCAGATACCTGCTAAATTTCACTTTACTAAATTTTTCCAAAGTGGATATATTGAATAAAAACAATTTTTTCTACCAAATTGTAAAGAGCTGTAATTTGGAGGGAAATGGGTGTAGAACAAAAATGTGTATAATTAAAAGACCCCCTTAATTTTTTGTTTAACAATCACCCATTGAGATCTTTCAAATCAATTTAAAAATACCCTGCATATCAAAGAAAAACTTGAAATATAGAAAAGAGTCATTTAGATCTGCTTGATTATTAGTTGACATCCCCAAACCATAGAGAACAACGAAAATATCATGTTTCAAAGAATTATTTGGACACTTTATGAATTGTTGATGAATTGAATCGTAACAAACAATTCCTTAGATACAATTATACATGAAATGCCAAATTCATTCATCGGAACATAAAATTTAATTTTTTTTTCTGTTATTTTTAGAAGTCAAAAATTAACAATAATGAGTTTTCAATAAAAACAATCATTTTTAAATGGTTTTTTTTTCGAAATTCCAACCTTTTCTTTGATAACTGAAAGATTTCATGAAACTATAAACTATAGTGTTTGTTCTTGTAACCCACTTTTGGGTTTTACGTACAATCGACTGGAGTAATAAAAATTATAGGTTATAATTCAAATTTTCGACTAATGCGATTTAACCAACTTTATGATCTTCTCATATAAACATCGTGTACAACCTACAAACCTAACCTAACCTTCAAACAGCAAACAGTGTTATAATACTACATGATGGAAGAAATGAATATTGCAGAGATTTTTTTGAGAAAACTGGGTTTTATCCAAGTTGTGATCATAGACATAGAGACATGGACTGAGCAATGTCGGCAAGAAAATGTCTTTTTTATAGAAAGAGAGAAATGATCGTCGGGCATTTACCTGTCTTTTTTTTTATTCCCATAGAGGTGAGTGGCGACCAATCAAAATTCTGAAAAAAGACAACTGCATGCCCGACGTGCGTTTCTCTGTCACTCTTTTTGACCGTATTTCATGCATAGATATAAAGGGGTGGCACAGTCCACGTCTATATGTATATGGTAGTAAAACCGAAAGTTGCAGAGGTTTGAAAATATTCAAGGGATAAAGTTCATTCATTATTATTGGTTCTCAGTAAAGGTCTTATAGCTCATCGCGGTGAATCACCTTGTATAATAGCGTAAAAAGGGATGATTTCAGAAAAAAATCATTCAGTTAATTTCATCATTCCGCAAGATAATCAAATAAGTAGATTCATTTCATTTAGATTACTTTACATGATGACAATTTCGCAACTAAATTCAAGTTGTTTGTTTACATCGAGAGACTGAGAAGATGTTTGGTGTTTCAATGAGAGTTTTTACTAACTCAGAAACTCTTTCCATTCTCCATGTACGAACTCATGAGGGTCGTGCTTTAAGCGCTTGTAAATCCTCTAGGTAGAAGCCAACTTATCTCTACTTTGAAGGCAGATCTACTTTCAATCTTGTTCTGTAACAGAACTGCTTTCAAAGTGGAGATCTGTAGAGTACAGTAGCTAAACGGATTTTCTGTTTAGCGTTGGGTATGGCATTCTTAACTAAATTAAAAACATCAAAGATCAAAATAATGATGATATGATTTTACTAGGTGATGGTGTCAACGACTCGCCTGCTCTCAAGAAGGCCGACATTGGTGTTGCTATGGGTATATCTGGCTCTGACGTGTCGAAACAGGCAGCTGATATGATACTCCTCGATGATAATTTCGCTTCGATCGTCACTGGAGTAGAAGAGGGACGTCTCATATTCGACAATTTGAAGAAATCTATCGCCTACACTCTAACCTCCAACATTCCCGAAATATCCCCCTTCCTTGCGTTCATCTTGTGCGATATCCCCTTGCCTCTTGGTACTGTTACCATTCTCTGCATTGATCTTGGAACTGACATGGTGAGTTGGAAATTTTACCGTAATGAATCGTTGACATTTTATGCTACCAGCGGGTATATTTCTGTCTCCAAAATCATAATTTTTAATTCGCATAAAGGATGAAATGGATGCAAAAGTGAATTACAGGATTTTCATTACGATGAGGTATTCAACCATTACACGTGGGAGTGGGTTATTTCAGTTATATGTACCTACAAACGAAAAAAAAAATATAATAAAGCAATTCCATTTCTAAGCAATAATATATCAGGGTGAAATCTGAGGGGTCGTCGACAATATATAGAAAACCAACTGGCTCTTTATGCTTAAGGGAAAATAATTTTTTCGTGACATGGAAAACCAGTGCCTTCATTCAGATCTTAAAGATATATTCAGAAATATGTATACACCGAGTGATTTATTGAGGGTGGCGACTGCCGTATCTCTGAAACCGTATGTCCTATAACGTCAGGTTGAAAATATGACAAACTCGTAGTTTTCCACTTGATGGCGCAATATATCAAAATATAATTTCGTTCTACACAAAATATATCCTAATTGTTGTTGGAAAGAAGTCCTGAAATTTTAAACTAACTACTCTTTCTCTTTCACAACATTTGATTAGGTAATTTTTCCATATCACCTTATTTTAAGTAGTGAAAAAAACACAACGTTACCTCAGTAAATATGACCATTAACTCAACGTTGAATTCAACTTAGATATCAGAAACAGATAACAACAACATATCGAATAATTCAATTCCAAAAAAGTTATGTAGCACTATTATTATTATTATTTATTATTATTATTATATTTTTGATTTTTTTTTAAATGCAATTCTCCAACTCTAATACTTATTGACCTGTCAAAACTGCAAAGTCATATCTCGTTCTTGAGATATTGGTATTTAATCAATTTTTGTCACCACTCTTTATGAAACACCTCTGAACATACAGTTTTATATTCCATATGCAACTTTTATCATATTTCAAATTTTTATTTTTGTGAACAAACAAAACCACGAAAAATAAAATATGTCAAGAAATCAATATGTTCTATTTTACTGATCATTAGTTGAATCAATTCTTTCAGTTTATCAATTCAATTCATGCATTCCATTCACAATGGAATTAGAATCAGATAACGAAACCAATTTCTCACATTGTATAATTCGTATATAATTAACATTATTTTGCCCTTATTCATAAGCCCTCGTATGAGGATTTGAAAATCTTTAAAAATTCAACGGACCCTTACTCACAAATATAAGGACCAAAATTTTGTCCTAGTGAATAAAATAAATATTTCCGCATAAGTCGCTCATTTTCAACTTCAGGAAGAAAGGTTGATAGGAGCTTTGTTGTTGAGAATGTTATAACGAATCGAAATGCATTGATGAAATATAGAGTTTAAAAAAATATAATTTTATGAAATATTTTGAAAACGCAACTGTCAATTTCTTGTTTGTTTTCGGTATCGGGAAGGCAATTAAGAATGCTACCAGTTTGCCCATTTCACCGAATTCGTAGCATCAATAATAACGGACATTTATTATCATTGTTTGGTTTTCTTGTCAAATGTGATCACCATACAGAATATGTATTAAGTCTATGGTGATCAGAAACCTTTTATGACCACTAGTGACTCGATCGGCGTTGCCGGATTGTGAAAATAACGTAGAATGTTTTTTAAGAAAGCACTTCTGACATCAGAATTCTCGTTAGTGAATACAGACAAAATGGGATATGTTGAATTTAAAAAAAAAAATAGTTGTCAGTATATTTGAGGTGATATGGATTTTTAATGACATATATTTTGAAATTTAGGAAAATAGCTCATAACCTGTGGAAACTACCATTACCGCTCTCTAGAATATATCTTTTCATTTGCATAACCCAATAACTTAGTTTACCCTCACCCACCTGAAGAAGCAATAGTGATAGCGAAACACATACAGAGGTTAAATAAATAACACATCTCTCTGAAAATCATGTAATTCCTTATCTAGTTTGAAGACCAGATCAATCCAATATTTGAAATGAACCATACAAAATAATTCAGATAAAAAACATTTGCTAATATAAATCAGAAATTGTATTCATCCTACCAAATATTGTGTGACTACACATATATACTGAAGAAATATACCTACTGAAAGCAGAATATTCTCAGAACACAGTTGATTTTCCCTGTAATCAGGCCTCAGAAGTATATCTTATTATTTGAATAGCATTTATGATGATATTGATATAGTTTGATTGTGAAGGTACCTGCCATATCACTGGCTTACGAAAAAGCTGAGTCAGACATAATGAAACGTCGACCTCGTGATCCATATAACGATAAATTAGTAAACGAAAGGTACTAAAAATAAAAAATTACTGAAACTTGCATGTAGATTGAAATTTCATCAGTAAATTCAGAATCTGTGCACATATGTAGGCTCGGACTTTCATTCGTTTTTATAACCGATGTCTATGATCTTCAACGTCTGTTCTGCTCGGAAGCTGAAATAGGTATTATTTCAGCTTTTCCAGAACTGTAGTTGAAGTTTTGTAGACACCTGTTATATATGTAGATAGAAAAATTTGATTCGAAATATAAAAGAGAAACATCCCTGAGAAGGTACGTGATTTTTCAACCTTTCAGTCTTTGCTATTTTCCAAATCTTATATCTTTTGCTCTGCTTTGTTTCAGAATATCTTACAGGATTAGATTTATTTCTGTTATCTTCATTCAAATATCTTCATCGTCAGATTGATGAACTATTTCTAGTAGAATAGTATAAATTAGAGAATATAATGCTTATTGATTAGATCTTAGAATTCTATGTCCGTAAGTTTTTGATGATAACAGAAATGAGTTGGTGAATTTTCAGGAAAATATCACGCAAAACGCTAGCACCAAGTGAAGATGATTTTTGCATTCAAAGATAAATTTCTAAAGGGAAATCTGAATATCTGATCCAATAAATATAAATGTTTTCCAAGGATTATAGACCTGATCATAATTCTGCTATTTTTGACAAGAAATTTACAAATACTTATAACAAAGTTTTTAGTTCAAATTTTAAACTGTGCAATTTTTGATTGATTTCATTTAGGTACCAGCCATTTCATTGGCTTACGAAGAAGCAGAATCAGATATTATGAAGAGACCACCAAGGGATCCAATTCATGATAAATTGGTCAATTCTAGGTGCAGTTTTTTATTTTCAATTTCAAAGTGGTCATACTAATAACTAATTTTGTACAGAATTCAATAACATCTGGGTATTTCGGTGTGCTCTGGAGGCTGAGGTTTCGAAAAAATTGCATGCATGGGTTAATAGCGTTTGAAAATATTAACATGGAATAACTAATGATTATTGTATATATATTTACATATATAAAAGACAGTAGATAGTTAACAAGGTGATGATGACGGAAATAATTGATTTTTGGAATAGATGACAATATAATAATTTATAATGGTTGCCAATAATCTTATCAGACATAAACACACAAACACGATTTCCTATCCTTTTTCACGCAATTGGGTAGTTTTGCCTTGCTTAGCACAGCTAGCTCGACTGTTAGTCTAATTTTAGAGAAAACCAGTTTAAGAATTTTGCTTGCTTTTGTTACATACGCCAAGCCATTGTGGTTCATTTATCAGGCACCTTACTGAAACTCTTGGAGCTCTCTGGAGTTTTCAATGAGGCAGATTATAGATATTCTTAGGAAGTAACGAAAAGACCATTTCTAGAGGAGATGGAATATCATCTATCATCGAAGTGAGATTAGAGTAATGAAAATACTAATCAAAATATTCTTGGACTTTCATCATATCAAGTTGAATACACACAAAGTCGGTATATCAAATTATGAAATTAGTCTGCAGAGTTTTTAAAGAATTGTTGTATCGCAGTTGGCGTCGAAATATTCCTATTTTGCAAGTTTAGGTTACCTTCGCGGTTTTGTGAACAGATGAAATTTGAGAATACAATGTTTGGACCGACTGTCCATTTCTGAATTCCAGGATCAGTATTCGTTATAACAAGATCCTTCCACAAAGATCCCGTATAAGGACCAGTTATTTTTCCTAGAGTGCAAAAAAAATTGGATATCAATTTCAAGGCTAGGCTATATACCTTCGGTTGAAACTCAACTCTTCATAAGTTAATGGGATATATTATGGGAAAAATGAAATTACAAATGCTATGTTAACAACTCTCGAAGGAAGAGCCGTAGCCCTTCATATTCTGTTCTCTTTGTCGTGGTCTTTTCTTTGCTTTACTAGAAGCACAACATAAGAGAAAAAGGTAGAGTAAAATCATAAGTTCATCATGCCGATTACAATTTAAGATAGTCAGACCGACAAGTCAAGGAGCAGTGCAGGCATGTTTGTGTGGCCCCATCATTACATGGTTATTCATTTTGTCATACTTTTGTTTTGATATGTGTTTATTTGGCCGAGCTCAGGTCCCCGCCATATCCCTGGCATACGAGGAGGCAGAGTCCGATATCATGAAGCGACGTCCCAGAAATCCTTTCAATGATAAACTGGTCAACGAAAGGTAATGAAACAGGCGAAAAAAAGGTTTTGCAAATTTTACTGCTGTAAATCCATTTGGAACCGAGTGTAAAACACCGAGAAAACGCGAACTTCTGCTTTCCCGTCACTTGATGTTGTCCCTGTGTAACCAACGTTTTGTGTTATTTATTTTTATTTTCCGTCTTATCCTATTTTGTTTCTCTCTATGCTTAACGTGCTTAAGATTGGATTGCGATCTGTCTAGTTTCTTTGTTTTCCTCCTATCTGATTGAAAAGGAATGAAATGTTCAGCTTATTCGAAAGGTTGCATGCTTCCTGAAATAAGCAATTGTGAAAAGAATTAAAATTAGTGAAGAGTGTGAGACCGAGTGAATTTTTTCGGAATTGTTAGAGGGCGAAATGAAATTTGGAGAATGGATATAGATAAAAAATCAATCGAATAAGAGTACCAAAAGTCTTTTATCTCATCTTTTTTTTTGTGAGATAAAAGTCTTTTGGTACTCTTCGATTGAATTATTTACTCACACAATGGGTATTCTATCTAAGTTGGATATAGATAATAATATATTGCGTCAATAATAATACCAACGTATTAGGATTAGTTTCGGTTTACAGAGTACTCATATTTTATTTCACTCTTTTGTAATTCACTTAGTTTTGTTTGATTATGATATATCTTTTGGAAAAAGGCCTCTATAGATTATTATGAAAAGAAATGGTTCATTCGAAACTAAAATGATGTACACGGTGCACACATTTCAAAATCGACATTACTTATGAACCGAGAGTTTAAAATTATTAAAAAAATTAAAAACAAATACACAACTTATGGTAATGAGTGATGGCTATTTTCAAATTTCATTCCGATATTTGTAATGATTCCGCAGAAATTCACTTGGTTTTACACATCTTTCTATCACTGTGTAACTACTCGAAGAGGAATTCTGTTGTAACTGTTATTTGTCTCGACCAAAATTTGAACCAAAGATAATTAAATGATATGCTAATACGAATAAATATTTCTAGAGATTTAGTCCCGTCAAAAGTTGCGCATACTCTATTATTTTCTCCATTTTTTATAGTATTCAAGATTCAATACTGGCTACTCAATACGTTGTTGTATGTGCAGAAGCCTAATAATTTTTTCGCAAATCACATCTTATCCTAAAGATGTCAGAAATTTGGTTGAGATCATAAACTCATCAATTCAGAAAATTAATTAAATCATTCTTATGTAAAAACAAAGATTATACATTTTTCAGTAATATCAAAATTGCGTTGCAATGTTATATGTTGGGTATGATTTTCCCTACCCGTGGAAATTTCTATTTCTTATATATTTTCAAATACCTTATCAATATATTTTTATTTTCCTTTATTGATTACTTTCATATCAAATAGTTTATATGTGTATTTTGTTTCTTTTTTGTGTCTATGCGATGAATACGTATGAGGAGTTATATATGCATATAAAACAAATATAAACAATATTGAACAAAATTCTCAATCGAAACAAACATTTAGAAAATATAATACGTACACTCCCAAAACTAATATAATTAAAAAATACAACGAATAGCAGTTTCAATTTTACGTTATATTTCAAGGAAACCTCAACTATCTATACTCTTTCAGTTTCTTATGGTTTTTCCAAATGTGATAATTCTGAAGAAATCATTTTGTTCATTATTGGAAATTCCAATTTAATTCACACATCAACATAATTTAATGCCGCCTGGAGAAAATGAATTATAATTCTGGCTACTGTTGACTTCATTGTAACTTTTAAACTACAGTTATTATCAATTGCTACAATCAAAACTATTTTCAAACATCCATTTTTCACCCCGTTAGGCCATATAAATTTTGTTATTTCTGGTAGAACCAAATCAAGTGGCGTTGTTTTCCTATGGGCTCAATGTTATTCACTGAATAATAAGCTGAAATAGCAGACCTCGAAACAGAATACCAAAAAAAAGCGTAAAATTGAAAATGTTTCACATGTTTTCACTTCTTAAAAGCAAGTCTAGTGGGTAGAACCTAAGGCGAGTTTAACTTTCTAGCTCTCCTTAAAGAAGGTTGGCCTTAATATTTCAAATTAAAAAATGACTTGATTTTCACTAGAATAAGTTTAATATAATTCGCTATCACAATAGCATCTTCAGTTAGTGAGGATTTTCTTACAGCTGAAGATGCTATTGTGATAGTGAAATATGTAAAACTTATTCGGGAAGAAATAATGTAATTTACCCACATTTTCATCGAGTATCGGCCACATCGATTCAATATTTAATATTTTGTTTTTCGGACTACTCTTTTGAGGCATTGACCTGAGCTTCACCTTTAAATTGAAAATTAGTATTTACTGTCAAGTGTGCATAAAATAAGTGGTCCTGTGATAGAGCACAAACATGTGGGATTGATAATTATGTTGTTTTGTAATATATGTATATTGTAGGTATAGTACCATCAGCACATCATTCATCTTGCACTGCTTATTTAACTGCAGAACTGAATACAAATCTCTCCTATATACTTCCTTTGACTGACTCTACCCTCTACACACTATTGATAAAGATATTTTTATCATTATTCTACTTGTGCATGTAGTTTTCTCACTAATAACTTGTGCCGCTGGCCACTGTGTAGGTGCCTGCTATTTCTCTGGCTTACGAAGCCCCGGAGTCCGACATAATGAAACGCCAGCCGCGTGATCCATATACGGACAATCTTGTGAACCGCAGGTGGGTCGACAAACTTGCCATTTCGGCCCAAACTGCACCACAATTCTACCTCGGCACGCAGAAATGAAGGAACTTCTCATTCGTGATCAAATTACAACACTCAGCGTAAAAATAAGAGAAAACCCACAAAGAAAACTGAACAGGTTGGGAGTTTAAAAATTCGGTAAATCAGGGACAGTTTTTTTGTTGTTAATATGCTAGGACAGGTCGATTATTGTTTCAAATTACGCTGTTGATTTTGATCAGATATACATGTTTAGTTGATTGAATCAAATAGTGAATGATAAACTTCTTCTCTTGGGTTGTAGTATAGCCATTTTGGTGAGAAGCATTACAAGGCGATTGAGTTTCAGAACAGAACGGCAAATCTTTATGAATATCATATAATTCTCTAGGATATTTGACATCGACTTTTGAAATATACACTTCTGAATCATCATCTGGAGTTTGGGTGACGATATTTGTGTCAGTCCATTGATATCCTCCATATCTGCTGCGACATTGCCCAGCCATACTGATTGTTAGCAATGAAGTACATGAAGTAATTTGTTGGCTTAATGGACTCATAATAGGGGAGGTGCTTATTGTTGACGTGAGCTCGTCGTTTTCCACAAACTTGACTCAGACCACCACGAATTCCTCGCTCGACAATTCTTGTTTTGCATGTTTCAACATTGCATCCCAAGTAAAACCTGGTCAGGTGAAATAATGAATAGGATCTTGTGAAATGCAAAATATGAGCAATTATAGGTTTGAATAACATTAGATAAGTTGAACTGATTCTCGTTGATCTTCGCTCTCCCTACTTGATTGACAAAAAATTATAAACAAATATCTGTTGACATTCCATTATTAATCTGCCTGAATTATTTCATTATATTGGAGAAGATTCCTTCATTTTCGAATCAGTTGATGATTGCTGAATATTTTTTAAACAACATGGAGTAAGAGTTTCATATTTGGTGCGCATTTGTAACTCGATATATAGCCTTCAAGTATACTCATAAAAAATTAGAATTACCATTTAAAAATATTACCGACGGCGACGTATCTCAAATTTTGGACACGCTGTATAACATTTTTTTGTTTCGAAAATAGCGCAATTCAATTCAATACTAATGGAATAAACCTAGCATATTTACATTAAAGCAACTGTCTGATTTACTGAATTCATTCCAAGTTGGGAGACTCACTGTTCATATGCGAACGATCAATTACAAAAATGACAAACTACTTTTCCGTGTTTAAAAATTCTAGAAGTTCGTCGAGAAATTTAATATAGAGGACAGAGAATCGTTGAAGTTTTGGTAGACATGTTCATTATTTCCAATCGATATCAAAGTAGTTGGTCGAAAGTTGACACGAGTGATACTGGCGATCTACAGGGTATATCAATAAAAAGGGTAGAGAGCTGCAAACAGAAAATTTACGAAACTCGTGAACAGTTCGTGTGCGTCATAATTAATAAGTAAAATAGAACGAACAAAATCATATCTTCGATATTTACTCTTTTGTAGAAAATGCCAGTATCTTCTCGATGACATATGATCACAGAGTAAGATTATTCTCTCTGTAAATTTTTCCTCAATGATGATGATGAAAAAGATGAAAAGAGTAAAATTGTTCATGAGTTATTGACAATCCTTCAATTCGTATGACGATAAACACGTTTTAGTAAATTTAAAAATTAAACTTGCTTCAAAAATTTTACAGTGCCTGAAGAGAATTCATTTGGGGGTACCTATTCAACAAATTCGGCG
Organism: Coccinella septempunctata; assembly: GCF_907165205.1. Taxonomy (NCBI): domain Eukaryota; kingdom Metazoa; phylum Arthropoda; class Insecta; order Coleoptera; family Coccinellidae; genus Coccinella; species Coccinella septempunctata. The sequence continues at coordinate 6,222,831 of NC_058190.1, read as the reverse complement.
GAGTTATCATACTTAGATGGATTTTTTATTTCTAGATACCTAGATTTCATGCCTGCTGAAAAAAGAAATGAAAAGTGACTAATGAATTTATTTGGCTTATTTTTTGCCAGAGGATTTGCAATTGCGAAATAACCAATCCGTTTATACAATATATAATATATATCTTTCATCTATTGTAGTTTGTCATGTTTTTGTCACTTCTTATAGTAGTTGCAGTTCTTTTCGTTGGTGAATATTTTGGAAATTAATGCAGTCTTCTTACAGGTATAAGAATTTTAGTCAATTTTTTCTTGATCAACTTATTTTTCGGATTTCATTCTCCGAAATTCGAGAACTGAAAGTTAGCTTTTGGTAATCAATAGTTTATTTCATCGATGTATCTGATGTATCTAAACCGACAAATATGTCTTCTTATGTATTAATTGTGAAATTTAATGGGGGATTTCTAGTTTCGTGCTTACAAAAGAGTAATGATTATATGATTGGAAATAATGAACTTGATGAATTGATAAATTATGTCAAAATATTCTGGTCGAAAATAGTTTCAGTCGATCAATTCGCGAAAATCACGCATTGAAATTTCTAAATTGAAGAATACAAACAATACTTAATATCGTATAAAAAGGATCACATAGTGAAAATTGATAGTTGGAGGTTGAAATTTTTTTTACATATACTCATACGTACATGTTTAGATCGAAGTAGTAAATCAGAATATTGGCTCATCATTCTCAGATTTTTTTATCTTTACTTGTTGAAAACACTAAGCAATCCACTTTATTTCTCATTATTCATAATATTACAAATGAATATTTCAATATAACTATGTAAACATCACAGTATAAATTCACTCGACATATTATTCTCTTATGTTTATTCTGAGTTGAACTTCTGACCAAAATGAACCAAATTTACTTCATCCGCCGTATAGAAGTATATTAAAGTACAACCAAAATGAACATTGAAAAAAAATCTAGAAAGAAAACCGCCAACCCATTTTTCGTCCACCATTGGCCATTCGATGTTATATAGTAGTCATCTTGAGTAATTTTGCCGAGGTACAGTTTGTGAAGTGTATATAGCCTAGTGGAAGCACTGCAATTTAGAAAAATGTTACTGCTATGTTTAACGAAAGAATGCCTAGATTTTCTTGTATGGGCATTAGTGAACTAGAACTGTGTTGTGCAGTTTGTCCGCAGTCATGATTGAACTTGAAACCTTAACATTTAATTGAAGTCAGTGTTCGGATTTCAAGTTTTCGGACATTCTGTATTTTAGAAGAATTTCCGATTGAAAAATGTGTAGAGGAGTAAAAACTGATGTGCATGAGATTTTCCACTTAGTATATGTTTCTTCACACTGTGTTAATTTTCAGGAATAAATTTTCCTAGATGAACTTCATCTCATGCCAAACTGTTCTCTTCATCGATGTGTCTTCTGAATTATTTTAGTTTGCAGTTTGTCCTTTCACATTGAAATATATGGAAAGTTTATTTTCAGACGAATAATATCATATATTCTGATTGAACCCAAAGAAACCCATTCATAATAATTGAGAATTCATTTCCCGGCATCATTCCAAACTTCCTCTTCCCACATATAAGCAGAAGAAACGCTTCAGAAGTGTTTTAAACTGAATGTCGATGTTTGTCTGTATTTATTCCACACCAACAGCTGCTGATTGATGTCAATTGTACATTTAATCCACCACAAAGGGTAAAATATTAGTAGTTGTAAATATTTGCATGATAAACTAAACTTACCAGCATGTTTGTGGAATCGGTGTAAGTATCACAATGGCTTCTGAAATTTGCACTTAAAAGTTGAAATCATCTTTCGAAGTCATTGTTGCATATACCTGTATGTGGGGCAGATACTGATTTGTTTTATACGTATAGGCTGATCTCCATGGCTTATGGACAGATTGGTATGATTCAAGCTGCGGCCGGGTTCTTCGTTTACTTCGTCATAATGGCTGAAAATGGTTTTCTGCCAACGAAATTATTCGGAATCCGTAAGCAGTGGGACTCCAAGGCTATCAACGATCTAACAGATTCGTATGGTCAGGAATGGGTAAGTCTTCATTTTATGTAACATAACTTTATCTCATTCATTCTCTATTACTTAGTACTCCTTTATACAGTCATCGAGTACACCTTATCAGTCCTAGACTAGCTCTAAGCCAATGCATAGCTTCTGTACTTCAGTATTTCTAATAAATTCAGGTTGTATTTTAAGAACAATTCTATAGCATAAATGCAATGTTGTCATTGTGAAAACGTCCATTTTATGGACCAGTTTAAAAACTAATATGCATTTCAGACTTATCGAGACAGAAAAACCTTGGAATACACCTGCCACACTGCATTCTTCGTTTCAATTGTTGTCGTACAATGGGCCGATTTGATCATTTGCAAAACTCGACGTAATTCGCTGATCCATCAGGGAATGAGAAACTGGGCATTGAACTTTGGTCTCATCTTCGAAACTGCTCTTGCTGCATTCTTATCATACACCCCAGGCATGGATAAGGGTCTTCGTATGTTCCCATTGAAGTAAGTATACAATCATTTAAGAGCCTTGAGTTGATTCTTTTTGGGAAAACTTCCTACGTATCATTACGTAGGTATTAGAGGATATTGTTCAACGAGCGTGAAATATTAAATTATACTCGTGGGCCAGAAAAACCATTTTTCGATCTTATTCTTTGACGTCATAGAGTCACACAACTCCCATCTCAATGGAAAACGATCTAATTAATAGAAACTATGCTAGTAGATGCTTGAAAGTATTATCATAACACAGCGCCATCTGGCAGGTAACGAGATCCAATTCGATATTCCTTCTCAAATCCCAGAGATGGCACCCATATTGAGTACCTATCAAAAATGGTCGACGTGAAATGTAGATGTGACAACCAAAATGATCTACTGAAAATCTGAAGCCCATTTGCCGACATCAGTACCATGACTCAGGCGACGATAAGCAGGGAGGGTCAACTTTTGTCAGTTTCAACTATTGATTAATAGAATAGATTTCTTCACTGATACTTATTTTACTAACCAGCAACTTTGCTTGTGAAAGAAGGAAAAGAAAAAATAATAAAACAATTTATTTTTGACGTAAAAAATGATTTGGGGACACCGTATGCTCCAGTAAAACGATGAAAGCTCCATAAATGTTTGGATTGCTAGGGAGTAATTGAGGTTATAGGTCATATACCAAATCTTTAATTGAAGCAAGAAGCTATCCAAACACAAAATTGGTAAGACAAGTAGATTTTGTGGAGATAAAAGCCTTATAAATATGTTGAAGTATTATCTTTTTATCTTCTCATCAAAAAATCAGGCATCAAGCATCACAGACTGTTACAAGATGATGGTATTGTAAAAACCTTCATTGTATATCGTTCACCATCATGAAATGAATAAGTCACCCGCATGAAGCTAATATAGTAATAAATACAAATACTAACACAACACCTATAGTCTCAGAGCAACAGTATTCAACTAAAAACAGAGATAATCAAGAGTAGGTCAAATGAGAATTCACTTGAGGTCAGACTCACACCCTGGGAAACTTCAAATTCAAAGTCAACACAGCGTTTACAGTGACAGAGCAACCAATGAAAATTGAGGTTAGAATAAAATAATGAATTTAGTGAGAAGGCTGAGTTGTTATATTAATTCAGGTTAAGAGGTGTAAACTAAAATGCTGAGTCTGGTCATTAATGAGATCACTACATTGAATATGAGCAGAGCAAGAATATTATAATTAATATAAATAACGTTGGTCTTGAAGAACGTGAAATGCATCAATCAATACAACAGGGACAGACTGCTTACAAGTAAGCACAATCAGAAAAATAGAAGCTACAATTGATAAAATAAGATAGGCACAAAATGAGAGTTCTAAATAGAAAGACCACTAATCGTTGGTTTCGAGAAGAGCAGAAGAAGGCTTGAGAACTAATTTTTATGTCGAGCAAGATGAATGAATATGAGCATATATCTATTAAAATACAAAGTTTAATGAGGAGATCATACCAATTGAGAGAGTACATGATTACCAGATCAGACCTTCCAGAGTGGAACCAGGACGAGAGACTGTCAGACCAGTATCTTACTACTAATCGTTGAACCGTATATGAGAAGTTCATATCGTGTGCTGAAGGAAAACTACTAATTCCAGAGTCCACCCTGGAGAACATGAGAATTCATTCATCTGAAACTCGACAACAGTAATTATTGATATGTGAGTGAGAGGTTAACAACAGGGTTGACTTGAGCAATGGAATGAACTGAATCAAATAAATGAGATGATCATTAGGAAACAATAAATCAGTATTCATTATCAATGAGGAAGACATGAGAAGGTTCATTTCTGGTGGTACATACCCATTTCCCTGTGAGAAAATCTAGAGAGGTCTGAAAATCTATGGAAGTTATGAAATATTATAAAATACATATTCAGGAGGAGGCATTTAATTGAGTTGACTAGTGTGAACATATTGATTGAGCAGTATTAGTAAGGATTATAAATCTTTTTGAAGATTCTGAAATAATCTTGCACGTGGACTCATTTCATAGAGATTGGAAAAAACATGAAAATAGTTACATCAGTATTTTTGAGAAGACTGAGAGTACATTACCTTTTGAGTGAAACAATTTAGCACCAGTAACGTTGTCTGAGACTGCATTTAGTAGCGTAGTACTGAAATATTCATGGCAGTTTCGAATCTGCTGCGCATTATGTCGGATATTAGATAATTTTGGTATGAATTTGTGGTTATACGTGGCCAAAATTTCAATCTCGAGCTGTTCAAATTATACACCTGATGCGTTGACAATTCGGCATCTGTAATTCTAATAGCAACGCTTTCAAAAGGATGCGAACAAGCATGGAACAAAGCCAAAAGATGCCGCTCTCAAGGAAACAAATTTGCACCAGTCGGGCTTTGCTGTGTCGGCTGACAAAGCCAGGGGTCCGATGACGCATTCATCGCCATGAAATACATAAAGAGTAAAATCTAACATCCTGTAAGGAAAGATATTTGATATTTTTCAGATGTAGATTGAGTACAGTTTAATTATTAGCATATATATAGTCCATTCAAGAATGATTGACATCTCGGGTGGCTATGGAAAATCGAATTTAGGTTGGTAATAGCCCATAGGTTGAGATTTTGTGTTGCGGAATTCAGGTTGGTATTGTGAATGAACATTGATCTATAGACCTATTATATGTGAATCTATGCACTCACCGACGCTTATTTGAATTTTGTACAGCTTTCCATATTCTTAATATAATCGCACAAATTGGAAACATAATTGTGTCAATTTTGAATGCTGATAAATATGCTGCAAATTTGAATATTTCTTATTTTCCTTATAACCTTTTCTAGGTTATATTAATATATTCTAGTTCTATGATTGAAAGTACAGAAATTTTTAAAGATCTTTTGTGACCAGATATTATGCTGCGTCTAGACTTTCAAGACCTACTGGGATGTCAATCATTCTTGAATGGACTATATATCGATACATTTTTGCCAAAATATCGTAGGTCACAAGGCAAGTAATTGAGGCTTACGATATCTTGGCGAAAATATATCGATATGTCTTAAGTCGATTAATGTTTTTGCAAAACGATGAACGAAATCATTTTGGGAAAATTCACCAGAATGGTTTTATTCGACAAGTCATCAGAAGAAACCATGGAATTCACGAGGTTCGGCTAACCTTATTCAACGCTCAAGAACGACACAGACATGGGCATAGCATTCTACTGCATATTCACGTTGAAAATTATGTGTCGTTTACGCATCTTTCAAGGTTTTTTTCGATTTCAACTTCGATTTTCGAAACTAAAAACAGAATTTTCTTTATAGGTTTGTGTGGTGGTTACCTGCCATCCCCTTCATGTTGGCCATTTTCATTTATGATGAAACGAGGAGGTTCTACTTGCGTCGTAATCCAGGAGGCTGGTTAGAACAAGAAACCTATTACTAGACAAACATCATGACACTGCCAATAAAACAGGTGGACGAAGAAGCTTGTGATGTCCGGATCCAAAATCAACACAAGCTTTTCCTCTCACCCAGTGTTGTACAAATCCTGTTGCTAATTTTTAGTACATCAGTTGCTTGAGCAAACTCAACGTACGTACCAAGCGCGCGTGAATAGATGGCACTGCATTTACCCACTCTCTTCGTTGTGCTTGGATTTTCGCGCGCGTACCGATCGTACATTGGGCAGAGTTACTATGTCAACCCTGCGCCATTTTGGGTCGATAGACAACGCAATGGGTTTAAACATTCCATTAACAAGTTGCCTTAGCGCCTTCTGTTTATCTGTTCAAAACGGAAGGGACTTGGCGAGGCATTAGCGTTGATGTAAATGAACGAGTTAGTATTATTTATAGGCTTTTAATTCTTAGGTTAGCTAGATTGTAAATGTGCTGTTACATCGTGTTAAGTGTCATAAGAGTCGTGCTCAATATACATGACTATTACCTTCACGATTTAAACGTTTGACATTCATTATGTTTGTTTGTATATAATTTTATCCATGCAAGCAGTTCCGGGGATTGGTGTTGTTCCCTACCAAATTAATATTACTGTTACTGATTGCAAAATTACGAACAAAACCAATTCACTTTCTGGTTAATTGTTAAATGATAATATTTTAGTCTTAAAGTCATATTTGGAAGGTTTGCTTTCGTAGAGCCCTATTTTTTATTATAAGGATCGTCTGGCGCTGGTCTGAGACCAGCCTAACTGGAATATTGTTATATTGTAAATATTTTTCAGTCATCACTTAATTGATTTGCTTGTGTTTTTTCCACCTTCATGTTTCATTAGTATATATAACAGAGATGTAAAAATTTGGGTTTTAATAAAATGGATAATAGTATATTACAGAAATTCTTGAGTTTCATTCCACCCATATTTCGTGAATTCATCTCAATTTCAGATTTCAGGTATAAATTGAATGAACCTTGTTTCACGAGAAATACAATGTTTTTTTCCTCAAACATTTTCTCGCGATATGCTCTATCAAGAAATAATATATAGATTATGGTAGATATGCTTAATCAATACATAAATTTGGTTCAGGTGCACGATATATTTGATCATACTGAGCCTGCGCTGCTCGAGTGTATCGGTTTTGATCAGTGACTTCAGAGCAAGGGAAGGGAAACTTGCTTAACTTAAGCAAGTGACTGGAATTGAAAGCTTCTGATGAAAAAGCTCAAATTCAATTCCGAAACGAAGGCTACTAACTAAAATTGAGGCGTCATAGTGATATTATTACTACTGTATATTAAGGGGAAGTACTACATACGATTCGGGATCAAGACTATCGACATTGGTTACTTTACGGATGCTACCCAGAATACGTACATGTGCCACATATTTGAGCAATAGCCTAAATTACGAACTGAGTCAGTTAAAAAGTATAAATGAGGGCTACCGCGTGTGAATTCGCCGCTAGATGTGCTAGTGTAGCGTGAGGTCCAACTCATAGACTCAACTATATGATTAATATTAAGTTTATGGTCTCCATATATCTATAATACTTTTATTGATATTACGTGTTTAATGCTATAAAAGAAGTGAAGCCAAATCATTGTCAGAAAGGGACTTACACACATGACGAACAAGATATTGATTAGTAAACAAATATCTATATATTCAATTTCTCCAATATTATGATCTATGAAATCACAAGTTCCCGTCATCGTAGATAAACAAATCTTGCATTAGTTTGTCTATGTTCAGGACCTCACTCTACAAAGGCGCCAACTGGTGAGCAAAAAAACGGTAGCCCCCATTAGTACGCGAGAAGTAATATTAGGAATATTGAATAATTTTCAGATATTCCTGAATTTCAGCGTAATTTTGCTATATATTACTATGAAAATTTTTGCAATATATGAAGAATTGAATCGCCGATATAACCCGCCGCTATTTTTATCGAAATATGTTGAAAAACCGTGGAAAAATGATTGTGGAAACAAGTTTTACAGACACTAAAAGAACAACTTTAAAAAACCAACTAAATTGGAAAAAAAGAAAGAGTGACATCAAAACGTCTATTATTCAACGCTTTACGTCCAAAATTAAAAGCTGAAATTAAGAACTAGTGAATGCTGTTATTGAATGGAGATTCTTGAGGGATTACTTCCTCTTAACTTGAATGGTTAAAACTGTGCGAGCATCAATCTATTGGTGAAGGCTTCGAACAAATTGTGTGGATAATTTGGACCTAATTTATTGGTGGGTTTTAACCTATTTAGTATTTGATTACTTTATTTTTTTACACTGGCGTCTCATACTTACTCTCTCAGTTGGAAGAATGTATAGAAATTAACCATATTACATAAAACATCGTTCAAGGTACGAGATAATGCGAGTAATCGAAATGAAGTAAAATGTGCAATTTTAAAATAAGATGGTAATTGAATATGGAAATGGGCAAAATTTGTCATTTATTGAAAGCAAATTGGTAATAATCAAAAAAATATTACATAGCTTTATATAGTCAAATTGACAATTGTTGAATTAAAGTTCACATGAAATAACATAAATCATACCTATGCCTGCTTGTTACTGAACAAGCATATGGTTACCTACTTGTAAAAGGTTTCAATAAATCAAGCACTATATGGTATTTACGGCGTATTAAAAGAGAATGCCCCATTTTTATACCATACTCTAATAATTCATAATCAACCAGTGTGTCTTTTTGACATGGAGCATTTTTTCCGTCAAATTTCATGGTTATGATGGTTTCAACAAGATGTCATATCTTGGAAACCGTTCGAGTGTGCAGTTTTTCAAAAGGCTTGCACTGAATTTTTTCTGGTGGATACCTTTAGTGGGTGGTCCTCATTTTTATGGAGAAAATTAAGGCCTAAAATGAATAATTCTTAAAAATCAATTCACAGCATGGTTTAAAGATAATGAACTTGTTAACCATTTTAAGGTCATTTTCGAAAAATTGTAGTTCTTTCGGACCAACTGTAGTGTAATCCGAAAAATAGAAGATTTCAAAACTGTTCGTGAGGAAAATAATACATTTATTTCGATCGGTTTTCAAGATATGATCTAGTTAAAATGATCAAAACCATGGAATTAATCAGAAAAAGTGAGTTTACTCACCCTGTATAATGTAGAATAAGATGTGATGCAAATCATAATATTTGGGAGTCAGCCTTGGTTTTCAAAGAAACATTGAGTATTCATTAAATGGATAGGTCAATGACAGAAATGAAATCTAATTCAAAATATTTTATTTTCGCAATTATACACTCTTCTTAAAAAATTATTTGTCAGTATTTACAAATTAATGATGTTGATCATAAGGCACACAAACTTGCACACATAAATGCACTTTGAATAATTTATCTACATTTAATTACAATTGATTATTCATCAAATTTGAAATATAAATTTAAATACAGATGGCAAATTATTAATTTAAAATAAAATAACTTAGGCTAGACAAACTTAAAAACAAAAATGGGACTAGTAACAGTTCATTCACACCAAATTATTGCGTAGAGACGAGTATTTGTCCAAACCTCTTAAATGGTCTCCATTTGCTGGTAGTAAACCTGCTTCAGTACACGACCTACAGCAGAATTTGGCATAATATTTGTGGTTGCAATAATTCGATGCAACGATGAGGGTGCAGTTTGCGAAAAACTTGTTATCTGTGCAGTTTGGATGTATATAAACTCCTGGAACGAAAGTACGATAAAGATAATTCAAGTTTTTTTTCAATATTCGTAAATATGTACCTTCCACTGTTATCTCAGCTGAGCTAGTTGCTCTGGAGTTTTCATTTTTGGCTTCGCATTCGTAAATACCGGAATCCGCCTTGGTTGCTTTGAACAATATCAGTCGACTATACCCTGAAAATTTGGATTGGTTTGCATTAAACTACAATGCAGCAATTTATTACAGTGTATATCGTTCAGTACTTATTGGACTTATTGAATGATAGAATGTGATATTGCTGTCAAAATATATCTGAAGTCAATATAAGACTTACCTGTTGGATGAACCTCGATGTTTATCCTATTGGATGACGTGAGTGGTATTCCGTCCTTGTACCAACTGATATGTGGTGGAGGATATCCTTGGAACTCGCAAACAAGCTTCAAATCGTTGCCTACAGGGAACTTCTTCTCCGGTGTTGTCAAGTTTACATTGATTGGAACTGCAAAGTATTACAAGCATATCTCATTATTTTTCACTGTTTATTCCAATAAATGCAAGAAGCGTTTGGCTCAAGCTATATGTGTTTATCTTGAAAACAATTTCAGATGGGTACTGTGGCATTGTTCGAACAGTGGCACTCTACCTATGAGTCAGTATTGAATTCATATGACTTATATAAAATAAGGGTCCTGTAGCGTTCCTCGAACAACTGAAGAATAGAAGAATCATCACTTGGAAGACTGGACCTGGTCGAAAGACCCTCCCATTCAAAAGCAAGATTTGGCTATTATTAATTTGAGTACTGAAGGCATTTCTAAAAACGTGGGTGATCCTCCACCAAGATCAGCAGAAGATTTTTGACGCAGAGATGATATTCCTCCCAATGCAATTGAAAAACAAGTTATGTACCTATGATTATTTATTTTTTTCTTCAGTCATCATCAAGTCTTGGAATAAGTTTGGATGAAGGCTTTATTATTCACTTTCTTTTCTCGTTTTCTGCTCTGTTTCTTTGTTTCAGATATTATTTCGAAATGGAAGGTGGATGAAGAAATTTTTATGTCAATGGAAAGGAAGGCCTTCAGTATTAAAAGCTTATTCTGTGAATTTGTCATCACTACACTACTCACGGGGAGACAGGGTTTTTTTACTGAGGTTTTTCCCTAAGCTCTTGTATCATTATTATTATCATTATTATTATTTAATTGATAAGAGCAAAGAAAATCTCTATGAAGCTCATTTTACAGAAAAATATACACACACAAAAACTACTTCATACTCCGAATTGTATGGTACCCCGTTACACTAACCTTTGCTAAAACTCATACATCTGCTATATTGTTTGATAACTAAAAATGTATTGCTGACATTCAAAAGAATATATATATATGACTTATATGTAGCTAGTGGCGTCTGTAATGACGTGAATTGAGTTCGTCGAATGGTACAATACCAATAAAGGAAGCTTCAAGTTTAAAGGAACTTCAAATTTCATTAGGAAACTGGCTTTTCGATTTTAATACTTTGGCATTTTCAGTACTTTTTGAACACACAATAGATATACTCATTCAAACCAAAGTGGATATGCGAGCCGTATCAAATAACCAATCTTGAAGTGAATACTCCTATGGGCGCGCTCGGACGTTGGTTGTAAATCGAGATTTGTTCAAATCTGCGTTATGGCCGAATGAAATGATATAGTGGTGGACGTCGCTGTTCTCGAACAAGATAGCCGGCAGCATTATTTGTGTTCTATGGCTGGCAGATAGCATAGCAGAGGCGGAAGAAGTATCACTGTATCAGGGGTATGTAGTGGAATCTTGCTGCTACGCTACTTCGACTTCAGACAAATGGTACAAAGAGTGGCGACTGCCGAGAGCGCTTACATTATTTATTGAAAACATTGGCAATGTGTCATTATTCGTAGGTCGAGTATGAGGGGTAATAATGACATGAGTCGCATGAGTAGAATTCCGGTAAATTGCAATTCCTTCACTCCCTATATAAGATCGCTTGATATGACATATGCAATGGAAATTTGGAATGTCAAATGTGGCAAATTGTCAAAGTTAAGAACTAACGGCCGGTTACATAATCAAACCTACAGAGTCTTTAATTATAAAGCTTCCTTTAACCCTACTAAAAATTACAGTAAAGCTTAAAGTGACCTTAAACTTGATTATGAAACTGGACGTAAGGCAAAGATTTAGAGTAGAAAGACGAAGGGACTAAAGTGATGTGAGCGCCATCTGTGTTTCAAATGTGTTTTTAAGGCCCTTAGACTGGTTAAATATTAATTCGAGGGATATTTGCAGAAACATTTAAAATTTTGTTAGATTTCAGATAGCCATTTTGATCAAAGAGGTTTTGAATGTTTCGATTCTGGTACCGCCTTTTGTTTATCAAGCTCGTTCTAGTAGCTGATTATTGAAATTTGTGTCTAATTTCTTGGTGAAAACCTCAAAATATCGTTGGAAAATTATTGTATGGTGAAGAACTGTCGATCGAATAAAACGAATCTCACTGAGGAAAATGGGAATGTCAGTATTGAAACTGGTAACATGAGACTCGGTCATTCATTGATTTTTATTTTCAGTGCTACCAAGTGGATAAAATTTTCAGGGCGTAAAGGGCTGCAAACACTACTGACTACACCATGTGTACTGAACATTTTGCTGCAATTCAATTGAGAACTGGAGGAAATTTATTACTTTTATATGTCCATTCAAAGATTCTCAATTGTTGATTTCGATTTGGGAATCGGGTGACTGTCAAATTGTTGTTTGGAAAGTCAAAGTTTTATGAAACCTGCTGTAAGTGTTTTATTCATTTATGAATCAATTTGTATATTGTGTTTTAAAGAAACCATATCATAAAGAAATTATAAAGAAACTATACTGACGGGCAAACATACAGGTCTTTTATACCTCAGTGAAGTTTTTTTTTTTAATTGGGATTCTGCATTCTGTGAATAATATGTAAGTAACTGAAATGTGTATGCTATGATGTTACATTGGATATTGGTTCATATCAATTTCTGATATGAATTGTACAGATTCAACTAAGTTTGTTAATTCAAAACAACGTCTTGAACAGAAATAACACCTTTGACGTATAGCAGATCACCATGCAGCCACAAAAGTATATTATGCTTTTTGTGTCTTAGTCAAAGCTCTATTCGCTGTTACTAAACAGTTTTTCTGTATTGACAGAACGTTTTCAGCGCCATCTCATTGTCAAATGTGTTTTCACTGTACAAATTACAGTCGATTTTTGTACTAGATTTATGAGGGCGTTTCCTATCTTTCTACTCTATAATCTTTGAACTGAAGCAGGTTAGTCTATATCTTGGATTGAAATAAAGTGAAGGACAATTTACACACACCTGGTATACCCTGTATGCACAACATCGTCACAGGTGACGTGTGGATTCATCTATGTGAAAGAAAAGTAGTCATTTGAATGTTTCAATTCGAAGAGAAGCCGATCATGTGGCAACTATGGCTAAATATACGACCATCAATTGGTTGATTCAGAATAGCCAAATCAACCGACGAATCATTTTGAATCACAAAACAATAAACAATCGAGAATTTGTACATAAAAAACACTTGCATGAGTATTTAATGTGGAGACGACAATTCGAAGAATCAGAAATCATGAATCAGCGTAGGAATTCCCAGAGAGGCTGAAACATATATACACGAACTGTAGATCGGTTTCGGGGTCATTGTACAGTGCAGTGCAACATGTCAACCGGAGGATAATGTCTTTAAGCGAGAAAAGAAAGGAAGCCCGCCATGAGGGATATTTTTCAATCCTCATCATGACACGCCACCTGTCCAACCAAGACTGCACCAAGCCTCACTTACTCTGTAGAATCCTACACCCATTCATGACTCTCAAACAATACCACATGACCTGCAGTCAATAATAGTACAACTTTTCGCCGACAGACTACAGGAGGGAATAGGGATCGAATGTAGACCACATTCAGTCATGGTATGGTATGGTAGACATCAAGACTTGCATGAGTACTTGTCAATCTTTGAGTGATAATAGGAAAGTGTGTTTGCCATATGAAGCAGAGCTAAAGCAGAAATAGTGAGCGTATGCATGCTGAAGAGCTCCAAAATAAATGTTAGCAAGCATCTGCGCAAAAGCATTTACGTTATGGACAGCATTGGTTTACCATAGTAACTAGTGGTCCTTTCAGGCATTGGAGCGAATTCTGTAGGTTTCGGGCGTTCTGGTATCTGCACTTTAGGTGCTGGTTCGTTTTGGGTGGGTACATATGGAGGTGAGGTGAAAGGTGTCGGAGGAATCAAAGGAGAGGGAGTGGTCGGAACATTCGGTGGATTGATGATGTATTTCAAATATTTTTGATTCCCTGGATCTATCCTTCCATAATATGGACCTTTAGCTTGTACGGTAACACCATAACTTGCGGCTTTACCTATTCCATTGTAAGCCTGGCATGTGTATATACCAAGATTTGACAGTTGTACTGAGTGAATGAGAAGGGAAAAGTCTTTACGAACTTCAAACTGTGATGTTTTGAGTGGTATCATGTCGTTTTCCTTCCACCATGTTATTACAGGAATAGGATACCCAAGGGCGAAACAATTTAGGATTGCGGGAGCGTTCAAGGATGCTACGACGTTGGGATTCATTTCTTCGTCAGAATACACAGAAGCAGAAGTATTCAATGCTGGTGCTGTTAATGGAAGAAGAAGAAGATAAAGTAAAAGTTAGCAGATTAGTCCTTTGAAACTGAAAATTTGTTACTCACAACAACCAAATAGATTTAAAGTTTAGACATTCTTGTTTTTTTGGTAGTACTTGTAGAAAAAGATATAGATTCGAAAGAAAAAGTTAAAAACATCGTTTTCGTTATTCTTACCTACGACATCCAGTTTGATCTGGCTTTGCACAGGGTTGCCTAAATTATTATCAGCCGTGCACAAATAAATACCGGAATCTGTAGTGTAAAGTGTGATGATTTGAAGGGATTGGTCCAGCTTTATTCTGAATCTTGATTTCGTTCCGTCGATCTGTAAGAATGAAACGTTTAGAAAATCAGTTTTAATACTAAACTCCAATTGATGTACCTGTATGCCATCTTTGCTCCACGAAATACGAGGTGTTGGATTACCTTTGACGGCACAGCGAAGCGTTATGTGACTTCCAATTTCTCCAGTTACTTCGGGTTCATATTGCTCCAGATCAACTTGAGCCGGATATTCTGGAAGTTCGAAATGAAAATGATTACACTATCCAACAAGGGTTCTCTCACCTAAGAGATTTATATTTTTTTTGTTAGGTATCTCTCACCTTATTACAAAAATAATAGTACTCGTGTTTGTTTAGCTTCCGTTATCAAAATAAAAGACATGCGTGAATTCTCTATGTTCGCATTTCTCTGTACCTTTCGATACTTTAAAAAATAAACAAACTATTGAAACAAGTTCAGTTTCTGGCAGCATTAAATGACGTAGAAAAAGAAGCCTGGTTGTCCTTTGTAGAAGTGACCAAAAATTTTCTTGGCAATCACAAATCTCCGCAATATGTAAATATCGTCAAAACGATGTTACAGGCTTGTCAAAAAATGGGATGCAACGTGTCCTTTAAATTACACTTTTTGCAATCACATACTAATTTCTTTCCACAAAAAATGGGAGCCGTAAGTGACGAGCATGGAGAGCGATTCCATCAAGAAATCGCGTCATTCGAAAAACGCTACCAAGGCAAAGGGGAACCCTCTATGCTTGCTGATTATTGTTGGTCCATCGTTAGAGAAATACCGGAGTCGTCCTACAGCAGAAAAGCCAAAAGATCTAAGCGATCGGAATCTTTTACACCATTGTAAATATTATAATGCATTGTTTTTGTTCTTCTTCTTCTTCAAGTGCCATATCCGCGGCTCTAAAGAGATGTTTTGAGCTGCATCCAAACCACTCTCTCAGATTTCTCAGCCATGAGATTCGTCTTCTTCCTACGCCTCTTTTGCCTTCTATTTTACCCTGCATTATTAATCGTAAGATATTGTACTTCTCGCCTCGCATTATGTGTCCCAAATATTGTAACTTTCTCTCCTTGATGGTACGTTCAACTTCTTTTTCTTTACCGATTCTTCTTAGCACCTCGATGTTGGTGATACGATCCGTCCACGAAACTCTCAGAATTCTTCGGTAGGTCCACATCTCGAAAGAGTTAAGACGCCTCATTGCATCTGCATTTAGCGTCCATGCTTCCACCCCATAATAGAGCATACTGTGTACGTAGCATTTTGCCAATCGCAGTTTGAGATGCAATGTCAGATCCTTGCTACACAGGACTTTTTTCATTCTTATAAAGTTGGAACGAGCTTTTTCTATTCTAGTTTTTATTTCTGCGGTATAGTCATTGTTTTTGTTAAAAATCATGAATATAATTATTAAAAAACAACAAGAGCTAACTTCGACTTTTTATTTATCGTGCGTTTATACCTTGGCTACGAAGATTAAAAATATATATATTTTCCTTAGGTGAGAGAACAAAGCTATAATTTTGTCGATCAGTGTTATTATTGGATTATTGGGTAGTTCGAAATTCAGAACTGTACTACAACGTGAAGCTTCTAGACCGATGCCTTGAAGTTGTTCGGATGAATTGTACTTACGAGGTATTTCTGTTGGTCCAGCCAGGGTGACTAGTGGGGATGGTTCTCTTACAGCTGGCACAGAACAAACAGCACCACATCCGGTTGAGCAGCATTTGAGATCTAGAGTACAATCAGCATCGTCATAGCATTCTCTGTCACAGTTGTCATCTCCCTGTTCCAGTCTCGGACACTGTCCCTCTTTTTTGGCTGGAAAATGTTAACTCAATTTTATTTAACATATATCACTTTTTGAATATTTTTTTCAATTTCTAAATTTCATTATGAACAGGGAGGAAAAATCAACCCTAATTAGAACTCTTTGAAGCTTCAATATCTTTCAAATTAGCTGTATCCGCCAACGTTGCAGGTCGAAATTTTTTAGAAGAAATTTATCCATATTATCCATATCCATATTACTTCTGCGCTAAGACCTAGAATTCCAAGGCTAGGACGTTTGGTTAACTTTAAATACACAGTAATTGTTTACATCGCCATCTAATGGCGAAAATAGTAGAATGGGGATTTGTTCAAAACCTTTCAATATAAAATTTTTCGTAGGGTTCGGTAGAAAGACACCTGCCATAATATTATTAGAAAATGTAGTTCACCGTATTAATATAAAATATAATACTTTCACTAAAACGCTATTAACCGTAGCGACACCTACTGGCGTGATTCGCCTGAAGGAAAATTATTTCCTTTTTTTTTCATTGCATCAAATTTTTCAGAGTTTTAATGTATTTTATGTTAACCCAGCCGTAGAAGAATACAACAAATCATCTTTCGTAACAAACAGTTCATCCAATCTTGAGTTATAAATGGTGTAACCCACAAAATGGCGACTTTGTTTTATATATTAAGATTGAAAAACTGATTTTGGAGGGCAAATTCAATATGTAAGGTGCCGTGATTCTTTGTCATAAAAATACGAGATTTGTCTGACACTTTTGACTGAAATTCAGAGATGTTATAATTTGTTGAATAAATTGAGTAGGCAGATATCAAACTTAAAGATGCTCCAAGAGAAAAATTCGAGACCCAAAAATGCTGCTTATTTAATTTGCTACCAGTTCATGATGAAATTTCATTTAATATTCGGAATGAAGAGTTGTTGGAAGAGACACATAATAATGAGCCATAGCTATATAATTTCCAAATTTTATCCTTCTGAATTGCTCCATATGCAAGATATTCAATAAAAATAAAATTTCTCCCCTAATTTCAGAGAGCAGTAGTTTGGAAGGGAGGGGGGCTTTGAACGAACAATTACATGAAAGACCCCCCAATTCACCTTTCGGTGTCACCTCAAAAATCCTTCACATCAATTTAGGAACAATATTTATAGTTAATTTCGAACCACATTTGTCGTTGTCTTGGTAAATATTATCCAAGTTTATAGATCCGTTTTTCAAAACCTGTCCAATGATATTCGAATTTCACCAAGTTGGAAAATTGTACATACTTTGTCGACAAACAGCTACAAAGTTCGGATCGCTGCTTCTCGTCCTGTTCCTGTTGAAATCAATGGCACATTTGGTTCCCTCTGGACATTCCACCTCTCTACACGGATCTTGACAGCGGCAATTTTTGCAGTTATTTTCATCTACAAAAGCTTCTATGCCGTAAGGACATCGGAGCGTTTCGCACTGCTCAAACTGGGTCTGACAAGGATGTGGTCTCGACGGACTAGGAAGAGCTGAAGAATAAATTGGAATTATTAATAGAAATAGAGTTTGTTCAAGCGTAGGCGTTTTTCGACTTGTCAACTTACGAGGTTCGGTTTGAGTAATGTAGTCTTTACAAGTTGTTATGCAAGTTTGGAAGGTTTTGAAATTGTTGAAGTTACCACCACAACCACTGTATATAAAGGCGATGCATTCTCCCCTTTCGTTATCGAAATACCATCTCTTGTTATAACCACCTTCACAAGTTCCCTGATCCACAGGAAGTACACACACGGCTAGTAAATGAAAGATGCAATGTGAGTTAGTAAGAAGAGAAAGATGCAATGTGGGGTTAGTAAGAGCTAACAGGTCAAGATAATGCCAATGGAGTTAGAATAACACAAAGAGTTCTTGGAGTTAAATATGGTAACAATAGGTAATCCAAATTTTATAATAACTACGACAATGCGTTCTATTGTGACGTAGCGTGTGGCAACACCCGAGAGCTTTCGATTACCTAGTGTCATTGTTATCTCCTGTTGTAACTTGTATTTCACAATTCACAAGGTTTTAATCATGTTTTGTTTGAAAATGTTTATAGTGACAGACCTGAACTTTTGATTTAAGACACAATGTGAAGGACGAAAGTTACCTGGATCAGTTTCATTAGATGGTCTTTCGAAACGGGTCAGGCAGACCGATTCGCAATCGAGTGCCGAACTGAATCTATTTCCATTTCCACCACAACCTCCATAGATGAACTGAAGACATCTCCTTTCACGCTTGTCGTAGTAGTATTTGGGGTTGTTTGCATTACATGGACCTGGATCTCTCTCCAACTCGCAAACATCTGAAAAATAATTATATCTTGAAAACTGTTACATCTCTATCATTCTATCTGCTGTGTTATGTTATACGCCGAATGAAATTCCTTCGACGGAAGAAAAATTCTGTCCTCCAATGAAGATAATGGATACTCTATTTCATATTTTAATAATCCTGAATTGGTAATACCTTGACCAGCAAATTGTCCGCATAATCTTTCACATTGCTCTTCAGTCTGGAATCTGTTATGATTTCCTCCGCATCCGGTGTATGCGAATGGTTGACACGTTCGCGAGTTGTGATCATAGAAGAAGGCCTGAAGGTTCTCTGTACAGTTTCCTGGGTCTGCTGGTTCCATGCAAATTGCTTCACTTGGTCTCGGAGCTGAAAGAGATTCGATTGCTTTAGACCATAAGAATTTAGAGAATTGATATTTTCGACACAGATCCTCAACGTACCTATACACTCGAAGTAATGTACCAAATTTTGTACAGAGGGTCACTATTTTGAAGAATTGAAAATCTTTTCAAGTAGAACTAAAGTAAAGGCGCAAAGAATGTGATTTTATTTGAGAGATATGCTGAAAATATTCAGACATAATTCTGTCCTATTCACTCTTGACAAACCACAACTTGAAGTTATTACATGTCTCTGACCTCTCCATCTGGTGATATATAGATTAACCCATGATGTTGAAAATTGAGCGATGCCCCCTCCGACTCATGTCTACGCTACTGACTAGTTCCAAATGTCAACTTATTACCGTAAGCCAATTCTATAGTACTTTGAAAAGTACTATAGAATACTACACTACAAGCTGATTGACCGACGCAGCAACCCCGCTCTACAACTCTCAAAGTTTTCCGAAGCAGAAAACGAATCATTCTGCCCTCATATTCTATTTGCCGACGTTGATGAGTTAACTTCTCATTGTGTTAATCTCATTGAAGTAATTCTCTGTAAAGTCGCAAAAGGCAATGTCTCTAGGTCTTCTCGAAATTATTAATAACTATTCCATTTTCACGATTTCATGAAATGTGTCCAAGTGTGAATTTACGAAGAATCAAACAGTTTTGCAATCCTCAGTAGTAGATACTGCTCAATTGATATGTTCACTCGTGTCAACTCATTAATGTGCCTCCTCATGAGTATGTATTCAATTTACATTTACCATTTACATAGATTTTTAGACCTCTCTAGATGCTCTTACATGGAAATGGTTATGTCACACCTTTCTCATGTCTTACTAATTGATAATGAATGCTGATTTATTATCTTTTCATGCTCCTCTCATTAAATTGAATCAGTTTATTTCATTTTTCAAGTGAACTATGTTGTTAACCTCTCACTTAAATATTACTAATTACTGTTATCGCGTTTCAGATGAATGAACCCTCATATTCTCCAGGGAGGACCCTGGATTCAGTTGATTTCCATCAGACCACAATGTGAACTTGAGCCATGACACTGGTTGATAGTCTCTCATCCTGGTTCCTCCCTGGAAGATCTGCTCTGGTAATCATGTACTCTCTCTATTGGTATGATATCCTCATTACACTTTGTATTCTCATAGATATATTCCCATATTCATTCATCTTGCTCGATATACAGGTTAGTTCTCAAGCCTTTTGCTCTTCTCGAAACCAACGATTAGTGGTTTCCTCATTAGTACTCTCATGTTGTACCTCTCATAAATTTTCAATTGTATCTCCTATTTTTCTGATGACGTTCTAATCGTGTTTACTTGTAAGCAATCCATTTCTGTGAATGTTGCATTCATTGATGATTTTACACTCTTCAAGACCAACGTTGTTTATAATAATTATAATATTATTGCTCTCTCATATTCAATGTATTGTTCTCGTTAAAGACTAGAGGAGACAATTTAGGTTTCACCTCTTGCATCAGTTTTCATTGATTGCTCTGTCGCTGTAAACGTTGCATCAATATTGAATTTGTTGAACCTTTTCAGTAATCTATTCTAGATAACCTCTGTTTTTAGTTGAATAATTTTAGTTTATAGATGTTTTTAGTATTTGTATTTATTACTGTATTAGCTTTATTGCGAACGATATACAATAAATATATTGACACTACCATCTCCAACTTAATTATCTGTTAACGGTCCACTGCATTAATTTTATAAAATCTGAGCACCCCAGATTTTGAACGAGATCATTTTTATAAAATCTTATAAAATAATTATTGAAATTATTAAAATTAAAAATCAGAAAAACACATCAACAAAACTCCCGATGTGATCACGAAAATGAACACAAAAAAAAACAATTACTACGATGCTTAGTAAAAAGGGGAACTGGGAAAGGGTTAACCTAAGTTAGGTGTTTAATACCTATCGAATACGCTGTCAATATAATAGACAAGAATAACAAGGTCCCTTTCATCGGGTTCTGGCTAGGAAATTATTAAAGGAGACGAAGAGGTCAATACATTTGCCGGAAAAGAAGTAAGAACGACCTTCATTGGACAGAAGAATAGAACTATACGAAAAAGTTTCAAAAACAGAAAGATCCTCATTGGAACACACTCACTTCCAGAGGTGGATGATTCGACGTTTATGAAAAACTCTGCAACTTCCGGTTGTACCAAAAACAGCCTACTACTACTTTCTTATTTCAAATGCATACCTTTATGATATAAGATACTACCCCGTCATAATATGAGAACAATGTAGATATAGATTTACTCACCTGGAACTGGAGGTGCTGTTGTAGCGATGACTTGAGGTGATTTTTTACAGCTTTGTTCGCAACTTATCTGATCTGGGAATCTGTTGTAGTTACCACCACATCCCCCGTACAGGAACTTATTACAAGAATCGGTAGTAGGGTCGTAATAATACTGAGGGTATTCTCCTTTACATTCTCCAACAACAGGCGGCAGACCACAACGATCTAAATGAAAATTGAATTAAATTACTGTAGCTTGTCGCACCTACTTTCGGCCTACAATTTATGTCAGATATCGTATATCGTTGCCTTATTCTTATCCCATTTAACGCCAAGTAAGACAGTGAATACCTCAAACTAATTGTGTCAGCTTTGAACAATTCTGGTAACCTAATAATTTGAATCGATTTAATCGATAAGTTTTTGAACTTTTTTCCAACTTTCTAATACTTTTGATTTTAAGGTACTCTTACTCTCCGTTTAACAAAGTATTATGACGTACCTACGTACTTGTGATTAATTGACCCATTATTCAATTATTTTCTTTCAAACATTCATCAATCACTTGAGATTTATGAGCCATTATCCACAAGTCTATCAAACTTCATAGTCCAACCATTAGATGGAGAGGCTGAACATAGAGATATTGATATCTAGTCTAATATTGAAGTTGCCGTAAAGAGGAGTGAGATATTGAAATGAGTACAGATATTATCAAAAACGAGGTGAGATATTTTAGAATTATGTAATCTTTTAACAATCGTGGATAAAGTAGAATATTCTTCTTTGGCTATATTATACAGGATGAGACTTTGACTGGTACATATGCAACATAAGATTCCTGAAGTCCAAAGGAACACTTCTTTCCGAATCGGCTCGGTTTGAAAGGAGCTGTTGAAAAACCATAAAAAAATGTCATTTTCAACTATATTTCACCAAACGATTTCATAGAATGGAATGATTTTCGGAATATAGTATTTTTTACTGATGTGATGGATCAGATATGAACAAGTCAAAGAGTCACCCTGTAAATTCTTATAGCTATCATAATAAGCTCTTTGAATATTATACTATTCTTTTTCACTTACCCTGTGCATTCCCGCAATACCTATAGCAATCATCCATAGAATCGAAATTATTCCTGTTGCCACGACATCCGCCATAGATGAAATGTTTACATACACCGTCAGATCTGTCGTAGTAGTATCTCGGCATAGCTGCTCTGCAGGGTCCAGTTACAGATGGATCGAAACAATACTCTGAAAATGAGACTTTTCAGCATCGAAAAAACCATTAATTACACTGATCGACAAAATTATAGCTTTGTTCTCCCACCTAAGGAAATTATATATATTTTGAATCTTCGTAGCCAAGGTATAAACGCACGATAAATAAATAAAAAAAAAGTTAACTCTTGTTGTTTTTTAATAATTATATTCATGATTTTTAACAAAAACAATGCATTATAATATTTGCAATGGTGTAAAAGATTCCGATCGCTTAGATCTTTTGTCTTTTCTGCTGTAGGACGACTCCAGTATTTCTCTAACGATGGACCAACAATAATCAGCAAGCATAGAGGGTTTACGTTTGCCTTGGTAGCGTTTTTCGAATGACGTGATGTCTTGATGGAATCGCTCTCCATGCTCGTCACTTACGGCTCCCAAATTTGGGGAAAGAAATTAATATGTGATTGCAAAAAGTGTATTTTTAAGCCTGTTTGCAACAGCCGAGAATTCTCTAGAGAATTTGCTCGAAAATTCATGCGCCGTGAATTATATACCGTTGCATACGCACTTTCGGTAGAATTCTCTGTTCAGTTGCATACAAAATAATCTCTGTCGTTTTCTTGCGAGAATTTTGTAGAGAATTCTCCAAAGAATTCTCGGCTGTTGCAAACGGGCTTTAAGGACATGTTGCATCCCATTTTTTGATGAGCCTGTAACATCGTTTTGACGATATTTACATATTGCGGAGATTTGTGATTGCCAAGAAAATTTTTGGTCACTTCTACAAAGGACAACCAGGCTTTTTTTCAAACTCATTCAATGCTGCCAGAAACCGAACTTGTTTCAATAGTTTGTTTATTTTATAAAGTATCGTAGGGTACAGAAGTGCGAACATGGACAATTCACGCATGTCTTTTATTTTGATAACGGGAGCTAAACAAACGTAAGTACTATTATTTTTGTAATAAGGTGAGGAATACCTAACAAAAAAAATATAAATCTCTTAGGTGGGACATGTTGCATCCCATTTTTTGATGAGCCTGTAACATCGTTCTGACGATATTTACATATTGCGGAGATTTGTGATTGCCAAGAAAATTTTTGGTCACTTCTACAAAGGAAAACCAGGCTTCTTTTTCAAAGTCATTCAATGCTGCCAGAAACTGAACTTGTTTCAATAATTTGTTTATTTTATAAAGTATCGTAGGGTACAGAAGTGCGAACATGGACAATTCACGCATGTCTTTTATTTTGATAACGGGAGCTAAACAAACGTAAGTACTATTATTTTTGTAATAAGGTGAGGAATACCTAACAAAAAAAATATAAATCTCTTATGTGGGAGAACCCTTGTTGAATAGTGTTATATGTCTGACACGCATCAGTTACAGACGGCTAATATAGGATTGACTATGAGCCCTAAAGCTCGGTTGAACAGTTCATATTTAAGGCGATTTTTGAATTGATCCCAAGTTAATTCTGACAGTTCCTTTCAATTTTGTCAGGTTTAAGTGGGATTAACGTTGAAATCGGCTTAAAATTCTGGACTATTAAACCGATATTAATGGAAACAACAATTCCGAAAGAATTAACGTTCCATTAATGCGAGCTAGTGATAAAGTAATGTAGGTCAATGTAGGAAATCCCAGAGAAGTCGAAACAGTGCAACTGTAGATCAGTTTCGGGATTATTGACCGTCGTCAGTACAGTGTAGCACTGAGTTCTCCGAACGGAGGATGGTAGTCTTAAGCGATATCGGAGCGTCGTTTTGAGAAATTCTCATCCCGATGCGCCACCTGTCCCGCAAAGACTGAACCAAACCTCACTTTTTTCCGACTAGCCCGGTTTTGGCTTTTATTGGAAGATCAATTAGAGACACGACGTGTGTTATATACAGTGTGTCCCGGCATGAGCGATAATTTAAGGGCATCAGATATATCTGATTTTATCGACAAAAACATCCTAATACGTAAGGATTACAAAACGACACAAACATCATTTCTGTAAGTTACATAATTTGAGAGATATTGCTGTTCGAACATGATAAAATTGATAAAATAAAATAAAACTCAGTACTGTACTTTTGATAATTTTTAATGATAAAACTAACGAAGTCATCATAAAAATTGCTCAAAATGGCTGCCTTTGCTATGTAGACTGACAGTGGCCCTTATAACGATTTGTCTTGTTTAGGGCGCTCCCGTAACGGTCATTCGAACAACAATAACTCTCAAATTATGTAACCTACAGAAATCACGTTGGTGTCGTTTTGTAGCTAATATCCTTGCGTATTAGCTCATTGAAAAAACTTTACTTCAATGTGCTAGTTTTTGTACTATTTACTAAGAGAATCAGAAAATTTTTTTACAAAAATTTTTTTTCTGAATTTTTTCATGACATTTTTAAGTTGGATCATATTGTTCTACTTCAATAAAAGGTGTTTGTATTATCTTTCAAAAACATTTTTTTCATATCTGTAGGACCTTTAAATCCAAAGAAATCGATATTATTTGAAAGGGTCAACTAAAATAAAAAAATTAATTCAAAATGGCGGCTATTCCAAAAATAGGGGGTGTTTTTTTCGATAAAATTAGGTATATTTGATGCCCTTAAATTATAGCTAAGTCAGGCCGGGACACACAGTATATTCTGAATCAGAAAAATGGGACTGGGATATGTAAGAATAACACAGGGTCTATATGGGCGGACTGAATCAGTGATATAGTGATAACTTTTAATTTTTTGATTTTTGTTTTTTTTTCAGTCCGCCACTTCAGAAGTGGCTGTAGAATGTAACATTTGTTTTTCGATATCACTGATACTTTAGGAAATAGAGGCACCAAAACGAAGAGCCGAAAAATATGTTTTCACTTATAACTTGAAAACAAAAGAAGATAGAGGGATGCGCATCTCAACTGCATGACTGCTTTGCATCGTTTGGCAGTTTCGTGCAGGCAAGTATCAATTTCCGCGTTTGTTAGGAAAATATCTATTACATACTTTTATGAAAACACTTTGTTTGAATGGATCGTTTTTCATTACCTGTTTTGAAGGGTCCATCATACGAAGGAGGTGGTGCTAACGTGATTGGTTGCAGGAGGGAATCTGAATCACATCTTAGTTGGCATTCTTCCTCAGAAACGAAATTGTTCTCGTTTCCTCCACATCCTCCATAATAGAAATGACGGCAGGCTTTTTCTTTCGTATTGTAATAGAATCTATCCGTATAGTTAGCACAGTTTCCAGTTTCAGCTGGCAAATGACAAGCATCTTTCCCTACAAAAACAAATATGGTTAATTTTCTGGTGAAAATCGGATCTATTACACAGTATTCGAGCGAGTACTCACGGACTTGCTGGGGACACTCAGACAAGCATGCTTCTTCACTGATAAAGTTATTCCCGTTACCATTACAACCAGTATAATAGAAAGGTTTACAAATATTTTCAGCTGGGTCCGAGTACCATCTAGCCTCTTGCTGCGTGCAGTTACCTTCTACTTTAGGAAGATCGCACAGCTCTACCCATAAAAGCATTGTGTTAGTGAAAGTTTGAAACGACATGCAAATCGATTTTCCGAAGAAGCAGATCACACAGAATTATACAGATAGAACAGATATTAAAGCAAGAAATAAAAAGGAGATTATTCCCTCCACCATATTCAGACATCTACCTAATACTTATACTTCAGTGATACCTAAAAGAAAACACCCAGTATTGATGAATTTATTACAACACTCCACTACTAACAACCGTACTGACACATCCCTGAAGGACAATGGACAAAGCATACTCGCCTAAGCCCATCATTCTCTCCTCATCATAATTGCTAATCTGTTGAAAATTTTCTTGTCTTCTCACTCTAGGTAGCTCTCATTATAGGTAGAAAACACAATAATCCTTACTTTATTCTTTGGCGAGAACAAACGAATCACAAAAGCCACTCTGTTTCTGTAGATATAGTTAAAACACTGGGCATTTGTTATCCTGACTTGAAGAAATATATTGATATAAATGATTTCTTATGAATTCATCAATATTGGGTGTTTTGTTTTTTATCACTCGACTTACCTTTTGTATAAAAATTGAACAAAGTCAATTTCTTTCACGAAATTGTCTTAATACTTATAATCATTTTTTCGAATTGCGTTTGTCATCAAAAAAGGAATTTCTGATATTCAAACCCACCGATTAAATTTCTCTTATTATTATAGCAATCGACTCGAAATGGGGTTTTAAACAAAGATTATAGATTGAAAATGAGAAACGAAGCGACTAAAGTGATGTTAGCGAGATCTGTGTTTCAAATGTGTTTCTAAGACTCTGCTAAGACAGGTTGAAATATGAATTCGAGGGACATTTGCAGACATAAAATTTTCTAAGATTTTCAGATTTTCATTTCAGATGGCCATTTTTATTAAAGAGGTTTTGAATGCTTTCATTCTCGTACAGCCTTTTGTTTATCTAGTTCGTTCTCGTTGCTGATTGATGAATTTTTTCGTCTTATTTCTAGGTGAAAATCTCTAAATATCGTTCGAAAATTATCGCGTGATGAAGAACTGTGGATCAAATAAAATGGATTTTCCGAATTTAAGTTTTTACTTTTGTGAGGAAAATGGAAATGTAAATATTAAAACTGGTAACATGTGTCATGTATCAAGATCATTCATTGATTTTTATTCTGCCTGTACATTGAACATTTTACTACAAGTCAATTGAGAACTGTTCATCCACGTAAATTGTTGTACGCAGGAAGCATCCCTTGCATTGTTGCATTTAGGGCAATTTATGACTTTTATACGCCCATTCAAAGATTCTCAAGTGTTACTCCTTCAATATATTCAGAAATGCAAAGGTTTCATTGATTTCAATTTTTGTTTGGAAAGTCGTAGTACTCAAAGTACTCACCTGCTGTGAGTGTTTGTTCATTCATTAATCAATTTGTATATTGTGTCATAAAGAGATCATACCATAAATAAATCATAAAAAGCATAAAGAAACTATTCTGACGGTCTAACATACATCGCTTGTATACCTCTGTAAGTGTTTTTTTCAATTGTGGTTCTGAAAATTCTGTAAATAATATGTACCTAAGTAACTGAAATGTGTATGCTATGATGGTTCATTTAATATTGATTCACATTAATTTCTGATATAAATAGAAACAAATAAACTAAGTTTATAAATTAAAACCAACGTATTGCAACGAAATAACACCTTTGACGTATAGCAGATCACCATTCACTTTTGTATCCTAGACAGAGCTCTATTTATTGACTATAATTCTGAATTTTTGTGAATTTTTTATAAATTGCAAATAAAATTATGACACAGGCGACAGCGTTTTCAATTGATATCGATTGATTCCATACAATTTTCAAATGAAAACTAACATCTGGTTCATAAAGCAAAACCATACTTTTGTTTTGTCGCTCAGGACGTTTGTTTCCTGGTCTCAACCTTGGAACATAAATACAAGAAATGGAAAATGAACATTTGTTGTTGTCCAAAGACTGGAGTGAGATAGTTGCTTAGTGTCGCCAATGACAATTGAGATAGTTGAATCTGACATCGTTGTCACGTAAATTTTCCGTACAAAAAGGTAGGAGCTATATAAATTTATTCAATTCACGCCACTGCCTTAGTGTCACGCTAGACAGAGAAGTGTATCGAATGTTTGTACCACAACAAATACATTCATAGCACGTCAATGTCCATTCCATGTATTTATGTTCTAAGGTCTCAACAAAGTCGATATTGGAATTCAGTACAAGGAATAATGTCAGGGCCCACACAAAGAATCACAATGCAAGACCAATCTACCACCAAAGTCTAGGGCATGCGGCTCCGAAGATCATCAAGCATGGTCACCTAAATGTCCAAACCACCCCAAAAAACCGTTAGAGGGTATACCCAACGTTGCTATTAAGTCCTTAAACAAAAAATCCAGAAACATAGAAGAATTCCACAAAAAACAAAACAGAGTGCACAGCCCAGTTACAATACATGATGAGATAATTAACACCTATATTAGGAAATTGAACAAACCTAAAAATACCAACAGAGAAGAACTACTGGATAAATTGAAACGTAGATTCATAAATCAGTATAATATTGACACTGTTGCTGTTTTCTCGGGAAACAGAGTGTATATCTTGATGTTCGACATTGAAGACCCCGATGAAGCATTCCCTACAGAACCAACAAACAACAATGGCCAATTTGACATCTAAAATAAAATTCCTCTACAACAACATCAACAGCTATATCCCCAAAAAGCATTTGATCAACAACTTTGTGGAAAAAAATGAGATCCAGTGTGCAATGTTTGTTGAAGCGAAAATAACAGAAGAACAGTGTGTTTCATACAAAGATTGGGAAACCATCAGGAAAATCGGGAACAAAATGATCAACACCAGAGGAGGTAGCATTGTGCAGTGCCACCCACGGCTGAAAATGGGAAAGGAAAACCCTCCTACTATCAACAACAAACTGAATGAATGCCTGCATTTCACAATACCCTTCCAAGGAGAGAAATTACATGTTTTCCTAGTGTATATGTTACGGCTAAAGATAGGTGTGAACATAAACTTAAGATTAGCCGGCTAAACTTAGGTTTAGCTTCGGGTATTTGCTAAAGTTAGTTTCTTCTATCTTTAGCCGGCTAAACTTAAGTGTAACCACATCCCATCGGCCAAATATGTTGAAGGCTTGAGGGGCGCAAATTTTCGGCAATTAAAAGAATATAAAGAAATAGTGATACGAGTATAATCAAACTATTAATGCAATGAATTTTTTGTATGAATTTCACATATTTTAATAGCAGAAAAGCATTCTGTTGAGCAGTTGGGAAATCGGAGAATGAACATTATATTTGTTTCAACTGTGTCTCAACGATTTCTTATTGACGAATCTAAAAATCTAAACGCTTGATGACAAAATTCAATTCTATTTTGAGTGTGAGGGAAAACTGTAGTGTTAATGATTATTTTTCATCTTGTTATTATTCATAATTTGAGGGAAATTGAATGAGCAGACAAAAACGATGTCTCGAACTTCTTCATCAAAATACCAAAGGTTGAATTCTAGAAAAATATAAGTAGAAGTGCCCAATCGTGTTTGTAGTTAACCGGACTATTTGGCACAACGATTATAGAGTTAACTCTATATCCCCCAAGATGATTCATCAAGGGTGGCAACAGGCCATATTTTGGAACACGTATGTTCAATGACTCGGGAAGAAATTTTTAACAAAATCAACAAGAGAAAGTGTTTTCAACTATGTTCATTTTCATAGTATTTTTGTTTGTTCTTTTTTGCGCAAGAATTGGTTGGAAAGATATTGCGACGTTAGTTCCCATTTCGTAATTTTTCTATAAACCCAATTATTGAATGGTAGGGAAAATATACTTTTGTTTACGGAAAAAATTTTCTATGTCTAATATCTCATTTTCTTGTGGGGTCATATTATGGTTTTTCACAAATAAGGCTAGGTTTGAAGAGCATTAATCTCCTAAACAGATGAAAATAACTTGTTAAATGTTGAATTGAAAACCTATGGGCGTTATGTAATACAACCCCAATACATTCGATGCTCTTTTGCATATTTCAATTCTAAAAATTTAAACAAAAAAGTGGCCGTGTGCGTTCGTTCTCTCCCATCCGACCATTCATGATACATCACCTGTCCGCGTGTCCATCGAATACATTTTTAGCCGTTCCGTTTTGGGTAATGTGCACATTAGCCGGCTAAAGATGAAATGCCCTGACGCGGATGAATATTTTATCGAAGTTTAGCCGATCCTCGAATATAAACTTAAGTTTAGCCGGCTAATCTTAAGTTTATGCTCACACCTATCTTTAGCCGTAACATATATACATCCCCATTCAAAGGTCGAGGAGACAATCTTAACAAAGGCAGCAGTATATAAATATTCAATGATTATCGGTGACTTCAATGTCAACAAAGCAAAACAAAAACAGCTCACTAAATTTATGCAAAATGGGGTATTTTCGAAATATTTGACAGCCCCAACATTCATCATGGATAATAACCCAGATAGTACACCCGACCTAATCCTTTATTCCTCTAATCTAAAAAACAACATAGTGGATGTTGAATTGATCCCAGACCTTGGATCAAACCACTTAGGGATGATGATAAGTCTGGACTTGAAAGAAATACCTAAAGAAATACCCAAGAAGACAATATACAAGTTCCATGCATGCAAAATAAAAAAAGTCAATAGAGAAGTTTTGGACTTCATTAAGGATAATCATACTGTACATATTGACGGAGATTATATAAAGAATTTCAACAACACCCTATCAAATAGCATAAAAAAAATACTCCCATAGCCACTTATCATACGGTACTTCACGAACTCCCACCATATATTATAAACCTGATAAAACTGAAAAGAAAAATGTACAGAGAATACCTGATTCAACCCCAGCCTGAATTTAAAAGAAACATCAATGAAATCAACAAAAGCATTCATATCATGGTCCAACAATACAGACAACACACTTGGATAAACGCATGCAACAAAATTAACGAAACAAAAGGAAAAACATTTTATCAAGAGGTTAACAAACTCTCGAAATACAAACAATTGCATAAGATCCCTACGCTCAAAGATAACAACAAAGAATATAGGTCAGACAAAGAGAGAAGAGAGAGAAGGTAGAACAGTTTGCTGCCTACTTCAGAGGTGCATTCCAATACGATGGAAATATCAAATATGACTACAGTCAAGAAACCAAAGTAAACACTTGGTATGAAGGTTTATTCAGGAATGCTGACGGTACCCACCAAAATGAAAATGTCAATATTTTGGAAGAGGAATACTACGATGTCCTTTCCAAAAGTAAGAACAGTGCCCCAGGATCAGACAATGTTCCATGGAGTATTGTAAGGAAATTAGACAAGGAAATACATGCCAAAATTATTCAGATGTATGAAAACTGTTTGAGGTCCGGAGTATTCCCAGAAATATGGAAAAAGGGCACCATAATCACCATTGCCAAACACGGTACAGACCATCATAAAATACAAAATTATAGACCCATAACACTGCTGCCTGTATTGGGAAAACTTCTTGAAAAAATAATTGAAAGAAGACTGGAAGAGAAAATTAAGAACGCTATCCCAAAGAGCCAATTTGGATTCCGCTCAAAAAAGTCAACAATTCATCCTCTTACTATATTTGTATCCAACACACAAAACGCCCAAAGAACCCGGAAACAGACAGCTGCTGTTAGTTTGGACATCAATAAGGCATTCGACAGCGTGTGGCATAAGGGCCTACTTTTTAAGTTACACAAACTCAACACTCCGAACTATTTAATAAAAATGGTGAAAAGTTTTCTGGAAGAAAGGAAACTCTGTGTAAAAATCAATGAGACAACATCCACCTCATTCTCACCAGAACAGGGTACACCACAGGGTTCACCCCTTTCCCCTTTGCTCTTTAATATTTTCTGCTATGACATACCTGAGAACAATAGCAAAGATCAGTATCTCCTGCAATATGCCGATGACACCATTATAATCTCGCATGGAAAAACCGTAGCTAAGTGCATAAAGGCATTACAACTTTACATGGACAGACTGATAACCTGGTTTTACAAATGGAGGCTACATACCAACCCTGAAAAATCTAAATTCATAATCTTCAACCACAAGATCAGACCAAGTTCTCCTCTAGTTCAGATAGACAGTAGAAATATAACTCCGTCTCCGTCAATAAAGTACCTTGGCATACAAATCGACGGTAAACTAAATATGAAGCTTCAATCAAACCTCTCCAAGAAAAAAACAATTGCGAGAGCGAAACATTTCAAATGTCTCACCTACAAGAACGAAGGAATAAGCATTGAAAATGCCACAAAAATATACAAAACAGTTTGCAGACCAATTCTGGAGTACGGGCATACATTATATGCAAATGCCACAAATTCGGTATTAAAAAATCTAGAGGTGGGAGAGAGAACATCTCTGAGAACAATAACACGAATGAGACACCCCCTCAATAAATTACACAATCCATCCAATGAACTACTCTACAGAAAGACCAAAATACAGCCAATAATAGAAAGACTGAAAATTTTAAATGGCAGATTTTTCAATCGGGTCAAAGAACTGGAGGATATATATGGCATGTTCCACAGAGATACAGCGATCAACCCACTCAGAAAATTTCCAGACCAAACAATCATGGACAGTCTCACGTCCATGGCTATGTTGATCTAAAAAATTAACCCAATTTAGTATATAATAGTCTAACCTTTTTTTTTTTTTTTGCTACATCGATGTATCTAAATGGCTGAAGGACTTTGGTCGATGGCCTTTGACTATTATTATTACAAGGAATATAATTCGAATTTCGCGCCCAGCCTCAATTATAAAACAGAAAACTGTTACTAAAGAGTTTTTCTGTATTGTCAGAACGTTTTCAGCGCCATCTCATTGTCAAATGTGTTGTCATTGGCCAAAATGTAGTCGGATTCTAGTACTAGAGATATTGCGTTTCCTATTTTTCTACTCTATAATCTTTGTTTTTAAAGTTTATCGTTGATCGACCGCCAAATTGCATACAGTAGATGGGATTTTCACAATAATGGATATCCATCACATTCAAAATTTCTCAGCCATATAGTTGGAAATAATTCGATTAGAATGCAATTCTCCAATTTTATTTTATGATAAGAATATCTGTTTTATCTATCGTTTCTTACCTTTCCTTTGTTCTCGAGCTAGACAACTTTGCCTGCAAGATGCTTCAGTAGCGAAATTATTGTGATTGCCCTTACAACCCCCGTAACGGAATTGCCTGCAACTCTTCGATTCTTTGTCGAAGTACCATCTCTGGAAGTATCCCCTACAAGGACCCTCTTCCATGGGTTGTTCGCAAGTATCTAACAATGTGAAAAATCGACTTATTCTCTAAAGGTATCAATTTTTTTTTCGTTACCTACCCACAGAATTATCGGTTGCACATATTTCGTTGCATTCTTCCGCAGTTTCGAATCTGTTGTTGTTACCAAGGCAACCACTGTATACAAACTGGTCACATATTTTCTTTTCGGAGTCGTAGTACCATTGGACATAGTAACCATCACACGGTCCTGTTATTTTAGGCAATTTACAGCGATCTGAGGAGAGAAAAAATCCTTAAATTTTGCCTTCAATTATACCTACTGTTCTTCCATCATTCTTATGATATGAAATTTTTGGAAGTGACTAGGTACCGAAAATCATTCCGTTCGATAAAATCTTGGGATGTAACTGAAATTTTTTTTAAGGCTGGGATCATTGGTTATAAGACTAATGGAAAAGAAACACTGTACTTTTTAACCAAGTCGACGTTCCATCGGTCTTTGCTGAATTCTTCAGGACTAGTTATATTACAGTCTAGTCTAACTAGTCCTGAAGAAGTCAGCAAAGGCTAATGAAACGTCGACTAAGTTAAAAAGTGCAGTGTATTTTTTCCATCAGCTCTAAAATAATCAATGATTCCCAGTCTATACGATTCCAAGGACATTAGAATTATTCCTACAATATTTTTTTATGAATTGTTGAATTGATGTGGCCGATACTTGAGGCAAATCTATAATTGAACTTGAAACAGTTTATAAGATTTTCACAAAATGAGTTTTAAAACCCCGACACGTGTCTCGCTATCAGAACAGCATCTTCAGGTAGGTAAACTGAGTTTTGAATTGTTCGTTCTTTTACAAAGCAGTTGAACATTTAGTGTATATACTTGTTGTTATAGTTGTGAGAGATTGTTTGAAATATTATGAAGTTTACGGCCATACCACGCTGACAATGCCAGTTCTCGTCCGAATACTGAAGCCAAGAGTGCGTTTTGTACTTGGAAATATAACTGACAAAGAAACTGCAACACCTAGAAGGAGCTGTTTAAATTTAAAATTTAACATAGATAGTATAGCAAGGAGTAAATGATTAAAATTGGAAAAAAATCGTGAAGGTTTTTTGAAATAAACATTTTTGTTACTTAAATATTGTAGTCGTTTTTTGCAAATTATTTAAATTTTACAACAAACTAGCGGTACGAGGATGTCGATGTTAAGTTGTTGTTAAAATGTCTAGAGAACCTGTACGTGGAATTTATCGCCAGTTAAATGAATTTGAAAAAGTTCGAATTATTGGTTTATGGCAGGCGGGGTTGTCATTTCGAGAAATCGCTAACCGTACGAAGAGAAATCCAACTACTGTTATGAGATGTTGTCAAGCGTGGTTTGATAATGCCCAAAATTGAAGAAGAGTAGGCACCGGACGTCGAAGGAGCACAAATGAAGTTCAAGATCGGCGTCTAAGACTTATGGCCATTAGAGACCGATTAGCGACAACTCGATCTTTGGCTGATGAGTGGTTAGGAAAACAAGGCCATCCTGTAACTGTTCGAACGGCTTACCGCCGTATAAGGTCTTTTGGACTGCAGCATTATCGACCCCATCTTGTGTTACCTCTTACGGTTGAGCCTCGACGGCAACGATTACAGTGGTGCAGAGAACGACAACATTGGAATATGGAATGGAGCGTCTTCTCTGATGAATCTCGATTTTCTGGGTGCACATGATGGCGGAAGAAGGGTAAGATGACGTTGAGGAGAAAGACGTGAACCTCATTCTGATGTTGAGCGTCATGTAAACCGGACAGTAGGCGTTATGGTGTGGGATGCTATTGCACATGGTGGAAGTAGGTCACCTTTAGTCTTTATTCGGGGTAACATGACAGCGCTGCGTTACCTTCAAGAAATAGTGAAGCCATATGAGGTTTTTTCGCAATTCCATTTTAGGGTAGCGAAAATCCATTTGCGCTTGCTCTGTACAGTTCACAACCGTTGTGAACCACTCTATGAACAAGCCTATGTTCTCCCTTACCTTAACCAGCTTGAGAATCCAATATTTCAGCAAGATAATGCTCGATCTCATGTTGCCAGCGTTAGTTTGAACTTTTTTGAAGCGACCCAAGTGAATCTTTTGCCATGGCCGCCCATATCCTCCGATCTTTCGCCCATAGAGCATGTTTGGGACATTATGGGTAGAAGGCTTGGAAATTTACCCCAGCCCCATGGACTTTGGCGGCTCTGAGACATGAAGTACAGATAGCTTGGGATAGTATCCCTCAAGAAGAAATAGACCATCTTCGTGCATCAATGCCAAGACGTGTTGGGGAGTGTATAGATAACCGCGGTGGACAAACACATTATTAACAAATTTAATAAAAAAATTTGTAAACCCTTCGTTTTTTTCTTCAAATTTTAATCATTGACCGATTGCTATACCTACTATCTATGTTTTACCAACAGCTCCTTTTGGGTGTTGCAGTTAGTATACAATTAAGTAAATGAATAGTCCACTCACCCTCCTATTCCGATAGTTTCAAATATAAAAGTTTTTATGAAAAATAATTCATATAATTACCTTTTCCTTCAGGCTTGACACAAACTACGTCACAATCCTCCTTCGATTTAAAGCGATTTTTGTTTCCTCCACAACCTCCATACCAAAATCGGGAACAGCCTCCATAGTCTTTATCGAAGAACCATTTAACAGTGTAGTTACCACAGCTTCCTCTTTCTTTGTTCAATGTACAACTCTCTAGAATTTTTCAAGAAAGTACAGATTAGCAAAGAGTTTCATTCTCCAAACAAAAGCATACCTTGGGCATTGATTGGTACCTCTTCACATCCTTCGAAATTATCACCTCTAGCTTCTGAAACTCCATCGAGGCAGCATCCAAATTTGCTTGTGGAGCAGTCGCAACCAGCCCTGTTAGGGCCTTTAGCCGGTGTTACCTCATCTGAGCAGCATCCAAATTCGGAGTAAGTACAATCGCATCCTATAAAGCCGACTGTTAAGGAAAAGAAAGAACATAATAATGAAAGCAGTCATACCAAGCTGATTCGATCCTTTAGCAGGACTAACACCATCAGGACAGCAGCCAAATTGGAATGTATGACATGGACATTCTTGGAATTCTGGCCCTTTGGCTGGTGTGAAGTCGTCTGGACAGCAACCATATTCAGAGTATTTACAATCGCAACCCTCTTTACTTGGTCCCTTCGCCAACGTTTTATTATCGGGACAACAGCCAAATGCGGAATACTCACAGCTACACCCTTCGAGCTGTGGACCTCTTGCAGGAGTGATGTTGTCTGGACAACATCCATGTTCATAGATCAAGCAACAGCCTTCCCTGTTTCGTCCATGTGATGGAGTTTTTCCATCCGGACAACAACCAAATGTACTATTTGCACAAGGCATTTCACATCCCTTGAAACTAGGACCTTTGGCTGATGTGACACCATCTGGGCAACACTTGAAGTAGGATTCTTGACAGTTGTCCCTGAATATGTCGCATCCTTCATAATCTATGCCGGTGGCAGAAGTCTTATTGTCAGGGCAACATCCATACTCCGCAGTTCTACAATCTACCATAGGCTTTGGTGTAGTGAGTTTTTCACATCCCTTCTTACCAGGACCCTTTGCAAATGTAACATTGTCATCACAACAACCATATTTGGATTTGAGACAAGGGGGCGCTGGTGGGGGACAGCCTTCGTTATCATTTCCTTCTGCAGGGGTTTTATTGTCTGGGCAGCATCCAAAAAGAGTTTCATTACAGTGAGTTTGAGGACATCCAGCCAAATTTTCGTCAAGCGCTGGAGACACCCCATCATCACAACAACCAAATTTGCTCTCTTTGCAGGTTTTCGGTATTGGACAACCTATAAATAAATATAGTTATTTTAATCGGGTACTGATGCATAGTTCAGTCTATCTCACCTTCGTCGAATGGTCCTGAAGCCGGTGTTATTTTGTCAGGACAACATCCATGTTTTGATGTATGGCAACTCTTCTTCTTCTTCTTTCTTCTGCACATCCTAGGCCTCTTCATGAAAATTTCAGTTACAGAAGAGGTAGTGCCCTCAGATGCTGAAAACAACACGATAAAAATCACATTATGGAAAAAACCATAAATTTTTTAATGCATTATTCTTCACAAAGATTCATACAGTTTTCAAAACAAACAAGGAATAATTAACTTACTCGATGTCCATAGATCGCTGATTGTGGTTCCTGTGTATTCAATAGATGACGAGTACTCCTGTGTTGATTCCGTAATTGTCGAATATTCTGTGAGTTGTTCCGTGGTTGAGCTACCGCCTGATAACTCAGTGGTAGAAATACCAGTTCCTGTATATTGTTCTGTGGTTCCAGTGAATTCTGTAGTTGAAAGTTTTCCATCTGTGTACGAAGTACTTCCGGTCGGAGTCAATGTTGTTGAGCTTCCAGAAGCTTCAGAAGACGTTTCAGTTATTGATGTAGATTCACTTATAGTACTGGACAAAATATCAGTTGTTACTCCAATATCGGTTGATGAAGTAACTCCCCCTTCAGTCGATAGAATAGAAGACGTCGAGCCAATCTCGGTAGTGGAAATGATTTCTGTTGTTAAGCCACTTTCCGAAGTTAACTCACTTCCACTTATAGTGCTACTGTCTGTTGCAGCACTAGCCTCAGTTGTCAATCCACTTTCCATAGTCTCAGCACTACCAGTTGTAGATGCGATCCCTGTATTGGTGTTAATATCAGTAGTGCTACCCTCTGATAATGTTGATCCACTCACACTGCTTTCAGTTGTTGCATTATTTTCTGATGTTGATCCAGATTCTTCTGTAGATCCCATTTCAGTCGTATTAATGTCAACTGTAGTAGCTGCGCTATCAGGTGATTGTGTCCCTTCTGTTGTGCCCCCACTTTCTAAAGTGGACCCATTTTCTGTAGTAGAGCCACTTTCTGTGGTAGGACCACTCACTGTAGATGGGCCACTGTCCGTAGTAGGGCCACTTTCAGTAGTAGGACCACTCACTGTAGATGGGCCACTGTCCGTAGTAGGACCACTTTCTGTAGTAAGGCCGCTTTCTGTAGTAAGGCCGCTTTCTGTAGTAAGGCCACTTTCTGTAGTGAGGCCACTTTCTGTAGTAAGGCCACTTTCTGTAGTGAGGCCACTGTCTGTAGTAAGGCCACTTTCTGTCGTTATTCCACTTTCTGTAGTAAGGCCGCTGTCTGTAGTAAGGCCACTTTCTGTCGTTATTCCACTTTCTGTAGTAAGTCCACTTTCTTCAGTCGATCCACTTTCAGTGATTCCATCTTCAGTAGTGGATCCACTTCCTGATGAGCTTTCATTTTCGGTGGTAGCTCCACTTTCTGATGTTGCACCACTTTCTGTTGTTGCAGTACTATCCGTTGTATCTTTTTCATCCACATTTTGTGATCCTAGAGGAGATTCTGCTGGTGCTTTGAAATCATTGTCAATGAAAGGTGTGGTAGCGGCAATTGTACTGAATGTGTCTTCTGTGGTAGAATACATATCGCTTGTTGTAGAACCAGATCCTTCAAATTCTTCTATTGTGGTGCCATCTCCAGAACCTAATTCTAGATTCATCAAGGTCACTTTTTCTGTTGTTGCTGCTGGCTGATCACCGAGCATGAATTCCTCGTCTTCAAGTGATGGCTCAGAAGAAACAGATTTTTCAGCAACAGGAATTTCGTAGGCACTAGATTCCTGAGAATGTAACACAATCATTAAAATTATCTCAATATGAGGTTCGTATATTAAATAACAAATAACAAGTAGTATAGAGTGAGTAAAAATTATCGTAGAAAATTCATACTTTCGGTATTTACTATATTGCAGATAAATGCTCCTAGTGGTCAACTTTTATTGACATGCACTCTCTACAAAAGTTGGAGGGTACTGAGGGTAGTTGAGTTTTTTAAATGACAACCCCATATCACTTTCTTGAGTTACTCAAAAAAAAAACATTGCAACGTTTCGATGCAACTGGCATGGTGAAATTTTTTCAAAAGACTTTGGACCGCAAAAAAAGGTGCAAACATTGAGATTGATTAAGAGGCATAACCTCAAACTACAATCACCCTAATGTTATTTATTTTTTTCCGATTTAATGTTATTTTGTTTATTCCAATCATTTTCACTAAACTTATGGAATCTGCGAAAATATGCAGGGTTGAATTTAAAAATTTATGGTTATGGTTTTCACTCAAAAACACCCAATTTTCCTCATGTTATTACCTTGATAGGTTCTAATGTTTCAGCATCCACCCATTCTCCATCATCACAAGTGTCTGATTGAACGAACTCGTAGTCATCGTTTGAAGCTTTGTTTGCTTCCGTTGTAGAGCTTGATATTTCATCAGTTTCAGTCGTGGAGACATCCGTTGAAGTTTCGGTGGTAGAGACTGGAGTTTCTGAACTTTCACTAGTTTCAATAGTACTGGAAGAGGGAGCTTGACTGGTGATCTCGGTAGTAGACGGTTCTGTGAATTCTGTGCTCATTGCAGACGACATCGTTGATGCTTCTTGTGTAGATGTTTCAGATGTTAATGTAGACGCTTCATTGGTAGAAGTCTCTGGTGACATTGAGGAGGTTGTTTCTGTACTGGATTCGGAAGTTTCGGGAGTTGAAAGATCGTTTATTGTACTTTCCAGGAGTGATGGTGTTGTTGCCTCTGTAACGAGAAATGAGGACTGTGTAGTTTTTCGGAACTCAAAAATGAATTCAAGAATTGAGACTCAATGGGATTCACAGAACTCAATTTTGCAATAGCACAAGAAAAAGTCTTCAAATGAAATGACATTTCTTTATAATTTTTCAACAGCCTGTATCTTCTGAGCCGAACCGGTTCGGAAATAAAGCTAAATGAAAGAAGTGTTTATTTTCACCACCAGAAACTATTGTTAAAATATTTGTACCCTGTATTTTATATGAAAACTCTTATTGGAACAAAATATTTTCCGTGCCATATAATAAAATCTACTGACTTTTCATTAAAAAAAATTGTCACCAGGTGGCTTATGGCTTGTTTGGAAATCCCAACAAGATGTAAGTAACTTATTTATAATACATCCCAAACTGAAACTTCGTGAATTTGACATGAACAAACATGATGACAAACCTTCATTTTCGGCACAAGTACGTGTATTGCAAACTTCTTGACTGAACATTATGGTCTTCTGATCACATTCGGTTTCCCGTACAACTTCGTTGTCCAAGATGCATACAACTTTTCTTGTTCTGTAGCCACCTCCGCATTTCTTGGAACACTGAAATGAAAAAGATTCAACGAATTGAATGTGAGTTATTCAGTTTTGTTCATCAGATTTTTTCCTCATTGGCTGTGTAATTTCAATATTTCTAATTTAATGGTAAATAGTTACGTCAGATATAATTTGGAATTATCCTCAATTTTTTTATCACAGCATATGCAAGTTTAAACTGAATAATTATGAGTTTTATTCATGAATTTTTCAAATGCACCTCGGAAACTATTCAAAAATCATTCTGCAAATATAAGGTTTCAAAATTTAAATCCCTTCGTTTCTAGTTTACTATTTGGCAATAGCGCCTACTAGAAAATAAAAAGAACAATGGCTTGTTTATAAAATAACAGCTGTTGATTTGCAGCCATCTTTGTCTATATCATCAAGGTAATGAATTTGTTGTCCTTTATTATCAACTCATATTTCAGTCGATGTTGCCAACTTGTGCAATAGAAACGGAACGCTTTAAACTTTATATACCCATTTTTATTTCTTATTTTCAAGTAGTTAAAATAATTTTTTTTCGGAAACGGTTGAAGTGGTTATTTCAAAATGTGACGTTTCAAAGATATTTAATAAAATTATTATTTTCGTCAGAAGGAGTATTCCCTATTGACTGTTTGTCCTAAAGAGCGATGATCTTTGGATGATTGGAAGAGAAATTCTTCATATTGTTATGATCGACCTAGTACGCTTCTCCAAGTGAAGACAAGTTTTATCCAATGAAACACAAATTCAATATTTCCAATTATTTCAATATTAGCTAAAGTTTGATTTCACGGTTACTCTCACACGGTATATTATCTCTGAAATTGTTCGAAAAAAAACAGAAATAATAAATAAATAATAAATAAACCACGTGCTATAACACCCTCAGTAGAAGACTGTTTAACTCTTTCGTTGAGAAAGACAACTTCGTTATTCTTCACTACCGATTTAGTACACATATACTCCATTCACATTTATTTTAGCAGTCGGTTGGCCATGAAATAATTTTCTCAAGTTTTCGTAACTAGAACGGATTAAGATTGGCACTCATGCATGAAATGTCGTTATAACGCCGTTGCCACAACTTATATCAATTTTTAAGTGCTATTTAGAATTCAGGTCCGCTCATTCAAATAGTTATACCCTGATATTCTAAAATCCATAATACGTCAGACGGTAGCGAACATTTTCAATGTAAGAGATTTTATATTATGTTTCATCTGAATCTAAACGACTTATATTTCAGCTGAATATTTCCACAATCAGAAAGATTGTGAATGAAGAGGATGACAAAGAATTTCCTTTTATTGGGAGACCCAAAAAAGTGGTAGCATTTGAGAATTTTATGTTTGAGTAAATTAATGCGAAAAGTTTACTACAGGATTTTCAATGAATGTCATCGTAGAATGAGTTCACCAATAAATACCTAATTATTGTTATTATATCAATGTATTAAGATGAACAGCCACAAATAAGCGCCAATTGTCCTGTTAATTGTTTATTCATGTGAATTTTTTGTTCTAAAGTGAAGTTCATCTTGACTTGAAACTTCCTTTAATTCATTTACTTCTATCGATGCAAGATGATTTTAGTTGAAGAATTTAACATTTTTGTAATGATCTGTTAATTCCTTCGGGAGATACCCATTCCCAACCACTGCATCATATTTATTCAATCTTCGGGTTAATATTTTTGAAATCTACAACTCATGTAACGTATTCAAACTTTAGCCAAAGAAGATAACGAACATTAACTCTCCCCAAGCTAGTGCATATTATGATATTATTCTGATCTCTTGTATTTTACATGCAAATAACTGTATTTGACATGCCTTCAATCAGTTTGTATAAACTTCAATTATCTTCGTCACATAATTTCCGAAATTCGACATAGTGAAAAAATACGTAATAACAGAAACTTTTACGTAGAACGGGCAACATAGCGTTGATATAAAACCCAAAAATGTTTTGACAACCTTCATAACCCCACATTTTCGTACTATACAGAGTGAAATGTGTCAAATTTCCAGGGCCAACCGAGTACTAAAATAAATGTGAATGGAGTAGGTATACCCAATAAAAATGCATTCATTCTAACAGCCAATTTATGATAAACTTCAGAGCTTCCTTTTGTTCTAAAGAAAGGGACACAAAAATAAACGTTAATAAGAGACAATAAAATCGATCATGAAAATGTCCCTTGATAAACTAATAAAATTTACCTCTTTCCAAGGACCGCTAAACCATTCTCCGGCGCATTTCTTTTCTGCCGTGCAGTTCCTTATTGTTTGGTATTTTTTCGTCTGGTCACATTTGGAAGCATCAACCTTAGTCACAGTTTTCCCATCGGTGGCTCCACAAAAAACACTTCTGGTCTGGATGCCTTGGCCGCATTTCGCCGAGCACTGCAAACCACTTCACAATTACAATAAGAAAATACGAGTTACATAAAAAGATCGTAAAATGTTGTTAGTATTTTGAAATTACCTCGCTCCATTGTGAGGCGTAGAAAAGGTAGTCACAGGAAGTATTCGTTACTTCGCACTTCCTCAAAGATGCTGGTTTGAGTTCTGGTTCACACAAGCTGTCGGGGTATATTTTTCCTTTTATGGAGGCACAATGGACTTTTCTTGTTTCGTTGGAGAGTCCACATTTGCTTTCACACTGTAAATCATGAAAATAATTGAGCAAAGCATACCACACTATCTACCTATGAAGGGTGAGTCTTTGTCTTGTATATATATTTCAACAGAAGATTCCTGAGGTCGAAGAAACTCTTTTTCTTTCTACCGTTTTTTACAATTCGGCTCGGTTGAAAATATACCTCTGAGGGAGTTGGGAAACTGTTCAAGGGCATTGACAACATTGAGGTTCCATTCAGATCTTCAAATACACTGGGAGAACAACTTGTCAGGACTAAGGACTCAATCAACAAATTGGAAAGATCGGGAGTATACAGGTTGAAATGTGGGAGCTGCAATACCATTTATATCGGAAGAAGTGGCAGAAACATCAGTACTAGAGTGAATGAACATCTTATGAGCTCCAGAAAAGATAGCAATGACAAATCTATTTTTGGTGTACATTTAAGAGAG
Organism: Coccinella septempunctata; assembly: GCF_907165205.1. Lineage (NCBI taxonomy): Eukaryota > Metazoa > Arthropoda > Insecta > Coleoptera > Coccinellidae > Coccinella > Coccinella septempunctata. The sequence continues at coordinate 6,178,806 of NC_058190.1, read as the reverse complement.
AATAATCACGAATTCAATAAAAAGGAGAATACTACATTATTGCACCAATGTGACTTCGGAAAGATATTGGAATTTCTTGAAGAAGCTGAAATATACGAACACATCAACATCCCTCTTTTCGATACTCTCAATGCCAAAATGGTTAACACCTTTCAAGACACTTTCAAGCTATTGGAAAAACGCCACTTATAAGGAGAAGGAAAGTACATGAAATATGACGTTGAAAATTGAATAATTACCGACGCCACATACATACACGCAACATGAGAATAACGACACCACCTGTCAGACCTGTTTTGTTTCGTTATTCAGATTATTATTCTGAAGGGAATTTTGTTGTCATTATAGTGTTTTGTGTTTGGCAACGTTTTGCAGGAAAATATCATTCATTTACTTATATGAAAATGAATAGGTTGAATCTAGTAACTTCTGTACGAAATGAAATAAACAATGAAAATAAATATTTGGGAAAAATATCCGAGCTAATATGGGTAGTTGCAAGCTGAATTCGTTATTACTATCGAAAATGAAATCAAGAGAAGAATATTCAATATTTATTGCTAACGAAATTGCGGTAACTCATTCATTGTATTATAAATACTACTTCGTTCACCAAATGGAATAGAAAAAGTGAGTTAATGCTTGCTTTTCGTATAAAGTAGCTTGATTCGGAGGGTCAAAATTTGATGCTTGGAAAAACTTCAGTGTCAGATTTCCAGAGGTGGCATAGCTCATTATGAAAACATAATATGGCTTATATCTTTTAATCTAGGCCAAATAAAAAAAAAACAGCAACAAAGGTGTTTCCTTTGTCCTCTAAAAATCTACTGTTAAAATATCAGGGTGTAAACGGACAAATGAAAACCGTGAATAAAGGGCATAAAGCTGCGTTCAAAAACACCGCATATGTGTGTGTTAGGTAATCCGTTTTCGATATTTATACAGCGGGTTTTCTGTAGTTTCTCAAACTTTGGTTTGGCTATAACTCCTGAAATTCATTATCGATTCGACTGAAAATTTATATCTAAGTTGAAGCTGTTACTTTCAATGAAACAGAACATCAAAATTCGACAAATCAGGACCGGATAATTGACTTGTAATCAGAAGCACGGGCGTAGCCAGGGGGGGGGGGTTTGGGGGTTCAACCCCCCCCCCAGAAATATTATAGGTATACATAATATCATTTTCAAAAAGTCTCACTTTACATGTCAAAATCAGAAAAATTTCATTCAAAACCCCCCCCGAAACTCAATCCTGGCTACGCCCATGATCAGAAGCCTCTAAGGAATAGAGCACTTCATGAAAATGGATTTAGAAATTTTTAATAGCAATTTTTCTTCAAAAAATATGCTGTTGAATGTATTCAACAATTGTACCATATTCGGTTATTTAAAGTTATCATTCACAATGATAAAATATTGTGTAATCGATAATACAAAAATATGGAAAGAAAAACTGCGCTTACTTGAAACTTATAATTGAAACTTGGTCTTCAGAATAAATTGTCTTTCTGTGGATAACTAGTTGTGTCAGATTTGAGTTTTGTAGAGCTGTTTTCATTCTTAATTTAATACAACATTTTGGAAACATAATTATATCAATTTTGATTGCTGATTGATATGCTCTGAATTTGAATATTTCTTCTTTTCAAATACTCTCCTAGGTTATATTTAAATATTCCACTTCTGTGATTGAATTTACAGAAATTATTGAAGATCTTTTATGACCAGATTTAAGCTGCGTCTGGGCTTTCAAGTCCTACTGGGATGTCAATCATTCTTGAATGGACTATAGGTATACTACTTCACCCCATTTTCACGTGGTTTATGTTTGTTTGAGGGTCCGGACAAGAAGAAGATTGTGATGGCAATAATTGTAAAAAATTTTGTGTATAGTCCGTTCAAGAATGATTGACATCCCAGTTAGTCTTGAAAATCCAGACGCAGCTTAATATCTGATCACAAAATATCTTCAATAATTTGTGTAGTTTAACTCACAGAACAGGAATATGCAAATATAACCTAGACAAGTATTTGAAAAGAAGAAATATTTGAATTCAGAGTATATTAATAAGCATTCAAAATTGAAACACTTATGTTTTCAATTTGTTCGATTAAATTAAGAACATAAATAGTATAAAATTCAAATTATCGCCGTTCAGTGCATAGATTCACGATTCACACATAATAGGACTATAGATCACTGTTTATTCACAATACCAACCTGAATTCCGCAAAACAAAATCTCAACTTATGAGCTATTACCAACTTAAATTCGATTTTCCACAACCTCCCGAGATGTCAATCATTCTTGAATGGACTATATAATTAGAGTTTAGAAGAATTTTATTGGTGAGTTTTTGAACTACCTAAAAGTCTTTATCGGGTATCCAAATGAGCAATTTCATAAAAACGTTAAAAGTTACTAAATAATGAGAAAAATTTGGAAACATTGAGGCCCAGTTGCTCAGTTCAGGATCAAGCCGAGACTAAAGTTGATCTAGGATTAACTTTAATCCCGAACTGGGAAACCGGGCCTAAGTTTCTATTTTCATTACCAAGCAGAAATCTAACTAATATTCAAAACGAAAACGATATGTATGATTCATACATATCGAGATAAGTTTTTTTTCTCGTTGCTTTGCGATAATTTAGATCACAAAGGATTTAGGGTCGTAGTAGGATGTGTGTCAATAATCGTTATTAATATTTTTTCCGCTGACCTCTTAAAAATAAATAATAAATAAATAAATAGCTTTATTTTTCTATAGGTAAAAAAACCCAATTACAGAAAAATTAACAAATGCTAATTAAAAACAAATTATCATTACTTGATATAGCTCTGCCTAACAGTGGTCAAATTGTCAAAGAAAATGTCACACATCTCACAAAGGTTGTTCATAAGGCTACACATATGCGTTCGAACCATACAATTATTCCTACAAGGAACTAGTAAAATACAGGCCTAGATCGCATGTTGGGCCTTGGAACATAGAAGTTGAGCCTCTCCAGTAAGTAGGGACAATCAACACTACCATGAATAAGTTTGTACATAAAGATGACTGCCTGCAAACCCCATCGATCAGCCAGAGAGACAGCACCGAACCTCTGCAAGAGAGCATCATTGTCGGTACCCCTAGGTGGATAGACGCCATCCTCCCTATATGCTAGGAATTTATAAAATCTGCGTTGAATTGCCTCCAAACGCTTAGTATGACAGGCGTAAATGGGCTGCCAAATGAACGAGGCATACTCGAGTTTAGTTCTCAACAGGGTGTTAAATAGGAGAATAAGTGTTCTGGAATTCTGAAAATGATTTGCGTTGCGAATTATGAAGCCACACAACCCAGAAGCAGCACTCAGCAAATCATTTATGTGAGAAACAAATGACATCTTACCATCAAACAGAACTCCAAGGTCCCGAACAACGTTCAATCTTAAAAATTTAACATTTCCCAAAGAATAATCTAACAAAAGGGGTTCCACCTTTCTTGTAAAAGAAATTATATTACACTCAGAAATATTCAACTCTAGACGATTATTCTCACACCATTTCAATAATTTGACTAAAGCATTCTGCAATCTGAAACAGTCCTGTATACAAGTCACTCGGAGAATGAGCTTGAAGTCATGCGCAAATAGCAGCCTCATCACATCAATCGCAGAAATCAAATCATCGACGAACAAAAAATAGAAGTGGGCCGAGATTAGAGCCCTGGGGTATACCAGATTTGGATAAATACTTAGAAGAACGAAACCCTTCCAAGAAGACAAACTGCCTGCGATGCAACAGATAGGACCTAAGGAGACATGACAACCGCGTACTGAACCCAAATCTGTTTTCCAACGTATTCAGCAAAATTTGGTGATCCACCCTATCGAAGGCCTTCTGAAAATCCGTGAAGACGACATCGATCTGACCGGAATCATCCAAAGTTTCTAATAGAAATTGAGAAAGCGTGGCCAGATTTGTAACTCATGATCTACCAGGCATAAAACCATGCTGTTGTTGACTTATCTGGTTCTTAATTCTTAATAATAGCACTGTTTAACGTACACGAAATTAGCTGTTAATGAACCTTTTTAGTGGTTAATTTCCTATTAATACATTATTGTCATGGGTAATCGAATATAGATGACAGAAGTATTCAGCAACTTCCCAAATAATTATTTTATTTGTATGTCGCATTGATTTTTGTAGTACCTAGCGGGTGAATTGAGAAGAGATGAATTGTGGAGGTTGCAGAAAAATTATGATGGTGAGAGAGTAATCAATATATCCATGTACTACAACTCCAGCTTTCACCAGCTCCACACATTCTTTAACAGATATTATAGGGAAAGATAACAATGTGATTTACTCGAAATGTCACAACTCGAAAATTTATAAAGTGTCAAATTTGACTAGGTACCGATAGAAAATTTTTGCAATCAAGAATTCAAATTTAATTCGAAATGTGGTCGACGGAAAAATCTTGTAATCAACTCGTTTATTAATTGAGCGATTAATAATCTCGAACATTAAATAAATTAAAATATCTCAATCATTAATCGCTCTCATTAATAACCTAGTTGATTAAATAACTATTTCCACTTTGTCATTTTGAAATTGATTGATTTCTGGTTAAACGTTTCATTTTGTCCAATTCAACCTTTGGTTAAAAAAGCTCCACCTCTAAATACACCCTGTATATTCGATTCAATGGTACTTACCCCACTCCAGGCTGAAGCGATCCAGTCAACTCCTTCACATGGTCTCAAGTTACAAGGCATTTTCTCATCAGGTTTCGGTTCGGTACAATCCGAATCCTTCAGAATTTCCACGCGAGTACCATTCTTAGTGAAGCATTTAACCTTTCTTGTTTGAAAACCATCACCACAAAGATGATCGCACTGTAAAATTTACGATAAGTGTCAAGATGTATTTCCAATATCAACACTTACAGCTTTCCATGGACCTGTATGCCATTTTGGGCAAATCGGGCCCCTGGAACAAGGTTTCGTAGTTGGAGGTTTCGATTGACCTGCGCACTGCTCGTCTTCGACTATTGTTGATATCCCATGGTTGATTTGCTGGCAGGTAACTTCTCGAACCTCTTCGCCTTTGCCGCCGCACGGGGCCGAGCATTTTCCCCATGGATATGGCACCCATTGAGCTGAACAGGGTTCGATATTGCATTCTTGAACTTGTGCTGGTTTGGTGTTCGTATCGCAGAGACGTTCGTCCACTGGGTTGAGGGTTTCCCGGCCAACGCAGGTTACATTCCTGTATTGCAGTCCTGAAACAGTGTGTAGGCTAAAAGGCGAAGACTAGAATTTCTATACAGGGTGTTCCATCAGATTGGAACTACCCGATACGATTTGTTGAGAATTTATAATCTGCACAACTGCACATCTCCATCGAGTGGTCAAGAAACGAGACCTGGGATCCAGATCCGGTTCTGTAAAATTATATAACACGGAAATATGTTCATAAAATGTCCTTTTGTATGTCGAAATTGAAATGAAAATAAGAAACTCATACTAAAAGATTAGAAAAATTAAATACGATGAAATGAAGAAGTTACTCCAATTGTAGATCCAATGTGAAATATGGTAAAATAAAACTGAGGATAAAACTTTTGCTACCTTTGTCCGAAATTTGTATTAGTACACTTTGAATACTCTTTTCTGCTCAAAACTCAACGAATTAGAAAATAATAACAAGGTCACTCGGGAATCAGAGGCCAATACGAGGATCTATTGATATCTAGTTAGCCTAGACCAGTTCCATGCATAAAAAAATATTCCGTTACCATAGCAACGAACATGGGCGCCCGCATGGGGGGGCCAGGGGGGGGGGGCACGGCCCCCCCTGAGATTTTGATCACCTGATTTTTTTTCAGCACAACACCTTCAATATTTTCCTTTGTTTTGTGGAACTCATTGGTTAGCTAGATATAAATCTTTGCGAGTTTTCGCTGAAAACTTTGAAACTATATTCAAAAAGAAATTTCAATGAATTCTTCAACAACAAAAAGAGCTGCTCAGTTATGGGCTGCAATAAACTCTTTCACTTTTGTGGTTTGTTTAACGGTAGCAAGTAAATATTCAAATATATTGGAACCAATAGCAAATACAGTACAATTTTGTAGATGTTCAACGTCACATAAATTGTATTATAGATATATGTGGAAAATATCGTTTCGATGATGCATGCTTTATGCTTCACAGAAATTTTTTCCAAAGCATCATCTATTGCTCAGAGTCTCGGATATAGAGATTGGAAAACAACGACTTTGCGGTAGACAAATGTACATAGGCTTGTTCATAACGGTTGTAAACTGTACAGAGCAAGCGCAAATGGATTTTCGTCCGCCTAAAATGGAATTGCGCTTGCTCTGTACAGTTCACAACCGTTGTGAACCACTCTACGAACAAACCTTATATCTAATTATGAAGCATCTTCAGCTGAAGATTACTTCAAAAAATCTATATTCATCCAATATTTAGATCATCTGATTTCAGCCCTTGAAACGAGATTCTCAAAAGAACATGAAAAGGTTTTTTCTTTCTTCAATATTTTGCCCAAGAATTCAAAATTCTTGGAGCAATTTTATGGAGCTTGCTGCAGCTGTTCGGTCTTGACGATCATTTAATTTATTCCATCTTTTTGGAAATTTCTCGATAGCCACCGTTAGAGTAATTTTTCTCTCAATAAATCTAACCGTAGATGGAAATGTGAAAGATATTCTGAGCAACTCCTCTAGTTGAAAATCTGAAGATTTTATGGAGCTCGATGCAGCCGTTCGTTCTTGACGATCATTTAATCGATTCCATCTTTTTGGAAATTTTTCAATAGACACCGTAAGATAAATTTTTCTTTCAGTAAAACTAATCGTAGATGATATTTTGCCCCCCCTGAGAAAAAATTTCTGCGGGCGCCCATGGCAACGAACAATAACTCATTAGAAGTGTCAGTGTGAATTTTGAGCTCAAAAAAGTAAACCAGAGTTACGCAATAAATTAAAAGACAGAAGATGTCCAACGAAATTGTGAAAATCGAATAATTGGATTATCGATCCATCATCAAGTACCTGTATTTAAAAGGGTTAAGACGTAAGCAGTTTTACGAAGATATCCTTAATACCCTTGGTGATCAATGTCCTTCGTATGCGGCCGTGAAAAATTGGACTGCAAGCTTCAAAAGAGGTAAATTTTCCATTGAAGATGATGACCGATCGGGAAGGCCAGTTTCTGTATCAGTCCCCGAAAATATCGATGCAGTTCATGACATGATTTTATCAGATCGTCGAATTGGGCTAAAACGGATATCTGAAGCACTGAATATTTCACGAACGCGTTCATCATATAGTTCACGTCAATTTGGACATGAGAAAAATTGCTGCAAAATGGATCACCAAATGTTTGAATGTTGACCAAAAGCGTGCAAGGGTAGAAGCATCGCGTTCGATCTGTGCTCGATTTGAAAACGATGTAGACTTCTTAAACCGAATTGTTACTATGGATGAGACTTGGGTACATTTCTACGATCCAGAAACAAAGCAACAATCGATGGAATGGCGAGACTCTGGTTCTCCAAGACCTAAGAAATTTCGTGTCCAAAAATCTGCTGGAAAAGTTCTTGCTTCAGTTTTTTGGGATTGGCTTGGAGTAATCATGATTCATTTTTAGGATAAGGATAGAACAATAACCGGAGATTACTATTCGACATTACTGACGACTCTAAGGGAAAAAATTAAAGAGAAAAGACGCGAAAAGCTATCCAAATCAAAGATTGATTTGATTGGTACCTTTGAATCCTATTTTCAAACTCAGCTCACTTTTCTCTGATTCAAAAAGAAAATTTATACTCTGCAATAAAAATTTAGTTGGGAGATTCGTGCTAAAATTAATTATATTATGATGAACTTCTAAAATATTAAAAAAAAAACAATTCAATAAAAAAAACAAAAATATTTACCTCCTCCACAAGTAACACTGCACGGATTGAAGGGGTCGAAAGTCCAAGCGTAAATTTCTGAATCATTACCTGGACTCACCATCGTAGGTACACTGTATTCGTAATCAACGCCAACATTGGTGTCTTGGTAGAGCAACTGAAATTATCCAGATATTTCAAATATTGGATCTTGGTAACTCTACATATGCATATTTCAAAATCTTAATATCCTTAATTTTAACGAGCAGTTGATATTGGGAATACTCACAACAATAATAAGTGGTTCATCAGTAGGTCCAAGTGCAGATATTTTGTCTGGTGCAGAAAATCCTTGTGGAAACCTGTCGTATTTGAAAGCACATCCTGCGAATTCCTTTGTTCTAGGAAAATCTATTCTCCAGTTTCCGTTGAGGTAATAATGTCCAGAGGTATTTCTTATAGCTGTATTGAAATTGATATAGAATTCTTAACTTGAAATGAAAAACAGTGATATGTAGCTCACCTAGGTAATTATTTGAGGGCTCAACTTCCTGCACCATTATATTTGTGGCTCCTCTGGGTATCAAGATTATGTTATTGTACCCTGTGAATTTCATTTGCATAAGTAGTGTTTGCATGGTATTAAATATCAGAAAATTAAATTGAAGGACATTTTCCTAAGAATAATGAAAATTTATGCTTAGTGGGTGAGCCCACGATGCTAAATAGGAATTTAATCGAGCATCGTGAAGAGTAAATGGGTTTTGAAGATAAGATGGTATGGTGGAAACCAAAAATGTTATATGGGGTAAAGAGTTTCATCGCTGGGTTGAGCATCTATAGAGGGTCAAAACATAAAAAATATCATACTCTAGCTTGTCTTAATATTTTTATACCTATACCATTCGTAATCCACATGAGAAGCATTTACCTTATTAAACCATAGGGTGTTCTCAAAGGTGAGGCTTTTTTTTAACAGGTAATAGAACTCCTCAAAATAAGTCATGGTACCAAAAATCGTTTATATAAAATATTCACCAGGGCTGAGTATATCGAAACCAAAGTCACTCGAAAATCTGAGAAATTCCCGCTCCGGATCTGCATACCTATTCAAAGTATGGTTTCGGTAGTGCTTATCGGATGCAAAGCTACAGTGCTACAGAATGTGACTGCAGCTTGGTAATTGCATATGGGCAGTCACATTCTGCAGCCACTGCATGCATCCGACATCCATTCTGTTTACTGACGAAGCCCCTTTCACAAGAAATGGAGTGAACAATTTCCACAATACCGATGTATGTATGGTCTACAGAAAATCCTCACGCTATCAGAAGAACAGATTTTCAGCAAAGGTTTTCCTTCAATGTCTGGGTCGGACTCCTGTGTGGAATGCTTATTGAGCCTTTTTTTTCTACCACCACGAATGTAATGTGAAGACTTTCTCCATTTTCTCCAGAACAATTTGCCAGGATGCTAGAAGATGTTCCTCTCAATATTCGGCAGAGAATGTGGTTGTTAGTGGATGGAGCATCACCCCACTTTCGAAGAAACGTTCGAAATTATTTAAATAATGTGTTCCCGAAAAGGTGAATAAGAGGTGGTAGATCAATTTCTTGGCCTGTGCGCTCCCCGGATCTCAACCCCTGTGATTTCTTTCTTTGGGGTCATTTGAAAACATTAGTGTACAGCGCATCCCATTTTGGGTGAAACAGCCAGGTTTCTGGCTATTTAACCTAGGGCCTTGAGGTTTTTACGTTCCTGTCCTACTTTTTTACGACCAAGTTGGCCTGATCAGATTTTTCATAACTGTTTCCGTTTATGAGATACAGGGCGATTTTGTAAATTGATACTTTTCGGATCCTTCCTTCATCTCCGAAGTTATGAGAAATAATGCTGAGATAAAAACTACGTCTCATACAGAATTCTGCAAAGAATCCAGGGGCCTACTCAATATTTTTTTTTTGGTATGATTTTGAAGATACGACACAAACCTATATTTTTTTCAATGAAACACCCTGTATTTTATTACTTTTTAGAGTACCTGGTCGCGATGTTAGGGATAAAAGCCTATTCAACAACCCTTACCGTAGAACGAATACAGGACAGCACTCTCCGATCATACGTATGCAGGCCGCTTTTGACTCCCTCGGGTTAAGTGAGCGTGCTGACGTTTTCTCGGACGGGTTTGAGAGTTTTAAAAAATTCATTAAAAACTTTTTTTTCTCTTCTTATTGTACAGTAAACCACTGATCAATTATGTAGTGTGAATTTGACTTGTATGTATATTTTGTAATTTGTGGTTGCTTTATTGGTACATTGTACTGTTCGCAACCTAAATGCTAATAAATAAATAAATAAATAAATAAATAAATTACTTCGTTGAATTTGTTAATTTTTTCCCTTCAAAATGACGTATAATATTATATAGGTGGGATGTCCAGAAATGCTAAAAAACACTTAAACATCAAATAATGATGATTTTTGTTAGTGGGCCATGGATTTCCCATATAAAAGATGAATCATTTGGATAATTTTCATTTGTGATTTTTACTTATAGGATAGTAAGATAGTACACTGATCACTAACACGAAAAACAAAACGTAGGTACCTACCTATATGAAATCATAATACAAATTACATACAGAAGAAATACCCAATAAAATATTTATCATTGATACAAATTTTCGCCATTACATAATATCTTACTAATTAAACTGTTCAAATTGTTGTCCATTTTCCCTAATACATAATTGACAAACCTTTTCAATATACGGCTGAGTGCATTTAATATTAAAAAAGGGCGGTTTTGTAAATCCTGGGAAGCTGCCTATGTTGATGCACGAATTTCTTCGGGACTGTTGTGTCTGAAAGACAATAATAAATAATTCATAGCGATGACAGCTAGATCAGATTTGTTTTTTTCTCTCCAATATGCCTACTTGATAAAACAATGCTGCCAAATGCGTAGTAGCCACAATAACAACAAGGATGTTTTTATCAACCATGACCTATTACTTTTAATATTCAAAAGTAATAATTCTCTTCTTGAAACTTGGGAAATTCATGGCCCACTAACAAAAAATCATCATTATAAGATGTTTTAGTTTTTTTTTAGCATTTCTGAACATCATACCTATATAGTATTATACATCATTTTGAAGGGAAAAAAATAACGAATTCAACGAAGTAATAAAATACAGGGATTCCATTGAAAAAAATATAGGTTTGTGTCGTATCTTCACAATCATATCCCGAAAAAAAATTGAGTACGCCCCTGGATTCTACGCAGAATTCTGTATCAGACGCAGTTTTTTGCTCAGCATTATTTCTAATAACTTCGGAGATGAAGGAAGGGTCCGAAAAGTATCAATTTCCAAAATCGCCCTGTATCTCATAAACAAAAACAGTTATGCAAAACCTGATTAGGACAACTTGAGTTTCACAAAAAAGTAGAATAGGAACGTAAATAAATTTGTAAAAATGAACAGTGTCAGTGTTCTTGAGAAAACAACCTTCTATTTTCTCTTCTATGATTTCCATTCTTATAAATTCTTTTGCCGAGAAGAGATCGCAAAGAAAGCCGAGCACTCTATTTATTTGGTGAAAAGATTCTGACTGAATCCATATGGCATCGTGATTCATCACAGGTGATATATCCTGAAAGACAGATACTACGATCCAAAGTCATATTAAGATATTGATGCCCAAGGCTTTTGAATGTTTTTTATATTGAATATTTTATATGAGCAACTGCCGGCGAAATGATCTCTTTTAATGAGCTCTACCACCTGTCAAAAAAAGGCTCACCTTAAAAAACACCCTGTATAAATAACTTTCGCTTGGACAAACATTTGATTCCTCATATAAATGAATATTCAGTGGACAAAAATCGGCATTTTTAGAGAAGGTTACAAAACTTGTGAACAAACTTTTGTGAAGCATTATATTCTCTGCAAGACCAATCCAGTTCTACTTGATTCTACGGAAAATTCATTCACACACTCGATTTTTTTTATTATACAAACTGAACTTTTCGATCCCATTCGAAATGCATGAAAGACAGATGAAAAATAACTCACCAACTTGCAAATCTTGTTTGTCGTATCGTCCTTTTATTGTTTGACAAGTGCTGCCATCTCCACCACATTTTCTACAGTTATCTTCTTTCATTGGGGATCCTAACATCATATCACAGCCAACGTGCTGGAAAAATAGAAAATGTTTTGAAAATCGCAATACAACACATATATGATGAGTAATATAATAGAGTATTGCAACAAAAATATTGCTCTGTATTTTCATTGCTCGATTGCATAGAGAGTGTTTTCAAACGTGCCTTTTTTATTGGTCAAAAATCAGCTCCCTGTAACAATCACAAAATAAACTGAGCAGCAAATAAAGTAGGACAGCTGAAAAATGAGCTGAGTTTTACTAGGCATAACTTCATTACATCACCTCTTTATATTGAAATTCTAAATTTTAGTTATAACTTCGACCGTTATTCTCCGATGATGCACAATTGTTAGTTTTTACTGGCTCAGGGATTTTTTTTCAAGCTTTTGGTAAGAACAACTGTTAAAAATTGAGCGAAGCCCCCCTCCGACCTCTCTCTAGTCGACGCTACTGACCAGCTCCGGTGGCCACGCATGGTACCCCGATTCGTGCGCTGGTTGAACGACGCAGCGGCCCCACTTTCCGTGTTTTTCAGAAGTGAAAAACCACACATTTTACACATTTTTTTCTTAAGAATTCTCTTTGTTAGCTTCGTTGAATTGACTTGGCGCTGCTATCATTGTGATTTTGTAACACCTCATTTTAAGTTCACCTCTTCTAGTTGTTCTCAATTTTCAAGTCTTCTCGCACAATCCTGGTGCTAAATTGTTCTTCTCATAAGGTAAAGTACACTCAGACTGCTCAAAATTATGAATTACACCATTTTCATGATAATTTCATTGTAATGAAATTAGTCCACGTGCAAGAGATTTCAGAATCTAGAAATAGATTCTTAATCCTTGCTAGCACTGCTCAACTGAAACGTCCACTCAAGACAAATCGAACCATTGCCGTCTCAGAAATATATATTTTATTATATTTCTTAATTTATATAGATTTTCAGACTTCTCTAGATCTTCTCACATGAAAATGGGTATGTAGCACCAGGATTGAAACTTCTCAAGTCCATCTCAATAAAAATGATTATTGATTCATTGTCTGCTCATAATATTCCTTATTATTAGAATCAGTTTAATCATTTTTAAGACAACTCTTATGATCACCTCGATGTACATATGACTAATTATTTACTGTTGTTGAGTTTCAGATGAATGAATTCTCATATTCTCCAGGGTGGACCCTGGATCTAGCTGTTTTCTTCAGAACAGGATGTGAACACCTCAACTTTAGTTAAGCGATCAATGATATTGCTCGATACACCTCGACCTAGGCTCCACCCTGGAAAGTCTGCTCGAATACTCGTGTCTACTCATTTGGTATGGTCTACTCTTTATAATGTGTACTCTCATTGGTTCTTTTCTATATTCATTCATCGGATTCAACATACATGTTAGTTTTCTCAGCCTTCAGCACATCTCAAAATCTACGATTAGAGATTTATTTAACTCAGTACTCTCATGACTTCTCTTAATTTATCAATAGTTTCTTCTGTTTTTCTGATGAACGTTCTAATCGTGCTTACTTGTAAGCAGTTCGTCTCTGTAAATGTTGAATTCATTGATAAATTTTTGCACTCTTCAAGATCATCTCACTGTATATGAATTATACTCTGTTCTTCTCAGATTAATTATGATTGTCCTTTTCATTTAATTAATTATTATTGAACTTCTCATTTAATCAGAATTTATTGCCCTTTTTCATATTATTTTTAATATTCTAGTGCTTCTCAAATTCATTAATTCTGTGCTTCTCATTTAACTTGTGCGACTCTTGTTCTGCTCATACTTACATTAACATTATTGATCAACTCAAATTTAATGTATCGATTTCTCGTTGATGATCAGACTTAGACATTGCAGTTTCACCTCTGGCCTATTTCTCAGTACTCTCGCGTCTTCTCTTTAAAATTCAATATTCTAACCTTCGCGTTTTCTGATAGAATAAGGAGGCTCTCGCAATCAATTTTAAATGTTGTGTTGATATTGAATTCATTGAACTCCTCAACGTCTAAGTCTGACATCAAGTGACTTCTCATTTGAACTGCTCTGGACCATCTCTTGTTTTTAGTTGGATATTGTCTCTCTGAGTTTATAGATGTGGTTAGTATTAGTTGCTTTACTGTATTAGCTTCATGCAGGTGACATATTCATTTTATGATTGTGAACGATACTCAATAAATGTTTTTATACCATCTACAACTCAATTATCTTTTCATACAGTCCACTACTCTTTAATTACAAAATCATAACACCCTCGATTTTGAACAACAACAATAACTCTCAAATTATGTAATTTACAGAAATGATGTTGGTGTCGTTTTGTGGCTAATATCCTTATGCGTATTAGCTCATTGAAAAAAAAATTATACTTCAATGTGCTAGTTTTTGTACTATTTATGATTTACTAAAATTTTTTTAAAGAATTTTTTTTATGACATTTTCAAGTTGAATATTCTCATATTGTTCTACTTCAATAAAAGGTGTTAGTATTATCTTTCAAAAAACATTTTTTTCGTAACTGTTAGTCCTTTAAGTCCAAAGAAATCGATATTATTAATTTAGAATGGTGGATATCCCAAAAACAGGGGCGTAAATAACACCCCAATGAGGGTGTTTTTGTCGATAAATTTAGGTATATTTGATGCCCTTAAATTATCGCTAAGTCATGCCGGGACACACTGTATATAACTATATATAACTTCATCATCTTGGTTAGGTAATTTTTGGAAAAACGGTTTATTTTGACGAGTTCTACCTCCTGTTGAGATAGGGGTTCACCTTTTAAAACATCCTGTACATCTCACGCGAGATGGCAAATCTCCTTGACGTAATTCCAAGGAAATTTTAAATCCAGGAACAATAGCCTTCGATACGATTTCATGTCTAGTCAAGAGATAAAGCAGGATAATTTAATGACTTACCCGGCATTTACCCTGTACGCAAACATCTGGGCTCAGATCATTGCATCTCGTACCGTCAGTTACTTGCTGTTTATGCCTGTAATAAAACCTTTCTCCTATTGGCATGCAGTTGAGCTCACACTGGTTTGGAGCTTTTGTGTAAGGAACCCATCTGTGGAATGAAGAATGAAATCAATTAGTTCTTAGGTATTACGAATTTTTCACAACAAAACAATGTCACTCGTCAACTATTATATATTTTTGAAGATCAATAGTCCAAAGCTGAAAGTTGTTGAAGTCAAAACAATGACAATTCCACACTCACCCGCAAATAAACTCGGCAACCTAAAATTTTAGTGAAGTTCGTTGTCCAAGAACTACTATAGAACCAAACAAAATTTCAATGTCAAAATATTTTATTACTCAACATATTCTCCTCTTAAATGGATACATTCATTACAGCGAACCTGTAGCGTCTCTAGACTTTTCGAAAAAAATGTTTCTTCTTGCTCTGCAAACCAAACCTCCACAGCTTTTATTACCTCCTCGTTGGAAGAAAATTTACTACCTTTTTTTCAGTTGAGGAAAGAGATGATAGTCGGATGGAGCAAAATCTGGTGAATGAGGGGGGTGTTCTAGTAATTCAAATTCTAAATCACGAATTTTTTGCATGCCAACATGAGATTTGTGTGCAGAGGCGTTGTCCTGCAGAAACAAAACAGCTTTGGATAGCTTTCCGCGTCTTTTCTCTTTAATTTTTTCCCGTAGTGTGGTCAGTAATGTCGAATTCGAATAGTAATCTCCGGTTATTTTTCTACCCTCATCCAAAAAATCAATCATGAGAACTCCATAGAAATCTCAAAAAACTGAAGCAAGAAATTTTTCAGCAGATTTTTGGACACGAAACTTCTTAGGTCTTGGGAGAACCAGAGTGTCGCCATTCCATGGATTGTTGCTTTCTTTCTGGATCGTAGAAATGTACCCCAAGTCTCATCCATAGTAACAATTCGGTTTAAGAAGTCTACATCGTTTTCAAATCGAGCACAGATCGAACGCGATGCTTCTACCCTTGCATGCTTTTGGTCAACATTCAAACATTTGGCGATCCATTTTGCAGCAATTTTTCTCATGTCCAAATTGACGTGAACTATATGATGAACACGTTCGTATGAAATATTCAGTGCTTCAGATATCCGTTTTAGCCCAATTCGACGGTCTGATAAAAACATGTCATGAACTGGCATCGTTATTTTCGGGGACTGACACAGGAACTGGCCTTACCGATCGGTCATCATCTTCAATGGAAAATTTACCTCTTTTGAAGCTTGCAGTCCAATTTATCACGGTCGCATACGAAGGACATAGATCACCAAGAGTATTAAGCATATCTTCGTAAATCTGCTTACGTCTTAAATCTTTTGAATACATGTACTTGATGATGGCTCGATACACCAATTTTCGATTTCACAATTTCGTTGGACATCTTCTTTCTTCTAATTTATTGCGTAACTCTGGTTTACTTTTTTGACCTCAAACTTCACACTGACACTTCTAATGGGTTATCGTGCGTTGCGTTCGTTGGTAACGCCATATTTTTTTATGCATGGAACTGATCTAGGCCTAGATATCAATACATCCTCGTACTTGGAACAAAAAGAAAATCATAATTGGCATTTTTCAATATTTCGTATGCCCACCTCCAGCAGAAATAACTGCACGCAATCGCCGAGACATCGAATTGATAATACGAATAATGCGATTTCGAGGAACTGCGTCATATTCAGATTGCTACGCAAAACACAGCTCGTCAAATGTTTCGGGTAGTATAGGACGACGACGAATGTTTTTTTTTTCATCCTAGATATGTTCAATCGGATTCAGATCCGGGCTACATGCAGGCCATTCTAATCGTTGGATATCCACAAATATTGGTTAACAATGTGCGTTCTTGCATTGTCGTGCATGAAAATGAAGTCATCTCCAACAAATGGGGCATAGAAAATAACAGCTTCCTGAAGAACGTCCTGTATGTAACGTTGAGCATTTAGAGCTCCGTTTTCAATAAATAATAATTCGGTATGTGCTACTCTTGATATACCAGCTCATACCATAATATAACCAACCTCCTTGATATGAGACTCGTTCAGATACAGGGTGTTTTCAAAGGTGAGACTTTTCTTGACAAAAGGTAGAACTCATCAAAATAAGTCCAAAAATTATGCATATAAAATATCCAAGATGGCTGAGATACAACCCACAGAAGTTCGACAAAATTTCATTTAATTTCAAGTACGGGATTGTGGAAGGTGACTCCAGCATCGCAAAAACGAAACAAAACATAAACATATACGGCTGGACAATGAATGGTTCAGTACCAAGTTCATCGGATAAGATGCATCAGGTCAATCGTGTAATTTAGGATGAAAAAAAAATGTAGAAAATCGAGACAGTTTCATGAAAGTGCTTATGTTATGTTGAAAGAGTGCTATTATGTTTTCCCATTTAACGAAGATTGTTGGAATGTTTGAACAAGACGATTGTGATGCCCATTGTGAAAAAACTCGTGAATAATTTAGATGAATTTCATTGGTGAGATTTTGAAGTAGGTACTATTCTATTTTTTACACTTGTGTCCTGAGTCTCTTCTGTCAATTGGTATAGAAATTAACCATTTCATAAAATCGTGTAAGTTACTAAAAAATAATGAGAATAATTCGGCAATCCTAAGTTTCCATTTTCATTACCACGAAACCACATGGTAAAATCAGAAGATAAGTTTGTTCCCACTGCTTTGCGATAATTCAGCTAACAAACGGTTTAGGGTCGTATTAGGATCTATTTCAGCAATCATTTTCAATTTTTTTTCAACTTTGTCATTTTGGAAGTTTTGTATACAAATACACCCTGTATAGTGCAGTGGGCAAACCTTTCCTTGCTTTTATTTGAAAACGTGTGTCTTCAAAAGAAATCAAAACATCAAGGTGAAATAAAATCTGAAAAATGGCGAAAAAAGTGGTTTTCATAATAAGCGTAAACTACAAATTTCCGAACTATTTCACAGGGTGTTTTTTTTTTACCCTGTGGAAATAAGCTATCAACAATTTCGAAAAATTTTTCTGGAATTTATTTCAATACCAAATAATTCATCTACAATTTGGCGTAGAAACAATATGAAGAATTACGAATTAATTTCTTGGACAACGAACCTCAGCAAAATTTTAGGGGGCCAAGTTTTTTTTGCCGGTGAGTGTTTAAATACAAAATTATATGAGGCGAATGAGGTTATCGAACACTTACTGATAATACACTCCATCAAATGGTACCTTGTCAAATTCTGAACATTGTTGAGCTCGAAAATCGGACATGTCCGGACAATCCTGAAAAAAGAACATTAATTATCTACAATGCATACGCTTCTTTTCAGTTAATAAAATGGTTTATTTCCAAAAAGACAAGCTCAATTACAAGAAAATTATCAACACTATTTCGAATAACTTCAAAAATGGCAACGCTAGAAATAAATTTCAGGATATAAACATGTGAAAATCTAAGACGGCTAACCAAGTAAAGGAAATTTGGAATAAGAAATTTAACAATCATCTATCATCTATCAAAAAGTACATCACTATTACTCGATATCTGACACATATTATATAATGCACGCAGAACAGTGACATAAACATGCCAAAACCACCAAATAAGCCTACCAAAACTGGAAGCATACTACAATTTGTTGAATTTTAATTAAAATTTATCACATCTGGTCCAAACATTTGCCATTCCTGAGTTATGCTTGATTAGTGTAGGTTCTATCAAAACTACACCACCCACTCGTATCTTCTGAAGTAATTCTAAAAGCTTAATGGGATTTTACAAGAATTTATAACAACTGGCTCATCAATTTACATCCCAATTTTGATCCTTCTCAGGAAATCTCAGAAAAGGGGCAGGCAAAGATTATAGAGTGGAAAGATAGGAAACGAAGCGACGAAGTGATGTGAGCGCCATCTGTGTTTCAAATGTGTTTTAAGGCCCTAAAACTGGATAAAATATTAATTAGAGGGACATTTGCAGAAACACATGAAATTTTGTGAGATTTCAGATAACCATTTTGATCAAAGAAGTTTTGAATGTTTTGATTCTCGTACCGTCTTTAGCTTATTAAACTC
This sequence comes from Coccinella septempunctata, assembly GCF_907165205.1. Classification (NCBI taxonomy): domain Eukaryota; kingdom Metazoa; phylum Arthropoda; class Insecta; order Coleoptera; family Coccinellidae; genus Coccinella; species Coccinella septempunctata. The sequence goes on along the minus strand of NC_058190.1, from coordinate 6,159,645 downwards.
GTTCCAGTTGCTGATTATTGAAATTTTTTTCTAATTTCTTGGTAAAAACCTCAAAATATCGTTCGAAAATTATTGTATAGTGAAAACCTGTGGATCAAATAAAACGAATTTTACTAAGGAAAATGGGGATGTAAGTATCAAAACTGATGTGACGCGGTCATGCATTGATTTTTATTTTCAGTGCTACGAAGTGGATGAAATTTTCAGGTCGTAAAGGCCTGCAAACACGACTGACTACACCATGTGCAATGAACATTATACTTCAAGTCAATTTAGAAGTGTTTTTTTAGGTATTTACGTAAATTGTTGTATGCAGGAAGCATATCTTGTATGAAGGGCCCATTTAGGGGAAATTATGAGTTTTATACGTCCATTCAAAGATTCTCAATTGGTACCCCTTCAATATATTCAGAAATGCAAAGGTTTTATTAATTTCTTTTTGAGTATCAAGTGACTTTCAAATTGTTGTTTGGAAAGTCAAAGTTTTATGAAACCTGTGAGTATTTTGTTCATTCATTAAATGAATTTCTATTTTGTGTCATGAAGAGACCATATCATTTAGAAATTATAAAGAAACTATACTGACGGGCTAACATACAGGTATTGTATTGTATACCTCAGTGAAGTATTTTTTTAATTAGGGTTCTGAAAATTCTGTAAATAATATGTAAGTAACTGAAATGTGTATGCTATTACGGAATATGAATTGTACAAATTCAACTGAGTTTATCAATTCAAGACAACGTATTGAACAGAAATAACACCTTTCTCGTATAGCAGATCACCATATACTTTTGTGTCCTAGTCAAAGCACTCTATTCGTTGTCCATAATGTCAAATTTTTGTGAATTTTCCGTAAATTGCATATAAAAATATAGCACATCCGACAGCGTGTTTCATTGATATCAAAACGCAACCATACTTTTGTTTTGTCGCTCAGACTGTTTGTTTTCTTGTCTCAACAAAGTTGAAATACAAGGAATAGAGTTCGAATTTCGCGCCCCTCAATCATAAAACAGAAAACTGTTATTAAATAGTTTTTCTGTATTGACAGTACGATTTCAGCGCCATCTCAATGTCAAATGTGTTTTCACCGACCAAAATGTCGGATTTGAGTACTAGAGATATGAGGGCGTTTCCGATCTTCCTACTCTATAATCTTTGGGGGTAGGCATATTTGTTCCCATGCCTCCTCACGGAATATTACTGTTTTCGGACGTGCAATCAGCTTTTCCGTTTTGCACATCATTAGTAAAAACAGTGTCCTCGTCTATTTTTTATGTAGAAACTTACAGGACAAAGAGGAATATTTTACCTGTGTGTTACAAGAAATATATCTGAACTTCGGCCCTCGGCATGTCGTACCAGATGCACACTCCCTACTTTGTATACTAACTCCACCGCCACACGTTCTTGAGCAGACACCTGGGGATGACCATTCGGACCATGGACCCTCTTCTTGTTCATCTGTGTCTGTTACATAACTACCAGGCAGGTATAGGTTTGCTCCTTGCTGTCTTTTGAATCTCTCTCGATAGTGTCTTATATGCTGAAAATAGATAAGACAGTTAGAATTTGTACAATGAGCTCATTCTCTTTAGGCTGCTCAACAATTGATGAAAATCACCTATAACGGCCGGTTTCATAATCAACCCTAAAGTCACTTTAATTTTGAAGCTTCCTTTAACCCTACTAAAAATGACACTAAAGGGAGCTTTAAGCTTAAAGTTACTTTAAATTTGATTATGAAACTGGACGTTAGTCTCTTTTTATCCGTATTTTTGTTTTAGTTATCTGGAACTGCTGGAACATTTGTTATACATGTGTTCTTTTAGGTAAATCTTTGATATTTTTCAAGTTCAAGCGATATGGATGCATCAGTCATGCCGAGAAGACGTTCCGTTAGGGTGTTAACTAGAACAACCGATTAACAATCTGGAGAAGCTTTTTAAGGCTTTGCTGGATATTTACACCAATTTCTCCCAAAATTTCATAAAGTCTCTAATGAAAATTATCCCTCGAAGAGTAGAAAGCTTTAAACAATCACGTGGGGGACCAATTAAGTACTAGCTTTACTACTTTCAATTTTCTCTTCATATCACTTATTCAAACTTAGAATTAATTGAAATGAAGTTTTTATGAAACATTTCTTAATTCTTTTCTGAAAAAAAAAACAAACAAGAATATCAACAACTAAATATACCCTAATGTCTGATCCGAATAAAGATCTTGAAGCGAATATTCCTAAAATGAATTGATGGAAAGTCAGTGATACCTATCAATTGTAGAGCAGTGTACATATTATACTTTCTGCATTACAATTGAAAAAGGAGTCGTTTTAATAGGTTGGATATTTCAGGTGGACGACTCATAGCCCTGATGAAAATAGCAGAAATGAATACCAAAGGACATTAAATCTAAAAAAAATCAGTTATGAAACAACTGAATAACACTATCAAAACTAAATTGAGATTCCGCTACAACGAACAATGGAACAACAAATTCGAAAAATTTGCAGGAAAAAACCAACCACCATGGGCAATAGCCAAATCATTAACAAAACAAAAAGGACAAATTCGATATCAAAAACCATACAATAACTAGAGATGAAGAAAAAGCCGAATTACACGAAGAAGAACCGAATGAAACCAAAGAAGTAACAGAATACATAAAATAAAAACTGATAAGAGAAGATAACTACAAATTCGAAGAAGTCACCACCGACGAAATTCATTCGATAAACAAAAACCTCAACCCCTAGAGAACACGAAGAATGGACAGAATTAATTCCAAAACACTAAAGAATCCCGTTGAAAACAATCGAGGAAATAAAAAACATTTGCAAATAGGAAGTTTCCCAACTAGACGGAAAATAGCAGAAACTATGATGATAGTTAGACCCAAACAAAGACAGACCAATAAGCGAATAAGCCTACTCTCAAGTATGAAAAAGTTGGCGGAAAAAACTATACTGGTGAAACTGAAAAATGTGCAGCAGTATTGATGAATATTTTGAAAGCATTTGTATGACATCAAGGACTCCTTCATAAGATCCTAAAAGCCGACTTTCCGAAAGCATTCCTCAAACTTAGTAAATCGTAGCTGACATATAGTAAATTCTACGTGAAAATCAAAGAAGAAGCGTCAGAGATGAGAAATGTAGAAGCATGAGTACCATAGGGATCCTTACTAGAACCGATACTGTATTACGTTTTCACAAGCGACATACCACCAAATGAAGAGATTACACTAGGTATATACGCAGACGATACAGAAGCTGTAGCCCCAAAAAAACAAAGACAGCGCAACGAAAAAATTACAGACACACATTGACAAATTGATCAAATAGTACAGAAAATTGAGAATGAAAATAAGTTGAAGCAAAAGTCAAAGCATAAAGTTCCAATATAAAAAACAAGAAACATAAATAAATGATGAAGATGAAAATGAACGACAAAGAAATAGAATGGAAAAATGAAGTCAAAAATCTAGGAATAACAATGGATAAAAACCTAAATATGAAGAAACACGTGGAGGAAACAGCAAGATGAGCGAGAAGAATTAAAGGATATCTCTATCCCCTCAAAAATCAGAAGAGCAAACTGGACCAAGAACTCAAAGACGATAATAAACTATTGTATACGGAAGTGAAACTTTAATCATGACTAAGAATCAACTCAAAAAATACCATACAGAACATAACTCTCAGAGAAACCCTAGACTCAGAGTGGTACACAAGAAACGAAGACTTCAGACAGATGACAGAAACCTGAAACCACAACTATCAAATAACACATAACAGAACTGACAAAACGAGTCTACGGGACAATGAAAAATGAAAACAGTGGTATAAAGATAAGTCTAAACTTTGACGAAAATGAAAAATGAAGAAACATGGGACCGAGGATCAGGCTAAGAAAAAAGCTGGTGGAAAAACAGAGAGAAAAAATTACACGAGAATAATATAAAATGAAAGAGAAAAAAAACACAGGAAAATGAAGTAGAAGACAACAGCAAGGAAACCAAGTTCTAGTCTGCAAATACACAGACCCAGGATGTAGAACACAAGAGGCAGGTGAAAGACACTGTGTGTATTTCATTAATACGTTATTATCGCAAAAATTCTTGATACGTTAAGCTTAACTACACCTAGGGCATTACCATACTCGGACAATTTTGAAGGTAGTTTTCCGAACGAACGCTATTGTCCACTCAATAAGAAGAAATATCCAAATTATTAGCTATTAATGCAATTATTAAGAACAGCAAGATACGGGTATTTATGGGACAAATTGCAGCATCGGTGCCTCCTCTATCATTAGTTGAGAATACCGTAACTTTAACACCTGAAAGGGTCAAAGAGATTTGCCCAAAGGACCACACTCAGATTGCCGGCCAGTTTAATGAACCTCATATCCCAAAGAGGGAATATTTCGTTACCTACATATAGCTATATATATTGAAGTGAAGCAGGCCTGTCGAAGACTCTTCCGAATAACGGGTAACGAGGATGAGATTCTTCCGTCCATCGAAATTTCATTCATGTACAGGGTGTCCGTGTTGAAGTGCCCCTATACCTTATTGTGGAAACTAAAGAAGCTAGAAGAAAAAGTTAAATACAAAACTTGTCTGTTATCAATTGAACTTTTATTTTTTTTAACCCACCTCAATAGAGGGTGCTCCGTTTTTCCCCGTTGGTATCAACTTTCTTATTTCAAATGGAACATCGAACACCCAGTATATTATTGTATTTTTGAATTCCTTGTCAACTTTCAAGGTAACATTGGTATGACAACCATGGTCCTATATAGCACCGATTCTGAGATATTCTACTTTTTCCTAAAATTTTGGCAGCTGTAGGTGCTCATTAAAATAGCTGATACTAGTTTTCTAATGAATGTATCAGAACCAAATTCTGCATAGCTCTTGTCAACATATTGGATCATACGTTACATCTTTATTTTTAGCAATCTGATATACAGGGTCTTCAAAAATTAAAGTTAAAAATTGAAATAGAAATTCAATCAAAACTTAATTTTTTCAAATGGCAACCGAAATTTTTTTCTTGTTTATTAGGTATGTAGATCAGGTGAAAATGAGCAAAAAAATGTATCTGTTAGTTTTGTCCCCCTTTAAAATTGAAATAATTTAATTTTATAAGAAGCGAGTACTGATTATGGGTAAAAGAGTTTTTATGTCTTCCATTAGTCAATCTAGTTAATTGAATTTATCAAAAAAATCAAAGTCAACTATACAGGGTGGGCTTTTTAAAACGAAACAGACGAGATAACGGGCGGAATAAATTTATTTCGAAAAAATGCTCGGACCCGTCGATTTTTGTTTCGAGGTCAAATTCACAATTATATCGCTTCAACCCTTAGCGTTAGAACAACAACCCCTAAATTTTGAATAGGAAAGATAGGGTAAGTGGTACCTCATTCGAAAGGCCTTTTTATCCTGAATTCAGCGTATTAATTTTTTTCTCATTTATTGCATTCGTTTTCGAGATATTTAATTTTGAATTTCTTACAGTACCAGTCATACCGCTAACCATGCTATGTGAAATCATCAACTATTTGACTAATTCATTCTATGGATACGATGGTAACCGTTAATTGTCAACATTGGACAACGAAATAATTATTATTGGTAATTACTTTCTTCATCAATTAAGGTAGTTGTCTCGTCTGTTTCGTTTTAAAAAGCCCATACTGTATAGCAGCAAAAACAATTAATAATTATCGTTGGTTCTTACGGGAAAATGCAATTTTTCATCCATATTTCTGAAACTATTCACATTACAGAAAAAGTTTAAATACTATTTTTTTCTCATTTCAACCTGCTCTACATAATGAACAAAATAATAATATGGGTTGTCATTTGAAAAAATGGAGTTTCGATTCAACTCCTAATTTAATTTTTAACTTTAATTTTGATTAAGACCATGTATATCATTGATTGGTAAAAATAGAGATATAACGTATGATCCAATATGTTGACATATCGATGTATTCATCAGAAAACTAGTATGAGCATCAGCTATTTTAGTGAGCACCTGCAGCTGTCAGAATTTTAGGAAAAAGTCGAAAACCTATCTCAGAATCGGTGCTATCTAGGACCATGGTTGTCATACCAGAGTTACCTTGAAATTTCACAAGGAATTGTCCATAATATACTGGGTGTTCCATTCAAAATAATGAAGTTGATACCAACAGGGAAAAAACGGAGCACCCTGTATTAAGGTGGGTTATAAAAAATAAAAGTTCAATCGATAATCGATTGTAGACAAGTTTTGTACATAGCTTTTTCTTCTAGCTCCTTTAGTTTTCACAATAAGGTATAGGGACACTTTAACTCGGACACCCTCTACTAGAAATGTATATACAGAGTGTCTGTAAACAAATGCTCAAGCAGATGATTTCCCAATGAAAATAAACAGGGGTATTTCCTATAATTACATTCATCGAGGAATCATCTTCTTAAGTCCTTCGCATTTGTTTACAGACACCCTGTATAAAAATATTTGATCATTTTGATACTAGGAGATTGTTTCTTTCAAATCCACAACCAAAGCGTTCACCTATTGCATTATATTCAAAGATAGTACACAATATCTTTGATTATATTATAATTTATCAGTTTGAGTATACAGGGGTGATACACCGGGATGGCCTATTAGACGTTAATGGAGAACTTATCATACCTTTGTGCTGAAAATTTGCATACTGGTAAAATCCCAGCATGCAAATTTTATTGTATTCTCTTCCTAAAATATTTTCATATCAATGCAACTTCCTATTATACCAGAAATAATCTGCTACTTTCCTATTCCAAATGGTACACGCAGTAGGTATTTTCCACAAAAATCTTCACCATTTTCAATGCATTTGGAAAAAACCTCCCCAGCAGAAATATGCCAAAACGTGTGACCTCCCGTTTTCATCAGTCTTTTCATAAAAATCACAATAACTTATAAACCGTTATGTTTTTAAGATATGGCACACTGTTGAAATAGCTATCATATCAGCTATCCTACCCAGATATACCGGGTGTGCCATTTGAAATAAAAAGTGGAAGGTTGTTTTCGGTTTATCCGGAAGTAGCAGATGTCTGAAAATATTATGGGGAGAACGAGGGGGAGAAGCAGAACGTTTATTGTCGATAATCCCAACATACAAATTTTGTGCTATTAGTTTTCCATAAACGTCTCATAGGCCATCGCGGTGAATCACCCTGTATATTATATATAGGTATTATTGAATTATACTTACATGTCTACTGAATACTGTGTCCACATATGTAAAAAAAATAAATAGAATCACAGGGGACCTGAAACAAAGAAGATTATTTCAGTATATGAAACACAAAATTATAGATCTATCCATTATTGGAAAATGTTTCTCATCAAGTAGTTCATTAGAAAGATGAGAACTTTCTCAATTAGACAACTACCGTACCGGTTTAATTGAAAACAAATATGATGAGTACATGAAACATCTATCTTATGAATAAATTAAATTAATAAGACATATGCGCTTTGAAAGACGCATCAGCACATTATAAATAATTCGTCGATTCTAGAATCCAAATCAATGCTTTTGAAAATTCTTCAACAGATGATCGTCTGTCAAGACATCAAGAAGTAACAAAATTCCATTATTGTAGTGTTAAAGTTAGGATAACAGGAATTAATCCAGAGTAAGTAGGTACATCTTAGTTACAGTAGATACATACTAGTTACAGTTAATTTTTTTTTCATTGAAACATCGCAATTTGTGTACTGGATGCCAAAGATTATAGGGTAGAAAGATGGGAAACGAAGCGACTAAATTGATGTGAGCGACATCTGTGTTTCAAATGTGTTTTTAAGACCCTAGGACCCCTAGTACTGGTTAGAACATCAATTCGAGGGCCATTTGCCGAACATTTGAAAAGATGTAAGATTTCAGATGGCCATTTTGAGGTTTTGATTCTTGTATCTAGCTCGTTCTAGTTGCTGATTATTGAATTTTTTTGTCTAATTTCTTGCTAAGAACCTCCAAATATCGTTCGAAAATTAGTGCATGAAGAACTATGTATCAAATAAAATGGATTTTTCGAAATTAAGTTTTCTACTTTAGCAAAGAAAATGGAAATACAAGTATTAAAACTGTTAACATGTGACTCGGTCATTCGTGTATTTTTATTTTCAGTGCTTCGAAGTGGATAAAATTTTCAGGCCGTAATGACCTACAAACACTAGTGACTATACCATGTGCAGTGAACATTTTACTGCAAGTCAATTGAGAACTGTTCATCCATATAAATGGATGTATGAAGAGAGTATTCCTTGCATGAAGAGTCCATTTAAGGAAATTTATGGCTTTTATACGTCCATTCAAAGATTCTCAATAGCTACTCCTTCCATATATGTATTCAGAAATGCAAAGTTTTTTTGATTTCGATTTTGGAATCGAGTGACAGTCAAATTGTTGTTTGGCAAGTCAAAATTTTATTAAAGCTGCTGTGAGAGTATTGTTCATTTATTAATCAATTTTTATATTGTGTCATAAAGAAACCATACCATAAAGAAATAATAAGAAAAGCATAAAGAAATCGTAAGGAAATCATACTGACGGGCTAACATATACAGGTCTTGTATACCTCTGTAAGGGGTTTTTCAATTGTGCTTCTGAAAATTCTGTGAATAATATGTAGATAAGTGACTGAAATGTGTATGTATATATGTTTATATTAATTTCTGATATAAATTGTATAATTTCAACTAAGCTAATTAATTCAAAACAACGTATTGCACAGAAATAATATCTTTGACGTATAGCAGATCCCTATTCTAGTATTACCTAGTTACCTATTATTTCCTAGTCAAAGCTCCATTTGTTGCCCGTAATTTGAAATTTTTGTAAATTTTTTATAAATTACAAATAAAATTATAGCACATCCAACAGCGTATTTCTTTGATATCAACTGATTCCAAATAAGGTTCAAATGAAAACTAACATCCTGATCACAAAACAAAACCATCCTTTTGTTTTGTCGCTCAGGATGTTTGTTTTCCGGTCTCAACAAAGTCGATATTGAAATTGAATACAAGAAATAGAATTTGAATTTCGCGCCCTTCAATTATAAAACAGAAAACTGCTATCAAATATATTTCTCTCTATTGACAGTTCGTTTTCAGCGCCATATCATTGTCAAATGTGTTTTCACTTACTAAAATGTAGTCTGTTTTTAGTACTAGAGATATGAGGGCGTTTCCTATCTTTCTATACTCCGTTCACTTCTATTCTATTTTAGCAGTCGGTTGGCCATGGAAATTTGACACATTTCACTCTGTATAATACGAAAATGTGGGGTTATTTCACATTCCTGTCCTACTTTTTTGTGAAACCCAAGTTGGCCTAATCAGATTTTGCATAACTGTTTCCGTTTATGAGACACAGAGCGATTTTGGAAATTGATACTTTTTGGACCCTTCCTTTATCTCCGAAGTTATAAGAAATAATGTTGAGCTAAAAACTACGTCTGATACAGAATTCTGCGTAGAATCCAGGGGCGTACTCAATTTTTTTTTCGAGGTATGATTTTGAAGATACGACACAAACCAATTTTTTTTCAATGAAACATTCTGTATTTTATTACTTCGTTGAATTCATTATTTTTTTCCCTTCAAAATGATGTTTAATCTTATATAGGTATGATGTTCAGAAATGCTAAAAAACACTAAAACATCACATAATGATGATTTTTTGTTTGCATTTTCCAAGTTCCAAGAAGAGAATTATTACTTTTGAATATTAAAAGTGGTTGATGAAAACATTCTTGATGTTATTATGGCTACTATGCATTTTGGCAGCATTGTTTTATCAAGTAGGAATATTGGAGAGAAAAAAACAAATCTCTAGCTGTCATCGCTATAAATTATTATTGTCTTTCAGACACAACAGTCCCGAAGAACTTTGTGCATCAACAGAGGCAGCTTTGCAGGATTTACAAAACCGTCCTTTTTAAATATTAAATGCTTTCAGCCGTATATTGAAACGGTTTGTCAATTATGTATTAGGGAAAATGGACAACAATTTGAACTATTTAATTAGTAAGATATTATGTAATGGTGAAAATTTGTATCAATGATAAATATTTTATTGGGTATTTCTTCTGTATCTAATTTGTATTATGATTTCATCTAGGTAGGTACCTACGTTTTGTTTTTCGTGTTAGTAATGAGTGTATTATCTTTGTTCGCTTACTATCCTATAAGTAAGAATCACAAATGAAAATTATCCAAATGATTTATCTTTTATATGGAAAATCCATGGCCGACTAACAAAAATTATCATTATGTGATGTTTTAGTGTTTTTTAGCATCCTACCCATATAATATTATACGTCATTTTGAAGGAGAAAAAAATAACAAATTAAACGAAGTTATAAAATACAGAGTGTTCCATTGAAAAAAATATAGGTTTGTGTCGTATCTTCAAAATCATACCTCGAAAAAAATATTGAATACGCCCCTGGATTTCACGCATAATTCCGTATCAGAGGTATTTTTTAGCTCAGCATCATTTCTAATAACTGCGAAGATGAAGGAGAAAATTATTTCATGGCCAACCGACTGCTAAATTAAATTTGAATGGAGTATACTCTATAATCTTTCCTGAATACATGATCACTACCAAGTGCATATCGAAAACCATTTATAGTAGAAAAATTTGTTGCTATAATTCAAGTAGTAAATTTCATTACACATGTTTCAACATTTTTTTTTGGAAAACCATTAATAATTCCGAAAGTATCAGTACCTAATGGGCCTCCGACCGTGGGAAACCCTGTATATTTGGTTAACACTCAATGATTCCAGTGCTATTCTTTATAGAGAGAGTTGTTGAAAGCTATTTCCCCACTCAGCAGAATTCTGAACAACTTCCTCACAATAAGTTGATTATGGAGATGAAAAAGTGACCTCCAAATGATTGAAAGAAAAAATCAATTTAGTTCTCAAAGTAAGGAATATAAACTTCATATTGAAACTATTATCCGACGACCTACTTTTTCCATCATCCAGAATCCTCTTTTGGGACTTACTCAAAAAATATATAACCTTGTGTGGGGTTATTCCAACTCAAAGATGATCAGGAGAACTGGAAAGGGAGAAGGTTTATAACCCCAGACAATTTCGGCAGCCTTCACAAGGCCAATGTTACGAGACGGCTTTGAAAGGAAGAAGTTCACGCATTCAGCTCCGAAAATCGTTATTCTGGATTCATTCAAGAACTCGGTTCGGGAAGCATTGCAGCGTTCGATTATTCAAATCGTCGAATGAATGGAAAATTTTTTGACGTTCCTGTACAATTCAAATCGTAACATTTACAAAGAGTGGTCATAAAATCTGTCATAATCAGCTCATTCGAGGATGGAAAATTAAATATACTCATTTTTCAGGGGCGTAGCTACCGCGGTATCAGCGGTATCAGTGATACGGGGCCCCCGAATGTCTGTAAGCAAAAAATTCCTAAAAATGTTATCCAAAACCTCTTACAGGTTTTACAATAGCATTTTTGAGAATAACTGCTAAGACAACCATTCATTTCCAAATCCCGTTCATTACACCGAATCGATCATTCAGATAGATACGAATACTTAAAATCTGAAATTCAGAAAATTCGTGCCATCAAAGAACTTTTAGAATTAGTCCTGATAAAATTCAATAGCCTTGCATCCAGTTTTCCCGACGATATTAGGTACTGCATGCCTTTTATTTTAGACCCTTCCGGTTACAACTGCAATCGCTCAAATGAGTTTTTCAAAATTAAAACTCATAAAAAATTATCTGAGGACTTCTATGGGACAGGAACGGCTGTCAGACATGTCGTTATTGTCAATAGAGGGGGAACAACTTAAAAAACTGAAATCGTCATCAGCTATGGCTGATTTGATTTGCTGAAATAAATGCGTATCTTTAATTTTTGGTATTTTTTTGTTTATAATTTTTTGCTGTTTGTATATTATTTGTTTGTATTATATTTTATATTATTTGTATGTTATTTGTTTATTTCGCTCCCAGCACCAAGTATGAGTTAGAACTTTTAATTATAAGTACATATAATCATTTCGATACTAATCGAACATTTTTTGCTACTTTTATTTTTACTTCACCCTTCCTTAGGGCCCCTCAACACATTTTGATACAGGGCCCCTCTAAGGCAAGCTACGCCACTGTCATTTTTTGATTTCGAAGTCCACTGCGCAAAAAAATTAACGCACATTCTGAAAATCTCAATTTTAATGAAAGTTAACTCTACATTGACTTTATTACTTATTTTTTATGTTCTCTCGGGAAGGTTTTGAACGAAACAAGACACATTAAATGGAAGAAAAATTCAGGATTTCACCGAATCTTATGTGAAAGAAGAGAAATGAACAATTTTCAAAATACTTTAATGCTGATAAGTGATTTAATACTTGGTATTTCCACCCCTTGCGTTAATTACAGCTCGGCAACGACGGTTCATACTCAAAATGAGTGATCTTAAAATGTTCTGATCTAATCCTTCCCAGATTTATCCGAGTTGGATTCCTAAGTTATTAACAGTAGCTGGATGATTTTCTGAACTTCTCAGCCTTCTATTGAGGTTGTCCCAAACCTGCTCAATCGGATTGAGATCTGGACTTTCAACCTCTTCAAGGTACGATGGGGTCTGGCATTATCGTCCATAAAAATGAAATTTTCACCAATGTATGGGGCAAATGGCACTACATGCTCTTCAAGAATGTTCCTTATATACTTATCAGCATTCATAGCTCCATTATTAACGACCACTAGGTCTGTGCGAGCAGTCACCCTGAACACTTTAAATGGAGATTAATGAGTCCGGCCCTGGAATAATGGAATAATTGATATCTTTCTAACTCAACCTTAGCATGTGTCAGTAACCTCCTAAGTTTCAATAAAATCCGTCAATAAGTTTGGATTTTATGATGGACTAAGTATTTCCATGAAGTTGGAAAATCACCCTGTAGCTTTCTAGGGAAATCCAGAAATTAATTTTTTATAGTCAATCCGTAATCAGCTAGTCCAACTCTATCTCTGGTATGAGTATGTACAGTTACTCCCCGGACACCCTGTATACTTATCAGCATTCATAGCTCCATTATCAACGACCACTATGTCTGTGCGAGCACTCAAAGATATTCCACCCCATACCATAATCGACCCTCCCCCGAAACCAGTAGTATTCAGGAAATTGCACTGAGCATATTTTTCATGTGGACGTCTGTATACAAGGGAACGTCGATCACAATGGTCGAGGCAGAATCTAGACTCATCTGTGAAGAGAACTCTTTCCCAATCGGCCTCTTCCCAATGGATATGCTCTCTCGCAAAATCCAAACGCGCCCTTCAATGGGCCGGGGTAAGAGCTGGGCCTCTTGCCGCGACACGAGGCCTTGAATCATATTCTCTGAGTGCTAATTTGCTCCTCATGAGTTTGCTCAGGCTAAATTTGAAGGAGGCGAGCGGTTGCAAACCGTTGTCTCAACGAAGAAACTCTCAAGTAACATTCTTCAATGGCAGTTGTTACGCGTGGTCTACCCTGTCCTGGTCTTCGGACATTCATACCTGTCTCCCTGAATCGCTGCAACATTCTGAACACACTTGTATGGGAAACTCCAAACCTTTCTGCAATTCTTGTGTATGTCCACCCTTCTTCTCGCAAAACTACCGCTTGGCTTGGGCACATTCCTCTTGGGTCAAATTGCGTGTTTCGCGTTGCATAGCGATCGAGTGTAGAAAATCAAACGAAAGAAAAACTATTGATCACTAGAATTGATCGAGAACAACTGATTTTAGAAGGGAGCCAATACATTCAAAATCTGATAATATCATCTTTTTTTTCCTGCTCGGAAAAAACATCTGTATTAAAGAAAACCGTTGAAAGTGGATAACATATGCATGCATAATTCTGATAAAAATAATTATCATTGAGAGCACCTTCAGTTGTAGAATAAATTTGAGATTTTCATAGTGTGCGCAGTGTACTTATCGCTTTTAACACTTTTTACCATGGACGAGGGTAGATTGACACGTTCAAGACTCATGTTCGTAATTTTTTTCAGTTTTGAATCTGAATTTTGAATATATTCTAAAATATTCGAATATTAAGAAATAATGAATGAATGGTTTGTATGCCGTTTTTTTAAAACTCTTGGTAATTAGAGAAAGAAATGGCTTGCAAGACTGAGGAAGAATCACAGCTCCTTTCATCAAAAAACTCCACACACGGAAAATGGAAAAAAATTCTATTGAGTGTTTTTGGTATTTCTTGTATTTGTTTCTATTATTTTAATGAGCTTCACATAGACAGTGACCAGTGAGAAAAAACATGTTTCGTTTCTATATTTAACTGAATGAATCAAAAGATACTGCTATTTATTTCCATGATTCTGCAAAATCAATATTACCGTATAGAATCGAGAATTATTCAATGTTATTATATCTTTCGTTAAAGATAACTGTATAAAATCAGTGTTACTGTTTTTGCAGATGATAACATCTGCAATAGCTACTTAATAAGAAAGAGTTCGATTTTTTTAAGATGAAATTCAAGAGTTTCAATATCATCTTATATAGGGTGAGTGTTTGATTCGTACAAATATTTCAACAGTACTTCAAGAATTGATTCTTGCTGATACTACATACAATTTTCAACCAAATTCATAGGATAATCTTTTAACAAATTTGCGAGATCATTATCTGGAATTTAGCATTACGAATCGGCATTCAAACGATTAGAAAAGACATGAATCGGTAATTTTTCGTTAAAGATTCCGCCCATTTCATCAATGAAAAATCTTGGTTGAAAACCTTTTCTTCTAAAAACGTGAGGATTTTGAGAGACCTTACATGTTATTTATGTCATCTCGATTAAAAGCAGTTTCGTCCCTCTTGAAATTTTCAATTTGTTCATGCTTCTGAAGAAACCATTGACGAAAGGCGAATTTTGAATCACTCAGTATATGTATGCTCTTTACGTTTTAGTAAATGAAATCGGAGAGTCTGCTTGTAATTTTTGAATATCTGATTTTCTTAACTTTTTCCGACTATTTGCACGTGATCTAAACAAAATCGACATGGGTGAAGTGATATAAAGTATTGGATCGTTGAGTAAACTAAAATGGAATAAGTAAAGTTGTACTGTAAAGCATGGGGCATAGGGCATAGATAGTCATCAAATAAAATTGTTTCAAAATTCAATTTTGACAGATAGCACACCAACTTCTAACCGTACTGTCTCATTGAAGAAATGATCAGGCTACAACGCATTCTTATATTCTTAATTATTATCCAGAAATGGGGGACCAAGCTTCATCAAGAAAATATAGAGTTAGTCGATTGTCCAACTGATTAACCATTGACAAAAAACTATCCTACGAGGATAGCAGGTTAAACAATTATTCAAGAGTCTTTCAAAGGTCTTGCGAAATGAGCAAAAGAAATTTACAGTGGTTTTACGGAGTTTTGAAGTAATAGCTTCATTTTTGTAACTATTAACCTATTTCCCTTTTTAATGTATGTTCTGTTAAATGGTGTTTTTCTCTTAACGCTTCATGGTTAACACTGATACATCGTTCAACATTGTTTCTCTTGGATATTCAGTTCCAAACCTGAAAATTGTTACTTCTGATCAGAAACTCGCATTTTTAGGGAGCTCAGGTTTTTCACACATCTTTGGATCATCTTGTAGTAGATAACTTAGGTACATGGTTCATAAAGACAGGACGGGCACAATATAACCTGTTGACACATCTGCAAAATTCACGCAAACGCGTTGCTGTTACAGGAATTCACCCTAGAAAATCAATAATCCTAGTTTTCTCCTAGAAAAGGGTTCAGAACCTCTTTCATCGTATGTCCGCCTATTCAAAGTTGACCAATTTTCCCCACCTAATCTATGCTCTTCCAGGAAAACCAGGTCAAACCAGTTGGATGGAAAATCCGTAAAAGGGTTCAAGACTGGATAATCCAGGCGAAATAGGGCAGGATAACAGAAGTAGAAAGAGCATTTTTTTGAGTAAATCCATGTGTAAATTATCGATTTCTTCATGGGGACATCCACTGGTCCAGTTTTCTCTACAATTACTACAATCGCATGCTGCTTTTATGAAAACACTATTTCTTTATCTTAATCTGCTTCCATAGATGAAGAATTCTCAAAATAAGAAGGTTTCTACATTCCGTTATCGAAATCATAATATTCATAATCGTATCCAAGAATTTGACTCGATTATTGCGGAAGCATAGTTATAAATGAATCATCTCTGGATGGGTAACTCCCTCTCACTTTCGTTTATCTTCATCAGCAGACTCGAACGAGGTCGAAACCAATCCGCTTATGGAAACTACACAAGTTCCTTGATCTCTACCTTGTCCCACGTTTCTGTTTTGGGTCAATGTCTGATTTGTACAGATAATAATTACGTAATTGAGTCAGATATTCATTAACACCTGTTAGAATTCGCTTTCAAGGTGGAGGTGCAAGGAACAGGATATCAGGTGTAGCTGCAGGTATACCAGGTGATAGGTAAACACTGGAAGCTTTTCACGAGAAGATGGGAATAAGTGAATGGGACTATCGATTTTGTACTAAGTTTTTTGCACTCGTAAAGTTTGATCTGATTCAAAGTGTGTTAACAAATGAATATCATCGTGAATACACTGCGTGACAATTGATAGGGATCACCAGTGGCGGCACATTAGGGACGTCCAGCAAAGATGCAAATTCTCATTTCTGTCAAATTACCAAAATCGAATTACCAATGTACATAATGTATAAAATTTCTGAGTATTGCTATATATCTATATATCTGTTGATTATGAAACTTCTTTTAAACCCGCTGCTTCAGTTCAAATCCATCATAATCTACTCAGTCCGTAAAAAAAATACGAAGACTAAAGTGCTGCCTATAGAAAATTTCCTAGCGACCGCTAGTTTAGGTACCATATGCCTGGTCCCATGAACAAATCGATGGAGCGTAAATAGCAATGAGGCTAATTGTTTTAAACTACTACTGATACTAAACACATAAAATGTACTTAATCATTTTCCTCTATCGCATTTAGTTTACCATTGTCAGTCATATAATCAACGGCTTCATCCACGACTTATAAATGAAAAAAAAAATCGATATTTTTCGTAATTTCTCCATTATCTTTATAGGAATGAAATTCTCACGAAAACTTACTCAAAACTTACTCGGATAAATTCTTTACGCTATAGTGAAATATGCATCAAAATTTGGTGAAAAAATTTATCTTAAAAAATTTTTTTGTTCAAAGAGGTTTTCAGTATGTGCACTTTGTTATGGCTCATTTACTTTGAAACGATGGTACCTGATGAAATTTGTCACCGAATGAAAGTCGATCATTACAGTTTTGTTCATGCGCAACTCAACCCCTCACGAGAGAAATTAGAATGTGTGAAACACTGTGCTTCAGTTAAGATCTTAAGTAGGTATGTTATCAATAAGTTTCTACTGCAGTTGAAACTTATCGATAAAATGATTCAATTCAAAGAAAGATTTCTGACATCGCAATTTCGTCAATGTTATGAAAGTGTAACCAGGTAGGTACAACCATGTAGAGATTTGCAATTTGAAATGATAAAATTGCGAAATAAATTGATAATGTTACTCCATTTTCTTCTCCATCGAAGGGTTCGTAGAGATTGAAAGTTATGCATGAACAAAACTGTAATGGTATACTTTCATTCGGTGACAAATTTCACCAGGTACCGTCGTCTCGAAGTAAATAAGCCTTGACTAAGTGCACATACTGAAAACCTATTTGAACTAACAAATAAAAAAAAAATTTTTCTTGAAAATTTCTGCACGTCTGTAAAGAAGATACAAAGACCTTGCTAAAAAAGTACCACATGACCTACTTTCCCTATTCAAAAAATTTAGAGGGTTGATGGCACAGGGTGCAACAAAAATCCTTCAAAAATGAAAAAAAATTGGTGAAAGTGAAACAAAAATTGACCTGTTTCAGGATATTGTTGATAAATATTTTTCTTCTGAGAAAACAAATTTCTTCCATAATTTTGCCGCGCACTGTATAATGCACCGTTTTCAAATATACTGCTCCACCAGAGTTAGGGATTCAATCGTTTTTAAAAGTATGTAATCTTCGAGAAAATCATTCAAAACTCAATAACAACTTGAATCAATCCAATAAAAATCAGTTACCAGTCATTTCGTCAATCTGGTCGCCTTTTTTCTGAAGTTTGGTTCTTTGCATATTCTTCATGAATATTCTTATTTTGAAATGAAGTTGTAGCTCCATGTCAGCCAAAGTGTGATATCTCGACTTTGGAATAGGTTCAGGGAGACAGGTTCCGTGTTGGAAAGACCAACGACGAAAAGCAACACCTGCTCAGGATCGTTTCATCACCGTTTTGGCGAGAAGAAACCCTACATCTACGTGTAAAATGTTTTTCAAAATGCAGATGGGGTCCAAGTTTCCATCGAAACCATCAGACGTCGTTTGAGAGAGGTGAATCTAGGAAGAGGAGTTCCATTAACACGTGACCATAAGCGTCAAAGACTGGAATGGGCAAGGCAACATATCAATTGGAACGATCAATGGCGTAGTGTCCTTTTCACTGATGAATCCAGATATGGACGATTTTCAGATTCTCGAAGAATAAGGGTATGGACAATCCCACGCATACCCCGTAATCGTCGCTATGTCCAAGAAGTCCATCGATTCCGAGGGGGAAGTGTTATGGTATGGGCCGGGATATGTTTCAACGGGCGCACAGATCTACGCATTTGTCCTGGAAATATGACTGCCTAACACTATAGGGAGCATGTCATAGACAATGTTGTGTAAAATTTTCACGCTGCTATTGGTAAAACTTCTAGACGATAACGCTAGACCGCACCGTGCAGCCATAGTTGAGAATGCGCGCGAGGAGCTTGGTATTCCACATTTACCAATACCTCCGCACTCACCATATTTGAATTGCATAGAACATGCATGGGATATGCTCCAAAGAAGATTAGATAATCATCAACCTACCCCAGAATCCTTAAATGATCTGAGAGAGCTTCTGCCCCGTTTATGGAACCAAATTCCTCAAGAAATGTTCAACAACCTCGTGTGTAGTATGCAAAGAAGATGTCAAGCTGTTATTGATGCCCGTGGAGGGCATACATTGTATTGATAGTCTTAAAATGCTTGAATTCTCTGGGAATAAAATTTCGTTATTTTACTCGATTTTTCTTAACCACCCTGTAAACGCTGCAGACCTACAGGTTAAAATTAATTTGCAACTTGAAATCATATCAATATGAATTTTCATCACAAAAATATTATTTTAACTATATTTTATTGCAATTTAAGTCAATATCCCTAACTCATGTGGAGCAGTTTATTCTGAAGGTTAGTTTGTTTTTTCAGGGGTGGCACAGCTCATTATGAAAACTTAAAATGGTTGTATCTTTTTATCAGGGCCGAATCGTAGAAAAATCGATTTTGTTCATAGTTCAAATAAAATCATTGCCAGGAATCAATTTGTAGAAATTATTCCTTCTAATCTCGCTGCCTAAACCGATCGTATCAGGGTATGGATTAAACCCATCCGGTGCAAAAATACTGAAGCGACACGATCTCATCGAGCAATTTTCCAGGTACAGTTCCGCGTAGCAGGTATCCATACCTGTCGAACTTTATGTTCACCTGATAAGATGATGGCAAGATGCCGTAGGTAAATTGGTTTTCGTTTTTTTTTTCACTCATCCTTAGGTGGTAGATAAATCAAATTGACCCATAAATGAAATATGTAATCAGGTGATTACAACGATTAGGAAGCATCAATAAAAATGTAAATGTGATGCCTGGAAATAATTTTCCCGTATATAGGAGGCTGGACGGTCAGGAAATCCATGCTCACACTATATCGATGATTAAATTGGCGGGGCCGATAAAGAGTAAGCACGTGCAGGTGTGTTTCATTCATAAATATTGAATGTTAGATTTTATCTGCACTTTGCAGATATACACTTTATTATAACCTCTTTACCGCCTGGAGCTCTGTAATATTGAACAGAGACAAGCCGCCGAAATATTACCTAATAATAGAACAATTTGAATCATTTTATGGTGCATTTTTAGAGTATTTGTTGTGGCTGAATTTTTAATATTTAATCATCAAAAGTTTGCCTAATAATTCGATATCTAGAATAGAAAGAAATTTTTAGAGCTCGTCAGTGGATTTTCTACGTGAAGAAGGTTCAAGTTTCGGATCTGTAACTTCAAGGACAAAAAAAGTGATGAAAACTTTTCGAAATTGTCAAAGTCTCTTTTTTAGTCGATAACTCGAAAACGAAAGATCGTAGGAGGTTACGACTTTCGCCATTCTTTGTTTCTCTGAAGAAGAACTAGGAAATGTCTCATATAGGTTTTGCTCTAGCTCTAGCTATTCTAGTTTCTGAGATGCTCTCACTAGACATCAAATTTGGAGCACCCTGTACAGGCTTTCAGTATTAGTTAAACTCGATATGTAATGAGAGAATTGAAAGTCAGAGAGTCAGGTCCTCTTTGAACAAGTACCTACCTAATGATGTTAAGATCAAAAACAACCATTGCGAAGAACTTCAACACGATGCTTTGTGGAGGGAATACTTTCAAAGTTAAAACCATTAAATGGTAAGTTCAAAAACCACTATATACTATACGTGGCAAGCACCAAGTAAACTCTATCGTTGGCTCCTGCTCGAGTGCTTTTCAGGCAGAAATACTTGCAATCGAAAGATGCGTGGACAAAAACCTGGAAAGAAACTATTATAACCAGTCCGGCCCTGGCGGCTGCTTTCTTCTTTAAGGACCGCGGCCGCTGCCATCTAGAAGGATCGCGAAGGTACGGGAATGTTTCCGACGCCTATACAGGGTGATTCATAACTATTGGGACATAGGGCTAAGGGCAGATTGTTTGGACCAAAATATGGCGAAAGGACCAAATATAAAAATTATTAGCAAAAAACGAAAAAAAAATCAACTTTAACGCCTTCTATCTTTTTCCACATCAATATTTTATTGAGGTATATTTGGTCCTATCGCCATATTTTGGACCAAACAATCTGCCCTTAGCCTATGTCCCAATAGTTATGAATCACCCTGTATAAGCCCAGCGGAGGAGCAGGTAGACAGTTCAGTTCAGTACAGTTCACAGTGCAATTGGCGAGAAGTTGAATGAGAAAATGGACCAGATTAGGGAAATTGTAACGATGTGATGAGTCAACTTACAGATAAATTGGATGAGAAACTGGAAACCATAAATGAAAAATTCGATTAAGTCGACGAGAGGTTCGATATAGTGAGTGAAAAGTTTGACGAAGTTGATGAAAAGTTTGACAGTTTGACAAGGTTAACGGAAAGTTTGAAGAAATGGCAGGAATAATTGAACATCATTTCAAATTGATAGATTCCTTGAAGAGAATGTCAAACAGAACAGATATTCTGGCTTCATCACCTTACAGCACATCGAGAGCGGAAAATGACGGCGAAGGTAGTAGAATGAAGATCAAGCCTCCAACTTTTGATGGAAAAATACCGTGGTCGACATATCAAAAACAGTTTGAAGCTGCTGCCCTGGTGAACAATTGGAACGACAACGAAAAAGCCACGGCATTAATTATAGCTCTACGAGGAGAGGCACTCAACATTCTGCAGACGATCCCGAAGAGTCAACAAGCCTGTTACGAAGTTCTTACATCGAAACTTCAGATGAGATATGGTGATGCTCATCTACAACAAGTATACCATGCACAAATAAAGAACCGAGTGCAGAAAACAGGGGAAAATCTCCAGGAGTTTGAAGCTGATGTAGCGAGATTAGTCAGGCTGGCTTATCCATCTGCTCCAGATAGCTTCCTGGAACAGCTATCAATCCAGATATTCGTGGATGGGATCAGGGATAGTGAAACACAACAAGTCTTGAGACTAGCACGCCCTAGAACCGTAGATGATGCCTTAGCCCAGGCTTTGGAAATCGAGACGATGAAGCAAGCTTCGCATAGAGGGCACCTTTGTGTAAGACAAGTCCAAGAAACAGACCGATCTATTGAGGAGATTGTCAGAGAAGAAGTCCGCAGAATATCGCTTGCTAGGAAAATGGTTGCTGTGTGCTGGAACTGCAACAAAAGAAGGAATTTCAAGCGAAATCGTCCAGAATTTGAAAGAGCTACAGCTAGGAAACTAAAAGGAGTCGCTGTGGTAGACACTGGCTCGACCAAAACCATTAGGTTTCCCCAGAATTCCAGCCATTGTTCGCGCCTGGAGGAAAGGATAGATTTAAGGCGGACCACTGTAATCGAAGACGACTGGCTACATGAAGAAATTCAAAGAGCACAAGAAGAAGATAATGATTTGAAAGTAATCCTGAGTTAGAAGAAGAGCGGTAAACGACCTACTTGGGAAGAAGTATCCAGACTGGGTCAGAATGTAAAGTCGTATTGGGCACAATGGAAAACCTTGAAGAATGATGGAGATCTTCTGAAACGTTGTTGAGAAAATGAAGATGGAACTGAGCAGAGACTTCAGTTGATTGTGCCGAAGAGCCGTGTGACAGACATTCTGACCAGACTACATAATGGAACTTCAGGTGGACATTTCGGGATAACTAAGACGTTGGAAAAATTCAGGCAGCGATTTTATTGGCCAAATTGTAAGAGGGACGTTAAAGATTGGTGTAGAAGATGCAAGGTTTGTGCTGCTGCTAACGGACCTTATGGTAAAGGAAAAGCACCAATGAAGCAATATAACGTCGGATCCCACATGCAACGAGTAGCTTTCGACATCGCTGGCCCCTTTCCCGAGACAGACCATGGAAACAAGTACATTTTGGTAGCGATGGACTATTTCACAAAATGGAAGGAAGTGTGAGGTATTCCTAATCAAGAGGCAAGTACGGTAGCTGATAAATTGATAAGAGAATTCTTCTGCAGATTTGGAATACCTCTAGAGCTGCATTGTGATCAAGGCCGAAATTTTGAATCGAAGTTATTCCAAGAAGTATGCAGCAAATTGGGGATTCACAAAACAAGGACTACACCTCTTCATCCACAATCAGACGGCATGGTCGAACGAATGAATCGGACCATAGGAAAACATCTAGCCAAAGTAGTTTCTGATCACCAGCGGAACTGGGATGAATATTCACATCTATTCACCATGGCATATAGATCTTCGGTTCAAGAATCTACCAAGGAAACTCCATCCAGTATAATGTTCGGCCGAGAAGTAAGGTTCGCTGATTGGTCAGAGATGACCCAGCTCTCTGATTCCTAATTCCTTAACTCTCATTGCTAAGACCTAGATGATCTTAGGGCCTCATGGGCTTATGTATCTCAAGATGAAAAGGTGTGAGATCTGTACGGATCCCCAATGGCCTAGTTGAGCACATTCATGAAATGTACCTGGTAATTGATATCGACAAGTGACAGCCGTACCAAATCTTGTCTTTGAGAATCATTACTTTTTAAGAACTTCGTTATTATTATTACAAGAAATATCTATGATTCGGTGATTTTCATAATAGTGACCAACCTGTTTATTATTGAAAGTGATGATTTTCAAAGCCAATGTGCGGTAGAATTTCCGATTTCAGTTAATGAAGAAAAAATGCTATGCTAAATCAAACTCAGAGAGTAGCTTTTCAAAAAGATGTTTAACTGAATGACAAAATGATCTGATTAAATCTGGTTCTGTTTTTTTCGTATTGAGAAACTCCAAAATGAATTGTTAGTTGAATCTCTGAATAATTTCAAAGATCATAGAAAATTTCGCGAGTTTAAGAAAACATCGTTTGTCGTGAAACCATATTGTTACTATGGAAAACAACAGAGAACAATAATTCAAAGCCAACTAGGATGTTACAATTATTTATGAAAAACTACACTACATTCCTCAATTTTTAATGATAAAACCATTGAATAATTCAATAACCGTTCATAATTTCCACTGTCCAAATCACAAAGACTGTATCGAAGCACACAACGAACTGTCATCTTGTTGCAGCTCTCTACTGGACATATCATTGTATGAATCTACCCCGAATTGTTTCAAAAAAGTGTTAGAAAAGTAAGAAAATTCTGTTCTTTACTTTTTACGTTCAACAGCATGTAGGTAAGTTGTATTTCGTATCTATGGTTTGGCGAACTTATTTCAAATGAGATTATATGTATGCAAGAGCTTTGTGAACTATGTGATATTGCAAATATGAAAGTTCTGATATTTCGATGATTTTGGAATACAATGCATGAGCTTTCATGTGAAACAAGGTCAATATGGTGCATATTCCTTATTTACTTTATGAAGAACAGACACCAACAATGCAGGGCTGGGAAGAATAACCCCAGTTTGCATATAGTCAATTGAATATACGATCCAGGGCGTCAAGCCATTAAGATTCCAAACGAATCACGTGATCCAATCACGTTACGGAAAGTGAATTAAACCCAACCAGCAACAATAGGCCTGGTAACCCAGTACGTGTGAAATAATTCCAAATATGGTTCACTTGCTTCTGGCCGGGAATTTATATCGATGTCTACCGCATTGAAGACAAACCTGTTCTTTTTCTACATTACCACAGAACAGCCTTCATAGATTTACTTCTCAATTCGTTTTATTCCTCATCTCACGTCGAGCGTCTTGACCGAGTGCTTTTGAGAATATTACGCGAATTCTAACTTCAGCGTCTATCTGTATTTTGTACATAGTTGTTGGTAAAATTTCAAAAGTCATACCTCCAGTTTGCCTAGCAAAAATCAGAACTGTATAACCAAGTATAAACTGGATTCATCACTGAAGATGATTTTTTCCATTCAAAGTCACAGTACAGTGTTGTTCTCTGCACTAAGCCAGTCGATCACTTCGGCGCTTAGGAGAGAGGCAGGACAAACTGAGCAAGATAAGTGGCTTCAAAACTTCTGATTCGGCGATTAATAGTTTTCATTGTAATTGACAAATCATTGCTCCACAATTAAGATATAACTGAATATTACATTTTTATGGCTTTACTATTCTATATCTGTAAATATCTTGATTTGTTCTCAGGTTACAGGTTTATTCTGTAATATGCCTGTTTCATAAATTTCACTACATCTTGGTTTATGTTTCAGATATTCGAAAACTTTTTTCAGTAATTTTTATTTTTCATTTGGTACTTGTAACGGATCTTAGAAATTAAAAATCATTTCATAGATATAGAGGAGAGTCGGTGTTTGCCAAACGGGACACTATACTTTTCAACGCAATTTTTTAGTCATTCAATTCAGAAATGTCATCCGTTTCGAAAATATTTAGTTTTTCGACTTCATTTTCTCTGTATATGAATGTCATTTATTATACTTATGCTCTCGTGAAATAGTCACGTGAAGTAACACTTGAGATAAAAATATGCGAAGTAACATTTCTCTCTTGTAATAATATTCGATACTTTTGAATTAGCTCTGTTATATCAAAAATACATCTCCTTATGAAATATAAGAATTAAAATGAATTATTTTTGTAATCCTCGCACGAACTGAGAAGGTAGGAAATTATATTACATCACTTCCTGAAATAAATCGTTCATTAAACTATTCAGTTTATTCAATGGAGATGTCTGGTAACTGTCTGGATAGTACAATGCTTTTGCACTCGTGTAAATACGTGAAATGTATTTTTGATGTAGACTTAAGATCATGATCATTCAACCCAACAACACATTTTTGTCAACGAAACTTTTCTGGATGCTTTCATAGTCGAGTTCACTATATTTTCAACAAATAAAAAACTTATTATATTATGACCGCTAATCTGAGAAAAGAAGCCTTGAATATGAAACCTGAGAACAAAAGAGAAATGCTGAAAATTCATATCTCATTCAGGTTATGCCTATACATATACTAAAAAGTGTAATGGCGGGTTTACGCAGAATTCCTAAGAACTAAGACCTGGGAAAGTCACAATCTCCTTTCTCAGGACTTAGTTCTTGGGAACTCTGCATGAACCCTACATGTCTATTGAGGCAAAAGTCAGAAATAGTGCTCATCGATTTTTATCTTGTGAATCTTTAACCAACATTTGATGCATTAATTTCGGGACATCCTGTGTAGACAGATCGTTTCCTCAAAGAAAAAAAATCCATGGAGTCTCTCCAAGTTACAAGAAAATTTTATTTCAATGAATAGAAGCAGAAAGAAGTTCTATATGTCAGATTGACCTTAAATTCACAACCCAATTAAAAAAGGATTAGGAAGATGCATGAATAGCCCTAAAATCATCCTGAAATTCATAAATGGGACAATGATTAAGCAGAGAATTTATGGTTTCTTCTGGTCCCCCGCATTCACAACTAGGGCTCTGAACTGAATTCCATCTGAAAAGCATAATATTGCAACGTCCGTGACCTGTTCTTATACGATTCAGAATACACCATATTTTCCTGAAAAGATCAAAACCAGGAGCTCTATTCGAAGAATCAATAATCAATTCTTGATTGAAAATAGTGAACGTATTCCATTCAGACTGCCAAATGTCCTTGTCGTTTACATTCGAATTAAGGAAACAGTTGGACCATAAGGGTTTACGCGACTTCAGTCTTGGAATCGTGTTTTGTGGAATAAAGGACAGAACTGGAAATGAGTCGGGAAAGGAGTGAAATTAATTCCAATATGATATATTTGAAAAAATGTAAAAAGAAGCTTTGTTCTTATACTGAACTTTTCGGTCTCTTGTAGTTTTGTGAAAACTGGCACTGAATTCATTCACCACAGATTACAAACTGGCCTTCCTATCATAGTTACGAGAATTTCGAGAGAATCGTTTAAAATTTTTTTTCTCGAAATCGTTGGTAGATATCTACGACAAAACTACAAGAGACCGAAAAGTTTAGTATAAGAACAAAGCTTCTTTTTACATTTTTTCAAATTAACAGTTGCTCACCAAAAAAAATTCTGCAGAAAAATAGGTGGCAGTGTTTCAGAAAAAATATCACCTTGTAGATCTTCTATCGAAATTGCCATGTCACGTGGTGAGAACTCTAAAATGTAATATCTATGCCAAATTTCAGTTGAATATCTTGTGAAGTGTAGATACTATGAGAAAAAAACTTGAAAAAAATTCAAACTTCAACACTTTGTATCTCGAAAACGAAACGTTTGCGACCCCATGTTTATAGGACTTTTTTTCTTAAACTCACGTAAGGAATCTCCCCTTTTCGTTTGTACGTTCAATTTAGGAATACCCTGTATAGGACCATGGTTGTCATACCAAAGTTATCTCAAAATTCGACAAGGAATTCAATATGCAAATGCTATAATATACAAGGTGTCCCTTTTAAAATAAAAAAGTTGATACAAACAGGGAAAAAACGGAGCACCCTGTATTAGGTTGGGTCATAAAAAATAAAAGTTCAATCGATTACAGACAAGTTTGGCATCAAACTTTTTCTTTTAGCTCCTTTAGTTTCCACAATAAGGTATAGGGACACTTTAACTCGGACACCCTGTACAATGTTCGGAAGATTTGGATACTATTGAATAGATGAAGTTCAAATAGTTCCACTAATAATTCTCCTCTGAACTCGAGCACTATTAACCTAAACGCAGCAACAATATTCAGCAACTGAAAAAACCAAAGTTCGAAGAGTAGTTGCATCAGCACCCCATGAAGTACCAGCTAGTTTATGCAGGATATTGTTCCTAGTGTTCTAGCAAATTTTCCAAATGGGCTTTGAAATTCGAGGAATCCAGATTAATTCTAGATATTTTGGATTGAAGTTATGTTTCGAAAAGGAATTACCGAAAACTAAGCACAATTTTCTATATTTTCGATGATTATTCAGAGATAAAGAAGAAAAAGTTATTGTGGCATGCTTTTTCATTTCTCAATCAAGATTGATATAGAAAAATGAGAAATTGTGAAAAAATTCGTACGAGTCAAAAACTAAACCTGAACAAATGAAAAAAGATTATCGTTAGAATCGAATAATACTTAAAATAGTAACATAACTCAATCATTCATATTGATACCCGAAGACATAACATTATTCGATGCTGACGAACATATTTTCCGAGCATCTGCTCTTAAAATCATTTGTACATTAAGGTGAAACATAAACCAATCAGTAATATAAAAATAAACTGCAGGATCCGTCTGTTATACACGTCGTCGAAAAAATGGCAATTTATGTAATCCTGCGCTACCCATCAGAATCTATGGCAAGGCAGTCGGACATCATGATGCATCATAGTCTGTAATTTGGAACGGAACCGTCCACATTGTAAATCATGAGAAATTCGGAAACCCTCAATTAATTTCAAAGCAGAAAATAATTTGTAGGAACACGTGAAAGTTGATAAAATTCGAAGGTGAAGCAACTTCGGGAATCCGAGTTATAAATAATTTTCGATCTATAACTCTACCAACACTGACTCATTCATGGGTTAAGAAGATTATTTATCTAGGTGAATCATCAAAAAATCGGCGAGCAACGGAATTATATTCAAGTAATACCTACATACTTCCAAATCTAGATAATGCACGTCAAAAGTTGAGGATATTGAATTATTTTATTTTTATTTTAAGGAAACCTCCTTGGACATAAAGGTTCTTCGTAATTCGTCCCAGGAATGCTTGATTGGATATAGAATTGGAGAGTCTTGAAGGTCAAATGCTGGATGTGGAATATCCTAGTTTTCTCTAGCAGTAATCACCTGGTGAGATCTACATACTCTGTGATCCAACGAAAACTTAACACCTCGATTTTCGGGTGAAAATGTGGAAAATCTCGGACCCGGCAATTTCTGATTCGAGGGGTAACAACTTTTCCGCTCTTTTCATCCCCTATCTGCAATTCTCTGTCAGGAGTGAGTACAACCCCTTGATTATGAATATAGATGAGGGGTGTCGAGATACCTCATGTTGAAGATCCGCTTCAAAATTTCCATCCATAACGAAATTACTGGTTGAATAGTGGAATAATATTTACTTCTGTTATTAGTTTATTAAATGCTGGAAATGAGCACCATTCACTTCCATGCAGCATTATAAGTTTTGATGAAAACGTTCAGGTACATTATTGAGGATTTCTGGTTTAATATGACCTCATTCATTAATGATTTGAGTTCACAAATCATCCAGTGACTAAGGCTGGGTAGCATAAATCTTGGATTCCAGGTGACCCCATAGAAAAAAGTCCAGTGGTGCCAGATCAAGTGATCTGGGTGGTCACTCAATATGAACATGATCGTTTGATGGTCTTGTGCGTTCTCCAATACTTGCACGAAGGCTGCATAAATAACGTTCTCCAATAGATCTTAATGTATTTGGCCAGTGAGATTACCGGGTATAAAAAAGGTTAGATTATTTGATTTCTTTGAATATCCGCCCAAACATTTAATTTCTGGGGAAGCTGAGTATGCACCTCACGAAATAATCTTGGATTTTCATCTGACCAATAATGACAGTTATGCCGGTTTACTATGCCGTTGATGTTAAATGAATAGTTGTCCGAAAAACAGATATCGAACATGTAGTTTTGATTACCATTAATCATTTCACTGACCACCCCATAGATCACGGCGATCAGGATCATCCTCATTCAGTTCCTGAACCAATCTTTTCTTATAAGGATAGAATTTATGTTGTTTAAAGATTTTCATGATTGAAAATGATTGATTGACAATTTCCTAGTACTAAAGGTAGAATTCATTGCTACATGACCTAAGTCAGCCACGTCCCTCGCTTCGTCTCATCCTCTTTTTGTTTCCTACTGAACCAATAACGTCAAATTTGGCAACCAGTTGCACAACGTAATAAGCAGTGGATACTATAACAATATTATCATTTGCTTCATCTTCCCTGAGTTTTTTCTAGAACATCCTTACGTTTAATATTTATTCACAACTTCCACGACATACCTCAGTTCTGTTTATGTGAATAAATAAAAAATTTCGAACTTATTAATTTCAAAAATTAATGAAAAAATTTTTAGATGTGACAACTTTGAGTGGTTCCAAGTATTCTTTCTGAAAAGCGCAATAATTTTTCAGATTCGAACGAAATTATATTTTTACCCTGAACACTTCGAATGAAGATTTTTGAGGCCATCTCTGGAATATTGAAATAATTGCTCCCTAGTTTCAATTCATTCCGTGGACAATTTTGGCTTTGGTAGTGATCTCAGTATTCCCATGATTTCGAAAATCACCCTGTAGCTTTCTGGGTAAAGCCAGAAATTAGAAATTAGTCAATCCGTACTCGGCTAGTCCTACTGGCAAGAGTATGTACAGGTAATCCCTGTACACCCTGTATACAAGAATATTTTACTTTCAGAAATGTTTTTTTTTCAGCATAATGATTCGTGATGTCTTACTTGAGCTCCCTAAATTATCCTAACAAATAAGTTTTTCCTTGAAATATCATTCTTCATGGGATGTACAAGCCAGCAAACAGTCATTTCACTCCAATTTTCATCATCAAATGTGCAGAATATTTTCATAATATCATTGAAGAGTTCGTAATATGAAAAAATATAAGAATCATCAGTGTTTCATGTTGTTTTTATGAACAAAAGCCCTCATCATCAAGTGCAGTTTGTGGAAGAATTCATTGAATTATCAACATTTTGGTATTTGAACGAATACATTCCTTCTAAAGACAAATAGCAATAACCAAATAAGTTATGAAGATGCATTGTACCACTTTGAAATCTGCACGTATACTCCATTCTCTTTTATTTTAGCACTCTGTTGGCCGTGGAAATTCGACACATTTCACTCTGTATAGTACGAAAATGTGTGGTTATGAAGCTTGTCAAAACATTTTTGGGTTTTAAATCAACGCTATGTTGCCCGTTCTACGTGAAAGTTTCTGTTGATACGTATTTTATCACAATGTCGAATCTCTTCGGAAAATATCTGACGAACATAATTGAAGTTTATACAAACTGATTGAAGGCATACCAAATCCAGTTATTTGCATGGAAAATACAAGAGATCAGTATAACATCGTAATATGCACTAGCTAGAGGAGAGTTAATGTTCGTTATCTTCTTTGGCTATATATAGCTTGAATACGTTACATCAGTTGTAGATTTCAAAAATATTAACCCGAAGATGGGAAGATGACATGCATATGATGGAGTGGTTGGGAATGGGTATTTCTGGAAGGAATTAACAGATAATTACAAGAATGTTGAATTCTTCAACAAAAATCATCTTGCATCGATGGAAGTAAAAGGAATTGAAGGAAGATTCAAGTCAAGTGTCAAGATGAACTTCACCTTTGAAAAAAATTTCACATGAATAAACAATTAACAGGACAACTGGCGCGTATTTGTGGCTGTTCATATCAATACATTGATATAAAAATAATAATAATAATTAGGTATTTATTTGTACCTTAAGACATTTATTACAATGTATAGGACATGTCAAATGAAGAATAGAAATCAATTTTCGGGAACTTATTCTACGATGACATTATTCGAAAATCCTGTAGTAAACTTTTCACATTAATTCACTCAAACATAAAATTCTAAAATGCCACCACTTTTTTGGGTCTCCCAATAGAAGGAAATTCTTCGTCATCCTCTTCATTCACAATCTTTCTGATTGTTGAAACATTCAGCTGAAATATAAGTCGTTTGGATTCAGATAAAACATTATATAAATTCTCTTACATTGAATATGTTCGCTACCGTCTGACGTACTGTGGATTTTAGAATATCAGGCTATAACTATAACTATTTGAATGAGCGGAATTCTAAATGGCACTTCCTGAAACCCTGTCTCTTTATTCTATCGCTTTCGGCATTTTCGTAATAAAAATTGATATTAGTTGTGGTAACGACGTTATGACATTAACGACATTTCATGAGTGCCAACCTTACTCCGTTCTAGTTACAAAAACTTGAGAAAATTATTTCATGGCCAATCGACTGCTAAAATAAATTTGAATGGAGTATACACATAAAGTTCAAGAACGCACGCCATGATGAAAATAGAGATTTTTTGCTGAGAAAACTGAAACTATGTATTCTAATGATTTAACCCTTTCAGTCCTTGTGGTTTCACTATGAAACCACCTCTAATAATATATATTCCATGCGTCCCTATGGTTACATCTCAAAACAGCTGAAACAGTGGTAAGTCAAAGACTTCTCGGATTGGGTTGCAATAGTTCTGCAAAATGGCGCTGTACAGCGTGTAAAGTTGGTCTTTGTTTAGGTGACAAAAAAAAACTGTTTTCTTGCCTTCCACAACAAATAATAATATTACCTGTATTATTACTTGAGTCCTGGCCCTTACATGTAGAAACCACCATTTAAAAAAAATAGATGCAAATAGATATTCATTGAAATATATTGAATTTCATGTATTCTCGACCTCAAAATATGAGTTTATTTTGAATGAATTTTTTTAATTTGGGCCTGAAAGGGTTAATATTATCAGTATATTCCATGAAGTATAATTCACAAAGGAAAACCTCCGTTGATTTGTGAAAGTAGTACACTGGTATACAGTTATGAGTTATGACAATGTACTGAGTGAGTAATCGTTATTTTGAAGAAAAATTACAATTTATAAATATTTTTTTTTCCAGAGCTCAATCGTCGTAAATCAGACATCGATGAAAATTACAAATCTTGTGTCGATATGGAATACCTTATGGTGACTAGAGTAACAACAAATCTTGTAATAAACTGAGTACTGTAAAGTTTGAGGATACTCTCATCCCAGAGAGTTTCTTTTACACAAACAATTTGTCCACTTGTTTAAGGTATCAAAAAACCCACCACACACCATATAGTCCGGGAGGTGGCGTCACTTTTGAACTAGTGATCGATCTTCACACGAATTTTTTAGGATGAGTAGTTCTCCACTTGTACATATGAGGTCCGCGCGTCAGTCAATCCAATAGCGGTGGGCATGGGCGTGGGAGGCGGTGAAACTCGCCGGAAAAATCTCAAAAAAAAGTGATTGATCTGCACGTGAAACTTTGTAATAATGTAAATTATTCATGATTATGAGTGAAAATGGGCGTCAGTCACTTTCCCGATGGTGGAAACATCGTCAGTCCTGCGGTTGAAGTGGTGGGAAAAATCTGAAAATGACCCATCTTCACTTGAAAATTTCAAAAATGATTATTTAAATCAAATCGAACGTAAAAATGGACGTCAGTCACGTTTATAGTGCTGGATTCTGCGTCAGTCAGTCTTCCAAAATCAAGGGCAGTGACCAGCTTCCTTTGGCGCGCTGCACCTTATCCAGATAGAATTACGCATATTCCACCGGCATCGTGCCGGCTGACGATTATTTATCGAGTGTACATAACAATTACTTGTTTATACAGGGTGTTTCATCATATAAATAAATAAATAAAATTTATTGATCCTTTTCGACCCTTAAGAAATGTATAGGACAAGTCATATATTATGACAAATACAAGAGAAAAAAATAACAAATTTAACAAATGGACTCCTTAAGGAACTCCTCCACACTATAGTATTACCTGTTAGTCAAAAGGAACTTAGCTTCTCTCTTGAAAGATTTTCCAATCATTGATTTCAAGCGACAGGGCAAATGGTTTTATAATTTGATACCTATATAACTCGGTGGGGACTCATTTTTAACTGTATGATGCCTGAGGAGGCTATGGTATCAGTGTGTCATGTTTCGTACCCATAAAAATCAGAGCATTTCCTGTATTTTCCGATGATCAGGTGGATATAAACAAGACAATTAAGGATGAATTTACAAGGGAAAAGAAGAATACGAAACTACCTGAAAATCGGACGACATGAATCACGTGACCGAAGTTTGAATATAAGCCTTATGACGCGTTTCTAAGAAATGAAACCCCGAAATTGTTGAAATGTTTCCTGATTGTAGGAAACTACAAGGAAATTGTTCGAAAATTGTATTCATTCAGAAAATGAAATTCAATTTGGAAACCAAAAAAAAAAAAATCACGAACATCGAAGGTTTTCCGCCATTTGGAAATTTTTTTTTCATTTCTTCATCTTTTCTGAATTGCGCACTCAAAAATACACCGAGGTGACCAGAACCGTTACTTTGTGGTTTATACATAACTGAGCACACTCAATAGAATATTGCTCAAATACGACGTTGAACATCTTATTTCTGGCTTATGCGTCGAAAACGGGGTATATGTCATAAGGCAAAAGTGATTCTCCCGGTGTCATTTACCCACTATATATGTTTGTCCAGTTTATGATGAAACACCCTGTATAAACAAGTAATTGTTATGTACACTCGATAAATAATCGTCAGCCAGCACGATGCCGGTGGAATATGCGTCAGTTGAACTGCATAAGGTGCAGGGCGCCAAAGGAAGCTAGTCACTACCCTTGACTTTGGAAGCCTGACTGAAGCAGAATCCACCACTATAAACGTGACTGACGTCCATTTTGACGTTCGATTTGATTTATATAATCATTTTTGAAATTTTCAAGTGAAGATGGGTCATTTTCAGATTTTTCCCACCACTTCAACCGCCTGACTGACGATGTTTCCACCATCGGGAAAGTGACTGACGCCCATTTTCACTCATAATCATGAATAATTTACATTATTACAAAGTTTCACGTGCAGATCAATCACTTTTTTTTGAGATTTTTCCGGCGAGTTTCACCGCCTCCCACGCCCATGCCCACCACGGTCGCGCTGACTGACTTTCGATTTCGAGTACAGTAATAGTGCAACTCTCTAATTAATCACATTCGAGTTGCAGATAAATCACTAATAAAAAAGTGACACCACCTCCCGGACTAATAAGAGCGATGGATAGCTGATTCACTGGAACACCTTGTAATATTTTTAGTTGAATGAAGACAGGTGGAAACCAGGAACTGAAATCGAAATGTATCGGAAATGAGCAGTTTATTTGTTCAACTAAATTTACCCTTCGCTAACTAGATGTTTCTGTTTGAAAAATGTTTCTGGGTGCTCTGGTATAATCTAGCAGAGTTAACGGTGTCGGAAATATCTTCGATTATATTCTTAGGAATAATATAAACATAAGTGGCATAGTTCCTTTGACTCACTCTCACTTTCAACGTAATAAAAAGTATGTAAGTATCATAATGTGCTATTTTAGATTTCTTTGAAAAGTTTCTTTCATATAACTCGATATTTCTTTTGTGTGGTCAGCTTAGATAGGAAAGAGGGGATAAAAGAAATTTTACTATAAGATTTGCTGTACAAGAATAACGGATTTCTTCTAACAAAGATACTTATATCCTGAGTATTGCAACAGTAACGCGTTATTATTGCATTTGGAAAACCGATGGGAATTTTTTTTCTATACTATTACTTATAATTGCTCGAGCTCGACAAACTAAAATATCGTCGGTAATACAGGGTGTTCAATTTTCATGCAGAGGTTCACAGTGTTGTTATTTTGAATGGTCACTCAGAATATTCGAAATGTGCATTGAAATTTATTTTTCGGCAAAATCTGTACACCAGTAACGTATTTCTAACAATATGGGGTTGGGAATAAGATTTTTTTTAGCTTATTATACTGAAGGGAATTGAATTAGGTATATTAAAATGAAAAGTTAATGGCCTTACGCACCGTTTCATTGAACGAAAATTAAGTTTCTTAATAAACTTTTTGGGGTTTTTCACTCCCAATCTCTGAAATTGGTTGCGTTATCATGGAAAGGTATAAATGTTGAATTGTCAAACTTGACGCATATAAATTTAATTGCTGTTGTTTTTGAAAACAAAACAGGGTAAAATGATAAGTGATGATGAATTTTCCATTTCTGGGACTTCTCCAGAGCTGCTTCAGAATTATTGCCAAAGAAACCAATAGAAAAGTACGAATATCCATATTAACGTTTGATGGACTATCGCAAGAGTAAAAACACGAGTTCTTTCTAGGAAAATATTGTAATGCCATACTTCCACTGAAATAATTGTAAATATAACAAACCGATAGTTCCTCCAATGAATATTTGACCATTTTTGAAAATAAAAATATTCTTTATATTTTCTTGTATAATTCGAATAATTTGATATTCAAAAATAAAACTTATCTGTGGAATTCGAAAAATTTGGTACCTTGGCAGATTGCAATTCTGATTAAAAATCCACAGATGTGTGGTGTAGAGCTCGTTATTCTGAAGGGAATATTGTTTTTCCAGTGACATAGCTCACCATGAAAGCTTGGCTCTATCTTTCTATACAGGATGGTCCAGATCTTAACGAAGGAAGTTTAACCACGTATTCTACGTCAAAAATATTAGCCCTAGTTTGTCATATAAACATATATCTTCTCCGAGATACAGTTGCTGAATTTATAGAAAAAAAAATGTTAATAACTTTTACAGTGCTTGAAATATTTCTATGAAATTTAGCACATAGATTTCAAGCATAAACGAGCACTTCCTGCATAAAATTATTTTTTATTCTTCCAGTGGCTTCTGTACATACTGCATCGAGACTGAATATTTTCAGACAAAAAAATGATACGCCACTGGTTTTTCCTCTCGAAATTCTTATTTGATTTGGAGTAACTTCGATCTCTTGGCATTTTAACGTGCGAGGTACCGTTTCCGAGTAAAAAAAATAAAAACACACTTTCATGCATGAAGAAATCGCTAAAATTTGGTATGGTACATGGTACCTATATAATAATAATAAGATTATCTTTGTGAACGAAAAGTGTAATTACAAAAAAAAAGAGCTTTAACAGTCCCAATCAAATACAAATTTAAAGAAGAATGGTCGAGGTATGAATCAATTTGCTGAACACATCATTCACATCGACGTCTAACAGATCCGAAAACAGATCCGACAGCACCAGCTGAATTTCGATTTCTTCCCTCCATAATTTCAACACCCTGTATCTCAGAAAGGAACCATTTCTCGGCATATGTTCATATGACAAACTATGGCTTTTTTTTGACGTAGAATACGTGTTTAAAATTTCTCGGTTAAGATCTCGATCACACAGTATAAGCCGAGTCGGAAAAAATGGTAAAAGAAAAAAGTGTTTCTTTCGACGTCAAGAATCTACCGTCAAAATACAAGGATGTATTGATATCTAGTTAGCCTAGACCAGTTCCATGCATAAAAAAATATTGCGTAATCATAGCAACGAACAATAACTCATTAGAAGTGTCAGTGTGAAGTTTGGGGTCAAGAAAGGAAACCAGAGTTACGCAATAAATTAAAAGAAAGAAGATGTTTACCGAAATTGTGAAAATCGAAAAATTGGAATATCGAGCCATCATCAAGTACCTGTATTTAAAAGGGTTAAGAGGTAAGCAGATTTACGAAGATATGCTTAATACCCTTGGTGATCAATGTCCTTCGTATGCGACGAACGTCAATTTGGACATGAGAAAAATTGCTGCAAAATCGATTCCCAAATGTTTGAATGTTGACCAAAAGCGTACAAGGGTAGAAGCATCGCGTTCGATATGTGCTCGATTGGAAAACGATGTAGACTTCTTAAACCGAATTACTATGGATGAGACTTGGGTATATTTCTACGATCCAGAAACAAAGCAACAATCGATGGAAGGGCGACATTTTGGTTCTCCAAGACAGTTTCGTGTCGAAAAATCTGCTGGAAAAGTTCTTGCTTCAGTTTTTTTTTTTTGGGATTGCCATGGAGTGATCATGATTGATTTTTTGGATAAGGGTAGAACAATAACCGGAGATTACTATTCGACATTACTGACCACGCTACAGGAAAAAAATTAAAGAGAAAAGACGCGGAAAGCGTCTAAAGGTGTTTTGTTTTTGCAGGACAACGCCCCTTCACACAAATCTCATGTTGCCATGCAAAAAATCCGTGAATTAGGGTTTGAATTACTAGAACACCCCCCTTATTCACCAGATTTGGCTCCATCCGACTATCATCTCTTTCCTCAACTGAAAAAAAGTTTGAAAGGTCGTAAATTTTCTTCCAACGAGGAGGTAATAAAAGCTGTGGTGGTCTGGTTTGCAGAGCAAGAAGAAACATTTTTTTGAAAGGTCTAGAGACGTTGCAGGTTCGCTGTCATAAGTGTATCCAATTAATAGGAGAATATGTTGAGTAATAAAATATTTTTATTCCATTTTGACGTTTATACACGACATTAATCTTCTTCTTCTTCTTTATTCATTCGAAGAAATAAACCTATCCGCCCTTCGGGCTCGTGGGTTAAACTTTCTTCTCATGAATAAACATTCATTTAACTCACTTATTGTATAAATAACTATGACATTGAAATTTTGTTCGGTTTTATAGTAGACTAAGAATTTTTCAATATATCCTCGTATATGTACAAGTTAACAACTCATGTGCTTTAGAAACGCTCGCTTTACAGAATGTTCCTTCAATATATACTGATATTCAAGGGGGCGATTCTTTGACCAATTTTCAGAAAAGAATTATTTAATTATTCGAATGATCGATATTCTGTTGGCCGCTGAGTTTTGGAAAATTTTCATAAATTTTCACAACATGAAAAGCGTTTGTAAAGTGCTCCCTTCTTGCTTGTCTTACAGTAGGTATTCACCGTATAATTCATATGCGTGTTTGCGACATTTTCTAATTTACCACTTGCAATTGCCGTGTCACTGATGACAAAAAACCGCATATTAGCAATGTCTACAATGCGTATGCAAACGTACATTGTGCATTTGTCTGATGGCAACGAGACCATCGACCTTGCACACCGTTTCATACAGCTTCATGTTGCGTCCGTGTGAGACAAGCCGCTCTTGATTTATGATCTACAGCGACCTCACAACCATAAATTATTCTCTTTATTACAGGTGGTCATTTATATTGGCCGGAATGATGAACCCCCTTGATGTCCCTCATTCAAAAACGCGTTGCCAAACGTTACTTTGCGTGCCGATTTAATTGAATCAGTGATTGAGACATGGCTCAATTAAGATCTACCTGTTAACAGCGACGTAGTAAATTGGATTGTCGAATCCACCTTATTAGGGACTGCTGGGAAAAAGGAGGAATCTTTATTTTATTGACGCCGAGACTGAATGGACTACTACGGTAGGCGAGTAAATGGAGGGATCTGCATTTAATCCAAGACTCGATTTGTATATACCTATTTTGCTTTTGCTTTTGCAGCACAATCGTTTGTCTTATTTCGTGTAGGATTTTTGTCGGCTCAAGAAGTTATTGGAAATCGTCTGAATACATTTTTGTTTCACTACTTAAACAGGAGAGTAGGGAGAAGAAAAATGATAGCTGCGTTCTGAATATTCAGGGTGTTCGTAAATAACAGCTCCACTGGGTGATTCTGCATGAAAAAATATGACAGTCTGCTATGGTCCATAACTTTGTAGTAACCGAGTTGATTTTTTTTTCAATCGATAGGCCCCATAATGAGCATATCCTAAAAAATAAATCAGAAGGCTAATGTATACAGGGTGAGTTTTTGACTCGTACAAATATTTCAACAGTAGATTCTTGAGGTCCAAAAGAAACACTTTTGACCTATACCATTTTTTCCGATTCGGCCCTGATAACAAGATATAGCTATTTAAAGTTTCTATGATGAGCCGTGCCACCCCTGGAGAATAACAAGCTGAATCTATGAGACTCCACACTGTAGATTTTTTAAACAGAGTTGCATTCAGCCAAAGTCACCCAATTTCACAGATATTTTTTCATTTTTGAACATCAAATTACTCGAAAACGGCGCATTATACAATAAAATATGAGAAATATGTACTTTTATTTGACATAATGATAGCGTCCAACTTGGTTTTAAGAGTTGGGTTCTTTGAAGTTTTGGTATTTTTATGGTACGTTATGATCATAATGAGAAAACTGGAAGGTGGGTGATATCTTGTATTCCAAGAAGATTCATCGAATAAATTGAAAACTATAGTCCGAAATTCGTTCCATTCGATAAAACCGTTTGTGAGATAGAACTAAAAATTACATTTTTTTATGGTTTTTCAACAGCTTGTATGTTTTAAGCCGAGCCGATTCGGAAAAATGTCATTGTTTCTTTTGACCTCAAGTCTTCTTGACTTCTTTGACTCGAACAAATATTCATATATTTGTTCGAGTCAAAAACTCACCCTGTATAACCGTCGAGCTGGCGATGAAGACGGTACAAATTACCGGGACCAGGGCCTCGAGCAACTAGGATTTCTTAAAATTAATAATAAAAATCATGTGAAGTGGAATTGATGAAAATTATGCGATTCCGGTTGGTCACACAGGGGTAATGTGTTAAAGTGATCAAATGCAAATGACTATTTTTGTTTCAGATAATTGATTATACTTTTGTTTGTTGTTTTGCAAATAAAACCTTTTTTTATAATTTTTACATATAAAGTGACACTTTTCAAAACTCATTGACGGTCCGGACTCACTTTGGTCTGGGCTGAGCTGTGCTGTGCTGAGCTGGACTAGGCTGTGCTGGGCTGTGCTAGGCTGAGCTGTGCTATGCTAAGCTGGGCTGTGCTAGGCTGGGCTGGGCTGTGATATTGTAGGCTGTGCTACGCTGGGCTGTGCTAGGCTATGCTGGACTAGGCTGGACTGGGCTGTATTACTCAACACAGTTGCCGTTGACCAGGCTGGTCTGTACTAGGCTGTGCTGGGCTGTGCTAGGATGGGCTGTGCTAGGCTGTGTTATGCTAATCTGGACTGTGCTAGGCTGGGCTGTGCTATGCTGGGCTAGGCTGGGCTGGGCTGTGCTATGGTAGGCTGTGCTACGCTGGGCTGTGCTGGGCTGAGCTAGACTAGGCTAGACTGGGCTGTATTACTCAACACAGTTGCTGTTGACCAGGTTGGTCTGGACTAGGCTGTGCTGTGCTGGGCTGTGCTAGGCTGGGCTGTCTAGGCTGGGCTGTGCTAGGCTGTGTTATGCTAAGCTGGGCTGTGCTAGGCTCGGCTGTGCTATGCTGGGCTAGGCTGTGCTAGGCTGGGATGGGCTGTGCTAGGCTGGGCTGGACTGGACTGTGTTACTCAACACAGTTGTTGTTGTTGACCAGGCTGGTCTGGACTAGGCTGTGCTGGGCTGTGCTAGGCTGGGCTGTGCTATGCTGGGCTAGGCTTGGCTGGGTTGTGCTAGGCTGGGCTGGGCTGTGCTAGGCTGGGCTAGGCTGTGCTGGGCTGGGCTGTGCTGGGCTGGCTGTGCTATGCTGGGTTGGGCTGGGCTAGGCTGTGCTGTGCTGGGCTTGACTGGGTTGTGATGGGCAATAGAGTTATCTCTCACAGCGCTGTTTCTTTGTCATCATGGTGGTTGTTCTTCCAGCGTATACACCCATATGGGTGGCCCGCAGGGGTCAGGCCTGGGACCTCTCATTTTTGTACTTCTTATCAATGACTTATCAGACGACTTTGTTGGATGTATTATTGTTCTCTTTGCTGATGATGCATCACTGGTAGTGAAGCAGTTCCAGCCATTTAAAGAATGGTGAAGGCAAACTCACTGATCGTAAACACCAATAAATCCCAAGTTATGAAATTCAAGAACTGAGATTCAAGTTCGACTTTCCCATTTGTCATCAATGGGAGTTCCGGTAACCTTTCAGTAGTTGATTATGATACGTTTCTGGGCTCGTTTCTGAGTCTATGCGTTGGCAAAAATTTAAGATGGCACTGCCATATCGACAGTTTATGTAAAAAATTGAACAAGAATTTCCTTGCATATATATGCTGAATTTTTTGTGAGATATAACCTGGGTGGCTTCAAGAAGTGCTCAGATTTCCACAACTATAATTTTTGACATCAAAATATTATTTGTATACCCAAAGTTAAAGACACCAAGAATGACTGGTATAAATTGTACAATCATCTACCTGAAAGAAACAAATTACTGAATGATGATCAATTCAGAACAAAAATAAAAACTCTGTTTACTTCTGATATTGTTTCAATAATTCAATTCTATTATTCCCGTTTCTTTGGTGTTTATGTTACAACCTTTTTGACATGTCCTATACAACATTGTATTGTCTAAAAGGACGAATAGAGTGTATTGTAGTGTTATGTATAAACCTCAAAGTAACTTTATTTATGAAAAAAACAAATTCATAGAAATTCTTCGAAAATTGTGTTTATTCAGAAAATAATATTCAAATTGGGAACCGAGAAGAAAAATCATGAGCATTGCATTTCGCCATATTGTAAAATTTTTTCATTCTTATATTCGTCATCCAATTCCATAAAGCATTATTCATTTGATCGCGAAGTGTACCTGGTGATGTTAGTTTCGGTGAAGAATTCGCGGCGCACGGACACTTTAATCCTTTGTTCACTCCGGTCGTGGTAACTGCACCATTATTGAATTTTTTTTCGAAAATGTTTCTACCTCTTCGAGGAGGTTTAAAATTTTGTTCAAATTTTGGATAGTCATCCAATAACATAATGCATTATTCATTTTATAGCGATGTGTTTGTATAACCATTGAGATAAGCTGCTTCTTCAAAATCGTTGTTTACCTTTTTTGCTCTGCGTTGGATGATGTGGAATTTAAATGTTCATTTGGTTCAACGCAGTTTCAATTCGTGATGTTTCAATTAATCTCGATTGCAGTCTCGTCGTGGAGACGTGGAAGAATCAGGTTCTTCATAACTTAAGGTTAAAGTAGTAGGCACTAAGAAAGGTAAGCATGAGCAGGTAGAATCAAACTTATTATCGTTATTTTACTCGACCGCTGAGATAAAAATGAGACTACAATCCTCATCATTCGACGAATCATTACAACAGATACCTACTCCGAAAGTACGAGAGTTTCACTCTGTCCGATGAGTCCGTCATTAGATTCGGAGATACAGGGTGATTTATAGATTTTGGATATCCATAACTTGAAAACGAAGAGCCCGATTTTGATGAAAATTTGTGTGGCTGTTAACTTCCTGTAGCTCATCGAGATGGCACTGGCAAATCGCAGATTTTCAGGACACAACTCAAAATATTCCGATTTATTTTTTAATTGCCCAAATCTATATTTTATGGGAGTTGAAAAATTTTTGTTTTCGGAATTAAAAAATATACTCTTTTCAATCAAATTCAATTTTCACTTCGCACGGCACATTTGTTCCAAAGGAGAAACGAACGAATCAAATCATATTTCAGGTTCATTTTCGAGAAAACATTCCTGTTTTCAATTTTTTAGTTATATAATTTTCAATGCCACCTGCCGAAATTTTGAATGATAAAACCCCTCTTTCCGATTATTTGATAATTTAGAAAGAATGCAAGTTCAATAATACATTTTTCAGATATATTTTTTAGGCAACGTGCCTAAACACTTGGTGTATTGATGTTTCAGAATGAAATATGATATGATTGAAATGAAAATTTTAAGTAAATAACTGAAAACTGGACCGTATTCCCAAAAATGCAATATGCAATATGAATTGGTTCGTCAGTTTCTCTTTTGTAACAAGTGTGCTATGCGAAGTGAAAATTGAATTTGATTGACAAAAATGTCCTTTTTTCAACTCTAAAAACAAAAAATTTTCAGATATCGATTGAAATTTATTCTGGGAGGATTCTGCATTTCCTGAAACAGCGAAAATCAATTTCCGAAAATCTTCAGAATTGTATCTTTTGTTTGACATTAATTGTCAATACATACGAACAGAGACTGCAGGAACAAATCGTTTATTTCATTTTTTAATTGATTTTGTTTCAGAGATTGGGAGTGAAAACCCTAAAAAGTTTCAGGAAGAAACTTTCAACTAATCCAGAAAATTTTGATTTTGATATTTGATAGATAAATCTCAATATTCTGAAGACTGCCCTAATGATCTTGAAATTGCATCTACCACTTCAAAAGAAGGGTTATTGGAAGTCAACGAAACCACAAAATTTCATCAAAATCAGACCACTCATTCTCATGTTATAGATATAGAAAATTGAGGCCAAGATCCATAAATCACCCTGTATCTCCGAAACTAATGGCCTTAAGAACAAAATAAGCAAATTTCCTGAAAGGCTGCATTCAACACTTGTCTATGGCCAACCACTTGTGAAACACGAAACACCCGGTACATTTTGCCCACCCTATTCATATAGGGCTAGGGAAAAATGGATGGCACGTTTCCGACCTACATTTTCAAAAGATTGTTGATGGCCAAAACCGCATCCCTCCAACTTTTTTTGTTTTCAAGTTATGAGTGAAAACTCATTTTTCGGCTCTTCGTACTGTGCCTGTATTGCTTAAAGTATCAGTGATATCGAAAAACTAATATTACAGACACTTTTTCATGTAGAATGCAGTGGCGTTGTCAAAGATTTTTTTCAGTCTGCCACTTCAGTGATATGGTGATAACTTTCATATTTTTAAATAAGAACCCTGT
This sequence comes from Coccinella septempunctata, assembly GCF_907165205.1. Lineage (NCBI taxonomy): Eukaryota > Metazoa > Arthropoda > Insecta > Coleoptera > Coccinellidae > Coccinella > Coccinella septempunctata. The sequence goes on along the minus strand of NC_058190.1, from coordinate 6,115,274 downwards.
GTTATTTTCACATATTCCAGTCCCATATTTTTTTCTGATTCAGAATACATAACAAACGTAGAGTCTTTGATTGTTCTTCCAATAAAAAAACTCAAAAACTAGTTCGGTCTAGTTGGCAGGTCATTTCATTGATAATATAACGTGCGGTCAAAAAAATTCGTCGTCAAGTAGGCTATGGAATTTTAAACGTCGATATTGCGTATCTGAACGTAGTTCTTAGCTTGTGCTCTATTATTATTACAGGTTAGCTGTCAAGTTAGCGTTTTGGATTGTTGTTAAATTAAAATTATTAGCAAATAATAAAGATAGTTTTTACCGACGTACAAAAAGCATTCATTATTGAATCCTACTTCAGAAATGGGGAGAAAATAGAAGGCGAGTGGAAATATTCTGTTGAGAAATGTCTCAGCGACTTCAGGATCGAGTATCCCAACGTTGCTGTAGATTACCAATCTTTCCAGAGTACTGTTTCGTGATGTGTGAGCGTTTTTTGTGAAACAGGTAGCGTTCAAAGAAAAAAAGGAAGTGGTCGACCAAAGAAGAGAACACCCGAGTTAATCGAAAATGTTGAGAATGTGATGACAGAAGCTCCACGAACCTCTGTTCGGGTTTTATCTCAACTAGCTGGAGACTCTGTTGGTACATGTCACACAATTTTGAAAGGAGACATCAATTTGTATCCTTATAGATTGACATGCTATCAGATTGAAGATGTTGATTACCCTCGTAGAATGGCCTTCTGTCGGTGGTTTCTAAACGAATTAATCGATAACCTGAATAAAGTTTTCTTCTCCGACGAAGCCTGGTTTAATCATTCTGGATATGTCAACTCCCAAAATATGAGAATGTGGAGCAGTCAAAAACCGGGAAATTTTTACATTGAGACACCACTTCATTCTCAAAAAATTGGAGTCTGGTGTTCTATCAGTCAGAGAAGAATTGTTGGACCTATTTTCTTTGACGGAACTTTAACAGCGGAACGCTATAAAGAGGATATTATCATGCCTTTTATAGCTGAATTAAATTTCGAAGAATGGTCATATAGTTATTTTCAACAAGATGGAGCCAGAGCACACACAGCTGTAGAAACATTGGCTACACTAAGGAATATTTTTCAGGATCGACTCATTAGCCTCAATACTGAAAATGAATTTCCTCCAAGATCGTGTGATCTTACACCATGTGATTTCTTCTTCTGGCCTCATTTGAAGAATTCTATCTTCCAATCACCTATTTCTAATCTGGACGAACTCAAGACTTGGATCCTTTTATATTGAATAATGTCTTTGAATCTCTCAAAAGAAGATGTGAGAAGTGTTTGGAGCAAAGAGGAGGACATTTCCAACAGCTACTTTAATTATATAGAACTCTTAAACGTGAAACTCATTGTAATGAAAATCCTATAATTCAGCTCCTTCAGTTATGGCAGAGACTGCCTATGGTTATGGATTTTCACTGTCAGCGTCAATTCAATATTTTAATTATTGAGAAATAAACTTATTCTGAGGTTCTTAGTGTAATTTATTTCTATTACCTACTGTAATAGGTACAACCTTTTCACATAATTGTAAGTACAAAAAACATAATACTCGATTCGTTCAAGATTCATGTCTTTGACTTATGAACTCAGGTTAATTTTTCCAACCGCCTCAGATTATTTGGATTCTTGTAATCTAATTCAATGAAAAAATGCTAATAAATCATTATTGAATGTGCAAGTAATTTTTTCTGAGAAATTGCCTTTTCATACAAAATTACGATAAATAGGTTAATGTCATCAATGTTTACATTTGGCTGTGATGACTGATGAGTGTGATATAAGGAAAGAATTACGTTCAGTCACAGAAAATCAACCTACAAAATTCCATACCATACTTGACGACGAATTTTTTTGAACGCACGTTACAACTTTATGCTGCTAAATTGTGAGAGCTTATTAAAGGACACAGGCTTTGCCTTTAGTGGATTTCCCTAGGTTTATTATTCAGATATCAAAATTGTAACAACCTTGTAGATTTCAAAGAGTAAACCTCATTATTATTACTAATATGAGAGACTGTGAAGATAACTTTCGTTCCGGATATTTGTAAGGATGAAAAATTTTACAATATGGAATGAATCATTCTCGGGGAATTTTATAAACCTGGATTCAACTGAATATGTTCCGAAACCTTGTCAACTAGTAGATAATCTAAATACCAGTACCGCAACCTTTTCAAACACCTTCACAAGTAAGGCTGTGTCACTACTAGTAGAGGTTAATTGATAAATATGAAGAAGTCATGGAAATTCTCTTAATTTCCTCATTTACCGAGCATCTTCTCGAATATCCGGAATGAAAGTAATCTCCAAAATCGTTCATAACCTGGCAAAATATAAGAGCAAGTTCATTATCATATCATCAATGAAAATGACCTGTCAACTTGACCGAACTAGTTTTTGAGTTATTCATTGGAAGACCAATTAGAGATACGACTTATTTTATTATATTCTGAACCAGAAAAAAAATGGGACTGATATATGTAAAAATAACATAGAGTTTATATTCAAAAAAATGTAAGTTACCACTATATCACTGAAGTGGCGTACTAAAAAGATCTTGACTACATGAAAAAGTGTCCGTAGATTGTAACATTTATTTTTCGATATCACTGACACTTTACGAAATAGATGCACCAGTACGAAGAGCCGAAAAATGAGTTTTCACTTATAACTTGAAAACAAAAGAAGATAGAGGGATGCGGTTTTGGCCATTAATAATCTTTTCAAAATCGAGGTCGGAAACGTGCCATTCTTTTTCCTTAGCTCTCACGGTTAAAGAGCTTTCATTCAATCCCATCAAATTTTGCACACCCTGCACAAGTCAAAGACTAATCCGGTATATCTTTTTCGTTCAAAAGTTGTTAAATATTTATTCATGGAATACCTTACATTTATACCATACGGGATCGATCTTTTCGGACGCCCATGAAGTCTCGCCTTTTTTCTTATCGTTTAAAACGAGCATTAATGTTTCGAACAACGTTCTGCGAAACCATCAAGTGTGCTCCAACTTTGAATTTTCAACAACCGCGAAATGCTTTATGTTCTTCGACTAATTGTTAATGGGAACAAAAGGGGGCATGCCGAATTTCGAATAGCGATGTTAATAGACATTCGAAATGGCACATGTCTCACGTAGTGGACGAGATCCTGGCGTCAAGCGAACAATGTTTTGAGGGGAAGAATCATGCCAAAAAAATATCATGAAATACTTATATTATGTAATACATGAGCTGGAAGCAACTACACACTGCGCAAAAAAATTAACGCAGATTATGGAAATCTCAAATTCATTCTACAACTGAAGGTGTTTTCAATGATAATTATTTTTATCAGAATTATGCATGCATATGTTATCCACTTTCAACGGTTTTCTTCAATACATATGTTTTTTCCCAGCAAGAATAAAAAATATGATATTATCAGATTTTGAATGTATTGGCTCCATTCTAAAATCAGTTGTTCTCGATCAATTCTAGTGATCAATAGTTTTTCTTTCGTTTGATTTTCTGAACTCGATCGCTATGCAACGCGAAACACGCAATTTGACCCAAGAGCAATGTGCCCAAGCGGTAGTTTTGCGAGAAGAAGTGTGGACATACCCAAGAATTGCAGAAAGGTTTGGAGTTTCCCATACAAGTGTGTCCAGAATGTTGCAGCGATTCAGAGAGACAGGTATGAATGTCCGAAGACCAGGACAAGGTAGACCACGGGTAGCAACTGCCATTCAAGAACGTTACTTGAGAGTTTCTTCGTTGAGACAACGGTTTGCAACCGCTCGCCTCCTTCAAATTCAGCTTGAGCAAACTCATGAGGTGCAAATTAGCGCTCAGACATTAAGAAATCGCCTCAGAGAATATGATTTAAGGCCTCATGTCGCGGCAAGAGGCCCAGCTCTTACCCCAGCCCATCGAAGGGCGCGTTTGGATTTTGCGAGAGAGCATATCCATTGGGAAGAGGCCGATTGGGAAAGAGTTGTCTTCACAGATGAGTGTAGATTCTGCCTCTACCATTGTGATCGACGTTCCCTTGTATACAGACGTCCACATGCTCAGTGCAATTTCCTGAATACTGGTTTCGGGGGAGGATCGATTATGGTATGGGGTAGAATATCTTTGACTGCTCGCACAGACCTAGTGGTTGTTGATAATGGAGCTATGAATGCTGATATGTATATAAGGAACATTCTTGAAGAGCATGTAGTGCCATTTGCCCCATACATTGGTGAAAATTTCATTTTTATGGACGATAATGCCAGATCCCATCGTGCGCGCATCGTTCAGGAGCACCTTGAAGAGGTTGAAGTCTCTCGAATGGAATGGTCAGCATGAAGTCCAGGTCTCAATCCGATTGAGCAGGTTTGGGAAAACCTCAGTAGAAGGCTGAGAAGTTCAGCCCTACTCTTAGGCCCAGTTTCACAATCATTGGTAACCAGTGGTGGTTTATTAACCACTACCTTTCAGTTAACCCAAGGTTTCAAAATATGCTCGTTTCACAAAAAAAAAATGAGTGATGGTTTTTTGACCATCGGTTAAAAATTTTTTCTGAAGGTTGGTAATGTTTTTCGTGTACGATAGATCTACTTTTGGGTTATTTATTACTGACATTTCGTATTTCTGTGAAACAAGAACTTAAGAATATAGAAATTGTTATGAGTATGACAGAAAACGAATAAAACGTATGAGCACCGTACGAATGTTTGATGTTCTGTGCTGATATGAGTTTCATAATTGCCGAAAGGTTATTTTTCGTTTGGATTTTGATTTAAGTGAAGCTGAAGCATTCGTTTTTTCTTGTGCGAGATAAGAAAAAACAGTGCAACTGTGCTGGACCAATAGAAATTATTACTTTATTGAAAAATTCAAACAAAATTGAGTTTTGCATTTATAACTTAAAATTCCTTAAATAATTTATATCTATCTAGGTGTTTTCCTCAACAATTCTCCAAAAGCCTATTTTTATTGATTATTTGAGTTTGAATTGAGATGCTTTGTTCAATTTCAAAAATTCAAATTTCACCACTCTAATTCAACATATTCACATAATAACTATTTATAAGATTCAGTCTAGTTCTTCTAGTTCCATTATTTGACAATAATTCTTGATCTTCTATAGGGGCACAGCAACATTTTGATATGAATTCATTGCTTCTTCTTCTCCTCATGAAGGAGGTTGTCCTTCATTTTCATTATAAGATATGTTATATAAAAAAACTGTTGACTTAATCATCATAATTGCATCTATACTTTCAATATTCTCATTGAAGGAGCTGAGATTCTTCGCTTCCAACTGCCTTCCTTTCCACTGTGTTTCTGAATCTACAGAAGAAATCCAGGTCGACATATTACTCAAAATAATTCCTCCTAGCTCCAAATCTTCTGGGGGCCTCACTGTTTCCTCATCACTACTATGAGTATTTACATCATAATATAATCGTCCGCGATAATCGTAAATAATAACTAATAAACACCCAATACATGTGAAACGCTTCCTAACCAGTATTCCCGAAGAAATGCTGACTTGTCTCTGACAGAACTCAATATATGTTATCTATGCAGAAAAGCATACGCCACGAAACTTCTATGTCCAGGCAACTCATAGTTAACTCATGAAATTTTCGGGGTTAAGTCAACCACAAGTTTACTTTAGGTCAAACGATAAACCCCACTTTGTGAAACAGAATTTTTGATTTAACCACTGGTCACTACATAACTTTGGGTTAACCATATATTGTGAAACTGGGCCTTAATGACTTAGGAATCCAACTCGGAGAAATCTGGGAAGGATTAGATCAGAACATTTTAAGATCACTCATTTTGAGTATGAACCGTCGTTGCCGAGCTGTAATTAACGCAAGGGGTGAAAATACCAAGTATTAAATCACTTATCAGCATTTCAGTATTTTGAAAATTGTTCATTTCTCTTCTTTCACATAAGATTCGGTGAAATCCTGAATTTTTCTTCCATTTAATGTGTCTTGTTTCGTTCAAAACTTTTCCGAGAGAACATAAAAAATAAGTTATAAAGTCAATGTAGAGTTAACTTTCATTAAAATTGAGATTTTCAGAATGTGCGTTAATTTTTTTGCGCAGTGTATTTAGAGGCGGACTATGGGAATATAGAAAACCGTTAAAAATAAAGGGTGGCTTAAATTACAAAAAAGTAGTACACCAGTATAATCGCTATATAGGATTATGACTACAAGCTCTATGACAAACTTCCACTGGGCCTCCACGACACTCTAGTAAATCCCGATTAAGCATCGTCGGGTCCCCAACTATAATAATAATATGTCATATTTTTACAAAGATTACCATTCTATCTACCTTTTTAAAATTTTTTGTGTGGATGATATAATTTGAAGTAGGTATACCATCTAATAATAAATATGAACACTTTTCTTAATAAAAACTTAATTTACCATCGAAAGTGTTAAACTGTCAAAACATGATGAAATTTCACTTGTACACTAAATATGGAAATTGAGGACCTTGTTGATCATTAATCAAATCATCAATTCATCATTTTGAAGCTCAAGTTTTCCCATTTTGTGCTCATTCATGATGTGCCATATCTCGAATACCAAAAGCAATATTTATGAGCTTTTCAAAATCTCAAGTTGACAATATGTTCCATTCCTGTAGTCACTCTCTGGTAGAGGTAAAGTCTGCCCATATTTACTGCTCATAATCAAATCAACTTCCTATTTCAATTTAATCGCTGAGGGCATGCATACCAATTTAACCGTTCCTTAATTTTTCACGAGTGGATTATCAATTCGCAAAGTGTGCCATTCCATTTATGTCCATATGCCCGCCCTTCTCCATCTATCGAATTGACGAAGTCTGTAACGTGTGTTTGTCGGCAGGTTGAATGTTCAACTGCGGAAATAAGACAGCATGGTTCGATTCGAAGCTTTCTCAGAAGTCATTCACTGGCCCCTTCAAGACAAACAGAAACGATTTGCATATATTTATTTTCCATTCTTCAACTTGCACTGCCGCAGATCAATTGGCTGATTACGTTGATTTGCATAAGGTTCATAAGGTTTAAATTTATAAAGTCGCCGAATCAGAATGATACCGACAAAAGGTATAGCGTCCATAGATCTTTATTCATCATTCAGGGGAAAAGATAATAGCAATATATGCATACTCCATTCACTTTTATTTTAGCAGTCGGTTGGCCGTGGAAATTTGACATATTTCACTCTGTATAGTACGAAAATGTGGGGTTATGAAGATTGTCAAAACATTTTTGGGTTTTAAATCAAAGTTATGTTGCCTGTTCTACATAAAAGTTTCTGTTATTACATATTTGATCAAAATGTCGAATCTCTTCGGAAAATACGTGACGAACACAATTGAAGTTTATACAAACTGATTGAAAGCATACTAAATCCAGTTATTTGCATGAAAAATACAAGAGATCAGTATAATATCATAATATGCACTAGCTTGAGGAGAGTTAATGTTTGTTATCTTCTCTGGCTAAAGTTTGAATACGTTACATCAGTTGTAGATTCCAAAAATATCAACCCGAAGATGAAATGCATATGATGCAGTGGTTGGGAATGGGTATCTCCTGAAGGAACTAACAGATAATTACAAGAATGTTTAATTCTTCAACAAAAATCCATTTGATCAATATAAGTAAAAGGAATTAAAGGAAGTTTCAAATCAAGATGTGTTAAGTAGAATAGCTATAGGCTAAACTTTGCCTCATGATTGTATTCATAGAGTACAAAATAAAGGCCCTTTATTATTATTATTATAACTTCACCTTTGAACACAAATTTCACATGAATAAACAATTAATAAGACAACTGGAGCGTATTTGTGGCTGTTCATCTTAATACATTGATATAATAATAATAATTAGGTATTTATTGGTACCTTAAAACATTTACAATGTATGAAATGAAAAATAGAAAAATAAATTTTCAGGAACTTATTCTAAGATGACATTCATCGAAAATCGTGTAGTAATTAATTCACTCAAACATAAAATTCTCAAATGCCAACACTTTTTTGGGTCTCCCAATAGAAGGAAATTCTTTGTCATCCTCTTCATTCACAATCTTTCTGATTGTGGAAATATTCAGCTGAAATATAAGTCGTTTAGATTCAGATGAAACATTATATAAATTCTCTTACATTGAATATGCTCGCTACCGTCTGACGTATTGTGGATTTTAGAATATCAGCGGACCTGAATTCCAAATAGCACTTTCTGAAACCCTGTCTCTTTTTTCAATCACTTTCGGTATTTTCGTGATAAAAATTGATATTAGTTGTGGCAACGGCGTTATGACATCAAAGACATTTCATGAGTGCCAACCTTACTCCGTTCTAGTTACAAAAACATGAGAAAATTATTTCATGACCAACCGACTGCTAAAATAAATGTGAATGCAGTATATGTCTATTAACGCATCCTCTTTTAAACCTTCACTCACATTTCTCATGGAAAATAGATTCCAATTACATTTGGGCTATGGTAACCGTTCATGATTTTAAGTGTATCTGTCTTAAATTCTCATTATTAACACGATTCCTCTCATTATTTGGTTCGTATACGCAAGTTTGGTTAATTTTTTTTCTTTACGGTTCATTACGGTTTCATTGTTTTTTTTTTACATTCCTCTACCTCGTAATGATGTCTTGGAGTGCACAATACCCCGAGGTAAATTATAGGGCGCTGCACCAACATCTGCATGCCGTAAACTCTTCGGAATTTTATTCTTGCCAATCTAGCGTCAACGCCAACAAAAGAATGGTATTCAGCCCACTGCATTGCAGTTTTACAGAGATATTGATGACTGACTGGTCTATCTTGTCTGCGTGGTGACTCGTCTACGAGTCACCACGAGATTATTCAAATTAATTAATTAACTATTCATTTTGTAAGCTTCAGGGTATTTTTTAATTTAATTATATTTGTGGCTTAGAAAAGATGTCTTAAATCACGTTTCATGAGTCTATTACTTATCGATGCCTCGAGAAACTTAGGAATGAAATATTTTCAGAATGAAATTATCTTCATGACAGAAAGAGATCACCAACCAAAAAGATGGTACTGATTTTATCAGAACACGAAACCACAATATGAACATCTGCAGTAATTCATGTCAATGAAACATGTTTAAAACTTTATTGAAAAATAATGTTATACAGATTCTAATAAAGTATGATAAAAAAAGCATCATACGAGGATGTATTGATATCTAAGTAGCCTGGACCAGTTCCATGCGTACAAAAAATATTGCGTTACGATAGCAACGAACAATAACTCATTAGAAGTGTCAGTCTGAAGTTTGAGGTCAAAAAAGTAAACCAGAGTTACGCAATGAATCAAAGGAAAGAAGATGTCCACCGAAATTGTGAAAATCGAAAAATTGGAGTATCGAGCCATCATCAAGTACCTGTATTTAAAAGGGTTAGGAGGTAAGCAGATTTAAGAAGATATGCTTAATACCCTTGGTGATCAAGTGAAAAATTGGACTGCAAGCTTCAAAAGAGGTAAATTTTCTATTGTAGATGATGACCGATCGGGAAGGCCAGTTTCTCTGTCAGTCTCCGAAAATATCGAAACATTTCTTGACATGATTTTATCAGATCGTCGAATTAGGATAAAACGGATATCTGAAGCACTGAATATTTCATACGAACGCGTTCATCATATAGTTCACGTCAATTTGGACATGAGGAAAATGCCTGCAAAATGGATTCCCAAATGTTTGAATGTTGACCGAAAGCGTGCAAGGGTAAAAGCATCGCGTTCGATCTGTGCTCGATTTGAAAACGATGTAGACTTCTTAAATCGAATTGTTACTATGGACTATGTACTTGGGTACATTTTTACGATCCAGAAACAAAGCAGCAATCGATGGAATGGCGACAATCTAGTTCTCCAAGACCTAAGAAGTTTCGTGTCCAAAAATCTGTTGATAAAGTTCTTGCTTCAGTTTTTTGGGATTGCCATGGAGTAACCATGATTGATTTTTTCGATAAGGGTGGAACAATAACCGGAGATTACTATTCGACATTACTGACCATTAAAGAGAAAAGGATAACGCCCCTGCACACAAACCTTATGTTGCCATGCAAAAAATTCATGATTTAGGATTTGAATTAATAGAACAACCCCCTTATTCACCAGATTTGGCTCCATCTGACTATCATTTCTTTTTTTCCAACGGGAAGGTAATAAGCTAATAGGAGCTGTGCAGGTCTGGTTTGCAGAGCAAGAAGAAACATTTTTTTTAAAGGTGTATAGACGTTGCAGATTCGCTGTAATAAGTGTATCCAATTAAGAGGAGAATATGTTGAATAATAAAATATTCTATTCTATAGTAGGCTAAGAGTTTTTCAAAATATCCTCGTAAATGATGCCCTTCTGGGATTAAGAATCTGGGCACCTTAAGGCACCTGAGCAATGCCTATGCAGGATATTTTGGGGAGTCTGAATCAGTTTTCAAATTAAATCCTACCAATATTTGTTTGAGAGATATAGGATATTTTAGTATTTTATCTGAAACTTCAATCGGCATATCTCTGCGATATCTTCATGGATCATTTTGAAATTTTTTTCATCTGAGAAGCTCAGTGGATTGATGCTCAATGATATTCATAAAATTTGTTGTGATGATGCAGTACCTATAACGGTAAAACTAACAGCATGTCAAATGTTGGACCATTTTTATCAATCATTAAAAAAGTCTACATTACACATTTGAATTTGTCTTTCAAGCGCTACTGAAATAACGAATGAAATAGAGTGTTCCATATAAAAAAGGTACCTAAAATTGTATTTATTTATTTATTTATTTATTACACTTTAGGTTGCGTACAGTACTAACGTACCAATATAGCAGCCCCTATGTATTGCCACCATCTATACAAAGGAGATAATACATGCATATTGTATTATAAAGTTATTGGAGACTGATTAATCAAGAACAACTATCTCATTTGAAAATTTTTTCTCTAACCCCTTTAGCATATAAGTTATAGATTCTCCTAGTGGTGGAAAACTTGTATACCTATATTATTCAAGACTTCTTCAAGTAGGTACTGCTATTGTAAATTGAAATTTCAGGACATTCAAGGTCTCAGTAGTTCTATTTGAACAATCAATATACTCATTTCATTTCGCTTTTATACACATTTCATAAACTGAATTTTTTTCAAAATATATCTGAATTAAGATTGGTAGAAAGTAATGGAATTAAAAAGTAGTCTTTCCATTACACATTTGTTCGAATCATTTTTCCATATTCTCTTTTCTCAAGTGGTGAAATGAATAAACAATTGTATACAGTATGAACACTGTGACTTTCGTAAACTCTATCCGAGATTGATGAACTGCAGCTCGTTTTTAAGGGCATCCAATGTAGAATTCAGAAACACATAACAACATATCGAATGTTTCAGAAACTTCAGGGCGTTATATAGCAACTTGAGCTATTTTTTTCTCAGAAAATTCAAATGCAATGTTTCAAGTGTAACCTTTTGATATAAAGTCAAAAAACCTGTACCTATGACCTGTCAAAACCGAAACCCATATCAATGAGCTTTATGTGGCACATTCACAGAAACGGAAATTGATGCCACTATTTAAGTTTATACTATATTTTGAAGCATGAAATATCGGTCTTCAGTATAGCCACTTGAGAGGAATCTTTGAAAGCCTGTAAAAATATCTGGACAGCTCAGAAAACGTCTGTTTATATCCTAGACAGGTCATTATGCGAGCAACTTCCCATATCCTGTTACAATTTTTTATACAACATATCTCGTGACAATAATCTTGCATAAGAAGAAAATATGGCTGCAATTATCGTAAACTTGAACTAGACCGTAATGCAATATACACTTCATGCAGCACGTTATGTACATAATACACTTTTTATCAATGGATTCTCGTGTAATGATAGTAGGAGTGGATAACCCTATGTTTCACGTCGAGAAACTTTACATTTAACAGAGGTCTCCAAACAATGACATCCCCATATGAACTTTAACTGTTCTGTTGGTTTTATTTTACTTGTCCATAATAAGATACACCATACATTATCTGAAATTACTCTCTCTTTTCCTGAGAACTAATTATTATCTTAGGAGGAAGTTGACGGGTCCACTTTTTTTTCGTTAATTTCTTAAGTACTGATTGCATAAGGAATACTATAATTTCAATCGAAAAATTCATTACATATACACCCTGTTTATGTAATGAACCCTGTTTACCTATATGTTTACCTGGAGGTAAACCGCCATACGTTAACCATGGATTCAAAACAAAAATAACCCTATTTTTTCTAATAAACTATTCGTCAAAAAAGTTTCGATTCAAATTTATAAGGTGTTGAAGTTTCATGCACCTTGTCCGAAAAAAACTCTTATGAATCATAGCATCCTTCTTTCATCAGTAAGACAATATGCCCTTTCTTTATGAGTTGGCTGTGACAAAATGGAATGCGGCATTGCTAAGTTAATGTTATCGATATTGTTACCGGCAACTTGAAAAATTAGATGCCCAGAAATAATGGAAAAAATATCATTCAATTTTTATAGATACGGATTGTTGTAACAAAACTTATTTGAAATTATAAATTTTTACTGTTTTTTTAGTGTTTCAATCAAACTTAAATTAAAAATAGCATTATTTTTTCATTGGAATTCATGGTTAACGTGTAGTAGTTCACTTTCTGAAAAACCTGTATAGAAAATCTGCCTTCGCAAGATTTTAAAGACAATAGAAAACATATAAAGTGTTATGGAAATGTTTCAAGTATCAGTTGTTAACAAAGGCGGAATTTTTAGTTGTGGATTTTCTGGCATATTATATATTGTCTTGGCAAAGTTGCCTTCTCGACCAAATGATTTCTAGATGGATGGAATAGAAAGTATCACAACTTCCTGTGCAAGAATAGTGCACCACACAGGCAGTAAGTCAATTTTCTAACATCTGAAAACTAGACATGTGTTACAATGGATGAGAAATTTATGAACTTCGCAAACTGCCAGACTATGACGAATGGCAATGGGCATGAAAAAGGGCCCTGAATATTCGCCCCAAGTTAAAGAACAGTTGGGATATTACATTTTATATTACTTTTTTTACTCTCTTTGATATAACATTATACAAACTGTATATAAAATCGTTTTCATTATCCTATCGATCCACTTTGTTGATAATTTGGTACATAAACATATTCTCAGATTCATTAATAATTCAAAAAGTTTAGATTAGGATTGAACAAATTAATCATATTTTTCAGAGCTCGTCTCCTCAACATTTGCGAAAAGACCACAAATTTGAGGAGAAAAGTGTTATTTTCCTGCATGATCTTGCTTAATACATACAATATTCTGATTCAGAAGTGATATGAATTATATGGTAGTGTAAGCTGATGAAAAGCGTGACGGAAACGTGTGGAAGGGCTCCAAACTTGTTGAAGTAGGTCACGTGTACATTCTAGAGCTTTTTTTCTTATTTTTAAGCTTTTCAAGAATAACGGAAAAATATAATCATTTGGTTCAGCCCGACAAAACAATGGAGCCACAAAAACAAATTTTTGTAAATTATCTACTCTCCTGGGCTTACGAGGATGTAATGATATCTAGTTAGCCTAGACCTGTTACATGCATAAAAAAATACCATAGCAACGAACAATAACTCATAAGAAGTGTCAGTGTGAAGTTTGAGGTCAAAAAAGTGAACCAGATTTACGCAATAAATTAAAAGAAAAAAGATGTCCACCGAAATTGTGAAAATCGAAAAATTGGAGTATCGAGCCATCATCAAGTACCTGTATTTAAAAAAGTCAAGAGGTAAGCAGATTTACGAAGATGTGCTTAATACCCTTAGTGATCAATGTCCTTCATATGCGACCGTGAAAAATTGGACTGCAAGCTTCAAAAGAGGTAAATTTTCCATTGAAGATGATGACCGATCGGGAAGACCAGTTTCTGTATCATTCCCCGAAAATATCGATGCAGTTCATGACATGATTTCATTAGACCTTCGAATTGGGCTAAAACGGATATCTGAGGCACTGAATATTTGATATGAAAGCGTTCATCTTATAGTTCACATCAATTTGGACATGAGAAAAATTGCTGCAAAATGGATCCCCAAATGTTTGAATGTTGACCGAAAGCTTGCAAGGGTAGAAGCATCGCGTTCGATCTGTGCTCGATTTGAAAACCATGTAGACTTTATAAACCGAATTGTTACTATGGATGGGACTTGGGTACATTTCTACGATGCAAAAACAAAGCAACAATCGATGGAATGGCGACACTCTGGTTCTCCAAGACCTAAGAAGTTTCGTATCCAAAAATCTGCTAGAGAAGTTCTTGCTTCAGTTTTTTGGGATTGCCATGGAGTAATCATGATTGATTTTTTTGATAAGGGTAAAACAATAACCGCAGATTACTATTCGACATTACTGACCACTCTACGGGAAAAAATTAAAGAGAAAAGACGGGGAAAGCTATCCAAAGATATTTTGTTTTTGAAGGACAACGCCCCTGCACACAAATCTCATATTGTCATGCAAAAAATTCGTGATTCAGAATTTGAATTCCTAGAACACTCCCCTTATTCACCAGATTTGGCTCCATTCGACTATCATCTCTTTCCTCAACTGAAAAAAAGTTTAGAAGGTTGTAAATTTTCTTCCAACAAGGAGGTAATAAAAGCTGTGGAGGTCTGGTTTGCAGAGCAGGAAGAAACATTTTTTTTGAAAGGTCTAGAGACGTTGCATGTACGCTGTAATAAATGTATCGAATTTTAAGAGGAGAATATGTTGAGTAATAAAATATTTTGACATCGAAATTTTGTTTGGTTCTATAGTAGGCTAAGAATTTTTCAATATATCCTCGTAAAATCGTTTTCGCATTCATTATAAATGTTGTAGATTTTCTACAAATTTCCTACGAAGCAACTAGGTCCTTTCGTTTGCATAAAAAGTGTAGCACTTTTCTACACTCGATTTTAGTATTCGTTTGCTGATTGAATTTAAACCAGTGTAAGGGAGGAGTAGTTTATCTACATCTCCTTTTGACTATGTGTAGATAAACTACACTTCCTCTACAACTCTACACTGCTGTAAATCAAATCGAGTGTAGAAAAGTGCTACACTTTTTATGCAAACGAAAAGACCTATTATCTCTACCTTCAAACGTTTTTGGGATATATGGCGATGAAAGTACATTAGATTGGGATTCTGCATTGACCTACCCTTTTCCATATGTATGGCTCCTCGGTCTTATCACCCTCTAGCTCGAAAACGGTTGAGAGTATGAATATGAAAAATTGATTCAGACTAAAGTTGTATAGAATTTTATCATTATAACTTTCATAATGAATACGAAAACCGGGATTAACCATATGTATGAAGATCTGACACGCTCGAATATGTACCTACAAGTAAAGATTTTTTCTTGCATTTTCGAAGTACCACTACGAACTTGTGTCACGTCCGAATTGTCAGTCTCTTGAAGAGTAGCTTCCTTTGGGTCTAATCAACATATCCTCTGAAAATTTGACACGTTCGAAAAAAAAATATTTTTTATCATTTTCACCGACGCTCGAGTAAGTACCAGTTTAGCATCGTGAGCTCCCTAACTATAAGGCAGGCTGCACACTGACGAAACTGGTTTCATGAAACCGGTTTCATGAGAGATGAAACTCAAGTTTCGTAAAACCAGTTGATAAGAAAATTGAAAGATGAGTACACTGAGTTTTAAGAAACTACAATTTCATAACGTTGCGCAACTGCATTTCACGCAACTCCGCTAGCACGGTTGCATGTAACTACAGTTTGTTGTAAACCTCCGTTGGCGTGAGTTGTGTATTTAATATTTGCAGCAAAAAGCGATGCCTGAAGATCAAGTTTTCAACACAAAACTCGTGGAAGCTGTAGAAAAGCATCCGTGCTTGTACAATTACAATTTGAAAGAGTACAGTAATAGAAACTAAGTTCAAGCTCCATGGGAGACTCCGACATTCGATAAAAAATTTGAAATTTCACTGGGTCTTGATGCAGTTCTTTGGCCACTACATAATTGCTGTGACATCTGTTCTGTATTAGGGGATGAACCCAGTACTTCCGCTTCTTTTTTCTGTTTCGATACCACCACCACAACACTACAACGTCCTCATCATCCGACCACAGATTACAGAGTAGTCGTCATCCGACGACATCTCAGAAACTGCTCATGTGGCAGTTGCGTCAGTGTACTGCCGAGTATGAAACCAGTTTTATGAAACTAGTTTCATAAAAGCAATTTCGTCAGTGTGCAGCCTGCCTAACAATAACCATATCACAGTTTCATTAACCCATAATAACCTAGTGTTACACATATGTAACGCAAATTTCACTGGCAAATCTATTTTATTTCTCAATAACTGTATCTATTAGCGTTACATATATGTAACACCATTTTTCTCAGAAACCATACATTTTTCAAACAAAAATTGAGTTGTTTTGTCTTGTACACTCCATAAAGGGTGTTTATTCAATTAGAATAGTATTTTTCTGAAAAAATAGAAACTCAGGTTATTAAGGGTTAATTCATTGTTGTTTTACTCGTTTTATTTTCTTCGACGTAGAGCTTCGGATTCCTGTGGAATGATGTTGAAAATTTTGCATTGGCATACATTGAAATTTGCGTATCCGAAGAATTATCGGAATTCGAACAATAGCTCTTAATGAATCGGCAACGGTATTCGAATTTAACTTCTGATGAGCAACGTAAAAACCGTGAAATTCGTCGGTGTAGTATAAAATTTCAGATGCACGCCTCTAAGCCCCATATCGTATCCTTGGCGAGGAATTAGCTGCTAAGTCACGATGATACTGAATATTGGTTATCGCGTTTCGTATACTTTACCTACCCGTTTCATCTTTTTTTCAGGAGAGACGGATCAAGAAAACCACAGACCACACAGAAAGCCTTAAGGTGCTCCCTCGGATGACCAGAGAGAAGAAGGTTGGTTCTCTTTAATTATAGGATATGAAACCAATACGCCTGGTAGAATGTTCACAGTATTATGAAATTAAATGGGGCTAGTTTGATTTTCAGAGTTTAAAGGGTATTTTCTGTTGAATGCGTACTTGTTTTTCTCACCAAATGAGCATAATTTTGGAATTTTTGATGATTCATATTCAGTTAAGTGCCAAACCGATTTTGAAAACCCGAATTTAAAAAAAAATTTCAGTTTCAGAATAGGGGTGGGTGGATCTTTTTAGGGATGAAAAATTATTTCTACGATACCTGGCCAAACTATACCCCGGATCGGAAAAATTTAAAAGTGTTTGGTTTACCAATTTTCGACATAAAATGGAGCAAATGAAAAAAAAGAAAATTTTTTTCTACAAAAAGATGTATAGATCCGGATAAAAATCAATGAAAATGCAAAATTTCATGTGTTACATGAGCGGTAATTAAATACAGTGTGTACCAAGTTCGAGGGCCTATTAGACGTTTTTGAAGAACTGGACCTATTTGAAATCAGAAAATTTGGATTATGATATTGTACGACATTATCTACTGAGCTAAAGTATTCTTGAAACCTAAGCACTTTCAGTTATACAGGGAATAAAAGTAAATTAAAAAAAAAAAATTTTTTACTTTTTCTTTTCTGATATGCTAGAATATTTAATTCTGAATATATTTCTGTTCGAATCGTTGTATTTGTCCAAATGGTTTTCAAATTATTGAGGAAAAACTGAAAAAAAGAAAGATATGCGTATTCAGTATTATGTTCGATATTCCTATTCTAAATATCTTAAGCACAAACCGTTTTCACATTTCTGAAGTCGAAAAATGTATTGTATATTTTCTGAATTTCGAAAATCTTGAGACAGGGTGTTCCAAATGTTTTGTCAAAAATGGGGATAAAGATTTGCCCAAAACTTTCGTTTTTCAAATTAGAACCCAAATTTTTTATGATTACGTTGGATTCTGCGAAGAAAAATAATGATATTGTTTTAACATCTTAATGCTCCTGAAATGAATAATTCCTGAGTTATTTAGGATTTTCTGAATTTATGTCCTACGTAGAATAAAATTAATAAAATCTGTTTAATATCAATAATCCATGGTCATAGAAGTAGATATTATTAATTTTACTCTACGTACGACATAAACTCAGAAAATCCTAAATAACTCAGGAATTATTCATTTTTAGAGCATTGACATATTAGAACACTGTTATTATTTTTCTTCGTAGAATCCAATCCAAAAGTTAAGGGCAAATCTTGATCCCAATTTTTGACGCAGCATTTGGAACATTCTGTGGCAAGTTTTTCGAAATTCAGAAACTGTACACAATATTCCCACATTCTCCGACTTAAAAAATGTGGAAACGGTTTGTCATATCAGAAAGTTAAAAATTGAAAAAAAAATTTTTGAAAAATTTATTTCTATTCCCTGTATAACTGAAAGTGCTTAGGCTTCAAGAATATTTTAGCTCAGTAGATAATGTCGAAAAATGTCATAATCCAAATTTTCTGGGTTCAAATAGCTACAGTTCTCCAGAAACGTCTAATAACACTATTCAACAAGGGTTCTCCCACCTAAGAGATTTATATTTTTTTTGTTAGGTATTCCTCACCTTATTACAAAAATAATAGTACTTACGTTTGTTTAGCTCCCGTTATCAAAATAAAAGACATGCGTGAATTGTCCATGTTCGCACTTCTGTACCCTACGATACTTTATAAAATAAACAAACTATTGAAACAATTTCGGTTTCTGGCAGCATTGAATGACTTTAAAAAAAAAGCCTGGTTGTCCTTTGTAGAAGTGACCAAAAATTTTCTTGGCAATCACAAATCTCCGCAATATGTAAATATCGTCCAAACGATGTTACAGGCTCATCAAAAAATGGGATGCAACATGTCCTTAAAGCCCGTTTGCAACATCCGAGAATTCTCTGGAGAATTCTCTACAAAATTCTCGCAAGAAAACGACAGAGATTATTTTGTATGCAACTGAACAGAGAATTCTACCGAAAGTGCGTATGCAACGGTATATAATTCACGGCGCATGAATTTTCGAGCAAATTCTCTAGAGAATTCTCGGCTGTTGCAAACGGGCTTAAAAATACACTTTTTGCAATCACATATTAATTTCTTTCCCCAAATTTGGGAGCCGTAAGTGACGAGCATGGAGAGCGATTCCATCAAGACATCACGTCATTCGAAAAACGCTACCAAGGCAAACGGAAACCCTCTATGCTTGCTGATTATTGTTGGTCCATCGTTAGAGAAATACTGGAGTCGTCTTACAGCAGAAAAGACAAAAGATCTAAGCGATCGGAATCTTTTACACCATTTCAAATATTATAATGCATTGTTTTTGTTAAAAATCATGAATATAATTATTAAGAAACAACAAGAGCTAACTTCCACTTTTTATTTATCGTGCGTTTATACCTTGGCTACGAAGATTCAAAATATATATAATTTCCTTAGGTGGGAGAACAAAGCTATAATTTTGTCGATCAGTGTAATTTTTAAATTGTTTGAATGTACGGCTACTATTTTAACAATCTTTTTAGAAATTCTCGAAATAATAAAAGAGTTATTTTTCGAAGATTGTTCAGTTCCACATGAAATATACTTTTTGCATTAATTGAAACCGCCATACGTGATGAAAAATAAAAATACAAAAAATTGATGAAAAAATTAATTTTGGAAAACTCTATATTTTTGTTTTTCTCGTTTTGAAAAATTATTTCTCATACAAAAATCAATTTTTTATTTCATCGTTAAGTTGAAGTTTCAAGGAAGAAATATCGCTTACCATATTTTGGGTTTGAATATTAGACTTTTTTTCATTTGTGAGTCATGGACAATATTGAAAACAAAAATCCTTTTATTGCGTTTTCTTACATATAAATTTTTCCGATAAGTGTGATATAACGCAGTTAGCCGGAAACCGTAAAAATACTTTTTGATCCCTAATAATAACCACATACCCAACAAGTTCCCTTCATTAATATTAATTCACTAACCTATAATTCATACTGATTTTCTCTCAGTAATGTTTGACCCTGGAGTATCAGCCAATAATCAAGAATTAGTTACCTTTATACATGTGAAAGATTGAATTGTTTCTATTTTCTGGAATAATATTATGTGTGAAAGAAGTTTAAAAATCAATTCTCAACATATTATAGCATAGCATATACAGGTGTGATACAACTTCAAGGAAAATTATTTGAAAAATTGAATAATTATAATCTGCATAACATATACTGCAATTAAATGTTATCTTGAAGAACATAATAACCCATCAAGTAACGTTTTAGCCAGAAATTGTGGCCAGAATAAAAAACCCAAAATTTCAAGCTAGCTTCACGAGAATTGATGTAGGTACCAGCAATCGGTTTGAATTTGTAAGGAGAACATAATAAAACATTATAACCTAATGATTCTTCTCAAGAAACCATATGCGATCCATCATCACATGTATACTGTATATATGTTCTAATGGGCATGTATATTACCCGGCAATTAATGTCATAATAAATTCATATGAATATTGAAAGGAAGAAACACCCATCACCACTTGGGACTAGCCGTTATTAGGACTAGTATTACAGTATCCATTCAAATTTCTCTATGTAACAGCACATAATGAGTATTTGACATATACCTACTCACACATCAATATTGATAAATGCCTGAATTCGAAGGATTCTTTTTTTATTTGCTTTTACTTCAAATTCTTTCGTAGTGAAATAGTATTTTATTTACCGAGCACGTAAAGAAATTCATTTTCTACGAATACGATGTTTGAAGAACAATAGTTTGCGAATGCTACAAATATTTCCCCTAATATCACGTAAAATTACTAAATGAAAGCATGAACTTCAATAAGAATATAATCAACGATCTTCTGATGATTGAATAAGAATTTAGCTCTGCAAGAAATGAAGCATCAATAAAACGACAACTTTTTTCGTTCTCCACAAAAAATTGCGAAAAACATTAATCCAATGCAACGGACTAAACCCCTCTAGAGAATTTACTCGAGAATTTATGCGCCGTGAATTCTTTACAGTTACATATGCACTTTCGGTAGAATTCACTGTTCAGTTGTATACAAAATAATCTCTGCTGTTTTCTTACCAAAATTTGGGAGAGAATTCTCCAGGTGTAACAAACGGGCTTTAAAGAAGACCAATTAGGATTTGAACTAATTTTATTGGGAAAAATAACATTGGATTTCTGTTCAGGCTCTTCATCTCTTAGGACTGCAGGCTATGTCACTGTTGAGTCGCTATGGATTATATTATTCTGCTCGAATCATTACGCAAGGGTGAACATTGAGTGAACAAACCTTCAAGAGTAATTTCGAAGAGTCAATAGCAAATAAACACTCTCCACTCAACTTCAGTTATGAGAACGCCAATAATGAGCAATTATCTCATATTTAAGATACATTAATAACCATCTTCTGCATTCAACCGTAACATAACACCTCTCCTCTCCAAATACATGATCTAGAAGACGTGATCATTCATCCAATTTTTGCTCCTCTGACATATCTTGCATGTATCTGTATGATTTCGTTATTAATCTACCGACTTTAATCATTTCGTCATTTAACATTAATATGTCATATGAAAGGTAATGGCCTTTCATTTACAATAGTTGAATGATTGAAGATAACTGCATATTGTGCAGGATTTCAAAAAGTAATCATGCCATTGAATATGTTGATGTTTGTTTTACGGTTTGTCTTCCCTATACTGCTTCCTTGGAACGAAACAGGGCCGTAATTGGCTATAAAATCTTAGATGATTATGTCAGTTGGAAACATCGTTAATTGTTCTACTGTGTAATTTTGAGTTATTGGATATCTTATGATTGTGCTATAAACTGTTAATAAGACATTTCAGTTAATGTGTTTGTATTCGTGAACGGGGTCATCGGCCCAAGAGGATTCTCTTAAAGAATGAAACTAGTCATTATATCATTAGATTTTAAGGTCAATCACGCGACTTAGTTGGGGAGCCCAAGAGAGAAATTCGAGATTAACTCGAGCGTATCAGAAAATGTGTGGGGGGGTGCCAAACTTGCAAAAAAAGTCACGTGTATATTCTCGAGCACAGTGGTCTTTTTTCTCATTGGAAGCTTATGATTCAAGAATAACGAAAAAATATAATCTGAATTAGAATTAGCGATTAAGGTCCCAAAAATAAGGTGTTTTGAATTATCTCCTCTCCTGGGATTCAAATCGTTTTCGCATTCATTATAGAAGTTGTAGAGCATAACATTTTCTACAAGTTTTGTTCGAGGCAATTTTTCCAAACGTTTTTGAGGTATATGGCGTTGAATGTACATTAGACTGTGATTCTACATTGACCTTGCTCTTCGCATGTAGGCTAAGCTCCTTGAGCTCATCACACTCTAGCTCGAAAATGCTTAAGAATATGTAATATAAGTTGTATAAAATTTTATTATTTACAACTTTCATACTCAATACTGAAATGATTGGAGGTATAGGGAGGGAGATAAACTGCTCCACATGAGTTAGGGATATTGACTTAAATTGCAAAAAAAATATAGTTAAAATAAGATTTTTGTGATGAAAATTCATATTAATATGATATAAAGTTGCTAATTAATTTTAGCCTGTAGGTCTGCAGCGTATACAGGGTGGTTAAGGAAAATGGAGTAAAATAACGAAATTTTATTCCCAAAGAATTCAAGCATTTTAAGACTCTCAATACAATGTATGGCCTCCACGGGCATCAATAACAGCTTGTTGAACATTTCTTGAGGAATTTGGTTCCATAAACGGGGCAGAAGCTCTCAGACCATTCTGAGGATTCTGGGGTAGGTTGATGATTATCTAATCTTCTTTGGAGCATATCCCATGCTTGTTCTATGCAATTCAAATCTGGTGAGTGCGGAGGTATTGGTGAATCTGGAATACCAAGCTCCTCGAGCGCATTCTCAACTATGGCTGCACGGTGCGGTCTAGCGTTATCGTCTAGAAATTGAAAAGTTTCACCAATAGCAGCGTGAAAATTTGGCACAACATTGTCAATGACATTCTCCCTATAGTGTAAAGCGGCCATATCTCCATGACAAATGTGTAGATCTGTGCGCCCGTTGAAACATATCCCGGCCCATACCATAACACTACCCCCTCGGAATGGATGGACTTCTTGGACATAGCGACGATTACGGGGTATGCGTGGGATTGTCCATACCCTTATTCTTCGAGAATCTGAAAATCGTCCATATCTGGATTCATCAGTGAAAAGGACACTACGTTCCAATTTATATGTTGCCTTGCCCGTTCCAGTCTTTGACTCTTATGGTCACGTGTTAATGGAACTCCTCTTAATGGACGTCTAGAACCTAGATTCACCTCTCTCAAACGTCGTCTGATGGTTTCGATGGAAACTTGGACTCCATCTGCATTTTGAAGAGTATTCCGTATAGCATTCTACACGTAGATGTAGGGTTTCTTCTCACCGAAACGGTAATGAAACGATCCTGAGCAGGTGTTGTTTTTCGTCGCCCTCCAAGCCTTGGTCTTTCCAACATGGAACCTGTCTTCCTGAACCTATTCCAAAGTGAGATATCACACTTTGGCTGACTTGGAGCCTTTCCGCTACAACAACCTGAGTTAGGCCACCCTATAGCATTCCGATAGCCCTATTAGCCTCAGCGTTTGTTAATTTACGTCTTGGCATTTTCAGAAAACTCGTTTCAAGTCGAAGCCGTTGATAAACTGACTTCATTTCAAAATAAGAACATTCATAAAGCGTATGCAAAGAACCAAACTCTCGAAGATTACATACTTTTAAAAACGATATCCCTAACTCTTGTGGAGCAGTATGTTTAAAAAAATGCATTATCATCTTCAAACTGTCGGATTAAGAAACCCCCCCTGATTAGTGTCAGATAAATGGTTCAACACGTCTGAGTATGTACATGCTCGAGTATGTATAGGGTGGGCAAATTTCGATGTTTTAGCACTACTAAACCAGAGGAGATACACAAAATCTGATACCCCATTCTCGTTCTCTTTTTCTGAGAAACTAACAATAGTAGTAGTCAGTTTTGGCCACTTTCTTTTGTTTTCGAGTTATAAGCAAAAATTGGAAAAATTTTCGAATTCGAAATAAATTTATATCTTCGCTAATACTGATGATAGAGCTCTGTAATTGAAACATTATACAGGCACTTTTTCACGTAGAATCCAGTGGCGTGCTCGCCTTTTTAGCAGGATTTTTAATTACGTAGCTTTGACCCAAAGTTATGTTTTTTTAAATGGGAACACTAGTTTTTTGTGCAATTTTTTGAAAGCTTAATTTTTACTGATCTCAAAAATATATAACATCATCTGGTTTGTATCTATATGAATAATAGAAAATGGTCAAAAACTTTTTTTCCCAATATTTCTATGGTTTCAACTTTTGATGAGCGCAGAAACATATAGCATCGTATGATTACCATTGTCTCCTTCTATGAGTCCTTTCATTATTATGAAAATTTATGAAATATATTTTGATTCAAATTTTGTGAAAGTTGGTAAAAAGCATATAAAGAATGACATTGCCGGAAGGAGACTGCTTTTGTTATAGGAAACTTCATTTTTCTGTGCTCGTCAAAAGTTGAAACCATAGAAATATTGAGAAAAAAGGTTTTTGATCATTTTCTATTATTTATATTGATACAAACCATATGATGTTATATATTTTTGAAATCATTAAAAATTAAGCTTTCTAAAAATTGCACAGAAAACTAGTGTTCCCATTTAAAAAACATAACTTTGGGTCATAGCTTCGTAATTGAAAATCCTGCTAAAAAGGCGAGCACGCCACTGGATTCTACGTAAAAATGTGCCTTTATAATGTTTCAATTTCAGAGCTCTATCATCAGTATTAGCGAAGATATAAATTTTTTTCGAAAACGCCATTTTTCCAATTTTTGCTTATAATTCGAAAACAAAAGAAGGTGGCCAAAAATCACTACTACTATTGTAGGTTTCTCAGAAAAAGAGAACGCGAATGGGGTATCAGATTTTGTCTATCTCCTCTGGTTTAAAAGCTGTAGTGCTAAAACATCGAAATTTGCCCACCCTGTACAAGTCAAGATTTTTTTTGCATTTTAAAGGACCGCAGTGTCCTTGCGTCACGTCCGAATTGTCGGTCTTTTAAAAATTCCTTCCTTTACGTCCAATTAACATACCTTCTGATAATCTGACGAAAAATTCGAAAATTTTTTTTTTTTATCATTTTTAACTCTTCCGTACGGCCAGCCCTACCCCACAAACTGTCAGATCAACAAACGAAATTAATTCAGATGCATAACACCCACCGATAATTAAATCAATAAATGTTACGATCTAAATCGCAATGACAAACTACCATCACTCACTGCGGGTTTCATAAAACTTTGATTGTCCGATCAACGATTTGAGGGTCACTCGATTTCTAAAACGAAATCACTGAACCATTTTTATTTCTGAATGTATCGAAGAGGTACCAATTGAGAATAATTGAATGGACGTACAAACATCATAATTTGATGCGAGAATGATATTCTGAATGATTATGACTGAATTATGGATTGAAAACAAATTGACGTCTATTCGTCAATCAAGCGTTGATTCCCCGATCAAGCTTTATGAAACCCGGTGTATTACCCAGAAATTCCATTTCATCGACAAAGCGTTGATGCTGACCATTGTTTCGGTCTTATTTGATCTCGTCAGAGCAACATTGAGAAAAATAAATATGCATACGTCATAAAGAGAGTGTTTCTCAACTGGCGAAAAATGAAATGTTTCATATTCTTTTTCAATTTCAAACAGGAGAAAACCAATAGAAACCTGGACGAATTGAGGATGAAACCCTTTTTTTTATTACATCATGACAAACATGAATGAACGGAACATAATTGATGAATAAGGATAAATTCAGATGCATACCACCCGACGATATGAATATCAACAAGTGTTACGATCCGAATTGAACAAGCCAATTTGCCATCGTCAAGGCCCCAAATGGAATACGCTCCACCGAAAAAAAGCAGATACTGACCATGGTTTCGGCCTCATTTGGCCTCATTCGGCCTCATCTGAGCAACATAGCATTTTTCTACGGTGGAGAACGTTTGGAATTGATGGAACTTTATTCAATATTGGCAAGTGCTACTGGGTACTATACATTTACCCAGAGCGCCACCCAATATGAAACGGTGTCCGATTCAATCCCCTCCAGATAGAAACCAAGACGAAGACAATAGCATATGTCCCATATTTTCGTAAATTTATAATTGATTAAGTTCTTGAATTTTCAGAAGATAAAAATTTTAACTCGGAAAAATGTAACTGGAAAAATAGAATTATGAAAATTAATGTTCCCAAACTGTAGATACTCTTCAGAACTCTACTGTTCTGATCCAATTCATTTCCTTCTAATCCCAAGAGAATGTCAAAGAGGAAGAAGAACTTTCACTATTACTTGTTGTAGTTTCTTCACGCAACAGTTCACATGAGTTTTTTTGTGCCCGAGATAAAGAGGGTTACAATAATATGTTAACACAGAGACGTCTTCAATAACATAAAACCTCGCATAAGAGCAAAGTTTTTACTGGCTTAATAGTTCTATTATTTCTAGATTGCCTCTTGTTAAGGGTTCACAAATTTTGAACACTTTGAGATGGAATATAAGAACCCATTCCTCAATTCTATCTGAACCGTTTGTTAGTATGCGTATGCGACCGTAAAAATTGGACTTCAGGCTTCAAAAGAGGTAAATTTTCCATTGAAGATGATGACCGATCGGGAAGGCCAGTTTCTGTGTCAGTCCCCGAAAATATCGATGCAGTTCATGACATGATTTTATCAGACCTTCGAATTGGGCTGAAACGGATATCTGAAGCACTGAATATTTTATACGAACGCGTTCATCATATAGTTCACGTCAATTTGGACATGAGGAAAATTGCTGCAAAATGGATCCCCAAATGTTTGAATGTTGACCAAAAGCGTACAAGGGTAGAAGCATTGCGTTCGATCTGTGCTCGATTTGAAAACGATGTAGACTTTATAAACCGTGTTGTTACTATGGATGATACTTGGGTAAATTTCTACGATCCAGAAACCAAGCAACAATCGATGGAATGCCGACACTCTGGTTCTTCAAGACCTCCAAGAATTTTCGTGTCCAAAAATCTGCTGGAAAAGTTCTTGCTTCAGAATATAAGAACCCATTCGTCAATTCGATCTGTACAGCCTGAATATTACAGGTACAGGGTGTTTCTCAATTGGATACGAGAATTGAAATGTATTCACTTCTTAATTTCAGAAAGATTCTCTTAGTAAGACCGTAATAATCGATTATAAAATATTGAGAACAGAATGAAGAAACAATCTATTAGGTCATGGAATAAACGAAATTTATTTACTTCTTCACATTTTCAATCGTTAAGAATGATATAATTAAGCTAAGATTTTACTATGCGTTTTTTTTTAAAAGAGATTATAGAAAATCAATAGTTCCCAAAATGTGTTCTGGGATCATGTACTAACAAATGTCAAGACACGATCAGTTTAGTTCGGGAAAGTGTCCCTTTCCGAACCTGTTAGGAGTGAAATTATTTTTGTCAAACCTTATCGTACCAGTTTTAAAAATTTTTGAATTGCTATGAAGAATATAGTGATTATCTGATATTGCTTGTCTAGAAAACACCAAGAGGTCTACTGAATACTGTTTGTAGTACTGTTATTTTTGTGTGGATTCATGAATGAAATATCTCCGATACCGGAAACAACCTTCGGAATGTGGTAATTGAAAAATTCAGCACATACGAGAACCAATATCTAACTAAGCTCTCCGTACCAACTTCATCAAGAAAAATTTAACTCTGAAAGTCCCATCTTATAACTGAATTTTCAATTAACCCGAGGCATTAGAAAGTATATTTAACATGTTACACGAATCCGGTACATAATCCTTAATTATAAATACTGGGTAAATAATTGACGACAACATCTCCCATAATAAATCCCGTTGGGTTCACGTGTGCGGTGTTTTGTTATGACTTCCTAACACTGTCGAAAGCTGGTTAATGGAATACCTGCATCGGCTGATATAACAGGCGCATGTTATCTGGAGGTGAATCTCCTTTACGAGATTTCATTATTCGGAAATAGGTAACGATAGTAGGTATACGGGAATTTCAGAGCTCACGCTGGCTTGAGCTGAGAGACATCAATTTATAAATAACGAATAAAATGCATCTATGACATTAGACCCCTCACTTTCTGATTCGAGGGGGAACAAGTATTACGCTTTTTTCATCCCCGTAACTTCAACCCCATGACAGGGGTAAGCACAACACCTTGATTTTGAATAGGGATGACGGGTGTTGCGATAACTAATTTTGAACTCTGACCCTAAAATTTCGCTTCAAAATATCCATCGATAATGAAATAACAACGAAAAGAGTGAAAGAGGCAATGCGGAATTTATCTCGATTATATTATTCGTATCCCACACATTTTAAAGGTGTTTATGAGGATGTATTGATATCTAGTTAGCCTAGACCAGTTCCATCTATAAAAAATTGTCAATAAAGTGTCAGTTCTATCCTTGTTCTACTAAAGGAAGTCCAATGATACTCTCTCGTTTTATTTTGTTTTGCGTTGATATCGAATACCGATCAACGAGTTCAAAAACTGGCGAATTTGGTCAGCTGTTAAGGAAGATTTCTGCCTCAAATTCCAAAAACACCGAACTCTTAACTGTAGTTCTTGGTTGTCCATACAGAAAACTGAACTTACTGAACGACATGTTGAATAAATGAATGTTCTACACTCTTCTCTCGAAACTAATACATTTTCACACACCAATAATCGCTTATAAATACAACATATTCATAAGTTGTAGAAAAGCAGAGATTATAATCTTTGGTAGAAAAGTATTCAAATTATTTTCAAATATCAATTGACAATACTCTGTCAAATTCTAAACAGTGCTACCTACAGTGGGAAAAACGAAACTGATCCCATAACCCCATAAAATTGAAAAAAAATCGAATCAGTGAATACACCAGAGTTTTAGACATCTTTCCTTTGCTAAAACTCATACATATGCTATATTGTTCGATAACTTAAAATGTATTGCTGACATTCAAAAGAATATAGAATATATGCATAAAACAATATTGCGTTACCATAGCAACGAACAATAACTCATTAGAAGTGTCAGTGTGAAGTTTGTTTGAGGTAAAAAAAGTAAACCAGAGTTACGCAATGAATTAAAAGAAAGAAGATGTCCACCGAAATTGTGAAAATCGAAAAATTGGAGTATCGAGCCATCATCAAGTACCTGTATTTAAAAGGGTTAAGAGGTAAGATATTTCCGGAGATATGCTTAATACCCTTGGTGTTCAATTTCCTTCGTATGCGACCGTGAAAAATTGGACTCCAAGCTTCAAAACAGATAAATTTTCAATTGAAGATGATGACCGATCGGGAAGGCCAGTTTCTGTGTCAGTCCCCAAAAATATCGATACAGTTCATGACATGACCGTCGAATTGGGCTAAGACGGATATCTGAAGCATTGAATATTTCATACAAACGCGTTCATCATATAGTTCACGTCAATTTGGACATGAGAAAATTTGCTGCAAAATGGATCCCCAAATGTTTGAATGTTGACCAAAAGCGTGCAAGGGTAGAAGCATCGCGTTCGATCTGTGCTCGATTTGAAGACTTGAATGTAGACTTCTTAAACCGAATTGTTACTTTGGATGATACTTTGGTACATTTCTACGATCCAGAAACAAAGCAACAATCGATGGAATGGCGACCCTCTGGTTCTCCAACACTTAAGAAGTTTCGTGCCCAAAAATTTTGCTGGAAAAGTTCATGCTTCAGTTTTTTGGGATTGCCATGAAGTAATCATGATTTCTTGGATAAGGGTAGAACAATAACCGGAGAATACTATTCGACATCACTGACCACTCTACGGAAAAAAATCAAAGAGAAAAGACGCTAAAAGCTATCCAAAGGTGTTTTGTTTTTGCAGGACAACACCCCTGCACACAAATCTCATGTTGCCATGCAAAAAATTCGTGATTTGGGGTTTAAATTACTAGAACACCCCTCTTATTCACCAGAGTTGGCTCCATCTGACTATCATCTTTTTACTCAACTGAAAAAAAGTTTAAAAGGTTGTAAATTTTCTTCCAACTAGGAGGTTATGAAAGCTGTGGAGGTCTGGTTTGCAGAGCAAGAAAAAACATTTTTTTTTAAAGGTCTAGAGACGTTGGCTGTAATAAATGTATCCAATTAATAGGAGAATATGTAGAGTATTAAAATATTTTGACATTGAAATTTTTTTTGGTTCAATAGTAGGCTAAGAATTTTTCAATATATCCTCGTATAGTCGAAAAATAACAAATTTGACCCAATAAATTCCTTAACTTTTGTGGAGCAGCATAATAACATCCTCTTCTCATCAATTATTTCGCTTCGTTGACACAAATAATGATCCAATAGATTAGGATGCAAAATGAAAACTGATATACAGGAGAAATATCAGCAAACTGCAGAAGGAGCTAGAAACCCGTCCTGTGAGTGGAAGTCGAAAGATATGCAAAGCATTTCGGTTAAGCTACCTTGGCAGAAGAGAGAAAGGTTATTAGCATCTGAGTAAACATTGTCAGTCAGTATCATTCATTTGCTAGGAAGCGATTTATGGTCGGCAACGCCACTCGCCAGTTGTAATGCCAAGCAGTCTGCTCTCAGAGGTTACAACTTTTCAATTCGATCATGACACCCGCACGATCCGCGGTACCACCAAGTCTAATTGAAGAAGTTGTGTGCTCGTACGAGTGCCGAGAATTTTAATAAATCGAGGACGTGCAAATCCGTTTTTGCCAACAGCTCCGTATGAATTAATAAAGTTGGAAGAGACAAAGGTATGACGCACAAAAAATGCCAACTAACTACTGAAAGCAGTTTCAGATTTGATCCGAATTGAAACTTGTTTTTACGTGATGATTCTGCATCTTTCGAGAAGGGTTTTTCGGGTCGATCCGTTTTGATTATCCTGTTTTCGATTTGATACACAGCCCAACAAAATGAAAAAAAAAATTTGGTGCCGGAAATCTAACATCTGATTTTAGATGTTTTTAATGTGCTGATTCCAAAAATGCCACCAGATTCTTTCTATCAGCTCTAGTTTCTGAGATACACGTTTTTATTGACAGTTCAAAACGTAGTTTAAAATGTGTTCTTTTACATAACGGTAACAAATATGGCTCAATTCCTATTGGTCATTCTAATACCATGAAGGAAGAACATGAAACAATAGCATTAGTTTTGAGAAAAATTAAATACGAAGAACATCAGTGGTCAATTTGTGTTGATTTAAAAATGATTAACTTCCTCCTTGGACAGCAGAGTGGTTATACAAAATATCCTTGTTTTTTGTGCCTTTGGGACAGCAGAGCTAAAAATGAGCACTGGGTTAACAAAAATTGGCCTTCAAGAGATGTCATGATTCAAGGAATACAAAACGTGATCAACGAACCTTTGGTTTCAAGAGAAAAAATCTTACTTCCGCCCTTGCATATCAAGCAAGGCCTAATGAAGCAATTTGTGCAGGCTTTAAATCGAGATGGAAATTGTTTTGGGTATTTGTCACGTAAATTTCCTGGCATTAGCACGGAAAAACTAAAGGCTGGTATATTTGATGGTCCTCAAATAAGGCAACTTGTTAAAGATCCACAATTCACCACATCAATGAACGAGACTGAATCTAACGCTTGGAGTTCATTTGTTCAAGTAGTACAAAATTTTCTTGGAAATCATAAAGCAGAGAATTACGTAGAATTAGTGGAAACTATGCTTTCAAATTTTAATATTCTCGGCTGTAACATGAGTATAAAAGTTCACTACCTCCTCAGCCACCTAGATCGTTTTCCAGAAAACTTAGGTGATTGTAGTGAAGAACAGGGGGAAAGATTCCATCAGGATATTAAAACTATGGAAGATTGTTATCAAGGACGATGGGATAGCCACATGATGGCGGACTACTGCTGGAGCCTTCAGCAAGACTGCCCTAGTAAACTCCATTCTAGAAAATCGTATAAAAGAAAATTTTTATGTGATTAGTGACTAATGTAATTATGTAAATTAAGTTTTTGCAATAAATACTTAAATCCATGTGTCTTTGTTTTTTTCTAACTGTCAATAGTAATATTATATATTATAACAGTTATAACGTAAATTATATACACAATTTTTTTTAAAAATCTCAAAAACTATATCTGCTAGACAAAATCTGAGAACTTTTTTACATTCTGCATCCAAAAATTACTCAGGAACAGTTAAAAAATCGCAGGCACCAAAATGTGTGTTGGCCTGTGATAATAGAAGAATAGGTGTTGGCAAATATTTGAGGAAGCAAGAAAGATTCAGAATATGGCTTCTTGTATTAGAAGAATATGGGCATCAAAACATCAGAAACATGTATGAAATAACTATATTTATATTTCAATGAATGCATATGCAATAAAATTGAATAAAATTAGTACAACAACCATAATTTGTACCATTACGTCGGATCTAACAAGTTCTACCATAGAAATTTCCGGCTTGTTAGCAACCTGAGCATGCACAAAAGAACCAGCAATTTATTCAAAACGCGGACATTCAGATTAAAATCTTTTTCTGTAATAATCTGAAGATTGCTGCTTACAACAGTGTATTACCCGAATAGACTTGAATAGTTTATTATAATCAGATTGTGGCAGCGAATACGAGTACTGCTCGCTAGTTTATAAAATGTATTCTGCATTTCCTCTCCAGCTATGTGGAATTAAGTTCTTGAAAGGTGCTATTACGACATGCCCGGAAGATAGATGGTACAGAAGAAGAGCCATTACATTCCAGACGCATGTTTGGATAAGGTGGTAATAGAATTGAAAAAGATGGTTCACTTAAAATCACAAGAATTTTGCTTTTAGTCAATTGGTAGGGATAATTTGAAATCATTATACGAGGATATATTGAAAAGTTCTTAGCCTACTATAGAACCAAACAAAATTTCAATCTCAAAATATTTATTTACTCAACATATTCTCCTCTTAAATGGATACATTTATCACAGCGAATCTGCAACGTCTCTAGACCTTTTAAAAAAATGTTTCTTCTTGATCTCCAAACCAGACCTCCACAGCTTTCATTACCTCCTAGTTGGAAGAAAATTTACGACCTTTTAAACTTTTTTTTAGTTGAGTAAAAAGATGATAGTCAGATGGAGCCAGATCTGGTGAATAACGAGGGTGTTCTAGTAATTGAAACCCTAAATCACGAATTTTTTTGCATGGCAACATGAGATTTGTATGCAGGGGCGTTGCCTGCATAAACTAAACACCTTTGTATAGCTTTCCCCGTCTCTTCTCTTTAATTTTTTTCCCGTAGAGTAGTCAGTAATATCGAATAGTAATCTACGGTTATTGTTCTACCCTTATCCAAAAAATCAATCATGATTAATTCATGACAATCCCAAAAAACTGAAGCAAGAACTTTTCCAGCAGATTTTTGGACACGAAACTTCTTAGGCCTTAGAGAACCAGAGTGTCGCCATTCCATCGATTGCTGCTTCGTTTCTGGATCGTAGAAATGTACCCAAGTCTCATACATAGTAACAATTCGGTTTCAAATCGAGCACAGATCGAACGCGATGCTTCTACCCTTGCACGCTTTTGATCAACATTTAAACATTTGGGGATCCATTTTGCAGCAATTTTTCTCATATTCAAATTGACGTGAACTATAGATATGATGAACGCGTTCGTATGAAATATTCATTGCTTCAAATATCCGTTCTAGTCCAATTCGATGGTCTGATGAAATCATATCATGAACTGCATCGATATTTTCGGGAACTGATACAGAAACTGGCCTTCCAGATTGGTCATCATCTTCAATGGAATATTTACCTCTTTTGAAGCTTGCAGTCCAATTTTTCAAGGTCACATACAAAGAACATTGATTACCATGGGTATTAAGCATATCTTCGTAAATCTGCTTACCTCTTAACCCTTTTAAATACAGGTACTTGATGATAGCTCGATACTACAATTTTTCGATTTTCACAATTTCGGTGGACATCTTCTTTCTTTCAATTTATTGCGTTATGCTGGTTTACTTTTTTGACCTCAAACTTCACACTGACACTTCTAATCAGTTATTGTTCGTTGCTATGGTAATAAAATATTTTTTATGCATGGAACTGGTCTAAGCTAACCTGGCTAACTAGGGATCAATACTTAAGTTGCCTTGTCATTGTAGTAAAAACTTTTTAAGGTATCATTGACTGCCCATTCAAAGTATAAATCCATTATTTATTTGATTGCGATTTTTATTTTCAACCTTATTATTTTTGGACTTTCATACGTCTTCCATTTATTCGATACAATGAAAGTTTTCCAACATTTTTTTGCCAAAATTATCCTCTTAGTTGGATTTGTTTTATAATAGTTCATACTGGAATGTTAACTTGGTTTTCATTAACGTTTGTATTAAATTTAGTTAAGTAACTAGACCTTTCAAGAAAAGATTCATTTTTATATATCTATATTTCCAATATGTTATTTGAGTAAAGAAGGTATTACTTGATGTCTCAAATTCAGAAAGTACATATTTTTGCAGAGAGGTTTTGAGATATTCTCTCAAGTTCAAGTTAAGTAAAAGGGCATTTTCAGACATTTTGCTATTAGGGCCGTGAGCACAGACTCATTTAAGGCGAGATTAAGGTTAATACTGGATTATTTCTCTGATTTCTATAGCAGTTACCATAGCAATCATCGAATTAACGTTAACCCTGTCTTAAATAAGTCGGTGCAATCGAGTTTCAATGAAAAAAAAATTGAGTTATTTCCTCCTGTACCATTTTTTCCTGATACGATCTAGATAAAAAGATTAGGTATTTTAAGTTTTCATAATGAGCTATGCTACCCCTGGAAACTTAACAATGAATTTTTCTAGCTATGAAATATACCATTTTACTAGTGTCTGGTATTTCATTTCCTGAGATCATAATTCTAGATTTTTCACAGGATGTAGAAAACGTGGATGGTCCAAAAACTAAACCCAACTAATGCCGACGTTTCGCGGATATATTTCCACTTCTTCAGGGCTACAAAAGATACAATTTTTCAAAGATCTTATGGATTTTATAAAATCCATCAACACAGAATGCAATAAAGGCTGGAATAAGATTTAAAATTTCCAAGAGTACGAAACAAAATTAAGAAATCCAACAAGATTTTTTTTTTTTATTATTTTCTTTTATGATTCAAAAAGAAGTAAAACACGAATTACACTTACATGATCAAAAATACACAAATTTATCAACTTTTTCGGAAAATAAATTAGATTGGACGAAAAACTGACTCTAAACACTCACCAAAGCTGAAATTATGTTTTCCACCCGATGGATCTCAAAAACAGTGTGATGATCTTTGAAAAATTGTATCTTTTGTAGCCCTGAAGAAGTGGAAATATATCCGCGAAACGTCGGCATTAGTTGGGTTTAGTTTTTAGACCATCCACGTTTCCTACATCCTGTGAAAAATCTAGAATACCATTTTACCTCGAAAATTAGCCAATATATTACATGAATATATTCAAACAATTCATAGTTCATTGTGAGTTCAAATAAGATTTTAGACTTTTATTTTTATTTTTAAATTTGATAGTCACCCTATCAAATGTTGAAATCAACAGTATACCCATATTTTCATCAATAAACTTGATCTCTATGATAAGCCTACGCTTCAGTTCTTGAGGAACTATTTTATACTATTTCCTTGACCAAACAAATCTTAGGAACGCAGAACCAATCAGGGACAAAGAAAGATAATTTCGAATGGGTTGATCCAGACTCCATAAATTCAAACGAATTAGGAGGATTCTTTTCATTCATTCTATTAAAACGTTCAAAGCCTCTGTAATGGGACGGATTATTTCACGGTATCATGGAATGGTCATCGGCGACTTTGAGAAATTTGAATACTTCATGATGAGAAAGACGCGCAGGTAGTAGGAAAACTAGTTTTCATTCTGTATCGTTACTCTATTTTTACGTTACTCGGTTTTTTCTTCGGCGTTTGAATGAAAGTAGCAATAATCATTATTCAGGATATCACTGAAAGAAAGAGGTCGATGATATTTGTCTTAATTAGCCTTGCAGTCGCTCTTAAAATAAATGAATCACATGCAGCCTGGGACACTTGAAAACCAGCCAAATATTTCTAAAAGTTTGGGATTTTCCAGAAAACGCTTAAATAGATTCGTGAGGATACCTACTATCGTACCCCTGAGCATGGTGGCAACCCCCTAACGACATATTGAAACAAAATACATGGTGTACTTGAATAGTTGCGAAAAAATTTGGAGGGTTATTCCTTGTCAAAAAATAGGGTGGGTGTCTAAATGAACTTTTCTTTTTGAAGCCCCCTGTTTAGTTACAGCCCCCTAAAGATGGCTCCCGAAGAGCGGTTTTTGATTTTTTCCTCAAAAACCAAAAAACTTACGAAAATAAAAACAAGCAGGAATTGAATGAAAGCGAGAGGCCACTCAAAAAATTGTTTGGTAGTTTTCCTCTTGATTGCTTGATTAATAATTGCAAAAGGTAAAAAAAGCCACCCCTAACCTTGTATCGCGAAAAAAAAATTCCATATTCATATTGCACAATGAAAAAAATTATTTTCTCAACAAATAATGTCTCTTGTAATTTCTTGCTAAAATTCACGGTATTCCAGAAAAAACACAATTTATCAAGAGATACTACGCCTGAGTCTTAAAGACTAAAAGTATTTTCGATCTCAAATTTATCCATTAAACTGAAGTCAATTTGACATTTTAATTCAGAACTGGTACAAATATTGAATGAATCTAACAAAACAAACAATTTTAAATTTTCAAGAATTAATTATCATATTAAATAGAAAGAAGGTACACAACCAAAAATCAAATGGAAGAGGACACCACAAATAGCAAGAGATAAATAATATTCATCGATTGCAACTAACAAATTTGTTGATTACTTTCGATAAATGTTTCTTTTTTGCTGTTTGTGATCATAATGAATTTTCGAAGTGACCTCCTTCGGCTGTTACACAATAGTCTAGACGTCATCGCATAGATTGGGTTACCCGTTTAAAAAATCCGAGAGTATTTTGAATATCCCTACATAAAGGAACAAGTAAACCTATATTTTTTTTATTTTTAAATGCCCCCAAAGAGTGAAATCCAAAGGATATAAATCTGGTGATCGGGCAGTCCAGAACTGAGGTCCACCTTTTATCCATCAATTTGATTATGTATGATGAGAAGTATAGGAGGTAGTTATAGTAGAAATTGTATCGTATTTCCGTTCAATCTAGTTAGTATTTCAGACAATAAACTGAACCCCAAAATATCCAAGCCAGACATTCAGATAAAATTGTTCTTGGTTGTGGGCAACAGTGATAGCGTGAGGGTTCTGTATGGTCCATATTTGGTTATTATGAAAATTCGTTATTCTATCTCCGTAAAAATTAGAATGTTCAGAGAACATTTCTGCAAATCTTCTGGACCCTTTTAGAGAATTACCACCCCATAAGACCGTAAACAAAGTGCATATCGGTAATTTTCGCATTTGTGTACACCGCCATCCTAATGAGTACCTATGTGACAAAAATCTCAAAATGATGAGCCCAATCAAGAAATAATTTTAACTGAATCAAAGTTAATCATAACTCTTCACAAAATGACACCGCTTACTATATAAATTCTAGTTCGTAATTAATTTCAGCCTCTACTACTTCACGCTGTCATGATGATATTTTTTTTCTTACAAGAGAGCTTATTTGTTAAGAATGGATCAAGCTATTCGAAACAATTTTTTTATTGTAAAATATAAATAAGGAAAAAAGTTTCTTGCGGAACAAGGTTTAGGGGGGGCTTTTTCGACCCATTGCAATCATAGCGGAACACCAGAAATTTTTTTGAATACTTTCTGGCCTCATGTAATATTTGTTTGATTCCAGTCATGTCAGCTCTTTTATTTATATTATAAATTATTAATTTTTAATTAATTATATCTTATATTTATAAGAAAAAATTATGAAGTGTCTTTCGTGTGCCATTTTAGAGGGCCTTGAAAAATAAGTTTATATGAAGGTCCCACCTTATTTGTAGACAAGGAATCACCCCCTAAATTTTCTCTCAACTACTCATATACATACACCCTGTATACTGAAGAATTTATAAGTGATGTTCGTTTCGTTGTAAAAAAATAACGTGAAGTTCATAAGGTCCTTTCGTTTGCATAAAAAGTGTAGCACTTTTCTACTCGATTTGATGTACACCAGTGTAGAGGAAGTGTAGTTTATCTACACATAGTCAGAAGGAGATATAGATAAACTACACCTCCTCTGCACTGGTGTAAATTCAATTTGCAAACGAATACTAAAATCGAGTGTAAGAAAGTGCTACACTTTTTATGCAAACGAAAAGACCTATTGAGTCTAGTTTTGAACGAATTCTTAGTATTTAAGATGTTGGACATTTTTTATAGTTGTCCCCTAGACAATTACCTATTATTTAAAAATAAACGGTGGTAATAGGTCCTGTTCTACACTCGATTTTAGTATTCGTTTGCTTATTGAATTTACACCAGTGCAGTGTAGTTTATCTCGTAGATAGAGGAAGGGGAAGATAACGTAAACAACAAGAAAAGTGTGTCCAACATCTCTATGTTTTTGTTGACATTTACTATGCATCTACTCCATGTTTGTTTACGTCTACCCCAATATTTGAATGTTTATTATCGTAATTGTGTTCGATGTAATAGTGTTTCGTGCGTTTTAAGACTTGAGTATCAAGAATTTCGGTGTTGACATGCCAGGAAATTGTGTAATTTGTGGAAAATATGCCGAAAAAGATAGATTCGGATTGGGGTAAACGTAAACAAAAACAAGTTGATGTTGGACACAGAGAGCTCTCCTTCGTAGCTGCGCAATGCGGTATCTTTTCTTTCCTCTATCTACGGTTTATCTACATCTCCTTTTGACTATGTGTAGATAAACTACACTTCCTCTACACTGGTGTAAATCAAATCAACATCTGAAAATTTAATCACTTCCAAATTCGATAAGATTTTTCACAGAAATGTCACCAAACGTAAATTAATTCATAAATAGAATTGCGAAGGCTTCAAAATGATGGTGTGGATTTTTCTTCAATTCGAACTATGTCCAAAGGTAGTTCTGAAATTTTCGAAATAATGAACTTTTTTGTAGAATTGAGTGAGTTTCAACTCAAAAGATTTCAGCTCTAGTGCCTCTAGTAAAACCCTCATAACTAGAAAAATGGACTTCGTTAAAAAGGCACATAAAGGGTATGTCTTTGACTGGTACAAATATTTCAACACTAGATTCTTGAGGTCAAAAGAAACACTTTTTTTCTATACTATTGTTCCTTTTTGACCATGAAAAAAGATACAGCCATTTTAAGTTTTCATAATGAGCTGTGCCACACTTTGAAAAAAGAAATCACCTTCAGAATAATTAGCCAGCTCTGTGACATTACAAATCTATGTATCTTTTAAACAGCGTTCTAATCAGGCAGTATCCAATTTTTCAAATATCACAGATATTTTTTATTTTCGAACATCAAATTTTTCGAAAACCGCGTATTATACGAGAAAATATGATGAATACTTTTATTATACAAAACGTTCAAATATTCATTAGATAGCGTCCAACTTAGTTTCAAGAGTTGGGTTCTTTGGAGTTTTGGTATTTTTACGGTACGTAGTGGTCATTATGAGAAAACTGAAAGACATGGATGATATCTTGTGTTCGAAAAAGATTAATCAAATAAATAAATGAAATTCATTTCATTCGATAAAACAGTAAAAATAACTTTTTTTATGGTTTTTCAACAGCTTGTATATTTTAAACCGAGCCGATTCGGAAAAAACTGTGATGGAAACAAGTGTTCCTTTTGACCTCAAGAATCTACTATTAGAATATTTGTACCAGTCAAAGACTCACCCTATATAAATTATGATAAGTGGGGTATTTCAAAATCTGAATGTCATATACTTAGATTCAATGTATGACACAAAAATTGGATAATCTCATTTGAAAGAGCAGGGTGGTATCGTGTTTCACAACCTTCGGACCACCCTCTAAAGTAAAAAATAATTAAAGCTTATATGCGCTAGTATGAGTCGATTCAGCCAAAGTTTGAATCATTCTCCTAGTCCAAAATTTCTAAAAGTACTCGACCGATCGAGCACTATGTACCTACTTATTTTCAAGGAGGGAAAAAATTCGAAAGAAATCTTCAATGAATTTCTCGATCACATAAAAAGGAAGGAAACAAAAGTTTTCGTTTTTATGTTGATAGTCAGTTACTGCCTTATTCCAATGTTGAAATCTCTCAACCATATAAAATCCAGAGTATAAACCTACAATTAATCACCATAATGTTCGTTTGATTCGATCTGTTTTCGAGTGCTCTTATTTTGGGGAATAACAATAGTTTACACTGCCTCTCCATTCGCTTTCAAATCATCCAAGTTGAATGGAGTGGACTAATTTGTATTCTGTTTGACTGCCAAGGAAATAAACTCCAAAAACAATCGTTTTTTTTAAACGGTCAAAACGTCATCAAGTTTCACAGAAGTTAATCATCCACCAGATAGGTCATTTGAATATATAGCTTTTCCAGACCATCATTCATGTCAACTACACGTCCAAAGTGAGTACTTCAATCAAGGAACAATAAATTTACTAGACTTTTATTAGCTGGTTCAAACGTCTACTCTTTCTGAACTAAAGGTCGTTACATATTCTTCTCAAAAAAAGAGTACATTAATTCTGTAGCAGACATATCTATAGAAACTAACATTTAATTACAAAAATTAATATTCTTTGTTCAAACTCTCTATTTGGTAGCTTTTGCTGAATGAAAGGAATAAAATATGTTTTGTCCGCTTGGCCTGTATCAATGATGTGGCCTACAGATAAATGTCTTACAATAATCCGAAGAATACCGTTGTTGCAGCATTACCGTATCCGAAATGTTTGTCGAATGTAAACATTGAAGCTACTGAATTCTGAAGCTACATATCTTCAGGTGCATTGTTCGTTTTATTACCCACTGTGGCGAAATGTTCTCAGAATATAACCCATTTGACAAAGAACGTTCTCGAGTGGTATACAGCATATTTGATATGAAAAACAATCACTTTTACCCACTGCGAGTATTTATTCCGATAAATTTTCAGGTTGTGAAACATTTCATATTAATATAAGACCTCTATAAGATCTCTTTATTACCTGACTATCGCTTCGCTTGTTCATATAGTGGAGTCTTTAAGATTAATACAAAAAGTCTCATTAGAGAATTCACCCTATACAGAGTGAGTCTTTGGCTCTTGCAAATATTTTAACAGTATAAATTTTTGAGGACAAAAGAAACTTTTTTCCTATATCATTTTTTCCGATTCGGTCCTGATAAAAATATATACCCATTTCAAGTCCTCATAAAGAGCTATGCCACCCCTGGACAAGCAGAATTCCCTTCAGAATAACAAGCTAAATCTTTAACACTACACATCTGTGAAATTTTTAAACAGGGTTGCATGCAGCCAAAGTACCGAATTTTCCAAATATAATATAATATTTTTGAACATCATATTCATCCAAACGACGCATTATACGAGAAAATATGAAGAATACTTTTATTTCACAAAACTTTCAAATAATCATCAGATAGCGTCCAACTTAGTTTCAAGAGTTGGCTTCCTTGAAGTTTTGGTATTTTATCGATATCATGATGGTCATCACGATATTGATATTGTTATACTGCAAGGGTAGTTTTACGTTACCGAAGCACTTTTACCTATTAACAACATTCTGTCTATACTTCATTCACTTTTATTTTAGCAGTCGGTTGGCCATGGAAATTTGACACATTTCACTCTGTATAGTACGAAAATGTGGGGTTATGAAGCTTGTCAAAACATTTTTGGATTTTAAATCAACGCTATGTTGCCCGTTCTACGTAAAAGTTTCTGTTGCGTATTTTATCACAATGTCGAATCTCTTCGGAAAATATGTGACGAACATAATTGAAGTTTATACAAACTGATTGAAGGCATACCAAATCAAGTTATTTGCATGGAAAATAAAAGAGAT
This sequence comes from Coccinella septempunctata, assembly GCF_907165205.1. NCBI lineage: Eukaryota > Metazoa > Arthropoda > Insecta > Coleoptera > Coccinellidae > Coccinella > Coccinella septempunctata. The sequence continues at coordinate 6,072,960 of NC_058190.1, read as the reverse complement.
CAGTATAATATCATAATCTGCACTAGCTTGAGGAGAGTTAATGTTCGTTATCTTCTTTGGCTTACATCATTTGTACATTTCAAAAATATTAACCCGAAGATGAAATGCATATGATGCAGTGGTTGGGAATGGGTATTTCCTGGAGGAATTAACAGATAATTACAAGAATGTTAAATTCTTCAACAAAAATCATCTTGCATCAATATCAGTAAAAGGAATTGAAGGAAGTTTCAAGTTAAGATGAATTTCACCTTTGAACAAAAATTTCACATGAATAAACAAGTAACAGGGCAACTTGCGCGTATTTGTGGCTATTCATCTTAATACATTGATGTAATAATAATAATTAGGTATTTATTAGTACCCTAAAACATTTACATTGTAAAGGACAAGTCAAATGAAAAATAGAAAAATCCATTTTAGGGAACTTATTCTCCGATGACATTTATCGAAAATCCTGTAGTAAACTTTTCGCATTAATTCACTCAAACACAAAATTCTCAAATGCCACTACTTTTCTGGGTCTCCCAATAGAAGGAAATTCTTTGTCATCCTCTTCATTCACAATCTTTCTGATTGTGGAAATATCCAGCTGAAATATAAGTTGTTTAGATTCAGATGAAACATCATATAAATTATCTTACATTGAATATGTTCGCTACCGTCTGACGTATTGTGGATTTTAGAATATCAGGGTATAACTATTTGAATGAGCGGACCTGAATTCTAAATAGCACTTCCTTAAACCCTGTCTCTTTTTTCAATCACTTTCGGCATTTTCGTAATAAAAATTGATATTAGTTGTGGCAACGGCGTTATGACATTAATGTCATTTCATGAGTGCCAACCTAACTTCGTTGTAGTTACAAAAACTTGAGAAAATTATTTCATGGCCAACCGAGTGCTAAAATAAATTTGAATGAAGTATAGTTATAATCATTCTATTCAGAATGGATATATAGAAAAATTCTTAGCCTACTATAAAACCAAACAAAATTTCAATGTCGAAATATTTCATTACTCAACATATTCTCCTCTCAATTGGATACATTTATTTCAGCGAACCTGCAAAGTTTCTAGATCTTTAAAAAAATGTTTCTTCCTGCTTTGCAAACTAGATCTCCACAGCTTTTTATTACCTCCTCGTTGAAAGAAAATTTACGACTTTTTAAACTTTTTTTCAGTTCAAGAAAAAGATGTTAGTCGGATGGAGCCAAATCTGGTGAATAAGGGGGGTGTTCTAGTAATTCGAACCCTAAATCACGAATTTTTGGCAAGGCAACAGGAGATTTGTGTGCAGGGGCGTTGTCCTGCAAAAACAAAACACCTTTGGATAGCTTTCCGCGTCTTTTCTCTTTAACTTTTTCCCATAGACTGGTCAGTAATGTCAAATAGTAATTTCCGGTTATTGTTCTACCCTTATCCAAAAAATCAAGAAATTTTCCAGCAGATTTTTGGACACGAAACTTCTTAGGTCTTGGAGAACCAGAGTGTCGCCATTCCATCGATTGTTGCTTTGTTTCTGGATCGTAGAAATGTACCCAAGTCTCATCCATAGTAACAATTCGGTTTCAAATCGAGCACAGATCGAACGCGATGCTTCTACCCTTGCACACTTTTGATCAACATTCAAACATTTGGGGATCCATTTTGCAGCAATTTTTCTCATGTCCAAATCGACATGAACTATATGATGAACGCGTTCGTATAAAATATTCAGTGCTTCAGATATCCATTTTAGGCCAATTCGACGGTCTGATAAACTATAAAATATCGATGCTATAAACTGCATCGATATTTTCAGGACTGACACAGAAACTGGCCTTCCCGATCGGTCATCACCTTCAATGGAAAATCACCTCTTTTGAAGCGTGAAGTCCAATTTTTCACGGTCGCATACGAAGAACATCGATCACCAAGGGTATTTAGCATATCTTCGTAAATCTGCTTACCCCTTAACCCTTTTAAATACATGTACTTGATGATGGCTCGATACTCCAATTTTTCGAATTTCGCAATTTCGGTTGACATCTTCTTTCTTTTTTTCTCTCGTTTACTTTTTTGACCTTAAACTTCATACTGACATTCCTAATGAGTTATTGATCGTTGCTACGGTAACGCAATATTTTTTTATGCATGGAAGTGTTCTAGGCTAACTAGATATCTATACATCTTCGTATCTGTTTTATTTCCAGAATACAGACAGATTTTTCATTTCAATTTTTTTAGGTTTTTTTGCAGCAGGAATAATTGTTGGGCACTGATAAGATTGAGACAATTTAATTAATGATTTATTTAACTCTCACCATTCACATTTTATCAATAACAGTAAATTAAATATGGTGATCTTAACAATGTCCAGGCCATTAAGATGAATGACAATACCACTTATCATAAATAATGCACTCGTTGAGAATGCGTTCTCTTCGAGATTTGCTCAACCAGTGGTGATTTTAACGAGCGAATAACTCGTACAGGGTGTTCACGCAGACTATCCACTGGAAGTATTTAGAGACCGAATGAGAATATTTTCTGAAAATTTGTATATGGTAATGGCTTTCAAACACAATACACTCTATAATTCAATAATCCATTTGAGTAGACGCAAAAATCGCAAAACTAACAATGCATCCTTTACCTACCTAAATCTAATGATTTTCGAGAAGTTATAAGTAATCTTTCAATATCTTCACTTCACGTTTGAGATCTATGAATATCTCCAAAACCTTGAGGTTGAATCAAAACATAGTTAAAATTCAGATTTTTAGAAAAAAGTCTGGGTTCTTCAGGAGTCTGAATACTTGTGGAGTGGACGCTTTTGCGAACATCTTATAGTTATACTCAATTCAAGTTGCATTAAACAATAACTAGTTTCGATGCAGAGATCTAGGTTATAAAAACGAATACTAGCAGAAGAACAACCTCTTAAGAAGGGAAGACACCTACGATTTCGAATAGTTGTGAGGGGTTTCGTATTGTTTCCTACTATCTAATAGTTAGTGTTGAAAAAAATTGTATTTCTCAGTTAGTTAATCAGATAGTTTTGATAACTATGGTATTTGATATGTTTCTTGCAACAAATACAACATCTGATTAGTATATTATTGGTTGATAGGCAAGGACGATCATACGGAGGAAAGGGGGTAATTACCCCCCCAAAGAGCACTACAACCAATTCGATTTTTCAAACTTTACAAATTTTATTTAGGAAAAAACTAAGAAAAAATAATATAATAATGAAATGAAAAGGAGAGATTGATTCCTTGTACAATTGACTATAAATATGGGACTTCAAATGCTTCTTATTCGATAGATATATGTATCTACCTACAGGTTTCAATTTGAAATTTGAATTGTTGATTTAATCATTACCCCCCCAGGAATTCAGTCTAGGACCGTCCGCGTCCTTGTTTGTAGGTACTTCTTTTATACATTCAGTGTTATGAGTTTGATGTATTGTTTAGTATTGGTCTTTTAATTTGCTAATATTGGGTGAGTGGAATTTCAGCAGTCCGCTTTTGTTAGGATTCGACTTGTGCAATAATCATGTAATGGCAAATAGTGATCATTTGAATCCTGTGGAGAAAAAGTGTCTCGGATCTTAAACAGTGGATGTTGTTGTCTGCAAAATAGCTGTAATGTGTGATATGGCCTATCACGCATATAGAAAGTCAAGAAATCATCCCCAAAAAAGAATATCTTTTTCATGATCGTATCCCGGTAGTAGAAAACACTTTTGTTATGTTTTCCGGTGAAAATGCATGAAAAAACCTCGTTAGATGTGATGAAATGGACGTTCCTCAAATAGAGAAATACACTGCCATACAGGATGTAAATGAATAGTTGAGGAAATATTTGAGGTTATAACTTGTAAAAAATAGTATAGCTCTTCAATATAATTTTTTTCATAAAATTTTTTCCTTACAAGATTTCAAAAGTAAGAAATTATAAGTTGTGCTCCACGAAAATTTTATCAAAATGATCGAGAACAGAAATTCTTCATTCTACTCAAATAAGCATACCAAGACGAACGCATTTGTTGAAAATTTTCAGGGAATGTTCATGTAAAACACGGGAAGGTTGACTTTAATTTAAGTTTGTCATAGCTAGTCTATTCATTTGCGAATTCACTCTGAAATGAAGTTATAACTTTGTGTCAATTTTGATGGCAATGGAAAATAAATTCTCAGCAAATACGAAAGAAACTCAACTTCTTTTTCCACAGCAACATTTCAGACTAATACATATTTCAAAAGTCTCTGGTTCTTGCACACACTGATGTATTATATCAGGTCATCAGGTGTCTCCACTTTGAATCGATTCCTTAAATTTCCCCAATTCATACGAACAGTTATAACATAAGCTGACATTCAAAAGAATATATACAGGCTGAGTCGTTGACTTGCACAAATATTTTAACAGTAGATTCCTGAGGTCAAAAGAAACACTTTCTTCCTTTACCATTTTTTCCTATTGGGCCATGATAAAAAGATATAGCCATTTTAACTGTTCATAATTAGCTATGCTACCCCTGGAGAAACAAAATTCCCTTCAGAATAACAATCTAAATCTATGATACTACACATCTGTGGATCTTTTAAACAGAGTTGCATTCAGCCAAAGTACCAAATTTTGCGAATATCACAGATATTTTTTATTTTTGAACATCAAATTAAGGGGAAGTAATGCCTCAAGAATCCCCATTCAAAATCGCCATTCATTAGTTCCTTACGCTTTCAATTTCTTACGTGAAGCCTTGATTTTTTTTTAATTGAAGTTAAAGGACGTCTTGATGTCACCCCGTCTCTTTTTTTTTGTTTGGTAATATTATAGTTTGCGCTCTTTGATTTCTTATCATGTCAATACTTATTCGGTTATAGAACTTACACTGACTAGTTTAATTATAGATTGAGGGATCATTTGAGAGGAGCAAGTATTCATCTTGAAATTTGGGATTCGTATAAGAAAAAATGTAAATTATTGAATCCATAATTATCATAATGCATCATTCGATATTATTTGTTACAAAATATCGTTTTAAAAAAAATTGTTTTAATAAATGTTTTATAACTCCTACAAAGGAAAGCTGCAATTTTATCCAACAACAATTTTGTATTCTTTTTGTTTCTAATGTTGGGGAAGAAAATCCATCAAAAGTTATACATCATATTCGTTTTTGATACATTGTTTTTATAATAGTTGGGGAGCCGACGATGCTATATCGGGATTTACTCGAGGGTGGTGGAGACGTAGTGGATTTTGAAGATTAGATGTTAGAAAGCAAAAAATGTTCTATGATATATGTACTTTCAGCGGTGGGGAAAGCGTCTGCAGGGTCTCAAAAGATGTAAAAAAGAATCGTCAGGTGTACATACTCGAGCGTGTCAGATTAAGATACTGTATATGCCCTACGTGTCTCTGATAATGAATTCATGCTTATCTGACAGTTTGAGCGGTGGGACTGGCCGTACGGAAGAGTTGTATGGTAAAAAAAAACAAATTTTCAATTTTTTTCAACCAATCGTTGTATGTGGTTTATTGTTTTGGTTCTGATCAAAATATAAACATATAGCTATCTTATTTCGAGGACGTTTTCTCTCTCACTATGCTCTATCTTGGTGTGTAATATCTTTGTAAATTGATCTTGATATCTTAGTTAATCTGACAGTTTGCGTGGTGTTGCTGGCCGTGAGGAAGAGTTAAAAATGGTGAAAATAAATGTTTTCGACAATGTCATATTTTTGGAGGATATGTTAATTGGACCCAAAGGAAGCTACTTTTCAAGGCACTGACAATTCGGACGTGACGCAAGGTCACAGCGGTCCTTTGAAAATGTAAAAAAAAATCGTTACTTGTACATACTCGAGCGTGTCAGATTTTCATACAGATGGTTAATCTCGGTCTTGTAGACGTGTTGACCCATTAATCTGACACTATTCAGGAGGGATTTTTTTAATCTGACACTTTGAAGATGATAAAAATTCCTTTTTTTCGAATATTTCCCTCCCTGTACCTCTAATCGTTCTTGTATTCATTATGAAAGTTGTAGATAATAAAATTCTACACAACTTTCGTTTGAAGCAATTTTACATACTCTCAACCGTTTTTGAGTTAGAGGGCGATAAGGGCGAGAAGCTTAGCCACACATGCGAAAGGGCAAGGTCAATGTAGAATCCCAGTCTAATTTACAATTGTCAAAATGACAAGGTATTTCTATGATGACAATTTCGAAATTAGTCAAGAAAATTTTAGTGTTGTCCGTTTCTGAACCTTAGAATATTTCACGAGTAAATTTTCGCTTCAGCATGTGTCGCTAAACACCTCGCCTTAATCGCCATATATCTCAAAAACTTTTGAACGTAGAAAAAATTGCTTGGGACAAAATTTGTAGAAAATGTTATGCTCTACAACTTTCATTATGAATGCGAAAAAGATTTGAAACCCAGGGAAGGAGATAATTCAAAAAAATTGATTTTTGTGACCTTTATGGCCAATTTTTATTGTTTCGGCTTGCTAAAACTGTCAGATTATATTTTTTCTGTTATTCTTGAATCATTAGCATCAAAATAAGAAAAAACGCCACCGGTCTCGAGAATGTACACGTGACGTTTTTTTTTGCAACTTTGGCACCCTCCCACATATTTTCGACACGCTTGACAGATAAAGGGAATATGTAGGTACTTTTTAACATGTAATTAACAACATATATCTCAATTCGACACACTCGAGTAGGTATGTACAATGATCGTTTTTTTTTACTATTCTGACAGGCTGTCTTAGACAATTCCTCCTATATGCAGGTCTAATTTTCGGTAGAGGTACTTTACAAGGTCCAAGGTATGACCCTTTATATTAATCTGACACTCTAAATCCCGTCAAATTTAACTTCGTTGAAAATAACTGAAGTTGCATCAATTAATTCACCATGAATTAATCAATGAAATATAAATTATATTCATCAAGATGTTCCATTATCTTTTCTTCGAAGAAGGCGCCAACACATTTGTCACTGTCAATTGTTTAGTGCTTCACAGCGCCACCTGGCCTATTTCTAGTTTTTCGCGGACACTTTTCGTTACACTAATTTGTTCTCCTTCTCTCTACCCTCCATAAGTCAAACAAACCCTCAGGCCGTAAAGAACTGTGGTTTTGCCATTCATTAATGAAATTTAAAAAAAGAGATCAATTTTAATTTAAAATCCTAGATTTGAATTCTATCGAAAGATCTCTAAAATATATCATAGGTAGGATCCAGACGTTAACAAAAAAATAGACGACGTGGTCTTCAATTGAAAATCAAATTGAGATTCTACGAAGCACTTTCAATTTTCAAAGCATCCTCGTAAAAAGTCAATGGATGCATATTTCTTTCGTAGACGGATCCATCATCCTTCAAGTGGAAGACTGGCCTCTAGTAGAATTTGGTCACCGACAAAGGTTAGCCTTGAGGGCAACCGACGGAGAGACCGCTTGTTAGCGAGGCGGAGTGGATTTAAAACGAAGAAAGAAGAAGAGATCTCGGACGATACGCTGATAGAGGCCGAAGAACCTACGAGCAGGTTGGCTCACGGAATGATTCAACATCCAAGTCGGTAGAAAGGGTTTCCCTCGAAAAATTCCAACGGTCAAGTTGTAGTCCCGACCACGAATGTAAAATCTGTCAAAGTTCATTCATAAAGTATACCTAGTTTCTCTCTCATGCAAGATGAAGACGTGAGATTCAAATCGTAAAGTTACATTGGACGAATTTATGATATTCGTAGTCCCGACGCTGAAAATTATTCGGATATTCAGTTCTTAAATTGATTCAAGAGCAATTTAATATCGAGCATCGTGAAATGAAATGAAATGTGAATTATTTCTAGGCTGCATGTTTGAAATCAATTTCGTGCTCAAGTTATACTCAAGTTTCGAATATATCATATTTCATTTCTTGTAAAATACGAATTTTGTACTATTCGAGCACAATATCATGTGTAGATTGAAATTCGTGGAAATTCAAAAAATGTTCTTCATTTCACATAAAAGTTTACTTTTGACATATAATAAGTGGCACCCTCTATTTCATGTCGATGAACACATAATCAGGTGTTTTCCACTTTCCGAGGTATTGCATAACCGAGTCCTTTCGTCACACCCAAAAAAATAAATAAATAATGCACGCAAACTCCATTAACTTTTATTTTAGCACTCGGTTGGCCATGAAATAATTTTCTCAAGGTTTTGTTACTAGAACGGAGTAAGGTTGGCACTCATGAAATGTCGTTGATGTCATAAAGCCGTTGCGACAACTAACACCAATTAGACCTGTTTGCACCAAACATACTTTGTGTTAAGTGTCCCTTAAAATTAACTCTTAACTTAACACGTTGACTGTCCCCATTCTAATTTTTTTTTCACCCCCCACGTCCAACACATTTATCCAAAGAGAATGGTTACTTTTGAGTGATAAAATATATATTCTATGAAAAAATTAATTCTGCAGCCATTCAAGGAAGTATTCTTGTTCAAAATCTTCAAGTCCAATGGAAGGCTTGATGCTGACGTTTCTTGAATCACGTATGATTAATTATGATTTAGGTTATCAATACATATTTCTACAAGACGTTCAGCCCATATGAACCGATCACACTGCAGCGTTCATGAAAAGTAACCATATTTATCTTGAACGTTAAATGAATCAATGAATCACATACGACTCATGAACTCCTGGCGAAAATTTTTATGTATCATATGTGATTCATGGGACTGTCAACGTGTTAAATTACGTTGCACCAACTATTAAGTGACATTTAAATGGCTAAAGCTTACCTTAAATTCAAGCGCTCCTGCAATGACCACTTAAATATTTGAGGGCAAGATTCTAACCTAGAATAATTTTTTGAACTGGCTGCAGAACTTCCCATTTTTGATGGATTTTGAAAATTGAATGAATTCAATATTGAATGTCTGAATTATAATAATATGAAAATTTTTAACTGGCTGCATGCCGTTAGAAATTTTCATATAAAATTAAGCGCCCATTAACTTTAAACGACACTTAGTTAAGTAATCGTTTTAAGGGTTATTTGTGCAAACGGGCCTTAATATTACAAAAATGCCGAAAGTGATTGAAAAAGAGAGATGACAGAAAGAGCTATTCAGAATTCAGGTTCGCTCATTCAAATAGTAGGTAATCCTGATATTTTAACATATAAATAATTTATCAGACGATAGCGAACACAATGTAAGTGAATTTACATGTTTCATCTGAATCTGAACGCGACTTATATTGTAGCTGAATGTTTCCACAATCTGAAAGATTATGAATGAAGAAGATGACAAAGAATTTCGTTTTATTATGAGACCTAAAAAAGTGGTGGCATTTAAGAATTTTATTTTAGGTTGAACGAATGCGAAAAGTTACTACAGGATTTTCGATGAATGTCATCGTAGAATAAGTTCCGGAAAATTAATTTTTCTATTTTTCATTTGATTTGTCCTATACCAATATCTTACGGAATCAATAAATATATGATATTATATCAAAGTACATTAATTCCTTCGAAAGATACCCATTCCCTACCACTGCATCAGATACATTCCATCTTCGCGTTGATTTTTTCAAATTCTACAACTGATGTAACGTCTTCAATCTTTAGCCAAAGAAGATGACCAACATAAACTCCCCTCACGCTATTGCATATTATTATTAATACATATTATGTGTCAATAATTCAATTTTCTTCCATAGCAAGAATAAATATATTTGAAAACTGATCTCTTGTATTTTCCATGCAAATAACTAGATACGGTATGCCTTCATACCATATCACATATATTGGACTTAATATTTTCCGAAGAGATTCGACATTGTTAATAAAATCCGTAATTACTGAGACTTTCACATAGACTGGACAACATAGCGCTAACAAAACCGAAAAATGTTTTGACACGCGTCATAACCTCACATTTTCTTACTATACAGAGTGGAATGTGTCAAATTTTCATTGCTAAAATAAAAGTGAATGGAGTATAGAGATCTATTTTTGAAGTAAATGTTTGAAAGAAGTGTAGTCATCTCTCCCCCAGATGTCACATCTCTTTTCTGAAAACTCAGATGTTTTTTTCTGGCGTTGAAAGTAAATTGATTTTGGTTGTCATCATCTACTTGTGTTATGCGGTACTGATGACGCCAAATAACTCAGAAACTGGTCTGAAGTGCACTTCTGAATTAAGAATTTCAATAGTATAATACATTATCGTTGTTATTATTAGAGTACCTTCTCTCAGGACTTATGACTTTTCATTTATGGAAATCTAAATATTCTTCAGTACCTACTCCAATCTATGTGTTAACCAAAAAAAAAAAAATTCTGATTGTCTTTTGCTCCCATAGAATGTTCGCACAATTTCATTCTTAGGTGTCATTATTAGGAAGCTCTATCTTAGCAGAACTGCTCAAAGAAAATTACCAACTATTTATCCACTCCCTGTATGTTATTATCAAGTTTTTATCATTTTGTTTCATGCTCGATAAGAAATGTTCAAATGAAAATTATGGAAGAAAATTAAGAGGGGTAGTTTTGGATGCAATGTGAGTGAAATAGGACTTCTCAAAATTAATTTACCCGAACTAATCATAATTACTTCACATATCATTTTATTCACTAAAATACTGTCTCGTTGAAACCATATTCTACTGCTTCAAAAAATCAAAATTAATCGGCTTATCAGGAAATAGGACCTGACAGAACTATTCTTACTCCTATGTCTACAGGCAGAACCTCAGGTAAATAAGACGGAAGTCCTAGTAATTTAGTCGAATAACTAACAAATCACGATTATTAGAACAGAAGGGTTGTTCCCACATTCGGTGGAGAGATGAAACATGATACCTGTCCCTTAGACATTCCTCACTTACGATCATGCCTTCAGGTAAGTTCCTAAGTAATCGTTAAATCACTAATGATGAAAGGATTCACTGTAATTTCTGATGAAAAATTCGAAATGTGATAAGAAAAATTGTTTCTTCTGAATACCTCAGAGAATATCCATTTTAGGAAATGGCGTTACTTCCATAAGTACTGCATTTTAAACGTAGATCTCCTTAACCCCTATGGCTATAAAAAGGTTTTATTTTTAGAAAAAATTTAGTTTCCACGTGTTCAAGATTGTCAGCTCGAACAACGATTATGTGACCTCCTATATTATGATTTGTAATATTGACCATTGCGACAAAAACATTATCCAAGGGAGAATCTTGAAGTTAATAATTTTTCAGTACATTTCCCGATTTGTTCTCGTATTTCCACGTTGAAAGAATTCACGAGGAGTCAAGGAGAACTTCTGATGTAGGTGCAACGAAAAAACTGAGAAAAAGTTACTATCAAAATACAGTGAAAATAACTTTCGAAATTCAGTAAAATTAACTATCAAAATACAGTGAAAACAGCTATTCAAAAACAGTGAAAATAGGTTTTTTCAGATGACCAAAAACTTTCAGACAAAAACTAAGTTTTTTGCTCGTTTATTTTTAAAATAGAAAGCTTCATGATTTTGCTAATTAATTCCTTATTTTGAGACGAAAATGGTCACAGCTGATTGAGTTGGACGAGTTGATGAACACATACTGAGTGGTATAGAAAACAGAATCCCCAGTATAAATGATTTTATTAGCAAGAATTTATAAAAGTACACGAGGAAATTAAATGTGATGACCTCTTAGACGTTTATGGAAAATCAATCAAAATTTTGTGCTGAAAATTTGCATGTTGGGGTTTCCGACAATGAACTCTCTCACTAAAATTTTTTCCAGCCTGAATTTCCGGTTATACCGGAAGCAGCTTAATACAGAATTGAAAACTGACGTATTCCTTATTTTCAAATATATGTACAAGTTTTCGTGGGACTGGAATAAAAAAAAAGACGTTAAGTCATTCCTTCACGCGACGTTTCGCAACTTTATTGTTGCTTCTTCAAGGGTCTCGGAAGTGACAAACGTCCGTCAATTGTCCATTCAAATTTCGTTGAAATCGAAATTTCATCGAATAAATAATAGCACAAGTCATATGATGATAAAATACAATAAATAAATATTTGCATGCTCCGCTGGCTTACTACAGATGTATGCTGAATACATTCTACTTTCAAATGGCACACCCAGTATATCTTTGCATCGTAGGGTAGCTGATCAGGGTCACACATTTTGGAATATTTTTACTGAGGAGGTTTTTTCAACAAAATCCTTTGATTAATGAATGACAGAAAACGCCTATAGGCAATCAACACAATAATAAGAATTAATTTTTACGCGTATTACCCAAGTGATACGATCTGAATCGAACTAGCCAATTTGCCAATGTTAGGAGTACTAGGACAATCTTTAACATTCTTATTTTTTCCATTATATAGTATTATAACGTTGTTTAATATAAGGACCTAAAATGTACAGGATGTATATGATAAGATACAACAATTAATTTTCATTATTTCAGCCGATTTTGAATGAAAGCAAGCCTTAATGAATCCTATACCTCAAATGGAAACTTTTAGAGTCATCAAAGAAAAACCATTTTGTACTGCTCGATTATTCTGTGAATTTTGACAGTTCATGATTTGCTGATAAAATTCATGAAATATCAAATTAATTATCAGAACATCGAATTTTATTGTTTTTTTCTGTGGACTCTTTGAAATGATCCAACACAGGAAGATGCCGACAGAGTGTTTCTCTTTCGGTTTTCTCCTTCACCGGGTAGGTACACTTACGTATACTTAGATCTCCCGATCGATACGATAATAAAACTGTTTGGACTGTGGCGGACTGAAAAATATCTTCGACTACGCCACTGAATTCTACATAAAAGGGTGACTCTGTAATGTTACATTTGTTTTTTGATATAACTTAAACTTCACGCAATACAGGACCAATTATTCAAAGAGTAAAAAAAAATACTGTTTTGGCTCCTCCTACTATCAATCTTTTGAAGATCGAGGTCGAAAATGTGTCATCCATTTTCTCAACCTCCTACAGTTACAGAGCTACCACTCAATCCGATAGAATTTTTTAAATCACCATGTATATGTATCGAATCAACGAATTAGAGAACGATTCTGTTAATTCCTCCGAAAAAAATAAAATTCAGAGAATCCTCAATTAAAAGAAACCAAAGCAGGCAAAATCATAAAAAAAAAAATAAAAATACTTATTCAGGATCCAGAAACTTCTTCCACTACGTCGAATTTGAAACATCATGTATATGTATCGAATCAAAGAATTAGAGAACAATTCTGTTCATTTCCTGTGTCGTTTCCGAAAACATGAAATTCAGAGAATCCTTAATTTATAAGGATGAAACAATAGATCCCAATAAAACCACCGCTGCTAGAAAGAAAGAACAAAAGGCAGGGGACACTTATGAACTTTCCAAATGAGTGCTATGAAACCACAACCATAAAACAATCGTGGTCCTTTCCCTGAAATGAATCCCTTCAGAAGCAAGTGATATATGTGTTATCATTCATCGCTATTCTATGATGTGGGTTTACATTTTCACGGATAATTCAGGTTGAAAAATCCGAACGGAATGTTCAAATGGAATCGACAGCGGTAATAAAGATTTATTTGTGTCTGCAGGAAGCACAGGGATTTTATATTTGCGAATAGTTTACTGCCGAACGGTTGACCCAGGTTGGGGGTCGTAAAAATCGGATATGGAATGGGATCACTTAACACATTACCATACGATTTTTCGCTAGATCGGGTACCGTTACCTATATACGATATAAATAAAATAGATATACAGACTTGAAAAAGAGGTCTATATTTGTAACTGATGCGAAACATTTCAGGAGGCCAAACTACTGTGAAAATTATGAGGTGTCTTTCACATAATTCTTTGACTGAAATCAGTCCGAATTCAGTATTGTGATATAACGCGCGTTCAAGTATGCTATGGAATTTTGTAGATTGATGTTCAGTGAATGAACGTATGTCTTTCTTTGAATTACTTATTCAAAATTCAAACAATGACATTAACCTAAATGTCATAATTTTGTTTGAAAAGACACTTTTTAGGAAAAAAAATACTAGCACATTTCTCCCAACGTGCGAAAAGCATTTCTTTCGTTGAGTCAGATCACAAGAATCCGAACAAGAAACCAAACAATCTTGGTTGAAAATTTGGACCGAAGTTCATAATTTTCATACGTAAAAAATACGAATCTTGAATGAATAGAGTTATTATGTTTTCGTGCTCACAATTATTCATATAAAAATGTTCTGAGTATTTCAGTAATTCAATCTAGATATTTCAAAAATAATATTCATCAGAGGCAACATGAATATTTTTTATTTTTATTTTGTTCAACTTTGAAAACTTCCAAAGTTTCTTTTAATTCGATATCAGTGCTCTTTTTACTTTAACTCTATATTTTATGTTTTATTCGTCATTCACTATCATAATCAAACCCAAAGTTTTTATTTGAATAAGGCGTTATGAAGAGCTCAAAAACTCAAATATCTACTCATACTGGCTATAGCGATGAAATACGATTAGCCCTAGCTTCGATGTTTGGCATCAAAACTTCTTTGGGCATCAAATATGTATGTTCTGTTGATGTCTTGAACTGATTCATTTTAATTTTAAAATACCCACTGAAATAAGTCATTGGAAAATATTGTTTCTATTGTTACTACAGGGTGTCCGAGTTGAAGTGTCCCTATACCTTATTGGGGAAATTAAGGAAGCTAGAAGAAAAAGTTAAATACGAAACTTATTGTCTGTAATCGATAGAACTTTTATTTTTTATAACCCAACTTAATACAGGGTGCTCCGTTTTTTCCCTGTTGGTATCAACTTTCTTATTTTAAATGGAACACCGTGTTCCATTTGCATTTTTTAATTGCTGAGGTATACTACTTTTTCCTAAAATTTTGGCAGCTGTAGGTGCTCACTAAAATAGCTGATACTAGTTTTCTAATGAATGTATCAAAACCAAATTTTGCCTAGCTCTTGTCAACATATTGGATCATACGTTACGTCTCTATTTTCAGCGATCTGATATACAGGGTTTTCGAAAATTAAAGTTAAAAATTCAAATAGAAGTTCAATCAGAACTTAATTTTTTCAAATGGTAACCTATATGTTTTTCTTGTTCATCGTGTGAAGCAGGTTAAAAGAGCAAAAAATGTATTTAAACTTTTTCTGTAATGTGAAAAGTTTCAGAAATATGGACGGAAAAGATGCATTTTCACTTAAGAACCAATTATATAATAATTAATTAATTATGCTGATTGAATATGGTAACTATGGAAACTAGCACTTATCTAATTATGTATATTTGAGTTTTTTTTTGTGTTGTCAGACAACTACTTGATTATTTAGAGAAAAATGTATCTATTCGTTGAGTCTCCCTTTAAAATTGAAATAATTCAATTTTATTGGGAGCGAGTACTGATTATCAGTGAAAGAGTCTTTTTGTCTTTCATTAGTCAATCTAGTTAATTAAATTCATCAAAAAAATCGAAGCCAACTAAATAGTAGCGACACTAATTAATAATTATCGTTGGATCTTACGGGAAAATACACTTTTTCGTCCATATTTCTGAAACTATTCACATTACAGAAAAAGTTTAAATACATTTTTTGCTCATTTCAACCTGCTCTACATAATAAACAAGAAAAAAATATAGGTTGCCATTTGAAAAAATTAAGTTTTGATTGAACTTCTATTTGAATTTTTAACTCTAATTTTTAGAGACCCAGTATATCATTGAATGCTAAAAATAGAGATGTAACGTATGATCCAATATGTTGACAAGAACTAGGCAAAATTTGGTTTGGATATATTTATTACAAAACTAGTATCAGCTATTTTAGTGAGCACCTACAGCTGCCAAAATTTTACGAAAAAGTCGTATATCTCAGAATCGGTGCTATATAGAACTACGGTTGCTGAACCAAAGTTACCTTTAAATTTGGCAAGGAATTCAAAAATCCAATAATATACAGGATGTTCCATTTAAAATAAGAAAGTTGATACCAACAGGGAAAAAACGGAACACCCTGTATTAAGGTGTGTTATAAAAAATAAAGGTTCAATCGATTACAAACAAGTTTTGTATTTAACTTTTTTTTCTAGCTTCTTCAGTTTCCACAATAAGGTAAAGGAGCACTTTAACACTCTGTACATACCAACTGTAATTTTAAAGCGAGAGCCATTTCAAAAGAACCACTGCAATAACTCCTTGGCAAGAGCATGGATAAAAAATGTTGCAAATGAAAGTTTCCTCTGCACAAATGTGCAATTCTAGTTCAAGCTGAACTCAACTTTGACAATTCCATACAGTTCAGACAGGTTGAAGTAGTTTTAATGTTGGACGCGGCTCAAATTTCAGTAGAATATTGCTTCATATCTCCATAGCACGTAATTTTATGGCCAAAACGTAGACGTTCCTAGTTTTTCATAAATAATCAAATTTTGCAAAGGAAAATGCTCGGGAAAATGTATATTTCCTATTCAAAAAATCTACTTATTCTTGAAATCTAACTCCAAGGTCAAATTAAATGTTTTCATTCGATGTCCTCCGAAGACTAAAAAATTTTCATTTGAAACATTGGTTCTTACCAAGAAGTTATTGCAGTGAATCTTGTAAAATGGGTGTCTCTGTAGAATTACAGTAGGTACTAGCATGAATGCTGTTTCTCAATCACCAATAGAAAACGTGGTGTAAATAGAAACTATATTTTCCAACATGAATCATGCGCACCCACAACATACTTATACCACAAAATTGAATTAACCGTATTCATACTCATCATTAGAAAACTGACTATAACTGACCATTCTTTCTACGTCACCCAAAGTATCGATTAAAAAACTCATCAATGAAATTATCATAATGAACCCTTTTATTTTTCCGCCCATAAGATGTTACATAGAGGAAGTTGTATAATAAACTTCCTTCAATGTAGAGAGTGAACTCCTTGGATTGACACATGAAAGAATCGGTTTATTGTTCCGAGGATTCTTCCATTTATATCTAATTACCTGACCTTTGACTTTGAGGGAAATTCAAGTGAATTTGTTGAAAGAGCCGACACAGAAGAATGATTGGCTGAATCGATTAACAAATCTCTCTTTTGATTGTCACGAGTTCGCGACAGAGTTTCTGCATTTTCAACAAAATTGAACAATTCAGATATTTCTTTCTCTGGTTTTAGTTGGAGGCAGATGAAAAAATATAGACACTTTTTGTCTGAAACTAATTGAAAAATTTACCAAATAGGTCGTGTAAGATCGAGAATGCATACTCAGTGTCATTAGAAAATTAGGGTATAACCATAATAATTTCCTCAGATTGAGTTTTTGACAAAAGAATCACTCTACAGAGTGATTCAAAGCGATGGTCTATTGGAAGTTTGTGTCTAATTGATGATATAATTATTTATCATGTTTTTGAGGTGAAAATTTCCACGTTGGGGTTTTCGACAATGTGAATTATCATATTTTCACACTTCTTCATATTCCAGTTATACCAAAAACAAGTTGGACTCATACTCGGACTCATATAATTCATCAGAACTCAAGATTCTCAAATTACAACCTATATTATTTATCTTCAGTAATAAAAGCTAAAAAAAAAAAATAAGAATCAATCAGTTTTGTTATGAAATTCTGAAAACAGCAGACATCTTCAAATATTTCTGTAAACAGAAAACGTAGACAGTGGTATGAATTTCTCAAAAAAATATTATAAAAATTCTGAATCGATCAGAAACCATAGAACGTGAAAATTTAATTTACACATATCAAATTTATTCCAAACTGGTGAACTTGTTCAATGAAAAATTTAAAATCTATTCTCTTTGAGTAAACGAGATGTTCCAGACACTTGAAACAATTTTTCGAGTAGAATCGATATGAGAAGTATCAAGTATGGATTCCCATTTGAATTCGTTTTCGTAAGTTTGATTATCGGTTTGATTCATTGAACTTGACTATCCTACCAATAATACCCTGTACAATGAAGACTCCAACAATAACAGGTCGAGTAATTATAGAGGTTTTCGTATAATTCTTTGCCAATTCCATTTTTCCACAAAATTCCTAGTGGACTATCTAGATCGATCACCCTATATATCAATACTATGAATTTCATTTTATTTGTCGGTTTTAAATCCTAGTTATGAATTTTCAAATATGAGACTATATTGTTTGGATGTTAACTCAATTCAATCTTTGAAAGTTTATCTGAAACCCTTTTGATGAAACACGTCAGGGGTTTTCAATAAAAAATTATTGTAATTGATTGATGAATCCTAACATAACAAACTTCCTCGAGGTGCTTCTATTCGGATGTTGCATGTTGGGCGCCTTGAGTGGACCAGTCGACCGAATTGTTATAAGATAGTTGAGATTTCCCAAGTATTTATCTCAGGCTTGTTGAATGGTCGTGATGATTAGCATCTAACTTTAACGTGAAGTTGGATAAAGCCTGTCGTTTATCAAACTAACCCCGGGTTTCATAAAGCTCGTTCAGGGAATCAACGCTTGATTGACGGATAAACGTCAATTTGTTTTCAGTCAATAATTCAGTCATGAGAATTCGAAATACCATTCTGGCGTCAAATTATGATCTATATACGTCCATGCAATGATTCTCAATTGCTACTTCTCCAATATATGTAGGAATGAAAAAGTGTTAGTGATTTCATTTTTGAAATCGAGTGATTGCCAAATCGATGATCGGGCAATCAAATTTTTATGAAACCCGTTGTAAGTCGATTCGGAATGTAAGAAGACAATATTTGGGTGTCGCTCATTGATTTCGAATAGTTCATTGATGCTTCATGCACTGTTGTGAAATTTTTTTTCTGAAATATACTTCAACATTTCAATATTGCTATGTATAGCAAAAGGTATATCTATGTTCAGAGCCTCCTGTCTGAGTTTATATGAAATTATTAAGAAATATTTGATAGAAAATTACGGAATAATGGTTCAATGTTCACCTCGATGTTCACAAATGATTTATAAATATCATAATTCTCGGCATTTATTCGTCGATGGTGGATGAAAATATTTATTTAACAGGCTATGGCAGATTGATATAATATCGTTTGCCCTACAGAACATATAGCCACCTATAACCTACACTTTTACCACAATTGTTCAATACCTGAAATAATCTCATAAGCAGGGTGTAAATGAAAATAGTTAAGAAGAAATTTAAGGGTTGGTTCCTTGTCAAAAAATAGTGTGACTCTTTCTTAACAGTTATTAGTTGATCAGACGCTGTGTAGATACAGATCCCTACATATGGCTCCTGAGTAGCAATTTTAAATTTTCGTAACAAGCAGCATTGAACATATGATGAATTTTTTGACACGTAACAAATGAGGCCATGAAACGAATACAAGTTAAAATATTAGGATTGAAGTCTTCCCCTTCTTGTACTAATATTTTTTTGTGTTCAATTGAATTAGTTTTCTAGTTTCTAAGAGTTCTAAGAGCTGTTTCGTAAAAATTGCGAACATATTCAGGATATTAATCTCTGATGAGTTATTTGGAGTCGGAAAGACTATGTAGGCTTTGCCCGGAAATGCTGCTTTTCCAAGATACAGGGTGTTACATGTTTCCCAATTAAATGATAATCTCCAATATTTTCAAAACGTAGTGAGAATTACTCTTGTACACTAGCTGGAGGCGGCCATTTTCAACAATTCAACCCGAGTATATTTCTGAATAACAAATTTTCACTGAAAAGTGGCGCAGGGACTCTTTTTGATGAAAATTGAAAAGTGTCACTGGCGTAGCTTCTATTTTCCTTCAAAAATATGAAAGAAATGCCACTACGCAAACCACTGTAGATGCTGAAGACGGGATATTCAAAGTTAATTGAACCTTCACCTTAATGAGGTATCCACTTTTACCAGAACACGTTCAAATATCTCAAGCCCTAACGAAAATATCGAGAAATTCGTTATTTATTTAGAACTAGCTGACCCGGCAAACCTAGTTTTGCCATTTAAATTATTTCTAGGGTAGATAATAATAACTAACTCATCGTGATTGCTCGATTGGTCGTAAGAAAAAGGAATGCATTTTTTTCTGTTCTGTACAATTTTTTTTGGGAATATTTTGTTACATAAACCTTGCCCTAACAATAATAAACACAACAAAAAAAAGAATTGTCCAATTTGGTGCTATCGTTTGAACAATAAAGTATTTTGAAGTAAACCATAGATCCCCTTTTATTAATATAGATATATTCAATGCCCTGTACCCTGGAAACGAAGCATTTCCGGTCAAAAACCTCGAGAAACAGTCCGACTCTCAATAACTCATCAGAGAACAATATCCTGAATTTGTTTGTATCAATGTTCATGAAACACCCCGTAAAATCAAGAGCTGTGAAAAAATTATATGGAAGACCTACATAATTTTTTGACAAGGAGTCGCCCCTTGAATTTTTAGCAACTTTTCATTTATATCCTGTATTATTATACAGGGTGAGTCTTTGTCATACAAATATTTCAACAGTAGATTCATGAGGCCAAAAAAAACACTTTTTTCCATATCATTTTTTCAGATTCGGCTCTGATAAAAACATCTAGCCATTTTTAAGTTTTCATAATGATCTGTGCCACCCCTGAAAAATTTAGATTACTTTCAGAATAACTAGCTAAATCAGTGACACTAAAAATCCGTGGATCTTTTAAAAAGAGTTCATTCGGTACACAATTTTACGAATTTCAGAAATATTTTTTGTTTTTGAACATCAAATTACTTGAAAACGACGCATTATGCGAGGAAATATGAAGAATTTATTTTACAAAACGATAAAATTTTCATTAGCTAGCATCCAACTTAGTTTCAAGAGTTGGATTCTTTGAATTTTTGGTATTTTTATAGTACGTAATGGTCCTAATGAGAAGACTGGAAAACGTATGTGATATCTTGTGTTCGAAAAAGATTCATCAAATAAACTAAAAACTTAATCTCGAAATTCATTTCTTTCGATAAAACGGCTTGTGGGATAAAACTGAAAATAACATTTCTTTATGGTTTTTCAAGAGCCTTTATCTTTCAAACCGGAGCCGATTCGGAAAAAATGGTGAATGAAAAAAGTGATTCTTATGACCTCCAGAATATACTAGTGAAATATTTGTACGAGTCAAAGACTCACCCTTTATACCTATTGAGCTAAAAAAAATTAAATATTTTTCGATAGAAACAATTATTGTATTGAAGAATATCCCATTCTCAAGACAAATTAGCAAAGCCATCTTATTGAAGCGAAAGAGAAAACTAGTTAGGAAAAGATGCTAAGAAGGGATTCCTAATGTTTTATAGAAAGATGATCATTAATGCCAATAAATATAACAAAAGCAAAGAACTAAAGATGTCATTGAGGAGAAGATACATCGAAACAAATTTTCGTGAATCCAATCCTTTTTCTGTTTAATTTTTTGATTGAGTCCGCAAATCACATAATTGTTGTTGAGTTGCCTCAAAATGTACTTTTATACTGTTAAATATTTTGTTGCGATATAAATTATATTTATTATTTTAGAACAATGGCTTCTGAATCATTTCAAAAATATTATCAATTCGTTATTATTCCTTTTCGCGCCCTCATCAAGTCCAACACCGTCCGGGAGAATTAAAAAAAAAACTTACAGCAAAAACTGTCCTTTCCACTTCACTTCCATTTCAAGTGTTTCCCGGCAATTTTCCTGAGCGGTCTCACGGTATGAGATAAACGCGCTCTTCGCACACTCGAATCACTGGTAGTGGCCGCAGTCGCGACCGGAGGACCACAGCAGCAGATCGAAAAAGCGAGAGATAAGAACCACGCCGCTTGCTATACACGTCCGGTACGGCACGACGAATGGTCGGATCACGTCTTCTGGATCTATTTATACCCTCTGTTTCTCTTCACATGCCTGCCCATGGGACAGCCCTTCGTGAGGATGGACACTTGTTCTCTTCCTCCGGCACTTGCTCCGATATGCAGCCCTTTGGGATTTGCCATGTGTGCCGCCGATTTCTGGTACCTAAATTTCAACGCCAACGGCCCCTATGATTAATGACCGTTAAATTCAATGATGAAGGTTTGAAATCGAAACTATTCTTTCAGTATACAGGGTGATTCACCGCGATATCCTAAATTAACCGTTTATGGAAAACTAATCACGATTTTGTGCTCAAACTTTGCATGTTAGAGTTTTCGACAATGAAATTTATCCCTAAAATATTTTCGGAGCTCTGCAACTTCCGTTTATACCACCTTCTTATTTCGAATGGCGCACCCAGTATATCTTTGCATCGTTAGATAGCTGATTTGATGATAATTCCAACAGTATGCCAAAACTCAAAGGCAAAGATTATAGATTAGAAAGATAGGAAACGCCCTCATATCGCTAGTACTAAAAACCGACTACGTTTTGGCCAGTGAAAATACATTTGACAATGAGATGGCGCTGAAAACGTATTATCAATACAGAAAAACTGTTTAATGACAGTAATTGTATAACTGAAAGTGCTCACGCTTCAAGAATATTTTAGCTCAGTAGATAATGTCGAACAATATCATAATCCAAATTTTCAGATTTCAAATAGGTCCGGTTCTCCAGAAACGTCTAATAGGCCCTCCCACTTGGTACACCCTGTATATTCTTAATGTGTTATCGTTAATGTTATAAATTGCATAGTTTCGTTTGAAAAATCGTATTTCCTATGAGGAAAGAGCTATTTACGTGAATTAACAAAGAAAATGTAAAGTGTTAAGAGGAGATCAGGCTTTAGAAACTCATTCAAATGTCAATCATTGCGTTACTAATTACTCCCACAGAGTGGGGAAATTCAGAAAAAATTACAAATTACAGTGCTACCCTGTATAGCCTCAAATTCAATTGAAATTACTGCAGACTCGACATAAGGTGATAAACTAGATGAAGTAGGCTACAAATAAACAAAATGATCAAAATAATGGACACTCTCGAAAGTTATTCTGGAATTAATTCGGTGAACATTTTGTTTGCCCTGTTTTTTTTTGTCCAGGAGTGTATGAGGCATGAGGTCGGATCTATTGAGTGTACTTTTTTGATCGGTGAGAACCGTGCTATCCCAGTAAAACTTCTGATGATCATTTTCCAATACAGAATCTGGATGGTAATTGTAGTAAGGAACCTTTTGTGACCTTAGAAGTTGGTATTTTGTAGCCAATTCTTCTTAAATCTTAGCATGGGTCTGGTCTGAACATTTAGATAGGTACAACAACAAAAAAACCTTTAATGTGCCTACTATATACAGGGTGTCCCGTAAAGACCACGTCAAACGAAAACGGAAAGTAGATCAGAATGTGCTCTACCTGATGTGAAAAAATCGTTCATATGAAAGTCTCACAGTTTTCGAGATATTTGATGTTTTATGAAAATGTTGAATTTTTTCACTTAAAATGCTTTCTCTCTTGCGGAAGCTACAATTAAATACTTTTCGAATCAGTTTTTTTCCGTAAATTTTGTTGAATGATTACCTCAATTCATGCAATAAAAAATACCACAAAATATTATACAGGGATTCTGAAAAAAAAAAATTTAAATTCATGTTCTGAAGGAAGTGTTTTTTTGTGCTGAATTCTATCTGACGTGGTATAAAAAAAAGACACTAGACCTTTTCTGCATATTACGTTGAAAAGTTGCCCATTTTGTGAGGATTCCGAAAAGGTAAAATACAGGTGATAACCTTTGTCACGAAAAAAGATATTTGAATGTTTATCGAGAATGGAGCATTTCTGTGAAAAACTGATTTTGTCACCTTTTCCACAAATTCTTTCATTTTGCAGATTCTGCTGTAACATATTGAATAATTCTCTTGAAAAATGTCAGTTAGTCCTTAAATTACTTATAAAATGAAATTATTCTTCTTTTTTTTCTTTAATTGCAATGATATAATGTAATAACGCACAGGACCTTCAACATCAACAAATCTATTGTGAAGAAACTTTATAAAAATATCAATAATAAAAATTCAGGATTCTTATTAGAGCAAATGCTCAAAATGACCACCCCCATCGCTAATACATGCCCATCATCTATTGAGAAATGCCTTTTTCAAACCATACAAACTTCTCCCCGCTATTTTGGCTGCTGAAATACGAATGCGGTGTGCTTCATCTCTTATAGGATTCGAATAAATTTCCTTTTTTTAAAAAATCCCAGTAAAAAAATCCAGAGGATTTAAGTCTGGTGAAACATTGAATCGCATCACATCATATCGATGTTCGAGAGTTCTTTAGACAAAGAAAAAGAAACAAAAAGACTCAGTCAGTGAATTAGCATCTTAATAACATTTTGTTGATTTGTTAATTGATTATTTTCAGCAGGAAGTGCAAAATTAAAGTATTTATGGAAAAGGTGAAAAAATCAGTTTTTCATAGAAATGTTCCATTTTCGATAAACATTCAAATATCTTTTTTCGTGAAGAAGTTTTTCACCTGTATTTTATCATTTCGGAATCCTCACAAAATGGGCAACTTTTCAACGTAATATGCAGAAAAGGTCTAGTCTCTTTTTTTTATAGCACGTCAGATAGAATTCAGCACAAAAAAACACTTCCTTCAGAACATGAATTTCAATTTTTTTTTTCAGAATCCCTGTATAATATTTTGTGGTATTTTTCATTGCATGAATTGGAGTAATCATTCAATAAAATTTACGGAAAAAAACTGATTCGAAAAGTATTTAATTGTAGCTTCCGCAAGAGAGAAAGCAGTTTAAGTGAAAAAATTCAACATTTTCATAAAACATCAAATATCTCGAAAACTGAGACTTTCATATGAACGATTTTTTCACATCAGGTAGAGCACATTCTGATCTACTTTCCGTTTTCGTTTGACGTGGTCTTTACGGGACACCCTGTATAGTCTTTTGATACGGAGCATTAGAATCTTTAACAGCAAACAATAATTATAGCATGTGTTTGAGATACAATTTTAGCAGAGGTTAGCGTAAACGGGGTACCATATACAAATTGGTGTATGACACATGGGCTCAGGGAGAAACCTCAGTAAAAAACCCTTTCTCCGTGTGAGTGTACTGGATTGTTCACGAAATAAGCTGAAATATTCCATATTCAAGGGCATCTCACAGTGCAAAAATTGATTCTTTCTCAAACAAAAAGGAAAATCCAGAAAGTCTCCTCCAAGATACCAGAAACTTTTATCTGAAATAGAGAGAAAACAAAAGCAGAAAAAGGTAAAATAATAAAATTAGATTCAATATGTCAGATTGACCCAAAATTGAAAACCCAATTGAAAAAAGATTCGGAAACTGCATGTATAGCTCTAAAACCATCCTGAAATTTATAAATCGGACAAAGATTAACCAGATGATTTATGGTTTCTTCTGGTTACGCGCATTCACAACTAGGGCTTTCAACTGAATTCCACCTGAAAAGCATACTATTGCAACGTCCGTGACCTGTTCTTATACGATTCGGAATACACCATATTTTCCTGGGTAGATCAAAACCAGGAACTCTATTCGAGGGATCAATAACTAATTCTTTGTTGAAAATAGTGCACCTATTCCATTCAGACTACCGAAGGACTCTGTCCCTTATATTCGAATTAAGTAAAGAGTTGGACCATAAAGGTTTACGCGACTTCAGTCTTGGAATGGTATTTTCGGGAATGTAGAATTGGAAACGAGTCGGGATAGGATTGGAATTTATTCCAGGAATTCATAACTGTAGTCTGTCTACAAATATGAGGCGGTACAATGTTTGAAAGAACTTGTAACCATTGAATGAAGATCTAATAGTTCCAGTTATAGTTCTCATGGAAAGGTTCAACTGTGCATGAATTTTTTGCACATGAACACTATTGACCCAAACGGGGCAACAATATTCAGCAGCCGAAAAAACCAAAGCTAGGGCTGCTGTTCGAAGAGTAGCTGCAGGAGCACTCCTTGAAGTACCAGCTACACTGCGCAAAAAAATTAACGCACATTATGGAAATCTCAAATTTATTCTACAACTGAAGGTGTTCTCAATGATAATTATTTTTATCAGAATTATGCATGCATATGTTATCCACTTTCAACGGTTTTCTTCAAATCAGTGATCAATAGTTTTTCTTTCGTTTGATTTTCTACACTCGATCGCTATGCAACGCGAAACACGCAATTTGACCCAAGAGGAATGTGCCCAAGCGGTAGTTTTGCGAGAAGAAGAGGGGACATACACAAGAATTACAGAAAGGTTTGGAGTTTCCCATACAAGTGAGTCCAGAATGTTGCAGCGATTCAGGGAGACAGGTATGAATGTCCGAAGACCAGGACAGGGTAGACCACGGGTAACAACTGCCATTCAAGAACGTTACTTGAGAGTTTCTTCGTTGAGACAACGGTTTGCAACTGCTCGCCTCCTTCAAATTCAGCTTGAGCAAACTCATGAGGTGCAAATCATCACTCAGACAATAAGAAATCACCTCAGAGAATATGATTCAAGGCCTCGTGTCGCGGCAAGAGGCCCAGCTCTTACCCCAGCCCATCGAAGGGCGCGTTTGGATTTTGCGAGACAGCATATCCATTGGGAAGAGGCCGATTGGGAAAGAGTTCTCTTCACAGATGAATCTAGATTCTGCCTCTACCATTATGATCGACGTTCTCTTGTATACAGACGTCCACATGAAAGATATGCTCAGTGCAATTTCCTGAATACTACTGGTTTCGGGGGAGGATCGATTATGGTATGGGGTGGAATATCTTTGACTGCTCGCACAGACCTAGTGGTCCTTGATAATGGAGCTATGAATGCTGATAAGTATATAAGGAACATTCTTGAAGAGCATGTAGTGCCATCTGCCCCATACATTGGTGAAAATTTCATTTTTATGGACGATAATGCCAGACCCCATCGTGCTCGCATCGTTCAGGAGAACCTTGAAGGTCGAAGTCTCTCGAATGGAATGGCCAGCAAGAAGTCCAGATCTCAATCCGATTGAGCAGGTTGGGGACAACCTCAATAGAAGGCTGAGAAGTTCAGAAAATCATCCAGCTACTCTTAATGACTTAGGAATCCAACTCGGAGAAATCTGGGAAGGATTAAATCAGAACATTTTAAGATCACTCATTTTGAGCATGAACCGTCGTTGCCGAGCTGTAATTAACGCAAGCGTGGAAATACCAAGTATTAAATCACTTATCAGCATTTCAGTATTCTGGAAATTGTTCATTTCTCTTCTTTCACATAAGATTCGGTGAAGTCCTGAATTTTTCTTCCATTTAATGTGTCTTGTTTCGTTCAAAACCTTCCCGAGAGAACATAAAAAATAAGTTATAAAGTCAATTTAGAGTTAACTTTCATTGAAATTGAGATTTTCAGAATGTGCGTTAATTTTTTTGCGCAGTGTGTTTAATGAAGGATATTATAGTTAGCAAATTTTCCAAATGGGAATCCAGAACTCCTTCATTTTTGATGATTATTCAAATGGAAATACGAAACCTCGGTTTTATTTGTGTTAGGACGCAACTGCCACTCGTAGAAGTAATTCCTCAAAATTTTCAAATCTGTAATTAGTTGATTCTCTATGCATCTAAAATCAGAAGTCGTTGGAATATCACACAGATATAAATTGAAAAGAAGTGGTGCTAAAACTGATCCTTGTGGAAGACCGTTATTCAAAGTTTTGAAATGACTACTGTTATTATCTACAAAAACACAAAACCTTCTATCTGACAGCATGTTTTCCAGTAAGCGAACCATCTATCTACACTTCAGATGTGTATAAAGTTTGAAAATAAAATCGTTCTTTCATAGTGTGTCATATTCGGCAGATAAAACTACAAATGCTGTTCCTGTTTTTAATTTATTATTGAAACCTGTTTCAATGTAAGTGGTTAGGATTAGAACCTGATCACAGCCTACTGAACTTATTCCAAGTTAGAAACTCGAACTTTATTAGTTTTTTTTCGCGACTTTGAAATAGCATAGGAAATGAAGTTGGGCCCTTAACGCTAACTTCAGACTGGATATCATTTCAGAAGTCTGAAATCAATCATTCAATTTCAATCACTACAAATGATTCACCACAAATCTTCAAGAAACAAATAAGCGATGTTTATGAACAGAATTTCAGGTAGTGCTTACTGAAAATTTACAAACTGACGGTCCTTGAACCCGGAAAAAATTATCGATAATGTCTTTATCTATATGAGGTTGCTTTCGGACGTTTCATGACACCAAGAATTTTCTTTCTTACGCTATAAATAAATGGTGCGTATAGTTTGAAAGGTAGTCATGGGAGGTGATTGAATTTTCCTTGAAAATTATTATGTGCATTCGCCACAACATCTGAAGCAAAAAGAATAAAAAAATCATTCCTAGAGAAGACTGTGTTGAAAGTTACACACTTTTTCGTAACAATGTTGAAACGCTATGAATGAATTGAGCTTATTTGAGACTCCTTCCTCAGAAAATAAATCAAAATCTTCTGAATAATTTTCTTGAAAACCTTGGAATTTTTGGTCATATTAACATTTTTGAAAATAGCAGAAAATTAAACAACAAACTCCCTTCAGAATATCAAGCTTAATATGCAGGGAAAATAAAAAAGAAAAACAATTTTCTTTTTGTTAATCTTCGGAGGGGTGTAACTTTTGCAGGGGGAGGTTTTTCAAAAAATTTTATACCAAATCCCCACTTTTATTTTCCTCAAAAAAACATCCCTTTCATTTTTTCGCTGTCATTCAGATACACAAAAGAAGGAGAAGTTGAATGCTTCTTCATCATGCATGCAAATTTATAGGAGCTGTTCAAAATGTCCTCCATTCTGCTCAATGCATTTACGACCTGACCTCTTTTTAAAATATTTTGTAAAGCTTTTCACAACAAAATTGTATTTTCCCTCAGTTAGCATTTCCCGTTCTTTGCCTAAGTTCTTCCCTCTAATTCATTTCTGTGGTGTACCGTTTTGGTTAACCATTTTATAGGAACACATGTTTTTCCGATCAAATTAACTGCTGAGGAGTTTTTAAATTTTCTTCAGAATTGTTTGCCAGTACTTGATGAGAATACTGGCGGTACGTATTTTCAACATGCCATTTCATTCTTCGGTAAATGTGCGAAATTTTCTCGAAGAAAATATTCCAAATGGCTGGATAGGTAGGGAAGGTCCACATTCATGGCCAGCACGTTCACCAGATTCGAACCCAATTAACTATTTCATCTGGAGATACCTGATGTATACGCCGCCGAAAGAAATTCGAAGAAAGAACTTATGCAAAGAATTAAAGACAAATACATTATATTGGAAAATGCTTCAAAATAGAGCTCGTTAACGCATTGATCAGAATAGGTGCTATAAATTTGAATGCCTGGAAAGGCAGCATTAAATAATATTCGTAATTGTGAACAAGTGCACATTGATAGTTTGTTATTATTAGTTGTCTTTTCCCAACTCGTTCTGACATTTTTAATCAAAATAAGAGTCATTTTTCTTTTCGGTAAAAATAACTCGCACTTTTATGTTCATTAATTAACAGTGCCATGACATTGAAAAAAAGTGTATCAAGCATTAAAAAATCCGAAGGTTTTACAAAGTAGCTAAAACTTCAACTTCAATTTTTTTCCACTACATATCACATTGTTGCTAACGGATTGCGCAAATATGAAATAACTTTAATACTATTCACTTTTTTCAACACATTCTCCTAAAAATGGAATAGGATATACCGAGTGGTTTCAAAGTTATGGCATGGCTTGTAGAAAATATGACCGAATGAATAAAGCACCCTTCATCTTGTTCAATAGGCATCGTAGACCATATACAGTTATAGGTAATTTGCAACCCTTCGAGTGTATATTAACCGCAGTTGAACTATGTACGAGGATATATTGACAAATTCTTATCCTACTATAGAACCAAACAAAATTTCAATGTCAAAATATTTTATTACTCAACATATTCTCCTCTTGGATACATTTATAACCACGAACCTGCAACGTCTCTAGACCATCCAAAAAAATTTTTCTTCTAGCTCTGCAAACCAGACCTCCACAGCTTTTATTACCTCTTCGTTGGAAGAAAATTTACTACCTTTTGCAGCAATTTTTCTCATGTCCAAATGGACGTGAACTATGTATATGATGAACGTGTTCGTTTGTAATAGTCAGTGCTTCAAATATCGGTTTTAGCCCAATTCGACCTCTTTTGAAATACTCGGTCCAATTTTTCACGGTCGCATACGAAGGACATTGATCACCAAGGGTATTAAGCTATCTTCGTAAATCTGCTTACCTCTTAACCCTTTTAACTATAGGTACTTGATGATGGCTTGATACTCCAATTTTTCGATTTTCACAATTTCGGTGGACATCTTCTTTGTTTTAATTTATTGCGTAACTCTGGTTTACTTTTTCGACCTCAAACTTCACACTGACACTTCTAATGACTTATTGTTCGTTGCTATGGTAACGCAACATGTTTTATGCATGGAACTGGTCTAGGCTAACTAGATATCAATAAATCCTCGTACACTTAAATATTAAACAGCCTATATATACATATAAATGTGTAAAGTAGGTAATTTGAAATACTCAAGAATTTTTTTATTCCAATTCGATATTTTGTTCGAACATTCTCAACGTAGGGTGAAGAATAACGGTCACTGGCATATCTGTACATTTAATATTCTTCCAGAAACGTTTCGGCTAATAATGTAGCCTTTGTCAAGCTAAAATAGACAATGTCAACTATGAGTGTATGAAAAAACTGTTGAATCAATTGAAAAGGATGTCACAGAATCAGAAATTTCGAATAAAAACCTGAAAAACATGAACATATTAGCCAAATCATATTAGGCGAAAAGTCGCTGGAAGAATAATAAATGTATAGATGTTTATGTGAGCGTTATTCTTTATTCTCCTCCCTACAAGAATTTTTGATTTTCTTCATTCCATACAAAAGATTCAACACACAGGATGATCCGAAGTTATAACTAGAAGAAGAAGTAATTTCATGAAACCTTATAAATATTTCCATATCAAGGCAATGTACCAAGAAGTGACAAGAATTTCCTCTGATAATAATCTAACAATTCAACCACCTTAAAAAAACAATTATCAAACTTTTCGCAAGAAAATGGGAATTTTTAGCTGATTAACATTCGCACCCTGTACAACCAGAAGAGACCGAAAAATAATCCAGTGACGGTGGATATAATGTGTCTCTGTTCATTCATCTGGCGATATGGAACCTTCTTGCTGAATATGATTAAAATATTCCAACTTTTGAGTGGTGTTAATATGTTGCCAAATCAATTATGGAATCACACGCAAGGTCCCTGAACGAAATTTGAATTGGTTATGGAATCACCATATGATTAATTCATTGAGCCAAATAAAGAAAATGCAGCAGCCAATTTCCGAATACCATTTTTGTATCTGCCAAAATTTAAATTTCAGTCAGTTCCTAACTGGAACCATTAGGTTGGACCTTTTTGGATATTTTTTCACTCCTCGAGATCATACAAATTAAACGGATGGGATATTCAATTGTAACGATGATTACAACCCGAATATATGTATGCCATTTCCTGTTGGTCATAGACAGAATTGATTCAAGGATAGGAATAAAAATTATCATTGAAGCGAGTAGGTTTATCAATAAGCGTGTTATTTCAAAGTCATAGTATCCGAACTAATTGACCCACATTTAATTTCGGATTGTACTACGCCATTCATACATATATGCACTCCCCCATTCTGAAAACTCTTCACGATACGATATACATTATGTTATCACTTGAGAATTCCCTCTCAGGGGTGTATGTGACATACGTTCGTATAGTCCAATAAACGACATATAGTTGGGGAGCCCAAGAGGGAAATTCGGGATTTACTCGAGCGTATCAGATTAATATGAGGGGAGATACCTTGTAAACTACCTCTACCAAAAATTATACCCAAAGATTATAGAGTAGAAAGATGGGAAACGAGGCGACTAAAGCGATTTGAGCGCCATCTGTGTGTCAAACGTGTTTTTAAGTCGCTAGGACTGGTTAAAATATTAATTTGAGTGCCATTTGTGAAAAATTTTGTGAGATTTCAGATGTCCAGTTTGATCAGAGATATAGAAGATATCTCTGATTTTGATCAAAGAGGATTGAATGTTTTGATTCTCGTACCGCTTTTTATTTATCTTGCTCGTTATAGTTGCTGATTATTGAATTATTTTGTCCTATTTCTTGGTGAAAACACCAAATTATTGAATGGTGAAGAAATGTGGATCAAATAATAAAATGGATTTTCCGAGATTAAGTTTTTCACTCAACTGAGGAAAAAGGGAGCGTAAGTATTAAAACTCGTAACATGTGAATCGATCATTCATTGATTCTAATTTTCAGTGCTCCGAAGTGGATTAAATTCTCAGGGCTTGAAGACAATTACTTCAGCAAACACTACTAACTACACCATGTGCAGTGAACATTTTACTGCAGGTCAATTGAGAACTGTTCATCCACGTAAATTGTTGTATGCAGGAAGCATATACCTTGCACAAAGTGCCAATTTAGGAGAAACTATGACTTTCATACGTCCATTCAAAGATTCTCAATTGCTACTGCTTCGATATATTCAGAAAAGCAAAGGTTTTATTGAACAAACATCCTGACCAACAAAACAAAAGTATGGTTTTGTTTTGGGATCAGAATGTTAGTTTTCACCTGAACATTGTTCGGAATCAATTGATATCAATGAAAAACACTGTTGGATGTGCTTTATTTTTTTGCAATTTATAAAAAATACAAAAAAATTTGAAATTATGGACAACGGATAGAGCTTTGACTAGGACACAAAAGTGTATACAGTGTGATTCATAACTATTGGGACATAGGCCAAAGGCAGATAGTTTGGAACAAAATATGGCGATAGGACCAAATATACCTCAATAAAATATTGCTGTGGAAAAAGATAGAGGGCGTTAAAGTTGAATTTTTTATAAGGGGACAGAATAATATTTTCTTCGAAGTTCGAAAGTCCTTTATTAAAAGAATTAGAAAAGGCATAGAAGTCGGAGGAGGCCACGTAGAACATTTAATTTAAGTTTATTCTTTTTATGTTACATTGTTTTTAATTATGCTTTATCGTCGAAATAAATAAATAAAATAAATAAATCGTTACTTCAAATCCCCTTCCGATGCTCTGAACTGTTCAATTGTGTTTTCCTTAAAAACGGATGAAAAAATATACAAAAAACGAAAAAAAAAAAAAACTTTAACGCTATCTATCTTTTTCAACAGCAATATTTCATTGAGGTGTATTTGGTCCTATTGCCATATTTTGGTCCAAACTATTGTCCCAATAGTTATGAATCACCCTGTATGTGGTGATCTGCTATACGTTAAGGGTGTTATTTCTGTGCAATACGTTTTGTTTTGAATTAATAGTTGAATTTGTACAATTAGATCAGAAATTAATATAAACAAATATTCAATATACCGTCATAGCATACACATTTCAGTTACTTACATATTATTTACAGAATCTTCAGAACCCCAACTAAAAAAACTTTACTAAGGTATACAAGACCTGTATATTAGCCCGTCAGTAGAGTTTCTTTATAATTTCTTTATGATATGGTCTCTTTATGACACAATATAAGAATTGATTAATGAATGAAGAAACACTCACAGCAGAACTTTGACTTTCCAAACAACAATTTGACAGTCACTCGATACCCAAAACTAAATCAATAAAACCTTTGCATTTCTGAATATATCGAAGGAGTAGCAATTGGGAATCTTTGAATAGACGTATAAATGTCATAATTTCTCCTAAATTGGCCCTTTGTGCAAGGTATGCTTCCTGCATACAACAATTTGCGTGAATGAACAGTCCTCAATCGACTTGCAGTAAAATGTTCATTGTACATGGTGTAGTCAGTAGTGTATGGAGGCCTTTACGCCCAGAAAATATTATCCACTTCGTCACATGTTACCAGTTTTAATACCTACTTACATTTCCATTTTCCTTGGTAAAATTCGTTTTATTTGATCCACAGTTCTTCACCATACAATAATTTTCGATCGATGTTTTGAGACTTTCACCAGGAAATTAGACACAAATTTCAATAAACAGCAGCTAGAACGAGCTTGATAAACAAAAGGCGATACGAGAGTCAAAAAACATTCCAAACCTCTTTGATCAAAATGGCCATCTGACATGTCCCTCAAATCAATATTTCAACTAGTCTTAGGGCCTTAAAAACACATCTGAAACACAGATGGCGCTCACATCACTTCAGTCGCTTCGTTTCCTATCTTTCTACTCTATAATCTTCGCTCTTTATCACGTAGTATTATAGTAAAATCATATTATAATAAGCCTAGGCTTGTTGAATACGATTAGCTATATTGAAAATATCACCGAAATAATCCAGGATCTCACAATTTGACTGACAATTTGAGGCGTATTATAATATGCCTCTCTTGCTCTTTAGGCTTATTATTGTCAAAATTCAAAGGCGCGCGAATACGACTGACGGCTTGTCAGGCTAATTGTGCAATGCAAAAATGAAGAAATAGTCATCATTCGTAGCAATCGAAGTTTCTAAAGTAGATAAAGGACCTCTGGATTCCAAAAATATTTTAGGAACCATAGCAAAAATCTCCAATGATGTTGATGTTTACCAAATTGGTACCATCCAAGGCCTGCCACAGTAATGAAGTGATTAATATTCCAGAATATAAAGTAATTTCCTTAAGAAAGGCTTTAAGATTATTTTCAAAATTCAAAGGACAGGGATTCAAAAAGTGTTCTTGCTAACCGTGCAAGTCACAGTGTCATAACAATATATGTTACAGTACAGATTCTCCCGAACAATAAGACTACGAAGCATCAGGCGTATTATAACACGTCTTAAAAATTAATAAGTCATATTGTTCGATTTTCATTTACTTTGGTAGTTTTAGAATACGCCAAGTCATATTAAAAAAAACCTAGGCGTATTATAATAAGATCAAGATAAATGTGGTTAATTATTTACAATTTAAATGTGACGAAAATGTGTGAGAGGGTGCCAAACGTCATGCGTACATTCTCGAGCACAGTGGCTTTTTTCTTATTTTGAAGCTAATGAATATCAGAAGAAATATAATCTGACAGTTTCAGCAAGCCAAAACAATAAAAATTGGCCATAAAGGTCAAAAAAGTAGGTTTTTTTGTATAATCTCCTCTCCTGAGCTTCGAATTGTTTTCGCATTCATCATTAAAGTTGTAGAACATAACATTTTCTACAAATTTTGTTGGAAACAATTTTTTCTACGTTCAAACGTTTTTGAGATATATGGCGATGAATGTACAGGGTGGGCAAAATTCGTTGTCTACTGAAAGGATCTCGAGAACTATAGCAGCTAGAAGAAAACGGATGACACATTTCAGAGCTCATTTTCGGAGAAACAAAGAATGGTGAAAACCACAGCCTCCTACGATACTTCGTTTTTGAGTCTGACAATTTCGTAAAGTTCTCATAACTTTTTTGTCTTTAAAGTTACAAACCTGAAACTTGAATCTTCTACAGGCACTTTTTTACGTAGAATCCACTGATGAGCTCAAAATATTTTTTCATTTCGAATCATTAGGTGAACTTTCATTATTTTAAATGCAAACTTTTATTGAATTTTTTATTTTTGAATTAGAAAAAAATCTTTTGTCAGTAGATTTTACGTATGAAAGTGCCTAAAAAGGTTCAAGTTTCAGATCTGTGACTTCAAAGACAAAAAAGTTATGAGAACTTTTCGGAATCGTCAAAATCTCAATTTTTGTTTATAACTCGAAATCTAAAAATGATTGTCCGATTCTGTTTTCAGATTTGGATTAGTCATGAAAAAAGAGCTAGAGAATGTGTCATCTGTTTTCTTCTAGCTGCTATAATTCTCGAGATCCTCTCAGTAGACAACGAATTTTGCCCACCCTGTACATTAGACTGTGATTCTACATTGACCTTGCCCTTTCGCATTATGGCTGAGCTCCTCATCCTCATCAACCTCTAGCTTGAAAACGATTAAAGAGTGTAAAATTGTTTCAGACAAAAGTTTTATAGAATTTTATTATATAAAACTTTAATAATAAAAGCAGAAACTGTCAGTTAGAGGAAGGAAGATATTTTTAAAATATGCAGTGTTATCATCTTCAAACTGTCAGATTAAGACCCCCCCCCCCAATTAGTGTCAGACCAATGGATCAACCAGTCTGCAACACCTTTATGAAAATATTTCCGAGCTCTTTTTCGGAGAAACAAAGAATGATGAAAACCGTAGCCGCCTACGATTCTTAGTTTTTGAATTATTAGCAAAAAATGAGATTTTGACGATTTAGAAAAGTTCTCATAACTTTTTTGTCTTTGAAGTTACAGATCTGAAACTTGAACCTTTTACAGGCACCTTTTTACGTTGTATCCACTGACGAGTTCAAAATATTGTTTCCTTTCGTATCATTAGGCGAACTTTTTTAAAAAAGTTTTTTCAAAAGAAAACTTTTATTAAATTTGTTATTTTTGAAATAATTTTTCGTCAGTAAATTCTACTCATAAAAGTGTCTAAGAAGGTTCAAGTTTCGGATGTAACTCTAACTTCAAAGACAAAAAAGTTTTGAGAACTTTTCGAAATCGTCAAAATCTCATTTCTTCCTAATAACGCAAAAACGAAGAATCGTAGGCTACGGTTCTTCGTTTTTCTGAACAAGAGCTCGAAAATGTTTCATCCGTTTTCTTCTAGCTCTAGTTTTCGAGATCCCGTCAGTAGACAACGAATTTTGCCCAGTTACAGATCTGAAACTTGAAACTTCTACAGGCTTTACATATTTCTTTCATTCCGAATCATGATGGAAAATGCTTGAAATTGGCGGACCCTAATCAAATATTAGTAGTAGCTACTGAGTATTATCAAGTACTCGAGCGCCATCTAGTATTCGAAGAGATCCGGTTAAACGCCCCCAGATTGGAACCCAAATAAAGACAATGGCATATGTCCGCAGACAACAAGCGTGTAAGAATCGAGAAGGTAGGAGCACGTTCGAGTTCACTGCAGATATTATGCAAGCGGAAAAATATTGGAGGGGTAACGCCTTAATTGGCAATGAATCCATTAATATATATGTAACGGCTAAAGATAGCTGGACATTAATTTAAGATTAGCCGGCTAAACTTAGATTTAGCTTTGGGGATATACTAATGTTAGTTTCTTCTATCTTAAGCCGGCTAAACATAGGTGTAACCACTGTAACCAGAGCTTCTGGGCTAAAAATGTAGAAGCTAATGGAAAAATGGCGAAAGTACCCTGTATAATTGTTGTGCATTCGTAATTTGAAATGCCTACTATACTTTCAAGTTCTTTTTATATTCAGTCATTACCTACACTATTTTATATCTTGCAGTGAACTTGACAAAACGAAAACGAAACTGAAAGTTTATATGTATAAATATTCATAAAAAAATTATGTTCATCCACGAAACGAATTTTATTCTAGGAAGAAAGGAACTTGCTCCATGAGGTATTGTGTGGGAGTGGGAAACTACACCGATAACAGTTTCCTCTCTAACATCCGTTTAGAATTCTGCGTTATTAGTCTATGAAAATATTTTATGTAGATCAGATTAACAGATTCATCTGGCGTATTGCCTAGCAATCTTACCGCATTCGTATACAGTGTGGTCGAAGAAGTGACGTTCAACGCTTAATATGAAGCCTAATCAATTATCATTTTTAATATTGAACAAAACACAGATTTTATGATGTTCACTAACATGAGTTGTTTAACCACGACACTTGTTTCGCTATCACAATGTTGGGTTAAGGGAAACATGTTCACCTTTCGCCCATACACCTGAAGATGCTATTCTGATTGCGAAACACGGGTCGCGGTTCAACAACTCATGTTAGTGAACTTCATAAAATTCTGGTTTTAGTTCACTAACACTAATCATCATTAATAGACATGGATTTTCATGAAGTTGTATTGTACATATTGTATTGTTAGATGTATTAAATATATGGAGGCTACCCTCCATAATTAAATAATACACTTCAGACTTCAGGGTCGTCAGACCAGAATGCTTTTATAATAATAAACCTAAAGTGAATTATTTACTAAACTGATCGACGCATACAAACTGCTTTGTTGTATTATTATTCTTACCAAGAATACATCAGAGAAGAGTGAGGAAATCATTCTCTCGCTGGAAAAATAATTAGAAGCGGATAAAGAAAATTCCAGTTTTTTGATTTTCAGTTTTGATCAACCTTTGTAAGGCCCGGTACTTTCACATTCGAATAAATTTTATTCAACGAATAATGACGTACCGACATTCGATCTATGACAAATAAACTCTTCTAATTAAGTTTCAATGACAGATTTATTCGATGAATAACACTATCTGAAAGTGAAAAGACTGCATTTTTACTAATCTTACGAATAAAACTTAATAAATGCGAATAAATTTATTTATTCGCACGTGAAAGTACCGGGCCTAATATAGATTTTAGTTATTTTGTATAAAATAAAGTTATGATTTCTTTGTAAAGAGCATGGTTCTCATTTTCCATTCTTTTTCCAATGTTGTGCGATGAACACATGCCAATTTTCTTACGCGTGCAGAGTGTTTGTGACTCAGTTATTGTTAAATAATTTGTCCCAATATCTGACATCCCTAATCGCACAAAGTAGTCCTATGGACATCCATAGGACGTCCTCTTGGGACATTACAGACATCCATGGGACGTCCATTTCTGGTACAATGGACGTTCTATGGACATCCGAGGGACGTACAAATGTCACAACTTTGAACCGAATTCGGACGTCCATCGCGGACGTCCAATGGATATCCCGTTGGGACTATCATTAGCTATCTCAACGGTACAAAAATTTAGCTCACGACGTTGGCTATCCTATCTATTAGAATTTTAATGTCCTAGAACCCAATGCCTCAGACTATGGAGAGTAGAGAGAAGGAGAACGATCGCCGTACTAAAAATGTGTCTCCAAAAACGGGGAAAATAGGTGTCGCTGCGATTACAACGGGTATCGATAAGGAGTGGGGATTCAAGCGTCAATTTGAAATGAACAGCCTTCATTTTATTTAAGGTTATGTGTCATCGTGGTTTTTCTGATGATTTTTCAAATACCTTTCTTCAAATCTATATTGAATATGAGTTCTCTGAATTATATGCAATAAAATGCAAGTCGAAATCAATGAAATTCAAAAGAAATCACTGATCAAAAAATTTGTACCTACTTTTGTTTATCATTGTTTATTGAAAGCAGCTATGTTAGTTGGTTTACTAATCTTCAAAATTATATAAATCCGTAGTGAGGAGCAGTACACATCAAGACAACAAAAGGTAGCAGTCTCAGATTTATCACTTAGGTATTAGAGTAGATTCTTTTGCCAATACTCAGCTGAGAACCGATATAAACCATATATTATGTTATGCCAACAAAATTCTTCAAGAATATTTACTTCTGAACCATGTAGTTTTATTGGTTAAATATTCTAATTCAGAAGAGTCCACTTCTCACGAGGGATGACAATTTCGATTTCGTTTATAATGAATCCATCATCTTTTTGATATCTTCATCGCAAAAGTGCTCTTGACACACAAATTGATTGGGAGTTGATTCTTGAGATAAGGTTTTTCCCAATTTTCTCTCAAAAATGCTCTCGGAAATTTTATCTCTTCTCCTTTTCTTTCCGATGCCAAAACACTCTTATACTAGCGCACGCTTCAACATTTCACCATGGTCATATGTTGTTCTCTTATCAAAAATCGACAATAATAATATTCCTATCATCTGTCACCAGGGAAACAGTTCACTCAGCCAACGAGCCAACTACAATTTGATTTGTGTAAACAAAATTTTGCACTCTCGTGATGGCCAGCGCGCCTGTTGGCAAAAGCATGAACTACTACTATTGGTACATATTTTAGGGGACAAAAAATCTGTGGTCTCAAAGCAGCGATCGTTCTCCTTCTCTCTACTCTCCATACCTCAGACGCAGATGATATTTTCTGTGTTGTTCTCATTTCCATCCATACTTACTAGAAAGTTTTTACACTTGGCCCGGATTCGAACTCGCGAGTACGTGGGGGACATCGCATTACTGAGTCTTCGCTGCAACCGTCCTAGCTACCGAGACTATACGATATACCTACTTGTAGGAACATATTCATTATATTGTTAACTGATTTATGGAATAGTAGTCGATTAATACAGAAATACCATATAATAAAAACTAAAGTCTTAAAACTCAAACATAGATTATTTTATAATAGTAATTACTCAAGTATTTAGTCTTCGTTCATCATAACGTTATACATAATATAATATTCATAAGATATTCATATACTACAAAGCGGAAAAATGGAGTTTAGTGAAAAATAATATTAAATTTTGGTGTTCATTGATATACATGTATGTAGTATTTGGTCTATATTACGGAATCCTAGTGAATATCCGGTATGGACATTCAAAAGATGTCCCTACCGGATATCCACTAGGTATCCGTGATGGACGTTATACAGACCATGTAATGTTATATGTAATTTGGTCCATATTACGTCCATTACGGACTCCTAGTGAATATCCGGTATGGACATTCAAAAGATGTCCCTACCGGATATCCACTAGGTGTCCGTGATGGACGTTATGTGGACCATGTAACTTATACATGTTATTTGGTCCATATAACGTCCCTTACGGACTCCTAGTGAATATCCAGTATGGACATTCAAAAGATGTCCCTACCGGATATCCAATAGGTGTCCGTCATGGACGTTATACGGACCATGTAATATATATATATATATGTTATTTGGTCCATATTACGTCCATTACGGACTCCTAGTGAATATCCAGTATGGACATTCAAAAGATGTCCCTACCGGATATCCAATAGGTGTCCGTCATGGACGTTATACGGACCATGTAATATATATATATATGTTATTTGGTCCATATTACGTCCATTACGGACTCCTAGTGAATATCCAGTATGGACATTCAAAAGATGTCCCTACCGGATATCCAATAGGTGTCCGTCATGGACCTTATACGGACCATGTAATATATATATGTTATTTGGTCCATATTACGTCCATTACGGACTCCTAGTGAATATCCGGTGAGGACATTCAAAAGATGTCCCTAACGGATATCCACTAGGTGTACGTGATGGACGTTATACGGACCATGTAATATATATGTATAAGTTATATGGTCCGTACTATGTTCATCACGGACACCTAATGGATATCCAGTAAGGACATATTTTTGACATTGCCTGTATAAGGTCGGTCAGGGACTATTTTGGAACTATATGATACGGACATATGTCATATAGTCCGTATTATGTCCATCACGGTCATCCAATGGATATCCGATACGGACATTGTACATAAATTGGACTAACAATGGATATCCATCTTGGACGTCCTAAAACTGCCCGGAAACGGACGTCCAAAGGACATACAAATCAAGTCCATGGACGTTCCGACGTTAAATGGACATGAATTGTACGTCCCATTGTGTGCTATTAGGGATGTTCTCTCCTATTTCAATGAAATTGGGATCCAGTGATTGAGAAGATAAGAAGAATTAATCCAGAAAAGTACTATTTTGAGGGGGCAATTTATTTCTTTTTCAATTAGGTAATTAGGTAATTGAGAAAATAAGCAGAATTAATCTAGAAAAGGACTATTTTGAGAGGGCAATTTATTTCTTTTTCAATTAGATATCTGCCACATCATTAACGAAACATTTAGAGTCTACTCAAGTAAATAATTGAAAAACTTGTATGCGTTAAAGTCAAATACATTCAGTTTTACTTATTTGCTTCCGGTCTGTCCAAATTTGTAAATAAGATTTTAAAATATACAGGGTTGTTTCGACTGAAATCCTACCAATAAGTTTTTTTTTCCAAATGAAGACGATGTATGTATAAGCCAAATAGAAATATTATAAAAATGGGAATCGTGGTTCATAAGTTACGATTAATAGTTGGGGAGCCGACGATGCTATATCGGGATTTACTCGAGCATCGTGGAGATCTAGTGGAGATTAGATGGTAGAAAGAAAAAAAGGTTCTATGATGTATGCACATTCAGCGGTGGGGAAAGCGTCTGCAGGGTCTCAAAGATGTAAAAAAATCGACAAGTGTACATACTCGACCGTGTCAGATTAAGATACTGTCTATGCTCTACGTGTCTCTGATAATGAATTCATGCTCATCTGACAGTTTACGCGGTGGGACTGGCCGTACGGAAGAGTTGAAAATGGTAAAAAAAAAATTCTAGCGTGTCAGATTTTTGGAGGATATGTCAATTGGACCCAAAGGAAGCTACTTTTCAAGGGATTGACAATTTGGACGTGACGCCAGGTCACAGCGGTCCTTTGAAAATGTAAAAAAATATCGTTACTTGTACATACTCCAGCGTGTCAGATTTTCATACAGATGGTTAATCTCGGTTTTGTAGACGAGTTGACCATTAATTTGACACAAATCAGAAAGGGTTTTCTCAAACTGACAGTTTGATAACAGATAAAAATCTCTTTTTTTCGACAATTTCATTCCCTTTACCTCTAATCGTTTTTGTATTCATCATGAAAGTTGTAGATAATGTCATTCTACACAACTTTTGTCTGAAGCAATTTTACATACTCTTAACCGTACACGAGTTATAGGGCGATAGGGCAAGGTCAATGTGGAATCCCAGTCTAATCTACAATTGTCAAAATGACAAGGTATTTCTATGATGACAATTTCGAAATTAGTCGCGAAAATTTTAATGTTGTCTGTGAGTGAGCCTTAGAATGTATTATTTTCCAACGAGTGAATTTTCGCTTCAGCATGTATCGCTAAACACCTCGCATTAATCGCCATATATCTCAAAAACGTTTGAACGTAAAAAAAATTGCTTGAGACAAAATTTGTAGAAAATGTTATGCTCTACAACTTTTATAATGAAAGCGAAGAAGATTTGAAGCCCGGGGAAGGAGATAATTCAAAAAAACTGATTTTTGTGACCTTATTATGGCCAATTTATATTGTTTTGACTTGCTAAAACTGTCAGATTATATTTTTTTCGTTATTCTTGAATTATTAGCTTCAAAATAAGAAAAAACGCCACCGCGCTCGGGAATGTACAGTTGACGTTTTTTTTTGCAACATTGGCGCCCCCCACACATTTTCGACACGCTTAAGTTGTCAGATTAAGAGAATATATACTTTTTAACATGTAATTAACCACATATATCTTAATCTGACACGCTCGAGTATGTACAGTGATCGTTTTTTTTTACTATTCTGACAGGCTAACATAGACAGTTCCCCCTATATACAGGTCTAATTTTTGGTAGAGGTACTCTACAGGGTCCATGGTATGTTCCGTTATATTAATCTGACACGCTCGAGTAAATCCCGAATT
Organism: Coccinella septempunctata; assembly: GCF_907165205.1. Classification (NCBI taxonomy): domain Eukaryota; kingdom Metazoa; phylum Arthropoda; class Insecta; order Coleoptera; family Coccinellidae; genus Coccinella; species Coccinella septempunctata. The sequence continues at coordinate 6,029,488 of NC_058190.1, read as the reverse complement.
TCCTTCTTCGGCGCCCCAACTATAACTGAAAAAAATTGGAAAATCACTAAATCACCCCCCGTATCCTAGTAATAAAGAATGATGGACCCATAAAATATAGGTTGGTATCCTCTATCAACCCATACTGTATGCGAATTTGCCATTTCTCAAGGAATCATCCTGTATGAATGTTTGAACTGGCGAAACAATATCACTCAAAGTGAATAACAGAAATACCATTTCGCCTAGTAAGAGTCGATGCTGGCCATGGTTTCGGTCTCGTGTTGGACCAATTAATTGACGCCTCTTTTATCCGATGACAGTAGCCGGTATAGTGCCGGCATTGTATAAAGACCACTTTCTGGTCTTTATACAATGCTTTCGGTTACCAAATGTGTATATACGGACCATACGCTTTATGAATGCAGCTTAATCCTGACAAAAATTCATACGAGATGATATGTTGAAGTGAACCGACATCTAACTATTAGTATTGGAACCAAAATATTCGCTGGGTACACAGCTGATGGTATCTAGGTACATGCACGCTGGTTACCAGGATCACAGCCTCCTAAACATAGATTATAGAGTTAGGTTAACCTAATAACCTATAACTCTATAATCTTTGCCTCCTAAAGAAATACTTGTAGGATCTTTGAGTATTGAACCTCCAATGATACAGGATTGTTTCTCAAAGGGATGGAAATATCTAATATAATTTTGTGTATGGACGCCGAATGTTTTATATTTAGATTACACCGAAAGGTTCAGTTGCAGTCGAGTTAAACAAACTTTGAAATTTTGGTAGTATACAGGGTGATTCATAACTATTGGGACATAGGCTAAGGTCAGATTGTTTGGACCAAAATATGGCGATAGGACCAAATATACCTCAATAAAATATTGCTGTGGAAAAAGATAGAGGGCGTTAAAGTTGAATTTTTTATAAGGGGACAGAATAATATTTTTTTAGGCATAGAAGTTTAATTTAAGTTTATTCTTTTTATGTTACAATGTTTTTGATTATGCTTTATAGTCGAAATAAATAAATAAAATGAATAAATCGTTACTTCAAATCCCCTTCCGATGCTCTGAACTGTTCAATTGTGTTTTTCTTGAAATCGGATGAAAAAATATACAGTGAAATAATTAGCGAAAAAATTCAACTTTAACGCCCTCTATCTTTTTCCACAGCAATATTTTATTGAGGTTTATTTGGTCCTATCGCCATATTTTGGTCCAAACAATCTGCTCTTAGCCCATGTTCCAATAGTTATGAATTACCCTGTATACGCCTTTTCCCATTCTTCCCTTTTCCATAGCATCGTCTTGAAGTTTTTCTCAATATTTCATTTTTTAATCATAACATCACAGGTATGTTTGCTGATGAGATGTATACTTGTTTAGAAAGGACCACGCTCTCTGACTTTTATGTAATTCTCATATTTCATATTCATCAGATGCACCGATTATAGTTATTTTCCTTACAAGTGTGGAAAGTGGTACTCGCAAGAAACTTTACGCAAGAGGGAGGAACAATATTTTTTCTACAAGCGCTTGAAATATGTTTATAAATATATCCATTTTACGAAACAGATAAAATATGATTTAATAATAATAATAATACCTTTTATTAGTAAAAATACTAGTTACTACAATTCAACAAGAAAAATAAAACTTCAAACATAAATCAGCTATAGTTCTCCATCACATATTTGGACAATAAATTTTTGAATCTTCTGTGGTTACTACTGATTAATTCTTGTGACATTTAATTTACTCTTAACATGCAGGGAAGAAATAGCAGGGGTTTTTCCGTACCGTTTTGGAAAGTGACTCTTTGCGACTTGAAATGCGTGCGGTGAAAGGGTTGAACGACAACGCTTGTAGAAAAAACATCTTTTTCCATATTTCTCGTTGTATAACGTCTTTTTCCTCGGATACTCGAGCGCCAGCTATTCTTTAAAGGGCAAATAGCAAACCTATACCCTGGTAGCTTCGAGTCGAAGACAAAGGTTCCGCGGTGTCTGAGGTGTTAGCGACAACCAGTGAAAGTTAAAATCAAAGTTCACAAATTTTATTCGTCTACTCGTGAAAGGAAACACAAAAGGCACTTTTACAAAATCCGTCAAGTGAACAGCGCAATACAATGGCTTAACAGACATTAACAGTCTACTTTACACACTTGAAAAGGTTTTCCTCGGAATGATATACAATAACAATATAAAGTGGTGAATTCACGGCTTGAAGCGGACGGAATGATAAAGGAGTATCCGATTTCAAACGCGATAAGGGGTTTACGGACTCGTTCGCCAGCCAGAACCTAAGACTCACACTTAGCGTATGGTCCGTATATACACATTTGGTAACCGAAAGTTACCAGAGCGGTTACTCTGGTGACTGATATTGAACCGAATTGTCAGGAATTCGACATATACGGACCGCCCACTTACTAACCAGAAGTAACCAAATTGTATATACGGACCACAGCCTTAACGGACAATGGTGTCGGAACTCGGCAAGGTTAGGGTTAGAGCAAGACGGCACAGACCTACGATGGTTCATCCCTAGGTGCTTTCTGCACCCCTCGGGTATCCACACCAGCGGGGTATCGTACACAGTAGGGGTGGACACTGGCAAGTTAAGAAAAAGCAACCTCTCCGAAGTGCGTTCTGCACCCCCTGGGTATCCACACCAGCAGGGTATTGTACTAACAGTAGGGGTGAAACTCAAAATTCACCGGAAAAAAACAACTTCACAACAAGCAAGCCCTTGAAACATGTGCTTGAAAATGGAGGTGAATATTAAGGAAATGAAAAATAGAATGGAGGAATGCATCAATAAAATTGAGGAAAACACTAAGCAATATAGGATAATTTGGGAGATAAATTGACATCCATATGGAAAATGAGTTGAGGAACAGTTCTCTGAGCTGAACGACAAAATTTGAAACGTGGAAGGCAAGATTGTAAATGTGGAGATAAGATTGGAAACGTGGAAGACAAGATATAGGAAACGTTGAAGACATAGTTGGAAACGTGTGGAAGAAAGAACAGGGGAGTCTCGATATAAAATGAATAAATATTTAAAATAAGGGTCCCCTTCCCGAGATGCCGGACAAGTATATCCATCACTGGGTTCACTTATATTTCTTACAACTCTGAACTGGTGGAACAACATCTTAAGAATCTGGAAGTTATGTCCATGCTTTATTCCAGATCTGGATGAAATAATGAAGTTTGCTCTAGCCAATTCTATAATCCCACCTAACCAGCACAGTTTTGTTCCTGGTAGATCAGTAATCACAAAAACCTTTTTTTTTGCCTGGATGATTGGACGACTGCTCTAGATTCCATTAGACATCATTTACCTGGATTTTGCTCGTGCATTTGATCAGGTCCCATTCCGAAGGGTGTTTGCCAAATTAGAGCATCTTGGCATCAGAGGGCATATTCTGGAGTGGATTCGATCTTTTGTTACCGAACGTCGTTTCTCAGTAAGAGTCGGTAGCAGATACTCTAGTTCACGTTGTTCCACCACTGGAGTCATGATTGCTCATTCCTTATTCCTTTAAACCCTGAAAAGCGTGCCGTTCTTCATCTTGGAGTTAATAATCCCCGCCTGCCATATGCTATCTAATGGCACACCAATCACACCCTACGCATCACACACTGACTTGGGCGTGGTGATGACTGAAAGACTCGGCTGATCTGAACATATGGAATCTGTTTGCGGCAAGGCTTCACAGAGATGCTTTATCTTTGACAGAGTTTTGGTAGCTACTCTGTTTCAACGTTTTTCCATCTGCTCAAATCTTACATAAGATCTATTCTTGAAAGAAAATACAGAGGAGGGTTACCCGAATGCCCAACAGTAGAATTGATTATGGAGATAGGCTGCGCATCCTTGAATTGACTCCCCCTGAGCAAAGAAGATTGGGAGGTGATCTTATAACGACGTTTAAGATTCAACATGCGGGTATTCCGGAGTGGACTTATCTCATTCATTTCATCTGAACACGAATTCAAGTCTGAGAGGACTCCACTATAAGCTGTCCAGAGAAGCGTTCCGATCGGTTTCACGTGAACACTTTTTGTCGAACAGAGTTTTCCATATATGTTTGGAACAAACTATCGTGTAAGGCTGTGTGTGCGCCTAATGTCAACCAATTCAAGGTGATGTTTGATAGCTGTTGTAGAAATATACAAAATTGATTTAATCCTTCTTTATATCTTATTATTTTTTTTTGTTTCTTTCTATATATTTAGGAATTTTCAGCTTTTTTCTGCATTTTGCTATTCTGGGTCTCTTCTTTCGTTCTATTTGTCTTGAGCCGCATAGGTTATTCCTCGGCTTTTGTAAATTATATTATATAAATAAATAAATAAATCAATAAATGAATAAAAGATACGCACGGTGGAACCAGGGCAGTTAGTTTTATAAATAGATATCAGCGGAGTGAACCGTAAACTTCAAACGGTTATACAGAGTGCAAAGTAGTGAAAGTAATTTAGCGAGTGTTGCAAATAAATTAAAGTGCTTTTACATGAATAAGTGTATTAGTAGTGTAATAATAAATAGGATATTACGTGAAAGAAGACAATATGATTAATCCTGAGAACGTTAAAATACCATTCAAAATTGTTTTTCCTATACAGCGTCCGTAGCTTGGTGGTTAAACACAACTGATTCTCCGAACTCGTACAAGCCACAGAGATTCTGAGGGGTACTTCGGTACCTATGGAGAATCAGAATAATATGTCTGGGCAAATATGGACTCACAATGGACAAACGACCCTGAAATTTTGATTTCAAAATTCGCATTTGGTTGTGCCAGCATCATATAGCTAACGCCACTGCCACAGTGTGACGCTAGACATAGAAGTCTCAGATGTGTGTGCTGCAATAAATGTATTCGTATAATACTGCAATAGTAATAATAGCCGCTCCTTGCAGGCCCGGACTGGGACCACTTGGGGCCCTCAGCTGAGACCTTCTAAGGGGCCCTATATCGGGGGATCCGGGGCTCTACCCGGAAAATTTTTGAAAACGAATTAGGTGATTGAAAACAATGAAAAATGCATTTTTACGCTAGGTATTTATGCGAATATTATGATTTTCGACTTTTATTGGCTTTATTTTTTATTAAAATTAGAAATTCAAGGTATTTTTGAGATACCACTAGAAAACACATTCTGTAGAACTGTGAATAACTACAAAGGTGTTAAAAATGAAATTGGAGTATTGAATTGATGTGGCCGATACATCCATAATTGAACTTGAAACAGATTATATGATTTTCACAAAAAAAGGTTGTCAAATCACGACACTCGTTCCGTTATCACAATACCATCTTTAGGTGGGTAAAGGTAAACTGAAATATATGGTATCGAACGAGAAGATATTTGAAGAAGCGTTTTACTCTATTCTAAAAATCTACAGAGGGGGCAGTAAAAGTTTCCAGAACATTCAGTCAGAGCAATTTCATTTCAGAGTTGGTGAAAATCGGACTAGATGAGGGGGTAATGTTAATTTTCGGAACTTTCAGATCAATTACAAAATAGGTATCAATCGGATGATCGGTCATTAAATAATATAGCAAAGGAAGCCTTCTATCAATGCATAATGATATCGAAAACTATCTTTCCCTAGATTTCAACGAGTTGTTTGATTTTTTTATCAGCTTGGTAATTGCATATTGGAAGTCACATTCTGCATCCACTGCATGCATCCGACGCACTACCGAAACCATACCTTGCGTAGGCTTGTGCCGGCGAAAAGTCGGTATACTGGAAACCGTCAGAGTCAGCGTAAGATTTTTGTGAATTTTCGGAGTATCGCAAAGTAGTTGAAAAATGCCTCACGTTTACTTAAACAATGAACTTGTTGACATGATTTTAATTTATGGTGAATCCAAACAGAGTGCCAGTGCGGCGTGCAGTTTGTATAGTAGAAGATTTCCGTTAAGAAATCACCCAACTCCTCGGATGTTCATAAACTTGGTGCAAAGATGTAGGGATACTGGACGTTTGCACTAATCCCGGGGAGCAAATGTTGGCAGGCCTGTAACATCGCCAATGGCAAAAATTGAGGAGCAGATTCTGGACATACTTGAGGAACAACCGACAGCAAGTACTAGATCCATAGCCAGGATCGTCGGAGTGAGCCACAGTAGAGTTTGAAAGACACTAAGACAAGAGCAACTGTATCCCTATATACAATTTCTAGAAAGTTCAAGCACTCCAACCAGAAGATCATACTCGAAGAAAATATCTAACAAAATCCATTATGTTTACGGACGAAGCCACTTTCACAAGAAATGGAGTAAACAATTTCTACAATACCCATGTATGGTCTACAGAAAACCCTCACGTTATCAGAAGAATAGATTTTCAACAAAGGTTTTCCTTGAATGTCTGAATCGGACTCCTGCGTGGAATGGTTATTGGGCCATTTTTTCCACCACCAAGAATGTAAGGTGAAGACTGAAGTGTTCCCGAATAGGTGGATAGAACGTGGCGGATCCATTTCTTTTCCCAGATCTCAATCCCTGTGATTTCTTCCTTTGGGGTCAATTGCAAACATCAGTGTACAGTGACGGTGAAGTGGATAGTGCGGACAAACTAACAAAACGCATTGAAAATGCTTGTGAAAGCCTCACCGTAAAAACAACCTGTATTTGTCTATAAATCTCCTCGTTCGGTACCGAATTTTTCAGTTTACCCTCAACAACCTGAAGATCTTATTGTGATCATAAAACACGTGTCGTGGTTTACCACTCATTTTATGTGAAAATCATATATGTAATCTGTTTCTAGTTCTAAAATGTAGTATTGCAGTCACACCAAATGTGAATGAATTAGGTAAAAATAATTTTTGTAATAAAAATAATGAAAAACGGATTTCAGTGATTAGAAAAATAATACTGAAATTAAAAACAAATCTGTGTGTTTAACAGTTTACAATGCTGTTATACTGGAATAGAAGGGGCTTAACTAAGATGCTTCAACATTTTACTCCCCTTGGCCTGAAGTAACAGCTTCTTTGTGAGCAACTCACTTGTTGAAGCTACTTCATCAATTATCCTTATCTACGTTAGTGGGGGCCCTTCGCGATCGCGGACCTGCGGACCTGGCCAGTCCGGGCCTGGCTCCTTGTATTTATGTTCCAATTTTTCGATTATCCAAGAAATAAGAGACTAATGTTCTCGATAAATAATATTTCACCTCGCAAATATTCTCAACCTCAAAATTTTTGGAAAGTACTGGATTGCCCAATCTTATACCTGCATTTTTTAAAACAACTGGAGGATCGTATGGAATGAGGAAAAACTTTGAACAGCATACAACAAACAGCGTTTTTGAAACGAAATTTACTCCACACATGCGCCAAATTGCTGAAAAAATCGTGATTGGGATGATTGGGAGAACAAAAATAATAATAATCTTGCAACAATAACGTATATTTAGTATTTATCATATATAGTTAAAAAATACAAACAAAAGATGGATAAATTTGAAGCAATAATGAAATTTTCTATTATATTCCACCCCGGAATTCCTTCCACAAACCAAAATCCGGTTTTGATTAAAGAGCATCATAAGATATCTCTTGATATTTTTCATTCTTGCTCTTAGAGGTGAACGCAGCTCTTTGAATTTCTTGTATAAAAATAAATATTTATATAAAAAATGTTTTCAGCAGTGCCTTCTGACTGGAGATTCAAGATTCTCGCCGAAAAGTAAAGTGAAATCTAACGATGCCTCGAACGTCTCTGGAGAAAAAAGTGTCCTTCTCCTCGACTGTTTGGTAGGTGCTAGAAGAATAAATATTCAACATTCATTAATTTTGTCCATTTCAATAAGAGTAAAATATTATACAGAATAATAATAACATTTGATGGGCGAAATATGTATGAATTCAATTTTGAAGGATTATGCCCGTTTCAGCCTCCCATTTTAACTCATGGAATCATTTGATTCGATACGATTATGTTTTTTAGCTCTATATGGTAACGTATTATAATATATAGTTATGTATTATTATTTTATTCTTGTAATTCATGTTTTCATCACAGCCTTGAGATGAGAAAGGAACGAATTGTCCCGAAACGTCGGTGAAATTATAATTACGAGGATAACCCACGACAACCAATTCAAACATTTTTAATTCAATCCGAAATAATGCTTCATTTGAAGAAGGCTTTTGACTGACAAGGAATGAACTAATATGAAAATGAATGTTACCCCCAACTGCGGCATTTATTGCTGATAAAAAATGCTCGTGACAGCATAGGTTTTCGAGGAATATTTCGCGAGATATGACTGGTTGAAGAAATACGAATTTAGGCAAGAAACGTGACAGCTAGTTCGGGGGTAGGTTATAGAAGAGACACGATCATTTCGATTTGGACTAGGATCGTAATAAGTGATAACGTCGTAGACTGTAGGGAATGGTATAGATATTTTCGGAAAGGAATATTTCGGAAATTGGAGTCTGTTTTCAGTTTAGTAAGGGTTTTCGTTACTTGCTCATAGATTTTTTTGATTTTGCTCATTAGTTATTATTTCTTTTCGATTTATTTTTTCATTTCATTTTCTGTTTATTTTCCTTCTAAAATTATTCATTACTCCCTAATTAAAAATCTTTGAAAATAGTCTGTCAATCTATTTTCGAATCTAAGATGAGGTGTTGTTTTCAAAACAAATTACTAACAGCATTCGCCATTTAGATCCAGGAATTTCTGTTATTCGTTTATAGAAATAGAGAATACTTCGAAGGAAAAACCATTACTGAATATAACACAAGAACAATTGAATTGAAATACTCAAAACATATATTGACTTCAACTAAGTACAAGCTCAGTACTTACTGCTGTACAAAGTTTTTCAATAAACTACCACCCCACATAAGAGCAGAAAATACCTTGAACAGTTTCAAGAATCAGATTTTTCAACTGCTGCTTAAAATAAAACCATATTCACTGAGTTTTTTGAATATTGAATGAATTTCAAATCTTTGACCCCCTTTCATTTAGAATTGTGTGTAAGCTTTCTCTATCTCAAATAAAGACTATTTCTATTCTATTTTTCGTTTGTTATCTACGTTATCAGTCGATACACTCGTTACTTCAAACTTTATTGATTTGTAAAGCAGAAAATTTTATTGACAAATATTTGAACTTAGAATTCCTGATTTTTTTTCCCTACTACCTTAAATCGAGTGAGACTGACAATACTTTAAAAAACAACTAGCTTGTGCTAACCTCTTCCTATAAAGAAAAAAAAAAAAGAATCGGCGATACTATTCAATGAATACAATAGTTTTTCATCTGTGTTAAGTGAAAAACATAAGCAAAACACTGAAGATAGTTTGAAAATAATGTAAAACTTCAACAAAAATAAATGATATTTGATTTTCAGAAATATTTTCTTACGCTTGTTTGCTCCAACTCATTTAGGTCAGGTTTAACATCAAATCGTACTTATCTCAGTGATTGCTATGGTTACTGGTATAGAAATACGATAAATAAGTAGGTTATAAGTTAATGTTAACCCTGCCCTAAACAAGTTGATGCAAACAAACATTAATGCTTCATAACTTACTTCTCATGATGAGTAAGCTTGTCTCAGACCTTGAAATTTCTCTCTTAGGGGCATCTTGTGCAACTGGTTCCTCCATTTTTCGTTTCTTCTTCTCTGAAAAATACGGTTTTTTTTCACTCCCCCATACACCAGAATCCCAAGGTTTTTGACATATTAATTGAGTTATCTCAAACTTTTGAAAGAATGAAGGACCTAGATTTTCGTTCTAAAAACCTTTTTATCACATTTTTTCCCAATCCCGCATCAGTCACTCGGTAAATAAAAAAAAAAAAATCGCTTTATTAAAATAATTTTCTTCTATAAATAAAATTTTTTTGAATAATTAGTGGAATTCTTTTTATTCAACAGATGACTTATATGAAAACGAGAAAAAGGTGACAAGAGTTTATTTCATTTGGATTATATGCTCTACACTGCGAAAATCTTGCTCCCTCAATTTTTCCAAAAATTCAATCAATCGGAACAAAAAACGGCTCCATTTATTGGATTGAAACTTTGAAAAACTAGGAAAATCCCATATTGTAGGTTCCTCATAATTCATTAATGTAATGATTATGATTAAAAAAATTTTTGTTGGTGAATCAATATATGATACTCTCATAAAATTGGTTGTTACGAAACTCACTCTGAAGTTTCTGGATTGCAAGCATATTGGTAAAATGATCCTTTTCTATTCAAAATCTGAAATCTGAAGTTCATTCAGCTTTACATGAAGTAAAAAAAAAGGTCAATAGAGAGGTTGAGTGAAAAAAATATTTCCAAGCCCCTGGATAAAAAAAAAACGAAAAAATCCAAATTTTTCTTCAACAGATGTTTCTCAAGATTACTGAAAGGAAATCTTTAAATAAATGATAAAGATTAATTTCGAAAAGTGGACATTTGAAGCTACAATTTCCTCTTTTTCAATTTCTGTAGGCTGTTTGTCTTCAAGTTACAGCCTGTGGAAAATCACCTAAAACCATGGATATTTTTGCTTCCTTAATTTTTGTAAGAAGCATATTTGGTCCTCTCTATAACTTACCTCTTATTGATCGAACAGGTGTTTCTGTTTGATTTTCCTTTCCTTGCCTAATTTCTCTTTTAGGAGCTTTTTCTGCACAGGATTTTCTTTTCCTTTTTCGTGTTAGTGACAAATCTGAAAAACGGAAGATATAAATCGATTTTAGCAAATATCAATTGAATAGTTTGTCCCCATTAAATGAAAGGAAAAAGTTTTGATTTGTTTACCAAAAAAAAAGAAAACAAATTTGAAGAAATAAGAAATTTGCTACATCAGTTTCTTTAGAAGAAAAGTAATGACATCTCAATCTGCATATGTCGCAAACCAACTGAAGTTACGACTTTTTATTTTCAAGGGAATGAAACATGAAATTTTCTTGATGGATGGTTGTACAGGCATAGGTATTTGGAAGTGGATTTTTTTAACTGGTCTTCATATTCTGTTTTTCATTGGCTATACCAAATTTATGTGTTTTTTCAATTTGATGAATTCCATTTGCCAAAAAAAATATCTACCAATAAAGTTCAGTAGTACTATTATGTATTTATTATTAATTGAACCCGGGGTAGTTGTGGCACTTTTAGCCTTTCGGGAACTGCGACCATGTAGATCTTTTGTTCTCTACCCTACTCATTCAAAGGAACTCAAGGAGGTCGTCAATGCTGTTGATAAAACTAACAACATCCTCACGGCCTTGGCCATTACTAAGGACCAGTTTCCCCATACAAATGGCTCTTTGGCCAGCCAGCTCTGAACACTTGCATACCATGTGTTCAGCTGTTTCTGCTTCTGATCCACAGAGCCTACAAATCTCATCCGCTTACTTTCCCATACGGTATAAATGATATTTATACCGCCTTATATTGGTCTTTTCCGAGCCCACAGAAAGACTCAGGTCCAACTGGTGTTCACCTTGACGCTCTTTATGCAAGTTCATTGCTTTTTCATTTCTTTCAACACCACAATGCCCTGGTAACAATAGTAGAGTCACTTTATTGCCTTTGAGGTTCATTGGTCTGTGAAATAGAGGGTTCTCTTCCCAGTGCTTTATAGATCCTCAGTTTAGGTCCATATACGCCAATGCCAGTTACCCTCTCTGATTTTGATCCATCAGTAATACTACTTTTGTAAGCATCAACTGGTTGGGGCAAGAAGGAAAAATTAGGTGATTCAGAGGGTAGGGAAATCATTTAAAACCTACATTAATACCTGTTTCAATTTGAAAATAATCAGAAGATTGTGTACCTTCAGGTTGATTTTGTCTTGTTGTTGTTTCTAATAATTTTTTTCTGCTTGGTGGTACTGTTTCATGAGATTCCTCTCCTTTAGAATTCTGAAGTGAATTATATTTGTCATCCTTTGCCTTGGTCCACGCAACCCAAGATACTCCAGGTGCTCTTAAAATCGACCAATTTTTAGATTCTGAAAAATGAATTATCAATTTTTGGACACATTAACAAATCATTATTGAAACAAAAATGAACAATTTTCAATTTACCGAAAAAATCATAGGATGGCTCTTCAATTACTCGGGTAATTTCAAAGGGGTATTTTTCCAAAATTTGCATGCCAGGAATATCCATAGCCCCCATAGTACTAAAATTTGAAAAATCCTCTTTTGTGTTCAAATATGTATTAGTGGTTTATGAAAATACTTCAGGAATAATTAATTTCGCAAGCCTTTTGTTGTTGACTTCAAAGGATTATGAATTATTCATCTGAAATTATATTTTATTTTATAGAGTTGGGGCTTGAATTCAAATTAAAAATCTAACCGTCAAATATTTTGTTCTGTTACGACCATAGAAATTATAAACAACAGGTTAGGATTTTAGTGTTCTGTGAGTTAACCTAACCACAGATTTATGGAAACTCAGAGTACAGAGTAGAGAGAATATAATAGGGGTTTTTTAGCGAGAGAACATTTTAAAACGGTAACTGAAAGGTAATAACCGTTATGTTTCTTTGCTAAGAAACGGTCAACAGTGGTAACAAAGAGTAACAACTGTTGTTGTTAGAAGGGAAGTTTGTGATGAATACTCAGATCAATAAAATGTTTTTTATCGATCTGAGGATGCATATAGAATAGAATAGAATAACATATTGTTATTCGATCAATTTACAAAATTTAGCAGTGATGCTTATTTTTAACAAAATAAAATATCAGTTGCACTTAGGTCTATCGGCTGCTCAGATGGATACGGTGAGGGGTGAGTCCCCAAAAATTAACTTCACAGAACCTAACTTTAGTTGGGCGCCAGGTTTAACAGGTAAACCAAGAGAAATCTTGCTTCAGGGAAAGTTTAAAGAAAATGGCTCATACAATTTTATTAATATTAAAAATTTACAAAAAGACACAAGTTATGATTGCTGAAGGCTGAGTATTATAAAAAAAATTACAAATTAGGCGTTACAGAAAGTTGATTGGGCTCCAGACAGAATTTGGATTTGTGTAATCGAGTTAGACAGAAATTTTGAGACCTCACTTGTCCTATTCTGGCTATATCGCTTGGATGATAGTTGGGAAGAAAATTTCAGCTCTCACTGGGTCAATTCAGGTTCAGTGTTTAGAGATAGAGGCTCGCTTGGTGTATATAGTATATACTAGCCAAAAGGTTTCAGTTGGCCGAGTTTGCGAGATTCTGATCTTGAAACAGCTTCAGACATTGTTGTTCCCTTCAATGTCAACTGATTCTCCAACATGCAGTGCAGAATAGAAAAAAATTAGTAGATGTTAAATGGTGGTCGATTTAAATTCTGTTCCAAAAAACTCTTTCGGCAGCAATACAATAATCAGTACGAAACGCCTTATAGTTTTTCAGTAAAATAATTCAATAAATAAGGTGATTACATATTGAATAGATAAAAAAATTGATAAAGTTCAACAAAATACAAATAACTTCCCCCAATATCTTTCAGGAAAGAAAAAAAATTACTAAATCAGAATAAATTGAACCTACAATTGAAACTTCAATAAATGATCCGAAGGATGTGATGGGCTTTTTCTCTCACCCTGGACGCTCCTTACCTTTGCTCGGGCGCCAGTGGGGCAATCAGTGGAACCCCACGTCTCTCACAGAATCTCCAAAAATTAGAGAGCCCGGGTAGACTTGAATGATCAGTGGAGAAGGGTAGCAGTGAAAACTAGGGTGGTAGCGTCTTCTTGGTCTCTGCTTTCTGACGGTTTTTAATCGCTCAAAAAGAGTACCTACCTCTTCTGACGAAAATCTAGTTCTAACTGATTTAGGGAACTGTCTCTCACTGGCAAAAATAACTGGCAACAAAATAAATGTTTAGTCCTTTATTCCTACTGGATTAAATTATATACAGAAATGTACAAGTCTCAACAAATATTGATGTCAACCGGCGTCCTGGTCAGTGTGGGGGCGGCTGATGAAACACGGTCTCTCCAGGAAAAATACGGTTGAAATAGACGGTAAATACGGTTAAATTTTGTACGGTCACTCCAGAGGAGTACGGTAAAAATAGACGGTAGTTACGGTCTGTTGAGATCCTGGCAAGTCACTCCTTCTGTCGGCGGAAATCGGTACAGTGGCTGGTCTCAGTCGAATGGCAGTGCACCCTGTCTCTCTCTCTTTGTCTCTCTCACTCTCTGTTACCCTCTGTCGGGGGAAATCGGTACCGTAGCTGGACTCAGTCCAATTGCAGTGCTGTCTCTCTCTCTCTCTATCTATCTCTCTCTCTCCCTCTGTGGTCCTCAAAATGGCTGCCAGTCAGACAGCAGGTCGGAAGGAACTGTCAACCTGTAACTTGATCGGTCGGAAGTCGGCAATCTATTAACAAAATAAGCACCAAAAATACGGTAGGAACACCAAGTCCTCCTGGGACCCAACGGCGGTCGAATAACGGACGCGGAAGCCGGCACTCTACACAGTCTACGATCACTAGATCAAGTTTAAAACGGTAGGTAAATATTCTCAGCCAGTCTAACGGACTAAAGAAAGCGGAAAATAGCCCTCAGGTTTGCACTACGAAAGGAACAATAATGCTACAAGTGACTTGCCTTAAACTTTCAAACTTCTTGACGTAATTTCCAACTCACGGCAATAACACCTTACGCACTTTCCTCGGCAGCTCGATCTCCACTGACCTCGCTCTTGACCTTCCGCGCAGGGCTCGAAGAAGTACCACTCCTCGGGAAAACTGCCCCACTATCGGTAACTCATTTCCCCATTGGCTGCACTCAAACTGCTCGGTCAATCAGCCGGCTCGGAAAGAAACAGAAACAACTGAAGAGAAGGAAAAACTGAACAAGTTGAAAGACCGCTCTCGACTCAGAAAATGTACGGTTGAACGGAAATAATTATAAAATATATAAATTCTGAAAACAAAAGACATATACGGTTTCCGCTACAAATATGGGACTGGTCAGTGGAAAACAATGACATAATATCAATCGGTAAAGACCCCCTATGATAACATATCGGTTTTCTTCGAAAATATTCCGGTTGATGGGTCTTATTATACAAGTATAAGTGAAGAAATTTCCTTTTCGTGGCGGGGCAAAATCTGCCTCGTCACATCCCCCTCCTTCGTCGGCAAAAAATAAAACGAAGTTTTATTTTTCTTTCAACCCCCCTGGGTATCGTTGCGGTATTTCTAAATGTCGGTCTCAGCCTGTGAGAGCTGCGGGGTTGTTGACTTCGGCGTCATTTCATGACCTGATGAACTCAAACGGTAATTTAAAAACTGTCGGTTGGCGCATCCACCATTTCGGTAAGAAGACTTAGCCTTCTCGGATTTTCAAATTGGAAAATTATTCGGTCAGGTTCTTAACGGTATATACCCTTCAATCCAAGGGGACTTCAGGCCCTTTATGTGGATGTGTCTGACAACCTTACCACTGTCATCCTTGATGTCATACACTACAGGAGAGACTACGTCTACAACGGTATACGGTCCGGAGTATTTCGGAGCCAATCTGGCGGCAATTCCCTCCACTGATGAAGACAAGGGATGCTCTCTTCCGCACACCTGGTCTCCAATCCTATGACGCCAGTCCCTACGACGTAGGTTATGGTGACTTTGCTGGGCGAAGGCTCTTGTTAATCTAGTTCGGACAAATTTAAAAGTTTCGGTGAATCGGTTACGGTTAGTTACATGGTAAGCAACTTGCGGTTCGGTATTCGGTTCGGTGTGATTTTCTCCCTCCTTGTTAGCAATCTCGGTAGAAAATTTGGCGTTCGGTGAACGCATTTCCCTATCAAAGTTCAAGAATGCTCTGGGGTCTCCGATTGACTCCTGTTTTGGGGAATTCACTCCATCTTCCTTGGAAGCCTGGTACACACCTCTTTGGACAGCTGTGGGCCAAAATTCCATCCATTTGGAGAATCTGTCATTTTCACAGGGTTCTTCCACCACATAGGAATGATTCCTTACCGGTTTCTGCTGTGGAACCTTGTATCGGTGACACTTGCTACATTTTCGGACATATTGGGCAATTTCTCGGAACATTCCTGGCCAATAGTAGTTGCGGGCTATGCGAAATTTCGTTTCTGCTATTCCCAAGTGTCCAGCGGTCGGTCGGTCGTGGTTTTCGAGAAGGACTTCTCTTCGGTCGTCTTTCGGAACACATAACTTCCAGGGATTTCCCAATTCTGGCTCTGTAAAATCATCGGAATCGCAAAAATGGCGGTATAATTTTCCTGATACAATCCTGTAGTCAGGAAACGCTATAGGATTCGATTTTACCTCTGCCAATTTCCTCCTGTACCATAAGCAACTTACATTGTCCTCGGTCAGGCATATGGTTCCTTCGGTCGGTAACGGTAACGGTAACGGTGACGGTAACTGATTCTGCTTTTCCTGAGTCATGGGCTTGTCCTTTAGAGACCTGCCATTCAGAAAGCATTCGGCGGTTTGGAGATTGATAGAGAAGTCGTGTGCTCTCAGTACATCCATTCCCAGTACTACACTGATCGGTAAATCTGAAACTAACAACCACGTAGCCTCAATATTTTCGGATCCAACCTGAACATGTGCTGTGTACATTTCCTTAATCGGGATAGAACTTCCGTTAGCGACGGTGGTGGTAACGTCCCTAACATAATTCGGTTTTATTCCAGCGGCCTTGCAGTGAGCAGCCACTTCACTGCTGATGAAGGACCTGGTTGATCCGGTGTCCAAGAGTGCCTGGAACTCCTTGTCTCCTATAAGAACATTAATTATAGGACGGTTATCAGAAAGGGTTTTCTTCGGAATAACCGGGGATGGGGTTGATTGGGACTGACGGATCCCCGGTTTTGGGGAGTTCCTCGGTAACGGACACTGACAATCTCTGGACATTACACCCTTCTTACCACATCGAGAGCAGAAAAGTATCGGTTTCGATGTACACTGTGTTCGGAGATGGCCCTTACCACCACATCTCCAGCACTGGGTTTCGGTTGGCGGTCGGACGGTATTCTTCGGTTCATCTTGTCTCTGACGTGCTGTAGAGTTTTGGACAAGTTTCGGTTTATC
Source organism: Coccinella septempunctata (assembly GCF_907165205.1). NCBI lineage: Eukaryota > Metazoa > Arthropoda > Insecta > Coleoptera > Coccinellidae > Coccinella > Coccinella septempunctata. Next base: position 6,012,421 of record NC_058190.1, on the reverse strand, counting down.
GGACGGTTCGGACAGTGTGCTGAGGTGCATTCCGATCGGTTGGACGTTCGGTGAGGGATTTCGGAAAGTAAGATGCGGTTCGTTGATGAGACCTTTTTGTATCGGTGGCGAAGTATAGTTAGAAGTTTGCCATTTGACCAATTCGAAAACTTTTTCTTTACGGAGCAGTTCATCTATCGTTGAAGTCGGTTGGAAGGCCAGGGCGGTTTGTAATTCTGGCAGTAAACGTCGTCTGATGATATTCACCTGCTCTTCCTCGGTCGGTCGCTTTACGGTCAGTTTCTGAAACAGATTTTGCATTCGAGTTACATACAACAACAGTCGTTCATCGGTTCCTTGAGTGCGTTTCTTGATCTCTTCTAGTAGGACCTTCTCGTAATCAGGAGGAAGAAAGGCTTCTCGGAGTTGGTCCTTGAAATCTGTCCAGTTGCTGAATGTGCCTCTTCGAGGGATGTACCAATCTCTCGCATCTTTACGTAACAACTCGTAGATGGACTCAAACAGCTGTTCATGGCTCACCTTTCTAGCTTCGGCAAGATACTCAGCCTCTTCCAGGAACGAGGTCACACTGGTCGACCCATCAAATGTCAGGCTCCATTTCCATACAGGAACAGTAGGAACGGAATAATCGGTAGTTTTCGGCGGTTTCGTCGACGGATCTTCGGTCGTCAGTTCGGTTTCCTTGGTCGTTGATACTTCGCTTCCTACTTCTCTCACTCCAGCGGTTACGGTAGGAGATGATGCAAAGGAAACTCTCCTTGTTGATTCGGCAAACTCCCTCGCTAATCGCCTGGACTCAGGGGATGTTATCAACGGTCTGTGGTCATCATCGGTTTGGTCTGTTGGTAGAGATTGTTCAGCGATAAATGGAAGGTTAACGGCGGGCGGTCGGTTGTATGAGGGTCGACTCTGCAAAAAAGTACGTTCGATTTGTTGGCTTATTACCCTACAAACTTCTTGGCGGTCTTGCTGCAGCCTGTTATCCTGAGTGGTCGGTCGGGATATGTCACCTTCTTCTCCCAAGTTCAACAAGTCTGCATCTCCAACGGTTGTTGAACACGGAATCAAACCTGGACCAAGTCTAGATGCGAACTCCGGTAATTCCTGGTCAATCAGGGACGGTGTGCTGGCGGTCAGATTACCTGGGACACCACCCAACCAATGAGTATTCTCCAGCAATCTCATAGCAACCTTCAGGGAGCGCTCCAGCTCGGTTTTCTTGTGAAGCAGACTGGCAGCTTCCGGAGATAGACTTCTCAGTCGGCCTTGAACGTGCAGTAGCCGGCTCCTAATGCGCTGTAACTCATTGTCTCTATTAGCAAAGTCAAACTCACATATCTCTCCCATCAAGTCGAACAACTTGGCACCACAAACACCAATTTCCTGTGCCTGGTCAATGTCATCTCTTGGTATTAATGGAATTTCGGCATGGATAGCCCTTCTCAGTTGAGCTCTCTTATCCTGAACGGTATGTCCTACGGTGCAGCCTCTTGCCTCTAACTCCCACGTAAGTTCGTCGCTCTTCAGTCGGTTGACATCCATTTTTACGGCACCAGAAACTCAGAAGAAATATTTACAATATGCACTCTATGGATATATACAAGAAACAAAGAACGGTTACCAATTTGCCAGTGTAGAGTATTTTGGTTCGAAAAGAAAAAAAAAATAAAGAAACGGTACGGACGGTAACGGTAACAGGAACTACTCACAGAACAGCAGAAGTCCCTGCTCGGGCGCCAGATGTGATGGGCTTTTTCTCTCACCCTGGACGCTCCTTACCTTTGCTCGGGCGCCAGTGGGGCAATCAGTGGAACCCCACGTCTCTCACAGAATCTCCAAAAATTAGAGAGCCCGGGTAGACTTGAATGATCAGTGGAGAAGGGTAGCAGTGAAAACTAGGGTGGTAGCGTCTTCTTGGTCTCTGCTTTCTGACGGTTTTTAATCGCTCAAAAAGAGTACCTACCTCTTCTGACGAAAATCTAGTTCTAACTGATTTAGGGAACTGTCTCTCACTGGCAAAAATAACTGGCAACAAAATAAATGTTTAGTCCTTTATTCCTACTGGATTAAATTATATACAGAAATGTACAAGTCTCAACAAATATTGATGTCAACCGGCGTCCTGGTCAGTGTGGGGGCGGCTGATGAAACACGGTCTCTCCAGGAAAAATACGGTTGAAATAGACGGTAAATACGGTTAAATTTTGTACGGTCACTCCAGAGGAGTACGGTAAAAATAGACGGTAGTTACGGTCTGTTGAGATCCTGGCAAGTCACTCCTTCTGTCGGCGGAAATCGGTACAGTGGCTGGTCTCAGTCGAATGGCAGTGCACCCTGTCTCTCTCTCCTTGTCTCTCTCTCTCTCTGTTACCCTCTGTCGGCGGAAATCGGTACCGTAGCTGGCCTCAGTCGAATGGCAGTGCTGTCTCTCTCTCTCTCTATCTATCTCTCTCTCTCCCTCTGTGGTCCTCAAAATGGCTGCCAGTCAGACAGCAGGTCGGAAGGAACTGTCAACCTGTAACTTGATCGGTCGGAAGTCGGCAATCTATTAACAAAATAAGCACCAAAAATACGGTAGGAACACCAAGTCCTCCTGGGACCCAACGGCGGTCGAATAACGGACGCGGAAGCCGGCACTCTACACAGTCTACGATCACTAGATCAAGTTTAAAACGGTAGGTAAATATTCTCAGCCAGTCTAACGGACTAAAGAAAGCGGAAAATAGCCCTCAGGTTTGCACTACGAAAGGAACAATAATGCTACAAGTGACTTGCCTTAAACTTTCAAACTTCTTGACGTAATTTCCAACTCACGGCAATAACACCTTACGCACTTTCCTCGGCAGCTCGATCTCCACTGACCTCGCTCTTGACCTTCCGCGCAGGGCTCGAAGAAGTACCACTCCTCGGGAAAACTGCCCCACTATCGGTAACTCATTTCCCCATTGGCTGCACTCAAACTGCTCGGTCAATCAGCCGGCTCGGAAAGAAACAGAAACAACTGAAGAGAAGGAAAAACTGAACAAGTTGAAAGACCGCTCTCGACTCAGAAAATGTACGGTTGAACGGAAATAATTATAAAATATATAAATTCTGAAAACAAAAGACATATACGGTTTCCGCTACAAATATGGGACTGGTCAGTGGAAAACAATGACATAATATCAATCGGTAAAGACCCCCTATGATAACATATCGGTTTTCTTCGAAAATATTCCGGTTGATGGGTCTTATTATACAAGTATAAGTGAAGAAATTTCCTTTTCGTGGCGGGGCAAAATCTGCCTCGTCACAAGGAACAATACAAGAAATCAGACAAAAAAAATGGGGACAAAAAGGGAGCACGCACTCTGGCAATTAAAGAAATGGAAAAAAATTGATAAACAAAATCTCAACCCACTGATGGCGAGCAAGGATAGAAATTACTAAATTCAGGAAATGAAATTTCTGAACAGGAAAGAAGAAACTAAGTAGATTAATCTACTTTATTATTAAATTCAATCAGTAACGAGAAAGATAATAATTCACCAGAAATAGGTACTCACTCTGTTTACGCCGTTGCATAAACTTATAATTGATACAAAATTTGGGTTTTTCTCGTTTATTAATCTAGCTACAATGGTACTGATAATTCTTGGGTTTTTACAAGTTGTTCGCTAGTCGATGTCTCATATCGCAATGCGCAAGAATAATTGTCTCTTGAAGTCAGTTAACACATTGCATTCTTTATAAAGGCGGTCACAAGCAGTGTACTAATCGCGCGCAGGGTCACAAACTAAACACTTACCAAATAGGCAAATCAGTAGATTCTGCTCTTCACTCCGTTGTTAACTGTATTGAGAACGGACTACATCACAGAGAATGGACACTGGCTATATTCCTGGATATAGAAGGTGCATTCAACAACACTGCGTTTAGCGCGATGCAAGCTGCGTTGTCCAAACATGGCGTGGAACCGATACCTACTTCAGAGACAGTTTGTCTCTGCCTACTTTATCGTTGGGCGATACTTTGCTGAGGGATCGCGGCATAATTGCTCGGCTAGGTGGCTCGAAAATCCGGGGCTCACCGGGAAGGGGATGTCCACAGGGTGGTGTTTCATCACCTCTACTGTGGAATCTTTTCCTGAACAGGGTCTTGGTCGAGCTGGTAAGGGTTGGGTTCATTGTTGTGGCCTATGTCCTACTGATCAGAGGTAAGGTGAAAGGTAATCAGTGTCATCTTCGATCTGATGCAAAATGCTCTGCGGATGATTGAACGATGGTACTTAAAGAACGAACTCTCGGTTAATCCTGGTCAAACGGAGATGGTTCTTTTTACTAGGAGGAGGGTGCCCCACAACATCATTTTGTTTGGGATTGGGCTCACTCTATCTGAGTAAGTCCGATATCTCGGTGTGACACTGGATCGAAAATCAGAGCAAGGCTAATGTAATATTTTGGTCTACTCGGAGAGTGGATAGTAAGGGATGGGGCTTCAAACCGACATTATACACTGGTTGTATACTGTAGTGGTGAGGCCTATCATAATCTACGCATCTCTGGTGTGGAGGACTTCCATGGGGAAGGACTACAACCGCACCATTATGACTAGATGTCACGGGCGCTCTGGGGAAACAACTAAGTCTAGTGACTGGAGCAATGACACTTAAATAGAATGGGGCTAAGTGGGTGTTCCCTGTGCCGCTGGTGTAGGAGCACTGATGAAACGGTTGAACATATTCTGTTCATCTGCAGCAACCTTGAAGAGTTAAGGATGACACACCTAGGAAACACAACACCCACAGTTCCTATGGTGAGAGGGACTCCTGTCTGTCGACTTGTGGCGTTTTTGTCAGCGTGTCTCAGTGTTTGAGTCTCTCCAACTGCAAGCGGACGAACAATGGGTCACAAATTAGTGCAAGAATTTACGCAGGAGCAAATCATCGATTTCATTTTTAATTGATTTTGTTTCAGAGATTGGGAGTGAAAACCCTAAAAAGTTTATTAAGAAATGCAGAATCCTCCCAGAATAAATTTCAATCGATAAATGGGTCACTAGAGGCCTCAGTTCAGCTTGACTGGTTTTCTTTCATGTTCAAACATAACATTATGGAATTGGAACAAGTTAACTTATTTTCTTTCTTGAAATTTTTTTTTTTATGTTTCAGTTCTTCATTTCTAACCATCGATACCTCTACTATTAGGCTTGTTCGTAGACTGGGTTCACAACGGTTGTGAACTGTACAGAGCAAGCGCAAATGGGTTTTCGCTAGTCTGAAATGGAATTGCGCTTGCTCTGTACAATTCACAACCGTTGCAAACCAGTCTACGAAGAAACTTGATATTAAAGGCCACTTGGCCACTGAAAAAAAATGTTCTCTTAATGAAATTTATATATAAAATCCGATTGAGTGTTGGCATTACCAAGATCAGCTTACCAGCTTATTATTTGTGTTCTGTGTTTCCAGCAGTCTCTTTTAGTTGGTCTGGAAATTTGTCTGCCTAAGTAGCCGTTGACATAGTTGAAGGAAAAAGAAAAAGAACATGATCTGTGCACCTAACCAAAGAGATCTTTGACCTAACCTTACTCTTCGGATCTGTGATTACGAATCGCCAGTGACAATTGGCAATTTAAAAAACAAAAAAAGCCGGTAGAAGGAAGAAGGCCAAAAGAGAGAAGAATTAACTAGCCATAAAACTAATCATCAAGAATCCAGAAACATTTTTTTAAGTGAGTAATTGTCTGCGGTAATTTCATCATTTCTACGTTTTATTTTAAACTGTTTCATGGACGATTCATACGCATATATTATGTTTCTCCACACATTTTGTAGTTGTAGCGATAGATCTAGCATTGAGTTTAATACTCAAATGATCTTGGTTGAGATTTGTGAGAAAACATGCTTATGCTGTCACCATGACCTGGAAGAGTATTCTCAAGAAGTTCTTGAATTACAATAAATCTTAACTTAAGTAAAAAATGGGTATACCAAAAAATGTTGACTGAGCTATTCATTTCAGTGTATGAACACTGCACATTGCTGTGAAATATGAATCAGATTTTGGAACTGTCAGCCTCCTCTTCTGAAAGAATTTCTTTTTTTTTATTAATATCATTCATTGTTCATGTTGCTCTTGCTAGAGTTCGTAGAATTGTGATTTATATAAAATATATTTCGAGTCCAGCTCATTTGGAATATTATGCAATCAAGAAAGGCTTTAAAAGATTAATCAGAGTCATTGAACTATGACTATGATTTCATGGTACCTGAGTACTCAAAATTATATCCTATTGTTGTTATAGTGTTGTTGAGACACTAATGTAAATAGCCAATATTTTCAAGGAGGCAGAGACGCTTACCCCATGAAAAGATTCATTTATATAGTTCAGTTCACTCAATTAATTTCCTAAACATTCATGTTTCAGGGGTGGGCCTCCCTATATAAGCCCCTGTGTTGGGATAAATTCCATAACTATCTAGAAGAATTGACATACTATTAGACTGAATATTAAGTCAGTTCAGTAATTTGACTTTATTTTCAGAACAAAAAAAATGAAGAATACCCATTTTCCTACTTAAAGATACCTCATCTGAGAATGCTGCCTTAGCCATATCAGTTGCTAGAAGAAGTGAGTATTTTGATGAATATTTGCTATGCTTGAAGGACCTTCCTTTTGGAAAATAAGAAGTAAATTTAGTTTTTATTCACACTTATTTAAAATTGTTGTTTAATATTGGAAAGCCTTTTTCGGTTCCTGTAAATAATGCATGATGATGCCAAATGTTCATGTGGGATGAAACCAGTAATCCCACCTAGAGGCAAGCTAAAAAAAAATAATATATTATTATGCAATAATTACACATGTAATTGATTTTATCCACATATTGTGCTTAACTCCGACAGAGACTGCCTAATTTTTCGCCATCACATAGTTTAATTCCGATAGTACGATGTTTCATCTGATTATATTCATTAACAATACTAGATATGCTGTCGATCCATTTGTATGTTCCATGCAAACTGAAATATTTGAATAGTTTAGTTCTAATAACTATTTCTGCTATGGAGGCTTTGGTTTTGGAATAAGTGCAATAATGTGTTATATCATTTTTCTTCATCAGAGATTGGAAATTCACATTGAAAAATTCCTTTCCTTGACCTTTTTGAAGATTTGTCGGTTTAACTCTGCTATCTATCAAAATTTTCTTGAACGTGTTTGATACTTCCACACCGGTTTTTGTTTTAAGCGCTCTCACTCGAACAAATTTACTGAAACAATCTATAACTACTAAAATGTATTTAAAATTTTTATTATCCTTCACATAAAGATCCATTTGTGCTAAATCAGATTGGTCATTCAATCCTTTAATTATTGTTCTTCTGCAAGGGAAGTTTTTGCGAATTGGTTTGTGTAGTTCTCGATTCACTTGTATCTTCTCCTTCGTATGGATGATAGAAAAATTGTTCATCTAATCGTTTGATTTTATTATTTAATTTATCTAATGCTTTGATAACCTTATTTTGAAATGCGTTCAATTACCTTCCTTCTACACCAAGTTCTAGTTTCTGATAGTATTCCCTCGAAAGTGAAGACAATGTTTGGTTGCTTCTTCTGAATTCTTGTTTGAAATATGCAAAACTCTGAGCTTTTCATCAAATTCCTGTTGTTTGATATGCAAATTATCTAACCTATTAATAACTTAACTCTTGAATTGATAGAAATTTAATCCTAACTTTCTAAATTCTGCAGTATTTACTTTCATTTCATTATACAGGGTGTGGCCTAATGAATTTTGTATAGTATTCCTGGATAGATGATCTATCGAATGTAATTCATTATTTTTGAGGCGCATGAATAGTTCTTCATGAAAAAAAGATCTAACTCAACTTTTCCGTTTTGCTTATTTTTTTTTCATAAGTTCCACCTAGCGTGATGTAAAAAATAATATGGTTACCTGAGAGCCAATTCAAGAAAAAACATGCCTGTTTCATTGAGATTCCGAAATGGTATAACTCTCTGTATTTTCAGCATTTAATACAAAATAAATTCCTATTGCAATCAGTTCAGGCCTAGTTTAATGTAAACACAGTTTCTAAAATTTTTAGCAGCTAAAATGAGAAATGCAAGCAAAATAAAGCTATCATCTATAAGAAGGTATAGAGCATGTACTGAAGCTCATGGTGGCCTCTTAGAGCATCTTTTGTGAAATTTAATTCAATGAAACGACACTCATTTTAAAATTGTTGATATGCAATAAAGCTATGATTCATTAGAGACTATAGAGCATGTATCAGAACTCATGGTGGTCAATTTAAACATCATTTGTGGAACTTTATTCAATGAAACGATATTTTAAAATTGTTATTTTGTCTCGTTTTGTTTTATTATTGAACCCCAACGTTGTGAAATCAATATTTTCAAATTAATTTCAAGTTATGAATTAGATTTTTGTAACGATGGTCTTGAAATCTTGAAATGCGCTTAAAAACTATTAACTTTATAACTACAGGGCTTTATAATGAAAGAATACGAGAGAAATTTTTTTTTTAAATATCGTTTAATTGAATAAAGTTTCACAAAAAGTGTTCAAAGTGGGCATCGGGAACTCTACTAGATGCTTAATAACTTCCTATGAATAATTGCTTTATTCTGCTTGCAAGTCCCATTTCAGTTGCCAAAAATTAAAGAAAAAGTCAAACTCTGTCTTGACTCATTGTAATAGAAATTTATTTTGTATTTAATGCTGGAAATAGGGTGAGTTATACCATTTCAGAATCTCAGTGAAACAGGAATGTTTTCTCTTGGTTTTGCAATCAGGTAACCATATTATTTCTAACACCACGCTGGGTTGAACTTAGGAAAATAAAAAGCCAAGCAGAAAATTTGAGTTAGATCTCTTTTTTCATGAAGAACTATTCATGCGCCCCAAAAATTATAATTTGAATTCTATAGCGCATCTATCCAGGAATACTATCCAAAAAACAGTTTGAAAAAAATCCTTCATTTGGAGTCTTGCCTGCAAAACGAGTGGCGAAGGGTGTGATTTTCTTGAATTTTCGAATCTCCAATATCTCGAAAACCATGGGACTTTTACTAAACATAAAATATATTTTTCCGAACCGCCATAAGGTCCTCTACGCGCAGGCACCATATTATCCATTCATTACGCCACACCCTGTATATTGCATTGATTTGAATATCCACATATTCCTTGTTAGCACTATCAGAATCAGATACAGGTTTATCCACATTACATAATTTTCGGTTACTAAAATCATTCACCATCTGCGTTTCGTGGGAAGATAGAGGTAGTTGATTGAATATTTCTTAATTTACTTCTATGAGAAGAACGACCAAACTTATCGAGAGACATATCGAATTTAACGCTTTTCTCTCAATGCGATTCAATATATAACTTTTTCTTCTCGAATCTCCTAGACTATTGGCTCCTATTTCATTATCAACAGATGTATTTCCGGCAATTTTGGATGCATAGAGTATATATATATATATTCTTTTGATATAGAGCATTACAATCTTGAACAGCAAACTATAATTATAGCATGTGTATGAGATACAGTTTTAGCAATTTCGTTTATATCATTGCAATAAATATACTCAATAGGTTATTCATTGAATGTCATTAATCCATGACTAGTTGACGGTTTAATGATTTCACGATATTTAAATCCTTTATTCGCTCCAACATAATTATTAGAATCGAATTTTCTCCTATGAACATTGGTAATTTTCAGTATTTTTGGATAATTTTCTATGTCAGAATTATTATAATATTCAGGTTTTCTCTTGAATAGTAATTTATAAAAACCCTCTGTAGCATTCATTGTCACCACCACCACCATACGACGCACCTCCACGATGGTATGAAGCACCGCAGCCACCATCAGCACCATACGAAGCGCATCCACCATCACCGCCACCCCAAATAATCATAATTTCTGTTTCTGACGACGATGATGGAAACTAATTTTTTGATTATTTTGTATTTCATCTATCCTATATCAAAGAATACTTGATGAAACGAATGGGTAAGTAATTTTTCAATTTTTATATGAACTCAAAATGATAGAGCAATATTCATAACATTCTACAAGATATTCAGAAGTATAATAATGTCTTATCCAATATTTCTCACAGTTTACAGGACAAATATATTGTGATTTACATTTTAGATATTTCAATATATTAAAATTTTTATTTATTTATTTATTTATTTATTTATTTATTGAAACCAGATAACTATATTTACAAGAGCATATTAACAATTGCAAAATATACCTGTAGAGGTAGGCCACGCTACCTGTTCACAGGTAGTTAAGTTTGGTTGATGAAATATATTACCTCCACTAACCAAAGTGAATACGTAAGCTGCAACTGTATGACTTGGTACTTTTGCAGCTACATTTACTTTCATTGCATAAATCTCCTTGATTTTGCATAGACTTCTGAGCACTATATTTTTTGATTTGTCTATTTCGTAAGCTTTAACCACATGTTCAAATTTCGCTGTTTCGGTTACTATGGTTTCACCAATTTTCAACGGAATTTGGACAATATGCTTACGAAATAGAGAACATGTGCATTTTAACAGATGTGGTGGGTCAAACATGCAAAAAACTTTTTTTCTTCAAAGAAGAAAAAGAGTGTCTCCATGGTAGTACCAAGTTCTTTCACGCACCTCACATTGCTGGGACCCATATCGCAGATTATAGCAACAACATCAACTTTGGCCATATGCTTTGCTGCAGATAGGACTCCTGAGAGGCAATCTTTCAACTCTGCAGTATTACAACCCCTGTGGCTAAAAAAAAAGGCCACTGGTTGCTTCCAAATTTTTCCTAACCCTAACAGCATAAATAATTCTTTGATGGCATGCCTTCTACTGAAGTTGGGTCCTCCAAAATCTTCAAAACCAAGAATTTTATCTTGTCCACTATCGTATTGGACTGCTTCTCTAATGTCCATCTCGTCGAAAAGGATGACACAGCATCTTTCTTTACCTTGGGAAAGATTTTGATCAATTTGGTCAAAAATATTTTGGTTAATGCCAACTTTGAAAGGAACCTTCTTCAGCAAATTCAAAATATTATTTTTGCCTGGTAGGGATGCAAATTTTCGGAGGAGATTGTAGCAACGCGGACTCCTCTTAAAGAGAGATAGTGCCAATATTTTATCCTCAAGGGTCCATCTTCTTCCTTGAACACTTCTCACTCCATAGTTCTTAATTTGCGATATCATGAAATTGGCTGTCACATCCTTAAAAATATTTTTCACAACCCTCTCGTTTGATAAGTCAAGGATATCAGTGACAGCAGCACTCTTTTTTCTGCACAAAGCCTTCACCTTCCGCAGTTGATCCTCCTTTCTCCGTATTATATCGACCAATTTCTTCTTTCTTGGTGTAGCATTCAACAGACTGAAACTGTCGATATTTTTGAATATACGGGATCTCCTACACATTGGAGTCTGTGACAACGCCGAAGTCGGATTGTTGTGATCTGAAAATAGACAAATGATATTTTCATTCTATCGGCAGAACTATAATATTCATTTTTGTAAAGTTTTCTAATGAACAATCATTTTGATAATCAAAACTAGACACATCGTTAGTAAACACTAACTAATACATAATAATATATTGATAAAACCAATATCTCTTTCATTGATCTAATATTAATTGAACATTCAAACAATACTGATACTGCTCCTTGTCTAATATCCAATAGTACTCATCTCTTTTGACTTTTCTAGTCCTTTTGTTTCCACATATCTAATAACAAAAAGACGTGGTCTTTCAAAGTTCTTACTTTGAAATTTTTTCCAGCTATTTCAAACACATTTTTTTGAATGGTTTCCCACTTGTCAGCATCCTTGAGAGGATTATTATTTCAAAACTCTCCTAGCTGAGCCAAATCGTCATCAGCCGAAAATCTCAACCTTTTTGGGGTTAACGACGACTGTTTTGACACTTCGTTACTATCACACATTTTTAAACACTTAATTCAACAAAACACGATTAAGAAACACTTACAAAAACACTCAGAACGTTAATAACGCTCGACTCCATTACCGCATGACGTTATAGATATTTCCATATCTCTCTCTAGTTTGTTTTTGTTTAATACCTATCAGAATTACCAAGTACTAGCTATTTAGTCAGCGGATGTATTCACTTATTCTTTCAATAAATATTTCAGTGTTGAAGAAGAAATCAACGTTTCCTAAACGTCGACAAAGTTATAAAAACTTCAATTATTGTTCCAATTCCCTAGGATATCAAAGATGAGAACACAATACAATAAACACAAGTTTCTACCACTTTTCCATACACAGATACTATATTATTCTTTGAAGTGAAATGGTACACTTTCATAATGTTTTAATTTTCCAGTAAACAACAAGAACCACCTGACTTTGCTATATTGATGGTGAAGTAATCAAATCTGACCAACTCATATTGGGTGTTGTATACTTCTAGAGTAGGGCCATTATTATGAGAACGTTCACACTTCATACCTCCTTTTTCTCTTTTCACGTGGAGTTTTCATAATTTCAGACAATTTTTTCATGGTTTGGAGTAGAAGCCTATCACGTTTTCTCACCATGTGTTTCAAATGGGAATGCACTGTAGCTATCCAGCTTTGTACATCATCTACAACATGAATTTTATGTGATATAATTTCTCGACCATATATTCCCAGAATCTTGAACAAAATATCTCGGAAGAAAGTTCAAAATAATCTTTGTTAGCGGTATGTTTGTCATTATTACAAAATATTCCAACTTATGTTTCTGAATGATTAACTTTGATTTTTATAAAAGCTTTATTGACTATTGTTGAAGTGGACAATGTTAAAGTCTCGACATTCAATACAATAATGACTTAACTATTGTAATTAATATAACAGGTAACCTACCATTACCCTACTCATAGGATAATTCCTAGTATCAGTGTAATATAATATCCCAAGATGAAACATGATCGTTTATAGGAAGATAGGAGGATTCTAATATGTAACTTCCATGTGCACGCAAATAAAGTTTTGATACAGTTCTTGGGGAAGAAATTTCATCAATACTACTGGACCAGAATATAAAAGGAAAAATCGAAATTCTGCAGCTTTCCATCCTTTAGCACCATCAAAGTAACGAGATTTTCTATCAAATTCTATTGAGGTGTGATTTTGAAATGATAACAGTAAATTATATAAGGGGGACCGAAAAGTAATGTCGTATTCTTACATTAAATTCAAACGAATAATTTTTTAAGAAGTCTTTATTTTAATCAATAAAATAATCACCCTCGTTATCGACAACCTTTTGCCATCTAGTGTGCAAAGTTTCAATTCCGGATCGATAAAAATCGATTGGTTTTTGAGTAAAATATCTGGAGATGGAATTTTGAACATCATTCAAATTTTCAAATCTTTTGCCACTAAGAAAATGTTGTAGAGATCGGAATGTTGTTTATTATATTTAATAATACACTTGCGGAGTTTATAACCGTTTATTCGAAAGGAAAAAATAAAAAGTAAACTGTGAACACAACGACGAGTTAAACTGAACTGACAGCTGACAGAATGAGAAGCACAGATACATAAATCTGAAGTAGCATGCTGCGCATGTCACACATAGAATAGATGAGCTTTCGTTGTACATCATAGACATAATAATATATGGACTGGCCGTCACGTGACTCTCGGGAAGAAATGGATGTCCGGAGCATTAGCATAGATAAAGGAGGAGAAATAGATACGACACGACCCTACTGTCACTTGAATTCATTTTGTAGTGCTGGATCGCGGACGCATGGGGGCGCTGAACGCAATGTTTAGATCGAAAGTTGGCGGGAAAATTTGAATTTATCTAGGCGGGAAAATTTGAATTTATCTAGGCGGGAAATTTGAATTTATCTATCTGCATATTGTAGTACGTATTTTCAATGCAATGTGAGTTCAATCATTGCGATTGCATTCGCATTGTTTTGAAAATGAATTTTGAACAACACTGTTGGAAGTCAGTGTTGTTCAAAATTCGTTTTCAAAATAATGCGAATGCAATCGCAATGATTGAACTCACATTGCATTGAAAATGAATATCAAACAGTGTGTAAGAAATCATTGAAAATAAAACTACAGAATGAATATTGCATCAATATTAATATTATCAATATTATATACATTATCATATTATTACATTATATATATTATCAATATTATTTACCTAAATTATTAATTGCGTCAAACATCAAACTAAAGTTTTTTTTTTTGGCCTTGAGGTAGGGGGAAGCTAATGCCTTCTCCGCAGCAGGCCGTTAGTTGTTAAATGATTGTTGATGTATGCTGCGGATTCGTGTGGGACTTTCACCTCACTAAACCCCCTCCTCTTTTCCTGGGTATTGTCGCCACCTACCCCCAGGTGCATAACCCAGTATGAGAACATAGTCAGATAAAATTCTTGATGCCCCTGAGAAAATATAATATGACACTAAAAAAAGCATTTATCTATTTGCGAGCCCTTCTTGTAGAATCAAAATGATTTTTAGCTTGCAGCTTAATTGGATCAATAAATTCCTCACTAGGATTTTTTAAAAGAAATTTGGAAAATTTTGTATCACTACCATTTGCAATTTTGTTTACTTGTTTGCACCACCAGAATAAGGAACATTTCACTATAGTTTGACATAAAATGTCATCTAGGTCATGTAAAGGACACTTCATGACTCGAAAATTGAATTTAGAGAATAATAAATTTTGAAGGAATTTTGAAATATTTGTTTTTTCACAAGTTCTAGGAATAGAATAAAAAAGAAAATTGAAACACTGAATGAATAAAAAATTTGTAAAATCACCTGGTTTCTGCAATTCCCCAAATTCATATTTTCGACATTCAATAAAATCTAGATCTTTCACTAAATCATTATTTCCAAGCAGATTATCCTTACAGGTCAAACAGCCTTTTATAGAATTCTTCTTCAGAATTATTCTACAAAGTGCACCACTCATGTAAACGAGTGTGCACTTTGCAATTCTGTTTCTATTAAGCCGCGTACACATCTGAGCAAAACAGCCGAATGAGCACATCGCGCCGAATGAGCATTCAGATGTGGACGGACAAAACACACCGCACCGAACGCGCTCATGTTGCGCGGAGCCTATCCGCAATTTGTCGGTCCATCAAAGAAAATTCGTGCTCGGTGTGGACGGGTTTAGTTGACATGTTTCCTCGAACCGAACGAGCACATTTAAATATGAATTTCTCGCAAGAAACGTGTTTGAATTTAATAAAATAGTATGAAAACCGCCCCATTTTGTCGCCCTCACTCTGAATGTCGTGCAAAAAAAATGGGCTGTTGAGGCTACGGTCTCGACTTCTTTGTAGATATAATTGTGAAGACCATCTAGTACGCCGTCGCCTCTTCTTCTTTAGCAACTCGTACAGAATTATGAAAGAGGCACTAGCACAACACACACAAGTGTGCATCAACACAAGTGCACAAGTTTTTCATCCTTAGAACATGGAATGATTCCTTTTTTCTAAGTTTTCAGTTCGTAAGCACTGAACTGACACATCCGTTGGAGCGGCTCCGAACACATGCTCATGCTGTTCGTGCGTCGGAAAGAAAAATTGTCCGCATAAACGCTCATTCGGTGCGGCGTGCTCATTCGGCTATTTTGCTCAGATGTATACGCGCCTTTATAGGCTGCAATATTGTCAGGAACAATCATAGGAAATTCATCATCTGACAAAGAACGATAAACATGGGTCTTTGTTTCAGTCAGGAAAGATCTAAAGCCGCGTACACATCTGAGCAAAACAGCCGAATGAGCACATCGCGCCGAATGAGCATTCAGATGTGGACGGACAAAACACACCGCACCGAACGCGCTCATGTTGCGCGGAGCCGATCCGCAATTTGTCGGTCCATCAAAGAAAATTCGTGCTCGGTGTGGACGGGTTTAGTTGACATGTTTCCTCGAACCGAACGAGCACATTTAAATATGAATTTCTCGGAAGAAACGTGTTTGAATTTAATAAAATAGTATGAAAACCGCCCCATTTTGTCGCCCTCACTCTGAATGTCGTGCAAAAAAAATGTGCTGTTGAGGCTACGGTCTCGACTTCTTTGTAGATATAATTGTGAAGACCATCTAGTACTCCGTCGCCTCTTCTTCTTTAGCAACTCGTACAGAATTATGAAAGAGGCACTAGCACAACACACACAAGTGTGCATCAACACAAGTGCACAAGTTTTTCATCCTTAGAACATAGAATGATTCCTTTTTTCTAAGTTTTCAGTTCGTAAGCACTGAACTGGCACATCCGTTGGAGCGGCTCCGAACACATGCTCATGCTGTTCTGTGCGTCGGAAACAAAAATTGTCCGCATAAACGCTCATTCGGTGGGGCGTGCTCATTCGGCTATTTTGCTCAGATGTATACGCGCCTTAAGATTATCTAAACACTCAGTGGTCAAATCTTGTTGACAATTGGAACCAACTGAGTGTACTGTCATGAAATTGTTTATTATCAAGGTTTTGAATGATGTCATGAAGTGTCCGACATCTGGATTAATGTTCCTTACTCCGTGGGACCTAATGTAACTGAAAAAGTTTTCTAAACAATCTTGATTTAATGATCCAGTTAAGATGTATCTAAAACCCCTTTCATTCAATAAGTCATTTCGTAAATAGATAAATGCTTCCAGACTATGAATTAAATTTTTTATAGAGGGGACCACAATAGTACGTTTTTTCAGAGGACAGTAGAAAGTCATAGTCTTTAAAAAATTTATGGCTTGGTGCCAAAAAATTTCATGACCTGAATGCTTTCCCACTGGCCTCTTCAAAGGTTTTGCAGTCCTCTTTGTATTGCGAATGTTTAGGGAATCAAAAATTTTATCCAAATATATTATAAGTTCTCCTGTGTCCTGTGCCTCGGCAGGTAACCTCAACTTGTTCTGGATGCCTAGAAACAGAAAAAATTGTTATAACATTTGTAATTGTAGCACTTATGGTTGTTAATTACAAATCTGTTAATTACGAAATGTATTATTTTACAGTCCATTTACCTAAGCTTTTTTAATGACATATATATTTCTACTTCGAATACAAAAAGAAAATTGTTGCTCACCCCATTGAGAAATTTTTTTCATTAATGATCCTACTGTGTAACTAAACACTTGGGTACACATTTTTACCTTCATCTTATTGATTTTTGTGGGTAAAACATGAGCATCTGTTAATTTAGGACACAATCTTGTGTCGGGGTCATCAATATCCAATGCATAAAATTGCTCGATGTGCGACCATTTCGCAATTTTTTTTTGGCCATCGAGGTAAAAATGGGCATCCTTCGTGAGAAGATTGTTTCGGATTCCCTTCAGTAAATGGGGGGTATCAAAGAGGGGCACAACCTCCTTGTCATTTATGAGGAAACCGAAGTACCTATCTTCTTTGCCCTCTCTTAAGCACCACGCCTTTCGCTCTTCCATCAGCATTTTAATAGCAGATTGGTTGGAAGAACCTTGGTCACAGATTGTGACAAGAACTTCCAGACCAATGAGCTGACACTTTTCGATCAATTCTTTGATCAACCTTTTCAATTTTACTGCTTTGATCGCACCCTTGCTAAATGTGAAGGCAATAGGCTGCTTGTATTGCCTATATACCCCTTTTAAGAAGAACACATTGGCGTGGTCTGCTAACACTGCTCTCCTTTCAAAACCATGGTCTTCCAAACCAACCACGATGTCATCAGACTTCTCATACCTTAAGTTTGTTGATAGGGAAATCTCATCAAAAATGAGAGCACACAACCTTTCTTTATCATCCATTCTATTGACTGCTGGTCTATGACTGTATAGCAAAATTGAACATTAATAATGTGAATGTTGACTCAAATAACAGCGGATTTGCTCTTTGATGGTTAGAATTTAATAAATAAATGATAAATAATTAAAAAAAATTATAAATGCAAAAAAGCAGCGTACACAGCGCCGCGAGTATTTGCGATCCCTAACTTAAAAATAGGAAATTGGTGGGGGAAGGCGCGTGTCCCATCTATTTCTCCTCCTTTATCTATGAGCATTAGAGAGAGAATCACCGAGAGAGATAGACATACTTTGGGCTTAAGATTTAATTCCACTAAGGTAAAGCATTGGTCAAACACGAATTTTTCTAGTATTCTGAAAGAAACTTATGATCATTTTGACCAAAATAATTTATAAACATGTTGAGGAATCATCAGAAATCAGTTTGAGGTAATTATGCCTTGAAATTTGTTAGCAATTGACGAATTTGATCGAAAATCCATCCGAGCGAAAATGATTTTTATTTCTGGTTTCCGGTCCTATTACTGCAAAATCGTTACTTGAATCAATGGAAATATATAATATTTATGTAAGAGAACTAATTTATGCGGAAATTTTCGGAGAAAAAACCCTAAAATAAGGGAAATAACTAATATGCACTATTTGAAGATAGAAGGCAAGTAATAGTGTGTTTTTTGGTACAATCAAATTTTAAATTGGTTTGAATCTTTCCTCAATTAATTTTATGAATCAATAATTTTATATAGTTTTCAGGAAAACAATTACTGAGATTTAAGTATGTCAAAGAAACAGTTCGCAATATTGAACACCCAACATTGCTTAAATTCCCAGTCAAGGTAGTTGAAAAAAATATTTGAATGATTAATTGTTTGAGTAGAGGTGCTTTTAGCAATACAGAACACATACAGCGGTATTCCTTTAAACCCAAAGAAGGATGATAAATGAATAAAATTATCAGTTGAAAGGTATTTATTGAATATATTGTATATAACATTAGCGATGTGAAAAATATAAAATTGGACAGATTTTTATTAAATTTAATATTAATTTTTTATTGAATATACGACTTTAGCCTGTCAGCGTAAAAGAGAAATTCTCTCTTCTCGATGGGCTTTCACACTCTCCGCTAAGGAGATCATTCACTCATCTAGGATATCACAAATATCAAAAAGATTGAGCTCCGCTGTATCTGGTCCTCTTCTCTACCGTCAATACTCGGCCTTGTAGCCTTCTTCTTGGCCTGGCATAAAATTATTTTAATTTTTCTCTATAAAAACAGTAAAAAACTTACTTCTGAAAATAAACTAATTATTTCCAAAATTAGTAAAAAGGCCGTTTGTCTAATTGGGTGTACAAATGATTTCCAGCTCAGAAGAAAAACCTTCTGTATGCTTTCACACTCTCCGCTAAGGAAAACATTCACTCATCCTGGATTTCAGAAATATCAACAGGATTGAGCTCTGATGTATGCTGAAGTTCTTCCCTCTAGTTCGTGATTTTATTGTCTAGGTCCTGTCGGAGCTAGCTGAACTAGCTGACGGGTTAAAATTTATTCTCCTCAAAGCTAAAGTCCATTTTTTCCTTAATATTTCATCCTTCGGAAAGCTAAAATTATACCATTTTACTACAACTACAATCACAATCACTCCAAGACTACTTACGAATGAAATTTCAAATTTTCGCCTTTCTTATATCGAGCCTTGCAATTGAATGCAGCACAAGTCCAAGGCATGATTGCTTACTACTTCCTGAAAATATAAAAAGTGAACCACTTCACCGAAATCACTTCAACTACTGCCGAAAGCTGAAAACTAATGAACAATAATCTTCACTTTATTAACACTCAAACAACCGCAAGTCACTTCACAGAAATCACTACAAACAACCACTATCGAGAGCTAGAAACGCAAAAAAGTAAATATTTATTTCACGATATTCACGCACGTAAACAAAGATTAACCTCAATCTTTTGACAAGGCCCAAAAGCTTTGCATCTCATTCTCCGGACAATGTTCTCTCTCGCAGGGCCAGTCCACGCTTTATTAAGTCTATGGTGTACATTTACAACACGGAATAAATGGAAGTCCGAGGGTGCAATATCGGGTGAGTATGGTGGGTGAGGCAGCACCTCCCACCCCAATTCATTAATTTTTCCCAGTGTTTGTCTTGCACAGTGGGGTCTTGCATTATCATGTTGCAGAATAACACCTTTTCTGTTGACAATTGCCGGATACTTTTCGATTAATGATTGGTTCACTCTATCCAATTGTTCACAATAGAGTTCTGCATTAACAGTTTGTCCAGGGTTTGAAAGTTCAAAGTGAACAATTCCTTGAATACTCCACCAAACACACAAAAGGGCCTTTTGGGGATGTAAACCTGGTTTTGCAGTACTTCGTGGTTATTCATTTGGAGATAGCCACTGCCTTTTGCGTTTTGGATTATCATATAGGACCCATTTTTCATCACCAGTAATCGAACGACTAAAAAACGGTTCTGTATAGTGCCGTTGAAGCAAATTGTTGCATGTGATAGATCGGTTAGCTTTGTTCTGTTCGGACAGATTATGGGGGACCCAAACACCTGCTCTGCTTATTTTTCCAATCTGCTGTAAGTGTTCCTGAATGGTCGACTAAGGTTTGTTTAGAGCAGAGGTTCCCAAACTTTTTTCTCTCATGGACCACTTTCAAAATTTTGCTAGTTTCGATGGACCCCCTGCCTACATTTCTACCATATTCCCAAAATTCAAAACAAAAAATGTGAAGATTAAATCAAACAAAAGAAATTTGCGTTAAAGCTGCGTTCCAATCACGAATTTCGAAAAAAATCTGAGAATAATTGGTTAATTAATTGATTTATTGTGATGTGAGTGGTTGTAAGAAAAGAAAAGTTGGCCAATCAAAAAAGTAATTCCATCCAACTTTTCTTTTTCGTCATCCACTGGCAGTGGCAGTTTATTTTATTTAGAAAACTCCCCATTCGCAGATGGTAAGGATAAAAAAATAGTATATTTGCTTCAATATTCAAATATGTAATTATTACAAATAATATTATAATGTAATATGATAACAATATAAATAAAATCAAACATTAATAACGTAATATAACTATAATGACAAAAAACTCATAATTTTAATGGGAGGGATGTACTTGATGGATTGACAGCAAATTATCAATATTTGGCTTCAGTTTTGTTAGGAATAACCGCAAATCTCCCCGTTCTGTGATATTTAATCTGCTCCGTTTTTTTGTTAAAAGATTTGTGACGACACTGAAGCTTTTTTCGACAAGATATGACGAGGGAAAGGCTATCAGAAGCTTTCTCGCAATTCCCCACAGTCCAGGATATTTTTCGGGTATTTCTGACAAAATGCTTGATATCCTCTTTTAAATTTAACCTTCAGTTCCTCATTAGTGCTGAGTTCAAGTAGCTCCTCTTGTAATATCACAATCCCCACTTCCGTTTCATCAAATGGATTTATGATCCATGGTGGTATTTCCATTGTCAAGATATCTTCAAATCTGATTTTAAAGTCATCATGCAGGGCAATTAAATGTTGAACGTATGTCTGAATATCCTCATCAAGGCGTTCTACCTGTGACAAGTTTGAGAAAATTCTCGCCGACTAATATTTTGCTTCATAAATTTCAATTTTCCAAGAAAAGCTGAGACTGCACCCTTTGTTTTTATTAAATTGAGGCTATCCCCTTGTAATTGTAAGTTGAGGTCATTGAATTTTTTGAACAAATCCGTCAAATACGCGATGTCTGCTTTCGAATTGATCAGGTTTTTTTTTTAAATCTGAATCTTTACTATCCAAAAACTCTAGAACAGATTCAAAAAGTAAGTAAAATCTTGTTAAACATGCACCTTTCGATAACCAGCGTACTTCAGTATGTAAGAGCAATCGTCGAAAATCTTCATCATTTTCATCGCACAATTGTGCAAATAAACGCGTATTCAATGCATTGCTTCTTATTTTGTTAACTGCATTAATCACAAATTGAAGCGATTGGTGCAATCTGCCACACAAATTTTTTGCTACGAGGTGTTGTCGGTGGATGACACAGTGAATTGCAATTACCTCTGGTACAATTCTTTTAAGATGGCTTATAAACCCACGATATCGCCCGACCATGGCAGGAGCTCCATCTGTTGCCACCGAAATAACGTTTGTGAATGGTATCGATTTTTCCCTAAAAAAATCACTCAGGATATTGAATATTGATTCACCTTTAGTGTCCGTCTCCAATTTTTTCGCGAAGAGTAGCTCTTCACGCATTTCTTCGTCCATAACAAATCGAACATGAGCCAATAGTAATGCTTCATTACCAGGTAGAGTTGACTCGTCCAATTGTATAGAAAAATGAGTTGTTTGCAGATAATTACACAAGAAACTTTCAATATCAGAGCTCATTTCATCAATACGTCTTTGTACAGTGTTGTTACTCAAAGGAATTCTTTTGAGTATGTCAAATGGAGATTTGTGCAGAACAGTTTTCAAAACCTCTTCAACAACGGGTAAAATTAATTGTTCTCCAATGGTGTGCGGTTTTCCAGATTTCGCTATAAGCAATGAAATATTGTAAGATGCCCGCAAGCCATCCTCGTTACTTTCAGACGTTGAAGCGAACATGCTTTGCACAGTGGGTCTCTTTTCATATTTTTCCTTCAATGTTTGAAAATATTTCAAATCTTTACCTACTTTATCGGGATGACACCTTCTTAGATGATCTTCGAGCTTCGATGGTTTCATAGTCATTGCTCAAAAGTTTGTTGCATAAAAGGCATATGGGCAATCGCTTATCTGCCTTTGATGGAAGAAAACCAAATTTTAAATAATCAACACTGTACCGTCGACATTTTTTCTTATATTCAGCCATGTTGCGTATCAGTTACGTACCTGTAAATAAAAAGGCTCTGTTTTAGTCTTCTTTAAGACTGTTTTCTTCAACAGAATATGATTATTTCAACAGAATTTGATTGAATAATTATTGCAATGAAATAAAAAAAGTACCGGCAGCAAACTGATTCTAATAATTGATAGCAATAAATTGCTAAGATCCATAATAAACTTTTAAGAAAATAGCAGAACCGATTGATGTAAAGTGGAATATCCATTGATTCTATTTGGATTTATGTATTTCTGTAAATTCGAAAAAAATTGTATACCCATAACAAATAGCCAAATTAGTATGTAGGTACTTACTTTTTCCGACACTGGCAAACACTAAAATCGATTCACTTAACTTTTCTGTTCGAAATTCCGGAAACAAATGAGTAACGTTGATTCTTGGCATTCGTATTTATATTAGTGAAGAATCCAACAAGTCCGTGCAAGATTGAAAGCTTGCACACCACAAGTCGTATTTCGTATTTGCATTTCCAACCAAGCGCTGCAGACGGCAGCGGCGGCCCTTTTCAAGTCTCGACACGTTGTACTGAATATGGAATATGAAAGATTTACAAGTAACAGTCGGTGAACTTCTCAAAATATTATCTGCCTACGTTGATAGGTGAAATCAAACCAACATTTCAGTTCTTCACTATCGAAACCAGATAAATTTTCGTGGACCCCAGCTTACGAACTGCGAACCCCCATTTTTTTGTCACGCCAACGTGAACCCCCATCGAGTCTTCCATGGACCCCTGGGGGTCCACCTGGACCACTTTGGGAATCAGTGGTTTAGAGTATTTGACAGTTCTTCGATCGTTTGACATGGATTTGCTTCGACTTCTACTCTTAGCATGTCATTGTCTAATGTCGTTGGTCTTCCTGACCGATAGGAGTCTGAGAGATCAAAATTACCGGATTTGAACTTGGAAAACCATCTTTGGCATATACGAACGTCTAATGCACTTGGATAAACAACGCAAATGTTTTTGGTCGCAACTGTTGCGTTACTACCTTTGCGAAACTCAATAAGCATACAATGCCGAATATGCTCTTCTTCTATTTGGAGTGCCATTTTACTTCAAATTACAAAACCTCAAATTTAATATTGAATTATTTAGAAGTTAACAAGTTACAATAACCTTAAAATAACTTGGGTACGCCTTTGAGATACAAAATCAGGTGTTAAATGACAATCAAATATGGACATGTGCAGAAACGACATTACTTTCCGGTCCCCTTAATATATTTCCTCAATTGCTACCGAACCTAACTTGAAAGAAGGTTTACCATATATCCTTATATTTACAATAATGAGCTTCTTCATTACATTGAGACAAATTAAATGCATTTACTCCAAGGGAATACCAGTTACCATGTTGAAATAAGGTATGCAGTAGGTTGCCAAATTATTAGGGACAAGTTTGAATTAATTTTATGAGCAAATAATTGATGTTAGTATTGTAATTGTATGATGCATTGTAACTTCTTCTTTATTTATTGGAGGTTTTTACTAGGACAGGAAAACAACATATTCCATAGTCACACGTAATAATTATTTTTCCATAAAATATGATGACGAATAATTAAATGAAAAAAATCTAATATTTGGTAATGCCGCCTTTGGCTGCATTTAAGACTTCCAGACGTCGGGGCATGCTCTCAATGAAAATTTTTGCATTGTGCTGTATATTGGGGTTGTGATGTCACACCCTAATAAGTGTTTCAATTAGTTGCCGCTTGGTGGTTTTAACTTCTTTGGCAACCTCACGTTTCGTGATTTTCCAAAGGTTTTCAATGGGGTTCATATCTGGTGAATACCCCGGCCAGGACAAAACATTCACGTTCTTGGCGGCCAGAAATGCAGTTACACTCCTGGCTTTATGGCACGGTGCCGAGTCTTGCATAAACACGTATTCCTCATCATCAGGAAACCATTCTTCAACCTGTGGTTAGAGCCGACTTGAGAGTACACGCCTGTACTGGTCCTGCCTCATGGTCCCTTCGACGATGTAGAGACCATGATGCTAACAGGATGTTTAACCCTCTCTACAAGGCTGGAACTGCTCCCTTGGGCGTCGGCGGACGAATGAGCTCTTATCAACCAAAAGACGACTCGTCAGAGAAGCATACCTGTAAAATATTATTATTACTACTAAAACACTATTGAGGAATACCACAAATTAATTGAAATCAAATTACTCGACTCCAATCCGCAACTGTCATATTTCGGTGTTGTCTGGCCCATTGCTTTTTCTTCACTGCCTCGTTGAGGCGTGGTTTTTTGGTTGGACGATGACCGATCAGGTTCTATTCGGCCAAGCGCCTCTGGACTGTCCTTTTGGAAATGTTGATGCCCTCGTCGTTCATCATTGTAGTCAGCCGAGCCACACTCTTTTTACGATTTTGAAGACAGATGTCTCTGATTTTGCGGTCAGTACGAGCAGTGGTTATTCTTTTTCTGCCACATCTACCGACTCGGACCGATTCAAGTGGCAGGTTTTTATCGGTTTTTATATCGATTCGGTTGACTACTCACTTGGAAACACCTGTGAGTGATGCTATTTTTCTCTGGGAATATGTAGAGTGAAGAAGTAAGGTCTGTATCTCTCTACATTTTCCTGGGGATATGTCCTAACTGCCCATTCACAATGATGTTAATGGTAACGTCAATGTTAAGATGTCAATGTTGATGTCTATGTCAAGACTGTTCACTATCACAGATTGTTGATCATGAATGGTTCTTCCTGTACACTAGAATGACGCCTGTACAATTCGACGAAATACTATCTCTAATTGGGCCTTCTCTAGCCAAAAAGAGCAACCGTGAACCAATAAGTCCAGCACAGCGCTTAGCATTAACATTGAGGTAGACCTTTAGCACTTTGCATAACTTTCATGTACAGGGTGGTCCACGGGAACCTGACGGTTTTTAAATGAGTAGTACACATTTGTTTTTCAGCATATAACATTTATTTTTTCATGTACTTACAGCCAGTACTATGCCATTTAAGAAATCAAACCTTAAAAATAACATCTGTCAAGTGGTGACCATCTTGCTCGAAACATGTTGCAAGTCTGTTCAAAAACCCTTGGTGAACGCGTTCCAATGAGGGTGTGTCAATCGCGTGGACTTGTGCTCGAATCGCTTCCTTCAGCTCGCCTAACGTTCTCGGTTTGTTTTCGTAGACACGAGATTTGAGGAAACCCCCACAGAAAAAAGTCGCAGATTGTCAGGTCAGGTGACCGCGGAGGCCAAGGCATGTCCCCAAACCGTGAGATCAAGCGCTCTGGGAACATTTGGCGCAACACATCCATCGATACTCTAGCTGTGTGAGGGGTTGCCCCATCTTGCTGGAACCAGATGCTTTCAGCAGGAAGTCGTAGATTGCGTAACTCAGGTCTCAGGAAGGTGTTTATCATCTCAACATAACGGGCTGCAGTCACAGTCACTGTGTTGCCGTTTTCCTCAAAAAAATATGGACCAATCACACATTTGGACGATACTGCACACCAGACCGTCACTTTCGGACTGTGTAAGGGCCGTTCATGAAGTTGCTGAGGGTTTTCACTGGCATAATAACGACAATTTTGCCTATTGACGAAACCGTTCAAATGGAAATGAGCTTCATCACTCATAAACAGTACAGCATCTTCGTTCACTTCAAGCATTGAGAGCAGAAATCATTGCGTTGTGGAAAGTCAGTTGGTTTCAGCTGCTGGACAATTGCCAATTTGTATGGGTGGAATCTGAGGTCATGTTCGACAATACGGCGAACTGTGGAACGACTTAGTCTTAATGCTTGCGCTTGTTTTCGCACTGAGCGGCATGGACTTGTTCGCAACGCGTGCCTCACCCTCTCCACACTTTCGGGGGTCCGTGCCGTGCGAGTAGGTCCTGGTGGCTTCTTTTTCATCACATTTCCAGTTGTTCGAAGATCGTTGACCCACTTCAGAATCGTGTTACGACTTGGGACAGCTCCATGACGGCCAATATTAAATTCACGCCGAAACAGTCTCTGCGTAGCCACCACTGATTCACCATTTTTGATAAAAGCTTCAAACGCGAACATGCGATGCCTCACACCCCACGCAGTCATGATGTACACTAAATGGCACATTCCAACGGTTCAAATGGGACCCTTCTGATGGCCCCACTCCACCTACCTGCCGAGTACTACCCAATTGAAAAACGTCAGGTTCCCGTGGACCACGTTGTATAATACTTCTGCCTATGGCAATGATAAATTTAATTGTAGGTTCTTATCGCAGGGTGACTCCTTATTCAGTTTAGCTTCAGGATATAAAGTTGGTAGATTAACAGTTTCCCTAATAATCAAGGAAACTACAGAAACTTTGACTTTAGTAGACTTCCAAAAAATTGCTGAACAATTAGAAGATAGGTGGAATTTTCCCCACACTTTAGGTGCAATAGATGGCAAACATAGCTATTCAGTGTCCTCCTAATTCAGGAAGCGAATTTTTCAATTACAAAAAACATTTTAGCATTGTACTACTCGCTATATGTGATGCTCAAATTTTCGTTATGTCAACGTTGGAGCTTATGGTTCACAGAGTGAATGTGGTGTTTTATCAAATTCAGCCTTTCTTGATACACTGGATAAATTACAATTGTCAGAAGAATGTTATCTTCCAAACAGCACAATAAGAATGCCATATTTCTTTGTGGGGGATGATGCTTTTTCCCTCAGCAAATATTTAATGAAACCATACAAGGGAACGAATTTACCGTTAAAAAAACAAATATTCAATTATAGATTGAGCCGTGCAAGGAGAGTTATTGAGAATTCATTTGGTATATTGGTTGCACGGTGGAGAATTTTCACCAGAACTATATCCTCACGCCCAGAGACAATGGATTTCATAATAAAAGCAACAGTTTGTTTACATCATTTCATTAAGAAAAAAGAATATCATACGAGTGAGGGTAAGAGAAAGTACTGTCCTCAAAATTTTTTTGATCGAGAAACTGACAATGGAGTGGTTGAAGGAGATTGGCGTAGGGAAGTGGGAATGTGTAGTTTTAGAAGATGTGCATAGAGGGCGAAATTGTGGCAATAATCCTGGTAAAAGTGCTCTCACGATTAGAGAAAATTTAACAGAGTATCTCATCAGCTCAGTAGGATCTTTACCTGGTCAAGTAGATTATGTAAAAAGGAGGCGAAGCAATATTTAGTATTATAATTAGAAAATTCAAGTTAATAAGTTTTTTCACCTTCATATTTTTTTATAAATTTAACTTTTAACTTATACTTTGAAAGTGATACAAAAGGGGCCAAATTTGTTTATGTTTTTGATTCTTGTTTTTGATAAATAAATAGACATTTCAAAAATATGATTTTAATTAAACTATGAATTCTTCATTTCCAATTGCAATTAAATATATTTTTGCCTTTCTTCTTTGCTTCTCTTTCACATCTGCTATTTTCCTTAACTCACAAGCAACAGCCCGACAGAAAACGTCATCCTCATTTTCCGTAGGAGCCTGTGATTTGATGTCTTTCATCTCCTTTAAAGTATTTAATACTTCCACATCTATATCCTCTGAAGTTTTCCCTTTCTTTCCGTAACTCATTTCCATTACCCTTGAAGGGGTACTGACATCTTTCGAGCAGCTTGGTGCAGATATACTAATAGAGGGAGATAATTCAGGCCCACCGAAACAATCATCCTGGCTATCTACTTCCACAGTTTCAATGAAATTTTCTATTAAAAGGTTACTGGAAGTGGTTTTTCTTGCCTTTACATGAGGATTAAGGAAAGTCATGGCTTCAAACCACTCCCAAGAGCTTGGCTTCTCCTGACTCTGCCCACTTTTTGTGTGGATCTCATGGATTTTGTTCTCCTTGACGAATCTTTCTCTTAACGTCCTCCATCGAGTTTCCACTTCTTCAACTACAAAAACAAAAAATTTTGAGTAGGTATTGAAAATTGAAGAATTTTCATAGATTTGTTAAACAAACGGATCTTAGAGAGAGTTTATGCTGGCCGGTAACTTTAACTTTTCCCTTACCTTGAGAAATTTTTTTTGGCTTCATAGTTAGGGCTAAAGTTAAGATATTAGGAAAAAAGTTACCGGCTAGCATAAACTCGCCCCTACAATTTGTAGGGGAAGGTAAAACAAGACAATGACCGAAAATACTACTTACCATTACAGTCCAGAGTTTCTGCAATCTCAATCCACGCGTTGTTTTTTTATGTAGATCTCTTAAATCCTTTCTACTCTTATCGTAGGACGTAGAGGAAGCTGTATTGTTGCACCAATTCTATTAATAACGATACATCAACCGGCATGATTGAAGCTTCTCTCTTATATTTATTATAGAATTTAACAACGTGTTTCTCAAAATCGTCGAGTTTGAAACCAACTTTGTTTGAAATTATGGAGTGTTGAAACGAAGATAGCACTGAACTGACTGAACTACTAAACACAAATAGGTTAGGCAAAGATTATAGAGGTTAGGTTTGTGAGCAAATTATAAATCGACAGTGCGCATCTACACAAACAACATCATTGTGAATGGGCAGTTAGACTTGCTCATACTGAAAATATAAAATTTTGAAGAAATTACCACAATATATTTAGCAGAACCAATACATTAAGAAACGATATTTACGCTCAGATAATCCTGGACTGAAAAAACTCACGATTTTGAAAATCAATAATCAAGCTAACTCTGACAACCGTTTTCACCGAATGATAGGGAAAAATGTCCATTCAGACGTTCTGCAAAAGTTTTCAGACCGTAAAGGAATGCGTTGGACAGATTCCAGCAAGGCCAGATCATCCCCCTGACCAACCCGTCAAGCCGGACCCGCATACTCCATTACTGGTCTGATATAAGTTCCATAGAGAAGTTTAGCGGTTTCTGTCGCATTTGTGGAAACTCTTCCAGAGTCGTCAGGTTATCCTCTTTGCCTTTAAATTGTATTAACCCTTGGTGTCCCACGACATTATTATTTTGGGAAAAAAAATTTTCTCGTTAATGTCATTCAAATAAGACCCCATATTTTTTTTTGTTAATCGCATTTCATATATATTTTTCAAAAGAAAGACTCTGAAGTATAGTCAAATCACCTTGGTACTTTTTGGTACCGTGAGATCCGTATTTGCCCATGAATGAAGGACAAATAAGTATCGTTGAGAAAACAAAATTTAACAAAAATCTATTTTATTCAATATCATGAAGTTTCGAAAACCAATTTTTTTTCTGATTGGAAC
This sequence comes from Coccinella septempunctata, assembly GCF_907165205.1. Classification (NCBI taxonomy): domain Eukaryota; kingdom Metazoa; phylum Arthropoda; class Insecta; order Coleoptera; family Coccinellidae; genus Coccinella; species Coccinella septempunctata. The sequence goes on along the minus strand of NC_058190.1, from coordinate 5,982,445 downwards.
AAAGAGGACTTCCTCTTTCTTAGATTATATCTGATGCTGTATTGATTCATCAGATCCCTGACTTCGGATCTACTAGAATAAAATTACCTTATTACAGCAAGGTCATGGTTTCATTTTCATCGAGTTTATACAGAATCGGAGAATTGCCCAAAGCGATATTCAGGAGACTCCAAAAAAGTCGGTGCCACCATTTCTTGGACCTCCTATCTACATCATAAATTCCCTTGAGTTTGTCTGCGCGGTACACTGCTCTCATGTATGTGTTATAATGTTTCATAATTTCTGGGCATTTTATGTTCCCCCTTGTACCGAAAAATATGTATGCCTATTCATGAGTCCCAGTAATGAACAGTTAATCTAAAGTCCTCACTTTAATACATACTATGTATATAAATGTGTAACAATATTTTTTGTGAGAGTGACTAGTCCGTAATGTCGTCAGAAGATGCAGAACTTTCTTCTAAGTTGACGATGACTGGTGTTATATCATCCATAATATTATCCAGTTTCCACATGTCTACCTCAACTTTTTTTTTGACATTCCACGCACTTTCTCCTTTTTCGGAAGTAACCCGTGAGAGAGCCTCTTGAAAAAGATTTTGGACGTCAGCCATTTTGAATGTGGTGTTTTTATATGCCACAAAATTCTTGACATCGGCCCGAATCAATTCAATAGGGTTCAGTTCGCAGTGGTAGGGCGGTAATCTAAGAACAGTAATATTTTGGGCCTTTGCGGTTTCATCCACGATGTGTTTTTCAAATTTTTTTCTGTTCTGCCTGACTATCTGCATCAATTGGGCTCTCATGAGGTCAGCGGTGAATGCAATATTTTTCGCTCTCAACCATTGTTGGATATCACCCTTTCTGTGTCGTGAGTTAGGAATTTTTTCCAGTTTTCTTGAATGGTAAGGAGCATTATCTAAAACTACTACTGCATTTTCTTCCAATTTAGGAAGTATACCCTCGAACCATTTTTCAAAGGCCTGACCATCCATTTCTTCATGATAGTCACCAGTTTTTTTGGATGAAAAGTCCAGAGTCCTCCAGTTAAAAAAAAACAGTGTCACTACCAGTATGACATACTATATATAATTCTTTGCCCTTTGCCTGGAAAAAATATATTCACTTCATTTGAAAAAGAATGAATAGTTTCACAGTAGACTTATCCTCAAACGTTTTTGAATACTTTTCTGGACCTCTCAGTTGTAGCATTTGAAATGTAGCTTCCTTATCTTCTTTGGTTCCTCTACCTTTGCTTATCCAAACATCAACTTTATTATAAGTAATGCACTCAGTGCATGTATCACTTCTGTATTACTATAATTATTAAAATAATTTTCTTCATTTTGGGACGAAGGTCCTGACTCACTGTAGGTCTTCTCTCGATGCTGAGTGTTCTACCTAATGAAATTGCTCGGCAGACGTAATCGATTAATTATTCACATCTGAAGAAAATGCAACTGGTTACATTCAAGTTTTTCAGTATTGCTTGAAGAGTGCCACCTGGCAATTTTTGGCATTATACAAAGGATCTCGAGATTCGGTTCGGACTGTGTATACAGAACGTGTGCAGAGCAACCAACAACAACCAGGTTGGGGTTCAGATTTTCTTTTAGCTTATAGAAATCATTGTTGACTCCTTGTCGTTTCATTCCCCCAAAGTTTGTATTGCAGTTATCTCCTCCAAACGCTACACATTTAGACAAAAGATCATGTTTTGGAAGTTGGTTTATGATCAATTCAGAAATGGTATCGGACGTTTCATTTACCGTGGTCTCTACTTCGAGGAGTTTCGTAGCGATTCCTTCATTTATTACATCGAGAATTGAACTACCAAAGGAAATAATTTCTCACTGCCATGGTTGCTAGCATCAGTAGCCGCCCTTATAAACGGAATGTTTTCTAAGTCATTTTTTATTAGTTCGGCAATCGACAAAGGACTCGAAACTCCTGTAGCTATTGCTATAGCTTTAGTACGATTACACGAATGTTTTTTAGCTATTTCTAATTTCTAGGCATTGTAGTTAGTTATTAGCAGTCTACCTATCTGAAAAGGATAAAAACTTTAAAGTAGGTGGGTTTTCAAAAAGTGTACTATGTAATTTAACATATTAATAAATATGTTATGATATTTTTTGGCATTTTTAGTGCATATGTCCTAAAGTAAACGCGATGGTTGTGTCTGAATTAGTGTTTTTTCAGATAATTTTCTGTTAGGGAAAATTCTTGGTTAGAAAGGTTTTTTCCTTTATTTTGAGAGGTCTCATTTTTCTAGATTTCTTATTTCTATGGTAATCAACCACCTTCTGTCACAAAGCTGCTGTGATCTGCATTGAATATAGAACCTTTAGGTTATCTACTAAATAGGTAATGCATATTTTGAAAATATTTTTTTCCCATTTAAAATTTAGGGTTTGCTGTTATTACGCTCACAGCGCTAAAAATAATTATATATCTATGTATAAATGTGAAATTTTGATAATTCTTTTCTTTTCTATTTGTTTTTTTTTTGTGCAATGGAGTTTTTATTGTAAAATTTAAGAGTGTAATAAATTCTTAATGGAACATATAAACTTAATGAATAATTTAAAGGGAATTTCCCACAAGGGTGATTATACGGGCAAAGCTTTTCCATTTCTTCTTTCAATTTAATCAGAACATTGTTTTGAATTGACAAAAGTGGAAAATTTGAGATGAAAGTACTATCCATTTGGTTTATATAAGTATTCATAAAATTAATTTGGAGGCAATTTTAAATTGCTAAACAATTCATTCTCTTTGTGATTTCTAAAATGAAAATATAATGTTTCATTAGTCAGTTGACTTTGGCTTTGCGAAAATTCATCACATAATTTGTATCAATGTTTTTCTAAACATTTTTCAATGAGATACTCAAAAACATAAGACAACACATTATTTTCTGGTAATCAAGTTCTGAGTAATCTTTAGGGTCAACTTTAAGAACTTCTGAGAAGACATTTGTCTCTATTGTGACTTTAGGGGAGGCATCTTTTATGCAAAATTATTTTTGAATAAACTTTTGAACTGGAGTAGGATTTGTGGCATTTCCTCCTTGATACCTAATATTGCCAAAGAAATTTTCTAGTGCATCTTGGTTTAGGTATCTAGTGCACATAAATTTCATCTTACCATTCATTTCTTCCCAAAGTAATAATACAGCTCTAATTCTTAATCGAACATAGAAACTTAACAAATAATTTGAAGGAAATTTCTCACAAGGGTGATTATAAGGGCAAAGCTTATCCATTTCTTTTTTCAATTTAATCCCAACATTGTTTTGAATTGACAAAAGTGGAAAATGTGAGATGAAAGTACTATCCATTTGGTTTATATAAGTATTCATAAAATTAATTTGGAGGCGATTTTAAATTGCCAAACAATTATTCTCTTTGTGATTTCTAATGTGACAATATAATGTCTCATTAGTCAGTTGGCTGTGGCTTTGCGAAAATTCATCACATAACTTGCATCGATGTTTTTCTAAACATTTTTTATTAAGATACCCACACACATAAGACAACACATTCTTTTCTGGATCTACTTTAAGAACTTCTGAGAAGACCTTTATCTCTAATGTGACTTTAGGGGAAGCTTCAATTTTTAAGTCATCAAAATTAATGAGTATTTCGGACAAATCTTTTATGCAATTTGCTTCTTCCAACTGCTCAAAAAATTGAAGACAAAAATTCTTTTTGAATAAACTTTTGAACTGGAGTAGGATTTGTGGCATTTCCTCCTTGATATCTAATATTCCCAAAGAAATTTTCTAGTGCATCTTGGTTTAGGTGTCTAGTGCACATAAATTTCATCCTACCATTCATTTCTTCCCTAAGTAACAATTATTATAGAATTATAGAAACTTCTGACTAGAAGATTCGGATTGACTTATTCATGCCATCCTTATGTTGAATGACTATGCTTCCAGCGAAGAGTTGAATGTTCATAAATCAAATGGAAAAATTTATGGTTATGGAAAATTGAGAAGGGAGGACAGGTATGGTAGCAGGGGTGGAAAAATGTAATTAGATTTGTTTTGTAGATGTCAAGGCAACTTATGAATTCTTTCGTTTATCAACTGAAAAATTGCAGCTTTTTTGCTGGATAAAACTGGTTCAACAGGCTTACCTTTGCAGTAGCAAATTTGTGATTTCCTTCTATTCAGCCTAGCTCGTAAGGAGTTGATTGTCCTCTTCATATCTTTTTGTCTCTTCTTAGAGATTTTGAAAATTTTTTCGAATGTGAAGTTCCAACGGGTGCACGCAAAGGAATATCTGAAAAAAGAGAAGTTGTGGTAATCTAATTATATAATGAAATAATTTATTTAATATAAGATAAATAAGTAGTGCTCCTTATTATTTTTGTGACAGATATGTACGAAGACTTAGCATCAGTATTTGAAATTACACTCTCAAGCTGCTTGCTTTCCATCTCAGGTGGTTCCTCCATCAATGGAATGATTACTGCATACAGAAAATAAAATATTGAATATATGATTATTGAGTAATGCATTCAGTAATGCATTGCGGATATGTAGGAAGACTCACCATCAGTATTTGTAACAATATGCTCTCTTTCCATCTCAAGTGGTCCCTCTGTTAAGGGCATGTTTACTGCATACATAAAATAAACTATTGAATATATGATTAAGAAATAAAGCATTCAGTAATGCATTGCAGATATGTAGAAAGACTTACTATCAGTATTTGTAACACACTCAATATGCTCGCTTTCCATCTCAGGTCTTGGTTCCTCCATCATTGGAATGCTTACTGCATACAGAAAAAAAACTATTGAATATATGATTAATGAGTAATGCATTCAGTAATGCATTGCAGATATCTAGGACGACTTACCATCAGTGCTCATTTTATCAGTTTCAAACTGCTTACTCTCCATCCCACCAGGTTCTTTTGTCGGCCCCGTCATGCAATGGATGCTTCCTGCAAATAGCAACTCACATGGATGGAATTATTTGAATTGACTTGCAGTAAAGTGTTCACTACACATGGTGTACCGTTTACTGAAGTCAATGTCTTCACGCCCTGAGAATTCTACCCACTTTAAAGCACTGAAAATATAAATCTAATCAATACCCCACTCACGTGGTACGAGTTTCAATACTTACGTTTCCATTTTCTTCGGCAAAGTTAAAAAACTGATATTCGGGGAACTCCTCTTACTGCAGTTTCCACAGTTCCGCACCATACAATAATTGCTGTAAGACATGTTGAGCAGAGAGTTTATATAACAATTTTGAAATCGTTTTCACTGAGAAAAAACACAAAAAACCGTACGAAATCAAAACAAAACAGCTAGGTTATGTATGAAAACAGCCATGTGCGATCATCATTCTCCAATGTGGACTGGAAATAACTCACAAAATTTAAAATTTTGTTTCTGCAAATGGCCCCCGAATAAATATTTTGACCATTCCTAGTATTTTAGTACAACAATTGAACCACTAGATGGCGCTCACGCTAGTGTATACGCTTGGTTTCCTATCTTCCTAGTTCTATAATCTTGCTTGATACCTAATATTGCCAAAAAAAATTTCTAGTGCATCTTGGTTTAGATATCTAGTGCACATAAATTTCATCCTACCATTCATTTCTTCCCAAAGTAACAATACAGCTCTAATAGTTTGTCTCTAACCTTCAATGAATTTGACAGTATTTGTTATGTCTTTATTATACCCTTTTATTATCCTAAGACTCTCAAAAATGCCCAATAATTTCAAAAGGTGATCTTTTTGATCAGTGGTGCCTTGAAAAGGTATATTTGAAAGTTTCGGTGCTTGAAAATTTGATGCATTCAGAACATCGAACAATTTATCAATTCGTGCGATGAACTCCGGCGTATGAATGGCATCAGCGGGTAGATAATAGAACGATACAAGTGTTTCTATCCCACATGCTACCGTAGTACTAAAAACTTGAGCAGCCAAAGAAACATTCATTTTTTGGAATGAATTGGGATTGATAAAGAGTTCTGAGATCCGAGGAATTAGCCGATTCCTTCTACCCACATCATAATTGAACAATTTTTCTATATAGATCTTCTTAATTACCTTTTCTCCTAATTTGAAATTGTCATGTCCATAAGAAAACTACGTTTGGTGATTTACAAATTTATTCGATATACAATTTCTCAATCTCGACTACCAACATAAAATCTTTCCGAATACTGAACTCTCCAACGCATGTGGAAACCTAGATAATTAATTAATCATGCGCACACAATATATTACAATCTCCCCCATTTAAATAAGTACAATTTGATTTAATCAGAAATTACAATAACATCTTAATCTAAGAATTCAAATAGGTATGTATTTTAATTTTTTAAATTTTATAATTTTTGTTTTTTTTTGTTATTTTCATAAATATCACAAATACGATCAAAATTAATTTAACAATATGATTCCAAAATAATAATTTACAATCAAAAATTTTTATTTTTTATTTATGTAATATAGAAATAATCAATTAATAGAATTAACTATTATTATACAATATACAATCAATTATCATTACTATACAATTATTATGCAATATATAATTAATTACAATATACATATAAACAGAAATACTGGATCTTAATTTCATTTATTTAAATTTTTCAAGCGTTCAGATCTCCTTATACTTATATCATCTTTCAAGTCTTTATTTATATCATTGTCATTATTTAAAAATTTCAACATTTGATTAACATGTCTTTTTATAATTCGTCCTCCATCACATAACAAGTTAAATGTAACTGGTGATAATTTTTCAACAATTTTTGCTTGAACTCGGTGCCTCTTATTATTGTTGTAAACATCTACTAAAACCACGTCACCCAACTTGAAATCAATTTTACTTATTTTATTTTTATCTGACATATTGAATTGTTTAAAAGATGTTTCACTGACTAAATTTTCTCTTAAAAGATGAAACCTCGTTTTAATCTCCCTTTTGAAAATAATATCTGATGGTGATTTTCCCGTTGTCGAATGCTTCATTGTACGATAATCAAACAAAAATGAATTCACAGCAAAATTTAATGACGACTTACCCTCTCCTGTAATTTTCAAAACCTTATTTTTAAATGTACCCACAAAATTTTCTGCTGCTCCATTAGTTGCTGGGTGATAGGGTGGAGAATATGTGTGCCGTATACCTAACGATTTCAAAAATTCATTAAACTCTTCACTTGCAAATTGTGGACCATTGTCTGAGACTAAATGATCACACAATCCAAACCTTGAGAAAATAGAATCAAAAACTTCAATCAATTTGCTAGCTGAGGTGTTATTTTTCATATTTATAGCTTCAGGCCATTTACTATGTGCATCAACTATGACTAAAAACATATTTCCTTGAATAGGTCCTAAAAAATCAGTGTGTAACCTGGACCATGGGTTAGATGGAAATGGCCATTGAAAAGTACTGATTTTGTTATTTTGTTTTCTATTTTTCACACATAACTCACAACTATTTGCTAATTTTTCTATATCATCGTCCAAACCCGGCCACCAAAAAAACGAACGAGCTACTTGTTTCATTCTAACAATACCAAAATGAGACTGGTGAAGTGATTTCAATAAAGTTTTTCGCAATACTTTTGGTATTATTAGTCTAGAACCTCGAACAAGACATTCATTCTCAATACTTAATTCTGTTTTCTTATCGAAATACATTTTCTCTTCCAAAGAAATATCATTTGAATTTTCTACCCATCCAAACATTAACTTTCTTTTCACATCACATAAAATCTTATCTTTTTTTGTTTCTTGCTTAATCAAATTTAAATCAATCAAATTACTTTCATTTTCAATAAAGTTTATAACATCTAATTCAGAATCAAACACAGCCATCTTATCTCGTACTGCTAACCTGGAAAGCGCATCACAATTACTGTTTTTAGATGATGAAATCAATTCAATCTTGTATTTGAAACCCGATAAAAAATATATCCATCTTAACAACCTATTCTGAACTGTAACATTCAATTTCTTCGAATTACCAAATATATACTTTAAAGGTTGATTATCAGTTTTAAGAATAATTTCATTACCAACAATATAATGATAAAATTTCCTAAACCCGAAAATTATAGCTGCTGCCTCTTTATCTAGAATAGATCTATGTAATTCATTATGAGGTATTAATTTAGAAGCAAAGGCAATTGGTCTCTCTGTACCGTCTGAAAATCTGTGAGACAAAATAGCTGACAACCCTGAGTAACTTGCGTCTGTAGCCAATACTAAAGTAATATCTTGCTGATATGGAACTAAAACTTTATCCGATGCTAATTCCTTCTTTACCCAATTAACTGCTTGATCACAATTAGAATTCCAATAAAATTTGCTCGCTTTCAAAACATCGTACAACACCTTTAGTTCATCAGCTCGCTTATACAAAAATGACTCGTAAAAATTTACTAACCCTAAAAATGCTTGAAGTTCTTTTTTAGTTTTTGGAGAAGGCATATTAACAATTGAATGAATTCTACTAGGAGATGGTGATAAACCTTTTTTGTCCAATTTGAATCCTAATATCTCTATTTCAGATCTGAAAAATTCACATTTTGATTCGTTTACTTTAAGTCCTGCTTCATTCAACTTATAAAATATTTTTTCTAAATTATCGAGATGCTCTGAATCATTCTTGCCTGTGCAATAAATATTATCTATGTAAATTTCAATATTCGGAATACCTTTCAAAATATCAGTAACAATATCTTGACATTCTGCTGGGCTGGAGGCTACACCCTCTGGCAATTTTTTGTACCTGAACAAACCTTTCTGTGTGATTATTGTCAATGGATCTCTACAATCTTCAGCAACTTCAAATTGCATAAATGCATGTTTTAAATCAATTTGGGACCATTTGGTTCCAACCTGTAACGTCTGAAATACTTTTTCTTTCAAGGGTAATGGATATCTTTTAATAATTATTTGAGGGTTCACTGTTAATTTAAAATTTCCGCATAAACGAACTCCTTCCCCTTTCACCACAGGAACTACTGGAGTAGCCCATTCACTCACCTCAACTTGTTCCAAATTACCTATTCTTACCAAACGATCGATTTCTGCATCTACTTTGTCTTTCAAAGCGAAAGGGACATGATAAGGTTTACATTGAATTGGTTGATAATCTTTTTTGAAAGTTAGTTTAATAGATTTACCTTTATATTTACCTGGGCTGTTGTCAAACAATTGGGGATATTTTGATTTAAAATGTGAAATAATACTGTTATGATCATTCAAGCAATTCAACGTAAACTGAGGTTTAAAAGTTATCGGCCACATACCCAAGGCTTGAAGCCATTGCCTTCCTATTAAATTTTTCCCGTTACCTGCCAAAACGTAAGCTTTCAAATTTGCTTCAACCCCTTCGAAATGCACCTTAAGATCGGTCAACATGCCCATTACATTCAACTTTGTTCTGTCATAGCTGGACAATGAAATATCTGCCTTGTGGATTTTCTTAGCTGCAAAATAATTAGCTACCGTTTTTTCTGAAAACACAGTCACATGTGAACCTGTATCAACTTCCAATTCTACCTGATTATTATCAATAATTAATTTCAAACTATGAGGTTCTACCACAATATTGTTTACCTGAAATTCAGTAAAATCGTTTTGCTGCATATAATAAAAATCTAAATCAGAACTATCCAAATCTTCATTTTCTAATATGTTGTCATTGACTAAATTAATTCCGTTTTGTTTTTTTAGACATGCTCTATCAATATGACCTTTTACATTACAATAATTACAAGTTTTCCACCTAAGTTTACAGTCTTTTGCGAAATGATTAAATCCACCACAACAATAACATTTATTATTATTACGCGTTTTTGAGGTTATATGTACCTGAGAATTGTTTGACACATTCGACCTACGGCTGCCGTTTCTGTCTTCTCGTCTGTAGTTACTGCTCCTGTTATCGTGTTGTCTTTGTCTATTGTCTCTGATGAGTTTCTGGCTCTGGTCTTTGGAAGTGGAAGCCGCGGCTGCGTTGTTTGGTTGCGAAGATTTGAATTTTCCTTCTGCGTTTCCGCTTCCCCTTCCTCTGTATTGTTGATGATTGGAATATTTTGAACCAGCCTTATTCATGTAAAAAATTGTATCTTCAGACACAGCATCTGCGGACTTCATTGATAAGGAATTTTTTATAGCTGCTTCTCGATCCTCCGCTATCTTCACCGCACTTTGAAATGTTAGATTTTCTTGACGAAATAATTCCACTTTTGTTTCGTGATTTATGAGTCCAAATACAAATTGATCACGAAGAGCAATATCAAGGTCCTTGAAATTACAATAAAAAGATCTTTCTTTCAATTTTGTAAGGAATGCGTGTATCGATTCCGAAGGTAATTGTTTCGTGGTGTAGAATTTATTCCTTTCGGAAATTTCTGAAGGCTTTGGATGAAGATGAGAGTTCATGATATTAACTAAATCAGAGTAGGAAAGATCTTTAGCCTTTTTTGGTGAAGTTAAATTGCGAAACAACATGAAAGTCTCTTGACAAACTCTTGTTAACAGTTCTGCACTTTGTCTTTCCGGCGGAATACACTGACACTCGAAAATTAATTCTAGTCTTTCGATAAAAACTTCCCAATTGTCTTTGTTTAGGGTAAAACTTATTTTATTAAAGTCAGACATGTCGCACCGGTATAGTTCCTTCTTTGTGAAAGTTTCGTTTTTTCCACGAAGTTTTTTGACGAGCGTTTTTCGTAAGTTATCAACACTATCAGTTTCACTCACAGTAACGTTATACGTTTTTAGTTTTTCAATTAGTTCTTGTTTATTAAGTTCGTACACCCAGCTCACTCTCACTTCACTGGATGGACTTCTTCCTCTGGAACTAGGTTGAGAACTTGCAGCACCATCTGCGTCCGACATACTCTTTCAAATTCATAAGCCGGAATAATAATCCAACTATTTTTACCATAATCCTCGTCGCCAGATTATTGTCATGTCCATAAGAAAACTACGTTTGGTGATTTACAAATTTATTCGATATACAATTTCTCAATCTCGACTACCAACATAAAATCTTTCCGAATACTGAACTCTCCAACGCATGTGGAAACCTAGATAATTAATTAATCATGCGCACACAATATATTACAGAAATTATAATTAAAAAGATTGTTCCTTGTGCCCTTCAGTAGATGTGGGGTATCGAAAATATGAAAAATTTTTCTTCCATCAATATAGAAATAAGGCTCATCAATCTCCTCTGAAAATTTAGAAAAATTTGAACCTTGGTTACTTATTAATGCCAAAATATTCAATCCTATCTGACTCAATTTTCTTATGCTTGTGGTTATTATCTGATGCAAATATTTCACTTCACAAGAATTATGTGCTGCTTCCAATTATGTTGGATACCCCTCGCCATGATAGCCAACACACAATTTGTCTCTAATGTTCACCTTTACTTCTGTTTAACTTTAAAATAATGGCGAGTTGCAAAATCTTAATTATAACTAAGAAAATAAATAACATTTTGTTAGCCTTATATGGACATTTTATCTCTAAGAGACCATAAGGTTAATTATTTTTTAATAGAATTCCATCAGCAGAATATACCAGCCAAATTTCGCTTCTGCATATTATTAGGCCCATCTTCAGTACTGACAACCCTGTCTTCTTTTCGAAAATTTCTCGAGCCAATGGTTCATATTTTATACCACGTCTGGTATAAACATTCGAGAATTGCTTGGGATAGAAATATGTTCTACATTTCTGTTCCAAATCATTTTTCGAATAAGTATACAGATCATAGCATGGAGAACCAGTGACTCGAAATTTTCTTTCTTGCTCCCAGAAAGCCTTATTGGATTCAGTTGCCATACATACATTTAAAGAATCGAACATAGCCAATTCACTGTATGTGATAATACACTGAGGGCATTTGAAATTCTTCAGAAAATCAGAATTTTCTGCATTTCTATTAACCATTTTACATGTTTCTGTGCTGAACATCTTAGTGGGTGCCTTATTCAAATTCTTCATTCTGAAAATACATGAAAATTACAGATTCAAAGGTTCAAATGAGATTGTAGTTATTTACTTATGAGATGCAATGCTGGATGAAGGCATCTTATTTATTATTATTATTAACAAATTTCCTTATATCTTCTCCATCCTGTGATGATAGTTGATGCACAAGGGAAGCTTCGTCTTTTAGGCAATTCGTTTCCAAAAGTGGAATAGCTTGATATTTGGATTTCGTCTCATTTTTTTTCTTTTTTCACCAGCATTTTAGGTCGGTGCTTGAAATTTTCTCAAGTTTGAGAAGGTCAGTCCTGAAACAAATAACTAACAATTATACTGTGTACATATGATTGTCAAATTGCAAGTCCCGATTCAGACGTCAAATACATTGGATTTATACAACCTGGTGCAATATAATAGAATTGCTGAGACATGTTTGCACCTCCCTCCTAAACCGGCCTTACAAAAACAGGTAAATGCTGATATTATGGCCGAACCTTCATCGATTATAATTTTCTCCTTAATTTCGTGAGGATCTGAGGAGAGAGAGGGCCGATGTTTTTGCAAACACAAACCAAAAATTTCAATGACTCTGCTACTCTTTCCCAAATTTCCACACATCGTAATATGATGATGGCTCGAAACTCCAATTTTTCGATTTTCACAATTTCGGTGGACATCTTCTTTCTTTCAATTTATTGCGTAACTCTGGTTTACTTTTTTTACCTCAAACTTCACACTGACACATCTAATGAGTTATTGTTCGTGGCTATGCTAACGCAATATTTTTTTTATGCGTGGAACTGGTCTAGGCTAACTAGATATCAATACATCCTCGTATCTCTTACTTTGGAAAAAAATATTTTTTAGAACATATACATATTTAATTAATTGAAACGAAGTACTGCAGTGTGTAGTTTATTAAACTTCAATTAAGAACCGAGCGCTTTCGACAATGTCATCATCAGGGTTCCCTGGAAGGGTAACTATGATTATTACAAGAGAGAGAATTTATTTTGATGATTACCCGTCCAGGAATAACACCACAGGCGGCATGCGGAAGAGTCAATGCAAATTAAAACTTGAAACTTTAAAACTAAACGCTAGAATCGGGTCCAGTTTTTGCCAGAAGGAACAAACGAATACAAACGCAAACATCTGTCATTCGACGACAAGACAGATAAGTGACCTCCAAACGAATGAAGGGTGACTTATGACAGATGAAACAAGTGGCACGCAAATCAGTGGTGCCACCCTACAATAACATAATCTATGAACACACACAGTGTCAACAAACAGACGACAAATTAATATAGCACACTAACAACCGTTGAAACACGTGTAAAGCAATGAAATTTCATTTTCATTAAACAAACAATTGTTTCTGCAGTCTCTTAATGTCTTTATACGTTTCTCAGGAACTAATTTCTTTCTTATCGATACGTATTCTTTACCGGCACTGTGGGCAGTTTTTCTAACATTACATTTCCAATTTTCAGGATTTCTTACTCTCTTTCGTTTTAGTGATTTGGGCATTGTAGTTTGGGCAAGTTCGACTGCATTATCCGCACAAACGTGTGCATCGGTTTCACTAGGCAATGTAGTTTTGGCATGTTCAGCTGCATTATCCTGGGACGCCTCATCAGAAAATTCGCTCTCAGAAGTGTTGTGTGGTGGTAAATATTCATTGTCTATGTCGGAATCATATCCATCAAACCTTTTGAAAATTTCTGGGAAGTTTTCTAGAATTCCTGCAGCTGCAGCACTTGCAGCAGCTTTGTGTTTGTTGATCTTGTTCCTAAAAGGCCACAAAATTCATTCATCATAAACCCAAAAACAAAATGAAATAACAATCTTTATTACCTTAAATGAGCAAGTGTTTCGTTTTCAGATTCAGAATCGTTTGAATGGCTATCCATATCTTCCAAGAACTCTTCTCTAAAATATTGAAATATACTTTCAATACATTATTTCATCATAAATAAATTCAACCTAACCTCACTTTTCAATTTCCAATTATTATTTATCCTCTAGCTCTTTTTTAACTCACTAATACCTGCACAGTTTATATCATTGAGTCTTTTCACTTCCTATTCACAGACGCACAATGTTTTTCAATTGATCTTTCGACTATTAACTTCACAACGATCATTTTCCGACCGGATACGTAGAAGTTCTGGTTTAAAAATGACAAAATTGTATGTAGTAGGTATGCTGAATATATTATACTTTTGTTGCTGGTGGTATGTGTCACATACCACTTAGTAATTATGATTTTTTCCATACAACTATGTAACAAAGTTGTATGTGTCACATACCACTTCGTAATCGTGATTTTTTCGATACAACTATGTTTTTCTGGTTGTACACAATTCAAGATATAACATGGAACCTTGGAACTCTGTAGAGTGACGATCCCATGCACATACAACAATGTTATACCAAAAACGCAAAATCGTAAAAAATGCGACATACAACAGTGTAACTCTAACGTGACGAGATGTAGAGCAGAATATTTCGAATGTAATAGTAAGAAAAGGCATAGTGATGGAGTGAATGTTGAGAGGAAAGTTATGTACATGATATTCTAACGAGCCACATGCAAAAAATGATTACTTTTTTGTTGTATGAAAAACGTACTGTACCTTTTGAGACTTTAATCGAGTGATTATTATAAAATAATAGGTATTATTACATTCGAATTGACTGAGAAGGTTGAGAGTGCACTAAAAAATCACGTTAACAATTCACAATTCACTTGAGCGAACGAAGAATCTAGAATCGAATGAATTGAATTGAGCAGATTCAACAGGTTCCACCGGTTTTTTTGAACAGCTGATTGATAGCGATTTAAAGGTTACGTTCACAGAAGCATGTAACGATAAACGTAGTCACTGAGTTGATAGAGTTGTGCACCGAGCTGATAGAGTTGGGTTAAAAATTACTCCACGATATTATCAAAATCTTCATCATCTAATGATTCCAATTTCATAAAAATCTCCTTCATTACAATCAACAATTAAAATCCTATGCAAAGCTATTCCCATCACCAAATATTCCTAGTTTACCTCTCGTTTTTTGCTTGGATCTAGAGTAAGAACAGTATTTTGGTTCTGTATCGTCTCATCTAGGAATTCTTTGATTTCTGTCCTCTTCTGTACTCCACTTGTTGATGGTTCATCAATAGATGGATAATTTTCAGCAATACCTGGACCTGGAAAAGAATCGCTTCTCTTTTCGATCAGAGCAACTGCATGTATGTGTTTACATAATGCAGTTTTTACTGTGTATTCTGGACAAGTACATTTGTATTTATGAATGCAGATTCTACATTTATCACAATACATAGTTCCACAATCATCATCACACAATTCATTATAATCGACTATATAAAATTGGTCCCCCACCTTACTTGAGAAAACCTTAAACTCACCAGAATCTAGACAGACAACTTTCTCTAAAACTTCTTTTTCTGTCTTTATATGAGCCTCTCTATTAACTCTAGATTGGTAGAAATTAACATTTGACCTTTCAGACTCGATGACTCTTCTCCACATTTTTTCATTAACAAGGTCTTCTAATAAGTCTAATAACTTCTCGATTCTGGAATTGATAGGTTGTCAAGTGAAAAGAGTAGTTTATATATATTAAATTGTACCGTAAATTTTGATGTCCCTTCATTTTATTATATTTAAGTACTTTATGTAGGCTCTCAATAGCCATATTGGTATTTATTCCTACATTTATTCTGTGGCAGTGGGCCCACATCATAATTCTCTCATTGCACTGGAAATAATGACTGAAAATAAAGAAAGTATTGAAATGATTTTGACCATACTGACTATATGGTAATTTACTTCTGTAAGTATTTCAAGAAATCCAGTTCATTTTCTTCTTCAAGATATTTAAAATATTCATCTTTCAATTCTAGAAATTTTGAAATACTGGTCTCTTTCAAGATATTTCTCATTCTTAGTTTCATTCCTTTCTTATTATCCGGTTTCTTCAATTTATTCCTTTCTTGAATATTCCAGTTTTTGATGACATGCCAAGTGCAGAGTAAGCGTCTTGGCTTTTCAACATCATCCATTGCTTCGCACCAAGCATTAAAATATTTTATGTCATCATCTGTCATAATGTATTTGCACCTTAGGGACACTTGAAGTCTTGCTTTTAATGACCTGAAAAATATTTTCTGGATCGTTTGATCCATACGATTACTTATCAGAAATGCTACTGGGAATCCCATATTATTTTCATTCTTGACTAAAACTGTGGTGAGTCCCCAATTCCTGATATTTGTTCCATGGATGCCGTCAATGCAAATGATTTTGCTGTATTTTCTTAGCTTTTTTTCCATAATTTTATTCATGAAGGTTGAAGCGAAATCCTCGTTTCTCAGCTCAGGGTAATTTTCCCCTAACAAAGTTGAAATATCAGGAAAATACAAATAATCAGTGAAAAAATATTACCTATCTGTTTGAACAAAAAAACAGTATTTTCTTCTTGACTATTCATTTCTCCTACTTTCAGGGCTGTTACTGTCATGTCATCTGTATCACGCTGTTTGTTTATATTGAATTTACGTATAATATATGCAAGATCCCCTCTTGTTAATAAATTCATTCAGACCAGAGAAATGTTTTAGCGGGAGATGCGCTGCACTCTGATTGGTCGATATGATTTGGCATCTTGGAGACAATTAATGTATGCCCTTTTTCCCCCGATCTTTCTCTCCCACGCTATGGGTGGTACCAAAACGTCCCAAAATCGAAATCATTGAACGATCATTATTGCTGAGTTGAAAAATCAGCGTTCCCAAGCTCGGTGGTTACAACAAAACTTCGGCTACTTTGAATTCTGAGAACTGTTTTCCTCTCAGGTTCTCCAGACTAATAAATCTTTCTTAATCTACATGACTGACCGTTTTCACCCGTTCTGAAGTCCTTATCACCAGATATTGGAATCAATTACATAGGCCGGCGATCGCCGGTTGCTCTCCGAAAACGTACATTGTATGAATAGAATATCTGCGGATTTTCTGACTGAGTGACACTAACTCTTCCAACTCTTATCGAGCTGGTTATTATTTAAATTCCCGCGACTTGATACCGCCTGATCTCAAGCGCCTCAAGGTGTCATATTTCCACTTAATAATCGCCTCTGCAGCACGGCTGCAACAATGTATAAAAATTCTAGGGATACCTCTTTCGAATTATGCCAAATTTATTCGGAATCTCGTATTCCGATTTATTACAATACTCCCTCCTTTAAAAAAGTTTTGGCATTTGATGCCCTAACTCTTTCCTAAAACTAACTTTCACAAAATTGAGTTTCATAAAAGAATTTATCTCACAATTTATAGTTCCTTCCCTATTACTCAACCTACTACTGTTCTAAACCACTAAGGTGGTTTGTTCTCCGCACAAAAATAAAAGCAAAATTCATAACTCTCCCGGTACCACTTAGCTATCCTCTCGCATCGTTCTCACATCCTCGTAATCATATGGAATAACTCTTCAGGTGAAAAACCAAAATTTACCTCAGCTAGAAAAGTTCCTTTACACTGCACGCCGGTTTTTCTCTCCCACGCTATGGGTGGTACCAAAATCGAAATAATTGGACGATCATTCTTGCTGAGTTGAAAAATCAGCGTTCCCAAGCGCGGCGCTTACGAGAAAATTTCGGCTACTTCGAATTCTGCGAACTGATTTGTTCTTAGGGTCTCCAGACTAATAAATCCCTTCAATCAACATGACTGACCGTTCTCACCCGTTCTGAAGTCCCTATCATTGGATATTGGAGTCAATTACAGATCTCCTTACTGACGGTCATGAAAAAACACTTTCAGCTCTTATCGATCAGGTTATTATTTAAACTCCCGCGTCTTAATACCGTCTGATTTCAAGCGTCTCAAAGTGTCATATTTACAACGCCTTTGCAGTTCTGCTGCAACAGTGTATGAAGCTTCTAACGATACCCGTTCGAATTATGCCAAATTTATTCGGAATCTCGTATTCCGATTTATTACATCCGACAGAAACGGATATTTTTCGGAGAGCCAGGGGGCCACTCTTCACTTAGGGGCCCTAAACGCGCGCTTAGTGCACTTCTGGGATAATCCGCCACTGATAAAGCCTAAAGCTCTCCTCTGCGGCTTCACACAAATCTGACAGTAGGAGGGGCTTTAATGAAATTTCCATATTGCTTCCGCCCTTGCCATTGAGAAACTATAATTTCAGTTTCAAGTGCACTTTTGCATTTTGTGCACATGACACACTTCTTTATTTTTCTAGTCTGATATATCCTACCACATCTTCACAATAAGAAGTTAAATCCCACACAGCAGATGAAGAAAAATTATAATTCCATTTGCTATGTGATAGGGGAGACCGGGGCTAGTTGACTCATTTTTGAGATTTTTTTTTAGAGAAACCTAGGCAAATTCTAATGAGTCACTTTTGCATTTTGTGCACATGACACACTTCTTTATTTTTCTAGTCTGATATATCCTACCACATCTTCACAATAAGAAGTTAAATCCCACACAGCAGATGAAGAAAAATTATAATTCCATTTGCTATGTGATAGGGGAGACCGGGGCTAGTTGACTCATTTTTGAGATTTTTTTTTAGAGAAACCTAGGCAAATTCTAATGAGTCACTTTTGCATTTTGTGCACATGACACACTTCTTTATTTTTCTAGTCTGATATATCCTACCACATCTTCACAATAAGAAGTTAAATCCCACACAGCAGATGAAGAAAAATTATAATTCCATTTGCTATGTGATAGGGGAGACCGGGGCTAGTTGACTCATTTTTGAGATTTTTTTTTAGAGAAACCTAGGCAAATTCTAATGAGTCACTTTTGCATTTTGTGCACATGACACACTTCTTTATTTTTCTAGTCTGATATATCCTACCACATCTTCACAATAAGAAGTTAAATCCCACACAGCAGATGAAGAAAAATTATAATTCCATTTGCTATGTGATAGGGGAGACCGGGGCTAGTTGACTCATTTTTGAGATTTTTTTTTAGAGAAACCTAGGCAAATTCTAATGAGTCACTTTTGCATTTTGTGCACATGACACACTTCTTTATTTTTCTAGTCTGATATATCCTACCACATCTTCACAATAAGAAGTTAAATCCCACACAGCAGATGAAGAAAAATTATAATTCCATTTGCTATGTGATAGGGGAGACCGGGGCTAGTTGACTCATTTTTGAGATTTTTTTTTTAGAGAAACCTAGGCAAATTCTAATGAGTCTATAAGTTTTTTATTCATATAATATTTGTAAAACAAAAAAAGGGGTTCAAAAAAATCATTCCGAATCGCTGTTGCAGTTTTCACAGATGTAAAATACCTCTGCCCCACTGCATTGCTCATGGGCCCACATTCGGCATCTTGTGCCCTCGATCCATTCTTCACCAGGTGTACACCTGTTGAAATATTTATCCAAACACACAAGGCAGAAATAGTCCTCATCACTCTCTGAATCATCCTTTTCTAATTTTGATTTTGTTTTTTTGTTCGAAACAGACTTCTTCATTTTCTGCGCTGCAGATTTCTGAATCTTTTTTGTGGTTTACAGATTTTTGTTCATTCTCCAAACAATTTTTAATTGGAGTATCAGTCAAAATTTGGGTGAATCTTTTTCTTTTATTTAAATTTTTTTTCTGGGTGCTGCCTTTGGAAATGGCCTCCGAGCCTCTGGTGTCACTGGTGATGGGGGAGTATTAGGAGGCGAAATCAGCCGAGAAGGACCTGCAACAGAATCATCAGCAGAAAATTGGGAGTTTGTTTCGGTTCCGATATTGGGGAGGGTACACCCTAGCATTAATTCTTCATCTGCAAATATATTTTCATTGAACTGACAAATGCCCGATACTTGGAAAACTGCTTTGATGTTTGATGGAGTTGCGGCGAGATGGAAACACGAATTGATTATTCCCGGGATGTCACAAATCGTCATCGTTCTTCCCTGATGATTTGTTATCCATGCATCGCATGCTGAATTGACATACTTTTTCAAAGGTCCGTAGACACTTCGGTCCATAGGTTGCAATTTGTGACTGCAGTGTGGTGGGAAAGGAAGGACGGTCACACCATGTGACCTTTCTTCACATCAAAACGCAAAATACCCGGGCTGCCAAGCGAGGGTATCCACGGCTCACTCAGTGAAGATGGGGTGGGTTCAATGTTCGGAACCGATAAAAGAGATTGGGGCGCCAGGTAGATTTCTTTCACCCCTATTAGGAACAGTAACAACCTCAAATCAACCAAACGAGTTGTACTGAAGAACGATTCATTCAGGCAGCAAATAAAATACACGGGCCTACTTGTATGGCTATAGTTGTATTGAACGCCAAGGGGGGTTTGTGGTGACTGATAATAACCGTAATACTTCGAAAGGATGGCCTTATATATAATTAACCGAAATCGCGTCGCTTGAGCTCAGGCGCAGCGCGAGGTTCTTCAGAACTCCCAAATGTACGAACAACACTAATATACGTTCAATTTAACTGCACAGAACATCAACGTCACCAGGCTGACGTACTCTAACTAAATTAATCTATATCTCATTCCACTAGCAATAGAATGTGATAATAATAGCAATACGTTAAGGTTTTACAATATAAACCGTTATCGTTAACGAAAACAACAATATAATACGATATGCAACTTCTATAATACACTTGAGTGTCCTGAGAGTTCTCTCTCCGCTCCTGAATGGGGAGATGGCCTCTTTGGTATGCAATTCTACAAGGTTTCTGATGCTAACGGCTCCACTTGGACTGGATTTCACGAGTAGTTCTAGAAGGCTCGACTTGGACTGTGACTATACTAGGATTTCTAGGACTTCCTCCCTATACGAGGATTTCAAGGACTTCCTCCCTATACAAGGATACTTCTCCCTACACTAGGAAGTCTACTAGGATACGTCACCCTACACGTCTCCCTACACTAGGACCCTGTCGATACGAAAGAACGTAAGAACTTAATCCTCACCATATAAGGAAGAATGAATGACAACATAATGTATCACAAAAGATGGTTTTATACATACCCAGTTCTTCGTGGGAACAATTGAAATCTAACGTGAATCCACCAAATCTTTTCAAGCTCGAATATGCAATCAGACAGCCAAAACCTCAGTCCTATCACAATAAACGCAGGATGCTCCCAACTAATTCTTCTAAGTCAACGAATTTCACGGCAATAGCTGGTAATGGAAAGAAAACAGCACACAATAATGAATTTGCAGAACGACGTACGACGAACATACCTGTATGAAGAAAAACTTCACGTGCCACAGCGAAGAAAGCTCTCGATCAATCCTCCTTAAGGAGATACGCCAATATAGAATCCAAATAAACCAGTTCGGCAGGAGATCAAACAGATACCCGAAGATTAATCCCACAAATGGACGATTTTAATTATTGAAAACTCCAGAAATTCCTGATGGATACCTCCGAACTTACAAAATGGCTAATTACACAGAAAACTCATCTGACGCTATCTAACTTCAAAACTCTGTGGGCAACTAAAATAAAACGTCAAGATCTAACCCCACTTGACCGGTAGCGGTAAATAACAGTAGGCCGATCGCCCCACATCAACATAACCTGCAAATTCAATTCGTACCGTATTATTATTTGAAACCGTTACAACCATGATCTTTGCAATAATTCAGGGCATCAATCGACAATTGGGAATCATGATTATCTAGTAACAGAAGTGCAGGAGTTTATTTCGTTGTCTTTGTATTTTTCACAAAATGCTTAACGAACTTCAGAAAATGTTCCGCTTTCATCCATCCGGATGGAATTGAATCGCCTGCACTTCCTGGAGTGTGTTCCTATTAAGGAATAGATCCTCGAAATGAACTTTCGGAAATATGAAGAACGGTGGTATTGTGTTTCCCGAAGCTGATATAGCTGCAGCTAACGTGATCAGTGTTCCTCTTTCAGCAGAAACAATTCTACCAATTTGTTACAACCTCTGCGACCTACAACTCTGTCTGTCTGTTGTCAATCCAGTTTTATCCATATTCCATAAGTCACTAGGTCCAAGATGAAGGCGATCCAGCACAGTTTGAGGTTTTTGAAAAGCGCGGATACATTTGTTTTATTGAAAGCAGAAGCTAGACTTGTTGCTTCGGGTTTCATTATACTGAGATCTGCGTGAATTGATTCACAATCAATTCGCGGGCTGAATTCATTGACTATCCGTCGAGCTTGCATCAGAGCGGTCTTTTCTACGTTTCGGAATAGTACTCCTGAATGTACTGCTACAGGACGGAGTAGAGGAACCTGCATCTTCAGCAAATTGAACATATATATGCTCTTCTTCTGCATCTGATACTTCCAAGTGTTCGACAGGGATATTCGAAATGGTCTCCTTAGTTGCTTCTTCACTACATTTATACAGGGAATGAAAGAAGCTCATGAGGGGCCATACAGGTCTGCTATTTGAAGGAGCACCACTTCTCTCAAGTTTCTCTTTAATGAGAACTTCCCTCCTATATTTCTCTCGCAGGCTTTTAAACCTGGCCTTTGCTTCCATCACTAAAACGTAAGTAAATTATTAGTACTTGATATTAACACTTGAAGTTTTTAATACATTACCTGTGCAACCTAGGGTGTTACATATAGATATCCAACAATTTTCTTTTTGTAAATTTGACTTATACCCTTTATCTTTTTTGTCGTACAAGGGCTTGAAATTCGAAATGCACTGTAGCAACGCTTCGTCATCAATTTCACTTCGTACAGCATCCATTATTGTTTTACAGCACAAGAAAACTAACTTTAACAACACAAGGAACAGAAAGAAGGGAATAAACGAAAATTCGAACATAATGTTATTGGTTTACAGACAATTTCTCAATTCTTTCTCTTTTCGGTTTCAGTTCCACTGAAAGTTAGGTTATCTTCTTCTTATATGACAGATTTGCTACAAACTTCATAACGCATGCGTTCAATTGAAGTCCGAAGTTAATTGTGAATGGTAAATTACGTGCCAACTTCGTGCCCGCGCATTGATTGTGAATCAAGCTGTGTCAATCTGCCCCAGAACAGTTTTTTTGGGTTAGAATTGATTTGCGAGAAAACAACTAAATATCTTCAGGCCAACTCACCCTATATAAGGTTTGTTCGTAGTGGCAATTCCCAACTAATAACTGTTCTTTAATGGCCATCGACCGAAGTCCTTAATTCAGCCTTAGATTTTATGTATTATATTTTTGAGTTTCCATATTACCAAGTTTATATATTTATCATTTTATACAGTTTATTAGAATAAAACACTTTTTTATTTCATCGATTTATTCTTAAGTGAATTGTTAGGAATAGTAAAAAAATATTGGACAAATATATTCTACATTGGAAGGTTTCGAGCCACCTGATTCCTAAATTCCAGGCTATTTTTGCCCTACACGTCATTTCCTACCCCTTCATCTTCGAATATACCTGTTTCGATATCTTCCTGAAGAAAATTTTCATCAGTGGGAAAATTGTCATCCAGTGCTAAGTTGTGCAATATACAACATGCTCTGAGGAAATGAACAATTTCATTTATTTTCCTGAGTTTCAGGTGATAAAGTTGCCGAAACTTCTGCCTCATCATACCAAAACAATGTTCTATAACGTAACGGTTTCTACACAATTTTAAGTTGTAGTTAATCTAGAATGGTTGTAGATTGCCTCTATCCTTATATGGTGTCAGCATATTTCTAAGACATGCATATCCACTATCAGCCAATATGAAAAATTCTCCACACTTCTGAACCAATTAATCGTTCAATGGTGAAGCCTGATAAACTCTACTATCGTGCACAGAACCAGGAAAGCGTATGAAAACATCTCTGACCCTCCATTTATGATCACAAATAATTTGCATCTGAACTATCATAGAAATTATCAAGTCTTTATAAACAATTAGGTAGATAACACATACATAATGAACATATTTTATAATGATATCAATAAGTTTGTGGAATAAATAGGTGTTATTTAGCATTCGAAACATTAATATTTATATTCAAACACCTAAGAAAGAAGCAGTGTTTTCTTTCATAATCTATAAATCAATATCTTTTCAAAAAGATATTACGTAGCAATAGTATAATTTGATTATCTTACTACTTGTCAAGCAGGAATTTTTAAGAACATTCTACCAACCTGTACAGGATAGAAATGTTTCCTATTCAGGTATGAATCTGGATCTAGGGATGGCTTATCAATTCTAATATGAGAACCATCGATGGCACCAATCACCCCTGGGAAACCTCTGCTTCGATAATATGCCTCAATTTCATTTTTGACATTTCATCAAACACCAAGTTACAGAATACAAATTTACTTCGTTTTTCTGCCTCAGAATGAATTATTTTCATTGCATTGAGAGCTCCCTGAGAAAAAC
Organism: Coccinella septempunctata; assembly: GCF_907165205.1. NCBI lineage: Eukaryota > Metazoa > Arthropoda > Insecta > Coleoptera > Coccinellidae > Coccinella > Coccinella septempunctata. Next base: position 5,957,997 of record NC_058190.1, on the reverse strand, counting down.
GTGGACTACCATCAACTGATTTATACCACTTTGCAATTGTACTCAGGAACGGTTGAATGTATTACGCACAAAATTATATGCTCTTGGTGAGTAGAACGCCAAAGTCAAAGAAAATAATCGTAAGGAAGGACTATATTTCTGTGTTGATCGCCCTTTCAACATTCAGATGCCTACAAGGGGAACATAATTTATAAAATATTTCATTCATCATGAAAAATTGAATAGTTTTATGTTGGGTTCTGGGATTCTGTTGCGAAAGATTCTTCTTTGAAATATTTCAGCAGATCATTCAAGTTACTTATATGTTTTTTTTTTTTTATTTCCATAGCTTTGACTGCAGAGTTTGGACTTTTTTCCGAAGAGAAAAATTGTTCTTTTCAGAATAATAAATTTTTTCTCGTTGTGGAATATCTGAATTCTTCTTCATCCATTTGTCCAACATGGGTTTTTCTAAAAACAAAAACCATAATTCGATACTAAAACTTTCAATGCCACACCTCACCTCACCTTTTCCGTTTGATTAGAATTTTATTAGGTTTAATGGGTCCTTGTTTTGCTGGTACTTCTTCTCGTGTACCAATTTCTGCCTTTGCTTTTATACTAGGAACTTCCTCTGCCTCTGGAGCTGTCAATGTGGAGCTAGATATACCTACAGTGACTCTATGAAATACAGTGGCGACAATTGGAGATATAGCAAGAATATGGCGGATTAGAAGCACAGATTTCAATGCTCTGATCTCTAATTCGGAATGGGGATTGGCTCACGTCACGTCACGTGACCAAATCCGCCATATTCTTGCTAAAACGATGAAAAACGAGACCACAATTGTCGCCACTGTCTCGTTAGAGTCACTGTAGATACACCTACGAGGCTGGATTGATAAGTACCCGCTGTTAGAGTCTTTACCTGTAATTAGTAGGTTTATATCCGGTCGAAGGTTCTTCTTTAAAATATGGTCAAAACGAAAATCTGTCGTCAGTTGTCAATATATATTTTTTCAATATACAGGGTGCGCCAGAGAAACTTACTTATTTGAAAGGTCAATAAAAACAAAAGTACTTCAATTATTGTTTTAAAATTTTTTTATTTGAGAATACAATATCCCAATTTTTTTTTCATACAGTCTTGAAAATGACATCGGGTAAATGGCGGCCCCCATTCCATATACACTGATGAAGTCGATTTTTGAAATTCGTATCCACTCTTTGCAGCATATCAATCGGTATGTTGGCAATGGCGTCGCGAATGTTGTTCTTGAGGTGTGCTATGGTCCGTGGTCGATCGACATAAACCAGAGATTTCAAATAACCCCATAAAAAGAAATCGCATGGAGTCAAATCTGGAGAGCGTGGCGGCCATTGGAGATCGCCTCTGAGAGAGATGAGGCGGTCGGGGAAATGTTGTCGCAACAAATTCATTGAGTCTCGTGCTGTGTGTGCTGTGGCTCCATCTTGCTGAAACCACACGTTCCTAACGTTCATTTCTTCGAGTCTTGGAAGAAAAAATTCCTCGATCATGTTCCTGTAACGAGCTCCATTAACGGTAACTGCGCGTTCGTTTTCTTCAAAAAAATAAGGACCAATTATTCCCATTACCGACATCGCACACCAGACAGTAACTCGCTCACAGTTAAGTGGCTTCTGGTGAAGCTCTGAACGAGTCTGTGAGGAGGAATTGAGCGACCGGTAGAAAAGAAGGTCTCGACTGCGAAGGCACGCTGCTCTCTAGACCAGAGCATGATGGCAACCACAGAACACTAATATCAAGAAGTGAAATGTCAGTAGTAATCGTCAAAAACACGAATGACATTTGGCCGACCGCCATTTCGGGTAGGGGCGTGGCCTCCGATAGCGGGAATTTCAAAACTGTGAACAAAGCTAATGCTAGTCTCGGTTATACTCTCAGTTCAATTCAATTCAAGCTCAAACTAGGTTCAAGCTTGAATTTCATTTGAACTGAGGCTGCACAAACGAGTTACCTTTAATGAATTTTTAATTTTATCCAGTTGTCTTTGATTAGACAGTTTTAATGAAGAGCTATTCAAACCTAAAGCCCGTTTGCAACAGCAGAGAATTCTCTAGAAAATTTACTCGAAAATTCATTCAGCGTGAATTATCTGCAGTTGCAACACACTTTCGGTAGAATTCTCCAGAGAATTCATTTCATTCCGAAATTTTCTAAAAGTGGTCGAAAATATGACAGTAAATATGCGCAATGAACCAGAACGGGTTGACGCCATTTTAAGTATATCTTCGAGAAATAAAACATGTAGATGGCTACCAGGCAGGCACATAATAAAAGATAGAAGAAGAATTATAACATAGCCTAATCGTGTAGGTTAAGGAAATCTGTGATTTCTGTTTACGTTACAGGGGTTAAGTTATGGAGGGTAGAAAGTTAATAGACCATTTCAGGGTGTTTAGAGAGTTTGGTGCATACAATCATAGTTTTCGAAAGAAAAGTCTTAAGTGTGGTGTGTGTTGTTCTGTTGAGTCAAGTAATATTGATATCATGTCGTGGTCTAGAGATCAAGTTTCACTCCTGATAGAGGAGTATCACAAGTACCCATGTTTGTATGCGGTAAAATCACCCATGTACAAAAACAAACATGCCCGAAATACAGCGATAGAAGCTGTAGAAGCATCCCTGAAGACGTTAAGGCCCAGTGTAACGTCCCAAGAAATTAAGAGCAAATTTCAAGCTCTGAAAACAAATTTCTTGAATGAGCATAGAAAACATGTTCAAAGCATGAAAAGTGGTGCTAGACAAGATGAGGTAAGAGTTGAGATGAATTACTATTGTTTCAGTGTAAAACTAACACATTTTCTTACAGATCTATATACCTTCATTATGGTACTTTAATAGTATGAAGTTCATTGTCGACATGTTGATGTGAGGCCTTCTTTTGATTCATCTCAGTTCTTGGAGATCGAAGCTGCCCCTCAAGAATCAGAAGAATGCCCCAATGAATTGGAACAGTGTTTTGTGGATGAATCTGGCTTTCTAATATCAGAGGAATCTGAGCTGCCACTTGAATCTCCAAGGCCAAAACGGAAAAAGAAGTTGGATGATGACTCAAATTCACTTTTGAAAGAAGCTTCTGCTGCCCTGAGCACAATATCCAAAACTATTTCTGAAGCACCGACAAATAAAAATAAAGAAATTGATGCAGAAGAAGCATTTGGAAAATATGTCGTTTCCAAAATGAGGCAAATATCAGATCCACAAGTTAAATCTGATGTGGAAGAACGGATAATTAATCTCTTGTTTGAAGGAATCAGAGAAAGTAGAATGAAATAAAATCTAAATACTTGTCAGTAAATAAAAGTTGAAAGATAATAACTGTATTCATTTACTTAATTCATAAATCACAAAACATAACAATCTTTATTCACATAATGTCAAAACATGACTCATTAACTGTTCTTTTTTTATTGCTCATGAGTTAAAACTATTGATTTGTTCATCTTGCCAGTCGACTTGTCCTTCTGGTGCAGAGAAATATTCGCTGAGCTCTTCTCTCACAGCTCTAGCATCTGACGAGGATCTATTGCCAGCCTGAATACCTATTCTGGGAATGTCTGTGATGTCACTACAGGCTCGATTTTCAGTAGGAATGTCTTCAAGTAAATAATTGTGGAGGCAAACACAAGCCAAACAAATCGCTTCAACCTTTTCAACGTTCAAACTGATTGGATTGAGAAGAACTCTGAACCGGTTTGCCAAAATTCCAAAGGCATTTTCCACCACCCTACGTGCTCTTGAAAGTCTATAATTGAATCTTCTATGTTGCAGACTCAAACCTCTCATAGGAAAAGGCTTACTCAAATTTGTTTTTAAAGGAAATGCATCATCAGCAACAACAACAAAAGGTATTGCTTTTGATCTTCCTAGCAATGCTTGATCTTTGGGGAGGTTGGCAGAATTTTTCTGTAATATTTCTGATAGCTTTGAGTTCCGGAAAACACCACCATCACTGATGCGGCCATTGCAACCTAAGTTTACGTATATGAATCTGTAGCGAGCATCGACCAAGGCAAGAAGGACAATGCTCTCACTTCCTTTATAATTATGGTGATAGGAGCCTTCTGATTTTGGAGCTCTAAATGTTATATGTCTTCCATCTAAAGCTCCTAAGCAATGGGGAAATTGCCATAGATTGTTGAAGCCTTCAGATATCGACATCCACTCTTCTGTAGTCGAGGGCATCTACGATAATACATAATTAATGAATACTCCCAACTAATCTTTTTAAATTGAGTATATACCTTCAAATGGTTGATTCTCAACTGTTTGTGTATTGCCCTACACACCTCGGGTACAAATCGAGATATACTGCTCTCATGAACCCTCGTACTGAACATCAGTGAACGAAAAGACTCACCGGTAGCCAGGAATCGTAATGTTATTTCTAACCTTTAAACATAAAAAAATATTGCTTACTTTCACCGATATTTTGCACTGAATTGAATCTTACCTATGTTTTGCTGATATTGTGTTTTGCATTGGCAATTCAGCTCTTTCTATATCTTTTTCGATTAAATTCAATAGAAAATCGAATTTTTCTTTGCTCATTCTAAAGAAATTTTTAAATGAATCAGCATCTTCCAATGTAAATTACTCATTCACCATTTTTAAAATTCCTAAACCATGTGATCCCCTTCTTGAGAACCATTTTCTAGGTGGATTCCTCTTCTTCATTGATTTCTTCTGTTTTAATTTTAGAGAAACACCTAACATAACGGTAGCAACAATGATTCCTGCCAAAGGCAATAGTGTTTCATTTAAATCCATTATTGGAAAATCACAAATCACAGGCGATAAGATAATAAAGAGAACGTGTACGTATTATTGAATTATTCAGAATAACGCGTCTTCACATAAACCATACGATATATTTGAGGTTAGAATAAACATGTCAAATTTAATAATTCAAATCAAACGATTATAAAGCGCAAGCGCGTACCGAGAATTTTGTAGAAAATTATGTTCAGTTGCATACATATCCAAAGCTATACCGACAATTTTTATACAATAATTTCTGCCGTTTTCTTGACAAAATTCTGTAGAGAATTCTCCAGAGAATTCTCGGCTATTGCAAACGGGCTTAAGATGAAATTATCGATTTTTTAATATTAAGGAAATGAAGCACAGTTAAAAAATTTATTTATTGAATATAAGTAATCTCAAAATATGAAGAACATACGAGTTATTGTTATACATATTCAGAATATCTCAATATTTTTCAGGTAATAACAAAAAAATAAATTAATATCATATAAAGAAAAACAGAACATTGATAAAAATTTTCTATTAAAAAATATATATATTTCTTGAACAAAAAACAAAAGCAAATATAATCCTCACAAAAAAATTGTCAGTATATACAATTTATATACAGTCACAGTCAGGTACAGGTGTCTATGCTAATTAGAAGTAGTGAAAAAAAACTTAAATAATATTCTTAGAAACTGAACACAATTTCACTAATCAAAATAACATATCACAGTATTATATAATATTCTGGTTTGAATGGTGCAGAGAATAGCCTGCTGCAACACATTCGGAGTCACAATCGATTAGGTTAGGTGTCAAAAATAGTGTCCATGATAATAATAAGAAAACGAAAAAAAATACAAATTGCACTAATCAATATCACATTAATATCACAGTAGGTAGTGTCACAATTGGTAGTAAAGGTGTAAGACTAGGCTGCTGCATCACAGTTACTTTGGTTGGTCTCGATATGTTCCAATGCATGAAAAAAAAAAAAAAACCAGCAGTATCATCTTAATTATGGAACTCTACTTGAAGAAAAAATTTTTTTGGAATGGCCAGAACTAATCAATTTGTTTTTGATATTCCTTTCTCTTAAATATTTATAAATTGTTAATTTAAAATTGATTTTAAGGATATCTCTCGAAATTTTGTGAACGCTACAAAAACTAAACTTTTCACATTCTTCACTGAATGATTCAAAAAATTTATCTTCTAAATTGTTACAAAAACCGTGCTGATCTAAAAACTTATATAATTTTGAATGAATATCGTCTAAAAATTGAATCAACCGCTTGCTTGCATAATTTAATCTCTGCTTTTCGTCATACTCTTTAAAACTAACGAATAAATGAACATTTAATGAAGGCTCAGAAAATAAGTTAGCCCTACATTCAGGACAATCTAATTTCAATTTCTTCAAGATGTAGCCTGCTACATTAGAAGTGGCGTAATTCTGCTCAGCAAAATTATCTAAGTCATCGTCATCATCTGCATCATCTGTGATGATATTACTGGAAAGATCAATATCATCTTCACCTGCTACTTCGTTTCTAGTGAATTTTTCTATAAAATCTCCAAAATTACCCAACCTTCACAGAAATCATCTTCGCAATTATAAGTTTTTGAAACAGGTGTGCTCAAATTATTAACAATAACCGTTTCAAGGGCTGCAACAAATTGTGAACATGTTGGGTTAGTGTTCGAACAACCATGTTGCCTTATTTGACCGAAAAGATTTTCTATGGGATCTTGATTAAGATTTCTAAGATTTAGAAAGAGCAGCCCTTCCGCACGCAAATTTTGCCAAAGAGCCATCACCGACCTTATAGTTGTTTGCCAACCCTCAATGAATTTAAAATTATTTTTGTATATCCCATTTTCCAAAACTTTCCAGTTACTGATTTGTGGCAAAATTTCAGACCAAAACTTTAAATGAGGTAAATTAACAGATAATGCAGACCTAAACTTCTTTCCTTCAAAATTATTGAATTGAGAACTATTAAGAGAATCAAATAAATTATCAATAATGTGGCAAAATTCTGCAGTTCCCAATGCATCAGGCTTCAACTCCCCACACGCATGAAAAGTCTCAATGGCTGCTGCCATTGTGTGGCTTAGTTGTCGGGCAGCCACATTCACCTTCATTTTCATGTATGTATCGTTAAAATTGAAATGATTGTCATTTAATTTATTCAATAATTTATAGGTCCGGCTCATCTTGTCTGAAAGGAAAGCTTGCTTGATGTGTTCCATACTCGCAAACTTTCCTTGTCGAAATTCTATTTTGCACTTGATGAGTGCATTCCTAGTATTCTTTAAAAGGTGGGGAACATCAAAAATTGTAAAGATAGTTTGCCCATTCACAACAAAATGATAGGGCGAAGGTTTCTCATTTGTGCAGTCTGCAACCAAGGAACTTAGAGCACCTCTATTGGTACTGCCTTGATCACAAACTGTGGCACAAATCTTTATCCCCACCATTTGCAATTTTTCTATTACTAATATTATCAAGTTCTTCAAATCTCTCGATTTTACAGTATCCTTAACAAAATAGTAAGCTACTGGTATTTTGAAATTTTTTTTGATTCCCCGTATCATGAAGACTAGAGCATGATTTGCTTGGTTTGATGTTCTACCTAACTGACCCAAATCTTCAAAACCAGAAATCCTCTGTTTATCGCTCTCATAAGAGAAGCCACCACTGAGAGATATTTCATCAAAGATTAGGGCGCAGTTACGTTCTAGCTCCGTCATTTCTTCAGTTTGAAGTTTTAAGTACTCTAAAACAGGAACCAAAACTCCACATTCAAAAGGAATATGCGACAGGAGGGTTTGAAGGGTACGAGGGGATGGTAACTGAAAAAAAGCGCGTAGGTATCTATATAGCCTGGGGCTTCTTTTGAATATCGAGAGAGCAAAAGCTTTATCCTTTACTGTCCAGCTGCGACCAGTAGGGGGTTTATTAACATTTTGGAGTTGACTGTTTAAGAAACTTTTGGTGAAATCATTCAAATTTTCCTCAATGAATTTAAATCTACCCTGATTATATAGATCTTTCAAAGAATGTAATTGAGCACGTTCATTTTTCAATAAATTTTCTATGACTTCTATAAAGACTATCCTTTTGAGGTGTTAATTCTGATCTACTCAGCCCAGACTTACTCAAAATTCCTGTTTTATTTTCCGTCAAAAATGAATATTTATCTGTGTAATCGATAGCTGTTTCAGAATAACTAGAACTTCCTACTGAATCTGATACGGGGTTCTCCAAATCGGTACTTGGAAACATGTTAGGTTCTACAGTAGTGTCATATCCAGTAAAATCAGACAAAAGATGATTGACAGAAATGGAGGGGCATAACATAGATTCCATTGGGAAATCATTTGAATATTGGTCAGATGTAGGAATACTTGTAGGACAGTTGGAAGAAGCAATATCAGAAGGAACAACTTCATCCTGAAGTTTGTTGGCATAGCAGTGCTCATCATGAGTATCAGCTATCACTGGTGACCGAGGAACAGCTTTCCAATTTAATCGGCGGGGATCTTTAGGGTTATTGAAATCAGACAATAAAAAATGATCTTCGCAGATCCGAAAATGCAAACAATTTATGCTTGGGCTAAATTTACAAATTTTTTTCCAGAGTTTCAATCTGCAGTTATCTTTGGGAAATCGAAAAAAAAATTTCTGGATATATCCTGCTGGCACATGGGAATAAAAAGCATTTTGACAAGATGGATATTTGCAGGAATATGTTCTATTTCCGGGATATGACACTGCAGTAGTTCCCGACATGTTTAGATTGTCGACAATTGATGGAAGGAAAATAAAATAAGCTCTTTCTTACCCAAATACAATCTCCCTTGGGGCTCAAATCCTATCCTCGATAATTAAGCTACTCGCCTTTCATCAAATATATCCAGAGACTCCTCGGTTACCTGGAGCTTAAATCCAATTTTTTGTTTATTTCAGCCTTTCATCAAACAGGGACCTGACAAAATTAGGGAATTTTAATAATAGTAAAACTACATATGTAGAACAATTATGCTCTGTCATGAGACATCAAAACTCACCTGAAAAAGCAATTCATCTAGGTAATAAAGTTTTAATTTCAAACATTCAAAACGAAATTTGTAATTTACCATGAATAAGCTCTGTTTCTTACTCAAATAAATTCTCCTCGGTTACCTGGGGCTTGAATCCTAAATCCAATTTTTTGTTTGTTTTCAGCCTTTCATCAAACAGGGACCTGACAAAATTAGGGAATTTTAATAATAATAAAACTACATATGTAGAACAATTATGCTCTGTCATGAGACATCAAAACTTACCTGAAAAAGCAATTCATCTAGGTAATAAAGTTTCATTCGAAACGAAATTTGTAATTTACATAGATAAAGGAGGAGAAATAGATACGACACGACCCTACTGTCACTTGAATTCATTTTGTAGTGCTGGATCGCGGACGCATGGGGGCGCTGAACGCAATGTTTAGATCGAAAGTTGGCGGGAAAATTTGAATTTATCTAGGCGGGAAAATTTGAATTTATCTAGGCGGGAAATTTGAATTTATCTATCTGCATATTGTAGTACGTATTTTCAATGCAATGTGAGTTCAATCATTGCGATTGCATTCGCATTGTTTTGAAAATGAATTTTGAACAACACTGTTGGAAGTCAGTGTTGTTCAAAATTCGTTTTCAAAACAATGCGAATGCAATCGCAATGATTGAACTCACATTGCATTGAAAATGAATATCAAACAGTGTGTAAGAAATCATTGAAAATAAAACTACAGAATGAATATTGCATCAATATTAATATTATCAATATTATATACATCATCATATTATTACATTATATATATTATCAATATTATTTACCTAAATTATTAATTGCGTCAAACATCAAACTAAAGTTTTTTTTTTTTTTGGCCTTGAGGTAGGGGGAAGCTAATGCCTTCTCCGCGGCAGGCCGTTAGTTGTTAAATGCATTAAATGATTGATGTATGCTGCGGATTCGTGTGGGACTTTCACCTCACTAAACCCCCTCCTCTTTTCCTGGGTATTGTCGCCACCTACCCCCAGGTGCATAACCCAGTATGAGAACATAGTCAGATAAAATTCTTGATGCCCCTGAGAAAATATAATATAACACTAAAAAAAGCATTTATCTATTTGCGAGCCCTTCTTGTAGAATCAAAATGATTTTTAGCTTGCAGCTTAATTGGATCAATAAATTCCTCACTAGGATTTTTTAAAAGAAATTTGGAAAATTTTGTATCACTACCATTTGCAATTTTGTTTACTTGTTTGCACCACCAGAATAAGGAACATTTCACTATAGTTTGACATAAAATGTCATCTAGGTCATGTAAAGGACACTTCATGACTCGAAAATTGAATTTAGAGAATAATAAATTTTGAAGGAATTTTGAAATATTTGTTTTTTCACAAGTTCTAGGAATAGAATAAAAAAGAAAATTGAAACACTGAATGAATAAAAAATTTGTAAAATCACCTGGTTTCTGCAATTCCCCAAATTCATATTTTCGACATTCAATAAAATCTAGATCTTTTACTAAATCATTATTTCCAAGCAGATTATCCTTACAGGTCAAACAGCCTTTTATAGAATTCTTCTTCAGAATTATTCTACAAAGTGCACCACTCATGTAAACGAGTGTGCACTTTGCAATTCTGTTTCTATTATAGGCTGCAATATTGTCAGGAACAATCATAGGAAATTCATCATCTGACAAAGAACGATAAACATGGGTCTTTGTTCCAGTCAGGAAAGATCTAAGATTATCTAAACACTCAGTGGTCAAATCTTGTTGACAATTGGAACCAACTGAGTGTACTGTCATGAAATTGTTTATTATCAAGGTTTTGAATGATGTCATGAAGTGTCCGACATCTGGATTAATGTTCCTTACTCCGTGGGACCTAATGTACCTGAAAAAGTTTTCTAAACAATCTTGATTTAATGATCCAGTTAAGATGTATCTAAAACCCCTTTCATTCAATAAGTCATTTCGTAAATAGATAAATGCTTCCAGACTATGAATTAAATTTTTTATAGAGGGGACCACAATAGTACGTTTTTTCAGAGGACAGTAGAAAGTCATAGTCTTTAAAAAATTTATGGCTTGGTGCCAAAAAATTTCATGACCTGAATGCTTTCCCACTGGCCTCTTCAAAGGTTTTGCAGTCCTCTTTGTATTGCGAATGTTTAGGGAATCAAAAATTTTATCCAAATATATTATAAGTTCTCCTGTGTCCTGTGCCTCGGCAGGTAACCTCAACTTGTTCTGGATGCCTAGAAACAGAAAAAATTGTTATAACATTTGTAATTGTAGCACTTATGGTTGTTAATTACAAATCTGTTAATTACGAAATGTATTATTTTACAGTCCATTTACCTAAGCTTTTTTAATGACATATATATTTCTACTTCGAATACAAAAAGAAAATTGTTGCTCACCCCATTGAGAAATTTTTTTCATTAATGATCCTACTGTGTAAGTAAACACTTGGGTACACATTTTTACCTTCATCTTATTGATTTTTGTGGGTAAAACATGAGCATCTGTTAATTTAGGACACAATCTTGTGTCGGGGTCATCAATATCCAATGCATAAAATTGCTCGATGTGCGACCATTTCGCAATTTTTTTTTGGCCATCGAGGTAAAAATGGGCATCCTTCGTGAGAAGATTGTTTCGGATTCCCTTCAGTAAATGGGGGGTATCAAAGAGGGGCACAACCTCCTTGTCATTTATGAGGAAACCGAAGTACCTATCTTCTTTGTCCTCTCTTAAGCACCACGCCTTTCGCTCTTCCATCAGCATTTTAATAGCAGATTGGTTGGAAGAACCTTGGTCACAGATTGTGACAAGAACTTCCAGACCAATGAGCTGACACTTTTCGATCAATTCTTTGATCAACCTTTTCAATTTTACTGCTTTGATCGCACCCTTGCTAAATGTGAAGGCAATAGGCTGCTTGTATTGCCTATATACCCCTTTTAAGAAGAACACATTGGCGTGGTCTGCTAACACTGCTCTCCTTTCAAAACCATGGTCTTCCAAACCAACCACGATGTCATCAGACTTCTCATACCTTAAGTTTGTTGATAGGGAAATCTCATCAAAAATGAGAGCACACAACCTTTCTTTATCATCCATTCTATTGACTGCTGGTCTCAATTGCTCAAACATATGATCATTGAGACCAGGACCAAATGGTATTTTTGTTAGCAGTCTAGTTAATGTCTTGCTAGAAGGTAGGGCAAATATTTTACTCAATAATCTATAGCCCTTAGGACTAGACTTGAAAAGGGCCAGGGACAGAATTTTTTCTTCAAGAGTGTACCTCCGCTGTTTCTTTAGTAGTTTTTGATTTCTCAATTGACACCTCAAGAAATTCAAAGTGGCTGAATTTAGATATTTCGAAAGGTGCTGTAACTCACAAACTCAGCTGTTGCTTGTTGAAGTGTTCAAATAAAAATATTTAATAAATAAAGTTTGTCTTCTGAAGATAACCTATGATCGAAAAACATTTCATAGAAAAATATTCCATGAAACATGTAACATATAGAATTATTATATTCTATGACTGTATAGCAAAATTGAACATTAATAATGTGAATGTTGACTCAAATAACAGCGGATTTGCTCTTTGATGGTTAGAATTTAATAAATAAATGATAAATAATTAAAAAAAATTATAAATGCAAAAAAGCAGCGTACACAGCGCCGCGAGTATTTGCGATCCCTAACTAAAAAATAGGAAATTGGTGGGGGAAGGCGCGTGTCCCATCTATTTCTCCTCCTTTATCTATGGTAATTTACCATCATAATTGTATTATCCGTCAAACACATACCACTAATGTCAAAATTGTCAAATTCGTTTTGGACTGAATCGGTTTTTACGGATCCATTCGGGTAATTTCGGCAGGCAGCCATATTGGGTAGGTCACGTGATCCCTACTCAAAATTCAAGGAAGTTTCATACCCCTGATGGCAACTGACTGGTAGGAGCAACAAATGTGGGAACTTCCCCCTCCAGATGCGCCCCCTCTCGCCCCTCTACCCGCCCAACTCATCGCGCGGGAATTTTTTCAAATAAGTGAGTTTCTCTGACGCATCCTGTATAACATTATTTATTAACAAAATAAATGATCAGGTAAGAGTTTCAATATGGTAACCATTTTGTTCCACACACTTTCGAATACGTCTTGAAACACCTCGGTTAGTCGCTCGCTCAATTTCCTCCCCCTTTAGCGAGTGGAAAGCATCCTCCACACGCCGTTTCAAATCTTCTTTGCTTTCAATAGGAGATTCATAGACTATGTTTTTTATTCTACCCCTTAAATAAAAATCTAAGGGAGTAAGATCGGGAGATCGTGGGGGCCAAAACAGTGAAGAACGGCGTCCGATCCACCGATTACCAAACATTGCATTCAGTTCTTCAGACACCTCGTGCGAACTATGTGCCGGAGCCCCATCCAATTGATAATATGCGGTAGTCGACATACTCAACGGCAGTTCATCCAAAAACTCAGAAACAAAATTTCTCAGGATTTCCAAATATTTTTCTGTATTTAAATTTTCTTCATAAATGTAGTACCGCACTTTATTGTTCATCAAAAGAGCAAACACATTAAAACTAAATTTGTTCTGGGGGTTTCTTTGTCTTTTTCTATGAGGATGTTCACTTCTCCAAATGTGGCAATTCTTTCTATTAAATAGTCCTTCATTATTGAATTTTGCTTCGTCTGTCCAAATGAACTTTTTCAAAAAATTTTCATCATTTTCAAGTTTTTCTAATATTCTCTACAAAAATTTAACCTTTTTATGTAGTCACCTGGTTCTAATGCATGAAATTTCTCATATTTGTAGCCATGCATGTTGTGTTTTTTCAAAATTCGGTGCACTGAATTTCTGTCTAAATCGATTTCATGAGCTGCACTTCGAATAGATGCATTTTCATTCGCTTCGAAATAAGTCAAAACACTAATTTCATTTTCCTCATCATCAACTACCCTTTTTTCGTATTCTTTAGGGGCTCTTACACATCCAAAACTTTGAAAGTTTGAAACATATTTTTTAAAGATCTTCTCCGTCATGGAAGGTAAATGGGAATACTTCTCGTTGAAGGCCCGGCAGGTTCTACTAATAATTCTGTCACATTCACCATGTATATAAAATAGATCCAGAATTTCGTAATTAGAATAACGGTTCATTTTGTTAAATCGAGAAATGAAGATAACGAATAACAATAACACCTGACACTTGTGAAATATTAACAGATAATTTATCTTCTATGGGTACAGAGTGTTCCCATGGTTTCGAAAGAATATTCATTGAATTTTTTTAGATGCAATCAATTTGACTCTACGTACACCATAAATCCAGAAAATCTCAAATAACTCAGAAATTATTGAATTTAGGAGCATAATCATGTGAGAAAACTATCATTATTTTTGACCGCAGAATCCAACACAATTATAAAAAAATAGGGTTCTAATTTGAAAAACAGAAGTTATGGCCAATTTAAGATCACAATTTTCAACACAAAATTTGAAACACTCTGTGATGATATTTTTGAAATCCAAAAGATGCATGACCTTTTCACATCCTTCCTCTTCGATGTTGTAAAAACGGTTTACGCTCAGGATATTTAAAATAAGAATAATGAACATATTATTGACTGAACATATTAGACTTTTTTTCCAGTTTTTTTAGGATATTTTGAAAACTATTCGATTTAATACAATGGTTTTAACAGAAATGTATTCACTATTGAATACTCGATCATACCAGGAATAGAAAACTTGAAAAAAAATTTTTTCGTCGAATTTATTTTCACTCCCTGTATAACCGGAAGTTTTTGGGCTCCGAAAATATTTTAGCTCTGTAGAGAACTTCGAACAATATCATGATCCCAATTTTCAGATTTCAAATATGTCTAGTTCTCCAGAAACGTCTAATAGGCACTAGAACTTGAGACACCCTGTATATATATATTTTTTTTTTGAAACCTTGGAAACATCAATTCATGGCTACTTTACAGTTGAAATAAATAACATCTTATAATTTTATGAAAGAAAATTCAATTTTCTGAAATTTTTCATATTTATTTCTCAACGTTTTAGCTCGATACACTCAGCCCAGCGATATTCCAACTTTTTCATGCCTTCCAAAAAATAATGATTTCTCAAACTCTGCAAAATAGGCCACCGTCCCAGCGATGTCCTCCTCGTTTGACGTGAACCTTCGCTTTCCGCCGAGCCATTTTTCATGTTTGGAAACAAAAAGAAATCACACGGTGCCAGATCTGGTGAATATGGTGGGTGAGGTAGCAATTCGTGGCCCAATTCGACCAATTTTGCAGTGACGACTGCTGATGAATGAGCTGGTGAGTTGTCGTGGTGGAAGAGCAATTTTGTTCGGTACAGAAGGGTGCGTTTCTCCTTGAATGCGGCGTCAATAATTCGATCCAATAATTTCCCACTTTCGTTTTTAGTTTCTCCTGAATTTCTTCTGTTTCGGGCGCGTTTTCGAGCCCATTCAGCGTGAAGCCCTGTGTTTTCTCGTGCTTGACAGTCTTCGAAATGCTTTAAAAGTTTTTTGGAGTCATGCGGTCACATAATACATCGCATAAGCTTTTCCTGTATTTTATGAAGAACTGATTTTTTCGCTTATTCTTCAATATACGTTTACCAATTGTTTCGTCCTGAGCTCTCGTATGAGGGAGTTACTTCATGCGAAGCCCCGGTAGATATTGTTTATATTATTTATCGCGCATCTCTGCACGGGTCATATGCAACATATGGGGCTGGACAGAAGAGGACAATCTCGATTAAAAACTCGAAGTGAAAAGATACAGAAATCGCCGCTTAAACTTCGAACACAAATTCTCGTCTCGCAAATATTAGGGGCTAATTCGCGTACATACTCTAGAAAACTGTGATTTTCGGTCTTGGGAAATTGGTGCGCCGCAAAGAGGACGTTTGAGGTGACCGGGAGTGTCGGCTGTTTTTGGACTAGTGGCGAACAGAAGACTGGTGAGTTCAGCCCCCTAAAGAATCTAAAAAAAATATCATTAAAAAATACAGTCCACTGAATCTATCGAACACCAATCTTATTACTAATAATGTCATCAGACATGAAATGCTTTGAGAAATAAATAAATAAATATATAAAAAATCACTCTGGGATACGTCCCATCTTCTTCTAAGCCAAGCAGACAACCAAACATTTCTAATTTCGATATTATTATGGCGCTCCGCCTACACTTTCGCCGAACTCGATTTCTTGGAATTTTTTATTTTATTGTGTATATTTCGACGAGCTGAGTTCAAAAAAAGCGGTTTCAACTTCAGGAAACCAGTAGCTCAAAAGTTACGCCACTTTGAATGTTCAATGTTAAGTCTGATCTGAATGACATTTGACAAAATAATGTGAACCTCATAGAATTAATTTAAAAAATTACAATTCAGTTATTTGGTGTCTTTGTAATTAAGGCCCGGTACTTTCACGTGCGAATAATGAATTTATTCGATAGATAAGTCTTACTCTTAGGCCCGGTACTTTCACGTGCGAATAACTAAATTTATTCGATAAATAAGTCTTATTCTTAGGATAAGTAAAAATGCAGTCTTTTCACTTTCAGATAGTGTTATTCATCGAATAAATCTGTCATTGAAACTCGTTAATAAGATTTTATTTGTCATAGATCGAATGTCTGTACGTCATTATTGGTTGAATTTTTTAAATTCTTGATGTATCGTTACACTTTGTGTGAGTTTCACGAAATATTTGCTTTCTAGTTGGAATTATGACAATTTCTACAATGCGGTGTCTTATTTTACATTAATCAGTGAAAAGAAGTAAACCGTGTTTTCACAGAATTGTTATTCGTCAAATAATTTCATCTGAAAGCACCGAAATAAGGTATCCTTCAGATAGGAAATTATTCGACAGATACTTATTGACAGTGAATAAAATTTATTCGAAGGTAAAAGTACCGGGCCTTAGAATAAGTAAAAATGCAGTCTTTTCACTTTCAGATATTGTTATTCATCGAATAAATCTGTCATTGAAACTTAATTGAAAGAGTTTATTTGTCATAGATCGAATATCGGTACGATATTATTGGTTGAATATTTTAGATTCTTGATATATGATTATTTTTTGTGTGATTTTCACGAAATATTTGCTCTCTAGTTGGAATAATGACAATTTCTACAATGCGGTGTCTTATTCTACATTAATCAGTGAAAAGTAGTATACCGTGTTTTCATAGAATTGTTATTCGTCGAATAATTTCATCTGGAAGCACCGAAATGAGGTATCCTTCAGATAGGAAATTATTTGACGGATATTTATTGACAGTGAATAAAATTTATTCGAAGGTGAAAGTACCGGGCCCATAGATAAACACTATAGATGGGAAACTCTCAGATAAAATTTTGTTACGAAGAAAAGCGCCATCTCTTAAACGTCAGCAAACTAATCTCGATTAATTTGTCGAGAGCGCTCTTTACGCTTTGATAAGGTAATTTTATTTTATTTTATTTGGAGACAACTATGTAACAAATAATACTCTGAGTTCATACATACAATTTATTAGATGAAATGTTCACATATGATAATTGAAAAACAATAGAATATATGATTCATAAACAAACAAAAATCAGTTTAATGAAACTTATCTATCTTTTATGAGCTGAAATACCTCAAATTTGGACAAGATTTCAAGCGCTTCATGAGAAAATCATACCTCTTCTTTGGTACTACATCCTACGTTATCAGAAAAGATTTATTCTTCGAATTCCTAATAGTCCGGCTTCTCAAGAATTATGCCAACCATAACTCTATAAGGAACCATAAGAATAGGCAATTTTTTCTCTCTTCTTTCACTTTTACTCGTTGCTCTTGAATTTAGGTACACAACAATATTTCTTCCCAACGAAAACTTGTAATAAAATGAACAAACAAACTTGAAATCGAATGTTGATCATTTGACATATCAATTTCACACACAAGCGCAGAATCAAAGATTAACTTAGTCTATGCTACAAAGTCACTCTAGTTTATGCGCAGAATTATCAGCGTAGGAAACTAACATTTTTTTATATTAATTCGCTGACCTTTCAGAGATGGCAGCAGTTCATTCGGTTCACGTCATTACTGAGGGAGTTTCACCCCCCTGACCACGCCTTTTAAAAGTATTGTAAACAATACGTGTCACGATTGGTTTTAGTCTCTATTCTTGTGTTTCAACATCCCTCTCACCCAGGATGTTCTATGTCTATCTTTATTTGTAAACGCTGACCGGTTATCATCTAGATTCCAGCGTCCAACGTCACCTCTCAGATATATTACATTTCTTGTCTGATGCCATTCTGCTGGTACTTCCATGTAATTGTTAAAATCGTAGCAAGCGTAGGGTCTTAAATTCTGAATTTCGTCTTTCCTAACTCTAAAATTAGTAATCAACGCACCCATTGCTACTCTGAAGTCAATCAATTGGTTGGACATCACTTGTATGGTTGATTCTGAGTACTGTTCATTCCGATAAAATATATAAGGCTTATTACGGTAAGCGTACCTAACAGTACCTATGTACTTCACCAAGGGTAAACAAATTTTGGGGGGCCTAAGGTCAATAATATTTCACAACTGGACATGCAGTTGAAAATTCTTCACTCACTTAGTAGACGACGAATCCGAAGCTCAATGATTAAACAATTCCTATCACTGCATTCACGTTACTTTCTCGATACAACACTACTGTACAAATGTTTTCACTTTTTCATGAACGAAAGTAATGATGAATTCTTCATAATTGAAGTAAATTTGCTCTATTCATTCCAAATTGTGTTCGAACGTCTGAATGAGTTTTGACATGAATCAAAGTGACAGAGACTAACTCGAATTCATGTTATCCATTGATATATTTTTTGACACATTTGGAACCAAAAAAAAAAATTATATTGGTTGATATAGTTCATGCAAAATTGAATTTTCATGTGAAATATCAGGACTTAAGATACTTGACTCTATAGCACAATCGTAATACATACTTTTTTTACAGTGCTTTCCCTATTCATTGGGTTTGTTCCTCAATTTTACCTTGTATAAGAGTTCTAAGGTACCTAGTAAATACCCCTAGAATTGAGATCATTTGATAATGAACGTTTACTGTATAATGTTTTCAAATAAATATAATCAATCAATGACGCTAAGATGTGATAGCTTAAGAATGGTGGTTTCAAAATGTAATTTACGACACGAGCCTCCGCACTCATATAAATTGCTATAAACTTGACCCTAAAGAAAACGACAACTTTACCCAATCATAATAAAACAATTGGTTGTTTGCTCTTACATATCATGGCTAACCTGAGCTAGCCTAACGTAACCTAACCTAAACTAACCTAAAATAAACAAACAAGTATGAGAATGAAGAATTGAATTAAAATCAACAAAAGTATCTAATTTCATTTATATCTTCCATCGCATCGTGTAAATATGACGGTGCCAAGGAAATCTGACGTTAATTTCCCTGAAAAATAATTCAGTCATCTAATATTTTTCATTCTATGCTTACAACTGACAAACATAAAATTAGAGTATAATAAACATTACCCAGAATACTCTTGAGATTGAAACTTCAAGGTGGAGTAACTTTTGAACCAATGGTTTCCTAATGTTGAAACCACATTTATTGAACTCGCCTCGTCAAATTACATAAGATAGGACTCCTCCTGAAGTCAAAGCAGCAACAAGAATACACTTAATATTGGAACTTCAAAATGGCATAACTTTTGAACCATCGAGATGGAATAGAGAGGAGACGCTATGAGATTCAATAGTGCTAGAAAAAAACGGTACCACTAGGCGTGGCTAAGTCTGGGACCAATATGGCGGATAACACAGGGGCGGATTAAGTAAACTTTCAATGAGATGTATAGGTATTTTCTTGAAAGTGAGCACCCAAACAAAGTTTTTGAGAAATCTGAATAAAATTTGACAATATTTACTAGTATTATACCCAGATGAACAAGAGGGAAATGATAAAGATTTGTGAAAATAAATGATTTATTGGCCTTTAAACAAAATAATTTTATTATTATAATGCCTCATACTAATTTTTTCATTTCGCTTTTCTTTCATTAAATATGTCATTCTCACATTAATATATTTATAAACAACACTTTTAATTAATAAATATCTGTGACTATCAAGTACAGATTGGTTTAAACTATGTACAACTAAATCTAAAAATACATTTGTGTTGGTGAATTCTCTCAGTATTCTATTTGTCAAAACATCGAGTAAGATGTTCAAACCAGCAGAGGAAACATAATTTTTTAATTCCTTCTCCGTCTGCATGCAAATCCAAATAACATCTTTAGATGGATATTGTAGACCTTTTTTATTTTTTAGATCAATGAAGGAATACAAAAATGAATCTTTTTCATCACTTATTAGTGATTGAAAACATTGTTCACAAACTATTGTTTTTTTCAAATAATACACAACATATCCTGCCATGTAAGTTATGATATATTTAGCGTATGGTGACGTTAAATCTGGTAAATATTCATGATCATTTTCATTGCCTTCAGTCTGAAACGTATTTACATCAGCACCATACACCAAATATTCACTTGATGTTATGTTGATTTGATGAACAGGATTGCATTTTAAAATAGTAAGTTCTTCAAGAGGTATACAATTTCCTCTGAAGCTGTCACGTACTTCCACATGCACTAGTAATTTTTTATATGCAGACTGAAATTGCCTGGCAGTAGGATTATTATTATGCCCTCCATGGGAGCGGATTGAGCAAAAAAACAATTCTAAACTATCTTGTGACACCTTATACATAGGTAAAAATTTGAGTCTTTCATCCTTGCTGATCAAATGATTGTACAAAAATTTAGTACTTTGTATACATGTTTTTAGTCCTAAAAATCCAGTGTGTCGATTACTCTCTAACATCAATGGACCATTTGCACATGTTTTGAGCCCACAAATATATGCATCTGCCCTGTCCAAAAAACTCGAAATTTTGGAAAAATTATTTCTCGAAAGTGGTTTTTTGAAGTTACATTGTAGAAGATTTCTTGAATTTAAAATATCAAATAAATTATTCATGACTTCTATGAATTCAATAGTGGCACTTGCATCCTTGAAATTTTCCAAGGATAATACCTCTCTACAAAACTTCATAGCAGTTGCTACACTTTCACTGAAAACTTGAGTAGCAAGTCGAACCTTCATTTTCTGCTTGAAGAAGTTGATATGTCCTGCCCTCAATTTATTAGCCAGATGAAATGACTCCTCTTGTTGTAACTCATGTAGCTGCTTAAAATACCTCCATTCAATCAGTTCATTTTGACCATTCACTAATGATAATTTTTCTCCCAGTGTGTTACGTACTAACTTTATCATATGTAAAGGATCTAAAAACACAACCACCTCTTGGTCACATGAAGGGTGTTTGAAATTTGTTTTCAAACAATTATATTTTAATTTCGAACCCAATCGATTTGCCATTGTTATATTAGCTGGTGCACCATCAAATGTCAAACTCACAACATTTACTCCCACTTCAAAACACTTTTTTAGGCATTCAAGAACTAAACCTTTTTTTTTGTTCCGAATTTATACCTGCTATTAAAAAATATCCAACTGGTATTTTCCAATTGGCATTTATAGCATTTTTTTTTTTTTTTAATTCAATTCAATTCAATTCAATTTATTCATCAAAAGGTATACAACCAAAAAAAAAAATATTGAACAATCTTGCAGGAATATGCAGCCTAAGCAAGCTTGTATGCTGTCATATCCTGCAACCACAAGTGATGAACCATTCTCTCTATAACCATATAATGCATTGTAAAATTTCTCAAAGATCCCTAAAACTAAGAAAAAGCAACACAAAGATAAATGACTAAATGAACGACATGTATATCCAAAACAAAATTACTCCAATAGGGTAGCTTCGAATCTATCAGAATTCAGAATCACACAATTTCGGAGCTGGTATTTAAAAACTCTGCTTTTTACATTTAGCGATGATGCCCTAAGTTCTTGTGGAAGGAGGTTATACAATTTGGGGCCATAATATGCCAGACTCCCCTGTAAGTGTTTTTTATGGAACCGAGGAACAACTAGATCCTTACGCAGAATCTGTCTGGTTTGAAACTCGTGGTGAACAAATTGTTTTTTCTTTTTGATCTGATATAACAATACTTCATAGATGTATAGCTGTTTCAAGCTCAATTGTCCAGATTCTATATAAAGTCTCTTAGTTCCAAACCTTCTACCAACTTTCAAGATTGTTTTAATTATGGCCTTATTGACAACATCAAGACAACCCATGTTATTCCTGTTCACATCACCCCACACTATAATGCCGTATCTCAATATTGACAATACAAGTGCCTCATAAACACGAAGACATTTTTCCCTGGATAGAACACTCCTGGTGTTATAAAATATGTAGAACAATTTCTTGAGTCGCCCGACAAGATAGGCAGCGTGTTCACCCCATCTTAGATGCTGATCAACGAGGACCCCTAAATACTTAATTGATATAGTTTTCTCTATTGTCGGGCAACAACATCCCAATCGGTCGCACCCATCCCCATGCAAACTTATAAACCGAAAGTCAGGCTGATCAGACGCCGTAAGTGAAAACGCTATAAATCTTGTTTTACTGGTGTTCAAACTCAACAAGCAGTGTGACAGCTGATCATAAATGAACTTCAAACCCCCCACTGCATTCTGATAAGCTTCCTCCCATGTGTCCCCTTTGAAGGTTATAACAGAATCATCTGCATAGGCCAAAATATCTAGATTTGAAACACGAAGCAGCCAATTAATAAAAACAAGAAAAAGGGTTGGACCCAATACAGTTCCCTGTGGAATACCAATATCAACCAGCAGTGGTTGACTCAATACATCTCCCATCTTGACGCACTGAAACCGGCCATCCAAATAACTCTTAAATAACGTTAATGCAACACCCCTGATACCAGCATTCTCCAATCTGTCAAAAAGCAAACGATGGTCCACCGTATCGAAGGCCTTTGTTAAGTCCAAAAAAACAGAAAGGACTTTCTTATTCTTATCCATATTATGAATGACCCCACCAATGAGTTCTTGTATGGCATCTATGGTTGATTTGTTTTCCCTAAACCCAAATTGTTTGTCACTCAGCATATCAGTTTTTTCAAGAAACGAGGTCAATCTTTTTTTAAGACATTTTTCGAATATTTTCGCGAAATTATTTATAATCGAGATTGGGCGGTAATTCGTCATTTGAGATCTATTACCAGACTTGAAAACACATTTTACATGCGACTGTTTCCATTCAGATGGTACTATACCATTCGAAAAGCATAAATTAATTATATGTACGAGAGGCTTCGAAACAAACATGTGAATCCGCTTAATAAGGGATGAAGCAACACCATCTGGTCCAGGGCAGGCACCATTCTTCAGTGAGGAGATAGTGTTCACAATCTCATTCTCATCAACCGGTTCCAGAAATATAGAAAAGGGATTCGGAGGAACTACCAAAGCATTAGAATTCGAAGATCTAGTAATACCTTGAGCTAATCGCTTACCAACATCAACAAAAAACCTGTTGAACACATCCGCCTTTTCTTCCAACTTAGTGACAGTACAACCATCCTCATCAACTATTTTAGGGGGAATATCAGAATTGATCTTATATGTATTATTCATTTCATTCACAGTTTCCCAATATTTCTTAGCATTATTACCTGCTAGTTCAAATTTTTTTACAAAATACGATTCCTTTGTTTCCCTTATCAAATTATTCAGCAAATTTCTATACTCACAAAATTTTCGGTTATTTTCAGGATTAAAATTCTTTCTCAGCCATACCTTCATTTTGTCGCGTCGTTTAATAGATGTTATAAGCCCGATTGTAATCCAAGGTTGTTTTCTTTTATGATTTTTTGTCTTAATGTTTTTTGAATATGTTGAATTCTCTATATATTTTTTCAAAGAATTCAAAAAGTTAGTGCATGCAGTCTGAGGATTCGAGCTATCAAGGACCTGTTGCCAGCTCTCATTCATCAGTTGAGAGACTAGTTTGTCTCTATCAATGAAGGTCTTTTTTGTTGGGGCTTCATGTAGAACATGTCTTTCAATGGACACAGTCCTGAGCGCAAGAAAAACTGCCCAGTGATCGGTGATCGAAGTTTTGATTATTCCTGAACACAACATCAAAGATTTACGAGTGTTTCCTCGGAGTCTTACAAAAATATGATCAATTATTGTGGCCGAAGTATTAGTAACCCGCGTAGGTGAATTAATCTGAGAAATGAATCCATATTGCCCCATACATGCCTGATATGCTAAACTATCTAAAGTATCTTCACCACCAATATCAATATTTATGTCACCCACAAAAATTTCAACATCCTCGAAGACGATATTCGCTAAATAATCTTGCAATTCTTCAATATAAAGTGAATTCAGCAAAAAAACTAAGGATTCCTTAGCTAGAATATTTTCTTGTGAACCCGTTCCCATGTCCACGTATCCGAAAGCTTTACCTTGGCTAGCTACCCATTCTTCATGTTGACGAATTGCCATTTCATCAATTATGAGTGAGCATATAATGTTATCTGAAGTACTGGCTTTCATACGTAAAGCATCAAACGCTTCCTTTGTAAAACCAGGTAAACCATTTATGCTCTGATACCATCGAGAAATGGTTCGGGTGTGAGGTAAACATGTATTGAAAGTTTTTCTCACATACTTGTAAGCAGCAGAGGAATAATAATGAAGTGTTAAGGCAAACACCTTCAGTTTCTCTGAATATTGTTTTGGTAAGGCTTTGTTGCCACTCTTCTTATACTGTCGGAGATAAAACTCCTGAGGGCCTCCTGATCTTGAAATTACTTCCAAGTTTTCTTCGTCCATGAATTTTTTTTTCTGCAAACCCCTTATTATTGCCGACATACTTGATATTTTTTTTTCCTTTCGTGCAATTTTTCTTCTCAATAAATTAAGTTTTTGTTTTCTTCTTTCACTAATTCTTTCAGATCGTTGGAGTTTTGCGAGTAGTTTTCTTTTCCTGGGAGAATTCTCTATAAGAGAGCTCATTTGCTTTGAAGTTCTTGGTAAATCGTCAGATTTTTGTTCACTAGTTTCAATAGTTGGTAGAGCAGATGTGTTTACTACTGCGTCAATAATCTCCGTTGGGGGTGAAATCACAATATTAGAAAGAATTCTTATTTTTGGTGGTCGAACTGCTTCATCCTATAATGGAAAGAAATTTAATTATATTCCTATACAAAGGCTAGTATATATGAGTGAAATAGTAGTAATAGCCTTTACAAAAAAAGGTAGAATTCCTCATTTTCCTTACTTTCAGGCTTCAGGAAAAATTAAAATTTCACAACAACAAATTACTTTCTCAAAATCAATCATCATATAAACGTGTAGGTATTTTTCATACCTACCTCATATATTGTGGGAACCGCATTTCGTTGCAAACGAACTAAGCTTTGTGATGTCCGATCAAAACATTCTGCTGTAAAATGTTTGGAACAAAGCACCGCATAATTCGAAGGTTGCCAGGTTCCTCTGTTAACAAATTTCACCCAAGATATACGTCTTGCCGGGTCTTTAGGAAATCTGTTAAAATAAAGTTAATCGAATATCAAATAAACAATTTTAATTCAGACGATAATAATATACATTACTATCAGATTATCAAGATAGAAATGAAAGAATTACGAATACGGATCTGTTTATTACTCATTCTCACCTATGAAATGTTATTTCTGCGATTTTCTTCTTATCTACCTCGTCTCTGCTGGAACAACTGCGTAGAACACATGACACCATTTTATTGTCCAATATAAATCGGAAACTAGAACGCAATTTTGAAAATTTTACCAAAATTGAACTCTAAAAAACGCAAAACTGACAGAAAATTCATGAATGTCAGAGTCTCGTACCAATATGGCGGATCTGATACCATTTAAGGGAATTGATGACTTCTCTCTATTATTCTATCTCGATGTTTTGAACCGATGGTTTCCTAACGTTGAAACAACTTTTAATGAACTCGATGAGATAGGACCGGTCCTGTACAAAAAATCGACTTCCGCTAAAGTGTAGTCGAGCCGTTTTTTGAATTCCTCTCTCGTTTTTTCAATACTCTACTGAATAACCACTGGTATATCTATGGGAGATGATTCCCCAGTATAAGGACCCTCCCAGTCAAAAGCAAGATTTGGCTATTATTAATTTGAGTACGGCATTTCTATCGACGAGGATGATCCTCCACCAAGATCAGCAGAAGATTTTTGACCCAGAGATGATACATATTCCTTCCAGTGCACGGTTATGTACCTATGATTATTTATTTTTTTCTTCAATCATCATCAAGTCTTCGAATAAGTTTTGATGAAAGCTTTATCATTAACTTTTTTTTTCTCGTTTTCTGCTGTTCTTTGTTTTGGATATCATTTTCGAAATGGAAAGAGAAATTTTTATATCAATGGAAACGAAGCCCTTCAGTATTAAAAGCTTATTCTGTAAACAAATTTGCCATCGCTACACTACTCACGGGGAGACAGGGTTTTTTTACTGAGGTTTTTCCCTAAGCTCTTGTATCGTACACCAAATTGTGTGTTACCCCGTTACAGTAACCTTTGCTAAAACTCATATATATGCTATTATTGTTTGATAACTGAAAATTTATTGCTGACATTCAAAAAAATATATAACTGTAGATTTTTATAAATGTCTAGTGTCTAATTATATTCTTCTCAGCGGTTTGAACACTATCGGGAACACAACTTGATACAGCCTTTACGTTTCAATATTCAATCCCTCGTAACTGTTTTTAATTTCTAGATAACTGTCGCGTCTCGACTAACGTTATTTTTAAACTCTTCTAAAACAAATTTTCGACGAACTCAATTCTAACGTCTTTCTCAATTTGCGTCTGAATTGACAACGTTTCTCTAGCCTACCTATTTTCTATAAATATAACATTATCCCAACAATAACAATAGAAACTATAACTGAACAACAACAGCACTAACAATAACATCAAGAGTAGCTTCCTACATATATGTACTACTATGTATCTTCATTGGTCAGTGAAACTTTCAAGGCTGGTACTATGAACTTTTTCCTTTATCATTTTCACAATGAGTCAGAACGACAGGTATCTTTGGCCGTCATATCAAAGATGAAAGCGATGGATTATCATCTAGTCAACTAAACCCCTTTATAATGCAATGCTAAGATGAGTCCATGACGCTAGAAAATAAAATATCTTTCTGCGAATTTTAAAATGTACGCGAAATTTCCGTTACAATTCACCATGGCTCAGATTTTCCAAAAGTTCGGGAAATCTGTATATGCCAGAAGTGTCGGAAGGCTAGAATTGTCCACGTATAAAGTTGAAGTCAAAATGAAAAACTAGATATGTGTATGCCTCTATCGTAGCCAGACAATCATATTCAAGGCAAAAATCAAAATCAAATTGATATGAATGGCAGAACTGTTCGGAAAATGTCGAAAGAGAACGGATACCATCGATACATCATAATGATGACGAAAATAACTCAGGTAATTCCTCCTGGCGACCACGATAGGCGAACGGAATTTTGTAAAACCACGATGGAAAAATGAAATGAAAAATATTCATTTTATATTATTATATATTAAAGAAATTTTCCTCACATAGGAAACGCAATCCATCCGTTAAACGCTATTGGTCCCGTCTGAGTATTTCTGTGCATACCTACACGGTGGCCTTAAAGCAAAAAAAATTATCTGCGTTAATCTGAACGCTGACCAATATATGCAGCTTCTCTGATTCGAATTATTCCGACACGTCTGCTTTTAATTATGAGGAAATATGTTTTCAACAGTTTCACTGTCCAGGTAATGATGTATACGCATACCTAGTGATGAAAGTTCCCGAACGCGTGATACAAACAACCAGTAGTTATTTGTGCTACCAGTGAGAAAAAGCATTATTTTTCGTAATGAACGTATTTCAAAAGAACGCGAGTTACGAAAAATAGTGTTTCCTAACGTGTTTCATACAAATTAAAAATGTCTCACAAGCGTGTCTTGTAGATTGCTTCAAAATCGTTCAGGGAATTCGGAGATATTCATGTGTCACTTAGTATGTCAAAAACTAAAAAAAAAACGGTCTTACAGATCACCTGATGGATTATTCGAACCTTCACGACATGATTTTTTTCAGTGTTGGGTTTTTATATCAATTTTTGTCAAGCGTTTTTTGAATTCGTAGAATGTATTTTATTTTCCAAGTCGTTGTGGCCATTTGGCCATTGGGGAAGAAATCATTTGTCAAATCATTCTTGAAAAATAATTTCTTCCATTAAGGGAATTATCATAGTGACATCCGTGACAACCACATTCACTTAATTTCGTCTACAATGTCACGGATCTGTCTCATAGAAATCATACAGGGCGAATAACTCCTTGGGGTAAGCCCGGACTAGAAAATGTTAATAGAAGTTTCTTAGTCTTCAAGGGGACATCGAAAAAAGACATTCAATCTGACTTTCTAGTTAGATTTCAAGGTCAAGTAGATCCAGGCCCTTCCTAAGGAAATGGTATATACTTCATATAAAACTTTTGTTAAATAGATAGGAAATGCGAAATACTGACAGTGATCGTTAATGCGAATACGTTATCAATAAATATGGAACATATACCTTCGATAATTCAATTTTTTCTTGGGAAGATTCCATCGACATAATATGCAGGAACCATGCAATGTTTCACTTGAGAATGAACCAATGGTGCGTATTCGCTTTAACGACAACTATTGGTATTTTCCCACATTTTTCTCTCTCGAATCGCAATCCTATAAGTCAATTCGGATCAGCTGACTTTGATAGGGCCGCCATCTTTCCTGAGGGGCACACAATTGTTGGTTGAGTTCATGTTTTGTAATTTCGAGTAATTTTAATAAATGGAACATGTCGTTCAGTAATAATTATTTATCCTTCAATAGTGATATGAAAGTGCAGTATGATGAAAATCTGACCGCTATTGACAATGTTGACTAGTCACAATTTAAGGGCTTGTGATCATAGATGTCATAGATTGTTTGTTTGCCTCTCAGTGCATAGAAATAGAGACTGAGTAATACCAGCATGAAATTGGCTATTTATAGAAAGAGAGAAATAATCGTCATGCCAATACCTTTCTCTTTTCTGTCGACATAGACACGTGTGTGGACCAATCAAAATTGTAGGAAAAGACAACTAGCTGACCTGATGTTCAGTTTCTCCCTGTAACATTTTTTGACCTTATTTCATGCACAGATGGAAAGGGAATGGTCAGTCCATGTCTCTATGTCTAGCCTCATTGTGACGCCAATCCGAAATGATTGAAATGATTTCTATGATCTGTACAGAGACTATCGATTCTGACAGGCACCGGTGAGTGACAGCATACAAGAATCCAGTTGGAAATTTGATATTTCATCGCGTTTATCTTTTTCGTTTGCTTTTCTGTACGATTCATATTCTCTTTTTTGATTCTATGTGAAAATACTATAGTCACATTTTTGAATGAGTAAAAAATTTTTTTTGCGTTGTCAATTATGAACAGGAGAAAATATCTGATATATAAGATACATTTTGTTCTCACAGATGGGTTTATTGTTTTTTGGCAACCTTAACATACTCAGCTCCCCAATATAATCATATCTTGAACGAGGGTATTTCATTTTTCCTTAACGATATGATGCGCAGTCATAAAAAGTTCCTTATTATTTCCGAAATTTGCTGGTTATCAACTCAACTTTTTTCAAATGTAATTCAGGTAGTGTAACTCGAAACTCAGTTCAGTAAAATATAATTCAGAAAATGTTAACTGTTATTGTGAACGAAATTCATTCAGACATATAACACGCGCTGATATGAAATCAACGAATGTTACGATCCGTTTCGTCAAGATAGAGTAGATGCTGACTATGGTTTCGTTTGACCTCGTCAGAGCAAGACAGCTCAGACCTCGTCGAAAATGCAACGAATTGATATTAGTGGTCAGTATGGTGAAGTGATACACCCTAGCGCCATCTGGCAGGAAACGAAGACCAACTAAATTAATTTTCCTAACTGAAAAGATGGCAGCAAGTATCCATTCGCCCAAACTCTGATTGCAGGATTCGTATTCCACGATAATCAAGCAGAGAAAGAGGACGCTGCAAACGTTCGAATTCTTGACAGTACTTTGCCTCAAAAATGAAAATCTCGCCTTCTGGCAAAACATCATGATACAACTTACTAATAGAGTTACAGTTTTTGAATTACATTTTATCAATCTGAATTTCATGTGATGTTAATTATTATTCTGAAGTTCATATATTGATACATCATATACAGTGAATTACAATTGAAAAAGGCGTACAGTTCAACCCTTTCCGTAACACATTTCTTGAAATTAACACCGAAAGTATAGCCATTGTAGGATACGAGGATATTTAAAACTGCTGTTCAACTACACCTACTCGAAAATTTGAGTTACCTACTCGAATTTTTGAGTAGGTATAGTTATGGATATGATTCATGATTATTATTGCAAAAAATCAAATGAAAAACAAAAAAATTATGTTACTTGTTAGGTGTTATACGTTCAAGGAATTGTTCTTATTTCTACCTGATCAAAATATTCTGCTCATTAGTTAATTTGCTTTCGCATCTATGAGGAAAAAGTTACACCCATTGTTCACCGCTTTGGCACGGAATCTTTGGAAAAGATATTACTTCTAGTAACTTGTTCCAAAGCTTCATCACTAAACGTTTGAAGTTGAGTTATGTCCAAGATTTTACCCTCTCCAAAGGCATAGAGCATAATCATATGTTCGCGGTTAATATTATCGTCCCATTTTAACAGCAGAACTGATTCAGAATTGACATCGCAAAGAAAGCCATTCGACTTTGTGTCGACCAGTCAACGGTACCTCTCGTTCTACCTAATTTTGAAGTCGACGTGCAAAAGGTTTATTCAAAATCTGTAGGTATTTGGCCAAGTTTCACTGAATTTATACGGTCCAGACTTAATTTTTGTTTTTATTGTACCGCTGTATACAGCGTTGCTCACAATTATATTAAGTTAACTCTTAGGAATTCTTCTTGTCGATTGTGAAACGTCGGACGTATGTTTGTAACGTTGTCCTTGTTTCCACGAAATTGTTTTCGAGTATCTTTACACTCCAGATCTGGAATGTACCTCGATGGTAGCAATCGTTTCTTGTAGCGTTCCATGTATCTGGTACGTTCCGGTATTGATTGAAGTCATATACACACCACGATCTTGTGACGCTTTGGATGTTACACATCGCGTCCCTCGCTAGCTGATATGGCATGATTGCCACGTTGGCGGCTATTCGCAGATCTCCATTATAGCATGAAGTAAGTTTGAGTGGCATCTCCACGTATGTAGTATTGGCTGAGAAATTCCCAACCGCGGCATACTCATCGAGAGCGCTACTTGTCAAGAATAGTTGGCCTTCGCTGCCTAACTGATCCGTTGATAGTGTTTCACTCATTTTATAACTCGTCTTTATCTGGTCGAGCCAACCACTTACGTACGATAGCAGATCGGTATTTATCCTATACCTATTCAGATCGCTACTCGTAGTAAAGGCATTCTCATTTATACCGAATGTAGCCAAAAGTTGTATTTGATTGAACGACAACTCAGTGGCTAGTGCGTACCCAAGCAGATTTGCTGTTGGAAGCCCGCACCCCTGATCGTTTGCTCTGATGGTGTTTGGTAAGTTCCATGCGTTCGTGTCTGTGATATATCGGCTGTACCGAATATCTTCTACTATCCTCTGAGAATAGACTAGCGGCGCTGGCCAATTTTCGTATAGGTAATGCGTATTTGCATCCACTCTACCGTAGTGTCCGTCATCACTCAGTCTATCTGGTAATAGCAGGTCGATGTTCCCTTGGTCCGGTGACTGGATGTCACCCACCCCACTAAGCCAAGTGGCAAGTGGTACGGGTATCCACATCTTCAGACTGTCTAGCACGTTCAACGCTCTTATGTCCTCGTAGTCCGTCGTACCCTTCTTCCTTCCAATCGTTAACAAACGATGGTAGAATATGGTGTAGCAGTAGTACTCGAACATACCCGGCGACACGTGTTGGTAAAACGTTTTGTCGCAGGCCATTATCTCTCGATAAAGCGTTGTGAACAACAAAGGCAGGATGGCACCCGTTATCGTAAATGATAACTGGTTCATAATGGGTTGGAGCCCATTTCCTTCTACCAATCCGAACGCGTCAATGTCGAGCGGGTCCTGGAACGGTGTCTCAGTCGCGCTATCCACTGGGCAAACCTTGGTCTTCCTCATCTTGAATTTGTTGTCTTTCTTACCTTTGGTCTTCTTTGCAATTTCGTTTTTACTCTCATCATCACGATTAGACTTGGCCGGTTGATCCTCTTTGGTAGGAGTAATCACCGACACTTCAGTCGCCTCGTTTTTAGCTTCAGCGAGTTTTGGCTTATCGTCGGTCTTACCGTCGTAAGTCCCGCGACCTCTGCCTCTACCGCGTCCACGTCCTCTTTCGGTTCTTGAACCTCTTGAGCTTGATGCGTTTGAGTTAGAATTTGCAGAATTCATTCTGAGATTAACTATACAGTTAGTATTCCAATAATTTGGAATTGTTGGGGAGCCGACGACTAAATCAGGATTTACTCGAGCGTCGTGGAGGCCTAGTGAATTTTGAAAATTAGATGATAGAAAGAAAAGACGGTTCTATGGTCTATGCACTTTCAGCGGTGGGGAAAGCGTCTATAGGTTTTCAAAGATGTAACAAAAAATCGTCGATGTATTTACTCGAGCGTGTCAGATTAAGATACTGTATATGCCTTACGGCATGTCATAATCTGACGGTTTGCATGAAAGGGCTGGACGTACGAAAGAGGTAAAAATGGTAGAAAAAAATTTCGATCGTGTCAGATTCCTTCGAAAATGCAAACAAAATCGTTACTTGTTCATACTTGAGCGTGTCAGATTTTCATACAGATGGTTAATCTTGGTGTTGCAGACGTGTTGACTCATTAATCTGACACTAAGCTGGGGAGGTTTTCTTAATCTGACAGTTTGAAGATGATAACAAGGCATTTTAAAAAAAATATCTGCCTTCCTGTATCTCTAATCGTTTCTGTATTGCTTATGAAAGCTATAGATAATAAAATTCTATACAACTTTTGTCTGAAGTAATTTTAAAAGGATAAGTGATTTTTGTACTCACTGGATATATTCTTTATTTGAAATTCACTCTTCTAGTTTCGCCATCCAGGCATCATCAGGAGTTCTAGAAGATTAATTTTACAATAGTCAATAAAATTCTTCACAGTAATTAAAATACAAAGTAATCTTACTTGTCAATAAGTATTCACACTGAAAACATCTCCGAAAAAAGACATTCACAAACAAAACAAAGCGACTGAAAAACTTTTAGAATTGTCGAGAAAGTACTGATTTTGGGGTTATGTCCTCAGATTATGGTTAGTCACAGAAAAACAAAACAACTTGTCACTTAAATCATAGAGTCAATTTTCTTCCAATTATTTGGATTCAAATTAAATTTTCGAAAATGGGTTTGTATGAGAGATTGGTTTCAGTCAGGTTATTCAGACAAAGGGTTGCGTTTTTCTTCAAGTTTTTCTTTATTTCATAATTTCAAGTATATCCAACTTTATGTAACAACTGTATGTCCTCTTTTTTGTCAAATTCATGTTTAGTTGATTTCAAATGGTTCCCAAATGCACTCTTTTCATTATAATTTTTTATATGTTCCTTTATTCTGGTGTTCAGTGACCTATATGTTTTTCCAATGTAGAAAGCATCACATGTTTTACATTTCAGTTTGTACACTACGTTTTTCTGTGACATTGGAGTTTTGTCTTTGCAATTTATTATATGGGAATGCAATCAATTTTCGGCCTTAAAAGCTATTTTCAAGTTCTCCCTATCGAATGCTCTTGCAATTTTATAGCTGATTTCATTGTAGAATGGCAAAGAAAATCTAAACTATGTTGTGTTCTCTTTCTCTTGAAGTAATTTTACATACTCTTGATAAAAAATATGAAAAATTTCAGCGAATAAATATAAATAAAAAAATCTCACCAAATAAATAAAAATATTCGTCATTTAAATCTGTCCATTAATTGGAAGAAGGAATCATGGAACTGATACATGGCGTCCTGTCTCTGCTGCATTAGTTCGAGATGCCTCCTTTCTCTCTGCCTCTCGCTGATAGCAGCTTATTCCCCAAGAAACTCCATATGGCTTTTTTTTCTCCCCCTTGGGAAGCGTTAGAAGCATTGGAAGCTGATGGTGTAGGTGCTTCCAATTCGGCAACCCTTTCCGGAATAACTATTGGTTCCAGAGAGGAAGCAACTTGTACGTTACCTCTAATATTTCTGTCATAACGAAATATCTCATCTATCTCATCGAAGAATTGGAAATGAATTGCTCTTGTCCCTGACTGAGCGTTAGACATATTGTCTTTTATTTTCATTTATTTTGATTTTGGATATTTGAATTTATTGCTGCATTGCTCAGCAGTAAAATCGCCATTCATCTCCCTATTTATCATAAGCCACATCTTCTCGTTCCTTTTTGTTGGGGATTTGAATAAGTTCTGCTTCTCTCTGAAGAGATGACTTCATGACATCCATCACCCCTAGACAAGGATCTCCAGTTCTAAAATTCAGTTTCAATTACGATCTATGCATCAAGAATGCTTGGAACTGTATGCATATAATATCATTGAAGAACCTACCTCTTGATGATCCGATCCTCTTATACATAAAAATATACACAAATCACAAATTTTTATTCAGAAACAGGAAAAGGCCAATTCATCACTTTAAAAATACGCACAAGCTAAGTTCCATTTGTGTTCACACTAGCTTACAAAACCAAAAAAAAACGAATGAAGGAAAATATCACTGAAATTCAAGAATAACATAATATATACATAAAAAAAGAACTTTATTAAATACATAAAATAAATAAAAACAAAACAAAAATATACACAAATTTTTGCAAATTTTTTACAAGAAAGAGGAAAAGGCCCCTTTATTCTCCATCAGAATCTTCTTCCTGCCTCTTCCTCTTTCTTGTGAAAAATTGCTCCATAATATTGAGGAGCTTCTCCCTCTGCTCCTCTGTTTTTTTTAGATGAGCAGCAAGGACGTCGAATTGTCTTCTTTGTTCCACCTGGTGGCTCCTCAACTCCTGTAGAACCAGATCCCCTTTGTTAGTTCTGGTGGTAGGAGTATCCCTCAGGTTTTTGAACCGGTCAGTTATGGCTGGTTCCGTTCTAGTGTTGTAGCTGCAAGAAGCGCCCTCATCCATTATTGGTGCTTCTTGCACGGGCATAGGGGCCTCAGGCATGGGCTCATCCTCCAAGCTGTCCACTAAATGTTTGGGTTGAGTTTTATGCTTCTCACCTAAACACCATTCAATGCAAAATTAAAAATCAGAAAATTTCAAAATCTCTTAGTGATGAATACTAACCTAAAATTGAGTGGACCTCCTCAAAAAATGGAGGATGCTCCATGAAGGCTGCCCCTGTTGTCTTCTGGTTTCTTATGGATTTCAAGTATGACTTGGTCAAATTGGCGAATTTTTGGCGGCATCTTTCACCGCCATTCGCCCCCAACATGAATTGGTTCCTCGTCAGCTCTTCAGCTATCCCAGCCCATAGCTGTCTCTTATTATTTTTTTTATTATTGAACTGCTCCTTTTTTTGATCTCTTAATCTCAACATGAGATGTGTTGCGGCCATATCGGTATGAGTAGGTTTTTTTTTAACCAAATCACACCTTCCTCATTTGTAAAAACATTCTCCTCATCTTCTTGAAAAGCTATAAATAAAGAAAAATTTCATTTTGATACAGTAAATTCCATAATTGAGGGGTTCAAAACTGAAGTGAACCAACTCCATTCAGCCTAGTTTTGAGATGAATGGCTCAGAAGTTGTTTATCACCAATTAATTCAAAAGTGACTTCTTTAGATTTCAAAAGATTAGAATGTAAGCATATGCTTACATAAGAATAATAATAAATAAATTTCAACATACCTTCACTCTCCAAATTATCTTCAAGCTCGTCGAAATTCGATGCCTGATATTGCTGAGTTTGAAAAGCTATAAATAAAGAAAAATTTTATTTTGATACGGTAAATTCGATAATTATTCATAATTTTATTATTTCAACATACCTTCACTCTCCAAATTCTCTGCAAGCTGAGATTGAGAAATCTGGGAATAATAAAATTCCCTTGCTGCATCAGAATCTTAAAAAACAAAATACCAAGAGTGTTATTACCATTCAATAAAAGTTGGGCAGTCCCCATATCAGGCACAATAATTGTTTTGTCCTCCCCTTCTATATTGACTACTATCTGATATCTATAATTCTCCATTTTGTAAATTTTCTAACTTTCTAACTTTGCTAACGACACTTTTGTGGTACTCACCCTTGCCTCTGCTACAACCAAATGAGAAATAAACGTGGTACAGGGTAGTGGTACCCTCCATAATTCTAATCAAAGACGGTTCTTGTTTATTTACTTTTTCTTCTTATAACCTCACTTCTCCAATAACCAGAACTTTAACCCAGCTCTCGAGTATGGTTATCTCTGGTTATCTGCGGTCCAAAATGATGACGTTGAAGGGCTAATTCATGACGTCACGATATTATAACCAACAATGACCAAAAGCGCTTGAATGCAGTTGGTTATTGTTGGTAATTACCAATGATGACCAGGTTATTCGCTTGAAATCGGTTAATATCTCGGGAACAACTGCATATTGTTATGTGAACAGGTGTTTTCCACTATGAAACTATGAATAGCAACCGACCATAAATGTACCTAAAGATTACTCTAACGTGACGTGGGCCCATGTCATAATGCGCATGATTCAAAAATCTAACATCGGATTTTGCGCGGAAGCGTTCAATGTGGGAACGTGGGAATACACGTGTCAACGTCACGTCTGACTTATTTAACGTTTCCGCAAAAAATCCTATATTAGATTTTCGAATAATGCGCATTATAACTTGGGCCCACGTCAGTCAGAGTAATCTGTTGGCACCTTTAGTGACCAGCTTTTAGCATCATCACGGCCAATTTCTACCAGAGTATGGACAATTCTTAGAAGCTCAATCACAGTTTAATTTTTCACATACTTTTTCGTATCCTACCGAACAATAATTCATTTTTGTCATTTTTTTTGCTTTTCTAGGATGTTAGTCATGTTTGATGTAAAAATCGAAAAAAAGTTAATCACTTGTACAAATGTGTATTTTTTTTTTGGCTCGCTTAGGTAATTTTTCATTTTATCTGGCCCTCCCCTCAAAAAGTTTGCCCATGCCTGCCCTAGACGGTTCACGCCAATGATAACAGATATGGATGAAAATTAGCGCCACCAACAGGCTGGTATCGGTTCTAAAAAGAAACGGGAAACACTGCAAACCATTCATTGATTCAAAGCAGTTTATGGCGGGAAATTTACTCCTTAGTGAGTTTTTTTCCAATATGCTATTTAAAATCTGGAACAAAATTTTCCTGCAAATGATAAAATGTTCTGCTGATGTCGAATGAAACAAATCCAAATTAAGAAAAATATGAAGATTCATTTATTCAAAGCCAACCTTATTACAAAATAATAAAATGCAACAAAATAGAACGGATAGACTTATACTAAATTGAGATAAATAAAAATATTTAAATAATGTCTTTAATTTGTTATAGGGCCAATTCTGTAAACAACTGTTAAATTTTAAAGCATGGTTAAAAATTAAACTATCCGCTAACTTCATTTTACTATTCTGTATGCATCATAAGCTTTAAAATATTAACGGAAGACGGTTAATTTTAGCCGATATATGTTGAAATTTAAACCCTACTATAGACTAAGACTTCAAAACATTTTTGATAGTGGAAACCTCAACAAATACAACCGAATCGATTTAAATTTTAGTGAATAATATAGAAATGGCTTTGATATTTGATGTCTTATTAATGAATGAAGAAATTCGAAATCATAGGAACGCACTTAGAAAGTAAGTTAATTTTGGGGTTATGATATACTTATTATGTTACAAATCGAAATCTTTTTTAGGAAACAGTATAGGAGAATTCAAAGAAATTTGAGAGATAATTCAAATCCTTTCGAATTGCCCGATAAAATATTCACCAAGCTTTTCAGACTTGATAAAGAAACTTGTCAATTAATAATTCATTCAATATCTGAACATATGCATGATAGTCAAAGATCAACATTTGTTCCTAAACATCTCCGCATACTATGTACTTTGCATTTTCTTGGTCATGGCAGTTACCAGACACCTACAGGTCAGCTTCATCAAATTGCATTGAGTCAGCCAATGGTCAGTCGCAGTATTGCAGAAGTTACAGATCTTATAGTCAAACATTTATTACATAGGTACATTATATTTCCGGTCGGAGAAAACAGAAATAGGGTACAGGACACTTTCAATGAAAAGTTTCCTCATTTTAATGGGTTATGTGGTGTGATTGACTGCACTCATATAAAAATTATATCTCCTCCTGTTAATCATTCTGTGCACCCTGCTGCACCATATTACTGTCGCAAAGGATACTACAGCATAAATACGCAAATTATTTGTGATGCCAACAAACTAATTCTTAATATGAATGCCAGATTTCCTGGTTCAACCCACGATGCTGCAATATGGCTTAGTTCTCAAGTAAAGACCTTGCTGCGTCGAGAATATGTAAATGGAGGCAATAGCTATTTGATTAGTGATAGTGGATATCCTCTGGAACCATGGTTATAAGTACCATATGATGATCCTGCAGATAATTCACCTGAGTCAAGATTCAATACAAGTCTTTCCTCAGCACGAATTTTGATTGAGCATACCAATGGACTTCTAAAAGCAAGATTTAGATTGGGTCACAGGGCACTTCATTTTGACCCAATTCGTGCTGCAAATATAATTTATAGTTGTGGCGTCTTGCACAACTTGGCAGTTCAACATCATATAGAATTACCAGATGATGATCTAATCATAAATCCCAATTATAATGTAGCACAAAATAGACCAAATTTGAATGTTATTGAAAACCAATGGTTACAGGCTGGAATGCAAATTCGTGACAATATCACTCAACAATTTTTTGTATAATTAAATACACTGATTAAATAAAAAGGCCTCAATGAAAATATGGGTATTTTATTTTTTAAAAAGCATAAAAAATAAAAATCGCTATTCAAGACTAGGTTTAAAACAAAATATTCCTTTAGAAAAAAATCACTTTGGTTAAGACTAGTTTTGAAATAAGACTAGTAACTCATAGGAAGTAAAGCGATTATGAAAAAACAAACATAAAAAACAGAATCGCCAAACTTTCTTATAAATAAAAATACTGATTGGTTAGGACTAGCTTTTAAATAGTACACATGAATATAAAGTAAGAAAAATCGGAATTAAAAAGTCCATTAAAATCTCAAATTATTAAGAGGGCTTCTGTAGCCATTTCTTTTAGAAAATTGCTTAGCTAACTGTGAAATAGCAGCAGCCATATTATTATTAGACTGTGCTAATTCTTTCAAGCACTCCACATGAAGACTTGTTAAATCTTTCAAGGGATCTGCTCTGCTTGAATTTCTGGTTCTCTTGGTGCTCCTAACAAAATGAGTGTCCTTACTTTTTTTTTCCTCAACATGAGATGTCTCCTGAAAATGATTTTACATTGTATAAAACTACACATCATATATCTTTTTATTGATACCTGTACTGTAAATGTTTCACTTTCATTGGCATTGACATTTTCCTCATTACTTTGTTGTGATGTACTTGGAACATACTGTAAGATAATTTTTGTTATTTTACCTCAATATTCAGCAATAAAACTAAATTAAAAAAATTACCTACCTCAAATAGTATTTGTTCGTTTTCTGCACCCGTTGTAGCATCTAAAGCATAATAATAATTATTATTTTCAAGTGCAGCACTTGGTACAGCATCATCTTGAAGTCCAGCTTCCACAACATTAGGTGCTCCAAGAATAACTACTTTTGATAGTAGCGCCAGAAGTCTCTCTTCTAGTTCATCCAATTCTTTCAATTTTTTTGGCCCCCCTCCCGTTCCAGTTTTTTCATACACAAGTGCTCTGGATTTTCTTCTGACATTGGTTTTCAATTCATTAAGTGCCTGAAAGAATAATTCATGATAGTATATTACTCAAGGCTCTAGTTATTTTTTGAGATTGCAAGTACTTGCCTCTTTCCACTGCTTAACAGTTTTATTTGCCCCTGGCTCATTATTTAACATCAATGCCAGTTCCTCCCATTTCTTTTTAATAGTAGGTAGCTCTATAATTGGATGTTTGAATTTCAGCATTTCTTTATTAACTTCTAAATATGATATTAATAGCTGTTTTTGTTTTTTGGTCATTCTGGCACTTCTTGTCAATGACATTTTTATATTTATGGTATTTAATAATTGAAAACTGAAAATTATAAAAAAAAGAAAAAGGTAACCTCGGTATAGTTATTAAGCAAAAACATAATTACTTACCACAAAACTTGCTATGCCCTTAAACTTATTTTTTGAACAAATAAAAATAAGGTTATTATCTACTTTACCGCCCAGTCACCGATTTGCACAGTGATTCTGTTGCTCTGTCACTAATAAAGGTTAGAAATCATGGATCATTGATCTACTTTTCGAGTTAAATAGTTCAAATGAATCAAGTACGATTTGTCAACACTGCTTCATTCAACCACATTTAACACCACCGTTAAAATGAATGATTTTAAAGGATTCTTTAAATATTGACGTTATAGAATCGGAATTGGGTTATATTCAATTAACAGAATGTTAAAATAACATTTTTTAACGTGCCTTTAATTTTTAACCATTTCTTATAGAATTGACCCTTAAGTCTGTTAAATTGGTTCAAAGAATGAAAACAATATATTAAATTGTATTACTGACTAATGCCTGGTTTCACAAAAGTCTGATCAGAACCAACACTCGATTGACAGATCCACATCAATTTGTTTTCAATGACTGTCAATACAAAGAATTATTACAATGATTGAATGGTTATATGTCTACTATACTAAATTAATAATGCAAATCCACCACAGCTCCAATAAGTTGTGAGACCTCAGGTATGTATTGTGATACATAACTGCTGTGACCACCGATGTAATAACATCTTGCGGCATGAGCTTGTATAACGCAGTAGATTAACTGCAATGCACTGACATTGGCAGCCATGCGGAAATCCTTATGGGCAATCGTATCATACACGATGGTGCTGAGTTGTACGGCACCATAGTTACCGGCTAGTACCTGGTGAACTGCAAGCCTCGAGTACGAGTTTATGACAATGGTCGCATTCAGCGGACGAAACAGTTGCGCAACTGTTACCAAACGCTAGCGTAAACGTTCGGTGACGTATGCGCTACATTCTCAACACGTTCTGGAGCGGACACCACTTTTGGGAGCGGATTTGATTTGTGCTAGGTAGCGGTAGCGGAAAGGAGCGAAAGTTGGACTTGAACTGAGTAGGTAGTTGTTATTTAGTGTGGAAGATGCACGAGCTTGAGTTTGTTGAGGAAAATGAAATGAAAATTGATGGAAGGTAATAAAGAAGGATGTTAAATAAGTTATAGGAAATATACTAGAGCAACAAAGTAATTCGTCAGAATTCTAGGTTATGTTTTTCACAAAAAAAAAACTGACTTAACCAGCACAAGGTTAACGAAACTTAAAAAATCGGTTTGTTTACGTCTTTCCTACAGACTTCTCAACTAATCAGCTGATAGTGACAGCTCGTTGGACTGCCTTATCCTATCTCGGCTTGCCAGCGAACGTTCAACATGTTCCCGACCGCTACCGCTACCGATGGGTAGCAGAAGCGTTTTGCGCTCCGTCCGCTGAATGCGACCAATGTTAGATGGAACTTTGTCGTACGTGACTTTAGCATCAGGGTTTTGGCTAGCTGTATAGCGCTGGTTGAAGCGCCTACCTTGCTAGTTATCATAAAACTACATGTAAGTTTTCATAAACTAATAGTCAATTCCATTTACATT
Source organism: Coccinella septempunctata (assembly GCF_907165205.1). NCBI lineage: Eukaryota > Metazoa > Arthropoda > Insecta > Coleoptera > Coccinellidae > Coccinella > Coccinella septempunctata. The sequence goes on along the minus strand of NC_058190.1, from coordinate 5,916,012 downwards.
TACTCACCATATTGACCAGCCAATCGAATTGTTGAAGCCATCCTTTGGCTAAATATCTGAGCTGCGTTTTCAACTTTCATCTTTTTCAATTTATGTTCATCAGTTAGTTGTGGTAGAGCCTTCAAACCACCAACTCCTCTACTGTCAGTTTCATATACCTGAACAATATGATTCCATTTCGCTGCTTTATATTAGGTTGGGGAAAAAGAAATCCATTATTTTTACGTGAACTTCAAGACTTTATTTAACATGTTTTGCATTGTCCGATTTAGGTCAAATATGCACCATTTTGTTCTATAATTTGTTGCCATTTCAATGGTAGCTTCATTATGCCTCTCTCATAAAAGTCTTGGTCCTTATTAGCGAAAAACTCCAGCAATTGATTTTCACACTCTTCCCTTGATGCCAATTTCTTATCACTAAAAAAGTTTTGCAATGCAAGAAAAAGATGGTAATCGCTTGGTGCGAGGTCCGGACTGTATGGTGGATGCATCAAAACTTCCCAACCAAGCTCCTGGAGTTTCTGACGAGTCACTATAGAAGTGTGTGGCCTGGCGTTGTCCTGATGGAACACGACACCTCTTCTGTTGGCCAATTCTGGCCGTTTCTGGTCAATTGCTCTCTTCAGACGGTCCAGTTGTTGACAATAGATGTCTGAATTTAATGTTTGGCCATATGGAAGCAACTCGTAATAAATGATTCCTTTCCAATCCCACCAAACGCAAAGCAGAACCTTCCTGGCCGTTAGTCCCGGTTTGGCCACCGTCTGAGCTGCTTCACCGCGCTTTGACCACGATCGCTTTCGCATAATGTTGTCGTATGTGACCCATTTCTCATCCCCAGTCACCATCCGTTTAAGAAATGGGCCGATTTCATTACGTTTGGCCAAGGCTTCGCAGATGGAAATTCGATCCATCATGTTTTTTGGTGTTAATTGGTGTGGCACCCAAACATCAAGCTTTTTTTCAAACCCAGCTTTGTGCAAATGGTTTAAAACTGTTTTGTGGTCGATCTTTAACTCCTGGGCGATGCTACGACTACTAACATGCCGGTCCACTTCGATGATTTCAGTGACTTTGTCCACATTTTCGACGACGGGCCTGCCTGTGCGAGGGGCATCCTTAACGTCAGAAATACCCGAACGGAATCGACGAAACCAAAATTGCGCGTAATTAGCTGTTACAGTATCGGGACCATAAACACTATTCACATTTTCAGCCTCCTGACTTGCATTTTCGCCCTTATCAAAGAAAAACTGTAAAATGTACCGAATTTTCTCTTTGTTGACTTCCATCTTTAACGCCGTGTAACTCAGAACTGAATGGACAAAACAAAAAACTGCAAACGAATTCTTTTAGTGCGAACTGTTACCTTGACAACGAGCATAAATTTGAAATTGTTTGATCGATAATTTACGAGATATCGATCACTACAGCCATCTACCGAAAAAATAATGGATTTCTTTTTCCCCAACCTAATATATGTTTTTTTTATAAGTTAAATCTTTTTTTATGAAGTTATTCCTTAATTCTTTCAATAAATGTGGAGGGTCAAAAATTGGGTATATCCTGAAATCACCTACTTCAAATGATCCATTCCGATAAGCACCTATATTGCTCTGTCTCAAATACTTTTCTCTTGTTTCTTGTATTAGTTGATTCAGTGTGCTCGCATTGTACTGATCACAAATCACCGAGATTGGTTTGAGACCTATATCAAGCAGCTTTTGTACAATTTGAACCAATAAATGTTTTATTTGTACAGTTGTTGCACCACCCTTACTCGAGAAGTGATATGTAATAGGTGATTTCCACTGCTTTTTTATTCCTCTGATCATAAATAAAACATGGTCCGCTAAATTACTTCCTCTCACATTTTCTCCCATATCTTCGAATACCTCTATACAGCCAGAATGTTCATGGAAATGGAAACTGGGCATGATGGACATTTCATCGAGAAGAATTGTAACATATCTTTCAGAAGAATTCATTTCTGCTGTCAATTCTTGTAGGGACTTAAAAATTACTAATGTCAGTTTAAAGAAAACTTATAATTTGAGTATATTTTATCTTAGAGCTGGTAGAGCGCTTTCGGCTAGTTAGCCATCATCAGTACCGTTGTCCTAAAATAAACACAAAGTGCCCTAAATTAAACACAAAGTGCCCACAGAGTGCAAAGTCATACATAAAATGGGTCTGGGAAAATGTACCACTATAAAAATGAAGGTTTTAAAACGACCTAGTCGACTATACATAGAAACAATTATCAACAAAATTACATCATTCACACCTGACCCTCCAACAAGTTGTGACAGAAGTCTAGTCAGGGTAGACTTACTCGGCAGTATGAATATTTTTGAAAGTACTCTATAGGATTTTGCACTTTGTTTAAACAAAATTAAAGCCAGCAATTTTTTATTAAGAGTAAATCGTCGAAGGTTTTTTGACTTCTCACATTCTCTCAGCTGACACTGAATGAAAATAGAAGTCAAACTGTTTAATATAGTACTTCCAAGATGGTTTTTACTGAATTTTTCAGCATCAAACAGTCTACGCCTGGACGATTTCTTCCTATTTTTTTCCATTTTATATTTTTTATGAAATTTCTGCATTGACTTATACATTTACTTTTTTTAGGAGTCTTAAGGTTATATATTTGGTGACGTTTCGTAGATTCTTAACTGCTTCTTCATACCTACGAAATTGAAATAAAATAATAAAACTATTATGTTACACAATTACACAAACAAAGAAATAATCACCTCTATATGCGAAAAGTAACCAGATTTCAAATTCCCAATGATTAAAATCATAATACAATGAATATGTTAACGGCGTGCAGACAATTATTGAATTCTGAAAAAGTACACCTCCTGCCCGGAGGTGTACTTTTTCAGAATTCAATAATTGTCTGCACGCCGTTAACATATTCATTGTATTTAATTTTCAGACATTAACTCCACTTCTCAATTAAAATCATAATTAATTCAATAACAAGAGCATCAAAAACTAAGTAAACAATCCACCACAACCTATAACAGGAGACGAATTCATAAATAAAACATGGGATTATTGTCAAATGTCAATCACCAAAATTTCTCTTCAAGTATTTGTCCAGTCCGTCTATAACTGCCTGGAATCTTCATTTTTTTACAACATTTTTTTCTGAAGAAAATTCGACTTGGAGAATTCTTCGAGATAGGGAAGTTCGAGTTAGGGGAGCCCCACAGTAATTATTACATTGATGTTTGCTTATAACGAACATCATAAAATGAACATGAGGAGATAAATTAAATCATGGAAGGATTGAATCTATCTCCTCCTTCTATGGTATTTTCCTTCCCATCTTCATGATGGGATGCCATCTTCATGATGGGATCAGAACAACATTGTAAACTCATTTTACCACAAAGAATTTTGTTTGCTGTTCCAATGTAGAAAAGCAAAATTAATTTAACGCTAAATTCAATAAATCCTTATGTTCAGAACAATACAATATTACAAGATTTTCCTCAGACAAGTCGTTGATAATTCTCTTTTTAATGTTGAATGTGTTAATTCTATTCGGAATAGCATTGAATACTTGTTGAGAAAACTCATGAAAAATAGTAATACATGTCCTGGGATGGATTCAGCATTCGGCAATTAGCATAGAATTTTCGCTTAGATGAGGGCATTTGCGGGAATATGCCTCTATTATTTCCGAACATTCAAGACAATTACTAATATTTTTTTAAATTTTTTTCATCGAGTATCCAACCACATAAGGGGTTGCCAGATCTCTATCAACGTCCAAATTTCATTGATTCATTGAACGACCATTGATACTATCCAAAAGTCATCGAAAAAAAGTATAGCGTCAGTAGTTTCAGAAGCAGAGGAATGAAGATAGTATAATAATTAGATGAAGTTGGCAGATGTTTGCTTACTGTTGCCATCAAATTCATGACAGTACCTACGGTCCGACTGAAAACTTGGCCAGCACACTTAACTTTCATTTTTTTAATTTTATGTGTTAAGACATGTTCCTCTCACAGCTTGGGCACAGAACTGAATCTATTAAATTTGTCTATATTGTACAAATCAAATAGATATAGATGAACAATTTCTTGTTTATCTATAAGAAATCTTTGATATCTGTTCTCAACTCCATTCATCAAGCAGTATTCTTTTGTTTGGTGCAGCAGTCTATTTACTGCTGCAACATTTGTTGCTCTTTGGTCAGATATTCTTGCAACAATGTGTTCCCAAACTTTCAAATATTTGAGAATTGATGCCACACTAAAACGGAATGATACTAAGTAAATTCGTTAGCGTGCGTTTTGAAGGTAAACTGAATATCCTAGATAGATATCTATATCCTCTCCCACCTTGTTTATATAAGGAAAGGGCAAACATTTTGTCGTCAAGAGAAACCGACGAACCCTTTTGTCTAATTTCTGGTTGGCTTGTTGTGATAAGAAAAATTGCAATGTTGTTCTGTTTACATTGTTGAGTTTCTCAACTAAATTCGAATTCTTCAAGGCCTTCATTGTCCCCTTCAAGGCTGTGTTTGTAATTTTTACGTATTCATTATGAGTGAAGACCGGAAGAAACGTCGATGTTTGAAAACAAATCTGTATAACGGGAGATCTTCACTTTTATTGGAATTGAAATCAGTATAAAAACTTTACACCCGCATGTCGCCTACGGATTTTGAATATCTATTTAATTTGATTGGACCCAAAATATCGAGACAACCTACTATAATGAGATGTGCAACATCACCGCAAGATAGACTGGCTGTAACATTAAGATATTTGGCAGCTGGAGATTCATATTTTAGCTTACAGTGTACCTTCAGAATTTCAAAACAGTCAATATCTTGTATTGTACCAGAAGTTTGCGGAGCACTAACAGAGGCATTGAAAGAAAACATAAAGGTGAATTTATATATTTTTATTTTCAACAAAATCAAACGAGGCCATTTGCATTCTCAGAATCTGGAATTGATATTTGTGAACACTTAAAAATATATGAAACAAAATAAATAAAGTATGTCAACATAAAAAATAAAAAATATTTCAAAACAAATTTCAACGTACAAAAATATCATTCAGAATCTGAATTATATGACACATTATAAATATTGATTGGGTGGACTCTGAAAAGGAAACGATATGATTCAGACGGGTTGGTAAAATGAAACCTTGTTGAAGCTGCTGCATATCCGCCATAATTGACAGGATATGTCGATGAACTGGAATTCTGTAACTGTTTATATCAAGGTTCATATTCATATTCTTTCGTCTACTTTAAAAATTATATCCATTATTGATCTTTGGACGTCAATTCTGGTTCTATTATCGTATTTTTGCATTTTGCTGCAGATAAAATTTGTGAATGAACTTGTCTCATTGTCAACCTTAGGGGCGTCGCTTTGTGATTGTGATGTAGAAGCAAAAGTCTTGAGAACTGTTAGAGCTTCAGAGAGCATATATACGCATTTTTTTTTTATTTTCGTCGACTTCCTTTCTTTTTGTAGAGGGTGAAAATTCCGAATTGTGAGCATTTTCAGTGCTTGTAGATGCTCTTTCTTCATGTTCCTTTACTATCTGAAGCAAAAAGAATCTCTATTTGCTGGCTTGCACGAAATCTGTATTTCTTTTATTCTCAGAACGATTCAGCAAATTGGTTTTACATATTTCACAATTTTTTATGGATGTATTTCTTAGAATAATTCTACAGATTGATGTAAACGAGGGTACATCTGGTGAGTCTTGTCCGCTTATTGGGGGCTATACTCTGTGTCGGGAGGGGTACTGTAATTGTTTCTTTGTGTGGAGGAAGATTTTAAATTGTCTAAACAACGACTCTCTGTTTTATCTTCCTCACAGTTAGATCCCCAGGAATGCATGACATGAAATTATTAATAATTAAAGTTTTGAATGATGAAATAAAGTGTTCAATATTTGGGTTCGTATTCCTTACTCCACGTGCTCTAATATACCCAAAAAAGTTTTCTAAACAATCTTGATTGAAAGTCTCAGTGAGATTATATTCAAAGTGATAATCTTCGAAGTGGGCACCACAACGGATCTTTTCTTTCGGGGGCAACAAAATGATATACTGTTGAAAATTTGCATCGCCTGCTCCCAACATTTTGTTTTGTCAGAATACTAACCGCCCTCTTCAAGGGTTTGGCAGTGGATGTCAAAGCACTGGATACATTCAACGAATAACATCAAATAGCTCATCCAAGAAAAGTATAAAGTCAGCAGTTCGGTAGCCTCTCTGGGAAGCTGAAGCGGATGCTTGATTTCTAAAAAGGAAAATAATAAATTTATTGTATCATTATGTTTGAAAAAAATACTTACCCCATTGAGCATGCATCTTCATTCTTGCCCTACTGGCTTCATGGTTTTTATTATCTGACCTGGCCGAAAACCTGGCACGCATAACTATATAGAAATCTATAATTTTTTTGTCAGCTCTACTTTGTGCGAATCACATCCAACTAGCTGCACTATTTGTTTCTCAATTTGCTCTGCAATTTTCTCCCTTCATTTTTCTGCAAATATACCCAGAAATGTATGCCTGTGCTGCATCACTTGTATTCGATCTATTGTACATATGATCAACATGTTCCTCTCCTCCACGTTCTACATCTTTTTCCAACATGAAATCAAGCTTTTGCAGCCATGCATTTCTGGATACATCTGGCCTGTTTACCGTATCTTTACATTCTATTATTGACTTTAAAATCGTAATGCCTTCCACTTTGCATCCTTTTGGAGGTCTTATCGATGGGAAGCATGACGCAATACGGTAAACTTGAGCGAACATTTGGGGATCAGGATGATCATTGCCACCACAAGAATATCTCATGACAGGAAAAAAAATTATGAAAAAATAACATTTCATTGATAAAAGTGCCATCTATATTCCATCTACGATCAATATGTTGAACAGATTACCTCTAAAGGATCTTGAGAAATCGTTGCGGTCATCAAATATTCGTACCTACACTCTAAATTCAGTATATTTACTTATCCAGTGTAGCTTCAAGGGTAACCTTGAACTCATTTTTTGTACTGTTAAAGATGGGCAGAGGGGTAAGTGCCTCCCAATCATCCAGAAATTTCAAAAAATCGAGAATGGTCTGCAAGTGATTGACATATTTTCAGAAAAATTTGCATGAATAATGCAAAAACAATTTGAGAAAAGTCAGCTACTGACTGGAGGCTACAGACTCCTCATAATACTGACACAATTTCATAAAACCACAAACTATATTACATGATTTATTGTTACCTGTCCCTGTTTGCAACCTTCTTGAACTCTCATAGCATTCATAGGTGTGCGAGAAGATATAGCCTCACTGAATTTATCAATTAGTTTGATAAATTTTTGAGTTGGGGCTGAATCTTACAACTTTTCGCATGTTTTCTCATAATACTCCATTGCCACAGCCACTTCGTGTCCAAAGATCTATAGAAATAATTACATATAAATTATTATTAATAATGATTTTATATTATAAACTTAGACACACTTGAGTTGCAAGAGGGACATTCATCTTTTGAAAACCCTTAGGATTGACATGTGCTGGTGACAACTTAGGTGCTATCTTCAAATTCGGCTGCTGATACTTCTCTTCTTGGAGGACAGCTTCCCAATGATTTTTTTTTACTATCCCATATGGTGTCTAAAAGAAGAAGTGTCTAATCAAAATATCAGCTAATAAATATCATAATCTTATTATAATATTTCTTCAGAACCTTACATCCACAGCACCGATTGATGGGATATTGTGATAAGAAAACGCTTACCTTGAATTCGTCAAAATTTTCTTTTACTATTTCATTTCTGAAACATTTCAACAATTGGTTCAAATCTGATATCATCCACAGTTTCTGGTTCTCATTGCATGAGTGCTCACAACTAATATCGTCCACACCTCTCTATTCCATGTTGCCCCATCTGTAACAACAGCATCCACATGGAGTCCACTTACTTCTAGTAGGAGTATGCATTCCAACATTAATTTGTGGAGGGGGACACTAGCACACGCACTTCTAGATAAGAAACACCCCAGAGACTGTGTCCACCTTTTTCGAAATGGTACAAATTTAAACACCAAGGCATGATCAGCCGGTTTATTTTTCAAATCTTGGGGTGTATGCTGTCCTAAATCTACAAAACCATTATATTTCATTGATTCAGAATCAAAAGAGATGTTCTCAGTGAGTTTCATCTCATCCACTTCGTTTTTCTGAAGCAATAAAATTTTTAGTTTTTTCCCTCAATCCATCAAAAGTTGAGGATTGAAACCCATAAGCTGAGCAGCTTATTTTTTTTATATAAGTATTTAATGTAGCCAGGGATGGAAGAGGCAATATTTTTCTTGTCCCCAACAGTTGGTAAGTGCTCCTACTCTTCATACGAATGAGCATACACTCATAGATCCACTCCAAAGTGTGACGTCGACCTTTGTTGTTCTTCTTTTTCGACGCTTCAAAGCAGGACTTTACAATTGTCTGAAGTTCTGCAGGTAAATCCTGTATAGCATTCTGAAATATATATATACATATATATATGCAGTTTTTCTAGCACAGTCACCTTTTGATTTCAAAATCTCTTCTTTCAATTGAATTTTCTGGAATCATACGTTAATATATTTATGTGAAAGCCACTGAACTAAAGATGCTACTTGCATTGCCCTACATATTTTCAGATACCACAGGTATCAAAAGAAGACACGATACTTAAAATTCAAAATTTCTATTTAAGACCTTACATGAATAATAACAAGCTGAGAAAACCTACATTGTACATGAAATAGTATAAGTATAAACAACTGTTACTACTACTACTACTAGTTAAGACATTATTCAATAAAAAAAAAAACAATTTTATGATTTCATGTGATGCTATGATGAACAATAAATTATGAATAACACATTCTATGGGGTCTCTATAAATTAAACTTATATCTGCCATTACTCAGAGAGCTAGCCAATATCTTCTAGCTGCAGAATACTGTGGTTTCATCCTCTCCGAGCTGGGAACATCCACACTGCAATGTTACAATAATTGATAGAGACCATAAAGTAAAGAAATAAATATGATCTAGTACTCACTTTTTTCTGTAAACGATTACATTGTTTCCGCGTACTACCCTTCTTACGCTTAAATATAATACATTTTTCCTGGACACTATTGCTACCCTTTCTATCATTGAGTTTCCTTCGCAGGACTCGACATGATTGACATCGAGTATTCTGACACGTCCAAAGTCAAATTTACCCATTTGAAATTAAAATTAGTTAAGTCTGAATTTCTTAAAACTAATAAAAAGGAACTATATTAAAATTCTGGCTCAGTCCGGGTCAGGTCACGGTACCTTACCCCATAGATTGCTATGTGGCAAAAGTAAAAAGAATGCTTCGTCAATTGGTGTATTACAACACAATTCAACTTTACCAATATATAAATGGAGTCAATAATCTACAAAACTTGCTAAAGACAAGCATCAAAATTTGGAAGAATGACTGCACGAAGACTTCTCTCATCATTGCCAGAATTATCAAATTGAAAACGTATCAAACAGAATGAAAAATTTATGTAACAGATGAGACATTCACGACCGAGATAAGTCCTTCATTTTTTTTTTACAAAAAGTATCACCGTTGCTTGTCCAACATTCAGTCTTCTTCCCATTATTTCGATTTTTCAAGTTAATAATACTCTGGCTGTATTGTGAATCTCTCGTCGTTGAATATCGAATTTGTATTCAACATTATACTATATCAGAATAATTGTGCATTATATAACACATTGCAAATTGGTTGATTCTTATTGTTTGCCTAATTATCTTGTAATTGATTTCTTACCTGTTCAATGTAATAAACCAATCAAATTCAAGTATTTTTCTGCCACCTTGTTCTCTACAGGACAGTTTTATCCTGACCCAACCCGGATTGAGCTTTAATCGTGATAGTGTGAATATATTTTTACTATCTTTGAATTTATTGTTAGTAACATTTATTTTATGTGAACTAGATACCTAATTTGTAAAAGTAACGCGGCATTTCCTGCATACTTCTTGGAATAACTTCGATTCAAAATTTCCTCTCTGGGAAGCTGAAGCGGGTGCTTGATTTCTAAAAAGGAAAATAGTAAATTTATTATATCATTGTGTTTGAAAAGAATACATACCCCAGTGAGAAATGAGCATCATCATCGACCCCACAGAGTGGCTGAATACCTGACAACACAGCTTGACTTTCATTTTCTTGATTTTTCTAGGTATCACATGTGCATTGGTTCAGAAACATTTAAATCACAAAATTTCTGGACATGCTCTCACTTTGCAATTTTTTTTCCATTTATATTGAAATTGGCGTCCTTAGTTTATAAATTTTTCCTCAACCCTTTAAATAGATGAGGTGTGTCGAACAATGGAACTATTTCCTTATTTTTGTCAAGAAATCCCATATATCTATCTTCCATAGCATTTCTAATGCAAATTTCTTTTCTTTCTTCTAACAATAATTTGAGAGCAGCCTGATTATTGCTTCCTTGGTCACATATGGTGACTATAACTTCTAAACCTATACTTTGACATTTTCCTCAACCCTTCAAATAGATGAGGTGTGTCGAACAATGGAACTTTTTCCTTATTATTGACAAGAAATCCAATATATCTATCTTCCATAGCATTTCTAATGCAAATTTCTTTTCTTTCTTCTAACAATAGTTTGATAGCAGCCTGATTATTGCTTCCTTGGTCACATATGGTGACTATAACTTCTAAACCTATACTTTGACATTTTCCTCAACCCTTCAAATAGATGAGGTGTGTCGAAGAATGGAACTTTTTCCTTATTATTGACAAGAAATCCAATATATCTATCTTCCATAGCATTTCTAATGCAAATTTCTTTTCTTTCTTCTAACAATAGTTTGATAGCAGCCTGATTATTGCTTCCTTGGTCACATATGGTGACTATAATTTCTAAACCTATACTTTGACATTTGTCAACCCTTCAAATAGATGAGGTGTGTCGAACAATGGAACTTTTTCCTTATTATTGACAAGAAATCCAATATATCTATCTTCCATAGCATTTCTAATGCAAATTTCTTTTCTTTCTTCTAACAATAGTTTGATAGCAGCCTGATTATTGCTTCCTTGGTCACATATGGTGACTATAACTTCTAAACCTATACTTTGACATTTTCCTCAACCCTTCAAATAGATGAGGTGTGTCGAACAATGGAACTTTTTCCTTATTATTGACAAGAAATCCAATATATCTATCTTCCATAGCATTTCTAATGCAAATTTCTTTTCTTTCTTCTAACAATAGTTTGATAGCAGCCTGATTATTGCTTCCTTGGTCACATATGGTGACTATAATTTCTAAACCTATACTTTGACATTTTCGTCAACCCTTCAAATAGATGAGGTGTGTCGAACAATGGAACTTTTTCCTTATTATTGACAAGAAATCCAATATATCTATCTTCCATAGCATTTCTAATGCAAATTTCTTTTCTTTCTTCTAACAATAGTTTGATAGCAGCCTGATTATTGCTTCCTTGGTCACATATGGTGACTATAACTTCTAAACCTATACTTTGACATTTTCCTCAACCCTTCAAATAGATGAGTTGTGTCGAACAATGGAACTTTTTCCTTATTATTGACAAGAAATCCAATATATCTATCTTCCATAGCATTTCTAATGCAAATTTCTTTTCTTTCTTCTAACAATAGTTTGATAGCAGCCTGATTATTGCTTCCTTGGTCACATATGGTGACTATAACTTCTAAACCTATACTTTGACATTTTCCTCAACCCTTCAAATAGATGAGGTGTGTCGAACAATGGAACTTTTTCCTTATTATTGACAAGAAATCCAATATATCTATCTTCCATAGCATTTCTAATGCAAATTTCTTTTCTTTCTTCTAACAATAGTTTGATAGCAGCCTGATTATTGCTTCCTTGGTCACATATGGTCACTATAACTTCTAATCCTATACTTTGACATTTTCCTTAACCCTTCAAATAGATGAGGTGTGTCGAACAATGGAACTTTTTCCTTATTATTGACAAGAAATCCAATATATCTATCTTCCATAGCATTTCTAATGCAAATTTCTTTTCTTTCTTCTAACAATAGTTTGATAGCAGCCTGATTATTGCTTCCTTGGTCACATATGGTGACTATAACTTCTAAACCTATACTTTGACATTTTCCTCAACCCTTCAAATAGATGAGTTGTGTCGAACAATGGAACTTTTTCCTTATTATTGACAAGAAATCCAATATATCTATCTTCCATAGCATTTCTAATGCAAATTTCTTTTCTTTCTTCTAACAATAGTTTGATAGCAGCCTGATTATTGCTTCCTTGGTCACATATGGTGACTATAACTTCTAAACCTATACTTTGACATTTTCCTCAACCCTTCAAATAGATGAGGTGTGTCGAACAATGGAACTTTTTCCTTATTATTGACAAGAAATCCAATATATCTATCTTCCATAGCATTTCTAATGCAAATTTCTTTTCTTTCTTCTAACAATAGTTTGATAGCAGCGTGATTATTGCTTCCTTGGTCACATATGGTGACTATAACTTCTAAACCTATACTTTGACATTTTCCTCAACCCTTCAAATAGATGAGGTGTGTCGAACAATGGAACTTTTTCCTTATTATTGACAAGAAATCCAATATATCTATCTTCCATAGCATTTCTAATGCAAATTTCTTTTCTTTCTTCTAACAATAATTTGAGAGCAGCCTGATTATTGCTTCCTTGGTCACATATGGTGACTATAACTTCTAAACCTATACTTTGACATTTTCCTCAACCCTTCAAATAGATGAGGTGTGTCGAACAATGGAACTTTTTCCTTATTATTGACAAGAAATCCAATATATCTATCTTCCATAGCATTTCTAATGCAAATTTCTTTTCTTTCTTCTAACAATAGTTTGATAGCAGCCTGATTATTGCTTCCTTGGTCACATATGGTGACTATAACTTCTAAACCTATACTTTGACATTTTCCTCAACCCTTCAAATAGATGAGGTGTGTCGAAGAATGGAACTTTTTCCTTATTATTGACAAGAAATCCAATATATCTATCTTCCATAGCATTTCTAATGCAAATTTCTTTTCTTTCTTCTAACAATAGTTTGATAGCAGCCTGATTATTGCTTCCTTGGTCACATATGGTGACTATAATTTCTAAACCTATACTTTGACATTTGTCAACCCTTCAAATAGATGAGGTGTGTCGAACAATGGAACTTTTTCCTTATTATTGACAAGAAATCCAATATATCTATCTTCCATAGCATTTCTAATGCAAATTTCTTTTCTTTCTTCTAACAATAGTTTGATAGCAGCCTGATTATTGCTTCCTTGGTCACATATGGTGACTATAACTTCTAAACCTATACTTTGACATTTTCCTCAACCCTTCAAATAGATGAGGTGTGTCGAACAATGGAACTTTTTCCTTATTATTGACAAGAAATCCAATATATCTATCTTCCATAGCATTTCTAATGCAAATTTCTTTTCTTTCTTCTAACAATAGTTTGATAGCAGCCTGATTATTGCTTCCTTGGTCACATATGGTGACTATAATTTCTAAACCTATACTTTGACATTTTCGTCAACCCTTCAAATAGATGAGGTGTGTCGAACAATGGAACTTTTTCCTTATTATTGACAAGAAATCCAATATATCTATCTTCCATAGCATTTCTAATGCAAATTTCTTTTCTTTCTTCTAACAATAGTTTGATAGCAGCCTGATTATTGCTTCCTTGGTCACATATGGTGACTATAACTTCTAAACCTATACTTTGACATTTTCCTCAACCCTTCAAATAGATGAGTTGTGTCGAACAATGGAACTTTTTCCTTATTATTGACAAGAAATCCAATATATCTATCTTCCATAGCATTTCTAATGCAAATTTCTTTTCTTTCTTCTAACAATAGTTTGATAGCAGCCTGATTATTGCTTCCTTGGTCACATATGGTGACTATAACTTCTAAACCTATACTTTGACATTTTCCTCAACCCTTCAAATAGATGAGGTGTGTCGAACAATGGAACTTTTTCCTTATTATTGACAAGAAATCCAATATATCTATCTTCCATAGCATTTCTAATGCAAATTTCTTTTCTTTCTTCTAACAATAGTTTGATAGCAGCCTGATTATTGCTTCCTTGGTCACATATGGTCACTATAACTTCTAATCCTATACTTTGACATTTTCCTTAACCCTTCAAATAGATGAGGTGTGTCGAACAATGGAACTTTTTCCTTATTATTGACAAGAAATCCAATATATCTATCTTCCATAGCATTTCTAATGCAAATTTCTTTTCTTTCTTCTAACAATAGTTTGATAGCAGCCTGATTATTGCTTCCTTGGTCACATATGGTGACTATAACTTCTAAACCTATACTTTGACATTTTCCTCAACCCTTCAAATAGATGAGTTGTGTCGAACAATGGAACTTTTTCCTTATTATTGACAAGAAATCCAATATATCTATCTTCCATAGCATTTCTAATGCAAATTTCTTTTCTTTCTTCTAACAATAGTTTGATAGCAGCCTGATTATTGCTTCCTTGGTCACATATGGTGACTATAACTTCTAAACCTATACTTTGACATTTTCCTCAACCCTTCAAATAGATGAGGTGTGTCGAACAATGGAACTTTTTCCTTATTATTGACAAGAAATCCAATATATCTATCTTCCATAGCATTTCTAATGCAAATTTCTTTTCTTTCTTCTAACAATAGTTTGATAGCAGCGTGATTATTGCTTCCTTGGTCACATATGGTGACTATAACTTCTAAACCTATACTTTGACATTTTCCTCAACCCTTCAAATAGATGAGGTGTGTCGAACAATGGAACTTTTTCCTTATTATTGACAAGAAATCCAATATATCTATCTTCCATATCATTTCTAATGCAAATTTCTTCTTTCTTCTAACAATAGTTTGATAGCAGCCTGATTATTGCTTCCTTGGTCACATATGGTGACTATAACTTCTAAACCTATACTTTGACATTTTCCTCAACCCTTCAAATAGATGAGGTGTGTCGAACAATGGAACTTTTTCCTTATTATTGACAAGAAATCCAATATATCTATCTTCCATAGCATTTCTAATGCAAATTTCTTTTCTTTCCTCTAACAATAGTTTGATAGCAGCCTGATTATTGCTTCCTTGGTCACATATGGTGACTTTAACTTTGAAACCTATACTTTGACATTTTCCTCAACCCTTCAAATAGATGAGGTGTGTCGAACAATGGAAATTTTTCCTTATTATTGACAAGAAATCCAATATATCCATCTTCCATAGCATTTCTAATGCAAATTTCTTTTCTTTCTTCTAACAATAGTTTGATAGCAGCCTGATTATTGCTTCCTTGGTCACATATGGTGACTATAACTTCTAAACCTATACTTTGACATTTTCCTCAACCCTTCAAATAGATGAGGTGTGTCGAACAATGGAACTTTTTCCTTATTATTGACGAGAAATCCAATATATCTATCTTCCATAGCATTTCTAATGCAAATTTCTTTTCTTTTTTCTAACAATAGTTTGATAGCAGCCTGATTATTGCTTCCTTGGTCACATATGGTGACTATAACTTGTAAACCTATACTTTGACATTTTCCTCAACCCTTCAAATAGATGAGGTGTGTCGAACAATGGAACTTTTTCCTTATTATTGACAAGAAATTCAATATATCTATCTTCCATAGCATTTCTAATGCAAATTTCTCTTCTTTCTTTTAATAATAATTTGATAGCAGCCTGATTATTCTTCCTTGGTCACATATGGTGACTATAACTTCTAAACCTATACTTTGACATTTTTCAAACAAAATTTTGGCCATATTTTCCAAATACACAGACTTTATAGGGTCCTGGCTAAAAGTGAAGGCAAGAGGTTGCTTATACTGTCTGTACAACCCCTTTAAGAAGCAAACATTTGCATGATCAACCAACCTTGCTTTCCTTTCTGCCCCATCGTATTGTAGACCTACAATTTTATCAGCAACTCTATCATAAGTCAAGT
This sequence comes from Coccinella septempunctata, assembly GCF_907165205.1. Lineage (NCBI taxonomy): Eukaryota > Metazoa > Arthropoda > Insecta > Coleoptera > Coccinellidae > Coccinella > Coccinella septempunctata. Next base: position 5,899,876 of record NC_058190.1, on the reverse strand, counting down.
AGGTTGCCAATGAAATTGGAAAATTAATTTTTCCAGTAGCCGTGATAACGTTCTAGCAGAAGGTAGGCAAAATAGCTTACAAAGAAGGCGATATGACTTAGGACTTGCTTTGTATGAGAAAGGACTTTTTCATCCAAAGTGAATCTCCTGGCTTTTGTTTAGTTATTTGGCATTTTATTAAATGAAATGTTGCCTCATTGACATGACTTGGTGAGTTTCTGAACCCTTCTGTATGCAAGTCTCCTATTAATTGTAGGCTTTGGTTGGTTTGGTTTGAGTAAAAACGATTAATGTTATAATTACGTGGTTCTTCGAATCACCATTTCTTACAGGAAAATCGATTTCCTGATAAAACTGTCGACTTTAATAAATGGGTATTTTTAATTTAGGGTAGACAGTTTTAGAGTCGCAATACACCTTTCCACTACCATTCGGGTTGAAGAATGGCGATAATTGAAATTCGTTTATTTCCTACTTGAATGTCCACTATTTCTATATGGAGTAATCAAATGTTGATGGATTTCATCTGCAGAATCACCCAAAATATGACTATCCAGTGGAAACTTATGGTCTTCATTCAGATAGTCTACAACTTCTGATGTTCGGAAAACCCTCTGATCATGGAGACAACCAGGATGTCCAGCATAACAATGTGTTATCATCATCTGGTGATCACAGACAATCTGAAATGAAAAATAATGAATGATGTTAAAATGCAACATGCATAAAATAATATTGATTGCAATAAGTTCATCTTTCATGAAGTTCCTCTCATATGTAATTCCCCGAACATGAGTGGCGAAGAACCTTCTTCAATGAGTTCAACATTGACCTCTCATAAGGTATTTGAGCACTCTTAAGGCATACTTATAATGAGTATAGTCATAAGAATTTTGAAAACGACTCAAATAATTGATCGAAAAAGATATATCAGCTCTTCTTCCATTAGCGACATATAAAAGAGTTCTTATTAGATTTTTAAATCTTAATTTTTCATCCACCTGTTCGCTTAATTTTAATTTTAAATTGATTCCCATGGGCGTCCGATATAGTCCAGATTCAACTACATTAAATTTAAAGGCAAGATTTTCAATATATTGTTTTTGGCTTAAGAATAATTGTTTTTCATCAACATTATAGTCAATTTCAATTCCCAAATAGTGTTTTATTCTACCTAAATCTTTCAACCTGTAAATAAATGGAGTGGAATCCTTTTCTGTCCACATAATCTGCAGGATTTCCCGTGGAGCATTAATAGCAATATGGATTCCATCAATTGCTCCAATAACTCAAGGAAACCCATTCGTTCTTGTTGTGGTAAACAACAAACAGGTGATTTTAGGTAGATAATAATAAGTCTTTATTACTATTATCGTGTATTAGAACGAAAGAAAACTTGAACATGAGAGTGACGTCTGTTCCTCACAGCGTCGACCGGAGTACTACTTGTTGCATACATAAGCCCGGGTGTCCACTGCAAGCGTATTCAAGCGGCTACGCGCTCACGCGAAACGAGCGTAAACGTGCGGCAAGGCGCTACAGATCCCAGCCAATGTAATCAAATACGACGTTGTCCACTGCAAGCGACTAGGGGCGGGCTTATACGAGCGGCAACGAGCTCGTACGCTCGATCCGCCTGAAATGGGATCTGTAGCGAGTTTAGCGCGTGCACGCCCGTTGACTTGATCTCATGACGTATTGAACAATTGAACAATTCTTAGCTCGTAGTGGAAATTTTCAGAATCAACAGTTTTTTTTATTTGCTACTATGGAGGCAGATGAATCAATTGATAAACTTATTAGCCTGGTGCGTTCCTATTCCCCTCTATGGGATATGAGGAACAAGTTATATCACTCACGTGATATTCAGCGGAAATTATGGGGAAGAATAGCGGAATCAACAGATGATGATGGTAAGTGTAATATTGTTTGTAATATTCGAATATTCAATTGATGTGGCCGATACTTGATGAAAATCCATAAATACCTATTTGAAAGTAAGAGCTGAAGTAAAAATTGCGGAAGTATCCAATTTTTGGTGTACCTATATATAGTGGGGGAATGCACTATAACAGAGGATATTAATCAGGATTTATCGATTCGTGGGACATATAAAAACACAATTAAAACATTAATGATTATAGTTTATTCAACATAACTTGAATACTTGAATTAATTTTCACAAAAATAGGCCATAAACTTCTCCCTTACGTTGTAAGCAGAGAAGGAGCTTCTATTTTCACCTAATGAAGCAAATCTAATGTTTGCACTTTCTGCTTGAATGGTTGCGTCCAGATATTTTGATATTTGTTCTTCGCCTTCTAAGTCTATAACAATATTATGCAGTAGGCATATAGCTTTCACGATCATATCAGCAAAATCGGGCTCAACGTCAATACCCTTGTGAAGCAGAGTCCATTTGCTACTTATGATACCAAAGGAACATTCGATCACCTGACGCGCTCTGGAGAGGCGTTGATTGAATATTCTTCGTGGGGGGGTGAGATGTTCTCTAGGAAATGGCCTCATGAGGTAAGTCTTGAGAGGGTACGCTTCATCTCCTAGAAGAACATGTGGAACTTTGATAGTCGTACCAGGCAAAGCAGCAAGGCTTTTCGCCCCTAGTGCACCACTCTCAAGCTTGTCCGATAGATTGGAATTTGAAAAAATTCCACCATCGCTCTCTTTGCCGTACGCTCCTACATCAATAGCAATGAATTTGTAATCAGGCCCGGCAACGCCTTGCAGTACAATTGAAAAGAATTGTTTGTAGTTTCTGAACATGCTTCCAGAATGATGAGGGTTACGTATACGGACATGTTTTCCGTCTATACAACCGACACAGTTGGGAAAATCCCATCTTTTCCAGAATGACTCCTTTATTAAGTTGATTTCTTCTTCGGTTTTCGGAAAAGGCATGTGGGTTTTCATCAACTCATCCCAGATCGCCTTGCTGGTTTCTTTCACAATCCTTCCTACGGTAACATTGGAAATTCTAAAAGAATATCCTAATGTTTTGAAGGATGATCCTGTTGCGAAGTACCTGCAACAATTCAATGTCTATTCATTTGACTTGAATAAAATAACGTTAAAGAGATTCGGCAGTAGGTACATCCATTATTTTTCACGGCCGTAGTAGGTACAATAGTTTTGGTAGTGTACTTATGACGAGCATACAACATGAATTTATGTATCCATTTATTTCATAAGGCGTGGAATATTTTTTCAGCCATTTCAGTTGGAATTCACATAAGAATTTATTCATTTCAGTTGAGAGTTTGAAAAAAAAGTGGAAGGGACTTCGGGATTCGTTCCGAAGAGAATATAAAAAATTTCTGAAATCCGGACAGGAAGCACCTGATGAATTCGACTCTCAGTGGCCATATTTCAACCAGATGCTATTCTTGACGGACGTCATGCAGCCCAGAGAATTGAAGGGAAATGTGTCACCTCCTCCGAGCAGTACATCTGGGACAAGTGACACCCAGGATGTAATAAACGTGGATATGAACCAAGAGCTTTCCTCGCCCAGTATTATGGAGGACAGCAATAAGAATGATTCGCATAGTACGTTCGAAGTGTCCGAACACTCCGAACCATTGCTTGAGCAGAGCGATATGGCTCCTCCACCACATACTCCAATAAAGGGAAAAAGAAAAATTATGGAGATGAGAAATGTGAAGAAAAGAGAAAACGAAAAACGATATGGAATTTCGAAGAATATCATAGACAGGAATCGGGATGAAGAGTTTCTAGAAATAGAGAAAACCAAATTAAAATTATTTTCGGAAAGCACTTTGAACAAAAATGATAGTGAATATCAATTCTTGATGAGCCTTCACCCCTACCTGAAGAAGGTTCCCCCACATAGAAAATTGATTGTTCGGAATGCACTTTCTCAAGTGCTTATTGATGAAGAGCGCTACAATAGTCGGACTTCTTTATATACATCCCATACATCGCCGGGACTTTCCACTTGGACCTCAGGTTCTGATGGGTTAGAAAGCTCTGCATCAACCTGGACCACTCCAGAACGAGCACAAAACCCACAAGATCTATCTCCTCTCTCGCGATATGAAAATTTGCAACGGAGCGATTCAAAGTTTCCAAATTTAAGAAGTTACATGGACAATAATTATTCCTAAAAAAGTTATTGACCTTGTGCTTCGCCTTACCTTCCTATTTTATATATGAATATATAATATTTTGTAGTTTTTAAGTTGTATGTTTTTCATTTTGAATGTCTATTTTTGTATTTTGAGAGTTTTTATAAATGCTAATTATTACTCGGTTTTCTTCACTTCGAAAGATGACAAAATCATTATTATTTTATTCATTTAGGAACTTGTGCAAATGAACAGGTAAGAAAACCCAGAAAAAGTATCCACAAAATGAAAAATATTGCTCGAAACAATTGGGAACTATTGCCTACATAATAATAAGTTATTGTATGAACTTTTTACCTTAGCGTTATTGCCAATCGTTCTGCTGGTGGTATTGTCTCTCTAAAGTTCGATTGTTTCTCTAAGACACTCTGTATAGCATTCAAAATATACTCGAATGTCCTTTGATTCATCCGATAGTAATTGGAAAATCGCTCAGGATCTTTCTCCAGTTGATTATGAAGATGATTGAATTCTCCCAACGCTTTTCTGTCTCTTAAAATTGGGTGCATCCAATAACGTCGGGACCTCTGGGTTTCCTGTCGTCTTCTGACTAAATAACTTGATTCCAAAAAGTACCAATCCTCTACATCCATGATTAACTGCAAACCACACACAATACTCATCAGGACGATACGGACGTTGTCAAACTATGACCGTTGTATCGGTCCCACCACTGGGCTCGAATCGAATCGAACGCACGAAGCCGCTGCCAGTGGACAACCCCCTGTAGCGGCGCGCCGCCTATTTTGTAGCAGCTACAAACGCTCGTTTCGCGTGAGCGCGTAGCCGCTTGAATACGCTTGCAGTGGACACCCGGGCTAACGAGAAATTGAAACGAAGAAGGGCCACGCCCATATATGCAACTGTCATAGAGCAATGAACATAGAATATAATATGTGTGTTTGGGTAGGTGGCGCCACAAGGCTCTAAATATAATAATTGTAGTTTTGTTTATACTCCAACAGTTCTTTCACAATCTTCCGTCACATCTAGAGCTCGTTGTCCAGTGGGCCAATGAATGTGTCTTGGAGCTTGTTTAAATAATGGGTCAGTTACTCGTCGCACTAACCTCACAGCAGTTGCTCATCCTACATTGAATCTATCGCATACTGATTTGCTGCAACACAGTTTTACTTTCTAGAAAAATATTCCGGTATAACTATATGTCCTATAAGTATTACCTATACGAATCCATAGTTTACACAGCGCTATCGTCGAGGGGTGAACCGGTCATGAAAATGTTGTACACCACAATTCAGACAATTCACGCAATTCCTATAATAGCATATAAAACAATTCAGACAATTCAACAATTCACACAATTGAAGAAAATTCATGGCAATTCACGGACAATTCAATACAATTCATGTCAATTCAATACAATTCATGACAATTCAATACAATTCAATACAATTCATGACAATTCAATACAATTCATGACAATTCAATACAATTCATAGTTATGTATTTTTTTTTTTTTGAATATATATTTTGGGAATTTTCTTCACATCACACTATGAGAGGTCTGAAACCACTCAATAATATGTGTTATAGATATAGCTAGATAGTAGTTAGGGCTAACCGAGGCTAGCTTACAGAAATTGCTTCTATCCATGGATATCCTATACTTCATTGTTTGATGTACTATTAACCTCCCCTCATCAACATAGTTATATAGTTATATAGGCTGATTCAAACAACTTTGAAATTCAACTGAATAAAATGTTGTGAAAACGACCTAATATAGGATAAGAGCATTCCCTTCCATAACGGCAATTTTGGATTTTTCCAAATTGAGGTATAAAATTGTATGATCCGAAAAAATACATTCAGGTAAATTTTTTAAAATTCCCTCAGCAAATGGCTCTAGAGTTATTCTGTGCATAAAATCTTTTCGGTCAAAATGGGCAACCCTAATATTGAATACAACAGAGCGTACCCGTTCGTAACGACAATTTTTGTAGGTTTTTCCAAATTGAGTTATAAAATTTTATGAAGCGAAGAAATACTTCTAGGTGGAATCTTTTGAATCAGTACCTTCTATCAAACGCAAATTGATCGAGTAGTTGAAAAAAATGGTTACTGTGCAAGCTATTAATTTTAAGTCATACATCAACATGTCGAGTTATTTTATGGAATTTTATGAAAGTATGTGAAGTACTACAAAATAATAACACAACTTACCAGGTGTCAGAAACATGGTGCGTTGAAATCAAGATTGTTCGTTCAATTTATATGGAATAACAAAGAGTTTACAGAATAACCATCAAGAGATTCGACACACATGCTGAAATATCTATGTCTACTTTTTGAGTGCTGAAAACATTTATTAATATTATAATTCATCTTCACTGATTAATCAACTAAAAATATATCCCTCTCCGAATTGCCCAATTCGGTGATCCTTAGTGTGTACCTACATATCTAGGAATTCATTCAACGCGAACCTTAATTATTACATTACTAAAGCTCTATTGATTACAAACATTAGACAAATGTTTCAAATAATTTTTATTTTAGACTTGGAGAGACATCTCTAAGCGAGTCTCCAAGTCTTAGATGAACCTTCGAATGATCTTTGTCAGGTTGAAAGGGAAGAAGCTGTGAATATATAATTGACATTATTGCAATCGATATACCGATATAGACCGGCATTTCGAATTAACATCTTCTCAGAAATTATAAAAGTGTTAAAAATGAGGTTGAAATAACCAAAATTATATGATATGCATTGAAGAAAGAACGCCCGTTCTTAACAATGATTTTTATGGGTTATTCCCAACAGAGTAATAAAACCAAAGGAATCGTTTCAGGTACCTGCTATTGAACGCAAAGAGATCGGGACCAATATTCACCAATATTGTTGGTGAATAGTCCCTGTACAGGTTAACAATGTGTTTTGATGACTGTTCATGATGTAAAATGTTATATCGAACCAATTTACTCTATTCTCAAGAATGCACATGTCCCGAGAAAATTTGAAATTTTTAACTTTGAATCCCTCCAGGCCCGTACGGGCTGACAATGAGCTTTGATGATTTTCATTGGTATAAATCAAGGTATGAATAATATCCGATTGAACCATATCTCATTCTTCTTCCAAGAGAAACTCAAATCCTAAAACGAGCATTAATATCTTTTTCAGAACTGTAAGAATTGTATACTGAACAATACAGTTATCCTTAGAGCGCGGCGTTGACAGATTGTAACTGTGGATGAAAGAAACCTGGCTTCACACCCGTAGGAAATTATTGTGTATCAATAAGAAATAATGAAAAAATTAGATGTTGTATAATTCTTACCTGCTCAATCTTATATCACTTTAATTCAAATCACAGAATACAGAAATTAAACTCGGAGTTTGCACTATTGCGCCGGCATGCGACTATATACATGTCTACATGAATATGACTATATACATGTCCATATACATGTGCAAACCTCCCTTTCTGCGTCCTAATAGTTGGACAGGTTGGACACCTGTGAATTGCAAGACAGCGAATTGCCCAACAATTAGAAAATGCATTGCAATTCATAACAATTCCAGACAATTCATGAGAATTTTCGAACAATTCACGGAAATTAATAGTTCAGAACAATTCTTTATAATTTACGACGATGGGCAAGTTTCTTATAACTCCAAAATCGAATTCAAATTATTTATGGAAACCCATTTCCATTAGTTATCCAACACGTAAGAGATTCGCTTCAAAATTCAGATATACACCCTTCGAAACTATAAACATTCGATTGTGTAAAAGCGTGTAACGTAGAATGCCCTTACTACAGTTTAGTAATTTTTGTCAATTCGACACCAGTGAAACCGATCAAGAAAATATAGAATTCCATATCCACCGAAATATCCACATATTAGAAAAAAAAAATTCTGAATTCTATACCTTAGAACATATCCATGTTCTATAAGAGAGCTCTCCTGAAATCACAATTTCCGACCGAATGCAATGTGTTAAAATTCTAAAAAAATAAATTTCCATAAATGTATTTGAGTTATAAAAATTCTTAGATTTTGAAATTTAGAAAAATAGTCCATTCTCCACAATTCACGACAATTCTCAACAATTACTGACAATTCACACAATTCTTGGCAATTCACAACAATTCTTGACAATTCACCACAATTCCTGGCAATTCATGACAATTCTCAAGAATTCTTGGCAATTCAATTCAATTCATGACAATTCCTGCAATTTGTACACCACAATTCACGACCGGTTCACCCCTCGGCTATCGTCAACTGAAGATGAGAAGGAATTGTCGGAAGGCCTGGCTCAATCCTTACGAGGTCTTCTCTTATAATTTCAATTAAATGATTGAATGTCGTTCTTGTAAGTTTTGATTTTTAATATTTACCTGAAATTACACTTCAATTCCTCATCGCAATAATTCCTTATAACATTCTCATTATGCAGAATGCGTGATCGACTGTTCCGCCGTATAGAAATGTCATAATCTATTTCGTCCAAAGTCGAGGAACTGCTTTCTGATGAATTGTTATCAAGTTCCGCTACAGCTTGTAGGGTTTGTAAAATATCGGAGTCCATCTTCAACACTACCAAAGATCTTTGAACGCTATTGCTACCTCACGAACAAGAGCATAAGCTTTGTAAATAAGTTCTGAATTCCACTGTACCAATGTTGTGAGAGCAAAACCAAAGATGGTAAATTTATTGTTCAACGCCCCCTCGGATTTTTGTATTGAAATCACACAAAGAGTGACACGATAATGCCCCATGCTTCATAAGGAATTCTCGTGCCAGCTCTTCATTCGAAATCATCCTAATAAACTCTTGGCAAACGTTATATCCACAACTCTGCACTATTGGATTGAGATCCTCCATGGCTGATGTCGTTTTCTCAAAACTAGCTACACGTAAAAAAACGAAATCACAATTAAAAACACAATCACCACAAATTTTCACAACAAGACATCAATTTTTAATAAGTAACATCCGTAAAACACTTACATTGCGATAAAATTCGAGCGATTCAGAGCGGAGTAGCTTGGCTTGTTCTTGTTAATTCGACGCTTGCTCTGTAATGCTCGAGCTAATGAAGCAACGAAGCGGACGGAAACGGAAGTTTCTAAGCTGCGCATGTCATAGATAGACAGATGACAAATGTTGCCACATCGGTCCGTTATATTGATTGATTGTATCAATCAATATAGGTTTAACAAAAATCGATATTAGCAGGGATTGAGGTTTGGTAATAATAGTAATGATTAATATTATTGACTGATCTAGCCTAACATAACCATAACCTAACCCCGCAGGACCTCAGAACTAAGGGAGAACATCCACCTAGCCGTTCCTATACGCATCGATACGGCTCTATCTAGTAGGTAGATCCATCATTTCCAGTGGCAGTGGATCTGCCTTCTCGCGTAGTTCGGGCCGTCGGCCCTCAGAACTAAGGGAGAACATCCCCCTGGCCGTTCCTATACGCATCGATACGGCTCTATCTAGTAAGTAGATCCATTATTTCCAGTGGTTCCGCCTTCTAGCATAGTCTATATACTACAAGGAATTGGAATTGGAACATAAAATTGTTACAAAAATGAGATAGTAAAACGTTCTAAATTAGCCCGAAGGCCTCCACTGAACACTATCCGGAAAAGTGGAAAACTGCAGAAGTCATAGTGCTCAACAAACCAGGCAAAGATAAAAAATTCCCCCAAAACTACAGGCCGATAAGTTTATTGTCCGCCCTAGGAAAAGTTGTAGAAAGAAAAATAGCTAGGAGGCTTACAGAAGAAACTGAAAATCTGAATCTCATACCAGCAGAGCAATTCGGATTCAGAAGAGATCACTCAACTGAACAGCAGTTACTGAGACTCACAGAATACATAACAGAGGGATTCCAAAATAAACAAGCAACAGGTCTTGTACTACTAGATGTCGCCAGAGTATTCGACAGAGTATGGCATGAAGGATTGATTTACAAAATGGGATATGCAGGATATTCAATGAAACTGTGCAAGTTGATTAGGAATTATTTGAGGAACAGAAGATTCTACGTGAAAGTGGAAGGAGAAAACTCAACAACCAGATATATGGAAGCAGGGGTGCCTCAAGGGTCAGTACTTGGGCCGTTACTGTATAACTTATATTCACGATATACCAAAATCTCCAAGGACTATGCTGACACTATATGCTGACGTCACAGGAATCGCAATGCGACATCGCAAGCCGGAAATCATAGAAGGAATAATACAAGAAGCTATAGATAAAATAAATGAATGAAAATAAAGCTCAACGGACAAAAGAGCCAAGCGATATTACTGCAGAAGAGGAGACTAAGAACTACAACAAATCTAGAGGTAGATGGAGAAGAAATCGAATGGAAAAACGAAGCGAAATATTTAGGTATCACCCTAGACAAAGGTCTAACTTGGAGAAGCCATATCAAACAAGCCGTTGACAAAACCAAGGCAGCGATGAATATGCTCTACCCGCTGATAGGTAGAAAGAGCTACATGTCAAATGAGACAAAATTGAAAATAATCAAAGCCGTTGCTAGACCGCAACTGACTTATGGATCAGGTGCTTGGGGATTCGCGGCAAAGAGCCATATACAAAGAATTCAGGCAACAGAAAACAAGCTACTACGATGTGCCATAGATGCGCCTTGGTTTGTCAGGAACAAACATATATATCGAGATTTGAAGTGGGAAACCATCACCGAATTTATGAAGAGGAAAGCTGAAAAGTTATTCGAAACAGCGAAGGAACATCCAAACGAAGAACTCAGGAGACTAGTGGACTACGATCCGGAGGAAGACAGAAGAAGAATGAGAATTTACAAAAGGAGACCGCGAGATCAATTGAGGAGAGATTAAAATGAGTACGGAAACTTATTAAAACTATACTAAGAAGAGATATCCGAAATGGACGAACATGAAAACCCTAGCACGACAATGTGCAAGAAGAAATTAACCGATTAAGGGATAAATGGTTTATAGGCAAATGCCCGGAACCAAAAAAAGCAGGTGGGTTTAGTGGATCGCAAACTCGGAAGAGTGAGTAACCCCACAGTGTTCCCTAGAAATGGGTTCCTCTGGGCGAGAGATAGAGCCCCGTGTTTTCACGGTCGCAGATTCCCCCTGCTATTAAAAAAAAAAAAAAACGAAGGCCTCCGAGGAAAGGAGGCAATTATTAATAATAATAATAATAATAAAGGTCTTTATCCAATCAATTTCATGGAAACTGAATACAAACTCTTACAACACTAAAAAAAAATTGAAAAGGCGAGATCCAGAACACTGTTCAAGTGTACTGTTCAATCTAACCCCATGATTCATTGACAAGAACAAAAAAAAAATAATGGTAATCACTCATGCTCATGACAATGACACTATAAATATAGAAGATGCATCACCACCCAAAAAAGAAATAATGGTTATAGGAAGTTATGCTCTATATCAGAGAGTGAATAAAAAAGAGAAAAAAAAAATTTTTCACTTGCAGAGTTGCCACTTGCTCATTCATAAGTTTGCTGAAGATCATAGCTCTTAAAAATTTTATGTTTCTAACCGCCCTGATCTCGACAGATAAATTATTTGTACAGAGCGTAACTCTTATATTTCCCTTTCAACAGTGGCGTAGGACAATGAAGTTTCCGAAAAACTGACTTCAATAGTCAGTTGGATTCTGATCAATCAAAAAAATTAGGAAAGCACTGACGTAAAGTCAGAAGCTTTTTCACGTTCGTTCAAATTGATAATCAAAGCGGAAATTCACCCCGCCTTACACTGCTTGGCTATATACCTACTTGGTATTATTATAAGGTCTATGACTTAACATCACCTACGCCCATGCAGTGTTATTGTCATGGTATAACCTTGTTTTGTCATGAAATTCAGAAACTCATAATTAATAACTGATATTCAGCTTAAAAAATCACCTACCTATTAAGTGTAAAACTGGAATTTTCATTTTTTAATATGAAGCTATAGCCACAAGCGGCACAACTAACCATATTTTCCGATTTTGTATTCAATATGATGTTTAGGAATACTGAAAAGGATTTTAACACTGACTTCACTAGATTAAATACCAAGTATTCACGCTAAAATATCCAAAATCTTTATTTTATAATTACCAAAATTTAGTTTAAACATCACTTTGTTCATTTGACTTCCAAGTCGGCCAATTTTCAAATCAAAAGTTGGAAGACCAATATGGCCGTTTCCGCCGCACAATTCCCGTCACATTTATTCGGAAAAGCTCCTTTCTGTTAGTCTATGTTCTAAGCATAGAGGGAATATTCGACGTAATCGACGTGTGACATTTTGATGAATAATTCATATTGATATCGTTCCCTACAATATCTCTTAAGGAATTTGTGGAGCTGGTAGTGTAATTACTCTAGAACGATTACATAAAATTTATTTGGTGGTTTCAAGTTCATTTTGAAATGCGTTTTCAATGTAATCTTCTCCGACTGAAGTGGATTTCTATCCACCAAGATGTTTGATAGCTGAAAAATCTGGTCCATCGAATAGACGCAAAAGAATGCCGAAAGCAATGACCAGTATAAAGATGTGGTTACTCTAATTTGAGGAAATTTAGAAAATATATCCATGTCTATTGAGTGAACTGAACTTTTATAGTTCCTATTTATTTCATTCGATTGTATGTTATCCAGGAATCCGCTTAGATCTCGGTGGAGAAACATTTTGGAGTGTTTCAGTTTCCTTCTAATCCACCACGATCATCCTGAAATCGTCGGTAACGACTGTATCATCCCCAATATCCAATGACCCTCCAAAACTATGACCCTATTATATTTCCTATGTCCAAATAGACTTTTATCCGTTGGGAAAATATGTCCTAGTCAAATAGGCAGAACGTTCTGAATCATGACAGAGAAATTTACTCTGCAGTATTTATACCCGCATATCATTCAGATTCATGAGTTACTTACAAAATCATACCATGCCACTATTTTAATAGTTGACTGAAGTCTGGGGTATTTTTCAATACACCTTCAATACATTTCCTTTCATAGGGCATATCTTCGGTGAGGAAATACATTGAGCTGTGATGAAATAATGTTTCAATCGACCAATACCGAAAGAAAGGGAAAGGTAAATACTTAAAAAAATTGTTTATTTTCTAACAAGAAAGCAATCCCAATTACAAGACAGCAATACATTAAAGTACAAAGTTTATTTATGCAACAGAACCAAATGTAGGAGGACGAATCCAGAAATGTAGAGAAATAACACCTTGCAGAATCCAAAATGTCAGGAAACGAGTGTGTCCACCAGTCACAACTATTCATAGTTGAGTCGAAATAAGACCTTCCTCACTTTACATTTAAATATCCTGATGAAACCGGAAAAAATATCTATGTTATTACCTAGGGAGTTTCATTTGCGACACATACAATAGATATGTGTTCTGACATGCACATTGATTTTCGGTTTAGGCAAATTTTCAAGTCTGCTATACAAGCGAGTTATGCGGATATTTGATCTCTCAAGTAAATTTGGACAGTCAATCATGTAATGAAATATCCTGAATATTATTAGACTAGCGCAGTAGTTTAGTAGGAAATGAAAACCTATTCAGATGTAGAATGTATGAAAAAAAACGTTCTCAGACACTGAGAATTCTGTATTCATAAAATTGACTGTATTGCCCCGATATCTAACATTGCTTATTGAGAAACAGCTGGACGAAAAGTTTAAGTACTTATGGATCGCCTTTGTCATGTATGTGCTATGTCAATGCTACGCTACTTAGGTGGGCGGTTCCCCTAAGACAGTTTTTGTTAATTCAGTTCAGCCATGATAATGCAGGTGGGATTATGGGCATGAAGCATGTTACGGAAACAGTTGAGGAGATTCGGGTATAGTCAGAGATGATAGCGACTTCTTCTCCATTTAGACGGAGAGCCAGAGCCAAAAAAAGTTTTTTCTCAGGTGATTACAATCATAATATACAATAAAATGCTGCGGTCAGTCAAGTGGATGTTAGAACATGACTCATGAGCCTCTGGTGCGCGGTCAAACATGTCGTGATTACCGACATAATAAAATCAATTTGTTAAGGCTGAAACTTTATAAACATTTGTATTTTGGTATGTAAATCAAAATTATGATAGTCAGTCAACGTCCGATCGGGACACAGCTGGTCAGTCAGCTTCAATGTGCGTAGCGTCGTTTATAAGGATGAAATTCGTTTATTAAGCGTGAATTTTTTTTGTAACTACTACTGACTATATTATTGACAAATAAAATGGTCAGTCAGCCATTCCGTAGAACAACGCCCGTCAGTCAGTGTATAAGAATAGTTATTTAATCAACTAGGTTATTAATGAAAGCGATTAATGATTGAGATATTTTAACGTGCTAGCGAAGCGAGCACGTTAATGTTCGAGATCATTAATCGCTCAATTAATAAACGAGTTGATTACAAGATTTTTCCGTCGACCACATTTTGAATTGAATGTGAATTCTTAATTGCAAAAATTTTCTATCGATACCTAGTCAAATTTGACACCTTATAAGTTTTCAATGTTCATATCGGAATGCTGATATTTATGCGGCCGATCGAACTATTCGAGAAGTCCATAGAAGGTATATTCGAGTTGTGACGTTTTGAGTAAATCACATTGATATCGTTTCCTATAATATCTGTTAAAGAATATGTGGAGCTGATGGAAGCTGGAGTTGTAGTACATATAGATATATTGATTACTCTCTAACCATCACAATTTTTCTGCAACCTCCACAATTCATCTCTTCTCAATTCAGCCGTTAGTTACTACGAAAATCAATGCGACATAGAAATATTATAATTATTTGGGAAGCTGCTGAATACTTCTATGTTCGATTGCCCATGACAATAATGCATTAATAGGAAATTAACCAATAAAAGGGTTCATTAACAGCTAATTTCGTGTACGTTAAACAGTGCTATTATTAAGACACATTTATTTTAATGAGCAACTGTTCTAAAATCTCAGAAATAAAATTCGTTCGAAATCAACAGGATACTTAACGAACATGGGTATACGCACAAGTAAGAACTCATTGATTTTCAAAAATTTCTAATATTTATTTAATTCATTAACGATAACAAGCTATAAAGAATCATCACATGATTCATCATCTGAATCTTCATCTGAATCCATATCATCATTTTCACTATCGTGATCTGACAAGTCGAGCTCGGGTGTTGCAGAATCCGAAAAATAAATAAAATTCAGTAAAAATAGTTATTTTCATATCAAGTGCGGAAAGTAATACTTGCCCGCACGAAACTGCCGTTGGCCGAACGATGCGAAGCAGAGTTCGGCTAAGCAGTTGAGTGCGGGCAAGACACTTTCCGCTAGAGTTAGGAACAATATTTTTTCTACAAGCGCTTGAAATTCATATATAATGACAGATGTATTTCTGCATGTCATTACTATGGTTTTCTCATCGTTGACGTTCTGTGCATAGAAACATGATAGAATTTAATTTACTCTATAATCAATAAAACTATTATCAGGTATTTGGATTATCTATTTCACTACTCCCTATTCAATCATTATACCGACGTTTCGGTAGCCTATCGGACCTTTTTCAAGGCTAAACAATTTTAAAATATTTAAAAAGACATCAATAGACATGAAACAAAACTTCGATACACTTACATAAATGATCTCAAAGAAGTTGAGTCAAACATAATAAAAACTGCACACAAGGTTTCATTAAAAGTGACTTTGAACTCCAGTGAAAATTTTCTCAAAATTTTCTTTAAAACAAGTCAATAATGTGTGGGAAAACAGAATAATCTATGTTAGATATTAAAATTATAGAGCATAATTTCCAAAATAGAACCATTGAAGTTGGTAGGAAAAGAAGAATCTTGATTATTTCCACTGAGTCCACTGACGTCTTCCTTATAATTCACCGTTTTGTTTAGTGTTGTGTGAATCATTTCGCTTATGTTTCTACGGTAACTGTTGTTTTCATGGTCGAGTACTGTTGTTCCCTCGAAATGAAACTTGTGTCCTTCCCTGTGTGTATGTGAAGTGAGAGCAGTTTTATCCCTATGTGTGATGTTGTTGGAGTCTGCTCTGTGTTGTCTAATTCTGTCCTTTAATAGTTGTTTCGTCTGTCCGATGTAGGTCTTCTCGCAATTACAGCATGGAATCTTATATACCACTGACGATTGTGACATTGTCGGTACACAATCTTTTAATTTCGTGAAGTATTTTCCCGTTGTGATCTTGTTGTAAAATGCACCAGTGCAACCAATCCTCTTGAAAATTCTTGAAATCTTCTGTGAGAGACCGGGTACGAAAGGGAATCTGTAATATTGTGTTGGTTCTTTGTTCCTTTGTTGGGTGTTGTCCAATTTTTCCTGGGTCTTATTCACAACTCGTCGAATGACATATTTGGGGTAGTTGTTTTCTCTCAAAATGTCACAAACTCTCTGTGTACTCTCATCTCTGAATTTGCTGTCACTTAAAGATAATGCTCTATACATCAGACTAATTGCCGTGTTTGCTTTTTGGGTGTTACTATGATTGCTGTAGTAGTTGATTATTCTATTGGAACTTGTCGTCCTCTCTTGTTATTGAAAGATGCAAGAATGTAATTTTGTTTTCATTTTCATCCTCTACAGTGAACTTTATATTGGGATGGTATGAGTTGAACAGATCAATAATAGTTTGTCTCATTACTGCAGGAATCAACATTAAAGTGTCATCTACATATAGTCACATCATAAGGATGTGGAAACCTAATTTCTCGTATACGAAGTCGAACAAGTCATTCATCACTAAATTTGCAAAGCTGGTACTTGCAGGGGCTCCCATTGCAGTGCCCACTAGTTGTTGGTAGAATTTATTGTTGAAGCTGAAGTATCCACCTTCAAAACATAACTCTATCAGTGATATGAAAGTAGACTTGTCTAGATTAGTAAAATTCTTGATGTAGTGCCATCTCTTATGTGTAACTTTGATTACTAGTTCTTTGGAAATGTTTGTGAATAGGGAAACTACATCAAGTGATATAAGTATATAACCTTTTGGTACCACAATATTCCTGATGATCTCTTTGACTTGAATGGAATTTTTAACATTGTATGGTGATGTTGATAAAACCTTGGATAGGATGTCATGCATAAGTTTTCCCAGGTTGTAGGTGGGTGCATTAATGTTGCTTACTATTGGTCTTGAACTCAATGTCTCTTTGTGAATTTTTCTTAGGCAGTTATAATTTAGGTATAACACTGTTATGTCTGATCAACGTTCTATATTCGGTCTCATTAATTAATCCAGCTGCCTTCATCTGTTTTAACTTGTTGTTAACTTTGTCCTGTATCTTCTTTGTGGGGTCTGTGTTCAAAGGTCTATATGTTTCCCTATTTTCACTCTATAATATTTGCGTGCTGGAAAAACCCCTGCTAATCCATTCCCGCACGCATTTGAAATAGCAGGCGTTTTTCCCGCACCTTTTGGGAAAGTGACTCTTTGCATTGCAACTTGAAATGCGTGCGGGAAAAAGGTTGAACACGCACGCTTGTAGAAAAAAGAATTCTTGTGATTGTTTAATCCAGATAAAGATATTTCTATACCTGTATTTTCTTGTAGAGGTGGAATAATGACATATTGTACAAGTTCTGGTAATTGGTCGCCTTCGAACCAATCAAAGTCATATTTCTCATCCACCAATTTCCACCCGTAGTCTGTAGGAGATAGCTCCGTTGGAATTTGACGGTGAGCATTACGCCAAATATTTTAAATGAAGCTCGCTCTTAAGAACTGCTGCATCAATTCCGATTGGCATGGTGGCATACTCGACCCATCTACATTCTTTATTTTAATTTTAAAAGGTGTGGTGCTTAAACATTTATACGTCTGTGAAAATAAAACGAATCTTGCATCGTCAATTGATTTAATTTTTTTCAAGCCGTATAAATGGCAAACAAATTCTTAAACCTTATTGAACATGTCATTCTGGTTGCTTGCATCTACAAGTCCAAGGTCAGCGAATGTTTTTTGAAAATCTTCGCTTTGCTTCATTATCTGCAGAGGTTTTTTTTTACCTTTCTTGTAAAAAGCTGGGTTAAAATCACATCCAGCCAAAGCATGCAGTCCAGGAAGAGCATTGCAAACAGAATTTCCCAATTCTTGATGCATTCTACTGACATTAATCATCCTTTGATGCTTTCCAGTCACACGTCCAGTCCAGTCTACGCATATTAAAGCTGTGTCCCGATCGGACGCTGACTGACTATCATAATTTTGATTTAGATACCAAAATACAAAAGTTTATAAAGTTTCAGCCTTAAGAAATTGATTTTGTTATGTCGGTAATCACGACATGTTTGACCGCGCACCAGACGCACATGTTCTAACATCCACTTGACTGACCGCAGCATTTTATTGTATATTATGATTGTAATCACCTGAGAAAAAACCAGGCTAAGAAATTCAGAGACTTTTTCTGGCTCTGGCTCTTGGACTAATTGACCGTATAGAAACTGTCGGCTTCATTTTTTCCGAGACTTCTGTAGCGAGCTACGTTATTTTTCCTCATGTCTGATTTAGGCGCCACCAATTTTTACTTGTTTTTCACTTTTCAGCCTCTCAATCTGATTGACGAGATTGCAGACACTGAGTGGCAAGCCCACTAAATGTAAAAACGATGGCATAAGAAGCAACTTCGCGTGATCGTACATGGAATCTTGGACCCCATCAATTTTATTTTCCCTTTTGCTGTACGAGAGGTGTTTTTTGATTGACATCTCATCAAACATTATAGCGCCGACGTCATCTCCTTTTGCTACACTTTTCACTGATTTTCTTAAAGTGTGTAAGACTTCTTCACTTATTTCAGGTCTCAATTCACTCAGAGAAATATGTAGCCTGGAGGTGATTCCTTAAATATTGTAAGGGCTAATAGTTTTTCCTTCGCTTTTCTTGCCGGAGACTCTTAGCCGTGGCTTGAAAAAAGTTGCAGCTGCTGCAATTTTGGCTTTTTAGGCTGTTGTTCAAGTCCTCCATCATAGCTTTGGGGGTGGAATTTTTATGATTCTCACGAAACGCCCTCTGAAACAATTATAATCACGATCCAAAACAAACATTTTCAAAATCGAAACAATGACCTGATGAGAAAGCATGACATTATAAGGCAGCGGGTTTTTCTTTGTTTTTATAATTTCTGTAATGTTGTGCTGATCTAATTTTTTTCTAATCTTTCAAATGATCCGCATTTACTCAATGCGTGTTATCGGTTGTATAATTTTGTATAATGTTCTCGAATACGTTTCTTGAATGATCTTTCCGTTTGTACAATATATAGTTACCATTGGTCAATCATTGATTCTGGTAGAGCAATAACAAAACGATACTGTCTGTATGAATAAAGCGGTCTTTCAAGTGATACATATATGTATGTTCATTAAAATTTACAGTAAAAAGGTACTTGTGTATACTGATATATCACATTTTGGACAGAGATTATTTCATATAAAGTAAAACTAATAAAAAATAACACATAAATAAATCCAAACAATTAAGTGATAAAGTTGTAACGAAACAATACTGTGTGTGAATAAAGCAGTCGTAAGTTATACATATATGTTCATTAAAAGGTATTTTGGTGTACCAATATTAGTTATAAACTAATAAAAAGTAACGCCTGAATAAATAAAAAAAATCAAGTGTAAATAAAAAGTTGAAAATAATAAAAGTAACATAAATATAAATCAAATAACAAGGGAACAAGACGTAACGAATCATTTATGGTAAAATTTTTTTTTCATCCACTCAAAAATTTTAATATATCGTTTGAGGTAAGAGCTTGTTTCCTGGATTTTTTACCAGGAGACAAGTTCTTACTTTCGGCATGATGTTGCTACTGTCTAACTTTTGAGAATATTTTATCATTCCAGTGCTACTTGCAGAAGCCATTGGCTGGAAATAAACATCCCTAAAATATATTTTCTGGAAATCCTCAAAGTATTTCCACTGCACAGAGTGCTTTTCAGTTTTATTCTTTTCTCTTCTAATTTTGTCATAAGTTTTTTTTAAGTTCCTCCACTTTTCATCACATTTTTGTGCATTTTTGGCAATGCCTTTTTTTGCAAGAATCTCACTTATTATATCCCACAATTTTTTTTTGTGTATGAGGGACTATAAAATTTTTCTTTGTTCTCATTTTACGAAATAAATTTGATAGCCTCATGTGACCAGAGGTATTTACTTTCACCTCCCAATGTGCTTGCCACTGAACATAGATACACTATCGATTGAAAAGTTTGTGGTGGTGGAGGCACTGCTAGCCATAGAGACATATTGCTACTCATAGAGGCTCTGATAGCTATTGAGGAACTTGTAGCCGTCGAGGTAGCAGTAGCTGTACAGCCACTGATAACCCTGGAGGCACTAATAGTTCTAGATGCACTGGTAGCTGTAGAGGCGCAGGAAGCTGTAGAGTCACTGACAGCTATCGAAGAACTTGTAGCCGTAGAGGCAATGGTGGCCATAGAGGTACAGGAAGCTGCAGGGAAAGAGGTGTTTATTGTTTTTGAATGCTGGGGATCCGTTTCCCCAAAAGATCCATGAACTTTTTTTGTTGCACAATCTATTTAGACTTTTTCGTAATTTTCCAGGCAGAGGTGCTTGGGAGCAAATTGCTTCTCCATAATTTCCAGCATTGTTCCTAGGAAGGCATTAAAGTGGCCGCATTGGAATAGGTAGTTATTCTGAAATTGATTGATTGGGGTGTTATCTGCCTGAATATTTTTACTGAAATTCATATATTTTATCTTTTTGCTTTTTTATAACTGGAGAATTACGTACCTCTATTGGGCAAAATGCAACTTCTTGTATCATTTCAGGATTAGGCAATTTACCTGTTCCGACTTTACCACCTCATTCTCGGCCTGCCGGCACTTCTACGTCCTGTGGGGTTGTAGTTAGCATGTTCATCTCAATTTCCATTGCTTCATACCATTTTTCAGCATTTTTTCCATTTAATGCTTGAGTTGTTGATTTTGGTTCTTCTTCCATTATATTTGTGACCTTGTTACAACAATGGCAATTTTTAATTCTTCTTGAAGATCTTCTAATCTCTGCTTCCCCTGGATCAGAAGTCTCTAAATTCATTGGATTTTCAATATCATCTGCAACGTGTTCATTCTCTACAATAATTCGTTCGTTTGACGTATTGGGAGTGTCAACTTCATTTGAATCTTCACAATCTAGATTTCCCAAAGTTATAAATTCTGGTGGTCGACCAATGTTATTTTCCTTGAATGGAAATATATTTTCTTTGAAAATAATGTCTCTACTTACTATTAGTAGTATTAGTTTTTTCTCGTTTATGTTCCATACTCTGTATCCTTTTACTCCTTCAGGGTATCCTAAAAATACACACTTTGTGGCTCTGGGATCTAATTTGGTTTTGAACTGGTTGTTTTGTACCCAAGCACAACATCCAAATACTCGCATTTGTTCTATATCACCTTCTGTTAATTGCTTCGAGTTCCATATTTCATGGGGAATTTTATTGTTTATTCCACAATACTAGATCAGCTTCAGCTTCACAATCGTTATTAACCTTTATGTCAGTCTACTTTCATAGAAAACGACTCGATTGACATTACAGTGGCTTTCGCTTATGCAACAAATAATACACATTCTTGTATTTAAAAAAGCTCAACACTAAATAAACATAATATTCAACACAATGTGCGAACTTTTTCCAAACTGTACTAGTAATGGAAGTGTTCCCTGACCCATTGACATAGTGCTTTCAGTTTCCGATGCCAAAACAACAGATATCGGCTCTTTATAAGCCTGATAGTTCAACAAAATATTCTGTACATTCACTACATGGTGAGATGCTCCAGAATCAACTAGAAATGTTGCAAACATACTGAAATTATTCAAATCGAACAATGACTTGACTAGATTGACTAGAACGACTAGATTTTTGATCATGTTCTTTCTTATGGCAGTAAAAGCAGAATCTCTCTGTGTTCACACATGTGTTTGACTTGTGGAACACCAAACCACATTTTCTGCAACTTGCATCACGCTTCTCAGCTGGTGTCATTTTCTCGATTTTCTCCAACTGATCCAGTGTGTAAGGACTCTTTTCTACCCTCTTCTCTTTAAAATAAGGAGACCTCTTTGCTGGATACTTCTCTTTGTTTGAACCATCCTTGTTTGTCCGATCAGACCTATTCTTGTTTTCTGCTTCCCTGAAATATTGGCTATTCGCCACTTCCAGAAAGGCATTCTTTACGAATTCATACCTCGTTTCCTCTGGTAGTGTAGCCATTGTGGTGAAAAACGCCAAGAAACCATTAGCATCCTTGATTTTATGGAGCAAAAATATCCCAGCCCAGTTCCTTGAATTCTTGAACTCCTTTTTCAAATTGTGAGACGAAGTTCACCAGGTTCATCTTCGGATAAAATGTTATTTTTCCAAAATTGCCCAATACTTCCACCATTTTTTGAACGTCATTTTTGCCGAACATTTGAATCAGTTTTTTGAAGGCTTCAGCTGCCGATTTTTCGTTTTCTATTACAGCTCTGGGAGCGTGCTTCAAAGATGCCTCCAAGTATTGTAGGACTTGAGCGTTGTACATATTTTTCTTTTCTTAGCTCATGCTACACTCTGGTCCACCCATGTTATGAAGTAAAAATTGGGATATTCCTAGGGCCCTTATGTCACGCTCGACTCTTTGTTTCCATAAACGGTAATTGGAATGACCCCTCAGCTTGCCGCTGTTCTCAAATTGAGGTATTATGAAGGTGGGTATTGACCTTCCCCACAGATGATTCTTATATTGTGCTTCCTGTTGATGTTACCGGAGGACTCAAGTTATTTATTTGATCTGCCAACATCTTCACGAAATTGGTGTTCGTGAGCATCGCAAAAATGTTTTCTGGTACTCCCATCATTGACCTTTCGCTTGCATCGGATTGGTCCATCTCGACCATCTCTTCTTGATTGAACATGCTTTTTGTTTTGATGTTGAACACGTGGTCTGTTTCTTAATTAATACGCACGCACAAACACACAAGCGCTGATACCATGTGAGGGTGGATACTCTTACAACTGATGAAACGGTTTTAACAGAGTTTATTTGAAAATATATTTTAACACACTGGTGAATTACACAAAATGGCCGATGGTCGCTTGAAGCTATTAATAGTGAGAATAGCCTTTATCTATTCGCATTCCCAAAAGAACTGGCTTCTGCACCATTAATAGCACGTGTACCTAACTTAGTTGCTCTTGCGCATTAGGCCAAACATCAGTGGCGAAGCTTGCCTTAGAGGGGCCCTGCATCAAAATGTGTTGAGGGGCCCTAAGGAAATGTGAAGTAAAAATAAAAGTAGCAAAAAATGTTCGATTAGTATCGAAATGATTATATATACTTATAATCAAAAGTTCTAACTCATACTTGGTGCTGGGAGCGAAATAATACACAAACAAATAACATACAAAAATTATAAAATAATATACAAATAAATAATATACAAACAACATCATAAAATGATAAACAAACAAATAATAAACAAAAAATACCAAAAATTAAAGATACGTTTTTCTAGCATTTATTTCAGCAAATCTATTTATCAAATCAGCCATAGCTGATGACGATTTCAGTTTTTAAATTATTCCCCCTCTATTGACAATAACGACATGTCTGACAGCCGTTCCTGTTCCATAGAAGTCCTCAGATAATTTTTTATGAGTTTTAATTTTGAAAAACTCCTTTCAGCGATTGCAGTTGTAACCGGAAGGGTCTAAAATAAAAGGCATGCAGTAATATTGTCCGGAAAACTGGATGCAAGTCTATTGAATTTTATCAGGACTAATTCTAAAAGTTCTTTGATGGCACAAATTTTCTGAATTTCAGATTTTAAGTATTCGTATCTATCTGAATGATCGATTCGGTGTAATGAACGGGATTTTGAAATGAATGGTTGTTTTAGCAGTTATTCTCAAAAATGCTATTGTAAAACTTATAAGATGTTTTAGATAACATTTTTAGGAATTTTTTGCTTACAGGTATTCGGGGGCCCCTAAAGACTGGGGGCCCCGTATCACTGATACCGCTGTAGCTACGCCCCTGCCGAACATAATATTAGTTGTCAGCAGGTTGTTTTATAGAAGTGGACTGGTCCCAAATCAACTTTGGCCAGCAGTTCTTACTTCAACAACTACTGCTCGAATCTCAATGTTACAACAAAAATTTGACTTAATCTTCTTCGGCAGGTTAACCACTAGTCTCATAACCAGTTGCTTAACCAAATGAGTGACAACCCGCCTCTAATGTGATACATTCCTTTAGCAATAAATGTCGAAATAACATCGACCTCGGTGCTATTGTTTGATCTTGTCTAGTCAACTGAATTCAACTCGATCGAAACACTGTGTAAACTGTTCTCGTTTCTCAGCTCACAGACTTTTTTTTTTATCTATTACTACTCTCACGTTAAATTTTAATTTCACTGTAAGATGAAATATAAATGATGATGGCATCATAATTGTTTTATTCAAGATCAAAGTTAGAATGTTAGTTAATACAAAACTTCAACGAAAAACTGTTTTAATACGAAAAAAATTATAAAAAAACAAACTTCTAAAAGATAATTATGACACAATATACATGGTCTTTCACGAGGAACCTCACCCATATTTATACGGGAAACTACTGAACGTATTTTCATGAAATTCAGCACTTATAAGTATTTCACGATGCTGATGAAATCTAAAATATTTTCAAGGCATGAGCACCTCCGGTTTTTCCGGAAATGACGTCAACTTCCGTTTTTCAAATTAGAACACCATTTTTTTATTGCAGAAATAGATTCCTTCAAGTTATTTTGATGTAACATTTTTCAGTTTTGGTTGAAAATTTCTATCTGAGCGGGAAAATTCGAAAAAAAAATCGAAAATAGAGCTCCGCTGAAACAAGAATAACTTCGAGGTTTTTGGATGGAAAATTTTCCTTTTTGGGATTTTTCAAGATGTAAGATTGATGTATCCACTTTAAAAATCGAAATCGCGATTCATGATACAGGGGGTGAAGAAATCGCTTCAAAGTTGGGGATGACAAAATCGTGAAAAATCAATTTTTTCAAATTATAACCCCATTTTTTTATGGCAGATATTGAATCTACGTCAAAAAATAATGTGAGTGTATGCATCACACCCTTGCCCTAAAGTGGATATTTTCTGAGTTATTCACAAAGAACTGTTTTTCGTCTTGAATTTTCAGCTATTTCTTTTCCCTTCACGCCAAAAAGATGAAATTTTCAGGAACTGTTATTTGAACCCTGCTGTAGATTTTTCACCCCTTCTTGAAACCGACTTCAACTTACTATTAGGAGAACCATGGCAAACTCTCGCAGTTATAACTAGAGGAAATGCTCAAAGTTTTGACCGTTAATTTCTAGACATTTATTTATACGTCTCAGGAATGCTTCGTGCGTTGCTCTTCTTATTTCATCAGGAGGAAGAGATCTGCAAAAGTGTTTAATAACCAAATTGAGTTTCAAAACTATGAATCTAAAAATCTAAACGAACCTGAACGCATTTCTGACTCGTCCTATGCAGTCCTTTTTATCAGTCAGGGGAGTTGAGTAGACAATATTTTTTATCCTACCCCAAACATAATAGTCTAAAGGAGTTAAATCGGGAGAACGTGGTGGCCAAAGATGTGGACCATTGTTCGCCAACCATCGATCTTCAAATAGCCTGTAGAGGATATTTGACACATTGAGTGAATTGTGTGGAGGCGCGCCATCTTGTTGATACCATAAGTCATTATGGTTCTGTACTAGCGGCTCAATTATTTGAGTCAATATGTCAGAATATCTATCTCCTAAGGGAGAACATTCTTTAAATAATGCAAACATGTGTAGTGTTCTATCTTACCAGTTAAAGTCCCATCATAAATGTGAACATCGAGAAGCAGTTGAAATTGGGAAGCCTTTTGCGTTACATTCGCTTACTTTCCTGCAATTAGTTCCCATAGCCCATCATCATTACCATTTTTATTGTGAGATGTTGATTGAGCGGTGGAATCAGACTGGTTCTCTATAGGTTGCCATTGTTCTTGGTATTCTTCTAGTTCTTCTACATATAATATAGTCGACAGCCTTCTCTGCATTACTTTCAGTCCCAAAAGCTTTTTTTATAACGTGGGTCCAAAAGGGTAGCTTTGTTACATCCGTAAAAACCTAATCGTATGTCTATTACCTCAAGCAACGATTGGTTTACCTGCTTGAGTGTTTGGGGACTTATTTTTTACACAATTCTGTAAACCTCTTTATCAGTGGAATGATTGATGACAAAGTTGGAAATAATTCTCCCGATAGCGTTGAAGTGTCCGTTTTTAAATAACATCTTGATTCCAAAGTGGCTATCAGGATCTATTGCGATTATCTGGTTCACTTGCGGGCGCTAGAACATGTTCCAGTTTTTCAAGTCTAGATTAAGAATTTCTCCATTTGCCACTTGTACTGACAGAAACCCTCCAATCTTCTTATTTAGTAACTCGGTATCTGACATGGTTTGTGTAGGAAGATATCTGAAAATATATTTCTTAATATTGGATTTTGGATGTCTGTATGGTCCTTTGGTTAAAAGTCTGGGTACAGTAGGTACGCCCTCCCTTCGACTTAAGCTCCCTTTCCTTGCGTGTCTGGAAAGCGATATCATTTTCGGGATCAGGTCCTTTCCTTTTTCCATCACAGTTCCACGTAGAGAGATTTTGAAAGCCATAAGAATCCAAGTTTGTAATGAAATCGTTGAAGATGTAGAATATTTCTGTTGGGGATTTGGCTACTTCAAGTTTTTTATTTAGGTTTCTTATCGACATCAGACAGGTGGGTATGTTGATAAGATCATTCAATTTCTTGAATTCGTCTTTCAAGTCACGGAAGGAATTGTTTTCGTTCATTACCACTGGAGTTTCTTTGTGTTGTGGTTTGTTGGAACTTTCAATGGATTGAACTTTTGCTCGTTCTGTCCAGTAGTTGGTTACAGATTGGGAAGGGGGGGGTTGTGATTCTTCGTTGAGTTGGTTCTCTTCTGGCATTTTTCTTTTCCAATAGCTTCAGGTATGCTTCGCATTTCGGGAAGTTGGCCGGATGATCTTTGCCGCAGTTATAGCATTTAGCAGATAAAGTTTTTGGTTTCAGACATTCCTTCGTGGGGTGATTTTCAGCGCATTTCAGGCAGACTGGATTTGCGAAACAATTAGATGTAGCGTGACCATGTGATTGGCATCGGTGACACATGACGATTTCTTTTCTATTTCTAAGCCTTCCCCATTTTTGAGGTCAGGTTTGTTTTCTAACCCATATAGGACAAATGCATGGTTTTTTTTCGGATTTGGGTGTGTAGGAGTGGAAGTTAACTTTGTCCTTCTTGAATACATTTTTAATATTGTTGTAGTCTTCTATTCTTTTGAAGAATACGTTCGTGGTATATTCTTTATGTTTCACATAAAATTGTTCTTTGCACAATATATATATATATGTCGGTTTATAACGTTTTGCGACGTTGTCCGATAACCCTCTTCCATTCCTCTCGGTTGTGTACCAGTGCCTCGTTCAATTCTCTTGCACTAATTGCCTTTTTAACTCCTTCCCCCCAGGTCTTTCTTGGGCGTCCTCTTTTTCTCTTCTCCACAGGTTGCCATTCCATCAGTTGCTTGGGTATTCGTTCGTTCCCCATCCGATTCACATGTCCGTACCACCTAAGTTGTCTTCTCTCTACATCCTCACGTATCTCACCTTCAATGCCCATTCGTTCCTTCACCACCTCATTCCGGATTCTATCTCTTCGGGAAATTCTCAATGCTCTTCTCATGGCGTCCATCTCAACTGCCTCGATCTTTCTCATATACTTCTCTGTTATCCTCCATGTCTCCGAACCATAAAGAAGACTACTTTTTATTATGGTTTCATATATTCTGAATTTCCTACCCTTAGTTATTTCTTTGCTCCATAGGATGCTGTTTAAACTACCAATCGCTCTCCTTGCCTGAACTATCCTTCCTTCGATCTCCTTATTATCTGTTCCCGTCTCGTTGAAATTGACTCCTAAGTACTTATAATCTTCACATTTTTCAATTTCCCCCATATCTTCCAAGTCCAAGTTCGTTGTCTCCTCTGACCCTACACACAAGTATTTCGTCTTCTCCAGATTTACCTCTAATCCCCACTTCCTATACTCCTCTATCAGCTTTCTCATCATATATTCCATGTCAGACTTATCTCTAGAAATGACTACCTGATCGTCGGCAAACTGTAAAGTGTACACAAAGTTATCATTTATGTTCATTCCCATATTTGCTACCTTACTCTTCCATTTCTGTAGTACCACTGAAACATATATTTTAAACAACGTTGGCGAAATACAGCATCCCTGTCTTAAACCCTTCGAAACATGAAATCTCTTCGTTAGATATCTACCGATCCTTATTTGAGAGCACGAATTGTTGTACAAGTTTTTCAACGCAGTAATCAATGTATGGCTTATATTCGATGTTTCCAATACCTCCCACAGTTTCTTCACAGGTACTGTATCATAGGCTTTTTTCAAGTCCACAAAGGTCATATGTACATCTCTGTTAGTAGCTAGCTTCTTTTCTCTGCCTACGGAGGACAATGGGTGGATTGAGTAGCTCAAAGTCCGAAGTAGCCGGTCCCAAGCCCGGATAAAAGAGGAGGGTTGGGGCGATGGGCTAGCAACCTATCCCCTGTGAAAAAAATAAACCGCTAAAAAACCCAAACCAAGCCTCGGAGTAATTGATGGATCTTTGCACAATTCCTTCAAATTATTCATGAAGGTTTTGTGATTATCTACTTTGCCGTGTATAACAATGGGTGGGACTTTTGGAGGAGACCTTTTTGTTTCGGGTGAAGTGGTAGGTACTTCATTTTCTATGTCAAGTGCTCTTCCCAACTAAGCTCACAGTTTCCATCTGCGTTGACGGACCTATACTGAACCAGAATCCATATTTTAGTAGGGGTCTCCTTGTGAACGTTTTATTGTTCGCAAGGGTTAGAGATTAGGTGTTAAGGGAACAACATTCACTTTCAGTGATCATCAAGATCCTTTTTACCCATTACCCATAGCATCGTCGACATTTAGCGACATCTGTAGGGAGCGGATGCGGATTCTCGGACCTCTGAACAGAATAAGCCGAAATTTTAAATTCAGTAGTGGAATTAATGTCTACTTTCAGAATTCAATAATTGTCTGCATGCCGTTAACTTATTTATTGATAAACGTTTTCTTTCCGCAAAAAAATTTAATAGTGAAAGTCGAAGTGCGTTCACATGCCCCGTATTGCGGGTAAGTGTGCGCACCCTCACGGGTTAAGTGAACGCATTGCTTAGTGAACCACACAATTACAAAATAATGTCAGCAAAATGTTACAATATTAGAGAAATGCTGTTTATTGTCAATACAGAAGCGCCTTTTTACAAGCACTGCATTATTGTTCGTGCCACCATTCCTGGTGAACACAACACTCGATACATTCCCCTCTTGGTGGCTCTTCATATTTTTCTGAACCAATAGGACAATATTGATCGAGTCTTAACCAAGAAAATCAACAATGTTATAATTTATTCTTCACTGAACTAAGGCCCATATAATGAATCTATGCGCACAATTACTCGCCCATACTTTCCCCAGTTAGCCAAAATTTGAATTGACGTTCTTATAGAGTTGAGCTGCTAAGAGAACCTAAAATTTTTTATTATATATTTAGATTAAGATGCGTATGGTCGAATAAAATATTGTTTAACACTGTCGGACTCGGAACTTGGACCTGGAAGAATTTGCAGAGAGGCTGAAAATTTACAAGAAAACTAGTGTATTTGATTGATTGGAAATAAAAAGTTGACAAGACGTCGCCAGGCGCACTCCTATGAAAAACTAATTTGGCGATTCTGCGCCCTTGCTTCACCCAAATGAACCCCTCTTTCATGCATTGCATAGTCGAGATGTACGCACTGCGCACACTTACCCTCTGCGCTCAGTCATAAAGTAAGTCATGGGTCTGTTCTGTGCGCTCAGTTACCCCGAATGACTCTATGTGGACATGATGCTTGTATGGAAGATCAATCGCATATCAGCTGATATGCGATTGATATTAACGGTAGGTATATTCTCCTCGTTATTTTGTTGTTGTCAGAATCATTGAGAATTATCGGGTCATTATTACTTCTGAACGGTATCAAGTCGCGGAGGGCTTCTTAAATTCAACTCTATTGGTTCTTCTTTTTCTGAAGGTGATATTTTCACGTTGTAGTTGGGAGGGTTGAAAATTCCTGTTTAGTTTTGACCCTCAAATCATTAGGGGATGATGTCCTACTCGATGTTCTGGAATCTTCTCTATTGAAAGAAGTCGATGAATATGAAGATTCTATCACTGGATATGCAATGGGGCCATTATTCCTTCTGAACAGAATCAAATCACGGAGAGCTTTCCTGAATTCAACTCCATTGGTTCTTGTTCTTCTGTATGTGATATTTCTCACGTTGTAACTGGAAGGGGTGTACATCAGAAAATCATTTTTGGAAAATGGTTGCTCCCATTTTCTCAAGATTTCACATTGAGTGAATTGTGAACATTATCACTGATTAAAATAAGAAATGGATCACGCCTTCAACAGTAAGGCAGGTAAATAATAAACAAATTAATTCAGATGCATAACATCCGCAGATAATTAAATCAACGAATGTTGGAGCCGGCAATTCATAGCATTTCGTTGACTAAGGAGTTTTGTTGCTCTGACGAGGTCAAATAAGACCGAAACCATGGTCAGCATCTACTCTTTGTCGACGAAATGAAAGTTCTGGTAATACTTCGAGCGATGGTAGTTTGTTAGTTCGATTTAGATCGTAACATTCGTTGATTTCATTATCTGCGGATGTTATGCATCTGAATTAATTTGTTTATTATTTACCTGCCTTACTGTTGAAGGCGTGATCCATTTCTTATTTTACATGTCCGCGGCAGATCGGTTACTGCCATGATCCGAACCTTTCCGCGCTTTTCCCTTCCTTAATTATCGTAATATACGATATCTGCAATATGGGAATAAAGCATATGGATGCATACTGCTATCTTCCCTCTGAGAGTTAGGAAATTGAATTGGGTTGGTTCCCGTTTCTCTGTCAGATGTCGGTACGATGTATTTATACATCATACCCGCTACTGATATGGAATAAAAGGAGCCGGCAATTCATAGCATTTCGTTGACTAAGGAGTTTTGTTGCTCTGACGAGGTCAAATAAGACCGAAACCATGGTCAGCATCTACTCTTTGTCGACGAAATGAAAGTTCTGGTAATACTTCGAGCGATGGTAGTTTGTTAGTTCGATTTAGATCGTAACATTCGTTGATTTAATTATCTGCGGATGTTATGCATCTGAATTAATTTGTTTATTTTCACTGATTCTTCCAAATGTTTCAAATGACGGGAAATGTTCAACTCATCTTCGTTATTGCATGATGAAGTTTGTCTTTCGTTTAAATGAGAGCTTTCTAGGTGGTGTGTTGGTTCACCTTCGTCTTCTTCAAGTAGAAAGTTCCTGTTTATTTTTCAACCTCCAATCATTAGGGGTGGTGCCCTACTCGATATTACGGAATCTTCTCTACTCAGAGAAATCGGTGAATACGAAGATTGCTCTTGATTTTCATTAATCGCATATTAGCGGTTGGGGGATGGGGACATTATTCCTTCTGAATATTATCAGATCACGGAGGGCTTTCCTGAATTCAACTCCATTGGTTCTTGTTCTTCTGTATGTGATATTTCTCACGTTGTAACTGGGAGGGGTGTACAGGGTGGGCAAAATTCGTTGTCTACTGAAGGGATCTCGAGAACTATAGCAGCTAGAAGAAAACGGACGACACATTCTCTAGCTCTTTTTTCTTGACTAATCCAAAACTGAGAACAGATCCAGCCTAACGTTCATAGATTTTGAGTTATGAACGAAAATTGAGAAATTGTCATTTTCAATGAAGCTGAACAACTCGTTTATTTGAACTCGTATTCGAAATCCGTTGTTACATTCTACAGGCACTTTTTTATGAGGAATCCGAATATGATATCATTCAATTTTTTCATCTATTTATTTTCGAGATCCG
This sequence comes from Coccinella septempunctata, assembly GCF_907165205.1. Classification (NCBI taxonomy): domain Eukaryota; kingdom Metazoa; phylum Arthropoda; class Insecta; order Coleoptera; family Coccinellidae; genus Coccinella; species Coccinella septempunctata. The sequence continues at coordinate 5,867,538 of NC_058190.1, read as the reverse complement.
ACAGGGATTTCCGATTTTTCAAATGTAAACTATAGTTCGAAGTTCTCTCATTCTGCTGCTTTTTTTTTGCTGATTTCAAAAATATATTATATGTTGCTATTCACATTAATATAACATAAGAAAAAAATTCAATACTTTTTCCTGCTTTTTGATTCACTGTCTGACTTTCAACTATAGTTTACATTTGAAAAATCAGAAATCCCTGTCGTATCTCGAAAATGACTGGATCAAAAAATTTGACAATATCATATTCGAATTCCTCATAAAAAAGTGCCTGTAGAATGTAACAACGGATTTCGAATACGAGTTCAAATAAAAGAGTTATACAGCTTCATTGAAGATGAGAATTTCTCAATTTTCGTTCATAACTCAAAATCTATGAACGTTAGGCTGGATCTGTTTTCAGTTTTGGATTAGTCAAGAAAAAAGAGCTCGAGAATGTGTCGTCCGTTTTCTTCTAGCTGCTATAGTTCTCGAGATTCCTTCAGTAGACAACGAATTTTGCCCACCCTGTACATCAGAAAATCATTTTTTGAAAATGGTTTATCAGTTATATTAGTTACTCCCATGAATAACCCAAACAAAAACATTTATCACACACACTTTCTGTAAACGAACTCATGCAGTTGTATCCCATCATTCTCAGAGAAAAGATCCAGCTACATCTTTGAAAATCAAAGTGACAAAGATTGGCCTTTCAGGAAAATTGCGAATGCGATTACCTTGAATAGGTGACTTTCAGGAAAAACAAAGATCAGATATTCAAACGCTTGAATTTTAATGTAGATCATACAACAAAAAATACATAATACAAATTGTGTCTAACTGTCTAATGTTCCTCGTCTTCAACTTCACAAAGGGCTCCAGTCGGTTATCCGATATATCAGTCTATCCAGTGGCGCCCGTCTCACATGCCCATACCATTCCAAACGTTTTTCCTCGATAAAGGTATGTCGTCCTCCACCGACATCCTTCTTCTAATCTTCTGATTTGGTATTCGCTCTAGTATTTTTCGGTGAATTCGAAGATTGATCTTGATCTTATATTCTTCTCCATGTTTTTTTTCTGGTTCTCAGAATCATTGAGTATTATCGGGGCATTATTCCTTCTGAACAGTATCAAGTCGTAGAGAGCTTTCCTGAATTCAACTCCATTAGTCCTCCTTCTTCTGAATGTGATATTTCTCACATTGTAGCTGGGAGGGGTGTACATCAGAAAATCATTTTTCGAAAATGGTTTGTTCGTTATATCCGCACAGGCACACCGAAAAAAAATTTTTACATTATTCAAAAAGGCCTCTCTTCAAGAAATTAAAGATGGTAAACAGAATTCATCTTGTTTAATGACAGTCATGAAGTGTTATGAATGAACACAGGAACACACTTAAAAAACTTTATGGTTGGAATTATAAGAAAATTACTACAATTGCTCATAAATTGACGAATTAAATTGCTCATCGAAATCGATTCAATACCATTGGACAATTTTCTTTTAGCTCACGTGATGAGTTGAGACTACAAAACCATTAATTTTCGATTCCTAAAGTGGTCTTCGATAATTGTGTGTTCTTGTGTCAGTGCAAAAAGGGGTTAGTTTGTTTCGTAGGGGGACATTTTATACGTTTGGTTTCAATCAATTTATATCAACCCTATGAGCTTGATGATCCTATTCTAGATCTAGATATTCTAGATAAGTTGTCGCTATCATCACTCTCACAGAGTTGATACAAACTGATCCCAACCAACCGTATAAAATGCGCCCGACGAACCGAAGTTTACCTATCTTTGTATTTTTTCTGATTTTGCATAGGGGTCGAGATGTCAAAGGTAGTACCTTTCCAAAATGACACACTGTGATTTCAGCTGACCTAAACTTGTCCTACAGCCGAAAGTTCTATTGTCGAAGTATGAATTGATATGTGATATCGATATAGAGATTTCAAATCAATCGTCTTGTTCGCCAATAAATGGATACATACATATATTGTGAGGAATTCTTTGATGAAATGAAGGGAATACTTGAATAGAAGATATGGAAGGAGTTAACACTTTACCCCAATGCATATTCTGCGCCTACACTCTTCTCGGAATCGAGGTTTGTATTGATTCTATATTCAATAGAATCTCTGCCAACACAACCCCACTCATTTTCGTATTGGCCAGGACCAGGAATTACTTCTGTAAAATGAATTAACATTTGTATATCATGAATTTTTTCCGAATATATGTGTAGGTGGTATATTAATATTAATGACAAATTTTGTGAAAATTAAAATGAAATTTATATCGAAATTTGCAAAATGCATTCTGTTTAGTAATCACCTTCCAGTAGTTTACAACTCATGTGAAATGCATATTTGTAATGTATAAATGTATATGTTATATAATATATTTGTATCTGAAGTTTTTTCGGGAATATTGTGTGTAGGTATTACTATCAATAGTGAAGGATTCTATAAAAATTAGAACGAATGTTTACTATAATAATAAAAAATACGTGTATATCTTAAATCCTCCCATAATATGATATTGATCATGAAAAATTCGATGAATATCAAAAAAACATTCATAAAAATATTTCATTATCGCCTTACCTAAACTCCTAATTTATAGCGATAAATGAAGATTGGCGGTTAATACGTTTTAGGTTGGAAAAGGGACAAGACTGGACCGATGCAAATGCGATCATGTGGAAAAGTCAGAAAAAACACAAAAAATTTCACACGTTCCGTCATTACGGAATCTATTCTTTGATTCAATATTTTCCATATTAAGAATTAATTTAGGTGCATACCACCCGCTGACATGAATATCAAGTGGTACGATCTGAATTCAACTAGCTAATTTGCCATCGTCAGGGCCCCAAATGGAGTACGCTCTATCGAAGAAAAGCAGATGCTGACCATGGTTTCGGTCTCATTTGACCTCGTCAGAGCAACATAGCTTCTTCTCCGATGGAGAACGTTTGGAGTTGATGAACCCTTATGTTATTTTCCATATTACCTACTAAGCATAGGTACATTCTTGATTTTGGCAATGTATGCTTCCATAGTATGTTTCTGTATATTATTGGTGAATGTAAATAAAAACACACTGTAATTATTTTATAATTCTTTGGCGATCGATTTCGGCTATGATTAAGCCATCATCAGGCCAGCTGAAATTACATTTTTCACATTCATTGTAAAAGAATGAGAGTGTGCAATCTTACCGTCGTTGGAGGTAAATTGGTAGACATATATGATGAGTCAAGATCAAGGATGAAATATGTGACTTCGAGAAATAATTTTTCTCTATTCAGTTATTTGAAATAAATCCCAAACGTCGAAGTTCCTGTCGTGTTCAATATGTAAAATGTAGTGGAAAATAGGAGTTGGATTAGGAGATTAATTTGGGGTGTCATTTGTCGAGTTTTTAACGTTGTGTGTTGTGTTCGGGAAATGTATCATTTTTATTATGCTGTTATCTCGTAAATTAAATTCTGTCAAATCGTTTAGTAAATGTTGATTACTTCTGTTCTTTAGAATTTCCAACTGTTCAAGTAATGTTAGTCTGTAATAATAATGTTCCTTATGTAGTATTTTCAAGTTGTCGAAGTCAGTGTTATGTTTATGTTCGTCTAGATGGCATACTAAGGCTGATTTAGATGTATTTCTGCGGTGTTCGTTGAATCGTTTCTTAACGTTACGTGTGGTCATTCCGATGTAGAATGCAGGGCAATCTGTGCAGTTGATTTTGTATATTCCACTTTGTTCTTCTTTTTTGGTTTTTGTCTTATTGTTAACTAATAAATTTTCGATATTTTTATGTCGATTATTTGTCAGAGTATAATCGTATTTGTTAACAATATGTTGGATGTTTTCATGTAGACCTTTATAGAATGGAATGGATAGATATTGTTTTCTTTTTGCAATATGGGGGTAGATTTTCTTCAATATTGTTTTTCTTTTGATTGAATGGTATATCTGATCTAAATATTCTCTAGTGTATTGATTATTGAAGCCAATTTGGTATGTACTATTCTTTTCTTTATTGTATTTTTCAGGGGATAGATGAATGTTAATTAGTCTGTGAAATAGAAAGTTAAAAGCAGCTCTTTTTAATGTTGGTGCATGATATGAATGGTAAGGAATGATAATATCGGTTTGTGTAGGCTTTCTATAAATATCCAAGAGAAGTTATTGTTTCTATCGAGATTAATTGTTAGATCGAGAAAATTTATGGTCTTAGAGATCGAGTGTTCGATGGTAAATTTTATCTTAAGCATAGAATTGATGGTTTCAAAGAATTTTTCAAGTTCTGTATCAGTTCCATCCCAAATGCAAAAAATGTCATCTACATATCGTTTCCATGAGATTATATTCTTCTTATATGGTAGTTGCATTATTAGTTCTTCTATACACAGTTTTCAACGTTGGTGAATTCTACATTTTCAAAGGGAGATGATTTCTTCTTGTAATTGTATTCCGATAATACCTATGAATTACTTTAACACAACAATTTTTAATTAAGATCTCCATACTAGGTTAGTCTCTTCTGCTGTGTTAATGTCCTTGTACGTTTCCTAACATGTAGCCGTTTTTTTTAGCCTTTGAAGAAGAAGAGAACTACTCTTCGAAACGTCGGCTCAGTTGGAATTTCTAATAATAAATACGTCCAAGTTCCTGTTAACCTTTCTTTCATTGATGATACCATGGATGCTACACTAGTCAATAAAATAAAATTATCAATGGAAATGATTTCAATGAAAAAAAAATTAAAATTGAATTTTCCATCTTTTGGGCCAGGGATAGGTAAACTGGGATTGTTATCTGATGCTCCACTTACTTCTGTTTTTTGACTGGTGTATTGGAACCTGGTGCTTGGGATGCTAACTCCAAACTGCACAGGGTGATCGTTGAGGGTTGTTGTGCTGTGTCGTTCCAGTCGGGGTTGGTTCACCGTCTTTACGTATTCTGGGATTCGCTTCTGGGCTGGTCTCGTTTACTGCACTTGTGTTGGAATCTCGTACTAGGTGTTTCTTTTGAACTTAGCGTCGAACTTGAGATTGCTCGTTCGTTGGATGTTACTCTAAGAAATGGATTTCACGTGATTTTCCTCAAATCTGGATATAGTCGGTTTTTTCTTTTCAGAGATTAACGTTGTACTTCGATTTTTGGGTTTTCACTAGTAACATCCCATTCTCGTCGCCAATTAAATTTTTCTCCTTTCAATCACGTTTTAAAAAAAAACACAGATATTTACAGGAAGCAAGTTTATTTTTTGGAAGTCGAAATAACAGTGAAGCATAAAGTCATTCCTTCATGTTGCTAAGGCGAGAGCTCAAGAAAATTGCTGATAAACATATGATAAACTTAAATGCTAACTCTAAACAAGGTATCATATTTCTTATTTAGAATACCCGAGGTTACGATTGCGTAATAATATATACTTATGTTATATCATATATTTGTATCTGAAGTTTTTTCCGAAATATTGTGTGTAGGTATATTACTATCAATAGTGAAGGATTGTACGAAAATTAGAACGAATATTTACTATACCTATCGAAATTTTTTGAGTTTATTCCTTTCATTTAAAATATATGTTTTCTTCGAAGAAACACTATATAAATATATTTTCCCCTTATTCTGGATTTGAATAAAACTATACCTCAACTTTTGTTCCTTGGGAAAAAGTCTTCAACTAATATTCTATAATATTTTTACTATAAAATATTATATGATTATCTCATTTTATTGAATTCAGTAAATTACTGAATGGATCATAGTAAAAGAGTATAATGAAAGAAATATATTTTTTGTCATAAATGGTACTCGATTTCAAGGTCGACAGTTTTAATAGGTTGTTGAAGAAAAAATTAAATCCTAAGGTAGTAACATTCAAAACATACAAAAATAAATTTGAAAAATCCAAAGAAAGCCAAAAATATTATTATGATAAAAATAAAATGTCATTACCGCTCCTTTATCCGAATGATCATGTATATTTCAAGAAAAATAACAAATCTGACTGGTCTCCAGCTATAGTAAAAGAAAGACTGAAATGCCAAAGGTCTTATATAATTGAAGACACAAATGGAGTAAGATACCGTAGAAATATGATACACTTGAGATTTAGGTCAAATGACAATTGTCACAGATATGACATTGATCCTCGAAATTCAGCTGATGATGTTTTGAATTCTAAGTTAGAGGAAAACAAGGAAAGCATATATAGAACAAGATATGGTAGAACTGTGAAACCTCCTGATAGATTGAATATTGCAATGACCTAGATGATTTTTGAAAGATAATGGTATTGTAAAAAAAAATAAAATAAATAAATATATATATTGTCAAGAAGAAATATTTGGATAGTGTATATAGCTAGATGTAAAATCTAATATATAAAATTCTCGTGTCACAGTTTTCGTTGCCATACTCCTCCGAAACGGCTTGACCGATTTTGATGAAATTTTTTGTGCTTATCCGGTATCTATGAGAATCGGCCAACATCTATTTTTCATCCCCCTAAATGTTAGGGGTAGTCCACCCCTAAATTTTTTTTTTATTTTTTAGACAAAATTTTTAATTTCTATTTTTTTATGATACAACTAGAAATTACTAGGAAATTATTTATATGGCAAAACAACGTTTGCCGGGTCAGCTAGTGTACAATAAAAATTTCTAAAAGGGAATATTGGAATAGTTGAAAATTTCAAATGTAAATATTGTAATTTTCTACTTTGATAATTTTAAGCTTACTCTTGAGAAAAGGGATATTAGATAAGGAATTTCAACATATGCGCATAATGAATATTGAATATGTACACTGAAGCAATATGTTCTTGGGGATAAACCAGTACGTATCTCATAGTCATTTAATAAAATAATAATTCGTTAAGTCTCACATAATTAAGTCCTCAATACCAAGAAACGATATTTATTACAGTTTGTTTCCTGTAACACACTTAATCCTATGTTGTGTTATCCTAGCCTAGTCATACCTGCCCCGTTGATTTCCTTTTCTCTTTCCTCTTGTGCTTTTTCCTTCATCACATTCCTGATCCATTCCGTAATCGTGTTCCACTTTTCCTCGCTTTCCAACATTTTGTCCAAAATGTTGTGTCTGTTGAATTGGAATTCCGGATCTCCTCCTGTTGTTTGCGCCATCTCCTTCCTTGATTCCTCCCATTTCTTGCACAGGAGTATGTGGTACGGCTTGTCCAGACCGTCACAGTTCCAGCACTTGGCGCTGCTGCTCTTCCTGATTTTTTTCCTGAACTTTCCAAAGCATCCGTGCCCGCTCAGGAATTGCACCGTCTCGTATTCGAGCTCACCGTGCTTTCGGTCCATCCATCTTAGGGGGTCCTTGATCAGGGTCTTCGTCCACTTTGCCCCTCTGTGTTCTTCTACTTCGTCTGTCCATTTATTCCTCGTCCTGGCTTGTTCACTTTGTCTTGCTAGATTTCTCTTCTCTCTTCGGCTAGTAGGTCCGCGTGTAGCATTCCCGCGATGATAAGTTCTGCTGTCCCTGAAACAGTCTTATAACCTCTGATGGAACTTACCACGACTCCTCTTTGTGCTCTCCTGAGTCGGTCTCTTCCGGTCTTGAATTTCCTCAGACTCTCCGCCCATATTTCTGCCCCGTATAGTAGTTTGGACATTGCTGCCGCTACTAGTACCCTCCTTTTCTTTATTGCTGGGCCGTCGATTCTTGGCAATATCTTTCTTAGGGCGTTGGTGGTTTCTTTTGTTTTTCCACTGCATAGTCGATGTGTCTGAGGAATTTGAGGTCTTTGTCCTATATCACCCCTAGGTATTTCAGCTGCTTTTTCCCCTCAACTTCCACTCTTTCTATTGCCGCCTTGGTCCTCTGTATTGGTCTTCTCCCTGTGACTGTGAGTATCTCCGTTTTTGCCGGTGCAAGTTGCAGTCCTCTGCTTCTCATCCATTCTCCAACTTTGGCTGCCATTTGTTCTGTTTTCTTCCATGCTTCTTTTTCGGTCTTTCCGGTTGTTATCATGGCCAGGTCATCCGCATATGCCACCAGTTACGTGTCTAGGTCTTCTACTGCCCATTCCAGTACTCCATTGTACAGGATATTCCATAGTGTTGGACTTAAAACAGAGCCTTGTGGAACCCCACATGTTAGTGTTACCTTTTTGTGTGCTGCCCTTAGTGTTCTGTCCTTGAAGTAGCATTTGATCACGTTTTGTACGTGATCGGATATGCCCTTCCTCTTTAGTTCGTCCAGGATCTCCTTCCATCTGGCCGTGTTCAAAGCATTCTTGACGTCGAATGCTGTTAGTAGGGTTATACGCTGGGTCCTGTGGGTTCCTTCTTTTGCCACACCTTGCAAATTCGATCACTTCCTCTACGGCCGTTATGGTTGATCTCGCCTCCCTGAATCCGTGCTGGTTTTCCGCAACCGCTTGTTTGTCTTCTAGCTCTTTTTGTAGTCTGCCTTTCATCATCAGTACCAGCTCCGCTTCTTTCCATACTTCGTTGTACATTTTCAGGATCTTTTCGCTGTTGTCCTCCAGCACCATCTTCATTATTTCTGCCGTTATTCCATCTGGGTCTGGTGCTTTCTTTTTCTTCATCTTTCTAGCCGTCACGGAAGAAATGATCTCAAATGTTGCAGGATAGGTACGAAAGATGTAGTGCGGAATTGAGAGAGAATTTAAAAGATGTATCAGATATAGCGTTGACTACTGATATATGGAGTTCTTTTAGTAAAAAAAGTTATCTCAGTATAAATGCACATTTTATTTGAAATACCAAATTAAACTCTTTGGTTCACTGCATTTAATATTGCGAATGTTTGAAGAATGATTTAAACAGAATGGGAAATTTTTGATAAAGTGAAAACCATCGTAACAGACAACGCTTCCTCTATGAAAAAGGCGGTAAATGACTACTTACTAAGAAAAATCATTTGTGCATTGCGCACACCTTGAACCTGGCAGTGAAAGATTGCATCGGCAAAGAAAATGAAAGTTCACAAATTAATTCATTGAGAAATACTGAATTACTCAATGCTATTTCAAAATGCCGTGCAATTGTAACCCACTTCAAACGAAGCATAAAGTCTGCTAACACTTTACGGGATATGCAAAGTGAAATGAATTATGATATAATAAAACTCAAGCAAGACGTACAGACAAGGTGCAACTCAACATTTTATATGTTAGAAAGGTAAATGAAGGTTGAGATTTCTCTATCTGCTACACTTCCTCTACTCGACTCACCTCCACCAAATTTGAATTAGACTGAATGATTAATCTTGGAAGACTGCGTAGCTGTTTTACAACCAGTAGAGAAAATCAATTCAACGCTATCGGGAGAATTATATCCAACTTTGTCATCAATCATTCCACTGATGAGAGGTTTACAGAATTGTGTTAAAAATAAGTCTCCAAACACTCAAGCAGGTAAACATTTACAAAAATCGTTACTTGAGTTAATAGACATACGAAAGCTGTATTCGGGTTCGGACTAGAACCGTTCTAGAACTGTCAGGAGTTTGCGCATTAGAATGTTCTTGTTTGGGTTTTTTTTGAACTGTTCTAGGACTAACTTCTTCGTGTTCGGGTTTCGTCAGAATCATCCTGGGACGATCCTAGAACTTTCCAAATTCAGTACCTGAGAACTGATCTGGGATTTTCGACGCATGTCGAAGTTTGTTGATAGCAACCTAACCTAACCTTAATTTTCGAACAGGTGGTCGGTAATCTGAAGGTAACCAAATTTTATTTGCAAAGGGGTGTTATTTTTATCATTCTGTTATCATTAAATTCGCGAATTATGGAGTTTATACATTTATTTGATAGTAGTAGTAGTTCTTCATCGTCCTCGTGATGAAGAGTTTCTTGCCAAATTAACTGAAAATATCGTACCAAACTTGTTGATTCCTGAAATTTTACTTGATAAACCTAAAAATGAAGGTTCCGTTGAGGAGACAGTACCATTATATTCGAATAAACAATTCACTGAACAGTTCAGGTGAGTAAAAAATTCGTCCCATTAATAATATGTTATTCATTCATTGCTGTATCCCGTTGCCAGGAATGAATCTACAAAAAGAAGAAGAAGAAGAAAAAAAAAAAAAACTTGTAATTTCTCAGTGCTAGTTGCGACTGTGTGCCCTCCTGTGACTAAAGAGACCCAACCGTGACCTGCAGATCCTTCCACACTCAGGGCATGGATAGTCACCAACCAGATCTGACCGCCGCTGTATCCTTCTCGATTCTCCATTATAACTGTGTACCAAAGACCTCCACTGTGACCTGTCTAACGCTAGTTGTTCCCAGTTATGATTGGCATTAACTGATTTTAGGGATTTATGTAGTGTATCCTTAAACCGCTTATACTGGCCTCCTGATTTCCGGGCTCCCTCAGTGAGTTCGCCGTATAGAGCTATTTTGGGGAGTCTTGTGTCTTGCATCCTCAGAATGTGGCCGCTCCATCTGAGTCGGGCCCTCGTTACTTGAGTCTCAATTGTTGTACAACTCGCGCACTGCAAGACTTCTGCATTCGAAACTTTGTGGAACCATCTTATGTGCATTATCTGTCTCAGATGACGTTGCTGCGTCTGTTCAAGCTGTTTAATATTTCGCCTGTAGGGAGTCCAGCTTTCGCTTCCGTAAAGAAGCGTTGGGAGGACCACTGCTCTGTAAACAGCTGTCTTGGTCTTCAGATTGAGGTCGCGATTTTGAAACACTCTGTCCTTCAGCTTCCAGAATGCCCGTGATGCCGAATTGATACGGTTGTGTATTTCCGTGTCAAGGTTAGCCCTAGTATTTATGAAGCTTCCCAAGTATTTGAACTGCTCTACCTGTTCTAGAGTTTCATTGTCCAGGCTGATATCTGTTTGAAGGCTTTCTGGCGGACTTACCAGGATTTTGGTCTTATCAATATTGAGTCTAAGGCCTAAAGCTTCGTATATATGTTTATAGGTGTCCATCATTATCTGTAGATCCTCTTAGCTGCTAGCGATGAGTGAACAGTCGTCTGAATATCGAAGTTCCGTGATAAACTTGGTACGGGTTTTTGCTCTGAGGCGCTTCAGGTTAAACAGGCCTCCATCAAATCTGAATCTTATCCCAACACCTCTTACGGGCATGCTCATGTCAGCAATTATCGATACAGCTATGGCGAAAATATTGAACAGTAAAGGCGCTAATACGCAGCCTTGTTTTATTCCAGAGTTGGTTGGGAAATGGTCGGTTGTAGAGCCATTATGCTGTATTCTAGCGGTGTTGTTGGTATGAAGGCTTTTACACACTGCTAGGAATTTTTCGGGTACTCCTAGACGTGCCATGATATGAATAATATGTTATAATGGTATGCATACGGTCTAATATTTGTAACGATAATTTATCCTTTAACGGTCATGTAACGTATAATAAATTTTTATTTTAGGGTTTCCAGAGAAATTGTTCATAACCTGAAAGAACAGTTCGAAGTTTCAAAATATTACCCCAAAAAAGAAACAGGCCTCCGAAGAATTGGTAGTGAAAAATGTATTCTAGCCTTTTTATGGTTTGCCAGTAATGAATCTACTTCATTTAGAGATGTGGCTGACAGATTCAATTTATCTGTGAGTACGCTCCATAGGATCGTAGTAGATGTGACATCATTTCTTTCTGATATGTCTGGCAATGTTATTGTTTGGCCGTCAGCAACAGAATTCAGAAGCATTTCAGAGGAATTTGCAGAGATGGGTTTTCCTAATGCCATTGGCTGCATAGATGGCACACATATAAGGATGGATGCACCCATCGATGATGCTCTATCATATTTGAACAGGAAGAAATATTATTCTATTCAGGTAATTACTCTATTTGCCTTTTACACTATGATCAAGAAAAATGGAATGATATGAAATAACAATTAGAGATTCAATTGCTGCAAACATTAGTGCCTATCAGTTACCAAAAATTTTGACATTTTCATATTTTTAAAACAAATACTGGCAGATTTTCAGTAGCTAAAAGTGAAGGTTTACAGCTTAGATTAAGCAAGGAGAGGGTCCGCCTAAATCGGGAGGACTGACAGAATACATTTTTCTAAACCTAAAATTTCTCTAATAATTAAATGTCAGGTAGAACAGGTTGGATGTTGGAATCTCGTTTTACCTGAACTGTACATCCAGGTCTGAGTGTTTTCAACATTGAACCTGTACAATCTGACATTAATTACAAATATGTGCCAAAATATAATCAAAATAATATACTTCCTATATATCAATAATGTATGTATATTCATTCTTTCAGGTGCAAGTTGTTTGTGACAATACGAAGAAAATAAGAGATGATTTTATAGGGTATCCAAGAAGTGTTCACGATGCTAGAGTTTTCAGGACTAGCCCTCTCGGTCAAAATTTATCAGAAAAATGTAGGGATTATGTTCTTTTAGGTGATAGTGCCTACTCTTGTCTGAGAAATTTATTGACTCCTTACAAAGATAATGGAAATTTGACAAATGTTCAAAAAAAAAATATAACAAAAAACTTAGTCACTGTAGAGTTTTCATTGAACACACGATAGGGCTTCTCAAACAAAGATTTCGTCAACTGTTCCATCTGAAGAGCAGAAACATAGAATTTATTTGCCATTTTGCTAGAGCATGCTGCGTTTTGCATAATATGTGCATGGATGATCAGAACTTCAACCTTAGCATCAACCAGTACCGCAATGCAGAACATCTTGGCAATGAAACCGATGATGATAATGAAAATGATGAGAGGAATGAAGTTGGCTTGAATTATAGGAATTATGTCGCTGCTATGATGGATATTTAAACATCGTTCAGATATGGTAATATTGAATACGTTTGTCTTGAAATTTTCCTTTATTGCATAATTTCTGTTGAAAATTCGTATATAAATATATATGAACAAAAAACTGCATTTTCATTTTCACCTACATTTATTTAAAAAATTTATTATATTTATAACAGATATATTATTATATTTATAACAGATATACATTGCACATAACTTTGTTTATATAAATAAATAACAAATACTTAACTAAGAGGCAAAATCAGATACAACTAATAAACACAGACAAAAATAATAAATGAATAAAATAAATAAAGAACACAAACAGTTTACATAAAAAAATATATACATATATACAAACACAAATTACCGACTAATCCTTTTTTTTTAATAGTTCGATATACTCACTGAGTAGCTGATTTTTTAACACTTTTTGTTCAAGTCTTTTTCTAGCTATTTCCAATTTCTCCTCTTCCCTCTGTTCTCTTCTGCTATAAAATGACTTCAGATCATTTTTTAGCTCTACCAGAATATCGTTCCTTTTCTGGCAGGAGCAGCTGGGAACACGCTTAGTTCTAGAAGTTTCAGCCGATTGTGGGACAGTTGGTTGGGAAGTAGAAGGCTGATCGATAACCACTTCCCTTTCTTCTTCAATTGAGAGGCAGGGGACTGAATCAAGATCACCAGACTGTGGAGGTGGTTCGGTGAATATTGATTCACTGGAAAGTAGGACGATTGGCCTCATATTCCTTTTTTTGTGGAATATATCATCCATTTCATTCTCAAATTGAAACGTCCTACTTCTCCCCCTGCCTGTTGCATTATTGTTATCAACAACCTTCTTATAGCACCTCTCCAGGACTTTAGATCTGTTTTCGCACTTGCTGCCGGATATTGTAATTTTGAAATGATTACTCATTTCCTGGCCAACCAACTCCCACAACTTCTTCATCGACTTCACATCATAGGTACCAACTTTTTTTTGTGAATTTTGTAGAGCTCAAGCAGTTTGAGGGTCCTTTCTCTATTGAAATATTTTTCATCAGATCTATCGAGGAGTAGGAAATGATTCATACTGAAATCTGAATAATAAAAAATTTTGTTATTTAATTATTATATAATTTTTTAATATGCACTTACCTTCGCTGGACATATTCATAAAATGATTTTTAGACTTCGAACAAAAAGAATTTAAAAAAAATTTTAATTTGAATTTTAAAAAGATAACGATAAAATAATTTCGAAAAACGAATATATATATACAAAAGAACAAGATATTCACAACAAAAGAATATAACAAAACAACTCAAACGAGATAATTTCTACAAAAGAGTAACAAAAGAATTTCGACAATACAATACGGACAAAAGAATGGAGGGTTTTCACAAAATATTTCGAACAATGGATGGCAAAAGACCTTTGAGGATTTTGAACAAAATAACCACAGATAATAGATGAGATTGAGATTTAAATCTTTTTCATATTTTACGCGCCATAGGTTTTATTCGGGTTCGAATTTCGAATCCTCTGCGCAGTTCTAGAACCATTCTCGGACTGTCCGAAAGTCGAACCCGAATACAGCTGAGATATGACGTTTTTTTTGCGTTCGGGTTTTCATGAAATGAGAACCATCCTCGGACAGTTCTAGGATTCGAAACTAGTGCGCAACAGTTCTGCGCAGTTCTAGAACAATTCTTGAACTGTCCGAAATCCGAACCCGAATACGACTGATATATTTATTTTTCTACAAGCGTGCGCATTCAACCTTTTTCCCGCACGCATTCCAAGTTGCAAAGAGTCACTTTCCCAAAGGGTGCGGGAAAAACGCCTGCTATTTCTTTCCCGCACGTATTTGCGTGCGGGAATGGATTAGCAGGGGTTTTTCCCGCACGCAAATATTATAGAGTAAAATTGAATTCTTTCATGTTTCTATGCACAGAACGTCAACAATGAGAAACCCATAGTAACGACATGCAGAATTACGTCTGTCATTATTATATAAATTAATCAAATGATATATGATATGTTTCGTGATATGGAAACATTTATATATTTCAAGCGCTTGTAGAAAAAATATTGTTCCTAACTCTTGCGGAAAGTGTCTTGCCCGCACTCAACTGCTTACCCGAACTCTGCTTCGCATCGTTCGGGCAACGGCAGTTTCGTGCGGGCAAGTATCACTTTCCGCACTAGGAAATAGTTATTTTCCTATCAAGTGCGGAAAGTGATACTTGCCCGCACGAAACTGCCGTTGCCCGAACGATGCAAAGCAGAGTTCGGGTAAGCAGTTGAGTGCGGGCAAGACACTTTCCGCAAGAGTTAGGAACAATATTTTTTCTACAAGCGCTTGAAATATATAAATGTTTTATTTAAGGAAACATATCTTATATCATTGGATTAATTCATATATAATGACAGTGTAAAATTCTGCAAGTCGTTACTATGGGTTTCTCATCGTTGACGTTCTGTGCATAGAGAAATGATAGAATTTAATTTACTCTATAATGTTTGCGTGCGGGAAAAACCCCTGCTTATCCATTCCCGCACTCAAATGCAGGCGTTTTTCCCGCACCCTTTGAAAAAGGTTGAACGCGCACGCTTGTAGAAAAAGGTTTTTACGTATGTAACAAAACAGCTGCAAAAGCTACCCTTGGATCCACGTTATAAAAATAAAGCTTTTGGGACTGAAAGTAATACAGAGAAGGCTGACGACTATATTACAGAAGAATTAGCAGAATACCAAGGACAATGGCAACCTATAGAGAACCAGTCTGATTCCACCGCTCAATCAACATCTCACAATACAAATGGTAATGATGATGAGCTATGGGAACTATTTGACAGGAAAGTAAGCGAATGTAACGCAAAAGGCTTCCTAATTTCAACTGCTTCGGTTATATTGAAGCAGTATTTAGATCTGCCCTACTTGGATAGAAAGCAAGATCCACTGCAATTTTGGAAAGAGTGGAAAAAAATATTTCCATCACTATATAAACTTGCGTGTAAATATTTGTGCGTACTTGCTACATCTGTGCCATCAGAACGGCTTTTTTCGAAGGCTAGATTTCTGACAAATGAAAGAAGAAACCGACTACTCCAAAAAAAGTTAACCAAATATTATTCATGAATTCGTATTCTATCCATCTATCGCAGCTCGAGCCGGCAACGCGACAGACGAATTGATTCGGTTAACGCCCCAACACGCTTTCCGATTCATACGATATTCCATCTACGATCAATATGTTGAAGATATTACCTCTAAAGGATCTTGAGAAATCGTTGCGGTCATCAAATATTCGTACCCACACACTAAATTCAGTACATTGAGTATCTCCAGTGTAGCTTCAAGGGTAACCTTGAACCCATTTTTTGTACTGTTAGAGATGGGCAGAGGGGTAAGTGCCTCCCAATCATCCAGAAATTTCAAAAAATCGAAAATGGCCTGCAAGTGATTGAGATATCTTCAGAAATTTTTTTATGAAAAATGCAAAAACAATTCGACAAAAGTCAGCTACTGACTGGAGGCTACAGACTCTTCATAATACTGACACAATTTTATAAAACCACAAAGTATATTACATGATTTATTGTTACCTGTTTCTGTCTGCAACCTTCATGAACTCTCATAGCATTCATAGGTGTGCGGAAAGACATAGCCCCAATCAATTTATCAATTAGTTTGATAAATTTTTGAATCTTTCAACTTTTCGCACGTTTTCTCATAATACTCCATTGCCACAGCCAAAGAGCTATAGAAATAATTACATATAAATTATTATTAATAATGATTTTAAATTATAAACTTAGACATACTTGAGTTGCAAGATTGACATTCATCTTTTGAAAACCCTTAGGATTGACATGTGCTGGTGATAACTTATGTGCTATCTTCTAATTCGGCTGCTGATACTTCTCTTCTTGGAGGACAGCTTCCTAATGATTTTTTTTTACTATCCCATAAGGTGTCTGAAATGAAGAAGTGTCTAATCAAAATATCAGCTAATAATCAACTATGTAGTGGCAAAGAGGACAGAAATAAAGGTCGAAACGTCGGCATCTCATTAAGGATTTTTATTTCCCCTGTCCTCTTTGCCATCATATTTCTTCAGAACCTCACATCCACAGCACCGATTGGTGGAATATTGTGATTAGAAAAGGCTCACCATAAATTCGTCCAAATTTTCTTTTATTATTCCATTTCTGAAACATTTCAAAAAATGGTTGAAATCTGATATCATCCACAGTCTCTGGTTCTCATTGCATGGGTGCTCACAACTAATGCAACCCCCAATATCGTCCACACCCCTCTATTCCATGTTGCCCCATCTGCAACAACAGCATCCACATGGAGTCCACTTCCTTCTAGTAGGAGTATGCATTCCAACATTAATTTGTGGAGGGTGACACTAGCACACGAACTTCTAGATAAGAAACACCCCAGAGACTGTGTCCACCTTTTTCGAAATGGTACAAATTTAAACACCAAGGCATGATCAGCCGGTATATTTCTCAAATCTTGGGGTGTATGCTGTCCTAAATCTACAAAACCATTAAATTTCATTGATTCAGAATCACAAGAGATGTTCTCAGTGAGATTCATCTCATCCACCTCGTTTTTCTGAAGCAATAAAATTTTTAGTTTTTTCCCTCAATCCATCAAAAGTTGAGGATTGAAACCCATAAGCTGAGCAGCTTATTTTTTTTATATAAGTATTTAATGTAGCCAGGGATGGAAGAGGCAATATTTTTCTTGTCCCCAACAGTTGGTAAGTGCTCCTACTCTTCATACGAATGAGCATACACTCATAGATCCACTCCAAAGTGTATCGTCGACCTTTGGTGTTCTTCTTTTTAGGCGCTTCAATGCAGGACTTTACAATAGTCTGAAGTTCTGCAGGTAACTCCTGTATAGCATTCTTTTATTTTTTTTATTTATTTATTGCATATAGGAATACAAACGGGCATTGAAACCCAAAAATAGTACTCACAAATTATTAACAAAAAATAATCATACAATTTTAAGTATAAATTCTTATATATAATTCTAATATAACCAAAGTGCAAATTAACAGTTTTTTCTATGTAATCAATATTACAATCTATGTTATAACACCGGATGATAACTTTCGCCTGAGAACTCCCTTGAACTGGGAGAGAGACGTACAAAACGGATCAGTGTCTCCAAACTCATTGTTAAATGTGGTCAAAAATCTACATACTGGTGAATTCTGCGTAACATTCAAGCGACGAAAAGAAATAGCAAACGTCTCCCTTGATCTTAATCTTCTCTCGGGTACTTTGATGGATATCAACTGTAGTATTGAGGGGGCCAAAAAGATGCCGTTCAGAACCTTGTATAGAAAACTCATGTCATTCATTTTTCTGCGGTTTTCCAAACTTAGAATATTGAACCTTGATTGAGCTTGAGTGTAATCATGATCTGTTATAACCAAATTATTCCTGTATGACAAGTGTTTGAGAAATTTGTGTTGTATGCTTTCTAATCGTTTTATGTGACACTGATAGTGAGGATTCCAGGTCGGAGAGGCAAAATTCAATTTACTCAAAACAAAGGAGTTGTATAAAATGAGTAAGCTCTTGTTAGTCCTGAACAATTTACCATGTCGAAGGGTGAATCCAAGCAGTTTGTTCGAAGATGATATAACATTATTGATATGATTGATAAAGTTCAACTTGGTATCCAAAATTACTCCTAAATCCCTAATACTGTCGACCCTTGGCAAATTGATTTGATTCGTTGAATATGTATTTAACAGGACATTTGTATTCCTCGTGAACGAAATTACCTGACATTTATTCAGGCTGAGGAAGAGAAAGTTATCTCTACAGTATTGGCACAACCTATCCAAGTCCTCCTGAAGCAAAGCAGCATCCTCAATAGATCTTATCCTCAGGAATATTTTGAGGTCGTCTGCATAAATCAGAAATCCTGCAGAACGAAAACAGGAAGATATATTATTGATATAAATTATAAAAAGTAGGGGCCCCAAGTGCGAACCCTGAGGTACGCCTGATGTACTGGTGTAGTTTCTTGATTTCTGTTCCCCGACACACACATACTGTGATCTCCGCAACACATACGACCTCACCCACCTCAAGAGGCTACCACATATTCCCACTTCCGCAAGTCGTCGAAAAAGTACAGTGTGATTAACTTTATCGAAAGCTTTTTTGAAGTCCGTATATATTACATCTGTTTGATTATGTGCTTCGATACCATCATGTAGAATTTCGAGGAAATGGACTAAATTGGTTTCGAGATTTCTACCCTTCACGAACCCATGCTGATTTTCAATAATCAAGTGTTTTACGTGATGCATTATTGTCTTGTAAACTAAGGACTCAAATAACTTCGGTATAGCCGAGAGAATACTGATAGGTCTATAGTTCTGAACGAGATCTCTTCGACCGTCCTTATGAATCGGAACGACTCTCGACAGCTTCCAGTGCTGTGGAAAATCTCCACTCCGAAGCGATCGGTTAAAAATAATTGAGAGAGGCTTAGTTAAAGACTTACAACAATTTTTCAAAAAGATTGGTGGAATATTATCTGGGCCTGGTCCCTTATTAGGATCTAATGATTTCAGACCTTCCTCAACAACCTCCTCAGATAGAGAAACCTCGCTCAAGTAGACGCTGCTGTAGATGTTCTCATATTGTGAATCATAAACCGGACCCGAAGGTGGCTCGAAAACAGAACCGAAAAAATCTGCAAAACACTCAGAAATTTCCCTCGGTGACCTTGCCTCTACATCTCCACTATACATAACCGATAGAAACCTACTGTGACCTTTCTTCCGAGATACATACTTGAAGAAGCTTTTAGAATTTTTAGGTAGTTCTTGCTCTATATTAGAAAGGTAGCTATAGAAATCCCTAGAAATGAGGTTTTTTGAGAGTTTTCTCAACTTTTTGAAACGATAATATTGATATGGATTTTTATATATTTTATATTTGTTGTGAACGTTATGTTTTTTTCGAATAATACGTATCGTTTCTTGTGAGAAAAAATAAGGAAATTTTTTATTTATTTTAGTTTTCGGTACGTATTTTGATATGACTTTTTCGAGCATTTTGTAGAGAACATCCACACCAACGTTGACATCTACACCCTCCAAGAGGGAGCACCAATCTATTCCCAAAAGTTCAGAATTGATCGCATCATAATCCCCCTTCCTGAAATTGAAATTATAAGAGCTCGTCTCTCTCAAGTAACCACGAGCACCAACATTACAAAAGAATTCTATTGCTGGATGATGATCGTCCTCACAAACCAAAGGAGCATCACTTCGACTGATGCGATCAACTCTATGTTTATTACACAAAATCAAATCAAGAATTTTCTCGTTTTTGTTACAAATATTGTTGAATTGTTTCATTTCCAGAAAATCTAAAGTATCTACAAAATGAGCATATTTACTTTCAATTTCTGTAGCAACCAAAACATCACATGATGTTTGCCTCGCCCATTTTAGGGAAGAACAATTGAAATCCCCACAAAGCACAATTATGTCTTGATCACGAATATTCAAACAGTTTTCCTCCAGCTTATCTGTGAACGACCTATAGGCCGCCTCGTTACCAGGTGCTATGTAAACACAGCAAATAAAAATTTTAATTTTGTGAAGGTCTATTACTACCCAAAGATCCTCGAAATCACTGCTCAACTCCGGCACACATTTGGCGTTCAAATTATCACGCACAAGCAAAAGCACACCACCTCCGTCTTTTTTCCTGGTTTGAATTAAGTCTCTATCTCTTCTGAAGATGTTGTAATTATCGTCAGCTAATTCGTCATCGGATATATTATCATTCAACCAAGTTTCAGTCACAGCGATTATGTCGAATGAACCGGATATCACACTCAACTTGAAATTAGGTAATTTTGTACGCAGTCCGCGTACATTTTGATATAAAATGTGTAAAGCCATTTTAAATGAGATTTTTATTTATTTATTACTAATATTCTAGAAATCGTTACTGAGAAAGCCTGCTTAAATCAGCTTCATTTTGTATCTGTAGGATCCTAGACGTTTCGTTCTTTCTAATAAGGATGTTTCCATTCTGGACCCACACAAATTTGTAACCTTTTTGTTTGGCGAATTCACGAGCTGATCTGAAAACAACTTTGTTTCTAGTAGTGAGATGTTCATTCACATAAAATTTTTCCGCTAGCCCATCGATCTTGAATCCATTCTTTCCACCCAAGTCGCCACGCTTTGCCTTAACTGCGGACATAAATTTATCTTTTAAAGATTTCGAGACGAATTTGACCACTATATTCTTGGGTTTGTTAACAATTCTCGTCGGTACCCGAGTGATCGATGATATTTCCTTAGGCTCAATAACAACTCCAACACATTCCCCAATCTTATTAACAACATCATTCAAATTTTCATTCTTTTTCTCAGGTATGTCCATAATTTCAATGTTGTTCAATCTGGAATTTTGTTCAATTATATCCAATCTAACCTGTAGATTGGATACTTCTTTTTTAAGGAGATCATTCTCCATCTTAATTTGATTGGCCAACTTCAGGACTTCATTAAGTTTAGCCAACTTATTTTCAAAATCACTTATTTTGTCTGAGCAAAAGGTGACAGAATTTCGAAGCTCTCTCATATCGCATCGCATAGCTGAAAGTTCCGATTTTATTGAAGTTATCAACTGAAAGGCTCCCATGTCCACGTTCGCCGAGTCCGCCGGCAACACAACAATTCTGCAATATATATGCAGATTTTCTTGAACAGTCACCTTTTGATTTCAAAATATCTTCTTTCAATTGAATTTTCTGGAATCATACGTTAATATATTTATGTGTTGCCCTTCTAAGGGTGGGTTGTAACCACAGAACACAAATAATGCGGACTATTATTTGTGTTCTGTGGTCCGCAGTGAGAAGTGCATCGTGATTTCTTAGTGTTTTGTGTTTTTCCTGAAAATTTACTAAGATGCCTGAAAATAGAAATATTAAAGGAATCAAATGCTGTGTGTCGAACTGTGATGACTAGTAAACGTCATCGGTTTCCTAAAGCAGATAAACAACCGGAAATTTTCAAACTTTGGATGGAAAAAGTTTGTAATCCCTTGTTGAGTACTTAAACTGTGGAACAAATACGAAAAACCTATTTTGTTTGTGATAGGCATATGGAGGGTAGAGAAAAGGAGAACAAACTTCGAGGCTTTTTGGGCCAAAAAGTGTCCGCAAGAAACCGTAAATAGGCCAGGTGGCGCTGGCAAGCAATAGAGTTGAACCACTGAACAATATTGAAGCATATTCAATTTTAAATGTGAAGAAAGAAAGAAATTCAATGATTTCAAGCGATATCCATGACAACGACGGTCGTTTTGTAAATATTTTTCGAATTTTTCGAATATAATATATTTATTATATACCTATATATATTTATAGATACAGAGGAAATATGAAGATTATTACGTTTGTCTAAAATATGAGTAAAGATTGAATTTATGAATAGTTTTATTCACAAACAAAGTATAAATATATAAGAATGGAAATCAATTCAATTTCTCACTTCAAGAAATAGACGATTTGATGTCTTCAATCTGAAAGATTTATTATCTTTAGTTGGAAATATAACAAATAAACTCTGATAACTCTTAAGAATAACTTACTAACCTGAAAGAAATCAAAAACAATGCTATTCCTTTAGGTTTTCAATGAACAATATTTGAAATATGAATTGACATGAATTAATAATTGACAAATCAAGGCATTCTCTAAGTTGAAATTAAATAAAACATAGAAAGTTGTCTTTTAAAGAAAATGACACTGTTCATTTTTACATCCCCCCACACAAAGTATGCAACAACCACTATATGTTGGCGTTGTCATATGGGAGCAACTTTGTTACATGAAAATAATTATTGTCCTTTTTTCTATTTCCAATGTCTATCTCGTAGATAGTGCCGGAAATTTTCTTCACTATTGGAAAAGGTCCTATTCTTATTTCCTCAAGTTTTTTTCTATTCAATTTAGATTTATTTTCAACATAAACATAATCTCCAATTTTAAAATCATAATCTTTCCTGTTCTTGTCGACAAGTTTTTTATTGTATTCATGATAACGTAAAGAATTTTTAAATGCTATTTCCTTATCTTTTGGTAAATTACTCTTTTCTATAAGTTCTTCAGGATCAGTTTTTCCATAAAGTAAATATTCTGGGCTATATCCAGTTACAGAATGGTCCGTTGTATTCTTCAATACATTCATCTGCTATTTTCGTCCAAGCTCTAGTTTTCTTCTCATTTTGTTTGCATCTTATTCTGTTCACTAATGTCTGATTTATCCGTTCATTCAAACCATTTGAAAAAGGACAATCTACTGCTGTAAAAATCAACTGTATATTCAAATTTTTCATGTACTGTCTGAATTTTTCCGAATTTATTCCTGGGTACTGATCTGTTAATAATGTTTTGATTGGTCGTTTATCTTGAATTTTATTAATTAATGTGATGAAGTCTTCGGTTGTTTGGTGTTTGGAAGTACTCGCAAATGCATATCGAGTAAAATGGTCAACTAGGAGATGAAGGTATCTTTTTGAAGAGCGATTTCCAGCAAAGCCTCCAATTGTGTCCAGTGACATTATCTCAAAGGGTTCTTTTGCTGGGCCCAGCTGTGAAAGAAGTCCATACTTTTGACCTACTCTCGTTTTATTTTTACAACAGATGTCACATGATCCACAAATTTCTCTCGCCAGCGAATCCATATTTTGAATGTAATAAAACTTTCTAATTTTTGTATTTATCTTACTAGCACAAATGTGGCCATAATGATTGTGCAATTTTCTGATTAAATCTTTTCCAAAATCATTCGATAAAATTATTTTTTTGCTATTTTTCTGCAATTTGTAAAATATTTCTTTCTGTACAATAGTTCTTTTCATATTATTTATCATTGAGAGATTATTCTGTTGATCGTTTTTTATTTCATTTAATGCCACCAAATTAACTGTTATTAAACATTCGTCCATATTCTCCGTTTCCTCCAGAACTGGGTTTCTAGAAAGACAATCTGCTTCTACATTTTGTTTTCCTGGTTCATATCTAATTTCAA
Organism: Coccinella septempunctata; assembly: GCF_907165205.1. Taxonomy (NCBI): domain Eukaryota; kingdom Metazoa; phylum Arthropoda; class Insecta; order Coleoptera; family Coccinellidae; genus Coccinella; species Coccinella septempunctata. The sequence goes on along the minus strand of NC_058190.1, from coordinate 5,843,669 downwards.
AATCAAATTGTGATAAATAATTCATCATGTCACCCAACTCTTCATCTGGTCTTGTGCGAAATTCTTTTCCTTCTAATGGCTTATGATCAGTAATAACAACGAATTTTTTTCCCATTAGCCAATATTTCGAAAATTTTATTGCCTCCTTAATTGCCAGACATTCTAGAAATATTGCTTTTTTATTCTTCTGATATTTATTCAATTTTTTGGAAAAATAGGCTACGGGTTTCATTTCACCATTAATCTGTTTTTGTTTAAGAACAGCTCCTACTCCTTGAATACTGGCATCAGTATATATAGTCGTATAGGCATTTGGGTCGAAAATTGCAAGAACTGGTTCAGAACAAAGGATGTCCTTAACCTTAATGAAAGCTTTCTGACAATCCAATGACCAATTGAATTTTACATCTTTCCTCAGTAAATTATGCAACGGTTCTAATAATCTAGCGGAATCTTTTATATATTTGTGATAAAAATTAACTTTGCCCAAGAATTGCCTTATCTTCTTCCGATTATCTGGTGGAGAAAAATTTCTTATGGAAATCAAATTGTCATTTATGGGTCGTACTGTGTTATTTCCAACAATATGTCCTAAATATTTGACTTCTTCTTTAGCAAAATTGCATTTGATAAATTTAAGTCTGAATCCTTCTTCACATATTGCTTTCAAGAGTTCCTCCAAATGTTCTATATGTTGTTCAAATGTTGAAGAAAATATCAGAATATCATCTATATAATTTTGGCAGAATGAATTCAAGTTATATTTCCTGATAATATTATTCAAAATACGTTGAAATATCGCTGGGGATGTTTTAAGTCCAAAAGGTAAACATTTCCATTGCCAGTGACCATTTTGCGTCACAAAAGCAGTCTTATATCTATCTTTGATACGAACAGGAATCGACCAAAAGGCAGAATTTACATCTAATGTAGTAAAAAACTTTGCATTACGGGTTTTCGCTAAAATTTCATCGATCAATGGGAAAGGCTGTGGTTCGGGAACAATCAATTTATTGAGTTCACGGAAATCGACACACAATCTTGTCTTAGATCCCTCATCTCTTTTATATGCCAACGTGACTGGTGCTGCAAAAGGTGAGGAAGATTCTTCAATCAGATTCGCCTTCAACAATTTTCCTATTTGAAATTCTATCTCTTTTTGATCCTCCATTGAACATCTGTATGGCTTTTTAGCTACAAATTTGTGTTCTAAAAGTTTTATATGTGCTTCATTATTCTGCACCAAACCAATATCAAATTTGTGTTTTGCAAAAATATTATCATATTTATTTATTAACATTTCAATTTTATTCCTCTGATTTGTTGTCAAATGTTCTAATTTCGCTTCGAAAAGTTCTGTAGGTATACCTTCATTGAAGTTGATATTGTAATAATTGTTATTATCATTATTATTATAGAAAGAATCGATCTTTCTCTCTTCATTCATCTCTAATCTTTGATAAATTTTCAAATCAAAATCTTGTTTCAATTGAAAATTGAAAATAGAATCTAATCCGAGTAGAATATCATACTCGAAATTTTTATCATTAATTACAAAAAACTCAACTTCTTTTTCAATATCATTGATTCTCATTTTTGTAGTTATTTTTCCTGAAAAATTTGCCCTGCCATTGACTGTTTTGAATGTGTTCCTATCCTCTCGAATGTGTAGATATAACTCATCTGCCACTTTCGAATTCAGAAGAGTGACATTTGAGCCTGAATCATAAATTCCACATAATTCATTTTCATTTACGAACACTTTCAATTTGATCAATGGCAACAAAACTAGTTTTTTTGATCGGAAATGGCCTCATTTAATTCATCCTGTACCCCAACATTGTTCACCGTTCTTATGCTACCGGATACGTTCTCTTGTTTAAAATTAAATCTCCTATTCTTTAGCCGACATAGAGCTTCTGGATGGAATCTCCCTGGGAAACCATTTTTATCACAAATTGAACATGGTTCCTTCTTATCTGCTTTTGTTAGTGAAGGAAGTTGTTCGGCCGATTTGTTCATTTTGCCATTTTTGGTATTTCGAGCATTTTCATATTTTTTTGAACCTTCTAACTTTCGTAACTCACCTAATAATTTCTCAAAAGTTGTTACATTTGATCGATCAATTCTATCTTGTAAAAAATTTGGCAAACTTGTCACAATTAAGTCAATTAATATGTCAGTTGGAAAATTATTTCGGAGATTCAACAACAAATTTTCTTTCCTGAAAGCGTAGTCAACTAAACTTCCTCCTATGTACCTAAATGAATATGCCTCTCTATGCTTATGCCAACTTGTTTCACAAAAACTATCTAAGCAGTTATTTTTCCATATTTGAAAATCAGTTTCCAAACCTAATATAATTAATTTAGTATCAAACCATTCTTTCGCTATCCCATCCAGAAACAAACGTAAAATCAAAATTTTGTCCATGTCTTCTTCCACTCCACAACGCATGCATTCCGACTCAAATTTCTTCAACCATAAAGTCACGGAAACATTCTTCCCATCAAAATTATTCAGCACAAAATTGTCCTTTATCTTCTTGAAATCCTTTTTATTCTCCTTGGTCTTGCCTGAGGACAGTTCTGTTGTATTTCGTGATTCTGCTAGTTCTCCTCCAAATTCTGTTTTCACGTATGCAGGTGAATAAGTCATTTGTAAATACTCATCCCTAAATATCACATCTTCTTCGGCATCAAAATATATTCCTTTCAATTCCGGAGTCAATGAAATAACACACGTACGAAATGAACCTCTTGTTTTCATTGATTTCAAGATATTTTTCACCTTCGGTAGAGCAAAAAGTTCATGATGGTCATGTGGATTCTGTTTGTCTTCTGGAATCTCATAATATGTTTCCGTTCCTGTAGTCTGAATCCATTTGAACTTGAATATATTTTTCTTCGCTTTAGTATTTGATGTTTCAAAAGCTATGCAAATTTTCATGGATGTGGTCATTATAGCTCGAAATCCCAGTGCAGTCCTTCGAATATCAACCAGATAGCTTAAGTTTTTGATTTATAAGAATGGAAATCAATTCAATTTCTCACTTCAAGAAATAGACGATTTGATGTCTTCAATCTGAAAGATTTATTATCTTTAGTTGGAAATATAACAAATAAACTCTGATAACTCTTAAGAATAACTTACTAACCTGAAAGAAATCAAAAACAATGCTATTCCTTTAGGTTTTCAATGAACAATATTTGAAATATGAATTGACATGAATTAATAATTGACAAATCAAGGCATTCTCTAAGTTGAAATTAAATAAAACATAGAAAGGAAAATAGAAAGTTGTCTTTTAAAGAAAATGACACTGTTCATTTTTACAAATATATAAATAAAAAAAAATTTATTCTGATATAAACTATAATAAATAATAAAAGTAATAAATGAATTAATATAAATCTCACTAAAAACAGAAGAAACCTTTCACAAATAAAAACTCAGTTCTGAGGAAATAAATAAATTAAAAAACATTCTGACATAAACCAAAATAAAGATAATAAATGAATAAATATAAATCTCACAAAAACAAAAAAAAAACTCACATAAAAACTCAGTTCTGGGGCAATAAATGAATAAAATGAAATGAATAAAAACATATCACAGGCATCACAAACAAAAAATTAACAAAAAACACCTACAACACAATTAAAAAAAAGGAAAAAATCGAAAAATCCCAACGACCTAATTTTGAACATTCTTCTTTTGAGAGCGAATTTTTCTCTGCTTTCTCTGTTTCGTCCATTCACTAGCTATTGTTTCGAAAGTTTTTTCATTAAATGCTGGGTCATCCCACACAGCCTCTACAATGTAAGGAATATTTCTATTACAGATCCCACACTCACATGTGTATATTTATTATATGAATATTTTGATGATTGACAACAGGAAATACCATACCTTTCACTGCATTTATCAGTTTCAGGCTACTCAGCCGAAAATTCTTTTTTTCCCCTCTGCTTTGCCCCAACCAGCTGGACTGGGCTATCAAATCAACTGAAAAAATTCTTTTCAGAATCCTACTGATTTTTTCCTTCAAGCAAGCTCCCCCAATTGTTTTCAAGTAAATAACCTAAAGCAGAAAATGTTGGTAAACTTAATTACAAAGTGTATTTAACAATTTTACAAAAAACACCAGAATTCAAAGGTTTTCTATGAAGAATATAATTTCTTTTAGAGAGCTGGCACTTAAAACTTACCAGTTTTCTGTACAATCCTGGGTTCTGGATTGCCATTTCTATTGACGACGTTGTTTCGAAATCTTCGATTGGGAACGCTGACAAAATGCTTCTTAACTCCTCATCCTCTCTTGGAGCATTAGAGGAAGCTGAAGAACTCCCAATATTCAGTCTTTCTAAGTTCAGGAGGACTTGCGCCAACATTTTATTCGTTTTCTCAAACTCTCCTAGAATTAAATGAATTTCAATCAGTTTGATCGATAATATGGATGAAAATTAAACAGGGTGGAAAAGAAATAACCACAATTGAAGCAAACTTATACTATATACACTCACCTTTGACATATACCTGCAAGTCTTTCACAAGTTTATCTGCAGAAAAACAAATCTTATATGTTAATATTTCATATCTGATTATAATATTGATAAGTGTATAAGAAACAAATTTTTTTATGCAATATGCATCAGTTTTTTTTCAAATCTTACATTATAGCTGAAAATAATGCATAAATACTTGAAATGTGAAGTAATCACAATTCAATAAATTCAACTTTGAATGGTTGTCACTACAGTAATACATACCTGTTGAGACGTTGACTATGGTCATATCCAGATTTACTTCTTCATCAAGTTCTCCACCTACGGCCAGCACCGATGTTCCTTCATCAGTTTAAAGCTGTCCAAAAAAAGTTTTTTGTCGAATTGGTGAAAAAAATATAATAACAGTAAATGTAAAAAATCACATATTTACAATTTATATAGAGTGTTTCCAAATTAGACGTAAGAACCTTAGAGATGTTAGTATCACTCATTTGCTGCCGTTTGAGCCATATTTATTGATATTAAAAATCAACAGTTTCCGAAATATTTGAGTTCATGTGTTTTCAAAAAATTTCTCACCTTAATTAATTTTTCGTCAATTTTTTTTACGCTGACCAAGTTTGATCATACCTCTGGATTATTTTCATCAGAAAAAGATATATATGATTCATATGAAAAAAGCAAAACTTTCCCGTATTAGATGTTGAAAAAGAATTAGTATGAATCAAAATTTGGTATATGAAGCAAAGAAAAATCAATTTGCCTGCAACTTTTGAATTCCACAATCCATGTGTGAAAAAATTATTTTAAAAACTTGCCGAATACTTCTTCATTCCCTAAAAAAGTTTTCGTTAGAATGCAGTCACTAGTTTTGTTTCAGTAGATTTCTTTATAAACAACCTTTTGAATGTCCAATATATATATATATATATATATATATATATATATATATATATATATATATATAGTTATAAAGTGTTAATATCACCTCCAAAATAGTGACTCGTTTAACGCTCTCACCTCATATATATCGCTGTCACCTCCGAAATCGGAGGTGACAACGTTTTGCCTTGTTTTTTAGCTTGTTAGATTCAGGAGGCTTCAGGGACCAACATATCAAAAAATCGTTTTGAGGTCACAACGCACCCCGTTTATGTACTGAACAATCTTTTAGTTCGAGTGTATATCACTGGCGCTAGTGTGCTGAGCTGTATATCGAAGAATTGCTGTAGGGGACTCTTTGCTCGTTAGCACCTCCGAAAATGGCAACGTTGTATTTTCAAAGCAGATGTAGACAGGCGGAATATAAGTATACGGATGAATTAACTGTAGAGAGGCGCAGCGCGCTATCTCCTCCATAATTGCAATCCAGGCGGCATATCTCAACGATTTTTTATCGCATTTATCTGTAGGGGAAAGAATCACGTGAAAGAAAACCAATCTTGGCTCTGTCGAATGGAATTATGACTGTTTATAATTCATAGTGTGTATCTATGCATCCGTTGAACTTCTTTCATCTCAAGCTAAATATTCAGATGTAAATGGTGATGAATATTCAAGGACAATGAGCCATTCCGAAAATTTTCATTTCAGAATCAAGAGAAAAAATGCTACAAATTTTACAATATCACAGAAATGAACAACGTCGAATGAATGTTGGACATTTCAAATGGAACGCTCTATATATTTTTCTTAAATCGGATTGCTCAATGATTTTGAGGAATCCTTTGCTCAGAAACATCTGTTTTATTATCGATTATGTTTAATTATTGGATTTTCCCAAAAATTTGAATAGCTTGTACCATCTCTCTGGTTTAAAATACTGGAACTAGCAATCTGCACTCAACTAGTAGAATACCTTGTAAAAGAAAAGATCCTTTTACCCACACAACATGGTTATGTAAGAGGTAGATCAACTCAGACAGCAGTGTTTGAGTTCATTTCAGGAATCCTTAATGCCTTGGAGGATTCTAATATAACAGTGGGTCTAATGCTGGATCTATCAAAGGCATTCGATACTCTGTCCCACGATCTTATTCTCCATAAACTTTCTGCATATGGCATAAACAAGCTAGACTGGTTTCAATCATATTTAGCAAACCGCAGGCAGAGAGTGGTGATCTCTCAGAACGGAAAAACAACAGTTTCGGAAGAAGAACTCACAGAGTTCCGCAGGGTAGCATATTGGGCCCTATCATTTTCATCATTTTTCTAAATGACTTAAGTACCATATTCGATGAAACCATGGTTAGGACAGTGAATTATGCAGATGACACAAACTTCACTGTATTGGCCAAGCACGATTTAGAGTTGAGTTTACCATTTCACACTCAACTCTAACTCTAAATCGTGCTAGCCAGTGGTTTGAAGCAAACGGTTTGTGCATGAATTCTGAAAAAACAAGTGCCATCCTATTCAGGACAGCTCATTCCGGTCCCCAAGTGCCTACCAGCATTTCACTGTCTAACTCCACATTAGAACTGACTAAATCTTGTCGCTTCCTAGGCCTCACTATTGAGGTAACCCTTGATTGGGGAGAGCACATTTCCAACCTATGCAATCAACTGGGTATCATCTGCTACACTTTGGGAGTCCTCAATAAATATCTGGACATAACCTCACTGAGAACAATATACCAGGCAGTGTTTAGGTATGGCATCATGTTCTATGGTAGTTCATACAACCTACATAGAGTGCTGAAAATGAAGAAGAGAGCCTTCAGAATGATCTGGAGGATGAGGAGGACGGAATCATGCAGGGGAGTCTTCAGAAGGAATGGTCTTTTGACTGCTCCTGCTGTACACATCCAAGAAAGCCTGATATTTACATTCAAGAACTAGCACTACTTCGAAGAGAAAACAGTAAGTAATTACAATACGAGGACAACTGCACTAAAATATCCAAGACACAGATTAAGCCTCACTGAAAAGGGACCTGAATATAGATATATTCGTTATTACAATAAGATAGCTCACAAACTAAGAGGAGAATGGACTCTACAACAGTTCAAGAAATTCATCTTCAAACTCCTACTTGAAATCGAACCCTACAGTGTGGAAGACTTTATGGAACACAGACTATAAAGCAGAAAATGACCCTGTTTCACTTCAAGTGTTCAATGTCATGTGTACACTTTACCTGAAATAAAGCACATTATTTATTTATTTATTTATTTATTTATTTATTTAAATTTTTTAGTGATGTATCATAAAGAAAATTACAAATTATATCGAAACAAGTAAGATTTCATGAAGAATTATCCAAAACAGATTTGCATTTTTCGATAGATCATACAGGATGTAAGGGAAAAAATAAACAAAATTGAAGTCTTTTGAAGGCCTCGAGTCAACATATTTTGAAATTGCAACCATATTTTTGTCAAGACATGATGAATCTACAAAATGAAGGTAATAATATAGATACATACTCGGATACATATGATTGATTGGTAATTCCCAAAAGCTATGATGAACAGCGGACACTATGATGGACGCATGATGAAAGGAGAAAGACAAAAGTTAATTTAAGTATTTTCGCATGAAGTTTTATTATTCAAAATAAATGATGATTCTTATAATTAACAAATCAGGTGCAATTAAAATTTTTGTTTTGGTCTTCGAAAATAACACATATTGATTAAACTTCTACTATCCAAAATGAATAGGTACATAGATAAAATGTATCTATATACAGGATATCTGTAAACAAATGCGAAGGACTAAGGGAGATGATTCCTTAATGAAAATAAGCGGCGCTAGTTCCTATAAATTTTTTTCCAAATCGACAGCCCTTCCAAGATGCAGCCTTGGAAGGCGATGACGAGTCTACAGTTTTTAATTTTTTTTTTACAGGTTCTGAAAAACACTGAGTCATAAAACTATACATATTATGAAGCACTGAGTAGATTGGTACCAGTTTCAACTTCGGCAAGCTCTCAGTTTAGGCGGTAACTTGCTATCGATTTTTTTAATGTGTCTCTCCCTTAAATTCAAAAATTTCTGTGAAAATGTTGAAATTTGAGTTATTATGCTATTGTCATAGAAGTATACGAAACTATCAGGTCGGGGGATCCAAGGTTTCGGGCCGATTCACATGAAAAAAAAACATAATAAAATTAATTTCGTGAATACCGAGGCTGAAAACCACTATTCTCCGCTATAAAAATTTAATATTATTCCAATAATATACCGAGTTAATTAATGCTACGTTGCTATTACTATAAGGCCTGGTTGTTCAGTTCAGGATAAGGCCGAGATTTAAGATGATCCTAGATTAACCTGACAGAACTGAACTGAAATGTCAAAATCAATTTAGGATAAACTTTAATCCCGAACTGAACAACTGGGCCTATTCATGTAGAGTTTCGGATTTTGCGAGAATCTACTGCTTTTTCTTCAAAACAACAACTGCGCTGAAGGAAATGTGATTGACTGTTATCTATATCATTTACATCATTATTTGCCGAACTTCAAAGTTCTGAATGAATTAAAATCTAAACTTGAAAATATACGAGATAATTTTCACAAGAATTTCAATGAAATCTGAAAATTTTCATCATTCTGGAGCATTCTGGACATCAATAATTCTCGAATCATCCATGCAATAAATTCAATTTTATCCAATATAACACGCAAAACGAAATGTTATTCGAACTCGGCATCTTGAGCAATTCGTTCCTAAGAAGCCCGAATCAGGTAGAAAATTTTGAACCCTTCATATCAGCGTTAACACGTGTTTTGCAGTAAACAGATGCCGATTTCGTTCTCAACGGGCCATGAAACTAGGGTCGGCGTTGGGTGAAAGGATGAACGGTTCTTACAACAAGAAGAATTTGAATTTTCATATGACGGTGAGGGCATTCGTTTTAAAATTTTCAGAGTACAAGAAGTATACAGGGTGTTTCACGAGTAAATAGACAAATGAAAACCGTGAATAGAGGGCATTGAGCTGAGTTCAGAATCATACCATATACAAGGTGTTCCAAAACTAGTGAATCAAACGTCACACCACGATAGATAAACCAAATATTATCGAGTGACACCAACATTAGTTCGACGAAAATGTACCGTTTCCAAAATAATCAGAATTTTATTAAAATACATAAAGTTGCCGATTTTCGAACTATTTTTCTTAATAACAGGGCCAGTTCGTGAAAAAGGATATCGATTTCAAATTATATTGAAGTAATATTATTGTTTCATCTCCCCTAATGGAAATTATTTTAAGTAGTTAATCGATAACCATAACCTAAGTAAATGTAAATTAAAACAATTGTTTTTTCTACATGATTTTTAATACTCAGAATAAACAGGGGTAATAATATGGGAGAAAAACGCTATCCTTAATAACAAATTGGCTTTGTGACTGAAAAAATAGTTCGAAAATCGGCCACGTTAGGTTAGGTTTTTTTAGAAACGGTACATTTTCGCTCCACTAATGTTGGTGTCATTCGATAGTATTTGATCTACTCTATCGTGGTGTGACGTTTGATTCAATAGTTTTGGGGCACCCTATATATAGGTTTCTTCGGGGTTTTTTGAAATTTCTCGAATTTCCGTTTGGCTATAACTCCTGAAATTCTGATCAAGTCGACTGAAAATTTATAATTAGCCTTGAGTTGTTAATTTCATTGAAACAGAGCATTAAAATTCGACAAAAATCTGGACCGGGCTCAGTGAGGCTTTACTTAACTTCAAACTCATAAAAACACAGTGTATGTAGTTTTTTAATCATAATTTCAACTTTTTTGTTATCTGCATTATTATTGTCTCAAAATGAATTGATTTTTGGATTGCCCCACCTGTTGATCATGTTCTAGAAATAATTGTTTTGGTCAGACGCCTCTAAGGAATAGAGCACTTCATGAAAATGTATTTAGAAATCCTTAATTGATTTTTTTTCGAAGAATATTCTGTTGAATGTGTTCAACAATTATACCATATTCGGTCTACTACGCTATCTTGAAACTAAAATTTAAAACTTGATATTCAGAATGAATCTATTTTTCTATGGACAACTAGTTGTGTGAATAAAAACAAAGAAAGAAATCGCGGGGTGTCAGATCTGGAGATCCAGCAGTCCAATATTGTGGTCCTACCCTTCTAATAAAATGACCTGAAATACTGATAAATACTTTTGCTGGTGCATGAATATAATCAATGTTTCAATAACAAATTGTAATAAGACCAGAACAATCCATAGATTTCCATAGATCCAATAATGACTATAACGGAATCAGTGAAGAATTCGAAAGTGCATTTATCACACTTATTCGAAGTGCCAATCATTACCTTCACTAAAAGACCAAATGAGGTGAAAATCAGTTCGGAAAATTACTTCAGTTCCACGTTGTCCATAAAAAGCGATTCATTCGGAAGATATCGAATTATAATTATTATTTTCATGATCATGATAGCGTAGTTTTTTCTATTTTTGTTCATTATCAATAATATAGCTTATTATCACTGTTAATGACTTATCTGAATAACCAGATATGCTATAAATATCAAAAACAAATGCAAGACATATATTGAGAACGAAAAATTCAGTTGAACATTTCCAATTCCATTTTTAGATTTCCTCAGTTGATTGGCGATCATATTCATCCCATTAATTAATGTGAAGTAAAAGTCAATATGCAGCGCTGTTTTTTCCAGACATTTCACGATCAAACAATTATTCATTAAAAATAATCTGAAAAGGCATACCAAAGTTTCATTGATTTTGAGAAAATCAATGAAGATACCTGAAAAATTCAAAATTATGACGAGAAAAACTACAAACAGAGTGTTTTGCATGAGTTTAAATTTGAATATATCCTCAATGAGTCCGGTCCTGTGTTCGTCAACTTTTAATGTTCTGTTTTATTGAAACTTAGAAGTTTAAGCGGATAATGAATACTTAGCCGAATCCAACTGAAATATTTGGAGTTATGGCCGAACAAAAATTAGGGAAATTTGAATAAACTCCTCTCTATATCGGAAACGGAATGCCTAAGACACACATATGAGGTGTTTTTGAACTAAGCTCAATGCCCTCTATTCACGGTTTTCGTTTGTCCGTTTACTTGTGAAACACCCTGTGTACTGAAAAATTTCAAAAGACTCCTCGAGCAATTAAGAAATGCCATTAAATCAAGGAGTTTCTTTTGAACCGCTATGATGAAAAATGTCAATATCCAGTTATTATTATTATTTGGGGTGGTTCATCGAAAATCCCCAATATCTCGAAAACCAAGGCACTTTTGTCATGAATACTAGGCAGTTGTTTTGTTTGAAGGTGAAGCTCCTGTTGCTTCAAACTTCTTTTAATTATTTTGACTACCATTCACGCAAGATGATTTTTGTTGAGGAATTCAACATTCTCGTAATTATCCGTTCATTTCTTCAAGAGATACCCATTCCCTACCACCTATGAGTATTCAATTCAATGATTTTTTTGAATTCTACAACTGATGTAACGTCTTCAGCCTTCAGCCAAAGAAAATAAACAACAGTAACTCTCCTCAAGCTACTGATTACTTCTATTTTCCATGTAAATAAATAGATTTGGTATGTCTTCAATCAGTTTGTATAAATGTCAATTATGTTCGTTACATATTTTCGACGCAATATTTTCCGAAGTGATTTGACATTGTGATGAAATACGTAATTACTGAGAGTCTCACGTAGAACGGACTACGTAGCATTTATTTAAAACTCAAAAATGTTTTGACAAGCGTCTTAACCCAACATTTTCGTACCATACAGAGTGAAAGGTATTCAATTTCCATGGCCAATCCTGTGCTAAAATGAAAGTGAATGAAGTATAGAAGCTGAAAGTAAAACGTATATCTTTGTTGATTTATTCGGGAAAAACATTTCAATGAAGTTCCTCATGTCGTGAATATAATGCCCAAAATTTAGATAACTATTTCATACCAGAAATTCGGTAAAATTGTCTTTGGAATTAATCTCATATGTAACGAAAAATTTCATTGTCATGTATCATTCATTTTAGGACCTATACGGTATTAAACTCCCCTATCGGACGAAGTATCGTAGACATAGCATACTTATTCAAAACTGTTGATATTCATGAAGAAAAGATAATAATTTCTGTCCAAATTCATTTACTCCGAATCCTTATCAATCAATTATTAGCGTATGAAGTTTATTAATATCAGTATCGTTCTCGAACTATTTACAGGTTTCAGTATGTGTGAATGAATCGGAAGAGCAGCTGTATATGAGTAGAATTCAAGCTGCCCTACTTTCTGTCCTCCTGAAATCTGACAACGTTGCGGGAGGTGAGAGCGCACTACTAATAAGAAATATATGCGGAGGTAGTAAGGTCTGATTCGTTTAAAGAAAAATTTTTCAATGAAAATCTTTTCCCCTCTTTAGGTACCCCTGTTATTTACCTTCCCCTCTACATATATAAGCAAAAATTATTCCAATTAAAAAACTCCTTCACCCGGAGGTCAGGTCGCCCGATGAACTTAACGGAGGTAACAACGAACTACGGGTTCATATATATATATATATATATATATATATATATATATATATATATATATATATATATATTCTTTTGATATAGAGCATTACAATCTTGAAAAGCAAACAATAATTATAGCATGTGTATGAGATACAGTTTTAGCAGAGGTTAGCGTAACGGGGTACCATACAAATTGGTGTATGATACAAGAGCTTAGGGAAAAACCTCAGTAAAAAAACCCTTTCTACCCGTGAGTGTAGTGGATTGTAATTGTTCACGAAATAAGCTGAAATATTCCATATTGAAGGGCATCTCGCACTGCAAAAATTGATTCTTTCTCCAACAAAAAGGAAAATCCAGAAAGTCTTCTCCAAGATACCAGAAACTTACATCTGAAATAAAGAGAAAACAAAAGCAGAAAAACGTAAAATAATAAAATTAGATTAAATATGTCAGATTGACCTAAAATTGACAACCCAATTCAAAAAAGATTCGGAAACTGCATGTATAGCTCTAAAACCATCCTGAAATTTATAAATTGGACAATGATTAACTAGATGATTTATGGTTTCTTCTGGTTCCCCGCATTCACAACTAGGGTTTTCAACTGAATTCCACCTGAAAAGCATGCTACTGCAACGTCCGTGACCTGTTCTTATACGATTCAGAATACACCATATTTTCCTGGGAAGATCAAAACCAGGAACTCTATTCGAAGGATCAGTTACTAATTCTTTGTTGAAAATAGTGCACCTATTCCATTCAGACTGCCAAAGGTCTTTGTCCCTTATATTCGAATTAAGAAAAGAGTTGGACCATAAAGGTTTACGCGACTTCAGTCTTGGAATGGTATTTTCGGGAATATAGGATAGAATTGGGAACGAGTCTGGATAGGATTGGAATTTTTTCCAGGAATTCATAACCGCAGTCTGTCTACGAATATGAGGCGGTAAAATGTTTGAAAGAACTGGTAACCATTGAATAGGTGAAGATCTAATAGTTCCAGTTATGGTTCTCATGAAAAGATTCAGTTGTGCATCAATTTTCTGCACATGAGCACTATTAATCCAAACGGGGCAACAATATTCAGCAGCCGAAAAAACCAGAGCTAGGGCTGCCGTTCGAAGAGTGGCTGCATCTGCACCCCATGAAGTGCCAGCTAATTTATGGAGAATATTATTCCTGGTTTTTAACTTTAGACGTAGACTTTCCAAATGGGCTTTGAAATTCAGCGAGGAATCCAGCTTAACGCCTAGATATTTCGGATTGAAGTTATGTTCCAAAAAAGAATGACCGAAAACTACACTCAATTTTCTATATTTTTGATGATTATTCAAATGGAAACACGAAACCTCGGTTTTATTTGGGTTAGGACACAAACGCCACTCGAAAAAGTAATTCCTCAAAATTTCTAAATCCGTAGATAAATTATTTTCTATGCATCTAAAATCAGAATGACGGAAAGCGAGGGCAATATCATCAGCGTAAATAAATTTCTCAGAAGAAGTCGTAGGGATATCACACAAATATAAATTGAAAAGAAGAGGTGCTAAAACTGATCCTTGTGGAAGACCGTTATTCAAAGTTTTGAAATTACTACTGTTATCATCTACAAAAACACGAAACCTTCTATCTGACAGCATATTTTCCAGTAAGCGAACCATCTTTCCACACTTCAGATGAGTATAGAGTTTGAAAATCAAACCATCCTTCCATACCGTATCATAAGCGGCCGATAAATCTACAAATGGTGCTCCTGTTTTCAATTTATTATTGAAACCTGTTTCAATAAAAGTGGTAAGGCTTAGAACCTGATCACAGCAATTTCTATTTTTCCTGAAACCCCCTTGACAATTTTGTAAAGCGTCTTCTAAAGTCGATTCAATCCTGAAAATAATTAGCCTCTCTAAAATTTTGAAAGGAACACTCAATAAACTAATTGGTCGATAACTACTGGGATCAGAAGAATTCTTTCCACGTTTTAAGATTCCTATGACTTTCGCTTTTCGGAACTCGGCGGGAAAATTGCCACTATTTAGAATATTATTATAAAAAGATATTAACCAAGACAACGCTCTTTTGCCTAAATGCTTGATGAATTCCGGATAAATTCCGTCGAAACCTGCAGCTTTTCGAGATTTAGAAGATTTGATAGCGGCTTTTAATTCATCCATATTGAATGGATTAGAGATAACATCCACGGCTGGAGTTGAGGTCCTAAAATTCTGTAGTTTATGCTTCATGTCTTTGATTTTTGATTCTGAAATTCCAACCGAATTAGAAACATCAATGAGGCGACGAGCAATGAGTTTAGGGTCGATCTTTGAAGATGACAACGCTAAAGGAGCAGCCTCACCTAGTTTCCTCAGAACAGCCCATGAGCTCCTATTAGAATGTCTGAAGTTCATGTTTGAAACTACACTACTCCATTTCTCCTTACGGCCGGAATTTATTGAATTCATAAGCCTTTCCCCTTTTTCTTGAGATGGGGAATTTTGATAATCTCTATACAAATTTTCGATTTTATTCGACCAACCGTGACGAAAACCTCTCGGGATGAATTTTTTAGCTGCAGCTTTTACTACACCTACAAATCTGGAATAATTATCATAAGAAGGACGAAACCATCTTATGTCGCTATCAATTTTATTTGAAAATTGGTCCCAGTGTGCCTTCTTGAAATTCCAACGTGGTTTATTCAGACAAGGAGCGGCATGAAAAACATTTTCTAAGCTCAATAAAATGGGCCTATGTTGGCTACGTGGGAAATCACCTAGAATTTTACGACTTATTGAAAGAGGTTTAGAAGTATTATCACGGGAAACGAAACATAGATCCGGATTATAGCCCCTATTCCATCTCGCAGAGTGAAAAGAGGGTTTGTCTTTACTGTCGAAAATCAAATAATAATCATTGTCTTCCATACAATCAGTCAAAGCTATACCATTTCTATCATTAACATTATAGCCCCACATAACATGATGCGAATTGAAATCACCACAGTGAATCGATGGATGAGAAACATTCATATTGAAATTTCTGGGCCAGGAATTATTTGGAGGCTTATAAATATTAATCACAGAAATGTCACAAAATTTGAAAGAAATAAAAAAAACTCCGTCAACCTCACCTTTCTTAATTAATTCAACACTTGAAACAGAGGATTTTTCAACATAACATGCTAAACCATAAATAGAACTAAGCAAATAATCGATTAATACATAACCTTTCAGAAGTCCCCTTTCGCGGAGGTTTTCCTCTGTGGCCGTATGGGTTTCTTGGAGAAGAATCACCTGCGCACCATGCTCTTCTGCTAATTTTGAAACATAATCACATTTGTCCTTCGAAATGCCTTCAATATTTAAATCCAAAATACAAAATTTATCGCTCATTGGCCGGGAGGGTTTATGAAACCAGGTTCGGCCATCCAAGTGATGATTTTCCGGAGCTTCCGATGTACGAAGACCGCTACAGGACCCTAAAGTAGGGAAATCATCTCCCATAGACAAAACCAGTTCGACTCAATCGTAAAAATTAATAAAAAATTCGCAAATTGAATTTTCACGTCCAATATGAAAAATAGTAAATGAGTATAAAAATGGATCAACTTTCAAATCATACTAATTATTTTTCAACGTTTAATACAGGATAGTTTTGCTTTTTTTCATACGTATCATATCTTTTTCTGATGAAAATAATCCAAAATTTCAATCGATCTTGGTAAACATAGAAAAAATTGACAAAAAATGAACACAAGAACTCAAATAAGTCATAAGTCATAATTTATTAATCCCTTCAGATATACACTTATGTATGGGACAAGTCGGAAACTATTGATTTTTGGTTATCAATAATTATTGCTCAAACGACAGCTACTTCTGTGATACTAACACCTCCTCCAAGGCTCAAGTCTAATTAGGAAACACCCTGTACATAAAGTATATATATATATTCGTAAATACGATGCAAGATACACTCACATTTGAAGTCATGTATGAGTTTGTCTCATTACTTATCCCATCCTTTTCGGGACTCGGGAATGTTGGTAATCCCGCAAGTACTAAAATTTATAAAAATGTATTTTAGTCAAGTAGTTTGTATTTCATATTTGTGAATATTGATTTGAAATAATTGAAAACATCAATTGAATAATCCTGCAGCTAGATTATTTGATATCAGTATTTCTAATAAAAATGTAAACTATTTGCATGAGTTAAAATAGAATAAAAATCTCAATTCAGATGTGTGAATAATAAGGTGAAGCATTATTTTCCAGTGGAAATAGATGGTGACAAATTTTGAAGACATTGAACTAATGAAATAAATTATTCTCTATAAAACCATACCCCTCTCGATTTCATCAATTTCAGAACCACTTGTGGATTCTGGTTCATACACTGTTTGTAGCTTTGACTTCCTCTTCCTCCTTTTGCCTCTTCCCTTTTCTGCCTCTGTTTCGCTGTCATCCGCCTTCCTCCTGGCTTTTTTGTAAACATCTACAAATAAAATTAGTAGAGCTATTACTTACCAGTAATATATAAAATGGTTGCTGGATATTGCTTCCACTTCCCATTATTCTTATCCGGCACTGCCCGTTTGCAAATCAAATTGCTAACATTTTTGATGGAAGGCCACCAACATAATCCATTTTCCACCCATGAGGATGGCACTTCTGAAATGACCTCATCTTCATTTTCCTCCATGAATTTCACCACTGTGTAGGCCATTCTTAGAATCTATAAAGAAAACACGCAGAAGAAAATTGCGGAATACGGTTCAAAATTAAGCAAAAATCAAATGAAACCTAATATGCCTTTTCCAGAATTTAAACCTTTCACAAAAAAAAATAAATCCAGCTTTTACATAGAAAAAATGAATTGTAGGAATAGCACACAAAAAGAAAATATATCAGGCAGTCCCATTCAAAGTATGAATGATAGGAATAATAGCACTCTGTTTGGTGTCTAAGGGTAGCATAAGACATTTGGACTTGACAGATGAAATAGGAACATCATTTAAAACCGATATTGCCGTATGATCTATTTTAAAGATGTTCACTGAATGATCGACTTGTGGTTTCTCGAACAATGGCACAGTGATATCTAATACATGACCACTCAACATAATTTCATTCACACGGTTTAGGTACATTGAGTTTATCATTATAATATTCGAGTTTTTCAACATACAAATATTATTTGGCCGCTCGCAACTCAGGAATAACTCATCAGACACTTGCACAGATACAAGTTCAGAATTTGAATATTTTAATGCAGTGTAACGGGTTTGGTCGGGAAAAGGATTAATCTCGAGCGCCAGCTATTCTTTCAATAGGGAGAAATAGCAAACCCACCCAGGTACCTTCTAGTCGGAGACAGAGTTGGGTTTATCTAAGGTGGTAGCGATAACAAGTACTTTAAAACCGAATTTATTACAACAATCTAAATTACAGTGAACTATACAGTTATTTTCAAGTCAAGAAATATATTCAGCTGATGACCAAGTTCAAAAATAAGGAAAACAGAAATGTAATAACTTGTCACGGTGATCAGAAAGTGAAATCAATGAATTAAAGAATATTCAAATCAACTATATTCAGTCAAACTATCAGGTATTAAAGAAAGCAAACAATTAATAGCAGTCACTTTGATTCCTTCTGAGACAATAACGGATGTACGGGGTTTACACAAAATTTACAGCAACCGGGTGTCTCAGAAAGATCCAAGTCTCTGTAATCGGTTAATTTAGCAATGGGTTTGATCCCGAGCACTTCCAGTGATTTTCAGTGTACAGGCCAATCAGAATTTGAAACTATTCAATTAACGGGACGGGGTTGATACAGGTGAAACACAATGCAACAATTTACAGGATAACGGGGTAGTTTATCGTGGTCTCTCCGTGGCAACCTTGGGTGTACACGCCAAGCATTACCAGTAGAAAAACTTCGAGACTTCTGCCGATTGGTTTCTGTCACCAGATAGCCAGGCGAGAGAAGTCTGCGGTAAACGGGAAATCTACACGGAACACAACAGGGGTAGTACGGTATAAGTTACTGCGGTCTTTCGGTGGCAACCTTGGGTGTCACACGCCAAGCATTACCAGTAGAAAAACTTCGAGACTTCTGCCGATTGGTTTCTGTCACCAGATAGCCAGGCGAGAGAAGTCTGCGTTAAACGGGAAGTCTAAACGGAACACAAATGGGGTAGGACGGGATAGGTTACTGTGGTCTTTCTGTGGCAACCTTGGGTGTCACACGCCAAGCATTACCAGTAGAAAAACTTCGAGATTTCCGTCGACTGGTCTTGGTTCACCAGAGAACCAGGCGACAGAAGCCTGCGTTAAACAGGGGGATTAACAGCAAGGATTAACACAATTAAACAAATAAAAGAATGCAACTTTGAATCACGAAGTATGCGGTATCAAGAAAAGACTTACAGTTTGTTCCGGTACGGTCACACCACCACTTAGCAGAAAAAAATAAAGAAAAGCAAAGGAAAACTTTAATACGAAGACAGACTTAATTAAAGCGGAAATGAATTAAAGAATCACGAAGAAATCAAGAAAAGAATCACTACCGAATCAAGACTGAAAACAGAATCGCAGAATGACTACCGAATGAATAATCATGAATTATAACGAATGACTACCGAATGAATAATAATGAATTTTGAATGCCCCTCGTCTGGTGGTGCGGTCCTATTTATTAACTCTCCAACATGTGGACGGTCACGTGATCAAAATTGCACTCAAATTTCGGAATTCTCGAATATTCTCCCCAGAAGAAATATTCCCGGTGGCGGTTATCTCTTTATCGGTAAAAGAAACTGTCGTTATCTGCAATCCACGTTGTTTTATACTGAATTCGGTGTGTTTTTGTGGACGGAAAAACAACGCCGAATGCAGAAAGACACTTTTTCTTTATTTTGGATTCTTACGGCGGATTAATGATGGAAATTTCAATTATACGGAATTTGAATTTAATAATCAGGATTCTGAAAAATATTTCCAAAATGAAACGGAATAACTATATTGAAACTGAAATCTCCATCAGACGGTGTTGCATTGTTTCAACTGGAAAATTCAGGGAAACGGATATTTAAAACGAGGCTTGATTTTTATTAAAAAACAATCAAGTATCGTTACAGCAGGATACAATTCACCTTCTGGTTTTTCTTTAGCTTGGCTTTCAAGAACTCTATTAACTATTTGACTCAAAGGTCGATTTGCTGTTTTTGTTTTGAATTTTATTTTTCCTAAATAATTTTCAAACGAAAAAGCACTGAAATCATCTAAAGGGCCATGGATTTTAACATCATCACAAATATGAATCAAATTATGAACGTTATAAGTTAAATGTTCTGCACCATACAAAATACTGAAGTTTGAAACAAAATATTCAAGAAGAGATTGTGCATAATTTAAAAAGCTCAAATGAAGGTTTCTACTAGTCAAAATACGGATTGCCACATGCAGACTTAAAAAATGAATGTATTTTGCGTGAGACAAATTATTTCTCATAACTAAAGGTCCTGTATACAATAAAAAAATTCTGAATTCTGTTCCTTTCCATCCATCAAGTTCACTAAGACTTCGAGGTTTCCTAGAAAACTCACTGGAAATAAAGGGGGAAAAAGAAACTAACATTTCAGAAACATTACTTTGTTGAACTGGGTTCATTCTGCATGATTTGTTACCTTTAGTCCAGAGTTGGAGAAGTTTTTTCGCAACACCAAGGCAGATCAAATGAAGGTAATCATGGGGGAACTGTGATACCATACCAATCTCAAGGGATTCTAAAATTGTATCACATCTATGATGTTCTTCTTGAAGTCGGTGACGAAAACTATGATCAGTTCGAAGAGGGGCATTCATTTCAGGAAAGGTCATACGATGATCAATATATTCACCTTCTTGTGAACATTTATGACACCCAAAATATCCTGTGTGATTTTTAACACCTGTGATGAAGGCACGTGCAGGTGCATCACAGATTATGGACTTTATTTTGACCTGATAGTGAATATTCCTAAAAATGATACCTTTTTTGGAAATTTCTTTGAAATTATGAACAAATAGACGGAGAAACTCATTGTGATCTTTAGGTTTTGTCATTCCATGGTAAATGCCAATAGGGAAAGGTTCCACATATTTAGTGATGCAACATATTTGTCCAAGTATGGGCCAGAATTGGCTTCCGGAACTCTTAGAAATAGGAAGTCCATCAACATTTACTTTAAGTTCTATAATTTTAGGAATAGAATCATTCGTATTGAATGATTTGCTCATGGAATTGAGCAAGGACGTTTCTAAACCAAAGTGGAAATAAGAACCTGGACTGATAGATATTATATCTTTATCCCTAGGAGTATGTAGTAAAGATCGAGCATCAGTCGGTAGATCATCATGACCATAGGAAATCAACAATCGAAGAAGTTTATTTATCATTATGTTTCTGAACATTTACTCTTTCTTGTTGAAAACTTTCATTTGATTGAATACTGGGTAAAATATTATCAGTGCTTGACGTCCAATGGGAACAACCAGGAGTGAGGGTGTGATCATTTTGAAAATGAGAAGATTTCCATGATACACTTGTATCAGGATTTCCAGAAAATTCAGAGGAAATAGGAACTGGATCATTTCCAGTATCAACAATAAACGAACTAGCGTTGAAATTTTTATTTGAAGTTATTGGAGGAGGACAATTGGGTGCTGATAACGGGGGATCATTTTCAAATCCTTCAAAACTTCGAAGAAATCGGGAAGTTATTCTTCGTTGATGCCTTTTAGATATAGTCGAGAAACTTTTGCGATATTTTGGCATAGTTTCAATTTCAATTTGAACAAACTAGCAAAAAATAATCTGAAGTTAGTAAAAAAACAGAACAAAATTAGTGGTATACTTACTTGATTTCAGATATCCAAAAATCTTTGAGTAGACATTATTGATAACAACCTTATAGCACTAGCGCGAGTACTCGTCTCGTGTGTGGAATAAGCGGTTATATGATTATGCCCGTTGCCGTTCGCCGTTCTTTGGTTCTTTCAGGAATTGGCGCGAATAAAAGCGATCGATAAAAACCGTCGTTTCAGCGTTTCAGAAATTGGCGGGGAAACACTTGAACATAGAGATATGTAAAAATAAAATAATTTTTCAACACGTTCTTCATAATATTCAGTTAGAAGTCACAATCTTTTTTTCACTAAATAAGTGTGTCTACCACACACATCGAATTAATTTTCTCAATTTCAAATGAAAATGTTACGTATTCGTAGGGGATTTACCCAAATTGTTCGAACAGTGTATTAGGAAATATAAGCAGGTATTTTATAAAACAACCAAGATGTCAGCTGAAATGCTGTACTAACTTCTTCATTTTGTTGCAAAAAGAATAATAATATTGAAAGTTTGTCCTTTCACCTATATACCCTCGATAGAGTAGCTATATCACCAACATGAAACATTGATGTATCTGGGATAGAGCACAGCTTCATAGTCATACTCCCTTCTTGATCTAAAATTGGTACATCACAAATATAGAACAAGTTTCTAGATATGTTACGTGAATACCACATAGCCGGCATATGGCGTTTACAGAAATTTCACATATTCTGAATACAGCGCGGGCACATCCTAAATCGCGGATCGGTTACGTAATGATTACGAAAAAATACTACATAACAAAGTTCCTTATTAGGTCTCCGTAGAAAACATAACAGATATGTTACTGGTCAACTGGGAAGTGAGTCATGTAAAACAGTTTTCTTTAGTTTTATTCTACATTTTCATCAAGTATTGGCCACATCAATTTACCATATTTTATTGACGCTATTTATATATCAGTTATACAAAGTTCATAAACTTTTTTAATTATATTTTGTAGGATCTTCAGAGCAATCTGATCATGATGATTCTCAAGGGAATTCTTCGCAAACTGACGAAACTGCCATACCTGTTTTATTTCTTCCTGGTAAGATAAATTCAAATAAACAGAACACGTGTAGTTGTAAAACTACTACTTTCAGAGCAGTACATGATCAAGGAAATTCTTCTAAAACTGAGGATGATGAGAAGACAAAATTGTTCGCAGGGACTTCCCACTTCGTAGGAAAGACAACCCATAATGTAAAATGTAAAAATGTAAAATGAAGGCAAAGAAGATTATCTTATGATGAGAGAGTATTATCAAAAAGAATAGTTCGGCAGGGCAAAAAAATCCGAAAGTTTCATCAAATTGATGAATTGTGTTTCTGAGCCCACATATGATTTTATAATGGCTCAAGTCAGAAACCAGCATGTCAAGCCTAGAGGAAGGCGATTCAAAGTTGAGGACAAAATTCTGGCTCTGTCTCTCTTGAAGGCAAGTGGAAGAGGATATCGTTTATTGTCGAAACTTTTCACCTTGCCTTCAAAGAAAACACTGGGTCAGCTTCTTAGTAAGATGCCACTGAAAGCAGGTATAAATAAGCAGGTATTTATATCCTTAAAGAAAACTGTCACTAAAATGCCGGTGGAGGACAAGTTCTGTATCCTCATGTTCGATGAAATGTCTGTCACTCCTTCCTTGCAATATGATTGTAAGCAAGACAATATAAAAGGAGTGCCAGACACAGGACGTTCAAGGAAGCCGGATATTGCCGAACATGTGACAGTGTTTCTTCTGAAGGGGTTGGGAAAGCAATGGAAGCAACCAATTTCCTACACCTCCAGCAGTGGTCCTGAAAAGACAACAAATCTGAAGAATGCAGTGAAAGAAATAATTCAAGCATGCCAAGAGATTGGTTTGAAGGAGGTTTGTACTGTGTGTGGCCAGGGGGGTGCAAATTGTGCTTCTGTCTTTCAGGAGAAAGACAGAAAGGAGTATTGCCTCAGGCATCACTTGGAGAACCGCTACTTTGGATTTCTTGTGAATAAGCAGGAAATCATCCCTTTGTTCGATGTTCCACATTTGATCAAAGGGATTCGTAATAACCTCATGACAAAAGACCTGCACTTTTGTCATGAGGGTATAGAAAGAGTAGCGAAGTGGTCACACATAGAGACATTTTATTTCCTGGATTCTTCAGATGATGTAATAATGTGCCCAAAACTAACCGACCATGTGTTGAGAGGCAAAGTTAGGAAAATAAAGGTATCATGCTGCACACAATTGTTTTCACATCAAGTTGGGTCTCTTATGAAAAGGATTTCTACATGGAGTAAATATAGTTTATTTTCATTGCGATGATTTCGACACTTTGTAAGAACTGTTAGCTTTGAAGTACTTGTGATTTTTTTATTTCTTGTATGAAAATAGGTACTCATAAGTGTTCTCTATTTCACAGATATCGATCATGAGAATAGGTTACCGCCAGAAGCTGTGGGTACTGCAGAACTCATCCTTTCAATAGACAAGCTATTGGATAGTCTTAACAGCAATACTAAATTGGCTCCGAGTGGCAAACCATTGAAAGGAGGTGTGACTAATGGATCGTGTCACCAAGAGTTCTGGAGGAATTCTATTACATGCCTGAAGAGCATGAAATATTTTTCAAATGAAAAGAACTGCCTGGTTTCAGTGCCCTCCTTGAAACATTTAATTTTCACAGTAAGAGGATTCATGAGGGTTACGAAAAATCTGTTGTCGAAACATAAATTCAATTATGTTTTGACAAGAGCATTGAATCAAAACCCTCTTGAAAATTGTTTTGGAGCAATTAGAAGCCATGGAGGCAGGCATGCTTCTCCAGATGCCTCCTATTTCGAAAGCTCCTTTAAAGCCTTACTGGTCAATAATTTTTTGTCACACCATTGTCTGAATGCAAATTGTGAGTGATTTTTCAGAAGGCGCTCTTAATAATTTGAGCGAATTCCTGATTGGGAATATGGAAGGTGAGGCTGGACCCTCCAGGGAGACACCTCCTATTCCTACTCTCCCACTAAATGTATCTCTGACTCGAAAGTCGAGAGTAGCAGAGAACATATTGATGTACATGAGCGGATATTTCGCGAAACGCCTCTCGAAAACTTTGACATGTTCTGACTGTAAACAACTTTTACTATCAAACCATGAGCTTGTTCAAAATACAGATTTCATCGAGGCTAGAAAATATAGAGCAGATTCAAAAATGGTGGTACCAGGTAGTTTTTTTCATCATCTAGTGTTTTTCACGTTTGTATTATCTTATTCCACGCTTATGCCACTTTGAGAATGTAGGAGGTGTTCTCAAAGAAAAATTACAGCAGCAAGTAAATTTCAGGCCAGTTCACTGTCAGTTACATTCTGACTCAGGAACTGCTGCCTGTAATTTATTTGTAAAATGTAGTTTGTATTTTTGGTGTAAACGTGTTAATGCAATTGTGAAGGGCAACATACAAAATAAATAAAAATGCTCCAGGTATGTATGATCCCATAAAGCAGATAGCCCGTGAAAAATATTTGAAATCGTGTAAGAAACCTAGGCATTGACATGTGACAGAGCCATGGAAGGAGGTAGGAATGAAGTTTTGATAAATGTGGGAAAAGTGTGAATTTATTTTTTACATTTATATGGGAATTATTGGTTACAGGAATATTAGTGCTTTGTGATGAAGGATTTCCCCAAATTGAATTGAAGAAATCAGCAAAGTACTGATGAAACGTCAACAAAGTTAAAAAAAAACAGTGTTTTCCTTCAGTCTTCTAACCAATAATTCCCAGAGCTCATTAGAATAATTTCTGTTTTATTTTTTACTTATAAACCCATACACTTTGATGTATATATGGACATTAGAATCATTTCTATTTTATTTTTTACTTATAAACCCATACACTGATGTATATATGGACATTAGAATAATTTCTATTTTATTTTCTGCTCATAAACCCATACCCTGATGTATATATGGACATTAGAATAATTTCTATTTTATTTTCTGCTCATAAACCCATACCCTGATGTATATATGGATATTAGAATAATTGCTATTTTATTTTTTGCTCATAAACCCATACACTTTGATGTATATATAGACATTAGAATAATTTCTATTTTATTTTCTACTTATAAACCCATACACTTTGATGTATTTTATATGGACATAAGAATTATTTCTATTTTATTTTTTACTTATAAACCTATACACTTTGATGTATATTATATGGACATTAGAATTATTTTAATTTTATTTTTTACATATGAGGCCATACACTATGATGAATATATGATTTATTTATGAAGAAATAGAGTTATATCATTGCCTACATATGTGTTTTTTTTATTCCAGTCATCAAGCTTCTGAGAACATTGTATTTGAAACAATTCGTACTGGAATGGTAATATAGCATCGTGACATGCTATATTTATTTATTCCAGTACGTTGTTTCAATCCCGAACTTCAAATCAAAATAAGTGATTTTAAATAGGAAGCATTTCAAATTTTCCCGCACATTTGTTTCGAATTCCGACCGCCAGAGGGCGCTTTTATTTCCATGCACCACCGCATGGGGGCGCTGAAACTTGGCCCCACTTCTTAGAAGGGGAGTTTCCCTTCTATATGGGTGTGTTCTGTGATTTCACGATCTTCGCGTTCTTCACGCATCTCATTGTTGCAGCTCTGACCGCTGTCATAGTAATCGAACAGAGCGCACTGGATTAAAATATTTGATTTCAGCAGTCCGATAATCGTAACGAATCATCGATATTTCCTATCATTCCGTGGTCTTCCCCATCTGTAATAGTCTCTTGTAAGGACCCACAAGAGTGAAAAGTTTATTAACCTTTCCTTTCCTATTAAAACTAATATTTTTCTGTTAATCATGCACTCGAATTGCTTTAAATGCTCGAAAAAAGTTTGCGAGTCTGATGAAAATGTGTTACAGTGCTCTTCCTGCCGCATACTATTTCATTCTTTATATTGTAGTCACTAACCAATATTTGTTATTTCTTATGGAGAAGCTAATCTTTGTTGGACTAAACGTTAACGGTTTGCGCACTAAAACGGATGAAATTGAGCTCAATAGTTCCAATATCGATCTGATGTTTACCTGGTCACCGAGACCAATCTAACGGATGGAATATATAATTCAGAAATCTTCGATAAATATAATGTCTTTAGACGAGATAGAAAGGACACATCTTGTGCCGAAAATAAGAAATCCGGGGGTGGCGTGTTGATTGCAGTAAAGAACTTCATTAATCAGAGGTTTCAAAGTGATGCCGAGGATATATGGGTTACTATCAATAACAAAGACTCTACCAGTGGAATTCATATTTGCTGTGTTTACCTACCCCCGCAAAACAATCGTGCGGCAGAATGTTTCACTAGGAAACTTCAAGAAAACGTGGATGTGCTGTCGGGCGATAGGATTATAATTTTTGGTGACTTCAATTTTCCCAATATAGTATGGACTTCAAGTGAGTGTGAAAACTTTTACGTGCCTACGAATATTGATAATTTCAATGCTACTTTAATTGATCATCTTGCTTTTGCTGAGTTTTTCCAATATAGTAATGTCAAAAATTGTGATAATAGAACTCTTGATTTGGTTTTCAGTAGGGGAGTTCAGGTAACAAATCTGAGTGCATGTGATCAATATTTGGTAAAGCCTGACTCATATCGACCTCCGATCGAGTTTTTTGTTGAGTACCCACGCGTTGATACATTGCGCAAAGTTTTTACAACTTCAAAAAAGGAAACTATAACGATTCGAATGAATACCTTATTAATGTAGACTGGTGTAATGTTCTCGATGGTGGGTGTGTGAATCGGAGCATATTATGATGATTACATTGGATCTGTTCAAGGGAATGTTAAGACTTGCCCAAAAAACTTTTGGAAATATGTAAGAAATTGTAATAAGGAATGCACGTTGTCGATCGAAACGCTCGGTTTGAAACAGAAAGAACACATTGGTTCGTTCACATAATATGAAGAAAAAAAAACGATTCAACACGTTATAGAACGCAAGTCCTAGATCAGAATGAAAAGGATTTGTATTCGGTGACAACGCTTAATGCGATTGAAAAATATTCAACACGTTGTCGATCGAATCGCTCGGTCTGAAACAGAAGTACATATTGGTTCGTCCACATAATATGAAGAAAAAAAAAACGATTCAACACGTTATAGAACGCAACTCCTAGATCAGAATGAAAAGGTTTTGTATTCGTATAATATGAAGAAAAAAAAACGATTCAACACGTTATAGAACGCAACTCCTAGATCAGAATGAAAAGGATTTGTATTCGTATAATATGAAGAAAAAAGAAACGATTCAACACGTTATAGAACATAACTCCTAGATCAGAATAAAAAGGATTCGTATTCGTATAATATGAAGAAAAAAAAAACGATTCAACACGTTATGGAACGCAACTCCTAGATCAGAATAAAAAGGATTCGTATAATATGAAGAAAAAAAACCATTCAACACGTTATAGAACGCAACTCCTAGATCAGAATGAAAAGGATTTGTATTCGGTGACAACGGTTAATGCGATTGAAAAATATTCAGCACGTTGTCGATCGAATCGCTCGGTCTGAAACAGGAAGTACACATTGGTTCGTTCACATAATATGAAGACAAAAAAACGATTCAACATGTTATAGAACGCAACGACTAGATCTGAATGAAAATAATTCGTATTCGGTGACAACGCTTAATGCGATTGAAAAATATTCATCACGTTGTCGATCGAATCGCTCGGTCTGAAACAGGAAGTACACATTGGTTCGTTCACATAATATGAAGAAAAAAACGATTCAACACGTTATAGAACGCAACGACTAGATCTGAATGAAAATAATTCGTATTCGGTGACAACGCTTAATGCGATTGAAAAATATTCAGCACGTTGTCGATCGAATCGCTCGGTCTGAAACAGGAAGTACACATTGGTTCGTTCACATAATATGAAGACAAAAAAACGATTCAACATGTTATAGAACGCAACTCCTAGATCAGAATGAAAAGGATTCGTATTCGGTGACAACGCTTAATGCGATTGAAAAATATTCAGCACGTTCTCGATCACAACGCCCGGTCTGAAACAGGAAGTAAACAATTGGTTCGTTCACATAATATGATGCAGTGGACTGCTTTTTTTTCAATATTGACATAACCACTGCCCTCTAGTGGATTTTATCAAAGACCACCAGTAAGAAATGAAATGTTAGAGAAGGTTTTCTGTACTAGCTGTTGAATTGAAAGGGGAGATGGCGCAAGCGTTAAGAACCCTCTGGAAGACGCTCTTTTTCAAGTGGGTACTTGAGATCGAAAAGGCAAGAAATTCCTAATGAAGAAGGGATTCATTAAGCGTCCTTTCTTGAAACGAGTTAAACCGGTTTTTCCTGTTAGTTAGTTTTTTTCTCTGGAGTGAATTTTTGAGTAAGACAAAGCTTGTTTTTTTTTCTTTATTTTGTTCAGTGAATCCCATACGTAAGTTACCACTCCTATCATTATTACCGTTTCTTATTTTATTAATTTGAAGGTTTTATTGCGAATATGCGGTTTTGGGTACTTGATGCATCATATCAGTTTTCATTGTTAAAGTATTTCGTTAATTACTCGAGGGTCAATTCCGTCCGTCTCTATTTTATGTGCTTCACACACAATATAACTCGTTTTCTTTATTGTAGATAATAACGTACTTTCTGAGTTTTTCTTTCTTTGAACACGTCATAGGGACGCCAGACGCCATTTTGTACGCTACCCCTTTTTGCTTCAAATTCTATTCCATTTATGATTTAAGGGCTAGTTATTATAATAAACTTGTTTCATGGTGGATGCGCTTGTGTTATGTAATATTCATAGTATTAATTTCTTAATTTCTACATATTTTTTTTTGGGCTTATTTTATGAATACTTGTAAATGTCACTGAAGCGTCCCCAAGCCAAGCCAATGATTCGATTACTTAGGTACGACCAACAGGGTAAATACTGTAATTGCATTAAGGAACCTTAATTATCATTTTTCCTTTTCTTTTATTATTATTATTTTTCTCTTCACTGGTGGAGTTGGGCAATACAGGACACATTTGAACGTGATAGCCAAGAGCGGAAATAATTCATATTTGTGTTGCGGGACAAACATACAACTTTTGTGGATTTTGCCCTTCCTAGTATCCCGCAGGCCGGATACCCTCGTATCTGCGTCGATTTCTGAGGCCGGATGCCCTTGCAGCTGCGTCTCTCTCCCCTGAGGCCGGGTACCGTTGTAACTGCGTCTCTAACCCTTTAGGCCGGATACCGTTGTATCTGCGTCGATTTCTGAGGCCGGATGCCCTTGCAGCTGCGTCTCTCTTCCCTGAGGCCGGGTACCGTTGTAACTGCGTCTCCAACCCTTTAGGCTGGATGCCCTTGCATCTGAGTCTAATCCTTCCAACAACCCCCTGACTGAACCCTACCCAATTCAGAACTGTTGTATGCTGTAACGTGACCCATCTCACTGAAGTATCGGTTAAGAGTCATCATTAAGGAGCTGATAGCTTTAGATGTAACTGATTCCACCAAGTGTACATTTCACATGAGATTTTCTCTCGCCAGTTGAACCTGTTGCCGTAGCTACGTAAAATCATACCCGTAGAGTAGATTATGTACCTAGTTGTTGCTGTTCTAAGGGGAGGTTTTCTCGCAGCTCTTTTTCCTCCCCTCTGCTGCGCCCTAGAGCTATGACATTGGAAATCGTCTCCAATGAAACCCGAAATAAACGTTTCTTGTTTGGGTTTAAATGTGTTGTTTTCTTTCGAATCTCCCAACCTCCCGTCAATTTTTCTATTAGTAATCAGGGTAAGTACTTTGGGTTGCCTACGTAATGTGGAGTCCTACCACAACCAGACGATCACGATTTTTGGCCATAGAGTAGTAAGGTGTCTTTAAAGTGCTGTCATTCGTAAGTATCTTCGAAGTAAAAAGAATTCTACAAGCATCACTGACCAGCGCAAGGTAATTTAAGGTCAGGACAGTACAATGAAGAAGAAAAAACGATTCAACACGTTATAGAACGCAACTCCTAGATCTGAATAAAAAGGATTCGTATTCGTATAATATGAAGAAAAAAACGATATAACACGTTATAGAACGCAACTCCTAGATCAGAATAAAAAGGATTCGTATTCGTATGATATGAAGGAAAAAACGATTCAACACGTTATAGAACGCAACGAATAGATCTGAATGAACAGGATTCGTATTCGGTGACAACGCTTAATGCGATTGGAAAATATTCAGCACATTGTCGATCGAATCGCTCGGTCTGAAAAAAAAAGTACACTATAGGCGTTTTCGGAAACTTACTCAGGGTTACTAACTCGATCCATTGAGGTCACGTGATGGATCTTCTCGGATCACCGATCCGGTTCTAAGTTCACGAACTTCTCAGGTTAGGATTTGGAAGTGTCAGCCGTAAGAATAACATAACGAAAACGTCATTCAAATTTATTATAAACTTTACACAATATATTTTATTGATGCAGAAACAGAGTTTACAAGAAAAAGTCGCAAGAATCTTCTTGCAATCTTGCAGAGAAATTTTATATTCCTATTGGAATTCCGTTTCATGGATGAATACGATACAGAGCCTGTTTACATTATATTACCAGAGACAGTTCTGGGATTATTGGATACACAAGACTCTTGATGCTCCAGGAACAAGCAGGAAATTCATGAAAACTTGAGTGTTTCGTCAATAATGGATCGTTGAATTGTGAAGATCTGGAAGTTTTCTTGGGGATTGGATCATCTCCAAGCTGCTAGCATGAGTTGTAATTTTCAAGAATAAA
Organism: Coccinella septempunctata; assembly: GCF_907165205.1. Lineage (NCBI taxonomy): Eukaryota > Metazoa > Arthropoda > Insecta > Coleoptera > Coccinellidae > Coccinella > Coccinella septempunctata. Next base: position 5,811,938 of record NC_058190.1, on the reverse strand, counting down.
TAAATAAATAACCAAATATATGATGATTTTATTCCCAGTCAGTTTTTCTGGGTTCCTGTTCCCAATTAATATTTGGATTTTCTGATGCTTTGCTTGAATTTATTGGGGTTCGCCATATCTTATAATTTGTAGTGTGACCTTCAAGTGATCAATATCAATATCTATTCATCAAAAATAGGAGCAAGAGGAGAATTGCTGCTATAGTGGAATTAGCTTATGAAACCACGCATTTCACATTGAGCCGAATTCTCTTCTCTTTCCATAATTATTGAGAATAAGAGTAGAAAGCTTATTCCCGCGTTTTTCAGATACAAAAACAAAACTGCAGTGCGCATGTGGTGATTTCGGAAACTTACCCGGGTTCATACGATCCCTAACCCTTGCGTTCGTTTACCTAACCCGAACATCCAACCCGTGTTCGGAAAGTACGGTGCTGCTAACTCGATCACTAGCTTTGTTTTGGTTCGCAGTTGAGGTGGTTCTGAATCGGTTCAAAGCAGTGGAGCAGCAATGGTGTGGGAAGCTACACGCATGCTACGCGCGAGCTTACGCTGAATAAATAAATATGCCACTGTTTTGAACCGTTCTGGAACCATCCTAAAAGCGAACCAAAACAGGCCTACTAACTCGGGTTGTTTTACCGTAACCCTACACAAAAGCAGGGTCGTTCGAATCGCTAGAGTCACCGCATGCGCACTGCAGTTTAGTTTTGTATCTGAAAAACGCGGGAATAAGCTTTCTACTCTTATTCTCAATATTTATGGAAATAGAAGAGAATTCGGCTCAATGTGAAATGTGTAGTTTCATTAGCTAATTCCACTATAGCTGCAATTTTCTTCTTGCTCCTAATTTTGATAAATAGATATTGATATTGATCACACTACAAATTTTAAGATATGGCAAACGCCAATGAATTCAAGCAAAGCATCAGAAAATCCAATTATTAATTGGGAACAGGAACCCAAAAAAACTGACTGGGAATAAAATCATTCCATATTTTGTTATTTATTTATTTATTCTTGAAAATTACAACGCTCAAACTAGCAGCCCCTCCCAATTTCGGTAAAATCTTGGTTATTGTTTTCTTGAGGTCCTGGGGAACTGCAGATTCTAGGATGATCCAATCCCCAAGAAAACTTCCAGATCTTTACATTTCAACGATCTATTATTGACGAAACGCTCAAGTTTTTATGAATTTCTTGCTTGTTCTTGGAGCATCAAGAATCTTGGGTATCCAATAATCCCAGAACTGTCTCTGGTAATCTAATGTAAACAGGCTCTGTACGAAACGTACAATAAATATCCAAAATTAAATATATCAAAAATTTATAAACTCAATTCAACCAAATATTTCCATTCGAAATTATTTAGATCATCCGCTCTTTCATAATTGTTATTTCCTGTGTAAGTAGGCCAGGTGAGACAAAGGATTGCAATAGTTTGCTTTAATATCTAACATTCCTTAATCCAACTACGGCAATTTTGCAAGTAAAGAAAAATGTACTGAATATGCAGAATGTAAGTCGATTTCGATTATGTGGTCTTGACGTCACTGTACAATTTGACTATATATAGTTTGTTAGATTAGGAAATAAACGTTCATTATCAAGTGATCCGCATTATCAATCTCAATCCTCGAGTCCCTAAGTTTTCACCAACCCAGAACTCTTAGAACTTGAGGTATAATTGAGATACCACCCCAACATTGGTCCTTCGAGCCGGATCAAACCAACATTGGCCCTTCGAGCCTACACAATCAACCACCAGGGACTTTGGAATACATCCACTAGACCCATACCAAGAAGCAGTCAACGGACTCAACCACCAGGGAAATACATCCACTGGGCACACAACAAAAAGCAGTCAACAATCAACCAACAGGGACTTTGGAATACATCCACTGAACCCACATCAAGAAGCAGTCATCGGACTTACAACCCTTTGACTCAACCACCAGGGAAATACATCCACTGGGCACACATCAAGAAGCAGTCATCGGACTTACAACCCTTTGACTCAACCACCAGGGAAATACATCCACTGGGCACACATCAAGAAGCAGTCATCGGACTTACAACCCTTTGACTCAACCACCAGGGAAATACATCCACTGGGCACACAACAAGAAGCAGTCAACGGACTCAACCACCAGGAACATTGGAAAACACCCACTGTATCCACGATCCACAGGAAATTAACCACCCACATAATATCCAGCCACTGAATCCATCAGCCAGCAACACAAAGATCAAAAAAAAAAAAGATTGAAAACCTCATCGCCGAGCAACTCGGGAAAAAAACGAAGAAAACTGCGGCAGGAAGATGGCACTATTGGATGAAGAATGGGACAACTTTGAACGAGAGTTCGACGAAATTCATCAAAAACTGATAAATATTATGGAGTACTGCAGGGGACTCCTGAAACCAGAAAATCGCAGATCCAGCGCATCTCTGGAAGCAGAAGAACTGCAGGAGAGTGAAAAAGCTGTTCTCAAGCTTACACAGCAGCCATATTTTCAAAATGACATTGAGTTGATCATCAAAACAGGAAAGATGAAGAAGTCCAGCAACCTGGAAAGCCTTAACCCATATATAGATCACGAAGGCTTACTCAGAGTAGATGGGAGAATAAATAGCGCAACCCTGAAATATAGCCAAAGACATCCAATTACTCCACCCACAAGGAGCTACATTACTAACCTCATAATAAGAAACACTCACTTCGGATGGATTATTAGCGGAACCGCATCATCGAGTCTACAATTTCGTGTAGCAAGCTTGATCACGAATTTGAATGAAAATTCACAACTCACAAAACTATGTATAAAGAATTCATGCAGGAATACATTGCGCTAGGTCATATGAAAATTGCTAGCTCAAATAATTCAGCGAAGAGGTATTATATTCCACATCAACCTGTATTGAAAGAAGAACGTGATACGACAAAGCTAAGAGTCGTATTCGATGCAAGCGCAAAGACAAGTACCGGACTCAGCCTAAACGACATACTTCACACAGGACCTAAACTACAGCAAGATCTCATAGATATTCTGATAAGATGGAGAAAACACAAAATAGCCATAACAGCTGACATCGAGAAAATGTATAGGCAGGTGAAATTGGACAGAGAAAACCAGCCATTACACTCTATACTCTGGAGAAACACCAAAGATGAGCCAATTCAAACCTACGAATTAACCACTGTAACCTACGGTACAGCACCAGCAGCTTACCTGGCCATAAGAACAATGAGACAACTAGCTACAGATGAAAAGAAAAACCACCCCCTTGCGGCTGAAATAGTGCTACGGGATTTCTACGTGGACGATCTTCTGAGTGGCGCTGACACCATTGAAGAAGCACGACAAAAGGAAGTAACTGACCTACTCAAAAAGGGAGGATTCAATATAAGAAAGTGGAAATATAACGTACTGACCGAAAGCGAATCCACCGTCACGCTGGACGACAAAAATGGACCAACCAAGACGCTCGGTATAACATGGACTCCCAGAGAAGATAATATTCAGTATCTAATAAAACGAAACTCCGAACATCGGTTAACAAAAAGAAAAATCTTATCAGAAATCGCAACAATCTTCGATCCTCTTGGATTATTATCTCCAGTCATTATACAGGCGAAACTGTTAATGCAAGAAATATGGAAAACCAACACATCTTGGGATGAACCACCACCAGAGCACATCAGGAACACCTGGAAAAACTTCAGAAACGAGCTTCCAAAATTAGAAGAAATTCAGGTTCAACGCTGGATTCACCTACGGCGTGGTCAACCCTTGGAAATACATGGATTCTCAGATGCATCCCTGAAAGCATATGGCGCTGCAGTATACATAAAAACAACAGACACAAATGGGAATACCCACGTGGGACTCCTGGCTTCCAAATCAAAAGTATCACCACTAAAAAATACAAAGACAATCCCGCAGTTAGAACTCTGCGCAGCCCTTCTTCTAGCCAAACTCATCAAACGCTGCGTTACGGCCCTGAATCACAACAATTCAAAAATATCCACCTGGTCCGACTCTCAAGTAGTAATATCATGGATAAACGCTGACGCTGGAAAGTGGAAAATGTTCGTCGCGAACAGAGTTCGAGAAATTCATAACCTGCTAGGTCAAGGTCACTGGTACTACTACCGTTGGAAACAATATCACTTGCATTCAACGATAAACTCCAGCACGAACATCGTAATAATCATTGTCATTGTTTTACTTATTGTTTACTTTTTGAAACATAGGAAACAACAACAAGCACCGGCTGATGCACACGCGAGCAATAGACCAGTTCATCCTGAGGAGATCGAGCTGCAGCCAATATACAATGACTCCAGACTAGGTGTCCAGCTCCAGGGATGACAACCACCAACAAAGACATCAAGACCCCAACCACTTCACCATGGCCGCCGGGAATATGTACGAAACGTACAATAAATATCCAAAATTAAATATATCAAAAATTTATAAACTCAATTCAACCAAATATTTCCATTCGAAATTATTTAGATCATCCGCTCTTTCATAATTGTTATTTCCTGTGTAAGTAGGCCAGGTGAGACAAAGGATTGCAATAGTTTGCTTTAATATCTAACATTCCTTAATCCAACTACGGCAATTTTGCAAGTAAAGAAAAATGTACTGAATATGCAGAATGTAAGTCGATTTCGATTATGTGGTCTTGACGTCACTGTACAATTTGACTATATATAGTTTATTAGATTAGGAAATAAACGTTCATTATCAAGTGATCCGCATTATCAATCTCAATCCTCGAGTCCCTAAGTTTTCACCAACCCAGAACTCTTAGAACTTGAGGTATAATTGAGATACCACCCCAACAGGCTCTGTATCGTGTATAAATATTCATCCATGAAATGAAGTTCCAATAGGAATATAAAATTTCTCCGCAAGATTGCAAGAAGATTCTTACGACTTTTTCTTATAAACTCTGTTTCTGCATCAATAAAATGTGTAAAGTTTATAATAAATTTGAATGACGTTTTGGTTATGTTATTCTCACGACTGACACTTCCAAATCCTAACCTGATAAGTTCGTGAACTTAGAACCGGGTCAGTAATCCGAGAAGATCCGTCACGTGACCTCAATGGATCGAGTTAGTAACCCTGAGTAAGTTTCCGAAAACGCCTAAGGATTCGTATTCGGTGACAACGCTTTATGCGACTGAAAAATATTCAGCACATAACTATAACGTGTTGAATCGTTTTTTTCCTTCATATTATACGAATAAAAATCCTTTTCATTCAGATCTAGGACTTGCGTTCTATAACGTGCTGAATCTTCTTTTTTTTCCTTCTTATTATGTGAACGAACCAATGTGTACTTTCAGTTTCAGACCGAGCGATTCGATCGACAACGTGCTGAATATTTTTCAATCGCATAAAGCGTTGTCACCGAATACGAATCCTTCTCATTCAGATCTAGTCGTTGCGTTCTATAACTTGTTGAATCGTTTTTTTTTTCTTCATATTATACGAATACGAATCCTTTTCATTCAGATCTAGTCGTTGTGTTCTGAAACGTGTTGAATCGTTTTTTTTTCCTCATATTATACGAATACGAATCCTTTTTATTCATATCTAGGAGTAGATCTGACTCCCAAGGCCGAAATGCTGCAGGCTATGATGTTGGAGCTCCAGTATTGGCAATCTGTTACTTCTATTGTCCTATTTCCTAATTTCCTATTTCTAACTTGTGTGACACTCGATCGAGTGCTTTATTGGGCATGGTCATGAATGGGTGCTGACGTCCGGAGTTGGTCCGACTTTGTTCGTCTTATCGTTTCTTCTTTCTTCTTGCTCGACCGGGAGTATGCAGATTTTGGTTATAGGTCTTCTGATCTCTTTCCCATCTTTGCATCGTATCGTAGCCACTCTCACAAATCCGTCGTTTCCTGGGTGACACTGCGTCACTCTTCCCAAGGGCCAATAGTTGGGATTAACGTTGTCCTGTTTGACTAGTACGATATCTCCTATTTTCATGTTTTCTTTTTTATCCGTCCATTTGCTCCTTTGTTGCAATCTGGAGAGATATTCCGATGTCCATTTCTTCCAGAAGTCTTGTTTCGTTTTTTGTATAAGCCTCCATCTATCTTGTAGGGTGATATTCTTTTCATTGATCTCTGGTTCAGGGATTGAATGTAGTGATTTTCCTATGAGGAAATGTCCAGGCGTCAGCACATCTAATTCTTGTGGATTTTCGGTGATTGGGATAAGAGGGCGAGAGTTGAGGCATGCTTCTATTTGACATAGGAGTGTACTCATTTCTTCAAAGGTCAGTTTGTGATCTCCAACAATTCTTCGTAGGTGAAACTTCGTAGATTTTACGCCAGCTTCCCATAGTCCGCCGAAATGAGGGCTGCCAGGTGGTATGCGGTGCCATTTTATCGATTTTTCTGCTAATGCCTTCTCTATTGAACTTTCATTAATGGCTTCTTGATATTCTTTGTCAAGTATACGTTTAGCTCCGATGAAATTGGTTCCATTGTCACTGAATATTGCAGAGCATAACCCACGTCGCGAGGTGAATCTTCTGAATGCAGCCATGAATGCTTCTGTAGAAAGGTCACTTACTGCTTCCAGATGTATTGCCTTTGTTGCGAGACAGACGAAAATGGAGATGTATCCCTTGAAGGATTTGGATCCTCTACCTCTGGATAATCTCATTTGTATCGGGCCGGCATAGTCTATCCCAACATTAGTGAATGGGTGGGAGGGATTGACTCTTTCTCTCGGTAGATTTCCCATTTTCTGGACACATGGAGTGGAACGATATCGAGTGCATATAACACAACTCCTTATTATGTGTTTGATTTTATTTTTTCCATGTGGTATCCAGTATTCTTGTCTAACTTGACTTAATGTCAGTTGTGTTCCTCCATGCAGGGTTTCGTAGTGTGCGTTTCGGATAATTATGTCAGTCAGATGGCATTTTGTTGGTAGAATTATTGGGTGTCTTTGGTTGAAGCTCAGAGATGAGTTTTGTAATCTACCTCCAACACGAAGCACTCCCTCTTCGTCTATGTAGGGGTCCAAGTTTTTAAGGTGATCAGTCTTTTTGATAGTTAGATTGTTGTTTAATCTGGTTAATTCCTCTTGAAAATGTTCATTCTGGACCAATTTTATGAGTGTTGTTTTCGCCCATTGAAGTTCGGTCGGTGTGATGAATGGGGGTGCTCGCTTTTTTGGTAACTCGGTCGCATTCCTGGATCTGCAATTGTCTATGAACCTTTTGCAATAGGCCATCACTCGTTTTGTCTTCTTCCAGGATGAGAATTTTGTTAACAATTCTAAAGGTCCATTGGTCTTGGTGGTAAACACCGTTATTTCTTGAAATTCTTCGTTATTCATTACGATTTCTTTTGGAATCCCTTCAGTTCTCTTGATTTCACTACTTGATGTTTTGAGCCATGCAGGTCCATTCCACCATAATGTGTTTTTCTGGAGTTTACTTGGTAGCGCGCCTCTGGATAGTAAATCAGCTGGATTCTCCTCCGATTTCACGTAGTTCCATTGAACTTGACCTAGTAAGCGATGAACTTCGTTGACTCGGTTGACTATGAAGACGTTTTGCTTGTTCGGAGTTTTCTGTAACCAGGCTAACACAACTTTTGAGTCTGACCATGTGTAAATATTTATGTCGGCGATCTTCAGGGCTGTAATTGTTCGTTTCATCAGTTTCGCCAATAATGTTGCGGCACAAAGTTCCAATTGCGGGATAGTTAATTTGTTTTTTACAGGTGCAACTTTTGTTTTGGCTACTAGCAATGTTGTCTGGGTTTTGTCCTTCACGACTGCTTTGGTGTATATTGCTGCTCCATAGGCTCTTTGCGATGCATCACAGAATCCGTGTAGTTCAATGGGCTGCTCTGGATTATACTAGTAGTTGCAGGTTTTCTATTATTGGCAGTTCTTCTTTGAATTTGTCCCACGCTGTTTGGATTTCTGTAGGAATAGCTTCATCCCATTTTTTACCAGTTTTCCATATGTCTTGCATAATTATTTTCGCCTTGATTACAATTGGAGCCATGAGACCTAATGGATCGAATATTGAAGCAATTTCAGATAGCACTTGTCTTTTTGTGTTTATTCGATTGGAAGTTTGTTTAATAGTGTATTGGAAGTTATCATTTTGTGGTGACCATTTAATTCCCAGAATTCTGGTTATGTCCTCTCTGCTGTTGAAATCTTGAAAGGACGTATCATCATTTAATGTGAGATTGCTTTTCCATTTTCGAATGTTGAATCCTCCCTTGAGAAGTAGCGTTTTAACTTCTTGTCTGATTTTTTGTGCCTCTTCTTTGTTGTGGGCGCCGGAGAGAAAATCATCGACGTAGAAATCTTCAAGTATCAGTTCCGCAGCTCTCGGGAATTTGTCGCATTCATCCATGGCTAATTGGTGCATGGTTCTTATAGCAAGGTAGGCAGCGGGAGCGGTTCCGTAGGTGACTGTCGTGAGTTGATATTCCTGGATTGGGTCATTTTTGTTGAACCTCCATAAAATAGTGTGGAATGTTTGATCATCTTCATGTAGTTTAACCTGCCTGTACATTTTTTCCACATCTGCAGTCAACGCGATTTCGTATTTTCGCCATCTCAATAATATATCAATCAAGTCTTGTTGAAGCTTGGGACCAGTGTGTAATATATCATTTAAACTGATTCCGGTACTGATCTTCTGGCTCGCGTCGAATACGACACGCAGTTTTGTTGTTTCTCTGTCCTCTTTTATTACTGCTTGATGCGGAATGTAGTATCTTGTGCTGGTCGTCTGATTTGCTGGAGTCATGTGTTTTAGTTCGATATATTCCCACATGAATTCTTTGTACATTGCTTCCAATTTCTCGTCCTTTTCGAACTTCTTCTCTATCTGCAAAAGTCGAGCGATGGCGGTTTTTCTTGATTGTCCTAGCAATTGTTCCTTCTCCTTGAATGGCAGTCGTACAGTATATGTGCCATCCTGATTCCTTGTGTAAGTTTTCTTGAAGAATTCTTGGCAGGGACTTTCTTGGCTGTTGTTGTTTGTGAGGGTATCTGCTTCTTCTATTTCCCAGAATTTTGTTATCTGTATTTCCGGTGCAGTGGTGGCGATCATACTGGTTATTTGGAGTTGCGGACCAGCTGATGTGTTACCGGAGAGAATCCATCCTAACTCAGTGTTTTGTGCAAGCAGACCATTTTTAGATTTTTTAACACCATCCTGTACGATTTCCGTATATAAGTCGATTCCTAGGAGAATGTCGATATTTCCGGGTTTGTAGTAAGTGGGGTCGGCAAGGATTACGTTGTTCCAATTTTCGTCAGCAGTTATCGGTTGTTGAGGCATGGAGCTGGTCAATTTTGGTAGGATGTATAGCTCGGCTTGTAATTTGAAGTCGCTTGAAAATCTTGGTTTCATCCCGGTGTGGATTTTCCATTTTGAAGTCCCTGCGTCGCAAGATCCTAACCCTGTTATGTTCGCATGATGCCTTTGCTTGGGCATTCCTAAGGTATTTGCGGCTCCTTCAGTTATAAATGATACTTGGGAGCCTGGATCAATAAGAACTCGCATAAGTTCATGGTACCCTTTGTTGTTTTCAACATTAACGAATGCTGTGGCCAGGATGGGGATGGTTGGTCCATCATTGTTATTTGAAGCTTTTCCTAGATGGGACTCGAATCCATTTTCATGCTCTCTTGTGCGTTGACTTTTGGAGGTATCTTGCTTCTGTCCTTGCTGATTTAAATTTGTTTTGAAGTTCCGATAATTTTCCCAATGCAATGATGAGTGATGAAAGTTGTCACATTTGAAGCAGAGATTCTTGCTCGGGCATTTCGTATTGCTCGGATGCTTCAAACAATTCTTGCAGAGGTGTTGTTTGCGTACAAAATCGTTTCGTTCTTTTACTGACATATCCTTGAATTTTTGGCAACGGAAAATTTCATGGTTGCTGTCACATAAACTGCATGATTGTAAGTCGGTGTGGTAGTTTTGAAATTTATGTCTTTGTCCTGTTGATGGATGATCTGATTTTTTGATTGTGCCTCGAAGTGCTTCGAGGGATTGGAATCGATTTTCTAGAAACTCCAAAAGATCTGCCAGTGCTTGAATATCCTTGTGTGTTGTGGTAGATTGTTCATAGAGCCTTCTTGAATCGCTGTCTAATTTCTTTAGCAGCATATGCGCTATTATGTTGCTACCCAATTGTTCGGCTGGGATTCCCATATTTTCAATGGCTCTCAGATTTTCTTGAACAGTGTCGTGAAGTTTTTTAATGGATGCTGCCGACTCTTGTTGCAAAATTGGTAGATTCAAGATGTTGTCGGCGTACTTGCTGAAGAGAAGTCTGTTGTTGTTGTACCTCCTCTTTATCAATTCCCAGGCGATAGGGTAGTTTCTTGATGATACTTCTAAATGTTGAATGAGCTTCGCTGCTTCACCCCTGGTTTGGCTCTTCAGGTACTGCATTTTTTCAGCGTCCCCTAGTTCATGGTTTTGGTGTATGGTTTGAATGAATATATCTCGGAATGTGATCCAGGTCTCGTAGTCACCAGTGAAGATAGGGATGCTGATCCGTGGTAAATTTATGGAAATGTTTTTGTTTTGGAACTGTTTAGTATCAGTCGGAGAAGCAGTGATTATTTCTTCTATGATTTCCTCATATTTGGTTCTAAATTTTTCGAAGACTCCGGTTTTCTTGTATTTGACTATTTCTTCTTCATTGATAGTTAGCATCTGTTCATAGAGTGCTTCTATGTCCCGCCAGATCCTGGTTAGGTTTGCTTCGAGGAAGTTGTATATTTTGGGATGTAGTTGGCACTGTATTTTTGCTTGGGCCCTTTCCATTTCCCTTTTGAATAAATCCAATTTTATTTGAATTTGAAGGATGAAAGGGTGGTGGTAGCTGACTTCTTCTGACATCGGAGTGGACTTCTGCCATGTATTGATATAGTTCTTGATTTCTTGGTAGCATTTGGATATCTGACCATGTAAATCTTGTTTGAAGTAGGAATGCTCTTCATCAAGGGATTTCCGGAGTTCGTTATGATTTTCTTGGAATTTGTTCAGTAGATCTGCGGCCATCATGGATTTTTTCTTGAAGTATTCCTCTGTTTTGCGTGCGGACCCGTCTTTCTTGAGTGAAGATAATATTTTGCTCAGGTCTTGGCCAATAGTCATTTGTTCTCCCAATTTTTCTTCCATGTTGGTTGAAGGTTTCATGAAATCTCTGCTTTGAAGATTTTTTTTTTTTTTTTGTTGATTTTCCGGAAGGCTAGTTCACGGGCTCGTAGTTGGCGCTGGAAGGCTTCTTCGCGGATGCGGGTGTTGGCTCTGGAGGGTTTCTGCTGGCGCTAGATTTGGCTCTGGGAGGCTTCCCCACAGGCGTTGATGATTTAATTGAGATGAGGGTCGTAAATCCTTAGCTCTTATTTTTTCCAGTGGACTCGGTGTGTTCCCTGGCTTTTTTGAATTTTTGATCCGGAAGGCTTGTTCACGGGCTCGGATTTGGCGCTGGATGGCTTCTTCACGGATGCTGTTGTTGGCTCTGGAGGGCTTCTGCTGGCGCTGGATTTGGCTCTGGAAGACTTCCCCACAGGCGTTGATGATTTGATCGAGATTAGGGTCGTAAATCCTTTCTCTCGATCCGGCTCGAAGGACCAAAAAATGTTGTTTCTTTGGTCGAAACAACACTTGCTTGAAGTTTTTAGGGCAACTGAACGACCAGACTCAGAACGTTCAAGGGATTGTCTTAACTCCACAGTTGCCGAAGAGGTATATTGATCAAACTAAAGATGAATGATGATTTTATTAATTACAATCTAAGCTTATATACTAAGTCGAACAATGACGATAGAAATAACATTGCCATATTTGGTATTACTGCACTGACGGAGTCCCCGGTTGCATCAATTGTTTCTAGCCAGTCAGCAGAATTCGGTAGATCGACGGCTCGCTCGGCGTGACCCAGTTTTGTGAATAATTCAGATGGAATTTTCCATATTATTGAACTTGATTATTTTTTAGAATAATGTTCGAATTTCGAACAACGTTATAGAACGCAACGACTAGATCTGAATGAGAAGGATTCGTATTCGGTGACAACGCTTTATGCGATTGAAAAATATTCAGCACGTTGTCAGATCTAGTCGTTGCGTTCTAAAACGTGTTGAATCTTTTTTTTTTCTTAATATTAAACGCATACGAATTCTTTCCATTCAGATCTAGGAGTTGCGTTCTATAACTTGTTGAATCGTTTTTTTTTCTTCATATTATACGAATACGAATCCTTTTCATTCAGATCTAGTCGTTGCGTTCTATAACGTGTTGAATCGTTTCTTCTTCATATTATACGAATACGAATCCTTTTCATTCAGATCAATTTGTTGCGTTCTATAACGTGTTGAATCATTTTTTTCCTTCATATTATACGAATACGAATCCTTTTCATTCAGATCTGAAAGTTGCGTTCTATAACGTGTTGAATCGTTTTTTTTCCTTTATATTATGTGAACGAACCAATGTGTACTTTCTGTTTCAGACCGAGCGATTCGATCGACAACGTGCTGAATATTTTTCAATCGCATTAAGCCTTATCACCGAATACGAATCCTGTTCATTCAGATCTAGTCGTTGCGTTCTATAACGTGTTGAATCGTTTCTTTTCTTTATATTGTACACATTGGTTCGTTCACATAATATAAAGAAAAAAAAAACGATTCAACACGTTATAGAACGCAACTCCTATATCTGAAATAACGTGTTGAATCGAAAATGAATTGAAAATGTGAACGAACCAATGTGTACTCGGTCTGAAACAGAAAGTACACATTGGTTCGTTCACATAATATAAAGAAAAAAAAACGATTCAACACGTTATAGAACGCAACACCTAGAGCTGAATAGAAAGGATAGTTGCGTTCTATAACATGTTGAATCGTTTTCTTTTCTTCATATTATTTGAACGAACCAATGTGTACTTTCTGTTTCAGACCGAGCGTTGTGATCGACAACGTCCCGAATAGTTGTCTATTGCATTAAGCGTTGTCACCGAATACGAATCCTTTTTTTCATTCAGATCTAGGAGTTGCGTTCTATAACGTGTTGAATCTTTTTTTTCTTCATGTAAACGAAGCAATGTGCTGAATATTTTTCAATCGCATAAAGCGTTGTCACCAAATACGAATCCTTTTCATTCAGATCTAGTCGTTGCGTTCTATAACGTGTTGAATCGTTTTTTTTCTTAATATTAAACGCATACGAATTCTTTTCATTCAGATCTAGGAGTTGCGTTCTATAACGTGTTGAATCTTTTTTTTCTTTATATCATGTAAACGAAGCAATGTGTGAAGAAAAAAACGATTCAACAGGTTATAGAACGCAACGAATAGATCTGACAACGTGCTGAATATTTTTCAATCGCATAAAGCGTTGTCACCGAATACGAATCCTTTTCATTCAGATCTAGTCGTTGCGTTCTATAACGTGTTGAATCGTTTTTTTATTGGAATTATTATGTATTTCGTGTTAGTATTCGATGTTCGGAATATATATTGATGTATGTCAAGAACAATTGATGAAGTTGTCAATAATAAAGAAGTGCTAAGTTTTTCCCGTGTGATAAATACCAATCTTTATCACTATTGTTCAACGAATTTGTACAATTGGTTATGGGCCCAGTGTTCGTATAAATAGACACTGAAGACATCGTTGAAAAATGAGTGACAAAATAGACGTTGGTAGCATTACGAAATTCACCGGACAAAACTATCACCAATGGATGTTCTAGCTGAAATGTGCCCTGAAGGCAAAAGGCCTTTATGGTCTTGTAGATGGAACAATGGAAAAACCAGCTGCGACCCAGGCTGCAGGATTAGATAGTTGGTACAGAAAGGATGCACAAGCTATGTTTCTTATTACATCAGCCATGGACTTCGAGCAGATTACTCTTATAGAAAATTGCGAAACCTCGAAGGCAATGAAAGAGAAACTTGACTCAATATATTGTCAAAAGTCAGAAGTTAATAAACTCATGGCACATGAAAAGTTTCACCAATATCGTATGGATCCCAATGACTCTGTGGCAAAGCATGTAGCCAAAATCGAAAATTTTGCACAGCAAATCAAAGATTGTGGTGATTCTGTCAGTGAAACTGCCATAGTAACAAAAATCTTAAACACATTGCCACCGAAATATAGGAATGTAAGGCAAGCCTGGCTGTCAATGGATGAGAGAAAGCAAACAGTGAAGAACCTGACTGCCAGACTCCAAGATGAAGAACAAAGTTTGACAATGTTAGAAGAAGAACAGGAAGCTCTCGCCACAATGACTTTGAACACAAAGAAGAAAGGTACGCCAAATGCAGCTAAGAAGAAAAGATTCCCATTCAAATGCTTTTCTTGCCATAAACGTGGTCATATGTCAAAGGACTGTTACGTTTCAAAGCAATCAAATCAAACAAAATATAGTGAATCGAATAGAAGAAATGAAACAGCACTAAATATTGAAATAGAGGAGCTCAATATCACACAGTGTAATGATATCTGGATCCTAGATAGTGGTGCTTCAGCACATATGTCCTATAGAAGAGATTATTTCTCTGAGTTCGAAGAACTTGAAAGCCCTTCTCATGTATACCTAGGATATAGTAAAAGCCTAGAAGTGAAAGGAAAAGGCACAGTAAAAATTCAGAAATTAATAGATTGGTTTGATTCTTACATACAAGATGTACTCTTCATCCCAGACCTGAGAAAAAATCTTATATCTGAAGGAGTTCTGACGAGTAGGAACATGAAGATAATCAAGGAGGGTACTTATGCCAAAATATATCTAGAAGGAGACCTTGTAGCTAGTGCTTTGCAGCAGAAAACAAATAATCTATACAAGATACTTATTCGTACAGTTTGCAACAACACTGAAGCAACTGTAACAGAACAAGTCAGAGAATCTATGGAAATTTGGCACAAAAGGCTTGGTCACATAAACAAGCAATACTTGAAAGATATGGTCCAGATAAATCTTGTAAAAGGAGTAACAATGAGTGATATTGACAATTTCCAATGTGAAGCCTGTATACTAGGCAAGCAGCATAGAAAAAGTTTTTCCAAGTCAACAAGAGTCAACAAAAGTGCTCCCGGAAAACTTGTTTATAGTGATATATGTGGACCTATTGCAACATCATCGGTATCAGGTGCTCGTTATATGTTATTGTAGCAGAAAACAAATAATCTATACAAGATACTTATTCGTACAGTTTGCAACAACACTGAAGCAACTGTAACAGAACAAGTCAGAGAATCTATGGAAATTTGGCACAAAAGGCTTGGTCACATAAACAAGCAATACTTGAAAGATATGGTCCAGATAAATCTTGTAAAAGGAGTAACAATGAGTGATATTGACAATTTCCAATGTGAAGCCTGTATACTAGGCAAGCAGCATAGAAAAAGTTTTTCCAAGTCAACAAGAGTCAACAAAAGTGCTCCCGGAAAACTTGTTTATAGTGATATATGTGGACCTATTGCAACATCATCGGTATCAGGTGCTCGTTATATGTTATTGTTCAAAGATAGCTGTACAGGATACCGAGTAGCTTACTTCATAAAGCACAAAAGTGATACTTTTGAATGTTTTGTTAGATACAATAACATTGTCAAAACAAAGTTCGGACACTCAGTGAATGCTCTCCATGTTGACAATGGTTCTGAATACACAAACAAAGAACTGGAAATGTACATGATGAAAGAGGGTATTGAATTAGAAACTACCGCACCATATACACCAGAACAAAATGGAAGATGTGAAAGAGAGAATAGAACCATTATGGAAAGTGTGCGAACCATGCTTATCAGTGCAAACGCACCACACTATCTGTGGGCAGAAGCAGCGAATACTGCTATATACATTTTGAATCGAACACCATCCAAGCAGTGCGAAACCACACCTTATGAACAATGGACAGGCGAAAAACCATATTTAGGTCATGTCAAAACCTTCAGATGTGTTGCATATGTACATACTCCTAATCAGAAGAGAACAAAGCTTCAACCTAAAAGTCAAAGAATGGTTTTTGTAGGATATGATAAGAATTCCACAAATTACCGTTTATACAATCCCCAGAATCGCAAGATTACAATATCTTGTAATGTGATGTTTCAGGAAGAGAAAAATGGATTTATGAATAAACAAGAAGAGATTCCGGTATTAATTGAGTTCACAGATGATAACTTTGAAAATCCAATATCAGACATTCAGCCAGAGGATAATTTTCAACCATACGAAGAAATCGGACCTAATGAAGATAATGAAAGACCAAGAAGAAACGTCAAGTTTCCGGAAAAATTAAGAGATTTTGAAGTTGAGCTGAACCTGGTGGAACTAGAAGTTCCAAATACCTATGAAGAAGCAATACATTGCGAAAACGCTGATAAGTGGATAGAAGCAATACAAGAAGAAATACGTGCTCTGGAACAAAATAAAGTATGGATTATACAAAAACTTCCTGAAGGACGAAAAGCGATTGGATCAAAATGGGTATTCAAACTAAAATATGACAATCAAGGTGAAATAGAAAGATATAAAGCAAGACTGTGTGCAAAAGGCTTTGCTCAAAAGGAAGGACGTGATTATCATGAAATATTTTCTCCTACAACACGGTTTGATTCAATTAGAGTAATTCTGTCGGTTGCTGCCCACGAAGGATACAAAATCAAGCAGTTTGATGTTAAAACAGCTTTTTTGTATGGAGAACTCTCAGAAGAAGTTTATATGGAAATTCCTGAAGGTTTTCCCAAGTATGGCAATGAAGTTTGTAAACTGGTAAAATCATTATATGGATTAAAACAAGCACCCAGATGCTGGAACCATAAATTTGACAATTAATTGACAGTACTAAAAAAATTCGGTTCTGAGCAATGCCAAGCAGATAAATGTATCTATCGAGGATATGTACAGGAACACAAAGTTCTGCTCATTATTTATGTCGACGATGGTCTGTTGATATCGCCATCTGACAAAGCACTGGATATTTTCCTTAGAGAATTAGGTGAATGCTTTGAAATTAAGGTAGGCGATATCAATTATTATGTTGGACTTGAAATTATAGAGAACAAGGAGAGAAACTCTATATTTCTGCATCAAACGAGATATATAAAGAAAATTGTGAATAAGTTTGGAATGAATCAGTGTAACCCCTCAGAAACACCAGCTGACCCAAATACTGATCTTATGAGAATTGAAACAGACATTAACTTTGAAGGTCCCTATAGAGAATGTGTGGGATCATTAATGTTTGCTGCAATCGTTTCAAGGCCAGATATTGCATATTCAGTGGGAGTCGCAAGCCGATTCCTGAATAATCCTACTGTAGCTCAGTGGAATGCTGTCAAGAGGATTATCAGATATCTGAAAAATACTGCCAATTATGGAATAGAATATTTGAGACAACCAGAGTACAACCTGAATGGTTTCTGTGACGCTGACTACGCATCAGACAAAGAAACAAGAAGGTCCACTACCGGATACGTGTTCAAGGCTTCAGGAGGTCCAATTACGTGGTCCAGCAAAAGGCAAGCAGGTGTTACCTTATCAACAACAGAAGCAGAATATGTAGCTGCATGCCAAGCAACCAAAGAAGCTGTATGGTTACGTCAGTTGCTGAATGATATTGGTGTATCATTGAAGGGTGCAACTCCTCTACATATAGACAACCAAGGTGCTATCAAGCTCATTCACAACCCTGAATTTCACAGCCGTACGAAACATGTGGATGTTCAATTCCATTTTGTTCGGGAAAAATACTATTGTGGTGAAATATCTCCTAAATACGTCCCAACAAAAGAACAAGAGGCTGATTTTTTTTACAAAAGCTCTATTAAAAGAAGCTTTTCTAAGACTCAGATATTTGTTGGGCATGAAAACTTATAGTGATTGAGACTCACAATGAGTGTGTTTTTAGTGTTCTTGGTGATATTTACAACACTCAATAAGTGGGAGTATTGGAATTATTATGTATTTCGTATTAGTATTCGATGTTCGGAATATATATTGATGTATGTCAAGAACAATTGATGAAGTTGTCAATAATAAAGAAACGTTAAACATGCTAAGTTTTTCCCGTGTGATAAATACCAATCTTTATCACTATTGTTCAACGAATTTGTACAATTTTTTTCCCTTCATATTATACGAATAAGAATCCTTTTCATTCAGATCTAGGAGTTGCGTTCTATAACGTGTTGAATCTTTTCTTTCTTCATATCATGTAAACGAAGCAATGTGTGAAGAAAAAAACGATTCAACACGTTATAGAACGCAACTCCTAGATCTGAATGAAAAGGATTCTTATTCGTATAATATGAAGGAAAAAAACGATTCAACGTTATAGAACGCAACGACTAGATCTGAATGAAAAGGATTCGTATTCGGTGACAACGCTTTATGCGATTGAAAAATATTCAGCACGTTGTCAGATCTAGTCGTTGCGTTCTTAAACGTGTTGAATCGTTTTTTTGTTTCTTAATATTAAACGCATACGAATTCTTTTCATTCAGATCTAGGAGTTGCGTTCTATAACTTGTTGAATCGTTTTTTTTTTCTTCATATTATACGAAGACGAATCCTTTTCATTCAGATCTAGTCGTTGCGTTCTATAACGTGTTGAATCGTTTCTTCTTCATATTATACGAATACGAATCCTTTTCATTCAGATCTATTTGTTGCGTTCTATAACGTGTTGAATCGTTTTTTTCCTTCATATTATACGAATACGAATCCTTTTCATTCAGATCTGAAAGTTGCGTTCTATAACGTGTTGAATCGTTCTTTCTTTCTTCATATTATACGAATACGAATCCTTTTCATTCAGATCTAGTCGTTGCGTTCTGAAACGTGTTGAATCGTTTTTTTGTTTCTTAATATTAAACGCATACGAATTCTTTTCATTCAGATCTAGGAGTTGCGTTCTATAACTTGTTGAATCGTTTTTTTTTTCTTCATATTATACGAAGACGAATCCTTTTCATTCAGATCTAGTCGTTGCGTTCTATAACGTGTTGAATCGTTTCTTCTTCATATTATACGAATACGAATCCTTTTCATTCAGATCTATTTGTTGCGTTCTATAACGTGTTGAATCGTTTTTTTCCTTCATATTATACGAATACGAATCCTTTTCATTCAGATCTGAAAGTTGCGTTCTATAACGTGTTGAATCGTTCTTTCTTTCTTCATATTATACGAATACGAATCCTTTTCATTCAGATCTAGTCGTTGCGTTCTGAAACGTGTTGAATCGTTTTTTTTCCTCATATTATACGAATACGAATCCTTTTCATTCATATCTATGACTAGATCTGAATGAAAAGGATTCGTATTCGTATAATATGAAGAAAAAAACGATTCAACACGTTATAGAACGTGTTTCAGAACGAGTACACATTGGTTCTTTCACATTTTCAATTCATTTTCGATTCAACACGTTATTTCAGATATAGGAGTTGCGTTCTATAACGTGTTGAATCGTTTTTTTTTTCTTTATATTATGTGAACGAACCAATGTGTACAATATAAAGAAAAGAAACGATTCAACACGTTATAGAACGCAACTCCTTAATCTGAATAAAAAGGATTCGCATTATATGAAGAAAAGAACGATTCAACACGTTATAGAACGCAATGACTAGATCTGAATGAAAAGGATTCGTATTCGTATAATATGAAGAAAAAAACGTTTTAGAACGCAACGACTAGATCTGACAACGTGCTGAACGAATACGAATTCTTTTCGTTCAGATCTAATCGTTGCGTGTTGAATCGTTTTTTTCCTCATATTATACGAATACGAATCCTTTTCATTCAGATCTAGTCCTAGATATGAATGAAAAGGATTCGTATTCGTTTAATATAAAGAAAAAAACGATTCAACACGTTATAGAACGCAACGATTAGATATGAACGAAAAGAATTCGTATTCGTTCAGCACGTTGTCAGATCTAGTCGTTGCGTTCTAAAACGTTTTTTTCTTCATATTATACGAATACGAATCCTTTTCATTCAGATCTAGTCATTGCGTTCTATAACGTGTTGAATCGTTCTTTTCTTCATATAATGCGAATCCTTTTTATTCAGATTAAGGAGTTGCGTTCTATAACGTGTTGAATCGTTTCTTTTCTTTATATTGTACACATTGGTTCGTTCACATAATATAAAGAAGAAAAAAACGATTCGACACGTTATAGAACGCAACTCCTATATCTGAAATAACGTGTTGAATCGAAAATGAATTGAAAATGTGAACGAACCAATGTGTACTCGGTCTGAAACAGAAAGTACACATTGGTTCGTTCACATAATATAAAGAAAAAAAAAAACGATTCAACACGTTATAGAACGCAACTCCTAGATCTGAATAGAAAGGATAGTTGCGTTCTATAACGTTTTGAATCGTTTTCTTTTCTTCATATTATTCGAACGAACCAATGTGTACTTTCTGTTTCAGACCGAGCGTTGTGATCGACAACGTCCCGAATAGTTGTCTATTGCATTAAGCGTTGTCACCGAATACGAATCCTTTTTTTCATTCAGATCTAGGAGTTGCGTTCTATAACGTGTTGAATCTTTTTTTTCTTCATGTAAACGAAGCAATGTGTGAAGAAGAAAACGATTCAACACGTTATAGAACGCAACGAATAGATCTGACAACGTGCTGAATATTTTTCAATCGCATAAAGCGTTGTCACCAAAAACGAATCCTTTTCATTCAGATCTAGTCGTTGCGTTCTATAACGTGTGGAATCGTTTTTTTCTTCATATCATACGAATACGAATCCTTTTTATTCAGATATAGGAAATGCGTTCTATAACGTGTTGAATCTTTTTTTTCTTTATATCATGTAAACGAAGCAATGTGTGAAGAAAAAAACGATTCAACAGGTTATAGAACGCAACGAATAGATCTGACAACGTGCTGAATATTTTTCAATCGCATAAAGCGTTGTAACCGAATACGAATCCTTTTCATTCAGATCTAGTCGTTGCGTTCTATAACGTGTTGAATCGTTTTTTCCCTTCATATTATACGAATAAGAATCCTTTTCATTCAGATCTAGGAGTTGCGTTCTATTACGTGTTGAATCTTTTCTTCCTTTATATCATGTAAACGAAGCAATGTGTGAAGAAAAAAACGATTCAACACGTTATAGAACGCAACTCCTAGACCTGAATGAAAAGGATTCTTATTCGTATAATATGAAGGGAAAAAACGATTCAACACGTTATAGAACGCAACGACTAGATCTGAATGAAAAGGATTCGTATTCGGTGACAACGCTTTATGCGATTGAAAAATATTCAGCACGTTGTCAGATCTAGTCGTTGCGTTCTTAAACGTGTTGAATCGTTTTTTTTTCTTAATATTAAACGCATACGAATTCTTTTCATTCAGATCTAGGAGTTGCGTTCTATAACTTGTTGAATCGTTTTTTTTTTCTTCATATTATACGAAGACGAATCCTTTTCATTCAGATCTAGTCGTTGCGTTCTATAACGTGTTGAATCGTTTCTTCTTCATATTATACGAATACGAATCCTTTTCATTCAGATCTATTTGTTGCGTTCTATAACGTGTTGAATCGTTTTTTTCCTTCATATTATACGAATACGAATCCTTTTCATTCAGATCTGAAAGTTGCGTTCTATAACGTGTTGAATCGTTTTTTCTTTCTTCATATTATACGAATACGAATCCTTTTCATTCAGATCTAGTCGTTGGGTTCTGAAACGTGTTGAATCGTTTTTCTTCCTCATATTATACGAATACGAATCCTTTTCATTCATATCTAGGACTAGATCTTTTTTTTCTTTATATCATGTAAACGAAGCAATGTGTGAAGAAAAAAACGATTCAACAGGTTATAGAACGCAACGAATAGATCTGACAACGTGCTGAATATTTTTCAATCGCATAAAGCGTTGTCACCGAATACGAATCCTTTTCATTCAGATCTATTCGTTGCGTTCTATAACGTGTTGAATCGTTTTTTCCCTTCATATTATACGAATAAGAATATTTTTCATTCAGATCTAGGAGTTGCGTTCTATAACGTGTTGAATCTTTTCTTTCTTCATATCATGTAAACGAAGCAATGTGTGAAGAAAAAAACGATTCAACACGTTATAGAACGCAACTCCTAGATCTGAATGAAAAGGATTCTTATTCGTATAATATGAAGGGAAAAAACGATTCAACACGTTATAGAACGCAACGACTAGATCTGAATGAAAAGGATTCGTATTCGGTGACAACGCTTTATGCGATTGAAAGATATTCAGCACGTTGTCAGATCTAGTCGTTGCGTTCTTAAACGTGTTGAATCGTTTTTTTTCTTAATATTAAACGCATACGAATTCTTTTCATTCAGATCTAGGAGTTGCGTTCTATAACTTGTTGAATCGTTTTTTTTTTTCCTTCATATTATACGAAGACGAATCCTTTTCATTCAGATCTAGTCGTTGCGTTCTATAACGTGTTGAATCGTTTCTTCTTCATATTATACGAATACGAATCCTTTTCATTCAGATCTGAAAGTTGCGTTCTATAACGTGTTGAATCGTTTTTTCTTTCTTCATATTATACGAATACGAATCCTTTTCATTCAGATCTAGTCGTTGCGTTCTGAAACGTGTTGAATCGTTTTTTTTCCTCATATTATACGAATACGAATCCTTTTCATTCATATCTAGGACTAGATCTGAATGAAAAGGATTCGTATTCGTATAATACACTGCTTCTTAACCGGTGGTCCGCGGACCACTGGTGGTCCCTGGAAGCACCAGAAGTGGTCCGCGAAGCCATCCGACAACGAGTCGGCGCAACGATTGAACAGCCGGCGTCACCAGGGCAGGGTGCGGGGTATGCGTCACCGAAGTAGGACGCGAGGTATGAAAGTAATGCAGAGCGCAGCTGCCAGCTAGAATCTCGCTGATTTCATTTGATTCGTTCGGTTTCGTGCTCATTGTTTTGCGCTATTGCTTTGGTATTTACAGTTGTGAAGTTCGACAGCAAAAGGCAAATATTCTTGTTTTACCTACGCAAATTGCAGAATACAAAGTCATTAAGTATAACGACGATATTTAGTGAAAAAGTACCTACTCCAGGCTCCAGGTTTTAAAACGTAAGTGAACTGAAGCCTATCTGTTTTCCGTTTTGTTTATGTCACACGTCACATCAAACTCAAGTAGAGTTATATTATATAACAGAAATATCCCATTTAACATAACTTCTTCATTTTATTTTAATACTCAAGCGTCATTCCTGATACGTAATGCCAAATTTGCTAGGAGTCTTTGTAGTTGCTATCTACTTTGATCCTTAGTTTTCCATTCAAATTAGGGACTTATATCTCATATACATGTTACAGAAATTAGTTCACTTTTATAATTTGAATTTTCACTCAATTCTTTTCTAACGACGTCCACAGAATTGTAATAAAATGTTGCTGTCTGGTTGGACGAATTATGTTGATGGAGAGTTCTGTAATATCTTATTGGGATGATAAAAGGAATACTACTACAGTTCCATAGCTTTTCATGCTATTGAAAAAATTAATACACATATGAACATACTTTATACCTCGGTAGATTTCGTGAATATTTCAGTTGAGCGCAAACGCTGATAACAAAATATGTAGATTTGTAGACGAGTCGCCAGATATGTCATTGATCTGAAGAGCGCATAAGCAGAACTGAATTCTCAGCGATATGACATCTTGGAATTTTGGTCCACATGTTCACAATCTGGGATGTTACATATCTATCAATACAAAAAGAATTACCTTTCTAAAGCCCATCAGTTTCGAATAATCCTATTTTTTCAAGTGATAGTAAATTTTTTATTGTTGGATTTGTAGAAATAAAAAATCCCCACTAATATATAATTCCGCAAACAAATGTATTCTTCGATATTTCCGATCACTCCACCAACTCTTATGGCCGACCAGCGGCTAATCTACGACGCTTCGCAAAGCTACTCGCTCATGTTGGACATAGAGTTGAACCAGTCTGAAGAGCACTTATTGATTTTAATTATTTTATATTTGTTTTCCAGAAAAATGCCACCAAAACGAAAGTATGACGGCGATTATATCAAACTAGGCTTTACTTCAATAGAAGTGAATGGGGAGACTAGACCTCAATGCGTAATATGCGCAACAGTTCTTGCTAATGATGCTTTAAAGCCGGCAAAGTTGGAACGTCATCTAAAGACCGTACATAGCAATTATTGTGACCGTCCGCGAGAATTATAAACCTGAAAAAGATGAAACTTGGAATCAGTGGAACAAGTTATGTAACGTCTGAAAAAACATTAGCTGCATCGTTTGAAATTTCAAAATTGATTGCAAAATCCAAAAAAGCGCACACAATCGGTGAATCTCTGATAAAGCAATGTATGCTTAAAGCTGCAGAAGAACTTTTGGGGCCAGAAGCTCAGAAAAAAATTCGTGACATACCACTTTCCAACGATACGGTGAAGTCACGTATTCAGAAAATGTCTATAGATATTGAAGAACAAGTTATCGACAAGATAAAATGTAGTCCTTATTTTGCGCTACAGTGTGACGAATCTACTGATGTTTCACAATGTTGTCAGTTGCTTGTATTCGTTCGATTTTTGAATGAAAATAAAGACTTTCAAGAGGAGTTACTATTTTCCCAAGAACTGGTGACGACGTCCAAAGGTGCAGATATTATGGATGCAGTAAGTCAATATTTGCATAAACATGGACTTATGTGGCGGGCTTTTGTACAGACGGTGCTCCTGCTATGCTCAGTTCCCGTTCTGGTCTTGCAGCATTGATTAAAACAAAAAATCCATCCGCAATTACCTCACACTGCATAATTCATCGTCAAGCATTGGCAGCAAAAACGCTTCCAGAATGCTTGGCGGTTGCGATGAAAACCGCTATCAGAGTCGTCAACTTTGTTGAAAATAGTGCACTCAACACTCGCTTCTTCAAACAATTGTGCTCTGATATAAACTCTGAGCACGAGACTCTGCTGTTCCATACTGAAGTGCGGTGGCTTTCCAAGGGAAACATACTCTCGAGGTTGTATGAGCTTAGAGAGGAGGTGAAAATGTTCTTAACTGTCAAAAACAAAGAATTGCTTGATCAGTTCTGTGATTCCAAATTTCAGATTCATTTTGCTTATTTGGTCGATTTTTTTGCTCAACTAAATAAATTGAATCTCCAACTTCAAGGATCAGGAAATTGCAAGTTGAAAGGCACGAGCAATATATTTGCTTATGAAGATAAAATCAGAGCATTTATTGCTAAAATTGAGCTATGGCTCAACAAAGTCGATAGACAAAACTTTTCTGCGTTTGATACGTTGAACCAAATTATTATTCACACATCATGTGCTGAAACTAAAAAAGAAATACAAAAGAACATTTCCAACCATTTGACAAACTTGAAGAGTGAATTTGTTCGCTATTTTCCTGACTGTGAGGACGAAGGTATTCGGAGACTGATCCGCAATCCTTTCATGGTCAATGTTTCTGAGGTGCCTGATGAAATTCAAGACGATGTAATTGAAATGCAACATGACAGTAATTTGAATAAGGATACATTCGAGGCAGGAATTAATCTGGAAGACTTCTGGGGCCAAAAAGCAGTTTCTTTCACAAAGATTCGAGATATTGCTATCCGTTACCTTACTCTCTTTTCATCGACATATTTGTGCGAACAGGGGTTTTCGGCTCTACTGATAATTAAGAACAAGCATCGAAATCGGTTGGATGCCAGTGCCGACATGCGTTTGGCGTTAAGTAGCACTGAACCAAGGATTCAGAAATTGGTGAAAAGTATGCAGTCACAAAAATCGCATTGAAATAATAGCTTTTGTATATTTGACTGTTAAAAATGCAAAAATAAAATACTGTTAGCTATGAATGATTGTATGCGTGTTTCATTCATTCAAATTTATAACTACAACAACCTTGTTTATTCATTTAAAAAAATTGATATTTACGTAATATTACCTCCGAAGAGTTGGTGGTCCGTGAAAAGACAACAATTTCGTCAAATGGTCCCTGATCACTAAAAGGTTAAGAACCACTGGTATAATATGAAGTAAAAAACGATTCAACACGTTATAGAACGCAACTCCTAGATCTGAATAAAAAGGATTCGTATTCGTTTAATATAAAGAAAAAAACGATTCAACACGTTATAGAACGCAACGATTAGATCTGAATGAAAAGGATTCGTATTCGTATAATATGAAGAAAATAAAACGATTCAACACGATACAGAACGCAACTCCTAGATCTGAATAAAAAGGATTCGTATTCGTTTAATATAAAGAAAAAAAAACGATTCAACACGTTATAGAATGGAACGACTAGATCTGAATAAAAAGGATTCGTATTCGTTCAAAATAAAGAAAAAAAACGATTCAACACGTTATAGAATGCAACGACTAGATCTGAATGAGAAGGATTCGTATTCGGTGACAACGCTTTATGCGATTGAAAAATATTCAGCACGTTGTCAGATCTAGTCGTTGCGTTCTAAAACGTGTTGAATCTTTTTTTTTCTTAATATTAAACGCATACGAATTCTTTCCATTCAGATCTAGGAGTTGCGTTCTATAACTCGTTGAATCGTTTTTTTTTTCTTCATATTATACGAATACGAATCCTTTTCATTCAGATCTAGTCGTTGCGTTCTATAACGTGTTGAATCGTTTCTTCTTCATATTATACGAATACGAATCCTTTTCATTCAGATCTGAAAGTTGCGTTCTATAACGTGTTGAATCGTTTTTTTTTCTTTATATTATGTGAACGAACCAATGTGTACTTTCTGTTTCAGACCGAGCGATTCGATCGACAACGTGCTGAATATTTTTCAATCGCATTAAGCCTTATCACCGAATACGAATCCTGTTCATTCAGATCTAGTCGTTGCGTTCTATAACGTGTTGAATCGTTTTCTTCTTCATATTATACGAATACGAATCCTTTTCATTCAGATCTAGTCATTGCGTTCTATAACGTGTTGAATCGTTCTTTTCTTCATATAATGCGAATCCTTTTTATTCAGATTAAGGAGTTGCGTTCTATAACGTGTTGAATCGTTTCTTTTCTTTATATTGTACACATTGGTTCGTTCACATAATATAAAGAAAAAAAAACGATTCAACACGTTATAGAACGCAACTCCTATATCTGAAATAACGTGTTGAATCGAAAATGAATTGAAAATGTGAACGAACCAATGTGTACTCGGTCTGAAACAGAAAGTACACATTGGTTCGTTCACATAATATAAAGAAAAAAAAAACGATTCAACACGTTATAGAACGCAACTCCTAGATCTGAATAGAAAGGATAGTTGCGTGTTGAATCGTTTTCTTTTCTTCATATTATTTGAACGAACCAATGTGTACTTTCTGTTTCAGACCGAGCGTTGTGATCGACAACGTCCTGAATAGTTGTCTATTGCATTAAGCGTTGTCACCGAATACGAATCCTTTTTTTTCTTCATGTAAACGAAGCAATGTGTGAAGAAAAAAACGATTCAACACGTTATAGAACGCAACGAATAGATCTGACAACGTGCTGAATATTTTTCAATCGCATAAAGCGTTGTCACCAAATACGAATCCTTTTCATTCAGATCTAGTCGTTGCGTTCTATAACGTGTGGAATCGTTTTTTTTTCTTTATATTGAACGAATTCGAATCCTTTTCATTCAAATCTAGTCGTTGCGTTCTATAACGTGTTGAATCCTTTTTTTTTTTTTATCATAAACGAATACGAATCCTTTTTATTCAGATCTAGTCGTTGTGTTCTATAACGTGTTGAATCGTTTTTTTTTCTTCATATTATACGAATACGAATCCTTTTTATTCAGATATAGGAGTTGCGTTCTATAACGTGTTGAATCTTTTTTTTTTCTTTATATCATGTAAACGAAGCAATGTGTGAAGAAAAAAACGATTCAACAGGTTATAGAACGCAACGAATAGATCTGACAACGTGCTGAATATTTTTCAATCGCATAAAGCGTTGTCACCGAATACGAATCCTTTTCATTCAGATCTAGTCGTTGCGTTCTATAACGTGTTGAATCGTTTTTTCCCTTCATATTATACGAATAAGAATCCTTTTCATTCAGATCTAGGAGTTGCGTTCTATAACGTGTTGAATCTTTTCTTTCTTCATACCATGTAAACGAAGCAATGTGTGAAGAAAAAAACGATTCAACACGTTATAGAACGCAACTCCTAGATCTGAATGGAAAGGATTCTTATTCGTATAATATGAAGGGAAAAAACGATTCAACACGTTATAGAACGCAACGACTAGATCTGAATGAAAAGGATTCGTATTCGGTGACAACGCTTTATGCGATTGAAAAATATTCAGCACGTTGTCAGATCTATTCGTTGCGTTCTATAACCTGTTGAATCGTTTTTTTCTTCACACATTGCTTCGTTTACATGATATAAAGAAAAAAACGATTCAACAGGTTATAGAACGCAACGAATAGATCTGACAACGTGCTGAATATTTTTCAATCGCATAAAGCGTTGTCACCGAATACGAATCCTTTTCATTCAGATCTAGTCGTTGCGTTCTATAACGTGTTGAATCGTTTTTTCCCTTCATATTATACGAATAAGAATCCTTTTCATTCAGAGGTGGGATTCTGTAAGATTCGCTTCGAAAGCAATAGCAAGCGGCAGCGAATCGAAGCTAAGCGAACAATCGATAGCGACGGTATTCTGTAAGCAATTTATTCGCTTCGATTCGTTATCGCTTCACCATCGACGCGATTTGCGAAGATTAACGATTCCGAAAGACGAAATATTGGCAACGTTGCAAGAAAGCACGATAAGGTCAGTGACAAGAGAAATCATCAACTACCTGCTACAAATTACCCCTATTCAAATTCTCCATCTCTCTCATTTTTTCGGAAAGTAGTGTCTGACAAAATTGTTGGAGATTTGAACTGATGCATTATCAATTTATTCAGTACGACGAGTTTAAATTGATATGAGAGAAAAACTCGCATGTTTGATTAATAGAAAATTTATTGCCTTAGATGTTTTTATGTCCCCTATAATTTTCGAATCAATCACTACTCGAAAGATTGTACAGAGAGGGAGGATTCATTTATAGTTTCTGAAACAAAACTAATAGGTTGCTTTATTTTGAATTTTTTATTGCAAGATATTTCAATAATATTCTTCACGAGCGCGTAAGAATTCAATCTTTCCAATTTAATATGCAGAAATTCTTAAAAATGAATCCCTATGATACGTTTTATTATAAATCATAATATATGCTACTTCTATACCTTTTACTCAAATCAATATTATTCTTATATTCATTGTTTTAATTCAATAAAGTTTAGGCTTGAAGCCTCTACTCTTTAATTCTTCAATTAATAAATCAATACTTTTCTCAGATTCTTCATATCTTCTTCAAGTTTCTCGATATTTCTTGAGGCCAACCAAAATAATATTCGCGAACCGCCCTTGCTATATCATATGCAAATACGCACATTCAAGAAGTATTCTTCACTCAATGGGAAATAAAAAATGTATGCATAATTTGACTAACATAATTGTATACTTATAACCATTCAATAAGTTCAATTTCTATTTCACAAACAAAGGGAACGTTAATTTTGAATATATTACTCGGACTCTTGACATATTACAAAATACACGTAACCAAATCCAACCAATCATAAGGCGTTTTCGGAAACTTACCCGGGTTCATTCGATCCCTAACCCTTGCGTTCGTTTACCTAACCCGAACATCCAACCCGTGTTCGGAAAGTACGGTGCTGCTAACTCGATCACTAACTCGGGTTGTTTTACCGTAACCCTACACAAAAGCAGGGTCATTCGAAACGCAAGAGTCACCACATGCGTACTGCAGTTGTGTATGTAGAAACGCGGGAAGAAGCCATTTATTCTAAAAATTAAAATATATATTCTATAATAAATAATCATGGAAAGAGTAGAGAATTTAGCTCAGTGCGAAATTTGTGGCTTTATTAGCCAAGAGTCGAATGTTCGACGACATATCATGGAAATTCACCAATCGCCAGGTAAAAAAAAAAATTGATAATTTTTAATGATATAATAAATATATACATATGTATATAATATAATTTTTTACAATATGTATTGAGTACTTTTTGAGAGAAGATATATTATTTCAGTTCACGTTGTCAGTGACAATAACAATTATAGTTTGGAATGCATCGAAGGTATGTCTAATTTATATTATAATATACACCGGGAGTTGCGATGTATGTAGGTACATATTTAATTTCAAAATTATTAATTATGCACTTATTTCTATTCCATCATTCAGATTTTCCTCAGAATAATCATTTTACGATGAATGATTCAATGAGCCAGAATCCAATCGATAATAAGGTAGATGATATGGCATCGACTAGTCTGAATGACAAAACTAATGGTAACTATCATTCAATATTTATGTTGCATTAATCAAATTAATGTAAGAAAATAATTTCAGAATCTGACAAAATACACTGGAGCACACCTCAGGTACGTCTACTAATTCAGCTGTATGACGACAATTAATTGAAATTCCAAGATGAAAAAACTAGAAACAAAAAAGTGTGGAAAACCATTTCCGATGAAATAAACCAAATGCCTGGATATAAAGTCACACCTGAGCAGTGCGAGAATAAATTTAAAAATTTGAAAAAAACCTATAAAAAAATATCTGATAATAACAGTAAATCAGGAAGAGGCACATTATCCTGGCCATTCTATAAAGAAATGAATGCCATTTTTTGCAAAGATCCAGATGTGCATTCAATCTCGACCTGCAGCAACCTGGATGGACCTTCTACATCTACTGCCCATCCTGTAGATGTAGAAGAAAATATATCCAGAATTCCAACTCCACAACATATAGAGGTATTTCAGTTTTTCAACATTTTATAACAAAATATTTGAAAAATATGAATTATGTGGAAGTAATTGTGGATAAAATTAAATGACCTTTCTGTTTTTACCTACAGACCAATAGTCGTGGAGTGAAAAGGAAGAGGTCTTCTGCAGAGGAACCTGAATGGTTCGCAAAATTTAGAGAAGATTGCCAAAAACGGCACGAGGAAAAAATGGAAAAGCAGGACCACCTTCTCATAATTTTAGAAAAATTGGTAGAAAAATAATTCTACTCATTTAAAATTTGCCATTGTTTTGTTTATGTATTTTTATTTTTTATATTTATGTGATAAAATGTTATTTCATATTTAAAATGTTGAATATTTTTTTATTTTATTAGTTTTGAAAATTTTTAGAGTAAGATTTTCAGTTTTATGATTTTTTTGTTTTATTAGTTTTTCAGTTTTGTGATACGTGATATTTGATTTATTAGTTTTGCATATTTTTAGAGTTTCAATTTTGTGACATTTCATATTTTTAAATTTTTTTTCAATAAATGAGTTTTAATTTTTTCCATTGACTACATAATTTAAGGCGCAGAGGGTTTCTAGGTTGTAAGTGATATGGAAACAAAATAGTGGCTTGAAAAAATTTATGTGGCTATTTGTCTACAGATTGTATCTCTTTTGTTATGTGATGCAGAGTCTTCTGGAACAATCTCATCAATTATTTGTCCACTATCTAACTCATCAAGATTAATATCTATATCCTTACCTTTGTTTTGCGTGCATATATTGTGTAAAACACAACACGCAATTATAATATTAGGAATTGTTTCAGTTTTATAAATATTAACAAATTTAAAAATTCTGAATCTTCCTTTCAGCAGCCCGAACGGCGAACGACTGTTCAATATGAACACGAGTTGCTGAATGTAGATAATTAAAGTGCCTCTGTTGTCGCGTTAAATGCCCATTATCTCTATATGGGGTTATGAGATTGGTGGCATTAGGGTATGCTGAATCACCCAATAAATGGTAATCTCTCGTTATATTCGGCATTGTTTGTGTGAATAATGGAGACATCCTATATACACGAGCATCATGCACACTTCCTGGACATCCTTGAACAAAATTTTTGTGATTGAATTGGATTATGTGTGACTATATACATACAATGATTTTGAAGAAGCGATTAAGAAAAAGTAAATATATTCCAAAATTACCTGCAAAACAGTCTGTGAATATGTATGAGGCATCACAAACACCTTGTAAAACAATAGAGTGGTATTGTTTCCTATTCAAGTACTTATTAGACATGTACGAAGGAGTTGCAATAGAAATATGGGTTCCATCTATTGCCCTCATCACACCATCAATTCCTCCTCTCTTCTTGAATTTTCTAGTTATATTTTCATATGATTCAGGCCATTTGATGTATATTGAAGATACTTCCACCAGCACACTTACAACTCTTTGGAAATATTCCCAGGCTGTACTCAATGAAACATTGAATCTATCTGCTACTGACCTGCGAAAATGTATGGACCAATACTGTTATATTAGCAATATCAAAATATTCTTATTGTAGCAATAAGCATGATTCCTAACCAAATAAAACTATCAAGTTAATTCATGTGAATTAATACTATTTAATACCACTTTAGAGACAAATCTACTCGAATCCATAGATGGCTGATTTAATATCTCCTAATGAAAATAAAAAAACTTACCTATAGACTTCTTGATTAGCTAGCATACATATTGTTAGGAGTAGCTGTTTTTGGGGACAGGATGGTCTACCACCTAGTGAAGTTGCCCTATATACTTTTTCCCCAATTTTTTCCAGAATATCCTGAACTGACCTCCTTTCTAATCGAAAATGACCTTGGAATTCTATAATAAATACAAATTTGAGATACTTTCAGGAAAATAATTATATATAATAATATATAGAAGAATAATGCAACCATTCTACCTGATGGAGAATAATGTAGAACATTTTCTTCATAATTTTGAATGCAGATCCTTCTGCGCTTAGCTACAGGCTTCTCAATCATTCTCGAAGATAACATAACACATGTTATTTCCTCCTCCACTTCATCATCATCAAAAAATGAATCAAAGGCTAATGCCACTATAGCTGCAATTTTCCTTTTGCTCATAATTTTGATATTGATCACTGCAGAACACTAATATAAATTGATCACTTGAAGGGCACGTCACAAATTATAAGATATCACAAACAATTCGACCAAAGCTAGAGAATAAGCTGGAGAAATTAACTAGGAACAGAAATGATCTGCCTATGCAGACACTGTGAAAATGTTTGGTTATGTTATTCTTATTCTTACACTTCCAAATCCTAACCTGATAAGTTCGTGAACTTAGAACCGGGTCAGTGATCCGAGAAGATCCGTCACGTGACCTCAATGGATCGAGTTAGTAACCCTGAGTAAGTTTCCGAAAACGCCTATAACAGCCTACATCGTGAACGTTATCATAACGCGTTCCAAAACTCTTCGTTTCGCTTGGACTTCGAGTTTCTCTTTCGGCTGTCACGATGCTTGTCGAATGCTCTTACAGAATACCAACCCGACGAAAATGATCGCTTCGCTCCGATATCGTTTCGCTTTGGGCTTACAGAATCGCCCGGCAGATCTAGGAGTTGCGTTCTATAACGTGCTGAATCTTTTTTTTTTCCTCATTATGTGAACGAACCAATGTGTACTTTCTGTTTCAGACCGAGCGTTTCGATCGACAACGTGCTGGATATTTTTCAATCGCATTAAGCGTTGTCACCGAATACGAATTATTTTCATTCAGTTCTAGTCGTTGCGTTCAATAAGGTGTTGAATCGTTTTTTTTTCTTCATATTATACGAATACGAATCCTTTTCATTCAGATCTAGTCGTTGCGTTCTAAAACGTGTTGAATCGTTTTTTTTTCCTTCATATTATACGAATACGAATCCTTTTTATTCAGATCTATTCGTTTCGTTCTATAACGTGTTGAATCGTTTTTTTCCTTCATATTATACGAATTCGAATCCTTCTTATTCAGATCTAGGAGTTGCGTTCTATAACGTGTTGAATCGTTTTTTTCTTCATATTATACGAATACGAATCCTGTTCATTCAGATCTAGTCGTTGCGTTCTATGACGTGTTGAATCGTTTTTTTCCTTTATATTAACGAATACGAATCCTTTTCATTCAGATCTAGGAGTTGCGTTCTATAACGTGTTGAATCTTTTTTCTTCATATTATGTGAACGAACCAATGTGTACTTTCTGTTTCAGACCGAGCGTTGTGATCGACAACGTGCTGAATATTTTTCAATCGCATTAAGCGTTGTCACCGATTACGAATTATTTTCATTCAGATCTAGTCGTTGCGTTCTATAACGTGTTGAATCGTTTTTTTTTTCTTCATATTATGTGAACGAACCAATGTTTACTTTCTGTTTCAGACCGAGCGTTGTCATCGACAACGTGCTGAATATTTTTCAATCGCATTAAGCGTTGTCACCGAATACGAATCTGTTTATTCAGATCTTGGAGTTGCGTTCTATAACGTGTTGAATCGTTTTTTTTTCTTCATATTATGTGAACGAAACAATGTTTACTTTCTGTTTCAGACCGATCGTTGTGATCGACAACGTGCTGAAAATTTTTCAATCGCATTAAGCGTTGTCACCGAATACGAATCTGTTCATTCAGATCTAGTCGTTGCGTTCTATAACGTGTTGAATCGTTTTTTTCCTTTATATTATACGAATACGAAGCCTTTTCATTCAGATCTCGGAGTTGCGTTCTATAACGTGCTGAATCTTTTTTTTTGCCTTCATATTATGTGAACGAACCAATGTGTTTTTTCCTTAGAACATAGAACAACAGGAAGGAGCCTTTCCACGCGAATACAAGGACAGGAAGTGAGACCGAAGTGCACCAAATTATGACTCATTGTTTTGTTTTGATATAGGTGTCAAACGTGAAGCTTTTATCAAATTCATATCAAATTGTTGAGTTGAGTGAAATTAAGTTGTGAAGTGAATTCTGAACTATTTTACCTAAAGAAATTATTAAAATAAGATATTTTTGTGGTAAGGATTTTTTTCCAGAAAATGGTCAGTTGTGTAGCTTGTGGCTATTCAAAAACACCAAAGAAAAACAATTCCGGTGTAACATTTCACAGGTAGGTTTTATTCATACTGTATTAACGTCTTTTTTGAATATTAAAATGGTATTCCTGTTCATGTATTTTGACGTTATCGTGAACAAACCATGGGCGTAGTTGACATTAGATAATAAGGATTTCAATTGAACAAACTGGGTTTGGTAGATTCAATTTTCAAGAATATTTTGTTAATGTGTTAATGTGAGTTTTGTTAATAAGCCTGGGTTTACTCCTAACAACAGGAGCTTATTGTGCTCCAAGCACTTCAAGGAAGAATGTTTCAACAGATCTTCACAATCTGTTATTAGATTATTTCCCAATGCATTTCCAACTATAGAAGCTCCCCGTGTGAAATATGTAAGTGATGAATTGTTGGTAAGGACTGTTATTATTTCTTGAACTGGGGTCGTTATGGCTCAGTTGGCCTTCCGGGAACTGCGACCACATAGATCTTTGGTTCACTACCCTACTCATTCATGGAAACCTAAGGAGGTCTTTAGAATGGTGTTAATAAAACCGAAGACTTTCTTAGGGGCCTTGGCCGTTACCTCTTGGGTAACCAGAGCTGGTTTTCCCATATGAATGGTTCTTAGGCCAGCCAGTTCTGTACACTTACATAATATGTGTTCAGCTGTTTCTACTTCTGATCCACAGAGCCTACAATTCTCATCTGTTGACTTTGCTATGCAGTACAAAGGGTGTTTTTCTTCCGACAGTGCCCTGTCAACAGTCCCACCATCACCCGAAGCTCAGCTCGTGACAGCTTCAGGTCCAGCAGGTGTCAATCTCGATGAACATTTTGCAAGTTCATCGGCTCTTTCATTTCCTTCAACACCACAGTGCCCTGGTACCCATAGAAGAGTTACTTTGTTGCCTTTGGCCAGTTGCTTTATGGTGTTACGGCACTTTCATGTCAACAGAGATCCCTGGCAGGGTGATACCATGGACCAAGGCGTGGCCTGGCTGTCCGTGGTAATGTAAATAACAGCCATTGTGTCGGTCTGTAGAATAGAGGGCTCACAACCCAGGGCTTTAGAGATCCTCATTTTGGGTCCATATATCCCAAAACCGGTGCCCCTCTCTGTTTTTGATCCATCAGTAACCCATATGGATGACTGTTTGCCTAAACGATTTACGAAGCTTGTTGCACTAAGACGGCAGCTATGACCTTTTGAAAGGGCTTTTCAAAATGGTTTTGTCAAGAGGTTTGAGTCCAGTTGATTCAATATCCTCATGTCCAACCCAGTTTCCAGGTAGGAGCTTCCCGCTCTGGGATATTCTTATTCCTTCCAGCAGGCTGCATTTCCTCACGTGTATATGTGAGGGAGGCAGATCAAGTATGACCTTAAGCACCGCTGTAGGGTCTGTGAGCATATCCCCTGTAACATCGACACGGCCAGCCCTTGCAGTTTCTGCAAACGGTTGCGTGTGGTGACCTCTTCGGTCTTTGTCCACCATGCTAGAGACGCATATATGACAAAGGGGCGTACTACCGGTGTGTATAGCCATAGTACTATTGATAATGATGAGCAAAAAACTTTTTATAGATGAGAACATTCGGCCTAGAGACACAAGAACCTGGACCTTCTTCTGGAAAGAGATTTTCTTCTCCTACTTTAGGTTTATCTTCTATTGAAGATGAAGATGAAAAAGAAACGCCTCGTCTCAGAAATTTGAAGAGGAAGATAAACAGTTTGGAGAAAGTGAACCAACTGAAAAACCGAAAAATTCGTCAATTGCAAAAAATATTTTGGCGCCAGAAAAAACGAATATCGTCACTCAAAGCCATGGTAGTAGAATTGAAAAATGAAAATCTACTACTGGACGAACACAGTAATTTAATAATGGACCAATTTGGAGACAACAAAGTTTTTGTGCAAAGGCTTCTGAGAAAATCTCAACATGAAAGTGTGAAAAAATCTTTCGAACAATCACTTCGTGCTTTTGCAGTCACTTTACACTTTTTCTCACCTAAAACATATTGCTATGTACGCCAGAAGTTTGAGAATTGCCTACCTCATCCTAAAACACTGTCAAAGTGATACTCGTCAGTTGAAGCAAAACCAGGCTTCACTACTGAAGCATTCAATTTTTTGAAATTAAAAATGGAGAATAATGAAGGAAAAAAAATTATTTGCTCTTTGGTTTTTGATGAGATTGCTATTCGAAAACATTTGGAATATACTGGAGGTCAATATTATGGCTATCTCGATTTCGGTAGCGGCATACAAGGGGACTCTATGGATTTAGCTACTGAAGCACTTGTTTTTATTATAGTGTGTATAAATGAAGCCTGGAAGCTTCCAATTGGCTATTTTTTTACTGCAGGTTTAAATAGTCAGCAGAAAACATCCCTCTTGAAACAGGCACTCACTCTGTTAATGGAAGTGGGAGTAACAGTCAGTAATATCACATTTGATGGATGTGCAGCTAATTTTAGTATGTGTACATTATTGGGCTGTCCTTTTCGAGCCACTGATATAAAGGCAGATTTTTCTTTTCGCAATCAAAAATATTTCTTGTATCCTGATCCTGTACACATGCTAAAACTAATAAGAAATTGTTTTGGCGAGAAAAAAAAATTCATAGACATGAATGGTGACGTAGTTGATTTTGAATTCCTTAAAAAACTTAATGATTTGCAAAATAGGGAGGGACTTCATCTTGGAACCAAAATCAGAAATCAGCATATAAGTTTTTTCAGACAGAAAATGAAAGTCAAACTGGCCACTCAGTTGCTGAGCAGATCTGTGTCTGAGGCTTTATATTTCTGTAAAAATACTTTGAATTTGGAGGAATTTCAAAATTGTGACGCAACTGCTGAATTCATTTTATTAATCAACAATGTTTTCGTTATTTTGAATTCACATAAGGTTTCTGATTTTGGTTTCAAGCAGGCAATCTGTGAAAAAAATATTAATAGTATAAAATTGTTTTACAATCAGGTTTGCCAGTATGTAATGAATTTAAAGTTATTTGATGGAACTTCCCTTCTGAAATCTCAAAGAAAAACTGGCTTTGTATGAGGAATATATTTCCAAAGGATATTTGAAATTTATTCCTACATACAAACTGAACCAAGATCACATAGAGTTGTTTTTTGGAACAATTAGATCACAAGGGGGACACAATAACAATCCAAACTGCAGACAGTTCACTGCTGCCTACAAAAAAATTTTAGTTCATGCAGAAGTGAGAGAAGGTGGTGCTGGAAATTGTGTACCCCTTGAAGAAATAAACATTTTGAACGTAAGTTCCAAAAAAAGTCTCCTTTGCAAATCATAAATGAATCATTAGGAAATCGATCTGCGGATGATGAA
This sequence comes from Coccinella septempunctata, assembly GCF_907165205.1. Classification (NCBI taxonomy): domain Eukaryota; kingdom Metazoa; phylum Arthropoda; class Insecta; order Coleoptera; family Coccinellidae; genus Coccinella; species Coccinella septempunctata. The sequence goes on along the minus strand of NC_058190.1, from coordinate 5,773,485 downwards.
AGTAAAGAAGATACTGCCATTACCAATTTCTTGCATGATCACAATTATGCATTCACTTATGACTCATTGTCTCCCTATGTACAAGCTGTGATTGTTTATATTGCTGGTTTTGTTTCTTTTAAAATTGGACAGAAACTGAAATATGAACCGTGTGTTGCACAGTTATTTGGAGTTAAGGAGGATTTCCTAAACTCCTTGATTGCAACAAAATCAAAGGGTGGTTTGAGTTACCCAAGTAATGGAGTCATTGCAATGCAGAAAAATTTTTAAGAAGCCAATCATATTCAAATAAAAAAAATTAACCGTGAAGAAGTTTCACTTAAAGTAATGAAACATTTTATTGGAAAAAGTGTGTTTGATGAAATGATTTTTCATTCAATAACGTGGTGAATCGTTTTTTTTTTCTTCATATTATGTGAAGGAACCAATGTGTACTTTCTGTTTAAGACCGAGCGTTTCGATCGACAACGTGCTGGATATTTTGCAATCGCATTAAGCGTTGTCACCGAATACGAATCTGTTCATTCAGATCTAGTCGTTGCGTTCTATAACGTGTTGAATCGTTTTTTTTTTTTTTTCATATTATACGAATACGAATCCTTTTTATTCAGATCTAGGAGTTGCGTTCAATAACGTGGTGAATCGTTTTTTTTTCTTCATATTATGTGAAGGAACCAATGTGTACTTTCTGTTTAAGACCGAGCGTTTCGATCGACAACGTGCTGGATATTTTGCAATCGCATTAAGCGTTGTCACCGAATACGAATTATTTTCATTCAGTTCTAGTCGTTGCGTTCAATAACGTGTTGAATAGTTTTTTTTTCTTCATATTATACGAATACGAATCCTTTTTATTCAGATCTAGGAGTTGCGTTCAATAACGTGGTGAATCGTTTTTTTTTCTTCTTCATATTATGTGAAGGAACCAATGTGTACTTTCTGTTTAAGACCGAGCGTTTCGATCGACAACGTGCTGGATATTTTGCAATCGCATTAAGCGTTGTCACCGAATACGAATCTGTTCATTCAGATCTAGTCGTTGCGTTCTATAACGTGTTGAATCGTTTTTTTCTTTCATATTATACGAATACGAATCCTTTTCATTCAGATCTAGGAGGTGCGTTCTAAAACGTGTTGAATCGTTTTTTTCTTCATATTATGTGAATGAACCAATGTGTACTTTTTGTTTCAGACCGAGCGTCCCATGATTGCCAAACTATCCGAAAATGCCGAAGCGTGGAATAAGATATTAAGGGATGTCGAATTTGCTATTAATAATACCGTATGCGAGAGTACCTGCGAATCTCCTGCCAAGTTGTTCGGAGTCCCACAGAGAGGATTTCTGGAGGATTCTATTAGCTCAATGCTTGAACTAATTAATCCAGACTCCTTTTACCCTGTAAAACTCGATTCAATTAGACAAATTGCTCATGAAAACATTAACAAAGTTCAAGAGTACAGTAATCAACGCTTTGATAAAATGCATAAGAAACCAAGAAAGTACAAAGTAGGGGACAAAGTAGTAATTACGAATCACGTCTCAACTGCCGGTGTATGTAAGAAGCTATTACCTCGCTTCAAGGGTCCATATGAGGTATAAAAGGTATTGCTTAGTGAAAGGTATATCTTAAGGGATGTTGACGGTTTCCAGGTGACACAAATTCCTTATCACGGTATCATTGACACCGTGGGTACAGGACCAAGACTCAGAAGAGCAAAATTTTTCGGAATAAAACTAATTGAAATTGATAAAATATTTATTGACTTAAGATTAGTATATATATTAATGATATTATGAACTATTGAAATTATGCAGTTATGTGTCTATAATTTAGGATTATGACTATGTATAATTATGGAGTGGTATTATGCTTATGAGGTAACGTTATGACCCTTAAATATTGCTTATGTATTACAACATTTATGAAGATTATGTATTATGTAACAATTGTGAAAATATTATGTTAATATTATGTTATGACATTTATGTAACACCTACCTATTATGTCAGGTGAAGTGTAGTGTGACAAAGAGTGATGATGCGAAGTGTTATGATAAGGATTCCGTTGTGAAAGCCTGTATGATCGAGGCGATCATATGGTCAGAATGCCCGAACTGTTAGATTAAGCATATGACATACGACAGTAGGTCAAAACACCTCTTATACAACTCTATGTTCCAAGTGGATTTGGCGCGAACTGGGGGACGCGCCCAACATATAGGTTAGCGTCAGTAGTTAGACAGTTGTGTCGATGATTTTGTAACCGTTGTTCAATAAAGCTTATGAAAAATTACTAATAAAAACTTCTTTTTCTGCCTTTATATGATCCTCTCTATTAACTCTAGATTGGTAGGAATTAACATTTGGCCTTTCAGACTCGATGACTCTTTTCCAAATTTTTTCATTAACAAGGTCTTCTAATAAGTCTAATAACTTCTCGATTCTAGAATTGATAGGTTGTCAAGTGAAAAGAGTAGTTTATATATATTACCGTACCGTAAATTTTGATGTCCCTTCATTTTATTATATTTAAGTAGTTATGCAGGCTCTCAATAGCCATATTGGTATTTATTCGTACATTCATTCTGTGGCAGTGGGCCCACATCATAATTCGTTCATTGCACTGGAAATAATGACTGAAAATAAAGAAATGAAATGATTTTGACCATACTGACTATATGGTAATTTACTTCTGTAAGTATTTCAAGAAATCCAGTTCATTTTCTTCTTCAAGATATTTAAAATATCCATCTTTCAATTCTAGAAATTTTGAAATACTGGTCTCTTTCAAGATATTTCTCATTCTTAGTTTCATTTCTTTCTTATTATCCGGTTTCTTCAATTTATTCCTGCCTTGAATATTCCAGTTTTGATGACATGCCAAGTGCAGAGTAAGCGTCTTGGCTTTTCAACATTGCTTCGCATCAAGCATTACAATATTTTATGTCATAATCTGTCATAATGTATTTGCACCTTAGGGACTCTTGCTTTTAATGACCTGAAATATATTTTCTGGATCGTTTGATCTATACGATTACTTATCAGAAATGCTACTGGGAATTCCATATTAGTCGTATTCGGGTTCGGATTTCGGACAGTTCAAGAATTGTTCTAGAACTGCGCAGAACTGTTGCGCACTAGTTTCGAATCCTAGAACTGTCCGAGGATGGTTCTCATTTCATGAAAACCCGAACGCAAAAAAAAAGTCATATTTCAGCTGTATTCGGGTTCGACTTTCGGACAGTCCGAGAATGGTTCTAGAACTGCGCAAAGGATTCGAAATTCGAACCCGAATAAAACCTATGGCGCGTAAAATATAAAAAAGATTTAAATCTCAATCTCATCTATTATCTGTGGTTATTTTGTACAAAATCCTCAAAGGTCTTTTGCCATCCATTGTTCTAAATATTTTGTGAAAACCCTCCATTCTTTTGTCCGAATTGTATTGTCGAAATTCTTTTGTTACTTTTTTGTTGTAAATATCTTGTTCTTTTGTATATATATATATACTAACTTAAATAACTACATTTTTTATTATTCAGATTTCAGTATGAATCATTTCCTACTCCTCGATAGATCTGATGAAAAATATTTCAATAGAGAAAGGACCCTCAAACTGCTTGAGCTCTATGAAATTTACAAAAAAAAAAGTATGTACCTATGAAGTGAAGTCGATGAAGAAGTTGTGGGAGTTGGTTGGCCAGGAAATGAGTAATCATTTCAAAATTACAATATCCGGCAGCAAGTGCGAAAACAGATTTAAAGTCCAGGAGAAGTGCTATAAGAAGGTTGTTGATCACAATAATGCAACAGGCAGGGGGAGAAGTAGGACGTTTCAATTTGAGAATGAAATGGATGATATATTCCACAAAAAAAGGAATATGAGGCCAATCGTCCTACTTTCCAGTGAATCAATATTCACCGAACCACCTCCACAGTATGGTGATCTTGATTCAGTCCCCTGCCTCTCAATTGAAGAAGAAGGGAAAGTGGTTATCGATCAGCCTTCTACTTCCCAACCAACTGTCCCACAATCGGCTGAAACTTCTAGAACTAAGCGTGTTCCCAGCTGCTCCTACTAGAAAAGGAACGATATTCTGGTAGAGCTAAAAAATGATCTCAAGTCATTTTATAGCAGAAGAGAACAGAGGGAAGCGGAGAAATTGGAAATAGCTAGAAAAAGACTTGAACAAAAAGTGTTAAAAAATCAGCTACTCAGTGAGTATATCGAACTATTAAAAAAAAGGATTAGTCGGTAATATTTATTGTGTATTTATGTGTTATTCCCCCCTCAAGATAGGACTTGATTTGTCCCTTATAGTGTTTAGTTGTATTGTGTATTTGTGTTATTCCCTCCCTCAAAATAGGACTTGATTCTTCCCTTATAGTTTTTAGTTGTATTGTTTACTTGTATTATGTATTTATGTGCTATTCCCTCCCTCAAGATAGGACTTGATTCTACCCTTATAGTTTTTAGTTGTATTGTTTACTTGTATTATGTATTTATGTGCTATACCCTTCCTCAAGATAGGACTTGATTCTTCCCTTGTAGTTTTTAGTTGTATTGTGTATTTGTGCTATTCCCTCCCTCAAGATAGGACTTGATTCTTCCCTTTTAGTTTTTAGTTGTATTGTTTACTTGTATTATGTATTTAGTATATAGTTGACTTTGACTTATCCCTTATGTAACATTGAGAGTAATTTCTGTTCCTGTAGCTCCTGTAATTGTATTTACATTAGTTCATTAGATTGTTAATGTGATTTTCGTTCCCTATGTAAATTATTTGTCTTTTTGTATTTATATGTTTCCTCTTCCTCAAGATGAGACTAGATTTATTTTTATGTTATTAGGTACATTTTTCCTCCATCAAGATAGGACCACATTTCTTTCAATTTTAGTAGATGATGATATGGATACTACTCCGCAGACACCCTTATGAAATGGGAAAGGCTTGGATATATGGCTTGATTTGTTTTCATTTCAGGTAACATTACTGTCATTAGATTGTTAATGTGATTCTCTTTCCCTTTATAAATTATTTGTTTTATGTATATATATGTTTCCTCTTCCTCAAGATGAGACTAGATTTATTTTTATGTTATTAGGTACATTTTTCCTCCATCAAGATAGGACCACATTTCTTTCAATTTTAGTAGATGATGATATGGATACTACTCCGCAGACACCCTTATACAATGGGAAAGGAAATGCTTGGATATATGTCTTGATTTGTTTTCATTTCAGGTAGCATTAGGTACTGACAAATATTTTCAAATATCATATTCATGCATCTTGTAAGTTTTTTCACCTCGTTTTTTATTATTTCTCAGTTCAGATAACAAATATGGGAACTTCTTTGAAAAGGCCTCAGTATAAAAAAAATTTCTGGAACAGGTGATGACAACAAGCTTGGTGACAGATAGTTCTTCACAGAAACCAGGATGTTTGTGGAATGGAAGAGAATGCTACAAATCAATTTTCCGAAAATACTTCATTGTAAATAGAGCACAATTGATTTATATCCTTTCTAAAACTAAATTATAATAACATTGTATATTTTATTTGTAAATTGGAAAGAGCTCTTGAGTGAAATTTTTTTTTACTTGAGTGAAGGTTTTCTTGCTTGGTTCTTTCCTTCATAAGCTTGACGAACCAAGAAAAAATTTAAAAAAATTTTCGCTATTCATGTTTTAATCTTTTTCTCTTCCATGTACATATTTGACAATTCTCAATGAAAGAGTACATTCCAAAAAGTTGATCAGTTTTATTAGCACAAGGAGATGATTATACTGCTTATATTTGAAAAAATATCTTTATAGATATAGTTATGTTGTGATTTGCCGAAAAAAATGAGTTTTGAAAAAATTTCGGTCTGAAAATTTTAAAATTATGGTAGGTGAAAAAAATTTGATAATTTACCTCTATCAACTGAGAAATGCCAATGTTAAAATTTTCTTTACTCGATAAGGGAATGATTGAAATGAAGATCTCAAATGCTTCATGAAATAATACACTAAATAACATTAATAATGTGTTCAATTAATATGGTTTCATATATCTAAGCATGTACCTACCCATACAATTCCTCTTTCTTTCGAATTGTTGTGTGAACAACATAAATAGCTAATAAATTAAAAAAAATTAAAACGGCATCGATTACCAAATCAAGAAAGAGATTATTTCTTTTCTATGATTCCAAACATTTTAGAGATACGATGTATGCACAATCTGGCAACAAAAGCACTGAGTGACAGGGTTGGCGCATGCGCATAATAGCAAATTCAAGCTCACTTGTGGATTCAACAAAATTACCTTAAGAGCTTTTCCTTTTTATTCTTTTAATCACCCTTGATATTTACTTATGTGCATTTGATACATTTATTCATAAGGATGAGAATATTTTATATAGTAAAATCAAAATCAAAATTTCAAATCGGATGAATATAATAAGAGGAAATGCAACAAATTGAGGTAGCTAGAAATATTGCAACATGATTAGTGAGTTGATACTTAATGTTCTCAATTTTTCAAAAATCAAGGATTGTGGATGATATGTTTCTCAGGGATTCTATCCCACTGTAAGCTGTAAGCATATCATTATGTGATCAGAAGTTTAATCCACTCAATATACTCTTTTGATAGTCGCAATGAAGCTATACCATTTGAAGGATAACATTACGAAAAATATTGGAAAGCTATCAAGTATAATGATTAAACGGATTCTACTTCACAGGTGTTTCTACTGCTCTCTATTTTTCATGGATTATGGATATGCTAAGGGATTCTATCCCATTGTAAGAATCTTGCATTATGTGAAAAGAAGTTTATTCCACTCAATATACTCTTTTTCATGGTTTCGAGGAAGCTGTATCATTTGAAGAACAACAAAAAAAATATTGGAAGGCTAGCAGGCAAGAAGTACAATGATTCATTGTACATTGCACATCGATCAGTGATAGTGGATTTTTTGTTGTAAGCTGTGAGTGTAAATTTTTTGCTTTGAGTGTTTGGACATATCAAGATCACCCTTCACAACAAAATTTTTTTACCAAACATGATATATTGAAGAGGCTGATGCACAATACCAAACAGTGGTTGATGTACTTCCCAAAGGAAACCCTTTTGATTAGTCAAAATGTTTTGACTAACTAAAGCTCTAACAAGAGAACTAATTGATATCGTTCAACTTTATGTGCAAGCACCTTCAAGAGCATCAGCTCTCACTGTACAGACCAAGGTAACTTAAAAATTATTGCTACTCTGAAATTAACTATGAAAACAGCATCACTACTACTTTGTTAACTGTGGACAGCTTTATCAAGTATATAATTCGTAGGTTTTGGCAACTTTGAGATTTATGGCTACCGGTTGTTATCAAGAAATAACTGGGTCAAACCATTTCATCGGAATAAGTAAAGCAAGTATGACTCGCTGAAATATGCGATGTCCTAAACACTCCACAAATATTTAATCGGTGGGTTTGCTTTCCAAGAAATATGATTGAACTGGAAAAATAAGACAGAGGTAGGTGTTCAGTTCAGAAAGAAGAAATAATAATGAACTCAAAGAATAAGTAGTTATTTGTTTATTTTTGAGTTTTTATGAAAAATATCAATTTCTTGGAATTGTTGATTGCACCCATGTGGCATTTGTATCACCTAAGGTGCTTAATGAAGGGCAGCCAGAAAGAGCCTATGTTAATAGGAAAAATTATCATTCCCTTAATGTTCAGTTGGTAATAATTTTTCTCCACCAGGCTCATATCATTTCAGAAATTATGATTCATAATTATTTATTTCTTACAGATATGCGATACATTGAGGATATTGCATGTGAATGCCAGATTTCCAGGCAGTACACATGATTCCTTTATTTGGTGAGACTTTGGAAAGAATCTATCGCCGTAATCTTAGCAATAGTTTTTTTGTTATAGGTGATTCAGATAATATTTTTCCATTGGTGTTGAGATTTCACTTTAATGCTGAACATATCTGATTTTGCAGGTTATCCCACAAGACCGTGGTTATTGACACCTATTTCAGATCCAGAAACTATTGACGAAGAAAGATTCAATGAAGTGTCAGAAGTGGTATTGATCGCTGCAATGGTGTTATCAAAAATCGTTTTCGGTGTCTTGCACTATTCTCCATATGTGGCAGCTACAATTAATCATAAATGCATGTGTGGTTTTATACAACATGTGTCTAGAAGCTGGTGTACCTGAACCACAAGAAGAGAATGAAGATGTAGTCCTAGTTGACTATGGCATATATATGCACCAACGCGTTTTCCAGGGGAGGGGAGGGAATATTAAATGTAATTTTTGAATAACACACTACGAATATTGTGTATATTAATGAAGGATGATCACGCCTCAACGGGGAGGCAATGAATAAAATAATAAGGATAAATTCAGATGCATACCACCCGACTATATGAATATCGACAAGTGTTACGATCCGAATGGTCATGGAATGGATCCATGGTCAGCATCTGCTTTTCTTCGGTGGAGCCAGGGGCTTGACACTTCGTTACCCCCACCCCAAATACGGTTTTTAGTTCTGCAATCAAACGCTATGTGGCACTGCATACGAAAATATATATCATATTCTCCGCAGATTACTGTATTCTGACATATTGGATTTGTGAACGCCAACAGTGTCAATGTCAATATTGTCAATATGTTTTAATGCAAATTCTTGTTTACAAACGAGATTTTATACGAGAGTAAATTAAAAATACCCATTTATTGAACTCAACAGTCTCATCAGGAAATCGATTTTACCCGATTTTCTTGTAAGAAATGTTTGATTCAAAGAACCACGTAATTATAACATTAATCGTTTATACTTAAACCAATCCAACCAAACCCTTAGAAAATTGTGTTAATGGAAATGAAAGTCAAACTGTGTAGTCAGGTATCAAGCCACTCCGTGGGGTCAATGATGAAGCTCATTTCTCAATGGGGTAAGTTTTTTTTTCAAACATAATAATACAAAAATTTACTATTTTCCTTTTTAGAAATCAAGCATCCGCTTCAGCTTCCCAGAGAGGCTATCGACACTGCTGACTTTATACTATTCTTGGATGAGTTATTTGATTCGTTGAATGTATCCAGAGCTTAGACATCCACTGCGAAACTCTTAGAGAAGACGGTTAGTATTCAAACAGAACACAATGTTTGTTGGGAGCAGGCGATACAAATTTTCAACACTATTTCATTTTATTGCCCTTGAAAGAAAAGATCCATTGTGGTGCCCACTTTGAAGAATATAGTGACAAAATTGAAAGCATTCCTTTACCTTATCAAAAACTATTCAATGATTATCACTTTAAATATATTCTCATTGGGGCTTTCAATCAAGATTGTTTAGAAAACCTTTTTGTGTACATTAGAGCACATGGAGTAAGGAATACTAACCCAAATGTTGAACACTTTATTTCATCATTCAAAACTTTAGTTATTAATAATTTCATGTCTGTGCATTCCTGGGGATCTAACTGTGAGGAAGATAAAACAGGAAGTCGTTGTTTAGAGACTTTGACATCTTTCCTGCAGGAAAATATAAAATCCACATAGGTCTTTGGGCAACTAATTTTTTCTTTTCCAAATTATTAATGCATTCTAAGCTTTGGCATGCTGTTTTTGATTTCTATTGCCGACTCCCAACAAACATTGTGTCCTTTTTGGATAATGTTGAAGATTTCTGAACATATCATAATTTCAACCTCATTTCCTATGAACAATATTATTACTGTTAATTATATAATTATTGTCTTACGAAGATATGTGACCCTATTGACATTTTACCTCTGCTCATATATTCATTGCCATAATTATAGCTTATGTATTTCCATATTTGTTTATCCTGTGCTGGAAATATCAATATATGTATATTTTTCATGAGAAGTTTTATTCCTCCTTAAAATTCGCCCTAATAATCCATATTATTCTATCGACGTCTAAAACAGCAGTGAATGGGCTAATTTAAATTTCGCGCCTTGCAATTGCAGTTTCCTGTTATACCGGAATTTCTCCCGATTAGTTGGGTGGCAACCGCATGGGGACGCTGAGGGCGGGATAAACTGTATTTTTCACCGTAGAACGTGAGTGTCAGATCTATTCTACTCTGTAATCTGTGGGTGGAGCGTACTCCATTTGGGGGCCTTGACGATGACAAATTGGCTAGCTCAATTCGGATCGTAACACTTGTCGATATTCATATCGTCGGGTGGTATGCATGTGAATTTATCCTTATTATTGTGTATATTGTTTCCCTAATTGCTTTCCACAGCTTTATTCTTGACAGGGAAATTCAAACAAAATATTTGTTCATAAATATTTATTGAAAGTGTAGCTTCAAATTAACAAAAAATAACTTCATATTGCAGTAAATAAATTATTATAAATAAATCTTGACTGAAATAAAGAAAAACTTATACAAATATTTGGAAATCTAATAACACTACGAGAAACAAACGAAAAGTATAAAATAACTTCATATTTCAGTTAATGAATGATTATAAATAAATCTTGACTGAAATAAAGAAAAACTTATACAAATAAAAATCTAATAACACTACGAGAAAAAAACGAAAAGTATAGTAATCAGGGTGAAATGTTCAAAAGAAACATATATTTAATATGATTTCAAAATATCACAGACGGTTATAGGCACTGTTTGCAGAGGCAATTTTCACTAAACTATCTGCCATTTTTTCTAATGCAGATGCTACTCTATTTTCAAAAATTTCTTTATTTTTCAACATCTTTTCCATCAGCGAAATTTTTTTATTTTGATAAATCTTGTCACTTTTGAATTTCTCAGAATTCAAATCTATGAATCTGCTGTTGGTTTTCAGGGATTCTTCCAACCTGTTTGTTTTGTTGCTTCTTCTCTTTTTGTGTATTGGAGTCCCAGTAGATTTTTTGCCACTGCCACTGCTGGCTTCACTTTGAACCAGGATTGGCCCAGATGTTGTACTAGGTACTGATGTCGGGGAAGTCTCCCAACCAGTTTCAGTGTGAGGAAGACTTTTGGTATTCTTCGTAAAGACTTTTGGTAGTCTTCGTACTCGTTATGGTATGGGGGAGTGTTGGGGCAGTATTTTGTGTGGCGCTATTAGAGCAATACTGGTGTTCCCTGAGTGCAACCTGTGTTGGAATGTGGTTTTTTTTAGCTACACTTTCATGACCTTCCTGAGAAAAAAAAAGTTTTTATATTCGAATGTATTTCTTGATTTCAAAATATTGATTGTCCTTATTCTTTTTGAACAATCACTCATTTTTGTGCAGCAAAAAAACAAAAAAAATATTTAAATTCTCATTTATTTTACTGTACTTACATATAAAAGATCTTCTTCCAAGAATGAAACTTCTTCGGATTCCTGAGTATTGAATAGTTACTATAGGAATGATGGATAGGATTTGTCTGTCCAAATAACTAGCTTCTATACTTGGTGGCAAAGGAGGACCACCTCCAGTACCCCCCTTGCATGATTTCACTCTTTTACGAATTTTCATTCAGTATTTTTTTTTTCATGTCAACCCATGTCTGAAACATGTATATACTGTAGTTTTCTTGGGAAATCCAGAAATTAATTTTTTATAGTCAATCCGTAACCAGCTAGTCCAACTCCATCTCTGGTGAGAGTATGTACAGTTATTCCCCGGACACCCTGTATACTATTCGTTACACCACATCACAGAAATAGGCAAAAATTGCCACCATTGTCATTCCCAGACTGGGGATGCTTTCAATAGCACTTGTTAGTCGGCAAAATAAATCCGAAAACTTATCCTGCCTAGCCATCTTCTATCTATGACGCCATTCTGTCGAATTGCCTCTATTCTTCCTTTTCCTTGGAAATGATGAAGAATTAATTTGTAACCATATTCATGACGTGGCCTGAAAATATAGAAATCACAGGTAAATATACAGAAATATTTATTGGATATGGAAAAGCATCTCTGCAATAACTTCCGAAAATAAACTTACTAGATAATTTATCTTCTGTGTCTGCAGATTTCATTAGTAGTCCTCATCGCTCATCCTCATCCTCATCGCACTCATCGCTAGCAGCTCAGAGGATCTACAGATAATGATGGACACCTATAAACATATATACGAAGCTTTAGGCCTTAGACTCAATATTGACAAGACCAAAATCCTGGTAAGTCCGCCAGAAAGCCTTCAAACAGATATCAGCCTGGACAATGAAACTCTAGAACAGGTCGAGCAGTTCAAATACTTGGGAAGCTTCATAAATACTAGGGCAAACCTTGACACGGAAATACACAACCGTATCAATTCGGCATCACGGGCATTCTGGAAGCTGAAGGACAGAGTGTTCCAAAATCACGACCTCAATCTGGAGACTAAGACAGCTGTTTACAGAGTAGTTGTCCTCCCAACGCTTCTTTACGGAAGCGAAAGCTGGACTCCCTACAGGCGACATATTGAACAGCTTGAACAGACGCAGCAACGCCATCTAAGACAGATAATGCACATCAGATGGTTCCACAAAGTTTCGAATGCAGAAGTCTTGCAGCGCGCGAGTTGTACAAAAATTGAGACTCAAGTAACGAGGGCCCGACTCAGATGGAGCTCTATACGGCGAACTCACTGAGGGAGCCCGGAAACCAGGAGGCCAGTATAAGCGGTTTAAGGATACACTACATCAATCCCTAAAATCAGTTAATGCCAATCATAACTGGGAACAACTAGCGTTAGACAGGTCACAGTGGAGGTCTTTGGTACACAGTTATAATGGAGAATCGAGAAGACTATCCATGCCCTGACTGTGGAAGGATCTGCAGGTCACGGTTGGGTCTCTTTAGTCACAGGAGGGCACACGGTCGCAACTAGCACTAAGAAATTACAAGTCTGTTTTTTTTTCTTTTTCTTCTTCTTCTTCTTTTTGTAGATTTATTCCCGGTAACGGGATACAGCAATGAAAAAAAAAAGAATGAACATTAGTAGTCCTTTAACACTGGACCATGTGGCAACTGGATTAATTTCTGTTTTGTCAAAAAAAATTCGATCCATTGACTCAAACTCCCAATATTCATAGTCATTACCAGACTGACTGAATAGGACGGACATTCCAACCTCAGTCTTCAAATTATCAGTTGTTCTGACTTTGATGAAAAAAGAAATACCGCAGAGCTTGTTGTAGTCCACAGAGTAATAAGAAATTGTTTTTCTTCAGTGAAAATTTTTGTGAAGAGTATCATTTTCCAATGTAAGTATTCAAACTTTGTAGTGATGGAAATATTCTTAAATATTTGAATTTCAGCATAAAATAAAAACAATAAAAATTATAACAATGGATCTGACAAAAATTAACCAGTGTGGTTCTTTTTCACAGCACCAGAAACCAATTGCATCACTCAAGGATTTGATAGTGGGTGAAGTCCATCGAATAATTGATGCAAAAATCACTAAAGACTATATTCGGGGAATCTATTCCCTTGGAGTTGGAAGAAAAGTGTATATTTCTACCGAAACGAGCAAACGACCATCTGAAGCAAGTCATAAAGGAATTCAGTGGAGCTGGGTTTGGAATCAAATTCCTTGGGGTGAAGGAAATACCGAAATATAAACCAGTTCAAATCTTTGAGATTGTCCAATTGTTAAGATGGAGGTATGTAATATTGATTTATTCCATAATGCAATGAATCTTCTGTTTCACGAAAATGACATCATGATTAGAAAAAAATGGATCAATTTGATTAACAAACATATTCGTTTATTGAAAAATTTAATGAAAAATACTCATCACGGACAAAATTCAGCATTCAATCTGCCATTTGCATTTGAAAAGATACAAAATTCAACTCAAATCCTTTGATGCGCATAGAGGTGAGGGAATACGAAGTGTAAGAAGTAATCGGGTGACATGGGAGGATGTTCAATCAGCATTTGAATCAAGAATAAGAACTGGGGTTATAATCAATTTGAAGCATACGGTCGTTGAAGAATTTTTCGATGATGCATTTCATCTTTTCAAATATAGAATTAGAAATACAATAAGCTGTATTGGAATTGTTAAAGTGAATTTAGTATTTTGCTGACAATTCATTGAAAAAAGTGGTGATGATGAGCTACTCGATTTCAAATATTTCTCTACACAAAATGCAACAATTGATGGGGGAACAGATTTAAACGATTGGTTTGAAAGAAATGCTTTAAACAGAATTAAACAAAAACTTGAAGAATTTCAAGAGAAAGAGAGTGGTTTTGCTCTTCAATCAATTGTTTCATTAGAAGTCAATATAAATAAGGTGGAAATGGGTAATGGAGGTAGTTCATTCATCAATCTTCCTGAAAAAATTGCGGCCAAAAAGTATGCATTAATATCAAAAACAATGATCAATGTTGTTTTTTGTGGAGTATTACTGCATGCTTACATCCAGCATCTTCCCACTCTGATAGAGTGTCATCATATCCCCACCCAAGCACTATTTTTAATTGTGATGGTATAGATTTTCCTATAAAACTTAAAGATATAGAGAGGTTTGAAATGTGAATAATGTTTCAGTGAATGTTTTCTCACTGCAAATGGTTAAAAATGATGATTTCATTGTAGTTCCATCTCGTATCTGCAAATCCAAAATTCCACGAAGACATGCCAATTTACTTCTAATTCAGAATATATATAACCATATTGATGATGGGAAAAATGCTCCTATTGATGACAAAATAGAATATCATTATGTGTATATCAAGAACTTGTCGAGATTAGTGTCGAAACAACTCAGTAAGTCTAAAAAAAATAAGTTCATATGCTATCAATGTCTTAATTATTTCACTACAGAAGAAAAACTAGGGAAACATATCGAATTGTGCTCGAATCATGAGCCATGTCACATACAGTTTCCAGAAAAGTCTCATGTTAGTTTTACAAATTACAGATACAAACAGAGAAGTCCTTTTGTAATGTATTGTGACTTTGAGTAATATTTGAAACCAATCAATGATATAAATTTGAGTTGTTTAAAGTATCAAGAACACAAACCTATCAGCGCAGGTGTTTATTTGAAAAGTTCTTATGAGGACATTGTACCGTCATATTTTGAGAGCTATACTGGGGTTGATTGCATGGAATGGTTCTCGAATAAATTGTGTGAGATTGCAGATAGGTTATGCAAAATAATTAATCATGTGAAACCCATAAACTCAACTGGTTCACATAGTCGAGTTATATGCCATATATGTGAGAAAACATTCAAAGCGGATGATAAAATAGTCATGGACCATGATCACTTTACTGGAGTGTGCCGCGGGTGGGCTCACAATAGTTGTAATCTCAATTTCAAAAAGTCTTTTATCATACCAGTAGTTTTCCATAATCTAGGTGGATATGACGCACATTTTCTTATAAAGGAGATTGCCGAACAGGGCCGCGTTTCTCTTTTACCATTAAATAAAGAAAAATATATTAGTTTTACGAAATATGATGAAAATACTCAAATACAATTCAGGTTCATTGATAGTTTACGTTTTCTCAACAGTTCACTAGAGAATTTAGCCTTAAAGAAACAATTGTTCGATTATAATGATGATGCATTCAAACTTTTGACTAAAAAAGGTGTGTTTCGCTATGACTATATCAGAAGTGTTGATAAATTGAATGATACATGTCTACCATCCATTGAGAAATTCTACAACAAATTGAATTATGAAGAGATAAGTGATGAACAATATCTACACGCTCACCTAATATGGTCCACATTCAATTGTCAATCATTGAAAGATTATATGATGTTATATCTTAAAACTGATATTATGCTTTTAGCCGATGTGTTCGAACAATTCCGCAATAGCTGTATAAAAGAGTATGAATTAGATCCTATTCATTTTTACACCCTTCCGGGTTATACCTTTCAATGTATGCTTAAAATAACAAAAATCAAATTAGAAATCATTAAAGATATTGACATATTACTATTCATAGAAAACGGTATAAGAGGTGGAATAAGTCAGTGTTCAAACAGATACTCTACGGCTAATAACAAATATATGGGGCCAAAATTCGATATTAATGAACCTGAAAAGTATTTACTCTACTTAGATGTGGATAACTTATATGGTTGGGCTATGAGTCAGTTTTTGCCATATGGGGGGGGGGATTCAAGTGGACAGACACAAATATGAATGTTACACAAATACCTGATGATTTAGAGGTTGATTTGGAATATCCCGCCGAAATACACGACAAGCACAAAGACTTGCCATTCTGTGCGGAATCACGTATCCCACCTGGATCAAAGTTGCCTGAATTATTAACTACCCTTTATCATAAAAAAAATTATATCGTGCATTATAGGACGTTGAAACAAGCCTTGAGTCATGGACTTGTTTTGAAAAAAGTCCATAGAGTTCTTCAATTCAAACAATCTGCCTGGCTTAAAATGTATATTGACAAAAATACACATGAGGCAGACAGCAAAGAACGATTTTGAAAAAAATCTTTTCAAATTAATGATAAATGCTGTGTTTGGGAAAACACATAGAGAAGTTAAATTGGTCAACAAACGGTATGGCAGATATGGTGCAATGAATTTGATTTCTAGCCCTTTCTGAAAGGATAGAATCATCTTCGAAGAAAATCTAGTCGCAATTGAATTGCAAAAGCGTTTGATCACAATCGATAAACCAATATAAGTAGGAATGTCTGTATTAGACATTTCAAAGGTTTGCTTGTACGAATTGCATTACGATTATTTCCAACCTAATTTCAAAGAAAGTAAATATATTGAATTATGTAGATACTGATAGTTTAACTTATAAGGTATCAAATCAAAATCCCTATGAGTGCATAAAACGAGATTGCTACGCACGCTTTGATACATCTGACTATCCTAAAGGAAATCCATATGGAATTCCTCCAGTCAATAAAAAAGTATTAGGTTTGATGAAGGATGAGAATAATGATAAGATTATGACCGATTTCGTAGGATTAAGATCCAAAATGTACTCATTTCGTGTTGATGAAGAGGAAATAAAAAAAGTGAAAGGCATAAATCGGAATGTGATTAAAAGCCTTTCTTTCGATGACTACTTGAAATACTTGATTGATTCCAACACAAAATTAGTAAGACAAAGAAATATAATATCTAAATGTCATGATGTTTTTTCAATTGAACAGGAGAAAATTGCATTGTGTAGTAGAGACGATAAAAGATACATCCTACCTAATTCACAATTCAGTGGAGCTGGGTTTGGAATCAAATTCCTTGGGTTGAAGGAAATACCGAAGTATAAACCAGTTCAGTTCTTTGAGATTGTCCAATTGTGAAGATGGAGGTATGTAATATTGATTTATTCCATAATGCAATGAATCTTCTGTTTCACGAAAATGACATCATGATTAGAAAAAAATGGATCAATTTGATTAACAAACATATTCGTTTATTGAAAAATTTAATGAAAAATACTCATCACGGACAAAAATTCAGCATTCAATCTGCCATTTGCCATTTGAAAAGATACAAAATTCAACTCAAATCCTTTGATGCGCATAGAGGTGAGGGAATACGAAGTATAAGAAGTAATCGGGTGAGATGGAAGAAACTGGGGTTATAATTAATTTGAAGCGTACCATCGTTGAAGAATTTTCCGATGATGAATTTCAACTTTTCAAATATAGAATTAAAAATACAATAAGCACTATTGGAATTGTTAAAGTGAATTTTGTCTTTTGCGGACAATTAATTGAGTGGTGATGATGAACACGATTTCAAATATTTCCCTACACAAAATGCAAGAATTGATGGGGGAACAGATTTAAACGATTGAATTGAAAGAAATGCTTTAAACAGAATTAAACAAAAACTTGAAGAATTTCAAGAGAAAGATAATGGTTTTGCTCTTCAATCAATTGTTTCATTAGAAGTCGATATAAATAAGGTGGAAATGGGAAATGGAGGAAGTTCATACATCAAGCTACCTAAAAAATTTTCTCTCAAAAAGGCATGCATTAATTAATATCAAAAATAATAACGATGAATGCTGTTTTTTGTGGAGTATTATTACTGCATGCTTACATCCAGCATTCCCACTCGGATAGAGTGTCGTCATATCCCCACCCAAGCACTATTTTTAATTGTGATGGTATAGATTTTTCCAATCAAACTTGAAGATATACAGAGGTTTGAAATGTTAAATAATGTTTCAGTGAATGTTTTCTCACTGCAAATGGTTAAAAATGATGATTTCATTGTAGTTCCACCTCGTATCTGCAAATCCAAAATTCCACGAAGACATGCCAATTTACTTCTAATTCAGAATATATATAACCATATTGATGATGAACAAAATGCTCCTATCGATGACAAAATAGAATATCATTATGTGTATATCAAGAACTTGTCGAGGTTAGCATCGAAACAACTCAGTAAGTCTGAAAAAAAAATTCATATGCGAGCAATGTCTTAATTATTTCACTACAGAAGAAAAACTAGGGAAACATATCGAATTGTGCTCGAACCATGAACCATGTCACATACAGTTTCCAGAGAAGTCTCAAGTTTTTTTCACAAATTACAGATACAAACAAAGAAGTCCTTTTGTGATGCATTGTGACTTTGAGTCATTATTGAAACCAATCAATGATATAAATTTGAGTTGTATAAAAGATATAATTTCGTAGGTTCAAGACCCAAAATGTACTCATTTCGTGTTGATAAAGAGGAAATAAAATAAGTGAAAAAGGCCATGAAGCGGAAATAAAAAAGCCTTTCTTTCGATGACTACTTGAAATGCTTGATTGATTCCAACACAAAATTGATAAGACAAAGAAATATTATCTCTAAATGTCATGATGTTTTTTCAATTGAACAGGAGAAAATTGCATTGTGCAGAGAGGATAAAAGATACATCCTAACTAATTCACATTGTACTTTACCTTGGGGTCCTTATCGAATATAATCATCCTAGATTCCAGAGGGTGAGAGGGGGGAAAAGTATAATGATGAACTATGCTGTGACAGCCATCGAAAGAACTTTCTCATACAACCCGAATTTGTCTGAGAAATTCATCAAAAAGAATCCACAACAATATGAAGATTTTGAACAGTTTCCAATAAAGGATTGGATGCTTGTGGGACAATTCATATTGCACCTTTGACATAATCGAAGTATGGATACTGCATCCTCATCATCATCTAATGATGGATTGGTTCCGTGGCAAATCCATATTGTGGATAAAGACAAACGAGGGCAATGATGATGATAAATTGAGTTCAATCAAATCTGTTTCATATATATGTACAATTAATGGACTTTCTTTCATAGTTCACGTTATGGAATACACAGATAAGTCAGGGAAAAATATGTCGCATTGTCTTTATTTGGACACGTTCAGTAAACTGAATGATTATTTTTCAATTCATGTTGGCAGAAGAGCATTGCTGTTGAAAAAAATCCATATTGATTTGTTCTTACTATAGTTAATGTAACTCTCATTGTGTTGAATCAATTGATTCTGAAATGTACAAAAATGTTTTAGTTTATAATCCTCCTCTCCTTGTCTTTTTTGAAATACTTATCCCTTTATAGATATTTATACGAAAATTTGGAAAGGAAACCTCCAGATTTATAAAAATCTGGTCTGCTCTACGCAATGTACACATCATGAAATGGACAATGAATCGGCAGTTATCTTGGAGCTTGAAAAGAGCCTATACAGAAGATCGTTTCTAGAAATGTATCATATTAAAAAATCACAAAATGTAATGAACTCAAAAAAAGATGTAGAAAATATTGTGGACAAAGACAAACGAGGGCAATAATGATGAAAATCACGCAGATTTTCATTATAAATAGAATTTATTCAGATCTGATTCGTATAGATGTACAATTATAATGGACTTTCTATCAAAGTTTACGTTATGGAATACACAGATAGGACAAGGAAAAATATGTCGCATTGTCTTTATTTGGACACGTTCAGTAAACTGCATTGCATTGAAAAAAATCCATATTGATTTGTTCTTACTATAGTAAATGTCACTCTCATTGTGTTGAATCAATTGATTCTGAAATGTACAAAAATGTTTTAGTGTATAATCCTCCCCCTCTTAAATATTTGTCTTTTTTGAAACACTTATCCGATCACACTCTCTACTCTGGAAAGGGAACCTCCAGATTTATACAAATCTTCAGATTCGGACTCTAAAATATTTTATTATTATTATTATTATTATTATATCAACAAGAGTAGAGGTGCAAACCTATAATACTCAATCTAAATAAAAAAAAGCACACATGCATGAGTGAAGTGAATAACCAAAAAAAAAAGGGAATCACTACATCCTTGATAAATTTCTGAAAGTAGAGAATACACAACTACAGGCGATCATAGGCATTCTTGAATGCATTCGTACTAGCAGCGTCGACCACGCTGTCGGGCAGTCGATTCCAACGATGGAATATTCTATTGGGCAAAAACCACTGTCTCTCAGATGTTCGAAATGTCTCTCTAGCAAGCTTGAACGAATGGCCACGAAGATGATTCCGATTCAAAGTGAAGAGATCCTTCATCTGATCGCCGAAATGACCATGAACGGCTCTAAAAGTGAATATCAGGTCCCCTCGCAATCTCCTGTTCTCGAATGTTGGCATGTTGAACAATCGCAGTCTTTCTTCATAAGATGGACGCACCGCACCGTAAGGAAGTCTGGTGATGCATCTTTGTAGTAGCTCCAATCTGTTCCTGTCTGCCTGGAAGGAAGGCCACCATACAGGGCCAGCATATTCTATGATTGGACGGACGTAGTATCGGTAGAGGAGACTGAAGGTTTTGGCATCACAACCTTTGAAGCACTTGAAGAGAAGAAAAGCAAGTTGTCTTGATCTGGAGACGATGTCACCTATATGGTTGGTCCAAGTTAGGTCATTCGAGACTGTAATCCCAAGATCCTTCTGGCATGTTACAGTACGTAAAGGCTGGCCGTCGATGGTATAAATCTGGTTGGGATTATTTTTAGCAATATGCATCAAAGTGCACTTCTCTACATTAAGCGGCAACATCCAATCGGAGCACCACTTACAAATAGTCTCTAAATTGTCCTGTAGGGTGTCCGAGTCGGATATGGGGTTATTATAGACTTTGGCATCATCGGCGAAAAGGACACGTTTTGGACCTGAGGAGACGGGGAAGATCGGACATATAGAGCAGAAATATCTGCGGAATATCTCCGCAACATTGGCTAAGTTAGCTAACGTAGGTTTCCGCAAACATGCCTAATCACCACAATTTCTTGGTAGCTGGCCATCACCAGTACCACACCATCGTGAGACACTTACACCTCTTGGTGCAGCCATATCCAACCATATTGGCTGAGTTTGAAGCGGGTTATAAAGAAGGTCTATCCACCTTCTCATTCGACTATTTCCTTCGCAACGGCGGGCAATTAACGTTGTCTGATTATTCACGTGCGCTCCTAGCAGCATGCAACCGAGCAGTTGCAGCTATTGATACGCAGATTTCAGCGAATCCATCCATTCCATTAACCGAAGTCCGCGCTCAACTGGAAAGCGACCTTGTTGCGATAGCCCTCGACAATCTTCGAGCGGTATCTGTTGCGTTAGGGATGGGCGAAAAATATCGATATATCGAAATATCGATATTTTTTAAAAAAATAATCGATAAATATCGTCGATATTTCAAATCCCGATACTATCGACTATCGATATTTATTTCGAAGTATCAAATTTCGATATTTTTCCATGTGTCGCACATCGTTGATCTGATATTTTTGTGTGTAGTATAACGACCACGACAATGAGTGGTGTATTGGCTTAAGTTCAATCCTTCGTATCTACGCATTGAACTCTATGGGTTCCCATAGAGTTCAATATATCTACGGTACGGGTAGATCAGAGATATATCTCTGGGGTAGATCATTGTTACGCTTTGTGACAGTAGTTCTGAACGAAAAGAAAAGGAGTGCACGTGCAATTTGCACTTAAAATAGTAATTGATATCAGTTTTGTATTTTAAATAATAAAAATATTGATAACACTTCCAAATCTGTGCTTCATTCCGAATATTTTAATAAAGCTCAAGGGTAACCACAAATTTGGTATTTATCGTTAAACCGATATATTCAAATAATAAAAATATTGATAACACTTCCAAATTTGTGTTTCTTCCCGAATATTCTAATATATCGATATATCGAAATATCGATATTTTTTCACGATATATATCGATACTGTCCAGAAATATCGATACAATATATATCGATATTTTTTTCACGTTTGCCCATCTCTATGTTGCGTCCACTCCACGCAGCTGTGTTAGTCGATCTATGACCCCTCCACCTGTGCGAACACGCGCAGATCCAACACCTCCTAGAAGAGAAGGCCAGAGCGCTCTGTTGAGAAAAGCTGTGACGTCACCACTCGAAGTGCACTCTATTGAAAGCGTGTCTGGTGCGTCGGCGCGTGCCTGCTTGTTTATGTTTGTTTTGCGAAGTCATTCAACCTGTTGCTAAACCAGCGTGATAGCGTGAATAATTCTTATTGTATTTTAGTGCTTTTGTGATACATATTTGTTAGTACTTTTCAGTACTCAGTGAGAAAAAAATGCCCAATATGTGTTGTGTTCCGGGGTGTAGGGGAAATTATCGAAACGGGCCGAAAGTGCACGTTTTTAAGTTCCCAACGGATACGTGTTTACTTAAAAAGTGGATTTCCGCCATTCCTAGGCAAAATTTTGAACCATCCGTTTTCAGCAGAGTTTGTGAGAAACATTTTGGAGACGATAATTTCATCAAATCCACTTCAGCCAAGGATTCTAGAACTGGCCATACAGTAACAGTACCTCTGAAAATCCCTAGGTTAAGAAGAGATACTGTTCCTACTCTGTTTCCAAACTGTCCTTAAGTATTTATCGAAAGATATCAAGGTAAGGGTAAGTCGTGACGAAAAATTAGAACATTTTGAACAAGAGAATTTCGAAAAAGCTATAGCGGAAAGTAGAAAAGAATGGGAAATTAGTAAGAAGTTGCATTCGTATGAAGATTTTAAAACGTTCCTCAATGTTTTGAATAATTTCAAGCTGCCTAATTTATGGAATAAAATAGTTGATGAAGAAAAAGTTCTGTTATTTAGACTGAAATATTCACCAGGGCCTGTTATTACATATTCTGTTTTAGTTGATTCAAATTTTAAAGTACAAACGTTTTTATTAGGGGAGGAGATTAAAGTTTTTCTATATAATGATGAATCTAAAGTAATTCCCTTTAAATCAAATGATATTAATGAATTAGATATTTTACTAAGCCGAATAGATCAAGATATATCATCCGAGAGTACAGAGAACTCGACAGAGAATCAGAAAGATGGTATTTTGAAGCATACGTCGAATTTAATTGAATCTTTTATATCTCATAGATCATCAGTGGATTCGGAAGATGATTCGTATTTGAAGTCTTTGAATTTTGTTTCGGAACAACTGAAATTGCATACAATTTCCAAGGAACGGTATAGGTATTCGAAAAGTACAATGATTTAAGCTTCTGTACTGGTCACTATAAGTCCACATGCTTATAAATTTTTGAGAAATTTTGGAGTTCTCATATTACCCCATGTTAATACTATAAAATCTGTTTGCAGTACACTGTCAACTGATCCAACACCTGAAGAAAAAAAAGTTACCCTAACTTACGCGAAAAAAGTGTTTAAATTATTGGAGGACCATGAACGTTTCGTTCTTTTATTGATGGATGAAATTCACATCAAACCGTATTTGGATTATAAAGCCGGAAATATAGTTGGAACTGCATTCAATAATATTAATTTAGCTAATTCTGCCTTCGTGTTCATGATAACTAGCATAACATCGAGTTTCAAAGAAGTTGTTCATATTTGTCCAACATCTAAAGTAGATCACATTATGATTTTCGAATTGATAAGGTCTATTATAATTAAACTAGAAGAAATCGGTTATAGAGTTTTTTGTGTTATCAGTGATAATAATGCAGTCAACAGTAGAGCTATGAGTAACTTCGCGGATAACAAACAGCTCAGTATAGTATATTGCCATCCTTCTGATAAAACAAGACCTCTTTTTTATCTTTTCGATTCGGTACACTTGATAAAATGCATTAGGAAAAAAATTCTAAACCGGAAATGAAATTGTTTTACCCGGATTTCAAAACAGGCGTTGAAAAAATTGCTTCGTTCGAATGTTTGAGGAAGCTCCACCAGTTAGAGAATAATAAATTATTGAAATTTGGCTACTCTTTAAACCTAAAATCACTTTTTCCCTCGAATATAGAAAGACAAAATGTTTCATTGGCTTTAAAAATTTTCAATTCTTTCGTTGTAGAAGCCTTGTTATCAATTGGGTCTAAAATTGATCACGCAAAAGATACCGCCGATTTCCTTGACATTTTCATTTAGTGGTGGAAGATTGTCAACGTTAAAACTCCTTTCAAAGGAAAACGTTTGAATGACATCTATCAAGAGCCAGTTTTCGGTAATAATTTTCAGGCGGATCCTAAATTTATATTTTTAAATGAAATGATAAATTGGTTGGACCTTTGGAAAAACGGTAATTTTCGAACAAAATTAACAGCACAGACACATACTGCTCTTAGCCATACATTATATGGAATGACGGAAATATTGAAATACTGCTTTACTGAACTGAAAATGAAATACGTTCTATTGGGAAAATTTCAAACTGATGAATTGGAAAACAGATTCGGTAAATATCGCCAACTCGCCGGAGGACAATACCATATTTCCATACGACAATTATATGAGGTAGAAAAAAGGTTTAGGGTTCAATCACTTCTCACTTTAAAGTCACAGGCATTCGGAAATATTGATATAAAAACATTTCATGATGATATTGATTTCCTTGACGAGAACCAAAATTTCACTGAATTCAACCCAAATGTCATTGTCGAAAACAGCGATATAGATAATGTTAGGGATGACATGCCTGTGATAACTTATCTAGCCGGGTATTGCTGTTATATTGTTCTCAGAAAACTTCAATGTGACAGATGTAAGGGAATATTGATTATCGATGATGAACTTATTGTTGAAGATAATTATCATCTCATAACAAATTTAAGCAGAGGACGATTGCTTTATCCCCAAGATATCGTGGTGCAAATAGTTTTATATTCATTTATAATTTTCAATAAAATAATTCATGAATATGAGGAAACATTTCTTAAAATTCATAATAAGCGAGCATGCGTCATTCAATTCATTTCGAAATATATAAGTCAATATGAAATTTTACCTGAAAACCAATATTGTGAAACTCATTCCGCTGAAATAATTGTCAATTATAAAATGCACTACAAATACGCTTTTGAAAAATTACTGCGGAAAGACTAATGACCGTCATGTTAAAATTTCCAATAAGAGAAAATTGAAAACCTTAGAAAATAAATGATCCGTCAGATAATTTAAATTCTCATTCAAGAATGCGATGCAATGAAAGGCCCAGATGATGACTGGCATCCTCATAAAACCGAAAACCATAATAAAGTCACGTTTTCATTCAGTTATAATGTGAAACAATCGAGAAATCTGCACCGATCACACAAGCTCCGTTGAGTGAGATGCACTCCTGATGCTTACGTCACGCGGAAGCCCTGAGGCCTTCTCTTCTAGGAGGTGTTGGCACAGCGCCGAAGGAAGTAAACTTGGAAGTTCGACCTTAACGCTTAGTATTTCAATCAATTCTGGGATTCCCCTGATTGCAGGGGAATCCCTCTCTATTGAGAGAATTCTCTATAATATAATAATCTAAAATAATTTCAATAGCCGAAGCGCCTGATATCTGTTGACGAAGTTTTGATAAACAGAAAATATGACAAATATTAATTGTCATTCAACTCTCTAAATTATGTTACAATTATCGATTATGTTACACTTTATTGGTCAACTCTATTTTTCCGAAAAATTATGTTACAATCTGATAATTATGTTACACTGGTTCATGGGCTGTCCAATTCAAAGGAACTCTCCCCTACTTGAATTACTGCACCATAAAAATCTACCGAAATCTACCGAAAGTTTACCTCCCTTCCTACCGAATGTTCGCTCGCCTAGGTCATAGACAATCTAGGCCTAGGTTCCCATTCCCAATATTCCCATCACTGAGTTTGCGACGTTTGCGTTAGATTTAGATTAGCTGTTCCTCCTTTATCATGCCTGACAGGGTACGTGGTAATGAATATTAAGCATTATCTTAACATCTATTCTTCTATCAATCAGAAAATTTATTTCTCAAATTCAAGGCCCTCATTCACGGCGATACTTTCTCGCCTGTTTTCCCCCGTTAAGCTTGCGGAACCACTTTTGAATTTTTTTTGTGCTTTTATTTTAGGCTAATTTATCAGCCAACCATTTATAATAATTTTAGGCTTTCATTCGAATCTACTGCGGATTTTCCTTAAAACGTGTTTTTGAAAAAGAGGGTTCTGCTAGCTTTACCGTTGAACTAGCAGAACCAAACCGCTAATACAATATTTATCCAGAATCTGATCACACCATTCTAGCAGACTTATTTCATTATGATTTAAGCGTTGTAAACATTTTCAAGTTCATTGATTGAATCTAATTGATACAATTTCTCCAATTAATGTACTCCAATTTTTATTGCAGGTGATTGAATTTCTTCGTGTTATGCAGCAGCTGATGTTTGTAAGTACAAGTAGGGTATAAAGAAGTTCAGAAAAGAGTTGATTTATTTCTCAATATCTACTCGAACGTACAACAATATAAAATGAGAATATTCTATATATGTATTATTTTTACTACGACTATAATTTTAAAACTAAAAAAATCTGGAAATGTTTCTAATTTGTATTATCGAATAAATTTATACTTTAAACTAGATAGTAAGAAAATTGAACATAATATATGAATTTTTTGTTTCAGCAGAGTAACAGAAGGCGTTGGAGGGGAGGCAGGGGTAGAAGGGGGAGAGGAAGAGGAAGAGGAAGTAGAGGAGTACCTCCCCCAACTACTCTACAACAGACGCCAGCGCCGGCGCCTGCAGCTCCTGAACAGCAGTCGGAGGCGCCTGAAGAGCAGATCGAAGCGCCTGAAGATCAGACGGAGGCGCCGCCTCATACTGAAGAAATGAGACTGAGTTAGAGAGCAATTAAGCAATAAAAGTAATTAACGGTATTCGATTTTCCTTAATAATACCTTACTCTCTGCCCTAATTTACCTACTAAAAATTTATATTTCAATTTGTCTAACCTGAAATGGTTAGACATTAGTCCTGTACTCTTTGTTCAGGCATATTCCATCTTTTTTTTTTTGAAGATGGCGAATAATTATTTCGATAATTCAGTAAATTTCGTCTGGTGCTTTTTATATCATACCCAAAATTATTCTCTGCCTTATTCAAAAGCATTTCTTCAGAGTCACGAGGCACTTTATTTTTTGGCAGCGAAGATGATTTTATATTATACAGTAAGTAGTACTTCAGTAGTCCGGGCAGATTTCATTGCCCGGACTATTGAGGCTTAAACTTAAGAAGTTCAAGGGTGAAGGTTTGAAGATACTGTTAAAATGACAGGTAGGTCCATAGATAAATTCTTGAATAGGACATCATATACCAATCCTGGGAAGAAGGGGGAGGGGACGAGGAAGAGGGGGAAGTAGAGGAGTACCTTCCCCACCTCCCCCAACTACTCCACAGGCCCAGCAGACGCCTGAGACGCCGGCCCAGCAGACGCAGGCCCAGAAGACAAATGAATAAAACGGAACAATAAAAAATATTCCGGAATTCGATTTTCCTTAATAATACCTATATCTCTCTCTATCTAATTTTTTTTGTTTCAGCAGACTCATAATAGAAGACGTTGGAGGGGAGGAAGAGGTAGAAGGGGGGGTAGGGAAAGAGGAAGAGGAAGAAGGGGAGGTCGAGGACTACCTCCCCCACCTGTTTCAACTACTCCACCAGCGCAGCAGCTAACTATGGAATGAATAAAAAATATTCCGGCATTCGATTTTCCTCAATGATACCTATCTCTCTGCCCTAATTTACCTACTGAAAATTTCTCTTTCAAATTGTCCAACCTGAAACGGTTTGACATTAGTCCTTTACTCTTTGCATTTCAGATGCTGGCCTCTACGAGAAACGCAGATTCCATAACGGTATAGAACGTCCGGATCGAAGCCCGGGAAGTCGTCTAAAATAATTTCCGAAAAAGTTCAATTTCGTCGTTTTCGCAAAAGGCGCCTAACGTTCTGGAATAGGCAGATGGAACGAAGCCATTTACCGGACCGGTGACGGGTTATGTCGAGTCACGAAGGATCGAATTAGCTCATGAATATACTCTTGCCCACTTTAACTATTGGTTCATAACTACAGCCATGTTGTATGGTGTATTAACATAAATATGTTCTTGTTGAAGAGGTCAAGCAGAAAATGAAATTGAATACATAGCGATACCTGAAGAGGATGGCGAGAATAATCCTAATACATCGAATGCCAGTATTTTGGGAATTCTTGGGTATGAACAAATACCACAGAAGAAAACCTCTCCTAAGATCCACCCAACAATTGTGGACCAGTGGGGAGATATCCTCCGATCTGGTTTACCGGAGAACAAGGTAATGGAGATGGTCAAAAAATACCCGCCGGTTGAAAATTGCCCTTGGATTGAAGCTCCAAAACTGAATCCTGAGGTGAATGTGGCAATCAATGAGCTGGCAAGGAAAAAGACCAGAGGGTGCAGAAGTCTCAAAATCAGATTGGAGCTGCCATAACGGCAATCGCTCAGGCTCTAAATGAAGCCGTTGAAGAAGAATCCCAGAATACCAGGCTCACTGAACGCCTAAGCGATGCAGGCAGAATATTAACGGCGCTTCATTTTGAGGAGTCATCGTTACGCAGGGGGCTGATTCACCCAGGAATCAATGATAAATTAAAGGAGGAACTCAGTTCTACTGCAGTGGATGGGTATCTCTATGGAAATAATCTTGGTGAGAAGATTAAAGAAACCAAGGCCCTAGAAAAGGTTTCAAAGACCTTCAAATTCTTAAGAAACCCACAAAGCAGGTAACTACAAAAGGGAGCAAGCCTTTAAACTCGAAGGGTCTGCTGCCTGCAGTGCCAATATATGCAAGGAGCAGACGCTTCGAAAGAAGAGCGAATGAATACCAGGGTAATAGGCACACACGACAGAATGGTAAATATTTTATTGAAAATAGAAGTCACTATTCATACTTGATGTTTGATTTTTTTAAAGATCAGGATGCCGCAATTGCATATTAGGCTTGTTCGTAGAGGGGTTCAAATCGGTTGTGAACTGTACAGAGCAAGCGCAAATGGATTTTCGTCCCCCTAAAATGAAATTGCGCTTGCTCTGTACAGTTCAAAACCATTGTGAACCACTCTACAAACAAACCTATTATAATGCACAAAATGCACAGCCGTCCACTTCGAACGAAGTATATTGAGTTAAAATTAAATAAAAGATCAACTCTTGGCTTATGAGAACATGAGATGCTTCAAAAATATAGGCATTTTGTAATGAGTCATTTTCCTCTACTGCTCAAATTGGTGTCAGAAAGTAGGAGATGCAACAGTTCTGTATGTTTTTCCCCAAATGAAGTTGCGGCCATAAAGGTTGATCCATTAGTGGAGCATTTTTCTCTCGAAAACCGAGCAAGATTTGTCGGAAACATTGGGGAAAACAGACCTGGTCCTCCCTTCTCAGAAGATCCCTGGATATATTACGTAAATTATATTGAATAATATTTTTCAGCATTTTTAAACTTGATGTCTTCAACGCAAAATCCGTCTCAGCCTTCTTCATCGTCTCATCCATTGTCATCGACTCAGATATTATTGTCTCAATCAAAGTCACCGGTACAGCCAGTTTCAGCCATTGTACAGGCTACTTCACCAAGGCAATTCGGAGAAAAATTAAATGTGTTCTATGTGATTCAAAGTTAGTTTCTACTTTGTATTACCATAACACATTTATATCGTGCTCAGATGATAAATCAAAGTTGATATATCCAAGTGAGGATTTTACTATTTTGATTGGACGTGGAATAACTGAATTAGAGAATTAGAATCAATTGCCTTACATCCACTAACTGTGGATCAATTTAACCAAAAAACTTGATTTTGGACACCTTGGATGTCATGATCACCCAGTGGACTTATGATTACTCCAAAATTAAAGACTTAATGAACGAAATGTATCCTTATCCTTCTCTTGAAAAAGTCCTCCTGTATTTTTCAACATTTATTTCTCTTATTACGTTAATAAAAATGTTATCTAACAGAATATGGAGTCACTATCGAGGTTTCCAAATGTCATTTTTTCTATTGCTTTACTTGTGGTTTTAAGAACGTAAAGGAGAAAGATTCGTTGACCAAAACAGTATGGTCTATTGGATGAAGCAGAGAAGATTCAGAATTACAATTTCAAGAGGCTATGCGTTATTCACTTACAAGGGATCTGACTGGAACAGCAAGTGCCAAAAGTATCTTCCTGAAAACTTAATTTCAAATTCTTCGAGAAAAGATTTCTGCTGTGCTGATAAAGACATACCGGATATCAAAAGAGAAGAGAGGATCCAACAAACAGTGAGAAGAGAGCTATCTCTAAACTCGACAGTACTCCCTGTGGACCCTTCTAATCACCCCGCCCTTCGATCATAGTGTAAAATCTAATTATACATGATTTTTTTTTAAAGTAAGGAATTGAACTAAAGAGTACACTTCATTGAATCAATTGTTGAAAAAACATTTGTTATGAAACGTTGCAATCATATAGATGTGAATCTAGTGATTTTCGAAAAATATGTCAAGAACTCTGATTGAGCGATAAACATGTATGTGGGAAAAAACAAATATACTCTCATTATGGGCTATATATCGCAGATATTAAAACGCGACAAAAAAGTAAGTACCTACTCAGGCGACTACTCTAGTTGGCCAGGATTCAGGGACCTCTGCCAGTCCCTTGTCATTCAAAACTCCTCAATCTCAGATGTCGAACGCCTCCATAATCTCCGATCTTCTCTTCAGTCCACGCCTCTAAAGCTCATCTCTGGCTTAGCTCTCACTGGCGCCTCGTTTTCCATAGCTTGGGAAAGCCTTCTCTCTCAATATGAGAATAAACACCTTCTCTTGGCAGCTCTATGTGACAAGATCTTCTCGACGCCTTAATGTTCGCCTCAAAAAAATCCACGTCTTTATTAAAGACACTCCTCACCAACCTTGTAGAGGCCCTGCAAGGTTTGACCGCTCTGGGACAATCACTAGACTCTTGCGACTTCCTGCTGGTCTACGTGATTACAAAACACCTCGACCGCTCAACTCGCTCGGCAGTGCGTTCCTTTTTTATTATGGAAAATGATCAGGAAAATATTGATATTTGTGGAAATGTGGTTCATTGTGCCGTGCAAGATGTGCCTAGTTCTCCTAATATCAGTACCGCTTCTACGGAAAGTTTTTCGGAAGTGTCCGATGAACAGACGGACATTAGGTAATACTAATAAAATTAATACAACAAATTTCACTAATCATTAATTGTTTAGGCTCGTTAGTAATGTGAGTCATGAGGATCGTATACCCGAGAAGGTTACTGCATCTGCCTGGAATTGTTTTGCTTGCAGTGTTCATTAATTAAAGGTATATAAGTTTCTTGAAAAATGATCGTATTGAATTATTTGGTTTCTCATCTTACTTAAGATAATTCAGATTTCTTAGAATTTCTGCGTTTATTCTTTTGATAAAGCAATTATATGAATACAATATGTTAAAATAAATATATCCAATATTTATATATATTTACATATGCAAACAAAATAATTGTAGTCATGAATAAATGACTAATGACAATTTATCCATCATATAGTATCAATCTTTAAATTCCATTGGTCGTCTCTGTTTTTGTGAATGGTTTGGTAATCCCTTTTATGGCAGGTAAGATGCTATGCGATTGTTATCCTCAATTTAAAGTCTTTATTGTATTGTAAGGGATAGTGAATTACTATTGTTCAATAAGACAAAACTCCTTTAAACGTACCCTCCATCGAACAACAAGCAGAAATTGAAGAATTAATGGTGTTGATGGAAGATACTTATAATAATGAGGCAATTCACAGTACTCCTTGTAAAAAGGAGAGGTCTTCGTCAGAAGAGAGAAATAAGGAATAACAAAGAGGGTTGTCGAGTACATGGTTTATATTCTATAATTATATAATTTAATATCAAATAATGTTTAGGTATGTTACTGATTCGAATATTTTCAGAGTATGGCGCAGAGGAGAGTTTGTTCAACTCTTAATGGCGATGGTGGTCCACAATATGAACCACCAATTTTTCGACCCAACTCATGCGGTAGTACTGTATTTGAACCGCCATTTCAAATGCATTTTCGAACTGTAGCAGCCGCTCAAATGATCTTCGGAGAAAATCTAGTCGCAATTGAATTGCAAAAGCGTTTGATCACAATCGATAAACCAATATATGTAGGAATGTCTGTATTAGACATTTCAAAGATTTGCTTGTATGAGTTTCATTACGATTATTTCCAACCTACTTTCAAAGAAAGTATCTTGAATTATGTAGATACTGATAGTTAAACTTATGAAGAATCAAATCGAAATCCCTATAAGTACATAAAAAGTGATTGTTACGGATGCTTTGATACATCTGACTATCCTAAAGGAAATCCATATGAAATTCCTCAAGTCAATAAAAAAGTATTGGGCTTGATGAAGGATGAAAATAATGGTAAGATTATGACCGATTTCGTAGGTTCAAGATCCAAAATGTAATAATTTCGTGTTGATAAAGAGGAAATAAAAAAAGTGAAGGGCATAAAGCGGAATGTGATTAAAAGCCTTTCTTTCGATGACTACTTGAAATGCTTCCAATTCCAACACAAAATTGATAAGACAAAGAAATATTATCTCTAAATGTCATGATGTTTTTTCAATTGAACAGGAGAAAATTGCATTGTGTAGAGACGATAAAAGATACATCCTACCTAATTCACATTGTATTTTACCTAGGGGTCATTATCGAATATCATCATCCTAGATTCCAGAGAGTGAGAGGGGGAAAAGGTTAAGGATGAATTATGCTGTGTCGGCCATCGTGAGAACTTTCTCATACAACCCGAATTTGTCTGAGAAATTCATCAAAAAAAATCCACAAATATGAAGAATTTGAACAGTTTCCAATAAAGGATTGGATGCTTGTGGGACAATTCATATTGCACCTTTGACATAATCGAAGTATGGATACTGGGTCCTCATCATCATCTAATGATGGATTGGTTCCGTGGCAAATTCATATTGTGGATAAAGACAAACGAGGTCAATAATGAAGATAAATGGAGTTTAATCAAATCTGTTTCATATATACTTATGTACAATTAATGGACATACACAGATAAAACGAAAAATATGTCGCATTGTCTTTATTTGAACACGTTCAGTAAACTGAATGATTATTTTTCAATTCATGTTGGCAGAAGAGCATTGCTGTTGAAAAAAATCCATATTGATTTGTTCTTACTATAGTAAATGTAACTCTCATTGTGTTGAATCAATTGATTCTGAAATGTACAAAAATGTTTTAGTTTATAATCCTCCCCCTCTTAAATATTTGTTTTTTTGGAAATACTTATCCAATCACTCTATGTACCCCCTTTATAGATATTTATACGGAAAGTTGGAATGGAAACCTCCAGATTTATACAAATCTTCATTTTGTTTCGACGAATCTTCAAGATTTGTCGGAAACATCGTCTTATTATTTATTATTGTCTCAGTCAACGTCACCGGTACTGCCAGTATTGATTTGTTCTTACTGTAAATGTAACTCTCATTGTGTTGAATCAATTGATTCTCAAATGTACAAATATGTTTTAGTTTATAATCCTCCCCCTCTTAAATATTTGTTTTTTTGGAAATACTTATCCAATCACTCTATGTACCCCCTTTATAGATATTTATACGAAAAGGAAAGGAAACCTCCAGCTTTATAAAAATCTTAATTTTACTACGAGAGTTATTTGTATTTTTTATCAACGTCTTGTCTCTATGTATATCATAGACCTAATTGATTTATAGAACACAGAATATTTCAACTCTGATATATCTGTCATTGCTTACAGGACCTACTAACATAAAAACCTAATACAAATAATATGGTTGGTTATGGTATTCCAATAATATGAAATTCATTCTGGATCCTGTTGATGTGAGGAATTGTTTTGAGTCGTGTCAGTTTCTGGAGAACGAACCTGCCCTCGCAGATTTCTCAATGAAGTGAAAGAGTGTTTCGTAGATGAAACTGTATTTCCAATAGGAATCTGAACTAGCACTTGAATCTCCGAGGCCCAAACAGGAAAAGAAGATACATGATGACCCAGGTATCCTATTGAAAAAGCTTCTACTGCCCTGAATACATTATATTATACTAGAGATCTTGCTGAAGCACCAATAAAATAAAAATAATGAATGTGATGCAGAAGAGCGTCACAACAGTTGAAATGGTCACTAAGACAATTATGGTTTGGAAATTCTATCAAGGCTATACTTAGTGCTGCCTGTTGTGTGTTTGGGGAATACTGCAGCCCCGCATATAAGCTGAGATACAAGGAAAATCAGGTTGGTTGCGTATCACTTGAGGTTGAGAATCTAATAGGTTATTTATTATAACAAATTTTTTGTTCAATATTTATTATATTTTATAATTTTATTATTATTTAATTTTTTTGCTGAAATATGGCCAGCAATATATTCGTAAGTCATGTAGAATATGAGAGGATTCATGAGCTGCATTTGGATGAGGAATCAATCAGAAGTGCTGAGACTGGTAAGTAAATCATTCCCAAGTGATTTTTATTATAGATATTCATGATTTTACTCTTATATATAGGATCACCAATTCCTAATGGAATTGGTCCAAAACTCCTTGCAAGGTGAAGGGTCAACTGAAGTATATGAGCCAACATTGCCAGAGCCAGAGAACAAAGCAAATAGAAAATTTTAGACGAAATACGATTTAATGTTCCATTTTTCAGGAATCGCATGTACCATGGCAGTAAACCATGGTAATATCTTTGATAAAATCGATGGAGGCTCATTATAAGAACCTGAGCCATCAAAAAAAAAAAGAAATCTGTATTTGAGAACATCAGTAATGACTTGCTAAGGCAGAGATTCTCAGTAGATTCAAACATGATACAAAATAAATGGAAATCCCTGTTTAGAAGTTACAAAATGGCAAAAGACCAGAAAAATAGGTCCAGAAGAGCCCCCAAGAGGGTTCTAATTTTTTTATGAGATTGATGCTCTTCTGGGTAATAAACCCAGTAATAAATGCCTATTTGCCTTGGAGAGCAGTTGTGTTGAAGAAGGTAACATTTTTAAGGCTCCAATCAATTTTTTTTTATCAACATGCTTCAAATGTATTATATTTGTTGCACAGATTCACATATTTCCTATGATCTTAAACGGATTTATTTTTTGTAGTAGTTTTAATTCTGCACATGCCAATAATAATAATAATAATCATCATTGCAAGTTGTCAAGCCCGTTCAGGAAGTCGAAATTTCAACACAAACTTCCTGAAGTTGCCGCCAAGACTGTTGAGACGCTCGTTAACGCCTGTAAAGTACCCACCACTAATATATTACAAGACATCGAAACAGTGCAGTTAGCAGCTAATCTCCAGCTCGAAGCTAAGTTTCATTGTGCGCAACGGAATACCGCATTCGCTACTTCGGACCCTGCATTAGATATACATTAGATATAAATAATAACAATCTTCTAGGTAGACACACTGAAGAAATTTCAAAATACAGAGATCTCGAGGAACAAACCAGAAGACAGTGGAAGCTGAAAGATATAAAGACCATCCCTATTGTCATTTCATCTACAGGCCTGATACCGAAGAAACTACTAGAGAACTTGAGAAAACTTCAGTTGGACGAAAATATTTATAAAGTCATGCAGAAGGCGGTACTGCTCGGAACGGCGAGAACTGTACGCAAGTACATGGGAAATGCAGAGGAACACCGTCTGCGTCGACAGGAAGTACGGGTGGATCAGGAATCCAACCTACAGCAGGGAGCCGAGGAGCGACCCGGACCCGACCACCACCACGAGCCCGAAAACCTGGAAAGGGCTCCAACAGAGCTTAATCCTTTTGATATCTGAGATAAGTGAATTTTCCTCTGGAGAGGAGTGTGAAAGCCGCAAGGCTAAAGTCATATTGTTATCCGTAGCACTAGTTGTGGCAACGGTTCTGGCTTAGTACGGCCGTCGAACTGCGACATCTTTATCCAGAATGAAGCGGCAGCTGATGAAAATCACGAGGGTCATTTTGACCTTACGACGTGCATAGGAAATTGCAAATTGATTGTTGATTTTCCATTTGTAGATAACAGACTTGCTTTCTTAGGGACTTATCAGGGGTTCTCCACTTCCCTAAGAAGCATAGAAGGAAACTGGGATCATAAGCATCATCGTAACGCTACTGACTATAGCGAGGATGGTCGATCCTTCCGTTACATGTTCCGATTATCGGATGAAGACGTGATCAAACGAGACGTTCATAGCGGAAAGGGCTGGGACCAGTTCTTTGGAATGGTTTCCACTCCTATCACTGACGTTGTATATCCAATATGCACTTATGAGATAGCCTCCACCGAAATGACGCGACATGGATTGACCGTGACCGTGCGTCCTTATCAAGCGTATAAGCGCGTGGTTAGGATGCTGTATATAGTCATGCTACATGGTCGTAATGTAGATGGCATTAATGACCTAGGTGCGTATGGAGCCGATCTTGAATCGTTATTTGCTACGGGCCAAGAGATGGTCAATAGATTGGAGAAAATATGTAAGATAGATTCCCGCGTTGATTACGTCGTATTAATAGGCAAGAATGTCGAGATGGACGTTTTTACACTAGACCCTACACGAACTGTTAAGTATTATAAAAAATGGAACTTACCATCCTTCAAAGATGGTTTCACTGACCGTTACGGTGAGCCTGGTTACTGGAATATAATGGGATATCAAAAAGGTGGAGGTAACAAAAACCTGATCGATGTAGACTTAAACTTGATTCATATAGATGATAGAGGGTTAATATCATTTGATATTGATCTGCCAGGCACCTTATGTTCGAAGTCAAAAACCCGCGAGTTTTGCGATGAGTTCATGATGATGATTCTTCACCAAGAATTGGCACTAAAACACCAACTTCTAAGTTCGAAAAAGGTTTCTTATTACAATTACCATCCGGATGCTGTGTTGGAAAATGAACATCACAAGCTCTACTTTATCTTTATCCAAACTGTTTTCCTTGCCTTCTAAAAAAACATTGGTGAAGATGTTGGGTAAAATTCCTCTTGGACCAGGTGTAAATCACCATATCTCTGCCTCTTTGAAAAAAACAGTTTCGGAGATGGCAGAAGAGGATAGAACCTGCGTCCTGATGTTTGATGAGATGTCCATAAGTCCAGGATTACAATATAATTCTGGAGTAGACCTCATCAAAGGAGTTCCAAACACTGGTTATGAGAGGAGGCCAGATATTGCAGATCATGTGTTGGTTTTCCTACTGAAAGGATTACAGAAGAACTGGAAACAGCCCATCTGTTACACTTTCAGTAGTGGTCCTGAGAAGTCTGTAGTTTTGAAGAAATTGATAAAGGATATTATCCAGGCTTCCCAGGACATTGGTTTGAAAGTAGTTTGTACGGTTTGCGATCAAGGGAGTGCTAATGTAGCTGCTATTAATGCACTATTGAAGGAGAGGAAGCAGCTCTGCCTAAGAGAAAATAAAACTGATGAAAACTTTGGATTTTTAGTTAATAATATTGAAATAATTCCTTTGTTTGATGTTCCACATCTAATCAAAGGAATTAGGAACAATTTATTAACTAAAGACCTCCATTTTTTCCATGAACGAAAAAATAGAGTGGGCTCATGTAGAGCAATTTTATTTTCTCGACTCATCAGAGATATATCGTATCATGGAAAAAGAATTAAACCTGCCTGGGGTGTGTGTGTGGGCAGGTATCCATGCTGGAGGTCTCGTGGGTCCGTACTTGTTTGAGGGTCACGTGACGGGACAAAGTTGTCTGAAAATGCTCGAAGATTTACGTGGACAAATGGAAAACGATCCAACACTGGCGGACATCCGTTATTTCATGCAGGATGGAGCTCCGCCGCACTACGCGTTATGTGTGCGGGAGTACCTTCATTTTGGAGAATGGATGGGCAAACAAGGATTCATTGAGTGGCCCGCACGATCATGTGACCTAACACCCTGTGATTTTTTTCTGTGGGGCCTTCTCAAGAACCACGTTTTCGCAACAGGACCACGCACCCTTCCTGACCTCCGAACCGCAATTGAAGAAGAATTTGAAACTCTTCGCAGACAGCTTGAAATGCTTCGCCGGACCTGCCTCTCCGTTGAGGAACGTTGCCGTAAATGCATCGATCAGGATGGGCATCAATTTGAACACTTACAGTAACCCTTTTTCGAATACCTTTTGTATTATTTTTTAATAAATATATTTTGACGCTGAATTTATTTATCTTAATGCAAATTGGTTGCCTGACTTATGCTGACCCCTGTATACTGAAAGGCTGTTTTTTGTGATATTAAACAATTAACAATTATACAAGTCATTTGATAAGACAATGATACAACGAGGCTTGATCATTTTGAGAACCTGGAAATAAAACTTATTGTGAAATGTGTGATGGCAGCCTGGGCTTTACACAATATTTGTCTCAGGTATAATGATGACTTCATTGAGTGTGAAACTTCAAGAGTTGATAATGAAGCAGAAATCACAGAGCCTGAAGTTGGGGGTAGTTCTACACTACAAGAGACAGAAGAAATATCATTTTCGAAAATAAAGGATACTGAATTTGGTGTGTTATGTTTATTGTACGATGCTTCAAAAATATAGGCATTTTGTAATAAGTCATTTTCCCCTACTGCTCAAATTGGTGTCAGAAAGTAGGGGATGCAACAGTTCTGTATGTTTTTCCCAAATGAAGTTGCGGCCATAAAGGTTGATTCATTGGTAAAGCATTTTTCTCTCGAAAACATTGTAGAAAACAGACCTGGTCCTCCCTTCTCAGAAGATCCCTGTGAGTATATTATTTTTATAGGGTATATTACGTATATTATATTGAATAATATTTTTCAACATTTTTAAACTTGATGTCTTCAACGCAAAATCCGTCTAAGCCTTCTAATAATTACTGCAAGGGCAACGCAGGATAGAATCTATCCTGAAATTCATTTCAAGGTCATTGGCGCTCAACCTAAATGGTGTGGGGATTTATTTAGTTATACTTTGACTACACGATTGGTTTCAGTTATCATATTACTGAGGAAAATTCAAAACAACAGCAAAAATATCACGTCAGGTGACGAAATATTGTTATATCATTTACAAATGGATCTACATCAGCTATTGACAAATTCAAGTTGATCGAATCTACTGGAGCTGATTTCGTTCAAATTCTGGAACAGTATGATTTTCGAATTTTTAAAGCTTAGCTGCAATAGATTTTGAGCTGTGAATATTCAGTTTGAATTTGAAGGTTTATGAGAATTTGAAAATGAGACAGTCAACCTGTATACCTCAGCCTCGAAGTTGAAACAGAAAATAAGGTTAATTTGTGATGAGACATTGGTCCTTTCAATAGAGTGTCTGCCAATAACGATCTGATTCAATAGTCTCCAATATATAAAAATTATTTGCTTAAAATGACTATAATTTCTGATGAGTACCGATATTTCAGATTCAAAATTGTTCTAGCGCGGGTCTTGTCAGGTGGTTTGATTTAAAAAAAAAAACGGTTTTAGCTTGCATTACAACGTTGAGATGAATGAAGGCTTCAAATTCATGACATACGAAGGTCTTCTTCGGCACTTTCCAGATCTTATGGGATGAAGTACTGTGATCAAAATTTTCAGTCAGTCGATCTTTATGTTTATCTCGAAGACTGTTTTTCTCTTTCATATGTGAAAGGTTTATATTTATTTCATCGTAGTGTATCACATGAAACTGGCTAGAGATATCATCCAAGCACGACTGCAAAAGATCAATAGGAAAGTGATCAACTTTTCAGTTCACGGTCGCATTCGAAGCATTTCATATACACCCTACGTTGGTCTGAATGCTGCATAGAAGAAACCATTTTTTCAAGGTTTCACAAACCAATTATAAAATTGTCGAACTGAATTACATGACCATCATGATTACCACTACATGTGTTTCTCTATCATAATTGTTCCTTAAGTTGGCCGATGGTGAAATCAAGTATACATCTGTTGAAAAAATCAAAAAATGAATTCGTCATTTTATTCCATATGTGAAATTTTCATTGCATTGATATATTTGGCTCATTTGCTCATACATATATTTTCCAATGAAACTTATGTTCATCAGAAGTTATAAATACATATTATGATGAACAGGGATAATAAAATAAAAAAAAAATTTCTTATTTTTTTTATTTCTTCATTTTATTATCCCTGTTTATACTCTTAACGCAATATGGAAGCTTTCATCACCAAAATACATATTATGATATCTGAAATATCAGCCTGCTAGCTGCAGCCCTTTAATTTAAATTAAAGGCCGTATTCAAGAAATCATTTCGGAGATATATAGGAGTTATTTATACAACAAGCGAGTTAAATGAATGTTGAATAAATATTCATAACTCACGTGTTGTATACAAAATTTTATTCCATTTCGATTAGTATTCAAATTATAACGCTTTTCAGAAATGTAATTTGTGAAATGTCATAAAGGGCGATTGAATATCGCTAGGGCATTCAATTCATAGCAACAACAATAAGATCCGCTCATATTCAGGTTATTTTATTTCACTTGTGAATAAAATATTTTTCAATTCATCGAGATGATAAAAGTCAACTTATATTTGTTGCTATGAGTTTGATTAAGTCGTTTCTAAACGCCAAAATGGAATATAAACAACTATCGATACATTAGAGACTATTGAAAACTATTCGAATATTATTGGCAGAACTATCCGAACTCATTCTTGACTATTATCATTATTGATAATTCGGGCAAAACTATCCAGGCGGACTTTATAACAAGATTTCATTTGTTGATTATTGTTTCCTGAATCGCTCCCGAGCTTCCTTCAAATCCCCACCGGTAAACACTTCTCGTCATACAATTTGAACTACTGATGCAGATGAGCCGCTGAGATGACATGATGAGGGGATGAAAAATTATCACATCTGAACAACAGATTTCACACTGTTAAATACCGTCGAAGGGAACTCATACCCGGTTTCTGAGCTCATCATTGAACATCATAAGTTGGAAAACTTCAACGCATTGATGAACTCAAACTGGAAACAACAATTCGGAAGAATTGACGCTCCAATAATGCGAGCTAGTCATGAACGGGCGTAGGGAAATCCCAGAGAATTCGAAACAACTAAACACAATTGTAGATCGTTTCCGGGCTCATTGTCCCTCGTCAGTATAGTGTAGCGCTGAACGGAGCATGGAATCTAAGGACAATTTTGTAATTTTACAATTGTTTTAAAATAGTGAATATTGAAGTAAGTTAATTTTCTTTATTATGGATTATTCAGATTGGTTAAGTGACATTGATCCTTCAAATATTATGCCAAAATTGAATGATGAAAAATTTCGATATTCTTTATTGGATAACAGGGATAAAATTTTTATGGCTTCATTTTGTATACAAAATATGTGCGA
This sequence comes from Coccinella septempunctata, assembly GCF_907165205.1. Lineage (NCBI taxonomy): Eukaryota > Metazoa > Arthropoda > Insecta > Coleoptera > Coccinellidae > Coccinella > Coccinella septempunctata. The sequence goes on along the minus strand of NC_058190.1, from coordinate 5,731,698 downwards.
TCCTCACGAATTTTGGGAAAGGATAGCTGTTATAAATCCTAACTGTAACGCTGTAAAACGCTCGGAATTTTTAAAAACTCATAGTTATATAATCAGAAACGTCTCCAGATGGTGCAATTACTATGCCTATGATACCTATTCTGGAACTGTCCTTGATTTGAATAAGCATGAACGGCATACCGAACCCTATGTTCTTAATGAAGGTGAAACGCCATTAGTTTTGCCAATGATCGAGGACGCTAATTTAAATAATGTTTTAGAAGAGATTCCGAAAAATTTTCAGCAATGGTTGAATAAGTATGATGTTGAAAAATTATTGCCACAATTAATTAAGGAAAAAATATGTTCTTCACCTTTGAATAATCGCGATAGATGTTTTATGGCTTCATTTTGTATACAAAATAGCTATGAACCTGTTAGTTTCTGGAATATGATTAGTACGGTTAATAGAAATTGTACTGAAAATCGACGTGCTGAATTTTTACAGAGTTACGCTTATATAAAGTCCAATACTAACAAGTTTTGTTATTATTATGCTTTCCATATGAAAAGGGGCGGAGTTCTTGATCTTAATAAACATGTAAGGCATGCCGAAGAAGAACGTCCATAATTTCAAAAGCATTAACAAATTCTGTAAAATCGATAAAATATTCCAGAAATTAAATCATTCAATTTTTAATAATATCGTATATAAATTGAAACTTAGTAATTCTAAAAATTAACTTATTTGAATACCTATTTAACATGTGTAATTTAATTTTTAAAAAAGCTATAAGAATGTCGAGACCAGCTACAAGAGGATCGCGACGCGTAGCGGCCAATCAGGAGGATCAAGTATCATCATCTGGCTCAAGTGGGAGGCGTACAACTCAGAAATGTAAGTTAACCTACTCGAATAAAATTTTAATTAATATTATTCTACATATTTAATATATATTTTCAAATTTTTTTTTTTTTTCATTTTTTATAGGTATGCAGTATTTCATCACCGCCTCATTGCCGGAGAATTTTCCCGCGACAGAGAACCCCCGTAAAACTTTCAGGAGGAAATTGGAGGAGCAATTGAGTATCTCAATACAGGGCGAACAACAAGATCAGCAGCTGGAAATTGTCACGTTTTGTGTTGGTATGGAGCCTTACGAAACTACCGATTTAGATGGAGGTGATTCGGACGAAGAATACATCTCCAATTACAGCGCTAATGGTGAGCTGTTTTTTTTAAATCAGTCGTCCAATTCTTCTTTGGAGAATCGACTCGCCAAATTTCACATCCATTCTTATACGCAATTCAATGTTAAAGTTGATTTCGAAATCATGAGGCAGGTCGTTTTAAGTATGGATGATGGAAATTGGGCTGCTGGTTTGGACATTCAATCTGTAAAAAATAAGAGCAAAGTCATAAAATATATTACTAAGCTGGATACGAAACCCTATAGTAATATGTCCACTTCAACCTTTTCTTTTCAATACCAAATATACATGTGGGCGTATAATAATTATAAAAATCCTTATAATCCGCTCGATCCCTTTGTCGTAAAAAATCAAAGGAGCGCTAATTTTTTACAGTCATATTTAGCAGCATTCTCGCGAAAAATGGAGTCTGCCGTTGAGCCCTCTCTCCAGCCTTCAACTTTAACATATAATTGTCCTTGGACAATAGAGGTTACTAATTGGTTCAACGAAAAGCTGAGGACCTTTCGTCATAAGGATCCTCAGCTATATCTGTGGGGTGACAGTAACGTTGGCAAATCGTATTTTGTTGAAAAAATATTGGTGGGAAGTGAAAAAAGTCGAAGAATATATTATCCTGAGAGATCGAAATGGGCTTTTTCCACGTTGGACGTGTCATTTCACGAACTTATTTTATTCGAGGAAGCTGATTTTTCGAATATTAGCCACGGAAACTTGAAAAGGCTATTAGAAGGATCTTCGTTTTCTGCCGAAGTAAAATATGGAAATCAGAAAGATTTTGCTTGGGAAAAACCCATAATTTTCGTCTCGAACTATCCGCCCCAGCATTATTCCGTAGATCAGGCTCTTCTCAATCGCCTGAAGGTCGTTCATGCGACAGAGCCGTACTTCATAAATTATAGTCGGTGTTATTCCGTGAATATTTCCGAGGAGCCTCGACAGTCACCTCCTGTCCCCGATTCGTCTATAGTGAATAATGTAAATAATGGCGCAAATCTAGTTCCTGATGAATTTACTTCGGCAGTACGAAACTCTCAGGATACTTCATTTTCCACCAATGTTAACGTACAATTTACTAGGCTGAGGAAAGGTTGAAGTGAAATATATTAAATAATATAAAAACTGTCCATTCAATAAAATGTTTTATTATTTTCATAATTTTATTATGATTTTTTATTTAATTGAAGATATATTCATTGTGCGAATATAAAATTGTCATATTATCATGATATGTTAAAATTATAATAATATTATTAAACGTTTCTGTCCATCTATCTCGTGTATCAATCTTAAAATTTTCTTAGTCCGTCCCTGTTCTTGCGGATGGTTCGGTAATGCCTTTTATGGCGGGTAAGGTGCTATGCGATTGTTACCCTTAATATAAATATTTTGTCGTACTGTAAGGGATAGTGAATGACCATTGTTCAATTATGGTGGCGGCATGGTATTGCCGTAAGGAATATGTCCGCATATTGAATAATCCCGAATTTTGGTTCATAAAATTTATATTTTTTTAAGCCTTTGCTACCGTTTGGGAATACCGTTTATTTTTAAAATAGAATATTTCGGAAATGGAGCGATTGCGGCTGTTACATGTAATTGTACCCGGCGTCGTAAGCTTTAGAATTTTTGTACCCATCCCCTCCGAAATTATTCTTTCCTTTCCGGGGTCGTCCGTATATAAAAAAATGAAATTCTTAAAGTTCTTCATTTCGAAATATTTCTCGTTTTACTCAGTTCTAAGTGTTCGTAACTTTGTGTGCAAATAATTTTCGTAAGTATAATTTTAAAACTTGTAAAATGAAATTATATATCTAACATTATGTCGATTTAATATTAGAAATTATTTTAACCATCAGTTTTTCATTATTATAATTTCATTCAGGAATATGGGTAGTGTAAGAGCGTTCGACGAATTCCTGCACGATATAAACAGTGATGGGCGGTTACCCCGCGAAATCATTAAGTTGTTCTACAATGGGAAGATGGTGTATAAGGATAGGGTGGCACTATCCGTGTTCTGCTTGCAGAATCACCTCCAACCATTGGATGTGTGGGGTGCGATACGGGGGGTGAATACCAATTGCACCGAAGTGAGGAGAAAATCTTTGTTGTCTATTTATTATTCCATTAAGGGTTCGAAGGCCACTTATGCCCATTATACGGCATACGACTTATATTCTGGCCAATATCTCAATCTTTTCAAACAAAGGGGGCAATTCGTGCCCCCAATGAATGGTCATTTCACCGTTCGAGAAAAACCTCCCGTATCCGCTCCCAAGACCCCCACACCAAAGCCTCCAACGGAAAAAATTCCGGAGGTAAAGGAGGAATCTTCCTTAAAATCATCTTCCCAGGAGCAACAGGCGGAGATCGAAGAATTTATGATTCTGATGGGGGACTCCATTTATGAGGAGGCAATTCCTAGTACCCCTAGTAAGAGGAGGAGGTCTTCGTCGTCAGAAGATAGCGGCGGGAATTAACAGAGAGGGTTGTCTAGGGCATGGTATATACTTTTCATAATTTATAATTTAATATTAAATAATTTTTGGGTGTTTTACTTATTCTAATATTTCCAGCTGAGGATGGCGGCGCGTAGGAGAGTTTGTTTCAATTGTTGTACGGACGAGGATATAGGATTCCACATGTATAAATATTTTAATACCCGTCATAGGGGGAAGACTTTTATAAGAATTGTCTTATTGTTAATTAACCAGCTGATCATTTCCGGACTTACTGATAGAGAAGATGTTTATAAAATTTTTAATTGCCAGTCGAATGTGAAATGTGTACTCACTTCCTTAGGATCCTTTCAGGAGAGTTTCAAAAGTTCTAAAATTCAGAAATATAAATATTTCGTTCTCACACATATAGATTTCCTCTTTGAAATGGCCAGTCAGTACGAATCCTTTGATTCGTATCTAGTCAATATGAACGACATGGAAATTGGATCTGTCGAGTTCGAAAAATTATTTCAACATTTCCGCATTTTCTTTCGAGGGCGATATACGAACTCTCCTGAAAGGTAAATTTAGAAGTGAGCGGTCATATTCGCCTACCATGTTTTGCAAATATCTAAAACGAAAAAATAAGTCCGATGAGCAGTCCTCCTCGTCTGAAAGTAAGTTTTTTTTATTATAACTTAAAATGTATATTGTATCTAATGTATCTCTTTTCAGGAAATCAAACATGAATAGGTGGATATGTCCCAAATGTGTAAATTATTACACACTTACCATCCACATGGTGAAGCTATTTCGATCGTCACACCGTATTAAGTCTTTCACTAATATCAGTCTTACGGTGATATCTGCTATGAAAAATTAATGGTAAGACTTCTATTTACTATCTATCTCTTTTCAGGAAATCAAACATGAATAGGTGGATATGTCCCAAATGTGTAAATTATTACACACTAACCATCCACATGGTGAAGCTATTTCGATCGTCACACCGTATTAAGTCTTTCACTAATATCAGTCTTACGGTGATATCTGAGATGATACAGGAGCAGCGTACGGAGGCAGCTATTGAGGAGATTTTCAATTGTGTCTTGAGCATCAAGACCATATTCAAATCCTTCCTGTCGCCGTCTGAAAATATAAGCAGGAAGATGCTCCAGAAATATAGACATTTTCTTATGAGCCATTTTCCTCTTCTATTCAAATTGGGGGATGAAAGTAGGGCTTTCAACAGCTCTGTACGCTTCAGTCCAAGTGAAGTTGCAGCCATTAAGGCTGATATATTGGTGGATTATTTTTCTATTCAAGACCGAGAAAGATTTGTCGGATGCATTATGGAAGACAGACCTGGACCTTCCTTCTCAGATGATCTCTGTGAGTATAGTATTTTTCATGTTATTTTACTTATTTCAGCATTTATGTCCTCCACACAAAATCCTTCCCAGCCGTGTACATCGTCTCAGATATTATTTTCTCAATCTACGTCACCGGTACAGCCAGTCTCCTCCACTCAGCCGCTGACTTCTTCTCATCCCTCATTGACCTTGCCAGCCTCAACTTCAACTGGACATTCTCACTCTGTTCTACACTATGGGTCAACATTATCGTTGCAGGCTCCTGTATCATCTCCTCAGTCGCTGTCTCCTCGGTCTGCCACATCCTTACCGCCTGTATCATCATCTCGGCCAATCTCCTATTCGCAGCAAGTGCTGTACTCTCAGTCAATGTCATCTGGCAGAGTATTGCGATCTAGAGGTAATTTAAAATTAATTATATCTATATGCTGTAACTAACTGAATAAATTTTAGTTGTCCCACCTACTGATGTTAGTCGCAAGAAGTGGCATTCCAGGTTACAATGAGGGAATTGCAGAATATGTAAGTTGAAAAAATTAAATCTTTATATATTTCCTATTTTTTACATATTGTTAGTTTTTTAAGAAATTATCTAATAGTCTATCTTTTTTTACAGTATGTGGATCAAGTCGCTAGGAATTGGTGGAGGGACGAGCAGTCTACAGAAGCGATCATATGGGATACTGATATTTTCTTTGATGGGGGAACAGATTTAAACGATTGAATTGAAAGAAATGCTTTAAACAGAATTAAACAAAAACTTGAAGAATTTCAAGAGAAAGAAAATGGTTTTGCTCTTCAATCAATTGTTTCATTAGAAGTCAATATAAATAAGGTGGAAATGGGTAATGGAGGAAGTTCATACATCAAGCTACCTAAAAAAGTTTCTCTCAAAAAGGCATGCATTAATATCAAAAACAATAACGATGAATGCTGTTTTTTGTGGAGTATTATTACTGCATGCTTACATCCAGCATTTCCACTCGGATAGTGTCGTCATATCCCCACCCAAGCACTATTTTTAATTGTGATGGTATAGATTTTTCCAATCAAACTTGCAGATATACAGAGGTTTGAAATGTTAAATAATGTTTCAGTGAAAGTTTTCGCACTACAAATGTTTAAAAATGATGATTTCCTTGTAGTTCTATCTCGTATCTGCAAATCCAAAATTCCACGAAGACATGTCAATTTACTTCTAATTCAGAATATATATAACCATATTGATGATGGGAAAAATGCTCCTATTGATGACAAAATAGAATATCATTATGTGTATATCAAGAACTTGTCGAGGTTAGTGTCGAAACAACTCAGTAAGTCTAAAAAAAATAAGTTCATATGCGATCAATGTCTTAATTATTTCACTACTGAAGAAAAACTAGGGAAACATATCGAATTGTGCTCGAACCATGAACCATGTCACATACAGTTTCCAGAGAAGTCTCAAGTTTTTTTCACAAATTGCAGATACAAACAGAGAAGTCCTTTTGTGATGCATTGTGACTTTGAGTCATTATTGAAACCAATCAATTATATAAATTTGAGTTGTTCAAAGTATCAAGAACACAAACCTATCAGCGCAGGTTTTTATTTGAAAAGTTCTTATGAGAAAGACATTTTACCGTCATATTTTGAGAACTATACTGGGGTGGATTCATGGAATGGTTCTCGAATAAATTGTGTGAGATTGCAGATAGGTTACGTGAAACAATTAACCATAAACTCAACTGGTTCATATAGTCGACTTATATAGCGGATGATAAAATAGTCATTGACCATGATCACTTTACTGGAGTGTGCCGCGAGTGAGCTCACAATAGTTGTAATATCAATTTTAAAAAGTCTTTTATCATACCAGTAATTTTCCATAATCTGGGTGGATATGACGCACATTTTCTTATAAGGGAGATCGCAAAACTGGGTCACGTTTTTCTTTCACCATTGAATAAGGAAAAATATATAAGTTTTACGAAATATGATGAAAATAGTCAATTACAATTCGGGTTCATTGATAGTTTACGTTTTCTCAACAGTTCACTAGAGAATTTAGCTTATTATCTTTCATTGAATCAGTTTATCGAATTGAAGAAACAATTTTTTGATTTAAATGATGATGCATTCAAACATTTGACCAAAAAAGATGTGTTCCCCTATGACTACATCAGTAGTGTTGATAAATTGCATGATACACCTATCATCCATTGTGAAATTCTACAGCAAATTGAATTATGAAGAGATAAGTAATGAACAATATTTACACGCTCAACTAATATGGTCCACATTCAATTGTCAATCATTAAAAGATTATATGATGTTATATCTCAAAACTGATATCAAGCTTTTAGCTGATGTGATCGAACAATTCCGCGATAGCTGATAAAAGAGTATGAATTAGATCCTATTCATTTTTACACCCTTCCGGGTTATACCTTTCAATGCATGCTTAAAATAACAAATATCAATTTAGAAATCATTAAAGATATTGACATATTACTATTCATAGAAAAAGGTATAAGGGGTGGAATAAGTCAGTGTTCAAACAGATACTCTACGGCTAATAACAAATATAAGGGGTCAAAATTCAATGTCAATGAACCTGAAAAGTATTTACTCTACTTTGATGTGGGCTATGAGTCAGTTTTTGCCAAGTGGACAAACACAACTATTACCCCGCCGAAATACACGACACACATAAAGACGCCATTCTGTGCGGAATCACGTATCCCACCTGGATCAGAGTTGCCGAAGTAACTAACTACTCTTTATCATAAACACAATTATATCGTGCATCATAGAACGTTGAAACAAGCCTTGACTCATGGACTTGTTTTGAAAAAGTCCATAGAGTTCTTCAATGCAAACAAACTGCCTGGCTTAAAATGGATATTGACAAAAATACACATTTGAGGCAGGCATCAAAGAAAGATTTTGAAAAAAATCTGTTCAAATTAATGAAAAATGCTGTTTGTGAAAACGGTTGAAAACGTCCGGAAGCGTAGAGAAGTTAAGTTGGTTAACAAATGGTATGGCAGATATGGCGCCATTAATTTGATATCTAGCCCTTTCTACAAGGATAGAATGATCTTCGGATGAAATCTAGTCGCTATTGAATTGCAAAAGCGTTTAATCACAATCGATAAACCAATATATGTAGGAATGTCTGTATTAGACATTTCAAAGGTTTGCTTGTACGAATTTCATTACGATTATTTCCAACCTAATTTCAAAGAAGGATGAGAATAATGGTAAGATTATGACCGATTTCGTAGGATTAAGATCCAAAATGTACTCATTTCGTGTTGATAAAGAGGAAATAAAAAAAGTGAAAGGCATAAAGCGGATTGTGATTAAAAGCCTTTCTTTCGATGACTACTTGAAATACTTGATTGATTCCAACACAAAATTGATAAGACAAAGAAATATTATCTCTAAATGTCATGATGTTTTTTCAATTGAACAGGAGAAAATTGCATTTTGTAGGTGGATAAAAGATAGACCCTACCTAATTCACATTGTACTTTACCTCGGGGTCATTATCGAATATCATCATCCTAGATTCCAGAGAGTGAGAGGGGCAAAAGGTTAAGGATGAATTATGCTGTGTCGGCCATCGAGAGAACTTTCTCATACAACCCGAATTTGTCTGAGAAATTCATCAAAAAGAATCCACAAATATGAAGAATTTGAACAGTTTCCAATAAAGGATTGGATGCTCGTGGGACAATTCATTGCACCTTTGATATAATCGAAGTATGGATACTGCATCCTCATCATCATCTAGTGATGGATTGGTCAGTAGCAAATCCATATTGTGGATAAAGACAAACGAGGGCAATGATGATGATGAAAATCAAGCAGATTTTCATTATAAATGGAATTTAATCAAATTTGATTCATATAATATATGCACAATGAATGGACTTTCTATCAAAGTTTACGTTATGGAATACACAGATAAGACAAGGAAAAATATGTCGCATTGTCTTTATTTGGACACGTTCAGTAAACTGATGATGAAAACATATTGATTTGTTCTTACTATAGTTAATGTAACTCTCATTGTGTTGAATCAATTGATTCTGAAATGTACAAAAATGTTTTAGTTTATAATCCTCCCCCTTTTAAATATATGTCTTTTTTGAATCACTTATCCGATCACCCTATCTGCCCCTTTTATAGATATTTATACGAAAAGTTAGAAAGGGAACCTCCAGATTTATACAAATCTTCAGATTCGGACTCTGAAATATTTTATTTATGAAATATCAATGAACCATTCAACATTGTAAATATGTGGAAATATATGCATATGAAATAAATACTAAGAAATGTACAAAAAGTATTTTTTATTATCCTCCACAAATATTTCTCCATGTCACAAAGAATATTGTTTTCATTTAAAATCATACATTCACATAATATCAAATTTTCAATAGAAGGATTGATCTGACAAAAAATTCCTATTAGTTCTTCAATGGATTTCGAACTTCCATTTTTAATATTGGTTATAGTTATACGAAAATTCTTACAATAAGATTTGAAATCAAGTTTCATAAGCATTTCCAATCTATTTCTGAGAAAACTTTTATTAAATTCTAGAATCTCAGCAACATCGTCGCTAATACGATATAATTGATTTTCCTTATTCCCTGATCATTTTGAATCCATTCACAGTTGTGGTTGTAACAGAAGTATCATCAATAAATCGTATATCATTTGCTTCATTCAAATTGAGAATTTCAGTAAGCATCATCCATTGCATGTGATCAATTAATTATCCAACGAGATTGAATAATGAGTAAGGAAGGAAGATTACATCACAAGACTCATACGGTATGATGAAGTCATGATCATTTATGCTAACAAAATGACTGAAAAATATAGGAATCCAAGGCATTATGATATGATAGAGCAGATAAGGCGATTACTGGGGAGGATTTTTGTAATAAAGAAAATGAGCCAAGAAGTGACAACTCCCTCCTCAATTTTTGACCCGAAATTCACAGATCTAAGAATACTTGCAATTTGTGTGAATAAACTGTTGAGCCAATCAAACTGAAAATTGGAGACAACCCCCTTTCTATTCTGATTAGAAAGGTACATCAGTAATATGAGTTTTCGAGAGGTTAGTTATCAAATAAACCATTTAGGGGACCAACTGCACCGCAGCTCGCAGCTTACAAATATATAAAACCTCTTGAGAATATATTCGAAATGGAGTCTGAAAATAAACGATTTCGAGGAGTAAACTATTCGCTCGCGGAGAAACAGTTGCTGTTACAACTAATGAGTGGCGAAAAACATAAAATAGAAAATAAAAAGACAGATGCGCAATCCTGAAGAGAAAAAGATGATGCTTGGGAAAAATTACTCGGAAGTTCAATAGCATGTCGGCAATGAAGATATTTCATTGCGAAGAATCTGTGAAAAAGTGTTATGAAAATAAAAAAAAGGCAGTAGAGAAGCTGGTGCCAACACAAAAAAAGAAGTTGTATGGCTACAGGGGGGTGCAGGAGAATTCCAAATTCAACAATTTTAAGTTCATCAAGATCTTCCCAGATAATATCATTGGCGATATTACCAAACGGTATACGGTATATAATTTGAAAATAAAATCTTTGTTCATGATTTAAGCATTGTGAACATTTTCAAGTTAATTGATTGAATCTACTACACACAATTTCTCCAAATTATGTACTCCAATTTTTATTGCAGGTGCTAGAATTTTTGCGAGTTATGAAGTTAATGTATGTAAGTACAAGTAGGGTATAAAGAAGTTCAGAAAAGAGTTGATTTATTTCTAAATATCTACTCGAACGTACAACAATATAAAATGAGAATATTCTATATATGTATTATTTTTACTACGACTATAATTTTAAAACTAAAAAAATCTGGAAATGTTTCTAATTTGTATTATCGAATAAATTCATACTTTAAACTAGATAGTAAGAAAATTGAACATAATATATGAATTTTTTGTTTCAGCAGAGTAACAGAAGGCGTTGGAGGGGAGGCAGGGGTAGAAGGGGGAGAGGAAGGGGAAGAGGGAGGGGAAGAGGAAGTAGAGGAGTACCTCCCACATCTCCCCCAACTACTCTACAACAGACGCCAGCGCCGGCGCCTGCAGCTCCTGAACAGGAACAGCATCAGTCGGAGGCGCCTGAACAGCAGACGGAGGCGCCACCGCATACAGAAGAAATGAGTTAAGCCTTAGACTGTCTAAGAGTTAAGCAATAAAAGCAATTAACGGTATTCGATTTTCCTTAATAATACCTTTCTCTCTGCCCTAATTTACCTACTAAAAATTTAAATTTCAATTTGTCTAACCTGAAATGGTTAGACATTAGTCCTGTACTCTTTGTTCAGGCATATTCCATCTTTTTTTTTTGAAGATGGCGAATAATTATTTCGATAATTCGGTAAATTTCGTCTGGTGCTTTTTATATCATACCCAAAATTATTCTCTGCCTTATTCAAAAGCACTTCTTCAGAGGCACGAGGCACGCCTCCTTTATTTTTTGGCAGCGAAGACGATTTTATATTATACAGTAAGTAGTACTTCAGTAGTCCGGGCAGATTTCATTGCCCGGACTATTGAGGCTTAAACTTAAGAAGTTCAAGGGTGAAGGTTTGAAGATACTGTTAAAATGACAGGTAGGTCCGTAGATAAATTCTTGAATAGGACATCATATACCAATCCTGGGAAGAAGGGGGAGGGGACGAGGAAGAAGGGGAAGTAGAGGAGTACCTTCCCCACCTCTCCCAACTACTCCACAGGCCCAGAGGACGCCTGAGACGCCGGCCTAGCAGACGCAGGCCCAGAAGACGAATGAATAAAACGGAACAATAAAAAATATCCCGGCATTCGATTTTCCTTATATCTCTCTCTATCTGATTTTTTTTGTTTCAACAGACTCATAATAGAAGACGTTGGAGGGGAGGAAGAGGTTGAAGGGGGGGTAGGGAAAGAGGAAAGAGATATCCCCCGATCTGGTTTACCGGAGAACAAGGTAATGGAGATGGTCAAAAAATACCCGCCGGTTGAAAATTGCCCTTGGATTGAAGCTCCAAAACTGAATCCTGAGGTGAATGTGGCAATCAATGAGCTGGTAAGGAAACGGGACCAGAGGGTGCAGAAGTCTCAAAATCAGATTGGAGCTGTCATAACGGCAATCGCTCAGGCTCTAAATGAAGCCGTTGAAGAAGAGTCCCCGAATACCAGGCTCACTGAACGCCTAAGCGATGCAGGCAGAATATTAACGGCGCTTCATTTTTGAGGAGTCATCGTTACGCAGAGGGCTGATTCACCCAGGAATCAATGATAAATTAAAGAAGGAACTCAGTTCTACTGCAGTGGATGGGTATCTCTATGGAAATAATCTTGGTGAGAAGATTAAAGAAACCAAGGCCCTAGAAAAGGTTTCAAAGACCTTCAAATTCTTAAGAAACCCACAAAGCAGGTAACGACAAAAGGGAGCAAGCCTTTAAGCTCGAAGGGTCTGCTGCCTGCAGTGCCAATATATGCAAGGAGCAGACGCTTCGAAAGAAGAGCGAATGAATACCAGGGTAATAGGCACACACGACAGAATGGTAAATATTTTATTGAAAATATTTCACTATTCATACTTGATGTTTGATTTTTTTAAAGATCAGGATGCCGCAATTGCATATTAGGCTTGTTCGTAGAGGGGTTCAAAACGGTTGTGAACTGTACAGAGCAAGCGCAAATGGATTTTCGTCCCCCTAAAATGAAATTGCGCTTGCTCTGTACAGTTCAAAACCATTGTGAACCACTCTACGAACAAACCTATTATAATGCACAAAATGCACAGCCGTCCACTTCGAAGTATGTTGAGTTAAAATTAAATAAAAGATCAACTCTTGGCTTATGAGAATATGAGATGCTCCAAAAATATAGGCATTTTGTAATAAGTCATTTTCCTCTACTGCTCAAATTGGTGCCTGAAAGTAGGGGATGCAACAGTTCTGTATGTTTTTCCCAAAATGAAGTTGCGGCCATAAAGGTTGATCCATTAGTGGAGCATTTTTCTCTCGAAAACCGAGCAAGATTTGTCGGAAACATTGTGGAAAACAGACCTGGTCCTCCCTTCTCAGAAGATCCCTGGATATATTACGTAAATTATATTGAATAATATTTTTCAGCATTTTTAAACTTGATGTCTTCAACGCAAAATCTGTCTAATAATCATTGCAAGGGCAACTCAGGATAGAATCTATTGAAATTCATTTCAAGGTCATTGGCGCTCGACCTAAATGGTATGGGGATTTATTTAGTTATACTTTGACTACAGGATTGGTTTCAGTTATCATATTACTGAGCAAAATTCAAAACTACAGCAAAAATATCACGTCAGGTGACGAAATATTGTTATATCATTTACAAATGGATCTACATCAGCTATTGACAAATTCAAGTTGATCGAATCTACTGGAGCTGATTTCGTGCAAATTATGGAACAGTATGATTTTCGAATTTTTAAAGCTTAGCTGCAATAGATTTTGAGCTGTGAATATTCAGTTCGAACTTGAAGGTTTATGAGAATTTGAAAATGAGACAGTCAACCTGTATACCTCAGCCTCGAAGTTGAAGAAGAAAATAAGGTTAATTTGTGATGAGACATTGGTCCTTTTCATAGAGTGTCTGCCAATAACGATCTGATTCAATAGTCTCCAATATATAAAAATTATATGCTCGAAATGACTATAAATTCTGATGAGTACCGATATTTCAAATTCAAAATTGTTCTAGCGCAGGTTTTGTCAGGTGGTTTGATTTAAAAAAAAAACGGTTTTAGCTTGCATTACAACGTTGAGATGAATGAAGGCTTCAAATTCATGACATACGAAGGTCTTTTTCGGCACTTTCCAGATCTTATGGGATGAAGTACTGTGATCAGTCTATTTTTATGTTCTTCTCGAAGACTGTTTCTCCCTTTCATAGGTAAAAGGTTTATATTTATTTCATCGTAGTGTATCACATGAAACTGCCTAGAGAATCATCCAAGCACGACTGCAAAAGATCGATAGGAAAGTGATCAACTTTTCAGTTCACGGTAGCATTCGAAGCATTTCATATACACCCTACGTTGGTCTGAATGCTGCATAGAAGAAACCATTTTTTCAAGGTTTCACAAACCTGAAACATAAATTATGAAATTATCCAACTGATTTACATAACCACCATTATAACCACTACATGTGTTTCTCTATCATAATTGTTCCTTAATCTGTTATTTTCTGTCTTTTATAAATCTGTTGAAAAAATCAAAAAATGAATTTATCATTATATTGCATATGTGAAATTTTTTCGTTTTTGTTTTTCATTGCATTGATATATTTGGCTCATTTGCTCATACATATATTTTCCAATGAAACTTATGTTCATCAGAAGTTATGTATTTATAGCTTGTTTTTATTATTATGATATCTGAAATATCAGCCTGCTAGCTGCAGCCTTTTAATTTAAATTAAGTAAGCAGTATTCAAGAAATCATTTCGAAGATATAGAGGAGTTATTTATACAACAAGCGAGTTAAATGAATGTTGAATAAATATTTATAACTCACGTGTTGTATAAAGAATTTTATTCCACTTCGATTAGTATTCAAATTATAACACTTTTCAGGAATGTAATTTGTAAAATGTCATAAAGAGCAATTGAATATCGCTAGGGCATTCAATTCATAGCAACAACAATAAGATCCGCCCATATTCATGTCATTTTATTTCACTTGTGAATAAAATATTTTTCAATTCTTCGAGATGATAAAAGTCAACTTATCTTTGTTGCTATGAGTTTAATAAAGTCGTTTCTAAACATCAAAATGGAATATAAACAACTATCGATACATTAGAGACTATTGAAAACTATTCGAATATTATTGGCAGAACTATCCGAACTCATTCTTGACTATTATCATTATTAATAATTCGGGCAAAACTATCCAGGCGGACTTTATAACAAGATTTCATTTGTTGATTATTGTTTCCTGAATCGCTCCCGAGCTCCCTTCAAATTCCCACCGCTAAACACTTCTCGTCATACAATTTGAACTACTGATGCAGATAAGCCGCTGAGATGACATAATGAGGGGATGAAAAATTATCACAGCTGAACAACAGATTTCACACTGTTAAATACCGTGGAAGGGAACTCATACCCGGTTTCTGAGCTCATCATTGAACATCATAAGTTGGAAAACTTCAACGCATTGATGAACTCAAACTGGAAACAACAATTCGGAAGAATTGACGCTCCAATAATGCGAGCTAGTCATGAACGGGCGTAGGAAATCCCAGAGAATTCTAAACACAATTGTAGATCGTTTCCGGGCTCATTGTCCCTCGTCAGTATAGTGTAGCGCTGAACGGAGCATGGAATCTAAGGACAATTTTGTAATTTTACAATTGTTTTAAAATAGTGAATATTGAAGTAAGTTAATTTTCTTTATTATGGATTATTCAGATTGGTTAAGTGACATTGATCCTTCAAATATTATGCCAAAATTGAATGATGAAAAATTTCGAAATTCTTTATTGGATAACAGGGATAGAATTTTTATGGCTTCATTTTGTATACAAAATATGTGCGATCCTCACGAATTTTCGGAAAGGATAGCTGTTATAAATCCTAACTGTAACGCTGTAAAATGCTCGGAATTTTTAAAAACTCATAGTTATATAATCAGAAACGTCTCCAGATGGTGCAATTACTATGCCTATGATACCTATTCTGGAACTGTCCTTGATTTGAATAAGCATGAACGGCATACCGAACCCTATGTTCTTAATGAAGGTGAAACGCCATTAGTTTTGCCAATGATCGAGGACGCTAATTTAAATAATGTTTTAGAAGAGATTCCGAAAAATTTTCAGCAATGGTTGAATAAGTATGATGTTGAAAAATTATTGCCACAATTAATTAAGGAAAAAATATGTTCTTCACCTTTGAATAATCGCGATAGATGTTTTATGGCTTCATTTTGTATACAAAATAGCTATGAACCTGTTAGTTTCTGGAATATGATTAGTAAGGTTAATAGAAATTGTACTGAAAATCGACGTGCTGAATTTGTACAGAGTTACGCTTATATAAAGTCCAATACTAACAAGTTTTGTTATTATTATGCTTGCCATATGAAAAGGGGCAGAGTTCTTGATCTTAATAAACATGTAAGGCATGCCGAAGAAGAACGTCCATAATTTCAAAA
Source organism: Coccinella septempunctata (assembly GCF_907165205.1). Taxonomy (NCBI): domain Eukaryota; kingdom Metazoa; phylum Arthropoda; class Insecta; order Coleoptera; family Coccinellidae; genus Coccinella; species Coccinella septempunctata. The sequence continues at coordinate 5,715,453 of NC_058190.1, read as the reverse complement.
GCATTAATAAATTCTGTAAAATCGATAAAATATTCCAGAAATTAAATCATTCAATTTTTAATAATATCGTATATAAATTGAAACTTAGTAATTCTGAAAATTAACTTATTTGAATACCTATTTAACATGTGTAATTTAATTTTTAAAAAAGCTATAAGAATGTCGAGACCAGCTACAAGAGGATCGCGACGCGTAGCGGCCAATCAGGAGGATCAAGTATCATCATCTGGCTCAAGTGGGAGGCGTACAACTCAGAAATGTAAGTTAACCTACTCGAATAAAATTTTAATTAATATTATTCTACATATTTAATATATATTTTCGAATTTTTTTTTTTTTTCATTTTTTATAGGTATGCAGTATTTCATCACCGCCTCATTGCCGGAGAATTTTCCCACGACAGAGAACCCCCTTAAAACTTTCAGGAGGAAATTGGAGGAGCAATTGAGGATCACAATACAGGGCGAACAACAAGATCAGCAGCTGGAAATTGTCACGTTTTGTGTTGGTATGGAGCCTTACGAAACTACCGATTTAGATGGAGGTGATTCGGACGAAGAATACATCTCCAATTACAGCGCTAATGGTGAGCTGTTATTTTTAAATCAGTCGTCCAATTCTTCTTTGGATAATCGACTCGCCAAATTTCACATCCATTCTTATACGCAATTCAATGTTAAAGTTGATTTCGAAATCATGAGGCAGGTCGTTTTAAGTATGGATGATGGAAATTGGGCTGCTGGTTTGGACATTCAATCTGTAAAAAATAAGAGCAAAGTCATAAAATATATTACTAAGCTGGATACGAAACCCTATAGTAATATGTCCACTTCAACCTTTTCTTTTCAATGCCAAATATACATGTGGGCGTATAATAGTTATAAAAATCCTTATAATCCGCTCGATCCCTTTGTCGTAAAAAATCAAAGGAGCGCTAATTTTTTACAGTCATATTTAGCCGCATTCTCGCGAAAAATGGAGTCTGCCGTTGTGCCCTCTCTCCAGCCTTTAACTTTAACATATAATTGTCCTTGGACAATAGAGGTTACTAATTGGTTCAACGAAAAGCTGAGGACCTTTCGTCATAAGGATCCTCAGCTATATCTGTGGGGTGACAGTAACGTTGGCAAATCGTATTTTGTTGAAAAAATATTGGTGGGAAGTGAAAAAAGTCAAAGAATATATTATCCTGAGAGATCGAAATGGGCTTTTTCCACGTTGGACGTGTCATTTCACGAACTTATTTTATTCGAGGAAGCTGATTTTTCGAATATTAGCCACGGAAACTTGAAAAGGCAATTAGAAGGATCTTCGTTTTCTGCCGAAGTAAAATATGGGAATCAGGAAGATTTTGCTTGGGAAAAACCCATAATTTTCGTCTCGAACTATCCGCCCCAGCATTATTCCGTAGATCAGGCTCTTCTCAATCGCCTGAAGGTCGTTCATGCGACAGAGCCGTACTTCATAAATTATAGTCGGTGTTATTCCGTGAATATTTCCGAAGAGCCTCGACAGTCACCTCCTGTCCCCGATTCGTCTATAGTGAATAATGTAAATAATGGCGCAAATCTAGTTCCTGATGAATTTACTTCGGCAGTACGAAACTCTCAGGATACTTCATTTTCCACCAATGTTAACGTACAATCTACTAGGCTGAGACCTAACATTAGGCGTCAGGAGAATAGTTGAAAAGGAAAGGTTGAAGTGAAATGTATTAAATAATATAAAAACTGTCCATTCAATAAAATGTTTTATTATTTTCATAATTTTATTATGATTTTTATTTAATTGAAGATATATTCATTGTGCGAATATAAAATTGTCATATTATCATGATATGTTTAAATTATAATAATATTATTAAACGTTTCTCTCCATCTATCTCGTGTATCAATCTTAAAATTTTCTTAGTCCGTCCCTGTTTTGCGGATGGTTCGGTAATGCCTTTTATGGCGGGTAAGGTGCTATGCGATTGTTACCCTTAATATAAATATTTTGTCGTACTGTAAGGGATAGTGAATGACCATTGTTCAATTATGGTGGCGGCATGGTATTGCCGTAAGGAATATGTCCGCATATTGAGTAATCCCGAATTTTGGTTCATAAAATTTATATTTTTTTAAGCCTTTGCTACCGTTTGGGAATACCGTTTATTTTTAAAATAGAATATTTCGGAAATGGAGCGATTGCGGCTATTGCATGTAATTGTACCCGGCGTCGTAAGCTTTAGAATTTTTGTACCCATCCCCTCCGAAATTATTCTTTCCTTTCCGGGGTCGTCCGTATATAAAAAAATGAAATTCTTAAAGTTCTTCATTTCGAAATATTTCTCGTTTTACTCAGTTCCAAGTGTTCGTAACTTTGTGTGCAAATAATTTTCGTAAGTATAATTTTAAAACTTGTAAAATAAAATTATATATCTAACATTATGTCGATTTAATATTAGAAATTATTTTAACCATCAGTTTTTCATTATTATAATTTCATTCAGGAATATGGGTAGTGTAAGAGCGTTCGACGAATTCCTGCACGATATAAACAGTGATGGGCGGTTACCCCGCGAAATCATTAAGTTGTTCTCCAGTGGGAAGATGGTGTATAAGGATAGGGTGGCACTATCCGTGTTCTGCTTGCAGAATCACCTCCAACCATTGGATGTGTGGGGTGCGATACGGGGGGTGAATACCAATTGCACCCAAGTGAGGAGAAAATCTTTGTTGTCTATTTATTATTCCATTAAGGGTTCGAAGGCCACTTATGCCCATCATACGGCATACGACTTATATTCTGGCCAATATCTCAATCTTCTCAAACAAAGGGGGCAATTCGTGCCCCCAATGAATGGTCATTTCACCGTTCGAGAAAAACCTCCCGTATCCGCTCCCAAGACCCCCACACCAAAGCCTCCAACGGAAAAAATTCCGGAGTTAAAGGAGGAATCTTCCTTAAAATCATCTTCCCAGGAGCAACAGGCGGAGATCGAAGAATTTATGATTCTGATGGGGGACTCCATTTATGAGGAGGCAATTCCTAGTACCCCTAGTAAGAGGAGGAGGTCTTCGTCGTCAGAAGATAGCGGCGGGAATTAACAGAGAGGGTTGTCTAGGGCATGGTATATACTTTTCATAATTTATAATTTAATATTAAATAATTTTTGGGTGTTTTACTTATTCTAATATTTCCAGCTGAGGATGGCGGCGCGTAGGAGAGTTTGTTTCAATTGTTGTACGGACGAGGATATAGGATTCCACATGTATAAATATTTTAATACCCGTCATAGGGGGAAGACTTTTATAAGAATTGTCTTATTGTTAATTAACCAGCTGATCATTTCCGGACTTACTGATAGAGAGGATGTTTATAAAATTTTTAATTGCCAGTCGAATGTGAAATGTGTACTCACTTCCTTAGGATCCTTTCAGGAGAGTTTCAAAAGTTCTAAAATTCAGAAATATAAATATTTCGTTCTCACACATATAGATTTCCTCTTTGAAATGGCCAGTCAGTACGAATCCTTTGATTCGTATCTAGTCAATATGAACGACATGGAAATTGGCTCTGTCGAGTTCGAAAAATTATTTCAACATTTCCGCATTTATTCTTTCGAGGGCGATATACGAACTCTCCTGAAAGGTAAATTTAGAAGTGAGCGGTCATATTCGCCTACCATGTTTTGCAAATATCTAAAACGAAAAAATAAGTCCGATGAGCAGTCCTCCTCGTCTGAAAGTAAGTTTTTTTTATTATAACTTAAAATGTATATTATTATTTTTTTTTCAGCTCAACAATCTGATACTCTGAATTATACCAATTTCGACCCTCCGTTTACCTCCACCCTACTCGAACAATCTTCTCAGTACAGAATTCTTCGTAATCGTTGTAAGTACATATATCTCATTTAATTCATATTTTCATCATATTAAATGTTATTTCATTTCTAGCCGTTGAGAAGACCGAATTTTTTCGGAAGTCCAGGAAAAAGCCCTTCATTCCTGTGATTTAACTCTTTGATAGGCTATGCATATCAGGTAAATAATTTTTAAATTATCCGAGTCCGTACCATTCCGTAAATTCAATTTAAAAAATCCGCTTTTTTCATGTGCTCCATCTGTACGTAAATTGCGTAATTGTTAACCTTTTATGGAGGGATCTTCCATATCTAACACTTTTCCAATATTAATTGAATTGATTTAATGAATAATAGTCGTTAATTTTTGAAAATATTTCGTCTTCGTAACAATTGATCCTATATTAATTCATTTAAATTGATTTCAAATTAAAAAAATGATACTGTAACATTTTATCTACTGTGATCAGTAGGTTGGTAATCCATTTTTTCATAGGTCTTTTAAATGGTGTATAAAAAATTCGATGACATCTTGAAACCGCTAAATTTTTCGTACCTCTTCCATTTCAATTCGTTCAGCCAGCGTAATCACATCTTTTGAATTTTTCTAGCTTGTAAGTTGCAATTGCTTTTAAAACTTTTTTATCAGAATTCATCGATTCAATCCTTTTATATTTTTCTGTAATTAATATAATTAATCTATAATTTCCGCTTTTTATATCCGATTTATATATTCGTTCTTTTTCAGCTTGCTGAATATTGACCACGTGCCGACCCAAGGAGCCCTTTTGCTTATTCACTGTAAGTCCAATAAATTTTTACATTTCATTATTTAGAATATCTATATAGAATTGAATTAGAATTTAAAAAATTACCCCTTTGCTATGAAAAATTAATGGTAAGACTTCTATTAACTATCTATCTCTTTTCAGGAAATCAAACATGAATAGGTGAATATGTCCCAAATGTGTAAATTATTACACACTAACCATCCACATGGTGAAGCTATTTCGATCGTCACACCGTATTAAGTCTTTCACTAATATCAGTCTTACGGTGATATCTGCTATGAAAAATTAATGGTAAGACTTCTATTAACTATCTATCTCTTTTCAGGAAATCAAACATGAATAGGTGGATATGTCCCAAATGTGTATATTATTACACACTAACCATCCACATGGTGAAGCTATTTCGATCGTGACACTGTATTAAGTCTTTCACTAATATCAGTCCTACGGTGATATCTGCTATGAAAAATTAATGGTAAGACTTCTATTAACTATCTATCTCTTTTCAGGAAATCAAACATGAATAGGTGGATATGTCCCAAATGTGTAAATTATTACACACTAACCATCCACATGGTGAAGCTATTTCGATCGTCACACCGTATTAAGTCTTTCACTAATATCAGTCTTACGGTGATATCTGCTATGAAAAATTAATGGTAAGACTTCTATTAACTATCTATCTCTTTTCAGGAAATCAAACATGAATAGGTGGATATGTCCCAAATGTGTAAATTATTACACACTAACCATCCACATGGTGAAGCTATTTCGATCGTCACACCGTATTAAGTCTTTCACTAATATCAGTCTTACGGTGATATCTGCTATGAAAAATTAATGGTAAGACTTCTATTAACTATCTATCTCTTTTCAGGAAATCAAACATGAATAGGTGGATATGTCCCAAATGTGTAAATTATTACACACTAACCATCCACATGGTGAAGCTATTTCGATCGTCACACCGTATTAAGTCTTTCACTAATATCAGTCTTACGGTGATATCTGCTATGAAAAATTAATGGTAAGACTTCTATTAACTATCTATCTCTTTTCAGGAAATCAAACATGAATAGGTGAATATGTCCCAAATGTGTAAATTATTACACACTAACCATCCACATGGTGAAGCTATTTCGATCGTCACACCGTATTAAGTCTTTCACTAATATCAGTCTTACGGTGATATCTGCTATGAAAAATTAATGGTAAGACTTCTATTAACTATCTATCTCTTTTCAGGAAATCAAACATGAATAGGTGGATATGTCCCAAATGTGTAAATTATTACACACTAACCATCCACATGGTGAAGCTATTTCGATCGTCACACCGTATTAAGTCTTTCACTAATATCAGTCTTACGGTGATATCTGCTATGAAAAATTAATGGTAAGACTTCTATTAACTATCTATCTCTTTTCAGGAAATCAAACAAGAATAGGTGAATATGTCCCAAATGTGTAAATTATTACACACTAACCATCCACATGGTGAAGCTATTTCGATCGTCACACCGTATTAAGTCTTTCACTCATATCAGTCTTACGGTGATATCTGCTATGAAAAATTAATGGTAAGACTTCTATTAACTATCTATCTCTTTTCAGGAAATCAAACATGAATAGGTGGATATGTCCCAAATGTGTATATTATTACACACTAACCATCCACATGGTGAAGCTATTTCGATCGTGACACTGTATTAAGTCTTTCACTAATATCAGTCCTACGGTGATATCTGCTATGAAAAATTAATGGTAAGACTTCTATTAACTATCTATCTCTTTTCAGGAAATCAAACATGAATAGGTGGATATGTCCCAAATGTGTAAATTATTACACACTAACCATCCACATGGTGAAGCTATTTCGATCGTCACACCGTATTAAGTCTTTCACTAATATCAGTCTTACGGTGATATCTGCTATGAAAAATTAATGGTAAGACTTCTATTAACTATCTATCTCTTTTCAGGAAATCAAACATGAATAGGTGGATATGTCCCAAATGTGTAAATTATTACACACTAACCATCCACATGGTGAAGCTATTTCGATCGTCACACCGTATTAAGTCTTTCACTAATATCAGTCTTACGGTGATATCTGCTATGAAAAATTAATGGTAAGACTTCTATTAACTATCTATCTCTTTTCAGGAAATCAAACATGAATAGGTGGATATGTCCCAAATGTGTAAATTATTACACACTAACCATCCACATGGTGAAGCTATTTCGATCGTCACACCGTATTAAGTCTTTCACTAATATCAGTCTTACGGTGATATCTGCTATGAAAAATTAATGGTAAGACTTCTATTAACTATCTATCTCTTTTCAGGAAATCAAACATGAATAGGTGAATATGTCCCAAATGTGTAAATTATTAGACACTAACCATCCACATGGTGAAGCTATTTCGATCGTCACACCGTATTAAGTCTTTCACTAATATCAGTCTTACGGTGATATCTGCTATGAAAAATTAATGGTAAGACTTCTATTAACTATCTATCTCTTTTCAGGAAATCAAACAAGAATAGGTGAATATGTCCCAAATGTGTAAATTATTACACACTAACCATCCACATGGTGAAGCTATTTCGATCGTCACACCGTATTAAGTCTTTCACTAATATCAGTCTTACGGTGATATCTGCTATGAAAAATTAATGGTAAGACTTCTATTAACTATCTATCTCTTTTCAGGAAATCAAACATGAATAGGTGGATATGTCCCAAATGTGTAAATTATTACACACTAACCATCCACATGGTGAAGCTATTTCGATCGTGACACTGTATTAAGTCTTTCACTAATATCAGTCTTACGGTGATATCTGCTATGAAAAATTAATGGTAAGACTTCTATTAACTATCTATCTCTTTTCAGGAAATCAAACATGAATAGGTGGATATGTCCCAAATGTGTAAATTATTACACACTAACCATCCACATGGTGAAGCTATTTCGATCGTCACACCGTATTAAGTCTTTCACTAATATCAGTCTTACGGTGATATCTGCTATGAAAAATTAATGGTAAGACTTCTATTAACTATCTATCTCTTTTCAGGAAATCAAACATGAATAGGTGGATATGTCCCAAATGTGTAAATTATTACACACTAACCATCCACATGGTGAAGCTATTTCGATCGTCACACCGTATTAAGTCTTTCACTAATATCAGTCCTACGGTGATATCTGCTATGAAAAATTAATGGTAAGACTTCTATTAACTATCTATCTCTTTTCAGGAAATCAAACATGAATAGGTGGATATGTCCCAAATGTGTAAATTATTACACACTAACCATCCACATGGTGAAGCTATTTCGATCGTCACACCGTATTAAGTCTTTCACTAATATCAGTCTTACGGTGATATCTGAGATGATACAGGAGCAGCGTACGGAGGCAGCTATTGAGGAGATTTTCAATTGTGTCTTGAGCATCAAGACCATATTCAAATCCTTCCTGTCGCCGTCTGAAAATATAAGCAGGAAGATGCTCCAGAAATATAGACATTTTCTTATGAGCCATTTTCCTCTTCTATTCAAATTGGGGGATGAAAGTAGGGCTTTCAACAGCTCTGTACGCTTCAGTCCAAGTGAAGTTGCAGCCATTAAGGCTGATATATTGGTGGATTATTTTTCTATTCAAGACCGAGAAAGATTTGTCGGATGCATTATGGAAGACAGACCTGGCCCTCCCTTCTCAGATGATCCCTGTGAGTATAGTATTTTTCATGTTTTTTTACTTATTTCAGCATTTATGAACTTGATGTCCTCCACACAAAATCCTTCCCAGCCGTGTACATCGTCTCAGATATTATTTTCTCAATCTACGTCACCGGTACAGCCAGTCTCCTCCACTCAGCCGTTGACTTCTTCTCATCCCTCATTGACCTTGCCAGCCTCAACTTCAACTGGACATTCTCACTCTGTTCTACACTATGGGTCAACATTATCGTTGCAGGCTCCTGTATCATCTCCTCAGTCGCTGTCTGCTCGGTCTGCCACATCCTTACCGCCTGTATCATCATCTCGGCCAATCTCCTATTCGCAGCAAGTGCTGTACTCTCAGTCAATGTCATCTGGCAGAGTATTGCGATCTAGAGGTAATTTAAAATTAATTATATCTATATGCTGTAACTAACTGAATAAATTTTAGTTGTCCCACCTACTGATGTTAGTCGCAAGAAGTGGCATTCCAGGTTACAATGAGGGAATTGCAGAATATATAAGTTGAAAAAATTAAATCTTTATATATTTCCTATTTTTTACATATTGTTAGTTTTTTAAGAAATTATCTAATAGTCTATCTTTTTTTACAGTATGTGGATCAAGTCGCTAGGAATTGGTGGAGGGACGAGCAGTCTACAGAGGCGATCATATGGGATGCTGATATTTTCTTTGATGGGGGAACAGATTTAAACGATTGAATTGAAAGAAATGCTTTAAACAGAATTAAACAAAAACTTGAAGAATTTCAAGAGAAAGAAAATAGTTTTGCTCTTCAATCAATTGTTTCATTAGAAGTCAATATAAATAAGGTGGAAATGGGTAATGGAGGAAGTTCATACATCAAGCTACCTAAAAAAGTTTCTCTCAAAAAGGCATGCATTAATATCAAAAACAATAACGATGAATGCTGTTTTTTGTGGAGTATTATTACTGCATGCTTACATCCAGCATTCCCACTCGGATAGTGTCGTCATATCCCCACCCAAGCACTATTTTTAATTGTGATGGTATAGATTTTTCCAATCAAACTTGTAGATATACAGAGGTTTGAAATGTTAAATAATGTTTCAGTGAAAGTTTTCGCACTACAAATCGTTAAAAATGATGATTTCATTGTAGTTCTATCTCGTATCTGCAAATCCAAAATTCCACGAAGACATGCCAATTTACTTCTAATTCAGAATATATATAACCATATTGATGATGGGAAAAATGCTCCTATTGATGACAAAATAGAATATCATTATGTGTATATCAAGAACTTGTCGAGGTTAGTGTCGAAACAACTCAGTAAGTCTAAAAAAAATAAGTTCATATGCGATCAATGTCTTAATTATTTCACTACTGAAGAAAAACTAGGCAAACATATCGAATTGTGCTCGAACCATGAACCATGTCACATACAGTTTCCAGAGAAGTCTCAAGTTTTTTTCACAAATTACAGATACAAACAGAGAAGTCCTTTTGTGATGCATTGTGACTTTGAGTCATTATTGAAACCAATCAATTATATAAATTTGAGTTGTTTAAAGTATCAAGAACACAAACCTATCAGCGCAGGTTTTTATTTGAAAAGTTCTTATGAGAAAGACATTTTACCGTCATATTTTGAGAACTATACTGGGGTGGATTCATGGAATGGTTCTCGAATAAATTGTGTGAGATTGCAGATAGGTTACGTGAAACAATTAACCATAAACTCAACTGGTTCATATAGTCGACTTATAAAGCGGATGATAAAATAGTCATTGACCATGATCACATTACTGGAGTGTGCCGCGAGTGAGCTCACAATAGTTGTAATCTCAATTTTAAAAAGTCTTTTATCATACCAGTAATTTTCCATAATCTGGGTGGATATGACGCACATTTTCTTATAAGGAAGATCGCAAAACTGGGTCACGTTTTTCTTTCACCATTGAATAAGGAAAAATATATAAGTTTTACGAAATATGATAAAAATAGTCAATTACAATTCGGGTTCATTGATAGTTTACGTTTTCTCAACAGTTCACTAGAGAATCTAGCTTATTATCTTTCATTGAATCAGTTTATCGAATTGAAGAAACAATTTTTTGATTTAAATGATGATGCATTCAAACATTTGACCAAAAAAGATGTGTTCCCCTATGACTACATCAGTAGTGTTGATAAATTGCATGATACACCTATCATCCATTGTGAAATTCTACAGCAAATTGAATTATGAAGAGATAAGTAATGAACAATATTTACACGCTCAACTAATATGGTCCACATTCAATTGTCAATCATTAAAAGATTATATGATGTTATATCTCAAAACTGATATCAAGCTTTTAGCTGATGTGATCGAACAATTCCGCGATAGCTGATAAAAGAGTATGAATTAGATCCTATTCATTTTTACACCCTTCCGGGTTATACCTTTCAATGCATGCTTAAAATAACAAATATCAATTTAGAAATCATTAAAGATATTGACATATTACTATTCATAGAAAAAGGTATAAGGGGTGGAATAAGTCAGTGTTCAAACAGATACTCTACGGCTAATAACAAATATAAGGGGTCAAAATTCAATGTCAATGAACCTGAAAAGTATTTACTCTACTTTGATGTGGGCTATGAGTCAGTTTTTGCCAAGTGGACAAACACAACTATTACCCCGCCGAAATACACGACACACATAAAGACGCCATTCTGTGCGGAATCACGTATCCCACCTGGATCAGAGTTGCCGAAGTAACTAACTACTCTTTATCATAAACACAATTATATCGTGCATCATAGAACGTTGAAACAAGCCTTGACTCATGGACTTGTTTTGAAAAAGTCCATAGAGTTCTTCAATGCAAACAATCTGCCTGGCTTAAAATGGATATTGACAAAAATACACATTTGAGGCAGGCATCAAAGAAAGATTTTGAAAAAAATCTGTTCAAATTAATGAATAATGCTGTTTGTGAAAACGGTTGAAAACGTCCGGAAGCGTAGAGAAGTTAAGTTGGTTAACAAATGGTATGGCAGATATGGCGCCATTAATTTGATATCTAGCCCTTTCTACAAGGATAGAATGATCTTCGGATAAAATCTAGTCGCAATTGAATTGCAAAAGCGTTTGATCACAATCGATAAACCAATATATGTAGGAATGTCTGTATTAGAAATTTCAAAGATTTGCTTGTATGAGTTTCATTACGATTATTTCCAACCTACTTTCAAAGAAAGTATATTGAATTATGTAGATACTGATAGTTAAACTTGTGAAGTATCAAATCAAAATCCCTATGAGTACATAAAAAGTGATTGTTACGGACGCTTTGATACATCTGACTATCCTAAAGGAAATCCATATGAAATTCCTCAAGTCAATAAAAAAGTATTGGGCTTGATGAAGGATGAAAATAATGATAAGATTATGACCGATTTCATAGGTACAAGATCCAAAATGTACTAATTTCGTGTTGATAAAGAGGAAATAAAAAAAGTGAAGAAGGGCATAAAGCGGAATTAAAAAAGCCTTTCTTTCGATGACTACTTGAAATGCTTGATTGATTCCAACACAAAATTGATAAGACAAAGAAATATTATCTCTAAATGTCATGATGTTTTTTCAATTGAACAGGAGAAAATTGCATTTTGTAGGTGGATAAAAGATAGACCCTACCTAATTCACATTGTACTTTACCTTGGGGTCATTATCGAATATCACCATCCTAGATTCCAGAGAGTGAGAGGGGCAAAAGGTTAAGGATGAATTATGCTGTGTCGGCCATCGAGAGAACTTTCTCATACGAATTTGTCTGAGAAATTCATCAAAAAGAATCCACAAATATGAAGAATTTGAACAGTTTCCAATAAAGGATTGGATGCTCGTGGGACAATTCATTGCACCTTTGATATAATCGAAGTATGGATACTGCATCCTCATCATCATCTAGTGATGGATTGGTTCAGTAGCAAATCCATATTGTGGATAAAGACAAACGAGGGCAATGATGATGATGAAAATCAAGCAGATTTTCATTATAAATGGAATTTAATCAAATTTGATTCATATAATATATGCACAATGAATGGACTTTCTATCAAAGTTTACGTTATGGAATACACAGATAAGACAAGGAAAAATATGTCGCATTGTCTTTATTTGGACACGTTCAGTAAACTGAATGATTATTTTTCAATTCATGTTGGCAGAAGAGCATTGCTGTTGAAAAAAAATCCATATTGATTTGTTCTTACTATAGTTAATGTAACTCTCATTGTGTTGAATCAATTGATTCTGAAATGTACAAAAATGTTTCAGTTTATAATCCTCCTCTCCTTGTCTTTTTTGAAATCATCATCTAATGATGGATTGGTTCCGTGGCAAATCCATATTGTAGATAAAGACAAACGAGGTCAATAATGATGATAAATGGAATTTAATCAAATCTGTTTCATATATATGTACAATTAATGGACATACACAGATAAAACGAAAAATATGTCGCATTGTCTTTATTTGGACACGTTCAGTAAACTGAACGATTATTCATTAATTCATGTTGGCAGAAGAGCATTGGTCTTGAAAAAAATTCATATTGATTTGTTCTTACTATAGTAGATGTCACTCTCATTGTGTTGAGTCAATTGATTCTGAAATGTACAAAAATGTTTTAGTTTATAATCCTCCCCCCTCTTAAATATTTTTCTTTTTCGAAATACTTATCCGATCACTCTATGTACCCCCTTCTATGTACCCCCTCTCATTGTGTTGGGTCAATTGATTCTGTAATGTACAAAAATGTTTTAGTTTAAAATCCTTCCCCTCTTAAATATTCGTCTTTTTTGAAATACTTATCCGATCACTCTATGTACCCCCTTTATGTTGTAAATGTACACCGAAAGCTCATCTATTCTATGTGTGACATGCGCAGCATGCTATTATACTTCAGATTTATGTATCTGTGCTTCTCATTCTGTCAGCTGTCAGTTCAGTTTAAGTTTAACGCGTCGTTGTGTTCACAGTTTACTTTTTCTTTTTTCCTTTCGAATAAACGGTTATAAACTCTGCAAGTGTATCATTAAATATAATAAACAACACTTTATAGATATTTATACGAAAAGTTGGAAAGGAAACCTCCGGATTTATACAAATCTGGTCTGTTCTACGCAATGTACACATCATGAAATGGACTATGAATCGGCAGTTATCTTGGAGCTTGAAAAGAGCTTATACAAAAGATCGTTTCTAGAAATGTATCATATTAAAAAATCACAAAATGTAATGAACTCAAAAAAAAAATGTAGAAAATATTGTGGACAAAGAAAAATGAGGGCAATGATGATGAAAATCACGCAGATTTTCATTATAAATAGAATTTATTCAGATCTGATTCGTATACATGTACAATTATAATGGACTTTCTATCAAAGTTTACGTTATGGAATACACAGATAGGACAAGGAAAAATATGTCGCATTGTCTTTATTTGGACACGTTCAGTAAACTGAATGATTATTTTTCAATTCATGTTGGCAGAAGAGCATTGCTGTTGAAAAAAAATCCATATTGATTTGTTCTTACTATAGTTAATGTAACTCTCATTGTGTTGAATCAATTGATTCTGAAATGTACAAAAATGTTTTAGTTTATAATCCTCCCCCTTTTAAATATATGTCTTTTTTGAATCACTTATCCGATCACTCTATCTGCCCCTTTTATAGATATTTATACGAAAAGTTAGAAAGGGAACCTCCAGATTTATACAAATCTTCAGATTCGGACTCTGAAATATTTTATTTATGAAATATCAATGAACCATTCAACATTGTAAATATGTGGAGATATATGCATATGAAATAAATACTAAGAAATGTACAAAAAGTATTTTTTATTATCCTCCACAAATATTTCTCCATGTCACAAAGAATATTGTTTTCATTTAAAATCATACATTCACATAATATCAAATTTTCAATAGAAGGATTGATCTGACAAAAAATTCCTATTAGTTCTTCAATGGATTTCGAACTTCCATTTTTAATATTGGTTATAGTTATACGAAAATTCTTATAATAAGATTTGAAATCAAGTTTCATAAGCATTTCCAATCTATTTCTGAGAAAACTTTTATTAAATTCTAGAATCTCAGCAACATCGTCGCTAATAAGATATAAATGATTTTCCTTATTCCCTGATCATTTTGAATCCATTCATAGTTGTGGTTGTAACAGAAGTATCATCAATAAATCGTATATCATTTGCTTCATTCAAATTGAGAATTTCAGTAAGCATCATCCATTGCATGTGATCAATTAATTATCCAACGAGATTGAATAATAAGTAAGGAAGGAAGATTACATCACAAGACTCATACGGTATGATGAAGTCATGATCATTTATGCTAACAAAATGACTGAAAAATATAGGAATCCAAGGCATTATGATATGATAGGGCAGATAAGGCGATTACTGGGGAGGATTTTTATAATAAAGAGAATGATCCAAGAAGTGACAACTCCCTCCTCAATTTTTGACCCGAAATTTACAGTTCTAACAATACTTGCAATAAATGAAGCAGCAAGGTCGTTGTGTGAATAAACTGTTGAGCCAATCAAACTGGAGTTTGGAGACAACCCACTTTCTATTCTGATTAGATAGGTACTTCAGTAATATGAGTTTTCGAGAGGTTAGTTATCAAATAAACAATTTAGGGAGCCAACTGCACCGTAAACATTTCTAAGTGGAGCTTAGCCAAGCTCCACTTATATTAAGGAGAACTTGCACCGTCGAAAATTAACTGGCGCGTGACTAAACCATAGCACGGTATAAGATTTGAAGTGCGACGTTGCAATTCACCATAGAATAGGTCAAATTTTCCATATAAGAACAAGAAAAATGGGTTTTTATATTAAATTCTCTGCTGTCAGTCTGCTCATACCGGCAAATTCAAACGATACGTATGTTATTAGTCATCTACGGTTCTCGCAGCTTACAAATATATAAAACCTCTTGAGAATATATTAGAAATGGAGTCTGAAAATAAACGGTTTCGAGGTGTAAACTATCCGCTCGCAGAGAAACAGTTGCTGTTACAACTAGTGAGTGGCGAAAAACATATAATAGAAAATAAAAAGACAGATGCGCAATCCTGGAAAGAAAAAGATGGTGCTTGGGAAAAATTACTCGGCAGTTCAATAGCATGTCTGCAATGAAGATATTTCATTGCAGAGAACCTGTGAAAAAGTGTTATGAAAATAAAAAAAAGGCAGTAGAGAAGCTGGTGCCAACACAAAAAAGAAGTTGTATGGCCACTGGGGGTGCAGGAAAATTCCGAATTCAACGAATTCCACTTCATCAAGATCTTCCCAGATAATATCATTGGCGATATTACCAAACGGTATACGGTATATAATTTGAAAATAAAATATTTGTTCATGATTTAAGCATTGTGAACATTTTCAAGTTAATTGATTGAATCTACTTCACACAATTTCTCCAAATTATGTACTCCAATTTTTATTGCAGGTGATTGAATTCCTTCGGGTGATGCAGCAGCTGATGTTTGTAAGTACAAGTAGGGTATAAAGAAGTTCAGAAAAGAGTTGATTTATTTCTAAATATCTACTCGAACGTACAACAATATAAAATGAGAATATTCTATATATGTATTATTTTTACTACGACTATAATTTTAAAACTAAAAAAATCTGGAAATGTTTCTAATTTGTATTATCGAATAAATTCATACTTTTAACTAGACAGTAAGAAAATTGAACAAAATATATAAATTTTTTGTTTCAGCAGAGTAACAGAAGGCGTTGGAGGGGAGGAAGAGGTAGAAAGGGAGGGTAGGGGAAGTGGAAGAAGGGGAGGTCGAGGACTACCTCCCCCACCTGTTTCAACTACTCCACCAGCGCAGCAGCCGCCGGCGCAGCAGCCACCGGCGCAAAATAAAAAAAGGCAGTAGAGAAGCTGGTGCCAACACAAAAAAGAAATTGTATGGCCACTGGGGGTGCAGGAAAACTCCGAATTCAACGAATTCCACTTCACCAAGATCTTCCCAGATAATATCATTAGCGATATTACCAAACGGTATACGGTATATAATTCGAAAATAAAATCTCTGTTTATGATTTAAGCATTGTGAACATTTTCAAGTTAATTGATTGAATCTACTTCACACAATTTCTCCAAATTATGTACTCCAATTTTTATTGCAGGTGCTAAAATTTCAGCGGGTGATGCAGTTGATGTATGAAAGTACAAGTAGGGTATAAAGAAGTTCAGAAAAGAGTTGAATTATTTCTAAATATCTACTCGAACGTACAACAATATAAAATGAGAATATTCTATATATTATTTTTACTATAATTTTAAAACCAAAAAAATCTGGAAATGTTTGTATTATCGAATAAATTCATACTTTAAACTAGATAGTAAGAAAATTGAACATAATATATGAATTTTTTGTTTCAGCAGAGTAACAGAAGGCGTTGGAGGGGAGGCAGGGGTAGAAGGGGGAGAGGAAGAGGGAGGGGAAGAGGAAGTAGAGGAGTACCTCCCACATCTCCCCCAACTACTCCACAGCAGACGCCAGCGCCGGCCTGAACAGCAGTCGGAGGCGCCTGAACAGCAGACGGAGGCGCCACCGCATACAGAAGAAATGAGTTAAGCCTTAGACTGTCTAAGAGTTAAGCAATAAAAGCAATTAACGGTATTCGATTTTCCTTAATAATACCTTTCTCTCTGCCCTAATTTACCTACTAAAAATTTAAATTTCAATTTGTCTAACCTGAAATGGTTAGACATTAGTCCTGTACTCTTTGTTCAGGCATATTCCATCTTTTTTTTTTTTGAAGATGGCGAATAATTATTTCGATAATTCAGTAAATTTCATCTGGTGCTTTTTATATCATACCCAAAATTATTCTCTGCCTTATTCAAAAGCATTTCTTCAGAGGCACGAGGCACTTTATTTTTTGGCAGCGAAGACGATTTTATATTATACAGTAAGTAGTACTTCAGTAGTCCGGGCAGATTTCATTGCCCGGACTATTGAGGCTTAAACTTAAGAAGTTCAAGGGTGAAGGTTTGTAGATACTGTTAAAATGACAGGTAGATCCATAGATAAATTCTTGAATAGGACATCATATACCAATCCTGGGAAGAAGGGGGAGGGGACGAGGAAGAAGGGGAAGTAGAGGAGTACCTTCCCCACCTCCCCCAACTACTCCACAGGCCCAGCAGACGCCTGAGACGCCGGCCCAGCAGACGCAGGCCCAGAAGACAAATGAATAAAACGGAACAATAAAAAATATTCCGGAATTCGATTTTCCTTAATAATACCTATATCTCTCTCTATCTGATTTTTTTTGTTTCAGCAGACTCATAATAGAAGACGTTGGAGGGGAGGAAGAGGTAGAAGGGGGGGGGAAAGAGGAAGAGGAAGAAGGGGAGGTCGAGGACTACCTCCCCCACCTGTTTCAACTACTCCACCAGCGCAGCAGCTAACTATGGAATGAATAAAAAATATTCCGGCATTCGATTTTCCTCAATGATACCTATCTCTCTGCCCTAATTTACCTACTAAAAATTTCTCTTTCAAATTGTCCAACCTGAAAAGGTTTGACATTAGTCCTTTACTCTTTGCATTGCAGATGCTGGCCTCTACGAGAAACGGAGAATGAATTTGAATGCATAGCGATACCTGAAGAGGATGGCGAGAAAAATCCTAATACATCGAATGCCAGTATTTTGGGAATTCTTGGGTATGAACAAATACCACAGAAGAAAACCTCTCCTAAGATCCACCCAACAATTGTGGACCATTGGGGAGATATCCTCCGATCTGGTTTACCGCAGAACAAGGTAATGGAGATGGTCAAAAAATACCCGCCGGTTGAAAATTGCCCTTGGATTGAAGTTCCAAAACTGAATCCTGAGGTGAATGTGGTAATCAATGAGCTGGCAAGGAAAAGGGACCAAAGGGTGCAGAAGTCTCAAAATCAGATTGGAGCTGCCATAACGGCAATCGCTCAGGCTCTAAATGAAGCCGTTGAAGAAGAATCCCCGAATATCAGGCTCATTGAACGCCTAAGCGATGCAGGCAGAATATTAACGGCGGTTAATTTTGAGGAGTCATCGTTACGCAGAGGGCTGATTAACCCAGGAATCAATGATAAATTAAAGGATGAACTCAATTCAACTGCAGTGGATGGGTATCTGTATGGAAATAATCTTGGTGAGAAGATTAAAGAAACCAAGGCCCTAGAAAAGGTTTCAGAGACCTTCAAATTCCTAAGAAACCCACAAAGCAGGTAACGACAAAAGGGAGCAAGCCTTCAAACTCGAAGGGTCTGCTGCCTGCAGTGCCAATATATGCAAGGAGCAGACGCTTCGAAAGAAGAGCGAATGAATACCAGGGTAATAGGCACACACGACAGAATGGTAAATATTTTATTGAAAATAGTAGTCACTATTCATACTCACTATGTTGAGTTGAAATTAAATAAAAGATCAACTCTTGGCTTATGAGAATATGAGATGCTCCAAAAATATAGGCATTTTGTGATAAGTCATTTTCCTCTACTGCTCAAATTGGTGCCAGAAAGTAGGGGATGCAACAGTTCTGTATGTTTTTCCCCAAATGAACTTGCGGCCATAAAGGTTGATCCATTAGTGGAGCATTTTTCTCTCGAAAACCGAGCAAGATTTGTCGGAAACATTGTGGAAAACAGACCTGGTCCTCCCTTCTCAGAAGATCCCTGGATATATTACATAAATTATATTGAATAATATTTTTCAGCATTTTTAAACTTGATGTCTTCAACGCAAAATCCGTCTCAGCCTTCTTCATCGTCTCATCCATTGTCATCGACTCGGATATTATTGTCTCAATCAACGTCACCGGTACAGCCAGTTTCAGCCATTGTAAAGGCTACTTCATCAAGGCAATTCCGAGAAAAATTAAAGGTGTTCTATGTGATTCTAAGTTAGTTTCTACTTTGGATTACCATAACACATTTATATCGTGCTCAGATGATAAATCAAAGTTGACATATCCAAGTGAGGATTTTACTATTTTGATTGGACGTGGAATAACTGAATTAGAGAATTAGAATCAATTGCCTTACATCCACTAACTGTGGATCAATTTAACCAAAAAACTTGATTTTGGACACCTTGGATGTTATGATCGCCCAGTGGACTTATCATTACTCCTAAATTAAAGACTTAATGAACGAAATGTATCCTTATCCTTCTCTTGACAAAGTCCTCCTGTATTTTTCAACATTTATTTCTCTTATTACGTTAATAAAAATGTTTATCTAACAGAATATAGAGTCACTATCGGGGTTTCCAAATATCATTTTTTCTATTGCTTTACTTGTGGTTTTAAGAACGTAAAGGAGAAAGATTCGTTGACCAAAACAGTATGGTCTATTGGATGAAGCAGAGAAGATTCAGAATTACAATTTCAAGAGGCTATGCGTTATTCACTTACAAGGGATCTGACTGGAACAGCAAGTGCCAAAAGTATCCTCCTGAAAACTTAATTTCACATTCTTCGAGGAAAGATTTCTGCTGTGCTGATAAAGACATACCGGTTATGTTTGTTATATGAATTCTCAGAACTCAAAAAGATGAACAAAATGTACCCAAAGATTGATATCACTGCACAGCACAGAACACAAATAAACTGTCTACTTTAACTGTCAAGTAACTGACTCACAGAAAACACTTTGAAACCATAGAGATTCTGTGTCGGGACGAGTTTCTCAAAAGAGATGATAAGGTCTCAGAGAAAAAAACTGTTGCTTTTTTACAAAAATTATGGCATTTCAAATGACAGAATAAACTATCTGACAAGAACAAATGATCAGTTCAGTGATTTAATCACTTGTATGATTAATAGATTTAACAGTAGTTTTGAATCATTATGATTAGAATGAATGCATGAAATCTTAAAATAAGTTATATGGAAAATAGTTTCAGCTGGTTTGATCAATGCAGAGATCACAAAATGTTTATTTTACACCATTTAATTAAAATAAAATTATATAGGATGCTGAAATGGGAGATTGAAAGTTCAAAGTTCAGTTAGAATGTCTGTCAAATCCCTTTAAAAATGGAGGATGGAGAACATATAGTTCATACTGCCAAAGATTGGAAAAGAAGTTTAATCTCTTAAGCCCGTTTGCAACAGCCGAGAATTCTCTGGAGAATTCTCTACAAAATTCTCGCAAGAAAAGGGCGGAGCCTATTTAGTACGCAACTGAACAGAGAATTCTACCGAAAGTGCGTATGTAACGGTACATAATTCACGGCGCATGAAATCTCGAGTAAATTTTCTAGAGAATTCTCGGCTGTTGCAAACGGGCTTTAAACAGTTGTGAAAGGAGAAATTGTGAAACCACGGTTATATCGTGTTCCTCTTAGATTCAACCTATTCTCTGTTATCTTTGTTAAAGTTCGAGTGTTTATCTATCATCTTTTCGTTGTTTCAATTGTCTGTGAAGCTCAAGATGTCCTCTTTTTGCTGCATGATAAATTGTGGGAGCCGTGGAGAACGCGACAATGTTCGTTTTTTTCGCATTCCTTCAATTTTGTCTAGTTATAAGAATCAACAGCAATTGAGAGAATTGGCCACTTTGAGAAGACAAGTGGCTAGCAGCAATTAAGAGAGAAGATCTTACTGAAGATAAAAATAAGTATTTCATAACAGGTATTTAGTGAATATATTTAAAATGGATATTTGTTTTGAGTAATATATAAATATCTCACAGGCGAACCAGTAGCTTTGAAGGATACTCTGAATCCAGATTGTATTCCATCCCTACATCTTGGTTACGGATATGAAAGAATAACAGAAGAAGATGGTGTCAAAAAGAAAGGGTTATGTCTTTCTCTATTCTACATGCTTTACTAGAACAAATGTTCACATTTAATATATCATTTTTCACTTCCTTACAGATCAGGCAAGACGTGGGAGAAGCAGGACCATCTGATGCACCTCTTGAATTGCCTTCGGAGGACAGTATTGAGTATGTATCGGTTCCAGAAAAAATCCAAATCTCACAAGCAGTCCAAACTGACATAACAAATCGAGAGTTTACCTCAATTAAGGTAGAACTGAATGATTTGAGGCAGCAATAATTGAAAAAGATGTGCGGAAGTATTACATGGCAATGATATCAAACACTTTATTATACTGACCTTCCAAATATGGAGTTAGACAAAGTTTTAAATTTAGTTGTATTTTTCGTGAAAACTAATTTGAACACAGTGCTATCGCCCACAAATCAAGTGTTATTGACACTTAGGCGCGGTTCTCACTGGAGCGATACGATAAACGATGCGACAGGTGATTCTATAAGCAACCCGACCCTGATTCGACACGGCTCTCTTATAACCGTGCAAACGTAATGGAAGCAACTAATTCAGTGCACACTGAAGCGATCGCGATACTACATCGATAAATATCGAAATCGCGTCGGTTTGGGCGACACAGCTGCCGTGTCGCTTCAGCGACAGAAAGGTGATTGAGAATCAAATCGGAAAAAGTAGCATAGAATTTCGTAATTGATTGACAATTAAGCGCTTAATTTGGATATCGTATCGCTTCAGTGTGCACTGGTGTGTTGCGAAGATAAAAGTTGCATCGGGCGATAAAAGATTGCTCATGTTGCATCGCTTATCGTATCGCTCCAGTGAGAACCGCGCCTTATGAAACTGAGATTTGAACTTGTTTTTCAAGGATATAGCATATAGATTTGGTATTAGTCCTACAACAGCGGCTAATTATTTTAAAACAGTTTTGGCGATTCTATGTTCAACATTGAAGAATTTTGTATGTTGGCATGAGAGGGAAACGTTAATGAGAACAATGCCTTCCTACTTTATAAAGGCGTTTCAGGAAAACACAACAGTCATTATTGGCTGTTTTGAAATCAAAACAGAGAGACCAAATGATATTTTGGCAGCTGCTCAAACATGGTCACTTTACAAGCATAATCAAGCAGTCAAGTACTTGATAGGAATTACACCACAGGGCAGTATTTGCTTCAGCAGTGAAGGATGGAGAGGATAAGCATCTGACAAAATCATCACGGAACAATCTCAGTTTCTGGAAAATTTATTGCCAGGTGATACTGTAATGGCTGACTGTTTTTTAATAAAAGAATTCGTTGAGTTGTTTGGGGATACTGTAAAGTTGCCAGCATTCAAGAGAGGCAGATCTCAATTCCATCCAATAGATTTGGAACGTACCAGAGCTATAGCTAACGTTCGAATTCATGTAGAACGAGTCATAGGTTTACTAAGGCAAAAATACACAATATTAGACAGTGTAATTCCGATGACTCTATTGAGTGTGAAAGGTGACGAGTCAATTTAAGATGAAATCGTTTTTGTGTCGTGTGCTTTAATTTATGTCCTCTTATTTTTATTTAAAAAACCTAATTGTTCCTTTGACGAGTTGATTGATTTGAATCTCACAGATGTATTTCTTCTCAGAAAATGTTTCACGAATGTCCAACTCTAGGAATAGGAGAAGGAAAGATAATAATCACTCCACCTACAGAGTGTTTTATATCTCTTGCAGGAACATCTGCCTCGATAAATGGAACATACGGAGTAGTCCCTGGCTACTGGTACGGACTGATCCGATACAAATGTGAAGACTGCACTGGGTCCATCCCCAGTCCATTTTCTGGATGTCATGGGTGCCTAGCATGCTACCATGACTCACAAATAAGTACATGCAATGGGAAGAATCCCTTTGTATATTTGTCAGGAGTGATTACAGGAATATTAGTTATGTCATTTCTGTTAGGGGTCTGGTCAATGTGGCTATATCCAAAAATCGTATATCCTGCTATTCAAGATATAATAGGAAGGATTCCTTACGTCCACGGAGGTAGGAAGCTAAAAAAGGATATCAAAAGAGAAGAGAGGATCCAACAAACAGTGAGAAGAGAGCTATCTCTGAACTCGACAGTACTCCCTGTAAACCCTACTAATCACCCCCGCCCTTCAATCATAGTGTAAAATCTAATTATACATGATTTTTTTTAAAGTAAGGAATTGAACTAAAGAGTACACTTCATTGAATCAATTGTTGAAAACAACATTTGTTATGAAACGTTGCAATCATATAGATGTGAATCTAGTGATTCTCGAAAAATATGCCAAGAACTCTGATTGAGCGATAAACATGTATGTAGGAAAAAATAAATATACTATCATTATGGACAATATATCGCAGATATAAAAACGCGACAAAAAAGTAAGTACCTACTCAGGCGACTACTCCAGTTGGCCAGGATTCAGGGACCTCTTCCAGTCCCTCGTAATCCAGAACTCCTCAATATCTGATGTCGAACGCCTCCACTATCTACGTTCATCTCTTCAGTCCACGCCTCTTAAGCTCATCTCTGGCTTAGCCCTCACTGGCGCCTCGTTTCCCATAGCTTGGGACAGCCTCCTCTCTCAATATGAGAACAAACGTCTTCTCTTGGCAGCTCTTTGCGACAAGATCTTCTCAACGCCTCAATGTTCTCCTCAAAAAAATCCTCGTCTTTACTACAAGACACTCCTCACCAACCTTGTAGAAGCTCTACAAGGTTTGACCGCCCTCGGCCAATCACTGGATTCATGCGACTTTCTGCTGGTCTACGTGATCACCAAACACCTCGACCGCTCAACTCGCTCGACAGTGCGTTCCTTTTTTATTATGGAAAATGTTCAGGAAAATATTGATATTTGTGGAAATGTGTTTCAATGTGCCGTGCAAGATGTGCCTAGTTCTCCTAATATCAGTACCGCTTCTACGGAAAGTTTTTCGGAAGTGTCCGATGAATAGACGGACATTAGGTAATACTAATAAAATTAATACAACAAATTTTACTAATCATTAATTGTTTAGGCTCGTTAGTAATGTGAGTCATGAGGATCGTATACCTGAGAAGGTTACTGCATCTGCCTGGAACTGTTTTGCTTGCAGTGTTCATTAATTGAAAGTACATATATAAGTTTTTTTGAAAAATGATCGTATTGAATTATTTGGTTTCTCATCTTACCTAAGTTGCGGATAATTTAGATTTCTTAGAATTTCTGCGTTTATTCTTTTGATAAAGAAATTATATGAATGTAATATGTTTAAATAAATATATCCAATACTTATATATACATTGATGAATGCAAACAAAATAATTGTAGTCATGAATAAATGACTAATGACAATTTATCTATCTATATATAGTATCAATCTTTAAATTCCATTGGTCGTCTCTGTTTTTGTGAATGGTTTGGTAATCCCTTTTTTGGCAGGTAAGATGCTATGCGATTGTTATCCTCAATTTAAAGTCTTTATTGTATAGTAAGGGATAGTGAATTACTATTGTTCAATAAGACAAAACTCCTTCAAACGTACCCTCCATCGAACAACAAGCAGAAATTGAAGAATTAATGGTGTTGATGGGAGATACTTTTAATGATGAGGCAATTCACAGTACTCCTTGTAAAAGGATGAGGTCTTCGTCAGAAGAGAGAAATAAGGAATAACAAAGAGGGTTGTCGAGTACAATGTATATATTCTATAATTATATAATTTAATATTAAATAATGTTTAGGTCTGTTACTGATTCGAATATTTTCAGAGTATGGCGCAGAGGAGAGTTTGTTTAACTCTTAATGGCGATGGTGGTCCACAATATGAACCACCAATTTTTCGACCCAACTCATGCGGTAGTACTGTATTTGAACCGCCATTTCAAATGCATTTTCGAACTGTAGCAGCCGCTCAAATCATCTTCGGAGAAAATCTAGTCGCAATTGAATTGCAAAAGCGTTTGATCACAATCGATAAACCAATATATGTAGGAATGTCTGTATTAGACATTTCAAAGGTTTGCTTGTATGAGTTTCATTACGATTATTTCCAACCTACTTTCAAAGAAAGTATATTGAATTATGTAGATACTGATAGTTAAACTTATGAAGTATCAAATTAAAATCCCTATGAGTACATAAAAAGTGATTGTTACGGACGCTTGGATACTGACTATCCTAAAAGAAATCCATATGAAATTCCTCAAGTCAATAAAAATGTATTGGGCTTGATGAAGGATGAAAATAATGGTAAGATAATGACCGATTTCGTAGGTTCACGATCCAAAATGTAATAATTTTGTGTTGATAAAGAGGAAATAAAAAAAGTGAAGGGCATAAAGCGGAATGTAATTAAAAGCCTGTCTTTCGATGACTACTTGAAATGCTTGATTGATTCCAACACAATTGATAAGACAAAGAAATATTATCTCTAAATGTCATGATGTTTTTTCAATTGAACAGGAGAAAATTGCATTGTGAGAGACGATAAAAGATACATCCTACCTAATTCACATTGTACTTTACCTAGGGGTCATTATCGAATATCATCATCCTAGATTCCAGAAAGTGAGAGGGGGAAAAGGTTAAGGATGAACTATGCTGTGTCGGCCATCGAGAGAACTTTCTCATACTACAACCCGAATTTGTCTGAGAAATTCATCAAAAAGAATCCACAAATATGAAGAATTTGAACAGTTTCCAATCAAGGATTGGATGCTTGTGGGGCAATTCATATTGCACCTTCGACAGAATCG
Source organism: Coccinella septempunctata (assembly GCF_907165205.1). Lineage (NCBI taxonomy): Eukaryota > Metazoa > Arthropoda > Insecta > Coleoptera > Coccinellidae > Coccinella > Coccinella septempunctata. Next base: position 5,689,438 of record NC_058190.1, on the reverse strand, counting down.
AAGTATGGATACTGGGTCCTCATCATCATCTAATGATGGATTGGTTCCGTGGCAAATTCATATTGTGGATAAAGACAAACGAGGTCAATAATGAAGATAAATGGAGTTTAGTCAAATCTGTTTCATATATAGGTATGTACAATTAATGGACATACACAGATAAAACGAAAAATATGTCGCATTGTCTTTATTTGAACACGTTCAGTAAACTGAATGATTATTTTTCAATTCATGTTGGCAGAAGAGCATTGCTGTTGAAAAAAATCCATATTGATTTGTTCTTACTATAGTAAATGTAACTCTCATTGTGTTGAATCAATTGATTCTCAAATGTACAAAAATGTTTTAGTTTATAATCCTCCCCCTCTTAAATATTTGTTTTTTTGGAAATACTTATCCAATCACTCTATGTACCCCCTTTATAGATATTTATACGAAAAGGAAAGGAAACCTCCAGATTTATAAAAATCTTAATTTTACTACGAGAGTTATTTGTATTCTTTATCAACGTCTTGTCTCTATGTATATCATAGACCTAATTGATTTATAGAACACAGAATATTTCAACTCTGATATATCTGTCATTGCTTACAGGACCTACTAACATAAAAACCTAATACAAATAATATGGTTGGTTATGGTATTCCAATAATATGAAATTCATTCTGGATCCTGTTGATGTGAGGAATTGTTTTGAGTCGTGTCAGTTTCTGGAGAACGAACCTGCCCTCGCAGATTTCTCAATGAAGTGAAAGAGTGTTTCGTAGATGAAACTGTATTTCCAATAGGAATCTGAACTAGCACTTGAATCTCCGAGGCCCAAACAGGAAAAGAAGATACATGATGACCCAGGTATCCTATTGAAAAAGCTTCTACTGCCCTGAATACATTATATTATACTAGAGATCTTGCTGAAGCACCAATAAAATAAAATTAATGAATGTGATGCAGAAGAGCGTCACAACAGTTGAAATGGTCACTAAGACAATTATGGTTTGGAAATTCTATCAAGGCTATACTTAGTGCTGCCTGTTGTGTGTTTGGGGAATATTGCAGCCCCGCATATAAGCTGAGATACAAGGAAAATCAGGTTGGTTGCGTATCACTTGAGGTTGAGAATCTAATAGGTTATTTATTATAACAAATTTTTTGTTCAATATTTATTATATTTTATAATTTTATTATTATTTAATTTTTTTGCTGAAATATGGCCAGCAATATATTCGTAAGTCATGTAGAATATGAGCTGCATTTGGATGAGGAATCAATCAGAAGTGCTGAGACTGGTAAGTAAATCATTCCCAAGTGATTTTTATTATAGATATTCACGATTTTACTCTTATATATAAGATCACCAATTCCTAATGGAATTGGTCCAAAACTTCTTGCAAGGTGAAGGGTCAACTGAAGTATATGAGCCAACATTGCCAGAGCCTGAGAACAAAGCAAATAGAAAATTTTAGACGAAATACGATTTAATGTTCCATTTTTCAGGAATCGCATGTACCATGGCAGTAAACCATGGTAATATCTTTGATAAAATCGATGGAGGCTCATTATAAGAACCTGAGCCATCCAAAAAAAAAAGAAATCTGTATTTGAGAACATCAGTAATGACTTGCTAAGGCAGGGATTTTCAGTAGATTCAAACATGATACAAAATAAATGGAAATCCCTGTTTAGAAGTTACAAAATGGCAAAAGACCAGAAAAATAGGTCCAGAAGAGCCCCCAAGAGGGTTCAAATTTTTTTATGAGATTGATGCTCTTCTGGGTAATAAACCCAGTAATAAATGCCTATTTGCCTTGGAGAGCAGTTGTGTTGAAGAAGGTAACATTTTTAAGGCTCCAATCAATTTTTTTTTTATCAACATGCTTCAAATGTATTATATTTGTTGCACAGATTCACATATTTCCTATGATCTTAAACGGATTTATTTTTTGTAGTAGTTCTAATTCTGCACATGCCAATAATAATAATAATAATCGTCATTGCAAGTTGTCAAGCCCGTTCAGGAAGTCGAAATTTCAACACATAAACTTCCTGAAGTTGCCGCCAAGACTGATGAGACGCTCGTTAACGCCTGTAAAGTACCCACCACTAATATATTACAAGACATCGAAACAGTGCAGTTAGCAGCTAATCTCCAGCTCGAAGCTAAGTTTCATTGTGCGCAACGGAATACCGCATTCGCTACTTCGGACCCTGCATTAGATATACATTAGATATAAATAATAACAATCTTCTAGGTAGACACACTGAAGAAATTTCAAAATACAGAGATCTCGAGGAACAAACCAGAAGACAGTGGAAGCTGAAAGATATAAAGACCATCCCTATTGTCATTTCATCTACAGGCCTGATACCGAAGAAACTACTAGAGAACTTGAGAAAACTTCAGTTGGACGAAAATATTTATAAAGTCATGCAGAAGGCGGTACTGCTCGGAACGGCGAGAACTGTACGCAAGTACATGGGGAATGCAGAGGAACACCGTCTGCTCCGACAGGAAGTGCGGATGGAGCAGGAATCCAACCTACAGCAGGGAGCCGAGGAGCGACCCGGACCCGACCACCACCACGAGCCCTAAAACCTGGAAAGGGCTCCAACAGAGCCTAATCCTTTTGATTTCTGAGATATCTGGGATAAGTGAATTTTCCTCTGGAGAGGAGTGTGAAAGCCGCAAGGCTAAAGTCATATTGTTATCCGTAGCACTAGTTGTGGCAACGGTTCTGGCTTAGTACGGCCGTCGAACTGCGACATCTTTATCCAGAATGAAGCGGCAGCTGATGAAAATCACGAGGGTCATTTTGACCTTACGACGTGCATAGGAAATTGCGAATTGATTGTTGATTTTCCATTTGTAGATAACGGACTTGCTTCCGTAGGGACGCTACCCGTTTATCGGGGGTTCTCCACCTCCCTAAGAAGCATAGAAGGAAACTGGGATCATAAGCATCATCGTAACGCTGCTGACTATAGCGAGGATGGTCGATCCTTCCGTTGCATGTTCCGATTATCGGATGAAGACGTGATCAAACGAGACGTTCATAGCGGAAAGGGCTGGGACCAGTTCTTTGGAATGGTTTCCACTCCTATCACTGACGTTGTATATCCAATATGCACTTATGAGCCTCCACCGAAATGACGCGACATGGAATAACCGTGACCGTGCGTCCTTATCAAGCGTATAAGCGCGTGGTTAGGATGCTGTATATAGTCATGCTACATGGTCGTAATGTAGATGGCATTAATGACCTAGGTGCGTATGGAGCCGATCTTGAATCGTTATTTGCTACGGGCCAAGAGATGGTCAATAGATTGGAGAAAATATGTAAGATAGATTCCCGCGTTGATTACGTCGTATTAATAGGCAAGAATGTCGAGATGGACGTTTTTACACTAGACCCTACACGAACTGTTAAGTATTATAAAAAATGGAACCTACCATCCTTCAAAGATGGTTTCACTGACCGTTACGGTGAGCCTGGTTACTGGAATATAATGGGATACCAAAAAGGTGGAGGTAACAAAAACCTGATCGATGTAGAAGAGGACAGAACCTGCGTCCTGATGTTTGATGAGATGTCCATAACTCCAGGATTACAATATAATTCTGGAGTAGACCTCATCAAAGGGGTTCCAAACACTGGTTATGAGAGGAGGCCAGATATTGCAGATCATGTTTTGGTTTTCCTACTGAAAGGATTACAGAAGAACTGGAAACAGCCCATCTGTTACAGTGGTCCTGAGAAGTCTGTAGTTTTGAAGAAATTGATAAAGGATATTATCCAGGCTTCCCAGGACATTGGTTTGGAAGTATTTCGTACGGTTTGCGATCAAGGGAGTGCTAATGTAGCAGCTATTAATGCACTATTGAAGGAGAGGAAGCAGCTCTGCCTAAGAGAAAATAAAACTGATGAAAACTTTGGATTTTTAGTTAATAATATTGAAATAATTCCTTTGTTTGATGTTCCACATCTAATCGAAGGAATTAGGAACAATTTATTAACTAAAGATCTCCATTTTTTTCCATGAAGGAAAAAATAGAGTGGCCAAGTTGGCTCATGTAGAGCAATTTTATTTTCTCGACTCATCAGAGATATATCGTATCTGCCCTAAATTAACTGACCAACATTGCATCAGAGGTAGAATAAGAAAAATGAAGGTATCCTGCTGCACACAGGTTTTCAGTTATCAAGTTGGGTCTCTAATGAAGCGGATTGCGTTATGGAGTGAGATATCTTATTTTTTTTTATTATTTCACCATTGACTTCCTAAGGTCACCAACTGTAAGAATAGCAATTTGATTACATTGTGGTAACTGTAGAAATATATGTGTTCATGACTTTAATATTTTACAGACATTGAAGATGAGAACAGATTAACCCCAAAAAGTGTGGACACTGCAGAGCTGATCCTTTTTATGGACAAGATGTTTGACAGTTTGAATTCCAGCTGCAGGATGGCCCCGGCAAGCAAGCCATTGAAAGGAGGTGTGTCCAGAGGATCACCCCACCAAGATTTTTGGACGAGTGGACGAGCTATCGACGAATTCAAGTTGATCGAATCTACTGGAGCTGATTTCGTTCAAATTATGGAACAGTATGATTTTCGAATTTTTAAAGCTTAAGTGCAATAGATTTTGAATTGTGAATATTCAGTTTGAATTTGAAGGTTTATGAGAATTTGAAAATGAGACAGTCAACCTGTATACCTCAGCCTCGAAGTTGAAACAGAAAATAAGGTAAGTTTATGATGAGACATTGGTCCTTTTCATAGAGTGTCTGCCAATAACGGTCTGATTCAATAGTCTCCAATATATAAAAATTATATGCTCGAAATGACTATAAATTCTGATGAGTACCGATATTTCAGATTCAAAATTGTTCTAGCGCAGGTCTTGTCAGGTGGTTTGATTTAAAAAAAAAACGGTTTTAGCTTGCATTACAACGTTGAGATGAATGAAGGCTTCAAATTCATGACATACGAAGGTCTTTTTCGGCACTTTCCAGATCTTATGGGACGAAGTACTGTGATCAAAATTTTCAGTCAGTCGATTTTTATGTTTATCTCGAAGACTGTTTCTCTCTTTCATATGTGAAAGGTTTATATTTATTTCATCGTAGTGTATCACATGAAACTGGCTAGAGATATCATCCAAGGACGACTGCAAAAGATCAATAGGAAAGTGATCAACTTTTTAAGTTCACAGTCGCATTCGAAGCATTTCATATACACCCTACGTTGGTCTGAATGCTGCATAGAAGAAACCATTTTTTCAAGGTTTCACAAACCTGAAACCTGAACTACATGACCACCATGATTACCACTACATCATAATTGTTCCTTAAGTTGGCCGATGGTAAAATCAAGTATACATCTGTTGAAAAAATCAAAAAATGAATTTCTCATTTTATTGCACATGTTTTTGTTTTTCATTTCATTGATATATTTGGCTCATTTGCTCATACATATATTTTCCAATGAAACTTATGTTCATCAGAAGTTATAACACATAATATGATATCTGAAATATCAGCCTGCTAGCTGCAGCCTTTAAATTTAAATTAAAGGCAGTATTCAAGTGTTGAATAAATAATTATAACTCACGTGTTGTATACAAAATTTTATTCCATTTCGATTAGTATTCAAATTATAACATTTTTCAAAATTGTAATTTGTAAAATGTCATAGAGGGCGATTGAATATCGCTAGGGCATTCAATTCATAACAACAACAATAAGATCCGCTCATATTCATGCTATTTTATTTCACTTGTGAATAAAGTATTTTTCAATTCATTGAGATGACAAAAGTAAACTTACCTTTGTTGCTATGAGTTTAATAAAGTCGTTTCTAAACGTCAAAATGGAATATAAACAACTATCGATACATTAGAGACTATTGAAAACTATTCGAATATTATTGGCAGAACTATCCGAACTCATTCTTGACTATTATCATTATTGATAATTCGGGCAAAACTATCCAGGCGGACTTTATAACAAGATTTCATTTGTTGATTATTGTTTCCTGAATCGCTCCCGAGCTTCCTTCAAATCCCCACCGGTAAACACTTCTCGTCATACAATTTGAACTACTGATGCAGATAAGCCGCTGAGATGACATGATGAGGGGATGAAAAATGATCACAGCTGAACAACAGATTTCACTCAGTTAAATACCGTCGAAGTGAACTTATACCCGGTTTCTGAGCTCATTCATTGAACGTCATAAGTTCAAAAATTTCAACGCATTGATGAACTTAAACTGGAAACCACAATTCGGAAAAATTGACGTTCCAATAATGCGAGCTAGTCATGAACGGGCGTAGGGAAATCCCAGAGAATTCGAAACAACTAAACACAATTGTAGATGGTTTCCGGGCTCATTGTCCCTCGTCAGTATAGTGTAGCGCTGAACGGAGCATGGAATCTAAGGGCCAATTTCACCGAGATTAGACGTAACTGGCGTAGAACGACTTCATTTGATTCTGCAGACAAAATTTCAACACGAACATGGCTGATTCTATGATCTCCCAATTAAGACTACACCGAAGAAAACCCCATGGTCACAGGTATTCATTAGTCAACAACAATTTGGTTTTAAATCAACGCTATGTTGTCCGTTCTACGTAAAAGTTTCTGTTATTACGTTTTTATCACAATGTCGAATCTCTTTGGAAAATATGTGACGAACATAATTGAAGTTTATACAAATTGAAGGCATACCAAATCCAGTTATTTGCATGGAAAATACAAGAGATCAGTATAATATCATAATATGCACTAGCTTGAGGAGAGTTAATGTTCGCTGTCAATCAGCTTTTCAAAAAAACCGGTGGAACCTGTTGAATCTGCTCAATTCAATTAATTCTCTTCTAGATTCTTCGTTCGCTCAAGTGAATTGGAACTTGGTCTGAATTCTTAACGTGATTTTTTAGTGCACTCTCAACTTTCTCAGTCAGCTCAAATCTGATGATAAAGGGTGGTCCATCTAGTGTTTGGAATTTGAACTACCGATTATTTGACTTTATAAACGTCAACTATTCTTTTTGACGTGACTAATATTTAGTTGAAAATTTGAAGTTGAAATGGGACGCTATTGAAGAAAGTTGGGAAATATTAAAAACTTATTTCCAAAGTGGTGAGTCTTCTACTCAAACTGTGAGAAATTTAAGAAAAAAAATCGACAAAAAAAATGTTCCAAAAACCCAATTTGTGGATCAATTTGTGAAGCGTGTTCGTGAAACCGGAATGTTGGTGGATAAACCAACACGTGTACGTACACGTTCGGTCCGTTCAACCGAAAATATTGCTGCTGTGGCTGAAAGTGTGCGTGAACAACCATCAACATCAGTTCGCCATCGTTCTCAACAATTGGACATTTCACGCACTTCTTTGATGCGAATTTTGCGTAAAGATCTTGCCATGAAGCCGTATAAAGTTCAATTGGTGCAACAGCTAAAGCCAATTGACCATCCGAGTCGTCTACGGTTCGCAAATTGGGCGGAAAATTGTTTGGCGGAGGATAACGAATTTTATCGAAAAATCATCTTTTCGGACGAAGCTCATTTCCACCTCGGTGGTTATGTTAATAAGCAAAATTGTCGCATCTGGGGCACAGAAAACCCGCACGTCGTCATAGAGAAGCCAATGCACCCACAACGAGTGACTGTTTGGTGCGGACTTTGGTCTGGCGGCATCATCGGTCCATTTTTCTTTGAAAATGAAGCAGCAATGTTGAACGATTGGTTCTTTCAAGAAATTGAAGCTGACGACTTGGACGATGTTTGGTTTCAACAGGACGGTGCAACGAGCCATACAGCACACGCCACAATCGATGTTTTACGCCGCATTTTCGGAAATCGAATAATCAGCAGAAATGCTGATGTGAATTGGCCACCAAGAAGCTGCGATCTGACGCCATTGGATTATTATCTTTGGGGAGCGGTGAAAGATAAGTGTTACGCCAACAATCCAGAAACAATTCAAGACCTCAAGACCGAAATTCAAGCTGCTATTGGTGAAATAGAGCCCCAAACAATCGAAAATGTATTAAAAAATTGGGTGGAACGAATAGGCTACTGCCAAGTCAGCCGTGGTGGTCATTTGGCCGAAATTATTTTTCATAAATAAATGTCATGAACCAACCTTTTAAATAAATGTTCAACCATGGAAAAATATTGAGCAGTTTTTTTTTATAGCAAAATTAAATTCCAATTTTTAAATGGGCCAACCTTTATTATTTTATATTATAATAATCAATCGATTAACATCTCAAAAGGATCATGTCTCAAAAGTCGGGGAGATCTTCTCCAACTCCAAAAGAGGATGACACTCAACTCCAGGTCCCACCTACTCCGCTGGTCTTCCCACCAACATCAAATTAAAAGTCGCTACTCAAATGAGTAGACTGCAACTCATGAAGGACATCTTCTCTAAGCTGTCCAACGTCTCAACATGGACTGTGCAAGACCTGTCTCACACTCAAGAACAACTGCAAGACCTTCACAAGAACTTCTCAAAGACTCACTCGTATTTTGAGTCAGCGTGGCCTGAGTCTTGTCTCGACCACGAATATTTCTCATCCTCAGTCTTCTTCGAGGAATACTCTCTATTCCAATCAGCCATCTCGAAATTAATCCAACTCAATATGTCACTCAATCCTGTGGATTCACAGCCATCCACTTCTGCTCAAGCACCTCAGCCTTCTCAAACACGTCCACGATTGCCTGACATCTCAATTCCCACCTTCTCAGGCGATTTCTCAAAATGGCCTGCATTCCGAGACCTTTTTCGATCCCTCGTTATCAATAGCACCTCAATTTCTGACATTGAAAGGTTACATTACCTTCGGACGTGTCTCTCTCACGAACCTCTCGACACCATCTCTAGTCTTCCCTTAACGGAAGTCTCGTTCCTTGGAAGAAGCTTATGGGCAAATATGAGAATAAAAGGCTGCTCCTCTCTTCTCAATACGCAAAACTTCTCTCCTTCTCATTGGCAAATCAGAAAAATTCCACGGCCTCATCTCTTCGTCAATTTATTGACAGCATCGTCAATCCTCTTCAAAGTATGAAAGCTCTAGGTGAAGATCTCTTGGTGTTCCATATCATCAACCGTATGGATCACGCCTCTCGAACTCATCAATAACACTTCATCTCTGACAGTGAAAGGTTACATCACCTTCGGGCGTGTTTATCCAAGGATACTCTCGACGCCATCTCTAGTCTTCCTTTAACGGAAGTCTCGTTCCCCATAGCTTGGAAGAAGTTCATGGACAATTATGAAAATAAAGGGTTGCTCCTCTCTTCTCATTGACTAATCAGAAGAATTCCACCGCCTCATCTCTTCGTCAATTTATTGACAGCATCGTCAATGTTCTCCAAAATTTAAGAGCTCTAGGTGGAGATCTAGTTGAGTTAAGTAGAGGGAAAGTTCCGGGAAGAGCCGCGATATAGGTATATCGAAGGAGACTCCCACCGTAACGGGAAGAATGTAACAGATTTCTCTATAGATAGAGGATGGAGATGACCAAAGAGCACTCATTGGGAAACTTTCATCTCCTCAAACACCGAATTTCCCACCTTCGCTCAGTTGATGTTCGTGTTTGATGTACAATGAAGATTTTATTTTACCATCTTCGACTCAATCGTTTGGTAACAGTTCACTTCGAGTAATTGCCAAAAGTCTGAAAAATATCCTGAAAACTAACCAGTTGAAGAGAAAAGCAAATGTAACAATTGATCTCCTACTGAATGAAATTGAAAATTTAGTTGATGGCAAAATGTGGCAAAGGATATTACAGATTCACTTCTTCCAAAAATAATACGATATTTTTTCTGTTTCTGTTTTCAAGACATTAAATTCTTTATAGATGGAAAGACCGCATTCCAATAACTATCAAGACGGGCTTGTTGTTAGGGCTCATAAAGCTGCGGAAATATTACATTCAGAGAAAAAAACAGAAGTTTTGGATGTGGGATTTGGAGAGTTTCTGGTAAAATTTTCAACAGGTGATAAGTTTTACAAGGTAGTATATCATGAATTGTGTGAGATAGAATGCCGAACATTATTTTGTAAAATTTGTAAAGTTTGCATTCATCGATATAGATGTGAATGTCCTGAGTTTGCCATAAAAACTAACATGTGTAAACACATACATGTAGTGTGTTTGCATGAGCAAAGGTAGGGAAGTGATTCTGTTTTAGGTGATGTTGCCAAACAGCTGTCTTTGGAAAAACCTTCAGTGATCAAAGAAGCTAATAGTGAAGAAATTCAGGACTTTATAAAGAAAAAGAAATGTGAAAATGGCAATGGAAATATGTTGGATAAAAAAGCAATAAGATAGGAAAAACTTGAAACTGCGAACAACTATTTGAGATCTCTGGATGATGACGAATTTGATAGGTAAATTCGCTTTTACAATATGTACATATAGATTAAAAAAGTGTTTTCAATACTATGAAGGTGTGTGGCTAAAATTATGGTGATGGCAAAAGGGGATCAAGTATGTGCTAAAAGGAAACTAGACAAACAAGAATTCTTTTCATCAAAGAGAAGAAAGTAAACAGGTTGACTGGTTTTTTATTCTTTTGTATATATTTAGATGCATGCATATTTATTTTAAGTTCAAGTGGTGAATGTTTCATAAGGTGATGGTATAATATTCTTGTTTTTGCTGATATTACTCATTTGTAAATATAGATATATGTATTTTAATTAGCTTATATAACATAGAATTAGATTATAACATAAGCATGTGAACTCATTTGTTAGATTTTGTGTTGGTTCAAAAATCACTCATAAGTTTCTTTGACTATACTTATAATAAATTTGCGATTCAAGATTCGATTTCAGTCTCACTGCGCTGGATGTATGGATCGTGCAAGTCAAAGACATCGTTTCCCCAAAGATTTTGTGCTCTTATTTTTGATGAATTAGCATTACAAACTCACTTGCGTTATAACAGAGCCCAAGATATAATTATTGGTTTAGAGGATTATGGAGATGAGAGGGCAGCGGTTTTAGCGGACCATGCAAATGTTTTCTTTTTAAAAGGCTTATACAAACAATTCAAACAACCGCTTGCCTTTACTTTCAGTAAAGGTCCCATAAAAGCGGTGAAATTGAAAAATTTAATTAAAGAATCGATATCAGCATGCCACAGCATTGGGTTGGTAGTGCTCGTCACAATTTGTGATCAGGGCACAACCAACCAAACAGCAATAAAACTGCTGATAGAAAAACGGAAGAAAGTGTGTCTTCAACAAAATATTCAAGATAGGTACCTGGGGTTCCTAGTAAATGATGAAGAAGTTTAACCCCTTTTCGACACCCCTCATCTACCTCAGGAACAATTTGCTAAATAAGAGGGCACACATTTTAATGAACAATGAAAATAGCAAAATGGCAACACATTCAACAATTCTACTATATGGACATATCTGATCCAGATACTAGAATCTGTTTTAAATTGACTGATGCCCATGTGCTTCCTTCGAAAATGAATAAAATGAAGGTGAAAATGTGCACCCAGGTCTTCAGTCATACTGTAGGATCTCTAATGAAGCCCATTTCACAATGGGATAAATTGGCTAGAGCTTGTAATTGAGAAGTGACAAAGAAGTAGGTCAAGATGTAGTTCAAACTTGAATTGATTTTGTATTTTGTCTCCTGATCTGATAATTGATCTTCATTTGGTTCTAATTGTCGAAAGGATCTGTCATACACAGGTCGTTTGGACAATTTACAATCTTTTTTGGAGACCAACAGTTTTCAAAAATATTGTTCACAACAAAATGAAGTACAAATGAGTAAATAGGACAAGACTCACCAGATGTACAATTGTGTATATGACTGGTGCAGTCATAAAAACAATTTTCAAAAATGAGTCTATTAAAAGGGGCGATATTTGTAGGGATAACTCACTCAGTAATAATGAGCTAGTGAAGGATACAGATTTCATTGAATCTAGGACATATGAATCTGAGAATTTAATAAAACCAGGTTTATATGCCCATTTTCTTTCCAGTCATTCCTTCAGTTATCTATTTTATTACATCCCAAGAATATGCGAGAGGAAAAATATTTCGAAAATTATTTCATATTTTATCAAAAAATTTGAATTATGGCATAATGAAATGTGCATCAGATAATCTCGATAAGATTTTATGTGAAACAATCATCAGCCGTAGCTTATTTTAGTGGTGCAAGCAAGTCAATAAAATTGCGGGTGGAACTGACACAAAGTTCTCAAGCTTGAATTTGTGTACAATAAAGTTGAAGAACAGTTCCGCCATTTTCCTGCTCTTTTAATGAATCCGTTCGTAAATGACGAGGTGCGTACATTGCACGAATATGTTTCAACTTTATGCGGAAGTAAAAACCCAGAAGTTTCTTATGAAAAGCATTATATATTGGAAAATATGAACGAAAATTCAACATCCCACACACAAAAAGTCCATTTCATAATCATTTCTCGAAATTAGTTTCGAAAGTTACAAGTTCAGATATAACAGGCCCAAAGAATTATTACTACAATACAACCTTTTTTCGAACTGATTCTGACAGTTAGGAAGGACAGCAAACGTTATCATCCTTTCAAAAATTCAACAGTTTGGATAAAATAATGAAAAAATCTGAAATGCACATAGCAGCGTTCGTATCAGAACATAATGTATCCTACAATTTAATGGACCATTTTGTACAACTTCTTCCCAAAATTTGTCCTGACTCAGAAGTAGCAAAAAACATTAAATGCAAGCAAACAAAATGTTCTGCCATAATTAAAAATGTGATTGGAAAGATGCAATTAATAAATAATTTATGTACAATTTTGAAAACAACAAAATTTTCATTAATCTTATATGAATCTACTGATAGAGGCTGCACAAAGCACCTATGTTTAGTATGTAAATACCGACAAAACGATAGGTGAGTTGAACGAAAACAGTTTATTCCATATTTTCAAATTTCATATGTGAATGCTTTTTGATAAATTCAATAATGTGAATTGGATGGATAAATAAAAATATAAGTTTCAAGGATCCTATGAACCATTTTCCATTTAAACTTATGTCATAGCATGTTTTTGTTTCTGTAATGAAACACATTGAAATTAAAGCCATAGAGAAATATAACGCAGTGAGATACAGATATGAAAAATCGGGGCTTGCAATCCCATAATTGGTTTTATCAGGTGCAAGGGTTGTTAGAGATAACTACAAGGTCCTGGTGATTTTTACATTCAAAGGCATCAAATCATATCGCATCCATTCAATTCTCCCAAAACTCAAGGAATTATATTATTTTTATCTGCTTTCTCGAATAGGTTTCGTGGATCTAGACGATAATTCGAGGAAATGGAGGCCCTTCAATATTATGAAATTTCTTGAAAATGGCTTAATCAACGATATCGACTACGAACTTTTTTCTGAATAGAGAATACACTCTCTTCCCACATAAAATGAGCTGCGGTGTGAAAGAAATAAAAGTATCAGATTTTGTAAACTTTCGATAGTGTGTGCTGGGTTTCAAATTTCGTTATAGACATTGTATTGAATTTAATGAAAACGATACATTCCAAGTTTTGCCCCAACACATATCATCTGTGATTTTCAATGATGATGGAACAATTATGGAATACTTCTTGGAAAAAAATATGAAATTACAATTAAACATCTTGTGACGCCCATTTCATTGAAGGGAATCATTATTGCTCGTCGATTGTCGATGTAACAAAAAATTCTTTTATTTTCTGGATCCTTCCGAAAGCAGTGTTTTTATAAATTGGTCCGATAGTATTAAACTTTTTCGAAAATATTGTTACGGGTACGAATGATAAAATACCTCATATCGACAAAATCTGAAGAAATTCGAGACAAATGCCTTGTATGCTCCAGAATCACATCAATGGAAATGTTGGAATAAAACAACTGGTTGAGAACCTGGAAGAGGCATAACCCATTTTTTTTCAACATGATGGGAATATAACACATCGATACAAAGAAATTCAACATATTAAGAACAACTTAACAAGAAGTGAAGTCCTGATTCATATAGATTTCAGTGAAAATTATTGCTGCAATTCTAAATCAACGCAAATCAATAGGCAACCATTCATATCTTGTCTTTGAATGAAAGTAACACTTTTTGTTTTCTTGTAGATTCTTTCGAGTTTTCTTATCGTATTCTTGAAATATAGTACTCACCCACACGTAAATATTTAAATAATGTATATTCACCACGCACAAGTGCCTGGCACTTTTGTGGTCTTTCAGTGTTCATTAAATTCTTAAACTCTTTGTTGTCTGTTATGGCCTATTGTTGTTTTCTTTAAACATTATTATTATCATTATTATTACAATTCGAACCTTCTAACCTCACAAAAATTGTGGAGGACAAACAAACGCGTCATTACAAGGGAAATTCCTCACCTGAAGAATATTTTCGTTGTTCCAAGGTACAAAAGAGAGGTATTTATGTTCATCAAGAACTCTAAGAATATTTATTTGGAAATCGGTAATAGATATACGAAAAGTAAGTTGATATTCAACTTTTCAGATAATAAATATCATCATCATATTCTCTCTGTGAATACAAAGAATGCCTATTTCATTGAAATTTCAATAACAAATCGAGATGTGGCCGACGTTATTCCCAGAAAATAAGCAAGATTGGTTTCGATCCATACACCATGCAAGAAACAGATATAAGGTTCAACAACCAGCTTTTACATTTAATCAGCAAATGAAAACATTCGAAAGCTTAGTAGCCTACAAAAACTTCATAGCTTGCCTTTAATCTAGTTTCGCTATAAAATGTTTGGAAAGTATTTACAAAGGAGTCATCACTGAGGAATTGTTGTACGTGTAGAAAACGAAATCATGACCAACCTGTGATAAAATGTTGCTATGAAGATTGTGAAATTCTTAGGATTTATATGAAATTTTTCGGGTGGACCAGTGGCCTTTCGTTGTGCAGCTTTTGTACGGGTGGTATAGAGATGGAATGAATATTTCTTCAAAATGTAAATACATAATACTATGTAATTTAGTTGTATTAAATGCTCTCGAAAAGATGCACTGTTCTATTGAAACAGTGTATTCACTATATAAGTATAAAAATATAATCGGTGCAAAATACAACTCATAAGAAAATATACAACATAAATGCTCAAATATAGAAACTCCACCAGAAATACGAAAAAAACTAACAGTCCCTGTTTCCTCGGCCTCCACATAAAAAAAACAACAAAAGAGTTGCATAATTATTCACTTCCTGATAAAATACCGTGTGACTTGCCCAAGTTTTTGAATACTTTAATAACCATAACAAATGTAAATTTAACACTGTTATCGGAAGAATCACTAGGACTAACACCACCAGCAAACTTAAAAAATAATGCTATTTCAATGTAATGTGTGGTGATACCTGAACGACAACTTTTTCAACCCAACGACATTACAGTCGTCTTTTTTAGAGAAACTAATAATGCCATCAACTGCATTCCTCTATCTTCTTTCGTTTTCGAGTTATGGGTCAAAATGAAAATCCCAACTTTGGCCATTATCTCCGTTTCTGTTTTAGCTAGGATTTTGAAATGAAAACATATGAAGGGTCGCGGGGAAGAACGATCAATGTCAATTTTGTGACAAAATGAGATTGTCATGCCATCTAGTAGCTTGTTCCAGTACCAATCGCAACGTGAATCGAAACCGGGAAAAAAGATCATACTATTTGAGAAAATGAAGGAAGAAAAAACCCTGCGACGGCAAAGAAAGATCATTGTCCGCGCGGTGACTGGGAAAAGGGATCAACGTCAAAGTTTAAAGTCCACTCTGTTCCTTTCCACCGCGGTCATTTCATTGTTTTGTTTCGTGCTGATAAACATTTTTGTTGCGTAGTTCCTCAATAAACGTTATTTTGCATACGAAATGGATGATTTTAGTGAAGTTGAGTGTAGTGACAGTAGTGAGGGTAGGGTCGTGAATACTGCTGGTACTAAAAAACGAAAAATTACCGGAAGAATGAGTGAGGTGATGAAAAAAATTAAAGCTTGTTCCTACGAAATGGGTGACGACTGCCGATGTAAGAGGTACAAGTGTTTTGAATCTGTTTCCCTGGAAGAAAGAAAACGAATCTTGAAGGATTTTAATAATTTATGTGATTACAACCGTCAAAATGAATATTTAGGGGGTTTGATAACGATTGTCCCTGTCAAGCAACGGAGAAATACCAAAGACGACGATGAGGCAAACTTTCATACTGCCTCCTACACCTATCGTGTTCGATGTTACGTTGAAGGTAAGCTGCAAGATGTTCACGTTTGCTACAAAGCATTTTTAGCTATACACGGCATCTCTAACCGACGTGTATAAACATTGAAACGGAAATTGACTTTTTCTGGTGTTGTTGGTGACGATAAAAGAGGCAAACATGATAACCGACCTCATAAATTGAGTGTCGAAACCAAAACTAAAGTTTTTGACTACATAAAGGCTTTAAAAGGACGAAAATCCCACTACTCACCTAAAGACAGTTCAAAAGTATACCTTCCTGAAGAATTGAACATTAAAAACTACACAGAATGTATATGAGCGAGAATCCTGATAACCTTGTTGGTTATACAACATTTCGTGAAATTTTTGAGGAAAATTTCAACATATCGTTTGGCTACCCTAGCAAAGACACGTGTAGCACATGCGACCTACAGAAGTCAGAAATAAGCCTCCTTGAACGCCAAATTGCCACTTGCACTGAAATTGAAACAATCATGAGACTGAAGAAATCTCTAAAAAAGAAAACTGTTGAGCACGATCTGCACAAACTAAAAGGTGATAAGTTCTACGAATTAAAAAAAAAATACAGAAAAAAGGCCAAGAGGATGGACGATCTTGAATGTATAGTCATGGATTATCAACGAAATCTACCCACTCCCAACATTACAACGAATGATGTTTACTATCGTCGCCAGCTGAATTTTATATCATTCAATGTGCATGTGCTATCCGATTCATCTTCGATATTCTACACTTACGATGAAACGGTTGCACGAAAAGGAGCTGATGATGTGTGCTCCATGCTTGAACATTTTTTTTTTAATATTCTTGACCCAGAGGTAAAAAAATTGGTCGTCTTCTGTGACTCTTGTGCAGGTCAAAATAAAAATTATACAATAATACGGTTTTTACATTACATGGTTTCCACCAAAAAACGCTTTGATTCGATAAAAGTTATATTTCCAATTCGAGGTCACTCTTACATGGAGTGCGATAGAGATATGGGGAAAATTAATGCCAAGTCGTACACTGAGATACCTGATGACTGGAGGAAAGTCTTCGAAGAGAGCCAACGAAACCCCTCACCTTTTACTGTGATTGACTGTGGCAAGACTGTTGAGTTCAAGACCTGGACTAAGTTTCTAGCTGGTAGATATCCAACGAAATGTCCTGTTGCAACAAGACCAATCCGAGTCATGATGATCGATAGCAACAAACCTCGATTTTTACATCATAAATCGACGTACAGTGGTGCCTTCAACTCTGCTGTTATTACACTAACTACGAAACAGATAAAGACCAAAAGGAACCAAGATGCCACTCTTGACCCTGCATATAGTGGCCCTCTTACTATAAAAAAAGCAAAACTTGAGGACCTAAAGCACCTTAAGCAATTTTTGATTAACCCATTAGCTCATAATTTTTATGAAGCACTTGCTACTGATGAGAACGACAGTGGAGAAGCCGAAGTGGAGTACCTTGACGATCCTCCAATAGACGATACTGAACATTGACATTGAATAAGAGCAGCCGTAGCAGGAAATACCGATGTAGAGGAGCAGCTGTGACGGGAAATACCGATCAAGGTCAAGGACTTTTTTAGGTTTACATTTTTTTTCTTAGTGAACCAACATACTTTTTAATTATTTATCTTTGTAACCTTGAATACAGATAATTGAAGAACATTATGGTTTTTTCCTAACTCAAAAACTTTACCCGACGTCATTTTATAGGTATTTAAACTTAAAAATTGAAATTCCCAACAATTGAAAAAATTGATATTGATCGTTTTTCCCCGCGACCCTTCATATACTGACTCTTTTTTATAGCAATCCAGAGGCGTACTATGATTCTTTCCAACGGGTATATGTACAATAATATTCCAAATTGTATATGTTATGTTTACGTTACACATCATCTTTGTATGTCCTCCACAATTTTATTTTGACGTATATCTGACAGCGACAGGAGTTGTGTAACCGAAGACTCTCCCCCATTTGAACTATTGGCATAAGAAAAGTGGAGAACTGGCAGTAAAAAAGGATATCCAAAAATGGCTGCTTGAAAGAATCAAAATCTCTTTCCCAAATAGGATGGCTGTTATCCCTTCGAGCCATAGGGGAGATCTGGGTGAATTTGGCAAAAAAAGGGTTCACTTCCTTAGCTCCTAGATTTTTAAAGCAGGACCCTTTGGAGAATTTATTTGGTGCGATTAGGTATGGCTGTGGATGTGTGGACAATCCCACTGTACCGCAATTTATTGGCAGCCTCAAATCCCAAATATTGAATGCTTTGGCCAATCAGGCCTTCGTATCTAAAAATTGTGAAGATGTGCGTTAACTCTGATGCACGTTGAAGGTGAGCATATCGTTTGGCCTAATCTTCAAGAACGAATTGAAATTTCGATTATGTTCTCCAAAAATAATGGATTCCCTGGTGCTATCGGAGCCAATGACGGAAGGCATATGGAAATCCAAAGCCATATAAGAATCAAGACTCATATAAAGACAGAAAAGGATGCCATAGTCTATTATTACAATTATTGAAACTCTATGCACCAACTGACAGCTCTAACCGCCCTCTCTCATCCTCTCGCCGTTCGCGTATCAACAACAATTCTACGTATTCGTATCATCACAATCAATATCAGTTAACACAATTTAATAAAGCAGAAAGAACCAAAGTATCCTCTTTTGTAAAATTGTCTTTAATTCAAAACTGTGGACAACCCCGAAGTTGTAGATCACAAGAAGAAATTAATTGATGTTTTTTGTGGAGAACCAGATTCTTTGCATGATGTTCGTTGATTGAGAAGATCAGCACCACGCAACAATCATTGATAATCCAGGTTTCATTGGGGATTTCTACCTATTAGGGGATTCTGCATACTCTAATTTGGATTGGATAGTGACACCATACCCAGATACAGGGTTTCTCAGCTAGAACCGAAAAATTTTCAATCAACTTCTTTCATCAAAGAAGATTATTGTTGAAAATGCTTTTGAATTGCTTAAAGGGCGTTTTCGAAGGCAGAAAGGTATTGGAAATTGAAATTTAGAAGTCTGTTCGCAGATTATCTCAGGAAGCTGTATTCTGCACAATATATGTTCAGACAAGAAACTGAATTCTTTGGATGAAACTGAGGAACACTCCGGGAAATAAGGTGATGGTGTGGAAAAAATCAGTTTGATAATGAATATCAAATTAATCAAAACTTTGATGCGTTGTAGTATCACCTGTACTGAGTAGGCATATTGCGCCCAACGGAAGTCTCATTGGTCTCGTAGGCGTCTCAATTTTTATTTAATTTAACGTGGAGTATTGCAACGAGTGTCACAAATGAAAACAACAAGCAAAATGACTGCTGCGCGAGGCACGCCCATTCAGATCGTCGACAAAACACATACTCTCACAAGTATGTATGTATGAACTGTAAGAAGAGTTGCTGAAGCGTTATTTGGTTTGAGCAAACATATTTGTAAGTGGCCCACAGAGAAATACCTAGAAGTAGTGAATGGATCTGCAGAAATGGTATTTCCCAATACCATAGGATGTATAGATGGAATGCATGTGAGAATCCCAAAACCATGGATAATCAGAGAAACAGGGAAGGATTTCCAAGTATTACCTTGCAGGTATGTTCATCATAAACTTAACGATATTCGTCATTGCTCCCTATTTTAGAATCTTTGTCGAATATGTGTATATGAATGAATGAACAGAGTAAAACAAGAAAATGTGTTATTTTCAGGGTGTATGCAATCAAATGAAATTCACTCATTGCAATGTTGGAGAAGTAGGATCAAATCATGATGCGACAGTCCTCAGACGAAGTTAAATCTTCACATACATGAATGATGGAAAATTTCCAAATGACACACATCTTATAGGAGACAAAGCCTATCCAGTTCTCCCAGAACTAATGACAATGGCCACCTAACTGATGCCCAGAAGAATTTAAATTTTTTATTATCCAAGACGAGATCTACTAGTGAACGATCTTTCAAAAGAGGTTAAGATGTCTAGAAGAATTGCTTGATATGCGATGTTTAGAATGGTCACCAAAATATGTCATTGCATGTTATGTCCTACACAATAAATGCATATTACAAATTGATATTATTGATTTAGAATTTAGTTCAGATGAAAATGATAATCAACAGATTCCTGGAATAATTGCAGACAGAAGAAAAAATCGCAAAAAAAAGATGAGCTATGCCAGCATTTAATTGATAAAATTGAAATTCTAAACCAATAATGTTTTTCATTACACGCAATTTAAAGATAGTTCTACTAAGGTTCAATTCATCCGAACTATTAATAGAATATTCGATATGCTTAATGCAAGAAATCCATTCGAGAGAGGTTGTAAAGCTGCTATCAGAGCAACTTCACTTAGATATTTCGAGGAAGTTTTCGAAGACAGCATCGACTATCTGAAAACTTTGAAAATCGTAGACGTAATTCATCACAGTAGAAAGACATTTTGTCTAGGTTTTATTGTGTCAATGAGGAGCACTATTGGCTTGGCCAAAGAGCTGTTGAATAGTAATGATCCATTAAAATATTTTCTGTCGTATAAATTCCCGCAGGATCACTCGAGTTATATTTTTCTTGTATTCGGTCAAGGGGGAGCTCGAATTAAAATCCAAATTCCCAGCAGTTGCAATGGTCACCAAGACAATTATTGTTCAGAAATTCCATCAAGGAAAGCCTTAGTGCTAACTGTTGTGAGTTTGGTGAATATTGCCGCACCGCATTCGAATTGAGATACAAGGATCAAAGTAGTGAAAAAAAATGATGCAGATGAAATTGAGGATATCGAACAAATACACAATGCATTCAGTGTGTGGAGATATTATTTATCATTCAACAGCAATCCCGATAGGGAGCATCACTACTGTGCATCTGCTGTCGCTCATAAAAAATTCACAGCTTTTGTGAATCGGGATGCTTTAATTCAAGCTTCCAATATCGTTTACGAAATTGTGAACTTAAATAAGGACCCTAGTTAATGAAGGGGACTTATTGAAAGCAAAAAAAGGAAATATAAAAAGAATTTTGGTGAGTAGGGCTATCCTATTTTTTTCACAAAAAATTGACCTTTTTTTGCCAGTACACCCCATAAAAAATGAATACCTTTGTGAGGAACTCCATGAAGTTCAAATTATTAGAAACATTTGCAATATATTTTTCAGATGTAGAATGCATCATCAATCTCAATAGATCAATAATAAACTTCATGGAAGGTCAGCATCAATAAGACAAAAAATGACTAAACTGATATTATTTAAAAATTGTTGACATGTCATGTTATTTCAGAAATGTAAGCTGTCGCTCATAAAAAATTCACAGCTTTTGTGAATCGGGGTGCTTTAATTCAAGCTTCCAATATCATTTACGAAATTGGGAACTTTTTAGAAAAGCAAATAAAGACCCTAATTAATGAAGGGGACTTATTGAAAGCAAAAAAAGGAAATACAAAAAGAATTTTGATGAATAGGGCTATCCGATTGTTTTTTCAGAAAAAATTGACCTTTTTTTGCCAGTACACCCCATAAAAAATGAATACCTTCGTGAGGAACTCCATGAAGTTCAAATTATTAGAAACATTTGCAATATATTTTTGAGATGTAGAATGCATCATCAATCTCAATAGATCAATAATAAACTTCATGGAAGGTCAGCATCAATAAGACAAAAAATGACTAAACTGATATTATTTAAAAATTGTTGACATGTCATGATATTATAGAAATGTAAACTTGTATATTGTATTATATGTATGTATTTTGTATATAATAGAAATATAGAAAGAATTAACCCTTTTTTTTTTGGACAACGCTCCTTAATTAACTTAAAATTCAGTATTGATTGGAAGTAGAAGGAAAATATTTAAAATTTCATGAAAAGGTGCAACATATAGATTAGAACTAAAATGAATTTCACATGATTACATTCTTTCATAATCATTGAACTAAAGATGTTCATAATATACCAATCTAGTTAGAATGGACAAATTTCTGTTCTTTTTATACAATGAAAGACTTATTAAATACCGTCTGCACTGCTCTGAAAAATATGATCAACATCGCAAAATTAACTCAGAAAACGGGTACAAAATTTCAGACATCCCCGTCTCATTGTTGCAGTATTTGGCAAAAAAATTATTAAATTCCTTCTACACTACTCTGAAAAATATAATTCACATGTATGATCGCATAATCAACTCAGAAAACGTCCTGATTTGATAAAAAAATACGATTCCCATCAGAAAAATAAAACGTCAAAAATTTAAATTCAAAATATAGCCAGCCAATTGTCTATTTCAGTCGGCCTCACTTTTGCTGACCCAAGAGTCCCTTTCATTTATTTTTATGTCTAAAAGTAACTACCCTCGAAGCTATTCCAGCAATAACTTGTAATAATATTGGATTCATATGGACTAGCTATGAAATCAAAATTCAGATTAAATTTTGAAGTGTGCACAGGAAATTTAAAATTGAATCATCTCAAAAGAAGAAAACTCACCTGCGTTTTTCACTAGGGCCAAGACGATGGGTTACCTGAAGATTGAAATAAGGATTAGTCAGGAATTGAAACTGTTTTCAATGAAAATAAATTAACCTTCGATAGCATCTGAAGGTTCATCTCAAAAGTCGCAAGGTAGAAAAAAAATAAGCTGAGAATAATTGGAGCAAAACAGTAATAGAAAAACAAAAAAATGTTGTCCAATTCAACTGTAAGAGCCACTAATTTTTTGATGTATAGATTCAAATAAATTCATTATTGGACAGCACTTTCCGTCTCATGCCATCACCAGTACCAATGAAATATAAAATGGACTTCACAATATAAAAAAAATTATCAACTATCAATAATGGTTCAAGTTCCTCAATGGCTAGTCAATTTTGAACTTCCCTTAGATACAGGTAGAATCAATTCATCCAAGGTTAATCTCGAAACAAATGAACTGAAATCTCCAAAACTCTAGGGTTTGGGATGGTTCAAATAAACGGTTGTTCAAATTTTGTGAAGAATCCAAAAGTTTGATAAAAATTTGTAAAGGGCACTATAAAAAACAAAAGTTCGCCTCAACTTCCAGTATAACTGGAAGTACCTCCGAGACCAAAATATTTCAGTTGAATAGATCCTTGTTCTCTATATACTTCTAGTGAAACACCCTGCTCCTGCTTTCAAGATTTCTGATGGAATTTGAATCGCAATTCTGAACGAAATGTAGCATGGTTCAATGCAAATTGTTTATAGGGAAACGGAGAACCATAACAAGATTATAATTTCTAAGATTCACTATTGAGAAAATTTTAATAAAGTTTTTCAGAACAAATATTACCCTATAGTTGATACTGTTAATCCCATCCTCAAATTTCAATCTTCTGAAGAATGAAGGATAAATGGAAAACAGAAAAATTGAAAGCTTGTCTGTCTTACCCACTCCGTAAGAAAAAAACTCAATGACCGAAGAAAAACTAACTCAGATATAAAATATCGAATAAAATATTTTCAATAACTACCTGCTTGAATCTGCGAATTGGTGATGGTGAAAAACCCACAGAATGTTCTCGTTCTTTCGACACAGTCCCAATCCATCAACAACAAAGCTAAGTTAGCCGTAGTTGGTCCCATTTTCAGTGACTCCCATTCTTCACTGGTTTGAAGCTGTAATTTATAATAAATGATTATTAAATGTCCTAAGTATACCAAAAATATTAATCATTAATTCACTCACTAACAACAAAAGTTTACTCTAAAAAAGGGCACTAATAGAAAGTCACGTGTGGCTTATTGATAAAAACTTATGCGAATTGTTTTTGTTGCTTTCTTGCTTATTGCAACCTCAAACCTCAAACTGGTAGATTCTTTTTGGTTGAGGACAAATGTCGAAGTCAGTGAAATCGAAAAAAGCAATGACAAAAATTTCAATGAATAGTGGATTCGACAGGTTTATGCCACATTCTTCAGAACTGAAACTATAGACAGAGAAGAAATACTGCAGTAAATGACGTTTCGTCGTTGATTTAAAACAAAGTAATGACAGGTTTTATGAAATTCATAGTAATAAAGAACATATCACACTTGCAATAAAAAGTTTTTGTTAATAGTCTTAATATTTTATTATACAAAAAAAGAAATAAGTGGTAAAGATAGTACATATGCTAGTAAATACTTACTTTCCATTCGCACTTGATTCTCAAATGAAGAGAAGCAATCGCCTTTATTCTCAAGTCTTCTTTCTTTCGTCTACTTTTTTCTCCGACATTTTACTTCACACTGGCAGCATAACCCTAATAAAACCGCCATCATAGACAACCTACCGACCGGGAAAGGAGCAGCATCAAGGCATCAAGAAAGAAGGAGCATAGAGAAATGGATGGAGTCTATGAGCAACACAGAATAGTCAAAATTCCGCTCATGTTTTTCTTCTTTTTTCTTTTCAATTCTGTTCACGGCTGCTTAGGCCATTCAGGCACATTTTGAACTCAACAAAATGAACTAAGCAGATATTTCGATATTGAATCGGATTATTCCATATACTTGTATTTTTTTTTTAAAGTTTGAACAGAACTTCATTTTTTTAATGGTATATAAACAAAGAGGAATCTCTGGTATAAATCACCAAACTATTAATTAAAACGAGTAATAAACCGAAACATAAATAATTCAACTTGATAATCCATATCATGTCGACAACGCCCTAGGCAAGCATATACTGTCAAAAATTATAGACTATAATCAAAGAGGATTAATCTTTGCTATAATCGTTGCATACAGTCACTCTAACTCTCGTTAGAGTCATTGGCGCCCCTCTAGCGGACGTATATAAATTATATGAATTTTTACTAGTAGGTGCTTGAGGAGTTAGCATACTACTCAAATTTTCATGTATTGTAACGAAACTTGGTTTTCACGATGAAAACCAGGTCTCGTTTTAGATATCCGTTTCCTTAAATTTACCGTAGGAAACAATGCAACCCTGCATGATGGAAACTTCAGTTCCAATTTAGATATTCCGTAGAATATCAGTTCATTTCTGATATACACTGCGCAAAAAAATTAACGCAAATTATGGAAATCTCAAATTTATTCTACAACCGAAGGTGTTCTCAATGATAATTATTTTTATCACAATTATGCCTGCATATGTTATCCACGGTCTTCTTCAATACAGATGTTTTTTCCCAGCAGGAATAAAAAAAGATGATATTATCAGATTTTGAATGTATTGGCTCCAATCTAAAATCAGTTGTTCTCG
The DNA here is from genome assembly GCF_907165205.1 of Coccinella septempunctata. Classification (NCBI taxonomy): domain Eukaryota; kingdom Metazoa; phylum Arthropoda; class Insecta; order Coleoptera; family Coccinellidae; genus Coccinella; species Coccinella septempunctata. The sequence goes on along the minus strand of NC_058190.1, from coordinate 5,663,876 downwards.
ATCAATTCTAGTGATCAGTAGTTTTTCTTTCCTTTGATTTTCTACACTCGATCGCTATGCAACGCGAAACACGCAAGAAATATGCCCAATTCCGAAGACTTACAAGGAGATTCATAAAAGTTTTCTAGCTTAAGTAATTTCTGAACTAATAATTTCACATCATTATTAACTATTAAAATGTTTTTTATAACAGCTACAGAATCTCCAATAAGAGAACAACAATTATCTGGTTCAGAAATACTCAATGAGAAATGTTCAAATAACAATTTTTTGAATTGTTTGAAATATGTGACATCAACTGAAATTGGACCATTAGAATATTCATTAGATGGTTCGGGATAAGTTTTATGAGGTGGAGTGTTTGACGTTTTTTTTGACTTCTCTTCTTCGGCAATTCGATGTATTATCTGTTGTAAAGGTTTATCAGTTTTCCGGATGTGCCTTTTCAAATTTTTCATGTGATTCTCAAACGGAAAGGCACTGAACATATCTAATGCCCCAAAATTTTTAACATCATCACATAAATGTAAAAGGTTATGAATATTATGAGATGCATGCTGAACACCATACAAAACAATGAAAGTTTCGACGAAATACTTCAGTAAAGATTGACAGTACACTATGTTAGATTTCCACCGTGGACTTGACAAAAATGACAAAGAAACATGGAGACTCAGGAAGTTCAAATATTTCTCACAATCCAAAACCTTTTTTAAAATTACAGGACCTAAATAAAATAAAAATAAACGAAATTCTGTTGCCTTCCATCTTCTAGCTTCATCTAGAGATCTCGGCTTACGATTAAATTCATGAGGAATATTGGAGGCCTGGCTCAGCAGCAATTTGGATATATTTGAAATTTGTTGGAATGACAGTGTGTTAGGAACTTTTCCGTTGATCCACAAATTCACAATCAATGTTTTCATTACCCCTAAACACACTAGATGCATATAATCCAAAGGAAAATCCTTGATCATATCAATTCCAGGAATCATTTCCAAAACTGACGTTCCCGTATGATGGTTTTCATTTTCATAATCTTTGGCTCTGAAATCCGCATCATTTCTTAAAGTGAAATTTTCTAGGTCTGGAAAACAGACTCTTCTTTCCTTGTAAACACCTTTTATTTTACATTTTGAACATGAGTCATACCCACTGTGACCCATAACATATTTAATGTAAGATTTGGCAGGTACGTCACAAATGAATGCTTTTATTTTTACCTGATACAAGCGGTTATTGAAAGAAATACCATGGTGTAAAACATCAATGGCTTCGTTCACAAAAAATTTCAGAAAGCTATTGGCATCTTTTGGTTTTTCATTTCCATGATATATACCTATGATTTCGACGATATTCTTATTCGTAAATAAGTTACACAGAATTGGGTATAATTGACTTCCTGAACTTTTAGATAGAGGCAGACCATCAATATTTATACAAACTTCTAACAGATTCAAATCATGCACTAGATGATTTGAATGAAAACAAAGCTTTTCCAGACATTTTTTTAAACCGAAATGTTAATATAAACCAGGTTCAACCGTTTCTAAAGTAGTGTTTCTTAGTGTTTTCAAAAGTGTTCTCGCATCAAGGGGAATATCAATGAATGTTGGCTTCAAAATTTTTAGTAAATCATTAATTGCTATATGAGGTATATTGTGCTTCACTGCCCATTCTGCTAAACATGAATTCATTGTTATACTTTCAGCTGGATCAGCATGTCCAGTTGAAATTTCTTCAATATTATTTTCTCCAACATCACTTTCAGAAATATGGAAAACAGCACTATTCTCTACAATTCCACTATTACTAATATCGCTTATTGTGCTATTAATATCCGAATTATCAAGATAAGAGTCTTGGGGAGATATTTCTGTAGGGGGATTCAATTCCAGTATAGAACTATTGATGGCACAATCAATACTCGAAGAAGGCCCAGGTGATGTTTTTTCCTGCACATCAGCGGAATCAATTTCGGCAGTGTGATGATTAAGTTCATCCTGATCATTAGATATTTCTTCACCAGTTTGATAGCAAACTCTTTTATAATATTTATTGAAAATTGAATTTCTGGTTGTTTTCTGGTAATTCCGTTTCATATTCTTATTGTTGTCCCCCTAACAAATAATATTATATTGGATGTGAAAAGACAACAATATATTTTTGATTTCGTAGTATGAATAATTATAACTAATGGAATCAAACATTTAGCATGAAACAGGGAGGAACAATGGTTTTTCTTATAGGCATTCAATTCTTTCAACATTTCTACCCAAGAGATTACATTATTCATACTACATGTAAATTTGCCACTTCCCTCAAGCATAAAAACTTGCACTCACCTGGGTACTACCAAATATGCACCACACACACACACTGGAACTAGACAGTCTAGACACTATAGTTGTTCAACAAGCAAAAGCCAAAAAACACCAAATCACAAAATATCACAGAAATTACTTTCTTTTAAATATTCCGATTTTATATTTCGAGGATTCGAGGTGGTTCACACAACTGCAACTCAAAAAATAAATCTTTCGTTTCGGTTTCGAAAGTTCCAGAGTAAAAAAAGGAATAAATTATGAGAGGGCGGAACATCTGGGTTTCAACGTCACAGTATGTACCTACTCTCAATGCGAGAGGCGAGACCGACATTATTTTTATGGCAGCAATACAAGGGTATATCTTCGCATCCATACCAGGAATGTGCACATTCCTGGTATTTTCAAATTATCAAAACGCGTTTCCAATAGAATGTAAAAGAACTGTTTTATATCTATTTTAGATTCATCTCCTCATTCTGAATTTTTGAAACATGAAATTTTTATGAAAGCAATCATACAGTATTATATAAATGTATTTGATTCTTATACGAAAGAAATTCATAACAAGGGTGGTCTATACTAAAGCTACTGATACTTGATCCAGATTTGTATATCCATAGGATGTCCAATAAGGGACATATATGGATGTTTGTCCAACATCCCTTATTTAAAGTACAATGGACATCCATAAAACGTCCATTTTTGAACGTAGAGTAATGTCCAGAAATGTACATCCTACGAATGTTGAGAAATGAATAATTATAGATACAAGAAAATCAAACATCCAGTTGTCGTACAGAAAAGTACTATTTCTGGAAGTACTTATTTATATCCAATTCCGAACATCCAAAAGATGTACATTCATGGATAATTCACGTTGATCCAAAAATGTACGTTGAATGGACGTACAGTAACGTACAATTTCTGATAGTACAATTAAGATCCAGATTTGTATATCCATGGAATGTCCAATAAGAGACGTACCTATATGGATGTTTATCCAACATCCCTTATTTAAAGTACAATAGACATCCATAAAACGTCCATTTTTGAACGTACAGAAAATTTCCAGAAATGTACATCCATTGGACTTCCATATAAGGTCCGTGGACGTTTGTACTTCATTTGGATATAAAATGGACGTCCATTGGACGTCATGTGCTGTATGGGATGTGCCCAAGCGGTAGTTTATCGAGAGGAAGGGTGGACATACACAAGAATTTCAGAAAGGTTTGGAGTTTCCCATACAAGTGTGTCCAGAATGTTGCAGCGATTCAGGGAGACAGGTATGAATGTCCAAAGACCAGGACAGGGTAGACCGCGGGTAACAACTGCCATTCAAGAACGTTACTTGAGAGTTTCTTCGTCGAGACAACGGTCTGCAATCGCTCGCCTCCTTCAAATTCAGCTTGAGCAAACTTATGAGGTGCAAATTAGCACTCAGACAATAAGTAATCGCCTCAGAGAATATGATTTAAGGCCTCATGTCGCGGCAAGAGGCCCAGCTCTTACCCCAGCCCTTCGAAGGGCGCGTTTGGATTTTGCGAAAGAGCATATCCATTTGGAAGATGCCGATTGGGAAAGAGTTCTCTTCACAGATGAGTCTGGATTCTGCCTCTACTATTGTGATAGACGTTTCCTTGTATACAGACGTCCACATGAAAGATATGCTCAGTGCAATTTCCTGAATACTACTGGTTTCGGGGGAGGATCGATTATGGTATGGGGTGGAATATCTTTGACTGCTCGCACAGACCTAGTGGTCGTTGATAATGAAGCTATGAATGCTGAGAAGTATATAAGGAACATTCTTGAAGAGCATGTAGTGCCACTTGCCCCATACATTGGTGGAAATTTCATTTTTATGGACGATAATGTCAGACCCCATCGTGCGCGCATCGTTCAGGAGTACCTTGAAGAGGTTGAAGACTCTCGAATGGAATGGCCAGCAAGAAGCCCAGATCTCAATCCGATTGAGCAGGTTTGGGACAACCTCAATAGAAGGCTGAGAAGTTCAGAAAATCATCCAGCTACTCTCAATGACTTAGGAATCCAACTCGGAGAAATCTGAGAAGGATTAGATGATTACTCATTTCGAGTATGAACCGTCGTTGCCAATCTGTAATTAACGCAAGGGGTGGAAATACCAAGTATTAAATAACTTATCAGCATTTCAATATTTTGAAAATGGTTCATTTCCATTCTTTCACATAAGATTCGGTGAAATCCAGAATTTTTCTTTCATTTAATGTGTCTTGTTTCGTTCAAAACCTTACCGAGACAACATAAAAAATAAGTCAATGTAGAGTTAACTTAAATTAAAATTGAGATTTTCAGAATGTGCGTTAATTGTTTTGCGTAGTGTATTTGAATAATTAAATTCAAAATTCGTTTGATTGAGATTTCCATCAGTAATCCAACGAAAATATTTAAATAACAAAGAAAAAGTGTTTTTCTACATTCGGCGTTATTTTTCCGTCCAAAAAAACACCGTTAATTTGATGAATTCAGCATAAAACAACGTGTAGTGTAAGTAACGACCGTTTCTTTGTATAGATAAGAGATAGACCGCCACCGATAATATTTCTTCTGGGGGAGAAAATTCTACCCAGGTGACCAGTAACATATCTGTTATGTTTTCTCGGGAGATCGAATGGGGAACTTTGTTATGTGTTAGTTTTCTGTAACCATTACGTGTCTGATACGATATTTGGGATGTACCTGTGCTGTATTTAAATTATATCCACATTTTAGAAATTTCATGTACCCGCTCCAAGATATCCACGTAACATATTTGTAACATTGTTCTTTATATGCCATGTATCATTTTGAGATCATCGACAGAGCATGACACCATAAGCGTTTTAACTACCGTCGAGGGCGCTGTGAAACGTAAACAAATATGGAGGATTGTGAGAAATGCTATTGATACTGCTGTCGTTTCGATACTTATTTATTATTATCATTTAGACGTTTTGTCAGTTGAATAGTGGATTACTGAAAGTGAAGTGCAGATATTGAACGTTTGATAAGTTATCTGTGTGTCATAGTGATTTTCCAGTGAAATGGTGAATTACTGAAAAGAAAGTGCTATGGATATAGAACTGTAGGTCAATAAATCATTTCTCGTATTTTCATAGCAGTCCTATAAAACATAATAGGGTATGGTTTCATTATATCCAGCATATAAAAATTATATTCGAATAAATAATGTCCTGTTTGATTTAAATTTCGATATAGGTTATTTTCTCACGTGTTGCATGTACCTCATATGTAGAAATAAATGAATAAATCATATACATATATTGAAAATTTTTTCTTCAGAAAGATATGAAATATGCATATAGTATTCTTATCATTTTCATAACGCATAACATGGACAAAATTCTTCTAAAAACTTTTTGACCTAAGCCAAAAAATTAATGAACTGTTGATTATTCTTTTTATGCAGCAAAGTGCAAAGACCAGAAAGACATGTCCTAATCTTTCTTGGAGAACAATAATCATGAACCCAGCAGTTTGGATGATGTAATTTATTCTTTCTAGTTCTATTAACGTGTGCACTAATTTTGAAATCTGAAATTTATGAAAATATATTGTTTTTGAACATTAGTTCATTCGTTCACATACCTCACCGAACTGATGAGATGTTTTTGAATTTTATTTTCAAAAATGATTGATAAACACCCACTATTTGAAAAATTTAAATTCGAGTTCATTATTATTGCAATAGTTTATATTAATTTCCATAATTTTCCATCTTTTTGTTGAAAGCGTTTTTAATAACAAATGAAACATAATAAACATAACACATGAAGGTAATATATATATAGATCTCCCATGAAACAAATATTTGCATGATCCATGTTTGAACTATTTATGCTCCTTTCAGAAAGGAGATGTGTTCCTTGTTTGAGGCGGACATAGGAGCATAGCTGCTATATAAGCGTTCTGTATTTGTACTCTTAGTGTGATATATCTGTTATAAAACAAGGAGCGCGGGATACATTTCTGCTTCATAACTGTTATGAGATATGGTCACCTGGGTAGAAGACCGTGTTTTTTGAATGCAATTTCAGTCACATGACCGCTTAAATGTTGAAAAAGTTAATAAATATTACCGAACGTGCATTCATTCTATATTATTCAGGCGATTCTTGTTATGGATTCTGGTTTAGCTTCTTCTTTCGTTGTTGATTATTGAATCCTTCTTGCTACCATCTATTCTAAATTACGCTTTTATAGCATTCATGTAAGAAATTTTTTTACAATTGACTGACCCAAACCCTTCGTCTATACAACGCGTTATATTTACATGTGACAGTTTAGCTAAGTTGAATTCAACCCCAAAAATTATTTACTTCAAAAATACTGAGAAATGTCTCATTGTGAAGCTGATAGTTGGTGATTAATTTAATAATAATAATAACTTTATTTCTTCAAGACATCATAACATGCAGAGGAATATTCAAGAAGATGGGGATATTGACAATATATGCTATATATGTCCAAGAATGTGTACTGCACAGATTACAGAGTAGGTGGTGTACTGTTAGTTGTGGGTAATAAAGAACTCTTCAAGAAATATGAAAATAAGAAAGCTTTCTATGAAACAAGGAATATAGATTACATCTACCCAAGGTATAGATTGACAACTTCTCAGAGACAGATGGAATAAAGATGCATAAAGATTTATGATTCACTACCAATTAGAATTAAACTTTGAATAATATACAAACATTCAAAAAAGAATTATTCAAATATCTTATAAATTTTGGAGCCCCACAGTTTAGGAGATTTGTTGAATTGTAGATAGACCTATTGTTTTTTTGTTTCTTTTCACTTGTGTACACTGTTATTATTATTAGTATTTTCACTGGATTTATAGAAACCTGAAATCCCAGGATGCGTTGATTGAGTACAGAATTGCTAAAGCGGAATATAATTCCAAAGGCAATTATAATGAAAAAATTCTGGCCGAGTCAGCCAATCCGAACAAAACTATATGGACTCTTGTGAATATGGAGTTGGGTACTAATAAACAAGTAGTAGCGGTAGTGGTATTACACTATATAAGCAAAGAGAGTTGTTACTCTTTGATATAAGGCCCGGTACTTTCACGTGCGAATAAATAAATTTATTCGCATTTATTAAGTCTTATTCGTAAGATTAGTAAAAATGCAGTCTTTTCACTTTCAGATAGTGTTATTCATCGAATAAATCTGTCATTGAAACTTAATTAGAAGAGTCATAGATCGAATGTCGGTACGTCATTATTCGTTGAATAAAATTTATTCGAAGGTGAAAGTACCGGGCCTAACTATCGAAGATGATCTTATTACAGATCCCAAGAAGGTTTCTAATGCTTTTGGTAGTTATTTCTCTAGAATGGGTGAGCTCCCCTTACTGAATGACTATGGAGATTCGATCTCGAATTCTTTCACCACCCAGAAAGTGGTGAATTCGAATTTCTATTTTTTGCCTGTTATCCCTGAAGAAATTGTATATGTGATATCTGGCTTGAAGAATGTTGGTGCGTCTGGACCCGACAATATTACTGCGAAGGCACTCAAATATATATCGCTCCTCTTATTGCCGAGCACTTTGCAGATTTGATCAACTTTTCTGTTTCTTCAGGTCAATTTCCAACAGTTCTGAAGTTGGCGATGGTCAAACCTATTTATAAGAATAAAACCACAAGGCTGATAACTTAGTGAACTATCGTCCGATCTCTATGTTGAGTAAGCTGTCCACAGTATTCGAGATTGTGTATCGTCGAATGTACGATTATCTTTTACGGTTTTCTATTTTGACGAGTCATCAGCCTGGCTTCAGAGCTGGGAGATCCACCCAAAGTGCATGCTTTGAGTTTATAGAATTTGTTCATTCCTCAGTAGATGAAGGGGCGCAAACTGCCGGAATATTTTTCGACTTAACTCGTGCATTCGATTGCCTACAACCTGGGTTTCTTATCGGCAAAATGTATCAAATGGATTTCAGAGGAGTATTCCTCTAGTGGATTCGAAGTTTTCTCTCTAACCGATCTATGATGGTTAACCTAGGTGGCTCCTGTTCCCGAAGATATTATCCAAAATTGGGTGTTCCCCACGGTTCAGTGCTCGGGCCACTTCTCTTCCTTCTGTTCATCAATGAGCTTCCTCATTATATTGTGGCGAGCATACTAGTTCTGTTTGCTGATGATACATCCTTGGCAATAAAAGCTCGAAGTCTCGATGAATTGAGGAGAGTTTGTGAGTCTCTCATCAAGAGTTTTATTACAAGGTGCCAACGTAACTCCTTGATTGTGAATCTGGATAAAACCAAGATCGTCAAATTCCAAAATAGGGACAGTTCTGATTTAACCGTGAACCTTCCGGAGTGCTGCCTCAGGTCTTCGGAGGTTGTCAAGCTCCTGGGAGTTCACGTGGACAATAACTTGAGATGGTCTTTCCACGTTGACCACTTATGCAAAAATATTATTAAATCCTATTTTGCAATATCCCGCCTCAAGAATTCGCCCTCATTGGATGCTCTCTTGGGAGTATATTATGGAATTGTATACAGTCACCTCTGCTACAACGTTAACCTATGGGGTCTTCCTCGGATGTTTGGCGTGTGTTTATTCATGGGCGCCCGCAGGGGGGGGGGGGCTATGGCCCCCCCTGAGATTCTGATCGCCTTATTGTTTTTCAGCAAAACACCTTCAATATTATCCTTTGTTTTGTGAAATTCATTGGTCAGCTAGATATAAATCTTTGCGAGTTTTCGCTGAAAACTTTGAAACTATATTCAAAAAGAAATTTCAATGGATTCTTCAACAACAAAAAGAGCTGCTCAGGCTCAGTTATGGGCTGCAATAAACTATTACACTTTTGTGGTTTGTTTAACGGTGGCAAGTAAATATTCAAATTAATTGGAACCAATAGCAAATACACTACAAGGTGTTTTTATCAATTTTTTAGATGTTCAACGTCACATAAATTTAATTATAGATATATATGGAAAACATCGTTCCGATGATGAATGCTTCACAGAAATGTTTTCCAAAACATCATCTATTGCTCAGAGTCCCAATATAGAGATTGGAAAACCACGAATTCGCGGTAAACAAGTATACAGATCTAATTATGAAGCATCTTCAGCTGAAGATTACTTCAAAAAATCTATATTCATCCAATAATTAGATCATCTGATTTCAGCCCTTGAAACGAAATTGTCAAAAGAACATGAAATGCTTTTTTCTTTGTTCAATATTTTGCCCAAGAATTCAAAATTATTAGATATTGAATCTTTCGCATCTAAGATCGGCCATATGTATAACATTGAAGATTTTATGGAGTTCGAGGCAGCCGTTCGGTCTTGACGATCTTTTAATTTGATTCCATCTTTTTGGAAATTTTTCGATAGTCACCGTTAGATTAATTTTTCTCTCAATAAATCCAAGCGTAGATGGAAATGTGATACATATTCTGAATGAGCAACTCCTCTAGTTAAAAATCTGAAGATTTTATGGAGCTCCTTGCAGCCGCTCGGTCTTGACAATCATTTAATTGATTCCATCTTTTCGGAAATTTTTCGATAGTCACCGTTAGAGTAATTTTTCTTTGAATAAAACTAACCGTAAATGGAAATGTGATACATATTCTGAAAGAGTAACTTCTCTAGTTGAAAATGTGAAGATTTTATGGAGCTCCTTGCAGCCGTTCGGTCTTGACAATCATTTAATTGATTCCATCTTTTCAGAAATTTTTCGATAGTCACCGTTAGAATAATTTTTCTTTCAATGAAACCAGCCGTAGATGGAAATGTGATACATATTCTGAAAGAGCAACTCCTTCAGTTGAAAATCTGAAGATTTTATGGAGCTCGATGCAGCCGTTCCATCTTTTTGGAAATTTTTCGATAGTAACCGATAGAGAAATTTTTCTTTCAATAAAACTAACCGTAGATGATATTTTGCCCCCCCTGAGAAAAATTTCTGCGGGCGCCCATGTGTTTATTGCGCAAAAAAAATACTTCGTCTCATTTTCAACTAGGAATGATGTCGTCCTATATTCAAGAATCACAATCTATTGCCCCTACCCTTAATCTACATACTGAATTGCTTATTTTATGTCCACCTGAATTTGAAAGAACTTAAAACATGCAGCGAGTTTAATCATTATAGCACTAGACAGGAGGATATTTTAGGTATAATGCATAAAACGACAAAATATGGTTAGTGTGAAGTTATCCACACTTTCGCAGCCACGGTTTATGACGTGTAGACTGTCGAAGTTGGGATACGGACAAATCTAGGTGCGCTGTTGCCAGATCTCCAAATATTTCGTATCCACGCTTATTGCTCGTTACTCATAGTTCTTCGTTATGATTGCAATATCGTGGACGATTGATAATGGTGTAGCCATTACTAAGAGTCAAACAAAAATTTAGTAATGAGTAGTATTGATGTTGATATAGTATTTCATCAATATTTCCATACAGAAATACTAGAAAAATTGATGATATATATTTTCGTTGTGGGACACAACAGCATTCGATTTGGAAAACCGTTGCTGGAAATCTGTTCAAGACACAATACATATCACAATAATTTTCACCGCCATTGGTGACATTCGGGGAATTGAATATTGCGAAATCATTACATTTTAGACCGTATTTCGCGAGATGTTGCGCGATAAGTAGTGGATTGAAAGTATATAAGAATGTGTACCACCCTAAGGGGGTAAGGAAAAACAAGTTATCCTACTTTTTTACATTTCAGGCTGTATCGAGGAGGGGGTGCCGTGTTCGTTCATGATTTTTTAGTTGAAATATTGAGGAACACAAGTGCATTCGAGAAAATCATATTTCGTAAGTTGTACCACCGTAGAGGGGTCGGGGGAAACCAAATTATCGAAATTTTTTACATTTCAGGCTGTATCGAGGAGGGGGTGCCGTGTTCGTTCATGATTTTTTCGTTGAAATATTGGGAAACACGAGTGCTTTCTGAAAAACCATATTTCGTAATTTGTACCACCGTAGGGGAGACGGGGGACACCAAGTTATGGAAATTTTTTACATTTCAGGCTGTATCGAGGAGGGGGTTCCGTGTTCGTTCATGATTTTTTCGTTGAAATATTGGGAAACACGAGTGCAATCGAAAAAAAAATATTTCATAATTTGTACCACCGTAGGGGGGTCGGGGGACACCAAATTATCGAAATTTTTTACATTTCAGGCTGTATCGAGGAGGGGGTGCCGTGTTCGTTCATGATTTTTTCGTTGAAATATTGGGAAACACGAGTGCAATCGAAAAAAAAATATTTCATAATTTGTACCACCGTAGGGGAGACGGGGGACACCAAAATATGGAAATTTTTTACATTTCAGGCTGTATCGAGGAGGGGGTGCCGTGTTCGTTCATGATTTTTCCGTTGAAATATTGGGAAACACGAGTGCAATCGAAAAAAAAAAATTTCATAATTTGTACCACCGTAGGGGAGACGGGGGACACCAAGTTATGGAAATTTTTTACATTTCAGGCTGTATCGAGGAGGGGGTTCCGTGTTCGTTCATGATTTTTTCGTTGAAATATTGGGAAACACGAGTGCAATCGAAAAAAAAAATTTCATAATTTGTACCACCGTAGGGGGGTCGGGGGACACCAAATTATCGAAATTTTTTACATTTCAGGCTGTATCGAGGAGGGGGTGCCGTGTTCGTTCAGGATTTTTTCGTTGAAATATTGGGAAACACGAGTGCAATCGAAAAAAAAAATTTCATAATTTGTACCACCGTAGGGGGGTCGGGGGACACCAAATTATCGAAATTTTTTACATTTCAGGCTGTATCGAGGAGGGGGTGCCGTGTTCATTCATGATTTTTTCGTTGAAATATTGGGAAACACGAGTGCAATCGAAAAAAAAAAATTTCATAATTTGTACCACCGTAGGGGGGTCGGGGGACACCAAATTATCGAAATTTTTTACATTTCAGGCTGTATCGAGGAGGGGGTGCCGTGTTCGTTCATGATTTTTTCGTTGAAATATTGGGAAACACGAGTGCAATCGAAAAAAAAAATGTCATAATTTGTACCACCGTAGGGGGGTCGGGGGACACCAAATTATCGAAATTTTTTACATTTCAGGCTGTATCGAGGAGGGGGTGCCGTGTTCATTCATGATTTTTTCGTTGAAATATTGGGAAACACGAGTGCAATCGAAAAAAAAATATTTCATAATTTGTACCACCGTAGGGGGGTCGGGGCACACCAAATTATCGAAATTTTTTACATTTCAGGCTGTATCGAGGAGGGGGTGCCGTGTTCGTTCATGATTTTTTCGTTGAAATATTGGGAAACACGAGTGCTTTCTGAAAAACCATATTGCGTAATTTGTACCACCGTAGGGGAGACGGGGGACACCAAATTATGGAATTTTTTTACATTTCAGGCTGTATCGAGGAGGGGGTGCCGTGTTCGTTCATGATTTTTTCGTTGAAATATTGGGAAACACGAGTGCTTTCTGAAAAACCATATTTCGTAATTTGTACCACCGTAGGGGAGACGGGGGACACCAAATTATGGAATTTTTTTACATTTCAGGCTGTATCGAGGAGGGGGTGCCGTGTTCGTTCATGATTTTTTCGTTGAAATATTGGGAAACACGAGTGCTTTCTGAAAAACCATATTTCGTAATTTGTACCACCGTAGGGGAGACGGGGGACACCAAATTATCGAAATTTTTTACATTTCAGGCTGTATCGAGGAGGGGGTGCCGTGTTCGTTCAGGATTTTTTCGTTGAAATATTGGGAAACACGAGTGCAATCGAAAAAAAAAATTTCATAATTTGTACCACCGTAGGGGGGTCGGGGGACACCAAATTATCGAAATTTTTTACATTTCAGGCTGTATCGAGGAGGGGGTGCCGTGTTCATTCATGATTTTTTCGTTGAAATATTGGGAAACACGAGTGCAATCGAAAAAAAAAAATTTCATAATTTGTACCACCGTAGGGGGGTCGGGGGACACCAAATTATCGAAATTTTTTACATTTCAGGCTGTATCGAGGAGGGGGTGCCGTGTTCGTTCATGATTTTTTCGTTGAAATATTGGGAAACACGAGTGCAATCGAAAAAAAAAATGTCATAATTTGTACCACCGTAGGGGGGTCGGGGGACACCAAATTATCGAAATTTTTTACATTTCAGGCTGTATCGAGGAGGGGGTGCCGTGTTCATTCATGATTTTTTCGTTGAAATATTGGGAAACACGAGTGCAATCGAAAAAAAAATATTTCATAATTTGTACCACCGTAGGGGGGTCGGGGCACACCAAATTATCGAAATTTTTTACATTTCAGGCTGTATCGAGGAGGGGGTTCCGTGTTCGTTCATGATTCTTTCGTTGAAATATTGGGAAACACGAGTGCAATCGAAAAAACAATATTTCATAATTTGTACCACCGTAGGGGGGTCGGGGGACACCAAATTATCGAAATTTTTTACATTTCAGGCTGTATCGAGGAGGGGGTTCCGTGTTCGTTCATGATTTTTTCGTTGAAATATTGGGAAACACGAGTGCAATCGAAAAAAAAATATTTCATAATTTGTACCACCGTAGGGGAGACGGGGGACACCAAGTTATGGAAATTTTTTACATTTCAGGCTGTATCGAGGAGGGGGTGCCGTGTTCGTTCATGATTTTTTCGTTGAAATATTGGGAAACACGAGTGCAATCGAAAAAAAAAATTTCATAATTTGTACCACCGTAGGGGGGTCGGGGGACACCAAATTATCAAAATTTTTTACATTTCAGGCTGTATCGAGGAGGGGGTGCCGTGTTCGTTCATGATTTTTTCGTTGAAATATTGGGAAACACGAGGGCAATCGAAAAAAAAAAATTTCATAATTTGTACCACCGTAGGGGAGACGGGGGACACCAAGTTATGGAAATTTTTTACATTTCAGGCTGTATCGAGGAAGGGGTGCCGTGTTCGTTCATGATTTTTTCGTTGAAATATTGGGAAACACGAGTGCTTTCTGAAAAACCATATTTCGTAATTTGTACCACCGTAGGGGGGTCGGGGGACACCAAATTATCGAAATTTTTTACATTTCAGGCTGTATCGAGGAGGGGGTGCCGTGTTCATTCATGATTTTTTCGTTGAAATATTGGGAAACACGAGTGCAATCGAAAAAAAAATATTTCATAATTTGTACCACCGTAGGGGGGTCGGGGCACACCAAATTATCGAAATTTTTTACATTTCAGGCTGTATCGAGGAGGGGGTGCCGTGTTCGTTCATGATTTTTTCGTTGAAATATTGGGAAACACGAGTGCTTTCTGAAAAACCATATTTCGTAATTTGTACCACCGTAGGGGAGACGGGGGACACCAAATTATGGAATTTTTTTACATTTCAGGCTGTATCGAGGAGGGGGTGCCGTGTTCGTTCATGATTTTTTCGTTGAAATATTGGGAAACACGAGTGCTTTCTGAAAAACCATATTTTGTAATTTGTACCACCGTAGGGGAGACGGGGGACACCAAATTATGGAATTTTTTTACATTTCAGGCTGTATCGAGGAGGGGGTGCCGTGTTCGTTCATGATTTTTTCGTTGAAATATTGGGAAACACGAGTGCAATCGAAAAAACAATATTTCATAATTTGTACCACCGTAGGGGAGACGGGGGACACCAAGTTATGGAAATTTTTTACATTTCAGGCTGTATCGAGGAGGGGGTGCCGTGTTCGTTCATGATTTTTTCGTTGAAATATTGGGAAACACGAGTGCAATCGAAAAAACAATATTTCATAATTTGTACCACCGTAGGGGGGTCGGGGGACACCAAATTATCGAAATTTTTTACATTTCAGGCTGTATCGAGGAGGGGGTGCCGTGTTCGTTCATGATTTTTTCGTTGAAATATTGGGAAACACGAGTGCTTTCTGAAAAACCATATTTTGTAATTTGTACCACCGTAGGGGAGACGGGGGACACCAAATTATGGAATTTTTTTACATTTCAGGCTGTATCGAGGAGGGGGTGCCGTGTTCGTTCATGATTTTTTCGTTGAAATATTGGGAAACACGAGTGCAATCGAAAAAACAATATTTCATAATTTGTACCACCGTAGGGGAGACGGGGGACACCAAGTTATGGAAATTTTTTACATTTCAGGCTGTATCGAGGAGGGGGTGCCGTGTTCGTTCATGATTTTTTCGTTGAAATATTGGGAAACACGAGTGCAATCGAAAAAACAATATTTCATAATTTGTACCACCGTAGGGGGGTCGGGGGACACCAAATTATCGAAATTTTTTACATTTCAGGCTGTATCGAGGAGGTGGTGCCGTGTTCGTTCATGATTTTTTCGTTGAAATATTGGGAAACACGAGTGCAATCGAAAAAACAATATTTCATAATTTGTACCACCGTAGGGGGGTCGGGGGACACCAAATTATCGAAATTTTTTACATTTCAGGCTGTATCGAGGAGGGGGTGCCGTGTTCGTTCATGATTTTTTCGTTGAAATATTGGGAAACACGAGTGCTTTCTGAAAAACCATATTTCGTAATTTGTACCACCGTAGGGGGGTCGGGGGACACCAAATTATCGAAATTTTTTACATTTCAGGCTGTATCGAGGAGGGGGTTCCGTGTTCGTTCATGATTCTTTCGTTGAAATATTGGGAAACACGAGTGCAATCGAAAAAACAATATTTCATAATTTGTACCACCGTAGGGGAGACGGGGGACACCAAGTTATGGAAATTTTTTACATTTCAGGCTGTATCGAGGAAGGGGTGCCGTGTTCGTTCATGATTTTTTCGTTGAAATATTGGGAAACACGAGTGCAATCGAAAAAACAATATTTCATAATTTGTACCACCGTAGGGGGGTCGGGGGACACCAAATTATCGAAATTTTTTACATTTCAGGCTGTATCGAGGAGGGGGTGCCGTGTTCGTTCATGATTTTTTCGTTGAAATATTGGGAAACACGAGTGCAATCGAAAAAAAAATATTTCATAATTTGTACCACCGTAGGGGGGTCGGGGGACACCAAATTATCGAAATTTTTTACATTTCAGGCTGTATCGAGGAAGGGGTGCCGTGTTCGTTCATGATTTTTTCGTTGAAATATTGGGAAACACGAGTGCTTTCTGAAAAACCATATTTCGTAATTTGTACCACCGTAGGGGAGACGGGGGACACCAAGTTATGGAAATTTTTTACATTTCAGGCTGTATCGAGGAGGGGGTTTCGTGTTCGTTCATGATTTTTTCGTTGAAATATTGGGAAACACGAGTGCAATCGAAAAAAAAATATTTCATAATTTGTACCACCGTAGGGGGGTCGGGGGACACCAAATTATCGAAATTTTTTACATTTCAGGCTGTATCGAGGAGGGGGTGCCGTGTTCGTTCATGATTTTTTCGTTGAAATATTGGGAAACACGAGTGCAATCGAAAAAAAAATATTTCATAATTTGTACCACCGTAGGGGAGACGGGGGACACCAAAATATGGAAATTTTTTACATTTCAGGCTGTATCGAGGAGGGGGTGCCGTGTTCGTTCATGATTTTTCCGTTGAAATATTGGGAAACACGAGTGCAATCGAAAAAAAAATATTTCATAATTTGTACCACCGTAGGGGAGACGGGGGACACCAAGTTATGGAAATTTTTTACATTTCAGGCTGTATCGAGGAGGGGGTGCCGTGTTCGTTCATGATTTTTCCGTTGAAATATTGGGAAACACGAGTGCAATCGAAAAAAAAAATTTCATAATTTGTACCACCGTAGGGGGGTCGGGGGACACCAAATTATCGAAATTTTTTACATTTCAGGCTGTATCGAGGAGGGGGTGCCGTGTTCGTTCAGGATTTTTTCGTTGAAATATTGGGAAACACGAGTGCAATCGAAAAAAAAAAATTTCATAATTTGTACCACCGTAGGGGGGTCGGGGGACACCAAATTATCGAAATTTTTTACATTTCAGGCTGTATCGAGGAGGGGGTGCCGTGTTCATTCATGATTTTTTCGTTGAAATATTGGGAAACACGAGTGCAATCGAAAAAAAAATATTTCATAATTTGTACCACCGTAGGGGGGTCGGGGCACACCAAATTATCGAAATTTTTTACATTTCAGGCTGTATCGAGGAGGGGGTGCCGTGTTCGTTCATGATTTTTTCGTTGAAATATTGGGAAACACGAGTGCTTTCTGAAAAACCATATTTCGTAATTTGTACCACCGTAGGGGAGACGGGGGACACCAAATTATGGAATTTTTTTACATTTCAGGCTGTATCGAGGAGGGGCTGCCGTGTTCGTTCATGATTTTTTCGTTGAAATATTGGGAAACACGAGTGCTTTCTGAAAAACCATATTTCGTAATTTGTACCACCGTAGGGGAGACGGGGGACACCAAATTATGGAATTTTTTTACATTTCAGGCTGTATCGAGGAGGGGGTGCCGTGTTCGTTCATGATTTTTTCGTTGAAATATTGGGAAACACGAGTGCTTTCTGAAAAACCATATTTCGTAATTTGTACCACCGTAGGGGGGTCGGGGGACACCAAATTATCGAAATTTTTTACATTTCAGGCTGTATCGAGGAGGGGGTTCCGTGTTCGTTCATGATTCTTTCGTTGAAATATTGGGAAACACGAGTGCAATCGAAAAAACAATATTTCATAATTTGTACCACCGTAGGGGAGACGGGGGACACCAAGTTATGGAAATTTTTTACATTTCAGGCTGTATCGAGGAGGGGGTGCCGTGTTCGTTCATGATTTTTTCGTTGAAATATTGGGAAACACGAGTGCAATCGAAAAAAAAAAATTTCATAATTTGTACCACCGTAGGGGGGTACATAGTGGCTTCTGCCCTCTCTCCAGAACATCATGCACCTTTGCGTCAGAAATGGCGCAAAGGAGTTCTGTTGATAAATAACAATAGAAAATAACAACAGAATGAAAATATTTCAGAAAAATAACAAAAATAAAAATAATTCTGGATTATAACAACAAAATAAAATTCATAATGAATAATGAAAACGAAAATAAAAATAATTCTGAATAAAAAAACGAAGTTATCCTTGATAATCAAAACAAGATTGAAAATGGTTGTGCATAATGACAACAAAAACAAAATAATTCTAAATAATTACAACAAACAGGGAATCTAGAAAAATCAACTCAAAAAATATTCTTACGCCCGTATTTTTTCAATTTTAGTTTTTTTCACATAACTTGCAAATACCAAATTGATATTCGAACGAATCTAAAATATTCGAATTTTTTTCGTTAGGTAAAATACACTTGACGTGACTACTCCTTAAACAATTATTACATCTAATGAAACGGTATCTATTATTGTCGCTAGTGCAATTTCCGCAAAAAAAACATTTTTCAGACATGTCATCTGATGATCTTATAATAGTCTCTTTCAGGCTATTTCTGTACTGCATTATATTTACCCCATTACTTAAAGATTGACCACTAACAATTTTTTCGAAATAATAAATAATGTAAACTCCGCAGTTGAAGGTGTCATCCTGCTCATCATGTAGAATTACGTCGACGGTCCAGTTGCTGGTATCAATATAATTTCCGTTATTTTCAAAACAATAGTTTTCCGCAAATTTTAAAAATTTTGACAGGTACTTTTTTGTTTCTACTAAGGAACTTCTAAATGGATTCAAAAATGTGAATTTTTTATTTCTTAAATCAGCTAAAGCCAAACAAAAGTGGTGTAAATGAGGAGTATCTCTCCTGTCGGAATAATTTTGAATGATGGGAAAAACTAAGACATCACCTTGAATATTAAATGATTTTATTGAAGGATGTGCTTCCCCGTCAGCATATAAAAAAATTCTTGTTGCAAACATGCAGCCTATAATCTGATATGAATTTATTTGACCTTTGAAAATATTCAAACAAATGTCTACTATAAAATTTGTTAACCACTCATTACTTGACAAGATTTTAAAGTCACAAGAAGTTATTTCGGTGACATCGCAAGTGAAAGAAGAGAAAAATGCTATGTGATATCTCCTTCCGATATCTTTATAAAAAGTGGCATTCGAAACCAATCCGTTGGGTAAAATTTGTAATTGATCTTCCGATTTCCATTTGAGATTCTTTGGCTCAGTCACGGCGCCAGCGAGGACTGGCAGCATGACAAAATTAAAGAAATTTTCAATTTTAGGTAGCATTTTTCTCCAGCAAAGTTCATCCCTATAAATTCTCTCTACTTTAATCCCGTGGAAAGTGAAAATAACGAGATCGCACCAATTCCTATCTGTAATTTCAAGAAGAGCCTGGATTTGATAGTAATAATTATGCGTCTTTGACAGATTTCCCGATGTTTTCTTACAAAATTTTATTAAACCTTTTTTGGACGCAATATTTGGATTTAAATTTCGACAGGTGTATGGACATTTAACTTCCACTATACCGTCATCAGCAACTAGACCATCAGGCGATCCTCCAATGAATTGATAGGTATGATGAACATGCAAGCCAGCCGATGAACATAGTGAATTAGTTTGCTGTTCATACAGTGCAATTGCTTCTCCTTCATTTTCAATACCATGTGTTATGGCTACAGATTTAATATTTACCGGTTTGATGATTCTATTACAAACACTAATTAAAGTTTTCTCCGATTTGCTGTTATATATTGTTCCGAAATAAGAAGCTGTAACCCGAATTCGTCTTTCCTCAAACCACTTAGATGAGTGTCTCTGAGCTTTTGTCATGGTCTCTATTTTTATTAATTCACTTTTCGTTTTCCTATAATTTTTTTCGAAATAATTTCGACATAGCGTACTGGCTGTTGTTTTAGATTCCGGGATGACAATTTTTGATGGAATTTGGACATCCTTATCCTCATATTTGCTATCTTCACAAAATTTACAGAAAAATAAATCGCTTTGAGAAATTTCTATTTCTCCCACACAAATTTCATGCACCCAACCATCGCATCTATCACACTGTATCCAAGAAGCAGTGAAGTCTAAATTTCCTTCTTTACAGTAAGTACACAAATCAGCATCGACACCTCTGTTGGATAAAGATTGGGATTTTAACGCGAGTTTCAGTGATGTCCCTAGGAAATTGTTATGAGGTTCTTTAACTTTTTTATCCCAAATTTCTTGGGATGCAAGACCTTTGTCGGTTTTATCCTCAGGCTGAATCTTACAACATCGTTTCCTAGGAATATCCTGAGTAAATTCTTTCAAAACGAAAAGAACATGTTTTCTCAGTTTCCTAACAACGCGAGAACACCTTTGGCGCATAATTTTTCTTGCTAAAATATTCTTCACTATTCCGAACCATCTTTCGACAGGCGCATTACTATAACGTTCTTTATTTGTTGATAAAATACCACTCCATAAGGGAACAAAAGGTATATATTCTTTAAGGAACTTCTCGAAAAATTGCGCATTTTTATACTCATTCATTTCTCCTACTTCAGAAATCAAATGGGTTTTTAAATTTGAACGAAATTGTTTGAAGAACTTACAATAGGAAGTAGACTCGTATGTCCCGATTGAGTTCGCCTGATACTCAATGTCGTGTTTTATATTCCGACACTCTTCCAACTTTTGATAACAACATAGTTTCAATAATAAGTTAAATTCGCTGAAAAAAATTGGACTTTTCCTACTGGAGTTTGTAATGATGTAAAAACTTCTGAACCATGCGCAAAACTGCCCCCAATTATTAATATTATACGCCGCGCCTAAAATTTCTTTTATATGTCTTTTCACCTCAAAGTTGTCGTAAAAATTATCTACATCAGCCGCCATTAGTTTAAACATATGGAAACAACATATATGTAACTGAATTTTATTCACAGGAAATTGTTTATTATTATATATACAATCGAAGGTCATATTTATGTAGTCTTTGAAATCCATGCTATTGAAAGATATAGATATTGCATTTAAAAAGGCAAAACTAAAATCGGTAACTATTTTTCGACAAATTGGCCATTTCTTGTGTTGACTAATACAAAAAGATTTGAATTTCAGAAGCCAAGATCCGATGCTCCCAGCATCATGTTCATTAGAAATCATCTCCATTACTGCGCATACTCTATTGTATCGAGGAATTTGTACGACACCAGCGTAATAATAAACTTTGTTGCCAGTTTTATCAGGCTTCCGTATGATACTACCTGTTGCATCTAAATGAAGCACCCCGTTCCCCTTCCTTACTGAATTCAATAGAAGGACCTGTTCCTTACTATACATATACACATGTAAAGGAATTCCGGCGAATTGAATATAATTGGGGTGATTCATCTGCATCAATATTACATCAAGTATATCATCTATGTGTCTATCATTCTTCGCAAATGCTTCTGAACGCATTTTTCTGTAAACCGCCGATTTAACAGCGCCTAAGTTTAAATTATTCATCGATTCGTCATCTAAATTTAAAATATCATTTTGTCGTTGCTCTAAGGGTTGTATGTTCAGTATTTCCCTTTTTATAATCTTTCGTTCAATACCTCTTACTTGTGTCGTTACTTTAGTCACATGTCTAAAATTTTTGGAGGAACTATAAACCTCAACTTTATGCTCTGAAATTTGTTTAGAAGAAATATTTTGGATAGTCAAAACAAACTTTTTACATGTTCGGTGCACACAATACGCGTATATTTTCAGCGAATCATTTTTTTTTAAATATCGATTATGTTTGAAACAAAGATTGCATGTGTTATTCACAGATTTAATTTTTTTATTTAACAAAATAGTGTATTTTTCCCTTACTAGCGTTTTATTTCGACATATGGTGGAGATTTCATGACCGTTTAAAACAAATTCCCCCTCTTTGAAAATGCAATCTTTATAAGTGAAAGCTCCTAAGTTTAAATTCTGTATATTTTCCGTTCCTCTTGGAAGTCGTTCGCGAACTTCATTTTTCATTTCGAAAATTTGTTTCCATTCTGGTGATACTGCTTCGAAATCCGAACTGACTTCTTTTCTTTTCGGTGAAATAGATGTGGGGGGGGTGATGAAAAACGGTGATTCCCTAGCTTTTGGAGTCGAGTGTACTAATATATTATGAGATGCATCGTTATCCTGTTGATTAGAAGTTATTGGAAAACTACGAGAAAAAAATTTTTCAGTACTTAATTCGTCAGATATTTCGGAGTCAATGTGTGATATATCATTACTTTTGTCATTTATAAAGCGTGAAGATTCCGAAGAACATTGAAATGATGCTTCTTGAACAGTTTGTGAATTATCTAGTTTTGGATTTGAAACATCTGGAGAAGAAATTGCACTTTCATGGTCAATTGGTGTCTTCATTGCATGATAATGTCTTTTGATGAAAAAGAATAGTTTACGACGATTTTTCTCGTTATTTTTCATACCCATGCCGTTACATAACCGGGAATACAACGAAGAAACTGGAAAGTAGGATTCAACCAATAAGTCGTTTTTCATGATATTTTCTCTAATAATGGCGTTATTGATACGTGTCAAATATGATATATTATTGATACCTCGGTCATTATTTCCTTTACTTACGGATTCCACTACTTTATTTCGGTTAAATTTCAAAATATCTCGTATGTTACCCGTGTTTCTTCGCAGTACCATATAAATAGCTCGTTGCGTCTTACGATTGTTCTCAGAAAATAAAAACTTTGCCGATTCTTGGATAATGTTATCGTTCAATTTAACTCTATCAAGATCTTCAAGAGAAATGCCTGAAAAATTTGTATTCAAATATTCTGCTAATTTTCCAATAGGAAATTTAGCCGGCTTCCCTACCATCGTTAAAACCTAAGAGATGAATTCGAAATATCAAACTTAATGTTGAGCGACAAAACCAAAAAATGAATTTCGCGTTATCAAGTGTACTAATCAACAGATCGTCTTATTTGATACCAAATTGAAATATTTAATATATTTACTCGCTTAACTCACCCATGAATAATAACTGTGATGAACCGATAGGATAAATTCGAACAAGTCACTATTATCAGATAGAGAAATTACGCAAAGACCACGGCCATGTCTTCCATTTCGATCGTAAAAGACTATCCGGCACGCGCAGTAAGATACAAGGGAATATTTCAGTTATATTATTGTGCTGGAAATCGGCGTACGACGGCGCCAATCGAACCGATTGGCGGTATTTACTTATGGGTCGTGTTCGGAATCAACGTTGGACGTTGCCAGATGCGCTCCAGAACCGCATCAGACGTCGGACACAAACCGGGCGATGATCGTGAACGCTACAGTGTGTAGCTACTCTTATCGTGGTCCAATCTCGTAAATTCACTGTTTTCGTTTTTCTAATAGTCAATAGTAATACTTCTTATTATAATACTAACTTCTCTTCAAGGCTTTACACGGTGGCGATACAGCCTGAAATGTAAAAAATTTCGATAATTTGGCGTCCCCCGACCCCCCTACGGTGGTACAAATTATGAAATATTGTTTTTTCGATTGCACTCGTGTTTCCCAATATTTCAACGAAAGAATCATGAACGAACACGGAACCCCCTCCTCGATACAGCCTGAAATGTAAAAAATTTCGATAATTTGGTGTCCCCCGACCCCCCTACGGTGGTACAAATTACGAAATATGGTTTTTCAGAAAGCACTCGTGTTTCCCAATATTTCAACGAAAAAATCATGAACGAACACGGCACCCCTTCCTCGATACAGCCTGAAATGTAAAAAATTTCCATAACTTGGTGTCCCCCGTCTCCCCTACGGTGGTACAAATTATGAAATTTTTTTTTTTCGATTGCACTCGTGTTTCCCAATATTTCAACGAAAAAATCATGAACGAACACGGCACCCCCTCCTCGATACAGCCTGAAATGTAAAAAATTTTGATAATTTGGTGTCCCCCGACCCCCCTACGGTGGTACAAATTATGAAATTTTTTTTTTTCGATTGCACTCGTGTTTCCCAATATTTCAACGAAAAAATCATGAACGAACACGGCACCCCCTCCTCGATACAGCCTGAAATGTAAAAAATTTCCATAACTTGGTGTCCCCCGTCTCCCCTACGGTGGTACAAATTATGAAATATTGTTTTTTCGATTGCACTCGTGTTTCCCAATATTTCAACGAAAGAATCATGAACGAACACGGAACCCCCTCCTCGATACAGCCTGAAATGTAAAAAATTTCGATAATTTGGTGTCCCCCGACCCCCCTACGGTGGTACAAATTACGAAATATGGTTTTTCAGAAAGCACTCGTGTTTCCCAATATTTCAACGAAAAAATCATGAACGAACACGGCACCCCCTCCTCGATACAGCCTGAAATGTAAAAAAATTCCATAATTTGGTGTCCCCCGTCTCCCCTACGGTGGTACAAATTACGAAATATGGTTTTTCAGAAAGCACTCGTGTTTCCCAATATTTCAACGAAAAAATCATGAACGAACACGGCAGCCCCTCCTCGATACAGCCTGAAATGTAAAAAAATTCCATAATTTGGTGTCCCCCGTCTCCCCTACGGTGGTACAAATTACGAAATATGGTTTTTCAGAAAGCACTCGTGTTTCCCAATATTTCAACGAAAAAATCATGAACGAACACGGCACCCCCTCCTCGATACAGCCTGAAATGTAAAAAATTTCCATATTTTGGTGTCCCCCGTCTCCCCTACGGTGGTACAAATTATGAAATATTTTTTTTTCGATTGCACTCGTGTTTCCCAATATTTCAACGAAAAAATCATGAACGAACACGGCACCCCCTCCTCGATACAGCCTGAAATGTAAAAAATTTCGATAATTTGGTGTCCCCCGACCCCCCTACGGTGGTACAAATTATGAAATATTTTTTTTTCGATTGCACTCGTGTTTCCCAATATTTCAACGAAAAAATCATGAACGAACACGAAACCCCCTCCTCGATACAGCCTGAAATGTAAAAAATTTCCATAACTTGGTGTCCCCCGTCTCCCCTACGGTGGTACAAATTACGAAATATGGTTTTTCAGAAAGCACTCGTGTTTCCCAATATTTCAACGAAAAAATCATGAACGAACACGGCACCCCTTCCTCGATACAGCCTGAAATGTAAAAAATTTCGATAATTTGGTGTCCCCCGACCCCCCTACGGTGGTACAAATTATGAAATATTTTTTTTTCGATTGCACTCGTGTTTCCCAATATTTCAACGAAAAAATCATGAACGAACACGGCACCCCCTCCTTGATACAGCCTGAAATGTAAAAAATTTCGATAATTTGGTGTCCCCCGACCCCCCTACGGTGGTACAAATTATGAAATATTGTTTTTTCGATTGCACTCGTGTTTCCCAATATTTCAACGAAAAAATCATGAACGAACACGGCACCCCCTCCTCGATACAGCCTGAAATGTAAAAAATTTCCATAACTTGGTGTCCCCCGTCTCCCCTACGGTGGTACAAATTATGAAATATTGTTTTTTCGATTGCACTCGTGTTTCCCAATATTTCAACGAAAGAATCATGAACGAACACGGAACCCCCTCCTCGATACAGCCTGAAATGTAAAAAATTTCGATAATTTGGTGTCCCCCGACCCCCCTACGGTGGTACAAATTACGAAATATGGTTTTTCAGAAAGCACTCGTGTTTCCCAATATTTCAACGAAAAAATCATGAACGAACACGGCACCCCCTCCTCGATACAGCCTGAAATGTAAAAAATTTCGATAATTTGGTGTCCCCCGACCCCCCTACGGTGGTACAAATTATGAAATATTGTTTTTTCGATTGCACTCGTGTTTCCCAATATTTCAACGAAAAAATCATGAACGAACACGGCACCACCTCCTCGATACAGCCTGAAATGTAAAAAATTTCGATAATTTGGTGTCCCCCGACCCCCCTACGGTGGTACAAATTATGAAATATTGTTTTTTCGATTGCACTCGTGTTTCCCAATATTTCAACGAAAAAATCATGAACGAACACGGCACCCCCTCCTCGATACAGCCTGAAATGTAAAAAATTTCCATAACTTGGTGTCCCCCGTCTCCCCTACGGTGGTACAAATTATGAAATATTGTTTTTTCGATTGCACTCGTGTTTCCCAATATTTCAACGAAAAAATCATGAACGAACACGGCACCCCCTCCTCGATACAGCCTGAAATGTAAAAAAATTCCATAATTTGGTGTCCCCCGTCTCCCCTACGGTGATACAAATTACAAAATATGGTTTTTCAGAAAGCACTCGTGTTTCCCAATATTTCAACGAAAAAATCATGAACGAACACGGCACCCCCTCCTCGATACAGCCTGAAATGTAAAAAAATTCCATAATTTGGTGTCCCCCGTCTCCCCTACGGTGGTACAAATTACGAAATATGGTTTTTCAGAAAGCACTCGTGTTTCCCAATATTTCAACGAAAAAATCATGAACGAACACGGCACCCCCTCCTCGATACAGCCTGAAATGTAAAAAATTTCGATAATTTGGTGTCCCCCGACCCCCCTACGGTGGTACAAATTATGAAATATTTTTTTTTCGATTGCACTCGTGTTTCCCAATATTTCAACGAAAAAATCATGAATGAACACGGCACCCCCTCCTCGATACAGCCTGAAATGTAAAAAATTTCGATAATTTGGTGTCCCCCGACCCCCCTACGGTGGTACAAATTACGAAATATGGTTTTTCAGAAAGCACTCGTGTTTCCCAATATTTCAACGAAAAAATCATGAACGAACACGGCACCCCTTCCTCGATACAGCCTGAAATGTAAAAAATTTCCATAACTTGGTGTCCCCCGTCTCCCCTACGGTGGTACAAATTATGAAATTTTTTTTTTTCGATTGCACTCGTGTTTCCCAATATTTCAACGAAAAAATCATGAACGAACACGGCACCCCCTCCTCGATACAGCCTGAAATGTAAAAAATTTCGATAATTTGGTGTCCCCCGACCCCCCTACGGTGGTACAAATTATGAAATTTTTTTTTTCGATTGCACTCGTGTTTCCCAATATTTCAACGAAAAAATCATGAACGAACACGGCACCCCCTCCTCGATACAGCCTGAAATGTAAAAAATTTCCATAACTTGGTGTCCCCCGTCTCCCCTACGGTGGTACAAATTATGAAATATTTTTTTTTCGATTGCACTCGTGTTTCCCAATATTTCAACGAAAAAATCATGAACGAACACGGAACCCCCTCCTCGATACAGCCTGAAATGTAAAAAATTTCGATAATTTGGTGTCCCCCGACCCCCCTACGGTGGTACAAATTATGAAATATTGTTTTTTCGATTGCACTCGTGTTTCCCAATATTTCAACGAAAGAATCATGAACGAACACGGAACCCCCTCCTCGATACAGCCTGAAATGTAAAAAATTTCGATAATTTGGTGTCCCCCGACCCCCCTACGGTGGTACAAATTACGAAATATGGTTTTTCAGAAAGCACTCGTGTTTCCCAATATTTCAACGAAAAACTCATGAACGAACACGGCACCCCCTCCTCGATACAGCCTGAAATTTAAAAAAATTCCATAATTTGGTGTCCCCCGTCTCCCCTACGGTGGTACAAATTACGAAATATGGTTTTTCAGAAAGCACTCGTGTTTCCCAATATTTCAACGAAAAAATCATGAACGAACACGGCACCCCCTCCTCGATACAGCCTGAAATGTAAAAAAATTCCATAATTTGGTGTCCCCCGTCTCCCCTACGGTGGTACAAATTACGAAATATGGTTTTTCAGAAAGCACTCGTGTTTCCCAATATTTCAACGAAAAAATCATGAACGAACACGGCACCCCCTCCTCGATACAGCCTGAAATGTAAAAAATTTCGATAATTTGGTGTGCCCCGACCCCCCTACGGTGGTACAAATTATGAAATTTTTTTTTTTCGATTGCACTCGTGTTTCCCAATATTTCAACGAAAAAATCATGAATGAACACGGCACCCCCTCCTCGATACAGCCTGAAATGTAAAAAATTTCGATAATTTGGTGTCCCCCGACCCCCCTACGGTGGTACAAATTATGACATTTTTTTTTTCGATTTCACTCGTGTTTCCCAATATTTCAACGAAAAAATCATGAACGAACACGGCACCCCCTCCTCGATACAGCCTGAAATGTAAAAAATTTCGATAATTTGGTGTCCCCCGACCCCCCTACGGTGGTACAAATTATGAAATTTTTTTTTTCGATTGCACTCGTGTTTCCCAATATTTCAACGAAAAAATCCTGAACGAACACGGCACCCCCTCCTCGATACAGCCTGAAATGTAAAAAATTTCGATAATTTGGTGTCCCCCGACCCCCCTACGGTGGTACAAATTATGAAATTTTTTTTTTCGATTGCACTCGTGTTTCCCAATATTTCAACGAAAAAATCATGAACGAACACGGAACCCCCTCCTCGATACAGCCTGAAATGTAAAAAATTTCCATAACTTGGTGTCCCCCGTCTCCCCTACGGTGGTACAAATTATGAAATATTTTTTTTTCGATTGCACTCGTGTTTCCCAATATTTCAACGGAAAAATCATGAACGAACACGGCACCCCCTCCTCGATACAGCCTGAAATGTAAAAAATTTCCATATTTTGGTGTCCCCCGTCTCCCCTACGGTGGTACAAATTATGAAATATTTTTTTTTCGATTGCACTCGTGTTTCCCAATATTTCAACGAAAAAATCATGAACGAACACGGCACCCCCTCCTCGATACAGCCTGAAATGTAAAAAATTTCGATAATTTGGTGTCCCCCGACCCCCCTACGGTGGTACAAATTATGAAATATTTTTTTTTCGATTGCACTCGTGTTTCCCAATATTTCAACGAAAAAATCATGAACGAACACGGAACCCCCTCCTCGATACAGCCTGAAATGTAAAAAATTTCCATAACTTGGTGTCCCCCGTCTCCCCTACGGTGGTACAAATTACGAAATATGGTTTTTCAGAAAGCACTCGTGTTTCCCAATATTTCAACGAAAAAATCATGAACGAACACGGCACCCCCTCCTCGATACAGCCTGAAATGTAAAAAATTTCGATAATTTGGTTTCCCCCGACCCCTCTACGGTGGTACAACTTACGAAATATGATTTTCTCGAATGCACTTGTGTTCCTCAATATTTCAACTAAAAAATCATGAACGAACACGGCACCCCCTCCTCGATACAGCCTGAAATGTAAAAAAGTAGGATAACTTGTTTTTCCTTACCCCCTTAGGGTGGTACACATTCTTATATACTTTCAATCCACTACTTATCGCGCAACATCTCGCGAAATACGGTCTAAAATGTAATGATTTCGCAATATTCAATTCCCCGAATGTCACCAATGGCGGTGAAAATTATTGTGATATGTATTGTGTCTTGAACAGATTTCCAGCAACGGTTTTCCAAATCGAATGCTGTTGTGTCCCACAACGAAAATATATATCATCAATTTTTCTAGTATTTCTGTATGGAAATATTGATGAAATACTATATCAACATCAATACTACTCATTACTAAATTTTTGTTTGACTCTTAGTAATGGCTACACCATTATCAATCGTCCACGATATTGCAATCATAACGAAGAACTATGAGTAACGAGCAATAAGCGTGGATACGAAATATTTGGAGATCTGGCAACAGCGCACCTAGATTTGTCCGTATCCCAACTTCGACAGTCTACACGTCATAAACCGTGGCTGCGAAAGTGTGGATAACTTCACACTAACCAAAATATGAGTCATCACCCACATTCACGGGCATTCAATTGTATAATCACCTGCCCAAACATTTCAAGGAAATGAATCATAAACAATTCAAGGGTAAGGTGTAATCAATGCTCATCGACAAATGTTCGGGAATTCTTCTCAGATTCCATTATATAGGTTTCAGTTTATCTTTTGTTGTCGTTATTAATGGTTCATTTTGTAATCACATCATTATATTGTAATGGTAGTGTTGTATTATAATATTGTAATTTTTGTTTTATGTGGACGGTTCCTATACATGTATATTGTTGTATTCCTTTCGGAACGAACTTAGTTTAAAAAAAAAAACTAACAGAAAGCAGGGTCGCTGTCACCAGGGCAGCTTTATTGAGGTAAAGCTCCGTAAAACCTTTAGTTATGAACACTATTAGATTGATAGATTGTCACTTTACGAAGGATAGCGCACTGTTATTTTGAATGAATTTATTTGGAAGGCACAATATGCAAAAATAGATGAATAGATACGAAAATCAATTTGAACTATGCGATATGAATGAAGAATCAATCTGAACGGTACGATCAGAACTGAACTGAGAGCGTCATGCTGCTACTTATATATTGTTTTGGAAAATGCTGACTTGAGCAAGAATATGTTAACAATGGGGCCCTTGTATACAGGGTGGCAACAATATATTCTGGTAGTAAATTCATAGGTTGCAGTCTTTATAGATCTTCCTTTCAAATATCAATGTTGATTTTTTTCAATATATGTTGTTTTTTATAAAGTAGTCCATTATTTGCCTACAGTAAGCCATTTCTATTATTTTTGAGAAACTCGGTAAAATGCTGATATAGGTCTATAATTGTTATAGTCCTTTACATCACCCTTTTTAGAGACAGGTTTGACAATTGCTTTCTTGAGAGTGTCTGGAAAGATGCCATATTTAAAAGAGTTGTTGATAATGCATGTTAAAGGTACAATTATTTCTTCTGCTGTTTGTTTAATGATATAATTCGATACTTCATCATAACCATATGTATATTTGTTCTCTAATACTTTTATTATTTCTTTTGTTTCTGCATTGCTGATCTTTTTTAGGCGAAGCGCGGACTTATTCTGTTCCTCTAGATATTTTGTCAACACTATCTGTTCCAGCAATATTTCTGTTTTTGTTATTCCAGCTCTTGTGAAAAAGTTGTTTATCTCATTTGCAGTTTTTTGAGGATCATCAGTTATTATTATCTCTTTCCTATTGGAATTTTTCAAACCATTTATTAATGACCATACTGTTTTATTTCTGTTGTCTGATTTTTCCATCAAAGCTTCGTAATTTTTAGATTTTTGTCTAGCTAATATTTGGTCATATTGTATTTTTGTTTGTTTATATCTTTCTTTGAAAGTTTCATCATGAGTACTCAGGACTAGCAATATGTCTAATTTATTTTTAATTTCTTCAATATTTGGATCTGTGATATGTCATTTCTTCTTCCTATTTGTAATTTTTTTCTTCTTCGGAAAAACTCTGTTTGCATTTCATGGCGCCAACATCACACTTTTTTTATTGTTTTCTATGGTTCTGTGAGTGAACAAAACAAATAATTCTCTATATAGATTGTAGTCGACTTACGTTGAATGAACGATCTAATTAAAACGATGTAATTAAAAACACTTTTCCGCAATTTGGGGGTGCTGCTCAGAAAACCTGTTTTCCATATCTCTCAAACGGTGCCTTGACAAATGAAAAAAAAAGTGGACAAATATTAACCTACAATGGACAAACGACCCTGAAATTTTGATTCAAAAATTTTCATTTAGGGTTTCCAACTTCACACATTCCAAAATGTTCAAAGATGGATTTCCATGGTTCTGGGGGTGAATAAATGAAAAAATTGGGTGGACAAAAATGGGCTCGCGTTGGACAAACCATCTATAAATCTATACCTTCAATAATAAATTATTGTAATTTGGCTGTGCTGCTCAGAAAAATGCACCGAAACAACTTCTTTTTCCAAATTTTCGAACGGTGCCTGCATAAATGAAAAGAAAGTGGACAAACATGGATCTGCGATGGACAAACGATGCTGAAATTTTGGTTCAAAAATTTTCATTTGGGATGCCAACTTCACATTTTCTAAAATTTTCAAAGATGTATTTCTATGGTTCCGTGGGTGGACAAACTGAAAAATTGGGTGGACAAAAGTAGACTTACGCTGGACAAACGATTTGTACCATGAAAAATGAGTTTTTGCGATTTGCGGGTGCTGCTCAGAAAATGCACCGAAAACACCTGTTTTTCATATCTCTCAAACGGTGCCTTGACAAATGAAAAAAAAAGTGGACAAATATTAACCTACAATGGACAAACGACCCTGAAATTTTGCTTCCAAAATTTTCATTTGGGATTTCCAACTTCACACTTTCCAAAATGTTCAAAGATGGATTTCCATGGTTCTGGGGGTGAACAAATGGAAAAATTGGGTATACAAAAGTGGACTCACGTTGGACAAATCATCTATAAGTCTATACCATCAAAAAAACATTTTTGTAATTTGGCTGTGCTGCTCAGAAAATGCACCGAAACAACTTCTTTTTCCATATTTTCGAACGGTGCCTGCATAAATGAAAAAAAAGTGGACAAACATGGATCTGCGATGGACAAACGATGCTGAAAGGACCGCGCACACTTACTTAGGAGAAGCGGGTCCAGTGAATTTTCCCCATTTTTACACATTATATTTATATCAACCTTAAAAACAATATATCAGATTTTCACGAAGGTCTTACATCCGGTTTGTTCTATAGGGCGTTCCAAAATTGCAGCTACGGAAAAATGAATCTTTAAATTTTTATGATAATTCTTCTAATTCTCAGAATTTCATCATGATGCCTTGGGTTCTGAATAACAAGCCGCCCACCACGTTAAGTTTCGTTATACAGGCTGTTCCATGAAGCTGTATAAGTAACTGAATGTAACTTTGTTAGTTTGTTAGTTAACTTTGGGACCACCCTGAGTTTTTCAAAATATGATACCATGATGTATGTCCACCTCTGTAGTAAGTTTCATTAATGTACAAAGAACAGTTGCAAAATTATTCAGGTTTAAATACGAATTTCATACAATTTTTCTCTAAAACTTATCTGTAGTTGAGATTACTGTCAATTATTTCATTTTTTATGAATTCTGTAGGCTACTTGAACGGTTGGTTAGCTTTCCTTCTGTTAAGTAGTTTTAAGTTAGTTTTTTTTAATCGTTGCGCCCATTATTGGTATGAAGTTATAGAAAGTTGATGTGAAAAGACAGCAACGAATGCGCGAAATAGATATGCATGTTTCCTATGTGACCATGAGTTTCCATTAAATAACCTCAGACGAATAGATAGAGAAGATGATGTCGATAAAAGAAATCTAGCTGTTTTGAAGCGTGAAGTATTAGAATTAGGTACCGGTAGTTGAAGTAACCCAATTAACGAGATTGTGCATTTAATTGTTTGAAAGAGATAACTGAAGAAATCAACGACATAAATCATGATTCTACAGTACCAGTTAAATTAAATACTTTGCGTCAAACTCCAAGTCATTTGCAATGAAGACGGTGGTGATCTTTGCAGGTTAACACTGAAGTGCAGAGTGAAAATTTTCATAGCACATGACATATATATTTGTGAGAATGCTAGAATTTGCAGACACCACACGAATGGGGATCTTTTTATACCTCGTCCTCTCCTTGTTGGTTTATTCGATACACCAAGAAAAACATTAGAATGAACGGAATTCAAATCTCTACATTTCTACAAAAAATGCGCGAATGCCATGGAGAAGCTCTTAAATGGAGGTATCAGGACGAGAAGGATTTTACTGATGAGGAATTCAAAGCCCTTTGTCCAATTGCAAAAGACGAATTTCTTGATTTGTTTATATAGTAGTGTTTGCCAGTTCCCGAAGATGAAACTAAATCAGAAGGCACATTTCTAAGGAAGATCTTCTCACTTTTCTATGCAAAATGAAACAAGGATGACTTATGTAAATTGTTGATTATAATTATTTCAAGTAATGAACTAAAACCTGAATGATTTGGCAACAATATTTTAATTATATATAAACCGAGTGAAATTTTTCACAAAGGTCGACATACTTTTATGGTATAATATTTAAAAAAATATACATCCTTAGAGTGCTCAAAGATACAACAACCTGGAATGATAATACTGTTTTTCTATATGAACAGATTTTAAGATAGCGAAATGAGGAGATTAATGACACCGAATTATGTCCATCCTGTACATTCCTGAATAGAAACACCTTTCGACCGACAATAATACCTATCATAATAATTATACTGAATGAAAACCTATATTCCTTGACATAAATCTCAACTACAGATAAGTTTTAAAGAAAAATTGTATGGAATCCGAATTAAAACCTGAATAATTTTGCAACTGTTCTTTGTACATTAATGAAACTTCCTACAGAGGTGGACATACATCATGGTATCATATTTCGAAAAACTCAGAGTGGTCCCAAAATCACTAACAAAGTTACATTCAGTTACTTATACAGCTTCATGGAACAGCCTGTATAACGAAACTTAACGTAGTGGGCGGTGTTTGGATATCTGTAATATCTTGTTATTCAGAACCCAATGATGAAATTCTGAAAATTAGAACAATTATTATCATCAAAATTTAAAGATTCATTTTTCCGTAGCTGTAATTTTGGACCGCCCTATAGAACAAACCGGATGTGAGACCTTCGTGAAAATTTGATATATTGTTCTCAAGGTTGATATAAATATAATATGTAGAAATGGAGAAAATTCACTGGACCCGCTTTTCCTAAGTAAGTGTGCGGGGTCCTTTTGGTTCAAAAATTTTCATTTGGGATGCCCACTTCACACTTTCTAAAATTTTCAAAAATTGATTTCGTTTACTACGGAAAGTGGTGCTTGAATTCGATTGTGTAGCGAAGAGACAGAATCCGCCGATTTTGTTTGGAAAGTCATTGTTTATTGAACACAGAAAATGTTGGTTTAATGTAATCTTCAAAATTATATACATTCGCAATTAGGAGTAGAACATATCAAGACAATAAAAGGTAGCAATTTCAGATTTATCACTTATGAGAGTAGATTTTGTCTCCAATACTCAGCTGAGATGCTGAGAACTGTTATAGACCATATATTATGTTATGCCAACAAAATTCTTCAAGAATATCCACTTCTGAACCATGTAGTTTTATTGGTTGGATATTCTTATTCAGAAAAGTCCACTCCTAACGAGGGATGACAATTTCTATTTCGTTTATAATGAATCCATCATCTTTTTTCATATCTTCTTCGCAAGTGCTCTTGATACGCAAATTGATTCCAAGTCGATTCTTGAAGTAAGGTTTTTTCAAATTTTCTCTCAAAAATGCACTCAGAAATTTTACAACTTGAGTTCCTAAAATAGGGTAGTTTATGATTTTTCCCATAGGAGCGCTGGCGATCACGGGATGACGAAATTTTTGATTCAAACTAGTTGAAGTTGCCTGAGGGAACTGTCTTCCTGGTGACAGATGATTAAAATAATATTATTATTTTCGATTTTTGATGAGAGAGCAACATATATGAGAATGGTGAAATGTTGAAGCGTGCGCTAGTGTAAGAGTGTTTTGGCATCGGATATGGAGAGGAGATGTACAAAAATCTATGGTCTCAAAGCAGCGATCGTTCTCTCTATGGTTCTCTCTACTCTCCATAACCTTAAAAATGACAGATAACCTAACCTTACTCTTTTGTGACAGATGTAGATATACCATAATAATCATTGATTAATTAATCTGCAACTCAGATAAACAGCACAGCTGCAGCTTGCAGGTTAATCTTTGCTAGATGGCAGTTATATGTAAATAGAAAGTTGTGAAAAGAGAAAAAAGTTTTGAAAATATAGTAACACACGTCCTTGAAGACAGCTGTGATATGGTAGTGTTTTGTGTCGTTGATTTGTGGTGCACGTGGTTCTGGAAACTTCCGATATGAAGTTAAACTTTTGAGAAGTTGGAAATGAGACGTGAAACCTAACCATCAAACATTAATTCCACACACAGTTTCTGATGTGAGTTTTTGTACCATGTCTTTGTTGAATCTGTTATCTGTTCTAGGTACAATTTATGCAATATTTCTCCAAATTCTCTGTAGCTATAGTTTATAGTTCTCAATCGAGTTCTCCGTGTTTTGTGCCCATACGTTGTTTATTAAGAACTCTCGCTTCCTTCCTTTAATCCTTATTCATATTTGAAGTTCATAGGTATTTTACTTGAATCTACTTTTAACAGATTTACCACAATCATAGAACTAATAACTTCCTAGTATAACTATAACTAGTATATCTATGACCACAATAAAAATTATGGATTCAATTATTCTTACATCTTGCAATGTTAGAATAGTCTACCTCATCATATGTTAACAATTCTGTAATGCTTTTCAGATTCTGAATGGAAAATTTTGTCTGGGCATTTCAGTTTAGTTTGTTATTATTTATTACTAACCATCAGAATCACAATTGTGGCAAACATCAATTTCAATTAGACAGTTTCCAAGCGAAGAAACCAAGCCTTCAACAAAAGAACTGTATGCTCCTCTACACAACATAGAACATGAATCTTGCCATTTGCTGCAAAATATTTATTGGCCAATTTTTTTTTGCTGCTTGTCTAAAGAATGAGGAAGTGCCTATTTTTTCAATAAACCGGGGACAATGTATTTGAATAGTTAATAGGGAAAATGCAACATCTCCTTTCTTATGGGTTTATCTTATTCATTAGTTATTTTAACAAGGTGGTAGATCCACAATTATAAAAATTCTACTTGGAATTTTTTTATTCAATATCACTTTGGGTCCCAGAAACTTCTTTGCGGTCTATCAACAGCAAAACACAATAATCATTTAGCGTATCCCGTCCACTCTTGAATGAAAGCCTCTCTTAACACTATTCATCTGCTTGTATTTTCTGCCATTTCGATTCAACTTCCAGCCAGTCCTTTTAGATTGTCTGTTCCCAGTCTTGGAGGTCACCCTCTACTGTCTTTGTCTCCAATCCGCAAGTCTCTTTGTCCTCTGTCTATCAAACATTTTAGCAACATGATCTGCTTTTATGTCTTATTGTGTGATTTGGAAGTATCTCAGCACTGTACGTGACCACAGGGAAGACACTACAGTGAAACCTTAAATTGATTTGGAGTTAGAAGCTTGGTAGTTTGTTCTGTTGTTTTATAACGACTTAATTCTCAACTACTTTTTAGGCTACCAATAATTCCTCATATAATTTCAATAATTTATAATATTCTGCTCCTTTCAAGGAATATTACATTCATATTTTGAGCCCAGATAACAAGTTGATAACTTCTCATTAGATTATAATAATTATTATATTACATTCCATTATATATCTAGGTACATCTTCAGCTCTGAAGTCACCTTTATAATTTGAATGCTTTCAGGAGACATTAAGATCAGGAAGACATTGTTATTTACACTGGAAGGAGAATTTTGAAAGTGCTGCCTCAGTAAAAGAAGAAGTGAGTATATTGATTATCTGTTTATATCAGTTGAAGAGCAGTTTGAATGTTGAAACACTAACAGTCGGTTTCATAATCAAACCTAAAGTTTCTTTAATTTTAAAGCTTCCTTTAACCCTACTAACGGCCGGTTTCATAATAAACCACTAAAGTGCTCTTTAGTTGAAGTACTCTTTAAGCTAAAGTCTACTTTAAAAAACTAGTCAATTTCATAATGAAACTTAAAGGGACTTTACTTAAAGCTGTCTTTAGGCAAAATGTCGTATGTTGGCATTACTGAATGTGATTCATTTGACCTAAAATTGAGAGTAGCGCCATATTTAACCTCTATTTTCCTTCCGACATTGTTTGTGTTTACGTTAAAAGTGTCTCAGTTATAACTATTCTCCTATTTTGAAAAATTGAAGATGATGGAAATAAATCAAAATGGTAAAAGAGTTCGCTCTTCAAATTTTTCTAAAGAAGAGGAACTCTTGCTGGCAAATGAAGTACTCAAGTACAAAAATATAATCGAATGCAAGACAACAAATAAAACTTCGAACGTTGAAAAAGTAAGAATTAAATATCCTATATAAAATCGAATTTGAGCAATGATTTTTCTTTCAGGAAGAAGCATGGAAGAAAGTCGAAGATGGCTTCAATGCTAAAAATTTCCACTACAGAAGTTTACAGCAGTTGAAGGCCAAATTCGACAATTTGAAAACAAAGGCCCGAAAAGAGGTGGCTCAACAAAAAAGCTATTTATATGGGACTGGTGGAGGCCCTTCCGTTAAAGTGTTAGACCCTATAACGGAAATAATATTAGATATAATAAATTTCAAAACTGTTGTGGGCTTTCCAGCCCTAACAGACAGTGACGCAGCAATATGCGATCCAATATGGGTAAAGCATCCCTTAATAATGACATTACTTATTTGTAATGCCATTACTTGCTTTGTTCGCAGAATTTCAGATCATCATAACTTTCAAAATCTTATACAAATGTTTTTATTTTCATTACTTGTATAGGTACATATGTTATGGACAGGATTAAATTTGACCACAAATTCTTCATCAATGAGTCCAACTCAATCGTTTGAGGCCATTTTTGATCAATATGGAAGAATCCGTTGGGCATTAGAGTGGCACTCAGTTCAAAATTTTAATTTCTATATAATTTACATTTCAGATACCAATTTCAGACAAGGAGGAGAATCAATTGCTGGATTCAAAAGACATAGTAATTTGTGCATAACTTCAATAATTCCTTCTTTATATATTCACATGTTATTTCAGAACCATACAGAGGAAATCAAAATTCTAAGCGATGTATGCATTAAGCAAGCTTCCTCACATGTAAGGATAACATGGGCCTGAAAATATATATCACCACGTCTATGAGGGATAATGAGTTGTAAGTATGTAATATTGAAGTAACAAATATGCATGATATTTTCAGGATGAACAAATAACAGAAAACGCAAGTAATGCCACCTATAAATCCCCTTCTCCCGATATAGTGGTAAGCTGAATATTCTTGATTTTATGCATACCTAACAAATTTTTTTCCACAAGTTGAATGAGCCAGAAGGAAGAAACTGGACTTCCTATACACCGAAAAATTTGAGAGGGAAAACCTGTTCAAAATTAAAGAAAGGTAAGATTAACCCTAACAGGAATGAGGAGAGTGCTCGGGAAAAATATTACAAGAAAAAGTTGGAACTTCTCATCGAGGCAGAGGAAAGGGCAAAAGAAGAACATCGGCGCAAGTTAATTGCGTTAGATTTGGATATTGAAATAAAAAAAAAAGAATTAAATAAAGCTAATCTTTGAACAGTTTATTTTTATTCAACATTTATTATTTATTTTAATATTATAATCTAGCAAAATGCTGTGAAATGAGTAAATTTCTCACATATTCCCCATTAACTGCATTTGCAAAAAGTTGTGGATTATCTTCCAACTCCTCTTCTTCAAAATTTTCAATAGTGAATATGTCATTCATATCGATGGCTATGTTGTGCAGCACTGCAGTTGCAACTATAATCAGTCGTATTGTATCTAATTGCAGCCTCATCCCAAATTTCAGAACTGGAAACCTACGTTTCCATACTCCATACTGTCTTTCCACAGTATTCCTGGTTCTAATGATCGATTCATTGTATAAATTTTCAGCAGGTGTTCTTGGTTGCTGCAGTTTTGTCATGAGGTATTTTTTCAATGCATATCCACTGTCACCAATTAAAATGTAGGAACCAAATGCATTGTTCTCAAAATTATATTTCAGCAATGAATTGTTGAAAATAGTTTGATCATGTACTGATCCAGGCCACCTACACACAATATTTCTAATTTTTAATTTGGCATCACTTACGGTTTGCACATTCAATGCAAAAAACGATTTTCTGCATCGAAAAATTTCTGCATCATTACCACCTGGTGAATCTATTCTGATGAGTGTGCAGTCGATAGCTCCAATCACTCGGGGGAAAGAAGCAATCTTATAAAAGTTTTCGGCTATTTCTTCCATTTCGGCTTCTGTTTCAGGCATTTTTATATATTTTTGGCTCCTGGAGGCTATTGCTCTGGATACCCTTTTTACAATTCTACTGGCAGATGCTTCTGAAACACCCATAAAGTCTGCTACGGTAATTAACATGACCAGTAGCATAAAATCGAAGCGTTAGCAGAAGTTGTTGTATTGGTGTAATACAGCCGCCCCTGGAAGAAATTACAGTTATTTTCCTAACTAGTGGGTAAAGTGATATTTTAGGCATACTTTTGGAAAATTATTTCCTCCAAAGCCCTTTTTTTTTCATTCATTCCAGTTTCTAACGTACCACTTTCCCGAACTATGCGAGGGTAAGTAACATATTCTTTATTTTGTACGTACCTATTTGTAGGCATCTTTATAGCATCCTCTATTTCTTGCAGTAAATGCAAAACAGTTTCTTTCTTCAAGCGAAATCTGTCGAAGAAATCGATATCATCATATTTTTGTAGATCTACTCGTTTGCGATAAACTTTTTTTCGTCTGATAGATCGAACCTCTTGATCAGATGAATCTGAACTAGTAGTCTCAAAATTTTCCATCTTTTTATTTAATTCTGGTATATTTTGAATATAGCTTTATTCAGATATGTGAAGAATTATCAATACGAAATGAAATAATTCAAATTTCAAATGAGCTGAAGCACAGATTATATCGAATCATAATATATTCTATGACTTAAAGTATACTTTAGCTGCTAAAGTGACGGAATCCGGTCTTTAAATTTAAAGCGGCTTTAGGAAGCTGAAATCTATTATGAAATCAAGATGTCGAGCTAAAGGAAGCTTTAGAGTTAAAGGGACTTTAAAATTGATTATGAAACCGGCCGTAAAACTGATAGTAAACAAAGCTTTGAACTTAAAGTGACTTTGAATTTGACTCGGAATTTGATTATAAAACTGGACGTTATATCCACCATGGGGAATTACATTCAATTTATCTTTATATAATTTATACAAAAATATTTAGTTGAAAGCTGCATTCTCATTATGGAGATTATAACTCCTCCATCTTGAATATTTTGTACACAATTTCTGGTGAAATGACTTATTTTGATGACTTTTACTTCGGTCAAAAGAACCTCACCCTGTATATTTTCTCATCAAAATACTACCCTGGGAAACTGAGTTGTTGAATATTTCTGAAAAGAAAATTTAACCACCTTTGAAATGAGGTGTCACTCCACCCCTGGTCCCAATTCAAATTTCTAGAGGATTTCTTGAGATTTGAGTGCCGCAAAAAATATTACTATTTTCACCAATTATTATACTCAGAAATATGATGGGTGGCTCCCTTTCATTGGGGCACCTTGAATATCATTCTACTGTATGTGTGTGTGATAAAAAAACCTGATACCTACATCGTAACAAGTAAATTTGTTGGCTTATGGATAATTTATTTTTCAGATAAGTCGTCGTCAAAATCGTTGCACATTTGGTGAGTTTTTTTATTTTTAGTTAAATTTAATATACAGGGTATCCTCTACAAGATGGGAAACATTTTAACACTTACTGGAGCAAAAATTCACGAACGACTCCGACCTAACTGGAGCCGGTTTGGCAACTAAATAACTTTTTGTCATTTTATCACTTTTATGTCATATCGGCACTCTGTGAAGCCGAAAATTTTATTTTTCATGTCGTCTAACTCGTGTTTTTGGTGTAGAAGGGTGGTCTATTTTGAGTACCACCGCAATAGTGCAAGGAAAAATGAAATTAATCTATCTGTTCAAAAATCTGGGTGTTGAGATTTTTGGCAATTACATACTTGAAAGTGGACTGTTACCAAATGATTGAGTTGAAGATGGTAAAATGAAATCTTTATTGTACATCAAACAATTCACATAATAAATAGATACTAGCATGAAGTAAAATTATATACAACATCTAAATAGAGTGAACCTATTTACAATTATTGAGAAGTTATTTAGAGAATTTGAGAGTAATGTTTCAACGAGAAATTCAGAACGTTGTATTTGCTTGAGAGAAAGAGCAGGTTAAGTGAATTTCATGTATCATGTAACAAGATCAATTATTATGTGTTGGATAAGAATTGAGATAGATATACGTCAAAACTTGTTTATTTATTTTGAGTTGCATACCAATTTAGCTTGATATTTATGAATTGATGCTAGTGTCATCATGCAAGCACAACGTTTACAGTGATAGAGTTTATGGTTGCACAAACTATCTCGCTATCAGAAAAACAGAAGGTGGCAGTGACAAATTGAGAAGTTGGAGATATGTAATGTAATGAGGCAGGTTTTATGAGATAGAAATGAGAGAGATAATTACCAACGCTTACAGGAATAGCAAATCTATTAGAAAAGCAGAAGGTTTTCTATGATAGTTCATGAATTGAGGTGAGTTGTGTTACAAATGCAATGTAGAGAAAAGAAGTATTGTAATCGTAGAAAGAATTAATGAAAAGTATTCATGGGTGAGATTAAACAAGAAGAGCAGTTCATAACATTAGAGAAAAGAAATAAGGCATCATAATTTTCAGGCAATAGAGTCATGCAAAAGTTTATAATAAATTATACTTATTGAGTTGAAATCAGGTTAGACCTCCTCGAACGTTATCACAAACCACTCTGTCCAAGAGAGTTAATTGAGTGTATTCCATTATTCAGAGTTCTGAGTGTAATGAGATGGATCTCGATCTGGTCTATGAGAAGCCTTCAAAGTGTCCAACTTGAGCGTAGAGGTACCTGAAACTTAAGAGGCCTAGAGGCCTGAGAAGTCTGATCGTAAGAGGTGTAAAGTTGATCTGAGTTGACATGTATACAGAATGAGAGTGAATACAACTATGTAAGCTTCTAATATAGTGGTGTGAAATGTGAACTAGGTGCTGAAATCAGAGAAATTAAAATGTGAGTGGTTTTTGAGGTGATGTGATTTTCAAGAGAATGGAATATCAATGCATTTTGTGGAGGTAGATGCAATTAGGTGCATCGAAAGATTTGGAGAAAATTGAGAAAATATACATGCAAATATGATAGAGAGATGTAGAGCAGAATATTTCAAATTTAATAGTGAGAAAAGGCATTGTGATGGAGTGAATGTTGAGAGGAAAGTTATGTAAATGATACTCTAACGAGCCACATGCAAAAAATGATTACATTTTTTGTTGTATGAAAAAAGTACTGTACCTTCTGAGATGTTAATCCAATAATAATTATGAATTAATATTATTATAATTTGAGTTGAATAAATGTATTAATGAATAAATAAACAATAAGGAACAAAGGTCTATATTTTCAATCCCATAAAAACTCTCCACTTCTTTGTGTGTAACCGGTTTCGTCATGAAACGACATCATCAGACACAACACTGAAAAAAATGTATTAATGTAGAATGAGACTGCACTAAAACCACGACGATTACACCAAGTTTACAAATCACTTGAGCGATCGAAGAATCTAGAATGGAATGAAATGAATTGAGCAGATTCAACAGGTTTTTCCGGTTTTTTTGAACAGCTGATTGACAGCGATTTAAAGGCTACGTTCACAGAAGCATGCAACGATCAACCCAGTCACCGAGTTGATAGAGTTGTGCACCAAGCTGATAGAGTTGGGTTCAAAATTACTCCAATTTTTAACACAAAAATATTTATTTTCTCGAATACAAAAAAAAACAAAAAGAAACTAAAATGATTGATGAAAAAGCTGAAAACAGCTTTTTTGCTTGCCCAGGCAAAGCGGTACTTGGCAAGTGCTCAGCTGCATGTAGTCTCACTTTCAGGTATAAAAGGTTTCGATTTCTTTCTCTTGATCTGAACTTGATTACTGGATGCCTTTCGTTTAGAAGACACTAAAGTTGAGGCAACCAAGCCATTTATAATTTCCCTTCTGAAGTTTTTGGCGGTCATCTTCGGCTCGTTTGTTTCCATTTTTTATGAATACAGTAAGAATTTATTACACATGCGTCGAGAAAGTAAAAAAAGATACGGTGTAACCATTTATTACTTAGGCTATCTATTCTTTAACTGGCTAGGAGTTGAGCAAACTTGTCAACTCCATTCATGTTGGCATTATAATCAGTAAGTGCTTTCGAACAGGGAATTTTTAGGATAGTTCCATTTCTTTCCCTTCGATTCACTTCTGTGCACCATTCTGGATCATGATAATTGGACAAAATGTGTACACATCTTCTGACTTTCCATTTGAAAGCTGACAACTTGGTGTCACTAGTATGCCAATCAAAATAACCTCGCTTCAATTCTTTATCTGATTTGAAACATGGTAAAAATTTCCGATTTACATTTACAGTTCCAACAGGATATATACCCTTTTTTTTCAAATCTTGCATCAGCTGAACACTATTGAAAAAATTGTCAAAATAAAGTTTGTGATTTTTCTTTTCATAAGCTCTGTCACCACTCTGGAACCAAGACTTGCCTCTTTCTTGGCATTTTCGTCAGTTTTCCCTGTATATATCTCGAATTTCAAGCAGTAACCTGACTTGTCACATAGCATCCATACTTTGTAACCCTGCTTTATGGGTTTTCTAGGCAACGCTTCTACCCTTGAATTTTATCATCGATTCATCCAGAGCAAAAATTTCACTGGGCATCATATTCTGCATATTTCTTCCTCAAGATGTGTCAGTAAAGGCCGCACTTTATAAAGCTGTTCAAACTGGGGAGTATTGCGAACGGGCATAACTGAATTATCGTTGATGTGGAAGTGGTTTAGTAACCATCCGAATCTTTTTAACGTCATGAGT
Organism: Coccinella septempunctata; assembly: GCF_907165205.1. Classification (NCBI taxonomy): domain Eukaryota; kingdom Metazoa; phylum Arthropoda; class Insecta; order Coleoptera; family Coccinellidae; genus Coccinella; species Coccinella septempunctata. The sequence continues at coordinate 5,619,043 of NC_058190.1, read as the reverse complement.
GAACTTATATAGCCATCATGAAGGTCCGGTGTACTACACCAATAATCTTTATAACTTGGCAAACGTTTGATGCCCATAAGCAGATTGATTCCTAAGAACACATTAATTTCCCTTTTTGTTGTTCTTGTGTATACTTTTTCTGTACGCATTTGTATCTGCTCCGCATACAAATTTGTCTGAAAAACTAGATGATCCACAAAGTCATCATCAAAAAATAAACGAAACAGAGAAAAAGGCCCCTGATATGAATTTATAACAAATTCTGGAACTCCGCTTACTTCTGTGGAAGGTGGAGGTGAACCAAGTCTTTCAGACATATACATACTTAATTTTTTAATTTAAAATGCCACAAAAACTCAACTATTCGAACAAATGTGATGTAACATATTACATAAATATCTCTTTTCTAATGAAAATAATAAATTATGCGCATATTCTTCATCGAATGGAACCTTGATTTCCAAATAAGAATTATCACTTGAAAAAAAAACTATAAAATGGCAAATTTTTTAGTTGAGGATGGCCATTCCCAGCTGTACCTGAGCAAAATATTTATGCCTCTTTTTCAAAACATACACACCAAGAATATATTTGCAGCATTGCACCACATCAGAAGTTTTCTTTGCCAAAATATAAGAAATTAAAAAAATTGCTGTTTGCAAAATTTCAATTATAACTGAGAAAATGAATAATATTTTGTTACCCTTATATGGACATTTTGTCTCTAAGAGACCATAAGGTTCATCATTTTTGAATATAATTCCATCAGCAGAATATGCCAGCCAATGTTTGCTTCTGCATATTATCAGGCCCATCTTCAGTACTGACAACCCCGTTGTTTTCTCGAAAATATCTCGAGCCAATGGTTCATATTTTATACCACGTCTGGTATAAACATTCGATAATTGCTTGGGATAGAAATATGTTCTACATTTCTCTTCCCAATCATTTTTCGAATAGGTATACAGATCATAGCATCGAGAACCAGTGACTTGAAATTTTCTTTCTTGCTCCCAGAGAGCCTTATTCGATTCAGTTTTCATACATACATTTAAAGAATCGAACGTAGCCAATTCATTGTATGTGATAATACACCGAGGGCATTTGAGATTCTTCAGAAAATCAGAATTTTCTGCATTTCTAATAACCACTTCACATATTTCTGTGCTGAACAGCTTAGTGGGTGCCTCATTCAAATTCTTCATTCTGAAAATAAATAATTACAGTTTCAAAGGTTCAAATGAGATTATACTTATAAGATGCTGCTGGATGAAGGCATCTTATTTATAACAAATTTCCTTATATCTTCTCCATCCTGTGATGATAGTTGATGCACAGGGGTCGCTTTGTCTTTTAAGCAATTCGTTTCCAAAAGTGGAAGAGCTTGACATTTGTATTTCGTCTCATTTTTTTTCTTTTTCCACCAGCATTTTAGGTCGGTGCTTGAAATTTTCTCAAATTTGAGGAGGTCAGTCCTGAAACAAAAAACTATAAATTATATTGTGTACATATGATTGTCAAATTGCAAGTCCCGATTCAGACGTCAAATACATTGAATTTATACAACCTGGTGCAATATAATAGAATTGCTGAGACATGTTTGCACCTCCCTCCTAAACAGGCCTTACAAAAACAGGTAAATGCTGATATTATGGCCGAACCTTCATCGATTATAATTTTCCCCTTAATTTCGTGAGGATCTGAGGAGAGGGCCGATGTTTTTGCAAACACCAAAAATTTCAATGACTCTTTTACTCTTTCCCAAATTTCCACACATCATAATATGCCCAGCGTTCGATACTGCTTCTCCTAAAATGTTTGGTCAATGAATATTTCATTCATAAATTTGCATATACTCACCTTCTAATAAATCTCTGCTGGTAGGAATGGATCCTAAACATCTAAAATACTCCTTGAGGATTAAGAATACATCATTTTCATTATCAGCCGTCATTCTTGCGTACAAAAATACCGGAACTACACAAATTTCCTTCTGTTTACACTTATTCGACCTACACAGTGACTCTATTAAACACTGTTAGATAGAGACACTGTAATTCGTCCTACTTGTGTAGATGTCACAAAACGAATGTTTATAGAGGACGCAACTTACCATTGAATCGCGAATTGGATACTGTGGTGCTGACGTCCGGAGTTAGGCTCTTGTCTGGAGTTCCGTTTTTGCCAAAGCTGGTCAAGGTCGAATATTTGTTGGCTTGGTTTTGGTATCGCTGAATTTCCGTCAATGGAATTTCTGCTTCTGTTTTATTTATTATTATATGTGGCTCTTCTGGTTCGAAGAAGTGGGCATCCATTAGTATGTTACAGCTAGTGTGACTATAGCAGAGATTCCAATCACCGTAGTTGTAGCAAGAGGGTGCGAAAATGTCCCAGAACGTAATCCAAGTTTCGTAGTCCCCGTTGAATATTGGAATACTGATCCTTGGTGGATTTATCGACAGTATTTTAGTTTGGGATGGAATAAACGATGGTGAAGTGGTGATTATATCTTCTATGATATCGTGGTATTGTGATTGGAATTCATCGTAGACTCCACTCTTCACGTACTTTGTGACTTCTTCGTGATTGACGCCTAATAGTACTTCGTGAAGTGTTTCTATGCCTCTCCATATTATTGATAGATTTTCCTGGAGGAAACTGTAGATTTTTTATTTTCTGCTTAGCTCGTTGCATTTCCGGATTGAATGAATTTAGTTTTATACGAAGCTGCAGGAGGCAATTACATCAATGTAATTTGCCATTTCCTGGTAGCATCTGGAAATCTGCCCCGGTAAATCTTTTTGGAGATATTCATGGTCGTCAGAAAATGCTTTATGTATTGCATCGTGTATCTCTTTGAATTTGTGAAAGAGATCTGCGGTCGTTTTGGATTTCTTCCTGCAGTATTCTTCGGTTTTTCTGGCAGAACCATCTTTTTCAAGAGATGATAGAATTCGTTTAAGTTCTTGACCATTTGTTATTTGTTCTTCTATTTCTCTCTCCATGGCGATAGTTGAAGTATTGGGCTTGTGGCTCTGGAAGATTTCTTCTCTGGCGCTCGTTTTCCTAGAAGACCCGTTTTGTTCAGCCATATAAATGCTTGATTAGTTTTATGACAGCTTGTGTTAGTTCAACCTTTTCCAACATAAATATATGCGTTGCAAAGATACCTTGTTCTAACATCTGTGAGCGCTAAGATTTTGATCCCATACTTCTCGGGTTTTGACGGTATGTACAGAATGGGCAAAATTGGTGATACCTGAAGTACAACTTTTTGAACCCAACGAGATAGAGGAAAATGTATGGCACACTACGGTCGCCTTTTCTTGAGAAACTAATGATGCAAACTGTATTCCTCTATCTTCTTTTGTTTTCGAGTTATAGGTCAAAATTAAAATTTCAACTTTGGTCATTATCTCCGTTTCTGCTTGTGCTAGGATGTTGAAATGAAAACATTACAATTTTTTGATAGCAATCCATTGGCGTACTATGATTTTTTTCAACAGGTATATTTGCTGAGCTATAACATACAGATGTGTTTCTTCTCATGAAAATAGATAGTTTAAAATGACTAATAAAGACTGAGGGCGATATATGGTATATTTCTGGAACGCTAAAAAATGGCGATTCTTTCTTAGTCATTTTGAACTACTGTTTTCATGAGAAAAAACACAACTTTATGTTATAGCTCAGAAAATAAAACTGTAGGAGAAAATCACAGTTCGCCACTGGATTGCTACCAAAAAATTGTCTGTAAAATGTTTTCATTTCAACATCCTAGCACAAACAGAAACGGAGATAATGGCCAAAGTTGAAATCGCCCAAATTTCAATTTTGGCTTATAACTCAAAAACAAAAGAAGATGGAAGAGTGCAGTTGATGGCATTGTTAGTTTCTGGAAAAAAGACGACATGAATGGCACATTCATTTCCCTCTATCTCGTTGGGTTAAAAAGTTGTAGTTTAGGTATCACCAATTTTGCCCACCCTGTACATCTTGAAACGACATCTTCCGCGGAATCTACCAACATTTCGTCCACACAAACATGTGGGACCTACTGTATATGACGATTTAGCGTTTGATGTGAATATATCGAAAAAACCGCTGATTGCTGCTGCAGAATCAAGCTTTTTACGCTTTTCTCTGTTTTCGTCGTCATCAAATCGAAGAGCTACTAGTAATATCGAAAAACGCTCGTCAGACATAACTACTCTGAAAATGTCTCTCCCTGTACCGTCTCTCGCTAGTATACTTCTTATGTCTTCATCATTCGATTTGAAAATAGTAGAATACAACAATAATCCAATAATACAACCAGAGAGTTATGTTCTATTTTATCGTTTAAAGCGACTCCTCATCTGGGATAGTTTTGATCTCATTTTGTCGGCCTCATTGAATTTGTTTCACGAATTCTAAATCATATCAACCTAGAAATGAAAAAGTGCATCATTAATTTATGCATTCTTTTGGTGCAAATTGTGGATAAAAGAGATTGAAAACCCCGAATCACTCATAAAAAATCTTTCCACAATTCCACAACATTCGATAAGAAAAAAGTGAAAATATAAGTCGCAAAGGACACTTTAACTGAGAGTTTTTTTTGAGAGATGGACCAAATCTTTGCCTCTGGACTGCCTTAATACTTCACCAAAATTGGAAGCAGTTAACCGATTCCTCCCACTTATCAACCACAACAGACTTCGTGCCTGATCTTTTGTTTTTTCAGCAACTTCTAATATTTTATCATCACTGATGACAACCGTACTCTCAATATAGGGTATTTCATTCATACTGCCTCGATAACCATCCGACTGCAACTGGTCTTCTATAGATACTACTAATGGTTCTTCTGATGCAGAATTTTTTTCCTTAGTAAGCCACAATAGACCACAGATATTACCAATCTTCTGTAGGTTGTCTTGGAAACTCTGAATTTGAGTAGGATAATGGATCAAACAACTCTTTGGTGGTTGTTTGGCAAGGATCTTCAACTTCTCTTGCTCGAGGATCCCACATACAATGAACATCTGTTTTTTAAATATCATAATGGCCATGTCTTAACACACAAGCCATGTGGTGGCACATAAATTGTCCTCTTTTGCGTGAGCACGAACAATAATCAATTTCGTAATTGAACTTGAAAAACACCTCTAAAAAAATATTTTAAAAACTTATTTATACATTTCAAAGCAGAATCCATATGATTACTTCAAAATCATAACTTTCATTCTTCTTGCTGGCCTTCACTTATGCCTTGATAATTCGTAATCCAGGATCAAAATCGCACGTTTTCAGATGACCAGATGAAATATGTACTGTTTTCGCCAAATTATTCATTAATAGCAGATAGTTTGATAATTCTCGAGGTCATGATTGATTGGTACTAAAAACACATATTTGTTCATTTCGTATTTAAATTTTTTTCCTTAGATAATTATAATTTTCATCTTATCACTTCACCTTCTACCTTTTATCACCCTTTTCTATTCACATTCTAGGTACATAAGAGCCTTCTTGGTCTATTTCCCATTACTTTTCTTAATGCGTTTTTGTATTTTGGGTCATCATCACTCTTGAAATATTCTGGCTGTATTACATCCATGATCCTTATCTATTACTCAGAAAAAAGACCACTTGAAAACCCTTCTGTCATATTTTACAAGCATCACAGTCAGGTTCATTCCGTTCTCTGTAGTACAGTGTGTACCATTAATACAAATTATTCTTGAAAAATTTTTCTTTTTTGTTTCCATCACATTATGTATAAACCGTAAACAAAAGTCATTAGGATCTAATAGTGAATGCACAATGGTTTACTTCCTATGTCTGAAAAACATTTATCGCATGTCTTAGATTGCAGTTTGACGTTATATACAATATGTAACCGGCAATGTTATAGAGTGAATTAATGTCACTGAAATTTAGTTATCATGTAATTGGAGTACTTACAGGGTAAGAAATTTTGGGACTTTCTTCAAAACAAATATTCTATATAGTATAGAATATACAAATATTCTATGTCATCCTAATAATAACTTGAACCTTTTGGGAATTTTAAGTATTGTGATACACAGATCAGTTTTAAATTATTTCAAACTTGCAAATAATTTGATATAAACAAACTTGACACATTTTCTGAGCAGTCTTGTGAAAATCTTTCAATTAGAACAAATTGATAACCACAAACTTCTATTGAGAATTCTTGAATCTGTATGATAGATTTGGTAGAAATAAGAATTCCAGTTTGTGAAGGCTTCCAAATTGTTTAGTGGCTATTTCAAAGTCAGTAATAATTTCCATGAATTCCATTAGGAATCTTCTATTTATCGATTGAATTTGCCTATGGCATTAAAAGGTTATCTTATCTATATCTAGTTTTATCAAGTTTTTCTATTGTTGTGTTGAAGAATTTTTTGGTTTGCTGTATTATCATCTCTTGGATATAATCTATGTTGGCAAGTTCGTGCATATGTTTAATTTTTTTGTACTTCGATTCAATTCAATTTGTTTATCTGAAGTCCTCCCACCTAATATCACACTAATATAACAAATAAGCCCTTGTGGAGTAATACATATTAAAAATTTGACTGTATTGTAGTGCTTATAATTTGAACAAGTCGCTTGGATGATAGGAAAGGGTTTGGCCTTTCAATGAGTAATTCAAGAAAATCTATAATAGTTGTTGTTTTTTCATGAAAAGCTTCCCTGGAGCAATAAGGAATGTTTATAGAAAAATTGTGATCAGGCCATTCAATAAATGATTTCAGTTAGAGGTAAAGTATGTCAATAACAATGGCGATGTACCTTGATGCAGTTGAGCGTGAGATCTTGAAGTAATATAAAAATTCTTTAAAATGAACATCCAACCTCAGTTTAATCAAGGAAAATAGTAACTGATTAAAGGAACTGAGAGCAGAGATACTAGTTACTGGAATGCATTCTTCCACAATTGGGTAAATAAGAGAATTTATTAAAATATTTTTTCGATTTTCTTCATTTTTTTTTATCTTCCATAAAACCATAGGGTGAATTTTCAATTTCCTTCCCATTTCTGCTAGTTTCTTCGCTGCAAAAACAAGCTGTCCAAATATTACATCCAGTTCATTCATCGTTAACTCTGTTTGTGTTGTGATGCTAGTGTTCTGCTATTGATCTAAAATCTTTTCCTGTTTCTCTATAATCCGGGTGAGTTTTTGCGTTCAAATTCTACATTTATAGACTTTTGGCAAGTTATTCTAATTTTGAGGTTAGATTTTGTTTTCATCGTAGAGGAAGGAAGTTTGTGAGTTTCTTTTCAAAATATACTGAATGAAATCTTGAAAAGCATGGAATCTCTTATATAAGTTTTCCTCTCAACTGCATATAACTGATTTTTGCCAATATTCAAGCTTAGTATGAGGATAATTGATCCATATATTGTCATCAACAACATTTTTTTTTCATTCCCAATTCCAGTATTCAGTTTATTCATCATCGATGTAATTTTCCTGAAATTATTCATGGATTATACTGAGTAAATCAGAATATATGATTCGATTATCATATATTTCGAATAAATCTTTACATAATTCCTTGTATTTCAAGTATCGTTCTTATAGCCTCATCGCCACTAGAGAATACACATTAATAATAATAATAGCAAAGAACAGCTAATAATTGATTCAGTTATCTGCAATCAAGCGTTCTCCAAGCGAAGGAATCTTTACGCTGCGTGCATAGACTACAAGAAAGCATTCGATTCCATACCTCACGAATGGTTCTCGACTATCTTGAAGATTTACAAGGTAGATCCCAATATTGTTAAGTTCCTGAAAAACGCCATGTCAACCTGGCGTACTAGTCTTCAAATGAAAGCAGCGGATGGCTTCATTACAACAGGACCTATTCCAATAAGACGCGGAATTTTCCAAGGAGATTCGCTGAGCCCTCTGTGGTTCTGCATGGCCCTGAATCCCTTGTCTCATAGATTGAATTCTACGGATTTGCCATCAAAAGCGGCAGTAGAACTATGATGAAACTAAATCATCTCCTTTACATGGACGATTTGAAACTCTTTGCAACTACGAAAAGGCAAATTCAACTAATGCTGAAAATGGTGGAAGGATTCTCGGAAAATATCAAAATGAAGTTTGGATTGGAAAAATGTCGACTGCTGAACATAACGAGAGGGAAAATAGATCGTACGTTCAAACTCAAGGATGGTGCAGAAATTCAAGTATTGAAGGAAGGAGACACATACATGTATCTAGGCATAAAACAGGCAATAAAAATCAATCAGAGCCAGATGAAGAAAGAATTAACGGAGGAGTTCACCCGAAGATTGAGAAGGATAATGAGAACTGGTCTTAACAGCAAGAATCTGACAAAAGCGATTAACACCTACGCTTGCTCGGCGCTGAACTATTCATTCGGTATCATCTCAATGTTGAGTTTCCTCAACATTGCTTTAGGACACGAATTTTCAATTCACAGTTCATAGAATTTCTTCATACTCTCATCTCTGAATGTTGGATAACGTATTTTCTTAATTCTGTTCTCTTATAAAATTTATTAAGATTGTGGAATTTTGATGCCATTTTTTTTGGCACATTCGTAAGCCATATTCTTCTGGAGTCAAACCATAAAATAAGAGCGCGCAGTGGTGAAAATATTCTGAAATTTTCCTTTTCGTTCTGCGGTAAATATTTTATTCACGATAGGATTCGGTTCTAATAGCTGATCATCCAGTGAGCTTGCTTTGTTTTGTTATAATACCATCTGAGGGTAGAGAATGGAACTCAACTTTCTTTAGGGGCACCTCTTATAGTCTTTCCGTTGGGTATCAATAATATTTTTCTCAGATATTTCTTCTGAGGCGCCCGCCATCCGCTACTTTGCAACAGTCTAGTTTTATTTCGCAGCAGCCACTCTTTCAAGAGCGCAATTTTTTTATTGTAATACTCCTCCTTTATTCTATTTTTCTCATCAAGAGACTCTTCATAATGCCTAAGCAGCCTAATCAATTTGTTCGACAGACTTGCAGTCTGTGAGCTGCTAGATTCAGTCGGTAAGCTGCTCGATGCTTTCGGTAATTCAACTTCTTCAGTGGGAAGTATGGTTTCCTCTATTACCACTGGAAGTTCATTCACATCCAAATTACTATTATTCCCCGTTTCTTCGAATATCAAATTCGAACTGGATTCAGCTACAGTTTGATCACTTTCAGCCATCAAATTTGTGATGGTTTCAAGCACCTCCCTTTCAAATTCACCACTTGGCCCAGGTTGATAGGCTCCTCCACAATTCCTAGTACTGTAGGACCTACTCTGGAACCATTTTGTCTTTGTCCTCGACCTAATATCATGCCAAGTCTGGAACACAAGATAGAAAAGATTTGTAACAAGATAAGGAAATATGAAAAGCAGGATAATCAAGTTTCTGATTTACATATGGATTTTCATCTTATCTCGGCCACTTCAATTCAATATTTAAAATCTTTATATTATTCTTAGATATGTCAATGGGTTACAGTGTAGCAAGCAAAATCTGCAACTCAAGGTCAGCGTCAATGTTGAACTGTGTTCTACAGACAAATGCTATTGGCATTTGCGATTCATAAATCAATGTAACATGAAAGTAACAACAAAACTGTTCATATATATATATATATCGGTTTCATAACGTCTTTCGTCGTTGTCCGATGCCTAATTTCCATGACCTTCTGTCATTCCACTGGTTTTCTGTCAGATTTCTTGCGCTCATCGCTTTCGAAACCCCTTCCATCCACGTCTTTCTTGGTCTTCCTCGTTTTCTTCGATTTGGTGGTACCCATTCCAGGATCTGCTTTGGTAGTCTGGTGTTATCCATCCTCTGCACGTGTCCATACCAAACAAGTTGTCTTCGTTCGATGTCTGTCATGAGAGATCCTTCTACTCCCATTCTTGCTCGAACATCTTCATTCCGTATTCGGTCTTTTCTTGATATTCCTAGTGACCTTCTGAACACATCCATTTCGGTAGCCTCCAGTTTCTTCCTATTGTTCTCTGTAATTTTCCACGTTTCTGGGCCATACAATAAGGAACTTTTTATCATCGTATCATAGATGTTATATTTTCGTTTTTTTCCTATTTCGCTGCTCCAGAAGACTCCATTCAAACAAGAGATGAGACCCCTGGCTTGGTTGATACGTTTTTTTATTTCTCGATCGTCCCTGCCTGTAATATCAAACTCCACACCCAAATATGTGTAGCTGGTGCAGGCAGCGATTTCTTCTGTATCGAGTTGGATGTTCGATAATTCACCTCCGATTGGTAAATATTTGGTTTTTTTGGTATTAAGTTCTAAACCCCACTCTTCATACTCTTCCTGCAATTTTCGGGTCATGTATTCCAGGTCTGCCTTGTCATTGGCAATGATTACTTGGTCGTCCGCAAACTGTAATGTGAACAGGCAGGTGTCTCCCAGGTATATTCCCATCCCTCTACATTTTCTTTTCCAAAGAGATAAAGCTTTGGCCACATAAATTTTAAAGAGTGTTGGAGATACGCAGCATCCTTGACGTAACCCTTTGTTGACCGAGAAACTTCGCGACAGTCGATTGCCTATTTTTATTCTGGATTCTGAGCCATTATACAGATTCTGAAGAGCTGTGATTAAGGTTTGATTGATATTCGACTGCTGTAATACTTTCCATAGTTGCTTAACCGGTACCGTGTCATAGGCTTTGTGAAGGTCTATAAACATAAGATGAGTTTCCTGGTTTGTGTTCATTCTTTTCTCTATCAATTGTTTCAAGCAGAAAACGTTATCAGTGCATGTTCTATCAGCTCTGAACCCAGATTGTTCCTCCTCCTCTTGATAGCTGTATTCGGATTCTATAAGATCTCGGAGAATCCTTCCATAGAGGCGACTCATTGTGCTCGTCACTGAAATGCCTCTATAATTACCACAGTTCAGTTTATCTCCCTTCTTATGTATTGAGGAAATATAGGCTATTTTCCATTGTTCTGGTATTGGAGCACCATTTATGAACTTGTTCACACACCAGGTCAGGGCTTCGAAGAGTTTTCTTGTTCCATTTTTTATCAGTTCTGCTGGTATGCCTTCTGGACCTGTCGCCCTGCCATTTTTCAATTTAGTTACAGCCCTTTCGAGTGTGGCAACGTCGATGTTTATTTCCTCTCCTTTGACCGATATTTCTGACGGTGAGATCGTATTATATTGACTTCTATTCTCTGTCAGCAGTTGTTCGTAGTGGTTTATCCATTTTCCCGTCGGTATTATCTGTATACCTGCCTGATTTCTTCCACTGGATTTAACTCTCTTAATGAACTTCCATGTCTCGGAACACTTAGATCCTCCCAGGTATGTATTGATCTCCATACATTTCTTATCCCACATTTGTCTTTTCGCCGCTGAAATGGTTCGCCTTGTTAATCTTTTCATTTCCATATAAGATCCTCTATCTTCTTCGGTTTGTGTATTCAGCCACTTTTGGTACAGCTGTTTTTTTCTCCTTATCAACTCTTCTATTTCGTCATTCCACCAAAGTTTATTATTTTGCAATCTGTTCTTAATACCAAGGGATTCCTCCGCTGCTGATTGAATACTATTTATTATGTTCCGATACACTTCGCTTACAGACTTCTCAGTCAAGTCCTCCAGTTTCTGATCTAATCTCTGCTGGTATAGTGTTCGTATGCTGTCATGCATCAGGCCTTCAGTGTTATAATTTTTCGAGGTAATTTCTTCAGTCTCATCGGTTATTCGAGTTTTCCTAAGATTTACATGTTTATAAGGAAACAACATCTTGGCTCTAACGATGTAGTGGTCTGACCCACATGTAACACCTCTGTAAGCTCTAACATCCTTCACTTGCACTCTGGTATTCTGTAATGTTATTACATAGTCAATAATAGATCTTAAATTTCTCGTATGTTGTACCCAAGTGTAAGTGTGAATGTCTTTGTGTTTGAAGAATCCATTCTGTATTTTAAGTTGATGACTGTCGCATATGTCAATTAGTCTTTCACCATTATCGTTGAGTGTTGTCACCCCATATGGACCAACCACTTTGCTCTGCACTCTCCGTCCTACTCTACTGTTCAGATCTCCAAGCAGAATAACCTCTCTTGATTTTCCTATCTTAGATATTTCGTCGTTTATTCTCTCAAAGAATTCATCTTTAATATTCGAGGGCTCATCATTGGATACCGCATATACGCCTAAGATTGTCACTGGAGTCTGAAACAGGTTCATATTGACCCGGATGATATTTTCACTAACGGACTCAAAATCTGTTATTTTATGTTTGTGTTTTTTGTGAATCAATAGCGAAACGCCTCTTTTGGCTCTTTGATCTTTTGGAACTCCTCCGAATATGTGTACATAATTATCTAAAATTTCTGATCCTATCCCTTTTTTCTTTGTTTCCGTTAAAACAACAATATCCATCCTAAGACTATCGCATTCTCGGGAGATTTCCACCACCTTTTCTTTCATTCCTTGTACATTCCATGTTCCAAAATTCATTGTCCTTTTACGAAGCTGTTTTCGTTTACCAGTAAATCCATCCGAAATTCCGAGGCCGGTATTAGGCTTTTTAGTAATTTAAATTTTTCACAAGTGACAGGGAACTAACCTGACGCCAAAACCCCCAACCTGGAGGACCAGGTAATTTTTATTCAAGGTTGTCTTCCTTTAGATTGACTGTCTTACTGGACTTAAGAGATCAATCTTCCCTTTTCCTAGTTCATCCGCTGTTCAAAAAGCTTTTTGACCACCGTTGACCGTGTCTTCGCCTGTATCCTAGGCAGGAGCCCTAACAGGTTGCTATCATCCGGGCCAGATGAAACCTGTTTTTTTTTTACGAGGTTGTTTCTCCTCCCCCTCACCCTTTTTCAACCTGGCTTGGGACAGGCTTCGGCGACTTATTGCGTTGCTTACATTAATGTTTAAATCACTGTTTCACTTCACCTTTGATTTGCTTTTGCATCAGATGGTGGATGAAGTTTGAATATGGCATAAGCTGCGAACCTAATCGCGCGGCGTTCCATAATCGTACCGTTCCGTTATTAAAAAGCTGGTTTCTGTTATCCCGCCAGGCTTGCGGCACGTTCGCGTAGTTTTGGAAAGAATAACACGCCCAAGGGTGATACTCTTCTCCTTCCACGAGGACAGGCTCACGATAGATCCTATACATACACGCCTGCGATGCATTAATTAACTTGGTGTTCAATGCGAATGCGCATTCAACTCGTATGAGTGAATCAGCGTATTGTCGATCCATATTGATAGGAGCCTCCGTGCTCCGTACTGTCTTCGCGATGTTAGCGAGTGAGCCGGCGAGTGATCGATGCGGACCTAAGTCCAACTCTACGTTCGTCTTTCTCAACAGCGTGGAGACATGCTCCATTATTTTGTCGTTGTAGAGAAACGTGTCAACGTCTCTCGAGAATGTTGTTTCCGACACCCCCAACGAACGCAACATTTCAATTTGTTTGCGTTTTAAATTTTGAAGGGGTAACCATCCTAGTAAATTAACCGTCGGATGATTTGTGTCTGATTCTAACGACTCGCTGTCTTCGAATTCCGAAGCTAGATCGTCACTGCCTAGTTCAGGGACTTGGGATGAAGTGTGCTCTGTAGATGTATGCACTGATAAGTATGTTCCCCTATCCTTCATTCCGCCGTCGTCCTTTAGCTCTGATTGTGTGCTCTTTCGAATGTCCCGGGTTCTCAGGGCCATGACATCAGTCCCGATCAGGCGCGGATCGTGTGCTTTACGCATCGCGTCCTTACCTTTGCAGGCTGAGCCGGTTGAGTCCGTTCCTTCGTTGAGCCGTCTTTCCGTGTTGTCATCAGTTTCGTCTTTGTAACGCAGGTCGTCGCTAAGATCCCAATCTCTTGGGGCTGAGTCATCATCTCCACTTCTAACTAATTGTTGTAAAGTTTGAGCAATGATCGCCGGGGCTGGGTAATATTCATAGCAATTGTGCGTTGCTGCACCAATCCTGCCATAACTGCCGTCCGTCGAAGGGTATATGTCAGAACCAAGGTGGAAATAACTTCCATTTGGATCTTGTACATCACCTATGCCTCTCAGGTACGCGGAAATAGCTGTCGGTACTGGAAACTGCTTGTTAGCGAAGATTTGCTCTAGCCGTCTGGAATCCGAGGTTACAATGCCTTTGTGTTTGTTTATACACACGATGCGAATCCAGAAATGTTGGATTATATAATATAACCACATCGCTTCAGGCAGTTATTTCCGCACCATCTCGTTTGCGTCGCACATCTTTTCATAGATGTTGCGCGCGAGAAGGATTAATCCATGGGCCGAGAAGCTAAATCGTTCGTAACGTGGGGCCGGTGTTATGCGTAACTCCAAGAAGTCCGTGGTCGCATCAGCGATCAGCGGATCGTCTCGGGGCTTGCTGGCCTCCCTTGATGTTAACTGGGTAGAAAGTTTTCGGTTTTGACCGTTTGAGCTGTTTGGCTTCATGATTTAAACTATACAGTTAAAATTCCAATAATTTGGAATTTGGTTGGGTGTTTTACAAATAAAAGAAAATTGATTCAGAAAACACAGAACAATTTATTAAATCAATACTTGGTATTCCCCCCCCCCCCCAGCCCTAATCACCGCTCGAAGTCGATTCTTCATTGATCTGATCAACTTTTTGACGTCCTCTTGAGGTATGTTATCCCACTCTTCCAACAATGCTGTCTTCAATTCTTCTACCGTCGAAGGGGCTTGATTTCTGGCTCGTACTCTTCGTTTTAGCTGGTCCCATAAATGCTCGATCGGATTCAAGTCTGGACTGAGCGCAGGCCAGTCCATTGTACGCATCTCGACTTCATCCAAAAACTGCTGGGTAGCGCGCTGTATGACAACGAGCATTGTTGTGCATTAAGTCCTCGCCAACAAATCCTTCGTAGGGAACAACGTGTCTCAGGAGAATATCGGTGATGTACCGATCAGCTGTAAGCCCGCCTCCTCGGCCTCCACCAGGCACGAAAACGAGCTCCGTCTTTCCCGCTAAAGAGATGCCGGCCCACATCATACAGGAACCACCGCCATATGCTACTGTTTCAGCGAAACAGCATTGGGCAAATCGTTCGCCCGGACGCCTGTAGACTCGGCCTCTTCTGTCGTTGCCATGCAGACACATTCTGCACTCGTCAGTAAAGAGAACCGACTGCCATTGGGCAATGGTCCAATTGATATGCTCTCGAGCAAACTGAAAACGCGCTTGTCAACTCAGTGAAAGAGGACTCCGCTACAGACCTCAGCATGCAATATCAATTGTATATGCCTGTTGCATATTGCATAATATGTGCATTACTGAACAAGTTATTCATAATGACAACACCGATGTCCAGAATCAAGATGATGTAGTTCCAGATAATCCTTCAATCGTTCAACATTCAGAAGGAAGAGAAACAAGAAGATGGATTATTTCAATATACTTCAATAATCGAGCGATTGTATTTTTTGGAAATGTTACATTTTGAGTGTGTGTTAATAAATGCCTCTTGTTGTAAATAAGTCCACTTATTCAAGTGTTTGAGAAGATATATGAGATTAAGATAAGAGATGAGATTCATAACAAATACCTTGTGAGCTTATATATTTAGTCGAGTTAGTGAAAATAAGATGGTGTGTGGGAATAAAGGCATAAAATAGTAACTCATTTTTCCTTCTCTTGATCTTTCAAGATATAGAAAAATTGTTATCAGTAAAAGAATGAAGTCATTATTTGAATTTATTTTCCAAAAAATTGACTAGTTTTTCATGGCTATCAGCCAATCTTCCAGTTGTTTCAGACAACCTAGCAATGTTGTCTGAAATGCCTCTCAATACCTCCAACGTTTGTTGGTGCATCAACTGCATCGAATACAAGGTGGAATTCCTACTTCCACCATTTCCTGAATTGTCCACTCTACTCTTTTTCCTGGGGGTTTCGGAAACCTCAGTTTCCCCAATCAGTGGGGTTAATGGAGGTGGGAGTAGAGATGGAGAAACTTTTATCTTTATTCCAGATGCCTCTGGCATACTATTCCCCATAGGTATTCTAGGAAGTTGCTCCTCCGGCATACTTACTTCAACAGGAATTATGGGATGGTCCTCCGGTATGGTATTTCCATAATAAAAATAATATCAAATGGTTGTACTACTAATTACTTTTGTGAAAGACAATTTTACAACAGAAACAAGAAAGGTTCAACCATGTTAAATACTTACAGTTCCCAGTTCCTTTTGGCTGTGTCCATACACAGATGCATTTCCAATCAACTGGAGAAGCCTCTTTTCATTTTCATTAAGTGGAGGCAAAGACGGACCGCCACCACCAGTTTGAGATCGCTCTCTATTTATGGCGGCTGCCTTTGCCCTCACTTTTGAT
Organism: Coccinella septempunctata; assembly: GCF_907165205.1. NCBI lineage: Eukaryota > Metazoa > Arthropoda > Insecta > Coleoptera > Coccinellidae > Coccinella > Coccinella septempunctata. Next base: position 5,602,658 of record NC_058190.1, on the reverse strand, counting down.
TTCCAGTCTGCGATGGACTGCAATAACAAATAGTAATTTACATACTATGGTTCAAATAAATAACTAATGGATAGTACGATATGCATTATGTAGGTACCGTTACCTAGATCTTTAGTGATTAGGTTGAATACAGTTGATATATTTCATTATAAATCCACTCAAGTAGTAAAAGCCAATCTAGTTTAAAAGATTTACATACTTTTTGCCATTTCTCCATTGGTTTCTGCTGATATACCAGAACTGAAGACCTGCTATATCCACACCATAGGTTAACTTTGAGTGAAAAAGGTCCATATTACATGTGTATCAAAGTTTTTAATAAATTACCTAACCATATCAAATCCTGTAAAAGTCTTTCTAGATTTAGAAAGGATGTAAAAGAAATGTTGATTATGCTAGAACCTTATAGCTTGGGGGATTACTTAAATGGGGGAATTTAAATTGGTTTTTTGTTGACGTCATTTCATTTCTTATGTAGTTTATGTAAAATTTGAAATAAAGAAGATTATCTATCTATCTATCTATCTATCTATTTAAAATGGTGCTTGCTTCTTTCCACAACTCATCATATTTTTTTTTCCATTTACAGCTTCGAATTTCTTCGTCAATATTTCTGGAATCCAGAAATACCGTCCACTGCTGCTGGTTTGTTTTTACGCTTCGGTCCATGGTTTCTGAAACATTAAACAATTGGAGTATTTGTACAATATAGAGTTCTTTACATTACCTTCACGATTGGAAAGATTCTAAAGAAAGAAATATTAATGAAAATTCGTATCTAGATTGAACACAGTATTATTAACTTACCTTTTTCGAAAAGGATCATATTCGCAAGTTGCCTTTAGGATATCATTCAAGAGGCATAGATTAATATTCAAGAAATATTCTTCGCTTAGTTGGCAGTAGAAATATATGGATGAACTAAGTAACATAATTGTATACTTATAACAATTTTATTAAATTTGAATTTAATTCTAATAACAAACAGAGTGAGCGTTAATTTTTTTTTTACTTTGACAATTGACATATTACGAAATACATGTGAGCAAATCCAACCAATCATAACACGACGACGTGGCGTTTCTTCAAACCACACACTACTGTTTTGGAAGGCGGCACAGTCTCTAGCGAAGTGTGATCTGAGTAGGAAGCAAGTTGGTTGAAAACAGTTTTTTTGTAATTGTGATTATTGAATATGAAACATTCAATCGTTCAAATTGCCACATTATATTTACTATGGAAAAAGAGAAAAGAGAAGAAGAAAAAGAGGAGAATGTGGGTACATGCAATCGTAGAGGAGAGAAAATCGAAAGGACAATTCACAAATTTGTTTTTTGAATTAAGGAAGGATGAGGAAAAATTTTTCAATTATATGAGAATGTCAATTAGTTCGTTCGATGAATTGCTCAACACTATGAAAAATAACATAACTAAAACAAATACTCGTATGAGAACATGCATTTCCCCAGAAGAAAAATTAGTTATCACTCTCACGTATGTAGTTCTTGGGCTATATCTCTCTTTTTCTCGAAATATTGTTGTGGAGAACACAGATTCTACATATGGCGAAAATTGATACTCTAATTGGGAAAGGTGAAGCGAATACTTTCTATCTTGATTTATGAATATTCATTTCAAATTCAAAGTTACAATGAGATCAATACAAAGTTTAAAAAAATAAAGGAAATTAACAAATCTCTTTTTGCTTGAGAAATGTAAATGTATAAAAAATTTCAAGGAGATTTGGAATGTAAACAAACATTTGAGTACATGGAAAAAAATTATAATAATAATAATAATAATTATAATAGTAATAAACTAAAAAATGCTGGATTGAGAATCATCATCTCCAGAGAAATGGCTGAGATAAGATTGAACTGAGTCCGCTGCCGAATCACTCGCTTCCGGATTCCTACTTTGTTCTCGCTGTTCTGCCAGAGATCGCTTGTTATTAATTCGTTGTAGATCCGCAGAATGAATAGGTTGTTGTTGATTGTGATTGTTTATTTGGTTTTGATGAGTATATGGAGTGTACCCTTGCTGCTGCTGAAACTGTTGTGAATTGTAACTTGGGTGTTGTTGGACTTGTGGAATGTAACATGGCTGTTGTTGAATATGATGCGGAATGTAACCTGGCTGTTGATGAGTTTGTTGTGCAGCAGATTCGTATTTACTCAGAACTTGCAGAATTTCTATTCTGCATTTAGTATTCGATAATTTTGGGAGAGAAGCAAGAGAAGGTACCAAAGATAGCAAAAACTGTCTGTTGTCGTCATTATCATGGTAATCAGAACTCATCCTTTCCTCATAGGTTTCCAACGAGCATAGCAGCTTTTCTTCTATGAGATTGGATCTTTTTTTTCTTATCAATCGTTTCGTAGAGGTGGGTGTTGCAGTTGACGGATTGGTGCGCTCTTCGACTACTGTACTACTTAAAGTATCACTGATTTCTTTTGGTGTAACTGTGTCTTTAAGAAACCTCAATTGCTTCGAGTATACATAAGGTGCTTTTTTTTGGCACCATCTCCAGACTTTCCTCGTTGATATACAAGATCTCTGCAGTATCTGTCTAGTATATTCTTCCATTTTTTTATGCAGCAACTCCCTTGTAGGAATCAATTATGAATTCATCAGATTGTTGATATGTGAAAAAAAGTACATTATTTTGTATTTTTGTTTTAGATATCTTGCTACCAGATGTTCCTTAACAGATAGTGTAGATACACTATAATTTCCGAGTGGGAAGATCTACTGCCAGCACTATTATTAAAGATGTCTGTAAAGCTATTTGGGTCTGTTTACTTGAAAAAACAATACCAAAACTATGTTCAGAGAAGTGGCAAGAAATCGCACAAGGATTTGAAAGAAATGCAAAATTCCCTAACTGCATCGGTGCCATTGATGGCAAGCACATAAGGCTTAAGCAACCACCGAATAGTGGTTCCATGTATTACAACTACAAAAACTATTTTTCAACCGTTTTGTTTGCCATGTGTGATTCAAATTATTGCTTTACCTATACAGGGTCTTTCACGAGGAACCTCACCCATATTTATACGGGAAACTACTGAACGTATTTTCATGAAATTCAGCACTTATAAGTATTTCACGATGCTGATGAAGTCTAAAATATTTTCAAGGCATGAGCACCTCCGGTTTTTCCGGAAATGACGTCAACTTCCGTTTTTCAAATTAGAACACCATTTTTTTATTGCAGAAATAGATTCCTTAGAAAATTTCATGTTATTTTGATGTAACATTTTTCAGTTTTGGTTGGAAAATTCTCTCTGAGCGGGAAAATTCGAAAAAAAAATCGAAAATAGAGCTCCGCTGAAACAAGAATAACTTCGAGGTTTTTGGATGGAAAATTTTCATTTTTGGGATTTTTCAAGATGTAAGATTGATGTATCCACTTTAAAAATCGAAATCGCGATTCATGATACAGGGGGTGAAAAAATCGCTTTCAAAGTTAGGGATGACAAAATCGTGAAAAATCAATTTTTTCAAATTAGAACCCCATTTTTTTATGGCAGATATTGAATCTACGTTAAAAAATAATGTGAGTGTATGCATCACACCCTTGCCCTAAAGTGGATATTTTCTGAGTTATTCACAAAAAACTGTTTATTGTCTTGAATTTTCAGCTATTTCTTTTCCCTTCACGCCAAAAAGATGAAATTTTCAGGAACTGTTACTTAAACCATGTTAAGATTTTACTACCCTAATATGCAAGAGAAAAAAGTTACAGGTTGTTCCTAAATAGATGGCGAATTTTGATTCGAATTTGTATCGGAAACCTCTTTATTTCAACTAATCGGCCATCGGTTTTCTCTCCAGTGATAAATAAATAATTCCTTATGAACCATATGCAAAAACTTACCATGTTTTACATTCTTTTTTTTTTAATGATAGATATCATTAATTACATCTGCCAAATTCCTCTTTATTCAGTAGCATTTGGTGATAATTCGTATTAAGTTATAAAATCGATCACTATGCCTAATTTTACCAATGAAGATTATTTAAATCTCATTCTACTTCATGGAGAATGTAATAAAGTTGTTTCAAACTTATCGTTTCGCTTGGACTTCGGGTTTTTCGTTCGGCTGTCCCGACAGTCGGGCGATTCGTCAGGAGCGTCGACTAGAGAGAGGTCGGAGGGGGGCTTCTCTCAATTTTTAACACCTTGCTTCAGAATACCATTTTCATGGCCTAAAATTGTTTCAAAAATTTCGACGAATCCTATTTCTATCTTCAGGTATCTGTGGCACTCTTTGTCAGTTAACCTTTCAAGGTTAAACATATTTGGAATGAAATTTTCGCATTACTGTGATTCAAAACGGAAGATATTCTTGACGAGTCGTTTATTGTGTACATACGTAGTAGTTATTCTGTAAGCTGTAAGCTAATTTTTAACGGATGGTAATACTCGCTCATGTTAAGGATATATTTTGGAATCATCGTCACTATCATAATCTTCATCATTGTCAGTGTCTGTCATCATAAAATCAAATTTATGCATTTATGCAACGTTGAAGCAACGACTGAGACTATTCTGCTAAGACTGTGATAGTGACAGAATGACAATCATGCATAAATATATCCTAACATATCTGGTTATTCTCTAAAAACTGGATAAACGTACATATGTAGGTGAATTTAGACCTTCGTGTATTAAAGACGCCTTAAATATCAATCTAAATTTCAACATAAATGATGTAGAAGTAGAATAACCACTGAGAAAAGATGAACGTGATAGATAATCGACTAGTCAGCTAAACTACTGTAAGATGTTCCTTCCCAATAGCACACTACAAATCAGCGTTGCTTACGGCCGTTTTCAATAAACTTATCTATCCATTGTTTCAGTTACTGAAGATAGACAAACCATCTGATTTCGTTTCTATGATCTATCTGTAGATATATTTTAGAATGGTTTCCAATCGTTAGTAAGTGAAACGATGGATACATAGGTTTATTGAAAACGGCTGTTAGTCCACGACGAACAAAGATAAGATATATTCTTGGAACATTGAAATGAACACGAAGAGAGAGAAGTGATATTTAGAATATCAAAGAATACAATCCATCATTACGTGAAATACATAATATAAGAATGTTTCAGAAATATGGATGTGCCGGAACTGTCGGAAGTCTGAAAATATTCATATATAAGTAGATCAATCTTCGAAAAGATGGATATCTATACCTCTGTTGGAGCCAATGAACCTTGTTGAAATCGACAAATTACCGATCGAATTTATGTGAATAAAAGGTATTTTCGGAACATTTTGATAAGGCACAGATGCCATTGATATAAACTAAAAACAAGTTTGAATAATTACCGACGACCACATAAGACGTACGGAATTTCGTGAGACATTATTGAAATTGAATAAAAACACAGTTTTCTGGATATAGAAAACCCCATCCATCCGTTATACGCTATTGGTCTCGGAAAATTCAAAATATTCCTGTGCTCCAAAAAATGATATTACAGGAATTTGAGGGGAGAGTCCATCTTCGTTATCTATGGTGATCTGATCGCTGACAAATATATGCAGCTTCACCGAAATCAAATTATTCCGAAAATTCAGCAATTGACAACGATAACTGAAAGTATAATTGGTAGGTATTTCAGTGTGGAGTTTTTATTTCTCCGTGAAAACCAGCTCGATTTATTTAGGGGACATTCGGCTACAACAGGATGGGTGTCCACATCATAAAGAACGAGAAGTGAGAAAATCTCCCAGACATTTCCAGATCGTTTGGCATCTACATATCTCTGAAAATCTGAAAATAAACTTTGAAAATTTTGCGACTGCCAGCCAACTTACGCCAAATACTGTACTGGCAGATAACCTATCAATATAAAAGATTTGGCTATTCTCTAGCAAAATGAGGTGGATTATTTGTGTTGTGTTTTTTTGACTTGAGTTGTTCTCATTCATTTTGCCGAATTTAGCCTTATGTTTCTTCAATTCCTAGAATATATCCTATTTTCAAAGTCGTTGTAACAAAGAGGAAACAGAGCAAGAACATCTCATAAACTGCGTCTGTTTCCTAACAAACACAGTTGCTCCAATATTTTGACATGAGAGAGAAAGACATGAGATTCTGGTAGGAGTCTTGTTGACGCTCCAGCTAGCTCAAAGTTAGTAACAGTAAGAGCAAAGATTAGAGAGAACTAGAGAGCGTTTCGCTCTTAGAACATAGATACATGGAATGGACATTCAGTGCTACGAATGAATTGTTTGTAGTACACACATTCGATGTTCCTTTGTCTAGCGCGACACTAAGGCAGTGGCGTTATATTGAAAAATTTACAAACTTCCTATCTATTCGTACTGAAAATTGATGTGTCAATGATGTCTGAGTCAACTATCTCAATAGGGAATACTACTTCTGACGAAAATGATGTATCTTTTATGAAATATCTTTGAAACGTAACATTTTGAAATAACCATTTCAACCGTTTCCCAGAAAAAATATTTTAAGCACCTAAAAATGAAAATGGGTATTTAAAGTTTAAAGCGTTTTATGAGAATTGCACAAGCTGGCAACATCGACTGATATATGCCTTGATAATAAAGGACAACAAATGCATTATCTTGATGAGATAGACAAAGATGGCTGTCTATGAAGTCTGCAACGAACGAGGAAGGTCGTAAAATTTTATGGGATTTTTATGGCCGGTTGCAGTTGAAGCTGGCCACTAAGTACGCGCCTGTAGATAACAGCTGTTATTTTATTAACAAGCTGATCGGACATTGTCCTTTTCATTGTCTTGTATACGCTGTTGCCGAATCGTAAACTCCGCACAAGGCGATTTAAATTTTAAAACCCCATATTTGAATGACGATTTTGAATAGTTTTCGCGGTGAATTTGAATAAATCATGAATGAAACCATAGACATAACCCCAAAGAGACGAAACATTCCCTTATAAACTGTTGTTTTGTTGTGACTCCCACATTAAAATTCCTTATAATGAGTGGAACAAAGACACAATATCGGAGCTCTTCGTTCAGACATCTTTACTGGCAACACTGTATCGAATCTTTCCTCTCGATGCCCATAGGCGTGCGAGTTGAAATTTCTACTTTACTAGTTTAGATGATGTAAATGATTAATGATAGTTGGGGAAAAATAGTATTGTGTGCCTGTCATATAATCTTTTCTCTTTTGAGCAGCCACTGCTTAAAAGCTCCCTAAAGATGGTATCTACCTAAAAAGCGGTGAATATCATGCCGACATAGCAAAACAACACCAACATTTTTTCTATTCCTTTCTTGCTCCCATATCATTATATGGGAGCTCAATTCCAGTGAAAAAATTAAATATTGTTCTTCAGGTGCCACCTTTAGACACCTGAATCAAAGCAGGCACTACTAAAAAAAAGACTATTTTTTGACCCCTTAAATTTTTTCGAAATTATCTATTTACGTCCTGCAATGTTTTTATTCTCAGATATTCAAGTGATTTCATTCGAATAACTCCTTTAATTGTATTGACATTGTGGAACCATAAAAAATTTACTTCTTAAACATTCAAAGTTTATTTACAAAAAACAAAATTTATTTTCAAAAATCAAAATTTATTCACAGAAAACAAAATTTATTCACAAAAAACAAAATTTATTTACAAAAACAGAATTTATTTACAAAAAACAAAATTTACTTACAAAAAACAAAATTTATTTACAAAAAACAAAATTTATTTAAAATCAAAAAAATTTATTTAAAATCAAAAAAATTTATTCATTCCCTACAACTTTCGTTAGTAGAGCTCTAGATCTATTTTTTCTAAGAGATTCTAAATGCTTGGCGGTTTCATGGTGAATCCTAAGTTTAAAATAATGTTTCAATATTAATTTTATGATTGCTATACAATGCCCTTGTAGTGGATCATCATCATACAGATGATCTCCAAAGGCTTCAAACAAAGATTATAGAGTAGGAAGATGGGAAACGACCCTACTAATCTAGTACTAAAAACCGACTACACTTTGGGCCTGTGTTTCACATACTGAGAAATTAGATGGCGCTGAAATCGTAATGTCAAACAGTAAAATTACAGTTGTCTGCTTTGTAATTTAAGGGCGCGAAATTCGAATTTTATTCCTTGTATTGGATTCGAATATCGACTTAATCGAGACCAGAAAAAAACATCCTGAGCGACAAAACAGTACCAGGGCTTTGTTTCGTGATCAGGATGTTTTTTTATGTAAACATTGTTTTGAATCAATTAATATTAATGAAATACTCTGTTAGATTTGCTATATTTTTATTCGAAATTTATAAAAAAATATGACAGACTTGAAGATTTTATAGGGTATATTTAAAGGTGAGGTTTTTTTTGACATGTACAACTGGTGAGAATAATTGTGTCGAAATTCTCACTTTTGAAAACACCTGTATACAAATAATACAGCTTTGAATGAAGGATACAAAAGTACATATTGAATATTATATATCAAAGTTCTTATTTCCATGCAATAAATTTTTTTGAGGCAATAGAATTTGTTGAATTTGTACAATCTTTATCAGAAATCTAAATGAACAAATAATCGATATAGGTACCATATATTTTGCATTCCAAAGAGTTGATTGTTAATTTCAGTTTTCGGATCTTTCTATCACTTCTGGGGAAAGACTTGGAAGTATACAGATTGTGGGAACTTCTTTCAGGTACACTCGAAAGACTATCTGAAAAAGGGAAAGCTCTTGTAATCTGCTTTCATAATAAAACAATTAATTCAATATATTGCATAAATTTTCTCATATATAAGATGATAATTCATTCAATTATTTTTGTCACCGATATCTATGACTTACTATCAGTATTCGTCGTAACATTTTCAATCTGCTTGCTTTCCATTTAATGTGACCTCTCCATGAACGGAATGCTTCCTGCATGTAAAAAAGATATGCATTCAATATATGATAAATGAGTAATGAATTCAGTTATGCAATGCAGATATCTAGGAAGACTTACCCAGTATTCGATGTATCAGTTTCAAACTGCTCGCCCTCCATCGCATGTGGTTCCTTTGGTGGCCCTTTCATGCATGGGATGCTTCCTGCATACAGCAACTTGCGTGGATGAAAAGATTCAAATTGAATTCAAGTAAAATGCAAAGATTTTAGATTATAGAACCTAACTCTATAATCTTCGGTAGAATGTTCACTGCACATGGTGTAGCTTTTACTCAAGTCAATCTTGACGCCCGGAAAATTCTATCCACTTCAGAACACTGAAAATAAAAATCAATAAACATCCGAGTCACATGGTACGAGTTTCAATACTTACGATTCCATTTTCTTTGGTAAATTCAAAAAACTTATATTCGGAGAATCCCAAACGGCAGTTTCAACAGTTCTTCACCATACAATATTTTCCATACGACATTTTGAGCAAAATCTTTGATTTTGAAGTTTTCACTATATACACGAATAACATCGAAATAAGGTGATTAGAACGAGCGAGTTGAACGAGCGGTACGAAAATCAAAATGTAAACAAAACGGCCATGTTGAAATATCTCCATGAAATGCCAAATGGCCCTTGAATAAATATTTTAACCAGTCTTAGTATTTTAATACACAACGGAACCACCAGGCGGCGCTCACGCAAGTGTAGTTGCTTCGTTTCCCATCTTCCTTCTCTATAATCTTTGGCTTCAAATACTGAAACATTCAAATTCTGGACCGTGTTTGTGATTAAAATGTCCATAAGATTCTTCACTCTTGAATCCAAGACTCCGGAGGTGGTCCTGTTATAAAAGCGAAAATATTTTTCGGCTGCCTTGCAAACACTCGTTACCATTTCACTTGCTTTATGTAAATTTCCGTAAGTCTTTCTTCTTTGAAGGTCAGAAAGGGCTGCGCTGCCTTCCAATACAGAAGCACATTTTATGCATGTAATGCATTTGAGCACACCCCTTACCACAAATCCAGAAATGTATCCCACAATATCTTCTACATACATTGTGAGATTCCATGCTGTACAATAATAATCATAATTTTCTACATCCTTTTTAGTCCTCTCCATGAAATTTAGAAAATCTTCTTCAAAATTTCTCCCAGAGTCATTTGTTGTTATCCTTGAACCTGAGCCGCAAGTTAAAATTGTGATCATTTCTAGATTCACAGCGTTGCCACTGTCTGAAGCGACAATTTCACTGTGAACTAGAAGCCTTTTGTATGAGGCTTCGAATTGCCTTGCTGTGGGATTGTTATTATACCCTCCCTTGCTTCTGATAGCACCAAAAAATAACTCAAGGCGATCTTGAGACAATTTATAAGTTAAAATGTATTTCAAATATCTTTTTTCGACAACATATTCGAAATACATTTGTTTTAAACTCTCCATACATATTAATAGTCCCAAAAACCCGGTTTTTCTTTGGCTCTGCAGTATGGAAGTGTTATTTAATTTCAAACCAAAAAGGAAAATTTTCATTTTTTCAATGAATTCTAGGAAGAAATTTGCTGTTTCTGCAGAAAATGCTTTCTTGAAACAATATTTGGCAAATTTATTCCTAGAATTCAGCATATCGAACATATTATTGAAATTCAGAATGAATACAAAAATCCTAAGATTTAGCTACTTTCACCTACTTGTTTACTGACAACGTGTTGCTTCTTAATCTAACGAACAGAGAAAGAGCATAAGCACGTTCTCCATTTCTTTTCAACTCATAAGGAGAAGAAATTTGCAGTGTTGCCATAAGTTTGGCTCAAATTTCTTTAACACCATGGCCTCTAGCGTATAATGTATGATCACATTATATAACAAATTTTGCTACATATTTATTGATGGAATATTTAAAGATACTATCATTATTTCAAAGTGCAATAATATAATTGAAAGAAGAATGAAAGAAATTAGTCTCTTTAAATAATTCACTGTCGGGTATATGGGAGAGAATCTCACAAACTGTTAAGTTCGGCAACATAGGAATATAAGAACCAGTGACAGTGAAACCGTATTCGTTCCAGTCGGACAGCTAAGTTTTCAGAGGCGACACTTTTGAATGTAAATAAACGGGTCTCTTGGGTTTAGTCTATGAATGAAACTCATAATAATTATTCAGTTTAAACTTGCATATGCAGTGATAACCCAAATCGAGGAAAATTCCCTATTGTGATTGGCGACACTAAGCAACTATCTCATTCCAGTCTTTGGAATGTTTATTTTTTTTCATTCCATGTATCTATGTTCTGAGGTTTGGCTACTATCTCTCAGGGAAGTAATTTCTATTTTAGGCACGGCATTTCATCTTCAATAATTTGAGTTCTGTTCATGGCACGAAAAGTGAATTATTCGTCATTTTTTGTATCGGACAGCTACTAGATGTTCTCATGAATATTTTTTGTTGATTCAGTGTACTATAGATAAAAAAACTGCCTTTAGGAATAAGGATTATAAATATACGACTTGATGAATAAATTTTAAATAATTAAAAAATTCAGACCGATTCCATTTGCTTCGAAACAAAAGATGGCGCTTGCGTGATGCAAGTCGTTCCTTCTCTATAAACTTTGAGCTAGATCACAGCGGTCCAGTTGAGTAGTCGATAATTCAACTCGTTCATGTATCCCTTCGAGTAGTTAAATTTGAATGTCAGGATGTTTAATTGAATCTCATGAAACTCATAAAGTTCGATTATCCGAACAGAATGGTACTGAGTGGAGATATGAAAATGCCACAGCGCACTGGATCAATTTTTAATCAATAAATAATAATAATTATAATTATCTGATAAGCATTGAACAACTGGTCAACTGTTCCTCTCGTGCGCACCATGCAAAAATTTTATTTCAAATCTGTATCTAACCGGTCTTCTCAAATTTCGAACCTGAAGATGGCATCGTAAGAGCGAAACACGTGTAGTGGTCAAATATTTCATTCTAGTGAAAATCATCAGGTATCTGCCCCACCGATTAAATATCAAATACTAGCGGACCCTATATTATCACATGAAATTCAACATCAACGCAACTTCAAATATAGTGTGAGTTTGATGTTTTCATATATACAGGGTGTTTTCAAAGGTGAGGCTTTTTTTGACAGAAGGTTTTTGACATTTACTAATTCCACCAAAAATTGTCTATATAAAGTATTCAAGATGGCTGAGCTACAACCCTTAGAGGTACGACAAAATTTCATCAAATTTCAATTACGGGACTGTGGAAGGTGACGCCGGCATCGGAAAAACGAAACAAAACATAAACATATGGCTGGACAATGAATGGTTCAGCACCAAGTTAATCGGATTAAAGGCATCAAGTCACTTGAGAGAATAAAATAATTGTTGAATCGTGCAATTTAGGGTAAAAAAATGTAGAAAACAACACAGGGTGTTCCTAAATTGAACGTACAAACGAAAAGGGGGACAAATAATCTGTGTTCATTTTGGTTTGCATTTTTTGAGAATTAATTATCCTTTGATTTTTAAACAGTTTGTTGTGTACAAATTTAACTTACAAAATGAATATACTTCTATGTATAATAATATATTCTTATTACTTTAACATTGTAAATGTTTTCCCGTTCTCATGGAAAACTGATGAAGCGGAAAGAGCTTGATTGTTTAATTTGGCACTGATGTATTCTTGCTGTAGACGGGCCACCTTGAGCTGTTCTAGCAGCACTAATCGCTGAAGTTGACTATTACTTAGTTTCCTAGTTTCCTCGGTTTCGTGGGCCATGGTCCCATCTTCAGATGGTTCTGCTTTCCGTTTTACAATTTTTATTGCTGGTTTTGGTGGAATCTGGGCTGTAACATCGCGGACAAACTGCATTGGTGCTCCTACGTCAAGACCACCTGCAAAAAGGAGTCGAAATTGCACATAATACATTATTTTTGGGGTATAGTTTTATTTGTTTTCCTGCAATTTCCGCGACGGTGGGGTTCACATCCGCCTGCTTCGCTTCCATCATTATCGTTTCCCATGGTAGTAACTATGGAATACGTTTGTTACCTGTTTTGTTCTTGTCGGTTTTCTTCTTTAATCTTGTTTTCATATTTCCCATTTTTTTCATTAATGCTTTCGAGGTCATATCTTTGCCATACAGTTGTCTGTACTCTGACACAACTCTCTCAATAGCTGCTTGCTTCTTCGCTTTTTTTGCTGGGAGTTGAGATTTTTCCAATATTTCCGAGTATTGTTTTACCCTTTCTGCAATGAACTTGCATTCGTCGGTGTCTTGTGACTCTAATTGGGAGTCTGATAGTTCCTCGTCACTTGCCATCTTAACACAGCTCACCTAAAATAATCAAAACTTCGAGTACAACTCAACTTCCAAGTAGCAGCAAACACTCTATACTACTAATAACATAATCGCTATCCTGATGTACCTGCAAGTTGCAACTTGTCGGCAACATCTAGGTGAAGTGCGTCGTACCCGTAAATTGCGCGTCTCTATACCTTTTCCTCTTTTCGTGAGGATTTGCTTGCAAAGAAAAGGAAAAAATTATGAATACAAAGTAAAGCAAAACCTTTTCCTTCTACCTTCTCCTTGGGACCTCTACCTTTTACTTCTACCTTTACCTTTGAAGGAAATACTTCATTTTTATAAATACGGCCTAATGTCTCCAATTTTAGAGGAGGAAAGGATTCAGAAAAAACATCAGTAGAAAACGTCAAAACTGGTAACTGGTGGAACCAAGTTTTTAAGTTCTACTAGTCTCCCAAGCGTTTATATTGCATTTTCTTGTAATTATCAGTGCATTGCTAGTTATTTTGACATATTTGTAGGAATGCAGATTTTGAATTTTTATAGAGAAAGTAATAATAATAATAATAATAATATTACTACAAAAAAGCATTCGATTCTATACCTCACGAATGGCTCTTGACGATCTTGAAGATTTACAAGGTGGATCCCAATATTGTTAAGTTCCTGAAAAACGCCATGTCAACCTGGCGTACTAGTCTTCAAATGAAAGCAGCAGATTGCTCCATTACAACAGGACCTATTCCAATAAGACGCGGAATTTTCCAAGGAGACTCGCTGAGCCCTCTGTGGTTCTGCATGGCCCTGAACCCCTTGTCTCATAGATTGAATTCTACGGACTACGGATTTTCCATCAAGAGCGGCAGTAGAACTATGATAAAACTGAATCATCTCCTTTACATGGACGACTTGAAACTCTTCGCATCTACCAAAAAACAAATGCAACTGATGCTGAAAATGGTGGAAGGATTCTCGGAAGACATCAAAATGAAGTTTGGACTAGAAAAATGTCGACTGCTTAACATAACGAGAGGGAAAATAGAAGATGGTACGTTCAAACTCAAGGAAGGTGCAGAAATTGAAGCATTAAAGGAAGGAGACACATACAAGTATCTAGGAATAAAACAGGCAAGAAAAATCAATCAGACCCAGATGAAGAAAGAATTAACGGAGGAGTTCACCCGAAGATTGAGGAGGATAATGAGAACTGGTCTTAACAGCAAGAATCTGATAAAAGCGATTAACACCTACGCTTGCTCGGCGCTGAGCTATTCATTTGGTATTATCTCTTGGACGATCACCGATTTAGCAGCTTTACAGAGAAAAATAAGGACGATGCTGACTAAACACAATAAACATCACCCCAAAAGCTCAATAGAACGGACAGAGCTGCCACGACATCTTGGGGGTAGAGGAATTGTTGATTTGTCCAACCGTATGTCCCAGGAAATTGAAGGACTTCGAAAATATTTCTTGAGCAAGGCAGCTTCGTCAGAACTCCATCGAGTAGTTTGTGTTGCTGATAGTTCTACACCATTAAAGCTACAACAGGATCACTTGGAAACCGTCGAACACTCTGCAGAAAGTAAAATGCAGAAACTGATTGGCAAACCTTTGCATGGGAGGCACCAGAACGAGGTCAACCATGATTACGTCGACATATCTGCGTCGAACTACTGGTTGACTTCCGGAAGGTTGTTTCCTGAGACAGAGGGCTTCATGCTCGCCATCCAGGATCAGGTGATTCCAACAAGAAATTACATGAAGTACATCGCCAAGGATGCCTCAGTGGCGGACGATAGCTGTCGTTATGGCTGTGCGACACATGAAACTATCCAGCACATCACCGGGGGATGTCAGAAGTTCGCGGGCACGGAGTACAAAAATAGACATGATGTTGTTGCCAAGATTCTTCACCAAGAATTGGCACTAAAACACCAACTTCTAACTTCGAAAAAGGTTCCTTATTACAATTACCATCCGGATGCTGTGCTGGAAAACGAACATCACAAGCTCTACTGGGATCGCACGGTTCTCACAGACCGAAAAATAACCCACAATAGTCCAGACCTCATATTGCTCAATAAGGATGAGGACAGAGCACTATTCATAGACGTGGCAATTCCAAATAATACCAATCTTCTAGATAGGCACACTGAAAAAATTTCAAAATACAGAGATCTCGAGGAACAAACCAGAAGACAGTGGAAGCTGAAAGATATCAAGACCATCCCTATTGTCATTTCATCTACAGGCCTGATACCGAAGAAACTACTAGAGAACTTGAGGAAACTTCAGTTGGACGAAAATATCTATAGAGTCATGCAGAAGGCGGTACTGCTCGGAACGGCGAGAACTGTACGCAAGTACATGGGGAATGCAGAGGAACACCGTCTGCGCGGACAGGAAGTGCGGGTGGAGCAGGAATCCAACCTACAGCAGGGAGGCGAGGAGCGACCCGGACCCGACCACCACCACGAGCCCGAAAACCTGGAAAGGGTTCCAACAGAGCTTAATCCTTTTGATATCTAAGATATCTGGGATAAGTGAATTTTCCTCTGGAGAGGAGTGTGAAAGCCGCAAGGCTAAAGTCATAATAATGTCTTTATTTTCCCAATTCAAACCTCAAGGGGAAGTTCACCTAGTAGGTGCTCTACCACTTAACCCTTGTTATGTGACACAATTTGGAATAAGCATTAAAGAGAGAGAAAAAAAAAAGTTAAACAACAATACAATTTCAATGAGCAGAATTTACAAAAAAAAAAATAAACATAAGAGAGGTGTATCTGGAACAACGAAAACAATCAGATATATTATGCATACAGAGCCTGAAGGAGATGAGCCCTGACTTCTCTCTTGAATCTTACGAGAGTAAACGTTTTGAACTCATTTGGCACTGCGTTATAAAATTTTACCACATTGTACCCGAAACTCCTCTGGAAGATGGCCGTTCTGTGCTGGGGACAAGAGAGCAGATTCCTATGTCTTACATTCAGATTATGAATATCAGTTCTATACCTCAGTTTGTTGTAAAGATATGGCGGACATTTCTCAATTATAATTTTATGATAAGTACACAAGGCATAATACTCAAAACATTTTTTTATTGGTAACCAGTTCAGCGCCTTTAGCATATGCGAGACATGCTCATATTTCCTAATCCCATATATGAACCTGATGCAGCTATATTGAACACGCTGTATTCGACCTAATGTTTCTTGGTCAAGACAAAAGCTGTAGACAGTTGAACTATAATTAAATTTTGACATGACCAAACTCTCACACAAGACCCTCTTTGTAGTAGTAGGCAAATAAGATCTATGCTGGTAGAGCATCCTCAGGGCCCCATAAGCTCTCCGGATCAAACACATAACATGCTCACGAAATCTCAACGAGCTGTCCACAATCAGGCCCAAGTCTCTTACGTTCTCCTGGAAATTAATGGTATCACCGCGGATCACAGGCCTGAAATTATTCTCAACAAAGTTTTTATTATTTTTAGACCCAAAAATTATAGAGAATGATTTCCTTGCATTCAATATCAAAGAATGTTTTTCCGCTATAAGTGCCAACCGATCTAAATCTTCATTCATTCTAACAGCTGCGGTATCAAAATTATTCATGAGGAAATCAAAAAGAATCTGAAAATCGTCAGCATACATATGAACTTTTCCATGAAGGATACTCTTGGTGAATTGGCTGGTGTACACTATGAAGAGAAGAGGCCCAAGAACCGAGCCCTGGGGAACTCCGCTCTGAACAGATTTAGCGCATGAGGTCCTGTCACCCAACTTCACAAACTGCGAACGTCCAGCAAGATAGGAGCTCAGAAGGTTAAGAGCCTCACCTGACACTCCACAAGACTTCAAGATAGCCAAAAGGATATCATGCCGCACAGTATCGAAGGCTCTACTGAAGTCCAGCAAAAATAAAACAGAACATCTGGATTCATCAATGGACTGAAAAATGTCATCAGTCACATCGAGAAGTGCACTGGTTGCACTATAACCCGGACGAAAACCAGACTGAGTCGCAGGCAGAATCCCATTCAGCTCGAGATATTCGGAAAGTTGGACTGCCATTATCTTCTCTAAAATTTTAGATAATCCAGGTAGTATACTGATCGGTCTTAGATCAGAAAGCTCCTTTGGAATACCTTTTTTCGGGATAGGTGTGACACGGGCACATTTCCAAGAAGAGGGGAACTTAGAACTGAGGATAATGCTGTTATAAATGTTCACAAGAAATGGAAGAATATGAGGACAGCAAATTTTAACAAACGATATCGAGATATTATCAGAACCTGGCGCACTATTCTTAACTTTTTTGAGAACTTTGATTATGTCATTTTCATCTACTAGGCGGAAACTGAAAAGTTCAGAACTTATTGGATTATCCCCGTAATAGTCAATAATCGATTGGTCTGAATTATTAGTCGGAATATCTAGAAAATAATCGTTGATTTCATCAGGATCTTTAAACGTAGAATCGACATCTGATCGCGACTCATTCAAAATCCCCAAGGACTTCAGCTCCCGCCACTGTTCTTTACTGGACGCATTCATCGACATATTCTGAAAATACATTCGTTTTTCTCTCGTTATAGCATGATTAACCAAATTTCGCAAACGTCTGTACTCCTCCCACCTCTCTCTTGATCTACTTCTTCTATATACTCTCCCAGCTTTGTCCCGCCTCTTCATCAATTCCCTCACCTCATCGGTCATCCACGGCGCATGCCTTTTAGAAATTCTGACAATTCTAGGTGGAAAATGTTTATCAAAAAGATTCACCAACGTCTCAGAAAACAGTCTAACCTTATCATCAACATCATCCATACGATATATATCCGGCAAACGCGAATTCAAAATATCATCAAACAACAACTGTTCATCGAAACCTCTACAATCCCGTAATGTAAAAACTCTGGGCTGCAACTTAGGTTTTTCAATTTTCACAGTACATCCAATACATTCATGTAGAGAGAAATCAGATTGACAAAAGAAAGTAGAACCAATTATTCTGTTATTATTACACAGTATAACATCGATGAGAGACTCCGAGTTCGCCGTAATATGGGTTGGTTCCCGTACGAGTTGTTGCATACCGATAGAAGAGAGCATAGAACTGAAATATTTTACCGAAGGCAAGCGATCAATGAGAAAATTTATATTGATATCCCCAACACAGATAACATTTTCACAATTGAGCAATGCATAATTCAAACTATACTCTAAGGCATCAGTAAAAAGCTTGTAAGACAATTGTGGCGGCTTATAAACCACACCAATAATTATCTGTGAACATGTAGTCGAATCGATTATTTCTTACTCGTTCATAAATTTCAAAGTGCTGATAAAATACATAGTAGATGAATTTTTATCTTCCAAGTTTTGTGAAATGACAATATTGTCGCATTTGTCATGGTGTGATATTGAATTTACTGAAATTATTCGTGTTTTCGGAACATGCTTAATATTCCATGACTTGTAAAGCATTAAACTAAAGAGGAATAATTTTCAGTGTGGTAATTGTCTCTTTTACGAACAATTTTAAATTTCCTCTCTACTACTGAGGAAATATCTTTTTGATAGACCCACAAAGATTTCTTCAATCATTTTTATTGGTACTTCATCATGTGGCTTAACTTTGTCAGATTCTCTGCTCTTCCCTAGTAGAGATGTTTTACAGGCCCTGGTTCTTTATTGTGTGGCTTTACACTGTTAGATTTATGTTATACTGATCAGAGAACATTGTGGCCAACGGTTGCATTTTATGTGCAAACCCGTATACTCTGCTGTGTTATTTTTGATAACGAGCTTCAAATCTATTCACTACACTACATGTCGTCCTGAAAAACGAAAGAGGTAATTGAGTTTGTCAATGTCACCGGAGCTTACTGAATCATATCTACATATACACTTTACTCTTTCTAATATGAATGTGATATTGCAGTTTAGGATTTTCTTGCCTAGAAATGGATAAATCTTTGATGATAGATTGATAGAGTAGATACTATATTCAGAATCATATTTGTCAAAATATTCAGCAATATCAACTTTGTTTAGAAATTTAGATAAGATTGATATTCATGAAATAGTCTTCAACACTACAAAATCTTGGTGTGGCATTATGACATATAGATTGATGTATTGTTGACTATATTCCTTGTGAATCCTGGCAAATTATATCTTGCAATCAAAATAACACAGGCAATTCTTATTCAGTTTATTATTTTCAAACATAAATTGTTTTACATTATTGGCAGGTTGCAATTGATTCTAAAAAATTGGTTTTCTGCTAAATGGTGTGTAGGGTGAAAAATCATTTGAAAACACTGTACCGGATCAGTCAACAATACACATATTATGATTTTGATTTCCACCAGTCTTCCATCTCTCTCAGATACGAGACTTGAAGTTCTCCATCTGAAAGCCAGTCCATGTATCATTAGGTCTATGAATCAGGGTGCTACATAACCTGAATTATCACACTATAATTACAATTTCTTTTATTTTCAGTGTTCAAGGATGCAACTGTAAAGACCGTCTGTTATTTAGATTTTTTATAATTTCAGGAGGAAAAGTTTTCGTGTCTGGACAAGAGTTTTATTTTTTGACAATCAATCTTTTTTTTAACATACACACTCGATTCTAACATAAATCATAGCAACAAATAACTTATTTACAATGAAATTGAAAGTTCGTAGTAACACTCCCTCCCAGTGATGAGCTATCATTACTTCTTTTCATAATTTCCTTCCAGATCAAGTAAACATAATTTGGTGAGAGGCCGTCTGTAGGTTCCAATAGTTGTTTTAACATCGACCACTCTAATGTTTCCATCTGCACCGGGATATACTGCAGTGACAATACCTTTAGGCCATGTGTTTCTCGAAAATTGCGAGTCGATAATGATGACTACATCGCCAATACCAATTTTTCTTTTAGAAGATGAGAACCACTTCGTTCTTTTTGTCAGGACAGGAAGATATTCCTTGATCCAGCGTCGCCAAAAGTGATCAGCCAAAAGTTGTGATTTTCTCCACTGTTTTCTTGTGACTAAATCATTCTCGTCAAATTTTCCTGGGATCTGAGCTGCGCTGGAAGTACCTATCAAAAAATGGTTCGGTGTGAGTGCTTCACTATCTGCATTGTCCAGTGAAACGTGAACTAAAGGCCGACTATTCACTAAACTTTCCGCTTCAATCAATAAAGTTTGTAAAACTTCTTCTTGTGGAGATTTATCTTTTAAGATGATACTCAGTGTTATCTTTATCGATTTAACTAAACGCTCCCAGCTGCCACCCATGTGAGGAGCAGAAGGAGGTATGAAGTTAAATTCAATATTATTTGTTGTCATGCTTGATGTCATTCTGTTTTGGTCAAAATTTTCTATTGCATTTTTCAGCTCTCTTTCTGCTCCTCGTAGATTTGTGCCATTATCTGAAAATATTCTCTTGGGGCATCCTCTTCGACCGATTAATCTTCTGATTGCCATTATCGCCGAATCTGTGGTCAATGAATGAGCTATTTCCAGATGAACTGCACGGGTGCTCATGCAAGTGAAGAGTACCCCATATCTCTTTTCACGTCTACGGCCAATTGAAACTTGCATAGGTCCAAAATAGTCCATACCGGTCGTAGTGAAAGGTCTTACGAACGAACCTAGTCGGGATTCTGGCAGTGGGGCCATCTCTGGAATTTCAGGTTTTGCTCTTCTGTTTTTGCAAAACTGACATTCTGTCCAAGAATTTCTGACCGCTGACCTCATATTCAGAATCCAATATCGTTGGCGTAGTTCGTTGGCGACAAATTCTTGTCCACTATGTGCTGCTTTGTTGTGATAATAACGAATTAGTAATTTTGTGAAATAATTTTTTGGCTCGAGTATGATGGGAAATTTTGCATCATCCGTTAAATCGTTGGAATATATTATTCTGCTCCGGACCCGTATAATATCTTCGTGATCTAAAATTGGAGACAGTTTGGACAATTTGCTATATGATTCAACCATTCCACTTGACTTAAGAGACTGGAATTCTTCTGAAAAATCTTCACTTTGAACACATCTTATCCATAGTTTTTCGGCTATTTCCACTTCGCTCGTCGTCAGTTCTCCATCTATGGGTGATTTCTTCTTGACTTGTTGTAAAAATCTCAACATCCAAGCTGTTGTACGAATGAGTTTTAACCACCTTGAGAATCTGGTAATTTTTGGCAAGGCTTCTGTTAAATTCACCTTAACGGTTACACCTACAAAACATTTTTTATTTTCCGAAGTATCGAAATCGGGAATCTGATATTGGGGCCATTCTTCAGTTTTATTCTTAAGGAAAGGAGGCCCTTCCAACCATCTACCACCAGTTTTCCATTCATTTTGTTGGAGGTCTACTTTATTATTTCGTTGGCTTTTTCTTACAGGTAAGGACTTCGCAGATTTGTTCTCCATAAAGCCGTTCTTTTTGCTCGAAGGACCACTAATGTAAAGACCGTCTGTTATTTAGATTTTTTATAATTTCAGGAGGAAAAGTTTTCGTGTCTGGACAAGAGTTTTATTTTTTGACAATCAATCTTTTTTTTAACATACACACTCGATTCTAACATAAATCATAGCAACAAATAACTTATTTACAATGAAATTGAAAGTTCGTAGTAACAGCAACAGTCAAATATAAAATAAATTTCAATACAGAAATTTGGATGATTGGATGATGATCGAAATCATAGCCCACACGAAGGGTCTTGAAAAGTGAAGTCGGGTATTTATTTCTAGCACATGCTGAAATAAGAGCTCCAAAGTGGCTAGCAGTCAGTCTATGTTTTCTAACAACTAGCCAGTTTTCATTCCGATGCTGACTCTTCGTTGCTTCAGCTATCCTCATTATAGCATCTGGGCTTATTCTCGCCTTCACTTCAAAAAACTCACTCCTAACTGTAGTTTCCAAATATTCTTCGAAAAATACAATCTCCTCAATTGATGGAATGAGGCTTAGACATTCTTCTGTTGGTTCTGGTTTCAACAACCAGCTGAAGCCAACAGGCTCTTCTAATTTGCTGGCAAAACGCTTTAATTCAGCGTCTGTTGCCAATCTTTTGACAGCACAGTATTCTCTCGTCTTTGGGTAGAGGTCCTCAATAGTTTGAATATTCTCCTCTGTATTTATTTCAGGAACATTCCATGTGCACGCCTTATCCGTCACACTAATATTGTGATGCCCAAACATACACACAGCTGCCATGTGATGGCATTTTACCTGATCTCTAGGACAGGAACACGATGCAGCAACAATGCCATCGTCCACATCAAGAGATATCTGAAATTTTTCTTTGTATAAATCATGTGTAACTACAATCCCATTTGAAAGTAAATATCTCCTTATTGATATATTACTTTATATCGATTGAATAGCTCTTATTTTTCATGCTTCTCTTCTAAGCAGAACTGGCGTGTCGAACAGCATCCGAACAACATTCCCACTGGAGTAGAAATTTTCCCCTCTTTGCATTTGGTTCATGTTATCTTTGAAATAACCGACAATGCTCGTCCTAGAAATAACGCTTTTCTCAGCCATCTGAACATAAAACAATGAATGTTACATACAATAAGCGAAAAATAATGAATAACAAATCGAGCACATGGGTTGATTGTAAAAATTCCACTAATGATCAGATTATATCTCTTTATCTATCTATCAAATACTTTTCTGATACAGCTTTGAGAAAGAGTATTTTAATTCAATAATAACTGTTATAAATTATATAGATTTATTCTTGTTCTAATCATCAAAATCCCCAAGCGATGGATGCTAAACTACTCACCTCACTTGTGGATCCATGATCTTAAATTCAACTTATTCAATTGAATATTCAAGATGTGGAGAAAAACTATGTAATTATAAATTAAAAGTAATCATAGTATAATTAAAAAATAGTTCTGTAATGAGATAAGAGTTTAAACAGATAATATCTGTCACTATCACTATATCTAACATTATAGGTATATGATACAAAAATAAATGCCAAGCGAAAGTTTAAAATGTTCCTACCTATAAATTGTATGTTTTCAATTACAGTGTCCACGAAGTTAACACCATCTTCAGGACTTATTCAGAAACGGAATAGAATAGATTCTACACGGAACCATTTTACATGGATTCACTTGGATCCGTTCGAATACCTTGTTTACTTTGGACATTATGGTCTCAGCAATTTGTTTTCCAAAATATACATACATATATAAAATAGAATATATCTTCACATCTTCTTCTCAGAGTGAATCTGTCGCTCTATGTCGCAATCGATACTCAGACACGATTTCATTGGCTGCTGACGGGTTTTCAATTTTTTGATGAAACCTTCTTTATGTATTGGTGATACTTCATGCTCAGCTGATATTTCTGAAGCGTTTTTCCAATTAATCAAACCGTCTTTGCCCAAGGCTGATGTAGAAGAATTGGCGAATAATTTGCAGGCAGTGCAGTTGAGTGCATTCTTTGTTTTTGAATAAACAAGACAGGACTTTTTGAATTTTTCCTTATTAACCATTGTTCCAAAGCACATATTGGGTGTGAAATGCCTACCGTTGCGTTTAGTAGATCTAACCTCGATATTATTCGGACATCGTTCAGTAATACAGCTTGTTTGCAGAGGAATGATCGTTGATGATCTGCTAATGGTCATGTACCTGGATCCATTGATTCAAATTTGTCTTGGCTATCAGACTGAAATGAGTCATTAAAAGCTAGCTGAAAACCATCCTCTGATTCTGCTAGTACCGACGATGAAGATTGATTAACAGCATCTGAGTCTTGAAATTTTGATTCTTCGGTTGAATTGATTTGAATGTCCAAATGAGAAGGGTTATTCGGAACTCCTGATATAGTATCAGCAGATACAGGGGATGTCGATGGACCAGCTTCGTGAAGCCACTTCCTCATCTTAAAAGCCGGTTTATTCGCTTCTTCAAGTTTACTCCTAGCTTTCTTTCTGTTTTCAGCACCAGAGAATTTTTTTTGGTGCGCTCATCGTTTTCTCGACAATCTAAAAATAAATATCAATAAATTTCAACACCGATTATTGAGTTCAGCAAGAAAATCGTCCGATACCAGTGTTGGTTGTCCGTTTAAAATTTCCCCATCCCCTTATCTGTGAAAGTATAATAGCTACAAAAAAAATTTCATAAATTAATACTAATATATTAACACTATTCCAAACACAGAATTTCGAGAGAAATTTGATAATGTATCATATCATAGGTCTTCTAGTCTTAATTTAAGAGCTACTAATCAATTTATGTTGAAAAAATGTAATTTTATTCTTATTACTGGATTTTTATATATGTACAAAGCGTTGCTATAGCAACAAAAATTATCTCAATTATTGTAGGTATTACAGATGAACATTTCCGCAATGTGTTCGAAACATAAATTAGAAGATGATAATATACTTTATTCAACTTATTACCAAATGAACTATAAACTATAATTTTATATATTAATTGCTCAATGTGTCCTCCCATCTGAGCGATGCAAATAGTGTAGCGAAGTGCTATATTATCTATAGCCTTTGACACATAATTTGTATAAACGCGAGAAATAA
The DNA here is from genome assembly GCF_907165205.1 of Coccinella septempunctata. NCBI lineage: Eukaryota > Metazoa > Arthropoda > Insecta > Coleoptera > Coccinellidae > Coccinella > Coccinella septempunctata. The sequence goes on along the minus strand of NC_058190.1, from coordinate 5,577,815 downwards.
GCTTTTGCAATTTATATTTGGAGGTATAGTCAGTAAAAAATTTTGTAAGTTGCATTTTTACGAAATTATTTTCTGACGAAGTGGCTTGTTTTATTATTTCACAAAAATCGTCAAAATCATAGACTTCCATATGTCTTTTTAGGGCAAGCTCATCTTGGTGATGGCAAAAAAGTATGACCTGGATCATACTCCCATCGAGAAACCGATTGGTATTCAATGCAATGAAATCTCTTGTTACAAGTGTAATATTCTTCTTGGTCTATTGTTGGACCGCTTCTAGGAGTAGCGTAGGTCGTGAGGTAATGTGTGGCGATATGGCGGCAAAAATCCAGTTGGCTTATGTTGTTGGTTTTGCGGTAAGCAATCCATGCATTCTGTAATGCTACGTTCACAAGCCATGTGAAAATTGGCCAATAAAACTTTTTCGATCTCATTCCGATCCTGTATGCTCCCATATTACCATCCATTTGATCAGCCCCTCCCATGCCTTTATTGTAAATAGTGATGGTTAATGGCATCGCACATTTTTCTTTTTTTCACGTGAATACCGAGATATGTAAGATATTGGTTGCTTTTAAGCACCACTCATGTTTTCCGCACCATCATAGCATTGCGCAATAATATTTTCAAGGTCAAATCATTTTTATAAAACCAAGAAAGCTTTGTTTGATTTCGAGCTTTTCTGTTACGTATCTTATAACAAGAGTCAATTGTTCATGATGTGACACATCTGATGTTTCATCAACCATTACGGAGAGTTGCTCAGATTTTTTAGCATCAAGGATATACTGCCCAGCCAATTTTGCCATAATTTCAATAATTTCTTTTTGAACATCGTGATGATATTTTCATCTCAGTCTCTGTCTGAAAATTTTTGTTTTAATAAAGAGTTGCCGTTAATCTCAGCTTCAATAACTTAACATAATTACCCCCGTTGTCAGAATTCTCATTTTCTCTATGGCCTCTAAGTGCTATTCCCTGCTTAGCCAAGAAAAATAGAGACTAGGATAAACTCTTCAGATATTCACGATTTTTTTCAACTTCTTGTTGATGATGTGTGTATATTTGCTTACCACACTTTCTTTAGTTTTAAGACCTTCTCGCCAACGTTGAGGCTAGCCGCTAGCCGCGAATTGAGGGCAGTGGTAGCCTAGCACAGCACAGCGGAGTACCTACATAGGAAAACTATTCCTGTGCTCTGCCTGAACGATGCACGCATATTGAGAGTAGTGTAGCCAATTAAAAATATTATGTTTTTGTATAGTTTGTCGAAATGACATTAAACCTCAATACAGAAAAGAAGCATTCATGAGGAATTCAATTTATTGAAAGAACTAAGTGATGATCAAATGAGGATGTATTTTCGAGTAACTAAAAAACAGTTTGAGGAACTACATGAAATGATTCAAACTAAAATACAAGGTTGTAACACACAACAGAATATCGAAACTGAAATTAAACTCGCAGTATGTTTAAAGTATGAAAATTTTTATACAAAAATTATCTATTTTGATCATATCCAAAATTTCCAAAGTATTTTGGAAAAGAAACCTCTTCTTCGGGAGTTGCTGATATATGATGTCATATATTGTACATGCGTATTGAGTTTGAAGACTCCTGTCGTCTTGTCGAGAGATTACACTGATCGACAAAATTATAGCTTTGTTCTCCCACCTAAGGAAATTATATATATTTTGAATCTTCGTAGCCAAGGTATAAACGCACGATAAATAAAAAGTGGAAGTTAGCTCTTGTTGTTTCTTAATAATTATATTCATGATTTTCAACAAAAACAATGCATTATAATATTTGAAATGGTGTAAAAGATTCCGATCGCTTAGATCTTTTGTCTTTTCTGCTGTAGGACGACTCCAGTATTTCTCTAACGATGGACCAACAATAATCAGCAAGCATAGAGGGTTTCCGTTTGCCTTGGTAGCGTTTTTCGAATGACGTGATGTCTTGATGGAATCGCTCTCCATGCTCGTCACTTACGGCTCCCAAATTTGGGGAAAGAAATTAATATGTGATTGCAAAAAGTGTATTTTTAAGCCCGTTTGCAACAGCCGAGAATTCTCTAGAGAATTTGCTCGAAAATTCATGCGCCGTGAATTATATATCGTTGCATACGCACTTTCGGTAGAATTCTCTGTTCAGTTGCATACAAAATAATCTCTGTCGTTTTCTTGCGAGAATTTTGTAGAGAATTCTCCAGAGAATTCTCGGCTGTTGCAAACGGGCTTTAAGGACATGTTGCATCCCATTTTTTGATGAGCCTGTAACATCGTTTGGACGATATTTACATATTGCGGAGATTTGTGATTGCCAAGAAAATTTTTGGTCACTTCTACAAAGGACAACCAGGCTTTTTTTTTAAAGTCATTCAATGCTGCCAGAAACCGAAATTGTTTCAATAGTTTGTTTATTTTATAAAGTATCGTAGGGTACAGAAGTGCGAACATGGACAATTCACGCATGTCTTTTATTTTGATAACGGGAGCTAAACAAACGTAAGTACTATTATTTTTGTAATAAGGTGAGGAATACCTAACAAAAAAAATATAAATCTCTTAGGTGGGACATGTTGCATCCCATTTTTTGATGAGCCTGTAACATCGTTCTGACGATATTTACATATTGCGGAGATTTGTGATTGCCAAGAAAATTTTTGGTCACTTCTACAAAGGAAAACCAGGCTTCTTTTTCAAAGTCATTCAATGCTGCCAGAAACTGAACTTGTTTCAATAGTTTGTTTATTTTATAAAGTATCGTAGGGTACAGAAGTGCGAACATGGACAATTCACGCATGTCTTTTATTTTGATAACGGGAGCTAAACAAACGTAAGTACTATTATTTTTGTAATAAGGTGAGGAATACCTAACAAAAAAAATATAAATCTCTTAGGTGGGAGAACCCTTGTTGAATAGTGTTATTACATATGATTGCTCTGAAGCTGTACGAAGTATTTCGTAATGCATTTGAAGTGGTGAGTGCGCTGTTGATGATTGATCGTAAGTGGAACTACTATAAGATGAAGGGCTAGGTATCGGTAATCCTGTAATCCGATGTTGTGATTGCAGTGACGCGCTACTTACTTGGGAAGGCTTCAACCTCAAATTTGTTTCTTCTTCAAGCTTTACTGCCTCGAAAATTTTTCGTCTAATTCGCAATTGTGATACTTTCTGATGTATTTCTGAAACGGTAAAAAAATGGCGATTCTTTCTTAGACATTTTAAACTAGTGTTTTCATAAGAAAAATCACAACTTCATGTTATAGCTCAGCAAATGAACCTGTAGGAAAAATTCATAGTAAGCCACTGGATTGCTATCAGAAAAGTGTCAGTATAATGTCTTCATTTCAACATAGCACATGTACTGTTTCGGTATACGAGGGGATTGTTGAAGTTTTTGAAACATCTCGGATTCTTCGTTTTCCCAATAACCAAAAGTTTAATTTTGTGCAAGCCCAAAGTGTTTGCACAGCCTAAAAACATGATTCGTTGTTTCGAAATCTTCATACCAGAAGCAGTTTTTTCGGCTAGGAACACATAAGTTTTATCTGGTAGCAATCGCCAGTATAATCCTCTCTCATCAGCGTTTTAAATCTGATGTTTATGCTCTTGAATGACTGTCTTCAATTATTCTCTGAATGGGGCAATGTGTTCCGGCTGACTTGAGTTGGAGTTAGGCTAAAGTCACATGCATCCGTTTGTCCGATGATACGACGGCTCTCCTATTGGTCCAAATTTTTGGCTCCTATATCCATCATATGGATGGACCGGTTCGTTGAAATATTTTAACTTTTCTCCGATATCAGGTGGAACATAACCTCAATTCACTCTTTATTTTTCATTCTGTTGGAGTGGTCCTCTTAAAAATGGAAAAGAGATTGTTTCAAAAAAGGAAAATAAAGACTGATTACTTTTGTCACTTTTGTTATTAAGAAGAAAGAAGGAGGAGGCAAAAAAAGAAAGCATGAAATCCATATCACATTCATTTCGAATAGCACACAACACAGTTTCAATGATAGTTAAAGAAACCTGTGAATTGATATGGGAATATTTACATGAAGATCTACTAAAACCACCAACTACATAAGACTGGTTAAGAATTGCCAAAGAGTTCGAATCCATTTGTAATATGCCACATTGCATTGAATCAGTTGATGGGAGGCCCATAGTTATCCAGGTAATACCATATGAATTATAAAAAGACATCTCAAAGCATAATTTTGAAGTAATGCTGGTTTACAAGATTTTGCACAATTACATCGATTGCCCATATCTACTACAGAGGATACATTTAAACGTTCCTCAGAGAAGTCTCAGAACTTGGGAAAAATTTAATATAAAGTTTTGCCGAACCAATTATTTGATGAATAATCCTCTTGACAGAGCATTGCGGGCTGCTGTTCGGTGGAGATGGATCTTTTTCATGTTTCAATTTTTCAACTGAAGAATTATTTTAGGAATCTTGAGGGTATTCACTGATTTTTGTTCATTTCTTCTGTTTGATATTGTTGTAGGTTCATTGTAAATATGTAAAATGGCTAGTCCGTATATAATTAAATAAATAAATAAATAAATAATAATTTTTAAACTTTCAGTTGGTCATATACTCTTACTAAATTATTATAACGAGTACAACTTGTGAACTTGAACCATTAACCCTGGGTCATAGTCATATTCTTATATTTGTTATCAAACTTAGCTGGAAATTTACGTTTTCTTTGATTGATATTTTTATGTAATTGAGTCCAGATTAATATCACATAAAATAGACAAATAATTTAGAATAAAGGGTTAGAAGCCAACAGGAAAATCAATTAACAACAGAATATTATACTATTTTAGGTTCGACAATATATTTAACAACTTATTTCAATTACGCAATGAATTCTTCTGTTCCTTCATAAGCTGTCTGCAGAAGCTTCATTTCCAACAATGTCCTAGTTCTTTTAATACATATCAGGTTAATTGCAGCAGTATGCTCTTCTTGAATGTTCATTTCATTTATCGTTTCCAAAATAGCCTGTTCTACTTTTTCCTCTTTGTTTTCCCTTTTTAATATTGAATATACTTTGCAGCAGTGTGCTGATGTTATTTTATGAATAATATTCTTCTTTAAACAATAACTTTATTCTGTTTCAATACAACCATCTTAGGTACAACTATTTTTCATTACTTATTAATCATAGATAGTTACTAACCTAAAAATACATTCTAACCATAGAGGAAAGATTGACACTTGACACAACATTTCAGAGGTTACTCGAGAATTTGAATCATTTGAATATATGGCTATGGGAGATATGGTTGGTTCAAAATCACGATGCCTGTGACTTCGCTAGTGCCTGATCGCTCCACATAATTCGGATATTTTCATGTGCAGTATTTCCTTCTTCTTCTTTCCTTGGACAGTTATTTCCAGTATTCTCTTTATATATAACCCATTAGTCAATTTGAAATCAAGAATTTCTGATGTTCTTCTAAGATTCGCTGAATTACTGCCTGTATAGAACCTCAGCTCTTTTAAACGATCTAGCACACTCTGATTATTTCGAATTAAATCGTGAATGATCACCTTCTTACGTAACTCTATTTTTCTCAATTTGTTCAATTTTTCTTCAGTCAAGAAGGCAATCTCTCAATGTTGGAGACATAATTGGAGAGCATGAAGATGAATATTAAACTTCACTATTGTCTTGAGCCGAAACATTTGACACCATAGCTCTATATGTTATGTGTCATTAAGGAATTGCACGAGGTCAAAGTATTCCCATTTTTTTCTTTTTATGAATTCTGACACACTCGGCACATATTCATTCCTCATTCGAACATATGTACTTTTGAACTTGGCATATTACAGGAATTTATTTATTTTGTTTTTTTTTTTGCCTAAAAGAGTAACTTATTTTTAATGTATTCCACGTAATCATTTTTAAAGATAGCTGAATTACCGGCTAATGTTATGGCACTTACACTTATAAATTTCTTCCAATATCAGGGACATACTGACTTCTACTTTATTTTTTAAAAACCTAGATGTGTAAAAATATTGTTCAGTTTTCACAATGTGATCCGTACATCCACTATCGATTAACTATTACATAACATTTAAGTTCTTACCTCATTCCATATTAGCAGAATTTACATCAACATTAAAAGGTTCCAAACTCCTAGCATTTTCTTGCCCACTTCAATTCAACATTTAAAATCTTTATATTGTTCTTAGATATGTCAATGGGTTACAGTGTAGCAAGCAAAATCTGCAACTCAAGGTCAGCGTCAATGTTGAACTGTGTTCCGCAGACAAATGCTATTGGGATTTGCGACTCATAAATCAATGTAACATGAAAGTAACAACAAAACTGTTCATTCAAGACAAATATTTTTCAATTTTTGATTTTTTGTCGCTACTTTCTTTTTTTTACCTTGATTTGTGAATCAACACAACACAGTAGCATCTGATAGTCTGAAATAAGTGTGAAAATTTATGTGAAGATTCGGGAGTACCAAGTGCAAACTCAACGTTATGCTTCTAATTAACGATGTCCATTAGTTCTTCAACTATTTGTTGACTACACAACAACTCATTGTGAACTCATTCCGAATAATTTCCAGATTTTCAATATAATTAAAAAATTCTTGAGAAGTATACAGTAAACCTTTTTCATAATCAATTGATTGTCCCTGTTTAAAATAACTTGTCCTGTCAGAACCTTATCTTTGTCGAGAAGTATCCTATTGATCGTTGTGATAAAGCCAGTTATACATAGTGTTACAGATCTCTTGGATAAAACTTATAACTTCCCAAATTATCTCTAATTTTCAAGAGACACTATCTATGTGGCAAATCCTCAGTCATAGCATATCTCATTTTCAATAGGTCCTTCTCTAATTTACTACTATTTAGGCATTCAAATTCTTTGTCCATGTCACTAATGAACTCTGCAGTGAACATGCACTCTGCATTGATTCACTAAGAATCTGCGCAGCATACTTAACTCTCATTGCACTGAACATGGTGACCTTTAAGTGTTCCTGTGTTATTTTTTTTGGCAACAGCCTCCACGAATCGGATTACTTGAATTGCATACTTGTCTTATATATTCCATGATACTGGCTTACCGTAATAATCTAACTCATATTTTGCCAAATTATTTCTGATGCTTTCGAGGAGGTCAGGTATATCATAGATAAAATGAATTTTTTCATAATTTCTGAAAAAGAAGCACTGTTCTGTTGAAATGTCGAATTTCTTGGCCACGCTTTGAGTCATTGGACTCTGGTCACAAATAATGGCTTTTACCTTAAATTCAGATCGTTGTGTTTGAGACAATGGAGTAGAGGTAATCATTTATAGGTGTTTGGCCTAAAAACCAATATCCCAATACGTATTTCCAATTATATAGTACCGCCCTTACCATACATACCGGAACTGTAGGTATTCCTTCTAAATGTTCCTATGTCTACTACTCTGAATACTTTTTCATTTGACTGCTCAAAGTGCATTTCTACACTTAAACTTATTTCATCACACATAAGACAGCAAATTTCTTTCTTCTGATCAGTATTTGAGAAATGCAACCTCCAACTTTCTATTCTAGCTGGACATATTCCAGGTGCAATTTTCAATTAAGACTGCCAGTTTTTTGAAGTTCTTGGAGTTGGCAAGTTGAGGCATTTGGCTATTGCCTTACAGCCTTTAGGTGACCCTCAATTCATAAGCATGAAGTTTATTTTGTTCCTCTTTGGATAGAAATCTTATAGATTCATTCATCAAATTGATGATTGCAGCTTTATTGCCGTATATATCAGGTTTACCTTTGCAGTAACAAAATTGTTTTTCCCTTCTATATAGATATCGCAAGGATTTGATTGTCCTTTTCATATCTTGGAATTTTTTGTCACTTCTTAAAGATTTTGACATTTTTTCAAGTGTGAAGTGCTGTCACTGACGGGTGCACTCGAAAGGAATATCTGAAAAAGGAAACGTAGTGGTAATCTAATTTTAAAACTAACAAGATTATTTAATATAAAGTAAATGAGTAATGCAGTTTATTATTTCTAACACAGATATCTAGGAAGAATTGCCATCAGTAAGTGCAACTCTACACTTGAACCTATTTCATCAAACATAAAACAGCAAAATTTCTTTCTTCTGATCAGTATTTGGGAAATGCAACCTCCAACTTTCTATTCTAGCTGGACTTATTCCAGGTGCAATTTTCAATTAAGACTGCCAGTGTTTTGAAGTTCTTGGAGTTGGCAAGTTGAGGTATTTGGCTATTGCCTAATAGACTATAATTTTTCCAGTTATGACTGAGAAATCTTAAACGCCCTGCCACTCTATTTACCTTAATCTCCGTTGGTTGGAGGACTTCTGCTTGTACCTGTCCTTCCTCTGAGGCTCCTTCTGCCTGCCACTAAATGCCGACCGGTCTTTCTGAAGCAGATTCTTGTAGTTTAAATGATTTTTGTTATTTTGCCTTAATGGAGTCTTTGGCTTCGGTACCTTCAACTCCGTGGCGGCTTTATGGAGTTCTTTGCCCTTCCTCATTTTTTCTAATAGGTTTCCTCCAAAAAGGTAGCCATCCATACTGAACTCTGATAGGGAATCTTTCAAGTTCTTATTTAAGTGAGGAATAATAAGATTTCTTCGAAGCAGAGAATGTTCGCGATGCACAGTTGCAAGTATCTTCCATGCTTCTGACAGCCTCTCTATAGTAGGCAGGCCCTTTTCACCTTCGACCTTGACCAATTTTGTGAAAACCTGGACAATCCCCGTTAGGGCTATCCCAATCTGGTCCTGGGTTCTTGTAAATTCTGGCATCCCTCTCGACAAAAAAAAATCTGTCATTTTGGTTGTGGTGGCATCTTTTTTATGTATGTTTTTTGTTTCTGAATTTGATTCATTTATAAACAAAAACCATGGTGTCTATACAAAAACAATCAAACTAGACTGGCATCCCAGAATTAGCAAACTGCTGAATTATCAATAACGGATTATTTTCAGTTACTGTGGTTTCTAGTTATTGTAAAATAGAGTTTTGATTCTGAATAATTTTCTCTTGATTGACTAAAATCGTACCAAGTTAGACTGGAACAACTCTTCTTGAATATTTTATTGCAGAATTAGAACTTCACCAGCGTTAATGTTTCTTCCAGTTTCATCAATTAAAATGTTATCACACTGGGTAAAATCATTTACGTCAACTTGAGGATCAATTACTATATGACAGAGAATATTTATTTTTTGACTTGGCACACATGGCTGTTCAGGTGTCGTTGCCTCTAGAACCTAGAATAAGTTAAAACATGGTTTTCAGTGATCTCATCAAGGTAAGAAAATCATGTTTGCATACTTTCTCAAATTCTAAAAAAATGTTTAAAAAAAAAAGAACAATAAAAACGTAAATAAAATTTCACTTTGAAAATTGAAATTGAAATGAAAAAAAATGGAACATATATTTTCAAGTGTTATTAATTGCTTCCCGGATTTTACTCCTTTCATTTTCCTCTGCGCTCTGAAGAAAATAATAGATTTGACCTTGATCATAGGAATTAAACGATGGATTGAAGGAAGCTGGAATTGTAGATGGCATGGATGGATACATGAAGGAACAAGAGGAGTAGGCACTTGATGCTTCTTCCTCTGGTAGGGGTGATCTAACAGAAGTCCATCTATTTTGTTCATAATCCTATCTCGTATTGTTTCTGGATATTTCCTCAATTTTTTTGCTATAATTTTTCCATACATATCACATATATCTTCTTCTTTTCTATTTTCTAGTACTTTGGTTAGGGTGCACAAACTGTTATTTATATTTTGTTCTGCTTCACCCAGAATGTTGTCCATATTTCTGGGCCTTTTTTTATAATTTATTTTAGTCGGCGACGATCCAGAATAATTTTCTTTTTCTGTTTGCGGGGATGTAAGAGTCATGTCATCATCCTGCTGAGGGTTGTGAAGTGTAAACTTCACAGAAGAACTTTCACACAGAATGGAAGTTTACTTAACTACTGTTCGAATTTCAAACTTTCATTCTGTGTGATTTTTCTATGGTTTTGTACAATACCCTAGAAACGCACATTAACATTATCATTTGTGTTCTATTCAAAAGTTCGGAGTATTTGAAATTTTAAGGTTGGTGAATTTTTTTTGGTTCAGGAATAAAATAAATATAAATAAGGGTAGGTGAATTATGAAAATTTGTTTTTCGGAAATTCTTAGTATGTATTCTTAGTTTTTTCCTCATTCATTCATTCATTAAAATAAAAGACGAATAAACAAACGAAAATAATTTTTATTGTATTGTTTTCAGATATGGAAATTTCATTCTATAATAGTTTTTATTATATTTGATTCATATGAATACCTTACAGTACAAAATATTTGAATGAGTTAAACAAGTGCTTGGAAGTATTGGGTAATTGAATTATATCTAACTAGATGTTCATATTGAACCGAGGTTATATCAGGTAACTCCAAATTCATATTAGTTGCTTCTTCTATGGCTGCTGCCACTTCTTCCTCAACAGGGAGTTTTTGTCACCCCAAAATATCTTTCAATAGGATTACGAGTTCTTATCCGGCTCTCATTGAAAGGATATTCCGCTGGTGTTTGAGGATTACTCAATGGTGTCATCAAATATGACTTTACAGCATATCCACTATCACCAACTATTGAGGCATTACCAAAATCACCATTTTCTAGCCTTGCTCTCAATTTCGAATTTCGAAAAATTATTGAGTCATGGGCTGATCCTGGCCCATGACATGACATACAATATCCTGAATTTTAAGTCTGCTGTGCAAAGAGCTTGTACATTGAAGGAAAAATATCCTTTTTTATTTCTAAATATCTCCGCATTGCTTCCTCCTGGACATTGTATTTTCACATGTGTTCAGTCAATTGCAACCATGCACATTTGTTCTTGTGATTCTGGAAGTCTCACAAACTGCGGACGAGGGCTTGCTATAGTTCTCAGAACTTTATGAATCCTTCTGCTTGTAGTGGACTTGTGAATGCCTGTTACAAAATATTTAAAAATATATTTTCAACACTAATGTTAAGAGCTGTAGGTGTATCAATAAGTACCTGTAAAATCCCCAATTGCTTGCAATGTTGATCCAGTTGCTAGGTATCTTAAGGGGTTACATGGGTTTCGTCGGGTAAAAAAAGGCCTATTTTCAATATTTTTATTTTATTTATTTATTTATTTATTTATTCAACAGAGGAACATACACAGGTGAACAAATACCCAGAAAAATGTTCACAAATAAATTAATCTATTACAGAGGTACACAAAAATTAATCAATCTAAACTAGTATAAATTCAATATTATAAAAAGATGTAGATGTAAAAAAAACAAACAAATATACTGCATTGTCAACTACAAAACCTCACCCCCCAAATCATTTGAAAATCTCAAGAAGTAACATCTTAAATATTTCTTAACTTTATTTTCATCGTGATGAAAGATATCAATCATAGTTTTTAAATGGTTGCACCGCTCAAGTACCCTTACAATAGGGGAATTTTTGGAGTTGTTAGTACTTCTCAAGGGCAGGACGAAGGTGTCCAACTGTCTTAACCTCCTTAATGGAGCATGAAAGCAAAGCTGCGAGATAAGCCCCGGCGATTCCAACTGATTACTGAGCAACTTATGAGCAAATAGTACATCACTCATCTTTCGGCGGTTTTCCAAACTTATCATATTGAAATGTCTCAACCTTACATCATAATTTCCAGGATCACCGCTATTCAAACGTTAACCACACCTAAACGCCATACTGCGGAGAAATTTCTTTTGGACTTTTTCAAGTCGCTCTATATAGGTTTTATAAAAGGGATTCCATACAACCGAAGCAAAGTTCAATTTACTGTATACTTTTGTATGTATTTTGTATGTAAAAAATTATTTATTCAATTCAAACTTTTTCTGTCTTGATACATATTTAAAGAATAATTTTTAAATTTTCAAAACAAAAAAATTAAAACTCCTCCATTGTGACGTCATTTCCGGTGACCCCTCGGAAAAAAAGGTGCGTCCGCGTTGTCAGCATAACTCCTGACAAAATCATCTAAAATGAAAAAAGTGGTTCAGTTAAGACCATAAACTTGTGCTTGAACGAAGGAAAGAAAAAAAAAGTAAAAATTGGAATTTTGGCAGACATTTTTCCAAAAAAATGAAAATTTCGGTCAAATTTTCCAGACATTTTTTTTTTGAAATAGTTGTAATTGAAAAAAAAAAATCCTTCGTCCAAGCACGAGTAAATTGTATCTCGAATACCTGTGTAAAATTTCATCAAGATCGGTTGTGTAGTTTTCGAGAACATTTGACAACCGATTTCGAAAACACGGTTCCGAGAAAAACGCATTTAAAGTTGAGTAACAATAAAAGGGAAAAAAAATGGTTTTTGTAACTTACAGTGAATCGTCGATTCCTGGGCCATAAAGTAAAGATCCTGCAGCAGTTGCAATGTCCTGGGCATCCTTTTGCTCCTGTCGATGACGGATTCTTCGCGAGTCTTGCTCGCAGATTTTTTTTCGGCTGCGCACACACGGTTTTCATCCGAAATTCGGGCATATTCGTGGGAGTTTCGGCCTAATTTTAAATCCACACCGTGCATAATCAATAATAAAGCTGCTGTTTCTCCATTGAAGATACAAGCAGCCACAATGCCGCAATATTAACAATCTTTGAACCAGCAGGAATTATTTTTGGAGTTATTTTCCAGATCAACTGGTTGAAGCTCTCGTTGTTAACACACCGTTCGAGAAGCTCATCCTTACTGAGATCATCATATATTGGTTTCATAGCAATCACAACTTCATTTGGTAATGGAGTATATTCATGTTTAAATGATGAAAGAGTATTTGTAGCTGATGCTTGTTGCCAAGCGCACCAAGAGTCTGGACCTTTTGGGCAGTCATCGTGCTGAGGTTTTGTATCTGTAGATAATAGGTAGCCCATATAGCGTCTTTCATTTTTTCTACTGATTCACAGTTTCTCCTTATCGCCAAACTATAGTACACAGTTAATTTGTCTATAAGTTTACTGGTCAGTTTACCTTTGCCAAAAAGAGTTTTTTTTGTATTTTTTTACGTTTTACTATTTTTTCCTCAGTTGTTTTCTTTACTAACTCACGCAAACGGGTTCCCATTCTTTTTTGCACGTGTCCAACGCATTCTTTTTTATTGATAACAAAATCGTCACCGTAAGGTTGGGCTTTGAGAAGACCAGAGTAGGTTTTTGAGTCCCCATCTCGTATATAATTTACGTACCTCAGTCCATATTTGATAATCGATGAGACTTCCATGTTTCCTGATGCTCCAGTGTGATTGGCGATACATTGATTTGTTTCAATGTGTTCTTTCCATTCTTCATATGCTGCAGTATCAAATTTTTTTTTCCAGTTTTCACATAACTTACAATAAGATGATTTCACCAACACATCTAACACTTTTCCCGAATAATATCCGATTAGTGAACTCACACCATATAGTGATCAGAAACCACATTTCTTCCAGGTACCGTCACCGGAAACACTCACATCTGTCGTATCTTGTAAATCGTTTTCGATATTTGTGAATTGTTCTTCTTCTTCAGCAGCAGATGAGAATAGAGTCTGAGTAACTGTCTCAATACACTCATGTATTTTATCAATATAAGAATCGTATGTAGACTGGTTTAAAAATGAACTACTTATGTCCATCAAACCGCAGAATTTCTTGCATCCGGCGAGCCCTAAGCCCAATATTTTCATAACAAAAATGAACCAGCGATTAACAAAATATTATTCAAGATAATTCATTTAATAATTTTGTTTTTGTAATTTCATGATAGACATTCTCATGTTGTGTTCCTCCTGCTCCATCTGAATTTGGATCCGATGCCTTTCTTCAGTGTGCCTCTTAATCATGTCGTGCAATTCTTGGTTGTGCTGCATTCTCTGCCTACTCTCGTCAACGATACAATTCTGCTGAATACTCATGGTTTCATGTTTTTTTTTGAGCCCATTCGGACAATTTGGTCCTCAATGTGTTGTCTGAGAGAAAAAAATTATGTACTATTTTCAAATTCAAGAAATGTCATAAAGTGCATAAGATATAAATACCTCTTTTCCTCACAGCCAGATTCTTTGAGACAGCACTTCTCAAACTTTCTACGTTATTTTTAGACCACTTGCTCGCATCTGTAATAATAAAACATTTCATTCTAGTATTTCAAAATTAATTATTGAAATAAATCACTATATATTTATATAAATAAATTAATATATGTTTGTAATGTATACCTATATCCAAATTCTGGCTGGAATGTGTGTTTTCCTTCTCGTTCATGATCATTAAGGTCTCCCCTTCGTCTGATTATGCAATAAAAATTAATTATTAGTACAAAAAAAGATTTCATTTTTGAATATACCTCACCTAATCTATTCTCATTTCCCATTATATTTATTTTCTCTTCTTCCCAGTCAGATATATCTTCAACTGAAATAATATTGATTATTGCCAAAAATATTGGAATAGGTTTGTTTTTTTTTTCAGCGAATTTTTTTAGAGATTTTTTCTTCAGGTTCAAATATTTGTTTTTTAAAATAATTAAACTCCTATAGGACTCACCACCAGCACTATTGAATTCTTTTTCAATCTCCACCCACGCAGCTTGTTTATTTTGATTATTTACGGTGTCTGTTTTTTTTATTCTCAATAACATGCGCATATTTTTTCACTAAGGAAATGAGCAAATTTTCCTCACTTCTCTAGAAATTAGCTGCTCGCTTATTACACAATGACATGTTTTTATTTTCCATGGTATGGTCCACTTTTGCGCATTGTTTTGACTTTTATTTCCGTATCTTCAATTTCTGTAACGATTTCTGGGTAAAATTCTCCTAAATAGGTAGGTAATAAGAACATATTCATTCAGTTGAATTTCAGTTATCATATTTTCGTTGAATTTTTGGATATCGTTCATACACTCTTCAGTGTTTTCATTTTTTCATGTTTTCTCTCGCCTTTCTCTTTTTATTCTAATTTCCATTATCCAGAGAACAATCTCCGATTATACCTCACGGTTTGTTTTCCAGAGGCACAAAGCTAGCTTTCCTACTCCTGGTGCACACCGGATAAGGCTAAATTAGCTAGCACAACCTGTGCAATCCGGAATCTCCTGGTGATATCACTGTACAACGTCATGTACATGTTCAAGCAACCTATTGTACATGTTATTCAGTAGCAATTTGATACGTAAATTTTTCTCCAGGTTTGTGTCACTTTTTGCAAGCATCAACGTTTCAGCAAATCGGGTATATGGGATCAGTTTCGTGGTGGCGCTACCATGTCTTCGCTTCTATCCTTGTTTCTATATTTATGTCACAAGAAGGGTCCATTTGCAAGAAAATGGACGTTCCATAGATTCAAGATCCACATTTTATATTTTTATATGGAATGGTTGACATTTTGTAAGGGAGTTAGAAGAGAAAAAACAGGTTCTGATAAATAAATATATTTGTATTAAAGAAAAATAATAAATATAATTCAGAAACAAAACACAAATTCATAAAATTGGAAAATATATAATATAAATAGATGAAATTATTGTCTATTTGTATTTATTTCTCTCATATTCGTACCGTTGATTGGCTATTCGTAACTAGTCTTGAATGGCCCGTTTCATCACAGTATCATTCAGATCTGCTGGCGTTTCACACTCGAAGACAGCATATACAGCGTCTGGAAGCAACATAAAATCCAAATAGCTGAATGTTTTTTGACTGAATAGCAATTATAAGTTGAGAAAATATTCATAAAAAATAATCTTCCAAAAAAAAAAAAAATGTCAGAATATTACAGAAAACAATGTATGATCTTTAAAACGATATGTATATGCATTTTAAGATTGAGTTTTTTTTGTATAATTGAACGAAATTGAAACTGTTTGAAGAAGGAAATATTTGTCCATTTTTGTGGGTATTCGCATCTGGTATTTTCCAGGAAAAGAGCTCAGTGTACGAATAGTTCCGAAGGTTATCGAAATTTTCAACTTACCAATTAATATTCTGCAGCATTTTAAGGCTTGAAAAGGTTGCTTTGAATTTTGGCCTGCTCATCTATCTGGCTTGCACATCTATTAGTTAAGAGGAATTTCATCATATTTGTTGTGGCGTATTTTATGGTAGTGCCACCTAATGTCGCCAGTCTTTTTCTTTAAAAAACATCTATGTGTGAGAAAGAAAACTAGATGAGGAGACGTTAAGTTAGTACTTACTAAATAATCGGCAAATATGTAGTGCTTCATCAAACTTTTCCTCCAAAGCCTTCAGTTCGCGGGTCTTTTTGAAAGGCATGTTTGGAAAATCTGGGGGCTTTGCCATCTGATTTATCTGATCGTTACTCAATATTCTGAGTGCGATAAGAATTCTGCGCAACTCCCTCTGAAATCGTTTCCAATCGCATCATGATTTTCTCATAGAATCTCGATGGTCCAAAACTCTTTGACTCGAACAGCTGCTAGACGATCTCGATCCGGTGTTCGATAAACTGAAAAAATGAAAAACTGTTCAAGTAAGAAAAGAAATTATTCATGTCTGTAGCGTCGATTAACTATTCTTCATGTTTGTTATAATTCGAAAGTTTTTTTTTAATTGTTTGGAAGGTTCGTGAAGAAGTTGAATTCATTAAATTCAGTTTAGATTATTTGAGATTTTTGAGTTTGTTAAGCTGTGTGATTGATGTGTTGACGGCAAGCAGTCAATAATTTCAAAACATATATCAATCAACTTATCATGTCATATCTACAAGAGTTGTTTCTTGCATATTTTCCTTTATATTTTGACACGTATCATCAGCATCTTCATTTTTGAAACAGATGAGTGAAAATAGCTAACTTCCATATTACCAGGGTCATCATCTCACTCAGTCTCAATTATTTGCGTTAATCCCTTAATAATAATATTTTTAACAGCCCCGCTGTCTGTGGAAAATGTGCCAATCATATCGACAACTTCTTACATCGGTAATATTTTTAACGATATAAAATAAGCACATAAAAAACGAATTGGAGGGAATCTCGAAGTTTGAAGACAAGGAATATTCCATGTCTTCAACTCTTCAACTGAAATTAATTTTTTGGATTGGGTGTGATGTCCACTCTGGCTTCGGTATTTTTAAAGCTTGCACCATTTTATTAATTGACTGATTCGTACATTTTGGTGACCACAGGCAGTTCTCACTGTCCCTTATCCATATTAGAGGTACAACAAATGATAAGGTTTGTGTATTAAACACAACGAAATAGTCGGAACAAGTCTGAATTATTTATTATAAGAAGAGAAAAGAACTTTAGTGATCATACACAATAATCATTTAGAACACTACATACTACAGTTGAAGAGCAAGAGAGACTAACCTCTGCAACCAAACCCATAGGGAGGGGGTTTAATCGTTTAATCCATCAATTATACTTCACGTCTCGTCCTCTAGATCACATTTTGTAGTCGATGTTGAAAGCATTAGCGACATAAGATCCTTATTATCAATTCCTTGAATTATTAATATATTTATTTCATACAAACATAGGGTTGAATAGTCGGATTTAGAACCGATCTACCAAAGGAATCTTCTCGAGACAATGGCCTATTATAAAATCTTGCAAAAGTCTCTGAACTAGATGTCCAACCTGCGGTGCTCCTAATGACATCCAGACAGATCCCTTGTCTCATGGCCGCTGATGTAGAGGCATGCCTTGTCGAATGAGCACTGAAAATTAAGAATGTTGATATCGGTTGAAGGAACAATAAAAACCTAGATCTCCATGGCGACGTTTCGGTGGTTTATTTCTCACCTTCTTCAGGCTACAATTAATGAAAAAACAATTTCAAACACAACAACGATATCACAATAATACAAAAAATACAAAAGGATCAAGTTGACAGTCAATCATCAATCAAAAAAATACACAAATAAAAGTTGACCACAATGTATCAAACTGTATTGACTTAGGAATGAACAGAATGGAGGGACGAAAATTTGAAGAGCACTGAAAATGTTGATGTCCAAACCGCTTTTTTAAAGAGTACTCTTGATCCATCTGCTAATTGTTTGACTCGTGACCATCTTGTATGGTCTCCTAAACAGCCTGTTAGACGTTCTTAGAGATCTTGTTTTGTTTATGTAGCAATGAAGTGCTTTGGCTGGACATATGCTATGATCTTCATCGTAAAAGGGGATCTCCAGCAGAGGTTGAAATCTTCTTGGAGCCGTGGTCTTGATCGAAGCTGGTACCTTTATAACAATGGCCCTATCCCTGATCTCCATGTTGTCGATTTCAATCAGAGACAGGGTCTGCACTCTATGTGCTGTCACCAGGGCTAATAGGGTCACTACCTTGTAAGTGAGTTTTTCCAAACATAGGTTTTCATTTGGAAAAAATGGACTCAAATAACGTAACACTATTTGTGGGTCCCAGGTTGTGTTGTACCTTGGCAGAGGTGGTCGAAGTTTTGCCACGCCTTTCAGAAAACGTCTCAACCGATAATCTGTTCCCACTTCTGGAGATAGGACTAAGACCAAAGCTGATCTCGCTGTATTAAGAGAACTATATGATGCACCTTCCTTGTACCAAGAAGACATGAAGCACCTTATCTCTTGCATGGATATACTGAAGAAAGAAATTTTACGCCTTTTACACCATTGTCCCCACATTTTCAGGCCTGTGTTAGGGATTCTAACGTGATATCTATTGCTTTGTAAGGATATCCAGTTCGTTTCAGTACCTCCCTGATAAGAGCCTTGACATCAGCGTGAGGGAGCGATGTAGAGGATGTGGCTTCCTGTCAAAAGACAACAGTTAATCTTTACTTGGTTCAAAAAGGATTGGCTGAGTAGGCCAGAGAGGAACAACTAATATCCCAGTAGCTTTGTCCGAAATGATCTTTTGTATTACTCGGGAGATTGAAATAGAAGGAGGGAAGGCATAGAATTGTTATGATTCCCACGAAATTGGGAAGGCATCCACTGATTCCGCAGCAGGGTCTAAGTGCCAGGAAACAAATCTGACGCATTTTGTAATCACCCTGGATGCAAACATCTATTTCGGGTGTTATCAGGTTCTTTATTGCTAAATTAAAAGCTTTGCTACTCAGTTCATACTCTGCCTCGATCATTTTACTTCTCGATTCGGAATCTGCCTGTATATTTTCAGCAGATTTTATGTATGAAGCATACACATAAATATTTCTAAGTTCGCACCACTGCCGCAGTTGCCTAGCCAACTCGTTCAGTGTGGGGTATTTCCCCCCCCCCATTCTGTTAACGTAAGAAATTGCAGTGGTGTTATCAAAGCGCATTAAAATATTATAATTTTTTAGATGAGTAGCAAAACATCTTAAACCTAGGAACGCTGCCAGTTCTAAGTGATTTATGTGGAATTGTTTCTCTTCCTCACTCCAAAAACCGTGTGACTTAATATCCCCACATACGACTTCCCATCCTGTTCTTGATGCATCAGTGAAAATTTTTAATTGGATTTGGAAGAATTGAAAGATGACAAATTGTGTCTCCACCACAAGATATCCGCTCTAATGAACCTCGGAACTTTCATTCTGGTCTCATAATTTTGACTTGACGTTCTTAAAGCTATAAATTTTGCGTACTCTAATTTTTTAACATATATCCAGCTATATTTTAGTGCTGGACAAACGGAAACCAGAATCCCCAAAATCCTTGCAAATTCTCTAATTTTACATGAGGATTGTGGTTTTATTTTTTTCAAACTAATTTTGATTGCTTGCACTCTTTCTTTGGGTAATCTCAGGGTCATACTAACAGAATTATATAGAAATCCTAAGTATTTAATTTCTTGAGAAGGAATAACAATACTCTCCTCTGGATTTATGGTGAAGCCTATTTCCGATAATATCTGGGAGGTAGCCTCAATATTTTCCACGCAATTGTCATAAGAAGTTCCCAGTAAGGGGAAGTCATCTATGTAGCAAACTGAGACATAACCCTTCCCTCTTAAAAAGGCCAATACAGGTTTGATTAATTTGGTGAATACCAAGGGTGCTGTGTTCAGCCCAAATGGAAGACAATTGTATTCATACAAAAAACCGTTGAATATGAAACGTAAATATCTCCCTTATGTATGTTAACATGGTGATATGCATCCTTAATATCGACCTTGGCATTTGTGTCTTACTTTTTGGAATGGTTTCCTTGTGAAGGTAATTTTATAACCCTCGACCCATGACAGGATTACTGGGTCAGAAGTATACTTTCTCCAGATATCACTGAAGCATCTCAAGCGCCCTGCCACTCTATTTACCTTCATCTCCGTTGGTTGGACGACTTCCGATACTCCTGGTCCATATGGTGCTTTGTTGACAACCTCTGGTACTTCTGTTGGTACCTGTCCTTCCTCTGAGGCTCCTTCTGTCTGCCCCTGAATGTGGACCGTTATTTCTGGGGCAGACTCTTGTAGTTTAAATTTTTCTTGTTAACTTGCTTTAGTGGAGTCTTTTGTTTTGCAACTTTCAACTCCGTTGCGGCTTTCTGGAGTTCTTTGCCCTCCCTTATTTTCTCTACTAGGTTCACCCCAAAAAGGTAGCCGTCGATGCTAACTTCTGCTAGTGAATCTTTTAAATTTTTATTCAGGTGAGGGATGATGAGGTTCGTTCGCAACAGAGAATGCTCATGGTGCACACTTGCCAGTACTTTTCCTGCTTCTGACAGGCTCTCTATAACCGGTAGGTCCTTTTCGCCTTCGACCTTGACTATTTTAGTAAGAACCTGGCCAATCGCCGTTAGGGCTACCCCAATTTGATCCTGAGTTCTTGTGATTCTGGCATCCCTCTTGCAAAAAAGTCTGTTATGGCTCCCCTCATTCCTTTGTTCAATTTTGGAGCTTGAACCATTGGGCAGTTCGAAGTTGGTGGGTATTTGTCCATAATTTTAGCCACCTCTTCTTCTTCCATACCACCACGGAGAATTTCTTGCCAGCATTCTGCTAGCTGCTTCGAGATTGCTGAGGCAGCCTTTCCTGGGGTCTTTTTGGGACCTAAAATGTCCAAAATTTCTGGATCCAAATTTTCATCCATCTCCTGGACCTCTATTTCCTCATATTGCACAGGGTTTCCATCTTGCACACCTGAAGAAACTCCATAGTCATGATTGAAATATTCCCCTTAAGGGGATAGGTGTTTTAACTCAATGCCAATTATATACAACCAGTTTCCTGAAGTAATCAGTAGACTGATCCAATGATTTTCCCTGATGCCAATTATATTCAACTAGCAGAGCAGTATTTCTTAGAGTTTAACTTAACTTTGAATTAAATAGATTGATTAATCAACCTTGTGCCGATTATATTCAACCAGCTCTTAACTATAAGGGCCTACGATTATTAGATTCGTTATCGCTCAGTAGGCAGGTCCATAGTTTCTTACTGATGCCAATTATATTCAACTAGCAGAGCAGTATGTCTTCGAGTTTTACTTTACTTTAATGTTAATGTTAATTGCAAGCACCTCCGATTAGCTTTGTGATCGCTCAGTGGCCAAGTCCATTGTTTCTACTGATGCCGATTATATTCAACCAGCAGGGCTTGACCATGTTCCCTCCAGCTTCTTTATTCCCCTTTTCGCTTTCATGAGCAGGAAGTGGCAGTTCCTTGGACATTTCAGGGCCCTCTTTGGAGTTTGCATCTACACATACTTCAAATAGTGGCTCCTCCTCCAAATGCAATACTAGAAATGACGATATATGTATAATTATCTTATAATAAAAATTTGAATATTATTAAATACCTGATGTATCCATAAATGGTTCCCTCATAACATCAGTTAGGGTAATGTAATCATGGTCAGGCTGACTTCGTTCACCACCATGAATTAAATCATCCCCTGTTTGCAAGGAACTGAGGCAACTATCTCTGGCCTTTTTTCCCAATTCGGCAATTTGCTTCTCCTTGGGTAAAGGCCGTTTTCTCTTCGCCAACAACGCTTCACTTTCTCTGCAGATATCTGCAATCTCCTGCAGGAGTTGGTCTCTTTCTGAATAAACTTCTTCCACGCCAGAACTATAATATTCATGATACAGTTTTAGTAACAAAATTAAGAGAATTAATAGGGTCATATTTTCAAGTAGATTTTGTTCGTAGTCTTCTGATAAACAATTATTTTGATAATCAAAACTAGAAAAATCGTTAGATATAGTAACTTATACATAATTGAAAATCGATAAAACCAATATTTCTCTCATTAATCTAATTTTAATTGAACATTCAAACAATACTGTTACGGCTACTTCTGAAAGTCTAATATCCAACAGTACTCACCTCTTTTGACTTTTTGTGTCTTTTTGTTTCCACATCTTTAATAATAGAAAGACATGGTCTTTTAACGTTCTCACTTTGAAATTTTTTCCCGTTATTTCAAAAACGTTTTTCTGAATGGTTTCCCACTTCTCAGCATCCTTGAGCGGATTATTATTTAAGAACTCTCTTAGCAGAGCCAAATCGTCGTCAGACGAAAATCTTAGTCTTTTAGGGGTTAACGCCGACCGTTGCGGCACTTCGTTACTAGGCATTTTTATTTTTGGAACTTCATTTACAAAAACACCCTTTCAAAATCACACCTCGGTTAAAATAGACTTCAAAATATTCGTGCGAGCATTTAAATATACAAACACGGGCGCCCCCTCCTTTTTGACGATAAATTTTGAAGTTTTCTTCAAATTATTCTTCTGCTCTGTGCTCCAACCCATTTTGTAATGGCAGAATAAGACTGCGCAAGGCAAGAAAACAACGTAAATTACGATAACGTTCAACGTTATCCACCCGTAAATTACGGCATGCGGTAACGTTAATACCGCCCGCTAATAGAGAGTTGAAGTGCGCACAGAACGTTAGCCTGAACGTAAACGTTAACGTGACAAATAACGTCAAATATAACGTTTACGTGTTGTAATGAAATTTGAGTTGAAGTGCTGCCATCATGAAACGTCAGACGTTCAACATAACCTATCAATTTGATTTTGCATTCGTTTCGCGTGAACTCTCTTTTATCTAATATTGAGCTTCGACAGCTGGAATAACATTTGGAATACTGATGTTCTAATGATTTGTATGCCTAATAAAGAGAATTTTCAGCTTGGAAGTATTTTATTATCAATGAAATGTTCAAGTGTTAGAAACATGAGAATTGCAGTGTAGATTCAGCCATTTCCTTATGTACTGAATATAATCTGATAACAAAGTGATTTAACTTAATCCTTTTGATAACTTTCAAATCACTGCTGATTTCCTATTATATAATTTTCGTTCATTATGAGAAAATACACAGGAAATGTAAACAATGACAGTTTAATAATCAAAATTCGGCCATTCGCAAGTCATCGGTACTACTCGTTTAACGTTCGGTTAACGTACGTCGATGTTTAAGGTATACGTGGGAGACCGCTAGTTTACGTAGGCCGTAAAGCTGACGCTAACGTTAACGTTAAAAACGGACGAATGAGCATGCGTAGATGTCAATTATAACGTTAACGTCTACGTTCATGGCTGCACTTCAACTCTCTATTAGAGAGTTGAAGTGCGCACAGAACGTTAGCCTGAACGTAAACGTTAACGGAGAAATAACGTCAAATATAACGTTCACGTGTTGTAGTGAAATTTGAGTTGAAGTGCTGCCGTGTATCGCCATCAGACGTTAAGCCCGTAGATCCTCTATCTACGGTTAAACCTAACCTCTGAACCTAACCTATTTGATTTTGTTTTTGTTTGTATTCTGAAATTTTGACGAAGGTATCATCTCTGTATGTTGTAAACGAAATTAAATAGTGAATCGTATTTATTTATGATAAGCATGTCTCTATACATTAAAATTGTTTTTATTAACAACGAAAATTTGAGATGGAATCGATTATTGATGCTGCACAACTTGGGGAGTCAGACTTCGAAGATGATATGGATGAGGCAATATTGCTTGATATGTTCAATACTGATCCGATTGGGAATCGAGCAGAACTCTATGGGCGATTCACATTCGACAATGTATCCAATACAGAAGCTAAAAGTTGGTTTCGGTTTGAAAAAGATGACATTCCTCGCCTTGCAAGTGCATTAGGCATTCCTGAAACTATATGTACAGAAAATAACATAAAATTGAACGGTAAGTTCTTTTCCCAGATTCGGTAACAATTGTTGAACATTGCATATTGTAGGTGTAGATGCTTTATGTATACTTCTGAGAAGATTTGCATATCCAAATCGCTTGGTAGATTTGGAAAAAATTTTTGGCTATAGTTATAAAGCTCTCTCCAGCATATCCAACACTGTGATGATGATCATCTATGATAACAAGGGTCATCTTTTAGAAAACCTTGGAAATGTGCCTTGGTTGAATGAATCCAGGTTGAGAGCTTATTCACAGGTATGTACAAATACATACAATCATATTAGAATGATAATGTCATGTATAAGTTCTTGAGATAAGTTTCTGAACTCTCTTAATAATTTGGCCCTCAAATCACTTTCAGGCCATATTGGAAAAAGGGGCTCCCATGAACAATTGTTGGGGCTTCATAGATGGTACCGTTAGGCCAATTTGTAGACCAAGTGAAAATCAAGAGGAATATTACTCTGGTTACAAAAAAGTGCATTGTGTAAAATACCAATCAGTTTTATGTCCTGATGGTATTGTAATAAGTTTGAAAGGTTCTTATCCTGGTCGTCGACATGATGCGGGAATGCTAAGGGAGTCAGGTCTTTATGATGAACTTGTACAGTTCACCAGTTTTGGAAATAATAAATATGTCATTTATGGGGATAAAGGTTATGGCTTGAGAGAATTACTCTTAAGGCCTTATACCGAATTAGAGGTAGTGGGACACCCAGAACGGCAAAATTTCAATACTATTATGAGCAGTCTGAGAATTTCTGTAGAATGGGGTTTCCATAAAATCGTGCAGGAATTTGCTTTTTTAGATTTTAAGAAGAACCAGAAACTTTTATTACAAGAAATTGGCACCATGTATATAACATGCATGATTTTAACAAATTGCCATACCTGTTTGTATGGAAGTCAGACTGGCATATATTTTAATCTTGAGCCTCCACAGCTCGAACAATATTTGGGGAATTGAGTGTTGTTATGATAAATAAAAATAGTTTCAACTTCAAAGTTTTTTATTATCTTCATTATATTTCAATGAAAAAATTTTTTTTTATGAGTTTTGTTCTTGCTTGTAGCATGAATATTATAAAAAACATAAAAAATTATCTTTTCAGAGCAATTAAGATCACAGATGGATTTCTTATATGTATATATCACACTCATTTGCTAGAATCACAGTTGATGAATAAATACAAGAATATTATATACTACAAAAAAAATCCTAACGAAACTAATTACTAAAGAATAAATACAAATACATATAAAAATAACCGTTTTTGGTGAAACTAAATTTATAACAAAACTACTTATAAACAAATAAATACAAACATATTGAAAAAAATAGAAATCTTGTAAAAATCACAGTTGATTTTCAAAATTTATTTATCAGTCTTATAAAGGGAAATCCTAAGGCATATTATAACACGGAATCAGTTCAGATTGCCTCAAGCAATCTAATAACAAATATATTAAATTTAATCAAATACTTTTTGGAGACATGCAACATCACAGACAAAACTAATAACTGAATAATAAAAACTATAAATACAAATATATACAAATAAAATCAGTTCTTGCTTAATCTACATTGAGAACAACACTACTTCTACTAATTATAAATAAAAAAAAAATTTCTCTGCAAAAATATGGAATATTTACTTGCTACACAACATTCTTATGAGATCCTGTTGATTAGCGAACAGATCCATCTCTATTTTGAATCTGGTCTCCTCCATCACCAATCTTCTTTCTTCCATTTCCAATCTCTTCTGACGTTCCTCTTTATCCAACTCAAACTTCTTCTCTTCCAATAATAGCTTCCTTTCTTCGAGATTCAATTCTCTCAACCTTAACTCTTTGGGTTTAGGTGGTACACAAAACGTACCACCAATTTGGACCTTCTTCCGCGGCGGTGGTACGATTAGTGTACCACCCATTTCATGCCCACTGAACAGAAATCTACATCGATATTGACTGTTGCCGTGAGTTGCAGAGACATTTGTGAGGCAAAAGCTTATAGAATCAACACTCGGGTGAAAGATTTACAGCGATTTACTTCACCATTACTACATATTATGCTGGTTCTCTTGTCTCGACAAGTTTTTCTGTTTCTTGTGGTGTCTAAGTGATAAAAATTTTGTTTTGAAGCGGTTATTTTGAAAATTGTGTTGTGCCTATACCTTCTGGTGAGTAAAACTGTTGAAATAATCATTGAAATATTTTCGTCGGTTACAGAAAAAAAGAAAATATGGTGGTACGTTTTTTGTACCACCTCTCCTATTGCATTTTTTTGAAAAAAAATTTTTTACAGAAAAATGTTGAATAAACCTACAGACCCTCTACCGTTTCGTTTGGTTGGAATGACACTGGCTGAATTAGAGGCAGAGGTTGAAAATATAGATTATTTTGAGTCTGTACCGTCTGATTCCGAATCTGAGATGGAGAATGCAGCGGAGGTCGAAGAGGATGAAGTTGGTGAGATGAATGAAAGTCAAGATATGGAAGATATTCCTGTGTACGAAACTGACGAAGAACTATCTGAAAGTGATTTACCTCTTTCAACTCTGAGAGATAGGATTATATCCAACGCGCCTCGAGTTCCGCCTATCCAAAACATAGCCACTGACTACAATGCGCCAACATGGTCACAATCCAATTCAAAACCTTCACCTCCTCCAAACTTCACAAATTTTTTTGGTGTTCCCGATTTTATAATGAGTAAGAAAGATACTTTGACGCCATACTCAATATTCCGGGAATTTGTTAGTGACGAATTCCTAGACCATCTGGTATTCCAGACAAATCTTTATGCGGAACAGATCAAAGTTGCCACAGGAAAACCTTATGTTCCAACTAACTCTGAAGAAATGCGGACGTTTTTGGCTATGAACCTTATGGTTATCAAAGCATAAATCATGTTTTCAGACATATCACCGGTCGAAAAATTTAAATATAAAGTGAGTTGAACAATGAGTCATTAACACATAAGTGTATCGGTGGTACGTATAATGTACCACCCTGTTAAGGCAAAAATATGAAAAAATATTTGATAATACTGTTTTAAATGTGTTGTTTATTCATTTTGAACGAGCTTATGTTAAATTATTTGAAAATTGGGATTAAATTTTTTTTTGCTCCACTTGGGTTTTATTTCTGATGCCATCTCCGCACCTCAAAGAGTTAATGTATGTTGGTTCTCATTTTTTTCCCCAAATACCTGACTATGGTTTGTTTCAAATTAGGGTTATTTCTTGTCCGCTTTGGTGCTAAAATAATTTTAGTTTTTAATACAATCATTAATGGAATTTAGTGTTTGAGTACTGCTAATTTTCATTCTAAGATTACACATACCCATTATATTACTTTGAGCCAAAGGTGTTTTTCTACAATTTTTTTCGGTGGGCTCTTTTATATTTGGGGATGAAATATTTTCCTCCTCAATCTCTCTCATAGCGACGTCTGCTCCAAAGTCAGGTTCAATATCTACATAGCTGTTCACAACTATATTCTCTTGATTATTGTTATAATCAAAATCCTCTACAGGGAGAACATTTCCCTGTGATATATCACTGCCTAAAAATTGATTTGAGAGTAAATCAAGTATTTGAGAGATTCACTGCACATTGCAAATTCTCAAAAGAGAAAATTCATAATCAACAGAGGGCCTCATTTGACAAATATTATGGTTTAAAATATATTACCATTTTCACAGTCCTGCAATAAATTTGCACATGCCTTTTCTCTGGCCACCAAACCCTCTTGATAGCATAATTTGTCATCAACAGTAGTTGTGTTCACAGTAGTGGTTGTACAAATTTTTTTTTCATGCACTCAATTTGATGAAGCAAATCATCCAGTTCAGACACAGGAATTTCAATTCCTGACCTGCAATTTGAATAAACCTAATGAAGGAGCATGCCTTATTTCAAGGATTCGAAATTTAATATAAATATTTGTAAAGTATCTTCACGAAAAAAAAATCTATCGACACATTTTCTATTCAGAGATAATGAATGTCGATTCCAACAGACAATACTTGAATCCACAACATTTAACGAACAGCATTCTCATTTTTGAACTTACTTTCCTTTCAAGGATTCTGATTTTAATTGATATTTCTTCACCAAATTCTGAATCCTATCTCTCAGAGTCCTTATACTTATGCTTTTTCCCGTTATTTGGATCATATTTATTTGAATTACCATCCACCTTTTGGGATCCTCATATGGATTGTGGCCATATACCTCCCTTGCTAAATGCAAATCAAATTCATCATTGAAACGGAATCTGCTTTTCGACATTTTTATACAAGAGAATCGGAGTATCTTCTACAAACTACTTCTACTAGATTATTTTTAAGGTTATGAGGAATTTATTTTAAACATACATCTATGATTTTAAAAGTAAACATTCAAACATCGTAACTCATCGGTGAGATTCGTTTAACGTTCGGTTAACGTACGTTGGCGTTTAAGGTATACGTGGGAGACCGCTAGTTTACGTAGGCCGTAAAGCTGACGCTAACGTTAACGTTAAAAACTGACGAATGAGCATGCGTAGATGTCAATTATAACGTTAAGGTTTACGTTCATGGCAGCACTTCAACTCTCTATTCTGAAAATCGAAATACGCATGCGTCGTAACGTTATTAGCGCTTGACGTTATTACCGCATGACGTTAAGGATGCTTCTATATCTCTCTATTTATGTAATCACCCTTCGTCGGGCGCTATACGAATATTGAGAGTTCGGGCGCAATGAATATAATAGATTCTAATAAGAATAAGGTCCAAATAAATTAATATCGAAACATAAGAAGAATTTTTTAAAAAGATGATAAGTCTCACCAAAGTTCATTCCAAAGACACTGGACGATTTATCATGTTCAACAAGATGTATGCGGCAAAAGAGAGTGATGAAAAATTCATTGAAAAAAATCCAAGGGTTTGTTTCAACCCAAATTTTATCGTTTTGGAAGTCATTAAAACAAAAGATGCTACGGACGATTTTCGTCAATTCGATATTGCTCAATGCTACTAAGTAACACTGTTTAAAGTTTAGTGCGGAGATTAAATGGTTGGCTTCTTCTGGATGGTGCCCTGAAACCAACATGAATTCTGGGAAGTTAAACTCCGATACAAGTAGAAAATGTATTATGTAATTGAGCTAACACATTTTCAGATTATGAAAAAAACTCTAATTGCGACGACGATAGTGACAACTGCGATTGGGAAAGCAGCGAGGAATCGGACTTGGACTAGAAAATGTAATACACTAATATAAAATATAACTTGATTCAAGGGACTGATTTTGAAGAAACACGAAAAAAATTCTTCAGATTTAATTACATTTGTACTTTGTTCCGAAACCCATTGATCAAATAAGTTAAAATGGTCCTTGTGTCATAGGCACCCAGTATTTATATGCGGTGTGTGTTGTGTTGCCTGCCGATGAGCGATGATATTGCGCCTCTGCTTTACTGTTTTGCTTGTGCGTTTGTTTCTTTTTTGTTTCTTATCGGCATCGCATCGCATGTGAATAAAAGAATTATTGGGGGGAAATAATACGCGTTGATCGTAATAAAGGTTGATTTCTTTGAGCGTGAACCAGGGAGAATAACCGATTATCATAGATTTTGAGTCATTGAGATTGGATTCAGGTCATTCTTCTAGGTATGTAAATGAGACGTTGAATTTCCTTTTTTTGATTCTGTCATTCTACTAGAAATAAATTTTAATCGAACATCATTGAATTCCTTCATACTTTTGGCCAACTCCGACGACCCTGAAGAGCATTACTGTACAACTTGATGAATAAATTATTTTTTATTATAAAATAAATCTCTTAATACTTTGAGTTTTTTTCATATTATTCATTACGTAATTATAATTTTGTAAATGTTAAGTCGGCTGGCATCCACCATCCTCATCTAACAAGTGGCGTTGCGCGCCATCTCTTTCACTTTATTTCAGATATCTCGCTATTTTAACAGATGGCAGACCTAACTTGCGGCCATTTTTTCACAGGCAGCCATACATCATCCTATTCGAAAAAAAATTAGCTTCAATTTGATATCAAAAACATCCGTGTACGCCATGAACGTAGAAATACACCGAAATGTTACCTGCTTACACCTGGCTGCGAGGTAGTTGCGGCCGAGTGTGCAACGGCAGCTATGGATTTTAGCATTCTTTACATGCCTTGCTATGATGTGGATGATATTTTATTTCAAAAGGGAGTGAACGAAATTTCTTTTGGAATATTGATTAACATTAATTTAATTAAAATTACTTGCGGCCACTTTTAACAGGCTGCGATGTTAGCAGTGTATTCTCCTATCCATAAACGTATGTAAAAATGTGTGTTTGTCTCTGTACGTAATGAACGTAGTAATTCTGCAGCGGGATCTCGTACTATAACTAAATACAGCAAATGGTCAGAAAGTAGCGGTGTAAACAGTTTTGCAAGGAGTCGGATAGAGTATATGTCACAATCATACACTGGTTCATGTGTATGATTCGCCCGATAAACTAGATGCATTTCGATACGTGGTATATTTTGTGTTCCAACGCCCCATTAGATACACAATTTCATCTTCTTTTCCACCGCCCTTCGAAGAGCTAACAAACACTACAAAGATTGCGTTCACAAACTTATTCAGAGTAAGCTCTGGATATGCCGGAGCGTTCACAAACTTACTCCGAGGAAGACGGAGTACGGGAAAGTGGGGCAGGTTGAAACAAAAATAATATATTAGTGAGTATAAAAAAAGTTTTGGACTAGAGAAATCTGTACTTGACATACCATTTTCTTACCATTTGTGGCCTGATATTATGCTTACAAATATGTGAAGACATTGAAAATGATCTTTGAAAATCTACCTTATTCATTTCATATTTGATGTTTCAATGTGCCCCATACATAGGGTAGGTTGAAACATCTCTGAAAATACTATGGGGTAGGTTGCAACATAGTTATAATTCGAAAAATTTTTGATACATTTTATTCAAAACTTAGCAAACACTTGGCAAAATAATGAATCATTAACATTTTGTTCAACTGGTAACAAAAAATCTGGAAAAAAATTTATTCAAAACTAAAAAATTGAAAAAAAAACTCGTTATACCTTTATTAGAGTTCAACTAACGTCCAAACCCGTGAAATTTATAGAAAACCTTAGAAAACTGCAGGCTCTCTTTGTACCATTTTGCTTAATTGGAGGGGGGAAGAATTAGTTTTATGTCCTTAATATCGACCTGAGCAATGCCTTCTACCAAGGGAAAAACAAATGCTTCATGCATTTTGCTGCTTTTTCGACAATATGATATTTCAATATCCTCATCGACCACTGCTGGATGTATTAATTTGATTTATTATGGAACACAACTAGGTAACTTTATTACAGGCAGGTTCAACGATGACTGAACGTTGACTTCGATACAGAACAATCGCATACATACAACATGTGTATAACAAGAAGTTTTATACTTGAATCAAATGGCCTCAGCCTTAACAATATCCTTACAACTTTCGTCACCTTTCCCACATAGTAAATTTTTTTTCGATCTTGAAACTCTACTAAAACATAGTCCCCTGTGTGGACTACCTCAATATCTTGAAACTCCATTTGACGTGAATCTTCCTCGAATAATGATACCTCTGAAGAAGAATCAGAAGTGTAATCAGGTTCATCGGGCTCAGATTCAATGTTCTCATCAAAGACTTTGCGTTTTACTTTTTTAGTTTTGATTTGTTTTTTCTGTTCTTTCATTTTTTTTTCATTTGCTTTATTTTCGATTAGTTTTTTCTGGAGTATCAGTGGGAATCATGCTTCGACCCCTTTTTCTTGGTCTTGCATTTTTCTGTCTAGGCGGCGCTTTTGGATAGCCTTTTATTTGCTCAGGGGTAATGAATTTTTTAAGCGTTGGGTCTTTTTGTGTTGATGCCGCTTCATCACAAGAATTATTTATCTTTTCCTGCGGTTGCGAGGGACCTGCTTGGTCAGAATTGATATCATTATTATCATTATTATTATTTTGATCACTCAACATAATATGGTCAGGCTGCGCTTCATCATAATTGATGTTAGGCCGATCGGTAACAGAGCAGCAAAGAAAATCTTCTTCGGAGAAAATATCTTTGTTGAAGGGATAAATCCCATACCGTTCAAATCCTTTTGTGATGTTTTCTAGCGTCATTGCCTTCTGATGCGCAAACCGGACACAACCTGCTATTTCATAAAACGAAAAAGTTTTTCCTGGATTATTTTTCATCCAATTATCTATAGCCGTTGAATAGAATTTTTTAAAAGGCGCAAAGCATGTGACGTCCAAAGGTTGAAGTCTGTTACTACAATGCGGTGGCAAAGTAATGATCGTCACCCCATTATTTTTTGCCATGTCGATAGCTTCGATCGACATATGGCTGGCGTGGTTATCCATGATTAGAACTGTAGGGTTGTCTTTAGATGATAAGCTATACTTGATAAAATGTTCCATTACCCTTGGAAATAGATATGCACTCACTCACTAGCTAGGTGAAGCTAAACCCAATGTACCAGGAACAGCATTCATTAGCATATGATCCCGAAATTTTACACGTGGAAATACCAATCTAAACCAGCCGATTTATTTTTATGCCAGCTTTCTGGCACTCTTATTCCATTAAGCGTAGCCATTTCATAAGCCAGCTCACGGGTGTTTCTTGTAGTTTTTCCGTAACACATTTTCGCACAGGTTTTCAAATATTCAGCAAGTATGGACTCTTGATCTTTCGTAAACACAAGGCGGGTCTGTTGTGTATTGTCTAGACCAGGCATGGGCAAACTTTTTGAGGGGAGGGCCAGATAAAATGAAAAATTACCTAGGCGAGCCAAAAAAAAAAATACACATTTTTATAAGTGATTAACTTTTTTTCAATTTTTACATCAAACATGACTAACATCCTAGAAAAGTAAAGAAAATGACAAAAATTAATTATTGTTCGGTAGGATACGAAAGAGTATGTGAAAAATGAAACTGTGATTGAGCTTCTAAGAATTGTCCATACTCTGGTAGAAATTGGCCGTGATGATGCTAAAAGCTGGTCACTAAAGGTGCCAACAGATTACTCTGACGTGACGTGGGCCCAAGTCATAATGCGAATTATTCGAAAATCTAATATAGGATTTTTTGCGGAAGCGTTAAATTAGTCAGACGTGTTGACACGTGTATTCCCACGTTCCCACATTGAACGCTTCCGCGCAAAATCCGATGAAAGATTTTTGAATCATGCGCATTATGACATGGGCCCACGTCACGTTAGAGTAATCTGTAGGCACATTTATAGTCGGTTGCTTACGCTGCTATTCATAGTTTCATAGTGGAAAACACCTGTTCACATAACAATATGCAGTTGTTCCCGAGATATTATGATTATTCATTAAATATGCTCACGATACCAGATTCCGCCCGTCATATTTGGTGCTCCTCCTTCCAGTAGTAATGTTGTAAATATTATTCAAAGGTACTTTGAAGGACGTGATTGTTTGTTTCTTGAAATTTTTGAGAAATATGTGATATTTTTGTTGCTCTCATCAATGAAAATCAAAAGGTCGAAAATACTTCGAATTACATAGACGTTGACAACGAACCAAACGAAAATTTTAATGCTTGATTCGTTACTAATCACCACGAGCATGATATCATCATCTCAGTAACCGTGCTGTTGACTGCTATAACTCGAGGTCCCAAGACTCCCAAGCAAATTCAAAAGAATTTAGTTTAGAATTGAGAGAACTAGAACACTACACCTATGCTGAGTTGCGCGCAAACTTTGCTAAACTGAAATTAATGTTAGATCCAATAATTAATACCGTTCTTAAAGCTCAAAAATTTTCATTCAGAAGGAAACCGTTACTTAATCGATTCAAACTACGCAGAATCGAATAATTGAATAAATTTTCATGTATTAATCACACTTGAATACTGCCTTCATGTTTGGAGCTCAGCAACAAGCCGTTCGTTGCAAGGTTTGGATTCCATGCATCACTATTTGTATTCTGTGATGCAGTCGTTGGAACATCGAAGGAGATTTGGCGACTTTTGCTTTTTCTGGGGATTACAAGAAATAATGCCAGCCGCTGCCAGATGCACACGCAGTACTAAGGCTGAGCCTCGAGCACAACTCTATGCAATTCGAATAACAAATTGGTGGACTTTTATTTGAGGGATTCAGGGCTGAAGTGAACCAAGTCCATGCAGCCTAGTTTTGAGATACATGACGTAGAAGTTGTTTATCACCAATTACTTCAAAAGAGACTTTAGATTTGTGTAAAGTGAATGTAAGCATATGCTTATATTCTAGCCTAAGTCATGTATCCCAAAACTAGGCTGCATGGACTTGGTTCACTTCAGTAGCTATGAAGCCCTCATTTATCAGTCCTTCTTCCACCTAATACGTTTCCAGCTAATTCGTCGTCTTCGATGTATAATCTTCAACATTTCAAGATGATAATAAACAGTACGCAACTTACGCTTTGAGACAACTCGGTATTAGGTGACATCGCTTTTCCTTATCAGGCGGTCAAACTTAGAAAACAAAAATACTGGTGATTGTTTCAAAATATTGACGCGGGCCGGATTAGATTTTCACGTGGGCCGGACCTGGCCCGCGGGCCGTAGTTTGCCCATGCTAAGTCTAGACAATACACAACAGACGAAACCAAAACGATGATGAAAACATAAAATGTAATGTATACTGAAGAAGGCATACGCCGAAACGTTTATACGAAATAAATGAACAATACAAAAGTTATCCTAACCTAGATACCCAACATAATGAATGAATGATACATATGAAATACTAGGTAAAAAACAAAACGTTATACTTTACATATATATTGACAAGTTTTTTAAAGCTGTCGCCGTTTCTCGCATCTTAGTTCTCCTGATGTTCCTTTATTTTTATGTATTTTTATTTTTCTAATATTCGTTTATTCAATGTTCCTTTATTTTTATGTTTGTTAATTTTTGCGATGTTCGTATATTGTTTGAAGGTTCATTTATTTTTTCATCCACTATTTGTTATTTTCATAAAAATTCAAATAAATATATTTATTGTAACGAAGTTTTTCATTCTTTCTAATATAGAGTTGTGAGTGTTAAATTCGTCATTTTAACAATTTTAATGGAGAGAAGAAGCAATGCCAATTCTCATGCATTCATTTATATACAGGGTGTTCGATAATTGGAGAGCCAAAATGAAATATTTTATCTAAAATCGAATTTTAATCATAAAACAAAGAATACATTTTTCCATATCGAGCTTGGTTTGGGAGATATTTGAAAAAACTTAAAAAAAAATGCATGTTATAGATATTCTACAAAATTTAAGGGTAAACATGTAGGAATTTCAAGTTGTTTGTTTATTAACTAGTTCAGTTATCGAACACATATATCTTTTAGACAAATATTGCCATGAGATTATTTTATATTTCAACCATAATAATTCTTAATATAGGTCCTGATGAAACAGTAGTCAATAAAATGTAGTATAATATGATTAAAATTTATTGCGTTTGCAAATAAAGATTTCGAGCAATAACATCTCTTCTCATTGTTTCTGCCTCATCAGTGCTATTCTCAACCATTTATTCTAATCTGAAAAAAATTTCTCCTGAATAATTCAATATTTGCATGGAGATAGATTACTCACTGTGAAGATATAGATTCATCATTCAAATTGATTAACTGGCCTTCTTCAATCATTTCTTCTGTGACAGACTTTTCGTACTCTGGCAGCTCCTTACGGTTGCTCGGGCGCCAGTGGGGCAATCAGTCAAACCCCACGTCTCTCACAGAATCCCCAAAGAATTGGAGAGCCCGGGTAGACTTGAGTATCAGTGGAGAAGGGTATCGATGAAGACTAGGGCGGTAGCGTCTTCTAAGTGTCTGCTTTTCAACGGTCTTTAGGCGTCAGAAAGAGTACTTACCTCTTCTAACTAAACTCTTAGATGAAACTGATTTAATAAATAGACTCTCACTGGCAAAATAATTGGCAACAAAAATAAATGTTCAACTATTTATTTCTATTAAAATAAACTGTACACAAAAGAAAATAGACAGGTACACTAAAGCGTGGACGTCAACGGCTGTGTCTGGTCGGCGCTGGACGGCTGGCAAAATTTCACTTCAGGAAAATGGACGGTTTCGGAAATATTCGGAAGTAAGTCAAGTCTCAACTAAACTAAGTGCAAAGAAACATGCACAGTTTCGGAAAAATATACGGAAGTAAGTCAAGTTTCAATTAAACTGAGTGCAAAGAAACATGCACGGTTTCGGAAAAATATACGGAAGTAAGTCAAGTTTCAATTAAACTAAGTGCAAAGAACGGTTTCGGAAAAATATACGGAAGTAAGTCAAGTTTCAATTAAACTGAGTGCAAAGAAACATGCACGGTTTCGGAAAAATATTTCAACTAAGGCAAGACACAATTTAATGAAAAGTACGAACGGTTTTAAAAATAATCAACGGAATTCAGTCAGGTCGAAATTTGAAAACACCAGTTCACCGGGGTACGCCCTCTATCTCTGTCTCGGTGGTTTGTCTATGATCCGGTGTCCTTCGGTCTCTCTCTCTCTCTCGGTGACCTCAAGCTGGCTGGCTGTCAAACAGCGGCCACAGAGTCCGGCGGTGAGGGTATTTGACGGTTATGAAATCCCAACTCTATGCTCGGCGAATCTAACCTATAACTATAATTCAAACGGTTGGAAATCGGGACGAAACGGTCAAATATTCAGGAATCGGAGAAATCAGGGGGGCCCAACGTCCTCCCGGGACCCAAATGTCACCCTACGGTAACGGAAAGCTATATACAGCAGGAAATGGTTAGCTCACGGTTTTCAGCCAAGCACAAGTCTAGAGAGAATATTATTCCATAAAGGTGCAATGAAGCGGTAATAATTTCAAATATCACTTGCCTTAGAAATTCCTTTGTGTCTCGTAAGTACGGTTTTCACTTGACAATCACCTCACTCGTTCAACTCTCAACAACAATGCATACTGATCTTGACCTTCAGCGACGGAACTCGAAGAAGTAGGTACCCCGGAAAATTGTCCCCACCATGGGTAACTCAGTCCCCCATTGGATAAACTCAAATTGTTCGGTAAATCAACGGGCTCGGAAAGAGACAGAAACAATTGAAGAGAAGGAAAAACGGAACAAGTTGAAAGACCTTTTTCGAGTCAGAAAAAGTACGGTTCAACGGAAAGAATTCTTAAATATATGAATTCTGAAAACATGATATATTCGGTCTCCGCTACAAATATGGGACTGGTCGGTGGAAAACAATGACATGAAATCAATCGGTAAATCCCCCCTATGATAATTTAACGCTTTCTTCCGAAATACTTCGATTGTCAGGTCCTATTAAGAAAGTATCGGTAGAGAAATTTCCTTTTCGTGGCGGGGTGAAATCTGCCTCGTCACACTTCTGATACATCTTCATCAGATATACATATATTATGAAGGACACAACAAGCAAGAATCGTTGCTGGTATCAAGTCTATCCTGTTCATGTCCAGGTATTTCAACCGTCTGAACCTTCTGTTCAATAAGGCAAAACTCCTTTTTATACATTGCCTAATTAATTTGCACTTGCTATAAATCCCCTCTATTTATATAGGGACTGATGCACCATTGCTAGGAAAGTATTGGAGAGATTCTCAATTATACTTTTATAAATATCGGAATTTTTTTGAATATCCTATAATCATTAACAGAAGCTGGATAACCAGCAAAATCTGTGAACAGAGTGTGATCACAGATTGCTTGTGTTATATTTCCTGTTCTTTGTCGTGAAGGTCGTGGAAATATAATTAATTAACGACAATTTTGTTAGGAAATTATTCTTGTAGAAAGCGTCTACAGCTGATTTATAATTTTTGACAATGTTCTCCCTTAGAGTTCTACGGTACGACTGCTGCCTGTGCAATAAACAGCCAGTCTGCGCCTGACATGCGCAACATATTAATATTACAACATCTCCCTTTTTATTTTTTAAAGGTTTGTGCTAATATTCTATACACAATTTATTATAGTATGTAAACTAAAATAATTTCTCCTAACTTATCTAACTAAATCTATACATATCGATCTGCATTTGTATGCGTAACATATTCTATTTATTCAGTTTTTCTGGTTTCTTAACTAATCTCCCTGACAATGTTCTGTACTGACTTGTACTTGATTTGAAACTATTATTACGGTCCCTTAATGGGATGCTACAAGGTTCCGAGTTTGTACAGTTTATAATCTGTGATTTATTTTTGTCTGTTACATTTTTGTCAGTTGGATTCTGTAACCTATTTTCTCTATTATCTATTGGAGGTTCAGCACTTGCATCTTCCTGTTGCTGTGGCATATCATTTCACTTTTCAACGAACTTTCTGTGACTATGCAAATTGCCTTCCTTCTCCTCAGAAGTATCATACATCTTAATATTCTCTCGATTCACAAATTCGCTCTTATGCTTCAGACTACCAGTAGCTTGGTCATATCTCACTTTTAAGAATCGTCTATCTTGAAACTGCACATAGTTTTCGAATTGAGATGCACATGTTGAATTACAGTTCGATAGTTCTGATAGGAATTGAGATTTCAGTGGTCGATTCGACCAAGTATTATTTCAATTCCTGAAGAACTATTGGATCAATTCGATGATATACTTCTGGAGCACTTTTTAACCCATAGGGTAGTCTTAAAAACCTATACCGTCCGAAAGGTGTTGCGAACGAACATAAACTACTGCTTTCGCTATCCAATTTTATTTGTAAGAAACCCTGAGTTGCATCTATTGTACTAAAATATTCACAACCGTCCATTTGACTTGTTAATTCCTCAAAAGTAGGAATCTGAAAATAATGTCTTTTCACGATTGTATTCAAATTTTGTGGATCTAAGAAAATTCTAAGATCGTTATTTGGTTTTCTAATGATTACAATAGGGTTTGCCCAATTGGGTGTTTCGTCGTCATATTCTACTATAATTTTCTCTGTTTTCATACTATCTAATGTAGTTCTAAGTTTATCCTGTATTGCAAAAGGTACCTTCCTAGCATAACAAATAACCGGATTAACATTTTGTTTTAGCTCAATATGATATGGTTTCTCGAGCACTCCAATACCTCGAAATATACCATCATATCGGCTCAACAAATCCTTCAAGCTCAAATTTTCTGATTTGACTACTTTACGATCAACTTCCGTAACTCGTTCAATCAAATTTAGAGTGACACAAGTTCCAAGACCCAACAGGGGTGAAAAATCAAGACCTCTATCGTCAATGATATAAAATGCGAAAACACCAGAACTCTTGCCAACCTTGATATTCAATTTACATTGAAGTACTTCTAGATGGTCCCTGTATATGACACCAATTTTAAATTCGTTTTCTCGATTAGACCTGGGTCACAGTCCAAACCTTTCAATACTGAACTTGGAATTACATTTACAGCAGCTCCACTATCTAATTTAAACGGAACTCTATGGCTTCCTATCTCAACGTCCGAGGAGTCATGGGACTCTTCTGTCTCAAGTGATAAAAAATCTTTAGTAGACGACTGTAAACTATTATGATTGGCATTCCTTCCCAAATCAACACAACCAATTCTCTTACTGGAAATTTTACAAACAGCTTTAAAATGATCGGCTTTACCACAATTAGAACATGTTTGCCCAAAAGCTGGACACCTTCTATATTCATACTTATAGTTACAATTCTTACAAGGTTGCTTTACAATATTCCTACCATTCCAAGCATTGAATTTTAAATTATTTACATGTTTGTGCTTATAATTAAAAACATTGTCACCTGATGTTGTAGTCTTTCCTTGTCTGCGAACTGCAGGGGCTTCCTGATGGCCTATTATACGACTTTTCTCCTTAGCTGACTGGAACCTTTTTGCCAAACCAACAGCCTCATCTAGTGTCCTTACGTCCCTCTCCTGGAGTAGTTTTTCTCGTATTCCATCCGAGTGTATTCCACAGACGAAAATATCTCGCAAGAGGCTATCTTCCAATGTCGACAGCTCACAATTTCTTCCCGAGTTCTTGAGCATTATAACATAATCATCGATGGACTGGAATTCTTGTTGTTTCGACGTTAATAACCTATGCCTCTCTATAATCAGATTTGTCTGGGGTTTGAAATGTTCTTCGAATTTCGATATTATTATATTCAATTCGTCGACTTCCTCTTCTTTGAACGTAAAGGTATCATAAATTCTCATACCTGCATCACCAATGAGGTGCTTGAACATAGCACATTGGATTACATCACTTTTCTTATTCAGTTCCATGGCAATCACATAATTATCAAATGTTCAGTGGCGGCTCGTGGGCCTAAAAGGCAGGGGTTCACAAAATTAAAAAAAGCCATTGATTTTATTGAATGAGAAAGGTTCAAGAATTAACATAATTGTTAACTATTCTGAACAGTGTTTGAAAATGAAATCCATTCTTCTTTCCTTTTTTTGCAGCGAACTTATCGATAACCACATCGTTAAAATTTGGTAGATTTTCAATAAATTTTTTTTCTATAGATAGCATCGCTAGTGCCGTCTTTCTTCATTAATCGAACTTCTTAAAAAGGTCTTAATTCTCTTCAATGTTGAAAAACTTCTTTCTGCTTCAGCTGTCGTCATTGGAATTGTCACAAGTATTTGGAGAAGGGAAAAAGTGGCAGAAAATATCAGTTCTAGGTTATTCTCAATTATAAATTTCAACAAACTGAGGGCACCGCTAAGATTTCTGAAATCAGATCTTCTGTAAATAATAATAAAAAATAAAGCCTCGGAAACAAGTCGCTGCCTGGGGATCGTCAGGGCATGTCTGGAGCCGGCGCTGGACATGACAGCATGCGGGACGTCGGTGGCAGGATGTTGAGGAAGCGGGCTCCTGCTGCAAAAGAAGCTACAGCTCCAAAGCAACAACAGCAACCAACGAGTCCAATTCAATTGCCGACTCGAACCGCTGAAGGTGCTGCGCAGGATATTCAGCCAGTGCTCACCCAAGCGGGGTTAGTTAGAAAGCGCATGAAGTGGACAACGTCCATGAATGAAACTATTGTGCGCATATATAACTCCATCACGGGACTAGGGCAGAACACGAACAACTATAGGAAAAGGCTCCATGAGGAATTCTGCAACGCCTACCCAAATCTCAATGTCACTGAACAACGAGTGGCAGACCAGTACCGCGTAATTCTGAGAAATGAACTAATACCAACGGCCCGAATCGACGCAATTAAACGAGAACTTCAGCGTCCGCCTGCTATAGAGAATAACACCAACACCTCTGATGAAATTCACATGCCTGGGCAACAACAGGCAGAAGAAACTGATACTGAAAGTCCATCTTGCAACGCAAGTAAGCCTGAACACCAGGACGATAGGGAAGAGCTCCTCCGACAAGTTGACTCTGACATGAGGAGATACTTTGCCGAACTGGAAGGAACGGATCCTCTTCATCGAGTAGCACCTCCACGACTCAATACATCCAAGAAACTATCACTTATAATCGACATCTTGAATAAGGACGTTTTACCTGGGTACCTACAGAACGGAAGTTCATTGGAATATCTACATCTAGTTTTTTACTGTGCTGCGCTAACGACAGCGAAAACCATAGGGGCAAAAATTCGCCGAACCAACAACGATGGTCCAAAATTACACAAATTACACGCGCCAGCATGGCAGAAACGTCTTCAACACAAAACAGAAAGGCTAAGAAGAGACATTGGACGACTGACGGAGTACTTGAACGGGAATCGAGGAAGAAAGGTTGTGAAAGCTGCCAAAGAGATCATGGATAGAAACAGGACACACACAGAACGAGAGACGGAGAATGCTACAGCTCACCAGTGCCTCGACACTCTGAAGCAAAAATTAAGTCTGTATGCAGAACGCTTGAGGAGATATAAAAGCAATTATAGCCGGAAAAGAGACAATAATTCATTCGAAAAGTCGGAAGAAACTTTCTACCGGTCACTCACACCGTCTGATGGAGAAAATGGAAAGTTACCACCAAAGGAAGCCATTGAACAATTCTGGACCGAACAATTATCAACGAAACCTCAGTTCAATGGCGATACCGGATGGATTGAAGATGAAAAATCTGAAGCTAGAAAATATGAGCCGATGCAGCATGACATGATCACAATTGAAGAAGTAAAATCAGCTATCAGAGGACTGCACAACTG
This sequence comes from Coccinella septempunctata, assembly GCF_907165205.1. NCBI lineage: Eukaryota > Metazoa > Arthropoda > Insecta > Coleoptera > Coccinellidae > Coccinella > Coccinella septempunctata. The sequence continues at coordinate 5,535,391 of NC_058190.1, read as the reverse complement.
GAAAGCACCTGGGCCTGATGGATTACAGAACTTCTGGATCAAGAAACTTTGGATCATGCATGACAAATTGACCTCCGCAATAAATGATGTCATTGAAAATCCTGAAAGAATGCCAGTATTCCTTACACATGGCACAACATACCTGCTACCTAAAGACCAAAGGAATACAGAAGACCCATCCAAGTACCGACCAATCACATGTCTTCCAACGATGTACAAATTAATCACATCGTGCATTTCAAACCGAATTTACAACCATTGCGAAAGGAATAACATCATCGCCATGCAACAGAAAGGATGCACCAAAGACAGCCGAGGTTGCAAAGAACAACTAATAATAGATTCAGTTATCTGCAATCAAGCGTTCTCCAAGCGAAGGAATCTTTACGCTGCGTACATAGACTACAAGAAAGCATTCGATTCTATACCTCACGAATGGCTCTTGACGATCTTGAAGATTTACAAGGTGGATCCCAATATTGTTGAGTTCCTGAAAAGCGCCATGTCAACCTGGCGCACTAGTCTTCAAATGAAAGCAGCAGATTGCTCCATTACAACAGGACCTATTCCAATAAGACGCGGAATTTTCCAAGGAGACTCGCTGAGCCCTCTGTGGTTCTGCATGGCCCTGAATCCCTTGTCTCATAGATTGAATTCTACGGACTACGGATTTTCCATCAAGAGCGGCAGTAGAACTATGATGAAACTGAATCATCTCCTTTACATGGACGATTTGAAACTCTTCGCATCTACCAAAAAACAAATGCAACTGATGCTGAAAATGGTGGAAGGATTCTCGGAAGACATCAAAATGAAGTTTGGACTAGAAAAATGTCGACTGCTAAACATAACGAGAGGGAAAATAGAAGATGGTACGTTCAAACTCAAGGAAGGTGCAGAAATTGAAGCATTAAAGGAAGGAGACACATACAAGTATCTAGGCATAAAGCAGGCAAGAAAAATCAATCAGACCCAGATGAAGAAAGAATTAACGGAGGAGTTCACCCGAAGATTGAGAAGGATAATGAGAACTGGTCTCAACAGCAAGAATCTGATAAAAGCGATTAACACCTACGCTTGCTCGGCGCTGAGCTATTCATTTGGTATTATCTCTTGGACGACCACCGATTTAGCAGCTTTACAGAGAAAAATAAGGACGATGCTGACTAAACACAATAAACATCACCCCAAAAGCTCAATAGAACGGACAGAGCTGCCACGACATCTTGGGGGTAGAGGAATTGTTGATTTGTCCAACCGTATGTCCCAGGAAATTGAAGGACTTCGAAAATATTTCTTGAGCAAGGCAGCTTCGTCAGAACTCCATCGAGTAGTTTGTGTTGCTGATAGTTCTACACCATTAAAGCTACAGCAGGATCACTTGGAAACCGTCGAACACTCTGCAGAAAGTAAAATGCAGAAACTGATTGGCAAACCTTTGCATGGGAGGCACCAGAACGAGGTCAACCATGATTACGTCGACATATCTGCGTCGAACTACTGGTTGACTTCCGGAAGGTTGTTTCCTGAGACAGAGGGCTTCATGCTCGCCATCCAGGATCAGGTGATTCCAACAAGAAATTACATGAAATACATCGCCAAGGACGCCTCAGTGGCGGACGACAGCTGTCGTTATGGCTGTGCGACTCATGAAACTATCCAGCACATCACCGGGGGATGTCAGAAGTTCGCGGGCACGGAGTACAAGAATAGACATGATGCTGTTGCCAAGATTCTTCACCAAGAATTGGCACTAAAACACCAACTTCTTACTTCGAAAAAGGTTCCTTATTATAATTACCATCCGGATGCTGTATTGGAAAATGAACATCACAAGCTCTACTGGGATCGCACGGTTCTCACAGACCGGAAAATAACCCACAATAGACCAGACCTCATATTGCTCAATAAGGATGAGGACACAGCACTATTCATCGACGTGGCAATTCCAAATAATAACAATCTTCTAGATAGACACACTGAAAAAATTTCAAAATACAGAGATCTCGAGGAACAAACCAGAAGACAGTGGAAGCTGAAAGATATAAAAACCATCCCTATTGTCATTTCATCTACAGGCCTGATACCGAAGAAACTACTAGAGAACTTGAGGAAACTTCAGTTGGACGAAAATATCTATAGAGTCATGCAGAAGGCGGTACTGCTTGGAACGGCGAGAACTGTACGCAAGTACATGGGGAATGCAGAGGAACACCGTCTGCTCCGACAGGAAGCGCGGGTGGAGCAGGAATCCAACCTACAGCAGGGAGCAGAGGAGCGACCCGGACCCGACCACCACCACGAGCCCGAAAACCTGGAAAGGGCTCCAACAGAGCTTAATCCTTTTGATATCTGAGATATCTGGGATAAGTGAATTTTCCTCTGGAGAGGAGTGTGAAAGCCGCAAGGCTAAAGTCATAAATTTATTTGATCCATTAAGACACTAGATACACAGTGTATAGGACATGTCAGGCTAAAAACTTAAGAAACTAAGGAGTCGTACAAATATTCATTCATGTAAAAACCTTTTTTTACAAGAGTAAAAGGGGCTGGTAGATGATTGTACAATTTCATGCTTGTATATGAAGGACTGCATTCAAATCTGTGTGTTCTATGCTTCGGAAATGAAAACGTCTTAGAGTTCCTCGTCTCATACTTATGATGATCTGACAATTTTAACCATTTATTTTCATTTTCTTTAGCATAGAGCAAACATTTAAAAATATATATACAGGGCAACGTCAAAATTTTGTTCTCAACAAAAACTGGCCTACAAGAGTTCAGTGGATGGAGGTGGAATATGGAACGAATAATACGCTTTTATGCTATGAACACTCTGGAAATATCAGAGCAACTTCCCCATAGCAAGATGTTATAAGATAAGTGGCTATATACAAGGCTATAATAAACATTCAAAAGACAGTCCAAAGGCAAAACATTTTTGATTCTGTTGATCGCAAAGAAAGAGCTGTTCAGTTTCTTACATAGTACGTCGATGTGGGCCGTCCACCTCAAATTTTTATCAACATAGAGACCAAGAAACTTAGTTGTCTCAGATGTCAAGATTGAGTTATCCCCGCAATTTATTCTAAAGGTTGTTAATTCATTATTCTTCAAACAAAAGTTAATGCATACCGTTTTTTCTACATTAACCATTAGGCGGTTTGAGCGACACCAGTTCACAAATTCACGAACAACACGTTCACATAGCCTCAGAAGTTCTTCGAAACTGTTGGAAGAAAGAACCACGGAAGTATCATCGGCAAATATAGTTAGCAATAAGCAGGCTAAGTACTCGGGCAAGTCATTTATAAAAAGCAAAAACAGAAGTGGTCCCAACACAGAATCCTGCGGGACTCCAAGGCTAATGTGACGGGGTCCAGAAAAATTTTCGCCTATTTTTACCGCCATAGTCCTCCCATCGAGAAAACTGCGCAACCAATCCAGAAATACACCCCTGAAACCCAAATTGTAGCACTTTTCAAGAATGAATTCGAAAGAGAGTGAATCGAAAGCCGAAGAAAGGTCAAAAAATAGACCTGCCACAAATAAGCTCTTGTCTAAACATTCATATACTGATTCGAAAAAATTGACTGCTGCAGACTGTGTCGAATGACCACTTCTGAATCCGTGCTGTGCAGAATCTATAAGATTGAATTTATTGAGATAACACATCATTCTGTTCAATACAATTTTCTCAAATACCTTGGAAAATACGCTGAGTATTGATATCGGGCGGTAATTCATTATTTCCTCTGGATCGCCTCTTTTGAATATGGGGATGACTATGGATTTTTTAAGGATTTCTGGAAACTTAGCCGATGTTATAGAAATATTGATAAGATGCGCTAAATGCTCACTTATTACCTGATACATTGCCTTCAGTATTTTTGTGGATACAGAATCGACACCAACGCTTTTTTTATTTTTTAGGGATCTGATGGTTTCCTCAACTTCTGCTTTTATTACAGGATAGAAAAAGAAATTTTTATCAACCATTGCTGCTAAAGTACAGCAATAATCTCTAATTCGGTTTTCAACCTCATTTTATCAAAAAATGGATATGCATCCACTGTTGCATCTAAATGCTGCATTGGAAAACGGTTTTCATACTGTTCAAATTTGTCAGCACAAAAAAGTAATGCCGCATTCAAATGCTTCGTAAATGAAAATCTTTCTTTTACTTGCATTATGATAGTATCACATACCTCTTTTGCAGCCACAGTTTTGGTAATATATGTATTTTCATTCAAACGGCGTTTTTTAGTTTGTATGGTAAGTTCGGGAATTTCACTCTCCACTGTATTTAACGTGTCTCTTTCTTTTTGAATACATTCTTCAAAGCAAGTTATGGCAGAGTGAATCTGTGAAGGGTCTGTCCCAGTTTTTTGTAGTTGCTGATATAAAATATCAGAATGTGGCAACAGCCTATGGAATACTGTTAACCAAAACACGAATTTAGAATCTTGCAACATCCGACAAATAGCAGTGGCTTGATTGATTGTCACAGTTTGTCTAGCAGTGGATTCAATCTTTTCCATGCATTCTATAAGGTTCTCGCGGAGCTCGAAAACGGTACTAACACTTCTGCTTTTGAAATTTCATCTAGTAGCAGAAGCGCGAGGAACTCTTTGTCCAACAATTTCATCTAAAACTGCTACCCGTTGAGGGGAATGAGAAAAAAAATTTGTAATATCACTTGAATTTGAGAAAAATACACGTACCTCTTGATTCTGGCTTGTAGCCTGGGATGAAATTAAGTTTAATTGGTGAGCGTAACACTGAACATAGTAAGCGTATTTGTAGTCATTTTTAATGATAGTTTGTACACCTGAATGACATCCACTCATTACACTAGCACCATCGTAACTTTGTGAAATAAGTTTTTCTGGTTTGTGTATTACCTGTTTCACAACAGTTTTGATACATTCTGCTAGGCTGGCAGCATCATGATCAGTAGGATTAGTAAAACCCCAAAAACGTTCTACAGGTGTCCCATCTGGTAAAAGGTATCTGAATACTACAACCATTTGTAAAAAATTTGCTACATCTGTAGTCTCATCTGCCACAACAGAAACATACTCTGCTTTTGATATTTCTTCCTTTATATTTTCTTGAGCCATCTTTAACATACAGTCTAATAATTCGTTTTGAATCGTTTTGAAGGTCCCTTTGAATACATTAGATTTTTCGAAATGATCTTTCAGTGCTACATCCAATTCGGTACTGAAATTTATCAAACCCTTAAAAACTCCTGGATTCGAAGAATCGTCTTTTTCATTGTGTCCTCGAAGAGCCAGTTCAAAAGCACCACAAAATTTTATGCAATCAATAATTTTTGAAAGTACATATCGATTCTTTCGCACTTGTTCATTTTGTTGTTGGATATTACGTCTATATGCACTGTCCAACTGTTGACGTATATCCACTTTTTCTAGCAATTTCATTTCTAACTGTGCATTAATGTGTGCTTGGGTATTTTCGTGTTTTTTAATTTTTTGTGCCAAATGACCCAGGTCTGCTATTCCAGTATTTGTCCACGCTGGTTCGACAAGACTGCGACCAAATAACAAGCAAGGAAAGCAGAATAAACGATTCGTTGTGCTACATCCACATATCCAATCATTCTTGTCGTATATTTCCATTTTAAATTTCCGATTAAAGTCCCTGGATTTACACTTGGTAGTTTGGGTTAGATTAATTTCAGGTTTTGGTCTACCATTTTTTTTAACTTGGAGTTTTTCTTCATAACTCCATGAAATCTCCAATGCGTCGAAGATTTTTCCTAAAAAATTTGGCATTGACCATGATGAAAGAGCATCTTATCTTCAGATCAAATGCATCAAATTTACCTCAAGATACAAATGCTTTTCTCAAAGTGAATTATGGTCGACAAGTTGAACCGATAGCAGAAGAAGAAAGAAGCCTCACAAAACGCGGTACTTGTCGGTCATGTGCACTGTTGAAAAAAAGATCATCAGCATCAATGAAATGTTGCCGCTGCCATTCCTTTACATGCACAGTTGAGGTGGTTTGCAACAATTGTAAGGATGAGACCACTGATTCAAGTGAATAGGTCAATAAAATATTTTGTTTTTATACTTATAAAAAAATATTCAAAATATTAACATATTTAAAGTTTTTGTTTAGAAAATCCAAATAAATTTTTTTCAAATACTGTCATTTATCATTTTTCATAGCCTCACAAAAATTCCTCAACAATTTATATAAAAAAAAACATTATTTATATGGTGACGTAAAATTTACGACACCCGAATGCTCAAGTTACAAAAAAGGGCGCGCCCGCCGGAAGGTTAACCATACTTGGTAATAATTACTATATTTTGACAAACTTCGTGAAATATCACATAATAAACATAAAATTGCTCCTTCTCTTATAATAGATTCCTTAGAGGAGAATTTAGAGGTACAGAGCAATGAAGGTATGCCAATGAAGAGCGTTGAAGGTACAATAAGAGAAGCAGTTGAAAAAAATCAGGAAGTAGATCATTGAAAATTCCCTATTTCAGCTCCTTCCAATAATAGATTTTCGCTAAATAAAGAAAATAAAAAACCAAAAACTTCTTCATATCGATTATTGGACGAGATGTTCGAAAACCAAGAAAGACATAATCAATTGCAACTTGAGATTATGCAAAGTATGTTGGCAGAAACAAGGAAACAAAATAAACTAAAAAGCCAAATGATAAAAACGATAAATAATTTACTAGGTTGTTTTTATTTTCACAAATTTGTGATATTTTTTTAACTTTGTTTACTTCTCATATTTTTTTATTTTGAATGAGTATTATTCTTCAATATTGTTTTGTTTTTCAATTTTAAATAAGAGTTTTAATTAAGAGTTGTTTTTATTTTCACATATTTGTGAAATTTTTTAAACTATGTATACTTCTAAAGAGGTTAAAAAATATGAAACGTTTGTGATAAAGTTTATTTATTGTGAATACAAATTATTACAAATTTCATTTTTTTTATTCACAACTTTTAACCCTCTAATACCCAAGTCCGCCTTGAGACTGGTTGCATATAAGTGGATACAAAATTATTCTGCCCATGTCCGCCTTCAGTGTAGGTTCATTTTGTGAGTATACAGGTGTTATGTAAATCAGTTAACTATTTGCGAAAAAAAGATGTAGATTACATAAGCTAATTTGAAACTATACGGAAATAATTTTAAAAAGGAAAAAAAACTTGGGCATTGGAGGGTTAAATTGTCCTATCCCTAGAGTGACTCTTAATTCTATGTCACCCTCTTCATTTATATTAATCTTTACTAACTAAACAAAAATTATGTAGCAAACAGCAAGCTGCTGCTATATACACAACTTTTTGGATAGAGTATGCATTTACACATTATGAAATCCTCCAACGCCCCTTTAATAAACCAAATGCATTTTCAATAACAACCCTTGTACAACTTAAAATTGTATTGTGATATTTTTCTTTAATTGATAGGCGACCGGTATCACTAAAGAAAAACAATCAACAATAAATAATTATAATTAAACATTCATTATACCGATATGGTGTCATTAACCACAAGGATAAGCAGAATCCCCCACTGAATAGTAATTTTTAGCAACGAGAAATTCCTTTTCCTTTAAATAAATTTGTTTATTCAAAGAAGATTCTTTCAAAACCTGAAAATTATTCTCCAATATTTTTGCTTATAAAATATAAATTTTTAAATTTTACCCTTGCATCATGAACAGATCCTGGAAATCCAATACAAACATTCATGAAGATTTTATTCCTTGTGCAAATTCCTTGAATGACTATTGAATGTGACAACTTCCTGTTCTGATAACTGTCATGCTGACAATCAGGTACTGTACAATTGATATGCGTACCTTCAATCGCCCCAATAACATCTATATGCAAAAAAATCTTTAACAAATAATTAAAGAAGGATAACGCCTAAACTGGAGGCAATGAATCAGAAATAAGAATTAATTCAGATGCATACCAACTGCTGATATAAGATTATTTTTTTGTTACCTGGATAACATTTCACACTAAACTCTTCAACAAATGAACTTTTTTGATAGTAGTGCTAATATTTTTAATATAATGGTATGAAAGATCGTGCATAGTTGATACAGCTACATCAAACCTGCCAGCGGTGGAGATCAGTGTATCTCCTGTAGCAAACTTAGAACAAAGGGCCTTTTCCGTGTCAATTTTCTTCTTACCTCCGAAGTCGAATGTACTTTTTTCGTGTTTCATGTTCATGAAGTCGACTTCTCTTAATAATAATTTAAATATTTCCCTAGTCATACGAAAATGAAGGTTAAAATCATAGTCCAGATATCTGTCAACCCAATTCTCAAAATAATTTGAAATCCTTGTGTGCTTCTCTTTCACAAACATTTTTATAGTAATGTTATTAATATTAGTACTTTCATTATTGGCAAACTGTAAAGAGTCACTTCCCCAACAGGTGCGGGAAAAACATCTGCTAATCCATTCCCGCACGCATTTGCGCTAGTTAAGTTTTGTGGGAGAGACTCTAATTAAAAAAAATTATTTTATTTCAAATATTACAATATATGATAATTGTGACGCATGATTTGTACAATAAATCGCGAAGACTAAGTCAAGACTGATTAATTAGTGGTCCTGAATCTAATTAATAATGACAATGAAAAATGATTCGATAACGGAAAGATTCCATGGATTGGTCAGTATCCTTGCCACGTGCTGGGATATGTAACTCGCGCAAATAATATAAGGCGAATTTTGGCGCTAGTGGTTAACTATGGTTAGGTTGTAGTTACTTGGGTAACCACATTTTGGCGATGATAACCATGTAACTATGACGTTTCAATGACATCACAGGAAGTTCACCACGTAACTGCACGTAACCTTCCCCTTGAGTAGGGATAAAGAGGATGGTATGTAGTTCTATCTCCTTTCAATAAGTGAAATGGAATGAATTTTAGTGCCATAGATTCTTAGCAGAGACACACGGAACACAAATAATAGACGTTGGGAGCGGGATTCACGAAGTTTCAAAAATACAACCGCAATGGACGCAATGACAATATTCATTAATAATAAACCAATTTCTTTTCAAGATAGAAAAAAAATAATAAGAGAATTGGAGAACGGTAAGTTATTCTTTCAATTCATTATTTCACTCTTTAAGCGATCATGAAAAACTTGAATGTAATAAGTTTTATTTTCTTTAGATGATGAACAATTAATCGATTTTGTCTGCCGAGCAATTTCACTAGGTAAAATACCTATTTGTAGTGTAGAAGACTTAGGAACACTCAGCATCGAAAGAGAACCTTCGAGTAGTTCATCAGGACCTTCGTCCCAAAATAAAGAAAATTATTTGAATTCAGAAGTGGTACAGACACTGAGCGGTGCAGGTCCTTCCAATAAAGTATTAGATGTTTGGACTTTGGATAGATGTTTGGACAAGCAAAGGTAAAGGAACTAAAGAGGATAAGGAAGCTACATACCAAATGCTGCAACTGCGAGAGTCAGAAAATTTTTCGAAAAAGTTTGACGATAAGTCTAAGTTGGAATTGTGGAAGCAAATAGCGAACAATCTACAAACCCTTGGGTATAATGTTAATGCTACTGCTTGCAGACAGAAGTTCTCAAACTTATATAAGCAATATATTAAATATAAACAGCACTTGAAAACAACAGGAGCTGAAAGAAGAGATCCTCCTGAATTTTTTGAGGGAATGGACTCCATTTTAGGCCAAAAAGATAAGATTAATATAAAACATGTTGTTGACAGCTTGGGTAGAAATAATGATAATGATCTACCAAGTGAGCCTGGTCCGTCTCTTGAACTACCAATTCAAGATTGCAATGTGGTGTGTGATACCAGTTTTATCAGTATTGATGATTCTTCTAATACTAGTCTTAATCATAGTGCGAAATCCCAACCCACAGAGAGCATCACTGCATCATCTGAAAAAGTTGTGCCTAAAAAGCATAAGATTACAAAGGCCGATATTATAGATTCCATTAATATGACGACGGAAAAACAAATGGACCAACAAAAAAAAAAGAATTTGAGGAGCTGATGGGGGAAATTCACGAGGAAAATTCTCTCCTGAAAGAGCAAAACTTTCAAAGAACTGAATTTTTGAGTATTATGAGAGAGTTTTTGCTGACAAAAGAAAAAAGGAATCGCAACACAAAAAAAAGGAAACATTCGGACTCTGAGAGCGAATAAAAAAAGGAAGTTTTTTGTTTAACTTTTTTAGTGTTTGTTAAATATGTTCATTTTTTAATAATTTGAAATTTTTTTATTACTGTTGAACGTTTTTGTGATATTATTCTTAAATATTCTAAGCAAGGTTATTTTATGTTCAAATTTGTGTTCATTTTCAAATATGTATTCTGATGATTTTTCTTAACAGTTATAACAATCTTTATTTGAAAAATATTTTGATGACGTAAGTTGACCCTTTCCTTACATTTATCTTAATGAAATCTCTGTTGTTTTTGTGATATTATTCTTGAATATTCTAAGCAGGGTTATTTGTGTTCATTTTCAAATATGTATTTCAATAATATTTTTTACAGTTAGAGCAATCTTTCTTTAAAAAAAATATTTTGATAACGTTTATCTTATTGACGTCTCTGCTGTTTTTGTGATATTATTCTCAAATATTATAAGCAGAGTTATGTTATGTTCAAATTTGTGTTCATTTTTAAATATGCATTTTGATAATTTATTGTTACAGTTAGAACAATCTTTCATTTAAAAGATATTTTGATAACGTAAGTTGATGATTTCCTTACTTTTATCTTATTGAAATCTTTGTTGATTTTGTGATATTAGTCTTAAATATTCTAGTCTTCAACAGAGTTATTTTTATAAAAATTTGTTGTAATAATTCTTGAATATTTAAATAATAAATTTTTTTTACATTTATAATTTTGTTTTTATATTGAAACTATCTATTTTGGTGGAGTAAATTGGTAATTTCCCTTAGTTTATTCATTCCTCCAGAATCATCTTCTCCCTCATATATCCTCCTTGTAAAATTTACATTTTCCTCCACTACAAAGTGATCCCCTTTCAGTATACAATAATTATGAAGCACGTAGCATGTTACAATTATTCCTACTGCTCTTCCAATCGAATATGTATCGATATCCTTCAATATTCTCCATCGTCCTTAAAGCAAAGCAAATGTGTTCTCAATTCTAACTCTGGTTTTTGAGAGAAGAAAGTTAAAATGCTTCTCCTCTGCGCTCAATCGTCCATTATCACTGAAATCACAATATAACTGGTCATTATTTATCTAAACATGTGCTACGAAAGAAATATCATACCCAACTGGTAAAAGGTAAGTGTGAATTCATATATTCAGATTAAAGATGCTCACCGATATGGACACATAAGCCAATATTTACAGGGATAGGCTGATTCCCCTATCAAATGATAATTTTCATAAAAGTATATATCTTCTCCATGTAGAAGAATATTTTGATAGAGAGAGCTCTCTTTCCATATCTGAAATTGAAATGGTCAATTGTTTATTCGATAATGATCATAGTAAGAAATTACTCACTCTGGCATCATGCAAAGAACCTGGAAAACCAGCTGAAACATTCAAAAATAGTTTCTGGGATGAACATATACTCTGAATGCTGATTGAGTGGTGTGATTTTCTGTCTTGATAGCTATCCTGTCGGTTAACTGGCACTTTAGCTTTGATGTGGCATCCACCTATAGCTCCTATAACTCCTAAAAAAATCAACATTGGAAATAAGTTGTGCAATCAGAGCAAAATATCCATGTGAGTAGTGACAGGTAGATTTTGTATTTATTTATATTTACAATTCAATTTTTATCCAAAATTTTGAGAACACAACAAGAAACATTATTAAACTCACAAGGAAAACCACATATCCGCTTGAACTTTCTTTCGGTTTCTTCTGCAAAAGCCCTACTAGGCCAAGTTATAAATTTCGTCGTGAGGTCTTTAGACATAATTCTCATAAAATTTGTTATGCATGCATGTTCTGTGCAACAGGCCACATTGCATTTGTCGGAAATTAACAATATTGTTTCTTTTCCCGCTAAATATGCAATGCTTATTAGCAAAGATTTTTCTAGTCCAATTGGAAAATGACCACCACGGTACTGTTTTTCATGCATATGATGTCCAAAAATACTCATTAATGAATGGAAAGTACTCTAGTACTTTTCATTTCAGTTTCTATAATCGAAATAATAAAAAAAAAATCGTATTCAATATATCTAGGGAACCACGACTCAAAATATAATTCACATCTAAAGTGATTATCATTTACCAATAGAGCAGTCCACATCGATCCTTCAGAATTATTTTTCTTCCTCCAAGCGTTAACTAAACCCATTATTGCAAGGGAACTTATGGTTTGCTGATGGATTCCAAATAATACTTCTCCACCACCAGTAAACAGCGATAGTTTAATTTTTTTTTGCCATTGGTGGATCCATCACAACACATACATATAACAAATTATAAAATACGACTACTGGAATCTATAATGCGTATTGAATTATTAAAAAAGAAAGAGGTAAGCAAGAAACAGCATTTGGAGAGGCACCATTATACACCAGGTAGGTTAAACTGGTTAAAAAATATTTTCTTATTATTCTTCTTGTACAACTCTGCTTCGCATCGTTTGGGCAACGGCAGTTGCGTGCGGGCAGGCATCACTTTCCGCACTTGATATGAAAATAACTATTTCAATATTCGATGTCGTTTGGGAATTAGACCTGTTTTACGAGAGAGAAAAATAACCGGGGAGTTTTTTACCTCATTTCTCAAATAAAAGGTGAGTCAGAAGAAAGGAAATGATACAAGCTATTTCTGAATTCCGTACACTCACAGATTGTTGATCATGAATGGTTCTTCCTGTACACTAGAATGACGCCTGTACAATTCGACGAAATACTATCTCTAATTGGGCCTTCTCTAGCCAAAAAGAGCAACCGTGAACCAATAAGTCCAGCACAGCGCTTAGTATTAACATTGAGGTAGACCTTTAACACTTTGATTAACTTTCATGTATAATACTTCAGCCTATATGGCAATGATAAATTTAATTGTAGGTTCTTATCGCAGGGTGACTCCTTATTCAGTTTAGCTTCAGTATATAAAGTTGGTAGATCAACAGTTTCCCTAATAATCAAGGAAACTACAGAAACTTTATGGAATATATTAAATGGCTTAGTACTGATGCCTTTGACTTTAGAAGACTTCCACAAAATTGCTGAACAATTTGAAGATAGGTGGAATTTTCCCCACACTTTAGGTGCAATAGATGGCAAACATATAGCTATTCAGTGTCCTCCTAATTCGGGAAGCGAATTTTAAAACATTTTAGCATTGTAGGGGAGAGTTCCTTTGAACTGGACAGCCCATGAACCGGACGCTACAGTTTTCTTCTACACTCGATAGCAATTTAGCATCCCTTACATAAATCCCATTTTCGCAACATCGATCGAGATCTCTTGTAAAATGGCTGACCCTGTGGCTCGCACCTTGTTGCGAAAATGGGATTTACGTAAAGGCAGCTAAATCACCATCGAGTGTTTTAAAAAACTGTAGCGTCCGGTTCATGGGCCGTCCAATTCAAAGGAACTCTCCCCTACTACTCGCTATATGTGATGCTCACTATAATTTTCGTTATGTCAATATTGGAGCTTATGGTTCACAAAGTGATGGTGGTGTTTTATCAAATTCAGCCTTTCTTGATACACTGGATAAATTACAATTGCCAGAAGTATGTTATCTTCCAAACAGCACAATAAGAATGCCATATTTCTTTGTGGGGGATGATGCTTTTCCCCTCAGCAAATATTTAATGAAACCATACAAGGGAACAAATTTACCGTTACAAAAACAAATATTCAATTATAGGCTGTATTCAGGTTCGGCTTTCTGAAAGTCCGAGAATTGTTCTAGGACTGCGCAAAACTGTTGTGCCCTAGTATAAAATCCTCTGCGCAGTTCTAGAACCATTCTCGATCTGTCCGAAAGCCGAACCCGAATACAGCTATAGATTGAGCCGTGCAAGGAGAGTTATTGAGAATTCATTTGGTAAATTGGTTGCACGGTGGAGAATTTTCACCAGAACTATATTTTCACGCCCAGAGACAGTGGATTTCAAAATAAAAGCAACAGTTTGTTTACATAATTTCATTAAGAAAAAGAATATCACATGAGTGAGGGTAAGAGAAAGTACTGTCCTCAAAATTTTTTTGATCGAGAAACTGACAATGGAATGGTTGAAGGAGATTGGCGTAGGGAAGTGGCAAACCAATTATGTGTAGTTTTAGAAGATGTGCATAGAGGGCGAAATTGTGGCAATAATCCTGGTAAAAGTGCTCTGACGATTAGAGAAAATTTAACAGAGTATCTCATTAGCCCAGCAGGATCTTTATCCGGTCAAGTAGATAATGTTAAAAGGGGGCGAAGCAATATTCAGTATTATAATTAGAAAATTCAAGTAAATAAATTTTTTCACCTTCATATTTTTTATAATTTTAACTTTTAACTTATACTTTGAAAGTGATACAGAAGAGGCCTAATTTGTTTATGTTTTTGATTCTTGTTTTCGATAAATAAAAAAACATTTCAAAAATATGATTTTAATTAAACTCTTAATTCTTCATTCCCAATTGCAATTAAAAATATTTTTACCTTTCTTCTTTGCTTTTCTTTCACATCTGTTATTTTCCTCAACTCACAAGCAACAGTCTGACAAAAAAAGTCATCCTCATCTTCCGTAGGAGCCTGTGATTTTATATCTTTCATCTCCTTTAAAGTATTTAATACTTCCATATCTATATCCTCTGAAGTTTTTCTTTTCTTCCCATTACTCCTTTCCATTACCCTTGAAGGGGCACTGACATCTTTCGAGCAGCTTGATGCAGATATACTAATAGAGGGAGATAATTCAGGCCCACCGTAACAATGATTCTGGCTATCTACTTCCACAGTTACAATGGCATTCTCTTTTAATAGGTTACTGGAAGTGGTTTTTCTTGCCTTTACATAAGGATTAAGAAAACTCATGGCTTCAAACCACTCCCAAGAGCTTGGCTCCTCCTGATTCTGCCCACTTTTTGTGTGGAACTCATGGATTTTGTTCTCCTTGACGACTCTTTCTCTTAACGTCCTCCATCGAGTTTTCACTTCTTCAACTACAAAAAAAATTTAAGTACGTATTAAAAATTGAACAATTTTCAAAGATTTGTTAACCAAACGGATCTTAGAGAAAGTTTATGCTGGCCGGTAACTTTAACTTTGGAACACGTCCTTTCGGACAACTGAACACCATGGAGAAAAAGAGGATATTTATAAAGGGAATGCTTATCCTAAGCGAAGTCAAGTTATGCTCCGCCCAGCGCGCGCACATTGACAAGCCTGATGAAGACCTTCCTTCCAAGAAGCTTTACACTACGCAGGAGTTAACTGATTTGAACAATATGACCTCAATCTTGCCTCACCCGCTCGCAATTTATCTCGAGTCGATTGGTAATTGTTATGATAACAAGAAGATTGTCACACCACTCCTAGCCGAGCTTGAAGAGAACGAGAATCTTTCTGGCGCCGTAACCTACGCACCTAGGAGTATGCTGCCCATACTGCGCGTTTTGCGCGATGGAGTCCCTTATAATCAGAATGTCCATACTGTCCCACGATTCCACCCGCCGTCCAAGGCCCGCACATGGTTCGTTTATCTCGTCAATGTTATGATTTCTGGCGTGAAGGACCCGATCAACAGGAGAAGATCCGATGGTCCGATCGAGAATACCGAATTTTGACTCAGATCGTCCAGTCCATGAACAGTAAACGAGGATTCAACATTGCAGTCGACCTCTCACATGGACAGGGTACTCTCGCTCAGACCGTCCAAGTACTAGATTGAACAGTCGAGAGATCCATCTCATGGTTTACTATGAGTGACGTTGATAAATTCAACATCAAGTTGGGAGTTGCTTTCGCTTTTAGCAACTATGCCGACACCGTGTAGCCTTCGCGCTTCTCTGGGAGTTACACCACTGCCTATAGGCGAGGAGAACTTACACCCAGGAGAGTGATAGATAGATAGATAGATACTTTATTGATTCCAAACAATTACAATGAAAGAGGAACAGGTCAAAACAACAACACAATACATTAGGTGAGAACAGGTCTGTGTTTACAGTAGTCCCTGAACTCAGCAAGATTATAGGGTTCACAATTCATTATGAAGGCATTTAGTGTTTTCTTAAATTTTCTAATACAAGAAATGTACCTGAAAGAGGGAGGAAGGACATTAAATAGATTTACTGCCATACATTCTACAGATCTTTCTCTCAAAGTTGTTACACGAAAAGGTACATGAAATGCTTCTATTTTCCTTGTGTTATTAACATTCCTAAACTTATCAAAATAATGAGAATGCTTAAAGAAAAAAACTAGTAATTTAAAAATATACAACCCATGGGCTGTTAAAATATTATTTAACCTAAACAAGCCTCTGCAAGAGTCTCTATATCCTAGGAATAACATTGTTCTCAAGGCCTTCTTCTGTATAATAAAAATTTCATTCATAAATGATGAACTACCCCAGAAAATTATACCATAGGAGAGAAGAGAATGGAAATTAGCATAGTATACCGATTTCAGATATCTTAAATCGAGTATACCTCTGAGCATGAAGAGAGTATAGCATGCAAAGTTAAGTCTCTGACCAAGCTTATCCGTGTGAGGTCCCCATTTCAGGTGCCTGTCGAGAATGATTCCCAGGAATCGAACCTGATCGTGTACCTCGATTCGACCATCCAAAATATCAATTGACTTGGGATAAGTCTGCCTGGATTTGTCGCTATGGAAAAATAAACATTGTGTCTTATTGATGTTTAGAACCAGATTATGAGCACACAACCATTCCCTTACAATGGTGAGCAGATTAGCTGCCTCATTTATAGTTGATGTGATAATATGAGATTTTATCAGATAATTTATATCATCAGCAAATTTTCTTAATGATATTTGACAGTTCTCTAATCTTGGAAAACTGTTGACGGATCCCGTAACACCAGCCACACCCCGAAACGCCCCCGGCAAGAAATTGATATAGACCAAAAAGAGTAGTGGGCCCGCAATACTCCCCTGTAGCACTCCAAGCAGGATAGGTATCAGATCCGAATAAAAACTTCGACCATCGATCTGCACAACTACTCTCTGGGTTCTAGAGGATAGGAAGCTTGCCATGAGTTTCAGTTGATTGTCTCGAATTCCACAATCTTCAAGAACTTCCAGTAACCTCCGATGACTCACACAGTCAAATGCCTTGGAGAGGTCAAGAAAGAGGCCTAATGGAATTTCGTCCTGCTCAAGGGAAATAGTGATATCATTAATCAATTCAAACAGAGCCGTCTCAGTATTTCTATTCTTTAGAAAACCATGTTGACTGGGTGATATCACATTGAATTTAGTGAAAAATTTTGCCAGCCTATTACACAAAATCTTTTCAAATATCTTAGAGAAGGATGTCAAAATGCTGATAGGTCGATAGTTACCAAGATCATCCTTATTGCCTTTCTTGAAAATTGGCTTAACGATAGCGACTTTCAGTTGGTCCGGAAAAACACCCTCCTTGAAGGATCTGTTGATGATGAAACAGAGTGGTTCAACAATTGAGTCTTGATGACTTTTATTGGTATTTCATCATAACCAAATGAAGTCTTGTCCTTAAGAGATCTGACAACTGACATGTGAGACATCAAACATGTAGAAAGACTGATCAAGTCGATTTCTGACATTGTATGAGGAGGAATGAGTCATCTGAGCCGTTAAATTAGATGGAATATCTGCAAAGTAGTTATTAAATACATTTGAGAGAAGAGATGGATCAGTATGACTGGGAAACACTTTTTCAGGTATCGATTGAAATTTATTTTGGGAGGATTTTGCATCTCTTCATAAACTTTTTAGGGTTTTCACTCCCAATCTCTGAAACAAAATCAATTAAAAATGAAATCAACGATTTGCTCCTGCGTAAATTCTTGCACTAGAAAAAATTGTTGCCTGACAATGAACTCAAAATAAATAACGTTGAAATTATAATTCTTCGTAACGTTTCGGAGTCTATATCAGACTCCTTCATCAGACGGAAAAATCTACTTTTGAAAATCTTCTGAATTGTCGCTTTTTGTCTGACATTAATTGTCAACACACAGAAACAGAGACTGCACAGAAACGTTGATTCATTTAATTTTGAAATTACCGGATGACAGTTATTTATTTTGAGTTCATTGTCAGGCAACAATTTTTTCTAGTTAATTTGCTCCTGACAAATAAGTGCAAGAATTTACGCAGGAGCAAATCGTTGATTTCATTTTTAATTGATTTTGTTTCAGAGATTGGGAGTGAAAACCCTAAAAAGTTTATGAAGAGACTTTTTCAGGTCTTTTACAGTTTGTAAGGGACTTTATAACATTCCAGGATGTTTTGGAAACATTGTCAGAATTTGAGATGAGATCGCTATAATATTTTTTTTTAGCCTTGGTAAGTGAGTTATCGTATTTTTTTTTTACAGTTGTGTACAAGGAACAGAATTCAGGTCTAGAGAATTTAACTATATGAAGTATATCCAATAGGTTCTTGAGAAATCTGCTTTCAGTTGACAGTTTGAATTTTTTGCTTGAGGAACATGAACGAATACTCACTTTAGGGAAACAATGATCAAACACCCCAGAGTATCGACTGTGAAAAGTATTCCAAAGAATATTTGGATTGACTGGGATTTGGTAAATGTCATCCCATGATACCACAGATAGCTCATTCCGGAAAGCTCTGACAGTTTGATCATTAATGGTTCTCCCTGTGAATGTCGAGGCTTTTTGTTTATTATCAATATACAGGTCAGTCGAAAACTTCAAGGCAGAGTGGTCAGATATATGATACTCCACCACTTCGGTTCGACCAACAAGAGACGTGAAAGCATTGTCAAGGCAAGTTCCTGAACATGGACGTGTCACTTTATAATTAGAATGAGTGATGAACGCGATATTGGCTGGGCAAGAATAGAAAGCTCACATTTGGTCCGAGGTTATATAAATAGACGTTAAATTCCTACTTTATGATAAATTATGATTTTTCATTGTTTTTTGTTTACATTTCTACAAAATGACATACATACAATGGACAACATTCCATCATTTTCAGTGTATTGGTTAGAGTCGAGATCTCCATTCCTCAGCTGTTTCAACAAGTTTTGAACTTCCTCGTTTCCCTTCTGTTCAATGTAAGCCCAGTTATTGTGCGAAACTCGACGTATTGTGTGTTGTTCTCCGTGGTATAAATCAAAAGATTCTAGTTTAGATTTTAAGTAATTTATTGTAATAAAGAATGCAACGTATAATGTACTTCCATTAATTAATTATTTTATTTCTACTACTTGTATTGATCTACGCATGTCATACATAAGTATAGAATAAAGAAATGACCACAGAAATCAGAATTGTTTTCTTTCTTCAACATTGTGTTTACAGGATAATCAGATAATCTACATGTGGAAGGTTGCTACCAAAGCAGTCAGATGGGACATGTCATAGTCTTCATATCTTTTTGGCATATCAATTTTTCTCTTACTTCGATTTTCTTCTGTTTCTAAATTTTTTAAAGGTTCATCTGTATCTTTTTCATGAGTTTCTACATCATCCTGTATGTAAATATTGACGTCTTCTGGTTCTTTCTCATCTTTACTGAATTCATTGAATACTACATTCCTTGCGGTCACAATTTTTCCTTTTGCTGCATCCCATAGGCGATATCCGTTGTCAGTATATCCTACAAAAATTAATTTTTTACTTTTTGAATCCAACTTACCGGTTCTATCTTCCTTAGGTATATGCATGTAAGCATCACAACCAAATACCCTTATTTTATCCATATTTGATATTCTATTATACCATATTTCAGCTGGAGTCTTTTTACATGTTATCGTAGAGGTTTTTGTTCGATTGATTAAATAAATAGCTGTCCCAACAGCCTCTTCCCAGAATTCCTTGGATAGTTTTGCATCATCATCATCTTGCCTTTTCCATAATGGTTCTATTCATGCGCTCAGCAACGCCATTCTGCTGAGGTGTATGACTGACTGTATACTGTATGTGTATTCCTTTTTCCGAACAGAAGTTTTTCATTTCCTTCGAAATATACTCTCCTCCATTATCACACCTGAGTCTTTCCATTCTTCTTCCAAATTTGTTTTCAATCATGGCAATATAGCATTAAAATTTGTCGTATACTTCATACTTGTTCATTAGGAAGTAGCATACTGTAAAATGAGAAAAATGATCAATAAATGTGACAAAATATCTTTTACCACTGTGAGATGTAGGATTGATTGGTCCACAGACATCTATTGAAACAACTTCCAATAAAAATTTTGCCTTTCTGTCTTCCAAAATGTCTTTGTATGGCTTCTGACATTGTTTCCCTTGCAGGCATATATCACAGATAGATTTACTTGGATACTTTGATGAGTGACCCATTCTTCGATGCCATATATTTTGTTCGGTATCCATGGGCGCCCGCAGGGGGGGGGGCACGCCCCCCCCTGCGATTCTGATAGACACCGTTAGAGAAATTTTTCTTTCAGTAAAACTAATCGTAGATGATATTTTGCCCCCCCTGAGAAAAATTTCTGCGGGCGCCCATGTCGGTATCTATCAAATTTGCTTCATAACCAATAAGATTGAATTTTAGTATATAGTTCCTTTTGATGAATTTATTTTAACAATTCCATTTTTGAAGTTGACTTCAAATCCCTTTTCCTCGATTCTTCTTACCGATAATAGATTGTGTGAAAGTTTTGAGCATACTAGTACATTCTTGAGTGTTATTGTCCTTCCTTCCTGTGTTAAAACTTTCAAGTCACCTTCTCTTCGAGCTTCCACTGTTTCTCCTAGTTTAGCAACATGAATACTGTGGTATACATCCTTCACATTTATTAGATGCTTTTCTAGTGCTTGACATATCGAGTGGTTTGATGCACCACTGTCAATAATGAACTTTATCATTACATCATCATGATTTGCTTTCTCATAATTTTCACTCGAGGTAATGAAAGCAATCTCATCTTCTTTTGCTGCATGACATTCATTTCTATTTTTATTTCTAGTACATTCCGACCTCTTATGTCCTTTCAAACCACAATTATAACATTTGAATGGAAAATTGACTTGTTTATTTTTGTTGGTTTTATTCTCGGTTTTACTATACCTATTTCTGTATTCAGTGTTCTTTTTCCAACCAAGAAATGTTTGTGGAGAATCACTATTATTGTTTGTTTCTTTCCTCTGTCTTCCCTCTTCATTCAGAAGTTTCTTTTTAACTAGATCTAAGGTTATTCCTGCGGGATTTTGTGTAAATAGAATGTCAATTGCTGTGACCACTGGTTGGTATGATTCTGGCATTGCAGACAACAGCTGTGTTACCACTTCTGTGGTTTCTATCGTACCACCACAACTTTTTATTTCCATTATAGTCTTTTCAAATTCTATAATGGAATCATTCAAGGATTGTTTTTCTAAAAACTTCATATTCCTCAATTTACTTTGACATTGCACCAAATTACTTATTCCTTTTCGGGAGTACGTTTCTTGCAACTCTGACATTATTTCCTTCGCATATTTCTTGCTTTTTATCATGTCCAGTATGTTATCCGCAAGACATTGTACTATTATGTTCCTTGCTTTCGTATCTTTCTTCTTGAATTCTGCCAATCTCGTCGAATCACTTGAGGGTTCCATTTCCAGGGCTTCCAAAACTTCATAATGCTCCAATAGTAGTCTTATTCGAAATTCCCAGTTCGAAAATGAGTTTCCATCGAACGGCTTCACATTTATCAGAGCACTAGGAGTGGCCATCTTGGTGTTCCAGAACTTTCTTTCGTGGAGTCGATTGGGCTGTTTACCTTTTCAGAGATTGTTTTCCACTTTTGATTTATAACTGGCTTACTGGGCCCATAACCTGTTGTTCTCCGTGGTATAAATCAAAAGATTCTAGTTTAGATTTTAAGTAATTTATTGTAATAAAGAAAGCAACGTATAATGTACTTCCATTAATTAATTATTTATTTCTACTACTTGTATTGATCTACGCATGCCATACATGAGCATAGAATAAAGAAATGACCACAGAAATCAGAATTGTTTTCTTTCTTCAACATTGTGTTTACAGGATAATCAGATAATCTACATGTGGAAGGTTGCTTCCTTTACGGTATGTTATCTCGAAATCGAAATCTCGAAGGTAGACCCACCAACGGGCTATTCGAGGAATAAGATCCTTTTTAGTAGCTGTTGCCTTAACGGAATTGCAATCTGTGACTATGAAGAATTTGATCCCAAGCAAATAAGTTCTAAAGTGTTTAAGTGTTTGCACTATTGCCAGAGTTTCTAACTCGTATGAGTGATACTTCGATTCACTGTCTGTTGTCCTTTTACTGAAATAAGCTACAACCTTTGGCTGGATTTCATGTTTTTGTATAAGTATGGCACCATTTCCAATACTGCTAGCATCGGTGTGCAGCTCTGTGGGTGCTTCTGGATCATAAACAACTAGCAGAGGCCTTGATGTTAGATGATCAATGACATATTTTCTTGCTTCCTCCTGCTCTTCTCCCCATTGGAAGGGAATTCCTTGTTTCGTCAGGCGAGTTATACATGCCGTTTTATTAGCGAATTCTGGGACAAACTTCCTGAAATACCCTGCGAAACCCATAAATTGACGAACTTGCTTGACATTTGTTGGAACTGACGACTTCATTAGCGCTTCGACCTTGGCTTTCCCTGGTAGTGGCTTTTTTATGTTCAGAGAAAAACCAGCAGAACTAAGTGCTTCCAGGACAAGTCTTAACTTTGTAAGACCTTCTTCCGAAGTAGCACAAGGAATGAGAATATCGTCCACATAAACCAATGCGATAGAATCTTTCAAATTTTCAAGGGCTCGATTGACAGCCTTCTGGAATATAGCCGGTGCGTTGGTTAGATCGAAGGGCATACGAAGGTATTCGAAATGACCATCAGGTGTCACAAAAGCACTCTTCGGAATGGATTCTTCATGCATCGGTATTTGGTGGGGTGGAAACCGGAAGCCATATTCAAAGATGTGAAATAACATCCTTTTCCTAACCTATCCAACTGATCCTCAATTAATGGCAATGGAAAACGATCTTTAATAGTAATTCGGTTAAGTTCACGATAGTCGACGCGCATTCTGAGGGATGTATCCTTTTTTCTCACCAAAATATAGGCCGTATAATGTTGTTCGCCATCAAATCGTTTGTGATTTCACGAACAGCTTCCCTTTCGGTAGCGGATAGTCGATAAGGATTTTACGGGCGACTACCGTATCTTCTGATAGGCGTACCTGAAGACTCGCATTGTTGACCGCGCCTACTTTATTTCCAGTAGTTATCATGCCACTAAAATCTCGAAGAATAATTTGGAGATCATCTCGGTACTCAGCAGGTAATCTCAGTTATTTCAGAATCGAAACTCTCAGAAACCCGGTTAATTCCAGGCAACTCACTACGTACGATGCGCGATCCTTAATGATCCGTAATGGTAACAAGTCTCTGATCTTCGAAAATATTACGTCCAATCAAAACATCGTAATCATGACTCTTGGCAGATACAAAAACGTAAGTAACTGGAATATTCACATCAGAGATGTTTGTGAAACCAACAAATTTCTTTGTTGCTTCAATGGTTACATTAAAGTCATTTCAAAATTATATTACATCCGGTTACTTTATTTTGGAATAAATGAGTGTACTTGTCTGAAATAAGGGAAAGGTCGACCCCAGTATTAATTAAGGCCCAAAATTGATGACCATCGATGAAAAACTTTGTTGAGCCGGCAGGTTTCCCTGTGGAACACAATTTGATACTAGGACGTTTTTCGATGGCAGCTTTTGTAAAACAATATGAAATATTATGACCCTTCTTAGCACAAAAAGGACAACTTTCTTGATTTTGAGATGTACTAGGAACACCGAACACCTTGGTCACTAACTGGAAAACTTTTGTTACCTGATTGTCTTTAACACGACAATTTGCTCGAACATGTCCTATTTTACCACAGTGGTAACACTTCTTTGAAATTTTGGAACTGCTTCCTTTTTTGTCGGATAAAGGATATTTCCTTTTGAGAGGAGATTCATAATCAATCATTCGTTGCTGTCCATCGTTATATCGTGAAGGTTTGACGAAAGATGACAAGAAAACTAACAACTCGGAAATAGTGCGACAGTTAGCATTCATTGCGGCATTTCGTATCTCAAGCTCTGAAATTCCATGAACAATCAATTCTACTCGATCCCCTTCACTCCAGTTAGCGCGTAAATTTATTTAATAAAGTTGACTTCTAATGCACATAAGTTCCATAAGTGTTTAGACAAGCACTTGAGAATTTAACTGCCTCGTCCAACATACGGCCAAGATTCCTTTTCGGAGGAAATGCTTCGATGAAATCGATACAGAAAGTAGCCCCATCTCTGTTGTCGGGATTCCAACGTTCAAACCATCTTTTCGCTTCATTCAATAAAAATCGGCCAATCCTTGCCAAGGTTTGAACATCAGACCACCCTACTTCATGCTTAATAGTCTCAACATAACTCACCCATTTATTCGATTCATTAATTTTGAGTTTGAAATACGGTAAGTCTACCTGTTCACCAGATCTCTGCTATTGTAGAACTTTGACTAACGGACGTTTTCAATAACCTATCTATCCATCAAAACGGTGGATAGATAGATACTAGGGATAGACCAATCTGTCATCTTGTGCTTGTTTACGTTTCAATATTCTATCTGCAGAAAGCGATTCTTACTGGCCCCAGCGATCTATCCCTTCCTCTGAAATGAGGTCAGATAGACAACCAGAGATAGGAACTTTCATTATATATGCGCCTACCTGCGTTTCAAAGAAATTTGAAGTAAACCATGATTGTAAAAAGTATCTCCGGTAGTTCAGTTTTTTGATCTGTCGAGTTCGAGCAGTAAGGGGTAGAGATAAGCGTTGGAAATTGTTATCAGGGTGCATTTCAGTGGTGCTTTCTTGACAATTGAATTAATTGATTGTCTTGTAATTAACTTCGATTGATGAGTTTGATGAAGAAAGTGAATCGGAAAGAAAACTTTATACAAAAAGTTTATAAAGCACGAGTGGATTATACGATTGTTTTGAATAATTACGAGTTCACATATAGATTTCGACTGAGCAAAAGTGCTGTGAGGGAATTATTGGATTTAATCAATCCATATTTGAAGATGAAATCTTCAAGACAATTACTTTTCCAGGTGTATTGGAGTTTGAAGAGCAGATTTCCTGCATTGGCATTGAAGATGAGGTTGAAGCTTGAAAACATACAAGCTGTAATTATAGCTACAAGTGTACTTTATAATATCGCCAGATGTCACAATTTGGAAGAAGTTGATGCAGAAGTGCATATTCCAAATGATGAGATAAATATTGATGAGGAGATAATTCATTCACCATCGAGTGATGCAGCAGAGAGAAAAACCCTTGTATATAGTTGGTTTTCTACTCTATAATTCTATAATGTTCCCTTTGTCATAACTAGAAAGTTAATAAAATGTTTGAGCTAAATATTTTTGTTGTATCAGTGCTTGTTGGGATTTTTATGGCCGTTACTGTTGCTGATCGCTAGTAGTACGTGCCTTCGTGCAGTAGCAGCCTCGAACAAAAATCCAATAACAATAATATATTAAAGATACTGAATTTTGCGGCTATTTATAAAGCAACGTGTTATTGAATGCATTTTATTTCAACGAAATTGTAAAATGGTTTACTAAAAAGTTAACATTATTTACAACTTCTTAATTATTTTCTACTGGAAAATTTAACGAATTTTTCATTCTTTCATTTTCCATATTGGCCTTTTGTAATTCGGCTTTGAGCTATGCCACGAGTACATCTTTCTCCTCCATCTCTGCATCAACTCTCCTTTTTTTGCTGTCAAGTATTCTGCCACAGCTATGTCTCTCTTAATTTTAGCCTCCATTCTTTCGATTTCCAATTCCTGTTTTTTTTTTAACTATAAATCAAAATTTTTTGTGCATAAAGATAATAAAGTACTGCTTTATATGCATCAATATCTCTTTCATAATGGTCATGAATATAAAAAATACGAGCTTGTTTAATTCCACTTGCTCTATGCAAGAGGAATTTATTTTTCTTTATACTTGGTGTTGAAGGAGGCACTTGTATTTCAGAATTTTCCTCTGCTGCCGTAGCTTTATCTTCTTCTTCCTCTACTTGCTCCTGCATATTGGAAGTAGAGGGCACAACAGGAATTTCACAAAGGGCATCCCCACCAAAATTGGTGGGAAGTCCCTCGCATGTGGTCCCCAATAGAGACGCTACTTTATCTAAAACTTCATCTGGTGGAAGTAGTCCTTCCCACCTCCCGTCTGAAAAAGATTATTATCATATAAAACAAAAAACATATGATAATTGTCCAAAATATTTGTTAAGAAAATGATTATTTTCAATTCACTAACCTTAAAACGGCTATTCCTCATGTTTGCAGCATGTTTTCGGACACTCTTCCTCAAATTTTCCCACTTCAAGCGCAGTTGAATTAGATAAAAACGAAGAGAAGAAAACACTTGACCTATTTTCACAATTTTCAATTAAAATATTTGTTGACACGCGTCTTTCGGGTTTTATTCCATTTTCAAAACTGAATACATAAATACAGAAAGAACACAATCATATAATAATCAAATAGCACATGTTAAAATCGGAGACAGAAGATATTTCTAGGATTTCTAAAAGATCTAAACGTTTACCTTTATCTCCTTCAAGTAGAATTTTTAAATTATTAAAATCTATGAAGTGATTGAGAGTAATGCAGTTGTTGTGACTGTTACGAAAACTGACAGATTACGAATTTTAATTTTGAAGAAATTTATAATTACGTATTAAATTCGTGAAAAATGTGTGAAAAAATTGATTTAACACCACCAGAATTGAGAGAAATTGCGAATAATGCCTCAAATGAATTAATACCACAAAAAACCAAAGCCCTGTATGAAAAAGAATATGAAAATGTTTTATTAGCATATTTTGAACATTTGAGTAGGACATATCACAGTTCTACATTATGGAGAACTTATTCAATGCTACGCAGTATGCTCAATGTACCTACAACACAGCATTGATATTCCAAAATTTATTGAATTGCAATGCTTATTGAAAGGATTTTCTAAAGAATATGAACCGAAGAAATCAAAAGTTTTTGATTTCGAACAAATCAAAAAATTTTTGAAGAAGGCGTCAGATAATACTTATTTGGATTTGAAGTTAACAATAATATATAATCCTGTTCTATGTACACTTAATATCACATAACCATTTTCAGGTAGTATTAATCTGATATTGCAGAAGGGTAGATAGAGCTCTGCAATATGAAGGTTCAAGACATAGAATTCAAGGACGCTTGTATTTAAGTCACCATACCAAATACAAAAACTTATAGTCCCAGGCAATTTATCATTTCGGAACCATTCTGGTTGAGTCTTCTTAAAGAATACTATAAACTGAGACCATCACATACAAATCATAATCGTTTCTTTATAAATTTTAAGGCTGGAAAATGCGCAGTGCAACCTATTGGCATGAATAAGATAGGTGGAATGTCAAAACAAATTGCCAATTTCTTAAACTTGCCTGATCCAGAACTATATGTAGGCCATCGCTTCCGTAGAAGCTCAGCTTCCCATCTAGCCAACAGAGGAGAAGATTTGATGGCATTAAAAAGGCATGGAGGATGGAAGAGTTCAGCAGTTGCTGAAGGATATGTTGATGCGTCTCTCAAAAAAATTTGATATTTCAAAAACTCTTTCAACCAAACTCAACAAGAATGCTCCACTCCTCAATATGCCTTCTACTTCGGCAATAAATAATAATTAAGAATTCACAATTGGAAGACAGGAAATCAATATAACTTCCCAACATCTAATGCATGATAACAACCAGCCTTCCATTTCTTCATTATGTTTCAATCAAGCGCTATCCATGAATGAAACACATCACAACATACCAGGAATATCAACTTTAAATACTGTCTTGAACTGCAATATACCAGTTAAAATATTCAACAACTGCACAATTTCAAAAATTGAATGATCTAAGGATACTTGTTATGTAATTAACAATTCTTTTGATTTTGCATCATTGATTAAGTAATAAAGGCTTTAATCGGAGAAATGTACACTACACACATTCTCATAATTATCTTGTAGCACCAATGATACTTGATTCAGGATATAAATTGCTGCTCAATAGTCCTAAAAACATGTTGTGTATATATAAATATATGGTTGTATTCTGCTTTTCATCTGTAAGTTACAAATCTGTAGCGTACGATCGATCTGTCCGATTCACAGATTCGTAAATAATGCAATTCTGGAAATGTTCCTCTATCTTCTTTACAGTGTTATTTTTGAACTACTTATCGTGAATATTTGCGGATTCTTGTAAGCTACAGATCGATAAAAACGTTCAGAATTGCAATTTTCCTGTAGGCTTATGAAAAAGTTACAGATTTGCTTACAGATAAAAGCAGAATACCACCAATAACCACCTAACTTATAGATCAGACCTAAAACAGTTTCCAGATTATTCAAAATTAGCAAGAAGAAAATCTCTAGTACCTTATTTCTGAGCTCATTTCTTAATGAGAATAAAATTTTTCCTTTCAACAAACATTTCATTTCAAATTATATCATATCGACAATTGACGTGACGTGTGTTGATAGGATGGGAAGTCAGTGTTGACAACCACAAAACAAAAAATATAACTAAAAACAGTGCTGTAATGAGATTATTACAGCACTGTTTTTAGTATCGACTCATTAGGATACTGGAATAGAGAAAATAATTTTATTTATTCAAATTCTGCTTTGCGTTCTTCCGACATGAGTATAGATCTTTCAATTGAATGAACCACATATACTTCATTCACTTTTATTTTAGCAGTCGGTTGGCCATGGAAATTTGACACATTTCACTCTGTATAGTACGAAAATGTGGGGTTATGAAGCTTGTCAAAACATTTTTGGGTTTTAAATCAACGCTATGTTGTCCGTTCTACGTAAAAGTTTCTGCTTTTACGTATTTTATCACAATGTCGAATCTCTTCGGAAAATATGTGACTGACATAATTTAAAGATTAAACGAACTTACCTTAAGTGAAGTTTGATCTTAATTATATGAAGCGTCTCGTCCGAATAGATCATTTAACGTAGTATACCCAATTCTGTACGAAGTGATCACATATTCAAAGTAAGAAAAACTTGCATTTCTGTGGTTGACTGCCCACTCTATGGTGTAACCTCACATCTCTGGGGAGGCCAATTCTCCAAACCAGTATCTTCAAAGCTAGTTTATTGAACATTCATGTTGTAATTTCATATTAATTATAATTTGGGTTAGGGGGGGTGGGAATGATCTATTCGGACGAGACGCTTCATATAATTAAGATCAAACTTCACTTAAGGTAAGTTCGTTTAATCTTTAAATTATATTACGCGTCTCGTCCTCTAGATCATTTAACGTAGATGTTCAGAGCATATTACAACATGATTATCAAAAAAGTGGGGTTCTTCAACCAAATCCAACTAAAATACAAGTACACTCGTCACTGTAACGAGTAAATATGAATTCAGTTTTATTCAGAACAAAATTATGATTAAATCCAACTCTTTATACAATAGAAGGAAATTTGCATATACTGCACATTTAGCTCAAAACTGCTTCAGCTAGAGAGTCAGAAGAGCAGATGGGTCTATTATAGACCCTATTAAAAGTATCTGAAGCGGCTGTCCATCCTGCTGCTTTCCTTATGACATCTAAGGATACGCCTTTCCGTGAAGCTGCTGAAGTACTCGCATGTCTTGTACTGTCGGCACT
Source organism: Coccinella septempunctata (assembly GCF_907165205.1). NCBI lineage: Eukaryota > Metazoa > Arthropoda > Insecta > Coleoptera > Coccinellidae > Coccinella > Coccinella septempunctata. The sequence goes on along the minus strand of NC_058190.1, from coordinate 5,505,392 downwards.
AAAAATCCTTGTATCAAGGCCACTTTTCTGCAATGTGGATTTTATTCATCTGCTCAGAGTCTGGCTCGAGACTGGTGCATAGGGTCTCTTGAAGGAAATAAACAACCTTTGTGGTACATCTTAGTGGCTTTGTTCTCTCCAAATACGTCATGAGGGTCCTGGCAGGGCAAATGCTCGGTTTTTCATCGAAAAAGGGGATCAACAGTAATGGCTGACATTTTCCAGGGCCTGATGTTTTGATCCTGGTCGGAATCTTTATGGTGATCTGACTGTCACTCACCTCTACATTTTCAACCTCGATTGCAGCTAGTGTCTGGACTCGATGCGCTGTTATAATAGCCAATAATGTGACTAATTTGAGGGTTAATGCCTCCAATGCAATCTCCTCATTAGGAAAGAAAGGAGCCAAATAGTCAAGTACGATTTTTGGATCCCAAGTTATGTTGTACTTGGGTAAGGAAGGCCGGAGTCTATAAACTCCTCTTAAAAATCTTCGTAACCGGAAATCGGATCCTATCTCTGGTGAGATCAGAAGAGAGAGGGCCGACCTCATTGTGTTCAGTGCACTGTAAGAAGCACCTTTGTGAAATTGCTCCATTAAAAATTTCAAAATCTCGTTGATTGAATTCCTCAAATAGGAAATCTTTCGCGACTTACACCAGTTCCACCATAACTTGAGTCCGTGATTGTACTGACTAATGGAAGACTTTGACAAAGATGAAATAGCTGTCTCGATTGCCTCCTCCAGGTAGCCATTCTTCTTCAAACCCTCCCCGATAACAGCCCTGCAACCAGGGTAAGTTTCCTGTAAAGAGGATGTGGTTTCTTATCAATTCCAACAAGTAATTGAGGAGAGGGATTGAAGATCTCTCTTCTTATCAGAAGAGAGTTGAAAAGGGGATACCAGGGTTGCGTAGGCCACTCCGGTACCACTACGATTCCTTCTGCTCTTTCAATAATAATCTTCTGTAAAACCCGAGGTATCAGACAAAACGGTGGAAAAGCATAGAGTTTAAGGTCAGTCCAAGAAATCGTGAAAGCATCTATCGTCATAGCATCTGGATCTAAGTGCCAAGATATGAAACGCGAACACTTTTTATTATTTCTAGAGGCGAATAGATCTATCTCCGGATTCATTAATTTTTCTTGGATTGCCTTAAATGCATAATCAGCTAGTTCATATTCGGTATCAGGTATCAAACTACGTGATTGCTCATCCGCTTCCACATTATCAGCTGACGAGATATAAGATGCATGTAAAAAAATATTCCTATTTTCGCACCACTGCCAAATAACTCTCGTAAGCTTGTTCAAATGGCTATATTGTGCCCCCCCCCCATTCGGTTAATATATGAAATCGCTGTTGTATTATCAATACGTAACAATATATTGCAGTTTGTTAAATCTTTTGCAAAGCATTTAAGTCCAAATAAGGACGCTAAAAGTTCTAGGTAGTTAATATGGTGCAACCTCTCAACGTCATTCCAAAACCCATGGGTTTTGGTGCCGTTACACCATATTCCCCAACCACTTTGTGATGCATCACTGAAAATTTCTAATGAGTAACTGGGGGGCCTCAAGCTATTTGAACCAGAAACGTGAGTCTTCCACCATATTAAATCTGCTTCAATAGACTTTGGAATTATCATCTTATCTTCGTAAGATTGATTGGAAGCTTTCAATGATAGAAACTTTTCATGTTCCATAGACTTTGTGTACAACCAGCTATATTTAATAGCTGGACAAGCCGATACTAGCACTCCAACTGTTTTGGCAAATTCCCTTATTTTCCATTGAGCTCCGATTTTCATTTTATCAACTAAACTTACAATTCTCTCCTGTTTATCCTGAGGAAGACTAACGGTCATATTTAGGGAATTATAAATCAGACCTAAATATTTAACTTCATGGGATGGAGTCAACTTGCTCTTTTCCCAGTTGATAATAAAGCCTATTTTTTGAAGGAAATCGGTTGTGAATCTGATATTTTCCAAACACATCTCATGAGTATTGCCTATCAATAAAAAATCATCCAAGTATAAAACCGATAAAAAATTATTTCCACGTAAAAAGGAGAGAACTGGTTTCATTATCTTAGTGAAAACAAAAGGCGCTGTATTCAGACCAAAAGGCAAACACACATATTGATATAAAATTCCATTAAACATGAAGCGCAAATATTTTTGATCCTGTTCATGAACAGCTATCATATGATAAGCATCTGTGAGATCAACTGTTGCCAGAAAACAATGGGGAAATACTAATTTGGCCACTACTTTATGGTCCTCTAGTTTAAAATGTTTCGTTGAAATGTATTCATTCAGCGCTTTCAAATTAAGGATTAACCTAGTGGAGCCATTCGATTTCGGAATGACAAAAATGTTAGAAATAAATTGTCCCTTATGTAGTTTTCTAGCCAGATAGTTATATTCTTTTTTATCTGTCGCATTACGAGATCTCTGCCATCTTCCTCTCGCTTGTCGTTTTGCGGTAACCATTTCTCGAATATACAGAGGTAATTTCGTTTTTTCATCTTGTTTAGAGTTCGCTGTTGTGCTTTCCCAGGCTGCTTTCTGAATCATTTCTACAATAAATTTGGAGGCTTCTTCCAAATCTTGATGATCTTTGAGTTTGATGTCCAGTTTGATGTTGTCACTTAGGATTTGTTTAAATGAGTTCCAGTTTGTCTCATGTGTTGTGAGAGTAGGTTTATTCTTCCTGAATATAGGGGTTGTACTTAGGTTCAGTAAAATGGGCGAGTGATCTGATGATAGATCCGGTGTTGCTTCTGTTTGTAGGTGGCCATTTGCAAATCCTTTAGTGACGAAAAAGTCTAAAAGATCAGGGATTTTGTTTGGATCAGTCGGCCAATATGTTGGTGTTCCTGAAGAAACTGCTTCTAAATTTTTGTTCACTATGACCTTCAATAGATTGCGTCCTTTAGGAGTTATCAGTCGTGATCCCCAGTGAGTATGCTTGGCATTCCAGTCTCCTCCTACTATGAATTTTTGTGAATACAACATCTGGAAAGCTACGAAAAAGTACAAAAGACCTATAAAGCGGAATCCTCCGATCAGAAAACTAAATGGAGAATGGGCTAGCTCTGATGAGGATAAAATAACTCTATTCGCAACACACTTATCGCAAGTATTTACCCCAGATGAACCCCAACCAGGAATCAATGATGCAGAAGTTGAGTCATTCTTGGATGTTGCCTGTCAAATGTCGCCCCCTGTTAAACCATTCAAGCCCAAAGAAGTTTTTTATGAAATAAAGAGGTTGAAAAATAAGAAAGCTCCTGGATACGACCTGATAACAGCAGAAATTCTGAAACAACTGCCACAAAAAGCAATCATATACATCAATACTCTATTCAATCGAATGATGAGCCTATCTTACTTCCCCACAATCTGGAAATATGCAGAAATGATTATGATATCCAAACCGAACAAACCTGAACATGATGTGAAATCCTATAGACCCATAAGTCTCCTACCAATCCTAGGAAAACTGTTCGAGAAATTACTACTCAAAAGATTGAAGAAGGACATAAATATGAACGGACTCATACCCAATCATCAACTTGGTTTTAGGGAACACCACTCTGCAGCTCATCAAATACATCGTGTAGTGAACACTATTTCCACAAGCCTAGAAGAGAACAAATATTGTACTGCTGTATTCTTGGATTCATCTCAAGCTTTCGATAAAGTATGGCATAAAGGACTTTTATACAAACTGAAGAAACTACTCACTCAACCATATTACCTAATCTTGAAATCCTATCTTACGGATCGATACTTCGCCGTAAGATATGGTGATGCTATATCAAGCCCAACTGAAATAAAAGCAGGAGTTCCACAAGGAAGTATATTGGGTCTACTGCTCTATTTGATCTATACATCCGACGTACCAGAAAATCCAAATACAACACTAGCTTCATTTGCAGACGATATAGCAACGCTTACATCTCACGAAAATGCTGATGTGGCCTCCAAACACCTTCAAGAACATCTGACAGAATTAGGACAATGGTATCGAAAATGAAGACTTACTATCAATGAAACGAAGTCAGTACAAGTTACCTTCACCAATAAAAGAAGTATCTGCCCTCCTGTACAAATCCATGATACTCAAGTACCAGTGAAAACAGAAGCAAAATATCTTGGTATTCATCTAGACCAACGCCTCACTTGGAAACCACACATCCTAGCCAAAAAAACACAAATAAACATGAAAATCAGACAAATGTATTGGCTCATAGGAAGAAAATCCAAATTATCACTTCAGAATAAGATACTGGTCTACAAGGCGATAATTAAACCGATCTGGACATATGGCATACAATTTTGGGGATGTGCTAAAAGATCCAATATTCAAATAATACAGAGACTCCAATCCAAAATACTACGCTCGATAACAGATGCGCCGAGGTATGTATCTAACTACATTATCCATAACGATCTAATGATACCATTTATCGATGACGAAATCAAAAAACGCGCAGCAAAGTACCATCAGAACCTTGAAGGACATGCAAACATCCTCATAGACCAACTGGCACGAGATCCCTACAACATAAGAAGACTACAAAGAACTTGGCCAACTGACTTTAGTTAAAGTTTTGTACAGGAGTATCAATATTGTTTGATAACTTCTTCATGTCAATTAATAGTTCAACATATTTACTTAATACTTAAGAATAGTAGATTGTAAATTTCAATAAAGAGTTATAAAAAAAAATAAATTGTCCCTGCACAGGTGAACATTTGCTTATTACTCCCTTTTTTAAAAGATGGACAATATGTTCTTCCACCTGCCCCCTTTCCTTAGAAGACCAGTTAGGCTCCTTAGGAACATTAATCTGTTCCGGGGTTTGCACAAAAGGTATCTTATAGCCTTCCAGCCAGGATAAAATTAAAGGGTCCTTCGTGACCTTAATCCAGCTGTTTTTAAAAAACTTTAAGCGACCTGCCTGACACTTTACCTCTATGGTTTCTTCCAGGTTGAGCGCTGCTGCTGCTGCTGGTTGGTTGCATGGTAACGCCTCTTGCCCTGGTACTCGTTCTTCTTCCGATGCACTGACTGTCTGCCCCTTGGATATATCGGCACTGCAGGGGGCAGACTGCGTTCAAAGGCTTACGCCCTTTTGTGGTTGTTTGTTTCGTCGGTTTCTTAGGAATTTTGAGGTCCTCAGACGCCTTCTCTAGGGCCTTGGTCTCTCTAATTTTTTCACCAAGATTTTTCCCATACAGATACCCATCCAGTGCAGTCGAACTGAGTGCCTCCTTTAACTTGTCGTTGATTCCTGGATGAATCAGTCCTCTACGTAGCGAAGATTCCTCAAAATGAACCGCCGTTAGTATTCTGCCTGCATCGCTCAGGCGCTCAATGAGCCTGGTGTTCAGGGATTCTTCCTCAACGGCTTCATTCAGAGCCTGAGCGATTGCCTTTATGGCAGCTCCGATCTGGTTTTGGGATTTCTGCACCCTCTGATCTCTTTTCCTCGCCAGCTCATTGATGGCCACATTTACCTCCGGATTCAGCTGTGGAGCTTCAATCCAAGGGCAATTTTCAACTGGAGGGTATTTTTTGGCTATCTCCATAACCTTGTCCTCTGGTAAACCAGATCGAAGGATATCTCCCCACTGGTCCGCAATTGTTTGGTGAATCTTTGGCGATGTTTTCTTCTGGGGTATTTGCTCATACCCCAGAATTCCCAGAATACTGGCATCCAATACATTAAATATCTTTCTCGCCATCCTCTTCAGGTATCGCTATATACTCGATCTCATTTTCCGCTTGACCTGTACAACAAGAACATATTTATGTTAATACACCATACAAAATGGCTGTAGTTAAGAACCAATAGTAATAGTCCTGATCGTTATCCTCTCAGGACAATTTCATGATACGTAACTCAACCTTAAAGGCTATGATATCATTTCTCTCAGAAGTGTATCAAGTTACAACAAGTCTACCATTACTTGGTAGGAATTCTCTCAGGACCTATCAAGTTATGGAAGTAATCCTCTCAGGACACTTCCATATTAAGTAACTCAACCGTGAAGGCTTTGAAAACACATCTCTCAGAAGTGAATCAAGTTACAATAAATCAACCATTACTTGATGAGAATCCTCTGAGGGCCTACCAAGTTATAGAAGTGATCCTCTCAGGACACTTCCATATTAAACAACTCAACCATAAAGGCTCTGACATCATTTCTCTCAGAAACGTATCAAGTTGTAAAGCGGCAGTTGTAGGCCATTAGATTAGAAGTCCTCTTAGGAGTCTTTCATATTATGAATTTCAACTTACTCTGAGTTGTGCTATCCCTCCTATTAACAGTTAAGTTTAAGGGTTGAGATGGAAATTCACCACGTGTACCTTAATCGGGATCAGTCTGTGCCAGTAAGGAATATGAGGGGCTTCTAGATTCTTCTCGCTCCCGACGACGACGTCTCCTTTCCTTCTTGAGTCGTTTGACTTCCCTCTCTAGTTTTCTGATACGAGCCCCCTCGTCTTCAGATGAGTTTGAGCTCGACGTCGATGTCGAAGAATGGCGTCTCTTTGTTCGTCCCATTTTCTAAAATAACACTTTTTGGATATGTTCACACTTTCGCACATAAACGAATAATGGTTTGGAGAATTGGCCTCCCCAGAGATGTGAGGTTACACCATAGAGTGGGCAGTCAACCACAGAAATGCAAGTTTTTCTTACTTTGAATATGTGATCACTTCGTACAGAATTGGGTATACTACGTTAAATGATCTAGAGGACGAGACGCGTAATATAATTGAAGTTTATACAAAATGTTTGTAGGCATACTAGGCATACCAAATCCAGTTATTTGCATGGAAAATACAAGAAATCAGTATAATATCATAATATGCACTAGCTTGAGGAGAGTTAATGTTCGTTATCTTCTTTGGCTTACATCATTTGTAGATTTCAAAAATATTATCCCGAAGATGAAATCTATATGATGCAGTGGTTGGCAATGGGCATCTCTCGAAGGAATTAACAGATAATTACAAGAATGTTAAATTCTTCAACAAAGATCATCTTGCATCAATATAAGTAAAAGGAATAGAAGGAAGTTTCAAGTCAAGATGAACTTCACCTTTGAACCAAAATTTCACATGAATAAACAAGTAACAGGGCAACTTGCGCGTATTTGTGGCTGTTCATCTTAATGCATTGATATAATAATAATAATTAGGTATTTATTGGTACCTTAAGACATTTACAACGTATAGGACAAGTCGAATAAAAAATAGAAAAATCAATTTTCGGGAACTTATTCTACGATGACATTCATCTAAAATCCTGTAACTTTTCGTATTAATTCACTCAAACATAAAATTCTCAAATGCCACCACTTTTTTGGTCTCTCAATAGAAGGAAATTCTTTGTCATACTCTTCATTCACAATCTTTCTGATTGTGGAAATATTCAGCTGAAATATAATTCGTTTAGATTCAAATGAAACATTATATAAATTCTGTTACATTGAATATGTTCGCTACCGTCTGACGTATTGTGGATTTTATAATATCAGGGTATAACTACTTGAATGAGCGGACCTGAATTCTAAATAGCACTTCCTGAAACCCTGTCTATTTTTTCAATCACTTTCGGCATTTTCGGAATAAAAATTGATATAAGTTGTGGCAACTGCGTTATGACATTAACGACATTTCATGAGTGCCAACCTAACTTTGTTCTAGTTACAAAAACTTGAGGAAATTATTTCATGGCCAACCGACTGCTAAAATAAATTTGAATGAAGTATACATAATCTCTTTCACAATTAGTAATTTCATTTCGTTCCTCCTCAAATTTGACTTTTTGATTTCAGGAGTCACAAATTGAGCAATATGTCCAGAAACTACAGCGATTTCGGCCACTCAACATTCAGTGCCGCAGTTAGAGAGGATAGCTTTGAATATGAGTACGGACCGTCTCGCAGAGCGGTTCAGCACCCAGTTGCATCTCAGAAGCCTAGAGGACGAGGAAAGAAACAACCACCGTCAGGACGCAGATATCAAGAGAAGCGCGTTCAGCAAGGGCGTAGAGCAAATAACCTCATAACAGAAGCCGATCTCGCCGATGAGCTCAAACAAAAGCTCTTTCAAGGAGTAAAGGACGAGCGGACGGCAAGGGAGCGTCTTGAAACTGTAAACATTATGAAGGCAATCACGCTTCCTATCACAACCAGGTCTATGGGTCTAGGATCGGCACACATTTTCTACAGTTTGTATGGGTTTAGGAATATGAAAGATATTCCAGCAAGAGGATCGATCTACCAGATGTATCGAGTAGCGTTAGCTATTCTTGAGGTTAAAGTGACAATTTGTCAGAGAAGTATAACAGCTATACAAAAGCATGAGGATGACTTTGCTCCTCTCGTTAGAAACGAAGAGTTGATCTCGGCTGTCAAGGGTGTTACCATTCTGCCCGATCAAATTACGAATGCGATACGCGCTCTGGGTAAAGTTAAGGTGTGGGACAGCTTGTATGTTCCAAACCTTGCCAGGGACCAACGTACCCACCATAATTTATTAATTCCTCAAGCGGAGAATGTCCGTTATTCTAACCTTAGAGAAACCGTGGTGGCCCTGCAGAACATTAACACACCCGTCGAGTATAGACGACGATTCTATAGGAACAACCCCATACCTGGCGCGATATGGAAGGGAGTAGATAATCCCTCGTCAGATGACAATCCTATTTTAGACAATGCAAATGAAATTATGCCGGAGGACTACGGCTTGAATGAATTCAACGACGATCTCCAGCATATGCACGCGAAGATAAATTACTTAGCACGGAAGGTCCCTAAATATTTTACAGGTGCCGTCAATTTTGATTCCGACGGTACGAAGGCCATGCTGGTGTGTAATGCACAAGATACGTTACGCCTGCCAGATAGAGGCGCGCATGAACCATTGAATGAGTATTACGCTCGGTTGAGACCAACGGGCGATATAGATGAATATTATAATTTAGAAGGATTGACGTCAGTAGAGCAGATTGATGGTTGCCTCTCCCTACTTGGCGAAGTTCCAACCACACCAGCCCTAGAGTACCCGATATTCTTTACTAGGAACTCACGGAATTGCTGCCAAGTTAGCAGCCTGAAATACCGAGCCACGTATGATAGGAAGTACACTTAGTACTGAATGCCTGCGCCTGGAAACCGGAGGTTAAATATAGTTGAAATGTCTAGAGGTTAGAGGAGACCCGCACCCCACACCTGACACCATGTTTTATATTCATTTATCTTATGAATGTACCATCTGCTGAAAACGCACCAATATCTCCGATATTCCAGTGGTTTTATGGGAAACTAGCTGACCCGGCAAACCTAGTTTTGCCATTTAAATTATTTCTAGGGTAGATAATAATAAAGCAAAAGGAAAAGTCTTTTAAGCACTTCTGTTTTGTGGAACCATTTATTTAATCATCCGGTGACATGTTTCGGCTAATCGCCATTATCAAACCAAGGGACTCTGAAATACCGATTGAGGTTTTAGTTGGAAAACTGCTAACAAAGAAACAAACAAAAAAACAAAATAAATAACCTACAATGCAAAACTTACGATTTTAGGTTCCAAAGTCATACGGTAAAAAACATATCAGTCAAAAGGTAAAAGCCAAAAAGTACACATAAAATCGGATCTAGATCAAGTGAGCATATAAAATGAAAGATATGACAGATAAACAAAACACAAACGGAAGACGTAAAACTACATTCGCGCAGACAGGTTCCTGCTCTTCTTCTCTTAAGCGAGAACAGTGGCGTCGGCAGAGAGAATCAATATAAGAGTTTTTAAGTGTCCTTTATGTTGTTCGTCAACATCGAATTCAACGCTTTGTATTCTGTACTCTTGAGGTGTTTGTAAATTTCCACTTCTTCTAGAATTTCTTGTCTGTGGTTGAATTCGCAGTGATGAATTAGATGGGTGTTCTCCTCTAAATCAAACTTGTGTTTTTCTTCTCTTAAATGACAACCAAAAATTGATTTGTCATTATTTGGGTTATTTGCACTAGCCAGATGTTCTTTGGTCCTTGTTCTAATGGATCTGCCGCTTCTCCCCACATAAACGACATTACAACCTGGTTCACCACATTCCAATCTATAAACGCCCGGCTTGTCCAACATTTCTAAAATTCAACACAATGGTTTCAACTTCAACTCATTTTTACAGTGATTATGATCACTTAATTTATTTAAATTTTCAGAATTCGTATTGTTCAAAACATAATCATGGTCAATGACTTGACTGAAAACATTTTCACTGCTCCCTTCGTTTCTAATCCCAGTTTTTAAATTTCTTACATTAACTAGATTGAGATCAAGCCACCAAAATTTTCCATCGTAACATCCAGTCTTAACAATTTTGTTAGTTTTATTTCGATTAAATATGCCTTGTTTATTGAGATCAACTTTAGCACCCTTATTAATTTTCTTTCGTAATGGTCAGATTTTTATTGTACAAAACATTTTTCAACTCAATATGTTCATTATTTCCAATTTGTGTGTAAATTGCACCTTTGTATTTCACTTCCGGAGTCTGCCTTGAGCCTATATTAGCCTTAGTACATAGAACAACAGGAAGGAGCCTTTCCACGCGAATACAAGGAAAGGAAGTGAGACCGAAGTGCACCAAATTATGACTCATTGTTTTGTTTTGATATAGGTGTCAAACGTGAAGCTTTTATCAAATTCATATCAAATTGTTATTTTTAGGATATTTTTCGAGTCAAACTGTGTTGGATTTTGTAGAGTTGAGTGAAATTAAGTTGTGAAGTGAATTCTGAACTATTTTACCTAAAGAAATTATTAAAATAAGATATTTTTGTGGTAAGGAACTTTTTCCAGAAAATGGTCAGTTGTGTAGCTTGTGGCTATTCAAAAACACCAAAGAAAAACAATTCCGGTGTAACATTTCACAGGTAGGTTTTATTCATACTGTATTAACGTCTTTTTTTGAATATTAAAATGGTATTCCTGTTTATGTATTTTGACGTTATCGTGAACAAACCATGGGCGTAGTTGACATTAGATAATAAGGATTTCAATTGAACAAACTGGGTTTGGTAGATTCAATTTTCAAGAATATTTTGAAAGCAGGAATGACAAACTGTTATGATTTCTGAAATTAATTAGTCTCAATATTATTGTTTCAGATTTCCTAAGGATGAAAGACTCATTGTCTCCCTATGTACAAGCTGTGATTGTTTATATTGCTGGTTTTGTTTCTTTTAAAATTGGACAGAAACTGAAATGTAAACAGTGTGTTGCACAGTTATTTGGAGTTAAGGAGGATTTCCTAAACTCCTTGATTGCAACAAAATCAAAGGGTGGTTTGAGTTACCCAAGTAATGGAGTCATTGCAATATGCCAGACTGCAGAAAAATTTTTAAGAAGCCAATCATATTCAAATAAAAAAATTAACCGTGAAGAAGTTTCACTTAAAGTAATGAAATATTTTATTGGAAAAAGTGTGTTTGATGAAATGATTTTTCATGATTTTTCCCCATTAGAGAGTCATGAAACTCTTTTAATTAAAAGTATTTCAAATTGTTATTTAAACACGAGGTTGAATTATATTTGTAAAAATACTGTAAATGAAGATAGAATAAGGAATTGGTATAATAGATTGATTCTCTTTAAAAACCAATAAACATTAAAAGTGACGTTCTATATATTCTTTTTAAATAGATAAATATACAAAATTTATTTATTTCTCAGTATTCACAAGTACAAAGAGAAAAACAAATACATTTTTCCTACTCACATCTTTCGAGATTTAAATTCCTATGTTTCACTAGAGTATTCCCAAAATATTTTTTTTCTTTCCACTCAATAATAGAAAGCTTTCGAAAAATAAAAAATGCGATCTGAAATTAGCCAAAATTACGTTGGACAGTAATTGAGATTATTTATGCCCTACGCCGCTGCTAAACCGGAAATATGGATTCCGCCATATGTGCACCAAATTCGGTCACACCAAAATGAACAATATGCTCCTTCCTGTTGTTCTATGTTCTAAGATATTAGCCCCTTTAATTTCAATTGATTTATCAACTTTTTATTTCACTTGTCATATGCTCACTTGCTCCTGAATCTGCCCGAAATCTTATTTTACCTTCATCATTTTCAAATTCATACATACCTTCGAAATTCAAAGCGTCTGCATCTACTTCTTCAGCAAAGTTACCTTCTAGGTCATCTTCCATGTCCTCTACCGCAGCGATCTTTGAGTATGTATAAATAATTAATTCTAAACGCTGCGATTTAGATTGTTCATATAGCCACATAAAACAATTTTTTTTTTAGCTGTGATTAGAAAAAGAAGGACTAGTAATGGTTCAATTGTAACAAATTCCTCTAAGAAGTCGTAGAAATGTTTGGAAACTTTGCTGAACAAGAAAAATATAACTATTAAAGCATTGCAACAACGTTGCAGGAGACTGAAAAATAAAGTAGAGGACTTGAAGGATCTTGTTAAACATCTGAAAAAGAAGAACTTCATATCAGAAGAAGTTGTAGAAAGTATTTTTGTAATTATAACGAACTAAGAAATAGTTCAAAATTTAATATGTTTTAATAATTTAATTAATTAATTTAATAATAAGTTGAATTCCTTCATTCAAAAACACTATTGATCAAATCGTCATATTTATTAAGACAAAATAATGATTATAATACATATAATTATGAGATAAAATACAAAAATTTCCATTTTATAGTGTCTATATACATAAAAAAAAATTATAAGTAATATACATTCTAATAAAAAATTAATAAACTCATTTCAAAATCTATATACATTTTTTCTACCACTCCTATTCATTTTCCTGAAATCCACTATCCTGATTTCATAGAATATGGAGGAAGAGGTCCATTAACTTTCACTAAACCTGCAGTAAATCTTCCCTTTCAATATAAGAGAGTGTACCTGTGCCTTTTCAAGATATAATAAAAGGAAGAATAAAAAATAAGAAGTTGAGGAAACAAAAAACATACTCGGAAGAAATGAGGAAGTTTGCACTCACACTGCAGTTTTATTCCTGAAAAATCTACAGCATGGTTCAAATAAAAGTTCCTGAAAATTTCATCTTTTTGGCGTGAAGGGAAAAGAAATAGCTGAAAATTCAAGACGAAAAACAGTTTTTTGTGAATAACTCAGAAAATATTCATTTTAGGGCAAGGGTGTGATGCATACACTCACATTATTTTTCAACGTAGATTCAATATCTGCCATAAAAAAATGGGGTTCTAATTTGAAAAAATTGATTTTTCACGATTTTGTCATCCCTAACTTTGAAAGCGATTTTTTCACCCCTTGTATCATGAATCGCGATTTCGATTTTTGAAGTGGATACATCAATCTTACATCTTGAAAAATCGCAAAAATGAAAATTTTCCATCCATAACCTCGAAGTTATTCTTGTTTTAGCGGAGCTCTATTTTCGATTTTTTTTTTCGAATTTTCCCGCTCAGAGAGAATTTTCCAACCAAAACTGAAAAATGTTACATAAAAATAACTTGAAATTTTCTAAGGAATCTATTTCTGCAATAAAAAAATGACAAGAACGCAAGTACAGGGTGGGCAAAATTCGTTGTCTACTGAAGGAATCTCGAGAACTATAGCAGCTAGAAGAAAACGGATGACACATTCTCGAGTTCTTTTTTCCTTTCTATTCCAAATCTGAAAACAGATCCAGCCTAACGGTCATAGATTTTGAGTTATGAACGAAAATTGAGAAATTGTCATTTTCAATGAAGCTGAATAACTCGCTTATTTGAACTCGTATTCGAAATCCGTTGTTACATTCTACAGGCACATTTTTATGAGGAATTCAAATATGATACTAACCGTCTGTTCCGATATTCCTGATAGTACTGGCCAGTGCATTGCAATATCGGAACACTTGACACTCTTGACAGTGACAGTTACTGATGATTTTCGGAACGAATAAGTTACTGGTCAGCAACGGCTGTTCTCCGAGAACAATTCATTTGGTGCATTTGTTTGTCTATGATTTGGTGTAACCAAAAAAAAAAAAAAGATTCTCTGTAATCTTTGGGTGTAACATAACCTATCAAAGGAGAAGTTGTTGTTGTTTGTCACATATTACAGAGTAGTGTTGTTTGTTGCTGAAATTTTCTTGGTTTGCTGAATGCTCTAACGATGGCTGAAAATACGATTATAGAGGAAATTTTGACCGATAGTGATTCTGATTCAGAAAATACAGATTGCTCAACTTCCACGAGCTCTAGTGTATCACTGGAGGATGAGATTAATTTAAATATAATTTCAGAGCACAAGGTTCGCGGTCCCATTGACAAAATACCGAGAATAGAGGGCTACATTAAAAATGTAATTGGACATTATACACCGGAGATTTTTAAACAACATTTCAGGTAAGTTTAAAAGTTCAGGGAATTCAGTCCTTAATGAAGTAATACTTGCAGGGTGTCACCAGACACATATCAGTATTTGGTAGATTGTTTGAGGGAGACAGTAAGGCATCCAGATGATCCAGGAAGATATCAAACTCCCTTAGAACATCAGGTACTGTTTGCCCTGTGGTTTTTTGCTACACCAGACTGCTATAGGTAGGTGAATTCATACAATTATTAGAATTATGTGTTTATTGATCAATTTCATCTGTAGGTCTGTATGTGAAAAATTTAATATGGGTAAAGCTACTGGTTTCCGAATAATAAGAAGGGTAGTGAAGGGTATATGCGAACTGGCTCCAAATTTTATAAATTGGCCTACCAACAGAAGTGATGCAGCAGTCATTTGGGATGGATTTAGGGAAAAAGGACCTATTCCAAAAGTTGTTGGAGCAATAGATGGTTGCCATATTAATATTACCAAGCCATCTGAAGATGGGAATTCCTTCATTAATAGGCATCACAATTTCTCAATTCAATTACAGGTAAACATGATTATAAATTATCACAAACCTATTCTGTGTAAGTTCTCATTACTCAGAGCATTCACAAACGTACGTTTTCTTACTCAAAGTATGCTATCTGAGCATACTCTTACTTTACTCTCGGAGTAAGTTTGTGAAAGTAACCCTATGGCCTTTGAAACACAACAAGCCTAAATGACAGAGTGAATGCACTGTTGATAGTCTTTGATTTTATAATGTACTTTTCATATATTTCATATTAGGCAGTTTGTGATCATGAGTGCAAATTTACTCATGTATATATTGGAAACTGTGGCTCTGTCCACGACCAGCGAGTTTTGAGATTGTCAGAGATATCTGAATACTTCAATAACCGATTTTCGAAATGGGTGGAGGCCAGGCCCCTGAGAAGAGCAACCGCAAAGGGTGTGTACCAGGCTTTATATGAGGATGTAATCCTGAAGTTTGGATGCCCGAAAACCGTGATCAGTGATAATGGTTCACAATATGATTGTGCCGATTGTTGTTCAAGGGAAGTCTGCGAGACCTTGGGATCCGACACCGTTTAGCACCAGTTTATTCTCCCCAATGTAACCCCGTAGAAAGAGTCAACCGTACCCTCAAAACAATGATAGCCCAGTTCTGTGAAAAGGATCAGCGTACCTGGGATGAGCATCTGAAGGAATTGACATTCGCAATAAACTCTGCAAGGCAGGAGTCGACCGGATACACCCCAGCATTCCTGAATTTTGGCAGGGAGATGCGTTCACTGAACGCCAAGTATCTAACCGAGATGGCCAACCGGGATGAAAAGGAACACACCAAACCAGACACCGAACCAGATACCGAACCGCAAGTTGCTTTGCATGCAAATAAATTAAACCGTTTCACCGAAACTTATGAGTTTGTCAGACCTAGATTGGCACGAGCTTTCTCCCAGCAGAGCCACTACTACAATCTACGTCGGAGGGACTGGCGATGTCGAGTAGGAGATCAAGTATACCGAAGGGAACATCCCTTGTCTTCCGCGATGGAGGGAATTGCAGCCAAGTTGGCTCCGAAATACTCCGGACCGTATACCGTTATAAACGTAGTATCTCCTGTGGTGTATGACATCAAGGATGGCAGTGGTAAGATTATCCGACACATTCACATCAAGGATCTGAAGTCCTTCCTTGGAGAGGGACCGTCTGAAATGTAAAAAACCGTTACTAACAAAAAAAAACCGATTGACCTAACAGGGTACCGATAAAACCGTTATTTACTGTTTGATTAACGTGTGACATTTTCAGGATGAAACGTTACTCGATGGGCCGACCGTTGACATTTAGGGAACCGACACCACCGTCCGGACCGCCTTCTCCAGCAAGTGTTGGGTCGACGCTCAGCCTGTCGGCAGACTGGGAGGTGCCGCCGGAAAGAAAAAGAGACGCCGGGACCAGCACAGAACCGCCAGCCACCAGGACCGTGGGTGCCGGTGGATTCCACGTCTACCTGGGGTTGGGCCCCCGAAGCTGTTGGCGGTGTGGCAACGAAGGCCACCGAAGAGAACACTGCAGAGGGGAGCGGCTGAAATTCTGCTCTAGGTGTGGCTGCGTGGGTGTCCTATCACGGGATTGCTGTGTCCGAACCACCGGCCGTGACCGAAGACCTCCCTCAACCCCCGTCAGCCAGCGAGGAACCCCGAGCCGGAGCGGATCCTCAGGAAGCAGGGCAGAGGCCGCACTCCCGGATCTCCGGTTGAGGCCCGCCGGACCGACGCCTGAACCGACGCCTGCACCGACGCCTATACCGATACCGTCCAAACCGTCGCCGACCCCACCGAAAAAGAAGTTTTCCATAGAGAGTTTTTCCGAGTAGCGAGGGGATATTTCTTCGCGGCCCTGGAAGGTGAAGAGAAAAAACAGAGAGAATCGTTGATGAGAGTTGAACGAGTGAGGTGTGTAGAAAAGTGAAAACCGTGCTTACTAGACAAAAAGGAAAATCTAAGGCAAGTGATATTTAAAATTATTACCGCTTCATTGCACCTTTATGGAATAATATTCTCTCTAGACTTGTGCTTGGCTGAAAACCGTGATCTAACCATTTCCTGCTGTATATAGCTTTCCGTTACCGTAGGGTAGCATTTGGGTCCCAGGAGGACGTTGGGCCCCCCCTGATTTCTCCGATTCCTGAATATTTGACCGTTTCATCCCGATTTCCAACCGTTTGAATTATGGTTATAGGTTAGATTCGCCGAGCATAGAGTTGGGATTCCATAACCGTCAAATACCCTCACCGCCGGACTCTCTGACCGCTGTTTGACAGTCAGCCAGCTTGAGGTCACCGAGAGAGAGAGACCGAAGGACACCGGATCATAGACAAACCACCGAGACAGAGATAGAGGGCGTACCCCGGTGAACTGGTGTTTTTAAATTTTGACCTGACTGAATCCCGTTTATTATTTTTAAAACCGTTCGTACTTTTCATTCAATTGTGTCTTGCCTTAGTTGAAATATTTTTCCGAAACCGCGCATGTTTCTTTACACTTATTTTAATTGAGACTTGACTTACTTCCGTATATTTTTCCGAAACCGTGCATGTTTCTTTGCACTTAGTTTAATTGAAACTTGACTTACTTCCGTATATTTTTCCGAAACCGTGCATGTTTCTTTACACTCAGTTTAGTTGAGACTTGACTTACTTCCGTATATTTCCGAAACCGTCCATTTTCCTGAAGTGAAATTTTGCCAGCCGTCCTGAGCCGACCAGACACAGCCGTTGACGTCCACGATTTAGTGTACCTGTCTATTTTCTTTTGTGTACAGTTTATTTCAATAGAAATAAATAGTTGAATATTTATTTTTGTTGCCAATTATTTTGCCAGTGAAAGTCTATTTATTAAATCAGTTTTATCTAAGAGTTTAGTTAGAAGAGGTAAGTACTCTTTCTGACGCCTAAAGACCGTTGAAAAGCAGACAGAAGACGCCCTAGTCTTCATCGATACCCTTCTCCACTGATACTCAAGTCTACCCGGGCTCTCCAATTCTTTGGGGATTCTGTGAGAGACGTGGGGTTTGACTGATTGCCCCACTGGCGCCCGAGCAACCGTAAGGAGCGTCCAGGGTGAGAGAAAAAGTCTATCACAGTAGGCGTTTGAGTGGTGCATTTTATGCCTTGAAGCGACTTAGAGCATTGCTCCCCCTCGAGTCAATACTGAGTATATACTATTCACTTGTCTACTCTCATTTAAATTATAACACGGTCTAGTGGGGTGCGTCGTCTGGGAGTGGTTCTGTTTTTGTTGCCCAGAAAAGAATAATTCGCCTTATCTTCGGTCTGAAACCCCTGGAGTCCTGTAGACCATTTTTTAAAAAACATAAAATATTAAGTTTTCCATGTATTTATATTTTAAACTGCCTGATTTACACGAGGAAGAATATTCATTCTCATAAAAAGTGTTGCCAATTTCATGAATATAATACTAGGCAAAAAGAAACCATTTGCATTCCAGCTCATAGAACGAGCAAATTTGAGTATTCTCCTATGTATAGTGGCATAAAATTCTACAATCATCTGCCTGATAGACTTAAAACGTTGAAGTTTTCGAGCTTCAAGAAAGAAATCAAAAAACTTCTTTTAGAACAGTGGTTTTATAGTAAAAGCGAATATTTAAATTCAGTTCTAGAGTGATATCACAGTAGGTAGTTTTTGATGTTTTTTTTTTTTGTACTGGCATAATTCGGCGATATCTTGGGTGTAAATCGTTATCATTTATATATATATATATATATATATATATATATATATATATATATATATATATATATATTCTTTTTTTTTCCTTTTTCTGTATCCTCTGAGGATGATTAATTGGTGTCTAATGCTATTTATGTTGACTCTTCATAAACATGTACAATGTCTCAAAGGATTCAATGAAATTATTATTATTATTATCGATATCATAGGTAATAGTGGCAATGAAATTTTTTGCGTCTGGAAGCTATCAAATGGATATTGGAGCAAGTGTTTGGGTAGGAGTCAGTCAATCTTCTGTTAACAGATCCATTGAAGAGGTTTCTGCTGCTCCAAATTTCAACGAAATTTTCAATGAATATGTCAAATTTCCTTTTACAATCAGAGAGTGTGAAATTCTTCGTGAAAAGCAAGTTCATCGTAAGTTGATACAAAGCATTCTATTTTTACACATATAGATTATAATTTGTAGATTCCCGAAAAAATGTATCGATAATTATTATTTTACAGTTTCAATCAAAAATTTGGGTTCCTAGGGTGATAGGAGTAATTGATTGTACCCATGTACCTGTATGTGAACAGTAAAAAAAAACCATTCCTTGAACGTACAACTGGTAAATATTTTCATACTGTGTGATATTATTTTAAGAGAATTATTTCTGTTTTCAGATATGCAGCAATAATTTAAGGATATTGAACGTGATTGCCCGTTATCCAGGGGCAACTCATGATTCATTCATTTGAAATCAATCTAGGTGTCAGTATATTCTTCGTAATCTTTATTTGAGAACAAGAAGATCTTTTACTTACTAGGTGAAACAGGAAACACCACTGTTATGAATATTTTTTTATAAGTGTGTTTGTTTACTTCATTGAAAATTATTTTCAAGGTGACACTGGATATCCATTGAGACCATGGCTCTTGACTCCATTTGATGGTAATCCTGAACCAGGTACTCCCCAATATGAATTTAATCAACACCTGAAGAAAACTCGCTGTTTGATTGAGAGGTGTAATGGGGTACTAAAGATGCGCTTCAGATACTTATTGAAACACAGGGTGCTGCATTATACACTGGAGAAGGCAGGAAAATTCTCTTTATTATGCATATAAATCATTAGAACATCAATATTCCAAATATTATTCCAGCTGTCGAG
The DNA here is from genome assembly GCF_907165205.1 of Coccinella septempunctata. Taxonomy (NCBI): domain Eukaryota; kingdom Metazoa; phylum Arthropoda; class Insecta; order Coleoptera; family Coccinellidae; genus Coccinella; species Coccinella septempunctata. The sequence goes on along the minus strand of NC_058190.1, from coordinate 5,485,554 downwards.
GCTCAATATTGGATAAAAGAGAGTTCACGCGAAACAAAAGCAAAATCCAAATTGATAGGTTATGTTTAACGTCTGACTCTTTTCATCTGAATATTACAGATATCATCAGAGGATAGCATGGCAAGCCTTTTTTTTGCCTTCAGAGTAGAAAATTCTACAGTAAGTGGAATAATTCCATGTACCTTGGAAATGCTGTGGAAGGTACTTCAACCAGAGGTGCAGAAACAACCAGAGGAAGGTTTTCAAAAAGTAGCCCAAGGTTTCAAAAAAGTTTGAAAGTATCCAAACTGGTGCTATGGAAAACATGTTATGATAGAGGTAAATATGCGACATAGGTTTTAAGTAATATAACATTTAAATTCAAAATCCTATTTCAGGAGCCACATCACTCAGGCAGCATTCAGTAGTACATACTTATGGCATTTGTGAATAATAAGTGGTGGATATTGGAGCTCAATGGAGGCAAAGTGATAGTGGAGTATACCGAAATTCAATAATTGGATAAAAATTTATTGAAGGAACAATTAATATTCCCCCTCCTAATGAAATTGCTGAGGAGAGAACTAGATTACCTCATGTTATTATTGCAGGGGATGAAGCTTTTCCTCTTTTAGAAAATTTGATGCGCCCCTACCAAGAACGGGAGAGTTTAGACCTGGAAAAAACTATTTATAACTACCGACATTCAAGAGCAAGGAGTGTATCTGAAAATGCATTTGGTATTTTGGTGGCACGCTGGATGATATTTTCTCGTCCTATAAATGCTAAGCTGGAGAATGTTGAAAAAATCGTTCAAGGCGCTGTTTGCCCGCGCAATTTTCTAATCAGGAATAAAAATGAATATATCTCATCTTCACTGGGAGATATTGAATCAGATAACTCTCTGGTGCCAAATATTTGGAGAACATCTAACAATTTTACTAATGTTGGGAGAACATCTCAATATACATTCTCCAGGTTAGCAAGGAACAGTCGAGACGAATTTAAAAGTTCCTTTTTCGAAGAAGGGGCTGTACCATGGCAATGGGATCATGTATGATACATGTAAATTGTTTGAATGAAATATTTTTTCTTCGGTTTGAAACCTTGTATTCTGCATTCCCAAACCCCAGAGAATGATTGTGGGATTAGGAGTTAATTCGAAAACATGAGGCAATTTTTCATATTTATAATTACAACAGGTTATGCTATCTGTTTGGTGGGATTTCAAGGGGATCGGTTCATTTGAGCTTCTACCGGACAACACCACGATCAAATCTGAAGTGCATTGTGATCAACTGGACTGATTGAATGATTAATGTGATTTTTTCAAATGAAAACCGAAAATCTACCGAATAGGTAGAACGCTGGGCTTCCTTGTTGGATAGCTAAAATGTATTGCTGACAATCTTTAATTATAAATTTATTTATGAAATTCATTTTATTATTGTTTTTTAAGACAGAGAAGGTGGACTTTCTGACCTGCTAGTTATATCTACTAACAAAGCTCCATTAGCACCAAACGAACTAGGTTGTTTTTCTCTCCAGTTTAGTTTCGGTACATGTTTTCTGTCCTTATTTTTCTTGGCTGATATATCCCCCGTAGTGTATCGAAGAGATCGAATAACCAAGGAGAACTTGGTTGGTTGTTCGAATCTGGCACATTTAAAATTTCTCATACCACGAAATTCATATTTCCGATGATCCAATATGATCTTCATCCATCCGGATTTGGAAGGCAGCATAGATTTACAGCGGAGGACAAAATCATGATACTCACACTGTCAAAACAGAGTTCGAGGGCGATTTATGACTAGGGTTTTTGCTTTACCTAGCAGGTCTACATTGAATAATTTCTTGAAGAATATTCATTTCGAGCATTTTTTGCTGCAAGAAACAATGGAAAGTAAGAAAAAATAATAGTGTTGATGTGGGATAAACTTTCTCTGCTGCCATATATTAACTTTCAGAAGAAAGAAAGTCAAGGTAGTATCTGTGGTTTTATAGATTTGGGCAATGGACGAAGATCACGTGAGATTGCTGATACCTATATCATTTCATTTCACATCAAATGGTGGTGTGGAATTGTTGGAGTTGAAGGCACAAGTTGCAAGATATAAAACGGATTTTTAGAAATTGGTTTCAAACCTATTCCGACAATCTGTCAACTGAAGTAGAAGCACCGCAAGAACTTATAGAGGACATAGGGATCAATTATTTAAAAAACAGTGAAGAATATAAAGGCGAATTCATCGAGTTAAATTTTAAAATATACCCCATTTAGGACCCTTCTCGAAGGGCATCAGAAACAACTTTCTTGTGAAAAATATTAAATTATTTGGTGATGGGAAAATTGCCAAGTGCCAACATATACGTTCACTTTATAACGTCGATAATTCTGCAAGCACTATCGGGGGACTACAAGCACTGCCAAATTTAAGGGATGACCACTCGAATCCTATAGGATCCAAAAGAATGAAGGTCAAATATGCTGCCCAAATATTCAGCCTTAAACTTAACTGTATTGTACTTACCTTAATGCTGTAATGTGTAGGATTCTTGTTATGTTGTGCAAATTTATTGAATACTTTATTATGATGTATATTGATAAATGTGAAATTACGGTAAATAAATATCTAAAATAGCTTGGACACATTTGGTCAGCAGAATGAATGAATATATTTCCTCTTTTTTCTTTTCCTTTTTCCAACAATACTTTTTGTTATCTACCACAGATAATGTTACATAATGTATTACAGAATAATAATAATAGTTTTTGGGTTACTAGGTAGGTTTTTGATTTGAAAAAAAAAAAAAACAATGCTAATGTCAATTTGGAAGATTTTATTATTCAGTGCGTAAATTAGACTATATAATTTAAATAATCGTTTTACGCTGAATTTATAAAAGTGCCTGTTGTGTTGCTTATAACGAATAAATTTCTGAACACCCTAGAAATAACACCGAACCTTGTCTTCGACTTGAAGCCACCAGGGTAGGTTTACTATTTTCCCTTCAAAGAATAGCTGGCGCTCGAGAATTCTCCGAGGAAACGGCGTTATAAGGTTATGCTGTGTATTCGGTGGGACCCAGTCGGTGTTATTTATTATGAGCTGTTGGAACGGAGTTAAACCGTTACTGGGGAACAGTAATGACTTCAATTGATGCGATTGAGCAGAGCACTGCGCGAAAAACGGCCACAATACGAGCAGAGCCACAACATGTCAATGTTGCTAAAACTGTTAAAACCTATCTGGTTCTACTCCACCCGCGGTATACCACAGATATTGCGCAATCAGATTATAACTTATTTCGTTCGATGGCAAATGGTCTGTGTTCGATCGTGAGTTGGGTTGCCTGACTCCGGTTGATCTCGCACAAAACCTCAATACAGTAGAACTCCAATTATCCGAACTCCGACTATCCGAATCGCCGATTATCCGAATCACAAATGCGCGTCAAGTATTGACTTGACTTGTCTTAACTTGCCGTTGTGCCTACACTGACTTCCCCCCGCGTGTGTAGGCACAACGGCAAGTTAAGACAAGTTCCGGCGCATTGCAGTCACGGCGCACCTGTCATTGTTTGTTTTGATTAGCCAGTGTGCTATTGACCTTGCTCGAAGACGCTATATACTCTTTCGCTACGGCTTACTTTTGTTTGTGCGTGTACAATACTGTATTGTTTTTATACCACGGCTTCGAAAAGAAAACGTGTTGTGCTATCGTTAGCGGACAAACTGAAAATTATAGAGCAACTCGATAAAGGTGTAACGGGTAAGAAGTTGTCTGAGATTTATGGTGTTGGACAAGCAACAATTTCTGACATTAAAAACAGTAAGTCAACACTTTTAAACTTTGTTTCGGTGCTTGAAAATGAAGATGGAAGTTCCTCCAGGAAAACAATGAAGACAGCAACCAACAAAAATTTGGAAGATGCCGTGTTTAAATGGTTTTTGCAGCAACGTTCTATGGGAAATCCGATTTCATGTCCAATCCTTTGTGAAAAAGCCAAAATCTTAGCAGAAAAGCTTGGTTATTCATCTTTTAAGGCTAGTAACGGCTGGCTAAGGAATTTTAAATTCAGGCATGGTGTACGCGAGTTAGATTTGGCTGGTGAGAAGCTTTCAGCAGACTCTGCAGCTGCTGAAAATTTTATTGAAAAATTTAAAACTGCATCAGAATCCTATGATCCGGAGTTTGTTTATAATGCCGATGAAACTGGCCTTGTTTGGAAAGCATTACCAAAAACCACTTTGGCTTCTAAAAGGGAATCTAGTGCCCCTGGACATAAGGTCAGTAAAGAACGTGTTACAGTGCTTAACTGTGCCAACTCCACTGGAAATCATAAACTGCCACTTCTTTTGATAGGAAAATCAAGAAATCCAAGAGCATTTAAAAACGTAAAAAAACTTCCACTCTTCTACAAAAGTCAACCCAAGGCCTGGATGACTGCAGCTTTGTTTACCGAATGGTATGATGAAGTGTTTATTCCTGAAGTGAAAAAGCACCACAAATCGGTGGGAAAAGAAGGCAGTAAGGTGCTTTTAATTGTTGATAACGCACCCACTCATCCTACAGCAGAACTGTTGGAAAGAGAGAATGGGCAGTTTAAAACTACGTTTTTGCCTCCCAATGTTACAAGTTTGCTGCAACTCATGGACCAGTCTGTTATTGAAATAATGAAGCGCCGTTACAGAAGGCAACTGCTGAGAAAACTGCTGATCGAAGGTGCTGAAGATGAAGAATTGGTTTTGGAAAATCATAGCAAAATAAATTTAAAGGACTGCTGTTACATGGTAGCGGAAGCTTGGAGTTTGGTTACGGCAGTGACGCTAAGACGTGCGTGGAATAAACTGAAAGGCCTACCGTCTGAGAAGAACAAAAAAAAAAGAATCTGAAGAAAATGAGAAACAAGAATATGGAGAGGATGATGATGATGAAGATGCGTTGTCACTAGAGGAAATAAGAAAAATGATTGTAAAAATTCCTGGTTGTACAGAAGTAAGTGCTGAAGATGTAGGAGAGTGGATGGCTTATGACACGTCTGACCCTGGTTTTCAAATTCTCAATGACGACGAAATTGTTGTAAGTGTGAGAGAAGATATTGAAGTGGAAGTGGAAGAAGAACTTTCTGCTGATGTTGAAGTAGACGCTGGACCATCAGCTAGTGAAGCATTTGCCGGCCTCGACACTGCTTTGAAGTGGATGGAGCGTCAGCCCGAGTGTGACCACTGCTCACCGTCAAGCGAATGCGTGACCTGGCTGTCCGAAAACGGTTGAAGACCGCAAAACAGCTTACATTGACGGAGATGTTTAAAAAACAATGATTTTTATTTCTAAACTTGTACATAAGTACATTTTATTTATATTTAAAACATGTGAAAATTTCATGTTTCTTTCATTTAATTCAATAAAAAAATAGTGCAATATCAAAACGTAGCTTTTATTCTCTCCAATGGCAATTTTAAAAAAAAAAATCCGATTATCCGAATATTTGATTATCCGAATGGGTCCCGGTCCCCATTAATTCGGATAATTGGAGTTCTACTGTAATCTTCTTATAAATCGCCGAAATCATCTGTCATCTCTCTATATTGAGTGAATCAAAGTAATATTGAGCAATTTTAAATGAAGGGCTGATATCAGCCTGTATCGTGCTACGGAGCTAAGTGCAGAAGGAGGGTTGGTTCCGTGTTTCCCTTCCCTTAGGAACCACCTTTCTGATACCAGACCAGTGGAGATGCATCTGAGTATCGCAAATGGACCTGAGACGACCAGTTTCGAATCCAAATCTGACTTTCACCGATTGATTATGTTTAGAAGGGACGGTTTGAAAACTGAAAACCCGACTATAAAGTGTAGTCACCCTCCATCCCAATGGAGACAGAACAAAGGTCTATTATGGACCTTCAAAGTCATATATTTTGAGGAAGATGCCGCAGACGAGTTCATAATTTTCGCCAGAAATGTGAGAAAAGGAAGAGCAAAGAAGCAAAGTGCTGGATCCGCCAAGGACAAGATTTTTTTTGCACGAAATGGTCGCTTTCCCGGTCCAAGGAAAATTGTTACGTTGTGGTGATGCAGCATCGTTTCACGAAGTGAGTCGAATGTCGTCCGTTTCTGAAATCCACCGCTAAAACCATTTATTCAACCCTATATTTACAGATTATGTCCTAATATCAATTGGAATATCTGACAACGGGATACAGTAGACTATTCAAAAACAGCATCCGGCTCCACAGGTAGTGGAGAAACTACCGACAGGTCTAGGAATGTGCCCACGATAGTTGGGGAGCCGAAGAGGGAAATTCGGGATTTACTCGAGCGTGTCAGATTAATATAAGGGGACATACCTTGGTCCCTGTAGAGTATCTCTACCAAAAATTAGACGTTATTTCCACCTTTTCTTGACTTCATTATCTGTAATAAACATATTTCGTTTCAGATTCATAGCCTGGAGAATCATATGCGACACTAGAATATAACTATCGTATATCAGCGAGTTATATAAGCAGAATAGTGAAGGATGTACTAGCAAGTCTACGGAAACATTTAGTGCCACTTTTATTACCAGTGTCTACAGAAGATCATCTGAAGCAGGTAGCAGGTGACTTTTGGAATCGATGGAATTTCCCTAACTGCTTTGGGGCTATCGATGGAAAACATGTGCGCGTGAAAGCTCCAAATAACACTGGTTCGCTATTTTTCAACTACAAGGAATATTATTCAATTGTACTCCTGGCGATAGTAGATGCCAATTACAAATTTATTGCTGTTGACGTGGGATCTTATGGTAAGGAAGGAGATAGTGGAATTTTTCGGAAATCCCGTATAGGAAAAAGAATTGCGAGCAATCAATTCAATACTCCAGGGCCCGCAAATCTCCCAGGAACAGACATTATGATTCCACGTGTTTCAGTTGGCGATGAAGCGTTTGCCCTCGATAACTATATGATGAAGCCATTTTAAAGAAATGATGCGAGAATAGATCGTGATAAAGCTATTTTCAATTGCAGAGCTAGAAGAGTGACAGAAAATTCATTCGCGTTATTATCTCAGGTATTTAGAATATTTTACACACCTATATCAGTCAGAACCGATGTAACTGATGATCTGATCTGACGGCTTGTTGTCTACATAATTTATTACGGGATGCTTATTTAGAATAAAATGGTGTTCCGTATTATAATTATGGTCCAAAAATTTATCAGCCTTCAGAAAACATGTTACCAATGTCAAGAGGAGGTGGCTTTGCAAGTCTAGCTGCATTCGAAATTCGTGATTCTTTGAAAAACTTCTTTGAAAAAAAGAAAAGTGTTAACAATGGAAATGTAAAATTCAACAGAAACAGACCGTAGCTAACTATTTTACTGTTTTAGTTTTCTACTCACTGGTTTGATCGTATTTTTTTCCTTGTTTTCCTCGCAGGTTATTCGGGTCTATATAACAATGACTATGCGGAACACAGACCAGTCAGAGCCGTTCCCCTGTTTTATATCATTACCTGGTGTTAATGCTCATAAGGATCATGTATGTTTGTTGGTGGAGTGAACGTGTATTCTTTAACGATATGATTAAATGAGGAACTATCAGTGAATTATTGGTTAAAATTTACATCACAACATTACATCAATTACACATACCGTGGGTATTAAATCAGATGTTCCCCCGCAGGTCACCTCACTTCTAATTAATCGCCGAATTTCATACGTTACATCCGCCGTGTCAACTGCTTACACACCCGCCGTATTAATTACTTGAGAACTTACCATTTTTGTTTCATTTTTTTTGAGGGAAAGTTTAGAGAATTGACTATTTTTGTTTTGTTCATTTGAGCTTGGAACATCTGTACATGAACCACGAAACGGATCAGTCACTCAAGCGACTTGGGCCAGTCGTCCATTGACAGACTTGGTTGAATTTGAATGCAACGAGCATACACTGAATCGACCATACAGATAGTGTCATGGGATCGCTTTCAACTAATTTGAGAGTCCGAAAAGACCAAACAGGCGAACTACGTCCTTACTCATGCTACGACTTCAACAATTACCTCGAAGTACCAGACGCGTGGCATAGAACAAGAAACAATATCTACCACTATGGCGGTGTACGGTTAGGGAAGCACTCTGCTGGTGTGTATACCCGGGGAGTGCCGAACGCGCCTAAGGGTGAGCCGCCGTAATTCTGTGCCGTCGTATTTCATCCCCTAACCTGGCTGAGGCCCAATACCTGTCCGTCAAGTGTGCGTCTCAAGTTCTGGCGAACGCGTCCGTGTAACCCGTATCGCGTTGAGATCGGATCCTGTTTCATTCCGTCCGTTTTGCCCTGTAAATTCACTGATCTCGAGTCTTTCACTGTACAAATTTTATAATAGTGCCATTTGTGTTTCCTTGTACGAGTCGACAAATGTAATTTGTGTACGTTGATTTTGACTTTCACTGGTTGTCGCTAACACCCCAGACACCGTCTTCGGCTCGTAGCTACCAGGGTAGGTTTGCTATTTTCCCTTCAAAGAATAGCTGGCGCTCGAGTAACCCAAGAAAATAGTTATTCCGTTTCATTTTGGAAATATTTTTCAGATTTTGAGAAATTAAATTCAAATTCCGTAAAATTGAAATTTCCATCAGTAATCCGCCGTAATAATCCAGAACAAAGAAGAAGTGTTTTTCTGCATTCGGCGTTGTTTTTCCGTCCACAAAAACACACCGAATTCCGCATAAAACAACAGATAACGACAATTTTTTTTAACGATAAAGAGATAACCGCCACCAAGAATATTTCTGCTGGGTAGAATATTCGAGAATACCGAATTTTTGGATGCAATTTTGATCACATGACCGTCACATGTTGGAAAGTTGATGAATAAGGCCGCACCACCAAACGAACATCATTCTGTATTCGGGCATTATTCATTCATGATTAGGTATTCTTTAGTCATTCTTAGTACTTTTCTTGCTTCATTATTCACTGTTCGGTGATTATTCTGTATCTTGATTCATAATTTTTTTTTTATTCGAGATTCTTCATACTGCTATTCTTTCTATCAAGAGTTTTTTTTTTCTTTTCTCTAAGTGGTGGTGTGACCGTACCGGGACGAACTGTAAATCTTTTCTTGATACCGCTTACTTCGTGATTCAAAATTGCATTCTTTTATTTGTTTAAGGCCCGGTACTTTCACCTTCGAATAAATTTCATATATCGCATATACAATACAATACCATACTAAAGAGCATAGTGACTTATGGAAGCGAGGTCTGGCAAATGAAACAAAGATCTGAGAAGATGTTGCTGGCAACAGAAATGGATTTCTGGCGACGATCTGCGGGAATATCTAGAAGGGATCGTGTGCGAAATGAAAGAGTGCGAGAGATTATGGGATCGAAACATACCATAACTGATGACATAAAGACGAAGCAATTGATATGGTATGGCCACGTACAGAGGATGCCTGATAGCAGATTACCCAAACAGATTTTAACATGGACGCCACGAGGCAGAAGGAGAAGAGGTCGACCAAGGAAGAGCTGGAGAGAGGGGATCGAAAAGGAAATGGAGGAAAGAGAGCTCCCCGAAAACCTATGGTTGAATAGAGAGGAATGGCGGTTAGGAGTCGGAAAGCGTCGGAGAACGCTCTAAAACCGATATATATATATATGTTAGCAAATGTTAATTTGACCCCCCTTAAAATATACTGATAATGTCCGACGACGAATGTCGAAGATAGAATAAGAGTATAGAACCTATGCTCTGTGAACTCTGTGCTCCAATGTTACCTGCTCTCTCTTTTGCACAGGCCGAGACACAATCACTTGAACTACTTTGTCGGGCGGTATGCTCTGTACCTGACCCTTTGTTAGAGCACCTCCTCGTGCTAGATAACCGACCGCCATCCTACTTTGTGAATAAAAAGTATCAACCACGTGTTTTACTTAATTCTAACATATATATAAATTTTATTCACTGTCAATAAGTATCCGTCAAATAATTTCCTATCTGAAGGATACCTTATTTGACGAATAACAATTCTGTGAAAACACGGTTTACTATTTATCACTGATCAATGTAAAATAAGAGATCGCATTGTGAAAATTGTCATAATTCTAACTACAAAGCAAATATTTCGTGAAAATCACACAAAAAATAACCATACATCCAGAATCTTGAAAATTCAACCAATAATGACGTACGGACATTCGATCTATGACAAATAAAATCTTATTAACGAGTTTCAATGACAGATTTATTCGATGAATAACACTATCTGAAAGTGAAAAGACTGCATTTTTACTTATCCTAAGAATAAGACTTATTTATCGAATAAATTTAGTTATTCGCACGTGAAAGAACCGGGCCTAATTGTGTTAATCCCCCTGTTTAACGCAGACTTCTGTCGCCTGGTTCTCTGGTGAACCAAGACCAATCGACAGAAGCCTCGAAGTCGTTCGGCTGGTAATGCTTGGCGTGTACACCCAAGGTTGCCACGGAAAGACCACTGTAACCTATTCCGTCCTACCCCTGTTGTGTTCCGTTTAGATTTCCCGTTTACCGCAGACTTCTGTCGCCTGGCTATCTGGTGACGGAAACCAAATTTCTGCTGGTAATGCTTGGCGTGTACACCCAAGGTCGCCACGGAGGGGCCACGATAAACTACTCCGTTATCTTGTAAATTGTTGCATTGTGTTTCACCTGCATCAACCCCGTCCCGTTTATGGAATAGCTTCAATTCTGATTGTCCTGTACACTGAAAATCACTGAATGTGCTCGGGATCAAACCCATTGTTAAATTAACCGATTACAGAGACTTGGATCTTTCTGAGACAACCGGTTACTGTTATTTTTGTATAAACCGCGTACATCCTTTATCGTCTCAGAAGGAATCAAAGTGACCGCTATTGATTATTTCCTTTCGTAAATACCTGATATTTTTACTGAATATAATTAATTTGAATTCATTAATTTCACTGTGATGAGTTCAAATTTCTGATCACCGTGACAAGTTAATTATTGTATTTCTGTTTTCCTCATTTTTGAACTTGATCATCAGCTGTATATATTTCTTGACTTGGAAATAACTGTATGGTTCACTGTAATTTAGATTATTGTAATGAATTCGGTTTTAAAGTATTTGTTATCGCTACCACGTTAGATTGTTGGATTGATCTCCAACAATTGGTTATGTTACGCCATCTATGTATCTATGAGTAACTGAAATGATATGTTTTTCTCAGTGGGTCGATACAACAATCTGTATTATCGATTCATCCCTTGTTCTCTGTACAGTAATCAGTCAGTAATAAATCGTTCAACGAATAAAAGCTGTTCGCAGGTGTAGTTAACTGAAACAACATTCTCCTTTTCAACCTGAAATTCCACTACAAAAGCCCAATTATAACAGGTTATGGGCCCAGATCGTGATTCGCGTTGAAGAACGAAAGTGTTGTGAAACGAGAAATAATTTCATTGTTCGTTCTACCGCGAGATTGAAAATGGCCGCCAATTACTTGAGTAGTGTCCCAAAACTGCTTGGAAGGGAAAATTATAGTGACTGGTCGTTTGCCGTTGAGAATTTCCTTGTGCTGGAAGGCCTTACAAAGTGTATCGATGGAACTGAAACGGATTAAACCTTAGTGGCGAAATTAGTGCTGACATTGGATCCGTCCATTTACATTCACGTGAAGGAAGCCGTCAACGCAAAAGAAGTTTGGGAAAAACTAAGAAGTTTATATGAGGCTCCGGATTTTCGAGAAAAATCGGACTTTTACGTACTCTAATCAATCTAAGATTGGAAAATAGTGAATCCATGGAATCATACGTGAATCAAGTAATTGAAGTGTCTCAAAGCTAAGAAGAACAGGATTTAGCATTGACGAAGAATGGGTTGGATCGCTTTTATTGGCAGGATTACCTGAAAAGTATGCTCCATTAATAATGGCTATCGAGCACGCAGGGATCTGCATAGCTACCGACTCCATAAAAGCGAAGTTGATGGACATGGCAATAGACCATATTAGTGAGGTTAGAATCACTCTCTTGGCGGGAGATCCATATTCAAATTGTTTTACATAGGTATCACACATTGAGATGGAATATCACCAGCTAGAGGTAAATGTTAGTATAAAAACATGAAAAATTGGGTACAGTCATTGTAAATACGTGTTCCCAAGTAGTTTTTACATCACAATATACTTTTTCAGGTCCTTAAATTGAATTGAAACCTCTGATCTTCGAAAGATGACCGTATGTCTGAGATTATTACAGCTGCGCGTCACGATAATGGCTTAAGAGGTTATATAAGTGTGAAGTTTCATGTTGTTTGTCCTTTCAGTTTACTCCGAGCTAAGAATAAGTTAGTTGAGTCTTAGTCTTGAATTTATTGTCTGCATACCTCATTTTGTGATATTGTTTGTTATTGTGATTTGTGTTTGTTAATACCAATCAATCATGACCTCGAGAATCATTAAGCTATCTGCTATGAATGAATACTTAAAGGATGATATGAAATGCATTCAACGCGGCGACAACAGTCTCTCATCTGGTCATCTGGAGACGTGCAATTTCGATCCCGGATTACGAATTATCAAGGCAAAAGTGAAGACGAAATTGATCATTGTTCGTGCTGATGCCCTAGAGGACAATTTATGTGCCACCACATGTGTGTTGATACATGCCCATTATAACATTTCAAAAACAGATGTTCCATGTTTGTGGGTTCCTCGAGCAAATGAAGTTGAAGATCCTTGCCAAATAACCACTGATGAGTTGTTTGATATGGGTCAAACAACAGGAGGAAGCGTCCCCCATCCCACTCAAATTCAGAGTTTCCAAGACAACCTACAGAAGGTTGGTAATAACTGTGGTCTACTGTGGCTTATGAAGGAGGCCCCAAATTCTGCATCAGAAGAACCATTACTTGTATCCATAGAAGACCTGTTGCAGTCGGATGATTATCGAGGCAGTATCAATAAAATAGCTTATATTGAGAGCATGGTTGCCATCAGTGATGACAAAATTCTTGAAGTTGCTGAAAGAACTAAAGGTCAGGCACAAAGTCAGCTAGGTAGGAAGAATCGACTAACTGCTTCCAATTTTGGTGAAGTATTGAAGGCAGTGCAGAGGCAAAGATTTAGTCCATCTCTCATGAAAAAAATCTCAGGTGAGGTGTCCTTTGTGATTCAGATTTTCACATTTTTCAAATCAAATGTTTGAATAATATTTCAAAATTCAGGAAATTGTGGAAAATCTTAATGAGTGATTTCGGGTTTTCAATCTCTTTTATGCACAATTTGCACCAAAAGAATGAATAAATTAATAATGCACTTTTTCATTTCTATGTGGATATGATTTAGAATTTGTGAAACAAATTCAGTGGGGCCGACAAAATGAGATCAATGGGATACAGTCATTCGAGCAATTAACTGGCAAGAAAACAATAAAAACAGGTTTATGGCTGCACACATGTGGATTTTTAGGAGCTACGCCTGATGGACTCATAGACTGTGATGGGCTAATTGAGGTGAAATGTCCATATTCACTTCGCAATTGTAGTTTACGTGACGATTTGAAAAATAGTGATATTATGTTCTTTCATGATGGAGAATTCATTGTGAACAAAGAACATAATTATTATCACCAAATTCAAGGACAGCTCCACATTACAAACAGAGACTACTGCTACCTGATAATATAGACAACTGTCGACACTGCAGTTAAGAAAATTGTGAAGGATATAGACCTGGGCACAGCCTTCTTAAACTCAAGCCGTGCACAGAGAAAGGCAACGTCGCATTTGCTGCATCTGGGGGTCCTATAGTAGTACGATACGGACTCCCTACGCTAGCCGAGCTAGCGTTCCTAGAGCGATTGTTTCAGAATCGAAATTCATACGTATGTACATATTTAAAAAAATACAATTCTTGTAGTGGATATAACGGAATTATACCTATATGTTTTTTGAACATGCTCATTTATTGTAACAGTTATTATTTCCCAAAGAATTATTGTATAGATATAGACGATAATTCATGTTATTATTTCAGCCAAGAAAAGAATTTATATTTTGTTTTGGATTGATGAGGTAGTTTCCACAACACCCAGGAGGTACTACCGTGAAGCGTTACTTTTTGATGGGTAGTTCGCCAGTAGCCATATTTTCCCAAAACAAGTGGTTTTCAACCATAAATTAAAAAATATCAATAACAAAATATAAACTCTGTAGGTTATTAATATAAAAATAAAATAAAATAAATATTCTTCTTCAAATAAATACGATAACAACTAGATAAATAAAGTTAAGTTAAAGATAAAGTTTGCAATTTCCGTTTCTTTTGGGGAGTGTTTGAATGAGTCTTTTTGGCTTCAAGATTCAAGTTGGATTTCTCTTTCCTATAATTATTCAAAAGGATATTGGCAAAAACTGACAGCAAATGAAATAAGATTTTTTTATATTCCTTTCCACATACACAAGTTTGTTGAAATTCTTCAAATGCGTATTCTGACTGAATACTCAAAAAAGTTAATTTTCCAAGAATGTACTTTTGATCAACTGTACGTAAAAAATTTGACTCTAAGGTACTATTATTCAAAATTACTTCGAATATAGCACACATATGGTGAAAAATGATCCTAACATGAAAAGTTGGAACGGACAGACCCCCCCTCTGCAAATGATCGAAATATTCATTTTCTACAAAACTACCTTTCTCTTCGACAATCAAGGATAAACAAATGGAACAATTTAATTTTTTGGAAGCACTGTGTGATCCGTATCCTGCAATGTAAATTTTGGCAGATTCATCAACGGCGCAATCGATTAAATAATCTGAATTCAATACATCCGTGAATTCATCAATATTAGAAGTGTCCTCGTCAAAAGTAAAAGTGGATGAATCGTTATTTTCAAAAAAAAATTTTTTCTTTATATCGTCAAGAGAAAAAGTTGATCCAGTTGATTTAAATATACGCTTCACACGAATTTTCTTTTCGGCATTCAAAACTTCATCTAAAGATACATTATAATTACAACCACTCAGAAGTCTATAATTGCCAAAACGCTTCTCAAGTTTTTCAGTGGTGAATTTACCCGGCAAAAAATATTCAATATTGTAAACAGCAAAACTATACTTAACTATGTCCAAAAGTGTAGACGTACACTGAAAGAAAGCTTTATGAGTGTCGTTTGTGAGATGGCCATTTGAATCTAGATCATGCCATTTATTTATCCATGAAACAAATTTTTCTAAATATTGGACTCTATAATCATCAATACCTGAAATAGGTTTTGAAAATTCATTCCTTCTAATAACGCCTTTAATGACGCTAGTGTTGTTTACCACGTCCCACCAATTTCTTATCAACTGCAGAAAATCTGCAGTATCATTGAAACCAAAATCTTTAAGAGCAGCTATGGTTGAATCATGAAATAAATTATCTACTAATGAAACCTTTTGCCTTTCAAAGTTATTTGGAAATAAAGTTTTAAAGTTCAATTTATAGGCTTTCTTTATAAATGAATGTTTCTCAGCTTCATAAACTTTTTTCAAATCACTAAATTTTGCGTACTTAATGAGCCCTGTTTCAAAATCAGGATAAACAAATGTTTTGTCTAAGTTTTTCAAATTGAACCAGTTGTTGCGAATGTTCTTCATTACATGAACAAAATCGTAGGACAGAAATATAGTTTTGCCATTTCCTAAAGGATTTGGAATACAATTTGTATTGGACAATTTTTTAAACATAGTTTGATTTATTCTACAATTATCAGTGACTATACAAATAATTTCGAACCCACATTTTTGAACTAATTCGATGACACTAGTTGCGAAAGGAATAATTTCAACTCCGCTTATGCTATTGACAGGTACTAATTTTACAATTTCATGAAAATTGCCAAAAGCTGAAGAAATCATAAATGCTAAAATAGTTTTAGCCAAACTGTCTTTGTTGGCAGCGTATCCGATCAGATTTTTGGAACGGTATTCCAATCTTGGTGCTATATAAATTTCATCTATCAAAAGAACAACAACTTTTTCTCTAGGCGTTAAGGTTGATGACATATTTGATATGTAATTATTATTATTTATATCGTTACTCGGAGAAACATTAAGTTCGGAGGAAATTCTCTGTAAATATCTTCTATGGGGTAAAATGAAGAAACCCCTGAGAAGTTCATACGTAGAATGGGAAGTTGTGTGAATCATAAAGGACATAATAATCGTTGAAGACGAATATCTGTTTTTTTTTGAATTGATTTGTCTCAACTGGTCAATCAAAATTTCGATATTTTTGGAATAAGGGAAATTGTTCTCGCAGGATACAGTCAACGCTTGGTCTAAATGTTTTAAGATAATTTCTAAAAGATTATTGAAGGATTCAACAGAATTTTCAGCAGCCTTGCCTTCTAAGTTTTCTTTGTACCTAGACAAAATATTCTCGAGTTGGGACCATCTATTCAATTTCATATCGAAAGGGAGAATCCATCTTAAATCATTGAAACACAACTTGTTTCTACCCAGAAAAACTTGGACCACCATCTTTTCATCAATTAAAATTTGAGATTTAAATACCAGTGACTCTTGATTTTCCTGAACTGTCAACTGATAAAAATAAAGTTTATTCTCTGTTTTATAAACTATCCAATTTGCTATGTCTAATTTATTGGAATAATCATTCAACAATTGATTGAAATTTTGAATAATGTCTTGAGCTTCAAACTCTGCAATAATTTGATTTTGGTGGTTAATATGATTTTGACGCCTTTCCTCGGGATTTTTCCTTGGAGGAACAGAGGGTTTCGAGAGGTATGTAGGCAAATTTGGAAAAATTGATGGAACTGAATTTTCTTTCAATTTTGGAAATTTCAAAAGGTTCTTTCCAATCGTTCCATCCTTACGTGTGAATTCATCGTATCTAATGACTTCACATTCTTGGAAATGAAGGGAACACACTACTGAATTTTGAGATGGAGTCCAATTTTTTCGAGGTATAGAAGCCACCCATTTTATTTTCAAATTGGGGTCTTTTGGAAATTTGAATACTGACACATACCTGTTTTGTGAGTCGTAATTCGACTTACAACCTGTAACACAACACCGACGAGGCATTTCAAAGATTCCTCTGGAAATATGCACTTATCACACAGTAATCCACCGAATTTGCACTGAAAAACACTTAAAAACTGGGCACTTTAGGACTTATGACACCACTGCACTATTTTAAACACTAAACAAGAAACCGTAAACACGTGAATTCTGCGATACCGGGAGGAAATATTTAACCTATAACTTCTTGAACCCTTTAGGACGTGAAGTTCATATCGCGAATATCGGACTCCCTGACAGTGTTGCCATTTTTCTGGCCACGGCTCGGGAGATAAAGACGGCTGTGACCTGGGGGAAGAATATTGATATTCTGAAGCATTTTTATTTGAATGAGTACATCAAGTATATAACATCACTAACAAGTGATTAATTGGAGCAATCTTGCAATTAATAAACTAAATTTTTTGGTATCATTTGCTTTATTTATTAAAATATAAAATATTCAAAAAAATATTAACCTCTTGGAAAACACAAAATATATATTGCAAATACTTTAAAAAAATACAGAAAAAAAACCGAAAATACTGTAATATGTAAACAACTGGTGAGACTAGTATATCACAGATGATTTATCACATTAAAACTGAACAAAAAGCAATGTTTCATTCCTGTTTAGGGCATAAAAGGGAAAAAAATTATTAAATTAAAAAGAGAAAACTGAATAAGAAATTCTTCATCAAACCGACATTAAAATTTCAGTCACAAAAAAAATGAGAAAAACGGAAGCAAGAAACTCACATCAAATAAATGATGAATAACGGAATCGACTCAACAGAGAGATGAATGTCTCAAACTAATTTAGTCATTCATCTCTTCAATATTTTTTAAAAGGGGATTTTGTAGATTGACCAGGACACATACCGTTTGAAAAATTGCAGAGGAAAATTTTTTGAAAGATCCTGGAATTGTGTGCAATATCCGAAAATTTTTTATCCTCGCATTCACTCTCTCAACAACAACTCTTGCCCTGGCAATTTCGAGGGTTTTCATGCATTCATTTGCACTGAATTGTTGCGTCATCAAGAATGGGGGTATGTTGACCGTCACCCCTGGTTTCACTACATCATGTATTAGAAACCCCTTGTCTGCAAGTAACATGTCGCCTGGTTCTAACAAGTCATTCAATTTGCTTAGAAGAAAAATTTTCTTATCTGATGTTGAACCAGGAAACATGTTACTTACAGAAGAAATAACTCCATTGGGAGTAACTCCCACAAGTACTTTGTATGTATTCGCATGTTTATAGTAACTATAAGTTTCCTGCTTCAATCTCATTTCGTTTGGAACTGCAATTTTTATTTCTGTGCAGTCAATCACAAGCCTACAATTAGTAAATGATAAAAAAGATTCAGGTAAAGATGACTGCACTTTTTGTCTTGATGGTATTTTTGATAAAATATTACAATTTTTTTTTTCCTTGATTTCGACGAGTTGTTTTGCTCGGTGAACTCGAACTTTCAATATCTTTAAGTGGATACTTTGTTGGTAATCTTTTTACTGTTTGTATCCTAAATGTGCAATAAATAAATAAATAAATAAATAAATAAATAAATTGTCCTATGTATTAGAAGCACCCAAGTAAAAAAAAATATTAGAAATTGTAGTCGGGCTTGTGTTAAATCTAGTGCTAAGGTCTAGATGGGGTGAATTCAGTCTCAATTTCATTAATGTTATTAATAGCAGATTTTCTGGCAATATTCCTGTGACTTTCCAGCCCAAATAATATTGAAACTGGAAAGTTGTCAAAAAATCTAAAAAGCTTGGAAAGCTTTTTGGTTTGGTAACTCAGTATAAAGTTGTATTAGATCATCCCTCTGTTTAATTTGATGATATGAAAAAGATTCTTTGACTTTATGATATATTGGGATACGTTCTTCTCTATCTATCTCTATCGAAGAAGAAGTTTCGGTTGTATTCAACTCAATATTGCTACTACCCGTGCTGGTAGTTGGGGGCGGTGAATTCAGTCTCTTTCTTTTATTTTTAAGGATTTCATCACATTTGAAATCAATTTGTTTACTTTTGTTTTGCTCAAATATCGTAGGTCTATTTTCTTTGAGGCCATCTTTAAAATGGCAACTGCACACCCTACTATTTTTATTCGGTTTTCTGTAAAATCGGCTGAAAATTCAGGTTCAAAATAATATACAATATTCATACCCCATCTCCTGAATGAATGTTACATACAAGTCCGAATATTTTTCCCACATTTTAAAATCTCTTTCATTTTTAGGCATTAGAAAGAATTTGCAATCACTTGGGTGCCTATGATTGCAACCAGGAGCAAAGCAATGCATTTTTTCTATTTTTTTTGATTCTCAAAAATCTTACACTTCGTATCGTCTTTGACTCGAAATTTTGTTTGTTTACATTTTTAAATTTGCCGCCGCAATTCGCTTCCACCAATCAGACACGGGATGAAGCTGAGACATACTTTCATGGAATTTGCCGACGTGTTTTATATTATTCAATTATTTAAAAAATATGCCGTTTTATTGGTAAATTCTTTTTTTAGATTGTTAAGAAGGGTTCATAGAACGTATTTCAATAGAAATAAATCTTAAGAAATCAGCTAAAATATCCAAAAAAAGGCGAGAAGTACGCGTCATTTTTAGGCCCATAAGAAATGCATGGGCAATTCAATGACGAGATCCACGGATGGATCGCGTTTCAAATTTCCCGTCTAACCTCACTAATATGGTCTATAGATGACGCCAACCGTGACAGAACAACGAGAGCTCTACTGAGTCGTGGTAACTTCAAGAAGAACACCACAGAGGGCAGCAGTAAGAACAAGCAGAAGACGCCATTGTCACAGATTGTTTGTTTTCGATGTAAACAAAAGGGTCACTTTATGTCAAAATGTCCGAATAAGAATGAAGAAACCAATTCGAAAAATAAAGGATATCATACAGAAAGACCAGAGAAAGTTTTGAGTGCAACCTTTCTCAGTGGAAATTTCAGCACAGATGATTTCTACATCGATTCAGGAGCTAGTTTGCATCTGACAGCTCGAAGAGATTGGCTAGAAAACATGGACTATCATGGGCGCCCGCAGGGGGGGCCACGGTTCCCCCTGATATTCTGATAGACACCGTTAGAGAAATTTTTCTTTCAGTAAAACTAATCGTAGATGATATTTTGCCCCCCCTGAGAAAAATTTCTGCGGGCGCCCATGTTGACTATTCTACCAATGTGAACGAAATCACAGTGGCAAATCAAGAAAAGATTCCAGTTCAGGTGAAATCAATATGAAAACTACTGTAGGGTCTGAAAAGTTTAAACTTCTGTGAAGTTATCCACGGGTTTCCAGCCACGGATTATGACGAGCGGTGCGATAAAGTTGGGATAGAGGCGATTCGGCCGGCGGCGTTGCCACACCTTTCCGGCCTTCTGATCACCAGGAATTTGTGTTGATCTCTGAATTCCTGAATTGAACAAGTATACTGGAGGAAAAAAAATGATATGTATTTTTTGTAATCACAACTTAAATCATTGACCAACAAAAATTTATTATTTCAATAAACATTTCACAAAACTTTATGGAGTATTGTTCCCACTTATAGATAGACGACAGAAAAGTTTGTAACTCCGAAAATAATTCGTGCTCCAGAAAAACTCTTTCAGTGGAGTATTTGTATTAATGTGCTTCATCAGAATAGATCAATAAAATGAATTGACACCAGTCCGGTGAAGACCAAGAGGATCAAGCTTGCGAATAATAAAGAGCCGGTACTTGAACCCGCCTTCTCTAGAGACGAAATAATATCTGCCGTGCAGAGGTCAACTGAGGAGGAACTTATAGAAGACTTCATCAAGCCCTATACCCTGCCGATTACGAAAGGGAGGCATCAGGACCTAAAGTCCATAACTGCCTCAACTGTGGCAGACCTAATTACAGACAGAATTAGAAATGTGGCATTCAAAATAATTGATAGCCGGTATCCTTATGAAAATAATGGCGGCCATATAAGTGGTGTCGTGAATCTTTATATGAGACAGCAAATCTTGGAATTTCTCAATCAATCACATCAGAAAAGAGAAAAAATTAAATTTTTGATTTTCCACTGTGAGTTTTCCAGTGAACGTGGACCTAACCTGTGTGTACTCAAACGTCCCTTTCATTAATTTTCTATAGCAACCTGAAGCTAAGAAAATACTTATCTCATTTTTTCCAGTTGCAGATATCTACGGCAGATAGACAGAAAAAAAAACCTGACTGCATACCCTGCATTAGATTACCCAGAGCTTTATCTCTTGGAAGGTGGATATGATACATTCTTCAGGGAGTTCGCGGAGATGTGCAGTCCTTAAAATTATATAGAAATGTTGCAGCCGGAATACGCAGGGGAGCTGCAATATTATAAAATACAATCCAAGACGTGGAATGCAGACAAATACAAAATAAATAAAAAACGGTTATAGTGGTAAATACACAATTGTAAATAACCGTAGTGTGAATAGAATTTTGTTTGAAGCTCATGATTTTTATTTGGAAATCTTCATTATTAACTTTTAATTTAAGCTCAGTAATAAATAATGCAGCAGCATATGTGTTCCAGCCAAAGGTTAAAGTATATTATCGATTTTGAATTTGAAGTTGTGATACCTCTATATACAGGTTGAGTCAAAAATGTATACTGAGCTTTCTGGGGGTGATATTACATTGAAAAATAAGTACATATATGATCTTTTCTGATAGGGCACATTAATACGAATACTTTACATAACCAATGCGATTCGATATCTACTATTCTGAACATTATGATTCCTTGTGATTTCCAGTCTATTTCATCATGATTATTCAATTTTCGTGTATTTTTTGAAAGTTATTTCATATTCCCTCAACATATTGCAGTTATATGAAAGGTATAAATAATCGTTGGTAAATATTATCCTTTATCTCATATTCTCCTATAGAGTTCCCTCTTTTATCTGAAATTCATGATAATTTTTCCTTTATTCCCATTCCTTGGCGAAAGATACCTCTACACCTCCAAGTGGTTCTTGCTGGGCAACGTTATCTTTTGATGCAAGTTGATTTTCCGTAGCATGCATGAAAGGATAACGGCTGAGTAGAGGAAAATGTTCGATATTTTCTCTCATCAATTATTATGGATGTTACACCAGTTCGTTCGATATTTCACTATTATGGACGGTGGGTTAAATTCATTTTATGATATATTCCGATAGAGCACATTAATACAAATACTCCACTGAAAGAATTTTTTGGAGCACGAATTATTTTCGGAGTTATAAACTTTTCTCTCTTTGAGAAAACCGTGGCTGGGTCAAAAATACGATTTTTTTACTATTCCGGACGGCGGGCTTAATTCATTTTATGATATATTCTGATAGAGCACATTAAAACAAATACTCCACTGAAGAATTTTCTTCAGATCAGAATATGAACCTTGTTTATTTACAAGAGGAGAAGACAAGTCATTAGTAATTGTCGCATTATATGTTGATGATTTTTTTGTTTTTCAAATAATGATAATGAAACTGGAATATTAAAAGAAAAATTAAGTTCCAAATTTGAGATAAAAGATTTAGGAGAGCCGAAAAATTGTCTAGGAGTAAGAATATCAAGAGATCATAAAAATGAGTGTATTTACTTAGATCAAAAGAATTACATTGAGAAAATTTTGAAACGTTTTAATATGTCAGAATATGAACCGATCAGTACGCCATAAGATTCTAGTGTAGATTTAGGTAAATTGAAATCTGATGATAATTGTGATGTAACATTCCATTTCAAAGGGGAATAGGAAGCCTTATGTATCTTGCCGTCTTGACAAGACCTGACATTTTATATTCAATAAGTTATTTGAGTCAATATAATAATAGATACACAGAGCAACATTGGCAATATGTTAAAAGAGTGTTAAGATATTTGCAGGGTACTAAAGACTATAAATTAAAATTTATGGAAAGTAGTTGTGATTTGGAAGTGTTCTGTGATGCAGATTGGGCAAATAGCACTGACGACAGGTCTTATACGGGCTATGTTTTTTTGTTTGCTGATGCAGCTATAAGTTGGAAAAGTTGTAAGCAAAGAACTGTGGCTCTATCGAGCACAGAATCTGAATATATGGCTCTCGGAGAAGATGCCAAAGAGGCTATTTATTTAAAGAATTTGCTAGCCGAATTGATTGATTATCAAAACTCAATAGTAATTTTCAATGATACTCAAAGTGCTCAGAAATTATCACAGAACCCTGTCCATCATGAAAGGTCAAAGCATATTGACGTGAGTCATCATTTCATTCGTGATTGTGTTGAGCAAAAGTTGTTGAGTATAAAGTATGTTCCAACTAATGAAATGACTGCTGATATTTTGACTAAGAGCCTTCCTAATGTAAAAAATTCCTATATTTGTCAAACATTAGGTCTAACCAATTATTGTTGATAGTGGGGGTGTTGGATTGATCTCCAACATTTGGTTATGTAACGCCATCTATGTATCTATGAGTAACTGAAATGATATGTTTTTCTCAGTGGGTCTATACAACTGTATTATCGATCCATCCCTTGTTCTCTGTACAGTAGTCAGTCAATAATAAATCGTTCAACGAATAAAAGCTGTTCGCAGGTGTAGTTAACTGAAACAATATTCTCCTTTTCAACCTGAAATTCCACTACAAAAGCCCAATTATAACATAAATAACCCCGAACTCTGTCTCCGACTAGTAGGTACCTGGGTGGGTTTGCTATTTCTCCCTATTGAAAGAATAGCTGGCGCTCGAGATTAATCGCTTTTGCGAACTAAACCCGTTACAATGTGTATAAAAGAAATTATTAATTTACATATTCACAATATTCTAGACATGGCATGATTTGAGCACAAAAACGAAATCCAAAAGTGCTGCTATAAAGGCTCACAGAGAGGGCACAGGAGGCGGTAAAGCATTCAAAGAATGTCTCACTGCAACGGAGGAGAGAATTGTTGAATTGATGTGCCCCACTTCCATTGCGGGCCATCAGGATACTTTTGAGTCGAAGGTGGTAAATGTAAGTATATTTGAACATTGTGTATACAAATTGTCACAGTATTTTATGAATCTTAATCTATTGGGTGTGTGTAAGCATTGTATTTATTTCAAATCATACAGATTTCAGTCGACCCTGATGTGCCCACAATTTCACCTGGGGATTGCGGCATTAATAGTGAAACAACTATTAGTGTGGAGATGGAAGACAATAGCAGTTTTGACTCAGGTATTCATACTTTCGAAACAATAGTGCTGATTATATAATAAAATTGATCAATTATTACTCCATTTATTTTTATATTTTTCAGTTACCAGAAGAACAAGGAGGAAGAGAACAAATTTGAAAGCAAGTGTGGAGGCCATCAAAAACTTAATTCAGATCGGCCAAGACCAAGCCAAGATGCAGCAGTGGTTTTATGAGAGAACAGTGGAAATCATGGAACGACAGACAACTGCGATGGAACAGATGGGAGCAAACATGACAAAAATGGGAGCCAGCATTGAACAAATCGGAGCCAGCATTGAAAAAATTGCTGCCTCTGTTGAGCAACGTCCCAAATAAAATAAATAAGATTTAAAAGTAGATCTTGACATCATTCGTTAGTCTGCGTATGCGCATAGCTGCGAATGCTCTATTAGCGAATACCTACTGATATTCTTGACAACCCTTCGCAAAACCCTGAGAACGTCACGTTTGTGCGTTGGAAAGAAACTGTTGTAATGAGAGAATGGGTTTTCAAACCTATTCCCTCATTTTAGAAGAATCTTTCAGTTTTCACTGTCAAGTAATGTTATTTTCGAATTAATTTTGGAGAAAAATATTTTCAATTTCCAATTCAGGATTTCGACATCGTTCGGAATTGTAAACATACCGCACCGTTTTTATTTCCTAAAAACGATGTCGCACCGTATAAAACATCCTGAATTGGAAGATAACCGTGTTTTTTCTGGTCGCTAGCTAGATAAGTCGAAATTAAGACGTTTTCATCGACGCAAATTTACCGAATTTCGACTGTCGGGCACATCTGATTTCCGCACCCCCCTGTGGGTATAAAATCAGATGTTCCCCCGCAGGCCACTTCACTTACGATTTTCACTTGATTAGTTCACTTTGACTACCGATTAACTGCCGAATCCGCCGAGTTTTCTTGCCATCATTTTTCGAGGTTTTACTGAGAAGTCACCAATTTTTTTTTTAGGTTTCTTTTCTGGGGGAAATTTTAGAAGAAGTTTTTGAGTTTTTTTTTCTACTGTTTTTTTCTTGTGAGTGCAAGTGGCCAAACCATAGGTAAGACGACACTCCGCCATTTTTTTTCTCTCTTTCGTATCATTGGAGGTTCAGCCTCCCCTCATCCCTTCCTACTCCTAGGTTAAGTTCCACTCCTACTGCAGAAGCACCCCGCTGGCGTGGATACTCAGGGGGCGCGGAAAGCACTTTGGAGTGGCGGCAAACCTTCCTTCATCCCTTGCTACCCCGGGTTAAGTTCCACCCCTACTGCTAAAGCACCCCGCTGGCGTGGATACTCAGGGGGCGAAGAACGCGCCTAGGGGTGAGCTGTCGTAAATCTGTGCCGTCTTTCATCCCCTAACCTGGCTGAAGTCCGATATCTATCCGTTAAGTGTACGTCTCAGGTTCTGGCTGGCGAACAAGTCCGTTAACCCCCGTATAACTTTTGAGATCGGATCCCGTGTTATTCCGTCTGTTTTGCCCTGTAAATCTCACTGATTTCGAGTCACTGTAAGAATTTTGTAATAGTGCCACTTGTGTTCCCTTTTTTTTACGAGTCGACAAATAAAAGTTGTGCACGTTGATTTTGACTATCATTGGGCGTCGCTAACACCCTAGACACCAGGGAACCTTGTCTCCGGCTAGTAGCTGGCAGGGTAGGTTTGCTATTCTCCCTTAAAGATTAGCTGGCGCTCGAGTACACCGAGGAAAACCCGTTACAAATATGGCGCCCGAGCAGGGACCGTTCAGAACCTACTAGGAAACAACTGAGGAGAGAGACATTAACCGGACAGTGAGTGAATTCCCGAAACAGTGAGTAAAACCTCAGAACAGTGAGTAACTATTCCTTGAACGGAAAACTGTGAAAAATAAACTTGAACTGTGTTTTATTTATTCCCTGCCACTCTGTATTGAACTGTTATACTGTGAATTGAATTGGACTATATTTTGGAAATTTTCCTACTGTTGAACCCCGTTGAAAATAATTTGTGATTATTCCTTTTGCCGATTACTGTATTGAGTTGTTGAAAACTGAACTGTTATTACGCCGTTATATCAGTGAAAATTATTTCCGATTTCTTATTATTTCTGATTTATTGAATTGAACTGTTTTAATTTCACATTGAAGATGAGTGAATTTCCGGACTTTGAAAGATTGGAAATTTATTGTCGCAATTGGTAAAATTTAATAGGTGTGATTTACCTATCGGTTCAATAGTGAATCACCTATTACCCTGTTCATAACCTATCTACCTGTTTTCTATTTTCTCTTGACCTATACTGTTGAAATTTACCGATTATTTCTGATTTTTCTGAAAACTGAAAGTCAATTATTGTGATTTATTTTCTGGCTATTGAACTTGAAAGACTGTTTGGAATTTAACCTGTGCGTTCTGGTGCTATTCGAATTTCGGGAAATTTTCCGGACTATACGAAGTGACTTGCGATTGTGTGCGGCATTTCTCGAATTTTTTTTCTCGAGTAACGTCGGACTTTTGAAAATTTTTGAAAAATTTTTTTTGTGATACGTCGGGACTTAGATTGTTTTTGGTGCGCCGGGACTTAGACTTTTTTCTGATACACCGGGACTTAGACTTAATTTTTGTTCGGGTTGCGCCGATACCCACTTCGAACTTAAGTGAATAGGTTGGTTTAACTTATCGGGTTGGACTTAAACTTGAACGGATTGTGAAAGACATACCGAGTGTGAAATATTGGTGCGTTCTGAATCGGACTTAGTGGAATATAATATGTCGAACATGGATGTGAACCGGTTACTCAGTGATGAACTTACATACGAATTACAACTGAGGGGACAATCGATACCGGGTACTGTGATGACTAAACGGAGTCTGCTACGACAAGTGTTTTTTTTTTACTTAATGAGGATGCGGCACCCGGACCAGCAGAACCGTGCTGTCTATGAATATTTGTACTTATACTTATTACCGTTGCAGGATGGAGAGATACAATTTAGAAGCCATTCTGGGTCTACCGCGCCAGGGAAAGTGGCCAGGAGGGTCAGCAGCGGGCAGTCAAAGAGGTCCGCCTGAATCCGGAAGCCGCCAAGGAGGCGGAATTAATGAACCTCTTTGACCACCGTAATATTCTGCCGCTCATCGAGACGTTGGTGGAGCCCCCGCGCCTGTACGTGGTTTTGCCGTTATGTGAGGAGGATTTGGGGACCTTCCTCGCCCGCGAGGGTCCGAGGAGGAACCCCTCATCCTTCTTCCGGGTGGTCCACCAGATCGGTATGGGCCTTGCAGAATGCCATCGGCAGAGCGTGGTCCACCGCGATCTGAAACCCGGTAACGTGCTGAGACAGGGGGCTCGGTTCATGCTAGCCGACTTTGGGGTGGCTGAGCAATTAACACCGTGCCGACCACTCGTAACAGAGTTGGCTGGCACTCCACTGTATTGGAGCCCGGAGCAACTCCGTCTGGAGCCATACAGCACCGCGGTGGACCTGTGGGCTGTAGGGCTCGTGGCCATGGACGTGGCCACGGGCCGGCCCTGCCAAACCGACGGCCAGGCTACGGAGCACTGGGCCTCTTCCCCAGGCGGAGAACGCCAGAGGGAGTTGGCCCAGCTGCACCCGTCCGTTTTCTGGTTCGTCGAAGGGCTTTCGATGGACGAGCCGTCCCTCCGCCGACCAGTGGTAGTGGCCGGCCGTCCATCTGTCCGTCGTGGTGGACCTGGAGAAAACCCCGTCACCACCGTCCGATGGTCCGTGGGTGACCCGCCTACCGCCGGACCTGGCAGCCAGACTAAGAACCGTCCAGAATCCCTCAGAATGGACGAAGAGTTTGAAGCGGGGGGTGCGGGCACTACTGCCTGAGGGTAGAGAAGGCCCCCGAGTCCGCCACCGCTTCAGATTCCCGTCCGGCACCGTGCGCCGACTCTGGGTGCCGCCGGACTCCGACAGGACCGGAGAACCGTGAGGTAGTCCGTCTCCAGTCCCAGTGGGACTGAGGGAACTGAGAAAAATTTTGTTTTAATAATCACAAAATTAGTACCACACTCACCTGTCTCTTTTTCTAGAGAGAACCGACCGTTGAGGCCCCGAACTGTCCTCCATCCGACACCGCAATGGCGGAAGATAACATGGAGGTGGAAATCCTAGACCGTCTCGACAGGGAGCTGGGATTTGTAGACCCCGAGGATCCACCCAGACTGGTCCCCTTACCGTTGGGAGCAGCTGCCGGAAGGCAGGAGCGGTCCGCGAGCCCGACACCGCTTTGGGTGGGCCGGCCGTCCATCTGTCCACCGTGGTGGACCTGGAGACAACCCCAGCACCACCGTCCGATGGTCCGTGGATCGTCCGCTTGCCACCGGACCTGGCACACCGATTAAGAACCGCACCGCAACCCCCAGAATGGACACGGAGCCTAAAGCGGAAAGTGAGGGCGCTCCTGCCGGAAGGCAGGAGCGGTCCGCGAGCCCGACACCGCTTTGGGTGGGCCGGCCGTCCATCTGTCCACCGTGGTGGACCTGGAGACAACCCCAGCACCACCGTCCGATGGTCCGTGGATCGTCCGCTTGCCACCGGACCTGGCACACCGATTAAGAACCGCACCGCAACCCCCAGAATGGACACGGAGCCTAAAGCGGGAAGTGAGGGCGCTCCTGCCGGAAGGCAGGAGCGGTCCGCGAGCCCGACACCGCTTTGGGTGGGCCGGCCGTCCATCTGTCCACCGTGGTGGACCTGGAGACAACCCCAGCACCACCGTCCGATGGTCCGTGGATCGTCCGCTTGCCACCGGACCTGGCACACCGATTAAGAACCGCACCGCAACCCCCAGAATGGACCCGGAGCCTAAAGCGGAAAGTGAGGGCGCTCCTGCCGGAAGGCAGGAGCGGTCCGCGAGCCCGACACCGCTTTGGGTTCCCGTCCGCCGCATCTGGGTGCCGCCAGAAACGGACAAGACAAGGGAAGGAACCGACCGTTGAGGCCACGAATTGTCCTCCATTCGACACCGCAATGGCTGACGACAACATGGAGGTGGAGATCCTGGACCGTCTCGACAAGGAGCTGGGATTTGTGGACCCCGAGGAGGTGGACATGCCCGAGGATCCAGCCAGACCGGTCCCCTTACCGTTGGGAGCAGCGAAGGCCTTCCTCCGCCCGACGCCGAATACCGCCGCCGGTTGCTTTGCAACACCGTCCCCAGCGCTCGGACCGGCGAGACTACCAGGGACAACACCGCCCAGGGAGAAGGTCCCATCCAGCACCATTGAATCCTGGGGAAAAACCGGAGTCAGTAAAAGGTACCTGGACACGAAAGCAAGGATACGGAAGGGAACACAAACACAAGAGCAACAAACCAACAAAGACGAGTACCTACCCCCAAACACCAGAACCGTTGGGACTATGGGCCCCCAGGTATACGTAGAACTCCGCCCGGGTTTGTGTTGGAGGTGCGGCCAGGGGAAACACACCAGAGCCACCTGTAGCAGAACCCCCACCCTGTTCTGCAACCGCTGTGGTCTGTTGGGCACCCTCTCCTGGAACTGTCCATGTGGAGATGCGAAGAAGAAAGATCCAACACCGTCTCCTACTGGTCCAGGAAACAAGAAGCTCCGTACCGCTCCAGTTCAGAAGAAGGAACCGCTCCCCCGGAAGGCGTCCAAGAAGATGACCCAGGCCTGTCCAAGGTGCCACTATGTGGCCAAAACCTGTTAATGGCCGAAATTAAAATAAACCGTACCGTTATATTGTACTAATCACCGATAATAAATGGAATACATCCGTTCTGTCTGACTCTATTTCACTCCTCTATTACCGTTAAAAATAATATTCATCACCGCAAGTAGGCTAGGTTACACTGTTTATAAAATAAATGAATAAATGAATTTATCTTATTTTAATCGATAC
This sequence comes from Coccinella septempunctata, assembly GCF_907165205.1. Lineage (NCBI taxonomy): Eukaryota > Metazoa > Arthropoda > Insecta > Coleoptera > Coccinellidae > Coccinella > Coccinella septempunctata. The sequence goes on along the minus strand of NC_058190.1, from coordinate 5,455,375 downwards.
AAAATGAGCTCTCCTATCAGTCCAGTCAAAAGCAGGCATACAAATGCCTCGATGGAGCAAAAAGAATTGTTACTGGAATTCATGAAGGAATATCCCAAACTGATGTCTGTTCTGAGTAGATCGGGGGGTCAATTCTCGGGATCACTCGTTCGTTGAACGTATTCGTTCATGAACGAGTGAAATCGAACGTATAGTTCGAATCGAGTCAATTCTCGAGCATATCTCCAACTACTCGTTCCGACGAAAGTGTACGTTCATTTCGGAAGGAGAATAAACTTGGCATCGTAGCAAAATTCATCGAATAATCAGCGTTTAATCATAAACTTATATTAATAATTCTATGCTTTTGATAATTCTGTGCCTATTTATGGTTGAATTTGAATTTTGAAAATACGTCAAATCAAAATCTTCAGAGTTGGTTTTGTTTAACTAAAACATCAGTTTTGTAGTGAATAAAGATTTTCGTTTCTTGTTTGAATATGGAAAAGAGAAACAAACCAATGTCCGTCGAACAAAAAGAAATATTAATAGAGTTTATAAGCTCCCATCCTTAAATAAAGCAGAAATTCTCGTCAACTTTCTCTAGACAAGACTCCATAGCTTTGTGGAAAGATCTTACAAATATATTAAATGGAACCCCAGGTGCAAAAAAAGACTGAAAAGAGTGGAAGAAGGTATATAAAATACATCCTTGCTGAGCATTTTTATATAATGTCAATGCAATTCTTTTAGAGTTGGCACGACATTCAGTCAAGGACGAAAACTAAAGAGGCGCAGATTAATGCCCATTCTTCGAAAACGGGTGGTGGACCTGCAATGGTAGATCTTTCAGAGGCAGATGAAACTGTCATAAGAATAAGCTTATTGGAAGTAGTAGAACCACAGGCGCAGGAAATTGTGTTGGAAAATGATAAAAAAGTGGAAAGTGACCAAAAACAAAAGGACGCGAATTCTCTTAATGCACCTCTGCAGCAAGACATTCTCCTTAATGATAATATAGGAAATGATGAAGCTCACGCTGGAAAAAAACTGGAAAAAAGAGAAATTTTGCTACGCAGCGTTCGGAAAAAGCTGTAGAACAAAATACTCAAACGATAGATCTACTGCATCAAAAAATTCGAATAAAAGAAAAATATTTCAAAAAAAAACTTCTGATTATGGAACGAGATGTCGCAGCAAAAGAAAAAATAGCATCAGAACTAAGAGAAATGAAAAGGATACTTTTGGAAAAAATGTGCAATAAATAACCCCAGGATGGTTTCTTATCTGTGTTCTTGAGTTTTGTTGTATATTTCATTATTAATATATGTTACTTACTCTTAGTTTTCGTTTAAATGAAAATATCAAAATAATTATTATGTATTTATTCTTGTTAATTCACATTTTGAAAATAATTCATTACTATATATTCCTAATTATTCTCCCCTCTACTAATTCAGGGTTGACTCTTGCCATGGCGCCCCCTCCCCCCCGATAAAAAAACCTATATAATATCACTCATGAAAAAAGAACTCTCACCTTCGTTTCCTTACACAAATAATGAAGTCTCCTAGGAGGAGTAAGAAAAGGATTCAACTCTTCTAACAACTCTCGAACCAATTGTTTGTTCAAACGGAATAAACGTATAAATATATTATCTGATGTATGATCAATTGGATTTTTTCTAAATTGGTCATAATAATGTCTCTCGCGACTTTCTTGCACAAACCTATCGGCTTCACTCATAATATTATGAATATTTTCTAAAACAAGATCCTCTAAGTTCATTTTTGAATAATTTAAAAATATCAATGAATAACTAATGCACGAAAGTCAAAATATATGTGCTTCAGTCATCGAGCATATGATACAGATCACTCGTTGTCGAACTAATGTTTGAACGATGATTTCAAACGAAGTGTTCATAGATTCGTTCCCCGAGAATTGCAATTTCCAAAAATCTACGCTCATCACGTCACGAACGTATACGTTCAACGAACGAGTGATCCCGAGAATTGACACCCGGAACTCCTGAGCAGGATACGCTTCACAAAATTCATAGAAATATTCAATCGAAATTATTCCTGCAAACTGTATTGAAAAGTAAACGTGCTCTATTAAATTCTTTGAAAGAACTATATAATCAGGGAGATATAATCCTGATTTATTGAGGAAAACTTGAATGATTTTACCAAAAGCTTCACCAACAGTCAACTGCAAAATATAAATAAACCCCCTACTATAAAATCGACAGATTTGAAAAACTTAATTATATTGGTGATAGAAAAGTTACAAATGGTGGGGATAAAGATTTGTGCCACAGTTTGTGATCAAGGCAGTATCAATAGAAGTGCTCTAACTTCGTTGGTTGTAGACTGTACAAATGAGAAACCTTCGCCCTATCATTTTGTTGTTGATGGACATACCATCTTTACCATCTTTGATGTGCCACACCTTTTAAAAAAATACTAGGAATGCACCAATCAAGTGCAAAATTGAATTTCGACATGAAAAGTTTGCGAGTATGGAACACATCAAGCAAGCTTTCCTTTCAGACAAGATGAACCGGACTTATAAATTATTAAATAAATTAAATGACAATCATTTAAATTGTAATGACACATACAAGAAAATGAAGGTGAATGTGGCTGCCCGACAACAAAGCCACACAATGGCGGCAGCCATTGAGACTTTTATGCGTGTGGGGAGTTGAGGTCTGATGCATTGGGAACTGCAGAATATTGCCACATTATGGATCATTTATCTGATTCACTCAATAGTTCTCAATTCCATAATTTTGAAGGGAAGAAGTTTAGGTCTGCCTCATTCGTAATTCACCTCATTTAGAGTTTTGGTCCGAAATTTTGCACAAGTCAGTAACTGGAAAGTTTTGGGAAATGGGGTATGTAAAAACAATTTTAAATTCATTGAGGGTTGGCAAACAATTATAAGGTCGGTAATGGCTCTTAGAAATCTTAATCAAGATCCCATAGAAAATCTTTTTAGTCAAATAAGGCAACATATCAGGAAGGTGTATGAGATCGACACTCCTGTCGAGTAGAACCGGGAGGTGTCTCTTGAAATTGACAGACAAACATTTAAATCCGAAAGGCTTGGAAAAAATGAGTGTTAAACTAGCTGCACAATTGTTGAGTCACAGTGTAGCCGCAACAATCAAAGTTGCTTTGAGGAGTGGTGAGGTAGTTTCTAAGACAGGAGAGAATACCGCTCATTTTGTAGATACGGTAAATAATTAATTCGATCATTGAACTGCAATTCATTCAGTTATAATAATCCCAATAAAAGAGTTCTTTGTGATAGAAACCCTCAAATTATGGAAGTTATGAATACTGGATATGAATTGATAAGCAAATTATATAAGATTGATAAGAGCGGTCGCCCCTGTAGACCTCCAAGTTTCGATGGATTCTACAAACCATTCAAGCTGTCAAAATGTTTCATAATGAGCAGAAAAATAACGGTTTTCCATTCATATTTACACGTCGCCTCAATCAAGATCCTCTTGAAAATCAGTTTTCCATTTATAGGCAAAGGGGAGGTTATAATAGAAACCCCACTGTGCGTACATTCAGGGCATCATTCAAAATAAATTTAATTGCGAATTTGGTCAGATCATCAGTTAATGCAAATTCTGGGATTAATATTGATGGTGATGAGTGTATTTTGGATGTGGATGACATTAGTGATCAATATTCTGAAATTGTAAAGACAGTTTCCAGGGAGAGGAAGAATTTGGCAACAACGAACAGTTGCTGATTTTCTACAGAAATTATGACCTACCGGGTCAAAATTCCCTGAAGATAGCAACAGATCTCCTGACTAACTTCACTAAAATCGGTATGGAATGTTTTGCGGAAAATATTTCCACACAGGTGGCAGGAAAAGTTTTGGAAAACATGAAAAAACTTATTGATGCGGCAGTGGAACGTGATTTACCACAGTGGAGACTTCAAGAAAATTGTGCTGAACATGGAGATTTCATTTTAAAATTATTAATAAGAACTGTATTACATAAATATTGTGAGAGCATTATGAACTCGCCAAAAAGCACTGGTAAGAAAAATGAAAAATTATCTATTTTACAAAATAAATAACTTTTACACTGCAGAACAAGGGGCATATTCCCTAAAAACGTTATAAACAACATAAAACAGATATTTTCTTTACAAACTGAAACTCACCCCTTCGATAGAATGGTGGACTGAACCTTACTCAAATTCAGAAAATCAATACTAAACATTGAAATAAAAATAACAATTTGGAGGATGCGAGAAACGAATAAGAATATCCAAAGACTGACTAAACTCTTACAACATCGACTGGAAAACAACGACTTTAGTGAAATAACAAATTTTCCAAACAGAATAATGGACAACCGTGTAAAAGAGATCAGGAAGGAGAACTTGAAAAAACTACTGAAACTTGAAAGAGGACAGAAGAATATTATACCTTTAGATTGAAATAATAAATACATAAAGAACTACACGAATATATTGACATACCCTGTGAAGTGAAGTCAGTGATAGGGTTAGGCTCAAAACACGGAATAGTGCCTCATAGACTTCCAATAGTGGATATTGTTAAAGACATGGAGAGTTGCATATCAAGTGCCCCTATAATAGAGGAAGACAAAAACTTATGTAGAGTTGAAAGCACCGGTGTTGTGAATAATTGTTTGAGAAGACACGACGAACTAGATAAATTTAGATTTCCATACAAAAAATACCTCAAATGTACTGATGAATTTGTGAAAGACAATCCAGAGATCATAATAACACAATCAGACAAAGGCAACTGCACTGTAGTTATGTACAAGGAAGAATACATTGAAGGTGTCACAAAACTTCTTGAAAATAGGGAAACATATAGACCTTTGAACGCAGACCCCACAAAGAAGATACAGGACAAAGTTAACAACAAGTTAAAACAGATGAAGGCAGCTGGATTAATTAATGAGACCGAATATAGAACGTTGATCAGACATAACAGTATTACACCTAAATTATACTGCCTAAGAAAAATTCACAAAGAGACATTAAGTTTAAGTAAGCAACATTAATGCACCCACCTACAACCTGGGAAAACTTATGCATGACATCCTATTCAAGGTTTTATCAATATCACCATACAATGTTAAAAATTCCATTCAAGTCAAAGAGATCATCAGGATCATTGTGGTACCAAGGGGTTATATACTTATATCACTTGATGTAGTTTCCCTATTCACAAACATTTCCAAAGAACTAGTAATCAAAGTTACACATAAGAGATGGCACTACATCAAGAATTTTACTAATCTAGACAAGTCTACTTTCATATCACTGATAGTTTTGAAGGTGGATACTTCAGGTATCCACTATCATTGAAGTCGCAATGAAACCTTTCACTAGTGATGTCTCAATAGAAATTTCCATGAATAATAACTCAATGTAAATATTCATTAGTGAGATGCTTCAATGGAACCTTCCATTTGTGACGTCTCAATGGAACCTTCTATGATGATTCTATGATGACCATAACTACCACCTACCAGATCCATCATTTAATGCAGTCCTTGATCATCGGCATGTGAAAATGGTGAGTGAAGTCTCAATGGAATCTTCCATTTGTGACGCCTCAATGGAATCTTCCATTTGTGACGCCTCAATGGAACTTTTTATAGATGACCATACGTACCACCTACCAGGGCCATCATTTGAGCACCTTCAACATAGGCATGTGAAAGTGGTGTAGGTAAAACAGTGAAAAGAGGTATTTTGTCCCAAATCAGTGCGAATAGAGTTAGAAATCTTTCTCCCAGAAAGAAAACATTGAATTTTTTTAATAGGACATAGGCACAACGTAGCCATAAACTTCGTAAGTCATTACTTGAGTCAAAACTCAAAGTGAAACAGGTTTATCAATGTGCCCAATTTTAAATGCTCAAAGGTTTAGAAGGGAAGCTGGATCGGGCAGGAGTGCAATTTATTCAAAGCACTTTTAAGAATGCTCAATAAAAAAGACCAACTTGGACACAGAGTATACTTCAGCCCTTTTAAAAAAAGGGGCAAAGTCATATAATTTCTCAAAACAGTACATTCCCCTTCTTTCAAGAAGCACCATACAAAAGGTGTTGCACAATATTCCTTTTGATGTTGGGTGAATGATGAATTATTAAAAAAACTCAAGAAACATATATCCAAGTTGGATAAGTTTGAAAAGTGCTGCACTGTAATTTTCGATGAAATTGGTTCGCCAGAACAAGCAGCTCTGGACAGAGCATATGATAAAGTAGTGGGATATGTGGATTTGGGATCATTGGGCCGTAAAAATCTCTTAGCTCACCAAACTCTTGTTTTGATGGTCAGTAGTCTCCACAAGAAGTGGAAACAGCCAATAGCATTTTATTGCACTAGGGGTTCTGTTTCAACTGCAGATGGAAGCTTTTATTGTTCGAGATAATTGCTGCATTGCAGGGAATAGGTTTGCAAGTCTTGGCCACTGTTTAGGATCAAGGTCCCACAAATCGCGCAGCAATTAAACAGTTATGCAACTCAAATTACCATTTTATGTGAACCCCGAAGATTTTTTGTTGAAGTCTACCAGGAATGCACTTCTAGAGTATGACATTCAATATGATAACTGAAAATATGCAAAATTGAGCCACATTGTCCAGTGTCATAAAATGAGAATGTTCCAGTCCATGAGGGAAATCAGGAAAGTTTATTTTAATCTGGATAGGTATCCAATGCTCAAAATGAGGGTCTCTTGCTGCCGAACATTGAGCAACACTGTTATAGCAGCTATAGAGGCAATGATTGGATTGAAAAATTCCCGAGTGAAGCCACATACACAGCAGAATTTGTTCTTGATGTGGACTGTCTTTTCGACATTTTCAATGGATCAAGAGCAAGAGGTGATAAAGCGAAAATATATAGAAAAACTATTTCCCCATGCTGTGCTCTAGGTGATTACACAGAGTAGAAAGCTGTGTCTTTGTTTCGACAGATGGAACAGAAAAGATCCAAATGCCTTTCAAGTCTGGATGGCTTCAAACAATAAACGCTACAAAAAAGTTGTGGTATGTTTGTAAGAAGAAAGAAGGGATGCAAGATTTTGGGAACAAGATTAAGAAGTCTCAATCAAGATCCTCTGGAAAATATATTTGCTGCTTAAGAAGATTTAATAGTAGTTGATTATATTGAAGATTGAAATTTAATTTTTCGCAAGAATTTTATTTTTTGAGGGTGCATTCTTGGCTGATGGTGAAAGATATTTTTTTTTTTCAGGTTATTTGTATATTACTGTGTGGTATTGAAAATTTTGAATTTGAAGTAGTTTGATGGTTTTGAAGTGAATATTTCGAAAACATTTTTTTTTTGAGTCAAATACGTAGGATTTAGAACGCAGTTGATTGATCGGTTATTTTTGTAACAAAAAAGCGGAGTCGCAAATTAGTTTGTTTCTTTCAAAAAAAAATTGCTAAATTATGATCAATTTTGTTAACTCGAATATGGAAAATTAACCTTTTTTTTGTGTGTTGTTTTGTCAGAAGTTGAACACGGAATTAAGAATAAAATCCTTTCACTTAAATATTTTCATTTTTCCAATTTGGACGTCAGAATATTTCGGAATTTTGGTTATTTCAATTCAATTGTTTTCAACCAAGTGAACCGCAGAATAATTCGGAATCTTTAGTCAGTTTGATTCAATTTTCCTAATCGATTCGATTTACATAATAATTTGAAATTTAGGACAAGATAGGGTTGCAGGATTTTTTTTTCAGGAATTGTTTATTGAATATTATTTTCTGTTGAAATATATTTTTTTTCCAGGGCGTTATTTATTTTTCGTTATATTATTTGCGTTCAGGATAACATTTTTTTTTGGTGATATATTTTTTTTTCAGGACGTTTCTATTTAAGGTTCATTTAATTGTGAATAGTGAGATTATTTGGTGTGTAGAGTTTGACTAATTCTATCGTGTGTGCCCAGCGTATTTGGATTTCGAAAAAGGGAAATTTGATTTTCAGTATTTTTGCGGAATTTAAAGATAGTTTTCAAATTTAATTTTTATTGAGGTTAGGTTTCGAAAATGTTGCCGGCGGCTAGTGCTAGTAACACCACCCCTAGTGTGGCGGCAAAAAGTTCTCTACAACTCCCTTTCATGTATTCGTTGGGGATGATCGCGACCACCCTTGATGGGTTCTCCGGTAAAGATGTGAATAGATATTTTGATAAATTAGAATTACGCGCAAAATTAGATGATTGGAGTGAGGAAGATACCCTCATCTTACTAAAACTTAAGCTTGTGGGTGATGCCTACAATTTTTTTTAAATCGGATCCTACTCTAAATTCTTTAACTTATACTGATTTGAAAAATAGATTTATACAAAAATTTACTTCAGATAGATTGCCGGGCGAATACCAATGGAACTTGAGTCGTTGTTTTCAAAGACAGGACGAGGATGTGTCCTCATTTTGTACCAGATTGCGCACAATAGGGGCTAATTTGTTGATCGAGGATCTGGCCGGAGCAAAGGAAGAGGAGGAACCTGGAATACGGAAGAAAAATAAGGATTTAATTTTAAATCAATTCAAAATTGGTCTTAGGAAGGATGTCATGAAAGAAACTGGAATTGTATTGTTGAAGGAAAAGGATTTGGATTTGGAAAAGGCCGAAGAATTAGTGCGGTTGCACAATAGGATGTTGCAGGGGAGGTTAGCAAATATGAGGATATCAACAGTTGACTCTGTAACAGTGTGCCAATTGTGTGAAAAGGGGGGAGTATTGTAATAAATAGGAATATTGACGAGATATATATGCTTATATAATATTGGGCTAGGAAATTCTTTCTCGGGCTCTCAATGTACAGGATAATTGAAGTCTTTGATTCGGTAACCTGTAGGATACGAAAATGTGGTGGTTGGGAGGAACGAATTGTCGATGTAAATAGCCTGAAACCTTATGTCGCTAAGGTTCGGCAAAAGTGCTCCGAAGGAGATCTGCTAGGAAGGGACGAAAGATTTAGGGACATCTGTGAGACAGATGCGGAAATGGGGAAAACTAAGAGGTTTCATCCTATGTTGGTACCACAGGGGTATCAGACACATAATTCAGACATGGAATTAGAGAGCAGTGATGAAGACAGGGGAGAACCAGAAAGGATTGCAAGGAGGTCTACCCGGATAAGGCGTCCCACTAATATGTGGAGTAACCTAATTGGATAGGAGTCAGAGTACAGGTTTAGGGTAGCGACAGGAAAATATGTAAGATTGACCTGTCAGGAGAGTTGAATCGACTCTTGCCTTTCGCAGATTCCAGGGGCTCTCACTGACCCGGAGAGCCGCAACCTGAATAGGGTCCGTTTTTTGGTTTTTTGGGTAGTGGCAGGACATTTTGGCTGACAGTCCTGAAAAAGGAATAATCGACCTTTCCCAGTCCACAGATTATAGGTAGAATAACAAGTAGGTCCGCTAATAATGAGTCATAGTGAGGGAACTATGACCGGTATAAAGAAGGGTTTCTTAATTTTTTTTTGCGTCAGATGGGGGCTAGGGCTGAGTAATCTCCGGAGGAGATTGTTGGAAGTGAAATTAACGATATGAGGGTAATTTTGATTTGCTTACTAATGATATTGAGTAATAATGAAGTACATATATCGGAAAGAGATAAATTGTCTGATAGAAATAATCCTGGTCGGAAAAGGATTATGAGGAAGCGTTGTGGTCTCCCTTCAATGTGAGCACAACGTTCTGCATGCCATTTAAGATAAGATTTGAGTTTCGCTGAAATAGTTATGATAGGTCTTTTATAATGATTGTTTTCACCATGGCTGTTACTCTAAAAAACTGCGAGGTGAAATCACAAAAAATCGAGTGAAAAAAGTAATCACCTACTATGAATCCTGTGAAAATCAACCACATTACTGTATCGAGTGGATCCATGATGTTCACACGAAATAAGAAATGTTTCTTTCAATACTATTTTAATTTATTTTTTTCCAACAATGAAAATTATGTTTTCAATTGCAAGCCCTTTTTTTACATCATTGAATAAGATATTTGAAAATTCGTGGTAGTATTATAAGCTCATATGCCACAGCGGTCGAAATGAATGATGCACCATAGCGGGAGTTATATATCCGAGAACGATGAACTTCGTTGGAAGATCGCAGGAAGTGCAATCTCAGCATCGTCTCATTTTCCAAGAACTAAGAAAGTGTACCGAGGTTATAAATTATAATTTTATCATCATTGAATCAGTTCTGACATAACTTTCACTGTATAAACGTATTGTACGAAATATAGCTTTTTAAAAACGCTTTTCCTGCCTTAATAAATATAACTCGGGCGTATAAGACCGCCAGGCATCTCAGGAAAAAACGTGAGCGGTCGTATACACCCGCTGTGGCAGTCAACCTGTTAATATTTCCAGCCTATTACTTTCATCAAAGAATTTCATTATACTGTTCCGTTTATCATTTATTTTTTAAGTGCTGCATTATATTGTTGTATGTATTGGTGCCGGAGTACATATTCCCATGTAACCTCCGTTGTTCCGCAGGGTTCAATCCTGGGACCTATTCTATTTTTAATTTATGTAGCCGATATGTATAGGGTAGTTATGTATGTGATGATATACTTTTATGCAGATGATGCCCAGATTCGACTTCCTTTCCATCCCTCTGATGTTGATGTAGCGGTGACGAAGATCAATGCAGATTGGTCCAGATTAGTAGAGTACTCCAGTGCCAATATTCTCAAGTTGAGTATCCCGAAGTGTGTCTCATTGCTTTTTCTAGTGGATCTAGAATTTATTCGGATTAGATTATCCTTAAAGTTGGTGATGAGCGAATTCCGTTTGCTAACAGCTGCAGGAATCTTGGCATCATTTTCGACTGCAGACTGAGATTTGTTGAGCATGTTGCGCTGCTCGTAAAGAAGTCGTACCTTGCACTGAGACATCTATATAGGAATCGGCGTATTTTGGGTTTTTGCGCACGTAAATACCTTTGTGAGTCCCTTGTGCTGTCTATATTGAATTATGGCTTGATATTGTTCTAGCCTTGCTTGGACTCCACAACTAAGTACCGACTTCAGAAAGTTCAAAATGCATGTTGTAGATTCTTATTCGGTTTGCGCAAGTTTTCCAGGATCTCTAGTAAAATAAAGGAACTCCAGTGGTTAAAACTCGATGGCTTGTACAGATTGCAGCTTGCTGTTTCAATTAAAAAAAATTTTGATTTCGTCAAACCCTCCATATTTGCGTGATAAGCTTATCTTTCGACGAGATGTTCATGATGTGTCTGTAAGACATAGGAATAGGCTAATGTTGCCTCGATTTAGATCAGCCATGTTTCATCGATCCTTCACGTTTTGTGCTGTCAGTGTATATAATAGCTTTAAGTGCCTATTCGATAGTTACTCTGTGAATGTTGTTTGGAAACATTTGAGAAGATACTTGCTACTTTCTCAGAATAGTTAGGATTATTGTTTTTGTAGTATAGTATAGTTGTAGTTTCAGTAGAAAATATTTTTTTCTACAAGCGTGCGCGTTCAACCTTTTTCCCGCACGCATTCCAAGTTGCAAAGAGTCACTTTCCCAAAACGTGCGGGAAAAACGCCTGCTATTTCTTTCCCGCACGCATTTGCGTGCGGGAATGGATTAGCAGGGGTTTTTCCCGCACGCAAATCTTATAGAATAAATTAAATTCTATCATGTCTCTATGCACCGAACGTCAACGATGAGTAACCCATAGTAATGACATGCAGAATTACGTCTGTCATTATATATGAATTAATCAAATGAGATATGATCTGTTTCGTGAAATGGATATATTTATAAATTTCAAGCGCTTGTAGAAAAAATATTGTTCCTAACTCTTGCGTAAAGTGTCTTGCCCGCACTCAACTGCTTACCCGAACTCTGCTTCGCATCGTTCGGGCAACGGCAGTTTCGTGCGGGCAAGTATCACTTTCCGCACTTGATAGGAAAATAACTATTTTCATCCTGTTTTGTTATATTATATCAGATTTTTTTTGTCGTATTTGTTTTCGATAAAATTATTGTAAGGCAGGCTGCACACTGACGAAACCGGTTTCATGAGAGATGAAACTCAAGTTTCGTAAAACCAGTTGATAAGAAAATTGAAAGATGAGTACACTGAGTTTTAAGAAACTACAATTTCATAACGTTGCGCAACTGCATTTCACGCAACTCCGCTAGCACGGTTGCATGTAACTACAGTTTGTTGTAAATCTCCGTTGGCGTGAGTTGTGTATTTAAAATTCGCAGCAAAAAGCGATGCCTGAAGATCAACTTTTCAACACAAAACTCGTGGAACCTGTAGAAAAGCATCCGTGCTTGTACAATTACAATTTGAAAGAGTAATAGAAACAAAGTTCAAGCTGCATGGGAGACCATAGCGCAGGAAATGGAAAGTACAGGTGAGTTTTATTATTGAACTCCTTTTATTCATTTTTATTAAATGTTGTCGGGAAACCTTCCATCGCCCCCACAAACTGACAATGCGTATAGTGAACCAGACCAAGAACGCGTCCCAGAAACAATAGACAATAACAAGGAGGCCAACGACGCATCCGACACAGAGCTCACTCAGGATGCTACGCGTGAGGATTCTACACATCATAGGACACAATCTGAATCCCCAAATCTACGATCAATACCGAGAATATCAGATCCTCGAAACAAGCTTCAGTAGCACCCTCCAATAAAAGAAAGAAAACAGCAACTGATGCTGATGCGGTCGTCATAAATTACATCAAATCAAAGACTCAGAAGGGATCAAACCACGACAATCCTAGGACACAATTTTTGTTAAGTTTAGTACCGGACGTAGAAGATATGACCTCAACGCAATACAGGACCTTCCGAAAAGAAGTGTGTAGCTAGGATCATTGCCTATGCACCCTCACCTCTGCACTCGAGTAATTCCACACACTCTGCGTGGTCTTCAGCAAGCACACCTGTTCTTCCGCAAACATCTGCACAATCCACTCCCACATGGGAATACTCATCAACCTCAGTCTATTCGATTAGCACTACTGATGATGTCTCGGATAATCCGGCATATGAAAAACTTCACCGTTTAATTTAAACTATGTAGGTGATTACGATCACCCACGTATGAACTCATCATCCACAAATGCACCAAAACGTACAATCTTACAATTGATAGTATACCGCGAAGAATTAAAGCTCTCATGCACCTTTCATATGCGACTCGGTTGAGGGAATACCTTGAGAAACCGTAGCAGAACCCTCCGATTAATTGTTGCAGATTCTGATCTGAGGAGACCCATAAATTGACCGAACAACAATGAGAAGCTCAACCTTGAAAGGAGCGAACAGACCGAATCATCATTAATTAAGATAAGTTTTTGTATGCCTTTGAGATACCATTTCTTGTCAGTCATCTCTTAATCGAAGTAGTTAAGACTCATGCTTGAATTTTTACTTTCAGTAGACTTTATTTGAACTTGGCCAAGTATATATGTGTGTGTGAATTGTGAATAAACAAATGTCAGGAAATGTTGTTTCACTGGTGTCTAAAGTGTCATGGCACCCTTTTTTATCTTATATTAAAATTATTATTTAGTCACGAGCTGGTCAGGGACCACATTGTGAACTCTGTTGCTACCGATTCCGAATCTGGGATAGGGACGGTGCTTTTAGTTTAGTGGAGGTTGAAGAATTCAAAAAACTAGTGAAATTATTGAATCGTGGTAAAAATTTACCGACTAGGAAAACTGTGTCGCATTTTCTAATACCAACAATTTATCAAGACACTGTCGACGTTGTGGAGTCGCGACTAGCTTGAGCTTCGGCTATATGCCCGACTATAGATGGGTGGACTGGAGAAATAGAGAAATAATGATTTTTTTTGGAATAACTGCCCATTATATTGTTGAAGATACTGATAGAACTTTTTTATTCTCCGATTTTTTGGGGTGTGAATCATACACAAACAGACATACGGGGGAAAATATCTGTGAAAAAAACAAAGCAGACTGTATCCAGATGGAAAATCGACAACAAAATTGCAGCTATCGTCACAGATAATGCCTCCAATATGAAGCTGGGAGTGAGAACATGTGGTTCGCTTCATTGGGGTTGCTTCGCACATTCGCTAAACCTGATTACTCAATCTGGTATGAAGGAAAAAGAGGTGCAGGTTGTGGTGGACAAAATCAAAGCTATTGTTCGGTATTTCCACAAAAGTAGCCCTGCTCTGGTAAAGTTGAAGGAAATGCGGGAACGGTTGGGGCTTCCAATTTTGAAGTTGAAAAATGACGTACCCACAAGATGGAATTCCACCTACGATATGATAAGACGTTTGTTATCAATGAAGAATGCATTAATATCTACGGTGGCAATGATGAATTCTTCATCTAGTAGCGATGATCATGTTGAGATGTTGAGCAATGAAGAATGGGTCATCGCCGAACAATCAATGGATATCAATGTTCGACATGGTCACAGAAACCATTAGTGCTCAGAAAAGTGTTACCTTGTCTTCTCAGATTTCGCAGCCATCTTTGAACAAATCCAATTGGGAGTAGGTATTTCGATAATCATAGTCGGGAAGAAGTTAAAAAAAAATACTATATTTGGAGATAAAACCCAGCATCCTGTATAATATCATGAGTAGATTTACTTTACCTTGTGGAGATGCAGATGGAGGAGATTTCATAGGCATATTATGTGAGCAAATATAGTTGGCACATTGGGAGTACCTCGATAATCATGGAAGTCGGGAAGAACTCCTGCACCAGAAATCGGGAATTCATCTAATCTATACGGTGTTCGACAAAGATCCTGAAAGGGCATTTCACGCTAAGGGTGGGTTGTGCACTTCTGAAGTATGACATTCGATATAATAACTGCAAATTTGCAGAATTGAGCCATATTGTCCAATGCTTTCATAAAACGTTTTCTTCAGTGTCAGTTTTTAAGTTTAAAATTAGTTTACTGTAGGTTTAAATAGTCTCAAAATTTCGGCCTGCTTATTTAGATTTTGTGTTAATGTTCTGTTCCATTCTGTACCAAAATTCTTTTAATTTTGATGATAAAATATTTTTTTAGTAGCCAAATTTAATTTATTTTTCCAATGATAATTTTTTCACGCAAATATGGCATAAAAAGTTTAAGTGAGCATAATGTTCACCTGCGAGTAACGATGCTGTTTTGGAACCCGTGGGCAACGCAGGGTTAACCTATTACAGAGAATATGCAGCAAATAAGTCATGACTATCATGACATTTCAAACATTTCATTCGAATGTTGAAATAAACCAATGGGTTGAAGATACTGAAGAAGTCATAGATGGCGATCTTGAGCATGAGACTATAGATGATAGGACCAGAGTGATGGAAAAGTCGATATCAACCCTAACAAAATCAAACACGTCGACGAAATAAAATATTTTACGTTGGGATTGCAATGGGCAGAAAAGAATAATATTGGAATTACTGAGATTCTGCTCCTGAAAGATATACAGGAAAAGGCTATAATTAAGCATTCTAGAAGAATGCTGCAAGAAAAATCACTTCCAGTAACCTTTTAATAGAAAATGCCATTGAAACTGTGGAAGTAGATAGCCAGGACCATTGTTTCGGTGGGCCTGAATTATCACCCTCTAATGCTATATCTTTACCAAGCTGCTCGAAAGATGTCAGTACCCCTTCGAGGAGTTATGGAAAGAAAAGATAAATTTCTGAGGACATAGATATGGAAGTATCAAATACTTTAAAGGAGATGAAAGATATAAGATCACAGGCTCCTACAGAAGATGAGGATGACGTTTTCTGTCGGGCTGTTGCTGGTGAGTTGAAGAAAATAACAGATGTGAAAGAAAAGCAAAGAAGAAAGGTGAAAATAATTTGATTGCAATTGGGAATGAAAATTCTTCAATTTTTAAAACTTATTTTTTTTTGTAGTTGAAGAAGTTAAAACTCGATGGAGGACGTTTAGAGAAAGATTCGTCAAGGAGAACAAAATCCATGAGTATAACACAAAAAGTGGGCAGAGTCAGGAGGAGCCAAGCTCTTGAGAGTGGTTTGAAGCCATGAGTTTCCTTAATCCTCATGTAAAGGCAAGAAAAACCACTTCCAGTAACCATTCAGAAAATGCCATTGAAACTGTGGAAGTAGATAGCCAGGACCATTATTTCGGTGGGCCTGAATTATCTCCCTCTTTTGCTATATCTTTACCAAGCTGCTCGAAAGATGTCAGTACCCCTTCAAGGAGTTATGGAAAGAAAAGAAAAATTTCTGAGGACATAGATATGGAAGTATTAAATACTTTAAAGGAGATGAAAGATTTAAGATCACAGGCTCCTACGGAAGATGAGGATGACGTTTTCTGTCGGGCTGTTGCTTGTGAGTTGAAGAAAATAACAGATATGAAAGAAAAGCAAAGAAGAAAGGTGAAAATATTTTTAATTGCAATTAGGAATGAAAATTCTTCAATTTTTAATACTTAATTTTTTTTGTAGTTGAAGAAGTGAAAACTCGATGGAGGACGTTAAGAGCAAGATTCGTCAAGGAGGACAAAATCCATGAGTATAACACAAAAAGTGGGCAGAGTCAGGAGGAGCCAAGCTCTTGAGAGTGGTTTGAAGCCATGAGTTTCCTTAATCCTCATGTAAAGGCAAGAAAAACCACTTCCAGTAACCTTTTAATAGAAAACGCCATTGAAACTGTGGCAGTAGATAGCCAGGACCATTGTTTCGGTGGGCCTGAATTATCTCCCTCTATTAGGGAATCCAGACCACGTGACTTTTCAACTTCCAATATGGCGGTTAGTTGGCAAGCAAAGATTTGTGTTTCATTCTGAACTGAGTTTTCAAGCAACGTGCAGGTAGTTTTAATACTTCTGTTAGTAATTTTAGTTATTATTTATTCTTCTTCAGTGTTAAAACTGTTAAATCTACAGCGTTTCAACATGCACTTAATGCTTACTTAATAAAGGTATTGCAGGAAAACCCAGACCTTGGTCAAAGGTGAATATGAACATTCTCTTGAATTTTATTCTTACTCTGTTAACGAGTACAATTTACATAAATCCTAATTTCTTTGTAGGTATATATTGAAGTTAGCAATGATAAACAACGTGGACCCATTCACATTTAAGACTTCTGAAATGGATTATAGTGTTGATGGCATTCCACCAGTCAGTTTCCCTGATATCTTTTCATATATCGTTTTAACACATAGTTTCTACACCAATGAACAAATGAAAGCTTACAAAACCCTTGATGCCCATAAGTACTTTTCAGCAGGTTTTGTCCTGAAAGTAGGAACAAGGATTATGAATAATTTTTATGTTATGGTTGGAAAGGTAAGTTTTTATGATTATAACTGTATAAATATCCTGTTTACAATACATATATAAGTTATTATAATGATGTTTTTGATCTGTTTTCTATTACTAACTTTAATATTATCTTTTTTAGGTGAAGCATTCACAAAGAGCCAATGCTAAACCACTTGAGGCATGGTGTATTATTACGAAAGATGGGTCAATTTCAAATGGCCACTGCTCATGTATGGCAGGTAACAGTGAAGTGTGTAGTCACATTGGTGCTTTATTATTTGCTGCTGAGTATGCTTTTAGAAATAAAAGTACAGTCTCATGTACCGATGTGGCTGCTTTATGGCCCATGCCATCACTTGCTACGGTAGTGCCGATTATCCCAATTTCGGAAATGGACTTTGGAGCAATGGCTGGTCCTATACCTAGGGATATATCTGTACCCCCAATGGAAACAGAAGATATCACAAATCTATTGAAAAGAATTGAGGACATAGGTCAGACTGCTAGTGTCATGAGGATAGTGGAGCCATTTGCTAGCAAGTTAAATAAAGCTGTAGAGGTGACATTACCAAATCTTTTCAATATTTTCGATGAGACATACATCTCCGAAAAATACACTGAATTGATGGAAATATTTAAAGCAATCAGTTTATCTTTGACTGCTGAAGAAGTTTTGTTGATTGAGCAACATACTCGTGGCCAACATGCGTGCAACAATTGGCATGTACAAAGAGCAGGACGCATAACAGCATCAAAATTCAAAGCTGTCTACAGAACTAATAAAGAATCCCCATCATTATCTCTGATCAAGAGCATATGCTACCCAGTAAATGCATCATTTACATCAAAAGCCGCATTGGGGATTGCGCCATGAAAATGTTGCTGTGGGAGAGTATCAGAAGCAGATGGAAGAAAAACACGAGCATTTCAGTGTAACAGATGTAGGCATATTTGTGAGTTCAAAGTGGCCACAATTGGGAGCATCTCCAGACAGACTCGTAAGATGTGAATGCTGTTTGGGAGGAGGGTTGAAGGTGAAGTGTCCTTATCTTCTTCATACCAAAGGCACAAAGGATATAAAGGAATATGCGAGAAGTAAAAACAGTTGCATAGAACTGAGGCATGATAATACCATAAATTTGAAAAAAGATCACACCTACTATTATCAGGTACAAATGCAAATATTTATTTGTGATTTAAATCATTGTGATTTTGTAATTTGGTCTCCATCCTTCTTTTTTAAAGAAAGGATATTTCCAGATTTGGAGTTTTGGAACCAAAATTCCCAAATCGCGCTGAAATTTCACCGTGAAGTAATTATGCCTGAGCTCTTAGGAAGATATTTCACCCGAAGTGAAGGAAGCGAAGGTTAATTATTGGTGTACATGTAAGGATGTTGACGATGTAGATAGCCAGGACCATTGTTTCGGTGGGCCTGAATTATCTTCCTCTATTGTTATATCTATACCAAGCTGCTCGAAAGATGTCAGTACTCCTTCAAGGAGTTATGGAAAGAAAAGAAAAATTTTTGAGGACATAGACATGGAAGTATTAAATACTTTAAAGGAGATGAAAGATTTAAGATCACAGGCTCCTACGGAAGATGAGGATGACGTTTTCTGTCGGGCTGTTGCTTGTGAGTTGAAGAAAATAACAGATATGAAAGAAAAGCAAAGAAGAAAGGTGAAAATATTTTTAATTGCAATTAGGAATGAAAATTCTTCAATTTTTAATACTTAAATTTTTTTTGTAGTTGAAGAAATGAAAACTCGGTGGAGGACGTTAAGAGCAAGATTCGTCAAGGAGAACAAAATCCATGAGTATAACACAAAAAGTGGGCAGAGTCAGGAGGAGCCAAGCTCTTGAAAGTGGTTTGAAGCCATGAGTTTCCTTAATCCTCATGTAAAGGCAAGAAAAACCAGTAACCTTTTAATAGAAAATTTCATTGAAACTGTGGAAGTAGATAGCCAGGACCATTGTTTCGGTTGGCCTGAGTTATCTCCCTCTATTGCTATATCTTCACCAAGCTGCTCGAAAGATGTCAGTCAAGGAGTTATGGAAAGAAAAGAAAAATTTCTGAGGACATAGATATGGAAGTATTAAATACGTTAAAGGAGATGAAAGA
Source organism: Coccinella septempunctata (assembly GCF_907165205.1). Classification (NCBI taxonomy): domain Eukaryota; kingdom Metazoa; phylum Arthropoda; class Insecta; order Coleoptera; family Coccinellidae; genus Coccinella; species Coccinella septempunctata. The sequence goes on along the minus strand of NC_058190.1, from coordinate 5,435,929 downwards.
TATAAGATCACAGGCTCCTACGGAAGATGAGGATGACGTTTTCTGTCGGGCTGTTGCTTGTGAGTTGAAGAAAATAACAGATATGAAAGAAAAGCAAAGAAGGTGAAAATATTTTTAATTGCAATTGGGAATGAAGAATTAATAGTTTAATTAAAATCATATTTTTGAAATGTTTTTTTATTTATCGAAAACAATTATCGAAAACATAAACAAATTTGGCTCCTTTTGTATCACTCTCAAAGTTGAAAGGTGAATTTATAAAAAATATGAAGGTGAAAAATTTATTTTTTCTTGTCTAGACTGTGATAAGATATATGTAGGCCAAACCAGACAACATTTACAGAGTAGAATTAAACAGCACAAATATGATATTAGGGACATTAAGAATAGTGAAAAGACAGCTTCGTGTTCCCATTATTTCGAAGATGAACACAAACTTGATTTTTCTAATGTAAAAATATTAGATAACGAGCAACATTTTAAGAAAAGAAACAATTTGAAGATGATACACATTAACATCAATATCTCTGTGAATTTTAGGTCTGATACTGAATTTGGAGGACACTGAATAGCTATATGTATGCTATCTATTGCACTTAAAGTGTGGGGAAAATTCCACCAATCTTCAAATTGTTCAGCAATTTTGTGGAAGTCTTCTAAAGTCAAAGGCTTCATTACTAAGCCATTTAATATACTCCATAAAGTTTTTGTAGTTTCCTCGATTACTAGGGAAACTGTTGATCTACCAATTTTATATCCTGAAGCTAAACTGAATAAGGAGTCACCATGCGATAATAATCTACAATTAAATTTATCACGTGGAACTTGTATGATCAACAATCAGACAACTCTCTTTTCTTCTTTCAACAACAATTTTTTGTATTATTTTTTGGTTTATAATGTATGTTCTACCATAGAAACTTATGATCAACCTCAATTTCTATTAGTGACAATCACATTTTGGTTTGTTCAATAAATAAGGTCAATATTTAGCAAAACCTATCTTGTGTCTCTCCCCTATGTTGATAGGAAAAATAATGAAAAAAACAACGCGAATTGTATGCAGTAGATGTACTCTACCAATGTGTCGTGACTTTTGGTTATACGTTTTCAAGAATTGCGTTCAAAACACTTATTTTCATGCAGTTCCACAAAAAACAACTCAATTTTTTTTCATCTGATTCGATATGGTATAAGCAGAAATCATAGAAACCTGAAAAATATGCATTTTCCTTCGGTTTATAAGTTTTTCAAACAATTTCCAGTTCTGCTAACGAATTTCGTTAAAAATTCACTATTTTTTCTTTCAATATTGAATTCAAAATTATGAAGATGAGCATATACATACAGGGTGTAGCGTAATGAACGGATAATATGGTACCTACCTGCGGGAAGGTGTATGTAGGTGTATGTGTTTTATGTTCAGTTAAAGTCCCTCGGCTTTCGAGATATTTCTGAGAGCGTTCGTGAGTGTCAGAGTAAGAAAAAACATGCCTATTTCATTGAGGTTACGAAATGGTATAGCATTGACAAATTGTCAGGACTTTTTTCATTTCTTTCTCGTTTTTTGCCTATTTTCTAATGAATAACCGCTGATATATCTATTGGAGATGATTCCCTAATATAAGGTTCCTGTAACGTTCCTCGAACGACTGAAGAACGGAAAAATCATCTTTTGGAAGACCGAACATGGTCGAAACTCACCCTATACGAAACAAAATTTGGAATATTATCAATTTCAGTACTGTAGGGAATTTTAACTGCTCTGAAATGAGACATGCAAGCACAATAAAGCATGTCATTCATTAGAAGGTGTAGAGCATGTATTAGAGCCCATGGTGGCTACTTTGAACACTTTTCTTGGAATTTAATTCAATGAAATGAGACTTATTATTATTTAAATTGTTATTATTCTCTCTTTCATTTCATGATTGAACTCCACAGTTATGAAATCAATATTTTCAAAATAGTCTAGAGTAATGAAGTTAATTCAAGCAAAAAAAGTCATTTGGGATAGGAATTTAATCTTAGCTAAGATTTACTAATTCTTGAAATTCACTTAAAAACTCATTGCAAGTAATAAAAATTTATTTTGTATCAAATGCTGAAAATACAGTGACTTATACCATTTTGGCATCTCACTGAAACAGGCATGTTTTTTTTTATGGCATGTAACCATATTTTTCTTGAGAGGAGTTTATGCCACGGGACTTTCTCGCTATCCGTAAAGGGGGAAAGACTACCAGAATGTGGGGTGTTGCCGGAACACTTGAAGGATAAGTAAAAGTTACTTATATGAAAATAGTTTCCTCTTTCTTCTTTTTTCAATTTCACCATGATACGAATTGTAGCCAATGGCTTTCGAGACATGAATGAATATTTGTTCTTCAATGAAACATTTTTTTTAATTTTTTTTCCGTTTGACGAATACAAAAATTTCTGACTTTCCGAGGTGACGAATTGATTGAATTGAATTATAATGAAAACCCCATAAAAATTAGTGGTTTCTGACGTAAGATATTCATTCTCTTTTTTTGAACTTACCACTAAAACGGCGGTGACCCCTCTTAACACGCAAGATTAAATTTAGAAGAAAAAAAAAGGGAAACAAGAAATTTGAGTTGGATCTTTGTTTGAAAAAACTTTGGATGCGCCCCGAGCATCGTGATTTACATTCGATAGCGCATCTCTCCAGGAATACTTTCCAAAAAACAGATTGAGAAAATTCATTATTTCGAGTCTTGCCAACAAAAAGAGTGGCAAAGGGTTTAAGTTTTTTGAATTTTCGAAAATGTCGAATATCTGGAAAACCGAGGGACATTTACTTAACTAAAACTTATTACTCTGAAGCGCACAACGTCCTCTATACCACATTATCAATTAATTATGCCACGCCCTTTATATAGGCTATTCCAAAATAAGTGTATCAACAGAACTGTAGTTTCTCAAGAAAGTTAACATTTATTTTTCTTTTCCATTTTTTCTTCCGGGTCTTCGTTTCTGAGATACAGGGAGTTGAAAATGTATATTATATTTTTCTTTAGTTTTTTGCTAATATCTCAGGAACTGTTTGAATTACAGAATTGAGGTTTTGTACACACATTGTCACTAATAAAAAACTACTTTTTTGCACTACACTCTATGTTATTAGACGTGTCAGCGGCAGAGATATTGAATTTACACAAAGCTTTTGCACCACTGGACCAATTTGCATTTGCACAACTAATTATGATGCGCCAATGTGTTTTACATGAAAAAGGACTCCTGGTTCATTGCTCGTTTTAGAGAAAACTAGCATTTTATGATCGAAAACAATTTATAAACGCATTGTAAATTTCTTGTATTTGGAAAAATGAGTAGTGATAATTAACAAGATTATTAATTTCAACAAAATTGGACAACTAGGTTTTCAAGTTTAAATTGCAAAGTTATTTTTCATTATTTTTAGCGACCATAATTAACAAGATACCCTGTATCTCGCAAACGAAGACGCGGAAGAAAAAATGGAACAGACTTTTGAACCTAATAATGACAGATATGAATTCCTTTCATATATAATGAATATTCTTTGAGCATCATTCCTGAAAACAACCCTTAAACATCTCACTCGGAAACTTTTCCGCACTCGACTGCTTGACTTACAGTTTCCTTCGGAAAGTATCGCTTTCCAAACTTGTTACGAACAGCATTTTTCTTTTCAACCGAGAATGTTAATCTTGACATTGCGAAAATTTCTGACGTTCAGTGCGGAAAAGGAACAGCGGGGTTTCTTTTCCGCACGCATTCGGAAAAATTCTACTTTCCAAACGTCAATGAGTGTGGAAAGTGATACTTTCAGTAGTGGGACAAAAAAACTTCCCCATAACATTCAATGTCCCGACTCTTCTATGTAATAATAAAAATGATAATAATTTGAGTATAGAGATTTAGGAAACTTCCCTATGTGAAAATAAGACAGTCAACCTAGATACCTTAGCCTCGAAATTGAATGGTTCATCATTGTGGAAGCTAGGTCATTTTATTGTCGTTACGAGCCTGCCAGTAATAATATAAAAATTAATAGACTCCAAAAAGTAGAAAAAAACATTGAATAAAACATTGATGAAACTGATATTTCAGATTGAAACTTTTTTGAGCTTTGATTTTGTCAGATAGCTTCGAAAAGAAATCAGATCAAGCTTGCATTATACAACTGAGATCAATGAAAGCTTTCAATTCTTGACGTATGACGAATCCACTCAGGACACTTTGGGTAATAAGAAATGCTTGAATAATTATTTTGCACTCAGGCGTTTCTTATGAAGAACTCCCATAATTGACCTTTTTTTTTTCAAATAAGTCCATATTTATATCATCGTAGTTGCGTGCCTCATAGTGCCTGGAAATTGAATCCTGTGGATTCAGGCTCAAGCACGACTTTGCGTAAAGATCATTATTTTTGAGTCAATTGGGGTTCATTTGATCCTCCTTCTGTCATCCAGTATTGAAAGCGTTTCATCGTTCATAGATCTGAATTTATTTCCATGCAGGCAGGCCCAAGCCTCGATCTGACCTCAAGGCAAAATTATTTCTGTATCGATATTTCAATACATTGAAATATGTTCGAATACAGTTTCCCATTGAAAAATTTACTAGTGCAACATCCGTCGATCTGAAATATGGCAAACGTGTGATAGATCTGAAATGTCAGTTTGCATTACATACATGAAAGATTTATGGAAGTCAGAAGTTCAGACGATGACCTCATAAAATTGGAATTATATCCGACTAATGGCTCGCACCTCATCTTAGTTCAGACTCGTATTATAACTGCTATCAAAGAGATATCGGAGACTATTTTTCGATTACAAATATTATTGGCATGACTATCTCAACTAATGCTTGGTGATTAATATTTCGGGCATAAGTATCCTGATGGACTTTAAATGGTGAAAAAGATCTCACTTGATCAGGAACGTTTCCGAAATTTCAGTTCAATTTTATGTCAACCGAATTTTATAACCTTTTTTTTATTGGAACGTTGATGAAACGATTAAGGGCAAGTAATATCTTGTCAATCTCCGTTTAAATACTTAATTCACTCATTCAGTATTTACTCTTGCAATTTCTCTCGTAAATACTCTTTTTTTATTGAAGAACATCTAGATGTCACTGTGCCTGTTTTTATTCCAATTAAATTGCTTATGCAATGAAAATATCATGTTTAATTTCAATGTCTATAATACTACAAATTTGTTTTTTCGACGCGAAAGAAATTTATGGGATCAAGAATTTTCATGTTATTTTGGTACATAAAACTCCTGGCGCAATGACATCTGTGATTATGTTCTATATAATGCAACAATTTCCATAATGTATAAAATTGATAAATATTCAAGTTGCATTCAGAGTAGTATAGCAGCACGGTTTCGAGTACAATAAGGGTAGTTTTCAGTTCAAATTGGTAAGTAGCAAGGTGTTAAACCATCCAAACTTTCCTTTTTTTCTACAACCACTTCTACCCTGTAATCATTAGATAGTAGCATAACCTATAACATAAGTAATAGGTACAATATTGCAGCTCAACATTGAGATGATGAAAATATGAATATAAACATGAGACAACTTCTTATATACAGGATGTTTTTAGCTTTTCTTTGCAGAAGGTAGAACTCATCAAAATAAGTCGTTTCACCAAGAATTGTCTCTATAAAATATCCAGGATGGCTGAGATACAACCCCAAGAAATTCGACAAAATTTCAATGAATTTCGAGTACGGGACTGTGGAAGGTGACTCCGGATTCGGAAAAACAAAACAAAACATAAACATATGGCTGGACAATGAATGGTTCAGTACCAAGTTCAACGGATTAAAGGCATCAGGTCACTTTAGAGAATAATAATTGTTGTATCCTGCGATTTAGGTTGAAAAAAAATGTAGAAAATCGAGGCAGTTTCATGAAAGTGCTTATGTTAGTTATGTTGAAAAAGTTCTATGATGTTTCCCCATTTCATCCTATTTTTACGACGATTGTTGGAATGTTCGAACAAGAAGATTGTGATGCCCATTGTGAAAAAATTCGTGAATAATTTAGACGAATTTTATTGGTGAGATTTCATTGATTTTATTTATTTTTATATTTTATTAGTTTTATTCTATTTTTTACACTTGTGTCCTGAGTCTCTTCTGTCAGTTGGTATCGAAATGAGCCATTTCATTAAATCGTGTAAGTTAAGAAATAATGAGAACAATTCGGCAATCCTAAGCTTCCATTTTCATTGCCACGTGAATATCGAACGAGCCAATATACTAAACGATACAACATGAGAATAATGTCCTCCACTCCCTTCTCCTCTGAAAAATTTGAGGTCGTCGGCATACAATAGAAAAATGCAATTTTTGAAACACTTTCCTATAGTGTTTAAATATATAATAAAAAAGAGTGGTCCCAGGTGAGAACCCTGGGGCACCCCTGAATTATTACAAAATGTGCTTTACGATAATTCAATTAACAAACGGTCTAGGGTCGTATTAGGATCTATTTCATTTCGAAAGTTTTTTATAGGTGATTTTTGGTGAAACGCTTCCCAGGTGACCAGTAACATATCTGTTATGTTTTCTTGTGGGATCGAATGGGGAACTTTGTTTTATGTGTTATTTTTCTGCGTCTGAAACGATATTTGGGATGTACCTGTGCTGTATCCAAATTATATTCACATTTTGTAAATTTCATGTTCCCGCTCCTTGATATCTACGTGACAATTTGTAACATTGTTCTTCCTTTGCCATGTATCATGTTGAGATCACGAACAGAGCATGACACCATAAGCGGTTTGACATGTTTAGAGTTCATTTATTCTAAAAAAAAAATGAAAAATTAAAGTAAGGACCCTAACGAAGTGTATTTGTTATATCATTAGCAATAACAAAACGCATTCATTTATCCATGATCACAGGCCACTTGGATATAACCTCACTTTTCTAGACATTGTGAGTGAATGTTAACATGCAGGTGCGATTCTCAACTTTGCAAAAAGCAATAAAAATGAAAAGGTGAGTTTTTCGAGCAACAGAAAATGTTTTGTTGTTTGTCATAACCTCTAGTTCGTATGTACTATAATAGATTTGCACTTTCTATTCAATTTCACCTTTTTTTCAACACCAATTGTTTCGGAACCATATCTGGGTTCGTATGCATTCTTCGCTTTTTTCTCTCAGACATATGTCGTTTTGTATGCATACAAGCATGATTATCAATTACGCACGCGGATATGGTTTCGCTTCAATTTGCTTCACGTTTTCCTCATGCTAAGCTGTCTTTTTCTTTCTTAGTGGTAGAGTAGACCCTGCGTGGATTTTGTGACGAAAAAATAAACCTAGACTCTTATTTATCTCTGGTGCCTTCAAACAAGCCGTTTCGGGACACCTGCGCAAAGCAAATGGCTCTTCCTTGTAAACGGGGTCGTCCATTGGCTAATTCAGTGACCAGTTCACCACTATCGAGGCGCCTTGGAAGTCCATCAGTTTATTCAAGCCCTAGGACACCAACTCAGAGGAAGAAAATGAGAAAAGCATCAGGACCTACCCCTGACCGCTGTGAGGACTGACAATATTGGACACTTGCCAATGTGGCAGAAAAATCGTCAAGTTTGTTCAATGAAAACTTATACTAAATATAAGGTATTTTTATGTTATAATGACAAGAGGAATTGTTTGATTAAGTTTCATCAAAATGCAAATAGATCACGGAGAATATATTCAAGAAGTAGCTGCACGGCAACTTAGCTACACAATGGCAGCAGCCATATTTGTGTTTTGTGGCAGATCATATTCCATCTTTCATCTACTTCGACTATTTCGACTGAATTCAGCTAAGTCAACCTTTAGTTCCATTTCTGATTGATTATAATTTTTATAACATACATTCATACCCAAAGATCCAATTCTTCACGGAATAAGTTCATTTTGTAAAATTAAATCCTTGAAATATCCTAGTGTAATTTATAGATTAATTCAAAGGAATAAGGAAACTTCAAAAAATATTTTTCATCATAAAAAAGAAGAGCAGGCAATTCGAAAAACAAAAAATTACACTTTATTGAAACAATTGTGAAAAGTAACATTTCTTATGAAGCGTTGAGATCATATAGATGTGAATCTAGTGATTTTCGAAAAATATGTCAAGGACTCGGATTGGGCAATAGAAAAATATGTGGAAAAAAACAGATATGTATACTATTATTATAGAAAACATATCGCAGGTATGAAAGCGCGTCAAAATAAACGAAATTCTTCACCATTTAGTGAACACTGCAATGTAAAAAAAACTTATATCTGTTCAACGCCAGGAATCGAGTCAGAAAAAAAATAGTAGTTCCCTTAGTTTGAATCGTTTTTCCCAAATAAGTGAGGGAGTTTGCATGGAAAGGAATTCGGAAACACAAATCAAGGCAAATAATAGTCCATTAGAATATGAAAACATATCACATTCGGAAGAAAATTTTGACCCCATTTCCATATCACTTGAAATTGAAAAGCATTCCTTAGAGGATAATGAAATGTACAAACAAAATATTACATCAGATAGTTTTAATATTTTTCATTATAAAAAAGAAGGGCAGGTAATTCCAAGAACAAAAAATTATACTTTATTGAAACAATTGTGAAAAGTAACATTTGTTATGAAGCGTTGAGATCATATAGATGTGAATCCAGTGATTTTCGAAAAAAATATGTCAAGGACTCGGATTGGGCAATAAAAAATATGTGGAAAAAAACAGATATGTATACTATTATTATAGAAAACATATCGCAGGTATGAAAGCGCGTCAAAATAAACGAAGTTCTTCACCATTTAGTGAACACTGCAATGTAAAAAAAACTTATATCTGTTCAACGCCAGGAATCGAGTCAGAAAAAAAATAGTTGTTCCCTTAGTTTGAATCGTTTTTCCCAAATAAGTGAGGGAGTTTGCATGGAAAGGAATTCGGAAACAAATCAAGGCAAATAATAGTCCATTAGAATATGAAAACATATCACATTCGGAAGAAAATTTTGACCCCATTTCCATATCACTTGAAATTGAAAAGCATTCCTTAGAGGATAATGAAATGAACAAACAAAATATTACATCAGATAGTTTCAATATTTTTCATTATAAAAAAGAAGAGCAGGTAATTCGAAAGACAAAAAATTACACTTTATTGAAACAATTGTGAAAAGTAACATTTCTTATGAAGCGTTGAGATCATATAGATGTGAATCTAGTGATTTTCGAAAAAAATATGTCAAGGACTCGGATTGGGCAATAGAAAAATATGTGGGAAAAAACAAATATGTATACTATTATTATAGAAAACATATCGCAGGTATGAAAGCGCGTCAAAATAAACGAAGTTCTTCACCATTTAGTGAACACTGCAATGTAAAAAAAACTTATATCTGTTCAACGCCAGGAATCGAGTCAGAAAAAAAAAATAGTTGTTCCCTTAGTTTGAATCGTTTTTCCCAAATAAGTGAGGGAGTTTGCATGGAAAGGAATTCTGAAACAAATCAAGGCAAATAATAGTCCATTAGAATATGAAAACATATCACATTCGGAAGAAAATTTTGACCCCATTTCCATATCACTTGAAATTAAAAAGCATTCCTTAGAGGATAATGAAATGAACAAACAAAATGTTACATCAGATAGTTTTAATATTTTTCATTATAAAAAAGAAGAGCAGGTAATTCGAAAAACAAAAAATTACACTTTATTGAAACAATTGTGAAAAGTAACATTTCTTATGAAGCGTTGAGATCATATAGATGTGAATCTAGTGATTTTCGAAAAATATGTCAAGGACTCGGATTGGGCAATAGAAAAATATGTGGAAAAAAACAGATATGTATACTATTATTTTAGAAATCATATCGCAGGTCTGAAAGCGCGTCAAAATAAACGAAGTTCTTCACCATTTAGTGAACACTGCAATGTAAAAAAAAACTTATATCTGTTCAACGCCAGGAATCGAGTCAGAAAAAAAATAGTTGTTCCCTTAGTTTGAATCGTTTTTCCCAAATAAGTGAGGGAGTTTGCATGGAAAGGAATTCGGAAACAAATCAAGGCAAATAATAGTCCATTAGAATATGAAAACATATCACATTCGGAAGAAAATTTTGACCCCATTTCCATATCACTTGAAATTGAAAAGCATTCCTTAGAGGATAATGAAATGAACAAACAAAATATTACATCAGATAGTTTCAATATTTTTCATTATAAAAAAGAAGAGCAGGTAATTCGAAAGACAAAAAATTACACTTTATTGAAACAATTGTGAAAAGTAACATTTCTTATGAAGCGTTGAGATCATATAGATGTGAATCTAGTGATTTTCGAAAAAAATATGTCAAGGACTCGGATTGGGCAATAGAAAAATATGTGGGAAAAAACAAATATGTATACTATTATTATAGAAAACATATCGCAGTTATGAAAGCGCGAGTTACATATCCCACATATTCCAGCACGTGGCAAGGATGCTGACCAAGCACCTACGGAGCATCCGTCCATGGAATCTTTCCGTTATCGAATTATTTTTCATTGTCATTATAAATAAGATTCAGGGCCACTAATTGATCAGTCTTGACTTAGTCTTCGCGATTTTTTGTACGAATCATTCGTCACAATTATCATACATTGTAATATTTGAAATAAAATAATTTTTTCTAATTACAGTCTCTCCCACAAAACTTAACTGGCGCAGTCGACGGAGTTTTTGTGACGTTCTATCCAGAAACCTGCAAAAATCCGAACCTATCATCCAGTGGGTCCATCCAGGAAACCGCATGGAATTAGCATTCTTCACTAAGTGGTGAGTTATACTGATATATTGATTCTTTTGCATTTTATGTCAGACTCCTCTAAAATACGGTCCGATTCAATCCTTGAAGACGATTCTGATTTAGAGCAAGATTCATTAAACTCTTTCAAAAATCTTAGTATAAAACCAATTTCTATTAATTTAAATACAAATAAGATGGCTACTGTTCCAAATTTTGATTCGAAAGATTTGAGCATTATTCCTGATTTCGATGGAAATCCTAACAAACTTCATAGATTTATTGCGGCCTCGGAAGCCTTGTTAGGTCATTATTTTGATGTAAATAACACCAATAACTTTCAAAATTTGCTTTTATTAAATGGCATTCTTAATAAATTGCATGGTCGAGCTGAAGAAATAGTAGTTATTTATGGGGCTACAAACAACTGGATTGAAATTAAAAATGCTCTTATTCAAAATTTTAGTGATCAAAGAGATGAAAATAGCTTGAACCAAGATTTAGTTAATTCTAGGCAAAATTTCAATGAATCCCCTCAAGAATTTTATGAAAGAATTTTACATTTATTGAACACTATTTGCAATTATATCGACCTTCGGTGCAGAGCCGAAGATCAAGAAAGTAAAAGAGTATTTTTCAAAAATCAAGCTTTAAAGACCTTTCTGGCAGGATTAAGAGATCCTTTAGGCCCTATTATAAGAGCTATGCGGCCAGATTCATTAGCACAGGCACTTCAATTCATCCTTGAGGAGGACAATATCAAACACCTTCAAAAATGTAATAATTTTACTATTCCTAAACGACCAAACCAAAATAGAGCTAACTTTAGAACATCTTTCAACATGAATTCACGATTTCCATCTCCCCATTTTTCGTCACCTCATTTTCCAAGACCTAATCAATTCTCCAGTACACAAAATGCACAAAGATTTCCAAGTAGACCAATAAATTTACAACGAAACCCAAATTATACTCCTTCCAGATTTCCAACCCATTCTCAAGTATTCAAAAGACCGGCCCAAAACTTTCCGACTCCAATGAGTATTTCTACCAATAATACTGCTTCCAAATTCCGTCAAAATTACTCCACTTCACGCGATTTTCCAAACAGATCCCGTAATCCAGATTTTATCAGCGAAGAATTATTCAACACCGAAAATTTGAATTACGAAAGTATCGAATCGGAACATACTACTGAAGAAAATTTCCGGACTTTACCAACAAAAAACCCATCGAGTTGATAGAATATCATGTTTCCAATAAACGAGAACTGCCTTTCATATCTATTCAAAATCCTCCTCTGAAACTACTTATAGATACAGGTTCCACTAAATCTTTTTTTAATCCTCAACTCGCAAAGCAGTTTTATTCCCACTTCATTTTCCGGAAACCATTCATTGTATCCACTGTCCATCAAACTTCACACCATGAATTTTGTGCTAATATACCAATTTTTCCTGAATTTAACCAACGTGGCGATTTCGAATTTTACTTATTCAAATTTCACACCTTTTATGATGGCCTTATAGGTTTAGATAACATAAAACTTTTAAATGCAACTCTGGATTTTCAAAATTCTAAGTTAATTACACCATCTTCTCTTGTAGCGATTCATTATCATGAAACCGCTGCGAAACTTCCATTCAAAATTAAAGTTGATTCCAATTCAACAATTATCACTAAAATCCCTGTGAAACCATTATCAGGTGAAACCATGGTTCCCAACCAAATTATACAAAATTGTGAAATACCTGAAATTTCAACTTTTTCATGCAATGCCAACGTAGAAATTTCGAATAAAACTGATGAAGATATAATATTAATTTTGAATAATCCGATAGACTCTTTTCCTTTTATTACTGATGATTTCGAAATATATCAAATAGATACCAACATTTGCTCAGATAATAGTGACATAGAAAAACTTATTAGAACTGAACATATGAACGAGGAAGAAAAATTTCATATTCTTAAATTATGCAAGAAATATTCCGATATTTTCCACAGAGAAAATCAAACACTTTCATTTTCGAATAAAATTAAACATTGCATCATTTGATGTTGAAACAAGGAATCATTAGGCCTAGTCAGTCTCCATGGTCATCTCCTATTTGGGTAGTCCCTAAAAAGACAGCTGAGACAATAATAATATATACCGACAAACATGAAAATGAGGGTGTCTATCTTCTTTTCTTCCTCTCTTCTAATATGTGCTTTAGGCATACATGTCTGGTCTCCAAATCCCATCTATTATAAAGATATTGGCCTCTTGATGGAACCAGTAGGTGTGGCCCTACATCATCAAACTGTTTCCACTATCCGCCTTTCCCTAGCTTTCACGATACCAAGAATCAACATGACCATAACACAACGGTGTGGGATTCAATCTGCAGAAGTGGCCATGGCAAGTAATGAACTCCAAAAAAAATAGACAATGGCTGAAGGACCGAAATCCAGTAAACCAGGTCGAAGCCCAAACAACACGTTCAGAAAACCAGGCAGAAGCCCCAACAACTCAACCAAGAGTTCCATTCTTCACCCCATAATGGAAGTACTGAGGAGGGAGGAGTTACATATCCCACATATTCCAGCACGTGGCAAGGATGCTGACCAAGCACCTACGGAGCATCCGTCCATGGAAACTTTCCGTTATCGAATTATTTTTCATTGTCATTATAAATAAGATTCAGGGCCACTAATTGATCAGTCTTGACTTAGTCTTCGCGATTTTTTGTACGAACCATTCGTCACAATTATCATACATTGTAATATTTTGAAATAAAATAATTTTTTTTTAATTACAGTCTCTCCCACAAAACTTAACTCGCGTCAAAATAAACGAAGTTCTTCACCATTTGAAGAACACTGCAATGTAAAAAAAACTTATATCTGTTCAACGCCAGGAATCGAGTCAGAAAAAAAAAATAGTTGTTCCCTTAGTTTGAATCGTTTTTCCCAAATAAGTGAGGGAGTTTGCATGGAAAGGAATTCGGAAACAAATCAAGGCAAATAATAGTCCATTAGAATATGAAAACATATCACATTCGGAAGAAAATTTTGACCCCATTTCCATATCACTTGAAATTGAAAAGCATTCCTTAAAGGATAATGAAATGAAGAAACAAAATATTACATCAGATAGTTTTAATATTTTTCATTATAAAAAAGAAGAGCAGGTAATTCGAAAAACAAAAAATTACACTTTATTGAAACAATTGTGAAAAGTAACATTTCTTTTGAACCGTTGAGATCATATAGATGTGAATCCAGTGATTTTCGAAAAATATGTCAAGGACTCTGATTGGGCAATAGAAAAATATGTGGAAAAAAACAGATATGTATACTATTATTATAGAAAATATGTCGCAGGTATGAAAGCGCGTCAAAATAAACGAAGTTCTTCACCATTTAGTGAACACTGCAATGTAAAAAAAAAACTTATATCTGTTCAACGCCAGGAATCGAGTCAGAAAAAAAAATAGTTGTTCCCTTAGTTTGAATCGTTTTTCCCAAATAAGTGAGGGAGTTTGCATGGAAAGGAATTCGAAAACAAATCGAGGCAAATAATAGTCCATTAGAATATGAAAACATATCACATTCGGAAGAAAATTTTGACCCCATTTCCATATCACTTGAAATTGAAAAGCATTCCTTAGAGGATAATGAAATGAACAAACAAAATATTACATCAGATAGTTTTAATATCCCAAGATCTATCTACCAATTATCTGAAGAAACTCCTAATAGATCTGGCTCGTTACCTACAAATTCCCAGAATGTTTATATTTTACCAAAAACTATGTTCAAAGATAATGACAGATAATTTCGGTTATAATTCTAAACATGTAAGTTATCTCCTTAAATTTCTTTTTACAATTCGACTCTCAATATATGTTGATTTACTGTTTTGTCTTTGTACTGTTGTTTTCTCTTTCCATGTACTTTTCTGTTGCTGTCTTTTATTTTATTACTGTTTTCATACATCTTTGTATTTGTCTGCAGATGCCTGAAGATGGCCCTAATTTTGTAAGGGCCGAAACATATGTAGCAATTGTAAATAAAGAATTTGGAGCAGACACGAAAATTTCATCTTTTTCATTATCTATCAGACTCCAATGAACAGGATGGATAACAGATTTGAATAATAATAAGATGGATTAATTTGTTTTTCCCTATTATTTGAAAAACCGTATAAACCATTATACCAATAATTATGCAGCATAGTTGCAACAATTATGGTTGCAAAAAATTCATTATCCGCATAGGCAATTGTAAAGTAGATGTCTTCTCTTCTTCGTTGAACTTCTGTCATCCTCAGCCAATAACTCTGTGTGTCAGAGTTGTAGAAAGGGATATTGCAAAAAAGACACTTTTATTTGAAAAACCTTCTGAATATAAGAGGAAAACTATTTTGAAATGAAAAAAACTTTAATACAATTAGGGAACTTACAGTCTATCAAATCGGATGCAACTGTGAGGAAAATTAAATCCGAAGCGATTGCATACAAGGACAGAGATGCAGACGATATAATAGATTTGATAAAAATGCAAATAGATCACGGAGAATATATTCAAGAAGTAGCTGCACGGCAACTAAGCCACACAATGGCAGCAGCCATATTTGTGTTTTGTGGCAGATCATATTCCATCTTCCATATACTTCGACTATTTCCACTGAATTTAGCTAAGTCAACCTTTCTTAAATTAGTTCCATTTCTGATTCATTATAATTTTTATAACATACATTCATACCGCTTTTAATTTTTTCATTTCTAAAATTTTTGTTGTTCATAAAATGGTTATGGATTCCAAACGCTTTAATATTTCGAACCAAATAATTGACGCAATATTACTTGAAAAACCTAATTGTTTCTTTGATGACTTGATCAATTTGAATCCCAAAGAACCAATTCTTCACGGAATGAGTTGATTTTGTAAAATTAAATCCTTGAAATATCCCAGTGTTATTTATAGATTTATTCAAAGGAATAAGAAAACTTTAAAAAATATTTTTCATTATAAAAAGAAGAGCAGGTAATTCGAAAAACAAAAAATTACACTTTATTGAAACAATTGTGAAAAGTAACATTTCTTATGAAGCGTTGAGATCATATAGATGTGAATCTAGTGATTTTCGAAAAATATGTCAAAGACTCGGATTAGGCAATGGAAAAATATGTGGGAAAATACACATATGTATACTATTATTATAGTATACACTACTCTACTATTTTGAACAGTCTCAAATGAGCCGACCAACGAAAACAAACAAGAAGAGGAAATCATTTTTGACGTGACAACTCCAGAATCATTTAAAATCATAACCCCAATGACATCCAACGAATAAGTTGGGAAATAACTCAAAATAAATTATTTCGAAGGTAATAAAAGAATTAGATCTCTATCCAACAAAGTGTTTAGAATTTTATAATACTTATAAATTGTTTGATTGTTCTTGTTGTTTTTTCCATTGTTTATATTGTTTTTTACAGGCTAAAAAAAGGGTACTGCCCGAAACGTCGCCAATTACTATTATATTTTGAATAATATCAAACCCTGAATATCAGATACTGTTATTCTTTGATTATTATAGAAAATATATTACAGGTATGAAAGCGCGTCAAAATAAACGAAGTTCTTCACTATTTAGTGAACACTGCAATGTAAAAAAACTTATATCTGCTCAACGCCAGGAATCGAGTCAGAAAAAAAAATAGTAGTTCCCTTAGTTTGAATCGTTTTTCACAAATAAGTGAGGGAGTTTGCATGAAAAGGAATTCGGAAACACAAATCAAGGCAAATAGTTGTCCATTAGAATATGAAAACATATCACATTCGGAAGAAAATTTTGACCTCATTTCCATATCACTTGAAATTGAAAAGCATTCCTTAGAGGATAATGAAACGAACAATCAAAATATTATACATCAGATAGTTTTAATATCCCGAGATCTATCTACCAACTATCTGAAGAAACCCCTAATAGATCTGGCTCGTTACCTAAAAATTCCTAGAATGTGTATATTTTACCAAAAACCATGTTCACAGATCGCAGCATTTTCGAAGGGACATCTCAAATTGACCGTACCTCATGGCCGATCACAATGAAAAATAATAAGATGGATTAATTTGTTTATTCCTATTATTTGAAAAACCGTATAAACCATTATATCAATAATTAAGCAGCATAGTTGCAACAATTATGGTTGCAAAAAATTCATTATCTGCATAGGTAATTATAAAGTAGATGTCTTCTCTTCTTCGTTGAATTTCTGTCATCCTCAGCCAATAACTTTGTGAGTTAGAGGAGTAGAAAGGGATATTGCAAAAAAGAAACTTTTATTTAAAAAACCTTTTGAATATAAGAGGAAAACTATTTTGAAATAAAAAAAACTCTAAAACAATTAGAGAACTTACAGTTTATTAAATCGGATGCAACTGTGAGGAAAATTAAATCCGAAGCGATTGCATACAAGGACAGAGATGCAGACGATATAATTGATTTGATAAAAATGCAAATAGATCACGGAGAATATATTCAAGAAGTAGCTGCACGGCAACTAAGCCACACAATGGCAGCAGCCATGTTTGTGTTTTGTGGCAGATCATATTCCATCTTCCATCTACTTCGACTATTTCCACTGAATTCAGCTAAGTCAACCTTTTTTAAATTAGTTCCATTTCTGATTCATTATAATTCTTATAACATACATTCATACCGCTCTTAATTTTTGCATTTCTAAAATTTTTAAATTTTTGTTGTTCATAAAATGGATATGGATTCCAAACGCTTTGATATTTCGAGCCAAATAATTGACGCAATATTACTTGAAAAACCTAATTGTTCCTTTGATGACTTGATCACTTTGAATTCCAAAGATCCAATTCTTCACGGAATAAGTTCATTTTGTAAAATTAAATCCTTGAAATATCCCAGTGTAATTTATGGATTTATTGAAAGGAATAAGGAAACTTTAAAAAATATTTTTCATTATAAAAAAGAAGAGCAGGTAATTCGAAAAACAAAAAATTACACTTTATTGAAACAATTGTGAAAAGTAACATTTCTTATAAAGCGTTGAGATCATATAGATGTGAATCTAGTGATTTTAGAAAAATATGTCAAAGACTCGAATTGGGCAATAGAAAAATATGTGGGAAAAAACAAATGTGTATACTATTATTATAGAAAATATATCGCAGGTATGAAAGCGCGTCAAAATATACGAAGTTCTTCACCATTTAGTGAAAACTGCAATGTAAAAAAAACTTATATTTGTTCAACGCCAGGAATAGAGTCAGAAAAAAAATTAGTAGTTCCCTTAGTTTGAATCGTTTTTCCCAAATAAGTGAGAGAGTTTGCATGAAAAGGAATTCGGAAACACAAATCAAGGCAAAGAATAGTCCATTAGAATATGAAAACATATCACATTCGGAAGAAAATTTTGACCCCATTTCCATATCACTTGAAATTGAAAAGCATTCCTTAGAGGATAATGAAATGAACAAACAAAATGTTACATCAGATAGTTTTAATATTTTTCATTATAAAAAAGAAGAGCAGGTAATTCGAAAAACAAAAAATTACACTTTATTGAAACAATTGTGAAAAGTAACATTTCTTATGAAGCGTTGAGATCATATAGATGTGAATCTAGAGATTTTCGAAAAAAATATGTCAAGGATTGGGCAATAGAAAAATATGTGGGAAAAAACAAATATGTATACTATTATTATAGAAAACATATCGCAGTTATGAAAGCGCGAGTTACATATCCCACATATTCCAGCACGTGGCAAGGATGCTGACCAAGCACCTACGGAGCATCCGTCCATGGAATCTTTCCGTTATCGAATTATTTGTCATTGTCATTATAAATAAGATTCAGGGCCACTAATTGATCAGTCTTGACTTAGTCTTCGCGATTTATTGTACGAATCATTCGTCACAATTATCATACATTGTAATATTTGAAATATATATTGATTCTTTTACATTTTATGTCAGACTCCTCTAAAATACGGTCCGATTCAATCCTTGAAGACGATTCTGATTTAGAGCAAGATTTATTAAACTCTTTCAAAAATCTTAGTATAAAACGAATTTCTATTAATTTGAATACAAATAAGATGGCTACTGTTCCGAATTTTATTCGAAAGATTTGAGCATTATTCCTGAATTCGATGGAAATCCTAACAAACTTCATAGATTTATTGCGGCCTCGGAAGCCTTATTAGGTCATTATTTTGATGTAAATAAAACCAATAACTTAGTAGTTATTTATGGGGCTACAAACAACTGGATTGAAATTAAAAATGCTCTTATTCAAAATTTTAGTGATCAAAGAGATGAAAATAGCTTGAACCAAGGTTTAGTTAATTCTAGGCAAAATTTCAATGAATCCCCTCAAGAATTTTATGAAAGAATTTTACATTTATTGAACACTATTTGCAATTATATTGACCTTCGGTGCAGAGCCGGAGATCAAGAAAGTAAAAGAGTATTTTTCAAAAATCAAGCTTTGAAGACCTTTCTGGCAGGATTAAGAGATCCTTTAGGCCCTATTATAAGAGCTATGCGGCCAGATTCATTAGCACAGGCACTTCAATTCATCCTTGAGGAGGACAATATCAAACACCTTCAAATAGACCAATAAATTTACAACGAAACCCAAATTATACTCCTTCCAGATTTCCAACCCATTCTCAAGTATTCAAAAGACCGACCCAAAACTTTCCGACTCCAATGAGTATTTCTACCAATAATACTGCTTCCAAATTCCGTCAAAATTACTCCACTTCACGCGATTTTCCAAACAGATCCCGTAATCCAGATTTTATCAGCGAAGAATTATTCAACACCGAAAATTTGAATTACGAAAGTATCGAATCGGAACCTACTACTGAAGAAAATTTTCGGACTTTACCAACAAAAAACCCATCGAGTTGATAGAATATCATGTTTCCAATAAACGAGAACTGCCTTTCATATCTATTCAAAATCCTCCTTTGAAACTACTTATAGATACAGGTTCCACTAAATCTTTTATTAATCCTCAACTCGCAAAGCAGTTTTATTCCCAATTCATTTTTCGGAAACCATTCATTGTATCCACTGTCCATCAAACTTCACACCATGAATTTTGTGCTAATATACCAATTTGTCCTGAATTTAACCAACGTGGCGATTTCGAATTTCACACCTTTTATGATGGCCTTATAGGTTTAGATAACATAAAACTTTTAAATGCAACTCTGGATTTTCAAAATTCTAAGTTAATTACACCATCTTCTCTTGTAGCGATTCATTATCATGAAACCGCTGCGAAACTTCCTTTCAAAATTAAAGTTGATTCCAATTCAACAATTATCACTAAAATCCCTGTAAAACCATTATCAGGTGAACCATGGTTCCCAACCAAATTATACAAAATTGTGAAATACCTGAAATTTTAACTTTTTCATGCAATGGATTGGCCAACGTAGAAATTTCGAATAAAACTGATGAAGATATAATATTAATTCTGAATAATCCAATAGACTCTTTTCCCTTTATTACTGATGATTTCGAAATATATCAAATAGATACCAACATTTGCTCAGATAATAGTGACATAGAAAAACTTATTAGAACTGAACATTGAACGAGGAAGAAAAATTTCATATTCTTAAATTATGCAAGAAATATTCCGATATTTTCCAAGGAGAAAATCAAACACTTTCATTATCGAATAAAATTAAACATTGCATCTAAACCAAAGATGACATCCCTGCTTATACGAAATCTTACAGATACCCGTACGTTCATAAAGAAGAAGTAAAAAACCAGATAAATTTGATGTTGAAACAAGGAATCATCAGGCCTAGTCAGTCTCCGTGGTCATCTCCTATTTGGGTAGTCCCTAAAAAGACAGCTGAGACAATAATAATATATACTGACAAACATGAAAATGAGGGTGTCTATCTTCTTTTCTTCCTCTCTTCTAATATGTGCTTTAGGCATACATGTCTGGTCTCCAAATCCCATCTATTATAAAGATATTGGCCTCTTGATGGAACCAGTAGGTGTGGCCCTACATCCTCAAACTGTTGCCACTATCCGCCTTTCCCTAGCTTTCTCGATACCAAGAATCAACATGTCCATAATACAACGGTGTGGGACTCAATCTGCAGTAGTGGCCATGGCAAGTAATGAACTCCAAAAAAATGAGACAATGGCTGAAGGACCGAAATCCAGTAAATCAGGTCGAAGCCCAAACAACACGTTCAGAAAACCAGGCAGAAGCCCCAACAACTCAACCAAGAGTTCCATTCTTCACCTCATAATGGAAGTACTGAGGAGGGAGGAGTTACATATCCCACATATTCCAGCACGTGGCAAGGATGCTGACCAAGCACCTACGGAGTATCCGTCCATGGAATCTTTCCGTTATCGAAGTATTTTTCATTGTCATTATGAATAAGATTCAGGGCCACTAATTGAGCAGTCCTGACTTAGTCTTCGCGATTTATTGTACGAATCATTCGTCACAATTATCATACATTGTAATATTTTGAAATAAAATAATTTTTTTTTAATTACAGTCTCTCCCACAAAACTTAACTCGCGTCAAAATAAACGAAGTTCTTCACCATTTGAAGAACACTGCAATGTAAAAAAAAACTTATATCTGTTCAACGCCAGGAATCGAGTCAGAAAAAAAAATAGTTGTTCCCTTAGTTTGAATCGTTTTTCCCAAATAAGTGAGGGAGTTTGCATGGAAAGGAATTCGGAAACACAAATCAAGGCAAATAGTAGTCCATTAGAATATGAAAACATATCACATTCGGAAGAAAATTTTGACCCCATTTCCATATCGCTTGAAATTGAAAAGCATTCCTTAGAGGATAATGAAATGAACAAACAAAATATTACATCAGATAGTTTTAATATTTTTCATTATAAAAAAGAAGAGCAGGTAATTCGAAAAACAAAAAATTACACTTTATTGAAACAATTGTGAAAAGTAACATTTCTTTTGAAGCGTTGAGATCATATAGATGTGAATCTAGTGATTTTCGAAAAATATGTCAAGGACTCGGATTGGGCAATAGAAAAATATGTGGAAAAAAACAGATATGTATACTATTATTATAGAAAATATGTCGAGGTATGAAAGCGCGTCAAAATAAACGAAGTTCTTCACCATTTAGTGAACACTGCAATGTAAAAAAAACTTATATCTGTTCAACGCCAGGAATCGAGTCAGAAAAAAAAATAGTTGTTCCCTTAGTTTGAATCGTTTTTCCCAAATAAGTGAGGGAGTTCGTATGGAAAGGAATTCGGAAACAAATCAAGGCAAATAATAGTCCATTAGAATATGAAAACATATCACATTCGGAAGAAAATTTTGACCCCATTTCCATATCGCTTGAAATTGAAAAGCATTCCTTAGAGGATAATGAAATGAACAAACAAAATATTACATCAGATAGTTTTAATATTTTTCATTATAAAAAAGAAGAGCAGGTAATTCGAAAAACAAAAAATTACACTTTATTGAAACAATTGTGAAAAGTAACATTTCTTTTGAAGCGTTGAGATCATATAGATGTGAATCTAGTGATTTTCGAAAAATATGTCAAGGACTCGGATTGGGCAATAGAAAAATATGTGGAAAAAAACAGATATGTATACTATTATTATAGAAAATATGTCGAGGTATGAAAGCGCGTCAAAATAAACGAAGTTCTTCACCATTTAGTGAACACTGCAATGTAAAAAAAACTTATATCTGTTCAACGCCAGGAATCGAGTCAGAAAAAAAAATAGTTGTTCCCTTAGTTTGAATCGTTTTTCCCAAATAAGTGAGGGAGTTCGTATGGAAAGGAATTCGGAAACAAATCAAGGCAAATAATAGTCCATTAGAATATGAAAACATATCACATTCGGAAGAAAATTTTGACCCCATTTCCATATCGCTTGAAATTAAAAAGCATTCCTTAGAGGATAATGAAATGAACAAACAAAATATTACATCAGATAGTTTTAATATTTTTCATTATAAAAAAGAAGAGCAGGTAATTCGAAAAACAAAAAATTACACTTTATTGAAACAATTGTGAAAAGTAACATTTCTTTTGAAGCGTTGAGATCATATAGATGTGAATCTAGTGATTTTCGAAAAATATGTCAAGGACTCGGATTGGGCAATAGAAAAATATGTGGAAAAAAACAGATATGTATACTATTATTATAGAAAATATGTCGCAGGTATGAAAGCGCGTCAAAATAAACGAAGTTCTTCACCATTTAGTGAACACTGCAATGTAAAAAAAACTTATATCTGTTCAACGCCAGGAATCGAGTCAGAAAAAAAATAGTTGTTCCCTTAGTTTGAATCGTTTTTCCCAAATAAGTGAGGGAGTTTGCATGGAAATGAATTCGAAAATCAAGGCAAATAATAGTCCATTAGAATATGAAAACATATCACATTCGGAAGAAAATTTTGACCCCATTTCCATATCACTTGAAATTGAAAAGCATTCCTTAGAGGATAGTTTTAATATCCCAAAATCTATCTACCAATTATCTGAAGAAACTCCTAATAGATCTGGCTCGTTACCTACAAATTCCCAGAATGTTTATATTTTACCAAAAACTATGTTCAAAGATAATGACAGATAATTTCGGTTATAATTCTAAACATGTAAGTTATTTTCCTTAAATTTCTTTTTACAATTCGACTCTCAATATATGTTGATTTACTGTTTTGTCTTTGTACTGTTGTTTTCTCTTCCCATGTACTTTTCTGTTGCTGTCTTTTATTTTATTACTGTTTTCATACATCTTTGTATTTGTCTGCAGATGCCTGAAGATGGCCCTAATTTTGTAAAGGCCGAAACATATGTAGCAATTTTAAATCAAGAATTTGGAGCAGACACGAAAATTTAATCTTTTTCATTATCTATCGAACTCCAATGAACAGGATGGATAACAGATTTGAAAAATAATAAGATGGATTAATTTGTTTATCCCTATTATTTGAAAAACCGTATAAACCATTATATCAATAATTATGCAGCATAGTTGCAACAATTATGGTTGCAAAAAATTCATTATCCGCATAGGCAATTATAAAGTAGATGTCTTCTCTTCTTCGTTGAACTTCTGTCATCCTCAGCCAATAACTCTGTGTGTCAGAGTTGTAGAAAGGGATATTGCAAAAAAGACACTTTTATTTAAAAAACCTTCTAAATATAAGAGGAAAACTATTTTGAAATAAAAACACTCTAAAACAATTAGGGAACTTACAGTCTATTAAATCAGATGCAACTGTGAGGAAAATTAATTCCGAAGCGATTGCATACAAGAACAGAGATGCAGACGATATAATAGATTTGATAAAAATGCAAATAGATCACGGAGAATATATTCAAGAAGTAGCTGCACGGCAACTTAGCCACACAATGGCAGCAGCCATTTTTGTGTTTTGTGGCAGATCATATTCCATCTTCCATCTAGTTCGACTATTTCCACTGAATTTAGCTAAGTCAACCTTTCTTAAATTAGTTCCATTTCTGATTCATTATAATTTTTATAACATACATTCATACCGCTCTTAATTTTTTCATTTCTAAAATTTTTAAATTTTTGTTGTTCATAAAATCGATATGGATTCCAAACGCTTTAATATTTGGAGCCAAATAATTGACGCAATATTACTTGAAAAACCTAATTGTTCCTTTGATGACTCGATAAATTTGAATCCCAAAGATCCAATTCTTCACGGAATAAATTCATTTTGTGAAATTAAATCCTTGAAATATCCCAGTGTAATTTATAGATTTATTCAAAGGAATAAGGAATTTTTAAAAAATATTTTTCATTATAAAAAAGAAGAGCAGGTAATTCGAAAAACAAAAAATTACACTTAATTGAAACAATTGTGAAAAGTAACATTTCTTATGAAGCGTTGAGATCATACAGATGTGAATCTAGTGATTTTCGAAAAATATGTCAAGGACTTGTTAAATCGTTTGAGGTATTCATTAACAAACGTTTAGTGGAAGACTGGTTTATTGAACATATTCAATTTATCAAAAATGCGCCGGTACATTCTGTACAACAAACATGTTATACACATGTACAGTTACACCAAAAGTAAAATCAAAGATTGAACACAACTTCATAACAGGGCTCGGATTGGGCAATAGAAAAATATGTGGGAAAAAACAAATATGTTGTGTGTGCTTATTCTAATGTCAATTTTGTATTTTTTAGAGTCCTGAAGAAGACCCTAATCAGGGTCGAAACGTTAACGAATAAGATGAAATAAATAAGAGAAAACCTTATATAATCAATTTCCCTTCACCCCTCAAACTAAAGAATATTCAACTTTCTGGGAATTACACTAAGTTCACAACAAATATGTATACTATTTTTATAGAAAATATATCGCCGGTATGAAAGCGCGTCAATATAAACGAAGTTCTCCACCATTTAGTGAATACTGCAATGTAAAAAAAACTTATATCTGAATCGAGTCAGAAAAAAAAATAGTAGTTCCCTCAGTTTGAATCGTTTTTCCCAAATAAGAGAGGGAGTTTGCATGGAAAGGAATTCGGAAACAAATCAAGGCAAATAGTAGTCCATTAGAATATGAAAACATATCACATTCGAAAGCAAAATTTTGACCCCATTTCCATATCACTTGAAATTGAAAAGCATTCCTTAGAGGATAATGAAATGAACAAACAAAATATTACATTTGATAGTTTTAATATCCCAAGATCTATCTACCAATTATCTGAAGAAACTCCTAATAGATCTGGCTCGTTACCTATAAATTCCCAGAATGTTTATATTTTACCAAAAACTATGTTCAAAGATCGCAGCATTTTCGAAGGGACATCTCAAATTGACCGTACCTTATGGCCGATCACAATGAAAAATAATAAGCTGGATTAATTTGTTTATCCCTATTATTTGAAAAAACGTATAAACCATTATATCATAATTATGCAGCATAGTTGCAACAATTATGGTTGCAAAAAATTCATTATCCGGATAGGCAATTATAAAGTAGATGTCTTCTCTTCTTCTGTCTGTCTTTCTGTCATCCTCAGCCAATAACTTTGTGTGTCAGAGGAGTAGAAAGGGGTATTGCAAAAAAGACACTTTGATTTAAAAAACCTCGTGAATATAAGAGGAAAACTATTTTGAAATAAAAACACTCTAAAACAATTAGGAAACTTACAGTCTATTAAATCGGATGCAACTGTGAGTAAAATTAAATCCGAAGCGATTCAAGGACAAGGACAGAGATGCAGACGATATAATAAATTTGATAAAAATGCAAATAGATCATGGAGAATATATTCAAGAAGTAGCTGCACGGCAACTTAGCCACACAATGGCAGCAGCCATATTTGTGTTTTGTGGCAGATCATATTCCATCTTCCATCTACTTCGACTATTTCGACTGAATTCAGCTAAGTCAACCTTTAGTTCCATTTCTGATTGATTATAATTTTTATAACATTCATACCGCCGCTCTTAATTTTTTCATTTCTAAAATTTTCATTGTTCATAAAATGGATATGGATTCCAAACGCTTTTATATTTCGAGCCAAATAATTGACGCAATATTACTTGAAAAACCTTTTTGTTCCTTTGATGACTTGATCAATTTGAATCCCAAAGATCCAATTCTTCACGGAATAAGTTCATTTTGTAAAATTAAATCCTTGAAATATCCCAGTGTAATTTATAGGTTTATTCAAAGGAATAAGGAAACTTTAAAAAATATTTCTCATTATAAAAAAGAAGAGCAGGTAATTCGAAACACAAAAAATTACACTTTATTGAAACAATTGTGAAAAGTAACATTTCTTATGAAGCGTTGAGAGACAAAACTTAACTCGCGTCAAAATAAACGAAGTTCTTCACCATTTAGTGAACACTGCAATGTAAAAAAAACTTATATCTGTTCAACGCCAGGAATCCAGTCAGAAAAAAAATAGTAGTTCCCCTAGTTTGAATCGTTTTTCCCAAATGAGTGAGGGAATTTGCATAGACAGGAATTCGGAAACAAATCAAGGCAAATAATAGTCCATTAGAATATGAAAACATATCACATTCGGAAGAAAATTTTGACCTCATTTCGATATCACTTGAAATCGAATATTGATTCCTTAGAGGATAATAGATTCCTTAGAGGATAATAGATTCCTTAGAGGATAATAGATCTGGCTCGTTACCTACAAATTCCCAGAATGTTTGTATTTTACCAAGAACTATGTTCAAAGATCGCACCATTTTCGAAGGGACATTTCAAATTGACCGTACCTTATGGCCGATCACAATGAAAAATAATAAGATGGATTAATTGGTTTATCCCTATTATTTGAAAAAACGTATAAACCATTATATCAATAATTATGCAGCATAGTTGCAACAATTATGGTTGCAAAAAATTCATTATCCGCATAGGCAATTATAAAGTAGATGACTTCTCTTCTTCGTTGAACTTCTGTCATCCTCAGCCAATAACTTTGTGTGTCAGAGGATTAGAAAGGGATATTACAAAAAAGACAATTTTATTTAAGAAACCCTCTGAATATAAGAGGAAAACTATTTTGAAATAAAAAAAACTCCAATACAATTAGGGAACTTACAGTCTATTAAATCGGATGCAACTGTGAGGAAAATTAAATCCGAAGCGATTGCATACAAGGACAGAGATGCAGACGATATAATAGATTCGATAAAGATGCGAATAGATCACGGAGAATATATTCAAGAAGTTTATTTGCCATTCAACGTAAAAAGGAGGTGGGGTTTGGATGGAACTTGAGACACATAATGTAGATGGGCTAGGCTGGTGTAATGACCAAACGAATGGAGCTTATTTGATAAACGATCCTTTATACAATGGAATCAATGAGCTACCTGTTTATGCGGGGCTAGATGCCTTACGGATGCGATGAGAGGAAAAAGCAAAGCTGATCCCATACACGCATTATTAACGTATATAACAAATTGACGTTATTGAAAGCGTGTCAAAAAATGAACAATTTTATATTAAGTCGCAACAGACAGCGTTGATAGAAAGCCCAAATTTCTTAGAGAAATGAAGAGAGTATTTTTTTATTCGGCGGTTATAAACTTGACGAAAACACAAAGAATATTTTCCGTTTTCGAAATGATACCCTTGGAAAACAATTCTCAAAATCTTCAATGATTTCAGAGTATATTGTGAGAAAGATAATAGGTGGCCTGTATTTGGGGCAGTCGTGACCGACTTCCGTTATGCTAATTTACATGCAATAAGCAAATCTTGCAATAGATACACCCTCTTAGAATATCTCCAAAAGTGTTTTGTCATATGTACAGCGGAGACTGAGCTCCCTGATTCATTCATAACTATTAATTAATGCTGTTCTCATTTCAAGTTATCAGAAAACACGCTGATGAATGTTTCACTGATAGAAATAAAGGCAACTTCGTTCAAAGTGAAGATCTAATAGTACAAGTTATGAATTTTGAAGCTGAATAATGGTTTCATCATTTTTCTCTTCTTTTATTGAACCCGTTCGTGAATGACGAATAAGATCTCAGATCCCACGAATATGTTTCAACTTTATGCAGAAGTATCAAAAGAATATATACAGGATGTCCCAGAACTCAACGTCAAGCCGAAATGGGGTGGCAGGATTGATTGTAACCATCATAAGAAAAATCAGAAGAAAATCTATCCCATGCAGTTTGAAAATTATGGGCATTTAAAAAAAAAACTAGAAATTTGGTCGAAGTGTAACCATTTGTCGGTTATTGTGGTTAATTTTTATAATTTTTGTTTATTTGAGCTTTGGAACCGTAACCCGTACCATTTCTAGAATTACAGTCAAAAGTAATGACACAATTGCCCCAAGTTTCTCAGAATTAATACTATTTGTTAAACTATGAATTTAAAATTTTCAAAATTTGTCAACTTTTATAGGCCCTCCTTTAAAAAAAAATGTACTAGAGTGCTTTGGCAAATGCCATTAAAAGTTGGCGCGTTTAATCAGGATTGTAAAATGGTACAATACTTGTTAGTTTCATACTGAAAAAAAAAAGAAGAAGAAAATAAAAACCTCAAGTAACCCGATTTTTGCTAACCCATTCTACTCAGTCAAAATGTTTTTTATTCGCACAAGTTCTTGGTAGTTTCTTAATTTTGCGGCAAAATGATGAGAGAGATGGGTAGTGGACATGTTTGCTAAGAGCGGGCGAGACAGATAGTGACGCCACGCAGTGAGACGATGATGCGTCATTTACACGAGTGGTGCACCGTTCACTCACGGAGAGCGGCCATTTCCCGAATCAAATACGGGCTGGAGGTAGACCTCGCTTTCCTTACGAGCAAGAAGTGTTGGAAGAGGTCGCAGATGATCAGTTGATGTGTACGAGTTGTCAGAACACGATCTCGCTGAAGTGGTCGATCCATTACCGGAGCACGCTTCCTCAATTTCATCAATGTACCCTCTAGGTTTGGGGTTAGTAGACTTCACTCCCATTAAGGAGTCTTCTCCTGCGTTATCTCAAGGTGTCAGCGAGGTTGACATTTTTACAGCTGACTTAAAGAAAGCGGTTGCCTCCCAAAAAGACTTGGAGTGAGTTTACATTGGTAACATCATATTAACCAATGCAATACAAGTTCCGATATTTCTTCACACAGAGTTTGGAGTGAAGGAATTTTATTTGAATCTTTAGTTCAGCAAACACAAAAAAATCATTTCATCAAATATAATTTTTTATATAAAACTTTCTCTCATTCTACAAAAAATTTCATTAAAACATAATTAATATCCACAAATCCTCTTGATTATCATTCACACTTGCAAATTAAAACAGAAAGTTCACGATACCTCATCTTGAAGCAGAAGAAGAAGTGGTCATTATTCGACATCGTCATTGAAAGAGGATCAGAAAAAGATATTTTTACGAATGTTGAAAGCTTGCTCGAGAAAATTGAAAAATTCTAAACCTTCGAATATTTACGATGATTTAGTAATTGAAGGTAACAAATAAATAATAGACGACAATTCCAAAGAGCATCTATTTTACATGGGCGGACCTGGTGGAAAGGAAAAAACTCATCTTTACAATACTCTCATAACCGTCTACTTGCGGTTGAGGAGTACAATCCTCATGTTCGCAATTTATTAAAACACTTATACCTCTGGCCTATTTCTCTGTACTCTCGCGTCTTCTCTTTAATATTCAGTATTCTAACCTTCGCGTTTTCTGATAGAATAAAGAGGCTCTCGCAATCAATTTTCGATTGATTGCTCTATCACTGTGTAACCGTTGTGTTGATATTGGATTTATTGAACTCCTCAACGTCTAACTCTGACATCAAGTGACTTCTCATTTGAACTGCTCTGGACCATCTCTTGTTTTTAGTTGAATAATGTCTCTCTGAGTTTATAGATGTGGTTAATATTAGTTGCTTTTACTGTATTAGCTTCATGCAGGTGACATATTCATTTTATGATTGTGAACGATACTCAAATAAGTGTTTTTATACCATCTCCAACTCAATTATCTTTACATACAGTCCACTACTCTTTAGTTACAAAATCATAACACCCTCGATTTTGAACAAGTGGCTATTATTCGACATCGTCATTGAAAGAGGATCAGAAAAAGATATTTTTACGAGTGTTGAAAGCTCGCGCGAGAAAAATTTTAATCCTTCGAATATTTACGATGATTTAGTAATTGAAGATAACAAATAAATAATAGACGACAATTCCAAAGAGCATCTATTTTATATGGGTGAACCTGGTGGAACGGAAAATACTCATCTTTACAATACACTCATAACCGTTTTACGGGACGTTTTCTAAACAGTCTACTTGCGGTTGAGGAGTACAATCCTCATGTTCGCAATTTATTAAAACACTTATACAGCACATATAATATGGGACGAAGCTCCTACGACTCCTAAATTTGCCTTTGAAACAGACATTTGAAAGATATCATGAGAAGATGGGTGGAAATTGTTGTTTGTGCGGAGAGGATTTCAGACAAATTTTACCCATCCTAATAGGCGGTACACGAAATGACATCATGAATCAAACGCTCAAAGCTAGCGAGTTATGGTCGTCATTTGTTAAATTACAATTGACCGAAATCATGAGAGTGGCAAATCATCTAGAATTGGCAAAACACATTCCGACTTAAATAATTTATCATTTGACGAATGGTTATCACAACTAGGTAATGGGTCTTTCGTAAAACTCAATAAGAGGAGCGATATAAACAGTTCCGTAGACGATGAAGAAGACACCTCGAGACGTAATTTTATAAGTGGCTATTATTCGACATCGTAATTAAAAGAGGATCAGAAAAAGATATTTTTACGAGTGTTGAAAGCTTGCTCGAGAAAATTGAAAAATTCTAATCCTTCGAATATATACGATGGACCTGGTGGAACGGAAAAAACTCATCTTTACAATACTCTCATAACCG
Source organism: Coccinella septempunctata (assembly GCF_907165205.1). Taxonomy (NCBI): domain Eukaryota; kingdom Metazoa; phylum Arthropoda; class Insecta; order Coleoptera; family Coccinellidae; genus Coccinella; species Coccinella septempunctata. Next base: position 5,404,618 of record NC_058190.1, on the reverse strand, counting down.
TTTTACGGGACGTTTTCTGAACAGTCTACTTGCGGTTGAGGAGTACAATCCTCATGTTCGCAATTTATTAAAACACTTATACAGCACATATAATATGAGACGAAGCTTCTACGACTCCTGAAAGAATCGACGTCTGACCACCTCATGCCTCCTCAAGATGAGGCCTCCTCACTCGACCCCCCAAAGGAGGGACCAAGGACCCGCTCAAGGTCACGCCTCGTGACGCCAGGCTCAATGATCAAAATGTCTACTCAACTGAACCGCCTCAACATCATGAAGGACATCTCAGCTGGACTCGTTGACGAGCCCAGTGAATGGACCACCTCAAAATTAGACAGCCTCCAAGAACGCCTCGACGAACAGCACAAAGGTTTTTTAAAAACCCACACTCACTTTGAGAACGCCTGGCCGGAGTCCCAAATCGAGCATCCCTACTTCTCGAACGACATGTTCGTGGAAGAAGAGTTCCTGCACGCCTCATCGTCATCTCGCATCCGTCATCTCAAGGAAGCACTCGAGCCCCCTCAACCGTCATCTCAACTGTTTCGTCGACGTCCGCTCAGCCACGCTTCCCAGATATTCCTCTTCCGGTCTTCTCAGGCGACTACTCTAGTTGGCCAGGATTCAAGGACCTCTTCCAGTCCCTCGTAATCCAGAACTCCTCAATCTCAGATGTCGAGCGTCTCCATTATCTACGATCATCTCTTCAGTCCACGCCTCTTAAGCCCTCACTGGCGCCTCGTTTCCCATAGCTTGGGACAGCCTCCTCTCTCAATATGAGAACAAACCTCTTCTCTTGGCAGCTCTTTGCGACAAGATCTTCTCAGCGCCTCAATGTTCTCCTCAAGAAAATCCTCGTCTTTACTACAAGACACTCCTCACCAACCTTGTAGAAGCTCTACAAGGTTTGACCGCTCTCGGCCAGTCACTAGACTCATGCGACTTTCTGCTGGTATACGTGATCACCAAACATCTCGACCGCTCAACTCGCGAAAAGTGGGAGTCCCAATTGGGATCCTCCACCGAATCGCCACCTCTCACCAAACTTATGGACTTCCTCCAGGCCCATACCCGCTCCTTGGAGTGGCTGGAAGAACCTGAAGACTCCTCAAAAACGCCTGCCTCAAGACCTAAAACGTCGTACTCGCACGCTGCCGCCTCTGTCACCTCATCCAAAGCCTCTTCATCGAAAGTCTGCTCAAAGCCCGTCTCGGGTGTTGTGCCACCTCGTGTTGTGGCGAAAAGCGCCGCTAAGTCTCCTCAGCGACCAGTTCGCTCCAATGGCTTGCCTTCCTATAATTGTGACGACTGCGGTGATGAACACTTCATTGTCCTCGCTACCACAGCCGTCACCCATCGGAAAGAAACGAAGTGGTTCATCGAAGACAGTTGTGCTACAATTGTCTAGGCCGTCACAATGTCCGCTCATGTAGGTCTCATCAAACATGCCGGTTATGCTCGGACCGACATCACTCCTCACTCCATGACCACATCACCATGGTCTCCTCAGCCAGAACGCCTCAAGCCTCCTCATCTAGGCCTACTTCTAAACCCAGTGAAGCTAAGCCAGTCACCTCAAGAAGGGCCTGAAAAGTTCGGGCAGTCGTCAAAACTCCTCTTAGACAACTCACCTCTCTCTCGACTGCTCTAGCCCACGTTCTCACCCCAGTCACCTCGCACCAAGCAAGACTCCTCATCGATTCTGGATCGGAACTCTCGTTCATCTCTGAAGACTTCTTAAGAAGTTTTCTTTTTCAGAAAGAAGTGGAATACTTCAAGGGGTGCAGCCAAGAATTCCACACGTACACAAACAAGAATGAAAAGAATCGAGCCTTCACAATAAGAGGGCTCGAAAATGAACCAGATATCGAAGAGATAAAACTAGAACTTGTCCAAGAACATAACATCGCCGCCCGTGGAGGTGCATAGGCTGAAAGGCACCAGATCGCCCATCTATATGACTCTGGTGACTTCCTCAAATCCGTAGAACATTTTTGGTCGGTCGAAAAATCAAAACAAATATTAGATTTCAAGGTTTGTTGGCCCGTAACTTCAAGAGGATCGTGGATGAAATATTGCATTTTTATATCTAAAAACCTGAAAAGTTTTGTTCTAGAGTTGAGTTGAGGTTAAGGCCACAGAACATTAAATACTAGATTAGGAGTCTAGCTTGATTGTTTTTGTATAGACACCATGGTTTTTGTCTATAAATGAATCAAATTCAGAAATAAAAAAGATGCCACCACAACCAAAACGACAGATTTTTCTGACGAGAGGGATGCCAGAATTTACGAGAACCCAGGACCAGATTGGGGTAGCCCTGACGGCGATTGTCCAGGTTGTCACAAAATTGCTCCAGGTCGAAGGTGAAAAGGACCTACCTGTTGTAGAGAGCCTGTCAGAAGCAGGGAAGATACTCGCAACTGTGCATCACGAGCAATCTCTGCTTCGAAGAAATCTTATTATTCCTCACTTAAATAAGAACTTGAAAGATTCCCTATCAGAGTTCAGTATGGATGGCTACCTTTTTGGAGGAAACCTAATAGAGAAAATAAGGAAGGGCAAAGAACTACATAAAGCCGCCACGGAGTTGAAGGTACCAGACTCCACTAAGGCCAAATAACAAAAAATCATTTAAACTACTGCTTCAGAAAGAACGGTCGGCATTCATTGGCAGGCAGAAGTAGCCTCAGAGGAAGGACAGGTACAAGCAGAAGTACCAGAGGGTGTCGACATAACACCAGATGGACCACGAATACCGGAAGTCCTCCAACCTACGGAGATAAAGGTAAATAGAGTGGCAGGGCTTTTAAGATTTTTCAGTCATATCTGGAGAAATTATACTTCTGACCCAGTTATCTTGTCATGGGTAGAGGGTTATAAAATTGCCTTCAAGGTACAGTAAGAATTCTTCAAATATATATTGTGATGACATCGCAGACTTCAAGGGGTGCAACCAAGAATTCCACACGTATACAAACAAGAATGAAAAGAATTGAGCATTCACAATAAGAGGGCTCGAAAATGAACCAGTGGCCCGATTCTCGAGTCCATGCGCTGCGTAAAGTATACGAGAGTATACGAGCGGCGCATGGATGAGAGCGCATAGAACCCATTGGATCTTTTCTCTAAACCATCGGCAACGTATACGTTACGGAAATGGGCGACTCGTACGATACATTTTGGCAACATCGCAAAATTGTGGGTTGTTCTGCATTGAATTAAGCTGCGCATGTCGCTCAGGTAATACTTTGAATTAAAAATGGTTCAGTTTAAGCTAAGAAAACTTTGGTTTGGAAAGAATAAGAGCAACATTATTTCAATTACTTCTCGTCACGTGTATTGCTGAAAATTTCTGATTATAACATTCTAAGGTGAGAATAGTTAGAATTATTTGTGTACTGTGTAGTGAAGGGTGAACAAGTGCGATTTCAAAATGACGACTCCATTACGCACAGGTAAAATAAGCGAGCAGCAGAAAGCGGCTCTTATAGATTACATTGCACAAAATGAGCAATTAAAGAGTGGTAAATTCACTCAAGAATTCACATATAAAAAAGCTCAAAATTGCTGGAAGGAACTGGCAATAATACTCATGGTGGTGCTGAAAAAGGTTGGCGCCAATGGAGGAAGGTGAGAAGAGAAACACAATGTTTCACATATAGATATTTAGTTGTAGATCAGAGATTCATATGTGTATAAAAGAAATTATTAATTTACATATTCACACTATTCTAGACATGGCATGATTTGCGCACGAAAACAAAATCTAAAAGTGCTGCTATAAAGGCTCACAGAGAGGGCACAGGAGGCGGTGAAGCATTCAAAGAATGTCTTACTGCAACGTAGGAGAGAATTGTGGAATTGATGTGCCCCACTTCCATTGCGGGCCATCAGGATACTTTCGAGTCGAAGGTGGTAAATGTAAGTATATTTGAACATTGTGTATACAAATTGTCACAGTATTTTATGAATCTTAATCTATTGGGTGTGTGCATTATATTTATTTCAAATCACAGATTTCAGTCGACCCTGATGTGTCCACAATTTCACCTGCGGATTGCGGCATTAATAGTGAAGCAACTATTGATGTGGAGACGGAAGACAATAGTAGTTTTGACTCAGGTATTCATACTTTCGAAACAATAGTGCTGATTATATAATAAAATTGATCAATTATTACTTCATTTATTTTTATATTTTTCAGTTACCAGAAGAACAAGGAGGGACAGGAAAATTTTAAAAGCAAATGTGGAGGCCACCAAAAACTTAATTCAGATTGGCCAAGACCAACCCAAGATGCAGCAGTGGTTTTATGAGAGAACAGTGGAATTCATGGAACGACAGACAACTGCGATGGAACAGATGGGAGCAAACATGACAAAAATGGGAGCCAGCATTGAAAAAATTGCTGCCTCTGTTGAGCAACGTCTCAAATAAAATGAATAAGATTTAAAAATAGATCTTGACATCATTCGTAAGTCTGCGTATGCGCATAGCTGCGAATGCTCTATTAGCGAATACCTACTTCCTAAAAGTGATATTCTTGACAACCCTTCGCAAAACCCTGAGAACGTCACGTTTGTGTGTTGGAAAGAAACTGTTTATAAAATAAATGAATAAATAAATTTATCTTATTTTAATCGATACAAAATGAGATCTCCTATCAGTCCAGTCAAAAGCAGGTGTTGAGATAAATTCATCACAGTAAAGCAAAACCAAATCCCTTACTCATTCAGAATTCTCGACAACAATAAATATGTCAAATTCAATTGGTTTATTAGTCAACAATATTAGTGCTGGCGGTCAAAGTGTTGAATAACATACCCCAGCAGTTTTCGACTGTGAGAACCATATTATGTACTTTGCTATTAGAACCTAAATACTGTATATAAGCATGTTTTAGGAATAAGATATTTCTCTTTCCTCTCCGTCTTAGTTAGTTCAGGTTTGATATTCACTGAGAGTATAGATCGACCTCCGTTAAATCGATTGAATCAATATACAGATTGTTTCACAAAGTGCGTTTCATTGAAGAACAATTTATCCTAAACCAACCTAATTTCCAACAGCAGGCATACAAATGTCTCGATGGAGCAGAAAGAATTGTTACTGGATTTCATGAAGGAATATCCCAAACTGATGCCTGTTCTGAGTAGATCGGAATTAACTCCTGAGCAGGATACGCTTTACAAAATTCATAGAAATATTCCATCGAAATTATTCCTGAAAACTATATTGAAAAGTATTGTTAGTTTTATATTTAAAATGTCACTAGAGACATCTATTGATTTAAGGCTGAACAATCATGTCAAGTAACTTAACTCTATGGTCTGAATGACAGATGTGTGTATTCGATGTAGGCTGAATAAAAGGAGTCAGTCTTTTAGCTGACGCTCGAGAGTTCATGTCGTTTCAATAAACTTTCTAGAATATCCACTATTTTTCTTAACAGGTTATGGGCCCAGGACGAAAGTTTTAGTAGTTTATTTGAGAAACGCGAATTACATCGAGTGCTAAAATGGCCACGAGTTTTTTAACGTGTGTCCCAAAACTGATGGGTCGTGAGAACTATGCAGATTGGGCTTTCGCTCTGCAAAACGTGTTCGTTCTAGAAGGACTCACGGAGTGCATCAGTGGTACGCAAACAGACAATGTGTTAATCGGTAAGGCTAAAGCCAAAATGATTCTTACATTAGACGCTTCGCTTTACATCCATGTGAAAGATTGTGATTCGGCTAAAGAAGTGTGGGACAAACTCAGAAACTTGTACGAGGACAGTGGTTTCGCGCGAAAAATTGGTTTGCTCAGAAAATTAATCTCGTTACGTTTGGACAATTGTGAATCAATGGAACATTATGTGAATCAAGTGATAGACACATCCCAGAAGTTGGATAGATCCGGTTTCAAACTCAGTCAAGAATTGATCGGAAGCTTGATGCTTGCCGGTTTAACGGAAAGATTTGAACCCATGGTGATCGCCATTGAACATTCTGGAATAGACGTTACTGCAGATTCCATTAAGTCCAGGTTGTTGGATATGCACCTAGGTGGCGCTGGTATTGCAGAAAACACTACAGCTGGAGCATTCGCCAACAAAGCTTTCAACAAAGGTAACAGAGGTGGCAGCACCAACAAGAAAAACAAAAACAAAAGTGAGGTTACTTGTTATAAATGCAAGAAAACAGGTCACTTTATGAACAAATGTCCAGAAAACAAAAAGAAGGAAGATTCGAGCAGTGCTTTTAATGCAGTTTTTATCAGTGGAGTATTTAACAAAACGGATTGGTATGTTGATTCAGGATGCAGCATGCATATTACTTCCAGAAAGGACTGGCTGAAGAACATACAGCGAAATCCAGAATTGAAAGAAATTACTGTGGCTAACGATAATAAACTAGCTGTAGATTGCTCAGGTGACATTGAAATAGAAACTGTAGTTGATAAAAAACAGAATTCTATTACAATTCGTGACGTTGTGTATGTTCCTGGTATGATGACAAATTTGCTGTCTGTGAGTCAGCTCATCAGAGGAGGAAATACTGTCAAATTTCACCAAAAAGGATGTGATATTTACAACGTGAAAAAGCAATTAGTGGCTACAGCATGTCTAGTAAACAATGTGTATAAGTTAAATTATACTGAAACTAAGTCGACTATGCTAGTAAATATGGCTGTTTCCTTAGAAACATGGCACCGAAGATTTGGTCACTTAAATTACAAGGATCTTAACTTAATGAGAAATGGTCTTGTGAATGGTCTAGATTGCAAAGAAAATTCAAAGAAAAACGAAGTTTGCGAAGTCTGTTGCGAGGGAAAACAATCAAGATATCCATTTAACCATCCGGGAAGCAGAGCAACTTCAGTATTGGAATTGGTTCATGGAGATCTATGTGGACCAATGGAAGTAACATCCCTAGGAGGTTCAAGATATTTTTTCATCTTGGAAGATGATTATACAAAAATGGTCTTTGTATATTTCCTCAAAAGCAAAGATGAGGCCTTCGACAGATTTGTGGAATTCAAAACGTATGTAGAAAATCAGAAGAATTCTAAAATAAAATGTTTCAGGAGCGATCAAGGAACTGAATTTGATTCTAATAAATTCAAAGCATTTTATAAGAAACATGGAATATTACATCAGCAAACAAACGCATATTCACCTCAACAGAATGGAACTTCAGAACGAATGAATCGAACCATTGTTGAGAAGGCTCGTTGCTTATTGTTTGATGCAAATATGAAGAAACTCTTTTGGGCAGAAGCTATGGCAAGTGCAGTGTACTTAAGAAATCGTTCTGCTGTTTCAGGGATTGATAAAACGCCATATGAAATGTGGTTTAACCAGAAACCTGATGTCACAAGAATAAGAATATTTGGAAGTAAAGCAATGGCCATGATTCCCAAAGAGGAAAGACTAAAATGGGACAAGAAATCAAGAAAAATGGTATTGGTTGGCTACAGTGATAACATTAAAGGATACAGATTGTATGATCCTAGCACAAGGAAGGTGATTGTGAGTAGAGATGCAGTTATAGAAGAAACTCCATCAAGATCAATGATATTAATTGAACCGTCACCAGAACCAGTGGGGGCTCAGGTCAGCGAAAACCAGTTAGCTGAAGAACAATCAGTAGAAGAAGAAGAAGTATCCAATGAAGTGTCATCAGAAATAAGAAAATCAAGTAGGAAGCCAAAACCCAAACTATATGAAGACTATGTCACTTTTGCATGTGCAGGAGTTTGTAATCCAGAAGATCCAGTAACGGTGGAAGAAGTTTTTTCTTCTCCAGATTCTGATCTATGGGAAAAGGCGATGTCCGAGGAAATGCAGTGTTTCGAGACAAATGATGCCTGGGAGCTGGTGGATGATGTTCCAGAGTCTGCAACAATAGTTCCATGCAGGTGGATTTTCAAGAAGAAGACCAGTGAAAGTGGCGGAGTGAAGTATCGTGCGCGGTTAGTGGCGAAAGGGTGCGTACAAAAGTTCGGTATTGACTACAATGATGTATTCTCTCCGGTAGTAAGACATTCTAATTTGCGGTTGTTGTTTTCATTAGCTGTAAGTTTGAACTTGAAAATTGTGCATCTAGATGTTAAGACTGCTTTTTTGAATGGGTCACTTGATCAGCCAATTTATATGAAACAACCAGAAGGTTTTATTGTAGAAGGACAAGAACACAAGTTTTATAAATTGAAAAAGGCTGTTTATGGTCTTAAACAGGCATCTAGAGCCTGGAACCATAAAGTTAATCAAACTCTATCAAAATTAGGCTATAACAGATCGAATCTTGAATATTGTTTATTTATAAAGAAAGATGAAAATTCAGTAAGTTATATTGCATTGTATGTTGATGATTTTTTGGTTTTCTCTAGTAATGAAAGTGAACTTGAGGATTTGAAGATAAAATTAAGTCAAGAATTTGATATCAAAGATTTAGGTGAAGCAAAATTTTTCTTAGGAGTAAGAATAGATAGAAATTACGAAAAAGGCAAAATCTATTTAGATCAAGAACGATATATTGATAAAATATTGTCTAGTTTTGGTATGGAGAATTGTAAAACTGTAAAAACTCCATTAGAAAGCCCTTTGAACTTAGATAAACAACAAAAATCAGATAAAGATTTAAGTAAGTTGCCTTATCAGAAGCTAATAGGGAGTCTTATGTATTTGTCAGTTTTAACCAGGCCTGATATAACATATGCTGTCAATTATTTGAGTCAATTTAATAGTGATTATTCAGAATACCATTGGCAATGTGCAAAAAGGATTTTAAGGTACTTGAAAGGTACAAAACATTTAAAATTAACTTATTCTAAAGATGTAAATTTGAATTTAGAAGGTTATGTAGATTCCGATTGGGGATCTGATAAGTTAGACAGAAAATCATACACAGGCTATGTTTTTAAATGTTCAGATGGTGCAATTTCTTGGAAAAGTTGTAAACAAAAAACTGTGGCATTATCAAGCACCGAGGCTGAATATATGGCCATAAGTGATGCTTCTAAAGAAGCAATTTATTTAAGAAATCTTATGAATGAAATTCATGGTAGCATTAATTGTATAACTTTGTATAATGATAATCAAGGTGCGAACAAATTATGTTACAACCCAGTGTTTCATGAACGTTCTAAACATATAGATCTAAAATACCATTTTATTAGAGATAATATTGAAAGAGAAATTGTTAAAGTTGATTATTTGAGTACAAATGAAATGGTAGCAGATATTTTGACAAAGAGTCTTGGGAATGTCAAGCACTCTTATTTTGTTGAAAATTTAGGATTAAGACATTTTAAATAAGTGGGGGTGTTAGTTTTATATTTAAAATGTCACTAGAGACATCTATTGATTTAAGGCTGAACAATCATGTCAAGTAACTTAACTCTATGGTCTGAATGACAGATGTGTGTATTCGATGTAGGCTCAATAAAAGGAGTCAGTCTTTTAGCTGACGCTCGAGAGTTCATGTCGTTTCAATAAACTTTCTAGAATATCCACTATTTTTCTTAACAAGTATGGTGCTCAATTAAATTCATTGAAAGAACTATAGAATCAGGGTAGATTAGATTTATTGAGAAAAACTTGAATGATTTTACCAAAAGCTTCACCAACAGTCAACTGCAAAATATAAATAAACCCCCTACTGTAAAATCGACAGATTTGAAAAACTTAATTATATTGGTAATAGAAAAGTTCAAATGGTGGGGATAAAGATTTGTGCCACAGTTTGTGATCAAGGCAGTATCAATAGAAGTGCTCTAACTTCGTTGGTTGTAGACTGCACAAATGAGAAACCTTCGTCCTATCATTTTTATGTTAATGGGCATACTATCTTTACCATCTTTAATGTGCCCCACCTAAAAAAAAAATACTAGGAATGCACTAATCAAGTGAAAATTTAATTTCGACATGGAAAGTTTGCGAGTATGGAACACATCAAGCAAGCTTTCCTTTCAGACAAGATGAACCGGACTTATAAATTATTAAATAGATTAAATGACAATCATTTGAATTGTAATGACACATACAAGAAAATGAAGGTGAATGTGGCTGCCCGACAACAAAGCCACACAATGGCAGCAGCCATTGAGACTTTTTATACGTGTGGGGAGTTGAGGACTGATGCATTGGGAACTGCAGAATTTTGCCACATTATTGATCATTTATCTGACTCACTCAATAGTTCTCTATTCCATAATTTTGAAGGGAAAAAGGTAAGGTCTGCCTTATTCGTAATTCACCTGATTTAGAGTTTTGGTCCGAAATTTTGCTCAAGTCAGTAACTGGAAAGTTTTGGGAAATGAGGTATGTAAAAACAATTTTGAATTCATTGAGGGCAAACAATTATAAGGTCGGTAATGGTTCTTAGAAATCTTCATCAAGATCCTATAGAAAATCTTTTCAGTCAAATAAGGCAACATATCAGGAAGGTGTATGAGATCGACGGGAGGTGTCTCTTGAAATTGACAGACAAACATTTAAATCCGAACGGCTTCGAAAAAATGAGTGTTAAACTAGCTGCTCAATTGTTGAGTCACGGTGTAGCCGAAACAATCAAAGTTTGAGGAGTGGTTAGCTAGTTTCTAAGACAGGAGAGAATACCGCTTATTTTGTAGATACGGTAAATAATTAATTCGATTCATTGAACTGCAATTCATTCAGTAATAATGATCCTAATAAAAGAGTTCTTTGTAATAGAAACCCTCAAATTATGGAAGTTATGAATACTGGATATGAATTGATAAGCAAATTATATAAGATTGATAAGAGCGGTCGCCCCTTTAGACCTTCAAGTTTCGATGGATTTCTACAAACCATTCAAGCATAATGAGCAGAAAAATAAATTCATATTTACTTGTCGCCTCAATCAAGATCCTCTTGAAAATCAGTTTTCCATTTATAGGCAAAAGGGAGGTTATAATAGAAACCCCACTGTGCGTAAATTCAGGGCATCATTCAAAATAAATTTAATTGCGAATTTGGTCAGATCATCAGTTAATGCAAATTCTGGGACTAATATTGATAGTGATGAGTGTTTTTTGGATGTGGATGACATTAGTGGTCAATATTCTGAAACTTTGGATAATGCCGTGAGTGAAGAAGCTGAAAAGCCTGAAGTTCAAAATGCAGATGCTGATTTTTCCAGTGCGGAACCTAGGGAGAACTTTTGGGTGAAAAATTCAATTTAGAGATATGTTCGGTGGCATATGTTGCGGGTTACTTATGCAAAAAAGTAACCGATAAATATGAGTGCAAAAATTGTAGTTCTATCGGTTTCCAGAGAAGGAAACAAAGAGGAGAAGAGAATGGTTCAGTATCATGAATTTGATTGAGAGTGACCGAAAATGTTATCTTTGTGAAGATCACTTCAACGTAACAGAATTCACAGATACCTCTACCTTATCACGCAGAGCAGTACAACTGGTAATGGATACCTCAAGTTCCGTTGGTGATAACTCGGAAGAAACTCCAAGTAGTGATATCTTGATGGAATCTTCCATCAATGAAGTCGCAGTGAAACCTTCCACTAGTGATGTCTCAATAAAACTTTCCATGAATAATAACTCAATGTAAATATCCATTAGTGATGCTTCAATGGAACCTTCCATTTGTGACGTCTCAATGGAACCTTCTATGATGACCATAACTACCACCTACCAGATCCATCATTTAATGCAGTCCTTGAACAACGGCAGGTGGAAATGGTGAGTGAAGTCTCAATGGAATCTTCCATTTGTGACGCCTCAATGGAACTTTTTATAGACGACCATACGTACCACCTACCAGGGCCATCATTTGAGCACCTTCAACATAGGCATGTGAAAGTGGTGTAGGTAAAACAGTGAAAAGAGGTATTTTGTCCAAAATCAGTGTTAGAAATCTTTCTCCCAGAAAGAAAAAATTGTATTTTTTTAATAGGACATAGGCACAACGTAGCCATAAACTTCGTAAGTCATTACTTGAGTCAAAACTCAAAGTGAAACAGGTTTATCAATGTGTCCAATTTTAAATGCTCAAAGGTTTTGAAGGGAAGCTGGATCGGGAAGGAGTGCAATTTATTCAAAGCACTTTTAAGAATGCTCAATTAAAAAGACCAACTTGGACACAGTTTATGCTTTAGCCCTTTTCAAAAAAGGACCAAAAGCATATAATTTCTCAAAACAGTCCATTCCCCTTCGTTCAAGAAGCACCATACAAAAGGTGTTGCACAACATCCCTTCTGATGTTGGTTGAATGATGAATTATTAAAAAAACTCAAGAAACATGTATCCAAGTAGGATTAGTTTGAAGAAAAAAGCTGCACTGTCATTTTCGATGAAATTGGTTCGTCAGAACAGGCAGTTCTGGACAGAGCACATGATAAAGTAGTGGGATATGTGGATTTAGGATCATTGGGCCGTAAAAATCTCTTAGCTTACCAAACTCTTGTTTCGATGGTCTCCACAAGAAGTGAAAACAGCCTATAGCATTTTATTGCACTAGGGGTCCTGATTCAACTGCAGATGGAAGCTTTTATTGTTTGAGGTAATTGCTGCATTGCAGGGAATCGGTTTGAAAGTCTTGGTCACTGTTTGGGATCAAGGTCCCACAAATCGCGCAGCAATTAAACAATTATGCCACTCAGATTACCATTTTTATGTGAACCCCGAAGATTTTTTGTTGAAGTCTACCAGGAATGCACTTCTAGAGTATGACATTCAATATGATGACTGCAAATATGCAAAATTGAGCCACATTGTCCAGTGTCATAAAACGAGAAAGTTCCAGTCCATGAGGGAAATCAGGAAAGTTTATTTTAATCTAGATAGGTATCCAATGCTCAAAAGGAGGGTCTCTTGCTGCCCGAACATTGGGCAACACTGTTATAGCAGCTATAGAGGCAATGATTGGATTGAAAAATTGCCGAGTGAAGCCACATACACAGCAGAATTTGTTCTTGGTATGGACTGTCTTTTCGACATTTTCAATGGATCAAGAGCAAGAGGTGATAAAGCGAAAATATATAGAAAAAGTATTTCCCCATGCTGTGCTCTGGGGCATGTTATTACCCAGAGTAGAAAGCTGGGTCTTTGTTTCGACAGATGGAACAGGAAAAATCCAAATGCCTTTCAAGTCTGGATGGCTTCAAACAATAAACGCTACAAAAAAGTTGTGGTATGTTTGTAAGAAGAAAGAAGGGATTCAGGATTTTGAGAACAAGATTGAGAAGTCTCAATCAAGATCCTCTGGAAAATATGTTTGCTGCTATTCCGCATTAAGGGGCAACAAATTCCCATCCGAACTGTTATCATGTAATCCTATACATAAAACTGCAGTACTCAATATTTTGATCATTTCAAAATCGAACAAGAATTGTGAAAATAACATATTGAACAACTTGCGTTCCCTTTCGGTTCATGATGACATGCCTGTGTCCATTTCATGCCTCTATGATAATGAACTGGATTCAGTAGTACCACCCTCAAATGAAAATAAAGAGGATATTTCGGAGTAGTTTCTCCTATCGTCAAGGGGGGAGCCCCTTAGATGAGCACTCCGTGAATTCATCCTATGTACAGCATTTCATATCATAGAACACACTATTTCCATGCACCTGTAAATTTACACCTACAGTCCCTGGACAATTTATTAGACGCACTAAGGATTTTTATATTTACTTGTAATACCCAAGAAAAAAGCAAAACATTTAAATTTAATATTTCCAGCCTATTACTTTCATCAAGGAATTTCATTATACTGTTCCGTTTATCATTTATTTTTCGAGTGCAGCATTATATTGTTGTATGTATTGGTACCGGAGTACATATTCCCCCGTAACCTCCGGTGTTCCGCAGGGTTCAATCCTGGGACCTATTCTATTTTTAATTTATGTAGCCGATATGTATAGGGTAGTTATGTATGTGATGATATACTTTTATGCAGATGATGCGCAGATTCGACTTTCCTTTCAACCCTCTGATGTTGATGTAGCGGTGACGAAGATCAATGAAGATTTGTCCAGATTAGTAGAGTACTCCAGTGCCAATAATCTCAAGTTGAGTATCCCGAAGTGTGTCTCATTGCTTTTTTTTAGTGGATCTAGAATTAAGCAGATTATCCTTAAAGTTGGTGATGAGCGAATTCCGTTTGCTAACAGCTGCAGGAATCTTGGCATCATTTTCGACTGCAGACTGAGATTTGTTGAGCATGTTGCGCTGCTCGTAAAGAAGTCGTACCTTGCACTGAGACATCTATATAGGAATCGGCGTATTTTGGGTTTTTGCGCACGTAAATACCTTTGGGAGTCCCTTGTGCTGTCTATATTGAATTATGGCTTGATATTGTTCTATCCTTGCTTGGACTCCACAACTAAGTACCGATTTCAGAAAGTTCAAAATGCATGTTGTAGATTCATATTTGGTTTGCGCAAGTTTTCCAGGATCTGTAGTAAAATAAAGGAACTCGATGGCTCGTACAGATTGCAGCTTGCTGTTTCAATTAAGAAAAATTTTGACTTCGTCAAATCCTCCATATTTGCGTGATATGCTTATCTTTCGACGAGATGTTCATGATGTGTCTGAAAGACATAGGAATAGGCTAATGTTGCCTCGATTTAGATCAGCCATGTTTCAGCGATCCTTCACGTTTTGTGCTGTCAGTGTATACAGGGTCTTTCACGAGGAACCTCACCCATATTTATACGGGAAACTACTGAACGTATTTTCATGAAACTCAGCACTTATAAGTATTTCACGATGCTGATGAAATCTAAAATATTTTCAAGGCATGAGCACCTCCGGTTTTTCCGGAAATGACGTCAACTTCCGTTTTTCAAATTAGAACACCATTTTTTTATTGCAGAAATAGATTCCTTAGAAAATTTCAAGTTATTTTGATGTAACATTTTTCAGTTTTGGTTGGAAAATTCTCTCTGAGCGGAAAAATTCGAAAAAAAAATCGAAAAAAGGGCTCCGCTGAAACAAGAATAACTTCGAGGTTTCTGGATGGGAAATTTTCATTTTTGGGATTTTTCAAGGTGTAAGATTGATGTATCCACTTTAAAAATCGAAATCGCGATTCATGATACAGGGGGTGAAAAAATCGCTTTCAAAGTTAGGGATGACAAAATCGTGAAAAATCAATTTTTTCAAATTAGAACCCCATTTATTTATGGCAGATATTGAATCTACGTTGAAAAATAATGTGAGTGTATGCATCACACCCTTGCCCTAAAGTGGATATTTTCTGAGTTATTCACAAAAAACTGTTTTTCGTCTTGAATTTTCAGCTATTTCTTTTCCCTTCACGCCAAAACGATGAAATTTTCAGGAACTGTTACTTAAACCATGTTTAAGATTTTACTACCCTAATATGCAAGAGAAAAAAGTTACAGGTTGTTCCTAAATAGACGGCGAATTTTGATTCGAATTTGTATCGGAAACCTTTTTATTTCAACTAATCGGCCATCGGTTTTCTCTCCAGTGATAAATAAATAATTCCTTATGAACCATATGCAAAAACTTAACATGTTTTACATTCTTTTTTTCAATGATAGATGTCATTAATTACATCTGCCAAATTCCTTTTTATTCAGTAGCATTTTGTGTTTCCTATTAATTTGGTGATAATTCGTATTAAGTTATAAAATCGATCATCATGCCTAATTTTACAATTGAAGATTATTTAAATCTCCTGAGACGTATAAATAAATGTCTAGAAATTAACGGTCAAAACTTTGAGCATCTTCTCTAGTTACAACTGCGAGAGTTTGCCATGGTTCTCCTAATAGTAACTTAAAGTCGATTTCAAGAAGGGGTGAAAAATCTACAGCATGGTTCAAATAACAGTTCCTGAAAATTTCATCTTTTTGGCGTGAAGGGAAAAGAAATAGCTGAAAATTCAAGACGAAAAACAGTTTTTTGTGAATAACTCAGAAAATATCCACTTTAGGGCAAGGGTGTGATGCATACACTCACATTATTTTTTAACGTAGATTCAATATCTGCCATAAAAAAATGGGGTTCTAATTTAAAAAAATTGTTTTTTCATGATTTTGTCATCTCTAACTTTGAAAGCGATTTTTTCACCCCCTGTATCATGAATCGCGATTTCGATTTTTAAAGTGGATACATCAATCTTACATCTTGAAAAATCCCAAAAATGAAAATTTTCCATCCAAAAACCTCGAAGTTATTCTTGTTTCAGCGGAGCTCCATTTTCGATTTTTTTTTCGAATTTTCCCGCTCAGAGAGAATTTTCTTACCAAAACTGAAAAATGTTACATCAGAATAACTTGTAATTTTCTAAGGAATCTATTTCTGCAACAAAAAAATGGTGTTCTAATTTGAAAAACGGAAGTTGACGTCATTTCCGGAAAAACCGGAGGTGCTCATGCCTCGAAAATATTTTAGATTTCATCAGCATCGTGAAATACTTATAAGTGCTGAGTTTCATGAAAATACGTTCAGTAGTTTCCCGTATAAATATGGGTGAGGTTCCTCGTGAAAGACCCTGTATAATAGCTTTAAGTGCCTATTCGATAGTTACTCTGTGAATGGTGTTAGGAAACATTTGAGAAGACACTTGCTACTTTCTCAGAATAGTTAGTATTATTGTTATGTAGTATAGTATAGTTGTAGTTTTAGTAGAAAATATTTTTTTCATCTTGTTTTGTTATATTATATCAGATTTTTTTGTCGTATTTGTTTTCGATAAAATTATTGTAAGAGGTTAAGTAGAATAGCTATAGGCTAAACTTCGCCTCATGATTGTATTCATAGAGTACAAAATAAAGGCCCTTTATTATTATTATTATTATTATCTTTTCCACTCGCTGCAAGTTCGGGCGTGATTACGATCACCCACGTATGAACTCATCATCCACAAATGCACCAAAACGTACAATCTTACAATTGATAGTATACCGCGAAGAATTAAAGCTCTCATGCACATTTCATATGCGCCTCGGTTGAGGGAATACCTTGAGAAACCATAGAATAGTTGGCTGTTGAACTAACCCTTTCATCTCATCATCACACCTGTCTCACTAACCGGTGCAGAACCCTCCGATTAATTGTTTGTTGAAGATTCTGACCTGAGGAGACCCATAAATTGACCGAACCAACAGCGAGAAGCTCAACCTTGAAAGGACCGAAGAGACCGAATCATCATTAATTAAGATTAAGTTTTCGTATGCCTTTGAGATACCATTTCTTGTCAGTCATCTCTTAATCGAAGTAGTTGAGACTGATTGCTTGAATTGTTTACTTTCAGTAGACTTTATTTGAACTTGGCCAAGTATATATAAATGTGAATTGTAAATAAACAAATGTGAGGAAATGTTGTTTCACTAGTGTCTAAGGTGTCATGGCACCCTTTTCTATCTTATATTAAAATTATTATTCAGTCACGAGCTGGTCAGGGACCATATTGTGAACTCTGTTGCTACCCGATTCCGAATCTTGGATAGGGAACGGTACTTTTAGTTTAGTGGAAGATGAAGAATTCAAGAAACTAGTAAAATTATTGAATCCTGGTTATAATTCATCGAAAAGGAAAACTGCGTCGCATTTTCTAATACCAACAATTTATCAAGACACCGTCAACATTGTGGAGTCGCGACTAGCTTGAGCTTCGGCTATATGCCCAACTATAGATGGGTGGACTAGAGAAATAGAGAAATAATGATATATTTTTTTTTTGAATAACTGCTCATTATATTGTTGAAGATACTGAAAGGACTTTTCTCCGAATTTTTGGGGTGTGAATAATACACAAACAGACATACGGGGGAAAATATTTGTGAAAAAAACAAAGCAGACTGTATCCAGATGGAAAATCGACAACAAAATTGCAGCCATCGTCACAGATAATGCCTCCAATATGAAGCTGGGAGTGAGAACAGGTGGTCCGCTTCATTGGGGTTGCTTCGCACATTCGCTAAACCTGATTACTCCAATCTGGTATGAAGGAAAAAGAGGTGCAGGTTGTGGTGGACAAAATCAAAGCCATTGTTCGGTATTTCCACAAAAGTAGCTCTGGTAAAGTTGAAGGAAATGCGGGAACGGTTGTGGCTTCCAATTTTGAAGCTGAAAAATGACGTACCCACAAGATGGAATTCCACCTACGATATGATAAGACGTGTGTTATCCATGAAGAATGCATTAATATCTACGGTGGCAATGATGAATTCTTCATTTAGGAGCGATGATCATGTTGAGATGTTGAGCAATGAAGAATGGGTCATCGCCGAACAATCAATGGATATCAATGTTCGACATGGTCACAGAAACCGTCAGTGCTCAGAAAAGTGTTACCTGGTCTTTGCAGATTTCGCAGCCATCTTGGAACAAATCCAATCGGCACATTGGGAGTAGGTATTTCGATAATCATAGAAGTCGCGAAGAAGTTAAAAAAAAAAAATACTATATTTGGAGATGAAACCCAGCATCCTGTATAATATCATGAGTAGATTTACTCTACCTTGTGGAGATGCAGATGGAGGAGATTTCATAGGCATATGTGAGCAAATATTGGAGTACCTCGATAATTATGGAAGTCGGGAAGAACTCCTGCACCAGAAGTATCGGGAATTCATAATCTATGTGTTCGACAAAGATTCTGAAGGGGCATTTGACGCCAAGGGTTGGTTGTAAGTCTACTAGGAATGCACTTCTGAAGTATGACATTCGATATGATAACTCCAAATTTGCAAAATTGAGCCGTATTGTCTACTGCTATCATGAAACGTTTCTTTTAGTGTCGTTTTTTTAATTTAAAAGTTTTAAATTAGTTTACTTTAGGTTTAAATAGTCTTAAAATTTTTGCCTGCTTATTTAGATTTTGTGTTGAGGTTTTTTTCTATTTTGTACCAAAATTCTTATTATGAAATATTATTACATAACATACATCGCATAAAATCGCAAGATGTCGAGACGTGAAGATGTGTCAGCCGATCGCTCTGCGAATGCGAATAATTTAAGTGATAATTTTGAGAAAATGTGCAATTACTGCATGAGTAAAGTAAATAAGTACGATAAATGCAACAAGTGTGAAGAAATTTTCCATCCGTCCTGCTTAATTAAGGCAGCTAGCAGGAAAAATGCCGAATGTCAACATGAAACATCTGACCTTGGAGTAACTGAAGATAAATTGTGTTCAAAGAATATCTGCAAAGAGCAGGTATTTATGGAAAATATGTATTTGAAACAACTACTAACTGAAGTAAGGGAAAAAAATGACATTTTAATTCTGAATAATAGATTACTATTGGAAAAAATTACATTATTGGAAAAAGGAAACGAAACTAAAAAAAATTATTCAGTAAACAATACAACAAAACAGAACTCTTCGGCAATGCGACCTGAAAGTTATGCGAATGTGTTGACATCTAGGGAGAATTTTCAGAGGTCAAATACACAAAAAGATAAAAATCCTTCAATTAAAACTGTAAATGAACACATTCCTAATTCAGTGCAGAGCACTTTATCTCCTATAGTTTTATCGACAGGCACTGCAAGTGAAATAACAGATACAAAGGAACATAAATCGAATGTAAACATGAGTAACCTGGATTCGGAAGATCAATTCAGGAAAGTTTCTTATAGGAAAAGAAGTAAAAATAAAAAAATTGGAACAGGACAAAATGATGAAAAGGACGGTTTTTCTGGTGCTACTAGAAAAGTCTGGCTTTACTTGAACAGAGTGAATAGAAATACTCAACAAGATGATATAAACAAATATTTAGTCGAGAAAAAAGGGCTCAAACAAAATGAAATTTTAGTTAAGGAAATTCCTTCTGATACAGGAATGCTCAAAAGGTTTTTGGTCACAGCACCTATTGGTATGAAGGATCAGCTATATGACCCTACATTCTGGCCAGAGGGTGTTGGAATAAGAAGGTTTGATTTTTCAAAACATAAAGAATTTTTAAATCAAATTCAAGCAGCAAATTTTCTATAAGTCATGTAAAACACAAATCAGACAGTGATGATGAAACAAATAATGTAAACAGAATAGAAAATAATGAGTTATGGAGTTTAATCCACCAAAATGTACAATCTATTGGTAATAGTGTTGAGCTATTGTCAGAATTATTGAATAACAATGAAGAATGCAAATTTCTGTGTCTATCGGAGCACTGGAAGACGGAACAACAACTGCAGTTACATGGTCTGGATAATTTTCAATTAATATCCTTCTACTGCAGAAGCGAGGATAAGGCGCATGGTGGATGCGCCATTTACGCAAAAAATGGCATCAATGGAAAAAGAAGAAAGGACTTGGAATCATTTTCTGTTGACAGGAATATGGAAGTGGCGGCTGCTCAGTTTCGAACAAGAAATGGGCCACTCTTGATAATCACAGTATATAGGCCATCTGGGGCATGTATAGACATTTTTTTTGATAAAATTAATTGTATGCTTGAGCAAATGTCACATAATGCTGTAAATACTATTATCGCAGGCGATTTCAATATAGATATGTGTAGCAACTCAGATGATAAGAAAGAATTCGAATCATTGCTAGGCACTTACAACTTTTCATTCACCATAAAAGAATACACTAGAATAACACCTACTAGTAAATCGTGTGTAGATAACATATGGATAAATTTTGAACATAAAAGATCTTCAGTTTTACATTCAATGATCTCGGATCATACGGCACAAAAGATTTGGTTCGAAGCACAGAATTTTATTTGTTTTATAGAGTGTAGATCTTTTTCGAAAAGGAATATTGAAATTTTCAAAAGTGAATTAGCTAACACATGTTGGTTGAAATTGTTTCAAACTAAGGAGGATGATGTAGAGCAACAATGGGACATATTTATTTCATTGTTTCTAAGAGCATTTAATAAGTCTTTTCCTTTGGGAAAAAGAAAAATGTTTAATGATAATAAGAGAAGATATCAGGAATTAGAATCAGATGATGAATGCCTTTCTCTCAAAGAAAGGCTGGACGTTCTTTATGTTTTGAGTAGTTTCAGTGAAGTATACAGGGTCGATTATAACAAAACGAAGAAAGCTTATAATGAACAACTTAAATTGAAGAAACAAAAATTAAATAATGAACATATTTTGAGATCTGATAATAAATCGAAAGCGGTCTGGGGTTTAGTGAACGAAATTCAGGGAAAAAGCAAAAGAAAAAAATTAAATATCCAACAACAAAAACCGAGTTCTGTTATTGCTAATGATTATAATGAATTTCTCAAAGATATTGCATCCAAATTAAAGTCAGAGACACAGAATATGGTAACAGGGCATAATATTACAAAAAACGATAAATCAATTTTCATTAGACCTGTTGACGCAGAGGAGATTTTGAATGTTGTAGGTGGCCTCAAGGGTAGTATGAGTTGTGGTTTTGATGAAATTCCATCTAAAATTCTGAAAAATTGTATTGAATACATCATTCCCCATTTGGTTTTTATTGTGAATAATTCTTTAAAATATGGTGTATTTCCAGATTCATTGAAACTAGCTGTAGTGAAACCAGTGTTCAAAGAGGGTGATCCATCAGAGTTGAAAAATTTTAGACCAATAAGCATTTTGTCTACATTTTCTAAGATTTTCGAAACAGTTATGTGTAACCGTGTTAGATCGTTTCTGAATGACTGCAATATATTTAATAAATTTCAACACGGTTACCAAAAAGGAATGTCAACGCAGACAGCAATTTATGAATTCATAAATATGATTTTACAGGGATTGGAGGAAAAAAAAATTGTTCTGGGTATTTTTCTGGATCTGTCCAAGGCATTCGACAGCGTAAATCATAATCTGCTTTATGAAAAGCTTGAAGCATATGGTATTCGCGGTCCGGCATTACAATGGTTTATATCATACTTGTCGGATCGAAAACGTAAGGTAATGGTTGATATTGGAGGACAAGTAGGTTTTTCTGATGTAAGTGTGGTGGATATGGGTATACCTCAGGGCAGTATCGTAGGGCCATTTTTATTTCTGATATATTTAAATGATATAGACGAAATAATCGATGAGTTTTTTGATCTGGTTGCATATGTAGATGACACTAAAGTTGTCATAACGGCTAATGACTTGTCAAATTTAACAGCAATCATGGAAATAGCACTATACAAAATAAATAATTGGTTCTCGAAAAATAATTTGATTTTAAATGAAGACAAGACAAAATGTGTGATTTTCACCACAGTAAGACCAAATTTCGATATTCCGATAGAAATCAATGTGGGTGATCGAATTTTTCCTTGTATTAAAGAAGCAAAGATACTAGGGTGCATCTTAGATAGCACCTTATCATTCGAGTCTCATATAGATAGTTTAGTTAGCAGGCTCAGCTCAGTCACATACTCCTTAAGAGTGATTAGGAATCATGTGAATGCCAATATATTGAAAATTGTATATCATGCCAACTTTGAGTCCTTAATAAGGTACGGAATTTTATTCTATGGGGGAAGTGACCAGATACAAAGGGTGTTCATTTGTCAAAAACGTGCTCTTAGAATTATTTTAGCTATGAAATATCGGGAATCTTGTAGGGGGAAGTTCAGGAGTTTTGGGATTCTGACGGTTGTGGCTATATACATTCAGGAAATACTGTTGTTTTTCTTCAAAAATAAAAATATGTTCAATAATTTCAAACAAGAAAATACTTATCCGAAGAGATCTTTATTTTATAACTATCCAATACACAGACTCACAATTTCAGAAAAGGGACCGTTATACAGATGTATCAAGTTTTACAACAAACTTCCAAATAAGATAAAAAATATTACTGATTTGAAAGAGTTCAAAAGATGTGTATATAAATGGTTACTTGATTTAGAACCTTATAATTTGGGCGATTTTTTGAATTCATGATATATGTAAATCGATTGTTCTGGTTAATTATTTTTGACACTGTTTTGTTTAAACCTCATTATTATGTAGTTTATGTAATTGAGAGTTTCTTCCAAATAAAGATGTATTATTATTATTATTATTATTATTTTAGTAACCCAATTTATTTCCCCCAATGGCATAAAAAGTGTAAGTGAGCATAATGCTCACTTGCGAGTACCGGTGCTATTTTGGAACCCGTGGGTAATGCAGGGTTAACATATTACAGAAAAAATGCAGCAAATAAGTCATGACTATCAAGACATTTCAAACATGCTGACACAAATTGATTGGGAGGTTCGTTCGAATGTTGAATGTTGTTGTATCAATGTGTTGAAGATACTGAAAAAGTCATAGAGGATGGCAATCTTAAACATGAGACTATAGATGATGGGACTAGCAGTGATGAAGAGGTCGATATCAACCCAAACAAAATCAAGCACGTCGACGCAATAAAATATTTCACATTGGGATTGCAATGAGCAGAGGAGAATTATATTGGAATTACTGATATTCTGCTCCTGAAAGATATAAAAGGAAAAGGCTATAATTGAGCATTCTTCTACAAGTACAGTTTAAAAACAACGTAAAATATCTGATTATTTCAAATAATACATTTGTGTTGTGATTTCGAGAAGAAAGCCTATATTTATTTGAACCGTTTTTAAATTGCATCTCTACTGAATTGTAAGATGCGATATTCCGGATTCCTCATTAATCCGCATTAGACCTAGCATTAATTGATCCGAATTATCGAATCTCTACTGTAACTCCTGGAAGAATCTTAGTCATCGATGAATCTTTGATTTCCTTCAAAGGGCGGCTGAAATTCCGCCAGTATATAACAAATGAGACACACAAATACGTTTTGAAACTGTATAAGTTATGCACTGTTGATGGCTATACGATCCAAATAATTCTCCGACCGAACACGAGTGGTATAACTCTGTTTTCAACAATTACCTAGCCTAAACATTGGTTTGAGCAGGAAATGGCTCTCTGCGTTGTCAACACAACGTACCGTAGGAACTATAGGCCCAGACTTCTACTTCGAGATTTTTTTCTAAATTTTGTTCAGTAGATGGAATGGATCCTTCATGCCGTTCAAGCTTTGCTTGAACATGATTTTGTTAATTGATAGATATCTTTATTTCAGACGAAAACGAAACAGAAACGGATGGAGTGTGCGACATAACCATCGATAACTCTGACGATAGTGATGGTTCGGATGAAGAGGATAACTTATAAAAACTTAATTCAAATTTCTGTTCCTTCGTGTAAATAATTAAACAAATCGATATTTCAATGTTTATTACATTGATAACGAATTAATAAAAATATGAATGACCTATTGCATATAATTAGGTATGTTATATGATGTTGCTGCTTTACCTACATGTATCATGGGTAACGTCTTTTAAGTGTAAAAGTGTTAGTTTTTTTTTTTTTTTGGTGATTTTCGTTTGAATTTGATCAAATATTAATTTAAAATGGGCTCACACATAGTGGATGCGTCAGAAATTATGGACGAGAGTGAAATCCGACAGGACGGTATAATTACGAGGAAAATTATATTCCCAAGTCCCCTTGAGGGCATTAAATGGTGTGCCAGGAGAAAACTTTTAAAAAACAATTGTGTTTGTGAGGAATGTAACATTCCGATGAGTTTCATCAAGTACTCACGGAATGTTACTGATGGGTATCAGTGGGGATGTAAACGGTGCCGATATACGAGACGTTCAAGGAAGGGTTCCTTCTTTGAGAGAAGTCATTTGACCCTTTCCCAAATACTTATTATATTATATGGGTGCGCTAATGAGTCTCCTCAGTAGTATGTGGCTAGGGAGGCAGAGTTAAGTTGTAACGGCACAATTCTCCAAATTGAAAATTTAATACGAATGACTTTGAGAGCTCCTGTATACGTGCTCGATCGATGATATCGACCCCTACCATGCGCTGCGCACATACTAGCTCATTCTGCAGTGACCGGAAACCTCTTTCTTTCTAGTCTCGGACAGCGTTGTATAAACTTCTTTAAAGAATAGATTCTGACCTTGCCGAACAAAATTCAGTTCTTAGTCAGTTATTTATGTGTGGCGATTTATAAGAATCGGTAAGTCTCTTTGTTATATTGACCAGACAAAGGTTGTTCCACTTTGATTTTTATCAATTCATTTGTTTTATGTAGAAGGAATCACTAGCAATACCGTAAGTTTTTCAGCCGCCATTTTCACACGTAGTTCTCCACATGCTTCCCAGAAATATCTAATGAATCAAATTACCTTCTAAATTGTTTCAACTTGCTTTCTATTCTTTAATTAGTTTTTCACTTCGTATATTTTTTTCTCTTTTTTATCAATTTATCTGTGCCAGTGTGTTCCTGTGAACACATGGACATTTTTTCTTCTCTTAAATTACTACTTATTATGTGAATGAATATTGTCAGAGATCGCTGGAGATTGTGGAACGTTACCGATTCAAATATTTATGAAATTGTTTTCAACAGCTTTTTGTGGAGAGTTGGAACTCTATATTCCTTTTTTTTGGAGAGAACTTCACATTCCTTCATTTTTCGGAGAGACACATCTTTTTGGAAAGACACACATTTTTGGAGAGAGTTAGAACTCCACATTTCTGCTGAGGATTCTTCGAGAGATTGATCTTGAAGATACAAGGAGACTGCGACAGACACATTATTTCTGAGGAGAAACAGAGAAGATGGTTATCTTTGGCAACGACCACCAGCCACCATGGAAATTTCGACATGAAACTCCCAAGATAAGTTTCACACATATGTATGGGGATCACATGTGATTCGAACTGTGAATAATTGAACTTGTTGTTAAATTAATATTCCTTGCTTGGCCAACTCTTGTTTATATATGTTGTATATTTCTCTATATCTTGATAATTGTTATAAGAGTGGAATAAATCCCATCTGTTCAAATAGACTGTTATTGTCCGGAGTAGAAGCATCCATCCATCCATCCATCTATCTATCAAAAACAAATAAAAAAAAAGGTAAGGTGGTTTCATGCTCTTTGCTAGTCGGAGCTTATCCCAAGCTCATTTACCTTACAAAGTGCTAACAGTTCGACAGTGTCTGACCGTACAATTTTTGCCGGGAGGTGTGCGAGAACTATTTCATTCATAATGAAATAGTTATCGGAGGAATCAATGAAGACGGTACATCGAAAGTGGTGGAAATAGATGAGTCCATATTCTTCCATCGAAAGTACAGAGGCAGGGGGGTAGAAGGCCACTGGGTCTTCGGGGGTATTGAAAGGGGTACCAAAAAATGTTTTTTGGTGGAGACGCCAGAGAGGTATCATTTGGGAATCGCTCTTGCACAATCTGGCAACAAAACGCCTCGATTTTACCGCTCGCGCGTGCGCAATTCGGATGTCGAATCTCCGCCCAAATCCAGATGACGATAAGTCCTATTTACCCAAAATTGAAAAATGCTTTCCAACGCATAATAGATTCATACAAGCTTACAAAACTACGGGTGAAGAATTGAAAGAAAGAAAACGACGTAATATGGAAGTGGAAAATATGATTATCGGTATTACTGATAAGGGACCGAATATAAATATTCTTGCGGCTCAGCAGGTAGTTGCGATATTGAGGCAACATTTGAAGGATCCGAACCGCCTATAAATGTAGATTTGTATTGTATACTCATACAGAAAACTATCCTAATTCACATAATAGACATACCAAGATAAAAACCTTAATCCACTGGTAGATCCAATGGTATCTCCATTATAGTTTCCATCAAATATGATGCAACATTCAATAGATGGAAACGAAGAACCGTTACCATGCCTCAATATTACAGATATAGGTTATATTTTAGAAATACGTTTTCGACCATTCATCAAGCTGGTAAATTGTTTCCACGTTATATAATGGATGGATGATTGAAATGCGAGATGAATCGTTTGTGGTGGTACAGACCAAATCAAAAGGAGTTTTGAAAAACCGCCAAAGAAACAAATTAGAAATAGAGAAATTGATCGAACCATTATTTCACCTACCAATTAACATTTCCTTTGGTATAATTCCTGTACTGTCAATTGTGTTGTATAAACTCACCAAAATATCTTGTCGGTTTTTGTCGGTAATTAATTTAAGCAACTCACTTGGTATCTCGTCTGGGCCTGCAGATTTCTTATTTTTCATGGATTTGTGTGCATGTTCAACCTCGGACTTAGTTATTTCAGGTCCTATGTCTCCATCTTGATGTTCTGCAGGGGTATTTTCTATTCTCTGATCATAAAATAATTCCTCTATATATTCTTCCATCGCTTTAATTTCTGTTCAGTTTACATTATGATATTTCCTTCTTTGTCCAGGAGTATATTTGAAGTATTTCTTTTATTAATTCCCGCGAGCTCCTTGACCTTCTTGTGTAGATTAAAGTTGTCATACTTGTTTTGTTAATCTTCTATCTCCTTACATTTATCAGAAAAGTATGTTTCTTTTGCTTCTCTTATTTTTCGCTTTATTTGGATTTGCAGCTGCTTGTATCGAGTGTTGTTATTTGACTTGCATCTTTTTCTCTCATCCATTAATTCCAAGATTTTGTCTGTCTGTGGTTTGAAGCCATGAGTTTCCTTAATCCTCATGTAAAGGCAAGAAAAACCACTTCCAGTAACCTTTTAATGGAAAATTTCATTGAAACTGTGGAAGTAGATAGCCAGGACCATTGTTTCGGTGGGCCTGAATTATCTCCCTCTATTGCTATATCTTCACCAAGCTGCTCGAAAGATGTCAGTCAAGGAGTTATGGAAAGAAGAGAAAAATTTCTTAGGACATAGATATGGAAGTATTAAATACTTTAAAGGAGATGAAAGATATAAGATGACAGGCTCCTACGAAAGATGAGGATGACGTTTTCTGTCGGACTATTGCTTGTGAGTTGAGGATAATAACAGATGTAAAAGAAAAGCAGAGAAGAAAGGTGAAAATATTTTTTAATTGCAATTGGGAATGAAAATTCTTCAATTTTCAAAACTTAAACTTTTTTTGTAGTTGAAGAAGTGAAAACTCGATGGAGGACGTTAAGAGCAAGATTCGTCAAGGAGAACAAAATCCATAAGTTCCACACACAAAGTGGGCAGAGTCAGGAGCCAAGCTTTTGGGAGTGGTTTGAAGCCATGAGTTTCCTTAATCCTCATGTAAAGGCAAGAAAAACCACTTCCAGTAACCTTTTAATGGAAAATTTCATTGAAACTGTGGAAGTAGATAGCCAGGACCATTGTTTCGGTGGGCCTGAATTATCTCCCTCTTTTGCTATATCTTTACCAAGCTGCTCGAAAGATGTCAGTACCCCTTCAAGGAGTTATGGAAAGAAAAGAAAAATTTCTGAGGACATAGATATGGAAATATTAAATACTTTAAAGGAGATGAAAGATATAAGGTCACAGGCTCCTACGGAAGATGAGGATGACGTTTTCTGTCGGGCTGTTGCTTGTGAGTTGAAGAAAATAACAGATATGAAAGAAAAGCAAAGAAGAAAGGTGAAAATATTTTTAATTGCAATTAGGAATGAAAATTCTTCAATTTTTAATACTTAATTTTTTTTTTGTAGTTGAAGAAGTGAAAACTCGATGGAGGACGTTAAGAGCAAGATTCGTCAAGGAGAACAAAATCCATGAGTATAACACAAAAAGTGGGCAGAGTCAGGAGGAGCCAAGCTCTTGAGAGTGGTTTGAAGCCATGAGTTTCCTTAATCCTCATGTAAAGGCAAGAAAAATCACTTCCAGTAACCTTTTAATAGAAAATTTCATTGAAACTGTGGAAGTAGATAGCCAGGACCATTGTTTCGGTGGGCCTGAATTATCTCCCTCTTTTGCTATATCTTTACCAAGCTGCTCGAAAGATGTCAGTACCCCTTCAAGGAGTTATGGAAAGAAAAGAAAAATTTCTGAGGACATAGATATGGAAATATTAAATACTTTAAAGGAGATGAAAGATTTAAGATCACAGGCTCCTACGGAAGATGAGGATGACGTTTTCTGTCTGGCTGTTGCTTGTGAGTTGAAGAAAATAACAGATATGAAAGAAAAGCAAAGAAGAAAGGTGAAAATATTTTTAATTGCAATTAGGAATGAAAATTCTTCAATTTTTACTACTTAATTTTTTTTTGTAGTTGAAGAAGTGAAAACTCGATGGAGGACGTTAAGAGCAAGATTCGTCAAGGAGAACAAAATCCATGAGTATAACACAAAAAGTGGGCAGAGTCAGGAGAAGCCAAGCTCTTGGGAGTGGTTTGAAGCCATGAGTTTCCTTAATCCTCAGGTAAAGGCAAGAAAAACCATTTCCAGTAACCTTTCAATAGAAAATGCCATTGAAACTGTGGAAGTAGATAGCCAGGACCATTGTTTCGGTGGGCCTGAATTATCTCCCTCTATTAGGGAATCCAGACCACGTGACTTTTCAACTTCCAATATGGCGGTTGGTTGGCAAGCAAAGATTTGTGTTTCATTCTTTCAAGCAACGTGCAGCTAGTTTTGATACTTCTGTTAGTAATTTTAGTTATTATTATTCTTCTTAAGTGTTAAAACTGTTAAATCTACAGAGTTTCAACATGCAGAGTGCTTACTTAATAAAGTTATTGCAGGAAAACCCAGACCTTGGTCAAAGGTGTATATGAACATTCTCTTGAATTTTATTCTTACTCTGTTAACGAGTACAATTTACATAAATCCTAATTTCTTTGTAGGTATACATTGAAGTTAGCAATGATAAACAACGTGGACCCATTCACATTTAAGACTTCTGAAATGGATTATAGTGTTGATGGCATTCCACCAGTCAGTTTCCCTGATATCTTTTCATATATCGTTTTAACACATAGTTTCTACACCAATGAACAAATGAAAGCTTACAAAACCCTTGATGCCCATAAGTACTTTTCAGCAGGTTTTGTCATGAAAGTAGGAACAAGGATTATGAATAATTTTTATTTTATGGTTGGAAAGGTAAGTTTTTATGATTATAACTGTATAAATATCCTGTTTACAATACATATATAAGTTATTATAATGATGTTTTTGATCCGTTTTCTTCAACTTTAATATTCTCTTTTTTAGGTGAAGCATTCACAAAGAGCCAATGCTAAACCACTTGAGGCATGGTGTATTATTACGAAAGATGGGTCAATTTCAAAAGGCCACTGCACATGTATGGCAGGTAACAGTGAAGTGTGTAGTCACATTGGTGCTTTATTATTTGCTGCTGAGTATGCTTTTAGAAATAAAAGTACAGTCTCATGTACCGATGTGGCTGCTTTATGGCCCATGCCATCACTTGCTACGGTTGTACCGATTATCCCAATTTCGGAAATGGACTTTGGAGCAATGGCTGGTCCTATACCTAGGGATATATCTGTACCCCCAATGGAAACAGAAGATATCACAAATCTATTGAAAAGAATTGAGGACATAGGTCAGACTGCTAGTGTCATGAGGATAGTGGAGCCATTTGCTAGCAAGTTAAATAAAGCTGTAGAGGTGACATTACCAAATCTTTTCAATATTTTCGATGAGACATACATCTCCAAACAATACACTGAATTGATGGAAATATCTAAAGCAATCAGTTTATCTTTGACTGCTGAAGAAGTTTTGTTGATTGAGCAACATACTGTAACATATATGGGTTGTGTTATAATAAAGAACAAGAACGTTCTATTCTATGTTGATTTGATCAGGTCATGCGTGATGGGATGACGCATGACCAACATGTAATGAGAAGTGTTAACGAGATTTGGTACAGTGTAGAGAGTCCAGAAATAAAGATATAGAAAACGCTCCAGAGTTTAATTAATATTACTCATAATATATAATATATTATAAAGTGAACATCTTACAATACTCGTGGCCAATATGCGTGCAACAATTGGCATGTAAAAAGAGCAGGACGCATAACAGCATCAAAATTCAAAGCTGTCTGCAGAACTAATAAAGAATCCCTATCATTATCTCTGATCAAGAGCATATGCTACCCAGTAAATGCATCATTTACATCAAAAGCCACAGATTGGGGATTGCGCCATGAAAATGTTGCTGTGGGAGAGTATCAGAAGCAGATGGAAGAAAAACACGAGCATTTCAGTGTAACAGATGTAGGCATATTTGTGAGTTCAAAGTGGCCACAATTGGGAGCATCTCCAGACAGACTCGTAAGATGTGAATGCTGTTTGGGAGGAGGGTTGAAGGTGAAGTGTCCTTATCTTCTTCATACCAAAGGCACAAAGGATATAAAGGAATATGCGAGAAGTAAAAACAGTTGCATCGAACTGAGGCATGATAATACCATAAATTTGAAAAAAGATCACACCTACTATTAACAGGTACAGATGCAAATATTTATTTGTGATTTAAATTATTGTGATTTTGTAATTTGGTCTCCGTTCCTTTTTTTTAAAGAAAGGGTATTTCCAGATTTGGAGTTTTTGAACCAAAATTCCCAAATCGCGCTGAAATTTTACCGTGAAGTAATTATGCCTGAGCTCTTAGGAAGATATTTCACCCGAAGTGAAGGAAGCGAAGGTTAATTATTGGTGTACATGTAAGGATGTTGACGATGGAACACCTATGATAAATTGTCAAAATGATGAGTGTGAAACACAATGGTTTCATTTTACATGTGTAGGGCCTACAGAAACCCCAAGCTGGCAATGGTTTTGCGATTCCTGTAAGCAAGAATGAAACTACTCACACTCATTCATATATCGTCGCTCAGATGTGAAAACCATGTATCTCAAAAAAGCACAATTTTCAGGAAATGAAGAAAACTCCTCATATCTTAATCAATTATCTGTTTTAGTTCAAATTTTGATAAGTGGTTCAATACTGTCTGTCACTAAATCGATATACAAGGTTTTGGAATCGATGGAAAATGAATTAATAGTCAGAATTATACTTGTATCTCAAAATCAGTGAATTTTGAGATACGAGGTTTTGACATCTGAGCGACGATATGTTAACTCTTAGATTTTCACTTAGATAATTGATTCCACTTCATGGAATGTTACTATTTTGGTGCATGTATTTATGATTAATAGAAATTCACTATATTCATTAATTTCTGAAGCACAATAAAATTTATATATCTATGTATATGGTTTTAGTATAGTAAATAAATGTAGATAAACACAATTGAGTTTCTCTCAAATATTTTTATTATTCAAACATACGTCCTCCCTTTACATGTTATTGTTATAAGCATTACATTCGAATTAAAACAGTATAAGTTTATTGAACATGAATAAATAATTATAAACAAAGAATGAAACTAAGGTATAGCAACACTCAAAAGGAAGCAGTGCGATTAATTGAAGGAATAAAATGTATAGTCCCGATCTGCACGGCTTCCACAATTAACCATAATACACGTTACAGGCATTTTTATTTCGAATAAAACTTAGTTCTCACTGTTCTCTATATATTCCATAAAAACTAAACGATATTCAACACAAATCAATGTTAAATATTCAGAAAAAACTTCCAAAAGTTCCAAATGAGGAAACGTAAACAAACGTTGTTTGCCAACCGACCGCCATATTGAAATATTTTGACAGGTGATTGGATTGCCTAATTGCTATATCTTTACCAAGCTGCTCGAAAGATGTCAGTACTCCTTCAAGGAGTTATGGAAAGAAAAGAAAAATTTCTGAGGACATAGATATGGAAGTATTAAATACTTTAAAGGAGATGAAAGATATAAGATCACAGGCTCCTACGGAAGATGAGGATGACGTTTTCTGTCGGGCTGTTGCTGGTGAGTTGTGAAAATTCTCCAATTTTTAATACTTAATTTTTTTTTGTAGTTGAAGAAGTGAAAACTCGATGGAGGACGTTAAGAGCAAGATTCGTCAAGGAGAACAAAATCCATGAGTATAACACAAAAAGTGGGCAGAGTCAGGAGGAGCCAAGCTCTTGGGAGTGGTTTGAAGCCATGAGTTTCCTTAATCCTCATGTAAAAAAGGCAAGAAAACTCACTTCCAGTAACCTTTTAATAGAAAATGCCATTGAAACTGTGGAAGTAGATAGCCAGGACCATTGTTTCGGTGGCCTGAATTATCTCTCTCTACAGCTATATCTTTACCAAGCTGCTCGAAAGATGTCAGTACCCCTTCAAGGAGTTATGGAAAGAAAAGAAAAATTTCTGAGGACATAGATATGGGAAGTATTAAATACTTTGAAGGAGATGAAAGATATAAGATCACAGGCTCCTACGGAAGATGAGGATGACGTTTTCTGTCGGGCTGTTGCTGGTGAGTTGAAGAAAATAACAGATGTGAAAGAGAAGCAAAGAAGAAAGGTGAAAATATTGTTAATTGCAATTGGGAATGAAAATTCTTCAATTTTTAATACTTACATTTTTTTTTGTAGTTGAAGAAGTGAAAACTCAATGGAGGACGTTAAGAACAAGATTCGTCAAGGAGAACAAAATCCATGAGTATAACACAAAAAGTGGGCAGAGTCAGGAGGAGCCAAGCTCTTGGGAGTGGTTTGAAGCCATGAGTTTCCTTAATCCTCATGTAAAGGCAAGAAAAATCACTTCCAGTAACCTTTTAATAGAAAATGCCATTGAAACTGTGGAAGTAGATAGCCAGGACCATTGTTTCGGTGGGCCTGAATTATCTCCCTCTATTGCTATATCTTTACCAAGCTGCTCGAAAGAAGTCAGTACCCCTTCAAGGAGTTATGGAAAGAAAAGAAAAATTTCTGAGGACATAGATATGGAAGTTTTAAATACTTTGAAGGAGATGAAAGATATAAGATCACAGGCTCCTACGGAAGATGAGGATGACGTTTTCTGTCGGGCTGTTGCTGGTGAGTTGAAGAAAATAACAGATGTGAAAGAAAAGCAAAGAAGAAAGATGAAAATATTTTTAATTGCAATTGTGAATGAAGAATTAATATTTTAATTAAAATCATATTTTCGAAATGTTTTTTTATTTATCGAAAATCAGAAACATAAAAAACATAAACAAATTTGGCTCCTTTTGTATCACTTTCAAAGTTGAAAGGTGAATTTATAAAAAATATGAAGGTGAAAAATTCATTTTTCCTTGTCTAGACTGTGATAAGATATATGTAGGCCAAACCAGACAACATTTACAGAGTAGAATTGAACAGCACAAATATGATATTAGGGACATTCCCATTATTTCAAAGATGAACACAAACTTGATTTTTCTGATGTAAAAATATTAGATAACGAGCAACATTTTAAGAAAAGAAACATCTTGAAGATGATACACTAGGATTACAGAACACAAAAGAGACTGCCAATTAATGAAACCCAAGTGTGGCCTGTCCAAACATACAGTAGAGGCAGGACGCAAGTTTAAATTTGAAGATTGCAGGGTCATAAAATCTTACCCAAACCAAGAAAAAAGATGCTTCCAAGAAATGTTGGAGGTACAATTCAAAGTAAATACTCTGAACATTCAGAGCGATACAAGGGAAATAAAATTGCATTTACTGCAATTCAGTACATCTCATTAAGAAAAAACATGATAATATAATAAATGGCTCTGAGGTTCCTTCTTCTTCTTACCTCTCTGGTGTAGGTTAGTGCCGTGTTTGTCAGTAGATTGTTTGTTTCTTTCTGTGATTCGATGTTCTGTGAACATACGCTGTAAGATAAGCCGTGTCATTTACCGGCAATGTAGTAAATTTTTGTTGAAATATATGAAAGATAGGAAGAATCAATCTGCATCAATTTGCACAATCCTTGAAAGTTCGAGTGTTTTTTCATAAAGATTCGCTTTTGTGAAACCTTGTAACTTGTAAAAAGTGTTTTTATATTTGTATTTCTAATGGCTTTGTTTTTTGTTAAAAAATTTTCAGACCTCACAAGAGAGAGAAACAAACCAATAGTGGCTTTTCTGACTTCGTTTTCACCCGATAACCAATCCCAGTCCTCTATACCATATTATCAATCAATTATGCAACGACCTTTATATAGGATATTCCAAAATAAGTGTATCAAAAGAACTGTAGTTTCTCATGAAAGAATAACTTTTTTTTTCTCTTCCATTTTTTCTTCCGGGTCTTCGTTTTCGTGATACAGGGTGTTAAAAATTTATAATTTTTTTTAGTTTTTTGCTAATATCTCCGAAACTGTTTGAATTACATAATTGAGGTTTTGTACACACATTGTCACTAATAATAACTTCTTTTTTGCACTACACTCGATGTTATTAGACGTGGCAGCGGCGGAGATATTGAATTTGCACTTAGCTTTTGCACCACTGGACTAATTTGCATTTGCACAACTAATTCTGATGCGCCAATGTATTTTACATGAAAATTCCTGGTTCATTGCTCGTATTAGAGAAAACTGGCATTTTATGATCAAAAACAATTTATTAACGCATTGTGAATTTCTTGTATTTGGAAAAATGAGTAGTGATAATTAACAAGATTATTAATTTCAACAAAATTTGACAACTAGGTTTTTAAGTTTGAACTGCAAAGTTATTTTTCATTATTTTTAGCGACCATAATTAACAAGATACCCTGTATCTCGCAAACGAAGACCCGGAAGAAAAAATGGAACAGACTTTTGAACCTAATAATACTTTCATCACAGATATGAATTCCTTTCATATATAATGAATATTCCTTGAGTATCATCCCTGAAAACAACCCTTAAACATCTCACTCGAAAACTTTTCCGCACTCGACTGCTTGACTTACAGTTTCCTTCGGAAAAGTATCACTTTCCAAACTTGTTACGAACAGCATTTTTCTTTTCAACCGAGAATGTTAGTCTTGATTCTGACATTGCGAAAATTTCTGACGTTCAGTGCGGAAAAGGAACAGCGGGGTTTCTTTTCCGCACGCATTCGGAAAAATTCTACTTTCCAAACTTCAATGAGTGTGGAAAGTAATACTTTCAGTAGAGGGACAAAAAAATTGCCCCATAACATTCAATGTCCCGACTCTTCTATGTAATAATAAAAAAGATAATAATTTGAGTATAGAGATTTAGGAAACTTCCCTATGTTAAAATATGACAGTCAACCTAGATACCTTAGCCTCGAAATTGAATGGTTCATTATTGTGGAAGCTAGGTCATTTTATTTTCGTTAAGAGCCTGCCAGTAATAATATAATAATTAATAGACTCCAAAAAGTAGAAAAAAACATTGAATAAAACATTGATGAAACTGATATATCAGATTGAAACTTTTTTGAGCTTGGGTTTTGTCAGATAGCCTCGAAAAGAAATCAGATCAAGCTTGCATTATACAACTGAGATCAATAAAAGCTCTCAATTCTAGACATATGACCAATTCACTCAGGACTCTTTGTGTACCAAGGATAATAAGAAGTGCTTAAATAATTATTTTGCACTCGGGCGTTTCTTATGAAGAACTCCCATAATTGACCTTTTTTTCAAATATGTTCATAATTATATCATCGTAGTTGCGTGGCTCATAGTGCCTGGAAATTGAATCCTGTGGATTCAGGCTCAAGCACGACTTTGCGTAAAGATCATTATTTTTGAGTCAATTGGGGTTCATTTGATCCTCCTTCTGTCATCCAGTATTGAAAGCGTTTCATCGTTCATAGATCTGAA
Organism: Coccinella septempunctata; assembly: GCF_907165205.1. Taxonomy (NCBI): domain Eukaryota; kingdom Metazoa; phylum Arthropoda; class Insecta; order Coleoptera; family Coccinellidae; genus Coccinella; species Coccinella septempunctata. Next base: position 5,368,160 of record NC_058190.1, on the reverse strand, counting down.
TTTATTTCCATGCAGGCAGGCCCAAGCCTCGATCTGACCTCAAGGCAAAATTATTTCTGTATCGATATTTCAATACATTGAAATATGTTCGAATACAGTTTCCCATTGAAAAATTTACTAGTGCAACATCCGTCGATCTGAAATATGGCAAACGTGTGATAGATCTGAAATGTCAGTTTGCATTACATACATGAAAGATTTATGGAAGTCAGAAGTTCAGACGATGACCTCATAAAATTGGAATTATATCCGACTAATGGCTCGCACCTCATCTTAGTTCAGACTCGTATTATAACTGCTATCAAAGAGATATCGGAGACTATTTTTCGATTACAAATATTATTGGCATGACTATCTCAACTAATGCTTGGTGATTAATATTTCGGGCATAAGTATCCTGATGGACTTTAAATGGTGAAAAAGATCTCACTTGATCAGGAACGTTTCCGAAATTTCAGTTCAATTTTATGTCAACCGAATTTTATAACCTTTTTTTTATTGGAACGTTGATGAAACGATTAAGGGCAAGTAATATCTTGTCAATCTCCGTTTAAATACTTAATTCACTCATTCAGTATTTACTCTTGCAATTTCTCTCGTAAATACTCTTTTTTTATTGAAGAACATCTAGATGTCACTGTGCCTGTTTTTATTCCAATTAAATTGCTTATGCAATGAAAATATCATGTTTAATTTCAATGTCTATAATACTACAAATTTGTTTTTTCGACGCGAAAGAAATTTATGGGATCAAGAATTTTCATGTTATTTTGGTACATAAAACTCCTGGCGCAATGACATCTGTGATTATGTTCTATATAATGCAACAATTTCCATAATGTATAAAATTGATAAATATTCAAGTTGCATTCAGAGTAGTATAGCAGCACGGTTTCGAGTACAATAAGGGTAGTTTTCAGTTCAAATTGGTAAGTAGCAAGGTGTTAAACCATCCAAACTTTCCTTTTTTTCTACAACCACTTCTACCCTGTAATCATTAGATAGTAGCATAACCTATAACATAAGTAATAGGTACAATATTGCAGCTCAACATTGAGATGATGAAAATATGAATATAAACATGAGACAACTTCTTATATACAGGATGTTTTTAGCTTTTCTTTGCAGAAGGTAGAACTCATCAAAATAAGTCGTTTCACCAAGAATTGTCTCTATAAAATATCCAGGATGGCTGAGATACAACCCCAAGAAATTCGACAAAATTTCAATGAATTTCGAGTACGGGACTGTGGAAGGTGACTCCGGATTCGGAAAAACAAAACAAAACATAAACATATGGCTGGACAATGAATGGTTCAGTACCAAGTTCAACGGATTAAAGGCATCAGGTCACTTTAGAGAATAATAATTGTTGTATCCTGCGATTTAGGTTGAAAAAAAATGTAGAAAATCGAGGCAGTTTCATGAAAGTGCTTATGTTAGTTATGTTGAAAAAGTTCTATGATGTTTCCCCATTTCATCCTATTTTTACGACGATTGTTGGAATGTTCGAACAAGAAGATTGTGATGCCCATTGTGAAAAAATTCGTGAATAATTTAGACGAATTTTATTGGTGAGATTTCATTGATTTTATTTATTTTTATATTTTATTAGTTTTATTCTATTTTTTACACTTGTGTCCTGAGTCTCTTCTGTCAGTTGGTATCGAAATGAGCCATTTCATTAAATCGTGTAAGTTAAGAAATAATGAGAACAATTCGGCAATCCTAAGCTTCCATTTTCATTGCCACGTGAATATCGAACGAGCCAATATACTAAACGATACAACATGAGAATAATGTCCTCCACTCCCTTCTCCTCTGAAAAATTTGAGGTCGTCGGCATACAATAGAAAAATGCAATTTTTGAAACACTTTCCTATAGTGTTTAAATATATAATAAAAAAGAGTGGTCCCAGGTGAGAACCCTGGGGCACCCCTGAATTATTACAAAATGTGCTTTACGATAATTCAATTAACAAACGGTCTAGGGTCGTATTAGGATCTATTTCATTTCGAAAGTTTTTTATAGGTGATTTTTTGGGAAACACTTTCCAGGTGACTAGTAACATATCTGTTATGTTTTCTTGGGAGATCGAATGGGGAATTTTGTTATGTGTTATTTTTCTGAGTCTGAAACGATATTTGGGATGTATCTGTGCTGTATCCAAATTATATTCACATTTTGTAAATTTCATGTTCCCGCTCCATAATATCCACGTAACATATTTGTTACTTTGTTCTTCATTTGAGAATAGTTTCTCCGAAAGACTTACATCTTCTCGGTTTTCTAACTTAATAAACTTGTACTTATCAAACTTTAATATATATAACCTTAGAGTCAACTAATCACCCATTAACCATGGAAAGCAATCTAGTCAAAGCTATTGAAAAGACTGAGCAAATCACAACGCTCAACGTTGCTTCTTCAGCACCACAGTCTTCACAACCTTTAACATCAGCTACTACAGTATTAGATGCGATTAAAGTTCCCACCGAACCTGACTTTAAACCTAAAAAGCCTCCTAATGTCGAAATAGACGGTAAAAACTTCATGTTAACTCCATATATAAGACTGAAACTTCAGAAAAGGATTAAACCTTTACCTAGTGTATACGTACCCTCAGCACGTAACTACTACTATGTTATCAATCAAATGGACTTACTAATGAGTACTAACCTCTACTTCCATGAAATCTGTGATAAATGGCATCCACTCCTATCTAGACTTTACTTCGGAATAGTTTTCATTATTCAAACTCTACGAACCCAAGCCTCTGTAAACATAGGAAATCGATCAACCAAAAGATTTATCCAAGAACTCATGAATGAGATTCCACCCGAATCAATTCCGATCCCCGGCCCTTTAGTTCCTATATTAAAATCCCTCACCGCTAGTGTCCCCGCCACTTCAAGAATTGGTATTGTATCCCCTTACTTACCCACTTGTATCGGTCCCAATGCAGCTAACTCCCTTTACATTGGTACTAATCGTCACTCACACGAACTGGAAACTACAATTTGGTGCTAGGTGTGATATCTGGAATGAGAAGACCAACAAAAGCGGACAAACAACACGATCCAGTAACAAAGTTCAACATCGAGTCCCTAAAAACAGAGAGCATACTCGACTTATATAGGAGACGTTTGACAAACAAAATAGAGGAAACAACAATCGGTGACCAACATACGGTGAACGAGGCGTGGAAAATACTCCTAAAGAACATAAATGAAGCAGCCGAAGAAGCGCTGGGGAAGAGAACAATCAAGGCAACCTCACATCAGCGGAGAGAGAAGCCCTGGTTCACATCGGAAGTAAAAGATCTGGCACAAGAAAAGAAGGAGGCACATCTAACCTACATAAATAACAAGACGCCGAGAAACTTTCTAAAGTATACTGAAATTAGGAACAGAGTCAATGGAAGAATTAGAGAGATAAAGAAAGAACACTGGGAGAACTTTAGTCGAGAGATGGAAAATGACCTATATGGAACTCAAAAACGCATATGGAAGATGCTCAGAGCCGCGAAAAAAGAGGTAAATGAGACAGTGCAAATACATAACATCACCGCGGATAAATGGAAAGAGTACTTCACAAATCTGCACTCCCAGGATAATGACCAGCCACTAGAAAGGAGACAAAAACTGCGGCGAGAATATGCAATAAGCTTGGAAGAGGACAAGCGGGTTACAACAGAAGAAGTGATGGACGAGATGAAACATCTCAAAAACGGAAAAGCTCCCGGTCCAGACAACATTCCTAATGAACTGTTGAAACAAGGAGGAGTAAGATTGGCTGAACAGCTCACCAAACTATTCAATAAGATTCTAGGGAGCGCAGTAATACCAGACGAATGGAAAGAGAGCATAACAATACCTTTATTCAAAAAGGGAAAAACATCAGATCCAGCAAACTACAGAGGAATATCATTGTTGAACACCTCCATGAAACTGTTCACTCGCATACTGGGACAACACATATTGCAACACACCAAGCTATGTGAAGAACAACAGGGCTTCCGCAAAAATCGTTCCACGGTCGACGCTGTATTCGTTGTTAGACAAGTAATAGAGAAATCCATTGAATATGACAAACCTGCGTACTTGTGCTTCATAGACTTGAGTAAGGCATTCGACAGAATACAACTGACGGATGTTGTGGACGAACTGAAGCACAGAGGAATACATCCAAACATTGTAGAGACGATAAAACAACTAAACACAGGCAACACTACCACAGTCAAGACAAGAGCAACCACAACCGATAAAGTAAAGATCAACCTAGGAGTGAGACAGGGAGATAGTCTTAGTCCACTGTTATTTAATCTGATAATGGACAGGATAATACACAAAGTACGAAGGGTGAACCAAGGATACAGAATGGGGAACGAACTATTGAAGATCTTGTGTTATGCAGATGACGCAGTACTATTTGCAGATAGTGAAGACGGGCTGCAATGGTTAATACAGGCATTTTACAGGGAGGCTCTGGAGCTCAATATGGTAATATCAATCCCTAAAACTAAGAGCATGGTGATCGCCAGGGAACCCCGCCGATGTAAGCTGGAGATAAATAACAAAATCATCGAACAAGTATTCTTCTTTAACTATCTGGGCGTAACGATATCGCCATATGGAAGCTTAAAAGATAGTGTAAGACATCAGATGAATAAGGCAGCCAGAATATCGGGGGCCCTAAGGAATATCATCTGGAAGAACAATTGCATGACAACAACCAGTAAAGTGAGAATTTACAAAGCATGTGTCAGACCCATAATGACATACGCGGCGGAAACAAGAGCAGAAACAGCTGAAACTAAAAGAATGGCACGAACAAACGAGATGCGAGTTTTGAGGGCAATCACAGGGAACACATTGAGAGACCAGAGAAGAAGCGACGAGATCAGGAAAGAATGCCAGACGGAGGACGTAGTTAGATGGACCCGCGCGAGAAGAAGGTTCTGGAATGAACATGTCTCACGTATGTCAAGCGACAGAATAGCGAAAATCGCGAGAAACGGAAGACCAGCATCCAAAAGACCTGTAGGGAGACCCCCAAAAAGGTGGAAGGACAGCTGGACCTCAATATCTCAAGAACGAGAGGAGGAAAATGGGTGAAACAAGCTAGCAAGCTTTCGTAAAGTAGAAGAAGAAGAAGTTCTTCATTTGCTGTATCATTTTGAGATCATGAACAGAGCATTACACATAAGCGTTTTAACCCTTTACAGCATACGAAACCATAAATGGTTTGACATGTTTAGAGTTCATTTATTCCAACAAAAAAAATGAAAAATTAACGTATGGACCCTAACGGAGTGTATTGTGTATTGTCATTAGCAATAACAAAACGCATTCATTTTGTACATGATCACATACCACTTGGATATAACCACACTGTTGAGATAAATTCATCAGAGTAAAGCAAAACCAAATCCCTTACTCATTCAGAATTCTCGACAAATATAAATATGTCAAATGTGATTGGTTTATTAGTCAACAATATTAGTGCTGGCGGTCAAAGTGTTGAATAACATACCCCAGCAGTTTTCGACTGTGAGAGCATATTATGTACTTTGCTATTGGAACCTATACTGTATATAAGCATCTTTTAGGAATAAGATATTTCTCTCCGTTTTAGTCAGTTCTGGTTTGATATTCATTGAGAGTATAGATCGACCTCCGTTAAATCGATTGAATCAATATACAGATTGTTTCACATAGTGCGTTTCATTGAAGAAGAATTTATCCTAAACCAACCTTATTTCCAACACACACTTTTCTAGACATTGGTGCGATTATCAACTTTGCAAAAAGAAATAAAAATGAAAAGGTGAGTTTTTCGAGCAACAAAAAATGTTTTGTTGTTTGTCATAACCTCTAGTTCGTATGCACTATAATAGATTTTCACTTTCTATTAAATTTCATCCTTTTTTCAACACCAATTGTTTCGGAACCATATCTGGGTTCGTATGCATTCTTCGCTTTTTTCGCTACGACATATGGGGTTTCGTATGTACACAAGCATGATTATAAATTACGCATACGGATATGGTTTCTCTTCAATTTGCTTCACGTTTTCCTCATGCTAAGCTTTCTTAGTGGTAGAGAAGACCCTGCGTGTTTTTGTGGCGAAAAAAAACCTAGACTCTTATTTATCTCTGGTCGCCTTCAAACAAGCCGTTTCGGAACACCTGCGCAAAGCAAATGGCCCTTCCTCGTAAACGGGGTTGTCCTTGGCTAATTCAGTGACCAGTTCACCACCATCGAGGCGCCATGGAAGTCCATCAGTTTATTCAAGCCCTAGGACACCAACTCAGAGAAAGAAAATAGAGAAAAGCATCAGGACCTACCCCTGACCGCTGTGAGGACTGACAATATTGGACACTTGCCAATGTGGCAGAAAAATCGTCAAATTTGTCAAGTTTGTTCAATGAAAACTTATACTAAATGTAAGGTATTTCTATGTTATAATAACAAGAGGAATTGTTTGATTAAGTTTCATCAAAATGCAGATAGATCATGGAGAATATATTCAAGAAGTAGCTGCACGGCAACTTATCCACACAATGGCAGCAGCCATATTTGTCTTTTGTGGCAGATCATATTCCATCTTCCATCTACTTCGACTATTTCGACTGAATTCAGCTAAGTCAACCTTTAGTTCCATTTCTGATTGATTATAATTTTTATAACATTCATACCGCCGCTGTTAATTTTTTCATTTCTAAAATTTTCATTGTTCATAAAATGGATATGGATTCCAAACGCTTTGATATTTCGAGCCAAATAATTGACGCAATATTACTTGAAAAACCTTTTTGTTCCTTTGATGACTTGATTAATTTGAATCCCAAAGATCCAATTCTTCACGGAATGAGTTCATTTTGAAAATTAAATCCTTGAAATATCCCAGTGTAATTTATAGATTCATTCAAAGGAATAAGGAAACTTTGAAAAATATTTTTCATTATAAAAAAGAAGAGCAGGTAATTCGAAAAACAAAAAATTACACTTTATTGAAACAATTGTGAAAAGTAACATTTCTTATGAAGCGTTGAGATCATTTAGATGTGAATCTAGTGATTTTCGAAAAATATGTCAAAGACTCGTATTGGGCAATGGAAAAATGTGTGGGAAAAAATACACATGTATACTATTATTATAGTATACACTACTCCACTATTTTGAACAGTCTCAAATAAGCCGACTAACGAAAACAAACAAGAAGAACAAATCATTATTGACGTGACAACTCCAGAATCATTTACAATCATAACCCCAATGATATCCAACAAATAAGTTGGGAAATAACGTAAAATAAATTATTTCGAAGGTAATGAAAGAATTAGATCTCTATCCAACAAAGTGTTTAGAATTTTATAATACTTATAAATTGTTTGTTTGTTCTTGTTGTTTTTTACATTGTGTATATTGTTTTTTACAGGCTAGAAAAAGGGTACTGCCCGAAACGTCGCCAATTACTATTATATTTTGAATAATATTAAACTCTGAATATCAAATACTGTTATTCTTTCATTATTATAGAAAATATATCGCAGGTATGAAAGCGCGTCAAAATAAACGAAGTTCTTCACCATTTAGTGAACACTGTAATGTAAAAAAAACTTATATCTGTTCAACGCCAGGAATCGAGTCAGAAAAAAAAATAGTTGTTCCTCAGTTTGAATCGTCTTTCCCAAATAAGTGAGGGAGTTTGCATGGAAAGGAATTCGGAAACAAGTCAAGACAAATAATAGTTCATTAGAATATGAAAACATATCGCATTCGTAAGAAAATTTTGACCCCATTTCCATATCACTTGAAATTGAAAAGCATTCCTTAGAGGATAATGAAATGAACAAACAAAATATTACATCAGATAGTTTTAATATCCCAAGATCTATCTACCAACTATCTGAAGAAACTCCTAATAGATCTAGCTCGTTACTTACAAATTCCCAGAATGTTTATATTTTACCAAAAACTATGTTCAAAGATAATGACAGATAATTTCGGTTATAATTCTAAACATGTAAGTTATTTTCCTTAAATTTCTTTTTACAATTCGACTCTCAATATAATATGTTGACTTACTGTTTTGTCTTTGTACTATTGTTTTATCTTTCCATGTACTTTTCTGTTGCTGTCTTTTATTTGATTACTGTTTTCATACATCTTTGTATTTGTCTGCAGATGCCTGAAGATGGCCCTAATTTTGTGAGGGCCGAAACATATGCAGCAATTTTAAATAAAGAATTTGGAGCAGACACGAAAATTTCATCTTTTTCATTATCTATCAAACTCCAATGAACAGGATGGATAACAGATTTGAAAAATAATGAGATGGATAAATTTGCTTATCTCTATTATTTGAAAAACTGTATAAACCATTATATCAATAATTATGTAGCTTAGTTGCAACAATTATGGTTGCAAAAAATTCATTATCCGCATAGGCAATTATAAAGTAGATGCCATCTCTTCTTCGTTGAATTTCTGTCATCCTCAGCCAATAACTTTGTGTGTCAGAGGAGTAGAAAGGGATATTGCAAAAGACACTTTTATTTAAAAAACCTTCTAAATATAAGAGGAAAACTATTTCGAAATAAAAAAACTCTAAAACAATTATGGAACTTACAGTCTATTAAATCGGATGCAACTGTGAGGAAAATTAAATCCGAAGCGATTGCATACAAGGACAGAGATGCAGACGATATAATAGATTTGATAAAAATGCAAATAGATCACGGAGAATATATTCAAGAAGTAGCTGCACGGCAACTTAGCCACACAATGGCAGCAGCCATATTTGTGTTTTGTGGCAGATCATATTCCATCTTTCATCTACTTCGACTATTTCGACTGAATTCAGCTAAGTCAACCTTTAGTTCCATTTCTGATTGATTATAATTTTTATAACATACATTCATACCCAAAGATCCAATTCTTCACGGAATAAGTTCATTTTGTAAAATTAAATCCTTGAAATAACCTAGTGTAATTTATAGATTAATTCAAAGGAATAAGGAAACTTCAAAAAATATTTTTCATCATAAAAAAGAAGAGCAGGCAATTCGAAAAACAAAAAATTACAATTTATTGAAACAATTGTGAAAAGTAACATTTCTTATGAAGCGTTGAGATCATATAGATGTGAATCTAGTGATTTTCGAAAAATATGTCAAGGACTCGGATTGGGCAATAGAAAAATATGTGGAAAAAAACAGATATGTATACTATTATTATAGAAAACATATCGCAGGTATGAAAGCGCGTCAAAATAAACGAAATTCTTCACCATTTAGTGAACACTGCAATGTAAAAAAAACTTATATCTGTTCAACGCCAGGAATCGAGTCAGAAAAAAAAATAGTTGTTCCCTTAGTTTGAATCGTTTTTCCCAAATAAGTGAGGGAGTTTGCATGGAAAGGAATTCGGAAACAAATCAAGGCAAATAATAGTCCATTAGAATATGAAAACATATCACATTCGGAAGAAAATTTTGAGCCCATTTCCATATCACTTGAAATTGAAAAGCGTTCCTTAGAGGATAATGAAATGAACAAACAAAATATTACATCAGATAGTTTCAATATTTTTCATTATGAAAAAGAAGAGCAGGTAATTCGAAAAACAAAAAATTACACTTTATTGAAACAATTGTGAAAAGTAACATTTCTCATGAAGCGTTGAGATCATATAGATGTGAATCTAGTGATTTTCGAAAAAAATATGTCAAGGACTCGGATTGGGCAATAGAAGAATATGTGGAAAAAAACAGATATGTATACTACTATTATAAAAAATATATCGCAGGTATGAAAGCGCGTCAAAATAAACGAAGTTCTTCACCATTTAGTGAACACTGAAATATGAAAAAAACTTATATCTGTTCAAGGCCAGGAATCGAGTCAGAAAAAAAAATAGTTGTTCCCTAAGTTCGAATCGTTTTTCCCAAATAAGTGAGGGAGTTTGCATGGAAAGGAATTCGGAAACAAATCAAGGCAAATAATAGTCCATTAGAATATGAAAACATATCACATTCGGAAGAAAATTTTGACCCCATTTCCATATCACTTGAAATTGAAAAGCATTCCTTAGAGGATAATGAAATGAACAAACAAAATATTACATCAGATAGTTTTAATATTTTTCATTATAAAAAAGAAGAGCAGGTAATTCGAAAAACAAAAAATTACACTTTATTGAAACAATTGTGAAAAGTAACATTTCTTATGAAGCGTTGAGATCATATAGATGTGAATCTAGTGATTTTCGAAAAATATGTCAAGGGCTCGGATTCGGCATATTTATAGAAAAATATGTGGGGAAAAACAAATATGTATACTATTATTATAGAAAACATATCGCAGTTATGAAAGCGCGAGTTACATATCCCACATATTCCAGCACGTGGCAAGGATGCTGACCAAGCACCTACGGAGCATCCGTCCATGGAATCTTTCCGTTATCGAATTATTTTTCATTGTCATTATAAATAAGATTCAGGGCCACTAATTGAGCAGTCTTGACTTAGTCTTCGCGATTTATTGTACGAATCATTCGTCACAATTATCATACATTGTAATATTTGAAATAAAATAATTTTTTCTAATTACAGTCTCTCCCACAAAACTTAACTCGCGTCAAAATAAACGGAGTTATTCACCATTTAAAGAACACTGCAATGTAAAAAAAACTTATATCTGTTCAACGCCAGGAATCGAGTCAGAAAAAAAAATAGTTGTTCCCTTAGTTTGAATCGTTTTTCCCAAATAAGTGAGGGAGTTTGCATGGAAAGGAATTCGGAAACAAATCAAGGCAAATAATAGTCCATTAGAATATGAAAACATATCACATTCGGAAGAAAATTTTGACCCCATTTCCATATCACTTGAAATTGAAAAGCATTTCTTAGAGAATAATGAAATGAACAAACAAAATATAACATCAGATAGTTTTAATATTTTTCATTATAAAAAAGAAGAGCAGGTAATTCGAGAAACAAAAAATTACACTTTATTGAAACAATTGTGAAAAGTAACATTTCTTATGAAGCGTTGAGATCATATAGATGTGAATCTAGTGATTTTCGAAAAATATGTCAAGGGCTCGGATTCGGCATATTTATAGAAAAATATGTGGGGAAAAACAAATATGTATACTATTATTATAGAAAACATATCGCAGGTATGAAAGCGCGTCAAAATAAACGAAGTTTTTTACCATTTAGTGAACACTGCAATGTAAAAAAAACTTATATCTGTTCAACGCCAGGAATCGAGTCAGAAAAAAAATAGTTGTTCCCTTAGTTTGAATCGTTTTTCCCAAATAAGTGAGGGAGTTTGCATGGAAAGGAATTCGGAAACAAATCAAGGCAAATAATAGTCCATTAGAATATGAAAACATATCACATTCGGAAGAAAATTTTGACCCCATTTCCATATCACTTGAAATTGAAAAGCATTCCTTAGAGGATAATGAAATGAACAAACAAAATATTACATCAGATAGTTTTAATATTTTTCATTATAAAAAAGAAGAGCAGGTAATTCGAAAGACAAAAATTACACTTTATTGAAACAATTGTGAAAAGTAACATTTCTTATGAAGCGTTGAGATCATATAGATGTGAATCTAGTGATTTTCGAAAAATATGTCAAGGACTCGGATTGGGCAATAGAAAAATATGTGGGAAAAACAAATATGTATACTATTATTATAGAAAACATATCGCAGGTATGAAAGCGCGTCAAAATAAACGAAGTTCTTCACCATTTAGTGAACACTGCAATGTAAAAAAAACTTATATCTGTCCAACGCCAGGAATCGAGTCAGAAAAAAAAATAGTTGTTCCCTTAGTTTGAATCGTTTTTCCCAAATAAGTGAGGGAGTTTGCATGGAAAGGAATTCGGAAACAAATCAAGGCAAATAATAGTCTATTAGAATTTGAAAACATATCACATTCGGAAGAAAATTTTTACCCCATTTCCATATCACTTGAAATTGAAAAGCATTCCTTAGAGGATAATGAAATGAACAAACAAAATATCACATCAGATAGTTTTAATATTTTTCATTATAAAAAAGAAGAGCAGGTAATTCGAAAAACAAAAAATTACACTTTATTGAAACAATTGTGAAAAGTAACATTTCTTATGAAGCGTTGAGATCATATAGATGTGAATCTAGTGATTTTCGAAAAATATGTCAAGGACTCGGATTGGGCAATAGAAAAATATGTGGGAAAAAACAAATATGTATACTATTATTATAGAAAACATATCGCAGGTATGAAAGCGCGTCAAAATAAACGAAGTTCTTCACCATTTAGTGAACACTGCAATGTAAAAAAAAATTATATCTGTTCAACGCCAGGAATCGAGTCAGAAAAAAAAATAGTTGTTCCCTTAGTTTGAATCGTTTTTCCCAAATAAGTGAGGGAGTTTGCATGGAAAGGAATTCGGAAACAAATCAAGGCAAATAATAGTCTATTAGAATATGAAAACATATCACATTCGGAAGAAAATTTTGACCCCATTTCCATATCACTTGAAATTGAAAAGCATTCCTTAGAGAATAATGAAATGAACAAACAAAATATTACATCACATAGTTTTAATATTTTTCATTATAAAAAAGAAGAGCAGGTAATTCGAAAAACAAAAAATTACACTTTATTGAAACAATTGTGGAAAGTAACATTTCTTATGAAGCGTTGAGATCATATAGATGTGAATCTAGTGATTTTCGAAAAATATGTCAAGGACTCGGATTGGGCAATAGAAAAATATGTGGGAAAAAACAAATATGTATACTATTATTATAGAAAACATATCGCAGGTATGAAAGCGCGTCCAAATAAACGAAGTTTTTCACCATTTAGTGAACACTGCAATGTAAAAAAAACTTATATCTGTTCAACGCCAGGAATCGAGTCAGAAAAAAAAATAGTAGATCCCTTAGTTTGAATCGTTTTTCCCAAATAAGGGAGTTTGCATGGAAAGGAATTCGGAAACAAATCAAGGCAAATAATAGTCCATTAGAATATGAAAACATATCACATTCGGAAGAAAATTTTGACCTCATTTCCATATCACTTGATATTGAATAGCATTCCTCAGAGGATAATGAAATGAACAAACAAAATATTACATCAGATAGTTTTAATATCCCAAGATCTATCTACCAATTATCTGAAGAAACTCCAAATAGATCTGGCTCGTTACCTACAAGTTCCCAGAATGATAGATGATAGATGCCTTACGGATGCGATGAGAAGAAAAAGCAAAGCTGATGCCATACACGCGTTATTAACGTATATAACAAATTGACGTTATTGAAAGCGTGTCCAAAAATGAACAATTTTTTATTTGGTCGCAACAGACAGCGTTGATAGAAAGCCCAAATTTCTTGGAAAAATGAAGAGAGTATTTTTTTATTCGGCGGTTATAAACTTGACGAAAACACGAAGAATATTTTCCGTTTTCGAAATGATACCCTTGGATCATTTCGCGAAAACAATTTTCAAAATCTTCAATGATTTTAGAGTATATTGTGAGGAAGATAATAGGTGGCCTGTATTTGGGGCAGTCGTGACCGACTTCCGTTATGCTAATTTACATGCAATAAGCAAATCTTGCAATAGATACACCCTCTAAGAATATCTCCAAAAGTGTTTTGTCATATGTACAGCGGAGACAGAGCTCCCTGATTCATTCATAACTATTAATTAATGCTGTTCTCATTTCAAGTTATCAGAAAACATCACGCTGATGAATGTTTCACTGATAGAAATAAAGGCAACTTCGTTCAAAGTGAAGATCTAATAGTACAAGTTATGAATTTTGAAGCTGAATAATGGTTTCATCATTTTTCTCTTCTTTTATTGAACCCGTTCGTGAATGACGAATAAGATCTCAGATCCCACGAATATGTTTCAACTTTATGCAGAAGTATCAAAAGAATATATACAGGATGTTCCAGAACTCAATGTCAAGCCAAAATGGGGTGGCAGGATTGATTGTAACCATCATAAGAAAAATCAGAAAAAAATCTATCCCATGCAGTTTGAAAATTATGGGCATTCAAAAAAAAACTAGAAATTTGGTCAAAGTGTAACCATTTTTCGGTTATTTTGGTTAATTTTTATTCATTTGAGCTTTGGAACCGTAACCCTAAATAACATTTCAAGAATCACAGTGCAACGACTTGCACGCCCATGCTTAACATCTTATTGTTGCAACGCCGCTGATTTTCGCGAACTACATCTTTACGTTGACACACATTAACTCTGTGTCTCGCGCCTCTGTGATCTTTCATTTGTCTGCGCATTGAAAATCTCTCGAAGGTTCTTTCTTTTTCCGCTTTTTCCCTCAAGGAAGAAGGTTATCTGTCGAAATATCGTATCGGAACTCATCGATTGATTATTCTGAAATTAATGAATTTTAAGTTGGCGAGGTTAACAATATTGTCTCGCTTTTTGGTCCGGAGCTCAAATTTTTGGACTGGAGCTCCAATTTCTGTACCGGAGCTGGGTGCTTATGTGTTTGACAAGAATTTGGAATGCAACTTTGGCTTGAAGCACAGCATTTGAACGGAGCTTGAGGCTTAATAGAATTTGGACTGAAATACAGGTGTCTGACTGTGAAAGTACGATTTTGGTTTAAAGCAGAATCATCAACCTTGGGCTGAAATTCAACTCTAGGCTGCACATTATCGAATACTACAGGAAACCCACGTCCAACAGGGACAGATCTGTTGCTTGAACTCACTTAAGCTAAGTAGATCTAAGTTGTGAAATTTTGAGAGACTGTAAACTTTAAATTCCTGTCATTACGAGTGGTTTTCAGATTGTACATTGTAATTATTTTAAATAATATATTGTGAAAAACCTGACTGGGAATTTTGTTGCTGGGGTAATCAAGCCCCCCTTGAGAAATTAGAAGTAGAGTTTCATGCTCGAACGCCCTTCAGGGCAATTGTCACGTTACAACAGTCAAAAGTAATGACACAATTGCCCCAAGTTTCTCAGAATACTATTTGTTAAACTGAATTTAAAATTTTCAAAATTTGTCGACTTTGATAGGCCCTCCTTTAAAAAAAATGTACTAGAGTGCCTTGGCAAATGCCATTGAAAGTTAGCGCATTTAATCAGGATTGTAAAATGGTACAATACTTGTTAGTTTCATACTAAAAAAAAAGAGAAGAAAAAATTAAAAACCTCAAGTAACCCGATTTTTGCTAACCCTTTCTACTCAGTCAAAATGTTTTTTATTCGCACAAGTTCTTGGTAGGTTCTTAATTTTACGGTAAAATGATGAGAGAGATGGATAGTGGACATGTTTGCTAAGAGCGAGAGAGACAGATAGTGACGCCACGCAGTGAGACGATGATGCGTCATTTAAACGAGTGCGAATGAAACAGATACAGACGCCATACCGAGCAAATTTCTACGCTACTAGCCTGACACGTTTCGCTCATTCGTCTACTGCGCATCTTTCCGTATTCGCTTGTGTTGATTTAGTATTGAAACTTTCACACGCCGTGTTGACAACCAAGTTGTCAACTAGGTTGCTCGACTTTACGAGCCGCTTTACGAGGAAGAAGTGTTGGAAGAGGTCGCAGATGATCAGTTGATGTGTACGAGTTGTCAGAACACGATCTCGCTGAAGTGGTCGATCCATTACTGGAGCACGCTTCCTCAATTTCATCAATGTACCCTCTAGGTTTGGGGTTAGTAGACTTCACTCCCATTAAGGAGTCTTCTCATGCGTTATCTCAAGGTGTCAGCGAGGTTGACATTTTTACAGCTGAGTTAAAGAAAGCGGTTGCCTGGTCTGTGCGCCGAATAACTACCATTGATGCATCCTTCGATAAGTTGGATGAGATAGATGACATTTTAGGCTTTAATTCGTTGTCAGATATGGACGATTCACGAGTGCGTGGGTTTGGGGCTTGCCTCAGAGCAGCTGATATTCCAATCCTCAGCCTGTTATATCTGCGATGAAATGTTTAGTGGATACAGAGTGGCGCTAATATGGAGTTGTCCTTTGCGACACCTAATGAGGGAGTATAGGGGAACATGTGTCGTTTTAGTAAAAAGACTTGGAGTGAGTTTACATTGGTAACATCATATTAACCAATGCAATACAAGTTCCGATATTTCTTCACACAGAGTTTGGAGTGAAGGAATTTTATTTGAATCTTTAGTTCAGCAATCACAAAAAAATCATTTCATCAAATATAATTTTTTATATAAAACTTTCTCTCATTCTACAAAAAATTTCATTAAAACATAATTAATATCCACAAATCCTCTTCTTGATTATCATTCACACTTGCAAATTAAAACAGAAAGTTCACGATACCTCATCTTGAAGCCCAAGAAGAAGTGGTCATTATTCGACATCGTCATTGAAAGAGGATCAGAAAAAGATATTTTTACGAATGTTGAAAGCTTGCTCGAGAAAATTGAAAAATTCTAAACCTTCGAATATTTACGATGATTTAGTAATTGAAGGTAACAAATAAATAATAGACGACAATTCCAAAGAGCATCTATTTTACATGGGTGGACCTGGTGGAAAGGAAAAAACTCATCTTTACAATACTCTCATAACCGTTTTACGGGACGTTTTCTGAACAGTCTACTTGCGGTTGAGGAGTACAATCCTCATGTTCGCAATTTATTAAAACACTTATACCTCTGGCCTATTTCTCTGTACTCTCGCGTCTTCTCTTTAATATTCAGTATTCTAATCTTCGCGTTTTCTGATAGAATAAAGAGGCTCTCGCCATCAATTTTCGATTGATTGCTCTATCACTGTGTAACCGTTGTGTTCGTATTGGATTTATTGAACTCCTCAACGTCTAAGTCTGACATCAAGTGACTTCTCTTTTGAACTGCTCTGGACCATCTCTTGTTTTTAGTTGAATAATGTCTCTCTGAGTTTATAGATGTGGTTAATATTAGTTGCCTTTACTGTATTAGCTTCATGCAGGTGACATATTCATTTTATGATTGTGAACGATACTCAAATAAGTGTTTTTATACCATCTCCAACTCAATTATCTTTACATACAGTCCACTACTCTTTAGTTACAAAATCATAACACCCTCGATTTTGAAAATTTGGTCCTTCGGGCCGGATAATTGAGTTGGAATTTCATCATCTTCACTAATCATATTTCTCTGTTCTTCTCATAAGCACGAATAATGGCCTCCTCTAAAAAAGAACTTCTCAAAGACCAGCTCACAGAACCCCTCAAAGAATCGACCGCCTCTGATCAGCGAAAAGAATCGACGTCTGACCACCTCATGCCTCCTCAAGATGAGGCCTCCTCAATCGACCCCCCAAAGGAGGGACCAAGGACCCGCTCAAGGTCACGCCTCGTAACGCCGGGTTTGATGATAAAGATGTCTACTCAGCTCAACCGCCTCAAAATTATGAAGGACATCTCGGCTGGACTCGTTGACGAGCCCAGTGAATGGACCACCTCGAAACTCGACAGCCTCCAAGAACGCCTCGACGAGCAACACAAGGGTTTCTTAAAAACCCACACACACTTTGAGAACGCGTGGCCTGAATCTCAACTCGAGCATCCCTACTTCTCGAACGACATGTTCGTGGAAGAAGAGTTTCTGTACGCCTCATCGTCATCTCGCATCCGTCATCTCAAGGAAGCACTCGAGCCCCACCAACCGACTGCTTCGTCGACGTCCGCTCAGCCACGCCTCCCAGATATTCCTCTTCCGGTCTTCCCAGGCGACTACTCTAGTTGGCCAGGATTCAAGGACCTCTTCCAGTCCCTCGTAATCCAGAACTCCTCAATCTCAGATGTCGAGCGCCTCCATTATCTACGATCATCTCTTCAGTCCACACCTCTTAACCTCATCTCTGGCTTAGCTCTCACTGGCACCTCGTTTCCCATAGCTTGGGACAGCCTCCTCTCTCAATATGAGAACAAACGTCTTCTCTTGGCAGCTCTTTGCGACAAGATCTTCTCAACGCCTCAATGTTCTCCTCAAAAAAATCCTCGTCTCTACTACAAGACACTCCTCACCAACCTTGTAGAGGCTCTGCAAGGTTTGACCGCCCTCGGACAGTCACTAGACTCATGCGACTTTCTCCTGGTCTACGTGATTACCAAACATCTCGACCGCTCAACTCGCGAAAAATGGGAGTCCCAATTGGGATCTTCCACCGAATCGCTACCTCTCACGAAACTCATGGACTTCCTCCAGGCCCATACCCGCTCTTTGGAGTGGCTGGAGGAACCTGAAGACTCCTCAAAAACGCCCGCCACAAGACCTAAAACGTCGTATTCGCACGCTGCCGCCTCCACTGCCACCTCATCCAAAGCCTCCTCGTCGAAAGTCTGCTCAAAGCCCGTCTCAAGTGTTGTGCCTCCCCGTGTTGTGGCGAAAAGCGCCGCAAAGTCTCCTCAGCGACCAGTTCGCTCCAATGGTTTGCCCTCCTATAATTGTGACGACTGCGGTGATGAACACTTCATTGCCACATGTCCTCGCTACCACAGCCGTCACCCATCGGAAAGAAACGAAGTGGTCCACCGAAGACAGCTGTGCTACAATTGTCTAGGCCGTCACAATGTCCGCTCATGTAGGTCTCATCAGACATGCCGGTTATGCTCGGGCCGGCATCACTCCTCACTCCATGACCACATCACCATGGTCTCCTCAGCCAGAACGCCTCAAGCCTCCTCATCAAGGCCCACTTCTAAGCCCATTGAAGCTAAGTCAGTCACCTCAAAAAGGGCCTGAAATGTTCGGGCAGTCGTCAAAACTCCTCCTAGACAACTCACCCTTCTCTCGACCGCTCTAGCCACGTTCTCACCCCAGTCACCTCGCACCAAGCAAGACTTCTCATCGATTCTGGATCGGAACTCTCGTTCATCTCTGAAGACTTCTCAAGACACCTCAGCCTTCCTCGAAGCCAATCCAAAGTCACCATCGTTGGAATTGGTGGAGCGGCCTCAAGATCAAGAGGATCAGTATTGATCACACTGAAATCTCTTAACAATCACAAAACCGTGAATATAAATGCTCATATCTTGTCATCTCCATTTACTAATCTACCATCTTTCAATTGTTGCACACGACCACGTTTGCCACACCTCGACAATTTGAAGCTCGCCGATCCAGAGTTCTACACCTCAAGGCCAATCGACATCATATTGGGTGCTGATGTCTATGGTTCCATCATTCTTCCTCAACTCCGACAAGGGCCAGATGGGTCAACTCCAACAGCTCAGCTCTCGATCTTTGGATGGTTGGTCCTAGGTCCAATATGCCCTCATCAAGAAGTCTGCTCAAGTGTGTCTCCTCAATACCATGCCACTCAAGAATCTGACCTTCAAAGCCTTCTCGAAAAGTTCTAGGAACAAGAAGAAGTCAAGTCCACCTCCGTAAGTCACCTCACTGCTGACGAGCAGGAATGTGAAGACCACTTCAAGACCACTTACTCTCGACTTCCTTCTGATCAGAAAAAGATATTTTTACGAGTGTTGAAAGCTTGCTCGAGAAAAATTTAAATCCTTCTAACATTTACGATGATTTAGTAATTGAAGGTAACAAATAAATAATAGACGACAATTCCAAAGAGCATCTATTTTACATGGGTGAACCTGGTGGAACGGAAAAAACTCATCTTTAAAATACTCTCATAAACCGTTTCACGGGACATTTTCAAAAATGACGAAATTAAGGTCGCTTGGACCGGCATTACGGCAAATATTTTGATAGGGGGTACAACTGTTCATATAGCTTTCAAATTACCAATTTTTCTTTCTGAAGAGTCTACTTGCGGTTGAGGAGTACTATCCTCATGTTCGCAACTTATTAAAACACTTATACAGCACATATGATATGGGACGAAGATCCTACGACTCCTAAATTTGCCTTTGAAACAGACATTTGAAAGATATCATGAGAAGATTTGTGGAAAATGTTGTTTGTGCGGAGAGGATTTCAGACAAATTTTACCCATCCTAATGGGCGGTACACGAAATGACATCATGAATCAAACGCTCAAAGCTAGCGAGTTGTGGTCGTCTTTGTTAAATTACAATTAACGCAAATCTTGAGAGTGGCAAATCATCCGGCATTGGCAAAAATGCATTCCGACTTAAATAATTTATCATTTGACGAATGGTTATCACAACTAGGTAATGGGTCTTTCGTAAAACTCAATAAGAGGAACAATATAAACAGTTTGGTAGACGATGAAGAAGACAACTCGAGACGTAATTTTATAAGTGGTTATTATTCGACATCGTCATTAAAAGAGGATCAGAAAAAGGATATTTCTACGAGTGTTGAAAGCTTACTCGAGAAAATTGAAAAATTCTAATCCTTCGAATATTTACGATGATTTAGTAATTGAAGGTAACAAATAAATAATGGACGACAATTCCAAAGAGCATCTATTTTACATGGGTAAACCTGGTGGAACGGAAAAAACTCATCTGTACAATACTCTCATAACCGTTTTACGGGACGTTTTCTGAACAGTCTACTTGCGGTTGAGGAGTACAATCCTCATGTTCGCAATTTTTTAAAACACTTAAACAGCACATATAATATGGGACGAAGCTCCTACGACTGCCAAATTTGCCGTTGAAACAGATATTTGAAAAATATCATGAGAAGAT
Source organism: Coccinella septempunctata (assembly GCF_907165205.1). Lineage (NCBI taxonomy): Eukaryota > Metazoa > Arthropoda > Insecta > Coleoptera > Coccinellidae > Coccinella > Coccinella septempunctata. The sequence continues at coordinate 5,347,487 of NC_058190.1, read as the reverse complement.
GAGTGGAAGATGTTGTTTGTGCGGAGAGGACTTAAGACAAATTTTACCCGTCTCAATAGGCGGTACACGAAATGACATCATGAATCAAACGCTCAAAGCTAGCCAGTTGTGGTCGTCATTTGTTAAATTACAATTGACCGAAATCATGAGAGTGGCAAATCATCCGGCATTGGCAAAAATGCATTCCGACTTAAATAATTTATCATTTGACGAATGGTTATCACAACTAGGTAATGGGTCTTTCATAAAACTCAATAAGAGGAGCGATATAAACAGTTTCATCGACGATGAAGAAGACAACTCGAGACGTAATTTTATAAGTGGCTATTATTCGACATCGTCATTGAAAGAGGATCAGAAAAAGATATTTTTACGAGTGTTGAAAGCTTGTTCGAGAAAATTGAAAAATTTCAATCCTTCTAACATTTACGACGATTTAGTAATAGAAGGTAACCAATAAATAATAGACGACAATTTCAAAGAGCACCTATTTTATATGGGTGAACCTGGTGGAACGAAAAAAACTCATCTTTACAATACTCTCATAACCGTTTCACGGGACATTTACAAAAATAACGAAATTGAGGTCTCTTGGTACGGCATTGCGGCAAATATTTTGATAGGGGTTACAACTGTTCATAGAGCTTTCAAATTACCAATTTCTCTTTCAGAAGAGTCTACTTGCGGTTGAGGAGTACACTCCCCATGTTCGCAATTTATTAAAACACTTATACAGCACATATGATATGGGACGAAGCTCCTACGACTCCCAAATTTGCCGTTGAAACAGATATTTGAAAGATATCATGAAAAGATGGGTGGAAAATGTTGTTTGTGCGGAGAGGATTTCAGAAAAATTTTACCCTTCTCAATAGGCTATACACGAAATGACATTATGAATCAAACGCTAAAAGCTAGCGAGTTGTGATCGTCATTTGTTAAATTACAATTAACGGAAATCATGAGAGTGGCAAATCATCCGGCATTGGCAAAAATACATTCCAACTTGAATAATTCAACATTTGACGAATGGTCCTTACATCTTGGTAATGGAAGTCTGCCTATTGAAAAATTGATTAATTTCGTCTATGACGGACATCATTCAGCACAAATAAATGGTTCGCGTATTGTTTTATGCCCCACTCACCTGATGGTTGATTCTATAAATAATTAATAAAATCAACAGCAACGAAACGAAATTCTATCTGAGTTGAGATTCATACATGGCTGCGGAAGAAGATGAATTTTCCGCACACGGAAACGGAAGCGTGGATACTCTCAGTAAATTCACATTTTGATCGGGGTGAATGTAACGGTTCCAAAATGAAAGAATCAAATTTGGGCAATCATACTATAGAATGTGTATTATTGAATGGACAACGGCATAGGTGAAACTTTGATATTACCTCGTATCAAAATGAAAGCTCAAACTTTAGATTTGCCAAAAGAAATTGTAAGCTTACAATTTACGGTCAAACTTGCGTATAGAATGAATAAATCTCAAGGACAAAGCATGAATAGAATGGAATTTGTCTGAGAAAACCTTGCTTTACACACGGACAACTATACGTTGCTTTCTCTAGAGTTGGAAACATTGATGAAATCAAAGTTTTCTTTCAAGGAAAACAAGGAACGTTCAAATTTCGAGGTAGAAAGATATTTACCTTCAATACTGTCTTTCGAGCAATTATCTACAATGAAAGCAATATAAATAAGATTCAGAAACTTCAATTCACAACATCCTTTCTCTCACAAAGTCAATCTAATACGGAATCTTAAACATAGAGCTATTTCCTTATCTGATGAGAAGTTCCATAATGATAATTTGAATAAAATCAAGTCCTATTTGCTGAAAAATAACTATCCACCATTATGAACTAACTATGGACCATTATGAAGTCCTATTTAGCAGAACAAATGATCCAGAGGAGTTGACCACCAAATATTTTTCCAAACCGAGGGCTCTCGGAGAGAACTCAGACGCTACTTGTATCGAGGAACGTTAACAGTAGTATAGCAATGTATGTTCTAGCTCAAATTTGACCTTGAGATATTAGAAATCGTATGAATATGGGGGCCCTGAGAAGTGGGGCGCGGAGCGCTGGGTCTCCTGAAAGGGGGTTCCATTGTGGGGTTTCAGAGATGTAGTTGTATTTTGGGGCCGTAATAAAAAAAAAAGGGGGGGAAAAAAAGAATCTTGAAGTCGACGGGATTCGAACCTAGGATAGTTTTATATAATCCGAATTACGAGGCGATCGCCTTATCAACGCGGCCGCGCCAGCTCGCTGATAAGGAAATTGAATTGTTGGTGATACGTTGATGACGCGATCATGGACTACACGTGCCACCTGGCAGTACACTGAACCCTGAGATGTCACTGGGGGGTCTGAATGATGTAAAAATATTGGGGGCCCCAGAGTGTCGCCTCCAGAGTATCGACCCCCAGTTAATTGAGTCCATGAGTTTTAAGTTTTTCATCAGTTCGATTTGAATAAGAATATTGAAAGAAAAAAATAATCAATGTTAATCTCACGGTTCTGTTATCATTGTGGATTGAATTGTTTTTGTGTTTCGACAAGAATATGAGGATGCGGTTCCGAATTGGGAAATTGAAAAATATTTTTCTGCTCCGAAAATGTAAATGTCATAATATCCGATGTTTGTGATGTTCCAAAAGATTATGAGGATGTGGTTCTGAATCAAGAAAATGGAAGATTATATCGATATAATGGGAGATATTGGTTTCTACGACACACTACACCGCATATACGATACAATCACATACCACCGAGTGAAACATTGGCAGAATTTAAACAGGAAGCTGGCATCGTTTTACAACCGAAGAATTTTCTTGTTACAATGCAGGATGAAGAAAACCTGACATATTGTAATTTGTCCCATTCCCACAATAAAAATAAAGGAAATGGAAGATATTTTTCCTTCTCTGGTATGAAGAAGGTATAAAAACAGATAACATTCGACGTTTTCAATCATTCGTCTCAAGTTAGTGCAATAGTGATCTAGGTGAGTAAAATTTTAAAATATTCTAAAATGTTTTTCTATAAATTTTTTTCTTCTCAATTCAAGATATCCAGAAAAATGGATTTCGAAAGAGTAAATACAGCATGTTTTTATTCAGAGAAATCTACAATCAAGCTCCGAGACTTACCACTTGAAGAGAAATTTCGTATTTTAAAGACGAGCCTGTTGAAAACTCGTTATGGGAAGACCATACTCTTAGAGCTGGAGAAAAATAAAGTCTTCCTACCGAAACGAGCTACCGATACTGTGAAGGAGTGCCTGGATCAATTGAATGAGGGGAAGATCTTTCTAAAATTCACAGGTGTGAAGGATATTGGAATGAAGTATCCTGTATCAAATTTCGAATTCAGTGAAGAATAAAATTGTTAGAAGTCGTCGCCATGGAGGTAAATGATGATTCTATGTCAGTTTTTCATAGAGCATTCAGGTATTTAGAAAAAATTAAATCTTTGAAATGTAAGCTCAGATGGATTGTTCTTATAAATAATCACATAAAATTATACAACAAGATGATGGCAAAAACAAATATTCATAGTCATAAATTCAAAATTCAAACTAACATAAATCATTTGAAACGATATAAAACAATTTTACAACGAATGGTTTCATCTAAAAAGGGGGGTGATTTACGGAATAGACGTTCTCGTAGGGTAAAGTGGGAAAATGTTCAATCAACCTTTACTGGTAGAGTCAGAACTGGAGTTATTATAAATCTGAAACATATTGAAATAAATAAGTTTTTCGTAGATGCCATTGTTCTCATTAAAAGAAGATTGAAAAATCTATTGAAAAAACTGAATATGATTAAAATGAATACAACTTTTTGTGGTGAGTTCATAAAAAAATCTGGAGATTCTGAAATACTAGATTTCAAATACTTTAAATCAGAAAATTTCATTGTTGATTCTGGTTGCGATCTTGACCGACTTTTATCAGAGCTCATATTAGATAAAATCTTAAAAAAATCAGAAGAATTTCAAGAAAAAGACAGCGGTTACGCACTTCATTCTATTATATCACTTGAGGTTAATATTAATAAATTTGAAATGGGGAATGGTAGCTCATATATTGAGTTGCCCGATGAGATCAAACGTCGAAGGGCTTGTATTAATATCAAAAATTATGATAATGCTTGTTTCGCTTGGAGTATTGTTGCTGGACTTCATCCTAGAGAGAAAAATTGTGATCGTGTGAAATCTTATCCATATTTCAAAAATGTTCTTAGTTGTCAAGATATAAAATTTCCAATGAGCATTAGAGATATTCATAAATTCGAGAAAATTAATAATTTATCAGTGAATATTTTTTCGCTACAATTGAATAAGAATAAATTCGAGGTTGTGCCTACACGTATATCCACACAAATAAATTTCGATAGACATTTCAACTTACTTCTCATTCAGGATAAATACGTTCCTGAAAATAGCGAAATTGATTATGACGATCATGATGATACACCCATTAAATATCATTATGTGCTAATCAAAAATTTATCTCGCCTTGTTTCCTCAAAACTTTCGAAAAATACGAAGAAAAAGTATATTTGCGACCTGTGTCCTCACTGAAAACAATTTAAATGAGCATAAGAAATATTGCATGAAACATGATCCCTCATTGATCAAATTTCCTATTGATTCACATATTGAATTCAAAAATTATGTATACAAACAAAAAGTTCCATATATAATTTATGCGGATTTTGAATCATATTTGAAGAAACATAATTCATCTTCAACTACATTTTCAAAGTCATTTGAGTATCAGGAGCATATACCTATGAGTGTGGGTTATTACTTAAAATGTAATCATGATTCATCTCAATCATTTTATAACAGTTATACTGGTGAAAATTGTATGAAATGGTTCAATGATGAATTAGAGATGATAGCAAATAAATTGAATATTGAAATAAAGAACATAAAACCTATGAAATCATATCCGAAAAATGGAATGTCTGATTTGTGCCACATATGTGAGAGGTCATTTACTGCTGGAGATGAATCTGTAATAGATCATGATCATTTCACGGGTGAAATAAGAGGACAGGCTCATAAGATATGTAATTTACAATATAAAAAATCATTTATGATACCAGTTGTCTTCCACAATTTAAGCGGTTATGACTCTCCTTTCTTAATAAGAAATTTTTCTCAATTTGCTAAGATATCAGTGTTACCATTGAATAATAAAAGTATATTTCGTTCACAGTTCATCTTGAGGGACATCAAATTAAATATAGGTTTATTGATAGTATTCGATTTATGGAATCAACTCTTGAAAAGTTAGCAACCTACTTGAAACCTGACTCATTCATTAATTTATACTCACATTTTCCAAATTTAACTGCTAAACACTATAAATTGCTTACTAGAAAAGGTATTTATCCCTATGATTACATTGATAGTATTGAAAAATTGACAGAGACTACACTCCCATCTAGAGAAAAATTTTATAATAAATTGAATGATGAAGATATAACTGATGAGGAATATTCACATGCTCAACAAGTCAATTTTTGATTGTAAAAATTTATTAGACTATTCCAATTTATATCTTAAAACAAATGTCCTTTTACTAGCTGATATATTTGAACAATTTCGTGTAAGTTGTCATACAACTTATGGATTAGATCCAGCTTGGTATTATACACTCCCGGGGTTTACGTTTGATTGTATGTTGAAATATACATCAATGAAATTACAAATTATCAAGGATATCGATATGATATTATTTATTGAAGAGAGTGTAAGAGGTGGAATAAGTCAGTGTTCTAATAGATATGCGAAGGCAAATAATAAGTATATGACTACATTTGATTCTGAAAAGTTATCATCATATATAATTTACTTTGATGTTAATAATCTCTATGGTTGGGCAATGAGACAGTTTCTTCCATATGATGAATTTGAGTGGACTAACACTAATATTGATGTGATACAAATTCCAGATAATGCTCCAGAAGGGTATTTTTTAGAAGTTGATCTGGAATATCCAAAACACCTACATGACATACATTCAGATTCACCATTTTGTCCGGAAAATCGAGTACCTCCAGGTTCAAAATTACCTAAATTGTTAACAACATTATATGATAAGAAGAAATATATTTTACATTATAGAAATTTGAAACAGGCCTTAGAAAACGGAATGGTTCTCACTTAAATCCATAGGGTATTAAAATTCAAACAATCAGCATGGCTTAAATCTTATATTGATCCCAATACCGAGCTTAGAATGAAGGCTTCGAACGATTTTGAAGCGAATCTATACAAACTAATGAATAATGCCGTATTTGGTAAGACAATGGAAAACATACGCAAACATAGGATAGTTAAAATAGTGAACAAATGGGAAGGTCGTTATGGCTCCAAAAATCTCATAAGTAGCCCCCATTTTAAGGGAAGAATAATATTTGGGGAAAATTTATTGGCAATTGAAATGAAAAAAGTTAATTTGATCTTCAATAAACTTGTGTATATTGGTTCTGCCGTACTAGATATTTCAAAAACTTGTTTATACGACTTTCATTATAATTATAGTCTCACTAAATTATATAAAACTATCCTAGGTTCGAATCCCGTCGACTTCAAGATTCTTTTTTTCCCCCTTTTTTTTTTTTTTTACTACGGCCCTAAAATACAACTACATCTCTGAACCCCCACAATGGAACCCCCTTTCAGGAGACCCAGCGCTCCGCGCCCCACTACTCAGAGCCCCCATATTCATACGATTTCTAATATCTCAAGGTCAAATTTGAGCTAGAACATACATTGCTATACTACTGTTAACATCTCACTAAAACCCCTGAACACAATTAAAATAAATTTCTTTTCTGAATTGAAGACAGCAACATTTAAATCAATTATGTCGGGAGTTATTTATAAAATTCCTTGTCGGGATTGTGACCCGAGTGTTCATTGGACAAACGGGTCGATACCTAGAAACTAGAATATCCGAACATCGACGTGATAGCATTAACATTGTTGCCACCCTTTATACAAGGGCCCCATTGTTAACATATTCTTGCTCAAGTCAGCATTTTCCAAAACAATATATGAGTAGCAGCATGACGCTCTCAGTTCAGTTCAGATTAGGTTTTCATATTATTCAGATCTATTGATCTATTCTGTATCTTGTGCCTTACAAATAAATTAAATATAATTACAGTGTGTGTTCCTTCGTAAAGTGACAATCTGATAGTGTTCATAACTAAAGGTTTTACGGAGCTTCACCTCAATAAAGCTACCCTGGTGACAGCGACCCTGCTTTTTTTTAAACTAAGTGTTCCGAAAAGAATACAACAACAACATACACAACCTCCTTAAAAAGAAAGATAATAATACACCACTAGTGGAACAGGAATTACACTGTAATGAATCCCAGTTTTCTGGGAAAATTGGAGTTCATTTTAGTGCATTCCTTTCATTTCACATTTCCGCCTTAGAAAATATTCAATTCTCAAATATTCAATACATTCATTCCGATAGGCAGAGTAAATGAAAAAAACCGTTTATCTGTGTTTAACGTTGTTTTTCTTGCATGCCGTTTTGCATTGACGTTTTTCTGATGTTGATATGCGATAAACCGCAGCTGACGACGTTTTTCACTCTTGTCGCATTCTGGAATTTTCAGATTTTTAGCGTGTGGGGGGATTAGTCTATAAAAGCAGATTTTCCCCCGCGACGGCCTCTTTTACTCTTTAGTCTCTTTTGTCACTTTAGTCTCTTTTGTCACTGTGGAGACCGGCGATTAGGAAGGAGGAGTCATAAGCGATGACTCACTACAAGTGTTGAAGGAGATGTGAACAGTGAAGAAAAAGCAGTATGATAACAACAGCGGGTGTAGATTGTTGTATACAAAAAATCCCATTATTGTTACTAAAAATAACTTTGCTGAATAAGCAATATTAAAATAATATAAAAGAAACTTCCTCAAACTGCGAAGCAGTTCCGCTCAGACCGTCATACAGAACGTTAGTTCCGCCCAGACTGTCGTATAGAACGTTAGTTCCGCATAAGTAATCATACCACACGTATCGCATATTGTAATTCATACGTATAGTAGTTCTATGTTCTGTTTCAACTAAATAAGTACCAGTTAAGTGTAAAGGTGACCTATAACCATAACCAGTAAATAAATCAAGTTAAGTTAAGTGTACAGTTTCAATTCCAACGACCATTCGACGAGTTTTGGTGTCTTCTCTAAAAAGCCACCTGGTGTCAGAAGAACCTTTTCAAAAACCCAAAAGTTCGCAGCAGGAATACGACAAGATACATTGAGTTCACAATTGAATTTAAAAGTGTTACGTCCAGTTTCATAATCGAATTAAACGTCACTTTAAGCTTAAAGCTTCCTTTACTGTCATTTTTAGTAGGGTTAAAGGAGGCTTTAAAATTAAAGGGACTTTAGGTTTGATTATGAAACCGGCCGTTAGTTACGTTATTATTTTGGGATTATTATAATTGTTAAATAAATAAATTGGATCGCTGAAAAGTGTATTGATGTGATCACCCTGGGGTATCACAGTCACTTTAGTCTCTTTTGTCACTTTTACGCTCTGTACTCACTTTTCTCTGCGATTCGACTTTGATTGTGTGCACGAAAAGCCGTTCAACGAATTTATAAATAATTTTGTGTTGCGAGGGTTAGTGCTCTTAGGAATTAATTTTTATTTTTTTGCGTTTTCCGCGAGTGCCACGAAATAAAGGAGGTAGGTCCCCGTCTATACCGGTCAGTTTCTTTATTAGACCTACACCGGTTACTTCTTTGACACTGCTGTACTGTATCGCTTTCTGTTATCTTTGCCGTACTTTACCCTGTTTCGCGAGTGTGACTTTTCCCTTCGCTATCAGTCATGGTGCGTAAGCCCTTGGGGTAGTGAAGAGGAAGTCCCGTCAACACCCCTGTTCGCGTTCCCGCGTCATAAGTGTTGAAAGAAAAATCTCTTCTTTTCTATCAGTCATGGTGCGTAAGTTATTGGGGTAGAGAATAAGAGATACCTTCAGTGAAATCCCGTAGTTGCGCTCAAAATAGACCATGGAGCGTAGCCCTTGGGGTAGCGAATAAAAGTCTCGAGTAGATCCGCCCTGGTTGTGTTTCTTTCAGTTCTGGAGAAATACAATTAATTACATCCCGATACCGTATAGCAAGTCATTTCACTTATCCATTTCGTCAGTTCTGGTTGGCGCATTTTATTGAACAACCTTTGATTTTTCACTGTACCCGGTGTAAACTTTATAAAGTGCTCCTGATCGGATCGAATTTCCCGAATGTATGTTTGCTGATCGATTCGCTCACATTTCATACCTACACATATTTCCGTTGTTTATATAATCATTTTCCGAAGGTGTGAATAAACTGGTACATAATTTGATTTTGACTACTTCGTTATCGCTACCACCCTAGATAACAGCGAACTCTGTCTCCGACTAGCAGCTACTCTGGTAGGTTTGCTATTCTTCCTAGTGAAAAGAATAGCTGGCGCTCGAGATAAGTTTTCTCCGAGGAAACCATGTTACAACACTCTTTCGGTTTCGAAGTTTCTATTATAGGATTTGAAAACAACTTAAAAAAGCGGTTAACACATGAAATGGTGTCGGTTGAACAGTGCAAAATATCAATTAACAAAATAACTGATATTGACAACCTGAACACAGTGTACTTCAACTTAGTTGGCAAACTAAGAGAAAAGGGTCGAATAAACAACGAAATTTGAATTTCGTCCTTTCGTTCATACAGCATATGTCATGTTCATTACTTTTTTTGATGTTCCACCTGTTCCTCGACAACAATTAGTTGTGGTTTAACTGCCAGTAAGCATGTATCGCTCTGTGTATTTTATGCATCGTAAAATAAGATTTTTATTTTTTAATGTGACCAATAATATTGTGTATTGTGTTTTTATAATAATATTGTTGTGTTTGGTTCATTACTGCATTTTGAATCTTCCACAGCCCAGAAGAAGACGGCAACAAGTCGAAACGTCGGCAAATTTGTTCGAATTATCCTTTGGATTTACTGACCTTAACCCGTTAAAACATCGAGATATAACTGAAGAAGGTCATCATACAATTTTCGTAAATATAAATAACGATGGGCACGCGGGGTAAGGTCGGCCTTACGACGGTTTTTTGTGTATTGGCAACAATACAACTTTTTATGCGATTGTTTCGATAGTGAAGACGATATACCCCTCTGCAACCTAGCTGCAAAAAATACAAAAAAGAAGAGTAAAAAAATTCATTTGAATTGGGAAGAAAAATATTCGAGTTTTCCTGCCGAGAATACCTTATTCAAGTGTGACAAATTCAGTGTTGCATTATGTCTTAACAAGGACAGAAATTGTTTTCGACGTTTTCACGTGGAATGAAAATATTTAATCAATTTCATTTCACTGTATTCAACCCTTTTTCTTATGAATTTATTTGAATAAAATGGCGTAGATATGGGGTAATAACGACCAGTTTAAAGAGGGGAATTCCGATCGGCCAGTTTTATGCAAGAAAAACAACAAAAGCCCCTTGGACTGAGGAACAGTTAGAAGCTGCACTAAATGCTATTGCAAATGGATTACCCGAGAGACAGGCTGTTACAAAATTCAATATTCCTAGGTCTACTTCACAAGACAGGAGAAAAAAATTAGGATATTTCGGCACTTCATTACGCCGATAACAGTATCATCGTTTTGACTATCCCACCCCATAGTTCACATCGCCTTCAGCCTCTAGATGTGTCTTTTTATTCCTCTCTAAAGTCTGCATATCATAATGAATGTGACAAATTTGGTGACCCCCAATGAAGTAGATCAATTATTTAGCAAATCGTACAGTAGAGTAGCTTTATAGCTGATAATGAAGTCAGCAGGACTTTTTCTTCACAGAAATTAACCCTGTTTCATCATGTTTCAATATTAATATGACAAAACCTAAAAGAAAGTCTCCGTTGTTTATAAACAACGTTCTTTGATTTTTACTTCCACGCCTTCAAAAGAAGCATTTGAATTGAATGAATCAAAAAAGAATAGTACAAAATCGACTAAAAACGCAAAAAGAAATGTATTTGAGGAGAACATCACAATATCTGAGCCAAGAATAAAATCTAAGAGATCAGCTTCAAGGGAAAACAGCCTTCCCACAACATAGGTCATGGATGACAATCGATCCGACAATGAACAGAAAGTGACATGTGACATGTGACAAGGTTCCTTTTAACCTCTGAACCAGGACCTTCTAAGTCGTCCGTACCAAACACCTCAACAGCCCTGTTAGAAACAGAGTATTATTTTTCACAAAAACAGGTAGAAAAACATAGGAGTGAGGCAAGAGATGAGACTTGGCTCATAGATTCAAAGTTTCCCAAGCAACTGTGACCAACATTGTAATAAAATGGATTCATCTCTTGCATGGGGTATTGCACGAACATTTGAATTCCAAAATTCCATCAAGAAAAAAAATCAAACGTGCCTTCCACTGTCGTGTTGTTCTTGATTCTACGGAAATGGCAATGACAGTTCTAAGAACATCCTTGACAGGCACTAGTTGGAGTTGCACCAAATGGATTAATATCGTATGTAAGCTCTCTTTAACCAGGTGCAAATTCAGATTTAAAAAAAATAGTTCAACAGTGTGGTACATTAGAGCAGTTAGAGGCAGGTGACTTAATATTGGCAGGCGAAGGATTCTTAATTGGCGACTTGCTGCCAAATGGAGTCAGCGTAAATATTCCGCCATTCCTGCAAACTGCTCAATTTACTGCTCCCCAAATTAAACAAACCGAGCCCATTGCCAGAGCTCGAATTCATGGGGAGAGAGCGATAGAAAGAATGAAAAGATTTAAGACCTCGAACTTTATTCCACGCTCTTTATTTGAGCATGCTGAGAAGATTTTCCAGGTTATAGGGGCACTGACTAATCTCCAAGACCCATTGATAGATGAGCTGAAAGATTTATACTCATCATCTGATGGTGAATGAATTGTTTATTATGACGAAAGTAAAATTAAATAAATTAGCAGAAATTAAGATGTTTTACTTTTGATCACCAAGATGTATTTCTGACATGTAGAGTCTGATACATTCAAATGATATTTTATAATTTTGGCGCAGTCAACAAAATATGGAAATTTTCACAACTATAATCGACCTTTTCTTCGCTATCATGGAGCGTAAGCCCTTGGGGTAGTGAATAAAAGTCTCGAGTAGATCCGACCTGGTTGTTGTTTTTTTTTTATTTTTGGAGAAATGTAATTAATTACATATTACATCCCGATACCGTATAGCAAATCATTTCACTTCGCGAGGTCATCCTTAGCATGCATTTCGTCAGTACTGGTTGGCGCATTTTATTGAACAACCTTTGATTTTTCACTGTACCCGGTATAAACTTTATAAAGTGATCGTGATCGGATCGAATTTTCCGAATGTATGTTTGCTGATCGATTCCCTCATATTTCATACCTACATATATTTCCGTTGTTTATATAAATAATCATTTTCCGAAGGTGTGAATAAACTGTTATATAATTTAATTTTGACTACTTCGTTATCGCTACCACCCTAGATAACAGCGAACTCCGTCTCCGACTAGCAGGTACTCTGGTAGGTTTGCTATTCTTCCTAGTGAAAAGAATAGCTGGCGCTCGAGATAAGTTTTTCCGAGGAAACAACGTTACAAAATTGGCACGTATAATATGGGACGAAGCTCCTACGACTCCTAAATTTGACGTTGAAACAGATATTTGAAAGATATCATGAGAAGATGAGTGGAAAATGTTGTTTGTGCGGAGGGCATTTCAGAAAAATTTTGCCCGTCTCAATAGGCGGTACACGAAATGACATTACGAATCAAACGCTCAAAGCTAGCCAGTTGTGGTCCTCATTTGTTAAATTACAATTGACCGAAATCATGAGAGTGGCAAACCATCCGGAATTGGCAAAAAACATTCCGACTTAAATAATTTATCATTTGACGAATGGTTATCACAACTAGGTAATGGGTCTTTCGTAAAACTCAATAAGAGGAGCGATATAAACATTTTCGTGGACGATGAAGAAAACAACTCGAGACGTAATTTTACAAGTGGTCATTATTCGACATCTTCATTAAAAGAGGATCAGAAAAAGATATTTTTACGAGTGTTGAAAGCATGCTAGAGAAAATTGGAAATTTCTAATCCTTCGAATGTTTACGATGATTTAGTAATTGAAGATAACAAATAAATAATAGACGACAATTCCAAAGAGCACCTATTTTACACGGGATAACCTGGTGGAACGGAAAAAACTCATCTTTACAATACTCTCATAACCGTTTTACGGGACATTTTCAAAAATGACGAAATTGAGGTCGCCTGGACCAGGCATTACGGCAAATATTTTGATAGGGGGTACAACTGTTCATAGAGCTTTCAAATTACCAATTTCTCTTTCTGAAGAGTCTACTTGCGGTTGGGGAATACAATACTCATGTTCGCAATTTATTTAAACACTTATACAGCTCTTATATTATGGAATTAAGCTCCTACGACTCCTAGATTTGCTGTTGAAACAGATATTTGAAAGATATCATGAGAAGATGAGTGGAAAATGTTGTTTGTGCGGAGGGCATTTCAGAAAAATTTTGCCCGTCTCAATAGGCGGTACACGAAATGACATTACGAATCAAACGCTCAAAGCTAGCCAGTTGTGGTCCTCATTTGTTAAATTATAATTAACGGAAATCATGAGAGTGGCATATCATCCGGGATTGGCAGAAATGCATTCCGACTTGAATAATTCAACATTTGACGAATGGTCATTACAACTAGGTAATGGAAGTCTGCCTATCGAAAAATAGGCAGACTTCCATGAATGATGTTCGTCTATGACGGACATCATTCAGCACAAATAAATGGTTCGCGTACTGTTTTATGCCCCACTCACCTGATGGTTGATTCTATAAATAATTAATAAAATTAACAGCAACGAAACGAAATTCTATCTGAGCGAAGATTCATACATGGCTGCGGAAGAAGATGAATTTTCCGCACACGGAAACGGAAACGTGGATACTCTCAGTAAATTTACATTTTGATCGGGGTGAATGTAACGGTTCCAAAATGAAAGAATCATATTTGGGCAATCATACTATAGGATGTGTATTATTGAATGGACAACGCATAGGTGGAACTTTGATATTACCTCGTATCAAAATGAAAGCTCAAACTTCAGATTCGCCAAAAGAAATTGTAAGCTTACAATTTACGGTCAAACTTGCGTATAGTATGACTGTAAATAAATCTCAAGGACAAAGCATGAATAGAATAGGAATTTGTCTGAGAAAACCTTGCGTTACACACGGACAACTATACGTTGCTTTCTCTAGAGTTGGAAACATTGATGGAATCAAAATTTCCATTCAAGATAGCGGAAACACAAGGAACGTTTAAATTTCGAGGTAGAAAGATAGTAATTTTGTCTTTCCAACAATAATCGACAATGACAGCAATAAAAATAACGATCGGCCAGTACCAAGATATTTTTGATACAATTTCATGGAGTTCCGAAATAGATAATAACGATCAATGGTGCGAAGACATGTGACACTGTGATTTAGATTGTAAATAGGATAATGATCAATATTATTCAATTGATAAAAATATTCTTATAGAGACAAATGTAAATAAAACATCGAAAAACAGGAATATGTTGCTAATCCTACGAATGCTAACACAAGCAATATTTGTAATCAGCCAAATTTCTCTCGAACCGACGGTCGAAATAAAACAAATATTTTCGTTTATGATCAACCTGAAATTTCACGAAAAATGTAATAGAATCGAGAAAATTCTAGGCTGTATAGGAAAATGAACCTTTTAAAAAGATTGTTTTAATTTGTTTTGTGAAGGAAAATTTTCAAAATAATTATTTTTCATTATTTTCACTCCTTTTGCGTTTTCTCACGACGTACAAACAATCATAGCAACAAGACGTGCTTTCAAAGGGTACTTAATTAAAAAAAAATATATATTTCATTCGGTCTCACAAGACCTGTTCAAACTATGTATGGCCAGTTTTTATATGAGATTCGAGTATATGGTAAAATACCAAGAGATTTCATCTCAACAGTTGTAGAATCATACCCAGATTGATTTGGGAGAGATTATTCAATTGGAATTCAATTTTATTATTAAAATTGACTATACAGCCCAGGGGGGTGAAACTCCCTCTTCTATGGTCCAATCTACAACCAAATATGGCCGACATGAATTTCCGGTTGAAGTGACAGTCAAAACCAAATTAACCTAATTCTTTTGGTTGACAACCTGTTGACGTTTCAAAAATCATGTTTTTAATATTCACATTTCATTATTAAACTGAAAAATTACTTCCCTACTACATAACGAGGCGGATTATTTAGGAGATTCAAGGAGAAGTAACTTACGAACGACCGCATGTTGAATATTATTTTCATCTATTCTGATACTCGTGATTAGGAAGGTTGAGCTATTTTTGATCTCTGAATTTCTTATCATTCCAATTCTACATCAATCACTTTGTGACTATGTTATTTACTAAGCTTTCTCTATCTTCAATCTCTTTTTTCTGTTTCAGATATGATTTCAATTTTATACAAGGGAACAAGAAAATTTATCACAATGAAAGAGCCGGTCCGATAATTTAAATAGCTCATTATGTGAATAAATTCAATATAACTAGACTTTTATAGGGACAGATTTTTGCTGAGGTTTTTATCTTGGTTGTTTTGTATCATACATATATGTGGATGTTACTTGATTTCCATTTCCTCTGCTTATACTGAGATTTTATATGGGGAACAGGTTTTACGATCAACAATTCTATTTCTTCTCAAATACCATACTGTTGGATATATTTCATCCTCAATATGTATTTGCATTTTGCTGACTGATATATAAATGTGCTCCTCTGGAAAATACTATTTATAGAATTTTTAGGAAAAATAAATAAATTGCTGAAATGCTAACTCTCTCCTGCCTTGATGTTTTTTTTTATGTAATGTAAATTTACAGCTTCTATCATGAATTAGAAATCTGTTTTCAATATTACTGGTAGAAGCTGTAAATTTACAATGAAGGTGAAAACAACGAAAAGTATGTACATAGGTATAGTACGCCTGTAAATTCAAAATTCCCGCCATTCAATATCTACTTCCACAACCAAATAAGGCGGCATATAAATGACATTTGGTGTTGCCTCAGATTACTTAGGACATTTCACTTCTTGTATATTAGTGTTCTGTGATACAGCCTATACTCAATTAGAATGGAATTATAGCATTGGAAAACAAAATATAGATATGTTTTCACATCAATATGCATTGTTCATTGAATATTCAACAAGAAACTCTCATTTTAAGGTTGGATTTTGCTCTTATCGAGAGAGACAGGAATTATGTCACTTTCTGTTCTAAATTAACTGATTTCAAGGTAATACTACGTAGAATATCAATAAGTAAACGTCTTTTCAACTATAAACCGGTTGGCCCACCACAGATTCAGAGCTCATTTTGAGGGAGTAAATAAAGATATTTTGGAAATATTTTTTTGTGATCTGTGTAGGGCGATCAAAAGCAAAATTTAAAATTATGTTCAAACAAAAATTAAGACCAAAGTTACATTTTTCAAATGTAACACCCTATAGGTTTGTTAGTAGAGTGGTTTGCAACGGTTGTGAACTGTACAGAGCAAGCGCAATTCCATTTTAGGGTAGCGAAAATCCATTTGCGCTTGCTCTGTACAGTTCACAACCGTTGTGAACCACTCTACGAACACGCCTTATATTTGACCTCAAAAATGGAATGGTAAGCTCAAATTATAATGAGTTTCTTCAGATCACTTTATACCATTTACTATAAAATGGCTAATATACATAAAATGTCACGTTTTCATAGTATCCCACTCACAACTCATTAAATGGTTCACAAATAGGTTCATAAAATGGGATTTGCAGTACAATCATTGTCGTGTCAAAATTCTTCGTGTAAATGATGCTAAAAATTTATGTTGAACTTGAATTTCGCAAAATTTACAATGCCCATCAAGAACACAAAATCCCTACAAAACAGTTTCCGATAATTTAGTTCCGGATCTCTTCCGCTACCACAACAGCGCCAATTGATGCTTCGCTTTAGTGAGCGAGTTACCCCACTTAAACCTTTTTCTGTAATCTGTGATTCGAAAAAATAATTATTATGACTTACCTTTCTGCTGTAGCCGTAGGAACAACCCTCAGAGCTGAGACAGCACTCTCGGTTACCCTTCAACGTTCATCAAACTATCTTTGTCTTGTCTCCTGAAAATAGATTTTATCAATTCATAATTTTGACTCCCTCTCTATAAGATAATGTCCAGATATTAAATGTCAAAGAGAAAATATGAGTTTTTGGTCCAATGTTTTTGGCTTGAAAGGTCGGATAAATTAGGCATATGGAATTGACGTCACCTGAGAGGCAAACCATGGACATAGAGAATGGACTGAGCATTTGCTTATCAGCTTTACAGTAAATATGGCAGAAGAATGTGAACGAGACAGCCCAACGTACGGCCAGTAGTTGACTTTTTCTAGAATTTTGATTGGTTCACACTCAAGTATATGTCCACAGAAAAAAAGACAGGTCATGGCTTTCTCTCTTTCTACAGGATACACTTTCATGCGAATAATGCTCAGTCCATTCTTTATGGGGCAAACAAACCATCTGTGACATTTATAATCACAAAACCAAAGATTATAGAGTAGAAAGATGGGAAACGAGGCGACTAAAGCGATTTGTGCGCCATCTGTGTGTCAAGCGTGTTGAGTGCCATTTGCAGAAACATATGGAATTTTGTAAGATTTCAGACGTCCATTTTGACCAAAGAGGTTTTGTATGTTTTGATTCGCGTACCGCTTTTTGTTTATCTAGCTCGTTCTAGTTTCTGATTATTTAATTTTTTTGTCGTATTTCTTGGTGAAAACATCAAAATATTGTTCGGATGGTGAAGAACTTTGCTCAAATAATCGAATGGATTTTGAGAAATTAAGTTCTTCATTCAACTAAGGAAAATGGAAGCATAAATATTAAAACTCGTAACATGTGAGTCGGTCATTCATTGATTTTAATTTTCAGTGCTCCGAAGTGGATAAAATTCTCACGGCGTTAAGACAATGACTTCAGCAAAGACTACTGACTACACCATGTGCAATGAACATTTTACTGCAGGTCAATTTAGAGCTGTTCATGTTCATTTGTATGCAGAAAGCATCTCTTGAATGAACGGCCTATTAAGGGGAAATTATGACCTTTATAGGTCCATACAATGATTCTCCATTGCTACTCTTTCAATATACATATTGCAGAGGTTTTATTGATTTCGATTTGGAAACTGAGTGACTGTCAAATTGTTGTTTGGAAAGTCAAAGTTTCATAAAACCTGCTGTGAGTGTTTTGTTAATTCATTAATCAATTTGTATATTGTGTCATAAAGAGACCATATCATGAGGAAATCATAAAAAAAGGACCGAGGAACTATACATACAGGTCTTGTATATCTCTTTAAGGTTTTTTTTTAAGTGTGGTTCTGAAGATTCTATAAATAATACCTACATATGTAAGTAACTGGAATGTGAATGCTCTGATGGTATATTGAATATTGGTTCATATTAATTTCTGATATATGTATATTTCGCAAATTCAACTAAGGTAATTAATACAAAACAACCTATTGCACAGAAATAACACCGTCGACTTATAGCAGATCACCATATACTTTATTTATTATTGTCCATAATTTCAATTTTTGTAAATTTTTTATAAATTGCAAATAAAAATATAGCACATTCAACAGCGTTTTTCATTGATATCAATTGATTCCAAACAATGTTTAGATGAAAACTAACATCCTGATCACAAAACAAAACCATACTTTTGTTTTGTCGCTCAGGATGTTTGTTTTCTGATCGAAACAAAGTGGATATTGAAATTTAATACAAGGAATAGAATTCGAATTTCGCGCCCCTCAATCAAAAAACTGAAAACTGTTATTAAAAAGTTTTTCTGTATCGACAGTGCGTTTTGTGCGCCTTCTCATTGTCAAGTGTGTTTTCACTGACCAAAATGTAGTCGGTTTTTAGTACTAGAGATATGAGGGCGTTTCCTATCTTTCTACTCTATAATCCTCCTTTGCACAAAAATTTTAATTGTATGAATCAAAATTATCAAAGAATAATAAAGAATAAAGAAAATATTCACTGAAGGAAATTTTTTCAGGAAATTGATAGGTATTCATGAAAACCACAACCACGAAATCACAAAAATACGAGCTTAACCAACATTTGTGTGCCCCTAAGCAATCCTATCAAAGTCAGCTGATCCGAAATGCACTATACTCTGGTATAAGATTAATACAGTGAAAAAACGATTCAGAATTTCGGATTGACGTCACTTAGGAGCACACAAACCTCCCACAACATTTATTATCACAAAAATATTGTACAAGTCAATACTGTCGATAATGATTAGTTTTCTATCATACCGCACTTTCATATCATCACTGAAGGAAAAATAATATTCACCGAACAACATTTTCTCAGAAAATTTTTAGGGACTTATAAAAACCACAAAAACATGAATTGAACCAACACGTGTAAGCCCCTCAGCTGTCGTGGCAAGGTCAGTTGATCCAAAATACCCTATTTCTTACATGAATATTTCATTTGTAGGTTCCGACAAATAATATCAATACACAATTGTTACTTATTTGGAAGTCAGTCAGTAAAAAGTCAGTAAAATGCATAAAAAGTGAGATTATATCTCACATATTTCGATGAAATTTCCCAAAAACGATAAATTATAACTCTAAATTCAATATTTTGCTAAGAGTGAAATTTTATCAGTGGATTTGCATCT
This sequence comes from Coccinella septempunctata, assembly GCF_907165205.1. Classification (NCBI taxonomy): domain Eukaryota; kingdom Metazoa; phylum Arthropoda; class Insecta; order Coleoptera; family Coccinellidae; genus Coccinella; species Coccinella septempunctata. The sequence continues at coordinate 5,327,544 of NC_058190.1, read as the reverse complement.
TTATGGGAAATAAAATATGAAGTGAGCACTAAGTGAAATTTCATCTTAAAATGATTTAATTTCCTCTTCGTGATTTGTGATAGCTACTCTTTAACACTGAAGCATAGGAACAGAAAATCTCCTCTTGATTATATTATTCCATGGCTCTAGGTAACGCAAAGTAGAAGAATCCAATAGAGTTGTCTAAATATATATTGACAATTCAATTTTCCAAAATTATCCCTAACTGAAACCAATGAATTTCTTACAAAAAACTGTTCTACCCTCATCTTTCCTTTTATCAGTCTCAAGTACAGAATCAACCAGCTTTGTCTATATATTTTAGTCTCGGGAGTCTTAAATTTTCCTACCTGTTGATCATGTAAGTGAACGCATGCCACACACTTAAGTATGAAGTCCTCGATGAAGACTGGTCACTAGCAGGATCTATTCTTTCTGGAAGATCCCCCAAAAGCTATCACAATTCTTGAGCTCATTTAGTACTCTGATTCAAAATTCTTAGAGTTTCTTTCAATATTATGCTCTATATCTAGTAGATATGTTACCAACTGCGGAACATAGTAGTACGTAAGATTGAATATGCTGATATCTTTCGACACAGTTGCACTCCATCAACAACAAAATCAAATTTACCATATATGGGGACCATTTTCAGTGACTCAAATTTTTGTAGCTTGGAACTGAAATTAAATACCAAATTATTTGTGAATGTCCCATCCTAGATGTATTATGGGAATAAAGTATTCGTTTAGAAGAATTTGTTTGAAGAAGATCTTGAGATATACTCACCCTGGCTCCTGTTTACTTTAGCGCCCACCTTGGAATTTTGTCTTTTACCTTCACCCTAAAAAAAGGGGCTCTATGAAATCACCATTCACTTCATGGGTGTAAATCTGTAAATATAATGAACATTAACAGATGCAATAATGTATTTTTTCATACATGTGTACATATGTATGTACATATGCATGACAAAAGGCAGAAAAAAAATTGTTTGTCCATTTCATACCAACATTATTATTTGAATAATATTATACATGTATATTAGGTTCGTAAAAACGAAACTAAGAAATAAGAAGCAAGTGTTTGAAACCGACAAATTAATTAGACAATTTATGGAGAATCTTGCATAAATCTTGAATGAAACATTATTATGACGATTAGCGAAGAGTACTCATAAATTCATATTCACTTCAGAAACTGTTTCTTACTTATAAAGTCAATTGATGATGGTTATTGGTTGGAATAAGTCATTCGCCATTGAATTCTCATTTTCATGTTGAAATTAAAAAAAAAAATCCACTTCACCCCGAAATCAAGCCGGGGTACTGTTCTTTGCAAATGAGTCAAATGACAATATCCAGTTGACAGAAATGACAGAATCCCGAAGATGCCCGAAGCGCCAATGGCCGTCAGTGGCGTACACCTATTCTTATTTTCGCTGAAAAATCGCTTCTGCAATTCGTAAGGAGATTAGCAGTTGAAAGAATATGAATATTTGATGTTCGGAATATATATATTTGATAATTCGAACAATTCGTTTGGAAAATAAATTTGTCCGATATAATTTTTCGATAAATTGAACTGAAATTGTCTAGGCGCAATGTTTTTTCTATACTTCCGAGTTTGAAAAACTGTCAAAATGAGATTTTCACCATAGAGAAAGGGTCTCTGATTTTCACTCAAATGATGGTTGAATATTCAGGATTTATATACCGTGAAAAATTTTTCTTGCACTCCCTGCAGACCCTTTTCCGTATTCCGTATAATACTCCGATTTGCCGCTATATAACTTCTAAGTTTTAACGACTGTCGAAATGAGATTTTCACACAAATGATTTTTTACTATTTTGGATTAATATTCCGTAAAATATTTTTCTTGCACTGCCTGCAGACTACCCCTAATCAACCCACTATACAACTCCGAATTGCTGTTTTTACATATTACTTCTAAGCAAAGATTATAATCTTTGCTTCTAAGTTTGAAAGACTGTCAAAATGAGATTGCCACTCGAATGTTGGTTGAATATTCAGGATTCATAATCCGTAAAAAAAATTTCTTGCACCCCCTGAAGACTACCCCTTTTCAACAAATCTCTTGAAACGACATCTTTAAGGCAGCAACTTATGTGGGGTTTTGACTGTTACCTCAGATATGATTTCAGATATCGATTTACCCTCTTTATTTATTCAAAGAAGTATATCAACCTGAAAAAGTTCAAAGCCTACTTGTATACGAAATTAAATTTTTGAGAGCTCGTTTATAGAGTTGAAATAATTGACAAAAGCAGACTTTTTTATTATATCTCAACAATTAACAATCAAAATAATATTCTATGCATTAATACGTTAACACTTATGTACACAAGACGTCAAGACTATTTTTCAAGATATAGGGTGTCAAAACTGAAAAGCAAATATTTCGGCTCATAATTTTTATCAATTTCGATGATTGACAAAACGCCTGTGTTACAGTGATCTTCTGATAAAATTTTTAGTTTTACGATCTCGGGTATGAAAAAAAAAATTTAATCCTATTTATTTCAATCCAACTAAAGTAGAGAGTAGAGAGAATGAGAACAATCGCAGTAGTGAAAAAGTGTTTCCAAAAATGGGGAAATAGAGGGAGCTGCGATCGCTAGGAGGTTTGAATAAAAGGTGGGAATTTAAGCGTCAAGTTGTCACTGACTAATGAAGCAGTGCGAATTTGAGGTACCTATTCGGTATTCAATTTCAAGTTTTGAAAAGCACAGAATAATTTTCAGTTTATACCATCCATCCATTAGTTACCGGATAACAATGTAAATGCACAATTCGACAAATTTCATAGCTTATATCTGCACAGTTTCAATAAGTCATTCCATTTAAAAAAAATCCCACTGAAGAAAAAACGAAAACCAATAGTATCAGATGAGATTGCACAAATGAAAAACCAATTAGAGATACTATTAGTTTGAGTGCCTGCAATAGCTCATTCAAAGACAAATATCGTCAAATCAAGATCCAATATGACCAATTACTAACAGAAAACAGGTCGAGGAAATATGAGTAGTTAATTGAAAATTCTGATAATAAAGGTAAATTCCAGTATGGAAATTGGTGTACTCTTTGAAAAATTCAAAACAGACAAAAATAGAAATAGCAGGAGATCCACAGAGACAATAGCAAATGGGATGAACAACTATTTTATTGAAGCAAGAACAGATATAACAAAAAATATGACGAACCTTCATAATGATGAGAAAAGTGAACAAGTAGATCAATCAATCCTTTTGAGAAAAATTTTCTAATCAGATATCAAACGAATAGTGGAAGAATTAATAAACAAACATTCCAGCGGATATGATGAGGGATCAAATCATATTATTACCTAAGAAAAAATTGAAGACATAACCGAACCTTAAAGTCATATTATTAGCAACACACTCAAATATGGCATTTTTCCTAACAAACTAAAAATAGCTATAGTAAAATAAAACCAATACACAAAAAAGGTGATATTAATGATTTCAATAACTATAGGCCAATAAGCATACTACCAAGTTTCTCCCAGATATTCGAGATGGTACACAAATAATGGAATTCCTAGCAAAAAATGAAATACTCAGAAGGGCGGTGACTCACAAAATAGGAAAATAACAACAGTAAATTACGCAGATGACACCAACCTACTTGTAATAGAAGATCTATATTCAGAGCTGAGGGAATCATGTGAATATAAGATGGAAGAAACTAACGAATGGTTCAGAAGTCATAATCTTCTTCTAAATAACGAAAAAACCAAGATTGTTCTATTCACTCCTAGTTATGCAAGGATCGAAAAAAACAATACAATAACACTCAAGAACGAAAAATATCAATTATCAGAGCACACAAAATTTTCGGGAGTACATATAGACAAACATCCCAACTGAAAAAAAAAATATAACAGCTCTCTGTGGAAAAATTCAAACAGCAATATATAGTTTCAGAAAAACATCAAAATACATTAGTCAACATTACCGGAAATAATAGTTATAAAATCCTTATTATTTGTGTTAAAGAAAAAAGCAATAAGCATTCTATGGAGGGTAGAGAGAAGGAGAACCATATACATATCTATTATATTTGTTACGGCTAAGAATAGGTGTGAACATAAACTTAAGATTAGCCGGCTAAACTTAGGTTTAGCTTCGGGTGTTTGCTAATGTTAGTTTCTTCTATCTTTAGCCGGCCAAACTTAAGTGTAACCACATCCTATCGGCTAAAAATGTAGAAGGCTTGAGGGGCGCAAATTTTCGGCAATTAAAAGAATGTAAAGAAATAGTAATACGAGTACAATCAATCTATTAATGCATTGCATTTTTTGTATGAATTTCACATATTTTAATAGCAGAAGAGCATTCTGTTAAGCAGTTGAGGAATTGGAGAATGAACATATATTTGTTCCAACTGTGTCTCAACGAATTCTTATTGACGAATCTAAAAATCTAAATGCTTGATGACAATATTCATGACATGCTATTTTGAGTGTGAGGGAAAACTGTAATCTTAATGATTATTTTTCATCTTGTTATCATTCCTCCGAACAACACCCTTATATATTCTTCAAAGTGTGTCCCAACCGATGCTGCCCTGAACATCGAGAAAATAAATGAGAATATTTTAGTTGTGAGGATTTTATTCACCAATCAACGTAAAATTACAATCATTTTTTAATTTATCAGTTCGTCACAAATTGGACCATTTTAATTAGACTCAAACTAATTGGCACCCTCTCAGTACTTATATCATTTCAGTTGATTCAGTTATATAAATAAGTACCAAAATTTGTTCAGAATCTGTTAACAAAAAAATCCACACCTTCCATTGCCGTTCGCAGTGTAACACTTTTCATTTTTATTTTTTTTTAAATTTCAATAATGTAAAACTACGTTACAAAAAATCATTTTCGAAATCGAGAATTTTTGCTAGGGTGGAAGCCTTGGCAGTGCTGATTCCTGGAGATCTCGATTGGATCGGAGGAGATATCGCAGATTGAAATCTGCAATTTTTGGAATATGCCATTTCAACGATGAATATCTAAACGAAGGCAGATAGGCTTTTGGAATTACTCGCAATCAATTCACCGTGTTCGAAAACCTATATTTTCATACCACACTTTCAAATACTTGACGCTCTTATGAGAAATTTTTTTTTATTTTCTTATTTCATTTCTCATTTCACTTTGGAGGGTACTCTGGAGTGAAATTTTCAGTGACAGTTTTGGTCGCCCTAGGCCCTTGACCATGTATAACGTTGAATTTAGTTCTCTCACTTTGTATAGGTACTTTGAATTATTTCTTTTTATCACCATGTTACTTTCTGTTAAATGGAACACCCTGTATATTATTACATATTTGAATAGTAGTTGGAAAGACATTTTCGAAAACATAGGTCAAAGAGGGTCTTCGATTTTTTGTTTTTGACTTATGAGCATTTATCTTTCAAAAAGTGTCTAACTTCAAAGGCCCGTAAAATATATTCTATGGAACCTAGAAAGTTCTACTTGGTGTCAGTAAAATTGTAATTTAGTCTTCTTCCTATTAATACTTTCAAACTTCGAAATTTACCAACAAGTAATCAGTGCTGCCAACATTTGGAAATTGTAGTTTTTCTCATTTTTTTTCTAAATGGAACATCCTATACATTAATACATTACGTAAAGCGTTTCAAGAGCAATTTGATAATATAGCATATCATGGGTTTCCTGGTCACACCTTAAGAGTTACAAGTAATTTACTTTGGTCAATCTAGAATATTGGTATAATTCAGAGTTGAATGAGTAAAATCGTATCCATAGCAACATAAAAAAAATTGTGTCAAAGCTAGAAATGTCAGCTCTAGATCATGGAGATGATTTTTGTTGATATAGCATCGCTTTTTATACAAAAATCCACTTATAAGAATAGAATTACATTTTTTTCATCATAAATTGATTAGTAGCTCTTAAATTAAGACTACGCGAGACCTATGAAATGATACATTATCAAATAGCTCTTGCAATTCTCTATTCGAAAATGTATTAATATATAGGGTGTTCCATTCAGAAAAATTGGGAAAATCTACAATTTTCAAATATTGGCAGAACTGATTACTTGTTGGTAGTATTTAAATTCGAAAGCATTAATAAGTAGAAGACTAAATTACAAGTTTCTGACACCACGTAGTATTTTCTAGGTGCAATAGAATACATTTTACAGGCTTTTGAAGTTGGATACTTTCTGACATATAAATGCTCATAAGTCAAAAACAAAAATCACATGTTCCAAAACATAACTTTTTGCCTGTATATAATTGATTTCCTTTTGAAAACTTATCAAAGGAATGAATTTTGAAAGAGCGTGAACAACTTTCATATAAAATTTTTTTTGCAGCTATTATACTTGACAGAAGCATTGGTTAGAAATGAAGGATCTGGGCTGGGGAATCAGAAAACCTGTTTCCAAATTTTGTTAATAATATGAAAAATTGTACCATTAATATTCGTTTCAATTAATGTCACCGGATGTTTGTCCGGATTTTTCAAATATGTTGATGAAATCAAAAATTAAAGTTACTTATAATAATTTTCGATTATTTCCCTAAGATGCATGTATACTCCATTTACTTTTATTTTAGCACTCGGTTGGCCATGGATATTCGACACATTTCACTCAGTAAAGTAAGAAAATGTGGGGTTATGAAGCTTGTCAAAACATTTTTGGGTTTGAAATCAACGCTATGTTGCCCGTTCTACGTGAAAGTTTCTGTTATTACGTATTTTATCACTATGTCGAATCTCTTCGGAAAATGAGTGACGAACATAATTGAAGTTTGTACAAACCGATTGAAAGCATTCCAAATCCAGTTATTTGCATGGAAAATACAAGAGATCAGTATAATATCATAATATGCACCAGCTTGAGGAGAATTAATGTTCGTTATCTTCTTTGGATATAAAGTTTGAATACGTTACATCAGTTGTAGATTTCAAAAATATTAACCCGAAGATGAAATGCATATGATGCAGAGTGGTTGGGAATGGGTATCCCCCGAATGAATTAACATATGATTACAAGAATGTTTAATTCTTCAACCAAAATCATCTTGCATCAATATAAGTGAAAGGAATTAAAGGAAGTTTCAAGTCAAGATGAACTTCACCTTTGAAAAAATTTCACATGAATTAACAGGACAACTGGTACGTATTTGTGGCTGTTCATCTTAATACATTGATATAATAATAATTAGGTATTTCTTGGTACCTTAAGACATTTACAATGTATAGGACAAGTCAAATGAAAAATAGAAAAATCAATTTTCGGGAACGTATTCTACGATGACATTCATCGAAAATCTTGTAGTAAATTTTTCGCATCAATTCACCCAAACATAAAATTCTCAAATGCCACCACTTTTTGGGTATCCCAATAGAAGGAAATTCTTTGTTATCCTCTTCATTCACAATCTTCCTGATTGTGGAAATATTCAGCTGAAATATAAGTCGTTTAGATTCAGATGAAACATTAGTTAAATTCTCTTACATTGAATTTGTTCGCTACCGCCTGACGTATCGTGGATTTTAGAATATCAGGGTATAACTATTTGAATGAGCGGATCTGAATTCTAAATAGCACTTCCTGAAACCCTGTCTCTTTTTTCAATCACTTTTGGCAGGTTCGTAATAAAAATTGATATTAGTTGTGGCAACGGCGTTATGACATTAACGACGTTTCATGAGTGCCAACCTTACTCCGTTCTAGATACAAAAACTTGAGAAAATTATTTCATGGCCAACCGAGTGCTTAAATACATGTGAATGGAGTATAGGTTTTGACTTAAATCCTGTCGTTAAGGGCAGCCAATACCTTGTTAAGTAAATTTCACTTACGTTTGTCAAAGCAATGTCAAAATAGGTTGTTTACAATACAGGAAAGGAAAAAAAAATATTACTTCTCCATAAATGTATAATATAGGTGATCACAGTGAATCACCGTGTAAAATAGTTTTTTCGGTAGTATATTCGGATAGCCGTGGAACATACCTATACTATTATATTGGTGGTTGACTTTTTTGTTGCTCGAAGGATAAATCACAAGATTAAGTGATTCGCTTGCGTGATCTACTAATTTTTCGTAAGCCAAATCGTAAGCTGCCTCTGTCTTTTTGGGAATTATACGACTCTACAAAAAATTTTTCGTTCTTTGTCCTAACGTTTATACTAGGATTTTCCGGTTAATTATGCACAAAAACGAAAAGAGAATACCTTTTTTTGGTATAAAGTTTGCTTTTGTGATAGTTATAGTATTAATACTCATTCTTAATTATTTTTAATAATTCAAAAACCGCGCGATGAGAGTGGGGTATTTACCCTTACAAAGTGTCACTAGTGGGTACTCGAGTCATAAACAACGATAAGGTGTTGTTTACAAGACCAGACAAACTTCAAATGTCGTCAAGAAAGTGTAAATACGATGCTGATGCATTTTGTTTTATATGTGGGCGATTTATTATAATTCGTGGAATTAAAGACATTTCACATTCTCTCTGAAGCCTATGACTTTCCTGTTTGGAATCAAGACAAGCCATGGGCTCTACATGTTGCTTGTAGTTATATATTGTTAATGATATCGTTGAATCAGTCTCCTAAACACAGAAGCAAACTTTTTCATGCCATATATTTTTTTCGTCTAATTAGGATCTAAACTATCGAAATGTTATGCTTTGCAGTCAAAGTCAAATTTGGTGTTGACCCGTGTTATTGATGAGGGAACTGCCACTTCAACATCGCTTGGCAGTTCTTCAGAACTTGAAATTCTTTTGAAACCTAAAAGAGTTCAACAAAAACCAGAAAATATGCTACAAGAAATGAAAAATGTGCAGCAGCATCCAGAACAAGGATTAGTTATTCTCAAAGCACAAAATTTTGCGTTGAATAATTGAAGAAAACATTGAATTGGAAAAATCAACATTCTACCTACACTTATATTAACAACAACCAACAACCTGAGCAGTTTTCCAGTTCCTGTAGATAAGACATTTTTTGTCAAACGAACAATTTTTCCACATTTCGAAGAATAATCAGCAATGCTTCTGCCCACAATAACAGACCGATAATAAATTCACATGTTCAGTTTCCGTTTCTTCATCTTACATATGATTAGGTGTATGCTTATTTCAATATGAATATGCCCAAAACGTTAGTTACATAAACCTTTGAGGACTTTTTATTGCGAAATTTATGAACATGTATAGCCAGCCCTGTTTTAATAGAAACACAACTACGTATTGGTACTTTGTCCACTAATAAAATTTTAGGGTTTTCACTCCCAATCTCTGAAACAAAATCAATTAAAAAATAAACGATTTGCTCCTGCGTAAATTCTTGCACTAATTTGTCAGGAGCAAATCAACTAGGAAAAATTGTCAATGCATAGAAACGTTGATTCATTTAATTTTGAAATTACCGGATGACAGTTCCTTCTTTAGTAAATTGATCCAAATATGATCTATTCCTACCGAACAATTTGCCAAATTATTATCTTGATCCAATAGAATACACGTAGACTCCTTAATCTTTCGTTTATAATGGTCTGGTTCCGTCATTAAAATTTTAGTGTTATTCCAATCCATCATGTGGTCTCCCATATTAGAAAAAATATGATCTGCGATCTGTGATCGATTAATTTCTCTATTTTTAATATTATTTTTATGTTCGCGTTTTCTTATTTCTAGAGGTCTGGACGTTTCACCTGTATAAGTTTTACCACAAATACAGGGTATATTGTAAATACAATTTTTTGATTTTTGTTTTTCGTTCAAAGGTTTAGTTTTTGTTAATATAGATCTTAAATCATTTTGCGTTTCAAAAACAGTTCTTATGTTGAATTTCGAACCGATTCTTTTTATTTTTTCTGAAAGGCCATTAACATAAGGAATTACGTTCAATAAATTTGGTTGTTCTTGACGGTTTGTTGGTTGTTCCTGATCATAATTATGATTCTGGTTAGTCATTTTTCTCTCTAAATTTAATATTGTTTTTTCAATAAAATTTTCCGGTTATTGATTATCCCTAAAAAAATGTTTAATGAAGTCAATTTCATTATTTCTAATTTCGGGTGTAGATGAAATTAAATTAGCTCTATCATAAAGTGTTTTAATTATACCTCTTTTGACACTTACTTGGTGATTGGAATAAAAATTCAAATATCTATTAGTATGGGTCTTTTTTCGGTATACGCTCGTTTCAAAATAATTCGAAAACTTTTTTATTGAAACATCTACGAATGAAATTTTGTTATCCTGCTCTATTCCATTGTGAATTTTATTGTAGGTTCTTTGTTGTTAATATGATCCAAAAAATTCTTTAGTTCATCTCTACCATATTGCCAAATCACAAAAATATCATCTACCTATCGCCACCAAGTCTTTGGTTTTAGTGGATATCTATTATGTGTCTATATATTTTTGTTGCAAATGTTCCATGAATATGTTACTCATTACTGGTGATAAAGGAGAACCCATAGCCATACCAAATTTTTGTTTATCGAAAACATCATCTGATTGAACATATGTGAAATTCAGGCAAACTTCTAATATCTCCATTATATCATCAATAGATAGTCAATTTTGAATTTTCATGAATGGTTCTATCATTAATCAATTTTGTTCTCACTATTTCAAGAGTTCTATCAACTGGAACATTGGGAAAAAGATTTACTACATCAAAACTCACTAAGATATCTGTTGCATTTAGATTAAATTTTCTTAATTTTTCAAGAAAGTGTTGAGTAATTTTCAAAAAACTTGTTGATTTTTCAGTTAATGGGTTCAAAATTTGTAATATATATTTAGCAAAATTTTGACAGGGGATCCACTCAATGTGAAAATTTCATACTCCGAACTTTGGGATGGCCCAAGACACGAGAAAGAAGAGGACTGTAGGTTTCCTAAATGGAAAATAGGTTATTGAATTAAATTTTTCTCTATACAGGGTGTCTCAAGTTCGAGTGCCTATTAGACGTTTCTGGAGAACTAGACATATTTGAAATCTGAAAATTGGGATTATGATATTGTTCGAAGTTCTCTACAGAGCTAAAATATTTTCGAAGCCCAAAAACTTCCGGTTATACAGGGAGTGAAAATAAATTCGACGAAAAAATTTTTTTTTCAAGTTTTCTATTCCTGGTATGATCGAGTATTCAATAGTGAATACATTTCTGTTAAAACCATTGTATTAAATCGAATAGTTTTCAAAATATCCTAAAAAAACTGGAAAAAAAGTCAAATATGTTCAGTCAGTAATATGTTCATTATTCTTATTTTAAATATCCTGAGCGTAAACCGTTTTTACAACATCGAAGAGGAAGGATGTGAAAAGGTCATGCATCTTTTGGATTTCAAGAATATCATCACAAAGTGTTTCAAATTTTGTGTTGAAAACTGTGATCTTAAATTGGCCATAACTTCTGTTTTTCAAATTAGAACCCTATTTTTTTATAATTGTGTTGGATTCTGCGGTCAAAAATAAAAAAAAAAAAGTCTAGACATAAAAAGTTGCAGATTATATCTGTCTTTTTGAATCAATTTTTTAAATAGGAAAATATAGGCGCATTGAAAAGTTCTGATGGAAAATATTATAGGGATTGTTTTGTTGTGATTACATTTTAGCGTAACAAAAACACTCAAAAACTGCCATTTTATTATCATCAGTTATCTGCCAAATTTCATTCTTCTAATTCTAGAGAGGATATATTGAATTAAAAGGGTGTTGAACAAAAAGTTATATGAAAGACACCCCCTTAATTTTTGCTAATAGGTCGATATTTCGCTTATTTAATAGCAAGTGTTATACCTTTTTGAATAACTGAAGAGACGTAGAAGTTTTTGAAATTATATGCCGAATAAGTTCCATGAAGTTTTATTCAAAAAAAGCGCTTCAAAGATAAAAAAAACTTAGTGCAAGTTCTTCAATTCTAACCGTTGTCGAGCAGTCGTATTGAGCTGTTAGTGGTAGGTTCAGTTCCTGCAGATCATTTTTATTAATTGACATGCCCTCTGACTGGATACATTGAAAAAATGGCCGCAAGGAGCTCCAATTCGAAAAAAAAATCGATAAAAAAGCTCAATATCTCAATAACGATTGAGTTTAGGACACCATAATATAGGGAGAAATCTATCAGAAATGACCTGAATAATAACGTCCTTCAATATTCAGTACGACTTTCCCTGTAACCCTGTATATATAGGAAGAAACGATCAAAATTCATGAAACATCCTGTATATCGACTACGAAGATAGTAAGAGCCAATAAATTTGGTATTTCCAGAACCACCTCGGTGCCACCTATCCGCCTATTGAGTATTTCCGTTTCCCAATGAAACACTCTGTATATTGGTTCATTTGAATTCGATATGACGTCCATAATTAGCTCAGTTTACAACCATTAATGGCCTGCCCGTTTCATTAAACGAAATTAATTCCTTAAACATCTTTTTTCTCCATAGAGATTATATGCTTAAACGTCGTTTTAGAGCTTAAACTTCGTTCAATCAAACGGTGCATACGGCCATTAAAGGTTCAGTTGATCTCCATCAGCTATCCAGGCCATAAATACTAGGGCTAACCTTGACACGGAAATACACAACCGTATCAATTCAGCATCACGGGCATTCTGGAAGCTAAAGGAGAAAGTGTTTCATAATCACGACCTCAATCTGAAGACCAAGACAGCTGTTTACAAAGCAGTGGTCCTCCCAACGCTTCTTTACGGAAGCGAAAGCTGGACGCCCTACAGGCGACCTATTAAACAGCTCGAACAAACGCAACAACGTCATCTAAGATAGATAATGCACATCAGATGGTTCCACAAAGTTTCGAATGCAGAAGTCTTGCAGCGCGCGAGTTGTACAACAATTGAGACTCAAGTAACGAGAGCCCGACTCAGATGGAGCGGCCACATTCTGAGGGTGCAAGACACAAGCCTCCCCAAAATAGCTCTATATGGCGAATTCACTGAGGGAGCCCGGAAACCAGGAGGTCAGTATAAGCGGTTTAAGGATACACTACATCAATCCCTAAAATCAGTTAATGCCAATCATAACTGAGAACAATTAGCGTTGGACAGGTCACAGTGGAGGTCTTTGGTACACAGTTATAATGGAGACTCGAGAAGGATACAGCGGCCGCCAGATCTGGTTGGTGACTATCCATGCCCGGAGTGTGGTAGGATATGTAGGTCACGATTGGGTCTCTAAAGTCACAGGAGAGCACACAGTCGCAATTAGCCCTGAAAAATTATAAGTCTGTTCGCACCTTTTTTTTTCCTTTCTTTTTCTTTTCTTTTTGTTTTTTCCCTTTTTTCGTCTTTTTGTAGATTCATTCCCGGCAACGGGATACAGCAATGAATGAATGAATCCAGGCCACGTCCACCAAATATCCATCCAGGAATGTCCAATTCCCATATAAATACATGAAATGAACCCAATCATGAAATAAAAATCGATTCATATGGAAAAAACATATAATGTAAACGAAGTATATAAAATTGAAAACTTAAACTAAAATATCACACTCTTCGTTACCAAAAGTAGGTATATCCTAAAAAGTAATTTTTTTCTTCTCGTGTCTAATCCTTTCCTTGACTCTTCTAAGCCACTTTTTTACCTGGGTGAACACACACACTAACAAGAAATTTTAAAGCACCTTGATGAATCAATAAAAACCCAATACGTTACTCTTTGTCGGTCTTCAAAAATAATGAATGACAATTGATATACTGTCAAATTCCTGCATTCGCCGACCACCAGTAATGTCAACCACAGATCTACCAATAAAGCTATTCATAAAACCATATTTATGATCATTGAGTATGAGGTTTTGATACTCAATGAAAAGAAAAATAGAATGATGACGTGCGTTCAAAAAAATTCGTCGTCAAGTAGGCTATGAAATTTTGAAGGCTGATGTTCGGTGGCTGAACGTATGTCTTTCCCAAAATGTAAACAATGATGACATTAACCTATCGTACCTATATCGTAATTTTGTACGGAAAGGCACTTTTCAGAAAAGGTTACCTGTAAATTTCACCCAACGTTCGAAAAGCATTTCTTTCATTGAGTAAGATGACAAGAATCCAAACAATCTGAGGCGGTTAGAAAAGTTCTTCGTAAAAATTTTAACCGTCCACTATTTTCATACGTAAGAGACATGAATCTTGAATTGATCGTGGTAGTATGTTTTTTTGTAAGAAGGTTCTAGTTACTTCAGTGATATGAATAGATCACAGTAAGATTCTCAATAATATGTTTATTAATTCTCTATAAATATTGAATTGATTCAGTCATTACTGAAAATCCATGACTAAACTAAAAGAACTGAATTACATGAAAATAGCTATTGGACAATTTATTAAAATTCAATTTAGCTATAAAAAGGCATGATGCTTTCTCCTTGAGAATTGAATGATTGAAGTTCCATAAAAGAAAGTAGGTCCACATTTTGCCTTTGACTGATGCATACTGTCAGTATGCATCAGTTCAGTATGATACTGAACTTCAATTTTTCTCGGATGCTACAAGGTTAGGTAATCACAACCAAAGATTATAGAGTAGAAAGATGGGAAACGAGGCGACTAAAGCGATTTGAGCGCCATCTGTGTGTCACGCGTGTTTTTAAGACGCTAGGACTGGTTAAAATATTAATTTGAGTGCCATTTGCAGAAATATATGAAATTTTTCAAGATTTCAGACGTCAATTTTGATCAAAGAGGTTATGAATGTTTTGATTCTCATTCCGCTTTTTGTTTATCTGGCTCGTTCTAGTTGCTGATTTTTGAAGTTTTTTTTTATTTCTTGGTGAAAACATCAAAATATTGTTCGAGAATTATTGAATGGTGAAGAACGGTGGATCAAATAATAAAATGTATTTTACGTGATTAAGTTTTTCACTCAACTATATAAGGAAAACGGAAGCGTAAGTATTAAAAGTCGTAACATGTGAATCAGTCATTCATTGATTCTATTTTTCAGTGCTCCGAAGTGGATAAAATTCTCAGGGCTTGAAGACAATTACTACAGCAAACACAATTAACTACACCATGTGCAATGAACATTTTACTGCAGATCAATTGAGAACTGTTCATCGATGAAAATTGTTGTATGCAGAAAGCATCCCTTGCATGAACGGCCTATTAAGAGGAAAGAATGATCTTTATAGGTCCATTCAATGATTCTCACTTGCTACTCTTTCAATATATTCAGAAATGTAGAGGTTTTATTGATTTCCATTTGGGAACCGAGTGACTGTCAAATTGTTGTTTGGAAAGTCAAAGTTTTTTGAAACCTGCTGTGAGTGTTTTGTTCGTTCATTAATAAATTTGTATATTGTGACATGTAGAGACCATATCATAAGGATATCATAAAAAAAGCACCAAGAAACTATACTGACATACAGGTCTTGCATATGTCTGTAAGGTTATTTTTAAGTGTGGTTCTGAAAATTCTTTAAATAATACCTACATATGTAAGTAACTGGAATATGTATGCTATGATGGTATATTGAATATTGGTTCATATTAATTTCTGATATATGTATATTTTACAAATTCAACTGAGTTCATTAATTCAGAACAACCTTTTGTACAGATACAACACCTTCGACGTATAGCAGATCACCATATAATTTAGTGTCCCAGTTAAAGCTTCATTTATTGCCCACTATTTCAATATTTGTAAATTTTTTATGAATTGCAAATAAAAATATAGCACATCCAACAGCGTTTTTCGTTGATATCAATTGATTCCAAACAATGTTCAGATGAAAACTAACATCCTGATCACAAAGCAAAACCATACTTATGTTTCGTCGCTCAGGATGTTTGTTTTCTGATGGAAACAAGGTCAATATGGGAATGCAATACGAGAAATAGAATTCGAATTTCGCGCCCCTCAATTAAAAAACAGAAAACTGTTATCAAAAAGTTTTCCTGTATTGATAGTGCGTTTTTAGCGCCATCTCATTGTCACGCGTGTTTTCAGTGGCCAAAATGTAGTCGGTTTTTAGTACTAGTACTAGCGATATGAGGGCGTTTCCTATCTTTCTACTCTATAATCTTTGATCACAACCTTTTCAGTTTTCTGATAACATGTCAATCTTTATGGAAACAAATGGATATCTTTTTTTCAAAATCGGGTGGCATATGCCAACGGATACTCCATCCACTTGAGATAAAATCTGAAGAGAGGTTTGTCGAGCTTCTGTCACCATGTTTTCATTATTACTGAGTTTTCTTTTTTGGAATACCACTTCCTTTTTTGTTTGAACATACCTGTTTCGTCAACACATCGCAAAACAGTAGAATGGAAAAATTCATTCTTAATAATCAACAGCAACATAGGCTTCAATGAGGTCGCCGGAACAGAATATTTCCATTTTCCTTCAATTTTCTCTCCAATTTTGAAGTAGAATTCAATAGTAAAAGTCTTTCACACGTCCGTAAAAACCATCTTTATATTTTGCTGATAATTTTAATTCAACAACAACCCAAAATGCTAAAATGACAGTTCACCTGGAAAATAGTAAAGCACGAGCTAAGAATTACGTTTAGACACGAAATATCGACGTTCAAAATTCCATAGCCTACTTGACGACGAATTTTTTTGAACGCACGTTATTTCGACTACATGGAAATATCAATTCCACATGATGGATGTAGACAACAATACATACTGCAGAACATATCTAGAATACGAAATATTCTCGAAATTGAGTATTTTCTGTTCAGAGAGAGAGAGAGAGATTGAATTAATTGATTTGATAATCAAACGGCTAACGACCTCAGTCTTCCAGTCAGTTAAATACTGTATTGTTTCACATGAAGCTTATTGTATACTATTGGGAGGTAATGATTATTTTTATGGTAATGATTTCAGATGTTCGAAAAGTGGCAAAGCTTTTTCTGTTCAACACAAAATAAAAAACGAACGATGCAATCTGTAATCACTGTCCTTAATCAAGTTCCACATTTCAATCAGGATTTCCATTCGTTGCAAAAATAAGTTACGGGAAAATGCCTTCACTTCCACATTCGAAAGAAAATAATCACAACCACATCCCCTGTAGATTAGTTCATTCTGAAGTTATCTAATTATTTCCACAAGGACTTGTGAAATACTTGTCGAGAACGGAAACAACTATCCACCTAGATTATCAGTATCAATTAAATCGTTGAGTGAAAAGAATGGGTGAGCAAAATGTGAATCTACTTTGATAGTTTTTTTAATTATTACATATTCATTTTTTCATAGATACAAGAGAAAAATAAAACCCTGCTGTACTATCAACTGTGAGTTCATGTTTTTTCATTTAATCCATTAATTAACCAATTTGGTTTTTAGAAAAAAACCATTAGTTGTCCTCATGGGTCTTCATATGGTTTCACCTGGTTTACTTGGGGAGAAGAATAATAAGACATTCTATTTATATACAACGGAGGAACCAACGGTATTGTGGCTGCTGTCCTAGATAAAGAGTTATAACATCAATAAAAATATATTATTACTTATTACTTAATTTTAATTAAGTACATTTCATCGATTATACTTATCCATACAAATTTTTCATTTTATACATATCAATTCCGCAAGTATTTCTTTCGTGATACGAAATTTATCTTTTGAAGATTTCTTAGACTGTTTACCTAATCATTATATTAAGACTAGGTATAAAGCAAAGAATTATTATTGTTTCAAATTGCCATTATTGCCTCATGTTATAAAGATGATAAACGTTACATTTTGCTTTTAGTCACTACACATTACCTTGGTGTTATTATAGTATTGTATGATTGTTTTAGTTGAATCCAAAATTCACAAATTCCATAGGAGAAAGAGCAATCATGAATTACACGGGTCAACACCAAATTTTATTTTGATTGCAAGGCATAAAATTTCGATATTTTAGATCCTAATTAGACGAAAGAAATATATGGCATTAAAAAGATTGCTTCTGTGTCCAGGAGACTGATTCGATGATATTTTTCGAAATCTCTGATTTGAATTTTTTATTGAAAATAACACTAAAGAAATAAATCTGTTTATTTTTTTTATTGAGTTTTACTATTAAATTAACTCACGAAAAAGTGTTCAAAATGGATCTCCAAATGTTTGAATGTTGACCAAAAGCGTGCAAGAGTAGAAGCATCGCGTTCGATCTGTGCTCGATTTAAAAAACGATGTTGACTTCTTAAACCCAATTGTTACTATGGATGGGATTGGGTAAATTTTTACGATGCAAAAACAAAGCAACAATCGATGGAATGGCGACACTATGCTCTGGTTCTCCAAACCTAAGAAATTTCGTGTCCAAAAATTTGCTGAAAAAGTTTTTGCCTCATTTTTTGGGATTGCCCTGGAGTAATCATGATTGATTTTTTGGATAAGGGTAGAACAATAACCCGATATTACTATTTGACATTACTGATTACTCTTCGGAAAGAAATCAAAGAGAAAAGACGCGGAAAGCAATCCAAAGGTGTTTTGTTTTTGCAGGACAACGCCCCTGCACACAAATCCCATGTTGCCATGCAAAAAATTCGTGATTTAGGGTTTGAATTACTAGAATACCCCTCTTATTCACCAGATTTGGCTCCATCCGACTATCATCTCTTTCCTCAACTGAAAAAAGGTTTAAAAGGACGTAAATTTTTTTCCAACGAGGAGGTAATAAAAGCAGTGTGGGTTTGGTTTGCAGAGCAAGAAGAAACATTTTTTTAAGGTCTAGAGACGTTGCCTCAGATATCCGTTTCAGCCCAATTCGACGGTCTGATAAAATTATGTCATGAACTGCATCGATATTTTCGGGGACTCACACAGAAACTGGCCTTCCCGATCGGTCACCATCTTCATTGGAAGATTCACCTCTTTTGAAGCTTGCAGTCCAATTTTTCACGGTCGCATGTCGCATACGAATGACATTGATCACCAAGGGTATTGAGCATATCTTCGTAAATTTGTTTACCTCTTAACCCTTTTAAATACAGGTACTTAAGTACCTGTCATCAATTGATGATGGCTTGATACTCCAACTTTTGGATTTTCACAATTTCGGTGGACATCTTCTTTCTTTCAATGTATTGCGTAACTCTGGTTTATTTTTTTGACCTCAAACTTCACGCTGACACTTTTAATGAGTTATTGTTCGTTATTATGGTGACGCAATATATTTTTTATGCATGGAACTGGTCTAAGCTAACTAGATATCAATACATCCTCGAATATGATTTGTAATTCGTTGCTGTTTATATCAATTATAATAAATAATCTCGAAAGCTCGAGCAAGAAGGAAGAGTTCACGATTTAATTGGAGATTGCTGCTTGCCACTAATAAAGATGGTTATAATACATCCTCGTATAATCAAATTATGCCTCTCTGTGCTACTTGGATACCCATGGTTTAGCTGATTTTTTTCTTCATCTACAATAACTTCTACAGACACTCAAAAAAATAATCTTGTAACCATTACAAAAATACAGTAAAGAGAGCAGGAAATTCTAATATAAATAGGCACAGAAGTAATTTCCTGTTATGTTCAATAAACGATTACAGTACATACCTCAATTCCTGTAGGATGAACAGTTCCTGTTACAATGGAAATCAATTTTTGCAGATACAGGAATTCATTCTTTTACAAAGTACAGGAATTAATTCTTGTAAATTCAAACGTACCTACTGAACTGAATTCACAGTATTATTCGTTTTATACAACAAAATACTCCTTTTATGTATAAGCAATGAAAGCTCAGACTACACTGGAATATGTAGTTATGCTTCATAATGTAAAACTTCTTTTATGACAGTTTGTTCTTTTGAATTTGATAGGAAATAATTGTTGTATGGACCAGGACTTTCCTCTACTACCATTCAAGCTACTTTCTGTTTAATTCCCTGGAATTTGTTGTTATTTTATACAATACATTATATTGAATGTTGCATATTTTTCATGGGTAATGAAAAATACTCAATCGGGCAAAAATAAAAATAAGATATTTTTTTTTTCAATATTTATTACTACTATATATAAGTGAATGTAACCTATACATATCACGTTATCTCGGGGCATGTGTGAAGTGGTGCAAGGTGGAGTTGAAAGAAATATCAGTGCTTTGAAATGATTAAAAAAGGAAGGTTTGTAAAAAAATTGATCGACAATTACATATGTAATTGGTAATTTTGTTGAGCTCATTTCCCGCGATTATTATAAACGGCTGATGGCTGTAAATGGTTTTTCAAACCTGTCATTTTTTCTCGACGTTCACTGACAGTATCTTCAATTCCGGTATTGGACTTGATGTGAGTTATGAAGCTCTCAGCTGCCCTATCCTAGATGGCCTCTATGACTAACTTTTCTTTCCCTTCCGCTTGTGGCTCAAATTTAGCAATAATGTTCATTTGCTCTTTGATAACTAGAAAAAAGAATGAAAGATGGTGATCATCTAAAGCCATTCAAGACTATAAAAGCTCAAAAAAATTAGTCAAATATTGTATACTCACATTCTGTCATACAGTGGAAGTTTCCAAGTGCTCACACTAAGTAGGTATTGGCTTCGTTCTTCATCACTTTTAACGACCTACATATACGCAAACAAGGATTTTTATTCGAATAATCGATCCTGGAACACTCACCAGCACTAGAATTAATTCACAGGCAAAACGATCTCAAGTAACCAGCGTCCCAAACGCGTTCCTTGTACTAACGCAAAAGCAGAAAGCTTTGTTATTCCTTCTATAAACTCAACATATCCTGTAATGATCACATTTCAGTCTAGCTGCATCAACAAAATATTATTTCCCTATAACAGGAATCCATTATAGAGAATACCAAAGTTTTGGTTCCTGCAAACCCTACCTACATTTCTTCCTGTTCACACGACATACTCCACATAGTTCAACAGGAATCGAAATGTTAGGTCGACAGTATGTTTCCAGTTTCTGTAACAAAAATGTTGCGCAAAAGCAGAACGATTTGTTATTACAACAGTTCCTGTAATGATCACATTTCAGTCTAGCTGTATCAACAAAATATTGTTTCCCTATAACAGGAATCCATTATAGAGAATACCAAAGTTTTGGTTCCTGTAAACCCTACATTTCTTCCTGTTCACACGACATACTCCACATAGTTTAACAGGAATCGAAATGTTAGGCCGACAGTATGTTTCCAGTTTCTGTAACAAAAAGCAGAACGATTTGTAATAAGAACAGTTCCTGTAATGTCTGGTATTTCATTTCCTGAGATCATAGTTCTAGATTTTTCACAGGATATAGGAAACGTGGATGGTCCAAAAACTAAACCCAACTAATGGTGACGTTTCGCGGATATATTTCCACTTCTTCAGGGCTACAAAAGATACAATTTTTTAAAGATCTTATCTTACATAAATCTATTCATATAAAATCCATCAACACAGAATGCAATAAAGGCTGAAATAACATTTAAAATTTCCAAGAGTACGAAACAAAATTCAAAAATCCAACAAGATTTTTTTATTATTTTTTTTATGATTCAAAAAGGAGTAAAACACGAACTACACTTACATAATCAAAATACACAAATTTATCAACTTTTTTGGAAAATAAATTAGATTGGACGAAAAACTGACTTGAAACACTCACCAAAGCTGAAATTATGTTTTCCACCCGATGGATCTTAAAAACAGTGTGATGAACAATACAGACCAGAAACCCATGGAAACTCGAAAAACTTCGTCAGAAAATTGTATATTGTGTCGATCAATGCAGTGCATCACCTTCAGTGAATGTGCCAAAACTGATGCGATCCCCCATATCGTGTTTATGACAGGTGGAACCAACCGTATGAAATCAATTGGTTATCAACATAATTAATATATTTTATTTATCTTTTTTGTCTTGTTTTGAAATTACCTAGTTGGATATTTATTTTTGAAAAGGTCCAAAATGCCAGTGTATACCAAGTTCAAGTTCTGGGTGTCAGTGCGACAATTTACAGTATTGTTCAATTTTAAGTATGTATATCATTTCACTTATATTTCTTTTCATCCAATTATTTTCTACGTCTAAAATGGAGACTGCTTGAAAATTGAAATTGTGGTGTTCACTGAAATGGTGGGTAGCAAGGGCTGTGTTATTCTCTTTGGATTTAAAACTTTCGTTACAGTTACATTTGTGCTGTTTGATTCTATTTCCAAGAAGCTGTTTCGTTTGACCTATATAACATTTGTGACAATTCATGCAGGGTATCTTATATATTACTTCACTGCGGTCCAGAACGGTGTCAACATCTTTCAGTCTCGAAAATAACGAATTACAAACAGAAAGGCTGTATGATGCTAATTTCACATTTTCAGAAGCACCCCTGATTAAATTCTTCATCTGGTTGCTAAGTCCCTCGATATATGGAAACTTGAAATATTTCATTCTGCCAATCACGTCTACGCTGTCTGAACCCGAAGGTCCACTGACCAAGTTCGTACTCGAAATTATTTTATTACTAAGTGACTTAGGGTAGTTGTTGAGCTTCAGTATTTCTCTTATCACTTTTAGATTGTCATCATGGAACGAACGGTCACTCAAATTAACTGATCTATATATTAGGTTTTTAACGGCGGAAATTTTATATGCGAAACTGCAATACGAATTATAGTTCAAAATTCGTCCTGAACTTGTTGGCTTTCTGTACCAGTTAGTTATCAAGGAGCCATCTTCTCTCCTGTGTACGATAACATCCAAAAAGGGCAAAGAATTGTCTTTCTCCATCTCTAGAGTTAATTGAAGGCGGGGATGAAATTGATTGAACGTGGTGAAGAGTTCACGACATTTGTTCGCGGGAACAATCAAGAACAAATCATCCACATACAATGTTATAACTGGAACCCAAAATGATAATTGGTTTATACACTCTTGTATGAGTTCTGTCAATACTAAATTTGCTATGGATGGACTAGCTGGGTTACCCATAGCCATTCCATCAATTTGCCTATAATACTCATTATTAAACTTAAAGTAACCGGACGTGAAAATAAATACAATCATTTCCAGGAACAGTATTTTCGGTATGTTCGTGAAGGCCGATATGTACTTCCACTGTTTTTTCACTATTTTAACTGTTAAGTCCTTGACGACGTTAGTATACAATGAGATGACATCTAAGGAAATTAGACAATAACCCTTCGGGACAGAAACTGTTTTAACAAGAGAAACGAACTCGAACGAATTTTTGACGTTGTACGGAGAAGTTGACGTTACCTGACTCATAATCTGGTGTATTGCATGGTGGTGCATTGATCGACACAATATACAATTTTCTGACGAAGTTTTTCGAGTTTCCATGGGTCTCTGGTCTGTATTGTTCATCACACTGTTTTTAAGATCCATCGGGTGAAAAACATAATTTCAGCTTTGGTGAGTGTTTCAAGTCAGTTTTTCGTCCAATCTAATTTATTTTCCAAAAAAGTTGATAAATTTGTGTATTTCTGATTATGCAAGTGTAGTTCGTGTTTTACTCCTTTTTGAATCATAAAAGAAAATAATAAAAAAATCTTGTTGGATTTTTGAATTTGGTTTCGTACTCTTGGAAATTTTAAATGTTAATTAAGCCTTTATTGCATTCTGTGTTGATGGATTTTATATGATTAGATTTATGTAAGATAAGATCTTTGAAAAATTGTATCTTTTGTAGCCCTGAAGAAGTGGAAATATATACGCGAAACGTCGGCATTAGTTGGATTTAGTTTTTGGACCATCCACGTTTCCTATATCCTGTGAAAAATCTAGAGTTCCTGTAATGATCACATTGCAGTCTAGCTGTATCAACAAAATATTGTTTCCCTATATAGGAATCCATTATAGAGAATACCAAAGTTTTGGTTCCTATAAACCCTTAATTTCTTCCTGTTCACACAACATACCCCAGTTTGACAGGAATCGAAATGTTAGGTCGACAGTATGTTTCCAGTTTCTGTTACAAAAGTAGTTTTCATGTAACAGGATTTCAATTTACAGGCAATTCCAGTATACAATTTTTTTCAGTGGAGTTTTGACCGAGAATATATGGCAACAACGCGCAGATAATAAAGTAGCAGATAACTTAACTACCGATAAACGGTAGGTGGTGCAACTGAAATGATATAAGTCCAGGAAAATGGTCAAAACGTGATAAAGCGAAGTAACATCGACAGAGCATACTGAACGCCAAGCGGAGTAGGTTCTAGAAACCGAAAGTGAAGATACTTTTATATTCGTGTTGTACTTCTCGATTTGATAGTACCTATTTAATGCACTTTTCAGTGGGATATGTGTATTGTGTGACTTGGAAATAAAAGAACTTGCAAAAGGTGAATAAATGAAAGAGACATGAAATGGAGATGATTCCTGCTTTTCGTTCGTTTTGGCATTACATGATGAATTACCTTCCTCATCATCAATACCTGATTGATTTTACATTGAACACATTTTCTGAAGTGAGTATTCCTACCATTTTTTAAGCTTATCTCCTTTTTATAAAAAGCTCCATATTGGTATGGATTTCATATTAGTCCAGGACCAAACGTAATCGAAAGAAAAAAAATCGGAAAATTTGGTATGAATAAAAAATATGAATGAAAAAAAAACCTTGTCAAAATGAATAATGATTTTTGGTATTTTTTTGCAAAAATATACCTCCTATCGCAAAACTTTATGAATGGTAGTTGTAGATAATTGCAATTAGGTACTGCAAATTTTCATTCACCAATTTTCATCATAACCTCAAATTCATGGAGAAAAACGCAAAAAACTAGTTTTTCGTCTTTGCAAAATTTTTTTGTGTACTCAACTGAAATATTTGGATTTCAATGGAAATCAATGAAATTATAGATCTTTATGTGTTGAATACTCAGTAACATTGAAGAGAAATATGCATTTGTGTGAAATTTACGAGTCATAATTGAACAGAAATTCCGAATTTTCCTACCAAAAATTTGGTTAGCGAAATTTCGAATTTTAAAATGAAAAAAAAAATCTACCTTGAAACCCCAACTTCACAATGAGGTAGAAAATAAATTTTTTCTATAAAAAACGGAAAATAAAAAAATTAGCTTTTCAATGAATGCTATACTTCTTTCACTTTTATTTTTGCACTCGGTTGGTCATGGAAATTTGACACATTTCACTCTGTATAGTACGAAAATTTGGGGCTTTATGACGCTTGTCAAAACATTTTTGGGTTTTAAATCAACGCTATGTTGCCCGTTCTACGTAAAAGTTTCTGTTATTACGTATTTTATCACAATGTCGAATCTCTTCGGAAAATACGTGACGAACAATACGAACATAATTGAAGTTACAAACTGATTGAAGGCATACTAAATCCAGTTATTTGCATGGAAAATACAAGAGATCAGTATAATATCATAATATGCACTAGCTTGAGGAGAGTTAATGTTCGTTATCTTCTTTGGCTATATAAAGTTTGAATACGTTACATCAGTTGTAGATTTCAGAAGTATTAACCCGGAGATGAAATGCATATGTTCAGTGGTTGGGAATAAGTATCTCTCGAAGAAATTAACGGATAATTACAAGAATGTTAAAGTGTTCGACAAAAATCAAGTTTCAAGTCAATATGAACTTCACTTTTGAACAAAAATTTCACATGAATGAACAATTAACAGCCACTGGATTGCCATAAAAAAAGTGTCTGTATGATGTTTTAATTTCAACATCCTGGCTTAAACAGAAACGGAGATAATGACCAAAGTTGAATTTTCAATATAACTCTATAACTCGAAAACAAAAGAAGATAGATGAATGCAGTTGATGGCATTATTAGTTTGTCGAAAATAGACGTAATGTTCCACGCATTTTCCTGTATTTCGTTGGGTTGAAAAATTTGTAATTCATATATCACTAATTTTGCCCACCCTGTTCAGGGTGTGATTGCAGGACAGCGAAAAACTTTTTGGCTGAGAATTCGGCAGTAGTACAGGTCCTGACATAGTTATTTTTGATGCTGGATAGACTGTTACTTCAACATCTCGGTATTTTTAAGATAACATTATATATAAGTATTTTATTCATCTTATATTTTGAAGATAATATAATATATGTACAGGGTGGGCAAAATTTGTTGTCTACTGAGAGAATCTTGAGAACTATAGCAGCTAGAAGAAAACGGATGACACATTTCCTAGCTCATTTTCGGACAAACAAAGAATGTTGAAAACCGCAGCCTCCCACGATATTTCGTTTTTGAGTTTGACAATTTCTTGAAGTTTTCATAACTTTTTTGTCTTTGAAGATACAAATCTAAAACTTGAATCTTCTACAGGCACTTTTTCACATAGAATCCACTGATGAGCTCAAAATATTTTTTCATTTCGAATCATTAAGTTTTATTTTTTTAAATGCAAACTTTTCTTGAATTTGTTAATTTTGAATTGAAAAAAAATCGTTTGTCGGTAGATTCTACGTATGATAGTGCCTAAGAAGGTTCAAGTTTCAGATCCGTAACTTCAAAGACAAAAAAGTTATGATAACTTTTCGAAATCGTCAAAATCTCAATTTTTGTTTATAACTCGAAATCTAAAATTGATAGGCCGTTTCTGTTATTGACTTTAGC
This sequence comes from Coccinella septempunctata, assembly GCF_907165205.1. Lineage (NCBI taxonomy): Eukaryota > Metazoa > Arthropoda > Insecta > Coleoptera > Coccinellidae > Coccinella > Coccinella septempunctata. The sequence goes on along the minus strand of NC_058190.1, from coordinate 5,300,909 downwards.
CTTGCGGCTTTCACACTCCTCTCCAGAGGAAAATTCACTTATCCCAGATATCTCAGATATCAAAAGAATTAAGCTCTGTTGGAGCCCTTTCCAGGTTTTCGGGCTCGAGGTGGTGGTCGGGTCCGGGTCGCTCCTCGCCTCCCTGCTGTAGGTTGGATTCCTGCTCCACCCGTACTTCCTGTCGGCGCAGACGGTGTTCCTCTGCATTCCCCATGTACTTGCGTACAGTTCTCGCCGTTCCGAGCAGTACCGCCTTCTGCATGACTCTATAAATATTTTCGTCCAGCTGAAGTTTCCTCAAGTTCTCCAGTAGTTTCTTCGGTATCAGGCCTGTAGATGAAATTGCAATAGGGATGGTCTTGATATCTTTCAGCTTCCACTGTCTTCTGGTTTGTTCCTCGAGATCTCTTTATTTTGAAATTTTCATTTATTATTATTAAATACAGAATAGAGTCGAGGCCTATTAGCCTTTTATGACTCAATACAATAATGAAATACAAAATCACAACCAGTATGGCCCAGCAGAAATGATTGAAACAAAGAGAAATCTCTACAAAAAGGAAAAACAATAAAGAAAAATTTTTAGCATCCGAGGAACAAAATTCGAAATAGAACGGAAAATATTTTTCACTGCCTCGAAATCAGAGCACACCAATCGTCATATCTATTTTTAAAAGAGTTCACACTACTAGCGTTCACAACCTCAACCGGTAAGCTGTTCCAGATTTGGATTAGTCATGGAAAAATAGCTAGAGAATGTCTCATCCGTTTTCTTCTAGCTGCTATAGTTCTCGAGATCCGCTCAGTAGACAACGAATTTTGCCCACCCTGTACAATTGGTCAATGTTGCATTTTGAAAATTGAAACTATGTTATAATGAACTGCTAGGATTCTGATCAAAAGCTGATGCTCAATAGAGTAATCTGAGTTGCTGGTTCCAGGGAATTTGTTGACGCTAAATATCCTACCAGCAATCTCATTCTTATTTTGCAGCGAATCTTTTATGTAGCCTTCTGCTAGAACTACTTGACTTCCAACCTCTGTGTCGTTTTAAAGACTCAATGTTGGCTCCTCCATCTATAAGTAGTGTAGCAGAAGTTCGCCTCAATGAATGACCTGTGTATTCGTTTAGATGATTCAATTGCAAAAAAGTGGCAACTCTTCTTGAAACACTTCCTATACTATGTATTTCCATCACAGTGAAAGTAGCATTTTCCAGATTGATATTTCAAAAAAATCTATTTATCATTAGTAGTAACCCTATGGCCTTGACCATAGGGACCGAGATAATTTTGTCATAGAGAATGCTGAAAGCGTGTTGCTTGATAATATTATCTTTAAGCAACACGCTTAAAGAATTCTCTATGACAAAATTTTGAGGATTTATCAAGAGAGTAAGATCCCAGAGCGACCAGACCTAACTTATTTTCACATGGCTGATTTTTATATGTTTTAAAGAATATTATTCCGAAGTTATATTATAAGTGACAGACACTTTCTCTAGGAATTGGCTAATCATTGAGCATCGGATTCGTCGTCTGCTAAGTGAGTGAAGAATTTTCCACTGCATATCCAGTTGTGAAATATTATCGACCTTAATCACAAAGACACCAAATAACTGAATTGTACGTTTTTGAATTCATTCTATGAGGTTCCATTATTTTTTCAAATGTCATTCTCATCAGACTTAACATTGGACCTTCAAAGTGGCGTAACTTTTGAGCCACTGGTTTCCCAAAGTTAAAACCGCCTTTTTTAATTCAGATCGTCGAAATATACACAACAAAATAAAAAAAATTACAAAAAATTGACTTCCGCTAAAGTGTACGCTGATTCTTCTATATCTGAAAAATCCATTTTGTCCACACAGAATCAAACAATTCGACTTCTTCAAACTTTTCGCTATGAATTCTCAACTAGACGTTTTTGATCAAATAAAAACTGCTTATGTTGCACTAGCAAGAATCACGGCTGCTATCGAATGTAATGATAATGAAAATCCAGAAATATATCCAGAATTTTCTTGTAAACATTCAATAGAGGGATGGGAAAAAATGTTATATACTATATGGGTTGTAAATACATGTAGTACAAGTAAATGTTACTTACATCCCTTATAGTATAAAATGTTATATACTATATGGGATGTAAGTACATTAACCAGTAAATCCCTTATAGTATAAATAACTATTTCTTCACCATAACGACCTACCTATTTTCTAGCTATTCCGAGCGTTCTATGTTTTTTGATATTCTCCATAGTCTTTCCGTGGCATACATTAAGCACATTTCTGAATAGAGATACTTTGAATGAATTTTTCGCCTTTGATCGAAGTATAGTATTTTTTCTGATATATGGTGTCTTCCATTTTGATCGTTTGAATTTTAACACAAGATGTATCTTTGTTAAAATAAGTCCATTCTTCAAAGCTTATTTCAAGGCTTTTTAATGAATAATGTTTAATAAATCTATGGGATTTTATAATTATCTGTGTCAGCATTTTGCTCTGGTATATCACAATAGTGGAAAACGTTCGACTGTTCTATCTGATTTAGGCTTATTTACTCCAAACAGTATATATTTCATTAATTGGCTCAATATAACCAGAAGAGATTATTAAGCAAGTGTTTAATTATAATAAGCAAAATGGTACATTCATCGAAGATATTCAATTAATTAATAATGAAGTTTCAATAAGTGAAGTGAAAAATATTTTAGAAAATTATGGAAATCTATCTAACTACGATATAGTGAATGTTCAGATACTATTAGATGGGTTAATACAAAAAAAGATGACTTCAGAAGGATTCCATATATCTTATCCCAAATATAATATTTGGAATAATTATAAACCGCTACAAACATTTATGGATGAACTGATCACTTTAGCTTCGTACTGTGGAAGATACGCCTTAGCATGTAACCAACTAGTAGAATTTTAGAATCATGGAATTACTTTTAAATTCGATCCTATAAATAATATTTATCATAATAACATTCCATATATTTTAAATTATGGTATTGCAGGAAAATTGTTAAATGGTACAACTATTCAACAAGGGTTCTGCCACCAAAGAGATTTATTTTTGTTTGTTAGGTATCCCTCACCTTATTACAAAAATAATAGTACTCACGTTTGTTTAGCTCCCGTTATCAAAATAAAAGACATGCGTGAATTCTCCATGTTCGCACTTCTCTGTACCTTACGATACTTTATAAAATAAACAAGCTATTGAAACAAGTTCAGTTTCTGGCAGCATTAAATGACTAGAAAAAGAAGCCTGGTTGTCCTTTGTAGAAGTGACCAAAAATTTTCTTGGCAATCACAAATCTCCGCAATATGTAAATATCGTCAAAACGATGTTACAGGCTTATCAAAAAATGGGATGCAACATGTCCTTACACCTTACACTTTTTGCAATCACATATTAATTTATTTCCACAAAATATGGGTCCCATATTTTGTGGAAACGGCTCCCATATTATGGGAGCCGTAAGTGACGCATGGAGCATGGAGAGCGATTCCATCAAGTCATCGCGTCATTCGAGAAACGCTACCAAGGCAAAGGGGAACCCTCTATGCTTGCCGATTATTGTTGGTCCATCGTTAGAGAAATACCGGAGTCGTCCTACAGCAGAAAAGCCAAAAGATCTAAGCGATCAGAATCTTTTACACCATTGTAAATATTATAATGCATTGTTTTTGTTAAAAATCATAAATATATAATTATTAAAAAACAACAAGAGCTAACTTCGACTTTTTATTTATCGTGCGTTGATACCTTGGCTACGAAGATTAAAAATATATATATTTTCCTTAGGTGGGAGAACAAAACTATAATTTTGTCGATCAGTGTAATCATGCAGGAAATATAGGATCCTGCAGTAATGTGATAATTTATGAATATATCAAACAAAAATTACTTCAGATGTAGAGAAATTATGAAATAAAAAAGTAATTCGTTTTTTTTTTCGTTTTTTTCAATATTGAATGAATTGAAAAAAAAAGATTAACTCAAATATTAAATGAATAAATAAAGGAAAATAAAACACATTATTTCAATGGAAGCGGATGTCTATTCTGAAAAATTTTAAGTTATAAGTAATAATATATTTTTGATTGGTTTTAAAACTCACTCTACCACCAATATCCACACTACTGTGGATTCGTCTGTTGTATAGAAATAATATTTCTTTTTTTTACATTCTCCTAGATATTTCAATCCGTGGTGTAAGGGGTTTCCCACCCCCACCTTGTCCCCCATAAGACTTATGAGGCTTTTTTTCTAAGAAATTAGATAAATGTTGATCAATGGACATAATGAAATATCTTAAACTCACTGTTGATCGTTTGATAGGTTGCGCCTCAACCGCCCCATTAAGAATATTTGTTCTTGTTCCGTATCTATGAAAAAATATTAATATGAGATAAACTATCAAAGTGAACTCACATTTTTTTTTGCTCAACCATTGTTCAAACTTCACAGCTCGATTAACACTGAAAATCTAGAAGGATATTTTTTCCGTTCTCAACAATGTGAAATGTGAATAAGGAAAATAAAACACATTATTTCAATGAAAGCGGATGTCTATTTTGAAAAATTTCAAGTTATAAGTTTAAGAATTTAATAAACACTGAAAGACCATAAAAGTGCCAGGCACTTGTGCTTGGTGAATATACATTTTTTAAATATTTACGTGTGGGTGAGTACTATATTTCAAGAATACGATAAGAAAACTCGAAAGAATCTACAAGAAAACAAAAAGTGTTACTTTCATTCAAAGGCAAGATATGAATTCTCAAACGAAATTATGTCTGTTCCAAAAGTCAGTCCAAAAAGTCCATCCCTGATGGTGAATCCAATATCTCATATAGTTGGAGGCAGTAATAATATATTTTTTATTGATGTTATAACTCACTCTTTATGACAATATTCACACTACTGTGGATTTCTCTGTCACATAGAAATAATATTTCTTATGTTGCCAATCCCCTGGCTATTTTAAACCGTGGTGTAAGTGGTTTCCCACCCCCACCTTGTCCCCCATAAGTACTATGAAGGTTTTTTTTCTAAGAAATTAGATAAATGTTAATCAATGGACATAATGAAATATCTTAAACTCACTGTTGATCGTTTGATAGGTTGCGCCTCAACCGCCCCATTAAAAATATTTGTTCTTGTTCCGTATCTATGAAAAAATATTAATATGAGATAAACTATCAAAGTGAACTCACATTTTTTTTGCTCAACCATTGTTCAAACTTCACAGCTCGATTAACACTGAAAATCTAGAAGGATATTTTTTCCGTTCTCAACAATGTGGAAATTATTAGATTATTGCAGAATCATTTCATCCGGTGAGGATGCGGTTATATAGTTGAGATCTCAATTATAAGAAATGTTTCCGTATTCCCGAGCGCTCTTTCAAAATCTTGGAGGATATGATGCACACTTCATCATAAGTGAGCTTGCAAAGCATGGAATCGTTTTTCCCGTTGAATATGGAGAAATATATCAGCTTCATGAAAAATATGATTTTGATACAAAAATATTCAGTTTTTAGGTTAGGTTAGGTTAGGATAATAAAAATTGAAAAATTACTTACCCATTCGTTTTATCAAGATTTTGTTTTTGATATAGGATAGATGAAATACAAAATCATCAAAAAGGTTTATTCGTCCTTGGAATCAGAAAAATTATTGTAATTATTGGTGATGACGGTGATGGTGGCGGTGGTGATATTGGCTGCGGCACTTCATATGGCAGTTGTTGAATGAGCCACCCCAACCCTCTATTTGGATCCTCCCAATGATCGATAATGGGATTGCAATCAATCAAACTTGCAGAATTTTTTTAATTTGCCCTCAGAATCAGATGAAATTGTTTTAATTATCGGTGATGGTGACTGCGGAAGTCTGTACCATCGTGGTGGTTCGTCTTCTTCTTCATATGGTGGCGGTGGTGAATGTGGGCTGCAGCAGTTCGTGCCATCGTTCTTCTTCTTCTTCATATGTTGGCGGTGGTTCTTCTTCTTCTTCATATGGTGGCGGTGGTGATGGTGGCTGCGGCACTTCATATGGCAGTGGTTGAATGAGCCACCCCACCCCTCTATTTGGATCCTACCAATGATCGATAATGGAATTGCAATCAATCCCATTATTCCTTAGAACTTGCAGAATTTTTTTTATTCGCCCTCAGAATCAGATGAAATTGTTATAATTATCGGTGATGGTGGCTGCGGAAGTCTGTACCATCGTGGTGGTTCTTGTTCTTCATATGGTGGCGGTGGCGTCCGTATTCCCGACCGTTCTTTCACAATCTTGGTGGATATGATACACACATTGATTGCAAAACTAGAATCCTGAATCCTGGACCCAAGATTTCTGGATTCCTGGATTCTGTATCCTAAGCGCCCCAAGGGCCTTTTTTCTTTCGCCTGGTGGTGGACTTTCGAGTTCGGACACGTCGTCTCTCTCGTCGTCGTCATCGAGGATGAGGTCAGCGAGAACGACCAGAGACACGCCCTTTTTTTTTCTGTTCATACAATTCTACGATGATGATGATGTCATCTCATGACAAACCCTTTTTTTATGCTCATGAAAGTGGGTGACCTTGAATCCTCCCCCCCTAGTGACACATCTTAGGTTTAACCCCACACCTTGCACTTACAACCCCTCACCCCCTCCCCCCACACACACAAACAACTTACAACCCTCCCTTGACTCCTACCTTATGACACATCTGAGGCTTACCCGCCACACAACACTTTCAACCCCTACCCTCACCCCTCCAAACTCATATCTAACAAACACCCTTCTACACCCTACACACCCCAGCGAGCACAAACATCCCTGGGATGTTTTGGGATGTTTCGAAAATGTAGGCATGAGGATGCTTCTTTGAAACGTAATATGCACTTCCCAAAGAGGTCTCCAAAGGCTATTGGAAGTCTTTATTTGTTCTGATCTGTGCCATCTGTGGCATTTCTCAGTGGCGGATTTACATATTTGCCGCCAGTAGGCTATTCAAATTTTGCGCCCTTACCATAATTATTTAGTTCAAAATATTAATGAAAATTTTTGTGTCAGTGAAAATATAACTTTGAGATTTTTACACTTTGGTCCTAATAACTACTCATAATTATTGTGACCTAGGGAATCGATGTCAGTTCCCGAGTTTCAAGATCATTTTTACAAAGCAACGATCAAGTTGAGATTTCACAAGAAATAGAACGTTTCTTTCTGAAAGAAATTAAATTTAGTCATAGACTTCTCGAGGCGAAGTAATGGATGTTTTAATTGATATTAGTCACACAGTGATATACATTCAGTAAACGTAATTAAATTATTTTTATTGGGCACACAGTTTAAAATAGAATACATATATTTTATATCAAGCGAAAAAAAAGTATGGCACACTATATATACATGGTAACATGGTCCATAGAAATAGTTGCAAAAAATTAAGGGGGTGATTCTTCGTCAGAAAATAGGGTGGACCCTTAATGTGCAATTTTCTTTTCTGAGTCCCCTTGCTTAGTTATGGCCCGAAAAGCTGTTTTTATTTTTTTTCTTGAGAATCGAAAAATTGACAAGAATGAAATCAAGCAGATATTTTATGCGGGGTACAAATTTTCGGTGCTGTTCCTCTATGATTGAGAGTGCTAGAAAAAGCCACTCCTAAACATATCGAATATTTCTGTGTTTGTGCACACAGTCACCTTGATGAGTATATAAGACACAAATCTCAAGAAGATTTTTTCAGAATGGATTAAGTTATCCAAAATTAATTTTTTATTATGAGATATGAATATCGAGAAAATTTCTTGAGAAGCAAGGATCAGGGATGGATTTTTCTACCCCTTTCTATCATAGACAAACAGAACCAAAATTTTTTCAATGCCTTCCCGCCCGTATGAAATATCTGCTTGATTTAATACGTGAAAGTTTATTGATTTTCAATAAAAAAAAATCAAAAACTGCTTTTCGGGCGCCATCTTTAGGGGGCTGTTTCTAGACAGGGGCACGAAAAAAGAAAAGACCTTCTCTACTTTTTGAATCAACCCCTGAATTGTTTGCAACTATTCATATTATATTATGTATGATATGGCCACAATCTAACTGAAGATGACAATAAAATAGGAACGTAATTCATAAAACTCTCTCCTAGGGTTTCATAAAGCTTGATCAGGGAATCAACGCTTGATTGACCAACAGAAGACGTCAATTTGTTTTCAATCGATAATTCAGTCATGATCATTCATAATATTATTCTCGCATTAAATTATGTTTATACGTCCATCAAATTATTCTCAATTGCTACTTGTTCAATATATTCAGCAATGAAAAGGTTTCAGTGATTTCGTTTTAGAAATCAAGCGTTGATCGCACATTCAAAGTTTTATGAAACCCGCTGTTGAAATATCTTTCTGCGATGTCGTCATACGAAATTTTGTTCATTAGTTCTGACTTTATACAAAAAAGAGCCAATGCTTTCAGCTTTTCTTGGTTGTGGTTCTTAGGTACCTAACTTTTCACTTTTATCAAGCAAAAATAGCTTCTCTCACCCGAACAATTAGTCGCTGGTGTATAAAGGGTAGACAAAATTCGTTATCTACTGAGGGAAACTCGAGAACTTTGACAGCTGGAAGAAAACGGATGACACATTCTCGAGCTCTTTTTCAGAGAAACAAAGAATAGTTATTAGCAAAAAACTAAATTTTGACGATTTCGAAAAGTTCACATAACTTTTTTGTCTTTGAAGTTGCAGATCTGAAACTTGAACCTTCTACAGACCCTTTTTTACGTAGAATCCACTGACGAGCACCAAATATTTTTTCCTTTCGAAACATTAGGCGAACTTTCGTTTTTTTGAATGCAAACTTTCATTGAATTTGTTATTCTTGAATTGGAAAAAAAGATTCTGTCAGTAGAATCTATGTATAAAAGTGACTGAGAAGGTATGTAACTTCAAACACAAAAAATCTATGAGAACTTTTCGAAATCGTCAAAATCCCAATTTTTGGTTATAACTCAAAATCCAGAAGTGATAGGCCGGTTGTGTTTTCAGATTTGGATTAGTCATGAAGAAAGAGCTCGAGAATGTGTCATCCGTTTTCTTCTAGCTGCGGTAGTTCTCGAGATTCCCTCAGTAGACAACGAATTTTGCTTCTGGACAAAAGTTTCTTGAATTGTGTTTTCGTAGGAACCGAAGAAACACATCCCAACGATTCAGAATCTGGCTTCACCAAAATTTTTCACCCTCACGAAGTTTCAGTATAGAGTCCAAAGCGGCCGAAATAAGAGTGAAACAGGAAAATAGTTATGATGCAGTACTTGTTTAGTTTTTTTTTATATTTAGGGAAAATTAGATATAGATAAATATTAAAATATCTATGAAATACAAATATTTCAGTTTCTATAATTAGTGCAAACAAAATTGTCCCTAAATTTGCCGCCCCCTGAAATCTGCCGCCCTAGGCTGCAGCCTACTCAGCCTCTATGGTAAATCCGCCACTGGCATTTCTTCGTCTACCTACTGAGTGGTACTATCGTGTTGAAAATAATGTAAACGTGTGGATATCTTCTCTTGGCGTCGCATAGTTTGCCTTGGGAGGTTGATTCCAAATAAACAATATACAATTCACCTATTTCATTTTGCCGCCATTTCCACTTTCTTCGTAGTTTGGACTGTGGACTGTTCGGAGTTGAAAGTTGATTGGTGATTTGTATAATATTAACTACTTCTATGTTGGTTTTGATTGTGAATTTAGGATCGATCTCTTTATAGTAACCAAATACAATTAATAAGTAAGTATAACATGAATTAAATGTATAGTATAATGTCCAGAAACATACATATAACCTCAAAAGAATCCACGCTGCGTGGTTAATATTATTTGTGTATTTGGGTATTTGGGACTAGGTATAAGAGATCATTGTATTTTGGTTGGAGTAATCGAATGGTATATGGAAGGTTATTATAATTATTCAAGAAATAACTTTATAAAGTTTAAAGCCATATCATCGAGGATTTCAACATATTTCGATAATCTATCTCTGCCGTTGATAATTACCAGAATATTTTGTAAGATTACTCTTCCGACGATGATAATAATCATTCATCACTTGTGAATCACAAAATAATTCAAATTGTCCCAGAAAAGTTCTTGTTTTTGAAAACTCTTTTAAATTGTTGTATTGTATCTTTAAATACCAGTACAAATAATTAAATAAATAAAATCGTTTCGCAAATCAACCTGGTCATGCAGCTATTTTCTCTGTTACATATTTTAATAGGAAAAAATCATCTTAACCTTCATATATTTTGTGAATTGATTGTTTGAATTGTTTTTATTTTGTAGATGTGATCCATAAAAAATTTCACATCACTAGGGAAGTATTCGAACTCTATGCCAAAGATTGGTTTAGGCATATTAGGCATAGGAGGAGGGACGATGAAATGAAGGGAAAATAAATTTTTCATAATTTTTTTTTCATTTTCCCTTTCGGTACATCTAAAATTATAATCAGTTTGTTTTCTATTATTTCTGTTTTTTTATGTTAAATGTGATATTTCTTTTTGGTTATTTATGTTTATTTTATTGAATGTGATATATTTTTTTGTTTATTCTCCCTTTCTGTAGTATAATATTTATCAATTGTTTTTTGTTGTTCAATTTTTTATGTGAAATGTGATTTCTTTTCCTTTTGTACCTGTTGAAGTATCATTAAAATATTTTTATTCTTATATAGTATTCTGTATTTCATTTAAAATTGAATGTGGTATCCTCAAACATTCAAATGAAAGAAAAAAGGCCTCACAAAAGAATTTCATATAAAGTCTTACAAACAGCGATTTCGTGTGCGCAAAGCGCTTTAGAAATGTTCTATTGTGTACATGAAAAGGCTATCAAAAAAACTTCTGAGTAGTTCTTTTTGTGACATCCCAAGGACATCCATATAATAGCCGCCTGCGGCGGACATTGGCTGTTCTATAAAAGTTCTTTTCATGTATAAACAGAACATCGCAGTGGATGTTCAATGTCTCGAAATCTCTTACTTTTAACATCTCTGAGATGTTTTTGTGCTCGCTGGGACCCTTCCCAGATGACCTCCAAAATACCCTCGTTCACGTCTACGTCATGGGGCAGGCTGGAATGATGCGTCTGGACGACTTCCGGTCCAGAACTCTTCTAATATACCTACTTACATTAACCAGTCACGAACTCTTTTGCCAACCATCGCTATCGCTTGGGCGCAAACTCGTCCTCGACTGGTAAATCCTTTATAGTATAAATAACTATTTCTTCACCATAACGACCTACCTATTTTCTAGCTATTCCGAGCGTTATATGTTTTTTGATATTCTCCATAGTCTTTCCGTGACATACATTAAGCTATTTCTGAATAGAGATACTTCGAATGAATTTTTCGCCTTTGATCGAAGTATAATATTTTTTTTGATAAATGGTTCCATCCATTTTGATCATCCGAATTTTAACACACGATGCATCTTTGTTAAAATAAGTCCATTCTTCAAAGCTCATTTCAAGGTCTTATAATGAATGATGTTCAATGAATCTATAGGATTTTATATTTATCTGTGTCAAGAGTTGCATTTTGCTCTGGTATAGCGTGATAGTGAAAAATGTTCGGCCGTTCTATCTGATTTAGGCCCGTTTGCACCAATCCGCCTTAAAATGAGTACTTAACTAAGCGTAGTTTAAAGTTAATGGACGCTTAATTTTATTGTCAGTTGCACGACTGCGGCTAAACAGAATCTTAAGTAAGGGGCCCTTAAGTTTTCATATCTAGAGATATTTCAGTTTTTTATTTTGGTGCAACTTCATTCTAGTCTAATAAAGCCTTTTCATTGGTTGGCTGGTTGCCGATGATCGTTGTCATTTCATTAACCCAACTTTATTGTCTTGTCAGTCAGTGTCAAGTAAACTATTATATTATTATCAAAGAGTGACAACTTTTTGTTATTGAATTAGCATTATTATTGACAATGAGAGAAAAAAAAAATTATTTTTCTTTTCAAAAAAACAAAGTTATTGGGTACATATGGGGGATCTTAATCACTATCACTGCTACTGCTAAAATAAACGTCATGTGAACATTTATAAATTATATAATGACTCAGTCCATAACAATCCAAAATCGTCATTATGGTAAACAATGGTGTTCTCAAGCAAATATCACACCAATTTGCCTTTACTCTTATTATCCGATAATTGGAAGGAATTCCTTTTAATTATCTGGAAATTTCAAAACAATCAATATTAAATACAATTCAAAATTATTATTCTATTTTACCTTTATATATCCAAACCACCACAGCTTCTTGGATATAATAGAAGGCCCTATACGGACCCACTTTTGGGAGGGGCGATAACAGTGGAGGTAGTTCAACCTCCAGCGCCCCCCCCCCCCCAACAAAAACATCACTGGTTTATTCTAGTAAGAAAAATTTGTATGAAATAAGAATATGAATTTATGAAATGAACTTACTTTATATATATATATATGCACTAAAGAAAAAAAATGGTTCAATTCAAAACTCTAACTATTATTTTCAAAGCTCACATGACGGTTATTTTAGCAGTAGCAGTGATAGTGATTGAGATGTCCCATATATAACCAATTATTCTTTCTTTTTTCCTTTCAATTATCTGAAAATTTTAAAACTATCAATATTAAATACAATTTAAAATTATTATTCTACTTTACCTTCATACACCCACACCACCACACACTCTTGGATGTAATAATAGGCCCTGTAGGGACCGACTTTTGGAAGGGCTTTAAGCATTTGAGGTAATTTTACATCCAATGCCCCCCCAAACATGAGCATCATTGGTTTGTTCTAATAAGAAAAATTTGTATGAAATAAAAATATGAATTTATGAAATGAACTTACTTTATATTCCTCACCCAAGACCTCTCTTAAAGAGGCCAAAATGGCTGGAATATGCATTAAAGAAAAAAAAATGGTTTAATTCAAAACTCTAACTATTATTTTCAAAGATCACATGACGTTTATTTTAGCTGTATCAGTGATAGTGATTGAGATCTCCCATATATAACCAATAATTTTTTCTTTTTTCCTTTCAATTATCTGAAAATTTCAAAACAATCAATATTAAATACAATTTAAAATTATTATTCTACTTTACCTTCATACACCCACACCACCACACACTCCTGTATATAATAATAGGCCCTGTAAGGGCCTATTTTCGGAAGGGCTTTGAGCATCGGAGGTAATTCTACCTCCAATGCCCCTCCAAACATCAACATCATGGGTTTGTTCTAATAAGAAAAATTTGTATGAAATAAAAATATGAATTTATGAAATGAACTTACTTTATCTCCCTCACCCAAGACCTCTCTTAAAGAGGCCAAAATGGTTGGAATATGCATTAAAGAAAAAAAATGGTTTAATTCTGTAATAAATCGGAATACGAGATTCCGAATAAATTTGGCATAATTCGAAAGAGGTATCGCTAGAATTTTTTATACATTGTTGCAACCGTGCTGCAGAGGCATTTATTATGCGGAAATATGATACTTTGAGGCGCTTGAGATCAGACGGTATTATGTTGCGGGAATTTAAATAATAACCTGACCGATAAGAGTTGAAAATGTTTTTCATGACTCTCAGTAAGGAGATCTTTAATTGATTTTAATATCCGGTGATAGGGACTTCGGAACAAGCGAAAATGGTTAGTCATGTAGATTAAGAAAGATTTATTAGTCTGGAGACCCTGAAAACAGTTCTCAGAATTCGAAGTAGCCGAAATTTTCTTGTAACCGCCGAGCTTGGGAACGCTGATTTTTCAACTCAGCAAGAATGATCGTCCAATGATTTCGATTTTGGGACTTTTTGGTACCACCCATAGCGTGGGAGAGAAAGACCGGGGAAAAAGTACCTCGGAAAAAGCTAGTCAGTCGGTCCGGGGAGCGTGATCAAAATAATACCCCTTTAAGTCGATCCGAGGAGCGTGATAGAAATAATACCCCTTAAAGTCGGTACGGGGAGCGTGATCAAAAATAATACCCCTTTAAGTCGGTTCGGGGACGTGATCTGAAAAATATCGAAAATATACCCCTTCGAGTCGGTACGGATAAGTAGAGAAGTTATAAATCTTTTGTAGAGTCAGTCAGTAAGGAAAAAGTATAGGGACTTAGAATAATCAGGTTTTCACGAAGTAAGAGAAAAGTCTAGGTAGATCACGGAATAGAATCGGAGACTCGGTCGGCTCATAGATATTTGGAAAAGTTCAGTGTAAAGAAAAGTCCAGTCCTTTGTTTTTGTTGATTTTGTTCAAGGAGAAAAGGAATATCGGGAATTAGGTAGTTGAAGAAATTTGGAAATAATTTGAAGTTAAAGTCAGTTTATCGGAAGTCAGTAAAGTAACATTCGAGGAGTGATCGTTAATTTTCTTGATTCGTAGTAAGACCAGATATAAACTTGTGTTGAAATTTTTAGATAGGGAAACTTAAAGCGAAAAACGCTTGCGACGGAAAAGTGCGGGAAGTTCGGTTGAGTGTAAAGAATTCGCCGATAAGTGCGGGTAAAGTCTGGTGTCGAAAAGTTTTCATCGGCAGCGTCAGACAAACAGCAGTCGCAGAAAAAGGTAGAAAGTTCCAATTTTTATTCGTCCAAAGTCTTGAAAGCTCCTCTAAAATTCATTGATAAATTGATTTATTATTGAGCGCTAAGTTGGGAAGTTGAATTTTAACCCAAGATTTTGGTTATGAAAGTATGTTTTATTGTTTTGCGCTTATTTGCATGTGTTTAAGAAATTGAAGATTTTTGTTGGTCGTCTTCGACCGAGTACGTATTTGTAGAGAAGTTCCAATTTTATTTTGCCAATAGATTTATCCGTTAAAGTTTTTCATGAGTTTCGTTTAAACATCTCCCCAGAAATAATAATATTCAACTTCAAGACCTGTCCTTCGTGCGACGGGCCGGATCCACATTTTTTCTATTCCCTTTCGAGGGCCTTCAATTTGTGTATTTAACATCTAAAAATAATCACCCCATGACCAGTGGAAAGCCGCTCTTCCATTGATCGAGAAACGGGGTGCGTTATTACAATTCAAAACTCTAACTATTATTTTCAAAGCTCACATGACTTTTATTTTAGCTGTATCAGTGATAGTGATTGAGATCTCCCATATATAACCAATAATTTTTTCTTTTTTCCTTTCAATTATCTGAAAATTTCAAAACAATCAATATTAAATACAATTTAAAATTATTATTCTACTTTACCTTCATACACCCACACCACCACACACTCCTTTATATAATAATAGGCCCTGTAAGGGCCTATTTTCGGAAGGGCTTTGAGCATCGGAGGTAATTCTACCTCCAATGCCCCTCCAAACATCAACATCATGGGTTTGTTCTAATAAGAAAAATTTGTATGAAATAAAAATATGAATTTGTGAAATGAACTTACTTTTTCTTCCTGAGTTAGCACCCCTCTCAAAGAGGCCACAATATTCAGGATATGCAATGAAAAAAATTGTTCAATTCAAAACTCTAACTATTATTTTCAAAGCTCACCATCAGTCATTCTGCTCAAAAATAATTTCAATCTGATGCTGCAATAAAATTTTCTTCTTATATAGTACTTAATTACCCACATTATTGTCGATAACAAAGTCATATTATCAGGAAAGCAACTTTGATGGTATAATTAGGTTGTTATATTCCAATCAACAAATTAGGGTCATTCTTGTCAAGCATAATAAATATAAAAAAGTCTTTGATTTTTTTCGAGTAATTTTTTACTCAAAATATTGAAATTTTTATGTTAAGGTGTTTCACTATATAAGGGATTCCTTTCCAGAATTAAATTCATTATGAAGATTTCAAAAAAGATACTCTGTTTTTTTATTCTTGTTTCAACCGTTTCAACAGAATTTTACTATGAAAAAACTGCAAATTATTTGAAACAGTATGGATTTTTATCTGAAAATCAAACAGTTTCAAGTTTGAGTAATGGTAACAACACAGATGACCCTTACACTCAAGCGTTGATTAACTTTCAAGATTTCTATAATTTGAATGCCACAGGGATTTAAGATGATTACACTAAAAATTTGATAGAAAAATGTCGATGTGGTGTTAAGGATAATCCTCTTGATTTCACACTGTATAGGAAATGGCCTAAGAATATCATAAAATGGAAATTTTTGTTTCCTAAACAAAATGATAAGAATATAGCCAAACAGTGTTTCGACGAATGGTCTCAACATACAAATCTAACTTTCATTCAAGATGAAAATTCTCCTGATATAACAATCAGCTATGGAAAACGCAAACATAAATTATTCCATAAATGTCAAGGAGATGGAAATTGTAATAATGATTTTGATGGAAATGGTGGGGTATTGGCCCATGCTTTTTTCCTAAAGGAAACGAATGTTTAGAGCTCCACTTAGACTCTGATGAAAATTGGTATAGGGGTACTGATAAAGCACCGATTGGATCGGTTTCTCTTTATTGTACTCTCATGCATGAAATAGGACATTCTCTTGGTTTAGCTCATTCTAGTGTGAGAGATTCAATTATGTTTCCATTTTATTATGATGGTAGGACAGTGACATTATCTCAAGATGATATTAATGGAATTCAAACATTCTATGGAAAAAACTTAGTCACAACCACAACTACTTCGCACTTTGAAGAATCATAACTTTCCATATATTTATTGTTAGCTTTCAAATACCTTGTTGAACATTGGCTAATGCCACCTCTTATTCCCCCTTCAATGAATAATAACATATCGATGTCTTTAAGTATATCCAATTCGATTTGGGTATGTTTCATCATACAATCCCATGTGTATCCAGGTAATGTATAATACCAAACTGGATCGAGGTCATATGTTTGATGACAACTCATTCGGAATTTTTGAAACACGTCAGCCAAAAGAAGATTATCTGTTTTCAAATACAAATTCAAATAGTCACCCAAACTACCGCAAATATATGTTGTAAACACTTGTTGAGCATGAAAATAATCCTCATCGGTGATGTGTTCATCATTCAACGTATTATAGAAGGCCTCTTCCGAAGGTAGTTGAGTTTCGGAAAGTTTTTCGAAGCCATCGAGATAATCGTAAGAAAAAACACCTTCTCTCATTAAAAGATTTATAGAATCATCTGGAAACTGACCTTTGAGCTCTACAAATTGATCTGAGTGTAGGTGTGAAGCCAATTCTTCAAGAAAACTTCCCATGAATCGTAGACTATCGATAAATCTGAATTGAATTTCAGTTTCCTCATCGAATTTTGTGAAACTAATGTATTTTTCCTTATTCAGTGGTAGCAATTGAACTCGTCCACTTTTCGACAATTCTCTAATAATGAAGTGAGCATCATAGCCAGAAAGATTATGATAAATTATTGGAATGACATAAAATTTTTTGAAATTTAAATTACATGAATTATGATCGTGGTCAATAACAATCTTATCTTGCGAAGTGAACGGTTTTAGACAAATATGACATTTATCGCAAGTCATTAACATTTCTCTCTCTCTGGATACCGATTTGATTTTCTCATATAAAAATTCGCTATCTCATTCAACTTTTTAGAAAACCATAACATGCAATCAAGACCCGTATAACTATCATAAAAAGATTTTTCATCATATGAACTTTTCAAATAAATTCATGCACTGATATAGGAATATGTTCTTGATATTCAACTGTCTGAATATTACTTTCTACATTTAGAGGTTTCGAATAAGACTCAAAGTCACTATAAATTGCCAAAGGACATATTTGTTTATATCGGTAATTAGTGAAACTAATATGAGATTTGTCTGGAAAAAGAATGCTACATGGCTCTCGTTGAAAACATAAATCCTAATTTTCAATAAATTTCCCACAAAAAATTGTATTAACCTTAATGACAGATGTTTTCTTCAAAATATTCACAATTCTAGCTTTAAAGAGATGGCAAGCATTCTTGAAGGTTTGTTTGAATACTAACCTTATGGCTATGAGAAATATCTTTTCTTATTAGTGCATTGAATAATTTGATTTGTCTTTTAATGAGGATTATCCAACTTTTCTTTAAATCGAGTGATGTACATTTTTGAAGAATTATGAAGGCTTTATGAAATTTTAACATAACGTCGTTACATACCTCCATATTCAATGTTTCGATCGCTCAATAAATTTGAATTTCGGTGTGGGATTTCCCAATCCTGTCCCAATATTTCCTACAACAACTATGGACAGCTTCTCTTTGTTTAATAAATCCAATGCTTTCGTGATGTTAATTGTCACCCTCTTAGGAAGAAACACCACACAGTCATCCAATTCTAATATAGGAGTTTACCCATATTTTGTATTCACAATTCTTGCGCTGAGAACATGGTGTTCCACATTATGAGGTAAGTCTATAAGTCTTACTACGTTCTTATTGTTCTCGTACGAACTGACAGAGTTCAATTGCTCAAGATGATCAACTGAAGACATATTCAACTATAAAAGAATTTATAATTGAATGAATTGATTCGAAATAAATAAATATTGATTTACTGGGGTGTTAAAGATATGTTGAACTGTAGACAAAATTTGATTTTGGGTGAAGGAAAAATACATGTAATGACTTGATTGTGTTAGGTATTTATACGATAAATAATCAGATCGAGAATTGATATCCACATACGCAGTCACAGAAGGCAATAACAGCCACAATTTAATGTTTCCGAATTGGTCTCAATCTTATTAATTGGTTAATTAAGTAGTTAAGATAAGATGAGCTAATTGAGTGAATAATGTTTATCTTTTTGTTTATATATTCGGCAACCGAATAAAAGCTATGTATGTATGTATGTAAGTAAGGAATATAATTAGAGGATAATTATAGTTTGATGATCATTAAGATTAATCTGACAATAATATTTTCTAGAATAATTAGTTTCTTCCATAATAAACAAAATGTATACTCATCGAAGATGAAAACCTGATTTATCATTTTGTTAGGGATATCCATAATTGGTACTATGAATTTGCCATTTCCATTTCATCATTCGATGATGTTGAATGAAGTGAGATCAGGGAAAACAAAAATGCTGTTATGAGAAACATCGTCTTAGAACTTCTTGTCAGTTAAGTCTACTTGTCATATCTCATATACGGTTTGAATCATTATGTATCATAATAGTCCATGACAAAAAAATCTATAACCATCTGTCATCAGTGATAATTTTTTCTTTGTTATATAAAATCTATTCTAAAAGTTTCTTACAATTTCGAGAACACAAATTTTTTGTGTCCCATCATGTGCTCCACATCCAGGATGAACTTTCTGAAAATTAGGTGTATTATTATAATCCTCCAAACTGATAACTTTGTTACATCTTGAGAATTTCAATGATTTGTTCTTGATTGTTGTTCTTGATGACCTTCAAAATAAACGGTCTTTCATCTAACAGATATTTGACTTATTATCAGCTTCGGCTTCTTATAGTCATTATATCTCAATCCATCATGATGATTTTCCAAGCATCTCACAGTCCTGATGGACTGATTTATTCCTTGTTCGTTTGTGAGTATTCTGCACATGTGTGAATTAAGACAGATCAATCATAGAACAATACATATTATTGGAACCAAAGAATATATAACACTCACTATCTTTTTTTAAGATAAGTCAATATACGAATATGTTCATTTATCAAGCATATCCAATTATTATTATGATCTTTGTCAAGAATTGGAAATTCAAATGCCTCATGAAATGAAGAAATGTTACACACCTCCATTATTCCAATTTTACAATTTCAAATAAGGGTGTTGGTTTAGATTCTGTGATGATTCTGTGATGTCTACAAAACTTGTAAGTTTTTGATATCCTTGCTTCAAAACGTTGGTCATACGTTTAGGTAGAAAGACACAGTCCTCCCCAAGCTTCAGTACAATTAATTCACCATAGAGTGTGTTGGTCAGTCTCCGTTTCAATATTGGATATATTATTTGAATGCTGCCCAAAGTTTTCATCATAAGCACACCGTCAGCTCATTCCTGACATATGAAAGACTGCTAGCTACCTTGACAGATGAGAGATGCACCATTATTCGGAAAATATCAATACCTCAAGGATTTTCACAAATTGATATTCATGAAACTTTCACAAATGAATTTTGCCTGATACTGAAGGACCTGTGGTCGATGGCCAGATGCTTAACAATAAACCTCAGTTACTACCTCTACTACTAACATGAGGATTTGATTGAGATTTATTTTTTGCCCCTGCAATGTGGAAGTGATTAACGATTAACCCATTCGCTGTGTAATAAAGGAGAAAAATCCACTCCTTGCATAAACTATTAGGTAATTGCCGAATGAACTCATCTGGTGAGGATGTGGTTGAGATACATTTTTTTCCTTTATAATGTGGCAGTGAAAGGAATTCTATTTCTGATGTGCACCTCAGGTTTAGGTTTCCTTTTTGTGAATGAAAAAACTAGTCTATCCCATATCGATTTTTTTACACTAGAAACATTTTTCGCAATATCATTGACTATTTTATATTTGATCAGTATCATATAGTACATTCACACTTGAAATTAAATTCTCGTAAGATAAATTAATATTCACAATATACCTGTTCACCAGCCTGTATATTATATTCATAATTAGTAGCAGATATGCGGTCACATATCAAAAACAAATTTCTGTTTTATAATGGCTGTATTATAGGAGATATTCTTTTATACATTCAAAGTGCTTTGATAATCCCCAATTATAAGTTTATCAACAACTCTTCCCATAGAGATTTTATGTTCGAGAAAAAGCGTGTATTCTGCCCTCGCATATTTTCTTGCAAATTCCAAACAAGTTTCTTCACTATATATACCCATTTACACTATTTATATACATGAATAGCATCCCGATGCAATAGCGCAAAATTTAGATATCTCACACCACAAATTAGATCCGAAATACTTTTTAAAATTTCATGATTCATTTTCACGCGATACATAAGCATCAAAAATAACATTTATCTTATGTGGCATTCATAAACTGATTGTCCTTCATAATGATAATAATAATAATAATCTTTATTCCAAAAGAATGTCCAATAAAATACAGGGTATAATATGGTACATTAGATGAAATAGTGTCAACTACAAAGTAATTAAATCTTCAGCTCACTGACTTTGTATTCATCAAAGGAGTAAGGTTCCATAGTAATAAGCAACTTCTTCACGTCATTCTTGAACCTATTGAGTATTGTACATTTTTTCACATTTTCTGGAAGTTGGTTGAAGAATTTTATTGCAGCATATGTTGGATGTTTCTCATATTTCACCAGTCTATGTTCAGGATAAAGAATATTTGTATGTCTTGTATCATAATTGTGCTTGTAGTTACTGTATGTAAACTTGTTTTTGTTTTTGAATAAATAGATTAGACACTCATATATATATAAAGCAAATACTGTCATCATCTGTTGTTTTTTAAAAATACCATTGCAGGATTTTCTCCTTCTTAGCCCAAATAATATGGTTCTTATGACTCTCTTCTGTATTCGAAAAATCTCTATCAATCCTGAATCAGATCCGTAAAAAATCAAACCGAATCTCATTATACTTTCGAAGTTGGAGAAATAGAAGATTTTTAAACAATTTTCACTCAGATATTTTTTAATAAATCTTATGCTATAACTGACTGAGTTGAGTTTTTTTTCTGTGCTTATAATGTGGTTGGTCCAATTTAGATGTTCATCTATGTGTATGCCCAGAAATTTAGTGCAGTGTTCAGGTGTGATACTCAGATCTGAAAGTTGTATTTGAGGTGGTGTTGGGATACCTCGTTGTTTAGTTCTAAAGAGAATGGTGGTGGTTTTCTCTTGGCTCAAAAGGAGACCATTTCTTTCAAGCCAATCCCTGATTTTACTGTAAAAAGGACTGGCTTTATTTATTAAGCTTAAGAGGATAGATCCAACAACCAATAAATTTGTATCACCTGCATAACTGGTAAGAAGGCTTGAATCGGTCAAGACTCGTTGCATATCATTAATGAATGAAATGAAGAAAATGGGGCCTAATATGCTTCCCTGTGGTACTCCGTTGTGATTGATCTTCATTTCTGATTTAACAGATTTTCCGTTTCTTGTAATCTTAACTTTCTGCATCCTGTTATACAGGTATGATTCGAACCACATTAAAGCATTGCCTCTTATTCCATAAGCTTCAAGTTTTGTCAACAAAAGGGGGCGGTTTAAGCAACCAAAGGCTTTGGATAAATCTAGAAATATTCCTAGAAGTATTTCATTATTCTCAAAAGATCTTATTATATTATATTTTCAGTGAACTGAATAGTAGCTGTCATTATCGATCTACCTTTGATATATCCATGTTGGCTATCATTCAATAATTTGTTCTTCAGTAGAAAATTAAGTAGACGGTTGCACATTGCCATTTCAAAATGTGAATGAGTTGTTAATTATATAACATAGTACTTCTGCTAAATTTTTAATACAGGATTTTATCAAACTCATTGGTATCTCGTCATCTCCACTGGAATGTTTATTTTTAATCTGTTTATTTAGTTCTTCTATTTCCTTCGGTGTAACAGGTGTCAAAAATATTGACTGTGAAACTTTCGGAACATCACATGATGATATGTCTACAGGTAAGATGGGTATACTCATTGTTAGGTATAGGCATATACAGGGTGTATTTGAAGGTGAGGCTTTTTTTTTCAACATAAGGTAGAACTGGTCAAAATGCAGCGTCTCCCCAAAAATCACCTATACAAAACAATGGCTTATTTCGATACCAATTGAAAGAAGAGACTTAGGGTACAAGAGTAAAAAATAGAATAAAATACTTCAAAACCTCACCAATAAAATTCGTCTAAATTATTCACGAATGGGCATTACAATCTTTTTGTTCGAACATTCCAACAATCGTCGTAAAAATGGAATGAAATGGGGAAACATCATAGCACTTTTTCAATAGGTATAACTAAAATAAGCAAACTTTCAAAAAACTGCCTCGATTTTCTACATTTTTTTTTTCAACCTAAATTGCACGATACCACAATTGGGATTCTCTCAAAAGTGACCTTATGCATCTTATCCGATAAACTTGGTACTGAACCATTCATTGTCCATCAGCCATATGTTTATGTTTTGTTTCGTTTTTGCGAAGCCGGAATCACCTTCCACAGTACCGTACTTGAAATTCAATGAAATTTCGTCGAACTTCTAGGTGTTGTAACTGTTGTATCTCAGCCATCTTGGATATTTTTTTGAATAGACAATTTTTGGTTAAACCACTTATTTTGATGAGTTCTACCTTCTATCAAAAAAAAGCCTCACCTTTGAAAACACCCTGTATAGTATATTGCCGTTTTCGATTATTCAATACATTTTTCATAGATGGAATACTATACCCTGATAACGTGATCACTAAATTTTTTTCTGTAGCTTCGCCTCTTGCACGAGTGATTGTGATCGGCTTGTCCTGAATGAAGCGACAACTAACAATCAATTTAGGAATAATTTTTGTTGTTAATATTGCACCGTACTTACAGATGGCGCTGAATACAAGAGCGTTAATCTATAGGTATTTCAATTTAATCTATGCAGGAAACGATTATCCACACATAATGTCTTTTTACGATTTCAAGTCTACCTGGATACTTTGGCCCGAAATATTAAATACCAAGTATTATTCCGGATTTTCATGATAGTCTCCAATGCAAGTCATGTATTGCTGGTCGTTAATATGAGAGTCTGAAGTGAAATGAAATGAAATTTGTATGAATTTCAATATTTTCAACATACATGGTAAATGATATATAATCCTAAAAGACGTAGTTATTGTTGACAGAAGAAAAAATTAATATTCCGCAACTGGAAGAACACAGAAAACTGACATTTCAGATCAAGAGAGTAATAAGAAGTGAAAACAGAATAAATTCACATAAAGTATCAAAAATAACAAATTTCGAACTGCGTTGTCAGGCTTGCTTGAGAAAAAAAAAGGATTTTCTTCTTTTGCAGCAATCAAACCATTGAGTGATATATATGAAATGCTCCCGCTAGGAGCACAAAATGAGAGGAAAGTTCAATGAAATTGAGCTGACCAATTTCCTCTGCATATTCTTTGAGAGTTATGCTTAGATTGTATTTCCAAGCAATATTTTGAGGTACCGAACTACGATGACATAATTAAAAGCTATTTCACTTGAGAAAGACTAGCCAAAGTGCATGATAAATACCTGAGTGCAACATCGATTCTCGTGAGATATGAATAGTACCTGAAGAGTGATGAAAACATTTGTATTCCTGGGAGCATTTCAACCCTGTAATGCAAAGGCAAAGAGTTGACTTTTTTCTTCAAAAGCAAGCTATCTGACAACAATGATACTCCCAAAATTTTCAATCTGAAATGTCCGTTCTCGTCAATATATTAATTATATATCATAAAACGTAGGAGATAATGAGGGAACAATTTGAAACAGACAGAAGGAATTTAACGGACATAACACCAAGTGTCGTTAATCTCTGCACTTTTTCACCGTACTGATGAGGGCTGAAAGCCCGAAACACGTCTACGGTTAATAATTCTCAGAGAGTTAGGTCTGTTAAATTTCTTCTATCTATTAAATATTAGATATAAAATATTATATCACTTGATTGTCATTTAACGGCTTCATTTAACGTCCATGTTCAATCTTTGGAGACTATTAGGTAGGGATTAGATCTTTATTGGCTGAGGCTCTATAAGAATGAAAAATGACCTCCTATTATATTGTTTCCAAATTCGTGGCTAAGGTACTTAGGTTGACATTTCAATTTTCAAATGTGGAAGTTTCCTTATAGTTGGGGAGCCGAAGAGGGGAATTCGGGATTTACTCGAGCGTGTCAGATTAATATAAGGGGACACAACTTGGACCCTGTAGAGTACCTCTACCAAAAATTAGACCTGTATAAAAGGGGAATTATCTAGGACAGCCTGTCAGAATAGTAAAAAAAAAAAACGATCATTGTACATACTCGAGTGTGTCAGATTAAGATATATGTGGTTAATTACTTGTTGAAAAGTATATATTCTCTTAATCTGACAATTTAAGCGTGTATAAAATGTGTGGGAGGGCGCCAAAGTTGCGAAAAAAAAAGTCACGTGTAAATTCTCGAGCGCGGTGGCGTTTGTTTTATTTTGAAGCTAATTATGCAAGAATAACGGAAAAAATATAATCTGACAGTTTAAGCAAGCTGAAACCATAAGAATTGGCCATAAAGGACACAAAAATCAGTTTTTTTGAATTATCTCCTTCTCTGGACTTCGAATCTTTTTCGCATTCATTATAAAAGTTGTAAAGCATAACATTTTCTACAAACTTTGTCCAAAAAATTTTTTCTACGTCAAAACGTTTTTGAGATATATGGCGATTAATGCGAGGTGTTTAGCGATACATGCTGAAGCGAAAATTCACTCGTTGAGAAACAGTTCATTCTAATGTTCAGTCACAGACAACACTAAAATTTTCGTGACTAATTTCGAAATTGTCATCATAAAAATACCTTGTCATTTTGACAATTGGATGAATGTAGATTAGACTGGGATTCTACATTGAGTTTGCCCTTTCGCATGTGTGGCTAAGCTTCTCGTATGTAAAATTGCTTTAGACAAAAGTTGCGTAGACTTTTATTATCTACAACTTTCATAATAGATACAAAAACGATTAGAGGTACAGGTAGGGAAATATTCGAAAAAAAGGGATTTTTATCATCTTCAAAGTGTCATATTAAGAAAATCCCCCTGATTATTGTCAGATTAATGGGTCAACACGTCTACAACACCCAGATTAACCATCTGTATGAAAATCTCACAAGCTCGAGTATGTACAAGTAACGATTTTTTTTACATTTTTAAAGGACCGCTGTGACCTTGCGTCACGTCCAAATTATCAATTCCTAGAAAAGTGGCTTCCTTCGGGTCCAATTAACATATCCTCCAAAAATCTGACACGCTGGAATTTTTTTTACATTTTCAACTCTTCCATACTGCCAGTCCCACCGCGCAAACTGTCAGATAAGCATGAATTCATGATCAGAGACACGTAGAGCATATACAGTATCTTAATCTGACACGCTCGAGTATGTACACCTGACTATGTTTTTTTACATCTTTGAGACCCTGCAGACGCTTTCTCCACCGCTGAAAGTGAATAGATAGAACCTTTTTTTCTTTCTACCAATTAATCTTCAAAATCTACTCTCTCCACGACGTTCGAGTAAATCCCCATATAGCATCGTCGGCTCCCCAACTATTACAAACGCTCACAAATTCAATCACTCAATTTGGCGTGCATGCATACAAATTTGTCATCATGTAGACTATGGATTTTTGGAGGGTAATATTCTGTGTCGAAAATTAATTTAGGCGGTATGTGCTGGGGTGAGTTCACGCTGTTTGAGGAAATGCGTGCTCTTGGGGTGATTGTTTCGTCCCACTGCTAGGGTCGGACTCATCAGGTAGGTTAATGAACCCTAGCAGCTACCTACGACAATCGCCGAAGCAGCGTAGTTTGTGCCTGCTATAAACGCCGGTTACGTCGAGGGTATAGAGTGTTGCGTCGCCGGTGGCGCCATCGTTTGGCGTATGCTGCACCGCAATAGACGTATAATCTACCCTGTGATCGCAACCGTCGTGCGCAGTGATGCCATCGTTTGGCTACCCTTGGTACCATCATGGTGAGATGAAGTATTCCTCTACCATGGGTACAACTACGCCGCCACATAATTCTCTGCCTTTGCTCTACCAATTTCGAGGTATACTGTTAAGATAGCGTTCTCAATTGTTTTTATAAAAATTATGAACAAATTATAAATGGTTTTTACCGACATACCTAAAGCATTTATAATTGAATCCTTCCTCATGAATTGAGAGAAAATAGAGGTGCATAGTGCAAAAATATTCTGTTGATGAATCAATGACCACATTGTTTGGATTTTTGTAATCTGACTCAACGAAAGAAATGCTTTCCGCACGTTGAAAGAAATTGTTATTGAATATACCTACTAAAAAATTGTTCTGAAAAAGTGCCTTTTCATACAAAAGTACGATAAACGATCGATTAATATCATCAATTTGGAGAACATGAAGTGATTTAAAGAAAGAATTGGGTTCAGTCACAGAACAAAAACCTTCAATATTCCATAGCCTACTTGATGACGAAATTTTCGAAATAATAATAATAATAATAATAATACCTTTTATTAGTAAAAATACTAGTTACTACAATTCAACAAGGAAAATAAAACTTCAAATATAAATCAGCTATAGTTCTCCCTCACATATTTGGACAATAAATTTTTGAATCTTCTGTGGTTACTACAGGCCCCGATCTCACGTGGCAAACCATTATAAGAAACCAAACCCTTCACCAATGTCGATCTAGATGCATAATCTGTCCGAAACGTGTCAACAAAAAATTTATCTTTACCTCTAGTTGGATATCCATGGATATCAGATGCATACTTCAAGTTTTCATGCAAATACTCGGGTAATTTTTTATTTCGAATTTTATAAATGAGTTCGAAAGTTTTATATGTGATTCGTTGCTTAACGCTCATCAAATTCAACGTCTCTAACATAGTTTTGATTGGAGTTCTCCTACCACATCGAAGTACCATTCTCATACCTCTATTCAGTACTTTCTGCAACTTATCAATTAAAAATGTTTTCAAGCCAAACATAAGTGAACTTCAGAAATCCAAATGTGGAATAACAAGTGCTTTAAACAGTAATACTCTGGTCTTGAAGTTGATCTTATTACCCAATCTAGCTATATAGCCGATTTTTTGTGCCATTTTTGATGTTATATATTTATTTATTTATTTATTTATTTAACTTTCTACATCCAACAGGCAAATGCCCAATTACAGGTGTATACAATAAACCAATACATACAGGTATACCTACATATATGTATAATAATGCCTCAAGCCGTCGCCAGTCGAGGCTATGGATTATGAGCCAAAAATCACAAAAAAAAAACAAACAAACAAAAGATTAGTTTCTAATTAACATATATAATTGTCTCTTAAACTGACCTAAACTAAGAAAAAACATATCAATTGAGGGTAAACTATTCAAGCTTCTGCAGATAGATGCTACCGGACTATGAAAATGGTGTTGAGTATTAGAGACAGTAATCCTAAAAGTTAAATTCGTTCTGGATGAAAAGCGAGGCGTATTAAAATTCAACAGAGACAGTAGATACATCGAATCGACTTGACCATTAACTAATTTGAAAGCAAAGATTGCACCTGAAATTTCTCTCCTCTTTCTCAAACTTGTGAAGTCAAATTCAACCAGAAGAGAGTTATAATCGTAATGACGAATAGGGTAAACGCTATGCTTTTTGAAATATAAAAATTTCAAAAATTTTTTTTGGACGGATTCCAACGCTACAATATATTTTTCGTGGTTGGGATTCCACACCAACGCACAGTACTCAAGTTTTGTACGTATCAAACTGAAATACACCGACTGAACAGCCAACAAATTCGAAAATTCTTTGCAATTGCGTAAAACGAAACCCAAAGATCTATTAGCTTCACAGATAATCCCACCTATGTGGAGGTCGAATGTAAGCTTGCTGTCGAATAAAACACCTAAATCCTTACACTCGTTTACCCTTTTCAAAATATGGTTGCCAATATTATAATTGAATTCTTCGGTGGTTAGCTTTCTTGAGTAACTCATAACTTTACATTTACTGATATTTAGAGGCAATTCGTTCTCAGTACACCATTCATATAAATGTCTAATATCTTCCTGCAACATATAAAAGTCTTGTATATCATGAATCACTCTGAAAATCTTGAGATCATCCGCAAACAAAAGCTTCCTCGAGTTAATCGCAGTGCAAACATCGTCTATAAATATAAGAAATAAGAGGGGCCCCAAATTTGAACCCTGAGGTACCCCTGACCGTGCAATAAAATAAAATGACTTTACTCCTTTTAATTCAACATATAATTTCCTATTATCGAGAAATGATTTTATCAACATTACAATATTCGGTGAAATACCAAAGCGACTTAACTTCTTCAAAAGCAATCTATGTGATACCCTGTCGAAAGCTCTACTAAAATCCGTATAGATTACATCGATTTGTTTCCGACCATCTAAACAATCTGACACATACTGTGTAAAGGTACAAAGATTTGTGACTGTGCTCCTCGAGCGCATGAAACCATGTTGAAGTTCAGACAATTTACCTGATACATGAGAATAAATCATGTCAAAAAGCAAAATCTCAAATAACTTGGAGAAAGCAGAGATAAGGGCAACAGGTCTGTAATTTTTAATATCAGCAGGTTTTCCTGACTTGAAAACCGGACAAATACGTGACACTTTCCACATTTTAGGAAATTTGTTAGTCTTCAAAATTAAATTATAGATATACAACAAAGGTTCGATGAGTACACTTATTTGATTCTTTACTAGCTTAGTTGGAATATTGTCTGGACCACAGCTCATTTTACTTTTTAACGACATTGCTGCTTTCAATATTTGGTCTTCTGAAATTTTATTGATCTGAAAAGATTCAGTAAAGCTGAACGAGTCATCCAAAGCATCAAAGGATTCCATATTATATTCTGAATTATTATAAACACTCTTAAATTGATCTGCAAAAGCGTCAACAATGGACTTTGGAGATGAAAATTTTTTGCTATCATCATACATTTCACCGGGAATACGAGTTTTATTTCGCTTGGAATTCAAAAAAGACCAAAATTCACGAGGATTCTTTATTAAGTTGTCTTCGGATTTTTTAATGAACTCGGAGTATGAAGTCTCTATTCCTTTTTTTACAACTCGTCTCATATTGCTGAAACGTTCATAATTAAGATGACATTTATGTCTCTTATACATTCTATGGTAGTGATTTTTTAGCTTTATACTCTTTATGAGATCTCTTGTATACCAACTGGGGTACTTATGGGTGTTGCTATTGAAAAGGGGACAACATTGAGAAAGTATATACTGAACTCTATCATTGAATCTCTCGCATACATCATCAGAATCTGAAAGACTCTTCAAAAAATTCCAATCAGTGCCATTCATAAGTGTAACAAATTTCTGGTTATCAATTTTACTAAAATTATATTGTTTGATACTAGGCAAAACTATGTTTTTTTGTCTAAATTGCAAAGACAATCTCACGGTAATACATGGATGGTGTGTATCTATAGGCACCAAAGGTTCAGGGTCATTCAAAACATCACATTTCAGATATTCAGAAGTTAAAACTAAATCAAGTAATCTATTATTACAATTGGTAACAAAATTATTTTGGACCAAATTAGCGAAGTTAACAAATGATTGATACCTAAGAAGCAAACTTGATGACTCATTCGTCTCATAATAACCCTGTAAAGCAGAAATATTGAAATCTCCCAAAATCATAACGGACTCAGGACTATTCAAATCCTCCAGAATTTCAAAAATGTCATTATATACATTTATATTTGAATCTGGGGGAATATACAGTAATATTACATAAAATAAAAGCCCTGATGCAACAGAAATCTTCACATACACCATATCCACCGATTCCACCGAATACTCCAATTCACACAGCTCCGATGTAAAAAGGTCATCATTAACCGCAAGCAGAACTCCACCCCCTCGAACACCATATGCTCTGTCCTTACGATATACTGAATAATTCCCTGGAAAAAGCTCCGAATCCGATACACCATCTCTCAACCAGGTTTCAGTAACTGCAATAATTCCATGCTCGCTGTTTAAAACGTTTTTATAGAATGAATGTGTTTTTGAATTTAGTCCCCTGCAGTTCTGATAATAAACAGTTATGTTATTAAGACTTAATTTTTGCGTATTGGACGTTTTTTCAGGTTTTTTTCACGTATTGTTGGGATTCCATTCAAATAAGCAACATAGATGTCCTCACCGTTCTCACGCCGGGCATTGAAATCCTTCCAAACCTGCCTCTGATATTCTCTTTGACTTACGGTCAAATCAGGTCTTATCATCAAATTCTTGAACTCACCTGAGAAGGCCAGTTTTTTCTTATTCTTCAGCATAATGGACACATGAGAACTATCCATGAAATGTATTTTCACAGGACGTGTCTTGTCTGGCTGCCGACGTCCCACCCGATGAGCCTTTATATCTCCAGCGTCCAAATCAGGGATAATTTCTCTACAAACGTCGAGGGCATAAACTGCCTCATCCGTACTATCTTCCGGAATACCGAATATCAGAATGTTGCTTTCCCTTCGCCTAATTTCATTCACCTCGGAGACAATATGTGTCACGTTTGGGGATTCCCTCCCGTTATCTTCCAACTTTTTCTGCAGTTCGACAATCTGGTTTGTTAAGCCGATTATCCTTTCATCATATTTACGGTCTAATAAATAAACACTGTTTTTTACTTCATCAAGTTTCTTTTCAAACTGACTGAGTTTATTTTCTATTATTTCCAGAACACTAGAAGAGACCTTCTCAGCAATTTTCTTCATAAATGTATCATCAAGACAAATTCGTCTCACCATCTCCTCTGTCATTGTTCTAATCTCCATTTGTTGATCCCGTGTAATTGGCATATTGAAATATGTGATATCTAACTCGGTTAAATTCTAAAAATGGAACTTTCCACCCTATGCATTCACCTTCTGAGCACTTTTATTGTCCAACAAAAGCAGTTTTCACAATTCACCAGAGAGAAACAAAGAAATTAAAGAATTATTATGTGGATAACTCCGATGCACGTCCGATCGAGCTGACGACTCATACATATTCGGCATGTAGTTTGAAACTCAAGTTTCGGTCTAATCTGACACCCGAATATTTAATCGAATCAACTTTTTTTAGAATGTTTTTTCCAATTTTGACCTCTATACTTCGCTCATTCTCGATTCTTCTCAGTGTACATTCCCTTCCAAACAGCATGAAATTTGATTTCATATAATTAACTTTGAGCTGATTATTTGCTAGCCAGTCATCCAATATTTCTAAATCTTCATTCAGACATGCAACCATCTCCTCGACATTATCTCCCACTATGTATATCATCGTATCATCGGCAAATGCAGATAATTTGCAGTATTTGATAGGCTTCACAATATCATTGATATAGAGTAAGAACAACAAAGGCCCCAGCTTTGTTCCCTGTATTATGCCGCATATGTTTTCCAAGGTTTCCGAAAGAATATCGTTGATTTTAACTTTTTGTCTCCTATTTTCCAAATAAGATTCAAACCAATCCAAAACAAGCCCGTCGAATCCTATCTTCTTTAATTTTTGTAATAAAATCTTTCTGTTAACAGTTTCGAAAGCTCTCTGAAAATCGATAAATACTGCGATCACTATCTTATTATCATCAATTCTTTTCAACCAATCGTCACAGATACTAATGAGAGCACTTTCGCAGGAATGACCCGCCCTAAATCCAGACTGATTCTTTATAATTATCTGATTCTCGTTCAAATATCCCAAAACTTGCTCGTTAACAGCCATTTCTATTATTTTCTCGTATACCGAAAATGTGTGTATTCCTCGGAATTCACTACAAATATTAGTGCCCGGTATTTTCTCAATCGGTATGACCACAGAAGTCTTCCATATGTCAGGAAAACGACCATATTCCAACGAAGTGTTCACAACATCCAGCAAATAGTTTCCTATCACCTCGAATGCATCCTTGAACACCCCCGTCGTTACACCATCCTCCGGATTGCAAGTTTTTTTCAACGATCTGACATAACCTCTGAGTTGCCTCATGTTTACCTTCGAAAAACTGCTAAACCCCGGAAAAGAATCAACCTCCTGCAAGAAAATGTAGTCCTCTGATCTAATTGGAATGTTTGCAACTATCTCTTGTATACTGTTGACGAAGAAATTATTGAATTTTTCAGCTATTTCTACTGGGTTTTGCACAATTACATCACCGAAACAGATACAAGGAAGATTCATTTTGTAGCTTTTTCAAATTGTGCCATATATTTTTACTCGAGCTGTCCTGAACAATTCTGTAGAAGTGGTCTCTTTCTGCCAGTCTCAATGCGTTCACGACTCTATTCCTGAGCGATTTGAATTCCTTCCAATGAATTTCATTTTTTGTATATACAGCTTTTCTGTAAAGAACATCTCTAGCTTTCATCATATGTTTTATATCATCAGATAACCAAGGAAGTAGGGGGACACGTTTTTTTGTTTTCTTCTTGATAGGACAAATATTATCGAAGGATTCACTGATTAGTTTTTCAAAATTTAGTGCCAAGGTATTCACGTCAATAGAAGAACTATTCCAATGGCTCTGTCTCAACTGATCCTGAAAAATACCAATATCATATTCTGCGTAAGAACGTTTGCTCTGAAAAGTTGGATCTGATCTATCGATGCAATTATTTAATGTCAAAGTTATAATGGAGTGGTCAGAGATCTTTGGAGTTAGGTGAACGGTATGTTCCATTTTTTTACAATTCGTTATGACATAATCGATAAGTGTTGAACTATTTTCGGTTACTCTAGTATATTCGGAGATGATTTGTTCCAAACCACTCTGTTCGATGATCAACCTGCATTTGTTGGAATAAAAGCTTGCCTTCTTGAAATCTAAATTGAAATCACCTAAACAAATAATATATCCTCCAAATGAACAAATTTCCTCCAAGAATTCCTCCAAGACAGACAAAAATTTAGAAACCCGCACACCCGGGGGATGATACAACGCCACCAAGAGTACTTTGTCTCTATTGATCTTCACTTCGACCGCAAGGAGCCACAAATAAGGGTCCTCTATGATTTTGTATTTAGGTGTGTAAGTCAACCCTCTTTTCATGAAAATCAGTACTCCTCCAGTTCTGCTGTTATTTGAAACACAGTTAAGTATTTCATAGCCATCAATATTTATTTCTTCTGTTGTTATCTCTCCCGTTATATGCGTTTCACTCAAGCAAACAACGCTGGGTCTCCAAAGATTGATCAAATATAATATACCACCCCGATTGTTGAGAAATCCTTGACAATTCAAATATACAATATTGAATGCAGTGAGTGATTGCTATATATCGCCAAAGTTGATTTTTCTGGATAGTCCCTCCACTATTCGAACATAACATGGACAATTCGTATCGAAAGAGGTATGGTCTGTGTGCAAGTTCAACTTGTAATTTTCATTTTTATTGACACAATTTATGCATTTTTTCATTTCACTTTCGCATTCCCTCGAGTCATGATCTCCAGTGCATTTACCGCAAGATTTTTTATTTTTACAATCCTTACTGAAATGATTATATCCTGAGCAGTTGTAACAGCGTATTATGTTGTAATATTCATCGGTGAAACAACTTCTCCATCCCAAATTTTTTTTTTTCCTAGCTTTTATGAATGAATAAGCAGATGGATCTAACTCGATTACAATATTTGCGTAGTTTTTCCTAGACTTGATTTCGTATTTTCGAATAACTTTGATTTTCTCCACTACGTCTTCATCAATCAGCTTGAAGTCATTCTGAAATACTATACATTCAACAATTTCCTCGTTACTGTAGTCGACGTATTTATTCTCAACACCTTTGATAATCATTTTTGGTTTTTTCAGGGTAGCTTCTTCAATCTTATATTTATCCCCTAATTCTTCATTCAATTTATCCGTAATGATATCTTTCGTTTTGATATCTTGACAATTAATAATGATACCCCCTTTCTTTATATTTTTGATTCCGTCAACACCTAATGACGTTACGTCGATCACTATTGTTTCGAAGGTTAAATCCAGAAAAGCAATCTCAATGATTATTGCAATTGTGTGATTCAGTTATCAGTACTAACAATGCTTAAATTTTGTCAGTTAAAGTCAAATTGGATTCAACAAAAACTAGCATAAAATTAAGTTGAGTTATTTCTATGCTTGTTGTCGAAATATTAGTGATGTAATAGAAAGTATCACCTCAATATTCTAAACGGCTAGGTTCAGACATCACGTCACAATAATTCTGTACAAGAGATTATCAACATAATATGCAATTCACTAGAAAAATCATCTGAGATGAAAGAGATTCTTCCTGTAATTTTTCTCTACTATTTATAAAGTCATACGGACAAACGCCTTTCCTAGTTAGAAGATTGAATTAATTCACATTGTGATTTTTGAAGCCTTGTTTCAATTGATGAAATTTGTCCTTTGGTAATTATGAAAAACAAAAACTATTTCAATAGCAGATTGAAATGAAGACCATCTAATTTTTTTGCGCTACTCGGATGGAAAAAACATTAATTTCATTTATTCTTCCCAAGCAAACATAATAATTATAATGTCCTTTCGTCTGTTTTTTGCTGTAGTGTAATCTACACTGCATTTTAAATCAGCCGATTTTCAGTGTAGTTGCGCAAACGTGACGTCCGTGATATTAACATCCAATTTTGCATTTCGAACAGAACACTAATAATATTACACCCCTTTTGACTAGGTGTGGATAAACAACACCTCCTCTACAGTGGTGTAAATATAGTCAGCAAACGAATACTAAAATCTGGTGTAAATTACACCGAGTGTAGAAAAGTGCTACACTTTCTATGCAAACGAAAGGACCTAAATTCAATGAGTGGTTATATGATGTGATGTGATGGACATTTCATCGCATTCTTGCACGTATAGGTACAGATGGTAAATGTTTACAACATTGTGAAGCAGGATATGAGGAGAAAGAGTTATTAACAATGTCTTGTGTACTTAAAACATTATTTTCATCAGAAATTATTACAATATTCCCGGTTAAGGTGGTAAAAATTCAATTCATCGTAAATCAGTATGTATAAGATAAAAATGATTCAATATAGGATTATCAACAATATCATGTATGGAGAAATTAGGGGTAGCTGCAAATAAAGCTAAATATTTAAGAGGAGGAGGGCTGTATACAATTTTTTTAAATTTTTTCTCCACTCCCCATTTTCTGGTGAAGGTCGTAAATTTATCATTTCCGAAGTTGATGTCTATGAGGGTATTGAAGTGCTTTCTTCTTAATGACACTACAATCGAAAATTATATCCAGAAAGCAGAACTGAACTATAAGTACATTATTGGATCTGAAGGGAAAAACTTTTATGATGGTGATATTCAACTTCTCGTGCCAAAAAACATCGCAATGATGCAGTGTAGAGTAACGCTCTCCACTCATTATGGTTTTCAAAATGGTCAAAATAGTTATTTCATTTTTCGAAATTACACAAATTTTATAAAAATTTTAGAATAAATATGAATCACAAATTGAAGTGATAAAATGTGAATTCTTGCTCATATGAGTCTTAATAATGTACACGATAGTCTTATGTATTGTTGGAATTGCACAACACAAGTGTTCGATCACTTAGGTGCATGACCTTGAACATTATCATTGCTTTCTCGTTCTATTATTCTGTAACCTGGACTATTGCTTTTGTTGTTGAATCAGCCATGTGTTTTGGGTTTAAATAAATAAAGTATAAATATTTGTAGAATTAAAAGTATAGATATGAATCTTATCAACGTCGTTGATCATACCCAGACCCAGGAGGTGGGAAATTAATTCTCCACCAACCATCCATGGAGGAATTGTTATTTTCTGAAATTCTTCATACTCAATTATGGGATATAATTCTTCAAATCCTTTCACTAAATGTGGTTGAGGCTTTCTCCTATGGAATTGATGAATTCTGGATTAAACTAAAAAAATCATATAATACTATAATGACCCCAAGGTAAGGTGTAGTGGCTATCCGGCAATATGTAACGTTTATCATCTTTATAACATCAGGCAATTTTCTCTTGTTCAACTGAGAAGACATCATGGCAATTTGAAACAATAATTATTTGCTTTACAGTCTTAATATTATGATAAAGTAAAAAGTCTAAAAAATCTTCGAATGATAAACAATTTATAAAATTTTTTTCTGATTAATTTGTTTCGTGTACTCGTAGTGAAATATCTAGAATAGACATATAATATGTAAAATTATGTTATAAAAGTGTAATTTGGTTTTTCGTTTTTTGAATATTAGATGAATTGAAACAAATGATTTACTCAAATATTATATGAAAATATCAGGAAAATAAAATATATTATTTCAATGGAAGTGAATGTCTATTCGGAAAAATTTCGAGTTATAAGTAATAATATATTTTTTTATTGATGTTATAACTCACTATTTAGGATAATATCCACATCACAGTGGAGTCCTCCGTACAATAGTAAAAGAATTTTTTTGCCCCCTTTCGCCCAAGAAATTCTGTCCATGGTTCAGGGGGTTCGAGTTCCCCTTGTCCCCTATGAGGACAATTAGTGGTTTTTTCCTAAGAAATTAGGTAAAAGTTGATCAATGGACATAATGAAATATCTTAAACTCACTGTTGATTATATGGAATAAGCTCCCCTTACCGCCCCATTAAAAAACTCTGTTCTTGTTTAGTATCTATGAAAAATATATTGATATGAAATAAACTATCTATGAAGAAAATATTAATATGAAATAAACTATCAAAGTGAATTCACATTTTTGCTCACCCATTTTGCACACTCTTCAACAACACTGAAAATCTAGACGGATATTCTTTCCGTTCTCAACAAGTATTTCACAATTCTTGTGGAAATTATTAGATCATTGCAGAATGAACTCATCTAGTGAGGATGCGATTACATAGTGGACACCTCAATTATAAGAAACTAGCTGACCCGGCAAACCTAGTTTTGCCATTTAAATTATTTCTAGGATAGATAATATAATAACTCGTGATTGCTCGATTGGTCGTAAGAAAAAGGAATGCCTTTTTTTCTGTTCTGTACAATTTTTTTTGGGAATATTTTGTTATATGAACCTTGCCCTAATAATAATAAACACAACAAAAAAAGAATTGTCCAATTTGGTGCGATCGTTTGAACAATAAAGCATTTTGAAGTAGATAGATAGATAGATAAATCTTCTTTATTTCAAGTTTTATATAAAACATTACATAAAAGATGAAATGACGTCAAAAATCAGTACTTACAATTTAGTACAAATTGTCAGAACCAAAATAATCTTCAAGACTATAAGGTTCCAGTTCTATCAAAATTCTCTTAATTAAATTCTTAAACTTAAATACACCTTCTACACACTTAATGTGATGCGGCAATTTATTAAAAACTCGGATACACATATAGTATGGTCCCTTTTCACTCAGAGTTAACCTATGATATGGATAGAAAAGATCTCTGTTTCTCGTGGAATAGCTATGATTGACATCGTTTTGGAACTTATCTCTATTCTTGAATACAAACAAAAGACATTCATAAATGTACAAGGCATATACAGTCATTATATTCATAAGCTTGAATTTGCCTCTACAAGAGTCCCTAAACTTCATTTTGCACATGGTTCTCATTACTCTTTTTTGCACAACAAATACTGATTCCACACTTGCATTGCTACTCCAAAAAATAATACCAAATCTGAGAACAGATTCAAAATTTGCATGGTATAAAATTTTTAATGTATTAACATTCATGTATTGAGCTACGACCCTGATTCCATAACCAATGCTAGATAATTTCAAACAGACCTTTTCAATGTGTGTGTCCCAATTAAGAAATTCATCTATTGTAACACCCAAGAATTTAGTGCTTGTGACAGGTTTTATGTTGTTATCTCCAAGATTAATGTTGCTTGGTGCAGATATTTGACATTGCTTAGTACGAAAAAGTATTAAACTAGTTTTTTATTCATTTATTGTTAGCTTATTCATGGTAAACCAATTGTTGGTGTTCTCAAAGCAACTTTCTGTTTTTTCAATAATATCCGTTAAATTGGGTCCAGAAATCAATATATTGGTGTCATCAACAAAATTTGTGATTGAATCATCATTTAAAAGGTCATTTATATATATTATAAAAAGTAATGGCCCCACTATGGTTCCTTGTCCAATACCTACATCACTGTTACATATATCAGATTTTACATTATTTTCAACAATAACCTGTTGCTGTCTTCCCGAAAGAAATGATCGAATCCAAGCATTAGCATTACCTCTTATACCATACTTTTCAAGTTTGAACAAAAGTATATCATGATCTACACAGTCATATGCTTTACTCAGATCTATAAAAAGACCAAGTGACATGTTTTTATTCTCCAAGTTGTTTAAAATTACATTGATGAACTGATATATTGCTGTATTGGTTGATCTGCCTCTCAAGTATCCATGTTGAAATTCAGAAAAAAGGTTGTCTTGATTCATGAAACTGAGTATTCTAGAACTCATGACTAATTCAAAAATTCTTGAGAACGCTGGTAAAAGACAAATAGGTCTATAGTTGTTGAGGTTGTTGAAGTAAACCATAGATCCTCTTTTATTAATATAGATGTTTCTATATCCCGACCGTTCTTTCAAAATCTTGGAGGATATGATGCACACTTCATCATAAGTGAGCTTGCAATGCAGGGAATCGTTTTTCCCGTTAAATATGGAAAAATATATCAGCTTCATGAAATATATGATTCTGATACAAAAACATTCAGTTTTTAGGTTCATTGATAGTTTTAGATGATAAAAATTGAAAAATTACTTACCCATTCGTTTTATCAAAATTTTTTTTTTTTTTTGATATAGGATAGATGAAATACAAAATCATCAAAAATTTTTATTCGTCCATAGAATCAGAAAAAAGTATTGTAATTATTGGTGGTGACGGTGATGGTGATGGCGGCTGCGGCGGTTCGTACCATCGTGGTGGTTCTTCTTCATATGGTGGCGGTGGTGATGGTGGCTGCGGCACTTCATATGGCAGTGGTTCAATGAGCCACCCCAACCTTCTATTTGGATCCTCCCAATGATCGATAATGGAATTGCAATCAATCCCATTATTCCTTAGAACTTGCGGAATGTCGATTATGTTATTATCACGCATATTGAAAAGGAATTGAAATGAAATATGAGATTTTCGTTTTATATGGATGCATGACGGAAGTGAAGATCCCCGTTTTTCGTGATAAATTCGACACATTTTGTTGATCAGTATTGCTTATCTGAAGTCACATCTTGATGTGGTATAGATCATGTATATCACGTATAGATTGCATAACATCTCAAGACTATTTACAGGCTGTCTGACAGATATGACTTTAAATAATAATAATTTGTCTAACGGAAACTGCACTTCTTGGACGGATTTTCCACCATAAACTTTGGCACCTATAGGTACTTGAATCTATGGTTCTTAAGATCTTCCAGATACTTCTCCAGGTGTGGTGTCATTCGTCCTGTTAAGGATACTTTGAAATCAGCCGACTCGATAAGTATACATCTGTCCTTGAATCTTCCATCAATAATTCTCGCTGATTGAATTGGATACGTCGACCCCAATTGTTCGCTCAACCTCTGCAATGGTTTGTTGTTAACCTCGACGAGCTTATTTATTTTGGAAAGATCCATTGTTAGTATCTAAACAATGATTAATCAAACTAATGATTCACGTCGTTTGCGTTCATTTTTCCTATAGGAATGGAACTTCTTGGAAGGATTTTCCACCATAAACTTTGGCACCTATAGGTACTTGAATCTATGGTTCTTTAGATCTTCCAGATACTCCTCCAGGTGTGGTGTCATTCGTCCTGGTAAGAATACTTTGAATTCAGCCGACTCGATAAGTATGCACCTGTCCTTAAATCTTCCATCAATAATTCTCCCTGATTGAATTGTATACGCCGATCCCAATTGTTCGCTCAACCTCTTCAATGGTTTGTTGTTAACCTCGACGAGCTTATTTATTTTGTAAAGATCCATTGTTAGTATCTAAAAAATGATTAATCAAACTAATGATTCACGTCGTTTGCGTTCATTTTTCCTATAGGAATGGAACTTCTTGGAAGGATTTTCCACCATAAACTTTGGCACCTATAGGTACTTGAATCTATGGTTCTTAAGATCTTCCAGATACTCCTCCAGGTGTGGTGTCATTCGTCCTGGTAAGAATACTTTGAATTCAGCCGACTCGATAAGTATGCACCTGTCCTTAAATTTTCCATCAATAATTCTCCCTGATTGAATTGTATACGCCGATCCCAATTGTTCGCTCAACCTCTTCAATGGTTTGTTGTTAACCTCGACGAGCTTATTTATTTTGTAAAGATCTATTGTTAGTATCTAAAAAATGATTAATCAAACTAATGATTCACGTCGTTTGCGTTCATTTTTCCTATAGGAATGGAACTTCTTGGAAGGATTTTCCACCATAAACTTTGGCACCTATAGGTACTTGAATCTATGGTTCTTAAGATCTTCCAGATACTCCTCCAGGTGTGGTGTCATTCGTCCTGGTAAGAATACTTTGAATTCAGCCGACTCGATAAGTATGCACCTGTCCTTAAATTTTCCATCAATAATTCTCCCTGATTGAATTGTATACGCCGATCCCAATTGTTCGCTCAACCTCTTCAATGGTTTGTTGTTAACCTCGACGAGCTTATTTATTTTGTAAAGATCCATTGTTAGTATCTAAAAAATGATTAATCAAACTAATGATTCACGTCGTTTGCGTTCATTTTTCCTATAGGAATGGAACTTCTTGGAAGGATTTTCCACCATAAACTTTGGCACCTATAGGTACTTGAATCTATGGTTCTTAAGATCTTCCAGATACTCCTCCAGGTGTGGTGTCATTCGTCCTGGTAAGAATACTTTGAATTCAGCCGACTCGATAAGTATGCACCTGTCCTTAAATTTTCCATCAATAATTCTCCCTGATTGAATTGTATACGCCGATCCCAATTGTTCGCTCAACCTCTTCAATGGTTTGTTGTTAACCTCGACGAGCTTATTTATTTTGTAAAGATCCATTGTTAGTATCTAAAAAATGATTAATCAAACTAATGATTCACGTCGTTTGCGTTCATTTTTCCTATAGGAATGGAACTTCTTGGAAGGATTTTCCACCATAAACTTTGGCACCTATAGGTACTTGAATCTATGGTTCTTAAGATCTTCCAGATACTCCTCCAGGTGTGGTGTCATTCGTCCTGTTAAGAATACTTTGAATTCAGCCGACTCGATAAGTATACATCTGTCCTTGAATCTTCCATCAATAATTCTCGCTGATTGAATTGGATACGCCGATCCCAATTGTTCGCTCAACCTCTTCAATGGTTTGTTGTTAACCTCGACGAGCTTATTTATTTTGTAAAGATCCATTGTTAGTATCTAAAAAATGATTAATCAAACTAATGATTCACGTCGTTTGCGTTCATTTTTCCTATAGGAATGGAACTTCTTGGAAGGATTTTCCACCATAAACTTTGGCACCTATAGGTACTTGAATCTATGGTTCTTAAGATCTTCCAGATACTCCTCCAGGTGTGGTGTCATTCGTCCTGGTAAGAATACTTTGAATTCAGCCGACTCGATAAGTATGCACCTGTCCTTGAATCTTCCATCAATAATTCTCGCTGATTGAATTGGATACGCCGATCCCAATTGTTCGCTCAACCTCTTCAATGGTTTGTTGTTA
Organism: Coccinella septempunctata; assembly: GCF_907165205.1. Lineage (NCBI taxonomy): Eukaryota > Metazoa > Arthropoda > Insecta > Coleoptera > Coccinellidae > Coccinella > Coccinella septempunctata. The sequence continues at coordinate 5,258,349 of NC_058190.1, read as the reverse complement.
ACCTCGACGAGCTTATTTATTTTGTAAAGATCCATTGTTAGTATCTAAAAAATGATTAATCAAACTAATGATTCACGTCGTTTGCGTTCATTTTTCCTATAGGAATGGAACTTCTTGGAAGGATTTTCCACCATAAACTTTGGCACTTATAGGTACTTGAATCTATGGTTCTTAAGATCTTCCAGATACTCCTCCAGGTGTGGTGTCATTCGTCCTGTTAAGAATACTTTGAATTCAGCCGACTCGATAAGTATACATCTGTCCTTGAATCTTCCATCAATAATTCTCGCTGATTGAATTGGATACGCCGATCCCAATTGTTCGCTCAACCTCTTGAATGGTTTGTTGTTAACCTCGACGAGCTTATTTATTTTGTAAAGATCCATTGTTAGTATCTAAAAAATGATTAATCAAACTAATGATTCACGTCGTTTGCGTTCATTTTTCCTATAGGAATGGAACTTCTTGGAAGGATTTTCCACCATAAACTTTGGCACCTATAGGTACTTGAATCTATGGTTCTTTAGATCTTCCAGATACTCCTCCAGGTGTGGTGTCATTCGTCCTGGTAAGAATACTTTGAATTCAGCCGACTCGATAAGTATACATCTGTCCTTGAATCTTCCATCAATAATTCTCTCTGATTGAATTGGATACGCCGATCCCAATTGTTCGCTCAACCTCTTCAATGGTTTGTTGTTAACCTCGACGAGCTTATTTATTTTGGAAAGATCCATTGTTAGTATCTAAACAATGATTAATCAAACTAATGATTCACGTCGTTTGCGTTCATTTTTCCTATAGGAATGGAACTTCTTGGAAGGATTTTCCACCATAAACTTTGGCACCTCTAGGTACTTGAATCTATAGTTCATTAGATCTTCCAGATACTCCTCCAGGTGTGGTGTCATTCGTCCTGGTAAGAATACTTTGAATTCAGCCGACTCGATAAGTATACATCTGTCCTTGAATCTTCCATCAATAATTCTCTCTGATTGAATTGGATACGCCGATCCCAATTGTTCGCTCAACCTCTTCAATGGTTTGTTGTTAACCTCGACGAGCTTATTTATTTTCGAAAGATCTATTGTTAGTATTCAAACAATGATTAATCAAAATGATGAATTTTTCAATATATTCAAACATACCTGTATAAACAACGATTAGACTTATCACAAATCTGAATGTGAACATACAGTCCACTTCTCTCTAAAAATTGATAATGAATAAAATCCATTGCTAACATTCTTCTTTCAACATACCTTTTGAGACATTAAATTATAATAAGATGAGGCTCCTTCGACATCACTATGTCGAATCCTCAATAAGCTTTAAAGGAATATCATTGATCATATAAAGTGGGAGTCTTTGGAGTGTGCAGATTTTTTAATATTCCTCCCTTTGTATACAATACTTGTTCATAAACCATTTTCCACTCTTCGGTTTCGTTTGAAAGATACAGACTGTTTTGAAATGACGTCAAATTTTCACTTCTTCCTTGTATATCTAGAAAGCTTATTTCGAAACGAATGAGAATCAGTAAAAAATTTTCAATATCTGTGACACATATTTCCCAATTATCACATTTTCTAATCCTACTAGGGCTTTTAGTTGAAGTTCCATAAGTTGAAAAACCACCCAAAATTACAATAAGTTGATCAATTATACATGATCTCTTTCAATACATCCTATTATATACACACCCAGAGACAACTTGATTGGTTATTAATAAATCAAATATTATTTGCTAAAATAAATATTAGTGTTCCTTACAACCCATTACAGTAGGCTATGTCATATCCAACATATGAGCCTAGGGAGTGGGCTCCTTCTGGTGTTTGCGCACCAGGCCACCCATATAAAATAGTGAGATTAAGGGGCTAAAATAATTGGTCATGATATTATAATAATAGTTGAGGCTATTTATTAAATACTACCATATCAGGAACTCGTCGAATAGGACGTCTTTTTTCATTAATTATTATTATCGTTAATTGCTGATCACAGTTTAGGCATTGTATATAAACTCACAGAAACAAGAGCATGAATATGCTTGAAGGGCGAAAGAAACAAAACAAAGATTATATGAGAAACAAAAAAATCAAATAAAAAAAAAAATACACAAAAATGTTCATATCACTTAAATGCCATCACAAATTACAAAAAATTGAAAATCAACAAGTCTGGACATGAAAAAAAATTAATGATAAGAAACACAGAATTTATGAAGACTATGAATGGGGAGAACAGATATATAAATATATAAATTTTATATATAATCCGTTGTGGAATTTCTGTTCGGAACGACAAAATAAATTCAAAGTTGTTGCTCTATAATCAGAGTTTTATTTTTATGAATGCATCTCAAATATTAACAAATTTATACCTGTAATTTATACCTGTAATCAAAGAAACGACAATTAAAGTTCATTCCTAGCTTTGTCAATTCCCTTAAATAATAATTATTGAAATTCAAAACATTTTTCAAATACATTTTTCCGCTTCCTGTATTGTAAGCAATCTATTTTGACACTGCTTTGACAAACGTAAGTGGAAGTTACTCAACAAGGTATTGGTTGCCCTTAACGACAGGATGTAAGTCAACCTACATCCCTAGGGAAATAATAATCTAAAATTATTATAAGTAACTTCAATTTTTGATTTCATCAACATATTACAAAAATCCGGACAAACATACGGTGATATTAATTGAAATGAATATTGGTGGTACAATTTTTCACATTATTATTGAAATTTAAAAACAGGTTTTCTCGTTTCTTCTCGATGTATATAACATTTTCTGACTACCCAGATCCTTAATTTCTAACCAATGTTTCTGTCACTGTTGAAGCAGTGCAAGCGACTTCTGGATGCGTCTTATGGTATAAAATTTTATTCGCTATTTCCTTTTTATTGTTGAGGCTCTCAGCTACGCAACTTTCCGCAATATTAGCGGATTTCCATCCACCATGTCGCTTGATAGCTAATACATCGACTTCAGTATTTGCTAATAAAGTTGCCGACCTTCTTTTGAAAGAATGCATGTCCAGTATACATTTTGAAATTATTAAAATGATAATGAAATAAAACCATAAACGGAATTCAATTATTTATTAAATAATTACATTGTTAATAATTTTACCAAGATTGTTCTTTTCCGCCGCCGCCTCAATGCAGCCCTTACATTACTGTATTTCAAATTCATTACGAGCAGCTTGCCCCAAACGAGTGTTTTCATCAAAATAAGCTTTCAACCAGGCAGATTGTTTGAATTTGAGCACTTTATGAATTTTTGTAAGTACAAGACCATGACTGAGAGCTTGTTTCAAAGTTCGATAGTGAACGATGTAATTTTTTTTGGATATAATGTAGTTAATAATTTCGGTTGTTTTGAACCAGGAGCTATACGTGTTTCAGCACAAAAGTGTAGATCTTTGTGAAGATCTTGAATATGTCTAGGATAATCTAAATCTACTTGTAAGATGAAACCTTTGGGAGAATCATCAGGTATGTTGTTAACATTGATATTTGTATCAACCCATTCGAATCTACCGTAAGGAAGAAATTGACTCATAGCCCAACCATACAGGTTGTTAACATCTAGATATAATAGATATTTTTCCATTTCATTTTCATTATATTTTGATCTCATATATTTGTTATTAGCACTACTCAACCTGTTTGAACAATGATTCAACCCTCCCCTAATTCCATCCTCTATGAAAAGCAACATATCAATATCTTTGATTATTTCTAAATCTATATCTGTGATCTTTAACATACAATCCCAGGTATATCCAGGTAAGGTGTAATAATGAATCGGATCAAATTCATACTCTTTAATACTACTATCTCGAAACTGTTCGAAAACATCTGCCAAAAGCATTATATCAGTCTTGCGATATAGTATCATATAATCCTCCATAGTTTGACAATTAAATGTGAACCAGATTTGTTGAGCATGTAGGTATTGCTCATCACTTATTCCATCATAATTCAATTGGTTATAAAAGTTTTCAATAGAGGGTAGACATGTTTCATACAATTTTTCTTCTTTATCAATGTAATCGTAGGGAAAAACACCTTTTCTGGTTAGCAATTTCAACGTATCTTTATTTAAGCCACTGAATTGTTTTTTCAACTCAACAAACTGATCTAATGTTAAGTATGAAGCTAGATTATCAAGTGAGCTATTCAAAAAACGAAAACTATCAATGAACCTAAACTTAATATTTGTATCAGAATCATATTTCGTGAAGCTTATATATTGAATAATTACATTGTTAATAATTTTACCAAGATTGTTCTTTCCCGCCGCCGCCTCAATGCAGCCCTTACATTACTGTATTTCAAATTCATTACGAGCAGCTTGCCTCAAACGAGTGTTTTCATCAAAATAAGCTTTCAACCAGGCAGATTGTTTGAATTTGAGCACTTTATGAATTTTTGTAAGTACAAGACCATGACTGAGAGCTTGTTTCAAAGTTCGATAGTGAACGATGTAATTTTTTTTTGATATAATGTAGTTAATAATTTCGGTTGTTTTGAACCAGGAGGTATACGTGTTTCAGCACAAAAGTGTAGATCTTTGTGAAGATCGTGAATATGTCTAGGATAATCTAAATCTACTTGTAAGATGAAACCTTTGGGAGAATCATCAGGTATGTTGTTAACATTGATATTTGTATCAACCCATTCGAATCTACCGTAAGGAAGAAATTGACTCATAGCCCAACCATACAGGTTGTTAACATCTAGATATAATAGATATTTTTCCATTTCATTTTCATTATATTTTGATCTCATATATTTGTTATTAGCACTACTCAACCTTTTTGAACAATGATTCAACCCTACCCTAATTCCATCCTCTATGAAAAGCAACATATCAATATCTTTGATTATTTCTAAATCTATATCTGTGATCTTTAACATACAATCCCAGGTATAACCAGGTAAGGTGTAATAATGAATCGGATCTAATTCATACTCTTTAATACTACTATCTCGAAACTTATACAATATATATACAACAGCGATTAACATGTTAATCGCTGTTGTAGATTTTGAGTTATAATCAAAAATTGAGATTTTGATGACTTCGAAAAGTTCTCATAACTTTTTTGTCTTTGAAGTTATAAATCTGAAACTTGAACCCTCTTATACATTCACTCAAGAAACTCTATGAAATAGACCGACTTTTTAAAAAGCGCCTAGTGTAGAGGTACCGAGCAAAGATTATAATTTTTGGTACCGAGTAATTGCCGGGCTAGGGCCCTCACTGCGAGTCGGTGGTCTGTTGGTTTTCATCAGCGCATCAAAGGTCTCTACACGCGACAATTTCGCTCTGCATGAATTGCGCTTTGTTTTAAGTAGTGCGAAATTTTGCTCGAAGCGAATAATTTTCGCCCGAGTGACGTAACTGTGGACGCTTACCTTGAGGATCCACTAAACCGCTTGAGCTTGACGTCCAACAGCGGGTTTCACAAGACCTTAATTGGGTTATCAACGATTTGACATTAACTCAATTATCAGAATGAATCCATGAAACCATGAAATTTTTTCATTCTTAAATAGAGATTTTAAAAAAGGAGCCATTGAGACTCACTAAATTGGCATATATAGTTCATAATTCTATACGAATATGCTATTAGGTACCTACTTTTGTTTGCATGAAAAGTGTAGCACTTTTCTACACTCGATTTGATTCACACTTAGTCGAAAGGAGGTGTAGATAAACTACAGACTAAAGATACAGAGGAGTCGAATATGTTCATATGCGTGAACTCCTCTGTATCTTTAGTAGTCCGGTTTCTGGTTCGAATCATCTGAACTAAGCCTTAAGATACAGAGGAGTCTACGCACGATGTTGCGCGACCACATGAACATTTGTATATGACTCCTCTGTATCTTTAGTCGCGCGGTTTGTGGATCGCGCGTTTACGCGCTATCATCTGATTTAAGCCTTATTCAGTTATGTGCATTCAGTACCCAGGTAGAACGGTGTTGTCTCGAAGACGTCTTCATTAGGTCTTTATTGGTCTTCGATGTCACTCTGACGTACAATAACGTCTCTGAGACGTCCATTCAAGTAGGTTAGTAAGACGTCCTACAATAACGTCTCCGAGACGTCAATACAAGTAGGCTAGTAAGACGTCACACAAAAGACGTCTGAATAACGTTATTCTTAGACCACTCTGAGACTTTAGACTTATAATTTCTTCAAGGTTCGATATATATCGGACAGTTTGAATATAGATATGTAGATATGAAACGGAAGATAACGTCCGTTAAATTATAAATCGCTATATTCATATTCTTTAGATTCAAGGAAAATGAAATTATTTGCAGTCAAAAGCCTGAAAAAAATATGACTAGCTATCCTGTTCCATTTATCCTATGTAAATGCATGTGTCAACGCATCGACAATTGATCTTTTGCTTCATTTCCGTTAGCACATAGTCTTGAAAAAAACTTTTTCTGACACACTTTTTCATGATACTCAATACCAATAACACCAACATCTTACACAGCCTCGACGGCCGTAATGGCAGCGCACTCGGCTAGGATGCCGGAGGTAGCGGGTTCGAATCCCGCCGATATCTTAGATGTTTGTGGGTGTCTTGTACCTAGGATTTCAAATAATGTATGCTGATATGCTCGAACACAAGGCCAGGGGAAAGAAAAAAAAATAATGTTGATTCATGTTTCATTTTTATCCATGAAATTCTAAAATTTTCTGAAAAATACTAACGTCCTCAGTACGTAAGAAAGACGTACGCAAGACGTAAAAGTACCGAATAATCGTCTTCCAAATTCGTCTTCAAGACGTCACCGTAAGACGTCTTCAGGCTGTGACATATTAACGTCACCATAAGGTTTCACTGACGTCACCAAGTTGGTCACCATACGTCCGAACATGACCAACCAAAGACGTCTTGAAGACTAAAATTTCTACCTGGGTATAGGTCCTTTCGTTTGCATAAAAAGTATAGCACTTTTCTACACTCGATTTCAGTATTCGTTTGCTGATTGGATTTACACCAGTGTAGAGGAGGTGTAGATAAGTTTACGCGCTATCATCTGAACTAAGCCTAATAAATACACTGAGGCCTTTTATTTAAACCCATCAATACATCAAAGTACCCTATCAATTGTGGTGAATGTGGTATACACATATTTTAAATCAGCAAATAATAAACAAAGTGTTGTAGAAATCTTATCAAATCAAATCAAATCAAATGTTAACATACTTTCAAAAAAAAAAAAACATCTCACATTAAAAAGGTTTGAAAAAATTATGAAAATATCAAACTTCATCTCAATTATTATTACACTGATGGAGGCATAGATTCATAACACATTAAATCAATATCTTCAACGTACGTTTTCAAATTATCACTTTTCAATATAAAAAATTATAACAAAGGGTGTTTCTTTAGCATCTCAATGGATCAGATTTGCACAGATTTTATGCATAGCAAGAAATTTCAGTGTAGGAGGATTGTACGATATCGAAAAAGTACTTTTTAAGTGATCTTCTTTATAAAGGGGATACTCAGATTCATAACCATAATCGATATCAATCAATAGCCCTGATTCTAAATCCAAAATTTTTTTCCTCATATGATGAAATGTCTACATAACGAAAAACATCTATTAAAAAATTGTTTGTTTCCAATGGAAAGTATTCTACTAGGGCAACCTTTAATTTTCATTTTTGCTCGTAAAATTAACGTTGAATATTGATATTTAATTTTTTGACCTCCATTTTCTGCTTCTCATGAAATAGTTCAATATTTCTCCATTATAATTGAACACTAGGAGATTTATATAATAACATGAAGTGGTTTTGCTTGACCTTTTAAGAAGGCAATAAATTTACCCGAAAGTACCCACATTTTGGAAGGAATGTCGAGAGCTTCTTCAAATTCTAGAGGGTTGGTAGCTGAAAATCCTTCATGGCACCTTTCCCAATACTGAATGATTTTATCTGAAGGAAAAAAAACTTTATTAGCCATAAACACATGGTATATATTTTTTGAAATTTTCACACAACTGATTATTGGGTAATGGTGTAATGATCCCAAGGCAGTGTGTTGTGGGAATTAGGAATTATGTAACGTTTGTCATCTTTATAGCATAGAGCAATCTTTTTTTGTTCTACTTAGAAGACATTATGACATTTCGGAACTATATTTCTCTGTTTTATATATATATATTTCGCTATCATTCAGTAAGCACTGAAAAAGTCATTAAATGATAAACTTTTCACAACATTCTTTTTTATTCCTTTGATTTTTTCAATTTACTTTTTGTCAACACAATAAGATTACAATTTCGAACGTAGTCCCACGAAATCCGTCATTATTAAACCGTTTTTTCATCTTCCATAAGTCCAAGAACTTATTCATTTACTCTTGGAATTTTGGTATATTGTATACATTATCAAGAGGATAGTCTGATGTATCAAATCTAGTATGACAATCTAATTTGCACGTATGGATCTTGATTACTAATTTCATTTTTTAAACTATCAGTATCCACATAGTTCAATTTTCAATCCTTGAAGATAGGTAAGAAATCATCGTAGTGGAATTCATATAAACATCAGTAGCGTACCGTAGGGGGGGGCGGTGGGGCGGTCCGCCCCAGGCCCCGCACCAGCATAGGCCCCCAAATGATGGGCAAAAAAAAACCAAACATATTTTTAAAAAAAAATTTAAATAACTTATCAGGCCCCATGACGGCAAAGACCTCCACATTATACAAATGGTTAGTTAGTTATTGTTCCGTCAACATTCAAAATACAGTCCACTGGGCTTCTTGTGAGAGTAGTTTCTCAAAACTGAAATTGATCAAAAACTATCTCCGTTCCACAATGAGCCAGTCTCGTTTAGCAAGCTTGGCCATACTATCGATTGAAAATGACGTTGCAAAACATGTCAATTTTGACGAATTAATCCAACAATTTTCAGAAGTCAAGTCTCGCAAAAAAACATTTTAATATGTTCTTTGTTTTTACTATTCATTGAAATTTGTATGTCTTGTTTTCACTCGTTACTGTACAACATATAACTATGTAATTTCAGAGTAAAATATATTATGTAATTTTAAAATTAAAAATCATTATAAACATACCTATTTATGTCTGTTGTCTGCTACCTTCATTGTGCTTGATAGTAATTTATATTTGTTATCGAAACTGTTTGAGTGACAGTGAAAAGACTTATTAGTGTTACTATGTGGGGTGTTCATCACGATGCATTAAAACTAACCTTCAAAAAATTTTGAGGAAAAGTTTCATCTTTAAATATATTCTATAGGGCCCCCTCATCAAAAGCCGCCCCAGGCCCCGAACTATGTCGGTACGCCACTGATAAACATATCTTCGAAATATCTAATACTGACATTCCAACAGAATATATTGGTTTATCAAATATTTGTAGTCGTTTTTGTATTTCGATTCCTACCAAATCATCATCTCATATTGTACTACTTTTAAAAAGAGGACTTGCAATAACATTTTTCCCTCAAATCTCCAATTCCACCAATGAACTAATTCCACAGTTTTAGATGTTTTCTAATATTTTCAATAATTTTTCCAAATAAAGCATTATTCATTAATTTGAATAAGTTCTTTTCGAAATCATTGCACCAGTTTATCTCAGAAGTGTATTTTTATCAGTATTAACTGCCAGGTTTTTTTTTATTTTCAGTCCATGACTAGAGCTCGTTTCAGATTTCGATAGTGTAGAATGCAATTTTTCTTTGGAAATAAAGTTGTTAGTAATTTGGATTGTATTTTCGAAGGTGAATGTATGCGCGTTTCTGCACAAAACGGTAGATCTATGTGTGTTTTCAATGGAAAGTATTCTACTAGGGAAACCTTTAATTTTGATTTATTGCTCGTAAAGTTAACGTCGAATATTGATATTTCATTTTTTGGCCTCCATTTTCTGCTTCTCTTGAAGTAGTTCGATATTTCTCCATTATAATTGAACACTAGGAAATTTATAACATGAAGTGGTTTTGCTTGACCTTTTAAGAAGGCAATAAATTTACCCGAAAGTACCCACATTTTGGAAGGAATGCCGTTGGCTTCTTCAAATTCTAGAGGGAATTCTTGTTTGAATTTTTCGAAAGTTCAGGTTGGTAGCTGAAGTTATTCCTTATGGCACCTTCCCCAATACTGTTTATGAAAAAAAAATTTATTAGCCATAAACATATAAAATTTTTTTTGTTCGTTAATTTTCATACATTTGATTTTTGGGTGATGCTGTAATGATCCCAAGGCAGTGTATTGTGGGATCCTTCAGATTGACATGGTATTCGAAATAATTGTTCCATTTTTTACGATATGACTCAACTGCGTTGTTCAAGAATTCATTGAATTCGTGAACCATAAATAAATTTCATTTCTCTTCATCTCAAGGTGCATTCATTCAGTTCCATACATAAATTTATCATTGAAGATATGTATTTTTTTCTCCATAAGTGTTAACAACACCATGAACATTAGCATCAGCTGGTAAATCTATTTCGTGGGAGCTTTTCCCTTCAATTAATGCGAACTTATTAGGATCTAATATGTGATAATGATGATCATAAAGTAGTGCTATTTCGTCAGATGGCCTCTGGTAAAAATGTCCATCTCCATTACTGAAATATAAATTTGGTAAAGGAATATAGTTACCCATTCTAATACATGCACAGGAGGTGGAATAATTGTATCAATCAAAGATATCACCCATACTCATTCCTTGAAGAAGAGATAAAGATGATCATTTAATATTCGAGCTCGTTGACTCTTCAATTTTATTTCTCATAAATTGGGTTTGTGGGACTAAGCTTTGATTTTTGTTGATGTTTTCACATGCACTGTTTTATTTGTAGGTTTAACAATTTTCTTTGTTGTCGTTGTTTCTCGTATATTCGGTCCATACGAGGATATATTAAAAAATTCTTAGCCTACTATAAAACCAAAACAAAACCATGAAAATATTTCAATGACAAAATATTTTATTACTCAACATATTCTCCTCTTCTTTATTGGATACATTTATTACAGTAAACCTGCGAAGTCTCTAGACCTTTCAAGAAAGATTTTTATTCTTGCTCTGCAAACCATAATTACCTCCTCTTTGGAAGAAAATTTACGACCTTTTAAACTTTTTTTAAGTTGAGGAAAGAGATGATAGTCGGATGGTGCCAAATCTGGTGAATAAGGGAGGTGTTCTAGTAATTCAAACCCTAAAGCACGAATTTTTTGCATTGCAGCATCAGATTTGTGTGCAGGGGCGTTGTCCTGCAAAAACAAAACATCTTTGGATAGCTTTCCGCGTCTTTTTTCTTTAATTTTTTGGTCAGTAATGTCAAATAGTAATCCCCGGTTATTGTTCTACCCTTATCCAAAAAATCAATCATGATTACCTTAGGCAATCCCAAAAACTTTCACAGCAGACACGAAACTTCTTAGGTCTTGCAGAACCATTATTGATTTGCTCTCATAATAAACATGATGTTCTTTTTTCTGATTAAAACCTTCCTGATCTCTTAAAAATTTAACCTTGATAATCGGAAGTGTTATAAACGCTTATCTATATCAGTTGTTATGCATAGGATATACAGGCTGGTGGAGGTGAATTGAAACAGTTTAAGAGGAAATCGATCATTTATTCCATTCATTTAGATGTATGGTCAAAGAAAAAAAAACAAATACACAGGAAGTGATATGTGATCATTCTTATATATTTTTGAATCTTTCTTCATATACTCTCTAGATAACAACCATTTCCACATGGAAATGAAAAGCTTGTCAACAGGATTCGACTACTTTTTATGTTCATATCCATTATTGACAATGCTCATTCGTAATCAATCGTAATGCTCTTATACATAAAATATCCCTCGCGTCTTATGAATCAGGGAGCGATAAACAGAAAAAACACACTCTTTTGATTGGACATTCATAATTACTTCCTGATAGGTATTATCCTCAACCCTATATTGCGAACTTCACTTAAAAGTACTGTTTTTGAGGCTCCCTTGAGGTTCATGAACATTACTGTATTTCCATATTCTGAAACAAAAGAAAAACTAATTATTTTAATTACCTTTCACTTTAAAAAATTGCATACAACTCAGACAGAAACAGAAAATTATCTTTATAGCAGGTTGACTTAGGAACAAAATAAGTGGGAACTTACAGTTCTTTCCGGCCGCAGCCTCAATGCAGCCCTTATCCGCTCGCCCGTAGTTAGACGCTGAGGCTGAGGCGTAGGATCAATTCTAAAAAAAATATCACATTAAAAACCTCATTTTTCATTAAACTAATTGTACTCACTGGGTATAAACTGGAGGAGGCGCCGGTGGTCTTGGTGTGGAATCAATTTTAAAAAAATATCACATTGAAAACCTCATTTTTCATAAAACTAATTGTACTCACTGGGTATAAACTGAAGGTTCCGGTGTCCTAGGTGTGGGATCAATTCTAAAAAAAAACAAAACAAAAAATATCACATTAAAAATCTTCATAAAAAATAAAACTCACTCCGTATCTGGTGACCTGTGTGTAGGATTTAATCTAAAAATTATATATATATAGACTTTGTTATTATTGAAAAAATTAAATGAATGATACTTACAGCTGAATGGCTTCTTCTACTGAGAGAATGATAATTATTTTCTATAATAACAAAAATACATATAAGATTAACATACGCATCACTCAATACTGATACTCACAAGTGAATTATTTAGGAGAAACTGATTAACTGACTCTAAAATAATATTACCTGAGACGAAAGCGTATACATTATTTATCTAGATGCATTTGTGGTTATGATAAATTCATTTTTTCATAAAAAAATAATTCAAGTTATGATTCTTCAGATTTTCCAAATGTTGACTCATTCGTCCTGGTAGGAATACTTCAGTGGTCTTGATCAGTATACACCTGTCCTTAAATATTCCATTAATAATTTTCGCCGATTGGATAGGATACTCCGTTCCCAATCGATGTTCGTCTAGCTTCTTCAGTGGTTTGATGTTGACCCCAATTAGCTTATTGATTTTAGAAAGATCCATTGTTAGCTCCTAAACAACGAATTCCTGATTAAAATGATTTTTTTCAATGTATCATACATACCTGTTGGTTTTACAATTATCACGAACTTGAACTTGAGGTGAACGAGCAATCAATGTGAACTCGATGATTGATCTGTCTTATTTGATCAATCCAATTCCACTCCTCAGCATTACTGAGTATTTTCTAAACTATTACGCCCTCTATGATTCGGCAGAGGAAAAACTTCACTCGTATAGGAATCCACAGTGTTATCTGAAGATACATACTTACCTACTAAACCTTGAATGTGAATTTTGTATTTTCAACGAACTGAATCTTGAGCAGTTTGTGTTCTCTTTCACATCGAATGATCTTGAATGAGACTTGAAAAAATTTTCATAATTGTCCGAAATCTCCTTCCCCTCCAACCCCGATGGGATTTGTAAGAATTACATGTTTTGAGAGTGGAATCTAGTGCTCCCCTTATATAATATAACCTTGAATTATGCATGAAAGACTATCTGAGTTCAACTTTTCGCTGAAGATTGTTGACCTTGATTGGTCGGACTTGTAAGAATTAAATAGGTACGTATTCTATGAAAGTTCTCCACATGATGGATTGATTGTAGGTTTATGTGTTTCTCATCCCCCACGTGAAATCGCATGTTTGGGAATCTATAGCTCAAATTGCTACTCACGGCCTTACCAAAGAACCTTGAACAGGACTTGAAAAAGTTTTATGTTTGCAGCGCATGTGATTACTCTCTAAGGGGACTTGTTAAAATTTTCGTATGTGTTAACCCCACAACGGAACTTGTTAAAATTCCGAATCTATGCTAACTAGATATCAATAAATCCTCGTTTGATGATTGGTTCGCATTAATATCATCTGGACCTCAAACCTCTTATGAATTGGAGAAAAGAAACATAACAGCAGTATTATCGGTTGAGTGTCCAAGCCCTATAGAGAATGTCCTATTTCATGCATTAACACATTATATTACAATGATACATATCCATCACGAGGATCAGCATTAACTTGAACCATCTTTCAGATGAGTCTACATGAATTTCAACAAAATTATTTTCGTTCGGAAACTATGAATGCGCTCAAACATCGCGAATATCATTGAAACTAAATTGACATTTTTTATATCCTCCTTTACAATCTTCATGAACAGTATGATTTCCAGTGTGGTAATAAATAATATCTGGATATGTATCTGGAAAATCTTTCACTCCACGAGTTTTTAGCATTTGGTTTATTGTATTTTCATCAGTTGTTACAAGATTATCTTATTCTTGAAATTTCGTGATTGCTTGAGGATATTTAGAATCATCTATTTCACTGAGTATTATTGGTGTCTTTCAAATATACCTAATACCTAATAGTATATCAAATAGGATATTGCATTGATAGCAGTAAAATTTTGAGCGTCATATTTCGTGCCCTTTAATGAGAAAGTATGAAAGAAAAAGGAAGAAGGAGTGTTGGAAATGTTAATGAGAACATCTTGAAGTTTAAGCTCTGAATGCAGATTGCAAACTGATTATGTTTATTATATTCTAATGCAAAGGGAAGAAGGTCAAATTAAAGCAAAATCATCTATGATATTTTATTCAATGAAACACGTCTAGAGGTACATTTCAATGAAGAAACTTTATTACCATCATTGAAAACTCCATTCCAGTTATCGGTGCTGGTTTTTGGAATATTATCAGTCAACCATTGGAACAATTTTTCACAATTAGTTAGGCTACAAATTTCCGAAATACTATGATGAGCCATACATTCAGGAATTTCCCTTTCAAATTTTGTTTGGTTTTGATCCTCCAAATTTATAATTGTTGTCCTAGATCCAGATCTTTTTCTCAAAAAATTATATTTTTGATGTCCTTTCACATAAACAGTATCGGTCCTACACAAAATTTTACAAATAATGTTACCCAGGTCCTTATATTTCACAAAACCATCACTATAACGTAATCCATGATGAAAACGTTGTAAGCATTTAGCACTGTGTATAAGTAAAATAGCTGACTAACATTTTTTTACAACATTTATTACATTTTATGCACCAAACCTCAATTCGATTTAGTTCTTTTTTTTATGTGGAGGCGGTAGGACCCTACCGTCCATCTTCCATCATCCATTCTTTGACCGGAAGTTGAATAAATACGTTGTATTGATTCAGTAATTTTTTTTTGAACTGGTCGGTTAATTAAGGTTGGTAGGAAAATGTCCTCTCTATAGCTGACATGGTATACTTTGGCAATATATCCTCACCTTTATTTTCTAAAAACTAAACTATTTTATAGTGACCCCACGGAAGTGAATGATGGTTTTCTGTTATAAAACGTTTTGTATCAGTTCTACATAGAGCCACTTTTTCTTGTTCCATTGAATAAACCCTATGATTTTCAGATATGATGTTTCTTTGAGTTATGATTTTACTTTGTCCATCAAATAGACAATTCAAATAATCATCAAATGGAATAACTTTCTTAACTACCCCCTTTTTAATTCCCTTCGCTTTTTTAGTGATATTATTGTTTGAATCAATTTTGAAAGAATACATTTTAGAGCGTAATCCAACAAACTCGCTCATTATAGCACCATTGTTCTCATCTTTCATGAGCCCTGGAACCTTTTTATTTACACGAGGAATATCATAAATATTACTATCTGGATAATCTGAAGTATCTAAATGAGTGAGACAATCAAGTTTTAGTAATTGATATGGATCTTGATCTCGTATTTCATAAATTAAATAATCAGTATCTACATATAATAGTGAAGAGTCGCTGAATTTAGTGAGACTAAAATTATAATGAAAATCGTATAAACAAGTTTTTGAAATATGTAAGTACGGCAGAACCAATATACACAGGTTTATTGAAGATCAAATTTACTTTTTTCATTTCACTTGCCAATAAATTTTCCCCAAATATTATTCCTCCCTTAAAATGGGGGATACTTATGAGATTTTTGGAGCCATAATGACCTTTCCATTTGTTCACTATTTTAACTAACCTATGTTTGCGTATGTTTTCCATTGTCTTACCAAATACGGCATTATTCATTAGTTTGCCTTCATTCTAAGCTCGGTATTGAGATCAATATAAGATTTATCCCATGCTGATTGTTTGAATTTTAGTACCCTATGGATTTTAGTGAGAACCGTTCCGTTTTATAAGGCCTGTTTCAAATTTCTATAATGTAAAATATATTTCTTCTTATCATATAATGTTGTTAACAATTTAGGTAATTTTGAACCTGGAGGTACTCGATTTTCCGAACAAAATGGTAAATCAGAATGTATATCATGTAGGTGTTTTGAATATTCCAGATCAACTTCTAAAAAATACCCTTCTGGAGCATTATCTGGAATTTGTGTCACATCAATATTAGTGTTAGTCCACTCAAATTTATCATATAGAAGATACTGACTCATTGCCCAACCATAGAGATTATTAACATCAAAGTAAATTATATATGATGATAACTTTTCAGAATCAAATGTAGTCATATACTTATTATTTGCCTTCGCATATCGATTAGAACACTGACTTATTCCACCTCTTATACTCTCTTCAATAAATAATATCATATCGATATCCTTGATAATTTGTAATTTCGTTGATGTATATTTCAACATACAATCCCACGTAAACTCCGGCAGTGTATAATACCAAGCTGGATCTAATCCATAAGTTGTATGACAACTTACACGAAATTGTTCAAATATAACAGCTAGTAAAAGGACATCTGTTTTAAGATATAAATTAGAATAGTCTAATAAATTTTTACAATCAAAAGTTGACCAGGCTTGTTGGGCATGTGAATATTCCTCATCAGTTATATCCTCATCATTCAATTTATTATAAAATTTTTCCCTAGATGGGAGTGTAGTCTCTGTCAATTTTTCAATACTATCAATGTAATCATAGGGATAAATACCTTTTCTAGTAAGCAATTTATAGTGTTGACCTCTCACATATATGGCACAATTTAGACATTCCATTTTTCGGATATGATTTCATAGGTTTTATGTTCTTTATTTCAATATTCAATTTATTTGCTATCATCTCTAATTCATCATTGAACCATTTCATACAATTTTCACCAGTATAACTGTTATAAAATAAATGATTGAGATGAATCATGATTACATTTTAAGTAATAACCCACACTCATAGGTATATGCTCCTGATACTTGAATGCCTTTGAAAATGTAGTTGAAGATGAATTATTTTTCTTCAAATATGATTCAAAATCCGCATAAATTATATATGGAACTTTTTGTTTGTATACATAATTTTCGAATTCAATATGTGAATCAATAGGAAATTTGATCAATGAGGGATCATGTTACATGAAATATTTCTTATGCTCATTTAAATTGTTTTCAGTGAGGAAATAGTCTAAATGCAGGTCACAAATATACTTTACCCTAGTATTTTTCGGAAGTTTTGAAACAAGGCGAGATAAATTTTTGATTAGCACATAATGATATTTAATAGGTGTATCATCATGATCGTCATAATCGACATTTTTATTATATGAAGTTTCGCTATTTTCAGGAACGTATTTATCCTGAATAAGAAATCAATTGAAATGTCTATCGAAATTTATTTGTGTGGATATACGTGTAAGCACAAACTCAAATTATCATCTTGTTGTATAATTTTATGTGATTATTTATAAGAACAATCCATCTGAGCTTACATTTCAAAGATTTAACTTTTTCTAAATACCTGAATGCTCTATGAAAAACTGATATAGAATTATCATTTACCTCCATGGCGACGACTTCTAACAATTTTACTGTTCACTGAATTCGAAATTTGATACAGGATACTTCGTTCCAATATCCTTCACACCTGTGAATTTTAGAAAGATCTTCCCCTCATTCAATGGATCCAGGCACTCCTTCACAGTATCGGTAGCTCGCTTCGGTAGGAAGACCTTATTTTTCTCCAGCTCTAAGAGTATGGTCTTTCCATAACGAGTTTTCAACAGGCTAGCCTTTAATACGAAATTTCTTTCCAAGTGGTAAGTCTCGGAGCTTGATTGTAGATTTCTCTGAATAAAAACATGCTGTATTTACTCTTTCGAAATCCATTTTTTCAAGATATCTTGAAATGAAAAGAAAAAATATATAGAAAAACATTTTAGAATATTTTAAACCTAGATCACAATTGCAATAACTTGAGACAAATGATTGAAAACGTCTAATGTTATCTGTTTTTATACCTTCTGCATACCAGAGAAGGAAAAATATCTTCCATTTTCTTGATTCAGAACCACATCCTCATAATCTTTTTGGAACACTACAAACATCGCACATTAGGACATTTATATTTTCGAAGCAGAAAAATATTTTTCAATTTCCCAATTCGGAACCACATCCTCACAATGATAACAGAACCGTGAGATTAACATTGATTATTTTTTCTTCCAATATTCTTATTCAAATCGAACTGATGAAAGACTTCAAACTCACGGACTCAATTAACTGGGGGGCGACGGTTTTTTACATTTACTATGCCTATCGGAATGAATGCACTGAAGATTTGAGAATTAAATATTTTCAAAGGCGGAAATGTGAAATGAAAGGAATGCACTAAAATGAACTCCAATTTTCTCAGAAAACTGGTATTCATTACAAGTTGTTTCAACTCGGACTTCTCCTGTTGTGCCCTAGTCGGAGCAATTTTCTACCGGAAAATATGACTTGATTATTATTTTGAATCAACAAATTTCTGGAACACGACACGGATACTTGTTTACTCGGCGCGTGTCATATTATGTTGAATGAATATTACATAACAGGTTCATATAATAATAATTATTTCGATTAAAAAACTGATTGATCACATTAAAATTTCAATATATACATTTGAGGATAAAATAGTACATTTATTACATTTCAAGCAATTTTTGTTTAATATGTTTATATACTATAGTATTTTTGCAGGATCCAATACAGCCTGCTTGATCATCATACAACAAATTTCCACAAATACCACAATTCAATATATTCATAATATTCTTATCTTATGATAACTATTATTCAAAGGATCAAACTTAAAGCTAAATCCATGTTGTTCAAATTCTTTTAAAAAGATACATAACAAGATATATTCTCCACAATATGAAGTTAATTCTCACATCATCATCACATCATCTACGAATGCATGAAGTGGCTTATAATTCGACCAAATATTACTTTTGGAATAATAGATATGGAATGCATCTGGACTTCTCATCGATTCAAATATTCCATTCAACAACATTTGTACGTTCACTATATCATATGGGTATAGATTCCCATGATCTTCCAAAATATAGTTCAATTCATTCAATGACACTTCTTGACTGTCTATCACTGATTGTATATCTTCGATGAATACGTCACTTTTCTTCTTATGATCGAACACATGAACGGAATTCAATTATTTATTCAATAATTACATGGTTAATAATTCTTCTAAGATTGACATCTTTTTTCGAGGTTCATCAGGCTCATCAATTTTCCGTTTACTGAGTGAATAGTGGCCCCATCAATTCTTAAAGTCCTTCGTCGAAAGGGGAAGAAAGTCTTAGTTCGTTGGTTGGGCTCAACTATTAACCCTTAATAACCTGAGTTTCTATGATTATTCTTATTTAATAAAAACCCTTTATTGGAGTTTACAAGACAAAAACAACTCAATTTTTCTTTGAAAAATGAATGGTTTTTGAGAAAATTTGTGTTACATATATGTAACTCTAATAATATGGAGCTAATAGCTACAGTTACTGAGAAATAAAAAAGAGTTGCCAGTGAAATTTGCGTTACATATGTGTAACACTAGGTTATTATGGGTTATGGAAAAACTGTTTAAATACCTGGTCTGAAACCAAGTTCAACAAAACTTCGTTGGAGCATAAAAATTATTCCACGTTTCCAACTTTTATACATCATCAGGATTCGAACTCAGGCGGTTAGACGCTGAGGCTGAGGCGTACGATCAATTCTACAAAAAAAAATATATATATCACATTGAAAATCTCATTTTTCATAAAAAAATTACTCACCTAGCATAAGTTGGTGGAAGATTCATTCTAAAAAAATATTACATCAAAAAAAATCTCATTTTTCATTAAACTAATTGTACTCACTGAGTATAAACTGGAGGAGGCGCCGGTGGTATTGGTATGGAATCAATTCTAAAAAAAAAAAATCACATTAAAAATCTCATTTTTCATAAAAAAAAAGTTTACTCACTCAGCATAAGTTGGTGGAAGATTCATTCTAAAAAATATTACATCAAAAAAATTTCATTTTTTCATTAAACTAATTGTACTCACTGGGTATGAACTGGCGGTGTCATAGGTGTGGGATCAACTCTAAAAAAATATCACATTAAAAACCCCATTTTTCATGAAAAATAAGTTTACTCACTGGGTATAAACTGGAGGTGCCAGCCTAGGTGTGGGGTCCATTCTAAAAAACAAAAAACAAAAAAATATCACATTAAAAATCTTCATAAAAATTATACTCACTCCGTATCTGAATGCCTATGTGTAGGATTAAATCTAAAAAATTATAATTACATCAACTTTGTTATTATTGAAAAAAATTAAATGAATGATACTTACAGCTGAATGGCTTCTTCTACTGAGAGAATGATAATCATTTTCTATAATAACAAAAATACATATAAGATTAACATACGCATCACTCAATACTGATACTCACAAGTGAATTATTTAGGAGAAACTGATCAACTGACTCTAAAATAATATTACCTGAGACGAAAGCGTATGAATTATTTATCTAGATGCATTTGTGGTTATGACAAATTCATTTTTTCATAAACAATGTTGGATTCTAATATAATAACTATTTCACACGGAAACGTAATATATGGATTAAGGATGGTGAAATAATTTTTCTGCGGTTTCATTATCATTGAAAAAATGGTTATTTTGTTGTCGAATCAATTGGGTATTCAATATACAGGGTGCTCATTTTATTCGAGGTAGAATGGAAGAAAGTTTAACCGATTACAAGAATATTTTTTTCAGCTAAGTTTATTATTCATTTAATGAAAGAGAACACATAACTCACACTCGATCAATATCTGTAGAAAGTTTATATCCTCAAGAAGCAAATTTTCTGATTATGAAGAGAGTGGTGTCTGGAGCGAAATAAGTTTGAGATAAAAGTTTTTTAAATTGTAACCAGAGACGAAATGTAAGAGCAGGCTATCAATGAGATACATTTTAATTTCCCCTCTCTATATTGTGTACCTATGCATCATAATTTCAAAGGTTTGACTTGTGGGCTATCGTTATATTGTTTTGAATGTACAGTGATGAGCGATGATGTTCAAGTAGTAATAATGAAACTGAAAAATTATGTTTCTTCGAAATTATATTGATCTATACAGGGTGCACATAAAAAGTATTGGATATGAAAACTTAATGTTATTCATTTTTTCCTATATGAATGACACTTCTTGGAAGGATTTTCCACCATAAACTTTGGACCCTAGGTACTTGAATCTGGGGTTCTTTAGATCTTCCAGATGCTCCTCCAGGTGTTGTGTCATTCGTTCTGGTAAGAATACTTTGATTTCATCCGACTCGATAAGTATGCACCTGTCCTTAAATATTCCATTAATTATTTTCGCCGATTGGATAGGATACTCCGTTCCCAATTCAAGTTCGCCCAACCTCTTCAATGGTTTGTTTTTGATCTCGATGAGCTGATTTGTAAGTTGATATGTCTATTCATTTTATTTTTTGTTAGGTATGTTGGCAATGTAGTGAAGTTCTTCTTTTCCTTCTTCAGAATATATACATTAATGGATATCTGGTTTTGTTTTTCAAAGTTGGGTATCCGTTTCATTGTCATCGGAAATTGAATACCTTTCAAATTCAAAATTTTGGAATAATGAGGATACTTGGATAATCGTTGAGGGTTCTTCTCAACAGGGTGTAATGCAGCCATCACAGACCATGCGAAACATGCTTCATCGTCGTTTTTCACATTGATACAGGCCTCTTTCCGTTTTATTTGAGGAGGAAGTTCTATGTATGAGCTTCCAAGTTGGGGTGTGAACTTGTTTATATTCACTCCTAGGTTAACAACATTAACCAGAGCCTATCCGCTATCACGTTCTTGGAATTCCTCAAGATCTTTGAGAATTGATACCACGACATTTCTATTGAACCATTCAGTAATATTCGTGTCTCGGTAAATAGGTGAATTGGATGTTGTGAAGTATTTATATTCCTTTTGAATTTTATTGGCTGTCATAATCTGAAACTCTCCACAAAACACCATATTGACCTTAACAGCTTCATCCTTCTTCAATGCATTCAGAATTCTTCGACGAAATATAGCTTCGCAGTCCATCAAAAAATCCTTAGGTTCCTTATGTTTCAGGTCACTAATCACACCGGTTCTTATTCTCGAGTCGAATACTGATAAATGAATCATTCCAATTGACTCTGTCCCGAGCGCTTTCCTTTCGTCTACTCAGACCTGCACCAATTCGTTGTTGTTGTTTGAATTGTTGTTTCAATGATTTTATATAACGGATCTGAGCTTCGAGTTGCTGTTTTCCTCCAATTGAAGTACAACCTCGCAATTCCCGATACAGTTTTCTTATTGCTCTCGTACATTCCTTTATACCTTTTATTGCATGCTCATTATCAGATGTAGTAATAAATAAAGCCAATAACGACTTTATTAGTCCAAGACAATCCTTTATGTTGAACATTTTTCGATACAACTGAAACAAAATCTCCATGTCATTTTAAATATTCTCAAAATCGGATACAACACACGAAAATAGCCGAATATAACCGAAAATAACCGAAAATAGCCGAAGATACAAAACGGACGCGGATATTAAGGATATGAAGCTGATACAAAACGGATACTAATCAGTTCCACTTTTCTCTCCCCAAGAAACGAGATGTATACTTGTCAAATCTGAAGAAAAAAATTCACTCTACCTAATAATTTAAGCAGACACCTAAATAAACATAACAAAATTAACTTCGATTGTGGAAAAAAATTTATGCGAAATGATACATTGAAAAACCATATCTTCATGAGACATGTTGAAACCGATAATCATAGCAAAGCTGATCACAATAGTATGAACAAAAGAAAGTGTCGACTCAGATATAAACGATCACGGGACACCGAAAGAGATTATACTACACTTGAAATTAATGATGTAGTTGATGAGCTGCTTTTACTTTACAGAAAAAAATTACTGAAGAAAGAATACAATATTTGGAGGATCATCTTCGGCGAGCTGGAGATATATATTAAGAAAAATATAATTATTTATTAATCATCGGTTCTTTATTAGGGAATATTACTTACCAGATGAAAAATTACGCTAAAACACCACTGAGGTATATTCGCAACCGTTTCAGATCGGTTTTGGAAAAACATGAATCAGGATCCGCATTATATCGAGGTTAATCAAAAGGAAATGAAACCACAAAGTTAGGAAATGTAACCAAAGGATGTTGAAAAATGTAACAACAAAAACGAAAATGACTGTTAACAGAAAATGAAACCACAGCAAGATGATGAAACAGGAAATGTAACCACTGCAGGATGATATGGCTGCATATATAAATCGAAGTAATGTTTGGTTTGATCAAGTAAGACAGATCAATCATCGAGTTCACATTGATTGCTCGTTAACTTCAGATTTGTGATAAGTTTTTAATCGTTGTTTATACAGGTATGTTTGAATATATTGAATAATCATTAGTTTGATTAATCATTGTTTAGATACTAACAATGGATCTTCTAAAAATAAATAAGCTCATCGAGATCAAAAACAAACCATTGAAGAGGTTGGGCGAACTTGAATTGGGAACGGAGTATCCTATCCAATCGGCGAAAATAATTAATGGAAGATTTAAGGACAGGTGCATACTTATCGAGTCGGATGAATTCAAAGTATTCTTACCAGGACGAATGACACAACACCTGGAGGAGCATCTGGAAGATCTAAAGAACCACAGATTCAAGTACCTAGGGTCCAAAGTTTATGGTGGAAAATCCTTCCAAGAAGTGTCATTCATATAGGAAAAAATGAATAACATTAAGTTTTCATATCCAATACTTTTTATGTGCACCATGTATAGATTAATATAATTTCGAAGAAACATAATTTTTTAGTTTCACTATTACTACTTGAACATCATCACACATCACAATATAACGATAGCCCACAAGTCAAACCTTTGAAATTATGATGCATACATAATATAGAGAGGGGAAATGAGAATATATCTCATTGATTGCCTGCTCTAACATTTCGTCTCTGGTTACAATTTAAAAAACTTTTATCTCAAACTTTTTTCGCTCCAGACACCATCCTCTTCATAATCAAAAAATTTGCTTCTTGAGGATAAAAACTTTCTACAGATATTGATCGAGTGTGAGTTATGTGTTCTCTTTCATTAAATGAATTATAAACTTAGCTGAAAAAATATTCTTGTAATCGGTTAAACTTTCTTCTATTCTGCCTCGAATAAAATGAGCACCCTGTATATTGAATACCCACCTGATTCGACAACAAAATAACAATTTTTCAAAGATAATGAAACCGCAGAAAAATTATTTCACCATCCCTTATCTATATATTACGTTTCCGTGTAAAATAGTTATTATCTTAGAATCCAACATTGTTTATGAAAAAATGAATTTATCATAACCACAAATGCATCTAGATAAATAATTCATACGCTTTCGTCTCAGGTAATATTATTTTAGAATCAGTTGATCAGTTTCTCCTAAATAATTCACTTGTGAGTATCAGTATTGAGTGATGCGAATGTTAATCTTATATGTATTTTTGTTATTATAGAAAATGATTATCATTCTCTCAGTAGAAGAAGCCATTCAGCTGTAAGTATCATTTATTTAATTTTTTTCAATAATAACAAAATTGATGTAATTATTATTTTTTAGATTTAATCCTACACATAGGCAACCAGATACGGAGTGAGTATAATTTTTATGAAGATTTTTAATGTGATATTTTTTTGTTTTTTGTTTTTTAGAATTGATCCCACACCTAGACCGGCGCCTCCAGTTCATACCCAGTGAGTAAACTTATTTTTTATGAAAAATGAGGTTTTTAATGTGATATTTTTTTTTTTAAATTGATCCCACACCTAGGACACCTCCAGTTCATACCCAGTGAGTACAATTAGTTTCAGAGCCGGAACGAGGGTGTGGCGAGAGAGGCGGTCGCCACGGGCGCTAGCGATCTAGGGGCGCAAAATAAAAAAAAACAGTATTATCTCCAATTGAATATTTTTCATTTAATATTCAACACAAAACATAATGTTATAAAAATATGCCATAACAGATTATACATATGTGTGTGAATTAAATTAATGTGAACGTAAACGAACACTATACATGTGGGATTGTAAACAACGCCCGTAGTCCACACCATAGACTGGAGAATAATAACCAAATACTTAATAATAATAATTATTAAGTATTTTTTAGTCCACACCATCAGTCTGAAAACAGAATGCGTCACAGCCTTCTAAATAACGTCTCTATAGACGGCTGTGGCGTCGAAAACAACCAACGCGATAACAAAGGCCATGATTGAGGTGTAAAACCTCAGCCGATTGGGGGTATTTCCTTCAGAACATAGACAAAAATAGCTCCTTTTATCGCAAACAACTCTCGCGCATTTGTGTTTCTAAGGGTTTTACTTCTTCTTATAATAATATATACGTAATTATTGAGTGAAGTTATAATATGAGCCTGGAAATCATTCTAACTGGAGAGCTGGTAAATTATCACAGATAGAGATTACAGGAGAAGAAAAGAGAAGAAAAATAAAAAAGCCTGGAGGAAAGGCTGACGATGAAACATTTAATTTTGACTAGAAGAATAAGCTGAAAAAGGACCTCATTCAAGTATTGAACTCAGTGCAACGATTCAAAGATTCAGTATTTCGCCAGAAGTTGCTGAACACAGCTTTCTCTAGGAAATATGTCTGCAAGACTTTGTACTTGGCGAACCAAACAAGAAAGCATTGAAGTATAGTTCCGATTCAGATCCATACAAATTTGTGGCCACTCAAAATATTCTTGACTTTATCAGTAACTACAGCTGTCGCAGCTACATATTAACGTTCTTTCAACAAATTGAAATTCGTGAAAACCTATTTAAGGTCTTCAACTTGACAGGAAAGGCTGACTTATTTAGCATAGCAGTCCCGTCAATAGAAAAGAATCATGACATCATTGATATTCTTGCAGAAACCAAAGCAAGAAAAGTCAAATTATTATAGTTCATTTTGAATGCATGTTATTGTTATTTTGTATCCCTTTTATTTTGATTTTATTTGTATTAATTTCTTTAAAATAGGAAAGATTTTTTCGAGAAAAAAATGCTAGGTATTCGATTGTGAAAGATAAATACAAATCAACATAAGAAAGAGAATTTCTTAGGGGCGCATTATGAGAATTCGCCACAGGCGCCAGAATCCTAGTTCCGGCTCTGATTAGTTCAATGAAAAAATGAGATTTTTAATGTGATATTTTTTTGTTTTTTGTTTTTTTTTTAGAATTGATCCCACTCCTAGGCCGGCGCCTCCAGTTCATACCCAGTGAGTAAACTTATTTTTCATCAAAAATGAGGTTTTTAATGTGATATTTTTTTTAGAGTTGATCCCACACCTAGGACACCTCCAGTTCATACCCAGTGAGTACAATTAGTTTAATGAAAAAATGAGATTTTTTTGATGTAATATTTTTTTAGAATGAATCTTCCACCAACTTATGCTGAATGAGTAAACTTATTTTTGAATAGATTCCACACCAAGACCACCGGCGCCTCCTCCAGTTTATACCCAGTGTACCAATTAGTTTAATGAGAAATGAGATTTTTTTTAGAATGAATCATCCACCAACTTATGCTGAGTGAGTAAACTTAATTTTTCATGAAAAATGGGATTTTCAATGTGATATTTTTTTTTAGAATTGATTCCACACCAAGACCACCGGCGCCTCCTCCAGTTTATACCCAGTGTACCAATTAGTTCAATGAGAAATGAGATTTTTTTTAGAATGAATCATCCACCAACTTATGCTGAGTGAGTAAACTTATTTTTTATGAAAAATGAGATTTTCAATGTGATTTTTTTTTTTTAGAATTGATCCTACGCCTCAGCCTCAGCGTCTAACGATGGGCGAGCGGATAAGGCGAGCATTGAGGCTGCGGCGGGAAAGAACTGTAAGTTCCCACTTATTTTGTTCCTAATTCAACCTGCTATAAAGATAATTTTCTGTTTCTGTCTGAGTTGTATGCAAATAGGAAAATATATATATGTATATTTTTAATCTTCGTAGCCAAGGTATCAACGCACGATAAATAAAAAGTCGAAGTTAGCTCTTGTTGTTTTTTAATAATTATATTCATGATTTTTAACAAAAACAATGCATTATAATATTTACAATGGTGTAAAAGATTCCGATCGCTTAGATCTTTTGGCTTTTCTGCTGTAGGACGACTCCGGTGTTTCTCTAACGATGGACCAACAATAATCAGCAAGCATAGAGGGTTCCCCTTTGCCTTGGTAGCGTTTTTCGAATGACGCGATGTCTTGATGGAATCGCTCTCCATGCTCGCCACTTACGGCTCCCATATTTTGTGGAAAGAAATTAATATGTGATTGCAAAAAGTTTATTTGTAAGGACATGATGCATCCCATTTTTGATAAGCTTGTAACATCGTTTTGACGAGGAATGATGTCCGAATTCAATAATGCTCGTATATCTGTTTATATTTATATGATTGCATTCAGTTATGTCCTCAGAACTATTATTTTTCTTATCAGTTTGAAACCCACAAATTATGAATCTTGGACACTCGATTTCTGTAGATGTTTTAACAGCCCAAATCTCCTTATTACCCCCATGATGGTAATTCATGAATCTCCCACTTTTTTTGTAATTCAAACTCATAAAAAGCGCCCCCTATCGGACGATCACTCGAATCCTCGAGAAGATATGTTACAGGATTGGTTATTTGAACTTTCTTTATTTTAAAAATCTCTGTGGTCCAGTTGGGTGTGTAACCTTTTGAAAATACATGTTTGGCTTTACTGATTCTCACCATATCATTAACCTTCAATTTTCCCTTTCCTGCGATCTTTATATGGTTGTATCTTGTTTTCAATAAACTTTGCTCATTTTTTTTTATTGACATCACATGGTTTCATTCCGATAGTACTATGTTTCGTCTGATTATATTCATTAACAATACTGGATATGCTGTCGATCCATTTGTATGTTCTATGTAAACTGAAGTATTTAAACAGTTTTTCCTTAATAGTTAATCCCAGCCCAACCAACGAACTAAGACTTTCTTTCCCTTTCGACGAAGGACTTTAAGAATTGATTCTAATACAACGAGATGGATATGCTGGATAATCACCTCAAGAATATTCGAGATCTGAAGAAACAAATTCATGAATATGAAACTAGACAGAAGATGATAAGAAGTTTTGGAGGATTGACAATTTCTGGTCAGGAGTCGACGAGGAAGTTCCATCCAACATGTTCATCATTATTCTTTTCATAATATAATTAAATTAAAATGACATTTGTATGTAAAATATTTAAATGATTATTGAAACGTATGGTTATAGAACAATAAAACAAGTATTGAAATAAATCGTTTTATTTATCACAAACTTATAAATATTCAATGAATATTATTCACAGAATACCCAAGGAACAGTATGAATATTATCATTCAATATGTGAACTTTATCATCCATATTACGAAGAGCTAGTTTTGTTTGATCGAATGAAAAAATATTATGTTGTTTAGACATAATATTCCTTTAAGTTATAATCTTATCAGTATTATCAAGTAGACACCTCTTATAATCATCAAATTCGATGAATTTCTTTACAATATTTCCCTGAACACCCTTACTTTTTTTGAAATATTTCAATTGTTCATCATCATCATCAAAACAACAAATAAATACATCCTTGATCTCAATCCGACAAATTAAATGGGCATTTCCAGTAATTTCCAAAAAAAATATATTCAGAAATATCGGATCCTCACAACCTCATATTCATTTACCGTTTTTTTTTCCGTTATCTAGTTTCCGAGAAAAAATTATTGAAGACGCCATAAGAAATCGACGAATTCAAACGCAGAAAGGCCGGGAAGACAATGACGTCAGTGTCTACATAATACATCTGACAACGTTGCAAACTCGTCATACCGTAAAACCACAGAAAACCGTGTGAAATCAAGAAGGAATTCTCTGCAAATCTATGAGCTAACCTTTATTATTCTAGGTTTCGTTTCCAAATTTCAGTTTTGGTTCAACTACGGTAAAGAAAAGTTTTCAAACATTTCAACAATTTCGGGTGAATTTTTTTTTCGCTGTAGACATGTAAAAAAAAAAGTTGTGTTCGATTCATGAAAAAATTTCTTCACAGAAATTGTTCGAAAATTGTGTTCATTCAGAAAATGGAATTCAATTTGGCAACCGAAAAAAATCACGAACATTGAAGGTTTTCATCCATTTTGAAATTTTTTTTCGGAGTTCTTCTTCTTTTTTGAATTGAGCACTCAAAAATACTCCGATGTGACCAAAAACCGTTACTTTGAGGTTTATACATAATTGACCACACTCATTTGAATATTGCTCAAATACGACGTTGAACACCCTGTATCTCGCTTATGCGTCGAAAGCGGGGTATATGTCATAAGGCAAAAGTGATTCTCCCAGTATCATTTACCCAATATATATGTTTGTCCAGTTTATGATGAAACACACTGTATATCATATTGACGTTCACGATTATTCAATACATTTTTTCATCTATTGGAAACCAATCAAGATGGAACTTGTAATAATTTTGAATTTTGAGCATTAACGTTTTGTATTCTCCCTAACATCAAATGAACTTGAATGGGACTTGTTAAAATTTACACGTTCAACAGAAATCAAATGAATGACCTTGATTTGGACAAAAATTATCATATGTTGAATGAATATTACATAACAGGTTCATATAATAATAATTATTTTGATTAAAAAACTGATTGATCACATTACAATTTCAATATATACATTTGAGGGTAAAATAGTACATTTATTACATTTCAAGCAATTTTTGTTTAATATGTTTATATACTATGGTATTTTTGCAGGATCCAATACAGCCTGCTTGATCATCCTATAACAAATTTCCACAAATACCACTATTCAATATATTCATAATATTCTTATGATAACTATTATTCAAAGGATCAATCTTAAAGCTGAATCCATGTTGTTCAAATTCTTCTAAAAAGATACATAACAAGATATATTCTCCACAATATGAAGTTAATTTTATTACATCATCTACGAATGCATGAAGTGGCTTATAATTCGACCAAATATTACTTTTGGAATAATAGATATGGAATGCATCTGGACTTCTCATCGATACAAATGATCCATTCAACAACATTTGTACGTTCACTATATCATATGGGGATAGATTTCCATAATCTATCTATCTAAAAAATATAGTTCAATTCATTCAATGACACTTCTTGACTGTCTATCACTGATTGTATATCTTCGATGAATACGTCATTTTTCTTCTTTTGATCGAACACTTTTGCGATAATTCCTGCGGTGCTCTAAATAACACCAGTTGACGAAAAATTTTTGTTGGTGTAAATAACCCCAGATCATTCAAAACATTTGAGGATTTTTCACAATCATGATACACCGGAGCAAAATTTAATTCCTGGCAGAGATAACTATAAAATCCTTTGGATTTATTGAACTCATACAGGTCCATTTCAACAGTTTTGGTGTTCTAGTACTGATTGAAGACGATTTAAAAATCATATTTATATATCATCATCCCCACTCCATCTAATTGGCGTTACTGATAAAGATTTGATTTGTTATGATCATACGCAAAAGATTTTTCAATTGCTTCAATAATCCATCTGACTGACATGGTATTTTCAGAAGTGTCTCCATTTCAAATTTATATGAGCCATTTGCTTTGTTTAGAAATTCATTGAATTCATATATCATTTTATCTTTAATGAAATAGATCGTTCCATCGATATACCTGAATACTGCTGAAGAATTGTTGGCTATGCCAGGGAATATTTCACAAATATGTTTCACGGATTTCCTTGATAAATTGCATTCATCAATTTCAGCACAATAAAAATTATTATAAAAGGTATACGTTTTACCTCTATAAGTATTCAATACCCCATGAACTATCATATTACGGGGGAGACCCATCCAATTATATTTATGACTTTGTATCACACCAAAACTGCTCGAATCAATTCTATAAAACTTATTATGATGCAATGGTCCGATTTCATTATTCGGTCTCTGATGGATAGAATACTTTTTGAAATCTATATTACCTAGGGGTATATACTCTATAGCTCTCAATGGAAGATGTATAATCTTATCTTCGAGTGGAATTGCCGACACCCATCCTTGATATAGGAGATAAATATGATTTTTTATAATGGCAATCCTTTCTATTTTATTCTTCACTTCACATAAATTAGGTTTAATATAACTTTCAACTGATTTCTCTGTAATTCGAGTTGTTTTCATGGTTGTTTGAGTTATTTTCATTGTGGTTTTTATTGTTCTGATTGAAAATTGAGTTGTCGGATTATTTTTGGATCCATATAAGGACTGTATTGCATTCAAATCATCTTGAGGTAATATATTATAAATTATATTTGATGGTAATGTTTGTGGTGAAAGAGAAGACATGTCTTGGGGATGTCCGGGGATGTCTTAAGGATGCCAGGGGATGTCTTAGGGTTGTGCGGTGATGTCTTTGGAATATCTGTATTGTATTTATGGGCATATCTACTGAGATGTCGAATAAAAATTATTCAATTCAAGTTGTATAATAGCAGAGTGATCCGTATTATTGGATATATAGGACTCAATAACCAAAATTCAATGATTTTCACGTGAAAAAACTTTACACACAAATCGATATGAATCCATCAATCAATTGCTCGTTTCTCGATCAATCTTTGTGATCATCAAATATAATAGTAAAGATGTAGCGTTAAAACGCTATTCTAACTGAAATTTTGAATTATGAAATCAAGAATCTAGGATTTTCCATCGACAGAAAAAATCGCATTTTAAAAGCAATGCGAGAAAGTATGGTGCTGCTAGTAGTTTCAAAGACTCCACATAGGTATCAGTGCTACAGATCTTACAAATTTTATTCCAAAAAAATAGAATTCTGTTTCCTTCGCACAAAATGTTGTAGGTATATACGACGAGCGGTATCTCTCATTCTCTACGATTATTCAATACATTTTTTCATCTATTGGAAACCCTCCAAATCCTAGGATCTAGAACGATGTATACCGGAGAGATCTGAGTTCAAATCCCAATCTAAAATAATTTTTTTTTTCGGTGAAGATTAACGACCTTGATTCAGACATCTAAAAGCTTTTTGTTTCTAACGAAGATTGTTCTCATCCACAATTATGTATGAAAGACCACCTGAATTCGATACTGAGGATGACCTCGCGAAGTGAAATGACTTGCTATACGGTATCGGGATGTAATTAATTGTATTTCTCCAGAAATGAAAATAAACACAACCAGGGCGGATCTATTCGAGACTTTTATTCGCTACCCCAAGGGCTACGCTCCATGACTGATAGCGAAGAAAAGGTCTATTTTTAGCGCAACTCCGGGATTTCACTGACGACGAGCGGTATCTCTTATTCTCTACCCCAAGGGCTTACGCACCATGACTGATAAAAAAGGAGAGATTTCGATTTCAACACTTATGACGCGGAACGCGAACAGGGGGTTGACGGGACTTTCTATTCACTACCCCAAGCGTTTAGGCGAAGAAGCGAGAAGGGAAAAGTCAGACTCGCGAAACAGGGTAAAGTACGGCAAAAGATAACAGAAAGAGATACAATACAGCAGTGTCAAAGAAGTAACCTGTGTAGGTCTAATAAAGAAACTGAACGGTATAGACGGGGACCTACCTCCTTTATTTCAAGGCACTCGCGGAAAACAAACGAAAACTAAAAATTAATTTCTAAGAGCACTCACTTCGTAATACAAAATTTATTCTAAATTCGCTGAACGGCTTGTCGTGCACACAATCAAAGTTGAATCGCAGAGAAAAGAGAGTACAGAGCGTAAAAGTGACAAAAGAGACTAAAGAGTAAAAAGTAAAAAGTGACCGTCGCGGGGGAAAATCTGCTTTTATAGGCACATTTCAGAATGCGACAAGACTGAAAAACGTCGTCAGCTCCGATTCATCGCATATCAACATCAGAAAAACGTCGAAATCTTCAACGGCATGCAAAAAAAACAACGTTAACCACAGATAAACGGTTTTTCACATTTACTTGAGAATCAAATATTTTCAAAGGGGGAAATGTGAAATGAAAGGAATGCACTAAAATGAACTCCAATTTTTCTCAGAAAACTGGAGATCATTACACTGCATATTAACCAGTAAAATATTATTTTTTATTTCATCTTCTGAATAATAAGGAGCCATAATAGCTTTATTTTCTGTAGAATGAGCTCATCCTAGTGCATGACCTATTTCATGAATTAAAACTAAATATAGTTGAAGGACCAAGTTTTTTGAACCATTTTTCATCAGAATCAATATGAATTTCAACACATCGATCATTATCTGGAAAATATGCATGTCCCAATAGTGCTCCAGGGCCATCAAATGAGAATTTGCATTCATGATGACCATCACAATTTTTAGTCATGTTATGTTTACCCGAACTGTATTTGATGAGAACATCAGGCTTTTTATCATTTTGGGTAAATGTCTATCTGGGATTCACATCCCAAATTTCAAACGCTTTAGATGCTATATCCTCATCACCCTGATTACCTCTAAGGAATTTCCATTTAATTTGTTTTTTCGTCCATTTACTCCTAGTTATGTAAGGTTGAGAGAAATCGAAAATGCCACATCTTGGCTTCTTCATTAGTTCGATCGTTTCACTATTCAAGTGAATAACCACTGGTATATCTATGGGAGATGATTCCCCAATATAAGGGTCCTGTAGCGTTCCTCGAACAACTGAAGAATAGAAGAATCATTACTTGAAAGAGTTCTGTTAATGGTATCTCTCGTTGGTCTGGGTCGTTCAGGAAACCTCTCAATGAACAGTCGAATCGTTCTATCTACAACTTTATTACATTCTCCATGAAGTAGAATGAGATCTTCATTGGTAAAATTAGGCATAGTGATCGATTTTATAACTTAATACGAATTATCACCAAATTAATAGTAAACACAAAATGCTACTGAATAAAGAGGAATTTGGCAGATGTAATTAATGATATCTATCATTAAAAAAAAAGAATGTAAAACATGGTAAGTTTTTGCATATGGTTCATAAGGAATTATTTATTTATCACTGGAGAGAAAACCGATGGCCGATTAGTTGTAATAAAGAGGTTTCCGATACAAATTCGAATCAAAATTCGCCATCTATTTAGGAACAACCTGTAACTTTTTTCTCTTGCATATTAGGGTAGTAAAATCTAAAACATGGCTTAAGTAACAGTTCCTGAAAATTTCATCTTTTTGGCGTGAAGGGAAAAGAAATAGCTGAATATTCAAGACGAAAAACAGTTTTTTGTGAATAACTCAGAAAATATCCACTTTAGGGCAAGGGTGTGATGCATACACTCACATTATTTTTTAACGTAGATTCAATATCTGCCATAAAAAAATGGTATTCTACTTTGAAAAACGGAAGTTGACGTCATTTCCGGAAAAACCGGAGGTGCTAATGCCTTGAAAATATTTTAGATGTCATCAGCATCGTGAAATACTTATAAGTGCTGAATTTCATGAAAATACGTTCAGTAGTTTCCCTTATAAATATGGGTGAGGTTCCTCGTGAAAGACCCTGTATATAAGTAGCAGCATGACGCTCTCAGTTCAGTTGAGATCGTACCGTTCAGATTGATTCTTCATTCATATCGCATAGTTCGAATTGATTTTCGTATCTATTGATCTATTTTTTGTAACTTGTGCCTTCCAAATAAATTAATTAAAATAACAGTGCGTTATCCTTTGTAAAGTGACAATCTATCAATCTAATAGTGTTCATAACTAAAGGTTTTACGGAGCAATAAAGCTGCCCTGGTGACAGCGACCCTGCTTTCTGTTAGTTTTTTTTTAAAACTAAGTTCGTTCCGAAAGGAATACAACAATATACATGATCTTTACCACATCCAGGTGTGATTTCAGATAAGCAATACTGATCAACAGAATGTGTCGAATTTATCACGAATAACGTGGTTTTTCACTTCCTTCATGCATCCATATGAAACGAAAATCTCATATTTCAATTCCTTTTCAGTATGCGTGATAATAATATAACCAACATTCTGCTGCAAGTTCTAAGGAATAATGGGATTGATTGCAATTCCATTATCGATCATTGGGAGGATCTAAATAGAGGGTTGGGGTGGCTCATTCAACCACTGCCTACGAAGTGCCGCAGCCACCATCACCACCGCCACCATATGAAGAAGAACCACCACGATGGTACGAACCGCCGCAGCTGCCATCACAATCACCATCACCGTCACCATAAATAATTACAATAATTTTTTCTGATTTTGAGGACGAATAAAAATTTTTCATGATTCTGTATTTCATCTATCCTATATCCTATATCAAAAAAAAATCTCGATAACACGAATGGGTAAGTAATTTTTCAATTTTTATATGAACCCAAAATGATTAAAATGATAAAACATGTGTGTGTGGGTGTATACAAGTTTATTTCCAATATTCATAACATTTTACAAGTTATTCAGAAGTACAGTGATAATTCATTAATCCATATATTTCTCATTCACATTTTAGAGGATGAATATATCGTGATTTACATTTTAGATATTTGAATCTATTAAGATTATTGGAAACATTCAATTTCCATTTGGCTTCCATTTTTTTCTTTTGGTTTAACAGTTCCGGTGATTCAATGATGTTGTTCATCAGTTCATCGTACGGCAGATGTCTACTAACTAATGTAACTTTCGGTAAAAACATACACACCGATCGATATAGATCATCGCAATGACTAAGATTGCACATACATTGATCGAGTATGTGACTCATACACTTTCTTTCGAATTTTGGTGGGGTCCATCCGTACTCTTCCACTTTGAGTACTTGCACTTCTGGATATGTACGTTCCATGCGAACTGAAGTATTCGAACAGTTTTTCCTCGATAGTTCTTATAACTCTTTCAAGTGGAGGTGGAGACAATGTTTGATTCTTCTTCTTGTTGTGCCCTGTCAGGTCCCCCTGACGTTGGCGATCACGATGGCGAGCTGATCTCTGTCTTCAGCCATTCTAAACAGTTGTTCGACGCTATGTATGCCTGTCCAATCCCGGATGTTTTTCAACCAGGAGATTTGTTTTCTTCCTACGCCCCTGCGGCCCTCTATCTTGCCCTTCATTATAAGTTGTAGAATGTTTGATTGCTTAGTCTTAATTCTTGTTTCTCTTGAAGAGAGGTTTGAGTATTTCAAACAAGAATTAAGACTATGTTTGATTGCTTAGTCTTAATTCTTGTTTGAAATACTCAAACGTCTCTTCAAGAGAAACATTTCTGTTGTTCATTGTAAAAATTATCTAATCTATTATTAAATTCACCCTTAAATTAATGAGAAATCAGTCCTAACTTCCCAAATTCTGCGGTATGAAATAATTTTCTCAAGTTTTTGTAACTAACGTGCGTTCAAAAAAATTCGTCGTCAAGTAGGCTATGGAATTTTGAACGTCGATATTTCGTGCCTAAACGTAATTCTTAGCTCGTGCTATACTATTTTCCAGGTGAACTGTCATTTTAGCATTTTGGATTGTTGTTGAATTAAAATTATGAGCAAATTATAAAGATGGTTTTTACGGACGTGTTAAAGGCTTTTACTATTGAATCCTACTTCAAAATTGGAAAGAAAATTGAATGAGAATGGAAATATTCTGTTCCGGCGACTTCATAGAAGCCTATGTTGCTGTAGATTATTAAGTATGAATTTTTCCATTGTACTGTTTTGCGATGTGTGGACGAAACAGGTATGTTCAAACAAAAAAGGAAGTGGTCGACCAAAGAAGAAAACTCCAGAGTTCAGCAATAATGAAAACATCATGACAGAAGCTCGACAAACCTCTGTTCAGGTTTTATCTCAAGTGGCTGGAGTATCCGTTGGCATGTGCCACCCGATTTTGAAAAAAAGATATCCATTTGTTTCCATATAGATTGACATGTTATCAGAAAACTGAAAAGGTTGTGATTACCTAACCTTGTAGCATCCGAGAAAAATTGGAGTTCAGTATGCATCAGTCAAAGGCAAAATGTGGACCTACTTTCTTTTATGGAACTTTAATAGCAGAACGTTATGAAGGAGGAAACATCATGCCTTCTTATAGCTGAATTGGATTTTAATAAATTGTCCAATAGCTATTTTCATGTAATTCAGTTCTTTTAGTTCAGTCATGGATTTTCAGTAATGACTGAATCAATTCAATATTTATAGAGAATTAATAAACATATTATTGAGATTCTTACTGTGATTTATTCATATGACTGAAGTAGCTAGAACCTTCTTACAAAAAAAGCATAATACCACGATCAATTCAAGATTCATGTCTCTTACGTATGAAAATAGTGGACGGTTAAAATTTTTACGAAGAATTTTTCTAACCGCCTCAGAATGTTTGGATTCTTGTCATCTTACTCAATGAAAGGAATGCTTTTCGCACGTTGGGTGAAATTTACAGGTAACTTTTTCTTAAAAGTGCCTCTCCTTACAAAATTACGATATATAGGTTAATGTCATCATTGTTTACATTTTGGGAAGATGAAGTAATTCAAGGAAAGACATACGTTCAGCCACCAAACATCAGCCTTCAAAATTTCATAGCCTACTTGACGACGAATTTTTTTGAACGCACGTTAGAACGGAGTAAGGTTGGCAATCATGAAATGTCGTTAATGTCATAACTAAGATGTCTAAAACACTGGTGTGTGCACTTGTCACATTTTGCAAGCATCAACATTTCAGAAAATCGGAGATATGGGATCAGTTTCGTGGCGGCGCCACCATGTCATTTGCTTCGTTCTATCCTTGTTCTACCAAAGAAAGTCCAATGATCTCTCGTTTTATTTTATTTTGCGTTGATATATCGAATATCGATCAACGAGTGCAAAATATAGCCCATTTTGTCAGCTGTTGAGGATTATTTGTGATTTACAGTTTAATTTTTTTTGTAAAAACAAATCTGTCAATATTTCAACACTATCGAATAAGGTTTCGAAGGAGTATTCACTATTTTTCTTCAAGATAATTTCCGTTTGACAAATTGAATTCGTGAGGGGGGTTATTCAATAAAATTTTAATAAAACACAGTTGACGGAAAGGGAATTTTCACTGTATCTACTAATGCAGATTATTTGAAGAACAGACTCGAATAGATGGATGTATTTCTGATTCTCAATACATTTTCACATTAGGTACGTATTTCCAATAGTTTCTTTGAAATATTGCTGAAGTTGACATAAAACTTAGCAATATCTGTTCCGAATGTTCGTTCATCTGATTTGGTTCTGCCTTAAATTCCAACAACACCGAATTCTTAGCTGTAGTTCTTGATTGTCCATACAGAAAACTGAAAGACATATTGAATAAATCTTCCCTTTCTCGAAACTTTTACATTTTCACACACCAATAATCGCTTATAAATACAACATATTCATGAGTCGTAGTAAAGTATTCAAATTATTTTCAAATATCAATTGACAATACTCTGTCAAATTCTAAACTGCGCTACCTAGAGTCATAGGCGGAAATGAACATTTTTTGTGGGGGGGGCACCCCTTCGGAAGGTCTCAGGTAATCGCACCCGAGGTAAAGATGTTGGGTGGAAAAGAAGTCCGAAAATTCCAGAAATGGCTAAAAACAACGAAAAAGCTCCAGAAGTGCTGTTTTTCACCGCTGTTTTCTAATTTCTCTTTTTTTCTGGGGAGGGCACAGTGGACATCTGGGGGGGGCACAGCCCCCCCTGGACCACCCTATTTCCGCCTATGCCTAGAGTGGGAAAAACGAAATTGATCCTATATCCCCACGAAATTAAAAACAAAATCGAATCAGTGAATACACCCGAGTTTTAGACATCTTAGTCATAACGCTGTTGCCACAACTAATATCAATTTTTATTAAGAAAATGTCGAAAGCGTTTTTTCAAACGCAGGGTTTCAAGAAGTGATATTTATAATTCAGGTCCGCTCATTCAAATAGTTATACCCTGATATTCTAAAATCCACAATACGTCAGGCGGTAGCGAACATATTCAATGTAAGAGACTTTATATAATGTTTCATCTGAATCTAAACGACATATATTTCAGCTGAATATTTCCGCAATCAGAAAAATTGTGAATGAAGAGGATGACAAAGAATTTCCTTCTATTGGGAGACCCAAAAAAGTGGTGACATTTGAGAATTCTATATTTGAGTGGATTAATGCGAAAAGTTTACTACAGGATTTTCGATGAATGTCATCGTAGAATAAGTTCCCGAAAATCCATTTTTCTATTTTTCATTTGACTTGTCCTATACATTGTAAATGTCTTAAGGTACCAATAAATACATAATTATTATTATTATATCAACGTATTAAGATGAACAGCCACAAATACGAGCCAGTTTTCCTGTTAATTGTTTATTTATGTGAAATCTTTATTCAGAGGTGAAGTTCATCTTGACTTGAAACTTCCTGCAATTCCTTTTATTTATAATAATAATTTATTATATTGATGCAAGATGATTCTGCGGTATTTAATTTGATTATGTATTGTATCGAATTGAATATCTACATATTCCTTATTAGCGCTGTCGGAATCGACAAAAGGTTTACCCACATTACATAATTTTCGGTTAACGAAATCAAAGTCACCATCTGTGGTTCGCGGAAAGATAGGGGTAGTTGATTGAATATTTTTTAATTTACTTCTATGAGAAGAAAGTCCGAACTTATCGAGAGACATATTGAATTCATCACTT
This sequence comes from Coccinella septempunctata, assembly GCF_907165205.1. Lineage (NCBI taxonomy): Eukaryota > Metazoa > Arthropoda > Insecta > Coleoptera > Coccinellidae > Coccinella > Coccinella septempunctata. Next base: position 5,218,100 of record NC_058190.1, on the reverse strand, counting down.
TGCTCTCAATGCAATTCAATATGCGCACTCACTAGCTGTATTCGGGTTCGGCTTTCGGACAGTCCGAGAATGGTTCTAGAACTGCGCAGAGGATTCGATACTAGGGCGCAACAGTTTTGCGCAGTTTTAGAACAATTCTCGAACCGTCGAAAAGTCGAACCCGAATACAGCCATTCATTACGTGTTTAACTGTCACTCGTGTTTCACATAGGTCGCACTGTGGAGGTTCTTCTCTTGAAAGCAGGAATCTATGTGTTTTGTGTGTCCACTTCTAAAGCGGCCTACTTTAATCTGGTTTCTGCGTCCGCTTGGATAAAATCATTTCCTCAATGGGGTTGGCTTAATGTTTTTGGGATGTGATGGGCTATCTATCCATTCTTCTTGCTATTTCCTTTCTATTTTCCTCTTCACCTGAAGATTCTCTTACAGTGTTGGCTTTCAAGTGCCTCTTTTGCTGCTTCATCTGCCAACTCATTTCCGGTATGTGAGGGTACGTATATGAAGGTGACTGTTCTATGACGCTGGTGTAGTAGGTAAAGTAGATATCGTATTTGTTGGGCCAGAGGGGGTATGTTTGTTCTTCGATGATTTCAATTGCGCTCAAGGAGTCTGTACATACTACGTATCGAGCTTGTTCACGTTGCTCATCGAGTATTTCTAAAAGTGCGTGGTGTATTGCCGTCAATTCTTCTGAGAGTACACTTCCTTCCATCTTGTATTTTCTAATTTCTCTAGGACTAACTACTGCAAATCCAACTGTTTCTCCTCCGTCTGTTGATGATGCATCGGTATAATAGAATTTTGCGTTGATATATTCATCCTGTATACTCTTGAAATGGTTGTGAATTATTTGTTGGTTTATGTGGTTTCTGCAGTACTTCGTAAGCCTGCTGTTACTGTGAACTGTAGGGACGATCCAAGGCGGTGTATGGCTGTTATACGTTTGAAGCAGGTCAGGAATGACATAATTTATCTCATTCAAGTAGCAACTCAATCTACGATGAAAGGATGGCATTATATTTGGGTTTTTGTGGTGAGTATCTTCGAAAGAGTTTAGGGAAATCAGTTCATGATTAAGTTGAGTAGGGTGGGTGGTTCTCTTTATAGCGTAGGTAATTGTTGTTTACTACTACTAAGATTATTTTCGTCAATTGGATGTAAGATTATTGTTTCATCTCCCCTAATTGAAATCATTTTAAGTAGTTAATCGATAACCTAAGTAAATGTAAATTGAAACAATTGTTTTTTCTACATGATTTTTATTACTCAGAATAAACCCCCTCTATAGCGGTGATAATATGGGAGAAAAACGCTATCCTTAATCACAAATTGGCCTTGTGATTGAAAAAATAGTTCGAAAATCGGCAACTTTAGGTTAGGTACATTTTCACTCAACTAATGTTGGTGTCATTCGATAGTATTTGATCTACTCTATCGTGGTGTGACGTTTGATTCACTAGTTTTGGGACACCCTGTATATTTAATTAATGACGAGGTGGTTAAGATACTAGAGATCAATAAGAATCCATAAAAAAAATCGTTTTAACATATTAGTGAAACTCAATTTTCCACCTTATTATTATAGGAATTTCTTATATGTCATAAATGTTATTAATAATATAACTTTATTTATAATAAATATAACTTTCTCAAATAGGGTAACCCTAATATACATACAGTAATCTAAAATAAACAGTAATACACTCGAAATATTATCGTGAAAAAGAATAAAGGCTCCTAATATTTTAACAAAGTTTAAAAAAAAAATCATCAACCACACCTCCATAAACAGCAAAAAAAGAAAAAGGAAATCCCATTTAGTCTAATTATCCTTCCTAACTGTGTCCACTTCTGAGGTGACGGGATAAATTTACTCTGAACGAAGAAATGGTGAAATGGAGCAGGAGGTCTTAATATCCACAGGCAATCTATTGAACAAATCAAATCCCCGTTGCAAATGCTCTTCGGAGGTCCAGGAAAACCACGACAACATTATTACCCTTATCAATTTCTTACTTGAAATTGCTCAACTCCAATTGGAGAGCCCCCTCACAGGAATAGCCCTTTCTGAATCCCGACTGATTCTGATGAATAATATTATTTCTCTCAATGTGCTCAATGATCTGGTTATAGACAGCAATCTCAAGTATTTTTTCTAATACGGGCAGAGTATTCGAGGGACGAAAGTCTTCAGCTCTATCAGTATTGGGTATTTTGGGAATTGGTATTATCGTACTAAAAAGGTTACAGTTGTCAGACCTCCACACTGTATATTCTATACTCTCAATTATCTCCTTTATACTGTCGACAAAAAACATGTTAAATTCATTTGCAATTTTTTTTTTTTGAGCACTCAGTGAACCAGAACTGAACCAATACAAGTGGATGTAGCCCTTTGTTTAGTATTAACTGAATTTTTTAATGTTTTTCACATAAGTTTTGAATTATTCCTGTGTTTATCAATCTTTTGACTATAGTATTGCGACTTCTTCAACCTTATGGTGTTAACAACATTATTTCTTCTAATCTTGAATAAATCCCATTTCATATCCCTATCCTCCCCTGTGGCTCAACAAAACAATCTATAATATATGCCCTATCACGATCCATAACCTCCAAAAACCATAAACTCCATGAACCTTAAAAAAGATAGTTCTGAGTCGACAGAAACACTAATTGAAAATTTTTGTAATCTCAATCCCTCAATTGAAAGTGTGAGTGAATGTTTGATTTTGTTTAGAGACAAAATATTTTTCGATTTAGAAAAATGCAAAAAAGTTAAAAATAAAACAATTTCCAATAAATTTCAATGTTTTTATTTATGATATTGAATAAAAATTTTTCTTCCTAATTGACGGAAACCGCTTTCTACTCCAACCCCGATGGGACTTGTAATAATCTTGAGCAGTAAATTTTCGCGTTCAACGGGGATCAAATGACCTTGAATGGGACTAAAATTACTTTTGGCCCCAAGTCCTACAACCACCATGATAACCTTGGGAACTTGTGGAAAAGATATTGCTTCTATACAATATTTCTACACTCACATCCGAGACCTAGTGTAGCCGCATCGTTAACGTTCCTATTTCACAACGTGGAATTCGGAAATCGAATCCCGATCAAGAATTTCAAAACTTTAACCAATACGTCACTCGCCCTACACCATCACGCCCTCTTGCAATCTCACACCCTCCCTTGCACTATCACCCTCCAACCCTATCACTCCTTAACGATTTCTCTGCAAATGGACAAGCAGAAAAAAATCACACACATTTGCTCATCGAAAATTCCAAATAAACATGTGAATTTGCTAGTCATACAGAATCATTATCAACGCGAAGATGAGTTCAATCGATAGGGAGATGAAATACCAATGTGTATATATAAAAAATTTATCCAGGTTAATAGCAAGCAGCTCAAGTGAACATAAACGTAAGCTATGGATATGTGATAAGTGCTTGAATTATTTCCCTTTTGAAAAGTTGAATAACCATATCAAACCGTGTTCAAAACATCCATCCTGCCGCATGGAATTTCCAGAAAAAAGTCATATTTCTTTCACTAAACTAACTACCGTTCTGAACAAAGAAGCCCCTTCGTTTTATATTGTGATTCTGAATCTATGAATGAAAATTCAATTAAATTGGATATCGAAATCATTCTTCTATAAGTGCAGGATTTTATTTAAAAAGTATGTATGAAGAATTAATATAAGGAACATAACTGGATAACTGTTTGTAATAAGATCAACGATTCCAAAGGTAAAATATTTTTCCAAGAAGTTAACAAACTGTCCAGATACAAGCAGTCACGCCAAATTCCCACATTACAAGATAATGTGAAAGAATATCAGACCGATAAGGAAAAATGTGAAATATTATGAAAAATTAATAAAGAAATTGCTTGATCTACATATAAACAAATACATACCAAATTTTCAGTTCGGATTCACGGAAAAAACTCAACAAACCACCCACTGTCAATTCTTATATCTAATGTTCAGAATGCGACGTTGGGAAAAGATAAGTCTGCTGCGTTATGCTTGGATATCAAAAAAGCTTTTGACAGTATGTGGCACAGAGGACTTTTATACAAACTGAATGAAACTAATTGCCCATACTACCTAATTAAGCTATGTCAGCAATTTCTAGAAAACAGAAAACTAACAGTCAAAGTAAATAATGCTGTTTCTAATCACTTCAGTCCAGAGCAGGGCACGGCTCAAGGATCTCCACTATCAACATCAATATATAAATTTCACTGTTATGATATGTCCATCAACCCATCTAGGAAACAATATGTACTACAATTTGCTGACGACACAACACTGATAGTACATGAAAAATCATTGCAAAGTTGCATACAAAGCCTGCAAGAACAAGTGAATACCGTCACACTATGGTTCCACAAATGGAGGTTGGTTGAAACCAAATCCAACTGAGTCTCAGTTTATCATCTTTGATCACATAATCAACCCAAATTCACCATCTATTAATATCAATGGAGTTAACATAAGACCTTCGCCGACTATAAAATATTTGGGTGTTCAAATAGACAATAGATACAATTTCAATGCCCACACAAAGATGATAAAGAAAAAGACTATCTCCAGAGCCACATATTTTGCTAAATTGACATATAAGAAACAAGGAATCAACATCTACAATGCAGCAAAAATATATAAGACCATTTGTAGGCCATTGATTGAATATGCACACCCAATAATATACGCAAACTGCATATAAAGAGCAATAAAAAATTTACAAGTAGCAGAGACAACAGCCCTAAGAAAGATAACACGAATGCGACACCCAAACAATGTTCTCCATAATCCACCGAATCAACTCTTATACGAAAAGACAGGAATTGAACCAATAAATGAAAGAATCAAGAGACTCAATATGAAGTTTCATTCTAAACTGATAGAACAGCATGACATAATTATACAATACCACGACGATGGAACGAATAGGACTAAAAGAAAACATCCCACACAGACTCTTCTGAAAATGTTGAATAACAACTAAATAATTATTGTACGATATTGTATTGTCTTTTATATAAAAAAAAATGATAAATGAAACTGTAAATTTAAAAGGCTGAAGGACCCTAGGTCGATGGCCATTTGTATGTTTCTGAATTACAAGAAAAGTTTTGTTATTCCAGTAGGTAGTGTTTCACAATATCTTTTACCTTTGAATAGGGAGAAATATATTAGTTTCACAAAATATGATTCTGGAACCAACTTTAGGGCTATCAATAGTTTCCGTTTTTTGAACAGTTCACTTGAAAATCTAGCTTCATATTTGAAAATGGAGTTAAAAAACCAATTTTCTGATTTGAGTGTAGACAACTTGAAACTGTCGACTAAAAATACGATATACGACATACGATAACATAGATAGTATAGACAAATTATGTGAACCTTGTCTATCATCTAGAGAAAAATTTCCTAATCAATTGAATTATGATGAAATAAGTGATGAACAATACCTTCATGCTAAAACAGGTTTGGTTCACATTCAAGTGTCATTCAATGAAGGATTACATAATGCTATATCTTAAAACTGATATACTTTTAGCTGATTTTTGAACAATTCCGTGATAGTTGCATTGAAGAATATGAGTTAGATCCTATTCATTATTATACTTACATTATTACTTGAAAATCACGAATATTGAAGTATAAATTATCGAGGATATCGATATGTTATTCTTCATAGAAGATGGAATAAGAGATGGTATTAATCAATGTTCCATTAGATTATCTCATGCAAATGACAGATATATGGGATTTAAGTATAATAAACTAGAAATAGAAACATTTCTGCTCTACCTTGATGTGAACAGCTTATATGGGTTCGCTATGAGTCAATTTTTACCCTATGAGGGATTCGAGTGAGTTGAAACAAATATTGATCTTAGGTTTACCTGATGATGCTCCTGTAGGCTATATATAAGAGGTAGATTTGGAATACCCTCAGCATATTCATGATCCTCACATAGATCTACCTTTTTGTCCAGAAACGCGCATACATTCACCTTCAAAAATACATGTATTTTTGAAGGTTACAATCAACTTTATTTCCAAAGAAAAATTGCATTCTACACTATCGAAATCTGAAACGAGCTCTTAGTTATGAACTGATACTGAAAAAAAGCCTAGCTTTAAGTTAATACTGATTAGATTCACTTCTGAGACAAACTGGTGCCATGATTTCGAAAAGAACTTATTAAATTAATGAATAATGCTGTATTTGGAAAAACTATTGAAAATATTAGAGAACATCGAAAACTGTTGTATTGGTTCATTGGTGGAATTGAAGATTTGAGGGAAGAATGTTTTTGCAAGTACTCTTTTTAAAATAAGAACAATATTAGATGATGATTTGATAGGAATCGAAATACAAAAACGACTACAAATATTTGATAAACCAATATATTCTGTTGGAATGTCAGTATTAGATATTTCGAAGATATGTTTATATGAATTCCACTATGATTATTTCGTACCTATCATCAAGGATTGAAAATTGAACTAAGTAGATACTGATAGTTTAAAATATGAAATCAGTAATCAAGATCCATACGAGCAAATTAGATTGTCATACTAGATTTGATACATCAGACTATCCTCTTGATAATGTATATGTTACGGGCAATGTAAATAATTGGGCATTGTTTATAATGCCCGGGCAATTTAAAAAGTGCCCAAAAGGATATGACAAAATGATAAATTATGTTGCAAATATTACATTGCCCGGTTATTATGTATAATGCTGAAAATCAGGTGGGCAATTTGAAAATTATATATTATTCATATTTCTTATAAAAAATAACGAATTTTTGCATACCTGACTGACAAAGTAACAAACAAAACATAACAAATAAAATTTCACATGCTGACAAACAAACCGGTGGGATGAAATAAGTACAAACAAAACGTGAGTCCAAATAAAACTAAAGTATTAGATATGTACGAACAATATTCCAAGAGTGAATGAAAAAGTTCTTGAACTTATGGATGATGAAAACAACGGTTTAATAATGACGGATTTCATTGGATTACGTTCGAAATTGTATTCTTATTGTGTTGACAAAAAAGAAATAGAAAAAATCAAAGGAATAAAAAAGAATGTTGTGAAAAGTTCATCATTTAATGACTTTTTCAGTGCTTACTGAATGATAGTGAAATGTATATTAAATAGAAAAATATAGTTTGGAAATGTCATGATGTATTCTAAGTAGAACAAAAAAAGATTGATCGATGCTATAAAGATGACAAACGTTACATAATTCCTAATTCCCACAACACACTGTCTTGAGATCATTACCATTACCCAATAATCAGTTGTATGAAAATTTAAAAAAATATATATTATGTGTTTATGGCTAATAAAGTTTTTTTCCTTCAGATGAAATCATTCAGTATTGGGGAAGGTGCCATGAGGGATTACTTCAGCTACCAACCTGAATTTGTCGAAAAATTTAAACAAGAATTCCCTCTAGAATTTGAAGAAGCTATCGATATTCCTCCCAAAATGTTGGTACATTCGGGTAAATTTATTGCCTTCTTAAAAGGTCAAGCAAAACCTCTTCATGTTATAAATCACCTAGTGTTCAATTATAATGGAGAAATATTGAACTACTTCAAGAGAAGCAGAAAATGGAGGTCAAAAAATTAAATGTCAATATTCGACGTTGATTTTACGAGCAAAAAATCAAAATTAAAGGTTTCCCTAGTAGAAAACTTTCAATTGAAAACAAACAATTTTGTAATAGATGTTTTTCGTTATGTATACATTTCATTAGTGCATCATATGAGGAAAAAAAATTTGGATTTAGAATCAGGGCTATTGATTGATATCGATTATGGCTATGAATCTGAGTATTCCCTTTATACAGAATATCACTTAAAAAGTACCTTTTCGATATCGTACAATCCTCCAACACTGAAATTTCTTGCTATATGCAGAATCTGTGCAAATCTGATCCATTGAGATGCTGAAGAAACACCCTTTGTTATAATTTCTTAAATTGAAAAGTGATGATTTGAAAACGTAGGTTGAAGATATTGATTTAATGTGTTATGAATCTATGCATCAGTGTAATAATAATTGAGATGAAGTTCAATATTTTCATAATTTTCAAACCTTTTGAATGTGAGATGCTTTTTTTGAAAGTATGTTAACATTTGATTTGATAAGATTATTACAACACTTTGTTCATTATTTGCTGATTTAAAATATGTTTATGCCACATTCACCACAATTGATAGGGTACTTTGATGTATTGATGGAATTAAATAAAAGAATCTCCAGAAACTTCTGTCTTTCATTACCTACTTAGAGAAAACAATATGAAAACATTCCATAGATTCATTCGAATCCTAAATTGATTGCTATTTATGTGAAAGCAAAAGTTATTGAAACACTTTGTAATGATGACAACATATTTAATAAATATAATTCACACACTTAATAATTCTTGTTTTTTACATTCATATATTCTTTAGTATTACTATGGTATCACGAAAATCCAAGTTGCTTATCATGAAACAAATTTCCTGCAGTACCAGGATTGAAATTACCTTATTCATGAGAATATATTCTCATGAGTGATATTATGCTCAGGATCAAAATTGAAGAAAATTCCATTTTTCTGCAGTTCTTCCAATAAGTCACATACCAAGGTGAATTCACTACAATATGAAGCTCATTTCATCAGCAAATTCATCCAACGGTTTATAATTCAACCAAATATTATTTCTAGGATGATATACAGGGTGGCCATTTGAAAACGAAACAGACGAAATTACAGACGAAATAAATTTTTTCGATAAAAATGCTCGGACAGGTCGATTTCTGTTTCGAGGGGGACAACTTAAGATGTAGATTACGGATGCATAGCGCTTCAACCCTTGCTACTACAACCCTCACCCCCAATTTTTGAATAGGGAAGATGGGGTGAGTGATACCTCATTTGAAAGGTATTTTTATACTGATTTCAGCACAGTAATTGTTTTTTCATTTTATGCATTAGTTCTCGAAATATTCATGCGTTAGTTAATTTTATCACTTAAATTAATTTTTTGCGAATAATTGACATTTCGTGCTTCCGAGACACCAAAATTTCCGTACTTGTATTTGAAATTGCAAAACATCTACCACTGGGCAAATGAAGTCATATCGTACGTGTTAATGCTACTAGGGTCAGATGTTCGACTAGCTGTTTTATTCACTGAAATCATTCTCCAACTGTACGGTATCAGAACGATTTGAAGTATTGATCTAAGAAATAAGACTTTTCAAAGTAAAGTAAATAATTTATCAAAAACTCACATCAATTAATTAAATATTTAAATTGTTCACCATTAGCTTCCATACAATGAAATAAGTTTTGTTCGAAACGATGGCGCACATTTTGCAGCATTTCTGGAGTGATTTGACGACATTCGTTCACTATACGTCTTCTTAAATCTTCTATGGAATCGGGCTGTGTAGAGTAAATTTTACTCTTCAAGTGGCCCCAAAGAAAGAAATCTAGTGGTGACAGATCTGGCGATCTGGCTGGCCATTCAGTGGGACCCCTTCTTCCAATCCACCGATGTTACCGCATGTTATTGGAAATACTGCAAATTTATACCGAAGATAATTTAGATTGAGTTTCAGCAAGATTGAGCTCCTTCGCAATACGCTTTGTTTGTTCGACATCTTGATTAAAGATTTCTATGTCAGTGGATTGGAGAAAGAAAGCCACAGTCATGGTTGTTTTTGAAGCTCAAAATGTCGATTTTTCACAAAAAAACACTACAAGTGCCATGAAAACACCACTTCATTTTCAAATACTTAGTTAAGAATATTTCGAAAACTAATGCATAAAATGAAAAAACAATTACTGTGCTGAAATCAGTATAAAAATACCTTTCAAATGAGGTATCACTCACCCCATCTTCCCTATTCAAAAATTGGGGGTGAGGGTTGTAGTAGCAAGGGTTGAAGCGCTATGCGTCCGTAACCTACATCTTAAGTTGTCCCCCTCGAAACAGAAATCGACCTGTCCGAGAATTTCTATCGAAAAAATTTATTTCGTCTGTAATCTCGTCTGTTTCGTTTTCAAATGGCCACCCTCTGTATGATGATCCAGTCATCTCTTGAAATGATCTATTCAACAATATTTGAACATTCACTATGTCATATGACAACAACAGATTTCCAAAATATTCCAAAATATTTTTCACTTCACTCAATGTCACTTCTTGATTCAATATAGATTATTGGAGATCGTGGATGAACGCATCATTGTTCTTTTTATGATCGAAAACTTGAATCATAATTGTCCTCGGTGCAACAGATCGTATGAGTTCTCGAAAAATAGAGTTTGGAGTGAAGAATCTTATATCAGATAGAATTCTCGAAAATAATTTACTGTCATCATATACTAGAACAAAATGCAATTCTTAACAAAAATATCTATGAAATACTTCAGATTCATTAAACTCATACAGTTCCATTTTTTTCAAGCAGTTATTTGGTACTGATTCGATTAACTTCTAAAATATATCTGTTCTCCCCACTCATAGTCTTCATAAATTCTGTGTTTCCTATAATTCATTTTTTTCTCATGTCCATTAGACTAGTCAATTTTCTTATTTTTTGAGCTTATTACATAACTGGTTCAATACATTCCACACTATTTTATCTCAGCCCCTACAAACCAGGCTGCCGGGGGGGTCAGATGACCCCCATTGTCAGATTACCAGGTGACCGGTATTGTTGTAATTGCATTGCAGTTGTAATTTTTCAGGTGAATATTACAACCCTTGTGATATGACAGAGTATTAACACATATTATCTGGAAATTTCATGTTTACTGTGAATATACTTGAAAGTTTCACACTTTTCATGAAACTTGGCAACATCCAGATATTAGTAGTAAAAAAAAACAATTTGTAACAGTAACCTGTCCCTGTCCAGCTAATATATGGCTAATTTCACATTGTAACCTCAAGATTTATCTCAGGGTGTTCTATTCAGATATGGCGTTTGCAGGAGAATTAATGGCCAAAGCTTCAAAACCATTCTGATGTTCCTGTTGCCTCAAGTACAATCAACAAAAATGATAATTTCACAGTATACGAGGATATATTGAAAAATTGAAAAATCCTTAGCCTACTATAGAACGAAACAAAATTTCAATGTCAAAATATTTTATTACTCAACATATTCTCCTCTTAATTGGATATATTTATTACAGCGAACCTGCAACGTCCCTAGATCTTTCAAAAAAAATGTTTCTTCCTGCTCTGCAAACCACATCACCACAGCTTTTATATCTCCTCGTTGAAAAAAAAATTACGACCTTTTAAACTCCTTTTCAGTTGAGAAAAGAGAGCTAAATCTGGTGAAAAACCACGAATTTTTTTACAACATGAGATTTGTGTGCAAGGGCAGGACCTTTGAATAGCTTTCCGCGTCTTTCCTCTTTATAGTTTTTTTTTCCGTAGAGTGGTCAGTAATGTCGAATAGTAATCTACGGTTATTGTTCTACCTTTATCCAAAAAATCTATCATGATTACTCCATGGCAATCCCAAAAAACTGAAGCAAGAACTTTTTCAGCAAATTTTTGGACACGAAACTTCTTAGATCTTGGAGAACCAGACTGTCGCCATTCCATCGATTGTTGCTTTGTTTCTGGATCGTAGAAATGTACCCAAGTATCATCCTTGGTAACAATTCGGTCTAAGAAGTCTACATCGTTTTCAAATCGAGCACAAATCGAACACGATGCTTCTACCTCTGCACGCTTTTGGTCAACATTCAAACATTTGGGGATCCATTTCGCAGCAACTTTTCTCATGACCAAATTGACGTGAACTATATGATGAACGCGTTCGTATGAAATATTCAGTGCTTCAGATATCCGTTTCAGCCCAATTCGACGGTCTGATAATATCATGTCATGAACTGCATCGATATTTTCGGGGACTAACACAGAAACTGGCCTTCCCGATCGATCATCATCTTCAATGGAAAATGTACACCTTTTGAAGCTTGCAGTCCAATTTTTCACGGTCGCATACGAAGGATATTGATCACCAAGGGTATCAAGCATATCTTCGTAAATCTGCTTACCTCTTAACCCTTTCAAATACAGGTACCTACTTGATACTCCAAATTTTGATTTTCACAATTTATATCTTCTTTCTTTTAATTTATTGCGTAACTCTCTTTTACTTTTTTGACCTCAAACTTCACTCACTGACACTTCTAACGAGTTATTGTTCTTTGCAATATTTTTTTTGTGCATGGAACTGGTCTAGGCTAACTAGATATCAATACATCCTCGCGTATGAGTTAAATTCAATGGAAAGTCATTCAGCATTTTATTTTCAGAATATCTCATGCTCAATTCTCCAACTAACAACCTTTTAAGACGATTCGAGGAGAAACAAGTAGAAAAATTCTGCAAAAAAGTGAATTTCCAAAAAAGTGAGCTTGTATGGCACTTACGTCACAGGCCACAGTGCATCTCAAAATTGAACAAAAGAAAACCAAAGACCTAAAAAAAAATCGAACGATAGTTGACAATGGCTCTAGTTGTAAGTATGATTTCTTTGATAATAAATCCGGCATTTCTGACTTCTGTGAAACAGAATAAGCACACAAATTAAAATAAATTATCTTTTCTTTCAGAAAATAATTGCAATTTTTAATAAGAAATGCTCAATTTCATGTAATTTAGACTGCAGTCTAAAGAGATAGTGAAAACACCATATCTACACCAAGTGTGCAATACATGGACGGTGTGCATTGATCACAAAATAATACTTGATTTTGTTTTAGGCTCTTCTCAGCTAGCGTAACTTTCTTTTTGGATAAAACGGATTAACCTAACCTAACCTAACCTAACCTAACCTAACCTAACCTAACCTTGGAAATATTGGATGAAAAATCATATATTCAATTCATATTTTTGTAAATATTAGAAAAAGAACAAAGCACATGTGTTTTTGATCATTTTTGGTACTTCAGCCAAAGAATTCATGAAATATTCTTTTGAATCCCACCGTTTCTGGCATTTCTGCCCAAATGGTCCTTGACAACATCTATCATCCTTTTAGGGCCCGTAAAGTGTGGTCTAAAATAAGAATTCACCGAACATTTTACTACAGAATAGTAAATATAAATAGCGAAATTTGTGCGTTACTACTCTTCATTCTGAATTGAATTGTGTGTCTAACTCATTTTCGGACAAAAATTGACTTGATGGTTTTTTCCCTGTACCCTCCAAATATATTCGAAGAATGAATGAATTTCCGATAACTCAAACACAACTGTCGCCATCTACCTTCGTCTGCTTGAAACATTCATCATTGGAATGCAGAAAATCGCTTTTCGAATCTAACTGAAATTCGTGACTGCAGAATCGAAGCTCTACGAAATATAATTTTCGGAAAGTTCTGATGAAAGTGATGTGATCCATGGCTGATAAAGGAATCGTTTCGTTAAAGAACCGAAGTGGAAATTCGAGAGGTTTAGCAATTCACCGTCAGATGTCTCAAAACCAATCGGAACTTCCATGAGGAAATAATACTTTTCCTGGCTGCGTTGGCTTCGATTTCCTATGCCATCTACCGGGAATTCCAACCCTTAGCATTAGCGAACCCTACGCATACTTAATTCCAACTCTGGAATGGTCATTGGGGCAGTTACATTTGGAAAACCAGGTCACATTTCGAAATTCAATTGATCGAACATAGGCTGAAATAAACTGAGTGGTAAATGAGCTGGGACACCTAAAAAATTAGCCAAGTTCGATTAGTTATAACTTCGACATTACTTTGATGATGTTGGATTTTCAACCCGAGAAGCAAAGCATTACCCAACAAACACAATACAGGGTCTTTCACGAGGAACCTCACCCATATTTATACGGGAAACTACTGAACGTATTTTCATGAAATTCAGCACTTATGAGTATTTCACGATGCTGATGAAATCTAAAATATTTTCAAGGCATGAGCACCTCCGGTTTTTCCGGAAATGACGTCAACTTCCGTTTTTCAAATCAGAACACCATTTTTTTATTGCAGAAATAGATTCCTTAGAAAATTTCAAGTTATTTTGATGTAACATTTTTCAGTTTTGGTTGGAAAATTCTCTCTGAGCGGGAAAATGCGAAAAAAAAATCGAAAATAGAGCTCCGCTAAAACAAGAATAACTTCGAGGTTTTTGGATGGAAAATTTCCATTTTTGGGATTTTTCAAGATGTAAGATTGATGTATCCACTTTAAAAATCGAAATCGCGATTCATGATACAGGGGGTGAAAAAATCGCTTTCAAAGTTAGGGATGACAAAATCGTGAAAAATCAATTTTTTCAAATTAAAACCCCATTTTTTTATGGCAGATATTGAATCTACGTTAAAAAATAATGTGAGTTCCTTCACGCCAAAAAGATGAAATTTTCAGGAACTGCTACTTAAACCATGTTTTAGATTTTACTACCCTACTATGCAAGAGAAAAAAGTTACAGGTTGTTCCTAAATAGATGGCGAATTTTGATTCGAATTTGTATCGAAAACCTCTTTATTTCAACTAATCGGCCATCGGTTTTCTCTCCAGTGATAAATAAATAATTCCTTATGAACCATATGCAGAAACTTACCATGTTTTACATTCTTTTTTTTTTAATGATAGATATCATTAATTACATCTGCCAAATTCCTCTTTATTCAGTAGCATTTTGTGTTTACTATTAATTTGGTGATAATTCGTATTAAGTTATAAAATCGATCACTATGCCTAATTTTACCAATGAAGATTATTTAAATCTCATTCTACTTCATGGAGAATGTAATAAAGTTGTAGATAGAACGATTCGACTGTTCATTGAGAGGTTTCCTGACCGACCCAGACCAACGAGAGATACCATTAACAGAACCATGACAAACTTGAGAAATGTCGGATCTTTCGTTAAGAAAACTATACACACAGAAAAAAGTGTAGTAGAAGATGAGAACAACGAAATTACAGTTCTTGCATATTTTCGTGTGAATCCTCAAAATTCTCTCAAAGATGCCGAGATTGATCTGGGATTATCTCAATCGAGTGTTTGGAGAATATTAAAAAAACATAAAATGCACCCATATAAATTCAATAGGGTACAACATTTGAAGGAAACTGATTTCGTCAGGAGAACAGAGTTTTGCGAAGCTATGATGATTCGATTTCAAGAGAATGAAAACTTTTTGGACTGTATAATTTGAACAGATGAATCTAAATTCACAAAGAATGGTTTTTTCGATAGGCATAACAGTCATTATTGGGATGAAGAGAACAACCACCACTTCAGACAATGGAACTTTCAATAGACCTGGAGTTTCAATGTTTTTTGCGCCATAAAAAATAATGCAATTTTCGATGTTCACATTTATGATGGGACTTTAACTGGTAAGATAGAACACTACACATGTTTGCATTATTTAAAGAATGTTCTCACTTAGGAGATAGATATTCTGACATATTGACTCAAATAATTGAGCCGCTAGTACAGAACCATAATGACTTATGGTATCAACAACATGGCGCGCCTCCACACAATTCACTCAATGTGTCAAATATCCTCTACAGGCTATTTGAAGATCGATGGTTGGCGAACAATGGTCCACATCTTTGGCCACCACGTTCTCCCGATTTAACTCCTTTCGACTATTATGTTTGGGGTAGGATAAAAAATATTGTCTACTCAACTCCCCTGACTGATAAAGAGGACTGCATAGAACGAGTCAGAAATGCTTTCAGGTTTGTTTAGATTTTTAGATTCATAGTTTTGAAATTCAATTTGGTTTTTAAACACTTTTGCAGATCTCTTCCTCCCGATGAAATAAGAAGAGCAACGCACGAAGCATTCCTGAGACGTATAAATAAATGTCTAGAAATTAACGGTCAAAACTTTGAGCATCTTCTCTAGTTATAACTGCGAGAGTTTGCCATGGTTCTCCTAATAGTAACTTGAAGTCGGTTTCAAGAAGGGGTGAAAAATCTACAGCATGGTTCAAATAACAGTTCCTGAAAATTTCATCTTTTTAGCGTGAAGGGAAAAGAAATAGCTGAAAATTCAAGACGAAAAACAGTTTTTTGTGAATAACTCAGAAAATATCCATTTTAGGGCAAGGGTGTGATGCATACACTCACATTATTTTTTAACGTAGATTCAACATCTGCCATAAAAAAATGGGGTTCTAATTTGAAAAAATTGATTTTTCACGATTTTGTCATCCCTAACTTTGAAAGCGATTTTTTCACCCCCTGTATCATGAATCGCGATTTCGATTTTTAAAGTGGATACATCAATCTTACATCTTGAAAAATCCCAAAAATGAAGATTTTCCATCCAAAAACCTCGAAGTTATTCTTGTTTCAGCGGAGCTCTATTTCCGATTTTTTTTTCGAATTTTCCCGCTCAGAGAGAATTTTCCAACCAAAACTGAAAAATGTTACATCAAAATAACTTCAAATTTTCTAAGGAATCTATTTCTGCAATGAAAAAATGGTGTTCTAATTTGAAAAACGGAAGTGGACGTCATTTCCGGAAAAACCGGAGGTGCTCATGCCTTGAAAATATTTTAGATTTCATCAGCATCGTGAAATGCTTATACCTAAGTGCTGAATTTCATGAAAATAGGTTCAGTAGTTTCCCGTATAAATATGGGTGAGGTTCCTCGTGAAAGACCCTGTATACAGCAACTGTACAGATAATTCACCAGAATGCAGCACAGAGATTGCTGTTCTGAAACTGCACAGTTTCTCTATTGATAATTCTGCATTTTCAAAATGCAGTTTTTGATGTACAGTGTACAGTAACACCGTAGAGTTTCTGCATTCTGCATTGATAATTCTGCATTTTTAAAATGCAGTTTTTGATATACAGTGACTGCACAGTTTCTGTATTGATAATTTTGCATTAAAAAATGCAGTATTTTATATACAGTTACTGTACATTTTCTGTATTGATGATTGATGAAACTGGATTTAATGTAGTTTTCGATATACAGTGCCTGCACAGTTTCTGTATTGATAATTCTGCTTAAAAAAATGCAGTATTTTATATATAGTTACAGTACATTTTCTGTATTCATGAAACTGCATTTCGAAAATGCAGTTTTCGATATACAGTGACTGCACAGTTTCTGTATTGATAATTCTGCATTAAAAAATGCAGTATTTTATATACAGTAAGGCGGTGAACACATATGAGCGGCCGCGGCCACGATCACGATCACCATCGAGAAGCGTCACATGCACATAATATCACGATCTGTTCAGCGATATAGCGGGGTTCAGTCGCGGTTGTCACGATCGTGATCGTGATCGTGGCCGCGGCCGCTCATATGTGTTCACCGCTTTACGCTGTACATTTTCTGTATTGATGAAACTGCATTTTAAATGCAGTTTTCGATATACAGTGACTGCACAGTTTCTGTATTTACAACTCTTAATGTCAAAAGTGCAATATTCGAAATACAGTTACTGTGTAGTTTCTATATTAATAATTCTGCATTAAAAAACTGCAGTATTTGACATACAGTTACTGTACAGGGTGGGCAAATTTCGATGTTTTAGCACTACAGCTTTTGAACCAGAGGAGATAGACAAAATCTGATACCCCATTCTTGTTCTCTTTTTCTGAGAAACTAACAAGAGTAGTAGTCATTTTTGGCCACCTTCTTTTGCTTTCGAGTTATAAGCGAAAATTGGAAAAATGGCGATTTCGAAATAAATTTATATCTCCGCTAATACTGATGATAGAGCTCTGAAATTAAAACATTATACAGGCACTTTTTTGAGTAGAATCCAGTGGCGTGCTCGCCTTTTTAGCAGGATTTTTAATTACGAAGCTATGACCCAAAGTTATGTTTTTTTAAATGGGAACACTAGATTTCTGTTCAATTTTTTTAAAGCTTGATTTTTACTGATTTCAAAAATATATAACATCATATGGTTTGCATCAATATAAATAATAAAAAATGGTCAAAAACCTTTTTTCTCAATATTTCTATGGTTTCAACTTCCGTTGAGAATAGAAAAATGTAGCATCTTATTATTACCACAGTCTCCTTCTATTAGTCCTTTCATTTCTATGCTTCTTACTCAATTTCTCCAAGATTCAAATTTTATGAAAATTGGTAAAAAGCATAGAAAGAATGACATTGCCGGAAGGAGACTGCTCTTATTATAGGAAGCTCTATTTTTCTGTGCTCGTCAAAAGTTGAAACCATAGAAATATTGAGAAAAAAAGGTTTTTGACCATTTTCTATTATTTATATTGATGCAAACCATATGATGTTATATATTTTTGAAATCAGTAAAAATTAAGCTTTCAAAAAATTGCACAGAAATCTAGTGTTCCCATTTAAAAAAACATAACTTTGGGTCATAGCTTCGTAATTAAAAATCCTGCAAAAAAGGCAAGCACGCCACTGGATTCTACTCAAAAAAGTACCTGTATAATGTTTTAATTTCAGAGCTCTATCATCAGTATTAGCGGAGATATAAATTTATTTCGAAATCGCCATTTTTCCAATTTTCGCTTATAACTCGAAAACAAAAGAAGGTGGTCAAAAATGACTACTACTCTTGTTAGTTTCTCAGAAAAAGAGAACGAGAATGGGGTATCAGATTTTGTCTACCTCCTCTGGTTCAAAAGCTGTAGTGCTAAAACATCGAAATTTGCCCACCCTGTACATCCTTCGCCTGTACGCCACTGGCACAGAGTAATTTTTTTTCAGGAGGGTGCATTTCAGGGTAGCATACTGCGCTCTCCTCTCTTCTTCGTGTATCGATATGCCGCATATAGTTCAGCACTTGCTAGAGGCATTCGTCAACTATGCTGACCACACACACATCCTTCTACTCTGTAATCTGCGTCCTTCTGAGTGAAAAAAATCGTGATGCTCTCCAGGAACTCTTGGATAGTACAGGGTGGGCAAAATTCAATGGGATTGAATGACAACTCTGTAATCGTGAGAACTAGGGAAGAATGGATGGCACGTTTCCGACCTCGATTTTCGAAAAACCGCATTCCTCTATCTTTTTTTGTTTTTAAGTTATAGGTGAGAACTCATTTTTCGGCTCTTCGTACTGGTGCTTCTATTTCGTAAAGTATCAGTGATATCGAAAAACAAATGTTATATTCTACAGACACTTTTTCATTTAGAATGCAGTGGCGTAGTCAATAATTTTTTTAGTCCGCCACTTCAGTGATATAGTAATAACTTTTATTTTTTTTCAATAAACCCTGTGTTATTTTTACATATTCTAGTCCCATATTTTTTCTGATTCAGAATATATAACATACGCCGTGTCTGGAATTGTTCTTCCATTAAAAAAACTCAAACTAGTTCGGTCTAGTTGGCAGGTCATATCATCTAAGTCGGTAGAAATGTGAAACGGATTGGAGAGAAATATACAGGGCGTTTCATGAGTCGTTGGCCATAGCCCAATGGTGAATACAGGTCATCCAGGCCTTTCGGAAAACTTCCTTGTTTTGTATCCTAATGCTATTAGTTTCGGAGATACGGGGTGATTCATGAACATTGGCCTAAATTTGCGATAGCCATAACTTTGGAATGCAAAGTCCAATTTCGATCAAATTTTGTGGGTTTGTTCACTTCAGAAAGCTCTTCTCCAAACGGTTCATGAAATATAAAAATTTTTATTTCCAAAATATTCAATTTGGGGAATAAATATTTTAATTTTGGGTATTTCTTTATGGTTTGAGTTTCACGAATATAATATTATATAATGTTCAGTTCAGTTCTTTCAATGATTATTAGGAATTGGAAGAAATTTATAAAAAGTCTATTCATCATAGATGCTTTGTTAGAAAATTTCGGATGGCATGGAAACATGCCATGGCAATAATAATGGAGAATTGTCAATGTTCAATGAATTTAAAATTTTTATATAGCTACTTAATATTAATGAGAACTACTTGAATTGTTTTCGAAGTACATAATAAGTTGCGGACCGTTGAGAATATTGATGTTTAAAATAAAATTTAGTCGAAACGGATCTTCACAGTTGCTTTTATTTGAAGAATAAAATTCATTTAGTTTTCAATTATCGGCCACCTCATTATCGAAACATTCAGATTCAACTGAAGTTAAAAAATGAAAAACACTCATTTTGAAAAATTAATTTATTTATGTATCTACTCTTTCGGTCTCTCCAAAATTTGTGAATAAAGTTAATTCACATTGCTAAAAAAAATTTTTTATTATTTTGTATCCTCAAATCAATATGAAAATTTTTATGGTGGTTCATAAGTTATGATTAGGTAATTCAAAAAATGGGGATGTCCTACATCTAATCTACCCTTACTGCGTATGCATATTACCCAATGAGTCACCCTCTTCCCCGACTTGAACAAATACATAATTATGTTCTTAGTGTATTAGCCGAATCGTTGACTTCGTTCATGAGATGTAGTGGTTAATTTCCATTCAGATTTGAAAAATAACCTGTTTGTTTTTCGTAATCCTCTAGGTGCCTTCCATCTAACATCAATGTTTCTCGTCTTTTCCAGGACACCCTGTATAAAAATATTTGGGGTGCCCCATATGAATGAATATTTTTCTATAGGTAACTACATATTGATAAATTGGAGTAGGTAATGAATGATAGAGAAATGGATATTCGTGTTTGTCATATATTTTTTATTAAAAAACCAACACATTTTTCATATATTTACAAATTTTTACAGAATCTTAAATATTCTACATCCACAGGCCGAGATCATTTGGCATTATTTCACATAAATTAACCTTAATAAATGCCTGTGGCTCACTACGTTTGACTAGAAACACTCGCTTCTTCAGATGAAATACATATCTACATCTTGTTAAATTTATAAATCATACAAAATAAAAAATATATTTCCTTTACATACATACATATAAATCATTATGGCTCAAAACCATTCAGGTGACTAGTTGTGTGAATTCATGATTTCAAATAGTTTCGAAATAAGTAAATCAAAAAAATATATAGGCAGAACATTATCGAAGTTTTACACTATACAATACTGGCACAAGTCCTCGAATAGATATAAATTTAATGGCAGCTCCAAATTCACGAATTCCATTGCTATTTTCTACAAATAATGTCAAGACATTGGCGTTAACATTCAATCGGTGAAATTAATTTTCAATGTGCTCTTAGTTTATTGCAAACTATCGTCCTGCCTGCACTTCAGATTCTTATACTAAATTTTTCCTCATCAAATTTGCAGAAAATATGTTCGGATTTGTAGATGATTGCTGCTGGATGACGTACTGAATTTTCCCCACACAAATTCGCAAATTAATTCTTCAATTGAGAAATAAAATAAACGGATCATTTGGTTTCAACATCCTACAACTTTGTAGGTTTCAACAATCCAACGAAAATCTATCCTATTTCCAAGGAAGAATCACAATATTACGATCTTCACTATGATGAAAACATCTAAAAAAATATTGGTTTCAACGACCTATAATTGATAGGTACCAAACAGACCAACGGATAACTGATATCTCACAAAGTAAAAATCTGAAAACAACAACTTCAATTCGTGTGATGGAAAATTCAGGCGTGTGGATTATTTTTGAAAAATTCTACTTTGAATGGTCGTTTGCAATTCAAGAGAAAAAATTGAAAATAAAAACGTATTAGGTGGACTAACCTAAGGATATCCTATCTTAGAAATTAATATCACAATTTTTTTAAGAGTTATAAGTAACATTAATGGTATGATATGGAATTCAGCCACGATTGGGGTTGAAAGATATTTACAAGAGCATACAATTTTCTTAAATTATGACATGCCAGCAGTGTTTACTACATAATAATATACTCTAATGTAAGACTAGATTTTCGACTAGATTTTGGCAATATAGGATCGACCTTTGAAATAATGACTAGATTCAAATTAATTATAATGGTTTGTTGCGTTAGCAGCGAAATATTGTTGACTAGATTCTGACTAGATACTTTCTTCAGGAAAACACTGCACATTAACTAGATCAAGTGTCTTCTCTGAAGGTTAATTAATAAGTTACTTAGCAAAATATAGACTGATACTGACTATATGAAAAATAATGATAATTTCTTAAAATTTAAAAATATATATTATATACTAAAAATGACTAGAATAAATGTTTTGTGACTAGAAAAATTGACTAGAAATCAGGTTTCTCGTGGCTATGATATACAAAAATAATAATTATTTGTTTAAAATTAAAAATATACATCATGTACTGTAGGTACACTATTAGAATATGACTAGAACAAATGTTTTTGACTAGAAATCGTGACTGAATTCTTATTGATCCAAAAACGAGATTTTAAACTGACCAGCGTTTCAAAAATGATTCATCCAAGTGAAATTCGGGACGTACCTTTCAGAGAGTAGGTTGCAAGGCGGTGGAGGCAACGGGGGAGGCCTCCACAGCTTCGTGGGCATTCTTGGTATCGGCCTCACTGGTACAAGCCTTTGTCATTCAATCTGATGTACCGTCTGATGTTTCCTTAGGTAGGCAATCCTCTTGAACCGCTTCCCACATTCGGAACACGTGAATTGCTCGGACATATCGTCCTCTTTGACTTCCTCGGTTTTGGCCTCTTTCGATGGTCTGGGTTTGTGCCACCTGCGATGGGACGCCAGGTTGGCGGGACAGTTGAATACTTTGTCACATTCCGGACATCTGTATTCTACGTGAACGATTCTGGAACATCTGTGTTGTGCAAGTCCGAAGGCGTCTTCGTACAGTTCTTTGCAGAGTCTACAAACGTAGTCACCGATGTGGTTCTCTATCTTGGCGATTTCTGCTTTGGCCTCTTCGGTTACCTCCACGACGTTGAAGGCTGGATCTATGTCTCCTTTGCGTACTACCAGATTTTCGTCAGGTCCAAGTTCGCGGATGATGGTGCCAGACACTGGGGAACTGTTGTCTTCGTCGAAGTTCAGTTTCCTAGTAGCCTTGTTCGTTTTCTTGGTACTGAATGATGTCTGTGTAACCTTCTTCTTGGTCGGGAGTTCTGGTGTTGGGGAATGTTGTCGTTTGATGCCAGGCGAAGGTGTACATGGCGGTGTTATGGGAGCTTGAGTCTTCAAGCTCAAGTCCAGAGGATACGAGGTTGTCAGTTCCAGAGGCTCCGAGTAGGAACGCTGGACGTATTGGAGGTGTTGAAGATGGAACGCCGTGCTGGATAGGAAGTGCGACTCGAAGCCCAGTCTCTGGAGGACTGCCGGCTGATAACTGTTGCGAAACGTTTCGAATTCCATGTCATGGTGTTGGAATTGCATGCGAGGCATGCCTCACAGTCTTCAACGAGCGACTGGCACGGTTCTTCACATTTCACTGTTGGGTGCATTCCGGCGACCCGGATTATAAACTCCCCAATAGGGTCTGTCCCTCCGCCCCTGCGACGCCGCGAGCGTGCGCTAGGAGGGGCGTCGTTGTCACCCCTATTGGTGTGCCCCTCGGATCCTGAATCTATTGGCACGAGCCAAATCTCGTCGTCTGCTCAGTTATCCGCATGAAGATATCCTAACGGATTTTACACGCTTGATTTTCCGGAAACGTCGGGGTCAGCGGCGGGGATATGCTTTTTTCGGTTGTACAGTGTGGTCCAGATCGTAACCAAGAAATTTTAACCACGTATTCTACATCAAAAATAAGTCCTAGTTTGCCATATAAACATATGTCGGGAAATGTTTCCTCTCCGAGATACGGGGTGTTGAAATTATAGAAAAAAAAATGTTTTTTATTGATAACTTTCACACTGCTTGAAATATTTTTATGAAATTTGAGACATAGGTTTTGAGCGTCAAGAAGCACTTTTTGCATAATGTCATTTTTTTTCTATTCTACCAGTGGCGTCCGTGCTGCAGCGAGACTGAATATTTTCAAATAAATACGCCACTGGTTTTTCCGACAATAAAAATTACTATTTAAATCCTTATTTAATTTGGAGCAAATTCGGTCTCCTGACTTATTGCTGTACGAGGCACCGTTTCCGGTTAAAAAAATAAAACACATTATCATGCATGAAGAAATCGCCAAAATTTGATATTGCACAAATAGTCTTATTATTATTATTATGTACCTACCACAAGATTTTTGACGCAAAGATGATATTCCTCCCAGTGCAATTGAAAAAGAAGTTATGTACCTATGATTATTTATTTTTTTCTTCAGTCATCATCAAGTATTAGAATAAGTTTGGATGAAGCCTTTATTATTCACTTTTTTTTTTCGTTTTCTGCTCTGTTTCTTTGTTTCAGATATTATTTCGAAATGGAAAGAGGATGAAGAAATTTTTATGCCAATAGAAAGGAAGCCCTTCAGTATTAAAAGCTTATTCTGTAAACAAATTTGTCATCACAACACTACTCACGGCGAGACAGGGTTTTTTTACTGAGGTTTTTCCCTAAGCTCTAGTATCATACTCCAAATTGTATGGTACCCAGTTACACTAACCTTTGCTAAAACTCATACATATGCTATATTGTTTGATAACTAAAAATGCATTACTGATATTCAGGAGAATATATATATATATACCTACCATATCAAATTTTGGCGATTTCTTCATGCATGAGAATGTGTTTTA
Organism: Coccinella septempunctata; assembly: GCF_907165205.1. Classification (NCBI taxonomy): domain Eukaryota; kingdom Metazoa; phylum Arthropoda; class Insecta; order Coleoptera; family Coccinellidae; genus Coccinella; species Coccinella septempunctata. The sequence goes on along the minus strand of NC_058190.1, from coordinate 5,193,438 downwards.
TTTTTTTTAACCGGAAACGGTTCCTCGTACAGCAAAAAGTCAGGAGACCGAATTTGCTCCAAATTGAATAAAGATTTGAACAGTAATATTTATTGTCGGAAAATCCAGTGGCGTATCATATTTTTATCTGAAAATATTCAGTCTCGCTGCAGTACAGACGCCACTGGTAGAATAGAAAAGAAATGATATTATGCAAAAAGTGCTCCTTGACTCTCAAAACCTATGTCTCAAATTTCATAAAAATATTTCAAGCAGTGTGAAAGTTATTAATAAAAAACATTTTTTTTTCTATAATTTTAACACCCCGTATCTCGGAGAGGAAACATTTCTCGACATATGTTTATATGATAAACTAGGGTTTATTTTTGATGTAGAATACGTGGTTAAAATTTCTTTGTTACAATCTGGACCACCCTGTACTTCACTGAAGATCGACCATTTTTAGATTCTTTGATTATATCAACTGACAAAGAAACTTCAACACCCAGAAGGTACTGTTTAAATTTTAAATTTTTTTGTTGAAACATAGAGAGTATAGCAGGGAGTAAATGATTAAATTTTGAAGAAAAAAATCGTGAAGATTTTTTCATGTGAACCTTTTTGTTACCCAAATATTGTAGTCTCTTTTTGCAATTTTTTCAAATTTTACAACAAACCAGCTGTTCGAGGAGATCCAAAGTCGATGTTCAGTTGTTGTTAAAATACCTAGAGTACGTGTACGCAGAATTTATCACCAGCTAAGTGAATTTTTCTATACTAAAAAAATTAAAATTTAAACAGCTTCTTTTGGGTTTTGCAGTTTCTTTGTCAGTTAGTATATTTCTGACAAATAAAGTTATATGAATCAAGGAAAGTACGTAGGATTTGGGAGTTTTTAACCTCCTATTCGACTACAGGTAAACTCTCCCACCCCTGCTTGCCTGCCAAAAAAAAACAATTCATTTCACCAATTTTCTCAGAAACGCTGATCATGTTGAATAAATAGCAGCTCTAATTCAATAAAACCGTATTTAAATAATGACCAAGAACGCCGCGGTCATATAATCAACAGCAGCATGCGAGAAATTTCTTCAACAGTGGAAATTAACAATCCGTCACCTTCAGCAAACTCTTTTTCTACTTAAACATTTACCAATTGTACTTTTCATAACTGTAGTTTTATTAAATGAATATGAACAAATATTAAACGTCAGATTGACAATCAATTGAAATCTACAAAGTAAAAGATTATCTTATCGAATACCCCACGGGCCTTGATAAATCCTCAAAATTTTGTCGTAGAAAATCCTTTGAGCTTGTTGCTTGAGGATATTATCAAGTAACACGCCTTCAGCATGCTCTATAACAAAATTATCTCGGTATTATCAAGGCCCTCGGGGTATTACTACTGATAATTATTCAAATGAAACACGGTTCTATTTTAGTTGGGAGCCGAAGAGGGAAATTCGGGATTTACTCGAGCGTGTCAGATTAATATAAGGGGACATACCTTGGACCCTGTAGAGTACCTCTACCAAAAATTATACCTGTATATAGGGGGAATTGTCTAGGACAGCCTGTCAGAATAGTGAAGAAAAAAACGATCATTGTACATACTCGAGCGTGTCACATCAAGATATACAGGGTGTCCGGGGAGTAACTGTACATACTCATACCAGAGATAGAACTGGACTAGCTGATTACGGATTGACTATAAAAAATTAATTTCTGGATTTCCCTGACAAGCTACAGGGTGATTTTCCAACTTCATGGAAATACTTAGACCATCATAAAATCCAAACTTATTGACGGATATTATTGAAACTTAGGAGGTTCTTGACACATGCTAAGGTTCAGTCAGAAAGATATCAATTATTCCATTATTCCAGGGCCGGACTCATTAATCTCCATTCAAAGTATTCAGGGTAAAAAAACACTTTGTATTTCGAATTACAAATAATTGATAAGCTTTTAAGAAAGAAGCTAAATTATGCTTCAATTTTTGGTACCGCTCAAAGTTGTCACATCAACAATTATTTTTTTTTATGAAGTTTTTAATTTGGATAAAGTTCGAAAATTGCAATTTATTTACCTGAACAGGACATAGTCATCTTGTTGAGGTCGAAAATAAATAATAAATTTTCTTAAAAAAAGTCACTGAAGGTGAAGAAGACTATAATAATTTGTTGATATATTGGATGGCCACCCCAGACGCGGATTTCACTTTGAGGGAGTAAATGAAGGTATTTTGAAAAAAAAATTGGTGATGTGTATAGGGTATACAGAAGCATATTTCAAAATTATTCTTATGTATACTGAGTGTTCGACAACAATGATATAAACCAAAGTTACACTTCGTCCAGTAAAGAGAACAGCTGATGAACAGAATAATCAACTGTTGCGATATTTTAAGAAATAATGGCGATATGATTCGAAAGGCTGTATCCAATTCGAAAATTCGGCAAGAGAAATGTATACAAGCTGATGGTTTTAATTTTGAACCAGTTTTGAAATATCGTTGACTCAGCAATTTATTCATTCCTTTTTTTTATTTTTATTAGGTACTCTTTACTGTATTTTAGTTTTTTCATTTGTTATTGTTTCGTTATTGAAGTGCTCATTAAAGCTCTGAACTTTTTTGTAAATTTTCTACTAATACATTCGCATTTTATATTCAAACATGAGATTTTCAGTTCTCTTTATGGTGAAAAATTAAAATTTTCGAACTTTATCCACATTCAAAAATTCATAAAAAAATAATTGTTGATGTGACACTTTGAGTGATACCGTGAATTTGAGCATAATTTAGCTTCTTCCTAAAAAACGAATCAATTATTTTTAATTTGAAATACAAAGTGTTTTTTTCACCCTGAACACTTTAAATGAATATTAATGAGTCCGGCCCTGGAATAATGAAATAATTGATATCTTTCTGACTTGACCTTAGCATGTGTCAATAACCTCCCAAGTTTCAATAATATCCGTCAATAAGTTTGGATTTTATGATGATCAAAGTATTTCCATGAAGTTGGAAAATCACCCTGTAGCTTTCTAGGGAAATCCAGAAATTAATTTTTTATAGTCAATCCGTAACCCGCTAGTCCAACTCTATCTCTGGTATGAGTATGTACAGTTATTCCCCGGACACCCTGTATGTTGTTAATTACACGTTGAAAAGTATATACATACTGACAATTTAAGCGTGTCGAAAATGTGTGGGAGGGTGTCAAAGTTGCAAAAAAAAACGTCACGTGTACATTCTCTAGCGCGGTGGCGTTTTTCTTATTTTGAAGCTAATGATGCAAGAATAACGGAAAAAATATAATCTGACAGTTTTAGCAAGCCGAAACAATAAAAATTGGCCATAAAGGTCACAAATATCAGTTTTTTTGAATTATCTTCTTCCCTGGGCTTCAAATCTTTTTCGCATTCATTATAAAAGTTGTAGAGCATAACATTTTCTACAAATTTTGTCCCAAGCAATTTTTTCTACGTTCAAACATTTTTCAGATATATGGCGCTTGATGCGTGTTTAGCAATACATGCTGAAGCGAAAATTGACTCGTTGAAAAATAGTACATTCTGAGGTTCAGTCACAGACAACACTAAAATTTTCGTGACTAATTTCGAAATTGTCTTCATAGAAATAACGTGCGTTCAAAAAAATTCGTCGTCAAGTAGGCTATGAAATTTTGAACGTCGATATTTCGTGTCTAAACGTAATTCTTAGCTCGTGCTTTACTATTTTCCAGGTGAACTGTCATTTTAGCATTTTGGGTTGTTGTTGAAAAAATTATCAGCAAATTATAAAGATGGTTTTTACGGACGTGTGAAAGACTTTTACTATTGAATTCTACTTCAAAATTGGAAAGAAAATTGAAGGAAAATGGAAATATTCTGTTCCGGCGACTTCATTGAAGCCTATGTTGCTGTTGATTATTAAGAATGAATTTTTCCATTGTACTGTTTTGCGATGTGTTGACGAAACAGGTATGTTCAACCAAAAAAGGAAGTGGTATACCAAAAAAGAAAACTCTAGAGTTCAGTAATAATGAAAACATGGTGACAGAAGCTCGACAAACCTCTCTTCAGATTTTATCTCAAGTGGATTGAGTATCCGTTGGCATATGCCACCCGATTTTGAAAAAAAGATATCCATTTGTTTCCATAAAGATTGACATGTTATCATAAAATTGAAAAGGTTGTGATTACCTAAGCTTGTAGCATCCGAGAAAAAATGGAGTTCAGTATCATACTGAACTGATGCATACTGACAGTATGCATCAGTCAAAGGCAAAATGTGGACCTACTTTCTTTTATGGAACTTCAATAGCAGAACGTTATGAAGGAGAAAGCATCGTGCCTTTTTATAGCTGAATTGAATTTTAATAAATTGTGCAATAGCTATTTTCATGTAATTCAGTTCTTTTAGTTTAGTCATGGATTTTCAGTAATGACTGAATCAATTCAATATTTATAGAGAAGTAATAAACATATTATTGAGAATCTTACTGTGATCTATTCATATGACTGAAGTAACTAGAACCTTCTTACAAAAAACATACTACCACGATCAATTCAAGATTAATGTCTCTTACGTATGAAAATAGTGGACGGTTAAAATTTTTACGAAGAACTTTTCTAACCGCCTCAGATTGTTTGGATTCTTGTCATCTTACTCAATGAAAGAAATGCTTTTCGAACGTTGGGTGAAATTTACAGGTTACCTTTTCTGAAAAGTGCCTTTCCGTACAAAATTACGATATATAGGTTAATGTCATCATTGTTTACATTTTGGGAAGATTAAGTAATTCAAGGAAAGACATACGTTCAGCCACCGAACATCAGCCTTCAAAATTTCATAGCCTACTTGACGACGAATTTTTTTGAACGCACGTTACCTTGTCATTTTGACAATTGTAGATAAGACTGGGATTCTACATTGACCTTGCCCTTTCGCATGTGTGGCTAAGCTCCTCGCCTTTATCGCCCTCTATCTCGAGAACGGTTAAGAGTATGTAAAATTGCTTCAGACAAAAATTGTGTAGAATTTTATTATCTACAACTTTCATGATGAATACAAAAACGATTAGAGGTACAGTTACATCTTTGAGACCCTGCAGACGCTTTCCCCACCGCTGAAAGTGCATACATCATACAACCTTTTTTCTTTCTACCATCTAATCTTCAAAATACTCTAGGTGTCCACGACGCTCGAGTAAATCCCGATATAGCATCGTCGGCTCCCAACTATTTGGGTTGAGACGCAAACGTCACATAGGATTGTCCAGCTTCAACAAACATCCGGCAGAGTCGAGTTCATGGAATCAATGCCACAATAACCAGAATGCCACAAATTCTAGACAGACATTTGGGTAAAATGTAAACGCTCTCGTTCCTAGGAAAAAGGGGTCAGAAAATGAAGCGGTCGTATTTCCCTTCATGGGTATTTTCATTGAGTATGTACGTACTTCACCAACGAATTTCGTGGTGCGCGCTCTGAAAGGGTGCGGTATGGCAAGCATCCCCTTATCAATAGGCACCTCCTCTCCGAATCATTCCAACGGTTTCTGTCCGATGTAAATCATGGGGTTGGGATTCTCGTGCAGATGTTTATTTTTACACCCTCTATAAGTAATTGTGGATGAGGTTTGGTATCGGGAAGCCTTACACGGTGTTTTACTGCTTAATTGCTTTTAACGGTCACTTATTTCGCTATTCGCTATTAATGCGTTTGATCAGAAACACGTTTCCTGCTTGGTCAGTTGCTGTAAATATGGTGAATCACTTCCGGTACTGTTTCATTACCGTTCAATATCGATAGGAATATTTTTTCTTTTGTAGTGAGGGAATGACACCTTTGGTTTTTCAGTAGCAGCTGCAGCAAAAGCATTTTCACAGCTAACTTAGCACAGACTACATAATAAGGAGTGGTGAAAAAGTGCAACATTTTCCATATCAGAAACCAGAAAATTATTGAAATGAGCTTGGGACGAATAACAATGATATTATTTCGTTCAATTCTAGTTGTTCTTCAAATGTTCTTCAAATTTTTACCTATTGATTCTGAGTATGGAGAGATAATTATAGTAATAATTTAGCTCTTCATCAAAACCATAACTTGGTTGAAGAAAAAAAGAATATACAAGGTGAGTCTTTGATTTGACTTTGATTATTGAAGTCGATAGAAACACTTTTCTATCATTTTATCCGATTCGACGTAGATTGAATATTTAAGGCCATTTCAAGTTTTCATTCAATATATACACGATGTTTCCTAATTGAATGTCAATATTTATCTTTGTGATCTTTGGGTCCATTAAAAAAAAAAACTTTATATGAACATATGTCCTGAACGTCTTACCTTTTGAGATAGAGGATGGAATTATTTAGACAGTCAGTGGCATGACACTGACATGAGCAAATTTGATCTGTTGAATTTTTTCAGTCCGACTCACGGGTTTCACCTAAAAGATAAAATTTACGTATATCTCTGCATGGTGATATTGTCATATGTATGTATTAAGGATATTGTTATGATTTTTTTAAGCGGAAACAGTGAATCGCATCAAAAAAGTCAAGTGATCAATTTTGGTAATAAATGGTTAGGAATTTCAAAAATAATTTTTATTTCATTTAAAATCTGTGGCGTACCATCAATGTCTGCCAAAATAGGTAGGTCAAATTACGTACGAACGCCACTAGTGGAAATTAAGAAAAAAGTGATACCTACATTAAAAAATGCGTCTTGATTCATAGTATACATGTATGACAAGTTTCATTGAAATATTTGAAGTGGTCTTGTAGATATTGATAATAAATGATTCATTTTTGAAAACTTTACCACCCTGTATCTCAAAGGATAAGACGTTTAGGACATATGTTCATATGAAGTTTTTTTCTTAAAATGGGCCCAAAAATCACCCCCATAAATATTGACATTAAATTAGAAAACACCCTATATACGCAGGGTGAGTCTTTGACTCGTACAAATCTATCAACAGTAGATTGTTGAGGTCAATGGAAACATTTTTTTTACCATTTTTTCCAAATCGGCTCGGTTTTACTGATATACCGATATACGCTGTTGATAAATGAATTGAAAAATGTTATTTATAGTTCTATCTCACAAATTGAATGAAATGAATTTCGGAATATAGTTTTTCAATTCCTATCCTATAGTTTTTTAATTCCTATTTCTTATATTGATGCAAGATGATTTTTGTTGAAGAATTTACCATTCTTGTAAGTATCTGTTAATTACTCCGGGAGATACCTATTCCCAACCACTCATATGCATTTCATCTTCAGGTTAATATTTTTGAAATCTACAACTGATGTAACGTATTCAAACTTTAGCCAAAGAAAATAACGAACATTAACTCTCCTCAAGCTAGTGCATATTATGAGATTATACTGATCTCTTGTATTTTCCAAGCAAATAACTGGATTTGGTATGCCTTCAATCAGTTTGTTTAAATTTCAATTATGTTCGTCACATATTTTCCGAAGAGGTTCGACCTTGTGATAAAATACGTAATAACAGAAACTTTTACGTAGAAAGGGCAACATAGCGTTGATTTAAAACCTAAAAATGTTTTGACAAGCGTCATAACCCCATATTTTCATGGGAATGTGTCAAATTTCAAAATAAAAGTGAATGGAGTATAGTAACATAAATCTGAGTAAATCCCATGGAGAACGACTAATTATATTAAAGTGAATGGACTATAAGCAAGAGCTGCCCAAAATAAAAATTTCAACTGAAAGTCTCACTCTATTTTCGACAAGGAATCACCCCCCTTAAGTATTTTGACAACTGTTCATTTACAAGCTGTATTATCACAAGTTGAAATCCGCATAATCGATGTATTCTCGTAATGTTCACCGAACCAATTTATCGCCTGCCTATTCAACCTTCAGGGAATATATTTCAAAGCAACTGACCTAGACCAAGTCATTCAGACCCTCGAATCGTCACGAACAATACGGGCCAAGAAAACAGGTTGATAAGATGCTCGCATAACAAGGGGGATTTCCAAAGGAAGTGACTCTTTTGTGGTGCAAATCTTCAGGTTGCTTTCGGAGTCATTCCATTGAGCATCAACCTTCCGTGACGTGTTGGCAAGGGGCCCGTTATGAAAAGAATGCACCTTCATTATTGGGCGTCTTATTACTTCCTTGTGAATTCACCGACACCATAAGGCGGCACCTGTTGCTGATGTGTGCTCGTTAAAGGTATTCCCGAGGTAAAGGGTGAGATGCTTTTAGAATTTGAGTTGGCGAATATGGGTTGTTTCTTGTTTCATTTGTTGAGACGGGAATAATGATTTCGCTCAAAGTGAAAAGTGGGAATTTCAAATCTTCAAATTTTTTTTCAATTAGAATTGAATATTTTCTTCGTGGTTGCTGAAGGTTAACTATGAGGATTGAACCTTGGAGTATGTCTGGTAGCTCTGTTTTTAATATACATATAATGGAGAATTGAGGAAAAATATCGATTTATGACAAACTTCAGGTTTTTACACTATGATCGCCTCATATTTGGCCGAAAAATCGCAACCAGCTTTTATTCGTGAGCTGCAGCATTTATGTGTGGATGAAATCTTCGTGTACCGGACCATCACAGATTACAATGATACTCATTCATTTATTGATGTATCCCGTTACCGGGATTAAATCTACAAAAAGACAAAAAAATTGAAGGTGCCAACAGACTTGTACTTTCTTAGGGCTACTTGCGATTGTGTGTCCTCCTGTGACTGAAGAGACCCAACCGTGACCTGCAGATCCTTCCACACTCAGGGCATAGATCGTCACCAACCAGATCTGGCCGCCGCTGTATCCTTCTCGAGTCTCCATTATAACTGTGTACCAAAAACCTCCACTGAAACCTTTCCAACGCTAGTTGTTCCCAGTTATAATTGACATTAACTGATTTTAGGAATTGATGTAGTGTATCCTTAAACCGCTTATACTGGCCTCCTGGTTTTCGGGTCTCCCTCTGTGAATTTGCTATACAGAGCTATTTTGGGGAGTCTTGTTGTCTTGCATCCTCAAAATGTGGCCGCTCCATCTGAGTCGGGCTCTCGTTACTTGGGTCTCAATTGTTGTATAACTCGGGCGTTGCAAGACTTCTGCATTCGAAACTTTGTGGAATCATCTGATGTGCATTATCTGTCTTAGATGACGTTGTTGCGTTTGTTCAAGCTGTTTAATATGTCGCCTGTAGGGCGTCCAGCTTTCACTTCCGTAAAGGACCACTGCTTTGTAAACAACTGTCTTGGTCTTCAGATTGAGGTCGTGATTTTGGAACACTCTTACCTTAGCTTCCAGAATGCCCGTGATGCCGAATTGATACGGTTGTGTATTTCCGTGTCTAGGTTAGCCCTAGTATTTATGAAGCTTCCCAAGTATTTGATCTTCTCGACCTGTTCTAGAGTTTCATTCTCCAGGCTAATATGTGTTTGAAGGCTTTCTGGCGGACTTATCAGGATTTTGGTTTTGTCGATATTGAGTCTAAGGCCTAAAGCTTCGTATTTATGTTTATAGGTATCCAGCATCATCTGTAGATCCTCTGGGCTGCTAGCTATAAGTGCGCTATCGTCTGCATATTGAAGTTCCGTGATAAACTTTGAACGGGTTTTTGCTCTGAGGCGCTTCAGGTTAAATAGGCCTCCATCGAATCTGAATCTCATTCCAACACCTCTTACAGGCATACTCAAGTCAGCAATTATCGAGACAGCTATGGCGAAAATATTGAACAGTAAAGGCGCTAACACGCAGCCTTGTTTTATTCCAGAGTTGGTTAAGAAATGGTCGGTTGTAGAGCCGTTATGCTGTATTCTAGCGGTGTTGTTGGTATGAAGGCTTTTTCACACTGCTAAGAATTTTTCGGGTACTCCAAGGCGTCCCATGATCTACCACAGCGCTCTCCGATTCATCGACTCTAAGGCCTTACTTAAATGATACTGATAGTAGAAGAAAGTACAGAAGTTGAAGCATTAAAGGAAGGAGACATCTACAAGTATCAAGGCATAAAACAATGAAAAATCAATAAGAGCCAGATGGAAGACACCAGAACGTCAACCATGATTACGTCGACATATCTGCGTCGAACTACTGGTTGACTTCCGGAAGGTTGTTTCCTGAGACAGAGGGCTCCATGCTCGCCATCCAGAATTAGGTGATTCCAACAAGGAACTACATGAAATATATCGCCAATGATGCCTCAGTGGCGGATGATAGCTATCGTTATGGCTGTGCGACACATGAAACTATCCACCACATCACCGGGGGATCTCAGAAGTTCGCGGGCACGGAGTACAAGAATAGACATACATGATGCTGTAGCCAAGATTCGTCACCAAGAATTGGCAATAAATTACCAACTTCTAACTTCGAAAAAGGTTCCTTATTACAATTACAATTCAGATGCTGTATTGGAAAATGAACATCACAAGCTCTACTGGGATCGCACGGTTTTGACAGACCGGAAAATAACCCACAAAAGACCAGACCTCATATTGCTCAATAAAGATGAGGACAGAGCACTATTCATCGATATGGCGATTCCAAATAATAACAATCTTCTAGAAAGGCACACTGAAAAAATTTCAAAATACAGAGATCTCGAGGAACAAACCAGGAGACAGTGGAAGCTGAATGATATCAAGACCATCCTATTATCATATCATCTTCAGTCCTGATACCGAAAAAACTACTAGAGAACTTGAGGTAACTTCAGTTGGACGAAAATATCTATAAACATGCAGAAGGCGGTACTGCTGGGAACGGCGAGAACTGTACGGAAGTACATGGGAAATTCAGAGGAACCCGTCTGCTCCGACAGGAAGTGCGGGTGGATCAGGAATCCAACCGACGGCAGGAAGCTGAGGAGCGACCCGAACCCCACCACCACCACGAGCCCGAAAACCTGGAAAGAGCTCCAATAGAACTTAAACCTTTTGATATCTGGGATAAGTGGATGTTCCTCTGGAGAGGAGTCTAAAAGCCGCAAGGCTAAAGTCATACTATTAATAAGAGCCTCTACTCTTCTTCGATTCAACGTTATCTTTTTCGTTGTCCTGACGATAAAAAATTGGCTAGTTCGATTGAGATCGTAACACCATAACCATATCAGCGGATGGTATGCATCTGAATTGATTACTACTCATCATTAGTGTTCTTTATGCAGTATTCCGCATTCTTCTCTCTCATGTGTGCCGCCAATAAATGCAAAAGTTGATGGTTATCATGCTTTACAGATTGCATGATGCACGCTGTCTTTCTGTCTGTGTCTGTGCCCGGCTCATATTGGGACGCTGTCCAAATCACTTTTTCGACGATATAATGCACCAAATGTAGCATATATGTATATTGGAATTTCCAATGCTTTAATCAGGGACAACAGCTGGATAAGGCAAAAGGTCCTGAAATACTGGCGCAATCATCCTGGACTGTGTCACTCGCACAGGGCTATTTCAGTGCCTCCCAGCCCATACACCAGTCGTTGGCTAGGATCTTCAGAACCAATCTGAGATCCATAATGGCAGTTTTCACAGGACATAGTAGACTCAGAGCCCATCTAAAAAGACTCAGCATCGTCAATGACCCGCTCTGCAGACTCTGCTTAGAGGAAACGATTGGGCACATCCTCTGTGACTGCCCGGCGGCAGACAGGGTCAGACTTAGAGTATTTGGTTCTCTGAAGATGGTCTTAGAGGAACTCAAGAATCACTTCCCCTCCGACATCATTTCCTTTTTGAGTAGGATGGGACTGGAGTGTGCTACAAAAGACCTTTTGGTTGCAGTGGCAGTTTTGTTTTATCCGTCCAACACACCCAGCAATCAGTAATCATTAAATGTAGTAAGAAAAACGATAAGATAACCAAGTGTATTTGTTACCTTGGCTCCCTAGAACTCCAGGACAAGAGGGATTATGGGAAGGGTTTACTCTTCCTTCACAGGCACTTCGACATGAGGTACAAGTTGCCAGGGATGAGATATGAAGTATGAGGAAATCGAAAATTTCATTAGGAGTTTGCCCAACGTGTTTCTGAGTGCTCAGGGCCTCTTTTGCACCAATACCCCTTAAAACGAGTACTTAACTAAGTGTCGTTTAAAGTTAATGGACGCTTAGTTTTATTCCCAGTTGCACGACTGTGGCTTAACAGAATCTTAAGTAAAGGGGTCCTTAAGTTTTTATATCTAGTGATATTTGTGTTTTTTAATTTGGTGTTACTTCATCCTAATACAATAAAGCTATTTCATTGGGTGGCCGGTTGCCGATGATCGTTGTCATTTCATTAACCTTGACAAGACAATTAAGTTGTCTTGTCAGTCAGTTTCAAGTAAATTATTATATTATTATCAAAGAGTAACAACTTTTTGTTGTTGAATTAGTATTATTATTGATAATGATAAGGATTGTCAAATAAAGGGTACCTAAGTTTATATAAGTATAACACTTTCTTTGTAAGGTCTTGTGTGAATTTGTTTTATTAATGTTGAAGAGGAACGTGAAGAAAATGTCCTTATTGTCCTTGTTACTAAGAATACGATGAATGATTGCCAAACAAGTGGTGGTAATCTACAAAGGGCACTTCTCAACAGAAGAAAAGAGTTTGTTGCTAACTATAGTATGATTTGTGACACATAACAATAGGCAAAAGAAAAAGCTTGATATTCAATAATGAATTCATTCAATTTTCAGAATCCATTAAAAATGGGAAGTTCTGCAGCCAGTTCAATGAATTTTGTTAGGTTAGAATCCCGCCCTTACCTAAGTAGTCATTACAGGAGCGCTTAAATCTAAGGCTAGCTTAAGCCATTTAAATGTCATTAACAGTTGGTGCAACGTAACTTAAGTTAAGAGTTCATTTTAAGGGACACTCAACACTAAGTATGTTTGGTGCAAACGGGTCTAAAACATCTTGGAGGTCCAAGACATTATCAATTTTTCGGATTGGATTCTTCTAAAATTTTGATCAACTTCTTAACCAACCTTAAAGGTCCCATGATTAAGGCACATGCATGCAGAGAATTTTCGGTATGAATTCATGTTCTTGTTATGAATCTGGCTGGGCGATTTGAGCAATAATAAACAAGAGCAGAATTTGCTGCGTTTGCGGGCCGAAGTGAAGAAAAATTTCTCAGTTATAATTGTTACCTTGAAACTAACTAATATTACACTGTCTACGAGCTAACAAGTAGTTATTGAGAATTATTCGAGCAAAAATTTCGAGAAAAGAATTTCATCTGTACTAGTGTAATAATTACGAATTAATGAACTGAAGTGGGAGAAAAACTTAATAATGAATTTTCGTCATCTCGAATATCTTCCAAGTGGAAAATCAATGTTATGGGCACCCGATACAAGAAGGAAGCACAGTGCATTTAATCAACATTCTTATTAAATGAGGTCACAGTCGACTGGTTTTATTAAGGGTATTTCTACCTTGATGTAGACAGGTAAATACATCTGGCAACGGGGGACTACGGGCCGGAGGGCGCAGAATAAGGGAGAGTGACGCGTGGCTTATACACCCTTTAACTTTGACCGTGTATGAACAAAGAAGTGGCAGCTGGTGTTTTGTAGATCTAGAAGACCCGGTGCATCTAGGGATGTCAGATTAGGGGAATGTTTGCACCCTGTTGCTTTTCAATGAGACTCGTTTGATGCAACTTCGAATACACAATTATTTCCAGCTTTTCAAGGTTCATATGGGGGTAGCGTGCGTCTGAGGAGTTGAATTGAATTAGAATTAGGATATCGAGACGGAGGGCACGTTGTGTATGTCCAACCGCAAATTAACTATTTGCATACTGACGAGATCGAATACGAAGTCATCCAGCACAGGGAAGAAAGCAACATACGGGGTGTTCCTAAATTGGAGGTACAAACGAAACGAGGAGATTCCTTGAGTAGTCTTGAGAAAAAGAAGTCTCATAAACATGCGATCGCAAAGGATTCGTTTTCGAGGTATAAGGTGTTAGAGTTAGAATTTTATTTTAAAGCTTTTCTCTCATAATATCTATGCTCCATTCACATTTATTTTAGCAGTCGGTTGGCCATGAAATAATTTTCTCAAGTTTTTGTAACTAGAACGGAGTAAGGTTGGCACTCATGAAATGTCGCTAATGTAATAACGCCGTTGCCACAATTAATTAATATTACGAAAATGCAGTAAGTTATTGAGAAAAGAGACAGGGCTCCAGGAAGTGCTATTTAGAATTCAGGTCCGCTCATTCAAATAGTTATAACAATAACAATAACAACAACTTTATTCTCAGAATTTTCAATACAAAAATACAAAAAAATGAGAAACCGTCAACAATAGAAAACAAAAACAAATTATACGATAGTGTTCACATAGGAATAGTTTAAAAATTCTGAAATCGAGTAAGGTTCGATATCTATAATTAAATTTGTGAGTTCTTTTTTGAATTTGGCGAAATTCACTATATTCAAAATATTCTTAGTTACAGTATTATAGAATTTTATACACATATACTTAGTGTTTTTTTCAGTTAGTGTTCTTTTATGTATTGGAAAGAAAAAGGGTACAGTACGTCTTGTGTTATTATAATTTTTTAAATCCTCAAAATAATGTGGATTTTTTTTCATAAAAAGTATGCTTTCCAGAACGTATAATCCATAAAAAGTGAGAATTCCATTCTGTCTGAAATGCCCTCTACAAGTTTCTCTAAATTTTAGTCCAAGCATAGATCTTAAAGCATATTTTTGAATAATAAATAATTTACAGCCATCAGAACCATTACCCCAAATCACTATTCCATACCTAAGTAAGGAATCGAAACTTGAGAAATAGATGGATCTTAAAAGTTGCCTATCTACACGTCGGGATAATACCCTTATCATATACAGAGCACTATTTAGTTTTTTACTCAATTGATGTATATGTTCGGACCAATTCAACGTTTCACCAAAATTTTTTCGAATACTTTTGAGAATGAAGTCAGCAAGCTGATAGGGATAATTGCGGTAATCAACAGTATCTCCTTTTTTATGAAGAGGTTTTATTACGGCTAATTTGAGGGCCGATGGAAATGAATATACCCTGATATTCTAAAATCCACAATACGTCAGACGGTAGCGAACATATTCGATGTAAAAGAATTCATATAATGTTTCATCTGAATCTAAACGACTCATATTTCAGCTGAATATTTCCACAATCAGAAAGATTGTGAATGAAGAGGATGACAAAGAATTTTCTTCTATTGGGAGACCCAAAAAACTGGTGGCATTAGAAACTTTTATGTTTGAATGAATTAATGCGAAAAGTTTACTACAGGATTTTCGATGAATGTCATCGTAGAATAAGTTCCCGAAACTTGATTTTTCTATTTTTCATTTGACTTATCTATACATTGTAAATGTCTTAAGGTACCAATAAATACCTAATTATTATTATTATATCAATGCATTAAGATGAACAGCCACCAATACGCGCCAGTTGTGCTGCTTGTTTATTCATGTGAAATTTTTGTTCAAAGGTGAAGTTCATCTTGATTGAAACTTCCTTTAATTCCTTTTACTTATATTGATGCAAGATGATTTTTGTTGAAGAAATTAACATTATTGTAATTATCTGTTATTTCCTTCGGGAGATACCCATTCCCAACCACTGCATCATATGCATTTCATCTTCGGGTTAATATTTTTGAAATCTACAGCTGATGTAACGTATTCAAACTTAAGCCAAAGAAGATAACGAACGGTAACTCTCCTCAAGTTAGTGCATATTATGATATTATACAGATCTCTTGTATTTTCCATGCAAATAACTGAAATTGATATGCCTTCAATCAGTTTGTATAAACTTCAATTATATTCTTCACATATTTTCCGAAGATATTCGACTTTGTGATAAAATACGTAATAACAGAAACTTTTACGTGAAACGGGCAACATAGCGTAGATTTAAAATCCAAAAATATTTTGACAAGCGTCATAACCCCACATTTTCGTATTATACAGAAGGTCCTTTCGTTTGCATTAAAAGTGTAGCACTTTTCTACACTCGATTTTAGTATTCGCTTGCTGATTGAATTTACACAAGTGTAGAGGAGGTGTGGTTTATCTACATCTCCTTTGGACTATGTGTATTCAAACTACACTTCCTCTACACTGGTGTAAATCAAATCGAGTGTAGAAAAGTGCTACACTTTTTTGCAAACGAAAGGACCTAGAGTGAAATGTGTCAAATTTCCATGGCCAACTGGAACTGATATTCGGTCCCGAATTCAACGATGCACCGCACTGGTGCTTAGAAATTATTGAGCAGGGAAAGGAGTAGCAAAAAACTCTATTTTCAGTACGAATCATAAGCCTATACCCAGTCAAATAGAAACAATGATTCATATTTCAATCGTGAATGTAGATGAAAGTTGTTAAAGATACATATGTTGTTAAAGTATAATTTACTCACATTCATAAAGAGCAAAAAGAGCAATCTTGAAATGAAACATCTGAGGTGAACATTTTAAACACAACGACTACCTTTACCTTTTTGGCTAAATTTTCATACACTTCAAATAAAAATACATTTTATTGAGGTGCCGCAGCATTGTATCGTTATTGGTATAAAATATCACCCATTTCACAAATATATTTGGCAGCTTCCTTTCTCGATCACATTTTTTCAGTCGAGAATGGAAGAGGTTCACTTCTGAATCAAAAATTACGTCTAGCAATTCATCTGGATCAATTTACACTAAGCAATTCTCAACTTTCTCACCAGTCAGAATTGTATACTTCGCTGCTCCTTCCATTCTCAAATTCCAAGATAGTAACAATAATAAAAATAATAGTGTCTTTATTTGGAAAAAAAAAAAACAAAAATACACTTGAGGCGAAATCTAGCATGAGCTACTCCACTTAACCCCTGACAATTTACAAAAATAAAATGAAAAAAAAATAAAAACACAAATGAAAAAAAAAATAAAATAAAAAATTACAGAAAAATGAAAAATTACGAGATATCCAATGGATTTTGCCTATCTTTTCAATCTTGATTTAGAAGAAGCGCACACTATTTTTTGATAAGGAATCACTCCTTGAATTTCGTCGCAACTATTCATAAATAATATTATACGATTCGCGAACATAACCTCAAAACCCTTTTACAATGTCGGGACTAGACGAGGATCCCGAGTAAGGCCAAGAGACTTGTTTGGTAATTGAGTAATCTGATTTCGTCAATCAGGACTGAACACAAATCTCGAGTCGGGACTCTAGTCACAGCCATAAAAATTGAAAGTGAGCATCATCTAAATTTTATGGGATTTACCGGAATGTGTTCTTTTTTCTGATGAATAAATAAATACTTATGTAGTTTTTTTTTAGTTTTATCATAGAAAAAAAATTTTCCATACTGATCCGAGCTTATTCGCTCCCTGATATCAGCGTTCAATTATGAAATACCTCGCATAATAGTCAAGCAAAAAATACGAATGGATACTCCAATCCATCGAATGAAATGATGTGATATTCGAATTCTCGGAAAGTATCGAATAGCGCTTCATTTCCAAGAAGACGATACATGTAATCTTCGGTCAATTACTCAGTTGATGGCATCGCGCCTGGGGCGCTGACAGCTTACCGTAAATTACAGCCCTATGCTACAGAAATTCCTGTCGGATGACTTGTGCCATAACGAAGCAAATTGAGTTGTTCAATCCCGAATTCCTTTCTTTATTGCCAATATTTGGGGCAGCCTACAAAGGTTTCCTAGTTGGAATAGTTGAGGTGATATTTCATAACGTGTCAATGGTAATTGGGAATTTATTGATGACATCACATTGGCAGAATTCGCAAATGGACATTTTCATTTCGATCGGAGAGCTTCAAGTTGAGAGATTAATCCACTAATGAGGGTGTATTTGAAGGTGAGGCGTTTTTTTTCAACAGAAAGTAGAACTGGTCAAAATGAAGCCTTTCATCAAAAATCACATATGGAAGGAGGACCTAAAAAGTTTCAGAAGATGAAACTAACAAGTTTGATGGTGTTGCGGATAAGAGGAAAAATATGAAAGTTTATGGTCTAAAGTCAGGGTGAAGGAAAATTAATTGACAGATTTCAGCAATTTCATTTTGAGTCATTGGTGGAAGAAATATTGATTTTACTTAAACTGCTCCATGTGAGTTGGGGATATTGACTTAAATTGCAAAAAAATAAAGTTGAAATAAGATTTTTGTGATGAGAATTCATATTAATATGATTTCAAGTTGCAAATTGATTTCAGCCTGTAGGTCTGCAGCGTTTACAAGGTGGTTAAGAAAAATCGAGTAAAATAACGATATTTTATTCCCGGAGAATTCAAGCATTTTAAGACTATCAATACAATGTATGGCCTCCCCTGGCATCAATAACAGCTTGACATCTTCTTTGCATACTACACAGGAGGTTGTTGAACATTTCTTGAGGAATTTGGTTCCATAAACGGGGCAAAAGCTCTATCAGATCATTTAAGGATTCTGGGGTAGGTTGATGATTATCTAATCTTCTTTGGAGCATGTCCCATGCATGCTCTATGCAATTCAAATCTGGTGAGTGCGCATTCTCAACTATGGCTGCACGGTGTGGTCTAGCGTTATCGCCTAGAAATTGAAAAGTTTCACCAATAGCAGCGTGAAAATTTGGCACAACATTGTCAATGACATGCTCCCTATAGTGTAAGGCGGTCATATTCCCAGGACAATTGTGTAGATTTGTGCGCCCGTTGAAACGTATCTCGGCCCATACCATAACACTACCCCCTCGGAATGGATGGACTTCTTGGACATAGCGACGATTACGGGGTATGTGTGAGATTGTCCATACCCTTATTCTTCGAGAATCTGAAAATCGTCCATATCTGGATTCATCAGTGAAAAGGACACCACGCCATTGATCCTTCCAATTGATATGTTGCCTTGCCCATTCCAGTCTTTGAAGCTTATGGTCACGTGTTAATGGAACTCCTCTAAATGGACGTCTAGAACCTAGATTCACCTCTCTCAAATGTCGTCTGATGGTTTCGATGGAAACTTGGACCCCATCTGCATTTTGAAGAGTATTCCGTAGCATTCTACACGTAGATGTAGGGTTTCTTCTCGCCGAAACGGTGATGAAACGATCCTGAGCAGGTGTTGTTTTGCGTCGCCCACCAAGCCTTGGTCTTTCCAACACGGAACCTGTCTCCCTGGACTGATTCCAAAGTCGAGATATCACACTTTGGCTGACTTGGAGCCTTTCCGCTACAACAACCTGAGTTAGGCCAGCCTGTAGAATTCCGATAGTCCTATTAGCCTCAGCGTTTGTTAATTTACGTCTTGGCATTTTCAGAAACCTCGTTTCAAATCGAAGCCGTTGATAAACTGACTTCATTTCAAAATAAGAACATTCGTGAAGCATATGCAGAGAACCAAACTTCAGAAAAAAGGCGACCAGATTGACGAAATGTCTCATACTGATTTTTATTGGATCGATTCAAGTTGTTATCGAGTTTTAAATGATTTTACAATGATTTTCTCGAAGATTACATACTTTTAAAAACAATTGAATACGATATCCCTAACTCTTGTGGAGCAGTTTATTTATACTCCATTCACTTTCATTTTAGCACTCGGTTGGCCATGAAATAATTTTCTCAAGTTTTTGTAACTAGAACGGAGTAAAATTGGCACCCATGAAATGTCGCTAATGTAATAACGCCGTTGCCACAACTAATATCAATTAATAATACAAAAATGTCGAAAGGGATTGAAAAAGAGAGAAGACAGGATTTTAGGAAGTATATAGAAGGTAACCTGATATTCTAATATCTACAAGATATCAGACGGTAGCGAACAATGTAAATGAATTCATTTAATGTTTTATCTGAATCTTAACGACTTATATTTTAGCTGAATGTTTCCGCAATCAGAAAGATTGTGAATGAAGAGGATGACAAAAAATTTCCTTCTTTTGGAAAATCCAAAGAAGTGGTAGTATTTGAGAATTTTATTTTGGGGGTGAAGTTTTTGAAAGAAGAAAGAAGACATCAATTTGCTTCCATATGGTTGTTGATGACCCTCGTAAGATGGCCTTCTGCCAATGGCTTCCCAACCAATTCATCACCTGAATCGAATTTTTTCCTGATGAAGCCTGGTTTCTAGGCTCTATGTCAAAATGGTTTTGGTACAGTGTCTGTATTATCTGGACTGAACAATTCACCAAATAATATCATTGGCTTTCTATGACGAATGGGAAATATTCTATTTCCTGGAATAATGTGATGGTGCCGAACTGTATTGTCATGGCATTCAATTTCAGCAACAATACATGACTCATAACGATAATTTTAGAAGGGTGCTGTGAAATGTTTTCGAAGCACATACGAAGTCACGTGCTCGGGGAGAACTGACGCGTGCTGTTTGAATTATCATATAACATACCTTGGTAATGGGTACGTAGAAATGAATGGACTTGGCGGGTTGGCCCCTTCAGGAACTATTCAGGTTAAAAAGCATTAGTCGCGTGATCATTCAGCAATTTTTCTCCCGTTGAGTTATTGCGAGACTTCGACGTAGAATAAATTCAGTTAATCAAAGATACATAGTTTTTTTTGTGAAAATATTAGCTTAGACGGGTTTCTATTTGATGTAAGAAAATGTTATACAGCGTGTTCCAAATTTTATATATGACGTCATCGAAAATGTTTTGAATTTGAATCATAATTTCTTATAGAGGGGGAGTCTTTGACTCGTACAAATATTTTAACAGTAGATTTTGGAGGTCAAAAGAAACACTTTTTTTCCTTACCATTTTTTTTAATCGGCTCAGTTTGAAAGATACAGGCGGTTGAAAAACCATGAAAATTTTTTATTTTTTGTTCACAAATGGTATAATCGAATGAAATTAATTTCGGTATATAGTTTGTTCATTCATTTGATGAATCTTTTTCTAACATATCACCTATACTCCATTCACATTTATTTTAGCAGTAGGTTGGCCATGAAATAATTTCTTCAAGTTTTTGTAACTAGAACAGAGCAAGATTGGCACTTGAAACGCCGTAGCCACAACTGATATCAATTTTTATTACGAAAATGCCGAAAGTGATTGGAAAAAAGAGACAGGGTTTCAGGAAGTGCTATTTAGAATTCAGGTCCGCCCATTCAAATAGTTATACTCTGATATTCTAAATTCCACAATACGTCAGCCGGTAGCGAACATATTCAATGTGAGAGAATTCATATAATGTTTCATCTGAATCTAAACGACATATATTTCAGCTGGATATTTCCACAATCAGGAAGATTGTGAATGAAGAGGATGACAAAGAATTTCCTTCTATTGGGAGACCCGAATAAGTGGTGGCATTTGAGAATTTCATATTTGAGTGAATTAATGCGAAAAGTTTACTACAGGATTTTCGATTAATGTCATCGTAGAATAAGTTCCCGAAAATTCATTTTTCTATTTTTCATTTGACTTGTCCTATACATTGTAAATGCTTTAAGGTAACAATTATTAAATACCTAATTATCAATATTATATCAATGTATTAAGATAAACAGCTACAAATACGCGCCAGTTGTCCTGTTAATTGTTTATTCATGTGAAATTTTTGTTCAAAGGTGAAGTTTATCTTGACTTGAAACTTCCTTTTTCCTTTTACTTATATTGATGCAAGATGATTTTTGTTGAAGAATTTGACATTCTTGTAATTACCTGTTAATTCCTTCGGGAGATACCCATTCCCAACCACTGCATCATATGCATTCCATCTTAGGGTTAATATTTTTGAAATCTACAACTGATGTAACGTAATCAAATTTTAGCCAAAGAAGATAACGAACATTAACTCTCTTCAAGCTAGTGCATATTGTGATATTATACTGATCTCTTGTATTTTTCATGCAAAAAACTGGATTTGGCATGCCTTCAATCAGTTTGTATAAACTTCAATTATGTTCGTCACATATTTTCCGAAGAGATTCGACATTGTGATGAAATACGTAATAAGAGAAACTTTTACGTAGAACGGGCAACAAAGCGTTGATTTAAAACCCAAAAATATTTTGACAAGCGTCATAACCCCACATTTTCGTACTATACATTGTGAAATGTGTCAAATTTCCACGGCCGAGTGCTAAAATGAAAGTGATTAGAGTATACGTCTTCCAGTTTTCTCATTACGATCGTTACTCACCATAAGAATAATAAAAATTAAAAGAACTCAACTCTTGAAACTAAGATGGAACGTTTTGTAAAATAAAAGTATTTTTCTTGTTGTCTTGTATATTGCGCTGTTGTCGATTATTTGATGTCAAAAAATTAAAAAGCATTCGTGGAATTTGAAAAATTGGGTACATTGGTTGAATACAACTCTGTTTATAAGATCCACAGATGTATAGTGTCAAAGATTCAGCTAGCTATTCTGAGGTAATTTTGTTTTTCTAGGGGTGGCACAGCTCATTAGGAAAACTTAAAATTGCTATATCTTTTTATCAGGGCGATTCGGAAAAAATAGTATAGGAAAAAAGTATTTTTTTGACGTCAATAATTAAGTGTTAAAATATTTGTATGAGTCAATGAGTCACTCTGCATACATGGTGTCCCAGATAAGATGGGAAACATTTTAATGGCAAACAGAAAACACCTAGAGGATCACTAAAAAACCCCATATGTAGTATCTAGGAGTCCTAGATTCTGATTTAGTGATTTACATGGTGTTTTTTAAAATTGAATGGAAATTAAAACCACTCTATCTCCTGAACGGAATCACCGACTTATCCGAAATTTGAAATGAATATAGGTTCGATGAGGTTCCAGAAAACTGCAAATAAATATCATTCGATTTACAGAACCGTATCACATAAATTTGGACAGTTCTTGAATGTTCGCGGGATCACCCTGCACAAATAATTTCATGATTCCTTCGATATTTACGCCAACTGTAAGATTCATTTATTTAATAAATAATAATATTGCATGTCGACAGCCAGGTTTCCATGGACTGATTTTTTTTCTTTATAGTGACAATGAGTTTTTCTCTAGTGTTGTTTTTCTACATCCTACTCATCTGAAAACGAAGTGTTTTGTCCAATATTGTTTAAAATTATATAACCATCTTCCGTCCAATTATAAATGTAACATAGATGATAAAAATTTCGAAAAAAAAATCAAAGCACACTTTATAATCATCATCATCGTTGTATGCCGTTACCGAGATTAAATCTACAAAAAGACTCAAAAACAGGACTATCGGTGCGATCAAACTTATAGTTCTTAGGGCTAATTGCGACTGTGTGCCCTCGTGACTGAAGAGACCCAACCGTGACCTACAGATCCTTCCACACTCCGGGCATGGATAGTCACCAACCAGATCTGGCCGCCGCTGTACTCTTCTCGAGTCTCCATTATAACTGTGGACCAAAGACCTCCACTGTGATCTGTCTAACGCTAGTTGTTCCCAGTTATGAGTGGCATTAACTGATTTTAGGGATTGATGTAGTGTATCCTTAAACCGCTTATACTGGCCTCCTGGTTTCCGGGCTCCCTCTGTGAATTCACCATACTGAGCTATTTCGAGGAGTTTTGTGTCTTGCATCCTCAGAATGTGGTCGCTCCATCTGAGTCGAGCCTTCGTTACTTGAGTCTCAATTGGTATACAACTCGCGCGCTGCAAGACTTCTGCATTTGAAACTTTGTGGAACCATCTGATGTGCATTATTTGTCTTGGATGATGTTGCATTTGTTCAAGCTGCTTAATATGTCGCCTGTAGGGCGTCCAGCTTTCACTTCCGTAAAGGACCACTGCTTTGTAAACAACTGTCTTGGTCTTCAGATTGAGGTCGTGATTTTGAAACACTCTGTCCTTTAGCTTCCAGAATGCCCGTGATGCCGAATTGATACGTTTGTGTATTTCCGTGTCCAGGTTAGCCCTAGTATTAAAGAAGCTTCCCAAGTATTTGAACTGCTCGACCTGTTCTAGAGTTTCAATCTCCAAGCTGATATCTGTTTGAAGGCTTTCTGGCGATGAGTATGTACCTGAATTATGTGATATCTTAAATACTTAAATTTAAGTGTATATTTCTTGTAAATTTATTATCGTTTGTGAAGATCAAACTGTTGACTTGTCTCATACATTATTATATGTCAAAAAGAACTAATAGAGAGTCACTTTACTATACTCCATTCACATTTATTTTAGCAGTCGGTTGGCCATGAAATTATTTTCTCAAGTTTTTGTAACTAGAACGGAGTAAGGTTGGCATTCATGAAATGTCGTTAATGTCATAACGCCGTTGCCACAACTAATAGGGTACTCTAACAATTTGTCAAAATCAGCTGATTGTTCGTTACCGTGGGGCACACAAAGCATTTTATTATCACTATACAGAGGCATTTCTGAAAAAGCTATAGTCTTATCACTCTAATCTAACGTCGGGAAGAACATTTTTTCCAAAAACATGCACAAAATACAATACTCGAACAAAACAGCACGCGAATCAATGGAGGGAAAAGCTTGTGTGCCCCACGACAGCGAACGCCTAGCTGATTTTGACAAATCGTTAGAGTACCCTATATCAATTTTTATTACGAAAATGCCGAAACTGATTGAAAAAAAAGACAGGGTTTCGGGAAGTGCTATTTAGAATTCAGGTCCGCTCATTCAAATAGTTATATCTTGAATTATAAAATTATATTCTAAAATCCCCAATCCGCCAGAAGGTAGTGAAGATATTCAATGTAAGATAATGTATATACTGTTTCATCTGAATCTAAACGACTTATATTTCAGCTGAATATTTTCACAATAGATTGTGAATGAAGAGGATGACAAATAATTTCCTTCTATTGGGAGACCCAAAAAAGTTGTGGCATTTGAGAATTTTATGTTTGAGTGAATTAATGCGAAAACTTTACTACAGGATTTTCGATGAATATCATCGTAGAATAAGTTCCCGAAAATTGCTTTTCCTATTTTCCATATGACTTTTCCTATAAGTACATTGTAAATTTCTTAAGGTACCAATAAATACCTAATAATTATTTTTATCATATCAATGTATTAAGATGAACAGCCACAAGTACGCGCCAGTTGTCCTGTTAATTGTTTATTCATGTGAAATTTTTGTTCAAAGGTGAAGACTATCTGGACTTGAAACTTCCTTTAATTCCTTTTACTTACATTGATGCAAAATGATTTTTGTTGAAGAATTTAACATTTTTGTAATTATCTGTTGATTTCTTTGGGAGATACCCATTCCCAACCACTGTATCATATGCATTTCATCTTCGGGTTAATATTTTTGAAATCTACAACTGATGTTACGTATTCAATTTTTAGCCAAAGAAGATAACGAACATTTACTCTCCTCAAGCTAGTGCATATTATGATATTATACTGATCTCTTGTATTTTCCATGCAAATAACTAGATTTGGTATGCCTTCAATCAGTTTGTATGAACTTCAATTATGTTCGTCACATATTTTCTGAAGAGATTCGACATTATGATAAAATACGTAATAACAGAAACTTTTACGTACAACGGCCAAAATAGCGTTGATTTAAAACCCAAAAATGTTTT
Source organism: Coccinella septempunctata (assembly GCF_907165205.1). Taxonomy (NCBI): domain Eukaryota; kingdom Metazoa; phylum Arthropoda; class Insecta; order Coleoptera; family Coccinellidae; genus Coccinella; species Coccinella septempunctata. Next base: position 5,167,867 of record NC_058190.1, on the reverse strand, counting down.
GACAAGCTTCATAACCCCACATTTTCGTACTATACACAGTGAAATGTGTCAAATTTCCATGTCCAACCGAGTGCTAAAATAAAAGTGAATGGATTATACAATGGACGGTCTACGTCAATCCCCTGAGGTTAGTATTGCGCTCAATGACAAACATATTCATGGAATTTATGAAATGGCCAAATCTATTCTCGAGTTCAGTCAATAAATGATTAAAAGTCGAGCTGCTTGGGAATAGAGGCTTCACGAACAGATATAAGCGTACTGCAACTAAATTTCTCCATGAGATATTTCAACCGTGAAATTAATGGCCTACTCGAAATATTAAGTATTATCTGATATGGATTATTTCAGGGCGGACGATATGGTCCTGAATTAGGGCGAACAATGTATCCGTCACGGAATTGAAAACATCGTCATGCTGCACCGAATTTTACAGCATATGTTTGAATGGATTTACTAATGATTTTCACACATTTATTTCACACTTGATATGGGTATTATTGATTGATTGATAGATCAGATCTGTTACAGAAATATTTAGCTGGTGGGTGGTTAGAATCCCAATCACCCTTCAAAAACGCTGATACATATTTCGATAGGGAGGAGCATTTCATTGATATAGATTACAAGAACATAAACAATCTGATGCGATTGGCATAATTTTAACTAAAGTTTCAATGTTCATACGTCACAGACAAAATCTTGAACGCATTAAGGTACGTATAATATAACGTCTTTTGTATATATAACTTTATGTGTATTTCAGTTATATGATTCAACGCAAATGCCTATTAGATGTTTATGGAGAACTAAGTAGAATTTTGTGTTGAAATTGAGGTTTTAGACAATGAACTTTCTCCCCAAAATATTTCCAGGCCTCTGCAACTTCCAGTTTTAGCAGAAACAGCCTACTACTACTTTCTTATTTCAAATACAGGGTTTCTGTAAACAAATGCAAAGGACTTAGGGAGATGATTCTTCGAAAGAATAAGCAGGGTTAGTTCCTACAAATTTTTTTCGAAATCGACCACCCTTCCAAGATACAGCCTTTGGAATCTAAAATACATGCATCAACTCTCTCTGCCTCATAGACCTTTGTGTACTGCTTGGAAGTTTGTATTTATTCCGAGAAAAGTATCGACTGTATCGATATTCTGCAACAGATTTCTTTTCTCCAGAATTGAATGGGAAACCATAAGAGAATTTTAGTTTTCGAATATCTATCCCACGAAAACAATTTTTGAAGGAAAATCAAAAGGGGTTATTATTTTCAACCCCTAATAATAAATTATTTTTTTTTACGAACACTCAGTGGTTGCAAACGGTTTAAAATGAAAAATAGTCGAACAGAATTTGAAATAATTCAAATTCTCGACAAAAGACAATAAATATTTTTATCCAAAAAAAAAAATACAGGACTGCATTTCGAAACAATTATATAAAAGATGAATTCGTCCGGTTTCTATTCTCTTGTGACAAGTGTGCCATGTAAAGTAAAAATTGAAGTCCTTAGTCCTTAGAATAACTCATGTAGTTTTTCATGGCAATAAGGAAATTTCTGTAAGGGATCTGAAAAATATAGATTTTGGAGCTTGAAAGAAAAATCATGATATTTTGAGTACTGCCCTGAAAATATTGATATTTCATGATCCGTTTCTAAGAGCTTTCTGAATTGAACATAATATTTGATCGAAATCGGACCTTGCATTCCAGAGTTATGGCTTTCGCAAATTTCGGCCAATGTTCATGCGTCATCTTGTATCTTCGAAACTAATAGCCTTAGGATACAAAACAAGCAAGTTTTCTGAAAGGCCTGGATGACCTGCATTCACCTTTAAGCTATGGCCAACGACTCATGAAACACCCTGTATATGGAAACGAATTGATATCCCCTTTCAAAATCTATATGCCAACGGAAATTCCAGCCAGTTAAGATGAAACTTGCAAGAAATTTTGCCGACTTCCGTGCTAGACATTCATTAGGAATGTACACAGTGTACGCCATCTGCTAAGCTTCCGTGCTGAAGTGCACTTCGGTCCAACAGTTTATCTAATACACTGCGCAAAAAAATTAACGCACACATTTTGAAAATCTCAAATTTAATGAAAGTTTACTCTACATTGACTTTATAACTTATTTTTTATGTTCTCTCGGGAAGGTTTTGAACGGAACAAGACACATTAAATGGAAGAAAAATTCAGGATTTCACCGAATCTTATGTGAAAGAAGAGAAATTAACAATTTTCAATATACTGAAATGCTGATAAGTGATTTAATACTTGGTATTTCCACCCCTTGCATTAATTACAGCTCGGTAACGACGGTTCATACTCAAAATGAGTGATCATAAAATGTTCTGATCTAATCCTTCCCAGATTTCTCCGAGTTGGATTCCTAACTCATTAAGAGTAGCTGGATGATTTTCTGAACTCCTCAGCCTTCTATTGAGGTTGTCCCAAACCTGCTCAATCGGATAGAGATCTGGACTTCTTGCTGGCCATTCCATTCGAGAGACTTCAACCTCTTCAAGGTACTCCTGAACGATGCGCGCACGATGGGGTCTGGCATTATCGTCTATAAAAATGAAATTTTCACCAATGTATAGCATGTTCTTCAGGAATGTTAACCAGTAGTATTCAGGAAATTGCACTGAGCATATCTTTCATGTGGACGTCTGTATACAAGGGAACATCGATCACAATGGTAGAGGCAGAATATAGACTCATCTGTGAAGAGAACTCTTTCCCAATCGGCCTCTTCCCAATGGATATGCTCTCTCGCAAAATCCAAACGCGCCCTTCGATGGTCTGGGGTAAGAGCTGGGCCTCTTGCCGCGACACGAGGCCTCAAATCATATTCTCTGAGGCGATTTCTTATTGTCTGAGTGCTAATTTGCACCTCATGAGTTTGCTCAAGCTGAATTTGAAGGAGGCGAGCGGTTGCAAACCGCTGTCTCAACGAAGAAACTTTCAAGTAACGTTCTTGAATGGCAGTTGTTACCCGTGGTCTACCCTGTCCTGGTCTTCGGACATTCATACCTGTCTCCCTGAATCGCTGCAACATTATGGACACACTTGTATGGGAAACTCCAAACCTTTCTGCAATTCTTGTGTATCTCCACTTCTTCTCGCAAAACTACCGCTTGGGCACATTCCTCTTGGGTCAAATTGCGTGTTTCGCGTTGCATAGCGATCGAGTGTAGAAAATCAAACGAAAGAAAAACTATTGATCACTAGAATTGATCGAGAACAGCTGATTTTAGAATGGAGCCAATACATTCAAAATCTGATAATATCATCTTTTTTTATTCTTGCTGGGAAAAAACATCTGTATTGAAGAAAACCGTTGAAAGTGGATAACATATGCATGCATAATAATTATCATTGAGAACACCTTCAGTTGTAGAATAAATTTGAGATTTCCATAATGTGCGTTAATATTTTTGCGCAATGTATATTGTAGAGCTGGCGCTAAGAATTACGTTTGGACACAGAATATTGACCTTCAAAATTCCACAGTCTACTTGACGACGAATTGTCTTGAACGCGCGTTACCAATAAGTGAAATTTTCAAAGTATCAATTTCGGAATAGTCATTCCATTTGATCATATCTCGAAATCTCAACCAAAATCCCGATTAATGTTCAGAACATCGATAGACCACGATAACCCCCTTCATACACATAATATGTGTAAAGAAATCCCAAAGATTTCTACTATTATTATTGTTCGTAATATCTTTCCGCTACGTCGAAGGTTCCCCTTCACGGAAGCGGACTCGTATCGCCGGAACTTCTTGGGGTTTCTTTCATTCAATATTGTGTTACGCAAGGACGCAAATCCTGGGGGAACTTATCTGATTGAGACCTGTCTTATGAGGACATTCCTAAGAAGGTCGTCGCACAGGTGTTATTCACTCGGTTGGGGCGAAAGGAACCGGACGGATTCAATAGGGATTACCAGCTCAAAAGGAATCGGTGATTACGGGATGTTGGTTTTTTGTTCGTGCTGAAACCGTTGGGTATTTTTCGTTGAAGATCAACTTGTGATCAATTACGAATTTTTTCGGAGTTTGGTTTTGTTTTCGAAGATTTCATAACGATTATTCTTATGGTTGATTGGTGAATATATCGCAAATTCAGTCTGCGAGAAAGCAGACAGGACTCTTGACATTATAAGATGATAAGGCACATCAGAGAAAAAAACTTCGTCGTTTAGTAGGCTTTGGAATTTTGACGGTTGATATCATGTGACTAAACGTATGTCTTTCCTTGAATTACTTCATGTTCGCAAAATGTAAGCAATGATGACATTAACCAATACGAGGATATATTGAAAAATTCTTAGCCTACTATAGAACCAAACAAAATTTCAATGTCAAAATATTTTATTACTCAACATATTCTCCTCTTTATGGGATACATTTATTACACCGAAAGTGCAACGTCTCTAGACATTTCAAAAAAATGTTTCTTCTTCACTGCAAACCAGACCTCCACTCTCCATAGCTTTTATTACCTCTTCGTTGGAAGAAAATTTACGACCTTTCAAACTTTTTTTTCACTTGAGGAAAGAGATGATAGTCGGATGGAGCCAAATCTGGTGAATGAGGGGGGGTGTTCTAGTAATTCAAACCCTAAATCACGAATTTTTTGTATGGCAACATGAGATTTGTGTGCAGGGGCGTTGTCCTTCAAAAACAAATCACCTTAGGATAGCTTTCCGCGTCTTTTCTCTTTAACTTTTTTCCCGTAGAGTGGTCAGTAATATCGAATAGTAATCTCCGGTTATTGTTCTACCCTTATCCAAAAAATCAATCATGATTACTCCATGGCAATCCCAAAAAACTGAAGCAAGAACTTTTCCACCAAATTTTTGGACACGAAACTTCTAAGGTCTTGGAGAACCAGAGTGTCGCCATTCCATCGATTGTTGCTTTGTTTCTGGATCGTAGAAATGTACCCAAGTTTCATCCATATTAACAATTCGGTTTAAGAAGTCTACATCGTTTTCAAATCGAACACAGATCGAACACGATGCTTCTACCTTAGCACGCTTTTGGTCAATACATATACGGTGCTTAATATATCCGTTTTAGCCCAATTCGACGGTCTGATAAAATCATGTCATGAACTGCATGGATATTTTAGGCGATCGACACAGAAACTGGCCGTCCCGATCGGTCATCATCTTCAATGGAAAATTTACCTCATTTGAAGCGAAGCATATCTTCGTAAATCTGCTTACCTTTTACCCCTTTTAAATACAGGCATTTGATAATGGCTCGATACTCCAATTTTTCGATTTTCACAATTTCGGTGGACATCTTCTTTCTTTCAACTCATTGCGTAACTCTGGTTTACTTTTTTGATTTCAAACTTCACACTGGCACTTCTCATTAGTTATTGTTCGTTGCTATGGTAATGCAATATTTTTTTATGCATCTAACTGGTCTAGACTAAGTAGATATCAATACATCCTCGTATATCGTAATTTTGCATGAAAAGGTTACTAGTAGATTCCTTCCAACTTGCGAAAAGCATTGATGGAGTCAGCTCACAAGAATCCAAACAATCTGAGGCGATTGGAAAAAATTGGTAATAATTTTCATATGGAGAAGACATGAATTTTGCATGAATCGAGTTCTGCCTGTTTCAGTTATACAGGGTGTATTTGAAGGTGAGGTTTTTTTTCAACAGAAGGTAGAACTAGTCAAAATGAAGCGTTTCAGCAAAAATCACCTATGCAAAACTTTCAAATGGCAAAGTTGAAAAAAATTGAAAATGATAACTGAGATAGATCCTAGGCCGTTTTTTAGCTGAATTATCGCAAAGCAGTGGGAAAAAACTCATCTCCTGATTCGGCCTTGTGGTTTCGTTTAGGATATTGGCTCGTTCGATAGATACTTACGTGGTGATGAAAGTGGAAGCTTAGGATTTCCGAATTGTTCTTATTATCTATCAGTAACTTACACGCTTTTATGAAATGGCTCATTTCGATACCAACTGACAGAAGAGACTTAGGACACAAGTGTAAAAAATAGAAATTCAACGAGGAATCCAGCTTAACTCCTAGATATTTTGGATTGAATTTATGTTCCAAAAAAGAATTACCGAACACTAGGCTACGCAATTTTTGTATATTTTTGATGATTATTCAAATGGAAACACGAAACCTCGGTTTTATTTGGTTTAGAACGCAAACGATACTCCAAAAGTAATTCCTCATAATTTCTAAATCTGTAGATAGATCATTCTCTATGCATCTAAAAATAGAATGACGGAATGCGAGGGTAATATCATCAGCGTATATAAATTTCTCAGAAGAAGTCGTAGGGATATCACACAGATATAAATTGAAAATAAGAGGTGCTAAAACTGATCCTTGTGGAAGACCATCATTCAAAATTTTGAAATTATTATCATCAACAACAACACGAAACCTTCTATCTGACAGCATGTTTCCCAGTAAGCGAACTATCTTCCACAGATGAGTATAAAGTTTGAAATTCAAACCGTCCTTCCATACTGTGTCATATGCCGCAGAGAAAGAAAACAATACAATATTTTTACTCTCCTTCTATTTTATCCCCAATTTTGAAGTAGGATAAAAGAGTAAATGCTTTTCGTACTGTTTTCTGTTTTGATGAATTTGATCAGTTGATGGTAAAGTGTAGTGGAAAGACTGAAATAATTGAGTTTAAGGTTGGTACTTATAACAATTATCAAAATATTGAACGTTCTCTTTTTGAATCAAACCATCAATGATAACATGCATAAAATCGAACTTTTACACACTTCCGAATCCAGCAGATACGTGAATGAGTCGGAAATCTTATTTATGACCCATGGTAAGTTTGGTGAAACAAAAAGGGTCCCGTTATCCCCTAGCAACAAATACCTAACTATCCCAGATAAAAACACAATAGGAAATCGAAAGTTCGTATGAAAAAGGACGGAGAACAAATAATACGATACGAATATCTAATCAGGGTTACTGTTAGTCGGCCAGGTGTGCAGTCTGCAAGATACAGAGGGATAACTCACGTGCCTCGCAGCTGTCTAGGGGTGCAACCCCAACTATTGGTGCACACATGCCGTGACGTATGTGTCACCTATGCCATGCATTTTTGGGCCTATTGTCTGCGTTACTATGCAAATTGTTCGTATATCTGGTGCCTGCAGATAAGACCTTATCTTTTGGCGTGTGCTGGAAGGTACGAGATGAAAATTATGTTGAGGTATTTGGGTTCATTGTACCGCATCGCTAGGGATTTGCGATCCGAGCAGATGTTCACCTGGTTTCGTCTGACTCATTATGAAAAGAGTGGGTTGGGACTGGTTTATCCAATCGTCCTGTCATATTGAGCGCATCAATTAATTAATCAAGATATTTACGAATTAGATCGATTCAGACATATTTTGATGTCCAACCATAAATGAGTGAAAATACGAGGATGTATTGATATCTAGTATGCCTAGACCAGTTCCATGCATAAAAAAATATTGCGTTACTTTAGCTCATTAGAAGTGTGAAGTTTTAGGTCAAACAAGTAAACAAGAGTTACGGAATAAATTAAAAGAAAGAAATTGTGAAAATCGAAAATTTTGAGTATCGAGTCATCATCAAGTAGCGGTATTTACAAGGGTTAAGAGGAAAGCAGATTTACGAAGATATGCTTAATACCCTTGGTGATCAATGTCCATCGTATGTGATCGTGAAAAATTGGACTGCAAGCTTCAAAAGAGGTAAATTTTCCATTGAAGATGATGATCGATCGGGAAGGCCAGTTTCTGTGTCAGTCCCCGAAAATATCGATGCAGTTCATGACATGATTTTATCATACCGTCGAATTAGGCTAAAACGGATATCTGAATCACTGAATATTTCATATGAACGCATTCATCATATAGTTCACGTCAATTTGGACATGAGAAAAATTGCTGCAAAATGGATCCCCAAATGTTTGAATGTTGACCAAAAGCGTGCAAGGGTAGAAGAAACATCGCCTTAGATCTGTGCTCGATTTGAAAACGATGTAGACTTTTTAAACCGAATTGTTATTATGGATGAGACTTGGGTACATTTCTACGATCCAGAAACAAAGCAACAATCGATGTAATAGCGACACTCTGGTTCTCCAAGACCTAAGAAGTTTCGTGTCTGAATGTGTTCAGAATGGGATAATGCAATCAAGTCAGTTCATTCCAATAATTGCATTTTCGATAAAAATAGTAGAATTTGTGAGGACCATTTCAGTCTGAAAAAATTAGACTAAAACTAGACTTCTACCTTTAGCTCTACTGGAATTTTCAATTCTTAAGTTACATTCAATCAGGACAATTGGGAATTGAAAATTATTTCGTAATTAGGGGTTCAAAATCATCTAGAATTTTAGATTTTCCTAATTCAAACAATAACAGTTAACACAGTACCTATTAGTTCAAAATACTTAAGTTCAAATTGACCAAGTACAGGGTGGGCAAAATTGGTGATACCTGAACTGCAGTTTTTTAAACCAACGAGATAGAGGAAAATGAATGTGCCATTCATGTCGTTATTTTTCGAGAAACTAATAATGTCATCAATTCATTCCTCTATCTTCCTTTGTTTTTTAATTTCAACTTTGGTCATTATCTCCGTTTTCTTTTGTGCTTTTGTGAACTGAAAACATAAAACAGACACTTTTTTGATAGCAATCCAGTGGCGCACTATGATTTTTTTCCAACAGGTTTATTTGCTGAGCTGTAACATGAGGTTATGTTTTTTCTCATTATATATAACGGAAAAAAATGGCTTTTTTTTCTAAGCCATTTTAAACTACTGTTGCCATACTAAAAACACACCTTTATGTTATAGCCCATCAAATAAACCTGTTGGAAAAATCATAGTACGCCACTGGATTGCTATCAAAAATGTGTAGACTACTAGGTCTGGACCAAATAAAAATAAATGCATTTCCAGAACTCGAACACAACATCACAACATACGAGGATATATTGGAAAATTCTTAGGCTACTATAGAACCAAACAAAATTTCAATGTCAAAATGTTTTATTACTAAACATATTCTCCTCTTAATTGGATACATTCATTGCAGAGAACCTGCAACGTTTTTAGACCTTTCAAAAAAAATGTTTCTTCTTGCTCTGCAAACCTGACCTCCACAGCTTTTATTACCTCTTCGTTGGAAGAAAATTTACGATCTTTTTTTTCAGTTGAGAAAAGAGTTGATAGTCGGATGGAGCCAAATCTGGTGAATAAGGGGGGTGTTCTAATAATTCAAACCCTAAATCACGAAGTACTTGTGTACAGGGGCGTTGTCCTGCAAAAACAAAACACCTTCTGTTCTGGAGTGACCTTTTTTATAACTTTTATGAAATATTTAGAAAATCATATGAAATAGGGAAGAATTTTTCCCGGCACAAAACAGACTTATTTTCTTTTTTGAAAATAAAAAAATGCAATGACCAACTTCACACACATAAACTAGACTCAATGGAAGCTTTTTGAAGAAATACTATTGCTGTGTTATCGGTATTCCTCTTACTCGGTATCGTTAACTCTCGTTTGTCTAATTTCACCCCTCCGACGCTTTTCTGTCCGCCTGGTAAAGGGAGAACTCACGCGGAACGGCGATCTCATTCATCCCTTGCAGATATCTGCCAGATTCGTCGAATTTCGAACATGAACGTCACACCTGCAGATAGACTGAAATTAGGGCTGTTATCTTCACGGTACAAAACTTGGATACTGTTCCAATCAGAGGTATACCTGTAATTGGAAATGTTTTTCGACCTTACGAGGATGTATTGATATCTAGTTAGCCTAGACCAGTTCCATGCAAGAAAAATATTGCGTTACCAGAGCAACGAACAATAACTCCTAAGAAGTGTCAGTGTGAAGTTTTAGGTCAAAAAAGTAACCCAGAGTTACGCTATAGATTGAAAGAAAGATGTCCACCGAAATTGTGAAAATCGAAAAATTGGAGTATCAAGCCATGTATTTAAAAGGTTTAAGAGCTAAGCAGATTTACGAAGATATCCTCAATACCCTTGGTGATCAATGTCCTTCGTATGCGACCGTGAAAAATTGGACTGCAAGCTTCAAAAGAGGTGAATTTTCCATTGAGGATGATGACCGATCTGGAAGGCCACTAAGGCCAGTTTCTGTGTCAGTTCCCGAAAATATCGATGCACTTCATGACATGATTTTATCCAACCGTCGAATTGGGATAAAACGGATATCTGAAGCACTGAATATTTCATACGAACGCGTTCATCATAAGGCGTTTTCGGAAACATACTTAGGGTTACTAACTCGATCCATTGAAGTCACGTGACGGATCTTCTCGGATCACTCTCCCGGTTCTAAGTTCACGAACTTATCAGGTTAGGATTTGGAAGTGTCAGTCGTCAGAATAACATAACCAAAACGTCATTAAAATTTATTATGAACTTTACACATTTTATTGATGCAGAAACAGAGTTTATAAGAAAAAGTCGTAAGAATCTTCTTGCAATCTTGCAGAGAAATTTTATATTCCTATTGGAACTCCGTTTCATAGATAAATATTTATATACGATACAGAGCCTGTTTACATTATATTACCAGAGACAGTTCTGGGATTATTGGATACACAAGACTCTTGATGCTCCAGGAACAAGCAAGAAATTCATAAAAACTTGAGTGTTTCGTCAATAATAGATCGTTGAAATGTAAAGATCTGGAAGTTTTCTTGGGGATTGGATCATCCTAGAATCTGGAGTTCCCCAGGACTTCAAGAAAACAATAACCAAAATTTTACCGAAATTGGGAGGGGCTGCTAGTTTGAGCGTTGTAATTTTCAAGAATAAATAAATAAATAACAAAATATGGGATGATTTTATTCCCAATCAGTTTTTCTGGGTTCCTGTTCCCAATTAATAATTGGATTTTCTGATGCTTTGCTTGAATTCATTGGCGTTTGCCATATCTTATAATTTGTAGTGTGATCAATATCAATATCTATTTATCAAAATTAGGAGCAAGAAGAAAATTGCAGCTATATTGGAATTAGCTAATAAAACTACACATTCGACATTGAGCCGAATTTGAATTGAGAATAAGAGTAGAAAGCTTATTCCCGCGTTTTTCAGATACAAAACTAAACTACAGTGCGCATGCGGTGACCCTAGCGATTCGAACATAGAGAAAGGATTCGAATGACCCTGCTTTTGTGTAGGGTTACGGAAAATCAACCAGAGTCAGTGATCGAGGTAGCAGCATCGTACTTTCCGAACACGGCCTAGATGTTCGAGTTAGGTAAACGAACGCAAAGGTTAGGGATCGAATGAACCCGAGTAAGTTTCCGAAAACGTCTATATAGTTCACGTCTGCACGTCAATTTGGACATGAGAAAAATTGCTGCAAAATGGATCCCGAAATGTTTGGAAAAAGTGTTTTGTTTTTGCAGGACAACACCCCTGCATACAAATCTCATGTTGCCATACAAAAAATTCGTGATTTAGGCTTGGAATTACTAGAACACCCCCCCCATTTACTAGATTTGGTTCCACCCAACTATCATCTCTATCCTCAACTGAAAAAAGTTCAAAAGATCGTAAATTTTTTTCCAACGAGGAGGTAATAAAAGCTATGGAGGTCTGATTTGCAGAGCAAGAAGAAACATTTTTTTGAAAAGTCCAGAGACGTTGCAGCTTCCCTGTTATAAATGTATCCAATTAAGAGGAGAATATGTTGAGTAATAAAATATTTTGACATTGAAATTATGTTTGGTTCTCTAGTAGGCTAAGAATTTTTCAATATATCCTCATATACTTCATTGATTCTTATAAGGCAATACCAATAAATGAGATTTACGATGCAAAAATTACTGTAGTTCTGATGGCAGCCGCTGGAGGGCGAGAAAAACAGTATTTTTCACCTCAGAACGTCCCCTGTCAGATCTATTCTACTCTGTTTTCTGTGAAGCAACTCGTCGAGACTTACTTTCGATGAGGAAATTTATGAAAATTTTGAACAAATCGGCTCAAATATACAGCAAAGCAACTATCCAGAACAAGATTGCTTTTATCGGAGTTGACTAAATCTAGATTGTTCTCTAAATAAACATCGACTCCAATCAACAACTATCCCATTGCGGTGATCCTCGGCCCAACGTTTTCGTTAAAAAGTTTAAGGTATTTTAAATTATCTTCTCTCTAGCCCACCCCATGAAATTGTTATCGAGTTGTTTTGGATCAACAGAATCCAAACCCGACTAAAAAAACTTTGCTAAACACTCAACATCCGGGGACACAGAACAATAGAAGCCACAAATGAAGAAAAATTCATACGTGATCCCTATAAATTGTTGAGCAGTGTATTTGTGTACTATGATGTTTATTGTTTTCACGCCCTTCTCCAAAGTAGATTGACTACTTATTCCACCTACTAGATAAGCTCAACGAAAGAATGAAGAGTGTTTCAAATTGGTTTATTTTGTTTTTGTATCTACATCTGGGCCAGACATATATGATGTTGAAAGGACCCTCGATTTTTCGTGACAACTAATTTGTTGAAAACCGTTTTCTGATACCTACATTCATATTCTTATGGGATATCACTTTTGTCAATTTCGATAATGTAGTATATTTACTGAATTCGAATTTTCACTTTTTTCGAAATAGTAAGAATTAATTCAGATGCATACCATCGGCTGATATGAATATCAACAATTGTTACGATCTGAATCCAACTAGCTTATTTGCCACCGTCAGGACAACGAAAGAGAGAACGTTCCACCGAAGAAGAGAAGCTGTTGACCATGATTTCGGTCCCATTTGTCCTCGTCAGAGCAACACAACTGCTTCTCCGATGGAAAACGCTTTGAATTGACGGACTCTAATTAAATACAAGTTGTAGCCTCTGAGCATTATCAAGTACTCGAGCGCCATCTAGTATGCAACGAGATCCAGTTCAATTCCCCCAGACAGCAGACGAAGATCCATGGAAAGTTGCAAAATTTAAAATGAAAATTGGCCTGTACGAGGATTTCTCCAAATTAGTTAATACCGAAGATGAATTTTATATTTCTTACTCACTCTATATTAGTTCTCAGATAATATCCGACATGAATTAATTGAACCATCCTTATAATATCTATACTCGTCGAGAATAACTACATCCAGTTCTTGCAAAAGACACCTGACGTCTTTCTACTCCGTCTCCCTATGGAATTTCTCACATCCTACTTCCACCTGGATTTCTGTCTGTGAATTCAAAGGACCCCTTCACATTAGGATGTAAGCTTCTTACATTTGCCAAGACTTTCCCCAGATATCCCACAATGGATGCAGGAAACCTGATATAACACCTGATCAAAGTAACCAGTTTTAGCAGGTTGAAAAGCATAGTCTTCTTTGAACATTGCCCTAGTTTATTCTTATGGTACCATTTTTCATTCAAGCTTTTTTCATCATAATTTGACTGAAAGACCATTGAAATATGCATTTTCTGAAAGTATCGAACTGTAATTCAACATATATATTTATGTAACTCAATTTGCGAATAATGTGAGATTTAAAGATTTGATTCGAATTAATCTGATAGTTTGTGAAAAACTGGTCCCCTACTTTGTCTAATTCACCATTAAAATCTGGATTTGTACTGCAATTCAACATATTATTATTCTTTATTTGAAACTATGTGCAATTTTAAGATTTGGTTAGAATTGATGTTGTCCTCAAACTACACTGCGCAAAAAAAGTAACGCACATTCTGAAAATCTCAATTTTAATGAGAGTTAACACTACATTGACTTTATAACTTATTTTTTATGTTCTCTCGGGAAGGTTTTGAACGAAACAAGACACATTAAATGGAAGAAAAATTCAGGATTTCACCGAATCTTATGTGAAAGAAGGGAAATGAACAATTTTCAAAATACTGAAATGCTGATAAGTGATTTAATACTTGGTATTTCCACCCCTTGCGTTAATTACAGCTCGGCAACGACGGTTCATACTCAAAATGAGTGATCTTAAAATGTTCTGATCTAATCCTTCCCAGATTTCTTTTAGGAGTTGGATTCCTAAGTCATTAACAGTAGCTGGATGATTTTCTGAACTTCTCAGCCTTCTATTGAGGTTGTCTTAAACCTACTCAATCGGATTGAGATCTGGACTTCTTGCTGGCCATTCCTCTCCAAGGTACTCCTGAACGATGCGCGCACGATGGGGTCTGGCATTATCGTCCATAAAAATGAAATTTTCACCAATGTATGGGGCAAATGGCACTACATGCCCCTCAAGAATGTTCCTTATATACTTATCAGCATTCATAGCTCCATTATCAACGACCACTAGGTCTGTGCAAGCAGTCAAAAATATTCTACCCCATACAATAATCGATCCTCCCTCGAAACCAGTAGTATTCAGGAAATTGCACTGAGCATATCTTTCATGTGGACGTCTGTATACAAGAGAACGTCGATCACAACGGTAGAGGCAGAATCTAGACTCATCTGTGAAGAGAACTCTTTCCCAATCGGCCTCTTCCCAATGGATATGCTATCTCGCAAAATCCAAACGCGCCCTTCGATGGGCTGGGGTAAGAGCTGGGCCTCTTATCGCGACATGAGGCCTTAAATCATATTCTCTGAGGCGATTTCTTATTGTCTAAGTGCTAATTTGCACCTCATGAGTTTGCTCAAGCTGAATTTGAAGGAGGCGAGCGGTTGCAAACCATTGTCTCAACGAAGAAACTCTCAAGTAACGTTCTTGAATGGCAGTTGTTACCCGTGGTCTACCCTGTCCTGGTCTTCGGACATTCATACCTGTCTCCCTGAATTGCTGCAACATTCTGGACACACTTGTATGGGAAACTCTAAACCTTTCTGCAATTTATGTGTATGTCCACCCTTCTTCTCGCAAAACTACCGCTTGGGCACATTCCTCTTGGGTCAAATTGCGTGTTTCGCGTTGCATAGCGATCGAGTGTAGAAAATCAAACGAAAGAAAAACTATTGATCACTAAATTGATCGAGAACAACTGATTTTAGAATGGAGCCAATACATTCAAAATCTGATAATATCATCTTTTTTTATTCCTGCTGGGGAAAAACATCTGTATTGAAGAAAACCGTTGAAAATGGCTAACATATGCATGCATAATTCTGATAAAAATAATTATCATTGAGAACACCTTCAGTTGTAGAATAAATTTGAGATTTCCATGATGTGCGTTAATTTTTTTGCTCAGTGTATATGAAATTTTGCATCCACATTTGAATTATAACAGAATTGAAGTTGATAGCTACTTCTATTGCAAGGAGAAGTTACAAAAACTTATTGAATCTTCTAGTCGATCCAGAATGCATTTCTTGTAAATATGTCTTGTCATTCCTCAATTTATAATTTTCTAGGACTTTCGTAAATAATGACAATGTATGTTGGGATATTTATACGGGAAACTACTGAACGTATTTTCATGAAATTCAGCACTTATAAGTATTTCACGATGCTGATGGAATCTCTTGCATATTAGGCTAGTAAAATCTAAAACATGGTTTAAGTAACAGTTCCTGAAAATTTCATCTTTTTGGCGTGAAGGGAAAAGAAATAGCTGAAAATTCAAGACGAAAAACAGTTTTTTGTGAATAATTCAGAAAATATCCACTTTAGGGCAAGGGTGTGATGCATACACTCACATTATTTTTTAACGTAGATTCAATATCTGCCATAAAAAAATGGGGTTCTAATTTGAAAAAGTTGATTTTTCACGATTTTGTCATCCCTAACTTTGAAAGAAATTTTTTCACCCCCTGTATCATGAATCGCGATTTCGATTTTTAAAGTGGATACATCAATCTTACATCTTGAAAAATCCCAAAAATGAAAATTTTCCATCCAAAAACCTCGAAGTTATTCTTGTTTCAGCGGAGCTCTATTTTCGATTTTTTTTTTCGAATTTTCCCGCTCAGAGAGAATTTTCCAACCAAAACTGAAAAATGTTACATCAAAATAACTTGAAATTTTCTAAGGAATCTATTTCTGCAATAAAAAAATGGTGTTCTAATTTGAAAAACGGAAGTTGACGTCATTTCCGGAAAAACCGGAGGTGCTCATGCCTTGAAAATATTTTAGATTTCATCAGCATCGTGAAATACTTATAAAGTGCTGAATTTCATGAAAATACGTTCAGTAGTTACCCGTATAAATATGGGTGAGGTTCCTCGTGAAAGACCCTGTATAGTACTAATAACTCAGTGTGGAAATTCAAATTATCTTTGCGATATGAAAAAAAAAATGTAAATCGTTGTTAGGATGATTCTGTAGTCACCTCAGAAAAACAATTAATTACGGATTCATGAAACCGAATACTCGTACAAATGTTTCAGAACAATGGCACGGATAATAACAGACTAAGGATAACCTAAGTGGAATTTACGATTATGAAACATTCTTCTATTAAAGACCCCAATCCTTAAGTGAATTGAGTATAATAACTGAAATTTTCATGTAATTGTTATAGTCACGTCACTGTTTATTACTTCGGTCAATAAATGATTGAGAGTGTTTAGGGGAGCTCTTAATTTATTAATTACTCCTGATATCCGAATATTTATCCTAGATAGAGTATTCCATCAATATGTATTTGCATAATAACCGGGGAAATAGAATAATTTATGGTGATATATGGTGGCCAAGTGCTGTTATTTACTTTCATAATTTTATTGAGCCTTTCCATTATCAGTATCATTTTGCATGGAATTTTACAGTCATAGAAACAAGAGATTATTATGATCACTCTCCCTCTGATGGAGCCGATAATTAAAAGGGAGACCCTTAGAGGAAGATTTTTGCTTTTTTTTCTAAGAATTAGGGAAAAACTTCCCATCATACTGTTTGGTAGATTCATTGACAGAATTATCTACCTTCAAAACTATTCATTATTGGTAGAAATTTTTATTATTCCGGAAAGTTCATGTAACATTTTTGTCTGGAGAATCTGAAAGTTGAATCTTCTTGAGGGTTCTTTTTGCTCAAAACCATTGGTTTACTACAGCCCATTCACTTTTATTTAAGCACTCGGTTGACCATGAGATAATTTTCTCAAGTTTTTGTAACTAGAACGGAGTAACGTTGGCACTCATGAAATGTCGTTAATGTCATAACGCCGTTGACACTAACTAATATCAATTAATATCACAAAAATACCGAAAGTGATTAAAAAAGGGAAAAGAGAAAAGACAGGATTTCAGGAAGTGCTATTTAGATTTCAGGTCCGCTCATTCAAATAGTAGGTAACTCAGATATTCTAATACCTAAAATATATCAGACGGTAGCGAACATATTCAATTTAAATGAATTTATATAATAATATTAATAATAATAATATCTTTATTCCACTAAATATACAGTGACGTTACCTACTTGAAAAGTTTTATAGTGAACAGAAAAATAGAAATACAAATACTCAAATACATATAAAACAAAAAATTATAGGACCCTCATTGCCGAGACGAACTCACTCACGCTATAATAAGAGCCATTGGCGAGAATCGATCTCAGTTCACGCCTGAACTCCGAAGGACGTTTTTCAATTAAATACATCGGTAGAACATCATATATCTGAATACCCGATATCATCGGAGATTTCTCATGAAATGCATGGTTCAAGCCCGAGTGGTAGAATCTTCGACAACCGCGAGTATCATACGAATGGTGGTCACAGAGTCTAGATCTCCTGAATCTCATGTCATGAATATAAATCATGAGGTGGTAAACATACATGGATGGAAGTGTCAGGAGTCCACGGGAACGAAAGTACTCCCTACACGAGGTTTGGGGATCGAGCCCAAACAACGCGCGAATAATACGCTTCTGCAAAACAAATGCTCGGTGAGATCCCGCAGCACGCCCCCAAACCAGCAGACTATATCGCAGTTCTGAGGCGATGTTTGAGTGATAGAAAGTCAGAGCACAACGAAAACCAACATGTCTTTTTAGATGACATAGGGTATAGTAACATCTATTCAACCTAGCGCAAACGTTGGCGATCTCAGATGTCCAGCGCAAATGTTTGTCAAAAACGCAGCCAAGAAGCATCACCTGATCTGACAGCCTTAGAACAGCACCTCCGAAAACAAGACGAGGTTGGCAAGGCTCCCTATAAGGGCTGTGAAACTCGATACAAACAGTCTTCTCATTATTTATAATCAAATGGTTGTTATCGCACCACTTTGAGAACTGGTCGAGCACAGCGTCGCACTTCTCCTTCAATACTTTGGGGGACGGATCACAACACCAGTGTCATCAGCATAGAGAAATACCTCTCCATCAAGTATGTATTCAGGTAGATCGTTAATGAATAGGAGGAATAGCAACGGTCCCAATGAACTTCCCTGTGGGACTCCGAATAAAATGTCAAATTCCCTTGAAATAGAATCCTCAACCCTTACGCCAAATCGCCTATTGCGCAAGAAGGATATGAGCCAATCATTCAGCTTGCCGCGAATTCCCAAGCGATACAATTTTCTCGAAAGAAACAGCGGATCAACACAATCGAATGCTTTACGCAAGTCGAAACTAATCATTGTGACATAATGACCGTCATCCAGCCTTTTGGAGATGGACTGCACCATACTACAGATGGCAGTTGTAGTGGATCGGCCAGCGCGGAAACCATGCTGACACTCGGTGAACAAACCGTGACCCTCAATGAAATCAACCAATCGTGTATAAACTGTCTTTTCAAAAATCTTAGAGAAAACACTCAGCATAGTGATTGGTCTATAATTATCAACTAAGCCACGATCACCCTTTTTAAAGATCGGGACGGTCAAACCCATTTTCAACGTGTCAGGAAATGATCCGTTCGAAACAGAAAAGTTTATTGTATCTGCCAAAATGTCGCAGATATACGGGGCAGATTGTTTCACAACTCGAGTTGGAATGTCGTCCCAGCCTGCTCTTGAACGATTTGGTAATGATGCTATTATACGTTCAACTTCCTCTGGAGTAACGGGATGGAAAAACATAGAATTTGAGATGTTTTTGGACGTGGTGGAGCACTCAACCGAAAGAGAAGCTGGAGGGAAACGACCAGTAATAAGTCCCTGGGCAGCCGAACTGAAATATCGACCAAAGAGGTCGCACAATATTTAAGCATCCGATATTTCCCGATCACCCTCGTACAATATGAGGCCTTCACGGGAAACACATTTATGCCGAGCCGAGTCGATAATTCGCCACGTTGTTCTCATCTTATTTCTACTAGCATCAATCATATCATCAAATATGCCCTGACGATAAGACAGAATCATATTGTTTACCTCGAACTTCAACAGATCTCGATTATTACGTGTTAGTAAACAAGGAATGTTAGATGCTAGCCAAGTAGCGTGTTCGAGCTCCAGAATTTTCTGTCCCAAATTTTCGGGAAATATTGCAGATTCGATAGCAGGACAACACCTTACATTTCTCAGCCGCTTCGGAAAAGCGGCATTAAAACACCAAAGGAAGTCCTCATAAAACGAGTCGAAATCATCGTCCAATCGGTGTTGTCGGTCCGTCAGAAGATTCCTACGCAGAAGGAAATCAAACTCGGCAAACCCGAAATCGGAGAACCTACGACGAAATACCCTCCTAAATGTGTGTTGATGGGGTAGCGTTGTTTCGTCCTTGAACGTGACAACTTGAACATAGTGATCTGAAAAACCTGCATGATAATTCAAAACATTTACGATCTGGGGCCTATCATTTCCACATATTACATAGTCAACGCTACTTTTGGATGTTCTGCCGTTGCAGTCGGTAAAAACTCTGGTGTAGGAGGAGATTAGTGAACGCAAACTAAAATTTCCCAAGATAGAAAAGAAAGATCTCGTTGGTGCGGCGTCTGGTGAACACTCATCTATATTGAAGTCACCGCAAATGAAAACATTGTCAAAATTAACGAGAACTAACGAAAGCATTTGTTTAAATCGATTTTCAAATATCTCCAAATCACCGCTTACTGATCTGTATATACAGACAATGCATGTTCGACCATAAGAAGCGCCACAACACTCAAAATTAAACTCCTCGCACAAAAGCTCCAAGTATGAGATCCTTGAACATTCAGTTTCAATAGTTGATCTAACAAAAATCACACTACCACCGTGGATGTGATCCCTTCTACAGTATTCAGCCACTCGGGTGTAACCGCTCAAATTAAAACAATCTCTATCGTGCATTTCAGTGATCCAATGTTCCGTAAGACAAACAAAATCTGGGAAATCATTTCTGAGTAACAAAACGTCAATTAATTGGTACTTATTAGAGATACATTGAGTATTAAGATGCAAAACTTTCAGTGAATTAGGTTTACTTGCGTGGAGTGAACCCGCCTCAACAGAAGAGCCCAAATCAATCTGACGACCCTGTCCTGTGGGGATTTCCACGGGCGCCTCTTCGTCCAGGAAAAAAGTACCTCTTGACAAGCATTCCAGACGGCCAAAAATCTGCATTGTATAAGTCATTCTCAAGAGAAGGATCAGCTCCTATTCTGAAGCTGGAATTTGGTCCCTTAGTATCAAGTTTGACGATATCAAAAGTATATTCTGGTGTCTTAGAATTGAGGTAGTTGCGGACATCGTCAACGGTAGTGCCAGCCTTGCATCTTCCGACATAGAGCCATATATTTCGCGGAGTGGCCGCAAAACCATCAGAAGTCTGGACACTGCCATTCCCAAAAATTACATTTCCCTTACCGGATGCCTTCGCTGGCTTTCGTACCCTGGATTTCTCAGGTTTTCCCCCAGCATCCGAAGTCGGTGGTCGAGGAGACGACAGCAACACCGCATTAGTCATCATTCTGGTGGATGTGGGATCCGAAGATGAATTCTTATCAGCTTCTTTACGGTCCAGATGAACTGTGTTATGATTAACTTCAGCCATATGCAGTGCCAACAATCGCTCGTTTTTATTCTGTAGATCGTCGATTTTCGTTTCCAAAATACGAATGTGAGATCTTAACTCAGCTGTGGCTGTGTTTATTTTTTCTTCAATAAAATCCTTCAGAGCAGATATCACTGAACTAAGATGAGAGTCCTCGCTATCGTTTTGGCCTTTTAGGTGCAAATTGTATGAGGTTTTCGACATATTCTTTAAAAGAAATCGTTAGGCACACACATGCACAACCGCTCGCTTCGACGTTCGAATAAAGTTTCATTTGAATCTAAACGACTTATATTTCAGCTGAATGTTTCCACAATCAGAAAGATTGAGAATGAAGAGGATAACAAGGAATATCCTGCCATTGAGTTAACCGAAAAAGTGGTGGCATTTGAGAATTTTATTTTAGGGTGAACGAATGCGAAATGTTACTACAGGATTTCCGATAAATGTCATCGTAGAATAATTCTTCATATGTCTTGTCCTATATATTGCAAATGTTTTACGGGATCAATGAAAATATACAGGGTGATTCATAACTATTGGGACATAGGCTAAGGGCAGATTGTTTGAACCGAAATATGGCGATAGGACCAAATATACCTCAATAAAATATTGCTGTGGAAACAGATAGAGGGCGTTAAATTTGAATTTTGTTTTAGTTTTTTGCTGATAATTTCACTGTAACATAAAAAGTATAAACTTAAATTAAATGTTCTACGTGGCCTCCTCTTCTATGCCTTTTCTTATTCTTTTAATAAAGGACTATCAAACTTCGAAGAAAATATTATTCTACCCCCTTGTAAAAAATTCAACTTTAACGCCCTCTATCTTTTTCCACAGCAATATTTTATTGAGGTATATTTAGTCCTATCGCCATATTTTGGTTCAAACAATCTGCCCTTAGCCTATGTCCCAATCGTTATGAATCACCCTGTATAATTATATCAAATTATTATTGTTATTTTTTAATTCATGTGAAATTTTTTTTTGAAGGTGAAGTTCCTCTTTCTTGAAACTTCCTTTGATTCTTTTCATTTCCATTGATGCAAGATGATTTTTGTTGAAGAATTTAATATTCTTGTAATTATCCGTTAATTTCTTTGAGAGATACCCACATTCCCAAACATTTCATCAAATGCATTTAATCTTTGGGTTGATTTTTTTGAAATCTACTTTTGATATAACATATTCAACCTTCAGCCAAACAAGATAACGAACATTAACTCTCCTCAATCTACTGCATTTTATGTGTCAATAATTCAATTTTCGTCCATAGCAAAAATAAATATATTTAAGAATTGATCTCATGTATTCTTCATGCGAATAACTACATTTGATATGCCTTCAATCAGTTTTTATAAACGTCAATTATGTTCTTCACATATTTTCAACTTCATATTTTCCGAAGTACAAAATACGTAAATACTGAGACTTTTAGCTACGTAGAAGGGACAACATAGCGCTGATTTAAAACCCAAAAATGTTTTGACAAGCTTCATAACCCCACATTTTCGTACTCTATAAAGAGTGGATGTGTCAAGTTTCCATGACCAACCGAGTGCTAAAATAAAAGTGAATGGAGTATATATATACTCTATGGTAGAACCCAGTTGATACGATATTTGGCATGTGTCCGTTATTGGCGGCCGTGAACATTTGTCAAGGGCCAGCAGTTATTTTTGTGATATTTTCTATATGTATTGTATCCCTTCTGATGCAAATTACTCCTTGTGGTTCTAAAAAGACTGAGGGTTGCTCTTGTTTGGTTCAGAGATCTTTCTACATCACATCACCAAGATAATTTTGTCCGGCTGTTCTTTTCATTAGAAGATCATCAAGTTTTTTCTCTTTCAGAAAGAAGATCAGATATTGACCTAAAGATATGTGAACTGAGGTCCTGATGGTTTTAATGACCTACCATAACTTCCTGACTTTCGCTGAACTTTTATATTATATATTATAGCGGACTTTTCGCTTTGACATCACAGAGTGTTTTTCAGTTTCAATTTAAATTGAATTGCACATCATTTAAAAAAATATATTAGTATTATCGATAGTGCCCAGACTGTCTTTCAGATGCTCATAAATTTTAATGTCGTCTAAGACTTGTCTGACCTATGCAAAGACCCATTAATTTTTAAACTAACTGACAAAGAAACTGTTACACATAGAAGGATCTGTTTAAATTTTAAATTTTTCTTGGTAAAACGTAGATATTTCTTCATAAACTTTTTAGGGTCTTCAATCTCTGAAACAAAATCAATTAAAAATGAAATCAACGATTTGCTCCTACGTAAATTCTTGCACTAATTTGACAGGAGCAAATTAACTAGAAAAAATTTTTGCCTGACAATGAACTGAAATTAAATAACGTTGAAATTATAATTTTAAGTTGTAACATTTCGGAGTCTATATCAGACTCCTTCATCAGACGAAAAATCTATTTTCGAAAATCTTCTGAATTGTGGCTTTTGTTTGACATTAATTGTCAATACATAGAAACAGAGACTGCATAGAAACGTTGATTCATTTAATTTTGAAATTACCGGATGACAGTTCCTTCTTTAGTAAATTGATCCAAATATGATCTATTCCTACCGAACCATTTGCCGAATTATTATCTTGATCTAATAGAATACACGTAGACTCTTTAATTTTTCGTTTATAATGGTCTGGTTCCGTCATTAAAATTTTAGTGTTGTCCCAATCTATCATGTGGTCTCCCGTATTAGAACAAATGTGATCGATTAATTTCTCTATTTTTAATATTATTTTTATGTTCGCGTTTTCTTATTTCTAGAGGTCAGGACGTTTCACCTGTATAAGTTTTACCACAAATACAGGGTATGTTGTAAATACAATTCTTTGATTTTTGTTTTTCGTTCGAAGGTTTAGTTTTTGTTAATATAGATCTTGAATCATTTTGCGTTTTAAAAACAGTTCGTATGTTGAACTTCGAACCGATTCTTCTTATTTTTTCTGAAAGGCCATTAACATAAGGAATTACATTCAATAAATTCGGTTGTTCTTGACGGTTTGTTAGTTGTTCCTGATCATTATTACGATTTTGGTTAGTCATTCTTCTCTCTAAATTTAATATTGTTTTTTCAATAAAATTTTCCGGGTATTGATTATCCCTAAGAAAATGTTTAATGAAGTCAACTTTATTATTTCTAATTTCGGGTGTAGATGAAATTAAATTAGCTCTATCATAAAGTGTTATAATTATACCTCTTTTGACACTTACTTGGTGATTGGAATAAAAATTCAAATATCTATTAGTATGTGTCTTTTTTCGGTATACGCTCGTTTCAAAATAATTCGAAAACTTTTTTATTGAAACATCTAGGAATGAAATTTTGTTATCCTGCTCTAATTCCATTGTAAATTTTATTGTAGGTTCTTTGTTGTTAATATGATCAAAAAAATTCTCTAGTTCATCTCTACCATGTTGCCAAATCACAAAAATATCGTCTACATATCGCCACCAAGTCTTTGGTTTTAGTGGGTATGTGTCTATATATTTTTGTTCGAAAGATTCCATGAATATGTCACTCATTACTGGTGATAAAGGAGAACCCATAGCCATACCAAATTTTTGTTTATAGAAAATATCATCTAATTGAAAATATGTGGAATTCAGAGATTGGGAGTGAAAACCCTAAGAAGTTTATGAAGAAATGCTTCATGTATCAGAGCCGTCAAAGCCCGTGGGGGCTGGGGTAAATTTCTAAGCTTTCTACCCATGATTTCTCAAACATACTCAATGGGCGAAAGATCGGGGGATCTGGGCGGCCATGGCAAAAGATTCACATGGGTCGCTTCAAAAAAGTTTAAACTAACTCTGGCATCATGAGGTCGAGCATTATCTTGCTGAAATATTGGATTCTCGAGCCTGTTAAAGTAAGGGAGAACATATGGCTCTACTATTTCTTGAAGGTCTGTCATGTTACCTCGAATAAAGACTAAAGGTGACCTTCTTCCATGTGCAATAGCACCCCATACCATAACGCCTACTGTCCGGTGTACATGACGCTCAACATCGAAATGAGGTTCACGTCGTTCTCCTCGACGTCATCTAACCCTTCTTTGGCCATCATGTGCATCCAAGGAGAATCGAGATTCATCAGAAAAGACGACCTGATGCCATTCCACATTTCAATGTTGTCGTTCTCTGCACCACTGTAATCGTTGCCGGCTATGCTCAACAGTGAGAGGTAACACAAGATGGGGTCGATAACGCTGCAATCCAAAAGACCTTATACGGCGGTAAACCGTTCGAACAGTTACAGGATGGCCTTGTTCTCCTAACCACTCATCAGCCAAAGATCGAGTTGTCGCAGATCGATCTCTAATGGCCATAAGTCTTAGACGCCGATCTTGAACTTCATTAGTGCCCCTTTGACGTCCGGTGCCTACTCTTCTTCGATTTTAGGCATTATTAAACCACGCTTGACAACATGTCTTAACAATAGTTGGATTTCTGTTCGTACGGTTAGCGATTTTTCGAAATAACAACCGTAGACTAATAATAATTCGACCTCTTTCTCACTTAGCTGGCGATAAATTCTGAGTACACGTGCTCTAGGTATTTTAACAACTGAACATCACCTTTGGATCTCCTCAAACAGCTGGTTTGTTGTAAACTTTAATAAATTTGCAAAAAACTACTACAATATAAGTAACAAAAAATGTTCACATAAAAAACCTTCACGATTTTTTTCTCCAAATTTTAATCATTTACTCCTTGCTTTTTTATCTATGTTTTACGAAAAAAAAATAATAAAAATTTAAACAGCTTCTTCTGGGTGTTGCAGTTCCTCTGTCAGTTGGTGTATTTCAATTTAGTCACTTTCTGTTGAGTGCATATGGATGTTACTTGATGATTCTCGCTTCACAACCGATTTGTTCCTGTGTGGAAATACGCACTGCCTCTTTATTAATAGGAAGTTTACACCTTTCGTTTTCACCCTCTTCCACTCGTATCTTCCATGGAAGTATTTACTATATCGGTATCGATGAACTATTACTATTTCCCCATCTATGATTTTAGACGTGGTGGTCTACCAGCTGCATTGACGTCATTGTGCACCAACAGATGT
Source organism: Coccinella septempunctata (assembly GCF_907165205.1). NCBI lineage: Eukaryota > Metazoa > Arthropoda > Insecta > Coleoptera > Coccinellidae > Coccinella > Coccinella septempunctata. Next base: position 5,141,841 of record NC_058190.1, on the reverse strand, counting down.
CCGTTCAGGAAATGAAACCATGACTAGGGGTGAATCTGATTGAGCGTATTCCACTACGATTTACGATACGCATCGATACCTTGATGGCCTAAGTGGGTGGAAGCATTTGTTTCGGTAGTATGCGTGGAATTATCACTTGCCCACATTTTAATATTTTAAATTTCCATCTTGTGTGGATTTTCAAGGATGTTAGTGACTTCTTATCGAAATTGGCTTAAGAATTATGATTATCCCATAGTTGAGAGGATTTCTAATTCAATTGAAAAACAGCTCAATGACAGTTTTTTTTTCAGCAGTTTATGTATTGGGAATACACAAAATCAGCTTTTTTGGATCATCTCCTCTCCTGGGAGAGGAGATTCATCATAAAAGTTTTAGAGCATAACATTTTCCATCAATTTTGTCCGAAGCAATTTTCTCTACCTTTGAACGTTTTTGAGATATATGGCGATTAATGTACCTACATTAGACTGAGTTTCTACATTGACCTTGGCCTTTCGCATGTGTGGCTAAGCTCCTCGCCCTTATCACCCTATAACTCGAAAACGGTTGTGGGGATGAAAAATTGCTTCAAACAAAAGTGGTATAAAATTTTATTATCTACAACTTTCATTATGAATACAGAAACGATTAGAGGTAGAGGAAGGGAGATATTCTGCAAAAATGCCTTGTGATCATCTTCAGTCAGATTAAGTGAAATAAATAGAGATCTTCAATTCAAAAAAACAAAAGTTGAATAAGAAAAGAAATCAAATAGTGCCAATAAAAAGCAGCAAATTTTTCCATATTATATAGTTCCATATTATTATTATTATTATATTCAATAATGAATTAAAAAAATTTCTGTTGAAAAGTTCAGTGTTTCGATTTTCTGTATATCTTGAAACCATTCTTTGAAAAATTTCAAGCAACTGTACTCTGTCTGAACAGTCTGAATAGTTTATAGATTGTGCTGAAAGTGATGTTTGATTTCCAGATCAAATATGGGTATACCTTTTACAATTGAGGGCCAAATCTACTTCTCATATCACCAAATTTTATTTCAAGATATACAGTGATAACTATGACAAGTTCTACTGAAAAACATTACTCATAATTATGACAACTTGACTAACAACATACAGGGTGTGGCGTAATGAATGGATAATATAGAGCCTGCAGGTAGAGGACTCTATGGCGGTTCAGAAAAAGATATTTCACGTTTAGTAAAAGTGCCTTGGTTTTCGAGATTTTGGAGATTTTCGAAAATTTAAGAGAATTACACCCTTCGCCACACGTTTTGCAGGCAAGACTCCAAATGAAGGAATTTTTTCAAACTGTTTTTTGGATAGTATTCCTGGATAGATGATCTATCGAATGTAATTAATTATTTTTAAGGTGCCTGAATAGTTCTTCATGAAAAAAAGATCTGATTCAACTTTTCTTCCGTTTTGCTTATTTTTTTTCATAAGTTCAACCTAGAGTGGTTACCTGAGAGCCAATGCAAGAAAAAACATGTCCTTTTCATTGAGATTCCGAAATGGTATAACTCTCTGTATTATCAGCATTTAATACAAAATAAATTCCTATTGCAATCAGTTGATGCCTAGTTTAATGTAAACACTGTTTCTGAAATTTTTAGCAGCTAAAATGAGAAATGCAAGCAGAATAAAGCAATCATCTATAAGAATGTATTGAAGCTCATGGTGGCCTCTTAGAGCATCTTTTGTAAAATTAAACTCAATGAAACGATACTCATTTTAAAATTTGTTATATGCAATGCTATGATGAAAGTGTAGACTGTAGAGCATGTATCAGAACTCATGGAGGCCAATTTAAACATCATTAGTGAAACTTTATTCAATGAAACCATATTTTAAAATTGTTATTTTTTCTCGTTTTCTTTTATTATTTAACCCTAACGTTGTGAAATCAATATTTTCAGGTTATCAATTAAATTTCAGGATTTTTGCAACAAAGGTCTTGACTCAATGTAGTAGAAATTAATTTTTAGCTTTTTTCTTAATTACAAAAGTGCTAAAATTCACTTCGTTATTTGAAATTCGCTTAAAAACTATTAACTTTATAACTATAGGGCTCAATAATGAAAGAACACGAGAGAAAAAAACCAATTTTAAAATATTGTTCAATTGAATCGAGTTTACAAAAAGTGTTCAAAGTGGGCATCAGGAGCTCTACTAGAGGCTTTACGACTTCTTATGAATAATTGCTTTATTTTGCTTTTTAAAGAAAAAGGCTTACATCAAACTCTGCCTTGAATAATTGTAATAAAAATTTATTTTGTATTTAATGCTGGAAATAGAATGAGTTATACCATTTCAGAATCTCATTGAAACAGGCATGTTTCCTTTTGCTTTGGCACTCAGGTAATCATATTATTTTTTACACCACGCTGGGTTGAAAATTTGAGTTAGATCTTTTTTTATGAAAAACTATTCATGCGCCCCAAAAATAATAATTTACATTCGATAGCGCATCTATCCTCCTGGTTACTATCCAAAAAACAGTTTGGAAAAATTGCTTCATTTGGAGTTTTGTACGCAAAACAAGTGACTAAGGGTGTGATTTTCTAGAATTTTCGAAAATCTCCAATATTTAGAAAACTAACGCACTTTTACTAAACGTAAAATTTTTCTGAACCGCCATAGAGTCCTCTAGCCGCAGGCTCCATATTATCCATTCATTACGCCACACCCTGTATATTCGAAACACAAAGTGGGTGTATTCAGATTGTTTTTGGGCTAATTATATGATAATGTTCTCGTATGATATATATTTCCTTTTGAGATTAAGACGTTAAGACAACTGATCTTTGTGTTTAAACAGAAATATCAAACATTCTTAAATATACAAGGCATATAGCGTTAAATAGCATTCTTTCTTAAGTGTCCTCTACACGATTCTCCAAACGTTAATCTTTCCATTATTCGTATGGCTTTCTTCTGGAATATTTTCTGTGCCTATTATCCACATCATCCACATGTTTTCTAAAAATAAAGTGTTCAAATGCCTTTTTAGGTCTCCCAATAGAAGGAAATTCTTTGTAATCCAGAATCCTCTTCATTCACAATCTTTCTGATTGTGTGGAAACATTCAGCTAATTTTAGCTGTATTTACAGGGTGATTCATAACTATTGGGACATAGGCTAAGGGCAGATTGTTTGGACCAAAATATGGCGATATGACCAAATATACCTCAATTAAATATTGCTGTAGAAAAAGATAGAGGGCGTTAAAGTTGAATTTTTTTTTCGTTTTTTGCTAATATTTTCACTGTAAATTTTTTCATTCGCTTTTAAGAAAACACAATTGAACAGTTCAGAGCATCGGAAGGGGATTTGAAGTAACGATTTATTTATTTTATTCATTTATTTCGACGATGAAGCATAATTGAAAACAATGTAACATAAAAGGAATAAACCCTAATTAAATGTTCTACGTGACCTCCTCCGACTTCTATGCCTTTTCTAATTCTTTTAATAAAGGACTCTCGAACTTCGAAGAAAATATTATTCTGTCCCCTTGTGAAAACTTCAACTTTAACGCCCTCTATCTTTTTCCACAGCAATGTTTTATTGAGGTATATTTGGTCCTATCGCTATATTTCGGTCCAAACAATCTGCCCTTAGCCTTTGTCCAAATAGTTATGAATCACCATTAAATTGAATTCTCAAAGATGAATCATAATATAAATTCACATTCATTGAATATGTTCGATACGGTCTCATATATTCAACATCCTTTTTTTAACTTGAAGAACGTCGGATACGAATAATCCACGAACTCCTCTCGACATCAAACTTCCATCGAATAAATATCCATGGGGAAAATCAGGAAAATATGTCAGGCTACAGCAATATAAATATCGTAGCCCGAGAGTTTTACTGTTGCGCTAAAACGGCAACAAATACATCAAAGGACCAATCTGATCGGCTTTGCGTCGTCGTGTTCTGATAGATATTTGATATAATTTATTCATAGGCGAGTGCAACAGCAGCCCGAATGCCACATAAGAGGCTTACGACTCCAGACACATTAAAATCGTATCAAATATGCATATCGCGAGCTGCATTTACCTTAGGATCTCCTGAAAAAGCTACACCGACGCTGCTTTCCGGAGAGATTCGTGCCATCATAACGAAGCAATGTCAGAGGATTTGGAATTTTAGATCTGTTTGTGGCTGATGGCACACGAAAAATTTCGCCATTATACAGAATGTGCCGTTGCTAATGGAAGAATGATGTTGCTGAAGGAATATGCCGAGTCGTTATGTCCAAGAAATACGTTTACATATTTCGAAAAGTACAGGGCAAACAGTACACTGTGTCCCATTTTTGGTTGAGACTAAACTGTATCTCAGCTACAGGCCAATACACATTTTGGTGCCTGCGATTTTTTAACTGTTCCTGAGTAATTTTTGGATGCAGAATGTCAAAAAGTTCTCATATTTTGTCTATCAGATCTAGTTTTTGAGATTTTTAAAAAAAATTGTGTATATAATTTACGTTATAACTGTTATAATATATAATATTACTATTGACAGATAAAAAAAACAAAGACACATGGATTTAAGTATTTATTGCAAAAACTTAATTTACATAATTACATTAGTCACTAATCACATAAAAATTTTCTTTTATACGATTTTCTAGAATGGAGTTTACTAGGGCAGTCTCGCTGAAGGCTCCAGCAGTAGTCCGCCATCATGTGGCTATCCCATCGTCCTTGATAACGATCTTCCATAGTTTTAATATCCTGATGGAATCTTTCCCCCTCTTCTTCACTACAATCACCTAAGTTTTCTGGAAAACGATCTAGGTGGCTGTGGAGGTAGTGAACTTCTATACTCATGTTACAGCCGAGAATATTAAAATTTGAAAGTTTCCACTAATTTTACATAATTCTCTGCTTTATGATTGCCAAGAAAATTTTGTACTACTTGAACAAATGAACTCCAAGCGTTAGATTCAGTCTCGTTCATTGATGTTTTGAATTGTAGATCTTCAACAAGTTGCCTTATTTGGGGACCATCAAATATACCAGCTTTTAGTTTTTCCGTGCTAATGCCAGGAAATTTACGTGACAAATACCCAAAACGATTTCCATCTCGATTTAAAGCCTTCACAAATTGCTTCATTAGGCCTAGCTTGATATGCAAGGGCGGAAGTAAGATTTTTCCTCTTGAAACCAAAGGTTCGTTGATCACGTTTTGTATTCCTTGAATCATGACATCTCTTGAAGGCCAATTTTTGTTAACCCAGTGCTCATTTTTAGCTCTGCTGTCCCAAAGGCACAAAAAAAGGATATTTTGTATAACCACTCTGCTGTCCAAGGAGGAAGTTAATCATTTTTAAATCAACACAAATTGCCACTGATGTTCTTCGTATTTAAATCTTCTCAAAACTAATGCTATTGTTTCATATTCTTCCTTCATGGTAGTAGAATAACTAATAGGAATTGAGCCATATTTGTTACCGCTATGTAAAAGAACACATTTGTTGTCCTTTATCAGAAAAAAATATACCATTTAACCTGTAACGTGTATCTCAGAAACTAGAGCTGATAGAAAAAATCTGGTGGCATTTTTGGAATCAGCACTTCAAAAACATCTAAAATCAGATGTTAGATTTCCGGCACCAATTCAATACATATTTATTATTTTTATTATATTTTAAAATTATATTTTATCCTGTTTTCTTTTATTATTGAACCCCAACGTTGTGAAATCAATATTTTCAAATTAATTTCAAGTTATGAATTAAATTTCAACATTTTGTAACAAAGGTCCTGACTCAATGTAATAGGAATTAATTATTACCTCTTTTTCTTAATTACAAAAGTGCTAAAATTCACTTCGTTACTTGAAATTCGCTTAAACTATTAACTTTATAACTATAGGGCTTGAAAATGAAATAATACGAAAGAAAAAAAAATTGTCAATACCGTTTAATTGAATCGAGTTTTACAAAAAGTGCTCAAAGTGGGCATCAGGAGCTCTACTAGATGCTTTACAACTTCTTATGAATAATTGCTTTATTCTGCTTGCAAGTCGCCTTTCAGTTGCCAAAAACTAAAGAAAAAGGATTACATCAAACTCTGCCTTGACTCATTGTAATAGAAATTTATTTAGTATTTAATGCTGGAAATAGAGTGGGTTATACCATTAAAGAATCTCAGTGAAACAGACATGTTTTCTATTGCTTTGCCACTCAGGTTACCATATTATTTTTTACACCACGCTGGCTTGAACATAGGAAAAAAAAATAAGCAATACAATTTTTTTTTTATGAAATACTATTCATGCGTCCCAAAAATAATGATTTAAATTCTATAGCGCATCTATCAAGGAACACTATCCAAAAAACAGTTTGAAAAAATTCCTTCATTTGGAGTCTTGCCTGCAAAACGAGTGGCGAAGGGTGTGATTTTCTTGAATTTTCGAAAATCTCCAATATCTCGAAAACCGTGGGACTTTTACTGAACATAAAAATATTTTTCCGCCATAAGGTTCTCTACTCGCAGGCACCATATCATATTATCCATTCATTACGTCACACCCTGTACAAGATAGAAACATTGAGTATTATCAAATTGAGTTTAATACTCACTCATAAAAATAAAAATGGAAAGTGCTTATAAAAGATATTTTTACATAAAAGTCTATGTGCACCATGTGTGATATTTTTTAAGATTGGGCACAAACTTGGTATTTTTTAAATGAAACACGCTGTATATTTTAACGTCAAATTTTTGCATTTTTTTTTCTGAATATATTGATGTATCAAAACCTAATCTGTATTGAATTTAGATTCTCAAAAATCCGAAAAATCCATATTTATGTTTGTTTGTTCAATAGTAGGTCATGAATTCTTTCACACATGCACTCATGTGCATACGATGTTTCATAAATTTATTGTGAACGGAGATAAATTGTACCTAAACATTATACAGGGTCTTTCACGAGGAACCTCACCCATATTTATACGGGAAACTACTGAACGTATTTTCATGAAATTCAGCACTTATAAGTATTTCACGATGCTGATGAAATCTAAAATATTTTCAAGGCATGAGCCTTCCGTTTTTCAAATTAGAATACCATTTTTTTATTGCAGAAATAGATTCCTTAGAAAATTTCAAGTTATTTTGATGTAACATTTTTCAGTTTTGGTTGGAAAATTCTCTCTGAGCGGGAAAATTCGAAAAAAAAATCGAAAATAGAGCTCCGCTGAAACAAGAATAACTTCGAGGTTTTTGGATGGAAAATTTTTATTTTTGGGATAAGATGTAAGATTGATGTATCCACTTTGAAAATCGAAATCGCGATTCATGATACAGGGGGTGAAAAAATCGCTTTCAAAGTTAGGGATGACAAAATCGTGAAAAATCAATTTTTTCAAATCAGAACCCCATTGTTTTTATGGCAGATATTGAATCTACGTTAAAAAATAATGTGAGTGTATGCATCACACCCTTGCCCTAAAATGGATATTTTCTGAGTTATTCACAAAAAACTGTTTTTCGTCTTGAATTTTCAGCTATTTCTTTTCCCTTCACGATAAAAAGATGAAATTTTCAGGAACTGTTATTTGAACCATGCTGTAGATTTTTCACTCAAACTCTCGCAGTTATAACTAGAGAAGATGCTCAAAGTTTTGACCGTTAATTTCTAGACATTTATTTATACGTCTCAGGAATGCTTCGTGCGCTGCTCTTCTTATTTCATCGGGAGGAAGAGATCTGCAAAAGTGATTAAAAACCAAATTGAGTTTCAAAACTATGAATCTAAAAATCTAAACAAACCTGAACGCATTTCTGACTCGTTCTATGCAGTCCTCTTTATCAGTCAGGGGAGTTGAGTAGACAATATTTTTTTATCCTACCCCAAACATAATAGTCTAAAGGAGTTAAATCGGGAGAACGTGGTGGCCAAAGATGTGGACAATTGTTCTCCAACCATCAATCTTCAAATAGCCTGTGGAGGATATTTGACACATTGAGTGAATTGTGTGGAGGCGCGCCATCTTGTTGATACCATGAGTCATTATGGTTCTGTACTAGCGGCTCAATTATTTGAGTCAATATGTCAGAATATCTATCTCCTAAGGGAGAACATTCTTTAAATAATGCAAACATGTGTAGTGTTCTATCTTACCAGTTGAAGTCCCATCATAAATGTGAACATCGAGAATTGCATTATTTTTGATGGCGCAAAAAACATTGAAACTCCAGGTCTCTTGAAAGTTCCATTGTCTGAAGTGGTGGTTGTTCTCTTCATTCCAATAATGACTGTTATGCCTATTGAAAGAACCATTATTTGTGAATTTAGATTCATCTGTCCAAATTATACAGTCCAAAAAGTTTTCATTCTCTTGAAATCGAATCATCATAACTTCGCAAAACTCTGTTCTCCTGACGAAATCAGTTTCCTTCAAATGCTGTACCCTATTGAATTTATATGGGTGCATTTTATGTTTTTTTAATATTCTCCAAACACTCGATTGAGATAATTCCAGATCAATCACGGAATCTTTGAGAGAATTTTGAGGATTCACACGAAAATATCCAAGAACTGTAATTTCGTTGTTCTCATCTTCTACTACACTTTTTTCTCTGTGTATAGTTTTCTTAACGAAAGATCCGACATTTCTCAAGTTTTTCATGGTTCTGTCAATGGTATCTCTCGTTGGTCTGGGTCGGTCAGGAAACCTCTCAATGAACAGTCGAATCGTTCTATCTACAACTTTATTACATTCTCCATGAAGTAGAAGGAGATTTAAATAATCTTCATTGGTAAAATTAGGCATAGTGATCGATTTTATAACTTAATACGAATGATCACCAAATTAATAGTAAACACAAAATGCTACTGAATAAAGAGGAATTTGGCAGATGTAATTAATGATATCTATCATTAAAAAAAAAGAATGTGAAACATGGTTAGTTTTTGCATATGGTTCATAAGGAATTATTTATTTATCACTGGAGAGAAAACCGATGGCCGATTAGTTGAAATAAAGAGGTTTCCGATACAAATTCGAATCAAAATTCGCCATCTATTTAGGAACTACCTGTAACTTTTTTCTCTTGCATATTAGGGTAGTAAAATCTAAAACATGGTTCAAATAACAGTTCCTGAAAATTTCATCTTTTTGGCGTGAAGGGAAAAGAAATAGCTGAAAATTCAAGACAAAAAACAGTTTTTTGTGAATAACTCAGAAAATATCCACTTTAGGATAAGGGTGTGATGCATACACTCACATTATTTTTTAACGAAGATTCAATATCTGCCATAAAAATGGAGCTCTATTTTCGAATTTTTTTTCGAATTTTCCCGCTCAGAGAAAATTTTCCAACCAAAACTGAAAAATGTTACCTCAAAATAACTTGAAATTTTCTAAGGAATCTATTTCTGCAATAAAAAAATGGTGTTCTAATTTGAAAAACGGAAGTTGACGTCATTTCCGGAAAAACTGGAGGTGCTCATGCCTTGAAAATATTTTAGATTCCATCAGCATCGTGAAATACTTATAAGTGCTGAATTTCATGAAAATACGTTCAGTAGTTTCCCGTATAAATATGGGTGAGGTTCCTCGTGAAAGACCCTGTAGATGATACGTTACTCATTACAAGTGTCTTACACTACGGCAACTGCTGAAGAAAGAGTAATGAAAAATCAATGCATATGAAAGTCCCCGATCCTCATCCCACTCAGTTTTTCATGTTATCCACTAACTGGCATTTACACGCTCTTTAAACATAAGGAAGTTATTCGAAATCAATTATGGTAATGTTCTCCCGCACTTTATATTCATAGGTTTTACAGAATCCCCACTCGAGAATGGAAGCGCAGCCAATGGAGCTGATGGGGTGATAGTGTACCCCTAGACGCACTTGTCAAACTTTTGCGAGATTATATAGAGGTCTAACGCGAATCTGTACCATGTGCCTAATTAGGTGTATAGTTGAAAGACCATATGGCCTACGCGCACCCCCGATACCAACTCTCCCGCTCATTATTCATTCCGGCACTGTAATTATAACGTTTCGAAAAAATGCGTTATCGTGCGTGAAGAATTCGTGTGTAATCTTTCACATTAGGGAGAAATTTTGATGGTGATGCTCACGTGAACTAAACAATCAATCGGGCTCTCGTGAAAGCTGTCAAACCAGTGATCGCCCAATAAACACAGATATACTGCATTCACATTTATTTTAGCAGTCGGTTGGCCATGAAATAATTTTCTCAAGTTTTTGTAACTAGAACGGGGTAAGGTTGGCGTTAATGTCATAACGCCGTTGCCACAACTAATATCAATTTTTATTACGAAAAAGCCGAAAGTGATTGAAAAAAGAGAAAGGCTTCAGGAAGTGTTATTTAGAATTCAGGTTCGCTCATTCAAATAGTTATACCCTGATATTTTAAAATCCACAATTCGTCAGACGGTAGCGAACATATTCAATGTAAGTGAATTTATATAATGTTTCATCTGAATCTAAACGACTTATATTCCAGCTGAATATTTCCACATGTGAATGAAGAGGATGACAAAGAATTTCCTTCTATTGGAAGACCCAAAAAAGTGGTTGCATTTGAGAATTTTATCATTATTTGAATTAATGCGAAAAATTGACTACACGATTTTCGTGTCATCGTAGAATAAGTTCTCGAAAATTGATTTTTCTATTTTTCAGTTGACTTGTCCCATACATTGTAAATGTCTTAAGGTACCAATAAATACCTAATTATTATTATTATCTCAATGCATTAAGATGAACAGCCACAAATACGAGCCAATTGTCTGCTAATTGTTTATTCATGTGAAATTTTTGTTCAAAGATGAAGTTCATCTTGATTGAAACTTCCTTTAATTCCTTTTACTTATATTGCTGCAAGATGATTTTTGTTCAAGAATTTAACATTCTTAATTATCTGTTTATTCCTTCGGGAGATACCGATTTCCAACCACTGCAGATGCTTTTCATCATCGGGTTGATATTTTTGAAATCTACAACTGATGTAACGTATTCAAACTTTAGCCAAAGAAGATAACGAACATTAACTCTCATGCTAGTGCATATTATGATATTATACTGATCTCTTGTATTTTCCATGCAAATAACTGGATTTGGTATGCCTTCAATTAGTTTGTATAAACTTCAATTATGTTCGTCACATATTTTTCGAGGAGATTCGACATTGTGATAAAATACGTAATAACAGAAACTTTTACGTAGAATGGGCAACATAGCGTTGATTTAAAACCCAAAAATGTTTTGACAAGCGTCATAACCCCACATTTTCGTACTATACAGAGTAGAATGTGTCAAATTTCCATGGCCAACCGACTGCTACAATAAAAGTGAATGGATAATGGATTATACGTGGAAGTAACGTTTAGTTCTTCAAGTAACGCTACGTTGAGAAACCGGCAAAATGCCGTTAGAAAATACTTTTCGTTCTTGTGTTACAGTAACGTAGCGGACAATGTTTTTGGAATGGAAATTCTACGAGAATATAACGTTGCCATTCGATCGAAAGTAACGTTGCTACAATACGAAATTTAAATGTTGATTCTACAATGAAATTTTAAGTATTTTTCTGCCCACTACCCACTAGCCTGCCTTGTGATTGTTTCCATTAGCCAACATTATCTCTTATCAAATTAGGTTTATCAAGACAAACCAAATATCCATCACCACGGAGGGATTCGAACCTGATACCTTTGGCGTCCTACCCTACCAGGCCGCCGTAGCGTAGCCAATAGTTCACAACATATTTACTATAGGTATATCTATAATCCTAATAATCCAGTAACTCGCACTCGGTTGGCCATGGAAATTTGACACTTTTCACTCTGTATAGTACGAAAATGTGGGGTTATGACGCTTGTCAAAACATTTTTTGGTTTTAAATCAACGCTATGTTGCCCGTTCTACGTGAAATTTTCTGTTATTACGTATTTTATCACAATGTCGAAACTATTCGGAAAATATGTGATGAACATAATTGACGTTTTGGTATACAGGGTGTTTCATGAGTCGTTGGACATAGCTCAATGGTGAATGCAGGTCATCCAGGCCTTTCAGAAAACTTGCTTGTTTTGTATCCTAATTCTATTAGTTTCGGAGATACGGGGTGATTCATGAATATTGGCCTAAATTTGCGAAAGCCATAACTCTGGAATGCAAGGTCCAATTTCGATCAAACTTTACGGGTTTGTTCACTTCAGAAAGCTCTTCCAAACGATTTATGGAATGCAGAATCATCGTGATTTATGGAATATTAATATTTTCAGGGCAGTACTCAGAATATCCTGATTTTTCATTCAAGCTCCAAAATCTATATTTTTCACATCCCTTACAGAAATTTCGTTATTGACACGAAAAACTACATAACCCATTCTAAGGAATTCAGTTTTCACTTTGCATGGCATATTTGTCACAAGGGAATAGGAACCGGACGAATTCATATTTTATATCATTTTTTCGAAATGCGGTCCTGTTTTTATTCCTTCGGTGATAATTTTTATTGTCCCTTGCCGAGATTCTGAATTATTTTAAATTCTGTTCAATTCTTCTTCATTTCAAACCCTCAGCACATACTGAGTGTTCGTAAAAAAGTGTTTAAAAGTATGCAAGGTCGAGCTGTGAATTTTTTTGAAAAAACATATTGAATTTAGATATAAATGATGTAAACCCTCTGGGAAAATGTAATCCGTAAATGTATTTGCTTCATAACATACATAACTATGAAAATTAATCTTTTTATTTCCTTCCACCTGCAGGACCTGTGTCCTGTGCCTTTGTGTGGGCTTGAAAAATACCAATATAAGGCAACAGCCCAACAATGGGAGTTCAACAACAAAATAACTCTCTGGAGAAACACTCTTGGACTTACTCAGTCAAGGAAATTCGTGATGATTTCACCGACCTACACCAGAAAACTGCTAAAACTGTCACGAGCTGAGCTTCAGATGATGGTGGGATTGTTGACAGGGCACCGTCGCGCGTCGGTACAAATATCATTTGTACCTTATGGGAAGTCAGCATGTGAGATTTGTAGGCTCTGTGGATCAGAAGCAGAAACAGCTGAACACATGGTATGCAAATGTCTAGAGATGGCTGGTCTAAGAACGTTTCATATGGTGAAACTGGTCCTGGATACTGATGAAGTAACAGCCAAGGCCCCTGAGGATGTTGTCGGTTTTATCAACACCATTGACGATCTCCTTGGGTTCCTATGAATGAGTAGGGTAGAGAACAAAAGATCTACATGGTCGCAGTTCCCGAAACACTAATAGTGCCACCACGACCCCGGTTCGAATAAAATAAAAATATTTGAACGCCAGGAATAATGAACAGAATTTCAGGTACTGGTCAAATGGGAGAAGGGATGCCAACGCATCCCTTCTCCATAGAGGGGACCGCGCGGACACCAGCTTCTATTTTGCCGAACCCTACAGGGTAATTGTCCCTGACAGAGACCTATGGTCTACATCAAACAGGCTTCTTGAGCCCGAAGGTCCCACTTGGTTCACCGATGGCTCTGTGATGCCCACAGGGACTGGAGTGGGAATTGTGGGACCTCGTTTCAATCTTTCCATCCCCCTAGGGAGGGACTGTTCCATAGTGCAAGCGGAACTGTATGCTGTTCTAGCCTGCACACTGGAGAATATCCGCAGAGGGTACTCCGGAAAACACATCTATATCTGTTGTGACAGTCAGGGAACCCTGAAATCCCTTTCTGAGGAAAGGGTTAACTCACACCTAGTAAAGGAATGCAGAGAGGCTCTGCGGGAGCTAGGTTCTGATAACATTGTGAAAGTTATCTGGTGCCCGGCTCACGCAGGACTTAGGGGGAACGAGAAGGCAGACATACTTGCAAAGCAGGGAGCCCGCACAGCTTTTGTAGGTCCGGGACCGGCGCTGCCTATCTGTCGTACATCTGTCAAGAACTTCTTTAATAGTTGGCTGGACAGGAAATTTTCCTCTGGATGGAGCATAAGAGGTGGTCTCAGACAGTCGAGGCTTCTCATTGAGAGACCATCCTCTGTGCCTGAGGTCAAAAAATTCTTAGCTCTTGAGAGGAAACAACTGAGTCTAGTGACTGGAGCAATGACTGGCCATTTGTTTAACAAACACTCAAATAGAATGGGACTGACTAGCCGTTCCCTGTGCCGCTGGTGCAGGAGCACGGAGGAAACGGTTGAACACATTTTGTTCTTCTGTATCAACCTTGGGGACTTAAGGATGACACATCTAGGAAACAGAACACCCACAGCTCCTATGGTGAGAGGGACACCTCTCTGTCGACTTGTGGCATTTTTGTCAGCATGTCATAGAGTTTGAGTCTCTCCAACTACAAGCGGACGAACAATGGGTCACGAGGCCTCAGTTCAGCCCGGTGGGGCACCGCACGTAGAAGAAGAAGGAGACTGGTCAAATGAAAATTATCGTGAAATCTTTACACAGAACCTCAATAATCCAAAAGTTGTTATGTGGTTTGCAGTAGGATCTTTTGGCATTATTGATCCATTTTTTTTTGAGGATGAAAATAACCGCGCCTGTTACATTCGGGCGCTAGAACATGCTAGAGACATTCCTCATTCCTAAGTTAAATAGACGAGGATTAGCAAACAAAGCCTTACTACTTCAACAAGGTGGGGCAACAGTTCATAAAGCCAGAAACTCAATGAGGGTTCCGCGAGAAATGGGCGACTCTTTTCTCGGTTCGGAGATTTGCCTTGGCCTTCGAGGTTCCCCTACTTAACGGCATCCGATGTTTTTTTTCTGTGGAGATATTCAACAGCCTAAGTTCTTGTCGTCCAGGTACAATCGAGGAACTCATTGAAAAATTTGTTGAAGTTGGTGGAGGTCATTCAGAAGACGTGATTTTTAAAAGTTAGAATTACGAGGATATATTGAAAAATTCTCAGCCTACTATAGAACTAAACATAATTTCAATGTCAAAATATTTTATTACTCTACATATTCTTACTTTTGAGTAGACACGGTATGAAGGGTCTGAAATGTCGGAGGGACTGCCAGTTCGTTGTGTTCGTGCACGAGTTGATCGGTAGGATGGTTAAAGATTCCTATATTCTTGGTTATCTCAATTTTCTAATCCCGAGACCTGCTTCCAGAGCGGAGAACACATTTTACATGCCAACACCGAGAACTAATACACTGAAATATTCACCTCTTTATAATTTGTGTCGTGCCTGTAACTCTGTTTGTCCTGACTTGGATATTTTTCATTGTAGCATCTCAGATATCAAGTCATACTTTTTTGCCTGACTTTGTCTCACTTGTCTTATTTTGTATATATGAATTAGGTTTTTTTTCTTGTTTACCTTGTTCTGTAGTTGGGTTTGACCTGTAGAACATTGTACTCTCTTTAAATAAATATTCTCCTCTTAATTGGATACATTTATTACAGCGAACCTGCAACGTCACTAGACCTTTCAAAAAAAAATGTTTGTTGTTGCTCTACAAACCAGACCTTCACAGCTTTTATTTACGAATTTATGACCTTTTACTTTTTTTCAGTTGAGGAAAGAAATGATAGTCAAATGGAGTCAAATCTGGTGAATTAGGGGGGTGATCTAGTAATTCAAACCCTAAATCACGAATTTTTTGCATGGAAACATAAGGTTTGTGTGCAGGGGCGTTGTCCTGCAAAAACAAAACACCTTGTCGAATAGTAATCTCCGGTTATTTTTCCACCCTTATCCAAAAAATCAATCATGATTAGGTACTCCATGGCGATCCCAAATAACTGAAGCGAGAACTTTTCCAGCAGATTTTTGGACACGAAACTTCTTAGGTCTTGGAGAACCAGAGTGTCGCCATTACATCGATTGTTGCTTTGTTTCTGGATCGTAGAAATGTACTCAAGTCTCATCCATAGTAACAATTCGGTTTAAGAAGTCTACATCGTTTTCAAACCGAGCACAGATCGAACGCGATGCTTCTACCCTTGCAAGCTTTTGGTCAACATTCAAACATTTGGGGATCCATTTTGCAGCAATTTTTCTCATGTCCAAATTGACGTGAACTATATGATGTACGCGTTCGTATGAAATATTCAGTGCTTCAGATATCCGTTTCAGTCTAACTCGACGGTCTGATAAAATCATGTCATGAACTGCATCGTTATTTTCGGGGACTGACACAGAAACTGGTCTTCCGGATCGGTCATCATCTTCAATGAAAAATTTACCTCTTTTGAAGGTTGCAGTCCAATTTTTCACTATCGCATACGAAGGGCATTGATCACCAAGGGTATCAAGCATATCTTTGTAAATCTGCTTAGCTTTTAACCCTTTCAAATACAGGTACTTGATGATGGCTCGATACTCCAATTTTTCCTTTTTCACAATTTACTTTTTTGACCTCAAACTTCACACTGACACATTTAATGAGACTAATGAGATGACTAATGAGTTATTATTCGTTGCTATGGTGACGCAATATTTTTTATGCATGAAACTGGTCCAGGATAACTAGATATCAATACATCCTCGTAAATTAGCCAAATATTTATAAGTTATCATAAATCCCAAAGAGTTAGCTGTAATTTAGTGTAATGAAAATTTTGATTCAAATATTAAAATGGGCAGCCTATTATGTGGAACCCTGTATATTACCTACTGTAATTTTATCTTTTTTGCTAATTCGAAGATCACAAACACTAGTTCGTATCAAATTGAAAGTATCAAAGCGCCACTGGATCCAACTTGAATGTATCTCTCTGCAATGTAATATTTTTTAAATGAACTTTTTGTTTCTTGTGATTATTCCATTGACATTTTCATAGTATTTTCTTCCTTAATTTTATGGTGTTTTCAGTTTTTGAGTAAGGCTTTCTTTCTTGACGATATTCCCAACCGATCTACTGAAGGATCTACTCATTCAAAAATCATCCAAGTTGTTCAAGGACATGAATGTGGGTACATATTTTAAATCCCGATATCGCATCTCGACGATTGTACGAACATGTCATCGTTACAGAAAAGTATCCCGCAAAGCAATTATCGCATGTCAAACAGCACGCTACAGTACACCCTAATCGTTGGGTATAATAATTTTTCTCATTACCCGCATCATCGAAGGATACATTCTTGATAACATACGAATTTTAACACATGCTCAAGTAACCTCGGCTCGATTCACCCATTCGCTTCCGCATATTTAACCATTCTGGCCTCTATATCAACCTTGGATAAGGTTCGACGAGGTGTAGCAGGTGTTTTCTATATCTTCATGACCCCTCTGCTATTCAATGGGATACCCGCACGTTGATGTGTTAATGATCTTGAAGTTGGTAACAATGAATGAATTCATGCTGGGCGTCGTTCACAGCAATTCCCTTGCTTTTGTTTTTCTGAATGATCGTCGATATTCAGGATGAAGGAGTTGCAAGGGAGCTTAAAGCGTTTTTATAGTTTCAGTACACCAATGCCCTTCGTGGGACCTGATGGGTCTCACGTCTCCCAAAAGACATTTTCTGAAAAGCAGTTTCCCTTGAATTCAGCCTTAGAACACGGTGAGCAAAATTCGTTGTCTACTGATGGGATCTCGAGAACTATAGCAGCTAGAAGAAAACGAATGACACATTCTCGAGCTCTTTTTTCATGACTAATCCAAAACTAAAAACAGAATCGGCCTATCATTTTTAGATTTCGAGTTATATACAAAAATCGAGATTTTGTCGATTCCGAACAGTTCTCATAAATTTTTTGTCCTTGAAGTTACATATCTGAAACTTAAACTTTCTCAGGTACTTTTATACGTAGAATCTACTGGCAAAAGATTATTTTCCAGTTCAAAAATAAAAAATCCAATAAAAGTTTGCATTTAAAAAAAATGAAAGTTCACCTAATGATTCGAAAAGAAAAAATATTTTGAGCACTTACGGATTCTACGTAAAAAATTGCCTGTTGAAGATTAAAGTTTCATATTTGTAACAGAGACAAAAAAGTTATGAGGGCTTTGCGAAATTGTCAAACTCAAAAACAAAGTATCGTAGGAGGCTGCGGTTTTCACCATTCTTTGTTTTTGTTTCTCCGAAAAAAAGCTGGGAAATGTGTCATCCGTTTTCTTCTAGCTGCTATAGTTCTCGAGATCCTCTCAGTGGACAACAAATTTTTGACCACCCTGTACAGGGCACAGAACAGTATTATAATATACAAGAAATGTACTAATCTTAGGCAACAGTGGCAACACCAAATGATATTTATAAAGGGGGTGGGGTTTTTCTTCGACAGAAGGTAGAACTCATCAAAATGAGTCGTTTAACCAAAAATTGTCTGTATAAAATATCCAAGATGGCTGAGATACAACCCCTAGAAGTTCGACAAAATTTCATTGAATTTCAAGTACGGGACTGTGGAAGGTGAATCCGGTATCACAGAAAGGAAACAAAACATAAACATATGGCTGGACAAAAAATGGTTCAGTACCAAGTTCATCGAATTAGATGCATCAGGTCACTTTCGAGAGAATCATAATTGTTGTAACGTGCAATTTAGGGTGAAAAAAAATGTAGAAAATCGTGGCAATTTCTTGAAAGTTCTTATGTTAGTTATGTTGAAAAAGTGCTATGATGTTTCCCCATTTCATCTCATTATTACGACGATTGTTGGAATGTTCGAACAAGAAGATTGTGATGCCCATTGTGAAAAAATTCGTGAATAATTTAGACGAATTTTATTTGTGACATTTTGAAGTATTTTTCTATTTTTTACACTTGTGTCCTGAGCCTCTTCTATCAATTGGTATCGAAATGAGCTATTTCATAAAATCGTGCAAGTAATGAGAACAATTCGGCAATCCTAACTTTCAATTTTCATTACCACGTAAATATCGAACGAGCCAATATAATAAGATAAACCACATGTTCGAATCAGGAGAAAATTTTTCTCCGCTTCTTTGCGATAATTCAGCTAACAAACGGTCTAGGGTCGTATTAGGATCTATTTCAGTAATCATTTTCATTTTTTTTTCAACTTCGTCATTTCAAAAGTTTTTATAAGTGATTTTTGATGAAACGCTTCATTTTGACCAGTTCTACCTTCTGTTCAAAAAAAGCCTCTCCATCAAATAAACCCTGTATTGCCGTCATACTTGGTTGGGACATATATGAATGGAGGGAATTTTGAATTGACATGAGTTAAGGCTACTCTGGCTACTTTACATACTATTCGTTGTATTCACCTTCAATGTGAATATCATGAATATTGTCAGAATTGGGATTCATGATACGAGCTGTATATTTACATTACATTAGTGAGCACTTCAGCAAATACATATGAAAGATATCGAAAAATATGGTATTTGAGGAAAAATAGACTTATAGATCGTAAACCTATTCCTCATATAAAATCTCGAAATCATATCTGAAATAGAAAAAAAAAACAGACGATAGACAAAATGATTGATGTAGGATGGGAACGATTAGAAATATAAGAGATCGAACATAGCTCAACCTACGAGTATCAGAATAGATGAAATATTCTGCATTCGGTCGTTCGTGAGTTACAGCTCCTTAAAATCTAAATAATCCACCTCGTTATGTAGTATGGATGTAATTTTTCAGTTATGAGGACGTATTGATATTTAGTTAGCCTAGACCAGTTCCATGCATGCATAAGAAAATATTGCGTTACCGTATCAACGAACAATATCTCGTTAGAAGTGTCAGGGTGAAGTTTGAAGTCACAAAAGTAGACCAGAGTTACGCAATAAATTTAAAGAAACAAGATGTCCAACGAAATTGTGAAAATCGAATAATTGGAGTATCGAGCCATCATCAAGTAACTGTATTTAAAAGGGTTAAGAGGCAAGTAGATTTACAAAGATATGCTTAATAACCTTGGTGATCAATGTCCTTCGTATGCGACCGTGAAAAATTGGAGTGCAAGCTTCAAAAGAGGTAAATTTTCTATTGAAGATGATGACCGATCGAGAAGGCAGTTCATGACACGATTTTATCAGACCGTCAAATTGGGCACTGACTATTTCATACGAAAGCGGTCATCATATAGCTCACGTCAATTTGGACATGAGAAAAATTGCTGCAAAATGGATCCCCAAATGTTTGAATGTTGACCGCGTGCAAGGTTGAAAGCATCGCGTTAGATCTGTGCTCGATTTTAAAACAATGTAGACTTCTTAAACCGAATTGTTACTATGGATGAGACTTGGATGCATTTCTACGATCCAGAAACAAAGCAGCAATCGATGGAATGGCGATAGAAAATATCTCTAGTACTAAAATCCGACTACATTTGGTCAGCGAAAACACGCTTGACAATGAGATGGAGCTGAAAACGAACTGTCAATACAGAAAAACTTTATAACAACAGTTTTCTGTTTTATAATTGAGGGACGCGAAATTCGAATTCTATTCCTTCCGTCTGTTCCGATATTCCTGAACAGTACTGTCAGTATTTCAGAAACGATGCCTATTGGCCCAGTCGTTCGAGTTCTATTGTTATTCGATTGCGGGCCAGTACTAGCAGCAATATCGGAACAGGCCCCTTGTATTTAATTTTAATATCGACTTTGTTGAAACCGGAAAACAAACATCCTGAGCGACAAAACAGAAGTATGGTTACGTTTTGTGATCAGAATGTTGGCTTCCATCTGAACGTTGTTTGGAATCAGTTGATATCAATGAAGAACGCTGTTGGATGTGCTATATTTTCATTTGCAATTTATAAAAAATTTACAGACCACATTTAGGAAAAAAACATTACAGAGATATACAAGATGCATGTCAATATAGTTTTTTGGTGTTTTTCATGATTTCCTTATTAATATGATATGGTCTCTTTATGTCACAATATACAAATTGATTAATGAATGAACAAAACACTCACAGCAGATTTCTGACTTTCTAAACAATAATTTGAGTCACTCGATTTCCAAACCGAAATCAATAAAGCCTCTGCATTTCTGAACATATTGAAAGAGTAGCAATTGAGAATCATTGAATGGACCTATAAAGGTCATAATTTCCCCTTAATAGGCCGTTCATGCAAGGGATGCTTTCTGCATACAACAATTTATGTTCACTGCACATGGCGTAGTCAGTAGTGTTTGCTGAAGTAATTTTTTTAACGCCCTGAAAATTTTATCCACTTCGGAGCTCTGAAAATGAGTATCAATGAATGGCCGATTCACATACGAGTTTTAATACAGGGTGCTGCACGGAGGATGGATGGTTTTAAAAAAATAATAAAAGCGTTAATTTTTACTCAAAAACACATTTATTGACGGAATTAGATTCTCAAGGAAATAGCCTTTGAGACAGTCAAGTGTGGAAAATCACATCAGGCATGTGGTGGCCGAAATCGGTGATGCAGTGCTGGAGGCGCTCTTGGAAGTTCGCGTAGACTCTCTCCAACATCGCTCTCTCAACTTGGGCAACTTCCACGCGAATAGCCCTTTTCAATTCGTCCAGAGTTCGGGGCTTGGTCTCGTAACTTTTGGGCTGTGCAGCGGTCTTTCGTGTAAGTGTTGTGGATTTTCATTAGCCCAATAACGGCAATTCTGCCGGTTAACCATGCCGTTGAGGTGAAAGTGGGCTTCGTCACTCATGAACAAAATGAGGTTCTCATTTTGATCGATCAGTATAAATTATAATATAATAATAAATGCTAGGAACACACAAGTCTAACGGCACCTTCCCCACTTCTCTCGTCCTCAGTGGAGGAAAGTTATGCCCATCTGAAAAACGTCCGCCCTCCGTGCCGCACCTTGTACTTACGCTTTCATTTTCCATTTTTGAGTGAAAAATCCACCTAATTATTTGTTCTTCAGTTCTTCACCATTCAATAATTTTCGAACAATATTTTGGTGTTTTCGCCAAGAAATAAGACAAAAAAATTCAATAATCAGCAACTAGAACGAGCTAGATGAACAAAAAGCGGTACGAGAATCAAAACATTCAAAACCTCTTTGATCAAAATGGACGTCTGAAATCTTACAAAATTTCATATGTTTCTATGCAAATGGCACTCAAATTAATATTTTAACCAGTCCTAGCGTCTTAAAAACACGCTCGACACACAGATGGCGCTCAAATCACTCGTCGTCTCGTTTCCCATCTTTCTACACTAAAATAATAATAATAATAATAAATTTAAAGATTCGCTGAGCCCTCTGTGGTTCTGCATGGCCATGAATCCCTTGTCTCATAGATTGAATTCTACGAACAACGGATTTTTCA
Source organism: Coccinella septempunctata (assembly GCF_907165205.1). Lineage (NCBI taxonomy): Eukaryota > Metazoa > Arthropoda > Insecta > Coleoptera > Coccinellidae > Coccinella > Coccinella septempunctata. The sequence continues at coordinate 5,119,600 of NC_058190.1, read as the reverse complement.
TCAAGAGCGGCAGTAGAACTATGATGAAACTGAATCATCTCCTTTACATGGACGATTTGAAACTCTTCGCATCTACCAAAAAACAAATGCAACTGATGCTGAAAATGGTGGAAGGATTTTCGGAAGACATCAAAATGAAGTTTGGATTAGAAAAATGTCGACTGCTGAACATAACGAGAAGGAAAATAGAAGATGGTACTTTCAAACTCAAGGCTGGTGCAGAAATTCAAGCATTAAAGGAAGGAGACACATACAAGTATCTAGGCATAAAACAGGCAAGAAAAATCAATCAGAGCCAGATGAAGAAAGAATTAACGGAGGAGTTCACCCGAAGATTGAGAACTGGTCTTAACAGCAAGAATCTGATAACAGCGATTAACACCTACGCTTGCTTGGCGTTGAGCTATTCATTCGGTATCATCTCTTGGACGACCACCGATTTAGCAGCTTTACAGAGAAAAATAAGGACCATGCTGATTCAACGTAATAAACATCACCCCAAAAGCTCAATAGATCGGACAGAGCTGCCACGACATCTTGGGGGTAGAGGAATTGTTGATTTGTCCAACCGTATGTACCAGGAAATTGAAGGACTTCGAAAATATTTCCTGAGCAAGGCTGCTTCGTCAGAACTCCATCGAGTAGTTTGTGTTGCTGATAGCTGTACGCCGTTAAAGCTATAACAGGCTCACTTGGAAACCGTCGAACTCTCTGCAGAAAGTAAAATGCGATTGGGAAAGAGTTCTCTTCACAGATGAGTCTTGATTCTGCCTCTACCATTGTAGAGGCATGAAAAATATGCTCAGTCCAATTTCCTGAATACTACTGGTTTCGGGGGAGGATCGATTATGGGGTGGAATATCTTTGACTGCTCGCACAGACCTGGTGGTCGTTGATAATGGAGCTATGAATGCTGATAAGTATATAAGGAACATTCTTGAAAAGCATGTAGTGCCATTTGCCCCATATATTGAAAATTTCATTTTTATGGACGATAATGCCAGACCCCATCGTGCGCGCATCGTTCAGGAGTACCTTGAAAAGGTTGAAGTCTCTCGAATGGAATGGCCAGAAAGAAGTCCAGATCTCAATCCGATTGAGCAGGTTTGGCACAACCTCAATAGAAGGCTGAGAAGTTCAGAAAATCATCCAGCTACTCTTAATGACTCAGGAATCCAACTCGGAGAAATCTGGGATGGATTAGATCAGAACATTTTAAGATCACTCATTTTGAGTATAAACCATCGTTGCTGAGCTGTAATTAACGCAAGGGGTTGAAATACCGAGTACTAAATCACTTATCAGCATTTCAGTATTTTGAAAATTGTTCATTTCTCTTCTTTCACATAAGATTCGGTAAAATCCTGAATTTTTCTTCAATTTAATGTGTCTTGTTTCGTTCAAAACCTTTCCGAGAGAACATAAAAAATAAGTTATAAAGTCAATGTAGAGTTAACTTTCATTAAAATTGAGATTTTAAGATTGTGCGTTAAATTTTTTGCGCAGTGTAATAGTAGGTCCTTTCGTTTGCATAAAAAGTGTAGCACTTTTCTACACTCGATCTGATTTACACCAGTGTAGAGGAAATGTAGTTTATCTACACATAGACAAAAATAGATGTAGATAAACTACATCTCCTCTAGACCAGTGTAAATTCAATCAGCAAACGAATACTAAAATGGAGTGTAGAAAAGTGCTACACTTTTTATGCAAACGAAAGGACCTAGAATGAATATCCTATTTTATAGCTGCGCTTCATGAACTATTAGAATATGCCCGATATTCCCATGCGAAAATACGGAAATCCCATGTGAAAACCTCTCGTTCGTGGGAATTCTAATTTCATTAGGTCGACAGGGGCAGAGATACCATTGTATCGGCCTCTTTAACATACATAGGAAGGCGGCATTCATTTACTTAGAGCTCTGTGAAAAATAAGCCAGGCCGCGTGGCTCGCGACGCACCGCCGTCCCCCTAAGGATATCACGTGCCGTTTTGGCGTCCCACGAGTGTTGTAATCTTCGTGGACGATGCTTGACGGTGGGGTTCCCACAATTAATTTCGGGGGTAATAAGGCTATGTGCGAATTTGCGGGGTTGCAAGTGCCGTTGGTCGTGTAATGGTTTGGTAATTGCGTGAATTTCATCTGAATTAACTAATGTGTTGACGGTGATCGTTGACATTTGGTAGTGGGAATTAAATACTCCATTCATTTTTATTTTAGCAGTAGGTTGGCCATGAAATGATTTCTCAAGATTTTGTAACTAGAACGGAGTAAAGTTGGCACTCATGAAATGTCGTTAATGTCATAACGCCGTTGCCACAACTAATATCAATTTTTATTACGAAAATGTCGAAAGTCAAAGATTATAGAGTAGAAAGATAGGAAACGCCCTCATATCGCTAGTACTAAAAACCGACTACATTTTGGCCAGTGAAAACACGCGTGACAATGAGATGGCGCTAAAAACGCACTGTCAATACAGGAAAACTTTTTGATAACAGTTTTCTTTTTTTTAAATTCGGATTGTATTCCTTGTATTGCATTTCAATATTGACTTTGTTTCTATCAGAAAACAAACATCCTGAGCGACAAAACAAAAGTATCGTTTTGCTTTGTGATCAGGATGTTAGTATTCATCTAAACATTGTTTGGAATCAATTGATATCAACGAAAAACGCTGGATGTGCTATATGTTTATTTGCAATTCATAAAAAATTTACAAAAATTGAAAGATTGGGCAGTAAATGAAGCTTCAACTAGGACACTAAAGTATATGGTGATCTGCTATACTTCGAAGGTGTTTTTTCTGTACAATAGGTTGTTCTGAATTAATGAATTTAGCTGAATTTGTAAAATATACATATATCAGAAATAAATATGAACCAATATTCAATAAACCATCATAGCATACATATTCCACTTACTTACATATGTCGGTATTATTTAAAGAATTTTCAGAACCACACTTAAAAAAAAAACTTGCAGGCATATGTAAGACCTGTATGTCAGTATAGTTTCTTGGTGCTTTTTTTATGATCTTCTTATGATATGGTCTCTTCATGACACAATAAACAAATTGATTAATGAATGAACAAAACACTCACAGCAGGTTTCATAAAACCTTGATCATCATTTTCACTTAATAGGCCGTTCATGCAAGGGATGCTTTCTGCATACAACGATTTACGTCGATGAACAGTTCTCAATTGACCTGCAGTAAAATGTTCATTGCACATGGTGTAGTTAGTAGTGTTTGCTGAAGTAATTGTCTTCAAGCCCTGAGAATTTTAACTACTTCGGAGCACTGAAAATAAGAATCAATGAATGACCGATTCACATGTTACGACTTTTAATACTTACGATTCCATTTTCCTTAGTTGAGTGAAAAACTTAATCACGTAAAATACATTTTATTACTTGATCCACCGTTCTTCGCCATTCAATAATTTTCGAACAATATTTTGATGTTTTCACCAAGAAATAAGACAAAAAACTCCAAATATCAGCAACTAGAACGAGCCAGATAAACAAAAAGCGGAATGAGAATCAAAACATTCAAAACCTCTTTGATCAAAATGAACGTCTGAAATCTTACAAAATTTCATATGTTTCTATGCAAATGCCACTCAAATTAATATTTTAACTAGTCCTAGTGTCTCAAAATCACGCGTGACACACAGATGTCGCTCAAATCGCTTTAGTCGCCTCGTTTCCCATCTTTCTACTCTATAATCTTTGGTCGAAAGTGATTGAAAAAAGATACAGGGTTTCAGGCAGTGCTATTTAGAATTCAGGTCCGCTCATTCCTGATATTCTAAAATCCACAATACGTCAGATGATAGCGGACATATTCAATGTAAAAGAATTTATATAATGTTTAATCTGAATCTAAACGACTTATATTTCAGCTGAATATTTCCACAATCAGAAAGAATGTGACTGAAGGGGATGACAAAGGATTCCCTTCTATTGGGAGACCCAAAAAACTGGTGGCATTTGAGTATTTCATTTTAGGGTGAACGAATGCGAAAAGTTGCTACAGGATTTTCATTTGATGTCATCCTACGATGACTTATTCTACAATAAGTTCCATGAAATAATTAATTCTATTTTTCATTTGAATTGTCCAATACATAGTAAATGTCTTAAGGAATCAATAAATATATAATTATTATTATTATATCAAAGAATCAAAAAGAAACAGCCATAAATACGAGCCAGTTGTCTTGTTAACTGTTAACTCATGTGAAATTTCCTCTTGCCTTGAAACTTCTTTTGCTGCTGCATATTATGTGTCGATAACACAGGCCAACACACATTTTGGTGCCTGCGATTTTTCAACTGTTCCTGAGTAATTTTTTGATGCAGAATGTAAAAAAGTTCTCAGATTGATTTTGTCTATCAGATCTAGTTTTTGAGATTTTTTAAAAAAATTGTGTATATAATTTACGTTATAACTGTTATAATATATAATATTACTTTTGACAGTTAAAAAAAACAAAGGCACATGGATTTAAGTATTTATTGCAAAAACTTAATTCACATAATTACATTAGTCACTAATCACATAAAAATTTTTTTTTATACGATTTTCTAGAATGGAGTTTACTAGGGCAGTCTCGCTGAAAGCTCCAGCAGTAGTCCGCCATCATGTGGCTATCCCATCGTCCTTGATAACGATCTTCCATAGTTTTAATATCCTGATGGAATCTTTCCCCCTGTTCTTCACTACAATCACCTAAGTTTTCTGGAAAACGATCTAGGTGGCTGTGGAGGTAGTGAACTTTTATACTCATGTTACAGCCGAGAATATTAAAATTTGAAAGCATAGTTTCCACTAATTCTACGTAATTCTCTGCTTTATGATTGCCAAGAAAATTTTGTACTACTTGAACAAATGAACTCCAAGCGTTAGATTCAGTCTCGTTCATTGATGTGGTGAATTGTGGATCTTTAACAAGTTGTCTTATTTGAGAACCATCAAATATACCAGCTTTTAGTTTTTCCGTGCTAATGCCAGGAAATTTACGTGACAAATACCCAAAACATTTTCCATCTCGATTTAAAGCCTTCACAAATTGCTTCATTAGGCCTAGCTTGATATGCAAGGGCGGAAGTAAGATTTTTTCTCTTGAAACCAAAGGTTCGTTGATCACGTTTTGTATTCCTTGAATCATGACATCTTTTGAAGGCCAATTTTTGTTAACCCAGTGCTCATTTTTAGCTCTGCTGTCCCAAAGGCACAAAAAACAAGGATATTTTGTATAACCACTCTGCTGTCCAAGGAGGAAGTTAATCATTTTTAAATCAACACAAATTGACCACTGATGTTCTTCATTTAACCTGTAACGTGTATCTCAGAAACTAGAGCTGATAGAAAAAATCTGGTGGCATTTTTGGAATCAGCACATTGAAAACATCTAAAATCAGATGTTAGATTTCTGGCACCAAATTTTTTTTTTCATTTTGTTGGCCAGTGTAATCTTTCATAGCAAAAATAAATATATTTACAAACTGATCTCTTGTATTTTACATGCGAATAACTAGATTTGGTATGCCTTCAATCGGTTTGTATAATCGTCAATTATGTTCGTCATATACAGGGTGGGCTTTTCAAAACGAAACAGACGAGATAACGGACACGTCGATTTTTGTTTCGAGGGGGACCACTTTTAAACACAAATTCACAACTATATCGCATCAACCCTTAGTGTTAGAACTTCAACCCCTAAATTTTGAATAGGGAAGATAGGGTGAGTGATACCTCATTTGAAAGGCCTTTTTATGTTAAATTCAGCGTATTAATTTTTTTCTCATTTAATTCATTCGTTTTAGAGATATTCTATTTTGAATTTCGTACAGCACCAGTCATTCCGCTAACCATGCTATGTGAAATCATCAATTATTTGACTAATTCATTCTGTGGTTACGATGGTAACCGTTAATTGTCAACATTAGACAACGAAATAATTATTATTGGTTCTTACTTTTTTCAACAATTAAGGTGAAAATGGTTTATTCTTTTTCAGAAAGAATTGAAATTATTTCTTTATTTTTCATTGTTGATGAGAGAAATGAATATTATTTTGATGTCTGGTATATGGCAGTTATGGAGTTTCATCAAATCTACAAACTAAATGAATAAATTCGCTTGATTCAGACAGCTTGCTTGACGACAATACCATAGTTGTTTCAAATTCAAATGTCAATATTTCAAGAATCAATGAATCAAATGAAGAAAAAACCAATATCCTGAACTCAGGATGAGAAGACCTTCTAAATGAGGTGAAATTTACCCCATCTTCCTCATTGAAAATTTAGGGGTTGTTGTTTTAACCATAGATTAAATAGATGGAACATAAGCTATTCTCCAGACTGTTCATTTTTCCAACAATTCCCACTCCATGCAACTACCAATGAAATGAATTTTCGCTTGTATTCCCCTCCTGATCGTTTCAAAATTTCTAAGACGGCGTGTGTATTTGTAATTGTCAAAATATTATTTCAATCATTCACGTCGTAATATTTTGGAAAATATGCAACGATGTGCCGTAAAAAAGTGAGTTTGAAATAAAAGTGCATTTATACATGGAAGAAGAAAGCGATTCACTTATTCCGGTAAGTTTTGGATATTTTATTCTTGTTTGAGTACACGACTTTATGAAATCAGGGGAGGGAGTTAGGGGACGCCAGGGTCGAATTCTGTTTGAATACGATCTAATGATTTGTGCTTACATTGAAATGTTGAGTTTGTACATTAAATTAATTGATTTAAATTTTAGTTTTCCAAGAAATAAAACCAGACGACCAGACCAGACTGGGTCTTGAAAACAATTTACACTTCTCTTGTAATTTACACTCCAGACTTCAGTATAATGAGAGAAATCGACTTTTACTGTTAATTTGAAAAAGATGCCATCCCGAGTGAGGAAAGATAGGTACATTACCACTTTTTTAACTCGCTTTCTTGTCTGAATATCACTTTGTTTGGAATTTTGCAAGTGATTTCTGACAACTTTTAGTTTTGAGGTGAACTTGAAATTTGGTAGATTCTCTTTCTCCTATAATAAATCATGCTTTTTTATATAAACATCCTTCCTGGTTTCAAGATGAACAGTAGAACGAGATTTTAATTGCTTTAACAATGCTTTAATTATAGCCAATACTGTGCCTGTCATCAGTACTGGAGTTTTTGAAGAAAATGGAAGGAAAATGGGATCAAAATCATCTAACATGAATGCCAGTTCAGGATTTGCAGAAATGAAAGTGTCTTGTAGTTCAAGAACAAAACAAGTAAGATACATACCCACCCAGGATGGTACAAAAAATTCTCTAAACTACTATGGTTGATAGAACTCGTCTTAGGAATGAAAATCCATAAAAATGAGTAAAGGTCATCTTTTGAGGCACACGGCGTTGAACCTTTTTTGATAATTAAAAAAGTTTTCTTCATTTGTAAAATGTATCTCAATGGCAATGTAAAAATTATACTACTACTGTAATTATTTATTTATTTATTTATTTAATTATATACGGACTAGCCATTTTACATATTTACAATGAACCTACAACAAAATCAAACAGAAGAAATGAACAAAAATCAGTGAAAACTCTCAAGATTCCTAAAATAATTCTTCAGTTGAAAAATTGAGACATGAAAAAGATCTATCTCCACCGAACCAGCAGCCCGCAATGCTCTATCAAGAGGATTTTTCATCAAATAATTGGTTCGGCAAAACTTTATGTTAAATTGTTCCCAAGTTCTGAGACTTCTCTGAGGAACGTTTAAATGTATCCTCTGTAGTAGATATGGGCAATCGATGTAATTGTGCAAAATCTTGTAAACCAGCATTATTTCAAAGTTATGACGTCTCGTTTCAAGGGATGTAAGGGATAATTTATCTCGAATGTCCTCATAACGAATAGTATCATATTATGAACACAATATTATGACCATTCAAATGGAGCTCGGATATTCCCATTATTTTTATGAGTTATTGAATGAAAATGTCTGTTATCAGGATATTTCGAAGTGAAATTTCAGTTGAAAAATTTTTGCAGGAATAAACACGCGGAGAACAGAAATTGAAGAACAGCTGATTGAAGTCGAAACCGATTTAAGACGATGAGTGTGTCGTCAGTACTTCAAGAAATAATTTGCTACCCTACAAGCCGTTGTCTAGTCATTGGGAGGAAAAATTGAAGATGAAAGCTTGAAAAGCCGAGGCAAATACCTTATGAAAAATTCCTTTGAAGACAGCTGCATGCATAAAAAACATAAATATGGCAATGACCTCAAACAATTTGCTTTAAAGTAACATTATTATTCAGTTAGACCTTACAGTTTCGTTGAAATTGCTCTTAATTATGATGCACTTCAACACCCAGAAGCACTTTTGAGGTGGTATGAAAATTTGAAGGGGGAAGCAGGTTGTTGAAGTATTTGAGTTGCCGAAAATGAAAGTTTAAAACACTGCTTATTAGTTGATATGCAATATAACTTAATTGAATTTATAACCGCCCATAAAAGAAAAAAATTATGCTTTATCACGAATTTAGGGATTCTTTCATGGCTAACTCTATGCAATAAGAAATCATTTCTTTTTGATTTCACAATAATTGGTAGATGTTTATAGTATAACATTACTTTTTCATTCCGCCTAATCTGTTCAAAAGACTTGAGAATTTCTTCAATGAACAAACTCTTTCAGATTCCCATTATACAAATTCCATAAAATTCAGCTGCTTCCACTTCTATTGATCTGAGAATTAACCATTTTGAAGGGAATTAATTTGATGAAAGTAATTTTCAGTTTTTAGTATATACTCAGAGAATAAAATTTCAAATAATCTGTATGTAGGTTAAGGTCATTATGACCATTAGTGTATGGTAACATTGTATTCAAATTAAATTCTTTTTCACACAAGGTGTTTTGGTATTACTAGTTCTATATCCCTTTGAATAGTTGTCATAAAAAAAATACTCGAAATCTTTGCATTAAAACATTACTTATTTTCCATTCGATATAAAATTATTGCCGACTATCTGAAATATTCAGTGCAAGTAGTTCTGAATCAGCCCCTGTCCAGTTCCCCCACCCAAATAATCCAAATTCATATTTATGGCAGTATTTTGGGAATGCGTTTTTGTCGAAATGCTCTATCTCCTGTTTTATTAATCTATGGTTTTAACACTAAGGGTTGAAGCGATGTAGTTGTGAATTTGACCTTAAATGTTGTCGCCCTCGAAGTAAAAATCGACGTGTCCGAGCATTTTTTCGAAATAAATTTATTCCGCCCGTTATCTCGTCTGTTTCGTTTTAAAAAGCCCACCCTGTATTTTCCGAAGTGATTTGACAGAGTGATAAAATACGTAATTACTGAGAGTTTTACGTAGAAAAGACAACATAGCGCTGATTTGAAACCCAAACATGGTTTGACAAGCTTCATAACCCCACATTTTTGTACTATACAAAGTGGAATGTGTCAAATTTCCAATGGCCAACCGAGTGCTAAAATGAAAGTGAATGGATTATAGACAGTTAATTATTAGAAAGAGTTGCAGAAGGAGAGAGTTAGTTTCATCTTTGAGTTATACTAAAATTTGCATTATCTTTCAAAACGCGTGTTTCATTATCGCAATAGCAGCTTCAAGTGGGTTATTCTTGAAAAGACGTTTTTTCACTAAGACGACTGCTTCATCTGGATGAATGCTTGTAAAAGTGGGATTGAAAGAAGACAAAATTAAAAGCCTCGGTAAAGCTAGTACTTGGTTAGATCTCCACAAGCTAGCATTCTACTCTTTGAATCAGGTGACCACACTACAGGGCAGCTTCACAGTCTTATTGTTGAAAAGACAAGAATTTTCGTCTTGATGACAAACTTTTTGTCTTGTCTTGAGAAAAAGTCAATAAATTTACAAAAATTTTGTCTCGACGTTTTCTCGATGTATTAAATCTTGTCTTGACTCAAGAAATTTCATGATCTTGAAATTTGTTGATTAACCAGCGACTGTGTACATGGTGTTTTCCATTACGTTTTGTGCTAACCCAACAATCTGGTGATTCCCCTATATTCATTTGTTTTCTGACGAACTCAAAATGATGTGGCGCAGTCGCACTATTTACCCCATTTAATTAAGTGAAATTATTATTACCAAGAAAATATAGAAAGAAGGCTCAATAGGAGGCTCCTTTTGGTATCTCCACATGCCACGTCACAAAAACGCACATTGCCGTAACTATACATGTACAGGCAGTGCAATTTAAACAATAACAACGTTTTGGTACAAAAGTTATTTGAAATTATCATCTTTTTAACTTTACCTATTACTATTGTCTATCGATACGCCACTGCTAACGTGCAATTTAACTTCACTTTTTTCTACGTCATCGCCCAAGTTATTCAGTTCAGTACCCTACTGTCAATTTTCATTCTTGATGAGATAACTGTTCCATTTGTTGCTCATACAAAAGTTTAGTGCAGAATTTTTGGAATATTCCACTTTCTTATATTACGTCATATTTGCATTCAGTTTTCGAATTACATTTTCCATTTTGTAACTTTCCTCTCATGAAGCTCAAAGTTGGAATGAGTAGGATATATCGAATAATACCATTTCTTTATTGTTAAGCTGCTCGATGATTTGCAGTTTTCAACTAGTTCACCAATAATCGAATTATCAAGTGCAAATGTATTTTCAATTTGCGAATCTCCTCAAGAGTTAAACAAAATAATCCGAGCACTACGCCGCTGAAAATTGTATGCACAGAAAGCTAATATTGTATGCAGCTTTGCCAAAACCGCAGAATTGTTCTTTTTCTTGCCCCTTGTAAGAGAATTCACTGTTGGCTTTATAACAAATCCCAATATTATGAATGGAATGCTGGTTCTATTACTCTTTTTATGTCATTGGTTGGTATGGAGTGGCAGAGAATAATTCAAAGCCCACTTTGTGGCTAATGTATAAGAATATATTCTAATATTGAGTAGCCTCTTCACAGAACAAACTTCGAGTCGGTCTTGAGCTTTGTAACATCGCAGTGAGTTTGAATTATTTTGGATATCATTTTGAATCTGGAAATTATATTTCATGATCGTATATTACTATATTAAGAACAAAATGGCGAATGCTGTGGTCATATATTCACAGTGGTGTCCCATGAAGATTCATGAACATGAGCGGTATAACTCTGTTTCCCACAATTACCTAGCCTAAACATTGGCTTGAGCAGGAAATGGCTCTATGCGTAGCTCAAGTTACGTCTAAGACCTTGTCGTCTCAGGATACCTGTGCCACAAAATAATCTATTCGTAGCCGCAACCAAAGTTGCACTGACAGCGTTATCAGTGCAGCTTTTAAACACCTTCTAACGCAGCTCCTACAAAAAGATGGATCAGTCGAACAGGACAAAATTTGTATCCGGAGGTAAAATACCCTCCCATTCGGATCTCCGGGGGAGGGTGCCTGAGCGAGTGAATCATCGAACAACCATCAATGAAAAGCACATAGCTTTTGCAGCATGGAACGTCAGAACCTTGCTAGACAACCACAAGGCTGACCGACCAGAGAGGCGTACTGCCCTAATCGATAAGGAACTGCAACGAACATCCATTGCAATAGTTGCCTTAAGCGAGACACGCTTTTCGGACGAAGGTAGCTTGGTAGAACAAGCGAATACTTTTTTCTGGAAAGGCTTGCCGGAAGGCGCAATCAGACAACATGGCGTTGGCTTTGCCATTAGAAACGACCTGGCAGCCAAACTTATAGAAAATCCAGTTGGTATCTCAGAACGTTTAATGACCCTACGCTTTCCTGCAGCGAATAACACGTTTGTGAACATCATTGATGTATACGCACCCACTTTGAACTCCTCTGACAACTTAAAGGACACTTTCTACGAATCACTCGTTGCTACATTAAGTAAAATCCCAAAACGGGAACGAATTATTCTCCTTGGAGACTTCAACGCCAGAGTGGGCAGATGTCAAGACTCAGAACTGTGACCGGGAATAATGGGGAAACACGGCACAGACAGCATTGCACAGCAACTTGTGCAGAACACAATCTGTGTATAACGAACACCTATTTTATTACGAGCCCCAATTCAAGGGGGACCTGGCTCCACCCGCGCTCAGGGCATTGGCACACTCTCGACTATGTGATCGTGAGAAGAAAAGATCTGAAAGAGTTGTTGATCACTAAACCCAGAGCAGATCTGGAGTGCTGGACTGATCATAGGCTGGTAATCTCGAGAATGAAAATCTCAATGCGCCCAAAATACCAACGCAAGCCAAAGTATCTAAGAGAGCGCCTTCAAATCTGCAAACTACAAAACCCTTTTACAAAGGAGAGATTCACAGCTGCCGTCAAAGATAGCCTTACACCTCCGGATTATAACGACGACATTGAGACTCATTGGCTTCGCTTCAAGTCATCTCTCACAAATACAGCGAAAAATATACTGGGCACAAAACGCTCCCGAAAATCCCCAGACTGGTTTGCCGATAGCGAAACTCATATCGCACCCATTTTGGACGCAAAACACAAAGCGATGAAAACCGCAATTAACAAGCCTGTCGATGTTGCAGCCCAAAAAAGTTTTATAAACATAAAACGCGTGGTCCGTCAAGAAATAAGAAAAATCAAGGATAGCTGGTGGAAAGAAAAAGCAAGAGAAATACAAGCTTACGCCGATAACCATGACTACAGGCGTTTTTTCGAAGGTATTAAAACTGTTTACGGTCCAAGCAGAAAAGCTAGCTTTCCTATAAGATTCCTATAAGATATTATTCACAGGTCTTGATTCAAAATAACGACTCGAATTTATCCATTTTAGACCTGCTCCCCTGATGACATCGCTCGATGACGAAATCTCAACGTCGGAAATCATAAGTGCGATTAAAAATATGAAAAATGATAAGTCACCTGGTCTAGATGGCATTCCAGCGGAGATATTCAAAGCCTTGGATGAAGACATTGTCAATAGTCTCCTAACACTATTCCGAAAGATCTGGGAACAGGGAGATGTGCACAAGACTTCAGGGACGCTTTAGTTATCAACCTCTATAAGAATTGCAACAATTACAGGGGCATATCGTTGCTTAGTGTGGCCGGTAAAATTCTCTCGAAGATTATGGCTAATCGTCTGGTCCCACTCTTAGAAAAGCTATTACCTGAATCCCAGTGCGGCTTTCGACCAAATCGAGGTACGGTGGACCTAATTTTTACACTGCGACAGAAAAGGCCCGTGAACAACAATCAAGGATTTATACAGCCTTCATCGATTTAAGTAAGGCATTCCACTCGTTGAATCAGAGAGCGCTATGGAAAATCATGGAACGTCTAGGAGTACCCGAAAAATTCTTAGCAGTGTGTAAAAGCCTTCATACCAACAATACCGCTAGAATACAGCATAATGGCTCTACAACCGACCATTTCTCAACCAACTCCGGAATAAAACAAGGCTGCGTATTAGCGCCTTTACTGTTCAATATTTTCGCCATTGCTGTATCGATAATTGCTGATATGAGTATGCCCGTAAGAGGTGTTGGGATAAGATTCAGATTTGATGGAGGCCTGTTTAACCTGAAGCGCCTCAGAGCAAAAACCCGTACAAAGTTTATCACGGAACTTCAATATGCAGACGATTGTTCACTCATCGCTAGTAGCTCAGAGGATCTACAGATAATGATGGACCCCTATAAACATATATACGAAGCTTTAGGCCTTAGACTCAATATCGACAAGACCAAAATCCTGGTAAGTCCGCCAGAAAGCCTTCAAACAGATATCAGCCTGGAGAATGAAACTCTAGAACAAGTCGAGCAGTTCAAATACTTGGGAAGCTTCATAAATACTAGGGTTAATCTAGACACGGAAATACAAAACCGTATCAATTCGGCATCACAGGCATTCTGGAAGCTAAAAGACAGAGTGTTTCAAAATCATGACCTCAATCTGAAGACCAAGATAGCTGTTTACAAAGCAGTGGTCCTCCCAACGGTTCTTTACGGAAGCGAAAGCTAGACGCCTTACAGGCGACATATTAAACAGCTTGAACAAACGCAACAACGTCATCTAAGACAGATAATGCACATCAGATGGTTCCACAAAGTTTCGAAACAGAAGTCTTGCAACGGGCGAGTTGTACAACAAATGAGACTCAAGTAACGAGGGCCCGACTCAGATGGAGCGGCCACATTCTGAGTATGCAAGACACAAGACTCCCCAAAATAGCTCTATATGGCGAATTCACTGAGGGAGCCCGGAAACCAGGAGGCCAGTATAAGCGGTTTAAGGATACACTACATCAATCCCTAAAATTAGTTAATGCCAATCATAACTGGGAACAACTAGCGTTAGACAGGTCACAGTGGAGGTCTTTGGCACACAGTTACAATGGAGAATCGAGAAGGATACAGCGGCGGCCAGATCTGGTTGGTGACTATCCATGCCCTGAGTGTGGAAGGATCTGCAGGTCACGGTTGGGTCTCTTCAGTCACAGGAGGGCACACAGTCGTAACTAACCCTAAGAAATTACAAGTCTGTTCGCAATTTTTTTTTTTATTTTTTTTTTCTTCTTTTTGTAGATTTATTCCCGGTAACGGGATACAGCAATGAATAAAGATTCATTTAAAATATAACACCTCTTTATTTTGATATTTTAAAGAAGTATCCTTATTTTGACTCAGTAACTGTGATCTGTGAGAGAATGGAGATATGCTGCCAGCGTAAGGAACTTACTCTGACCAGAGACAAAACTATATTTTTGAATGTCTTCAGGGTTAGTCTTTGACTCGTACATATATTTTAACAGTAGATTTTTGAGGTCAAAAGAAACACTTTTTCACTATACCATTTTTTCCGATTTGGTCCTGATACAAAGATGGGACATATCTTGTGTTCGAAGAATAACACGCATCGATCGAATAAATGAAAAACTATATTCCGAAATTCATTTCATTCGATAAACCGTTCGTGAGGAAGAACTAAAAATCAAATTTTTTTCTGGTTTCTACTGTATCTTTCAAACCGAGCCGATTAGGACAAAATAGTAAAAAAAAGTGTTTCTTTTGACCTCAAGGATCTACTGTTAAAATATTTGTACGAGTCAAAGATTCACTCTTTATAATTCTTCTAACTGCTCTACGTTAAACGTTACCATGTATCTAAACACCAAGTATTTGAGACTCCATCACATTTACTTATCCCAGGTATCAAAAGAATTAAGCTCTGTTGTAGCCCTTTTCCTGTTTTCGGGTTCATCGTGGTGATCCGGTCCAGGCTGCGTCATGGCTCTTTCCCCTTCTAATTGATGTCCGTTTTCCGGGTTTCTGATCTCCCCGTACTTTTTGACTTCTTGACAAAGTGGATGGCGTTCTATTTCATGTTCGTCTGCATTCCATAGGTTCCTCCGTAATGTTCTTGCCGTTCCTGGTATTACCGCCCGCTGAATCTCTGGTAGATTCTCCGGTTTTTCCTGTTGATGAAATGATAATTTCTAGTGTTAGATTCTAGTAGAGCTTGTGATGATCACTTTTCAATGCAAAATCTGGATGTTTATTCTAATAATTAACCTTTTTTGACCTTAGAAGTAAGTACTTGTTGAAAATTGAAATCCCTCCGACCTTACTCTTGTCTACGCTACTGAACTTCAACTTTATGGTACCTAAGACAACGTTAATTGACCGACGCAATACGCAACCTCCTCTCAACAAAATGTCAGATCTTCCCGCGAGTATTATTCTCTTTCTCCACTTTGATTCAATAAATTTACATTGTGTTGACCTAGATTATTTCGAAACTTCTCTAACTGATCATCTCATCAAAGTAATCCTCTTTCAAGTCTTCTTATTCAATTCTGGTGCTAAATTGTTCTACTCAAAAAGTAATGTACTCTCAGTCTTCTCAAAATTATTAATTTAACCATTTTCATGTTCCTTTCATTCTGTAGGAAATGAGTCCACGTGTAAGATCATTTCATAATATTGAAACAGACTAGAACTGCTCAATTGATTTGTTCACACGAGTCAACTCAATTAAATGCCTCTTCCTGAATATGTATTTCATGATATCACATAGATTTTCAGACCTCTCTAGAATTCTCAAATGGAAATGGGTATGTAGCACACCAGAATTGAACATTCTCATGTTTTTCTCATCGATAATGAATGTTTTCTTATAATCATCTTATTCATTTCAATCAGTTATTTCATTTCTCAGTCAACTATGTTGTTAACCTCTCAATTACATATGACTAATTCCTGATATCGAGTTTCGGATGAATGAATCCTCATGTTCTCCAGAATGGACACAGATTAGATCTCAAGCCTTCTGCTCTTCTCGAAACCAACGATTAGTGGTTTTCCTCATTAGTACTCTCATTTTTTACCTCTCATAATGAATCAATTGGATCTTCTATAATGTAATGAAAGTTTTAAGGCGGAAACACATTATTAAAACGCGACGGAACCCGATGAAACCTGATGCGTGTTGAGTCGAATCAAATGTATTGTTTTCTATAGACCAGAATCATACTATGAACACCCGATGCGACGCCACGCGCGTTAAATTCACCCGTTCCAGACGCGTCAGGTCGCGTCGCGTTTTAATATTGTGTTTCCGCCTTTAACGGCATGCAGACAGGAATTGAATTATGAAAAAAGTACCACCCAGAGCAGGATTCGAACCTACGACCCCCTGATGACCGGTCAGGATCTCTCCCAACTGAGCTACCCAGGCAGACGTGAGGATCAATCTGCAATGTCTGGAAACATTATTCCAGTAGCTCAGTTGGGTGGTACTTTTTTCAAAATTCAATTCCTGTCTGCATGCCATTAAAACTTTCATTACATTATATTTCAGACATTAAACTATCATCACAGTGTATCTTTTATTTTTCTGATTGACATTCTAATCGTCCTTTTTTCCTGTGTTATTCTTATGGGAAATCGAAAAGTGCGATGCAGACAAGCTAAACATTAATATTAAGGGCTCATATCTTCAGAGGCCAATTTTGGCATTTGAACGAAACTTTTGAGCGTGGTTCCGAGAAAGAAATATTTTTTTTAACGTCTTAGTATAGATAGATATGATATGTATTGAAGAAGATATCTTGAAGTTGAGGAATGTGAAAATCACTGAAAAACCATCGAGTTTAGTCCTTAGCATTACTTTCTATATGTATAGTTGAATATCTATTGAACGAAATCACGGAAAAGCGGAAGAAGATAAACTTCCGATATCAATATGCAATCCGCAAATGCAGGTATACCTACCAATCAGTTCCTTTTTGTCTACCGCATCCACTTGACATGACAGATATCAATTATTCAGAAGTGAAATCGGAAGGATTTGTTCAAACTTTCATGATACCTACTACACGCGCGTCACCTTAATGTCAACATATTCTGTTTCGAAACAATTTTCTGTAGAAATAGCTTCTGTGACAAAACAAATTGATTTTTAAAGATTCATAATTCAATGAATTTATGAAGAGCACTATGCTCAACAACTTTGATCTCTTTCCACAGCAATATTTCATTGAGGCCTCTACTTGACCCCATTGTCATATTTTGATTGAAATTATTGAAATTATCATTTTTTAAGCAATGTCCCAATGATTTTATGAATCAACTTGTATACTTATATTTGTTTCTTTGGTATCTCCTCTTCGAATAGCTTCTTCAAATTTCCCCAATTCATACGAACAGTTCGTAACCTGAGCGAATTTAGCATTATTTCGATGAGTAATACGGTTTATAAAGAACAAAGAATTAATTACTAGAATTAATCAAATACAGCTGAACCGATCATAATTAAGTTTTGTGTGTAGAAGGCTATTTTATATAATAGATACCAATTTCAATAATTCTCTTGATATTATAAAACTAACTTCAGAATAAGTCAATTGAAACCGAAAGATTAAATTTCTTTTTCGGAAGCACTGTATTTCTTTAAGAAATAAAAAAAAGTATACCTTTTATATGTACTTCCGAAAGCAAAAAGTTGAGAAGAATTACCCAGTCACGTGACAATTCGCACGCATTCACAATTTGATTTTTTTGACAAGAATCGTAATGAGGAAATATGCGAGTTTGAGGATAAAGAGGCCATTCCACATTACTTTCAGATGAAGAAGATCACACTAGTATGGGTCAAGAAACAGGAATAAAATGAGTTTTTCTTTCGGCAACGTTTCGGTCCCCTTATCGGGCCTTATTCAATATAAATCGTAGTATCTGTCTGTTAGGATATGTCACCTGTGATGAATCACGATTCCATATGAATTCAGTCAGAATATGTTTTTTGAAATGATTTATTGAATGAAATATACTGTAACGGTTTTATTTCCGTATTTAAATATATTCTTTAAATAACGAGACTGCTGGATGTATTAATTTAATTTATTATGGAACACAACTAGGTAACTTTATTACAGGCAGGTTCAACGATGACTGAACGTTGACTTCGATACAGAACAATCACATACATACAACATGTGTATAACAAGAAGTTTTATACTATAATCAAATGGCCTCAGCCTTAACAATATCCTTACATCCCCCCTTTTCAGTTCAAAAATATTAAATTCCTAAAATTAACAACACAAATTAATATCAACTACTAACAATTGAAAAAATTAACCAAAATTTTACAAATCAAATATCTAAACCTAATTTGGAAATCTATCTGGTTTTCTCAACAAATTTCTATCCCTCAAACAATAAGGTGAAACTTTATTACAATCAGTATTTGCATAATTATTACAGTCACTATTGTTTTCATCAGAGTCAGAATCACTTGAAATATTTCGATATATAAAGTGTTCCCTATTCCTTCTGAATAATCTATTATTTTCATCTGAAACCAAGAAAGACCTAGGTTCATTACACTTAGAGACAATTCTACCTTTATTCCATGAATTATTTTTTCTAAAAAAGATATTTTTATTCTTCTTTTCCTTCAAAGGTCGACTGTTACGATCATAATAAAATTTTTGTTTAGTTTGACGGTTAATGATATTTTGTCGAAAGTTTCTAGAATTAATCAATTTTGGTTTAAGTAAGGAATCTTTTGTTGGAATTGTATCCTTGAGACGTCTACTTAAAAACAACTGTGCAGGCGACAAACCAAGATCGGGTATAGGAGTGTTACGATATTTGAGCAAATATAAATTAATGTTACCATTATCAATACTTGATTTATTTAAAATACCTTTACAAATATTTACAGCTTTCTCAGCCATTCCGTTGCTTCTGGGGTAATGTGGACTAGCAAAAATTAGTCTGACATTATAGTCTTCAGCAAACTTTTTAAAAATGAACGAATTAAAGGGATTATTATCAGACATTATTTTGTTTGGAAATCCAAAAATAGCAAACACTTCCATAAGCCAGTTTATTACGTCTCTAATATTTTTCGATTTTATAAATTTAAAGTCAATCCATTTGGAATAGTAATCGATAATCGCAAGGTAAGATTTATTTTTGAAATCGAAAATATCAATGCCTATTTTATCCCAAGGCCTATTTGGTAACTCATGGGGTAACAATGGCTGTTTTGCATTTTTATTTTGGAAATATTTACAAGTTTCACATTTAAGAATATATTCTTGAATTTCTTTTGACATACTTGGCCAAAATAAGCATTCACGAGCTCTAGCTCTACATTTATTAATACCAAGATGACCCTCATGTAGTTTCCTCAACATTTCAGTTCTCATGCATTTAGGTATAATTAATCTATCTCCATAAAATAACAAATCCTCACACTCAGAAATTTGATCTCTAATGCCTTGATAAATTCTCAATTCATCAGGTAATTTTCTATAATTCTTCCATCCATTCCTAAGACATTGCTTTAATTTAACAAGAGTTTCATCATTATTAGTCGATAACGTTAGTTCAGATAATTTTTTATCAGATATAGGCAATAACTCTTTCAAACTGTGAACATGAATTTCTTCATGATCTCTAAATGTAGGATCTACCAAACTAGCACGAGATAAAGCATCAGCAATGAACATCTGTTTTCCTGGTAAATATTCTACTTTTAAATCATATTTCATTAATCTATATAATAATCTCTGTAACCGAGAAGATACTTTATTAATATCTTTTCTGAAAATATTGACTAGCGGTTTCTGATCAGTATGAATTCTTACTTGCCGACCATATACAAAATAGTTGAACTTTTCAACAGCAAAGACAATAGAACTCAACTCCCGTTCAATATTTGCATATCTCTTTTCTGTATCAGACAAAGTTCTAGAGGCAAATGCCACTGGCTTTCCATCTTGCATAAGGCAAGCACCGAAACCATCCATAGACGCATCACACTGTATGATAACCTCTTTATTGACATCAAAATGTGCCAGAGTTGGAGCTTGTATAATCAAATTTTTAATTTTATTTACTGTTTCCGTGTGTGTTGGTTCCCATTGAAATAAGACATTCTCACATGTAAGCTGTCTCAAGGGCGCTGATACCGCTGATAAATTTGGACAAAACTTTCCTAAATATTTTATAATACCTAAAAATCTGAGCAATTCTTTCTTATTAGTGGGAATTTTCATTTTTTCTATAGCCTCGGTTCGCTGTGGGTCTACCTTAATGCCTTTCTCCGATATGATAAAGCCTAAAATTTTTAACTCTAACTTTTTATACTGAAATTTATCTTTATTGAAAGTTATACCATATTTTTTTGCAATCTCTAAAACTTTATGTAATTTTTCATCATGCTCCTCTTCTGTCGAACCTGAGATAATTAAATCATCTATATATATACCATCATCCAAAACATTACCGAATATTTCAACATTCTTGCGTTGGAAAATTTCCGCGGAAGTATTTATTCCGAAGGGCAAACGAAGAAACCTATATCTACCATATGGAGTAGCAAACGTACACAATTTTGACGATTCTTCATCTAACGGTATTTGGAAAAAAGGATCTCTTAAATCTAATACCGAAAAATATTTCTTATTATTCAAACTAGCCAATATTTGATCGGGAGATGGAATTTGATAATGCTCGCGTTTCAAACATTTATTCAAATCGGATGGATCAAGGCAAATCCTTAAATTTTTGTCTTTCTTTTCTGTGATAACTATATTGTTAACCCAATCAGTTGGCTCGATTTGCCGACATATAACACCGTTTTGTTCTAAATTATCCAATGACTCTTTTAATTTGGGCATTAGTTTTTGTGGAATTCTCCGAGAACTGTGTATAACAGGAATTGCTTTATCATCCAGAATTAATTTGCAAGGTTTTCCAGGAAAACATCCTAAATTATTAAAAACTCCATTATATTCCAATACTATATCATTTTTTGATTTTAAATTAGTCTTTGTTAATGAACTTATATGCTTAATCAAGTTAAAATCTAAGCAAGCCTTCAAACCCAATATTGGTTTATCTGCACCATCAACAATATAAAAAGATAAATCTGATTTTCTGTCTCTAATGATACAACTCAACCTTACCAATCCTCTTACTTGCACCATTTTTCTTCCAAATGCCATCAAGTTAACGTTAGCAGGGGCAATTCCATCCAGTGAGCCAATTTTTGTACAGTAGACCTTCGTGGGAAGTACATTACACTCTGCTCCAGTATCCAACTTAAAACATACAATTGCATTATTAATCATTATATTTTCAGCTAACATTTCTTCATTAGAACAATCGCTTAATTTGGATTTCAACTGATTAATATGTATTGTATCAATAAACAAATTGTCAACCTCTTCACATAATGAAATAGTTTCGACTGGAGATGTTTCTGGTTTCTTTTTCTTTTTATTTTTATCATTTGAATTTTTTAATAAGCAACATGCAGAAAAATGATTGTGTTTTTTACAATATGAGCAAGTTTTACCAAAAGCAGGACATTTACGATTGTCATGTTTATATCCACATCTTTGACATTTTATGAATGATTTATTGTAACTATTTCTATTACTTAACTTATTTAATCTCTTCTGAGTAACAGCATCAACGGCATAATCCGGCTTTGGCTGATTACCAGTGATCACACTTGCTTGCTGCCGGCTAATCTCCATGATGTTGCAAATTTCCTCAGTTTTCTTCAGTGACAAGCTCTCATTCTGCAGCAGCTTCTCTCGCAGGTTATCGTCCTTCATTCCCATTATGATCTTGTCCCTGACCATCTCATCTTCATTGGTGTACTCGCAGTTTTTTACCAGAGTTTTTATTTCCGTAATGAAACTCGTTATTGACTGGCCATCCTTCTGAGTGCAGCTCAAAAATTTAAAACGGTCGAACACCACATTCTTCTTTGGTTCGCAATACTTCTTGAATGCCGCCTTTACATCCTCCAGTTTTGTAGAAGAAATTTTTAACTTCAAGGTATTAAAAATTTCCAAACCTGCATCTCCGATTAAATTCAGGAATATTGCCACCTTTTTTTCTTCAGAAGCATTCGTATCCACGGCAGCTAACATATATAATTCGAATTTTTGAATCCATGTGGCCCAATTTTGTCCCATGTTTCCCGAAAATTCCATAGCAGGTGGGATTCTGAATCCTTCCATATTTATATAATCCTTGAATAATTATCGGAAAAATCACAACACCTGACACCATGTAACGGTTTTATTTCCGTATTTAAATATATTCTTTAAATAACGAGACTGCTGGATGTATTAATTTAATTTATTATGGAACACAACTAGGTAACTTTATTACAGGCAGGTTCAACGATGACTGAACGTTGACTTCGATACAGAACAATCACATACATACAACATGTGTATAACAAGAAGTTTTATACTATAATCAAATGGCCTCAGCCTTAACAATATCCTTACATATACAAGTACAAAAAAAAATTTACATTCACAATCCTCTAAACAGTACCCTAAACTGGTATCGAGGATAGTAGATACAGAATTCCATTGAAATTAACCAGTGCCTTTGTTAAATAAAATAAATAAAATCTTATTTCGTACATACACACCTGATGTTTGAGGAATCGCAGTTCCACATCAAGACAAATTTCAAAAAATGCCAACTTAACGTTCTATTGAAAAAGCGGTCAAAATCACATTACACCAACTCTAAGTATTCTCTTATTTGATCAGAAAATTTACCAATTGAACTGACAGATTTTATGGGAGTAGGTAATTTATTGAATATTTTTGAAGCTTGTGCTATTGGGTTATTCAGCCCTTTTTGACTTTTTACTCTTGTCTGATATAAGTTTTGATGTGTTCTTGTTTCATAACTATGAATATCTTTCGTAAATTTATACTCTGTATTGCACTTTTGTATTTTATTTATGATTTTAAAAATTAATTTACATTGTTCTAATTCTAATATTTTTTTCAAATTTGGTATTTGCAAATCAGAGTAAAATTGTGTAGTATTTGTTAATCGATCATAATTAAACAACACTTTAATAAATTTATTTTGTAACGTTTGTATTTTTTTGAAGTATGTTTTTCCACAAGTTCCCCAAATCGGTATTAAGTATCTTATATGTGACATAAAAAACGCATTGTAGACCTGATATTTACTTTTTTTTGATAAATAAGATCGAACCTTATATAAAGCCGAAACCATCGGTATTATTTTCTCGATTATGGAGTCAACGTGGCTCTTCCAGCTCAAATGTGTATCCAACATCAGACCCAAGTACCTCGCCTCACAAACTTCTTGAAGTTCAATATTATTTATGCTTAACTTTAGACTCGTAACTTTTTTGTTCTTTTGCTTGAATACCATATACTTAGTTTTATTTATATTAATTTTCAATTTATTGTTCCAAAGCCAATGTAAATACCGTTGTAGATCTTCATTAATTTGTTCATTCAATTCTTCTATGTTATTACCTGTATATATCAAGACAGTGTCGTCTGCAAAAGCGAAATACCTGGCCCGGATGTTTGACTTGCTCAAGTTAAGCACGTATAATGAATAAAGAAGGGGACCCAAAACCGACCCTTGGGGAATACCAAACGAATTGGAAGTCCAGTCACTTTTGCTATCATCTATACACACATATTGACGGCGATCGGTTAAATACGACTTAATCAACTTATGTATTTTTCCTCTGAATCCCATTCGTTGGAGCTTATGAAGAAGAATATCTCTGCTAACCACGTCAAAAGCCTTTCTCAAGTCGACCAGTATAACCACGGCTATCTGGCCATTGTCTAGAGCTGACGATATTTCATTAATCAAATCAACTGTCGCACTGAGGGTATTACTGTTTTTCGTAAATCCATACTGGTATTGATCGACCACAACATACTTTTCAATAAAAGATAACATTCTATTTTTTATGGCCGTTTCACAAACTTTAGAGAACGTACTAATAACGGATATGGGTCTGTAATTATTTAAGTCATCAGTTTTTCCGGATTTATGTATAACATGTTTTTTCTGGTACTTTACCATTATGTCCTCCAAATACTCCAGAAAGTCACTGTCGTTATAAGATGGAGGTTTATACAGTGCACTCACTTTTAAATTGTGTTCACCCACTTCCACACAAAGCCAGCTGATGTCTTCATTTAAATCTGATTTTTCTATTATAGAGAAATTAATATGGTCTCTAATAAATATTGAAGCACCTCCCCCTATTTTGTTTCTACAAGTATGAACTCCTTTGAACCCATCCAGTTGGTAGGAAGACGTCTCGGTTTCATTCAGCCAGGTCTCAACCAAGACCAAAATATCACAATAATAGCACTTCACAAAGCAAGTTATTTCTTCCCATTTATTCCTCACGCTTTGTGAGTTCATATATATAATTTTTAGTTTAGGGTTCTGTATTAGTTTTCCAGATCATTTGAATCTCGAACCAGTAGTATTTTAGAGTTATCATCCTTTCGAAGAAAAATATTACCTTCCTTAATCCACAGATATTTATATCCGTTCTGGTATTTGAAATCACGAGCTTCCTTGTAAAGTTGTCGATTGGCCTTAGTCAAATCATGGTTCAGGAATATTTTTTCATCTGATTTGTATCCTAGAGCTTTTGCCGTAAGTTTGATTTTATTACAGCTTTTAATCATATTTATCTTATCTGACTTGTTTTCCATACTAATTCGGATCGGTGCCGCTCTTCCAGTAGTTTTTCCAACTCTATAGGCGCTCAGAACTTTTCCCTGAATTTCCACCTCTAATTTTGTTACCAGGTTCTCGACGATATCTTGAACATTTTCATCATTCTCCCTGGGTACGCCGTGAACTATGAGAGTACTCTCCAAATCTCTTTGTTCTCGTTCATTAAGTATCTTCTTTATTTCAGCCACTTCTAACTGAAGAGATTTATTAATTTCGATCTGCTCATTGTACTTTATGAAGAGTGCATTGTATTTCTTGTCCATATCATCCAACTTGGGCATTACATCAGCCAACGTATATTCTTTACTTTGACCTATACCTTGTGTTGTTGTCTTATTTTTGTTCCTTTTAGCTGTTTTGTTCGGTTGCTGCTGAATGCATGGGTCACAAAACCATTCTTCGGAAGACTTGCTAATTCGTCCTCTGCGACATATTTATACAAAGACGATGCATCCAAGTATCGCATCCATTACAAAATACTGCTTCGTCTTCGTCAGCCACTCCCTTCTGACAATTTTTGCACAATTCAGCCATGTTGGCAACACTGTAACACCTTGCAGTCTGAGATATCGCAACAATAAATTTCGATTTAGTTATCACTCTCAAAAATTCACGAAATTTTTCAACTTGTGCGTATGTACTAATCACTTATAATCACTTCAGTTGTTTTTTTAATATAAATTTTCGAATATTAAGCACTGAAATCCTCAATTTTATGAAGAGCTATTGCGCACGTCTGCTTGCGTTAGAAGTTAATTTTGTTCACCAAATAAATTAAGTGCTCAGCTTCCTTTGCGATCTCCTATTCAAAAAAACATAACTTTGGGTCATAGCTTCGTAATTAAACATCCTGCTAAAAAGGCAAGCACGCCAATGGATTCTACTTTGAAAAGTGCCTGTATAATGTTTTAATTTCAGAGCTCTATCATCAGTATTAGCGGAGATATAAATTCATTTCGAAATCGCCATTTTTCCAATTTTCGCTTATAACTAGAAAACAAAAGAAGGTTGTAACGGGGTTTTCCTCGGTGGACTCGAGCGCCAGCTATTCTTTAAGGGAGAATAGCAAACCTACCCTGGCAGCTACTAGCCGGAGACAGGGTTCCCTTGTGTCTAGGGTGTTAGCGACGCACAATGATAGGCAGAATCAACGTTTACAACTTTTATTTGTCGATTCGAAAAAGGGGAACACAACTAGCACTATTACAAAATTCAGTGACTCGAATTCGGTGAGATTTACAGGGCAAAGACTAACGGAATAACACTGGATCCGATCTCAACGGTATACGGGGGTTAACGGAGTTGTTCGCCAGCCAGAACCTGAGACGTACACTTGACGGACAGATATTGGACTTCAGCCGGGTTAGGGGATAAAAGACAGCACAGAAATACGACGGCTCACCTTCAGGCTCGTTCGGCACTCCCCGGGCGTCCGCACCAGCAGAATGCCTCCCTAACCGTAAAGGTGAACACCGGAACGGGGTAAAAAGACGGGAACTGGGGAAAGGGTGCGTCACCCCAAAGTGTCCTCGGTACCCCCTGGGCGTCCGCACCTGCAGGGTACTTTAATGACAGTAGGGGTGAACTAGATAAGACGGGAAATTTCGGGAAAGGGTGAGCCACCCTAAAGTGTCCTCGGTACCCCCTGGGCGTCCGCACCTGCAGGGTACTTTAATGACAGTAGGGGCGGAACTCAGACTCGGGTATGAGAGACGGAAAACTGAAGTTCCAATATTAAAAAAAAATATAACGGCGTGTCGTCTTACCTTTGGCTTGGCCACTTGCACTCCCGAATTTCAAAAATCACCCAATATTACAGAGAGAGAAAAGAAAAAAAAAACTAAAAAAAATTTGTATTCAGAACGGTGAAACCCAAAACTCAAAAAAAAAGAAATCTTCTAGTAAAACTCGGCGGCGGAAGGTAATTCGAATCTAAAATCGCAATTGAACACACTGAAAATAATTCGTAAGTGAAGTGGCCTGCGGGGGAACATCTGATTTTATACCCACAGGGGGGGTGCGGAAATCAGATGTGCCCGACAGTCGAAATTCGGTAATTTTGCGTCGATGAAAACGTCTTAATTTCGACTTATCTGTGCTAGCAAACCAAAAAAACTCGGTTATCTTCCAATTCAGGATGTTTTATACGGTGCGACATCGTTTTTAGGAAATAAAAACGGAATAAAAACGGTACGGTATGTTTACAATTCCGAACGATGTCGAAATCCTGAATTGGAAATTCGAAAAGATTTTTCGGAAATTAATTCGAAACAAAATTATTTAAAAAGGAAAACTAAAATAATTATTTTAAAATGAGGGAATAGGTTGGAAAACCCATTTTCTCATTACAAGGTGGCCAAAAATGACTACTACTATTGTTAGTTTCTCAGAAAAAGAGAACGAGAATGGGGTATCAGATTTTGTCTATCTCCTCTGGTTTAAAAGCTGTAATGCTAAAACATCGAAATTTGCTCATCCTGTAAACTAATGTTTTTAAATGACCCCAAAGGAAGAAGAAGCCAAGAATTGCATCCACCACGTTCTATCCACCTATTCGGGAACACACTATATAAAGTCGAATGTTTCTTCGGAAGTGAGAGGTGGTGCCCCATCCAGTAACAACCACAGTCTCTGCCGAATATTGAGAGACATCTAGTAATCCTGACAAATTGTTCTGGAGAAAATGGAGAAAGTCTTCACCCGAGTCTTCACCTGAAATTCGTGGTGGTAGAAAAAATGGTCCTATAAGCATTCCACAGAGGAGTTCGAAGCAGATATTCAACGAAAACCACTGCTGAAAATCTGTTCTTCTGATAGCGTGCGGATTTTCTGTAGACCATACATGGGTATTGTGGAAATTTATTGTTTACTTTTTACTCCATTTCTTGTGAAAATGGCTTCGTCAGTAAACAGAATGGTTGTTGTTAGAGAAATTGTTAGAGAAATTGGCAGAATTCTTTCCTTCGAGGATGGTCTTCTGGTTGTAATGCTTGAACTTTCTGGAAATGGAAGGGGTACAATCGCTCTTGTCTTAGTGTCTTCCATACTCTACTTTACACTTCAACGACCCTGGCTATAGATCTAGTACTTAATGTCGGTTGTTCCTCAACTATGTCCAGAATCTGCTCCGCGATTTCTGTAATTTGAGATGTTATAGGCGTGCCAACATTTGCTCCCCGGGATTCGTGCAAACGTCCAGTATCTTTACTTCTCTGCACTAAGTTTATGAAGGATTTATCTGAGGAGTTGGGTGATTTCTTAATGGAAATCGTCTTCTGTACAACCTGCACGCCGCACTGGTACTCTGTTTGGATTTAATTAAAATCATGTCGAAAAGTTCATTGTTTGAGTAAACGTGAGGTATTTTTCAACTACTTTGCTGGACGCTCCGAGAATTCACAAAAATCATACGCGGACTCTGACGGTTTCCAGTATACTGACCTTTCACCGACACAAGCCTACGCATAAAGTTTTGGTTTCGGTAGTGTGTCGAATGCATGTAGTGGCTGCAGAATGTGACTACCCATATGCAATTACCATGCTGCAGTCACATACTTTAGCACTGCATCCGAAGCACTACCGAAACTATACCCTGAGTAGGCATGCAGATCCGGAGCGGGAATTTCTCAGATTTTCGAGTAATATTGGTTTTGAAATACTCAGCCCTGGTGAAAATTTTACATAAACCATGATTTATTTCGAGGAGTTCTATTACCTGTCAAAAAAAAGCCTCACCTTTGATAACAAACACCCTGTATAGATGAGACAAAAACTCAATAAATGAACAGAAATGAAGGGTCGGCAAAAGCAACACAACTACAGAAACAACTCAATCTTAAACTTGAATAATCACAAATTCTTCAAAAAGCAATAACCAAACGGAAATTACATAAATTTGAACAAAAATATAGACACGGGGATGTATTGATATATAGTTAGCCTAGTCCAGTTCCATGCATAAAAAAAATATTGCGTTACCGTAGCAACGAACAATATCTCATTAGAAGTGTCAGTGTGAAGTTTGAGGTAAAAAAAGTAAACGCAATGAATTAAAAGAAAGAAGATGTCCACCGAAATTGTGAAAATCGAAAAATAGGAGTATCGAGCCATCATCAAGTACCTGTATTTAAAAGGGTTAAGAGGTAAGCAGATTTACGAAGATATGCTTAATACCCTTGGTGATCAATATCCTTTGTATGCGAGCTTCAAAAGAGGTAAATTTTCCATTGAAGATGATGACCGATCGAGAAGGCCAGTTTCTGTATCATTCCCCGAAAATATCGATGCAGTTCATGACATCATTTTATCAGACCGTCGAATTGGGCTATAACGGATATCTAAAGCACTGAATATTTCACACGAACGCGTTCATCATATAGTTCACATCAATTTGGACATGAGAAAAATTGCTGCAAAATGGACCCCCTAATGTTTGAATGTTGACCAAAAGCGTGCAAGGGTAGAAGCATCGTGTTCGATCTGTGCTCGATTTGAAAACGATGTAGACTTCTTAAACCGAATCGTTACTATGGATGAGACTTGGGTACATTTTTACAATTCAGAAAAAAAGACCTAAGAAATTTTGTGCCCAAAAATCTGCTGGAAAAGTTCTTGCTTCAGTTTTTTGGGATTGCCCTGAAGTAATCATGATTTATTTTTTGGAAAAGGGTAGAACAAGAACCGGGGATTAATATTCGACATTACTGACCACTCTACGGGAAAAAATGAGAGAGAAAAGATGCGGAAAGCTATCCAAAGGTGTTTTGTTTCTGCAGGACAACGCCCTTGCACATAAATCTCATGTTGCCATGCAAAAAATTCGTGATTTAGGGTTTGAATTACTAGAACACCCCCCTTATTCACCAGATTTAGGTCCATTCAACTATCATCTCTTTCCTTAACTGAAAAAAAGTTTAAAACGTCGTAAATTTTCTTCCAACGAAGAGGTAATAAAAGCTGTGGAGGTCTGGTTTGCAGAGCAAGAAGGAACATTTTTTTTGAAAGGCCTAGAGACATTGCAGTTCCGCTGTAATAAATGTTTCCAATTAAGGGGAGAATATGTTGAGTAGTAAAATATTTTGACATTGAAATTTTGTTTGGGTCTATAGTAGGATAAGAATTTTTCAATATATTCTCGTATGTGTAAAAGAAGAATGTACAAAGAACCATCTGCCTAAAGTTAAAAATACAGTACATTTAAGTACATGAGAAGTTTTTGATGGCTTGACGATCGTGATGAATATATGATCCCAATCACTTAAGTGATTCGAGAAAGGAAAAACGTTGAGTCACAGTACATCAATCTTCAAAATTCCATGGCCTACTTGACGACGAATTTTTTAAACGCGCGTAAATCCTGAATCTATCAAGATTTCTCTAGACAAAACTGGATGACGTAACCTAACCCAATTCGAAACAAGGCAGAACATTTCGCTGCTTGCCATCGAATATTATTATTCTAAAATTCGAACTCTAATAACTGAATCCGGTGGGGATACATGATATTATAATGTGTAGAACAGCCTGGGGCGGAAGATATCATCAAGTATCAAAACACATTCCTGTAAATATGTATATTCAGTGTTCAATGCAGATTGCTCAGAACGGTATAATTAGGAAGTAGTTTCAGATAACATGTTACAGGAGGGTGAACTTATGGATTGTTGTTTTATCACTGATTTATCTCAATTTGAGATGAGTATTAAATTTGATATGGAGTTGGAATATACGAATATTAGGTTAATACAATTGCATAATTGTGATTAAAAATTGTTTTTTCGGAATCCATGCAAATGAACTATATGGAAAATTTTTGATTGAGCGAACAAGATATTGTTTGAAAAATGGTAGACAAGATATACTAACAAATGAATTATATACACTGCTCAATTGGAAATTCAAGAAAAATCTTAAATTTGTACATCAATAAAATTTTCAGTATTGTTGTACGTGATACGTACCATGCGGAGAGGCCTCTATGTGTGCGTATTACTCATGATATGATTGAAGTTATTCTCCTTATCAAGCTGCATCGGCAAAGCCAACGAGAGAAGACGCATCCACATTAACAAGGGTGTACAGAGTCTGCAAATGAAACCGCTCAAGGCCGCTGAGACAAGCGGTTTGGCACATCTTCACTATAAATTTCCGTTGGCTTCTGTTTGATGGAGACCGACAGTCCAGCTATTTTTCAGCGGCATGTCGGCACAAGCCGACGATCAGTCATCATCATGTGCATCCACATACTCTGTGTCATAATGTGGATGCAGCTTCTCACAGGTACTTTGATCTTTATGTTCAACGGTACAACAAATTCTTCGAAATTACATTATTTGTAGCAACCAACACATGGTGTTCAAGACAACTTTAGGCTCACTTTCAGAATAATTACAAAGAATAATGTTTGAGATCATTCAGCAATTCAACTCGTTCTTGATAATAAATAAATATACACATTTACGAGGGTGTATTGATATCTAAATAGCCTAGACCAGTTCTATGCATGAAAAAAATATTGCGTTACCGTAGCAACGAACAATATCTCATTAGAAGTGTCAGTGTGAAGTTTGAAGTCAAGAAAGTAAACTAGAGTTACGCAATAAATTAAAAGAAACAAGATGTCCACCAAAATTGTGAAAATCGAAAAATTGCACTATAGAGCCATCATCAACTACCTGTATTTGAAAGGGTTAAGAGGTGAGCAGATTTACGAAGATATGGTTAAATACACTTGGTAATCAATGTGTCAGTCCCCGAAAATATCGGTGCAGTTCATGATACGATTTTATCAGACCGTCGAATTGG
The DNA here is from genome assembly GCF_907165205.1 of Coccinella septempunctata. Taxonomy (NCBI): domain Eukaryota; kingdom Metazoa; phylum Arthropoda; class Insecta; order Coleoptera; family Coccinellidae; genus Coccinella; species Coccinella septempunctata. Next base: position 5,087,694 of record NC_058190.1, on the reverse strand, counting down.
GCTAAAATGGATATCTGAAGCACTGAATATTTCATACGAAAGCGTTCATCATGTTCTAGTACTATCCTAGGGTATGGAGTGCACATAATTTGTTCCGAAGATTCTGGAAAACCAAACAGTTGATGCTTCAATAGAGAGTTGCAGCCCAGAGAGCTCTTCGAAGTCAATTCGATAATGAAAAGTGCAAAAACAAAAAAAAAATATTTTTTCCTAAACAGGACCAGATATTTGAAATGTTGGTAAGAAAAAATAGGTTTTCGAACACGCTGAATCTATTGCGAGCAATTTCGAAAGCCTATCTCCCTTCGTTTAGATTTTCATCTTGGAAATGGCATTTTTCAAAAATTGCAATTTTCAATCTGCGATATCTCCTGTTATATTCGTCTGATCTAATTCGGATTTCCGGTTATATAATCAGCATTGCCGAGGCTTCCACCCTAGCCCAAAAACTCGATTTCGAAAATCTCGATTTTTTCGATCAAAAATGAGCAAGGGGTTAGACCCACCTAAAATGACTTATTTGCTACTCTGTCTGAAAATCAGGATGTTATATTACTATCCTAGGGTATGGAGTGCACAGAATTTGTTCCGAAGATTGTAGAAAACCAAACAGTTGATGCTTCAATAGAGAATTGCACTCCAGAGAGCTATTCGAAGTCAACTCGAAAATGAAAAGTGGAAAAACAAAAGAATTATTTTCTCCTAAACAGGACTAGATATTTGAAATGTAGGTATGAAAATATAGGATTTCGATCACGCTGACTCTATTGCGAGCAATTTCGAAAGCTTGTCTCCCTTCGTTCAGATTTTCATCTTGGAAATGGCATTTTTCAAAAATTGCAATTTTTAACTTGCAATATCTCCTGTTATATTCGTCTGATCCAATTGGGATTTCCGGTACTATGATCAGCATTGCCAAGGCTTCCACCCTAGCCTAAAAACTCGATTTTGACAATCTCAATTTTTTGGATGAAAAATGAGCAAGGGGTTAGACCCCCCTAAAATGACCTATTTGCTACTCTGTCTGGAAATCAGGATGTTCTATTACTATCCTAGGGTATGGAGTGCACAGAATTTGTTCCGAAGATTGTAGAAAACCAAACAGTTGATGCTTCAATAGAGAGTTGTACAACAGAGAGCTCTTCGAATTCAACTCGAAAATGAAAAGTGGAAAAACAAAAAAAATTTATTTTCCTCTAAACAGGACCAGATATTTGAAAAGTTGGTATGAAAATATAGGTTTTCGAACACGCTGAATCTATTGCGAGCAATTTCGAAAGCCTATATCTCCCTTCGTTTAGATTTTCATCTTGGAAATGGCATTTTTCAAAAATTGCAATTTTCAATCTGCGATATCCCCTGTTATATTCGTCTGATCTAATTCGGATTTCCGGTTATATAATCAGCATTGCCGAGGCTTCCACCCTAGCCCAAAAACTCGATTTCGAAAATCTCGATTTTTTCGATCAAAAATGAGCAAGGGGTTAGACCCACCTAAAATGACTTATTTGCTACTCTGTCTGAAAATCAGGATGTTATATTACTATCCTAGGGTATGGAGTGCACAGAAATTGTTCCAAAGATTGTAGAAAACCAAACAGTTGATGCTTCAATAGAGAATTGCACTCCAGAGAGCTATTCGAAGTCAACTCGAAAATGAAAAGTGGAAAAACAAAAAAATTATTTTCTCCTAAACAGGACTAGATATTTGAAATGTAGGTATGAAAATATAGGATTTCGATCACGCTGACTCTATTGCGAGCAATTTCGAAAGCTTGTCTCCCTTCGTTCAGATTTTCATCTTGGAAATGGCATTTTTCAAAAATTGCAATTTTTAACTTGCAATATCTCCTGTTATATTCGTCTGATCCAATTGGGATTTCCGGTACTATGATCAGCATTGCCAAGGCTTCCACCCTAGCCTAAAAACTCGATTTTGACAATCTCAATTTTTTGGATAAAAAATGAGCAAGGGGTTAGACCCCCCTAAAATGACCTATTTGCTACTCTGTCTGGAAATCAGGATGTTCTATTACTATCCTAGGGTATGGAGTGCACAGAATTTGTTCCGAAGATTGTAGAAAACCAAACAGTTGATGCTTCAATAGAGAGTTGTACAACAGAGAGCTCTTCGAATTCAACTCGAAAATGAAAAGTGGAAAAACAAAAAAAATTTATTTTCCTCTAAACAGGACCAGATATTTGAAAAGTTGGTATGAAAATATAGGTTTTCGAACACGCTGAATCTATTGCGAGCAATTTCGAAAGCCTATATCTCCCTTCGTTTAGATTTTCATCTTGGAAATGGCATTTTTCAAAAATTGCAATTTTTAACTTGCAATATCTCCTGTTATATTCGTCTGATCCAATTCGGATATCCGGTTCTATGATCAGCATTGCCAAGGCTTCCACCCTAGCCTAAAAACTCGATTTTGACAATCTCGATTTTTTGGATAAAAAATGAGCAAAGGGTTAGACCCCCCTAAAATAACCTATTTGCTACTCTGTCTGGAAATTAGGATGTTCTATTACTATCCTAGGGTATGGAGTGCACAGAATTTGTTCCGAAGATTGTAGAAAACCAAACAGTTGATGCTTCAATAGAGAATTGCACTCCAGAAAGCTATTCGAAGACAACTCGAAAATGAAAAGTGGAAAAACAAAAAAATTATTTTCTCCTAAACAGGACCAGATATTTGAAATGTTGGTATGAAAATATAGGTTTTCGATGACGCTGACTCTATTGCGAGCAATTTCGAAAGCCTGTCTCCCTTCGTTTAGATTTTCATCTTGGAAATGGCATTTTTCATAAATTGCAATAAACGAATTAATTCAGATGCATAACATCCGCAGATAATTAAATCAACGAATGTTACGATCTAAATCGAACTAACAAACTACCATCGCTCGAAGTATTACCAGAATTTTCATTTCGTCGACAAAGAGTAGATGCTGACCATGGTTTCGATCTTATTTGACCTCGTCAGAGCAACAAAACTCAATTGTCAACGAAATGCTATGAATTGCCGGCTCCTTTTATTCCATATCAGTAGCGGGTATGATGTATAAATACATCGTACTGACATCTTTTCATTCATTGCTTCATCCCGTTACCGGGAATAAATCTACAAAAAGAAGAAGGAAAAAAAAAACAAAATTCGAACAGACTTGTAACTTCTTAGTGCTAGTTGCGACTGTGTGCCCTCCTGTGACTAAAGAGACCCAACCGTGACCTGCAGATCCTTCCACACTCAGGGCATGGATAGTCTCCAACCAGATCCGGCCGCCGCTGTATCCTTCTCGATTCTCCATTATAACTGTGGACCAAAGACCTCCACTGTGACCTGTCTAACGCTAGTTGTTCCCAGTTATGATTAGCATTAACTGATTTTAGGGATTGATGTAGTGTATCCTTAAACCGCTTATACTGGCCTCCTGGTTTCCGGGCTCCCTCAGTGAGTTCGCCGTATAGAGCTATTTTGGGGAGTCTTGTGTCTTGCATCCTCAGAATGTGGCCGCTCCATCTGAGTCGGGCCCTCGTTACTTGAGTCTCAATTGTTGTACAACTCGCGCGATGCAAGACTTCTGCATTCGAAACTTTGTGGAACCATCTGATGTGCATTATCTGTCTTAGATGACGTTGCTGCGTCTGTTCAAGCTGTTTGATATGTCGCCTGTAGGGAGTCCAGCTTTCGCTTCCGTAAAGAAGCGTTGGGAGGACCACTGCTCTGTAAACAGCTGTCTTGGTCTTCAGATTGAGGTCGTGATTTTGGAACACTCTGTCCTTCAGCTTCCAGAATGCCCGTGATGCCGAATTGATACGGTTGTGTATTTCCGTGTCAAGGTTAGCCCTAGTATTTATGAAGCTTCCCAAGTATTTGAACTGCTCGACCTGTTCTAGAGTTTCATTGTCCAGGCTGATATCTGTTTGAAGGCTTTCTGGCGGACTTACCAGGATTTTGGTCTTGTCAATATTGAGTCTAAGGCCTAAAGCTTCGTATATATGTTTATAAGTGTCCATCATTATCTGTAGATCCTCTGAGCTGCTAGCGATGAGTGAACAGTCGTCTGCATATTGAAGTTCCGTGATAAACTTGGTACGGGTTTTTGCTCTGAGGCGCTTTAGGTTAAACAGGCCTCCATCAAATCTGAATCTTATCCCAACACCTCTTACGGGCATGCTCATGTCAGCAATTATCGATACAGCTATGGCGAAAATATTGAACAGTGACTGACATCTGACAGAGAAACGGGAACCAACCCAATTCAATTTCCTAACTCTCAGAGCGAAGATAGCAGTATGCATCCATATGCTTTATTCCCATATTGCAGATATCGTATATTACTATAATTAAGCAAGGGAAAAAGCGCGGAAAGGTTCGGATCATGGCAGTAACCGATCTGCCGCGGACATGTAAAATAAGAAATGGATCACGCATTCACAGTAAGGCAGGTAAATAATAAACGAATTAATTCAGATGCATAACACCCGCAGATAATTAAATCAACGAATGTTACGATCTAAATCGAACTAACAAACTACCATCGCTCGAAGTATTACCAGAATTTTCATTTCGTCGACAAAGAGTAGATGCTGACCATGGTTTCGGTCTTATTTGACCTCGTCAGAGCATACTGCTATCTTCGCTCTGAGAGTTAGGAAATTGAATTGGGTTGGTTCCCGTTTCTCTGTCAGATGTCGGTACGATGTATTTATACATCATACCCGCTACTGATATGGAATAAAAGGAGCCGGCAATTCATAGCATTTCGTTGACAATTGAGTTTTGTTGCTCTGACGAGGTCAAATAAGACCGAAACCATGGTCAGCATCTACTCTTTGTCGACGAAATGAAAATTCTGGTAATACTTCGAGCGATGGTAGTTTGTTAGTTCGATTTAAATCGTAACATTCGTTGATTTAATTATCTGCGGATATTATGCATCTGAATTAATTCGTTTATTATTTATCTGCCTTACTGTGAAGGCGTGATCCATTTCTTATAAATTGCAATTTTCAATCTGCGATATCTCCTGTTATATTCGTCTGGTCCAATTGGGATTTCCGGTAATACAATCAGCATTGCCAAGGCTTCCACCCTAGCCTAAAAACTCGATTTTGAAAATCTCGATTTTTTTGATCAAAAATGAGCTAGGGGTTAGACCCCTCTAAAATGACCTATTTGCTACTCTGTCTGGAAATCAGGATGTTCTATTACTATCCTAGGGTATGGAGTGCACAGAATTTGTTCCGAAGATTGTAGAAAACCAAACAGTTGATGCTTCAATAGAGAGTTGTACTCCAGAGAGCTCTTCGAATTCAACTCGAAAATGAAAAGTGGAAAAACAAAAAAATTATTTTCTCCTAAACAGGACCAGATATTTGAACTTTTGGTATGAAAATATAGGTTTTCGAACACGCTGGCTCTAGACTCTATTGCGAGCAAGTTCGAAAGCCTGTCTGCCTTCGTTTAGATTTTTATCTTGGAAATGGCATTTTTCAAAAATTGCAATTTTTAATTTGCGATATCTCCTGTTATATTCGTCTGATCCAATTGGGATTTCCGGTTTTATAATCAGCATTGCCAAGGCTTCCACCCTAACCCAAAATTTCAATTTCGAAAATCTCGATTTTTCGGATCAAAATTGCACTTCAGAGAGCTATTCGAAGTCAACTCGAAAATGAAAAGTGGAAAAACAACAAAAATTATTTTCTCCAAAACAGCACAGCAACATTTGAAATGTTGGTATGAAAATATAGGTTTTCGATGACGCTGACTCTATTGCGAGCAATTTCGAAAGCCTGTCTCCCTTCGTTTAGATTTTCATCTTGGAAATGGCATTTTTCAAAAATTGCAATTTTTAACTGGCAATATCTCCTGTTATATTCGTCTGATCGAATTGGGATTTCCGTTTATATAATCAGCGTTGCCTAGGCTTCCACTCTAGCACAAAAACTCGATTTCGAAAATCTCGATTTTTTTGGTTCAAAAATGAGCAAGGGGTTGGACCCCCTCAAAATGATCTATTTGCTACTCAGTCTGAAAATCAGGATGTTCTATTACAATCCTAGAGTATGAAGTGCACAGAGCTTTTTCCGAAGATTGTAGAAAACGACACAGTTGATGCTTCAATAGAGAATTGCACTTCAGAGAGCTATTCGAAGTCAACTCGAAAATGAAAAGTGGAAAAACAACAAAAATTATTTTCTCCAAAACAGGACTAGATATTTGAAATGTTGGTATGAAAATATAGGTTTTCGATGACGCTGACTCTATTGCGAGCAATTTCGAAAGCCTGTCTCCCTTCGTTTAGATTTTCATCTTGGAAATGGCATTTTTCAAAAATTGCAATTTTTAACTTGCAATATCTCCTGTTATATTCGTCTGATCCAATTGGGATTTCCGGTTATATAATCAGCATTGCCAAGGCTTCCAACCTAGCCTAAAAACTTGATTTCGAAAATCTCGATTTTTTGGATCAAAAATGAGCAGGGGGTTAGACCGTTCTTAAATGACCTATTTGCTACTCTGTCTGGAAATCAGGATGTTCTATCACTTTCCAAGGGTATGGAGTGCACAGAATTTGTTCCGAAGATTCTGGAAATTCGAACAGTTGATGCTTCAATAGAGTATTGCACTCCAGAGAGCTCTTCGAAGTCAACTCGAAAATGAAAAGTGAAAAAATAAAAAAAAAATATTTTCTCCTAAACAGGGCCAGAGATTTGAAATTTTTTTATGAAAATATAGGTTTCCGAACACGCTCAATCTATTTCGAGCAATTTCGAGAGCCTGTCCCCCTTCGTTTAGATTTTCATCTGGGAAATGGTATTTTTCAAAAATTGCAAATTTCACTTGAGAATTGTTTATTGAGAAAAAAACTGCTCGATTTCTTTAACTAATGTCAGCAGTAAACTTCTCACAGCTGGCGTCATTTTTTTTTAGGCTTACCTTTTGAAATAAAGTCTTTTTCTGTCGACCAAATCAAAAGGAATATTCAATTGATAAAAGTAAAATCTTCAAACTGTCAAAAGAAATGAAAAATTGGGTTGGATTGCAGATGATTTCCTCGCCATTCTCACAAATTTTCCATAGCGCCCTTCTTTCAGATCTTTTCGTACAGATCCCTCCGATTCAGGCAGTTATAGTACCTTATTTTCTGGACCCTAAATGGATTAACCCTCTCATCACCCCCGACTCTAGAAATATGGGTGTTTCAATATAAAATCAGATTACGGAACGCCGAGTTTACGAATTATCTTGTACGAGAATTATACTGAATAGAAATGATTAATATCTACAGAAATCTAATGAATCGAATTAATGCCTTCCTTGTCGCAATTACGAACTAGCTACATGGCGTATTTATAAATGTACTGACATCATCAAGAGCCTCCAACAGATTTTACTTCAAAATAGCGGACGAAATGATTCGTAAAAGGCTAATTTGTAAAATAAATATTTTGTTGCGAGAATGCTGAGCAGACATACTGAAAAAAATTTGTAATTGAGCCGGCAAACGTTCTGTCATAGTGAGGTAATATTGTAACCGGGAATAAAATAAGAGATAAGAAAAAATTATTAGAATGGTATGAAAAGTAAAAAAAATCATTGCCTAGACTTGGGCAATTTATAGAATTTGGCATGCAAAAAATTCGTGATTTAAGGTTTGAATAACCAGAACACCCCCTTATTCACCAGATTTGGCTCCATTGGACTATCATCTCTTTCCTCAACTGAAAAAAAGTTGAGAAGGTAATAAATTTGCTTCCAACGAGCAGGTTATGAAAGCTATGGAGGTCTGGTTTGCAGAGCAAAAAGAAACATTTTTTAAGGTCTAGAGACGTTGCAGGTTCGCTGTAATAAATGTATCCAATTAAGAGGAGAATATGTTGAGTAATAAAATATTTTGAACTTGAAATTTCGTTTGGTACTATATTTGGTTATATATATAATTTTTCAATATATCCTCGTATTTTCAAGCACTGTTCAAAGAATAACAAAATATATATCAATTATTCACAATGGTGTATTTACAAATAGAGTTATTCACAATATTTCATAGTTATTTAGGTACATAATTATTCACAAAACTGTATTCACATAATTATTTACATAGAGGTTTATATTAACAATCATTTACATAGTATTTACATAGTTATTTACAAAAGTGAATTCTTATATAGTTATTTATATAAGTGTATCTACATAGTTACACATTTGCATAAGTGTAGATATTTACATACTGGTTTATATTCACAATCATTAACAAAAGCCGATAATGTTCTAAAAGTTCAAGTTAAATAGATAATAAATTATTATTATATCATATTATCATAAATTATACTTTTATAAATAATAATAGATATCACTTGAAAGTTCATTATGTTGTTAACTGTTTTCTTCAATTAGTATGTTGTTCGGCAGTCTTAACATTTTCCATGTCGATTATAGAGAGATGATCCGTTACCATTTTCACAAAAGGTGACGGCATTTTTCCCTCCCAATATCGGTTCAACATATCCGATGAAACTGCCATAAGTTTTTGTCGCCTTTTTGCCTTGGCAAACTTATAGGCGATCTCTCGACCGTAAATTGGATAAGTCCCCACTCGGTATTTTCTCATTGCGCCAATTATTGAAGGGTTATTAGCGTACCTCGCTAACTCTGCTACAGATTTCGTTAGAAGCCTCCAATAATTGACGCTGGTGTTCCTAATTTTTCTTTTCCTGAGCTTCTCTATTTCCCGGTAACATTTTGCCAGATATTCAGTTAACCCTTCCCGCTGGCTCAAATATTCCTCCAGAGCTCTGTTGATTCTGGTGCCCTTCGAGATCTCCAGAGCTATATATTTGAGCACGGTCTGTCCAAGCGGGGTGTTCTCTAACAAAATCCTCCTCAGATATTTCAGAACAGGCACCGCTTCTTGTTCTGTAATATCTAAGTTGGCACCGTTCCGGAGAAATAGCAAAGCTACAGGTGCATTTTTCTTCTTGATACACCAAGAGAGTGGGGACAATCCTCGGCAGTCCTTGACATTCAGATCGGCTCCTCTGTCCAGAAACACCTCCACCAATCCTTCTGACACAGCCGATGTTTCGGAGAATTTAATGAAGAGTTTATGCAGCGGTGTGCAACCTTCATTATCCGTTGCATTCAAATTCCGATCACACTCTATATACATCTTTATTATCTCCTCATCTTCCGCATGGTAACAAGCTGAATGAAGAGGAGTTTCTCCCAAATCGCTCCTCAACTCCATGCTTGCCCCATGTTTTATCAGTAGATGGAAAAGATCTGCTCTGCCAGAAGAAGCTGCATGGTGGAGAGGTGTCTCCTTAACAAAGCATCCCTTGTTGACGTCGGCTCTCATGCCCAACAAAATCTCGGCAGTTTTGTAGTATCCTCTTCGGATAGCCGAAATGAGCGCTGTGTGCCCGAAAGAATTCAGAGGTGTGTCCACGTCTTCGAAATACTTGAACATCAAGTGTATCATTGATTGGTCTGAAAATAAAAAAGAATATTAGAATGATCCACAGAGCGTTATGTTCACGAATCTTCTTGGTGTCCTGATATAAGAACGCGATAAACGGAAATCGTAAATTGAGGTCATCAAGGCGGATTGTGGATTCATGTTTTAATTACCGGGAAGTAGAAAAATTTTTGAATTTTTCCATACAGGGTGAGTCTTTGACGCGTACAAATATTTGAACAGTAGATTCTTGAGGACAAAAGAAATATTTTTTCCTGTACTTTTTTTCCGATTCGGCCCTGATAGAAATTCATTTTCAAGTTTTCATAATGGGATGTGCCACCCCTGGAAAAACAAAATATCCTTCAGAATAACTAGCTAAATCTGTTATATTAAACATCAGTCATCAGGGGATCTTTTAAGCAGAGTTGTATTCGGCCAAAGTACAGGGTGTCCGAGTTATTGTGGAAACCGAAGGAGCTAGAAGAAAAAGTTGATTACAAACCTTAACTTTAATCGATTGAACTTTAATTTTTTATAAACCACCTTAATACAGGGTACTCCGTTTTCTCCCTGTTGGTATCAACTTTCTTATTTTGAATGGAACACCCTGTAATTATTCCATTTTTAAATTCCTTTACAAATTTTAAGATAACTTTGGTATGACAACCATGGTCTTATATGGCACCGATTCTGAGATATTCGACTTTTTCCTAAAATTTTGGCAGCTGTAGGTGCTCACTAAAATAGCTGATACTAGTTCATTAATGAATGTATCAAAACCAAATTTTGTCTAGCTCTGGTCAACATATTGTTTCATATGTTACATTTCTTTTTTTAGCAATCTGATAAATGGGTCTTCAAAAATTGAAGTTAAAAATTCAAATAGAAGTTCAATCGAAATTTAATTTTTTCAAATGGCAACCTATATTTTTTCTTGTTCATCATGTAGAGCAGGTTAAAATGAGCAAAAAATTTTTTTAACTTTTTCTGTAATGTTAACAGTTTCAGAAATGTGGACGAAAAAGTGCATTTTAAAAACCAACAATAATTATTAGTTAGTGTTGCTACTATATAGTTGGCTTCGATTTGTTTGATAAATTTAATTAACTAGATTGACTAATGAAAGACAAAAGACTCTTTTACTCCTAATCAGTACTCTCTCATAATAAAATTAAATTATTTCAATTTTAAAGGGAGATTCCACTAACAGATAAATTCTTCTCAAAATAATCAAGTAGTTGTCTCACAATACAAAAAAACTCAAAAATATACAATTAGATAAGTGCTAGTTTCCATAGTTACCATATTCTATCAGCTCAATTAATTAATTATCGTTGATTGTTACGGAAAAATGCACTTTTTCGTCCATATTACTGAAACTTTTCACTTCACAGAAAAAGGTTAAATATATTTTTTGCTCATTTTAACCTGCCCTACATGATGAACATGAAAAAATATAGGTTGCATCTCAAAAAATTAAGTTTTGATTGAACTTCTATTTGAATTTTTAACTTAAATTTTTGAAGACCCTGTATATCAGATTGCTAAAAAAAGAGATGTAACAAATGATCGAATATGTTGACAAGAGCTGGGCAAAATTTTGTTCTGATACATTCATTAGAAAGCTAGTATCAGCTATTTAAGTGAGCACCTACAGCTGTCAAAATTCAAAGAAAAAGTAGAATATCTCAAAATCGGTGCTATATAGGACAATGGTTGTCATACCAAAGTTACCTTAAAATTAGACAAGAAATTCAAAAAAGCAAAATATACAGGATATTCCATTTAGAATAAGAAAGTTGATACCAACAGGGAACAGAGCACCCTGTATTAAGGTGGGATGTAAAAAATAAAAGCTAAATCGATTACAGACAAGTTTTGTTCTCAACTTTTTCTTCTAGCTCCATTAGATTCCACAATAAGGTATAGAGACACTTTAACTCGGACACCGTGTACCCAATTTTTCAAATTTCACAGATACTTTTTAATTTTTGAACATCAAATTACTTTAATTTTACAAAACGTCCAAATATTTATTAGATAGCGTCCAACTTAGTTTAATGACTTGGGTTCTTTGGTATCTTTTTTATGCTCTTAATGGGATGAAGCATTCGTTTTTTTTTCACGATTTTGTTTTTGTTTCCCAAATAAAAACATTGGTCTTGGTCACCTTTAGTGTATCTATTTATATCTTTTACTTTTACCCTCCAATTTCTTCTATCGACTTCTATTATCGAGGTGAGGGCACTTTGAGTATAAGAAGGAATTATTAATGATTTTTTTTCATCATAAGATAGTCAACTATAAATAGGTGTTTGTCATTCGTGGTATAGTAATTTGAATAGATCTACTCACTTCCTCCTTGAAATATCAGGTCGGCTATAGTTCCTCCGCACCATTTCTTCAACGGATTGGCACCATTCTGCAGAAGGAATATTATTTTCCTTTCATATTCCCTAACAGATCTTGAATCCACATCCTGGGGCCGATACACATATAATCTCACTGCGACTATTCCCATAGGTGTAACGCCAGTTGGACTTTCGCAGTCGATGAAAAACTTGCCAGATTTCACCATTTTTTAAAGAGACTCGAACGTTCCATGAAGGCATGTTTCATGCAGAGGATAATCCTGGAATAATCTCCTATTCATGTCCATTTTTGAATTTTTGATCGACAATAAACAAGATATATTTTATTATTATTCGCGTTAGATATTATTCTATATAGATAGATTTACTTTTATATAACACTGATACTTTTTTATTTCGTACGGAAACACTCTAACTGAACACTTAGATTCGCAAATTCGAAAATTCAACCGACTTTTTTTTTTTTTTTTTTTTTTTTTTTTTGGTGTAGCAGGGGGAAAATCTGCAAACAGACGAACACACCCTCTGCTGAGGGGGAACAGTGTGGGGATTCTCACTCTCTGAGCTCGAGACCCACTAAAAACCCTTAACTGCTTCTTCATAGGTTCCGGGCATTTTGCCTATTAACCAGTTGACTCTTATGGTTTCTGGACTCTCACACGATCATAGTCGTGTTGATAGTTGTATGCTGCCTATAGCTTTTATAGGTTAAGCTCTTCTTTGGTTACATTTAAATCCTTAACTGATCTCTCGGTCTTCGGTGGTAGGTTCTTGACCTTCTAGCTTCTTCTGTTGGATCGTAGTCGACTAATCTTCGTAGTTCCTCATTTGGATGTTGTTTGGCTTTGTCGAATATCCTTTCCGCCTTTCTCTTCATAAATTCTGTAACTGGTTCCCATTCCAAGTCCTTGTAGATTTGTTTGTTCCTAACAAACCAGGGTACGTCCATCGCCATTCTAAGGAGTTTATTCTCAGTGGCCTGTATTCTCTTGATGTGGGTCTTGGCTGCGAAGCCCCATGCCGCCGATCCATATGTGAGTTGTGGTCGCGCAATAGTTTTAATCATCGTCAACTTGATGTTCTTATTCATATGACTTCTTCTGCCTATGAGTGGATAAAGTTTACTCATTGCGGCTTTTGTTTTATCAACAGCACATTTGATGTGGTTTTTCCATGTAAGTCCTCTGTCAAGCGTCACTCCTAGGTATGTTGCTTCATTTTTCCATTCAACCTCTTGTCCATCAACTTCAAGGTTTTCTTCCATCCTCAATCTTCTCTTTTGCAGTAATATTGCTTGAGTCTTTCTTCCATTGATTTGGATTTTCCATTTGATGCACCATTTGAGTAATTCATCTATGGCTTCCTGCAGTCTCCGGTGTATGATCTCTGGGCGTCGATGTCTGAACGCTATTCCTGTGTCATCTGCGTACAAGGTGAGCATATTCCTAGCATTCTTCGGGATATCATAAACGTATATTACGTAAAGCAGAGGTCCAAGTACCGATCCTTGAGGCACTCCCGCTTTCAATTGTCTGGTTTGAGAGGTTGCTCCATCTATCTTCACATAAAAGTTTCTATTCCTCAGATAATTCCTTATAATCTTGCATAGCTTGGTCGAATATCCTGCTCTTTTCATCTTGTAGATTAGGCCTTCGTGCCATACTCTATCAAAAGCTCTCTCGATATCCATCAGAACTAATCCTGTGGCCTGTTTGGTCTGCATTCCTTCGGTGACGTATTCTATGAGCCGTAGTAATTGGAGTTCAGTCGAGTGTTCTCGTCGAAATCCAAATTGTTCGGGTGGGATTATCTTCAACATTTCTGTTTCCTCATTCAGCCTTTTGGCGATAACCCTCTCGACGACTTTTCCTAGTGCTGATAGTAGGCTGATTGGTCTATAATTTTGAGGAAATTTCCGTTCCTTTCCAGGCTTGTTGAAAACTATCATTTCTGCAGTTTTCCATCTCTTTGGGTAGTATTCGGTCCTCATCACTCCGTTTGTTATATTCGTCAAGGCTGCTATTCCTTTTCTAGGCAATTTCTTCAACATATAATTCGTTATCCTATCTTCTCCCGGTGCTTTCCGGTTTTTCAGTTTCATTATGATCTCTTTGATTTCTGTTGGTGAAGCCGGTTTTGGAATGATTTCGGTTTCCGGTGGTTCCATCATCAGTTCTTCGTTTGCCTCCACTTCTTCTTCTAGATCTTCATTGTCATCATCATTTCTGTAATTTATTCTGGCTTCTCTCTCAATTGTGTCGGCAAGTACTTCGGCTTTTTCAAGTCTCGTATATACCATTCCGTTTGCTCCATGCAGTGGAGGTATAACTGTCTGTTCTCGTCGTAAGCGTTTTTGCATTTTCCAAGCCGAGTGATCTATTGTATTCAGTTCCCTTAATCTCTGGTGCCATCTGTTATTACGCAGTTCTGTTAAAGCATTTTTCAATATCTGACTATGCTTATTCAGTTTCTTCTTGTCTTCTTCTCTTTTTGTTGTTCTGTAGATTTTCCTGAGTCTTCTGTTCTTTTTTATAAGTTCCTTTATATCCCTTGGCGTATCTCCATGTGAATGTTTCGGAATTGGTTTCCTTATTCTCTTGGTGCTTTCTTCATAGGCTTCTTTTATATGATTTTCCAATTTTTCAACTGCTTCATCTAATTCATCCTGGGTGTTTATTTGGGGAATTTCCCTGATTTTCTCCTGAAGTAAATTCTTATATTTCTCCCAGTCTGTGCGTTCCTTGGTTTGTGTCTCTTCTTCGTTTCTTGGGCCATGTCCCACTATGAATTCTATGGGATTGTGGTCTGAAGTTCCGTCTTCTATTGTATCAATGCTGATTTCTTCAGTGATGTCTTTCATTACGACAATGTCCAGTACATCGGGTAGTCCATTTACTCTTGGTATGTAGGTCGGTATATCAGGTCCTATCACAACTGCATTAAGTTTTTCAGCATAAATCTTCAGTCTTCTCCCGTTTGTATTTTCCACCCTACTGTTCCATTCCTGCGATTTGCAGTTAAGATCACCAATTATGATTTTCGGGTGTCTTCCTTCTAGTAGCATTTTTAGATCCTCTTCCAGCATGTCCTTATCCGGTGATTTATAAGTTGAAATAATCTTCACTTGCCCTCGATTAGTATTCACAATAATCGATATTGCTTCTACTTCTTGTCCATTGAATATTTGGTCGAAATGGTGATCCATATTCCTTCTAGCCAGTATAGCAACGCCACCTGTGCTGTTAGGTCTATCATTTCTGTAAATATCGTAATTGGGAAATGCTATCCGAACGTTGGGGTTAAGTCTCGTTTCTTGAAGAGCTATGACATCCGGTCTCTTCTCTTCAATCAGTTCTTCGAATTCTGATCTGCGGGCTCTCAATCCTTCGACGTTCCAAGAGACGATTATGAGATTGTTCTTTATCGTCGTGTCAGCCATTAAATATTCTTAATAATTTGCTGCATCTTCTTCTCAATCTCTTTCTCCAGATTCTGCATCATCGTGCTGAGGAGGTTTTTCGTGAACTTATCCAGTTCCTCAGTGATTCCAGAAATTCCTTTTCTGGTTTCGGCTTTTTTGACGGTTTTTGCCTTTTCCGTCTTTTTCTCTGGTTTCTTCGTCTCTTTGACTGCTTCGGTTGCAGTTTCCTGGGGTTTCTTCACTTCCGAAGAGTTTGGGGATGGCCTCGGTGTATTTTGTGTTGGCCTCGAGCTGGTCTGGTTCGATCTTGGCGATCTCTTGGTCTTTTTAGTGACCAATTTCCATTCGCTACATCCCTTGTAGCTGGCTGGATGTCCTTGCTCTCCACAGAGAACACAAGAGGCATTTCGCTCCTCGTTCTCCCTGGTGAGCGTACACTCCTTGGAGCTGTGATTACCGGAGCATTTCACGCACCTCCATGGAAAAGTGCACTTACTTTGGGCATGTCCATATCGCTGACAGCGGTAACATTGTCCAGGCCCGGTCGTCCTTCTCTTAGGTTCAACAACACAGTTCATGTTGTAGAGCCTTCTCACCTCGAAGATACCCTTATTCTGGGTTTTAACCAGCAATAAGGGCATCGGCCTCTTAGTTATATTTGAGGTCATTCTTATGACCTCAGCATCGACGATCCCTTGATCCTTGAGGTCGTCAAGGATCGTCGGGATATCTGCATCCAGCGGTAGATATCTCACTACCGCATAGATTTTCTTTTCTTCCTCCCGTTGAAGAGTGTAAAACTCCCTATTTATTTTATAAAGGAAGTCCGTCATTCTTCTGTGGTCTTCCGCGGTTTGTGGAACGACCCTAATTCCGTCCTTCACAGTAGTCGCTCTGCTGTAATTTATTCCGTTTCGCATTAACGCGTTGGAAATTGACGTCCATTCGGACGTACCCCTCAGGGTAACTGGGGGGATTTTTTCTTTTCTCTCCACTGGAGTGGTTTTCTCTTGGTCTGGGGTTTCCAAGACTCTTTTCTTGTTTTTATCTTCATTTGACGAGGAGCTATCCTTTCTCACTCTTTTCGCGGGTGGGGAAATTTTTGTTTGAGGGGTTTTGACCACCTCCATCTTCTGTTTTCGAACCGGTAAGTTCACTTCTTGGACATTTTTCAAAATAATGTTCTTCTTGAGTGCTTTGGAGTAACTTTCCTTATTTCCCTCCTGCAACTCGAGCCTCTCCCTGAGATTTTTAATCTCAGCAACTAAGCTAGATACGCATCTATCTAACTCATTCACCCTCGCTTTCAAACTTGCGTTCTCCTCTCTCAAAATATCGTGTTCGGACACGACATTAGCGATTTCTGGCGCGTCTTCTTCCATTACGGAATCGCAGTCCGAATGGTCAGACATTTTGAAATCTAATTAATAATTACTATGCTACTCAAAGCACTTTGAAATAAAATTTTTCAAGACAAAAAAGAAAAATATATCTCATGCATAAAAACAAAACGACTCATAAAAAATTCTCTACGCTATGAGAAAAATCGGAAAAAAGATACGAAAAATAAGCTCACCTGATGTTTTCTGCAGTACCAACGAAAAACAAATTCTGGACACTTAGGAAGAACACCAACTTTGAAAATTTTAACGAATTAAAATTCCGATAACAAATATAGAACCTACAAAAACTCCACAGACGGAATCAAATATTCCGTAGCTTTGTTAGTGGGCACTTTCACCTCCGCTTTCACTTTTACGGCACTGTGACTTTCTCGTCCGCTTTCTCTTTTATAGCACTAGGAGCACTGTAGCACGTCTTCTCCAGTCAAGCGATTGACTCGGAATATCAATATCAATATCAACCGACTGCTCTGCTCGTTGCCGTTTTTATACTGAAGGAAGAAGTGAAGAACCACCAATATTTCCGAAATGTAAAGTTGCAAAGGTTATGGAAATTTACTATAATAGTTAAACTCTCTATACCTGCTGAATACAAAAGATTTACCATACTCAAAATTACTGAAAGGATAGTAGGCTCCATTCACTGAAGACTGGAGTCATATAATTTCACGAGATAAGGTACTTATAAAAACCAAAACTCATACACTGTCGATATTTTGGGCATAAGTAATCCCTGAAAATTTACAACGGTTCATTATTCCTCATCAGTTCTTCGAAATACTTTCATACTTTCGAACAAAATATTTTACCTGAGCGAGCTTTGCATCCTAATTCTCTGAAATTCTGTCGATGACTCAGAAAGCTGGCATTTTGACTACAGCCTGTAGTCTGTGATTTTGAGCTTGGTCGATAAAAAATTCACATGTGTAGCAGTTCAAAGAATCGAATAAAAATAGACAGATAAATGTGCGTGATTCATCAAGAATATGTCATTCTCTTACTATAATCTTTATTTGATGACGACTAGTTTCGAGACCTCCAAAATGATCCCATTTTCAAGTCAAAGCTACAAGAAGCATCAAATATAAACACAAGGATAATAAATTGCGGTAAAGAGCACTTACAAGCTACAATGGTAAGATAATCAAAAACAAATCTTGCGTCATATAATATAAAAGAAAAAACTTCAAGTTCAGAGCAACCAGGCAGATAGTATAATAAGAACAACAAGATTGACAGAAAATACAATTCATAATAATATTCCTGAATTTAAAACAATAAAGCGACATCTAATTGAAAAACAAAATAACGAGATAACTCACGACAGGAATATACTTTTATAGAACAACGAGAAACAAAGGAATCTACTACTAAAAACACAAATAAAAAAGAATAAAAAACTTGCATATGGAAAGTAGCAATCGGCTCACAAGTAATAGGTAGGTATAGCAGTAATGTTCAAAGTAATGAGGAATAGACTGAAGTGAAATCGTAACCAATCTGTTTATTCAAAATATTTTCCCCTTTTTTATAAGACCTTAAAGGTAAGCGCACATACAACGGCATCGGACGGACGGTACCGATCGGAATAAATTACTTTCAATGGAACTGAATGGAGCAACGCACATATGTGCGGACGGCAGGCATCGCATCGCATCGCATCCGACGGAATTGAGGAACGAGAATTAAATTCCGACCGATGCGTGCTGTGTCGGCCGATCCCGACATATGTGCGATACCAATCGGAGATTGCCGCGGCATGTGCGTCATTTTACAAGTCTCTACATGCATTGGCTTGTACTGGTAGTCATACGAAATACGAATTCACGGCAGAAGCATGAGTTTTCAGGAGAACTTAATACTGCGCGTACAAAATATAGTGAATTGTACAGGGTGGGCAAATTTCGATGTTTTAGCACTACAGTTTTTAAACCAGAGGAGATAGACAAAATCTGATACCCCATTCTCGTTCTCTTTTTCTGAGAAACTAACAATAGTAGTAGTCATTTTTGGCCACTTTCTTTTGTTTTCGAGTTATAAGCAAAAAGTGGAAAAATGGCGATATCGGAATAAATTTATATCTCCGCTAATATTGATGATAGAGCTCTGAAATCGAAAGATTATACAGGCACAATCCAGTGGCGTGCTCGCCTTTTTAGCAGGATTTTTAATTACGAAGCTATGACCCAAAGTTATGTTTTTTTAAATGGGAACACTAGTTTTCTGTGCAATTTTTTGAAAGCTTAATTTTTACTGATTTCAAAAATATATAACATCATATGGTTTGTATCAATATAAATAATAGAAAATGGTCAAAAACCTTTTTTCTCAATATTTCTATGGTTTCAACTTTTGATGAGCATAGAAAAATATAGCATCGTATGATTACCAGTGTCTCTTTCTATAAGTCCTTTTAGTATTATGAAAATTTATGAAATATATATTGATTCAAATTTTGTGAAAATTGGTAAAAAGCATAGAAAGAATGACATTGCCGGAAGGAGACTTCTTGTTTTATAAGAAACTCTATTTTTCTGTGCTCGTCAAAAGTTGAAAACATAGAAATATTGAGAAAAAGTGTTTTTGACCGTTTTCTATTATTTATATTGATACAAACCATATGATGTTATATATTTTTGAAATCAGTAAAAATTAAGCTTTCAAAAAATTGCACAGAAAACCAGTGTTCCCATTTAAAAAAAAATAACTTTGGGTCATAGCTTCGTAATTAAAAATCCTGCTAAAAAGTCGAGCACGCCACTGGATTCTACGTAAAAAAGTGCCTGTATAATGTTTCAATTTCAGAGCTCTATCATCAATATCAGCGGAGATATAAATTTATTTCGATATCGCCATTTTTCTACTTTTTGCTTATAACTCGAAAACAAAAGAAAGTGGCCAAAAATGACTAGTACTATTGTTAGTTCCTCAGAAAAAGAGAACGAGAATGGGGTATCAGATTTTGTCTATCTCCTCTGGTTTGAAAGCTGTAGTGCTAAAACATCGAAATTTGCCCACCCTGTACAATTTAAGTGACAGAAATTATAGCAACCATTTTTTTTCGTCCTTCATCAAGTCCGGAAATAAATGAACATATTCTCATATTCTCCAAAATCCTTCCTTTTTTACATATGTCATGTATCCACATTCGTCTACGATTCCTTCGCTTTTGAAACTCTTCTTCCTCCAGAACAAACGCTAGTTCCTCACCGCTTGAAGACATATTCGCAACTAATCTATTCCTCCGGAGTCCGGCGATTCCGATGTTATATGTGCGATACCTTCATAAAAATTCCGCCGCTGCCGTGCCGTTCCTTCCATGCCGTCCGTCCGACGCCGATGTATGTGCGCTTACCTTTAGAGACCATTCTAAGCCTGATGTAATATTTTAAAATTAGTGTCTGGGTCGAAAGTATGATTAAAATCAACAAGATGCTTATCAAAATGAGAAAAGCCCGCCTACCCTGGATTAGTACACCTTAAAATTGTTCTTTTAAACGAATTTTAGAACTTTTGAAAGTTTGTCTCATATAATAAAATGCATCACAAGAATTGCATGAGAATTGGTAGGATATAGACACCACTACGATTTACAGGTTCAACTATAAGCTATGTGAAGCTGGCACCCCCAAATGCGAATTTTGAAACAAAAATTTCAGGGTCGTTTGTCCATCGTAGGTCCACGTTTGTCCACCTTTTTTTTTTCATTTGTCCAGGCACCGTTTGAGAGATATGGGAAAAAACTTTTTTCGGTGCATTTTCTGAGCAGCACCCCCAAATTGCAAAAACGTTTTTTTGATGGTACAGATCGTTTGTCCAACGTAAGTCCACTTTTGTCCACCCAATTTTTTCATTTGTCCACCCACAGAACCGTAGAAATCAACCTTTTAAAATTTGGTAAGTGTGAAGTTGGCACTCCCAAATGAAAATTTTTGAACCAAAATTTCAGGGTCGTTTGTCCATCGTAGGTCCATGTTTGTCCACCCATAGAACCGTAGAAATCAACCTTTTAAAATTTTGGAAAGTGTGAAGTTGACACCCCCAAATGAAAATTTTTGAACCAAAATTTCAGGGTCGTTTGTCTATCGTAGGTCTATGTTTGTCCACCTTTTTTTTTCATTTGTCCAGGCACCGTTTGAGAGATATGGAAAAAGAAGTTGTTGCGGTGCATTTTCTGAGCAGCTCACCCAAATTGCGAAAACGTGTTTTTTATGATAGAGATCGTTTGTCCAACGTTAGTTCACTTTTGTCCACCAAATTCTTTCATTTGTCCACCCACAGAACCATAGAAATCAATCTTTGAAAATTATGGAAAGTGTGAAGTTGGCACCCCCAAATGAAAATTTTTGAACCAAAATTTCAGGGTCGTTTGTCCATCGTAGGTCCATGTTTGTGCACTTTTTTTTTCATTTGTCCAGGCACCGTTTGAGAGATATGGAAAAAGAAGTTGTTGTGGCGCATTTTCTGAACAGCTCACCCAAATTGCGAAAACGTGTTTTTTATGGTTATGGTTATGGTTTATGGTTATAAGGTTGCTGCACTTGATATATTCCGCAAGTATAAGAACTTGAGGCCAAACAAAGTTGATCACAAGCAACTATTTCTAAATTATGAAAACAAAAAAGTACTGTCCAGCCTGTAGGTTTGAACTCATTTTCTAAAATACCCGCTACAATTGCTATTTGGGTCGTTCTGATGCTGAACAATTCGAAAATTCTGGGGCAGATTTGACAGTTTTGAAGAGACATGGTGGATGGCGCTCAAGTTGTGTTGCAGAAGGATATATTGAGGATTCATTACAGAACAAAATCAATATTTCTGAACAAATACTTGGTGGGGTGACTAAAACCGGAGTTTCTGATGGAGAAGTGGATATTCCAGCAGGGTCTGAGAATTCCACAAACACATGTGCTTCTTTTGAAGGAGGTGCAGGTTTTCAATTTCATTTTGAAAATCTTCATAATTTCTACTTTAATGAAAGAAATGACTCTTAAATAGAATTTTTATGAAGTTATAATAAACTTACTTCAAAATGAGTCTTACCTGCATTTTGTATGGAAAGAATAATTTCCAGAGAGTGAGTGGACAATATTTTATTTCACTAGTCAATAAAAAAAAATTTAATTCACTCAGTGGATAAACGTCAACTTACCCTTGTAACCATGGGTTGAATATTATCGTCTTTAAACGTGAAAATGGGATAAAAATTTTAATTGAGCCGGCAAACGTCCTGTCATAGTGAGGCAATATTAAGTAATTGGGAATAAAATAAGAGATAAGAAAAAATGGTTCGAATGGTATGACAAGTGAAAAAATTAATTGCCTAGGAGCCTAGGCTTGGGCAATTTATAGAATGCCTGGGTCTTCTAGGCAATGTATGAAATAATACGAATGAGTTTGTCCATTTCATACTTTACCTAGGCATTACAATACATAGGCATCATATTCAATGCCTACTGGTCTTCCGGTTATGTGTGAAATGAAATGATTCAGGTGTGAATTCATTATCTCATCTGAATGAACTATATTTTGTAACATGTAATTGAAATTATTTTATGATTAAAACACTAATTTATTCTTTTTTTTCATTTCCTCTTTATAGGAGCGAAGGGATAAAGAGAAATATTATTGGCATAATTGAAATTAGGAATTTGGTTCGTAGAAGTAATATCCATAAAAAGTTATTAATATTATTCATAACAGTGAAATTGGGAACCACTGCACTTAAAAATTTCCATTGAATATTAAGTTTTCAGATTCTAGATGATATGTTTAACATTTACTTTTTATTTCAAATAAACTTTATCTTGCATCCAAGTTGTTAGTTGTTATATCCTGGTTATTTGGAGAATTCACAGGGAACTTTTTTATTTCACTAAAAAATCACAATTCTTCAATAACCAGTGACTTCTTTGATCGTCAATAAATGTGCGATTTTTAGTATTTGATGCTGTTTGCAAATTTGAATGGAATATTTTGCTCATCAGAGACACTCGCTGATCAGCCGCGATTCAAATGATTTTGCAACGAGAGTATGCTTATCGAATTATATCGAGTGATCTACCAGGTATGTAACAACTAGAAAGAGGAGCAGCAGTACTGCGCACGCTCTCTTTGAATCGTCAACGTCTTTCCTCTTCAATGCGATTTGCGATCATATTACCTGCTTGGCGTAAGGTATTGTATAGATTGACTAGGAAATGCATGAAATGAATAATATTTCATACATTGCCTGACATTTTCAGGCATTCTATACAATATCTAGGCATTGTATAGAATGCCGGATTATACACATTGCTGGTAACGTACGAGGATGCATTGATATCTAGTTATCCTGGACCAGTTCCATGCATAAAAAAATATTGCGTTACGAAAGCAACCAACAATAACTCATCAGAAGTGTAAGTGTGAAGTTTGGGGTCAAAAATGTGAACCAGAGTTACTCGATAAATTAAAAGAAAGAAGATCCACCGAAATTGTGAAATTCGAAAAATTGGAGTATCGAGCCATCATCAAGTACCTGTATTTAAAAGGGTTAAGAGGTAAGCAGATTTAAGAAGATATGCTTGATACCCTTGGTGATCAATGTCCTTCATATGCGACCGTGAAAAATTGGATTGCAAGCTTCAAAAGAGGTAAATTTTCCATTGAAGATGATGACCGATCGGGAAGGCCAGTTTCTGTGTCAGTCCTCGAGTCCTCGGCAATGTCAATACAGTTCATGACATGATTTCATCAGACCGCCGAATTGGGCTGAAACGGATATCTGAAGCACTGAATATTTCATAAGAACGTGTTCATCATATCACGTCAATTTGGACATGAGAAAAATTGCTGCAAAATAGATCCCCAAATGTTTGAATGTTGACCAATAGCGTGCAAGGGTAGAAATATCGCGTTCGATCTGTGCTCGATTTGAAAAGGATGTAGACTTCTCAAACCAAATTGTTAGTATGGATGAGACTTGGGTACATTCCTACGATCCAAAAATAAAGCAACAATCTATGGAATGGTGACACTCTGGTTCTCCAAGACCTAAGAAGTTTCGTGTCCAAAAATCTGCTGAAAAAGTTCTCGCTTCAGTTATTTGGGATTGCCATGGAGTAATCATGATTGATTTTTTGGATAAGGGTAGAACAATAACCGGAGATTACTATTCGACATATCTGACCACCCTACGGGAAAAATTAGAGAGAAAAGACGCGGAAGGCTATCCAAAGGTGTTTTGTTTTTGCAGGACAACGCCCCTGCACACAAATCTCATGTTGGCATGCAAAAAATTCGCGATTTAGGGTTTGAATTACTAGTAAACCCCCCTTATTTACCAGATTTCGCTCCATCTGACTATTATCTTTTTCCTCAACTGAAAAAAAGTTTGAAAAGTCATAAATTCGCTTCCAACGAGGAGATAATGAAAGCTATGGAGGTCTGGTTTGCAGAGCAAAAGAAACATTTCTTAAGGTCTAGAGACGTTGCAGGTTCGCTGTAATAAATGTATCCAATTAAGAGGAGAATATTCGTTGAGTAATAAAATATTTTGACCTTGAAATTTTGTTTGGTACTATAGTAGGCTAAAAATTTTTCAGTATATCCTCGTATTTTCAAGCACTGTTCAAAGAATAACAAAATATATATATCAATTATTCACAATAGTGTATTTATAAATAGAGTTATTCACAATATTTCATAGTTATTTAGGTACATAATTATTCACAAAACTGTATTCACATAATTATTTACATAGATGTTTATATTCACAATCATTTGCAACAAAGTATTTACATAGTTATTTACAAAAGTGAATTCATATATAGTCATTCATAGTTACATATTTGCATAAGTGTAGATATTTACATACTGGTTTATATTCACAATCATTAACAAAAACCGATAATGTTCTAAAAGTTCCAGTTAAATAGATAATAAATTATTATTATATTATATTATATTATATTATCATAAATTATACTATTATAAATAATAATAGATATCACTTGAAAGTTCATTATGTTGTTAACTGTTTTCTTCAACTAGTATGTTGTTCGGCAGCCTTAACATTTTCCATGTCGGTTATGGAGAGATGATCCGTCACCATTTTCACAAAAAGTGATGGCATTTTTCCCTCCCAATATCGGTTGAACATATCCGATGAAACTGCCATAAGTTTTTGTCGCCTTTTTGCCTTGCCAAACTTATAGGCGATCTCTCGACCGTAAATTGGATAAGTCCCCACTCGGTATTTTCTCATTGCGCCAATTATTGAAGGGTTATTAGCGTACCTCGCTAACTCTGCTACAGATTTCGTAAGAAGCCTCCAATAATTGACGCTGGTGTTCCTAATTTTTCTTTTCCGGAGCTTCTCTATTTCCCGGTAACATTTTGCCAGATATTCAGTTAACCCTTCCCGCTGGCTCAAATATTCCTCCAGAGCTCTGTTGATTCTGGTGCCCTTCGAGATCTCCAGAGCTATATATTTGAGCACGGTCTGTCCAAGCGGGGTGTTCTCTAACAAAACCCTTCTTAGATATTTCAGAACAGGCACCGCTTCTTGTTCTGTAATATCTAAGTTGGCACCGTTCCGGAGAAATAGCAAAGCTACAGGTGCATTTTTCTTCTTGATACACCAAGAGAGTGGGGACAATCCTCGACAGTCCTTGACGTTCAAATCGGCTCCTCTGTCCAGAAACACCTCCACCAATCCTTCTGACACAGCCGATGTTTCGGAGAATTTAATGAAGAGTTTATGCAGCGGTGTGCAACCTTCATTATCCGTTGCGTTCAAATTCCGATCACACTCTATATACATCTTTATTATCTCCTCATCTTCCGCATGGTAACAAGCTGAATGAAGAGGAGTTTCTCCCAGATCGCTCCTCAACTCCATGCTTGCCCCATGTTTCATCAGTAGATGGAAAAGATCTGCTCTGCCAGAAGAAGCTGCATGGTGGAGAGGTGTCTCCTTAACAAAGCATCCCTTGTTGACATCGGCTTTCATGCCCAACAACATTTCGGCAGTTTTGTAGTATCCTCTTCGGATAGCCGAAATGAGCGCTGTGTGCCCGAAAGAATTCAGAGGTGTGTTCACGTCTTCGAAATACTTGAACATCAAGTGTATCATTGATTGGTCTGAAAATAATAAAAAAGAATATTAGAATGATTCACAGAGCGTTATGTTCACGAATCTACTTGGTGTCCTGATATAAGAACGCGATATACGGAAACTGTAAAATGAGGTCATCAAGGTGGATTGTGGATTCATGTTTTAATTTCCGGGAAGTAGAAAAATTTTTGAATTTTTCCATACAGTTTGAGTTTTTGCCTCGTACAGATATTGCAACAGTAAATTCTTGAGTTCAAAAGAAACATTTTTCTTTTACCATTTTTCTGAATCGGCTCGGTTCAAAAGATACAGGCTGTTGAAAAATCATAAAAAATGAAATAAATTTCGGAATATAATGTTTCATTTTGAATTTTTTTCGAACACCAGATATCACCATAAATTCAAAGAACCCAATATTTGAACGTTTTGTGAAATGAAAGTATTCCTCAAATTTTTCTAAGCAATTCTTTCTAAGTCATTTAAAACTACTGTTTCCATAAGAAAAAACACGACTTTATGTTATAGCTCAGCAAATAAACCTGTAGGAAAAATCATAGTACGCCACTGGATTGGTATCAAAAAAGTGTATAATGTTTTCATTTCAACATCCTAACACAAACAGAAACGGAGTTAATGATCAAAGTTGAAATCGCTCAAATTTAAATTTTGGCCTATAACTCAAAAACAAAAGAAGATAGAGGAATGCAGTTGATGGCATTATAAGTTTCTCGAAAAAATACGACCGCAATGTGCCATTCATTTTCCTCTACCTCGTTAAAAGGTTAAAAATTTGTTTTTTCGTAAAATCGGCAACGTCGCAAGATTGAAAATACTTCAGTCAGATAGATCAGAAGCGTAAACCTTAGTACCCAAATTTTCAGAAGAATCCATGATCCGTTCTCCAAAGGCGTCCCACCGTAAGAAACCCTACATACAGGGTGAGTCTTTGACTCGTACAAATATTTGAACAGTAGATTCTTGAGGCCAAAAGAAATGTTTTTTTCCCGTACTTTTTTTCCGATTCGGCCCTGATAGAAATTCATTTTTAAGTTTTCATAATGGGATGTGCCACCCCTGGAAAAACAAAATATCCTTCAGAATAACTAGCTAAATCTGTGACATTAAACATCAGTCATCAGTAGATCTTTTAAGCAGAGTTGTATTCGGCCAAAGTACATTGTGTCCGAGTTAAAGTGTCCCTATACCTTATTGTGGAAACTAAAGGAGCTAGAAGAAAAAGTTGATTACAAACTCTTACAAATCTCTTTTTTTAGCAATCTGATATACAGGGTCTTCAAAAATTAAAGTTAATTAATTTTTTCAAATGACAACCTATATTTTTTCTTGTTTTTTAACTTTTTCTGTAATGTTAACAGTTTCAGAAATGTGGACGAAAAAGTGCATTTTCCCTTAAAAACCAACAATAATTAATAATTATAGTGTTGCTACTATATAGTTGGCTTTGATTTGTTTGATAAATTTAATTAACTAGATTGAATAATGAAAGACAAAAGACTCTTTTACTCATAATCAGTACTCTCTCATAATAAAATTGAATTATTTCAATTTTAAAGGGAGATTCCACTAACAGATGAATTTTTCTCAAAAAATCAAGTAGTTTTCTCACAACACAAAAAAAGCTCAAAAATAGACAATTAGATAATTAAGTGCTAGTTTCAATAGTTACCATATTCTATCAGCTCAATTAATTAATTATCGTTGGTTCTTACGGAAAAATGCACTTTTTCGTCCATATTACTGAAACTTTTCACTTCACAGAAAAAGGTTAAATACATTTTTTAACCTGCCCTACATAATGAAAATGAAAAAATATAGGTTGCCATCTGGAAAAATTAAGTTTTGATTGAACTTCTATTTGAATTTTTAACTTTAATTTTTGAAGATCCTGTATATCAGATTGCTAAAAAAAGAGATGTAACATATGATCCAATATGTTGACAAGAGCTGGGCAAAATTTTGTTCTTATACATTCATTAGAAAACTAGTATCAGCTATTTTAGTGAGCACCTACAGCTGTCAAAATTCAAAGAAAAAGTCGAATATCTCAAAATCGGTGCTATATAGGACAATGGTTATCATGCCAAAGTTACCTTAAAACTTGACAAGAAATTCAAAAAAGCAAAAATATACAGGATATTCCATTTAGAATAAGAAAGTTGATAGCAACAGGGAACAAACAGAGCACCCTGTATTAAGGTGGGTTATAAAAAATTAGAGCTTAATCGATTACAGACAAGTTTTGTTCTCAACTTTTTCTTCTAGCTCCATTAGTTTCCACAATAAGGTATAGGGACACTTTAACTCGGACACCTTGTACCCAATTTTTCAAATTTCACAGATACTTTTTGATTTTTGAACATCAAATTACTCGAAAACGAGAAAATAAGAAGAATACTTCAATTTTACAAAACGTCCAAATATTTATTAGATAGCGTCCAACTTACATAGTTTCATGATTTGGGTTCTTTGAATTTTTGGTATCTTTTTTATGCTCTTAATGGGATGAAGCATTAATTTTTTTTTCACGGTTTTGTTTCCCAAATAAAAACATCGGTCACATTTAGTGTATCTATTTATATCTTTTACTATTTCCCTCCAATTTTTTCTATTAACTTCTATTATCGAGGTGAGGGCATTTTGAGTATAAGAAGGAATTATTAATGATTCCTTTTTCATGATAATCAACTATAAATAGGTGTTTGTTATTCGTGGTATAGTAATTTGAATAGATCTACTCACTTCCTCCTTGAAATATCAGGTCGGCTATAGTTCCTCCGCACCATTTCTTCAACGGATTGGCACCATTCTGCAGAAGGAATATTATTTTCCTTTCATATTCCCTAACAGATCTTGAATCCACATCCTGGGGCCGATACACATATAATCTCACTGCGACTATTCCCATAGGTGTAACGCCAGTTGGACTTTCGCAGTCGATGAAAAACTTGCCAGATTTCACCATTTTTTTCAGAGACTCGAACGTTCCATGAAGGCATGTTTCATGCAGAGGATAATCCTGGAATAATCTCCTATTCATGTCCATTTTTGAATTTTTGATCGACAATAAACAAGATATATTTTATTATTATTCGCGTTAGATATTATTCTATATAGATAGATTTACTTTTATATAACACTGATACTTTTTTATTTCGTACGGAAACACTCTAACTGAACACTCAAAATCGAAAATTAAACCGACTGCTCTGCTCGTTGTCGTTTTTATACTGAAGGAAGAAGTGAAGAACCACCAATATTTACGAAATGTAAAGTTGCAAAGGTTATGGAAATTTACTATAATAGTTAAACTCTCTATACCTGCTGAATAACAAAAGATTTACCATACTCAAAATTACTGGAAGGATAGTAGGTTCCATTCACTGAAGACTGGAGTCATATAATTTCACGAGATAAGGTACTTATAAAAACCAAAACTCATACACTGTCGATATTTTGGGCAAAGGTAATCCCTGAAAATTTACAACGGTTCATTATTCCTCATCAGTTCTTCGAAATACTTTCATACTTTCGAACAAAATATTTTACCTGAGCGAGCTTTGCATCCTAATTCTCTGAAATTCTATCGATGACTCAGAAAGCTGGCTGTCAATATTTTGGAGCGGCATTTTGACTACAGCCTGTAGTCTGTGATTTTGAGCTTGGTCGATAAAAATTCACATGTCTAGCAGTTCAAAGAATCGAATAAAAATAGACAGATAAATGTGCGTGATTCATCAAGAATATGTCATTCTCTTACTACAATCTTTATTTGATGACGACTAGTTTCGAGACCTCCAAAATGATCCCATTTTCAAGTCAAAGCTACAAGTGGCATCAAATATAAACACAAGGATAATAAATTGCGGTAAAGAGCACTTACAAGCTACAATGGTCAGATAATCAAAAACAAATCTTGCGTCATATAATATAAAAGAAAAAACTTCAAGTTCAGAGCAACCAGGCAGTTAGTATAATAAGAACAACAAGATTGATAGAAAATACAATTCAAAATAAGATTCCTGAATTCAAAACAATAAAGCGACATCTAATTGAAAAACAAAATAACGAGATAACTCACTGATAGGTCTAATCAATTCCATAACTGGGATACAAGGTGTTTCAGGTGTATTCACCTAAAATTTCAATTTCTCATATCTTTTGAACCAACCAGTATATTTGACATACCGACATGAAAAGTGCATTTCCCTTAATGCCATATCCCGCATTAAAAACTCAATGCCTCTGAGTTCTGTTATGAGCGTGTATTATGGGCTTGTGTACTGTCATCTCTCATACAACATTATTCTTTTTGGTAATTCATCGAGTAGCAATAGATTGTTTGTCGCCCAGAAGCGAATTTTGCGCTTTATATTCGGGATCCCTCCAAGGGAATCATGTAGGCCCTACTTCATTGCAAACCAGGTCCTGACTTTTCCATGCATATACATTTATAGTGTGCTGGTTTACATCAGATCGAATTTAAATTCACTGAAGAAGAACTCATTTTTCCACAACTATCCAACTAGGCACTCGGATCAGCTGAGTATACCAACCCACAGGACAGCAAAATTTGAATCCTCTGCCTTATATCAAGGAATATTACTCCATAACCATCTTCCATCTGTCTTCAAAAACATCAATCAAGTTTCATTCAAAAATAAAATTAAAAAACTTCTTAAGGAAAGCTTATCACAGTGTTGCGGAATACCTGGGTGATAAAACTATTGCATTAATCTAGATTTTTCCCTATAATTTTTGTGTGTTATCAGTTCTTTCGTATATTTTTGTTCCTTTATCTGGTCGTTATGTTTTATACATTTTATTTGTCTGTATTCACAAGTATACTTATGCTTATTTAAATACCTATGAGTATTATTTGTAGGATTAACTGATGTTATATGTAGAAGTGTTGACCTATCCCATACATCAATGTTATGTCTAAAGGGATCAATAAATTATTTTATTTTTTTTATTTTATTTTTTATTTTCTTAATGCTGGCCAGCACACTATTGGTGGTGTCCCAAAGCAAATAGCGAAATGTTTAAGTTTAAAAGACCCAGAGTTATACACCGGCCACTCTTTTCTCAGAACTGGACCCACTATGGTTGCGGATTCGGGTGGAGATATGTAAGCACTAAAGCGTGCAGGAGGGTGGAAGAGCACCGAAATTGCGATGAGTTATGTCGATGATTCGGTCAACAAAAAAATCGAAATGTCTAGCAAATTGTTTGGTAGTAAGGAGAGTACAAATGTTCTGCAGTCCTCGAGTTCAGCAGTTTCTGAGTCAACAGACGGTTCATCATCATCAGTATCAACTCTTTCATCATCAAAAATCTGTGTTACTGGAAATAACAATTGTACCATGATTTTCAACATATATGACGATAAAACAAAATTTTCTCATGTGAATAATACTACTATTATAACTTGTAAAAATTTTGCAAGTTAACTGTCAGTTTTACAAGTTAGTGACTTGATAAAATAAACTTTCTTGATTAATATTGTGTTTTTGGAAACTGACTTTCACAAATGAGAAACAAATAAAATTACTATCGAGTGTAGTAGAAAACTGTTGCGTCCGGTTCATGGACTGTCCAATTCAAAGGAACTATCCCCTATGTATTTTCGAGATTACTGCCCTAAACACTCCTCCCAAAAAGTATCGAACATACGCAAGTTATTTCGGACAAACCGTTTTATAAAAAAACTATTTTTCGAAATTCAATGGTATAGCTCCAGTTTCTGTCTATTAATTGGAGTTGGTACATCAAACTTCAAAGTTATTTTTCAAAGAATCATGTTTTTATAATTTCGGAGAGTAGGGTTATTGGGGTATCAGCTGTTATAATAAAACTGTTTTTCCTTGTTGATTCATCAGCTTCATCAATTTTTCA
Organism: Coccinella septempunctata; assembly: GCF_907165205.1. Classification (NCBI taxonomy): domain Eukaryota; kingdom Metazoa; phylum Arthropoda; class Insecta; order Coleoptera; family Coccinellidae; genus Coccinella; species Coccinella septempunctata. The sequence continues at coordinate 5,056,008 of NC_058190.1, read as the reverse complement.
TTTGGTTTCTCTCCAATATTGATGTTGTGAGTTTCTCCATGATTGCCTGGAAATTCTTATTCATCTCAAACACATTATTTTTCAGTAATTTAATCGAATCTTGTATAGGAGCAATGGAGCGTCAGGTTTTCGTAATACCAATTACAAATCACATTGTCAAAAAGCAATTGAAATACGAATATCAAATACGTATTTGTACACTGCGCAAAAAAATTAACGCGCACATTCTGAAAATCTCAATTTTAATGAAAGTTAAATCTACATTGATTTTATAACTTATTTTTTATGTTCTCTCGGGAAGGTTTTGAACGAAACAAGACACATTAAATGGAAGAAATATTCAGGATTTCACCGAATCTTATGTGAAAGAAGAGAAATGAACAATTTTCAAAATATTGAAATGCTGATAAGTGATTTAATACTTGATATTTCCAACCCTTAGCGTTAATTACAGCTCGGCAACGACGGTTCATACTAAAAATGAGTGACCTTAAAATATTTTGATCTAATTCTTCCCAGATTTCTCCGAGTTGGATTCCTAAGTCATTAAGAGTAGCTGGATGATTTTCTAAACTTCTCAGCCTTCTATTGAGGTTGTCCCAAACCTGCTCAATCGGATTGAGATTTAGACTTCTTGCTAGCCATTCCATTCGAGAGACTTCAACCTCTTCAAGGTACTCGTGAATGATGCGCGCACGATGGGGTCTGGCATTATCGTCCATAAAAATGAAATTTTCACCAATGTATGGGGCAAATGGCACTACATGCTCTTCAAGAATGTTCCTTACATACTTATCAGCATTCATAGCTCCATTATCAACGACCACCAGGTCTGTGCGAGCAGTCAAAGATATTCCACCCCATACCATAATCGATCCTCCCCCGAAACCAGTAGTATTCAGGAAATTGGACTGAGCATATTTTTCATGTGGACGTCTGTATACAACAGAACGTCGATCACAATGGTAGAGGCAGAATCTAGACTCATCTGTGAAGAGAACTCTTTCCCAATCGGCCTCTTCCCAATGGATATGCTCTCTCGCAAAATCCAAACGAGCCCTTCGATGTGCTGGGGTAAGAGCTGGGCCTCTTGCCGCGACACGAGGCCTTAAATCATATTCTCTGAGGAGATTTCTTATTGTCTGAGTGCTAATTTGCACCTCATGAGTTTGCTCAAGCTGAATTTGAAGGAGGCGAGCGGTTGCAAACCATTGTCTCAACGAAGAAGCTCTCAAGTAACGTTCTTGAATGGCAGTTGTTACCCATGGTCTACCCTGTACTAGTCTTCGGACATTCATACCTGTCTCCCTGAATCGCTGCTACATTCTGGACACACTTGTATGGGAAACTCCAAACCTTTCTGCAATTCTTGTGTATGTCCACCCTTCTTCTCGCAAAACTATCGCTTGGGCACATTCCTCTTTGGTCAAATTGCGTGTTACGCGTTGCATAGCGATCAAGTGTAGAAAATCAAACGAAAGAAAAACTATTGATCACTAGAATTGATCGAGAACAACTGATTTTAGAATGGACCCAAAACATTCAAAATCTGATAATATCACCTTTTTTATTCCTGCTGGGAAAAAACATCTGTATTGAAGAAAACCGTTGAAAGTGGATAACATATGCATGCATAATTCTGATAAAAATAATTATCATTGAGAACACCTTCAGTTGTAGAATAAATTTGAGATTTCCATAATGTGCGTTAATTTTTTTGCGCAGTGTATTTTAATTACATTACATTACATTGATTGCAATGAATTGAAGAAGACTCATAAATGAAAAATTGTGCTCATATGCTAGGTCAGCTTCGGCCGAAAGCTAGTTGATTTATATCCTAGAATACTGACCTGGGTAATATTTACCTGGCGTCGTTTGAATCGTAGCAGGACGTCTGCCGGCGTCGTTAGGATGACTCATCAAAGGAACCCTCCTGGTGTGTGAAAATTGTTGTGGAATTGGGTGAGTTCTTTTTTACCTGATGTAAGATCAATAATTGTGAAGAATACTTGAGCAATCCCCCTTCTTTTCAGGGTCAGCTATGAGCTACAGGAATCACCATAACCAGCGATGATTTATCATGAATATTTGACATTTTTCGTTTTGGAAAATTTTCATGGGGCTTACTGACAATAACAATAAATTGTTCTTCACAAACAAGTAATATCTTAATGGAGCGAACTTGAAACCGTGATAAAATATCCGCATGGGAAAGGTCATGAATTTGAAATCAAAGTAATCAAAACTCAAGATTTTCAAATTACACTCTTAATTTTTTTTTCAATTCACCTCATTCTACGTAGAAAGAAAGGTGGCGCTACCCAACTGAAAATAATGTTTTTGGTCCTCCGCGATGCCTTATCAACTAAGAAACACTTATTCTCATATAATGTCTCACATGTTTTCTGTAGAGATCCAAAATAAGAAAGAGAGTTGCTGGTCTTCAAGACGCAATTCTGTCTAAATGTGGTAGTGCATTATCTTGTTGGAAAAGAGAGTTTCTACAGCCTACCTATACAGGGTTTCCATAAACAAATGCGAAGGAGTTAGGGAGATGCTTCCTCGATGAAAATAAGCAGTGGTAGTTCCTATAAATTTTTTTCGAAATCGACCTCCCTTTCCAAGAATCAGCCTTTGCAAGGCGATGACGAGTTGACAGTTTTTAATTTTTTACGGGTTCAAACAACACTGAGTCATAAATCTATACCTAATATGAAGCACTAAGTAGATGGTACTCACACAATTTTTTTAAATCTCATAACTTTATTATTAGGGGTTGAAAATAACAACATGTGATCTAAAAAAGGTGAAAGAAAACACTACAGGGTCTTTCACGAGGAACCACACCCATATTTATACGGGAAACTACTGAACATATTTTCATGAAATTCAGCACTTATAAGTATTTCATGATGCTGATGAAATCTAAAATATTTTCAAGGCATGAGCACCTCCGATTTTTCCGGAAATGACGTCAACTTCCGTTTTTCAAATTAGAACACCATTTTTTTATTGCAGAAATAGATTCCTTAGAAAATTTCAAGTTATTTTGATGTAACATTTTTCAGTTTTGGTTGGAAAATTCTCTCTGAGCGGGAAAATTCGAAAAAAAAATCGAAAATAGAGCTCCGCTGAAACAAGAATAACTTCGAGGTTTTTGGATGGAAAATTTTCATTTTTGGGATTTTTCAAGATGTAAGATTGATGTATCCACTTTAAAAGTCGAAATCGCGATTTATGATACAGGGGGTGAAAAAATCGCTTTCAAAGTTAGGGATGACAAAATCGTGAAAAATCAATTTTTTCAAATTAGAACCCCATTTTTTATGGCAGATATTGAATCTACGTTAAAAAATAATGTGAGTGTATGCATCACACCCTTGCCCTAAAGTGGATATTTTCTGAGTTATTCACAAAAAACTGTTTTTCGTCTTGAATTTTCAGCTATTTCTTTTCCCTTCACGCCAAAAAGATGAAATTTTCAGGAACTGTTACTTAAACCATGTTTAAGATTTTACTACCCTAATATGCAAGAGAAAAAAGTTACAGGTTGTCCCTAAATAGATGGCGAATTTTGATTCGAATTTGTATCGGAAACCTCTTTATTTCAACTAATCGGCCATCGGTTTTCTCTCCAGTGATAAATAAATAATTCCTTATGAACCGTATGCAAAAACTTACCATGTTTTACATTCTTTTTTTAATGATAGATATCATTAATTACATCTGCCAAATTCCTCTTTATTCAGTAGCATTTTGTGTTTACTATTAATTTGGTGATAATTCGTATCGAGTTATAAAATCGATCACTATGCCTTATTTTACCAATGAAGATTATTTAAATCTCATTCTACTTCATGGAGAATGTAATAAAGTTGTAGATAGAACGATTCGACTGTTCATTGAGAGGTTTCCTGACCGACCCAGACCAACGAGAGATACCATTAACAGAACCATGACAAATTTGAGAAATGTCGGATCTTTCGTTAAGAAAACTATACACACAGAAAAAAGTGTAGTAGAAGATGAGAACAACGAAATTACAGTTCTTGCATATTTTCGTGTGAATCCTCAAAATTCTCTCAAAGATGCCGAGATTGATCTGGGATTATCTCAATCGAGTGTTTGGAGAATATTAAAAAAACATAAAATGCACCCATATAAATTCAATAGGGTACAGCATTTGAAGGAAACTGATTTCGTCAGGAGAACAGAGTTTTGCGAAGCTATGATGATTCGATTTCAAGAGAATGAAAACTTTTTGGACTGTATAATTTGGACAGATGAATCTAAATTCACAAAGAATGGTTCTTTCAATAGGCATAACAGTCATTATTGGGATGAAGAGAACAACCCTGATATTCTGAAATCCACAATACGTCAAACGGTAGCGAACATATTCAATGATAAGCCCGTTTGCAACAGACGAGAATTCTCTGGAGAATTCTCTACAAAATTCTCGCAAGAAAACGGCAGAGATTATTTTGTATGGAACTGAACAGAGAATTCTACCGAAATGCGTATGCAACGGTAAATAATTCACGGTGCATGAATTTTCGAGTAAATTCTCTAGAGAATTCTCGGCTGTTGCAAACGGACTTCAGACATAATGTTTCATCTGAATCTAAACGACTTATATTTCAGCTGAATATTGCCACAATCAGAAAGATTGTGAATGAAGAGGATGACGAAGAATTTCCTTCTATTGGGAGGCACAAAAAAGTGGTGGCGTTTGAGAATTTTATGTTTGAGTTAATTAATGCGAAAAGTTCACTACAGGATTTTCAATGAATGTCATCGTAGAATAAGTTCCGGAAAATTGATTTTTCTATTTTTCATTTGACTTGCCTCATACATTGTAAATGTCTTAAGGGACCAAGGAATACCTAATTATTATTATTGAACAGCCACAAATACGCGCCAGTTGTCCTGCTAATTGTTTATTCATGTGAAATTTTTGTTCAAAGGTGAAGTTCATCTTAACTTTAAACTCCCTTTGATTATTTTCACTTATAATGATGCAAGATGATTTTTGTTGAAGAATTTAACATTCTTGTAATTATCTGTTAATTCCTTCGGGAGATACCCATTCCCAACCACTGCATCATATGCATTTCATCTTCAGGTTAATATTTTTGAAATCTACAACTGATGTAACGTATTCAAATTTTACACAAAGAGGATGACGAACATAACTCTTCTCAAGCTAGTGCATATTATGATATTATACCGCTCTCTTGTATTTTCCATGCAAATAACTGGATTTGGTATGTCTTGAATCATTTTGTATAAACTTCAATTATGTTCGTCACATATTTTCGACTTCATATTTTCATTCATTCATTTTCAAGACATTCTACATTGTGATAAATACGTCATAACAGAAACTTTTACGTAGAACGGGCAACATAGCGTTGATTTGAAACCCGAAAAATTTTTCACAAGCGTCATAACCCCACCACATTTTTGTACTATACAGAGTGAAATGTGTCAAATTTCCATGGCCAACCGAGTGCTAAAATAAAAGTGAATGGAGTATACTTAGGTGATTTTTAATCTCTCAACATGTTTCGAGCTCAATAAAGCTCATCTTCAGGAGTAATCACGTAAGTGAACGTTCTCTCCTGATGACAGTGTTTTTGAATCTTCTCGTCGGGCTACTAAAACACCATTGTCTGTCGTTGAATAAATTCGTAAAGAACTTCGGGTGAAGATTTTCTCTAATACATGCAGAAAAGAACCATATTCTGAGACCAAGTAACACTGAGCTCCTATACAACCTCCAATGTGAATTGAGGACATTAGTCCAGCGAGACTCTATACAGATTCGAAGTGAATGTCCTGATATCTGGGTGATCCATAAGGAACTACCCCTGTCTATTTTCATCGAGGAATGATTCCCCTAAGTCCTTCGCATTTGTTTACAGACACCCTGTATAAGGCAGATCATGGGGTTAACGCACTGCCTCATTTAATTTTCAGTTTAGAACTATCACCAAAAATGTTGAATTCATCTGCAATCGATATTTTTGTTACCTGTACAAATTCGGGAGCTCATAAATTCAACGAGAACACGTAACAAAGGGTGGGTTAAATAAGGGCAGTTCTGAACACCCCACCGGAATATCCGCAAAAGAATGAGGGGAAAATACCAACCTATGATTCATACCTTCTATGAAGTCTCACGCACCTTCAGGCGATCATTTTCTTATGGAATTTACCGAGAGAAATAATTTTGTATTTCGAAGTAATTTTTCATCAGCTCAATGAAGTTTTAAAATTCGACAAACTTGATGAGTTGCAAGGATTGGTACATTTGGGGCTATTAATAAAAAAATTATTAATTTATTCAGTAGGATGAGAGAATAAAAATATTAAGTTTCTTCAGATTTGAACTCGATTCAGACAATATGTACCAAATTATCCCAAACCAATCGTATCTAATTTTCTACGAAATGGTTTTTAAATCAATCATTGCTTTTGAACGGCCATGAGCCAAGATACAGCAGTTTATTTGGGAATATCTGCCTGGTGCTATTTGTTTCTACATTCTTCAACATATTTATCATATTTGAGGATAATAAGGAAATACCGATACCCCTTATACTGTGAAGAAACTGGTCTGAATATATTCAATATTGAATGCTGATTAATTTGATCTGAATTTAAATATCTCTAAGGCCCGTTTGCACCAATTCCCCTTAAAAGGAGTACTTAAGTAAGCCTCGTTTAAAGTTAATGGACGCTTAATTTTATTCCCAGTTGCACGACTGTTGCTTAACAGAATCTTGAGTAAGGGACCCTTAAGTTTTTATATCTAGTGATATTTCAGTTTTTTGTTTTGGTGCAACTTCATCCTAGTCCAATAAAGCTATTTCATTGGTTGGCCGGTTGCCGATGATCGTTGTCATTTCATTAACCTAACTTAATTGTCCTGTCAGTCAGTTTCAAGTAAATAGGGTACTCTAATGATTTGTCAAAATCAGCTGATTGTTCGTTACCGTGGGGCACATAAAGCTTTTTATTATCACTATAAAGAGGCATTTCTGTGAAAGTTATAGATTTATCACTCTAATATAACGTCAGGAAGAACATTTTTTCCAAAAACATTCACAAATCACAATACTCGACCAAAACAGCATGCGAATCAATGCAGGGAAAAACTTTTGTGCCCCACGGCAACGAACGCTCAGCTGATTTTGACAAATCGTTAGAGTTCCCTATTATTATATTATTATAAAAGAGTGACAACTTTTTGTTGCTGAATTAGCATTATTATTGATAATGATTATCAAATAAAGGGTACCTAAGTTCATATAAGTACAACACTTTCTTTGTAAGGTCTTGTGTCAATTTGTTTTATTGATGTTGAAGAGAAACGTGAAGAAAATGTCCTTATTGTCCTTGTTAGTACGAATACGATTAATGATTGCCTAGCAGGTGGTGGTAATCTACAAAGGGCACTCAACTTCTCAACAGAAGAAAAGAGTTTGTTGCTAACTATATTATGATTTGTTACACAAAATTGAAAATTGAATGACTGGCATAACAATAAAGGCAAAAGAAAAGGCTTGATATTCAATAATGAATTCATTCAATTTTCAAAATCCATCAAAAATGGGAAGTTCTGCAGCCAGTTCAACAAATTAGTCTAGGTTAGAATCCCGCCCTCAAATATTCAAGTGGTCATTACAGGAGCGCTTAAATTTAAGAGTAGCTTTAGCCATTTAAATGTCACTTAACAGTTGGTGCAACGTAATTTAAGTTAAGGGTTCATTTTAAGGGACACTTAACACTAAGTATGTGTGGTGCAAACCGCTTGGGTCTTAAGCTTTTTTTTTGACAGAAGGTAGAACTCAACAAAATGAGTCGTTTAACCAAAAATAGTCTATATAAAATATTCAAGATGGCTGAGCTACAACCCCCTAGAAGTTCTACAAAATTTCATTGAATTTTAAGTACGGGACTGTGGAAGGTGACTCCCCGGCATCGCAAAAACGAAACGAACCATAAACATATGGCTGGACAATGAATGGTTCAGTACCAAGTTCATCGGATTAAATGCATCAGGTCACTTTTGAGAGAATCATAATTGTTGTATCGTGCAATTTATCGTGAAAAAAATTTCGAATTTAGAAATTTTGAAAACTTATCATGTTTCTCCATTTCATCCCATTTTTACGACGATTGTTGGAATGTTCGAACAAGAAGATTGTGATGCCCATTGTGAAATAATTCGTGAATAATTTAGACGAATTTAATTGGTGCGATTTTGAAGTATTCTTCTATTTTTTACACTTGTGTCCTAAGTCTCTTTCGTCAGTTGGTATCGAAATGAACCATTTCAAAAAAACTTACTAAAAAATAATATGAACAATTCGGCAATTCCATTTTCATTACCACTTAAATATCCAAGGAGCCAATGTCCTAAACGAATCAGGAGATATGTTTTTTCTCACTGCTTTGCGATAATTCAGCTAACAAACGGTCTAGGGTCGTATAAGGATTTATTTCAGTAATGATTTTTATGTTTTTTTTTCAAATTTGTCGTTTGGAAAGTTTTTTTTTGGTGATTTTTGGTTTTGGTGAAACGCTTCATTTTGACCAGTTCTGTTGAAAAAAAGGCCTCATCTTCAAATACACCCTGTATTTAATCACCTGATCTGGTACGGACTGGATGATTTGCGAATTCGGATCATTAATGAATGCCTTAAAATTACACCAGAAATACTGTGTAATGTACATTTCGTAATCGATGGAAATTTTGAAGTGAAATTTCAGGATCAAATAATAAAAAGATAATATCTTCAACATGAGGTATCGCAATACCCCTCATCCTTATTCAAAATCAAGGGGTGGTGCTCACCTCCTTTAGGGGGTTGCAGTTACGGGGATGCAACGAGCGGAAAAGTTGTTACTCCTAGAGTCAAAAATTGAGGGGTCCGAGAAATTTTCTACATTTTCATTTCAAAGCCGGAAAATCGAGCTGTTAAGTTTTTATTGGAGCACACCGTATACTTTCATACTAGCCGATAAAACAGAATTTCATATTCCACCAAAGTAATATTTATTGTACATTTCTCTCGCAGAGAATGTTTAAATTACGGTCCACATCAAAAGAAGCTGCAATGGACGTACTTTTCCACTTGTGTACATCGCGTAACGATGTGGTTGTCCAGCAAACCGGAAAAACACACAAAACTACCGTCGTTATACCGAATTGCATCTCAAATTGTGACGTGAAACAAAAGGACAACGCACGGGGCGCCCCGACAACCGGAGATTGTCTTTTGTTTACTCAGTGGTCACCGTTAATACAGAGCACACTAGATTTAATAGCACACATGTCGACTGTTTGAATATTTGGCTTCAACATCTGCTATGATTTCGTCAGAGTAGGATTTTTTATAGTCTGTCCATTTAGTTTCGGTTTGTTTAGGGGTATTTTCGGTTGAACGAAATGAGATTCAGCTTCGGTGATTGAAAAAGTGTAACCGTATTTGTATTCTATTGGGGGGGTGCAATAAGTTTGGGCGATCCAAAATCGATTTCAGATAATCCCAGGCATAATAATCAACGGGATTTAAATCAGGTGATCTTGAAGGACAAGTATGATGGCCTATTTGGAATTTTGATATTATATTTTTTAGATATCTAAGAGTAGAACATGGAATTGGCAGACATTAATTCGGTTTGTAAAAGAAGGCAGACGCCCTGAAAGTTTCAGAATACCTACTACCAAAGATTATAGAGAGTATATAGAGACTATAATCTTTGACCTACTACGTTATCGAACAGGGCACTCGAGAAGTGAATGATCTGGTTGGTGACTATCCATGCCCAGAGTGTGGAAGGATCTGTACTCTGTAGGTCACGGTTGGGTCTCTTCAGTCACAGGAGGGCACACAGGCGCAATTAGCCTTAAGAAATTAAAAGTCTGTTCGCAGCTTTATTTTTATTTTATTTTCTTCTTTTGTCTTTATGCGTAGATTTATTCACGGTAACGGGATACAGCAATGAATTAATGAATGAATGAATTAGGTCCCAAATAGTCTATTCCTTGTAGTGTATACTTCCGATCATGGTATGGGATTGTAAAATGGTTCTTGCTACTAGTATCGAATGTATGGAAAGTTCTATTGGATGGAAAGCTGTCCAAGTTTTTGTGGGTAGCATATTCCAATGAATAAACTGCTGGTATGGTGAGTATACAGTGTCTTTCACGAGGAACCTCACCCATATTTATACGGGAAACTACTGAACGAATGTTCATGAAATTCAGCACTTATAAGTATTTCACGATGCTCATGAAATCTAAAATATTTTCAAGGCATGAGCACCTCCGGTTTTTCCGGAAATGACGTCAACTTCCGTTTTTCAAATTAGAACACCATTTTTTTATTGCAAAAATAGATTCCTTAGAAAATTTCAAGTTATTATGATGTAACATTTTTCAGTTTTGGTTGGAAAATTATCTCTGAGCGGAAAAATTCGAAAAAAAAATAGAAAATAGAGCTCCGCTGAAACAAGAATAACTTCGAGGTTTTTGGATGGAAAATTTTCATTTTTGGGATTTTTCAAGATGTAAGATTGATGTATCCACTTTAGAAATCGAAATCGCGATTCATGATACAGGGGGTGAAAAAATCGCTTTCAAAGTTAGGGATGACAAAATTGTGAAAAATCAATTTTTTCAAATTAGAACCCCATTTTTTTATGGCAGATATTGAATCTACGTTAAAAAATAATGTGAGTGTATGCATCACACCCTTGCCCTGAAATGGATATTTTCAGATTTTCCAGATTTTTCACCCCTTCTTGAAACCGACTTCAAGTTACTATTAGGAGAACCATGGCAAACTCTCGCAGTTATAACTAGAGAAGATGCTCAAAGTTTTGACCGTTAATTTCTAGACATTTATTTATACGTCTCAGGAATGCTTCGTGCGTTGCTCTTCTTATTTCATCGGGAGGAAGAGATCTGCAAATTGTTTAAAAACCAAATTGAGTTTCAAAACTATGAATCTAAAAATCTAAACAAACCTGAACGCATTTCTGACTCGTTCTATGCAGTCCTTTTTATCAGTCAGGGGAGTTGAGTAGACAATATTTTTTATCCTACCCCAAACATAATAGTCTAAAGGAGTTAAATCGGGAGAACGTGGTGGCCAAAGATGTGGACCATTGTTCGCCAACCATCGATCTTCAAATAGCCTGTAGAGGATATTTGACACATTGAGTGAATTGGTTGGAGGCGCGCCATCTTGTTGATACCATAAGTCATTATGGTTCTGTACTAGCGGCTCAATTATTTGAGTCAATATGTCAGAATATCTTTCTCCTAAGGGAGAACATTCTTTAAATAATGCAAACATGTGTAGTGTTCTACCTTACCAGTTTAAGTCCCATCATAAATGTGAACATCGAGAATTGCATTATTTTTGATGGCGCCAAAAACATTGAAACTCCAGGTCTCTTGAAAGTTCCATTGTCTGAAGTGGTGGTTGTTCTCTTCATCCCAATAATGACTGTTATGCCTATTGAAAGAACCATTCTTTGTGAATTTAGATTCATCTGTCCAAATTATACAGTCCAAAAAGTTTTCATTCTCTTGAAATCGAATCATCATAGCTTCGCAAAACTCTGTTTTCCTGACGAAATCAGTTTCCTTCAAATGCTGTACCCTATTGAATTTATATGGGTGCATTTTATGTTTTTTTAATATTTTCCAAATACTCGATTGAGATAATCCCAGATCAATCTCGGCATCTTTGAGAGAATTTTGAGGATTCACAAGAAAATATGCAAGAACTGTAATTTCGTTGTTCTCATCTTCTACCACACTTTTTTCTCTGTGTATAGTTTCCGACATTTCTCAAGTTTGTCATGGTTCTGTTAATGGTGTCTCTCGTTGGTCTGGGTCGGTCAGGAAACCTCTCAATGAACAGTCGAATCGTTCTATCTACAACTTTATTACATTCTCCATGAAGTAGAATGAGATTTAAATAATCTTCATTGGTAAAATTAGGCATAGTGATCGATTTTATAACTTAATACGAATTATCACCAAATTAATAGTAAAAAAAAGAATGTAAAACATGGTAAGTTTTTGCATCTGGTTCATAAGGAATTATTCATTTATCACTGGAGAGAAAACCTATGGCCGATTAGTTGAAATAAAGAGGTTTCCGATACAAATTCGAATCAAAATTCGCCATCTATTTAGGAACAACCTGTAACTTTTTTCCCTTGCATATTAGGGTAGTAAAATCTAAAACATGGTTTAAGTAACAGTTCCTGAAAATTTCATCTTTTTGGCGAGAAGGGAAAAGAAATAGCTGAAAATTCAAGACGAAAAACAGTTTTTTGTGAATAACTCAGAAAATATCCATTTTAGGGCAAGGGTGTGATGCATACACTCACATTATTTTTTAACGTAGATTCAAAATCTGCCATAAAAAAATGGGGTTCTAATTTGAAACAAATGATTTTTCACGATCTTGTCATCCCTAACTTTGAAAGCGATTTTTTCACTCCCTGTATCATGAATCGCGATTTCGATTTTTAAAGTGGATACATCAATCTTACATCTTGAAAAATCCCAAAAATGAAAATTTTCCATCCAAAAACCTCGAAGTTATTCTTGTTTCAGCGGAGCTCTTTTGACTAGTACACAACAGCATAATCCGCCAACAAACTTTTTAGAGAAAATTGTTGACAAATGTCGCGACGAAAAAAAATCTTGTCAATTAATGAACTATTTTGAGATTCCCTATATTAAGAAATTGACTATGCATCACTTGGCGATATCATTCAAGAATAAAACCCAAAATGTAGAGACATTTTTAGGGCATTGTCAAGGATTTTTAACTACAGAAGTTTGTCAAAAAATATCCTTTTTAACTAGAGATCAGTCAAAGAATCCGATGTGGTATGAAATGAAATATGGGAGGATTACAGCATCGAAAATTTATGAGGCATCAGTTTGCAACACTCCACTAGGAGTTCTGACCGAAAATGTTATGGGTGCTTTCAGTGCTCCAGCAACTGCAGCAATGAAAAGGGGTCTATTCTTGGAAGATGCAGTAATAAAAGTAGTTTGTAAAATGAAAAATTTAGCTAGTATCACCAAAGTTGGGCTCATTTTGAATAGATACTATCCTGCATTAGGAGCAATTCCAGATGGTGTCACGGAAGAATATGTGTTGGAGGTCAAGTGCCCCTCTAAAGGTACTACGATAAAAAATTATATAGATGAAAATGGAAAATTGACGAAGAAATGCTATGCGCAAATTAATTTGCAGATGCTATTCTGTGAAAAAAATAAAGGACTTTTTTGTGTAGCAAGTCCTGATTTTGAAAAGAACCAAAAAGTGGATGTTTATGAAATTGATTTAGACCTTGAGTTTCTTAATGAGGTGATAAGAAAATCCATGATTTTCTGGAGTGAAAATATTTTCCCTATCTTAATTGGACATTGATTTCTAAATCATACTTTTATTAATTATTATGAACCTAGTTACGAATAAACATTGTCATTCCTTTTCATTTTTTACTGGGAGAAGTATTAATTTTTCATATGAATGAATTTATACCCACGGAATCATAATCAGAACACCTGTTCACAGAATGTGAATAAGAACTCATTATTAAATAAAACAAAAATACAATTCTTTATTACTAGGTATTGAATGAACATTAAAAAATACAAGCAAAATTTATCTGGACCAAAGAGGAGTTTCACAGACTCATATTATCAAATCGATAATTTCTAGGTATAAGGCTATATTTGATTCGGGCGATACATCATTTTATCATTGGACTTTGCAAATTGACAATACCACAAGCTATTGTTATTATATGATCAGTTTTGGACACCATCTTGTTATCAATGCACGAATGTGCCTTAAGCATGTCAAACTCGCGTAACCTTCGAATTACCCTTTCAATATGAATACGTAATCCGGCGATACGTTTGCTTTCTTTTACTTCATTTTTTGTGCTCTGTCTACCTTTCTCGACACTTGGAGGCCTGACCAAACCACCCCCATAACCTTCTGATATGAAATTCACGAAACCATCAGGTGTTGAAGATATAAGATATTTTAAAGTGTTCGCTTTTTTGTAGTCTGACCATGTGAGTGCTTGATGAAGAGCTTTACTTGGTTGTTGAATTTCAATTTCCAAACAATCGATTATTGTTTGAACTTTTCTGTAGCGATACCTAAACGGTATAGGTAAATTCATCTCAATCTTTTCCTTTTCGGGCCAAAATATTAAGGTTTTGAAATAACTCGCCAATTTAGTTAAACTTCTGTTGAAAATTTTGCATACATAACTAGTAGAATATCCAAAATCTAATCCAAGACGGACATATGAGTCATTTAAACGTATTTTTTTCAGAATGATGAATAAATGTATGTGATCAATTTCAGATTCAGTCTCTAGCAAATTGATCAGAAAATACACATCTGATAGCAAACCCAAATATCTTGAATTTGCTTGGATGTTGATTAATAATAATCTATTCAATCCCAAATTTTTGATTTCTTCATTTTCCACAAGACAATCTGAAATGGATGTTGAGCTTCCAGATAACTCGAAATCTGCATCATGATATGTCACCTCTGAGGAGGAAGATGACATAATTCGTGTTTCCAAGAGAAAGATATCTTTGTTGTTCACTGGAGAAGTCGAGACAGATTTTGTTTCTGTTCTTGTTCCAAGTTTCTCAGATATCATACAAACTTGTATTCCAATTTCTCTTTTCGTCGATTCTCCTACTGCGGATGAAACAGCACTATTAAGAATGTCCGCTTTACTCGTGGAAGGTTGTTCTTCGAAATTTCTATTTCTGCATAACCTGTTCTCATAAGATAGATTCGTTTTATCTGTTTTTCGTTTCTTGGAAGCAGGAGATAGCTGAGACACATTATGACCATTTTCGAGTACGATCGAGTTGAGATGCGGCATACAATTTTTTTTCATGCGTAGTTTCACATTCATCATGCGGTATTCCATCCAATTTTCAAAATCTTCATTCATCTGAAAAATTATTATATATAGGTAACTTAGTTCTCTGCTAATGAGCATCAAACAAAATTATCACAGCTATAAATGATATGGAAGAAGTAAGAACTCACTTTGAAGTGATCTTCACAGCAGTATATGGTGGATCTTGATGAAGGGATATTCACACGGTTTACTGCTGCGCACCAACTCTTTCTCACACTCTCTGATTTTGGTACACTGATGAATATTTTGTTAGAATTCAAGCACGTGTTGGCGCAAGAAGGAACAAAGCACTTTTTCATATTGATGACTTTAGGAACCTATAAAATATATCAGCAATGCCTTCTTTCATCAACAATAACAGCCCAAGGAAGATCGAATATTAACTGACAATAAACAACCATAGACTCAAAAATATAATATCAAGTCGATGGAGATCAGAAAACATTGATGAGAGTCATTGATGGCAATACACAACCATAGACGCAATAATATATGGAGATCAGAAACTTTAATGAGGAACATTGATGAGTGTTCCAACGATGCCGGATTGTAAAAGTGACGTAGAATGTTTCTGGGAGAATGCCTCCGCGATGTGAATTACCGTAATTAAAAACAGGCAAAATACAACTGTTACAATAGAAAAAAAATACTTTTCCATATATTTGGAATATGAGGATTTCGTTGATATATATTTTGAAATTTAGGAAAATACCCCTCCACATATTCTTTAATAAAAAAACCCCTATCTGCCAGAGTGCCAGATCAATATCTCCTGGTTTCAAGTACTTCAAAAAATCTGAATTTTGGGTTATACATTTGTCGGACACCCGTCCACCCCAGCCTTCACTGATAAAACAAATTATTATTGTCCCTTGTGTTGTAATCCCTATAAGATATTTAATAGTAGAATAGATGATGTTTATAATGTTTATAAGATTAGGCTGCGGCTAACATATGTCACTCCCTTTGTATTTTTATTTGGAAGCAATCGATTATTATCACTGTTGTGTTTTCATGAAATGGTTCAATAAAACAAAAATTGATCTTCCTGAATTGAGTGCAATTTCATCTTTTTCACCTATAAAGGATCGCCACGCACTGGAGAACACAACGTCGAATCATATACATACCTACTGAAAAATCAGCCTTCCTAAAATTCTTGTTCTTTCAACGTTGCTGGCTCTCGTACTATAAGTTCACGGAAAATTCATGTTGTAAATGCATCTGTCTGGTGAGAAACGTTCGTTGTCAAGGTATGATAATTTATCGAACTAAAAACATCACCACGCGTAAATTGAACTTCGTCTGTACAAATTTATTCTAGGAATATTATTTCCATGCTCTAATCTCAATTGTATAAAATGATGAGCCTGAAAAATAGAAGAGTAATGTTCGATAAAATATTTTTGTATCGAATTGTGAATGATTCTTTTGAGTTCCCGTTGATAGAGAATATTCATTTTAATGCACGCTCTTTCAGTGGTCGTCGAAGACACTTATTTTTTGTACCACAGGCTAGGACCTCTCTTTATTATAACTCCATTTATTTGAGAATAACTCGTTTTTACAATTGGCATGTTGGCGAAATTGATTTGTTTAATTTGTCCTTGTCCGAATTCAAGCGGAGACTGATGCAGTATTTGTCGAAATATTAAAATTAGGTAGTTAATTTTTTATATATGGTGCTAGTATAGATCTTCATTTCATATTTATATTACCATGTTTCACGATATTGTTGATTTTATGTAAGTTAAATTTGTAGTGAATCCCTGTTATTGGGCTTATCCTGTTGGGGTTCCAGTTATGTAAATAAATAAATAAATAAATATCACACTCTGGCTGACTTGGAGCCTTTCCGCTACAACTACCTTAGTTAGGCCACCCTGTAGCATTCCGATAGCCCTATTAACTCCAGCGTTTGTTAATTGACGTCTTGGCATTTTCAGAAAACTCGTTTCAAATCGAAGCCGTTGATAAACTGACTTCATTTCAAAATAAGAACATTCATGAAGCATATGCAAAGAACCAAACTTCAGAAAAAAGTCTACCAGATTGACGAAATGTCTCATACTGATTTTTATTGGATCGATTCAAGTTGTGATTGAGTTTTAAATGATATTAGAGCGATTTTCTCGAAGATTAGGTACATACTTTTGAAAACGATTGAGTACGATATCCCTAACTCTTGTGGAGCAGCTTATATTATGCTATCTGAAAAATAATCGAACATACATATACAGGGTCTTTCACGAGGAACCTCACCCATATTTATACGGGAAACTACTGAACGTATTTTCATGAAATTCAGCACTTATAAGTATTTCACGATGCTGATGAAATCTAAAATATTTTCAAGGCACGAGCACCTCCGATTTTTCTGGAAATGACGTCAACTTCCGTTTTTCAAATTAGAACACCATTTTTTTATTGCAGAAATAGATTCCTTAGAAAATTTCAAGTTATTTTGATGTAACATTTTTCAGTTTTGGTTGGAAAATTCTCTCTGAGCGGGAAAATTCGAAAAAAAAATCGAAAATAGAGCTCCGCTGGATGGAAAATTTTCATTTTTGGGATTTTTCAAGATGTAAGATTGATGTATCCACTTTAATAATCGAAATCGCGATTCATGATACAGGGGGTGAAAAAATCGCTTTCAAAGTTAGGGATGACAAAATCGTGAAAAATCAATTTTTTCAAATTAGAACCCCATTTTTTTATGGCAGATATTGAATCTACGTTAAAAAATAATGTGAGTGTATGCATCACACCCTTGCCCTAAAATGGATATTTTCTGAGTTATTCACAAAAAACTGTTTTTCGTCTTGAATTTTCAGCTATTTCTTTTCCCTTCACGCCAAAAAGATGAAATTTTCAGGAACTGTTATTTGAACCATGCTGTAGATTTTTCACCCCTTCTTGAAACCGACTTCAAGTTACTATTAGGAGAACCATGGCAAACTCTCGCAGTTATAACTAGAGAAGATGCTCAAAGTTTTGACCGTTAATTTCTAGAAATTTATTTATACGTCTCAGGAATGCTTCGTGGGTTGCTCTTCTTATTTCATCGGGAGGAAGAGATCTGCAAAAGTGTTTAAAAACCAAATTGAGTTTCAAAACTATGAATCTAAAAATCTAAACAAACCTGAACGCATTTCTGACTCGTTCTATGCAGTCCTCTTTATCAGTCAGGGGAGTTGAGTAGACAATATTTTTCATCCTACCCCAAACATAATAGTCTAAAAGAGTTAAATCGGGAGAACGTGGTGGCCAAAGATGTGGACCATTGTTCGCCAACCATCGATCTTCAAATAGCCTGTAGAGGATATTTGACACATTGAGTGAATTGTGTGGAGGCGCGCCATATTGTTGATACCATAAGTCATTATGGTTCTGTACTAGCGGCTCAATTATTTGAGTCAATATGTCAGAATATCACAAACATGTGTAGTGTTCTATCTTACCAGTTAAAGTCCCATCATAAATGTGAACATCGAGAATTGCATTATTTTTGATGGCGCAAAAAACATTGAAACTCCAGGTCTCTTGAAAGTTCCATTGTCTGAAGTGGTGGTTGTTCTCTTCATCCCAATAATGACTGTTATGCCTATTGAAAGAACCATTCTTTGTGAATTTAGATTCATCTGTCCAAATTATACAGTCCAAAAAGTTTTCATTCTCTTGAAATCAAATCATCATAGCTTCGCAAAACTCTGTTCTCCTGACGAAATCAGTTTCCTTCAAATGCTGTACCCTATTGAATTTATATGGGTGCATTTTATGTTTTTTTAATATTCTCCAAACACTCGATTGAGATAATCCCAGATCAATCTCGGCATCTTTGAGAGAATTTTGAGGATTCACAAGAAAATATGCAAGAACTGTAATTTCGTTGTTCTCATCTTCTACTACACTTTTTTCTCTGTGTATAGTTTTCTTAACGAAAGATCCGACATTTCTCAAGTTTGTCATGGTTCTGTTAATGGTATCTCTCGTTGGTCTGGGTCGGTCAGGAAACCTCTCAATGAACAGTCGAATCGTTCTATCTACAACTTTATTACATTCTCCATGAAGTAGAATGAGATTTAAATAATCTTCATTGGTAAAATTAGGCATAGTGATCGATTTTATAACTTAATACGAATTATCACCAAATTAATAGTAAAAAAAAGAATGTAAAACATGGTAAGTTTTTGCATATGGTTCATAAGGAATTATTTATTTATCACTGGAGAGAAAACCGATGGCCGATTAGTTGAAATAAAGAGGTTTCCGATACAAATTCGAATCAAAATTCGCCATCTATTTAGGAACAGCCTGTAACTTTTTTCTCTTGCATATTATAATAGTAAAATCAATAGTATTAATATCCACTTTAGGGCAAGGGTGTGATGCATACACTCACATTATTTTTAACGTAGATTCAATATCTGCCATAAAAAAATGAGGTTCTAATTTGAAAAAATTTTTCACGATTTTGTCATCCCTAACTTTGAAAACGATTTTTTCACCCCTTGTATCATGAATCGCGATTTCGATTTTTAAAGTGGATACATCAATCTTACATCTTGAAAAATCCCAAAAATGAAAATTTTCCATCCAAAAACCTCGAAGTTATTCTTGTTTCAGCGGAGCTCTATTTTCGATTTTTTTTTCGAATTTTCCCGCTGAGAGAATTTTCCAACCAAAACTGAAAAATGTTACATCAAAATAACTTGAAATTTTCTAAGGAATCTATGTCTGCAATAAAAAAATGGTGTTCTAATTTGAAAAACGGAAATTGACGTCATTTTCGGAAAAACCGGAGGTGCTCATGCCTTGAAAATATTTTAGATTTCATCAGCATCGTGAAATACTTATAAGTGCTGAATTTCATGAACATACGTTCAGTAGTTTCCCGTATAAATATGGGTGAGGTTCCTCGTGAAAGACCCTGTATAGGTATTACATTCTAGGTATGAAAAGTTATACCGGAGATAGTATGAGAAATTCGAATCGAATACGTGACTAATGACTTCCCCCTTTTATATTTTTTTTAAATATGCAAGCAGAAATCGTTATCAGCTGAAAGCTCGCACTTTAACGCCGCGTCGTCTCGGCGTCCAGCAGAATGCGTCCCGACGTCCGTACGGGGAATGTTGCGTGCGGCGTCATTCATTCCTAGACTGAAACGACGCCGGCGCCTATCTGTCACTACATCTACCATGTAAAACAACGCAACGATTTGCATGTCGCTATTCCAATTGTGATGATTCATTCAATTTTTCCCTTTCTTCCTAATTTTTGTGAGGTAACAGGGTTGTATTCAGGTTCGTTTTTAATTTTCATCCAACATCGGCCAATTATTACAATGCCGTTTGTTACACAAGGTGTCCCTTATTTGATGCCCATTCACTGCACCTCGAGAAGTAT
Organism: Coccinella septempunctata; assembly: GCF_907165205.1. NCBI lineage: Eukaryota > Metazoa > Arthropoda > Insecta > Coleoptera > Coccinellidae > Coccinella > Coccinella septempunctata. The sequence continues at coordinate 5,035,581 of NC_058190.1, read as the reverse complement.
GAGAGTTGGAGAAAAAATACACCTGGAATTTTCAATTTTGATATGGGATTTTATTATTTTTGAGAAACACAAATGTTTTTATTGTGTCGTTTGAATCACAAACTTTCCAACTTAGTTGGTTTCATTACAATTTCGAAGATCTTTTTGTTAGAAATATTATTTACTAGCTGATACTGCAGACGTTGTCTTGCCATAAGTTCCATAGTGATGGAATATTTAGTGTTGAAAGTGATAAATTTTTTATTGAAGTAATAGATTGAGTAGGTACTTTATAATATACAGGCTGGGCTTTTTTAAACGAAACTGACGAGATAACGGGCGGAATAAATTTATTTCTAGAAAATGCTCGGACACGTCGATTTTTGTTTCGAGGGGGACAACTTTTAAGGCTAAATTCACAAATATATCGCTTAACCCCTTAGTGTTAGAACACTATTTTTGAATACGAAAGATAGGATGAGTGATACCTCATTTGAAAGGCCTTTTAATCCTAAATTCAGCGTATTAATTTTTTTCTCATTCAATGCATTCGTTTTCTAGATATTAATAGTTGTATTCTGCTTTTAATTTGTAAGTTGCGAATCTGTAGCTTACGATCGATCTGTCAGTGTTCGATGGACAGATTCGTAAATAATGCAATTCTGGAAATGTTTCTGTAACTATCTTCTTTACAGTGTTACATTTGAACTACTTATCGTAAATAGTTACGGATTCCTGTCAGCTACAGATCACTAAAAACGTCTAGAATTGAAATTTTCCTGTAAGCTTATGAAAAGTTACAGATTGGCTTACAGATGAAAGCAGAATACCACCATAAATTTTGAATTTCGTACAGTAGCAGTCATTCCACTTTGTTTCAAATTCAAATGTCAATATTTCAAGAATCAAATGAAGAAGAAACCAATATGCTGAACTCAGGATGAAAAGACCTTCTAAATGAGGTGAAATTTACCCCATCTTCCTTATTGAAAATTTAGGGGTTGTTGTTCTAACACTAAGGGTTGAAGCGATATAGTTGTGAATTTGACCTTAAAATTTGTTCCCCTCGAAACAAAAATCGCCGTGTCCGAGCATTTTTTCGAAATAAATTTATTGCGCCTGTTATCTCGTCTGTTTCGTTTTAAAAAGCCCACCCTCTATATATACCGGGTTGCCGACCCCAGACGCGGCGCTCATTTTGAGGGAGTAAATAAAAATATTTTGAAAATCTTTTCTTGTGGTGTATGAAGGGTGTCCCAAAGCACAATCTAAAATTATTGTCATATATACAGGGTGTTCTAAAACAAAGATATAGACCCAAGTTACACTTTTTTAAATGTAACACTCTATATATTTGACCTCAAAAATGGAATGGCAAGCTTAAGTTATGATGAATTTCTTCAAATTACCTTATAGCTCAGAAGCACCCTTTACGAGATAATGGCGAAAAATCGAAAATATGGAATTTTTTTTAATGGCAATTAATGAAGAAACTAGTTACGCCAGCGATACAGACAGAATTTTTTCGAGTAGATAAGTTGGCTACTCCTACATATAAAAGAAAATTTCAACTCTGGAATATACAGAGTGATCATAATTAATTCTCAAACATCAACTACAAATAATCGTCGAGAACTTTCTTATTTCAAATGGCATACCCGGTATTTCTATATCTCGTTGAACGTAAAAACTAATTTCGAAACTATCTTCATAAAATTTTCCTACATCATCCTACTACATTCTACATTCATCCTACTACAGATTGAAAAAATCTCAAAATGGTCTCGAGTATTGCGCAATATCACTTTTCAATAGATTTCCCCTTACACTAAGAAACCAGCCAATAAAAGAATTCAAGAGACAAATGAAGGATATGTTAGTCAGTAATGTATTTTATTCGATTGATGAGTTCATTTCATTTTGGAGAACCTGAGTCAGTTGCTGTCCTTGTTGTGTCTTTCTTTCGTCTCTGCTCTATGTGCATGTGGTAGTTTGTTGGCTTATTTCGGAAGGTGTGCATATTGTTTTGTATTGTTCCAACTGTGAACGTTATTTTATTTATACACTATGACTACGGTGAATATTTTTAATTTATTTTTATTATTTATTCATTTTAACCTGTAAATATTTTTTTATATATACATTTTATATTTTGACATAACTTTATTCATGCAATTTTTTATCTATAAGCTATAACTCGCGTACTTAAACTGCTCATTATACAAGCCTCCTTGTCAATTTGTCTGTTTGTAGTTGCTTTGTATTTTGTTCAGTGAATTCTTGTATTTATATATTTATTTACTTTGACCTGTCGAAGCAATTTTTTGTAATTGTGGAAACACCAATAAACTCTCTCTCTCCCTCTACATCTAAACCTGATAGTTTCTGAGCAATTTTCGATTTTTAATTCAAGACTAGTGAACCATTTTCGCCTTCATCTCGTAAATGGACCTTCTAAGTTATAAAGTGATCTGAAGGAAATCATCATAATTTGAGCTTGCCATTCGATTTTTAAGGTCAAATACAGAGTGTTACATTTAAAGAAGTGTAACTTTGGTCTATATTTTGACCCTGTATATATGACAATAATTTTAACACTCACCACAAGAAAAATTTTTCAAATTATCTCTATTTACTCCCTCAAAATGAGCGCTGCGTCTGGGGTGGGCCACCTGGTATATATCTTATTATGTATCAATCTGAAGCTAAGGGTCGTCGTATATACAAGGTGTATTTGAAGGTGAGGCTTTTTTTCAACAGAAGGTAGAACTGATCAAAATGAAGCGTTTCACCTAAAATCACCTATACAAAACTTTAAAAATGACAAAGTTGGAAAAAAAATTTAGAATGATTATTGAAATAAATCCTAAAACGATTCTATACCGTTTGTTAGCTGAATTATCGCAAAGCAGTGGGAAAATACCTATATCCCCTGATAGTCCTGATTCGACCATGTGGTTTCCTTTAGGATATTCTGGCTCGTTTGATATTTACGTGGTAATGAAAATTTAAACTTAGGATTGCCGAATTGTTCTCAATATTTTTTAGTAACTCACACGATTTTATGAATTGGCTCATTTCGATACCAACTGACAGAAGATTCCAAATCTCACCAATAAAATTCGTCTAAATTATTCACGAATTTTTTCACAATGGGCATCATAATATTCTTGTTCGAATATTCCAACAATCGTCGTAAAAATTAGGTGAAATGGGGAAACATCAAAGCACTTTTTCAACATAACTAACATAAGCACTTTCAAGAAAATGCCGCAATTTTCAAATATTTTTTTCACCCTGAAATGCACGATACAACAATTATGATTCTCTCAAAAGTGACCCGATGCATCTAATCCGATGAACTTGGTACTGAACCATTCATGGTCCAGCCATATGTTTATGCTTTGTTTCGTTTTTGTGATGCCGGAGTCACCTTCCACAGTCCCGTACTTGAAATTCAATGAAATTTTGTTGAACTTCTAGGGGTTGTATCTCAGCCATCGTGGATATTTTATATAGACAATTTTTGGTTGAACTGGATTCTGGATTCTGATGAGTTCTACCAAGTGTCGAAAAAAAAAGCTTCACCTCTGAAAACATTCTCTATTCAAATGTATTATGGTCATTTATTTTTATTTCAAGCCATTCAATTCAAAATTACTCTAAGGAAATTCGAAATCGTTATACGGAAAAAATATCCTTGCGTGTTGTCTATGGTTCAATGAACACTTACTATCGAATGTGCTGAAATTAATGATATCCGATTCCCGGCAAAGATTATAGAGTAAAAAGATGAGAAACGAAAGGACGGAAGTGATGTGAGCGCCATCTGTGTTTCAAATTTGTTACTACGACTGATTAAAATATTAATTTCAGGGCCATTTGCAGAAACATATGAAATTTTTCAAGATTTCAGATGGCCATTTTGATCAAAGAATTTTTTGTTTATCTAGCTCCTTCTTGTTGCTGATTATTGATATTTTTTGTCCAATTTCTCGGTGAAAACCTCAAAATATCGTTCGAAAATTATTGCACGGTGAAGAACTGTGGATCAAATAAAATGGATTTTCCGAAATACACTTTTTTACTTCACTAAGTAGATGGAAATGTGAGTATTAAAACTCGTAACATGTGACTGGGTCATTCATGCAATTCAATACCATAACATAGAGGAATCATTCGCATTCTTTTGTGCAAGTCACGTCGCTCGTTACGAAAAATAATGCTTTTCCTAACTAGCTGCACAAATAACTAGTGATTGCAATTTATTGTGATATTCTGCATTAATCTGTGAGCCAATCTGTAACTTTTCATAAGCTTACAGGATAATTGCAATTTTGGACCATACAAGGAATGGAAAATAAACATTTGTTGTTTTCCAAAGACTGGAGTGAGATAGTTGCTTAGTGTCGCCAATCACAATTGAGATAGTTGAATCTGACATCAGTGTCACGTCAATTTTCCGTACAAAAAGGTAGGATATATTTATTTATTTTACGCCACTGCCTTAGTGTCGCGATAGACAGAGAAGCATCGAATGTTTTTACCACAACAAATACATTCATAGCACGTCAACGTTCATTATATATATTTATGTTCTAGGTTAGCTTACAGGAATCCGTAACTATTTACGATAAGTAGTTCGAAAGTATAAGTAACACTGTGAAGAAGATTGCTACAGGAACATTTCCAGAATTGCATTATTTATCTGTCAATCGGACACTGACAAATCGATCGTACGCTACAGATTTGTAACTTACGGATGAAAAGCAGAATACAACCATTAAACATAAAAATGATAATAACTCGAAAAAAATTCCTTTGATATTGCACAAATATACCTTTCTTGCAAATTCAATGATAAAAACACAAATGGAGGAATTTCACCGACATCTTCAAGCAGAAAAAAAGTTTTGACCATTAAGAGCTAGGTTCAGTCTGTTTCTGGCGGAAGATGTTAGAAAACATCATTACCTACTAATATTTCTATTGACTCGAATTCAGAAAACTGCCATTTGGAGGACAAATCTCCGCATGGGAGAGTCGTGCGAAAAAAAAAGTTAAGGCATTCCTGTATGAAAAATTTAAGCATTTTTAATATACCTCTCAGCTTCCCAGTTGAAAGAAGAAGAAAATTTTTTTGTAATAGTGACTATTTGCATTTTTAGAGAATATTAAACTTCGATGAATAAATTTTATTGTCTGAAAATGTGAATAATGATTATATTGATATTCATTTATCGATCAAGGGAGTTATGAGGATTTTAATTACAGAGGGCAACAAATTGCAATTCCGAGGGACGTTCCTCCCTAGCGATTGTCAGGTTGCCCGAGGATATCAACATCCACTTACTCACGTGATATATGAATAATTTTATTTTATAGAGAATGAAATATGGAAACCACATTTCGTTGGTTTTCGAAATTAAACGAACGTTGTTCAAAATTCAAATAGATATGAAATGGATATAGCCGCTGAAAAATTCATGAATAAATTGAATTCGTGACAATTAATGATATTCCTGCGGTTTTTTTGCAAAAAGCTGAGAAATCTCGTGCAGCACTGCTATACCAACTACTGATTACTGATTGCTGGGTGTCTTGGACGGATAAACCAAACCTGCCACTGCGACCAAGCGGTCTATTGTAGCAAACAGGCAAGCTAGTAGAGCTAGATCTCTCCCTCCAGTCCCATCCTATTCAAAAAGGAGATGATGTCGGAGGGGGAGTGATTCTTGAGTTCCTCTGGGACCATCTTCGGAGAGCAAAAGACTCCAAGTCTGACCCTGTCTGCCGCCGGAGAGGATGTGCTCAATCGTTTCGTCCTCTAAGCAGAGTCTGCAGAGCGGGTCATTGACGATGCTAAGTTTTTAAGAAGGGCTCTGAGTCTACAATGTCCTCTGAAAACCGCCATGATAGATCTCAGATTGGTTCTAGAAAATCCTAGCCAACCGACCAACCAGCAGGAGCAAATCATCGATTTCATTTTTAATTGATTTTGTTTCAGAGATTGGGAGTGAAAACCCTAAAAAGTTTATTAAGAAATGCAGAATCCTCCCAGAATAAATTTTAATCGACAGCTATACCGACTAAGACAAAATTAAAGTATAAAAGTAGGACTTCATTCATCATTGCTGTATCGCGTTACCGAGAATAAATCTACAAAAAGACATAAAAAAAGAACAGACTTAAAATTTCTTAGGGCTAATTGCGACTGTGTGCCCTCCTGTGACTGAAGAGACCCAACCGTGACCTACAGATCCTTCCACACTCAGGGCATGGGTAGTCACCAACCAGATTTGGCCGCTGCTGTATCCTTCTCGAGTCTCCATTATAACTGTGTACCAAAGACCTCCACTGTGACCTGTCTAACGCTAGTTGTTCCCAGTTATGATTAGCATTAACTGATTTTAGGGATTGATGTAGTATATCATTAAACCGCTTATACTGGCCTCCTGGTTTCCGGTCTCCCTCTGTCAATTCGCCATATACAGAGCTTTTTTGGGGAGTCTTGTGTCTTGCATCCTCAGAATGTGGACGCTCCATCTGAGTCGGGCCCTCGTTACTTGAGTCTCAATTGTTGTACAACTCGCGCGTTGCAAGACTTCTGCATTCGAAACTTTGTAGAACCATCTGATGTGCATTATTTGTCTTAGATGACGTTGTTGCGTTTGTTCAAGCTGTTTAATATGTCGCCTGTAGGGCGTCCAGCTTCCGCTTCCGTAAAGAAGCGTTGGGTGGACCACTGCTTTGTAAACAGCTATCTGAAGCTGAAAAGACTGCATCCTAAGAATAAGACTTACCTATCGAATAAATTTAGTTATTCGCACGTGGAAGTACCGGGCCTTATCAGAGTATAGATTATGTTTCCAATACTCAGCTGAGAACTGTTATAGACCATATATTATGTTATGCCAACAAAATGCTTCAAGAATATCCACTTCTTAACCATGTATACTCCATTCACTTTTATTTTAGCACTCGGTAGGCCATGGAAATTTGACACATTTCACTCTGTATAGTACGAAAATGTGGGGTTATGATGCTTGTCAAAACATTTTTCGGTTTTAAATCAACGCTCTGTTGCCCATTCTACGTAAAAGTTTCTGTTATTACGTATTTTATCGCAATGTCGAATCTCTTCGGAAAATATGTGACGAACATAATTGATGTTTATACAATCTAATTGAAGGCATACCATATCCAGATATTTGTATGGAAAATACAAAAGATCAGTATAATATCATAATATGCGCTAGCTTTAAGAGAGCATATGTTTGTTTTCTTCTTTGGCTTAAGTTTGAATACGTTACATCAGTTGTAGATTCCAAAAATATTAACCCGAAGATGAAATGCATATGACGCAGTGGTTGGGAATGGGTATCTTCCGAAGGAATTAACAGATAATTACAAGAATGTTAAATTCTTCAACAAAAATCATCTTGCATCAATATAAGTGGAAGGAATTAAAGGAAGTTTCAATTCAAGATGAACTTCACCTTTGAACAGAAATTTCACATGAATAAACAATTAACAGTACAAGTGGCGCGTATTTGTGGCTGTTCATCTTAATACATTGATATAATAATAATAATTAGGTATTTATTGGTACCTTAAGACATTTACAATGTAAAGGACAAGTCAAATGAAAGATAGAAAAATCAATTTTCGGGAACTTATTCTACGATGACATTCATCGAAAATCCTGTAGTAAACTTTTCGCATTCATTCACTCAAACATAAAATTCTCAAATGCCACCACTGTTTTGGGTCTCCCAATAGAAGGAAATTTTTTGTCATCCTCTTCATTCACAATCTTTCTGATTGTGAAAATATTCAGCTGAAGTATAAGTCGTTTAGATTCAGATGAAACATTATATAAATTCTCTTACATTGAATATGTTCGCTACCATCTGACGTACTGTGGATTTTAGAATATCAAGGTATAACTATTTGAATGAGCGGACCTGAACTCTAAATAGCACTTCCTGAAACCCTGTCTCTTTTTTCAATCACTTTCGGCATTTTCGTAATAAAAATTGATATTAGTTGTGGCAACAGCGTTATGACATTAACGACATTTCATGAGTGCCAACCTCATTCCGTTTTAGTTACAAAAACTTGAGAAAATTATCTCATGGCCAACCGATTGCTAAAATAAATGTGAATGCAGTATAGTTTTATTGGTTAGATATTCTTATTCAGAAGAGTCCACTTTTCACTTGAAATGACAATTTCGATTTCGTTTATAATGAATCCAACTGATCCACTATCTTTTTTGATATCTTCATCCCAAAAGTGCTCTTGACACACATATTGATTCAGAGTCGATTCACGAGGGAAAGTTTTTTCCAATTTTTTCTCAAAAGCGCATTCGGAAATTTTATCTCTCCCCCTTTTCTTTCCGATGCCAAAACGCTCTTGCATTAGCCCACACTTCAACATTTCACCATGGTCATATGTTGTTCTCTTATCAACAATCGAAAATAATAATATTCCTATCATCTGTCACTAAGAAGACAGTTCACTCAGCCAACTTCAAGTAGTTTAAATCAAAATTTCGTCATCCCGTGATCGCCGGCGCCACTATTGGTAAAAACAGGAACTACCCTATTGGTACATAATTTACATGAAATGGCTCTTTTCACTTGATCTTCGGTCCTCTCGAAATTTCGTTTATTCGTTATCGAACTAACATATTTTCCTTCGATATGTCGAGAGAACTGGAATTTGATAGTAGGTGTAATATTTTATCGAAACATCATAGCTCGCTGATAACCACATTTAATCCGTAAAATATAGGAAGGAACGAAGTAAATCCTGCCAGCACGTTGATTAACGCCTAATGAACGCTATTAGCAAGTGCATAGAGCGAGTGGTGCAATATGTCCATAATAAAAATATATCCCGGAAATTCTGAAAATCAGGCGGCTCTAATTTCCGCGACAGCTATGATGACCCTAATTTCCAAATATTCCCAGGCGTAGATATTTGCTGCTGATTCCAGTGAACATCCACCAAATTACCTGTTACTGTTGATGAGTTCTAACTGAGGAATTCCGTCCTTTATATCATTTGAACGAGGAATTTCATAACGGAAGTTTTCCAGTTATTCTCTAATGGTCTAATGAAATGTCGACCAATTCAACCTGGTAAAGCGGGAAAATGTCAGTGGATGAAAATGTTAGTTGAAATTGCATAACTGATAGTAAACCATGAGAATTTTTTCCACTTCTCACTAATTTGAAGCGAATGTTGAACTTTGAACAAGTTTAAAGTGACGGCCTGATCAAAATCTCAATATGAAAAGTTACAAAAGTTTTAAGCTTTAGCAATCAGGACTTGAATGACTCGTTTGATCCCGATGTAGAGGTATTTCTAGGCGATACAAATATTAATATATTAAATTGCGCAAACAACAAAAAATTAAAAATGAATATCTAAATACTTTATACACACACGGTTTTAGATCTTATATAAATTGCATCACTAGGAGAGGACATTTTAATAATACAGGTACTTGCATTGCTCATTGTTTTATATACAATAGAAGTAACTTAAAAATAGAAGCCACCGTTTTGGATTATAGTATCACGGATCATTCACTTTTTTTTTGTAGCTTACACTTTGAGAAAATTCCGCATTCGTTAGTTTTATAGAAAATTTAGATGAGAATCAATTAAAAATTGAACTGGAAAATATTAATTGGAACCCCTTATATACTCTCTTGGATGTCAACAATATGGTTAAATACTTTACACAAAAAGTTGAAAAGGCTATTGTGAACACCATTAAACCTAAATATATTATTAGGAAACTATGGATAGCGCGAGCACTTGTTAATTCTATTTAAGTTGAAAATTATATGTAAAAACAAACTCTTACAAATCCTTGTTTGTTAAAAAACTATAAACTATACAAAAGTAAATTGAATAACCCAATTAAGATAAGCAAACAAAATTACTTTGGAGAAAAAATTATGTCGGGAAAAATTACAGTAAAACGTTATAGAAAGTGGCCATGGAATCCTCTTATATTTGTAAGAATAGAAAATTTGACATGAAATAATAAATAATAACAAAACTAATACTGATACTTAAGAAATTGCAAACGAAATGAATTATTTTTTGTAGATATCGGTGATGAACTGTCGAATAATATTTCAAGTAAAAATTTAAAATTAAGCGATTTTGATATAAAATCAACTTGCAATCAATCCTTTTTTCTCTATAAAACTAATGTAGAGGAACTTTCTCAAATAATCTCTTTTCTTAAAAACTCTTCTTCAACTGACCCAAGTAAAATATCAAATACTATACTGAAAAATTTTCGAATCATTCTCTAAACCCTTTAACTTTCATTTTTAATAATATTATTCAGAATGATGTTCATCCGAATGCTTTCAAGAGAGCCTATGTTGTTCCCATCCATAAAGGAGGTCCAGATACTGACATAAATAATTATCGTCCTATATCCTTAACTCCTAGCCGTTCTGAAGTTTGCGAAAAAATTGTTAAAAGACGTATTACTAAATATTTTATTGATAATAATTTGTTAAGCCCGAATCAGTTCGGTTTTATCGAGGGCAAATCCACTAGTGATGCAATAATGAAGGTAGTGGGTCAGTTGTATAAAGCGGTTTAGGATTGCACTCCAACTATTGCTGCCCTGTTGGTTTTAACGAAAGCGTTCGATAAACATTTGTGTTTATAAGAGAAGCTAGATAAACAATTCGGTGTTAGTGGTAATGCTTTAAAATTATTAAAAATGTATTTAACAAATAGGGAACAAGCAGTCAAAATTAAAGATATTATTAGCGAAGAACGGACTGTTGAAAGAGGAGTGCCCCAAGGTACAGTACTTGGCCGCTTCTTTTTTTGTACTACATTAATGAATTTCTTAGCCTTAAAAATATTGGTGAAACTACGGCCTACGCCGATGAACATTAATAATCTACTTCTTAATGAAGCAAAAACGGTAATAATCTTTTTTGCCAAACGTAAAAAAAATTTACCTTCATATAATACAATTACTACATATTTCAGTTGTGAGTTCTATGTTTCTTCTACGAATATTTCTACATGCACGTGTAACTCTGGTATTTAACTTCTACAAAATCAGGGTAAATATCTTGGGATAATAATGGATTCTTTTTTAAGTTGGTCTTACCAAATTGATAACTTGTGCAAAAAACTAAGATATTTGATATATGTCTTTAAAAATTTATCAAATACTACAGTTTTTGATACTAATCTGAAGCCGCTTGATATTCTTCATAGGAAAATAATTGAAATCATGTATAAAAAACCATCCGATTTTCTTAGAGTTGTTTCGAATCAGTTCTTTTTTGAATATTAGACATATAAGTTGAGACACTCTTAAGAAATTGGTATACGAAAAAAATTTACACATATGCATTACCTCATAGTTATTTCACAAGAAATTATATCAACAATAATGCCTATTCTTTTAGTACAAATTCTAGATTAGGGGGGAGATACTTTTTAAATTACATTCATATATTTGTGAATTCAATCGATATCAGTATCAGAAACTTGGAACGTGTTAGTGTTTTTAAAAAACATACTGTTAAATGGATTAAACTTAACTATGATCAAATTAATAATTAATTTTCTCATTGTTCAGGAAAAAATTATTATTGTTATTCTCGCTCTGTATTTCTTTTCTGGACCGTTGACGTTTGTAAAGATTATTACATCAAGAGAGATTAATAAACTTTTTGCTTTGTTTCAGTGTGTTACATCCTTAGTTTGTGAGTCATTGATTTTGTTATTTTTTGAGCCACACACAAGAATTTCTTCTGTGGCAAAATCGCAAAATAAAATATATTGATTGTATATGTATACTGGTACCTAATAAAAAGTTTTCAATTTGTCGATCCCCTTTTACTTTTATTCTGTAATAATTTTTTCCGCCCACTTCTTAATAATAGCACTGTTTAAAGTACACGAAATTAGCTGTTAATGAACCCTTTCATTGGTTAATTTCCTATTAATGCATTATTGTCATGGGTAATTGAACATAGAAGTATTCAGCAGCTCCCCAAATAATTATTTTATTTGTATGTCGCATTGATTTTCATAGTACCAAGCGGGTGAATTGAGAAGAGATAAATTTTGGAGGTTGCAGAAAAATTATGATGTTTAGAGAGTAATCAATTTACCTATGTACATCTCCAGCTTCCACCAGCTCCACACATTCTTTAGCAGATATTATAGGAAACGATATCAATGTGATTTACTCAAAATGTCACAACTCGAATATGTCCTCTATGGACTTCTCGAATTGTTCGATCGGCCGCATAAATATCAGCATTCCGACATGAACATAGAAAATTTATAAGGTGTCAAATTCGACTAGGTATCGATAGAAAATTTTTGCAATCAAGAATTTACATTCAATTCAAAATGTGGTCAACGGAAAAACCTTGGAATCAATCCGTTTATTAATTGAGCGATTAATGATCTCGAACATTAACGTAAATATATAAATTTAATATAATATACAGGGTATTCCTAAATTGAACGTACAAACGAAAAGGGGAGATTCCTTAAGTGAGTTTAAGAGAAAAAGTCCCATAAACATGGGGTCGCAAACGTTTCGTTTTCGAAATACAGAGTGTTGAAGTTTGAATTTTTTTCAAGTTTTTTTCTCATAGTATCTACACTTCACAAGATATTCAACTGAAATTTGGCGTAGATATTACATTTTAGAGTTCTCACCACGTGACATGGCAATTTCGATAGAAGATCTACAGGGTGATATTTTTTCTGGAACACTGCCACCTGTTCTTCTGCAGAACTTTTTTTCGGTGAGCAACTGTTAATTTGAAAAAATGTAGAAAGAAGCTTTGTTCTTATACTAAACTTTTCGGTCTCTTGTAATTTTGTCGTATCTACCAACGATTTCGAGAAAAAAAATTTTGTATGGAACCAAATTCCTCAAGATGTTCAACAACCTCGTAAGTAGTATGCAAAGAAGTTGTCAAGCTGTTATTGATGCCCGTGGAGGCCATACATTGTATTGATAGTCTTAAAATGCTTGAATTCTCTGGGAATGAAATTTCGTTATTTTACTCGATTTTTCTTAACCACCCCGTATACGCTGCAGACCTACAGGCTAAAATTAATTTGCAACTTGAAACTATACTAATATGAATTTTCATCACAAAAATCTTATTTAAACTATATATTTTGGCAATTTAAGTCAATATCCCTAACTCATGTGGAGCAGTTTATATACATGATAGAAACCCCCTATCATAAATACATGATAGAAACGAAATTATATGGTTTTTCTATTTTCAGTAACTGAACGATGGATAGATGGGTTAGTTGAAAGCTGCCGTTAATGTTGGTAATCCTCTTGGACTAAAAGTTGAAAACGTTACGTCACCAGTTTGGGTAAATGGTATCATCTGAATACAAATCTTATTTTTATCCAGAGATTTACTTTGTAATGAAGTTCCATTTGTTTACAAATAAAAATGCACCCTTATCTTAGATTACTTGGATCGTTGTGGATTTTAATTGCCATACTTTCAATTTCCATTCAGGATTCCAACATCGTTCGAAACTCCGGCCCGTTTTATATTCCTTTCTTAATTCTGATGAAGCATGCTGAATTGGGAGATAACCGAGTGTTTGATCGAGTTGAGGAACACTACCGTGATTTTAACCGCTCAACATGTAGCTTGTGCCAGAACAACCGCAGGAAACAACTTCAGGAGACCGAGCACAGAGGTAAGACAGCACTCCGTACTTTTGCTTGGGAATCTCCGTTTCAACCCCTTATCCTACCTAGTTCTACCACTTCTGGGAGTACGATTTTCTGGCTGGCGTGCAAACCTGTTGGAAGCAAAAACTAAAGTAGTGAACAATAGTGCGCCCTTTTCCCTTGTACTTTAGGTTTCTCTTCGCTGGAAGCACCATTTCCGGTTGGCGGGAAAACCCGTTGAAAGGAGAAAACAGAGTAGAGAACCCCTCTGTATTCATAACCCACTGATTTAAAAGTCTTTAGAGGTGATGTTCGTTCCCTGTTATCTTCCAAATTATCTTTCGTATAATCGAATAGTGCCACAATGCAGAAGTGTTCATTCTTCAAGTTGTCATTCTGTCGATGCAGATCTTTTATGAAAATAAAATCCTTCAATTCCCATAATCCTATTGAATCTCCCAATAATTCTCTTCACTCACAATCTTTCAGATTGTTGAAACATTAAGTTAAAATATAATTTGTTCAGATTATGATACACAATATAAATTCATTTAAAAACATCGAGTAGGTTCGATACTGTATGATGAACCGTCGATTTCAAAATATCAGGATTGCTATTATAATGAGCAGATTTAAATTTAATAATGCTAGTAGTTCCTCTTCTTTGTGTTTTGTCATTTTCCATCGGTAACAAATAGCTATTGGCAAAATTATTTTGACATTACAAACATTTCATGAGTGCTAACCTCAATCGATTCTTATTACAAAAACTGTTCCGACTGCTCTTACTAAAGTGAATGGAGTATTGTAACGTGGTTTCCTCGGAGAAAATTTATCTCGAGCGCCAGCTATTCTTTTCACTAGGAAGAATAGCAAACCTACCAGAGTAGCTGCTAGTCGGAGACAGAGTTCGCTGTTATCTAGGCTGGAAGCGATAACGAAATAGTCAAAATCAAATGATGTAAAAGTTTATTCACACCTTCGGAAACTGATTATAAAAACAACGGAAATATGTGTAGGTATGAAATATGAGCGAATCTATCAGCAAACGTACATTCGGGAAATTCTATCCGGTCACGAGCACATAATAAAGTTTATACCGGGTACAGTGAAAAATCAACGATTGTTAAAAAAAAAAAATGCGCCAACCAGAACTGACGAAATGGATACTAAGGATGACCTCGCGAAGTGAAATGACTTGCTATACGGTATCGGGATGTAATTAATTGTATTTCTCCAGAATTGAAAGAAACACAACCAGGGCGGATCTACTCGAGACTTTTATTCGCTACCCCAAGGGCTACGCTCCATGACTGATAGCGAAGAAAAGGTCTGTTTTGAGCGCAACTACAGGATTTCACTGAAGATGAGCGGTATCTCTTATTCTCTACCCCAAGGGCTTACGCACCATGACTGATAGAAAAGAAGAGATTTCTATTTCAAAACTTATGACGCGGGAACACGAACAGGGGGGTTGACGGGACTTTCTCTTCACTACCCCAAGGGCTTACGCATCATGACTGATATCGAAGGGAAAAGTCAGATTCGCGAAACAGGGTAAAATATGGCCAAAAGATAACAGAAAGCGATACAGTACAGCAGTGTCAAAGAAACAACCGGTGTAGGTCTAATAAAGAAACTGAACGGTATAGACGGGTACCTACCTCCTTTATTTCAGGCACTCGCGGAAAACTAAAAATAAAAAATAATTTCTAAGAGCACTATCTTCGTAACACAAAATTTATTTTAAATTCGCTGATCGGCTAGTCGGGAACACAATCGCAGAGACAAGAGAGAAGAGAGTAAAGAGTGTCAAGTGACAAAAGAGACTAAGATGTAAAAGAGTAAAAGTGACCGTCGCGGGGGAAAATCGTCGTCAGCTCCGGTTTATCGCATATCAACATCAGAAAAACGTCAAAATCTACAACGGCATGCAAGAAAATCAACGGTTTTTTACATTTACTCTGCCTATCGAAATGAATGTACTGAATATTTGAGAATTAAATATTTTCAAAGGCGAAAAATGTGAAATGAAAGGAATGCACTAAAATGAACTCCAATTTTCTCAGAAAACTGGAATTCATTATTCATTACAGTATATATGTTGAATATTTCGTGAATTATGCTCCTGTTTGGTGAATATTTTCCGGATGAACATCCCGCAACCTTGATAGATTTTGTATTGCATCTCACAAAGTTACCGCATCGGCTAATAGCTCTTTTCCTGCTGTCTCGAATATGAATAAATTTACATTCAACAAGTTGGGGTCCACCGACACGGTATTTACTTCATGGCACCAGCTCCCTTCGGAGATTATTAGATCCATTTTACAAGTCTATCTTTCGAACACATCAGAAATTAGATTGGGGACCCTATTTCTCTTTGCTCCATTCTTCGAACTACTGTATTACCAAGAATCGACAGACCAGATCGAATAGTGGTTTTTAGAGGGGAAAATGAAGAAAAGGGATTTTCACTTCGGTGATTGAATTGCTTCCTGAAATTGCTCCGAAAGGGAAATATCGATAAAAGATGAAATCCAATAGTTCTTCTTTGAAGAGAAACTTCCTACAATAATTCTCATTCAGATATAAAGCGACGATCATTTTAGAATTCAGAAATAAACTTCCTCTGAAGCTGACGCCTGCATTTCTTTATTCTTTTTTACTTTTAATTCCCATCTCATCTGTAAGTGAAAGGAATTGAAGGAAGTTTCAAGTCAAGATAAACTTCACCTTTGAACAAAAATTTCACATGAATAAACAATTAACAGGACAAATGGCGCGTATTTGTGGCTATTCATCTTAATGCATTGATATAATAATAATAATTAGGTATTTATTGGTACCTTAAAACATTACAAATGTATAGGACAAGTCGTATGAAACATAGAAAAATCAATTTTCGAGAACTTATTCTACGATGACATTCATCGAAAATCCTGTAGTAAACTTTCCGCATTAATTCACTCAAACATAAAATTCTCAAATGCCACCAATTTTTTGGGTCTCCCAATAGAAGGAAATTATTTGTCATCCTCTTCATTCACAATCCTGATTGTGGAAATATTCAGCTGAAATATAAGTCGTTTAGATTCAGATGAAATATTATATATAAGGATAGTTTTGTTTTGTGACCAGCATGATAGATTGGTATCAATGAAATACGCTGTTGGATGTGATAAATTTTTATTTGCAATCTATAAAAAATTTACAAAAATTTGAAATTATGGACAACGAATAGAGCTTCGACTAGGATACAAGAGTAGGTACATGGTTATCTGCTAAAGGTACATCGAAGGTGTTTTTTCTGTGAAAACTAAGTTGAATTTGTACAATTCATATCAGAAATCGATATGAACCAATATTCAATTTACCGTCATAGGATACACATTTCCTTTACTTACATATTATTTAAAACATTTTCAGAACCATAATTGAAAAAAACCTTAGAGGTATACTGGTATTCAAGACCTGTATTCAAGCCCGTCAGTATAATTTCTTCATGCTTCCTTATGATTTCTTCATGGTATGGTCTCTTTGTGACACAATATACGAATTGATTGACGAATGAACAAAACAATCACAGAAGATTTCATAAAACTTTGACTTTCCAAACCTATGTTCCAAACAATTTGACAGTCACCCGATTCCCAAATCGAAATCCATAAAACTTTTGCATTTCTGAATATATTGAAGGCAATTGAGAATCTTTGAATGGACGTATAAAAGTCATAATTTCCCCTAAATGAGCCCTTCATGTAAGGGATGCTTCCTGCATTCAACAATTTACGTGGATGAACAGTTCTCAATCAACTTGCAGTAAAATGTTCATTGCACATGGTGTAGTCAGTAGTATTTGAAGGCCTTTACGCCCTGAAAATTTTATCCACTTCGTAGCACTGAAAATAAAAATCAATGAATAACCGAGTCACATGTTACCAGTTTTAATACTTACATTCCCATTTTCCTTAGTAAAATTCGTTTTATTTGATCCACAGTTCTTCACCATACAATAATTTTCGAACGATATTCTGAGTTTTTCGCCAAGATATGAGACAAAAATTTCAATAATCAGCAACTAGAACGGGCTTGAAAAACAAGAGGCCAAAGATTATAGAGTAGAAAGATAGGAAACGAAGCGACTACAGTGATGTGAGCGCCATCTGTGTTTCAAATGTGTTTTTAAGACCTTAGACTGGTTAAAATATCAATTCGAGGGACATATGAAATTTTACGAGATGTCAGAGTCATATGGCCATTTTGATCGAACAGGTTTTGAATGTTTTGATTCTCGTATCCATAGACAACCTCGTATCGCCTTTTGTTTTTCAAGCCGGTTCTAGTTGCTGATGATTGAAATTTTTTTCTAATTTCTTGGCGAAAACCTCAGAATTTTGTTCGAAAATTGTATGGTGAAGAACTGTGGATCAGATGAAACGAATTTTACTAAGGAAAATGTAAATGTAAGTATTACAACTGGTAACATGTGACTCGGTCATTAATTGATTTTTGTTTTCAGTGCTACGAAGTGGATAAAATTTTCAGGGCGTAAAGGCCTGCAAACACTACTGACTACACCATGTGCAATGAACATTTTACTGCAAGTCGATTGAGAACTGTTCATCCACGTAAATTGTTGTATGCAGGAAGCATCCCTTACATGAAGGGCTCATTTCGGGGAAATTATGACTTTTGTACGTCCATTCAGAGATTGCCTTCAATATATTCAGAAATGCAAAAGTTTTATGGATTTCGATTTGGGAATCGGGTGACTGTCAAATTGTCGTTTGGAAAGTCAAAGTTTTATGAAACCTTCTGTGAGTGTTTTGTTAATTCGTCAATCAATTCGTATATTGTGCCATAAAGAGACTATACCATGAAGAAATCGTAAAAAAGCATGACGAAATTATACTGACGGTCTTGATGTATACCTCTGTAAGGTTTTTTTCAATTGTGGTTCTGAAAATTTCGTAAATAATATGTAAGTAACGGAAATGTGTATCCTATGACGGTAAATTGAATATTGGTTCATATCAATTTCTGATATAAATTGTACAAATTCAACTCAGTATATTAATTGAAAACGTTTTCACAGAAAAAACACCTTTCACATACCCATAGCAGATAACTATGTACTCTTGTATCCTAGTCAAAGCCCTATTCGTTGTCCATAATTTCAAATTTTTGTACATTTTTTATAGATTGCAAATAAAAATTTATCACATCCAACAGCGTATTTCATTGATACCAATCGATTCCAAACAATGTTCAGATGAAAACTAACATCCTGGTCACAAAACAAAACCATCCTCTTGTTTTGTCGCTCAGGATGTTTGTTTTCTGGTCTCAACAAGGTCAATATTGAAATTCAATACAAGGAATAGAATTCGAATTTCGCGCCCCTCAATTATAAAACAGAAAACTGTTATTGAACAGTTTTTCTGTATTTACAATACGTTTTCAGCGCCATCTCATTGTCAAATGTGTTTTCACTGGCCAAAATGTAGTCGGTTTTTAGCACTAGCGATATGAGGGCGTTTCCTATCTTTCTACTCTATAATCTTTGCAAGAGGCGATATGAGGTTGTCTATGGATACGAGAATCAAAACATTCAAAACCTGTTTGATCAAAATGGCCATATGACTCTGACATCTCGCAAAATTTCATATGTCCCTCGTATTAAAATTTTAACCAGTCTTAGGGCCTTAAGAACACATTTGAAACACAGATGGCGCTCACATCACTTTAGTCGCTTCGTTTCCTATCTTTCTACTCTATAATCTTTGGATATAACTATTTGAATGAGCGGGCCTGAATTCTAAATAGCACTTCCTGAAACACTGTCTCTTTTTTTAATCACTTTCGGCATTTTCGTAATAACAATTGATATTAGTTGTGGCAACGGCGTTATGGCATTAACGACATTTCATGAGTGCCAACCTTACTCCGTTCTAGTTACAAAAACTTGAGAAAATTATTTCATGGCCAACCGACTGCTAAAATAAATGTGAATGGAGTATACTGATAATAGACAGTTATTATTAACTGAGACAATGCGCTGTGCAATAGGAATACGATAAAGATAAATTGTCGGGGTTTCTAGAAATTTCTCCTACTTCCTACAATTCACCCGATAGATTCAATTTTGTTCATTTTCTCAAGAGGCTAAGAAAATGCGGTTTTCAAACATGTGATGACAGTAATCCAGCTTCCCTCTGTCCTCTCCCGGTGCAATTAATCCAAATCCGTTAGGACTCTAGATCCCAGGAAACCCCGTAGATGCCCGGAAAATAATTGGTTCGTGTCTTTATCCCATCAACTTTTCGACTTTCCCTGGATTTACGGGGGGAAAATGGATCAATTATTCAATTATGGATTGATCTCCTCTTCTTCAGAGACGTTTCTGACTCACTTGTTCTTATCATCTTCATGAAATCCTTCCCGAATGATGCTCACTATTGCCACAAACAAGTTGAGATTCAGATGCGACACTGCAAATTTGTCATAACTATAGTGATATTTGTGAAACTGAATGATCTGCTCCATCATAATATGAAGTAAATAAAGTCCTTTGAACTTCACAAATTTCATTTCATTTAAACCTGACACGTTCTCAATTCGTTCTTTTTGAAATTGAACACATACGACATCCGAGTGAATAACGGCATTACTTTTGGAGATTTGAGATTTTGCAAGCCGAGATTTCCAATTAGTTTCGGCAATAATTATAGGCAAGCCCAAATGGATTTTCGCTACCCTGAAATGGAATGGGCAAGTTTCCTAAAACTCCAAAATCGAATTTCAGATTATTTTTGGAAACCCTTTTCCATTAGTTATCCAACACGTGAAAGATTCGCTTCAAAATTCAGAAATTTCGGAAATACACCCTTCGAAATATAGTAAAAATTCGAATATGTGAAAGATTGTGACGTATAATGCCTTTACTTTAAAGTCTAGTAATTTTTGTTGATTCGACTACAGTGGAACCGATCAAGAAGATATCCACAGATTACATAAAATTGTTTCTGTAATCTGTGTCTATACCTTCTTAAAACCCATAGTCATAGAGACATGGACTGAGCAATGTCAGCATGAAATTGGCTTTTTTTATAGAAAGAGAGAAATGATCGTCGGGCATTCACCTTTTCTTTTTTGTTCACATAGAGGTGTGAATTCTAGAAAGAGACAACTGCATTCCCGATGTGCGTCTCTCTGTCAATTTTTTTGACCGTATTTCATGCATAGATAGAAAGGGAAGGCACAGTCCATGTTGTAACGCGGTCACCTCGGAGAAAACTTATCTCGAGCGCCAGCTATTCTTTTCCCTAGGAAGAATAGCAAACCTACCAGAGTAGCTGCTAGTCGAAGACAGAGTTCGCTGTTATCTAGGGTGGTAGCGATAACGAAGTATTCAAAATTAAATTATGTACCAGTTTATTCGCACCTTCGGAAACTGATTACATGTACAACGGAGATATGTGTAGGTATGAAATATGAGCGAATCTATCAGCAAACATACATTCGGGAAATTCTATCCGGTCACGAGCACTTTGTAAAGTTTATACAGTGAAAAATCAAAGGTTGTTCAATAAAATGCGCCAACCAGAACTGACGAAATGAATAGGTACTAAGGATGACCTCGCGAAGTGAAATGAATTGCTATACGGTATCGGGATGTAATTAATTGTATTTCTCCAGTGAAAAGAAACACAACCAGGGCGGATCTATTCGAGACTTTTACTCACTACCCCAAGAGCTAACGCTCCATGACTGATAGCGAAGAAAAGGTCTATTTTTAACGCAACTACGGGATTTCACTGACGACGAGCGGTATCTCTTATTCTCTACCCAAGGGCTTACGCACCATGACTGATAGCGAAGGGAAAAGTCAGACTCGCGAAACAGGGTAAAGAACGATCAAATATAACAGAAAGCGATACAGTACAACAGTGTCAAAGAACCGGTGGAGGTCTAATGAAGAAACTGAACGGTAAAGACGGGGACCTACCTCCTTTATTTCAGGCACTCGCGGAAAACAAACGAAAACTAAAAATTAATTCTTAAGAGCACTTATACTCGCAACACAAAATTATTTATAAATTTGTTGAAGGGTTTGTCGTGCACACAATTAAAGTCGAATCGCAGAAAAGTACGGAGCGTAAACTAACTAAAGAGACTAAAGAGTAAAACAGTCAAGTCAAAGAGTCGAAAGTAAAAGAGACCGTCGCGGGGGAAAATCTGCTTTTATAGGCAAATCCCCCACACGTTAAAAATCTGAAAATTCCAGAATGCGACAAGAGTGAAAAACGTCGTCAGCTCCGGCTTATCGCATATCAACATCAGAAAAACGTCGAAATCTTCAACGGCATGCAAGAAAAACAAGGTTAAACACAGATAAACGGTTTTTTACATTAACTCTGCCTATCGGAATGAATGTACTGAATGAAATTGAAATTTTTAGCGGCATGACAGACAGGAATTGAATTCTGAAAAAAGTACCACCCAGAGCAGGATTCGAACCTACGAATGTACTGAATATTTGTGAATTAAATATTTTCGAACGCGGAAATATGAAATGAAAGGAATGCACTAAAATGAACTCCAATTTTTCTCAGAAAACTGGAGATCATTACAATGTCATTGTTTGTTTTTCTTGTCAAAAGTGATCACAAAACCTGATATTTATTATGTCTATGTTGATCAGAAAACTTTCATGACCATTATTGACTCGATGGATGTTGCCGGATTGTAAAAATGACGTAGAATGTTCATAAGAGAGTACTTCTGAAATCACAATTTTCGTAAGTGAATACAGACAAAATGCAATATAATCAAATTTGAAAAAAATATATTTCGATATATTTGAGTTATAAGGATTTCAATGACATATATTTTGAAATTTAGGAAAATACCCCATTGCGCTTGTTCTGTACAGTTCACAGCCGTTGTGAACCACTCTACGAACAAACCTATTATTGTTCATGCCGGATTGGACTGGTTAAGTTTTTCAGCGACTGGGGGTGAACAATTTTAAATTGAAATGAAACTCCATTTCCCTTAGATTTATCTACCACCTGAAATTTCATTTCGGAAATAGCACGAGTGCTAGATTGGAGCTGGAACACTGTTAGATGAGGCAATGCAATGAAAATGTCGATGTTAACTTTAAGTGAACATAATATTATCTATTGTAATGTGCTCAATCAAATATTTCAAGATAAAAAATTTAAAATAAAATTCTTCACTTCCCATACCATTCTAACAATTTCTTTACCTCTCCAGTTTACTTAATATTAAATAAAGTCTGCTGTGTCAGCTAGTATCGAATAAATTATTCTCAAAATATCGTTCGAAAATTATTGTATGGTAAAGAACTGTGGATAAAATAAAACGAATTATACTAAGGAAAATTGAAATGTGAGTATTAAAACTGGTAACATGTGACTCGATCATTCATTGACTTTTATTTTCAGTGCTACGAAGTGGATAAAATTTTCAGGGCGTAAAGGCCTGCCAACACTACTGACTAGACCATGTGCAATGAACATTTTACTGCAAGTCGATTGAGAACTGTTCATCCCCGTCAATTGTTGTATGCAGGAAGCATGCCTTGCAAGACGGGTCAATTTAGGAGAAATTATAGGTGCGTCAAGTTGGTGACCCACATATTGAATTTTGGTATAAAAATGTTTTGGGATTTTTGTGCCCATTTTGTGTTTATTTTGTGTGTGAATTTTGTGCCCGTTCCGTTTTCGAGATATTTCTAGTTTTTCAAGTGTGTCATCAACTTGACGCTGTGACCCACATGTGCAATATGGGAAATTTTCTTCTTTTGATGAATTGTGCTCATTTTGTTCTAATTTGTGCCGTATGTTACGAATTTTGTGCCCGTTCCGTTTGCAAGATATTTCAAGTTTTTCAAGTGTGTTACCAACTTGAAGCTGTGTTCCACATGTGGAAAATTGTAATTTTTTTTTTCGATAGATTGTGCTAATTTGAGATATTTCAAGATATGTTTGTGAGGAGCGTCAAGTTGGTGACCCACCCCTCGAACTTTGATATCGAAATGTTTTGGGTATTTCGAACTTCTTTTGTGCTGATTTGTGCCGTATGTTATGAATTTTGTGCCTCTTCCGTTTTTGAGATATTTTGAGTCTTTCCTATGAGTCAACAATTTGATGCCGTTACTCACGGGAAGATTTTAAAGACTTTTTGGTACTTTTAATTTGAAATAATAGCAACATCCTATTGAAAATTAGAAAAAATATTGTGTGAAACAGCATTTTTCGTATTTCGCTTTCTTTTGCGAAATAGCGAAGCTAGATATTATAAAATACTCGAACTGTATACATAAGTGAATGCATCAATCATATTTAATGCAATCTTTCAAAATTCAGTACCACATTGCAAACATTGCTTTCATTCATACTACAAAAAATCTGAAAAATTCTTCATTTTTTGTTTTTCTATCATCTTGAAATTCTCAAATCCGTGCATCTACTATAATTTAAATAATCCTCATCCTCATTAATGCTACGTTAACATACCAAATATTACAATTTTCTAAAATTCGGAGAACAAATTAGCTAACCTAGATCTTAGAACTGAGAAACCTCATTGAAATTCCCAACTAAAATAATCTTTTATATGAAACTAAAATTTGTACCACTACACGATTCGAATTATTACTCAGGACAATTCAACAATACTTTCATTTGGATAAAACTGAAATTTCAAAAATAACCTTAAAATTTCAATGCGTTAGATTTTTTTATGATTTCCAAGTTGACTCCTTTCTCGATTTTCAATATCCATTTCTTAACTGTACAGATAGATATCATTGAAAATAAAGATACCACGTACTCTATCTGTGTTAATCTCCTTCAATCGATAATTATTCAAATTGTTTTCACTATGAATCATAGGTCTTTCAAAAGCAGGTAATAGTTTTGCGCAAATATCTTCCTCAGATATCAGATACTCTTTAAATCTGATGGTAACAAAATCTCCTTTCTTAAAAATAATTTTCTTCTTTTTCTTCTTCTCTTCTTCTTTAGAGTTATTTCTCCCCACTTTTTTCAACTTCCTAATTTCTTGTAAGATGTCTTCATAATTCCTTTCATCTATATCATCCCAGTGTCTTTCAGGTTTCATTTGTTTCATCAAAAATAATGGAGTTTCCTCTGTTATTGTATTTGGAATTGAATAAAAAAAAATTATACTTTGTGTAATTGTTGATCCCAAGACTTGTGATTATCTTCAAATAATATCCTCAAAAATTTTAATACTTCTTTGTTTTATGTTACTTTTGTTTCTTTTTTATTTGTTCTGAAGCATTTATAAATTAATATATTTTAATGAATATTGTATGTTTTATGGAATCAAGTTAAAGATACTTTAACATAAATTGAAGTAGAATATCACTTTGTTTAACTGATATGTAGATATTACTACGGATGTGTCAAGTACTTCGATAAACCTGCAGGCATGCAAAATCTTTACTATGCTGCATGAACTGACAAAAAATGATATCATTGGAAAAAGGGAATATCCAATTTTGCATGCATGCTGTGAGCCACAGCGTCAAGTTGATGACTCACACAAAAAAATCAGAATATCTCTAAGACGGAACAGGCACAAAATTCATAACATACGTCACAAATTGACGCAAAATGAGAACAATTTATCGAAAGAAGATACTATACAATTTTCCAAATGTGGATCACCGCGTCAAATCAGTGACTCATAGGAAAAACTCAAAATATCTCGAAAACGCAACGGGCACAAAATTCGTAATATACGTCATAAATTAGCACAAAGTAAGTACAAAATACCGAGAATATTTCGATACCGAAATTCGACTGGTGTGTCACGAACTTGACGCTCCTCACAAACAAAACCGGAAATATCTCGAGAACTGAGCTGGCACAAAATTCGTTAGATACGGCACAAATTAGCACAAAATTAGCACAATCTATTGGAAGAAAAAAATTTACCATTTTCCACATGTGGGTCACAGCGTCAAGTTGGTGACACACTTGTAAAACTTGAGAAATATCTCGGAAACGAAACGGTCACAAAATTCGTAAGATACGGCACAAATTAGCAGAATCTATTGAAAGAAGAAAATTTACCATTTTCCACATGTGGGGTCACACCGTCAAGTTGGTGACACACTCGGGAAATATGAATCTTCGATTGCTTGACACCCTAATTCTAACTTTTCGCTTCGAAATTAATATTTTGTATAAGGCTGTTTATTATCAAAAACGTTAATAACGTATTCATTGTCCGGTGTGCCGTATAATTAAAACTGCTGCTAGTGATACTTTATTGAATTTGGTTCATTGAGTACCTTCTTTAAGGACAACTAAATTTCCCCTGAATTGAAAAGACATATAAATTTTTTTTCCTTCATATTCAAGGATAGTTCATAATTTTTTGAATATTCAATTACACAATGTAGCAGGAGGAATTTTCTTTCATTACTATAACTATTTCGCCATTCAATTAACAAGTTCCGATCCGCATAAAGTATTCAAATAGTAGGTCCTTTCGTTCGATTTATTTACACCAGTGTAGAGGAAGTGTAGTTCATCTATACACATAGTCAATAGGAGATGTAGATAAACTACACCTCCTCTACACTGGTGTAAATTCAATCAGCAAACGAATACTAAAATTGAGTGTAGTAAAGTGCTACACTTTTTATTCAAAAGAAAAGACCTATGGACAATAAGAACAAGAAATAAAAAACCAAAATTTCATCATGGGGTAATTTAAAAGTTGTTAAACCTAGAAATACATAAAACCTTTTCTAAATCTTTATTCCTATTACCTGATGTTCATTATTCGAGACTGGGAAAACATTTACATTATTCATTTTCAGTAGATGTACTATTGATAAAGGTTCTTTGTTGAACGTAATTATATTTTTCATAGGGTTCGTTCTATTCAGTGGTAATAAATAGATATTCTTTCTGGAAGATTTTTATCCTGAAGAAATCTACGTTTCGTGATTCTTCTAATTACTCCACCAGCTGTTTCATCGACAACTTCGCTTCTCTCGTTTTGTTCGTCCAAGATATTGGTAAGCATTACCAAAAGATGCAGACCTCCACAAACTGCGAAAGTTAGTAAAATGGATTCCCACCCCGATAAGGGCATGAGGAGAGATTTGTATTTTATGGACCAGTTTCAATCATATTGACAGGAATTTAAAGCTCATATCTTGTCATATTCAGACAAGACAGATGATCGTCAAATTTCTCACACTCTTTTTCTTCTTTTCTTACGAACGTTTCTCGTAAGGATGAGAGTATTATCATATTGGTGGTCTCGCACTATTCTTTATTGATGAAGAATTCGTGATCAAAATTAATGTTCATGTTTACGTTTGACCATAGACACCTTTACTTCTTTAGTCCATTTTAGCTTGTTGATAGGCAAAATCGGGCCTATGGTAGGATACCTGCATTATTCTTAGATATAGGTAGATCTGACTTTAGCCTTGCGGCTTTCACACTCCTCTCCAGAGGAACGAAATTGAAAAAAATAATTGAAAATGATTACTCTAATAGATCCTAATACGACCCTATTATTATTATTATTATGACTTTAGCCTTGCGGCTTTCACACTCCTCTCCAGAGGAACGAAATTGAGAAAAATAATTGAAAATGATTACTCTAATAGAGGAGTTGATTCAAAGGGAGAAGAGGAAGAAATGGGAAGAATTTGGGGAAAAAATGGAGAAAGACCATAAGAGCAATCAAAAGCTGTTCTATAGAGTTCTTAAAAATGCGAGAAAGACACCAAGGAATGATAATGTGATGATAAAGGATAAAGATGGAAACCTGCTGAAGGAAGATACTGCAATAATGGAAAGGTGGAGAGGATATTTTGACGACCTACTGAATGAGGAGGGATTTGAGAGGGATGTAGAACAGGAAATTGGGGAAACACAAGAATTAAGTGAGGAAGAGGAAGGCATATCAATGGAAGAACTGAAGAAAGCGATAAATACCCTAAAAAATGGCAAAGCAGCAGGATGTGACAGAATAACAGCAGAAATGTTGAAATACCTAGGAGAAAAAGGAACCGAAATGCTATTGGAAATTGTTCAGAGGGCATGGACAGAAGAAACAGTACCACTGGATTGGCAAACATCTTTGATAGTACCAGTACACAAGAAGGGGGATGTGCAAGAATGTAACAACTATAGGGGTATCACTCTGTTGAGCTCAGCTATGAAAGTTTTTGAGAGAATACTGGATGGAAAAATAAGAGAGAAGATTGAAACAAATCTAGAGGAAACGCAAAGCGGCTTCAGAAAGGGAAGAAGTATACAAGACCACATATTCACGTTGAAAATACTGATTGAGAGGGCGAAACAAAAAGATGGTAGGATATACATGGGTTTTGTGGATTTGGTGAAGGCTTTTGACAGAGTTAAAAGAAGGAAATTATGGAAAATTCTGGAAGAGAGGGGAATGAACAAGAAAATTGTGAGACTTGTTAAGAATGTGTATGAATTGAACAGGAATAGAATTATCAGCCACAACCGAACATCTGGAGAATTCAGTACAAAAATAGGTTTAAGACAAGGAGGTAGTTTGAGCCCTGTGCTGTTCACAATATTTATGGATGAGATTCTGAAGGAGTGCACAAGAAGATCGAAGAAATTTCAAGTCGGGTACAGAAACTTAAAGAGAGTGGTATTATCAGAATGTGCCTTCGTGGACGATATTGTTATCGTTGCTGAGAGTGAGAGAGATCTACAGACAAATATGGACATCTGGAATGCGGTGTTGAAGGAATTCGGAATGGAAATGAACAAGGAAAAAACAAAAGTTATGGTGGTGAGCAACTCTCAGGAAATCGTTGACGTACAGATAGAAGGAGTAAGATTGGAGCAGGTGACATCTTTCAAATACTTAGGAGTGCAAATAGAAGAAAATGGAAAACAAGATCTGGAAATAAACAGTAGATTGGAAAGCACATTGAAGATATACCATGCCATGAATGAGAACTTCCTGAGTAGGAAAGAAATATCAAGAAGTACTAAGATGAATGTATACAAAGCGATTTATAGACCAATACTTACATTCGCGTGCGAATCGTGGGTACTTGATAGAAGACAGAAAAGCAGGATGCAGGCAATGGAAATGAAATATCTAAGAAAAGTGAAGGGAATAACAAGGATGCACAGGGTGAGAAACGATCTTATCAGGGAAGACATCGGAATAGAACCTCTGCAGGATTTTATAGAGAAGAGACAATTGAGTTGGTGGGGACATCTGAATAGAATGAATCACGAAAGACCTGCTAGAAAAGTATGGGAAGCAAAGGTTACGGGAAAAAGAAGGCGCGGAAGACCGGTTACTACCTGGGACAAGCAAATGGGGAAGATAATTGGAGAAAGGGGACAAACTTGGGAAAGAGCAAGGAAGATGACAGCCAACAAGAAGGAATGGTCGAAGTTCGTTTACGAGGGAAGAATTTAATATTTGTTTTTGTTATTATACCCTACACCATTTCATGGTAGAAGGGAATCGATTATATATATATATATATATATATATATATATATATATATATATATATATATATATATATATATATATATATATATATATATATATACTCTAATAGATCCTAATACGACCCTATTATTATTATTATTATGACTTTAGCCTTGCGGCTTTCACACTCCTCTCCAGAGGAACGAAATTGAGAAAAATAATTGAAAATGATTACTCTAATAGATCCTAATACGACCCTATTATTATTATTATTATGACTTTAGCCTTGCGGCTTTCACACTCCTCTACAGAGGAAATTCACTTATCCCATATATCTTAGATATCAAAAGGATTAAGCTCTGTTGGAGCCCTTTCCAGATTTTCGGACTCGTGGTGGTGGTCGGGTCCGGGTCGCTCCTCGCCTCCCTGCTGTAGGTTGGATTCCTGCTCCACCCGCACTTCCTGTCGGAGCAGACGGTGTTCCTCTGCATTCCCCATGTACTGGTGTACAATTCTCGCCGTTCCGAGCAGTACCGCCTTCCGCATGACTCTATAGATATTTTCGTCCAACTGAAGTTTCCTCAAGTTCTCCAGTAGTTTCTTCGGTATCAGGCCTGTAGATGAAATGACAATAGGGATGGTCTTGATATCTTTCAGCTTCCACTGTCTTCTGGTTTGTTCCTTGAGATCTCTGTATTTTGAAATTATTTCAGTGTGCCTATCTAGAAGATTGTTATTATTTGGAATCGCCACATAGATGAATAGTGCTCTGTCCTCATCCTTATTGAGCAATATGAGGTCTGGTCTATTGTGGGTTATTTTCCGGTCTGTGAGAACCGTGCGATCCCAGTAGAGCTTGTGATGTTCATTTTCCAATACAGCTTCCGGATGGTAACTGTAATAAGGAACTTTTTTCGAACTTAGAAGATGGTGTTTTAGTGCCAATTCTTGGTGAAGAATCTTGGCAACAGCATCATATCTATTTTTGTACTCCGTGCCCGCGAACTTCTTACATCCCCCGGTGATGTGCTGGATAGTTTCATGTGTCGCACAGCCATAACGACAGCTATCGTCCGCCACTGAGGCATTCTTGGCGACATATTTCATGTAGTTCCTTGTTGGAATCACCTCATCCTGGATGGCGAGCATGAAGCCCTTCGTCTCAGGAAACGACGTAGATATGTCGACGTAATCATGATTGACCTCGTTTTGGCTCCTTCCATGCCGATCAGTTTCTGCATTTTACTTTCTGCAGAGTATTCGACGGTTTCTAAGTGGTCCTGTTGTAGCTTTAACGGTGTAGAACAATCAGCAACACAAACTACAAATGCCCGATGGAGTTCTGACGAAGCAGCCTTGCTCAGAAAATATTTTCGAAGACCTTCAATTACCTGGGATATACGATTGGACAAATCAACAATTCCTCTACCCCCAAGATGTCGTGGCAGCTCTGTCCCTTCTATTGAGCTTTTGGGTTGATGTTTATTGTGTTTAGTCAGCATCGTCCTTATTTTTCTTCATCTGGCTCTGATTGATTTTTCTTGCCTGTTTCATGCCAAGATACTTGTATGTGTCTCCTTCCTTTAATGCTTCAATTTCTGCACCTTCCTTTAGTTTGAACGTACCATCTTCAATTTTTCCTTTCGTTATGTTCAGCATTCATTTTGTTTTTGGACTGGTGTTATTTCTTTTTGTTCAAAGAAGTAGTTTAATTTGGGTTTTTTTTTTGTCCTTTCATCTTAAGTTGAGCTACATTGTTATTGCACATTCAAGTATCTGGGATGGCTTCATGGCGGCTACCTCTACGCCCCTGCATTTTTCGTCAGTACTTTTTTTGCGTTGGCTAGGAAGCTTGAAGAGGAAATCTATCACCAGGTGATCTCGAGTTTCATCCTTCTTGCCACAGAATCTGCTCTCGTCGTCTCGTTTCTCCTAGACCCATTTTCATTAGGTGCTTTTTGAGACGGCAATGCCGCTTAAGGAATACCGCTTTAGGCTTTCTCCTTCTCCTGAAACTCTTTCTTCAAGGTACATTTTTATATACGTCCTAATAATACACTTTCCGTATTAGAAAAAATGCTTGAGATTGCTGTCTATATCCAGATCATGGAGCACATTGAGAAAAATAATATTATTCATCAGAATCAGTCAATCAGAAAATCCTATTAGATGCAAATTGGCAGTCGATAGTGGAATAATACAGCAGGTATCAAGATTCTATTACCTGGGAATAAATATATCGTGTGAAAGAAACTTGACAGAAGAGACACAAGCGATAAAGGCATCGAGAGTCAGCGGCTATCTGAGAGATATAGTGTGGGGGAACAAAGCGATGAGCTCACAGAGCAAGACCAGAATCTACAAAACGTGTCTAAGGCCCGTATTAATAGTCAGATCTCAAGTATTGAGAACGTCTTGAGTAGCGTCTTGAGACATCAGTCTAATTAATAAATTTGACTTGAGACTCTGTCAAGATGACGTCTCAATCGGCGATCTCACTTGAGTAGGCGCTTATTAATAAATATGACTCAAGTCCTTGGATGATTTTAAGATAGGTTTCGGGAACGTCAAATTTTGAGTATGGTCGAACTCTGACTCAAGATGTTCTCGAAATGAAATTTGGGTTGGTTTGCTTTTTGAAATTACAGTAATTTAATTCTCTTTTGTGCTTCCAAAAATCGGCATTATTGAAGTCATAGACATATAGACATGGACTGTGCCTTCCCTTTATATCTATGCATGAAATACGGTCAAAAAAAGTGACAGAGAGAAAAACACGTCGGGAATGCAGTTGTCTTTTTCTAGAATTTTGATTGGTCTACACTCACCTCTATGTGAACAAGAAAGAGAAAGGTAATGTCCCGACGAGCTTTTCTCTCTTTCTAATAAATAGCCAATTTCATGCTGGCATTGCTCAGTCCATGTCTCTATGTCTATGATTGAAGTCAATATGAAATCCAGATTACAGAAAGTTGTTTCTGTAATCTGATGTGCTATTCCGCGGTCTGGTCGAAAAAAAATCTCTTCATCAACATCCCTTTTACCTAATTTCGCGAGTGAATTTATACCCCGAGATCCCATCTGGACCACATGCATCGGCGGTTGATCAAATATGTTCGTTCGAGTTCGAAAAACCTGCTTCGTTACACTTTGTGAGCCACAGTATTGAAAAAATATCAAGCAAAAATAAAAATACTAATTTCTCTTTTCGTTTTGTAGTCTCAAGTATATCTCAAGATCATTACTCAAGACATTCATAAGTTGAGATTCAAGTCTCGTTACTTGAGATAGTATCAAACTGATAATGACTTGATATGAGTTTATTAATAAGCCGTCATCTTGAGATGCTGTCACTATCTTGAGAAAGTATCAACTGAGATAGGACTTGAGACTCGTTTTGAGATCTGACTATTAATACGGGCCTTAGACCTATTCTCACGTATGCCTCAGAAACTAGAACCGAAACATCGAAAACAAAAAGCATAATGAGAACCACAGAGATGAAAATATTGCGAACCATGAAGGGAGTCACTCTAAGGGACCGAATAAGGAGTGATGACATAAGAGCAGAACTGGGCGTACAGGATGTGGTGAGATGGGTCAGGACACGAAAACGATTCTGGAGGGATCACGTAGAAAGAATGCCAGAAGACAGGTGGGCAAAGTGGGCTGAAAATCAGAAACCGAACAAACGCAGACCTGTAGGCAGACCACCAAAAAGGTGGTACGATAGCTGGAGTTCACTATCGCAGGAAGATCCCAGAAGAGGGCCAAATGTACAGGATTGAACAGGACTTGGTTCTATTGAAAGAGGAAGAAGAAGAATCAGTCAGGATTCAGAAAGGGCTATTCCTGTGAAGGGGCTCCTCAATTGGCGTTGAGCAATTGCAAGCAAGAAATTGATAAAGGTTATTATGTTGTCGAGGAGTGGAGTGGAGTGTCGGAGGAACTTTATAATGGGTTTGGTATTCCACAGGGTAGCGTACTGGGCCCAGTTTTGTTCCTTCTATATTTGAACGATATTGGACTGTATGTCTCTTTGCTGATGATACTCTTGTGGCCCTGTTAGCGTTTGAACCTTAACATATAAAATCTAGGCAACCATGTATGTGCCCCACTTTTGACCAGGAAACCTAATACTGTGAGATATGGAGTAAAGTAACCTTTCATTAAAAAAAAAAGCCAATTAAATAACAGATGAGGGTATATAAATGACGGTTGTCTACCTCTTTGTCCCCGGCAACCATATAGAAGTACCAAGGGAAAACTAGGCAACCCATGTCTTCTTGATTCCTCGTGTAATATTCTGTCGACTTATGCTGGATTTTCATAAATAACAAATGAGGGTAGTAGATCAAAAAAAGTTGATGAATGTTGACATTATTTAACACTATTGGCCCCTGATTTAGTTAGACAACCCATTTGCGATCTATCAATGCACATATTGTCTTAACTTATAACATTAGTCATCATCAAATAACAGATGGGGGTATATATTTCTTATATCGTATCTTTTACTATTAGCCTTCTCATTAAAATTCATTGTTCTAACATTCTGTTTTTCTGATGGAATTAAGAGGCTCTCGCAATCAATTAACATTGATTGTTCTGTCACTGTGAATGTTGTGGTCGTTGTGTTGATTTTGAATTTATCGAACTTTTTTACAGTCCAAGTCTGACATCAAGTGACTTCTCATTTTACTTACTCTATATCACCTCTGTTTTTAGTTCGATAATGTTACTCTGAGTTTATACATGTTGTTAATATTCGTATTTATTACTGTTCAAAATCGAGGGTGTTATGATTTTATAATTAAAGAGTAGTGGACTGTATGACAAGATAATTGAGTTGGAGATGGTATAAAAACATTTATTGAGTATCGTTCACAATCATAAAATGAATATGTCACCTGCATGAAGCTATAATAATACAGTAAAAAACAACGAATATTAACCACATCTATAAACTCAGAGAGACATTATTCAACTAAAAACAAGAGATGGTCCAGAGCAGTTCAAATGAGAAGTCACTTGATGTCAGACTTAGACGTTGAGGAGTTCAATAAATTCAATATCAACACAACGGTTACACAGTGATAGAGCAATCAATTGAAAATTAATTGCGAGAGCCTCTTTATTCTATCAGAAAACGCGAAGGTTAGAATACTGAATTTTAAAGAGAAGACGCGAGAGTACAGAGAAATAGGCCCGATGTGAAACAGCAATGTCTAAGTCTGATCATCAACGAGAAATCGATACATCAAATTTGAGTTGATCAATAATGTTAATGTAAGTATAAGCAGAACAAGAGTAGCACAAGTTAAATGAGAATCACAGAATTAATGAATTTGAGAAGCACTAGAATATTAAAAATAATATGAAAAGGGCAATAAATTCTAATTAAATGAGAAGCTCAATAATAATTAATTAAATGAAAAGGACAATCATAATTAATTTGATAAGAACATAGTATAATTCATATACATTGAGATGATCTTGAAGAGTGCAAAAATTTATCATTGAATTCAACATTTACAGAGACGAACTGCTTACAAGTAAGCACGATTTGAACGTTCATCAGAAAAACAGAAGAAACAATTGATAAATTAAGAGGAGTCAAGAGAGTACTGAGTCAAATCCCTAATCGTAGGTTTTTGAGATGTGCTGAAGGCTGAGAAAACTAACATGTATGTTGAGTCCGATGAATGAATATAGAAAAGAATCAATGAGAGTATATATTATAAAGAGTAGACCATACCAAATGAGTAGACACGAGTACTCGAGCAGACTTTCCAGGGTGGAGCCTAGGTCGAGGTGTATCGAGCAATATTAATGATCCTTTAACCAAAGTTGAGGTGTTCAAATCCTGTTCTGAGGAGAACAGCTACATCCAGGGTCCACCCTGGAGAATATGAGGATTCATTCATCTGAAACTCAACAACATTAATTAGTCATATGTACAAAGAGGTGATCATAAGAGTTGTCTTAAAAAATGATTAAACTGATTCTAATAAAGTGGAATATCATGAGCAGACAATTAATCAGTAATCAATTTTATTGAGATGGACTTGAGAAGTTTCAATCCTGGTGCTACATACCCAGTTTCATGTGAGAAGATCTAGAGAAGTCTGATAATCTATATAAATTATGAAATATAATGAAATATATATTTCTGAGAAGGCAATTCTTCGATTTGTCTTGAGTAGACATTTCAATTGAGCGGTGCTAGCAAGGATTATGAATCTATTTCAAGATTCTACAATCTCTTGCACGTGGATTAATTTCATTAGACTTGAAAATTGAGAACAACTAGAAGAGGTGAACTTAAAATGAGGTGTTACAAATCAAAAAATGATAGCAGAGAGAAGTCAACTCAACGAGGCTAACAAAGAGAATCTTTTAAGAAAAAGTGGAAATGTGTAGTTTTTCACTTCTGAAAAACACTGAAAGTGGGGCCGCTGCGTCGTTTAACCAGCGCACCGCAGAATCGTGGTACCATACGTGGCCACCGGAGCTGGTCAGGAGCATCGACTAGAGAGAGATCAATTTTGCTCAATTTTTAACAATTACAATTAGCTTCATATGGTTGACATTCATTTTGTGATGGTGACCGATGTAAAATAAATGTTTTTACATCGAATGTATGAAAATGATGTGGCTAGTCATGAGGTGTAACAATTTCGATTGGTAATATCCTGTATGAGGATAGCATGCAGCTTTCCATTTGTCAATCAATTAATTTCAAGACGTATTTTATCCCGGCGAACGCCCCATCGTAGGACGGGATTCGAAACGCAGATCGCATTAATCACAACAATGATAAATCTCCGACGAAATTATATTTGCAAACATATCGCGTGCGGCGGCGTGTTCCACTAAAAGGGATGCATCCTCAAAGCCAGCCAACCAGCCCTAATAAGTAGAAACCAAATAGAATTATATACTCCGTCGCAAGAACGCTCTTAAAGAAGAGGGCATGGCCGGGAACACAATTTCCGCTCTCGAGTTTTGATTAAATTTATGAAAGATGACAATGGCAGAGGTCTTTAATACGAGAACAGGTCACTCGAATCCGTTTTCGATGAAAGGACGACGGGGAAGCTTTTGCGGTGTCCCGGACTTTTGCCGGGACTTAGCGGGACGTCTTAGTCCGGAATCCGGGATTGGGGTGATATAAAAATCGCGCAATCCCCCGCAGAGATGGACAAATCGGAAAATGGGAGGATGGCCCGGGACAAAACAGGTGCGGTAAAGCCCGACAAAGAAGTCTAATTCTTCGAGTCACTTATTAAACGCTCAGAAAGAAGCGAGTCGGAATACTCGCCGAATATACAAGGTGTGACTCGATTTCTTTTCCTTGTGGATGGCAAAAAATTAATAGAATTAAATAAATTTGTAGGTACTCGTAATTTAATGATTTTAGTATTATTCTTGATGATTTTCTCGACGCAATTGAAAAGCTACCCAAAATAAATGGCTTCATTCGAGAAGTATTTGGTAATTAGATCCAAGTAATTTTAAAGTTTAAAGCTTACCCAAAAGTGCCTCTTTGCTGGGATCCACTTATACTTAAGCGGTACCGCAATAACAATAACAATACCTTTATACCCTGAATCCCGAATACACATCCAAAGAAGTGGGAAATCGTCAATTACAGAGAAAAAAAATCATATTACATGCTATATTCTATATTACAATAATTCATAAATTCTGAAATCGAGTATGGTTCGATATTTATAATAGAGTCTGTGAGATGTTTTTTGAATTTCCTAAAATCAACTATTTCTATTACTTTTTTGGGTAGATTATTATAAAATTTGATACACATATACTTGGTATTTTTTTCCGTTAGTGTCATTTTATGTATAGGAAAGTGAAAAGGAATATTACGTCTTGTGTTATTTATGCTTCTCAAATCTTCTAATGGGGACTTGTTTTCACAAATAGAATGCACTCCGAAACGAACAACCCAAAGAAAGTCAGAATTCTATTCTGTCTGAAATGCCCTCTTCATGATTCTCTATATTTTAGACCCATCATAAATCTTAACGCAGACTTTTGCAGCACAAACAATTTACTGCAATCAGAACCACTACCCCAGATCACGATTCCGTACATGAGTATAGAATCAAAATTCGCAAAATTGATTGATCTAAAAAGTTGCCTATCTACCCGTCTAGATAACACCCTTATCATATAAAGTGCCCGATTGAGTTTTTTACTTAGCTGATGAATATGTTTACACCAATTCAATTGACTGTCCACATAAACTCCTAAAAATTTAGTGGTCTGTGCTATTTCGACTGTGGTATTGTTGAAATCTATTGTTTCCGGAAAATTGTCGGTAGATCTATTAGTCCTGAACATGACACACTCAGTTTTAGTAACATTTAGATGGAGCCCGTTCTGACTACACCAAATACTTATTAGATCAAAGGCTGTTCTCGTCTGTTCGCTCAATGAAAACTTAGGGACACCGACAATTGGCAACGCCACACTCGACTTACTTGAGGATTTAAAAAGAAGCAATTTCCATGATCTGTCAATATTTCTGTTGGCCTGTTGCTCATCACGTGAGTGCCCAGAGTCTTCCAGTCTCAGGGGGGTTTGTGTTTTATATGTAAGGAGATTTTAAATGAAGGTGAAGTGAGCCTAGTGAAGGAATGAGGTTTAAAAACCTTTCTGAGTTGAGTGTTTTACTTAAGAACATATAAAATGAATAAGCGTTTCTTGAAGGGTGTTCCCATCAAGCCATCAAGGCCCACGAGATCTGTCTCTGAGCAATTCAATTTCAGAGAACACTGTTGTCTATGTGG
Source organism: Coccinella septempunctata (assembly GCF_907165205.1). NCBI lineage: Eukaryota > Metazoa > Arthropoda > Insecta > Coleoptera > Coccinellidae > Coccinella > Coccinella septempunctata. The sequence goes on along the minus strand of NC_058190.1, from coordinate 4,997,524 downwards.
AGACAAAATAACTGAAGAGTTCCTTGTGGCAGAAGGGAAGAAGGCAGAAAAACGGAACAATATCATTACTGCAGAAGAGTTGTCTCTCAGTGCAACAATCTTGAAAGCAGCTGAGAAACGTTGTGATGAATGGACTCTCAAAATAAAAGACCGTATATATGAGAATAAAAATTTGATAGCCCCTGATGCCCGATATCATCGGTTTTGCCAAACAAAGCTGTACCAGGCACCACCAACAGGAAGGTCCAGGGAGAATCGTCAGCATCCCATTGTTAATGAGGCCATGGAAGAGATTTATTCATTTCTGGAAGAGAACGACACAAGGTCACAAATCCTAAATGATGACCAGAGATGCAGCCCCACAACTCTTCTTGCAGATGATTTCTTGTGGTTGCACGAAGCGTTGTGGGAGCGCGTGCAGCTGCAGGAAGGCAGAGTTAAATTGCTTATCAGTCTGAAGGCATTTCAGCGGAGCCTCTTGTGACAATATACCTGATGTTGCAGTAGCAGATATCCCAGAAGGTAACGATCTGTCCAATGTCGAAATGGAGGTTGACTTTTGGCAAAAAGTCGATCATTCATCACCATACCCTGATGGGGATATGCCGTCATACGTCGATCTAGATACGGACGAACCTCAATCCGCTCTACCGGCACCTTCCAAGAGCGCCAAATTAATCAATTTTTTTATTTTTAATATACCTATTCCGCAAGGAGTAAACTTATCAACTTTTGTTGTAACTAATACAGAGCTTCGATAGTATAATCAGGGTTAAAATTCATTCAAAACGACAGAATTGCAAAAAATTTCGAAATTCTTAAATGATGATGAACTTTGAAAGGCTGAATCTCGGAAAGTATTGAGTCTACTAAGACAGCTCTGGCATCATATTTTAGCAAATTTAGTCTACCTCAAAGACGTCCTGAAGAAGTTTTTTCGAAAAATTAGTTGTATGTTTTTCTTGTTTTCAGCCTGTAGAAGAGCGTGTAATCATTCGCAACGTCTCAATAAAGGTTCAATTGAACCTGAGATGTTTACCTAAGTCCTTTTATCCCACTCTTCAGTTTAAAGCAGGGAGGCAATAGCTCATCATTCCCAAGAGGAATGGATTAGGAGAAGAGTTCCGATTGAATGGCTATCACGCTTCCCAGACTTGATGCCTTTATATTTTTTCTCTAAGAGCATTTAATGTCGGTTTTGTAAAAAACACAGCTCCGAAATTCAAAAGAAAGTAAAAATACGTACAGCATGCCGAGAAATTTTGAGTTGAGAATGTCTGAATTTACTCACATCGAATAAGTACGATACCGACTGGTGAATCGTCAATTTCAAAATATCAGAGTTAGTATTAGAATGAGCAGATTTAATTTCAAAACAATACTTCCTGGTCATTTCGGACTCCAAACTTACTTGGATCTCTCATGTCAATGAGACGGCAGCAAAAATAACTAGAAATATTTTTCTACTGCGTAACTTAGAGAACATAGTGTCCGGGAAGGTGATGAAAGCTGCCTATCACAGCCTTATCGAATGTCATTTGCGGTATTGTGTTTTGATTTGGGGGAACTGCTCAGGTAGAGGGAGCATTTTCGGACTTCAAAGGAGGGCGGTGAGAATAGTGGCTGGTCTGGGATACAGAGATGACTGTTCGAGTGCATTCAGAACATTGATTCTAACTTTTCCATCCTTGTACATTTATGAATGCCTTGTTTACGCATATATTAATAGCAGAAATCTTCCAAAATATGGAGACACACATGATTATCATACACGGTATAGAAATAATATCAAATCTAAGTATATGCGTCTTGAAAAGTCTAAGAATGGTCCAAATTTCATTTCCCATAAGCTTTATAATGTGTTACCTAATGAGATTAAGAAGTTGAATGAAAAGCAGTTCAGGAAGAGGATTAATGAAATATTGGTGACAGGTGCATTTTGGAATGTGCAAGAGTTCCTTTCCAGTGATTTCAAATTTTAAAGTTATAGTATATATTTTCAATGTACTTTTATTTTCTCTGATGCGAAATGATATTTCTTATCATTTAAAAGTTTAATATTTTAACATGTTATACCTTGCAGTTAAATTTTTAATACACTTTTATTTACTTTGACAGCGAAATGGTATTCATATCATTTAGGATTTTAATATTTTTTATATCGTATTGTTGTACAGTGGATTACATTTATATTCTCTATTGATATCACTGACTTGTGTAATACAATGTAGTTTGTAACATAACACCAATAAATTATCTATCTATCTATCTTTCCTTTGCTCTTAGCCGAGCACTTTCGGCATTTTTGCAGCTTAAACAAATAGGAGTGGCAATGTCGTTTGGATCAAAGATTGTAGAGTAGAAATATAGGAAACGCCCTCATATCTCTAGTGCTAAAAACGTAAAAACCGACTACATTTTGGCCAGTGAAAACACATTTGACAATGAGGTGGCGCTGAAAACGTACCGTCAGTACAGAAAAACTGTTTATGTTCGACTGCATCATAAACACTTTATTTATGAATTCGTTTAGAGTCCATAATTGACTACTTTATTGGACACCACTTTATTGGACTCAACTGTCACTATCATTCTGTCAAATAAATATACTAGATACAAACAATACTTTATTCAAGGAAAAAGAATTGAAATTCGACCTAAAAACGAAATCATGAATTACTATTCTAAACATTAGTTTGGTAGTGAATATTAAAAACACATTCTTTCTCATTTTAAAAATGCATGCCTGAGGAAGTCGAGCTCGAAGTGGAAGCACAGTTTTCGATCTGCAATACTCTTGATGCTTGAAGCAACTACTTCCTGGCCCAATATTATGGTGGCAACACTTATTTTAGTACTTTTTGATTCATCTAGGTAGTCCATAGCGAAGAACTTTTGTGAGCTTTCAATTCACTATTGAAGTAAGCCAGAATACTGTCTTCTGTCGATTTTACAATTTTCTTTGTTTTACACCACTTGTTATAGGCCGCATACATATTTTCATAAGCACTTTTAGATTTAGTGGGTAAGAGAGATTCTTTGGCGCTTACGGCTGAATTTTCTACACTTTCTTCTGCAGTACTATCTATTTTTTGAATTATTATGACGTTTGTCACAAAATTACTTAGAGCATAGAATATCAGGAAGGAGCTTTTTCGAATAAATGTGACGGGAATTGTGCGACGGAAACGGCCATATTGGTCTTCCAAATTCTGATTTGAAAAGTGGCAGACAGGGTCGTGACACTCTCTTACCCCCACTCCAAATCGCATATTTAGTTTTAATCGCATCGATAAGATGACTCTGTAGACGCAAATATTACAATGTTTGATCTATAGATGACTCTGTTGATCGTTTGAACCCGTGGAACATAGATATTTATGTTCTAATAACAGATAACAGAATCATAAATAAAAAAGAAATTAATTTGTCAAATATCAATGTCACTGTTGTCTTCAATGAATATGTAGAAATTCGAATAATAAAGCTCAGCTGAAAATCTCACCTTCGAAAGAAGAATTTCTTCAGAGAAATCGAGTGATTAGTAAAAGAAAACGTGTTGGGACAGTTCAAGATATCTTCCAAAAAATGGTATTGAAAACTTATTGTGTATTTGGATGTGAGGATGTTGTTAGTAAGAGACATCGATTTCCTAAAACTAAGACAGCTCTTTTTAAAGAGTGGGTTGAAATCATCAAGCCAAAATATTAACAAGATTTATCTGTTGAGATATATAACAGGTATTATTTATGTGATGCTCATTATAGATGATTTACCTATTCGAAAATTAGTTTGTTTTCCCAAACCCAAAGATAAAAGATATAAGTCATTGTATTTAGTTGACTCAAATAGATGTGAGGAGTTGAAATATAATTACCATTCAAATAAGGGGTATGTGAACAAGAAATGTACTGTGTTGAATAAACATAATTTTTCTAATTTCTTACAAACTTATCTCAATGCTTGTGATTTTAATGAACATTGGATTTTTAAGATTTTGAGTAGATGGAGGAAGGAGTTGTATAAATCTGTATCAAACATTCACATACATCTGCTATTATTGAAGAAGTATTTCCGATATAATTTTTCATTTTAGGTCTTAAGCTCACGGAGGCAACTTATGTAGCAAACCAGTCTTCAACAGCCTTATTGGTGATATAGGCGTAAATGTCAAGTTTTATGGCGATCTCACCAATCAGATAGAAGACCGATTTGCGACATAAGTTGCTTCCGTGGAATCATCAAATAAAATAATTCGAATTCGCGCCAAAGCGCTTATTTGAATTTCGCGCTAAATTCAATTTTTTATATCGATAAGTTGGGTCTCTATAATTCATAATTCAAATCGCATCGTGTAGATGGCGGCGGCAAACAGCGTTTTTCACCATATTAGGGAAGTGTCGTATCTATATGATTCTGTTATCTGTGGTGGCAGACTTGGAAGTCAAATGGTTCTGTTATCTGTGGCCAAATGAACAAAGTGATGTTTTAACTCAATTTTGGTAATTTGAATTCTTGAAATTTGCTAGAAATAAGGATTTTGGAAATTTTAGCGTGAATAATTTATAGGTAGGTGATTTTTTAAGCTGAATATCAGGTATTAATTATGAGTTTCTGTGGTTGAGTTCGGCTTAGCGACTTTTCAACTCTGAGCACGTCAAGTGTATTTCAATCGCGTTCGACTTCGATCTCTGAGTATTCCCTTTTCTGTTCGGGTCGTGACGGAGCATGTTCTCCGATCACGCTCGCACTTCCCCGAGTTTGCTGATAGAGAACGATGGGGATCTGTCAAGTGTGAAGTTGTAACTGCCGTCAGTGACAAAAACCAACGAGTAGCTCTTTGAAAAACTGCCCCTGCCGCCATAATGGAAAACAGAATGATTTTTTCGGACTGTGGAACTGAATATGAAGCAAAAATCTCGAAGTTATTGATATTAGAATGATGCCGTATTTGAGAAAATTTGAAGATGTTTTTTAGATTTCAGAAAAATTTTCTGCGGAATCATTAAAGCAATGTAGAATTCAATCTGATATTGAAGACAAAAGTTGGTACCATTTCAGATGCCTTCACTTTCCTCTTCCTCATAATCCAAAAAAAGTTCAACACCAAATCTTATAATAGCATGGTTCAAATTCATTTTGCACTTTCAAATATCAGATAAATTTTTAAACAAAAAAAAATCAAATAGTACAAATAATAGCATATAAATAAATGAATAGGTTATTACTATTTATTTCTTGGTACATAATTGAATCACACAAGCTAGCAGCACCTCTAGTCAATGGTGACGGCAAACTGAGCTCAGCACAATGACTTCAGTACCCAGTACCAAATTTCTGTTAAACGTTGGTCGTTGTTTTTTTGAGCTCCGAGGAACTGCGGGAATCTTGAAAGCACCCAAAACAATTTTCAAATTCTCTCATTCTTACATATGTCGTGTTCTACCATATTTCGAAATGATCACTAATTGTTTTTACAAATTGCACTTATCGAATGCATATTACGTCGTTGGTTTTCACCAATATTTCTATAAAATTATTTTCGGAGTGCCAAAATAGGACGCGGCAAAAAGTTGTCAACTCGTCTTGACAACCATTTGAAACTCCTAGGTGATGTCGACAGGGAACTCCCAATACGTTCGGGTTTGAAAATGACCGGGAACGAGATCTACTGATGACGTCACGTTCCCCGTGCTCTCTCCGTTCGATCTGTAGAACTTCAAGCCGAACTCAGCCCGTATTTCATGACATAACAAGGTTATCCCATGACAATAACACTCCATGGGCGTAGGTGATGTTAAGTCATAGACCTTAATACCATTAAGTATATAGCCAAGCAGTGTTAGGCGGGGTGAATTTCCGCTTTGATTATCAATTTGAACGAGCGTGACCTTACGTCAGTGCTTTCCTAATTTTTTTGATTAATCAGAATCAACTGATTATTGAAGTTAGTTTTTTGGAAACTTCATTGTCCTACGCCACTGTTGAAACGGAAATATATGTCGGCCATATTTCTCCTCTATTCCGGTCAAATTGAAATGAGCAATATGCTCCTTCCTGTTATTCTATATTCTAAGCAAAATTAGGCAAGTAAACAACTGTGTTTACTAAGGTTGCTAAGGTCGCTGGTTACTAAGGTAAGGAAATCAAAAGCACACTTAATGTTTTTCAGTAATAAGCCATTTCAGAAAATAAAATTTCTGCATTGCAGTCCAACATAAAGCTTTGTATGCAACTCGTACATAATTAGGCTTTATGAACTTGCCCAAGTTATTGGCCTCGCTCGCTTTGCTCGCTCTGCCATAAACTTTTGGACTCGTCCATAAAGACCTAATTTATGTACTTGTTACATAAATAGCTATTAAGCATTTTTCTGATTTATAATTGAAGGGCGCGAAATTCGAATTCTATTCCTTGTATTGAATTTTAATATCGACTTTGTTGAAACCAGAAAACAAACATCCTGAACGACAAAGCAAAAGTATGGTTTCGTTTTGTGACCAGGATGTTAGTTTTAATCTGAACATTGTTTGGAATCAATTGATATTGGAGAAGCAACCTCAAAATTAAATGGAAAAATCAATCATAAACAAACACACAAATCAAATTTCAGTATATTTCATCAAAATCTCAGATCAATCAGCAATTCCATTGAACAAATTGAACAAATTATACAAGAAAATCAGGATATACAAATATTTTGTTTTACAGAACACTGGAAAAGTGAAGCAGAATTGGCATGTTATACAATTGGAGCGTTTAACATGAAAGCTAATTTTTGTAGGGCTTCAGGATAACATGGAGGAGTTGCAATCTATACTAGAGACAATTTCCATGCCTTAGACAGAGCAGATATAGCCAAAGTTTCCATAAAAGGGCAATTTGAATGTGCTGGAGTGCAATTTCATCAGAATGGAAAAAAATGGGTATGTATTGCTATTTATAATGATGGGAATACAGAACTTATGATTAAACAACTAACACCGATATTTGAAGAACTTGCCCATACTGACAATCAAATTATTCTGATGGGAGATTTCAACATTGACATGTTGCAAGAATCCAGGAGAAGGTGTGATTGGCTGAATTTTTTGAATTCTTACAATATTAAACAAAATGTGTTCGAACCAACAACTTCAACATGTTTAGATGGCGTGTACACTAAAGTTGATTGCCAAGCTTCTACTAATGTCATGCATTATCATGTTTCAGACCATGCTGCACAAAAAATTACATTTGGAACTAATTGCAAAAAACAACACGTCCACAGACGAATTTTCTCACACGAAAATCGAGAAAAACTCAAAAAATTTTTAGCTGAACAAGACTGGACACCAGTCTACAACATCAGTAGGGAAGATGTTGATTTACAATTCAACACATTTCTAGAACTGTACCAAAACAATTTGAACAGAGCGTGTCCATTAGTTAGGATCACAAAAGAATCCAAGCACCTAAAAAATTTTACAACTGATCCCACAATCAAAGAATTAAAGAATAGGCTTGACATCTTACTGCTCCTAAGTCAGAAAGATTCAGCATTCAAGAAGGAATATAGTGAAATTAAAAAGCAGTATGATAGTGCACTCATCCAACAGAAAAAAGCTAAGTTTGAAAAAATAATAGAAGATTCTGATAATAAAAACAAAGCCATCTGGACAGTAATCAATTCCCTGAAGAACAATGCCAAAACTAATTTTTTTCCATCCGATGATAGAAGTCCAAATGTAATTGCGAATGAATTTAATGAATACCTGGTTAATATAGCCTCAAATATGACCAAAGATTTAACAAAAAACGTTGAGGTGAATGCTACACTAAAGATAGACAGGTCACTTTACATACAGATATTAGGTACATGAAAATGATGTAAGATTGATAGTTAAAAATTTGAAGAATAATAAACACACATGCGGAATCGATGAAATATTAAACTACACAATAAAGGCTACAATAGATGAAATAATACATCCATTAACATTCATAGTGAATAAATTCGCTGAGGTTTGGAGTATTTCCATCTAAACTAAAAATAGCTGTTGTAAAACCTATACATAAAAAAGGAAATGCAAATGACTACACAAACTACAGACCTATCAGTATTCTCCCTTCATTCTCCAAAATATTTGAACTTGCCTTTTGCAGCCAACTTATGACATTTCTCTTGGAAAATATGATTTTGGACAAAAACCAACATGGATACCTCAAAGGTAAATCAACACAGACAGCGATATTTAGCTTCGTAAAACGAGTCACTGAGGCATTTGAGGACAGAAACTTGGCAATGGGTTTATTTCTGGATCTTTCAAAAGCTTATGATTGTCTCGACAGTAAGATTTTGATTGCAAGGATGAAGAAGTATGGAATAGAAGGACCAGCATTGGAATGGATAAAGTCTTATTTTGATGGAAGATCACAATTGGTTGAATGTCAGTAGTAGCGGGTATGATGTATAAATACATATCGTACCGACATCTGACAGAGAAACGAGAACCAACTTGTTTTCACCAAGAAATTGAACAAAAATTTCAATAATCAGCAACTAGAACGAGCTTGATAAACAAAAGGCGGTACCAGAATTAAAACATTCAAAACCTCTTTGATCAAAAGGGCAAAGAGGAATCTTTGAAAATGGCCATCTGACATCTCACAAAATATCATATATTTCTGCAAATGTCCCTCGAATTAATATTTTAAGGTCTTAAGGCCTTAAAAACACTTTTGAAACACAGATGGCGCTCACATCACTTTAGTCGCTTCGTAACCTATCTTTCTACTCTATAATCTTTGGTTTTGATATTAACGACATTCTATGCCCAGTTTAATAACCAAACCTAAAAACCCTTTAATTTTAAAGCTTCCTTCAACCCTACTAAAAATGACAGTAAAGGAAGCTTTAAACTCAAGGTGACTTCAAATTTAATTATGAAACTGGGCCTTACCACATTCTAGTTCAAAAGTTCCAAAATTTCAGGAAATTAATTCATGGCCAACCGACCGCTTTCATAAAAGTGAATAGACTATATGAATATTTAAAGAAAACAGAAACACCTTGTGGAATCTGCGTTGTAACGTAGTTACCTCGGAGAAAACTTATCTCGAGCGCCAGCTATTCTTTTCACTAGGAAGAATAGCAAACCTACCAGAGTAGCTGCTAGTCGGAGACAGATTTCGCTGTTATCTAGGGTGGTAGCGATAACGAAGTAGTCAAAATCAAATTATGTACCTACTAGTTTATTCACACCTTCGGAAACTGATCATATGTACAACGGAGATATGTGTAGGTATGAAATATGAGCGAATCTATCAGCAAACATACATTCGGGAAATTCTATCCGGTCACGAGCACTTTATAAAGTTTATACCGGGTGCAGTGAAAAATCAAAGGTTGTTCAATAAAATGCGCCAACCAGAACTGACGAAATGAATACTAAGGATGACCTCGCGAAGTGAAATGACTTGTTATACGGAATCGGGATGTAATTAGTTGTATGTCTCCAATGAAAAGGTACACAACCAGAGCGGATCTATTCGAGACTTTTATTCGCTACCCCAAGGGCTAACGCTTCATGACTGATAGCGAAGAAAAGGTCTATTTTTAGCGCAACTACGGGATTTCACTGACGACGGGCGGTATCTCTTATTCTCTACCCCAAGGGCTTACGCGCCATGACTGATAGAAAAGAAGAGATTTCGAGTTCAACACTTATGACGCGGAACGCGAACAGGGGGGTTGACGGGACTTTCCCTTCAGTACCCCAAGGGCTTACGCGCCATGACTGATAGCGAAGGGAAAAGTTAGACTCGCGAAACAGGGTAAAGTACGATAAAATATAACAGAAAGCGATACAGTACAGCAGTGTCAAAGAAGTAACCGGTGTAGGTCTAATTAAGGAACTGAACGGTAAAGACGGGGACCTACCTCCTTTATTTCAGGCACTCGCGGAAAACAAATGAAAACTAAAAATTAATTCCTAATAGCACTAATACTTGCAACACAAAATTATTTTTAAAATTGTTGGCTTGTCGTGCACACAATTGACGTCGAATCGCAGAAAAGTACGGAGCGTAAAAGAGTCAAAGTGAAAGAGCAGAAATCAAAAAGTAAAAGAGACCGTCGTGGGGAAAATCTGCTTTTATAGGCAAATCCCCCCACACGTTAAAAATCTGAAAATTCCAGAATGCGACAAGAATGAAAAACGTCGTCAGCTCCGGTTTATCGCATATCAACATCAGAAAAACGTCAAAATCTTCAACGGAATGCAAGAAAAACAACGTTAAACACAGATAAACGGTTTTTTACATTTACTCTGACTATCGGAATGAATGTACTGAATATTTGAGAATTAAATATTTTCAAAGGCGGAAATTTGAAATGAAAGGAATGCACTAAAATGAACTCCAATTTTTCTCAGAAAACTGAAGATCATTACAGCGTACATACTATCACATTTGACCTAACTGAAACATTGCCCACATCTGAGATCCACAGGGGTGAACATGGTGATTTAGACGTGAAATTCATTCACGCTTTACGAAAGCCTACCACCGAAACAAAACTTCGGTAAATCAGCTGAAAGAAGATGTCGCAACCCCAAGAGTCACAACGGGACAATTTTTAAATTGATTCTTTTCTATCCCATCAGAGGGGCCATTGTGCCCCAAAATTGGCGAAAATTGGATATGAATCGAGTGTTACATAAGAGGTGTGGAAAGTGAGGAGAATCTCCTTATTCGGTAGGATTCTATTCATATGGGACTCACCCCAGCCGTTCTGAAAGGAAATACTGATAATGTCTTTCATGGTGGCTCTTAAGCTCTGCGCACATTTCGTTTCTATTTAATTATATTCAGTTCAAAATGTGAGATGGAATTTACTTACTGAAAGGATGGATTTGGAATCGAATTTCTTCGTTTCTCTATCCTACACCCCTATACTCAGTTCCTTGAAATTTATGTCGAATTGCAGTTATTCAGTGTGAAGTGCACATACACTGACTGACACTAAAATAAACAGTTCGCATATTTCAATAAATTCACTGGTTTCTAAGATGTTCTAAGTTTTTCCATTTATCAATGTACTATAAAACTTACCAAAACGAATCATGTGACGAAACCATCAAAGGCTATCAAATTAACCACGAAATATTTGTCGGAAAGATAAATGGAAATTATGAGATTTTGTAGATCTAACAAATCCTATATACTATGATTCTATATAGTACGAGGATATATTGAAGAACCAAATAAAATTTTAATGTCAAAATATTAATAAATATTAATATTTTATTGCTCAACATATTCTCTTCTTAATTGGATACATTTATTACAGCGAACCTGCAATGTATCTAGACCTTTCAAAGAAAATGTTTCTTCTTGCTCTGCAAACCAGACCTCTACAGCTTTTATTACCTGCTCGTTGGAAGAAAATTAAAGACCTTTTACACTTTTTTTCAGTTGAGAAAAGAGATGACAGTCGGATGGAGCCAAATGTGATGAATAAGAGGGGTGTTCTAGTAATTCAAACTCCAAATCACGAATTTTTTGCATGGCAACATGAGATTTGTGTGCAAGGACGTTGTCCTGCAAAAACAAAACACTTTAGGATAGCTTTCCGCGTCTTTTCTCATTAATTTTTTCCCACTTTGTGGTCAGTAATGTCGAATAGTAATCTCCGGTTATTGTTATACCCTTATCCAATAAATCGATCATGATTACTTCATTGCAATCCCAAAAAACTGGAGCAAAAACTTTTCCAGCAGATTTTTTGACACGAAACTTCTTAGGTTTTGGAGAACCAGAGTGTCGCCGTTCCATCGATTGTTGCTTTGTTTCTGGATCGTAGAAATGGACCCAAGTCTGATCCATCGTAACAATTCGGTTCAAGAAGTGTACATCGTTTTCAAATCGAGCACAGATCGAACGCGATGCTTCTGCCCTTGCACGCCTTTGGTCAAAATTTAAACATTTGGGGATACATTTTGCAGCAATCTCCTTGTGGTGAATAAATTGTAAAAAGCACACTTAACATTCAACTCCTTAAATATTTTATTTACTCTGTGACAAAGACCAGGTAAGTATGGAAACTTAAAGTAGGAAGAAACGGTCGTGGTAGAAGGAACATTGACTATACGACTTCCGTTGGATGTGTGTTTATTTATTATTCTTTTAATTAAGTATGTGGGATAGTTATTCTGCTTCGATATGTTTTCAACTTTATCTTATGAAACATTTTGTTGCTTAGTTTTAAAGCTCTTCTTATCAAATTCTCCAATATATTAGTTTTTTGTTGCATGCTATGATTGATGTATAAATTTATGCATTTGTTAGTACTTATTGGTTTAGTGTACCAGTCAGTAATAATACTAGAATTTTCTAACTACCAATAAATCTAAAAAAGGTAAACTATTGTCCTTTTCTACTTCAGTAGAGAAGTTTACTTTTTTTAGATTTATTGATAGTTAGAGAAAATTCTACTCACTCTGCCTGAGCGAGTGAAGCATCGTACAACCACCAACGAAAAGCACATAGCTTTTGCAACATGGAACGTCAGAACCTTGTTAGACAACCCCAAGGCCGACCGACCAGAGAAGCGTACTGCCCTAATCGATAAGGAACTGCAACGAACATCAATTGCAATAGTTGCCTTAAGCGAGACACACTTTTTTCTAACTAACCGAAAATCCAGTTGGCGTCTCAGAACGTTTAAACGTTCTGCTGTTTTGAACAGCTTGAACAAACGCAACAACGTCATCTAAGACAGATAATGCACATCAGATGGTTCCACAAAGTTTCGAATGCAGAAGTCTTGCAACACGCGAGTTGTACAACAATTGACACTCAAGTAACGAGGGCCCGACTTAGATGGAGCGGCCACATTCTGAGGATGCAAGACACAAGACTCCCCAAAATAACTCTGTATAGTGAATTCACAGAGGGCTCGGAAACCAGGAGGCCAGTATAAGCGGTTTAAGGATATACTACATCAATCCCTAAAGTCAGATAATGCTAATCATAACCGGGAACAACTAGCGTTAGATAGATCACAGTGGAGATCTTTGGTCCACAGTTATAATGGAGACTCGAGAAGAATACAGCGGCTGCCAGATCTGGTTGGTGACTATCCATGCCAGGAATGTGGAAGGATCTGTAGGTCGCGGTTGGGTCTCTTCAGTCACAGGAGGGCTCACAGTCGCAATAAGCCGTAAGGAACTATAAGCCTGTACTTTTTTTTTGTCTTTTTGTAGATTTATTCTAGGTAACGGGATACAGCAATGAATGAACCTTCAAAAAATAGTTGAGCCATATGTTCTCCCTTGCCTTAACCTGCTCGAGAATCCAATATTTCAGCAAGATAATGCTCGACCTCATGTTGCCAGACTTAGTTTAAGCTTATTTGAAGCGACTCATGCGAATCTTTTGCCATGGCCGCCCAGATCCCCCGATCTTTCGCCCATAGAGCATGTTTGGGACATCATGGGTAGAAGGCTTGGAAATTTACCCCAGCCCCCACGTACTTTGACGGCTCTGAGACATGAAGTACAAATAGCTTGGGATAGTATCCCTCAAGAAGAAATAAACCATCTTCTTGCGTCAATGCCAAGACGTGTTGGGAGTGTATAGATAACCGCGGTGGACAAACAAATTATTAGCAAATTTTATAAAAAAATTATGAACCCTTCGTTTTTTTTTCTCCAAATTTTAATGATTTACTCCTTCCTATACTATATATGTTCTACTCTACCAAAAAAAAAATTAAAATTAAACGGCTCCTTCTGGGTGTTGCAGTTTGTTTGTCAGTTAGTATATATAAAAATGAATACGAAATAATGATCTCCGACGTCAAAAAAACTCATCAAAATCTGTGCGAATAACTTTTTGAAAGTTATTTTTAAAAAAAATTCAATTTCAACACCTCCTATCTCTCCGAAAAGAAGCATTTTCGAATACCGGTTTACATGGACTTGAAATTGTTTTGTCACTTGAATACTTCAACAAAACTAAATTATTTTAGCAACATTCAAATCAGTAGATTTAGTTAGTTTAGTTTTCATTTCACTGTTAGAACTTTGATAAGCTTAAATAAAAAATAACATACATCGTATTTTCAGTTACCTATAACTGTTGATTTTCATTTTCAGATTACAATTCCCTCAATCGATGAGAAAATGGTCCAGTTTTGTGATGTAGCTTTTCAGTTTTCGCCACAGCACTAAAAACCGTCTAACAGAGAAAAGGAACTAATACCGCTTTCCTTGTTTTCTTGTTCATAAAATATAATATTTTATTAAAATACCAGGCTTTATTTTCTATTCGTCATCTTATGTAATAATAAATAATTGGATATGCTGGTGTGCTGAGCTCTCGTAATTTTGGCACGTTCTTTTGTTGATATGGTGGAATTGGATGTCAGTAATTGCGAGGCATAATAAGTTTATGGCATCTTGATAGTCAGGTTCCTTCCATCCAGCCATGAGAAAAATGTTAATGAGAAAACAGCCCGCTCATGACCTTTGCTATTTATACCGATTTGATGGCGATAATCTAAGAGAGTTCTTTTTGTGTATTGATATTTTTCTGAAAGAATGGTGTTATTGTGAAAAATGGTAAAAAGTAATAAAGATTATTCTGGTACTCAATTTGGAGTTGACAATACAATAAAAAGGTAATAAAATCGTTATCATTGAAAAATATTTAGCATATGGAAAAATCGGAATAGAAGTTCAAGGGTACGACACTCTCACTACGGCCCTGGCAGACAAAAAGGCCCGACACTCTATTGACTATCTCTCTCGGCTTGCGTGTATCTATTGCTGTGCGCTTTCCATTTTGAGTTCAGAGCTGTATTCGGGTTCGGCTTTCGGACAGTCCGAGAATGGTTCATGGTTCATGGTTCTAGAACTGCGCAGAGGATTTTATACTAGGGCGCAACAGTTTTGGAACAATTCTCGGACCGTCCAAAAGCCGAACCCGAATACAGCCCAGTTCAGTGGCGAAAATACACTGCGCAAAAAAATTAACGCACATTATGGAAATCTCAAATTTATTCTACAACTGAAGGTGTTCTCAATGATAATTATTTTTATCAGAATTATGTATGAATATGTTATCCACTTTCAACGGTTTTCTTCAATACAGATGTTTCTTCCCAGCATGAGTAAAAAAAGATGATATTATCAGATTTTGAATGTATTGGCTCCATTCTTAAATCAGTTGTTCTCAATCAATTCTAGTGATCAATAGTTTTTCTTTCGTTTGATTTCTACACTCGATCGCAATGCAACGCGAAACACGCAATTTGACCCAAGAGGAATGTGCCCAAGCGGTAGTTTTGCGAGAAGAAGGGTGGACATACACAAGAATTGCAGAAAGGTTTGGAGTTTCCCATACAAGTGTGTCCAGAATGTTGCTGCGATTCAGGGAGACAGGTATGGATGTCCGAAGACCAGGATAGGGTAGACCACGGGTAACAACTGCCATTCAAGAACTTTACTTGAGAGTTTCTTCGTTGAGACAACGGTTTGCAACCGCTCGCCTCCTTCAAATTCAGCTTGAGCAAACTCATGAGGTGCAAATTAGCACTCAGACAATAAGCAATCGGTCTCAGAGAATATGATTTAAGGCCTCGTGTCGCGGCAAGAGGCCCAGCTCTTACCCCAGCCCATCGAGGGGCACGTTTGGATTTTGCGAGAGAGCATATCCATTGGGAAGAGGCCGATTGGGAAAGAGTTCTCTTCACAGATGAGTCTAGATTCTGCCTCTACCATTGTGATCGACCCTTGTATACAGACGTCCACATGAAAGATATGCTCAGTGCAATTTCCTGAATACTACTGAATTCGGGGCAGGATCGATTATGGTATGGGGTGGAATATCTTTGACTGCTCTAACAGACCTAGTGGTCGTTGATAATGGAGCTATGAATGCTGATAAGTATATATAATAAGGAACATTCTTGAAGAGCATGTAGTGCCATTTGCCCCATACATTGGTGAAAATTTCATTTTTATGGACGATAATGCCAGACCCCATCGTGCGCGCATCGTTAGGAGTACCTTGAAGAGGTTGAAGTCTCTCGAATGGAATGGCCAGCAAGAAGTCCAGATCTCAATCCGATTGAGCAGGTATGTGACAACCTCAATAGAAGGCTGAGAAGTTCAGAAAATCATCCAGCTACTCTTAATGACTTAGGAATCCAACTTGGAGAAATCTGGGAAGGATTAGATCAGAACATTTTAAGATCACTCATTTTGAGTATGAACCGTCGTTGCCGAGCTGTAATTAACGCAAGGGGTGGAAATACCAAGTAGTGAATCAGCATTTCAGTATTTTGAAAATTGTTCATTTCTCTTCTTTCACATAAGATTCGGTGAAATCCTGAATTTTTCTTCCATTTAATGTGTCTTGTTTCGTTCAAAACCTCCCCGAGAGAACATAAAAAATAAGTTATAAAGTCAATGTAACTTTCATTAAAATTGAGATTTTCAGAATGTGCGTCAATTTTTTTGCGCAGTGTATGAGAGCCAACTAAATTTCCCTCTATTTATTGTTCCAAGTCAAATTTTGACAGAAAAGAAGAAAGATTTCAGAATTTTAATACTTGTATTCCCACGATTAAGAATCATTACAATAACTAATTAGCTTCGCATCGTTCGGACAAGGGCAACTTCGCGCGGGAAAGTATCACTTTCCGCACTTGTTAGAAAAATAACTATTATATCCGAGTGTACTTTTTTTTGTCACTTGGTATATGTCAGAATTGAGTAATTACATCGGCATATTTTGTATGTTTACAATTCAATAAATTTGAAGAGACGAATCGAATGCCAATCAAACATGTTTTTTCTCCGAAAGAAAGCAAACTTTTAATATCCTTTATGGTGATCGCTTCTGAATGCGCCCATCGCAATCAATTCTTTCATTAGTCAATTGAAAGTTGTTGCGAAAGGTGCCAGTTCTATCTAGTAAATCTATAATTTCACTCAAGCTATATTGATTCCATAATGAATCTGAGTGTCTTTTTAAACACAACGATGATTCTTCATTTTCATAATCTTTCCACAATGCATCGAGAAAATAAATACTCACGAAAATCGAATCGAAGTGATATGAGTTTCACTTTTCGAGCGTACATTGATCTAGACGAATTTCATTCCAGTTTGAATGGTGGGGATTATTTCAAAAAAAATTTCTGTCCTTTCATCAGTCTGGGTTCGAACAGAAGTATGGAAAACTGGAGTAAGAACTTCCCTTTCCCCCTCAGAGAAGCATTTATTTATTCTGAAAGCTATAAGGACGTTCCTAAGAAAATTTCATTTTTACGAAGTACAGATTTGCATAGATCTACTTTGCCAACTGTAATCTTCCTAAATAACGCTGTGGAGAATTCAGATATTTTGGAAGAATTCACCGAAACTTTATTAGAGCTTCAAGTATTCGTCTGGATGGTAGTATTTTATCGTGAAGGAATAAAAACCTTATCGTATGACCCCTTAAAGAAAACATATTATGGTTTGAATGAATACTTGGATTACGTTGAGGCGTCTGAAAAACTCGCTTCTAACCTTCATCAATACAAACTACAACTAGCCCTTTTCTTGAATCCTCCCAGGATAATCAAGGACGAAACTGGAAAATGGCATTCAGATGCCGAATTCTTCTGGCGAAGAATAATACAAGACCTGAACGCTACGACAGAAATTGTTGAAACAACGCCATACGATCTGGATGCTGCAAAGATTGCTGTCATGAATGGCAAGGCACATTTTTGTCCACTCAGTTACTTCAGAACCAGCATTCCTGAAAATTTGGACTTCACCGCACCTAATGCTATAGAAGATTTGGTTGTTTTGGTACCTAATTCAGAGTTGATTCCAAAAAGTACCTATATTTTCATGGTCTTTTCGAAAACAGTGTGGTTTTACTTATTTTTCTCAATTATTTTACTGCTTCTATTCTTGCTGGTGGTGAACAAGATGCGCAAATTTTATAGGAGAGAGACATCATCTATAGTTTTGGATATAATAAGTTTGCTGCTAGGTAAATCCATCAGAATACATCCTCATTACAATTGGCTGGAAAAGTGTTACCTGTGTCTGTCTCAAATGATCAGTATTGTCATCATAGCCGCGTTCAATTCTGCTTTGATTTCTGCAATTCTGATTGATAAACATAAGGGCCAAATAAATACACTCAGTGATCTTAAAGAGTCTCAGTTGTCGATTTATGCCTTACCTGATTTGAAGTACTACGTTGAGGAATTCACACCAATGTTTAAGCCACAGTTGGTGAAAATACCAAGAAGAAATTATAGTTCTTTACTAGAGAATAAAATTCATCAACAAGCTTTAGTAGTGCCCCGTTCTTTGTCACAAGAAGCACTAGGTATGATCAATGACAAAGGTTCTAATTTTTCATACAGAATCATGCATGAATCACTTCTTTCTGGGTTTTCTACGTATTTTTTCACGAAAGATTCTCCGTTTGTTAAAATAATCGACAAAATGGCGCTGAGAAAGTTTCAATTCGGTTTGGACCTGAAGGATTTGAGGAAACTGAAAGAAGCACCGCGCAAATTCACTGCAAAGAAGAGAAATATTCCGCTATCTCTGTCACAACTCGGAGGAATTTTTGTCTTTTGGCTTGTCGGAGTTGGTATCTCAATAATAGTGTTTTTAGCAGAAAGGTTTCATATACTAACTTATTAGAGTTTTTATCTTGTTCATTCAATGTGTCGTTTTTGAAAGAATAAATGTTGTGCACCTGCAGACCGAATTTTTTTAAATCTTTTCATTTGTCGTGAAGAACCTCTAGGCAGAATCTCAAGGTAACAGTGGTGAAACATTCGACGCTGATGCCCTCGAGCAATCGTAAAAAAAATCCTTGAGGCTTAGGGAAGGAAGCATATTTTAACAAACTAAAAAAATATGAAAATATGGGTAGAATTACATAAAAATAGAAATGCATATAAGTGAATTTTTATTTGTTTGAATTAGGCTGTCGAAACATTCCAGATGGTAGTATTATAATTTTATCACAAAAAAAAATTATAACGAAAGTTGTTGGGAGTCTAACTCCCGACTATAACAAAACAGTTTAATAAATAATTTCTCTCCTCAACCTCAACAAAAACTGACAGTTCCTATACTAATTTTCTAACGAAAAGTCAATTATTTTTTAAAGCAAGTATTTTTCTTTCGTATCAGACACTTTTCGTTCACTGTTCGTCACTGAGATACAAATACGACAGCGGT
This sequence comes from Coccinella septempunctata, assembly GCF_907165205.1. Taxonomy (NCBI): domain Eukaryota; kingdom Metazoa; phylum Arthropoda; class Insecta; order Coleoptera; family Coccinellidae; genus Coccinella; species Coccinella septempunctata. The sequence continues at coordinate 4,978,271 of NC_058190.1, read as the reverse complement.
GATTAATAGTTATTTTTGTATCTAGTGCGCGAAATGCTACTTTGGTGATCGAGGTGTGCGAAGTAAGTATTTCGCACACTACTTCGCGCACGGTGTCATGGTAACGAAGGAAAATGAAAAAGAGGGTCACTTCGCATATTGTTGTCAATACGCGAACCTTGTCATTTTTTGACGTTTGTAGAAAAATGAATTTTTTTGTGAATTCAAAACGTGGTTCGATTATTATAAGTGTTCGTTATAATCAGGAATGGATAGGAAATCGACAATAACGGTGACCTAGAGGCAAAAACAAACGTGTAGCTACTTGCTTTCAAAAACGTATATAGGGTTGTGTTCAAAATCAAGGGTGTTATGATTTTGTAAAAAAGAGTAGTAGACTGTATTACCAGATAACTGAGTTGGAGATGGCATAAAAACATTTATTGTACATATATCGTTCACAATCATAAAATGAATAAGTCCCCTGCATGAAGCTAATACGGTAGTAAAAAAAAAATATTAACAACATCCATAGACTCAGAGGAACATTATTCATCTAAAAGCATTATGATTGATAATCAAAAGTTATTCAAATGAGAAATCAGTCTTAGACTTTGAGAAAGTTCAATAAATTCAAAATAAACACAACTGTTTACAGGGAGAGAGAACAATCAATGAAAATGAGCCTCTTTGTTTCATCAGAAAAACATTCATTCATTCATTGCTGTATCCCGTTACCGGGAATAAATCTACAAAAAGAAGAAGAAAGAAAAAAAAAAATAATTCGAACAGACTTGTAACTTCTTAGTGCTAGTTGCGACTGTGTGCCCTCCTGTGACTAAAGAGACCCAACCGTGACCTGCAGATCCTTCCACACTCAGGGCATGGATAGTCTCCAACCAGATCTGGCCGCCGCTGTATCCTTCTCGATTCTCCATTATAACTGTGGACCAAAGACCTCCACTGTGACCTGTCTATAGCTAGTTGTTCCCAGTTATGATTAGCATTAACTGATTTTAGGGATTGATGTAGTGTATCCTTAAACCGCTTATACTGGCCTCCTGGTTTCCGGGCTCCCTCAGTGAGTTCGCCGTATAGAGCTATTTTGGGGAGTCTTGTGTCTTGCATCCTCAGAATGTGGCCGCTCCATCTGAGTCGGGCCCTCGTTACTTGAGTCTCAACTGTTGTACAACTCGCGCGCTGCAAGACTTCTGCATTCGACACTTTGTGGAACCATCTGATGTGCATTATCTGTCTTAGATGACGTTGCTGCGTCTGTTCAAGCTGTTTAATATGTCGCCTGTAGGGAGTCCAGCTTTCGCTTCCGTAAAGAAGCGTTGGAAGGACCACTGCTCTGTAAACAGCTGTCTTGGTCTTCAGATTGAGGTCGTGATTTTGGAACACTCTGTCCTTCAGCTTCCAGAATGCCCGTGATGCCGAATTGATACGGTTGTGTATTTCCGTGTCAAGGTTAGCCCTAGTATTTATGAAGCTTCCCAAGTATTTGAACTGCTCGACCTGTTCTAGAGTTTCATTGTCCAGGCTGATATCTGTTTGAAGGCTTTCTGGCGGACTTACCAGGATTTTGATCTTGTCAATATTGAGTCTGAGGCCTAAAGCTTTGTATATATGTTTATAGGTGTCCATCATTATCTGTAGATCCTCTGAGCTGCTAGCGATGAGTGAACAGTCGTCTGCATATTGAAGTTCCGTGATAAACTTGGTACGGGTTTTTGCTCTGAGGCGCTTCAGGTTAAACAGGCCTCCATCAAATCTGAATCTTATCCCAACACCTCTTACGGGCATGCTCATGTCAGCAATTATCGATACAGCTATGGCGAAAATATTGAACAGTAAAGGCGCTAATACGCAGCTTTGTTTTATTCCAGAGTTGGTTGAGAAATGGTCGGTTGTAGAGCCATTATGCTGTATTCTAGCGGTGTTGTTGGTATGAAGGCTTTTACACACTGCTAGGAATTTTTCGGGTACTCCTAGACGTGCCATGATTTTCCAGAGCGCTCTCCGGTTCACCGAATAGAATGCCTTGCTTAAATCGATGAAGGCTGTATAAATCCTTGATTGTTGTTCACGGGCCTTTTCTTGTAGCTGTCGCAGTGTAAAAATTAGGTCCACCGTACCTCGATTTGGTCGAAAGCCGCACTGGGATTCAGGACAAAGCTTCTCTAAGAGTGGAACCAGACGATTAGCCATAATCTTCGAGAGAATTTTACCGGCCACATTAAGCAACGATATGCCCCTGTAATTGTTGCAATTCGACGTATCGCCTTTGTTCTTATAGAGGTTGATAACTAAAGCGTCTCTGAAGTCTTGTGGCACATCTCCCTGTTCCCAGATCTTGCGGAATAGTATTAGGAGACTATTGACAATGTCCTCGTCCAAGGCTTTGAATATCTCCGCCGGAATGCCGTCTAGACCAGGTGACTTATCATTTTTCATATTTTTAATCGCGCTTATGATTTCCGACATTGAGATTTCGTCATCAAGCGATGTCATCGGACTATACGCGGGGAGCAGGTCTAAAATGGATAAATTCGAGTCGTTATTTTGATTCAAGATCTGTGAGTAATGCTCCTTCCATCTTTCGAGAATTTTTCTATCATCAGAAAGGTTAGAATAAAGAATTTTAATGAGTAGGCTGAGTTGTAAGTTGTAATAGTGAAATAGGCCAAGAGGTGAAACTAAATTGTCTAGGTCTGGTCATCAATGAGAGATTAATACATTATATGTGAGAAGAGCAATAGTTATAATTTGAATATGAGCAGACCAAGAATATTATAAGTTGAATGAGAAGAGCAAGAATAATTAATCTGAGAAGAATAAGAATATTTTAATTAATATAGATAACGTTGGTCTTGAAGAATGCAAAAATTCATCAATTAATACAGCATTTACAGAGACGGACTCATGGGTATTTTTAGATAAATATAAAGCACTTAAAATAAAATAAACACGATTTAGATTCATTCATATCTATTGCAAAAACGACATTTTTCAAGTGAGTGAAGTTTTTCCGATTACATCAGAACACAGAATATTAAATTATCTATGATTACATGTCATGTCAAAACTATTCACAACAGTCAATAATACAATTATACCAACTTTGATACCAACATAATTTAAATTGTTTTTGATATCCCTAACACGGACTGCTTACAAGTAAGCACGATCAGAACATTCATCAGAAAAATAGAAGATACAATGGATAAATTATGAGAGGTACAAAACGAGAGTACTAATGAGGGAAACCACTAATCGTTGGTTTCGAGGAGAGAAGAAGGCTTGAAAACTAACATGTAGATCGAGCACAATGAAATAATATGAGAATGTATCATGAGAGTACTAAGTATAATGGGTAGACCGTACTAATTGAGAGTGTATACGAGTACCAGAGCAGACTTTCTAGTATGGAACCAGAACGAGAGACTGTCAACCACTATTATGGCTTACCCATGATCGTTGAACCATATTTGAGAATTTCACATCATATTCCGAAGAAAAACTACCAGTCCAGGGTCCACCCTGGAGAACATGAGGATTTATTCATCTGAAACTCGATAACAGTAGTTAGTCATATGTATATAATTGAGCTGTTAACAGAGTTGCCTGAGAAATGAAATAAACTGATTAAAATAAAAGAAATGATCATAAGAAAACAATAACTCAGTATTCATTATCGATGAGAAAGACGTAAGAAGAATTCAATTATGGTTATACATACACGTTTCCATGTAAGAAAATTTAACATAAAATACATATTAAACAGGAGGCATTTAATAGAGTTGGCTCGAATGAACATATCAATTGAGCAGCACTATCTTCTATTTGAAGATTCTGAAATAATTTTGCACTTGGACACATTTCATAAGAATGAAAAGAACATGAAAATGGTTAAATTAATAATTTTGAGTGTGCATTACCTGTTGAGTAGAACAATTTAGCACCAGAATTGAATGAGAAGAGTAGAAAGAGAATTAATGATGTGGATTGTTAGAGAAGTTTTACAAAGAAATCGATATTAACATAATGGGGCGTTATTTCATCAATGTGAACAAAGAGAATGATAAGAAAATGTGTAGTTTTCTGCTTCTGAAAACACTGAGAGTGGGGCTGCTGCTTCGGTCAACCAGCGCTCCGCAGAATTAGGGTACTTTACGTGGCCACTGGAGCTGGTCAGGAGCGTCGACAAGAGAAAGGTAGAATTTGCAGGCTCATAAAAAATATTTTTTAAACCGAAGACTCGCAAAAAAGATTATTATTTTTTTTTTAATGACTATAGATGTTTTTCCTTCATTTTGAGGTCTGATGTATAAAACAATAATTAAATGAATTAAATTTTTTTTTGTGGAGTTGTTTAAATAGTCAACTGACTTCATTGCGAAAAATACATGAAAACAAAACTGTAACGAAAAACACTTTCGAGGTCCTGTCCCAGTTTTTACGTAAAAAAAGAATCCAAGCTTCTACCGCTCAACCTGAAAGTTCGCCCTTGTGGTTTAATAAAAATATGTTTCCTTTGGGACTTTCATTTAGGATTCCGAGGAGGCAACATCTAATGTAATCTTGAAATTCTACCTAGGAGTGTGTTCGGGGCAACATAAAAAGATTTTAAAAAATTCGGTCTGCAGGTGCACAACATTTATTCTTTCAAAAACGACACATTGAGTGAACAAGCTTAAAACTCTAATAAGTTAGTATATGAAACCTTTCTGCTAAAAACACTATTATTGAGATACCAACTCCGGCAAGCCAGAACACAAAAATTCCTCCAAGATGTGACATAGATAGCGGAATATATCTCTTTTTTGCAGTGAATTCGCGAGGTGCTTCTTTCAGTTTCCTCAAATCCTTCAAGCCCAAACCATATTGAAACTTTCTCAATCTCATTTGGTTGATCATGCTGATAAACGGCGAACCTTTCGTGAAGAAATACGTAGAAAACCCAGAAAGAAGTGATTCATGCATGGTTCTGTATGAAACATTAGAACCTTTGTCATTGATCTTATCCAGTGCTGCTTGTGACAAAGAACGGGGCACTACTAAAGCTTGTTGATGAATTTTATTCTCTAGTAAAGAACTATAATTTCTTCTTGGTATTTTCACCAACTGTGGCTTAAACATTGGTGCGAATTCCTCAACGTAGTGCTTCAAATCAGGCAAGGCATAAATCGATAACTGAGACTCTTTAAGATCACTTAGTGTATTTATTTGGTTCTTATGTTTATCGATGAGAACTGCAGAAATCAAAGCAGAATTGAACGCGGCTATGATGACAATACTGATCATTTGAGACAGACACAGGTAACACTTTTCCAGCCAATTGTAATGAGGATGTATTCTGATGGATTTACCTAGCAGCAAACTTATTATATCCAAAACTATAGATGATGTCTCTCTCTTATAGAATTTGCGCATCTTGTTCACCACCAGCAAGAATAGAAGCAGTAAAATAATTGAGAAAAATAAGTAAAACCACACTGTTTTCGAAAAGACCATGAAAATATAGGTACTTTTTGGAATCAACTCTGAATTAGGTACCAAAACTACCAAATCTTCAATAGCATCAGGTGCGGTGAAGTCCAAATTTTCAGGAATGCTGGTTCTGAAGTAACTGAGTGGACAAAAATGCGCCTTGCCTTTCATGACAGCAATCTTTGCAGCATCCAGATCGTATGGCGTTGTTTCAACAATCTCTATTGTACCGTTCAGGTCGTGTATTGTTCTTCGCCAGAAGAATTCGTCATCTGAATGCCATTTTCCAGTTTCGTCCTTGATTATCCTGGGAGGATTCAAGAAAAGGGCTATTTTCAATTTGTATTGATAAAGATTAGTAGCGAGTTTTTCAGATTTCTCAACATGATTCAGGAACCCATTCATACCAAAATATTTCTTCTTTACGGGATTGTACGATAAGGCTTTCATTCCTTCACGATAAAATACTACCATCCAGACGAATACTTGAAGCTCTAATAAAGTTTCGGTGAATTCTTTCAGTACAGATGAATTCTCCAAGGGGTTTTTTAGGAATATTATGATAGGCAAACTTGATCTTCGCAAACCTGTACTTCGGAAAAATGAGATTTTTTTAGGAACGTCCCTATAGCTTTCGGAAAAAATTAATGCCTCTCCTGGTGAGAAAGTGAAGTTAGTACTCAAGTTTTCCATACTTCTGTTCGTACCCAGGCTGATGAAAGGACAGAAATTTTTGTTGAAATAATCCTCACCATTCAAACGAGGATAAAATTCGTCTAGATCAATATACGCTCGAAAAGTGAAGCCCATATTATATCTTCGATCCGATTTCGATAAGTCGCTCTTTTCTCGATTCATTGTAGAAAAAATACGAAAATAAATCAGTGTTGTGTTTAAAAAGACACTCAGATTCATTATAGAATTCTTAGCGGAACTAAAGATTCCCTATAGAGAACACCTCTAGCAACAACTTTCAATTGACTAATGAAAGAATTGATTGCGATGGACGCATTCAGAAGCGATCACCATAAAGAATATTAAAAGTTTGCTTTCTTTCGCTCAAAAAACATGTTTGATTGACATTTTATTCGTCTCTTCAAATTCATTGAACTATATAAACACAGAAAACATTTTGATAAGCAATACGTATGAAAATACTCAATTCTAATCTAACATATACCATGTGACATTAAAAAAACAAGACTCTCATGATAGAATACTGTAATCATATTCGGTATATGTTAAAAATTGAGCGAAGACCCCCTTTCAGTGTTTTTCAGAAGTGAAAAATCACACATTTTACATATTTTCTCTTAATTGATTCTCTTTGTTAGCACCGTAGTAGAATTGACCTCTCTGCTATCATTGTGATTTTGTAACACCTCATTTTTAAGTTCACCTCTTCTAGTTCTCAATTTTCAAGTCTTCTCGCACAATCCTGGTGCTAAATTGTTCTTCTCATAAGGTAAAGTACTCTCAGACTGCTCAAAATTATGAATTACACCATTTTCATGATAATTTCATTGTAATGAAATTAGTACACGAGCAAGAGATTTCAGAATCTAGATATAGATTCCTAATCCTTGCTAGCACTGCTCAACTGAAACGTCCACTCAAGACAAATCGAACCATTGTCTTCTCAGAACTATATATTTTATTATATTTCATAATTTATATAGATTTTCAGACTTCTCTAGATCTTCCCACATGAAAATGGGAATGTAGCACCAGGATTGACACTTCTCAAGTCCATCTCGATAAAATTGATAACTGATTCATTGTCTACTCATAATATTCTATTATTAGAATCAGTTTAATCATTTTTAAGACAACTCTTATGATCACCTCGTTGTACATATGACTAATTACTGTTGTTGAGTTTCAGATGAATGAATCCTCATATTCTCCAGGGTGGACCCTGGACGTAGCTGTTTTCTTCAGAACAGGATGTGAACACCTCAGCGTTAGTTAAGCGATCAATGATATTGCTCGATACACCTCGACCTAGGCTCCACCCTGGAAAGTCTGCTCGAATACTCGTGTCTACTCTTTATAATATGTATTCTCATTGATTCTTTTCTATATTCATTCATTGGACTCAACATACATATTAGTTTTCTCAGCCTCTAGCACATCTCAAAATCTACGATTAGGGATTTTAACTCAGTACTCTCTTGACTTCTCTCAATTTATCAATTGTTTCTTCTGTTTTTCTGATGAACGTTCTAATCGTGCTTACTTGTAAGCAGTTCGTCTCTGTAAATGTTGAATTCAATGATAAATTTTTGCACTCTTCAAGATCATCTCACTGTATATGAATTATACTATGTTCTTCTCAGATTAATTATGATTGTCCTTTTCATTTAATTAATTATTTATTATTGAACTTCTCATTTAATTAGAATTTATTGCCCTTTTCATATTATTTTTAATATTCTAGTGCTTCTCAAATTCATTAATTCTGTGCTTCTCATTTAACTTGTGCGACTCTTGTTCTGCTCATACTTACATTAACATTATTGATCAACTCAAATTTAATGTATCGATTTCTCGTTGATGATCAGACTTAGACATTGCAGTTTCACCTCTGGCCTATTTCTCTGTACTCTCGCGTCTTCTCTTTAAAATTCAGTATTCTAACCTTCGCGTTTTCTGATAGAATAAGGAGGCTCTCGCAATCAATTTTCAATTGATTGCCCTATCACTGTGTAACCGTTGTGTTGATATTGGATTTATTGAACTCCTCAACGTCTAAGTCTGACATCAAGTGACTTCTCATTTGAACTGCTCTGGACCATCTCTTGTTTTTAGTTGAATAATGTCTCTCTGAGTTTATAGATGTGGTTAATAATAATAAATGTTTTTATACCATCTCCAACTCAATTATCTTTTCATACAGTCCGCTACTCTTTGATTACAAAATCATAACACCCTAGATTTTGAACAGTATACATGTTTCATATTTAAATCATAAAGGAGGGGGTGAAGGGTATAGTATACAGGGTGTACCATAAGTAATTTAAAATCAATCTGCATCTCACGTCCTTCCATCCTACTATTCAGTAATTCAACTTAAAAAATATCTTACGATTGCTTTCATTCCACTAATTTTCAATTCTGAGAAAAAGAAAGATTTTTATTTTTTTGTTCAAAAGATACTGGGAATGTTCATTTCCATATTCACATCGGATTGTATGTCATCATTATACTTCGCCATGAGTAGGATAAAAGCATCAGGAAAGATCAAGAGAATGATTTATGGAACCAATAAGAACTCAGGTATTTGTGAGTCTCAACATCAGTAAAAAATGTTTGGTACAGCATCGTGGTCTTCGTTCCGATGTTAAATTGTTGAATGACTCACTGGAGAATTGTTGGCCACAAATAGGTACCTACAATGGAATGATCCTCAGGAATTGCCATCATCCACTTTTCCTACAGCTCTGATTTTTTCAGTGGAAAACTGAAATTTACAAGAAGTTAATCTTATATTCTATAAATATAAACCTTGCAATATCACCTACGGAAAGTAACACTCACTTCAGGACTCCATTCACATTTGCACTTTTTCACCATTTGTATGAACATAATGATAATTATTTTATTCGTGACAATAGTACGGTACTGTTCACGTTTTTTTTTTCCTGTTGCATTGTATCAACTATCTTATTTTAAATGGAACACCCTGTATAGTATTGCATTTCAAAAATGACAATGACTGCATTAACTGTTTCCTTCGAACTGTCATTACCATGTCGCTTCAATCTACATTTGAATTCCCAATTACATATTATATTACTGATTACTAGTAATTACTGTTGTCGAGTTTCAGATTAATGAACCCTCATTCCCTCCAGGCTTAATTTCCTTCAGAACACGATGTGAACATCTCCAATGGTATGATCTCCTCATTGTACTCATTTGTATTCTCATAGATATTGTAATGATCTTCAGTTTTCTGAGAAAAATTGGAGTTCATTTTAGTGCATTCCTTTCATTTCATATTTCCGCCTTTAAAAATATTTAATTCTCAAATATTCAGTGCATTCATTCCGATAGGCAGAGTAAATGTAAAAAACCGTTTATCTGTGTTTAACGTTGTTTTTCTTGCATGCCGTTGAAGATTTTGACGTTTTTCTGATGTTGATATGCGATAAACCGGAGCTGACGACGTTTTTCATTCTTGTCGCATTCTGGAATTTTCAGATTTTTAACGTGTGGGGGGATTTGCCTATAAAAGCAGATTTTCCCCCGCGACGGTCACTTTTACTTTGACTCTTTTACCCTTTAGTCACTTTTACGCTCCGTACTCTCTTTTCTCTGCGATTCGACTTTAATTGTGTGCACGACAAGCCGTTCACCGAATTTAGGAATAATTTTGTGTTACGAGGGTTAGTGCTCTTAGGAATTAATTTTTAGTTTTCGTTTGTTTTCCGCGAGTGCCTGAAATAAAGGAGGTAGGTCCCCGTCTTTACCGTTCAGTTTCTTCATTAGACCTACACCGGTTACTTCTTTGACACTGATGTACTGTATCGCTTTCTGTTATCCTTGCCGTACTTTACCCTGTTTCGCGAGTGTGACTTTTCCCTTCGCTATCAGTCATAGTGCGTAAGCCCTTGGGGTACTGAAGGGAAAGTCCCGTTAACCCCCCCTGTTCGCGTTCCGCGTCATAAGTGTTGAAACCGAAATCTCTTCTTTTCTATCAGTCGTGGTGCGTAAGCCCTTGGGGTAGAGAATAAGAGATACCGCTCGTCGTCAGTGAAATCCCGTAGTTGCGCTAAAAATAGACCTTTTCTTCGCTATCAGTCATGGTCATGGAGCGTTAGCCCTTGGGGTAGCGAATAAAAGTCTCGAGTAGATCCGCCCTGGTTGTGTTTCTTTTCATTGGAGAAATACAATTAATTACATCGCGATTCTGTATAGCAAGTCATTTCACTTCGCGAGGTCATCCTTAGTATCCATTTCGTCAGATCTGGTTGGCGCATTTTATTGAATAACCTTCAATTTTACACTGTACCCGGTATAAACTTTACAAAGTGGTCGTGATCGGATAGAATTTCCCGAATGTATGTTTGCTGATCGATTCGCTCATATTTCATACCTACACATATTTCCGTTGTATTTAAAATCAGTTTCCGAAGGTGTGAATAAACTGGTACATAATTTGATTTTGACTACTTCGTTATCGCTACCACCCTATATAACAGCGAACTCTGTCTCCGACTAGCAGCTACTCTGGTAGGTTTGCTATTCTTCCTAGTGAAAAGAATAGCTGGCGCTCGAGATAAGTTTTCTCCGAGGTAACCAATCTCATATTTTATACATCATGCTCAATATACAGATTAGTTATCAAGCCTTCTGCACTTCTCGAAACCGACGATAAGTGGTTTTCCTCATTAGTACTCTCATTTTGTACCTCTCATAATTAATCATTTGTATATTTCATTTTTCTGATGGACTTTCTAATCGTGCTTACTTGTGAGCAATCCGTCTCTGTAAATGTTGTATTCATTGATGAATTTTTCACTTTTCAAGACCAGGGTTGTTTATATTTATTATAATATAATAGCTCTATTCACATTTAATGTGTCGATCGCATTGATGACACCACACTTAGATATTTTAGTTTTCACCTCTTGGCCTGCATCATTATTACAACTCAGCCTTTTCATTAATAGTATATTATTGTATATCGTTCGCAATCATAAAATGAATAAGTCACCCGCATGAAGCTAATACAGTAATACATACAAATACTAACAACATCTATAAACTCAGAGTGACATCATTCAACTAAAAACAGAGATAATCAAAAGCAGTTCAAATAAAAAGTAATTTGAAGTCTCATACTTAGACACTGAGAAAGTTCAACAAATTCAATATTGACACAACGTTTACAGTTGACAATGAAAATTGATTGCGAGATTTTCCATCAGAAAAACAGAAGCTTAGAATAATGAATTTTATCTACTCCTATTAAATCATATATTCATTATTCAACTGCTTTTGAGCAATTAATAGTATTTGTAAACAAACAACGTGAGTTATAATAACTCACTACTATAACTCACTATAACAAATCGGAAAAGAATCTTGGAATTATTTACGAACCGAATATCAGGGTGGCTCTGTGCTTCTTCTACAAGCCGATTGGCCGAAAGAGAACAGTCCATTATTGCTATTGAGGGGAGGAATGTCACTTGAATAATTATGACGTTTCGAATTTAAGTTGATACCTAATTATTGTGAATATTTTGCTGGAAAGAATTAATTCAGATAATGAAGATGAAGTATTATGTGCACCTCCAGAAATAAGACAAGCTGCTAATGTTGCCATACAATTTATTGCCCGAAAATTGGAACTAAAATTTTTATAGCATTGTTATAAGTAGGTATTGAGATTTGTCAATAAAATTCTTTCTCTGTTCTTGTATCTTAGTATTTATTGTTAAAGTCGTAGATAAATGTTCTTACGATACCATCTCCAAATAAATTATCTGGTAACAGTCCACTGCATCAATTCTACAAAATCTGAACAACCCCGGTTTTGAGTAATCTTATTATTTAAAATATCTCTGCGTATCGTGTACGTTGGTCAAGTCCCCTGGCGAGTCTCAACAGCTCCCTTTGATGTGTGTTGAAAATACCGCTTTAGGCTGGGCGCACATTGAAGCAGTGTAGCCTAACAAAGCACAGCGGAGTACCTACATAGGAAAACTATTCCTGTGCTCTCTACCTGAACGATGCCCGCATATTGAGAGTAGCGTAGCCTAGCAAAGCATAGGGAAAGTACCGTGGAACTATAGAGAAATAAGCACATATTTCCTGTAGATAGTTAGTTGTTTCTGTGTCCTTAGTTAGTTTCTTACAGAAATGTGGATCCAGCCGATCAGCTGAACCTACTTTTTATTCGAAATCAAATTCAGAAAATTAAAATATTTTGTTTTTATATAGTTTGTTCAAATTTTTGCTAATCTCCTCCAAGATTACATCTTTGTGCTTTGTACCCATGTAGTCGTTGGTACTCGTATCGTAAATTCCATTTTCATAAAATTTAACGGCTACATTTAAAACAACGTGGTCACTCTGCAGAGGAAACTGTGCAAACTCCACAACCGACGCAGGGTAGACAGAGTACTCTGTTACTACGTCTCGTAGGCCTCTGCTCTGCTACGTCCAATATGCGGTGTTCTATTTGATGTTACAAAATCCTCTACTAAGCTATAGGCTCTGCTGTACTGTGCTGGACTGCCCTCATTGTGCCTTATACCCGAACCCTGGCTTGCCCTAGCGTTGGCTTTGCTTCGCCATATATGTTTTGCATACACACGATACGCCAAAGTTGAAACGAGCGAACGTTGACCAAAACTTGCCAAGCCATCTGTAGTCGCCTGAAGAAATTGACCAATCCCAGATGGCAGATGGCTTACATGTGAACTCAGTCTACCAATTGGACAATTAGATTGGTGGATCTTCTTGGGGCTTAGTTCTTAGTGACACTGTACGAACCCACCCTAAGTTGAACTCGATCGCTTTAAAATTCTAGCCTGTCCACAAAGCTTTACACACACATATACTCCATTCACTTTTATTTTAGCAGTCGGTTGGCCATAGAAATTTGACACATTTCACTCTGTATAGCACGAAAATGTGGGGTTATGACGCTTGTCAAAACATTTTCGGGTTTTAAATCAACGCCATGTTGCCCGTTCTACGTAAAAGTTTCTGTTATTACGTATTTTATCACAATGTCGAATCTCTTCGGAAAATATGTGACGAAAATAATTGAAGTTTATACAAACTGATTGAAGGCATACCAGATCCAGTTATTTGCATGGAAAATACAAGAGATCAGTATACTATCATAGTATGCACTAGCTTGAGGAGAGTTAATGTTCGTTATCTTCTTTGGTTAATGTTTGAATACGTTTACATCAGTTGTAGATTTCAAAAATATTAACCTGAATATGAAATGAATATGTTGCAGTGGTTGGAAATGGGTATCTCCCGGAGGAATTAACAGATAATTACAAGAATATTAAATTCTTCAACAAAAATCATTTTGCATCAATATAAGTGAATAAAGGAATTAAAGGAAGTTTCGATCAAGATTAACTTCACCTTTGAACAAAAATTTCTCATGAATAAACAATTAGCAGGACAAATGGTGCGTATTTTTGGCTGCTCATCTTAATGCAATGATCCCAACAAACACAATATACAGCAACTGTACAAATACTGCACTACAAGTGCCACCAGAATGCAGCACAGAGATTGCTGTACTGTAACTGCATAGTTTCTGTATTTATTGATAATTCTGCATTTTCAAAACGCAGTTTTTGATGTACAGTAACTGCACAGTTTCTGTATTGATAATTCTGCATTTTCAAAACGCAGTTCTTGATGTACAGTAACTGCACAGTTTCTGTATTGATAATTCTTCATTTTCAAAACGCAGTTTTTGATTTACAGTGACTGCACAGTTTCTGTATTGATAATTCTGCATTTTCAAAATATAGTTTTTGATTTACAGTGACTGCATAGTTTCTGTATTGATAATTCTGCATTTTCAAAACGCAGTTTTTGATGTAGAGTGACTGCACAGTTTCTGTATTGATAATTCTGCATTTTCAAAACGCAGTTTTTGATGTACAGTACTTGCACAGTTTCTGTATTGATAATTCTGCATTTTCAAAACATAGTTTTTGATGTACAGTAACTGCACAGTTTCTGTATTGATAATTCTGCATTTTCAAAACGCAGTTCTTGATGTACAGTAACTGCACAGTTTCTGTATTGATAATTCTGCATTTTCAAAACGCAGTATTTGATATACAGTGACTGCACCGTTTCTGTATTTGCAATTTTTCATTTCAAAAATGGAGTATTTGATATAGAGTTAATAATAGAATCTAGAGTAATAATTCATAGGAATTCCTAAAACTTAAACATATTCCTTCTTCAAGAAGTTGAAAATTCGATTATGAAGGTTGAAGAGACATTTCATAAACAGATTTAATTCAATAATTGAAGACTCCTTTCATTACCAAAATATGGATTATACCCATGGTAGAAGAATACTTCATCGCACCATGGTGGTACCAGAATTAGCCAAATGATGGCATCACTGCTTTTGACGGTTGCGATCACAAGGTAGCATACACGTCTATTGCGGTGCAGCATACGCCAAACGATGGCGCCACAGGCGACGCACTACTCTATATCCTCTATGTAACCGGCGTTTATAGCATGCACGAACTACGCTGTTTCGACGATTGTCGTAGGTAACTCCTATGGTTCATTAACCTCCACACTTAAGACCAGGCCATTCCTCAAATAGCGTGAACTCACCTTTGCGCTTACCGCCAAATTGAATATTTATAATATGCAGAAATTATTTTCTGTTTATAACTAGGAAACTTCTCTAATAGAATATTGTTTCGTAATTGCAAGTTTCGATATAGTTTTTACACAGTGACTGCTACATTTAAAGTGCAGCTTACTGTACAGTTTGAGCACAGTGTCTATTGTATATAAAATACAGCTTGCTGTACAGTTCTTGCGTGAACAAACTCCATATAAAATACAGCTAGCTGTACAGTTTTTGCACAGTGACCACTGCATTTAAAGTACAACTTGCTGTACAGTTTTAGCACGTAACTACTGCTGCATTTGAATTGCAGCTTGCTGTACAGTGGATTGCAATGCCATCGCTGTTTTTGAAGTGCAGCTGTGGCTGTATGTCGAATGCAGTTTGTACTGTACAGTAACTGCAAAGTCCACCGGGACATATACGGTCCTTTTTGGTGCAGTTATTGCATTGCCGTAACTGCGGTCAATTGAAGCAACGAAGTACAGTTTTTGTACCGTGACTGCATTTCAGTGTTTGCTGGGATATAATAATAGTAATTAGGTATTTATTGGTACCTTAAGACATTTAGGCTCGGTTGTTTCTGGTTCTGGTTTCTGGTTCAAGCCGAGATTTGAGTTAATCCTGGATTAACGTGACTGATTTGAACGGAAATGTCAAAACTAATCCAAGATTAACTTTAATCACGAATTGAACAACCTGGCCTTACAATGTATAGGTCAAGTCAAATGAAAAATAGAAAAATCAATTTTCGGGAACTTATTCTACGATTCTTAATAAACTTTTTAGGGTTTTCACTCCCAATCTCTGAAACGAAATCAATTAAAAATGAAATCGACGATTTGCTCCTGCGTAAATTCTTGCACTAATTTGTCAGGAGCAAATTAACTAGAAAAAATTGTTGCCTGACAATGAACTGAAAATAAATAACGTTGAAATTATAATTTGCAGGAGCAAATCGTCGATTTCATTTTTAATTTATTTTGTTTCAGAGATCGGGAGTGAAAACCCTAAAAAGTTTATTAAGAAATGCAGAATCCTCCCAGAATAAATTTCAATTGATATCTTATTCTACGATGACATTCATCCAAAATCCTGTAGTAAACTTTTCGCATTAATTCACTCAAACATAAAATTCTCAAATGCCACCACTTTTTTGGGTCTCCCAATAGAAGGAAATTCTTTGTCATCCTCTTCATTCACAATCTTTCTGATTGTGGAAATATTCAGCTGAAATATAAGTCGTTTAGATTCAGATGAAACATTATATAAATTCTCTTACATTGAATATGTTCACTATACCGTCTGACGTATTGTGGATTTTAGAATATCAGGGTATAACTATTTGAATGAGCGGACCTGAATTCTAAATAGCTCTTTCTGAAACCCTCCCGGCCTCCCGTCTCTTTTTTTCAATCACATTCGGCATTTTCGTAGTAAAAATTGATATTAGTTGTGGCAACGGCGTTATGACATTAACGACATTTCATGAGTGCCAACCTTACTCCGTTCTAGTTACAAAAACTTGAGAAAATTATTTCATGGCCAACCGACTGCTGAAATAAATGTGAATACAGTATACACATATGCAATTTTTTTTCGATTTTCGAATCTACGTTCTCAGAAACGGAATTAATTATTTTTTTCGACGAATCGACTCTGGCAAACATAAAAGAGGGTACTCGATTACTCTAAGAGAAAATTAAAATATACAATACTTTATGACATATATTATATATATTTATTGAATATTCCAACATCAACATTTATTCACTATAATCCGAACAATGAACCACCATGTTTTGTTCCTTTGAAAACTGAAAGAGGCTTGGAAAACTTATCCAGAGAAGCGTTCATTTTGTCGTCCGTCTTTTTAACTTTTTGTTTCTGACCGAAAATATTAAATCCGCCATTCTTCCCATCAGAATTTTGAGGTTTCTTGCCACCACCCAACACATTGAATGGATCCAGAGAGTTGGGGTCGGTCAGGGGTTTCGTTAAGCCTCCAGTGATTTTGTTCAGCTGGTCATTGGTCACATTGACAGTGTTGAAAACCGTTTTCTGTACGTTTTTTATTTCGGAATCTAGAACGTTCAAAAATCCACAAACCGACGATTGGAGTCTTTGGGCCAATCCCAACCATAGGCCCATTTTGCAAAATTCGAAGTTATCAACGACTTTCGGGTCTGGTGTTATTTGTATGTAACTGTTTGCTTCGCCTGTGAAAGGTTTCACTGGTTTATTTCCGATTTGAACTTTTCCGGCCCGTGCAAAATCGGCTATCATCTGAGCGAAGTTGGCTCTGACTTTTTCGTCTTCTTCGCTGACTTCTGTAGGCTCAGTTGGTGTGCCGTCCAAGTGCTGAGGGTCAAAAAGGTAGGCCAATTCATCACCATGACTAACATCGTTTTCTGAGGTTGCTGAAAAATATTAAATATTCAAATTATATGAACTTGCTTACTAGTTGGGGAGCCGACGATGCTAAATCGGGATTAACTCGAGCGTCGTGGAGACCTAGTGGATTTTGAAGATTAGATGGTAGAAAGAAAAAAAGGTTTCATTATGTATACACTTTCAGCGGTGGGGAAAGCGTCTGCAGGGTCTCAAAGATGTAAAAAAAATCGTCAGGTGTACATACTCGAGAGTGTCAGATTAAGATACTGTATATGCCCTAAGTGTCTCTGATAATGAATTCATGCTTATCTGACAGTTTGCGCGGTGGGACTGGCAGTACGGAAGAGTTGAAAATGGCAAAAAAAATTCCAGCGTGTCAGATTTTCGGAGGATATGTTAATTGGACCCAAAGGAAGCTACTTTTCAAGGGACTGACAATTTGGACGTGACGCAAGGTCACAGCGGTCCTTTGAAAATGTAAAAAAAAATCGTTACTCGTACATACTCGAGCGTGTCATATTTTCATACAGATGGTTAATCTGTGGGTGTTGTAGACAAGTTTACCCATTAATCTGACACAAATCAGGGGGGGATTTTCTTAATCTGACGATCTGAAGATCCCTTTTTTTCGAATATTTTCCTCCCTGTACCTCTAATAGTTTTTGTATGCATTATGAAAGTTGTAGATAATAAAATTCTACACAACTTTTGTCTGAAGCAACTTTACATACTCTCAACCGTTCTCGAGTTAGAGGGCGATAAGGACGAGAAGCTTAGCCACACATGCGATAGGGCAAGGTCAATGTAGAATCCCAGTCTAATCTACATTTATCCAATTGTCAAAATGACAAGGTATTTCTATGATGACAATTTCGAAATTAGTCACGAAAATTTTATTGTTGTCTGCGACTGAACCTCAGAATGAACTATTTTCCAGTGTTGTCTGTGACTGAACCTTAGAATGTACTATTTTCCAACGAGTGAATTTTCGCTTCAGCATGTATCGCTAAACACCTCGCATTAATCGCCATATATCTTAAAAACGTTTGAACGTAGAAAAAGTTGCTTTGGACAAAATTTGTAGAAAATGTTATGCTCTACAACTTTTATTATGAATGCGAAAAAGATTTGAAACCCAGGGAAGGAGATAATTAAAAAAAACTGATTTTTGTGACCTACGTGGCCAATTTTTATTGTTTCGGCTTGCTAAAACTGTCAGATTATATTTTTTCCGTTATTATTGAATCATTAGGGCCAAAATAAGAAAAAACGCCACCGCGCTCGAGAATGCACACGTGACTTTTTTTTGCAATTTTGGCGGCCTCCCACACATTTTCGGCACGCTTAAATTGTCAGATTGAGAGAATAAATATACTTTTCAACATGTAATTAACCACTTATATCTTAATCTGACACGCTCGAGTATGTACAATGATTGTTTTTTTTTACTATTCTCACAGGCTGTCCTAGACAGTTCCCCTATATACAGGTCTAATTTTTGGTAGAGGTTCTCTACAGGGTCCAAAGTATATCCCCTTAAATGAATCTGTGTACAATTTGGACGTGATGCAAGGTCCTTTGAAAATGTAAAAAAAAATCGTTACTTGTACATACTCGAGCGTGTCAGATTTTCATACAGATGGTTAATCTCGGTGTTGTAAACGTGTTGACCCATTAATCTGACACTAAACAGGGGGGGTTTTCTCAATCTGACACTTTGAAGATGATAAACATTCTTTTTTTTCGAATATTTCCCTGCCTGTACCTCTAATCGTTTTTGTATTCACAACTTTTGTCTGAAGCAATTTTAGATACTCTTAACCGTTTTCGAGTTAGAGGGCGATAAGGGCGAGAAGCTTAGCCACACCTGCGAAAGGGTGTCAATGAATAATTCCAGTATAATCTACATTTATCCAATTGTCAAAATGACAAGGTATTTCTATGAAGACAATTTCGAAATCAGTCACGAAAATTTTAGTATTTTCTGTGACTGAACCTTAGAATGTTCCTACTATTTTCCAACGAGTGAATTTTTGCTTCATCATGTATCGCTAAACACCTCGCATTAAACGCCATATATATTTCAAAAACGTTTGAACGTAGAAAAAATGCTTGGGACAAAATTTGTAGGAAATGTTATGTTCTACAACTTTCATAATGGATGCGAAAAAGATTTGATTATGATTGATTATATTCAATAAGGAGTAGGAAACATTACATCAATGTTTAAGGCGAAACTATTCAACCATCTAAACCACCATTGCCACCAATATAAATCATTTCCTCATACGCCTTATCGTGTATATTCTTATAAGTCAACTTATACAGGATCTTCATGTACCATCGCAGTTGGCTCACCTGTTTTATTTTCTTGTCCATTAACTCCAACGAGAGAGAACCCATTTAGGAAGAAATTTCCCTTCTTCATTTTACCGGCATGTTCGAATTTGTAGAGATAAGTCTCACTTCCTTTCGACCACATATTAGCAGTCAAAAAAGCGGGTACATTGAACAAAGCATCAGCTGAAAAACATTCATGTTGTAAAAACTGAAAACTAATATTTATATAAAACATATTCTAGAAGCGAAGACAGGGCGTCCCAGCTTTTGAAAACTTCAAAACTGTAGTTTTAACTGTGCAGTCACTGTATATCAAAAACTGCATTTCTAAATGGCAGTATTATCAATACAGACACTGTGCAGAAAGAGTGTATCAAATACTGCATTTTTAAAATGCAGAATTATCAATACAGAAACTCTGCAGTAACTGTATATCAAAAACTGCAGTTCTAAAATGCTGTATTATCAATACAGAAACTGTTCAGTAAGTGTATATCAAATACTGCATTTATAATGCAGATAATCATCAATACAGAAACTGTGCAGTTTCAGTACAGCAATTTCTGTGCTGCATTCAGGTGGCACTTGTGATGAATTATCTGTATAGTTGCTGTATGTGTTTGTTGCTGTTTAACAAAAAAGATTTCTTCAGAAAACGGATATGCCGTTTCCATTTTAAGCGGAAGTTGCGGAGGTCTGAAAATGTTTTGGGCAGAAAGTGCATTGTCGAAAATCGTAACACGCCAATTTTCAGCACAAAAATATTATTAGTTCTCCATAAACCTCCAAAGGTCATCTCCTCTAATTATCCTCTATGAGAAAATATTTTTCTATATCACTTCATTCCTTTTGTACCATATAAGGTATAATACGTTTCACTGGGACTCCCTGTATAGAATTCGAAGAAAACTCACTTGTCGCCTCGGCTATTTTCGAGAAAGCAGCTTGAAAATCGTTAGCTGGGACCTCAATATATTTTTGGAATTTCCCTGGGTCTAATGCTTGGACAAGGCCACCTAATCCAAAGCTGTTGTTTGATGTAGGAAACAGGGGTATCTTCGGAAGTTTTATAAGACCCTGTAGCGATGTTATCAGTTCTTTCTCCAAAAAGTTGGGTATGGTTGTAAGAGCTTTGAATATATCATTGTTGAAAACATCTGAAAAAATTATTAAATTTGTTATCTACTCATAATTTTATATTCGTTTTCTTGAATTCAGCTTCAAACCACAAATCAAATGAAAACGAACACTCCTCGAATACTGTATCAATATCTACGCCTAAAAGACATTTATTTCTTTCTATTTGCCCCAGCTACCTCTATACTATACCGAGTGGCCCACCCAACCCAGACGCGGCGCTCATTTTAGGGAGTAAATAAAGATATTTTGAAAATCTTTGCTTGTGGTGTTTGTAGGGTTTTCCAAACTACAATTTAAAATTATTGTCATATATACAGGGCGTTCGAAAACAAAGATATAGACCAAAGTTACAATTTTCAAATGTAATAGCCGGTATTTGACTTCAAAAATAAAATGGCAAGCTCAAACTATAATGAGTTTCTTCAGATCACTTTATATCTTAGAAGCACCCTTTATGAGAAAAATTGAAAATATGGATTTTTTTAAAATGACAAATAATGAAGAAACTATACTGCACATTTATTTTAGCAGTCGGTTGGCCATGAAATAATTTTCTCCAGTTTTTGTAACTAGAACGGAGTAAGGTTGGCACTCATGAAATGTCGTTAATGTCATAACGCCGTTGCCACAACTAATATCAATTTTTATTACGAAAATGCAGAAAGTGATTGAAAAAAGAGACAGGGTTTCGGGAAGTGCTATTTAGAATTCAGGTCCGCTCATTCAAATAGTTATACCCTGATATTCTAAAATCCACAATATGTTAGACGGTAGCGAAAATATTCAATGTGAGAGAATTCATATAATGTTTCATCTGAATCTAAACTACTTCTATTTCAGCTGAATATTTCCACAATCAGATACATTGTGAATGAAGAGGATGACAAAGAATATCCTTCTTGTGGTGGCATTTTTTGAGAATTTTATGTTTGAGTGGATTAATGCGAAAAGTTTACTACAGGATTTTCGATGAATGTTATCGTAGAATAAGTTCCCGAAAATTGATTTTTCTATTTTTCATTTGACTTGTCCTATACATTGTAAATGTCTTAAGGTACCAATAAATACCTAATTATTATTATTATATCATTGCATTTTAAGTTGAACAGCCACAAATACACGCCAGTTGTCTTGCTAATTGTTTATTCATGTGAAATTTTTGTTCAAAGGTGAAGTTCATCTTGATTGAAACTTCCTTTGATTCCTTTTACTTATATTGATGCAAAATGATTTTTGTTGAAGAATTTAACATTCTTGTAATTATCTGTTAATTCCTTCGAGAGATACCCATTCCCAACCACTGCAACATATGCATTTCATATTCGGGTTAATATTTTTGAAATCTACAACTGACGTAACGTATTCAAACTTTAGCCAAAGAAGATAACGAACATTAACTTTCCTCAAGCTAGTGCATATTATGATATTATACTGATCTCTTGTATTTTCCATGCAAATAACTGGATTTGGTATGCCTTCAATCAGTTTGTATAAACTTCAATTATGTTCGTCACATATTTTCCGAAGAGATTCGATATTGTGATAGAATACGTAATAACAGAAACTTTTACGTAGAACGAGCGTTGATTTAAAGCCCAAAAATGTTTTGACAAGCGTCATAACCCCACATTTTCGTACTAAACAGAGTGACATGTGTCAAATTTCCACGCCCAACCGACTGCTAAAATAAAACTGAATGGAATATAGTTACGCCAGCGATACAGACAGTATTTTGTCCAGTAGGCAAGTTGGCTACTCCTACACATAAATAAAAATATCAACTCTGGAATATACAGAATATACATCATAATTAATTCTCGAACATCAACTATAAATAATCGTCAAAAACTGCTGAGAAACTATCAGGTTTAGCTGTAGGAAAACCTTTCGAAATCGATTTTTACGTTCAACGAGATATGGCAATACTGGGTGTGCCATTTGAAATAAGAAAGTTTTTGATGATTATTTGTAGTTGATGTTGGAGAATTAATTATGATCATATACTAAAACTTACTAGTACAAGCTCGTTTCGTCTCATCTTTGGTGGTTCCTAATAAAAGAGGAATCTTTGGTATATTGCCGTTCTCCATATCATCCATCGGTTTATTTTGGACGAGGGAAGGTAGAGATCTGCCATCGTGTCTTCCTTCATGAACAGGTGCAGCTCCCAATCCAGCACCCATTCCATTCTGGAAACCACGTTCCTGGAGGCGAGCATGTTCAATATATGAATCACCCTAGAAAAAAATAATTCACACTTTTAAGGCCCAGTGCTTTTGTATTTCCTCTCAGTCAAGTAAGGTTATGAATTTATATTTCTCAAGAGAACTGCCCACCAGATACAATGCATCTTTGTATCCGATAAAACCATTATTGAAAACATTTTGTCTTTAATAGTGATGTCCACGAGACCAACGAGAAGAGCATTGTTTTTTACCCAAGGAATCTTCTGTTAAAATAAACTGCTCCACAAGAGTTAGGGATATCCTATTCAATCGTTTTTAAAAGTATGTAATCATCGAGAAAATCGCTGTAAAATCATTTAAAACTCAATAACAACTTGAATCGATCCAATAAAAATCAGTATAAGACATTTCGTCAATCTGTCGCCTTTTTTCTGAAGTTTGGTTCTTTGCATATGTTCCATGAATGTTCTTATTTTGAAATGAAGTCAGTTTACCAAGGGCTTCGATTTGAAACGAGTTTTCTGAAAATGCCAAGACGTAAATTAACAAACGCTGAGGCTAATAGGGCTATCGGAATGCTACAGGGTGGCCTAACTCAGGTTGTTGGAGCGGGAAGGCTCCAAGTCAGCCAAAGTGTGATATCTCGACTTTGGAATAGGTTCAGGGAGACAGGTTCCGTGTTGAAAAGACCAAGGCTTGGTGGGCGACGAAAAACAACTCCTGCTCAGGATCGTTTCATCACCGTTTCGGCGAGAAGAAACCCTACATCTACGTGTAGAATGCTACGGAATACTCTTCAAAACGCAGATGGGGTCCAAGTTTTCATCGAAACCATCAGACGACGTTTGAGAGAGGTGAATCTAGGTTCTAGATGTCCATTAAGAGGATTTCCATAAACACGTGACCATATAAGCATCAAAGACTGGGATGGGCAAGGCAACATATCAATTGGAACGATCAATGGCGTAGTGTCCTTTTCACTGATGAATCCAAATATGGATGATTTTCGGATTCTCGAAGAATAAGGGTATGGACAATCCCACGCATACACCGTAATCGTCGCTATGTCCAAGAAGTCCATCCATTCCGAGGGGGTAGTGTTCTGGTATCGGCCGGGATATGTTTCAACGGGCGCACAAATCTACACATTTGTCCTGGCCTGGGAATATGACCGCCTTACACTATAGGGAGCATGTCATTGACAATGTTGTGCCAAATTTTCACGCTGCTATTGGTGAAACTTTTCAATTTCTAGACGATAACGCTAGACCGCACCGTGCAGCCACAGTTGAGATTGCGCGCGACGAGCTTGGTATTCCACATTTACCAATACCTCCGCTCTCATCAGATTTGGATTGCATAGAAAATGCATGGGATATGCTCTAAAGAAGATTAGATAATCATCAACCTACCGTTTATGGAACCAAATTCCTCAAGAAATGTTCAACAACCTCGTGTGTAGTATGAAAAGAAGATGTCAAGCTGTTATTGGTGCCAGTGGAGGCCATACATCGTATTGATAGTCTTAAAATGCTTGAATTCTCTGGGAATAAAATTTCGTTATTTTACTCGATTTTTCGTAACCACTCTGTATTCGCTGCAGACCTACAGGCTAAAATTAATTTGCAACTTGAAATCATATTATTATGAATTTTCATCACAAAAATTTTATGTGAACTATATTTTTTTGCAATTTAAGTCAATATCCCTAATTCATGTGGAGCAGTTTATATGTACAGGGTGGGCAAATTTCGATGTTTTAGTACTACAGCTTTCAAACCAGAGGAGATAGACAAAATCTGATACCCCATTCTCGTTCTCTTTTTCAGAGAAACTAACAAGAGTAGTAGTCATTTTTGGCCACCTTCTTTTGTTTTCGAGTTATAAGCCATAATTGGAAAAATGGCGATATCGAAATAAATTCATATCTCCGCTAATACTGATGATAGAGCTCTGAAACTAAAACATTATACAGGCACTTTTTTGAGTAGAATCCAGTGGCGTGCTTGCCTTTTTAGCAGGATTTTTAATTACGAAGCTATGACCCAAAGTTATGTTTTTTTCAAATGGGAACACTAGATTTCTTTGCAATTTTTTGAAAGCTTAATTTTTACTGATTTCAAAAATATATAACATCATATGGTTTGCATCAATATAAATAATAAAAAATGGTCAAAAACCTTTTTTCTCAATATTTCTATGGTTTCAACTTCCGTTGAGAATAGAAAAATGTAGCATCTTATTATCACCACAGTCTCCTTCTATTAGTCCTTTCATTTCTATGCTTCTTACTCAATTTCTCCAAGATTCAAATTTCATGAAAATTGGTAAAAAGCATAGAAATAATGACATTTCCGGAAGGAGACTGCTCTTATTATAGGAAGCTTTATTTTTCTGTGCTCATCAAAAGTTGAAACCATAGAAATATTGAGAAAAAAAGGTTTTTGACCATTTTTTATTATTTATATTGATGCAAACCATATGATGTTATATATTTTTGAAATCAGTAAAAATTAAGCTTTCAAAAAATTGCAAAGAAATCTAGTGTTCCCATTTGAAAAAAACATAACTTTGGGTCATAGCTTCGTAATTAAAAATCCTGCTAAAAAGGCAAGCACGCCACTGGATTGTACTCAAAAAAGTGCCTGTATAATGTTTTAGTTTCAGAGCTCTATCATCAGTATTAGCGGAGATATAAATTTATTTCGGAATCGCCATTTTTCCAATTTTTGCCTATAACTCGAAAACAAAAGAAAGTGGCCAAAAATGACTACCACTCTTGTTAGTTTCTCTGAAAAAGAGAACGAGAATGGGGTATCAGATTTTGTCTATCCCCTCTGGTTCAAAAGCTGTAGTGCTAAAACATCGAAATTTGCCCACCCTGTACAAGTCAAAGAATCACACTGTATACTATATATATATATCTTCATTATTCAAGGTTCTCTTAGACGCCATAAGTCCAAAAATTGACGTCTAACGAACGTCACCCCACTGCCTTAATGATGGATACTTCTTTAAGATCTTTATCAACTTCTTTAAGATCTGTCAACAAGTGAAAGCTGTGTTGAAGTGTATACTTACTGCGATAATCTGCTTTGGGTCCAAATTCTGCAAACATTTGACCATAGTTAAAGCAGAGGTCGTAGGGCATCCGTTCCTTTCTGCCAGAGATCTTGCGGTATCAATTGGGGTATTATCAAGTGCCCAGTGTGAAACTGCAGTTCCGGACATAGCAACAACTCCAGCGGAATTTCCTACATGAAATCAGATAGCTATTCAAAAAAATTGTTGAATATTCTGACAACTATATTAGGGTGAGTTTTCGACTTTGATTTTAACAGCGGATATTCACATGAAAATCGTCCTCAATCATTCATCATTCAAACTGGAAAGATAGCATCATATTTAGCAGCCGTTGCGCTATTCTGAAATGTGTATTGCATATCAAAGGAGGTTATTTGTTATTATGATTCCGCTGATAGCGTAATGGACGCGATGGATATACAGGATGTCCGAGTTAAAGTGTCCCTATACCTTATTGTGAAAACTGAAGGAGCTAGAAGAAAAAGTTAAATACAAAACTTGATTGAACTTTTATTTTTTATAACCCACCTTAATACAGGGTGTTAACGTACACGTTTTTTCCCTGTTGGTATCAACTTTCTTATGTTAAATGAAACACCTTATATTTTTGCATTTTTGAATTCCTCGTCAAATTTTAAGGTTACTCTGGTTTGACAACCATGATTCTATATAGCACATTGAACTGTAGAAGAACTGGAAGGGCCAAGGGCCTCTTAGGTACCGAAATACGACGAAATGTGTGACCAACTGAGATGGAAGATGAAGAGCAATCCATCTCTTTCTAATGGTTCGACAACCAATTGAATAACCGCATCAGACGTCGGACGCAGCAGTCGTCTCACTTCAACGCCCCGGCTTGTTTTTGTTTACATCGTTATAAACCAATTGACAGAGCGCAGAGAGAGATAGATTGCTCTACATCTTCCCTTTCAGTCTTCCTCAGTTTGCCTGCATCGAGATGCCATTCCAGTTCTTTTAGAGTTCAATGATATAGCACCGATTCTGAGATATTCGAATTCTTCCTAAAATTCTGACAGCTGTAGGTGCTCACTAAAATAGCTGATATACTAGTTCTCTAATGAATGTATCGAAACCAAATTGTGCCCAGCTCTTGCTCTTGGCAATATTGAATCAAACGTTACATCATTTGTAGCAATCTGATACAGGGCCATTAAAAAGTTGAAAATTCCAATTGAAGTTCAAACGAAACTTAATTTTTTCAAATGGCAACCTATATTTTTTCTTGTTCATCATGTAGAGCAGGTTAGAATGAGCAAAAATTGTTTTCAAACTTTTTCTGTGAAATGAATAGTTTCAGAAATATGGACGAAAAAGTGCATTTAATTATCCAGTTCTTACGGAAAATGCACTTTTAGCATTTTAACCTGCTCTACATGATAAATAAGAGAAAAATATAGGCTGCCATTTGTGAAAATCAAGTTATGATTGAACTTCTATTTGAATTTTCAACTTTAATTTTTGAAGACCCAGTATATCAGATTGCTAAAAATAGAGATGCAACGTATGATCCAATATGTTGATAAGAGCTGGACAAAATTTGATTTCGATACATTCATTAGAAAACTAGTATCAGCTATTTTAGTGATCAACTGCAGCTGTCTAAATTTTAGGAAAAAGTCGAATATCTCAGAATCGGTGTTATATGGGACCATGGTTGTCAACCAATGTTATCTTAAAATCAAAAATGCAATATATACACATTTAAAATAAGAAAAATGATACCAACAGGCAATAAACGGAGCACCCTGCATTAAGGTGGGTTATAAAAAATAAAAGTACAATCGATTACAGACAAGTTTTGTATTTGACTCTTTCTTCTAGCTCCTTTAGTATCCTTACTTTCAATAGGACAAGGGAGATGAGTTCCATTGGCTATTTCTACGTTAATTTCAATTTAGCGGCTTCGTGGTAAACTCGAATTTTGAATTATTTGTGACTTTGCTGACAGGAAATTAAAAAATTGTTAATTGGATTTTGATGAATAATTCAGTTAGCAAAGAATAACTCTCACCTATTTATTCTTGAAACTGTTCAAAGAAAAGCAATTTTCTAAAAAATATAATTTTTAATTATATTGCAGAAATATAATTGATTGACTGCTAATACTTGAATCCCTTGCTCATAAAAATGTTATCCTCCTCTGTTCGAATGACCACAAGCCACCACCTCAAAGGTGCATGATTTTCACAAACGATTTGTTTTTTAAACCTATTTCGCTATAAAATATATTCAAGGTGGATGGGAGTAAGTATTAGTAGTTGAAAAAAAAAAAACAATATACCTTTAGCAATTTCTGTGAGAGCAACAGTCAGAGCACTACTTGCTCCAGTACCTTGCCCCATGATGACAATTCTGAATGGGTTTCCGCCGAAGAACCCTATGTAATTCCGAATCCATTGAACTGCCAGAGCCATGTCCCAAAGGGCTGCATTTCCGGGCACCTCTTTGCTACCTCCACTCAAAAATCCAAGGGAGCCTAGTCGATATTGTAGGGTAACCACCACTAATTGTCTTCCGACGAGATGTCTCACCTGGACGTGAAAATGACAATACAAAGTTCATTTCAACAAAATAAGTAAGTATTTTAGAACATTTAGATTCATACCACCCATTTGTATAAGTATTAACAAATAGATATATTCTCATATTCATTTTCTTGCCCGATATACAGATTAGATCTCAAGACTTCTGCTCTTCTTGAAACCAACGATTAGTCGTTTCCCTCATTAGTACTCTCATTTTGTAACTCTCATAATTTATTAATTATACACTGCGCAAAAAAATTAACGAATGTATTGGCTCCATTCTAAAATCAGTTGTTCTCGATCAATTCTAGTGATCAATAGTTTTTCTTTCGTTTGATTTTCTACACTCGATCGCTATGCAACGCGAAACACGCAATTTGACCCAAGAGGAATGTGCGAGAAGAAGGGTGGACATACACAAGAATTGCAGAAATGTTTGGAGATTCCCATACAAGTGTGTCCAGAATGTTGCAGCGATTCAGGGAGACAGGTATGAATGTCCGAAGACCAGGACAGGGTAGACCACGGGTAACAACTGCCATTCAAGAACGTTACTTGAGAGTTTCTTCGTTGAGACAACGGTTTTCAATCGCATGAGGTGCAAATTAGCACTCAGACAATAAGAAATTGCCTCAGAGAATATGATTCAAGGCCTCGTGTCGCGGCAAGAGGCCCAGCTCTTACCCCAGCCCATCGAAGGGCGCGTTTGGATTTTGCGAGAGAGCATATCCATTGGGAAGAGGCCGATTGGGAAAGAGTTCTCTTCACAGATGAGTCTAGATTCTGCCTCTACCATTGTGATCGACGTTCCCTTGTATACAGACGTCCACATGAAAGATATGCTCAGTGCAATTTGCTGAATACTACTGGCTTCGGGAGAGGATATCGATCCATAATCGTATGGTATGGGGTGGAATATCTTTGACTGCTCGCACAGACCTACTGGTCATTGATAATGCAGCTATGAATACTGATAAGTATATAAGGAACATTCTTGAAAACCATGTAGTGCCATTTGCCCCATACATTGGTGAAAATTTCATTTTTATGGACGATAATGCCAGACCCCATCGTGCGCGCATCGTTCAGGAGTACCTTGAAGAGGTTGAAGTCTCTCGAATGGAATGGCCAGCAAGAAGTCCAGATCTCAATCCGATTGAGCAGGTTTGGGACAACCTCAATAGAAGGCTGAGAAGTTCAAAAAATCATCCAGCTACTCTTAATGACTTAGGAATCCAACTCGGAGAAATCTGGGAAGGATTAGATCAGAACATTTTAAGATCACTCATTTTGAGTATGAACCGTCGTTGCCGAGCTGTAATTAACGCAAGGGGTGGAAATACCAAGTATTAAATCACTTATCAGCATTTCAGTATTCTGAAAATTGTTCATTTCTCTTCTTTCACATAAGATTCGGTGAAATCCTGAATTTTTCTTCCATTTAATGTGACTTTTTTCGTTCAAAACCTTCCCGAGAGAACATAAAAAATAAGTTATAAAGTCAATGTAGAGTTAACTTTCATTAAAATTGAGATTTTCAGAATGTACTTTAATTTTTTTGCGCAGTGTATTTCCTATTTTTCTGATGGACGTTCTAATCGTGTTTACATGTAAACAGTAGGTTTCTGTAAATATTTTATTCATTGGTAAATTTTGCACTCTTCATTTCTATAATATTATTGCTCTACTCATATTTAATGTATTGATCTCATTGATGACCAGACAATTTAGTTTTCATCTCTTGCCTTCATCATTATTACAATTAAAACTTTTTATTTAAATCATTATGCTAGCGAAATGAAGAGGCTCTCGCAATTAGTTTTCATTGATTGCTCTGTCACTGTAAACGTTGTGTTAATATTGAATTTGTTGAACTTTCTCAGTGTCTAAATCTGACTTCAAATGACGTCTCATTTGAACTACTTTAGATTACCTCTGTTTTAAGTTAATATATATTATAATAATTATATAATGTCACTTTGAGTTTATAGATGTTGTTAGTACTCGGAATTTTCTTCATGAATACTAATACTACAAACTTTGATATTTCAAATGGGCAGCCTATTTTTTCATTATAACTTTTCTCGCTCCTCAATCCTCATCAGAGTATTTTTGTCTAGTACCTACTTCGCTATCCCTAATTCTGATACTTTCGGAGATATTTTTTTGTATCGAGTGACAAGACGAAGAATTTTGAAATATCCTATATATGACAAACCAAGACTTCCTACAGGAAACTCATTCTCAGGATCTCCCTGACTTATTTTCAAAATTTCAGCAATATGAAATGTCTTTTCTATGCCTTTTTCATTGGATCGATATTTTTCGCAATGTTTTGTGAAAAAACCATTAATATATCCAAAATTATATGAAAAAGGGGTAGGGAAGTACTATCAGAAGCGTAAACCCTAGTACCCAAATTTTCATTTTCCCATGATCCGTCCTTATTAGTTAATGTCTAATGGACACTCACCCTGTATATTCAACTGAATGAAATATCAGATATATAACGCCATGTTTTTCGGTGAATACATTAGTAACTGGAGCTGAATAGGTCATAAAAATTCACGTATTCTTTGTTAAAGTTTGTGATTTCTATTAAATCGATTTCGATAGAAACATGATCATCAAATTATTTTATAAATGATATATTAATGTGCTACATATATATCTTTACTGGAATTAAACTTACCCCATACTGTGAGGCGGAGCCATATCTAAAACCACCTCCATGAATCCATACTACTACTGGCAATCCTAAAAAAGTGTTTTCTTTTAATAAAATGAATCTGCTCAGTTCAAAATCGGCACAATAATTGAATGAAGGGTTATTTTTCAACCTTACCCGAAATTATACGGAGAACTACAAAGGATATTTTTCAAGCAATTTATTTTCAGTGTGTAATACAGGATGACGCGAAAATCTTCTTGCTGTAACTTCAGCTTGCAACGAAAGTAGCAATCAATAAGCAAATTAATTCAGATGCATAACATCCGCAGATAAATTAAATCAATGAAAAAATGCCGAATACTGATTCGAGTTTTCAACAAAATCGTAATATCACATTTCTTCACCGATTTACGATTTCCTAGAAATTACTAAAAGTTATCGTATGAACCATCTGCGTAAAGTTTACCATTTTCGAGATATTCAAATACCAGGTTTCTGCGGTCAGGTACACATTCTATACTATGATTTTCACATATGAAGATTACTTGAAACTCATTACTATTCTAGTAGTTGGGGAGCCGATGATGCTAAATCGGGATTTACTCGAGAGTCGTGGAGACCTAGTGGATTTTGGAGATTAGAGATGGTAGAAAAAAAGGTTCTATGATATATGCTCTCAGCGGTGGGGAAAGCGTCTGCAGGGTCTCAAAAATGTGAAAAAAAATCGTCCGGTGTACATAATCGATCGTGTCAGATTAAGATACTGTATATGGCCTACGTGTCTCTGATAATGAATTCATGCTTATCTGACAGTTTGCGCGGTGGGACTGGCCGTACGGAAGAGTTGAAAATGGTAAAAAAAAAATTCCAGCGTGTCAGATTTTTGGAGGATATGTTAATTGGACCCAAAGGAAGCTACTTTTCAAGAGACAGACAATTAGAACTTGACGCAAGGTCAAAGCGGTTCTTTGAAAATGTAAAAAAAAATCGTTACTTGTACATACTCGAACGTGTCAGATTTTGATACAGATGGTTAATCTCGGTGTTGTAGACTTGTTGACTCATTAATCTGACACTAATCAGTAATCATGGGGGGTTTTCTTAATCTGACATTTTGAAGATGATAAACATTCTTTTTTTCGAATATTTCCCTGCCTGTACCTCTAATCGTTTTTGTATTCCTTAAGAAAGTTGTAGATAATAAAATTAAACACAACTTTTGTCTGAAGCAATTTTACATACTCTTAACCGTTCTCGAGTTAGAGGGCCATAAGGGCGAGAAGTCTAATCTACATTCATCCAATTGTTAAAATGATGACAATTTCGAAATTAGTCACGAAAAGCTTAGTGTTGTCTGTGACTGAACCTTAGAATGTACTATTTTCCAATCAGTGGATTTTCGCTTCAGCATGTATCGCTAAACACCTCGCATTAATCGCCATATATCTCAAAAACATTTGAACGTAGAAAAAATTGCTTGGGACAAAATTAGTAGAAAATGTTATGCTCTACAACTTTTATAATGAATGCGAAAAAGATTTGAAGCCCAGGGAACGAGATAATTGGAAAAAACTGATTTTTGTGATCTTTATGGCCAATTTTTATTGTTTCGGCTTGCTAAAACTCTCAGATTATATTTTTTCCGTTATTCTCGAATCATTAGCTTCAACTTCTCTGTCATATCTGTAAATTTTTTGTCTCTTGAAATGCTAATATTTATATATTTCGCTTCTGCTGACTATTTAAAATTTTCTCTTTGTTTTTAATTTTAGATTAAGATATGTTTAAATGTGCATTTTGTATATAACAAAAGTTAAGTGGTAGAGCACCCTCGGGTGAACATCCCCTTGAGATTTCTTGTGAAATAAAGACCTTATGACTTTAGCCTTGCGGCTTTCACACTCCTCTCCAGAGGAAAATTCACTTATCCCAGATATCCCAGATATCAAAAGGATTAAGCTCTGTTGGAGCCCTTTCCAGGTTTTCGGGCTCGTGGTGGTGGTCGGGTCCGGGTCGCTCCTCGGCTCCCTGCTGTAGGTTGGATTCCTGCTCCACCCGCACTTCCTGTCGAAGCAGACGGTGTTCCTCTGCATTCCCCATGTACTTGCGTACAGTTCTCGCCGTTCCGAGCAGTACCGCCTTCTGCATGACTCTATAGATATTTTCGTCCAACTGAAGTTTCCTCAAGTTCTCCAGTAGTTTCTTCGGTATCAGGCCTGTGGATGATATGACAATAGGGATGGTCTTGATATCTTTCAGCTTCCACTGTCTTCTGGTTTGTTCCTCGAGATCTCTGTATTTTGAAATTTTTTCAGTGTGCCTATCTAGAAGATTGTTATTATTTGGAATCGCCACATCGATGAATAGTGCTCTGTCCTCATCCTTATTGAGCAATATGAGGTCTGGTCTATTGTGGGTTATTTTCCGGTCTGTCAGAACCGTGCGATCCCAGTAGAGCTTGTGATGTTCATTTTCCAACACAGCATCCGGATGGTAATTGTAATAAGGAACCTTTTTGGAACTTATAGAAGTTGGTGTTTTAGTGCCAATTCTTGGTGAAAATCTTGGCAACAGCATCATGTCTATTTTTGTACTCCGTGCCCGCGAACTTCTGACATCCCCCGGTGATGTGCTGGATAGTTTCATGTGTCGCACAGCCATAACGACAGCTATCGTCCGCCACTGAGGCATCCTTGGCGATATATTTCATGTAGTTCCTTGTTGGAATCACCTGATCCTGGATGGCGAGCATGAAGCCCTCTGTCTCAGGAAACAACCTTCCTGAAGTCAACCAGTAGTTCGACGCAGTTATGTCGACGTAATCATGCTTGACCTCGTTCTGGTGCCTTCCATGCAAAGGTTTGCCAATCAGTTTTTGCATTTTACTTTCTGCAGAGTGTTCGACGGTTTCCAAGTGATCCTGTTGTAGCTTTAACGGTGTAGAACTATCAGAAACACAAACTACTCGATAGAGTTCTGACGAAGCAGCCTTGCTCAGGAAATATTTTCGAAGTCCTTCAATTTCCTGGGACATACGGTTGGACAAATCAGCAATTTCTCTACCCCCAAGATGTCGTGGCAGCTCTGTCCGTTCTCTCGAGCTTTTGGGGTGATGTTTATTGTGTTTAGTCAGCATCGTCCTTATTTTTCTCTGTAAGGCTGCTAAATCGGTGGTCGTCCAAGAGATGATACCGAATGAATAGCTCAGCGCCGAGCAAGCGTAGGTGTTAATATCTTTTATCAGATTCTTGCTGTTGAGACCAGTTCTCATTATCCTTCTCAATCTTCAGGTGAACTCCTCCGTTAATTCTTTCTTCATCTGGGTCTGATTGATTTTTCTTGCCTGCCTCTTAATATTATTATTATTATTATATAAGAAAAAACGCTACCGCGCTCGAGAATGTACACGTGACGTTTTTTTTGCATGTTTGGCGCCCTCCCACACATTTTCGACACGCTTAAATTGACAGATTAAGAGAATATATACTTTTCAACATGTAATTAACCACATATATCTTAATCTGACACGCTCGAGTATGTACAATGATCTTTTTTTTTCACTATTCTGACAGGCTGTCCTAGACAATTCCCCCTATATACAGGTCTAATTTTTGGTAGACGTACTCTACAGGGTCCAAGGTATCTCCCCTTATATTAATCTGACATGCTGGAATAAATCCCGAATTTCCCTCTTCGGCTCCCTAACTATTAAAATGAAAAACGGTTTTACCGAAAGTATACGGTTAACTGTATACTCTTGAAATTGCCATATAATCAGCTACCTTACGATGCGCAGATACTCTGGCTGGGCCATTTGAAACAGAAATGTAGTAGAGGGTGTTTCCGGTATAAGGTCAGAGGTCTGGAAATATTTTGGGGGGAAAGTTCACTGTCAAAGATCCCAACGCACCCTGTATATATGGGATCATTTGTTGCCAGCACATCAAATTTAATGAACGGTGGATTGGCTCAAACATATTTTTCCCCAACTTTAATTTCCGTAATAAGAAGATCTTATGATCATTTACCTTCCATTCCTGTGGGTAGCTCTGGAGTGAATATGTTCAAAAACAGACAATCCTCTTCACCAACTATCTTATCGGTACCTGGAATAGGTTGAACGCAGGGTGGAGGATACCTGGTGGCATTAACAGTACCTTCGAGGAATGTCTCTTGTGGTCTCTATTTAGAAATTTAAAAAAATAAGAATACACATAAAGTTAAAAATACATCCAGCTAGGCAAGCCTATTTTTTTCCCATTTAAATTAAACACATCCACGACAATACCCAGAAATAATAATAAAAATATTTGAATTGATATTGTCACTTATTGGGGAAGTAACCTGCGCTTGGTTCTGGAAGTGATCAATAAGAGATGCTTCTTCTACAAAAGTACAAAAGAAATATTTGGAGGTAGCTTGACTTACACCATCTAATTAAGTTGAAAGCAGGAAATTATCGAACGAAAGGTTTAAAACTGAGCTGAATGTAAATTAAATATTTTTCTGCGTTATACAGGGTGAGTCTCTGACTAGTACAAATATTTCCACAGTAGATTCTTTGAGGTCGAAAGAAACACTTTTTTCATATACACCATTTTTTCCGCAATTTGAAAATACATGTTATTAAAAAACAACATTTTTGTATTTGATATTAATCTTTTTCGAAAGCAAGATATCACCCAGGTCAACCAGTTTTCTCATATGACCATTACGTACCATAAGAATACAAAAAATTCGAAGCACCCTGCCACTGAAATTAAGTTGAATGCTATTTAATGATTATTCGAGCGATTTGTAAAATAAAAGTATTTTTCATATTTTCTCGTTGAATGAGCCGTTTTAGAGTAATTTGATGTTCAAAAATTAAAAAGAATCTGGGAAATTTGAAAAATTGGGTATATATAATATATATCGGGTGTCCCAAGGTGGATGGCCTATTATATTATTATGGAAACTATTGATGGTAAAGGTTTCAAATTTTGTGGAACTATATTTAGCCATGTAAGGTACATTTAAAAAAAAATTTCACATTTCCAATGTTGCCGGATGTACGACAATTTGGCAACAACTTTGTTATTTGAAATGGAACATCCGGTATTTCTATTTTTTTATGATACTCCATAAGATATTAAATCTATTGTCTCTTAATTTTTCCTACCTTTTTGAGTTATTAAACTATTTTTCGAAATTTTAGATCAAATTGGCGCGTTACGAAAATGACTCTAGTTCGCTCAATATTTGAGATTTATTTAGTCAGAAATTTAGCCAGTCATTAGATATTGATCTGATATGTCACTGCTTTTGAATTATAGTTGTCAGTTATACAGGATGGACCAAAAGAAATCATCATTTGCCAAGTTACAAAATCATAAAAAGTCTGTTTTTCAAATAAGACACCTAGTATATTTTTCAATTTTTGGAATCACTACAACACACTCTACAATTTTTTTATTCACGTATTCACCCTATAGGTATCTCAACTGGATTTCCAGTTGTCGAGTTATATGCATTTATTAGATTTCAGATTCATTCAATAAGCGTTAATTTCTTTTGTATTGTTATTTTCTCTATTATATGTCGTTCATAGATCGATATATCATCGAAACAAAACACCTGTTAGGCAATAATTGTATATGTATTTTGACTTTAATGGATTGAACCTTAGAACATAGAATATTATTCTATATATATTCTAAGGATTGAACTGATTAATTGATATATCGATCTATGAACGACATATAATAGAGAAAATAACAATACAAAAGAAATTAACGCTTATTGAATGAATCTGAAATCTAATAAACGCATATAACTCGAAATCCAGTTGAGATACCTATAGGGTGAAAACGTGAATAAAAAAATTGTAGAGTGTGTTGTACTGATTCCAAAAATGGAAAGATACGGTGTCTTATTTGAAAACAAAGGACTTTTTTACGATTTTGTAACTTGGAAAATGATGATTTTTTTTTGGTCCATCCTGTATAACTGATCCACAAAATTTGAAATATTCACCATCAATAGTTTCCATAATAATTTAATAGGCCACTCACCTTGGGACACCCGATATACAGGGTGTTTCCTAATAGAATATCAATATTTATAGGGGTGATTTTTGGGCCCATTTTAAGAGAAAAACTTCATATGAACATATGTCCTAAACGTCTTACTTTTTGAGATACAGGGTGGTAATGTTTTCAAAAATAAATCATTTATTATATTAATATCTACAATACCACTTCAGATATCTTAATGAAACTTGTCATACATGTACAGATTTTTCCTGAAATAAAAATTATTTTTGAAATTCCCAATCATTTCTTACCAAAGTTGCTCACTTGATTTTTTTCAATCCGATGCACGGTTTCCGCTTATAAAAATAAAAATCGTTTCTCTGCATTAAAATAAATTACATAATGTATATAAGTAAGAAAGTATTGTTACTTATCGTAGTGAACTGTGTCCAAAAATTTTATATGTATTTCGTACAACAGTTCATCAGTCTTTAAATTCAGTTATTCTCGTCTTATTTATTTTTGAAATCTTTACCACACTGTATCTCAAAAGGTAAGACGTTTAGGACATATGTTCATATGAGGTTTTTTTCTTAAAATGGGCCCAAAAATCACCCTCATGACTATTGACATTCAATTAAGAAACATCCTGTATATTCTTTTGAAATAAAGTGTTACAAAACTTTTACAATCTAAAAACAATGAAGCGTGTGTAAAGAAATGACAACAAGAGACAGATCCTAAAAACCTGTTCCTCGTTCCAGATCTCAGAGTAAGCAGAGGAAAAATGACAACGGGGTACCATACATATATTTGTATGATACATGAAAACAGAGATAAAAACCTCAGAAAAGACTCTCTGTTTGTACGTATAAGTGTAATGATAATGAATTTGTGGGTACTTTGACCGAATGCAACTCTGTTTTAAAAAATCCACAGATGTGTAGTGTCTCAGATTTAGCTAGTTATTCTTCCATGGATGGCACAGCTCATTATGAAAACTTAAAATGGTTATATATTTTTATCAGTGCCGAATCGGAAAAATTTGTACATGGAAAAAAGTGTTTCTTTTGACCACAAGAATCTACCGTTACAATATTTGTACGAGTCAAAGACTTGGGCAAGTTTCGATGTTTTAGCACTACAGCTTTTAGACCAGTGGAGGTATACAAAATCTGATACCCCATTCTCTTTCTCTTTTTCTGAGAAACGAACAAGAGTAGTAGTCATTTTTGGCCACCTTCTTTTGTTTTCGAGTTAGGGCGAAAAATGGAAAAATGGCGATTTCGAAATAAATTTATATCTCCGCTAATACTGATGATAGAGCTCTGAAATTAAAACTTTATACGAGGACTTTTTTAAGTAGAATCCAGTGGCGTGCTTGCCTTTTTAGCAGGATTTTTAATTATAATTAAAAATCCTGCTCATAGCTTCGTATACGAAGCTATGACCCAAAGTTATGTTTTTTTAAATGGGAACAGAACACTAGATTTCTGTAAAATTTTTGGAAAGCTAAATTTTTACTGATTTCAAAAATATATAACATCATATGGTTTGTATCAATATAAATAATAAAAAATCCACAAAAACCTTTATTATCAATATTTCTATGGTTTCAACTTTTGACGAGCACAGAAAAAAGCCTATCCTATAACAAGAGCAGTCTCCTTCCGGCAATGTCATTCTTTCTATGCTTTTCACCAATTTTCACAAAATTTGAATCTTGGATAAATTTAGTAAGAAACATAGAAATGAAATGACTAATAGAAGGAGACTGTTGTAATCATAAGATGCAACATTTTTCTATTCTCATCAAAAGTAGAAACCATAAAAATATTGAGAAAAAAGTTTTTGATCATTTTCTATTATTTTTATTGATACAAACCATATGATGTTATATATTTTTGAAATCGGTAAAAATTGAGCTTTCAAAAAATTGCACAGAAATCTAGTGTTCCCATTTAAAAAAAACATAACTTTGGGTCATAGCTTCGTAATTAAAAATGCTGCTAAAAAGGCGAGCACGCCACTGGATTTTACTTAAAAAAGTGCCTGTATAATGTTTCAATTTCAGAGCTCTATCATCAGTATTAGCGGAGATATAAATTTATTTCGATATCGCCATTTTTCCAGTTTTCGCTTATAACTAGATAACAAAAGAAGGTGGCCAAAAATGACTACTACTCTTGTTAGTTTCTCAGAAAAAGAGAACGAGAATAGGGTATCAAATTTTGTCTATCTCTTCTGGTTTAAAAGCTGTAATGCTAAAACATCGAAATTTGCCCACCCTGTACAAATATAGGGTGTCGCAAATGGTTTGGTTTTGGATATTTCTCGTACTTCTAGGCCAGAGAGACAACAAAAGTTGAGGTTATTTCTCCCTATTTTGATATACTTCTGATTTTAATTCGAGTGTGATTTACATTCCATTTAAACTAGTACCATTTGCCTGGTAATAATGTACCACTTTTCAGATTTTTATCATCAAAAGTATTGAAGATAATAATACATCGAAAACAATTTTTAAAAGCCATCGTTGTGGGGGGGTTGCCTTTTTCTTGGGCGTCCCTTTACAGAAAATTTGTTAAGGTTTTCGTCATATTCTTAATTGCTTTATATGCTCTGAAATTTTGACCATATCTTTCAGAATAACGTTGTAGAATTTCCAAGTAAAGATTTAATTCGCATTGAAGCAAAACAGGATCTTTTAAAATTATTTCAGCATCGCAGTTGGCGTTCAATTACATTGTGTGCTGCTAGGATTTTCAACTGAATATCATAGAATTTCAAAAATCGACGCCTACTGCGATGTTATAATCTTTTATTGAGACCCTGTAGTATCAAAGCACCTAGCAGGGAATACAAAGTAACATTAGGAATTTTCCACTCATCATCAGAAACTGATGGAGTTATATGAATTATTCTTCCAACATTATAAAAGTGCATTTAAGCAGATTCCACTCACCACAAATCTTAGATTTCCAACAGGTGGCTTGGCATATCTTATACCTCTGAACACGTAGTGGGGAAAATCTAACATACCCCTCACAGCTGCCGTTTTTCCATTGAACCTAGTATAGATCACGGGATCATCGGCAGGAGGAATATTTGCAGGCTCACCACCGACAATTCTTCTTACTCTACCAGCACGATTGTCACATTGGACCGAAGCCAATACGAGCAGTAAAACTGAACTTGCTTTCAACATTCTCACTTAGTAGAACATCTATGTATAATTGAATTGATGTTGGTTTTCCCTAACATACAGATAAAATTCACTATTAAAAAAAAACAAATTTAGATGAAAGTTTTATTCCAATTTTTTTTAAATGTTTTAATCATGTAACAAAATCAATTGAATTACCCGTTTTCGAAATCAAACAGAACTAAAATATTACAATCATGGAAAACATCATAAAGGATTTCTATTTACCAAAATAATTCCACCTTGCTCAAAAGAATATTTCTAAATTAATGATTTTTGGTCACTAACAGATGGACCAACTGGACATAATTAGCAATCACAGGAAGGAGTTATCATATGCCTTATCAAAAAATTACCACCCACATCGGTTGGTATCTCAGCTTTGCCAAGTCTGGCAGAATCTACATTTGAATGATTTTATCACAAATTATGTTAGACTATATCGTATTCTTCTGGGTCAGTGTGTTATCTTCATATGTTTCAAGTACATCAGCCAAATGCTCGTTGTCTCTTGGTTTCTTGAAGACTTTTTTTCGGGAACCTGGTTTCTTTCTTTTGAGGGGGGCCACTTTCTTTGGTCCATTATCCTGCATTGACGTTATTCCTGCGAAAGAATTCATAATTCATATCAATTTGAAACGTTAATTTATTTTCATTTATTTTACTCAAACTTTCATGTGTGACGTTGGTCCAGCAATTTTAGAAATTTTTTTTTGTTTTGCTCGACTGTGCTAGGTGTGTGCTGCTTTGTTTTTTTCAATTCCATACGGTTCTTACGATATTCCACAAAATGTATGTAATGGACCAGCCCAGCACTTTTAGAAAAAATGGGTCTTTATGTCTGAAATAGATTGTGCTATACATGTACTGAGTTGTGCTCTTCGAATTTTTGCGAAATTTCCTCTTACGTCCCAGAAAATCGAAAATGGGGAAAAAAGTTAGCCCAGCACTTTTCTTTTTTGTACCTAAAAATCAGTGGAATAATTTGTGCCACATTTGTGCTCTTGTACCGTAAATATTTTCTGGAAAATTCCACGAATTTTCCAGAAATTCGCGAAATTGAAAAAAGCTAGCCCAGCACTTTCGTTTTCTCTTAATGAAAATATGTAAAAAAAATTGTGCTACACGTAATCCCTTGTGCCGTTGAAATTTTCAGGAAAATTTTTCTAGTTTCTCGAATAATAAATAGTTTCCAAAAAAGTAAGCTTGGCACTTTCGTGTTTTCTTGTTGAAAATTTTTATATAGTTGTGCTACATTTGTGGTGAATTGTGCCGTTGAGATTTTAAAAAAACTGCCACTTTTTCTTCGAATGGTGGATATTAGAAAAATCCGTAGATTGTTTGAAAATCAGTGTACATGGCAACAGGACTAATATTCATACCGTTGAGGATCGCAACTCTTCATACACAACATACGACTCGGTTTTGCATAGCGTCATTAATTATCTGAAGTGTATAACAAAAACAGTGTGTTGCCATCCTCAACGGTATAAATATTAGGCCTGTTACCATGTACAAGGTGGGCAAAATTGGTGATACCTGAATAACAACTTTTACAACCCAAAGAGATAGAGGAAAATGCATGGCACATTACGGTCGTCTTTTTTCGAGAAACTAATAATGCCATCAACTGTACTACTCAATCTTCTTTTTTTTTGGAGTTATAGGTGAAAATTAAAATTTCAACTCTGGTCATTCTCTCCGTTTCTGTTTAAGCTAGGATGTTGAAATAAAAACATTATACAGACACTTTTTTGATAGCAATCCAGTGGCGTACTATGATTTTTTCCAACAGGTCTATTTGCTGAGCTATAACAAAAAGATGTAGTTTTTCTTATGAAAACAGTAATTTAAAATGACTGAGAAAGAAAGATGAGTCTTCCTCAGGGGCTATGTATGATATATTTCTGAAATGTTAAGAGAATGGGGATTCTTTCTAAGTCATTTTAAACTACTGTTTCCATAAGAAAAAACACAACTTTATGTTATAGCTCAGCAAATAAACCTGTAGGAAAAAATCATAGTGCACCACTGGATTGCTATCAAAAAAGGGTCTGTATAATGTCTTCATTTCAACATCCTAGCACAAACAGAAAAGGAGATATTGACCAAAGTTTAAATCGCCCAAAATTGAATTTTGGCTTATAACTCAAAAACGAAAGAAGATAGAGGAATGCAGTTGATGGCATTATTAGTTTCTCAAAAAAAGACGACATGAATGGTTATCCTCATTTTCCTCTATCTCGTTGGGTTGAAAAGTTGTAGTTCAGGAATCACCAATTTTGCCCACCCTGTACACTGATTTTCAAACAATCTACTGATTTTCCTAATATCCACCATTTGAAGAAAAAGTTGGGAGCTTTTTCTGGAAATCTCCACGGCACAAGTCAGCACAAATATATCACAACTATATAAAAAATTTTCAACAAAAAATCACGGAAGTGCTGGGCTAACTTTTTCCAAACCTAAATTTTTGTGAAACTACAAAAATTCTCGAGAAACTACAAAAATTTTCGAGAAAATTTCAACGTCACCTGTTAGTACACGTGTAGCAAAATTTTTTTCCATATGTTTTCGTTGAGAAAAAATCCCGGAGAAAATGAAAGTGCTGGGGTAGTTTTATTTTCAATTTCGCGATTTTCCGGAAGATTCGACGAATTTTCGAGAAAATATTCAAGGCACAAGTCAGCACAAATGTAGTACAAATC
Source organism: Coccinella septempunctata (assembly GCF_907165205.1). Lineage (NCBI taxonomy): Eukaryota > Metazoa > Arthropoda > Insecta > Coleoptera > Coccinellidae > Coccinella > Coccinella septempunctata. Next base: position 4,935,141 of record NC_058190.1, on the reverse strand, counting down.
ATTTCACTCATTTTCAGGAACGAAAAACAAAAGTGCTGGTCTAACTTTTTTCTTCATTTTAGATTTTCTGGTAAATGCGAAAAATTCGAACGTTACAACTCAATACATATATAGCACAACCTATTTCAGGCATAAAAACCCATTTTTCTAAAAGTTCTGGGCTGGCCGATTCCATACATATTTTGGAATATCTTGAGAACCGAATGGAATTGGCTAGTTTTTCTGAAGGTAATTGTGTTTTTCCAGGGGTGGTTTAAATATTTCTACGAGTCAGAGACTCGCCCTGTATAATGTCCCCCTACGAACCAATGTTTACTTCTTTCTGCATTTTTTTTATTCTACATGGGAGCCGAGATATCAAAGGTGGTTATTTTTCACATTGTCACACTGTATGAAAAACATAATATACTAAATGACAAAGAAACAGCAACACCCTAAATTTTTATTATTTTTTGGTAAAACATAGATAGTACAGCAAGGAGTAAATGATTAAAATTTGGAAAAAAAACAGCTGTTCGAAGAGATCCAAAGTCGATGTTTAGTTGTTGTTTGAATGCATAGAGTACGTGTACGCAGAATTTATCGCCAGCTAAGTGAATTTGAAAGAGGTCGAATTATTGGTGTACAAGAGGCAGGGTTGTCATTTCGAGAAATCGCTAAACGTACGAACAGAAATCCAACTACTGTTATGAGATGTTGTCAAGCGTGGTTTGATAATGCCCAAAATCGAAGAAGAGTAGGCACCGGACGTCGAAGGAGCACAAATAAAGTTCAAGATCGGCGTCTAAGACTTATGGCCATTAGAGACCGATTTGCGACAACTCGATCTTTGGCTGATGAGTGGTTAGGAGAACAAGGCCATCCTATAACTGTTCGAACGGTTTACCGTCGTATAAGGTCATTTGGACTGCAGCATTATCGACCCCATCTTGTGTTACCTCTTACGGTTGAGCATCGACGGCAACTATTACAGTGGTGCAGAGAACGACAACAATAGAATGTGGAATGGCATCAGGTCGTCTTTTCTGATGAATCTCGATTTCCCTGGGGTACACATGATGGCCGATGAAAGGTAAGACGACGTCGAGGAGAAAGACGTGAACCTCATTTTGATGTTGAGCGTCATGTACACCGGACAATAGGCGTTAGGCGTTATGGTATGGTGAGGATATACAACAGCGCTGCGTTACCTTCAAGAAATAGTGGAGCCATATGTTCTCCCTTACCTTAACCGGCTTGAGAATTCAATATTTCAGCAAGATAATGCTCGACCTCATGTTGCCAGAGTTAGTTTAAACTTTTTTGAAGCGACCCATGTGAATCTTTTGCCATGGCCACCCAGATCCCCCGATCTTTCGCCCATTGAGCATGTTTGGGAAATCATAGGCTTGGAAATTTACCCCAGCCTCACGGACTTTGGCGGCTCTGAGACATGAAGCACATGTAGCTTGGGATACTATACCTCAAGAAGAAATAGACCATCTTCTTGCATCAATGCCAAGACATGTTGAGGGGTGTATAGATAACCGCGTTGGACAAACACATAATTAACAAATTTAATAAAAAAATTTTAAACCTTTCGTTTTTTTTTCTCCAAATTTTAATCATTTAGTCCTTACTATACTATCTATGTTTTACCAAAAACAAATTTAAAATTTAAACAGCTCCTTCTGGGTGTTCTGGGCAGTTTCTTTGTCAGTTAGTATAGTATGGATATTATTCAACAAGCATAGTATGATAGTTATTATTCAGCCGGATGATGTTTATATAACTTCCAAGTTAGTTTATTATAATAATGGAATGATCACGCCTAAAGGCAATGAATACAATAATAAGGATAAATTCAGATACATACCACCCGCCGATATGAATATCAACAAGTGTTACGATCCGAATTGAACTAGCCAATTTGCCATCGTCAAGGCCCCAAATGGAGTACGCCCCATCGAAGAAAAGCAGATGCTGACCATGGTTTCGGTCTCATTTGACCTCATCAGAGCAACATAGCATTTTTCCACGATGGAGAACGTTTGGAATTGATGAAACCTTATTCAATATTGGCACGGGCTACTGGGTACTATAAATTTACTCAGAGCGCCACCCAATATGAAACGGTGTCCGATTCAATCCCCTGAATTAGAGAAAATATGGGACATATGCTATTGTCTTCGTCTTGGTTTCTATCTGGAGGGGACTGAATCGGACACCGTTTCATATTGGGTGGCGCTCTGGGTAAATGTATAGTACCCAGTAGCACGTGCTAATATTGAATTAAGTTCTATCAATTCCAAACGTTCTCCATCGGAGAAAAATGCTATGTTGCTCTGATGAGGTCAAATGAGACCGAAACCATGATCAGCATCTGCTTTTCTTCGATAAGGCGTACTCCATTTGGGGCCTTGACGATGGCAAATTGGCTAGTTCAATTCGGATCGTAACACTTGTTGATATTCATATCGGCGGGTGGTATGCATCTGAATTTATCCTTATTAGTTTATTATGTTTGTGACCACAATCTTCTCTAAATCCGTGGTTGTGACAATGAAGTTTGATGGACCAGGCAATAATAATAATAATGGCTCATAAATTACAAGTAATGATGCTCAAGAGAGATAAGGATCGCTTTATTAAATAGTTGTGAAGAAATGATATGATTCACTCACCTTGCTTTTCTAAGTATTCCTCTATTTTCGCATCATCCATAGCATCTACAGCAACTGATCTCCATAGCTTCTGGTATTCTTCATCAATTGAACTACCAGTTCTCTGATTGTTATAAAAAAGAATCTTCTTTTTGTCGACGGTTCGTTGAACTATAACTATCTCGTTCTGATTGAGAAGGGATTTTAGGGCTTTTTCACAATGAGGCAATGATTCCTGCACATCGTCCATCAATACACCGCCCAAACTCTTCAAATCATGCTGTCTCAATAATTTCAGCAAACTCTTCTTGTCTTTTAATTTATACGTAGCTTTGAATATGAACTTATTATCGGGTAATGCCTCTATTTTAGGGTTATCCACCAAGGCTTCTGTTTGCAGCCACTGGAATTAAAGAAAGTAACCGTTAAAGGTTTGTTTCTTCAAAATATTTGAGGAAGATTTTTAGAATTTCAGGAAAATTTTCGAACAATATCAATGCTATTTCCAGCTGGTGGTCAATTCTCGATGTTCTCAAATATTAACTTCAATGGCGTTGTGTAGTTTGTGATGAAAAATCGATTAATCGCTAATTGGAATATCAGGGGGATAAACAGTCATTTTCAGCTTCCCCCAATTATATATGTCTGTACGTATAAGTAAAACTGGAGTGTCTGTCTTTGTGTAATTTTCAAATATCTGACTTTATTGAGTTTATTGGGTTATTTCCATCCACTGATTTTGAAATTTTGTTTGTCTGCCTATCATAAAAGGTAAAAGTGATCAAAATAAGTCATTTGGCCAAAAATTGTCCATACAAATATTCAAGATGGCTGGGTTACTGTTACTGTAAGTATTTTTCTGTCAGTTGGTATCGGTGAGTGGAAGAGAAAAACTAATTGTAGATTTGAAAAGAGCCAAATGAGAGCAAAACGAGGATATCCCACAAGTTAGGGTGAAAAAAAAATGAAATTTCTGCTCCAAAATCTTGTAAAGTATAAATGAGCAAAACGAACGGACTGCTGATCAAAACGGAGCAGAACTAGGGCTTTCGGTCGAAATCAATATCGGAAAGATCCGTTGAGGTGCCCAGCTGTTGTAATATTTCACCAGCAGGGCACTTTTGATTATCTATATGTAACGGTAAGTGGTAGAGAAAAACTAATTACAGATTTGAAAAGAGCAAAACGAGAGCAAAACGCAGATATCCCACAAGCTAGGAAAAGAAAAAATTTTTCTTCTCCAAAAACTCGTAAAGTATAAATGAGCAAAAAATTGCAATGCAGCCACATTCTATATACGCGGTAATTAAGTGGTTTATCTTTAACAAAAAACTCGACATATTTTAAGATTTCTCTATTCAGCAGATGCTCGAATTGGTAGATTTCTTTCATTCAGATGACTCAATGGTGCGCTACCTCATGCCAATTTTTATAACTAGACTTAGTATGTAGTTGGCTTCCCAACTAATAGTAGTTCTGAGGATCTAAGGATGAAATTCTAAGTATAGCACATTAAGGATCTACAAGCATAATTTTCATACACTCACATGTTTAACTTTACTTCCAATATCTAACTGGTTTGTTTCATCCAAAATTTCCTCTAATGTTAGTGCATGTGTCTCTCCCTCTTGATGTCGTGTTTTCATATGTTTCACAATTTTGGCTAATACTCCAAATCTATACTGTGAACTGCCAGTGCTGGTTTTATATCTGAAAAATTTTCAAAATGCTGAAATCAATCAATCAATTATTGATTGAACATTGAACTTACGAGTTAATATCCAATCTAGGCGCTGAAGGAGGTTTAATCTTCTTTTTTTCTTCCCTCAATACATCTGCTTTTGTTTCTGTCTTTTTCTTTTCAACTCTAGAAATGGATTTGAAGTGTATATGTAGTAAATTGCAACAAATAGATTAATATTTGATAACTTACGTTGGAGTTGTGAGCGCTCTCTTTTTGAACAACTCCCTTTCTCTCAATAGAGCTGGATCCATGATTCTTCTGAAAAACCATGAAGATATCAAATATCAGTATAATATTATTCAGTACCGATTGTTCAGTCCAGATTTAAGCCGATTCCAATGTTAATCCCAGTTCAACCTGATAAAATTGAACAGGACTCTCAAAATTAATCTAGAATCAACTCAAAACTCGGCTTAAACCTGAACTGTGCAACCAGGCCTTAGTTTTCAAATGCAGTCTTTTCAAAAAAATGAAACCTAAGCTTGCCATCTGTATCTGTCAATTTTCTCAGCAAGCCAACAAATGTGCTGATATCATAATGATCATACCAATAATTATAATGAGTTGGAGTAATTCTGGTCACGCATTTATATTGTCACACAATTAATATTGAATCAGTTAGGTCATAATGTAGCAAAAAGGATTTTTAAATGGGTCACTTAATATACTAATTAAAAACCTAAGTTGTCCCTCTGACTGTCGTATTCTTCGAAGTTCCAAGTTCGACTCACCTTAGTAATGATATTTAGAAATTGGGAATATTCAATGGATTTTCCTGAAAACTATTTTTGATTTCTAGATATACTGTTAGTTAGATACATCAATGTTTATCATTTATCACTTCTTGTTTCTCTAACCTAATCAAACTGACAGATGATCAACAGATCAACTACAGAATATGGTTTTGCCATAGAATACTGCTTTTTGTGTCTTCTTCTATCTTGTGGAGCCCTAGAAACATATCATAACATAATCTAGGCCAGAGACAACCGAGACGGTCAACTCCAGGCCAAAATTTGTCCGAAGTTAAGAATGATGCTGCATCTCTCTCTGTTCTGTGTGACTTGTATAAGTCTATCCTTTTTAACCAACTCCTCCAGTAATTTCCAGAGGGCGCTACCTACGCTTTTTGGATAATTTGAAATGTCTATGTACAGAATGATAAAGAAGAAGAAAAATTTGTGAAAGAAGCGGAATGGCGCATGACTCTGTTTATCTGATCTGTAAGAATCACTTTGAATTTCCTTAGAGAACGCCTCGTGCAAGTGATTTAATTTAGATTTTAATTTTTATTATGGCCGAAAGAAAGTGTTTAATATGTGGGGCTTCTGAGTCAGAAGTCCAGAGATTATTTTGTTTTCCATACAACCCTGCAAGGTACGTAAAATTGTTTATTTAAACCTAAGATCATTTGAGTAAATGTATATTTTCTTTCACAGGAATGAGTTGTGGATGCAAACTCTGGGTTTTAAAGCATGTGCTGTAAGAAAGCATCACAGAATTTGCAACAACCATTTCAGAAGGGAAGCTTTCACCGATTCAAGTTTGCAGAAACTGAATAGAAATGCTATTTCCATGCCTTGGGTAATCTCTTCTTCTGCAGGTATTAATTTTGTTTCTAAAATTACTAATTTCGTCCAACGTTGCATATTATCATATTCATATATTACAATGCTAACTCTTATTTCGATGTTTCAGCAAATACATTGGAAAGCATGCCTTCCCTTATTAATGAGGAACATGCTGGTACATCAGGTATATCCACATTCCCAGCGTCAGGTATTTTATTCATTCCTATAAATATCAATTTAGTTCATATGGTTGCATGTTATCTTTGATGCTATAATTAAATGTGTAAATCCCTAATCAAATACAATTCTTATTGTTTTTCAATTAGTTCTAGCTGATGAGGTAGAACCTAACACTGATGAGGAACATGCTGCTGTATCAAGTACTTCCACATTCCCATCATCAGGTATTATATTCATTTCCATAAAATATTAATTTAGTTTATATGGTTCCATGTTTTCTACAATTCCATCAAATGTATGATTCTCTTATAAACTACAACTTCAATGATCTTTTAATTAGTTCCAGCTAATGAGGGAAAAGCTTCTGTAACTGAAGAGATACATGCAGGTACATCAATTTCATTATCAGGTATGGTTTTTGCTTTCAATGAAAATCTTAAAACTTTTATTCATTTTGTATGTAAGAATTATCATTAGACAATTTCTGACTTATTAAAGTCAGAATGCTTGTTCTAATTTGTGATCATTATTACATATCAAGTATTGAGGTGTGTCAGCAAACTTTTTCTATTATGAATAAATGTAAAAATCATTTGTCTATTTTCAGATCTCAATGATCCGACTCCGAGTACTCCGGCATTGCCACAGTCTCCAATGTGGAGGAGATCCCGTGAATTTAGATCCATTGGAGAACCTGTTTGGGCAAATAAGGTATGGTTGCGGATCCAATGACAATCCTACAGTGCAGCAATTCATTGGAACTCTGAAAACACAACTCCTCAATGGTTTGGTTAATCAAAGCTTTCAGGGGAGAAATTGTGAGGATGACGAAAATACACTTTTGTGCAATTTGAAATAATTCCTCAATATTTCCCTTGAGAGGAAGGAGATGGAAGTTCCAGAAGATGCTTCTTTGACCGATCAAATACCTCAGTTCCAGACGTCACCTGAGGAACTGTCGGTTAATATATCGAGAGAAGTTTCTTCTGGAAACCCTGGTGTTTTTTCGGTAGCATATGTGGCAGGAGCTATTCTGAAGGCCCTCAAAAAACACATATGCTGTGCCTTATGCGATAATATGATCAGTTCATCCAGTTCAGAACCTCAAAATTTATTCATAGCGAATAAAGAATGGTCGGATGAAAGATCAGTCCTAATGTACCCAAGTGAAAGGTACTTTGTTGCTGTAGGATGTGGATTTAACAGGTTGGAGGAATTTTTAGATAACTCCCCATCCCATCCTAAAGTAGCAGCAACCGCACTTGGGGTACTTAGATCTGACATAAATTTTGAGGATCTAGGATGTCCTGATCATAAAAATCGCATAAGGGACATCACGACTGCTGCAATATGCAGGATTGGCATTCCTTGGTGCAAAAGGAAGTGCGAAGAAGTAAAGTCAGATGCCAAAAAAAAAGGCCTATGAAAAAAAAATTAAAAAATTGCGTCATTCCTGATTTAATTTATTTTTTTACTTCTCTTCGACCAGCTTTTGCATCATCACCCATTTCGATCGCCATTCTTGTCTACCTTTATGACCTTCATGGCTCTAATTTTCATGTTTTTCAAAAATTTCAAAGTTTAATGAATTTTATATGTTCTAATCTTCAATTTCTATGTACCAATTGTAATAAATTCTTGGATTCACCAGCTATATATATATATGTGTGTATGTCAATAAACATATTCTGCTGCAATATGTGGGATTGGCATTCATTGGTGTTGCAAAATTAAGTGCGAAGAAGTGAAGTCAGATGCAAAAAAAAGGCTTCATTCCTGATTTAATTTATTTTTTTACTTCTCTTCGACCAGCTTTTGCATCATCACCCATTTTGATCGCCATTCTTGTCTACCTTTATGACCTTCATGGCTCTAATTTTCATGGTTTTCAAAAATTTCAAAGTTTAATGAATTTTATATGTTCTAATCTTCAATTTTTATGCACCAATTGTAATAAATTCTTGGATTTACTAGTTGTATATGTATGTACCAATATGTGTGTGTATGCCAATAAACATATTCTTGTGAATACAGAGTTTTGTTATTCCTAAAAATGTCAAAAATGATTAACTTTGCACATGAAGAAAAACTTTCATTTTTGTTATTCAAGATATTTTCGTCGATATTATATGTGTCTTGAATATCAAAAATGAGAGCTTTTTCCTCATGTTCGCAAAAATCGAAATATTTAACTGCGATATGGACTAATGGAGATTCAAATTTCCCGCCATTTCTTCCGCCGCCTATTCCAGCGCCACCTATATATTCCCAAAGCCAATGTTAGAAAGAGATGGAAGATAAAATCGGACATAGATTTAGTTCCTAGTTGACCGTCTCGGTTGTCTCTGATCTAGGCTGTGGTCCGTATATACACTTTGGTTTCTTCTGATTAGTAAGTGAGCGGTCCGTATATGTCGAACTCCTGACAATTCGGTTCAATATCTGTCACCAGAGTAACCGCTCTGGTAACTTTCGGTTACCAATTGTGTAAATACGGACCAATGAGTATTGAACTCAATCGAAAATATTACACACTTTTTGAGTTCAATGTATAAATCGTTTTAAACCTCGCTGCATAAATGTCAGATGGTTTGTTTGTCTCTCACAGATTACAGATCTGTGATTCCTTGATAACCTTCAATTTGAAACATAGATTAGATAATTAATAATATTATTGTTAGGTCTATGATCCGAAATGATTATTATTTATTTAATATTTTATATTCATTAGGTCTATTAACTATAATCATAATCACACAACTGACCTACGTTTGAATTCGTTTGGTCGTTGTTTGTTTTGTGGACAACATTAAAAAGTGAAAATAAAATGGATTGCAGTGGTAAGAGAAGTAGAAACTTTACCGAACGAGAAAAACTATTACTCGTGCAAATCGCCAAAAACTTCCTAGACATCATTGAAAACAAAAAAATAGACAGCGCAACTGTAGCAGCTAAAAAGGAAGCGTGGCTGAGTATTACACAAACATTCAATGCTAATTCGGACACAGGTCATAGGACCGACAAGCAGCTCCATGCTTTGTTCGATAGCCTAAAGAAAAAGGCAAGAAAAAATATTTATGATGTGAGTACCCCTGCATATAATCATAAAAGCTTCAATTGTACACACATTTTTTTTTAGAAATTAGAATATATAAAACTGATGTTTACTTGTAGTGTGAAATGAACAAGTCTGGGGGTGCTACCTTTACACTCAGTGCAACAGAGGTAGAGGAGAAAATTATGGAAATATTGAAACCACAAATTCAACTATTGAAATATCAACATGATTCAACATTAGCATATCCTGAAAAAGGTAAATAATAAGAAATTAACTGATCAGTATGTTTATTGCTTCAATTTGTCGATCTAATAATTTATAGACTGGCCTTGAGTTACAATAATAGATTGATTCATTCAGAAGTATACATGTAAACACCATATCTTCGCTTCAAATTCTACTACCTCTTATAGCATTTACATTACCTACAAAGTTTCATTCAAAAATTATTTATTTCAGTTTTTTTCGAGATATCTCTGGAACCATCAGAGATTTTTTGGAACTGTTTACACCAACACACTCATCTTCAAATAATGCAACTTTTTTGTAATTTAAGCCACCCTGTATTACTAACGGTTTTCGATATCCCTGTAGTCCCCCTCTAAATAGTTCTAGTTCTAACCCTGTAAAATGGAGAAATCGAAAATGGGTAATGATTTTTTTGGGAAAAAACACCAGCATAAATATTCCAAAAGGTGTGACCTTTCACCATTTCTCTCATAAGAATCCCAATAACTTATAAAACATACTGGTGAAAACTGCATGAAAATCCTTTCAGTATTTTTTGAAACTGACGGATAGAGGGGCACTATGTTCATAATATGTACTGATCTTCTATTCCAGGGTCTGAAGTGATCCAAACTGGTACAACTGTACAAGTCCAACCTTCAATTGATCTCATTGAAGATACACATGTAATTTCTAATCTAGAGAATCAGCCTTCAACTTCCTCAGAAGTCACACCAGAACCTTCTGAAATATCCTCTGAAGAGAGAAAAAGTTGTAGAATGACACGCGCTGGAAAAAGAAGAAAAACAATTAATTTAATTTGGGCTTCGATAGTGAGGAGGAGATCTCTCAAACAAAAGAACGAGGATTCTCTGGCCCAAAAAAAAATGGAATTACTCCAGCTTCAAATAGATAGAGAGCAACTGATGTTAGCTAAGGAGCAAGTGACATTGGATAAGACACGGGAAATGTTAGAGGCTGATCTACAATTGAAACTGCTGATGATTGAACACTCCAAATTAGAATTAGAAATTAAAAAACAAAAATTGTTACGAGGTGCTATTTGAAGTCGTGCAACCAGGCTAGAATAGAAAAATTCTGCATAAAATTTCCATCCCCGTATGATAAGCAACATAGGAGAGCGAATTTTACAGAATGGTTAACAGATGAAACATTTAATGGGATTCGGCAACAATTTCTGGGTGAGCAAAGAAATTACTAAAATTTCATGTGGACATAATAAATTCGACCAATGAACTGAACAACACAAGCTGCTGTTGAAAATGTGGTCAAGTTGCGGTCTGCAATGAGAACTTCCAGGCAAAAAACAAATTAGTTTCTTCGGTAGCAGCTAGGAAACTGGTTATATTTCCTTAACACAAATGAAGACCGTTTAACTTCTTACTAGAGTCAAGTCGAAGGAAATTTGGGGAAAAAGATAGCGACAGTATAAGAGATTTATAGCTGTTTTATTGTTTTCATTATAGGTTATTGTATCAAATGATAAATAAATGAATTTTTCCTAAACTTTCCTGGTTTATATTCGGGATAAGTATTCTAAAAATTCCAAAACATTTTTTTCAGTAATTTTTATGTTTCATGTGATACTAGTGATAGATCATAGAAATCAATTACCATTTCAGAGATTGGGAGTCCTCATAGGGTGTGTTCATAAACTTACTAGCATAGAAAAAATATACGTCTACACTTGGCGCAGAACTTATTTACCAATAGAAAACACTATTAGTTTTATTTCTGTTATCTTACATTGTCCAGAGATTTCATCTTCTATGCAGGGTGTACGGGGAATAACTGTACATACTCTCACCAGAGATAGAGTTGAACTAGCTGGTTACGGATTGACTATAAAAAATTAATTTCTGAATTTCCCTAGAAAGCTACAGGGTGATTTTACAACCTCATGGAAATACTTAGACCATCATAAAATCCGAGCGACGGATATTATTGAAACTTGGGAGGTTATTGACACATGCTAAGGTCAAGTCAGAAATATATCAATTATTTCATTATTCCAGGGCCGGACTCATTAATCTTCATTTAAAGTGTTCAGAGTAAAAAAAACCCTTTGTATTTCGAATTACAAATAATTGATTCGCTTTTCAGAAAGAAGTTAAATTATGCTTAAATTTTTGGTGTCACTCAAAGTTGTCACATCAACAATTATTTTTTTATGAATTTTTGAATTTGGATAAAGCTGAAAATCTCATGTTTGAATATAAAATACGAAAGTGTTAGTAGAAAATTTACAAAAAAGTTCAAAGCTTTAATAAGCACTTTATTTCTCTGAATTTTTGAGCTTGATCTTTGAATCTAGTTAGATATTTTGTAACATTCTCCCAAACTGAAAATCATAAAACTCATGATTATTTGAACTTGCCATACCAATATTGAATTCATATAGAGGTTTTTATATTGGAAGAAGTGTAACTATGGTCTATATCATTGTGATCGAACACCCGGTATACATAAGAAAAATTTTGAAATATGCTTCTGTATACCCTATACACATCACAAATTTTTTTGTTCAGAATACCTTCATTTACTCTCTCAAAGTGAAATCCGCGTCTGGGGTGGCCACTCAGTATATCAACAAATTATCATAGTCTTCTTCACCTTCAGTGACTTTTTTAAGAAAATTTATTATTTATTTTCGACCTGCACGAGATGACTAAGTCCTGTTCAGATAAATAAATTGCAATTTTCGAACTTTATCCAAATTAAGAAATTCATAAAAAAATGATTGTTGATGTGACAACTTTGAGCGATACTAAAAATTGAAGCATAATTTAGCTTCTTTCTGAAAAGCAAATCAATTATTTGTAATTCGAAATACAAAGTGTTTTTTTCACCCTGAACACTTTAAATGAAGTCCGGCCCTGGAATAATGAAATAATTGATATATTTGTGACTTGACCTCAGCATGTGTCAATGACCTCCCAAGTTTCAATAATATCCGTCAATAAGTTTGGATTTTATGATGGTCTAAGTATTTCCATAAAGTTGGAAAATCACCCTGTAGCTTTCTAGGGAAACTCAGAAATTAATTTTTTATAGTTAATGCGTAATCAGCTAGTCCAACTCTATCTCTGGTATGAATATGTACAGTTACTCCCTGGACATCCTGTATGTCTGATCTGCCTATTCCAAGAGATATTTTTGATGCAAAATCGGGAGATCCAACAACTTTCAGCCAATCAAACAATCAGGCTGGTAACTTGAACCGAACTCCTTATCGCGCTTTTTAAATTTCTGATGGTCCGCTTCTACGAATGTGTCTTTGAAGACCATACCTATTAGGCCTGTTTTGGTTCGCTTTCAGGATGGTTCCAGAACGGTTCAAAATAGTCGCACATTTATTTATTCAGCGTAATCTCGCGCGTAGCATGCATGTAGCTTCCCGTACCATTGCTGCTCCATTACTTTGAACTGATTCGAACCAGCTCAAGTGCGAACCAAAACAAAGCCATTACTTGAATCATATCAGTGCACAAATGACACCTGTGTTCTTTGTTGTTGAAGTGAACTGCTTTCATGTGGTTTCAAAAAATATACAATCTGTGGTATAATCGTATAATTGGCTCATAAATGTTCAGGAATTTTGATGAATTGCCTTCAAATGCTTTCTTAGAGTACCCCTACGACCAGCAGCATAATCGCAGAATTGACACTTGTGTTCGGTGATATTGAAATGAACATGCTTTATGTGTGCTTTCAAGATCATCTTTCGAGTAGACGAATAATCACACAAGTGACAATGGTGTTTTAAATGTTGATGAATCGATTGTATATGTCGTTTTAGAGTTCCCCTGAGAGCGGCAGCATATTCACACAAGTGGCATTTGTATTCCTTGATATTCAAATGAACGGCTTTCACATGAAGTCGCAGGGCAGATTTAGATCTCAGGATGCGTTCGCACAGGTTGCACTTGGGGTCTTTATCACTTGAATGAACTGATATTATATGACTTTGCAGACTACTTTTTCTATTTGTTCCATAAATGCAGAGGGTACACTTGTACGCTTTAAACTTCTCATGAACCAGTTTTATGTGCCTCATCAAACGTTTTTTTAAACCTGAAGCATATTCACACAAGTGACACTGGTACTCTCTGATATTTAAATGAATGGATTTTATGTGTGTCCTCAGAGTCATTCTAGAGCTTGAAGCATAATCACACAAGTGACATATATGCTCCCTAATTTTCAAATGGACAGATTTCACATGTGTTTTTAGCCTAGACTGACTATCGTTGGAATAAGTACACATTTCACACCTATATTTTTTAAAATTCCCATGAATTTCATTTATGTGTCTTAAAAGATCGATTTCAGCAGATTCAATATCTTGTACATGCCAACTTTTAGGCTCTGCAATGTAATCGCACATATGGCACTTGTTAGTAATATTTGAATGGGCAGAATTTACATGTACTTCAAGGCAACCTTTCTGATTTGTCTCATCACTTTCTTTCCCAAATTGGACCGATTCACTATCAGCTGTACATACATCAACTTCTTTTTTCATTTCATCAGTTACAATTGATATTGATTTTTCAACATCCATGGTTGCAGATGATATACTTTCGTTTTTTGCTTCATTCTTGATTATATATTCAGTCCTGTCATAAACTCCCTTTTCATCTATGAAATTTTCCCAAATATCTACTCCTAAGTTTTTCTCATCAACACTGTAACAGATTTAACCGTTTCAACTAGGTGAAAGAATATGGAAATAAATTAATGATAATGGAAAACACTCACTTCTCGCCGTAATGATTTGTTTCTTCTTTTATCTTCACACATTCTTCACCTTTATCCATAATCTCTTACTGAAATACAGCAATGCTATATTCAAACGAGGAATCTGTGGAAAGAGCAAACAGAATCTTAGCAAAACTGTTCATTCAATTTTCAACTGCTACCAGGAAAGTGACTAAAGTGTACAATTTTGGAAGATTAATGAATCTACAAAAGATTAATAAACACGTACTTTGAAGTAGAGACAACCTCTGCTCTGTCTCTGCTTTGAAGCCGTAAGATTTGTTTTTTTTATTGGTTTTCGATCAAAGATCTTTAAGACCTTCTAGAGTTCAATCAAGGAGGAACTTATTATGATATCGTGCTGTGTGTCTGATATTATATATATTTTATGTATATAATATATAATAAAGTCTCTTTTCTAGTTTTCCAGATACAACTCAATCAAGGGAAGTTTGTCCAAAGCACAGATTACAGAGTCCAAAGCATAGAACTAATAACTTTAGGCACAGATTACAGAGTAGTGACTTTAGGTTATATCTATGGTCCAAAGCATAGACGTATTCTCTACATTGAACTCTATGGGAATAGTTCCCATAGAGTTCAATGATTCTCTATTACTCAAAGAACTCAAAAAAGAACCACAGAACAGAACATAAGAAAAAGGCAAAGAAAAATCTCTGGCACGCCATAGAATTGGTGTTGCCAACTACAAAAATTCAAATATTCTTTTTGGGGGTTGGGAAGCTCAATGTTATGTATTATGCTTTCTTGCTAAAAAATTTAGTCGATTTTAGTACTTGGGATGAGGGACAACGAGAATTCTAGTGGGGGGGTGGGGACGTACTCACCCTGGCTTGTACCTATCTACGCCCATATCAATAAAAATACCGATATGATGATATTTATATTTTTTGAATTATGATTACAATTTTCTTTCTTCCTTATTTCACATGTAATTTCATAAAATTTCGAAAAAAAAATGTTAGAGGATCAGGTAATTGAGTTTATACATAGGACACTTCTTTCTCTATGAGTTTATAGTTATGGATTTTCATGAAATATCCTACAAATCAATTCACTATTTAAATTCTTGCATGTGGCCACCAGAAATTATTGACACGCAAATATTTTTTAGCACTGTCAAAAAACGATATTGGTCTTGAATAAGATGTCTGAAACTGTGTTTTAGACATCTTCTTCATGTCTAAAACTGTGTTTTAGACATCTTAGTCATGAATCAGATAACCAGGGAACAAAACATGGGGTTCATTATCATAATAATAATGTTGTTGAGATATCGAATAAATATAATATGTCACATGATATTGTATATTTTTATTTTCTTATAAAAATGATTGAATACCCATAACAGGCCGGTGATGATATGAAGTAGAGCCATCAAAAGAAAACAGTCCTTGTAGGACAAATCTGAAATTAATAATTTCAAGTATTACATATATTTTATAGCAGTTTTAATGATTTGATTCTTACCCGTTAGTAAAAAGACGAAGAAGGACAGTCCACTTAGTATGCTCAATAAAAAATATTCACTATTACTTTCACCTCTAATGGTGAGTCCTAGCAATGGACCTCCTATATGCTGCAAACTGGCTATACTCAGAACTATTTCTGCAGCTCCAAAAATGACAAGATACTCATTGTTGCTATACATGGCTATTACTAAAAAAAAAAAATAAAGGATGATATGCTAACAACAGAGTAGAGTTTTAATGAAAGAGCTTATTTTAGATTTTAACTTCTAACTGTAGTCTAACATGTGTAAAGAACTAAAATATGCTATGATGATGATGACATACTGAAAATTGGTTCATATTAATTTCTGATATAAATTGTGCAAATTCAACTATTCTTATTGTTGGAAAGTAGGTTGGTTCAGGATAAATTCTTCCCCAATGAAACGGACTTTGTGAAACAATCTGTATTCTATCTATTATTAACGTAGGTCAATCTCGTTTCTTGAGTCTCAATTGTTGTACAACTCTCGCGTTGCAAGACTTCTGCATTCGAAACTTTGTGGAACCATCTGATGTGCATTATCTGTCTTAGATGACGTTGTTGCGTTTGTTCAAGCCGTGTAATATGTCGCCTGTAGGGCGTCCAGCTTTCGCCTCCGTAAAGAAGCGTTGGGAGGACGACTGCTTTGTAAACAGCTGTCTTGGTCTTCAGATTGAGGTCGTGATTTTGAAACACTCTGACCTTCAGCTTCCAGAATGCCCGTGATGACGAATTGATACGGTTGTGTATTTCCGTGTCTAGGTTAGCCCTATTATTTATGAAGCTTCCCAAGTATTTGAACTGCTCGACCTGTTCTAGGGTTTCATTCACCAGGCTGATATGTGTTTGAAGGCTTTTTGGTGGACTTACCAGGATTTTGGTTTTTGTCGATATTGAGTCTAAGGCCTAAAGCTTCGTATATATGTTTATAGGTGTCCAGCATTATCTGTAAATCCTCTGGGCTGCTAGCGATAAGAGCGCAGTCGTCTGCGGCCACATTCTGAGGATGCAAGACACAAGACTCCCCAAAATAGCTCTGTATGTCGAATTGGCAGAGGGAACCCGGAAACCAGGAGGCCAGTATAAGGATATACTACATCAATCCCTAAAATCGATTAATGTCAATCATAACTGGGAACAACTAGCGTTAGACAGGTCACAGTGGAGGTCTTTGATCCACAGCTATAATGGAGACTCGAGAAGGATACAGCAGCGGCCAGATCTGGTTGGTGACTCTCCATGCCCGGAGTGTGGAAGGATCTGTAGGTCACGGTTGGGTCTCTTCAGTCACAGGAGGGCACACAGTCGCAATTAGCCCCAGGAAATTATAAGTCTGTTCTTTTTTTATGTCTTTTTGTAGATTAATTTCCGGTATCGGGATACAGCAATGAATGAATGAATGAAGGTCAATCTATACTCTCGAAGAATATCAAACCAGAACTAACTAACACGGCGAGAAATATCTAATTCCTAAAAGATGCTTATATACAGAACAGTATATAGGTTCCAATGGGCAAGTCTCCTCAATTTGGGTTATCACTGCATATGCAAGTTCAAACTGAATAATTATGAGTTTCATTCATGATTTCTTCAAATCCGCCGCGGAAACTATTCAAAATCATCTTTCAAATATGGGGATTTAAAATTTAAATCGCTTTGTGCGGAGCCCACGATTTGGCAACAGCGCATAAAAGACAATGAAAAGAACAATGTCCGATCAGCTTGTTTATAAAATAACAGCTGTTGATCTAAAGGCGCTTTTGCTTACTGGCGAGCTTCAATTGCAACCGGCCATAAAAATCCCATAAACTTCCTCGTTCGTCGCAGACTTCATAGACAGCCATCTTTGTCTAACTCATCAAGAGAATGCATTTGTTGTCCTTTATTATCAAGGCATATTTCAGTCGATGTTGCCAGCTTGTGCAATTCTCACAAAACGCTTTGAACTTTAAATACCCATTTTTATTTTTTATTTTTAATTGCTTAAAATAATTTTTTTTTTTTGGGAAACGTTAGAAATGGTTATTTCAAAATGTTTCATTTTCGTCAGAAGGAGTATTCCCTATTGGCATACTAACAGTATTTCTATTTAGGATTCCGACATCGTTCGAAAAACATTCCGCCCCGTTTTATCCCTTTTTCAATTCTGAAAAACGATGTAGCACACGGTGAAAAACATCTTGAATTGGGAGATAACAAAGTTTTTGTTCCCTAGTACTGATAAGCCAGAGTCAAGACATTTTCATCGACGTAAATTATACCGGCGATAAGACATAACTCAGTACTTTTACTTGGGAACCTCAGTTCTACCACCTCTGAGACTACTATTTTCTGGCTCGAGGTGAAGCAGAAACCAGAGAGGTGAACAATTGTGCAGCCTTTTCCCTTATCCTTTTGGGTTTCTCTTCGCTGGAAGTAAGATTTCTGGCTGGCGCGCAAACCCGTTGGAAGCAGAAAACAGAGTAGAGGACTGGATAAATGTGGAACATTCAATAAAACTTAATACTGAATTGATGTGGCCGGTACTTAATGAAAATCGATAAATGAACTAAGAAGGTAAACAGGAATAGGTTACGGTTCATCAAAGATTATAGAGTAGAAAGATGGGAAACGAGGCGACTAAAGGGATTTGAGCGACATCTGTGTGTCACGCGTGTTTTTAAAACGCTAGGACTGGTTGAAATATTAATTTGAGTGCCATTTGCAGAAATATATGACAATTTTAAGATTTCAGACGTCAATTTTGATCAAAGAGGTTTTGAATGTTTTGATTCTCATTCCGCTTTTTGTTTATCTGGCTCGTTCTAGTTGCTGATTTTTGGAGTTTTTTGTCTTATTTCTTGGTGAAAACATTGTGAAAATATTGTTCGAAAATTATTGAATGGTGGAGAACGGTGGATCAAATAATAAAATATATTTTACGTGATTAAGTTTTTCACTCAACTAAGGAAAATGGAAGCGTAAGTATTAAAAGTCGTAACATGTGAATCGGTCATTCATTGATTCTTATTTTCAGTGCTCCGAAGTGGATAAAATTCTCAGGGCTTGAAGACAATTACTTCAGCAAACACTACTAACTACACCATGTGCAATGAACATTTTACTGCAGGTCAATTGAGAACTGTTCATCGACGTAAATCGTTGTATGCAGAAAGCATAGGCATGAACGGTCTATTAAGTGAAAATGATTATCTTTATAGGTCCATTCAATGATTCTCAATTGCTACTCTTTCAATATATTCAGAAATGCAGAGGTTATTTTATTGATTTCCATTTGGGAACCAAGTGACTGTCAAATTGTTGTTTAGAAAGTCAAAGTTTTATGAAACCTGCTGTGAGTGTTTTGTTCATTCATTAATCAATTTGTATATTGTGTCATGAAGAGACCATATCATAAGGAAATCATAAAAAAAGCACCAAGAAACTATACTGACATACAGGTCTTGCATATGTCTGCAAGTTTTTTTTTAAGTGTGGTTCTGAAAATTCTTTAAATAATACCGACATATGTAAGTAACTGGAATATGTATGCTATGATGGTTTATTGAATATTGGTATGAACCAATAATAATTAATAATAATAATAATTAATATGAATTAATTTCTGATATATGTATATTCTACAAATTCAACTGACTTCATTAATTCAGGAAAACCTGTTGCACAGAAACAACACCTTCGACGTATAGCAGATCACCATATACTTTAGTGTCCTAGGAAGAGCTTCATTTATTGCCCACTATTTCAATTTCTGTGAATTTTTTATGAATTGCAAATAAACATATAGCACATCCAACAGCGTTTTTCGTTGATATCAATTGATTCCAAACAATATTTAGATGAAAACTAACATCCTGATCACAAAGCAAAACCATACTTTTGTTTTGTCGCTCAGGATGTTTGTTTTCTGATCGAAACAAAGTCAATATTGGAATGCAATACGACAAATAGAATTCGAATTTCGCGCCTCTCAATCAAAAAACAGAAAACTGTTATCACAAAGTTTTCCTGTATTGACAGTGCGTTTTAGCGCCATCTCATTGTCACGCGTGTTTTCACTGGCCAAAATGTAGTCGGTTTTTAGTTAGTACTAAACGATATGAGGGCGTTTCCTATCTTTCTACTCTATACTCCTTGCGGTTCATATTATCATGTTATGTAATAATGAAAAACTTTCTCAGATGTTTGGATAGTTTGTGTATTAATTGATACTCTTTTTTACATCAAAAACACCGACGTTTCGGTCTCAAATCGGACCTTCATCAAGGATTAATGATTTCACAATCATCGTCGTCGGTGTTTTCGATGTAAAAAGGAGTATCGATTAATATGGATGGAGTATGGTTCAGTAATGGACTAAAATCAACGATAAAAAGTAAACTTACAGAAATATCCATTAGCTCCTATCCAACACAGTAGAAACAAAATGACGGGTCTCCTTTGCTTCGTCACGTTCAGCCAATAGGAAAATCCAGAGAACACAAGGCTGCCAACAGATAGACACCCTATTATGAAGGCGGTTTTTTTGAACCGTAGATCGGGTATTCGCACGTAAAAATAGCTGGGAAATAGGGCGTAAAACAAAAATACCGAGTATTTCGTCGTGACAATTGTCAGGAGTGACTTATAAAACGTTGGCGTTCTCAAAATCCTAAGATACTTCCTGGGATTGAAACCTTGAGTTGTACCTTGGGTATCTGCGAATACCGTCGGAATATTTTTGGGGTCACTCTCTATACTCCCATCATCAAAAGCGTATGTATTGTTCATATTGACTGTAACATCAGTGAAAAGAGGAACAGGACCATTTACGAATCCTGTCGGTGGACTCTCGTAGTCTTCCAATTTCGAGTAATTTTCTTCGTGATTTCTTGACTCATTGTCATCTTCGAATTTCTCCCAATTTTTACTCGTTGAACCTTCATCATCGTCGAATTCAACCCAGTCGTTTCTTTTCGGCTGGTCGCCTGAAGTTGTCGCCACCGCTTTACCGTCGTTCTTCAATTCGAATCTCTTGAGAACGTTTTCAGTTTTGATTTTGAGTTCGGTCAAACTCTTCGAGAATATGTCCTCTTCGTCATCCGGATTTTCCGTAACGTAATGATATCGGACGAGTTTGGACTTCAGATATTGCGGTTTCTTGAAAGCGACGTTCAGTAGGAGGCCCTGTAGGAGTATAGCCTGATAAATCAGCACTACTTGCAGGAGATCGTAACGCATCCTCAGTTGGCTGACAAATATTGGCGTTAGAATGAAGCCTAACGCAACGAAAACGTGCGTTATGTGTGTAAGGTAAAGATGCTTAGTTTTGAAATATTGGGCCAGGAGTATTTCGCATTGGGCACTCTGTATTGAAGATCCAATACCTGAAAAAGATAAGTAGATTTGAAGAAAACTGTTGAATATTGTTGGGAGTTCGCGGAACTATTTTCTTCTTCTTATACAGGGTGTCCGGGGAAACATTTTAAAGTGAGATAGAGAACACATAGAGGATAACGGAAAAACCCCCTAATGTAGTATCTATGAGGTCTAGATTCTGATTTACAGGGCGTTTTTCAAATCTGAATGTGAATCAAAACAACTCTATCTCCTGAACGGAATCACCGATTTATCCGAAATTTGGAATGAAGATAGCTTCTACATGGCGCAAAAAAATTAATGCACATTCTGAAAATCTCAATTTTGATGAAAGTTAACTCTACATTGACTTTATAACTTATTTTTTATGTTCTCTCGGGAAAGTTTTGAACGAAAACAAGACACATTTAATGGAAGAAAAATTCAGGATTTCACCGAATCTTATGTTAAAAAACAGAAATGAACAATTTTCAAAATACTGAAATGCTGATAAGTGATTTAATACTTTGTATTTCCACCCCTTGCGTTAATTACAGCACGGCAACGACGGTTCATACTCAAAATGAGTGATCTTAAAATGTTCTGATCTAATCCTTCCCAGATTTCTCCGAGTTGGATTCCTAAGTCATTAAGAGTAGCTGGATGATTTTCTGAACTTCTCAGCCTTCTATTGAGGTTGTCCCAAACCTGCTCAATCGGATTGAGATCTGGACTTCTTGCTGGCCATTCCATTCGAGAGACTTCAATCTCTTCAAGGTACTCCTGAACGATGTGAGCACGATGGGGTCTGGCATTATCGCCCATAAAAATGAAATTTTCACCAATGTATGGGGCAAATGGCACTACATGCTCTTCAAGAATGTTCCTTATATACTTATCAGCATTCATAATAATAATATAATAATATAATAATAATAATACTAATAATAATTTTATTCAATCCCCTCCGACATTTGAATATGTATGGGCACGTCGATGAAGCAAACAAAACAATACAATACAAGTAATAAACATAAAGGCAAAAGAAAAATTATCAAACCAATATAGAACAAGTCTTTCTCTTAAACATGAGAATCGGCATCACATAGATATTCATTAACAGAGTAATATGCCTTACTGACTAATATTTGTCTCAGTCTACTCCTGAACGCAGTGAATCCCAACTCTCTAATAGCTGATGGTAAATGGTTGTATAACCTAATGCTCTGGAAGTGAGGAGAATGCTCATTTTTGGATGTTCTGTGAACAGGAATAGACAAAGTCGTTGTATTCCTAGTATTATAATTGTGACTATCAGAGAGATGTGATACAGTCCTGATTTTTTCTTTAATATATATCAAACATCTATAGATGTACAGTGAAGGCACAGTCATTATCTTTTTTTCACTAAAATAACTTTTACATGAAGTACGAGCGCTCAACCCAAAAATAAGACGTATGATTCTCTTTTGTGCTATTAATATTCTTTGAACAGACACCGAATTACCCCAAAGTAGAATATTGTAATTCAAATGAGAATGAAACAAACCATAATACACATTAATTAGTGACTCAACAGGAAGAGATCCTTTCAGCCTGTTTAAAGCGTAATAAGCCTTATTCAATCTAGCACTCAAGTAGTCAATATGATCACACCACCTCAGTTGATCATCTACGATCAAGCCAAGAAATTTGATAGATGACTTCGATGTGATAGTTATGTCACCGTATTTTAAATTAAGGGTATCATTTCTGGCCTTGAGGCAGAAAGTTACTAACTCAGTCTTATTAATATTAACCATAACGGAATTAGCCTCGCACCAATTCATGAAGCTATGAATCAAAGTTAGACATCTGGAAATTAGCTCTTCTCTCGTTGCAGCAGAAATTGCAAAAGATGTATCGTCAGCAAACATAATGATACTCTCAGCGATTACATGATCCGGCAAGTCATTAATGAAAAGGAGGAATATGAGAGGTCCCAAGACCGACCCTTGCGGAACTCCCAAAGTTACACTGAATATGTCAGATATATGCTCAAGCAGCCTAACGCAAATAATTCTGTCATCCAGAAAACTTTTTATCCACTGTAGGAAGACACCACGAAACCCTAAGTTGTGCATCTTATCGAGTATGAATTTAAAACTCAAACAGTCAAACGCACGAGAAAGGTCAAAGAACAAACCACAGACCCACAGTCCATCATCAAGACACTTGTAAACATATTCAATGAAAGACACAGAAGCAGTTTGAGTAGAACGACCAGTCCTGAATCCGTGCTGGCTATCCTTTAACAATCTGAACCTGGATAAGAAATCTACTATGCGATCGAAAACTAAGTATTCTTTCGATCAATTTGGAAAAAACATTCAACAAAGAAATCGGTCCATTATATCAACCACCACTAGGTCTGTGCGAGCAGTCAAAGATATTCCACCCCATACCATAATCGATCCTCTGATAAAAATAATTATGATTGAGAACACCTTCAGTTGTAGAATTAATTTGAGATTTCCATAATGTGCGTTAATTTTTTTGCGCAGTGTATATGAGGTTCCAGAAAACTGCAAACAAATATCATTCGATTTGCAGGATCGTGTCAAATAAATTTGTTCTTAAAACTTCCCGAAATTACAACGAATTGCATGATTTCTCCGATAGCTGCTGAACTGTAAGATTCATTTATTCAATTCGCCAAATAATATTGCGTGGTACCATCCAGGTTACTGAGGACTGATTTCTTTTCTTGATAGTGACAATAATTTTTTCTCTCGTGTCCATATTGAACATCCTATTCATCTCATAACGCCCGTTTTCACCAAAGATCCCTAAATTTTAAGGAATACCTAAGCCCATTTAAGGGACTCTTAGCTACAATTTCGTTTTTACCAACGTTTAGGGAACTCTTAAGTGATAGGGGACACCCTAAATTATAAATGCCCGAAAGTCGATCCCCTATCGAATCCCTAATAAAGTGACAGCGGATTTTGAAATGTCTACGAAACGCAAAAAGAATTTTTTTTGAGAAATGGATAAATGTTAGTCGTGAATTTGTGGAAATGATCGGTCTTCGAAATCCCAATTATCAAATTTTGAGGGGTTGGTTTGAGATCTGTGTATTTATTTGGAGACACTGTTGTTTGGGAAGTGATTGAACTAAAAACCGCTACACAGTGATAACTTCTAAACACCAATTTCTAGCAAATGAACAATAATATTTGAGATCTTTCAAGAGTAGAAATCGCTCAAATACCATAAAGCAGAGCTTGTTCTTAGGAATAAATAGAAGCAGTTGTGAATTTAGTCAATTGAATGTACAGGGTGGGCAAATTTCGATGTTTTAGCACTACAGCTTTCAAACCAAAGGAGATAGACAAAATCTGATACCCTATTCTCGATCTCTTTTTCTGAGAAACTAACAAGGATAGTAGTCATTTTTGGCCACCTTCTTTTGTTTTCGAGTTATAAGCGAAAATTGGAAAAATGTTGATTTCGAAATAAATTTATAACTCCGCTAATACTGATGATAGGGCTCTGAAATTAAAACATTATACAGGCACTTTTTTAAGTAGAATCCAGTGGCGTGCTCGCCTTTTTACCAGGATTTTTAATTACGAAGCTATGACCCAAAGTTATGTTTTTTTAAATGGAAACACTAGATTTTTGTGCAATTTTTTGAAGGCTTAATTTTTACTGATTTCAAAAATATATAACATCATATGGGTTGTATCAATATAAATAATAGAAAATGGTCAAAAACTTTTTTTCTCAATATTTCTATGGTTTCAACTTTTGACGAGCAAAATAGAGCTTCCTATAATCCTTCCGTCAATGTCATTCTTTCTATGCTTTTAACAAATTTTCACAAAAAACGAATCTTGGAGAAATTGAGTAAGAAGCATAGAAATGAAAGGACCAATAGAAGGAGACTGTGGTAATAATAAGATGCTACATTTTTCTATTCTCATCAAAAGTTGAAACTATAGAAATATTGAGAAAAAAAGTTTCTGACCATTTTCTATCATTTATATTGATGCAAACCATATAATGTTATATATTTTTGAAATCAGTAAAAATTAAGCCTTCAAAAAATTGCACAGAAATCTAGTGTTCCCATTTAAAAAAAACATAACTTTGGGTCATAGCTTCGTAATTAAAAATCCTGCTGAAAAGGCAAGCACGCCATTGGATTCTACTTAAAAAAGTGCCTGTATAATGTTTTAATTTCAGAGCTCTAACATCAGTATTATCATTATAAATTTATTTCGAAATCGCCATTTTTCCAATTTTCGCTATAACTCGAAAAACAAAAGAAGGTGGCCGAAAATGACTACCACTCTTGTTAGTTTCTCAGAAAAAGAAAACGAGAATGGAGTATCAGATTTTGTCTATCTCCTCTGGTTCAAAAGCTGTAGTGCTAAAACATCGAAATTTGCCCACCCTGTACATCAACATTATTCAATGTTAATTTTAGTTTTCATTCGATCGAATACATCAGTTTTTTGAAGCATAATTGAAGGAGGGGCCTGTAGCAATTATTTATTTTTAAGTCATTCAATTAGAGAGAATATAATATAACTATACTAACTGACAAAGAAACTGCAACACCCAGAAGGAGCTGTTCAAATTTAATTTTTTTTGGTAAAATATAGATAGTATAGCAATCAGTAAATGACTAAAATTTGAAGAAAAAATACGAAGGCTTTACAAATTTTTTTATTAAATTTGTTAATAATGTGTTTGTCCACCGCGGTTATCTATACACTCCCCAACACGTCTTGGCATTGATGCAAGAAGATGGTCTATTTCTTCTTGAGGGATATTATCCCAAGCTACCTATACTTCCTGTCCCAGAGCCACCAAAGTCTGGGGGCTGGAGTAAATTTCCAAGCCTTCTACCCATGATGTCCCAAACATGCTCAATGGGCGAAAGATTTGGGTATCTGGGCGGCCATGGCAAAAGATTCACATGGGTCGCTTCAAAAAAGTTTAAACTAACTCTGGCAACATGAGGTCGAGCATTATCTTGCTGAAATATTGAATTCTCCATAGCTGGTTAAGGTAAGGGAGAACATATTGCTCCACTATTTCTTGAAGGTAACGCAGCACTGTCATTTAACCTCAAATGAAGATTAAAGGTGACCTAGCTCCATGTGCAATAACACCCTATACCATAACGCCTACTGTCCGGTGTACATGACGCTCAACTCAAAATGAGGTTCACATCTTTCTCCTCGACGTCGTCTTACCCTTCTTCGGCCATCATGTGCAAGGAGAATCGAGATTCATCAGAAAAGACGACCTGGACCTGATGCCATTCCACATTCCGTTCTCTGCACCACTGTAATCGTTGCCGTCGATGCTCAACCGTAAGAGGTACCTATATATAATATGGGGTCGATAATGCTGCAGTCCAAAAAACCTTATACGGCGGTAAACCTTTCGAACAGTTACAGGATGGCCTTGTTCTCCTAACCACTCATCAGCCAAAGATCGAGTTGTCGCAAATCGGTCTCTAATGGCCATTAGTCTTAGACGCCGATCTTGAACTTCATTTGTGCCCCTTCGACGTCTGGTGCCTACTCTTCTTCGATTGTGGGCATTATCAAACCACGCTTGACAATATATCTCATCACAGTAGTAACCAATAATTCGACATCTTTCAAATTCACTTAGCTGGCGATAAATTCTGCGTACACGTGCTCTTTACAAGCATTTTAACAACAATTAAACATCGACATTGGATCTCCTCGAACAGCTGCATGGTTTGTTGTAAAATTTAAAAAATTTGCAATAAACGACCACAATATTTAAGTTACAAAAAATGTTTATTTCAAAAAACCTTCACGATTTTTTTTCCGAATTTTAATCATTTACTCCTTGCTACACTATCTATGTTTTACCAAAAAAAATTAAAATTTAAACAGCTCTTTGTGGGTGTTGCAGTTTCTTCGTCAGTTAGTATATAAAGTGATGGATGAGAAATAGGTAAAATAAAACAAAAACAAAGCGGCTTCATATTTTCTGTTCGAAATGAAGGCCTTCCATCTGAGTACTTTTCTCAGCTCTTTTATATTGTCCCTCATTTCGAGGAGACAATGAGAGCCGGTTAGTTTTGTTTTATTTTACCTATTTCATATACATCACTTAATAGTTTACTTTATTTTGTCGAATAATTATTGAAAAATTTACCAGAGAGCAGTCCTCCAAGTAAGAGTATGAGTTTCTGGTTGACGTAAGTGACGTTACCAGTCATTCCCATCCAGACGAAAAGCAGACCAGCGCAGGTGAGAGAATTTCCCGCCTGTCCCACCAACCTTGGCCATCTGCTGCGGGAAATCAAATTTCTTGCTGCAGGATCTGAACAGAAAAAAAATCAGCATAGAGGTGAGGGTTAGAGCCTGATCTGGAAATTTACGTTCTAGTGCACCAACCCACTCATCCTTAAATAACGTAACTTGTTTGTAATTTAAGCTACCCTGTATTTCTAACGGTTCTCGATATCCCTGTAGTTCCCCTTTAAATTAATAGTTCTAACCCTGTATTTCGATCCTTAGTGTATGTACCAATAGTTATGAATCTCTATGTATATTCATCATTCAATTATGGACCTATAATACCAGTTAGTATTATACATCTATGCATTTAATGCTAGCCACAGAACACTAATATACAAGAAATGAAAAGTCCAAAGTAATCTGTGGCAACACCAAATGTCATTTATATGCCGCCATATTTGGTTGTGGAAGTAGATATTAAATGACGGGAATTTTAAATTTACAGGCGTACTATACCTATATCAGAGACAACAACGAGACGGTCAACTCCTTCACTAAATTTGTCCGATTCAGGCTATGTCAATCATCTTTGTCTATTTCAATGAAAATAACATAAATCTATCTTTGTCTAACATCAACGGCCCTGAATGTAGAGGCGCTGCATACGGTTTTGCTGGCGTTGCCAAATGTATAAATATAAACTGCCATTGCGAGATAATTAACAAAATCAATGTTCCATTTCCAATGGCGAAAGCGCTATTCTATGTTCATCAGTCCACGTGCAAATACTTGTGGCAACACGGAATACAGCTACACATGCGTCAACTGAGTGACAGTGGTTTGAAATTTGAATTTTGTGAGACTTTGTTTGTGACAAATTATTCTTTTAAAATGGTTAAATGTTTTATTTGTGGAGCTGGAGAAGATGAAGTACCAAAAATGCATCGATTTCCAACTAATATTAACAAGTAAGTTGAAGATATTTATACCATAAATAATCAACTATGTAGTGGCAAAGAGGACAGGGGAAATAAAAATCCTCAATGAGATGCCGACGTTTCGACCTTTATTTCTGGTCAGGACACGAATACCAGTGATGAATGATATTTATATCAGTGATAACTGTGAATACAATGTTGTTTTTTATATTTTCAGATCCAAAATCTGGCAAGAAAAATTAGGAATGAGATTCATGGGAGAGAATCTCCGAAATTACAGAATATGCTCTAAACATTTCACTCTAGAATCATACACAGATTCTATAAATCATAGACTGCTCAGAGATGCAGTTCCAATGCAGTTCTTCAATAAATCACTCGCTTCGACTTCTGCAACGCCAGTTGAAGAAGTCGAAGAAAGCAGATTTATTGTATCTGAAAGTAGCAATGATATGCCAATCGAATCTGATATCCCAAATATTATTGAATCAGGTATGTTTTAAATCAGGACCGAATCTCTAGTGTATAAAACGCCACGATTCAAAAAAAACTTTGGCGCCCTTTTTCCTTTGTTTGTATGCTGTTATCAAGAATATTTCAATGTGAGAAGAATTGAAAATTTTCAAAAACTGTAGGTATATAAAAATTGAAGTTCACATTGTTTTTAGATGCAGAGGGGTCCTCTAATAGTATACAGTTGGATCAGCCACAAACACCTAAACGAAGAGGCAAAATTTTCAGAGATATAGAAAATTTCTCCATAATACACTCTTCACCTAGGAAAAAGAAATTGGTGAAAATCATCCAACAAAAAGAAGACCACTTACGGAAACTCAAAAAACAGTGTAGACAAAAGTCTAAAACTTTAAGGAGCGTTTTAGAATTGTCTGATGCCCCAGAGGTTCGAAATTTATATGAAAACATGCCTAAAACATCCTGGAACTTCATGATGTCTCAATTGAGATGTTCGAAAGTGAAGGGTAAAAGAGGCAGAAGATGGACTTTGGACGATAAAATTATGTCTCTATTATTATTGAAGAAAAGTCCCAGATGCTACAAATTGCTGAGCTCCTTTGTTGCGCTTCCTTCACGTAACACTGTATTGAACTTGCTCAAAAAGGTGCCATTGAATGCTGGAATAAATAAAAACATTTTTGAGCATATTAATGAAAACATAAAAGAGGACCTTGATCGCTGTAGCGTGTTGCTCTTTGATGAAATGGACATCAAAGAAAACTTGTACTACGATAAGGGCCAGAAGAAAATCATTGGCTTTGAGGACTTTGGAGGAGAAAGAAGTGGAAAACAGGTTGCCAGAAAAGTTCTAGCCTTTATGCTTGTGGGACTAAACCGTAAATGGAAGCAACCTATAGCGTATTACTTTACCCACAAGAGTTGCAGTTCGGAAATTCTTAGAAATTGTCTATTTGATGTCATCAAAGCTGTTACAAACGTAGCAAAATTAGACATTGTTGCAACTATTTGTGATATGGGTGTTAACAATGTCAAGTGCCTGAAAGAATTGGGTGTGACAACTCAAAAACCATATTTTATATATGGAGCCAAAAAAATTTTTATTATGTACGATGTCCCTCATTTATTAAAGCGTACTTATGCTTTATTCAGGAAATACAATGTATTTCTGAACGTTCAAATAGAAGAAAGCGTTACAACTATGGAGGCCAAATTCTCGCATGTTCGTTTGGCTTATGAGCATGACAAGGCATCTCCTTATGTCTTCAGGTCCCTTCATAAGCTGAAAGACAATTTTTTTGACCCAATCATGAAGTATGCCATGAAGGTTAACATAGCTGCACAAGTAATGAGTAGAACTGTGTCAGCATATTTGTACTCGATGATAAGAAATGGTAAAATTAATTTCAAATTTATCATTATATTTTTTCATCGAATATCAATTTTTAGGAGCAATGCAACAGGAGTGTATTGCTACAGCCTCATTCCTGATGGAAGTGGATACGCTGTTCGATAGTTTTAATGGGAACACCAACCAGTCAGGAAAGGAGTTGAAATGTAATATTACTGAAAACTCTCCTCATAATGAATATTGGCCAAAAGCTTTGCAAATGGTGAAGAGTTGGAAATTTAAAAGGCTTTCAAAAAGCGGGCAGGTCAAGCAAAGTACACCACCATCTCAAATGGGTTGGATTACATCTCTGAATGCTATCAGGGGAATCTGGGCATATGTGCATTCTAAAGGATTTACAGTATTGCGTCCAAGGTCTCTAAATCAAGATCCTTTAGAGAACCTATTTGGATGCATCAGATATGGATCAGGATGTAATGATAATCCCTCTGCTTTTCAATTTGTGGGTAGTTTGAAAGCCCAAATTTTAAACAATCTAATTCATTGTTCCACTCATTCAAATTGTGAGAAGGACAATAATGATCTTCTCAGCAATTTAAAATCATTTCTGGAGAAAGATGAGAAAGAAGGAGAATATCAACCTAATGAAGTTGAAGTCATATGTATGCCAGAAATATCAACAGAGGAGACGGTATCCATAATTGAAGCAGATGTGAATGGGGGCCGTGCAGAAACTTTTTCAGTAGCTTATGTTGCTGGTTTCATTTTGAAAGGCATCTATAAGAAAATAACGTGTACGGGTTGTTCTGCTCTATTGTCATCAGATGTTTTGGAGGCACACAACATGTTCATCTGGAACAAGGAATGGTCAGATGATAAGAGGAGTTTGTATTATCCAAGTGTTGTATTCACAATATCCATTGCACAAGGTATAACTTCTTTGGAGAATTTTATGGTGGATAACTCTAATATTTCTGACCTTCCATATCATGCCTCTAAATTTGTTCATAATCACATTGATTTTTCATGGTTAACATGTGAACAACATTGCGAACAGATAGAAACTATAACAGTGCAAAGTATTGTAAATATTGGAATAGTCTGGTGGGTTAAAAGGGAAAACCAGAAATTTAAAAACCAAAAAAATGCTATAATCAAATCGAAAAAATTGATGAAAATGAAGAATATGTGAAGGTCATTTGACCTATTTTGTTGTTTATACGTCACTCGCTTTATATTTTACTTGTTTTGTTTTATATTTCCCTTTTTTAATACTTCAATTGTTCTCCTATATGTTTGTTATTAGTTTCATTCAAATTCAAATAAATCGTAAAACCACCATTCGAAAAGTTGTATTTCCGTCCAAAAATTTTCACGCAGCCATATTGATAGCGAAATTGTTTGCCAATTGATTATAATAATCAACATGGCAAAAATTTCAGCATCAATTTTATGGTTGCCCATACTTCGAAACAAGAAAACAGTAATACACAAAAGAATAATTCATAATTCCCGCGCTAAACGCTACACCAGTGCCTTTGGCGCCATCTACAAACAGGTTCGATGCTGAGAGACAAGGATGCAAAACATCGGACGAAATATAGTGGGGAGTTGGGCGTCTCGTTGTTGTCTCTGCCTATATACATACTTTTCGTTGTTTTCACTTCATTGTAAATTTACAGCTTCTACCATTAATATTGAAAACAGATTTGGAATTCATGATAGAAGCTGTAAATTTACATAACATAAAAAATAAGATCGAGGTAGGAGAAAGTTAGAATTTCAGCAATTTATTTATTTTTTGTAAAAGTTCTATAAACAGTATTTTCCAGAGGAGCACATTTATATATCAGTCAGCCAAATGCAAATACATATTTAGGATGAAATATATCAAACATTATGGTATTTGAGAAGAAATAGAATTGTTGATCGTAAAACCTGTTCCCCATATAAAATCTCAGTATAAGCAGAGGAAATCAAGTAACATCCACATATATGTATGACACAAAACAACCAAGATAAAAACCTCAGCAAAAATCTGTCCCTATATAAGTTTAGATATATTGAATTTATTCACATAATGAGCCATTTAAATTATCGGGCCGGCTCTTTCATTGTGATAAATTTTCTTGTTCTCTTGTACATCTCGAAATTGAAATCATATCTGAAACAAAAATGAGAATGAAGATAGAGAAAGCATAGTAAATAACATAGTAACAAAGTGATTGATGTAGAATTGGAATGATAAGAAATTCAGAGATCAAAAATAGCTCAACCTACCTAATCACGAGTATCAGACAGAATGGATGAAAATAATATTCAACATTCGGTCGTTCGTAAGTTACATCTCCTTGAATCTGCACTTGAATCTCCTAAATAATCCGCCTCGTTATGTAGTAGGGAAGTAATTTTTCAGTTAAATAATGAAATGTGAATATTAAAAACATGATTTTTGAAGCGTCAACAGGTTGTCAACCAAAATAATTAGGTTAATTTGGTTTTGACTGTCCCTTCAACCGGAAATTCATGTCGGCCATATTTGGTTGTAGATTGGGCCATAGAAGAGGGAGTTTCACCCCCCTGATGCTAGCTAACAATAATGACTGTATTCGGGTTCGGCTTTTGGACGGTCCGAGAATTGTTCTAAAACTGCGCAAAACTGTTGCGCCCTAGTATAAAATCCTCTGCGCAGTTCTGGAACCATTCTCGGACTGTCCGAAAGCCGAACCCGAATACAGCTAACGTTTCCTCAAAAATAATGAGAAAAACTTTGAAATCGGCACGCAGTAGAAAACAGATCCTTTTAGGGTTTATGAGTTTATTATCGCTTTCAAGATGTTTACTTTTATTATTGCACTACGAGTACGTCTACGTCCCAGAGAATGACCCATTTTTGCCAGTCCGATTTTATTTATTTATTATTGTCTTTTATCTATCCGCTTTGCCGCACTGGGTTTTGCCAATTACTTACCTAACCCATGTTTTCGGTTTTTTGTATCATTCTCGTCACGCAATTTCTATAGTTCATTTCAAATTATTGTCAAAGAACTCTGAGTTATGCGCATCGAGAAATAGAATGTGCGCTATGTTGTATAATTTTATGTGTTTCATTTGAAAGGCAATTTAATTGGAAGGCCATCAGTTTTGAATTGACTCTGCAGAGTCTTGGACTCGTACAAGAAATATTTTAACAGTAGATTCTTGATTTCAAAAGAAACGCTTTTTTCCTTCACTATTTTTTCCGAATCGACTCGTTGGAGAACCATAAAAAATGTTATCTTTAGTTATCTTACAAACAGTTTTATCGAATGAAATGTATATAGTTTTTCATTAATTTGATGAATTTTTTTCGAACACAAGAAATCACTCAGATCTTCCAGTTTTCTCATTAGGACCATTACGTACCATAAAAATACCCAACTCTTCAAACTATGTCTGACGCTTTCTAATGGATATTTGAACGTTTTGTATAATATTCTTCATATTTTCTCGTATAATGCGCAGTTTTCAAGTAATTTGATGTAGGAATGTATGAAAAAAAAATTGTGAAACTCGAAAAATTGGGTACTTTGACCGAATGCAACTCTTTTCAAAAGATCCACACATGTGTCACAGATTCAGCAATTAATTCTGAAGGTTAAAATGTTCTTCCAAGGATGGCACAGTTTATTATGAAAACTTAAAATGGCTCTATCTTTTAAACAGGGCCGAATCGGAAAAAATTATATTGGAAAAAAATGTGTCTTTTAACCTCGAGAATCTACTGTTAAAATTTTTGTACGAGTCAAAGACAATCGAGTAATCAATAAAATACTATTATTTCGAGTAATTTGGTTCAAACATCGTTATCGAACCCCTTTTTTTTCACATTACAGATATATAACTAAATGAGCACACGAATTTTCTCTTCAGATTACTCTCCCAAAAAAAAACCTTCTGAGCTCTTGGAGATACCTGGTTGACCGTTTGAGTTTTGTTTTCCATCATGAGCAAATACAGGCATTTCTCAGGAGAAGAAAAGGAAGGAAAAAGAGGAACAAGAAATAGATAAAGGAAATAATATGCCTTATTTATTAATCAGAAAGCCAGAAGAGTTAAGTTCTCCAGTTGACCTGTTCTGATATGTGTTTATGGTTTTCTCATTTATCGTATTTTCGATTAATTTCGTTTTGTTTATTTTATTTCAATATTCATATACTTTATTTTATTTATTTATATTAAATTATATTTAAAAATTAATGAAAACTTCCATGTAATAAAGTTACGATTTTTAAATTTTCACTTTATTATTATTACAAATTTCCTTGTCCTCTAGTACGTTTATTCAATTCAACTACTAGTTCATACTGACATAGGAACTGATGTTGTTTCAAGTGTGACCTAGGAAAAGTTCAGAAATAAGTTTCAACCTAAAAAAACATCCTGTATATCAAAATTTAATATTCGATAGGATATCCGAAAACAGGAGGAAAAACTGAGCGGAACAATGAATTCCTCGTACTTTTCAGACAATCCTACAATACACAAAAAAATAAAATTTCATTAGGTATTTATTAATTTTACCAATTAAATTGAACTTTATGTGTCAGTAACTTGAAACGATACAAAAGTAGAGGTTTGTATTCGGAGAAATCTGAAATGATTTCAATTAGTTATATCAACACTGAGAACGATAACATCGAGGATAATTTTTATATTAATTAGATATCTTAATTGAAAATACACAATAAGATGAGTCCTGAAAAACATAACATCTTTATGCTATAAAAAAGCCTTTCAAACAGTGAGAAAAAAGTCTCAAAAAAATTGCTCAAATGGGTATGGGTACCACTTATTAAGGGCTTTAGACGAACAGCATTAACGTTTTCGAAATAATTTTATGCTTTCAATCAAGACGTGAATGTATAAATTTCATTGTTCATAAATAAATCTTATCGTTTTTTTTTTCATTCTTTGTGTTTTAAGTTTGTGGCCAAAAAATAAGGACCTGATAAGATAAGAGGCTAAAGATCTTGAATTGGGAAAATTATAATAATAAATTTCTGTGTTTCTGTTTATAAATTTTTATTCAATGTGTTGTCTGAATATTCAGATTTGACTAGACTTATTGAGTACTAAAATTGCCTAGAGAAGTAAAAGAAATACCTTGTTTCCTTAGGTTTTTCTTTTTTTTTACGAATGTCAAATCAAATTTGAGGAATTTTGATATAAAAGGTTTTTTGGGTTGAATCTTATTTATAAGATTTTTCTAGGTCGGACCTGAAAAAAATTCAGTGAATATGTCAGTATGAACTAGCCAGAGTGAGAACCACATAAAGCTCGTTTGAAATTACCTCTTCTTTGAAGAATACAGAATCCACCTGTACCTATGTACCTACATATGGAAAACTAGTTTTTATAAATCATTCTGCATATCGAGAAATGACCGAAGGCGTCATGAAACAGCCGGTATAAGATTTTCATAATAAATACTTTACATATAACTTCATGAGTTGAATAATATCAATATCAAAGATCATCCGGTATAAATAACAATCACATTCATCATAACGACTTTGAACTTGGAATTTAACTAAATTCCGACTTCAAAGTCTGAATTTAAGGAAAAATATTTTTAAAATATTATGTAGGCTTTCTACGCCTTCGTAAAATACATCAAAGACTACCGGCTCATGTTTTGCATGAACATACCCTGAAAGTTTTTACCAATACGAGATTATTAATTGAAGTAGAATGAAGAATTTCTGTTCTGAATTATTCGGATAAAATTTTCGATAAAAACAATTAATTTTTCCTTGCTTTCGAAGTATTGTATGGGAAAAAGTGATGATATGAATAGAAAGCTCGACTAATTTTGTATAACATGTAATTGGATATCCGGCCAAAAATAAAAAATAAATTCCATAAACAACCATTTTTGTTGTTGTAAATACGCTCGGATAGGTTGAGTGCAGTTTTTGATGTAAGAAAATGGTTGTACATTGATATATTATCAAAAATATCTTCAAGTGGTAATGTAATTTTTATTACGCTGATGTGAAACACGCTGTATGATATATACGGGATTATAATCAACAATAACAGGAAATTTTCTGTTAGATAAGATATTTTCTATCAAACGAACCATTTTCCCACATTTCAGTGAACTATAATAAATTAATGCATCTATCCAATATAGAAGAGCGATAATGAATTCAAAACTGTAGTTTCCGTTTTCATAATATCTTATTGCTTAATAATATAATTTTATTTATGACGTGTGTGCAAAAAACTTCGGCTATGGAATTTTAGTGGTTTTTCTTGATTATTCTCTTGCTCCCAAAATGAACATATGTAAACACTAATGTCAAAAAACATTGACTATGTATCGTTATTTAATATGTAATATGCATCTTCCAGAAGAAGGCCCTACCTATAAGATCAGATCAGATTCAATAATGATTTTTTCCAACGTGCGAAAATCATTTCTTCAATTGAAACCAAACGATGTTAGACGATTGGAATAATTCTTGCTGAAAATTCTAACCGTCCATACATTGCAGACATGAATAAATATTGAATGAATAAAGTTATATTATGTCTTCTGTACTTTCACCTAGTTAAAAAAGTTGTACTTATTTCAGTAATATGAATAAATCTCACTAAGAATTTCACTATTTTCAATTCTCCATGAATAGGTATCGAATTTATGTAGCAACTAGCTGACCCGGCAAACGTTGTTTTGTCATATAAATAATTTCCTAGTAATTTCTAAAAAAAAATGATTAAATTACTAAAATGGCTATTAAAAAATAAGGGTTGATCGTAGAAGGGTGAAAATTGAGGATTGTATGTATTTTTGTATGTTGTATCATAAAAAATAGAAATTAAAAATTTTGTCTAAAAAATAAAAAAAAATTTAGGGGTGGACTAGCCCTAACATTTAGGGGGATGAAAAATAGATGTTGGCCGATTCTCATAGATACCGGATAAGCACAAAAAATTTCATCAAAATCGGTCAAGCCGTTTCAGAGGAGTATGGCAACGAAAACTGTGACACGAGAATTTTATATATTAGATGTGGCCAATACTTGATAAAAATCTGTAACTCAACTAAAACCTTGAGTATTGAATTGAGTATTTGAACTAAAAGGAATTGAACTATGTACAGGGTATCCCAAATTTGATGTCCAGTTAGGGGATCTAGCAAACTATAATAGCTAGAGTAAAATCGATGACATACCAACATACCCATTTCTCTTTTTCAGAGAAACAAAGAATGGTGAAAACCGTAGCCTCCTAATCCTTCGTTTTTGAGATATCAGCAAAAATTGAGATTTTGACGATTTCGAAAAGTTCTCATAACTTTTTCGTATTTGAAGTTAGAGATCCGAAACTTGAACGTTCTACAGTCACTTTTTTACGTAGAATCTGACGAGCTCAAGAAATTTTTTCCTGTTCTATCTAGATTTCGAATTATTAGGCAAACTTTTTGTTTTTTTGGATATGCAAACTATTATTGAATTTGTTATTTTCAATTGGAAATGAATCGTTTGTCAGTAGATTCTACGTATAAAAGTGCCCGTGGAAGGATCAAGTTTCAGATGAGTAACTTCAAAGACAAAAAAAAGTTATGAGAACAAGCTTATTCATCAGAAAAAAAAATTGTTATCTCAGTTGAATTTTATGATTGACTTTTCAGAGTATATAGGAGAAATGACATTTAACACGTACTAACAGTTAAATTTAGTGGTTGAATTTATGAGTTGATTTCGATGGTGATTAGAAAATATACAAGGTGATTAATTGATAAATAAGCGGAAGCTAAGGGTAGATAGAGGACACTTAGGTCAGTCAGAATATCATATATATTTAATGGGTTTCTGTCTCTTTATTCTTTTTACAAGCAAGATACCGAGTGTTTGAGTGATTTTGAAATTTTTTTCAATTACCCATTACTTTCGAACCAACCTCTATATTTTGAGGATATTGGATGTGTTCATTCTCTGCAATAACTATGCAGTTTCGACTTCCTCATGGAAAAAACGCAGAACATATATCCAAGAACCTTCTGTATACATAAAATCCTAATCTTAGGTGTTTCTTTTTGGGGGGCCTGGGAGCTCAATGTTATTTTATGGTTACTATTTCAGTACTGGGGTGGGGGGAGGTTTTGCCCAACCTGGCCTCTACCTGTCTACAACCATTATTCAAAAACATATACCTAATGACAATTTTCTTATTATTATCTTATCTTATAAAAGAACAACGTGTTTATTTTGTGAAATCTTAATCCTCTCATAAATATCTCAGTATATTTGGAAATTATCATCATAGAGCAGCCTGTATGAGGTTTTCTCACCGTTTTAATGACCTCTTCATGTAAGAAACTTCAAGAAAAACACACCGGGTCTACTGATTTCTTGTCCATTGAGATAGGCTCACGAGTACGTATGAGAAAGAAATTTTTTCATAAAACATCCGGAATATAGATTCATGTCGTTATGGAACACCCTGTAAAAGGTTGTCATATCATTATTATGACCTCTCTCTCAAAGAAGAAAATTCAAATGATTATGTACACCCTGTGTCATCCATTCTCATTCATCATAAATGTGGGAACACCTAGTATTAGGTATATGAATTTGAATATTTGTAGAAAAGCGGCTTTTCAAAAGCAAACTGTATTTCAGGAACTAATCTACGTCGTCGTAGAACACCCTGTAGAAATTCGGAACTAAATAAAATTCCCAGTTATTAACGGAAAATATTTTTAAAATATTATGTGGCCTTCTATTCTACGCCTTCCTAGTATTTCACTTCACAAATATTCCGTTTATTTATGCGTTCACACTGAAAACTGAATAGATCGTAAAGTGCAGCTGGGTCCTATTTTTCCTGCCTTTTGTCGGCCTTCAATAAATCGTATAATATTACGGTATGGGTTATGGCAAGAATGGGTAGAACTATTCTCTACTTGTTGCTTGTTGACACTTCCTAGGTACAGTTTGTTATTCTCCTTATTATGGAGGAAAAAGTTGGCATTTAATGATAATATAAAGGGAGATTCATAACTATTGATAGGACCAAATGTGCCTTGAAAAACTAATGCCAAATAATATCCCAATAGTTGTGAATAATCCTGAATACGTAATTTTTTCTGTTCCTATCATAATATGAGTGAAACGGTTTATGAGAATAACAAAGAGTCTCAAACTATACTGCATTCACATTTATTTTACGAGTTTATTTTAGCATTCGGTTGGCCATGAAATAATTTTCTCAAGTACATATTAGTAACTAGAACGGAGTAAGGTTGGCACTCATGAAATGTCGTTAATTTACGAAAATGCCGAAAGTGATTGAAAAAAGAGACAGGGGGGTTTCAGGAAGTGTTATATAGAATTCAGGTCCGACGGTAGCGAAAATATTCAATGTAAGAGAATTCATATAATGTTTCAACTGAATCTAAACGACTTATATTTCAGCTGAATATTTCCACAATCAGAAAGATTGTGAATGAAGACAATGACAAAGAATTTCCTTCTATTGGGAGACCCAAAAAAGTGGTGGCATTTGAGTATTTTATGTTTGATTGAATTAATGCGAAAAGTTTACTACAGGATTTTCGATGAATGTCATCGTAGAATGAGTTCCCGAAAATTGATTTTTCTATTTTTCATTTGACTTGTCCTATACATTGTAAATGCCATTTTTTTTTTGAAATTCGCAATCATTTCTCACCAAAGTTGATCACTTGAATTTTTTCAATCCGATTCACGGTTTCCGCTTTAAAAAATAGAAACCGTTTCTCTGCATGATCATAACAATATCCTTAACACATACATATGACAATATCACCATGCAGAGACATACGTAGATTTTATTTTTTTAGATGAAACCCGTGCGTCGGACTTAAGAAATTCAAGAGATCAAATTTGATCATAGTCAGTGGCGTGCCACTGACTGTCTAAATAATACGCACCCTATATCTCAAAATGTAAGACGTTTAGGACATATGTTCTTATGAAGTTTTTTTTTTAAATGGGCCCAAAAATCACCCCCATAAATATTGACCTTCAATTAGGAAACACCCTGTATAATATTTGCTATTCATATCTTTATTAGTATTTGAGTGTTTTCTTCAAACTTATTTGTAAATTTTTGTGTTATTATAATACATATATATCATTCATTGTAGAGCCCTGTGGATGATTTTACTCAGGTTGAAACGTAGGCATTTTGTCTGATTCAGTCTCTATAATCTCTGTGATCCAGGCCAAATAGAACCCTCTATTAAGTTGCAGTCTTACAGAATATCAAAACTGATCAGAACATTGGGTGAATAAGGACAAAATTCCATATTCTTATCAGTTGCTGTGAAAATGTTTTTCAACTCAACTGAAATATTATTTATTTACTCACCAAAAAAAATCCAACCCATTGTGTGGAATAAGGGTACATAAGTGAGTTTTTCGTCCCATAAATGAAGAACATCCTTCTGATTGATGTCCTCATTTATTTTAACTGAAGCTATGAGTATTCCATAGACGACGATCAAACTGGGTATAAAAATCTGAAAAAAAAAAGTTGTATGAGGCCTATTAGGGAAGATTTGAGTGGAACAAAGTCTCGCAAACGATGGTCATTACAGCCTCCTCGGCAAGTTATGCAATCTCATCTTCTATGAGTTTATGAAAAAATGAATTTCGGAATATTGTTTTTTATTTATTTCATAAATCTTTTTCGAACCGGAAATATCACTCACGTCTTCCAGTTTTCTCATTACGTACCATAAAAATACAAAAATTCAAAGAACTTTCGAAACTAAGTTGGACGCTATCTAATATGAATATTTGAACGTTTTGTAAAATAAAAGTATTCTTCATATTTTCTCGTATATTGCGTCGTTTTCGAGTAATTTGATGTTAAAAAGTATCTGTGAAATTTGAAAAATTGGATACTTTGGCTGAATACAACACTGTTTGGAGGATCTACAGATGTGTAGTGTCACAGATTTAGCTAGTTATTTTGAAGGTAATTTTGTTTTTCCCTGGGTGACAGCTCTTTATGAAAACTCAAAATGGCTATATCTTTTTATCAGAGCCGAATCGGCAAAAAATGGTACAGGCAAAAAGTGTTTCTCAACCTCAAGAATCAATTGCTAAAATATTTGTACGAGTCAAAAACTCACCCTGTATAGGATGGATGGTGTAAACCTACCCTCCGAAGGTTTAAACCAATCTATAGGTTAAACCATCCTTGATGGATTAACTATGTTTGACCTTAAGAAAAAAGCAAATTTTTGGTTTAAACTACCATCAATCTTACGGCCCTTAGGTGGACAGAACATAGTGTGCAGGTGTGCCAATTTTTTGGCATGCACGCTACCCTTATCTAAATCTCTGTGATTTATTTCTTTGGGGTGATTTAAAACCTTAGTGTATTGTGAGAGAGAGGTGAAGACTGTGGAAGTGGAAATAAATAATAGAATAAAGACATCGAATAAAAGGTGAGAGTGAAGTTATCATTTGTGAACAAACCGATATTATCGTTGGTGATAGTCACTGCTTTTAACGTCCGGCAAGACTGTGCGCACATCCAACGATATTCATATTAGGTCATAGGTATATGCAGTTATTTCAGCAAAAAATTCTTTGGTTACATTTTTGATTGGTTGATTTTAGCCTAGACATATTATTGCAAAACAAATTTCAGATTTTGAATCAAAGTTGATCGTAAGAACGCAAAGGCAAGAACTTGAAGAACTGAAAAAGTCGACCAACGAGGAGCAAACAAACCGGATGTAAGAGATTAAACATTTGATTTCTCATAATTGAACATTTGATGAACAAGAATCGGCCACTTATTTTGAAACAGTCACAAACTTTCTTAACTTTTGTGAAGCAGTACCCAGCAAACTAAGAAATCCAGCGACTGTACAAAAACTGTACAGCGTTGCTGCACTTGAATGCAGTAACTATACTAAAACGAGCCGTATACGTCACGCAGAACTGTATAGTGCAAACTGAATCCCAGTGCGGCTTTCGACCAAATCGAGGTACGGTGGACCTAATTTTTACACTGCGACATTTGCAAGAGAAGGCCCGTGAACAACAAACAAGGATCTATATATACAGCCTACATCGATTTGTAAGGCCTTCGACTCGGTGAATCGGAGAGCGCTATGGAAAATCATGGGACCATTTCTTAACCAAATCTGGAATAAAACAAGGCTGCGTGTTAGCGCCATTACTGTTCAATATTTTCGCCATAGCTGTCTCGATAATTGCTGACATCAGTATGCCTGTTTACAGGCATTTAGCCCGTTTGCAACAGCTGAGAATTCTCTAGAAAATTTACTCGTCGTGAATTCTTTACCGTTACATACGCACTTTCGGTAGAATTCTCTGTTCAGTTGCATACAAAATAATCTCAGCCGTTTTCTTACCAAAATTTGGTAGAGAATTCTCGGCTGTCACAAACGGGCTTAAGAGGTGAATAAGATACAGATTTGATGGAGGCCTATTTAACCTGGAGTGCCTCAGAGCAAAAACCCGTTCAAAGTTTATCACGGAACTTCAATATGCAGACGACTGTGCACTTATCGCTAGCAGCTCAGAGGATCTACAGATAATGTTGAACACCTATAAACATATATACGAAGCTTTAGGCCTTAGACTCAATATCGACATAACCAAAATCCTGATAAGTCCGTCAGAAAGCCTTCAAACAGATATCAGCCTGGAGAATGAAACTCTAGAACAGGTCGAGCAGTTCAGATACTTGGGAAGCTTCATAAATACTAGGGCTAACCTATGTAGACACGGAAATACACAACCGTATCAATTCGGCATCACGGGTATTCTGGAAGCTAAAGGACAGAGTATTTCAAAATCACTACCTCAATCTGAAGTCCAAGACAGCTGTTTACAAAGCAGTCGTCCTCCCAACGCTTCTTTACGGAAGCGAAAGCTGGACGCCCTACAGGCGACATATTAAACAGCTTGAACAAACGCAACAACGTCATCTAAGACAGATGATGCACATCAGATTGTTCCAGCCACAAAGTTTCGAATGCAGAAGTCTTGCAACGCGCGAGTTGTACAACAATTGAGAATCAAGTAACGAGGGCCCGACTCAGATGGAGCGGCCACATTCTGAGGATGTAAGACACAAAACTCCCCAAAATTGCTATGTATGGCGAATTCACAGAAGGAGCTCGGAAACCAGGAGGCCAGTATAAGCGGTTTAAGGATTCACTACATCAATCCCTAAAATCAGTTAATGCCTTTCATAACTGGGAACAACTAGCGTTAGACAGGTCACAGTGGAGGTCTTTGCTACAGAGTTATAATGGAGACTCGGGAAGTATACAACAGCGACCAGATCTAGTTGGTGACTATCCATGCACGCAGTGTGGAACGATCTGTAGGTCACGGTTGGGTCTCTTCAGTCACAGGAGGGCACACAGTCGCAATTAGCCCTAAGAAATTATAAGTCTGTTCGCACCTTTATTTATTATTAACTGTGCAGTAACTGTATATCAAAAACTGCATTTTTAAAATAAAGAATTATCCATACAAAAACTGTGCAATCAGTGTATATCGAATACTGAATTTTTAAAATAAAGAATTATCCATACAAAAACTGTGCAGTAACTGTATACCAAATACTGCATTTTTGAAATGCAGATTTATCAATACAGAAACTATACAGTAGGTAACTGTATTTCAAATATTGCATTTCAACAATTCAGAATTATACAGAAAATGTCCAGTCACTGGTCACTGTATACCTATCAAAAACTGCATTTTCAACATGCACAATTAGATATCAATATAGACACTATACAGTAACTGTATATCAAATACTGCATTTTAAATTCAGAATCGTCAATACAGAAACTATACAGGGTGCATGAGTCTTTGACTCGTACAAATATTTTATGAGTAGATTCTTGAGGTCAAAAGAAACGCTTTTCTCTTATATCATTTTTTCCGATTTGGACCTGATACAAAGCTATAGCTCTTTCAAGTTTTCATAATGAGCTGGGCCACTCCTGGAAAAACAAATTTACCTTCAGAATAACTAGCTAAATCTGTGACAATACACATCTGTGGATCTTTCAAACAGAGTTGTATTCAGCCAAAGTACCCAATTTTTTGAAATTTCACAGATACTTTTTAATTTTTGAATATCAAATTA
Organism: Coccinella septempunctata; assembly: GCF_907165205.1. Taxonomy (NCBI): domain Eukaryota; kingdom Metazoa; phylum Arthropoda; class Insecta; order Coleoptera; family Coccinellidae; genus Coccinella; species Coccinella septempunctata. The sequence continues at coordinate 4,890,856 of NC_058190.1, read as the reverse complement.
CTCGATAACGACGCATAATACGAATAATAATGCATTTTTAAATGCAGTATTATCAATACAGAAACTATACAGTAATTGTATTTCAAATATTGCATTGTTGAACTGCAGAATTATAAATACAGAAACTGTACAATAACTGTATATCAAACTGAGCAGCTTCAGTACAGCAATTTGTGTGCTGCATTCAGGTGGCAGTTGTAATGCAGTATCTGTACAGTTTCTGTACAGTTGGGTTTATTTGACACTTGTGTTCGCAAGTGACTGGAATTCTTCAGAGAATAGCAATATCCTCAACTTTTGACGGACAATCAATCAATTTGGTATTCTTCGAAATAATGTTAAACTTTGTTGAAATTGACGACTCTTCTTCAAATCATCCGCAGTCCTGTACTTCAAAGAGCAAGTTACCTATTTTATAAAATAAATAACTTACTTGAAAGAATAATGTTACTACAAAAACCACCCATCCATAACCACCATCTGGCACTTTGGGCCCAAGTTCTCGTTGGGAAGATAGGACATCATCGATAACGCTATTTCGATCTTCTCTTCCAGGTTCACCGGGCATTATCACTCCCAATCACTCAATTATAATAATTAACAATTCAAAACTATGTCACCCAACATAATAGTTTTCTTTACCCGCTGATTATTATGGGCAATAAGTCAACTCAATGAACTTATCAAGATTGAATTATCGTCCATTTTCTAATGATTACCACGAGATAAATTATTATCTTATCTCGTTTAGGTACACCTATGATGCTTTGTTTGACGTGAAATCCAATTTCTCATCTGAATCCCTCTAATCATGAAGAACCGAATGTCTCTAGCAAAAGTATGTACAGGTGAGACTTTTTCCTCACATGAACAAAAACAAACTTGAGAATTTTACATTTCACTGTGAAAAAAAAATTCTTTTGATAGTGATACTAAGTTAAATAAACTTCTCGTTATAAGTTAAGGATATTTATGTTTATGTTTTACTGAGATGCATATTCTCCGTATCATGCGAAGATGAATTGAAAATGATTACTGAAATAGATACTAATAAGACTCCCGATTATTTTTTATCTGGATTATCACAAAGCAATGGAAATAAACTCTCCTGATGTCTGACTCAACCATGTGGTTTCATTCAAGATATTATATGAATAATAAATAAATTTATGGACAAATATACATTTGTACAGGACAAGTTACGTAAAAGAAAAAGAAAATGAAAGAAGGATTCAAACTAAGACTAAGAATTCAAGTAAAATTATTACTGAAATATTAATATTCTGAATATTCATATATAAAATTTCTTTTTCCGATGATGGAGTCACCTTCCACAGTCCCGTACTTGAAATACATACAAGGTGTTTCCTAATTGAATGTCAATATTTATGAGGGTGATTTTTGGGCCCATTTTAAGAAGAAAACTTTATATGAACATATGTCCTAAACGTCTTACCTTTTGAGATACAGGGTGGTATTATTTAGACAGTCAGTGGCACGCCACTGACTGTATTCAACTATAAGCAAATTTGATCTCTTGAATTTTTTTAGTCCGACTCACAGGTTACATCCAAAAAAATTAAATCTACGTATGTCTCTCCATGGTGATATTGTCATATGTATGTATCAAAGATATTGTTATGATCATGCAGAGAAACGCTTTTTATTTTTTTAAGCGTGAATCGTATTGAAAAAAGTCAAGTGATCAACTTTGGTAAGAAATGAATTTCAAAAATAATTTTTATTTCAGGAAAAATCTGTGGCGTACCATCAATGTCTGCCAAAATAGGTAGGTCAAATTACGTACGAACGCCACTGGTGGAAATTAAGAAAAAAGTGATATATGAAAAAATGCCTCTTGATTCATAGTATACATGTATGACAAATTTCATTGAAATATTATATAAGTGGTATTGTAGATATTGATAATAAATGATTTTTTTTTGAGAACTTTACCATCCTGTATCTCAAAAGGTAAGACATTTAGGACATATGTTCATATGAAGTTTTTTTCTTAAAATGGGCCCAAAAATCATCCCCATAAATATTGACATTCAATTAGGAAACCCTGTATAATGAAATTAGGTCGAAATTCTAGTGGTTGTATAGTTCAATCATGTTGATTATTTTATTAATTAATTGTTAAGTTTGTTAGTAGAGTGGTACGCAACCTTAGACTAGAGAAGAGATCTCCCTTCCCTAATCTAAGTACACAACGGTTGTGAACTGTACAGAGCAAGCGCAATTCCATTTTAGGGTAGCGATAATCCATTTGCGCTTGCTCTGTACAGGGTGGGCAAATTTCGATGTTTTAGCACTACAGAGGAGATACACAAAATCTGATACCCCATTCTCGTTCTCTTTTTCTGAGAAACTAACAATAGTAGTAGTGATTTTTGGCCACTTTCTTTTGTTTTCGAGTTATAAGCAAAAAGTGGAAAAATGGCGATATCGAAATAAATTTATATCTCCGCTAATATTGACGATAGAGCTCTGAAATTGAAACATTATACAGGCACTTTTTTACGTAGAATCCAGTGGCGTACTCGCCTTTTTAGCAGGATTTTTAATTACGAAGCTATGACCCAAAGTTATGTTTTTTTAAATGGGAACACTAGTTTTCTGTGCAATTTTTTGAAAGCTCAATTTTTACTGATTTCAAAAATATTTAACATCATATGGTTTGTATCAATATAAATAATAGAAAATGGTCAAAACCTTTTTTCTCAATATTTCTATGATTTCAACTTTTGATGAGCATAGAAAAATATTGCATCGTATGATTACCACTGTCTCCTTCTATAAGTCCTTTCATTATTATGAAAATTTATGAAATATATCTGATTCAAATTTTGTGAAAATTGGTGAAAAGCATAGAAAGAATGACATTGCCGGAAGGAGACTGCTTTTGTTATAGGAAACTATTTTTCTGTGCTCGTCAAAAGTTGAAACCATAGAAATATTGAGAAAAAGTGTTTTTGACCATTTTCTATTATTTATATTGATACAAACCATATGATGTTATATATTTTTGAAATCAGTAAAAATTAAGCATTCAAAAAATCGCACAGAAATCTAATGTTCCCATTTGAAAAAACATAACTTTGGGTCATAGCTTCGTAATTAAAAATCCTGCTAAAAAGGCGAGCACGCCACTGGATTCTACGTAAAAAAGTGCCTGTATAATGTTTCAATTTCAGAGCTCTATCATCAGTATTAGCGGAGATATAAATTTATTTCGAAATCGCCATTTTTCCAATTTTCGCTTATAACTAGATAACAAAAGAAGGTGGCCAAAAATGACTACTACTATTGTAAGTTTCTCAGAAAAAGAGAACGAGAATGGGGTATCAGATTTTGTCTATCTCCTCTGGTTTAAAAGCTGTAGTGCTAACACATCGGAATTTGCCCACCCTGTACAGTTCACAAACGTTGTGAACCACTCTACGAACAAACCTATTAATTTTTAGTAAAATGATGAAAATTTTTTGGGATCAACATTTAACAGCTATTTTGTAGATTATATCACAAAGTTTATTCTGAGATAATATGAACTTCTCAATGGATTACTTTTTTTATTCATTAACATTTCTTTTTCGAACAAGTCTCAACAAAACCGTGAATAAACATTTTTATTCCAATTTTTTTCAAAAAACCGTACTGTACTGTAAACTAATAGATTGTCTTCAAGATGCAATTTGTTAATGAACTATATGCTCCTCATTTTTCTAATTCAAGAACGTAACATTTCGAATAAATAAATTTCGATATTCGAACGGAACTGAGCGAGAATGAGGAAGAAAAAGAAATTTCAAGTTTTACTGTTGGTAGCATTGAAATGCGACCTACATCCGGTCAGTTATTCGAAGACCGCAAGAGGAAAGAAGCACCATAACATATTTGTTTAGTAAGTGGATGGAGTAATCTTCGGGTTAGGAGTTTAGTGTTTGTTAGGTAATATGCATTTTATATTATTTGTCACCTTTATATGTTTTGATTGCTGAACTTGGATCATCACGTGAAAATATTAGTAAGGTTTTTTTAATAACCCTTTTTTCTAAATACGACTGACGACGCTTTTGTTAGATGTATTCAACATGTGGTTGCGCCATTTTTCGGTATTTGCTGTTTTTGCATTCCCGCTATTTTATATTGAATTCATAATATCGACAACTCATGTATTGTTTTCATTGGGTATTTATCTTCCTTGCGGTGTTTTGTATTGCTACATTTGCTTATTCAGGAATTTCTTAGTGTTGCTGGGGACTCCCCAAGGGGGCTAGTTAACTTACGAGTTGTTAATTTCAGTTCTTATAAGTTCTTGAAATAGCCTTATCAACTGTCCATAAGTCAAGCATAATGACAAGTAAATCCTGTCGAAGTGAACTTAAGTTTGATGAAATCAACTTCGAATATTCGTAATCATCGTTCTGTACAGAGAATCCTTGCGACTGTAATAGAAATGTTGATAGGTCAAATCTAGGTGATTTTTTCATCTATAAGACATCATAGTTCCTGAACTGAAATTGAGATGCGAAAGGGTCCATGTCGATCAGTATTATTGCCAATTTTAATGTTTATCTTCTCTGAAGGTTTCTGCTGAGAGATGGAGCCGAGGGGTCGTGGAAGAGCACAAAGAGGCGGACGAGCTAGAGGTGATCAGTCACAGCAATCTTCTAATCGTCCAGGACCTGGTCCCGGTCAGCAAAGAGGTGGCCAACAGGGCCAATACAGGGGCGGCCAGCAAGGAGGTCCAGGACCTTACAGAGGAGGGCCACAGGGAGGCCAGGGTGGAGATTACAGAGGGGGCCAACAGGGGCAAGGAGGCCAGGGTGGAGAATACAGAGGGGGCCACCAAGGGCAAGGGGGCCAGGGTGGAGAATACAGAGGGGGGCAAGGAGGCCAGGGTGGAGGATACAGAGGGGGTCAGCAAGGACAAGGAGGCCAACACAGGGGAGGACCACAACCTCAACAACCACAAGCTCAACAACCACAAGGTGCTTGGGGAAGATCTCAAGGGCCCAGACCACAACAAGGTCAAAGGGGTCCACAACAGCCACAGCAGCAACAGCAGCAGCAATATGGGGCTCCACAACAGCCACAGCAGCAGCAACAATATGGGGCTCCACAACAAACCCAGTGGGGACAGCAGAGACCTCAGGGACCACCTCAGCAACAATCTCAAAGGCCTCAGCCACAAGCGCAACCTCAGAGGGCTCCCCAACAACAAACACCTGCATGGGGTAGTAAGCCTGCTTTGAAATGGGGCGATGGTCAACAGGAAGCTACTCAGCAATATCAAGAATCGACGCAACGGTTGGTTCAAAGTGGTGCTCCCAAAAAGGAGATTCCAGCTGAGGCTGGTACCTCTAAAGTGAGTATTCATTGATTTTTGCAATTTCTAGTAGTATTTCTCTCAACAATAGTAAAAATCAGATTCCTAAGTTTGATTTAAGGCCCTTAACAGATTTAGATACAATTTTTTATAAGCACTCGATTCGTTCTAGTTTCAATTGTAGGTACTGATATACTCCATTCACTTTTATTTTAGCACTAGGTTGGCCATGAAAATTTGGCACATTTCACAATGTATAGTACGAAAATGAGAGGTTTTGAAGCTTGTCAAAACATTTTTTGGTTTTAAATCAACGCTATGTTGCCTGTTTTACTTAAAAGTTTCTGTTATTACGTATTTTATCACAATGTCGAATCTCTTCGGAAAATATGTGACGAACATAATTGAAATTTATACAAACTGATTGAAGGCACACCAAATCCAGTTATTTGCATGGAAAATACAACAGATCAGTATTATATCATAATATGCACTAGCTTGAGGAGAATTAATGTTCGTTATCTTCTTTGGCTAAAGTTTGAAAACGTTACATCAGTTGTAGATTTTGAAAATATTAACCCGAAGATGAAATGCATATGATGCAGTGGTTGGGAATGGGTATCTCCCGAAGGAATTAACAGATAATTACAAGAATTTTAAATTCTTCAACAAAAATCATCTTGCATCAATATAAGTAAAAGGAATTAAGGGAAGTTTCAAGTCAAGATAAACTTCACCTATGAACAAAAATTTCACTCGAATAAACAATTAACAGGACAATTGGCGCGTATTTGTGGCTGTTCATCTCAATACATTGATATAATAATAATAATTAGGTGTTTATTTAAACCTCAAGACATTTACAATGTATAGTACAAGTCAAATGAAAAATAGAAAAATCAATTTTCGGGAACTTATTCTACGATGACATTCATCGAAAATCCTGTATACTTCATTCACTTTTATTTTAGCAGTCGGTTGGCCATGGAAATTTGACACATTTCACACTGTATAGTACGAAAATGTGGGGTTATGAAGCTTGTCAAAACATTTTTGGGTTTTAAATCAACGCTATGTTGCCCGTTCTACGTAAAAGTTTCTGTTATTACGTATTTTATCACAATTTCGAATCTCTTCGGAAAATATGTGACGAACATAATTGAAGTTGATACAAATTGATTGAAGGCATACCAAATCCAGTTATTCATATGGAAAATACAAGAGATCAGTATAATATCATCATAATATGCACTAGCTTGAGGAGAGTTAATGTTTGTTATCTTCTTTGGCTTACATCATTTGTAAATTTCAAAAATATTCACTCGAAGATGAAATGCATATGATGCAGTGGTTGGGAATGGGTATCTCCCGAAGGATAATTACAAGAATGTTAAATTCTTCAACAAAAATCATCTTGCATCAATATAAGTAAAAGTAATTGAAGGAAGTTTCAAGTCTTAACTTGTTCATCTTAATGAACTCCACCTTAGAACAAAAATTTCACATGAATAAACAAGTAACAGGGCAACTTGCGCGTATTTGTGGCTATTCATCTTAATACGTTGATGTAATAATAATAATTAAGTATTTATTAGTACCTTAAGACATTTACATTGTATAGGACAAGTCAAATGAAAAATAGAAAAATCCATGTTAGGGAACTTATTCTCCGATGACATTTATCGAAAATCCTGTAGTAAACTTTTCGCATTAATTCACTCTAACATAAAATTCTCAAATGCCACCACATTTTTGGGTCTCCCAATAGAGGGAAATTCTTTGTCATCCTCTTCATTCACAATCTTTCTGATAGTGGAAATATCCAGCTGAAATATAAGTCGTTTAGATTCAGATGAAACATTATAGCCTTACAGTCTAGAGGAATTTCTAAGTTGATGTGATTGCACCCATCGGATGTACCTATATTTGTCTTTGTTTTTTGACACTATTTCACTTCGTCTCCACATAACTTGTTATTTTGGATAGGATTTGAAATAAAGAACCATTATTATTATTATTATATAAATTCTCTTACATTGAATATGTTCGGTACCGTCTGACGTATTGTGGATTTTAGAATTTAACTATTTGAATGAGCGGACCTGAATTCTAAATAGCACTTCCTGAAACCCTGTCTATTTTTTCAATCACTTTCGGCATTTTCGAATTTTCGTAATAAAAATTGATATTAGTTGTGGCAACGGCGTTATGACATTAACGACATATCATGAGTGCCAACCTTACTTCGTTCTAGTTACAAAAACTTGAGAAAATTATTTCATGGCCAACCGACTGCTAAAATAAATTTGAAAGAAGTATAGTAAACTTTTCGCATTAATTCACTCAAACATAAAATTCTCAAATGCTACCACTTTTTTGGGTCTCCCAATAGAAGGAAATTCTTTGTCATCCTCTTCATTCACAATCTTTCTGATTGTGGAAATATTCAGCTGAGATATAAGTCGTTTAGATTCAGATGAAACATTATGTATATAAATTCACTGACATTGAATATGTTCGCTACCGTCAGATATATTGTGGATTTTAGAATATCAGGGTATAACTATTTGAATGAGCGGACCTGAATTTTAAATAGCACTTCCTGGAACCTTGTCTTCCCATTTTTCAATCACTTTCGACATTTTCGTAATAAAAATTGATATCAGTTGTGGCAACGGCGTTATGTGAATGGAGTATAACTATAATTTTTCAGAATTTTTCTAGTCTGTGTTAAATTGTGACATTTTCATTTTTGGCCCTCATGTAAATACTAAAAAACTACAGTTGAAACCTAGAAAAAGTGAAGAAATACTCCATTCAGAACATATTAATGAGCTTTCAAAATTGTTTTCCCAATTGGTTTGATTAAAATAATAACATAATCAACAGTACAAATAGTTGAGGTATTCAGTGACGAAATCATAAATGTAATGAACGAAACAAGAAAAAAATCACCATCATTCACATGAGGAGTTGAGTAATTGAAATAAAAATTGTTCTGAGTCTGCATGCTTCCACATAATAGTGAATACTGAAAATATGAATATTTTTTTAGCATCTCTTATTCATATTAAATATTGATCTTGATTGAGGAGGGAATATGCTTCCAAAAATAGTCTTCTATTTTTCTCTTAGAATCCAGACATATGAAAATCACTTAATTCGGTACACAGGCGTTTCATGATATACAAAAATGTCACAGTGCACCTTCTTTCTATATTTTCCTGGTTGTCAAGAGCCCCAAGTTGAGTTGACATTCTCTTTTTGAAATATGAAGTGGACAATTTTTGCAGCAAATCCGAAAAATTCATGCTTGAAAGCGGCAATCATTGAGCTTAAAATTACATTTACATTAATAACTCGAATTTAGGAGAATTTCCTTCATTTGAATATCGAATGAATGAATCATTCTTGTCAGACTGTGCATGAACCGAAGTCTTTTTTTAAGTGGGGTTACCCAAATTGACGATATAAAACAATTTTTTCATTTTCTATCCTTCTGTAACTTTTTTTCTATTCTAGGAGTTCCCAAGATCTTCAGGTCGTGGTAGCCAAGAGGGTGGTGAAGATGGCGCTGGTCAAGGAGGTGAGTTGAGTTTTTCTCTCTTTCTAAAAAAAATTACCAGAACATGTATCTGTCAAAATTCACTAATGCGGGGTGATTCTTTGACTTTCACATACAGGGTGTGGCGTAATGATTGGATAATATGGTGCCTGCGGGTAGAGGACCTTAAGGCGGTTCAGAAAAATATATTTTATGTCTAGTAAAAGTGCCTTGATTTTCGAGATATTGGAGGTTTTCGAAAATTCAAGAGAGTCACACCCTTCGCTACTCGTTTTGCAGGCAAGACTCCAAATGAAGGAATTTTTTCAAACTGTTTTTTGGATAGTATTCCTGGATAGATGCGCTATGGAATTCAAATTATTATTTTTGAGGCGCATGAATAGTTTTTCATAGAAATAAGATCTAACTCAAATTTTCCGTTTTGCTTATTTTCTTTTTCTAAGTTCAACCCAGCGTGGTGTAAAAAATAATATGGTTACCTGAGTGCCAAAGCAAGAGAAAACATGCCTGTTTCACTGAGATTCTGAAATGGTATAACTCACTCTATTTCCAGCATTAAATACAAAATAAATTTCTATTACAATGAGTCAAGGCAGAGTTTGATGTAAGACTTTTTTTTTAATTTTTAGCAACTGAAATGAGACTTGCGAGCAGAATAAAGCAATTATTCATAAGAAGTTTTAAAGCATCTAGTAGAGCTCTTGATGTCCACTTTGAACACTTTTAGTAAAACTTGATTCAATTGAACGATATTTTATAATTGGTTTTTTTATCTCGTATTCTTTCATTATTAAGTCCTATAGTTATAAAGTTGATAGTTTTAAAGCGAATTTCAAGTAACGAAGTGAATTTTAGCACTTTCGTAATTAAGAAAAAAGCTAAAAATTAATGTCTCTTATATTGAGCCAAGACCTTTGCTACAAAACTGCTGAAATTTAATTCATAATTTGAAAATATTCATTTCACAACGTTGGGGTTCAATAATAAAAGAAAACGACAAAACGAGAAAAAAATAACAATTTTAAAATATCGTTTCATTGAATAAAGTTTCACAAATGATGTTTAAATTGGACACCATGAGTTCTGATACATGCTCTATAGTCTATACTTTCTAATGAATCATAGCTTTATTACTTATCAACAATTTTAAAATATCGTTTCATTGAATTAAATTTTACAAAAGATGCTCTAAGAGGCCACCATGAGCTTCAGTACATGCTCTATACCTTCTTATAGATGATTGCTTTATTTTGCTTGCATTTCTCATTTTAGCTGCTAAAAATTTTAGAAACAGTTTTTACATTAAACTAGGCCTCAACTGATTGCAATAGGAATTTATTTTGTATTAAATGCTGAGAATACAGAGAGTTATACCATTTCGGAATCTCAATGAAACAGGCATGTTTTTTCTTGCATAGGCTCTCAGGTAACCGTATTATTTTTTACACCACGCTAGCTGGAACTTATGAAAAAAAAATATGCAAAACGGAAAAGTTGAGTTAGATCTTTTTTTCATGAAGAACTATTCATGCGCCTCGAAAATTATGATCTACATTCGATAGATCATCTATCCAGGAATACTATCCAAAAAACAGTTTGAAAAAATTCTTTGCCTGCAAAACGAGTGGCGAAGGGTGCAATTCTCTTGAATTTTCGCAAATCTCCAATATCTCGAAAACCAAGGAGCTTTTACTAAACGTAAAATATATTTTTCTGAACCGCCATAGAGTCCTCTACCCGCAGGTTCCATTTTATTAATTCGTTACGCCACACCCTGTATAAGGTGAGTTGAAAAAAATTCCTACGTCAAGTAGGCTATGGAAATTTGAAGGTTGATATTCTGTGACTGAACATATGTTTTTCCTTGAAGTATCTTCCCAAAATGTGACATTCTATACAGGGCGAGTTTTTGACTTGTACGAATATTTTAACAGTAGATTCTTGAGATCAAAAGAAACATTTTTTTCCGAATCGGCTAGGTTTAAATGTTACAGACTGTTGAAAAACCATAAAAAAGGTGTTATTTTTAGTGCTATCTCGCAAACGGTTAGATCGAATGAAATTGATATTTGATGGAGGAACTAATTTTTAAACTAACCGACAAGACGCTACACAATTTTATAAGTTTGTCCCTTCACTCGTGAATGGTAAGAAACAAAGAAATCTGCAGTGGGGTATTTGTCTGAAGTTACATAACTGTCGCAAGTCACCCGAATCTACTGGTAATTTTGTTTTTCCATGGGTTGCATAGCTCATTATGGAAACTTAAAATGGCTATATAGATCAGGGCCGAATTGGAAAACTTTGTATAGGAAAAAGTGTTTCTTTTGACCTCAGGAATCTTCTGTTGTAATATATGTACGAGACAAAGACTCACCCTGTATATCGTAACATGTCTATAACTTTTCATCTGGATCGGTAAAAAATGTCTTTTTACTTGATACCAAGTGAAATAGTTTGTTGCAGAAATGTTTTTGAAATCTTTATTTCTTACACGTCAGCAACATTATTGATTTTTTTTAGATGGCTCTGCGGCTGGTGCCAAAGGTACTGGAACCCGCGAAAGGGGCGGTGGAAACGGAGCCGTTAGGGGACGTCTGAACAGGAACGAAATATTGGTAACGAAACCGAAAGGACTTACCAGCGAGGGCAAAATGGGTAAGAATGAAGAAATCATTGGACAATTTTTATCGGCTCTTTATGGATTATTTTTTACATCCCTTTCATTCTTATTTTTAAGAATTATTTATCCATTTGTTACATACCAAAAATTATGGAGTGGAAAGATAGGAAACGCCCTCACATCTCTAGTACTAAAAACCGACTACATTTTGGTCAGTGAAAACACGCTTGACAATGAGATGACGCTGAAAACGCACTGTCAATACTGAAAAACTTTTTAATAACAGTTTTCTGTTTTTTAATTGAGGGGCGCGAAATTCAAATTCTATTCTTTGTATTAAATTTCAATATGGACTTTGTTTCGATCAGAAATCAAACAACCTGTGCGACAAAACAAAAGTATGTTTTTTTTTTTTTTGAGACCAGGATGTTAGTTTTCATCTGAAAATTGTTTGGAATCAATTGATATCAATGAAAAACGCTGTTGGATGTGCTATATTTTTATTTGCAATTTATAAACAATTTACAAAAATTGAAATTATGGGCCATAAATGAAGATTTGACTAGGACACTAAAGTATATGGTGATCTACTATAAGTCGAAGGTGTTATTTCTGTACGATAGGTTGTTTTGAATTAATGAACTTAGTTGAACTTGTAAAATACACTGCGCAAAAAAATTAACGCACATTATGGAAATCTCAAATTTATTCTACAACTGAAGGTGTTCTCAATGATAATTATTTTTATCAGAATTATGCTTCTCTTATGGTTCTCTTCAATACAGATGTTTTTTCCCAGCAGGAATAAAAAAGATGATATTATCAGGTTTTGAATGTATTGGCTCCATTATAAAATCAGTTGTTCTCGATCAATTCTAGTGCTCAATAGTTTTTCTTTCGTTTGATTTTCTACACTCGATCGCTATGAAACGCGAAACACGCAATTTGACCCAAGAGGAATGTGCCCAAGCGGTAGTTTTGCGTGAAGAAGGGTGGACATACACAAGAATTGCAGAAAGGTTTGGAGTTTCCCATACAAGTGTGTCCAGAATGTTGCAGCGATTCAGGGAGACAGGTATGAATGTCCGAAGACCAGGACAGGGTAGACCACGGGTAACAACTGCCATTCAAGAACGTTACTTGAGAGTTTATTCGTTAAGACAACGGTTTGCAACCGCTCGCCTCCTTCAAATTCAGCTTGAGCAAACTCATGAGGTGCAAATTAGCACTCAGACAATAAGAAATCGCCTCAGAGAATATGATTTAAGGCCTCGTGTCGCGGCAAGAGGCCCAGCTCTTACCCCAGCCCATCGAAGGGCGCGTTTGGATTTTGCGAGAGGGCATATCCATAGGCGGAAATAGGGGGGGGGGGGCAGGGGGGGGCCGTGCCCCCCCCCCCCCAGATGCCCATGGTGCCCCCCCCAGAAAAAAAGAGAAATAGGAAAACAACAGTAAGAAGCAGTTATTCTGGAGCTTTTTCGTTTTTTAGCCATTTCTACAATTTTTGCACATCTTCTCCACCCAACATCTTTATCCCGGGGGCGGTCACCTCAGACCTCCCTAAGAGGTGCCCCCCCCCACAAAAAATGTTTATTTCCGCCTATGGGCATATCCATTGGGAAGAGGCCGATTGGGAAAGAGTTCTCTTCACAGATGAGTCTAGATTCTGCCTCTACCATTGTGATCGACGTTCCCTTGTATACAGACGTCCACATGAAAGATATGCTCAGTGCAATTTGCTGAATACTACTGGTTTCGGGTGAGGATCGATTATGGTATGGGGTAGAATATCTTTGACTGCTCGCACAGACCTAGTGGTCGTTGATAATGGAGCTATGAATGCTGATAAGTATATAAGGAACATTCTTGAAGAGCATGTAGTGCCATTTGCTCCATACATTGGTGAAAATTTTATTTTTATGGACGATAATGCCAGACCCCATCGTGCGCGCATCGTTCAGGAGTACCTTGAAGAGGTTGAAGTTTCTCGAATGGAATGGCCAGCAAGAAGTCCAGATCTCAATCCGATTGAGCAGGTTTGGGACAACCTCAATAGAAGGCTGAGAAGTTCAGAAAATCTTCCAGCTACTCTTAATGACTTAGGAATCCAACTCGGAGAAATCTGGGAAGGATTAGATCAGAACATTTTAAGATCACTCATTTTGAGTATGAACCGTCGTTGCCGAGCTGTAATTAACGCAAGGGGTGGAAATACCAAGTATTAATTCACTTGTCAGCATTTCAGTTTTTTGAAAATTGTTCATTTCTCTTCTTTCGCATAAGATTCAGTGAAATCCTGAATTTTTCTTCCATTTAATGTGTCTTGTTTCGTTCAAAACCTTCCCGAGAGAACATAAAAAATAAGTTATAAAGCCAAAAAAACGCTTGACACACAGATGGCGCTCATATCGCTTTAGTCGCCTCGTTCCCCATCTTTCTACTCTATAATCTTTAGTTACATATCATCTATACTCCATTAATTTTCATTTAAGCACTCAGTTGGCCATGGAAATTTGACACATTTCACTCTGTATAGTACAAAAATGTTGGTTTATGAGGCTTGTCAAAACATTTTTGGGTTTTAAATCAACGCTACGTTGCCCGTTCTACGTAAAAGTTTCTGTCATTGCGTATTTTATCACAATGTCGAATCTCTTCGGAAAATATGTCACGAACATAATTGAAGTTTATACAAACCGATTGAAGGCATACCAAATCCAGTTATTTCCATGGAAAATACAAGAGATCAGTGCCATATCATCATGATATGCACTAGCTTGAGGAGAGTTAATGTTCGTTATCTTCTTTGGCTAAAGTTTGAATACGTTACATCAGTTGTAGATTTCAAAAATATTAACCCGAAGATGAAATCCATATGATGCAGTGGTTGGGAATGGGTATATCTCGAAAAAATCAACAGATAATTACAAAAATGTTAAATTCTTCTACAAAAATCATCAACAAAAGTCAAAATGAACTTCACCTTTGAACAAAAATTTCACATGAATAAACAATTAGCAGGACAACTGGCGTGTGTTTGTGGCTGTTCATCTTAATACATTGATATAATAATAATAAGGTATTTGTAAGTACCTTAAGACATTTACAATGTATAGGTTAGGACAATTCGAATGAAAAATAGAAAAATCAATTTTCGGGAACTTATTCTACGATGACATTCGTCGAAAATCCTGTAGTAATGTTTCGCATCAATTCACCCAAACATAAAATTCTCAACTTTTTGGTCAGCCAATAGAAGGAAATTCTTTGACATCCTCTTCATTCACAATCTTTCTGATTGTGGAAATATTCAGCTGAAATATAAGTCGTTTAGATTCAGTTGAAACATTTTATAAATTCTCTTACATTGAATATGTTCGCTACCGTCTGACGTATTGTGGATTTTAGAATATCAGGGTATAACTATTTGAATGAGCGGAACTGAATTCTAAATAGCACTTTCTGAAACTCTATCTCTTTTTTTCAATCACTTTCGGCATTTTCGTAATAAGTTGTGGCAACGGCGTTATGACATTAACGACATTTCATGAGTGCCAACCTCACTCCGTTCTAGTTACAAAAACTCGAGAAAATTATCTCATGGCCAACCGACTGCTAAAATAAATGTGAATGGAGTATACTAATCAATATTTTGATAAAAAGATCATTCAAATGTCATCTGTCAAAAAATTACACCTATCAGTATGAGAGCCGACGTGATGCTAACGCTGTCTTTTTTCAGGTACCAGTGGAAGCCCTATCCACTTGACTGCGAACTTTTTCGAACTCATCGAACACGCCTCATGGCATCTGGTACAGTACGAGGTGAAATACAAACCTGACATCGATGACACGAAAGTTAAGAAGAGGTTGATGTACACGGCTTTCAAAGATGAACCGGCCGCCAAGGCTTATATTTTCGACGGATCTACCATGTTCACCCCCATCAAAATACATTCCGATCCTTTGGAGAAACTCGTTAACGATGAAGGTATGTGATTTTTCTTATGGTGGTTAGTTGAGGGGGTTCAGCTGTGTTTATGTGAAAAAGCTGCCCTTTCTTTTCGTCAGTTGGTATCGAATGAAAGTAATTCAAGAGCTTCATCTTGAATTAAAAATGAAGAATTTTTTTAGTAATCAAAATTGATTACATTTTTTCCTAAGTCTTTTATTTTACATACATGACTCTTGAACATCATTAAAAAGGTGGAAAAATGAGTTTTTTTTTCTGTTATCGTTCATTCTAACAAACTTTTTATACAGTGTGTCAATTTGATAACGTACCAACCTCAACATCTCAGCCTCTGTGTAAATTAAAAAAAAAATGCTAAAGGAGTTAAGCTTTGGTTTGTAGGGGGACGTTTTATAAAGTTTGTCAAAATTAATTTTTGTCAAGCTTGTTTGAGCAAAAATCTTAAATGGGAAGGAGGGTTGATTGACGCCTTGTTTCACGGGTAGTTTTCAATGGCTCACTAATCATTTCCAAGAGAAATGGATTGGTAAAAGAAGGGGCCAATCGAATGGCCCCCTGGCTTCCCATACTTGACACCTTCAGATTTTTTTTCCTCTGGGGGAGGGACATAGGAAGTCGTTTGTGTATAAAACACAGCTCCCGAGATGTAGAAGAATCGAAAGTAAGAATATGCACAGCATGCCTAGAAATTCAAGTTGAAGTTTTCCAAAATGTATGGGCCAAATTTGAAATTGTCCTGTGTTTAAAATAATGGACAAATTTCTCATAATTTTCATGTTTTATTGCCTCTCTTGCTATTGTAACTATTCTTTTTTTTTTTCTTTTTCTCAAAAGTACTAACAAAATAGGTCAAGTGTATAGACATCTTATAAAATGTCCCTCTACTAACTAAAATTTACCCTTTTTTGTATATATTTTTTTTATTTTGCATGGGAGCCAAGACATTAAAGGTAGTACCTTTTTATAACGACACAGTTCATGGAATTCAAATAGTCGATATTCTGTCTAAATGTAATTATTTCCTTGAATTGTTACCAAAATGAATTCTACAGGGTGAGTCTTTGACTCGTACAAATATTTTAACAGTAGATTCTTGAAGTCAAAAGAAACACTTTTGTGTTTTATCGAATGGAAGAAATTTCGGCATTTAGTTTTTCATTTATTTGATTAATCTTTGTCGAACACAAGATAACACCAACATCTTCCAGTTTTCTAATTATGACCATTACGTACCATAAAAATATGTATCAAAAATTCAAGGAACCCAACTTTTGAAACTAAGTTGGACGCTATCTAATGAATATTTGAACGTTTTGTAAAATAAAAGTATTCTTCATATTTTCTCGTATAATGCGCAGTTTCCAGGTAATTTGATGTTTAAAAATTAAAAAGTATCTGAAATTTAAAAAAATTTCCGTCAATAAAGTACCTTGGCATACAAATCGACGGTAAACTAAATATGAAGCTTCAATCAAACCTCTCCAAGAAAAAAACAATTGCGAGAGCGAAACACTTCAAATGTCTCACCTACAAGAACGAAGGATTAAGCATTGAAAATGCCACAAAAATATACAAAACAGTTTGCAGACCAATTCTGGAGTACGGGCATACATTATATGCAAATGCCACAAATTCGGTATTAAAAAATCTAGAGGTAGGGGAGAGAACATCTCTGAGAACAATAACACGAATGAGACACCCCCTCAATAAATTACACAATCCATCCAATGAACTACTCTACAGAAAGACCAAAATACAGCCAATAATAGAACGACTGAAAATTTTAAATGGCAGATTTTTCAACCGGGTCAAAGAACTGGAGGATATATATGGCATGTTCCACAGAGATACAGCGAGCAACCCACTCAGAAAATTTCCAGACCAAACAATCATGGACAGTCTCACGTCCATGGCTATGTAGATCAATAAAAAAAAAATTAACCCAATTTAGTATATAATAGTCTAACCTTTTTTTTTTTTTTTTGCTACATCGATGTATCTAAATGTACAAGGCTGAAGGACTTTGGTCGATGGCCTTTGACTGTGGTCAATAAATGACAGTTATTATTTATTAAAAAATTGAGAACTTTCGCTGAATACAACTCTGTTTAAAAGATCCACAGATGTGTGTAGTATCATGAATTTAGCTTGTTATTCTGAAGTTAATTTTATTTATTTTTAATGTCTATATCTTTTTATCAGGGCAGAATCGGAAAAAATGGTACAGGAAAAAAGTTGTCCTTCTGACCTAAAGAATATACTGTTAACATATTTTTAAGAGTCGAGACTCACCCTGTATAAACATTGATGACATTTATCTATACAGAGTGTAAATGAATAGTTGTTTCAAGTTTGAACTGGAAATGGTGAAGAAAAAAATATATATATATATATACAGGGTGATTCATAACTATTGGGACATAGGCTAAGGGCAGATTGTTTGGACCAAAATATGGCGATAGAGCCAAATATACCTCAATAAAATATTGCCGTGGAAAAAGATAGAGGGCGTTAAAGTTGAATTTTTTCTACGTTTTTTGCTAATAATTTCACTGTAAATTTTTTCATCCGTTTTTAAGAAAAACACAATTCATTTCAGAGCATCGGAAGGAGATTTGAAGTAACGATTTATTTATTTTATTCATTTATTTCGACGATAAAGCATAATTGAAAACAATGTAATATAAAAAAAATTAACTTAAATTAAATGTTTTACGTGGCCTCCTTCGACTTCTATGCCTTTTCTAATTCTTTTAATGACGGACTTTCGAACTTCGAAGAAAATATTATTCTGTCCCCTTATAAAAAATTCAACTTTAACGCCCTCTATCTTTTTCCACAGCAATATTCTATTGAGGTATATTTGGTCCTATCGCCATATTTTGGTCCAAACAATCCGCCCTTAGCCTATGTCCCATTAGTTATGAATCACCCTGTATATATATACCGGGTGGCCCACCCCAGACGCGGCGCTCATTTTGAGGGAGTAAGTGAAGATATTTTGAAAATCTTTTGTTGTGGTGTGTCTAGGGTGTTCAAAAGCACAATTTAAAATTTTTGCCATATATACAGGGTGTTCGAAAACAAAGATACAGATCAAAGTTGCACTTTTTTAAATGTAACTTCGTATATTTGACCTCAAAAATGGAATGGGAAGCTCAAGTTATGATGAGTTTCTTCAGATTTCTTTATAGCTCAGAAGCACCCTTTACGAGATAATGGCGAAAAGTCGAAAATATGGAGTGTTTTTAAATAGCAATAATTATTGAAGAAACTAGTTACGCCAGCGATACAGAAATAATTTTTTCGAGTAGACAAGTTGGCTACTCCTACATATAAAAGGAAATTTCAACTCTGGACTATACAGAGTAATCATAAATAATTCTCAAACATCAACTACAAGTAATCGACGAACTTTTTCTTATTTCAAATGGCACTCCCGGTATATCTATATCTCGTTGGACGTGAAAATTAATTTCGAAACTATCTTCATAAAAATTTTCTACATCTAAACCTGATAGTTTCTGAGCACTTTTCGATTTTTAATTCAAAACTAATAAACCATTTTCGCCATTATCTCTTAAATGATCCTTCTAAGGTATAAAGTGATCTGAAGAAAATCATCGTAATTTGTTTAAAAAAGTGTAACATTGGTCTATATCTTTGTTTTCGAATTGATGGTAAAATTGGTAAAGTTCTCTAGCTTTCACACATACTCTACAAGGAATGATACCACACTTAGCATTCCTTTTCATAAAACATCGAAATATGAAACAAGCCCTGTCTATCAGGCGATCGTATTGTATGATCACCTTCCACCTAGTATTAGGATGTTGAACATAAACAAGTTTAAGAAAGTGTTAAAAATCAATCTTGCTGGTAAAGGCTATTATTCTGTTGGGGAATTCTTAGGGGATGTGAATTTTTGTGTAAAATAATTTACTATTTGTTTCATTTTTTTCATTGTTGACTTGTCCTATACATTATTGTATGTCTTAGAGGATCAATAAATTCTATTCTATTCTATTCGAAGACCCTGTATATGACAATAATTTTAAATTGTGCTTTTGAACACCCTACACACACAACAAGAAAATATTTTCAAAATATCTTTATTTACTCCCTCAAAATGAGCGCCGCGTCTGGGGTGGGCCACTCGGTATATATTATTTTCAAAATTTTTGAAATTTGCAGATTTTTTTCCTACTCTGGAAAGTAGTGTTGGCAAATTAAGGAAATTTCGGAAATTATAAAGGATTGTGTGTAATTGAATTGTTGGAGACGTTTGAAAGGAATATTTGTTAATTTTCAGCTTTCGGAAATGTCCAAATTATCATTAAACAATCAGGAGTGCTCGCGTGGGGAGACTGGACCTACATTCAGGTCTTCAATATCATCATCAGGAAATGCCTGCACCTTATGCGTTTCGAACTCATACAGAGGAATTACTACGATGCTACCGCAATTGTGAGTACAATTTTTTTTTAGTGTCCCAAGATAATTCATCTTGATTGTTATTAAAAGAAATAAAGAGTTTATTCAACGGTCTGTTTTTGTAGGAGGATATACCGAATCATCCCATCCGAATCTGGCCCGGTTTCTTCACATCGATCAGACAGTACGAACAAAAGATTATGATGAACGTCGATCTGTGTTTCAAAGTTATGCGAAAAGACAATTGCTACGATTTACTTCTCGCCTGTAGCGAGAGGGGTAGCAGGTTCAACATAGCGGAATTCAAAAAGAGAATGACCGGTAGTGTAGTGCTCACGTATTATAACAATAAGACATACAGGATAGACGACGTCGATGATGAGAACACTCCACTCAGCCAGTTCACGAAGAAAGATGGAACAAGGATTTCGTATAAACAGTATTACTACGAGGTGAGTTCAGTCAATGCAATTATACTAACTGACGAAGTAAATTTAAAATTTTTCTGGTAAAACATAGATAGTATAGCAAGGAGTAAATTATTGAATTATTGAAAATTGGAAAAGAAAAACGAAGGGTCTGAAATTTTTTTATTAAATTTGTTAATAATGTGTTTGTCCGACGCGGTTATCTATACATCCCTCAGCACGTCTTGGCATTGATGCAAGAAGATGGTCTATTTCTTCTTGCGGGATACTATCCCAAGCTACCTGTACCTCATGTCTCGGAGCCGTCAAAGTCCGTGGTGGCTGGGGTAAATTTCCAAGGCGCATTGTACGAAGAACACTTTCATTCTCTAAAAATGGTAGAATATTCATAATAGTTGGGGAGCCGAAGATGCTAAATCGGGATTTACTCGAGCGTCGTTGAGACCTAGTGGATTTTGAAGATTAGATGGTAGAAAGAAAAAAAGGTTCTATGATGTATGCACTTTCAGCGGTGGGGAAAGCGTCTGCAGGGTCTCAAACATGTAAAAAAAATCGTCAGGTGTACATACTCGAGCGTGTCAGATTAAGATACTCTATATGCCCTACGTGTCTCTGATAATGAATTCATGCTTATCTGACAGTTTGCGCGGTGGGACTGGCCGTACGGAAGAGTTGAAAATGGTAAAAAAAAAAATTTTTTAAAGCGTGTCAGATTTTTTTGGGGATATGTTAATTGGACCCAAAGGAAGCTACTTTCCAAGGGACTGACAATTTGGACGTGACGCAAGGTCACAGCGGTCCTTTGAAAATGTAAAAAAAAATCGTTATCTGTACAGGGTGGGCAAATTTCGATGTTTTAGCACTACAGCTTTTAAACCAGAGGAGATAGACAAAATCTGATACCCCATTCTCGTTCTCTTTTTCTGAGAAACTTACAATAGTAGTGGTGATTTTTGGCCACTTTCTTTTGTTTTCGAGTTATAAGCAAAAATTGGAAAAATAGCGATATCGAAATAAATTTATATCTCCGCTAATACTGATGATAGAGCTCTGAAATTGAAACATTATACAGGCACTTTTTTACGTAGAATCCAGTGGCGTGCTCGACTTTTTGGCAGGATTTTTAATTACGAAGCTATTACCCAAAGTTATGTTTTTTTGAATGGGAACACTAGTTTTCTGTGCCATTTTTTGAAAGCTTAATTTTTACTGATTTCAAAAATATATAACATCATATGGTTTGTATCAATATAAATGATAGAAAATGGTCAAAAACCTTTTTTCTCAATATTTCTATGGTTTCAACTTTTGATGAGCACAGAAACATATAGCATCGTATGATTACCACTGTCTCCTTCTATAAGTCTTTTCATTATTATGAAAATTTATTAAATATATCTTGATTCAAATTTTGTGAAAATTGGTAAAATGCATAGAAAGAATGACATTGCCAGAAGGAGACTGCTTTTGTTATAGGAAACTATTTTTCTGTGCTCGTCTAAAGTTGAAACCATAGAAAGATTGAGAAAAAAGGTTTTTGACCATTTTCTATCATTTATATTGATACAAACCATAGATGTACATACTCGAGCGTGTCAGATTTTCATACAGGTGGTTAATCTCGGTGTAAACTTGTTGACCCATCAATCTGACACTAATCAGGGGGAGTTTACTTAATCTGACACTTTGAAGATGATGAAAATGCATTTTTTACAAATATTTCCCTGCCTGCACCTCTAATCGTTTTTGTATTCATTATGAAAGTTGTAGATAATGAAATTCTACACAACTTTTGTCTGGAGCAATTTTACATACTCTTAACCGTTTTCGAGTTAGATCGCCATAGGGGCGAGGAGCTTAGCCACACATGCGAAAGGGCAAGGTCAATGTAGAATCCCAGTCTAATCTACATTCATCCTATTGTCAAAATGACAAGGTATTTCTATGATGACAATTTTGAAATTAGTCACGAAAATTTTAGTGTTATCTCTGACTGAACCTTAGAATGTACTATTTTCAACGAGTGAATTTTCGCTTCAGCATGTATCGCTAAAATCCTCGCATTAATCGCCATATATCTCAAAAACGTTTAAACCTAGAAAACATTGCTTCGGACAAAATTTGTAGAAAATGTTATGCTCTACAACTTTTATAATGAATGCGAAAAAGATATCTGATTTTCGTGACTTTTATGGCCAATTTTTATTGTTTCGGCTTGCTAAAACTGTCAGATTTTATTATTTTTGATATTCTTGAATCATAAGCTTCAAAATAGGAAAAAACGCCACCGCGATCGAGAATGTTTTTTTTTTTTTTTTTGCAACTTTGGTGGCCTCCTAACACATTTTCGACACGCTTAAAGTGTCAGATTAAGGCGTTTGCACCAATCCCCCTTAAAAGGAGTACTTAACTAAGCCTCGTTTAATGTTAATGGACGCTTAATTTTATTGTCAGTTGCACGACTGCGGCTTAACAGAATCTTAAGTAAGGGACCCTTAAGTTTTCATATCTAGTGATATTTCAGTTTTTTATTTTGGTGCAACTTCATTCTAGTCTTATAAAGCCTTTTCATTGGTTGGCCGGTTGCCGATGATCGTTGTCATTTCATTAACCTAACTTTATTGTCCTGTCAGTCAGTGTCAAGTAAACTATTATAGTATTATCAAAGAGTGACAACTTTTTGTTGCTGAATTAACATTATTATTGATAATGAAATGGATTGTCAAATAAAAGGTACTTGACGTTATTAGAGAAACCACAGCAGTTCTGCAGCCAGTTTATGAGTTCAACAAATTATTTTAGGTTAGAATCCCGCCCTTAAATACCTAAGTGTTCATTACAGGAGCGCTTAAATTTAAGGCTAGCTTTAGCCATTTAAATGTCACTTATCAGTTAGTGCAACATAATTTAAGTTGAGAGTTCATTTTAAGGGACACTTAACACTAAGTGCGTTTGGTGCAAACGGGTCTAAGAGAATATATAATTTTCAACATGTAATTTACCACATATATGTTAATCTGACACGCTCGAGTATGTACAATGATCGTTTTTTTTTTCCACTATTCTGACAGTCTGTCTTAGACAATTCTCCCTTTATACAGGTCTAATTTTTGGTAGAGGTACTCTACAGGGTCCAAAGTATGTCCCCTTATATTAATCTGACACGCTCGAGTAAAGCTACATTCACAATCAATTCACGGGCCGAAGTGCACTTCGGCACGGAAGCTTAGCAGATGGCGTTCTCCGTTACCATTCATAATGAAATTCAAGAGAAAATTTCTTGCAAGTTGCAAACTATCACTTCGGCAAGGAATTTCGTGCCGGCTATGGATGATGCTGATGCTTATGTTTTGATCAATTACATTTTTGATTCATTTCATTATTTGGTTCCAAGATTATTGCGAATGGTAAATTTCGTGCCGAAGTGCACTTCGGCCCGCAAATTGATTGTGAATGCAGCTTAAATCCCGAATTTCCCTCTTCGGCTCCTCAACTATAAGTAAGCATTCAACTCTCAATGTTCTTGAATTTCTGGTATTTTCACAGTTTGTAATGGCCATAATGAAGAAACTTGAAAATATGGGTGGAATTTTGTGTTCGGAAAAGAATCTATTCCGAAAATATGAACTGAAATTTTTTTATGGGTTTTCAACAGCTTGCACCTTGCACAGTTTTTATTTTTGAAGTCAGGTTCAATGTTTAAGCTGTTCTATTTTTCTTAGACCCGATTGCACCAAACGCACTTAGTGTTAAGTGTCCCGTAAAATGAACCCTTAACTTAAATTACGTTGCACCAACTGTTAAGTGACATTCAAATGGCTAAAGCTAGCCTTGAATTTAAGCGCTCCTGTAATGACCACTTAGGTATTTAGGGCGGGATTCTAACTTAAAATAATTTGTTGAACTCATAAACTGCTGTGGTTTTTCTAATAACGTCAAGTACCTCTTATTTGACAATCCATTTCATCATCAATAATAATGCTAATTCAACAACAAAAAGTTATCACTCTTTGATAATAATATAATAGTTTATTTGACACTGACTGACAGGACAATAAAGTTAGGTTAGTGAAATGACAACGAACATCTTGAACCGGCCAACCAATGAAAAGGCTTTATTGGACTAGAATGAAGTTGCACCAAAATAAAAAACTGAAATATCATTAGATATGAAAACTTAAGGGCCCCTTACTTAAGATTCTGTTAAGCCGCAGTCGTGCAACTGGAAATAAAATTGAGCGTCCATTAACTTTAAGCTACGCTTAGTTAATTACTCATTTTGAGGGGGATTGGTGCAAACGGGCCTTATAGTTTTTTATGAAGAATTTCGACATGTTCAAAACACAATACTCGGTTTTATTTAGTCCATCATTTTTCTGGGGGTATTCTGATTTCTTTGATGCGCATAATAAGGATTAATACTGCGGGAAACTTTGGACAAGGAGTCCGTGATGACAATTTTTTGAAAAACTTTGTGTGAATAATTCAGATCAATTTCATTATTTCACCTTCAATTTTTGTTCACAGCGATATAAGATCCAAATTCAAGTCGACAACCAACCCCTGTTGGTCTCCAAGACGCAGGCGAGAGAAAGGAGGGCTGGTCTGCCGGAAGTTGTCATACTAGTTCCTGAATTATGTCAATTGACCGGTTTGACCGAAGAACAGCGGCAAAATTTCCAGTTAATGTCTGCTTTGGCAACGAAGACCCGAATCCCCCCCGGGCCTCGGCAACAAAAATTGGTTCACTTCGCCAAAAGGCTGACCAACAGCCAAGAGGCCATGGCCGAAATTAAGAAATGGGACCTGAAACTTGCGGATCGTTTGGTGCAGTTGAAGGGAAGGGTATTGCCTAACGAAAGTAAGTATTTATTTATTTTTTTGTCAAACAAGCTTTCATTTTGAAGTTGTTATTATTTGGCATATGGATGGATAACGTGCACTGGATAAATTATAAAGCCTACTTTACGAAATAACAATGTGTGTGAAGTTGGCCAGCACTTCTTCTATTTTGTTCTGAATGGCGTTAGGTCGGTGCCTATGAAAAAGATCGAAGATGAAGGAAAAGTTCGCCAAGTACCTTATTTTCTTCTCGTAAATGAGTGTAAAAATGCTATGCTTCGATTATATTTTCTGCGAAATTGGTTTTTGACCATTTGCTATTATTTATGATGATATAAACCATATGATGTGTAATGAAGGGGTATTTTTCTGGCAAAAATACTCCCTCATTTTAGAATAATCTTTTAGTTTCATTTTAAGTAATTTCATTTTTGAATTAACGATATCGCATTGTGTTAAACATCCTGAATTGAAAGATAACCGTGTTTTTTGTTCGCTAGCCCAGACAAGTCGAAATTAAGACGTCTTCATCGACGCAAATTTTACCGATTAAATTTTTTTTAATTGACTAGTGAAATATAATACATATACTTCATTCACTTTTATTTTAGCAGTCGGTTGGCCATGGAAATTTGACACATTTCACTCTGTATAGTACGAAAATGTGGGGTTATGAAGCTTGTCAAAACATTTTTGGATTTTAAATCAACGCTATGTTGCCCGTTCTACGTAAAAGTTTCTGTTATTACGTATTTTATCACAATGTCGAATCTTTTCGGAAAATATGTAACGAACATAATTGAAGTTTATACAAACTGATTGAAGGCATACCAAATCCAGTTATTTGCATGGAAAATACAAGAGATCAGTATAATATCATAATATGCACTAGCTTGAGGAGAGTTAATGTTCGTTATCTTCTTTGGCTTAGATCATTTGTAGATTTCAAAAATATTAACCC
The DNA here is from genome assembly GCF_907165205.1 of Coccinella septempunctata. NCBI lineage: Eukaryota > Metazoa > Arthropoda > Insecta > Coleoptera > Coccinellidae > Coccinella > Coccinella septempunctata. Next base: position 4,864,695 of record NC_058190.1, on the reverse strand, counting down.
GAAGATGAAATGCATATGATGCAGTGGTTGGGAATGGGTACCTCCCGAAGGAATTAACAGATAATTACAAGAATGTTAAATTCTTCCACAAAAATCATTTTGCATCAATATAAGTAAGAGGAATTGAAGGAAGTTTCAAGTTAAGATGAACTTGAACCTTAAAACAAGAATTTCACATGAATAAACAAGTAACAGGACAACTTGCGCGTAATTGTGGCTATAAATCTTAATACATTGATGTAATAATAATAATAATTAGGTATTTACTAGTATCTTAAGACATTTACATTGTAAAGGACAAGTCAAATGAAAAATAGAAAAATCCATTTTAGGGAACTTATTTTCCGATGACATTTATCGAAAATCCTGTAGTAAACTTTTCGCATTAATTCACTCAAACATAAAATTCTGAAATGCCAGCACTTTTTTGGGTCTCCCAATAGAAGGAAATTCTTTGTCATCCTCTTCATTCACAATCTTTCTGATTGTGGAAATATTCAGCTGAAATATAAGTCGTTTAGATTCAGATGCAACATCATATAAATTCTCTTACATTGAATATGTTCGCTACCATCTGATATATTGTGGATTTTAGAATATCAGGGTATAACTATTTGAATGAGAGGACCTGAATTCTAAATAGCACTTCCTGAAAACCTGTCTCTTTTTTTCAATCACTTTCGGCATTTTCGTAATAAAAATTGATATTAGTTGTGGCAACGGCGTTATGACATTAACGACATTTCATGAGTGCCAACCTAACTTCGTTCTAGTTACAAAAACTTGAGAAAATTATTTCATGGCCAACCGACTGCTAAAATAAATTTGAATGAAGTATATTGTCCTCTCACTCTCTGGAAATTATTCTTTCCATACAAATTGCAGGTAAGACTCATTTTGAAGTAAGTTTATTATAACTTCATCAAAAATTCTATTTAACATTTCTTTCATTAGAGTAGAAATTGCAATTATGATGATTTTCATAATGAAATTGAAAACCTGTACCTCTTTCAAAAGAAACACGCTCAGTCGTAATAGCACATGTGTTCGTGGAATTCTCAGGCCCTGCTAGAATATCCACTTCTGCATCAGAAACTCCGGTTTTAGTCACCCCACCAAGTATTTGTTCAGAAATATTGATTTTGTTCTGTAATGAATCCTCAATATATCCTTCTGCAACAGAACTTGAGCGCCATCCACCATGTCTCTTAAAAACTGTCAAATCTGCCCCAGAATTTGCGAGTAGGGTTGCTGAAGATCGCCTGAAACTGTGCCCTGTATATTGTTCAGCATCTGAAAGACCCAAATACTTTGCAATTGTAGCGGACATTTTAGAAAATGAGTTCAAACCTACAGGCTGGATAGTACATTTTTCGTTTTTATAATTTAGAAATAGTCGCTTGTGATCAACTTTGTGTGGCCTCAAGTTCTTATACTTGTGGAATATATCAAGTGCAGCAAGCTTATTACTACCATTGACCACAGTGAAAACTCTTTTCTTATAGGTTTTAGTATCAGGAATCTGAATTACCAATACGCTGCCCCGATCTTTCACATCATCTACGGTCATATTCACCAGCTCGCCAATTCTACACCCTCCAGCAACACCCATAATAAAAACTACCTTTATCAATATTGCTCATCAGGAGCAGCATCTAAAAAATATTTTAATTCCTCTCTTGTGAATACTTTCGACTTCTTTGCTACGTATCCTTTGGAATGCTGCTTCAAAAATGCGGTGACTTGGTAAAATCTGCCGATGTCTATTGTTTTCTTTCAGAGCCAACAATTTTTTTGAGTTGCGAATAGTAGTGCCATAAAGACGACGACTTAACTTTCTTGGACCTTTCGGAAATATAAGCCAAAATGATTTTTTCGTTGACACCTTTGGCTTTCTTATTATTTCTCCAGGTACAAAATGCCGTATATTCCTTTTCGTACAAAGTTTTTGATTTCAATGGAATAACTGCTTCTGCTGCCTCATTTGCTTCCTCTATAATGCTCTCGGGAACTACAACCTCGTCGTCACCGCTCAACATTTTTCGAATCACGTATCAAGAATTTTTGACGGTTTTATAATTTTCATTGACACTTGCAAACAATTAATTACATAGTGCCATAGCAACCATTGATCGAAGGGATATTCTGATATGAATTTGAATTATTATATATTTTCTCTACAAAGTATTCATTATTTGAATTTTCATCAAAATGGGATAAAATTTTATGTGACACGTGAGTTAAAAATGTATATTCACTCGAAGAAATGAACCCACTCTCCCTACGGGCTCGTGGGTTAAACTTTCCTCTTATGAATAAACATTCATTCAACTCACTTGTTGTAAAAATAATTTTCTTTTGCTTCACTTTTGTTTGGTGGTTTTTAAATTTCCGAGTGCAAGTGCCCGTACCGAAACCATAGGTAAGACGACACTCCGTCTTTTTATATTGTTGGAACTTCAGCCTCCCTTTCCACCCTTCCTGTACCACAATTTAAGCTCCACTCCTACTACTAGTAAAGCACCCCGCTGGCGTGGATACTCAGGGTGTGCAAAACGCACTTTGGAGTGGCGAAAAACTTCCTCCACCCCTTACTACCCCGGTTTAAGTTCCACTCTTACTGCTGAAGCATCCCGCTGGCGTGGATACTCAGGGGGTGCAGAACGCACCTAGGGGTGAGCTATCGTGAGTCTGTGCCGTCTTATTTCATCCCCTAACCTGGCTGAGGTCCAATACTTGTCCGTTAAGTGTGCGTCTTAGGTTCTGGCTGGCGAACAGGTCCGTAAACCCCCGTATAACGTTTGAGATCGGATCCCCTGTTTCATTCCGTCCGTTTTGCTCTGTAAATTCCTAATTGAATGGGAACATCAGATTTCTGTGCAATTTTTTGAAAGCTTAATTTTTACTGATTTCAAAAATATGTAACATCATATGGTCTGTATCAATATAAATAATAGAAAATGGTCAAAAACCTTTTTTCTCAATATTTCTATGGTTTCAACTTTCGATGAGCATAGAAAAATATAGCATCGTATGATTACCACTGTCTCCTTCCATAAGTCCTTTCATTAAAATGAAAATTTATGAAATATATCTGATTCAAATCTTGTGAAAATTGGTAAAAAGCATAGAAAGAATTACATTGCCGGAAGGAGACTGCTTTTGTTATAGGAAACTATTTTTCTGTGTTCGTCGAAAGTTGAAACCATAGAAATATTGAGAAAAAGTGGATTTGACCATTTTCTATCAATATTATTTATATTGATACAAACCATATGATGTTATATATTTTTGAAATCAGTAAAAATTAAGCATTCAAAAAATCGCAGTCACTGGATTGTACGTAAAAAAAGTGCCTGTATAATGTTTCAATTTCAGAGCTCTATCATCGGTATTAGCTGAGATATAAATTTATTTCGAAATCGCCATTTTTCCAATTTTCGCTTATAACTAGATAACAAAAGAAGGTGGCCAAAAATCACTACTACTATTGTAAGTTTCTCAGAAAAAGAGAACGAGAATAGGGTATCAAATTTTGTCTATCTCCTCTGGTTTAAAAGCTGTAGTGCTAAAACATCGAAATTTGCCCACCCTGTACAATTCAGTTCAAAAAATTTTTCTTCATAAAGTTATTGGCCAACTTCGCCCATGAAATGAATCGGTTCATCTACGAAATTATACATGATTTTTCACACAAATCTAAATTACACGCATTTATTTGCAGTGATCCAAGTAAGCCAAACGATGAAGACGCCGACTAGCCACAAAGCCGACTGGATGAACAGCTGTAAATCGGGCATGCTCGACCTGGCCCAATTCGACCAGCTGATCGTGCTCCATCCCAACTGCAAGGACACCCAAAATTTCATCGGCGCGATAGCGAAGGCGGCCGGTGGAATGGGCTGGAGGATGCCCAGGTTCACCATTGAGAACATCGGCAGGGCGGGCGTACCGGATTACCTGAACGCCATAGATAACGTTAGGATACAGAAAGGAGTCATGACGCTAATCATAGCCATCGTGCCCAACAAAAATTCCGAGAGGTATAACGCGATCAAGAAGAGGTGTACCGTCGACAGAGGAATTCCTTCCCAGGTAAATGAACATTCTTGTTGTCGTCCCCTTATATCTAGAAAAAAAAAGTTATCGAGAAATCCGTCTCGGAGGGCGTCCATTCACTTTTATTTTAGTAGTCTGTTGGCCATGGAAATTTGACACATTTCACTCTGTATAGTACGGAAATGTGGGGTTATGACACTTGTCAAAACATTTTTGGGTTTTTAATCAACGCTATGTTGCCCATTCTACGTAAAAGTTACTGTTATTACGTTTTTTATCACAATGTCGAATCTCTTCGGAAAATATGTGACGAACATAATTGAAATTTATACAAACTGATTGAAGGCATACCAAATCCAGTTATTTGCATGGAAAATACAAGAGATCAGTATAATATCATAATATGCACTAGCTTGAGGAGAGTTGATGTTCGTTATCTTCTTTGGCTAAAGTTTGAATACGTTACATCAGTTGTAGATTTCAAAAATATTAACCTGAAGACGAAATGCATATGATGCAGTGGTTGGGATTGGATATCTCCCGAAGGAATTAACAGATAATTACAAGAATGTTATATTCTTCAAGAAAAATCATCGTGCATCAATAGAAGTAAAAGAAATTAAAGGAAGTTTCAAGTCATGATGAACATCACGTTTGAACAAAAATTTCACATGGATAAACAATGAACAGGACAACTGGCGCGCATATTTGTCGCTGTTCATCGTAATACATTGATATAATAATAATAATTAGGAATTTATTGTTACCTTAAGACATTTACAATGTATTGGACAAGTCAAATGAAAAATAGAAAAATCAATTTTCGCGAACTTATTCTACGATGACATTAATCGAAAATCCTCTAGTAAACTTTTCGCATTAATTCACTCAAACATAAAATTCTCAAATGCCACCACTTTATTGGGTCTCCCAATAGACGGAAATTCTTTGTTATCCTCTTCATTCAGAATCTTTCTGATTGTGGAAATATTCAGCTGAAATATAAGTCGTTTAGATTCATATGAAACATTAAATAAATTCTCTTACATTGAATATGTTCGCTACCGTCTGACGTATTGTGGATTTTAGAATATCGGGGTATAACTATTTGAATGAGAGGACCTGAATTCTAAATAGTCTTTTTTTTTCAATCACTTTCGGCATTTTCGTAATAAAAATTGATATTAGTTGTGGCAACGGCATTATGACATTAACGACATTTCATGAGTGCCAACCTTACTCCGTTCTATACTTCATTCAAATTTATTTTAGCAGTCGGTTGGCCATGAAATAATTTTCTCAAGTTTTTGTAACTAGAACGAAGTTAGGTTGGCACTCATGAAATGTCGTTAATGTCATAACGCTGTTGCCACAACTAATATCAATTTTTATTACGAAAATGCCGAAAAAGAAAAAAGAGACAGGGTTTCAGGAAGTGCTATTTAGAATTCAGGTCCGCTCATTCAAATAGTTATACCATATTCTAAAATCCACAATACGTCAGACGGTAGCGAACATATTCAATGTAAGAGAATTTACATAATGTTTTATCTGAATCTAAACGACTTATATTTCAGCTGGATATTTCCACAATCAAAAAGATTGTGAATGAAGAGGATGACAAAGAATTTCCTTCTATTGGGAGACCCAAAAAGTGGTGGCATTTGAGAATTTTATGTTTGAGTGAATTAATGCGAAAAGCTTACATTCGATTTTCGATAAATGTCATCGGAGAATAAGTTCCCTAAAATGGATTTTTATATTTTTCATTTGACTTGTCCTATACAATGTAAATGTCTTAAGGTACTAATAAATACCTAATTATTATTATTACATCAACGTATTAAGATGAATAGCCACAAATACACGGAAGTTGCCCTGTTACTTTTTTATTCATGTAAAATTTTTGTTCAAAGGTGAAGTTCATCTTAACTTGAAACTTCCTTCGATACCTTTTACTTATATTGATGCAAGATGACTTTTGTTGAAGAATTTAACATTCTTGTAATTATGTGGATTTTAGAATATCAGGGTATGGTATAACTATTTGAATGAGCGGACCTGAATTCTAAATAGCACTTCCTGAAACCCTGTCCCTTTTTTAATTAATTCCTTCGGGAGATACCCATTCCCAACCACTGCATCATATGCATTTCATCTTCGGATTAATATTTTTGAAATCTAGAAATGATGCAAGCCAAAGAAGATAACGAACATTAACTCTTCTCAAGCTAGTGCATATTATGATATTATACTGATCTCTTGTATTTTCCATGCAAATAACTTGATTTGGTATGCCTTCAATCAGTTTGTATAAACTTCAATTATGTTCGTCACATATTTTCCGAAGAGATTCGACGTTGTGATAAAATACGTAATAACAGAAACTTTTACGTAGAACGGGCAACATAGCGTTGATTTAAAACCCAAAAATGTTTTGACAAGCTTCATAACCTCACATTTTCGTACTATACAGAGTGAAATGTGTCAAATTTCCATGGCCAACCGACTGCTAAAATAAAAGTGAATGAAGTATAGTTACAAAAACTTGAGAAAATTATTTCAAGGCGAACCGAGTGCTAAAATAAATATGTATGCAGTATAGATGCAGAATCAATTAAAAAATTGTCACGTTCTTGGAGCTATCGAGACTAAGTTCGGTAGGATTTTGCGGAACCCAGACGTTGAGGGAGTCTTATCAGTTTTCCGTGGAAATCGTAAACACAAGGTCCTTCAATTTTCGAAATTTTTTTTGTCGACGCCCTAAAATTCACGGTTTTAGAGCTATTGAGCTCGATTTCATTTTTCAGGTTAATACGCATATCGAAATTTTTAAGTTATCCGAGCTCCATTATTTCCGCAGTACTTTGCGGATCCACGACGCTGAGGGAGTCTATCTGAATGATGGAATCGTTCAAAATTTTTCGAAAAAATTATGAGCTGAAACATCTATAACTTCAATAAAATCATACGAGGATGTATTGATATCCAGTTAGCCTAGACCAGTTCCTTGCATAAAAAAATATCGCGTTACCATAGCAACGAACAATAACTCATTAAAAGTGTCAGTGTGAAGTTTGAGGTCAAAACAGTAAACCAGAATGGGGAATTCTCCTAAATTTCGGTTATCACTGCATATGCAATTTTAAACTGAATAATTATGAGTTTCATTCATGATTTTTTCAAATTCACCGCGGAAACTATTCAGAATCATCCTTCAAATATGGGGTTTTAAAATTTAAATCGCTTTGTGCGGAGTTTATGATTTGGCAACAGCGCACAAAAGACAATGAAAAGAACAATGTCCGATCAGCTGTTGATCTACAGGCGCCTACTCACTGGTGAGCCTCAACAGCAACCGGTCATAAAAATCCCATAAAATTTTACGAACTTCCTCGTTCTTCGCAGACTTCATAGACAGCCATCTTTGTCTATCTCATCAAGATAATGCATTTGTTGTCCTTTATTATCAAGGCATATTTCAGTCGATGTTGCCAGCTTGTGCAATTCTCACTAAACGCTTTAAACTTTAAATACCCATTTTTATTTTTCATTTTTAAGTGCCTAAAATAATTGTTTTTTTGGAAACGGTTGAAATGGTTATTTCAAAATGTGACGTTTCAGAGATATTTCATAAATAATACATCATTTTCGTCAGGAGTATTCCCCATTACGCAATAAATTGAAAGAAAGAGGGCTGCCAAAGTTTCAAAGAAAATGTCGCTTGTTCATTCTCGAGCGCGGTGGCTTTTTTCTTAATTTGAAGCTAATGATTCAAGAATAACGAAAAAATAGCAAGCCGAAACATCAAAAATTGGCCATAAAGGTCACGGAAAGTGTTTTTTTTTTTTTAATTGTCTCCTCCCCTGGGCTTCGAATCTTTTCCGCATTCAGTATAAAAGTTGTAGAGCATAACATTTTCTACAAATTTTGTCCGTAGCAATTTTTTCTACGTTCAAACGTTTTTGAGATATATGGCGATTAATGCGAGGTGTTTAGCGATACATGCTGAAGCGAAAATTGACTCGTTGAAAAATAGTACATTCTAAGATTCAGTCAGAGAAAACACTAAAATGTTCGTGACTAATTTCGAAATTGTCATCATAGAAATACCTTGTCATTTTGACAATTGTAGATTAGACTGGGATTCAACATTGACCTTGCCCTTTCGCATGTGTGGCTAAGCTCCTCGCCCTTATTGCCCTCTAACTCGAGAACGTTTAAGAGTATGTAAAATTACTTCAGACAAAAGTTGTGTAGAATTTTAACATCTACAACTTTCATAATGAATACAAAAACGATTAGAGGAACAGGCAGGGGAATATTCGAAAAAAAAAAAGGATTTTTATCATCTTCAAAGTGTCAGATTAAGAAAACCTTCCCCTGAATAGTGTCAGATTAATGGGTCCAAACGTCTACAACACCGAGATATTAACCATCTGTATGAAAATCTGACACGCTCGAGTATGTACAAGTAACGATTTTTTTTTTACATTTTCAAAGGACTGCAGTGACCTTCCGTCACGTCCAAATTGTCAGTCCCTTAAAAAGGTAGCTTCCTTTGGGTCCAAGCAACATATCCCCCAAAAATCTAACACGCTGTAAAAAAAATTTTTTTTTGCCATTTTCAACTCTTCCGTACGGCTAATCCCACCGCGCAAACTGTCAGATAAGCATGAATTCATTATCAGAGACACGTAGGGCATATAGAGTATCTTAATCTGACACACTCGAGTATGTACACCTGACGATTTTTTTTTACATCTTTGAGACCCTGCAGACGCTTTCCCCACCGCTGAAAGTACATACATCATAGAACCTTTTTTTTCTTTCTACCATCTAATCTTCAAAATCCACTAGGTCTCCACGACGCTCTAGTAAATCCCGATTCAGCATCGTCGGCTCCCCAACTATAATGATCAACGATCACTTCATGCATCGGTCGTGGATAAATAGGTTGAGAAATTCTTTATCGAGAAGATTTTGCCCTTCAGTTAATAATCAAGACTAGCTGACCCGGCAAACCTAGTTTTGCCATTTAAATTATTTCTAGGGTAGATGATAATAACTAACTCATCGTGATTGCTCGATTGGTCGTAAGAAAAAGGAATGCCTTTTTTTCTGTTCTGTACATTTTTTTGGGAATATTTTGTTATATAAACCTTGCCCTAACAATAATAAACACAACAAAAAAAGAATTGTCCAATTTGGTGCGATCGTTTGAACAATAGAGCATTTTGAAGTAAACCATAGATCCTCTTCTATTAATATAGATATTGGCTTACCAAAAAATACCCCTGTTTATGTAGCACTATTAATGTTGTTACACATTTGTTTTACTTCCATTTTCAGGTTATATTGGAGAAACAGTTCCGCGCCAAAGGTATCATGTCGATTGCTAGTAAGATAGCAATACAGATGAACTGCAAACTTGGTGGTACGCCATGGAGCATCGGCGTCCCATTGAACGACGTGATGGTAGTTGGATACGATGTATGCAGAGATACCATACAGAAAACGAAATCGTTCGGTGGGATGGTGGCATCGATGAACAACATCCTCAGTAGATATTACTCGCAAGTGTCAGAGCACGCGTACGCTGAGGAACTGTCGCACAACTTTGCCGCATTTTTATGCAACGCATGTGATATGTATAGAAAAATTAACGGAAAACTGCCTGTTAGGATATTGATTTATCGTGACGGTGTCGGAGATGGACAAATTCCCTATGTTCACGATAATGAGGTAAACATTATCAAGGCCAAGCTCAGGGAGAAGCATTATCCGGAGGAAAAATCTCTCAAGATCTGCACTATAATAGTGACGAAGAGGATAAACACTAGACTTTTCTACGGTGATCAGAATCCTCCACCTGGTACAGTTGTAGATAACACCATCACTTTACCTCAAAGGTGAGCATGTATTTTATTTGTTCTACTTTCATTTGATTCCAATGAGTTGATTTGTGTTAAAAATTTATGTATAAAAACTAATTTTTAAATATAGGTAAATTTCTATCTAAATCCATGCACACTATGTTAAAAATTATGACCAGAAAAAAAATTAGGTGATTTTCAATATACTGTGACTTGGAGAAAAATCACCGTAGACGTTTTAAAAGAACAAATTCTAACTCCATGTGTCTATTTTTTTTTTCAAGTAATAAATTGCTCCACATAGGGATATTGACTCAAATTGCAAAAAAATATAGTTGAAATAGGATTTTTGTGATGAAAATTCATATTAATATTATATGATTTCAAGTTGCAAATTAATTTTAGCCTGTAGGTCTGCAGCGTATACAGGGTGGTTAAGAAAAATCGAGTAAAATAACGAAATTTTATTCCCAGAGAATTCAAGCATTTTAAGACTATCAATACAATGTATGGCCTCCACGGGCATCAATAACAGCTCGACATCTTCTTTGCATACTACACACGAGGTTATTGTTGAACATTTTTTGAGGAATTTGGTTCCATAAACGGGACAGAAGCTCCCTCAGATCATTTAAGGATTCTGGGGTAGGTTGCTGATTATCTAATCTTCTTTGGAGCATATCCTATGCATGTTTTATGCAATTCACATCTGGTAAGTGCGGTGGTATTGGTAAATGTGGAATACCAAGCTCCTCGCGCGCATTCTCAACTATGGCTGCACGGTACGGTCTAGCGTTATCGCCTAGAAATTGAAAAGTTTCATCAATAGCAGCGTGAAAATTTGGCACAACATTGTCAATGACATGCTCCCTATAGTGTAGGGCGGTCATATTCCCAGGACAACTGTGTAGATCTGTGCGCCCGTTGAAACATATCCCGGCCCATACCATAACACTACCCCCTCGGAATGGATGGACTTCTTGGACATGGCGACGATTACGGGGTATGCGTGGGATTGTCCATACCCTTATTCTTCGAGAATCTGAAAATCGTCCATATCTGGATTCATCAGTGAAAAGGACACTACTCGATTGATCGTTCCAATTGATATGTTGCCTTGCCCATTCCAGTCTTTGACGCTTATGGTCACGTGTTAATGGAACTCCTCTTAATGGACGTCTAGAACCTAGATTCACTTCTCTCAAACGTCGTCTGATGGTTTCGATGGAAACTTAGACACCATCTGCATTTTGAAGAGTATTCCGTAGCATTCTACACGTAGATGTAGGGTTTCTTCTCGCCGAAACGGTGATGAAACAATCCTGAGCAGGTGTTGTTTTTCGTTGCCCACCATGCCTTGGTCTTTCCAACACGAAAACTGTCTCTCTGAACCTATTCCAAAGTCGAGATATAAGACTTTGGCTGACTTGGAGCCTTTCCGCTACAACAACCTGAGTTAGGCCACCCTGTAGCATTCCGATAGCCCTATTAGCCTCAGCGTTTCTTAATTTACGTCTTGGAATTTTCAGCAAACTGGTTTCAAATCGAAGCCGTTGATAAACTGACTTCATTTCAAAATAAGAATATTCATGAAGCATATGCAAAGAACCAAACTTCAGAAAAAAGGCGACCTTGATTGACTAAACGTATACTGATTTTTATTGGATCGATTCAAGTTATTGAGTTTCGAAGATTACATACTTATAAAAACGATTGAATACGATATCCCTATCTCTTGTGAAGCAGTTTATCTTCCATTTATCTGTTTAATAATATATAAATAATTTTTTTTCAGATTTGACTTCTTTTTGGTGAGTCAATGCGTTAACCAAGGAACAGTTACCCCGACAAGCTTTAATATTATTGACTTCGACAGTTTCGGTATTAGTCCTGACAAGATACAGGTGATGACTTACAAAATGTGCCATTTATACTTCAACTGGAGTGGAACAATAAGAGTTCCCGCTCCTTGTCAGTATGCCCATAAACTGGCCTTCTTGACGTCTCAGAGCCTTCATAGAGCGGCTCATCCTAGCCTGGAAACATTGCTTTACTTTTTATAAATTGATTTCCTTTTTCTGATTTATATTTTTGTACCTTGAGAATTCTTTATTAGTTAGTAGGCGTTTGAGAAAAAGTTTTGTTTTTTATTTTTAATAAAATGTTCAAACCTTAGAATTTTGTTTTATTATTGTCGGCTTCATATTGGCCCTTGAATAAATAAATACGTGTTACATGGTGAATCGTGAGTGGTCCAGCTTTTTGACTTTGGCAAATATCGAGGAAAGAATTCTCTGGAACATCTGGAAGACATTGAGGCAAGAACAATTTTACCCCTATTAAGGTAGTGGCACACTGCTATTTTTTATGCTGAAGCTAGGTTTGTGCTACTTTGTGCCATTCAAATTTATCCTTATTCCATACTTAGCGCCACAAAACTATACAGGATGATGAAAATTTTTTCCGATTCGTCCTAGATGAAAAGATATAGCCACTTTTATAATGAGGTTTGTTGTGGACTGCTTTTTCCACTATTGCCATAACGACTGCCCTTTACGGACTCGTTCCTGAAAATTTCATCTTTTTGGCGTGAAGGGAAAAGAAATAGCTGAAAATTCAAGACGAAAAACAGTTTTTTGTGGATAACTCAGAAAATATCCACTTTAGGGTAAGGGTGTGATGCATACACTCACATTATTTTTTAACGTAGATTCAATATCTGCCATAAAAAAAATGGGGTTCTAATTTGAAAAAAATGATTTTTCACGATTTTGTCATCCCTAACTTTGAAAGCGATTTTTTCACCCCCTGTATCATGAATCGCGATTTCGATTTTTAAAGTGGATACATCAATCTTACATCTTGAAACATCCCAAAAATGAAAATTTTCCATCCAGAAACCTCGAAGTTATTCTTGTTTAAGCGGAGCTCTATTTTCGATTTTTTTTTTCTAATTTTCCCGCTCAGAGAATTTTCCAACCAAAACTGAAAAGTGTTACATCAAAATAACTTGAAATTTTCTGAGGAATCTATTTCTGCAATAAAAAAATGGTCTGATTTGAAAAACGGAAGTTGACGTCATTTCCGGAAAAACCGGAGGTGCTCATGCCTTGAAAATATTTTAGATTTCATCAGCATCGTGAAATACTTATAAGTGCTGAATTTCATGAAAATACATTCAGTAGTTTCCCGTATAAATATGGGTGAGGTTCCTCGTGAAAGACCCTGTATATATAACTCATTTTCTTCATTCTAGATTATAACATACTTTCTGAGTATTTCTTTCTTGGAACACGTCATGGGGACGCCAGACGCCATTTTAGACATCTCTTTTTGCTTCCAATTCGATTCAAGTTATGATTTGAGGGCTACTAATTATAATCAACTCGTTTTATGGTCGATGCGCTTACGTTATGTAATATTCATTGTATTAATTTCTACATATTTTTTTGTGCCTACCTTATGAATACTTGTAAATGTCGCTGAAGCCAAGCCAATGATTTGATTACTCAGGTTTAGGTACGACCAACGGTAAAATTGCATTAAGGACCATTAATTATCATTTTTCCTTTTCTTTCATTATTATTATTATTTTTCTCTTCACTGCTGGACTTGGTCAATACCTGACATATTTGAAGGTGATAGCCGAGAGCGGAAATAATTCATATTTGTGTTACTGGACAAACGTACAACTTTTGTGGATTTTGCCCTTCCTTATCCCCAAGGCCGGATGCCGTTGTATCTGCGTCGAAATCTGAGGCCGGATTCCGTTGTATCTGCGTCTCTAACCCTCAAGGCCGGATGCCGTTGTATCTGTGTCTTTAGGCCGGATGCCGTTGTATCTGCGTCTTTAGGCCGGATGCCGTTGTATCTGCGTCTTTAGGCCGGATGCCGTTGTATCCGAGTTGAAACCTAAGGCCGGATACCCTTGTATCTGAGTCTAATCCTTTCCACAACCGCCTGAACCCTACCCAATTCAGAACTTTTGTATGCTGAAAGAAATTCATCTCACTGAAATATCCGTTAAGAGTCATCATTAAGGAGTTGGTAGCTGTAGATGTAACTGATTCCACCAAGTGTGCATTTCACATGGGATTTTTCTCTCGCCTGTTGAACCTGTTGCCGTGGCTACGTAAAATCATACCTTAGATAGTATATTATGTAATGGTTGTTGTTCTAAGGGGAGGTTTTCTCGCAGCTTTTCCTCCTCTCTACTGCGCCCTAGAGCTATGACATTGGAAATCGTTTCCAAGGAAACCCGAATTAAACGTTTCTTATTTGGGTTTAAAGGTGTTGTTTTCTTTCGAATCTCCCATCCTCTCGTCAATTTTTCTATTAGTAGTCAGGGTAAGTACTTTGGGTTGCCTACGTAATGTGGAGTCCTACCACAACCAGACGATCACGATTTTCGGCCATAGAGTAGTTAGGTGTCTTTAAAGTGCTGCCATTCGTGAGTATCTTCGGAGTAAAAAGAATTCTACAAGCATCACTGACCAGCGCAAGGTAATTTAAGGTATGACAGTACAGGTGCCACCAACGTTTCCTCGGATATCTCGAGCGCCAGCTATCCTTTAAAGGGAAAATCGTAGATAGAGATTCCTCTATCTACGGGGAAAATACTGAAACCTAACCTAACTATGATCTTTGGTCGAAGGCAAGGTTCCTTGTTATATGGGACGTTAGCGACAACTACCGAAACTCAAAGTCCGAGTTCGTTGTTTCGTAATAAGGAACAAACAGTCTACTATACACAACGAAAAGGGTTTTTTTCGAAATAACATACAAATAGTAGGCGGTGGATTTACGGAGAGAATTGAAAGAGGGATTCGTTTGCCAGACAAACAAGAATCACACTTATCGGACAATGAAGTCGGGATTCAGCTTTAAAACCACGAGAAAAACTTTCAGGTCGAGAAAGTTAGGCACGGTGGTGGGAAAGGGTCATCCGGTCTGTTTCCTGCTCCCAACGGGTTTGCACGCCGGCCAGATAATCGTACTTCCAGCGGGGAGACCCAAACAGGACAAGGAAAAAGAGCGCAATTGTTCACCACTGACCGGGTTATTATTCGCTTAAAATCGATTACTTGGACTCAAAAGAAAATATCGAAATACTTCTCAACACAGAATCGGGTCCCAGGATAAATTCGGATATAGATTCAGCAGTCCAAAATAGGCATCAATCTAAGAAAATAAGACGAAAATTTCCTATGGAGTCAAGAACATTCCGTTGAAGAGTTACGTTACTTCAAATATGACGACTTGATTATAATTGATGTACATATTTTATTTTTTCAGAGGGACAGATCAACATATGAAATCTTGCAGATGTATTTTTTCATATACCACCCACAGAGGGGTGAAATCAACAAGGCTTTTTCATTTTCTGCAACTTTTCATTCATGCTCATAAAAAAATATGTATTGAAATGACGATTTTTTTCTGGAAACTTCATTTTAACTGTTACCATTTACCATAAAAGAATAAATTAGATCCTAGATTGTAATCAAAATCAAGTTGGTACACACAACAGACTGAATGGGTAATAGCTGGTCAAATTGACATTGGAAATTACAAAACTTCGATCCTAAAAGCAACGAGAAAAGATCAAGGTGGCTTTCGTATAATTTTCAATGATGATATTCGAAGCCTTATGAAAAGTTATGGTAGAAAGTCGAAAAGGGTTGTCGATTTCACCCCTCTCTAGCTATGGGGGATGAGTTAGGAAATAAGTTTCAGGTGTACCTCTATTCGAAAAATACCTCTGCAAATTCCGAAAAAGTCACTAAATAAATTCGTCAAGACTAAACGGTTGTACCAAGCTCGATGAAATTTTGAGATGTATTACTAGAAGAGATTTTATTTATTTATTTATTAGAAATAAGGAATACAACGGACTATTTAAAGTCCACTACTGTATCCACATGTACATAAATTGAGATATAACATCATATAATAATGAATAAAAGAAAAACAACTCAATTCAACTCAATCCAAAAATGAAACATCAAGAAAGAGAGAGAAAAAAAAATAGCATAGTACAAAAAAAAACATAAAAAAAAGATGCTCTCCTAGATGGATGTCCTATTTAGATCTACGATGATATTTCTGTTAGATACGCCCGTCTAACAACAATAAGTTCCTAAAGAGATAGGCACATAGGTATAATTGAAATCACAACATCGAATTTGAAATTGTACATTTATTTAATACTCCTAAATTATTACGGATTTCATAAGAAATTTGTTCAGTTCTCAGTCCTCCAGTCCAATATTTTCATAAATTCCGCCTCCGCTATTTGAACAAGATTGAATGTTTCTAGATGGGTCTGAAATAAATAAAAAAGGTATTTTTCAGCATCTTAATTATAATTATAAATAATATTAAATGTTGAAATCAGAGCGTTATTTCGAGAATTGTAGCGATGTTTCCGTTTTAATGAAAAAATCGATAAATTTTGTATTTTAGATGGCTCTACCTCATTTCATAGAACAAATTTTTGGCTTTCGTATTGATTATTATTGATTTCTATAGCATTTTTCTTGTCTTCATGAAACTGATGAGAATGAATTTTTTGTGAAAAATTGATGAACTAATACTAATACTTCTTTCTTGATTTTCGTTGTTGCTGTGTATATAGCTTTTCATTTTCTCGCTACTTTACAAACCATCACAGTCATCTATAGAGACGGTTGTGTTCAGGACAAACAAATACTCACCTTTTGCTTTTTCAAATTGTCTATTAATTGTAATTGTTTTTTGAAACCATGAATCAATTCGTTCTTTTGCTTTTCTATTTGTTGTATCATAGACGTCAACTCTTGAACTTGTTTCTTATGGCCTTCTCTCAAATCCTGAAATAAAAATTTTCCGATGGTACATCTCTTCATTTGACCTCATTGAGAATCAAGCTCTCAATCGCATTGGTTCAGTGTTTAGACTAAGCATGGGCAAACTACGGCCCGCGGGCCAGGTCCGGCCCACGTGAAAGTCTAATCCGGCCCGCGTCAAGATTTTGAAACAATCACCAGTTTTTTGTTTTCTAAGTTTGACCGCCTGATAAGGAAAAGCAATGTCACCTAATACCGAGTTGTCTCAAAGCATAAGTTGCGTACTGGTTATTATCATCTTAAAATGTTGAAGATTATACTTCGAAGGCGACAAATTAGCTGGAAACGTATTAGGTGGCAGAAGGACTGATAAATGGGGGCTTCATAGCTGCTGAAGAGAACCAAGTCCATGCAGCCTAGTTTTGGGATACATGACTTAGGTTAGAATATAAGCATATGCTTACATTCAATTCAAGTCACTTTTGAATTAATTGGTGATAAACAACTTCTATGTCATGTATCTCAAAACTAGGCTACATGGACTTGGTTCACTTCAGCCCTGAATCCCTCAAATAAAAGTCCACCAATTTGTTATTCAAATTGCATAGAGTTGTGCTCGAGGCTCAGCCTTAGTACTGCGTGTGCATCTGGCAGCGGCTGGCATTATTTCTTGTAATCCCCAGAAAAAGCAAAAGTCGCCTTCGATGTTCCAACGACTGCATCACAGAACACAAATAGTGATGCATGGAATCCAAAACTTGCAACGAACGGTTTGTTGCTGAGCTCCAAACATGAAGGCAGTATTCAAGTGTGATTAATACATGAAAATTAATTCAATTATTTGATTCTGCGTAGTTTGAATCGATTAAGTAACGGTTCCCTTCTAAATGAAAATTTTTGAGCTTTAAGATTGGTATTAATTGTTGGTTCTAACATTAATTTTAGTTTAGCAAAGTTTGCGCGCAACTTAGCATAGGTGTAGTGTTCTAGTTCTCTCAATTCTAAACTAAATTATTTTGGATTTGCTTGGGACCTCGAGTTATATCAGTCAACAGCACGGTTACTGAGATGATGATATTATGCTCGTGATGCGAATCAAGCATTAAAATTTTCGTTTGGTTCGTTGTCAACGTCTGTGTAATTCGAAGTATTTTTGACCTTTTGATTTTCATTGATGAGAGCAACAAAAATATCACATATTTTTCAAAAATTTCAAGATACAAACAATCAAGTCCTTCAAAGTACCTTTGAGTAATATTTACAACATTACTACTGGAGGGAGGAGCACCAAATATGACGGGCGGAATCTGGTATCGTGGGCATATTTAATGAATAATCATAATATCTCGGGAACAACTGCATATTGTTATGTGAACAGGTGTTTTCCACTCTGAAACTATGAATAGCAGCGCAAGCAACCGACTATAAATGTGGCTACAGATTACTCTAACGTGACGTGGGCCCATGTCATAATGCGCATGATTCAAAAATCTAACATCGGATTTTGCGCGAAAGCGTGCAATGTGGGAACGTAGGAATACACGTGTCAACGTCACGTCTGACTCATTTAACGCTTCTGCAAAAAATCCTATATTAGATTTTCGAATAATGCGCATTATGACTTGGGCCCACGTCACGTCAGAGTAATCTGTTGGCACCTTTAGTGACCAGCTTTTAGCATCATCACGGCTAATTTCTACCAGAGTATGGACAATTCTTAGAAGCAGTTTCATTTTTCACATACTCTTTCGTATCCTACCGAACAATAATTAATTTTTGTAATTTTTTTTACTTTTCTAGGATGTTAGTCATGTTTGATGTAAAAATCGAAAAAAAGTTAATCACTTGTAAAAATGTGTATTTTTTTTTGGCCCGCCTAGGTAATTTTTCATTTTATCTGGCCCTCCCCTCAAAAAGTTTGCCCATGCCTGAGTTTAGACAGTAGTCAATATTCAAACGGTGGGTGCTACTTAGATTCTAAAATATCTTTCTTTCTATAGGACTACATAGACAGCAAAATAACTCAATTGAAGAGGATTTGTAATTCCTTTTTCTCGTGGTACTCGAGCGCCAGCTATTCTTTGAAGGGAAAATAGCAAACCTACCCTGGTAGCTACTAGCCGAAGACAAAGTTCCTCGGGGTCTGGGGTGTTAGCGACAACCAGTGAAAATTAAAATCAACATACATAAATTATATTTGTGGACTCGTACAAGGAAACACAAATGGCACAACTATAAAATTCGTACAGTGTTAGACTCGAGATCAGTGAATTTACAGGCAAAACGAACGGAATGAAACAGGATTCGATCTCAACGCGATACGGGGTTCACGGACGCGTTCGCCAGCCAGAACTTAAGACGCACACTTGACGGACCTCAGCCAGGTTAGGGAATACGAGAGCACAGAATTACGACAGCTCACCCCTAGGTGCGTTCTTCACCCCTTGAGTATCCACGCCAGCGGGGTTCTTCGATAACAGCAGCGGTGAGCGTCGGACCAACGAGGGAGAAAAGAGGGTTAGCCACTCCAAAGTGCGTTCTGCACCCCCTGAGTATCCACGCCAGCGGGGTGCTTCGGCAGTAGGAGAGGAACTTAAACTCGGGAGTGAAGGATGGAAAGAGATGTTGAAATTCCAATGATATAAAAAAAGGACGGAGTGTCGTCTTACCTATGGTTTCAGTTTGGCCACTTTCACTCGTAAATTTACAGTCACCAAATAAAAATGAAGTTAAAAAAAAATAAGGTTCTATTCTGAATTGTGCAGAAAAACTCAACGAAAAAAATCTTCTAATGACACTAATTCGACACGGAGCGATCATTCGGGTTCGTAAGAAGTCAACATCAAGTGAATTAATCGTAAGTGAAGTGACGTGCGGGGGAACATCTGATTTAATACCCACAGGGGGGTGCGGACATCAGATGTGCCCCGTCGAAATTCGGTAAAATTTGCGTCGATGAAGACGTCTTAATTTCGACTTATCTGTGCTAGCGAACAAAAAACACTGTTATCTTCCAATTCAGGATGTTTTATACGGTGCGACATCGTTTTTTAGAACTGAAAACGGAATAAAAACGGTGCGGAATGTTTACAATTCCGAACGATGTCGGAATCCTGAATTGGAAACTGAAATATTTCTCTCCAAAATTAATTCAAAATAAAATCAGTTAAAATGAAACTTAAAGATTATTCTAAAATGACGGTGCATTTTTGTCAGAAAAATACACGTTCATTACAGAGAAAGTTTCTGTATTTTTGCCTGGCCATCCGATAATGATAATTTTATTCATAGACTAAACATATCTATGATTTTATCCATCCTTTAAGACAAAATACTTACATTGGTATAAGACGTTACCAAAACCTCGAAAAATAAAAAAATACAAAATATAAGAAAACCCACTAAATTGAAATTAATTGATTAAAAACAACAGAAAAGCTTGAAGAAACCTGCACATTAATTTATGGCTATGTCAACATACTCGTGCTTGTTGTAAAAGCACGGTGAGCATTTAGTGAGACTTGACCGTCAAAGTCATTCCAAGGTTAAATGCTTTGATTGAACGAATCTTTCTTTTTTCAAAGATTAAATATGACTATAGTGTAGCCACCGCCATTAAAGTACCGAAATTTTTGCATAAATATTTGTCCCTAACATCCTCTCCAACCGAGTTATTTATTCATCAACCGTTCCCGTAATTTGAAAGGCAATGTGACAATGTATATACCTTGAAATACAAAGTAATAAATTTTTTTTTCAATTAATTACCTTCTCTGACTTTTTTAACGTTTTCAACAACGCTTTGTTCTTCTCATTTTCCTCTAAAGCTTTGTTCAACTTCAGTTCGTTGGTATTAGTAGACTGTGTCGTGACCTTGATTTCTCTTTTCAAAATATCTATTTCTTTTTTCATTGCAATGTTTTCTGCATCTTTAGACTGAAGTTTCATATTCAACTGGGAGAGCTGAAATATTGGGAGTTCAGAAATGCTTTGTATGTTATAACATACAAACATAAACTACTGATATATCAATAGTGGCGCTATTTCTATATAGGTACGTGTTTCGGCTATTATAGAATGTGGTTGAAGTTCGACGAATCGATACTCTACTGAAATTTATCTTTTAAATTTTTTGAGTGAACTACAAACACTAAAAATGAATATTCACCTGAAACTGTGAAACTTTTAAAAAAATTGGCAAAAGAGTAACCACTTAAATTTCTCAAATTTAAAAAACTGGTGAAAAAAATGAAAACTTTTCAAACAGTCGCAAAATTAATTATTATGACTCACCTGGTTTTCTAGCTTACTGATTTGAGATTTTCCCAAATTATATTGAAGAAACCATTTATCTTTATCCTCAGAACACTGATTGAGGTCCTTTTGAAGCTGCTTACTCTCAGAGTTCTGAAATTAAAAGCAAGGTGGTGATAAATTCGATGGTCACCACACTACTATCTTCCAAACTATACCAGATAGAAATTCCGTTTATTGAAAAAAAATTCCGCCTTTATTAGTCCTCCAACATGACTACCCTCAAATCTTAATATTTCCTTTTGTTCTTGATTTAAAATGAAAAGTAAAATTTCGTATTTGTATCTTATTTTTTTTACAGACGATAACCATGATTGAAATTTCGAAATCCTTCAATCGTTATTTAATGAAATAATACCATTTCTTTTAAAATCAGCGTCCCAGATTTCGAGATATACAGGGTGATTCCTAATTGAATGTCAATATTTATTGGGGTGATTTTTGGGCTTCTTTTAAGAAGAAAACTTTATATGAACATATATCCTAAACGTCTTACCTTTTGAGATGCAGGGTGGTAAAGTTTTCAAAAATAAATCATTTTTATTATTAATATCTACTATACCACTATACCATTCAGATATTTGAATGAAATTGGTCATACATGTACTATGAATCAAGAGGCATTTTTTAATGTATAACTTTTTTTTTAAATTTCCACCAGTGGCGTTCGTACGTAATTTGACCTACCTATTTTGGCAGACATTGATGGTACGCCAAAGCTGTTTCCTGAAATAAAAATTATTTTTGAAATTCCCAATCATTTCTTACCAAAGTTGATCAACTGACTTTTTTGAATCCGATTCACGGTTTCCGCTTAAAAAAATAAAAACTCTTTCTCTGCATGATCATAACAATATCGTTATTACATACATATGACAATATATGCAGACACATATGTAGATTTTATATTTTTAGATAAAACCCGTGCGTCAGACTGAAAAATTCAAGAGATCAAATCTGCTCATAATTGAATACAGTCAGTGGCGTGCCACTGACTGTCTAAATACATGAAAACTTTACCACCCTGTATCTCAAAAGGTAAGATGTTTAGGACATATGTTCATATGAAGTTTTTTTCTTGAAATGGGCCCAAAAATCAACCCCATAAAATATTGGCATTCAATTAGGAAACACCCTGTATATTAGCAGCCAGAGACTCTGCTTGCACCCCTACTCTTTTATCTCAGAGATGTACGAGGATGTATTGATATCTAGTCAGCCTAGACCAGTTCCATGCATAAAAAAATATTGCGTTACCATAGCAACGAACAATAACTCATTAGAAGTGTCAGTGTGAAGTTTGTTGTTGTAAGTTACGCAATAAATTAAAAGAAAGAAGATGTCCACCGAAATTGTGAAAATCGAAAAATTGGAGTATCCAGCCATCATCAAGTACCTGTATTTAAGGGTTAAGAGGTGAGCAGATTTACGAAGATATGCTTAATACCCTGCTTGGGGTATGTTCAATGTTCTTTGTATGCAACCGTGAAAAATTGGACTGCAAGCTTCAAAAGAGGTAGATTTTCTATTGAAGATGATGACTGATAGGGAAGGCCAGTTTCTGTGTCACTCCCCGAAAATATCGATGCAATTCATGACATGATTTATCAAACCGTCGGGCTGAAACGGATATCTGAAGCACTGAATATTTCATACGAAAGCGTTCATCATATAGTTCACGTCAATTTGGACATGAGAAAAATTGCTGCAAAATGGATCCCCATCAAATGTTTGAATGTTGATCAAAAGCGTGCAAGGTTAGGAGCATCGCGTTCGATCTGTGCTCAATTTGAAAACGATGTAGACTTCTTAAACCGAATTGTTACTATGGATGAGACTTGGGTACATTTCTACGATGCAGAAACAAAGCAACAATCGATGGAATGGCGACACTCTGGTTCTCCAAGACCTAAGAAGTTTCGTGTCCAAAAATTTGCTGGAAAAGTTTTTGCTTTCATCATGATTGATTTTTTGGATAAGGGTAGAACAATAACTGGAGATTACTATTCAACATTACTGACCACTCTACGGGAAAAAATTAAAGAGAAATTCGCGGAAAGCCCTCCAAAGGTGTTTCATTCTTGTAGGACAACGCTCCTGCACACAAATCTCATGTTGCCATGCAAAAAATTCATGATTTACGGTTTGAATCATCTCTTTCCTCAACTGAAAAAAAGTTTAAAATGTCGTAAATTTTCTTCCAATGAGGAGGTAATAAAAGCTATGGAGGTCTGGAGGACTAGAGACGTTGCAGGTTCGCTGTAATAAATGTATCCAATTAAGAGGAAAATATGTTGAGTAATAAAATATTTTGACATTGAAATTTTGTTTGGTTCTATAGTAGGCTGAGAATATTTCAATATATCCTCATATATCATTTATATCAATAATCTTTGATAGATACATGGAATGGTCCTTGTAGTGCTACGAACGCATTTGTTATCGTCCACACATTTGATACTACTACTACTCCTCTGTCTAGTGCGGCACTAAGGCTCACAGATTACACTGTAATCTGTGCGAAGGCTGTGGCGTAAAGTGGATAAATTTATATACTTCCTACCTTTTCGCATTGAAAATTGATGTGACAGCAATGTCCGAATTGTCCGAGTCAACCTCGGAGCCAACTATATGATTATAGCGACCCTAACAACTATATCATACTCCAGTCTTTGGAGAACAACAAGTGTTAATTTTTCATTTATTTTTATTTATGCTACAAGCTCTGAAGGTAGAAAGTACGTACTTTACAATTATTTTCTTGGATTGAATGAAGCCCCCATTAAAAGTGCTCATAAACTCACCATCATTTTCATATCAGCTTGCATCTTCTCATTTTCCTCCTTCAAAGCTTTTATTTTAGCCCTATAAAAATGATGCGTACCTTTCTGGCCCATGTCGTTAAGGATTTCCTCATTTGGTACGGTCGGATCGTTCAAGGCAATTTTCGAAATATTCTGATCCTCTACTTTTTTCGCTTGTTGGGGTACGGTGCTGTTACAGATATCTAATTTCACACTGGAATCCTTTAACAGATTTTCTTGCATTTTCTGAAAGCGAAAAATTGTATCACCATTTTTCAATTCAATTCAATTCTGTATGAATGAATACACAAGGTTGGGATACGGTATGGAACCAGGAAAATTTACACTGATACTGGGACACCCTGTATATATTGGCAGATTTCGAAAGACTTTGTTATTTCAAATTCGTACTACTTAGTTGAGGAAAAATTATTGGAAAAAAAGGAAATAAATCACTTTGAAGTAAAAGAATAGGCGAATTTATACAGGATGGTCCAATGATTTTCCGACTTCAAAATGAAAATGTGGACAACATTCGCTCCGACAGTTTGATTTAAACACAAAGACACACGCACTATCGCTCGCCTTAGGATGGCCATACACTTATAGATTCAACTTTTTTGTCCGCCTCAAGAGCTAAACCTCGGCGTTTGCCACTACATTCGATGAAACATCAGAGGTGTGTGGCTGTCTGGGCTATCGCTATTCTTAGGCTAGCCGCACATTGAAGGCAGTGTAGCCTAGCACAGCATAGCGGAGTAACTATATACATAGGAAAACTATTCCTGTGCTATGCCTGAATGATGCCCGCATATTGAGAGTAGCGTAGCCTGGCGAATCATAGGGGAATGCGCACATATTGATATTGCCTGTAGATAGCTGTGTCCCTAGTTAGTTATTTCTTACAGAAATGTGGATCCAGCCGATCAGCTGAACCTACTTTTGGATTCGAAATCAAATTCAGGAAATGGAAATATTTTGTTTTTATATAGTTTGTCCAAATTTCTGCTAATCTCCTCCCAGATTAGATCTTTGTGCTTTATACGCATGTAGTCGTTGTTACTCCTATCGTAAATTGCCTCCCCTGAGTGCGGGAGTGCGCCAATGATCCTACCTGGTGTCAGTTTGTTTCCTCGACCAGGTTTGTGAAGCGATTCATTTCTCATTTTATTTCCGCGAAACGAATTCGAAATATCGAGGTCTTTCAAACTCTACGAAATTATACAGGATGTCGAATTCAAATTAAAGAAGTTTAGGGTACTAATTACAGCTATATTCTGATGTGAGAGCTTTCATCCCTATCATGTCTTTCAACTAATTTGGTTAGTTTAAAAAAATACAATTATTACGATGAAATAAAAATTCACATACCATAGCGTCATCGACCTTTCTTAACAAAGCCTTCGTTTTTGATTCGATAATTTCATTTTCCCGTAGGTATTCTTGTTCTTTCTTCAAAATATCCCATTCCATTTTTATTCTCGATTGTATCTTTGACAGATTCACTGAGCAACTGTCTATCGTAAATAATAAGTTTACGGACCTGCCATTATAAAGTTGCCTAGCAACTCTGCAACAGAGGCTTGACTACAAACTATGGAGGCTACCCTCCATACTACAAACATAGGTTCCACTACTGAGTATCAAACAATACTCTACTCTGAATTCGTCTATTCGTCAATCAAGCGTTGATTCCCCGATCGAGCTTTATGAAACCCGGCGTGAATTTTCTTTCTTGAAGAAATTAAATTGAAAAAAATTATGATATCATGAATCATCTTTCCAAAAACGCATTTTATGAATAATCATCGTATATATATTTACATTATAGTATCTTCTGTAATTGTTGAAAGGTGAATTTTCACAAATTTCCTGAGAATAGCTCAAACAAAATGGAAAAAAATTAAATTTTGAGTTGAACCATCAGTATACAGGGTGAGTCTTAGACTCTTACAAATAATAGTAAATTTTGAAGTCGAAATAAACACTTTTTTACCATTTTTTTCCACTGATAACAAGATATAGCCATTTTATGTTGTCATAATGAGCTGTGTCACCCTGGAAAAACAAATTTACCTTCAGAATATCTAGCTAAATCTATGACACTTCACATCTGTGGTTCTGTTAAACAGATTTGTATTCAGCCAAAGTACCCAATTTTTCAAATTTCATAGAAATTTTTAATTTTTGCACATTAACTCGATAACGGCGCATTATACGAGAAAATATGAAGAATACTTTTATTTCACAAAACTTTCAAAAATATTCAATTTTTGATAGTTTTATGATACTAAATAATGGTCATAATGAGAAAACTGGAAGACGTGGGTGATATCTGGTGTTCGAAAAAGATTCATCAAATAAATGAAATACAATATTCCGAAATTCATTCAACTCTATAAAAGTGTTTGTGAAATAGAACTAAAAATATTTTTTTATGGTTTTTAAACAGCTTGTATCTGTTAAACCGAGCCGATTCGGAAAAAATGGTGAAGCTAAAAAGTGTTTCTTTTGACCTCAAGAAGAATCATTCACACTAAATCCCTCTATGTGAATTTTTTGCCAAAAAACAAGTACAATCGGAATAAGTTTCAGCTTCTTGATTTCACGTTATTGTGTACAATTAAAATAAAACAGTAAAATTGATTGTATTTTTTATGAATTGTAATATTATATTATATTTTTATTTTTCAGTCGAGATCTATTGGTAAATCAATACTCATGGAATCCTCCTCATCCGAATTTTTCTGTCTTATTTTCAATTCGAGGTCTGAAGTCGTCGTCTGAGGATGAGAACTGAAAAAATAAATAATTTCTCTACGTCGAATTTCAAAATAGGTATAATTCGTTACTCACATTTCAAACCAGTGGTCTAGCACTTTTTTGCTCCCCGTAATGTTTTTCATTTCTCGAATGGAAGAATTGAGAGCAACCTGTAATAAATACCTAACATTTATTATTGTCTGGGAAATATTGAATTACTTCGAATAAAAAATACGAAATTTGCGATCCTTCATAGTATTATATGAAGTAGCTTAGCATAAGTAGGTATACAAGATAACACTCTTGGAACATTATTTGGAATGAACAAATAGATACATATATAGGGTGTTTTCAAAAGTGAGCCTTTTTTGACAGAAGATGTAGAACTTTTCGAAATAAGTCGTTTATCCAAAAATTGTCTAAATGAAATATCCAAGATGGCCGAGATAGAACCCCTAGAGGTTCGACAAAATTTGGTTGACTGTGGAAGATGACTTCGGCATCGCAATAACGAAACAAAACAGATATGGCTGGACAATGAATGGTTCAGTACCAAGTTCATCGGATTAGATGCATCAGGTCACTTTTGAGAAAATCATAATTGTTTGTATCGCGCAATTTAGGGTGAAAAAAATTTAGAAAATAGAAGCAGTTTCTTGAAAGTACTTATGTTAGTAGTATCCTAATCGTAAACGAAACCGCATGGTCGAATCATTAGATAAGTTTTTTCTCACTGCTTTGCGATAATTCAGCTAACAAACGGTCTAGGGTCGTATTATAGGACCTATTTCAGTAATCATTTTCAATTTTTTTTTTCACTTGTATCATTTTGAAAGTTTTGTTTAGGTGATTTTTGGTGAAAAGCTTCATTTTGACCAGTTCTACCTTCTGTTGAAAAAAAAAAGCCCCACCTTTGAATACACCCTGTATTTTCCATATCCTGTTGATATATTTATCTACCATCGATGCATAAATTGATTGATATATGGTTGTAGTTGTATGCGTTTCCTTGAGCATTAATATAATTATTCAATTTTTTATTTTATTTTTTCCATCCTCAGTACAAGACAGAAAAGAGTTGAATGAAGGTAATATTTTCCTAGTGATAAACTGCCTGTAGAAAGTTTTTATCGTTTTCAGATTTTTTCGAAAATAAAGAAGTTATGGCACATTTTCGAAATCAACAAAATATCAAAATTTTGTCATTTCTTCAAGACAAATGAATATATCGTGAAGCGGTTTTCACTAGTGGACTCTTCACGAAAATCGAGCCCAGGACTCTTTTCCACGTTTTCACCTATACAGGGTGATTCATAACTATTTGGACATAGGCTAAGGGCAAATTGTTTGGACCAAAATATGGCGATAGGACCAAATATACCTCAATAAAATATTGCTGTGGAAAAAGATAGAGGGCGTTAAAATTGAATTTTTTATAAGGGGACAGAATAATATTTTCCTCGAAGTTCGAAAGTCCTTTGTTAAAAGAATAAGAAAAGGCATAGAAGTCGGAGGAGGCCACGTAGAACATTTAATTTTAAGTTTATTCTTTTTATGTTACATTGTTTTTAATTATGCTTTATCGTCGAAATAAATAAATAAAACGTAACTTCAAATCCCCTTCCGATGCTCAAAAACGGATGAAACATATACAGTGAAATTATTAGCAAAAAACGAAAAAAAATGCAACTTTGACGCCCTCCATCTTTTTCCACAGCAATATTTTATTGAGGTATATTTGGTCCTATCGCCATATTTTGGTCCAAACAATCTGCCCTTAGCTTACGTCCTAATGTAGTTATGAATCACCCTGTATAGACTGGAAGTACTAGAAACAGCCAAAATCAAGTAATTTGGGATATCCTATACAAGACAAAAACTACCCTGAAAACTAATTTCGTGAGCACCAAGTGGCAGAGGAAAGGAAGAGGAAATCAGCGGATTTAGATGTTTCTAACAACATCGACAGATTTAACAATATCAACGAAAGTCACAAAAGATGAAGAACCGGAGCGTGTCCAACTAATACTTCCGACCAAAACGAAATTGAGATTTCCGACTTCCACCGAATTCAAATGCGAACAAATCCTCGAACACAGAATAAACTCTCACAACTGTATAAAGGTCGATCTCCTGGCCTACTAGTTATAAATAAGTCTGAAATCAAAGAATGGATTCCTACATCTTGCAAATGACTCCTTCTTGACCATATCTTGATATTCTTCTGCAGTTCATATACCTTTCCTTTGATTCTCACATACTCCATTACATCAGGAACCTACAAATACACAATTTCATGTAATCAGTCAGTTGGGCATAAATAAATAATATAAATATTTGTTATTACTTTGTATTCCTCTATCATCTGTCTTATGCTTTCGTAATGAGCCTTCACCCTGTCAAGTTGTTCTTCAGCCTTCTCCGTCTCCCTTTCTAAATCGTCGATCTTATTCCTTGTTTCATCGATATCCCTTTGAATTTTTTGCATTTCACTTATTTGTTTCATAAGAAATTTTTTCTGATTGGTGAGAATCAAATTTGCTCCACCTAAGGAACAGAGTGAGAGAAAAATACACTGCGCAAAAAAATTAACGCACATTATGGAAATCTCAAATTTATTCTACAACTGAAGGTGATCTCAATGATTATTATTTTTATCAGAATTATGCATGCATATGTTATCCACTTTCAACGGATTTGTTCGATACAGATGTTTTTTCCCAACAGGAATAAAAAAAGATGATATTATCAGATTTTGAATGTATTGGCTCCATTCTAAAATCAGTTGTTCTCGATCAATTCTAGTGATCAATAGTTTTTCTTTCGTTTGATTTTCTACACTCGATCGCTATGCAACGCGAAACACGCAATTTGACCCAAGAGGAATGTGCCCAAGCGGTAGTTTTGCGAGAAGAAGGGTGGACATACACAAGAATTGTAGAAAGGTTTGGAGTTTCCCATACAAATGTGTCCAGAATGTTGCAGCGATTCAGGGAGACAGGTATGAATGTCCGAAGACCAGGACAGGGTAGACCACGGGTAACAACTGCCATTCTCATTCAAGAACGTTACTTGAGAGTTTCTTCGTTGAGACAACGGTTTGCAACCGCTCGCCTCCTTCAAATTTAGCTTGAGCAAACTCATGAAGTGCAAATTAGCACTCAGACAATAAGAAATCGCCTCAGAGAATATGATTTAAGGCCTCGTGTCGCGGCAAGAGGCCCAGCTCTTACCCCAGCCCATCGAAGGTCGCGTTTGGATTTTGCGAGAGAGCATATCCATTGGGAAGAGGCCGATTGGGAAAGAGTTCTCTTCACAGATGAGTCTAGATTCTGCCTCTACCATTGTGATCGACGTTCCCTTGTATACATACGTCCACATGAAAGATATGCTCAGTGCAATTTCCTGAATACTACTGGTTTCGGTGGAGGATCGATTATGGTATGGGGTGGAATATCTTTGACTGCTCGCACAGACCTAGTGGTCGTTGATATTGTTTTTTTAGGCAGATGTAGTGATGATATCTTGCCCACTTTCCTTACTTAAAAGACACCATCCTTCGGTTATTGAGATGCGTTACACTGCACTGTACTGATGAGGGACAATAATTCAGAAACCGGTCTACACTTTTTTTACATATTTGTTTCAGCCTCTCTGGCACGCATTAATGAAACAATTCTTACAATTGTCGTCTTTATATTATACATATAATGTTTTCTATCTGGTTCATTAAGTTGTAATGTTACAGGATATTGAAAATGAATGTAAACAATTAGAGAATTCGGTATACTTAGAATTTTTTCTTTGCTGTAGGTGAAAATGAGAGGAAAGCAAACTGGAATAAGTATAAAGTTGAGTATGTTAAATTCTTGGAACATATATGCATGGAATAGAAAATAGTCCAAAGACTAAATGGAGATACTTGCTTAGTGTCGCCAATCACAATTGTCAAAGTTGACTCGCACATTGTTGTCACATCAATTTTCAATGCGAAAACATAAGAAAGTATATGAATTTATCCACGTAACGGCACTGTCTTACAGTTAGTTGGGGAGCCGACGATGCTGAATCGGGATTTACTCGAGCGTCGTGGAGACCTAGTGGATTTTGAAATTAGATAGTAGAAAGAAAAAAAGGTTCTATGATGGGCCTGTTCCGATATTGCTGTTAGTACTGGCCCGCAATCGAATAACAATAGAACTCGAACGACTGGGCCAATAGGCATCGTTTCTGAAATACTGACAGTACTGTTCAGCAATATCGGAACAGGCCCGATGTATTCACTTTCAGCGGTGGGGGAAGCATCTGCAGGGTCTCAAAGATGTAAAAAATAATCGTCAGGTGTACATACTCGAGCATGTCAGATTAAGATACTGCATATGCCCTACGTGTCTCTGATAATAAATTCATGCTTGTCTGACAGTTTGCGCGGTGGAACTGGCCGTACGGAAGAGTTGAAAATGGTAATAAAAAAAAATTTCCAACGTGTCAGATTTTTGGAAGATATGTTAATTAGACCCAAAGGAAGCTACTTTTCAAGGGACTGACAATTTGGACGTGACGCAAGGTCACAGCGGTCCTTTGAAAATGTAAAAAAAAATCGTTACTTGTACATACTCGAGCGCAAAAAAAATGACCCACATTCTGAAAATCTCAATTTTAATGAAAGTTAACTCTACATTGACTTTATAACTTATTTTTTATGTTCTCTCGGAAAGGTTTTGAACGAAACAAGACACATTAAATGGAATAAAAATTCAGGATTTCACCGAATCTTATGTGAAAGAAGAGAAATGAACAATTTTCAAAATACTGAAATGCTGATAAGTGATTTAATACTTGGTATTTCCACCCCTTGCGTTAATTACAGCTCGGCAACGACGGTTCATGCTCAAAATGAGTGATCTTGAAATGTTCTGATCTAATATCCTTCCCAGATTTCTCCGAGTTGGATTCCTAAGTCATTAAGAGTAGCTGGATGATTTTCTGAACTTCTCAGCCTTCTATATTGAGGTTGTCCCAAACCTGCTCAATCGGATTGAGATCTGGACTTCTTGCTGGCCATTCCATTCGAGAGACTTCAACCTCTTCAAGGTACTCCTGAACGATGCGCGCACGATGGGGTCTGCCATTATCGTCCATTAAAATGAAATTTTCACCAATGTATGGGACAAATGGCACTACATGCTCTTCAAGAATGTTCCTTATATACTTATCAGCATTCATAGCTCCATTATCACCATTATCAACGGTCTGTGCGAGCAGTCAAAGATATTCCACTCCATACCATAATCGATCCTCCCCCGAAACCAGTAGGTAGTATTCAGGAAATTGCACTGAGGGAACGTCGATCACAATGGTAGAGGCAGAATCTAGACTCATCTGTGAAGAGAACTCTTTTCCAATCGGCCTCTTTCCAATGGATATGCTCCCTCGCAAAATCCAAACGCGCCCTTCGATGGGCTGGGGTAAGAGCTGGGCCTCTTGCCGCGACACGAGGCCTTAAATCATATTCTCTGAGGCGATTTCTTAATGTCTGAGTGCTAATTTGCACCTCATGAGTTTGCTCAAGCTGAATTTGAAGCAGGCGAGCTGTTGCAAACCGTTGTCTCAACGAAGAAACTCTCAAGTAACGTTCTTGAATGGTAGTTGTTACCCGTGGTCTACCCTGTCCTGGTCTTTGGACATTCATACCTGTCTCCCTGAATCGCTGCAACATTCTGGACACACTTGTATGGGAAACTCCAAACCTTTCTGCAATTCTTGTGTATGTCCACCCTTCTTCTCGCAAAACTACCGCTTGGACACATTCCTCTTGGGTCAAATTGCGTGTTTCGCGTTGCATAGCGATCGAGTGTAGAAAATCAAACGAAAGAAAAACTATTGATCACTAGAATTGATCGAGAACAACTGATTTTAGAATGGAGCCAATACATTCAAAATCTGATAATATCATCTTTTTTTATTCCTGCTGGGAAAAACATCTGTATTGAAGAAAACCGTTGAAAGTGGATAACATATGCATGCATAATTCTGATAATTCTGAATAATTATCATTAAGAACACCTTCAGTTGTAGAGTAAATTTGAGATTTCCATAATGTGCGTTTATTTTTTTGCGCAGTGTATTATTGGACATTACAAAACTCCCGCTGATTTTTATCGCCAGCTCTCGGACTAGTGTCGCGCTAGACAGAGAAGTGTGGAAGACAAAAATTCGTTCATAACACTCTGCAATGTCCATTCCATGTATCTATGTTTCACGGTTAAATTCATCCTGTCATCATGTGTGACTGTATCCTTTACCGTTCATCCGTTTCAAATCAATCAGTTGGAGGGTCCTCAAATCGATTTCCTTCAAAAAATGGTTATTTTCTATTTGTAGTTTTTCAAAATCGACAGCATGCAAACTCTCCCCCAATTCCTTTTTCTGTTTGAGGACTTCTTTCAGTTTTCTCAGATGGGATGTCAGGGTACTTTGTCTCAATCTATATTTCTGAATGACTGCCAAAGATGTTTTGAGCCATTCTTGAACGTACCTATATATATCATAAATTTATTTAATTACTCGGAAGTATAAATATTAATTGTTGGTATTTTTTCCATAAGTTCCAGAAAATCCTTGTTTTTCGGATACGCGAAAAATATATCGCCAAAAATGTTTCACGAATCTCGTTTGAGATGAGATTGATGTAAAAACGCAGCAAATTTTACACTAAAGCTTATTTCTACCAAACTCTCCGAAATAATCAAATTTTCACCATATATTTATAACAGTAATACGAGAACTGTTTCACTGTTTCCTGAGGCCCGATTCCCGAATGTGTAGGAATAATCCCATGGGAAAAAATTGACATTTCATATGGAAATTTCAAATTCTGTATTCCCGAACTGGAGTATAGGAACATAATTCCTTTGCATTTCAGAGGAACTGCTTCCAATGCTTTTTCTACGGGAATAAGCTGTTTCCAGTGGGAAAATCAATAATATTTTATTTTCGTTCGGTGTTATTTGATTTTGTAGCGAGAAATACCGTTTCAGTTCATAAAATTACCTCACGAACTTCTCCGCCGGTATTCTCTGCGTCAAAGGATCAACTCCTTCGATAACAACAGTCTGCTCGAATTGGTTCAGAGCTTCCAGTGTTTCTGCTATCTCTATTCCGACTTCTTCCAATTCTGCTTTCAAGGCGCATTTTCGTCTGTGGGAATCCTTATAGAACTTGTTCAGATTTTTCTGTACCTCTTCCATTTCTTTCATTATCATGTCACTCTTCTGGGTCAGATTGATTCTGGAAAAAAATACTCGAATAGTTAAAACGTTGAAAACTGCAAAATGCTAGTACACTTCAAGATGCGGTTTGCAAAAGAGGTCTCTGAAAGAACGCTTTCCGTTGTCATTTTAAGAGAACAAACTATAGGAGAAATATTTAGCAATATCATATTCATATACCCCATTTTCAGATCATAATCGAAACTGATTTTGAGTTTGTGGGAGTTCTCGGGGCCCATAAAAACAAACATGAAAACATAACTTCTGGAAGATATATACAGGGTGGCCATTTGAAAACGAAACAGACGAGATTACAGACGAAATAAATTTTTTCGATAGAAATGCTCGGACAGGTCGATTTCTGTTTCGAGGGGGACAACTTAAGATGTAGGTTACGGACGCATAGCGCTTCAAACCTTGCTACTACAACCCTCACCCCCAATTTTTGAATAGGGAAGATGGGGTGAGTGATACCTCATTTGAAAGGTATTTTTATACTGATTTCAGCACAGTAATTTTTCATTTTATGCATTAGTTCTCGAAATATTCTCAACTAAGTATTAGAAAATGAAGTGGTGTTTTCATGGCACTTGTAGTGTTTTTTGGTGAAAAATCGACATTTTGAGCTTCAAAACAACCATGACTGTGGCTTCCTTCCTCCAATCCACTGACATAGTAGTAATGGGCATTTCTACCTTAACTACCTTATTAAGAGTCATAGTTACTTTCTGGGCGTATATCTACGTCAGAATGTTATAGTTGAAAGAATTGAAAGTAACTATGACTCTTAAGGTAGTTAAGGTAGTAATGCCCATTACTACCTCAACTACCTTAAGAGTAATAGTTACTTTCTGGGCGTATATCTACGTCAGAATGTTATAGTTGAAAGAATTAAAAGTAACTATGACTCTCAAGGTAGTTAGCTATAAGGTAGTAATGGGCATTACTAAACCAAAGAGGTTCCTCTTTGGTTTAACCCAGCTCTTGAGTATGGTTATCTCCGGTTATCTGCGGTCCAAAATGATGACGTTGAAGGGCTAGTTCATGTCGTCACGATATTATAACCAATAATAACCAAAAGCGCTTGAATGCAGTTGGTTATTGTTGGTAATTACCAATGATGACCAGGTTATTGCTGGTTTTGCCCTTGGTTATGGCCCTTTACAACATCTAACCTCACTTCAATAACCAGAAGTTTAATCATAGCCTACTAGAGTTAGAACTTCTAGTAGGCTATGATTTAATCAAAGAGGTTCCTCCTTGGTTTAACCCAGCTCTCGAGTATGGTTATCTCCGGTTATCTGCGGTCCAAAATGATGACGTTGAAGGGCTAGTTCATGACGTCACGATATTATAACCAATAATGATCAAAAGCGCTTGAATGCAGTTGGTTATTGTTGGTAATTACCAATGATGACCAGGTAATTGCTGGTTTTGCCCTTGGTTATGGCCCTTCACAACTTCTAACCTCACTTCAATAACCAGAAGTTTAACCAAAGAGGTTCCTCTTTGGTTTAATCCAGCTCTTGAGTATGGTTATCTCCGGTTATCTGCGGTCCAAAATGATGATGTTGAAGGGCTAGTTCATGTCGTCACGATATTATAACCAATTATGACCAAAAGCGCTTGAATGCAGTTGGTTATTGTTGGTAATTACCAATGATGACCAGGTTATTGCTGGTTTTGCTCTTGGTTATGGCCCTTCACAACTTCTAACCACACTTCAATAACCAGAAGTTTAACCAAAGAGGTTCCTCTTTGGTTTAACCCAGCTCCATTGAACTTTCTTTAGTTCAATGCCCAGCTCTCGAGTATGGTTATCTCCGGTTATCTGTTATCTGCGGTCCAAAATGATGACGTTGAAGGGCTAGTTCATGACGTCACGATATTATAACCAATAATGACCAAAAGCGCTTGAATGCAGTTGGTTATTATTGGTAATTACCAATAATGACCAGGTTATTCGCTTGAAATCGATTATAAACAGCAGTTTATAGATTGGTGGTCGTTTGAGTAATGTAATTTTTTTTATTATTTTATTTATCACATTCAGCTTTCCTGTTAGTTATTCACACTTTAAATTAAAGAATTTAATTACACAATTTCCAGTAACAATGAGTTTTTATTACTATACATGTGTTTCGCTATTACAATAGCTTCTTCAACTGGGTGGAGACAATTGCAAGTTATCAGGTGGTTTTAAAATGAAAAAACGTTTTTTTTTTTCATATTACTGAACCACCAGTACACCGAAATAAATTTTGGAGGAAAAGGGGCATTGCTCTAGAAAAAAATTATCCTGTAGCATAGCCTACGTGAGTTAGTTTACATGGGCTACACCTGTATATTTTATGCTATATGACATGATGCCAACCTCATCTTAGCCCAAACAGCTGATTATCCCAAGAAATGGAGATGCTAGATTTTCAATTTCACTTTTTGTACTTTTTCGCTCTTATTCATATATGCTATTAAGTCCTCTAATATAAAATCTCTCTGTACACCATTACCAATATCGTGCAATTCATAGAGTGGTGGATTTTCCAAAATTTTTTTTCCAATAACTAAAATAAATGGATATCCACATCGTTTAGCTTGCATATGTCTTCGACCAATTGTCATACTCGACCTGTCATCTACCAAAACTTCGCCTTCAAGATGAATTATTTGATTTAGGGAAGAGTACAAAAGTTCCAGATTATTTTTCGAGGCAGAGTCCTCATGACTGTCAGCCTTTGGGGGAATTATGAGTACGCTGTAGGGAGCAATTAATCTGGGCCATCTCATTTCTTCATCTGTCGATAAACTTTCTATTGCAGCTGCTAATATTCTAGTGATACCAAGTCCGTAGCAGCCCATTTGTAAGTTCGTAACTTTACCTTCTTTATTGGTAAAATTACAACTAAATGGTTTAGTATATTTGTCTCCTAGTAAAAATGTATGACCAACCTCTATACCCTTAGTTTTTGACATATTTCCTAATTCCCCACACTTGGGACAAATTTGATCTTTCACCAATTCAGAATTCATTATATCGCTGCATTTGTTGCACTTGAGAAGTATATCTTCACCTATATCTGCTTCATAGTGGTATTCGTGAGAAAATAATCCACCCATTGTGCCATTGTCAGCCCGAGTTCTATGGAATTTTATACCTAAACTTCTGAATATTTTACTATAGCTTTCACTTACAGTTTCGTATGCTTGAATGGCACTATCTTGGTCAATATCAAAGCTATACATATCTTTCATGGTGAACTGTTTACTTCTTATCAATCCAAGCTTTGGTCGAATTTCATCCCGGAATTTTTGTGTTATTTGATATAACAGAAGCGGAAAATTCTTATAAGAGTTCTGGCACTGTGATACAAGCTCACTTGCTATTTCTTCATGTGTCGGACCCAAAATATAACTGTGACCATGTCTATCTTTCAACTGGAAGAGCTCAGTAACTTCCTTAATCCTTCCTGAAGTGAGCCATAACTTCTGATTTATCAAGGTGGGAAATTCTACCTTCTGACCCCCTATAGACTGCATTTCTCCATCGATAAATTTAACTAGTTTCTCCAACGCTCTGACACCCAAGGGTAGTAAATTAAAGCAGCCAGGACTGCTTTGTCGCATAATGCCCAACTCAAGCATAAGCTTGGCACTTTTTGAATACAGGTTCTGCTGCTTTTGCTGGGTTTGAATTTCTTTAGGAATAACATGGTAAGGCTGGAATATTTTTGATAGTCTCTGCATTTTACCAAGCGTACAAGGAACAGCCCTAACGTAAAATTTTAAATGTTTGTAAACATGTTGTGATAAATGATCATTTTTATTAATGAGGTTAGAATCCAGAATCACTCTCTGGCGGTGGAGGAAATTCGTGTTCTTCGAATCTCCCGTTTTCTTCGAGCTTAAATAATACCTTTAATTGTTTTATTAAAACTGGTGTATTTTGAACTCGATATGAATTCTTGTTCTAGTGCAAGAAAACAGTTTTACAAATGAAAATCATGGAATTTGCCTAGTGAATTTGAATTTGTCTTGCCGCCAAAGGCCAAAGGCGCTAATACAGATCTGTAATCTGTGGGCGCTAAATTACCGCGTTCGGCAATTACTCCGAACGGTCCGGGTTACTCTGTTAATGACATCCAGATTGATCCAGATTGAGTATCATCAGTACTGTACTGTACTATCATTCCTCTTTGGTGAAATCTCTTGTTCCTCTTTGGTACTATACCGGTGCATGAAACACCAAAAAGAAACTACCATAAGAGGAAGAGTTCCTCTTTGGTTTCGCGCACCTAATCACCATAGAGAAAGGTCTTGTCTCTGCTAATCACTTTCTTTAAGCAGAACCATTGAACTAAAGATCAATGAGCAGAACATAAACAGAGACTCTATGGTCACGAATTGAGGTTATTTAGAAATTGAAATTTGAAAGTTCAAAGTGGAAGCAAAGAGGAACAAGAGATTTCACTCCTCGAATTTAGTTCCCGAATCTACGTCAATGGTGGGGCGACCTTCGCAATGCTTTGCCCCGAACCAATTTCCCACTTGCCTTCTAGTTGCGAGGGAGCCAATCAGATCGCAGGAATTTCGAATGACCAATCAGATTGAAGATTCAGTCGAACAGAATCAGCTGGTCTCGTGTTTTGATTGTCAAATTGAAAGCAAATTATCCTAAATCCTTGGTTAAAGGATTTTTTCATTAAAATAAAGAATAAGTCATCCATTTATGAATAATATCGATAAATAGGCCACTTCAACCCGCTGTCAGATAGACATCAAAATAGAATTGTGGAGGATTAACAGGTGTTGTGTACGTAAATAAAACATATAAATCATATAATTAGGAATATTACTGTACTTTTAGTTAATATACGTACATTGAATTAGCATTAAATTCTTCGAGTGAGGAATTTCACTTGTAATTACGCGTTTTTTGTCGTCCACAATTTTTGTGAGGTTAGAAGGTTGGATTGGCTTCGATTCGTAAGAGTTTCAATCGTTTTCTTCATAATTCAACAGACAATCATATTGACAATATCAATGTTTCTAGAGGATATTTCGTGATAATTTAAAATTCAGAAAATAATAATTTGTTCCGTCTGCTAGGTTATGTTTGAAAATTTCGAATTTGACGTAAGGGACTCCGCCCATTTCTGCTCAAGGTCACAGTAACACGCAGCGTCATAATAGTAGAGTGAAATCTCTTGTTCCTCTTTGGTGGAAGCTCTCTAGAAGCTAAAATTCGTGTTTCAAATGGATGGAACATTATTCATCGATGGCTTTTTAGTTGACCTGATAGATGATGAATGGAGATCCGATAAACTACCTACGGATGATATAGAAGTTCCTACCCACGAACTATCCGACCCTGAAGCTGACGCAGCTGATTCACATATAAGCCTAAAAGAGCAGGAACAAAGGTGGTCGGATGTTAACTTGAATTCGCTCATTGAACGTTTTTAATTGTCTCACATTGTAATACATCATAAATATGGAGTTTCCTAGTGTAGGTTCCCAGTGTTGTCATGAAAACTGTAAACAACTCGATTTTCTTCCATATGTGTGCTCTTGCAGTAAAACGTTCTGCCTAGAACATTTTTCCCATCATAGTTTGAGTTGTCAAGTTAAGGATAATATTGTTTCTGAATTGAAAACTATCGATAATGTCTTAACATGTTCTGAGGAGGGCTGTAATGAAAGGGGTATTGTTCCACTGATTTGCCAAAATTGCAAAAAACATTTTTGTGTTAGGCATCGACACATTGGTGAATGTAAGAGAAAAACTGAAGAGGAATTCCTTGCAGCAAGAGAGAAATTAGCAATTCCTTCTCGTCAATTCAATGAGGCTAAGGCGAATACGGATAAGGAAGTATGATCAAATTTTTTTAAGTTCTAGCTGCCTATTATTACGAATTATTTTACAGATCAGTAAATCAATTGAAAATGCTAAGAAAAATGAGAAGAAAAGGAAATTAGCTTGTAAGATTCAACTGATGCGTTTAAAAGGGAGAGCTGTTGGTCTGAAGTCTATTCCAACCACTGATCGTCTTCATTTCAACATAGTTCTGCCTTCCAAATCTGAGAAAGCAGTATTTATTTCAAAAACTTGGACGTTAGGAAAGGCCATTGATGCTATTGCACAGGAATGCAGTTTACAGAATAATAACAATAAAAGTGGTGAGCTGAAATTACGATTATTTAAAACTGATAAAACTATTCTGTCCAAAGTTATGTCAGACAGCATTCTGGATTTATTACATAAGGAATCCATTATTGATGGAGAGACTTTAATTATTGAATATGTAAGTGATGATTGTGTTCTTTTGGATTAAAATTGATAGAAAACTTAATTGGTGTCATTTTTTTTTGAGTTGAGCTCTTCCATTTGCCTCAGACTATTGTATTTTTACATTATGTATGTTTGTTTTACATTTT
The DNA here is from genome assembly GCF_907165205.1 of Coccinella septempunctata. Classification (NCBI taxonomy): domain Eukaryota; kingdom Metazoa; phylum Arthropoda; class Insecta; order Coleoptera; family Coccinellidae; genus Coccinella; species Coccinella septempunctata. The sequence continues at coordinate 4,824,346 of NC_058190.1, read as the reverse complement.
GGTGAGAATCTTTACGAAATCTGTTTCAGATAACTTGCATTCAAAATCTGTAAAAAAAATTCTCATCCTTTGAGGCTGGTGAAGTAGTGTTTTGCCAGTATATTTAGTTAATTTCATCTATTTATTAGACATTTTATAATGTTTATTTCATTATTCACTGTAATTTAGTTATAATTTCGTATTTTTTTTCATCATTTGCATTCAGAAGCATTTATAGCATAATTTAGTTTTATCATACAACTTGTGATGAATCCGAATTTTTTTTGAGAAAACTGGAATTAATCTTAGTGCATTCCTTTCATTTCACATTTCCACCTTAAAAATATTTAATTCTCAAATATTCAGTACATTCATTCCGATAGGAAGAGTAAATGTAAAAAACCGTTTATCTGTGTTTAACGTTGTTTTTCTTGCGTGCCGTTGAGGATTTCGACGTTTTTCTGATGTTGATATGCGATAAACCGGAGCTGACGACGTTTTTAACTCTTGTCGCATCCTGGAATTTTCAGATTTTTAACGTGCGCTCTCTTTTCGCTGCGATTCGACTTTGATTGTGTGCACGACGAGCCGTTCAACGAATTTAGAATAAATTTTGTGTTGCGAGGGTTAGTGCTCTTGGAAATTCATTTTTATTTTTTTCGTTTTCCGCGAGTGCCTTGAATAAAGGAGGTAGGTCCCCGTCTGTACCAAGGGCGGATTCAGGGGGGGGGGGGTGCACGTCCCCCCCAGACGGACGGATCTTTCTATACATACTTGAACTCTTAAAAATAAAAATGAAGTTCATTTCCCACAGTTACTGTTGATTTTTTTGCTCGTCTGCCCGTTGTGCCCCCCCCCCCAGAAAAAAATCCTGGATCCGCCCTTGGTCTGTACCGTTCAGTTTCTTTATTAGACCTACACCGGTTACTTCTTTGACACTGCTGTAGTGTATCGCTTTCTGTTATCAATTGCCGTACTTTACCCTGTTTCGCGAGTCTGACTTTTCCCTTCGCTATCAGTCATGGTGCGTAAGCCCTTGGGGTAGTGAAGAGGAAGTCCCGTCAACCCCCTGTTCGCGTTCCCGAGTCATAAGTGTTGAAATAGAAATATCTTCTTTTCCATCAGTCATGGTGCGTAAGCCCTTGGGGTAGAGAATAAAAGATACCGCTCGTCGTCAGTGAAATCCCGTAGTTGCGCTAAAAATAGACCTTTTCTTCGCTATCAGTCATGGAGCGTAGCCCTTGGGGTAGTAAATAAAGGTCTCGAGTTGATCCGCCCTGGTTGTGTTTCTTTTATTCAATTACATCCCGATACCGTATAGCAAGTCATTTCACTTCGCGAGGTCATCCTTAGTATCCATTTCGTCAGTTCTGGTTGGCGCATTTTATTGAACAACCTTTGATTTTTCTCTGTACCCGGTATAAACTTTATGAAATACTCGTGATCCGATCGAATTTCCAGAATGTATATTTGCTGATCGATTCGCTCATATTTCATACCTACACATATTTCGGTTGTTTATATAATCAGTTTCAAAGGTGTGAATAAACTGGTACATAATTTGATTTTGACTACTTCGTTATCGCTACCACCCTGGATAACAGCGAACTCTGTCTCCGACTAGCAGCTACTCTGGTAGGTTTGCTATTCTTCCTATTGAAAAGAATAGCTGGCGCTCGAGATAAGTTTCACCGAGGAAACCACGTTACAAACTATAAAATACGGCTCTGGCTTTCTATCGGACAACGAATTCTCGCCGCTTGTCTAAACATGAAATAATATTTGACAATTCATAAAATTTTAACATATTCAAGTTACATTTAACGATTGCATTGTGAACACATTACGAATTACAACATTTTTGGAACCATATTCTACATACATGTGAATAGTACGTACATACCTAGGTCCCCTGTCGATAATGGAACTTGTTCCAACAATCGAACTCTCAATTTTCGTAGCTGATGTATAGGATTTAACTGAGTAGGTATCTGCTAAAGTGGCTCTTCTCACAGATTCTGTTCCTTGCATTTTAATTGCATTTTCTATCATCTGAGCCATTCCTTGAAGCAGAAGAGAACATTCAATCCGAAGAAGTTGAAAAAAACGCTCGCTAGAAGAAGATACTAACAGGTTCAAAAATACACAGCTTAAAAATTGATAGGGATCACTGACCTTCCAGAAATTTATTTAAGGAATAGTCGCCTCGAAATGCTTATTTTTATTAAATACCCGAGTATATTTCGTTGATATTTTTGCGTTTTTCAGAAAAGAACGAAATAATAAAGTTTTATAAAAAATTATAAGTTTGGACTGGAAAACTTCTCGCTGGGGAAACCCTTCCTGTGTACATCGTTTGATTCGGTCAAGTTGCCAAACGTCTTCTTGGCTTGACTAATTCATCGATAATGCTTCCAGTTCTTCAATTATTGTCTTAACTTATGCGAAAAAAAAAACAGGTTTAGCAACAAACACCGCATGGTTTTCTATTTCACCATTGCATGATAAAGTAAAAATCAAGTATAATAAAAACAACCTAACAACCTAAAATCACCACAATTTGTGTTTTAACCCTGCTGTTAGTACGATTCTCTGCTGGTGTGAAAACTCGGGGGGAACAGAAAGTTATTTTTTTTCGAATATGATGATATATGGCTGCCAGTGAGAAAATAGCCGCAAGTTAGGTCTGCCATCTGTTAAAAACGCGAGATATCCGATATAAAGTGAAAGAGATGGCGCGCAACGCCACTTGTTAGATGAGGATTGTTTTGAAAAAATTCTTCTCATGTTTCAGTATTGATTTATTTCGACCTGATTCTTATTAGAATCTATTATATGCATTGCGCCCGAACTCTTAATATTCGTATAGCGCCCGACGAAGGGTTAATACATAAATAATATCAACAGCGTTGTGTACAACGAGCTCCAACACGTGGTTATAATATAAGAATAACTCAGATGCACTGTTGAGAACCCTAAGATTCCTTTCACACCACGGGTTTTTACCGTCGGGTTTTTACCGGAAAACAACCGAATGAAAAATTATTCATCAGGTTTTATTCGTACGGTGGGCACATCCACCTCTCTAATCTCGTGGCGATATATCGATATAAGCGCCGCCCAAAGTGCAATCTGGTTGTTTTCCAGTGCGAAACTAAACCGGAACACGTGTGAAAGATCCCATTATATCGGTAGATATAATTCGGAACATCGGGTAAAAATCCGATGGTGCGAAATGAGTCTAAATCTCTCTTACTTTATTTCGGATATCTCGCTATTTTAACAGATGGCCGACCTAACTTGCGGCTATTTTTCACAGGCAGCTATACATCATCCTATTCGAGAAAAAATTAGCTTTAATTTGATATCAAAAACATACGTGTACGTCATGAACGTAGAAATGTTACCTGCTTACACCTGGCTGCGAGGTAGTTGCGGCCGAGTGTGCAACGGCAGCTATGGATTTTAGTATTCTTTACATGCATTGCTATGATGTGGATGATATTTTATTTCAAAACGGAGTGGACGAAATTTCTCTTGAAATATTGATTAACACTAATTTAATTTAAATTACTTGCGGCCACTTTTGACAGGTTGCGGTGTTATCAGTGTATTCTCCTATCCATAAACGTATGTAAAAATGTGTGTTTGTCTCTGTACGTAATGAACGTAGTAATTCTGCAGTGGGATCTTAGACTATCAGCAGTAAGTACTGAAGTATTTTAAAATATCCAATTTTCCTTTATTGCTCTTTCATGGTAACTAATTTTTCTGATCAGATAAAAATAGCAAACAATAAGCCATAAAAATTACTGGAAAATCCTTTTGAAATGTCTCAAACAGATAATTCGAAATATTTGATGAAATATATCGAAAAAGTATAAAGATATTCATTATCTACTGGTAAGTATATCTATTTAGGTTTTTTTCTCTATCTAACTCTTATGGGTTCTTTTAGTGAATTTGGGACTCCCTGTATTTGATTAGACGGGTGTCTGAATATTTCTTTTATTGTATTCAGGCCTTGTTCATATTATGATAGATTTTCTCATTCTCAATATTTCAGAATATTCCTCACCTTCCAGCAATTGGGGATCATTAAAATTTAAATATCTCTCGAGCATATCATTTTCTGTAGTTAGGTGCCTATATTCTGTTTGTAACTCGTAAACCGTTTTGGATAGTTCGTCGTATGTTAAATCTAGAAAAAATCTCTTATAAATTTTTTTTATGTGGTGGTCGAAATATTCACCATCTAGCGGATTTTTCTTTACAGTTGTTTCTTCCACTTTCTGAGAGTCTTGATCCTCTTCTGCTGATTCGGTACTGCTACTTGATGTGCTAGAGGCTGATGCAATTGAAGGCTGATTCCCAAGCAGGGTAGATTCTTTTTTTTCCATGGTTTCGGTAACAGCGCTCAATCTCGCAGTATCTGGCGGTAATTGCTCTTTTTTTGTATCTTCGGCATCTTCCGAGGATTCGGCTAATAGTGATTCTTCAGGCTTAGATTCAGTCATATTTATTTTTTGGGGAAAAATGAGGAAATGTCACTGTGAATGAGTTATTACAGAAGATACGTTTGAGTTGTAACTATGATCGTCTATATTTCGGTAACCAACTCATAGAAACAATAACAATAATAACAATAATTTATTCATTTTGTTAAATCATTTCAAGAATGTACACAAACAAGTCAAAAAATATACATAAATGACAATGAAAACAGAATGTAAACCCTACAAACTGCCCCCAATCAACAAAAATTCGGTCACAGAATACGGTTCCGAATCCATTAGCAAATTGAATATTTTCCTTTTGAAGGTTTTGAAATCTTTTATTTCGCGAATATTATTAGGAAGGCTGTTGTATAGTTTCACTGTAGTGTAGGGGATGTATGAGCATCCCCTTTCGGTAGAAGATAGTCTATGCACTGGATACACCAACATATATGTACAGAGCGGGGCGAGCGGGCAAATTCTATCCACAACGACCTTGGTTTACTGATGACTCTTAGAAAAGCGTTTACCCGAATCCCAGTGCGGCTTTCGACCCAATCGAGTTACGGTGGACCTAATTTTCACACTGCGACAGCTGCAAGAGAAGGCCCATGAACAAAAATCAAGGATCTATACAGCCTACATCGATTTGAGAAATGCCTTCGACTCGGTGAATCGGAGAGCGCTGTGAAAAATTATGGGACGCCTTGGAGTACCCGAAAAATTCTTAGCAGTGTATAAAAGTCTTCATACCAACAACACCTCTAGAATACAGCATAACGGCTCTACAACCGACCATTTCTTAACCAACTCTGGAATAAAACAAGGCTGCGTGTTAGCGCCCTTATACAATATTTTCGCCATAGCTGTCTCGATAATTGCTGACATGAGTATGCCTGTAAGTGTTGTTGGAATATGATTTAGATTTAATGGAGAGGCCTATTTAACCTGAAGCATCACAGAGCAAAAACTCGTTCAAAGTTTATCACGGAATTTCAATATGCAGACGACTGCTCACTTATCGCTAGCAGCCCAGAGGATCTACAGATAGTGCTGGACACCTATAAACATATATACGAAGCTTTAGGCCTTAGACTCAATATCGACAAAACCAAAATCCTGGTAAGTCCGCCAGAAAGCCTTCAAACACATATCAGCCTGGAGAATGAAACTTTAGAACAGGTCGAGCAGTTCAAATACTTGGGTAGCTTCATGAATACAAGGCTAACCTAGACACGGAAATACACAACCGTATCAATTCGGCATCACGGGCATTCTGGAAGCTAAAGGACAGAGTGTTTCAAAATCACGACCTCAATCTGAAGACCAAGACAGCTGTTTACAAAGCTTCTTTACGGAAGCGAAAGCTGGATGCCCTGCAGGCAACATATTAATAACAGCTTGAACAAACGCAACAACGTCATCCAAGACAGATAATGCACATCAGATGGTTCCACAAAGTTTCGAATGCAGAAGTCTTGCAACGCGCGAGTTGTACAACAATTGAGACTCAAGTAATGAGGGCCCGACTCAGATGGAGCGGCCACATTCTGAGGATGCAAGACACAAGACTCCCCAATTCGCTCTGTATGGCGAATTGACAGAGGGAGCCCGGAAACCAGGAGGCCAGTATAAGCGGTTTAAGGTTACATTACATCAATCCCTAAAATCAGTTAATGCCAATCATAACTGGGAACAACTAGCGTTAGACAGGTCACAGTGGAGATCTTTGGTGCACAGTTATAATGGAGACTCGAGAAGAATACAGCGGCGGCCAGATCTGGTTGGTGACTATCCATGCCCTGAGTGTGGAAGGATCTGTAGGTCACGGTTGGGTCTCTTCAGTCACAGGAGGGCACACAGTCGCAATCAGCCCTAAGAAAATATAAGTCTGTTCTTTTTTTGTCTTTTTGTAGATTTATTCCCGGTAACGGGATACAGCAATGGATGAATGAATGAATGATGGCTCCAGAACCAGTTAGGGATCTGGAGCCGGAGTCTACAGTCGTAGACCGCTGACCGAACTCCCTGCTAGTCTGGGAAAGTCGGCGACAGCACTTCAGGCGGAATTCTTCGCCATATGCGCAAACCATTTGCTTCATATGGGTTGGACGGGCAGGTCACTACAAATCCTAACGGATAGTCGAGCTGCCATCAAATCTCTGCACAGTTATTTGAATGCAGATCTAAACTCTCCAAATTGGGAAGTTTAAACAGACTGCAACTGATTTGGGTACCTGGACAATCGGGCTTCCGAGGCGACGAAGCATCTGATGCTCTAGCCAGAGAAGGCGCAACATCATCGCATATTGGCGCGGAACCAAGTATAGGAATTTTCAATTCCTTAATCAGGGAACAGAACAACAGCTGGATAAGACAAAAGGTTCTGAAGTACTGGCGCAACCGTCCTGGTCTGCGTCACTCGCACAGGGCTATTTCAGTGCCTCCCAGCCCATACACCAGTCTTTGGCTAGGATTTTCTAGAACCAATCTAGAAGTGGATTTTGAAGATTAGATGGTAGAAAGAAAAAAGGTTCTAGGATGTATGCACTTTCAGCGGTGGGGAAAGCGTCTGGAGGGTCTCGAAGATGTAAAAAAAATTGTCAGGTGTACATACTCGAGCGTGTCAGATTAAGATACTGTCTATGCTCTACGTGTCTCTGATAATGAATTCATGCTTATCTGACAGTTTGCGCGGTGAGAATGGCCGTACGGAAGAGTTGAAAATTTTTTTCCAGCGTGTCAGATTTTTGGAGGATATGTTAATTTGACACAAAAGAAGCTACTTTTTAAGGGACTGACAATTTGGACGTCACGCAAGGTCACAGCGGTCCTTTGAAAATGTAAAAAAAATCGTTACTTGTACATACTCGAGCGTACCAGATTTTCATACAGATGGTTAATCTGGGTGTTGTAGACATGTTGACCTGACATTAACCAGGGGGGGGTTTTCTTAATCTGACACTTTTAAGATGATAAAAATCCCTTTTTTTCGAATATTTCCCTCCCTGTACCTCTAATCGTTTTCGTATTCAGTATGAAAGTTGTAGATAATAAAATTCTACACAACTTTTGTCTGAAGCAATTTTACATACTATCAACAGTTCTCGAGTTAGAGGGTGATAAGCGCGAGAAGCTTAGCCACACATGCGAAAGGGCAAGGTCAATGTAGAATCCCAGTCTAAGCTATAATTGTCAAAATGACAAGGTATTTCTATGATGACAATTTCAAAATTAGTCACGAAAATTTTAGTGTTTACTGTGACTGAACCTTAGAAAGTACTATTTTCCAACGAGTGAATTTTCTCTTCAGCATGTATCGCTAAACACCTCGCATTAATCGCCATACATCTCGAAAATGTTTGAACGTAGAAAAAATTGCTTGGGACAAAATTGGTAGAAAATGTTATGCTCTACAACATTTACAATTAATGAGAAAAAGATTTGAAGCCCAGGGAAGGAGATAATTCAAAAAAACTGATTTTTGTGACCTTTATGTCCCATTTTTATTGTTTCCGCTTGTTAAAACTGTCAGATTATATTTTTTCCGTTATTCTTGAATCATTAGCTTCAAAATAAAAAAAACGCTACCGCGCTCGAGAATGTACACGTGACATTTTTTTTTGCAACTTTGGCGCCCTCCCACATATTTTCGACACGCTTAAATTATCAGATTAAGAGAATAAATACTTTTCAACATGTAATTAACCACATTACCACATATATCTTACTCTGACACGCTCGAGTAAATCCCGAATTTCCCTCTTCGGCTCCCCAACTACCAGAGCCCATCTTAAAAAACTCAGCATCGTCAATGACCCGCTCTGCAGACTCTGCTTAGAAGAGGACAAAACGATTGAGCACATCCTCTGTGACTGCCCGGCGGCAGACAGGGTCAGACTTGGAGTCCTGGAGGAACTCAAGAATCACTCCCCCTCTGACATCATCTCCTTTTTGAGCAGGATGGGACTGGAGGGAGAGGTCTAGCTCTACGAGCTTGCCTGTGTGTACAATGGACCGCTTGGTCGCAGTGGCAGATTTGATTTATCCGTCCAACACACCCAGCAATCAGTGTTCGGTAGATACAAGTTTAGCACCTTAAAAAATCGATTAGCACCAGAGTAGCATTATCACAGTATGGAGAAAAAAACACCTGTGACAAGAAAAAAATATCATGTATTGATCAAGACTACAATTTTTGAAAATCCAAGTTTGGCTAAAGAAAATAAGCAGTCACAATTCTTCATTTCTGTACTGAATATAGGCTGTGTAAACGTTCATTCTTTTTGAAGCTTCTGGAGGCATTTTAATTCAACAACTTCCTGGATCATCTTCAGAAAATTTCAAACCGAAGTTGTGTGTAATATATTCCACAAAGATCACAAGCATTGAGTTCCTTTTTCAAAATCGACACAGTGATTTTTTCCTCTAAAACAAATGCAAAGTTATAAAATAAACCATCAAAGGAGGTGAAATACTTACTATTTTTGTACATATACCAGATTGTATAATATATAGCAGTTTTGTGAATGTTATCGTTATCATGAACTGGTTTGGTACATTTTCTTTCATATGGTCTGAGTGAGTTCTTCATCACCATTTATTTCAAAAGTAATATCGATAATTATAGACCAAAATCACTTTTAGCCAGTGTGAATGAAATTTTTGAACTTATAATCTTTGATAAATTGATTAAGTTTATTGAGAATAATAATATACTGGTAAAACAATAATTTGGCTACAGAAAAGGTAAATCTACTGTAAACGCATTAAACTTCATCATTAAGTCCCTAAATCAGCAAAATAGTATAGCAGCTCTATGTTTGGATATGTCCAAAGCCTTTGATAGGGTCAGATGGAGAATTACAGAATAAGAAGAGTATGAGAATCTCCTTGAATCCTATCTGGACAAAAGAGCTCAAAAAGATAATAAGTCTATGAAAATAAAGTAAAATAATAATATCTGATCCAGAACTGAATGACAACACAAGGTTCTATTCTGGGACCATATGTGAAGCTGAAAACACAATGAGTGTAAGATAAGTATTGAGATTTACAAATATAAACATAGGAATGTAAAATAGTTTATTAGCAACATTTATTAAAATGGCTGATAATTCCATAAAATTACCTTATAATGTTCAAGAAAGATCATTTCCTGATCCAAAAAGCTCAGTACTTCTTCAGGAAAATCTTTTCAAGGGTCCATAAAGTTTTGATTTCTATTTTCATTTTGCTTTATTTTATTCTGATATTTCTATCTGGACATAATCAACACCTGTAAGATAATTCAATTGAATAAATGTTTCTTTCTCTTTCTCACTTTCAGATTACCGTCAAAATAATTTTTCAAAATTTCATCCACTTTTTTATTGTTATGTCCACTTTTTTTAATTTCCTTTATTATTTTTTTCATTTTTGAAACTGTTGCATCTCGTCGCCTAACTTTCTGTTGTAGTACCTTCAATTTTTTCTTCAAACGCTGGAGTTGTATATGATGATTTTCTGAAGTTTGAACTGCACGATCTATAAATGATTTTGGTGTTGTTGTAGATGTAGATAGTGAATTAACATCTGGCTTCACATCTAAATCTTCACTAACTATGGCTGGTTTTGGTGTGGTCTTATACACATATGGTAAAACAACATATTTGTTCATGACTAAATCTTTACTTTCCACAAATGGTGTTGTAGATGTAGATGGTAAATTAACATCTGACTTCTTGTTTGAATCTCCACTATGTACGAATGATTGTGGTGTTGTCATACATGTATATGGTAAATGGACACATATGTTCCTAACTGAATCTTTACTGTCTACAAATATTTGCGGTGTTGTTGATGTTGACAATAAACTAACATCTGGGTTCAAATTCTTACTATCTAGCAATGCTCCTATCGGTGTTGTAGATGTAGATAGTGAATGAATATCTGGATGGATATTTAAATTTCCCTCCATTGGTTTTTCAATATTTGTCTACGGTGAAAAAGACAGTTATTGATAGCAAATAATTCACATTCATTTGAAAACTTACGTGTGTTATGCATTTCCCTAGACGTGGTGGTATATTGAATACACTTGGTACAGCATCAAGTTTCAATTTTTTTCTTTTATAACCTGGCATATTGAGGATGAGGTAATCTGATGGTAGAAAATGATCTTCGCATATTTTACTTGTCATTGAGGGATACCAATTTTCCCTTCCTACAGCGGTAATCCAAAGTTTCAAAATATCTGGGCGTTTAAAAGGAAACCTAAATTAAAGTAATATATAGCTATATAGCTTTTGAGGTTACAAAAAAAAAATTTATTCTTACGTGTGGAAACTCTTTGGCTTATTTTTATTGTGCTCATTGGAGCATCCTTTAACAACACAGTTCGAAACCATTGTTAATCGTCGTTAGAGTCAAATAATTTCATCAATTTTGCCCGAATGCAAACTGAACTGACCAGTGTGAACCACAGAATATCAAAGTTGTGAAAAAAGACACAAGTTAGGTTAGCCTAACCAGAGACTGGCCTAACTCCACAGCCTTTCTTTATTCAAAGCCCACAGCCCTCTTTAAACTGTTAAGAGGGCTATGGCCATAGTCTATGGCTATGGCCTAACCCAAAGTTGGCCTAACCCAAAGTTGGCCTAACCCAAAGTTGGCCTAACCCAAAGTTGGCCTAACCCAAAGTTGGCCTAACCCAAAGTTGGCCTAACCCAAAGTTGGCCTAACCCAAAGTTGGCCTAACCCAAAGTTAGCCTAACTCAAAGTTGGCCTAACCTACGCGAAACACGCAACTTGACCCAAGAGGAATGTGCCCAAGCGGTAGTTTTGCGAGAAGAAGGGTGGACATACACAAGAATTGCAGAAAGGTTTGGAGTTTCCCATACAAGTGTGTCCAGAATGTAGCAGCGATTCAGGGAGACAGGTATGAATGTCCGAAGACCAGGACAGGGTAGACCACGGGTAACAACTGCCATTCAAGAACGTTACTTGAGAGTTTCTTCGTTGAGACAACGGTTTGCAACCGCTCGCCTCCTTTAAATTCAGCATGAGCAAACTCATGAGGTGCAAATTAGCACTCAGACAATAAGAAATCGCCTCAGAGAATATGATTTAAGGCCTCGTGTCGCGGCAAGAGGCCCAGCTCTTATTTCCCCAGCCCATCGAAGGGCGCGTTTGGGTTTTGCGAGAGAGCATAACCATTGGGAAGAGGCCGATTGGGAAGAGTTCTCTTCACAGATGAGTCTAGATTCTGCCTCTACCATTGTGATCGACGTTCCCTTGTATACAGACGTCCACATGAAAGATATGCTCAGTGCAATTTCCTGAATACTACTGGTTTCGGGGGAGGTTCGATTATGGTATGGGGTGGAATATCTTTGACTGCTCGCACAGACCTAGTGGTCTTTGATAATGGAGCTATGAATGCTGATAAGTATATAAGGAACATTCTTGAAGAGCATGTAGTACTATTTGCCCCATACATTGTTGAAAATTTCATTTTTATGGACGATAATGCTAGACCCCATCGTGCGCGCATCGTTCAGGAGTACCTTGAAGTCTCTTGAATGGAATGGCCAGCAAGAAGTCCAGATCTCAATCCGATTGAGCAGGTTTGGGACAACCTCAATAGAAGGCTGAGAAGTTCAGAAAATCATCCAGCTACTCTTAATGACTTAGGAATCCAACTCGGAGAAATCTGGGAAGGATTAAATCAGAACATAGACTCTATGGATCAGAACATTTTAAGCACAGAACACTAATATACATAAGGGGTAATTAACGCAAGGGGTGGAAATACCAAGTATTAAATCACTTATCAGCATTTCAGTATTTTGAAAATTGTTCATTCTCTTCTTTCACATAAGATTCGGTGAAATCCTGAATTTTTCTTCCATTTAATGTGTCTTGTTTCGTTCAAAACCTTCCCGAGCGAACATAAAAAATAAGTTATTAAGTCAATGCAGAGTTAACTTTCATTAAAATTGAGATTTTCAGAATGTGCGTTAATTTTTTATTATTGCGCAGTGTATTATGTGTAACGTCAATAAAAACTCCTCATAATTCAATATTTTTTATTGAAGGAGGAATAATGTTCGGGTTAGAATTAGAAAGTGAAACACAACAATATTTCAAAACTCTTTAATGAGGAGGTGTAACGAAATGATATACAGTAAAATTTTGAAGATATGCATAATGAGGTTTAATTCAAAAAATAATTTTTATGAAGCCCAGCATCGTCAAATCATTGGATTGAGAACATGCTCTAAAAGGTAAAAATTTTCGTAACATATTATGGACCTAACTGATTTTATTTGTACTATCAGGCTCCCAACACCCCTCCACCTTAACCAGAATGTATATTCACTAAAATTTTAAGTCGAGAATAATTACAATTATACAAATATCACACTCATCCACTCCATAAAAAATTTACAGTTCATTCACATAACCTTTCACATTCATACATAGACAGTCTCGACGGTTGGTTCAGTAATCACAGGTTGTAGCTTCCATTTTTCCTATATTTGGGTGTTTGTGAGGGCATGCTGTGTGTCTAGTGAAGGATATTGATATTTATGAATAATGAAATTATTTATTATTACTAAGCCCGTGGAAATAGCAAAAAAAGCATACATACATAGTTGAATTGGTAATCTTGAGAGATCTCTTCTCTTTATACAAGTACCAGAAGAAATTATTTTTTATTTGGAGAATATGATTGTTTCCCAACTTTCCTCTTCTTACTTATCTGCTCATTATCTTTTATCATTCTACTCTTTAATGTCGATATTTCTGACAAAAATTTGTGCAAATTGTCACCACTCAATTGGTTGATGAATCCAATGAATTGCTCTCCAGCAATCTGAAAATATAATTGTTACATTGATACAAAGTCGACAAATTTTTTGATGAAGACCTTTCTTATTTTTTCATCAGTATTTATTGATGTTTTATTTTGTTTCTCCTGCATAAAATTATTGAATTCATCTTTGTACTTCAGATTACTTCCTGAAGACTCATCCGAGTCATCCATAATTGCATTATTACCGTCATCCTCAGAGTCACCTAGAATTATTCAAGACTATGTCCTCCACCATGAAAAATTGTAAACAATAATTTATACATTACGCACAAGAATAGCTATACACATGCGAATGTAATAACCAATTTCTTCAAATAAAAGAGCAAAATTTTTTCCCTACTGATCCATTCATTACCTTTCGAAGTTTCTGCTTCCATATCATAATCATGCCTTATTTTGTTTATTTTATGTTTTCTCGCCAAATATTCTAAATTTGCCCTCGTTATAATATTTAATCTTTCCAATTTTTCATTTTGTACTGTATTCCTAGCATCTTTCATTATCCTCTCTTTTGGTATACCAGCAGCCAATTTTTTGACCAGAAGGTTCTGTTGAAATTTTGACAGTCTTTTTTTCCTAAGGTCATCATCATGCCCCACATGTGTTTCAACAAATGTAACTGAATACGAGCCTAAATGAAAAGAGAGGACTCAAATCTTGGAAATGCTTTATCTATTGACGTTACCATCTTTTGAAATTCTGACTGTTATTCTTGAAGGACAAACTCCCTGAATATGGATACTACTTGCAATCTTCCTCTTGCGTTTCTCACAAACACTTTCATATCCTGAAATCGAGGACTGTTTAATCGTCACAGACTTCCTAAAAATCAATTTACCTCTATGATTACTTCTATTGCAATTGTAATATGCAATTGTATCCCCTTTCGTTGTTTTGCAAGTCCTAATAAAAGCATAATCCACTTCTCTGTTTTCTTTTCCTCTCCATGCCTCAAACTCTTTGCTACTCCTAAAATGAAAAATACTTTCTTTGACGAGTATATCATGAATTGTTTTCAAATGATTCTCATAATTTCTGTAACTAAAGAACTTGTCTCTATTCTCAGCAGGACAAAGACAACACAATACATGTTGATTCTTGTCTTTTTGAATGTCCTCATTATGGATTTGCCGAAGGTGTCTATTCTTTGCAGATATACTGCTGAACACTTTTTGGCATATTGCACAAACCAGGGGTTTCGTTCTGAAAGAAATTAGGGCATTTACTAAAAACTATATGTAAAATATATAATAAAAACTGCTAGATACATAATATCGAATTATAGAAACCCACTCATTATTATTATGTACTTCCATCACAGATTCCATCATTCACACCAAATTCGAATAGCTCGCTATCGTCGTTTGAAAATATTAAGCAATAAAAAGTAAAAACTGATTTTTGAAAATAAATGCACATTTCATGCGTTTCATGAATGCTGCGCGCGAAAATCGGGTTGACAGTTGACGTTAGTATATAGTTATATATATGTGTTCTATGGTTCGGATCAAACCCTAGTACTCTGACTACTCTGTAATCTGTGAACATGTTATCAAGATGTGATAACCAGAGACAAGAGTGGTGATAACACAAGGGTGGATTTCACCCCGTTATCCCCAGCGTAAGAACACACTGCCCAATCGAAGGCTACTGTAAATGCAGATTTTTTCTATATATTCACATTTTGAAGAAATCACGATAACAACTCCGTAGAGCGGAAAAACCACTTAAGGGTGGATTTCACCCCATTAAACCCTGCGTAAATGCAGATTTTTTCTATATATTCACATTTTGAAGAAATCACGATAACAACTCTGTAGAGCGGAAAAACCACTTAAGGGTGGATTTCAGCCCGTTAAACCCTGCGTAAGAAAGCAAGACTATGCCCAATCGAAGGCTACTATAATGCAGATTTTTTCTATACAGGGTGGTCCAGATCGTAATCAAGAAATTTTAACCACGTATTCTACATCAAAAATAAGCCCTAGTTTGTCATATAAACATATGTCGAGAAATGTTTCCTCTGCGACATACGGAGTGTTAAAATTATAGAAAAAAAATGTTTTTTAATGATATCTTTCAAACTGCTTGAAATATTTTTATGAAATTTGAGACATAGTTTTTGAGCGTCAAGGAGCGCTTTTTGCATATTATTTTCTCTTTTCAATTCTACCAGTGGCATCCGGATTGCAGCGAGACTGAATATTTTCAGATAAAAAAATGATACGCCACTGGGTTTTCCGACAATAAAAATTACTATTTAAATCCTTATTTAATTTGGAGCAAATTCGGTTCCGTGACTTTTTGCTGTACGAGGCACCGTTTCCGTTTAAAAAAATAAAACACATTTTCATGCAAGAAGATATCCGGCTTGTTCCTGATTCGTAAAACAAAAAGGCATTTAGTTGTTAAAGAGAAACTGACTTATCAGTGTGATAAATTACTGTCAAACTTCAAATAAATCTTCGAAGCTGACAACAGTTTTTTCTCCATAGCACACTTTGCTTTCCACAATAAAAGGAAAATAACTGTTTTTTATGGTTATGCTTGTATTGAACTGAAACGAGTAATTGGAAACCAAAATTGTCATTTAAGTTTTTTAATCAGATTATTCTACCTTGAGGAGTTGGGTGTGTGTTGAATTTATTTAATCTTAGAAAATTGCTACAAAACCGTAGTAAGCTTTTTATTGCTATATCAAATTTTGGCGATTTCTTCATGCATGAGAATGTTTTTTATTTTTTTAACCGGAAACGCTGCCTCGTACAGTGAAAAGTCAAGAGACCAAAATTGCTCCAAATTAAATAAGGATTTGAACAGTAATTTTTTTGTCGGAAAAACCAGTGGCGTATCATTTGTTTTTTCTGAAAA
Organism: Coccinella septempunctata; assembly: GCF_907165205.1. Lineage (NCBI taxonomy): Eukaryota > Metazoa > Arthropoda > Insecta > Coleoptera > Coccinellidae > Coccinella > Coccinella septempunctata. Next base: position 4,808,140 of record NC_058190.1, on the reverse strand, counting down.
TATTCAGTCTCGCTGCAGTACGGACGTCACTAGTAGAATAGAAAAGAAATTATATTATGCAAAAAGTGCTCCTTGACGCTCAAAACCTATGTCTCAAATTTCATAAGAATATTTCAAGGAGTGTGAAAGTTATCAATAAAAAACATTTTTTTTTCTGTAAATTAAAACCCCGTATCTCGGAATTTCTCGACATATGTTTATATGACATACTAGGGCTTATTTTTGATGTAGAATACGTGGTTAAAATTTCTTGGTTACGATCTAGACCACCCTGTATATTCATATTTTGAAAAAATCACCATATAACAACCCCGTAGAGCGGAAAAACCACTCAAGGGTGGATTTCACCCCGTTAAACCCTGCGTAAGAAAGCAAGACAACTCTAAAAGAACTTTCTTTTAGAGTTCAATGCCGCCTCCTAATTTTACCGGCTATCTTCACGTAGGTCTCTTGAGTTTCATGTTTCATGTAAGAAGTAACCAAAGGTTACTCTTTGATATAGGTAGCGAAAGCTTTGTAACGTGGTCTCCTCGGAGAAAACTTATCTCGAGCGCCAGCTATTCTTTTCACTAGGAAGAATAGCAAACCTACCAGAGTAGCTGCTAGTCGGAGACAGAGTTCGCTGTTATCTAGGGTGGTAGCGATAACGAAGTAGTCAAAATTAAATTATGTACCAGTTTATTCACACCTTCGGAAAATGATTATATAAACAACGGAAATATGTGTAGGTATGAAATATGAGCGAATCGATCAGCAAACATACATTCGGAAAATTCGATCCGATCACGAGCACTTTATAAAGTTTATACCGTGAAGTGAAAAATCAACGGTTGTTCAATAAAATATGCCAACCAGAACTGATGAAATGGATACTAAGGATGACCTCTCGAAGTGAAATGACTCGCTATACGGTATCGGGATGTAATTAATTGTATTTCTCCAGAAATGAAAGAAACACCAGGGCGGATCTACTCGAGACTTTTATTCGCTACCCCAAGGGCTACGCTCCATGACTGATAGCGATGAAAAGGTCTATTTTTAGCGCAACTACGGGATTTCACTGACGACGAGCGGTATCTCTTATTCTCTACCCCAAGGGCTTACGCACCATAACTGATAGAAAAGAAGAGATTTCGATTTCAACACTTATGATGCGGAACGCGAACAGGGGGTTGACGGGACTTTCTCTTCACTACCCCAAGGGCTTACGCACCATGACTGATAGCGAAGGGAAAAGTCAGACTCGCGAAACAGGGTAAAGTACGGCAAAAGATAACAGAAAGCGATACAGTACAGCAGTGTCAAAGAAGTAACCGGTGTAGGTCTAATGAAATACTGAACGGTAAAGACGGGGACCTACCTACTTTATTTATGACGCGGTACGCGAACAGGGAGTTGACGGGACTTTCTCTTCACTACCCCAAGGGCTTACGCACCATGACTGATAGCGAAGGGAAAGGTCAGACTCGCGAAACAGGGTAAAGTACGGCAAAAGATAACAGAAAGCGATACAGTACAGCAGTGTCAAAGAAGTAACCGGTGTAGGTCTAATAAAGAAACTGAACGGTAAAGACGGGGACCTACCTCCTTTATTTCAGGCACTCGCGGAAAACAAACGAAAACTAAAAATTAATTCCAAAGAGCACTAACTTCGTAATACAAAATTTATTCTAAATTCGCTGAACGGCTTGTCGTGCACAAAATTAAAGTCGAATCGCAGAGAAAAGAGAGTACCGAGCGTAAAAGTGAAAAAAGAGACTAAAGAGTAAAAAAGGCAGGCGCGGGGGAAAATCTGCTTTTATAGGAAAATCCCCCCACACGTTAAAAATCTGAAAATTCCAGAATGCGACAAGAATGAAAAACGTCGTCAGCTCCGGTTTATCGCATATCAACATCAGAAAAACGTCGAAATCTTCAACGGCATGCAAGAAAATCAACGTTAAACACAGATAAACGGTTTTTTACATTTACTCTGCCTATCGGAATGAACGTACTGAATATTTGAGAATTAAATATTTTCAAAGGCGGAAATGTGAAATGAAAGGAATGCACTAAAATGACCTCCAATTTTTCTTAGGAAACTGGAGATCATTACAGCTTCTTTAGCCTATGCAACAATGGAACAATGTAAAACCGAACTATAAATTGTCCAAATTCAAATTATTTCATACTTTCGTGTTCCGATACAGAATCTTCTTTCGGAAATTAGCATGCAAAATGTAATTTTTTGTTGGCGTCGAAGAAAATGCATATTTACTTACCACTAAAAATATGTTATCAGAATTGCTTCCTGATGAATTCATAAGTGGGTGTTCAGTTTTTGTTTTCTATTCCACTTACATAATACATAATACATTTCAAAATGAAACTGGGCTTTTCTGAAGAGAAAATTCAAATTAATTCAATATACTGAAATTGATTTGTCATCAGATTTGCAATAATATCATATATTTCTGTATATAAATCCATTTCAATTTCCGTACATCAGTATGAAAATTATTAGTATCTATAAGCGTCAGTTAATTTGAAACGACATGGCTTATGTACGATTGTAGACTTCGGTTTGTCAATTGCTATTATGTTTCTGGCCGACTTTGTGGTGCCCAGTTGACAGTATTCGGTGCAGTACATTCCAGGTGCGGCAAGATTTTGCCATGCCGATGATCCAGATAAAGACTCTGGAAATTCTTCTCCTGGAGCCTGTATATATGGTGCCAGGTCAGATTTAGAATTGATCTGATAATTTGACGAGTATTCCGTTGTTATTCCGCTGAAATGATAACAGAGCAAGGTGAGATTACCCAATCCAACCCCGAAAATAAGACCTGATGATATAGATTCTGAGTATTTCAGTTCTATACAGAGTAACTATAAAGCAACGCACAGAATTAGTTAATTGAAGTTAAAGCTCTCGGCGCTGCTGGAATATTCTCGAACATGAGCGAAACGATATAAAAGATACGCACGGTGGATCCCTGGGCAGTTAGTGTTCCGAATAGAGTGGAGTGGCTTGTTCGATTCCGGCAGAAACACTTGATGATTTTCATGTATATTATACAGGGTGTTTCATGAGTCGTTGGCCATAGCCTAATGGCTAAATTTGCGATAGCCATTACTCTGGACTGCAAGGTCCGATTTCGATCAAATTTTATGGGTTTGTTCACTTCAGAATGCTCTTCCAAACGTTTCATGAAATATCAATATTTTCAGGGCAGTACTCAGAATATCGTGATTTTTTCATTCAAGCCCCAAAATCTATATTTTTTACATCTCTTACAGAAATTTCGATATTGCCATGAAAAACTACATAATTTATTCTGAGAAATTCAATTTTCACTTTGCATGGCGCATTTGTCACAAGGGAATAGGAACCGGACGAATTCATATTTTATGTCATTTTTTTCGAAATACGGTCCTGTTTTTATTCCTTCGATGATAATATTTATTGTCTTTTGCCGGGATTCTGAGTTATTTCAAATTCTGTTTTTAAACCCTCAGCACATACTGAGTGTTCGAAAAAAAGTGTTTAAAAGTATGCAAAGTAGAGCTGTGAATTCTTTTGAAATTATATATTCAATTTAGATACAAATGATGTAAACCATCTTGATCTTGGAAAATATAATCCGTAAGTGTATTTGTTTCATAACACACATATACTTCATTCAAATTTATTTTAGCAGTCGGTTGGCCATGAAATAATTTTCTCAAGTTTTTGTAACTAGAACGGAGTAAGGTTGGCACTCATGAAATGTCGTTGATGTCATAACGCCGTTGCCACAACTAATATCAATTTTTATTACGAAAATGCCGAAAGTGATTGAAAAAAGAGACAGGGTTTCAGGAAGTGCTATTTAGAATTCAGGTCCGCTCATTCAAATAGTTATACCCTGATATTCTAAAATCTACAATACGTCAGACGGTAGCGAACATATTCAATGTAAGAGAATTTAGATAATGTTTCATCTGAATCTAAACGACTTATATTTCAGCTGAATATTTCCACAATCAGAAAGATTGTGAATGAAGAGGACGACAAAGAATTTCCTTCTATTGGGAGACCCAAAAAAGTGGTGGCATTTGAGAATTTTATGTTTGAGTGAATTAATGCGAAAAGTTTACTACAGGATTTTCGATAATAAATGTCATCGGAGAATAAGTTCCCTAAAATGGGTTGTTCTATTTTTCATTTGACTTGTCCTATACAATAAATACCTAATTATTATTATTACATCATTGTATTAAAATGAATAGCCACAAATACGCGCAAGTTGCCCTGTTACTTGTTTATTGTGAAATTATTATGTGAAATTTTTGTTCAAAGGTGAAGTTATTCATCTTAACTTGAAACCTCCTTCAATTCCTTTTACTTATTATGTTGATGTAAGATGATTTTTGCTGAAGAATTTAACATTCTTGTAATTATCTGTTAATTCCTCCAGGAGATACCCATTCCCAACCACTGCATCATATGCATTTCATCTTCTGGTTAATATTTTTGAAATCTAAAAATGATGTAAGCCAAAAGAAGATAACGAACATCAACTCTCCTTAAGCTAGTGCATATTATGATATTATACTGATCTCTTGTATTTTCCATGCAAATAACTGGATTTGGTATGCCTTCAATCAGTTTGTATAAACTTCAATTATGTTCGTCACATATTTTCCGAAGAGATTCGACATTGTGATGAAATACGTAATATTAGAAACTTTTACGTAGAACGGGCAACATAGCGTTGATTTAAAATCCAAAAATGTTTTGACAAGCTTCATAACCCCACATTTTCGTACGATACAGAGCGAAATGTGTCAAATTTCCATGGCCAACCGACTGCTAAAATAAAAGTGAATGAAGTATAAGTATTAAAATTTATTCTTCAACAATGAAAATGTAGGTACTATTATGAGATGTTCGAAATGGAGTGCTTCTATCTCGACAGATTTCTTAGCGCTTAAAATTAGATTATTTATTTCCCTTCTTATCATATCTGGATTTTGTTTAACTTCTGCACAGGCTTCTTCTATCCTCTTCCGCAAATGCTCTCGTGAAGTCAGAAGTGTCTGTTACTTTTTCACGCACACTCAGTGGGAACTGAGGGTTTAAAATGAAAAAGAGTTGAACAGAATTTAAAAAATTTAAATTCTCGACCGACGACAATGAATGCATCACCAAAGGTATAAAAAGAGGACCGCATTACGAATAAATGACATAAAACATGAAATCGTTCGGTTCCTTCATTGTTGTTTTATGAAGATAAATAAAAAGGTTATGGTTTTTCGGAAGAATAAATTTTAACAGATATGTGTGTTATGAAGCAAATACACTCACGGATTATATTTTCCAAGATAGTTTAGATCAATTGTATCTAAATTCAATATGTAATTTCAGAGAATTCACAGCTCGACTTGGCATACTTTTAAACACTTTTTTACGAACATTCAGTATGTGCTGAGGGTTTAAAATGAAGAAGAATTGAACCGAATTCAAAATCCCGCCAAAGGACAATGAATATTATCACCAAAGGAATAAAAACAGGACAGTGTTTCGAAAAAAATGACATAAAATATGAATTCGTCCGGTTCCTATTACCTTTTGACAAGTGTGCCATGCAAAGTGAAAACTGAATTCTTTAAAAAGGGTTATTAGTTTTTCATGGCAGGAACGAAATTTCTGTTACGGATGTGACAAATATATAAAAAATATATAAAAATAGTTTTTCATGGCAGGAACGAAATTTCTGTTAGGGATGTGAAAAATATAGATTCTGGAGCTTGAATGAAAAATCATGATATTCTGAGTACTGCCCTGAAAATATTGTAACGTTTTCTTCGCTTGATTAAAACGTCCAACTTATTAAAATTATTTATTTACACTTAATACACACTTATAACTCACAAACTAACTATCACACTACTATTTATTTCCACTCTTGTTTATTTGCACTAGTCGCTTGCACTGTTACTGTACTTGTACCTCCTACCTGCTCCTCCGCTGGGCTTATATAGGCGCCGGAAACATTCAGGTAGATTCGCGGTTATTCTGGAAGCTCTCGACCGCTCTGGTTCTCGAAATGTCCGACCGCAAGGGCCGGACTGGTTACACTGTCCCCTCCTTAAGCCTGTTCTGTCCCAGAACAGATTTAGTGAATTCCTCCGAGGACCGTGGCGAAACTTGCACTCATCACCATTCCTACAGTAGCCTATCTGATGGAAGTAGCACTCCACAGTTTTTCCAGGCTCCCTGGCCTGCTTTGGGTTGAAACTGCATACCAGGATCCGTATACCAGTCCCCTGAAATACCACCTCCAGCATGCTTCGCACAACTCGCCAATTCAGCTGGTCCAATCCACAACCGAGCTTGGGAACAGCTAATTTCCTAACTCCAAAGCGTTGAAGGTCTTCTTTCAAGCTATGCAGTGCCGTCCATAGATTCTGATAGGTTGGCTTCTGATAGGAATGTTGCTTTGTGACTAAGTAATAAATGAACCGACCTTCAGCCTTCAATTTCAAAACTTTCCCGATTCTTGGCTGCTGTCGCAATAGTTGTTCCTGACGTCCAAATTTATTTCTGAATACTCTGGCTATTCCTTTGCTCATACGAAGGTCCTCCGCTACGCAATGAGCGAGAGAGTATTCCTCAGACACGGTAAAGAGATCTTGATGTACTTCCTGTGTAACGTCGAACCGTGCAACGCGTGTCTCACCATAACAATCCATAAACTTCTGGTAATCGCTGCTACCTTGCATCGGGGCTTCCACAAGACGTACCTCTTCTTCGTCCTGCGCGTACGGGGCTAATCGGTTGAAATGGACAACCTTTGGTTTTCCTCTGGGGAGCTTCCTTATCCGGTAAACTACATCATTTATCCTCTTGATTATTTCATACGGTCCCTCCCACTGTTTCTGCAGCTTTGGTGAAAAACCTTTCCTCCTTTGTGGATTATGTAGCCACACCAGATCTCCAGTGGCGAATCCACCTTCAATAGCCTTGATGTCGTAGCGCATTTTCATTCGGTCACTTGCTTGCTGCATTTGATTGCGCACCTTGCCATGTATGTAATCCAGCTTGTTCCTTAATTTACTAACGTAGTCCTCCCCAGCTACGTCTTCTCCAGGCTTACATCCAAACTCTAAGTCGCAAGGCAGTCTTATTTCTCGGCCGAACATTATACTGGATGGAGTTTCCTTGGTAGATTCTTGAACCGAAGATCTATATGCCATGGTGAATAGATGTAAATATTCATCCCAATCCCGCTGGTGATCAGAAACTACTTTGGTTAGATGTTTTCCCATGGTCCGATTCATTCGTTCGACCATGCCGTCTGATTGTGGATGAAGAGGTGTAGTCCTTGTTTTGTGAATTCCCAATTTGCTGCATACTTCTTGGAATAACTTCGATTCAAAATTTCGGCCTTGATCACAATGCAGCTCCAGAGGTATTCCAAATCTGCAGAAGAATTCTCTGACCAATTTATCAGCTACCGTACTTGCCTCTTGATGAGGAATACCGTAGGCTTCCACCCATTTCGTGAAATAGTCCATCGCTACCAAAATGTACTTGTTTCCATGGTCTGTTTCGGGAAAGGGGCCAGCGATGTCGATAGCTACTCGTTCCATGGGGGATCCGACGTTATATTGCCTCATTGGTGCTTTTCCTTTACCATAAGGTCCGTTAGCAGCAGCACAAACCTTGCATCTTCTACACCAATCTTTAACGTCCCTCTTACAATTTAGCCAATAAAATCGCTGCCTGACTTTTTCCAACGTCTTGGTTATCCCGAAATGTCCACCTGAAGTTCCATTATGTAGTCTGGTCAGAATGTCTGTCACACGGCTCTTTGGCACAATCAACTGAAGTCTCTGCTCAGTTCCATCTTCATTTTCCCAACAACGTTTCAGAAGACCTCCATCAATCTTCAATGTTTCCCATTGTGCCCAATACGACTTTACATTCTGGCTCAGTCTGGATACTTCTTCCCAAGTAGGTCGTCTACCGCTCTTCTTCCAACTCAGGATTACTTTCAAGTCGTTATCTTCCTCTTGTGCTCTTTGAATTTCTTCAGGTAGCCAGTCGTCTTCGATTACGGTGGTCCGCCTTAAATCGATCTTTTCTTCCAGGCGCGAACAATGGCTACAATTCTCGGGACAAGGTCTTCTTGATAACGCGTCTGCATTGCGATGGCTAGTCCCCGCTCTGTGTTCAGTGTCAAAGTCATACTCTTGCAGCCTCTCAATCCATCTAGCCACTTGTCCTTCCGGGTTCTTGAAACTCAGGAGCCATTTCAAAGCAGCATGGTCCGTTCTTAGTAAGAATTTCCTTCCGTACAAATATTTGTAGAAATGTTCTACGGACTTGATGACTGCTAAAAGTTCCCTCCTGGTCACGCAATAATTCCGTTCTGGTTTGGACAACACCTTGCTGAAGTACCCGATGACTCTTTCCTGTCCATCCTGGACTTGCGATAGAACGCCGCCAATGGCTGTATTACTGGCGTCGGTGTCGAGCACAAATTCACCTTCAGCCCTTGCGTAACTCAGAACTGGAGCTGTGACCAGAGCCTTTTTCAATCGTTCGAAGGCTTCAGCGCAATCATCGGACCATATGTACTCCTGTCCATCTTCCGTCAATTTCGTCAGCGGCTTGGCAACGTTGGCAAAACCAGATACAAATCTTCTATAATAAGTGCAAAGGCCTAAGAAACTCCGCAACTCACTCTTGTCTTTCGGTATAGGCCATTCCTGCACTGCCTTGATCTTATCCGGATCAACTTTCACACCTCCCCGTGAAACTACGTGTCCTAAATATTTCACTTCTGTTCGAAACAGATTACACTTTTTAGGACTTAGCTTTAGGTTGGCATCACGAAGTCGCTGGAAAACCTCGGATAGGTTGTGTAGGTGATCTTGGAATGATTTTCCCACTACTATCACATCATCCAGATACACCAGACAAGTTTTCCAGGAGAGCCCTCTCAATATTGTCTCCATCAGACGTTCAAATGTGGCAGGAGCATTGCATAGACCGAAAGGCATGACTTTAAACTGCCACAGACCTGTTCCAATACTGAAGGCAGTTTTTTCTTTATCCTTTGGATCCAAGCCAACCTGCCAATATCCACTCTTCAGATCCAAGGTGGAAAACCAACGTGATCCCGAGAGTGTGTCCAGGGTATCGTCAGAGGGCTCGATTACTCTCACGCAGCCACTCCTCGTTACATCCTCACACCTACCAGTCACTATGCCTTCAGTTCGCCCTGGCAACGTGATGTCCTCGGTCAGTCGAATCCGATATATCTTGTCGTCCACATCATTGAATGGAATCTCTTCACTTCCTAGCCGAAGTACATCACTCTTCATATCCAATTGACATCCAAGCTTCTTAACAAGGTCCAATCCCAGAATAACTTCTTCCGTGATTCCAGCTACCAGAACTTCGTGGCTAGCTGTTGTGTTTCCCAATTCAATAGTGGAGACGATCGATCCATAAGTCGGTATTTCCTGTCCAGATGCAGTTCGAAGTTTGATCCTAACTGGGCGAATCTTGAATCCTTCAGCAATTTCTGGACGCACAATGGTTTTAGTCGAGCCAGTGTCTACCAGTATTTTCACATTTCGATCATTTATCTTTCCAGGGATAACTATGCTTGATAAATCCTTAGACATTATTCCTCGGATTATCACTTCGGGTGCATTTTTGGCTTGGGTCGATTTATGCCCCTTATCACCGACCCCTTTTAGTTTCCCTGCTGAGACTCTTTTTCCAATTCTGGACAGTTTCGCTTAAAATGCCCACTTTTGTTGCAGTTCCAGCACACAGCATCCTTTTTCCTAACTTGTGATATTCTGCGGATTTCTTCTCTGACAATGTCCTGAATAGATCGGTCTGTGTCTTGGACTTGTCTTACACGAAGGTGTCCTCTATGTGAAGCTTGCTTTGCTGCCTCAATTTCTAAAGCCTGGGCTAAGGCATCATCAATGGTTCTAGGGCGTGCTAGTCTCAGGGCTTGTTGTATTTCGCTATCCTTTATCCCATCCACGAATGTCTGGATTGATAGCTGTTCCAGGAAGCTATCTGGAGCAGATGGATAAGCCAGCCTGACTAATCTCGCCACATCAGCTTCAAACTCCTGGAGATTTTCCCCTGTTTTCTGCACTCGGTTCTTTATTTGTGCATGGTATACTTGTTGTAAATGAGCATCACCATATCTCATCTGAAGTTTCGATGTAAGAACTTAGTAACAGGCTTGTTGACTCTCCGGGATCGTCTGCAGAATGTTGAGTGCCTCTCCTCGTAGAGCTATTATTAATGCCGTGGCTTTTTCGTTATCGTTCCAATTGTTCGCCAGCGCAGCAGCTTCAAACTGTTTTTGGTATGTCGACCAGGGTATTTTTCCATCAAAAGTTGGAGGCTTGATCTTCATTCTACTACCTTCGCCGTCATTTTCCGCTTTCGCTGTGCTGTAGGGTGTTGAAGCCAGAATATCTGTTCTGTTTGACATTCTTTTCAAGGAATCTATGAACTTGGAATGATGTTCAATTATTCCTGCCATTTCTTCAAACTTTCCGTTAACCTTGTCAAACTTTTCATCAACTTCGTCAAATTTTCCACTCACTATATCGAATCTCTCGTCCACTTTATCGAATTTTTCATTTATGGTTTCCAGTTTCTCATCCAATTTGTCTGTAAGTTGACTCACCACATCATTACAATTCTCCCTAATCTGGTCCATTTTCTCATTTAATTTCTCATCAATTTTCTCATTTAATCTTCTGGAATTTTCTTCCATTTGTTCATTCAACTTACATGAGTTCTCGTCCATTTTCTCATTCAACTTACAAGAGTTCTCGTCCATTTTCTCATTCAGTTTTCGAGAATTTTCTTCCATTCTTTCGTTCATCTTACTCAAAAAGTCCATTACCGCTTGAGTCTCCATTGCGTTCTGTAATCTTGTGGTCACTGGCATGAACAAATAACCGAAAATATTTATTTAATTCGAGCGATGTTTCACCTCACACGTGACACCAATGTAACGTTTTCTTCGCTTGATTAAAACGTCCAACTTATTAAAATTATTTATTTACACTTAATACACACTTATAACTCACAAACTAACTATCACACTACTATTTATTTCCACTCTTGTTTATTTGCACTAGTCGCTTGCACTGTTACTGTACTTGTACCTCCTACCTGCTCCTCCGCTGGGCTTATATAGGCGCCGGAAACATTCAGGTAGATTCGCGGTTATTCTGGAAGCTCTCGACCGCTCTGGTTCTCGAAATGTCCGACGGCAAGGGCCGGACTGGTTACAATATTGATATTTCATCAACCGCTTAGAAGACCTTCCTAAAGTGAACAAACCCATAGAATTCGATCGAAATCGGACCTTGCATTCCAGAGTTATGGCTATCGCAAATTTAGGTCAATATTCATTAATCACCCCGTATCTCCGAAACTAATAGCCTTAGGATACAAAACAAGCAAGTTTTCTGAAAGGCCTAGATGACCTGCATTCACCATTAGGCCATGGCCAACGACTCATGAAACACTCTGTATACGTTTATTCTTATATTAGACGGAATAATATTCACTACTTATACTTACGAGTGGGGTACTCTGTGCACAATCTTTGGTAAATTTCTATTTGGAAACTGGTGCTTGAAAGGGACATGATCTATAACACTCTTATTTCCACTGGCAGGGGGCAACGTTTCATCGAAACCCTTAGACAAAATAGAAGTTGTTAAATTAATATCAAATATACTTACAGGTTGTTGGGCAGCCCAAGAGGGAAATTCGGGGTTTACTCGAGCGTGTCAGATTAAAATAAAGAGAGATATCTTGGACCCTATAGGGGGAATTGTCTACGACAGCCTGTCATAATAGTAAAAAAAAAACAAGCATTAGCTGTATTCGGGTTCGGCTTTTGGACGGTCCGAGAATTGTTCTAGGACTGCGCAAAACTGTTGCGCCCTAGTATAAAATCCTCTGCGCAGTTCTAGAACCATCCTCGGACCGTCCAAAAGCCGAACCCGAATACAGCTATTGTACATTGCATCCCATTTTGGGTGAGACAGCCAGGTTTCTCTATGGCTTGCTATTTAAGATAGAGCCTTGCGGTTTTTACGTTCCTGTCCTATTTTTTTGTGAAACTTAACCCTCTAATACCCAAGTCCGCCTTGAGACTGGTTGCATATAAGTGGATACAAAATTATTCTGCCCATGTCCGCCTTCAGTATAGGTTCATTTTGTGAGTATACAAGTGTTAATGTAAATCAGTTAACTATTTGCGAAAAAAAGATGTAGATTACATAAGCTAATTTGAAACTATACGGAAATAATTTTAAAAAAGAAAAAAAAACTTGAGCATTAGAGGGTTAAGTTGTCCTAATCAGATTTTGCATAACTGTTTCCGTTTATGAGATACAGGGCGATTTTGGAAATTGATACTTTTCGGGCCCTTCCTTTATCTCCGAAGGTATTAAAACTAATGCTGAGCTAAAAACTACGTCTGATACAGAATTCTGCGTGGAATCCAGGGGCGTACTCAATATTTTTTTTCGAGGTATGATTCTGAAGATACGACAAAAACCTATATTTTTTTCAATGGTACACCCTGTATTTTATTACTTCGTTGAATTTGTTATTTTTTTCCTTCAAAATGACGTATAATATTATATAGGTAGGATGTTCAGAAATTCTAAAAAACACTAAAACATCACATAATGATGGTTTGTGTTAGTGGGCCATGGATTTCCCATATAAAAGATGAATCATCTGGATAATTTTCTTTTGTGATTTTTACTTATAGGATAGTAAGCGAACCAAGATAATAAACTCCATCACTAACACGAAAAACAAAACGTAGCTACCTACCTAGATGAAATATGAAATCATAATACAAATTATATACAGGAAGAAATACTTGAAATACCCAATAAAATATTTATCATTTATACAAATTTTCGCCCTAACATAATATCTTACTAATTGAACTGTTTAAATTGCTGCCCACTTTCGCTTATATACAGGGTGTTCCTAAATTGAACGTACAAACGAAAAGGGGAGATTCCTTAAGTGAGTTTAAGTAAAAAAAGTCCCATAAACATGGGGTCGCAAACGTTTCGTTTTCGAGATACAGAGTGTTGAAGTTTGAATTTTTTTCAAGTTTTTTTTCTCATAGTATCTACACTTCACAAGATATTCAACTGAAATTTGGCATAGATATTACATTTTAGAGTTCTCACCACGTGACATGGCAATTTCATATTCATATTTCATATTTTTTCTGGAACACTGACACCTGTTCTTCTACAGAACTTTTTTTTGGTGAGCAATTGTTAATTTGAAAAAAAGTAAAAAGAAGCTTTGTTCTTATACTAAACTTTTCGTTCTTTTGTAGTTTGGTCGTATCTACCAACGATTTCGAGAAAAAAAATTTTGAACGATTCTCTCGAAATTCTCGAAGAACAGGTGGCAGTGTTCCAGAAAAAATATCACCATGTGAATCTTCTATCGAAATTGCCATGTCACGTTGTGAGAACTCTAAAATGTAATATCTATGCGAAATTTCATTTGAATATCTTGTGAAGTGTAGATACTATGAGAAAAAAACTTGAAAAAAATTCAAACTTCAACACTCTGTATCACGAAAACGAAACGTTTGCGACCCCATGTTTATGGGACTTTTTTTTCTTAAACTCACTTAAGGAATCTCCCCTTTTTGTTTGTACGTTCAATTTAGGAACACCCTGTATAATTGGCAAACCTTTTCAATATATGGCTGAGTGCATTTAATATTAAAAAAGGGCGGTTTTGTAAATCCTGGAAAGCTGCTTCTGTTGATGCACTATGTTCTTCGGGACTGTTGTAGAAAGACAATAATAATTCATAGCGATGACAGCTAGATCAGATTTGTTTTTTCTCTCCAATATGCCTACTTGATAAAACAATGCTGCCAAATGCATATAGTAGCCATAATAACAACAAGGATGTTTTTATCAACCATGACCTATTACTTTTAATGATCAAAAGTAATAATTCTCTTCTTGAAACTTAGGAAATTCATGGCCCACTAACAAAAAATCATCATTATGTGATGTTTTAGTGTTTTTTAGCATTTCTGAACATCCTACCTATATAATATTATACATCATTTTGAAGGGAAAAAAATAACAAATTCAAGGAAGTATTAAAATACAGGGTGTTCCATTGAAAAAAATTTAGAGGTTTGTGTCGTATCTTCAAAATCATACCCCGAAAAAAAATTGAGTACGCCCCTGGATTCTACGAAGAATTCTGTATCAGACGCAGTTCTTAACTCAGCATTATTTCTAACAACTTCGGAGATAAAAAAATCGCCCTGTATCTCATAAATGGAAACATTTATACAAAATCCGATTGGGCCAACTTTAGTTTCAAAAAAAATAGGACAGGAACGTGAAAACCGCAAGGCTCTATCTTGAATATCAAGCGAGAAACCTGGCTGTCTCACCCAAGATGGGATGCACTGTACATACTCGAGCGTGTCAGAAAGATATATGTGTTTAATTATACGTTGAAAAGTATTTATGTATTCTCTTAATCAGAAAATTTAAGCGTGACGAAAATGTGTGGGAGGGCGCCAAACTTGCAAAAAAAGTCACCTTCACATTCTCGAGTGAGGTGACTTTTTTTTTTATTTTGAAGCTAATGACTCAAGGATAACGGAAAAAATATAATCTGACAGTTTCAGCAGGCCGAAACAATAAAAATTGGTCATAAATAAGGTCACAAAAATTAGTTTTTCTGAATTATCTGCTCCCCTAGGCTTCAAATTGTTTTTGCATCCATCATAAAAGCTGAAGACCATAACATTTTCTACAAATTTTGTCCGAAGCAATTTTCTCTACGTTTGAACGTTTTTGAGATATGAGGCGATGAATGTACATTAGACTGGGTTTCTACATTGACCTTGGCCTTTCGCATGTATGGCTAAGCTCCTCGCTCTTATCGCCCTGTAACTCGAAAACGGTTGAGAGTTTGTAAAATTGCTTCAGACAAAAATATAGAATTTTATTATCTTATCTTATTAACTTTCCCAATGAATACATGATTAGAGGTACAGGAAGGAAGATATTTATAAAAATGCCTTTTGATATCATCCTCAAACTGCCAGATTAATGGGTCAACACGTCTGCAACACTATACCGTAATCCATAACGATTTTTTTTTATTTTCAAAGGACCGCTGTGACCTTTCGTCACGTCCGAATGAAGAATTCGTTCATAGACAGCCATCTTTGTCTATCTCATGAAGATAGTGTATTTGTAGTCCTTTATTATCAACGCATATTTCAGTCGATGTTGCCAACTTGTGCAATAGAAACGAAGCGCTTTAAATTTTAAATACCCATGTTTATTTTTCATTTTTAAGTACTTAAAATAATTGTTTTTGGAGAACGGCTGGAATGGTCATTTCAAAACGTGACGTTTCGAAAATATTTCATAAAAAATACATTATTTTCGTCAGAAGGAGTATTACCTATTGTCAGTGTTTTGAAAAGTAACGTCCTTTGGGTCCACTTAACATAACCTCTAAAAATGTGACACGCTTGAAAAAAAAATTTTTTAATCCATTTTCAACCCTTCCGCACGGCTAGCCCCACCACGCAAACTGTCAGATTAACATTATTATCAGAGACACGTAGGGAATATACAGTATCCTAATCTGACACACTCTATATAGTATGTACATCAGACGATTCTTTTTTACTCTTTGAGAACCTGCAGACGCTTTCCCCACCGCTGAAAGTGCATACATCATAGAACCTTTTTTTCTTTCTACCATCTAATCTTCAAAATACTCTAGGTCTCCATGACGCTCGAGTAAATCCCGACTTAGCATAGTCGACTCCCCAACTATTTGAATACTTGTTTCTTACCGGCCATTTTCCATTGGTGTTGTAATATGTGGGAAAATCTTTCTTAGCGTTCTTGCACTGGGTTTTGTTGAACTGGATATGAGTACTCTTGTTGGTCGTCATGTAAGGATCCAACCACTTCCAAAAACCCGGGTTTTCTGGTCTCACTGGTGGTTGTTCATCTCTTCCGAGTCCTTGAACCTGTTCCAAACAGTTCGGAAAGTAACCCCCGAATCAAATAAAGTGAATGAACTGCTCGAAAAAGTTGAGGAAGTCCAGACATTTTGAGACCATTTCAGAAGTTTCCTTTTTTCACCAATCTTTTTAAAATGAGAAATATAAATGTGATATAACTCATTAATTTGCCCATTTCTTTATAAGTTTCACAGTTTCAGGAAAACTAATTTTTAGTACCTATTCTCAGTTTACTGAAAAATTGTTGAAAATAAAGGTCAGTATGGGTTCAGCTTCAGGTTTTCCCGAACATCAACCGCAGCATGACAACGCCTTTGCGTATACGAGGATGTATTGAAATAGTTATTTTCCTATCAAGTGCGGAAAGTGATACTTGCCCGCACGAAACTGCCGTTGCCCGAACGATGCGAAGCAGAGTTCGGGTAAGCAGTTGAGTGCGGGCAAGACACTTTACGCAAGAGTTAGGAACAATATTTTTTCTAGAAGCGCTTGAAATATTTAAATATATCCATTTCACGAAACAGATCATATCTCATTTGATTGATTCATATATAATGACAGACGTAATTCTGCATGTCATTACTATGGGTTTCTCATCGTTGACGTTCTATGCATAGAAACATGATAGAATTTAATTTACTCTATAATATTTGCGTGCGGGAAAAACCCCTGCTAATCCACTCCCGCACGCAAATGCGTGCGGGAAAGAAATAGCAGGCGTTTTTCCCGCACGTTTTGGGAAAGTGACTCTTTGCAACTTGGAATGCGTGCGGGAAAAAGGTTGAACGCGCACGCTTGTAGAAAAAATTCTTAGCCTACTATAAAACCAAACAAAATTTCAATATCAAAATAATTTATTACTCAACATATTTTCCTGTTAATTGGATACATTTATTACAGCGAACCTGCAACGTCTCTAGATCTTTCAAAAAAAATGTTTCTTCTTGCTCTGCAAACCAGACCACCGCAGCTTTTATTACCTCCACTTTGGAAGAAAATTTACGACCTTTCAAACTTTTTTTCAGTTGAGGAAAGAGATGATAGTCGGATGGAGCCAAATCTGGTAAATAAGGGGGGTGTTCTAGTAATTCAAACCCTAAATCACGAATTTTTTGCATTGCAACATCAGATTTGTGTGCAGGGGCGTTGTCCTACAAAAACAAACTACCTATGGATAGCTTTCCGCTTCTTTTCTCTTTTCCGTAGAGTGATCAGTAATGTCGAATAGTAATCTGCGGTTATTGTTCTACCTTTATCCAAAAAATTAATCAAGATTACTCCATGCCAATCCTAAAAACTGGAGCAAGTACTTTTCCAGCAGATTTTTGGACACGAAACTTCTTAGGAACCAGAGTGTCGCCTTTTCATCGATTGTTGCTTTGTTTCTGGATCGTAGAAATGTACCCACCTCTCATCCATAGTAACAATTCGGTTTAAGAAGTCTACATTGTTTTCAAATCGAGCACAGATCGCGATGCTTCTACCCTTGCACGCTTTTGGTCAACATTCAAACATTTGGGGATCCATTTTGCACCAATTTTTCTCCTGTCCAAATTGACGTGAATTATGTGATGAACGCGTTCGTATGAAATATCCAGTGCTTCAGATATCCGTTTCAGCCCAATTCGACGGTTTGATAGATCATGTAATGAACTGCATCGATATTTTCGGGGACTGACACAGAAACTATCCTTCCTGATCGGTCATCATCTTCAATGGAAAATTTACCTCTTTTGAGACTTGCAGTCAAATTTTTCACTATCTGCTTACCTCTTAACAGTCTTAACCCTTTTAAATACAGGTACTTGATGATGGCTTGATACTCCAATTTGTCGATTTTCACAATTTCGGTGGACATCTTCTTTCTTTTAAATTTTTAATTCATTGCGTAACTCTGGTTTACTTTTTTGACCTCAAACTTCACATTGACACTTCTAATGAGTTATTGTTCGTTGGTCTAGGCTAACTAGATATCAATGCATGGTCCTACTTACGATCGCACTGTTGAAGTAGCCTTATTCAATTTACATTCCGAGTTGCGGTTCAAGCCATCCGAGTTCTTGAAGTATATGTGGAGGTGGTTGATGAGAAATGAGAATCCAAAGTTCTTTGTAGCTGATCCCAAGCATATTTTGGGATTGAGGTCTGGCGACCGAGGGGAGGCAGTGCAAAATGCGGAATACCATAAATTTCTAGAGCTTCATCGACAATTCTCTCTCGATGGGGTGGCTCATTATTGTCCAGCTATAAGAAATTTGGACCAACTATAAGAATTTACTGACCGAAGGTAGCCAATGAAAAACCATCGAACAGTAGAATCACAAGTGTCATCTGTGAGACGACGTATAAGTGTCAGCTATGTGACGATCGATGATCAGAGAAAATTTACACCACTCACACCTTTGTTCGAGGGGAAGGGATCTCAGAGATCTGGGCACCTAGGATCACGGCAACAGTCGCAAAGTAAAGAAGATGGAAGGGCAAACATTTTTGAGGGCCGCAGGCGCGAGCCACAGCTCAGGTGTATCAGCCCGAAAAGGCGTATCAGCCCAAAATGCGAATCTATACGTAAAACAATAAATCGACAAGAACTTACCTGAAACTGAAAGAGCTATCAAATCAAACGAGGAGCAGAATAACCATTCATATATAAGAGATTGAAAATTTGATTTCTTATAAATGGACATTTGGTGGACAAGAATTGAGTCAAATTTCTGAACTCCGTCAACTTTTTTGGAACAGTTTATTAATACTCACAGGACAAACTGCTGATATAGCCGGTGGTATTACTTCTCTAGAGTCTAAGTTCAAATAGTTGATTCTGAAATTGTCCTTCATTTCGGATATTTTTGGTGTTATCGGCCTCGGCGGATGAGCAAACATCTATAAAAAAAATATACATACATAATATGGATGATACTTGTGAAGTTAATGATCGTGAAAGAGTATGAAACCATTTCAGGAACGCTAAAAATTTGAGGGTGAAACATGAAATTGGCAGATATCAATTCGTTTGCTGAGAGAAGGCAGGCGTTCTCAAAATTTCAAATATACAGGTAATGGACAGGGCGAAGTTAATAATCGCAAAAGAGTAATGAAACCATTTCAGGACGGCTGAAACTTTGATATTATATTATTCACATACTCAAAACTGGATCATCAAATTGGCAGACAACAATCATACATTTCTGGCTTAGTATTTCGAGAGTTTGAGGTCGTCTGCCCTCTTTCAGCAAGCTAATTAATGCCTGCCAATTTAATGATCCAGTTTTGAGTATTTGAATAATATAATATCAAAGTTTCAGCCTTCCTGGAATGGTTTCATTACTCTTTTGCGATCATTAAATTGAAAATTTTAGGGGTCTGCCTTCTCTTAGCAAGCGAATTGGTGTCTGCCAATTTCATGGTTGATTTATCAATCATCATTAATCGATTTAAGTGAGGCCTTCGACTCGGTGAATCGGAGAGCGCTATGGAAAATTATGGGACGCCTTGGAGTACCCGAAAAATTCTTAGCAGTGTGTAAAACCCTTCATACCAACAACACCTCTAGAATACAGCATAACGGCTCTACAACCGACCATTTCTCAACCAACTCTGGAATAAAACAAGGCTGCTTATTAGCGCCTTTACTGTTCAGCTGTACCGATAAATTGCTGACATGAGTATGTCTGTGAGAGGTGTTGGAATGAGATTCAGATTTGATGGAGGCCTGTTTAACCTGAAGCGCCTCAGAGCAAAAACCCGTTCAAAGGTTATCACGGAACTTCAATATGCAGACGACTGCGCACTTATAGCTAGCAGCCCAAGGGACCTACAGATAATGCTGGACACCTATAAACATATATACGAAGCTTTAAGGCCTTATATAGACTCAATATCGACAAATCCAAAAGCCTGGTAAGTCCGCCAGAAAGCCTTCAAACACATATCAGCCTGGACAATGAAACTCTAGAACAGGTCGAGCAGTTCAAATACTTGGGAAGCTTCATAAATACTAGGGCTAACCTAGACACGAAAATACACAACCGTATCAATTCGGCATTCTAGAAGCTAAAGGTCAGAGTGTTTCAAAATCACGACCTCAATCTGGAGAACAAGACAGCTGTTTACAAAGCAGTGGTCCTCCCAACGCTTCTTTACGGAAGCGAAAGCTGGACGCCAAATTGGCGACATATTAAACAGCTCGAACAAACGCAACAACGTCATCTAAGACAAATAATGCACATCAGATGGTTCCACAAAGTTTCGAATGCAGAAGTCTTGCAACGCGCGAGTTGTACAACAATTGAGACTCAAGTAACAAAGGCTCGACTCAGATGGAGCGGCCACATTCTGAGGATGCAAGACACAAGACTCCCCAAAATAGCTCTGTATGGCGAATTCACAGAGGGAGACCGGAAACAAGGAGGCCAGTATAAGCGGTTTAATGATATTATCCCCGTTTCTGTTTAAGCTAGGATGTTGAAATGAAAAACTTTATACCGACACTTTTTTTATAGCAATCCAGTGGCATACCATGATTTTTTCCAACAACTATATTTACTGAGCTGTAATATAAATATGTGTTTTTTCTTATGAAAATAGTAGGTAGTTTAAAATGACTTTGAAAAACTGAGGGCGATGTATGATATATTTCTGAGACGGTAAGAAAATGGCGATTCTTTCTAAGTCATTTTAAACTACATAAACATAAACATAAACATAAATTTATTCATCTCAAGTATATACAGATGATGTCAAGGTATAAGTCCAGTATAACACGTTACAATAAAGAATACAGTGCAACACGATCATCGACAAACAACACAAAAAAAATTTTTCCTTTCACAGGTACGACTAGAATTTATGATTTATGGGACAGAAATTCATCCATGGAGTAAAATGCATTTTCTTTCATATTTTTTAAATACGTCATCCGCCATAACATTATGCACCAAGTCATCGATGTAGAGGGCAAATAAGATTGGTCCAAGCACCGACCCTTGGGGTACTCCTCGACTAACTTTGCTTTTGGAAGATAACTTTCCATCAAGGTCCACTATTTGACTACGATCTTGCAGGTAAGATTTCATCAAACCAAGTGCTGTCCCTCGGACTCCAACATACTCCAATTTGGATAAGAGTTTTTGGTGATCCACGCAATCGAATGCCTTACTCAAATCCATGCAGGTTAACATCACTACTTCTGTGCTGTCTAGAGCCTCCATAATGAATTCCTTTCACTGGATCAGGGCTGTTATTGTGGATTTTCCTCTCCTGAAGCCATGTTGCCGACATGAAAGCAACATGCTTTTCTCTAAAAATGAGAGCAACCTTGTCTTGATAACTGTTCTCATACGAAAAAATACAATTTTATGTTATAGCTCAGCAAATAAATCTGTAGGAAAAAATCATAGTAAGCCACTGGATATTGCTATTAAAAAAGTTTCTCTATAATATTTTCATTCATTCTAGCACAAACAGAAACGGAGATAATGACCAAAGTTGAAATCGCCCAAATATCAATAATGTTGGCCTTAAACTCAAAAACAAAAGAAGATAGAGGAATGCAGTTGATGGCATTATTAGTTTCTCGAAAAAAGACGACCGTTATGTTCCATGGTTAAAAAGTTAAAGTATCACCAATTTTGCCCACCATGTACATACAATAAGGTATTGTGTTCTGAAACTCTGAGGGGGTCTGCCTTTTAAATTTCCGAAACGTACCTAAGGGCCGAATTTGAAAATGGGTTTTATTTTTGTCTACAAAATTTTGATAATCTCAATAGAAAATTTTTTTCCTTATTTTCATGTTTCATTGCAACCTTTTAATCACTTTATAAAGTCAATCCCCCTTCACATTTAAGATGTTAGGGGTTGATGTTATCATGCTCACAAAGGTTGATACAAAATGATTGGGACCAACCGAATAAAATTTACCCCTACCTAATACGAACCAAAGTTAACCCCTTTTCGAATTTTTTCTGACTTTGCATTATGGTACCATTTCAAATTAACACTCTGTATAATCAAAAATAATAATTTGTCTCAATAAACTCTGTTTAATGTAACCAAAGTTTATTCTACTCACACTTTCTTCAATATTTCTAGTGTAATCCTTGTTTTTTCTTGGTGCTTTTCTATAACTGTCACAAACTCTCGTTTGCGTGTACTTCGTCACGAAATCATTTCTGTTGGTACTTGCAAATGTGGAATTTTTCAAAGCAACATCTGTGAATCTCCAGTCGTCTCTCAGATTAACTTTAACCCTCTGAAAAATAACAAACTATATTACTTAATGTCAGTGCATGCTTTATGCATTCCAGAAATTTATTTCTCTTGCTTGATTCTAAGGTTCATCATTAAAATAGTGAATAGATATTTGTTAAGTAAGGCTTCTACTCTTAAAGCACTGGAGGTACTTTGATGAAAATGGATGCGAATATCGAGTAGGTACCATACGCCAACTGAGTCCTTCTCAGATCTATACATTTTCCGAATAGAAAATTAATAAGTGTAACATAACAAATTCTTATAACAAGAAAGTTTCAAAGGTACTGGGTAAGTTTTGTCGATAGGTGCTAGAACGTGTCGAAATAAATGATAATTCCACCAAGAATCGTCTATTAGAGCTTTGAATAGAACTACACACAATTTTCTACTGAAAATTTGCATGTTAGGTTTTTTGAAAATGAACATTCCGAAAACAGCCTACTAGTTGCTTATTTCAAATGACAC
Source organism: Coccinella septempunctata (assembly GCF_907165205.1). Classification (NCBI taxonomy): domain Eukaryota; kingdom Metazoa; phylum Arthropoda; class Insecta; order Coleoptera; family Coccinellidae; genus Coccinella; species Coccinella septempunctata. The sequence goes on along the minus strand of NC_058190.1, from coordinate 4,785,323 downwards.
ACCCAGTATATATTCGCATTGTTAGATAGCTTATTTGATAACAATTTCGAAATTGTTATCTTTGGATCTTTGGACATATGCTAAACGGTTTCGAAGTTATACAGGGTGAGTCTTTGACTCGTACAAATATTTTCAACAGTAAAAAGTCAAAAGAAACACTTTTTTCCTATACCATTTTTTCCGAAATTTTAAAAATACAGGCTGTTAAAAAACCATGAAAAATATTATTTTTAGTTCCATCTTACAAACGGTTTTATCGAATGAAATAAATTTCAGAATATAGTTTTTCATTTATTTGATTAATCTATTTAGAACACAAGATATCATACCCACGTCTTCCAGTTTTCTCATTATGACCATTATGTACAATAAAAATACCGTAAATTCAAAGAACCCAACTCTTGAAGCAAAGTTGTGCACTATCTAGTTAATTTTTGAATATTTTGTAAAATAAAAGCATTCTTCGTATTTCCTAGTATAATGTGCAGTATTCAAGTAATTTGATGTTGAAAAATAAAAAAAATCTCTGATGTTTGAAAAATTTATCTATCGCTGAACAGATCGTGATATTACGTGCGGAATATGACATTTGCATGGGACGCTTCTCGATCGTGATCGTGATCGTGGCCGCGGCCGCTCATATGTGTTCACCGCCTTAAGACACTGAGCATTTTTACTCACGCAGTCGAAATCGTCAGGATTTGGTGGCAAACCATCGTGGCAACTTCCAGTCGTTGTCCTGTAATCCGTACTTTTATTTGCTACTAAGGGTATGCCATAATCAATATGATAACGAGAGTTGGTGGTACATATCAATGGTTCATTGCTTTTCGCCATTATTTGAAATTAAAAACCATAATAAATATTGCAGAAATTTGACATATTAGTATTTAGTTCGTAACTATGGTATTCAGTGTCTTAACAACCAAATTTCCAGTGGCGTAGACAAACCATCGCGATAGCTCTCTATTGATCATTTGGTTTTCGTATCTGAAATTCCTCAAGACTCTTTTCATTAATAATTATTATATAAAATAATAAAGATTTGAAACTCTTTGCATCTACTGAGAACTAAATGCAACAGATGCTGAAAATGGCAGAAGAATTCTATGAAGATAAAAAAATGAAGTTTGAACTGGAAAAACTGTCGTCTTCCCAAGATAACGTTTTTTTTGTTGAAAACTTTTTATGTAGTTGTGCTAAATTTTTGCACACTACTTATTTTAGTATGCGAAAGATGATTTGGAATGCAAAGGGGGACAGACATAACTTTTCAAAATCACTGCATGGATTATAAATATAAATATAAAAGTAAGGGAAAATATTATGTGAACAAAAGCAAAACAGGGTGAGTTTTTGACACGTACAAATATTTTAACAGTAGATTTTTGAGGTCAAAAGAAATACTTTCGCCTTTTTTTTACGTAATGAAAATATAGAAGTTGAAACAACACTAAACTTGCCTTATACTAATGTTTTAAGTTGCCAGTACATGGGACACGGGATGTGAAAGTAAAGTTTGGTATTGTGATATTAAAAACAGAGAGGAATGATATTATTTGACAGAAGCTTGCTCGCTATTGGAAAAACAAAATCTATGTCGGCCAACTTAGTATTTCAATGCAATCCAATTATGTAAAACACAAATCTCCGAAAAAAGGTTAACGTTATTGAGCAAAAATACATTTTCTAACAGGATAGCTCTCTTCTCTGAGATCTAGCACCTTTTATAATCTACACTGAAATGAGTTACATATATCAGTATATGGTCTTATTTCTCAACAAAAAACCCCTACAACTCAATTTACTAGTTTTGAATAACCCTGTATGTTCCTTCAAAATTTATGTAGGTACACTGTGTGTTTCACGTAAGCGGGTCACTGGATTTTTTGAAATTAGGAAAAATTCTTCACAATCGACTGGCTTAGAAAGTAGTGGTACATAGAGGCTAGTTCTAACTTTTTTTTTTCATTTAAGATTTCACCAATAAAATTTGTAATCGAAATTCGTAAACTATGCATCCATGTTGTGTATGGTTCAAAAAATACTTGATGTCAAATGTGAGAAAATGGATAAAACTAATTTTCTTTTTTCAACCATACCTATATACAGCGTGTCCCAAAACTAGTGAATCAAATGTCACACCACGATAGAGTAGACCAAATACTATTGAATGATACCAATATTAGTTCACCGAAAATGTACTGTTTCCAAAATAATCAGAATTTTATTAAAATACCTAAAGTTTCCGATTTTCGAACTATTCTTCTTAATCACAGGGCCAGATTGCGAAAAAGGATAGCGATTTTAATTAAAATTATTTCAAGTAGTTAATCGAAAACCTAAGTAAATGTAAATTGAATCAATTGTTTTTTCTATATAATTTTTATTACTCAGAATAAACCCCCTCTACAGGGGTGATAATATGAAAAATTGCAATTTCAGGTTAAGTTTTTTGGAAACGGTACATTTTCGCTCAACTAATGTTGGTGTCATTCGATAGTATTTGATCTACTCTATCGTTGTGTGACGTTTGATTCACTAGTTTTGGGACAGCCTGTATATACTTAGACAATATACATTTTTCGTTGATGCTATTTACTCAGAGTTGTTTTGAATAAAATAGATAGAACAAATATAAAACTAACATTATGAATATATTCATCCAGACTGTAAATGGGTAGTTAATTTAAGGGTTGATTTATATTCGAAAAACAGTGGGCCTTTCATATAATTTTTCTATGAGCAGCCCCAGCTTATATACAGACCCTTAAAGATGGCATATGAAAAGAAATGTTAAATTTTTTTCTTAGAAACCAGAAAACGGACAGAAATAAAATTAAATAGTCGTTCTATATAGGCAATAAAAAAAAATTGGTGGTGTTTCCCAATAATGTCAGCAATCCGCAAACTAGGTGAAAACTTTGACTCAAAACAGTGACGAGAGATCTTATTTGATCAAAATAAATCAAGCTATCAGAAATAAATTTCTCAAAAGAATTATATGAATAAGGAAAAAAAATTCTCGCGGAACGATTTTATAGGTGTTTTTTTCTACCCCTTGCAACTATGTGGGAACATCGCCCAATTTTTTCATCGCCTTCTCGCTCCCACAAAATGTCTGATAAATTTTTTTACAGTTTTTTGAACTGTGAGAAAAAAATTAAAAATTGCTTCTCAGGTTAGTTTCAAGAGTTGGGTTCTTTGAATATTTGGTATTTTTATGGTAATACGTTATACGTACGTAACGCTCATAATGAAAAAACTGGAAGACATCGGTGATATCGTCTGTTCGAAATATCGAAATAAATTCATCGAATAAATCGAAAACTATATTCCAAAATTCATTTTATTTATATCATATTAATCTGACACTAATCAGGGGGGTTTTCTTAATCTGACAGTTTGAAGATGATAACAAGGAATTTTTTTAAATATCTCCCTTCCTGCACCTCTAATCGTTTCTGTATTCATTATGAAAGTTGTAGATAATAAAATTCTACAACTTTCGTCTGAAGCAATTTTTCATACCCCTAACCGTTTTCGAGCTAGAAGGCGATAAGGGCGAGGAGCTTAGCCACACATGCGAAAGGCCAAGGTCAATGTAGAAACTCCATTCTAATGTATATTCATCGCCTCATATCTCAAGAACGTTCAAACGTAGAAAAAATTACTTAGGACAAAATTTGTAGCAAATGTTATGCTCTACAATTTTTTTGATGAATGCAAGAGCAATTTGAAGACCAGGAGAGGAGAAAATGAAAAAAACTGATTTTTGTGACCTTTATGGCCAATTTTTATTGTTTCGCCTTGCTGAAACTGTCAGATTATATTTTTTCCGTTATTTTTGAACCATTAGCTTCTAATTAAGAAAAAATTCACCGCGCTCTAGAGTGTACACGTGATTTTTTTTGCAAGTTTGGCGCCCTCCCACAAATTTTCGTTACGCTTAAATTGTCAGACTAAGAGAATGTATACCTTTTCAACATGTAATTAACCACATATATCTCAATCTGACACGCTCGAGTATGTACAGGTTGGGCAAAATTGGTGATACCTAAACTACAACTTTTGAATCCAACGAGGAAGAGAAAAATGAATGTACCATTCATGTCGTCTTTTTTCGAGAAACTAATAATGCCATCAACTGCATTCCTCTATCTTCTTTTGTTTTTGAGGTATAGGCCAAAATTTAAATTTGGGCGATTTCAACTTTGGTCATTATCTCCGTTTCTGTTTGTGCTAGGATGTTGAAATGAAGACACAATACAGACACTTTTTTGATAGCAATCCAGTGGCGTACTATGATTTTTTCCTACAGGTTTATTTGCTGAGCTATAATATAAAGTTTTGTTTTTTCTTATGAAAACAGTAGTTTGAAATGACTTATTATAGAAAGAATCGCCATTTTTTTGCCGTTTCAGAAATATATTATACATCACCCTCAGTCTTTCTGAGGCATTACTACTGTTTTCATAAGAAAAAATATATCTTTATGCATAGCCTACTAGAAGTAACTCTAGTAGGCTATGCTTTATGTTATAGCTCAGCAAATATACCTGTTGGAAAAAATCATAGTAAGTCACTGGATTGCTATCAAAAAAGTGTGTGTATAATGTTTTCATTTCAACATCCTAGTATCCTAGCACAAACAGAAACGGAAATAATGACCAAAGTTGAAATTTTAATTTTGACTTATAACCTATAACTCGAAAACAAAAGAAGATAGAGTAGTGCAGTTTATGGCATTATTTATTAGTTTCTCGAAAAGAGATGACCGTCATGTGCCATGCATTTTCCTTTATCTCGTTGGGTTGAAAAAGTTGTAATTCAGGTATCACGAATTTTGCCCACCCTGTACAATGATCGTTTTTTTCCACTATTCTGACAGACTGTCTTAGACAATCTCAATCTAGCGGAATAAAAATGATAATTTCTTTGTCTCGCATAGTCGCATATACATATCTGGAAAATTTTTCATTGTCGCTTTTTCCTCGGATCTATCATACTAGCGGTCGGCTGTTCGACGACCTCAGGGGGCAATCGCACTCTTCGCTAGGTCAAACGTCTTCCAGGATGTTGCCAATTTTTCGCTTCTTTCCTTCATCTCAGAATAATAAAACAACTGCGCTGTAACTAGGGTTAATTAGGTACTCCTTTGTATAACTTAACGTAACGTAGCATTAGCATTGATGTTAAAAAAGGGAGAACTCATAACCAGGGTGGTTCCCATTTACGTACTGAACTCACATTTTACCAATAGGCGATATTTTCAAAAATTCTGAGCTGATGGAGTTGAACACTGATACTAGGTTCTAAAATGACGTCCTGAAGATTCTTTCTAAATATGTACAGGCTGGTCCAGATCGTAACCAAGAAATTTTAACCACGCATTCTACATCAAAAATAAGCCCTAGTTTGTCATATAAACATATGTCGAGAAATGTTTCCTCTCCGAGATACGGGGTGTTAAAATTATAGAAAAAAAAAAGTTTTTTATTAATAACTCTCACACTACTTGAAATATTTTCATGGAATTCGAGACATAGGTTTTGAGCGTCAAGGAGGACTTTTTGCATAATATCATTCCTTTTCTATTCTACCAGTGGCGTCCCTACTGCAGCGAGACTGAATATTTTCAGATGAAAAAATGATACGCCACTGGTTTTTCCGATAATAAAAATTACTATTTAAATCCTTATTCAATTTGGAGCAAATTCGGTCTCTTGACTTTTTGCCATACGAGGCACCCTTACCCTTTCCGGTTAAATAAAACACAATAAAAATAAAACACATTCTCATGCATGAAGAAATCGCCAAAATTTGATATGGTAGGTACATAATAATAATAAGACTATTTTTGTGAACGATTTCTTCATGCACGAGAATGTGTTTTATTTTTTTAACCGGAAACGGTGTCTCGTATGGCAAAAAGTCAAGAGACCGAATTTGCTCCAAATTGAATAAGGATTTGAATAGTAATTTTTATTGTCGGAAAAACCAGTGGCGTATCATTTTTTTATCTGAAAATATTCAGTCTCGCTGCAGAACGGACGACACTGGTAGAATAGAAAAGAAATGATATTATGCAAGAAGTGCTACTTGACGCTCAAAACCTATGTCCCGAATTTCATGAAAATATTTCAAGCAGTGGGAAAGTTATTAATAAAAAACATTTTTTTTTCTATAATTTTAACACCCCGTATCTCGGAGAGGAAACATTTCTCGACATATGTTTATATGACAATCTAGGGCTTATTTTTGATGTAGAATGCGTGGTTAAAATTTCTTGGTTACGATCTGGACCACCCTGTATAGTCCATTCAAGAATGATTGACATCCCAGTACGCCTTGAAAATCCAGACCCGGCCTAATATCTGGTCACAAAAGATCCCCAATAATGTTTGTAGTTTTGATCACGAAACTGATATACAGGATGATCATATAAATTCATGCGACAAAATTCAGGAGGTGAATGGTGAATGCACCCTTGAAAGGTGGTCACTAGAATTCAGTTTTTATTTGATTCGAGTGAAGCTAGAAACTTGAAATTTTGTAATTTTCGTTCACTCGCAAAGAACTAAACACGAGGGTATTTTTGCTATATTCCTGTTACATTATACGGGGTTGAAATTAGTAACCCTTATTTTATTTCATAGTCAAACTTTTTTCGAGATGCAGTTTCATGAAATAAAATCATAAATTAAAGTCCATGTTTTGTTTAAAAGATATTTTTATTCTAGATTTTTCCCCAAAACCAATATTTAAAAATTATTTCAATAAATTGAGTGGAGAACAGTTAACATGTAAAATGTGGAAGGATTCATTAATAAATGCTGAAAATTACCACCTCTACCTTGTTTTTAATTACAAAGTTTTAGAATATTAGCTTAATGAAATTTTAGAAAAAAAAATAAAAACTGCATTTTAGTCACCCCCTTTTAAATCTCGGACAGGGGTGGGCTGAAAAAATTTTGTTATGGGAAAGACCCATCTTAATTTCATCGTGCAATCACCTTCTGAATTTTGTCGCATGAATTTAGGAACACCCTCTATGTACTATGTATATAAATATATCCTAGAAAATTATTTGATATAAAGAAATACTCAACGACAGAGCAACTAATAAATTAATACCATTATTTTCTCAATTTGTTCGATTGACCTAAGAATAAGAACGAAAGTACAAAATTCAAAATATCTTTCGTCAGAGCATAGAACATAGACTTTTTAATTAATTGATCTATGCATCAAAGTAGTACATACATATTTAGAATAGAATAAATGAGTTACACCAATTTCGTTGGTAATAATTATTGAGTCTTCTCCCCCCTGGTTTCCTGATTTTCGAGAATAATAACGTATTCATCTTGCGAACACTCATATTTGCTCTGTATTATTCTTTACTCATTCAACTTTACATTTCATATCCTATAAGTTATATTTTACCTGAACGTTCAAACGTTCTTTTTCACTTTTTTTTACCAAGTAAACAAACATAGAACAACAAAATTTCTTTCGAAATAAGCTGAATCTATGACGCTGTAGGTAATGTGTTTTGTCGTATGAAAACAGTAGTTTAAAATGACTTTAGAAAGAATCTCCATTTTTTCCTGTTTTCCTCAGTCTTTCTAAGTCATTTTAAACTACTATTTCCGTACGAAAAAACACATCTTTATGTTATAGCTCGGCAAATATATACTTGTTGGAAAAATCATAGTACGTCACTGGATTGCTATCAAAAAAGGTTCTATCTGCATAATGTTTTCATTTCAACATCCTAGATTAAACAGAAACGGAGGTAATGACCAAAGTTGAAATTGATTTTGGCCTATAATTAGAAAACAAAAGAAGACAGAGGAATGCAGTTGATGGCATTATTAGTTTCCCGAAAAAAACACGAACGTAATGTACCATGTATTTTCCTCTATCCCGTTGGGTTGAAAAAGTTATAGTTCAGGCATCACCAACTTTGACCACCCTGTACAGGGTGGGCAAATTTCGATGTTTTAGCACTACAGCTTTTAAACCAGAGGAGATAGCCTGATACCCCCATTCTCGTTCTCTTTTTCTGAGAAACTTACAATAGTAGCAGTGATTTTTGGTCAATTTTTGTTTTCGAGTTATAAGCAAAAATTGGAAAAATGGCGATATCGAAATAAATTTATATCTCCGCTACTACTGATGCTAGAGCTCTGAAATTGAAACATTATACAGGCACTTTTTTATGTAGAATCCATTGGCGTGCTCGCCTTTTCAGAAAGATTTTTAATTACGAAGCTATTACCCAAAGTTATGTTTTTTTTTAAATGGGAACACTAGTTCTCTGTGCAATTTTTTGAAAGCTTAATTTTTACTGATTTCAAAAATATATAACATCATATGGTTTGTATCAATATAAATAATAGAAAACGGTCAAAAACCTTTTTTCTCAATATTTCTATGGTTTCAACTTTTGACGAGCACAGAAAAATAGAGTTTCCTATAACAAAAGCAGTCTCTTTCCGGAAATGTCATTCTTTCTATGCTTTTTACCAATTTTCACAAAATTTTAATCAAGATATATCTCATAAATTTTCATAATAATGAAAGGATTTATAGAAGGAGACAGTGGTAATCATACGATGCTATATGTTTCTGTGCTCATCAAAAGTTGAAACCATAGAAATATTGAGAAAAAAAGGTTTTTGACCATTTTCTATCATTTATATTGATACAAACCATATGATGTTATATATTTTTGAAATCAGTAAAAATTAAGCTTTCAAGAAATTGCACAGAAAACTAGTGTTCCCATTTAAAAAAACATAACTTTGGGTAATAGCTTCGTAATTGAAAATCCTACTAAAAAGGCGAGCACGCCAATGGATTCTACTTAAAAAAGTGCCTGTATAATGTTTCAATTCCAGAGCTCTATAATCAGTATTAGCGGAGATATAAATTTATTTCGATATCGCCATTTTTCCAATTTTTGCTTATAACTCGAAAACAAAAGAAATTAGCCAAAAATGATTACTACTATTGTTAGTTTCTCAGAAAAAGAGAACGAGAATGGGGTATCAGATTTTGTGTATCTCCTCTGGTTTAAAAACTGTAGTGCTAAAACATCGAAATTTGCCCACCCTGTACATATATCCACGCTAATATCTAATATTGAAATGATTTGAATGATAAAATATACATAATATACCTATAGCACAGCCCTCTTAACTGTGTTTAAGAGGGCTGTGTATATAGGTGCGTTTTGTTCTACCATCGGCCTTTCGAGTTGGGACAGCCTGTATAGCGATGGCACCTCTACAATTATTCGTGGAAATCTCTCAATAATTTCATCTAAGAACATCTCCATTTCATTGAAATTATCTCGAGTTTTTATAATACACTCAAAGGTACAGAACGAAATAATATCAAGTAGTTTCGTAACGCTGAACTTGAACCTGATAACAGTACAGAAATAGGAAGCATTTGGCAACATGGTGCGGAAATCCCTTGTTTTTGTTTTGATGAATTTTCAGTCGCGACGCTACCTCGATATCCGAGTCGTGTCGTCTGGAGCATGCTGTTCGAGCTGTTTGTTATGGTGACGTTCAGAATTGCAACCTGCAAGCGACTTTCGTCGTTGCTGCACAACAGTTTAATGCCGAAAGGTCCAATCCCATTGTAATAAACAAAACCGTCGCTTTTCATTCGACGTAAAATGAGCCGTTGCCAAGGGTACAGGTTTTGCATTCCTTTCTATAGTCGACAATCTCGTTCTTGTCTAGTTCGGTTGAACGTTCGTGCTGGTTCTGCGTACTAAAACCCGAGACAACTAATCGAAGTTTCTGTTCGTTTTGGAGCTTGATTTTCGACGATAATGCACAAATGTTCGGTTTGATAATGAATCTTGGTGAGTACATCAAAAGTTTATTCAAACTATGTTGGTTTCTTCACTTATCATCGGTTTGTTTGAGTTCGCTTTATCTTCCCAGTATGATATTGTGATGTAAAACAGCTGATTGACTTGCCCGACTGTCAAACCCCATGTGTATTCTTTGTTATTGCTGTTATTTCCTGCGTTCATTGGCCATTTCTTACGCGAAAAAGGCGATTTATGGAATTTAACGTAATTAACCGTTGTTCTTGTCTCAGGTGAGTGAACTTTCGGGCTTGATATTCGTAAATCCTCGCACAAATATGTCTGCCATCATATTCTACGTCTCAAAATTCCCTTTATTCCAGGAGTGAGCCTCATAGTTTCGCTTGATCCATTCGATAACTAACACTGATGTATCAATATTATGTTCATTCACGCGATGAATTTTTGTCTATTAATAATTTTATCCGAGTAAGTAAAACTGACTTGGCAATTGTAAACATTTAAATATTCCAACTATTCAGATTCTCCTTCCAAGAAGTTAGGATTTTTTGCGGCTAATGACCGCAAAGAAGGAGGATATTCAGTTATTTCAAGACCTTGGATATGACAAAAGGCAGGACATTGTGAACAAAGAAAACACTGATATTTTTTTTATGCTTTCCATTCGATGTCATTGTTTCGTCCTTCAGTGATTATCATTTTTATTTATTACGGTTATATGTAAGTTATACATAATAATTTTCCTTGCGTTTTAATTGGTGTCTGAAATGATTATTGAATGAAAAATAAATAAGCTCTGACAGAAATAGAAAGTGGGCTTTCCGTCGTCATACAGGTATTTCTTGCTCGTATTGAATTTGTAGTGAAAAATAAGTTAACGCTTCGGAAATGAATTGATATTCATGGAATTGGATATTTACTGCATGTCTTGGCGATTATTTCTGGAACATACCCACGCATTTTACTGGACGTTCAGCAGGGTGTATAGAAATTTTTCGCTTATTCATTTAATACCTATTTGTTGAAAGTTTAGAATTTTATGAGTGCATTTAAATGCGAATAGTTTACTACAGGATTTTCGATAAATGTCATCGTAGAATAAGTTACCGAAAATTGATTTTTCTATTTTTCATTTGAGTTGTCCTATACATTGTAAATGTCTTAAGGTACCAATAAATAACCAATTATTATTATTATATCAATGTATTAAGATGAACAGCCACAAATACGCGTCACTTGTCCTGTTAATTGTTTATTCATGTGAAATTTTTGTTCAGAGGTGAAGTTCATCTTGACTTGAAACTTCCTTTAATTCCTTTTACTTATATTGATGCAAAATGATTTTTGTTGAAGAATTTGACATTCTTGTAATTATCTGTTAATTCCCCATTCCCAACCACTGCATCATATGCATTTCATCTTGGAGTTAATATTTTTGAAATCTACAACTATGTTATGTATTCAAACTTTAGCCAAAGAAGATAACGAACATTAACTCTCCTCAAGCTAGTGCATATTATGATATTATACTGATCTCTTGTATTTTCCATGCAAATAACTGGATTTGGTTTGCCTTTAATCAGTTTGTATATATATATATAGTCATTTTGACCCTTTTTACCCATTGGGTGTAAGGGTGTTGTGTGGCCTCTACATCTGAATATATTCCCTCCATTTCTTTCTATCCAATGATATGCGTCTAGCTTCCGGAATATTCGTTCCCCTCTTATTCAATATCTCCGCAATGACTTGTCCCCAACTTCTCTCTGGTCTTCCCCGTCTCCTCTTTCTGACATCTTTGGCATCCCAAATTCTCCTCGTCATTGTATCCTCCTCCATTCTATTCAAGTGTCCCCACCATTCCAGTTGTCTCCTCTCAATAAATTCTTCTAAAGATTCCACTTGCAAATCCTCTCTAATTGATTCATTCCTTATCCTGTCTCTTCTAGTCACTCCCATTACTCTCCTTAAGTATTTCATTTCCATAGCCTGCAATCTTGACTTTTCTCTCAAGTTCAGGTTCCATGTTTCACATCCATAAGTCAAAGTTGGTCTGTAGATCGATTTATACACTTTGAGCTTTGTTGACTTTGATACTTCTCTCTTATTTATAATGCCTGACCTCATGGCGTGGTATAGTTTGTTTGTCTTTATTATTCTATTGTCGATTTCATTGACCCGTCCCCCGTGTTGTTCGAAAATAACTCCAAGATATTTATATCTGTCTACCTGTTCGATTTTTTGTCCTCCCAAATACACTTCCATTCTTCTTTCCTGTCTTGCCACCGCCATCACCTTTGTTTTCCCTCTATTCATCTTCATTCCATACTCCGATATAACCTCATCCCAGATATTCAAGTTCTGTTGTAATTCTTCTTCACTTTTAGCCAATATTACTACATCATCTGCAAACACTAGCTCCGAAACACATACCCTTTCCATTCTATGAAAACCTACTGTAACCTTTTTAGTTTTTTGTCTGCTTTTCTCTATTATATCGTCCATAAGGGTTATGAACAATAGTGGGCTCAATCCTCCTCCCTGCCTCAGTCCTCTTATCGTCGTGAAACTCTCTGAAATTCTTCCCTTCAGTATAATCTGGTTCACGGTATTTTCGTACAACTTCTTTATCAAGCTGATCATCTTTTCACTGACTCCTCTCCTTCTTAACGCATGCCACACTGTCTCCCGTATCACCCTGTCAAAAGCTTTCTCTATATCTACAAAAGCCAGGTAGAGAACCTCATCTGTTCCCAAAGTCCGCCTCATCAATTCTTTCAAACTGAAAATATGGTCTTGTACGCTGTGATTCTTCCTAAATCCACTTTGAGATTTCAACAACTTGCTCTCTATCTTCTTTCTAATTCTGTTCTCTAATATCTTTTCATAAATCTTCCTTACTGTGCTGAGCAACGTGATTCCCCTGTAGTTTTTGCACTCTTTGTTGTCTCCGCCCTTGTATATTGGTACCAGTAACCCTACTTCCCATTCCTTTGGTATTTCCTCAGACTGCCAAACTCTTCGAATAATCCTCCAAAGTACTTCAAATCCTCTATCACCCATACTCCTCAACATTTCCACACTTATTCTATCTCTCCCTGGTGATTTACCCAATTTCATACTCTTCAGTGCCTGTATCAATTCTTCTTTCTCTATTTCTGCCTCTTCTTCCTCTTGAATGTCTCCCTCGTTCACCAATGTATCATCTGTTTCTTCTTCCACTCCCAGTAAATCCTCGAAATATTCCTTCCATCTCTGTAGAACTTTTTCTTCATCCCTTATTATATTTCCCTTCTCATCCTTGATATTAAAAGTTAACTCTGTCGCTTTTCCTCCTTTCATGCTCTTCATTGCAGCATAGAATAATTTTTGGTTCTTCCTGCTATCCAGCTCCAATCTATTGCCAAATTCTTCCCAGCTCTTTCGCTTCGCCTCTTGTATCAGCTCTTTCACTTTCTTCCTCTGTGCTCTATATTCCTCCATTATTGTTGCATTTCTCCCTTGCAGACAGGTTTTCCAGATCTTTTTCTTTTTCTTTACTTCCATCCTGATACTTTCAGACCACCAATTCGTTTGTCTCTTATACCTCGCAATTTTCCTAGTACCACACACTTTAATAGCGGACTGTATGAGCGCTTCCTTGAATGCTTGCCATAATTCTTCCAAGCTTCTGTCGTCGTATGCATCTTCAGTTAGTTCTTCAAGCAGTTTCTTATCCACTTCATATCTGAATTGATCAGCAACTTCCTTCTCTCTCAGTTTGTAGTACTTTATTGTCTCTTCCTTTCTCCCCTTCTTCGATCCCATTTCCGAAAATTTTCCATTCACCTTTTTACTCTTTGCAACCAACAGATAGTGATCACTCGATATTTCGAACCCCCTGTATACTCTCACATCTTTTAATTGACTTCGGTTTGTCTCCTCTATCAGTATGTAATCTATTATTGATCTTTCCCCTCTTGACTTAACCTCTCTTGTGTACTTGTGTATGTCCTTATGTTCGAAGAAAGTATTCCCTATGATGAATCCGTGTATCTCGCAAAATTCCAACAATCGCTTTCCATTACTATTTAACACATCTTCCCCGTGTTCCCCGATACATCTTGTTTGGTGGTTACTTCTTTTTCCCACCCTGCCATTGAAGTCACCAGCAATATAGATCGTTCCTCTAGCCTCCTCCACTACCAAAGTTAATTCATTCCAGAAATGATCCTTTTCCTCCTTTTTATCGTCTTCATTTGGTCCATAAACACCTATGATCGTCTCCACCACCCCCCCATAACTCATTTCAACTACCATTATTCTTTCATTAATTGCTTCCCATTTATTCAGGTACTTTTCTTCCACCTCGCTTTTCATCAAGAACCCTACTCCGCCTCTAGCTCTTTCATCCTGATGTACACCACTCCATACCAATGTATACCTATCATCTATTGCCATCTTTCCATTTCCCTTCTTTTTAGTTTCAGTTATCACCAACATATCCAACATAGAATTCTCGAATTCACCGCAAAGCTCCATCTCCTTTCCCGAAATTCCCCTCACATTCCATGTCCCAATCTTGTATATTTCCTTTTTCACATTTTTCTCCATTTTTGCTGTTATTTTCTGCTGATTCCTCGACGAGTTTATATTTCCATCTCTTCCTCTAAATTTTCCCTGTGTAGTGCAAAGTTTTTCTCCAAATTCAGATTCCTTTTCCTGCTGGGTCGTTGCCATGGTCCTACATCCTCCTTTTTTCACTAGTTTTTTGACGAGTGAGCCTCTTTATTTATGTTCGCATACTCTTTCTCCTTCACCCCTTGTTCGTCATCATCCCATACAAAAAGCTTTCCATCTATAAATATTTTCCTATATCCTACCCTCACTTTCTTCTCCTTGCTTTTTTCAACTCTGCTTATTTCAAGAATCTGTTTTTGAACTTGTCTTTCCTTTAGAGTCAGATCATTATCTATGTAAATATCTTTCCCCTTCAATCTCTGTTTTGCCTTCATTATATTCTGTTTCTGATCCCAGCTTGCAATTTCAGCGACTATCATCTCTACTTTCGTTCCTCGATTTATTTTATACGCCTTAGTTATGTCCACTTTCAAATTCAACTCTTCATCAACCAGTTTTTTAACTTCTTCTTTTTCTTTCCCATCATAAACCTTCAAATTTTTCACTACTATGTTATTTTTCCTCTTCATTTTCTCTTCTCGATCCGCTTTCTCCTCCAAAACTTTTATTCTTCCCTCCAACTCCTTCCTCTCGTCCTCCCACTTCTTTTCTCTCTTCTTCATCTCTTCTTTCAAATTCTTCATTTCCAACTTCACTTCCTCAGTATTCCTTCTGATCTCCAACTTCATCTCTTCCATCATCCTCTGGAACATTCTTTCTAAATTTTCGATGTCCATCTCTTTTCCCCTGTTCTTAACAGTCGGCGATCGCAGTA
Organism: Coccinella septempunctata; assembly: GCF_907165205.1. Taxonomy (NCBI): domain Eukaryota; kingdom Metazoa; phylum Arthropoda; class Insecta; order Coleoptera; family Coccinellidae; genus Coccinella; species Coccinella septempunctata. The sequence continues at coordinate 4,770,030 of NC_058190.1, read as the reverse complement.
CTTTTTTATTTTCCACTAAAATATCTTCTTCCTCTTCCTCGCTTCTATTCCTTTTGTGCTCGGTCTTTTTCATTTGAGATCTCCAGTTACTGCACTCTCTTCGAGTTTCTCAGGAATTTCCCACTCCGTAACCGCCGTGCGTCGACAGAACAGTTGCGCCGGGCCCCTACTTGATTCAGGAACCGACCCGCTCCCTCGCTAGCTCGCCAGTTACAGAATTTATATGTATATTCTTTTGTTATTGTCCGATTTTATCTTTAACCTTAATCTTTTATTCCGTAAAACTTCCTTTGCAAATTCAATTTCAACCACTTCTATCACCGATCCTAGGCACACTTCAATGCTCAAAAACCTTATCTCACAGTTTTTCACAAATTCGATCCAATTTTTTCCACTTTATCGCACTAATTATCGCTTACGTGACACGACCGTTTTTATCGGTTTAGCCGCCGCTCACAAGGTCTAATCAGTTTGTGTAAACTTCAATTATGTTCGTCACATATTTTCCGAAGAGATTCGACATTGTGATAAAATACTTAATAACAGAAACCTTTACGTAGAACAGGTAACATAGCGTTGATTTAAAACCCAAAAATGTTTTGACAAGCTTCATAACCCCACATTTTCGTACTATACAGAGTAAAATGTGTCTAATTTCTATGGTCATCCGAGTGCTAAAATAAAAGTGAATGGAGTATAGGCAGATTATTTGTTGATTCCATTCAGTGTAAGCACAAATGATCACTCAAATCTAGATTAAAAATCAATCATTCGATGGTACCACGGGTTGATAATGTCTAACGACATTCAATTTTTTTTTTCGAATCTTCAAAATGTAATTAAATGAGGAACTGGCAGGGGAAGAGATCCTTTTCGGCTGGATTTGCCAAAAAAAAACATAATAAAATGAATTCCATAAATACATTAGACCATAAACCGTACTTTTCGGCTTTCGCCTTTCGCTATCGATTTGTTGAATTGGTACTACCCACCCCTGCCTGTTATCGGAGCTAACCAAAGATTATAGAGTTAGGTTAGTTAGTTAGGCTATAATCCATAGACATATAGACATGTCTCTATGTCTATGCTATAATCTTTGGGAGTTAACCTCTCTTTTGTTAGCTTCATCCATAGACATCATAGACCTAATAAAATATTGTTAGGTCTATGATAGACATTGAGACATGAACCAAAAAGTACCAATTCTCTTTGCCTGAACTGAGCAATGTCAGCATGAAATTGGCTTTTTTTATAACGTGCGTTCAAAAAAATTCGTCGTCAAGTAGGCTATGAAATTTTGAAGGCTGATGTTCGGTGGCTGAACGTATGTCTTTCCTTGAATTACTTCATCCTCCCAAAATGTAAACAATGATGACATTAACCTATATATCGTAATTTTGTACGGAAAGGCACTTTTCAGAAAAGGTTACCTGTAAATTTCACCTAACGTTCGAAAAGCATTTCTTTCATTGAGTAAGATGGCAAGAATCCAAACAATCTGAGGCGGTTAGAAAAGTTTTTCGTAAAAATTTTAACCGTCCACTATTTTCATACGTAAGAGACATGAATCTTGAATTTATCGTGGTAGTATGTTTTTTTGTGAGAAGGTTCTAGTTACTTCAGTCATATGAATAGATCACAGTAAGATTCTCAATAATATGTTTATTAATTCTCTATAAATATTGAATTGATTCAGTCATTACTGAAAATCCATGACTAAACTAAAAGAACTGAATTACATGAAAATAGCTATTGGATAATTTATTAAAATTCAATTCAGCTATAAAAAGGCATGATGCTTTCTCCTTCATAACGTTCTGCTATTAAAGTTCCATAAAAGAAAGTAGGTCCACATTTTGCCTTTGACTGATGCATACTGTCAGTATGCATCAGTTAGGTATGATACTGAACTCCAATTTTCTCTCGGATGCTTCAAGGTTAGGTAATCACAACCTTTTCAGTTTTCTGAGAACATGTCAATCTTTATGGAAACAAATGGATATCTTTTTTTCAAAATCGGGTGGCATATGCCAACGGATACTCCATCCACTTGAGATAAAATCTGAAGAGAGGTTTGTCGAGCTTCTGTCATCATGTTTTCATTATTACTGAACTCTGGAGTTTTTTTTTTGGTATACCACTTCCTTTTTTGTTTGAACATACCTGTTTCGTCAACACATCGCAAAACAGTACAATGGAAAAATTCATTCTTAATAATCTACAGCAACATAGGCTTCAATGAAGTCGCCGGAACAGAATATTTCCATTTTCCTTCAATTTTCTTTCCAATTTTGAAGTAGAATTCAATAGTAAAAGTCTTTCACACGTCTGTAAAAACCATCTTTATAATTTGCTGATAATTTTAATTCAACAACAATCCAAAATGCTAAAATGACAGTTCACCTGGAAAATAGTAAAGCACGAGCTAAGAATTACGTTTAGACACGAAATATCGACGTTCAAAATTCCATAGCCTACTTGACGACGAATTTTTTTGAACGCACGTTAGAAAGATTATTGGGCATTCACCTTCTCTTTTTTGTTCACATAAAGGTGAGTATGGACCAATCAAAATTCTAGAGGAAGATAACTGCATGCCCGATGTCCAGTTTCTCTCATAGACATATTAAACACAATGTGTTAATGGTTTATGGTTTCTCTACGTCATTTTTTTTGACCGTATTTCATGCATAGATAGAAAGGGAATGCACAGTCAATGTCTCTATGTCTATGGCTACATTCAAAATGTTTCTGAAGCAGATTCAGATTTAAAATCTGTAACTTCAATTACTTGAAAGTTATGAGATCTTTTCGAAATCGTCAAAATCAAATTTTTCGCTAATACATAACTGCAAAATGAAGGATCGTAGGAGGCTACGTTTCTCTGATGAAAGAGCTCGGAAAAGTGCCATCTCCATCTGTTTTGCTCCAGCTCATCTATTTCTGAGGTCAGTGAGGTCACTGATGGATTGAATTCGAATGGATTTCAATGGCATTGAATGACAGCTCTGTAACTGTGAGAGCTAGGGAAAAATGGATGGTACTTTTCCGACCTCGATTTTCAAAAGATTGTTAGTGGCCCAAACCGCATCCCTCTATCTTCTTTTGTTTTCAAGTTATAAGTGAAAACTCATTTTTCAGCTCTTCGTACTGGTGCTTCTATTTCGTAAAGTATCAGTGATATCGAAAAACAAATGTTACATTCTACAGACACTTTTTCATGTAGGAATGCTTAACCATCATATTCTTATTTAATTTTATTTTATTCTATTTTATGCTATTATAATTCTAATTCATTATCTGTTCAAGTTCAAGCTCTCCCAAATGTTGAAGATTCAGGGTTAGGTTAAAAAGTTTGTATTTTCAGGAGTTGATAAAGATAGGTAGAAGTTGAAGAAAAGGAAATGTGTATTCCCAATCCGAATTCAAGGAGGTTTTTTCATTGTTCAATTTTCAACACTATAAATAATAGAATGAGAGCAAATTGTTCTATTTTTGAACCTCTGTGTAAAGTTCGTTTATAGGTACATAATATGAAAATTCGTCATAGGTTGATATAAATCACATGTTCTAATATTGTCAATCTGTGTCTCTTGTAGTGGTTGAGTGGTTCTGTCAGAAATCTATAATGAATTTTTTTGGAAGACTCATTATAACTAGTTTCACAAATCTTGATTTTACTAAGAAAATAATTTATGTATACATCAGAAACGTATAATCGATTTTGAATTGTTAAGATTTCTAATCAATTTCTAATAGCAGAAATTCCAGTTGTTACATTTGGTTGACCGATTAATTATTGGTCTAACTATTAAGGCTTGTTTGAAGTTCACGTTTTGAATCATGCAGATTTCAACTAAAAAAATAAGATGAAAGGATTAATGTAAAATGGCTTTGTGTACATTCTTAATATTTTTGAAAATTGATATAATGCATATTCATTGTGGAAATATAAATACAACTTCTCCAATGATCGTACAAGGTCACAGTGATCTTTCATTGATAATAATTTCTCGTTTTCTCCTCTATAACAGATATGTTGAACGAATTAAAGTTCAATTCGATTTATTTTGAAGTACTCAGAGTAAGTTTTCTAATGGAAATTGACCTGCTACATATCGAAAAGTTACGTATTTGCCGTGTCGCAATAAAGTAGTGGTTCAAGCAGAAAACATTCAAACGTCGAAATGCTTGACGACGCTTTATAACTTATTACATACAGGGTGTTCCATCTCAGACGATCCACGCCGTATATTTCTTATTCCATAGAGATTGGAAAAATTTCCCGAAACACATCGAATGATTTTGTTTGGGTGACATTTTTTGACGTATATTACCCCCCAAGAAGGGGCACATCAACCCCTCAAAATTGAATAGGGGAGGGGAGTTGAGTGATACTTCATGTGAAAGGTCTTAGAAGCCTCTTTACAACGGTGTATGAAAAACGTGATTTTGAGGAATCGTTTTCGCCAAAAATTTTTTACCTCAAATTCAAATTCTCTTCGGTCTGTGCATAGATTCACGTTTAATAGGTCTGTAGATTAATGTTTATTCACAATACCAACCTGAATTCCGCAACACAGAATCTTAACTATTACCAACTACTTAAATTCGATCTTCCATGTCCACTCGAGATGTCAATCATTCTTTTTTAATGGACTATACAGGGTGAGTCTTTGACTCGTACAAATATTTTAACAGTAGATTCTTGAGGTTAAATGAGACACTTTTTGCCCTTACCATTTCTTCCCAATCGGCTCGGTTTAAAAGATACAGGCTGTTGGAACACCATATAAAAAAAATGTTATTTTCAGTTCTCACAAACGGTTCTATCGAATGAAATGAAATTCGGAATATAGTTTTTTTTTATTCGATTAATCATTTTCGAACACAAGATATCACCCAGGTCTTCCAGTTTTCTCATTATGACCATCACGTACCATAAAAATACCAACTCTTAAAACTAATTTGGACGCTATCTAATGAATATTTGAACGTTTTGTAAAATAAAAGTATTCTACGTATAATGCGCCGTTTGAGAGTAATTTGATGTTCAAAAATACAAAAGTATCTGTGAAGTTTAAAAAATTGGGTACTTTGGCGGAATACAACTTTGTTTAAAAGATCCACAGATGTGTAGTGTCACAGATCTAGTTGTGTTACTCTAAAGGTGATTTTGTTTTTCCAGAGTTGGCTCAGCTCTTTATGAAATCTTAAAATGGCTATATCTATTTATCAGGACCGAATTGGAAAAAAATGGCAAAAATGTTTATTTTGACCTCAAAATTTACTGTCCAAATATTTGTACGAGTCTAAGACCCACCCTGTATACTGATGGTTCAACTCAAAATTTGATTTTTTTCCATTTTTGTTGAGCTTTTCTTAGGAAATTTGTGAAAATTCACCTTTCAACAATTAGAGAGGATACTTTAATATAAATATATACGATGGTAATTCATAAAATGCGTTTTTGAAAAGATGATTCATGATTTTTTAAAATTTAATTTCTTTAAAAAAGAAAATTCACCCCGGGTTTCATAAAGCTTGATCGGGGAATCAACGCTTGATTGACGAATAGACGTCAATTTGTTTTCAATCGATAATTCAGTCATGATCATTCAGAATATCATTCTCGCATTAAATTCTTCAATATATTCAGAAATGAAAAGGTTTCAGTGATTTTCTTTTATTAGAAATCGGTTGACTGTCAAATCGTTGATCGAACAATCAAAGTTTCATGAAACCCGATGGAAGTGTTTTTTACTCGAATAAAAAGGCGTAAAAGATCGAAAAAATATTTTCATATTGCACATGTTTCCGATTATTTTAGCTTTAGCGTTGTTTGCCTTTTGCAATTCGGAAACTTTTCGAGGTGTTTCTACACCATTTCCAGTTGTAATTCAGAAAGCATCAATTGAAATTCAGATTGATCAAGTTTATTTCAGAAACCGTCAATTGTATTTCAGATTAGTCAATTTGATTTCAGAAATGGTCATTTGAAATTCAGTTAAGTCACTTTTATTTCAGAAAACATCAAATGTAATTCAGTTTAGTCAATTGTAATTCAGAAACCGGCATTTGTAATTCAGAAATTACGAAACAGTAGGAAAATTCTTCAAGATTATGTCTGATGAAAATTCTACCTTAACGCACTTTTATAGCAACTATGTACAGGGTGTGCAAATTTCGATGTTTTAGGACTACAGTTTTTAAACCAGAGGAGATAGACAAAATCTGATACCCCATTCTCGTTCTCTTTTTTCGAGAAACTTACAATAGTAGTAGTGATTTTTGGCCACTTTCTTTTGTTTTCGAGTTATAAGCAAAAATTGGAAAAATGGCGATATCGAAATAAATTTATATCTCCGCTAATACTGATGATAGAGCTCTGAATTTGAAACATTATACAGGCACTTTTTTACGTAGAATCCAGTGGCGTGCTCGCCTTTTTAGCAGGCGAAAATATTTTAGGGAGAAAGCCTCGGAGAAGCTCATTGTCGAAAATACCAACATGCACAAAATATGATTAATTCTCTAATCATTATACTAATAGGCCATCGGGTGAATCACCCTGTATTATCACGTTTATGATTGGTGATAATATTGATAGTGGTCAGTAATTTCTTGAGATAATTTTATTGTTTCAATTCAAATTATAATGCTTATTGCTTATCGCTGATTGGTCGCACAGTCAGTTATATAATTCCGTTTTCACTTCAGTTATGGATTTTCATCAATTCAAAATTACAAATTATTATGATACAGAAGGCCACAAAATCGCTGTCAAAGTTGGGAATCTCGAGAAGGTGAAACCTCAATTTTTTCAAATCAGAACCCCATTTTTTCTTATAGCCATAATGAAAACGAAATATCTCGATGTTCAGAGTCCGCTTCTGGTCAGGCCCAGCAGCTCTCTGCTGAGTTTTCTGTCAGCTAATGGAAAAAAGATAATTTGAGAATTTGTCAAAAACTCCACTTTTTTCTTACGCAATTTTCGGGTATTTGGGGGTAGTAAAAGTGGGCAAAAGTATATTTAAAGCTTAATTCGGTCCTTCGTGACAAAACATAGCACATAGCCTGTTCCTGGTCCAATAAATGGCCCGAGCAAACGAGGCAGCAGAAGCAGTTATTCCATTAAAATCAAAAACTTTGTACGAAAAGGAATATACGGCATTTTGTACCAGGAGAAATAATGAGAAAGCCAAAGGTGTCAACGAAAAAATCATTTTGGCTTATATTTCCGAAAGGTCCAAGAAAGTTTAGTCATCGTCTTTATGGTCCTACTATACTATACAACTCGAAAAAATGTTGGCTCTGAAAGAAAAAATAGACATCGGCAGATTTTACCAAGTCACCGCCTTTTTAAAGCAACATTCCAGAGGATACGTAGCAAAGAAGTCGAAAGTATTCACAAGAGAGGAGTTAGAATATTTTTTAGATGCCGCTCCTGATGAGCAATATTTATTGATAAAGGTAGTTTTTATTATGGGTGTTGCTGGAGGGTGTAGAATTGGCGAACTGGTGAATATGACCGTAGATGATGTGGAAGGTCGGGACAGCGTATTGGTTATTCAGATTCCTGATATGAAAACCTATAAGAAAAGAGTTTTCACTTTGGTCAATGGTAGTAATAAGGTTGCACTTGATACATTCCGCAAGTATAAGAACTTGAGGCCAAACAAAGTTGATCACAAGCCACTATTTCTAAATTGTAAAAACGAAAAATGTACTGTCCAGCCTGTAGGTGTGAACTTATTATCTAAAATGCCCGCTACAATTGCAAAGTATTTGGGTCTTTCTGATGCTGAACAATATACAGGGCATAGTTTCAGGCGATCTTCTGCAACCGTACTCGCAAATTCTGGGGCATATTTGACAGTTTTGAAGAGACATGGTGGATGGCGCTCAAGTTCTGTTGCAGAAGGACATATTGAGGATTCATTACAGAACAAAATCAGTATTTCTGAACAAATACTTGGTGGGGTGACTAAAACTGGAGTTTCTGATACAGAAGTGGATATTCCAGCAGGGCCTGAGAATTCCACAAACACATATGCTATTACTGAGCGTGTTTCTTTTGAAAGAGGTGCAGGTTAACAGGTTTTCAATTTCATTTTGAAAATCTTCATGATTGTAATTTCTACTGACTGTTACAAAGAATTTTCGATGAAGTTATAATAAACTTACTTTAAAATGAGTCTTACCTGCATTTTTATGGAAAGAATAATTTGCAGAGAGTGAGTGGACAATATTTTATTTCACTAGTCAATTAAAAAAAATTTAATTCACTCAGGCCCGTTTGCACCAATCCCCCTTAAAAGGATTACTCAACTAAGCCTCGTTTTAAGTTAATGGACGCTTAATTATATTCTAGTGATATTTCAGTTTTTTATTTTGGTACAACTTCATCCCAGTCCAATAAAGGCATTTCATTGGTTGGCCGGTTGCCGATGATCGTTGTCATTTCACTAACCCAACTTACATGTCCTGTCAGTCAGTGTCAAAGATATTATTATAATATTATCAAAGAGTAACAACTTTTCGTTGTTGAATTAGCATTAATATCGATAATGATAATGATTGTCAAATAAAAGGTACCTAAGTTTATAAAAGTACCACACTTTCTTTGTAAGGTCTTGTGTGAATTTGTTTTACTAATGTTGAAGAGGAACGTGAAGAAAATGTCCTTATTGCCCTTGTTAGTAGGAATACGGTGAATAATTGCCAAGCAAGTGGTGGTAATTTACGAAGGGCACTCAACTTCTCAACAGAAGAAAAGAGTTTGTTCACCAAATTGAAAATTAACAAAGACTGATGGCATTACAATAAAGGCAAATGAAAAGGCTTGGTATTCAGTAATGAATTCATTCAATTTTCAAAAACCATCAAAAATGGGAAGTTCTGCAGCCAGTTCAACAAATTATTTTAGGTTAGAATCCCGCCTCTAAATACCTAAATGGTCATTACAGGAGCGCTTAAATTTAAGGCTAGCTTTAGCCATTCAAATGTCACATAACAGTTGGTGCAACGTAATTTAAGTTAAGGGTTCATTTTAAGGGACACTTAACTCTTAAGTGCGTTTGGTGCAAACGGGTCTCAGTGGATAAACGTCAATTTACCCTTGTTGGCATGGGTTGAATATTGTCGTTTTTAAACGTCAAAATGGGATAAAATTATTTTCATTTCCGTTTCTTGATAGCTCGATAAAGAATGAGAGAAATAAAATTCCATCTTTCTACCGACTTGTTCGATTCTCTTAGTTTTCAATTGAATCGATAGACGCTTATGCCTATTAATATCTTCATTTACCTGTGATACTTCCGCTTCATATTCATACTCTATCTGCTGGATTGCAATGATATTTTACTTGCGGCCAAGTCGAAATCCTCATGAAATAATGCGAAGAAAGGTACCTAGATAAAGATTATCGTTATAACGGGCTTCTTTACGTCGCTAATAACGATAAAACGTACTATTCGCGTAATATGACGTTTGGACGTTTATTCTATACGCAATTCTATTTTCGACTCGTCAAAAATTATTCGTTGGTTCAGATTATCACGGAATATTATAAAGAAAAAAAGATTCTGCTTTTAGGCATATTATTATGTAAATGAAGCATCGTTTCAATTCCAAAGGATGCAAATTATATCACGTTTGTTTGTTTCAGATCTCTCTTGAGATATATTGGACCAATCACGTCGATAATTAGGCGAGAAGAACGAATGGCAAAGTAGTAGAAGCATCGAGAAAAAAGTCCCAACCTTCCTGGTTTGCCCAAGAATAATTTGCCCATCGCTTGACAAGATGGCTGTTGATTCTGTAAAGCAGCAGGTGAGTGGAAGTGTTTGATGTTCAACGAAGAAATGGGGAAATCAATGACTTGAGTCAGGAGCTTTTGAGGCCTTGTTGCTTGTTCAAATTTATAACTTGTTAACATATCTGGTACCGCTACATGTTTTTATCATATTCTTTTTTAATTTTATCAGCTGTTGCCCTCTGTAATCGATCTGTTTGTTGTATGCTGGGGATAGTGGCATAAAAAACCATGTGGTATTTGTCGATTTGAATTGACAATCATTGAACTTTACAACACTGTCGAGAGGCTTCATTTTTGCATTTAAAAGTTCCGCAATAGAAACTATCATTGGTCCAATAAGTACTAAATGATGTGCAATATAATAAATTGCTGCATTATGGTTAAATACAGCGCGATTCAACTCAATCGCAACATTTGCATGTCCTGAATGGGTCCGTCGTTTTGGTGGCATTGCAGCTTAACTAAAAATGTATAGCATTAGTTCTTGAAGTAAATGTATCCTATTAAACTTACGGTCCCACCAAAATTTAATGTGAATAAAAAAGAGCAAAGCACTGTAGCGATATACAGGGTGTGGCGTAATGAATGGATAATATGGAGCCTGCGGGTAGAGGACTCTATGGCTGTTCAGATAAATATATTCTACGTTTAGTAAAAGTGCCTTGGTTTTCGAGTTATTGGGGTTTTTCGAAAATTCAAGAGAATTACACGTTTCGCCACTCATTTTGCAGGCAAGACTTCAAATGAAGGAATTTTTTAAAACTGTAATATAGTATTCCTGGATAGATGATCTATAGAAATTAATTCATTATTTTTGAAGCGCAGGAATAGTTCTTCATATAGATCTAACTCAACTTTTTCGTTTTGCAAATTTTTTATTTCATAAGTTCAACCTAGCGTGGTGTGAAAAATAATATGGTTACCTGAGAGCCAATGCAAAAAAAAACATGCCCGTTTCATTGAGATTCCGAAATGGTATAACTCTCTGTATTTTCAGCATTTAGAACAAAATAAATTCCTATTGCAATCAGTTGAGGCCTAGTTCAATGTAAACACTGTTTCTGAAATTTTTAGCAGCTAAGATGAGAAATGCAAGCAGAATGAAGCAATCATCTATAAGAAAGTATAGAGCATGTACTGAAGCTCATGGTGGCCTCTTAGAGCATCTTTTGTGAAATTTAATTAAATGAAACGATACTCATTTTTAAATTGTTGATTTGCAATAAAGCTATGATTCATTAGAGACTATAGAGCATGTATCAGTACTCATGGTGGCCAATTTAAACATCATTTGTGAAACTGTATTCAATGAAACGATATTTTAAAATTGTTATTTTGTCTCGTTTTCTTTCATTATTGAAACCCAACGTTGTGAAATCAATATTTTCAAATTAATTTCGAGTTTCAAAGTGGACATCAGGAGCTCTACTAAATGCTTTATAACTTATTATGAATAATTGCTTTATTCTGCTTCCAAGTCTCATTTCAGTTGCCAAAAATTAATGAAATTTGAAAATTGGCTCATTGTAATAGAAATTCATTTTGTATGTAATGCTGGAAATAGAGTGAGTTATACCATTTCAGAATCTCAGTGAAACAGGCATGTTTCTTCTTGCTTTGGCACTTAGATAACCATATTATTTTTTACACCACGCTGGGTTGAACTTAGGAAAAAAAAATAAGCAAAACAGAAAATTTGAGTTAGATCTTTTTTTTATGAAAAACTATTCATGCGCCCCAAAAATTATAATTTGAATTCTATAGCGCATCTATTCAGGAATACTATCCAAAAAATAGTTTGAAAAAATTCCTTCATATGGAGTCTTGCCTGCAAAACGCGTGGCGAAGTGTGTGATTTTCTTGAATTTTCGAAAATCTCTAATATCTCGAAAACCAAGGGACTTTTACTAAACATAAAATATATTTTTTCGAACCGCCATAGAGTCCTTTACCCGCAGGCACCATATTATCCATTCATTACGCCACACCCTGTATATCCCTATCCCCTTTTCTGAGAAATAACTACAAAAAATAGTTTCAAATAAAAGTTGTTTAGCTGTTTCGAACTTTACTTTTCGGATAAAAAAATTAAAAAAATCAATTACAGACAGGGTGGTTACAAACCTTTTGTTAAATGGAACACTCTGTATATGATCAGAAATTGGAATATTACTTAAAAATACATTTTCGAAAACATAGGTCAAAGAGGGTCTACGATTTTTTGTTTTTTTACTTATAAGCATTTATCTGTCAAAAAGTGTCCAACTCTAAATGCCTGTAAAATATATTCTATGGAACCTAGAAAGTCCTACGTGGTGTCAAAAAAATTGTAATTTAGTCTTCGACTTTTAAACATTGAAATTTACCAACAAAAGTAATCAGTGTTGCAAATATTTGAAAATTGTAGTTTTTCTCAATTTTTTCTAAATGGATTACCCTATGTATTAATACATTTTCGCGTAAAGCGTTCCAAGAGCTTTTTGATGATATAGCATATCATTGGTCTACTGGTCATAGCTTAAGAGTTACAACTAATTTACTTTGGTAAATCTAGAATATTGGTATAATTAAGTGTTCAATGAGTAAAATCGTATCCATAACAACATAAAAAAAAGCTAGAAATGTCAGCTCTAGATTAGGGAGATAATTTTTGTTGCTAAAGCAACGCTTTCTATATAAACATCCACAAATAAGAATCAAATTACATTTTTTTTTTAAATTTGATAAGTACCTCTTACATTAAGACTAGGATACCTGTGATATGATACATTATCAACTAGCTATTGGAATTCTCAATTTGAAAATGTATAAATATATGTGTTCCATTTAGAAAAACTGAGAAAAACTACAATTTTCAAATGTTGGCAACACTGATAACTTGTTGTTAGTATTCAAAATTTGAAAGCATTAATAAGTAGAAGACAAGTTTTTTGACACCACGTAGGACTTTCTAGTTTCAATTGAAAACATTTTACAGGCTTTTGAAATTGGACACTTTTTGACAGATAAATGCTTATAAGTCAAAAACAAAAAATCATAGACCCTCTTTGACCTATGTTTTCGAAAATGTATTTTCAAGCTCTATTCAAATATATAATAATATTTGAAGTTTTCCATTTAACAAAACAGAACTTTTTGCCACCTGTATATAATTGATTTTCTCTTAAAAATTTATCAAAAAAATAAATTTCGAAAGAGTATGAACAACTATTATATGCAATTATTTTGTAGCTATTATACTCTCACAAATAAGGGGATAGGGAACTTTAAACGGGCCACCCTGTACATACCTATAGTACCTAATTATTAATGAACTGATCACTCAGACTAACAATAATTGTTGATAACGTTGACAATCAATATCTCAACCGAGACTTTCAATTTTCTCTTTATTTAATTTTTTCTCTGTTGTTATCATTATATTCCTAGAAATTCTTTTTAATGAATTCATTAATACTGGGTGTTGTGTTTTCTATATCGCTTAATACACATCATATTATTTCAGCTGTAACTGTGGAAATTTTTTTTTCAGCTGAATAAGGTGTTCAACGACGAGGAAGCATTGATAAATAAGAAATTACCAAAGGAGTTGCTACTGAGAATATTCTCATATTTAGATGTAGTATCCCTATGCAGGTGTGCCCAAGTCTCAAAATCGTGGAATATCTTAGCTCTAGATGGATCGAATTGGCAGAGGATCGATTTATTCGACTTTCAAAAGGACGTTGAGGTGAGTATAAATATATCAAAGAAGGCGATATTTCTTTGGATCTAGGCAAGAATGATTAGTATGCTCAATTAGTCTGAAGAATCGTTGGAGATACATATTTGAAATTTTGATATTTTTGCTGATGAATAATCGTCTTCCCCAATTTGGTTCGTATTTATTCCTCATATACAGAGTGAGTGAAAAGTAATGTATATACATACATATCTTCGGGATTCACTATTTCGTAAAAATGTTCAGGTTAATTTTCATTCAATTAGCGCACCGACAGACCTTGTCCTGTCATAAAAACGTATATATCAACATTTAAAAAATTCCCCGCTCAATGCAGAAAGCTCTAAGGTTACATCAGATGATTTAATATTGTACTACATTCACATTTAAACTGCTCCACATGAGTTAGGGATATTGACTTAAAGTGCAAAAAAATAGAGTTAAAATAAGATTTTTGTGATGACAATTCATATTAATATGATTTCAAGTTGCAAATTAATTTTAGCCTGTAGGTCTGCAGCCTATACAGGGTGGTTAAGAAAAATCGAGTGAAATAACGAAATTTTATTCCCTGAGAATTCAAGCATTTTAAGACTATAAATACAATGTATGGTCTCCACTGGCATCAATAACAGCTTGACATCTTCTTTGCATACTACACACGAGGTTGTTGAACATTTCTTGAGGAATTTGGTTCCATAAACAGGGCAGAAGCTCTCTCAGATCATTTAAGTATTCTGGGGTAGGTTGATGATCATCTAATCTTCTTTGGAGCATATCCCATGCATGTTCTATGCAATTCAAATCTGGTGAGTGCGGAGGTATTGGTAAATGTGGAATACCAAGCTTCTCGCGCGCATTCTCAACTATGGCTGCACAGTGCGGTCTAGCGTTATCGTCTAGAAATTGAAAAGTTTCAGCAATAGCAGCGTGAAAATTTGGCACAACATTGTCAATGACATGCTCCCTATAGTGTAAGGCGGTCATATTCCCAGGACAAATGTGTAGATCTGTGCGCCTGTTGAAACATATCCCGGCCCATACCATAACACTACCTCTTCGGAATGGATGGACTTCTTGGACATAGCGACGATTAGGGGGTATGCGTCCATACCCTTACGGGGTATGCGTGGGATTGTCCATACCCTTATTCTTCGAGAATCTGAAAATCTTCCATATCTGGATTCATCAGTGAAAAGGACACTACGCCATTGATCGTTCCAATTGATATGTTGTCTTGCCCATTCCAGTCTTTGACGCTTATGGTCACGTGCTAATGGAACTCCTTTTAATGGACGTCTAGAACCTAGATTTACCTCTCCCAAACGTCGTCTGATGGTTTCGGTGGAAACTTGGAGCCCATCTGCATTTTGAATAGTATTCCGTAGCATTCTACCATTGTATAAAGACCACAGGGTCTTTATACAATGATTCTACACGTAGATGTAGGGTTTCTTCTTGCCGAAACGGTGATGAAACGATCCTGAGCAGGTGTTGTTTTTCGTCGCCCACCAAGCCTTTGTCTTTCCAACACAGTACCTGTCTCCCTGAACCTATTCCAAAGTCGAGATATCACACTTTGGCTGACTTGGAGCCTTTCCGCTACAACAACCTGAGTTAGGCCACCCTGTAGCATTCTGATAGCCCTATTAGCCTCAGCGTTTGTTAATTTACGTCTTGGCATTTTCAGAAAACTCGTTTCAAATCGAAGCCTTTGATAAACTGACTTCAATTCAAAATAATAACATTCATGAAGCATATGCAAAGAACCAAACTTCAGAAGAAAGGCGACCAGCTTGACGAAATGTCTCATACTGATTTTTATTGGATCGATTCGAGTTGTTATTGAGTTTTAATTGATTTTACAGCTATTTTCTCGAAGATTACATACTTTTAAAAACGATTGAATACGATATCCCTAACTCTTGTGGAGCAGTGTATAATCCTTTTTATTTATCCGCCAACATTTTCAGGGTCCAATAATAGAAAACATATCGCGAAGATGTGGCGGGTTCCTGAGGCAGCTCTCTCTCAGAGGATGTCAATCTATCGCCGACGGCTCGATGAAAACTCTGGCCCAGCAATGTCCGAACGTGGAGGATCTAAACCTGAACGGTTGCAAGAAATTGACCGATTCAACTTGCCACGCCTTCTCCAAATACTGCAGCAAACTGCAAAAGTTGAATTTGGACAGCTGCGCCGCGATCACGGACATGTCGCTCAAAGCGCTGAGCGACGGATGCCCCAATCTCACCCACATCAACGTGAGCTGGTGCAGCAACATCACCGAAAACGGAGTCGAAGCTTTGGCTAGGGGCTGTCCGAGATTGAAGAGTTTCATATCTAAGGGATGCAAACAAGTCACTTCTAGAGCTGTTATTTGCCTGGCCAGGTTCTGCAAACATCTGGAAGTTATCAATTTGCTGGGATGTTGTGTGAGTATAATATGTATTGATTAGTCTCTAATGGGATATACTAACTGACAAAGGAACTGCGACACCCAGAAGGAGTTGTTTAAATTTTAATGTTTTTTGGTAAAACATAGATAGTATAGCAATCAGTAAATAACTAAAATTTGAAGAAAAAAAACGAAGGGTTTACAAATTTTTTATTGAATTTGTTAATAATGTGTTTGTCCACCGCGGTTATCTATACACTCCCCAACAAGTCTTGGCATTGTTGCAAGAAGATGGTCCATTTCTTCTTGAGGGATACTATCCCAAGCTACTTGTACTTCATGTCTCAGAGCCGCCAAAGTCCGTGGGGGCTGGGGTAAATTTTCAAGCCTTCTACCCATGATGTCCCAAACATGCTCTATGGGCGAAAGATCGGGGGATCTGGCCGGCCATGGCAAAAGATTCACCTGGGTCGCTTCAGAAAAAGTGTAAACTAATTCTGGCAACATGAGGTCGAGCATTATCTTGCTGAAATATTGAATTCTCAAGCCGGTTAAGGTAAGGGAGAACATATGGCTCCACTATTTCTTGAAGGTTACGAAGCGCTGTCATGTTACCTCGGTGACCTACTTCCATATGCAATAGCACCCCATACCATAACGCCTACTGTCCGGTGTAAATGAAGCTCAACATCAAAATGAGGTTCACGTCTTTCTCCTCGACGTCGTCTAACCCTTCTTCGGTCATCATGTGCACCCAAGGAGAGTCGAGATTCATCAGAAAAGACGACCTGATGCCATTCCACATTCCAATGTTGTCGTTCTCTGCACCACTGTAATCGTTGCCGGCGATGCTCAACCGTAAGAGGTAACACAAGATGGGGTCGATAATGATGCAGTCCAAAAGACCTTATACGGCGGTGAACCGTTCGAACAGTTACAGGATGGCCTTGTTCTCCTAACCACTCATCAGCCAAAGATCGAGTTGTCGCAGATCGATCTCTAATGGCCATAAGTCTTAGACGCCGATCTTGAACTTCATTTGTGCCCCTTCAACGTCTCGTGCCTACTCTTCTACGATTTTGGGCATTATCGAACCACGCTTGACAACATCTCACAACAGTAGTTGGATTTCTGTTCGTACGGTTAGCGATTTCTCGAAATGACAACCCCGCCTCCTGCAGACCAATAATTCGACCTCTTTCAAATTCACTTAGCTGGCGATAAATTCGGCGTACACGTGTTGTAGGCATTTTAACAACAACTAAATATCGACTTTGGATCTCCTCGAATAGCTGGTTTGTTGTTAAATTTAAATAATTTTGCAAAAAACGACTACAATATTTAAGTAACAAAAAATGTTTATTTTAAATCATTTACTCCTTGCTATACTATCTATGTTTTACCAAAAAAAAATTTTTATTTAAACAGCTCATTCTGGGTGTTGCAGATTCTTTGTTAGTTAGTATATTTTAACTCTGGGGTAGTCTAATCTTGGTTCACTTGATCTCGATAACTGATATTACAAGTTGAAAATCTTCTTACATTCTTCATTTCGACAATTAATTGGTAAAAGTGATAAATATTCGTTGATGCCAGTTCTCCTCCTTCCTGTTGAGAATCTAGGGACAAAAGTTTTTCTTCCAATTCAGAAATAACAAATTCAATGAAAGTTTGCATTTACAAAAACGAAAGTTCGCCTATTTATTCGAAATGAAAACAAAGTTTGAGCTCATCAGTGGATTTTCTACGTAAAAAAGTGCCTGTGGAAGGTTCAAGTTTCAGGTCTGTAACTTCTAAGACAAAAAAGTTCTGAGAATTTTTCGAAATCGTCAACATTGCATTGAGTTATAACTCAAGAACGAAAACTCGTAGGGGGCTATGCTTTTCAACATTCTTTGTTGTTGTTCAAGACTGTCAAAAGATGTGGATTGCAGCTTAACTATAAATGTACAATAAGTCTGTACTTTTTGATGTAAATGTATTGTACTAAACTTACCGTCTCGCCGAAATTTATTGTGAATAAAAAAGAGCAAAGCAAAATCGAGATATACACTATTAAATAATAAATGTACTAATCACTCAGACCCGTTTGCACCAAACATACTTAGTGTTAAGTGTCCCTTAAAATGAAGTCTTAACTTAAATTACGTTGCACCAACTGTTAAGTGACATTTAAATGGCTCAAGCTAACCTTAAATTTAAGCTATCCTGTAATGACCACTTATACTCCATTCACTTTTATTTTAGCAGCCGGTTGGCCATGGAAATTTGACACATTTCACTCTGTATAGTACGAAAATGTGGGGTTATGAAGCTTGTCAAAACATTTTTGGGTTTTAAATCAACGCTATGTTGCCCGTTCTACGTAAAAGTTTCTGTTATTACGTACTTTATCACAATGTCGAATCTCTTCAGAAAATATGTGACGAACCTAATTGAAGTTTATACAAACTGACTGAAGGCATACCGAATCCAGTAATTTGCATGGAAAATATAAGAGATCAGTATAATATCATAATCTTCTTTGGCTGAAGTTTGAATACGTTAATCAGTTGTAGATTTCAAAAATATTAACCCGAAGATGAAATGCATATGATGCAGTAGTTGGGAATGGGTATCTCTCGAAGGAATTAACAGATAATTACAAGAATGTTAAATTCTTCAACAAAAATTTATATTGATGATTTGCAAACTGATTGAAGGCATACAAAATCCAGTTATTTGCATGGAAAATACAAGAGATCAGTATGTATAATATCATAATATGCACTAGCTTGAGGAGAGTTAATGTTCGTTATCTTCTTTGGCTAAAGTTTGAATACGTTACATCAGTTGTAGATTTCAAAAATATTAACCCGAAGATGAAATGCATATGATGCAGTGGTTGGGAATGGGTATCTCCCGAAGGAATTAACAGATAATTACAAGAATGTTAAATTCTTCAACAAAAATCATCTTGCATCAAAATAAGGACTTAAAGGAAGTTTCAAGTCAAGATGAACTTCCTTGGAACAAAAATTTCACACGAATAAACAATAAACAGGACAATTGGCGCTTATTTGTGGCTGTTCATCTTAATACATCGATATTATAATAATAATTGGGTATTTATTGGTACCTTAAGACATTTACAATGTATAGGACAAGTCAAATGAAAAATAGAAAAATCAATTATCGGGAACTTATTCTACGATGACATTCATCGAAAATCCTGTAGTAAACTTTTCGCATTAATTCACTCAAAAATAAAATTCTTAAATGCCACCACATTTTTGGGTCTCTCAATAGAAGGTTATTCTTTGTCATCCTCTTCTTTCACAATGTTTCTGATTGTGGAAATATTCAGCTGAAATATAAGTCGTTTAGATTCAGATGAAACATTATGTAAATTCACTTACATTGAATATGTTCGCTACCGTCTGACGTATTGTGGATTTTAGAATATCAGGCTATAACTATTTGAATGAGCGGACCTGAATTCTAAATAGCACTTCCTGAAACCTGTCTCTTTTTTCAATCACTTTCGGCATTTTTGTAATAAAAATTGATGGTCTGATAGATCATTTCCTTGTAGAGACATGTAAGATTGATTTTCACGGAACTTTGAGGAAAGCAGTTGGTCAAAAAACTACATTCAACTAATGCCAACGTTTCGTAGATATATTTCGACTTCGCCCTGAAGAAGTAGAAATATATCTACGAAATAAAAATTGATATTAGTTGTGGCAACGGCGTTATGACATAAACAACATTTCATGAGTGCCAACCTTACTCCGTTCTAGTTACAAAAACTTGAGAAAATTATTTCATGGCCAACCGACTGCTAAAATAAATCTGAATGAAGTATAGATATTTAAGGGCGGGATTCTAACCTAAAATAATTTGTTAAACTCATAAACTGGCTGCAGAACTGCTGTGATTTTTCTAATAACGTTAAGTACCTTTTATTTGAAAATCCATTTCATTATCAATAATAATTCTAATTCAGCAACAAAAAGTTGTCACTCTTTGATAATAATATAATAGTTTACTTGACACTGACTGACAGGACAATAAAGTTAGGTTAATGAAATGACAACGATCAACGGCAACCGGCCAACCAATGAAAAGGCTTTATTGGACTAGAATGAAGTCGCACCAAAATAAAAAACTGAAATATCACTAGATATAAATACTTAAGGGCCCCTTACTTAAGATTATGTTAAGCCGCAGTCGTGCAACTGGCAATAAAATTAAGCGACCATTAACTTCAAACTACGCTTAGTTAAGTGCTCATTTTAAGGGGGAATGGTGCAAACGGGCCTCAGACTCACAATAATTATTGAGGACGTTGGAAATCAATATCATCAATTCGAGGTAAGCGTCTACAGTTCCGCATCGTACGGATCGCATTGAAAAAATCAAGCGATGAATACGCAGTACGATACGTATCAGTTGACGCACTTATATGAGTTTTTATACAAAGCATTCTGAAATATTTTCGATGCGATCCGTGCGTTGCGTACGATGCGGAACTGTGGACTCTTACCTTTGAGGTTTGTTCATTTGTCAACTGTCAAAGTGTCAATCAGTTAGGCAACCCAAAATACATCCATGTATCAATGGTAGAAAATTATTGTATACGATGGTTATTTTTTATTGAATTTTTCGAATAATAATTATATTCTCAATTTTCGATTCACTCGATATAACCTCACTTTGCTGTCTCAGCGTCAGAATGCACATAAAATATACTGAATGACATCATCAGTCATGGATATATTAAAAGAAAGAAAAAAAAACACTATAATTGCTCGTTCGTTCGAAGAAAAAAGAACAGTTCTTTTCTCCGTACGATTTTTTCTGAAATACTTCAACTCGTAAACCTTGTCCTCATAATAACAAACACAACAAAAAAAAAAGAATTATCCTTCTAAAGTGTGTGACATTGACCTCAAAAACACAAAAGAGTACTGAATTTATTCTCTAATATTAACTTTGTATCTTTTTATTGTTAACAGTTATGCTTTCAATTCTCTTTTGATTCATATTTTTCCTTTACAGTCCATAAGGGATGAAGCCGTGCAGTCTCTAGCCGAAAAATGTCCAGACTTGCACTATGTCTGCTTCTCTGGATGTTCATTTCTGACAGACGCTTCTCTGATAGCTTTAGCTCAAAAGTGTCCGTTGCTGTCCACATTAGAAGTAGCTGGTTGTTCCCAGTTCACAGATGCAGGCTTCCAAGCTCTAGCAAGGGTGATACATTCTCTTCAACAAAAAAATAAAATATTCTATTCGAATTTTTTCAGAGTTGTCGTTATTTAGAAAAAATGGATTTGGATGAATGCGTTCTGATCACAGATTCAACTTTGATAAATTTGGCGATGGGTTGCCCCAGAATAGAATATTTGGTAAGGCTAACTTTAGGCTACATTAGCCCAATTACCCAAAGTATTGTACAATTTGTTAAATTTTTATTCTTTACTTTGTTTTTTTTTATGTTAATGAATCGATTTCCTTTCAGACTCTTTCTCATTGCGAATTGATAACAGATGAAGGCATCAGGCATTTGTCAACGTCTCCATGTGCTGCCGAGAATTTGACTATTCTTGAACTGGACAATTGCCCCCTTATTACTGACGTATCTTTGGAACATCTCACATCTTGTCATAATCTTCAACGAGTAGAACTATACGACTGTCAACTAATCACAAGATATGGGATCAGAAGATTGAGGGTGAGGAACAAATAAATTATTTCGGGCCTGTTCCGATATTGCTGGTTTTACTGGCCCGCAATCGAATAACAATAGAACTCGAATGACTGGGCCAATAGGCAGGAATATCGGAACAGACGGTTTCTAGAAAAATTTCCAGCAGTCGTATGTTAAGAAACTATAAATTGCATTGTAGTGTCCTTTCTATATTTCGTAGAGAATTTAACGCTCTACAAAAAAGGTCTGATGTCATTTTTCGATAAATGAACTCAGTCGAAAATTGTTCAAGGTTCAATTTATCCATAATTCAGCCGTTTTCTTTATGATACTCTCAAATTTATGACAGGTTGACAGGTTTTGAAAAAAAAATTTAAATTTAGCTCTAAATTCTCAGAGTTAAAAAAAAAATGATTTCTAAATACATAATATTTCGGCAAATCGTTCAAAAAACGGCTAAATAGAGGGTAAATTAAACTTTGCCCTAGAATAACTTTCGGCTGAGTTCATTTATCGAAAAATGACAGCAGACCTTTTTTGTAGAACGTTAAATTCTCTACAAAATATAGAAAAGATATTGCAATGCAACTCATCGTTCATTATTTATAAAAATCAGAAGAAAATTTTTTTCCTGTGTTATTCTTATGGGAAATCGAAAAGTGTGATGCGGACCACTAAACTAATATAATGAAAAATTATCGGTATACAGACAAGAATTGAATTCTGAAAAAAATACCTACTAGAACAGGAGCATTATTGTAGATGAAGAAAACGTTCGCCAAGTATTTTTTTTCTTCTCGTAAAAGAGTGGAAAAATGCTATGCTTCGAATATATTTTCTGCGAAATTGGTTTTTGACCATTTTCTATCATTAATATTGATATAAACCATATGATGTGTAATGTGTGTATTTTTCTGACAAAAATACGCCCTCATTTTGAAATAATCTTTTAGTTTCATTTTAAGTAATTTTATTTTGAATTACTTTTGGGGAGAAATATTTTCAGTTTCCAATTCAGGATTCCGACGTCGTTCGGAATTGTAAACATTCCGCACCGTTTTTATTCCGTTTTTCAGTTCTCAAAAACGATGTCGCACCGTATAAAACATCCTGAATTCGAAGATAACCTCCATCCCTTACTACCCCGGTTTAAGTTCCACTCTTACTGCTAGAGCACCTCGCTGGCGTGGATACTCAGGGGGTGTGGAACGCACTTTGGAGTGGCTAACCCTCCTTCCTCCCTCGTAAGGCAGTCCTGTTATGGGGAGTACTTTTTTCAGAATTCCATTTTTGTCTGTATACCGATAATTTTTCATTATATTAAAATTATCAGACATTAAACTCATCATTTACTAAACATTAATATTAAGGCTCATATTTTCAGAGGCCTATTTTGGCATTAAAACGAAACTTTTGAGCGTGGTTCCGAGGAAGAATAATCTTTTTTTGAACTCTCTAATATAGAGTGTGGATAAAATTCGTTGCCTACTGAGTGGACCTATAAAACTAAAAGGCCAGGCGCAAATAGAAACGCAGTTTAGTGAGGTGACGCAGAGTGAGTTTTTGTGAAACATAGAAAAGAACAAGATCGCTCAAATAAAGCGTGACAGTGACTTGTCAGATAGTAAGTGCAGTGGAAAAAGCTGCGTCACCTCATCAACCTGCGTTTCTATTTGCGCCTGGCCTAAGAGCTAAAAGAAAACGGATGACACATTCTCGAACTCTTGTATCCAGACTGATCCAAATCTGAAACCAGAACCAACCAACAATTTACCAGAAGAAATAAAACCGAAACAATCTTTCAAATTATTCAACAGATACTACGACGCATTCAGCATGTCTGTTCGCTTTATCTATTTCGATGATTCGTTGTCTTATGTATCAAATAAACTGCTCCACATGAGTTAGAGATATTGACTTAAATTGCAAAAAATTTAGTTAAAATAAGATTTTAGTGATGAAAATTCATATCAATATGATGAAGCTGTGAATTAATTTTAGCATGTAGGTCTGCAGCGTATACAGGTTGGTTAAGAAAAATTGAGTGAAATAACGAGTTTTATTCCCAGAGAATTCAAGCATTTTAAGACTTTCATTACAATGTATGGCCTCCACGGGTATCAATAAAAGCTTGACATCTTCTTTGCATACTACACACGAGGTTGTGGAACATTTCTTGAGGAATTTGGTTCCATAAACGCTCTCTCAGATCATTTAAGGATTCTGGGGTAGGTTGATGATTATCTAATCTTCTTTGGAGCATATCCCATGCATGTAATATGCAATTCAAATCTGGTGAGTGCGGAGGTATTGGTAAATGTGGAATACCAAGCTCCTCGCGCAATCTCAACTATGGCTGCACGGTACGGTCTAGCGTTATCGTCTAGAAATTGAAAAGTTTCACCAATAGCAGCGTGGAAATTTGGCACAACATTGTCAATGACATGCTCCCTGTAGTGTAAGGCGGTCATATTCCCAGGACAAATGTGTAGATCTGTGCGCCCGTTGAAACATATCCCGGCCCATACCACAACACTACCCCCTCGGAATGGATGGACTTCTTGGACATAGCGACGATTACTGGATATGCGTGGGATTGTCCATACCCTTATTCTTCGAGAATCTGAAAATCGTCCATATATGGATTCATCAGTGAAAAGGACACTACGCCATTGATAGTTCCAATTGATATGTTGTCTTGCTCATTCCAGTCTTTGACGCTTATGGTCACGTGTTAATGGAACTCCTCTAAATGGACGTCTAGAACCTAGATTCACTTCTCTCAAACGTCGTTTGATGGTTTCGATGGAAACTTGGACCCCATCTGCATTTTGAAGAGTATTCCGTAGCATTCTACACGTAGATGTAGGGTTTCTTCTCGCCGAAACGGTGATTAAACGATCCTGAACAGGTGTTGTTTTTCGTCGCCGACTAAGCCTTGGTCTTTCCAACACGGAACCTGTCTCTCTGAACCTATTCCAAAGTCGAGATATCACACTTTGGCTGACTTGGAGCCTTTCCGCTACAACAACCTGAGTTAGGCCACCCTGTAGCATTCCGATAGCCCTATTAGCCTCAGCGTTTGTTAATTTACGTCTTGGCATTTTCAGAAAACTCGTTTCAAATCGAAGCCGTTGATAAACTGACTTCATTTCAAAATAAGAACATTCATAAAGCATATGCAAAGAACCAAACTTTAGAAAAAAGGCGACCAGATTGACGGAATCTGATTTTTATTAGATCGATTCAAGTTGTTATTGAGTTTTAAATGATTTTACAGCGATTTTCTCGAAGATTGCATACTTTTAAAAACGATTGAATACGATATTCCTAACTCTTATGGGGCAGTTCAAATAAATTGCTAAACAGCAAAGCATGAAGGAGTTTTTTTTTTCTCCTCGGTATCTCTTCAGTAACTATCAAATCGATAAACGGTTGCAAATATATCCGAAATAGTCACGGGTGGTCATTAAATTCAACAAACGAAAGTTAACGACGTTTATAGAGAAGATGAATTTAACAGCGCTTATACGTGCCCTGTAAAATTCAGAAAAGCAGTAAAATCTACAAAAAAGTTTCTTCAAAATGACCCCATTGCAAGAGTAGATTTTTCGATAACACATAATTGGCCCTTGAACAATCATAGTTATGGTACACTGTTCAATTTCGCAAAATGAAATCCAATGTCTCGCTCACGTGAAACACACTGTACAAATATAAGTTATAGAACCTTTACGGCAACACTAACCATAGTGTCGCCTCACTCGATTGAATGAAAATAATTTCTTGCATCGCCAATTATTCAATCAAATCTTTAAGATTTTTAATTCCTTTGATTTACTACATTTTACAGAGCCATCTTCCCAATATCAAAGTTCATGCATATTTCGCACCTGTAACGCCGCCCCCATCGGCAGGAGGAAACCGTCAGAGATACTGTAGATGCTGCATCATCCTATGAATAGTATGCGAATACTTCTGAGTCTGAAATGGATTACATTATCACCACCATTATGATATGTGTTCAGCACGCTTTTAAACGTGTGCACGATTACGAGACATTTCCAACAATTAGGAAACTGTCGAACGATTCTTGGTGTCTTGTTGCATGGTCACACATGTCTTTGAAGTTATTAGTAATAAAATTGTCATCCACGAAAGTTATTACGAGCAATTAAATGTGTGGTACTTGGTAGAAACCAAACTGGATTAAAATGAGATGATATGATAATCCAGAAACTGAATTGCCAGGAATGTTCATATGATGAGATTGAAAACTTCAGTTTCTTGATGAAAATTGGAGTTTATACAGGGTACTGAGAAATCTGTGCTTATTCGCGATTCGTATCTTGAAATACACGCGAATGTAAAAAAAAGTTTGAACTACATTTACTTATTCATTTAACTCCAGTTTATTGGGACAAGAAGCTTTTAACATATATTCCAGCCAGGTAAATCCTTTGTAACGCTATATTTTTTTCAGTTTTGAAAATTCATATATTTTATATAGGACTCAAAATAAGAACGAACTTCTGGAAACTAAATTTCGCCATATTAGACGTTCATGTCATTTCTATTGAAATAAATTATACTTCATAACTTGCTCTACCTAATACCTATTCATATGGAGAATTTGAATTTAGATTATTGTGTAATAATTTTCATGTTTTTTTTTAATACACCCCAGGGTTCTTTTAATTCTTGGTTTCACTTATTATTTGAAGTGAATGAATTGTACACATTTCATTGATGCATGTTGATGGTATCCTAATAGAACATCGGTAGTTATTTCTTATTGTTAAGAAAAATTGAAATCGATTCTTGTAGTATTTTAGGGAACATATATACGAAAGTATGTTTGGAGAGAAAGAAGCCTGTGATAAACATTTGAATATTTGTAAATTGTGAATATTAATGTAAGCTTATATTACTCTACTATGGAATTCATTAAAATTTTGTATACTTACTCAAAAATTGATCTGGATAATGTAATTTTCCATTCGAGAATTCTCTTTCGGTGTAAGCCTTTTGATTTTTATTAAATTGTAACTTTTAAATGTGGTTTCATTTTATTCTATAACTGAGGTTATTATAAGAGTTTATTCTCAGGTGCCAGCTATTTTTTCAAAGGAGAAAAAATGACAAATCCACCTGAGTACTATTCGGAGACATCTGAGGTGTTGCAACAGTAAACTCTATAAATTATCAAGCTCTGGTACAATCTAAAGGAAACTACACAAAAAAATACTAGCTGTTTGATCCAATTCGTATAAATATGATAGTCTTCATAAAGGCTAGCCTCCAAGTTTTCACATCGGAATGGACCCAAGTAAATAAAATAAAACCTCAAAAAAAAAATAGAATGAATATACTAAGGTGATAAACATTAATTCAACTTTCAAAGATGATGAAGAATATGCAACAATTAACTCAATCAAAAGAGCACTGTCCGTTGAATTTATGTTCAGTGTAATGATTCAGTGGAGCAAAAACTAGTATTATTCAATTCTAAAGGAAACAGATATAGGTAACTCGTGAATTACTACCGGATGAATTCATTTTTAAAGGACAGCAAAGCAAATGTGATAGTTCTGTTAAAATATATTTGACCATGTTAAAAGTAGAGGAGACCCCCCTCCGACCTTTCCCTTGTCGACGCTCGTGACCAACTCCGTATAGTGCCCCAATTCTGCGGTGCGCTAATTGACCGAAGCAGCAGCCCCACTCTCTGTGTTTTCAGAGGAGGAAAACTTACATATTTTCTCTCCATTCTCCATTGTTAACTCTGTTGAAGTAACTTATTTTTGTTCTCACTTAGATTATTGTAAAACTTCTGTAATAAATCCCAGTTTTCTGAGGAAAATTGGAGTTCATTTTAGTGCATTCCTTTCGTTTTCATATTTCCGCCTTTGAAAATATTTAATTCTCAAATATTCAGTACGTTCATTCCGATAGGCAGAGTAAATGTAAAGAAACCGTTTATCTGTGTTTAACGTTGTTTTTCTTGCATGCCGTTGAAGATTTCGACGTTTTTCTGATGTTGATATGCGATAAACCGGAGCTGACGACGTTTTTCATTCTTGTCGCATTCTGGAATTTTCAGATTTTTAACGTGTGGGGATTAGCCTATAAAAGCAGATTTTCCCCCGCGACGGCCACTTCTACTTCTACTTTTGACTTTTGATTCTCTTACTTCAGTCGCTTTTACTGCTCTTTTACTTCAGTCAGTTTATGCTCCGTACTTTCTGCGATTCGACGGTTAAGAATAATTTTGTGTTGCTAGTATCAGTGCTATTAGGGATTAATTTTTAGTTTTTCATTTATTTTCCGCGAGTGCCTGAAATAAAGGAGGTAGGTCCCCGTCTTTACCGTTCAGTTTCTTCATTAGACCTACACCGGTTACTTCTTTGACACTGCTGTACTGTATCGCTTTCTGTTATATTTTTTCGTTCTTAACCCGTTTCGCGGGTCTGACTTTTCCCTTCGCTATCAGTCATGGCGCGTAAGCCCTTGGGGTACTGAAGGAAAAATCCCGTCAACCCTCCTGTCCGCGTTCCGCGTCATAAGTGTTGAATCCGAAATCTCTTCTTTTCTAACAGTCATGGAGCGTTATAGCCCTTGGGGTAGAGAATAAGAGATACCGCTCGTCGTCAGTGAAATCCCGTAGTTGCGTTAAAAATAGACCTTTTCTTCGCTATCAGTCATGGAGCGTTATAGCCCTTGGGGTAGCGAATAAAAGTCTCGAATAGACCCGCCCTGGTTGTGTTTCATTTCTGGAGAAATACAATTACATCCCGATACCGTATAGCAAGTCCTTGCACTTCGCGAGGTCATCCTTAGTATTCATTTCGTCAGATCTGGTTGGCGCATTTTATTGACAAACTTTTGATTTTTCACTGTACCTACCCGGTATAAACTTTACGTGCTCGTGACCGGATAGAATTTCCCGAATGTATGTTTGCTGATAGATTCGCCCATATTTCATACATACACATATCGCTGTTGTACATATAATCAGTTTCCGAAGGTGTGAATAAACACATGATTTGATTTTGACTGCTTCGTTATCGCTACCACCTCTGAAGCTCGCATTTAACCTTATCTGGAAAACTGAATCAGTCCCACAAGACTTCAGAGATGCAAAAATCGTAAATGTGTTCAAAAATAAGGGGAGCGCTTCTGATTGCGGAAATTACAGAGGCATCTCGCTTCTTTCAACAGGCGGTAAAATTCTGGCAAGAATAATGGCCTCAAGACTTATGAAACATGTCGAGCTGATTATCCCCGAATCCCAGAACGGATTTCGACCAAATCGGGGAACAACCGACCACATATTCACTCTGAGACAACTTCAGGAGAAAGTCAAGGAACAGCATAGCCAATTATACGTAGCATTTGTAGACCTGACCAAAGCCTTGGACTCGGTGAACAGAGAGGCTTTGTGGAGTTTCATGGAGCGGTTGGGAAATTTGTGAATGTCTGCAGAAGCTTCCACCAGAATAACATGGCCAGTGTTCTTTACAATGGTGAAACCACAGACGCCTTCCAGACTAATACTGGCGTTCGACAGGGCTGTGTCTTAGCACCTGTTTTGTTTAACATCTTTTTGGCAGCCCTGTCTATGATTGTAGACAGTAAATTACTTTCGAGGGGCTTGGAAATTAAATACCGCTTCGAAGGTGGACTGATCAACCTAAAAAGGCTGAGAGCGAAAACGAGAACGAAAGTCCTTACCGACCTTCAGTATGCAGATGACTGCGGCCTCACCTCATACTCCGCTGACAGCCTGCAAAAAATTTTGGAGACTTTCGACTGGGCATATAAAGCGCTGGGGCTGAAAATCAACATTGCTAAAACTAAGATTATGTGTACCCCACAAAATGCTGAAAGGACCAGAGTGAAGATCGAAAACAAAGATTTGGAATATGTCGAATTTTTTCATTATCTTGGAAGCGTAGTAAGCAACAAAGCCACAATCGACGACGAAATCAGAAACAGAGTCGGTGCGGCATCAAGAGCTTTTTGGGGCCTAAGAGAGAGAGTATTTGACAATCACGACCTGTCAATCAGAACCAAAGCAGCAGTTTACCGAGCTGTGGTAGTCCCGACCATGACATATGCGTGCGAAACGTGGACCACGTACAGGCGACATCTGAAAACATTAAATCAACTACAACAAAGGCACCTGAGGCAGATAGCGCACATCAAATGGTTTCATAAAATCTCCAATAAAGCTGTTCTCGAAAGAACTAACAGCCAGAGCATTGATGTTTTAGTTGGCCGAGCGCAACTCAGATGGGCCGGGCACGTCCAGCGTATGCCCGAAAATAGACTTCCTAAATGCGTCTTGTACGGAGAGCTGGTGTGCGGGCAGAGAAGTCAAGGCGGGCAGCTAAAGAGATATAAAGACTCTCTTCATGAGAAACTTAAACTCTTAAATGTACAGAACGACTGGGAGGCTCTGGCAGAGGATAGATCGCAATGGAGACGTGTTGTGAATAGCTACAGCGCGGAATCGGCCAGACGTCGAAATCCATCAGCGCAAGGAAATTTTGAATGTCCTGAATGTGGCAGAGTGATCACCTCGAGAATAGGTCTTTTCAGTCATCGAAGGACTCACCGAAGATAGGATCTGTGTGGGAGTTTCAACTCTATCTTCTATCATATAATAAAATGTAATCCTTCTGTGTAACGTTTTATACTCGTCATCGAGTTACAGCAATATATATATATATATATATATACCACCCTAGATAACAGCGAACTCTGTCTCCGACTAGCGGCTGCTCTGGTAGGTTTGCTATTCTTCCTAGTGAAAGGAATGGCTGGCGCTCGAGATAAGTTTTCTCCGAGGTGATCATGTTACACTTCTTCAACTGTTCACCTCATCAAAATAATTTTCTCTCAAGTCTTCTCAGTCACTTCTGGTGCTAATTTGTTCAACTCAAAAGGTAATGTTCTCGCATGCAGTCTTCTCAAAATGATTAACCATTTTCGTGTTCTTTTCATTCTGATGAAATGAGTGCAAGATTATTTCAGAATTTTCAAACAGATTTATAATCCTGACTAGTACTGCTTAATTAATATGTCAAATCGAGTCAAATTATTCATTTGTCTGCTCAGAACTATATATTTTATTATATTTTTATAATTTACATAGATTTTCAGAACTCTCTAGATCTTCTCACATGGAAAATGGGTATGTAGCACCAGAATTGAATTCTTCTCGTCTTTCTTATTGATGACTGAATGAATATTGATTTATTGTTTTCTCACGATCATCTCTTTTATTTGAATCAGTTTATTTCATTTATCAGGCAACTCTGTTAACCGCTCAATTATATACATATGACTAAATTACTGTTGTCGAGTTCCAGATGAATGAATCCTCATGTTCTCTAGTGTGGACCCTGGATTAGTTTTACTTTAGAACACGATGTGAAATTCTCAAATATGGTTCAACGGTCAACGGTTGTCCTGGTTCCAACCTGGAAGGTTCGCTATACTTTGTACTCTCATTGGTACATTATCATATTCATTGATTGTGCTCGATATATATGTTAGTTTTTAAGCCTTATTCTGCTCTTCTCGAAACCAACGGTTAGTGGTTTTTCTCATTAGTACTCTCGTTTCGTGCTTCTCATAATTTATCAATTGTATCTTTTATTTTTCTGATGGACGTTCTTTTCATGCTTACTTGTAAGCAGTCCGTCTCTGTAAACGTTGTATTTATTGGTGAATTGTTGCACTCTTCAAGACCAACGTTATATACTCATATTGATTATAATATTCTTGCACTCACATTTAATGTATTGATCTCTCATTGATGACCAGAGACAAATTAGTTTTACCTCTTGGTCTATATGACTATTAGAACTCAGCCTCATAAAAATTCATTATTCTATCCTTATGTTTATCTGGTGGAATAAAGAGGCTTTCGCAATCAATTTCCATTGATCTGCGGAACTTCCTCAAAGTCTCAAGTGACTTCTCATTCGAACTATTCTGGATTACCTCTGCTTTTAGTTGAATATGTCTCTCCGAGTCTATAGATGTTGTTATACCAGGATCGTTTATCTGTAGATGAAAACACATATCAGCCTGGAGAATGAAACCCTAGGACAGGTCGAGCAGTTCAAATACTTGGGAAGCTTCATAAATACCTACTAGGGCTAACCTTGACACGGAAATACACAACCGTATCAATTCGGCATCACGGGCATTCTGGAAGCTAAAGATCAGAGTGTTTCAAAATCACGACCTCAATCTGAAGACCAAGACAGCTGTTTACAAAGCAGTGGTCCTCCCAACGCTTCTTTACGGAAGCGAAAGCTGGACGCCCTACAGGAGACATATTGAACAGCTTGAACAAACGCAACAACGTCATCTAAGACAAATATTGCACATCAGATGGTTCCACAAAGTTTCGAATGCAGATGTCTTGCAACGCGCGAGTTGTACAACAATTGAGACTCAAGTAACGAGGGCCCGACTCAGATGGAGCGGCCACATTCTGAGGATGCAAGACACAAGACTCCCCAAAATAGCTCTCTATGGCGAATTGGCAGAGGGAGCTCGGAAACCAGGAGGCCAGTATAAGCGATTTAAGAAGGATACACTACATCAATCCCTAAAATCAATGAATGCCAATCATAACTGGGAACAACTAGCGTTAGACAGGTCACAGTGAAGGTCTTTGGTAAACAGTTATAATGGAGACTCGAGAAGAATACAGCGGCGGCCAGATCTGGTTGGTGACTATCCATGCCCGGAGTGTGGAAGGATTTGCAGGTCACCGTTGGGTCTCTTCAGTCACAGGAGGGCAGAAATTATAAGTCTGCTCTTTTTTTATGTCTTTTTGTAGATTTATTCCCGGTGACGGGATACAGCAATGAATGAATGAATGTTGTTATAATATTTATGTCGCGGGTTTAAGCTGTGAATTTATCAAAAATATCTTCTTTCGTTGACTCCAACGCAAAAAATGACATTTTACCTTTACGTTCTAATTCGCGAACGAAAATTCGACTATTTTTCGTCCGCATCAGACACTTTTCGTCATTAAGATACACATAAAAGAGCGGCAATTGAAACAATTTGGTGAATCCAAGATTCGATAAAAACACAAGTGCCTGTGACAACTGTCCTTTGCGGTTGTCAAATTTATTCTTTACGAAATCCGCCTTTTACGACTGTATTAAAAAAGTGGTTAGCAATACTCCTCCAGAGGGAATTCGCAATCACGCCGACGTAGCCAAGACCAGCAAACAGGAAGAACTTACCTAATTTCATAAAGGTAAACGAGTTCGAGGAAAATATGTAATATGCATCTTCGCAAAGAACTGTCTATTTTCTCGCCTGCTTGCAGGTTCGACCATAATAAGCAGTTTTTCTTCTTTGGTACAAAAATAACTTTTGTAGTAGGTTAAGAATAAATGACCCTGTATATTGGATTTTTTTTATGAAACAGTTCACTCTTTATTAATCTAAATTATATTTCCACTATGATCTATATTGATGAAATATAGGAATATAACACATAGTTAAAGGGTTCTGAAAAACATGGTTTTTTTTCAAAATGAAGATTATCATAAAAAATCAACTTAAGGGTTATAATTAGGATTCTTTCTGAGAATGACAAATCCTTCCATTATGGGCGTGAGAGCAATATATTCTTCTGTAGCCAATTCTGCTCTTTCTCCGTGCGCCAAAAGTACAGGAGTTGTATGAGTTTGGAAACCAGTAATAGTCTTAGGTTTACCGGCTTGTCCGACAACATCAACAGCTACACCAACCCTTACAGGTACAGGGAGGGCATTCAGTTCTTCATCAAAAGTAACCAACATTCTCGGTTGCATTGACGCTGCCAAAGTGTAGAGTAAATAATGGGATTTGCCAAGAATTATATTTTTGACATCCAAAAATCCTACAAGAGTTGCAAGGAGACCAGCAACTGCAACTGGACTCATCAACTGTCTATCGCTATGATAGGGGCTCAGCGTGAGTGTTCCTTTACCTAAATGTGTCAGACCTTGAGCTATTCTGACCATGAATAAATTATTAGGATCTTTAGCATGGTACTGAGCTAGCTGCCGGAGCATAGCAGCTAATCTGGCATTGTTCGTGCCTGCACCAACTAAACCCATAGCAAAAATAGCGTTATGGGCGACTTCGGCGTCGCTATCGTGAGAGAATTTGCTGAGTGTATCCAAAATATTCAATTTGGGATTGGACACTGAAATAAGACCAAGTGCTAACGGAACCGCCCTACGAATAACAGGTTCACAGTATCTCAACAGATGTCCGAAAGTCCTATAAGCCATTTCACTTCCTATATCTTCACCCATACTTATGAGCGCAATTCCAAGTACTGCAATAGCCTGCCTCGAAGACAGATCTTTGTCTTTATCCTCTTTTTCCTTGTTCTTGTCCTTGTCTTTTTTACTGCTTGCGTCGTCTTTGTCGGAAGATTCGTAATGCTCGGAACAGATATGCAATAGTTGTTGGACTTTCAGAACGTTCCCTGTACCTGCGTAAGCGCATATATCAACCATTGTCATCGCCATGGACTTGAATGGCTCAGGGATGACCTCCAAAGCTGCAAGAATTGCATCTGCCCCTTCTTGTTTTCCTGGAATAAAAAAAAATATAAATAATGTAGATACATCACTCATCTAAGAATCAAGATGTAAGACAGGAAAGAATCTCATCCTGAATGATTATAAATGATGCATAGTAGGTTTTGCTGATCAAGTAAGGAAGTACACTAACTGACAAACTGCAACACCCAGAAGGAGGTGTTTAAATTTCAAATTTTTCTGGTAAAACATAGATAGTATAGCAAGGAGTAAATGATTAAAATTTGGAGAAAAAAAAAAAACGAAGGGTTTACAATTGTTTTATTAAATTTGTTAATAATGTGTTTGTCCAACGCGGTTATCTATACACCCCTCAACACGTCTTGGCATTGATGCAAGAAGATGGTCTATTTCTTCTTGAGGGATACTATCCCAAGCTATCTGCACTTCATGTCTCAGGGCCACCAAAGTCCGTGGGGGCTGGGGTAAATTTCCAAACCTTCTACCCATGATGTCCCAAACATGCTGAATGGGCGAAAGATCGGGGGATCTGGGCGACCATGGCAAAAGATTCACATGGGTCGCTTCAAAAAAGTTTAAACTAACTCTGGCAACATGAGGTCGAGCATTATCTTGCTGAAATATTGGATTCTCGAGCCGGTTAAGGTAAGGGAGAACATATGACTCTACTATTTCTTGAAGGTAACGCAGCGCTGTCATGTTACCTCGAATAAAGACTAAAGGTGACCTTCTTCCATGAGCAATAGCACCCCATAACATAACACCTACTGACTGGCGTACATGACGCTCAACATCAAAATGAGGTTCACATCTTTCTCCTCGACGTAGTCTTACCCTTCTTCATCATGTGCACCCAAGGAGAATCGAGATGAGAGACCTGATGACATTCCATATTCCAATGTTGTCGTTCTCTGCACCACTGTAATCGTTGGCCGTCGATGCTCAACCGTAAGAGGTAACACAAGATGGGGTCGATAATACTGCAGTCTAAAAGAACTTATGCGGCAGTAAACCGTTCGAACAGTTACAGGATGGTCTTGTTCTCCTAACCACTCATCGGCCAAAGATCGAGTTGTCGCAAATCGGTCTCTAATGGCCATAAGTCATTTCAACAACAACTGAACATCGGCTTTGGATATCCTCGAACATCTGGTTTGTTGTAAAAAACGACTACAATATTTAAGTAACAAAAAATGTTTTTATGAAAAAATCTTCACGATTATTTTCTCCAAATTTTAATCGTTTACTCAACATAGTATCTATGTTTTACAACAGTCAATTTCTGACACTTTAACTCGGACACCCTGTACAGAAATTATTAATGATCTTCTGTTACAAGTAAAGTACAAAGTTTCTTCAATGTCAATAATTCTTGAAGCCAATATGAAAGATTTTTGATGAAATGGTTTCATTTGAGCAGTTCTGACGAAAATGATGTATTTTTTATGAAATATCTTTGAAACGTCACATTTTGAAATAACCATTTCAACCGTTTCCCAAAAAAAAATTATTTTAAGCACTTAAAAATGAAAAATAAAAATGGGTATTTAAAGTTAAAAGCGTTTTGAGAGAATTGTACAAGCTGGCAACATCGACTGAAATATGCCTTGATAATAAAGGACAACAAACGCATTATCTTGATGAGATAGACAAAGATGGCTGTCTATGAAGTCTGCGACGAACGAGGAAGGTCGTAAAATTTTATGGGATTTTTATGGCCGGTTGCAGTTGAAGCTCGCCAGTAAGTAGGCGCCTGTAAATCAACAGCTGTTATTTTATAAACAAGCTGATCGGACATTGTTCTTTTCATTATCTTGTATGCGCTGTTGCCAAATCTTAAACTCAGCACAAAGCGATTTAAATTTTAAAACCCCATATTTGAAGAATGATTTTGAATGGTGAATTTGAAAAAATCATGAATTAAACTCATATTTATTCAGTTTAAACTTGCATATGCAGTGATAACCCAAATTGAGGAGAATTCCCGATTGTGAGAAAACCCAAATGAGAGTAATTTAAGCAGTAACAGATTTCTACTCACCCAACATACACAAACCCAATCCCAAAGGCAGGAACCTTGCATACGTATCTTTCAATTCTGTCTCGGATTTTTCCATGAGGGTCTGAATTATAGAACTTGTTACTTGATGGTTCGCCGATCCCACAGAAATCATTCCACAGGCTAAAGCGGCCATACCAATAACTTCCATGCTAGATTTAGAATCGCTCAATACTGGAATCAGGAGACTCAGAACAGCCTCTCTATTAGAGCCTACATAAGCTAATCCAAGGCCTACAACTGCACCGATTCTCATTATGTTAGAGTTATGAAGAACATAGTCAGACAATAAAGCTAGAGCTGGATCGCACTCGTTCCTCACTCCACAGTTGACGATACCACAAGCAAGAAGTGCTCCCGACTTAATGTAGTCTTCTGACGAGTATAAATATTTATCGATTGGCGTCAAACCTCCATCTACATCCCAAAGTAGTACTAATCCTAGGGATGCTGTAGCGCTCAACATTCCATGCTCCTTGTTTTTGTATAGCCATTTGTTACCGTCCTCCATTAGAAGTTTATCCTGACCAAACGCTGCATTTACAAAACCATTCACGAAACTTGATGCTAAATTTTGACGGGCAGAATCTACTTGACTTCCACCAAACTGGGGCCTGGTATTTTCTAGATGGGATTTATAGACGTCTTCAGGCGTTTTCGGCTCCATGATATCTAATTCTCGGGCTAAATTGAGGAAATGGTTGCTTAGGTGACAATTAGACATGATATCAACAAGATCTTCATGTTCTGGTAAAACGTCTGTTATTTCGAGGAAGATTTGTTGTCTAGCCAGCATGAATGCCAACTGTTTCTGAATAGCAATATCTGGACATGAACAGAAAATATCGTCAATATGCACAAGTTCATTCATTTGCATGGCGATTCTGAGTGCTTGAGCGTATTGATCAAATTCTCGGCATAAAGCTAATGCTACTCGTAACAGCACTTGAACATCCTGCTCCGCTACATAGGGGGCACAGCTTGTTAAATACAGAACAATTCTTTGATAAGTATTCTCATCTGCGTATTCCTCCAATAATTCTAATTTATCTATTTCCATGAGAAGGTCACAAGCTTCTGCTTCAGCATTGTGAGCTAGATTATATGGAACAATTTGTTTCACTAATAAAATCACATTGTTTATTTTTTCTTCCGCATCAATTTCTGGCCATTCGGCAGCAATTTCTCCAGCTAGATGTCTAACGTATTCATGGCCCCATTCTCCAATGCTATTGAGATCTGCTAGTAAACGGTATTTCAAACATTCTCTGCCTTCTCCCATAGTCATAGCAAGAACTGATATAATGTCAGCACATACTTTTTTAACTTCAGTATCTGAGATTTTCTCATACACTTTTTTCATTGTACCGTAATGGGGTTTCATGAACTTCAAAGGCTTGGGCACAGACGTCATGGATGTTGTAGACATTCTTATATGATTAGCGAGAGATTGTAGTGCCGGAAGGTACAAATTTTCGTCCTTGTCTTCAAGCCTTTCAACACACATATTGAGTTCCTCTTGGAGTAACTTATCTTCTTCGGATAAATCATTCTTTTCATCTTCCGTTGTTTTGGGATCAGTTTTAGGGGGTGCTGCTTTCACATCAGTCATCTTTTCGGAAGTATATCAACTAACAACAAGTCGTAATTGATCTTTTGGGATTTTTCTAATATTTAACAAACTTTGACTCGTATACAGAGGAAACGCTGAGTAACGGCATATAAGCAAAAAGTTTTTGTGGTTAAGTAATGTCAGTGTCAGTGTCAAAATCTCCAACTGTCATAAACATGCTACGTTCAATAAAAAGCGCAATCCTCGGCCATTTGATAGTTAACTCTATAATCTTTGATATTCAGATTTCATGTACAGTTCATGCCTTCCCGTAATTACTGTTTTCACATAAACCAGGCCCAACAATCTTTATCTTTATTTTTTGATAACTCATTACCACAGAACACTCAGCTCATAACAATCGGCTGACCACGGAAGTAACGAAGTTGTTTGTGGTCAGAGTTTCTGTTTGTGGTTGTCAATTGTCAAGAAAAATGCAATAATTTTTAATTAATTCTCAATAATTATTGATGTCTGAAAAAAATTCGCAAATGTAACGTTCTAATTATCAAACCAAAGCTATACTGAAACAATTGTCAATTAAAATTCCTAAAAATGTCCGAAGAAGATTGTAAGAAATGTTTTTGTACACTAGAGATATGAATGTTTTTGCTGTATGTTATATCTGATTTATAATTTTCAGATTCGAATTATCCTTCTAAGGATTCAAATGATGAAGCAGGTCCTTCATTGTATGGTGTAGAAAGTAATAATTTAACTGAAAGTATAGAGAGCACTATTGATAATTTACGACACTTCTTCCTTGGAAGAATTGGTTTCGATGAGGAAGAAGATGACCAAGAAAATGAAGTTCAAGTAAGTGTCTAATAATTTATGACGAAAGCTTTGCGTAATTTGAAATTAACAGCCTTATAAACTTTCCCAGTTTTGAATCCACTTTGGCGACGAGATATCTTATAGTCATAGCTTGTTTGACACACATCGAAAGTATTGTCAAATTTGGAAAGTAGTTAAAGCCACAACTGTCAATAGTTTTAAAAAATTATCAAAATGATGAAATATTTCTGTTGTGTGCAAGAATATCCTATATCAGTGAGTTGGAAAATCTTTGTTGACAATAACATATATCGTTTAAATCGACATTTTTAGATTCTGGATGAGCAATCTTTAGATGGAATTGTGAAGTATATACAAGAGAACAAATGCCAGAATATCATAACAATGGCAGGAGCTGGTATATCTACGTGTGAGTCTCATTAGAATTAATGTTCAACTAATATTATTATTCTTCAGCATGCTTTCTGTAAGTTTTGAATTATTTTGATTTGAAAATTATGGATATTGCGCCTCCCTCTTTGGCCCTATCTAATTTTTCATAATTTGAGAAATCATAAGGCATGTCTTTAATTATTATTCTACATTTTAATGGAAATATTTGTCAGTTTCAAGGCGTCAAAACTCAGTTAGCCAAGCACAATTGTCATCTGATAATCACAGAAGATAGATGGCAATGAAAGTGATTGTGTTGATTTTGGAAATGAGTGAAGAAATTCTGTAAAGATTCTGGGGAATTCGGTTATTATTAGTTTCTATTACTTATAGTTTTGAAGGAAGTAGCTATCAACTTCTCTTTCTCAAGTGCCCTTCTCAATTAATTATCACATTTTCTAATTCTTATTGATTTTCGATGGAATTTCATGAAATCATTGATATTTTGAAGCTTTCCAGATGTTTTGAAGCTTTTAGAGAAAAATTCCTTATTTGGGATGATCACGAAGATGGTCATAGTGATTTACCCTTTCATCTTTGCATGCAAATATTTTAACAGTAGATTCTTGTGGTCAATAGGAATACTTTTATCATATACCATTTTTTCCAATTCGGCCCTGATAAAATTTTAAGTTTTCATAATGTGCTATGCTACCTCTGGAAAAACAAAACTCCCTTCTGAATAACAAGGTGGATCTATGACACTACACATCTATGGATCTTTTGATCTGAGTTGCATTCAGCAGAAGTAGAAAATATGAAGAATACGTTTATTTTACAAACCTGTCAAATATTCATTATAAAGCATCCAACTTAGTTACAAGAGTTGGGTTCTTTGAATTTTTGGTATTTTATGATATGTAATGATCCTAATGAGAAAACTGGAAGATATGTGATATCTTGTGTTCGAAAAAGATTCATCATATAAATGAAATTCATTTCATTTGATGAAACCGTTTGTGACAACTAAAAATAACATTTTTTTATGGTTTTTCAGTAGCCCGAATATTTCAAACCGAGCCGATTCGGAAAAAATAGTAAAAGATAAAAGTGTTTCTTTTGACCCAAAGAATCTACTGTTAAAATATTTGTAAGAGTCAAAGAATCACCTTGTATAGCTCTACAAAAGTTAAGAATGTTTAGACAGTTCCAAAAGTTCCATTTTTTTTTCTTCAATTTTTTAAATACGAAAGATCTTAAAAATAGTTTTCACTTATCTAATGCATTCTCAACTTCATTGCTTCAATTTCAAAAGGGCCTGAATCCAGTCATAAAAACAAAACCAACAAAAATAAGTTTCATATGAAAAATATAAGAAAGTGTTAACAGAACTGAATATGGAAAATGAGAAATAGAGAACATATGTTATTTTGTTGGATTTATTAATTATACAAAAACATTAATGAAAAATAAACTTCACTTAAAAATCTGGGACTAATGATTTTTCTTAAAGTGACTTTTTCCCCTTTCGAAATGGCTGTATGAAGGTCATACAGTTGCAGTTCCATAAAGTTAGAAATAGGCTATTATTTTGACAGTATCCCACAAGTCTATTAATATTTGATCATTCAAGAAAAAAGTATGGTTAAATGTACTCCATTCACTTTTATTTTAGCACTTCGTTGGCCGTGGAAATTTGACACATTTCACCCTGGATGGTACGAAAATGTGGGGTTATGAAACTTGTCAAAACATTTTTGGGTTTTAAATCAACGCTATGTTGCCCGTTCTACGTAAAAGTTTCTGTTATTATTCATTTTATCACAATGTCGAATCTCTTCGGAAAATATGTGACGAACATAATTGAAGTTTATACAAACTGATTGAAGGCATATCAAATCCAGTTATTTGCATGGAAAATACAAGAGATCAGTTTAATATCATAATATGCACTAGCTTGAGGAGAGTTAATGTTCGTTATCTTCTTTGGCTAAAGTTTGAATATGTTACATCAGTTGTTGATTTCAAAAATAATAACCCAAAGATGAAATGCATATGATGCAGTGGTTGGGATTGGGTATCTTCCGAAGGAATTAACAGATAATTACAAGAATGTCAAATTCTTCAACAAAAATCTTCTTGCATCAATATAAGTATAATATAATATAAAAGGAATTAAAGGAAGTTTCAAGTAAAGATGAACTTCACCTTTGAACAAAAATTTCACATGAATAAACAATTAACAGGACAAATGGCGCGTATTTGTGGCTGTTCATCTTAATGCATTGATATAATAATAATAATTAGGTATTTATTGGAAACTTAAGACATTTACAATGTACAGGACAAGTCCAATGAAAAATAGAAAAATCTATCGGGAACTTATTCTACGATGACATTCATCGAAAATCCTGTAGTAAACTTTTCGCATGAATTCACTCAAACATAAAATTCTCAAATGCCACCACTTTTTTGGGTCTCCCAATAGAAAGAAATTCTATGTCATCCTCTTCATTTGCAATCTTTCTGATTGTGGAAATATTCAGCTGAAATGTTTAGATTCAGATGTAACATTCTATAAATTCTCTTACATTGAATATGTTCGCTATCGTCAGACGTGTTGTGGATTTTAGAATATAAGGGTATAACTATTTGAATGAGCGGACCTGAATTCTAAATAGCACTTCCTGAAACCCTGTCTCTTTTTTCATTCACTTTCTGCATTTTCGTAATAAAAATTGTTATTAGTTGTGGCAACGGCGTTATAAGTGTTATGACATTAACGACATTTCATTAGTGCTAACCTTACTCAGTTTTAATTACAAAAACTTGAGAAAATTATTTCATGGCCAACCGACTGCTAAAATAAATGTGAATGGAGTATAGTTACATATCATCGGCATATAGAAAGAATTTACAATACTTAATACAGAGAGAAATAGTGTGAATGAATAATAAGACTTCAATGAAAACAATTTGGGTTCGCCCCTGTAATAAAGAACTAGATTTTTTGTTGAAAACTAGAATCTGAATTGCGAATATCTTTGTGAATTCCCCGTAAAAGTTGCAGGTCTTTAAAAACATCCAAATTTTTCTTACAGCCGCCGGGATACCAGATTTCCGATCGCCTGGCAGCGGCCTCTACCACAATTTACAGAAATACAACTTGCCACATCCAACGGCTGTGTTCGAGTTGAGTTTTTTCCACGAGAACCCCAGACCGTTCTTCGAGTTGGCCAAGGAACTGTATCCTGGAAAGTTCAAACCTACCCCGTGCCACTATTTCATCAAACTGCTGGACGACAAGGGCATCCTTCTGAGACATTATACTCAAAATATAGATACTCTGGAGAGGGTCGCTGGAATACCCGGGGATAAGATAGTGGAGGCTCATGGGACTTTTCACACTGGTCATTGTTTGAAATGTCAAAAAGAATATCCTCAGGAATGGATGAAAGGTAGCCATTGATTTAGTTATGAACTAGCTTGAACCTGCGGCTTCGCTGGAATAATTTATTATACAGGGTGGGCAAATTTCGATGTTTTAGCACTACAGCTTTCAAACCAGTGGAGATAGACAAAATCTGATACCCCATTCTCGTTCTCTTTTTTCGAGAAACTAACAAGAGTAGTGTAGTAGTCATTTTTGGCCACCTTCTTTTGTTTTCGAGTTATAAGCGAAAATTGGAAAAATGGCGATTTCGAAATAAATTTATATCTCCGCTAATACTGATGATAGAGCTCTGAAATTAAAACATTATACAGGCACATTTTTACGTAGAATTCAGTGGCGTGCTCGCCTTTTCAGCAGGATTTTTAATTACGAAGCTATTACCCAAAGTTATGTTTTTTCAAATGGAAACACTAGATTTCTGTGCAATTTTTTGAAAGCTTTATCAAAGCTGATTTCAAGAAAATATAACATCATATGGTTTGTATCAATATAAATAATAGAAAATTGTCAAAAACCTTTTTTCTCAATATTTCTATGGTTTCTACTTTTGATGAGAATAGAAAAATGTAGCATCTTATGATTACCACAGTC
Source organism: Coccinella septempunctata (assembly GCF_907165205.1). Classification (NCBI taxonomy): domain Eukaryota; kingdom Metazoa; phylum Arthropoda; class Insecta; order Coleoptera; family Coccinellidae; genus Coccinella; species Coccinella septempunctata. Next base: position 4,726,914 of record NC_058190.1, on the reverse strand, counting down.
TCCTTCTATTAGTCCTTTCATTTCTATGCTTCTCACTCAATTTCTCCAAGATTCAAATTTTGTGAAAATTGGTAAAAAGCATAGAAAGAATGACATTGCCGGAAGGAGACTGCTCTTGTTATAGGAAGCTCTATTTTTCTGTGCTCGTCAAAAGATGAAACCATAGAAATATTGAGAAAAAAGGTTTTTGATCATTTTCTATTATTTATATTGATACAAACCATATGATGTTACATATTTTTGAAATCAGTAAAAATTAAGCTTTCAAAAAATTGCACAGAAATCTAGTGTTCCCATTAAAAAAAACCTAACTTTGGGTTATAGCTTCGTAATTAAAAATCCTGTTAAAAAAGGAAGCACGCCACTGGATTCCACTTAAAAAAGTGCGTGTATAATGTTCAAATTTCAGAGCTCTATCATCAGTATAAGCGGAGATATAAATTTATTTCGAAATCGCCATTTTTCCAATTTTCGCTTATAACTCGAAAACAAAAGAAGGTGGCCAAAAATGACTACTACTCTTGTTAGTTTCTCAGAAAAAGAGAACGAGAATGGGGTATCAGATTTTGTCTATCTCCACTGGTTTAAAAGTTGTAGTGCTAAAACATCGAAATTTGCCCACCCTGTACAGGGTGGGCAAAATTGTGATACCTAATTACAACTTTTGAATCCAAAGAAATAGAGGAAAATGAATGGTACATTGCGATCACCTTTTTTCGGGAAACCGATAATGCCATCAACTACATTTCTCTTTCTTCTTTTGTTTTCGAGTTATAGGCCAAAATTGAAATTTGGTCGTTTTCAACTTTGGTCATTATCTCCCTTTCTGTTTGTGCAAGGATGTTTTCTGATAGCAATCTACTGTCTGTATAGACCATATTAGTGAGGTTAGGCGGGAATTTTGAATTGCGATCCATTCGTGGATCTGGTCCCTGAATTCCCTATGCATTTCTTATGGGACTAAAAATTCCGCGTACTTCTCGCCTGTTTTTGGATATTTTAGCGAATTTCTTAAGATTTATTTCTGTTGGAATGTGTTCTATGAACCTTTCTTAACAAGCTGAAAACAAAATTTCGAAATAAAATGGTATATTTTTTTAATAATGGATCAATATAAAATTGGTCGGCAAGATCCATGGAAGTTTGTCGTAGCTTCATTTCGTTTCTAACCTCTGAAGCTGACATCATTCTAACGCGCAAGCAGCATGTCATTTTCCTTGTTACGTTTCATGATTGACGTATAGCAGAAATGATCTACGACATTCGGATATATTCCGTATAATAATGTGTTTAATTTTGATTTTAGGACATATAAAAGTATATTGTCGTTATACTTACATTTACTTCTAGCTAGCGATATTCCAACTTATAGTTGATTCCTATGTGAAACAATTTGAATATGGATCTCCCGCCAATTGAGTAATTTTAACCTCACTAATATGGTCTATAATGTTTTTATTTCAACATCCTAGCACAAACAGAAACGGAGATAATGACCACAGTTGAAATCACCCAAATTTCAATTTTGGCCTTTATCTCTAAAACGAAAGAAGATCGAGAATTGCAGTTGATGGCATTATCATTCTCTGAAAAAAAGTAACCGTAATGTGCCATTCATTTTATTCTTTCTTTTTGGGCTGGAAAGTTGTAGTTCGGATATCACCAATTATGCCAACATTGACAGGAATGTCGAAATGACGCCGAAACCCCCCACAGAACGGTCGTTTTCGGAAACGTAGGGACAGCAAAGCCCCAAAGACTAGAAATTACAGACCCTAAGGAACACATAGAACCCTTCCGCATCTACCTACCCCCTCCACAGCCAGAGCAATAATCCTTGTCCATCGGCTCTACCGCACTCTGTACATCAAGAGATTTTTTGTCAATATTTATCGCCAACGAAATTCCGGTAATTCATTTGTTGTATTATAAATACTAATTCTTCAGTTGATTGACAGGAAGGTATAAATACTAATTCGTTCGCCAAATGGAATTGAAAGAGCGAGGTCATGCTTGTTTTTCTAATAAAGTTGAGAAGGTTGAAATGCTCGGAAAATTTCAGTGGGCGGTTCCAGACTTTCCAAAACATTAAAAGGCAATATCTTTGCATCCAGGCCGAACCGTCAAAATGGCAGAGAAAAAAAAGTGTTTCCTTCGACCTTAAGAATCTACTGTTAAAATGTATGTACAAGGTGGACAAAATTGGTAAAATCTGAACTACAGCTTAACTCAACCAGATAGAGGGTAAACTCGCTGTTTAGACAAGTTGTTTCAGTTTACCCCTGAAACTTTTTAGGGTTTTCACTCCCAATCTCTGAAACAAAATCAATAAAAAAAATGAAATAAACTAATTTGTCAGGAGCAAAACAACTACAGAAAATTGTTGCCTGACAATGAACTGAAAATAAAGAACTTTGAAATTATAATTTTATATTGTAACGTTTCGGAGTCTATATCAGACTCCTTCATTAGACGAAAATCAATTTTCGAAGATCTTCTGAATTCTATCTTTTGTTTGACATTAATTGTCAATCAATTAATAATAATATTAATGAATCACGTTGATTCATTTAATTTTGATATCTATCTTCTTTTGTTTTCGAGTTATAGGCCAAAATTGAAATTAGGGGAATTTCAACTTTGGTCATGATCTTCGTTTCTGTTTGTGCTAGGATGTTGAAATAAAAACATTATACAGGCACTTTTTTGATAGCAATCCACTGGCGTACGATGATTTTTTCCAACAGCTATAACATAAAGTTGTGTCTTTTCGTATGAAAACCACGATGAAAACAGTAGTTTAAAATGACCGTTTCAGAAATATATCATACATCGCTCTCAGTCTATCTATTATAAGTCATTTTAAACTATTGTTATCATAAAAAAAACATCATGTTATAGCTCAGCAAATATACCTGTCGGCAAAAAGCATAGTACGCCACTGGATTGTTTTAAAAAAATGCTGTATAATGTTTTTATTTCAACATCCTAGCACAAACAGAAACGGAGATAATGACTGAAGAATAAATTTTAATTTTGGCCTATAACTCAAAAATAAAGGAATATAGAGGAATGCAGTTGATGGCCTTATTAGTTCCTTGAAAAATGACGAACGTAATGTGCCATGCATTTTCCTCTATCTAGTTGGGTTGAAAAAGTTGTAATTCAGGTATCACCTGATCTATACACGGTGTATTTGAAAGTTAGGCTTTCAAGGTAGAACTGGTCAAAATGAAGCGTTTCACCAAAAATCACCTATACAAAACTTTCAAAATGGCAAAGTTGAAAAAAAAATTTAAAGGATTACTGAATTAGATCCTAATACGACCCTAGACCGTTTGTTAGGTAAACTATCGTAAAGCACTGGGAAAAAAATTATCTCCTGATTCGACCATGTGAGATATTGGCTCGTTCGATATTAACGTGGTAATGAAAGTGGAAACTTAGAATTGCCGAATTATTCTCATTATTTTTTAGTAACTTACAAGATACAAGACTTAGGACACATGTGTAAAAAATAGAATAATACTTTAAAATCTCATCAATAAAATTTGTCTGAATTATTCACGAATTTTTTCCCAATGGGCATTACAATCTTCTTGTTCATTCCAACAATCGTCGTAAAAATGGGATGAAATGGGGAATCATCATAGCACTTTTTCAACATAAGTAACATAGGCACATAGATAATATAATACGACCCTAGACCGTTTTTTAGCTGAATAATCGCAAAGCAGTGGGAAAAAACTTATTTCCTGATTCGACCATGTGGTTTCGTTTAGGATATTGGCTCGTTCGATATTTACGTGGCAATGAAAATGGAAACTTAGCCCTCTAATACCCAATTCCGCCTTGAGACTGGTTGCATGTAAGTGGATACAAAATTATTCCCTGTGAGCAGTTTAGTTCAACTGCCCATGTCCGCCTTCAGTATAGGTTCATTTTGTGAGAACAGGTGTTAATGTAAATCAGTTAACTATTTGCGAAAAAAAGATGTAGATTATACATAAGCTAACTTATATTAACTAGCTAACTATACGGAAATAATTTTAAAAAGGAAAAAAAACTTGGGCATTTGAGGGTTAAGATTACACGATTTTATGAAATGGCTCATTTCGATACCAAAATGACAGAAGAGACTTAGGACACAAGTGTAAAAAATAGAATAATAATACTAGATCTCACCAATTAAATTCGCCCAAATTATTCACGAATTTTTTCACAATGGACATCACAATCTTCTTATTCGAACATTCCAACAATCGTCGTAAAAGTGGGATGTTAAACATCATAGCACTTTTTCAAGATAACTAACATAAGCACTTTTAAGAAACACTATTATCTACATTTTTTCACCCTAAATTGCACGATACAACAATTATGATTCTCTCAAAAGTGACTTGATGCATCTAATCGGATGAACTTGGTACTGAACCATTCATTGTCCAGCCATATGTTTATGTTTTGTTTCATTTTTGCAATGCCGGAGTCCACCTTCCGTACTTGAAATTCAATGAAATTTTGTCGAACTTCTAGGGGTTGTATCTCAGCCATCTTGGATATTTTATATAGACAATTTTTGGTTGAACGACTAATTTTGATGAGTTCTACCTTATGTCAAAAAATAAGCCTCACCTTCGAGAACAACCTGTATACGTCCATTCAATTATTCCCAATTGCCAGATCTTCAATATATTCAGAAATGAAAAGGTTAAGTGATTTCGTTTTAGTAATCAAGTGACAGCTAAATAATTGTCAAGCGAACAATTATTGTTTTATGAAATTTGGTATCAACCTGAGACACTTATTATTTATTATTTATTATGATAGATACAAACCTGTTGTTTTAGAGCCCTGAGGATGAACTCAATAAAGTTGAAAACGTTGACAGAGAGAAAATAATTTAATTTTTTAACTAATTGATCCACGACCCAACCAATCGTTCATCGATACCAATTTTGGATCACTTAACTGAAAATAATTAGTAAATATTTGATATTTGCAGAGATAATTTTCCGGGATGAAGTGCCGCAGTGCGAAGTTTGCAGTGGGGTGGTGAAACCAGACATTGTTTTCTTCGGAGAGAACCTTCCAAGCAGATTCCATAAGATGCTATTCTCAGATTTTCCGAAATGCGACCTCCTCATCATTCTGGGATCATCTTTGGCCGTTCAGCCTTTTGCTTCGTTAGTTGATAGGTAAGTCGATCCAATCTATCTGTCTAGAGTCGATAAATGAAGGCTGTTTCAATGGGAAGGACCGATGCTCACTTATCTTTAAAGATAAGGAAGATATCCCGAAGGAGTGTCCAAAATGGGATAACTCTTGAAGCCAAAGAGATTGAGGAAAATTAATGGCACTTTGCGGTTATCTTTTTTCGAGAAACTGATAATGTTTGAAGTATTGTTTTTTTCATGTTTACGAGGATATATTGAAAAATTCTTAGGCTACTATAGAACCAAACAAAATTTTAATGTCAAAATAAACTGCGCACATGAGTTAGGGATATTGACTTAAATTACAAAAAAATATAGTTAAAATAAGATTTTTGTGATGAAAATTCATATTAATATGATTTCAAGTTGCAAATTAATTTTAGTCTGTAGGTCTGCAGCGTATACAGGGTGGTTAAGAAAAATCGAGTAAAATAACGAAATTTTATTCTCAGAGAATTCAAGCATTTTAAGACTATCAATACAATGTATGCCCTCCACGGGCATCAATAACAGCTTGACATCTTCTTTGCATTCTACACAAGAGGTTGTTGAACATTTCTTGAGGAATTTGGTTCCATAAACGGGGCAGAAGCTCTCTCAGATCAGTTAAGGATTCTGAGGTAGGTTGCTGATTATCTAATCTTTTTTGGAGCATATCCCATGCATGTTCTATGCAATTCAAATCGGGTGAGTGCGGAGGTATTGGTAAATGTGGAATACCAAGCTCCTCGCGCGCATTCTCAACTATGGCTGCACGGTACGGTCTAGCGTTATCGTCTAGAAATTGAAAAGTTTCACCAATAGCAACATGAAAATTTGGCACAACATTGACAATGACATGCTCCCTATAGTGTAAGGCCGTCATATTCCCAGGATAAATGTGTAGATCTGTGCGCCCGTTGAAACATATCCCGGCCCATACCATAACACACCCCCTCGGAATGGATGGACTTCTTGGACATAGCGACGATTACGGGGCATGTGTGGGATTGTCCATACCCTTATTCTTCGAGAATCTGAAAATCGTCCATATTTAGAATCATCAGTGAAAAGGACACCACGCCATTGATCCTTCCAGTTGATATGTTGCCTTGCCCACTCCAGTCTTTGACGCTTATGGTCACGTGTTAATGGAACTCCTCTTAATTCTAGAACCTATATTCACCTCTCTCAAACGTCGTCTGATGGTTTCGATGGAAACTTGGACCCCATTTGCATTTTGAAGAGTATTCCGTAGCATTCTACACGTAGATGTAGGGTTTCTTCTCGCCAAAACGGTGATGAAACGATCCTGAGCAGGTGTTGTTTTTCGTCGCCCACCAAGCCTGTCTGTCTGTCTTTCCAACAAGGAACCTGTCTCCCTGAACCTATTCCAAAGTCGAGATATCACACTTCGGCTGACTTGGAGCCTTTCCGCTACAACAACCTGAGTTATGCCACCCTGTATCATTCCGATAGCCCTATTAGCCTCAGCGTTTGTTAATTTACGCCTTGGCATTTTCAGAAAACTCGTTTCAAATCGAAGCCGTTGATAAACTGACTTCATTTCGAAATAAGAACATTCATGAAGCATATGCAAAGAATCAAACTTCAGAAAAAAAGAGACCAGATTGACGAAATGTCTCATACTGATTTTTATTGGATCGATTCAAGTTGTTATTGAGTTTTAAATGATTTTACAGCGATTTTCTCGATGATTACATGCTTTTAAAAACGATTGAATACGATATCTCCTCTTAATTGAATACACTTATTACAGCGAACGTGCAACGTTTCTAGACCTTTCAAAAAAAATGTTTCTTCTTGCTCTGCAAACCAGACCTCCACAGCTTTTTTCATTCCCTCGTTGGAAGAAAATTTACGACCTTTTAAACTTCTTTTCAGTTGAAGAAAGAGATGATAGTCGGATGGAGCCAAATCTGATGAATAAGGGGGGTGTTCTAGTAATTCAAACCCTAAATCACGAATTTGTTGCATGGCAACATGGGATTTGTGTGCAGAGGCGTTGTCCTGCAAAAACAAAACACCTTTGAATAGCTTTCCGCGTCTTTTCTCTTTAATTTTTTCCCGTAGAGTGTTCAGTAATGTCAAGTAGTAATCTCCGGTTATTGTTCTACCCTTATCGATTGTTGCTTTGTTTCTGAATCGTAGAAATGTACCCAAGTCTCATCTATAGTAACAATTCGGATTAAGAAGTCTATGTAGGGGAGACTAGGGAGCATTGATACATGGGGAGGCTTGATACAGGCTTATATCCGCGATCTGTAGCCGTTTTCAAAAGTTTTATACTAGTGAACACTATTCTTTGGCAGAGGGCATTGCGTGACGTTAATCTGTAAGGCTTACAGTAGTTTGTTTGTGAAATATTCAACGAAGAGTGTTTCGAGGTGAGAAATTGTAAGTTTTTACTCAAGTCACCTAAGGGTTTTATGATCATGCATTAATTCTTCGGCATAAACAAACATTTCACTGGGAAATATGCATAAAACTACTCAATTTACAGTTTTATTCGCCTTTCAAAATATATGAGTATAAGATGAAAACATAAATCCCTTTAAAAATTGCTTTCGGGGAGGTTTGAGACATTTGTCGTGGGGAGGCCTGATAAATAAATCATCTTCAAAAAAATATTCCGTAGCTAGTTGGATAGGCCTACATGAAGGCGTTTTCACCATCTAACATATCAAAGGGATTTTTAACAACTGGAATTTATCCGTACAATCCCCATGTATTTAACGAGGTCAACTTTTCTTGTGCGGAAGTGACTAACCGACCATTTCATGATTTTTCTATATCTATGGGACCAAAGCAAGCCAGTATCATTGCTGACCTACCTACTGAGCTTAATAATCCTCTCGATTACTCTCCCAGTACATCGTATCAATCCTCCCATATGTGGGGAGGCTTGAGACAGTTTGCATGTTTTTGTGTTCAACGTTCTGTATAGAATAAGATGGTTATGTTTTGAGACTTCTATATTTATTTTGTTGAACGATTAATTGAAGAATTATATAATATAAGAAAAGTCCTGTTTCTTCATATAATTCAGTTTCCAGAATAAAAATTCCAAAAAACGTATCAACCCTCCCCAGTCTCCCCTACATCGTTTTCAAATCGAGCACAGCTACATTTGTAAGCTTTTGGTCAACATTCAAACGTTTGGAGATCCATTTTACGGCAATTTTTCTCATGTCCAAATTGACGTGAACTATATGATGAACGCGTTCGTATGAAATATTCAGTGATTCAGATAAAATCAAGTCATGAACTGCATCGATATTTTCGGGGACTGACACAGAAACTGGCCTTCCCGATCGGTCATCATCTTCAATGGAAAATTTACTTCTTTAGAAGCTTGCAGTCCAATTTTTCACGGTAGCATATGAAGGACATTGATCACCAAGAAGGGTATTAAGCGTATCTTCGTGAATCTGCTTACCCCTTAACCCTTTTAAATACAGGTACTTGATGGTGGCTCGATACTCCAATTTTTCGATTTTCACAATTTCGGTGGACATCTTCTTTCTTTTAATTCATTCCGTAACTCTGGTTTACTTTTTTGACCTCAAACTTCACACTGACACTTCTAATGAACTATTGTTCGTTGTTGCTATGGTAACGCAATATTTTTTTTATGCATGGAACTGGTCTAGGCTAACTTGATATCAATACACCCTCGTATGTTGTCAGTTACGAGTACGCCAGTGGACTGCTATAAAAAAGTGTCTGTATAATGTTTTTATTACAACATCCTAGCACAAACAGAAACGGAGATAATGACCAAAGTTGAAATCGCCCAAATTTCAATTTTGGCCTATAACTCGAAAACGAATGAAGATAGGGAAATGCAGTTTCCCGAAAAAAGGTAACCGCAATGCGCCGTTAATTTTTCTCTATCTGTTAGAAAAGTTGTAGTTTCGTATCACCAATTTTGCCCATCCTGTGCAGGCACGACGTAGAACGCTCAATTTGAAGATGATTTTTTTTCAGGGTACAAAGGGATTGTCCCAGATTACTCATCAACAGAGAGAGGGCTGGCCAGAGGTCCGGCCTTATGGCACTCATGGGCGTAAGGGGAGGTCTAGACTTCGAGAATGAAAAAACAAAAAGGGATGTTTTCTGGCTGGGAGATTGTGATGATGGGTGTCAATTACTCGCTGAAAAATTAGGATGGGGGGTAAGTAATCTCATGAGAGTCCAACTCGGGATTTCTAGTTTAAATTGAATATTTTTTGTACCGCTTTAGGTCGAAAAATAATATGAGTATTCAGTGTTTTTTCTCGAGGTGTATTTTCATCTTTTTTTTATATTTCTTCTCAAAAGATATTTTGAACTGGCCGTTAAATGTTAACGATATTTATTGATGTGTTCTGAAGATGCATATTTTCTGTAACATCTTGATTTTTTCTCCAATTACAAAAACTCATATGGATTATATGAAAGTCTTCTGTTACATGGGGAAGTAAGTTTTTATCGAGCCAACCTCAATTTTGTTCTGAAAATTTGCAGGACAATAATAAAATATTTTCAGACCTCTGAAACCTTCTACTTTCTTTTTTTAATAGCTCACCCAGTATATTTTTCAATCTTAAGATAGCTGATTTGATGGTAATTTCAACAGTATACCACTCTTTGGATAAAAACTTAACAATAAGTTATTGGGATTCTTATGAAAAAAATGGTGAGAACAAGATGTCACAATTTATTGGAATATTTCTGCTGAGAAGCTTTTTTCTGAAACAATGTCTTCAATTTTCCTGAAAAAAATTTTAACTGTTTTCAATTTCGCCAATTATATAGTATTATAATACTGTTTGCTGTTTGAACCTAAAATGTTTAGGTTGTTTATGAGAAGAACATTGGACAAATTGATTTAATAAAAATTCGTGATTTTCAAATTACAACCTATATTTTTTATAATTGCAGTCGATTCTACGTAGAAAAACAGGCGGGTTTACCTAATTGAACCCTATATCTAAAATAAGATAGAGTAGTTACCAATGAAAAACTTGATAAAAGCCTAAATTTCGAACTATTTAATTATTCTGTTATTTCCAGAAACCAAAGAAAAAACTTAAATTCGATTCGAAAAATAATTTTGACGTTTCATGAATTGTTGATGAATTCTCAAAAATCCCAACAAACAATTCATCGGATGAAATGTCAAAATTATTCATCGGAACATAGAATTTCAGTTTTTTCTGTAGATTCTGCAAGTCGCAGAATAATCAAGTTGTTCGAAATGGCGCTTTTTCATTATTTCATGTTTCTCTTAGATACCTAACTCTGAAATTTTTCAACTTAGGTAGCCTCCTCTCTTGTTCTACGAAGAATCGACTGAAGCAATACAGGGTGAGTCTCGAACAAATATTTTAACAGTAGATTCTTGAGGTCAAAACAGACACTTTTTCCCTATAGCATTTTTTCTGATTCGCTAAAAAGATAAAGCCATTTTAAATTTCAAAATAAGCTACGCCACCTCTGGAAAAACGAAATTACCTTCAGAATAACTAGCTAAATCTGTGACATCTGTGGATCTTTTAAACAGAGTTGTATTCAGCCAAAATACCCAATTTTCCGACCATCAAAGATATTTTTAATTTTTACACATCAAATTCTTACTCGAAAACGGCACATTTTATGAGATAATGTGAAGAATAATTTTATTTCACAACACGTTCAAATATTCATCAGATAGCGTCCAACTTAGTTTCAAGAGTTGGGTTTTTTGAATTTTTGGTATATTTATTTTTGGTATATTTATTATACATAATGGTCATAATGAGAAAACTGGAAGACATGGGTGATATCTTGTGTTCGAAAAATATTCATCAAATAAATGAAAAACTATATTCCGAAATTCATTTCATTCGATGAAACAGTTTGTGAGATAGAACTGAAAATAACATTTTTTATGATTTTCAACCTGTATCTTTCAAACCGAGCCGATTCTGAAAAAATGGTAAAGGATAAAAGTGTTTCTTTTGACCTCAAGGATCTACTGCTAAAATATTTGTGAGTCAAAGACTCATCCATTATAAAACATTGAGTTTTGATTAATACGATTTGTCTCAACTTGATGATCTTCTCATTAACACCCTGGACATTTTATTTCCAAAGAGTAAACAGTATTATAATACTATACAGGGTGTGGCATAATGAATGGATAATATGGTGCCTGCGGGTCAAGGACCTTCTGGCGGTTCGGAAAAATATATTTTATGTTCAGCAAAAGTCCCTTGGTTTTTCGAAAATTCAAGAAAATCACACCTTTCGCTACTCTTTTTGCAGGCAAGACTCCAAATGAAAGAATTTTTTCGAACTGTTTTTAGGATAGTATTCCTGGATAGATGCGCTATCGATTGTAAATTATTATTTTCGGGGCGCATGAATAGTTTTTCATAAAAAAAATATTCAACACAAATTTTCCGTTTTGCTTATATTTTTTCCTAAGTTCAACCCAGCCTGGTGTTAGAAATAATAAGGTTACCTGAGTGCCAAAGCAAGAGAAAACATGCCTGTTTCACTGAGATTCTGAAATGGTATAACTCACTCTATTTCCAGCATTAAATACAAAAAGAAATTTCTACTACAATGAGTCAAGGCAGAGTTTGATGTAAGCCTTTTTCTTTAATTTTTGGCAACTGAAATGAGACTTGCCAGCAGAATAAAGCGATTATTCATAAGAAGTTGTAAAGCATCTAGTAGAGCTCCTGATGCCCACTTTGAACACTTTTTGTAACGATATTTTAAAATTGTTTTTTTCTCTGGTTTTCTTTCATTATTAAGCCCTATAGTTATAAAGTTAATAGTTTTTAAGCGAATTTCAATTAACGAAGTGAATTTTAGCACTTTTGTAATTAAGAAAAAAAGCTAAAAATTAATTTCTCCTACATTGAGTCAAGACCTTTGTTACAAAAATGCTGAAATTTAATTCATAACTTGAAATTAACTTGAAAATATTGATTTCACAACGTTGGGGTTCAATAATAAAAGAAAACGAGAAAAAATAACAATTTTGAAATATCGTTTCATTGAATTAAATTTTACAAAAGATGCTCTAAGAAGCCACCATGAGCTTCAGTACATGCTGTATACTTTCTTATAGATGATTGCTTTATTCTGCTTGCATTTCTCATTTTAGCTGCTAAACATTTTGGTAACAGTGTTTACACTAGGCCTCAACTGATTTCAATAGGAATCTATTTTGTATTAAATGCTGAAAATACAGAGAGTTATACCTTTTCGGAATCTCAATGAAACTGGCATGTTTTTTATTGCATTGGCTCTCAGCTAACCATATTATTTTTTACACATCGCTAGGTTGAACTTAAGAAAAAAAAATTAGCAAAACGGAAAAGTTGAGTTAGATCTTTTTTTCATGAAGAACTATTCATGCGCCTCAAAAATAATGAATTACATTCGATAGATCATCTATCTAGGAATACTATTCAAAAAACAGTTTGAAAAAATTCCTTGCCTGAAAAACGAGTGGCGAAGGGTGTAATTCTCTTGAATTTTCGAAAATCTCCGATATCTCGAAAACCAAGGCACTTTTACTAAACGTTAAATTTTTCTGAACCGCCATAGAGTCCTCTACCCGCAGGCTCCATATTATCCATTCATTACGCCACACCCTGTATATGTAATGGGAAAATTTTAAATTCTAGATTTTTTTTTAAACCCCTCAACTCAACTTTTGACAAACAGATTATTTTTATAGAATGTAATTTGCTGAAATATACTCATGTTTCATCTTTTGTATGATTTTAGGCTGAGTTGAATGAACTAATCAAAAAAGAATATCGTCGCATTGACGACGGCGATCACGGTGTCCCCGAGAACGAGAACACTGGAACGAAGGAATTTCCGGGTGTCTTTTGACTCGTGAGGTGAAGAAGTGATGCCTTATTTTCTTATAACTATTATGATTCTTAAGTTTAATATTTTCCATATATTTATTTTAGGTTGATTTTGTTATTGCTTTTGAAATCGAAAATTTTAATGCCTGAAGCAATTAAATTATTCCTCGTATCTTAATAATAAAATTAATGAAATAAAAATTGTTTTTAATATGAACGCACCACTTATATTGTCGGCTGTTCGTGTACTACATATAGTAGAAAAATTAGCTGTTATTTTTGTACATATTGTCTTGAAATAAAAACGTCATATAATTAAAAAGAGGTTTGATCCATTTTGAGTTTCCTTGTGCTGTTAAAAACTCGAAACGTAACTTCAACTATGGTATGCAATGTTTCATAGTTGAATCCTTGAACCTCCTTTCCTAGGGGACCGGGGGGTTCATTTCACCTTTGATGATTCGAAATTTTCCACCTGAAGACGGTGGTGTATCAGAATGAAACTTTCAGGAAATATACTCGTTGAGATTTGCTATCGAATGCAAAAAAATCTCTTTCCTAGGGGACTTTTACCTTTGAAGCAAAAATAGTAGGAAATTTCCGAATTTCCACCTGAAGACGGTCGTGTATCAAGATGAAACTTTCAGAAAATATACTCCTTGAGATTTGCTATCGAATGCTACAAGTCAAAATCATTGCCTAGAGGTCTAGGGTGTGGATTTCACCTTTGAAGCAAATATAGTAGGAATGTACAAAACAGCTATGCTCAGACCTTAAATATTTTCAAATTCCTAAAGAAATTTTGAACCTTTTATCTCCTAAAGGATCTCCGTTGACAGTTTTACCCAAGCATTCCAAGAAGGTCGCGTTTTCCAAAGTTTTCGCCTCAAAATTCAATGCTTGTAACCAATATGAAGGAGCGTTCACCATAAGCGAGGCAGTTTGGAAAATTATATACTTGAAGCTGGACAAATTGATCAAGTTGCCACAGTGTTAACTTGTATAAAAGCTGGAGAATCAACACATAAAAAGAGTCAAAATCTCTTGAAGAGAGTCCAAAATATAAACAACTGAGAATTCATATTACCTATGTAGAGCATAAACAGAAAGTCGGAGGAAGAGTCCCATAGGTGGGCTTTTTAAAACGAAACAGACGAGATAACGGACGGAATAAATTTATTTCGAAAAAATGCTCGGACACGTCTATTTTTGTTTCGACGGACAAATTCACAACTATATCGCTTCAACCCTGAGTGTTAGAACAACCACCCCTAAATTTTTAATAAGAAAGATGTGGTAAATTTCACTTCATTTAGAAGTTCTTCTCATCCTAGGTTCAGCATATTGGTTTTTTCTTCATTTAATTCTTGAAATATTGACATTTGAATTTGAAACAACTATGGTATTGTCGTCAAGCAAGCGGTCTGAATCAAGCGAATTTATTCATTTATTTTGTAGATTTGATGGAACTCCATAACTGCCATACACCAGACATCAAAATAATGTTCATTTCTCTGATCAACAATGAAAAATAAAGAAATAATTTCAATTCTTTCCGCCAAAGAATAAACCATTTTCACCTCAATTGTTGAAGAAAGTAAGAACCAATAATAATTATTTCGTTGTCTAATGTTGACAATTAACGGTTTCCATCGTAGCCACAGAATGAATTAGTCAAATAATTGATGATTTCACATAGCATGGTTAGCGGAATGACTGGTACTGTACGAAATTCAAAATATAATATCTCGAAAACGAATGAATTAAATGAGAAAAAAATTAATCCGCCCAATTCATCATAAAAAGGCCTTTCAAATGAGGTATCACTCACCCAATATTTCCTATTCAAAATTTAGGGGTTGGTGTTCTAACACTAAGGGTTGAAGCGATATAGTTGTGAATTTGACCTTAAAAGTGGTCCCCCTCGAAACAAAAATCGACGTGTCCGTGCATTTTTTCGAAATTAATTTATTCCGTTCGTTATCTCGTCTGTTTCGTTTTAAAAAGTCCACTCTGTATATGCTATATAGCTTGACAATTTTCAACAGTATGCCCGGCCATATTAAAAATTCTTTAGAATGTAAAATGAATAATTTCAAAATTTTATTTTTAAGTCAATTATAGATAGTTGCGAAATAGAATAAAGAAGTATGTGAATAATGTACCTATGCCTCATAGTTTTTAAGATATCTGGTTTTCCCCAAAACGTGGTCAGTTTACATATTATCAGCCAAATGTAAACATAATAATAATAGTAAATGCAAAAAATTTAAAATTCTCATCTCTAAAACGGGATATGTCATCCTGACTACATGACCTTACAAGTCAGGAGGATGGAAAGAGAAAGGAAGAGAAAATTAGAACATTTGAAACTTAGCTTATAAGGAAGAAAGGAGAAATGAGTCTCAGCAGTTACTACTTGTTGAAAAAAATCTGCAAATATCAAATCTGATATTTGCTGATGTCGTGTGTAAAAAATAAGGTCAGAACAACTTTGCAACCTAATTTCATTCAAGAAATAAGTGTTCCTCTCAACATTAAATTATTCAGTACTCAACAGATTTAAGTTCTGAAGGCTAAAATAGATAATGTGCTACCTAAGTGGGTGCGCCAACCAAAGTAGCGTAGCACTGACATGGCACATACATGACAAAAGCGACGCATAATTTTCAGAAATCGCACATCTGGGTGAAGTGAGCTACTTTAGTAGGCGCTCCCCCTTAGATTCATTTCGATGCGACAGGCTCGGTAGTTAGAAAACCTACGAATTCATGTGAAAGGATTTATTTCTATACAGCTGTAATAAGAATTTCGAAGAATATTTCCAATATTCTCAATGATTTCAGCAGTACATGATTCAAATTCTATATTCTAGAACGATTTTAGGTATGCTTGTGAAGGCCAACATTTCTGGCCAGCTTTTTCAAGAGTGGTAACAGATTTTTCATGTGCTGACATCCATGCAATGGGTAAAGCTTAAATAGATGTGTGGTTTGAAGTCCCATCCCTTATAAGTCCTTTCAGAATAGACCAAAAAATTACATGACCTTGCTCGATTGAGTCTCAATGTGTTTATTCCACAGTAATTTGTGGACCCAATCCCAAACAAGCTAGGAAGCTTGATGTTACGGGGCATCCTCCTCTTAGTAAAAAGAACCATCTCCGATTTACCACGATTAACCGAGAGTTCGTTCTTTAAGTACAATGACACGCAGAGCATTCTGCATCAGATCGAAGACGACACTGATTACCTTACCTCTGATCAGTAGGACAAGGTCATCCGCATAGGCCATAACAACGAACCCAGCCCTTGGCAGCCAGGAGCCCATTCAGGACGGTGAGCCTCGGATTGTCGAGCAGCGTAGGGTGTGTTCATAAATTTACTCCGAGAGTAGAGTATGAGTATGGTCATGCTGAGAGAGCATACTCTGAGGAACTAAAAGTACGTTTGTGAACGCTTCGGGTAATCAGAGAGAGGTAAATTCGGGTAATCGGAGAATCAGTAAGTTTGTGAACGCAACCGTAGCAGAGCATTTATGCTGCGAGCTCCCATTAGACAGAATGACGGTTCAGCGCCATGTTTGGGCAACGCAGCTTGCATCGCGCCAAACGCAGTGTTGTTAAATGCACCCTCTATTTCCAGGAATATAGCCAGTGTGTTCATTCTTTTTGATGTACACAAAGAAAAAATTTCACACTGCGACAGTTGCAAGAGAAGACCCGTGAACAACAATCAAGGATCTATACAGCCTACATCGATTTAAGTAAGGCCTTCGACTCGGTAAATCGGAGAGCGCTATGGAAAATCATGGGACGCCTTGGAGTACCCGAAAAACTCTTAGCAGTGTGTAAAAGCCTTCATACCAACAACACTGCTAGAATACAGCATAATGGTTCTACAACCGACCATTTCTTAACCAACTCTGGAATAAAACAAGGCTGCGTGATAACGCATTTACTGTTCAATAATTTAGCCATAGTTGTCTCGATAATAGCTGACATGAGTATGCCTGTAAGAGGTGTTGGATTAAGATTTGATGGAGGCCTGTTTAACCTGAAGCGCCAAAGTTTATCACGGAACTCCAATATGCAGAAGACTGCGCACTTATCGCTAGACACTACAGATAATATTGGACACCTATAAACATAAATACGAAGCTTTAGGCCTTAGACTCCCTAAACAAAACCAAAATCCTGGTAAGTCCGCTAGATAGCCTTCAAACAGACATCAGCCTGAAGGATGAAACTCTAGAACAGGTCGAGCAGTTCAAATACTTGGAAAGCTTCATAAATACTAGGGCTAACCTAGACACGGAAATACACAACCGTATCAATTCAGCATCACGGACATTCTGGAAGCTAAAAGACAGAGTGTTTCAAAATCACGACCTCGATCTGAAGACCAAGACAGCTGTATACAGTGCAGTGGTCCTCTCAACGCTTCTTTACGGAAGCGAAAGCTGGACGCCCTAAAGGCGACATATTAAACAGCTTGAACAAACGCAACAACGTCATCTAAGGCAGATAATGCACATCAGATGGTTTCAAAAAGTTTCAATTGCAGAAGGCTTGCAGCGCTCGAGTTGTACAACAATTGAGACTCAAGTAACGAGGGCCCGACTCAGATGGAGCGGCCACATTCCGAGGATTCAAGACACAAGACTACCCAGAGTAGCTCTGTATGGCGAATTCACAGAGGGAGCTCGGAACCCAGGAGGCCAGTATAAGCGGTTTAAGGATATACTACATCAATCCCTAAAATCAGTTAATGCCAATCATAACTGGAAACAACTAGCGTTAGACAGATCACAGTGGAGGTCTTTGATCCACAGCTATAATGGAGACTTGAGAAGAATACAGCGGCGGCCAGATCTGGTTGGTGACTATCCATGCCCGGAGTGTGGAAGGATCTGTAGGTCACGGTTGGGTCTCTTCAGTCACAGGAGGGCACATAGTCGCAAGTAGCCCTAAGAAATCATAAGTTTGATCGCATCGATTGTTTTGTTTTTGAGTCTTTTGTAGATTTATTCTTGGTGACGGGATATATAGTAATGATGATGTCGTAAAGGGAAAAAATGCCTTCTAAAATGAGAGTATTTATTTCAAATAAAAATTGATAAAATATCAATAACTTCGACCGAACAACGTGTAAAACTGGGGCTTATTGTTACAACTAGGATAAATACACTTGTCGGTAGGTTCTATTTTTGCAGGCTGCTCAAGAGGAATACACAGTGATTTAGCTCCACTTGAGGGCGCAGCAGTATCTGTGTTTCCATCGTCCCTGAAACAAAATTATTTTTAACAATGAGGTGGACCAAATTTTATATTCAAGAAACAATAGACATTTTGATTAAATTCCCCTTAATTTGATTGACAGACCATCGACCATTCATAGCAGTCGGTTAGCCATAGAATAAGTGGGTTTATGCAGATCAAATTAAAAATTTATCTTTATAAACCTAAGATGAATGAATAAAACAAAGCATACATATGGTATCGTTCGGTGTGTTATTCGTTTTGACAAAAGTTTCGTGACTTGGCTGCATAAGTATTTTCCGTCCGCATCAAACACTTTTCCTCCGTTAACTCTTTTCGTCACTGAGATACAAATACTGGAGGGGCTGTTGAATCAACTTCGTCAATCCAGTATTTGATAAAAACATAAGTGCCTATGATAATAACTGTCATTTTCTGCTCTCAAATTAATTCTTTACGGAATCCGCTAGATTTTAGAAGTATGAAATAAGAACGTAGTTGGAATAAGTGTTCATTATAATCAAGAATGGATAGTGAGAGCGAAATCGATATCAGTAATACTCCCCCAGAGCTGAGAGAATTGGAAATTACGGTGACGTATCCGAGGCCAGCAAACAGGTGAGTTCTTACTTACAAAAAGGTATGCGAAACGCAAAAATGTAATATGCACCTCGGCAAAAAACTGTCTATATTGTCTCGCCTGCTTGCTAACCTCGGCTGTCAATTCGCAGGCCCCCTACAATTTTGTCTACGTTCAAACGTTTTTGCGATATATGACGATTAATGCGAGGTGTTTAGCGATACATGCTGAAGCGAAAATTCACTCGTTGGAAAATAGTACATTCTAAGGTTCAGACACAGACAACACTAAAATTTTCGTGACTAATTTCAAAATTGTCATCATAGAAATACCTTGTCATTTTGATAATTGTAGATTAGACTGGGATTCTACATAGACTTATAATACATGGACTCACTGTCACGTGACTTTTCAGTAGATCGAGAGGTTGGGTGCATTAAAGAGAGAAGAGCTTATGCGTTCTAATCGAATAAGAAAGAGATGAACTGATTCCGTGTGGGCAATGTCAAAATCATATGATGGATATAAACGCAGACGTTGCCCACAAGGTGTTCATACGTTGAGTATTATTCACATTATATTTATTCTTGAATGAAACTCACTTAATTTTTATATTTTCCATTTCGAAGGAATGTTAAGGAATTCCTGTCTGCCTTCTCGGAAGCTTGTTGAACATTTATTATGGAAAATTTTTACAATTTTCGCAGACTTTGCCCACAAGGTGTTGATACGTTGATTATTATTCTCATTACATCTATTCTTGAATAAAACTCACATATTTTTTGACATAATTGATTTCGAAGGAATGCTATGGAATTCCTGTGTGTCTTCTCGGAAGCTTGTTTAAAATTTATTGAAGAAAATTTTCGCATAAACTTGTGTTCTATAATCTTTTGACAGCTTGCCCACAAACTCTCCATCTTATTCAACCTACCGACTTCTCTCTCACAGGCGGAGTCCATGTTATTTTAAGTCTATGAATTCTACATTGACCTTGCTCTTTCGCATGTGTAGCTAAGCTTCTCGCCCTTATCGCCCTCTAGCTAGAGAACGGTTAACAGTATGTAAAATTGCTTCAGACAAAAGTTGTGTAGAATTTTATTATCTACAACATTCATAATGAATACAAAACGTACAGGGAGGGAAATACTCGAGAAAAAGGGATTTTTATCATCTTCAAAGTGTCAGATTAAGAAAACCCCCCCATTAGTGTCAGATTAATGGGTCAACACGTCTACAACACCGAGATTAACCATCTGTATGAAAATCTGACACGCTCGAGTATGTACAAGTAACGATTTTTTTTTACATTTTCAAAGGACCGCTGTGACCTTGCGTCACGTCCAAATTTGGAAAAGTAGCTTCCTTTAGGTCCAATTAACATATCCTCCAAAAATCTGACATGTTAGAAATTTTTTTTTTTACCATTGACAACTCTTCCGTACGGCCAGTCCCAACGCGCAAACTGTCAGATGAGCATGAATTCATTATCAGAGACACGTAGGGCATATACAGTATCTTAATCTGACACGCTCGAGTATGTACACCTGACGATTTTTTTTACATCTTCGAGAACCTGCAGACGTTTTCCCCACAGCTGAAAGTGCATATATCATGGAACCTTTTTTTCTTTCTACCATCTAATCTTCAAAATCTACTAGGTCTCCACGACGCTCGAGTAAATCCCGATTTTGCATCAACTATAAGAATTTCCTTCTATTGGGACACCCAAAAAAGTGGTGGCATTTGAGAATTTTATGTTTGGGCGAATTAATGCAAAAAGTTACTACAGGATTTTCAATGAATGTCATCGTAGTATAAGTTCCCCAAAAATTGATTTTTCTATTTTTCATTTGACTTGTCCTATTGTAAACGTCTTAAGGTACCAATAAATACATAGTTATTATTATTATATCAAAGTTTTGAAAATAAACAGCCATAAATACGAGCCAGTTGTCCTGTTAATTGTTTATTCATGTGAAATTTTTGTTCCCAACCACTGCATCGTATGCATTTATCCTCAGGTTGATATTACATATTGAAATCTACAACTGACGTAACGTATCCATCTTTAGTAAAAGAAGATAACCAACATCAACTCTCTCCAAGCTACTGCATATTATGTGTAAATAATTCAATTTTCTTCAATAGCAAAAATTTTTTATTTTTTTTTTATTTAAAATTCTTGTGCTTCAACCGCTGAGAGTCATTAGCACAGGCCACTATTTAGAAATTTGGAGTCACATGTGTGATTATGTGCTATATCATTTTGGGTGTATACTCTATATTAATGAGAGTTAGTACCTGATCTATATCTTATAATAAAGTTCGATTTCTTTGAGGAAGTTAAGTGTCTTTTCTAGTTCTTTGTTGTTATTTCCCAACGCAACTTCTATCCGCGCACTCACTCCGCACTCATGCCGTTTTGCCTGAAATTTTGTGCACTCACTTATTACGTGTTTAACTGTCACTCGTGTTTCACATAGGTCGCACTGTGGAGGTTCTTCTCTTGAAAGCAGGAATCCATGTGTTAGTTTTGTGTGTCCACTTCTCAAGCGGCTTACTTTAATCTGGTTTCTGCGTCCGCTTGGGTAAAATGATTTCCTCAATGGGGTTGGCTTAACGTTTTTGAGATGTGATGGGCTATCTATCCATTCTTCTTGCCATTTGCTTTCTATTTTCCTCTTCACCTGAATATTGGCTTCTTCTCCAATGAAGACTCTCTTACAGTGTTGGCTTTCAAGTGCCTCTTTAGCTGCTTCATCTGCTAACTCATTTCCCTTTATTCCGGTATGTGACGGTACGTATATGAAGGTGACTGTTCTATGACGCTGGTGTAGTAGGTAAAGTAGATGTTGTATTTGTTGGGCCAGAGGGTGACGGGGGTATGTTTGTTCGATGATTTTAATTGCGCTCAAGGAGTCTGTACATACTACGTATTGAGCTTGTTCATGTTGCTCATCGAGTATTTCTAAAAGTGCGTGGTGTATTGCCGTCAATTCTCCTGAGAATACACTTCCTTCCATCTTGTATTTTCTAATTTCTCTAGGACTAACTACCGCGAATCCAACTGTTTCTCCTCCGTCTGTTGATGATGCATCAGTATAATAGAATTGTGCGTTGATATATTCATCCTGTATACTCTTGAAATGGTTGTGAATTATTTGTTGGTTTATGTGGTTTCTGCAGTACTTTGTAAGCCTGGTGTTAGTGTGAGCTGTAGGGACGATCCAAGGCGGTGTATGGCTGTTATACGCCTGAAGCAGGTCAGGAATGACATAGTTTATATCATTTAAGTAGCAACTCAATCTACGATGAAAGGATGGCCTTATATTTGGGTTTTTGTGGTATGTATCTTCAAAATAGTTTAGGGAAATCAGTTCATGATTAAGGTGAGTAGGGTGGGTGGTTCTCTTTATAGCGTAGTTAATTGTTGTTTTTTTGAAGCGGTGCTCAAGGGGTAATTCTCCTAATAAACAGTACAGGCTCTTAATGGGTGTTGTACAGAAGGCTCCTGTAATCAATCGTAGGGCCTTGGACTCTATCCTTTGGATAACTTTTATGTTTGTTTTACTTGTATTGAGGTGAGCTAGAAAACCATATTCCAGTTTAGATTTGATGAGACTTTTGTAGATGGTCGTGAGGCTGTCTATGTCAGCCCCCCATGTGTGATGTGAGAGTACTCTTATAATATTTAGGCCTTGTGTACAATTGATCTTTATGCTGTCTATGTGCTGCTTCCATGTTAGTTTGTCATCAAAAATCATCCCTAAAAATTTCACTTGTTTCCCTTGGTGTATAGTGTGGTTATTCAGCTGAAGTTGAATTGTTTCTTTATTTCTGCTTTTGGAGAAGATAACTGCCTTCGTTTTCTGAGTAGAAAAACTGAAACCAGTTGAAGAACTCCACCTTTCTATTTCTTTTATGGTTTGTTGTATCAGCAGTTGTAGTGTAAGTACATTTTTACCGGATACGAATATTGTAAAATCATCAGCAAATAACAGAATTTTTACTGGTTCTGCCACACTCTTCACCACCTCCTGTATTGCTACGTCGAATAAAGTTGTACTGAGAACGCCGCCTTGAACTATACCATTCTCTTGACATTGCTGACTAGATGTTGTTCCATTCACCTTGACTCTAAAAATCCTGTCCTTAAGGTAGTTCTGGATAAAAAGCAGGATGTTTCCACAAATGTTCCATGATTTCAGTGTTTCAAGGATGTTTGCCCTCCACGTCATGTTGAACGCTTTCTCTATGTCAAAGAAAACGGCAAGTACTTTTTGGTCTGATGCGAAAGCGTCATGTATGTAACTTTCCAGGGCTATAATATTGTCATTGGTAGATCTGTGCTTCCTGAAACCATTTTGTTGTTGGTAGAGGAGGTTGTTCACTTCAAGATGCCATGAGAGTCTCTCATTTATTATTTTTTCTAATAATTTGCACATTGTGCAGGTGAGTGAGATAGGTCTGTAAGATGTCACATGCATTTTATTCTTCGTTGGTTTAAGAATAGGGATAACTATAGCCTCTCTCCAAATTGTGAGAAATGTTCCAGTGGAAAAAATTTGGTTGTAAAGTTCAAGTAGGTATTCTCTTGCTTTTGGTCCCAAATGTGTCATGAATATGTATGGTATATTGTCAGGCCCTGGCGAAGTTTTCTTTCCGTTCTCCAAAACACTATTCAGTTCTCTCATTGTAATGGGGTTGTTCAGTTCATTATGATTTAGAGTTTCTTCCTGTATGTAATAATTTCCGTTGTTCTCGGTATCTGATTTGATGGTTCTGAATTCGGGGTGGTAATTATTATCGCTAGATAATTCGGCATAGTATTCTGCGAAAGCATTGCTCATTTCTTTGTCGTCCGATATAATAATGTCGTTATGTACAATGCTTGTTATTTTTCTTACAGTTATTCCCCCGTTAATTCGACGAATTTTGTTCCATACTTCACTTGATGGTGTTTCAGGGGTTATTGAGGAGGTGTATTCATTCCATGAGGCTTTCTTGCTTGATTTTACTATGTATCTAGCTTTAGCTCTTAGTCTCTTGAACTCTATTAGGTTTTCTGTTGTTCTTCGCTTTCTGTATGTATAATAGGCGTGTTTGCTCTGTGCTATGGCCATTTTACATTCGTTATTCCACCAGGGTACACAGCGTTGTTGGGGGAGTTTAGTTTTTCCCACATTTGCATTAGCGCTTTCTGTTATTATAGAAGCGAATATTTCTGCATTATAGTTGACATCTGTAGTTGGTTGAATTATCGGAATTGCATATATAAAAACATAAGTGCCTATGATAATAACTGTCATTTTCTGCTCTCAAATTAATTCTTTACGGAATCCGCTAGATTTTAGAAGTATGAAATAAGAACGTAGTTGGAATAAGTGTTCATTATAATCAAGAATGGATAGTGAGAGCGAAATCGATATCAGTAATACTCCCCCAGAGCTGAGAGAATTGGAAATTACGGTGACGTATCCGAGGCCAGCAAACAGGTGAGTTCTTACTTACAAAAAGGTATGCGAAACGCAAAAATGTAATATGCACCTCGGCAAAAAACTGTCTATATTGTCTCGCCTGCTTGCTAACCTCGGCTGTCAATTCGCAGGCCCCCTACAATTTTGTCTACGTTCAAACGTTTTTGCGATATATGACGATTAATGCGAGGTGTTTAGCGATACATGCTGAAGCGAAAATTCACTCGTTGGAAAATAGTACATTCTAAGGTTCAGACACAGACAACACTAAAATTTTCGTGACTAATTTCAAAATTGTCATCATAGAAATACCTTGTCATTTTGATAATTGTAGATTAGACTGGGATTCTACATAGACTTATAATACATGGACTCACTGTCACGTGACTTTTCAGTAGATCGAGAGGTTGGGTGCATTAAAGAGAGAAGAGCTTATGCGTTCTAATCGAATAAGAAAGAGATGAACTGATTCCGTGTGGGCAATGTCAAAATCATATGATGGATATAAACGCAGACGTTGCCCACAAGGTGTTCATACGTTGAGTATTATTCACATTATATTTATTCTTGAATGAAACTCACTTAATTTTTATATTTTCCATTTCGAAGGAATGTTAAGGAATTCCTGTCTGCCTTCTCGGAAGCTTGTTGAACATTTATTATGGAAAATTTTTACAATTTTCGCAGACTTTGCCCACAAGGTGTTGATACGTTGATTATTATTCTCATTACATCTATTCTTGAATAAAACTCACATATTTTTTGACATAATTGATTTCGAAGGAATGCTATGGAATTCCTGTGTGTCTTCTCGGAAGCTTGTTTAAAATTTATTGAAGAAAATTTTCGCATAAACTTGTGTTCTATAATCTTTTGACAGCTTGCCCACAAACTCTCCATCTTATTCAACCTACCGACTTCTCTCTCACAGGCGGAGTCCATGTTATTTTAAGTCTATGAATTCTACATTGACCTTGCTCTTTCGCATGTGTAGCTAAGCTTCTCGCCCTTATCGCCCTCTAGCTAGAGAACGGTTAACAGTATGTAAAATTGCTTCAGACAAAAGTTGTGTAGAATTTTATTATCTACAACATTCATAATGAATACAAAACGTACAGGGAGGGAAATACTCGAGAAAAAGGGATTTTTATCATCTTCAAAGTGTCAGATTAAGAAAACCCCCCCATTAGTGTCAGATTAATGGGTCAACACGTCTACAACACCGAGATTAACCATCTGTATGAAAATCTGACACGCTCGAGTATGTACAAGTAACGATTTTTTTTTACATTTTCAAAGGACCGCTGTGACCTTGCGTCACGTCCAAATTTGGAAAAGTAGCTTCCTTTAGGTCCAATTAACATATCCTCCAAAAATCTGACATGTTAGAAATTTTTTTTTTTACCATTGACAACTCTTCCGTACGGCCAGTCCCAACGCGCAAACTGTCAGATGAGCATGAATTCATTATCAGAGACACGTAGGGCATATACAGTATCTTAATCTGACACGCTCGAGTATGTACACCTGACGATTTTTTTTACATCTTCGAGAACCTGCAGACGTTTTCCCCACAGCTGAAAGTGCATATATCATGGAACCTTTTTTTCTTTCTACCATCTAATCTTCAAAATCTACTAGGTCTCCACGACGCTCGAGTAAATCCCGATTTTGCATCAACTATAAGAATTTCCTTCTATTGGGACACCCAAAAAAGTGGTGGCATTTGAGAATTTTATGTTTGGGCGAATTAATGCAAAAAGTTACTACAGGATTTTCAATGAATGTCATCGTAGTATAAGTTCCCCAAAAATTGATTTTTCTATTTTTCATTTGACTTGTCCTATTGTAAACGTCTTAAGGTACCAATAAATACATAGTTATTATTATTATATCAAAGTTTTGAAAATAAACAGCCATAAATACGAGCCAGTTGTCCTGTTAATTGTTTATTCATGTGAAATTTTTGTTCCCAACCACTGCATCGTATGCATTTATCCTCAGGTTGATATTACATATTGAAATCTACAACTGACGTAACGTATCCATCTTTAGTAAAAGAAGATAACCAACATCAACTCTCTCCAAGCTACTGCATATTATGTGTAAATAATTCAATTTTCTTCAATAGCAAAAATTTTTTTTTTTTTTTTTATTTAAAATTCTTGTGCTTCAACCGCTGAGAGTCATTAGCACAGGCCACTATTTAGAAATTTGGAGTCACATGTGTGATTATGTGCTATATCATTTTGGGTGTATACTCTATATTAATGAGAGTTAGTACCTGATCTATATCTTATAATAAAGTTCGATTTCTTTGAGGAAGTTAAGTGTCTTTTCTAGTTCTTTGTTGTTATTTCCCAACGCAACTTCTATCCGCGCACTCACTCCGCACTCATGCCGTTTTGCCTGAAATTTTGTGCACTCACTTATTACGTGTTTAACTGTCACTCGTGTTTCACATAGGTCGCACTGTGGAGGTTCTTCTCTTGAAAGCAGGAATCCATGTGTTAGTTTTGTGTGTCCACTTCTCAAGCGGCTTACTTTAATCTGGTTTCTGCGTCCGCTTGGGTAAAATGATTTCCTCAATGGGGTTGGCTTAACGTTTTTGAGATGTGATGGGCTATCTATCCATTCTTCTTGCCATTTGCTTTCTATTTTCCTCTTCACCTGAATATTGGCTTCTTCTCCAATGAAGACTCTCTTACAGTGTTGGCTTTCAAGTGCCTCTTTAGCTGCTTCATCTGCTAACTCATTTCCCTTTATTCCGGTATGTGACGGTACGTATATGAAGGTGACTGTTCTATGACGCTGGTGTAGTAGGTAAAGTAGATGTTGTATTTGTTGGGCCAGAGGGTGACGGGGGTATGTTTGTTCGATGATTTTAATTGCGCTCAAGGAGTCTGTACATACTACGTATTGAGCTTGTTCATGTTGCTCATCGAGTATTTCTAAAAGTGCGTGGTGTATTGCCGTCAATTCTCCTGAGAATACACTTCCTTCCATCTTGTATTTTCTAATTTCTCTAGGACTAACTACCGCGAATCCAACTGTTTCTCCTCCGTCTGTTGATGATGCATCAGTATAATAGAATTGTGCGTTGATATATTCATCCTGTATACTCTTGAAATGGTTGTGAATTATTTGTTGGTTTATGTGGTTTCTGCAGTACTTTGTAAGCCTGGTGTTAGTGTGAGCTGTAGGGACGATCCAAGGCGGTGTATGGCTGTTATACGCCTGAAGCAGGTCAGGAATGACATAGTTTATATCATTTAAGTAGCAACTCAATCTACGATGAAAGGATGGCCTTATATTTGGGTTTTTGTGGTATGTATCTTCAAAATAGTTTAGGGAAATCAGTTCATGATTAAGGTGAGTAGGGTGGGTGGTTCTCTTTATAGCGTAGTTAATTGTTGTTTTTTTGAAGCGGTGCTCAAGGGGTAATTCTCCTAATAAACAGTACAGGCTCTTAATGGGTGTTGTACAGAAGGCTCCTGTAATCAATCGTAGGGCCTTGGACTCTATCCTTTGGATAACTTTTATGTTTGTTTTACTTGTATTGAGGTGAGCTAGAAAACCATATTCCAGTTTAGATTTGATGAGACTTTTGTAGATGGTCGTGAGGCTGTCTATGTCAGCCCCCCATGTGTGATGTGAGAGTACTCTTATAATATTTAGGCCTTGTGTACAATTGATCTTTATGCTGTCTATGTGCTGCTTCCATGTTAGTTTGTCATCAAAAATCATCCCTAAAAATTTCACTTGTTTCCCTTGGTGTATAGTGTGGTTATTCAGCTGAAGTTGAATTGTTTCTTTATTTCTGCTTTTGGAGAAGATAACTGCCTTCGTTTTCTGAGTAGAAAAACTGAAACCAGTTGAAGAACTCCACCTTTCTATTTCTTTTATGGTTTGTTGTATCAGCAGTTGTAGTGTAAGTACATTTTTACCGGATACGAATATTGTAAAATCATCAGCAAATAACAGAATTTTTACTGGTTCTGCCACACTCTTCACCACCTCCTGTATTGCTACGTCGAATAAAGTTGTACTGAGAACGCCGCCTTGAACTATACCATTCTCTTGACATTGCTGACTAGATGTTGTTCCATTCACCTTGACTCTAAAAATCCTGTCCTTAAGGTAGTTCTGGATAAAAAGCAGGATGTTTCCACAAATGTTCCATGATTTCAGTGTTTCAAGGATGTTTGCCCTCCACGTCATGTTGAACGCTTTCTCTATGTCAAAGAAAACGGCAAGTACTTTTTGGTCTGATGCGAAAGCGTCATGTATGTAACTTTCCAGGGCTATAATATTGTCATTGGTAGATCTGTGCTTCCTGAAACCATTTTGTTGTTGGTAGAGGAGGTTGTTCACTTCAAGATGCCATGAGAGTCTCTCATTTATTATTTTTTCTAATAATTTGCACATTGTGCAGGTGAGTGAGATAGGTCTGTAAGATGTCACATGCATTTTATTCTTCGTTGGTTTAAGAATAGGGATAACTATAGCCTCTCTCCAAATTGTGAGAAATGTTCCAGTGGAAAAAATTTGGTTGTAAAGTTCAAGTAGGTAT
This sequence comes from Coccinella septempunctata, assembly GCF_907165205.1. Classification (NCBI taxonomy): domain Eukaryota; kingdom Metazoa; phylum Arthropoda; class Insecta; order Coleoptera; family Coccinellidae; genus Coccinella; species Coccinella septempunctata. The sequence goes on along the minus strand of NC_058190.1, from coordinate 4,697,944 downwards.
TCTCTTGCTTTTGGTCCCAAATGTGTCATGAATATGTATGGTATATTGTCAGGCCCTGGCGAAGTTTTCTTTCCGTTCTCCAAAACACTATTCAGTTCTCTCATTGTAATGGGGTTGTTCAGTTCATTATGATTTAGAGTTTCTTCCTGTATGTAATAATTTCCGTTGTTCTCGGTATCTGATTTGATGGTTCTGAATTCGGGGTGGTAATTATTATCGCTAGATAATTCGGCATAGTATTCTGCGAAAGCATTGCTCATTTCTTTGTCGTCCGATATAATAATGTCGTTATGTACAATGCTTGTTATTTTTCTTACAGTTATTCCCCCGTTAATTCGACGAATTTTGTTCCATACTTCACTTGATGGTGTTTCAGGGGTTATTGAGGAGGTGTATTCATTCCATGAGGCTTTCTTGCTTGATTTTACTATGTATCTAGCTTTAGCTCTTAGTCTCTTGAACTCTATTAGGTTTTCTGTTGTTCTTCGCTTTCTGTATGTATAATAGGCGTGTTTGCTCTGTGCTATGGCCATTTTACATTCGTTATTCCACCAGGGTACACAGCGTTGTTGGGGGAGTTTAGTTTTTCCCACATTTGCATTAGCGCTTTCTGTTATTATAGAAGCGAATATTTCTGCATTATAGTTGACATCTGTAGTTGGTTGAATTATCGGAATTGCATATATAAAAACATAAGTGCCTATGATAATAACTGTCATTTTCTGCTCTCAAATTAATTCTTTACGGAATCCGCTAGATTTTAGAAGTATGAAATAAGAACGTAGTTGGAATAAGTGTTCATTATAATCAAGAATGGATAGTGAGAGCGAAATCGATATCAGTAATACTCCCCCAGAGCTGAGAGAATTGGAAATTACGGTGACGTATCCGAGGCCAGCAAACAGGTGAGTTCTTACTTACAAAAAGGTATGCGAAACGCAAAAATGTAATATGCACCTCGGCAAAAAACTGTCTATATTGTCTCGCCTGCTTGCTAACCTCGGCTGTCAATTCGCAGGCCCCCTACAATTTTGTCTACGTTCAAACGTTTTTGCGATATATGACGATTAATGCGAGGTGTTTAGCGATACATGCTGAAGCGAAAATTCACTCGTTGGAAAATAGTACATTCTAAGGTTCAGACACAGACAACACTAAAATTTTCGTGACTAATTTCAAAATTGTCATCATAGAAATACCTTGTCATTTTGATAATTGTAGATTAGACTGGGATTCTACATAGACTTATAATACATGGACTCACTGTCACGTGACTTTTCAGTAGATCGAGAGGTTGGGTGCATTAAAGAGAGAAGAGCTTATGCGTTCTAATCGAATAAGAAAGAGATGAACTGATTCCGTGTGGGCAATGTCAAAATCATATGATGGATATAAACGCAGACGTTGCCCACAAGGTGTTCATACGTTGAGTATTATTCACATTATATTTATTCTTGAATGAAACTCACTTAATTTTTATATTTTCCATTTCGAAGGAATGTTAAGGAATTCCTGTCTGCCTTCTCGGAAGCTTGTTGAACATTTATTATGGAAAATTTTTACAATTTTCGCAGACTTTGCCCACAAGGTGTTGATACGTTGATTATTATTCTCATTACATCTATTCTTGAATAAAACTCACATATTTTTTGACATAATTGATTTCGAAGGAATGCTATGGAATTCCTGTGTGTCTTCTCGGAAGCTTGTTTAAAATTTATTGAAGAAAATTTTCGCATAAACTTGTGTTCTATAATCTTTTGACAGCTTGCCCACAAACTCTCCATCTTATTCAACCTACCGACTTCTCTCTCACAGGCGGAGTCCATGTTATTTTAAGTCTATGAATTCTACATTGACCTTGCTCTTTCGCATGTGTAGCTAAGCTTCTCGCCCTTATCGCCCTCTAGCTAGAGAACGGTTAACAGTATGTAAAATTGCTTCAGACAAAAGTTGTGTAGAATTTTATTATCTACAACATTCATAATGAATACAAAACGTACAGGGAGGGAAATACTCGAGAAAAAGGGATTTTTATCATCTTCAAAGTGTCAGATTAAGAAAACCCCCCCATTAGTGTCAGATTAATGGGTCAACACGTCTACAACACCGAGATTAACCATCTGTATGAAAATCTGACACGCTCGAGTATGTACAAGTAACGATTTTTTTTTACATTTTCAAAGGACCGCTGTGACCTTGCGTCACGTCCAAATTTGGAAAAGTAGCTTCCTTTAGGTCCAATTAACATATCCTCCAAAAATCTGACATGTTAGAAATTTTTTTTTTTACCATTGACAACTCTTCCGTACGGCCAGTCCCAACGCGCAAACTGTCAGATGAGCATGAATTCATTATCAGAGACACGTAGGGCATATACAGTATCTTAATCTGACACGCTCGAGTATGTACACCTGACGATTTTTTTTACATCTTCGAGAACCTGCAGACGTTTTCCCCACAGCTGAAAGTGCATATATCATGGAACCTTTTTTTCTTTCTACCATCTAATCTTCAAAATCTACTAGGTCTCCACGACGCTCGAGTAAATCCCGATTTTGCATCAACTATAAGAATTTCCTTCTATTGGGACACCCAAAAAAGTGGTGGCATTTGAGAATTTTATGTTTGGGCGAATTAATGCAAAAAGTTACTACAGGATTTTCAATGAATGTCATCGTAGTATAAGTTCCCCAAAAATTGATTTTTCTATTTTTCATCTGACTTGTCCTATTGTAAACGTCTTAAGGTACCAATAAATACATAGTTATTATTATTATATCAAAGTTTTGAAAATAAACAGCCATAAATACGAGCCAGTTGTCCTGTTAATTGTTTATTCATGTGAAATTTTTGTTCCCAACCACTGCATCGTATGCATTTATCCTCAGGTTGATATTACATATTGAAATCTACAACTGACGTAACGTATCCATCTTTAGTAAAAGAAGATAACCAACATCAACTCTCTCCAAGCTACTGCATATTATGTGTAAATAATTCAATTTTCTTCAATAGCAAAAATTTTTTTTTTTTTTTTATTTAAAATTCTTGTGCTTCAACCGCTGAGAGTCATTAGCACAGGCCACTATTTAGAAATTTGGAGTCACATGTGTGATTATGTGCTATATCATTTTGGGTGTATACTCTATATTAATGAGAGTTAGTACCTGATCTATATCTTATAATAAAGTTCGATTTCTTTGAGGAAGTTAAGTGTCTTTTCTAGTTCTTTGTTGTTATTTCCCAACGCAACTTCTATCCGCGCACTCACTCCGCACTCATGCCGTTTTGCCTGAAATTTTGTGCACTCACTTATTACGTGTTTAACTGTCACTCGTGTTTCACATAGGTCGCACTGTGGAGGTTCTTCTCTTGAAAGCAGGAATCCATGTGTTAGTTTTGTGTGTCCACTTCTCAAGCGGCTTACTTTAATCTGGTTTCTGCGTCCGCTTGGGTAAAATGATTTCCTCAATGGGGTTGGCTTAACGTTTTTGAGATGTGATGGGCTATCTATCCATTCTTCTTGCCATTTGCTTTCTATTTTCCTCTTCACCTGAATATTGGCTTCTTCTCCAATGAAGACTCTCTTACAGTGTTGGCTTTCAAGTGCCTCTTTAGCTGCTTCATCTGCTAACTCATTTCCCTTTATTCCGGTATGTGACGGTACGTATATGAAGGTGACTGTTCTATGACGCTGGTGTAGTAGGTAAAGTAGATGTTGTATTTGTTGGGCCAGAGGGTGACGGGGGTATGTTTGTTCGATGATTTTAATTGCGCTCAAGGAGTCTGTACATACTACGTATTGAGCTTGTTCATGTTGCTCATCGAGTATTTCTAAAAGTGCGTGGTGTATTGCCGTCAATTCTCCTGAGAATACACTTCCTTCCATCTTGTATTTTCTAATTTCTCTAGGACTAACTACCGCGAATCCAACTGTTTCTCCTCCGTCTGTTGATGATGCATCAGTATAATAGAATTGTGCGTTGATATATTCATCCTGTATACTCTTGAAATGGTTGTGAATTATTTGTTGGTTTATGTGGTTTCTGCAGTACTTTGTAAGCCTGGTGTTAGTGTGAGCTGTAGGGACGATCCAAGGCGGTGTATGGCTGTTATACGCCTGAAGCAGGTCAGGAATGACATAGTTTATATCATTTAAGTAGCAACTCAATCTACGATGAAAGGATGGCCTTATATTTGGGTTTTTGTGGTATGTATCTTCAAAATAGTTTAGGGAAATCAGTTCATGATTAAGGTGAGTAGGGTGGGTGGTTCTCTTTATAGCGTAGTTAATTGTTGTTTTTTTGAAGCGGTGCTCAAGGGGTAATTCTCCTAATAAACAGTACAGGCTCTTAATGGGTGTTGTACAGAAGGCTCCTGTAATCAATCGTAGGGCCTTGGACTCTATCCTTTGGATAACTTTTATGTTTGTTTTACTTGTATTGAGGTGAGCTAGAAAACCATATTCCAGTTTAGATTTGATGAGACTTTTGTAGATGGTCGTGAGGCTGTCTATGTCAGCCCCCCATGTGTGATGTGAGAGTACTCTTATAATATTTAGGCCTTGTGTACAATTGATCTTTATGCTGTCTATGTGCTGCTTCCATGTTAGTTTGTCATCAAAAATCATCCCTAAAAATTTCACTTGTTTCCCTTGGTGTATAGTGTGGTTATTCAGCTGAAGTTGAATTGTTTCTTTATTTCTGCTTTTGGAGAAGATAACTGCCTTCGTTTTCTGAGTAGAAAAACTGAAACCAGTTGAAGAACTCCACCTTTCTATTTCTTTTATGGTTTGTTGTATCAGCAGTTGTAGTGTAAGTACATTTTTACCGGATACGAATATTGTAAAATCATCAGCAAATAACAGAATTTTTACTGGTTCTGCCACACTCTTCACCACCTCCTGTATTGCTACGTCGAATAAAGTTGTACTGAGAACGCCGCCTTGAACTATACCATTCTCTTGACATTGCTGACTAGATGTTGTTCCATTCACCTTGACTCTAAAAATCCTGTCCTTAAGGTAGTTCTGGATAAAAAGCAGGATGTTTCCACAAATGTTCCATGATTTCAGTGTTTCAAGGATGTTTGCCCTCCACGTCATGTTGAACGCTTTCTCTATGTCAAAGAAAACGGCAAGTACTTTTTGGTCTGATGCGAAAGCGTCATGTATGTAACTTTCCAGGGCTATAATATTGTCATTGGTAGATCTGTGCTTCCTGAAACCATTTTGTTGTTGGTAGAGGAGGTTGTTCACTTCAAGATGCCATGAGAGTCTCTCATTTATTATTTTTTCTAATAATTTGCACATTGTGCAGGTGAGTGAGATAGGTCTGTAAGATGTCACATGCATTTTATTCTTCGTTGGTTTAAGAATAGGGATAACTATAGCCTCTCTCCAAATTGTGAGAAATGTTCCAGTGGAAAAAATTTGGTTGTAAAGTTCAAGTAGGTATTCTCTTGCTTTTGGTCCCAAATGTGTCATGAATATGTATGGTATATTGTCAGGCCCTGGCGAAGTTTTCTTTCCGTTCTCCAAAACACTATTCAGTTCTCTCATTGTAATGGGGTTGTTCAGTTCATTATGATTTAGAGTTTCTTCCTGTATGTAATAATTTCCGTTGTTCTCGGTATCTGATTTGATGGTTCTGAATTCGGGGTGGTAATTATTATCGCTAGATAATTCGGCATAGTATTCTGCGAAAGCATTGCTCATTTCTTTGTCGTCCGATATAATAATGTCGTTATGTACAATGCTTGTTATTTTTCTTACAGTTATTCCCCCGTTAATTCGACGAATTTTGTTCCATACTTCACTTGATGGTGTTTCAGGGGTTATTGAGGAGGTGTATTCATTCCATGAGGCTTTCTTGCTTGATTTTACTATGTATCTAGCTTTAGCTCTTAGTCTCTTGAACTCTATTAGGTTTTCTGTTGTTCTTCGCTTTCTGTATGTATAATAGGCGTGTTTGCTCTGTGCTATGGCCATTTTACATTCGTTATTCCACCAGGGTACACAGCGTTGTTGGGGGAGTTTAGTTTTTCCCACATTTGCATTAGCGCTTTCTGTTATTATAGAAGCGAATATTTCTGCATTATAGTTGACATCTGTAGTTGGTTGAATTATCGGAATTGCATTTTCTATCATTGCAGTGAAATTGCTCCAGTTTGCCAATTTAATATTCCATGTATTAGTCGTTTGTATGGTGCTCGTTCTCTTTTGTAGTTCTTCATGCTCAATAAATATAGGAAAATGATCACTTCCATATAGGTAGTCGGCTACATCCCATTGTAGAGAGATGAGTAACTGGGGATCGCAGAATGTGAGATCTATGCAGGTTTTTTCTCCCGTTGTAATATTGAATCTGGTGCCTTTCCCATTGTTCATCAAAATAAAATTGTTTTTGTCCAAGTATTCCCCTAGCTCTTTCCCTCTTCTGTCAGTGAATTTTGATCCCCATAATGTATTATGACAATTGAAATCTCCAAGGATGAGGCGTGGTTTTGGGAGTTGGTCTATTGTTTTGGCAAGTTCTTCTATGGTGCTTGTGTCAGAGTTCGGAGGAATATAAACATTCGCTATTGTGATCTTCTGCTGGTAGAATTGAACTGTAACTGCTATTATTTCTTGTTGGGAGTAAATGTTTATTTTTTCTGCATTGAAACAATTTCGTACATATGTCGCCACTCCTCCGCTTGTTTTGGTGGTATTAGGTCTGTTCTTGTGATAACACTGAAAATATTTAATGTGCTTGTGATGCTCGTCTTTGAAATTGGTCTCTTGTAGGCAAATTATCTGTGGTTTATTTAGATTTATTAGGTGCGCTAATTTTTCATTTTGTGTTTTAACTCCGTTCGCATTCCATTGAAGTATAAATTTATCGTTCTCTTTAATTTCCAGAAGTTGAACTATCAGAGTCAAATTCAGAGGCTGTTGAGAAATCTTGAGGGTTTAATTGTCGCTTAATTTTGTTACGGATTCTTGTGGTCCTCCCTTTAATTGCTCTGTCTTCTATGTGTGGGTGGAGTTTGTACAACATTTCTAAAAGTCCTGGTATGTTACTTGTGTAGGTAAGTGCTATGCTTAGTGGATTTTTCGAGCCGTGAGTAGTTTCGAGGAAATTACAAAATTGTTCGTAGTTCAAGACATATTCTTCAGGTGATTTCTCAATGAGTTCTTTGACTGGTGTGATCTTTTCCAATACAGAGACACTCTGTATTGATTCCGCTATCTTTTTCCTTTTGTGTTTTTTTGGCGATGGGATTTGACTGGTGTTGCTTACTGTAGAGTTGAACGAACTAGTTGTAGAAGGTGGTGGTGGTCTTTTGTTTTTGTTTTCTTCATAATGTTTGTTTAAAGCATATGAGGGATGGTCTTGTGACATGATTGCTGTTGCTACTGTTTTCTCCTGTTCTTGAGTCGGTCCGGCGGAAGTTGTGCTTTCTTCGTTTTCCTCATAGTTCGTTTCTGGTGTTCTTGAATTCGATGAATGGATTTCAGCGGAAACAGTTTGTACAATATCTAAGTTCGGTATTTTTGTGCAGTTTTTGGCGATATGTCCTGTTTCCTTACATGCGAACCATGTCAGTACGTCATAAGCTAGGAATACTCTGTAGTTTGTATCGTCGTGATTGATGACCACTGATGATGGCAGTTCTAAGTTTTCATTTGGTTGTACGTATACTTGCCTTCGGAAACTCATAATGTGTGAAAATTCCTCACCCAGCAAGCTTGCTCGTAAAGAAGTCATATTTGACATAGGAACAAAGCCCAATTTTCTAATTTCTGCGAGTAGAGAGTCATGTGGTATTGTCGGGCAAACGTTGGACAATATTATTCTTTTTGACGGTGTCATCAGCATTCTCATTTCCACCTCCGTATTATTTATTGTTAGGGTTTTGTGTTGGTTTGTGAGATTTTCGGCGAGTTCTTTCGATGAGAGATAAATGCATACTCTGTTATTAGAAATCCGAGAGACGTGAGTGATATTTTTGGCTTGTACCTTTTCAGCTATAGCTTTCACATATTCATTCAAAGTCAGTGATTCATAGTAATTTAGAACAATTGCTTGATTTTTTGAAGGGTACTTGAATTGTTTGGTTACTTGGGAGTACTGTAGTGGTTGTGTTTCTGGTTGATTCGGGCTAGATGCACCCCTGTAGTCAGAAGTTGACATCATGTAATTGTTTTCTTATGTTGGTGCGTATCGATTATATTACAGGAAATTTATTGTGGTAATATGTCTCGTACATTTTTTTGCGGCCGCCCGCGATAAGCCGCAGGCGGAGTGGTCGTTGAATTAATTCAACTGAATTTTGTTTGTAAACAAATAGTAAAATGAAAATCGTTCAGTGTTCATCCACTTACTTGAAATTCGGAATTCACTTATGGAGGAGCAAGAAAAATCAAATTTGTGATTTCACTTTTCCTCAGAACCGCACGAAAATATCAATTATATTCGGGACTCGTATCTGATACATATGCACTGCATAAAAGACGAGACGCGAATGAATAGCAAAAATAAATATATTTAAAAACTGATATCTTGTATTTTCCATTTGGTATGATTTAAATCAGTTTGTATAAACGTCAATTATGTTCGTCACATTTTTTTCGAAATGATTCGGCATTGTGATGAAATACGTAATTACCGAGACTTTTACGTGGAACGGACAACATAGCGCTGATTCAAAACCGAAAAATGTTTTGACGAGCGTCATAACCCCACATTTTCGTACTATACAGAGTGAAATGTGTCAAATTTCCACGGCCAACCGAGTGCTAAAATAAAAGTGAATGAAGTATATAGGGTACGTTCATAAACTTACTCCGAGAGTAGAGTATGAGTATGGTCATGCTCAGAGAGCATACTCTGAGGAACTAAAAGTACGTTTGTGAACGCTTCGGGTAATCAGAGCTTACTCAGAGCTTGCTCAGAGTAAGTTTGTGAACGCAACCCTCATGAGCCTGCATACTATCCAAAGCGAGAAAAACCACTTATTAAAACTAGCATTTCAAATGAATTACCTGGTACTGTCAGCCTTAATCCTGTCTTCACATTCTTCGCTCCCACAGAACGGAACTAAATTCAAATTCTTCTTTTCTAAATTCGGCACGAAATCGGACCAATTCTTGAAGGTAACCACGTGATTCTTCATTTCTTCACATGCCCTAAGATTCAGAAACATGAATAAATCGAATTTCTTCATTCGAAAATACCTACTTTGTATAAAGATTGTTTTGTATCGCCTTCAACAGTTTCTGAACTTCTTCTACGGCGTCCTTCAGCGGAATTGTCAGTTTTTCACCTGTATCTCTTCGTACGGCAACCAACTGTTTCTTCTCGATATCCTTGGGACCGAGTTCAATTCGAATTGGTACACCCTAAGATTTAAACGAAACATTGTAGAAGAACCGGGTGGTTATTTTAAAAGTTCCATACCTTGAGTTCCCAGTGGTTGAATTTCCAACCGGGAGAGTAGTTATCTCTGTAATCTCCGAATACCCTAATATTGGCAGATTTCAGGTCGGATTCTAACGAATTACATGAAGACTGAAGATTTGCTCGTCCTTCTTGAGATAAATTTGCGGTTATTCCACAAGGCACAATTACAGTTTGTACGCTAGCTACATTTGGAGGTAACACGAGACCCTGGTTGTCTGAATGGATCATGATCATGACTCCTAAAACGGGCCGAATAGTAAAAGAAAAGAAAACAGAGGAAAACAACGTCATCAGAACCCAAAGATAGTAAAAAGTAACGCACAAAATTCATATTTTCATGTTGAACTGGATGACCCGGAGAAATTCGTTCCTCCTCAAAGATATGCAATGCCGTATTCATTTAGTTTTGTTATTTTTTTCAAGCGGAATATGTACGAAAATAAGTTTTATCAATCTGGATACAGAGAGTGAACTCATTATGTGTGTGAAGATGGCCCAGCACTTTTCGATTTTAGAAAAAAATTTTTTTGTGCTGAATTGTGCTAAGTTTGTGCTGTTTTGTGCCGTGGAGATTTTTTTCGATTCCATACGGTTCTCAAGATATTCCACAAAATGTATGGAAAGGGCCAAAAATGGATTTTTATGTCTATTTTATGAAATACATTGTGCTATACATGTTATGAGTTGCGCCTTTCGAATTTTTGCAAAATTTCCTGAGAATCGAAAATGAAGAAAAAAGTTAGACCAGCACTTTTGTTTTTTGTTCCTAAAAATGAGTGAAATAATGTGTGCTACAATTGTGCTGACGTATACCGTAAATATTTTTTGGAAAATTCGTTTTGGAAAATTCTTCGAATATTGCGACATCGAAAAAAAAGTTAGCGCAGCACTTTTGTTCCTAAAAATGGGTGAAATAATTTGTGTTACATTTGTGCTGACTTGTGCCGTGAATATTTTCTCGAAAATTCGTCGAATTGAGAAAAAAAGCTAGCCCAGCACTTTCGTTTTTTGATTAATGAAAACATATGGAAAAAAATTGTGTTACACATGTAGACGTGTACTATATATAGTATATAGTGAGAAGGGGTTACAGTTCACTGCGACCTTAAGGTCTATTGTGCCCCCTAACAGAGCTGTTTTCATCGCGCCCTTTACAACTCGCCTTCCAGATCCAGAAATCTGATGAAATCCAATATCTGGGACGGCTTCAACGAGGATAATTCCCCACTCCTACAAGTTTCTCGTCCAAAGCACTCTTTCCTTTGGCTTGCAATGGCAAAGCATTCCGTAACCAGGTGAATAGGAGTTTCCTCCTTCTCCCCACAGAATCTACACTCGTTGAAATTTTTCTAGTTTGTCACGGCTTTTTTTTCCCGGGGTACTCGAGCGCCAGCTATTCTTTAAGGGAAAATAGCAAACCTACCCTGGTAGCTACGAGCCGAAGACAAGGTTCGTCGGTGTCTGGGGTGTTAGCGACAACCAGTGAAAGTCAAAATCAACGTACACAAATTATATTTGTCGACTCGTAAAAGGAAACACAAATGGCACTATTATAAAAGTGAAAGACTCGAGATCAGTGAATTTACAGGACAAAATGGACGGAATGAAACAGGATCCGATCTCGAAGTGATACGGGGTTTACGGACGTGTTCGCCAGCCATAACCTAAGACGCACAATTAACGGACAGGTATCGGACCACAGCCAGTTTAGGGGATGAAACAAGACAGCACAGATTCCCGACAGCTCACCCCTAGTTGCGTTCTTCACCTCCTGAGTATCCACGCCAGCTGGGTTCTTCGATAACAGCAGCGGTGAGCGTCGGACAAACGAGGGAGGAAGGAGGGTTAGCCATTCCAAAGTGCGTTCCGCACCCCCTGAGTATCCACGCCAGCGGGGTGCTTCAGCAGTAGGAGTGGAACTTAAACCGGGGAGTAAGGGATGGGGAAGATCTTTGCCACTTCAAAGTGCGTTTTGCAGTAGGAGTGGAACTTAAACTAGGGAGTAAGGGATGAAGGAAGTTTTTCGCCACTCCAAAGTGTGTTCTAAACCCCCTGAGTATCTACGCCAGCGGGGTTCTTCAGCAGGAGGAGTGGAACTTAAACCGGGGAGTAAGGGATGAACAACTGAAAACGGAATAAAAACGGTGCGGAATGTTTACAATTCCGAACGATGTCGGAATCCTGAATTGGAAACTGAAAATATTTCTCTCCAAAATTAATTCAAAAATAAAATTACGAAAATGAAACTAAAAGATTTTATTCTGAAACATCATAATATGGATTTTGCGTTCCTAGATTATGAACTCTATTATATTTAGTTTATTTTTAGTTTGTTTCTGTGTTGGTTTTCGTCATCTGGATTCTCTTGTTATGTTTGAGAGGATGATGGTATTAAATGTGTAGGCGTCAGAATATCTTATTCATCCGAATTTTGGTTAAATCACGATAAATTTTAGAGCCTTGAGAAAGAAATAAATTAATTTCGAAACGTTGGCAATAGAATAACAGTGTTTTAATAACCTACTGTCCCCACAGCCCACCAAATATAATAGAGGGATTATTCTAAAAGGAGGGTGTATTTTTGTTAGAAAAATATACGTTCATTACAAGTTTCTCGAATAATAAAAATTTTGGAAAAAATTTTGCCCAGCACTTTCGTGTTTTTTTTTGTAGAAATTTTTTTACATACTTGTGATATATTTGTGCTAACTTGTGCCCTTGCTATTTTCAGAAAAATTCCCAACTTTTTCCTTGAATGGTGGATATTGAAAAAATTGTTTTAAAATCAGTGTACATGGCAACAGGATTAATATTTATACCGTTGAGGATCGCAACTCTCCATACACAACATACGACCCGTTAATTATATGAAGTGTATAACACAGTGTATTGCCAGAATTAAACTGTCATTAAGAAAAAAGTTAATTCTCGGGGAAAATGAAATTTTGGCTTCATCTGCTAAACTATTGCCTGACTCACCTTCTTGGCAAAAAGGTTTATTCAGGAACAATAATAATCATCGGCTAATCGGCTACCCAAGATGGAGTTCATCAAGCTCAATAGGGAATACTCCTTCTGACGAAAATGATGTATTTTTTATGAAATATTTTTGAAACGTCACATTTTGAAATAACCATTTCAACCGTTTCCCAAAAAAAATATTTTAAGTAATACTTAAAACTGAAAAATAAGAATGGGTATTTAAAATTTAAAGCGTTTCGTTTCTATTGCACAAGTTGGCAACATCGACTGAAATATGCGTTGATAATAAAGAACAAATGCATTATCTTGATGAGATAGACAAAAATGGCTGTCTACGAAGTCTGCGACGAACGAGGAAGGTAGTAAAATTTTATGGGTTTTTTATGGCTGGTTGCTGTTGAGGTTCGCCCTATGATGGCTGTAAATCAACAGTTGTTATTTTACAAACAAGCCGATCGGACATTGTTCTCTTTATTTTTAGAAGGCGCTGTTGCCAAATCGTAAACTAGAAACGAAGCGCATTTGAAAAAATCATGAATGAAACTCATAATTATTCAGTTTAAACTTGCATATGCACTGATAACCCAAATTGAGGAGAACTTCCCATTTACGAGAGATGACTCTTATAAAAGCGGAATTCTGGCAACATTGTTATTCTGATAATTTATGACAATATTTTTCCAAAATCTTTATTTTTCGGGAAACTAGAAAAAATTTCGTAAAATTTTCAACGGCACAAACCAGCACAAATTATTTCACTCATTTTCAGGAACAAAAAACAAAAGTGCTGGTCTAACTTTTTCCTTCATTTTCGACTTTCTGGGACATAAGAGAAAATTTCGTAAAAATTCGATCGGTACAACTCAGCCATGTATAGCACAATCTATTTCAAGCTTAAGAACCCATTTTTTCTAGAAGTGCTGGGCTGACCCATCCCTTGTATTTTGTGAAATATCTTGAGAACCGTATAGAATTGAAAAAAATTTCAACGGCACTAAGTAGCACAAACCTAGCACAATTCAGCAAAAAAATTTTTTTTTTCAAAAATCGATATGTGCTGGACCAACTTCACACACATGAACTTATTTTAATTCATTTGGAGGAAAATTGTTAACGAAAAATGTAATTCATGGGACAAAGCCAACCATATTACATTTGGAAATGAAAAAAAAGTCACAATCTAAATAGAACTAGCTAATGAACAAAAAGACCAACTTTTGGACAACGCACTAAACGAAGATTTAGTGCGAATTTTGTGCGATTTTTTACTCGCTGTTAACATCAGTACAGTTCCATTAACTCACCTATAGTTCTTGTCGTCAAACCCCATGAATTCTGATATACATATTTCTTTTCTTGAGTATCAGGATCTTCATATGTGAGTTCGAACATTTTGGAGAAATTCTGTCCTAAATGATGAGAGGTAGCACCCTGTATAGCACGACCACTAGCGGAGATGTAAGCTTCCACTGTGTACGTATAATCTCCCCCAGCGAATTTTTCTTTTTCAGTTTTCCTACCTTTGATTACCGGTACAGCAAGGAGATCAGTATAGACTTTAGCGTAGAGATCTGTGAAATTTTAAATTGTTCATTAAAAGCTGAAGCTGAAAGGAATTATTGAGGAATATGCTGGACGTTGTTGAAAGCAGTGGGCCCAGGATAACCGCAATTGGACAGAGAACGTAAATTTATTTAGGAAAATTGAATTGACAAAAATTTATAGAGAAAAATGAATTACCTAATACAACAGTAACTTCTTCTTTGGCTTCCTCTGATGTAGCAAAAGCAGTGTGTCCTTCCTGCCACAAAAACTCTCTGGTTCTCAAGAACGGTTGTGGATGTTTAAACTCCCACCTCTGAAAATTTGATCACTAATCGAACAGAACAAATATGAAGTACTTCCGGCACATACCACAACATTGTTCCACTGGTTCAACTTGATAGGAAGATCTCTGTATGACTGAATCCATTTTGCGTACGCTGGATACATGACAGTTTCCGAAGTTGGCCTCACTGCGATTGGTTCACTCATTTCAGAATCACCCGATTTAGTCACCCAAGCCACCTTGAAACGAGTGAACAAATGAACTTATATGCGGTTAAAATAAATTGTTCAACCTAACTGACATAAAAAACAGAACAACTAGTCGTTAGTTGCTTAAGAGGAAATTATACCACGTGACTATTCAGATGGGGTTGAAGAGAAATAATCAATAATATAATAATCATAATAATCAGGTAAACTACACACAATACACAAAAAGAGAATTTCAATTCCGAACACAGAGTTTTTCGGGAATAAAACGTACTAGGCATCCCAAATTGCTTGATTTTGGCTGTTTTTATTAGTTCTAGACTAAATAGGGAAATGTTTTCGCTGGCAATGTTACACTATATTGAACAGCAAATGTTTTTTCATGATATGAGATTAAAGAAAGAATGTATTCGTACTTGAACTAACGAAGTTTTTTTTTCACAAAGTACAAGTACAAGAGATTAAAAAGAAATGAAATGATGATTTTCATTGCCAATGAAATAGTGCCCGTATAAAGTTTTTATTGTTTTTAGATAATTTTGAATATGAAGAAGAGATGGCACATTTTCGGAATCGACAAAATATCAAAATTTGGTTATATCTTCAAGACATTTCTTTTTAATCTCTTGTGCTAAGAGTGGAAAAACAACTTTGTTATTTCAAATAAGAATGCATCCTTTTTTTGATTTCTTAAACAAAAAAATTTTGCTGCTCAGAAATATATGTATATATACAGGGTGAGTCTTTGAATCGTACAAATATTTTAACATTAGATTCTTGAGGTAAAATAAAACACTGTTTTCTTTACCATTTTTCCGATTCGACATTGATAAAAGGATTTAGCCATTTTAAGTTTCCATAACGAGCTGTGCCACTCTTTCAAATAGAGTTGTGTTCAACCAAAGTACCCAATTTTTCAAATTTTACAAATACTTTTTAATTTTTGAACATCAAATTTCTCGAAAACGGCGCATTATACTCGAAAATTAGAAGAATATTATCATTTTACGAAACGTTCAAATATTCATTAGATAGCGTTCAACTTATCTTCAAGAGTTGGGTTCTTTGAATTCTTGGTATTTTTATGGTAGTGCTTCTCTTGACCTCAAGAATGTTAAAATATTTGTACGAGTCAAAGACTCACCCTGTATATATGTCGATATATTACTTATACTCAAGGATAAATCAGCATAAAAATGCAATAATCAGTAACTACCCTAGAAGGCCTGCTCTGGTAATCGTTAATCGTGCACACTCAATTGGTATGATCTACCCATTGTAATTTGAACTCTCATTACTTCTCATATTCATTCATCGTGCTCGATATACATGTTAGTTCTCAGCCTTCTACACTTCTGGAAACCAACGATTAGTGGTTTCCCTCATCAATACTCTCGATTTGTACCTCTCATAATTTATCAATTGTATCTTCTATTTTTCTGATGGAAGTTCTGATCGTGCTTACTTGTAAGCAGTCCGTCTCTGTAAATGTTGTATTCATCGATAAATTTTTGCACTCTTCAAGACCAATGTTATGTATATTAATTATCATATTCTTGCTCTTCTCATTTAACTTATAATATTCATGATCTGCTCATATTTAAATTATTTTTATTGCTCAGCTCATATTTCAAGTATTGATCTCTCATTGAAGACCAGACTTAGACAATTTAGGCCTATTTCACTATTACAACTCAGTTTTCTTATTGAAATTCATAACTGTGTTTTTCTGATAAAATAAAGAGGCGCTCGCAATCAATTTTCATTGATTGCTCTGTCACCATAAATATTGTGTTAATTTTGAATTTATCGAATTTTCTCAAAGTCTAAGTCTGTGACTTCTCATTTGAACTGCTCTGGATTATCTCTGCTTTTAGTTGAATGATGTCTCTCTGAGTCTATTGGCGAATCCAAAAATCTAGACGCCCTCTGCCGACTGAATTCCGAAACTACTTTGTCAGTACTGCAAAGTCAAAACAAGTTTAGTTCCTTATGTTTTTTCTTATCTCACGTTGTCCAACAAAGTATTATAATTATTATTTGGAGAAGTTATATTGGGATTATTGTCTGGGTTTCTGAATAGAAATATTGATTCCGAAAAAATATTGGAAAAGGTATTTATATCAGTGCTTTCAACTGGCAGCAGTAAGGTTAAACGATTTTTCTTTGCGAGATTTTTCTGCTAAATTCAATTGATGATTTAGGAATACAATTTCATAATTTTCATACTTCCAAATGAATGCTTTTTCTCATGTGTAGATCTTGTTCCATGAACTGAATCATATTTATGTCTCTTGAGATTTCAGTATGAGGAATACCTACATCATAACATGGAATTGAAATACTTCAAATAGAAACTTCACAAACTCAGTATTTACTGCCTCAACATTATTAGCTAGGTTTAATTCAAGAAAGAATCTGTGAAATAATAGGATTTTGTGTCTAGGTACAGTGGATCACCAATATCATCGCTGGATTTTATTCCAAAATTCATCCTTTTCAAATGAAATATTTCCAAAGAATGTTGATCTTTCTTTACGAAACTAAATCAATCAATTCACTTCCGATAATTCCGATAAATATCTTGATTTTCTAGAAAAACTCTGTTAGGCGGTACAAATCTCGAAAAGAGTACTGACAAACGTCAAAGTTTGTTTTCATTTCGCAGCGCCCTCAACGGTAATTGGATTCGCGAATAGATGTTGTTAATATTTATTTTTAATTACTGTGTTAGCTTCATGCAGGTGACTTATTCATTTTATGATTGTGGACGATATACAATAAATGTTTTTACAGTCCACTACTTTTTTTTGAACAATTTCTTTCTTTTTACCTATGTAGTCAAGAAGTACCAAAAACAGCTGAAATCAAACTATTTGGGATACCCCGTTCATACTCTCACCAGAATAGAGTATGACTCGTTGGGTACGGATTGACTATATGACTGTAAATATTCTCAGATATCTACAGGATGATTTTCCGAATTCGTAGGAACAAGTACTCTAAAACCGAAATAATCGACGGAATTTATTGGAATTTAGGAACGTTGTTGACAGAGGATAAGGCAAGAACTATTTAGATATTCCAGGGCCGGACTTCGTTCGTGTTCAGGGTAAAAATATCATTTAGTATTGTGCAGTATTTTTCATTACTTACCTCTGGCGAAAAATCTGCAATATGTGTTTTCTCCTTCTCCAACATTGCTTTCGATACGAAAATTGGGAAATAACAATTTTGTACACCTAGTTTCTTAATTTCCTTATCTAACCAGTTCCTGATTTCTTCCCATATTGCATAAGACCACGGCCTATAAATGTAGCAACCGGAAATATCGAAATACTCTATCATCTCGCTCTTCGTCAACACTTGTGAGTACCAGTTGGGGAGGTCCTCTTCTTTTTTGGCTTCTAAACCTAATCGGGTCTGTTTTTTCACATTCCTGTCATCTTCTTTTTTGGCCTCCGAACCTAATTTGGTCTGTTTTTTCACATTCCTGTTCTCTTCTTTTTTGGCCTCCGAACCTAATTGGGTCTGTTTTTTCAATTTCTTGTCCTCATCTTTCTTGGATTCTGCACCTGAGGGGGCCTGAAATAGGGCATATATAATTTTTCTACAGCAACTTCTACAGTTTCAGTTTTATTATAAAAATATGTACATACAATGAAACCATTTTAATGATGCCTGCATAAAATAACATCAATCAGAAGTCCACGGTGAACTAATTATAATTTTGTGCTGTTAATTTGTATATTGGGGTTTTCGACAATGAAAATAAATCGAATATCGTATTTGGTTGAGCTAGTAGTAGGTTTGAAAACCGAAAATACTTATCTCCAAAACGGCCCATTTGCGAACCCACATTTATATTTTTTACTTATTTTGAGGTCTATAAACAGCTACCACAATATTGAAACTTTGTTTTTCAACCCATTGTATTGATCATCACATGGAATTAAAATATTTTCCATAAACACAATTTTAGTTTCTAGTTCTTCCTTTTTATTATTTGATTGTTATTATTTTATTGCTATTTTTCGTACATACATACTCAACTTTGTTCGACAGTTCAGCCCCTTGGGAAGAAGTATTTTCAAAGACTGGTTGTTCACGAATCTCAACATAACCTTTCACATACCTATGAAAGATTCTGGCATACAAAGATTAAAGATTTAGACCCGTTTGCACCAAACGCCCTTAAAATGAACCCTCAACTTAAATTACGTTGCACTAAAATTATTTGTTGAACCGGCTGCAGAACTTCCCATTTTTGATGGATTCTAAAAATTGAATGAATTCATTACTGAATACCAAGCCTTTTCTTTTGCCTTTATTGTAATGCCATCAGTCTTTTTTAATTTTCAATTTGGTGTCACAAATCATACTATAGTAAGCAACAAACTCTTTTCTTCTGTTGAGAAGTTGAGTGTCCTTAGTAATTAACCACCACTCGCTTGGCAATCATTCACCGTATTCGTACTAAGACCCGTTTGCACCAAACGCACTTAGTGTTAAGTGTCCCTTAAAATGAACCCGTAACTTAAATTACGTTGCACAACTGTTAAGTGACATTTAAATGGCTAAAGCTAGCCTTAGATTTAAGCGCTCCTGTAATGACCACTTAGGTATTTAAGGGCGGAATTCTAACTTTACAAAATTTGTTGAACTGGCTGCAGAACTTCCCATTTTTGATGGATTTCGAAAATTGAATGAATTCATTACTGAATACCAAGCCTTTTCTTTTGCCTGTATTGTAATGCCATCAGTCTTTTTTAATTTTCAATTTGGTGTCACAAATCATACTATAGTTAGCAACAAACTCTTTTCTTCTGTTGAGAAGTTGAGTGCCCTTCGTAAATTACCACCACTTGCTTGGCAATCATTTACCGTATTCGTACTAACAAGAGCAATAAGGACATTTTCTTCACGTTCCTCTTCAACATTAGTAAAACAAATTCACACAAGACCTTACAAAGAAAGTGTTGTACTTATATAAACTTAGGTACCTTTTATTTGACAATCATCATCATTATCAATATTAATGCTAATTCAACAACGAGAAGTTGTTACTCTTTGATAATATTATAATAATATCCTTGACACTGACTGACAGGACAATAAAGTTAGGTTAATGAAGTGACAACGATCATCGGCAACCGGCCAACCAATGAAATGGCTTTATTGGACTAGAATGAAGTTGCACCAAAATAAAAAACTGAAATATCACTAGATAAAAAAAACTTAAGGGACCCTTACTTAAGATTCTGTTAAGCAACAGTCCTGCAACTGGGAATAACATTAAGCGTCCATTAACTATAAACGACACTTAGTTAAGTACTCGTTTTAAGGGGTATTGGTGCAAACAGGCCTAAGGGGAAGATTTAAGTTCAAGTCAAATTTGACAATTCCGTTCAATTTTGAATTGAAAGGTTGAGCTGAGTTCAACGTTGAACACCCCTTGAACCTCAACTGTACAACCGGGCCCATAGATTAATTGATCTATGACCTGGTCCAAGTTTAATAAGAACTTGAATATTCAGCGGCTGTAATACGTCGATAGCAGCTGATCTCCGATCGTAGCTGTGAAGTAAGAGAGGATAAGTCAATATCAGCTGGTCTCCTATTGTTGCGATAAAAAACGCAACCAAGGAACGAACGAAAGTTCCTAGGGATCTTGCCGCGTACCTGCTTCCCAAATATGTCCATATATGGTAATGAGCTAAATCTGCAAATATCATTGGTTGTCACACATGTGACGCAAAACTTCCCCAGACGCTCTTCCAAGGGATGGACCGCGGTACCCACGCTACATTAGCCGAGAATTACTCAAGAAACAAAGGCGTTCGACCCAAGCACCACAGGGGTGTAGTTCTTGTTGGCATTCTCTCTCATTTAGTTTTGTTCTTCTCTCGTTGTTTCTTTCAAAAGTCTTCAAAACCGTGATAAGCAGTGTGTTTCGCTTATCATCATCTTTTATCCTTACTTGTGAAAAGTAATCAGTGAACTGTGTCCGATTGAATCACCAGTACAACTGAGTTTGGCCGAGTATCTAAACAGGTAGTTTAAGCAGAGTTGAGGTTCCCAAAACACAGGACACTCATATCGATCAAAAAGAGGACAATTAGTTTCCACCCGAAGGTCTCAACCAGACGATTGGAGTATACTTTGAACTGCCTGCAACCTGCAATAAATCTAAAGCTAAGGGATATAAGGTCAGAAAATTCCATTTACTCATTCAGCGATTCCGAGCTAAGAACGTGAAAAAACCCAGTTTCTAGTAACACTGATGTTTTTACTCAAATAATGTAAATAATTGCTCAATAGTTGGTTTGACTGTAAATATAATTGTTACGAGTTAAATTAACCGTCTTTCATTATCCTTGCAATACGATCTCTACCAAGTTACATTTCTAGTCTCCGCAATTCTGCGTAACCAGTGACAAGGTAGCTCACTGTTCTTCTTTAAGCGAGTGAAGATTATTATTCTATAATGTTGCGTTCGCAACACCTATAGTAGCTTTGGAATAATGGACCTTATTGACTTGAGGAAACAGAGCGAAGTGATCTTGAAATTTCGAAAATTGAGACGATATTTGAGGCGCAAAAGTGGGTAACGGATCGTGGTACGGGATATGGAAAATAATTTTCTTGCCATTCGAAGGCGTTTCCAGGTAGGGTTCACATAGAAAATGACACATGTTCTCGAGAATTATAAAAATCCTTCCGAAAATTTAAGAAACGCCAAGCCAGAGATAAAGTTGTTCGATTTGTTTACATTCGCTTTGGACAATTTTTAATTTCTGAAGGTTTTCTGTATTATATTCGAACTGTTTTCCGGCTCGAGAGTGTACTTATATTCCGGTTATTCGTTTTTCGTTTGGCATTTTTCGCGGTGATTCGCTCAAGAGATTTCCAAACCCACTAAATCAGCTGATTTATCCCCTCCTGCCTCTACCACTCGGTGCTCACGAAATTAGTATAACGAGATCATTACCTTAGAGCTAGCTTCAACTGCAGCATCAATATCCGGCTTGGCTGCTTTTTTTCCTCTGAGATTACCCTGTTCTGTGATTTCCTCTCCTTTGGTTTTGGCTGATTTCAAGTTGGTTTGGTTTTCAGCATACTTAGACTCAGTTATTGTTTTTGGAGGCGTACAGCCCGGTTTCCATTCAATTCCAGCAACTGTCTTGTATTCTGCCTTCAGAGAAAGCAGAACTTTAACTGCAGCATCAATATCTCCCTTCGCTGCTTTTTTCGCTTTGAGCTCTCTCACGAGGTTACCCTGTTCTATTATTTTTTCGTTTATGTTTTCTGCTGATCTTGTGTTGGTTTGGTTTTCAGCAGACTTAGACTCAGTTATTGTTTTTGGAGGCGTGCAGCCCGGTTTCCATTCACTTCCAGCAACTGTCTTGTATTCTGCCTTGAGAGAAAGCAGAACTTTAACAGCAGCATCAATATCTCCCTTTGCTGCTTTTTTCGCTTTGAGCTCTCTCACGAGGTTACCTTGTTCTACAATTTTGTCATTTATGTTTTCTGCTGATCTTGTGTTGGTTTGGTTTTCAGCAGAATTAGACTCAGTTATTGTTTTTGGAGGAGTACAGCCCGGTTTCCATTCACTTCCAGAAACTTCCTTGTATTCTGCCTTGAGAGATAGCAAAACTTTAACAGCAGCATCAATATCTCCCTTTGCTGCTTTTTTCGCTTTGAGCTCTCTCACGAGGTTACCTTGTTCTACAATTTTGTCATTTATGTTTTCTGCTGATCTTGTGTTGGTTTGGTTTTCGGCAGAATTAGACTCAGTTATTGTTTTTGGAGGAGTACAGCCCGGTTTCCATTCAATTCCAGAAACTTCCTTGTATTCTGCCTTGAGAGATAGCAAAACTTTAACAGCAGCATCAATATCTCCCTTTGCTGCTTTTTTCGCTTTGAGCTCTCTCACGAGGTTACCTTGTTCTACAATTTTGTCATTTATGTTTTCTGCTGATCTTGTGTTGGTTTGGTTTTCGGCAGAATTAGACTCAGTTATTGTTTTTGGAGGAGTACAGCCCGGTTTCCATTCACTTCCAGCAACTTCCTTGTATTCTGCCTTGAGAGAAAGCAGAACTTTAACAGCAGCATCAATATCTCCCTTTGCTGCTTTTTTCGCTTTTAGCTCTCTCACGAGGTTACCTTGTTCTATAATTTTTTCGTTTATGTTTTCTGCTGATCTTGTGTTGGTTTGGTTTTCAGCAGACCTAGACTCAGCTACTGTTTTTTGAGGCGTACAGCCCGGTTTCCATTCACTTCCAGCAACTGTCTTGTATTCTGCCTTCAGAGAAAGCAGAACTTTAACAGCAGCATCAATATCTGGCTTGGCCGCTTTTTTTGATTTGAGCTCTCTGACAATATTCCCTTGTTTTATAATGTCTTCGTCCAGTTTCTGAGCTGAATTTGTTCCTCCTGATGAAACAATTTGTTCACTCGTGGAATTTTCTTCCTGAAATTTTATTAAAAAAGTCATGGAGAGCACAAGTATATTCTCAAGCAGTAGGAGAGACAGGATAGGAAAAAAGCATGATATGGTGTATGAGCCTACTAGAAATGAGAAAGGCCATAAGGTTACTCTGAAATGCTGTGTTGCCGAAATGACATCATCACTTGCATTTGTGTGCCGGTGCTTTTCCGGAGTTGGTTAAATGATTAAGCCAACCGAAAGGTATAAAAAGAATCTAAAAAAAACATTTTCATTGTAAGTGGTTTTTCGAATATTCGAAATGTTAGCAAGCGTTTCTGAACTCGGCCATTCGGAATTACATGGAAACCTGTTAAAATTCCCTATAAAATTCGCACATTGTCTCTTAGTACGGTAAAATTATTCAAAAAGGATGTCTTACCTTACTAAAGGTCCAGTAGTTTTATATTTATCTTGTGTATTCTTGAAGAAAGTGATTGAGTAAAAAAATGTGTTCCCTGAAATTTTGGCACAACTTTTGGCAGCCCAAAAACTTCGATTTATTAGCCCTAGTTTCAGATTTTTCTGAATATTCCCAAAACGAGTTGCTAGAGAGAAAAATCTCTAGAAACAAAATATGTAGAACAACAAATTTCAAGTTTTCTATACATATAAAAGTTTTTTTCTACGACCAATACGAAGCGCGTCACAGCCTGGACCATATTTTTCAACCGGTCAAAAACCGGTAGTGGTGAGACCTATCCTAACCTACGCATAGTGCAGTGGACTTCCGTGGGTAAGAACTGTAGCCGCACCATTATGAATAAATTCCAAAGTAAGGCTGTCTAAACATTGAATGTATGCCGTTCATCCACATCAATTTTGAAAGGTAAGGATACCACACCTACGAAATACAACACCCACGATTGCTATGGTGAGAGGTACTCTTCTCTGTCGAATTGTGGCATTTTTGTCGCCACAGGCTCTTAAAAGAAGAAGTAGAAGTTACTGACCAAGCAATGCTCAGCTTTTTTTCTTGGCATAAACATTTATTCCATTAGCTTTCTCAAGTTTCCGGGCACCTTCCCCAGAGACACACACTCAGCTCGCCACCATTCATTCATTCATTGCTGTATCTCGTTACAGAGAATAAATCTACAAAAAGACTCAAAAACAAAACTATGGATGCGATTAAACTTATAATTTATTGGGGCTAATTGCGACTCTGTGCCCTTCTGTGACTAAAGAGACCCAACCGTAACCTACAGATCCTTCCATACTCCAGGCATGTATAGTCACCAACCACATCCGATCGCCGCTTTGTTCTTCTCGAGTCTCCATTATAACTGTGGACCAAAAACCTCCACTGTGATCTGTCTACCGCTAGTTGTTCCCAGTTATGAGTGGCATTAACTGATTTCAGAGATTGATGCAGTATATCCTTAAACCGCTTATACTGGCCTCCTGGTTTCCGGGCTCCCTCTATCAATTCGCCATACAGAGCTACTTTGGGAAGTCTTGTGTCTTGCATCCTCAGAATGTGGCCGCTCCATCTGAGACGGGCCCGTTACTTGAGTCTCGATTGTTATACAACTCGCGCGCTGCAAGACTTCTGCATTTGAAACTTTGTGGAACCATCTGATGTGCATTATTTGTCTTAGATGACGTTGTTGCATTTGTTCAAACTGTTTAATGTGTCGCCTGTAGGGCGTCCAGCTTTCGCTTCCGTAAAGAAGCGTTGGGAGGACGACTGCTTTGTAAACAGCTGTCTTGATCTTCAGATTGAGGTCGTGATTTTGAAACACTCTGTCTTTTAGCTTTCAGAATGCCCGTGATGCCGAATTGATACGGTTGTGTATTTCCGTGTCTAGGTTAGCCCTAGTATTTATGAAGCTTCCCAAGTATTTGAACTGCTCAACCTGTTCTGGAGTTTCATCTGTTTGAAGCCTTTCTGGTCGACTTACCAGGATTTTGTTTTTTTCGATATTGAGTCTAAGGCCTAAAGCTTCGTATATATGTTTATAGGTGTCCAACATTATCTGTAGATCCTCTGAGCTGCTAGCGATAAGTGCGTAGTCGTCTGCATATTGGATAAACTTTGAACGAGTTTTTGCTATGAGGCGCTTCAGGTTAAATAGGCCTCCATCAAATCTGAATCTTATTCCAACACCTCTTACAGGCATACTCATGTCAGCAATTGTCGAGACAGCTATGGCGAAAATATTGAACAGTAAAGCCGCAGCAGCAGCCATGATGACATTGCTGCAGTAGGAGAATATGTTGACAAGCATTTTTTCAGGACGTTCCTCAAAATCTGCATACAAGCCAATGGACCTGTTGCCTGTTGAGATATGAGACTTCTGGCAAAGTCAACCTATCACGGCTTCAGCCAATCTGACACAGCTCGTCTTCGTTCATTAAGAACCTACCATCAGGTTCAAGTATTTTTTTTTTCATTTCATTTATTCATTAGCAATCAGAATACAAATTCTATAAGCTAATCTGATGTCTGTAGAGCATGAGGCTCTGAAATGGGTTTATAGGGTCTTCTCCAATGAAAAGACCCCTTCTATCCTACTTAAGGTCTGCTGGCCAAGGTTCAAGTATGGTTGAGAAACTTTCGCCACTTCAGTATGGATGTTTTTTGCTCAGTAAAAAAATGGTTAACTTCATATTTTATATCTATAGTATTTTCCCACACCCGTTACCCCTAGATATAAGAGTTTCAGGGAATTATGCCACTTTATTTATATTTTATGTTCTACATGTTTTGTTTCTGGAGCTTTCCTCTAAAACCTCGTTTTGGAGTTACTCAAAATAGTGGCAAAAATATCGCGGTTTTCATTTTTTTTCTACCTATATAGAGGGGGAGTCACCGCGATGGCCTATTAGACGATTATGAAGAACTCATCATAATTTTTGGCTGAAAATTTACACGTTGCGGTTTCCGATGAAGAACTTTCTTCCCAAAATATTTTCCAGCCTCTACAATTTCCGGTCGTACTACTTTCTTATTGCAAATCCCACACCCAGTATATTTTGGCACCGTTAGATAGCTGATTTGATGGTAATTTCAACAGTATGTCATGCTGTGAGTGAAAACTCGACAGTTTATGAGTTATTAGAATTCTTGTGAAAAAAATTCAGAAAACGGGAGGGGACACTTTTCGGAATATTTTTGATGGGTAGCTTTCGTAAATAGAACCGTCAACATTCGAAAAAACCTTCCTGAGCAAAAGTATTGAAAGAGGTGTAACTTCCCATTTTCAACTTGTTATTTTCATGAGAATCCCAAAACTCATGATCCGTTGAGTTTTTACCCAAGTTGTGGTATACTAGTAAATCCCTATGAAATCAAATTGATTCTTCCAAAATTTAGTTTTTGATTAATTTCCTTAAAAAAAAATTCAATCCGAATAACTCGCAAATCTTATTCGTTTACAACCAATCTATCTAAAAATATATATTGTAATTCATATTTCAATAAAATAATTCTATTAGAAATGTGGAGAGATTTTCCCAAAATTTTCACTCATTTTCGCTCATTTCCTGAATGTACGGTTACTGTTTAAACAAGGTTTCCAGGAATTCTCGAAATAGTACAAGTGTAATTGTGTGTAGATTTTTTTTTACATTGAATACGCTCTTTTGCATCAATTAGAACCAATATAATTGATAAGAAATGAATATACATAGAATCAATCGGAAAATTCACTTTGAAAATATTAATAACTTGCTTTTTCCCGCTTCAAACAAAAATTCTTCAATTGGAAAATTTATTTTTCATTTCGTCGTTGCATTGACGTTCCAAGACAGAAAATGAGCCATGGTAGAGTTAAAATTCTAAATTTTGCTAGTCAAAATTTTTGGTTTGAAAATTCGGCTATTCAAAGTCTTCAAAAATAGTAAAATGATAATTATGATTCAAAAAAATCACATTCAGTTTCAGTATGAAAATGGGGTGAAATGAAAGAATACCCAGGATTGGTTCACCTTGAACTTTGGACTGGTTCACCTCTGAGTCTTTGACTTATATACATTTAACGGTAGATTCTTGAGGTCAAAAGAAATACTTTTTTCCGCATACATTTGACTGCGGAAAAGAAATAGCAGGCGTTTTTCTCGCCTTTTAGGGAAAGTGACACTTTACAACATGAAATGCGTGCCAGATATAACCGAAATTTAAATTTTTTTATTGTTTTTTTTTTCTTCTTTTCAACAGAGTATAATTGAAAAAAATGGAAAGAGGAAAATGTGCTGCCTTCGACCTCAAGAATCTTCTGTTAAAATTTATGGACATGTTTCATGTCCAGTGAGGGAATCTCGGAAACTAAAAGAGCTAGAGCAAAACCGAAGACAAGTTTCTGAGCTTTTTTTCAGAGAAACAAAGAATGGTGAAAAAAGTAGCCTCCTACGATCCTTCGTTTTTCAGTCATTAGCAAAAAATTGAGATTTTGACGATTTCATAAAGTTCTCACAACTCGTTTGTCTTTGAAGTTACCGATCTGAAACAAGAACCTTCTACGTAGAATTCACTGACGAACTAAAAATATTCCTTTATTTCGAATCGAACTTTCGTTTTTTTGAACGCAACTTTTATACGTAGAATCTGATGATTCGAAATGAAAATTTTTTTTTGGCTCGTCATTGAATTCTACGTAGAAAAGTGCTTGTAAATGGTTCATGTTTCACATCTGCAACTTCAAAGACAAAAAAGTTTTGAGAACTTTTCGAAATCGTCAAAATCTCATTTTTTGGTAATAACTCCATAACGAAGAACCGTAGAAAGTTACGGTTTTCATTATTCTTTGTTTCTCTGAAAAAAAGCTTGGTGAGTGTTATCGGGTTTTGCTCTAGCTATTCTAGTTTCCGAGATACCCTCACTGGACATCTTGCTTGGGACAACTTGGGCAAAATTGGTGATACCTGAACTACAACTTTTTCAAGCCAACTAGATAGAGGAAAGTGCATGACATATTACGTTCAAATGAAAACATTATAGAGACACTTTTTTGATAAAGATCCAGTGGCGTACTATGTTTTTTTCCAACAGCTATATTTGCTGAGCTATAACATAAAGATATATTTTTTCTTATGAAAACAGTAATTTAAAATGACTCAGAAAGACTGAGGGGTATGTGGTATGTATGATACATTTCTGCTGTTTTCATACGAAAAAAAAAGCTAAAAGAAAACTGATAACACATTCTCTAGCTCTTTTTTCTTGACTAATTCAAAATTGAAAACAGATTCAGTCTAACTTCCATAGATTTTGAGTTATGAACGAAAATTGAGAAATTGTAATTAATTAATCAATTTTCAATTAAGCTGAATAACTCGCTTATTTGAACTCGTATTCGAAATCCGTTGTTACATTCTACAGGCACTTTTTCATTAGGAATTCGAATATGATATTATTAAATTTTTTGATCCAGTCATTCACGAGATACGAGATTTTTCAAATGTAAACTATAGTTGAAAGTTCTTTCATCTTGCTGCAATTATTTGCTGATTTCAAAAGTGTATTATACAGGGTGTTTCATCATAAACTGGACAAACTCATATGACGTGTAGAGAACATCGGGAGAATCATTTTTTTCTTATGAAATATTTCCCGTTTTCGAAGCATAAGGGAGATACACGGTGTTTAATGTCATTTTCGAGCGTTATTATATTGAGTGTGGTCGGTTATGTATAAGACTGGAAGTAATGGTTTCTTGTCATATCGTAGTATTTTTGGATGCTTCATTCAGAAATGGTGTAGAGCACCGAAAAAAAAATTACAAAATGGCGGACAACCTGCAATGTTCGTGATTTTTTTTTTCGGTTGCCAAATTGATTTTCATTTCCTAAATTAACACAATTTTTAAAGGATATCTGTGAAAAATTTTTTTCAGAAATCGAACACAACTTTTTTTTTACATGTCTACAGCGAAAAAAAAATTTCACTCGAAATTGATGAAATTTTTCACGATTGTACTTACTTTCATACCTAACACGAATATCAAAACAGAATCGAAAAATATCAAACGGTTCGTTTTTACAGCCATTCAAATGTCCCGTTCGAATATCTGAAATAATAAAAAAACATGACACAGCTTGTGTTCTTAGGCCCATAATTTTTGAATTTGTATGTCGAAACATTTCAGATTGCAAAATGAATTTAAAAAAAATCAGTGAAACTTCATTGAGAGTCGAACTCCCTGCTCTGAGTTAAGTACCTATTAAAATAAATGTGGAATCTTAATTGAGACTGTTCAAAGGTTTTTAATTTTCGTTGCCAAGCAATGGCAGCTCATAGAATTTGACAGAGTATTTGAATTTAACTGAATATAATATTGCAACTATCTTGAAACCAATTTATGCAGTTTGAGTAGAAATTGGCCGTTAATACTTCTCAGATATTAATGGCATGGCATTATTGCGGAAATTTCTACGAATAATTCCACAATTTCACAAACGCAACAAAAAAAAACCTATTAGTATAAAATTTATTCATAATTCGTTCTCAAAAATATTGCCATTTTTCAGGATACACTTTCTCGCCCTTTTCGCCACACTATCCACCGCCGAACGAACCATTTCCGGGTTTCGGCGAATCTTTTCGGCGGCTGATTCGATTCTTTGAATCAGTTCTCCTCTCGAAGTCACTGGAGCTCGCTTATCATAAACAAGACTCTTCATATGACCCCAGAAATAAAAATCCATAGGTGTAAGATCTGGAGAACAAGGAGGCCATGCGACAGGTCCCAATCGGCCGATCCATCGGCGAGGGTATTGAGAGTCTAAAAATTCTCGTACACTCCTCACTGTGTGAGCAGGGCAACCATCATGCTGGTACCATATTCCTTGAAAGTGACTCAAGGGAATATCTTCCAATAGATCGGGCAGAGTTTCCCTCAAAAATTGATTATAGCCATTTCCAGTCAATGTTTCAGGAAGAATGTACGGTCCTATAATGAATCCATCCTTCATTCCCGCCCAAACATTGACAGAAAATCTCTTCTGGCTATTTTTTGCTACTGTTGCATGTGGATTTTCCCTTTGCCATATTATATTATTTTTTTTGTTGAAGAAACCATCTCTGTGGAATGTTGCTTCATCCGTTAACAGTATGAGACATAGGAAATTCCTATTCTCACGTGTCCTTCTCCTTCTTAAAATAAATTCACAGAATTCTTTCCTCTTCTCAAAATCACCTTCTTCTAAGGTTTGACATGAATGGAAATGGTACGGATGGTAGCGATTTCTTTTCAAAACTCTCCATACAGTGGATTTACTCTTATTCACACTTGGATGATTTGTTAGAGTTCTCGTTGATACCATCGGATTTTCACTCACTAAATCCAGGATACGTTCTTCGTTATTTCGGATTGTTTCCTTCTTCTT
This sequence comes from Coccinella septempunctata, assembly GCF_907165205.1. NCBI lineage: Eukaryota > Metazoa > Arthropoda > Insecta > Coleoptera > Coccinellidae > Coccinella > Coccinella septempunctata. The sequence goes on along the minus strand of NC_058190.1, from coordinate 4,667,659 downwards.
GCGGTGAAGAATACCTTCTTCACGTAATTTACGCACTGTTTCTATGAAAGTTTTAAAATTAGGAACGTTTCGGCTTGGAAATCTGCGAGCGTAAATTTCCCTTGCTTTTCTCCCTGAGGAATTCGCTTCATAATAAGCCTGAACCATATAATTTTTTTCTAAAAGTGAATATTTCAATTTCGTTTGCATACAAATCGTTTCAATATACTCGAATTATTCAGTAAAATTCAAATACCCTGTCAAATTCTATCAGCTACTGTTGCTCGGCAACGAAAATTAATATGTATACTCAGAACCTTAGAACAGACTCATATTTCACATTAATACTTAACTCAGAGTAGGGAGTTCGACCGTCAATGAAGTTTCACTGATATTTTAAATTCATTTTGCAATCTGGAATGTTTCGACATACAAATTCAAAAATTATGGGCCTAAGAACACAAGCTGTGTCATGTTTTTTTATTATTTCAGATATTCGAACGGGACATTTGAATGGCTGTAAAAACGAAACCGTTTGATATTTTTCGATTCTGTTTTGATATTCGTGTTAGGTATGAAAGTAAGTACAATCGTGAAAAATTTCATCAATTTCGAGTGAAATTTTTTTTTCGCTGTAGACATGTAAAAAAAAAGTTGTGTTCGATTTCTGAAAAAAATTTTTCACAGATATCCTTTAAAAATTGTGTTAATTTAGGAAATGAAAATCAATTTGGCAACCGAAAAAAAAAATCACGAACATTGCAGGTTTTCCGCCATTTTGTAATTTTTTTTTCGGTGCTCTACACCATTTCTGAATGAAGCATCCAAAAATACTACGATATGACAAGAAACCATTACTTCCAGTCTTATACATAACCGACCACACTCAATATAATAACGCTCGAAAATGACATTAAACACCGTGTATCTCCCTTATGCTTCGAAAACGGGAAATATTTCATAAGAAAAAATGATTCTCCCGATGTTCTCTACACGTCATATGAGTTTGTCCAGTTTATGATGAAACACCCTGTATGTCGCTATTCATATGAATGTAACATAAGAAAAAAAAAATGCTTTTTCCTGCTTTTCGATTCACTGTAATTCAGTAGGCTGGCGTAACCATAGCGACCGTTGAAAATTCATTATGGTTCGTGAACTCCACATAATGGGCAAGTTTCCTTAAACTCCAAAATCGAATTTAAGATTATTTTTGGAAACCCCTTTCCATGAGTCATCCAACACGTAAAAGAGTCAATTCAAAATTCAGAAATACACCTTTGGAAACTTAGTAAACATTCGAATATGTAAAATCTCGTGACGTAGAATGCCTTTACTGAAGTCTTGTAATTTTTATCGATTCGACAACACTGGAACCGATCAAGAATATATAGAATTCTATATCCACAGATTACAAAAAATTGTTTCTGTAATCTGTGTCTACACCTTCCCAAAACCGATGACATTTTGTGTCATTGTTTGTTTTTCTTGTCAATTGTCACAAAACTTGCTATTTATTTAGTCTATGTTGATCAGATAACTTTCATGACCATTATTGACACGATGGGCGTTACCGGATTGTGAAAATGACGGAAAATGTTCATAAGAGTGCACTTCTTAAATAAGAATTTACGTGAGTGAATACAGACAAAATGCAATATGTTAAAGTTCGAAAAAAATATATTTCGATATATTCGAGTTATGAGGATTTTAATAACATATTTTTTGAAACTAGCTGACCCGGCAAACCTAGTTTTGCCATTTAAATTATTTCTAGGGTAGATAATAATAACTAACTCATCGTGATTGCTCGATTGGTCGTAAGAAAAAGGAATGCCTTTTTTTCTGTTCTGTTCAATTTTTTTTGGGAATATTTTTTTATATAAACCTTGCCCTAACAATAATAAACACAACAAAAAAAGAATTTTCCAATTTGGTGCGATCGTTTGAACAATAAAGCGTTTTGAAGTAAACCATAGATCCTCTTTTATTAATATAGGGTACTCTAACTAACGATTTGTCAAAATCAGCTGGCCCTTCATTGCCGTGGGGCACACAAAGCTTTTTATTATCAGTGTAAAGAGGCATTTTTTAGAAAGTTATAGTCTAATCACTCTAATTTAACGTAGGGAAGAACATTTGTTCCAAAAACATGTACAAAACACAATACACGACCAAAACAGCATGCGAATCAATGGAGGGAAAAGCTTGTGTGCCCCACGACAGCGAATGCTCAACTGATTTTGACAAATCGTTAGAGTTCCCTATAACATAGATTTAGGAAAATACCCTATTCTATGTGATCTCAACCTTGTGATAGGAATCACCGACTGTCGAATATTTATTTCTTTTCCGCCGACCTCTCAATATAGCACTGTTTAACGTACACGAAGTTAGTTGCTGATGAACCCTTTTATTGGTTAAATTCCTATTAATGCATTATTGTCATGGGTAATCGAACATAGAAGTTTTCAGCAGCTTCCCAAATAATTATTTTATTTGTATGTCGCATTGATTTTCGTAATACCTAGCGGGTGAATTGAGAAGAGATGAATTATGGAGGTTGCAAAAAAATTATGATGGTTAGAGAGTAATCAATATATCTATGTACTACAACTCCAGCTTCCACCAGCTCTACACATTCCTTAACAGATATTATAGGGAATGATATCAATGTGATTTACTCAAAATGTCACAACTCGAATATGCCCTCTACGGAATTGTTCGATCGGCTGTTTAAATATCAACATTCCGATATGAATAAAGAAAATTTATAAGGTGTCAAGTTTGACTAGGTATCGATAGAACATTTTTGCAATCAAGAATTTACATTCAATTCAAAATGTGGTCGGCGGAAAAAATCTTGTAATCAAGTGGTTTATTAATTGAGCGATTAATGATCTCGAACATTAACGTGCTCGCTTCGCTTGCACGTTAAAATATCCCAATCATTAATTGCTTTCATTAATATCCTAATTGATTAAATAACTATTATATATCGATATCCTTTAAATGAGAGTAAAAGACTTTCATCTGATTATTATAATCGTTTTTCTAATTATGAAAGAAACTTAGAGTCAGTAATATAAATAAAATACGATAGTTACCTATAATTATAATTTTTACAAAATTAAGATGATGAAAAATAGGTATACTCCATTCACATTTATTTTAGCAGTCGGTTGGCCATGAAATAATTTCCTAAAGTTTTTGTAACTAGCACGGAGTAAGGTTGGCACTCATGAAATGTCGTTAATATCATAACGCCGTTGCCACAACTAATATCAATCAATATTACAAAAATGCCGAAAGTGATTGAAAAAAAAAAGAAAAGACTGGGTTTCAGGAAGTGCTATTTAGAATTCAGGTCCGCTCATTCAAATAGTTATACCCTGATATTCTAGAATCCTCAATACGTAAGACGATAGCGAACATATTATATCTAAACGACTTATATTTTAGCTGAATATTTCCATAATCAGAAATATCGTGAATATAGAAGATGATAAAGAATTTCCTTCTATTGTGAGACCCAAAACAGTAGTGGCATTTGAGAATTTTATGTTTGAGTGAATTCATGCGAAAAGTTTACTACGGGATTTTCGATGAATGTCATCGTAGAATAAGTTCCCGAAAATTGATTTTTTTCTTTTTCGTTTGACTTGTCCTATACATTGTAAATGTTCTAAGGTACCAATAAATGCCTAATTATTATTATTATATCAATGTATTAAGATGAAGATGAACAGCCACAAATACGCGACAGTTGTCCTGTTGATTGTTTATTCGTGTGAAATTTTTGTTCGAAGGTGAAGTTCATCTTTACTTGAAACTTCCTTTGATTCCTTTTACTTACATTGATGCGAGATGATTTCTGTTGAAGAATTCAACATTCTTGTAATTATCTGTTAATTTCTTCATCATTCCCAACCACTGCATCATATGCATTTCATCTTCAGGTTAATATTTTTGAAATCTACAACTGATATAACGTATTCAAACTTTAGCCAAAGAAGATAACGAACATCAACTCCCCTCAATCTAGTGCATATTATGATATTATACTGATCTCTTGTATTTTCCATGCAAATAACTGGATTTGGTATGCCTTCAATCAGTTTGTATAAACTTCAATAATGTTCGTCACATATTTTCCGAAGAGATTCGACATTGTGATAAAATACGTAATAACAGAAACCTTTCAGTAGAACGAGCAAAATAGCGTTGATTTAAAACCCAAAAATATTTTGACAAGCTTCATAACCCCACATTTTCGTAATAGAGTACTCTAACGATTTGTCAAAATCAGCTGACCGTTCATTACCGTGGGGCACACAAAGGTTTATATTATCAGTGTAAAGAGGCATTTCTTAGAAAGTTATAGTCTAATCACTCTAATCTAACGTCGGGAAGAACATTTTTTCCAAAAACATGCACAAAACACAATACTCGACCAAAACAGCACACGAATCAATGGAGGGAAAAGCTTGTGTGCCCCACGGCAGCGAACGCTTAGCTGATTTTGACAAATCGTTAGAGTTTCCTATATACAGAGTGAAATGTGTCAAATTTCCATGGCCAACCGAGTGCTAAAATAAAAGCGCACTAGCGGTTGTTAGTGTTCGAATTGTGAACCATCGTAAGATAAGCATGCCAAATATCGCGAGAACAAACGACGACCAATTAATCATCGAAATATTTACTCAGCAATCCGTGATTCCAATCATAGAGGCTCAGGTTAACAAAATATAATGCATATTCAACGGTTGCTATGGTAAGCAAGCCTACTTATATTTGAACAGAGAATCGAAAAGCAGGAAAAAGTATCGAATTTTTTTGGTCGTGTAACATTCATGTTAATAGCAACATATTATACATTTTTCAAATCAGCAAAAAAATTCCTGCAAGATGAAAGAACTTTCCACTATAGCTTACATTTGAAAAATCAGAAAACCCTGTCGTATCTCGTAAATGACTGGATCAAAAAATTTAATAATATCATATTCGAATTCCTCATAAAAAAGTGCCTGTAGAATATACCAACGGATTTCGAATACGAGTCTCAATTTTCGTTCATAACTCAAAATCTATGACCGTTAGGCTGGATTTGTTTACAGTTTTGGATTAGTCAAGAAAAAAGAGCTCGAGAATGTGTTATCAGTTTTCTTCTACCTTTTTTTTCGTATGAAAACAGCAGTTTAAAATGCCACTTTTTCCCCGTTTCAGAAATGTATCAGACATACCCCTCAGTCTTTCTAAGTCATTTTAAATTACTGTTTTTATAAAAACACATCTTTGTGTTATACCCCATCAATGTTGGAAAAAACATAGTACGCCACTGGGTCTTTATCAAAAAAGTGTCTCTATAATGTTTTCATTTCAACATTCTAGCACAAACAGAAACGGAGATAATGACCAAAGTTGAAATTTTAATTTTGTCCGTTTTCTTCTAGCTGTTATAGTTCTTGAGATCCTTTCAGTAGACAACGAATTTTGCCCACCCTGTACTGAGGCTGATCCTCTGTAAAATTCCTATTCGAGTTAAAAAAAATTACCTTCTTAACGGGTTTATTCTGCTTAGCAGCCACACTGGAGGCAGAATTGTCTTTGGCCGAACCATCGGGAATGTAGAACAAAATAACCGGTTGTTCTTTACAAGTGAAGGGGCTCCTTTCTCCAAAAGGTACATCTACCCTGAAGAAACCCCTTCTCTGAATTTGAATTATGTCTCCTTCTTTCAAATTTTTCAACTCTGGGTCACCAAGAACCCGTACGTCCCTCTGGAAATGGAAAATTATAAGAAATAATGGACGAATATAAAGTTCTCACTTACCCTCGTCTCGTGACCGATGAACTGTTTGAAATCTTCGTCCTTGCCGAGAAGAGGTTTACTGATTATATGATCGAAATATACGCAAAATGTATGCGTAAACTTCGCTTTCGGTGTGTCGCATAAGAAAGTGACTTTCATAGTTTTTTTATAATCCTTGTTATCCAGATTAGGCTCAGCTTCTACCGACGAAACTTTTCCATCTTTCCTAGAATATAATAGGGAGATATGGATATAAAGTCGGATTAATTCATCGAGTAAGGAACTCACTTGTTAATTTTTTTTATCATTAAATTTCCCCAATGTATGAAAGTGGCGTTTTCCCCTTCTTTCAAACACTCAGCATCTGCCCTATCGATCAACAACTTGGGACCTACCCAAACTGATTTTTGTCCCATGTCTGGATTCTTAGGATGTTTAGGAACGGACAAACATTCTTCTTTAGCACCTATCACCGATACCGGGACATGAGTGTCATAATCAACAACCGTGTAACGTGGAGCAATTGGATCAATAACCTGAAAAGTAATCAAGTTTCGGAATTAAAAATATCGAATACTGAAATAATACAAGTTTTTAGTTTTGACGCTGGGTGGTACTGGTATTATTGGATGTCATTGAAAGATTTCTGTAATCTGCCATACAAAGATTATCTAATGTATAAAATTCTCGTGTCACAGTTTTCGTTGCCATACTCCTCCGAAACGGCTTGACCGATTTTGATGAAATTTTTTGTGCTTATCCGGTATCTATGAGAATCGGCCAACATCTATTTTTCATCCCCCTAAATGTTAGGGGTAGTCCACACCTAAATTTTTATTTTTTATTTTTTAGACAAAATTTTTAATTTCTATTTTTTTATGATACAATATGGAAATGATTTATATGGCAAAACAACGTTTGCCGGGTCAGCTAGTAGAGTATAAAGATGGGAAAAGGGGCGACTAAATACAGTGACTCTATCAAACACAGTAGCGACAATTGGAAATTTAGCAAGAATATGGCGGCTTAGAAGCACAGATTTCAATGCTATGATCTCTAATTCTGAATGCGGATTGGCTCACGTCATGTCACGTGACCAAATCCGCCATATTCTTACTAAAACGATGAAAGATTTGATCAAAGAGGTTTTGAGTGTTTAGATTCTAGTACCGCTTTTTGTTTATCTGGCTCGTTCTAGTAGCTGATTATTGAATTTTTTTGTATTATTTCTTGGTGAAAACAGCAAATTATTGTTCGAAAATTATTGAATGGTGAAGAACGGTGGATCAAATGATAAAATGGATTTTTAGAGATTTTAGAGAGTTTTTCACTCAACTAAGGAAAATGGAAGTGGAATGTGAATCAGTCATTCAGTGATTCTAATTTTCAGTGCTACGAAGTGGATAAAATTCTCAGGGCTTGAAGACAATTACTTTAGCAAACACTACTGACTACTACGTGCAGTGAACATTTTACTGCAGGACAATTGAGAACTGTTCATCCACGTAAATTGTTGTATGCAGAAAGCATCCCTTGCATGAACGGCCTATTAAGGGGAAATGATGACCTTTATAGGTCCATTCAATGATTTTCAGTTGCTACTCTTTCAATATATTCAGAAATTTAGAGGTTTTATTGATTTCCATTTGGGAACCGAGTGACTGTCAAATTGTTGTTTGGAAAGTCAAAGTTTTATGAAACCTGCTATGAGTATTTTGTTCATTCATTAATCAATTTGTATATTGTGTCACATATCATAAAGAAATCATAAAGAAAGCACCAAGAAACTATACTGACATACAGGTCTTGCATTATATCTCTGTAAGGGTTTTTTTAAGTGTGGTTCTGAAAATTCTATAAATAATACCAAATAATTCCATTAAAGTTAAAAATAAATAATACCTACATATGAGGGGTTCATAGCTGAAGTGAACCAAGTCCATACAGCCTAGTTTTGAGGTAAATGACTTAGAAGTTGTTTATCAACAATTAATTCAAAAGTGAATTCTTTAGATTTGTGTAATATGAATGCAAGCACATGCTTAAATTCTAGTCTTTTAAAATCTAAAGAAGTCACTTTTGAATTAATTGGTGATAAACAACTTCTAAGCTATTTATCTCAAAACTAGACTGCATGGACTTGGTTCACTTCAGCTATGAACCCCTCATATGTAGGCATTATTCATAGAATTTTCAGAACCACACTTAAAAAAAAACCTTACAGAGATATGCAAGACCTTTATGTCTTGGTGATTTCTTTTTGATTTCTTTATGATATGTGACACAATATACAAATTGATTAATGAATGAACAAAACACTAACAGCAGGTTTCATAAAACTTTGACAACAATTTGACAGTATAAGCAAATACAGGTATTTGATGATGGCTCTATACTCCAATTTTTCGATTTCCACAATTTCGGTGGACATCTTCTTTCTTTTAATTTATTGCGTAACTCTGGCTTACTTTTTTGACCTCAAACTTCACACTGACTCTTCTGATGAGTTATTGTTCGTTGCTATGGTAACGCAAAATTTTTTCTATGCATGGAACTGGTCTACGCTAACTAGATAACATCCTCGTATATATTTTCGAAAGGCTAATTTTTTTTGGATAATATGAGGCCAAAAAAAGAATGCATTCGTGTTTTAAATAATGTTGTTTTTTTCCACCCTCAGTACAATAGATGAAAAAAAGTTGAATATGGTACCGTATTTCCAATAAAAAAGTGCCTGTAGAAAGTTTTTACTGTTTTCAGATATTTTCGAACGTAAAAAAGTTATGTGGTACGTTTTCGAAATTGACAAAATATCAAAATTTTGTCAAATCTTCAAGACAAATGAAGACATGTATCGTGAAACGTTTTTCAGTTGTAGACTTTTTACGAAAATCGAGACCAGGACTCTTATCAAAGTTTTTTTTACCAATCTAGTCTAGAAATACCAGACACAGCCAAAATCGAGCAATTTGGGATAACCTGCACATATCTTAAAATATTTGTGTTTCTTATTGTATTTTTCATTTGTTTTTTCTGGTAATATATCAATTGAAAAATATATTATGAATGAGAGAAGTTTTTATTTCTCCCTGATATACAGGGTGATTCATAACTATTGGGACATAGGCTGAGGGCAGATTGTTTGGACCAAAATATGGCAATAGGACCAAATATACCTCAATAAAATATTGCCGTGGAAAAAGATAGAGGGCGTTAAAGTCGAATTTTTTTTTAGTTTTTTGCTAATAATTTCACTCTATATTTTTCATCCGTTTTTAAGAAAAACACAATTAAACAGTTCAGAACATCGGGGATTTGAAGTAACGATTTATTAATTTGATTTATTTATTTCGACGACAAAGCCTAATTAAAAATAATGTAACATAAAAAGAATAAACTTAAATTAAATGTTCTACGTGGCCTCCTCCGATTTCTATGCCCTTTCTAATTCTTTTAATAAAGAACTTCGAAGAAAATACTATTCTGTCCCCTTATAAAAAATCCAACTTTAACGCCCTCTATCTTTTTCCACAGCAATATTTTATTGAAGGATATTTGGTCCTATCGCCATATTTTTGTCCAAACAATCTGCCCTCAACCTATGTCCCAATAGTTATGAATCACCCAGTATAAGTTATTGTTGTATTTTGTATTTTTCAAACTGTATCAGATTACGAAAACATGGCTTGTGAGGTAGAAATACTCCTGAATGTGTATTAAATCTACCGAACTTTTGATCCGTTCCGCAGATAGATCTAAATTCAATTCTGTCGATGTTTTTTTTCTTACCTTTTTATTGAACGCCCAAATTTTGTCCCATTCCATAAAAACGACTGATCTGCTGGACCCTTGCGCTATAATAAATTCTTTCAAACCTGCCACTGTCATACCTCTCCTTAAAACTCCTCTTACCGTTGGCATTCTAGGATCATCCCTTATAAAAAAATGTATGAAATTAATGGACTATTATTATAAGACCTAGTCCAATGAAGAACTTACCATCCATCAACCAACCCTTGTTCCACAAACCAGGTAAGTTTTCTTTTACTAAGGACAGTATTCGTCATAGATAGTCTACTATATTCCCAGATGTGAGGTTTCCTCAATCCCAGACAATCAATGAACCAATAAAATTGAGGATCTCTATCGTGATATTCCATGGTTCTCAAAGTATGTGTAACTCCTTCGATGGCATCAACAATCGGACAAGCGAAATCGTATGTCGGATAAACCCTGGAAGTCGTTTCTTCATCATCAAAATACAGTGGGTAACAAGCTTAATCAGCAATAAAAAATGGAAAAATATGAGACTGTGTTGTATGAAAGAGATTCAGAGCATTAACCTGTATCTGTAAGAAATGTCAAGCGTGGATTTGTTGTTTGTAGCTTTTTGACTATTGGCGTTATACAGGGTGTATTTAAAGGCGAGGCTTTTTTCAACACAAAGTAGAACTGGTCAAAATCAAGCGTTTCACCAAAAATCACCCATACAAAACTTTCAAAATGACTAAGTTGAAAAAAAATTGAAAATGATTACTGAAATAGATCCTAATACGACCCTAGACCGTTTGTTAGCTGTATTATCGCAAAGCAGTGGAAAAAACTTATCTCCTTATGTCTGACTCAACCATGAGGTTATATCGACCTGTACGAATTTTACCTGGGAATGAAAATAGAAACTTAGGATTGCCGATTTTTCACGTTATTCAGTAACTTACACGATTTTATGAAATGGCTTATTTCGGTACCAACTGACAGAAAAGACTAAGGGCACAAGTTTAAAAAATAGAATAGCAGTTCAAAATCTCATCAGTAAGATTCGAAATTTTTTCACAATGGGCATCACAATCTTCTTCTTATTTGAACCTTCCAACAATCGTCGTAAAAATGGGATAAAATGGGGAAACAATGATAGCACTTTGGTCAACATAAGCACTTTCAATAAACTATCTCAATTTTCTACATTTTTTCACCATAAATTGCACGATACAACAATTCTTTCAAGTGACCTGATGCAACTAATAAGATAAACTCTGAAGTACTCAATCATTCATTGTCCAGCCACATGTTCATGTTTTGTTTCGTTTTTCTGATGTCGTAGTAACATTCCACAGTGCCGTACTTGAAATTTGATGAAAATTTGTCCAACTTCTAGGTGTTGTAGCCATCTTGAATATTTCATATAGACAATTTTTGGTGAACTTTTTTCCTATACCATTTTTTCTGATTCGGACCCGATAAAAGATATAGCCATTTTAATTTCAAATTTCTAAGAAGGTTAGGGTTTTCAGACTACTGCCACGTTAATTTCGTGAGATTCTGAGATCATTGAAAACTCGACTGAAGGTGCTTGTCCCATTCGTAAAAGGAATTGTGGTATTCTGAAAAACCTCACTTCTATAGAAATTTGCCTTTTTTTTCAAAACCAAGTTTTCGCATAGGAACATTATACATCATTAGATGTGCATTTTGATTTTCTCTAAAAGTATCAGATGGAAAGTAAGGTGTTACATTTGAAAAGATCAACTTCTTGAGGTTTTTGTATCAAGCGACAAGACGAAGAATTTGAGAACATCCTGTACACAACAAGCCAAGAATTTCTACACGACACTCATCCACAGTATAATAGTGACCTATTTCCAAAATTTCTGCTCCCTTAAATATACTAACTGACAAAGAAACTACAACACCTAGAAGGAGCTGTTTAAATTCGAATTTTTTTTTTGTAAGACATAGATAGTATAGCAATGAGTAAATAATTAAAATTTGAAGAACAAAAACGAAGGGTTCACATTTTTTTATTAAATTTGTTAATAATGTGTTTGTCCCCAACACGTCTTGGCATTGATGCAAGAAGATGGTCTATTTCTTCTTGAGGGATACTATCCCAAGCTACCTGTACTTCATGTCTCAAAGCCGCCAAAGTCCGTGGGAGCTGAGGTAAATTTCCAAGCCTTCTACACATGCTCTATGGGCGAGAGATCGGGGGTTCTGGGCGGCCATGGCAAAAGATTCGCAGGGGTCGCTTCAAAAAAGTTTAAACTAACTCTGGCAACATGAGCTCGAGCATTATCTTGCTGAAATATTGGATTCTCGAGCCGGTTAAGGTAAGGGAGAACATATGGCTCCACTATTTCTTGAAGGTAACGCAGCGCTGTCATGTTACCTCGAATAAAAACTAAAGGTGACCTACTTCCATGTGCAATAGCACCCTATATCATACCGCCTACTGTCCGGTGTACATGCCGCTGAACATCAAAAATAGGTTCACGTCTTTCTCCTCAACGTCGTCTTACCCTTCTTCGGCCATCATGTGCACCCAAGGAGAATCGAGATTCATCAGAAAAGACGACCTGATGCCATTCCACACCCAATGTTATTGTCGTTCTCTGCACCACTGTAATCGTTGCCGTCGATGCTCAACCGTAAGAGGTGACACAAGATGGGGTCGATAATGCTGAGGTCCAAAAGACATTATACGGAGGTAAACCGTTCGAACAGTTACAGTTCTCCTAACCACTCATCAGCCAAAGATCGAGTTGTCGCAAATCGGTCTCTAATGGTCTCATAAGTCTTAGCCGATCTTGAACTTAATTTGTGCTCCTTCGACGTCCGTTGCCTTCTCTTCTTCTATTTTGGACATTATCGAACCACGCTTGACAACATCTTATAACAGTAGTTGGATTTCTGTTCATAGGGTTAGCGATTCATCGAAATGATAACCCCGCCTCTCGTAAACCAATAATTGGAGCTCTTTCAAATTCAATTAGCTGGCGATAAATTCCGCGTACACGTGCTCTAGGCATTTTAACAACAACTAAACATCGACATTGGATCTCCTCGAACAGCTGGTTTGTTGTAAAATTTAAAAAATTTGAAAAAAACTACTACAATATTTAAGTAACAAAAAATGTTTATTTCAAAAAAACCTTCACGATTTTTTTTCCAAATTTTAATCATTTACTCCTTGCTATACTATCTTTATTTTAAAATTAAAACAGCTCCTTCTGGGTGTTGCAGTTTCTTTGTCAGTTAGTATATTTTCTACGGCTATTTTATTGGATCCATGATTTTGGCAATTTTTGAGGAAAATCGTCAAATCTCCGAAAGTATCAGGAATAGAGATAGGGAAAACAAAGACAAAAATACTCAGATTTCTTTTCTTTTCTACCAGTGGCGTCTGTACTGCAGCGATACTAAATATTTTCAGATAAAAAAATAATACGTCTGGTTTTTCCGACAATAAAAATTACTATTTGAATCCTTATTTAATTTGGAGCAAATTCGGTCTCTTGACTTTTTGCTGTACTAGGCACAGTTTCCGGTTAAAAAAATAAAACATATTCTCATGCATGAAGAATTCGCCAAAGTTTGATATAGCAATAAAAAGCTTATCAAGGTCTTATTATTATTATTATGTACCTACCATATCAAATTTTGGCCATTTCTTCATGCATGAGAATATGTTTTATTTTTTTAACCGGAAACGGTGCCTCGTACAGCAAAAAGTCAGGAGAACGAATTGGCTCCAAAATAAATAAGGATTCAAATAGTAATTTTTATTGTCGGAGAAACCAGTGGCGTATCATTTTTTTCTCTGAAAATATTCAGTTCCGCTGCAGTACGGACGCATAGAATAGAAAAGAAATGATATTATGCAAAAAGTGCTCCTTGACGCTCAAAACCTGTCTCAAATTTCAAAAATATTCAAGCAATGTGAATGTTATTAATGAAAAACATTTTTTTTTTATAAATTCCACCCGTTTCTCGGGGAGGAAACATTTCTCGACATATGTTTATATGACAATCTAGGGCTTATTTTTGATGTAGAATGCGTGGTTAAAATTTCTTGGTTACGATCTGGACCACCCTGTATATTGAAAATATTCTAGTAGTATAGATCAGATGCGTAAACCCTAGTACCCAAATTTTCAGAACTAATCCTATGATCCTGTTCTCTGTAAACGTCTAATAGGACAACCAACGAGGGACACCCTGTATATTCGAGATCAGGAGAGAAAGTGGTAACCAACAATAGAAAAATGTACAGTGTTTAATTTAAAAAAATTAAGACATGAACAGCAGATGCTGTTCACCCTATATACACGGTGAGTCTTTGACTCGTACAAATATTTCAACAGTAGATTCTTGAGGTCAAAAGAAACACTTTTTTCCTTTTCCATTTTTTTCCCAATCGGCACGGTTAAAGATACAGGCTGTTGAAAAACCATAAAAAATGTTATTTATGTATAGTTCTAACTCACAAACGGTTTCATCGAACGAAATGAATTTTAGAATATAGTTTTTTTTTATTCGATGAATCTATTTCGAACAAAAGATATCACTCACGTCTTCCAGTTTTCTCATTATGACCGTTACGTACCATAAAAATACCAAAAATTCAAAGAACCCAACTCTTGAAAATAATATTATATTATATTTTCTCATATAATGCGCCGTTTTCGAGTAATTCGACGTTAAAAAATTAAAAAGTACCTGTGAAATTTGAAAAATTGGCTACATTGGCTGAATACAACTCTGTTTAAAAGATCCACGGATGTGTAGTGTCACATATTTAGCTAATTATTCTGAAGGTAATTTTGTTTTTCCAAAGGTGGCACAGCTCATTATGAAAACCTAAAATGGCTATATCTTTTTATCAGGGCAGAATCGGGAAAAATGTTATAGGAAAAAAGTGTTTCTTTTGATCTCAAGAATCTACTGTTAAAATATTTGTATGAGACACACCCTGTATAATTCCTGTGAAATCATTTTGGAAACAATAAGTTGATCCCGTACAACTTTAGCCAAAGCGTATTTTGTATATTTGTGACAAAGTCAAATGGGGTGTCAAATTATAGTGAAAAACCCGCTAGGCACAGTAGAGTAGATTCGAGTAGGGTAGAGTGTATTAGCAGAGAACAGTAGAGGAGTCATATGAGATAAAGTTGATTAACAAAAAACAGATAGTCTCAAATTTGCTCGTCATGAAGTTAAAACTGATCAAAATTGTACTTACTTATATTTCGTTCCAGTCCTTGGATGTGCCTCATTCTTACAGCGATATATCGTAGGATCCCTCATACATCCATTCAGAGATTTCATGTCTATTTTGGCGCGAACACAGCATTTTTGCCCGTATTCTGTTCCTTTTTTCATATCCTCCCACATTTTGAAATTTTTTTCTACGGCTTGAATGGAATAAGGTTAATTGAAAATGCCGATAACAATATTTTCATCAACTCACAATTATTTCTATTGGCCGATTCTACTTTCTGCTCACGTTCTTGCTTCATCGCCTCCGGATCGGTGTCGTCCACGTAGGCTCTGCCATCTTTGAGCATTTTCTCGCAATATTCCAACATCAGGTCGAAGTAATCTGATGTGTAGGTGAACCTATCTGGTTTGATTTCCAACATCGCCACGTCTTCGAGAATCACCTCCTCAAAGTGGGTGTTTTCTTTGGCAGGATTTGTGTCATCGAATCTCATTATTAATTTACCATCGAAGGCTTGCTGATAATATTGGTTCAATAAAGCAGCCTTAGCATGGCCTATGTGGAGATACCTGCAGCAAATACAGGGTGTTTAAAAACTCGAGGCGAACGATAAAGGAACGTATACAGACTCATATTCTTGATAGAAATAATGTAAAATAAAATATTTGTATAAGGATTTGTTTCCGAGATATTAGACTTCAAAGTTTCTGCATGTTATCAAATTTCAATTTTAGTGTATGAAGATGCAGAAGTAATTGAGTCAAATGTCCAAAAATACCACAACAAAAATTATAGAGTACCTCTAGAGTACTCTATACTCCATTCACATTTATTTTAGCAGTCGGTTGGCCATGAAATAATTTTCTCAAGTTTTTGTAACTAGAACGGAGTAAGGTTGGCACTTATGAAATGTCGTTAATGTCATAACGCCGTTGCCACAACTAATATCAATTTTTATTACGAAAATGCCGAAAGTGATTGAAAAAAGGGACAGGGTTTCAGGTCCGCTCATGCAAATAGTTATACCCTGATATTCTAAAATCCACAATACGTCAGACGGTAGCGAACATATTCAATTTAAGAGAATAGAGAATTCATATAATGTTTCATCTGAATCTAAACGACTTATATTTCAGCTGAATAATTCCACAATCAGATAGATTGCGATTGAAGAGGATGACAAAGAACTTCCTTCTATTGGGAGACCCAAAAAAGTGGTGGCATTTGAGAATTTTATGTTTGAGTGAATTAATGCGAAAAGTTTACTACAGGATTTTCGATGAATGTCATCGTAGAATAAGTTCCCGACTATTGATTTTTCTACTTTTCATTTGACTTGTCCTATACATTGTAAATGTCTTAAGGTACCAATAAACACCTAATTATTATTATTATATCTATGTATTTAGATGAACAGCCACAAATACAGCTGTCCTGTTAATTGTTTATTCATGTGAAATTTTTGTTCAAAGGTGAAGTTCTTCTTGACTTGAAACTTCCTTTAATTATTCCTTTCACTTATATCGATGCAAAATGATTTTTGTTGAAGAATTCAACATTCTTGTAATCATCTTTTAATTCCTTGGGGAGATAGGTACTCATTCCCAATCACTGCATCATATGCATTTCATCTTTGGGTTAATATTTTAGAAATTTACAACTGATGTAACGTATTCAAAGAAGATAACGAATATCAACTCTCTTCAAGCTTGTGCATATTATGATATTATACTGATCTCTGGTATTTTTCATGCAAATAACTGGATTTGGTATGCCTTCAATCAGTTCGTATAAACTTCAATTATGTTCGTCACATATTTTCCGAAGAGATTCGACATTGTGATAAAATACGTAATAACAGATACTTTTACGTAGAACGGGCAACATAGCGTTGATTTAAAACACAAAAATGTTTTGTCTACAAGCGTGCGCGTTCAACCTTTTTCCCGCACGCATTCCAAGTTGCAAAGAGTCACTTTCCCAAAGGGTGCGCGAAAAACGCCTGCTATTTCTTTCCCGCACGCATTTGCGCAAATATTATAGAGTAAATTAAATTCTATCATGTTTCTATGCTCAGAACGTCAACGATGAGAAACCCATAGTAACGACATGCAGAATTACGTCTGTCATTATATATGAATCAATCAAATGAGATATGATCTGTTTCGTGAAATGGATATATTTATATATTTCAAGCGCTTGTAGAAAAAATATTGTTCCTAACTCTTGCGTAAAGTGTCTTGCCCGCACTCAACTGCTTACCCGAACTCTGCTTCGCATCGTTCGGGCAACGGCAGTTTCGTGCGGGCAAGTATCACTTTCCGCACTTGATAGGAAAATAACTATAACGAGCGTCATAACCCCTCATTTTCGTACTATACAGAGTGAAATGTGTCAAATTTCCTTGGCCAACCGAGTGCTAAAATAAAAGTGAATGGAGTATAAAGTACCTCTAGAGTACACTAGGGTAACTCTTAAGTATCTCTATAATCTTTGTACCACAATTAACATCGTCACAGGCTTGGGAAAGCGTATTGCACTAATTGAATGTTTTGCCTATTTTGAGTCGATTTGAGTGTTTATTTTTTTCATAACACCTCTTGCTTTGAAGTCATGAAACAAACATATGTTTTTTGAATGGAACACCATGTATATTATTTTTTATTATCATTAGACATGAATGATTTCCAAAAATACGGGGTCTATTAGAAGGTGAGGCCTTTTTTGTTGTTCAGAACGAAGAACTGATCAAAATAATAACGAAGTTGTGGAAAAATTTAAAAATAAATGAAAAATTCAAAAAATTATTTAACACCCAAACCCCCCTGACTACGCCCGAGATCCAGCCCATAGACTTAATAAAGCTCATTAAGTCTATGGTCCAGCCATATGTTTTGGTTATGTTTACTTTTTCCGATGCCTTCCACAGTTTTCTACTTGAAATTTAATGAAATTTGTGGAAATTCCAGGGCTAATAGCTCCGTCATCTCGAATATTTTATATAGGAAATTTTTCGTGAAATTTCATGACTTCTGACTTCTGCCAAAAAAAGTCTCATCTTTGAATACAGCTTGTATATAATCATACTGAATTGTCTTCGAAAACAAGCTAAGAATTCAAGTTTTTCTGAAAATTTTCATGTCACTTTTGAAAATGTAATGGGGAATTCTCAATTTGGGTTATCACTGCATATGCAAGTTTAAACTGAATAATTATGAGTTTCATTCATGATTTTTCCAAATGTAACGCGGAAACTATTCAAAGTCATTCTTCAAATATGGGGTTTTGAAATTTAAATCGCTTGGTTTCAAGTTTACGATTTGTCAACAGCGCCTACTAGAAAATAAAGAGACCAATGTCCGATCAGCTTCGCCTACTTACTGGCGAGCTTCAACTGCAACCGGCCATAAAAATTCCATAAAATTTTACGACCTTCCACGTTCGTCGCAGAATTCATAGACAGCCATCTTCGTCTATCTCATCAAGATAATGCATTTGTTGTCCTTTATTATCAACGCATATTTCAGTCGATGTTGCCAACTTGTGGAATAAAACGCTTTAAATTTTAAATACCCATTTTTATTTTTCATTTTTAAGTGTTTAAAATAATTTTTTTTTGGGAAACGGTTGAAATGATTAAGAAGCTTCTTGTTTGTTTTATACAAACCATCATATCTCTTCATTATTTCCGTAAACCTCCATTAATGTAAAATAAATCAAATATTTTGTATTGTAAATTAATAATACCAAAACTGCAGAAACATCTCACTAATAATAAGAGCGAGTGAAGGTTTTGCAATTTGATTTTTTATTCTAGATAAATTATCTACTCATTATAATAAAAATAAAATTTGGAAAAAAATTCGAATTCGGAGCTTGTTTTTGAAGATAATTGAATACAGTTATATATTTCGGAAAGCCCCCTTCATACCTAACGAATATAGAAAATTCGAGAATAATATACAGGCTGTTCCATTTACAAGAACATGTTCGCTTCAGAACTAAAAATAAAAGTGTGAGGAAAGAAGTATATCACTGGATTCTACAACAAAAATTTGAGGGGTGATTGAACAGTAATCAGTTCCACCCTGTATCTCAAGCTTTTGAGCTATTAAAAATCTGCTTGCACCATTTTTGATTAAAAGTATCACACTATCGCGAATGCAGCAATTCTCTATATTCAAAAATAAGGGAGGTAACCGAGAAAAAAAAATAAAAAATAAATAAATAAATAAAGTGACCAAACTGGGATTCCCTGTATCTTATTTTACTTCGTTTTTTTGGAAATAAGAATATGAAAATTCCCAAACTCAAAACAAGAGGGCACTAACAATGTGGGTGTATTACAGTGGGTTTTCTAATTCTTTACCCTTAAAAAAAATTCGGAAATTGAAGGAGTTGACCACATGCTGTTGCAAAATTTCATGGGTTCAATTCTGTACATACCCTGAAGCCTCAGGCGGAAATCTAACCACAACTTTTCCCATTTCGGCGCCTGGAAGCTCAACAAATTTTCCTTCTCTAGCACGTCCTCCCGCCGTAAGTTGCTCTTTATCGTTACTGATAACTTCCGCATTCTTAATCAAGGCTTCAAGAATTGGATGGGTTAGTTTATTGATTTCATTCTTGACGCAGTCTTGAGATTCTATGAATTTATACCATCTCAAAACGTTGCTTGGGGCCGACTTCTTCGATTTGAGACTTTGCCATTGTTTATTTGCTGAAAGAAAAATAAAAAAATAAATGTGACTGAAGTTACCAGAATATCGTTATTTGAGCTAGTAACCACATTGGGATTCACACAAAATCAAGCGACTTCTGAGACCTTATGATGTCAACACTGTGCTATGTTGCCAATGCACTATCGATTAATTTCAGTCAAAGAATTAGGATAAATCCATAAAATTTGGTTTTCGGCTATCTTTGATTAGTTCTTATCTGTTATACTAATATTTCACAATCACTTCTCATCATAACTATGTATCAAATTTTCATCTCAAAAAGTTCCATTCCGATTGCTAGGATAGCATGTTCTATCCAATTAGGCTAGAAATTAATGATAGCTCTGTTATTGAAATATTTTGAGGATGAAGGTGATAATGAGGGGCCATTTTTTATCCCTTGCAGCTGTAAGTATCAAGGATTTCAGTTGAACATATCCATATTGAAATATTAATGAAAATATGGAAGATATTACACACAAGGTTTGATTGAAATTTTTTGAAGATGATCCAGGAAGGGTTTAAATCGAAATGCCTACTTTAGCTTCAAAAAGAATGAACTATTACAAAGCCCACCGTCAATACAGAAATCAAGAAGTAAAAATTTACTTTAGTGCCAATCTCCGATTTTGATCTCTCTTTTTTATACCTAAATAAAGTAACGTATGAGAAATCGATTTAAAATCTCAACTTCAGCAGACATATGGTTTAAAAGATATGATTTTTTGAAGTTCTTATGAAAATTTCGAATTTTTGATATAAATTCGTCGAATTGTAACATTTTTCCTGTTCAGCGCTTAAATAACTGAACCCAATCGTTTATTCATTTAATTAATATCTGAAAATGATATTTTCATTCATAAATTTGATTTTTTACTGTCCCAACCTAAGTTAACCTAACTTCAAAACCATTCATTTTTATTTTCATCCAAAATTGATGAATTCCCCAAACATTAAATCACTTACCAAAGAGACAAGCAAATACTGCAAAATCAGCTACTGAAAGTTGATTTCCAACAAAATATGTTACTGGTCCTAATATTTTGTTTATATTAGATAAAGCTGCTGAAAACTCATTTTGTGCAGCTAGAGGTCCCAAAGTATAACATAACCAATGGTCAATTTGGGTCCTCTCCAGAGGGGTACATCCATACAAATTGAATTCTTTGAATATGTGAGCTATTTTTCTCATTAGGTCTTGAGTGGTTTCACATAACATCTCAGAAGAGGCATTTTCGATAGAGTTCTTCTGACCCCACTCAACTTTGATAGTGTCATTTTTAGTAGAGTTTATTAAATTAGCAGCAAATAGTGCGCCTGAAAAAAGGAATGATATAATTTTTCTTCATGTGCATCATCAATTTTCTCACCTAGAGGTGGATTCAACTTATCACAAGATAGTTTAATCGTCATTTTAGGAAATATTCAATCCTTAAATTGACCAATAATATTAGAAATGAAATTGGAACTGGAAAATACAAATAAAATCGCTATGGTTGGCCAAATATGGTACTTTCACAAATCTCCACAGGGAAAGTGTAATGAAATTAGAAATGAGGTTAGTTGGCAGCGCAGGCCACAGAAGCAGTATGCCCCACAGATTACAGAGATTACATAGATTACTCTGTAATCTGTGGTATGTCCACAGATTACCAAAGAGAAAGGTTAATCTTTGAGATAACAGAGATTCCTCTTTGGTAGAATATTACCAAAGATTTCCTCTCAGGAACTCAGAGACCCTTTCTCAATTGCCTCGTTCCAGAATCGCATCTTTTCCATCTGTTACTTCAATACCGTCCAATCAGAGCGTAGATCTACGTCTATCTACGAATCAGAGCAAAGTCTGCTCGCTCTCTTTCCTCCGAGATATAATTCTGGAACTCTACATATGTAGGAACTCCTCTTTGTTATGGGCAGAGACTCTATGGTTATGGGGCTCTTCCATTGAATAAATTATTTTTATTATTCAATGGGCTCTACAGTCCATAATTAATGCATAGATCACGAGTGTAGATATGGAGAGTAGAGAGAAGGAGAACGATCGCCATAGTCTATGACGATCGCCGTACTAAAAATGTGTCTCCAAAAACGGGGAAAATAGGTGTCGCTGTGATTACAGCGGGTATCGATAAGGAGTGGGGATTCAAGCGTCAATTTGAAATGAACAGCCTTCATTTTATTTAAGGTTATGTGTCATCGTGGTTTTTCTGATGATTTTTCAAATACCTTTCTTCAAATCTATATTGAATATGAGTTCTCTGAATTATATGCAATAAAATGCAAGTCGAAATCAATGAAATTCAAAAGAAATCACTGATCAAAAAAATTGTACCTTCTTTAGTTTATCATTGTTTATTGAAAGCAGCTATGTTAGTTGGTTTACTGATCTTCAAAATTATATAAATCCGTAGTGAGGAGCAGTACACATCAAGACAACAAAAGGTAGCAGTCTCAGATTTATCACTTAGGTATTAGAGTAGATTCTTTTGCCAATACTCAGCTGAGAACCGATATAAACCATATATTATGTTATGCCAACAAAATTCTTCAAGAATATTTACTTCTGAACCATGTAGTTTTATTGGTTAAATATTCTTATTCAGAAGAGTCAACTTCTCACGAGGGATGACAATTTCGATTTCGTTTATAATGAATCCATCATCTTTTTGATATCTTCATCGCAAAAGTGCTCTTGACACACAAATTGATTGGGAGTTGATTCTTGAGATAAGGTTTTTTCCAATTTTCTCTCAAAAATGCTCTCGGAAATTTTATCTCTTCTCCTTTTCTTTCCGATGCCAAAACACTCTTATACTAGCGCACGCTTCAACATTTCACCATGGTCATATGTTGTTCTCTTATCAAAAATCGACAATAATAATATTCCTATCATCTGTCACCAGGGAAACAGTTCACTCAGCCAACGAGCCAACTACAATTTGATTTGTGTAAACAAAATTTCGCACTCTCGTGATGGCCAGCGCGACTGTTGGCAAACACATGAACTACTACTATTGGTACATATTTTAGGGGACAAAAAATCTGTGGTCTCCAAGCAGCGATCGTTCTCCTTCTCTCTACTCTCCATAAGTGTAGAAAAAACAAAAAAACGGTCAAAAAAAGTGACAGAGAGAAACGCACGTCGGGAATGCAGTTGTCTTTTTCTAGAATTTTGATTGGTCCACACTCACCTCTATGTGAACAAAAAAGAGACAGGTAAATTCCCGACGATCATTTCTCTCTTTCTATAAAAAAGACATTTTCATGCTGACATTGCTCAGTCCATGTCTCTATGTCTATGAGAAAAAAGGAGGAGGATCATAGACTAATTGACTAATACTCCTTTATTAGTCTATGATGAGGACGACCCTGAAAATGGTGAGTCGCTGCGATCGCTAAAAGTAAATAGTGGTGAATAAGATTTCTATCTATAATCTTTAGCGGGAAATTTAGTGTCAATTTGAAAGGAACTGTCGATGAATAATAAGTATATAAATAATGGACATGGACATTGTTTAATAATCATAATTTTGTTGTAAGTAATTGACTTTCTACAGCGTTTTTATAACTCACGCTTGAGTTTGCATTAGCCAAAACAAAAGAAATAAGCATAATTTTCGTCTCAAGAAAGTGGGCACTCAACTTAGTTCGAAGGAATTCAACAATTTGACTTCAGTACTTGAGATTGTGTGGAATTTATGATAAATTTATTAGATGTAAAAAATTGTATCTACAGGATCCCTTCATTTAGCTGCTTTGTAAATTCAATAAAATAAATAAATACAATATACAATATTGATTATATATATGTAATACAAAATAAATATGAGTAGATAAATAGAATCATGAAAGAGTAATATCTTTCTTCTAATTTTTTGGCATTTTTCTGAAGACATCTTCATGATATGGGATTAGAAAAATATTGTCTTTTCTTTACCACAAAGAATCTAATTTGCTGTCTAATAAAGAAGAGCAAAATGAATTTAACACTTAATTCGATAAGTTCTTTTGCGGACTTGCTTGTGCAGTGAACAGAACTACATTTCAATATCCAATTCCTACACAAATATTTCATTATTTCCCTCTTAATAACTTAATAATTGATTTTTGTGGGAATAGCTTCAAAAACTTGATGAGAAAACTCATGAAAAATAGTATTAAATGTTCTAGACGGATTTATCATTTCAGAATTTGGATACGTTTTTGCTTTTAGTATTTATTTTCTTGGTAAATCATTAGTTCAAGCCTCAATAATTTCTCAACATTCCGGACAATTATTAATATTTTTCATGATTCTTTCTCGCCAAATATCCATCAGCTACGTAAGGGGTTGCCAAATCTCTATCGATATCGATATCCGAAATTGTTGTCTCTTGCACTACCTAAACAGGTGGCAAGGGTGGTCCTACCGGGGGGGAGGGGATGGGGGCGGTGTAAAGGGGGGTAATTCCCCCCCCCCCCTCCCAGAGCCCATAACGAATTCGGTTTTTTTAAATTTTTCATATAAAAAAACTAAGAAAAAACAATATAATAATGAAATGAAAAGGAGAGATTCCTTGTACAATTTTAAGAAAAAAAATTAGGGACTGCAAATAAATTTCAATTGTTCTTTCAATTACTACCCCCCCAGAAAATAAGTCTAGGACCGCCCTTGACAGGTGGTGATACTTTTAACGACATTTGTGATGCTGCACTTTTTTTGTATACTATTTAAACAATTTTTGAGATTTTCAAGGGCGTTAGAAGTATATCATCCTCCTCACAATTCGAACCTGGTGAATGTGATGATAAAAAGTTATTTGAAGGGTACAGTGAAACAACCATCGATGTCAATTTTCCTTATAGCTGAGAAAAACGTGTTTTCAACTTCAAAATCCGTTCATATTATTTGAAATATGACAAATTAAATACGATTGTTCTGGAAATGAACATTATTAATATTATTAAACATAAAATGAGTGCATTATATGAAAAAGTGAGATTTTTCTTTCCATATATCGAGCGACATCGTTAGTTCTTTCCCTGCACGGTAAATCTTCGGAAGCAAGGTAATAATACCTTGAACTTTTAAGTATTAACATTTAAGTACTTTAATCTTGCCATCATATCCACACTTAACGGCAGCACCCTTAACTCTAATTTTTCTAATCTTTTGGGGTACGACATGTTTCTTTCTCAACTTCGGCACAGTGCTGTACTTGTTGACTGTCCACATTGTACATAGACAGAATATGTGACCAAGAGGCAACTTCTGGAATGCCCTCTTGACAAAGTTACAAATCTTTTGTCAAGAGAGCATTACGAATACCCTTGAGGAGATGAGGAGGATCATATACAGGGTAATTCATAACTATTGGGACATAGGCTAAGGGCAGATTGTTTGGACCAAAATATGGCGATAAGACCAAATATACCTCAATAAAATATTGCTGTGGAAAAAGATAGAGGGCGTTAAAGTTGAATTGAATTTTTTCGTTTTTTGCTAATTATTTCACTGTATATTCTTTCATCCGTTTTTAAGAAAAACACAATTGAACAGTTCAGAGCATCGGAAGGGGATTTGAAGTAACGATTCATTTATTTTATTTACTTATTTCAACGATAAAACATAATTAAAAACAATGTAACATAAAAAGAATAAACTTCTGGCCCCCTCCGACTTCTATGCCTTTTCTAATACTTTTGATAAATGACTTTCGAACTTCGAAGAAAATATTATTCTGTCCCCTTATAAAAATTCAATTTTAACGCCCTCTATCTTTCTCCACAGCAATATTACTGAAGTATATATGGTCCTATCGGCATATTTTGGTCGTAAAAATCTGCCCTTAGCCTATATGTTCCAATAGTTATGAATCACCCTGTATATCTTTTACCACTTTGTTTGTATAATGAAAGAGCAAAAATTTATTTGTCATCAATAATATCGACGACCCCTCTTCTTTTGTTATTGGTTTATGGTTTATCTTTTGTGACATAAAAAAATTTAAAGTCGTTCTGTTCGCCTTGTTGAGGCACTCTAAGGTGTTTGTTTTCTTCAACATCATTACTTCTCAGATATTGGAGTTGCCGGAACGAAAACATTTCCTCATGACTCATCGTCTTCTTTTGAACTGAAATACCTTCAATTACAAAAGTTTTCAACACTCTTCTCCCATACCATTTTTTCCGATTCGACCCTGATAAAAAGATATAGCCATTTAAGGTTTTCATGATGAGCTATGCCACCCCTGGAGAAACAAAATTTTCTTCAGAATAACAAGCTAAATCTATGACACTACACATCTGTGGATCTTTTAAACAGAACATATTCCGAATATCACAGAAATTTTTTATGTTTGAACATAAAATTACTCGAAAACGGTGCATTATACGAGAAAATCTGAAGAATACTTGTATTTTACAAAACGTTCAAATATTCGTTAGATATAGCACCCAACTTAGTTTCAAGAGTTAGGTTCTTTGAAGTTTGGTATTTTTATGGAACGTAATGGTCATAATGAGGATACTGGAAGACGTGGGTGATATCTTGTGTTCGAAAAAGATTCATGAAAAACTATATTGCCAAATTCATTTCATTCGGTAAAACCGTTCGTGAGATACAACTAAAAATAACATTTTTTTAAAGGTTTTTCAACAACCTGTATATTTTAAACAGAACCGATTCGGAAAAAATGGTAAGGGAAAAAATTGTATCTTTTGACCTCAAGAATCTACTGTTAAAATTTTTGTACGTGTATAAGACTCACCCAGTATTAACTTCTGGAATATCTTCCAACTGTACTACTTCCGAATCCTCCTGTCTTGAAGGTTGACATTTTGAAAAATCCAACAATTACACTACATTACAATAGTTACGAAAGACTACATACCTTCTGGAATAGATTGAGAAACTGCTCTTACCGTTTCTCCCAAAATATTTTTTACTAAAGCTGATGCTGTTACTTGATGACTGTTGATAATGGGTTCAATAAATAAAGAAAGAAACTGGACAATAAAATATATAGACTACATACCCTCCTTCTTGAATGATGTTTCATGACATGTTTCACCAAATGTTTCGTAAAAGAATAATATTTATGTCTTTCTCATTAATCAATAATGTTTTTGTGGATGAAAAAACAACACCGAATGCAGAAAGACAGTTCCTCTCTGTTTTAAATAATCACGTGGATTACTGATGGAAATTTCAATCAAAACGGATTTTGAATTTAATTATTCAAGGATTCTAGATAATATATTCAAAATAAACTGAAATATTTCCATCTGAAGGGGTTGCATCGTCTCATCCTTAAAATTGAAGAAAAAAACCAGTATCATTACAGTACCTATTTAAATATTATATCGTATTCTACGATAGGTATCAAATAAATAGGAATATGGAAATGAAATATGAAAATCATTTCACAAATGCGATGGAAGTCGCCCCAAAAACCAAACAACCAAAAACGGTGCTAGATCTTCGTTTTCCGTGATATTGATTTATCTAATTAAGGTTTGTATTAAGTGCAAAACAGAAGGAAGAAAAAATTCGCGAAAATTCTGGAAAACTGATTTTTTATTTTCCGAAACTACCGAGTTGACCCCTAAAATACGATGGAATTACCTTACAGAATATTTTGTCAAAAACTGTTCATGCTATATCTATACAGGGTGTTCCATCTCAGACGATCCACAGCGTATATTTCTTATCCCATAGTGATTGGAAAAATTTCCCGAAACACGTCAAATAATTTTGATTGGGGTACATCTTTTGATTCCCTAAGAAGGTTTGCTTAAACCGCTCAAAATTGAATAGTGAGGAGGAGTTGAGTGATACTTCAGTTGAAAGGTCTTCTAACCTCTTTACAACGATGTATGAAAAACGTAATTTTGATGAACCTTTTTCGTCAAATATAAATTTTTTACTTCAAATGAGCCACCTTGAATATTCTGGTTATTTCTGCAATGTATAGGCTGTATTTCTATCAAGCCCTTTCTGCAAATGCTGGAAATGGACCATACAGTATACAGGGTGTATTTGAAGGTAGAACTGGTCAAAATGAAGCGTTTCACCAAAAATCACCTATACAAAACTTTCAAAATGACAAAGTGGAAGAAACAAATTGAAAATGATTACTGAAATGGATCCTAATACGACCATAGACCCGTTGTTAGCTGAATTATCGCAAAGCAGTGGGAAAAGACTATCTCCTGACTATGTTGTTTCGTTAGATATTTACGTGGTAATGAAAATTGAATTATTTTCATTATTTTTTAGTAACTTACACGATTTTATGAAATGGCTTCATTTACCAACTGACAGATAGACTTGGGAGGCAAGTGTAAAGAATAGAATAATTCTTCAAAATCTCACTAATAAAATTTGTCTAAATTCACAAATTTTTTCACAATGGGCATCACAATCTTCTTGTTCGAACATTTCAACAATCGTCAAAAAAATGGGATGAAATGGGGAAACATCATAGAACTTTTTCAACATAAGTAACATAAGCACTCTATATTTTTTTCCCCCTAAATTGCACGATACAAAAATTATCATTCTCTCAAATGATGCACCTAATCCGATGGACTTGGTACTGAACCATTCATTGTCCAGCCATATGTTTATGTTTTGTTTCGTTTTTGCGATGCCGGAGTCATCTTCCACAGTCCCGTACTTGAAATTCAATGAAATTTTGTCGAACTTCTAAGGGTTGCATCTCAGCCATCTTGGATATTTTATATAGACAATTTTTGTTAAAACGACTTATTTTGATGAGTTCTACCTTCTGTCAAAAAAAGCCTCATGTTTGAAAACACTCTGTATATTTTCGAAAAGGTAATAATTTTTGGTATGATGAGATAAAAAAAAATGAATTCGTGTTTAAAATAACGAAGTTATTGTTGACATGGTTTTCTCAAAAAAAAGCCTCAAGTCAATGGTTCAATTGTTCAATGGGTTCTTTGAATTTTTGGCATTTTTATGGTACGTAAGGGTCATAATGAGAAAACTGGAAGACGTAGGTGATATCTTGTGTTGTGAAAAACTATAAAACTATAAACTATGAAAATAACATTTTTTATGGTTCATCAACATCATGTATCTTTTGAACCGAGCCGATTCGGAAAAGACGTTAAAAAAAAAGTGTTTCTTTTGGCCTGAAGAATCAACTGTTGAATTATCGAGATGCCGACTCGGGATTAAAAATAAAATAATTCTTTGGCCCTCCTAAGCCTTCGTACTTTTTAAACAATCCGATTTTTCTCTTGTTCCTGACTGAATTCAATTTTCATTCGATTGAGATTATGGAGAAAAACTCCTTTTTTTCCCACAATCTTTATTTGATGACGACTAGTTTCAAAACCTTCAAAATGGTCTCATTTTCAAGTCAAATCTACAAGTATCAACAAATCAAAACACAAGAAAAAAATTTAAAGGTAAAAAACACTTACATACAAGCTACAATGGTCAGGCAGTCAAAAACAAATCTTGCGTTATATAATGAAAAACAAAAAACTTCAAGTTCGGAGCAACCAGGCAGATAGTATTATAAGAACAACAAGATTGACAAAAA
Source organism: Coccinella septempunctata (assembly GCF_907165205.1). NCBI lineage: Eukaryota > Metazoa > Arthropoda > Insecta > Coleoptera > Coccinellidae > Coccinella > Coccinella septempunctata. The sequence continues at coordinate 4,638,592 of NC_058190.1, read as the reverse complement.
ATACAATTCATAATAACATTCCTGAATTTAAAACAATGAAGCGACATCTGATTGAAAAACAAAATAACAAGATAACTCAAGACAGCAATATGTTTCTACAGAACAACTAGAGGCAAAGGAATCTACTACTAAAAAAACAAATAAAAAAGAATAAAAAACGAAATTTAGCCTATGAAGACTCTGCAATTATATTTTATTATATTTGAATGTTCCTACAGTTGACAATACTACACAGACTGATAAACCATACCTAGATCTTTTAGGTTCATCAATAAATTTTGTTATAAAATAGCCAATATTTTCAGACCTTGTGTAAATATATCCTATTCAAAACTAACAACTCTCTGAACAATAGATTATTGAATAATAAGAATATAGTTGAACCTGTGGATCGTAGTGGTGTCTGTATACCAATTCACAGGCAATTCCTGTGATGCATTTTATATAGGACGAACTTTCAGAAGTTTTAAAATTCGTTTAAAAAAACATTTAAGGTGCATTACTAATCCTGGGTAGGCGAGCTTTTCTCATTTTGCTAAGTATCTTGTTGATTTCAATTATGCATTTGACCAAGATACTAATTTTAAAATATTACAACAGGCTAAGAATGTTCTCTTGTTAGATAATTTAGAAAATTTGGAGATCTCAAGGTCTTATAAAAACGGGGAAAATATTTTGAATAAACAAAAAAGTTTTTTATTCTTTTTTATTTGTGCTTTCGGTAGTAGATTCCTTTGTCTCTCGTTGTTCTGTAAAAACATATTCCTGTCGTGAGTTATCTCGTTATTTTGTTTTTCAATTAGATGTCGCTTCATTGTTTTAAAATCAGGAATGTTATTATGAATTGTATTTTTTGTCTATCATGTTGTTCTTATAATACTATAATATCTGCCTGGTTGCTCTGAACTTGAAATTTTTTCTTTTTGATTATATGACGCAAGGTTTGTTTTTGATTATCTGACCATTGTAGCTTGTAAGTGTTTTTACCTTAATTTATTATCCTTGTGTTTATACTTATTTGATGTTACTTGTAGCTTTGACTTGAAAATGGGAACATCTCGAAACTAGTCGTCATCAAATAAAGATTGTGGGAAAAGAATTACATATTCTTGTTGAATCACAACATTTATCTGTTCTCAATTTATTTTTATTCGATTCTTTGAACTGCTACACATGTGATTTTTTTTATCGACCAAGCTCAAAATCACTTACTACGGGCTGAAGTCAAAATGCCGCTTCAAAATATTGACAGCCAGCTTTCTGAGTCATCGATAGAATTTCAGAGAATTTGGATTCAAAGCTCGCTCAGGTAAAATATTTTGTTCGAAAGTATGAAAGTATTTCGAAGAACTGATGAGGAATAATGAACAGTTGTAAATTTTCAGGGTTTACCTTTGCCCAAAATATCGACAGTGTATTAGTTTTGGTTTATGTTTATAATCGTAACTATATTTTTCTGACGGGATAAGTACCTTATCTCGTGAAATTATATGACTCCAGTCTTCAGTGAATGGGACCTACTATCCTTTCAGTAATTTTGAATATGGTAAATATTTTGTTATTTAGCAGGTATAGGGAGTTTAACTATTATAGTAAATTTCCATAACCTTTGCAACTTTACATTTCGGAAATAGGGGTGGTTCATCACTTCTTCCATCAGTATAAGAACGGCAACGAGCAGAGCAGTCGGTTTAATTTTCGAATTTGCGAATTTAAGTGTTCTGTTAGAGTGTTTCCGTACGAATTAAAAAAGTATCAGTGTTATATAAAAGTAAATCTATCTATATAGAATAATATCTAACGCGAATAATAATAAAATATATCGTGTTCATTGTCGATCAAAGATTCAAACATGGACATGAATAGGAGATTATTCCAGGATTTTCCTCTGCATGAAACATGCCTTCATGGAACGTTCGAGTCCCTGAAAAAAATGGTGAAATCTGGCAAGTTTTTCATCGACTGCGAAAGTCCAACTGGCGTTACACCTATGGGAATAGTCGCAGTGAGATTATACGTATATCGGCCCCAGGATGTGGATTCAAGATCTGTTAGGGAATATGAAAGGAAAATCATATTACTTCTGCAGAATGGTGCCAATCCGTTGAAGAAATGGTGCGGAGGAACTATAGCCGACCTGATATTTCAAGGAGGAAGTGAGTAGATTTATTCAAATTACTATACCACGAATGACAAACTTATCTATTTATAGTTGACTATCCTATGATGAAAAAAAAATCATTAATAATTCCTTCTTATACTCAAAGTGCCCTCATCTCGATAATAGAAGTCAATAGGAAAAATTGGAGGGTAAAAGTAAAAGATATAAATAGACACACTAAGTGTGACCAATGTTTTTATTTGAAAAACAAAACCGTGAAAAAATGAATGCTTCATCCCATTAAGAGCATAAAAAATATACCAAAAATTCAAAGAACCCAACTCATGAAACTAAGTTGGACGCTACCTAATATATATTTGGACGTTTGTAAAATGTAAAATAAAAGTATTCTTCATATTTTCTCGTATAATGCGCCGTTTTCTAGTAATTTAATGTTCAAAAATTGAAGAATATCTGTGAAATTTGAAAAATTGGGTACAGGGTGTCCGAGTTAAAGTGTCCCTGTACCTTATTGTGAAAACTAAAGGAGCTAGAAAAAAAAGTTGAGAACAAAACTTGGGTGTAATCGATTAAATTTTTATTTTTTATAACCAACCTTAATACAAGGTGTTGATTATTTTGAGAAAAATGTATCTTTTAGTTGAATCTCCCTTTAAAATTGAAATAATTTAATTTTATTATGAGAGAGTACTGATTATGAGTAAAAGAGTATTTAGTCTTTCATTAGTCAATCAATATAATTAAATCCATCAAAAAAATCAAAGCCAACTATAAAGCAGCAACACTAATTAATAATTATCGTTGGTTCTTAAGGGAAAATGTACTTCTGCGTCCATATTTCTGAAACTATTCATATTACAGAAAAAGTTTAAATAAATTTTTTGCTCATTTTAACCTGCTCTACATGATGCACATGAAAAAATACAGGTTGCCAATTGAAAAAATTAAATTTTGATTGAACTTTTATTTGAATTTTTAACTTTAATTTTTGAAGACCCATTTATCAGATTGCTAAAAAAATAAATGTAACATATGAAACAATATGTTGACAAGAGTTGGACAAAATTTGGTTTTGATACATTCATTAGAAAAGTAGTATCAGCTATTTTAGTGAGCAACTACAGCTGTCAAAATTTTAGGAAAAAGTCGAATATCTAAGAATCGGTGCTACATAAGACCATGGTTGTTAACCAAAGTTATATTAAAATTTGACAAGGAATTCAAAAATGCAATAATATACAGGGTGTTTCATTCAAAATAAGAAAGTTAATGCCAACAGGGAAAAACGCAGCACCCTGTATTAAGTTTCCACAATAAGGTATAGGGACACTTTAACTTGGACACCCTGTATTTTGGCCGAATACAACTCTGCTTAAAAGATCCACTGATGACTGTCACAGATTCAGCTAGTTATTCTGAAGGATATTTTGTTTTTCTAGGGGTAGCACATTCCATTATGAAAACTTGAAAATGAATTTTTATCCGGACCGAATCGGAAAAAAGTATGGGAAAAAATATTTCTTTTGACCTCAAGAATCTACTGTTGAAATATTTGTACGAGTCAAAGTCTCACCCTGTATATAGGGTTTCCCACGGTGGGACGCCTACGGAGAACGGATCATGGATTCTTCTGAAAATTTGGTTACTAGGGTTTAGGGTTTACGCTTCTGATCTATCTGACTAAAATACTTTCAATATTGCGACGTTGCCGCTTTTACGAAAAATCAACTTTTTAACCTAACGAGAAAGAGGAAAATAAATGGCACATTACGGTCGTCTTTTTTCTAGAAATAGAAACTAATAATGCCATCAACTGCATTCCTCTATCTTCTTTTGTTTTTGAGTTATAGCCCAAAATTTAAATCTGAGCGATTTCAACTTTGATCATTACCTCCGTTTCTGTTTGTGTTAGGATGTTGAAATGAAAACATTATACACTTTTTTGATAGTAACCCAGTGGCGTACTACGAGTTTTTCCTACAGGTTTATTTGCTGAGCTATAACATAAAGTTGTGTTTTTTCTAATGGAAACAGTAGTTTTAAATGACTTAGAAAGAATTGCCATTTCTTTTACTTTTTCAGAAATATATCATACATCTCTTCGGAAAATATGTGACGAACACAATTGAAGTTTATACAAACTGATTGAAGGCATATCAAATCCAGTTATTTGCATGGAAAATACAAGAGATCAGTATAATATCATAATATGCACCAGCTTGAGGAGAGTTAATGTTCGTTATCTTCTTTGGCTAAAGTTTGAATACGTTACATCAGTTGTAAATTTCAAAAATATTAACCCGAAGATGAAATGCATATGATGCAGTGGTTGGGAATTGGTATCTAATCGAAGCAATTAACATATTTATAATTACAAGAATGTTAAATTCTTCAACAAAAGTCATCTTGCATCAATATAAGTAAAAGGAATTAAAAGAAGTTTCAGGTCAAGATGAACTTCACCTTTGAACAAAAATTCCACATGAATAAACAATTAACAGGACAACTGGCGCGTATTTGTGGCTGTTCATCTTAATACATTGATAAAATTAGAAATAATTAGGTATTTATTGGTACCTTAAGACATTTACGATGTACAGGACAAGTCAATGAAAAATAGAAAAATCAATATTCGAGAACTTATTCTACGATGACATTTATTTATCGAAAATCCTGTAGTAAACTTTTCGCATTAATTCACTCAAACATAAAATTCTCAAATGCCACCACTTTTTTGGGTCTCCCAATAAAAGGAAATTCTTTGTCATCCTCTTCATTCACAATCTATTTGATTGTGGAAATATTCAGCTGAAATATAAGTCGTTTAGATTAAGATGAAACATTATATAAATTCTCTTACATTGAATATGTTCACTACCGTCTGACGCATTGTGAATTTTAGAATATCAGGGTATAACTATTTGAATAAGCGGACCTGAATTCTAAATAGCACTTCCTGAAACCCTGTCTCTTTTTTCAATCACTTTCGGAATTTTCGTAATAAAAATTGATATAAGTTGTGGCAACGGCGTTATGACATTAACGACATTTCATGAGTGCCAACCTTACTCCGTTCTAGTTAGCAAAACTAGAAAAACTAAAAAACTAAAAACTAGAAAATTATTTCATGGCCAACCGACTGTTAAAATAAAATAAATGTGAATGGAGTATAGATTCGTGAACATAACATAACATGCTCTGTGAATCATTCTAATATTGTTTTTTATTTTCAGACCAATCAATGATACACTTGATGTTCAAGTATTTCGAAGATGTGGACACACCTCTGAATTCTTTCGGGCACACAGCGCTCATTTCGGCTATCCGAAGAGGATACTACAAAACTGCCGAAATTTTGTTGGGCATGAAAGCCGACGTCAACAAGGGATGCTTCGTTAAGGAGACACCTCTCCACCATGCAGCTTCTTCTGGCAGAGCAGATCTTTTCCATCTATTAATAAAACATGGGGCAAGCATGGAGTTGAGGAGCGATTTGGGAGAAACTCCTCTTCATTCAGCTTGTTACCATGCGGAAGATGAGGAGATAGTAAAGATGTTTATAGAGCATGATCGGAATTTGAACGCAACGGATAATGAAGGTTGCACACCGCTGCATAAACTCTTCATTAAATTCCCCGAAACATCGGCCGTGTCAGAAGAATTGGTGGAGGTGTTTCTGGACAGAGGAGCCGATCTGAATCTCAAGGACTGCCGAGGATTGTCTCCGCTCTCTTGGTGTATCAAGAAGAAAAATGCACCTGTAGCTTTGCTATTTCTCCGGAACGGTGCCAACTTAGATATTTCAGAACAAGAAGCGGTGCCTGTTCTGAAATATCTAAGGAGGATTTTGTTAGAGAATACCCCGCTTGGACAGACCGTGCTCAAATATATCGCTCTGGAGATCTCGAAGGGCACCAAAATTAACAGATCTCTGGAGGAATATTTGAGCCAGCGGGGAGGTGTTACCGAATATCTGACAAAATGTTACCGGGAAATAGAGAAGCTCAGGAAAAGAAAAATTAGGAACACCAGCGTCAATTATTGGAGGCTTCTTACGAAATCTGTAGCAGAGTTAGCAAGGTACGCTAATAACCCTTCAATAATTGGCGCAATGAGAAAATACCGAGTGGGGACTTATCCAATTTACGGTCGAGAGATCGCCTATAAGTTTGCCAAGGCAAAAAGGCGACAAAAACTTATGGCAGTTTCATCGGATATGTTGAACCGATATTGGGAGGGAAAAATGCCGTCACCTTTTGTAAAAATGGTAACGGATCATCTCTCTATAACCGACATGGAAAATGTTGAGACTGCCGGACAATAATATAATTCATAATAATATAATATATGTAAATACTTTATTGTAAATAACTATGTAAATAATTGTTAATATAAACCTCTATGTAAATAATTATGTAAATACAGTTCTGTAAATAATTATATACCTAAATAACTATAAAATATTGTGAATAACTCTATATGTAAATACACCATTGTGAATAATTGATATATATTTTGTTATCCTTTCAGTCCAGGAGACAGAGTCAAAAAAGTCTCTGAATTTATTAAGCCTGGTTTTTTCTCAGGTGATTACAATCATAATATACAATAAAATGCTGCGGTCAGTGAAGTAGATGTTAGAACATGTGCATCAGGTGCGCGGTCAAATATGTCGTGATCACCGACATAATAAAATCAATTTATTAAGGCTGAAATTTATAATTTTTTGTTTTTTGGTATTTTAATCAAAATTATGATAGTCAGTCAACTTCCAATCGGAACACAGCTGGTCAGTCAGCTTCAATGTGTGTAGCGTCGTTTCTAAGGGTGCAAAGAGTTTATTGAGCTTGAATTTTTTTTAAATACTACTTACTATATTATTAATAAATAAAATGGTCTGTCAGCCATTCCGTAGAACAACGCCCCTCAGTCAGTGGATAAGAAATTGAATTTATTAATCAATGTTATTATCATAATCATTCAAAGTAACGCATTTATTCTAATAAGGCATTTCCGTGTCGCAATTGTGCCTTAAAATCTCAGAAATAAAATTCGTTCGAAATCAACAGTGTACTTAACGGACGCAGGTATACGTACAGGTAAGAACTCATTGATTTCCGAACATTTTCAACTAATAATAAAAGAATGATTACGCTTAAACAGAGAGGCACACAATAATAAGGATAAATTCAGATGCATACCACCCGCCGATATGAATATCAACAAGTTTTACGATCTGAATTGAACCAGCCAATTTGCCATCGTCAAGGCCCCCAAATGGAGTACGCTCCATCGAAGAATTTATTATTGTACCGCTGGCATCATGTCTGCCGTGATCTGAACCGTGATTCTTTACCTTAATTTATTATACTTGTGTTTATACTTATTTGATGTTACTTGTAGCTTTGACTTGAACATGGGATCATTCTGGAGGTCTCGAAACTAGTCGTCATCAAATAAAGATTGTGGGAAGAGAATTACATATTCTTGATGAATCATGCACATTTATCTGTTCTTCAATTTATTTTTATTCGATTCTTTGAACTGCTACACATGTGAATTTTTTTATCGACCAAGCTCAAAATCACTGACTACAGACTGTAGTCAAAGTGCCGCTCCAAAATATTGACAGCCAGCTTTCTGAGTCATCGATAGAATTTCAGAGAATTTGGATTCAAAGCTCGCTCAGGTAAATATTTTGTTCGAAAGTATGAAAGTATTTCGAAGAACTGAACCGTTGTAAATTTTCAGGGATTACCTATGCCCAAAATATCAAAAGTGTATGAGTTTTGGTCCACGTTTATGACCGTAACTGTATTTTTCTGACGAGATAAGTACCTTATCTCGTGAAAATATATGACTCCAGTCTTCAGTGAATGGAACCTACAATTCTTTCAGTAATTTTGAATATGGCAAATCTTTTGTTATTCAGCAGGTATAGAGAGTTTAACTATTATAGTAAATTTCCATAACCTTTGCAACTTTACATTTCGGAAATATTGGTGGTTCTTCACTTCTTCCTTCAGTATAAAAACGGCAACGAGCAGAGCAGTCGGTTTAATTTTCGAATTTGCGAATTTAAGTGTTCAGTTAGAGTGTTTCCGTACGAGTTAAGAAAGTATCAGTGTTATACAAAAGTTAAATCTATATAGAATAATATCTAACGCGAATAATAATAAAATATATCGTGTTTATTGTCGATCAAAAATTCAAAAATGGACATGAATAGGAGATTATTCCAGGATTTACCTCTGCATGAAACATGCCTTCATGGAACGTTCGAGTCTCTGAAAAATATGGTGAAATCTGGAAAGTTTTTCATCGACTGCGAAAGTCCAACTGGCGTTACACCTATGGGAATAGTCGCAGTGAGATTATACGTATATCGGCCCCAGGATGTGGATTCAAGATCTGTTAGGGAATATGAAAGGAAAATCATATTCCTTCTGCAGAATGGTGCCAATCCGTTGAAGAAATGGTGCGGAGGAACTATAGCCGACCTGATATTTCAAGGAGGAAGTGAGTAGATCTATTCAAATTACTATACCACGAATGACAAACATATCTATTTATAGTTGACTATCCTATGATTAAAAAAAATTCATTAATAATTCCTTCTTATACTCAAAGTGCCCTCATCTCGATAATAGAAGTCAATAGGAAAAATAGGGTAAAAGTAAAAGATATAAATAGATATGGGTACACTAAGTGTGACCAATGTTTTTATTTGGGAAAAAAAACAAAACCGTGAAAAGAAATAAATGCTTCATCCCATTGAGAGCATAAAAAATATACCAAAAATTCAAAGAACCCAATAAAAAATAAGGGAGTTACAATTTCCCAATTTTCGTTCATAACTCAAAATCTATGACCGTTAGGCTGGATCTGTTTTCAGATTTGGAATAGGAAGGAAAAAAGAGCTAGAGAATGTGTCATCCGTTTTCTTCTAGCTGCTATAGTTCTCGAGATCCCTTCAGTAGACAACGAATTTTGCCCACCCTGTACAGTGATAAAAAGATATAGTCATTTTTTAAGTTTTCATAATGAGCTGTGCCATCCCTGGAGAAACAAAATTGCCTTAAGAATAACAAGCTAAATCTATGACACTACACATTTGTCAATCTTTTAAACAGAGTTGTATTCAGCCAAAGTAGCTAATTTTTTAAAGTTCATCGATACTTTTCAATTTTTGAACATCAAATTACTCGAAAACGGCGCATTATACGAGAGAATATGAAGAATACTCTTATTTAAAAAAAAAATCGGAAAACTGGTCGACGTGGGTGATATCTTGTGTTCGAAAAAGATTCAACATATAAATGAAAAACTATATTCCGATATCCATTTCATTTGAAAAAACCGTTTGTGAGAACTAAAAATAACATTTTTTTATGGTTTTCAACAGCCTGTATCTTTTAAACCGAGCCGATTCGGAAAAAATTGTAAAGGAAAAAAGTGTTTCTTTTGACCTAAAGAATCTACTGTTCAAATATCTGTACGAGTCAAAGACTCACCCTGTATAGAAAAATTCAAAAATATTTCTACACATCTTCACATGAGTCCACAATCCACCTTGATGACCTCATTTTACAGTTTCCGTTTGTCGCATTCTTATATCGGGACACCAAGTAGATTCGTGAACATAACGCTCTGTGAATCATTCTACTATTGTTTTTTATTTTCAGACCAATCAATGATACACTTGATGTTCAAGTATTTCGAAGACGTGGACACACCTCTGAATTCCTTCGGGCACACAGCGCTCATTTCGGCTATCCTAAGAGGATATTACAAAACTGCCGAAATGTTGTTGGGCATGAAAGCCGATGTCAACAAGGGATGCTTCGTTAAAGAGACACCTCTCCACCATGCAGCTTCTTCTGGCAGACCAGAACTTTTCCATCTATTGATGAAACATGGAGCAAGCATGGAGTTGAGGAGCGATCTGGGAGAAACTCCTCTTCATTCCGCTTGTTACCATGCGGAAGATGAGAAGATAATAAAGAAGTATATAGAGTGTGATCACAATTTGAACGCAACGGATAATGAAGGTTGCACACCGCTGCATAAACTCTTCATTAAATTCCCCGAAACATCGGCTGTGTCAGAAGAATTGGTGGAGGTGTTTCTGGACAGAGGAGCCGATTTGAATATCAAGGACTGCCGAGGACTGACCCCGCTCTCTTGGTGTATCAAGAAGAAAAATGCACCTGTAGCTTTACTGTTTCTCCGGAACGGTGCCAACTTAGATATTTCAGAACAAGAAGCGGTGCCTGTTCTGAAATATCTAAGGAGGATTCTGTTAGAGAACACCCCGCTTGGACAGACCGTGCTCAAATATATCGCTCTGGAGATCTCGAAGGGCACCAAAATTAACAGAGCTCTGGAGGAATATTTGAGCCAGCGGGAAGGTGTAACTGAATATCTGGCAAAATGTTACCGGGAAATAGAGAAGCTCAGGAAAAGAAAAATCAGGAACACCAGCGTCAATTATTGGAGGCTTCTAACGCAATCTGTAGCGGAGTTAGCAAGGTACGCTAATAACCCTTCAATAATTGGCGCAATGAGAAAATACAGAGTGGGGACTTATCCAATTTACGGTCGAGAGATCGCCTATAAGTTTGCCAAGGCAAAAAGGCGACAAAAACTTATGGCAGTTTCATCGGATATGTTCAACCGATATTGGGAGGGAAAAATGCCATCACTTTTTGTGAAAATGGTGACGGATCATCTCTCCATAACCGACATGGAAAATGTTAAGACTGCCAGACAGTAATATAATTAATAATAATGTAATATATGTAAACACCTCATTGTAAATAACTATGTAAATACCTTATTGTAAATAACTATGTAAATAATTGTTAATATCAACCATTATGTAAATAATTATGTGAATACAGTTATGTAAATAATAATGTACCTAAATAACTATGAAATATTGTTAATAACTCTATATGTAAATACACCATTGTGAATAATTGATATATATTTTGTTATCCTTTCAGTCCAAGAGGCAGAGTCAAAAAAGTCTCTGAATTTATTGAGCCTGTTTTTTTCTCAGGTGATTACAATCATAATATACATACATAATAAACATCATAAACATAATAATACGACATAATAAAATCAATTTCTCAAAGCTGAAACTTTATAAACTTTTGTTTTTTGGTATTTTAATCAAAACTCTGATAGTCAGTCAACGTTCAATCGGAACACAGCTGGTCAGTCAGCTTCAATGTGCGTAGCGTCGTTTCTAAGGGTGCAATTCGTTTATTGAGCTTGAGTTTTTTTTGACTACTACTTACTATATTATTAATAAATAAAATGGTCATTCAGCCATTCCGTAGAACAACAACTCTCAGTCAGTGGATGAGAAATTAAATTTATTAATAAATGCGACACATCCGTGTCGCAATTGTGCCTTAAAATCTCTGAAATAAAATTCGTTCGAAATCAACAGTGTACTCAACGGACGCAGGTATACGTACAGGTAAGAACTCATTGTTTTCCGAACATTTTCAACTAATAATAAAAGAATGATTACGCCTAAACAGAGAGGCACTGAATACGATAATAATGATAAATTCAGATGCATCCACCCGCCGATATGAATATGAACAAGTGTTACGATCTGAATTGAACTAGCCAATTTGCCATCGTCAAGGCCTCCAAATGGAGTACGCTCCATCGAAGAATTTATTATTGTACCGCCGGCATCATGTCTGCCGTGATCTGAACGTGTTCCCAGACTTCTCAATTCGGCGTACTTAATTAGGGAAAATATGGGACATATGCTATTGTCTTCGTCTTGGTTTCTATTTGGAGGGGATTGAATCGGACACCGTTTCATATTGGGTGGCGCTCTGGGTAAATGTGTAGTACCCAGTAGCAATTGCCAATATTGAATAAAGTTCCATCAATTCCAAACGTTCTCCATCGTGGAAAAATGCTATGTTGCTCTGATGAGGTCAAATGAGACCGAAATCATGGTCAGCATCTGCTTTTCTTCGATTGAGCGTACTCCATTTGGGCGCCTTGACGATGGCAAATTGGCTAGTTCAATTCAGATCGTAACAATTGTTGATATTCATATCGGAGAGTGGTTTGCATCTGAATTTATCCTTATTATCTTCAAATAATATTCATTTAATTCATTAAGGATAAAAAGCTGTAAATAATCATCACATATTTCATCATCTGAATCTTCCATATCATTATTCTGACTATCGTGATCTGACACGTCAAGCTCAGGTGTTGCAGAATCTAAAAAATCAATAAATTCATAAAAAAAAAATTTGTGGTTGTTCAATTCTGTAACAGTATTTTCTTGTAAAGGTTGAATAATAACATCCTGTACAAGTTCTGGTAATCGCCTTTGAACCAAACAAACTCATATTTCTCATCCACCAATTTGCAGCCGTAGTCAGTAGGAGATAGCTCCGTTGTAATTTGAGGGTGAGCATTCTGCCAAATATTTGTAATGAAGCTCTTAAGAACTGCTGCATCAATTCTGACTGGCATGGTGGCATCTACATTCCTGATTTTAATTTCAAAAGGATCGTTTGTGGTGCTAAGTCATTTATACGTCTTTGAAAGTAAAACGAATCTTGCTTCGTCAATTGAAGGGTACATGGAAAAAACCATTGATGTCAAGTCATTTCATGTAATATGTAATGCACTAATTTTATGTATAATGATATTAATAATGTTCATTTCGAGAACAATAGTATTTAATTTGTCATATTTTAAATAATATGAACGGATTTTGAAGTTGAAAACGCGTTTTTCTCAGCTATAAGGAGAATTGACATCGATGGTTGTTTCCCTGTACCCTTCAATTGATTTTATTTTTTTCAAGCCGTATAACAAATTCTTGAACCTTATTGAACATATTATTCTGGTTGATTTCATCTGCAAGTCCAAGGTCAGCGAATGTTTATTGAAAATCTTCGCTTTGCTTCATTATCTGCAGAGGTTTTTTTTTGTACCTTTCTTGTGAAAAGCTGGGTTAAAATTACATCCAGTCAAAGCATCCAGTCCAGGAAGAGCATTGCAAACAGAATTTCTCAATATTTAATGCATTCTACTGACATTAATCATCCTTTGATGATTTTGAGTCCCAACTTTTTCTACGCGCATTGAAGCTGACTGACCAGCTGTTGACTGTATACGATTCAGAATACAACATATTTTCCTGGGAAGATCAAAACCAGAAACTTCAACTAATTTTTGGTTGGAAATAGTGCACGTATTCCATTCAGACAAAGGTCCTTGTTCCTTACATTCGAATTAAGTAAAAACTTGGGCCATAAAGGTTTACGCGACTTCAGTCTTGGAGTCGTATTTTCTGGAATGTTGGACAGAATTGGAAATGAGTCGGCAAAGGATTGTTTATTTCAGAAATTCATAACCGCAGTCTTTCTACGAATATGAGGCGGTACAATGTTTGAAAGAACTGGTAACCTTTGACTGGGTGAAGATCTAATAATTGCAGTTAAAAATTCTTATGGAAAGATTAAGCAGTCCATCAATTCTTTGCACATTATCACTATTAACCCAAATGAGGCAACAATATTCAGCAGCCGAAAAAACCAGAGCTAGGGCTGCCGTTCGAAGAGTAGCTGCATCAGGACCCCATGAAGTACCAGCTAGTTTATGCAGGATATTATTCCTAGTTTTTTTTTAACTTCAGACGCAAATTTTCAGAATGAGCTTTGAAATTCAACGAAGAATCCAGCTAACTCCTAGATATCTAGGATTGAAGTTATGTTCCAATAAAGAATTTTCGAAAACTATACTCAATTTTCTATATTTTTGATGATTATTCAAATGGAAACGCGGTTTTATTTGGGTTAGGACGCAAACGCCACTCGAAGAAGTTATTCCTCAAAATTTCTAAATCTGTAGATAGATTATTCTCTATGCATCTTAAATCAGGATTAAGGAATGCTAGAGCGATATCATCAACTTACAATAAATATCTCAGAAGATGTAGTAGTTATATCACACAGATATATAAATTGAAAAAAAGAGGTGCTAAAACCGATCCTTGTGGAAGACCATTATTCAAAATTTTGAAATTATTATCATCAACAAAAACACGAAACCTTCTATCTACATGAAAACGGCGCATTATACGAGAAAATATGAAGAATACTTTTCTTTTACCAAACGTTCAAATATTTATCAGATAGCATCCAACTTAGTTTCAAGAGTTGGGTTCTTTGAAGTTTTGGTATTTTATGGTACGTAATGGTCATAATCAGAAAACTGGGAGACGTGGATGATATCTTGTGTTCGAAAAAGATTAATGAAAAACTATATTGCCAAATTCATTTCATTCGATAAAACTGTTTGTGAGATAAAACTATAAATAACATTTTTTTTTTTGGGTTTTTCAACAACTTGTATCTTTTAAACAGAACCGATTCGGAAAAAATGGTAAGGGAAAAAATTGTATCTTTTGACCTCAAGAATCTACTGTTAAAATATTTGTTCGTGTCAAAGACTCACCCAGTATTAACTTCAGGAATATCTTCCCACTGTACTTCTTCAGAATCCTCCAGTCTTGAAGGTTGACATTCTGAAAAATCCAACAATTACACTTTGTTCAATAGTTAGGAAACACTACATACCTTCTGGAATAGATTGAGAAACTGCTCTTACCGTTTCCTCCAAAATATTTTTCCAATAAAGCTGATGACTGTTGATAATGGGTTCAATTAATAAAGAAAGAAGGTGGACAATAAAATATATAGACTACATACCCTCCTTCTTGAATGATGTTTCATCACATGTTGCACCGAATGTTTCATAGAAGAATAATATGTATTTCTCAATCATCAATAATGATGTTTTTGTGGATGGAAAAACAACACCGAATACTATGGAGAGTAGAGAGAAGGAGAACGATCGCCGTACTAAAAATGTGTCTCCAAAAACGGGGAAAATAGGTGTCGCTGCGATTACAGCGGGTATCGATAAGGAGTGGGGATTCAAGCGTAAATTTGAAATGAACAGCCTTCATTTTATTTAAGGTTATGTGTCATCGTGGTTTTTCTGATGATTTTTCAAATACCTTTCTTCAAATCTATATTGAATATGAGTTCTCTGAATTATATGCAATAAAATGCAAGTCGAAATCAATGAAATTCAAAAGAAATCACTGATCAAAAAAATTGTACCTACTTTTGTTTATCATTGTTTATTGAAAGCAGCTATGTTAGTTGGTTTACTAATCTTCAAAATTATATAAATCCATAGTGAGGAGCAGTACACATCAAGACAACAAAAGGTAGCAGTCTCAGATTTATCACTTAGGTATTAGAGTAGATTCTTTTGCCAATACTCAGCTGAGAACCGATATAAACCATATATTATGTTATGCCAACAAAATTCTTCAAGAATATTTACTTCTGAACCATGTAGTTTTATTGGTTAAATATTCTTATTCAGAAGAGTCAACTTCTCACGAGGGATGACAATTCCGATTTCGTTTATAATGAATCCATCATCTTTTTGATATCTTCATCGCAAAAGTGCTCTTGACACACAAATTGATTGGGAGTTGATTCTTGAGATAAGGTTTTTTCCAATTTTCTCTCAAAAATGCTCTCGGAAATTTTATCTCTTCTCCTTTTCTTTCCGATGCCAAAACACTCTTATACTAGCGCACGCTTCAACATTTCACCATGGTCATATGTTGTTCTCTTATCAAAAATCGACAATAATAATATTCCTATCATCTGTCACCAGGGAAACAGTTCACTCAGCCAACGAGCCAACTACAATTTGATTTGTGTAAACAAAATTTCGCACTCTCGTGATGGCCAGCGCGACTGTTGGCAAAAACATGAACTACTACTATTGGTACATATTTTAGGGGACAAAAAATCTGTGGTCTCAAAGCAGCGATCGTTCTCCTTCTCTCTACTCTCCATACCGAATACTGACAGACTGTTACTCTCTGTTTTAAATAATTACGACGGATTATTGATGGAAATTTCAATCAAAACGGATTTTGAATTTAATTATTCAAGGATTCTAGATAATATATTCACAATGAGCTGAAATATTTCCTTCTGAAGGGGTTGCATCGTCTCATCCTAAAAATTGAAGAAAACGGATATATAAAATGGGACTCGATTTTCATCACAAAAAAAAAACAGTATCAATACAGTACCTTTTTAAATATTATATCGTATTCTACGATAGGTATCAAATAAATAGGAATATGGAAATAAAATATGGAAATCATTTCATAAATGTGATGAAAAAACCAAACAACCAAAAACTGTACTAGAACTTCGTTTTCCATGATATTGATTTATCAAATTAAGGTTTGTATTATCTGCAAAACAGAAGGAAGAAAAACTTCGCGAAAATTCTGGAAAACTTATTTTCCGAAACTACCGAGTCGACCCCTAGAATATGATGGAATTACCTTACAGAATATTTTGTCAACAACTGTTCATGCTATATTTATACAGGGTGTTCCATCTCAGACGAACCAACCCGTATATTTCTTATCTCATAGTGATTGGACAATTTTTTCGAAACACGTCGAATGATTTTGATTGGGGGACATCTTTTGACCCCGTAAGAAGGGGTGCTTAAACCCCTCAAAATTGAATACTGAGGAGAGGTTGAGTGATATTTCATCTGAAAGGTCTCGCAACCTATTTACAACGGTGTATGAAAAACGTCATTTTGATGAACCTTTTTCGCCAAATATAAGTTTGAGTATTTGAAGCGTGAGGCTTTTTTTCAATAGAAGGTAGAACTGGTCAAAATGAAGCGTTTCACCAAAAATCACTTAAACAAAACTTTCAAAATGACAAAGTTGAAAAAAAAATTGAAAATGATTACTGAAATATAAACTTATACGACCATTGACCGTTTGTTAGCTGAATTATCGCAAAGCAGTGGGAAAAAACTCTCCTCATTCGACTATGTGGTTTCGTTAGATATTTACGTGGTAATGAAAATGGAATTATTCTCATTATTTCTTAGTAACTTACACGATTTTATGAAATGGCTAATTTCGATACCAACTGACAGAAGAGACTTAGGCCACAAGTGTAAAACATAGAATAATTCTTCAAAATCTCACCAACAAATCTAAATTATTCACGAATTTCTTCACAATGGGCATCACAATCTTCTTGTTCGAACATTCCAACAATCGTCAAAAAAAATGGGATGAAATGGGGAAACTGCCTCAATTTTCAAATTTTTTTTTCACGATACAACAATTATGATTCTCTCAAAAATGACCTGATGCACCTAATCTGATGAACTTGGTACTGAACCATTCATTTTTTCCAGCCATATGTTTATGTTTTGTTTCGTTTTTGCGATGCCGGTGTCACCTTCCACAGTCCCATACTTGAAATTCAATGGAATTTTGTCGAACTTCTAGGGGTTGTATCTCAGCCATCTTGGTATCTCTTATTTTCGAAGCGGGAAAAACAAAATCTAATCAGTGCATACACCATGTTTTTAGACATCTTAGCCACAACTAAGATTTTCTAAAAAATAGAATTTTCGTCTGATGAAGGAGTCTGATATAGACTCCGAAACGTTACAGAATTATAATTTCAACGTTATTTATTTTGAGTTCATTGTCAGGCAACAATTTTTTCTAGTTAATTTGCTCCTGACAAATTAGTGCAAGAATTTACGCAGGAGCAAATCGTTGATTTTATTTTTAATTGATTTTGTTTCAGAGATTGGGAGTGAAAACCCTAAAAAGTTTATGATTTAGAGATTTCTTGAGGAATTTGGTTCCATAAAATCTTCTTTGGAGCATGTCCCATACATGCACTATGCAATTCAAATCTGGTGAGTGCGGAGGTATTGGTAAATGTGGAATACCAAGCTCCTCGCGCGCATTCTCAACTATGGCTGCAACACTGTCTCCCTGAAGCTATATTCCAAAGTCGAAATATTATCACACTTTGGCTGACTTGGCATTTTCAGAAAACTCTTTTCAAATCGAAGCCGTTGATAAACTGACTTCATTTCAAAATAAGAACATTCATGAAGCGCTGTCAAAGAACCAAACTTCAGAAAAAAGGCGACCAGATTGACGAAATGTC
This sequence comes from Coccinella septempunctata, assembly GCF_907165205.1. Classification (NCBI taxonomy): domain Eukaryota; kingdom Metazoa; phylum Arthropoda; class Insecta; order Coleoptera; family Coccinellidae; genus Coccinella; species Coccinella septempunctata. The sequence continues at coordinate 4,620,367 of NC_058190.1, read as the reverse complement.
TCATACTGATTTTTATTGGATCGTTTCAAGTTGTTATTGAGTTTTAAATGATTTTACAGCGATTTTCTCGAAGATTACATACTTTTAAAAACGATTGAATACGATATCCCGAACTCTTGTGGAGCAGTGTATATCACACCAGGCTAAGAATGGTCTCTTGTTAGATCATTTATTCATTTAGAAAATTTGGATATCTTGAGTTCTTATAAAAATGGGGAAAATATTTTAAAGAAACAGATTGGTTACAATCTTTCGATTTCACTCCAGTCTCTTCCTAATTACTTCGAACGGTCCTATTACTGTTATCTACCTATTACTTGCGAGCCGATTATTGTTACTTTCCATATGAAAGTTTTTTATTTTTTTTTATTTGTGCTTTCAGTAGTAGATTCCTTTGTCTCTCGTTGTTCTGTAAAAACATATTCCTGTCGTGAGTTACCTCGTTATCGTTTTTCAATTAGATGTCGCTTCATTGTTTCGAAATCAGGAATGTTATTATGAATTATATTTTTCGTCCATCTTGTTGTTCTTATTATACTATGTATCTACCTGGTTTTTATGAACTTGAAGTTTTTTCTTTTTGATTATATGATGCAAGATTTGTTTTTGATTACCTGACCATTGTAGCTTGTAAGTGTTTCTTACCTTAATTTATTATCCTTGTGTTTATACTTATTTGATGTTACTTGTAGCTTCGACTTGAAAATATGATCATCTCGAAACTAGTCGTCATCAAATAAAGATTGTGGGAAAAGAATGACATATTCTTGTTGAATCACGAACATTTATCTGTTCTTCAATTTATTTTTATTCGATTCTTTGAACTGCTACAAATGTGAATTTTTTTATCGACCAAGCACAAAATCACTTACTACGGGCTGTGGTCAAAATGCCGCTCCAAAATATTGACAGCCAGCATTCTGAGTCATCGATAGAATTTCAGAGAATTTGGATGCAAAGCTCGCTCAAGTAAAATATTTTGTTCGAAAGTATGAAAGTATTTCGAAGAACTGATGAGGAATAATGAACAGTTGTAAATCTTCAGGGATTACCTTTGCCCAAAATATCGACAGTGTATGAGTTTTGGTTTATGTTTATAATCGTAACTATATTTTTCTGACGGGATAAGTACCTTATCTCGTGAAATTATATGACTCCAGTCTTCAGTGAATGGAACCTACTATCCTTTCAGTAATTTTGAGTATGGTAAATCTTTTGTTATTCAGCAGGTATAGAGAGTTTAACTATTATAGTAAATTTCCATAACCTTTGCAACTTTACATTTCGAAAAAGGTGATGGTTCTTCACTTCTTCCTTCAGTATAAAAACGGCAACGAGCAGAGCAGTCGGTTGAATTTCCGAATTTGCGAATTTAAGTGTTCAGTTAGAGTGTTTCCTTACGAATTAAAAAAGTATCAGTGTTATATAAAAGTAAATCTATCTATATAGAATAAAATCTAACGCGAATAATAAAAAAATATATCGTGTTTATTGTCGATCAAAGATTCAAAAATGGACATGAATAGGAGATTATTCCAGGATTTTCCTCTGCATGAAACATGCCTTCATGGAACGTTCGAGTCCCTGAAAAAAATGGTGAAATCTGGCAAGTTTTTCATCGACTGCGAAAGTCCAACTGGCGTTACACCTATGGGAATAGTCGCAGTGAGATTATACGTATATCGGCCCCAGGATGTGGATTCAAGATCTGTTAGGGAATATGAAAGGAAAATCATATTCCTTCTGCAGAATGGTGCCAATCCGTTGAAGAAATGGTGCGGAGGAACTATAGCCGACCTGATATTTCAAGGAGGAAGTGAGTAGATCTATTCAAATTACTATACCACGAATGACAAACTTATCTATTTATAGTTGACTATCCTATGATGAAAAAAAAATCATTAATAATTCCTTCTTATACTCAAAGTGCCCTCACCTCGATAATAAAAGTCAATAGGAAAAATTTGAGGGAAATAGTAAAAGATATAAATAGATACACTAAATGTGACCAATTTTTTTATTTGAGAAACAAAACCGTGAAAAAAAAAATGAATGCCAATTAAGAGCATAAAAAAAGATACCAAAAATTCAAAGAACCCAACTCATGAAACTAAGTTGGACGCTACCTAATAAATATTTGGACGTTTGTAAAATGTAAAATAAAAGTATTCTTCATATTTTCTCGTATAATGCGCCGTTTTCTAGTAATTTGATGTTCAAAAATTGAAGAATATCTGTGAATTTTGAAAAATTGGGTACAGGGTGTCCGAGTTGAAGTGTCCCTATACCTTATTGTGAAAACTAAAGGAGCTAGAAAAAAAGGTTGAGAACAAAACTTGTGTGTAATCGATTAAATTTTCATTTTTTATAACTAACCTTAATACAAGGTGTTGATTATTTTGAGAAAAATGTATCTTTTAGTTGAATCTCCCTTTAAAATTGAAATAATTTGTTTTTATTGAGAGAGTACTGATTATGAGTAAAAGAGTATTTTGTCTTCCATTAGTCAATCAATATAATTAAATCCATCAAAAAAATCAAAGCTAGCAGCAACACTAATTAATAATTATCGTTGGTTCTTAAGGGAAAATGTACTTCTGCGTCCATATTTCTGAAACTATTCATATTACAGAAAAAGTTTAAATCAATTTTTTGCCCATTTTAACCTGCTCTACATGATGCACATGAAAAAAATATAGGTTGCCAATTGAAAAAATTAAATTTTGATTGAACTTCTATTTGAATTTTTAACTTTAATTTTTGAAGACCCATTTATCAGATTGCTAAAAAAAGAAATGTAACATATGAAACAATATGTTGACAAGAGTTGGACAAAATTTGGTTTTGATACATTCATTAGAAAAGTAGTATCAGCTATTTTAGTGAGCAACTAAAGCTGTCAAAATTTTAGGAAAAAGTCGAATATCTAAGAATCGGTGCTACATAAGACCATGGTTGTTAACCAAAGTTATATTAAAATTTGACAAGGAATTCAAAAATGCAATAATATACAGGGTGTTTCATTCAAAATAAGAAAGTTAATGCCAACAGGGAAAAACGCAGCAATCTGTATTAAGTTTCCACAATAAGGTATAGGGACACTTTAACTTGGACACCTTGTATTTTGGCCGAATACAACTCTGTTTAAAGATCCACTGATGACTGTCACAGATTTAGTTAGTTATTCTGCAGGATATTTTGTTTTTCAAGGGGTAGCACATTCCATTATGAAAACTTAAAAATGAATTTTTATCAGGGCCGAATCGGAGAAGAGTATGGGAAAAAATATTTCTTTTGACCTCAAGAATCTACTGTTAAAATATTTGTACGAGTCAAAGACTCACCCTGCATATAGGGTTTCCCACGGTGGGACGCCTACGGAGAACGGATCATGGATTCTTCTGAAAATTTGGTTACTAGGGTTTAGGGTTTACGCTTCTGATCTATCTGACTAAAATACTTTCAATATTGCGACGTTGCCGCTTTTACGAAAAATCAACTTTTTAACCTAACGAGAAAGAGGAAAATAAATGGCACATTACGGTCGTCTTTTTTCTAGAAATAGAAACTAATAATGCCATCAACTGCATTCCTCTATCTTCTTTTGTTTTTGAGTTATAGCCCAAAATTTAAACCTTAAGACATTTACGATGTACAGGACAAGTCAAATGAAAAATAGAAAAATCAATTTTCGGGAACATATTCTACGATGACATTAATCGAAAATCTAGTAGTAAACTTTTCGCTCAAACATAAAATTCTCAAATGCCACCACTTTTTTGGGTCTCCCAATAGAAGCAAGTTCTTTGTCATCCTCTTCAATCACAATCTATCTGATTGTGGAAATATTCAGCTGAAATATAAGTCTTTTAGATTCAGATGAAACATTATATAAATTCTCTTACATTGAATATGTTCGCTATCGTCTGACGTATTGTGGATTTTAGAATATCAGGGTATGACTATTTGAATGAGCGCACCTGAATTCTGAATAGCACTTCCTGAAACCCTCTGTCTCTTTTTTCAATCACTTTCGGCATTTTCGTAATAAAAATTGATATTAATTGTGGCAACGGCGTTATGACATTAACGACATTTCATGAGTGCCAACCTTACTATACTGCATTCAACATAATGTTATCAATGCATTAAGATGAACAGCCACAAATACGCGCCAGTTGTCCTACTAATTGTTTATTCATGTGAAATTTTTGTTCAAAGGTGAAGTTCATCTTGATTGAAACTTCCTTTAATTCCTTTTACTTATATTAATGAAAGATGGTTTTTGTTGAAGAATTTAACATTCTTCTAATTATCTGTTAATTACTTCGGGAGATACCCATTCCCAACCACTGCAACATATGCATTTCATCTTCGGGTTAATATTTTTGAAATCTACAACTGATGTAACTCAAACTTTAGCCAAAGAAGATAACGAACATTAACTCTCCTCAAGCTAGTGGATATTATGATATTATACTGATCTCTTGTATTTTCTATGCAAATAACTGGATTTAGTATACCTTCAATCAATTTGTATAAACTTCAATTATGTTCGTCACATATTTTCCGAAGAGATTCGGCATTGTGATAAAATACGTAATAACAGAATCTTTTACGTAGAACGGGCAACATAGCGTCCCAGCGAGCACAAAAACATCTCAGAGATGTTAAAAGTAAGAGATTTCGAGACATTGAACATCCACTGCGATGTTCTGTTTATACATGAATAGAACTTTTATAGAACAGCCAATGTCCGCCGCAGGCGGCTATTATATGAATGTCCCTGAGATGTCACAAAAAGAACTACTCAGAAGTTTTTTTGATAGCCTTTTCATGTACACAATAGAACATTTCTAAAGCGCTTTGCGCACACGAAATCGCTGTTTGTAAGACTTCATATGAAATTCTTTTGTGAGGCCTTTTTTTCTTTGATTTGAATGTTTGAGGATACCACATTCTATTTTAAATGAGCTACAAAGTTTTTAAATGGAATACAGAATACTATATAAGAATAAAAATATTTTAATGATACTCCAACAGGTACAAAAGGAAAAGAAATCACATTTCACATAAAAAATTGAACAACAAAAAACAATTGATAAATATTATATATTATACAGAAAAGGAGAATAAACAAAAAAATATATCACATTCAATAAAACAAACATAAAAAACCAAAGAGAAATATCACATTTAACATAAAAAAACCAGAAATAATAGAAAACAAACTGATTATAATATTAGATGTACCGAAAGGGAAAAAAAAAAATTATGAAAAATTTATTTTCCCTTCATTTTATCGTCCCTCCTCCTCTGGCTAATATGCCTAAACCAATCTTTGGCATTAAGTTCGAATACTTTCCTAGTGATTTGGAATTTTTTATGGATCACATCTACAAAATAAAAAGAACTCAAACAATTAATTCACAAAATATATGAAGGTTAAGATGATTTTTTCCAATTAAAATAACAGAGAAAATAGCTGCATGAAAGGATCTGGAAGATTTGAGTTGTATATAGCTCCTGAACAGGTTGATTTGCGAAACGATTTTATTTATTTAATTATTTGTACTGCTATTTAAAGATGAAACAATTTAAAGGAGTTTTCAAAAACAAGAACTTTTCTGGGACAATTTGAATTATTTTGTGATTCACAAGTGATGAATGATTATTATCATCGTCGGAAGAGTAATCTTACAATCTTGCAAAATATATCAACGGCAGAGATAGATTATCGAAATATGTTGAAATCCTCGATTATATGGCTTTAAACTTTATAAAGTTATTTCTTGAATAATTATAATAACCTTCCATATACCATTCGATTATTCCAACCAAAATTCAATGATCTCTTATACCTAGTCCCAAATACACAAATAATATTAACCACGCAGCGTGGATTATTTTGAGGTTATATGTATGTTTCTGGACATTATACTATACATTTAATTCATGTAATACTTACTTATTAATTGTATTTGGTTACTATGAAGAGATCGATCCTAAATTCACAATCAAAACCAACACAGAAGTGGTTAATATTATACAAATCACCAATCAACTTTCAACTCCGAACAGTCCACAGTCCAAACTACGAAGAAAGTGGAAATGGCGGCAAAATGAAATTGGTCAATTGTATATTGTTTATTTGGAATAAACCTCCCAAGGCAAACTATGCGACGGCAAGAGAAGATATCCACACGTTTACATTATTTTCAACTCGACAGTACCTCTCAGTAGGTAGACGAAGAAATGCCACAGATGGCACAGATCAGAACAAATAAAGATTTCCAATAGCCTTTGGAGACCTCTTTGGGAAGTGCATATTACGTTTCAAAGAAACATCCTCATGCCAACATTTTCGAAACATCCCAAAACATCCCTGGGATGTTTGTGCTCGCTGGGGTTGATTTAAAAACCAAAAATGTTTTGACAAGCGTCATAACCCCACATTTTCGTACTATACAGAGTGAAATGTGTCAAATTTCCATGGCCAACCGACTGCTAAAATAAAAGTGAATGGAGTATACGTTCTAGTTACAAAAACTTGAGAAAATTATTTCATGGCCAACCGACTGCTAAAATAAATGTGAATGGAGTATAGATTCGTGAACATAACGCTTTGTGAATCATTCTAATATTGTTTTTTATTTTCAGACCAATCAATGATACACTTGATGTTCAAGTATTTCGAAGATGTGGACACACCTCTGAATTCTTTCGGGCACACAGCGCTCATTTCGGCTATCCGAAGAGGATACTACAAAACTGCCGAAATTTTGTTGGGCATGAAAGCCGACGTCAACAAGGGATGCTTCGTTAAGGAGACACCTCTCCACCATGCAGCTTCTTCTGGCAGAGCAGATCTTTTCCATCTCCTGATAAAACATGGTGCAAGCATGGAGTTGAGGAGCGATTTGGGAGAAACTCCTCTTCATTCAGCTTGTTACCATGCGGAAGATGAGAAGATAATAAAGAAGTATATAGAGTGTGATCACAATTTGAACGCAACGGATAATGAAGGTTGCACACCGCTGCATAAACTCTTCATTAAATTCCCCGAAACATCGGCTGTGTCAGAAGAATTGGTGGAGGTGTTTCTGGACAGAGGAGCCGATTTGAATATCAAGGACTGCCGAGGACTGACCCCGCTCTCTTGGTGTATCAAGAAGAAAAATGCACCTGTAGCTTTGCTATTTCTCCGGAACGGTGCCAACTTAGATATTTCAGAAGAAGAAGCGGTGCCTGTTCTGAAATATCTAAGGGGGATTTTGTTAGAGGACACCCCGCTTGGACAGACCGTGCTCAAATATATCGCTCTGGAGATCTCGAAGGGCACCAAAATCAACAGAGCTCTGGAGGAATATTTGAGCCAGCAGGAAGGTGTAACTCAATATCTGACAAAATGTTACCGGGAAATAGAGAAGCTCAGGAAAAGAAAAATCAGGAACACCAGCGTCAATTATTGGAGGCTTCTAACGAAATCTGTAGCGGAGTTAGCAAGGTACGCTAATAACCCTTCAATAATTGGCGCAATGAGAAAATACAGAGTGGGGACTTATCCAATTTACGGTCGAGAGATCGCCTATAAGTTTGCCAAGGCAAAAAGGCGACAAAAACTTATGGCAGTTTCATCGGATATGTTCAACCGATATTGGGAGGGAAAAATGCCATCACTTTTTGTGAAAATGGTGACGGATCATCTCTCCATAAGCGACATGGAAAATGTTAAGACTGCCAGACAGTAATATAATTAATAATAATGTAATATATGTAAACACCTCATTGTAAATAACTATGTAAATACCTTATTGTAAATAACTATGTAAATAATTGTTAATATCAACCATTATGTAAATAATTATGTGAATACAGTTATGTAAATAATAATGTACCTAAATAACTATAAAATATTGTTAATAACTCTATATGTAAATACACCATTGTGAATAATTGATATATATTTTGTTATCCTTTCAGTCCAAGAGGCAGAGTCAAAAAAGTCTCTGAATTTATTGAGCCTGTTTTTTTCTCAGGTGATTACGATCATAATATACATACATAATAAACATCATAAACATAATAATACGACATAATAAAATCAATTTCTCAAAGCTGAAACTTTATAAACTTTTATTTTTTGGTATTTTAATCAAAACTATGATAGTCAGTCAACGTTCAATCGGAACACAGCTGGTCAGTCAGCTTCAATGTGCGTAGCGTCGTTTCTAAGGGTGCAATTCGTTTATTGAGCTTGAATTTTTTTTGACTACTACTTACTATATTATTAATAAATAAAATGGTCATTCAGCCATTCCGTAGAACAACAACTCTCAGTCAGTGGATGAGAAATTAAATTTATTAATAAATGCGACACATCCGTGTCGCAATTGTGCCTTAAAATCTCTGAAATAAAATTCGTTCGAAATCAACAGTGTACTCAACGGACGCAGGTATACGTACAGGTAAGAACTCATTGATTTCCGAACCTTTTCAACTAATAATAAAAGAATGATTACGCGCCTAAACAGAGAGGCACAGAATACAATAATAAGGATAAATTCAGATGCATACCACCCGCCGATATGAATATCAACAAGTGTTACGATCTGAATTGAACTAGCCAATTTGCCATCGTCAAGGCCCCCAAATGGAGTACGCTCCATCGAAGAATTTATTATTGTACCGCCGGCATCATGTCTGCCGTGATCTGAACGTGTTCCCAGACTCAATTTGTCATACGTCTGTTGTTCGCAAAGCGAATCGGCGTACTTAATTAGGGAAAATATGCTATTGTCTTCGTCTTAGTTTCTATCTGGAGGGGATTGAATCGGACACCGTTTCATATTGGGTGGCGCTCTGGGTGAATGTATAGTACCCAGTAGCAATTGCCAATATTGAATAAAGTTCCATCAATTCCAAACGTTCTCCATCGTGGAAAAATGCTATGTTGCTCTGATTAGGTCAAATGAGACCGAAACCATGGTCAGCATCTGCTTTTCTTCGATTGAGCGTACTCCATTTGGGGGCCTTGACGATGGCAAATTGGCTAGTTCAATTCAGATCGTAACACTTGTTGATATTCATATCGGCCGGTGGTATGCATCTGGATTTATCCTTATCATTTTCAACTAACTTTCATTTAATTCATTAAGGATAAAAAGATGTAAATAATCATCACATAATTCATCATCTGAATCTTCCATATCATTATTCTGACTATCGTGATCTGACACGTCAAGCTCAGGTGTTGCAGAATCTAAAAAATCAATAAATTCATTTAAAAAAATATTTTTGTGATTGTTTGATTCAGATGAGGATATTTCTGTAACAGTATTTTCTTGTTGATTAATAACATCCTGTACAAGTTCTGGTAATTGATCGCCTTCGAACCAAACAAACTCATATTTCTCATCCACCAATTTGCAGCCGTAGTCAGAAGGAGATTAGGAGATAGCTCCGTTGGAATTTGAGGGTGAGCATTACGCCAAATATTTGTATTGTAATGAAGCTCGCTCTTAAGAACTGCTGCATCAATTCTAACTGGCATGGTGACATACTCGACCCATCTACATTCCTTATTTTAATTTCAAAAGGATCGTTTGTGGTGCTTAGACATTTATACGTCTTTGAAAGTAAAACGAATCTTGCTTCGTCAATTGAAGGGTACAGGGAAAAAACCATTGATGTCAATTTTTGTCCGAAAATGAGTTAGACACACCATTCGATTCAGAATGAAAAGTAGTATATTATAGTACATTAAAACAGGCATGAAACTAGCTCAGTCATACGTTGAATCGCTTCCTAAGATTTACCGTGCAGGGAAAGAACTAAGTCATTTCATGTAATATGTAATGCACTCATTTTATGTATAATAATATTAATAATGTTCATTTCGAAAACAATAGTATTTAATTTGTCATATTTTAAATAATATGAACGGATTTTGAAGTTGAAAACGCGTTTTTCTCAGCTATAAGGAAAATTGACATCGATGGTTGTTTCCCTGTACCCTTCAATTGATTTTATATTTTTCAAGCCGTATAAACTGCAAACAAATTCTTGAACCTTATTGAACATATTATTCTGATTGATTTCATCTGCAAGTCCAAGGTCAGCGAATGTTTATTGAAAATCTTCGCTTTGATTCATTATCTGCAGAGGTAATTTTTACCTTTCTTGTAAAAAGCTGGGTTAAAATTACATCCAGTCAAATCATCCAGTCCAGGAAGAGCATAGCAAACAGAATTTCTCAATTTTCGATGCATTCTACTGACATTAATCATTCTTTGATGATTTCCAGTTCCAACTTCTATCTACGCGCATTGAAGCTGACTGACCAGCTGTTGACTGACTATCATAATTTTGATTAAAATACCAAAAAACAAAAGTTTATAAAGTTTCAGCCTTAATAAATTGATTATATTATGTCGGTGATCACGACATGTTTGACCGCGCACCGGAGGCACATATGTTCTAACATCCACTTGACTGACCGCAGCATTTTATTGTATATTATGATTGTAATCACCTGAGAAAAAACCAGGCTTAATAAATTCAGAGACTTTTTTTGGCTCTGCCTCTCCATCTATTTGAACAGTGCTTGAAAATATATGAATGGGTTTTGTATATATATATATATTTTTTTTTTGATAAACGGCATAATAATTTTTAACATCAAACAATAATTATAGCATATGTATGAAATAAAGTTTTAGTAGATGTTAGCGTAAACAGGGTACTATACGGAGGATGTATATATCTAGTTAGCCTAGACCAGTTCCATGCATAAAAAATATTACGTTACCATAGCAACCAACAATAACTCATTAAAAGTGTCAGTGCGAAGTTGGAGGTCAAAAAAGTAAACCACAGTTACGCAATAAATTAAAAGAAAGAAGATGTCCACCGAAATTGTGAAAATCGAAAAATTGGAGTATAGAGCCATCATCAAGTACCTGTATTTAAAAGGGTTAAGAGGTGAGCAAATTTGAATTGAATTACTAGAACACCTTCCTTATTCAATAGATTTAGCTCCATCCGACTATCTCTTTCCTTACTGAAAAAAAGTTTGAAAGGCCGTAAATTTTCTTGCAACGAGGAGGTAATAAAAGCTGTGGAGGTCTGGTTTGCAGAGCAAGAAGAAACATTATTTTGAGAGGTCTAGAGACATTGCAGGTTCGCTGTAATGAATGTATCCAATTAAGAGGAGAATATGTTGAGTAATAAAATATTTTGACATTGAAATTTTGTTTGGTTCAATAGTAGGCTAAGAATTTCTCAATATATCCTCGTACCTACAATTTGGCGTATGATTCAAGAGCTTAGGGAAAACCCCCAGTAAAAAAACACTTTCTCTCCGAGAATGTAGTGGATTGAAAGAAATGAAATTGTTTACGAAATGAGCTGAAATATTTTATATCGAAGGGCATCTTGCAGTGCAAAAAATGATCTTTTCTTCGACAAAAAGGAAAATCCAGTAAGTCTACTCCTATAGATAACAGAAACTTTTATCTGAAATAGAGATAAAACAAAAGCAGAAAAGGGTAAAATAATAAAATTAGATTCAGTATGTCAGATTTACCTAAAATGAATAACCCAATTCGAAAAAGATCCGAAAACTGCGGGTATATCCCTAAAACAATCATGAATGGGACAATCATGATTAACCTGATGATTTATGGTTTCTTCTGGTTCCCCGCATTCACAACTAGGGCTTTCAATTGAATTTCACCTTAAATGCATACTATTGCAACGTCCGTGACCTGTTCTTATACGATTCAGAATATACATATTTTCCTGGGAAGATCAAAAAATCAGAAACTCCAACTAATTCTTGGTTGGAAATAGTTCACCTATTCCATTCAGACAAATGTCCTTGTCCTTACATTCGAATGAAGAAAAGAGTTGGACCATAAAGGTTTACGCGACTTCAGTCTTGGAATCGTATTTTCTGGTATGTAGGACAGAATTGGAAATGAGTCGGGAAAGCATTGAGATTTATTTCAGGAATTCATAACCGTAGTCTGTCTACGAATATGAGGTACAATTTTTGAAAGAACTGGTAACCTTTGACTGGGTGAAGATCTAAAAGTTGCAGTTAAAAATTCTTATGGGAAAATTTAACAGTGCATCAATACTTTGCACATGATCACTATTAACCCAAATGGAGCAACAATATTCAGCAGCCGAAAAAACCAGAGCTAGGGCTGCCGTTCGAAGAGTAGCTGCATCAGCACCCCATGAAGTACCAGCTAGTTTATGCAGGATATTATTCCTAGTTTTTTTTTTTAACTTCAGACGCAAATTTTCAGAATGAGCTTTGAAATTCAACGAGGAATCCAGCTAACTCTTAGATATCGAGGATTGAAGTTATGTTCCAATAAAGAATTTTCAGAAACTATACCCAATTTTCTATATTTTCGATGATTATTCAAATGGAAACGCGGTTTTATTTGGGTTAGGACGCAAACGCCACTCGAAGAAGTTATTCCTCAAAATTTCTAAATCTGTAGATAGATTATTCTCTATGCATCTTGAATCAGGATAAAGGAATGCTAGAGCGATATCATCAACGTACAATAAATGTCTCAGAAGATGTAGTAGTTATATCACACAGATATATAAACTGAAAAAAAGAGGTGCTAAAACCGATCCTTGTGGAAGACCATTATTCAAAATTTTGAAATTGTTATCATCAACAAAAACACGAAACCTTCTATCTACTTGAAATCGGCGCATTATACGAGAAAATATGAAGAATACTTTTCTTTTACCAAACGTTCAAATATTCATCAGATAGCATCCAACTTAGTTTCAAGAGTTGGGTTCTTTGAAGTTTTGGTATTTTATGGTACGTAATGGTCATAATCAGAAAACTGGGAGACGTGGATGATATCTTGTGTTCGAAAAAGATTAATGAAAAACTATATTGCCAAATTCATTCCATTCGATAAAACCGTTTGTGAGATAAAATTATAAATAACATTTTTTTTTTGGGTTTTTCAACAACCTGTATTTTTTAAACAGAACCGATTCGGAAAAAATGGCAAGGGAAAAAATTGTATCTTTTGACCTCAAGAATCTACTGTTAAAATACTTGTACGTGTCAAAGACTCACCCAGTATTAACTTCAGGAATATCTTCCCACTGTACTTCTTCAGAATCCTCCAGTCTTGAAGGTTGACATTCTGAAAAATCCAACAATTACACTACATTACAATATAGTTACGAAAGACTACATACCTTCTGGAATAGATTGAGAAACTGCTCTTACCGTTTCTCCCAAAATATTTTTCCACTAAAGCTGATGCTGTTACTTAATGATGACTGTTAATAATGGGTTCAATAAATAAAGAAAGAAGGTGGACAATAAAATATATAGAATACATACCCTCCTTCTTGAATGATGTTTCATCACATGTTTCACCAAATTTTTCGTAGAAGAATAATATTTATGTCTTTCTCATTAATCAATAATGATGTTTTTGTGGATGGAAAAACAACACCGAATGCAGAAAGACAGTTTCTCTCTGTTCTAAATAATCACGCGGATTACTGATGGAAGTTTCAATCAAAACGGATTTTGAATTTAATTATTCAAGGATTCTAGATAATATATTCAAAATAAACTGAAATATTTTCTTCTGAAGGGGTTGCATCGTCTCATCCTGAAAATTGAAGAAAACGGATATATAAAATGGGACTCGATTTTCATTACAAAAAAAAAACCAGTATCATTACAGTAGGTACCTATTTAAATATTATATCATATTCTACGATAGGTACAAATAAATAGGAATATGGAAATAAAATATGAAAATCATTTCATAAATGTGATGGAAAAACCAAACAACCAAAAACTGTACTAGAACTTCGTTTTCCATGATATTGATTTATCAAATTAATGTTTGTATTATATGCAAAACAGAAGGAAGAAAACATTCGCGAAAATTCTGGAAAACTTATTTTCCGAAACTACCGGTAATTGAAATAACATGACTAATCATACAATTTCATGAGTTATATTACTTAAATTTCCCAAAAGAATCGTTATATTCTATAAACAGGGTGAGTCGTTGACTCATACAAATATTAACAGTAGATTATTGAAGCCAAAAAACACATTTTTCTTTCAACATATTTTTCGAATCGGCCCTGATAAAAAGATATAGCTATTTTAAGTTTTCATAATGAGCTATGCCACCCCTTGAAAAACAAAATTACCTTGGGAATAACTGACTGAATCTACGACACTACATATCTATGGATCTTTCAAACAGAGTTGTATTCAGCCAAAGTACCCAATTTTCAAAATTTCACAGATACTTTTTAATTTTTGAACGTCAAATTACTCGAAAACGGCGCATTATATGAGAAAATTTGAGGAATACTTTTATTTCAAGCGTCCAACTTAGTTTCAAGAGTTGGGTTTTTTGAATTTTTGGTATTTGTATGGTACGTTATGGTCATAATAAGAAAACTGGAAGACGTGGGTGATATCTTGTGTTCGAAAAAGATTCATAAAATAAGTGAAAAACTATTTTCCAAAATTCATAGAATTCAATAAAGCTGTTTATGGGATATAACTATAAAAATAACATTTTTTTATGGTTCCTTTTGACCTCAAGAATCAACTATTGAAATATCGACATCCCGACTCGTAGGTCGGGATTGAAAATATAATAATTCTTTGGCCCTCCTAAGCCTTCGTACTATTTCGATAATCCGGATTTTCTCTTGTTCATGACTGAATTCAATTTTTATTCGATTTAGAATATGGAGAAAAAGTCATTCTTTCCCTACAATCTTGATTTGATGACGACTAGTTTCAAAACCTTCAAAATGGTCTCATTTTCAATTCAAATCTACAAGTATCAACAAATCAAAACACAAGAAAAAAATTTAAAGGTAAAAAACACTTACATACAAGCTACAATGGTCAGGTAATAAAAAACAAATCTTGCGTCATATAATCAAAAAGAAAAAACTTCAAGTTCAGAGCAACCAGGCAGATAGTATAATAAGAACAACAAGATTGACAAAAAATACAATTCATAATAACATTCCTGAATTTAAAACAATGAAGCGACATCTGATTGAAAAACAAAATAACAAGATAACTCAAGACAGCAATATATTTTTACAGAACAACTAGAGACAAAGGAATCTACTACTAAAAAAACAAATAAAAAAGAATAAAAAACTAAATTTAGCCTATAAAGACTCTTCAATTATATTTGATTATATTTGAATGTTCCTACAGTTGACAATACTACACAGATTAATAAACCAAATACCTAGATCTTTTAGGTTCATCAATAATTTTTCTTATAAAATAGGCAAAATTTTCAGACCTTTTGTAAATATATCCTTCAAAACTATGTAACAACACTTTGAACAATAGATTATTGAATTATAAGGATAAAGTTGAATCTGTGGATCGTAGTGGTGTCTATATACCAATTCTCATGCAATTCTTGTGATGCATTTTAAATAGGACGAACTTTCAGAAGTTTTGAAAGGAACTCATTTGATATTCTCATTTTGATATGCATCTAGTTGATTGTAATCATACCTTCAACCAAGACACTAATTTTAAAATAATACACCAGGATAAGAATGGTCTCTTGTTAGATAATTTAGAAAATTTGGAGATCTTAGGGACTTATAAATGAGGAAAATATTTTAAATAACTAGATTGGTTACGATTTTACGATTTCACTTCAGTCTAAGTATTCTTCATTACTGCTATACCTACCTATTACTTGCGAGCCGATTATTGTTACTTTCTATATGAAAGTTTTTTATTCTTTTTTAATTGTGCTTCAGTAGAAGATTCCTTTGTCTCTCGTTGTTCTGTAAAAACATATTCCTGTCGTGAGTTACCTCGTTATCGTTTTTCAATTAGATGTCGCTTCATTGTTTCAAAATCAGGAATGTTATTATGAATTATATTTTTCGTCCACCTTGTTGTTCTTATTATACTATCTGACTGGTTGTTATGAAATTGAAATTTTTTCTTTTAGTTTATATGACGCAAGATTTGTTTTTGATTATCTGACCATTGTAGCTTGTAAGTGTTCTTTACCTTAATTTATTATCCTTGTGTTTAAATCTATTTGATGTTACTTGTAGCTTTGACTTGAAAATGGGATCATTCTGGAGGTCTCGAAACTAGTCGTAATCAAATAAAGATTGTGGGAAGAGAATGACATACTCTTGATGAATCACGCACATTTATCTTTCTATTTTTATTCGATTCTTTGAACTGCTACACATGTGAATTTTTTATAGACCAAGCTCAAAATCACAGACTAGGCTGTAGTCAAAATGCCGCTCCAAAATATTGACAGCCAGCTTTCTGAGTCATCGATAGAATTTCAGAGAATTTGGATGCAAAGCTCGCTCAGGTAAAATATTTTGTTCGAAAGTATGAAAGTATTTCCAAGAACTGATGAGGAATAATGAACCGTTGTAAATTTTCAGGGATTACCTATGCCCAAAATATCGAAAGTGTATGAGTTTTGGTCCACGTTTATGACCGTAACTGTATTTTTCTGACGAGATAAGTACCTTATCTAGTGAAATTATATGACTCCAGTCTTCAGTGAATGGAACCTACTATCCTTTCAGTAATTTTGAGTATGGTAAATCTTTTGTTATTCAGCAGGTATAGAAAGTTTAACTATTATAGTAAATTTCCATAACCTTCGCAACTTTACATTTCGAAAATATTGGTGGTTCTTCACTTCTTCCTTCAGTATAAAAACGGCAACGAGCAGAGCAGTCCGTTTAATTTTCGAATTTGCGAATTTAAGTGTTCAGTTAGAGTGTTTCCGTACGAGTTAAGAAAGTATTAGTGTTTTACAAAAGTTAAATCTATATAGAATAATATCTAACGCGAATAATAATAAAATATATCTTGTTTATTGTCGATCAAAAATTCAAAAATGGACATGAATAGGAGATTATTCCAGGATTTTCCTCTGCATGAAACATGCCTTCATGGAACGTTCGAGTCCCTGAAAAAAATGGTGAAATCTGGCAAGTTTTTCATCGACTGCGAAAGTCCAACTGGCGTTACACCTATGGGAATAGTTGCAGTGAGATTATACGTATATCGACCCCAGGATGTGGATTCAAGATCTGTTAGGGAATATGAAAGGAAAATCATATTCCTTCTGCAGAATGGTGCCAATCCGTTGAAGAAATGGTGCGGAGGAACTATAGCCGACCTGATATTTCAAGGAGGAAGTGAGTAGATCTATTCAAATTACTATACCACGAATGACAAACATATCTATTTATAGTTGACTATCCTATGATTAAAAAAAAAATCATCAATAATTCCTTCTTATACTCAAAGTGCCCTCATCTCGATAATAGAAGTCAATAGGAAAAATAGGGTAAAAGTAAAAGATATAAATAGATATGGGTACACTAAGTGTGACCAATGTTTTTATTTGGGAAACAAAAACAATACCGTGAATAGAAATAAATGCTTCATCCCATTAAGAGCATGAAAAATATACCAAAAATTCAAAGAACCCAATAAAAAATAAGGAAGTTATTCAGCTTCATTGAAAATTACAATTTCCCAATTTTCCCTCATAACTCAAAATCTATGACCGTTAGGCTGGATCTGTTTTCAGATTTGGAATAGGAAGGAAAAAAGAGCTAGAGAATGTGTCATCCGTTTTCTTCTAGCTGCTATAGTTCTCGAGATCCCTTCAGTAGACAACGAATTTTGCCCACCCTGTACAGTGATAAAAAGATATAGTCATTTTTTAAGTTTTCATAATGAGCTGTGCCACCCCTGGAGAAACAAAATTGCCTTAAGAATAACAAGCTAAATCTATGACACTACACATTTGTCAATCTTTTAAACAGAGTTGTATTCAGCCAAAGTAGCTAATCGATACTTTTCGATTTTTGAACATCAAATTACTCGAAAACGGCGCATTATACGAGAGAATATGAAGAATACTCTTATTTTAAAAAACGTTCAAATATTCATTATATAGCGCCCAAGAGTTAGGTTCTTTAAATTTTTGGTATTTTCATGGTACGTAATGACCATAATCGGAAAACTGGAAGACGTGGGTGATATCTTGTGTTCGAAAAAGATTCAACATATAAATGAAAAACTATATTCCGAAATTCATTTCATTCGATAAAACCGTTTGTGAGATAGAACTGAAAATAACATTTTTTTTTGGGGTTTTTCAACAACCTGTATCTTTTAAACCGAGCCGATTCGGAAAAATTGTAAAGGATAAAAGTGTTTCTTTTGACCTAAAGAATCTACTGCTGAAATATCTGTACGAGTCAAAGACTCACCCTGTATAGAAAAATTCAAAAATATTTCTACACATCTTGACATGAGTCCACAATCCACCTTGATGACCTCATTTTACAGTTTCCGTTTGTCGCATTCTTATATCGGGACACCAAGTAGATTCGTGAACATAACGCTCTGTGAATCATTCTTATATTGTTTTTTATTTTCAGACCAATCAATGATACACTTGATGTTCAAGTATTTCGAAGACGTGGACACACCTCTGAATTCTTTCGGGCACACAGCGCTCATTTCGGCTATACGAAGAGGATTCTACAAAACTGCCGAAATTTTGTTGGGCTTGAAAGCCGACGTCAACAAGGGATGTGGAGACACCTCTCCACCATGCAGCTTCTTCTGGCAGAGCAGATGTTTTCCATCTACTGATGAAACATGGGGCAAGCATGGAGTTGAGGAGCGATCTGGGAGAAACTCCTCTTCATTCAGCTTGTTACCATGCGGAAGATGAGGAGATAATAAAGATGTATATAGAGTGTGATCACAATTTGAACGCAACCGATAATGAAGGTTGCACGCCGCTGCATAAACTCTTCATTAAATTCCCCGAAACATCGGCTGTGTCAGAAGAATTGGTGGAGGTGTTTCTGGACAGAGGAGCCGATTTGAATCTCAAGGACTGCCGAGGATTGTCCCCACTCTCTTGGTGTATCAAGAAGAAAAATGCACCTGTAGCTTTGATATTTCTCCGGAACGGTGCCAACTTAGATATTACAGAACAAGAAGCGGTGCCTGTTCTGAAATATCTAAGAAGGATTTTGTTAGAGGACACCCCGCTTGGACAGACCGTGCTCAAATATATAGCTCTGGAGATCTCGAAGGGCACCAAAATCAACAGAGCTCTGGAGGAATATTTGAGCCAGCAGGAAGGTGTAACTCAATATCTGACAAAATGTTACCGGGAAATAGAGAAGCTCAGGAAGAGAAAAATCAGGAACACCAGCGTCAATTATTGGAGGCTTCTAACGAAATCTGTAGCGGAGTTAGCAAGGTACGCTAATAACCCTTCAATAATTGGCGCAATGAGAAAATACCGAGTGGGGACTTATCCAATTTACGGTCGAGAGATCGCCTATAAGTTTGCCAAGGCAAAAAGGCGACAAAAACTTATGGCAGTTTCATCGGATATGTTCAACCGATATTGGGAGGGAAAAATGCCATCACCTTTTCTGAAAATGGTAACGGACCATCTTTCTATAACCGACATGGAAAATGTTAAGACTGCCGGACAATAATATTATTCATAATAATATAACATATGTAAATACCTTATTGTAAATAACTATGTAAATAATTGTTAATATAAACCTCTATGTAAATAATTATGTGAATACAGTTATGTGAATTATTATGTACCTAAATAACTATGAAATATTGTAAATACACCATTGTGAATAATTGATATATATTTTGTTATCCTTTTAGTCCAAGAGGCAGAGTCAAAAAAGTCTCTGAATTTATTAAGCCTGGTTTTTTCTCAGGTGATTACAATCATAACATACAATAAAATGCTGCGGTCAGTCAAGAGGATGTTAGGCTGAAATTTATAATTTTTTGTTTTTTGGTATTTTAATCAAAATTATGATAGTCAGTCAACGTCCAATCGGAACACAGCTGATCAGTCACCTTCAATGTGCGTAGAGTCGTTTCTAAGGGTGCAATTCGTTTATTGAGCTCGAATTTTTTTTAAATACTACTTACTATATTATTAATAAATAAAATGGTCAGTCAGCCATTCCGTAGAACAACGCCCCTCAGTCAGTGGATAAGAAATTGAATTTATTAATAAATGTTATTATCATAATCATTCAAAGTAACGCATTTAATCTAATAAGGCACTTACGTGTCGCAATTGTGCCTTAAAATCTCTGAAATAAAATTCGTTCGAAATCAACAGTGTACTCAACGGACGCAGGTATACGCACAGGTGAGAACTCATTGATTTCCGAATTTTCAACTAATAATAAAAGAATGATCACGCCTAAACAGAGAGGCACTGAATACAATAATAAGGATAAATTCAGATGCATACCACCCGCCGATATGAATATCAACAAGTGTTACGATCTGAATTGAACTAGCCAATTTGCCATCGTCAAGGCCCCCAAATGGAGTACGCTCCATCGAAGAATTTATTATTGTACCGCTGGCACCTGTCTGCCGTGATCTGAACGTGTTCCCAGACTTCTCAATTCGTCATACGTCTGTTGTTCGCAAAGCGAATCGACGTACTTAATTAGGAAAATATGGGACATATGCTTTTGTCTTCGTCTTGGTTTCTATCTGGAGGGGATTGAATCGGACACCGTTTCATATTGGGTGGCGCTCTGGGTAAATGTATAGTACCTAGTAGCACTTGCCAATATTGAATAAAGTTCCATCAATTCCAAACGTTCTCCCTCGTGGAAAAATGCTATGTTGCCCTGATGAGGTCAAATGAGACCGAAACCATGGTCAGGTCAGCATCTGCTTTTCTTCGACGGAGCGTACTCCATTTGGGGGCCTTGACGATGGCAAATTGTCTAGTTCAATTCAGATCGTAACACTTGTTGATATTCATATCGGCGGGTGGTATGCATCTGAATTTATCCTTATTATTTTCCACCAATATTCATTTAATTCAATAAGGATAAAAAGCTGTAAATAATCATCACATAATTCAACATCTGAATCTTCCATATCATTATTCTGACTATCGTGATCTGACACGTCAAGCTCAGGTGTTGCAGAATCTAAAAAATCAATAAATTCATTAAAAAAAATATTTTTGTGATTGTTCAATTCAGATAAGGACATTTCTGTAACAGTATTTTCTTGTAAAGGTTGAATAATAACATCCTGTACAAGTTCTGGTAATTGATGGCCTTTGAACCAATCAAACTCATATTTCTCATCCACCAATTTGCAGCCGTAGTCAGTAGGAGATAGCCCCGTTGTAATTTGAGCGTGAGCATTACGCCAAATATTTGTAATGAAGCTCTTAAGAACTGCTGCATAAGGAATGTAGATGTCGAGTATGCCAATGGTGGCATACTCGACAGATCTACATTCCTTATTTTAATTTCAAAAGGATCGTTTGTGGTGCTTAGACATTTATACGTCTTTGAAAGTAAAACGAATCTTGCTTCGTCAATTGAAGGGTACAGGGAAAAAACCATTGATGTCAATTTTTGTCCGAAAATGAGTTAGACACACCATTCGATTCAGAATGAAAAGTAGTATATTATAGTACATTAAAACAGGCATGAAACTAGCTCAGTCATACGTTGAATCGCTTCCGAAGATTTACCGTGCAGGGAAAGAACTAACGATGTCGCTCGATATATGGAAAGTAAAATCTCACTTTCTCATATAATGCACTCATTTTATGTTTAATAATATTAATAATGTTCACTTCGAGAACAATAGTATTTAATTTGTCATATTTCAAATAATATTTGAAGTTGAAAACGCGTTTTTCTCAGCTATAAGGAAAATTGACATCGATGGTTGTTTCCCTGTACCCTTCAATTGATTTTATTTTTTTCAAGCCGTATAACAAATTCTTGAACCTTATTGAACATATTATTCTGGTTGATTTCATCTGCAAGTCCAAGGTCAGCGAATGTTTATTGAAAATCTTCGCTCTGCAGTATCTGCAGAGGTTTTTTTTTACCTTTCTTGTAAAAAGCTGGGTTGAAATTACATCCAGTCAAAGCATCCAGTCCAGGAAGAGCATTGCAAACAGAATTTCTCAATTTTTAATGCATTCTACTGACGTTAATCATCCTTTGATGATTTCCAGTCCAACTTTTACTACGCGCATTGAAGCTGACTGACCAGCTGTTGACTGACTATCATAATTTTGATTGAAATACCAAAAAACAAAAGTTTATAAAGTTTCAGCCTTAAGAAATTGATTTTATTATGTCGGTGATCACGACATGTTTGACCGCGCACCAGAGGCACATGTTCTAACATCCACTTGACTGACCGCAGCATTTTGTTGTATATTATGATTGTAATCACCTGAGAAAAAATCAGGCTTAATAAATTCAGAGACTTTTTTTGGCTCTGCCTCTCCGTCTATTTAAACAGTGCTTGAAAAGGTTTTGTATATATATATATATTTTTTTTTTGATAAACGGCGTAATAATTTTTAACATCAAACAATAATTTTAGCATATGTATGAAATAAAGTTTTAGAAGATGTTAGCGTAAACAGGGTACTATACGAGGATGTATATATCTAGTTAGCCTAGACCAGTTCCATGCATAAAAAAATATTACGTTACCATAGAAACCAACAATAACTCATTAAAAGTGTCAGTGTGAAGTTTGAGGTAAAAAAAAACCACTGTTACGCAATAAATTATAAGAAAGAAGATGTCCACCGAAAAATTGGAGTATCGAGCCATCATCAAGTACCTGTATTTAAAAGGTTTAAGAGGTAAGAAGATTTATAAAGATATGCTTAATACCCTTTTGGTGATCAATATCCTTAGTATGCGACCATGAAAAATTGCTGCAAGCTTCAAAAGTGGTAAATTTTCCATTGAAGATGATGACCGATCGGGAAGGCCAGTTTCTGTGTCAGTCCCCGAAAATATCAATGCAGTTCATGACATGATTTTATCAGACCGTCTAATTGCGCTAAAACAGATATCTGAAGAACTAAATATTTCATACCTTAGCGTTCATCATCTAGTTCACGTCAATTTGGACATGAGAAAAATTGCTGCAAAATGGACCCCCTAATGTTTGAATGTTGACCAAAAGCGTGCAAAGGTAGAAGCATAGCGTTCGATCTGTGTTCGATTTGAAAACGATGTAGATTTCTTAAGCCGAATTGTTACTATGGATGAAACTCGGGTACATTTCTACGATCCAGAAACAAAGTAACAATCGATGGAATGGCGACACTCTGGTTCTCCAAGACCTGAGAAGTTTCGTGTCCAAAAATCTGCTGGGAAAGTTCTTGCTTAAGTATTTTGGGATTGCTATGGAGTAATCATGATTTATTTTTTGGATAAGGGTAGAACAATAACCGGAAATTTCTATTCGACATAACTGTCCACTCGACGGGAAAAAATTAAAGAGAAAAGGCGCGGAAAGCTATCCAAAGGTGTTCTGTTTTTGCAGGACAACGCCCCTGCACACAAATCTCATGTTGCCATGCAAAAAAATCGTGATTGAGTGTTTTAATTACTAGAACACCCATCTTATTCAATAGACTTAGCTCCATCCGACTATCTCTTTCCTCAACTAAAAAAAAGTTTGAAAGGTCGTAAATTTTCTTCCAACGAGGAGGTAATAAAAGCTGTGGAGGTCTCGTTTGCAGAGCAAGAAGAAACAATACTTTGAGAGGTCTAGAGACGTTGCAGGTTCGCTGTAATGAATGTCTCCAATAAAGAGGTGAATATGTTGAGTAAAATAAAATATTTTGACATTGAAATTTTATTTGGTTCAATAGTAGGCTAAGAATTTCTCAATTTATCATCGTACCTACAATTTGGCGTGTGATTCAAGACCTTAGGAAAAACCCCCAGTAAAAAACACTTTCTCTCCGAGAATGTAGTAAGAAATGAAATTGAAATGAGCTGAAATATTTTATATCGAAGGGCATCTTGCAGTGCAAAAAATGATCCTTTCTTCGACAAAAAGGAAAATTCTTATGGGAAGATTTAGCAGTGCATCAATACTTTGCACATGATCACTATTAACCCAAATGGGGCAACAATATTTAGCAGCCGAAAAAACCAGAGCTAGGGCTGCCGTTCGAAGAGTAGCTGCATCAGCACCCCATGAAGTAAGAGCTAGTTTATGCAGGATATTATTCCTAGTTTTTTTTTTTAACTTCAGACGCAAATTTTCAGAATGAGCTTTGAAATTCAACGAAGAATCCAGCTAACTCCTAGATATCTAGGATTAAAGTTATGTTCCAATAAAGAATTTTCGAAAACCATACTCAATTTTCTATATTTTTGATGATTATTCAAATGGAAACGCGGTTTTATTTGGGTTAGGACGCAAACGCCACTCGAAGAAGTTATTCCTCAAAATTTCTAAATCTGTAGATATATTATTTTTTATGCATCTTAAATCAGGATGAAGGAATGCTAGAGCGATATCATCAACGTACAATAAATGTCTCAGAAGATGTAGTGGTTATATCACACAGATATATAAAATGAAAAAAAGAGGTACTGAAACCGATCCTTGTGGAAGACCATTATTCAAAATTTTGAAATTATTATCATCAACAACAATACGAAACCTTCTATTTACTCGAAAACGGCGCATTATACGAGAAAATATGAAGAATACTTGTATTTTACAAAACGTTCAAATATTCATCAGATAGCATCCAACTTGGTTTAAGGAGTTGGGTTATTTGAAGTTTTGGTATATTATGGTACGTAATGGTCATAATAATAAGAAAACTGGAAGACGTGGGTGATATCTTGTGTTCGAAAAAGATTCATAAAATAAGTGAAAAACTATTTTCCGAAATTCATGGAATTCAATAAAGCTGTTTGTGAGATAGAACTATAAAAATAACATTTTGTTATGGTTTTTCAACAGCATGTATCTATCTTTTGAACCAAGCCGATTCGGAAAAAAACGGTAAAGAAAAAAAGTGTTCCTTTTGACCTCAAGAATCAACTATTGAAATATCGAGATCCCGACTCATAAGTCGGGATTGAAAATATAATAATTCTTTGGCTCTCCTAAGCCTTCGTACTTTTTCGATAATCCGGATTTCCTCTTGTTCACGTAGGTATAGCAGTAATGAGGAATACTTAGACAGAAGTGAAATCGTAAAATCGTAACCAATCTGTTTATTTAAAATATTTTCCTCATATTTTCTAAATTATCTAACAAGAAACCATTCTAATCCTGGTGTAATATTTTAAAATTAGGAATCTACTACTGAAAGCACAATTAAAAAAGAATAAAAAACTTTCATATAGAAAGTAACAATAATCGGCTCGCAAGTAATAGGTAGCTATTACTTGCGAGCCGATTATTGTTACTTTCTATATGAAAGTTTTTTATTCTTTTTTAATTGTGCTTTCAGTAGTAGATTCCTTTGTCTCTCGTTGTTCTGTAAAAACATATTCCTCTCGTGAGTTACCTCGTTATCGTTTTTCAATTAGATGTCGCTTCATTGTTTCAAAATCAGGAATGTTATTATGAATTATATTTTTCGTCCATCTTGTTGTTCTTATTATACTATCTACCTGGTTGCTCTGAACTTGAAGTTTTTTCTTTTAGATTATATGACGCAAGATTTGTTTTTGATTATCTGACCATTGTAGCTTGTAAGTGTTCTTTACCTTAATTTATTATACTTGTGTTTATATTTGATGTTACTCGTAGCTTTCACTTGAAAATGGGATCATTCTGGAGGTCTCGAAACTAGTCGTCATCAAATAAAGATTGTGGGAAGAGAATTACATATTCTTGATGAATCATGCACATTTATCTGTTCTTCAATTTATTTTTATTCGATTCTTTGAACTGCTACACATGTGAATTTTTTTATCGACCAAGCTCAAAATCACTGACTACAGACTGTAGTCAAAGTGCCGCTCCAAAATATTGACAGCCAGCTTTCTGAGTCATCGATAGAATTTCAGAGAATTTGGATTCAAAGCTCGCTCAGGTAAAATATTTTGTTCGTAAGTATGAAAGTATTTCGAAGAACTGTTGAGGAATAATGAACCGTTGTAAATTTTCAGGGATTACCTATGCCCAAAATATCAAAAGTGTATGAGTTTTGGTCCACGTTTATGACCGTAACTGTATTTTTCTGACGAGATAAGTACCTTATCTTTCAGTAATTTTGAATATGGCAAATCTTTTGTTATTCAGCAGGTATAGAGAGTTTAACTATTATAGTAAATTTCCATAACCTTTGCAACTTTACATTTCGGAAATATTGGTGGTTCTTCACTTCTTCCTTCAGTATAAAAACGGCAACGAGCAGAGCAGTCGGTTTAATTTTCGAATTTGCGAATTTAAGTGTTCAGTTAGAGTGTTTCCGTACGAGTTAAGAAAGTATCAGTGTTATACAAAAGTTAAATCTATATAGAATAATATCTAACGCGAATAATAATAAAATATATCGTGTTTATTGTCGATCAAAAATTCAAAAATGGACATGAATAGGAGATTATTCCAGGATTTACCTCTGCATGAAACATGCCTTCATGGAACGTTCGAGTCTCTGAAAAATATGGTGAAATCTGGCAAGTTTTTCATCGACTGCGAAAGTCCAACTGGCGTTACACCTATGGGAATAGTCGCAGTGAGATTATACGTATATCGGCCCCAGGATGTGGATTCAAGATCTGTTAGGGAATATGAAAGGAAAATCATATTCCTTCTGCAGAATGGTGCCAATCCGTTGAAGAAATGGTGCGGAGGAACTATAGCCGACCTGATATTTCAAGGAGGAAGTGAGTATATCTATTCAAATTACTATACCACGAATGACGAACATATCTATTTATAGTTGACTATCCTATGATTAAAAAAAATTCATTAATAATTCCTTCTTATACTCAAAGTGCCCTCATCTCTATAATAGAAGTCAATAGGAAAAATAGGGTAAAAGTAAAAGATATAAATAGATATGGGTACACTAAGTGTGACCAATGTTTTTATTTGGGAAAAAAAAACAAAACCGTGAAAAGAAATAAATGCTTCATCCCATTGAGAGCATAAAAAATATACCAAAAATTCAAAGAACCCAATAAAAAATAAGGGAGTTATTCAGCTTCATTGAAAATAACAATTTCCCAATTTTCGTTCATAACTCAAAATCTATGACCGTTAGGCTGGATCTGTTTTCAGATTTGGAATAGGAAGGAAAAAAGAGCTAGAGAATGTGTCATCCGTTTTCTTCTAGCTGCTATAGTTCTCGAGATCCCTTCAGTAGACAACGAATTTTGCCCACCCTGTACAGTGATAAAAAGATATAGTCATTTTTTAAGTTTTCATAATGAGCTGTGCCATCCCTGGAGAAACAAAATTGCCTTAAGAATAACAAGCTAAATCTATGACACTACACATTTGTCAATCTTTTAAACAGAGTTGTATTCAGCCAAAGTAGCTAATTTTTTAAAGTTCATCGATACTTTTCAATTTTTGAACATCAAATTACTCGAAAACGGCGCATTATACGAGAGAATATGAAGAATACTCTTATTTAAAAAAAAAATCGGAAAACTGGTCGACGTGGGTGATATCTTGTGTTCGAAAAAGATTCAACATATAAATGAAAAACTATATTCCGATATCCATTTCACCACCGTTTGTGAGAACTAAAAATAACATTTTTTTATGGTTTTCAACAGCCTGTATCTTTTAAACCGAGCCGATTCGGAAAAAATTGTAAAGAAAAAAGTGTTTCTTTTGACCTAAAGAATCTACTGTTGAAATATCTATACGAGTCAAAGACTCACCCTGTATAGAAAAATTCAAAAATATTTCTATAGTCTATCCAAATCCGAGAGGCCAGCGTAAACACACTGACTAACGCGTAATATTATTTAAGGTACTCCTCTTATTGGTCAAAGCTTCAGGAACGCCATGTTTGCAGGTGGGAGTAATGCAGAACCGCATTACGTTTGATTCATTGATTGTATGCGAATTGTTGTGCAGAACTGCAGAGATCATTCATTGCTTTTTCTTTCGTAAATTGGTTTATAGTTGTAGCAAGTTATTCAAGTTACAAGCATTTAAGATAATGTCAAGTACTGATACTGTTGAGGAATCGCGTGTTGACTTAAGTCCTCCAAAAAAGAGACGTCTGAAACGACACTTCAGTGCCGAGATAAAAGATATGATTTTGAATACTTATAAAATTGAGATTATTCAAAATGCAGGAATGTGTTTAAAGGACGTAGAACTCCGAGTTGCTGAGAGACTTGGCATTGGAGCTCGAAGTGTTAGGAGAATTATTTCCGAATACATAAATTCCGGTGTTCTATCACAGCCGGCAACAAATCAAAATCGGACCACCAAATGGGAGTCCTTATCAGATTTCGATAAAAATGTAATACGGCGAAAAGTTCACGAGTTTTTCTTCAGAAATGAACACCCGACTATAGAGAAAGTATTAAAAATAGTTAATGAAGACTCGAACCTGCCAAATTTTAAGAAGAGTACCTTCTCTATAATATTGAAAAAACTTAATTTCAAATATGGACGTCGCAAACGCAACAGTTTTTTAATGAACCGTGACGACATTAAATGTTGGAGAAGAAACTATCTCACGAAAATTAGGACCTTCCGTGATGAAAACAGGAAGATTTACTGCTTGGATGAAACTTGGGTAAATGCCGGTCATACTAAATCCAAAGTGTGGACCGATAAAACAGTTACATCTTCTCGGCAAGCGTTACTTGCTGGATTATCTACTGGATTAAAAATCCGTCTGGGTAGGTCTTGAATTTTGAGTTTAACCCTCGGTTTCATAAAGCTTGATCAGAGAATCAACGATCGATTGACGGATGAACGTCAATTAGTTTTCAGTCGATAAGTTGGTCATACGCATTCTGAATATCATTCTTGCACCAAATAATTATCTATACACCCCCATTTGATGATTCTCAACTGCTACTCCTCCAATATATTCGGAAATATGAAAGTTTCAATGATTTCCTTCGGGAAATCGAATGCCAAATCGTTGATCGAGCAATCAAAGTTTTGTGAAACTTGATGTAAGTACCTTTTAGGTGGAAAACAATTTCAACATTCTTTTTCAAATGAAGTGAATATATTTTTCCAGGCAAAGGGCAAAGAATTATAGTGTGTCATATTGGCAGTGACACTGGTTTTTTAACTGGAGGACTCTGGACTTTCCAATCCAAAAAAACTGGTGACTACCATGAAGAAATGGATGGTCAGTCCTTCGAAAAGTGGTCGAGGGTATACTTCCTAAATTTGAGGAAAATTCTATAGTAGTTTTAGATAATGCTCCTTACAATTCAAGGAAAATGGAAAAAATTCCTGATTCACAATTCAGAAAGAGTGATATCCAACAATGGTTGAGGGAGAAAAATATTGATTTCACCCCTGACCTCATAAAAGCGCAATAGTTGCAGATAGTCAGGCAGAACAAAGAAAACTTTGAAAAATACATCGTGGATGAAACCGCAAAGGCCCAATATATTACTGTACTTAGATTACCGCCCTACCACTGCGAACTGAACCCTATTGAATTGATTTGGGCCGATGTCAAGAATTTTGTGGCAAATAAAAACACCACATTTAAAATGGCTGACGTCCAAAATCTTTTTCAAGAGGCTCTCTCACGGGTTACTTCCGAAAGATGGAGGAAGTGCGTGAAACATGTCAAACAAAAAGTTGAGGTAGACATGTGGAAACTGGATAATATTATGGATGATATAACAACAGTCATCGTCAACTTAGAGGAAAGTTCTGCATCTTCTGACGACACTACGGGGTATAGTCACTTTTACAAAAAAAATATTGTTACACATCTATATACATAGTATTTATTAAAGTGAGAACTTTAGATTAATTGTTCATTACTGAGACTCGTAGATAAGCATACATATTTTTCACCGGAACTGGAACACTCAAAAAGTTTTAAAATATAACGCTCTCGGAATTCAATTTATTAGTACACCTCTGCGTTATCACGTTCTTGACGCGTGATCACTGCATGCTGTAATGTTTACCACTGGCCTCTTGGATTTGGATATACTATACACATCTTTACATGAGTCCACAATCCACCTTGATGACCTCATTTTACAGTTTCCGTTTGTCGCATTCTTATATCGGGACACCAAGTAGATTCGTGAACATAACGCTCTGTGAATCATCCTACTATTGTTTTTTATTTTCAGACCAATCAATGATACACTTGATGTTCAAGTATTTCGAAGACGTGGACACACCTCTGAATTCTTTCGGGCACACAGCGCTCATTTCGGCTATCCTAAGAGGATATTACAAAACTGCCGAAATGTTGTTGGGCATGAAAGCCGATGTCAACAAGGGATGCTTCGTTAAAGAGACACCTCTCCACCATGCAGCTTCTTCTGGCAGACCAGAACTTTTCCATCTATTGATGAAACATGGAGCAAGCATGGAGTTGAGGAGCGATCTGGGAGAAACTCTTCATTCAGCTTGTTACCATGCGGAAGATGAGGAGATAATAAAGATGTATATAGAGTGTGATCACAATTTGAACGCAACCGATAATGAAGGTTGCACGCCGCTGCATAAACTCTTCATTAAATTCCCAGAAACATCGGCCGTATCAGAAGGATTGGTGGAGGTGTTTCTGGACAGAGGAGCGGATTTGAATCTCAAGGACTGCCGAGGATTGTCTCCGCTCTCTTGGTGTATCAAGAAGAAAAATGCACCTGTAGCTTTACTGTTTCTCCGGAACGGTGCCAACTTAGATATTTCAGAACAAGAAGCGGTGCCTGTTCTGAAATATCTAAGGAGGATTCTGTTAGAGAACACCCCGCTTGGACAGACCGTGCTCAAATATATCGCTCTGGAGATCTCGAAGGGCATCAAAATTAACAGAGCTCTGGAGGAATATTTGAGCCAGCGGGAAGGTGTAACTGAATATCTGGCAAAATGTTACCGGGAAATAGAGAAGCTCAGGAAAAGAAAAATCAGGAACACCAGCGTCAATTATTGGAGGCTTCTAACGCAATCTGTAGCGGAGTTAGCAAGGTACGCTAATAACCCTTCAATAATTGGCGCAATGAGAAAATACAGAGTGGGGACTTATCCAATTTACGGTCGAGAGATCGCCTATAAGTTTGCCAAGGCAAAAAGGCGACAAAAACTTATGGCAGTTTCATCGGATATGTTCAACCGATATTGGGAGGGAAAAATGCCATCACTTTTTGTGAAAATGGTGACGGATCATCTCTCCATAACCGACATGGAAAATGTTAAGACTGCCAGACAGTAATATAATTAATAATAATATAATATATGTAAACACCTCATTGTAAATAACTATGTAAATACCTTATTGTAAATAACTATGTAAATAATTGTTAATATCAACCATTATGTAAATAATTATGTGAATACAGTTATGTAAATAATAATGTACCTAAATAACTATGAAATATTGTTAATAACTCTATATGTAAATACACCATTGTGAATAATTGATATATATTTTGTTATCCTTTCAGTCCAAGAGGCAGAGTCAAAAAAGTCTCTGAATTTATTGAGCCTGTTTTTTTCTCAGGTGAATTCAATCATAATATACATACATAATAAACATCATAAACATAATAATACGACATAATAAAATCAATTTCTCAAAGCTGAAACTTTATAAACTTTTGTTTTTTGGTATTTTAATCAAAACTATGATAGTCAGTCAACGTTCAATCGGAACACAGCTGATCAGTCAGCTTCAATGTGCGTAGCGTCGTTTCTAAGGGTGCAATTCGTTTATTGAGCTTGAATTTTTTTGACTACTACTTACTATATTATTAATAAATAAAATGGTCATTCAGCCATTCCGTAGAACAACAACTCTCAGTCAGTGGATGAGAAATTAAATTTATTAATAAATGCGACACATCCGTGTCGCAATTGTGCCTTAAAATCTCTGAAATAAAATTCGTTCGAAATCAACAGTGTACTCAACGGACGCAGGTCTACGTACAGGTAAGAACTCATTGATTTCCGAACATTTTCAATTAATAATAAAAGAATGATTACGCCTAAACAGAGAGGCACTGAATACGATAATAAGGATAAATTCAGATGCATACCACCCGCCGATATGAATATCAACAAGTGTTACGATCTGAATTGAACTAGCCAATTTGCCATCGTCAAGGCCCCCAAATGGAGTACGCTCCATCGAAGAATTTATTATTGTACCGCTGGCACCTGTCTGCCGTGATCTGAACGTGTTCCCAGACTTCTCAATTCGTCATACGTCTGTTGTTCGCAAAGCGAATCGACGTACTTAATTAGGAAAATATGGGACATATGCTTTTGTCTTCGTCTTGGTTTCTATCTGGAGGGGATTGAATCGGACACCGTTTCATATTGGGTGGCGCTCTGGGTAAATGTATAGTACCCAGTAGCACTTGCCAATATTGAATAAAGTTCCATCAATTCCAAACGTTCTCCATCGTGGAAAAATGCTATGTTGCTCTGATGAGGTCAAATGAGACCGAAAACATGGTCAGCATCTGCTTTTCTTCGATATAGCGTACTCCATTTGGGGGCCTTGACGATGGCAAATTGGCTAGTTCAATTCAGATCGTAACACTTGTTGATATTCATATCGGAAGGTGGTTTGCATCTGAATTTATCCTTATTATTTTCAACTAATATTCATTTAATTCATTAAGGATAAAAAGATGTAAATAATCATCACATAATTCATCATCTGAATCTTCCATATCATTATTCTGACTATCGTGATCTGACACGTCAAGCTCAGGTGTTGCAGAATCTAAAAAATCAATAAATTCATAAAAAAAAAAATTGTGGTTGTTCAATTCTGTAACAGTATTTTCTTGAATAATAACATCCTGTACAAGTTCTGGTAATCGCCTTTGAACCAAACAAACTCATATTTCTCATCCACCAATTTGCAGCCGTAGTCAGTAGGAGATAGCTCCGTTGTAATTTGAGGGTGAGCATTCTGCCAAATATTTGTAATGAAGCTCTTAAGAACTGCTGCATCAATTCTGACTGGCATGGTGGCATCTACATTCCTGATTTTAATTTCAAAAGGATCGTTTGTGGTGCTAAGTCATTTATACGTCTTTGAAAGTAAAACGAATCTTGCTTCGTCAATTGAAGGGTACATGGAAAAAACCATTGATGTCAAGTCATTTCATGTAATATGTAATGCACTAATTTTATGTATAATGATATTAATAATGTTCATTTCGAGAACAATAGTATTTAATTTGTCATATTTTAAATAATATGAACGGATTTTGAAGTTGAAAACGCGTTTTTCTCAGCTATAAGGAAAATTGACATCGATGGTTGTTTCCCTGTACCCTTCGATTGATTTTATTTTTTTCAAGCCGTATAACAAATTCATGAACCTTATTGAACATATTATTCTGGTTGATTTCATCTGCAAGTCTAAGGTCAGCGAATGTTTATTGAAAATCTTCGCTTTGCTTCATTATCTGCAGAGGTTTTTTTTGTACCTTTCTTGTAAAAAGCTGGGTTAAAATTACATCCCGTCAAAGCATCCAGTCCAGGAAGAGCATTGCAAACAGAATTTCTCAATATTTAATGCATTCTACTGACATTAATCATCCTTTGATGATTTTGAGTCCCAACTTTTTCTACGCGCATTGAAGCTGACTGACCAGCTGTTGACTGACTATCATAATTTTGATTAAAATACCAAAAAACAAAAGTTTATAAAGTTTCAGCCTTAAGAAATTGATTTTATTACGTCGGTAATCACGACATATTTGACCGCGCACCTTAGGCACATACATATGTTCCAACATCCACTTGACTGACCGCAGCATTTTGTTGTATATTATGATCACCCGAGAAAAAACCAGGCTTAATAAATTCAGAGACTTTTTTTGGCTCTGCCTCTCCATCTATTTGAACAGTGCTTGAAAATATATGAAAAGGTTTTGTATATATATATATATATATATATTTTTTTTTTTTGATAAACGGCATAATAATTTTTAACATCAAACAATAATTATAGCATATGTATGAAATAAAGTTTCAGTAGATGTTAGCGTAAACGGGGTACTACACGCGGATGTATATATCTAGTTAGCCTAGACCAGTTCCATGCATAAAAAATATTACGTTACCATAGCAACCAACAATAACTCATTAAAAGTGTCAGTGTGAAGTTTGAGGTCGAAAAAGAACACCACAGCTACGCAATAAATTAAAAGAAAGAAGATGTCCACCGAAATTGTGAAAATCGAAAAATTGGAGTATCGAGCCATCATCAAGTACCGAGTCAAGTACCTGTATTTAAAAGGGTTTAAAAGGTAAGAAGATTTACAAAGATATGCTTAATACTTTTTTGGTGATCAATATCCTTAGTATGCGACCATGAAAAATTGCTGCAAGCTTCAAAAGAGGTAAATTTTCCATTGAAGATGATGACCTATCAGGAAGGCCAGTTTCCGTGACAGTCCCCGAAAATATCAATGCAGTTCATGACATCAGACTGTCGAATTGTGCAAAAACAGATATCTGAAGCACTAAATATTTCATACCTAAGCGTTCATCATCTAGTTCACGTCAATTTGGACATGAGAAAAATTGCTGCAAAATGGATTTGTTGTTGACAATGTTTGAATGTTGACCAAAAGCGTGCAAGGGAAGAAGCATCGCGTTCTATCTGTGCTCGATTTGAAAACGATGTAGACTTCTTAAACCGAATTGTTACTATAGATGAGACTCGGGTACATTTCTACAATCCAGAAACAAAGTAAAAATCGATGGAATGTCGACACTCTGGTTCTCCAAGACCTAAGAAGTTTCGTGTCCAAAAATCTGCTGGAAAAGTTCTTGCTTAAGTATTTTGTGATTGCTATGAAGTAATCATGATTGATTTTTTGGATAAGGATAGAACAATAACCATGGATTACTATTCGACATTACTGACCACTCGACGGGAAAAAATTGAAGAGAAAAGGCGCTGAAAGCTATCCAAAGGTGTTTTGATTTTTCAGGACAACGCCCCTGCACACAAATCTCATGTTGCCATGCAAAAAATTCGTGATCAAGTGTTTGAATTACTAGAACACCCCCCTTATTCAATAGATTTAGCTCCATCCGACTATCATCTCTTTCCTCAACTGAAAAAAAGTTTGAAAGGTCGTAAATTTTCTTCCAACGAGGAGGTAATAAAAGCAGTGGAGGTCTGGTTTGCAGAGCAAGAAGAAACATTATTTTGAGAGGTCTAGAGACGTTGCTGGTTCGCTGTAATGAATGTATACAAATAAGAGAAGAATATGTTGAGTAATAAAATATTTTGACATTGAAATTTTGTTTGGTTCAATAGTAGGCTAAGAATTTCTCAATATATCATCGTACCTTAGGACCTTAGGGAAAACCCCCAGTAAAAAAACACTTTCTCATGTCAAAACCAGGAACTCCAACTAATTCTTAGTTGGAAATAGTGACTGGGTGAAGATCTAATAATTGCAGTTAAAAATTCTTATGGGAAGATTTAGCAGTCCATCAATTCTTTGCACATTATCACTATTAAGCCAAACGGGGCAACAATATTCAGCAGCTGAAAAAACCAAAGCTAGTGCTGCCGTTCGAAGAGTAGCTGCATTAGCACCCCAAAAATGATCGTTTCTTCGACAAAAAGGAAAATCCAGTAAGTCTACTCCTAGATAACAGAAACTTTTATCTGAAATAGAGAGAAAACAAAAGCAGAATAAGGTAAAATAATAAAATTAGATTCAATATGTCAGATTTACCTAAAATGAATAACCGAATTCAAGAAAGATCCGTTTCTTCATCAGGTTAATCATGATTGTCACATTCATGATTGTTTTAGAGCTATACCTGCAGTTTTCGGATCTTTTTTGAATTGGGTTATTAATTTTAGGTAAATCTGACATATTGAATCTAATTTTATTATTTTACTTTTTTCTGCTTTTGCAACGTCCGTGACCTGTTCTTATACGATTCAGAATACACCATATTTTCCTGGGAAGATCAAAACCAGAAACTCCAACTAATTGTTGGTTGGAAATAGTGCACGTGTTCCATTCAGACAAAGGTCCTTGTTCCTTACATTCGAATTAAGAAAAAAATTGGACCATAAAGGTTTACGCGACTTCAGTCTTGGAGTCGTATTTTCTGGAATGTAGGACAGAATTGGAAATGAGTCGGGAAAGGATTGAAAAGTTTTTCCAGGAATTCATAACCGCAGTCTGTCTACGAATATGAGGCAGTACAATGTTTGAACGAACTGGTAACCTTTGACTAGATGAAGATCTAATAATTGCAGTTAAAAATTCTTAGGTGAAGATTTAACAGTGCATCAATACTTTGCACATGATCACTATTAACCCAAATGGGGCAACAATATTCAGCAGCCGAAAAAACCAGAGCTAGGGCTGCCGTTCGAAGAGTAGCTGCATCAGCACCCCATGAAGTACCAGCTAGTTTATGCAGGATATTATTCCTAGTTTTTTTTTTAACTTCAGACGCAAATTTTCAGAATGAGCTCTGAAATTCAACGAGGAATCCTGCTAACTTCTAGATATCGAGGATCGAAGGATTGTTCCAATAAAGAATTTTCGGAAACTATACTCAATTTTCTATATTTTCGATGATTATTCAAATGGAAACGCGGTTTTATTTGGGTTAGGACGCAAACGCCACTCGAAGAAGTTATTCCTCAAAATTTCTAAATCTGTAGATAGATTATTCTCTATGCATCTTAAATCAGGATAAAGGAATGCTTAGGCGATATCATCAACGTACAATAAATGTCTCAGAAGATGTAGTACTTATATCACACAGATATATAAATTGAAAAAAAGAGGTGCTAAAATCGATCCTTGTGGAAGACCATTATTCAAAATTCTGAAATTATTATCATCAACAACAACACGAAACCTTCTATCTACTTGAAAACGGCGCATTATACGAGAAAATATGAAGAATACTTTTCTTTTACAAATATTCATCAGATAGCATCCAACTTAGTTTCAAGAGTTGGGTTCTTTGAAGTTTTGGTATTTTATGGTACGTAATGGTCATAATGAGAAAACTGGGAGACGTGGGTGATAGCTTGTGTTCGGAAAAGATTCATGAAAAACTATATTGCCAAATTCATTTCATCACCGTTTGTGAGATAAAACTATAAATAACATTTTTTTTTGGGTTTTTCAACAACCTGTATCACAGAACCGATTCGGAAAAAATGTTAACGGAAAAAATTGTATCTTTTGACCTCAAGAATCTACTGTTAAAATATTTGTTCGTGTCAAAGACTCACCCAGTATTAACTTCTGGAATATCTTCCCACTGTACTTCTTCAGAATCCTCCTGTCTTGAAGATTGACATTCTGAACAATCCAACAATTACACTTTGTACAATAGTTACGAAAGACTACATACCTTCTGGAATGGATTGAAGAGATCTTACGTTTCTCCCTTGATATTTTTCCACTAAAGCGAATGCTGTTACTTGATGATGACTGTTAATAATGGGTTCAATAAATAAAGAAAGAAGGTGGACAATAAAATATATAGACTACATACCCTCCTTCTTGAATGATGTTTCATCACATGTTTCACCAAATGTTTCATAGAATAATATTTATGTCTTTCTCATTCATCAATAATGATGTTTTTGTGGATGGAAAAACAACACCGAATGCAGAAAGACAGTTTCTCTCTGTTTTAAATAATCACGACGGATTATTGATGGAAATTTCAATCATAACGGATTTTGAATTTAATTATTCAAGGATTCTAGATATTATATTAAGAATAAACTGAAATATTTTCTTCTGAAGGGATTGCATCGTCTCATCCTTAAAATTGAAGAAAAAACCAGTATCATTACAGTACCTATTTAAATATTATATCGTATTCTACGATAAGTATCAAATAAATAGAAATATGGAAATAAAATATGAAAATCATTTCATAAATGTGATGAAAAAAAAAAAAAACAAACAATCAAAAACTGTACTAGAACTTCGTTTTCCATGATATTGATTCATCAAATTAAGTTTTGTATTATCTGCAAAACAGAAGGAAGAAAAAATTCGCGAAAATTCTGGAAAACTTATTTTCCGAAACTACCGAGTCGACCTCTAGAATATGATGGAATTACCTTACAGAATATTTTGTCAACAACTGTTCATGCTATATTTATACAGGGTGTTCCATCTCAGACGACCAACCCCGTATATTTTTTATCTCATATTGATTGGAAAAATTTCAAACTTCGAATTATTTTGATTGGGGGACATCTTTTGACCCCGTAAGAAGGGGTGCTTAAACCCCTCAAAATTGAATACTGAGGAGAGGTTGAGTGATATTTCATCTGAAAGGTCTTGCAACCTATTAACAACGGTATATGAAAAACGTAATTTTGATGAACCTTTTTCGCCAAATATAAGTTTTTTACCTCAAATGAGCCACCTTGAATATTCTGGTTATTTTTGTAATGCATAAGCCCATTTTTATCAAACCCTTTTTGCAAATGCTGGAAATAGACCACACAGTATAGAGGGTGTATTTGAAGCGTGAGGCTTTTTTCAATAGAAGGTAGAACTGGTCAAAATGAAGCGTTTCACCAAAAATCACTTAAACAAAACTTTCAAAATGACAAAGTTGAAAAAAAAATTGAAAATGATTACTGAAATATAAACTTATTCGACCATTGACCGTTTGTTAGCTGAATTATCGCAAAGCAGTGGGAAAAAACTCTTCTCATTCGACTATGTGGTTTCGTTCAGGATATAGACACGATCGATATTTACGTGATTTGATTATATTTGAATGTTCCTACAGTTGACAATACTACACAGATTAATAAACCAAATACCTAGATCTTTTAGGTTCATCAATAAATTTTCTCATAAAATAGGCAATATTTTCATACCTTTTGTAAATATATCCTTCAAAACTATGTAACAACACTTTGAGCAATAGATTATCGAATTATAAGGATAAAGTTGAATCTGTGGATCGTAGTGGTGTCTATATACCAATTCTCATGCAATTCTTGTGATGTATTTTAAATAGGATGAACTTTCAGAAGTTTTGAAATTCGTTTGAAAGAACTCATTTGATATTCTCATTTTGATATACATCTAGTTGATTGTAATCATACCTTCAACCAAGACACTAATTTTAAAATATTATACCAGGATAAGAATGGTCTCTTGTTAGATAATTTAGAAAATTTGGAGATCTTAAGGACTTAAAAAAATTGTAATGTGGTTTACTCGGAGGAAACTTAATCTCGAGCGCCAGCTATTCTTTTCAATAGGGAGAATAGCAAACCTACCAGAGTAGCTGCTAGCCGGAGACAGAGCTCGCTGTTATCTAGGGCGATAGCGATAACGAAGAAGTCAAAATCAAACTGTGTAAAAGTTTATTCACACCTTCGGAAACTAATTATATGTACAAGGGAGATATGTGTAGGTATGAAATATGAGTGATTCTATAAGCGAACATACATTCGGGAAATCCTATCCGGTCACGAGCACTTATGAAATTTATACCGGGTGTAGGGGAAAATTAACGGTTCAATAAAAATGCGCCAACCAGAACTGACGAATGCTAAGGACTTGCTATACGGTATCGGTATGTAGTTGTATTTCTCCGGAAATGAAACACAATAAGGGCGGGTCTGTTCGAGACTTTTATTCGCTGCCCCAACGGTTATAACACGCCATGACTGACAGTGAAGAAAATGTCTATTTTCAGCGCAACTACGGGATTTCACTGACTACGTGCGGTATCTCTTATTCTCTGCCCCAAGGGTTATAGCACGCCATGACTGACAGAAAAGAAGAGATTTCGGATTTAACACTTATGACGCGGAACGCGGACAGGGGGGGTTGACGGAACTTTCCCTTCAGTACCCCAAGGGTTAACACGCCATGACTGATAGCGAAGGGAAAAGTCAGACTCGCGAAACAGGGTAAAGAACGACAAAATACAACAGAAAACGATACAGCACAGCAGTGTCAAAGTCAAGGAAGTAACGGCGCAGGTCCAACAAAGAAACTGAACGGCACAGACGGGGACCCACCTCCTTTGTTTCAAGCACTCGAAACTCAAAGGATTTAAAAGAAAAACCAAAAAATTAACTCTAAGCACTGATGCAAACACAAAATGATTATTCTTCAACGGCGAAAGAAATACCGAAAGTTAACTGAATCTATAACAGAAGTCACCACGTTAGAAAGCGAAAAATCGAAAATACTGAAGCGAAGTGAAAGAACTGAAGTAAAAGTCAAAAGTGACCGTCGCGGGGGGAAAATTTGCTCTTATAGGCATATCCCCTCTCACGGTAAAAATCTGAAAATTCCAGAATGCGACAAGAATGAAAAACGTCGTCAGCTCCGGCCCATCGCACATCAACAGATGAAAAACGTCGAAATCCTCAGCGGCATGTAAGAAAAACAACGTGAAACCCAGATAAGCGGTTTCCCACATTTACTCTGCTCATCGGAACAAACGCACGGAATATTCGAGAACTAAAATATTTTCAAAGACGGAAATTCAAAACGACAGAAATGCACCAAGATGAACTCCAACTTTCCTCAGAAAACTGGACTTCATCACAAAATGAGGAAAATATTTTGAATAAACAGATTGGTTACGATCTTACGATTTCACTTCAGTCTAAGTATTCCTCATTACTGCTATACCTACCTATTACTTGCGAGCCGATTATTGTTACTTTCTATATGAAAGTTTTTTATTCTTTTTTATATGTGCTTTTAGTAGTAGATTCCTTTGTCCCTCGTTTTTCTGTTAAAACATATTCCTGTCGTGAGTTATCTCGCTATTTTGTTTTTCAATTAGATGTCGCTTCATTGTTTTAAAATCAGGAATATTATTATGAATTGTATTTTTCGTTTATCTTGTTGTTCTTATAATACTATCCGCCTGGTTGCTCTGAACATGATGTTTTTCCTTTTAGATTATATGACGCAAGATTTGTTTTTGATTATCTGACCATTGTAGCTTGTAAGTGTTTTTTACACCTTAATTTATTATCCTTGTGTTTATATTTGATGTTACTTGTAGCTTTGACTTGAAAATGGGATCATTTTGGAGGTCTCGAAACTAGTCGTCATCAAATAAAGAATATATTAAGAGAATGACATATTCTGATGAATCACGCACATTTATCTGTTCTTCAATTTATTTTTATTCGATTCTTTGAACTGCTACACATGTGAATTTTTTTATCGACCAAGCTCAAAATCACATACTTCAGGCTGTAGTCAAAATGCCGCTCCAAAATATTGACAGCCAGCTTTCTGAGTCATCGATAGAATTTGGATTCAAAGCTCGCTCAGGTAAAATATTTTGTTCGAAAGTATGAAAGTATTTCGAAGAACTGATGAGGAATAATGAACAGTTGTAAATTTTCAGGGATTACCTTTGCCCAAAATATCGACAGTGTATGAGTTTTGGTTTATGTTTATAATCGTAACTATATTTTTCTGACGAGATAAGTACCTTATCTCGTGAAATTATATGACTCCAGCCTTCAGTGAATGGAACCTACAATTCTTTCAGTAATTTTGAATATGGTAAATCTTTTGTTATTCAGCAGGTAAAGAGAGTTTAACTATTATAGTAAATTTCCATAACCTTTGCAACTTTACATTTCGGAAATATTGGTGGTTCTTCACTTCTTCCTTCAGTATAAAAACGGCAACGAGCAGAGCAGTCGGTTCAATTTTCGAATTTGCTAATTTAAGTGTTCAGTTAGAGTGTTTCCGTACGAATTAAAAAAGTATCAGTATTATACAAAAGTTGAATCTATATAGAATAATATTTAACGCGAATTATAATAAGAAATATCGTGTTTCTTGTCGATCTAATATTCAAAAATGGACATGAATAGGAGATTATTCCAGGATTTTCCTCTGCATGAAACATGCCTTCATGGAACGTTCGAGTCCCTGAAAAAAATGGTGAAATCTGGCAAGTTTTTCATCGACTGCGAAAGTCCAACTGGCGTTACACCTATGGGAATAGTCGCAGTGAGATTATACGTATATCGGCCCCAGGATGTGGATTCAAGATCTGTTAGGGAATATGAAAGGAAAATCACATTCCTTCTGCAGAATGGAGCCAATCCGTTGAAGAAATGGTGCGGAGGAACTATAGCCGACCTGATATTTCAAGGAGGAAGTGAGTAGATCTATTCAAATTACTATACCACGAATGACGAACATATCTATTTATAGTTGACTATCCTATGATGAAAAAAAAAACATTAATAATTCCTTCTTATACTCAAAGTTCCCTCACCTCGATAATAAAAGTCAATAGGAAAAATTTGAGGGAAATAGTAAAAGATATAAATAGATACACTAAATGTGACCAATTTTTTTATTTGAGAAACAAAACCGTGAACAAAAATGAATGCTTCATCCCTTTAAGAGCATAAAAAATATACCAAAAATTCAAAGAACCCAACTCATGAAACTAAGTTGGACGCTACCTAATAAATAATATTTGAACGTTTTGTAAAATAAAAGTATTCTTCATATTTTCTCGTATAATGCGCCGTTTTCTAGTAATTTGATGTTCAAAAATTGAAGAATATCTGTGAATTTTGAAAAATTGGGTACAGGGTGTCCGAGTTGAAGTGTCCCTATACCTTATTGTGAAAACTAAAGGAGCTAGAAAAAAAGGTTGAGAACAAAACTTGTGTGTAATCGATTAAATTTTCATTTTTTATAACTAACCTTAATACAAGGTGTTGATTATTTTGAGAAAAATGTATCTTTTAGTTGAATCTCCCTTTAAAATTGAAATAATTTGCT
Organism: Coccinella septempunctata; assembly: GCF_907165205.1. Taxonomy (NCBI): domain Eukaryota; kingdom Metazoa; phylum Arthropoda; class Insecta; order Coleoptera; family Coccinellidae; genus Coccinella; species Coccinella septempunctata. The sequence continues at coordinate 4,577,470 of NC_058190.1, read as the reverse complement.
TTTATTGAGAGAGTACTGATTATGAGTAAAAGAGTATTTTGTCTTCCATTAGTCAATCAATATAATTAAATCCATCAAAAAAATCAAAGCTAGCAGCAACACTAATTAATAATTATCGTTGGTTCTTAAGGGAAAATGTACTTCTGCGTCCATATTTCTGAAACTATTCATATTACAGAAAAAGTTTAAATCAATTTTTTGCCCATTTTAACCTGCTCTACATGATGCACATGAAAAAAATATAGGTTGCCAATTGAAAAAATTAAATTTTGATTGAACTTCTATTTGAATTTTTAACTTTAATTTTTGAAGACCCATTTATCAGATTGCTAAAAAAAGAAATGTAACATATGAAACAATATGTTGACAAGAGTTGGACAAAATTTGGTTTTGATACATTCATTAGAAAAGTAGTATCAGCTATTTTAGTGAGCAACTAAAGCTGTCAAAATTTTAGGAAAAAGTCGAATATCTAAGAATCGGTGCTACATAAGACCATGGTTGTTAACCAAAGTTATATTAAAATTTGACAAGGAATTCAAAAATGCAATAATATACAGGGTGTTTCATTCAAAATAAGAAAGTTAATGCCAACAGGGAAAAACGCAGCAATCTGTATTAAGTTTCCACAATAAGGTATAGGGACACTTTAACTTGGACACCTTGTATTTTGGCCGAATACAACTCTGTTTAAAGATCCACTGATGACTGTCACAGATTTAGTTAGTTATTCTGAAGGATATTTTGTTTTTCTAGGGGTAGCACATTCCATTATGAAAACTTAAAAATGAATTTTTATCAGGGCCGAATCGGAGAAGAGTATGGGAAAAAATATTTCTTTTGACCTCAAGAATCTACTGTTAAAATATTTGTACGAGTCAAAGACTCACCCTGTATGTAGGGTTTCTTACGGTGGGACGCCTATGGAGAACGGATCATGGATTCTTCTGAAAATTTGGTCCCAGGGTTTAGGGTTTACGCTTCTGATCTATCTGACTAAAATACTTTCAATATTGCGACGTTGCCGCTTTTACGAAAAATCAACTTTTTAACCTAACGAGAAAGAGGAAAATAAATGGCACATTACGGTCGTCTTTTTTCTAGAAATAGAAACTAATAATGCCATCAACTGCATTCCTCTATCTTCTTTTGTTTTTGAGTTATAGCCCAAAATTTAAACCTTAAGACATTTACGATGTACAGGACAAGTCAAATGAAAAATAGAAAAATCAATTTTCGGGAACATATTCTACGATGACATTAATCGAAAATCTAGTAGTAAACTTTTCGCTCAAACATAAAATTCTCAAATGCCACCACTTTTTTGGGTCTCCCAATAGAAGCAAGTTCTTTGTCATCCTCTTCAATCACAATCTATCTGATTGTGGAAATATTCAGCTGAAATATAAGTCTTTTAGATTCAGATGAAACATTATATAAATTCTCTTACATTGAATATGTTCGCTATCGTCTGACGTATTGTGGATTTTAGAATATCAGGGTATGACTATTTGAATGAGCGCACCTGAATTCTGAATAGCACTTCCTGAAACCCTCTGTCTCTTTTTTCAATCACTTTCGGCATTTTCGTAATAAAAATTGATATTAATTGTGGCAACGGCGTTATGACATTAACGACATTTCATGAGTGCCAACCTTACTATACTGCATTCAACATACTGTTATCAATGCATTAAGATGAACAGCCACAAATACGCGCCAGTTGTCCTACTAATTGTTTATTCATGTGAAATTTTTGTTCAAAGGTGAAGTTCATCTTGATTGAAACTTCCTTTAATTCCTTTTACTTATATTAATGAAAGATGGTTTTTGTTGAAGAATTTAACATTCTTCTAATTATCTGTTAATTACTTCGGGAGATACCCATTCCCAACCACTGCAACATATGCATTTCATCTTCGGGTTAATATTTTTGAAATCTACAACTGATGTAACTCAAACTTTAGCCAAAGAAGATAACGAACATTAACTCTCCTCAAGCTAGTGGATATTATGATATTATACTGATCTCTTGTATTTTCTATGCAAATAACTGGATTTAGTATGCCTTCAATCAATTTGTATAAACTTCAATTATGTTCGTCACATATTTTCCGAAGAGATTCGGCATTGTGATAAAATACGTAATAACAGAATCTTTTACGTAGAACGGGCAACATAGCGTTGATTTAAAAACCAAAAATGTTTTGACAAGCGTCATAACCCCACATTTTCGTACTATACAGAGTGAAATGTGTCAAATTTCCATGGCCAACCGACTGCTAAAATAAAAGTGAATGGAGTATACGTTCTAGTTACAAAAACTTGAGAAAATTATTTCATGGCCAACCGACTGCTAAAATAAATGTGAATGGAGTATAGATTCGTGAACATAACGCTTTGTGAATCATTCTAATATTGTTTTTTATTTTCAGACCAATCAATGATACACTTGATGTTCAAGTATTTCGAAGACGTGGACACACCTCTGAATTCTTTCGGGCACACAGCGCTCATTTCGGCTATCCGAAGAGGATACTACAAAACTGCCGAGATTTTGTTGGGCATGAAAGCCGATGTCAACAAGGGATGCTTCGTTAAGGAGACACCTCTCCACCATGCAGCTTCTTCTGGCAGAGCAGATCTTTTCCATCTCCTGATAAAACATGGTGCAAGCATGGAGTTGAGGAGCGATTTGGGAGAAACTCCTCTTCATTCAGCTTGTTACCATGCGGAAGATGAGGAGATAATAAGGAAATATATAGAGTGTGATCGGAATTTGAACGCAACGGATAATGAAGGTTGCACACCGCTGCATAAACTCTTTATTAAATTTCCCGAAACATCGGCTGTGTCAGAAGAATTGGTGGAGGTGTTTCTGGACAGAGGAGCCGATTTGAATATCAAGGACTGCCGAGGACTGACCCCGCTCTCTTGGTGTATCAAGAAGAAAAATGCACCTGTAGCTTTGCTATTTCTCCGGAACGGTGCCAACTTAGATATTTCAGAAGAAGAAGCGGTGCCTGTTCTGAAATATCTAAGGGGGATTTTGTTAGAGGACACCCCGCTTGGACAGACCGTGCTCAAATATATCGCTCTGGAGATCTCGAAGGGCACCAAAATCAACAGAGCTCTGGAGGAATATTTGAGCCAGCAGGAAGGTGTAACTCAATATCTGACGAAATGTTACCGGGAAATAGAGAAGCTCAGGAAAAGAAAAATCAGGAACACCAGCGTCAATTATTGGAGGCTTCTAACGAAATCTGTAGCGGAGTTAGCGAGGTACGCTAATAACCCTTCAATAATTGGCGCAATGAGAAAATACCGAGTGGGGACTTATCCAATTTACGGTCGAGAGATCGCCTATAAGTTTGCCAAGGCAAAAAGGCGACAAAAACTTATGGCAGTTTCATCGGATATGTTCAACCGATATTGGGAGGGAAAAATGCCATCACTTTTTGTGAAAATGGTGACGGATCATCTCTCCATAACCGACATGGAAAATGTTAAGACTGCCAGACAGTAATATAATTAATAATAATGTAATATATGTAAACACCTCATTGTAAATAACTATGTAAATACCTTATTGTAAATAACTATGTAAATAATTGTTAATATCAACCATTATGTAAATAATTATGTGAATACAGTTATGTAAATAATAATGTACCTAAATAACTATGAAATATTGTTAATAACTCTATATGTAAATACACCATTGTGAATAATTGATATATATTTTGTTATCCTTTCAGTCCAAGAGGCAGAGTCAAAAAAGTCTCTGAATTTATTGAGCCTGTTTTTTTCTCAGGTGATTACGATCATAATATACATACATAATAAACATCATAAACATAATAATACGACATAATAAAATCAATTTATCAAAGCTGAAACTTTATAAACTTTTATTTTTTGGTATTTTAATCAAAACTATGATAGTCAGTCAACGTTCAATCGGAACACAGCTGGTCAGTCAGCTTCAATGTGCGTAGCGTCGTTTCTAAGGGTGCAATTCTTTTATTGAGCTTGAATTTTTTTGACTACTACTTACTATATTATTAATAAATAAAATGGTCATTCAGCCATTCCGTAGAACAACAACTCTCAGTCAGTGGATGAGAAATTAAATTTATTAATAAATGCGACACATCCGTGTCGCAATTGTGCCTTAAAATCTCTGAAATAAAATTCGTTCGAAATCAACAGTGTACTCAACGGACGCAGGTATATACGTAGAGGTAAGAACTCATTGATTTCCGAACATTTTCAACTAATAATAAAAGAATGATTACGCCTAAACAGAGAGGCACAGAATACAATAATAAGGATAAATTCAGATGCATACCACCCGCCGATATGAATATCAACAAGTGTTACGATCTGAATTGAACTAGCCAATTTGCCATCGTCAAGGCCCCCAAATGGAGTACGCTCCATCGAAGAATTTATTATTGTACCGCCGGCATCATGTCTGCCGTGATCTGAACGTGTTCCCAGACTCAATTTGTCATACGTCTGTTGTTCGCAAAGCGAATCGGCGTATTGCACAGATTACAGAGTAGTACTGAATTAGAGAAAATATGGGATATATTGTCTTCGTCTTGGTTTCTACTTGGAGGGGATTGAATCGGACACCGTTTCATATTGGGTGGCGCTCTGGGTGAATGTATAGTACCCAGTAGCAATTGCCAATATTGAATAAAGTTCCATCAATTCCAAACGTTCTCCATCGTGGAAAAATGCTATGTTGCTCTGATTAGGTCAAATGAGACCGAAACCATGGTCAGCATCTGCTTTTCTTCGATTGAGCGTACTCCATTTGGGGGCCTTGACGATGGCAAATTGGCTAGTTCAATTCAGATCGTAACACTTGTTGATATTCATATCGGCCGGTGGTATGCATCTGGATTTATCCTTATCATTTTCAACTAACTTTCATTTAATTCATTAAGGATAAAAAGATGTAAATAATCATCACATAATTCATCATCTGAATCTTCCATATCATTATTCTGACTATCGTGATCTGACACGTCAAGCTCAGGTGTTGCAGAATCTAAAAAATCAATAAATTCATTTAAAAAAATATTTTTGTGATTGTTTGATTCAGATGAGGATATTTCTGTAACAGTATTTTCTTGTTGATTAATAACATCCTGTACAAGTTCTGGTAATTGATCGCCTTCGAACCAAACAAACTCATATTTCTCATCCACCAATTTGCAGCCGTAGTCAGAAGGAGATTAGGAGATAGCTCCGTTGGAATTTGAGGGTGAGCATTACGCCAAATATTTGTATTGTAATGAAGCTCGCTCTTAAGAACTGCTGCATCAATTCTAACTGGCATGGTGACATACTCGACCCATCTACATTCCTTATTTTAATTTCAAAAGGATCGTTTGTGGTGCTTAGACATTTATACGTCTTTGAAAGTAAAACGAATCTTGCTTCGTCAATTGAAGGGTACAGGGAAAAAACCATTGATGTCAATTTTTGTCCGAAAATGAGTTAGACACACCATTCGATTCAGAATGAAAAGTAGTATATTATAGTACATTAAAACAGGCATGAAACTAGCTCAGTCATACGTTGAATCGCTTCCTAAGATTTACCGTGCAGGGAAAGAACTAAGTCATTTCATGTAATATGTAATGCACTCATTTTATGTATAATAATATTAATAATGTTCATTTCGAGAACAATAGTATTTAATTTGTCATATTTTAAATAATATGAATAATTTTGAAGTTGAAAATGCGTTTTTCTCAGCTATAAGGAAAATTGACATCGATGGTTGTTTCCGTGTACCCTTCAATTGATTTTATATTTTTCAAGCCGTATAAACTGCAAACAAATTCTTGAACCTTATTGAACATATTATTCTGATTGATTTCATCTGCAAGTCCAAGGTCAGCGAATGTTTATTGAATATCTTCGCTTTGGTTCATTATCTGCAGAGGTAATTTTTACCTTTCTTGTAAAAAGCTGGGTTAAAATTACATCCAGTCAAATCATCCAGTCCAGGAAGAGCATAGCAAACAGAATTTCTCAATTTTCGATGCATTCTACTGACATTAATCATTCTTTGATGATTTCCAGTTCCAACTTCTATCTACGCGCATTGAAGCTGACTGACCAGCTGTTGACTGACTATCATAATTTTGATTAAAATACCAAAAAACAAAAGTTTATAAAGTTTCAGCCTTAATAAATTGATTATATTATGTCGGTGATCACGACATGTTTGACAGCGCACCTGAGGCACATGTTCTAACATCCACTTGACTGACCGCAGCATTTTATTGTATACTAGCTGACCCAGCAAACGTTGTTTTGCCATATAAATAATTTCCTAGTAATTTCTAAAAAAAAATGATTAAATTACTAAAATGGCTATTAAAAATAAGGGTTGATCGTAGAAGGGTGAAAATTGAGGATTGTATGTATTTTTGTATGTTGTATCATAAAAAAATAGAAATTAAAAATTTTGTCTAAAAAATAAAAAAAAAATTTAGGGGTATACTACCCCTAACATTTAGGGGGATGAAAAATAGATGTTGGCCGATTCTCATAGATACCGGATAAGCACAAAAAATTTCATCAAAATCGGTCAAGCCGTTTCGGAGGAGTATGGCAACGAAAACTGTGACACGAGAATTTTATATATTAGATTATGATTGTAATCACCTGAGAAAAAACCAGGCTCAACAAATTCAGAGACTTTTTTTGGCTCTGCCTCTCCATCTATTTGAACAGTGCTTGAAAATATATGAAAAGTTTTTATATATATATATATATATATATATATTTATTTTTTTTTTTTGATAAACGGCATAATAATTTTTAACATCAAGCAAGAATTATAGCACATGTATGAAATAAAGTTTTAGTAGATGTTAGCGTAAACGGGGTACTATACGAGGATGTTTATATCTAGTTAGCCTAGACCAGTTCCACGCATAAAAAAATATTACGTTACCATAGCAACCAACAATAACTCATTAAAAGTGTCAGTGTGAAGTTTGAGGTCAAAAAAGAAAACCACAGTTACGTAATGAATTAAAAGAAAGAAGATGTCGACCGAAATTGTGAAAATCGAAAAGTTGGAGTATCGAGCCATCATCAAGTACCTGTATTTAAAAGGGTTAAGAGGTAAGAAGATTTACAAAGATATGCTTAATAACCTTTTGGTGATCAATATCCTTAGTATGCGACCATGAAAAATTGCTGCAAGCTTCAAAAGAGGTAAATTTTCCATTGAGGATGATGACCGATCGGGAAGGCCAGTTTCTGTGTCAGTCCCCGAAAATATCAATGCAGTTCATGACATGATTTTATCAGACCGTCGAGTTGTGCTAAAACAGATATCTGAAACACTAAATATTTCATACGAAAGCGTTCATCATCTAGTTCACGTCAATTTGGACATGAGAAAAATTGCTGCAAAATGGATTTGTTGTTGACCATGTTTGAATGTTGACCAAAAGCGTGCAAGGGTAGAAGCATCGTGTTCGATCTGTGCTCGATTTTAAAACGATGTAGACTTCTTAAACCGAATTGTTACTATAGATGAGACTTGGGTACATTTTTTCGATCCAGAACAAAGCAATAATCGATGGAATGGCGACACCTAAGAAGTTGCGTGTCCAAAAATCTGCTGCAAAAGTGCTTGCTTCAGTTTTTTGGGAGTGCCATGGAGTAATCATGATTACTTTTTGGATATGGGTAGAACAATAACCGAAAATTACTATTCGACATAACTGACCACTCTACGGGGAGAAATTAAAGAGAAAAGACGCGGAAAGCTATCCAAAGGTGCTTTGTTTTTGCAGGACAACGTCCCTGCACACAAATCTCATGTTGCCATGCAAAAAATTCGTGATTATGTGTTTGAATTACTAGAACACCCCAGTTATTCAATAGATTTAGCTCCATCCGACTATCATCTCTTTCCTCAACTGAAAAAAAAGTTTGAAAGGTCGTAAATTTTCTTCCAACGAGGAGGTAATAAAAGCTGTGGAGGTCTGGTTTGCAGAGCAAGGAGAAATATTTTTTTGAGAGGTCTAGAGACGTTGCAGGTTCGCTGTAATGAATGTATCCAATTAAGAGGAGAATATGTTGAGTAATAAAATATTTTGACATTGAAATTTTGTTTGGTTCAATAGTAGGCTAAGAATTTCTCAATATATCCTCGTACCTACAATTTGGCGTATGATTCAAGAGCTTAGGGAAAACCCCCAGTAAAAAAACACTTTCTCTCCGAGAATGTAGTGGATTGAAAGAAATGAAATTGTTTACGAAATGAGCTGAAATATTTTATATCGAAGGGCATCTTACACTGCAAAAAATGATCCTTTCTTCGACAAACAGGAAAATCCAATAAGTCTACTCCTAGATACCAGAAACTTTTATCTGAAATAAAGAGAAAACAAAAGCAGAAGAAAGTAAAATAATAAAATTAGATTGAATATGTCAGATTTACCTAAAATGAATAACCATATTCAAAAAAGATCCGAAAACTGCGGGTACAGCCCTAAAACAATCATGAATGGAACAACCATGATTAACCTGATGATTTATGGTTTCTTCTGGTTCCCCGCATTCACAACTAGGGCTTTCAACTGAATTTCACCTTAAATGCATACTTTTGCAACGTCCGTGACCTGTTCTTATACGATTCAGAATACAACATATTTTCCTGGGAAGATCAAAACCAGAAACTTCAACTAATTTTTGGTTGGAAATAGTGCACGTATTCCATTCAGACAAAGGTCCTTGTTCCTTACATTCGAATTAAGTAAAAACTTGGGCCATAAAGGTTTACGCGACTTCAATCTTGGAATCGTATTTTCTGGAATGTTGGACAGAATTGGAAATGAGTCGGCAAAGGATTGTTTATTTCAGAAATTCATAACCGCAATCTGTCTACGAATATGAGGCGGTACAATGTTTGAAAGAACTGGTAACATTTGACTGGGTGAAGATCTAATAATTGCAGTTAAAAATTCTTAGGTGAAGATTTAACAGTGCATCAATACTTTGCACATGATCACTATTAACCCAAATGGGGCAACAATATTCAGCAGCTAGGGCTGCCATTCGAAGAGTAGCTGCATCAGCACCCCATGAAGTACCAGCTAGTTTATGCAGGATATTATTCCTAGTTTTTTTTTAACTTCAGACGCAAATTTTCAGAATGAGCTTTGAAATTCAACGAAGAATCCAGCTAACTTCTAGATATCGAGGATTGAAGTTATGTTCCAATAAAGAATTTTCGAAAACTATACTCAATTTTCTATATTTTTGATGATTATTCAAATGGAAACGCGAAGAAGTTATTCCTCAAAATTTCTAAATCTGTAGATAGATTATTCTCTATGCATCTTAAATCAGGAGGAAGGAATACTAGAGCGATATCATCAACGTACAATAAATGTCTCAGAAGATGTAGTAATTATATCACACAGATATATAAATTGAAAAAAGGTGCTAAAACCGATCCTTGTGGAAGACCATTATTCAAAATTTTGAAATTATTATCATCAACAACAACACGAAACCTTCTATCTACTTGAAAACGGCGCATTATACGAGAAAATATGAGGAATACTTTTATTTTACAAAACGTTCAAATATTCATCAGATAGCATCCAACTTGGTTTAAGGAGTTGGGTTATTTGAAGTTTTGGTATTTTTATGGAACGTAATGTTCATAATGAGTAAACTGGGAGACGTGGGTGATATCTTGTGTTCGAAAAAGATTCATGAAAAACTATATTGCCAAATTCATTTCATTCGATAAAACCGTTTGTGAGATAAAACTATAAATAACATTTTTTTTTTGGGTTTTTCATCAACCTGTATCTTTTGAACAGAACCGATTCGGAAAAAATGGTAAGGTAGAAAATTGTATATTTTGACCTCAAGAATCTACTGTTAAAATATTTGTACGTGTCAAAGACTTACCCAGTATTAACTTCTGGAATATCTTCCCACTGTACTTCTTCAGAATCCTCCTGTCTTAAAGGTTGACATTCTGAAAAATCCAACAATTACACTAAATTACACTACATTAAAATTACAATAGTAACGAAAGACTACATACCTTCTGGAATAGATTGAGAAACTGCTCTTACCGTTCCTCCAAAAATATTTTTCCACTAAAGCTGTTGCCGTTACTTGATGACGACTGTTATTAATGGGTTCAATAAATAAAGAAAGAAGGTGGACAATAAAATATATAGAATACATACTCTCCTTCTTGAATGATGTTTCATCACATGTTTCACCAAATGTTTGGTAGAAGAATAATATTTATGTCTTTCTCATTAATCAATAATGATGTTTTTGTGGATGGAAAAACAACACCGAATGCAGAAAGACAGTTTCTCTCTGTTTTAAATAATCACGACGGATTACTGATAGACATTTCAATCAATACGGATTTTCAATTTAATTATTCAAGGATTCTAGATGATATATTCAAAATAAACTGAAATATTTCCTTCTGAATGGGTTGTATCGTCTCATCCTAAAAATTGAAGAAAACGGATATATAAAATGGGACTCGATTTTCATTACAAAAAAAAAACCAGTATCATTACAGTACCTATTTAAATATTATATCGTATTCTACGATAGGTATCAAATAAATAGGAATATGGAAATGAAATATGAAAATCATTTCATAAATGTGATGGAAAAACCAAACAACCAAAAACTTTACTAGAACTTCGTTTTCCATGATATTGATTTATCAAATTAAGGTTTGTATTATCTGCAAAACAGAAGGAAGAAAAACTTCGCGAAAATTCTGGAAAACCTATTTTCCGAAATTACCGAATCGACCCCTAGAATATGATGAATTACCTTACAGAATATTTTGTCAACAACTGTTCATGCTATATCTATACAGGGTGTTCCATCTCAGACGAACCACCCCGTATATTTCTTATCTCATAGTGATTGGAAAAATTTTCCGAAACACGTCGAATGATTTTGATTGGGGAACATCTTTTGACCCCGTAAGAAGGGGTGCTTAAACCCCTCAAAATTGAATACTGAGGAGGGGTTGAATGATATTTCATCTGAAAGGTCTTGGAACCTCTTTACAACGGTGTATGAAAAACGTAATTTTGATGAACTTTTTTCGCCAAATATAAGTTTTTTACCTCAAATGAGTCACCTTGAATATTCTGGTTATTTTTGTGATGTATAAGCCCATTTGTATCAAACCTTTTTTGCGAATGCTGGAAATAGACACACAGTATGCAGGGTGTATTTGAAGCGTGAGGCTTTTTTTCAATAGAAGGTAGAACTGGTCAAAATGAAGCGTTTCACCAAAAATCACCTATACAAAACTTTCAAAATGACAAAGTTGAAAAAAAATTGAAAATGATTACTGAAATATAACCTAATACGACCATAGGCCGTTTGTTAGCTGAATTATCGCAAAGCAGTGGGAAAAAACTCTTCTCATTCGACTATGTGGTTTCGTTCAGGATATAGACACGTTCGATATTTACGTGATTTGATTATATTTGAATGTTCCTACAGTTGACAATATGTACTACACAGATTAATAAACCAAATACCAAGATCTTTTAGGTTCATCAATAAATTTTCTTATAAAATAGGCAATATTTTCATACCTTTTGTAAATATATCCTTCAAAACTATGTAACAACACTTTGAACAATAGATTATTGAATTATAAGGATAAAGTTGAATCTGTGGATCGTGGTGGTGTCTATATACCAATTCTCATGCAATTCTTGTGATGCATTTTAAATAGGACAAACTTTCAGAAGTTTTGAAATTCGTTTAAAAGAACTCATTTGATATTCTCATTTTGATATGCATCTAGTAGATTGTAATCATACCTTCAACCAAGACACTAATTTTAAAATATTACACCAGGATAAGAATGGTCTCTTGTTAGATAATTTAGAAAATTTGGAGATCTTGAGGACTTATAAAAATGAGGAAAATATTTTAAATAAACAGATTGGTTACGATCTTACGATTTCACTTCAGTCTAAGTATTCCTCATTACTGCTATACCTACCTATTACTTGCGAGCCGATTATTGTTACTTTCTATATGAAAGTTTTTTATTCTTTTTTAATTGTGCTTTCAGTAGTAGATTCCTTTGTCTCTCGTTGTTCTGTAAAAACATATTCCTGTCGTGAGATACCTCGTTATCGTTTTTCAATTAGATGTCGCTTCATTGTTTCAAAATCAGGAATGTTATTATGAATTATATTTTTTGTCAATCTTGTTGTTCTTATTATACTATCTACCTGGTTTGCTCTGAACTTGAAGTTTTTTCTTTGAGATTATATGACGCAAGATTTGTTTTTGATTATCTGACCATTGTAGCTTGTAAGTGTTCTTTACCTTAATTTATTATCCTTGTGTTCATATTTGATGTTACTTGTAGCTTTAACTTGAAAATGGGATCATTCTGGAGGTCTCGAAACTAGTCGTCATCAAATAAAGTCTGTGGGAGAGAATGACATATTCTTGATGAATCACGCACATTTTTCTGTTCTTCAGATTCGATTCTTTGAACTGCTACACATGTAAATTTTTTTATCGACCAAGCTCAAAATCACATACTTCAGGCTGTAGTCAAAATGCCGCTCCAAAATATTGACAGCCAGCTTTCTGAGTCATCGATAGAATTTATATTCAAAGCTCGCTCAGGTAAAATATTTTGTTCGAAAGTATGAAAGTATTTCGAAGAACTGATGAGGAATAATGAACAGTTGTAGATTTTCAGGGATTACCTTTGCCCAAAATATCGACAGTGTATGACTTTTGGTTTACCTTCATGACTGTAACTATATTTTTCTGACGAGATAAGTACCTTATCTCGTGAAATTATATGACTCCAGCCTTCAGTGAATGGAACCTACTCTCCTTTCAGTAATTTTAAGTATGGTAAATCTTTTGTTATTCAGCAGGTATAGAGGGTTTAACTCTTATAGTAAATTTCCATAACCTTTGCAACTTTACATTTCGGAAATATTGGTGGTTCTTCACTTCTTCCTTCAGTATAAAAACGGCAACGAGCAGAGCAGTCGGTTTAATTTTCGAATTTGCGAATTTAAGTGTTCAGTTAGAGTGTTTCCGTACGAGTTAAGAAATTATCAGTGTTATACAAAAGTTAAATCTATATAGAATAATATCTAACGCGAATTATAATTAAATATATCGTGTTTATTGTCGATCAAAGATTCAAAAATGGACATGAATAGGAGATTATTCCAGGATTATCCTCTGCATGAAACATGCCTTCATGGAACGTTCGAGTCCCTGAAAAAAATGGTGAAATCTGGCAAGTTTTTCATCGACTGCGAAAGTCCAACTGGCGTTACACCTATGGGAATAGTCGCAGTGAGATTATATGTGTATCGACCCCAGGATGTGGATTCAAGATCTGTTAGGGAATATGAAAGGAAAATCATATTCCTTCTGCAGAATGGTGCCAATCCGTTGAAGAAATGGTGCGGAGGAACTATAGCCGACCTGATATTTCAAGGAGGAAGTGAGTAGATCTATTCAAATTACTATACCACGAATGACATACACCTATTTATAGTTGACTATCCTATGATGAAAAAAAAAATCATTAATAATTCCTTCTCATACTCAAAGTGCCATCACCTCGATAATAAAAGTCAATAGGAAAAATTGGAGGGTAAAAGTAAAACATATAAATAGATACACTAAGTGTGACCAATGTTTTTATTTGAAAAACAAAACCGTGAACAAAAATGAATGCTTCATCCCATTAAGAGCATAAAAAATATACCAAAAATTCAAAGAACCCAAGTCTAAGTTGGACGCTATCTAATAAATACTTGGACGTTTTGTAAAATAAAAGTATTCTTCTTATTTTCTCGTATGATGCGCCGTTTTCGAGTAATTTGATGTTAAAAATTGAAGAATATCTGTGAATTTTGAAAAATTGGGTACAGGGTGTCCGAGTTAAAGTGTTCCTATACCTTATTGTGAAAACTAAAGGAGCTAGAAAAAAAGGTTGAGAACAAAACTTGTGTGTAATCGATTAAATTTTTATTTTCTATAACTAACCTTAATACAAGGTGTTGATTATTTTGAGAAAAATGTATCTTTTAGTTGAATCTCCCTTTAAAATTGAAATAATTTGTTTTTATTAAGAGAGTACTGATTATGAGTAAAAGAGTATTTTGTCTTTCATTAGTCAATCAATATAATTAAATCCATCAAAAAAATCAGAGCTAGCAGCAACACTAATTAATAATGGTTGGTTCTTAAGGGAAAATGTACTTCTGCGTCCATATTTCTGAAACTATTCATATTACAGAAAAAGTTTAAATAAATTTTTTGCTCATTTTAACCTGCTCTACATGATGCACATGAAAAAAATATAGGTTGCCAATTGAAAAAATAAAATTTTGATTGAACTTCTATTTGAATTTTTAACTTTAATTTTTGAAGACCCATTTATCAGATTGCCTAAAAAAGAAATGTAACATATGAAACAATATGTTGACAAGAGCTGGACAAAATTTGGTTTTGATACATTCATTAGAAAAGTAGTATCAGCTATTTTAGTGAGCAACTACAGCTATCAAAATTTTAGGAAAAAGTCGAATATCTCAGAATCGGTGCTATAAGACCATGGTTGTTAACCAAAGTTATATTAAAATTTGACAAAGAATTCAAAAATGCAATAATATACAGGGCGTTTCATTCAAAATAAGAAAGTTGATGCCAACAGGGAAAAACGGAGCACCCTGTATTAAGGTGGGTTATAAAAAATCAAATCTTAAATGTATCTTCTAGCTCCTTTAGTTTCCACACTTCAACTTGGACACCCTGTATTTTGGCCGAATACAACTCTGCTTAAAAGATTCACTGATGACTGTCACAGATTTAGCTAGTTATTCTGACAGATATTTTGTTTTTCTAGGGGTAGCACATTCCATTATGAAAACTTGAAAATTTTCATCAGGGCCGAATCGGAAAAAAGTATGGGAAAAAATATTTCTTTTGGCCTCAAGAATCTACTGTCAAAATATTTGTACGAGTCAAAGACTCACCCTGCATATAGGGTTTCCCACGCTGGGCAGCCTACGGAGAACGGATCATGGATTCTTCTGAAAATTTGGTTACTAGGGTTTAAGCTTCTGATCTATCTGACTAAAATACTTTCAATATTGCGACGTTGCCGCTTTTACGAAAAATCAACTTTTTAACCTAACAAGAAAGAGGAAAATAAATGGCACATTACGGTCGTCTTTTTTCTAGAAATAGAAACTAATAATGCCATCAACTGCATTCCTCTATCTTCTTTTGTTTTTGAGTTATAGCCAAAATTTAAACCTTAAGACATTTACGATGTACAGGACAAGTCAAATGAAAAATAGAAAAATCAATTTTCGGGAAGTTATTCTACGATGACATTAATCGAAAATCTAGTAGTAAACTTTTCGCTCAAACATAAAATTCTCGAATGCCACCACTTTTTTGGGTCTCCCAATAAAAGAAAATTCTTTGTCATCCTCCTCATTCACAATCTTTCTGATTGTGGAAATATCCAGCTGAAATATATGTCGTTTAGATTCAGATGAAACATTATATAAATTCTCTTACATTGAATATGTTCGCTATTGTCTGACGTATTGTGGATTTTAGAATATCAGGGTATAACTATTTGAATGAGCGCACCTGAATTCTAAATAGCACTTTCTGAAACCCTGTTTCTTTTTTCAATCACTTTCGGCATTTTCGTAATAAAAATTGATATAAGTTGTGGCAACGGCGTTATGACATTAACGACATTTCATGAGTGCCAACCTTACTTCGTTCAAGTTACAAAAACTTGAGAAAATTATTTCATGGCCAACCGACTGATGCAATAAATGTAAATGGAGTATAAATTCGAGAACATTACGCTCTGTAAATCATTCTAATATTCTTTTTTATTTTCAGACCAATCAATGATACACTTGATGTTCAAGTATTTCGAAGACGTGGACACACCTCTGAATTCTTTCGGGCACACAGCGCTCATTTCGGCTATCCGAAGAGGATTCTACAAAACTGCCGAAATTTTGTTGGGCATGAAAGCCGATGTCAACAAGGGATGCTTCGTTAAGGAGACACCTCTCCACCATGCAGCTTCTTCTGGCAGAGCAGATCTTTTCCATCTACTGATAAGACATGGGGCAAGCATGGAGTTGAGGAGCGATCTGGGAGAAACTCCTCTTCATTCAGCTTGTTACCATGCGGAAGATGAGGAGATAATAAAGAAATATATAGAGTATGATCAGAATTTGAACGCAACGGATAATGGAGGTTGCACACCGCTGCATAAACTCTTCATTAAATTTCCTGAAACATCGGCTGTGTCAGAAGAATTGGTGGAGGTGTTTCTGGACAGAGGAGCCGACCTGAATATCAAGGACTGCCGAGGATTGTCCCCGCTCTCTTGGTGTATCAAGAAGAAAAATGCACCTGTAGCTTTGCTATTTCTTCGGAACGGCGCCAACTTAGATATTTCAGAACAAGAAGCGGAGCCTGTTCTGAAATATCTAAGAAGGGTTTTGTTGGAGGACACCCCGCTTGGACAAACCGTGCTCAAATATATCGCTCTGGAGATCTCGAAGGGCACCAAGATTAACAGAGCTCTGGAGGAATATTTGAGCCAGCGGGAAGGTGTTACCGAATATCTGACAAAATGTTACCGGGAAATAGAGAAGCTCAGGAAAAGAAAAATTAGGAACACCAGCGTCAATTATTGGAGGCTTCTAACGAAATCTGTAGCAGAGTTAGCGAGGTACGCTAATAATCCTTCAATAATTGGCGCAATGAGAAAATACCGAGTGGGGACTTATCCAATTTACGGTCGAGAGATCGCCTATAAGTTTGCCAAGGCAAAAAGGCGACAAAAACTTATGGCAGTTTCATCGGATATGTTGAACCGCTATTGGGAGGGAAAAATGCCATCACTTTTTGTGGAAATGGTAACGGATCATCTCTCTATAACCGACATGGAAAATGTTAAGACTGCCGGACAATAATATTATTCATAATAATATAATATATGTAAATACCTTATTGTAAATAACTATGTAAATAATTTTTAATATAAACCTCTATGTAAATAATTATGTGAATACAGTTATGTAAATAATTATATACCTAAATAACTATGAAGTATTGTGAATAACTCTATATGTAAATACACCATTGTGAATAATTGATATACATTTTGTTATCCTTTTAGTCCAAGAGGCAGAGTCAAAAAAGTCTCTGAATTTATTAAGCCTGGTTTTGTCTCAGGTGATTACAATCATAATATACAATAAAATGCTGCTGTCAGTGAAGTAGATGTTAGAACATGTGCATCAGGTGCGCGGGCAAATATGTCGTGATCACCGACATAATAAAATCAATTTATTAAGGCTGAAATTTATAATTTTTTGTTTTTTGGTATTTTAATCAAAATTATGATAGTCAGTCAACGTCCAATCGGAACACAGCTGATCAGTCACCTTCAATGTCGTTTCTAAGGGTGCAATTCGTTTATTGAGCTTGAATTTTTTTTAAATACTACTTACTATATTATTAATAAATAAAATGGTCAGTCAGCCATTCCGTAGAACAACGCCCCTCAGTCAGTGGATAAGAAATTGAATTTATTAATAAATGTTATTATCATAATCATTCAAAGTAACGCATTTATTCTAATAAGGCACTTCCATGTCGCAATTGTACCTTAAAATCTCTGAAATAAAATTCGTTCGAAATCAACAGTGTACTCATGAGTGAGAACTCATTGATTTTCAAACATTTTCAACTAATAATAAAAGAATGATCACGCCTAAACAGAGAGGCACTGAATACAATAATAAGGATAAATTCAGATGCATACCACCCGCCGATATGAATATCAACAAGTGTTACGATCTGAATTGAACTAGCCGATTTGCCATCGTCAAGGCCCCCAAATGGAGTACGCTCCATCGAAGAATTTATTATTGTACCGCTGACATCATGTCTGCATTGTATGCCGTGATCTGAACGTGTTCCCAGACTTCTCAATTCGGCGTACTGAATTAGGGAAAATATGGGACATATGCTATTGTCTTCGTCTTGGTTTCTATCTGCGGAGGGGATTGAATCGGACATCGTTTCATATTGGGTAAATGTATAGTACCCAGCAAAGATTATAGATCTATAATCTTTGGTACCCAGTAGCCAATATTGAATAAAGTTCCATCAATTCCAAACGTTCTCCATCGTGGAAAAATGCTATGTTGCTCTGATGAGGTCAAATGAGACCGAAACCATGGTCAGCATCTGCTTTTCTTCGATGGAGCGTACTCCATTTAGGGGCCTTGACGATGGCAAATTGGCTAGATCAATTCAGATCGTAACACTTGTTGATATTCATATCGGCGGGTGGTATTTATCCTTATTATTTTCAACTAATATTCATTTAATTCATTAAGGATAAAAAGCTGTAAATAATCATCACATAATTCATCATATGAATCTTTCATATCATTATTCTGACTATTGTGATCTGACACGTCAAGCTCAGGTGTTGCAGAATCTAAAAAATGAATAAATTCATTTAAAAAAATATTTTTGTGATTGTTTGATTCAGATAAGGATATTTCTGTATTTTCTTGTTAAGGTTGAATAAAAACATCCTGTACAAGTTCTGGTAATTGATCGCCTTTGAACCAAGCATTACGCCAAATATTTGTATTGTAATGAAGCTCGATCTTAAGAACTGCTGCATCAATTCTAACTGGCATTGTGGCATACTCGACCCATCTACATTCCTCATTTTAATTTCAAAAGGATCGTATGTGGTGCTAAGTCATTTATACGTCTTTGAAAATAAAACGAATCTTGCTTCGTCAATAATTAGGAATTTTATTTTTTTCAAGCCGTATAAACTGCAAACAAATTCTTGAACCTTATTGAACATATTATTCTGGTTGATTTCATCTGCAAGTCGAAGGTCAGCGAATGTTTATTGAAAATCTTCGCTTTGCTTCAGGTTTTTTTTTACCTTTCTTATAAAAAGCTGGGTTAAAATTACATCCAGTCAAAGCATCCAGTTCAGGAAGAGCATTGCAAACAGAATTTCTCAATTTTCGATGCATTCTACTGACATTAATCATTCTTTGATAATTTCCAGTTCCAACTTCTATCTACGCGCATTGAAGCTGACTGACCAGCTGTTGACTGACTATCATAATTTTGATTGAAATACCAAAAAACAAAAGTTTATAAAGTTGCAGCCTTAAGAAATCAATTTTATTTTGTCGGTGATCACGACATGTTTGACCGCGCACCTTAGGCACATATGTTCTAACATCCACTGACTTGAGAAAAAACCAGGCTCAATAAATTCAGAGACTTTTTTTGGCTCTGCCTCTCCATCTATTTGAACAGTGCTTGAAAATATATGAAAAGTTTTTATTTATATATATATATTTTTTTTTGATAAACGGCATAATAATTTTTAACATCAAGCAATAATTATAGCACACGTATGAAATAAAGTTTTAGTAGATGTTAGCGTAAACGGGGTACTATACGAGGATGTATATATCTAGTTAGCCTAGACCAGTTCCACGCATAAAAAAATATTACGTTACCATACCAACCAACAATAACTCATTAAAAGTGTCAGTGTGAAGTTTGAGGTCAAAAAAGAAAACCACAGTTACGTAATGAATTAAAAGAAAGAAGATGTCGACCGAAATTGTGAAAATCGAAAAATTGGAGTATCGAGCCATCATCAAGTACCTGTATTTAAAAGGGTTAAGAGGTAAGAAGATTTACAAAGATATGCTTAATACCCTTTTGGTGATCAATATCCTTAGTATGCGACCATGAAAAATTGCTGCAAGCTTCAAAGAGGTAAATTTTCCATTGAGGATGATGACCGATCGGGAAGGCCAGTTTCTGTGTCAGTCCCCGAAAATATCAATGCAGTTCATGACATGATTTTATCAGACCGTCAAATTGTGCTAAAACAGATATCTGAAGCACTAAATATTTCATATGAAAGCGTTCATCATCTAATTCACGTCAATTTGGACATGAGAAAAATTGCTGCAAAATGGACCCCCTAATGTTTGAATGTTGACCAAAAGCGTGCAAGGGTAGAAGCATAGCGTTCGATCTGTGTTCGATTTGAAAACGATGTAGACTTCATAAACCGAATTGTTACTATGGATGAGACTTGGGTACATTTTTTCGATCCAGAACAAAGCAATAATCGATGGAATGGCGACACCTAAGAAGTTGCGTGTCCAAAAATCTGCTGCAAAAGTTCTTGCTTCAGTTTTTTGGGAGTGCCATGGAGTAATCATGATTGCTTTTTGGATATGGGTAGAACAATAACCGAAAATTACTATTCGACATAACTGACCACTCTACGGGGAGAAATTAAAGAGAAAAGACGCGGAAAGCTATCCAAAGGTGCTTTGTTTTTGCAGGACAACGTCCCTGCACACAAATCTCATGTTGCCATGCAAAAAATTCGTGATTATGTGTTTGAATTACTAGAACACCCCCCTTATTCAATAGATTTAACTCCATCCGATTATCATCTCTTTCCTCAACTGAAAAAAGTTTGGAAGGTCGTAAATTTTCTTGCAACGAGGAGGTAATAAAAGCTGTGGAGGTCTGGTTTGCAGAGCAAGAAGAAACATTTTTTTGAGATATCTAGAGACGTTGCAGGTTTGCTGTAATGAATGTATCCAATTAAGAGGAGAATATGTTGAGTAATAAAATATTTTGACATTGAAATTTTGTTTGGTTCAATAGTAGGCTAAGAATTTCTCAATATATCATCGTACCTACAATTTGGCGTATGATTCAAGAGCTTAGGGAAAACCCCCAGTAAAAAAACACTTTCTCTCCGAGAATGTAGTGGATTGAAAGAAATGAAATTGTTTACGAAATGAGCTGAAATATTTTATATCGAAGGGCATCTTACACTGCAAAAAATGATCCTTTCTTCGACAAAAAGGAAAATCCAATAAGTCTACTCCTAGATACCAGAAACGTTTATCTGAAATAGAGGGAAAACAAAAGCAGAAAAATGTAAAATAATGAAATTAGATTCAATATGTCAGATTTACCTAAAATTAATAACCCAATTCAAAAAAGATCCGAAAACTGCGGGTATAACCCTAAAACAATCATGAATGGGACAATCATGATTAACCTGATGATTTATGGTTTCTTCTGGTTCCCCGCATTCACAACTAGGTCTTTCAACTGAATTCCACCTGAAAAGCATGCTATTGCAACGTCCGTGACCTGTTCTTATACGATTCAGAATACACCATATTTTCCTGGGAAAATATGATAAAAGATCAAAACCAGAAACTCCACCTAATTGTTGGTTGGAAATAGTGCACGTGTTCCATTCAGACAAAGGTCCTTGTTCCTTACATTCGAATTAAGAAAAAAGTTGGGCCATAAAGGTTTACGCAACTTCAGTCTTGGAATCGTATTTTCTGGAATGCAGGACAGAATTGGAAATGAGTCGGGAAAGGATTGAAAAGTTTTTCCAGGAATTCATAACCCCAGTCTGTCTACGAATATGAGGCGGTACAATGTTTGAAAGAACTGGTAACCTTTGACTGGGTGAAGATCTAATAATTGCAGTTAAAAATTCTTAGGTGAAGATTTAACAGTGCATCAATACTTTGAACATGATCACTATTAACCCAAATGAGGCAACAATATTCAGCAGCCGAAAAAACCAGAGCTAGGGCTGCCGTTCGAAGAGTAGCTGCATCAGCACCCCATGAAGCACCAGCTAGTTTATGCAGGATATTATTCCTAGTTTTTTTTTAACTTCAGACGCAAATTTTCAGAATGAGCTTTGAAATTCAACGAGGAATCCAGCTAACTTCTAGATATCGAGGATTGAAGTTATGTTCCAATAAAGAATTTTCGGAAACTATACTCAATTTTCTATATTTTCGATGATTATTCAAATGGAAACGCGGTTATATTTGGGTTAGGACGCAAACGCCACTCGAAGAAGTTATTCCTCAAAATTTCTGAATCTGTAGATAGATTATTCTCTATGCATCTTAAATCAGGAGGAAGGAATGCTAGAGCGATATCATCAACGTACAATAAATGTCTCAGAAGATGTAGTAGTTATATCACACAGATATATAAACTGAAAAAAAGAGGTGCTAAAACCGATCCTTGTGGAAGACCATTATTCAAAATTTTGAAATTATTATCATCAACAAAAACACGAAACCTTCTATCTACATGAAAACGGCGCATTATACGAGAAAATATGAAGAATACTTTTATTTTACAAAACGTTCAAATATTCATCAGATAGAATCCAACTTAGTTTCAAGAGTTGGGTTCTTTGAAGTTTTGGTATTTTATGGTACGTAATGGTCATAATGAGAAAACTGGGAGACGTGGATGATATCTTGTGTTCGAAAAAGATTAATGAAAAACTATATTGCCAAATTCATTTCATTCGATAAAACTGTTTGTGAGATAAAACTATAAATAACATTTTTTTTTTGGGTTTTTCAACAGCCTGTATCTTTTAAACAGAACCGATTCGGAAAAAATGGTAAGGGAAAAAATTGTATCTTTTGACCTCAAGAATCTACTGTTAAAATATTTGTTCGTGTCAAAGACTCACCCAGTATTGACTTCAGGAATATCTTCCCACTGTACTTCTTCAGAATCCTCCAGTCTTGAAGGTTGACATTCTGAAAAATCCAACAATTACACTTTGTTCAATAGTTAGGAAACACTACATACCTTCTGGAATAGATTGAGAAACTGCTCTTACCGTTTCCTCCAAAATATTTTTCCAATAAAGCTGATGACTGTTGATAATGGGTTCAATAAATAAAGAAAGAAGGTGGACAATAAAATATATAGACCCTCCTTCTTGAATGATGTTTCATCACATGTTGCACCGAATGTTTCATAGAAGAATACTATGTATTTCTCAATCATCAATAATGATGTTTTTGTGGATGGAAAAACAACACCGAATACTGACAGACTGTTACTCTCTGTTTTAAATAATCACGACGGATTACTGATGGAAATTTCAATCAAAACGGATTTTGAATTTAATTATTCAAGGATTCTAGATAATATATTCACAATGAACTGAAATATTTTCTTCTGAAGGGGTTGCATCGTCTCATCCTAAAAATTGAAGAAAACGGATATATAAAATGGGACGCGATTTTCATTACAAAAAAAAAACAGTATCAATACAGTACCTTTTTAATTATTATATCGTATTCTACGATAGGTATCAAATAAATAGGAATATGGAAATAAAATATGAAAATCATCTCATAAATGTGATGAAAAAACCAAACAACCAAAAACTGTAATAGAACTTCGTTTTCCATGATATTGATTTATCAAATTAAGGTTTGTATTATCTGCAAAACAGAAGGAAGAAAAACTTCGCGAAAATTCTGGAAAACTTATTTTCCGAAACTACCGAGTCGACCTCTAGAATATGATGTAATTACCTTACAGAATATTTTGTCAACAACTGTTCATGCTATATCTATACAGGGTGTTCCATCTCAGACGAACCAACCCGTATATTTCTTATCTCATAGTGATTGGACAATTTTTCCGAAACACGTCGAATGATTTTGATTGGGGGACATCTTTTGACCCCGTAAGAAGGGGTGCTTAAACCCCTCAAAATTGAATACTGAGGAGAGGTTGAATGAGTACACAACGGTGTATGAAAAACGTAATTTTGATGAACCTTTTTCGCCAAATATAAGTTTGAGTATTTGAAGCGTGAGGCTTTTTTTCAATAGAAGGTAGAACTGGTCAAAATGAAGCGTTTCACCAAAAATCACTTAAACAAAACTTTCAAAATGACAAAGTTGAAAAAAAAATTGAAAATGATTACTGAAATATAAACTTATACGACCATTGACCGTTTGTTAGCTGAATTATCTCAAAGCAGTGGGAAAAAACTCTCCTCATTCGACTATGTGGTTTCGTTAGATATTTACGTGGTAATGAAAATGGAATTATTCTCATTATTTCTTAGTAACTTACACGATTTTATGAAATGGCTAATTTCGATACCAACTGACAGAAGAGACTTAGGCCACAAGTGTAAAAAATAGAATAATTCTTCAAAATCTCACCAACAAATCTAAATTATTCACGAATTTCTCCACAATGGGCATCACAATCTTCTTGTTCGAACATTCCAACAATCGTCAAAAAAATGGGATGAAATGGGGAAACATCACTTTTTCAACATAACTAACGTAAGCACTTTCAAGAAACTGCGTCAATTTTCTAAATTTTTTTTCACGATACAACAATTATGATTCTCTCAAAAATAACCTGATGCACCTTATCTGATGAACTTGGTACTGAACCATTCATTTTGTCCAGCCATATGTTTATGTTTTGTTTCATTTTTGCGATGCCGGTGTCACCTTCCACAGTCCCATACTTGAAATTCAATGGAATTTTGTCGAACTTCTAGGGGTTGTATCTCAGCCATCTTGGATATTTTATATAGACAATTTTTCGTTGAAGGACTTATTTTGAAGAGTTCTACCTTCTGTCAAAAAAAAAGCCTCACGTTTGAAAACACCCTGTATATTTTTTAAAAGGTAATATTTTTTGGTAAGATATGAGATAAAAAAATGAATTGGTATTCAAAATAACGAAGTTTTTTTTTTCACCATTCGTACAAAAGATGAGATGAATATACAGTGTCGTATTCCCAGTGAAATAGTGGCTCTAGAAAGTTTTCATCGTTTTAAGATATTTTCTGCAATAAAGAAGTTATGGCACATTTTAGAAAACGACAAAATATCAAAATTTGGTTATATCTTCGATACAAATGAAGATATCGTGAAGCCTTCCTTTCAACTTTTTTTTCTATTTTGTCTAGAAGTAGGTAGGTACCAGAAACAGCTAAAATACCCTTGTACATATCCAAATTAAGTTTTCTCGAAAAAAACCTTAAATCAATTGCTTTCAATAATTGAAATAACATGACTAATCATACTATTTCATGAGTTATATTACTTAAATTTCCTAAAAGAATCGTTATATTCTATAAACAGGGTGAGTCGTTGACTCATACAAATATTAACAGTAGATTATTGAAGCCAAAAAACACTTTTTTTTTTCAACATATTTTTCGAATCGGCCCTGATAAAAAGATATAGCTATTTTAAGTTTTCATAATGAGCTATGCCACCCCTGGAAAAACAAAATTACCTTACGAATAACTAACTGAATCTACGACACTACATATCTATGGATCTTTCAGCCAAAGTACCCAATTTTCAAAATTTCACAGATACTTTTTAATTTTTGAACGTCAAATTACTCGAAAACGGCGCATTATATGAGAAAATTCGAGGAATACTTTTATTTCAAATAACATTTAAATTTGCATCAGAAAGCGTCCAACTTAATTTCAAGAGTTGGGTTTTTTGAATTTTTGGTATTTGTATGGTACGTTATGGTCATAATGGGAAAACTGGAAGACGTGTATGATATCTTGTGTTCGAAAAAGATCCATAAAATGAGTGAAAAACTATTTTCCGAAATTCATAGAATTCAGTAAAGCTGTTTATGGGATATAACTATGAAAATGACATTTTTTTATGGTTTTTCAACAGCATGTATCTATCTTTTGAACCGAGCCGATTCGGAAAAAACGGTAAAGGAAAAAAGTGTTCCTTTTGACCTCAAGAATCCATAGTTGAAATATCGAGATCCCGACTCATAAGTCGGGATTGAAAATATAATAATCCTTTGGCTCTCCTAAGCCTTCGTACTTTTTCGATAATCCGGATTTCCTCTTGTTCATGACTGAATTCAATTTTTATTCGATTTAGAATATGGAGAAAAAGTCCTTCTTTCCCTACAATCTTTATTTGATGACGACTATTTTCAAAACCTTCAAAATGGTCTCATTTTCAAGTCAAATCTATAAGTATCAACAAATCAAAACACAAGAAAAAAATTTAAAGGTAAAAAACACTTACATACAAGCTACAATGGTCAGGTAATAAAAAACAAATCTTGCGTCATATAATCAAAAAGAAAAAACTTCAAGTTCAGAGCAACCAGGCAGATAGTATAATAAGAATAACAAGATTGACAAAAAATAGAATTCATAATAACATTCCTGAATTTAAAACAATAAAGCGACATCTGATTGAAAAACAAAATAACAAGATAACTCAAGACAGCAATATGTTTTTACAGAACAACTGGAGACAAAGGAATCTACTACTAAAAAAATAAATAAAAAAGAATAAAAAACGAAATTTAGCCTATGAAGACTCTGCAATTATATTTTATTATATTTGAATGTTCCTACAGCTGACAATACTACACAGACTGATAAACCATATACCTAGATCTTTTAGGTTCATCAATAAATTTTCTTATAAAATATCCAATATTTTCAGACCTTGTGTAAATATATCCAATTCAAAACTAACAACACTCTGAATATTGAATAATAAGAATATAGTTGAACCTGTGGATCGTAGTGGTGTCTGCATACCAATTCTCATTCAATTCCTGTGATACATTTTATATAAGACGAACTTTCAGAAGTTTTAAAATTCGTTTAAAAAAACATTTAAGGTGCATTACTAATCCTGGGTAGGCGAGCTTTTCTCATTTTGCTAAGCATCTTGTTGATTTTAATTATGCATTTGACCAAGATACTAATTTTAAAATATTACAGCAGGCTAAGAATGTTCTCTTGTTAGATAATTCAGAAAATTTGGAGATCTTAAGGTCTTATATAAACGGGGAAAATATTTTGAACATTAACTGCCATATCTACCTATTACTTGTGAGCCGATTGCTACTTTCAATATGAAAGTTTTTTATTCTTTTATATTTGTGCTTTCGGTAGTAGATTCCTTTGTCTTTCGTTGTTCTGTAAAAACATATTCCTGTCGTGAGTTATATCGTTATTTTGTTTTTCAATTAGATGTCGCTTCATTGTTTTAAAATCAGGAATGTTATTATGAATTGTATTTTTCGTCCATCATTATGTTCTTATAATACTATCTGCCTGGTTGCTCTGAACTTGAAGTTTTTTCTTTTTGATTATATGACGCAAGGTTTGTTTTTGATTATCTGACCATTGTAGCTTGTAAGTGTTCTTTACCTTAATTTATTATCCTTGTGTTTATACTTATTTGATGTTACTTGTAGCTTTGACTTGAAAATCTCGAAACTAGGCGTCATCAAATAAAGATTGTGAGAAAAGAATGACATATTCTTGTTGAATCACGAACATTTATCTGTTCTCCAATTTATTTTTATTCGATCCTTTGAACTGCTACACATGTGAATTTTTTTTATCCACCAAGCTCAAAATCACTTACTACGGGCTGTAGTCAAAATGCCGCTCCAAAATATTGACAGCCAGCTTTCTGAGTCATCGATAGAATTTCAAAGAATTTGGATTCAAAGCTCGCTCAGGTAAATATTTTGTTCGAAAGTATGAAAGTATTTCGAAGAACTGAGCCGTTGTAAATTTTCAGGGATTACCTATGCCCAAAATATCAAAAGTGTATGAGTTTTGGTTTATGTTTATAACCGTAACTATATTTTTCTGACGAGATAAGTACCTTATCTCGTGAAATTATATGACTCCAGTCTTCAGTGAATGGAACCTACAATTCTTTCAGTAATTTTGAATATGGTAAATCTTTTGTTATTCAGCAGGTATAGAGAGTTTAACTATTATATTATAGTAAATTTCCATAACCTTTGCAAGTTTACATTTCGGAAATATTGGTGTTTCTTCACTTCTTCCTTCAGTATATAAACGACAACGAGCAGAGCAGTCCGTTTAATTTTCGAATTTGCGAATTTAAGTGTTCAGTTAGAGTGTTTCCGTACGAATTAAAAAAGTGTTATACAAAAATTAAATCTATATAGAATAATATCTAACGCGAATAATAATAAAATATATCGTGTTCATTGTCGATCAAAGATTCAAAAATGGATATGAATAGGAGATTATTCCAGGATTTTCCTCTGCATGAAACATGCCTTCATGGAACGTTCGAGTCTCTGAAAAAAATGGTGAAATCTGGCAAGTTTTTCATCGACTGCGAAAGTCCAACTGGCGTTACACCGATGGGAATAGTCGCAGTGAGATTATACGTATATCGGCCCCAGGATGTGGATTCAAGATCTGTTAGGGAATATGAAAGAAAAATCATATTCCTGCTGCAGAATGGTGCCAATCCGTTGAAGAAATGGTGCGGAGGAACTATAGCCGACCTGATATTTCAAGGAGGAAGTGAGTAGATCTATTCAAATTACTATACCACGAATGACAAATATATCTATTTATAGTTGACTATCCTATGATGAAAAAAAAATCATTAATAATTCCTTCTTATACTCAAAATGCCCTCATCTCCATAATAGAGGTCAATAGAAAAAATTGGAGGGTTAAAGTGAAAGATATAAATAGACACACTAAGTGTGACCAATGTTTTTATTTGAAAAACAAAACCGTGAAAAAAATGAATGCTTCATTCCATTAAGAGCATAAAAAATATACCAAAAATTCAAAGAACCCAACTCATGAAACTAAGTTGGACGCTACCGAATAAATATTTGGACGCTTGTAAAATGTAAAATAAAAGTATTCTTCATATTTTCTCGTATAATGAGCCGTTTTCTAGTAATTTGATGTTCAAAAATTGAAGAATATCTGTGAATTTTGAAAAATTGGGTACAGGGTGTCCGAGTTGAAGTGTCCCTATACCTTATTGTGAAAACTAAAGGAGCTAGAAAAAAAGGTTGAGAACAAAACTTGTGTGTAATCGATTAAATTTTCATTTTTTATAACTAACCTTAATACAAGGTGTTGATTATTTTGAGAAAAATGTATCTTTTAGTTGAATCTCCCTTTAAAATTGAAATAATTTGTTTTTATTGAGAGAGTACTGATTATGAGTAAAAGAGTATTTTGTCTTCCATTAGTCAATCAATATAATTAAATCCATCAAAAGAATCAAAGCTAGCAGCAACACTAATTAATAATTATCGTTGGTTCTTAAGGGAAAATGTACTTCTGCGTCCATATTTCTGAAACTATTCATATTACGGAAAAAGTTTAAATCAATTTTTTGCCCATTTTAACCTGCTCTACATGATGCACATGAAAAAAATATAGGTTGCCAATTGAAAAAATTAAATTTTGATTGAACTTCTATTTGAATTTTTAACTTTAATTTTTGAAGACCCATTTATCAGATTGCTAAAAAAAGAAATGTAACATATGAAACAATATGTTGACAAGAGCTGGACAAAATTTGGTTTTGATACATTCATTAGAAAAGTAGTATCAGCTATTTCAGTGAGCAACTACAGCTGTCAAAATTTTAGGAAACATTCGAATATCTCAGAATCGGTGCTATATAAGACCATGGTTGTTAACCAAAGTTATATTAAAATTTGACAAGTAATTCAATGAATGCAATAATATACAGGGTGTATCATTCAAAATAAGAAAGTTGATGCCAACAGGGAAAACGAAGCACCCTCTATTAAGATGGGTTATAAAAAATTAAATCGATCACAGACAAGTTTTGTATCTTCTAGCTCTTTTAGTTTCCACAATAAGGTATAGGGACACTTTAACTTGGACACCCTGTATTTTGGCCGAATACAACTCTGCTTAAAAGATCCACTGATGACTGTCACAGATTCAGCTAGTTATTCTGAAGGATATTTTGTTTTTCTAGGGGTAGCACATTCCATTATGAAAACTTGAAAATGAATTTTTATCCGGGCCGAATCGGAAAAAAGTATGGGAAAAATATTTCTTTTGACCTCAAGAATCTACTGTTGAAATATTTGTACTAGTCAAAGTCTCACCCTGTATATAGGGTTTCCCACGGTGGGACGCCTACGGAGAACGGATCATGGATTCTTCTGAAAATTTGGTTACTAGGGTTTAAGCTTCTGATCTATCTGACTAAAATACTTTCAATATTGCGACGTTGCCGCTTTTACGAAAAATCAACTTTTTAACCTAACGAGAAAGAGGAAAATAAATGGCACATTACGGTCGTCTTTTTTCTAGAAATAGAAACTAATAATGCCATCAACTGCATTCCTCTATCTTCTTTTGTTTTTGAGTTATAGCCCAAAATTTAAACCTTAAGACATTTACGATGTACATAACAAGTCAAATGAAAAATAGAAAAATCAATTTTCGGGAACATATTCTACGATGACATTAATCGAAAATCTAGTAGTAAACTTTTCGCTCAAACATAAAATTCTCAAATGCCACCACTTTTTTGGGTCTCCCAATAGAAGAAAATTCTTTGTCATCCTCTTCCTTCACAATCATTCTGATTGTGGAAATATCCTGCTGAAATATATGTCGTTTAGATTCAGATGAAACATTATATAAATTCTCTTACATTGAATATGTTCGCTATCGTCTGACGTATTGTGGATTTTAGAATATCAGGGTATGACTATTTGAATGAGCGCACCTGAATTCTGAATAGCACTTCCTGAAACCCTCTGTCTCTTTTTTCAATCACTTTCGGCATTTTCGTAATAAAAATTGATATTAATTGTGGCAACGGCGTTATGACATTAACGACATTTCATGAGTGCCAACCTTACTATACTGCATTCAACATACTGTTATCAATGCATTAAGATGAACAGCCACAAATACGCGCCAGTTGTCCTACTAATTGTTTATTCATGTGAAATTTTTGTTCAAAGGTGAAGTTCATCTTGATTGAAACTTCCTTTAATTCCTTTTACTTATATTAATGAAAGATGGTTTTTGTTGAAGAATTTAACATTCTTCTAATTATCTGTTAATTACTTCGGGAGATACCCATTCCCAACCACTGCAACATATGCATTTCATCTTCGGGTTAATATTTTTGAAATCTACAACTGATGTAACTCAAACTTTAGCCAAAGAAGATAACGAACATTAACTCTCCTCAAGCTAGTGGATATTATGATATTATACTGATCTCTTGTATTTTCTATGCAAATAACTGGATTTAGTATGCCTTCAATCAATTTGTATAAACTTCAATTATGTTCGTCACATATTTTCCGAAGAGATTCGGCATTGTGATAAAATAGGTAATAACAGAATCTTTTACGTAGAACGGGCAACATAGCGTTGATTTAAAAACCAAAAATGTTTTGACAAGCGTCATAACCCCACATAACACTCTATACAGAGTGAAATGTGTCAAATTTCCATGGCCAACCGACTGCTAAAATAAAAGTGAATGGAGTATACGTTCTAGTTACAAAAACTTGAGAAAATTATTTCATGGCCAACCGACTGCTAAAATAAATGTGAATGGAGTATAGATTCGTGAACATAACGCTTTGTGAATCATTCTAATATTGTTTTTTATTTTCAGACCAATCAATGATACACTTGATGTTCAAGTATTTCGAAGACGTGGACACACCTCTGAATTCTTTCGGGCACACAGCGCTCATTTCGGCTATCCGAAGAGGATACTACAAAACTGCCGAGATTTTGTTGGGCATGAAAGCCGATGTCAACAAGGGATGCTTCGTTAAGGAGACACCTCTCCACCATGCAGCTTCTTCTGGCAGAGCAGATCTTTTCCATCTCCTGATAAAACATGGTGCAAACATGGAGTTGAGGAGCGATTTGGGAGAAACTCCTCTTCATTCAGCTTGTTACCATGCGGAAGCTGAGAAGATAATAAAGATGTATATAGAGTGTGATCACAATTTGAACGCAACGGATAATGAAGGTTGCACACCGCTGCATAAACTCTTTATTAAATTTCCCGAAACATCGGCTGTGTCAGAAGAATTGGTGGAGGTGTTTCTGGACAGAGGAGCCGATTTGAATGTCAAGGACTGCCGAGGATTGTCCCCACTCTCTTGGTGTATCAAGAAGAAAAATGCACCAGTAGCTTTGCTATTTCTCCGGAACGGTGCCAACTTAGATATTTCAGAAGAAGAAGCGGTGCCTGTTCTGAAATATCTAAGGAGGATTTTGTTAGAGGACACCCCGCTTGGACAGACCGTGCTCAAATATATCGCTCTAGAGATCTCGAAGGGCACCAAAATCAACAGAGCTCTGGAGGAATATTTGAGCCAGCAGGAAGGTGTAACTCAATATCTGACAAAATGTTACCGGGAAATAGAGAAGCTCAGGAAAAGAAAAATCAGGAACACCAGCGTCAATTATTGGAGGCTTCTAACGAAATCTGTAGCGGAGTTAGCAAGGTACGCTAATAACCCTTCAATAATTGGCGCAATGAGAAAATACAGAGTGGGAACTTATCCAATTTACGGTCGAGAGATCGCCTATAAGTTTGCCAAGGCAAAAAGGCGACAAAAACTTATGGCAGTTTCATCGGATATGTTCAACCGATATTGGGAGGGAAAAATGCCATCACTTTTTGTGAAAATGGTGACGGATCATCTCTCCATAACCGACATGGAAAATGTTAAGACTGCCAGACAGTAATATAATTAATAATAATGTAATATATGTAAACACCTCATTGTAAATAACTATGTAAATACCTTATTGTAAATAACTATGTAAATAATTGTTAATATCAACCATTATGTAAATAATTATGTGAATACAGTTATGTAAATAATAATGTACCTAAATAACTATGAAATATTGTTAATGACTCTATATGTAAATACACCATTGTGAATAATTGATATATATTTTGTTATCCTTTCAGTCCAAGAGGCAGAGTCAAAAAAGTCTCTGAATCTATTGAGCCTGTTTTTTTCTCAGGTGATTACGATCATAATATACATACATAATAAACATCATAAACATAATAATACGACATAATAAAATCAATTTCTCAAAGCTGAAACTTTATAAACTTTTGTTTTTTGGTATTTTAATCAAAACTATGATAGTCAGTCAACGTTCAATCGGAACACAGCTGGTCAGTCAGCTTCAATGTGCGTAGCGTCGTTTCTAAGGGTGCAATTCGTTTATTGAGCTTGAATTTTTTTTGACTACTACTTACTATATTATTAATAAATAAAATGGTCATTCAGCCATTCCGTAGAACAACAACTCTCAGTCAGTGGATGAGAAATTAAATTTATTAATAAATGCGACACATCCGTGTCGCAATTGTGCCTTAAAATCTCTGAAATAAAATTCGTTCGAAATCAACAGTGTACTCAACGGACGCAGGTATACGTACAGGTAAGAACTCATTGATTTCCGAACATTTTCAACTAATAATAAAAGAATGATTACGCCTAAACAGAGAGGCACAGAATACAATAATAAGGATAAATTCAGATGCATACCACCCGCCGATATGAATATCAACAAGTGTTACGATCCGAATTGAACTAGCCAATTTGCCATCGTCAAGGCCCCCAAATGGAGTACGCTCCTTCGAAGAATTTATTATTGTACCGCTGGCATCATGTCTGCATTGTCTGCCGTGATCTGAACGTGTTCCCAGACTCAATTTGTCATACGTCTGTTGTTCGCAAAGCGAATCGGCGTACTTAATTAGGGAAAATATGCTATTGTCTTCGTCTTAGTTTCTATCTGGAGGGAATTGAATCGGACACCGTTTCATATTGGGTGGCGCTCTGGGTGAATGTATAGTACCCAGTAGCAATTGCCAATATTGAATAAAGTTCCATCAATTCCAAACGTTCTCCATCGTGGAAAAATGCTATGTTGCTCTGATGAGGTCAAATGAGACCGAAACCATGGTCAGCATCTGCTTTTCTTCGATGGAGCGTACTCCATTTGGGGGCCTTGACGATGGCAAATTGGCTAGTTCAATTCAGATCGTAACACTTGTTGATATTCATATCGGCGGGTGGTATTTATCCTTATCATTTTCAACTAATATTCATTTAATTCATTAAGGATAAAAAGATGTAAATAATCATCACATAATTCATCATCTGAATCTTCCATATCATTATTCTGACTATCGTGATCTGACACGTCAAGCTCAGGTGTTGCAGAATCTAAAAAATCAATAAATTCATTTAAAAAAATATTTTTGTGATTGTTTGATTCAGATGAGGATATTTCTGTAACAGTATTTTCTTGTTGATTAATAACATCCTGTACAAGTTCTGGTAATTGATCGCCTTCGAACCAAACAAACTCATATTTCTCATCCACCAATTTGCAGCCGTAGTCAGAAGGAGATTAGGAGATAGCTCCGTTGGAATTTGAGGGTGAGCATTACGCCAAATATTTGTATTGTAATGAAGCTCGCTCTTAAGAACTGCTGCATAAATTCTAACTGGCATGGTGACATACTCGACCCATCTACATTCCTTATTTTAATTTCAAAAGGATCGTTTGTGGTGCTTAGACATTTATACGTCTTTGAAAGTAAAACGAATCTTGCTTCGTCAATTGAAGGGTACCTATAGGGAAAAAACCATTGATGTCAATTTTTGTCCGAAAATGAGTTAGACACACCATTCGATTCAGAATGAAAAGTAGTATATTATAGTACATTAAAACAGGCATGAAACTAGCTCAGTCATACGTTGAATCGCTTCCGAAGATTTACCGTGCAGGGAAAGAACTAAGTCATTTCATGTAATATGTAATGCACTCATTTTATGTATAATAATATTAATAATGTTCATTTCGAGAACAATAGTATTTAATTCGTCATATTTCAAATAATATGAACGGATTTTGAAGTTGAAAACGCGTTTTTCTCAGCTATAAGGAAAATTGACATCGATGGTTGTTTCCCTGTACCCTTCAATTGATTTTATTTTTTTCAAGCCGTATAACAAATTCTTGAACCTTATTGAACATATTATTCTGGTTGATTTCATCTGCAAGTCCAAGGTCAGCGAATGTTTATTGAAAATCTTCGCTTTGCTTCATTATCTGCAGAGGTTTTTTTTTACCTTTCTTGTAAAAAGCTGGGTTAAAATTACATCCAGTCAAAGCATCCAGTTCAGGAAGAGCATTGCAAACAGAATTTCTCAATTTTTAATGCATTCTACTGACATTAATCATTCTTTGATGATTTCCAGTTCCAACTTTTATCTACGCGCATTGAAGCTGACTGACTGACTATCATAATTTTGATTGAAATACCAAAAAACAAAAGTTTATAAAGTTTCAGCCTTAAGAAATTAATTTCATTTTGTCGGTGATCACGACATGTTTGACAGCGCACCTGAGGCACATGTTCTAACATCCACTTGACTGACCGCAGCATTTTATTGTATACTAGCTGACCCGGCAAACGTTGTTTTGCCATATAAATAATTTCCTAGTAATTTCTAAAAAAAAATGATTAAATTACTAAAATGGCTATTAAAAATAAGGGTTGATCGTAGAAGGGTGAAAATTGAGGATTGTATGTATTTTTGTATGTTGTATCATAAAAAAATAGAAATTAAAAATTTTGTCTAAAAAATAAAAAAAAAATTTAGGGGTGGACTACCCCTAACATTTAGGGGGATGAAAAATAGATGTTGGCCGATTCTCATAGATACCGGATAAGCACAAAAAATTTCATCAAAATCGGTCAAGCCGTTTCGGAGGAGAATGGCAACGAAAACTGTGACACGAGAATTTTATATATTAGATTATGATTGTAATCACCTGAGAAAAAACCAGGCTCAACAAATTCAGAGACTTTTTTTGGCTCTGCCTCTCCATCTATTTGAACAGTGCTTGAAAATATATGAAAAGTTTTTATATATATATATATATATTTATTTTTTTTTTTTTTGATAAACGGCATAATAATTTTTAACATCAAGCAAGAATTATAGCACATGTATGAAATAAAGTTTTAGTAGATGTTAGCGTAAACGGGGTACTATACGAGGATGTTTATATCTAGTTAGCCTAGACCAGTTCCACGCATAAAAAAATATTACGTTACCATAGCAACCAACAATAACTCATTAAAAGTGTCAGTGTGAAGTTTGAGGTCAAAAAAGAAAACCACAGTTACGTAATGAATTAAAAGAAAGAAGATGTCGACCGAAATTGTGAAAATCGAAAAGTTGGAGTATCGAGCCATCATCAAGTACCTGTATTTAAAAGGGTTAAGAGGTAAGAAGATTTACAAAGATATGCTTAATAACCTTTTGGTGATCAATATCCTTAGTATGCGACCATGAAAAATTGCTGCAAGCTTCAAAAGAGGTAAATTTTCCATTGAGGATGATGACCGATCGGGAAGGCCAGTTTCTGTGTCAGTCCCCGAAAATATCAATGCAGTTCATGACATGATTTTATCAGACCGTCGAGTTGTGCTAAAACAGATATCTGAAACACTAAATATTTCATACGAAAGCGTTCATCATCTAGTTCACGTCAATTTGGACATGAGAAAAATTGCTGCAAAATGGATTTGTTGTTGACCATGTTTGAATGTTGACCAAAAGCGTGCAAGGGTAGAATCATCGCGTTCGATCTGTGCTCGATTTGAAAACGATGTAGACTTCTTAAACCGAATTGTTACTATAGATGAGACTTGGGTACATTTTTTCGATCCAGAACAAAGCAATAATCGATGGAATGACGACACCTAAGAAGTTGCGTGTCCAAAAATCTGCTGCAAAAGTTCTTGCTTCAGTTTTTTGGGAGTGCCATGGAGTAATCATGATTACTTTTTGGATATGGGTAGAACAATAACCGAAAATTACTATTCGACATAACTGACCACTCTACGGGGAGAAATTAAAGAGAAAAGACGCGGAAAGCTATCCAAAGGTGCTTTGTTTTTGCAGGACAACGTCCCTGCACACAAATCTCATGTTGCCATGCAAAAAATTCGTGATTATGTGTTTGAATTACTAGAACACCCCAGTTATTCAATAGATTTAGCTCCATCCGACTATCATCTCTTTCCTCAACTAAAAAAAAGTTTGAAAGGTCGTAAATTTTCTTCCAACGAGGAGGTAATAAAAGCTGTGGAGGTCTGGTTTGCAGAGCAAGGAGAAATATTTTTTTGAGAGGTCTAGAGACGTTGCAGGTTCGCTGTAATGAATGTATCCAATTAAGAGGAGAATATGTTGAGTAATAAAATATTTTGACATTGAAATTTTGTTTGGTTCAATAGTAGGCTAAGAATTTCTCAATATATCCTCGTACCTACAATTTGGCGTATGATTCAAGAGCTTAGGGAAAACCCCCAGTAAAAAAACACTTTCTCTCCGAGAATGTAGTGGATTGAAAGAAATGAAATTGTTTACGAAATGAGCTGAAATATTTTATATCGAAGGGCATCTTACACTGCAAAAAATGATCCTTTCTTCGACAAACAGGAAAATCCAATAAGTCTACTCCTAGATACCAGAAACTTTTATCTGAAATAAAGAGAAAACAAAAGCAGAAGAAAGTAAAATAATAAAATTAGATTGAATATGTCAGATTTACCTAAAATGAATAACCATATTCAAAAAAGATCCGAAAACTGCGGGTACAGCCCTAAAACAATCATGAATGGAACAAATGATTAACCTGATGATTTATGGTTTCTTCTGGTTCCTCGCATTCACAACTAGGGCTTTCAACTGAATTTATCCTTAAATGCATACTTTTGCAACGTCCGTGACCTGTTCTTATACGATTCAGAATACAACATATTTTCCTGGGAAGATCAAAACCAGAAACTTCAACTAATTTTTGGTTGGAAATAGTGCACGTATTCCATTCAGACAAAGGTCCTTGTTCCTTACATTCGAATTAAGAAAAAACTTGGGCCATAAAGGTTTACGCGACTTCAGTCTTGGAATCGTATTTTCTGGTTTGTAGGACAGAATTGGAAATGAGTCGGCAAAGGATTGTTTATTTCAGAAATTCATAACCGCAATCTGTCTACGAATATGAGGCGGTACAATGTTTGAAAGAACTGATAACATTTGACTGGGTGAAGATCTAATAATTGCAGTTAAAAATTCTTAGGTGAAGATTTAACAGTGCATCAATACTTTGCACATGATCACTATTAACCCAAATGGGGCAACAATATTCAGCAGCTGAAAAAACCAAAGCTAGGGCTGCCATTCGAAGAGTAGCTGCATCAGCACCCCATGAAGTACCAGCTAGTTTATGCAGGATATTATTCCTAGTTTTTTTTTAACTTCAGACGCAAATTTTCAGAATGAGCTTTGAAACTCAACGAAGAATCCAGCTAACTTCTAGATATCGAGGATTGAAGTTATGTTCCAATAAAGAATTTTCGAAAACTATACTCAATTTTCTATATTTTTGATGATTATTCAAATGGAAACGCGGTTTTATTTGGGTTAGGACGCAAACGCCACTCGACGAAGTTATTCCTCAAAATTTCTAAATCTGTAGATAGATTATTCTCTATGCATCTTAAATCAGGATAAAGGAATGCTAGAGTGATATCATCAACGTACAATAAATGTCTCAGAAGATGTAGTAATTATATCACACAGATATATAAATTGAAAAAAGGTGCTAAAACCGATCCTTGTGGAAGACCATTATTCAAAATTTTGAAATTATTATCATCAACAACAACACGAAACCTTCTATCTACTTGAAAACGGCGCATTATACGAGAAAATATGAGGAATACTTTTATTTTACAAAACGTTCAAATATTCATCAGATAGCATCCAACTTGGTTTAAGGAGTTGGGTTATTTGAAGTTTTGGTATTTTTATGGAACGTAATGTTCATAATGAGTAAACTGGGAGACGTGGGTGATATCTTGTGTTCGAAAAAGATTCATGAAAAACTATATTGCCAAATTCATTTCATTCGATAAAACCGTTTGTGAGATAAAACTATAAATAACATTTTTTTTTTGGGTTTTTCATCAACCTGTATCTTTTGAACAGAACCGATTCGGAAAAAATGGTAAGGTAGAAAATTGTATATTTTGACCTCAAGAATCTACTGTTAAAATATTTGTACGTGTCAAAGACTTACCCAGTATTAACTTCTGGAATATCTTCCCACTGTACTTCTTCAGAATCCTCCTGTCTTAAAGGTTGACATTCTGAAAAATCCAACAATTACACTAAATTACACTACATTAAAATTACAATAGTAACGAAAGACTACATACCTTCTGGAATAGATTGAGAAACTGCTCTTACCGTTCCTCCAAAAATATTTTTCCACTAAAGCTGATGCCGTTACTTGATGACGACTGTTATTAATGGGTTCAATAAATAAAGAAAGAAGGTGGACAATAAAATATATAGAATACATACTCTCCTTCTTGAATGATGTTTCATCACATGTTTCACCAAATGTTTGGTAGAAGAATAATATTTATGTCTTTCTCATTAATCAATAATGATGTTTTTGTGGATGGAAAAACGACACCGAATGCAGAAAGACAGTTTCTCTCTGTTTTAAATAATCACGACGGATTACTGATAGACATTTCAATCAATACGGATTTTCAATTTAATTATTCAAGGATTCTAGAAGATATATTCAAAATAAACTGAAATATTTCCTTCTGAATGGGTTGTATCGTCTCATCCTAAAAATTGAAGAAAACGGATATATAAAATAGGACTCGATTCTCATTACAAAAAAAAAAAACAGTATCATTACGGTACCTATTTAAATATTATATCGTATTCTACGATAGGTATCAAATAAATAGGAATATGGAAATGAAATATGAAAATCATTTCATAAATGTGATGGAAAAACCAAACAACCAAAAACTTTACTAGAACTTCGTTTTCCATGATATTGATTTATCAAATTAAGGTTTGTATTATCTGCAAAACAGAAGGAAGAAAAACTTCGCGAAAATTCTGGAAAACCTATTTTCCGAAATTACCGAATCGACCCCTAGAATATGATGAATTACCTTACAGAATATTCTGTCAAAAACTGTTCATGCTATATCTATACAGGGTGTTCCATCTCAGACGAACCACCCCGTATATTTCTTATCTCATAGTGATTGGAAAAATTTTCCGAAACACGTCGAATGATTTTGATTGGGGAACATCTTTTGACCCCGTAAGAAGGGGTGCTTAAACCCCTCAAAATTGAATACTGAGGAGGGGTTGAATGATATTTCATCTGAAAGGTCTTGGAACCTCTTTACAACGGTGTATGAAAAACGTAATTTTGATGAACTTTTTTCGCCAAATATGAGTTTTTTACCTCAAATGAGTCACCTTGAATATTCTGGTTATTTTTGTGATGTATAAGCCCATTTTTATCAAACGTTTTTTGCGAATGCTGGAAATAGACACACAGTATGCAGGGTGTATTTGAAGCGTGAGGCTTTTTTTCAATAGAAGGTAGAACTGGTCAAAATGAAGCGTTTCACCAAAAATCACCTATACAAAACTTTCAAAATGACAAAGTTGAAAAAAAATTGAAAATGATTACTGAAATATAACCTAATACGACCATAGGCCGTTTGTTAGCTGAATTATCGCAAAGCAATGGGAAAAAACTCTCCTCATTCGACTATGTGATTTCGTTCAGGATATTGGCACGTTCGATATTTACGTACTTAGACGATTTTATGAAATGGCTCATTTCGATTCCAACTGACAGAAGAGAATTAGGCCACAAGTGTAAAAAATAGAATAATTCTTCGAAATCTCACCAATAAATCTGAATTTTTCACGAATTTCTTCACAATGGGCATAACTTACGCAAGCAATTTCAAGAAACTGCCTCGATTTTCTAAATTTTTTTTCACGGTAAAACAATTATGATTCTCTCAAAAATGACCTGATGCACCTAATCTGATGAACTTGGTACTGAACCATTCATTGTCCATGCAGCCATATGTTTATGTTTTGTTTCATTTTTGCGATGCCGGTGTCACCTTCTACAGTCCCATACTTGAAATTCAATGAAATTTTGTCGAACTTCTACGGGTTTTATCTCAGCCATCTTGGATATTTTATATAGACAATTTTTTGGTGAAGAACTTATTTTGATGAGTTCTACCTTCTGTAAAAAAAAACCTTTGAAAACACATATTTTTTAAAAGGTAATATTTTTTGGTAAGATATGAGATAAAAAAATTAATTCGTATTCAAAATAACCAAGTTTTTTTTTACCATTAATACAAAAGATTAAATGAATATACAGTGTCGTATTCCCAGTGAAAAAGTGGCTCTAGAAAGTTTTCATCGATTTTAGATATTTTCTGAAATAAAGAAGTTATGGCACATTTAAGAAATCGACAAAATATCAAATTTTGGTTATATCTTCGATACAAATGAAGATATCGTGAAACAGTTTTCAAAAATGGACTTTTGACTAGAATCAAGGACTCCTTTCAACGATTTTTTCTATCTTGTCTAGAAGTAGGTACCAGGAACAGCCAAAATACCCTTGTACATGTCCAAATTAAGTTTTCTCGAAAAAAACCTTAAATCAATTGCTTTTAATAATTGAAGTTACATGACTAATCGTACAATTTCATGAGTTATATTACTTAAATTTCCTAAAAGAATCGTTATATTCTATAAACAGGGTAACAGTAGATTATTGACGCCAAAAGAAACTTTTTTCTTTCAACATATTTTTCGAATCGGCCCTGATAAAAAGATATAGCTATTTTAAGTTTTCATAATGAGCTATGCCACCCCTGGATAAACAAAATTACCTTGGGAATAACTGACTGAATCTACGGCACTACATATCTATGGATCTTTCC
This sequence comes from Coccinella septempunctata, assembly GCF_907165205.1. Taxonomy (NCBI): domain Eukaryota; kingdom Metazoa; phylum Arthropoda; class Insecta; order Coleoptera; family Coccinellidae; genus Coccinella; species Coccinella septempunctata. The sequence goes on along the minus strand of NC_058190.1, from coordinate 4,535,696 downwards.
AGAGTTGTATTCAGCCAAAGTACCCAATTTTTAAAATTTCACAGATCATTTTCAATTTTTGAACATCAAATTACATAATGAGAAAACTGGAAGACGTGAGTGATATCTTGTGTTCGAAAAAGATTCATAAAATAAGTGAAAAACTATTTTCCGAAATTCATAGAATTCAATAAAGCTGTTTATGGGATATAACTATAAAAATAACATTTTTTTATGGGTTTTCATATGGGTTTTCAACAGCAGGTATCTATCTTTTGAACCGAGCCGATTTGGAAAAAACGGTAAGAGAAAAAAGAGTTCCTTTTGACCTCAAGAATTAATAGTTGAAATATCGAGATCCCGACTCATAAGTCGGGATTGAAAATATAATAATTCTTTGGCCCTCCTAAGCCTTCGTACTTTTTCGATAATCCGGATTTCCTCTTGTTCATGACTGAATTCAATTTTTATTCGATTTAGAATATGGAGAAAAAGTCCTTCTTTCCCTACAATCTTTATTTGATGACGACTAGTTTCGAGCATAGACTTATTATTAATATATCTATTGTTTCGAGACCTTCAAAATGGTCTCATTTTCAAGTCAAATCTACAAGTATCATCAAATCAGAACACAAGAAAAAAATATAAAGGTAAAAAACACTTACATACAAGCTACAATGGTCAGGTAATCAAAAACAAATCTTGCGTCATATAATCAAAAAGAAAAAACTTCAAGTTCAGAGCAACCAGGCAGATAGTATAATAAGAACAACAAGATTGACAAAAAATACAATTCATAATAACATTCCTGAATTTAAAACAATGAAGCTACATCTGATTGAAAAACAAAATAACACAAAGACAAAGGAATCTACTACTAAAAAAACAAATAAAAAAGAATAAAAAACGAAATTTAGCCTATAAAGACTCTTCAATTTATTTGATTATATTTGAATGTTCCTACAGTTGACAATACTACACAGATTATAAACCAAATACCTAGATCTTTTAGGTTCATCAATAAATTTTCTTATCAAATAGGCAATATTTTCAGACCTTTTGTAAATATATCCTTCAAAACTATGTAACAACACTTTGAACAATAGATTATTGAATTATAAGGATAAAGTTGAATCTGTGGATCGTAGTGGTGTCTATATATCAATTCTCATGCAATTCTTGTGATGCAGTTTGAATAGGACGAACTTTCAGAAATTTTGAAATTCGTTTAAAAGAACTCATTTGATATTCTCATTTTGATATGCATCTAGATGATTGTAATCATACCTTCAACCAAGACACTAATTTTAAAATATTACACCAGGATTAGAATGGTTTCTTGTTAGATAATTTAGAAAATATGAGGAAAATATTTTAAATGAACAGATTGGTTACGATTTTACGATTTCACTTCTGTCTAAGTATTCCTCATTACTGCTATACCTACCTATTACTTGCGAGCCGATTATTGTTACTTTCTATATGAAAGTTTTTTATTCTTTTTTAATTGTGCTTTCAGTAGTAGATTCCTTTGTCTCTCGTTGTTCTGTAAAAACATATTCCTGTCGTGAGTAACCTCGTTATCGTTTTTCAATTAGATGTCGCTTCATTGTTTCAAAATCAGGAATGTTATTATGAATTATATTTTTCGTCAATCTTGTTGTTCTTATTATACTATCTACCTGGTTGCTCTGAACTTGAAGTTTTTTCTTTTAGATTATATGACGCAAGATTTGTTTTTGATTATCTGACCATTGTAGCTTGTAAGTGTTCTTTACCTTAATTTATTATACTTGTGTTTATATTTGATTTTACTCGTAGCTTTAACTTGAAAATAGGATCATTCTGGAGGTCTCGAAACTAGTCGTCATCAAATAAAGATTGTGGGAAGAGAATTACATATTCTTGATGAATCATGCACATTTATCTGTTCTTCAATTTATTTTTATTCGATTCTTTGAACTGCTACACATGTGAATTTTTTTATCGACCAAGCTCAAAATCACTGACTACAGACTGTAGTCAAAGTGCCGCTCCAAAATATTGACAGCCAGCTTTCTGAGTCATCGATAGAATTTCAGAGAATTTGGATTCAAAGCTCGCTCAGGTAAAATATTTTGTTCGTAAGTATGAAAGTATTTCGAAGAACTGTTGAGGAATAATGAACCGTTGTAAATTTTCAGGGATTACCTATGCTCAAAATATCGACAGTGTATGACTTTTGGTTTACCTTCATGACTGTAACTATATTTTTCTGACGAGATAAGTACCTTATCTCGTGAAATTATATGACTCCAGCCTTCAGTGAATGGAACCTACTATCCTTTCAGTAATTTTAAGTATGGTAAATCTTTTGTTATTCAGCAGGTATAGAGAGTTTAACTATTATAGTAAATTTCCATAACCTTTGCAACCTTACATTTCGGAAATATTGGTGTTTCTTCACTTCTTCCTTCAGTATAAAAACGGCAACGAGCAGAGCAGTCGGTTGAATTTTCGAATTTGCGAATTCAAGTGTTCAGTTAGAGTGTTTCCGTACGAATTAAGAAATTATCAGTGTTATACAAAAGTTAAATCTATATAGAATAATATCTAACGCTAATAATAATAAAAAAAAACGTGTTCATTGTCGATCAAAGATTCAAAAATGGACATGAATAGGAGATTATTCCAGGATTTTCCTCTGCATGAAACATGCCTTCATGGAACGTTCGAGTCTCTGAAAAAAATGGTGAAATCTGGCAAGTTTTTCATCGACTGCGAAAGTCCAACTGGCGTTACACCTATGGGAATAGTCGCAGTGAGATTATATGTATATCGGCCCCAGGATGTGGATTCAAGATCTGTTAGGGAATATGAAAGGAAAATCATCTTCCTTCTGCAGAATGGTGCCAATCCATTGAAGAAATGGTGCGGAGGAACTATAGCCGACCTAATATTTCAAGGAGGAAGTGAGTAGATCTATTCAAATAACTATACCACGAATGACAAACATATCTATTTATAGTTGACTTTCATGAACAAGAAATCATTAATAATTCCTTCTTATACTCGAGGTGCCCTCTCCTCGATGATAGAAGTCGATAGAAACAATTGGAGGGTAAAAGTAAAAGATAAATAGATACACTAAGTATGACCAATGTTTTTATTTGAGAAACAAAAGCGTGAAAAAATGAATGCTTCATTCCATTAAGAGCATAAAAAATATACCAAAAATTCAAAGAACCCAACTCATGAAACTAAAGTTGAACGCTACCTAATATATATTTTGACGTTTTGTGCAATAAAAGTATTCATCATATTTTCTCGTCAAATGCGCCGTTTTCGAGAAATTTGATTCATTTGATTTTAATTCAAAAATTAAAAAGTATCTGTGAAATTTGAAAAATTAGGTACACGGTGTCCGAGTTAGAGTGTCCCTATACCTTATTGTGGAAACTAATAGAGCTAGAAAAAAAATTTGAGAACAAAACTTGTCTGTAATCGATTTAGCTTTTATTTGTTATATCCCACCTCAATTCAGGGTGCTCTGTTTGTTCCCTGTTGGTATCAACTTTCTTATTCTACATGGAATATCCTGTATATTTTACATTTTTGAATTTCTTGTCAAATTTTAAGGTAACTTTGGTATGACAACCATGGTTCTATATAGCACTGATTCTGAGATATTCGACTTTTTTCTAAAATTTTGACGGCTGTAGGTGCTCACTAAAATAGTTGATATCAGTTTTATATGGAATGTATCGAAACCAAATTTTGCCCAGCTCTTGTCAACATATTGGATCATACGTTACATCTCTATGTTTAGCAATCTGATATACAGGGTCTTCAAAAATTAAAGTTAAATATTCAAATAGAATTTCAATAAAAATCAATTTTTTCAAATGGTAACCTATATTTTTTCTTGTTCATCATGTAGAGCAGGTTAAAATGAGAAAAAAATTTATTCAAACTATTTCTGTGAAGTGAAATGTTTCAGAAATATGGACGAAAAAGTGCATTTTCCAACCAACCAACGATAAATAATTGATTAATTAAGCTGCTACAATATGGTAACTGTAGAAAGTAGCACTTATGTAATTGTGTATTTTTGAGTTTTATTTTGTGTTGTGAGACATCTACTTGATTATTTTGAGAAAAATGTATCTGTTAGTTGAATCTCCCTTTAAAAATGTAATAATTTAATTTAATTATGAGAGAGTACTGATTATGAGTAAAAGAGTCTTTTGTCTTTCATTAGTCAATCAAGTTAATTAAATTTACCAAACAAATCAAAGCCAACTATAAAGTTGCAACACTAATTTATAATTTTCGTTGGTTCTATTCTATTCTACTATTCACACTACAGAAAAAGTTCAAATACATTTTTTGCTCATTTTAACCTGTTCTACATGATGAACAAGAAAAAATATAGGTGGCCATTTGAAAAAATTAAGTTTTGATTGAACTTCTATTTAAATTTCTTACTTTAATTTTTGAAGACCCTGTATATCAGATTGCTAAAAAAAGAGATGTAACATATGATCCAATATGTTGAAAAGAGCTGGGCAAAATTTGGTTTTGATACATTCATTAAAAAAGTAGTATAAGCTATTTCAGTGAGAACCTACAGCTGTCAAAATTTTAGGAAAAAGTCGAATATCTCAGAATCGCTGCTATATAAGACCATGGTTGTCATACCAAAGTTACCTTAAAATCAGTAACGTATTCAAACTTCAGCCAAAGAAGATAACGAACAGTAACTCTCCTCAAGCTAGTGCATATTATAATATTATGCTGATCTCTTGTATTTTCCATGCAAATAACTGGATTTGGTATGCCTTCAATTATGTTCTTCACATATTTTTCGAAGGGATTTGACATTATGATAAAATACGTAATAACAGAAACTTTTACGTTGAACGGGTAACAAAGCGTTGATTTAAAACCAAAAAATGTTTTGACAAGCTTGATAACTCCACATTTTCGTACTATACACACTTAAATGTGTCGTATTTCCATGGCCAACTGAGTGCTAAAATTAAAGTGAATGGAGTATAAAAATAACATTTTTTCATGGTTTTCAACAGCCTGTATCTTTCAAACCGAGCCGATCGGAGAAAATGGTAAAGGAAAAAAGTGTTTTTTTTTAACCTCAAGAATCTACTGTTCAAATATCTGTACGAGTCTGTATATTCAAAATTCAAAAATTTTTCTACACCTCTTGACATGAGTCCACAATCCACCTTGATGACCTCATTTTACAGTTTCGTTTGTCACATTCTTATATCGGGACACCAAGTAGATTCGTGAACAAAACGCTCTGTGAATCATTCTTATATTGTTTTTTATTTTCAGACCAATCAATGATACACTTGATGTTCAAGTATTTCGAAGATGTGGACACACCTCTGAATTCTTTCGGGCACACAGCGCTCATTTCGGCTATCCGAAGAGGATACTACAAAACTGCCGAAATGTTGTTGGGCATGAAAGCCGATGTCAACAAGGGATGCTTCGTTAAAGAGACACCTCTCCACCATGCAGCTTCTTCTGGCAGAGCAGAACTTTTCCATCTCCTGATAAAACATGGGGCAAGCATGGAGTTGAGGAGCGATCTGGGAGAAACTCCTCTTCATTCAGCTTGTTACCATGCGGAAGATGAGGAGATAATAAGGGAGTATATAGAGTATGATCAGAATTTGAACGCAACGGATAATGAAGGTTGCACGCCGCTGCATAAACTCTTCATTAAATTTCCCGAAACATCGGCTGTGTCAGAAGAATTGGTGGAGGTGTTTCTGGACAGAGGAGCCGACTTGAATATCAAGGACTGCCGAGGATTGTCCCCACTCTCTTGGTGTATCAAGAAGAAAAATGCACCTGTAGCTTTGCTATTTCTCCGGAACGGTGCCAACTTAAATATTTCAGAACAAGAAGCGGTGCCTGTTCTGAAATATCTAAGAAGGGTTTTGTTGGAGGACACCCCGCTTGGACAAACCGTGCTCAAATATATCGCTCTGGAGATCTCGAAGGGCACAAAAATTAACAGAGCTCTGGAGGAATATTTGAGCCAACGGGAAGGTGTAACTGAATATCTGACAAAATGTTACCGGGAAATAGAGAAGCTCAGGAAGAGAAAAATCAGGAACACCAGCGTCAATTATTGGAGGCTTCTATCTAAATCTGTAGCAGAGTTAGCGAGGTACGCTAATAACCCTTCAATAATTGGCGCAATGAGAAAATACCGAGTGGGGACTTATCCAATTTACGGTCGAGAGATCGCCTATAAGTTTGCCAAGGCAAAAAGGCGACAAAAACTTTTGGCAGTTTCATCGGATTTGTTGAACCGATATTGGGAGGGAAAAATGCCATCACCTGTTTTGAAAATGGTAACGGACCATCTCTCCATAACCGACATGCAAAATGTTAAGACTGCCGGACAATAATATAATTCGTAATAATATAATAATAATTATAATTTATTATTACTTATTATCTACTTGAATTTTTAGAACATTATCGGGTTTTGTTGATGATGGTGTGAATACAAACCAGTATGTATGTAAATATCTACACTTATACAAATAACTATGTAAATACCTTATTGTAAATAAATATGTAAATGATTGTAAATATAAACCTCTATGTAAATAATTATGTGAATACAGTTTTGTGAATAATTATGTACCTAAATAACTAGGAAATATTGTGAATAACTAATATGTAAATACATTATTGTGAATAATTGATATATATTTTATTATCCTTTGAACAGTGCTTGAAAAAATGAAAAAATATGAAAAGGTTTTGTATATATATATATATATATATATATATATATATATTTTTTTTGATAAACGGCATAACAGTTTTTAACATCAAACAATAATTATAGATGAAATACTGTTTTACTACAGGTTAGCGTAAACGGGGTACTATACGAGGGATGTATTGATATCTAGTAAGCCTAGACCTGTTCCATGCATAAAAAAAATATTGCGTTAGCAACGAACAATAAATTATTAGAAGTATCAGTGTGAAGTTAGAGGTCAAAAAAGTAAACCAGTGTTACGCAATAAATTAAAAGGGAGATGATGTCCACCGAAATTGTGAAAATCGAAAAATTGGAGTATCGAGCCATCATCAAGTACCTGTATTTAAAAGGGTTAAGAGGTGAGCAGATTTGCAAAGATATGCTTAATATCTATGGTGATCAATATCCTTAGCAGCGTTCATCATATAGTTCGCACGTCAATTTGGACATGAGAAAAAAGCTGCAAAATGGATCCCCCAATGTTTGTATGTTGACCAAAAGCGTACAAGGGTAGAATCATCGCGTAACAATCGATGGAATGGCGACACTCTGGTTCTCCAACCAATAGAACAATAAACGGAGATTACTATTCGACATTACTGACCACTCAACGGGAAAAAATCAAAGAGAAAAGACGCGGAAAGCTATCCAAAGGTGTTTTGTTTTTGCAGGACAACGCCCCTGCGCACAAATCTCATGTTGCCATGCAAAAAATTCGTGATTTAGAATTACTAGAACACCCCCCTTATTCAACAGATTTAGCTCCATCCGACTATCATCTCTTTCCTCAACTAAAAAAAAGTTTGAAAGGTCGTAAATTTTCTTCCAACGAGGAGGTAATAAAAGCTGTGGAGGTCTGGTTTGCAGAGCAAGAACATTTTTTTTGAGAGGTCTAGAGACGTTGCAGGTTCGCTGTAATGAATGTATCCAATTAATTGGAGAATATGTTGAGTAATAAAATAATTTGACATTGAAATTTTGTTTGGTTCTATAGTAGGCTAAGAATTTCTCAATATATCCTCGTACCTACAATTCGGCGTATGATTCAAGAGCTTAGGGAAAACCCCCAGTAAATATTTTATATCGAAGGGCGTCTTGCGCTGCAAAAAATGACCCTTTCTTCGATAAAGAGAAAAATCCAGTAAGTCTACTCCTAGATACCAGAAACTTTTATTTTGAATAGAGAGAAAACAAAAGCAGAAAAATGTGAAATAATAAAATTAGATTCAATATGTCAGATTTACCTGAAATTAATAACCCAATTCAAAAAAGATTCGAAAACCTCATGTATAGCCCTAAAACCATTATGAATGGGACAATCATGATTAACCTGACGATTTATGGTTTCTTCTGGTTCCCAGCATTCACAACCATACGGCTTTCATTTCAACTGAATTCAACCTGAAAAGCTTACTATTGCAACGTACGTGACTTGTTCTTATAGAATTCACAATACACCATATTATCCTGGAAAGATTAAAACTAGGAACTCTATTAGAGGGTTCAGTAACTCTTTGTTGAAAATAGTGCACGTATTCCATTCAGACTGCCAAAGGCAGAAAAGAAAATCAAGAATCAAGAAAAGAGTTGTACCATGAAGGTTTACGCGACTTCAGTCTTGGAATCGTATTTTCTGGAATGTTGGACAGAATTGGAAATGAATCGGGAAAGGATTGGAATTTATTTCAGGAATTCATAACCGCAGTCTGTCTACGAATATGAGGCGGTACAATGTTTGAAAGAACTGGTAACCTTTGACTGGGTGAAGATCTAATAATTGCAGTTAAAAATTCTTATGGGAAGATTTAGCAGTGCATCAATTCTTCGCCCATGATCACTATCAACACAAATGGGGCAACAATATTCAGCAGCCGAAAAAACCAAAGCTAGGGCTGCCGTTCGAAGAGTAGCTGCATCAGCACCCCATGAAGTACCAGCTAGTTTATGCCGGATATTATTCCTAGTTTATTTTTTTTAACTTCAGACGCAAATTTTTCGAATGGGCTTTGAAATTTTGTGAGGAATCTACGAAGGCGTAGAAGGGCCACATAATATTTTAAAAATATTTTTCCTTAAATTCCGACTTTGAAGTCGGAATTTAGTTAAATTCCGAGTTCAAAGTCGGAATTTAACAAAATTCCGAGTTCAAAGTCGGAATTTAACTAAATTCCGAGTTCGAAGTCGGAATTTAACTAAATTCCGAGTTCGAAGTCGGAATTTAACAAAATTCCGAGTTCAAAGTCGGAATTTAGTAAAATTCCGACTTTGAAGTCGGAATTTTATTTCTTTCGAAACCGATACAGGCTAGATGCACAGGGTGTTGTTCTACGACGACATAGATTATTTCTCCATATATACAGAGGGTCCAGGGTGCTCAATGTTATTTTATGGTTACTATTTCAGTACTGGAGTGGGGGCAGGTTGTGTCCAACCTTACCTCTACCTCTACCTATCTACGACCATTAATTTATAGTTATTAAAAAACATGGACCTAATGACAATTTTCTCCAATAAAATACATCAAGTTCAATATTTATTAAAAAACAACGTATTTATTTTGTGAAATCTAAATCCTCTCATGAATATCTCAGCATATTTGGAAATGAACCAATTCGTCATAGAGATGCCTATATGAGGTTTTCTCACCGTTGTAATGACCTCTTCATGTAAGAAACATCAAAGCACGCCGGGTGTACCTCGGGGTGTACTGATTTCTTGTCCATTGAGATAGCCTCATGAGTACATATGAGAAGGAAATTTTTTCATAAAATATCCAGAATATACCTAGAAAACAGTCATGTCTAAAAAAATATTCATGTCATGTCATGTCTGTAAAAGGTTGTCATATCATTGTTATGACCTCTTATAGAAGAAAACTCAAATAATAATGTACACCCTGTGTACATAATTATTCATTCATCATAAATGTGGGAATACCTTGTATTATATGAATTTGAATATTTGTGGAAAAGCAAACTGTAAATGAGGAACAAATCTGCGTCGTCGTAGAACACCCTGTAGAAGTTCGGAACTGAATAAAATTCCGACTTTGAAGTCGGAATTTAGTAAATTCCGACTTCAAACTCAGAATTTAACAAGATTCCGACTTTGAACTCGGAATTTAGTTAAATTCCGACTTTGAACTCGGAATTTTGTTAAATTCCGACTTTGAACTCGGAATTTAGTTAAATTCCGACTTTGAACTCGGAATTTTGTTAAATTCCGACTTTGAACTCGGAATTTTGTTGAATTCCGACTTTGAAGTCGGAATTTAACTAAATTCCGACTTCAAAGTCGGAATTCAAGGAAAAATATTCTTAAAATATTATGTGGCCCTTCTACGCCTTCGTAGGAATCCAACTTAACTCCTAGATATGTAGGATTGAAGTTATGTTCCTATAAAGAATTTTCGAAAACTATACTCAATTTTCTATATTTTTGATGATTATTCAAATGGAAACGCGGTTTTATTTGGGTTAGGACGCAAACGCCACTCGAAGAAGTTATTCCGCAAAATTTCTAAATCTGTAGATAGATTATTCTCTATGCATTTCAAATCAGGATAAAGGAATGCTGAAGCGATATCATCAACACACAATAAATATCTCAGAAGATGTAGTAGTTTATAGCACACAGAAATATAAATTGAAAAAAAGAGGTGCTAAAACCGATCCTTGTGGAAGACCACAATTCAAAATTTTGAAATTACTTCTATTATCATCAACAAAAACACGGAACCTTCTATCTGACAGCATGTTTTCTAGAAAGTGAATCATCCTGCTGTTCAATTTTGGAAAGAGTCTTCTAGAGTCGATTCAATCCTAAAAAAAATAAGCTTCTCTAAATTTTGCAATAAAAATTCAGGATGGAAAATTAAGATAAGTTGACTATTTTTTGATCTACAGGGTGTAACTTTATATATACATACTCTTAATAGTTACACACAGATTATACTATATCTGGTATGATCTCTGTAACGTAAACCATGTTTATAGATGAATAAACATTATTATTATTATTATTATTATTATTACCGGAGATGGAGTAGGACTAAAAGCCTAAGAATTGATTGTAAAAAATCAATTTCTGTCTTTTCTCAGAAAGCTACAGGGTGATTTTCGAAATTTATAGAAATAGTGAGACCATCATCAAAGACAAACTTATCAACGGAATTTGTTGAAACTTGGGAGAGTATTGACATATGAAGCAAAGAGATATCAATTATTTCAATATTCCAGGTACAGACTCACTAATCCTCATTTAATGTGTTCAAGATAAAAACATTAGTTTTATTTTCGAATTTCAAATACTTTTTCCGCTTTCTAGAAAGAACCTAAATTATGCTTCAATACGTGGTATTAAACGGATTGTTATTAAACTTCGGTTAACGCTTCTGATCTATCTGACTAAAATGTTGTTGCGACAATATTCCATTATAACTTTTTTCGCTTCTCTATCCTTATCTGATATATACTCACCCTGTATACTTCAATTATTGTGGTACTTGTTACGCTATACGATATTCGAATCGATGTTAAAATACTCTTGAAATTCGAGTACCTACTTTTACTTGGGGTCAAGTATTCGACATCAGGTAAGTGTGTAAAAGTCTAGGTACTAGTTAGGGGAAGTACCCGGTACTCTAGTAAAATTTATGAGTACCCTGTACCCAGCCCAGCCCAGCCCTGGTTATGAATTTGAACATGCGGGTGTACCATTAGCACACAAATTTTGTTTCATGAGAATAGGAAATTCACTCCCAAAATGTTTCCATGAATCTTTGGTCAGGATAAATATTTGTAAAGTCTCGCATTTATCTGCTCTGGACATAATAATTCCAAGAATCTGACCTTTTGAACCGTTGCCATCTCCATATCGAGATTAATTACCACCTATCAATTGAATGTGTAAAAATAGGAATAGTCATTAGTTGATCTTTCTCTGTGCGAAGTGGCCACCGAAAATGTGAGTTTTTTTTTCTAGATTTATAGCTTCCTATCTGTAATCTTACCTCATCATTATATGACCTTATCGTTGAATTAGTAATAAAATGAACTTCAATTTCGAATTCAATGATAGTTCTTCATCATAACAGAATTTTCTCCGTTGAAGTTGAATCTACACCATGAAAGGATAGGTAGTAGGTTTATATTAATCATATTAAGTTGTCAATGAACAACAGTAGGCGAACTAAACCGTAAATTTAAATAATATATGTGAAAAGGTACCTGTGTCAGTCATTTTCTGTAATAAAACTTTCACCCACCTGAAGATGCTACTGTGATATCGAAACAGGTGTCCTGGTCGAATGAGTGAAAACCATAGGATTCAGTTTTTCAGTTCAAAACAATGTATTTATTATGCCTATTTTAATCTGAATAATTAAGAAAAGTATCCACCTTTTATTGTAAAAATAGTTTTTAAATTCGATGCTTTTGGTTTTCAAGGTACTCTCGAATATACAGGGTAATTCTAACGAACACCCTTCGTTAGAATATTTCAAAGACTCAAAATAAACACTTGAAATTTTATAGTTGAGCTTTGTTAGGAGATATGAATTATTGAAAGAAATTTCAGATCCGTTCAACCTTCGATTCACCCGTTTTTTAAATGTAATTTTTTCATTGATATCAGATGACCCATTGAATTCTACATTATTTTAATGTGTATTCTCAGAAAATTCATCTGAGATCTGAAAAAACCCTCAAAATTTTCTAAAATGAGGCTTCATTGAAATATTAATATCTTGTAGATTTTTGAATGAAAATTCCTAACTTTCTAGTTTTTATCAGGAAATATTCCACTGCTTCTCCTTCATTAATTAAAAATTTTATTGAACTTACAGAGTGTTTCTTTTTTAATGTCAAAGTCAGTCACGACAAAAACCTCAAAACTCATTTGTTTTTGAAGGAGAACCCATTTTTTTATTGCTCAGCTACAATCTGCGATATTTAAGTGAAATACAAAGTACTGCTCTAAAATGCTTATTTCCCGAGATATTCGGTAAAGTCAATTTTTTTTGAGAATTCTCTGTTTTCTTTCCTCAAAGAGTAAGGGTGACAATTGTATATATAATGATGAGTATTTAATTATGACAAATGTAACAAGAGGTGAACTTTGGCTCGTAGGGGGACATTTTATTTTATACCTACGGTGGGTTTGGTACCAATCAATTTACGAGGATGTATTGATATCTAGTTAGCCTAGACCAGTTCCATGCATAAAAAAAATATTGCGTTATCATAGCAAAACCAACAATAACTCATTCGAAGTGTAAGTGTGAACTTTGAGGTCAAAAAAGTGAACCAGAGTTACGCAATAAATTAAAAGAAAGAAGATGTCCACCGAAATTGTGAAAATCGAAAAATTCGAGTATCGAGCCATCATCAAGTACCTGTATTCATAAGGGTTAATAGGTAAGCAGATTTACGAAGATATGCTTAATACCATTGGTGATCAATTTCCTTCGTATGCGACCGTGAGAAATTGGACTGCAAGCTTCAAAAGAGGTAAATTTTCCATTGAAGATGATGACCGAACGGGAAGGCCAGTTTCTGTGTCAGTCCCCGAAAATATCGATGCAGTTCATTACATGATTTTATCAGACCGTCGAATTGGGCTAAATCGGATATCTGAAGCACTGAATATTTCTTACGAACGCGTTCATCATATAGTTCACGTCAATTTGGACATGAGAAAAATTGCTGCAAAATGGATCCCCAAATGTTTGAATGTTGACCAAAAGCGTGCAATGGTAGAAGCATCGCGTTCAATCTGTACTCGATTTGAAAACGATGTAGACTTCTCAAACCGAATTGTTACTATGGATGAGACTCGGGTGCATTTCTACGATACAGAAACAAAGTAATAATCGATGGAATGGCGACACTCTGGTTCTCCAAGACCTAAGAAATTTCGTGTCCAAAATTCTGCTGTAAAAGTTCTCGCTTCAGTTTTTTGGGATTGCCATGGAGTTATCATGATTGATTTATTGGATAAGGGTAGAACAATAACCGGAGATTACCATTCGACAATACTGACCATTCTACGGAAAAAAATTGAAGAGAGAAAAGACGCGGAAAGCTATACAGGGTGTCCGGGGAATAACTGTAAATACCCTTACCAGAGATAGAGTTGGACTAGCTGGTTACGGATTGACTATAAAAAATTAATTTCTGGATTTACCTAGAAAGCTACTGGGTGATTTTCCAACTTCCTGGAAATACTTAGACCATCATAAAATCCAAACTTATTGACGGATATTATTGAAACTTGGAAGGTTATTGACACATGCTGGAGTCAAGTCAAAAAGATATCAATTAATTCATTATTCCAGGGCCGGACTCATTAATCTTCATTTTAAGTGTTCAGGGTGAAAAAACACTCTGTATTTCGAATTACAAATAATTGATTCGCTTTTTAGGAAGAAGCTAAATTATGCTTCAATTTTTGGTATCACTCAAAGTTATCACATCAACAATTATTTTTTTATGAATTTTTGAATTTGGATAAAGTACGAAAAATTGAATTTTTTACCATGAAGAGAACTGAAAATCTCATGTTTGAATATAAAATACGAAAGTATTAGTAGAAAATTTACAAAAAAGTTCAGAGCTTCAATAAGCAATTCAATAACGAAACAATACCAAATGAAAAAAACTAAAATACAATAAAGAGTACCTAATAAAAATGAAAATAGAAACGAATGAATTGCTGAGTCAACATTATTTCAAAAGTGGTTCGAAATGAAAACCATTAGCTTGTATACATTTCTCTTGCCGAATTTTTAAATTGGATACAGCCTTCCGAATCATATCGTCATTATTTCTTGAAATATCGTAACAGTTGATTATTCTGTTCATCAGCTGTTCTCTTGACTGGAAGAAGTGTAACTTTGGTCTATATCATTGTTGTCGAACACCCGGTATACATAAGAATAATTTTTAAATATGCTTCTGTATACCCTATGCACATCACCAATTTTTTTTTCAAATACGTTCATTTACTCCCCAAAGTGGAATCCGTGTCAGGGGTGGCCACCCAGTATATCAACAAATTATTATAGTCTTCTTCACCTTCAGTGACTTTTTTAAGAAAATTTATTATTTATTTTCGACCTACACAAGATGACTAAGTCCTGTTCAGGTAAATTAATTGCAATTTTGGAACTTCATCCAAATTAAGAAATTGATGAAAAAATAATTGTTGATGTGACAACTTTGAGCGATACCAAAAATTGATGCATAATTTAGCTTCTTTCTAAAAAGCGAATCATTTTTTTGTAATTCGAAATACAAAGTGTTTTTTTACCCTGAACACTTTAAATGAGTTCGGTCCTGGAATAATTGATATCTTTCTAACTTCACCTTAGCATGTGTCAATAACCTCCTAAGTTTCAATAAAATCCGTCAATAACTTTGGATTTTATGATGGTCTAAGTATTTCCATGAAGTTGGAAAATCACCCTGTAGCTTTCTAGAAATTCATAGGATAGAAATCCAGAAATTAATTTTTTATAGTCAATCCTTAATCAGCTAGTCCAACTCTATCTCTGGTATGAGTATGTACAGTTACTCCCGGACACCCTGTATATCCAAAGGTATTTTGTTTTTGTAGCACAACGCCCCTGTGATGACTGCAACCCAATAACCCATAAAATCTTGAGTGGGAAAGGGGGTTTAATGACATCTAGTTTTAAGGGTTATTCCTACACGAACTGACCAATGACATAGCAGGATAACTACACAACATAGGATAACTACATAGAGCTTGTCAAAAAGTAACGTACCTCGTCAATAATTCTTGTACGAAGAATTATTAAGGAAAATCTTTACACCCGTCGATTTTTAATTTCAAAAGCAATTTATCGTATGCTTTTTTGTATCTGATATGTCGCACCCCCTTCCCCTATACTTTATGTTTTCAAATGGTAATATATGGATTGTGATACATCAAATGAAAGGTAATTTGATTACCTATTCAACGATCTGGCTAGAAAGAGAATTGGTTGTGCCGTTTTTTTATTGAAAAATTACGACATAATTTACAATTTGTGATTGGAGATTACTGCAATCAGACCATTATTATTTAACTAATTTTTATTTAGAGAAATCCACGGATTTCTAGTTTCGAAAGCAGATCTCCCTATGATTTTTGGAATTTGTAATCCCTCACCCTTAAGCTCCACACCCCTCTACTTTTTTTTTCAAATAGACTGTGATATACCCACAGCCATCCAAAAAATTAACATATGCCTATTTGAAAACAAAAGTAGAGGAGTGTGCAGAGTAAAGAGTGAGATATTTCAAATTCAAAAAGCGTAGGGAGAACTGCTTTCGAAATTACACCATTATTTTCCCATTGCATTTCACGGAGAATAATTTTGACTTTTAATTTCAGGAATTCAATTTTCGTTCATTTCATCTTAGCATTGTTGTCGTTATCGTATGGATCGGCTGATGGACAAAAAACTGATTTCGTCGTCAAAGACTACACGGGACCCATTACATTAGAAGTGGTGGAATCACTGAAAAATGCTGAAATCCTACAAATCATCAATAGTACCATTACCCAATATCCAACGAAGATATTTTCGAGATTACCGAAAATCAAGAAGGTCGTCGTTTTGAGAAGCACTTTCACCATAATGGATCCTACTATATATGAGGGTGAGTATTAAATGGATGAAACGATAATTTCAATATTTATTTTATCAATAATAATCTAGCTGCCTATTGAAGGTAATGACATTCATAAATCACTCGTGATTTATAAGCCACTATTTAGGTACTAATCATCCATTAAGCTTTCCATAATAGCCTCTGATTAATGAGCCATCAATGATCAATGATCTATCATACTACATGGTCCTAACCAATGATTATAGAGTAGAAAGATAGGAAACACCCTCATATGTCTAGTACTTAAAACCGACTACATTTTGGCCGGGGCGCTTGCCCCGGGCGCCAGCCTAAGGGGGCGCCAAAATCAACCAGAGGTTGAAATTTTTTTACTTTTGATTTTCTCGGAAAAAATTAATTTCCTAGTGCTAAAATGGAAACTGTAGAATGGAAACATGATAAATCATCACTATGCCTAAAATATTTAAAATCAATGAGGGATCAATTAACTGCATATTATTGATTATTCTACGATATATCTACGAATGACCGCCACACTTGGGTGAAATAGGTTGAAAGATCTGATATGTTTACACTGCGTCGCAAGCAGTAATTTCTTTGACTGGGGAATTGCCGACTCGTCGCCTTCTCATCTGGAACTAAGGGCCAAAATTTCCGATTTTCTATAGACCATAACATAAAAACTAATCCTTTCAGCATAATTCTGTTTGCATATTCGTAATCTATGCCTTAGTAAAAACACCAATTTTGGTGGAAATCGGTAAGATCGAAATTTTTTCAAATTTTCCATAGATGTACCGAGTTTTTCACCATAATTTGAGCCCTCCTTTAACTTTGTTACTAAGAGAGGTACAAAAAAATGTTTTATACAAAAGTTTCACGAAATTGAGTTTTTTTTTAATGTTTTCACAAAATGAAATACATATATACAAAGTGGGCGGTTTTCTGAAGAATATTTTTGGTCTCCGATCAAAACCGAATTCATTCTGTACACTAATTCGAGGGCGTAGAACACGAATATGCAAACAGATATTTAAAAAAAAAAAATTACTTTTCAATAACACCCCAAAATGTGTGGCCTGTAATGCGAGGATCATTTGGCATGGTCCTTAAAGTGCCCCAAGCACCCCAAAAAACCTATAGAAGGCATCCCGAATTTTAACATCAAATCAATAAATAGAAAAACCAGGGAAATTGAGGACTTGGCAAAAAAAAGGACTAGAATTCATGCACCTATATCCATTCACGACGATATCATACATACATATTGTCGAAAGTTAAACAAACCCAAAAACTTGAACAGGAACGAGCTATTAATGAAAATGAAGAAAAGGTTCATCAACCAGTACAACATTGATACAACTGTGGTCTTTACCGGTAACAGATTCTACATTCTTATGTTCGACCTAGATGATACTGATGAGCCCTCTCCAACAGAACCCTTATACTCCAATGATAATATTCAAGTTCACATCGATGGTTAGATTACTTTACAGCAATATTAACAGCTACATCCCCAAAAAACACATAATTAATCACTTTATTGAGCAAAATGAAATATCTTGTGCCATGTTTGTAGAGGCAAAAATCCACGAGACGAGTTCAACAAATTACAGAAATTGGACAACAATTCAACGAATAGGACATGTGATACAGAACACAAGGGGTGGAAGCATAGTACAGTGTAGCCCTAACATCAAATGTGGCAAAGCAAACCCACCAGTGATCAATAACCCTTTAAACGAGGTGACGCATTTCACTATTCCTTTCAAAGAGGAAAAATTGCATATTTTCCTAACTTACATACCTACATCCTACTGCCAAAATAGAGGAAACTATTTTCATAAAAGCGTCCCAGTACAAGTATGCCATTATTATTGGAGACTTCAATGTGAATAGAGCTAAGAACAAGCAGATCAATAGTTTTTTGGAAAGTGGACAATTTTCCAAGGCTGTAACGGATGCAACATTTTTGATGGGAAACGTTGAGAGTACTCCTGATTTAGTACTATTTTCCACCAACATTAGGCAAAATGTCAAGAAAATACAATTGACACCTGATCTTGGTGCCAACCATTTAGCGATGATTTTGGAAATAGATATGAACAGAGATCCAATGGAAACGAATATCAAACAAATATCAAATTATAAAAAATCCAACATTGATGAGATCAACAAAGAATTAGAAAAATTCATAGAAATAAATAAAAATAACCCAATAAACGAAAACCATGTTGAGTCTTTCAATAGCTTGCTATCAGAAACCATCAAAAAGCATACCCCAATGATCTCGATCCACCCATACATTCATGAACTTCCCCCATACATTATAAAGCTAATAAAACAAAAAAGAAAAATATATAGGGAATATTGCAGAAATAAACTTCCAGAAGTCAAAAAATCACTGAATGAGCTCAATAGAAATGTAAACAAAATGATTCAACAATATAAGGAGCACAAGTGGACAGAAGCCTGCGGCAGAATAAATGAATCTAAAGGGAAGACTTTCTATCATGAAATCAACAAGCTAACTAAATACAAAAAATACACACAAATTCCCACATTAATAGAAAATAACACAGAATACAAAACTGACCAGGAAAAGGTTGATTTGTTTGCTAGCCACTACAAGAACATATTCACATTTGACAAAGAAGGTAATTTCGATAGAAATACTTATGATGAAGTGAATGCTTGGTATGAGGAATTTTTCAAAAACAGTAATACAGTTGAGGCTGAAAAGATTGAAATAAATGAAGCAGACTACTACCTAATACTGCAGAAAACAAAAAATAGTGCACCTGGGCCAGACAACATACCATGGACCATAGTGAAAGCACTAAACGAAAAAATACACAAATATCTAATGAGTATTTATGAATACTGTCTGAATAACTCTATATTCCCAGAAATATGGAAAAAAGGTCATATAATTAATATACACAAAACGAGTTCAGACTCGAGCAAGGTTACCAATTATAGGCCAATAACTTTGTTGCCCGTGCTGGGAAAGCTTTATGAGAAAATAATTAAATCCATACTGGAAAAACATTTAAACAAGTACATTCCCAATTACCAATTTGGCTTCAAGGAAAGGAATTCAACAAACCACCCACTAACAATATTGGTTTCAAATGTGCAAAATGCTACTCTCAGCAAACTGAAAACTTCAGCATTGTGTTTGGACATACAAAAAGCATTCGACAGCATGTGGCACAAGGGACTACTTTTCAAACTGAACAAGATAAAATGCCCTGCTATCTTAATAAAACTCTGCAAGCAGTTTCTGGAAAACAGAAAGCTGACGGTAAAAATGAACAACTCATTTTCAACATCTTTCTCTCCAGAGCAAGGAACACCACAAGGATCTCCACTTTCCACAACACTATACAAATTCTATGGTTATGACATCTACCCTAAGACCACAAAGAAAAAATACATATTACAATTTGCGGACGACACAACGTTGATTGTTCACGAAAAATCTCTAGAGACTTGCATGCAAGCACTACAGCTTCTGGTAAATGACATTATCAAATGGTTCTTTAAATGGAGACTAACACCTAACCCAGCCAAATCACAACTTATAATCTTCGATCACATAATTTCTCAAGGATCCCTACATATAATCATTAATGGTACGACTGTAACACCATCCCCATCAATAAAATACTTGGGAGTCCAAATCGATAACAGGTACAATTTCAACAGACACACAAAATTAATTAAAAAAAAGACCATATCTAGAGCGAAATATTTTGCAAAGCTAACCTATAAGAAACAGGGTATCAACATAAAGAGTGCCACAAAAATATATAAAACTATATGTCGACCCTTACTGGAATACGCCCATCCACTGTTTGCCAATTGCAAAGCCCCAGCAATTAAAAATCTGGAGGTGGCAGAAACGACAGCACTGAGGACCATCACTAGAATGAGGCACCCTAACAATGTTCTGCATAATCCCCCAAACCACCTGCTTTTCTCAGCAACAGGAATTGAGCCAATCAAGGAGAGGATCAATAGGCTAAATAAAAAATTTTATTCTAGATTGTTAGAGTTAGAAGAAGTGATCCCCCAATATCATAAAGATGCAAACATTTCAACTAGAAAACACCCAACAGACACTCTAATAAACAAATTAAGTAATGTTTTATGTTAATATATAATTGTAAAATTTTTATTAATTAAAGTGTAAATTTATAGGCTGAAGGACCTCAGGTCGATGCCAATTGCTTATATGCTTATATTTGCAATAAACGACTGTTACTACTACTACTACTACTAAAAACGATAGACGATGGCGGGTTGCAAACGACATTCCTATAAATACAAACTTTTAAATTTTTTTTTATTTATGCAATTTTTGGGAGTATTTTGGGAAAAGAATGACTTTTAATGGAACAATGAGAAAAAATATCTTTTGATGGAACAATGGGAAAAAAATATGAGTGATTTTATTCCCAAAGTACTCACTTAGGAAAAATCTAATAACATATGCGTAATCTATACGACCTCGAACTAGTGAAAAAAATAACTCGGGTTGAAAGTGATGACGAATATGCAATTAGATTTTTTTCCTACGAACCTTAGAAGGGGAGAGGGGCGCCATCATGAATGTTTGCCCCGGTCAAAAAAAATCGTAGATCCGGGCCTGTCTACGCAAAACGTTTTTTAGATATTATAAACTTAGTGGAATTTGTATAATTTATATCAGAAATCAATATAAACCAATATTCAATATAACATCATAGCATACACATTTCAGTTACTCAAATACCTATTATTCACAGAATTTTCGGAACCACAATTAAAAAAACTATACAGAGGTATCATACAAGACCTGTATGTTAGCCCGTAAGTAAAGTTTTTTTATACTTTCTTCATGATATGGTCTCTTTATGACCCAATATAAGAATTGTTTAATGAATGAACACTCACAGCAGGTTTTATAAAACTTTGACATTCCAAAGAACAATTTGAGAGTCACTGGATATGCCCAAAACGAAATCGTTAAAACCTTTGCATTTCTGCCTGAATAGGCCCTTCATGCAAGGGATGATTTCTGCATACAGCAATTTACTGCACATGGTGTAGTCAGTAGAGTTTGATAAACAAAAGGCGGTGCGAGAATCGAGACATTCAAAACCTCTTTGATCAAAATGGACATCTGAAATCTCACAAAATTTCATATATTTCTGCAAATGGCACTCAAATTAATATTTTAACCAGTCTTAGGGTCTTGAAAACACTTTTGAAACACAGATGGCGCTTACATCACTTCAGTCGCTTCGTTTCTCTCTTTCTACTCTATAATCTTTGGCCCTAACCACATAAAGAGAGACGTATATGATCACAAACACAAAAAGCTAAACTGTGGGTGACAAAGTACCGAATAGTGCTATTGCTGATTTGCAAACATGGAGATATCGTTATGTATCCTAAGTGACAGGTGACAGGACACCCAGTACTTATTGATGAAATATTTGGAATTCATTCCTAGGAATGTATGTTTGAGTCAGGATAATAAAGGACCAATTTTTCATTCAATTCTACAGAGTGGATCTATGTAATGTTTTTCGTCTGTTTAGAAGGAAAAGTACGCGGTAATGGTATTTTCTATACTCCATTCACTTCTATTTTAGCAGTCGGTTGGCCATGGAAATTTGACACATTTCACTCTATATAGTACGAAAATGTGGGGTTATGACGCTTGTCAAAACATTTTTGAGTTTTGAATCAACGTTATGTTGCCCATTCTACGTAAAAGTTTCTGTTATTACGTATTTTATCACAATGTCGAATCTCTTCGGAAAATATGTGACGAACATAATTGAAGTTTATAATACAAACTGATTGAAGGCATACCAAATCCAGTTATTTTCATGGAAAATACAAGAGATCTGCGTAATATCATAATATGTACTAGCTTGAGAAGAGTTAATGTTCGTTAAATTCTTTGGCTAAAGTTTGAATACGTTAAGTCAGTTGTAGATTTCAAAAATATTAACCCGAAGATGAAATACATATGTTGCAGTGGTTGGGAATGGGTATCTCCCGAAGAATTAACAGATAATTACAAGAATGTTGAATTCTTCAACAAAAATCATCTTGCATCAATATAAGTAAAAGGAATCAAAGGAAGTTTCAATCAAGATGAACTTCACCTTTGAACAAAAATTTCACATGAATAAACAATTAGCAGAACAACTGGCGCGTATTTGTGGCTGTTCATCTTAATGCATTGATATAATAATAATAATTAGGTATTTATTGGTACCTTCAGATATTTACAATGTATAGGACAGGTCAAATGAAAAATAGAAAAATCAATTTTCGGGAACTTATTCTACAATAACATTCATCGAAAATCGTGTAGTAAACTTTTCGCATTAATTCACTCAAACATAAAATTCTCAAATGCCACCACTTTTTTGGGTCTCCCAATAGAAGGAAATTCTTTGTCATCTTCTTCATTCACAATCTTTCTGATTGTGGAAATATTCAGCTGAGATATAAGTCGTTTAGATTCAGATGAAACATTATATAAATTCTCTTACATTGACTATGTTCGCTACCGTCTAACATATTGTGGATTTTAGAATATCAGGGTATAACTACTTGAATGGGCGGACCTGAATTCTAAATAGCACTTCCTGAAACCTTGTCTCTTTTTTCAATCACTTTCTGCATTTTCGTAATAAAAATTGATATTAGTTGTGGCAACGGCGTTATGACATTAGCGACATTTCATGAGTGCCAACCTTACTCCGTTCTAGTTACAAAAACTTGAGAAAACTATTTCATCGCCAACCGACTGCTAAAATAAATGTGAATGCAGTATAGCTACAATTCCTATTTGATCGTCGAACGTTGTGAAGAGATGCTTCAATTTTTTTATCATCCCTTGATTCTGGAGACGAGAAACAGACTGTTTCAATGACGTTTAAACTTTCTACCTTCTCTGAAAGCCGAGATATTGACTGTATGGAATATCTTGGGACACTCTGTATTAGGGCATTGAAAAACAAGAAAATTTGTATTATACCTGCATAAGATAGTCTATTTTTCCAAAACTGAAAATAAAAGTCCTTGCAGTCCTGGAGAAGATCCAAAAATTATCGAAACGTTGACGGTTTGAAATAAAATGACAATTCGAAAAAGAGCAAGCAGAGCTGCAGACTTAAAATCCATCCATTTCATTACTCATACCTACGATATACATATATTTACACATTTTTTTTCAGATTCCAATCAACTAGAAAGCATCCTGTTCGAGAAGAACAACGTTCCAGAATTACCCTTATCGCTCCTCCGCAAAACAACATTCCACAAAATCATCATATCCGACCAAAGTCAAGTCGGAGTCATACCGGAGAATTTCGCTAACGAAACCAAAAACTTGAGAATCTTCGAATGTTCCAACTGCAATATTGAAAGAATCGAAGATGGGGCATTCAACAATTTGAATCTTTTGGAAACTCTGAATCTCCAACAGAATTCTATCAAACAGTTATCGTCCAAAATTCTTTCGCCACTTGTAAACTTGAAGGAGCTGAATTTGGCCGGAAACCTGATCGAAAAGTTCACAACTGATCAAATCGAAACGAATTCCAACCTGGAAAGCATCGATCTCAAGAAGAATCCTCTTAGAGAAGTCAATTTAGTGGATGTGCTCAAAGCATGCCCTAAGCTGAGGAAAATTGACATCCGAGGAACAAACATGTCTAAAGCTCATTTGAAGGAACTGCTCAGTAAACTTAGTAATGTTGAAGTATTGACTGATTGAATGTAAATTTTTTTTCGATTTGAATGAAAGAGTTTTTTGATATATCTGTTGAATCTATGTCCACTCCATCTGTCCGTTGTACCCTCAGTAGCTTTTGAACTTTCAGCAACAATGATCTGTTCAATAACTGGACAACTTGTTGTTGGAACAACGTTCATTTCTTTCAAATCATGTTATATTCTAAATACATCAAAATGTGACAACAATCAACAAAATGAAGTAATCTCGAATTGCTCGAGCCTCGTGGAGACCTGGTAGATTTTGCGGATTAGATAGTACTAAGAAAAAAAGGTTCTATTGAAAATGCAAAATGAAATAAAATCGTTCATTGTGCACAATCGAGCGTGTCAGATGTCTGTAGTCCATTCACTTTTATTTTAGCACTCGGTTGGCCATGGAAATTTGAAACACTTCACTCTGTATATTACGAAAATGTGGGGTTATGACGCTTGTCAAAATATTTTTGGGTTTTAAATCAACGCTATGTTGCCCGTTCTACGTAAAAGTTTCTGTTATTACGTACTTTATCACAATGTCGAATCTCTTCGGACAATATGTGACGAACATAATTGAAGTCTATACAAACTGATTGGAGGCATATCAAATCTAGTTATTTGCATGCATGCATATGATGCAGTGGTTGGGAATGGGTATCTCCCGAAGGAATTAACAGATAATTACAAGAATGTTAAATTATTCAACAAAAATCATGTTGCATCAATTGAAGTAAAAGGAATTAAAGGAAGTTTTAAGTAAAGATGAACTTCACCTTTGAACAAAAATTTCACATGAATAAACAATTAACAGGACAACTGGCTCGTCTTTATGGCTGTTAATCTTAATACATTGGAATAATAATAATAATTAGGTATTTATTGGTACCTTAAGACATGTACAAGTAAACTTTTCGCATTAATTCACTCAAACATAAAATTCTCAAATGACACCACTTTTTTGGGTCTCCCAATAGAAGGAAATTCTTTGTCATCCTCTTCATTCACTACACGGGTCAACACCAAATTTGACTTTGACTGCAAAGCATAAAATTTCGATAGTTTAGATCCTAATTAGATGAAAAAAAAAATATATGGCATGAAAAAGTTTGCTTCTGTGTGTAGGAGACTGATTCAACGATAGCATTTACAATAAAAACAAGCAACATGTGGAGCCCATGGCTTGTCTTCATTCCAAACAGGAAAGTCAAAATATGCTTCATAGGCTTCAGAGAGAACGTGAGATGTCTCTAATTCGTATTTCACGTCACGAATTATAATAAATTGACCACATATAAAACAAAATGCATCAGCATCGTATTTACACTTTCTTGACGATATTTGAAGTTTGTCTGGGCTAGTAAACAACACCTGATCATTGTTTATGACTCGAGTGCCCTCTAGCGGCACCTTATAAACGTAAACACCCCACTCTCAACGGACGGTCTTTTTGAATTATTAAAAATTAAAAAAAATGAAGAACGACTATTAATACTATAACTATCACAAAAGCAAACTTTATACCAAAAAAAGTTATTTTCTTTTCGTTTTTGTGCATAATTAACCGGAAAATCCTAGTATAAACGTTAGGACAAAGAACAAAAATTTTTTTGTAGAGTCGTGCTATCTTTCTGATTGTGGAAACATTCAGCTGAAATATAAGTCGTTTAGATTCAGATGAAACATTATATGAATTCTCTTACATTGAATATGTTGGCTACCGTCTGACGTATTGTGGATTTTAGAATATCAGGGTATAACCATTTAAATGAGCGGACCTAAATTCTATATAGCACTTTCTGAAACCTTGTCGCTTTTTTCAATCATTTTCGGCATTTTCCTAATATTAATTGATATAAATTGTGGCAACGGCGTTATGACATTAACGACATTTCATGAGTGCCAACCTTACTCCGTTCTAGTTACAAAAACTTGAGAAAATTACACTGCGCAAAAAAATTAACGCACATTTTGGAAATCTCAAATTTATTCTACAAATGAAGGTGTTCTTAATGATAATTATTTTTATAAGAATTATGCATGCATATGTTATCCACTTTCAACGGTTTTCTTCAATACAGATGTTTTTTTTCCAGCAGGAATAAAAAAAGATGGTATTATCAGATTTTTAATGTATTGGCTCCATTCTAAAATCAGTTGTTCTCGATCAATTCTAGTAATCAATAGTTTTTCTTTCGTTTTATTTTCTACATTCGATCGCTATGCAATGCGAAACACGCAATTTGACCCAAGAGGAATGTGCCCAAGCGGTAGTTTTGCGAGAAGAATGGTGGACATACACAAGAATTGCAGAAAGGTTTGGAGTTTCAAATACAAGTGTGTCCAGAATGTTGCAGCGATTCAGGGAGACAGGTATGAATGTCCGAAGACCAGGACATGGTAGACCACGGGTAACAACTGCCATTCAAGAACGTTACTTGAGAGTTTCTTCGTTGAGACAACGGTTTGCAATCGCTCGCCTCCTTCAAATTCAGCTTGAGCAAACTCATGAGGTGCAAATTAGCACTCAGACAATAAGAAATCGCCTCAGAGAATATGATTTAAGGCCTCGTGTCGCGGCAAGAGGCCCAGCTCTTACCCCAGCCCATCGAAGGCCGCGTTTGGATTTTGCGAGAGAGCATATCCATTGGGAAGAGGCCGATTGGGAAAGAGTTCACTTCACAGATGAGTCTAGATTCTGCCTCTACCATTGTGATCGACGTTCCCTTGTATACAGACGTCCAGATGAAAGATATGCTCAGTACAATTTCCTGAATACTACTGGTTTCGGGGTAGGATCGATTATGGTATGGGGTGGAATATCTTTGACTGCTCCCACAGACCTAGTGATCGTTGATAATGGAGCTATGAATGCTGATAAGCATATAAGAAACATTCTTCAAGAGCATGTAGTTCCATTCGCCCCATACATTGGTGAAAATTTCATTTTTATGGACGAAAATGCGAAACCCCATCGTGCGCGCATTGTTCAGGAGTACCTTGAAGAGGTTGAAGTCTCTCGAATGGAATGGCCAGCAAGAAGTCCGGATCTCAATCCGATGGAGCAGGTTTGGGACAACCTCAATAGAAGGCTGAGAAGTTCAGAAAATCATCCAGCTACCCTTAATGACTTAGGAATCCGACTCGGAGAAATCTGGGAAGGATAAGATCAGCACATTTTAAGATCACTCATTTTGAGTATGAACCGTCGTTGCCGAGCTGAAATTAACGCAAGGGGTGGAAATACCAAGTATTAAATCACTTATCAGCATTTCAGTATTTTAAAAATTGTTCATTTCTCTTCTTTCACATAAGATTCGGTGAAATCCTGAATTTTTCTTCCATTTAATGTGTCTTGTTTCGTTCAAAACCTTCCCGAGAGAACATAAAAAATAAGTTATAAAGTCAATGTAGAGTTAACTTTCATTAAAATTGAGATTTTCAGAATGTGCGTTAATTTTTTTGCGCAGTGTATTTCATCTCCAACCGACCGCTAAAATAAATGTGAATAGGGTATACGATGTATGCACTTTCAGCGGTGGGGATAGCGTCTGCAGGTTTTCGAGGTAAGAAAAAATCGTCAGGTGTACATACTCGAGCGTGTCAGATTAAGATACTGTATATGCCCTACGTGTCTCTGATAACAAATTCATGTTTTCCTGACAGTTTGCTTGTTGGAGCTGGCCGTACGGACGAGTGGAAAATGGTGAAAAAAATTTTTTTCGAGCGTGTCACCTTTTTACAGGATATGCTAATTGGAACCAAAGGAAGCTACTTTTCAATAGGCTGACAATTCGGACGTTACTCAAGGTCACAGCGGTACTTGTACATACTCGAGTGTGTTAGTTTCTTCTATCTTTAGCTGGCTAACCACAGGCAAGGCAAGGCTTGAGGGGCGCAAATTTTTGGCATTAAAAAATGTTAAGAAATAGTAATAAAGCATATTTTGTATGAATTTCACATATTTTTAATAGCAGAAAAGCATTCTGTTAAGCATTTGAGAAATTGAGAATGAACATATTTGTTTCTACTGTGTCTCAACGTAATCTTATTAGCGAATCTAAAAATCTAAACGCCTCATGACAAAATTCGAGACGAATATGCTATTTTGAGTGTGAGGTAAATTAGAAGTAATGGTTATCTTTCATCTTGTAATTATTTATAATTTGCAGGAGAATTGAATGAGCAAAAGGAGGGAATGAAGACAAGAATAATTTTTTTTAATTTGCAATTTCTAAAAAATTTACAAAAATGCAAAATTTGGACAAAAAATAGGGCTTTGACTAGGACACAAAAGT
Organism: Coccinella septempunctata; assembly: GCF_907165205.1. Taxonomy (NCBI): domain Eukaryota; kingdom Metazoa; phylum Arthropoda; class Insecta; order Coleoptera; family Coccinellidae; genus Coccinella; species Coccinella septempunctata. Next base: position 4,507,200 of record NC_058190.1, on the reverse strand, counting down.
AGGTATATGGTGATCTGCTATAAGTGAAAGGTGTTATTTCTGTGCAATACGTGGCCGTTGTTTTAAATTAATGAACTAAGATGAAGTTTTACAATTTATATCAGAAATAAATATGAAATGAACAAATATTCAATATACCATAGCATATACACATTTAAATTACATGGACATATAGTCCAGTAACTTTGTCGCCTGAAAGTATTTAGTATGGGGTAGTAAGCGTCAAATCCGCATGATTCTGATTTTTTGCAGACTTGTTTATGATGTTGGCTTTATGAATAATCCAAGTTTGTGACCTCGAACGCCTAACGCAACTATGCGTGCTTTTTTCATATTTTGGCGATTAACACCCTGAAGGACTAGATTTCAAAAACACTTCTTCAGGACGTTTTTCAAGTAGACTAAATTTGCTGTAATGTGATACAAGAACTATCTATGCACACCCAATATTTTTTGAGATTAAGCCCCGCTTGCACCGCTTACCCAAAAGTCCCTTTTTGCTAGGATCCACTTACACTTAAGCGGTACAGCTTAATGAAAACTTAGGGACACTGACATTTATAGCAACGCTGTAAAATTATTAAATTGTTAGTACACTCGACTTACTTGAGGATTTAGAAATATGAAATTTCATATCCGTTTCCATGATCTGTCAATATTTCATTTGGCTTGCGGAGTGGCGTTTGAACTCAAAATCTACATAATGTGTCTAATCCCAGAGAATCCCAGTCTGAGCGTAGGTTTGTATTTTATATGTAAGGAGACTTTAAAGGAAGTGCGCCCAGTGAAGGAAAAAGGTGTAAAAACCCTTCTGAGTCGAGTGTTTCCCTTAAGAACATATGAAATAAATAAGCGTTTCTTGAAGGGTAATGAGATATGCCTAAGTGCACAGTGCTTGTCCGATGAAATACAACAATCCGAAGTTGATTGAAGCAGCTGTTAGCAGTGAAAAATCAAAATATCACGACATCAAGGCCCACGAGATCAGTCTCTGAGCAGTTCAATCTCAGAGTTCCTTGTGACAGAAAGGAAGAAGAAGCCAGAAAAGCGAAACAATGTCATTACTGCGAAAGAGTTGTCTCTCAGTGCAACAATCTTGAAAGCAGCTGAGAAACGTTGTGATGAATGAGCTCTTAAAATAAAAGAGCTTATATATGAGAACATAGATTTGGTAGCCCGTGATGCCCGATATCATCGGTTTTGCCAAACAAAGCTCTACCAGGCAACACCAACAGGAAGGTTTTTTTTATACAGCCTTCATCGATTTAAGTAAGGCATTCGACTCGGTGAATCGGAGAGCGCTATGGAAAATCATGGAACGTCTTGGAGTACCAGAAAAATTCTTAGCAGTGTGTAAAAGCCTTCATACCAACAACACCGCTAGAATACAGCATAATGGCTCTACAACCGACCATTTCTCAACCAACTCCGGAATAAAACAAGGCTGCGTATTAGCGCCTTTACTGTTCAATATTTTCGCCATAGCCGTATCGATAATTGCAGATATGAGTATGCCCGTAAGAGGTGTTGGGATAAGATTCAGATTTGATGGAGGCCTGTTTAACCTGAAGCGCCTCAGAGCAAAAACCCGTACCAAGTTTATCACGGAACTTCAATATGCAGACAACTGTTCACTCATCGCTAGCAGCTCAGAGGATCTACAGATAATGATGGACACCTATAAACATATATATACGAAGCTTTAGGCCTTAGACTCAATATCGACAAGACCAAAATCCTGGTAAGTCCGCCAGAAAGCCTTCAAACAGATATTAGCCTGGAGAATGAAACTCTAGAACAGGTCGAGCAGTTCAAATACTTGGGAAGCTTCATAAATACTAGGGATAATCTAGACACGGAAATACAAAACCGTATCAATTCGGTATCACGGGCATTCTGGAAGCTAAAGGACATAGTGTTTCAAAATCATGACCTCAATCTGAAGACCAAGACAACTGTTTACAAAGCAGTGGTCCTCCCAACGCTTCTTTACGGAAGCGAAAGCTGGACGCCATACAGGCGACATATTAAGCAGCTTGAACAAACGCAACAACGTCATCTAAGACAGATAATGCACATCAGATGGTTCCACAAAGTTTCGAATGCAGAAGTCTTGCAACGCGAGAGTTGTACAACAATTGAGACTCAAGTAACGAGGGCCCGACTCAGATGGAGCGGCCACATTCTGAGGATGCAAGACACAAGACTCCCCAAAATAGCTCCATATTGCGAATTCAAGGAAAGGGATCGGAAACCAGGAGGCCAGTATAAGCGGTTTAAGGATACACTGCATCAATCCCTAAAATTAGTTAATGCCAATCATAACCATAGACAAATAATCCCTCTAGACCGCCAACTAGCGGTGAATTTCTGGTTTCGGTTTTTTAGTTCGGCATACAAACGCCAGGGTATAATTTGGCAGGCCGATCGTTGATTTTCTCTCATATTTGATGTTTACATGATAGTTTCCATGGATGTTATCGTTTAAGGCCATTTTGACGTTCATTAAATAGAATTTTCATCATAGATATTTTCATCTTCGACAATTCCTGCTTGATATTCCTGAATCGATAAAAGAAAATTGAATATTTTTGGTATAAGTAATTATCCCAATTATTAGTATTATTAAATAATGAAACCGATAAAAGTAGAGGATGAAACATGTAAATGAATGAGCTAGGTGAGTAATATATTCATTAATTCAATTCAATTCAATTCAATTTATTCATCATCATTAACAGTGGATAGTTGTTAGTTCATGCTCATTCCGAAATTGAATTCTCAAAGTGTTTGAAAAATGAAGAATTCGATCCATATCCTCGTAAAAATTCTTATTGGAGTGTAATATTTTTAGGTACTAATGCTGGATGTCAGGAATCATGCCACTGTGTAACAGATTCTTACCAAATATTCCCGTTGACCCGATGTCAACCAAATGTATCTGATTTCGAAAAAATGTTACTAAAAGTGCTACCCATTCAACTATTCCTATAAAAATATTGAGTGAAAGTATGTATATAGATTTCAATTTATATGTTCAATTTTATATGCAACACTGAATTTGTTTTCATAATTATTTTATTTTTTTCCATAATATTTCTGTACATTGCACCATTCTGTTAAATAAATCTTTTATTATATTGAATATACCCTATTTCTTCACCTGAAATACGTATTGTATGAATTCTAGAAAAATTTGTCGGGCTATTTTCATCATTTGGATTATTCTCTAGAGAGAATAATTCAAAATGATCGAAATAGACCAATAAGTTGTCAATCATCTCGTCGACAATGATTTGAATTCCCGCCAAACTACGATTAGTTCAGCATACAAACACAAGAGGCGCTGGTATTGGCGCGACCAGGCTTTAGTACGTACGTTGGCCATCTAGAGGGATTAGTTTATCTATGATCATAACTGGGAACAACTAGCGTCAGACAGGTCACAGTGGAGGTATTTGGTACACAGTTATAATGGAGACTCGAGAAGGATACAGCGGCGGCCAGATCTGGTTGGTGACTATCCATGCCCTGAGTGTGGAAGGATCTGCAGGTCACGGTTGGGTCTCTTCAGTCACAGGAGGGCACACAGTCGTAACTAGCCCTAAGAAAGCCGGCCACAGACACAGAGAGAAGATGGCGTGCAACGTGCAACATGCAAAGAATGACAACCATCAACGCTCGTGTGTGGGCATGAATGTTGCATGTTGTCCGCCATTCATCTCTTCCGAACCATCCTGAAAACTTGCATGATGCGCGTAGCATGAACGTCCGTGTGTGGCCGATTATATGCACGAACGGACTTCTACACCAGTGCAGTAGGCAATATACATACAGTAAATCAAATCGAGCAGCTGCAGCTGCAGTCTTCAATACTGTTTCGGCTCGAAATGCACCAAGGACGATGTCGGACCTGAGAAATTTCTCCCGCGAATTCCTTATGGAGTTCATAGAAATTTATAGGTCCTTCCCATCTTTGTGGAAAACAAAATCGAAAGAATAAATGGACCGATTGAAGAAGAATTACCCATATAATGTCTTACTTGCTAAGTTGAAAGATGTTAAAAAATCCTCAACAGTTGAATCGGTAAAACCAAAAATTAACACCCTTCGTGGTGGTTTCTGACGGGAATTCAAAAAAGTATTGGAATCCAAACGATCAGGCGCAGGAGAGGATAAAGTTTCCTTTCTCAAAGCGACTTCAATTGCTCCTTTTTCACCAAACAAGCGTACGCCACTGCCATCAGAAAATATTCCTCATCTCCCACTGATGACATTTTCGAACTGACGAATTCTCGCATTTTTCCGCGTTCTTTTCTCTCATGTGTGTGGGCAATGAGTGCGAAAGTTGATGATTGTCATTCTTTGCATGTTGCATGTTGCACGCCGTCTTCTCTATGTGTCTGTGGCCGGCTTAAGAAATTACAAGTTTATACATCAAAATATATTTTTTTCTAATTTTAACATATTGCATTTTGTCTGTATTCACTTTCGAAAATTCTGATTTCAGAAGTGCTCTCTTATGAACATTCTACGTCATTTTCACAATCCGGCAACGCCCATCGAGTCAATAATGGTCATGAAAGTTTTTTAACCAGCATAGACGTAATCAATATCAAGTTTTGTGAAGAGAAGAAAAACAAACAATGACACAAAATGTCATCGATTTCAAGAAGACACGGATTTCAGAAACAATTTCATGCAATCTGTGGTTATCTTTTGATCGGTTCCACTGTTGTCGAATTAACAAAAATTACTAGACTTTAGTTTTAGCATTCTACGTCACAAGCTTTCACATATTCGAATGTTTACTAAGTTTCGAAGGGTGTATTTCTGAAATTTCTCAATTTTAAAGCGAATCTTTCAGGTGTTGGATAACTAATGGAAAAGGGTTTATACAAATAATCTTAAATTCCATTTTGGAGTTTTAGGAAACTTGCCCATTGAGAATCTTTGAATTGACGTAATAAAAGTCATAAATTCCCCTAAATGGGCCCTTCATGCAAGTGATGCTTCCTGATGCAAAAAACAATTTACGTGAATGAACAGTTCACCATTGACTTGCAGAAAAATGATCATTGCACATCGAGCTGCACATGGTGTAGTCAGTAGTGTTTAATGAAGTTATTGTTCTAACGGAACCCCGAAAAAAAAATAAATGAATGACCACGTCACATGTTACGTGTTTTAATACTTACATTTCCATTTTCTTTAGTAAAGTGAAAAACTTTATTTCGAAAAATCCATTTTTATTTGATCAACATTGCTGCACCATGCAATAAGTTTCGAACGATATTTTGGGGTTTTCACAAAGTAATTACACAAAAAATTTCAATAATCAAAAACTAGAAGGACTTGGTTGAACAAAAAGCGGTACGAGAATCAAAACATTCAAAATCCCTTTGATCAAAATGGACATCTTAAATCTTACAAAATTTCATAAATATTTTTTCTCAAATGATCCCGAAATTAACCAGTCTTACTGTCATAGTACATAATACATTTGAAACACGAGATGGCGCTCACATCACTTTAGTCGTTTCGTTTCCCATCTTTCTAGTCTATAATCTTTGCTAGTATACTGTATCATTCGTAAGCTGAAACTAAAAATGAATAATTTACTTAGCATAGATTGATGAATATTGAAATTCAACACCGCTTTTCGCTGAAAGAGTTTTCCAAGTGATTTTTCTCAATCAGGAACAGGTTACAATAAGAAAAAAAATCCAAAATTTATTTTCTAACACAAAAACAATAAAAAAATATAACAACTCCATTCACATGAAATAAAAGAGACTACTCAATGCCATATAACCAGTTATAGCATAACCTACAACCCAAACCAACATCCTGGAAGGCTGCGGTAGGGGCTTAATGGCATAAACAATGGTATGTAAAATTCTGCACCATGTATAAGTCTTGAATAACAGTGTGGCCCATGCAACACTTGGCCCAGTCAGGCAGTAGATGAAAGCAGAAACGAAGAACAATGGTATGTTCTCCACGTCATTCAAATGTGCCCTGAAAATGAATATATTATTTATATTTAATCTATCTAAGATACTATCTAAGATACAGTAGTGGATTAGATAATAATTCACAAATTCAGAATATACGGGGTGTCCCATGATGGGTGCCTGGCATATTATATAAGTTTACGGAGAACATATCATAGGATTGTTCTGGGTAGTAAGGGTTTACGCTTCTGATCTATCTAACTGAAATATTTTCAATATTGCTACGTTGCCGGTTAACAGGAACAGAAATATAAACGAATTATTCTTTCGGCAATTTTTCGGCCCCTTTATTGGGCCTTCTTCAGGCGTCAGAATAATTAAACTCTAAAAAGACTTTCATACGATGAAAGCTATTAAAATTAAAATCAAATAATACATGGAAATTTCACAAACTTAGAATATAAACATCGATGTATTCATCTGAACGGACTAGCAACAATAATAATGTTTTATTGTCAAAATCTCAATTTTGCTACTAACTCTAAAACGAAGAATCCTAAGTTGCTATGGTTTTCACCATTCTTTGCTCCCCTGAAAAAAGGCTCAGAAAGGTGCCATCCATTGCTCAAACTCATTTAGTTTCGGAGATCCCCACATCTAATTTGGGACAGCCTCTACAAACACTATGCAATCAACTATTCTAGTCATGTATCATTTTGTTGTTGAATAGAGTGTAATTTTTTTGGGACTCTCTTCAATTTATTCATAATAATGTGAATGAATCTGATGTCCACTATTAATATATGCTGATGCTTCGACGATTTATAATATTATTTTTGGTATTTTACAGCATATAAATCAGAAAATGAACAGAAAGCATACTTTTAAACTGAGTAGATCGAGGAAAGAAAATAGATGCCAGAATTGAAATTTTAAACGCGGCCGTCTGTTCTGACAGAAAGTAGAAGTTATCAAAATAAGTTATTTCACCAAAAATTGTCTAGGTTTATTAGATATTCAAGATGGCTGAGCTACAACCCCTAGAAGTTCGACAAAATTTGATTAAATTTCAAGTACGTGAATGTGAAAAGTGAATACGGCATCGGAAAAATGAAACAAAATATGAACACATGGACAATGAATGTTTCAGCACATTCAAGTCTATCTGATTAGTTGCATCAGGTCGCTTGAAAAAATTATTGTACCGTGCGAGTTGGATTGAAAACAGTGTAAAAAATTGTGGCAGTTCATTGAATGTGCTTACGTTGGCAAAGTGTTATTATTGTTACCTTATTTTACAACATTTTTACGACGATTTTTTGAGGGTTCCAAAAAAAGAAAATCATTGTGAGAAAATGTTTGAATAATTCAGACGAATTTTATTTGTGATATTTTGAACTAATATTCTATTTTTTACAGTTGCGTTCTGAGTCTTTTTTTGTCAGTTGATATCGAAATAAGCCATTTAATGAAATCATTGAAGTTGGTAAATAATGAGATAAGTTCATCCCGAGATAGGTTCTTTCCCATTGCATTGCGATAATTCAGGAAATCTAGGGTCGTATTAGGATCTAATTCAGTAATAATTTTTAATTATTTTCCAACTTCGTCATTTTGAAAGTTTTGTTTAGGATATTTTGTATATTATGTAAGTTATGTTGAAAAAGTTTTATGATTTCTTACAACAACTTCGGAGAAATATCAGAATATTCTAATCACTGGTGACTTTAATTGTCCAGATGTCGATTGGACGCTTGCAGCGATGCCATCTCAGAACTCGCCCTCCTTGCCTTATGCCGACTTCGTTCACAGTTCCGGTTGCCAACAAGTCGTGACTCAACCAACTAGGTACAGATCCGGTCAGACTCCTTCACTTCTTGATCTCTTTATAGTTTCTGATCCAAATATCATCTCAGAAATAAATTATCTGCCACCTTTGGGGAAATCTGACCACTTGGTATTGACAACTGAAATTCAGATGCTCGTTTCTTCCTGTGATCCCAGGGAGGAGAAAACTTTGAGATTTATCGACTACGATGGGGTTTCTTCCCATCTCAATTCTATCGACTGGTCTAACATCATGAGCGATTCAGACGTCGATACGATTTGGAGCATATTTCTGAACAAAACACGAGAGGCTGTTTCAGCTAACGAGCAGATAAGGATTGTCCGAACACACCCATTAAAACCGTGGATCAATGAGCGTATTCTACACCTCGTCAGACAGAAGAAATCTTTGTGGAGAAAATACATTCGAAACAGATCAGTAGAGAATTATGAGAATCATCGATCTTTCTCAAACTTCGTTTCGAAGTCTATTTATCATGCGAAATCCTCTTACGAAGAAAAACTGGTCAATTCTGGAAATAAAAAGAGACTATTCAAGTATGTGAGATCCTCAATCAACTCAAAAGTTGGTATTCCCACTGTAAGGGAGCAATCAGGGAAATTGTGTGGCACTTACGTCGAGTCTGCTAACGTCCTATCCGAAACCTTCGCTTCTAATTTTACTGTGGAGCCGATGGATTCTATTCCCACTCCTAATGTGGACCGCATCGCTGCAGACATACCAGACATCGTGATTACCCAACAAATAATCAAGAAGTATCTATTGGATTTGAGAGTGGATACCGCGCCGGGTATTGATGGGATCACCACTCGTCTGCTTAAACAATGTGCTGAAGCCTTCGCTCCTCCCTTGAAGATTCTGTTCTCGAGATCTGTCAACTCATCCTGTATTCCATCCGACTGGCTCAATGCGTCCATAACTCCCATATTTAAAAAGGGTGATAAACTAGATCCCTCTAACTATCGCCCCATAAGTATACTTTCTGCTGTTTCTAAGGTTCTGGAGAGGATCATAAGCGACCACTTGCAACAATTCTGCTTGGATAACGAGTTGATCCCAAAATCTCAGCACGGGTTCGTACCAAAACGCTCCACAACAACGAACCTCCTCTCGTGCGTTGCCGAATGGACTAAGGCCTTGGACTCTGGATCACCTGTTGACGTGATATACTTGGATTTTTCTAGGGCGTTCGATAAGGTGCCTCACAGGCGTCTCCTCGCCAAGTTGGAGCATCTGGGTGTTAGAGGAGGACTGTTGCGCTGGCTCAAGTCTTTTCTCTGCAATCGCAGGTTTCGTGTACGTGTGGGTGGTGCTTATTCCACCACTGAGAAACCGGTTACATCGGGTGTTCCGCAAGGATCAGTGTTGGGACCCATCCTCTTTGTTTTATATGTTTCTGATTTGCCTCCACTTATTCGGTCCTTCATCTCTACATTTGCTGACGATACTAAACTCTACGGCTTTCCTCTTCTACAGGGTGATCTCCTCCAGAGGGACCTTGATATCCTCATGGAATGGTGCCTTGCCTGGATGTTGCCACTGAATGTCAGCAAGTGTTGTGTACTTCACATAGGCAAAAATAATCCAAAATTGTCCTATTGGATCGACGGTTGTAGACTGGAGTCAGTGACTCGCCATGTTGATCTGGGAGTTGTTGTGGATTCAGATTTGTGCTGGTCATACCATGTGGCAGCAGTTGCGGGTAGGGCGAGGCAGGTCGGGTACTTGTTGGCTAAGACCTTCAGGAACTCCAGTATTCCGACTTGGAAGTTCTTATATAGAACATATATTCGCCCCATTATGGAGTACGCTGGACAGGTGTGGTGGCCGTCGACCAAATACGATGAAAACTTACTGGAATCCGTTCAACGCTGGACCACACGCCTGCCATATTCATATCAGCGACCGTCCTATGAGGATCGCCTCCTTATATTTGGTCTGTCCAGTTTTGCAGAGCGTCGGGCCAGGGGTGATCTCATTTTCACATTTCGTGCTGTACATGGCCACTTTGGGGAGGAACTCGAAAACATGTATCGCCTTAACACCAATAGTTTGAGAGGTCACCGCTTCAAGCTACAGAAGGAACCATTCAAAACATCGATTAGACAGAGGATCCTTTTCAACAGAGTGTTCAATCAATGGAATCGTCTGCCGACTACAGTTGTGGAGGCTGCCTCGGTGAACGCCTTCAAAAACAGGTTGGATGAAATGCGCATTTTGCTCTGATTTTGTGTTGTTTTATAAGTTAGAATTCTTCTCTCACGATTGTTAGTTACAGAATTGTAGATTTATATTTTTTGGATTTATAGGTTTACCTCAATCCTAGTTATAATGTAAATAAATAAATAAATAAATAAAAATAAATATTTCGCCATTTCATCCCATTTTTACGACGATTGTTGGAATGTTCGAACAAGAAGATTGTGATGCCCATTGTGAAATTCGTGAATAATTTAGACGAATTTTATTGGTGAGATTTTGAAGTAATATTTTTTTTTCACACTTGTATCCCAAGTCTCTTCTGTTAGTCGGTATCGAAATGAGCCATTTCATAAAATCGTGTTACTAAAACTAATGTAACGTGGTTTCCTCGGAGAAACTTATCTCGAGCGCCAGCTATTCTTTTCACTAGGAAGAATAGCAAACCGCAAACCTACCAGAGTAGCTGCTAGTCAGAGACAGAGTTCGCTGTTATCTAGGGTGGTAGCGATAACGAAGTAGTCAAAATTAAATTATGTACCAGTTTATTCATACCTTCGGAAAATGATTATATAAACAACGGAAATATGTGTAGCTATGAAATGTGAGCGAATCGATCAGCAAACATATATTCTGGAAATTCGATCCGATCACGAGCACTTTATAAAGTTTTTACCGGGTACAGTGAAAAATCAAAGGTTGTTCAATAAAATGCGCCAACCAGAACTGACGAAATGGATACTAAGGATGACCTCGCGAAGTGAAATGACTTTCTATAAGGTATCGGGATGTAATTATATTTCTCCAAAAATAAAAGAAACAATAACCAGGGCGGATCTACTCGGGACTTTTATTCACTACCCCATGGGCTTACGCTCCATGACTGATAGCGAAGAAAAGGTCTATTTTGAGCGCAACTACGGAATTTCACTGACGACGAGCGGTATCTCTTATTCTCTACCCCAAGGGCTTACGCACCATGACTGATAGAAAAGAAGAGATTTCTATTTCAACACTTATGACGCGGGAACGCGAACAGGGGGGTTGACGGGACTTTCTCTTCACTACCCCAAGGGCTTACGCACCATGACAGATAGCGAAGGGAAAAGTCAGATTCGCGAAACAGATAAAAGTATGGCCAAAAGATAACAGAAAGCGATACAGTACAGCAGTGTCAAAGAAATAACCGGTATAGGTCTAATAAAGAAACTGAACGGTATAGACGGGGACTTACTTCCCTTACGTCAAAGCACTCGCGGAAAACGAAAATAAAAATTAATTTCAAAAGCACTAAAACTCGCAAAACAAAATTTATTCTAATGAAACGTCTCGAACTGAAAAAAATTGTTGAACGGCTCGTCGTAAACACAGGTAATCAAAGGTTATTCACTATGAAGAATCGAAGAGAATGAAGAGACCGTCGCGGGGGAAAATTTGCTTTTATAGGCAAATCCCCTCTCACGGTAAAAATCTGAAAATTCCAGAATGCGACAAGAATGAAAAACGTCGTGAGCTGCGGTTTATCGCATATCAACATCATAAAAATGTCGAAATCTTCAACAGCATGCAAGAAAAACAACGTTTAACACAGATAAACGGTTTTTTACATTTACTCTGCTTATCGAAATAAATACATTGAAGAGTTGGGAATTAGATATTTTTAGAGGCGGAAATGTGGAATGAAAGGAATGCACTAAAATGAATTCCAATTTTCTCAGAAAATTCAAATTCATTATACTAAGTAGAACAATTCGGCAACTCTAAGTTTCCATTTTCATTACCACGTAAATATCGAACGAGCCAATATCACCTAAACGAAACTGAAATAAAACACCCCTTATCTGGAATCAATGGAAGAGCGGCTTTCCACTGAACAAGGGGTGATTATTTTTAAGATGTTAACACACAAAATTGAAGGCCCTTTTAAAGGCAAAAATGGTGGATTCGGCCCGTCGCGCGAAGGACAGGACTTTGATGTTTTTCTATATTTTCTGGGGAGAAAATTTAAATGATACTCTGTTAAAATTTAACGAATAAATCTATTCCAGGTATTTGAATACAAGCACGTATTTGGTCGATAACGACCAAAATAAAATCTCAATTTCTTTCGCACATACAAAGTGCGCAAAGCAATAATCATTAAAATTTCGCCAACAAAGTCTTGGATTAAAATTCTCTTTTTTTCAATTGCACAACAACAATAAAAATATAATCAAAAATCAGATGAATTTTACAGGAGCTTTCAGGACTCTGGACAAACAAAAATTGGAACCTTCTACTTTTTTCTGCGACCAGCGACCGTCGTTCGCCTGGGGTTGCTGGTGAACTTTTCGATCACCAGACTTTCCTCGCACAGTACGGCGAATTCTTTACACTCAACCGCACTACCCGCACTTTTCCGTCGTCAACGATTAACGCTCTTCGTTTCGACTCTATACGAAATTCCTAAAATCCTATATCCGATCTATACCACAAATAAAAACAATGTTACGCCCTGAACTGACTTTAACCACGGTATTAATTCTCTTACACTATTCCCCGAATAGCTTGTACCCGTCTCCCTTTTTGAGACCTAACTCCGAAAAATACTTCTAAATTTCTCGAACTGCCGAATCTACTCTCGGACTTCCAAATCTACCCTATTAGAATCCCGGATTCTACTTCCATCTTCCCGACGTATATTTTCTTCGACCAACTTCCCACTGACTCCATTCCCTTTTTTGGTTCCTTTTTATCATTCCCCTTCTTAGACCAAAAACCCAAATTTCCTCTCCACCTCTCGTGGGTGTATCCAGAATTATTCTACGACGCGCTAACCTTGCATTTTTCTGAACTAATTGAATTAGCCGGTTAAAACTCAAGAGCCTGCTAATTCTTACAACGCCGAATCAATTATCTTCGAATATTGAATTGATATATAAGCTCTTATGGGCGAGTTATTATCTAAACTAAACCGTTTTCCTTTTAACTTAAAATCAGCCTCAAGTCCGACATGAAACTCTACTTCTTCGACACTTATCTTCTTACTGGAAAAATATCATTCATACGCTTGTCATCAAAACCTTCATTTTCAATTATCTTGAACGTTGAGAGCCCCAGAAGGAATTTCCTAGCCCAATATTCTACCAGCATATATATCTCTTCAATATTCCTATTTATTACAAAACCACATGGTGGAATCGATAAGTTTTTTCTATTACTCTGCGAAAATTCAGCTAACAAACGGTCTGTGGTCGTATTAGGATCTATTTCAGTAATAGTTTTCAATTTTTTTTCAACTTCGTCATCTTCCCTAATAGCACACAACGTCCATGGGACGTACAATTCATGTCCATTTAACGTCGGAACGTCCATGGACTTGATTTGTATGTCCTTTGGACGTCCGTTTCCGGACAGTTTTAGGACGTCCAAGATGGATATCCATTGTTAGTCCAATTTATGTACAATGTCCGTATCGGATATCCATTGGATGACCGTGATGGACATAATACGGACTATATGACATATGTCCGTATCATATAGTTCCAAAATAGTCCCTGACCGACTCAATACAGGCAATGTCAAAAATATGTCCTTACTGGATATCCATTAGGTGTCCGTGATGAACATATTACGGACCATATAACTTATACATATATATTACATGGTCCTTATAACGTCCATGACGGACACCTATTGGATATCCGGTAGGGACATCTTTTGAATGTCCTCACCGGATATTCACTAGGAGTCCGTAATGGACGTAATATGGACCAAATAACATGTATATATTACATGGTCCGTATAACGTCCATGACGGACACCTATTGGATATCCGGTAGGGACATCTTTTGAATATCCATACTGGATATTCACTAGGAGTCCGTAGGGGACGTAGTATGGACCAAATAACATGTATAAGTTACATGGTCCGTATAACGTCCATCACCGGATATTCACTAGGAGTCCGTAATGGACGTAATATGGACCAAATTACATATACACATTACATGGTCCGTATAACGTCCATCACGGATACCTAGTGGATATCCGGTAGGGACATCTTTTGAATGTCCATACCGGATATTCACAAGGAGTCCGTAATATGGACCAAATAATACATACATATATATCAATGAACACCAAAATTTAATATTATTTATCACTAAACTCCTTCTTTTCCGTTTTGTAGTATGTGAATATCTCATGAATATTATATTATGTATAACGTTATGATGAACGAAGACTAAATACTTGAGTAATTACTATTATAAAATAATCTATGTTTGAGTTTTAAGACTTTAGTTCTTATTATATGGTATTTCTGTATTGATCGACTACTATTCCATAAATCAGTTAACAATATAATGAATATGTTCCTACAAGTAGGTGTATCGTATAGTCTCGGTAGCTAGGACGGTTGCAGCGAAGGCTCAGTAATACGATGTCCCCACGTACTCGCGAGTTCGAATCCGGGCCAAGTGTAAAAACTTTCTAGTAAGTATGGATGGAAATGGGAACAACACAGAAAATACCATCTGCGACTGAGTGTAAGACATTGGGTTCTAGGACATTAAAAGTCTAATAAAAAGGATAGCCAACGTCGTGGTAAATTTTTGTACCGTTGAGATAGCTAATGATGGTCCCAACGGGATATCCATTGGACGTCCGCGATGGACGTCCGAATTCGGTTCAAAGTTGTGACATTTGTACGTCCCTCGGATGTCCATAGAACGTCCATTGTACCAGAAATGGACGTCCCATGGATGTCCGTAATGTCCGAAGAGGACGTCCTATGGATGTCCATAGGACTACTTTGTGCTATTAGGGTTCAAAGTTTTGTATAGGTGATTTTTTATTTTAACCAGTTCTCACCTTTAAATACACCCTGTATAACCCGGCACAAGCAGTATGGTTTTTAGGTATATTCAGCAAAGTGTAGGGAATGACCAACTTCTACTTATACTGAAAACCTAAAACATGGAGCCTATTTTTGTGGCGTTTTTAAACGGAGAATGAGGAAGATATATTTTCAACCCCTCATTACGTTTGATCCATGAAAATAAATCGACAAAAACAATGGAAATTATTATCATTTTTTAGTCGGAAAAACAAACTTCATGGATTTTTTTTAAACTGTGAGATGATTACGCCCTCTATAAATAACCAGTGTGAATTGAACAATAGAGTTATATAAATATATGAACTATAAATAGGAGAGTGGCTTATCTATCTTTACGTAGCTTTTATCAAAATCAATTACTCAGATTGAATAGGGTCAGATACATCCGTTATTTGATGTTGATATCTAATTGTTGTGGATATGTGAAGTGAAGGTGAATCTTATGGATAATGTAGAATACATTGCGCTCCTTTATTTCCACCGAAAATCAACAATACGAAACTTCACGATTACGAAGGTGAAAATCATCGATAAAATAGATACTAATACGATTCTAGATAGAGAAACACGAAAGAATGAATTTGTCGTACCTATTCTCAGAATTGTGAACAACTCTGTTTTTGACGGGGAATGAGAATAATAATTGTTGTCAACGAAGGATGTCCGAATCTTTTTCGTTATTTTTGAGGAATAGTTCATTTTGATATGTTTCATCACTTAACAGAAAAATACTCAAGGCGCCAGTGTATAAAGCTCAGAATTGGTCTACATACACTTAATTATCCACGAACAAAACAAGAAGAAAACAGGTTGTTGTCTTTTTTTTTGACAGAAGGTAGAACTTATTATTGAAATAAGTCGTTTTAACAAAAATTGTCTATATGAAATATCCAAGATGGCTGAGTTCGAAAAAATTTCATTGAATTTCAAGTACGAGACTGTGGTAGGTGACTCCGGCATCGCAAAACATAAACATATGGCTGGACAATGAATGGTTCAGTACCAAGTTCATCGGATTAGATGCATCAAGTCACTTTTGAGAGAATCATAATTGTTGTATCGTGCAATTTAGGGTGGAAAAAAAGATGAGTGCTTATGTTGGTTATCTTGAAAAAGTGCTATGATGTTTAACATCCCATTTTTACCACGATTGTTGGAATGTTGGAACAAGAAGATTGTGATGCCCATTGTGAAAAAATTCGTGAATAATTTAGACGAATCCATTGTGAAAAAATTCGTGTATAATTTAGACGAATTTTATTGGGGAGATTTTGAAGTATTATTCTATTTTTTTCACTTGTGCCCTTAGTCTTTTCTGTCAATTGAGAAGAGAAAATAGAGGAATGAGCTACACTGCTCCACAAGAGTTAGGGATATCGTATTCAATCGCTTTTAAAAGTATGTAATCTTCGAGAAAATCGCTGTAAAATCATTAAAAACTCAATAACAACTTGAATCGATCCAATAAAAATCAGTATGAGACATTTCGTCAATATGGTCGCCTTCTTTTCTGAAGTTTGGTTCTTTGCTTATGCTTCATGAATGTTCTTATTTTGAAATGAAGTCAGTTTATGAACGGCTTCGATTTGAAACGAGTTTTCTGAAAGTGCAAAGACGTGAATTAACAAACGCTGAGGCTAATAGGGCTATCGGACTGCTACAGGGTGGCCTAACTCAGGTTGTTGTAGCGGAAAGGCTCCAAGTCAGCCAAAGTGTGATATCTCGACTTTGGAATAGGTTCAGGGAGAAAGGTTCCGTGTTGGACAGACCAAGGCTTGGTGGGCGACGAAAAACAACTCCTGCTCAGGCTCAGGATCGTTTCATCACCGTTTCGCGGAGAAGAAACCCTACATCTACGTGTAGAATGCTACGGAATACTCTTCAAAATGCAGATGGGCTCGAAGTTTCCATCGAAACCATCAGACGACGTTTGAGAGAGGTGAATCTAGGTTCTAGACGTCCGTTAAGAGGAGTTCCATTAACACTTGACCATAAGCGTCAAAGACTGGAATGGGCAAGGCAACATATATCAATTGGAACGATCAATGGCGTAGTGTCCTTTTTACTGATGAATCCAGATGTGGACGATTTTCAGATTCTCGAAGAATAAGGGTATGGACAATCCCACGCATACCCCGTAATCGTCGCTATGTCCAAGAAGTCCATCCATTCCGAGGGGGTAGTGTTATGGTATGGACCGGGATATGTTTCAACGGGTGCACAGATCTGCACATTTGTCCTGGAAATATGACCGCCTTACACTATAGGGAGCATGTCATTGACAATGTTGTGCCAAAATTTTCACGCTGCTATTGGTGAAACTTTTCAATTTCTAGACGATAACGCTACACCGGAGCCATAGTTGAGAATGCGAACGAGGAGCTTGGTATTCCACATTTATCAATACCTCCGCATTCACCAGATTTGAATTGCATAGAACATGCATGGGATATGCCCCAAAGAAGATTAGATAATCATCAACCTACCCCAGAATCCTTAAATGATCTGAGAGAGCTTCTGCCCCGTTTATGGAACCAAATTCCTCAAGAAATGTTCAACAACCTCGTGAGTAGTATGCAAAGAAGATGTCAAGCTGTTATTGATGCCCGTGGAGGCCATACATTGTATTGATAGTCTTAAAATGCTTGAATTCTCTGGGAATAAAAATTCGTTATTTTATTCAATTTTTCTTAACCACCCTGTATACGCTGCAGACCTACAGGATAAAATTAATTTGCAACTTGAAATCATATTTATATGAATATTCATCACAAACATCTTATTTTAACTATATGTTTTTGCAATTTAAGTCAATATCTCTAACTCATGTAGAGCAGTTTATTTCATTAAATCGTGCAAGTTACTAAAAAATAATGAGAACAATTCGGCAATCCTATGTTCATATTTTCATTACAACGTACATATCGAATGAGCCAATATCCTAAACGAAACCACATGGTCGAATCAGGACATAAGTTTTTTTCCACTGCTTTGCTTTGCTTTCAGCTGACAAATGGTCTAGGGTCGTATTATAGGACCTATTTCAGTATCTAATCATTTTCAATTTTTTTTTCAACTTTGTCATTTTGAAAGTTTCGTATAGGCGATTTTTGGTTAAACGCTTCATTTTGACCAGTTCTACCTTATGTTGAAAAAAAGCCTCACTTTCAAATACTCCCTGTATATTGCTCTAAGTTGTCAAGATCAGTTTGGAATCATTGATATCTCGCAAGATATTTGCAGAGTTTTTGAATTGAAAAAGTTGAAATCTTTAAAATTTCAACTGAACTGTACGCGGAGAAATTATGAGAGAAGAAAATAAAGTTCTATTAACATAATACCACAGCCTCACTCACCTTCTCACCCTTTCTATTTTTTCATTGGTTGATGTTTTAACCTTATGCATCACAGTATCTTCGGGATTGATGAAGACCTGAAATACAAAATTTGTATTTATAGTTAGAATTTGTTTTTTACTCGAAAATAGACGATGGAATTCAACATTCTCCTTTTAATAAAATGGAAAGCAGAGAACCGTTTATGAATATGTGAACAATATAATACAACGATTAACGAAAATTCAACACATTGATTTTCCGTCTTTGAAATGAAAATATGGGAAATCGCTCGGACCCGTCAATTTCTGATTCGAGGGTGAAATGTAATATGATAGATTCAGCAAGCCGAAACAATAAAAATTGGCCATAAAGATCACAAAAATCAGTGTTTTTGAATTATCTCCTCCCCTGGGCTTCAAATCTTTTTCGCATTCATTATAAGAGTTGTAGAGCATAACATTTTCTACAAATTTTGTCCTGAGCAATTTTTTCTACGCTCAAACGTTTTAGAGATATATGGCGATACATGCTGAAGCGAAAATTCACTCGTTGGAAAATAGTACAGTCTAAGGTTCAGTCAGAGACAACACTAAAATTTTCGTGACTAATTTCGAAATTGTCCTTATAGAAATACCTTGTCATTTTGAAAATTGGATGAATGTAGATTAGACTGGGATTCTACATTGACCTTGGCCTTTCGCATGTATGGCTAAGCTGCTCGCCCTTATCGCCCTCTAACTCGAGAACGGTTAAGAGTGTGTAAAATTGCTTCAGACAAAAGTTGTGGAGAATTTTATTATCTACAACTTTTATAATGAATACAAAAACGATTAGAGGTACAGGCAGGGAAATATTCGTGAAAAAAGCATTTTTTATCATCTTCAAAGTGTCAGATTAAGAAAACCCTCTTGATTAGTGTAAGATTATTGGGCAAAACGTCTACAACACTGAGATTATCAATCTGTATGAAAATCTGACACGCTCGAGTATGTACAAGTAACGATTTTTTTTTACATTTTCAAAGGACCGCTGTGACCTCGCGTCAAGTCCAAATTGTCAGTCCCTTCAAAAGTAGCTTCCTTTGGGTCCAATTAACATATCCTCCAAAAATCTGACACGCTGGAAGTTTTTTTTTACCATTTTCAACTCTTCCGTACGGTCAGTCCCACCGCGCAAACTGTCAGATAAGCATGAATTCATTATCAGAGACACGTAGGGCATATACAGTATCTTAATCTGACATGCTCGAGTATGTACACCTGACGATTATTTTTTACATCTTTGAGACCCTGCAGACGCTTTCCCCACCGCTGAAAGTGTACTTCAAAGTCGGAATTTAACAAAATTCCGAGTTCAAAATCGGAATTTAGTGAAATTCCGACTCTGAACTCGGAATTTTATTTACTTCGAAACCGATACAGGCTAGATGCACAGGGTGTTGTTCTACGACGACATAGATTATTTCTCCATATATACAGAGGGGGGCCTGGGAGCCCAATGTTATTTTATGGTTACTATTTCAATACTGGGGCGGAGGGAGGTTGTGCCTAACCTTACCTCTACCTGTCTACGACCATAATTTCATAATCATTCAAAAACATGGACCTAATGACAATTTTCTCCAATAAAATATATCAAGTTCAATATTTATTAAAGAACAACGTGTTTATTTTGTGAAATCTAAATCCTCTCATGAATATCTCAGCATATTTGGAAATGAACCAATTCGTCATAGAGCTGCCTATATGAGGTATTCTCACCGTTGTAATGACCTCTTCATGTAAGAAACATCAAAGCACACCGGGTGTACCTCGGGGTTTACTGATTTCTTGTCCATTGAGCCTCACGAGTACATATAAGAAGGACATTTTTTCATAAAATATCCGGAATATACCTAAAAAACAGTTATGTCTAAAAAATATTCATGTCGAGTTCAAAGTCGGAATTTACTAAATTCCGACTTCAAAGTCGGAATTTAAGGAAAAATATTTTTAAAATATTATGTGGCCCTTCTACGCCTTCGTACTTTCCCCGTCTCATTCGAGATTTTAGGACGTTGATACAAATTTCTTGAAAACAACGGTACAAAATGTCCCCCTACGAAGTACGAACCAGAGTTTACATCTTTTTGCATTTTTTTCGATTTTACATTAAGACCGAGATATTAAAGGTGGTCCGTTTTCTATTGACACACTATCAATAGAATCAAATCAAAGTAGGAATTTCTGAGCTATTGACTGTTGTGAAGGTAACAGGTAGTTCTGCTTGTAACGAATGATACAACGCATATTTGCACAAAAAACTTTTTTCCATTAGCTTATTTCAAGTTCTCAGTTCCATGTATCAAACTATAAATTTAGGAATAATATGAGATTTCTCTCTGAGTGAAATGATCTAGTGCAGTATGAATATTATCTATTCAAGCGATAAGAAACCTACGAAACTTGTGGTATCAGAGCGATAGTGAAACACGATTTGACTCTAGCGGAGAAGAGGCGATAAAACTCCTGTCGATTCAATTGTGAAGAACAATACCGAAAATACTAGTAGGAGTGAAATGCCGAGTCATCGTCGATTTGGCATTGACCGGTGGTCAGGATCGAACTTGACCGTGGGGACATGGCAAATAGGTAGGTATAAAAACTGGATCCTCCTATTGCAGATTTGAAATTCATATCACATCATAACATTAGCGGTCGATGATATAGGTTAAAGGTAAGAGTTTGTCTCACAGAGATTAACGAAGAGTGGATCATATTGAAACTTACATTTTCAATAATAGTGGTCAAATTTCATTTGAGATCTGGTATTCATTCAGCGTTTTGAAGAAACTGAGATCTGTACAGGGGTTTCAAAATTCGATGTACACTGAGGGGATCTGATAAACTAGGAGATCTAGAACAAAACAAATAACACGTTTCCAATCTCTTTTTTCAGGAACAAAGAATGGTGTTAACTTCAGTCTCCTGCTGTCTTTCGTTTTTGACTTATTAGTAGAAAATCGAATTTTGACGATCACAGAAACTTCTTATAACTGAAATAAAAGTTATTTGGAAGTGGGTGGACCCTTAATAACCTTTATTCAGCAACTTAGCCAACAGTTCGATTTAAGTTCCCCCTTTTTCTAGGCTAAAAAACATTAAAAACAACAGTTACAATACAAGGAAAATACATCTAATACTGTGAAATCACCTACATAGTCAATAAATTAAAAGTTATGGTCATAAAATAAAAATGTTCAAATTTTCAAAACTATAGTTAGTGATACGATGTCTTAAACTCTGGTGTATTCACTGATTCGATTTTGTTTTTAATTTCGTGGGGATATGGAATCAGTTTCGTTTTTACCACTGTAGATAGCGCTGCTTAGAATTTGACAGAGCATTGTCAATTGATATTTGAAAATAATTTGAATACTTTCCTACGTCTTACGAATATGTTGTATTTATAAGCGATTATTGGTGTCTGAAAATGTATTAGTTTCGAGAAAGGGATGTAGAACATTCATTTATTCAACATGTCGTTCAGTTTTCTGTATGGACAAACAAGAACTACAGCTCAAGATTTCGGTGTTGTTTCAATTTTAGGCAGAACCAAATCAGATGAACGAACAAGTTTTATGGCAACTTCAGCAATATTTCAAAGAAACTGTATTGGAAATAAGTTATAATGTGAATTGTTAGCATGTATTGAGAATCAGAAATACATGAATCTATTCGAGTCTGTTCTTCAAATATTCTTCCTGAGTAGATATAATGAAAATTCCCTTTCCGTCAATTGGATATATTGGATATTTGACCAATCAACTGTGTTTTATTAAAATCATATTGAATTACCCCACTCACGAATTCGAGAATTTCTTGAAGAAGAACAGTAAATACTCTTTCGAAACCTTATTCGACAGTGTTGAAATATCGACAGATTTGTTTTTACAACGAAAATTAAACTGTAAATCACGAATATTCCTTTACAGCTGACAAAATGGGCCAGTTCATATTTTGAACTCGTTGATAGATATTCGATATCAACGAAAAACAAAATGAAACGAGAGAGTATCATCGGACATCCTTCGGTAGAATAAGGATAGAACGAAGCAAATGACATGGTGGCGCCGCTACGAAATTGATCCCATATCCCCGATTTTCTGAAATGTTGATGCTTGCAAAAAGTGACAAGTGCACCCACCAGTGTTTTAGACATCTTAGTTAGTGACTATCTCAAAATACATTCCGTTTTAGACTAGTAAAACGAAGCAATAAAACACGAGGTTATGAACCATGGTTATAGAATCTCACAAATCTATGGTTAGGTTAAGTTTTTGATTCAATTCAAAAATTAAATAAATTTAAAAATTAATTCAAGAACATAAACTCTTCTAGTCCATAGAATCTATAAATTCTAAATTTATGCTTTTGATTTAATTTGAAAATTAATTGAGTTTAAGAAATTAAATCATAAATTATTCTAGTCCATAAATTTCTTCCGGTTTCAAATATAGATTTTCCTTCTACATCTAAGGCAATAGCCGTAGATAATAAAACAATTAAATTATTCTTTTCGACCTTGACATTTACTGTTAATATAAGTAAAAAAGCCTATATTTAGGTACGAAGCGCCAGAAGGTGGTTTTGCCTTTGAGTATTCAACAACTTCGTATAATAAATAGTTTTGCTGAGTTTTATGAAACCTTACACAATATCAACACTTTCTACCTCAGAATAAATCATTTTCAATATATCAATTCTCAAATTATGAATAAAAAGTAATGTCAATGTCAATCAAAACAATTTGATTGATTTATTGTCATTGTACATTTCTATGATCTAGAAACAAAGCAACAATCGATGGAATGGCGACACTGTGGTTATCCAAGACCTCCAAGAAGTTTCGTGTCCAAAAATCTGCTGGAAAAGTTCTTGCTTCAGTTTTTCCGGATTGCCATGGAAAAAACATGATTGATTTTTTGGATATGGGAAGAACAATATCCGGCGAATTACTATTCGACATTACTGACCACTCTACGGGAAGAAAATTAAAGAGAAAAGACGCGGGAAGCTATACAAAGGTGTTTTGCTTTTGCAGGACAACGTCCCTGCATACAAATCTCATGTTGCCATGCAAAAAATTCGTGATTTAAGGTTTCAATTACTAGAACACCTCCCTTATTCACCAGATTTGGCTCCATCCGACTATCATCTCTTTCCTCTACTGAAAAAAAGTTTGAAAGGTCGTAAATTTTCTTCCAAAGAGGAGGTAATGAAAGCAGTGGAGGTCTGGTTTGCAGAGCAAGAGGAAACAGTTTCTTTAAAAGTCTAGAGACGTTGCAGGTTCGCTGTAATAAATGTATCCAATTAAGAGGAGATTTTGACATTGATATTTGGTTTGGTTCTATAGTAGGCTAAGAATTTTTTAATATATCCTCGTACATATATTTGAAATCACGAGAAAGAACTCCGCCGATTAGGAAAATGAAATACATGTTCCATTCAAAAACACCAATTTACAAAAAATTTTCAAGTTTACGATGCTTTTTGCAGTTCCTATCCTAGTATTGAATTCTGAATGCCAATAAAAT
The DNA here is from genome assembly GCF_907165205.1 of Coccinella septempunctata. Taxonomy (NCBI): domain Eukaryota; kingdom Metazoa; phylum Arthropoda; class Insecta; order Coleoptera; family Coccinellidae; genus Coccinella; species Coccinella septempunctata. The sequence goes on along the minus strand of NC_058190.1, from coordinate 4,483,400 downwards.
TATTTCATATTTGCCATTTGCCCATTTAAACGTTTTTGTAAGACCAATATTAACTGAGATAGTTATAGAGTGAAATATAAACAATGATCCTGTACATATTTGAAATAGAAATTCTGTATTTCTGTGGGAAATACTCAAATTAATTCAATATCCTTCACTTTTGACGAGCAGTTCATTTGAATACTGAACAATTCCCATTCCAGCAATTATAAATGCATTGAGGTAGATTCGCTGCTGGTATGATATACCAAACCAAAGTTCAAGTATAATTTCCATCGAAAAAGCATGATTGTAGAAAAGTGGAAACATTTCTGTATCTTGATACGTAACAATAACCCAAGGCTTCGATGATAATTCCCCTTTTTGTACACAACGAATCAACTAATTAATAGTATTGGTAACTGTTGTACACAAATATTGAACAACATATTCCGGAAATACTCGAAAGTGCAATTCACCAGTCGGACAAGGTTGAATTAGTTATAGTACACAAATAAATATGTGTTAATGTGCTGTTCTTACTGCTACTTCATTTTGATTGTAGGTTAAATGATAGGTTCTTACTTGATTTTTGTTACTTTATATATGAAATTTCATAAAATATTCCAAAGGAATTCTGTGAAATTTCTGAACGCTACTTGTAGTTTGTTTTGGCTTTTTCTTTTGTGAATTTGTCGAATATAACTTATATTTATTCAAATAAATAGATTCATGTTTATGGTGAGAGAAAGCAGAATGGTACTGCAGATTGCTGCTTGTAGATATCCGCTGAGATTTCCCCCATATGTCGGCAATTAAACTGCTCCACATGAGTTAGGGATATTGACTAAAATTGCAAAAAAAATATAGTTAAAATAAGAGTTTTGTGATGAAAATTCATATTAATATGATTTCAAGTTGCAAATTAATTTAAGCCTGTAGGTCTGCAGCATGTACAGGGTGGTTAAGAAAAATCGAGTAAAATAACGAAATTTTATTCCCAGAGAATTCAAGCATTTTAAGACTATCAATACAATGTAAGGCCTCCACGAGCATCAATAACAGCTTGACATCTTCTTTGCATACTACACACGAGGATGTTGAACATTTCTTGAGGAATTTGGTTCCATAAACGGGGCAGAAGCTCTCTCAGATCATTTAAGGATTCTGGGTTAGGTTGATGATTATCTAATTTCTTTGGAGCATATCCCATGCATGTTCTATGCAATTCAAATCTGGTGAGTGCGGAGGTATTGATAAATGTGGAATACCAAGCTCCTCACGGGCATTCTCAACTATGGCTGCACGGTGCGGTCTAGCGTTATCGTTTGAAAATTAAAAAGTTTCACCAATAGCAGCGTGGAAATTTGGCACAACATTGTCAATGACATGCTTCCTATAGTGTAAGGCGGTCATATTCCCAGGACAAATGTGTAGATCTTTGCACCCGTTGAAACATATCCCGGCCCATACCATAACACTACCCCCTCGGAATGTATGGACTTCTTGGACATAGCGACGATTACGGGGTATGCGTGGGATTGTCCATACCCTTTATTCTTCGAGAATCTGAAAATCGTCCATATCTGGATTCATCAGTGAAAAGGACACTACGCCATTGATCGTTCCAATTGATATGTTGCCTTGCCCATTCCAGTCTTTGACGCTTATGGTCACGTGTAAATGGAACTCCTCTTAATGGACGTCTAGAACCTAGATTCACCTCTCTCAAACGTCGTCTGATGGTTTCGATGGAAACTTGGACCCCATCTGCATTTTGAAGAGTATTCCGTAGCATTCTACACGTAGATGTTGGGTTTCTTCACGCCGAAACGGTGATGAAACGATCCTGATCAGGTGTTGTTTTTCATCGCCCACCAAGCCTTGGTCTTTCCAACACGGAACCTGTCTCCCTGAACCTATTCCAAAGTCGAGATATCTCACTTTGGCTGACTTGAGTCATTCTGCTACAACAACCTGAGTTAGGCCACCCTGTAGCATTCCGATAGTCTTATTAGCCTCAGCGTTTGTTAATTTACGCCTTGGCATTTTCAGAAAACTCGATTCAAATCAAAGCCGTTATAAAGTGACTTCATTTCAAAATAAGAACATTCATGAAGCATATGCAAAGAACCAAACTTCAGAAAAAAGGCGACCAGATTGACGAAATGTGTCATACTGATTTTCATTGGATCGATTCAAGTTGTTATTGAGTTTTAAATGATTTTACAGCGATTTTCTCGAAGATTACATACTTTTAAAAAGGATTGAATACGATATCCCTAACTCTTGTGGAGTAGTATATTTATTGATTGGGTGTAGACACTGGTTATTTGAAAGAATCCTATAGTAGTGGTGCATCAAGAAGCCTGCAACATCTTTTATGGAGGATATTGGAAAGAAATTTTGAAGAGACTAGAATGAAACTAAAACAAACACAAAATCCATAGCTAGGGTAGTGGAAGTAAGCCACACTAAAGTGTGGACGACACTGAGTTAAGAACAGTTTTTCACTTACTGAAATCAAAGGCACTTTAATAATGCAAATCTGACAACCTCAACAACATCAGGTCTGTCCACGGATGAAGCCACATTCACAAAAAATTTAGTGAACAATTTGCATAACACCTATATATGTGTGGTCAACAGAAAACCTCCACCCTGTGCGGACACATTTCCAGCAAAGATTCTCCTTGAATGTTTAGATTGGGCACGTCTGTGGTATGCTTTTTGGACCATTCTAACTGCCATCACGAATGTCGGATGACCTGCATTTCCTCCAACCCCAACGACTAGAAAATGTCCCTCTCAATGCCAGACAGCGAATGTGATTAGTACTAGATGGAGCTCCCCCCTACTATGAATGAAATTCCCGAGACCATAAATACCAAGGTCACCCTTTTTACAGGGTAGGGTAGGCAGTGCCGCTTCAACCAAACTAGTATTTTGTCCTATATTGTGGTACACTTGTACAGAATAAAAAATATTTTCAAAAGATACAATTGTACGCCTGAATTCTACAACATCTTGAATAACAACAAAAGATTATTTACGAAAATAAAAGATAATACACCAACCTGTAAACAATCTAAACTTTTTTATACAATTTCTTATTGAAATTGTGAAAGAGTTTAATGAAGTTGATTACAGGTTACAGGGGGTTCAGGGAGACTGTCAAATCTCGTTTTCTGTATGTTGAATTTTTTTAATTCGAATGTTATTTTCATCTTCATATTTCGATTCGAAAGAAGATAAACGGTGGAGGCTACCTAAAATGTAGCATGTTTGAGATATTTTGAAATAAGTGTTCGTCCCTTATTTATCTTACATACACGCTGCATGGGGCAGCGGTCGATTACTTTAATTCTATTAACTTCAGAAAAAAGAGTTTCAAATAAAGCTTTCCTCTCTTTGTAGAGGGTATCCTAAAATTATTCAGAACTATAAAAGTGTTTAGTTTCTTCTGCACAGCTATCAACTTCGTTATTTTAAATGGAACATCGTATATATTTTTACATTTTTGAATTCCTTGTTGAATTTGATTATAAGTTTGATAGCACAACTATGTCTGAATTCTCAACGGTTTTCGAGACATTTGACTTTTTATTAATTCGACAAGATAGTCCAGAAGTACCAGAAACCGCCAAAATCGAGCAATTTGGGATACCCTGTACATTCAAAAATGTAGAGAAAAATTTCATGTCAGTTTTCGGTAGAAGCGGCAAATTCAGTATATATATATAGTATTGTATATTTTTTCCTTCTTTCTCAAGGCTCATAGTTGAACATGAAATTCAAAAAACAAGGTGACTTACTCCGTATATCATCCTTTTCATTCCGGTCAGAGAAGACATCAGCATCATTTTTAAAATTAATATTGAGCAATAGAAGAAGTAACTTCTATAAAGAGGATCACTTGTTAAAATTCCAACCACGTTATTACTTGCCATTTTGTATACAATTCCCGATCACTTTATCGAGCAATAGCGTTCTGTAGACTGAACTGATGTTCGTGTGGATCATCCTACAATTCAAGGTTTTCAGAGCCGTACTCAATTATTACCACTGGCGGTCAGATTGTTGATGAGCGGTTGCTGGAGTGACACAGCAAATTTGACTCTTTTTGTTGTTGTTGAAGTTTAATATGAAATTACTCTTTCTGAATGATATGCATAAATGAAGAATTTAGAGTTGTTTTTTCCGATAATGAAAACAGAATTGGACTATGCGCATACAATATTCTCAAATTCACCAAAAACAGATCTGGATATTACGGGAGTAGCAGAAAGAACTTGCTTGACAGCCCAACAACCCACTCCGCAAGCCATCCAATCAACTTTTACGAGGATGTATTGATATCTAGTTAGCCTAGAACAGTTCCCAAGTGACCAGTAACATATCTGTTATGTTTTCTTGGGAGATCGAATGGGGAACTCTGTTATGTGTTATTTTTCTGTAACCATTACGTGTCTGATGCGATATTTGAGATGTACCTGTGCTGTATCGAAATTATATCCACATTTTGTAAATTTCATGTTCCCGCTCCCTGATATCCACGTATTATATTTGTAACATTGTTCTTTATTTGCCATGTATCATTTTGAGATCATGAACATAGCATGACACCATAAGCGTTTAAACTACCTACCGTTGAGGGCGCTGTAAAACGTAAACAAATATGGAGGATTGTGAGAAATGCTATTGATACTGCTGTCGTTTCGATATGTATTTATTATCATTTAGACGTTTTGTCAGTTGAATAGTGGATTACTCAAAGTTAATAAGTGCAGATATTGAACGTTTGATAAGTTATTTGTGTGTCATAGTGATTTTCCAGTGAAATGGTGAATTACTGAAAAGAATTAAAGTGCTATGGATATCGAACTGTAGGTCAATAAAATCATTTCTCGTATTTTCATAGCAGTCCTATAACACATAATAGGCTATGTTTTTATTATATCCAGCATATAAAAATTATATAATATTTGAATAATTAATGTCACTCTTTGGTGTAAATTTCGATATAAGTTATTTCCTCACGTGTTGCATGTACCTCATATGTAGAAATAAATGAATTAATCATATACTTATATTGAAAATTTTCTTCAGAAAGATATGAAATATGCATATAGTATTCTTTTCAAGCATTAAAAATTATGGAAATTAATATAAACTATTGCAATATTGAACTCGTATTTTGATTTTTCAATTAGTGTGTATTTATCGATCATTTTTGAAAATAAAATTGATTATTGTTCTCCAAGAAAAATTAGGGCATGTCTTTCTGGTCTTTGCACTTTCCTGCATTAATGAACTGTTGATTATCTTTTTTTGGAATGCAGGAAATTGCAAAGACTAGAAAGACATGCCCTAATTTTTCTTGGAGAACAATAATCAATTCTATTTTCAAAAATGATCGATAAATACACACTATTTGAAAAATCAAAATACGAGTTCAATATTGCAATAGTTTATATTAATTTCCATAATTTTTCATGCTTTTTTTGAAAAATGAAACATAATAAACATAGCACATGAACGTAATATATATATAGATCTCCCATGAAACAAATATTTGCATGATCCATGTTTGAACTATTTATGCTCCTTTCAGAAAGGAGATGTGTTCCTTGTTTGAGGCGGACATAGGAGCATAGCTGCTACATAAGCGCTCTGTATTTGTACTCTTAGTGTGATATATCTGTTATAAAACAAGGAGCGTGGGATACATTTCTGCTTCATAACTGTTATGAGATATGGTCAACTGGGTTCCATGCATAAAAAAATATTGCGTTACCATAGCGACGAACAATAACTCATCAGAAGTGTCAGTGTAAAGTTTGAGGTAAAAAAAGTAAACCAGAGTTACGCAATGAATCGAAAGAAAGAAGATGTCCACCGAAATTGTGAAAATCTAAAAATTGGACTATCGAGCCATCATCAAGTACCTGTATTTAAAAGGGTTAAGAGGTAAGCAGATTTACGAAGATATGCTTAATACCCTTGGTGAACAATGTCCTTCGTATGCGATCGTGAAAAATTGGACTGCAAGCTTCAAAAGAGGGAAATTTTCCTTTGAAGATGATGACCGAGCGATAAAGCCAGTTTCTGTGTCAGTCTCCGAAAATATCGATGCAGTTCCTGCATGACATGATTTTGTCAGATCGTCGAATTGGGATAAAACGGACATCTGTAGCACGGAATATTTCATACGAACGCGTTCAGCATATACAGGGTGTCCCGTAAAGACCACGTCAAACGAAAACGGAAAGTAGACCAGAATGTGCTCTACCTGATGTGAAAAAATCGTTCATATGAAAGTCTCACAGTTTTCGAGATATTTGATGTTTTATGAAAATGTTGAATTTTTTCACTTAAAATGCTTTCTCTCTTGCGGAAGCTACAATCAAATACTTTTCGTTTCAGTTTTTTTCCGTAAATTTTGTTGAATAATTACTCCAATTGATGCAATGAGAAATACCACAAAATATTATACAGGGATTCTGAAAAAAAAAATTGAAATTCATGTTCTGAAGGAAGTGTTTTTTTTGTGCTGAATTCTATCTGACGTGGTATAAAAAAAAGACACTACACCTTTTCTGCATATAACGTTGAAAAGTTGCCCATTTTGTGAGGATTCCGAAAAAGTAAAATACAGGTGAAAACCTTCTTCACGAAAAAAGATATTTGAATGTTTATTCGAAAATGGAGCATTTCTATGAAAATTTGATTTTTTCACCTTTTCCATAAATACTTTTATTTTGCACTTCCTGCTGAAAATAATCAATCAACAAATTAATAAAATGTCATTAAGATGCTAATTCACTGACTGAGTTTTTTTATTTCTTTGCCTAAAGAACTCTCGAACATCGATATGATGTGATGCGATTCAATGATTCACCAGGCTTAAATCCTCTAGATTTTTTACTGGGGCTTTTAAAAAATGAAATTTATTCGAATCCTATAAGAGATGAAGCACAACTTATAGGGACCGTATTCGTATTTCAGCAGCCAAAATAGCGGGGAGAAGTTTGTATGGTTTGATGGTTTGAACAGGTAATTTCTCAATAGATGCAGGGCATGTATTAGCGAAGGGGGTGGTTATTTTGAGCATTTGCTCTAATAAGAATCCTGAATTTTTATTATTGATATTTTTATAAAGTTTCTTCACAATGGATTTGTTGATGTTGAAGGTCCTGTGCGTTATTACATTATATCATTGCATTTAATGAATAATTTCATTTTATAAGTAATTTCAGGACTAACTGACATTTTTCAATAGATTTATTCAATATGTTACGGCAGAATCTGCAAAATGAAAGAATTTGTGGAAAAGGTGACAAAATCAGTTTTTCACAGAAATGCTCCATTCTCGATAAACATTCAAATATCTTTTTTCGTGAAGATGGTTATCACCTGTATTTTACCTTTTCGGAATCCTCACAAAATGGGCAACTTTTCAACGTAATATGCAGAAAAGGTCTAGTGTCTTTTTTTTACACCACGTCAGATAGAATTCAGCCCAAAAAAACACTTCCTTCAGAACATGAGTTTTAATTTTTATTTTCAGAATCCCTGTATAATATTTTGTGGTATTTTTCATTGCATGAATAGAAGTAATCATTCGACAAAATTCAGAAAAAAAAACTGATTCGAAAAGAATTTAATTGAAGCTTCCGCAAGAGAGAAAGCATTTTAAGTTAAAAAATTCAACATTTTCATAAAACATCAAATATCTCGAAAACTGTGAGACTTTCATATGAACGATTTTTTCATATCAGGTAGAGCACATTCTGATCTACTTTCCGTTTTCGTTTGACGTGGTCTTTACGGGACACCCTGTATAGTTCACGTCAATCTGGACATGAGAAAAATGGATACCCAAATGTTTGAAAGTTGATCAAAAGCGTGCAAGAGTAGAAGCATCGCGTTCGATCTGTGCTCGATTTGAAAACGATGTAGACTTCTTACACCAAATTGTTACTATGGATGAGACTTGGGTATATTTCTACGATCCAGAAACAAAGCAACAATCAAACAACAATGAAATTGCGACACTCTGGTTCTCCAAGACCTAAGAAGTTTCAGGTTCAAAAATCTGCTGGAAAAGTTCTTGCTTCAGTTTTTTGGGATTGCCATGGAGTAATCATGATTGATTTTTTGGATAAGGGCAGAACAATAACCCGAGATTACTATTCGACATAAACGACCACTCTGCAGGTAAAAATTAAAGAGGAAATACGCCGAAAGCTATACAAAGGTGTTTTGTTTTTGCGGGACAACACCCCTGCCCTGCACACAAATCTCATGTTGCCATGCAGAAAATTCGTGATTTAGGGTTTGAATACTAGAACACCCCTCTTATTCACCAGATTTGGATCCATCCGACTATCGTCTCTTTCCTCCACTGAAAAAAAATTTAAAAGGTCGTAAATTTTCTTCCAACGAGGAGGTAATAAAAGCTGTGGAGGTCTGGTTTGCATAGCAAGAAGAAGCACTTTTTTTGAAAGGTCTAGAGACGTTGCAGGTTCGCTGTAATAAATGTATCCAATTAAGAGGAGAATATGTTGAGTAATAAAATATTTTGAAATTGAAATTTTGTTTGGTTCTATAGTAGCTTAAGAATTTCTCAATACGAGGATATAAATTTAGGTCCTGAAATGCATCCAACAGACTGAAGAGCCCTTTCAACATGACCTCAGGTGGTGATAGCTTTGTTAGAATTTTGCGGATTCAAAAAGAATTCAGTACTTGGAGGTTTTTGGATGAACAACGTCTGGTTATGAAAACTCTCTGATTATCATCAGTGGTGGAGATAATAGTAGGGTTTGTTGAAAAATGGTGTTCCTGTGTGTCAAAAATAATCTGGATTGGTAATAATGGCGCATTATTCAAATCGAGAAATGGCTGATAAACATTTTATGTATGGAAAAGCAGATGGAAAACTCTGCCGGACGATAATATGAAGAAGTGGAGTGAAATGACAGTAGGGACTTTGTACCGAATTTTCGAGAGAATATTTATGGCACAAGTCAGCACAAATGAAGCACAAATTATTCCACTCATTTTTGAGAACAAAAAACAAAATTGCTGGGCCAACTTTTTTACAAAATCTTCATTATTCGTAAAACTAGAAAAATTCTCGTGAACATTTCAAGGGCACAAGTTAGTACACGTGTAGCACAACAATTTTTTCCATATATTTTCATTGAGAAAAAACGAAAGTGCTGGGCAAAGGTTTTGTGCAATTTCGCGATTTCCTGGAAAATTCGATGAATTTTCGAGAAAATATTTACGTTACAATCCTGCACAAATGTACCACAAATTATTCGACTTATTTTTATGAACAAAAAACAAAAGTGCTGGGCTAACTTTTTTCCAAATCTTTATTATTCGTGAAACTAGAAAAATTCTCGTGAACATTTCAACGGTACAAGTTAGTACACGTGTAGCACAATTTTTTCTATATGTTTATGAGATCATGGAAAATTTGAATTTTCGAGAAGATATTTACTGCACATGTCAGCACAGATGTAGCACAAATTTTTCCACACATTTTCTGGAACAAAAAAAAAAGTGCTGGGCTAATGTTTTCCTTCATTTTCGATTTTTTGGGAAATGAGAAATTTCGCAAGAATTCGAACGGCACAACTCAGTATATGTATAGCACAATCTATTCCAGGCATAAAAATCCGTTTTTCCCAAAAGTGCTGGGCTGGCCCATTCCAAACATTTTGTGGAATATCTTGAGCACCGTATGGAATTGAAAACAAATCTCTACGGCACAAAGCAGCACAAAACTAGCTCAATTCAGCACAACAAAAATTTTTTCGAAAATCGAAAAGTGCTGGGCCAACTTCACACACATGAGAACTCATCCTTCCCTATATGTTGGAGTGTGGCAGTATAACCTCCTGCACCTCGAAAATTTTCGTCATTTCACCTTCTATACATTGCAACTGTCTCTGGGATCCTGGGTGCCCATGCTTAACAGAGTTGCATTCAGCCAAAGTACCCAATTTTTCGAATTTCACAGATATTATACTCGAAAACGGCGCATTATACGAGGAAGTAGGAACTATGAAGCATATTTGTATTTTTCAAAATGGTCAGATATTCAAGTCAGCGTTCAACTTACTTTTAAGTGTTGGGTTTTTTGAAATCGTTCGTGATAGTTGGGAAGCCGAAGAGGGAAATTCGGGATTTACTCGAGCGTGTCAGATTTATATAAGGGGACATTGTAGAGTACTTTTACCAAAAATTAGACCTGTATATAGGGGGAATCAAAGATTATAGAGTAGAAAGATAGGAAACGCCCTCATATCTCTAGTACTAAAAACCGACTACATTTTGGACAGTGAAAACACGCGTGACTATGAGATGGCGCCGAAAACGCACTGTCAATACAGAAAAACTTTTTAAAAATGGTTTTCTGTTTTTTAAATGAGGGGCGCGAAATTCGAATTCTATTCCTTGTATTGAATTTCAATGTCGATTTTGTTTCGATCAGAAAACAAACATTCTGAGCGACAAAACAAAAGTATGGTTTTGTTTTGTAATCAGAATGTTAGTTTTCATCTAAACATTGTTTGGAATCAATTGATATCAATGAAAAACGCTGTTGGATGTGCTATATTTTTATTTGCAATTTATAAAAAATTTACAAAAATTGAAATTATGGGCAATAAATGAAGCTTTGACTAGGACACTTAAGTATATGGTGATCTGCTATACGTCGAAGGTATTATTTCTGTGCAATAGGTTGTTTTGAATTAATAAACTTAGTTGAATTTGTAAAATATACATATATCGGAAATTAATATGAACCAATATTCAGTATACCATCATAACATACACATTCCAGTTACTTACATATGTGGGTTTTATTCATAGAATTTTCAGAACCACACTTAAAAAAATACCTTACAGAGATATACAAGACCTGTATATGTCAGTATAGTCTTTTGGTGCTTTTTTTAAGATTTCCTTATGATATGGTTTCTTTTGGATACCATAAAAAAATTAATTAATGAATGAACAGAACATTCACAGCAGGTTTCATAAAACTTTGACTTTCCAAACAACAATTTGACAGTCACTCGGTTCCCAAATGGATATCAATAAAACCTCTGCATTCCTGAATATATTGAGAGAGTAGTAATTGAGAATCATTGGATGGACTTATAAAGATCATTATTTCCCTTTTCATGCAAGGGATGCTTTCTGCATACAACAATTTACGTGGATGAACAGTTCTCAATCGATCGTCAGTAAAATGTTCACTGCACATGGTGTAGTCAGTAGTGTTTGCTGATGTCATTGTCTTCACGCCCTGAGAATTTTATTCACTTCGGAGTACTGAAAATTAGAATCATTGAATGACCGATTCACATGTTACGAGTTTTAATACTTACGCTTCAATTTTCCTTAGTTGAGTGAAAAACTTAATCTCGGAAAATCCATTTCATTATTTGATCCACAGTTCTTCACCATTCAACAATTTTCGAACATTATTTTGGTGTTTTCACCAAGAAATAAGACAAAAAAATTCAATAATCGGCATTAAGAACGAGCTAGATAAACAAAAAGCGGCACGAGAATCAAAACATTCAAAACCTCTTTGATCAAAATGGACGTCTGAAATCATACAAAATTGCCAAAAGTGCATATGTTTCTGCAAATGGCACTGAATTTAATATTTTAACCAGTCCTAGCGTCTTAAAAACACGCTTGACACACAGATGGCGCTCAAATCGCTGTAGTCGCGTCGTTTCCCATCTTTCTACTCTATAATCTTTGGGGGGAATAGTCTAGGACAGCCTGTCAGAATAGTAAAAAAAACGATCATTGTACATACTCGAGCGTGTCAGATTAACATATATGTGGTTAATTATATGTTGAAAAGTATATATCGTCTTAATCTGACAATTTGAGCGTGTCGAAAATGTGTGGGAGGGCGCCAAAGTTGCAAGAAAAACGTCACGTGTACATTCTCGAGCGCGGTGGTGTTTTTTCTTATCTTGAGGCTAATGGTTCAAGATTCAAGTATAATCTGACAGTTTTAGCAATCCGAAACAATAAAAATTGGCCATAAAGGTTACAAAAATAAGTTTTTTTGAATTATATTCCCTCTGCGCTTCAAATCTTTTTCGCATTCATAATAAAAGTTGTAGAGCATAACATTTTCTACCAATTTTGTCCCAAGCAATTTTTTCTACGTTCAAACGTTTTTGAGATATATGGCGATTAATGCGAGGTGTTCGATACATGCTGAAGCGAAAATTCACTCATTGGAAAATTTATACATTCTAGGGTTCAGTCACAGACAACACTAAGATTTTCGTGACTAATTTCGAAATTGTCATCATAGAAATACCTTGTCATTTTGACAATTGTAGATTAGACTGGGATTCTACATTGACCTTACCCTTTCGCATGTGTGGCTAAGCCTACCGCCCTTATCGTCTTTCAACTCGAGAACGGTTGAGTATATAAAGTTGCTTCAGACAAAATTTGTGTAGAATTTTATTATTCACAACTTTCATAATGAAAACAAAAACGATTAGGAGTACAGGGAAAAAAATATTCGAAAAATAGGGATTTTTATCATCTTCAAAGTCAAAGCTCAAAAGATTTGTGTCAGATTAATGGGTCAACTTGTCTACAACACCCGCAGATTAACCATCTGTATGAAAATATGACACGCTCGAGTATGTACGAGTAACGATTTTTTTTTACATTTTCAAAGGACCGCTGTGACCTTGCGTCACCTCCAAATTGTCAGTCCCTTGAAAAGTAGATTCCTTTGGGTCCAATTAACATATCCTACAAAAATCTGACACGCAGGAAAATTTTTTTTTTACCATTTTCAACTCTTCCCTACGGCCAGTCCCACCGCGCAAACTGTTAGATAAGCATGAATTCATTATCAGATACAAGTAGAGCATATACAGTATCTTAGTCTAACACGCTCGAGTATGTACACCTGACGATTTTTTTGACATCTTTAGGCGTTTTCGGAAACTTACCCGGGTTCATTCGATCCCTAACCCTTGCGTTCGTTTACCTAACCCGAACATCCAACCCGTGTTCGGAAAGAACGGTGCTGCTAACTCGATCACTAACTCGGGTTGTTTTACCGTAACCCTACACAAAAGCAGGGTCGTTCGAATCGCTAGAGTCACCGCATGCGCACTGCAGTTTAGTTTTGTATCTGAAAAACGCGGGAATAAGCTTTCTACTCTTATTCTCAATATTTATGGAAATAGAAGAGAATTCGGCTCAATGTGAAATGTGTAGTTTCATTAGCTAATTCCACTATATCTGCAATTTTCTTCTTGCTCCTAATTTTGATAGATAGATATTGATATCGATCACACTACAAATTTTAAGATATGGCAAACGCCAATGAATTCAAGCAAAGCATCAGAAAATCCAATTATTAATTGGGAACAGGAACCCAGAAAAACTGACTGGGAATAAAATCATTCCATATTTTGTTATTTATTTATTTTTTCTTGAAAATTACAACGCTCAAACTAGCAGCCCCTCCCAATTTCGGTTAAATCTTGGTTATTGTTTTCTTGAGGTCCTGGGGAACTGCAGATTCTAGGATGATCCAATCCCCAAGAAAACTTCCAGATCACTCAAGTTTTTATGAATTTCTTGCTTGTTCCTGGAGCATCAAGAATCTTGTGTATCCAATAATCCCAGAACTGTCTCTGGTAATATAATGTAAACAGGCTCTGTATCGTGTATAAATATTCATCCATGAAACGAAGTTCCAATAGGAATATAAAATTTCTCTGCAAAATTGCAAGAAGATTCTTACGACTTTTTCTTATAAACTCTGTTTCTGCATCAATAAAATGTGTAAAGTTTATAATAAATTTGAATGACGTTTTGGTTATGTTATTCTCACGACTGACACTTCCAAATCCTAACCTGATAAGTTCGTGAACTTAGAACCGGGTCAGTGATCCGAGAAGATCCGTCACGTGACCTCAATGGATCGAGTTAGTAACCCTGAGTAAGTTTCCGAAAACGCCTTTTGAGAACCTGCAGACGCCTTCCCCACCGCTGAAAGTGCATACATCATAGAACCTTTTTTTCTCCCTACCATCTGATCTTCAAAATCCGCTAGGTCTCCACGACGCTCGAGTAAATCCCGATATAGCATCGTCGGCTCCCCAACTATGAAATATAACTCGAAATCAAATTGTTTTATGGATATTCAACAGCCTATATCTTTTCTGGCGAACCGAATTGACTAAAATGGCAAAGGGACAAAGTGTTTCTTTTGACCTCTGATGCGAAATGGTATTTCTTATCATTTAAGATTTTAATATTTTAACATGTTATACCTTTGTAGTTGAATCTTTAATACACTTTTATGTTCGACTGCATCATAAACACTTTATTTATGAATTCGTTTAGAGTCCATAATTGACTACTTTATTGGACACCACTTTATTGGACTCAACTGTCACTATCATTCTGTCAAGTAAATATACTAGATGCAAACAGCACTTTATTCAAGGAAGAAGAATTGAAATTCGAACTTAAAACAAAATCATGAATTACTATTCTAAGCATTAGTGTGGTAGTGAATATTAAAAACACATTTTTTGTCATTATAAAAATGCATGCCTGAGGAAGTCGAGCTCGAAGTGGAAGCACAGTTTTCGATCTGCAATTTAATACTCTTGATGCTTGAATCAACTACTTCCTGGCCCAATATTATGGTGGCAACACTTATTTTAGTACTTTTTGATTCATCTACATATGTAGTCCATAGCGAAGAACTTTTGTGAGCTTTCAATTCACTATTGAAGTAAGCCAGAATACTGTCTTCTGTAGATTTTACAATTTTCTTTGTTTTACATCACTTGTTATAGGCCGCATACATATTTTCATAGGCACTTTTAGATTTAGTATGTAAGAGAGATTTTTTGGCGCTTACGGCTGAATTTTCTACGCTTTCTTCTGCAGTACTATCTATTTTTTGGATTATTATGACGTTTGTAACAAAATTAGGGAAGTAAACAACTGTGTTTACTAAGGTTGCTAAGGTAGCTGGTTACTAAGGTAAGAAAATCAAAAGCACACTTAATGTTTTTCAGTAATAAGCAATTTCAGAAAATAAAATTTCTGCATTGCAGTCCAACATAAAGCTTTGTATGCAACTCGTACATAATTAGGCTTTATGGACTTGCCCAAGTTATTTGGACTCGTCCATAAAGACCTAATTTATGTACTTGTTACATAAATAGCTATTATTTACTTTTGACAGCGATATGGTACTCATATCATTTGGGATTTTAATATTTTTATGTCGTATAGTTGTACAGTGGATTACACCTATATTCTCTATTGATATCACTGACTTGTGTAATACAATGTAGTTTGTAACATAGCACCAATAAATTATCTATCTATCTATCTATCTCAGGAACCCTCTGTTGAAATAAATGTGCAAATCAAAGACTCACCCTGCAGAACATACGATGAAATCATCGGATCACAGTTTTGCCTTTGTTTAGTTCAGTCCCCGCTCAAAAGGTGGCACTCACGTTTAAGTCCGAGCCGATAATTCGTCTACCCCGGTGCGTTTCCATGACAACTCCAGCTTCGTCTTGAAAACGGCGTGTCCAGCGCGAAGCATCGCCAGCGTTGCGGCGCCTCCGTCAGTCAAGTTCGCGTCGGCCGCGGGAGTGCTTTTTCGACAAACTGAGATATTTCGCGATTATTTTTAAATTCGACGTGTGTTCACACTAAACTAGACTGTCACGTTTCTAGCACTGAAATATTATGGAGTAAGTGGCCCCTGCTCACAATGTAAACATGTTTGGTTTCGGATTATAATTATCTTCTTGATGGATTCTCATCGTGTCCTATAATTTGATATTTGTTTTGAATTTTGTTGATTTTCGAGTGAACGATATGTTCTCGTGATGCTGATGGGACGAGTTAAAACACAGACGAATTGCACTGAAGGTCTATTTTCGCTGTGAAAATTGGTTTTATTTCATTAATGATGATTATTTTCACTCTGTTTCCCAGAAAACTACCGAGATTTCTCTCGGTGAATGATTCCATTCTAGGTACATTTATACATGGAACGTTAGCTTCTAATCGGATGAGATATAATTTTATAATTCAGCAAAAATAATATGTATACGGCGTAGGGCAAATGGTATAATTGAAAGACCTTTTTAGCGAATACCTATATTTCGACCTCAAATTGTGTCATCCTCAGGGTCTGAAAAAACAATTGTCAGGCAGACAAAATTACTCAAACAACAAATCAACAATAGAAGAACTCACAGCAATGGTCATGAGAAATAAGTTACAGTCATCAGCAACAACAAGTAGAATCTCCTAAATATAAAGTTTACTATATACTTGTCTCTATAATTTTATATACGTATCTCCGAAGTTCAGAGAACTAAGCATATAGGGTGAGTCTTTCACTCTTACAAATATTTCAACATTAGATTCTTCAGGTCAAAAGAAACACTTTTTTGCTATACCTATACAGGGTCAATCACGAGGAACCTCACCCATATTTATACGGGAAACTACTGAACGTATTTTCATGAAATTCAGCACTTATAAGTATTTCACGATGCTGATGAAATCTAAAATATTTTCAAGGCATGAGCACCTCCGGTTTTTCCGGAAATGACGTCAACTTCCGTTTTTCAAATTAGAACCCCATTTTTTTTATGGCAGATATTGAATCTACGTTAAAAAATAATGTGAGTTTATGCATCACACCCTTGCCCTAAAATGGATATTTTCTGAGTTATTTACAAAAAACTGTTTTTCGTCTTGAATTTTCAGCTATTTCTTTTCCCTTCACGCCAAAAAGATGAAATTTTCAGGAACTCTTATTTGAACCATGCTGTAGATTTTTCACCCCTTCTTGAAACCGACTTCAAGTTACTATTAGGAGAACCATGGCAAACTATCGCAGTTATAACTAGAGAAGATGCTCAAAGTTTTGACCGTTAATTTCTAGACATTTATTTATACGTCTCAGGAATGCTTCGTGCGTTGCTCTTCTTATTTCATCGGGAGGAAGAGATCTGCAAAAGTGGTTAAAAACCAAATTGAGTTTCAAAACTATGAATCTAAAAATCTAAACAAACCTGAACGCATTTCTGACTCGTTCTATGCAGTCCTCTTTATCAGTCAGGGGAGTTGAGTAGACAATATTTTTTATCCTACCCCAAACATAATAGTCTAAAGGAGTTAAATCGGGAGAACGTGGTGGCCAAAGATGTGGACCATTGTTCGCCAACCATCGATCTTCAAATAGTCTGTAGACGATAGTTGACACATTGAGTGAATTGTGTGGAGGCGCGCCATCTTGTTGATACCATAAGTATTATGGTTCTGTACTAGCGGCTCAATTATTTGAGTCAATATGTCAGAATATCTATCTCCTAAGGGAGAACATTCTTTAAATAATGCAAACATGTGTAGTGTTCTATCTTACCAGTTAAAGTCCCATCATAAAGGTGAACATTGAGAATTGCATTATTTTTGATGGCGCAAAAAACATTGAAACTCCAGGTCTCTTGAAAGTTCCATTGTCTGAAGTGGTGGTTGTTCTCTTCATCCCAATAATGACTGTTATGCCTATTGAAAGAACCATTCTTTGTGAATTTAAATTCATCTGTTCAAATTATACAGTCCAAAAAGTTTTCATTCTCTTGAAATCGAATCATCATAGCTTCGCAAAACTATGTTCTCCTGACGAAATCAGTTTCCTTCAGATGCTGTACCCTATTGAATTTATATGGGTGCATTTTATGTTTTTTTAATATTCTCCAAACACTCGATTGAGATAATCCCAAATCAATCTCGGCATCTTTGAGAGAATTTTGAGGATTCACACGAAAATATGAAAGAACTGTAATTTCGTTGTTCTCATCTTCTACTACACTTTTTTCTCTGTGTATAGTTTTCTTAACGAAAGATCGGACATTTCTCAAGTTTGTCATGGTTCTGTTAATGGTATCTCTCGTTGGTCTGGGTCGGTCAGGAAACCTCTCAATGAACAGTCGAATCGTTCTATCTACATCTTTATTACATTCTCCATGAAGTAGAATGAGATTTAAATGATCTTCTTTGGTAAAATTAGGCATAGTGATCGATTTTATAACTCAATACGAATTATCACCAAATTAATAGTAAACACAAAATGCTACTGAATAAAGAGGAATTTGGCAGATGTAATTAATGATATCTATCATTAAAAAAAAAGAATGTAAAACATGGTAAGTTTTTGCATATAGTTCATAAGGAATTATTTATTTATCACTGGAGAGAAAACCGATGGCCGATTAGTTGAAATAAAGAGGTTTCCGATACAAATTCGAATCAAAATTCGCCATCTATTTAGGAACAACCTGTAACTTTTTCCTCTTGCATATTAGGGTAGTAAAATCTAAAACATGGTTTAAGTAACAGTTCCTGAAAATTTCATCTTTTTGGCGTGAAGGGAAGAGAAATAGCTGGAAATTCAAGACGAAAAACAGTTTTTTGTGAATAACTCAGAAAATATCCACTTTAGGGCAAGGGTGTGATGCATACTGCATACACTCACATTATTTTTTAACGTAGATTCAATATCTGCCATAAAAAAATGGGGTTCTAATTTGAAAAAATTGATTTTTCACAATTTTGTCATCCCTAACTTTGAAAGCGATTTTTTCACCCCCTGTATCATGAATCGCGATTTCGATTTCTAAAGTGGATACATCAATCTTACATCTTGAAAAATCCCAAAAATGAAAATTTTCCATCCAAAAACCTCGTAGTTATTCTTGTTTCAGCGGAGCTCTATTTTCTATTTTTTTTTCGAATTTTTCCGCTCAGAGATAATTTTCCAACCAAAACTGAAAAATGTTACATCATAATAACTTGAAATTTTCTAAGGAATCTATTTCTGCAATAAAAAAATGGTGTTCTGATTTGAAAAACGGAAGTTGACGTCATTTTCGGAAAAACTGGAGGTGCTCATGCCTTGAAATTATTTTAGATTTCATCAGCATCGTGAAATACTTATAAGTGCTGAATTTCATGAAAATACGTTCAGTAGTTTCCCGTATAAATATGGGTGAGGTTCCTCGTGAAAGACCCTGTATATGAGTTATACTTGTCATATAAGTTTGTACACTCACTCAACGAACGCCCTGTATAAGAGTGAATCTTTGACACGTAAAAATATTTTAATAGTAGATTCTTGAAGTCGAAAGAAACACTTTTTTCTTTATCATTTTTTCCGATTTGGCCCCTATGAAAAGATATAGCCATTTTAAGTTTTCATAATGAGCTATACCATCCCTGAAAAAACAAAATTACCTTCAGAATAACTAGCTAAATCTGTGCCACTACACATCTGTGGATCTTTTAAACAGAGTTGTATATTCAGCCAAAGTAGCCAATTTTTCAAATTTCACGGATACTTTTTGATTTTTAAATATCAAATTACTCGAAAACGGCGCATTAATCGAGAAAATGTGAAGAAAACTTTTATTTTACGAAACGTTCAAATCGAGGTTCAAATCTAGGTTCAAATATTCATTGAATATTGCTTCCAACTTAATTTCAACAGTTGCGCGAGTTGGGTTCTTTGAATTTTATGTTTTTTTTATTGTACTTAATGGTCATAATGAGAAAACTGGAAGACGTGGATGATATTTTGTGTTCGAAAAAGATTTATCAAATAAATGAAAAACTATATGCCGAAATTCATAATTCGATAAAAACGATTGTGAGAACTGAAAATAACATTTTTTTATGGGTTTTCAACGAGGTTTTCAATATCATGTATTTTTTAAACCCAATCGATTCGGAAAAAATGGTAAAAGAAAAAAGTGTTTCATTAGACCTCAAGAATCAAGAACAAATCAAAAACAATCCGAAATAATAATCAAACTTGGTCAACGTAAAAAAAATTGATGAAAAATGAAGTGAGGTGAGAATTTTTTTGAAAAACACAAGAACTCAAATATCTCGGAAACTGTTGATTTTTGGTTATCAATAAATACATATGACCCAAACGACAGCAAATGAGTGATACTAACACCTCCTCCAAGGTTCACGTCTAATTTGGAAACACCCTGTATACCCAAAATATTTTCATG
The DNA here is from genome assembly GCF_907165205.1 of Coccinella septempunctata. Classification (NCBI taxonomy): domain Eukaryota; kingdom Metazoa; phylum Arthropoda; class Insecta; order Coleoptera; family Coccinellidae; genus Coccinella; species Coccinella septempunctata. The sequence goes on along the minus strand of NC_058190.1, from coordinate 4,463,262 downwards.
AAATTCATTTTCGGGGATTCCAAGAGAATCTAAAATATTCTTATGTTTTCGTCACACTTGTTCATACCGGAAGTACCTAACTAGGTAATGAAATTGGTAAACTTCCAATTCTTTTTTTTTTTGACGGAAGGTAGAACTCATAAAAATAAGTCGTTTAACCAAAAATTGTCTACATAAAATATTCAAGATGGCTGAGCTACAACCCCTAGAAGTTCGACAAAATTTCATTGAATTTCTAGTACGGGACTGTGGGAGGTGACTCCGGCATCGCAAAAACGAAACGAAACATAAACATATGGCTGGACAATGAATGGTTCAGTACCAAGTTTATCGGATTAGATGCATCAGGTCACTTTTGAGAGAATCATAATTGTTGTATCGTTCAATTTAGGGTAAAAAAAATGTAGAATATCGAGGCAGTTTCTTTAAAGTGCTTATGTTAGTTATGTTGAAAACGTGCTATGATGTTTCCCCATATCATCCCATTTCTACGACGATTGTTGAAATGTTCGAAAAAGAAGATTGTGATGTCAATGTGAAAAAATTCGTGAATAATTTAGACGAATTTTATTGGTGAGATTTTAAAGTATTATTCTATTTTTTTACACTTGTGTCCAAGTCTCTTCTGTCAGTCGGTAGCGAAATGAGCCATTTCAAAAAAAATTTTGACCAGTTCTACCTTCTGTTGAAAAAAAGCCTCACCTTCAAAAGCACCTTGTCTATTGTGCATTATGAACAAGCTGACTTGGTGATTGATGTTAAACATTATTCTTTGTAATTAAGTAAGGTGTAAGTATACTTCATTCTCATCGAGATTCTCATTTATTTTATTAGTCGGTTAGCCATGAAATAGTTTTTGTAACTAGAACGGAGTAAGCTCGAGGATAAGGTTGGCACTCATGAAATGTCGTTAATGTCATAACGCCGTGCCACAGCTAATATAAATTTTTATTATGAAAATGACGAAAATGATTGAAAAAGAGAAAAGACAGGGTTTCAGGAAGTGCTATTTATAATTCAGGTCCGCTCATTCAAATAGTTATACCCTGATATTCTAAAATCCACAATACATCAGACGGTAGCGAACATATTCAATGTAAGAGAATTTACAAAATGTTTCATTTCAATCTAAACGACTTATATTTCTGCTGAATATTTCCAAGATCAGAAAAATTGTGAATGAAGAGGATGATAATGAATTTACTTCTATTGGGAGACCCAAAAAAGTGGTGGCATTTGAGAATTTTATGTCATCGTAGAATAAGTTCCCGAAAATTGATTTTTTTATTTTTCATTTGACTTGTCCTATATATTGTAAATGACTTACGGTACCAATAAATACCAAATTATTATTATTATATCAATGTATTAAGATGAACAGCAACAAATACGCGCAAAATGTCCTGTTAATTGTTTATTCATGTGGAATTTTTGTTCAAAGGTGAAGTTCATCTTGACTTGAAACTTCCTTTGATTCCTTTCACTTATATTGATGCAAGATGATTTTTGTTGAAGAATTAAATATTCTTGTAATTATCTCTTAATTCCTTCGGGAGATACCCATTCCCAAACACTGCATCCTATGCATTTCATCTTCGGGTTAATATTTTTGAAATCTACAACAGATGTAACGTATTCAAACTTTAGCCAAAGAAGATAACGAACATCAACTCTCCTGAAGCTAGTGCATATTATGATATTATACTGATCTCTGGTATTTTCCATGCAAATAACTGGATTTGATATGCCTTCAATCATATTGTATAAACTTCAATTATGTTGATATGTTGATATAAATATGTCACATATTTTCCGAAGATATTCGACATTGTGATAAAATACATAATAACAGAAACTTTCACGTAGAACGGGCAACATAGCGTTGATTTAAAACCCAAAAATGTTTTGACAAGCGTCAACGCCACATTTTCGTACTGTACAGAGTGAAATGTGTCAAATTTCCATGGCCAACCGAATGATAAAATAAAAGTGAATGGAGTATAAGTGGGCATAAAGTTGGAGTTTTCTTTATTTTCCCAGTTTCCCAGAAAAACTTTTCCAATATTTTGTGAGGAAGGTTGAAAAATATCAGTGTAATCTGTTCAGACGTTTTTCGTCAGGCTATAAAACAACGAAACAGGGCTCCATTTTTATTTCTAAAAAAAGACTCCTGACTTGACGATGGAGGATTGAGGAGGATCAGTCCATGCATCTTCTTGGTGTGACTGAAAATTATTTGGCCCTTGGAGGAAAAATCACGCCTAGGAAACTGTACAGGGTGGGCAAAATTCATTGTCTACTGAAGGGATCTCGAGAACTATAGCAGCTAGAAGAAAACGGACCGCACATTCTCTAGCTTTTTTTCTTGACTAATCCAAAACTGAAAACTGATCCAGACTAACGTTCATAGATTTTGAGTTATGAACGAAAATTGAGAAATTGTCATATTCAACGAAGCTGAATAACTCGCTTATTTGAACTCTTATTCGAAATCCCTTGTAACATTCTACAGGCACTTTTTTATGAGGAATTCGAATATGATATCATTAAATTTTTTGATCCAGTCATTTTCGAGATAAGACAGGGATTTCTGATTTTTCAAATGTGAACTGCAGTTGAAAGTGCTTTCATCTTGCTGCAATTTTTTTGCTGATTTAAAAAATGTATCATATGTTGCTATACACATGAATATTACACGAGAAAAAATTTCAATACTTTTTTCTGCTTTTTGATTCTCTGATGAATTATAAGTAGGCTGGCTTACCATAGCAACCGTTTAATATGCATTATATTTTGTTAACCTGAGCCTCTATGATTGGAATCACGGATTGCTGAATAAATATTTCGATGATTAATTTGCCATCGTTTGTTCTCTCGATGTTTGGCATGCTTATCTTACAATGGTTCACAATTCCAACACTACCGTTGACAGAAGTACCTATTTTTCATCATCTTACTTTTGTAATAATTATAATTATAGATAGCTATCGTATTTTATTTATATAACTGACTCTTTGAGGTTATTTCATAAATAGAAAAACTACAATTGGATAAATTTTCTTCTTCAAAAATCAGACGAATCTCTTTTACTCTCTCTTTTAAAGGATATCGATCTCGATATATAAAAGAAATAATTATTCGACAGTCGGTGATTCCTATCGCAGAAGGTTGAGTTCACATAGGATTATGTGAAGTTCACGAACCATAATGCATTTTCAACGGTCGCTATGGTTACGCCAGCCTACTGAAAATTCAACACTGAATCGAAAAGCTGGAAAAAGTATTGAATGTTTTTTTTTACGTTACATTCATGTGAATAGCGACATATTTATGATACACTTTTGAAATCAGCAAAAAAATTACAGCAAGATGAAAGAACTTTCAACTATTGTTTACATTTGAAAAATCAGAAATCCTTGTCGTATCTCGAAAATGACTGGATAAAAAAAATTATTGATATAATATTCGAATTCCTCATAAAGAAGCGCCTGTAGAATGTAACAACGGATTTCGAATACGAGTTCAAATAAGCGAGTTATTTAGCTTCATTGAAAATGACAATTTCTCAATTTTCGTTCATAACTCAAAATCTATGAACGTTAGGCTGGACTGTTTTCAGATTTGGAATAGTCAGGAAAAAAGAGCTCGAGAATGTGCCGTCCATTTTCTTCTAGCTGCTATAATTTTCGAGATCCCTTCAGTAGACAAAGAAATTTGTCCACCCTGTACTATAAAAATCATCTTGGCCGAGTCTTTATCTTGAACAAATCGGAAGATAACGCACTCAGTAGTTCCAGTGTCAAATTTGGCGATAACATTGTGTAACAATACGTTCTGAACGTGATTGACAGAAGCCATAAAAATTTCATTACGGCCGCTGACTGCTGGTGGCAATGAAAATATTTTTATCTCCGCATTGTCGTTTTACGTTCGTTATCGCGGTTTTCACGGTGTCATAAACAAGCGAGAATCCCCGATGGTTACCCCCAGCTGAATTGAATATTTTCGAAACAGAGAGCTCGAAAGCCTGCGGGGGCGTGATTCTTAAATGGGCTGAAAATGAATTCCGGTGAGATAAAGAAGTGGTTATCCTGCTGGTAACGGTGATAAAGTGGCGGACTGAGGTTACAAGCGCCCTAGGCGCAAGGTAAATCTGAGGCTCTTCCTCTATACTCTATAGCCTGGGTGGGGTGTGCATATGTATTCGATTCACTTTTATTTTAGCACTCGGTTGGCCATGGACATTTGACACATTTCAGTCTGTATAGTACGAAAGTGTGGGGTTATGAAGCTATTTATTTATTTATTTATTCATACGGCCTTGCCATTTTACAAAATAAATTATACAATATCTGATTTAAAAAAAAAAAAAAACCAAATACCAGAAAGGTTTACATGAGTTTTTACTCAAATCTTATTATATGCACATTAATAAACTTGATTCCTTTCCAAGTATCTTTTCATTGAAAAAATAGATAGTGAAAACAAATCAACATCTCTAGAATTCGCCTCTCTTAATGCTCTATCTATCGGATTATTAAAACAAAATCGTATTTTGAACAGTTCTCGGTTCCTGAAATTTATAGTGCAACAATTCAATCTTATCCTCTCTAAGAGATATTTACAATCTGTGTAATTATTCAAAATTTTATATATAAACATTAAATCAAAATTTCTCCTTCTGTTTTCTAATGAGTTTAATCCTAGCTCCTGCTGTAAACTTGAATAATTTAAACTACAAAGAGGAATATTTTTCTTGAAAGCTATCCAGCGTATGAATTTTCTTTGTACCATTTCGATGTTTTTGACGTGTACTTCATAAAAAGGCGACCATACCACTGTAGTGTATTCTAAAATGTTTCTAACATTAGTGGTATACACAGTTGTCATTGCTCGTGTGTCTCTAAAATCTTTCATGTTCCTTTTTATGAATCCTAACATTTTAAGCGCTTTACTGGCTACAAATTGAGCATGAGCTATGAAATTGAACTTTTGATCGATGTAAATTCCTAAATCTTTTATTAAAGTTACGCTTTCTAGAATTTCTTCTCCTATTTTGTAGTCAAAAACTATTGGAACCTGTAGTCTGTGCAATCTCATTATTCGGCATTTTGCCACATTAAGTGACATCTCATTTTTATTACACCAGTCCAGTAAACTGTCTAAATCTTGTTGTAACAATTTACAGTCTTCAAGATTTCTAATCATCTGGAATATTTTCAAATCGTCGCAAACAATAGAAATGCCCCGAATCGGATGAAACCTTTGATGTCGTTAATGAAGCACAGAAACAGTAAGGAAGACAAGGGAGAACCTTGCGGTACTCCTGATTCTACTAATATTTCTTCAGATAATATGTCCAAAATTTTGACCCTTAATTTTCCTTGATGCATTCGATCTGCTATCCAATCAATTAGTGGGGATCTCACTCCTAGTTTCTTTAACTTAATTATAAGTAACCAATGAGCAACTTTATCATAGGCTTTCGAGAAGTCTGTATACACACAATCTGTTTGTGCTCTACTTGTCATGGATTTTATCGTTCTATGATTTTATCACATGATCTGCATATATTGTCAAATTAGTTGTCACCGACCTCTTGGAAATAAACCCGTGTTGTTCTTCTATAAAGATATGTTTGAAAAGAGGTGTAAGTCGTTTGGCCAATAATGAATCCAAAATCTTAGGAATATATGACAGTTTACAAACTGGTCTGTTTTCAATATCACTCCTGTCCCCGCTCTTGAACACTGGCGTTATATAACTTATTTTCCAACACTCAGGGTAAGTTCCTGTCTGTATTGACATATTGAAGATTTTACGTATTGGTGTTGCTAAGTTTCCACTGCATCGCTTCAAAAACATAGCAGAAACGTCATCAGGTCCTGCATCGTTTCTATCCGGTAATGCCTCTAGCTCATTGAGAATCTCTTCATCAGAAAAAGTGCATGTTGATATATCTACTGAATTTTCGTATACTATGTTTGTTTCTTTAGGGTTGGATTTCTGAAATATCTTTAAAAAATTACTTCTGAACAATTTAGCTATTCCTGCAGGTTCACTCGATATTTCGGATTTAAGGTACATTGTGTTGGGAAGATCTTTAGACGTTCTCAGATCATTTATATATTTCCAAAAATACTTTGGATTCACGTTTAAGGACTCTTCTATTGAGTCTATGTATGACTTATGACAGCTCTCCAATTCTACCTTGCATTTTTTCCTCAATTCAGCAAAATCCAGATAATTTGAGGTTGATTGATTTTTTTTGTACATTTTATGAGCTCTTTTTTTTGCCGATATTAACTGTTTCAGTTCTGTAGAAAACCAAGGAGGATAAGTATGACGTAATGCAGTTCTCTTTGGTACATGTTTATCAATGATATTTTTTATTGTTTCGTTAAAGTTGGAAACGCTTATATTAACATTCATATCAATTAAAGGATCCCAATTAAGGCTCTGTAATAAATCATTTATAGTTATGAAATCAGCCATTTTGAAGTCAAAATAAGTTGATCTTGAGAAACGATCAGTAATACCGGTTTCGATGGTAACTTCGAAATATAAAGCAGGGTGATGCGTATCGCAACCCACCAATTCATCTCTAGAAATCAAAATATCAAGATCTATAAACGTTGAAAATATTAAATCTAATATAACATTATTGGTATTCCTTATTTTATTCTTTTGTGTCATATTCAATAGCAGTGAGGTATTCAAGATTATTGTTTGTGCTTTGTTCGAGCAAACTCTTAACTCATTATAATCATGCCAACATGTATCCGGAATATTAAAGTCTCCTAAGCATATAAGATCTAGTTCAGGTAACTCATCAACTAACAATTCTAAGTCTTCACAGTAATTTTCATAGACTGATAGATTACAACCTGGAGGAAAATAAACACAAGATATCAATATTCTCTGAGAGCCATGAGTTAGTAATGCACATAAAGGGTGGTCCATCTAGTGTTTGGAATTTGAACTACCGATTATTTGACTTTATAAACGTCAACTATTCTTTTTGACGTGACTAATATTTAGTTGAAAGTTTGAAGTTTACGAAATGGGAGGCTATTCGCATGAAGAAAGTTGGGAAATATTAAAAACTTATTTCCAAAGTGGTGAGTCTTTTACTCAAACTGTGAGAAATTTAAGAAAAAAATTCGACAAAAAAAATGTTCCAAAAACCTAATTTGTGGATCAATTTGTGAAAAGTGTTCGTGAAACCGGAATGTTGGTGGATAAACCAACACGTGTACGTACACGTCCGGTCCGTTCAACCGAAAATATTGCTGCTGTGGCTGAAAGTGTGCGTGAACAACCATCAACATCAGTTTGCCATCGTTCTCAACAATTGGACATTTCACGCACTTCTTTGATACGAATTTTGCGTAAAGATCTTGCCATGAAGCCGTATAAAGTTCAATTGGTGCAACAGCTAAAGCCAAATGACCATCCGAGTCGTCTACGGTTCGCAAATTGGGCGGAAAATTGTTTGGCGGAGGATAACGAATTTTATCGAAAAAAAGTCTTTTCGGACGAAGCTCATTTACACCTCGGTGGTTATGTTAATAAGCAAAATTGTCGCATCTGGGGCACAGAAAACCCGCACGTCGTCATAGAGAAGCCAATGCACCCACAACGAGTGACTGTTTGGTGCGGACTTTGGTCTGGCGGCATCATCGGTCCATTTTTCTTTGAAAATGAAGCAGAAATCGCCGTAACCGTCAATGCCGAGCGCTACCGCGCAATGTTGAACGATTGGTTCTTTCAAGAAATTGAAGCTGACGACTTGGACGATGTTTGGTTTCAACAGGACGGTGCAACGAGCCATACAGCACACGCCACAATCGATGTTTTACGCCGCATTTTCGGAAATCGAATAATCAGCAGAAATGCTGATGTGAATTGGCCACCAAGAAGCTGCGATCTGACGCCATTGGATTATTATCTTTGGGGAGCGGTGAAAGATAAGTGTTACGCCAACAATCCAGAAACAATTCAAGACCTCAAGACCGAAATTCAAGCAGCTATTGGTGAAATAGAGCTCAAACAATCGAAAATGCATTAAAAAATTGGGTGGAACGAATAGGCTACTGCCAAGTCAGCCGTGGTGGTCATTTGGCCGAAATTATTTTTCATAAATAAATGTCATGAACCAACCTTTTAAATAAATGTTCAACCATTGAAAAATATTGAGCAGTTTTTTTTTTATAGCAAAATTAAATTCCAATTTTTAAATGGGCCACCCTTTATATGTTCTGTATTTACATTTTCTATACTTAATATGCGAGAGATAAATTTTCTATTTATGGCTATCAGTACTCCTCCTCCCAATAACTTAGGACTAGTGTAACTATCTCTATCTTTACGATAAACATTGAATGATTTGAAACCTAGTTCGGAATTCCTGAAATCGGATGTTAACCAGGTTTCTGTTAAACAAATAACGTCGTAATTTGAACTTGTAATAGCATGTGAAATATCTTTTAGTTTTGTTCGTAAACCTCTCACGTTTTGGTAGTAAAATGAGATGTTTCTAACCGATTTTTTCGACACAAACCTAGTGGTCTGATCAACACTCACAGATCTGGTTCTCACCACTTCACTAGTCACTGCGAAATCTACGGATTTTGACTCCCTCTGGCTAGGCTTCAGGTTGTAGAAGTTCGCTGAATTCCAGATCTCTGCTACCGAATTTGAATGCCTTTTTTGGGTGTTTAGATTTCAGTTCGAAGCATAGCACATCTTTGTCAGGCCATCTCTCTTTAGCGTATGCTGCAATGTTATCTTCTGTTGTGTTTGAATCGATTCCACCTACCCATATCCAGTTTCTGCCCTTTGGAGCAACTTTGATTAGTTGATTAGGCTTCCCACTTCCTCTAGAAATTTCGCTTCTAATTATATTTTTCGATGAAGATTGTTGTGTTGTTATGGATTGTTTATGTTTTGGTTGTACTTCTGCATTTGAGATTAGAGTTTGGGGTGAGGGTATTTGAACTGAAACATCGTTTATGGCGGCTTCATTATATGATTTCTGTGGTCTGCGTTTAATGTCCGATGGTGGTGGCCTCTTTTGATAAGTAGAGGTATTAGGTTGAACATTTGTATCCTTTTCACAGGTAGCATTTTCATCACAATCATCGTTGGTTTTGTTTACTCTATAGTTGATACTATTTTTTACTTCTTTTTTTGCCTCGATTTGTTTTTCAAGTGTACTTACTCGATCCATTAAGAATTTATTATTGATTTTCAGAATATTATTCTTGTCTCGTGTTTCTTCTACTATTTCTCGTAGATATCGAATTTCAATTAGAAGCGCTTCTTTATCTCCTTTTTGTGTTGTTTCATCTTCACTACTCGGGCTTCCACAGCAAATCACTTTTGCGTTATCTAACACTACTATGTTGGGATTCTTCTTAATACAACTTTTATGATAGAACGAAAAGCACTTTATGCAAACTTTTACGCTACATTTTCTAGTTTTACAGCACTTCATAAACGACTCGGGCTCGGTTTGATCTGAGCAATCCGAGAGCACGTCTTCTTCGTCTGGCGGCATGTTGTGGAATTGCTAGTCAAAACATTTTTGAGTTTTGAATCAACGCTGTGTTGCCCGTTCTACGTTAAAGTTTCTGTTATTACGTATTTTATCACAAGGTCGAATCTCTTCGGAAACTATGAAGTCGAAAAATGTGACGAACATAATTGACGTTCATACGAATTGATTGAAGTCATACCAAATCTAGTTATTCGCCTGGAAAATACAACAGATCAGTTTTTAAGCGGGAAGGTTTTGAACGAAACAAGACACATTAAATGGAAGAAAAATTCAGGATTTCACCGAATCTTATGTGAAAGAAGAGTAATGAACAATTTTCAAAATACTGAAATGCTGATAAGTGATTTAATATTGGTGAATGCAAATAAAAACACACTGTAATTATATTATAATTCTTTGGCGATCGATTTCGGCTATGAATTAAGCCATCATCAGGCCAGCTGAAATTACATTTTTCATAATTTAAATGATGCTACTTTTTACATAAACGGAGGTCATTGTGAAAGAATGAGAGTGTGCAATCTTACCGTCGTTGGAGGTAAATTGGTAAACATATATGATGGATCAAGGATGAAATGTGACTTCCAGAAATAATTTTTCTCTATTCAGTTATTTGAAATAAATCCTAAACGTCGAAGTTCCTGTCGTGTTCAATATGTAAAATGTAGTGGAAAATAGGAGTTTGATTAGAAGATTAATTTGGGGTGTCATTTGTCGAGTTTCTAACGTTATGTGTTGTGTTCGGGAAATGTATCATTTTTATTATGCTGTTATCTCGTAAATTGAATTCTGTCAAATCGTTTAGTAAATGTTGATTACTTCTGTTCTTTAGAATTTCCAGTTGTTCAAGTAATGTTAGTTTGTAATAATTATGTTCTTTATGTAGTATTTTCAAGTTGTCGAAGTCAGTGTTATGTTTATGTTCTTCTAGATGGCATCCTAAGGCTGATTTAGGTGTATTTCTGCGGTGTTCGTTGAATCGTTTCTTAAAGTTACGTGTGGTCATTCCGATGTAGAATGCAGGGCAATCTGTGCAGTTGATTTTGTATATGCCGCTTTGTTCTTCTTTTTTGGTTTTTGTCTTATTGTTAACTAACAAATTTTCGATATTTTTATGTCGATTATTTATCAGAGTATAATCGTATTTGTTAACGATATGTTGGATGTTTTCATGTAGACCTTTATAGAAGGGAATGGATAGATATTGTTTTCTTTTCGCAATATGGGGGTAGATTTTCTTCAATATTGTTTTTCTTTTGATTGAATGGTATATCTGATCTATATATTCTCTAGTGTATTGATTATTGAAGCCAATTTGGTATATAATATTCCTTTCTTTATTGTATTTTTCAGGGGATAGGGGAATGTTAATTAGTCTGTGAAATAGAAAGTTAAAAGCAGCTCTTTTTAATGTTGGTGCATGATATGAATGGAAAGGAATGATAATATCGGTTTGTGTAGGCTTTCTATAAATATCAAAAGAGAAGTTATTTTTTTTGTCGAGAATAATTGTTAGATCGAGAAAATTTATGGAGTTAGAGATCGAGTGTTCGATGGTGAATTTTATTTTAAACATAGAATTGATGGTTTCAAAGAATTTTTCAAGTTCTGTTTTAGTTCCATCCCAAATGCAAAAAATGTCATCCACATACCGTTTCCATGTGATTATACTCTTCTTATATGGTAGTTGCATTATTAGTTCTTCTACAAAGTCAACATAAAATTCCGCAATAAGGCCGCTGGATGGTGAACCCATAGGTAATCCATCTTTCATTGTATATATAATGTCATCGAACATGAAAAAATTTTGTTCTGTTATAAGAAAACATAATTTCAATATATTATCGATGTCGGTTTTGTCTAGATTCAATAAATTCTCCGAATAATAGTGTTTTTTGAGTTGTTCCTCAATTAGTGTAAGTGATTCACTGATAGGCACGTTCGTGTATAGGTTAACTATGTCAAAAGATATTAAGGTGTAATTTTTATCTGGGTCTAATTTGAGAGATGTAATATGTTTAACCAATTCTGAAGAGTTCTTAATTGCATGTTTAGAACTATATTTTAATTTATGTCTGAATAAATGGTTGATGAATTTTGAGATCTTATGTGCAGGTGAAGAAATTGCCGAAGCTATAGGTCTGATACTTTTTTCAGGTTTGTGTAGTTTTATAGTGCTGTATAGTTTTGGAACCTGTGGATTTCTTTCTTTTAAACTGTACTTAGAGTGTCCGTATTTTACTAAAGTAGTATTTGTCTCATTGAGTATTTTATTCACTTTTGTTGTGTATTTTAAAAGGGGGTTATTTTTCGTTTTCGTAATACCGTTCTTATTGAAAAAGTCAAGTGTTTTGTCTATGTATGATGTTTTCTCAAGTAATAAATAATTGTTTTTTTTTTTTTTTTGTATGTATTTGGAAGGGTTAAGTTGAGTAGCTTATGCTAGACTTCGCCCTTGTTCTGTGAAAGGATGTATTTTTTTTAACATTCAAATAAAGGCACTATTATTATTATTATTATTATTATTATACTAGTCCTGCGTTCTTGTCAGCTTTAGTCATTATGAGGTCATTGTCGCTTATACTTTTTTGGATCTTGTTTATATTTTTATGTAAAATTTTGTTTGGCAAATATTGTTTAGGGTTGCACACTCTCACCCTTGTATCCTTAAATGTTGTTAAGGTGTCTGCAAGTTCCCTGGTCATGATGTCATAATTTGGATTGTTCCTGATCTGTACTTCCAGACTTACAGCTGTTCTATCGATGTTCACTGTGTTAGGGATGGGTGCAAATTTATGTCCCAAATTTAAGACTTCAACTTCATCTTGCTCGAATGTAACGTTGGAGAGGTTTGTGAACCTGCTGTGGAAAGTATGGTAGCTCAGAGTAGTTCCCTGCTGTAAATTATCCTGTGGTGTTTTTAGTTTTTGTATGGCTCTGTTCTTATCTTCGATCAATCTTTTGAGCTTCATTCTTCTTCTTTGGTCAGAGTTATAGTTGGAATAAAATATGTCTTCTTCTAATTGTTCAATAAGTGTATGATACTCAATGTAATGTAAACGTTTGTTAAGAAAGTGGTGGAAAAATTTAAGTTTTGTGTCTACTATGCCAGATTCTTTAAATTGTCTTCTGATCTCTTTCTTTAACAATATTGTCTGTATTTGCTTTTTATTACAAACTGATGGTAATTTGAAAACCAGGAACTTCGGGATAACATCATGATATTTACATTGTTGGAGAAAGTCTATATGGTGGTTGATGTGATGTCGTCTATTCAGTATGTACCTCAGCTGTTGGAAGACTTTGGATAACTCCAATTTCTCTATTTTGGCAATGTTTGCTTCCATAGTATGTTTCTGTATATTATTGGTGAATGCAAATAAAAACACACTGTAATTATATTATAATTCTTTGGCGATCGATTTCACAGACTAATTAACATTCCCCTATCCCCTGAAAAATACAATAAAGAAAGGAATATTATATACCAAATTGGCTTCAATAATCAATACACTAGAGAATATATAGATCAGATATACCATTCAATCAAAAGAAAAACAATATTGAAGAAAATCTACCCCCATATTGCGAAAAGAAAACAATATCTATCCATTCCCTTCTATAAAGGTCTACATGAAAACATCCAACATATCGTTAACAAATACGATTATACTCTGATAAATAATCGACATAAAAATATCGAAAATTTGTTAGTTAACAATAAGACAAAAACCAAAAAAGAAGAACAAAGCGGCATATACAAAATCAACTGCACAGATTGCCCTGCATTCTACATCGGAATGACCACACGTAACTTTAAGAAACGATTCAACGAACACCGCAGAAATACACCTAAATCAGCCTTAGGATGCCATCTAGAAGAACATAAACATAACACTGACTTCGACAACTTGAAAATACTACATAAAGAACATAATTATTACAAACTAACATTACTTGAACAACTGGAAATTCTAAAGAACAGAAGTAATCAACATTTACTAAACGATTTGACAGAATTCAATTTACGAGATAACAGCATAATAAAAATGATACATTTCCCGAACACAACACATAACGTTAGAAACTCGACAAATGACACCCCAAATTAATCTTCTAATCAAACTCCTATTTTCCACTACATTTTACATATTGAACACGACAGGAACTTCGACGTTTAGGATTTATTTCAAATAACTGAATAGAGAAAAATTATTTCTGGAAGTCACATTTCATCCTTGATCCATCATATATGTTTACCAATTTACCTCCAACGACGGTAAGATTGCACACTCTCATTCTTTCACAATGACCTCCGTTTATGTAAAAAGTAGCATCATTTAAATTATGAAAAATATAATTTCAGCTGGCCTGATGATGGCTTAATCATAGCCGAAATCGATCGCCAAAGAATTATAATATAATTACAGTGTGTTTTTATTTGCATTCACCAATAATATACAGAAACATACTATGGAAGCATACATTGCCAAAAAAGTGATTTAATACTTGGTATTTCCACCCCTTGCGTTAATTACAGCTCGGCAACTACGGTTCATACTCAAAATGAGTGATCTTAAAATGTTCTGATCTAATCCTTCCCAGATTTCTCCGAGTTGGATTCCTAAGTCATTAAGAGTAGCTGGATGATTTTCTGAACTTCTCAGCCTTCTATTGGGGTTGTCCGAAACCTGCTCAATCGGATTGAGATTTGGACTTCTTGCTGGCCATTCCATTCGAGAGACTTCAACCTCTTCAAGGTAGGTACTCCTGAACGATGCGCGCACGATGGGGTCTGGCATTATCGTCCATAAAAATGAAATTTTCACCAATGTATGGGGCAAATAGCACTACATGCTCTCCAAGAATGTTCCTTGTATACTTATCAGCATTCATAGCTCCATTATCAACGACCACTGGGTCTGTGCGAGCAGTCAAAGATATTCCACCCCATACCATAATCGATCCTCCCCCGAAACCAGTAGTATTCAGGAAATTGCACTGAGCATATCTTTCACGTGGACGTCTGTATACAGGGGAACGTCGATCACAATGGTAGAGGCAGAATCTAGACTCATCTGTGAAGAGAACTCTTTCCCAATCGGCCTCTTCCCAATTGATATGCTCTCTCGCAAAATCCAAACGCGCCCTTCGATGGGCTGGGGTAAGAGCTGAGCCTCTTGCCGCGACGCGAGGCCTTAAATCATATTCTCTGAGGCGATTTCTTATTGTCTGAGTGTTAATTTGCACCTCATGAGTTTGCTCAAGCTGAATTTGAAGGAGGCGAACGGCTGCAAACCGTTGTCTCAACGAAGAAACTCTCAAGTAACGTTCTTGAATGGCAGTTATTACCCGTGGTCTACCCTGTCCTGGTCTTCGGACATTCATACCTGTCTCCCTGAATCGCTGCAACATTCTGGACACACTTGTATGGGAAACTCCAAACCTTTCTGCAATTCTTGTGTATGTCCACCCTTCTTCTCGCAAAACTACCGCTTGGGCACATTCCTCTTGGGTCAAATTGCGTGTTTCGCGTTGCATAGCGATCGAGTGTAGAAAATCAAACGAATGAAAAACTATTGATCACTAGAATAGATCGAGAACAACTGATTTTAGAATGGAGCCAATACATTCAAAATCTGATAATATCATCTTTTTTCATTCCTGCTGGGAAAAAACATCTGTATTGAAGAAAACCGTTGAAAGTGGATAACATATGCATGCATAATTCTGATAAAAATAATTATCATTGAGAACACCTTCAGTTGTAGAATAAATTTGAGATTTCCATAATGTGCGCTAATTTTTTTGCGCAGTGTATATTCAATTTTGCTATGGAAGAAAATTGAATTATTGACACATAATATGCAGTAGCTTGAGGAGAGGTAATGTTGGTTATCTTCTTTGGCTAAGGCTTGAAGACGTTACATCATTTGTAGATTTAAAAAAGAATCAACCCGACGATTAAATTCATATGATGCAGTGGTTGGGAATGGGTAACTCCCAAAGAATTAACGGATAATTACAACAATGTTGAAGTTTTCAACTAAATCGTCTGGCATCAATGGAAGTTTCAAGGCAAGGGGAACTTCACCTTTTAACAAAAATTTCACATGAATTAACAATTAACAGGTCAACTGGCTTTTATTAATGGCTGTTTATTTTCAATACTTTGATATAATAATAATAATAATTAGGTATTTATTGGTACCTCAAGACATTTACAATGCATAGAACAAGTCAAATTAAATTAAAAATTAATTTTCTGGAACTTATTCTATGATGACATTCATTGAAAATCCTGTAGTAACTTTTCGCATTCGTTCACCCTTAAATACAATTCTCACATTCTACCACTTTTTGGGTTTCCCAATAGAAGGAAATTCTTTGTTATCCCCTTCATCCACAATCTTTCTGATTGTAGTAACATTCAGTTTAAATATAAGTCATTTAAATTCACATGAAACATTATAACTTACATTGAATATGTTCGCTAGCGTCTGAAATACGAGGATATATTGAAAAATTCTTAGCCTACTATAGAACCAAACAAAATTTCAATGTCAAAATATTTTATTACTCAACATATTCTCCTTTCAATTGGATACATTTATTACATCGAACCTACAACGTCACTAGACCTTTCAGAAAAAAAATGTTTCTTCTTGCTCTGCAAACCAGACCTCCACAGCTTTTATTACTTCCTCGTTGGAAGAAAATTGACGACCTTTTAAACTCTTTTTCAGTCGAGGAAAGAGATGATAGTCGGATGGAACAAAATTTGGAGAATAAGGGGAGTGTTCTAGTAATTCAAACCCTAAATCACGAATTTTTTGCATGGCAACATGAGAATTGTGTGCAGGGGCGTTGTCCTGCTGAAACAAAACACCTTTGAATAGCTTTCCGCGTCTTTTCTCTTTAATTTTTTCCCGTAGAGTGGTCAGTACTGCCGAATAGTATTCTTCGGTTATTGTTCTACCCATATCCAAAAAATCAATCATAAATACTCCATGGCAATCCCAAAAAACTGAAGCAAAAACTTTTCCAGCAGATTTTTTGACACGAAACTTCTTAGGTTCTTAGGAGAACCAGAGTGTCGACATTTCATCGATTGTTGCTGTGTTTCTGGATCGTAGAAATGTATCCAAAGTAACAATTCGTTTTAAGAAGCCTACATCGTTTCCAAATCGTGCACAGATCGAACGCAATGCTTCTACCCTCTACGCTTTTGGTCAACATTCAAACATTTGGGGATCCATTTAGGAGCAATTTTTCTCATGCCCAAATTGACGTGAACTATATATGATGAACGCGTTCGTATGAAGTATTCAGTGCTTCAGATATCCGTTTTAGCCCAATTCGACGGTCTGATGAAATCATGTCATGGACTTCATCGATATTATCGGGGACTGACACAGAAACTGGCCTTTCCGATCGGTCATCATCTTCAATGGAAAATTTACCTCTTTTGAAGCTTGCAGTCCAATTTTTCACGGTCGCATACGAAGGACATTGATCACCAAGGGTATTAAGCATATCTTCGTAAATCTGCTTACCTCTTAACCCTTTTAAATACATGTACTTGATGATGTCTGGATACTCCAATTTTTCGATTTTCACAATTTCGGTGGACATCTTCTTTCTTTTAATTTATTCCGTAACTCTGGTTCACTTGTTTGACCTCAAACTTCACACTGACACTTCTAATGAGTTATTGTTCGTTGCTATGGTGACGCAATAGTTTTTTTATGCATGGAACTGGTCTAGGCTAAATAGATATGAATACATCCTCGTATCTAAATAAATTTGGCAAGTGAGATTACCGGGTTTAAAAAACGGCTGAATATGTGATTTCCATAAATACCTGCCCAAACATTTAATTTTTGGGGAAAGCTGAGTATGCACCTCACTAAAGAATCTTGGATTTTCATTTGACCGATACCGGCAATTATGCCGATTTACAATGCTGTTAAGGTAAAATGAACACTCGTCAAAAAAATGGATATCGAACATGTACTTTTGATTACCGTTAATCATTTCACTGACCACTTGTCATAACTGGAGTCGTCGATCGGGATCATCCTTATTCAGTTTCTGAACCAATCGTATCTTATAAGGATTGAATTTATGTTGTTTGAGGATTTTCATGTTTTTTGTGCGTAAAACACCTAGTACTAAAGGTCGAATCCATTGCTACATGACCTAAGACAGCCACGTCCCTTTCTTCGTCTCTTTCATGCACCCTATTTTTTGATTACCGACTGAACGAGTAGCGTCAAATTTGGAAACCAGTTGCACAACGTAAGCAGCGGATACATTTTTCCAGGATGTTCGTTATACAAGGTGTCCCGGAAAATGTGAGAAATCTCTCGGATTCAGATAGAACATAAAAAAATCAGATTACAAGTTCTCTAAATGACGCCACTGGAAATTCATTTTAGTGGAATAAATTTCAAACTACTTGATATAATTTAATGAAAATTTGATATGATTAATAGTATTGAGGACCTTCAGTGTCGATAAAATTAACCGTTTTCGAAAAAAAAGTGTGCAAAAAAGTGTGATACGAACGTTATTCAAGGAACAAACAAGTTTCACTTCATGGTATTGAATCCGATAAAATTTGTTTCTTATCTACATCGCACTAAAATGGATTTCCAGTGGCGTCATTTAGTAGGTCGTATCTTCGTAGGGAGGGCCGCTAGGAAAAAAAATATGCGAACTTGTCATCTTATTTTTTTATGTTCTATCTGAATCCGAGAGATTTCCCACATTTTCCGGGATACCCTGTATAAAGACGCTGTTGTTTGCGCCGAGTCGTTTTTTCTGATAATGAAATTTTTTTTCTTCGTCATTCTAAAAGTTGTATATAGGCAAGTATTGGTGAAATTCGAAAACACCTGTCTCTATTGCATTATGGAATTCATTCACGAGACTTTTTTGAAAATCGTAAACGGAAAAATAGCGGTGGGAATGGCCACAAGATTTTTATAGGAACTTCCTCTCAAAACGAACGAAAAAAAGTTCATGTCAAAGGCCCAACCTACTGAAGGAAACGGTTCACTCCATTTATAGGTGTGAGTTCGCACCGTGAAAGCAAACCCAATAAAATTCTTGTTTTCTATTCCGGATAGGTTCAATAGAAGTGCCGATTCAACGTCGAAGAAAAAGGCCGACCATTAGATGGAAGTCGTGTTAAGAATCCAACTGACCCTTCGGGTTTCCGAATCTCAAACTTGACACTAAAAGGCACATAATAATAAGATTCGGATCCAGCACCAATATGAAACATTCAGATTTCAGTACAGTGTTTTCTGTACAGATTTTGCAGGATGTTAGTTCTTTTTGTTTATGAATAATGAGATCAATAAACTGCTCGAGAAAGTTGGGGACTTTGAATTAATTTATGTTCTTGTTTCTAGAACGAAATTGTATCTGAAATGGCTGAAGACCATAAGAAATATAAAGAGAAGAAAAGCGAAACACGCCACAAAATAGCAGAGAGGAAAAGAGAAGCATGGGATGAGAAGTGTCGGGAGATTGAGATGTATATTGGAGGAAGAAAATCTAGCGAATCCTGGAAATTTATAAATAGAGTTAGAACTGATGAGAAATGCAACAGTACACTGCAGTTAATACCGAACCAGAAATGGACCAAACACTACGCAGACCTGCTTAATTGTAGAGTTCCAGAATTACATCTCGGAGGAAAGAGAGCGAGCAGACTTTGCTTTGATTCGTAGATAGACGTAGATCTGCGCTCTGATTGGACGGTATTGACGTAACAGATTGAAAAGAATGAAAAGATGCGATTCTGGAACGTGCCAACTGAACACAGGGTAGAGTACAATTCGGCAGCAAATGCAGGGATACAAATCGAAGGAGAGGAAATACATATAGACCAAATCGTAGTTAAAAATGCCATAAAACAAGAATGGCAAAGGACCGGGTCCAGGTGGGATTAATGCAGAACTACTTAAAAATGGAACCGAAAAATTGTTCAAATTATTGGCCTACATATTTACAAAATGCGTCAACGGCGAACCTATACCAGAAGAATGGAAGATGGCCTACATAACATCAATACACAAGAAGGGCAACAAACTAGACTGTGATAACTATAGAGGAATATCTATAACGAGTACAATTAGTAGGATATATGGAAGAATAATAAGAGATCTGGTAGAAGCAGAGTACCAAAACCAGGAAGAGGAGGAACAATGTGGCTTTCGAGCGGGCAGATCCTGCACCGACAACGTATTCTGTCTGAAACAACGCATCTGATGTTTGTAGATCAGCAGAAAGCATACGATAACATTCCTCTCGTGAAACTATGGGAAGTGATTCAGGAGACCAATATAAACCACACACTTGTTCAAGCTATCAAAAATATATACAGGGTCTTTCAATAGGAACCTCACCCATATTTATACGGGAAACTACTGAACGTATTTTCATGAAATTCAGCACTTATAAGTATTTCACGATGCTGATGAAATCTAAAATATTTTCAAGGCATGAGCACCTCCGGTTTTTCCGGAAATGACGTCAACTTCCGCTTTTCAAATTAGAACACAATTTTTTTATTGCAGAAATAGATTCCTTAGAAAATTTCAAGTTATTTTGATGTAACATTTTTCAGTTTTGGTTGGAAAATTCTCTCTGAGCCGGGAAAATTCGAAAAAAAATCGAAAATAGAGCTCCGCTGAAACAAGAATAACTTCGAGGTTTTAGGATGGAAAATTTTCATTTTTGGGATTTTTCAAGATGTAAGATTGATGTATCCACTTTAAAAATCGAAATCGCGATTCATGATACAGGGGGTGAAAAAATCGCTTTCAAAGTTAGGGATGACAAAATCGTGAAAAATCAATTTTTTCAAACTAGAACCCCATTTTTTTATGGCAGATATTGAATCTACGTTAAAAAATAATGTGAGTGTATGCATCACACCCTTGCCCTAAAGTGGATATTTTCTGAGTTATTCACAAAAAACTGTTTTTCGTCTTGAATTTTCAGCAATTTCTTTTCCCTTCACGCCAAAAAGATGAAATTTTCAGGAACTGTTACTTAAACCATGTTTTAGATTTTACTACCCTAATATGCAAGAGAAAAAAGTTACAGGTTGTTCCTAAATAGATGGCGAATTTTGATTCGAATTTGTATCGGAAACCTCTTTATTTCAACTAATCGGCCATCGGTTTTCTATCCAGTGATAAATAATTAATGCCGTATGAACCATATGCAAAAACTTACCATGTTTTACATTATTTTTTTTTTAATGATAGATATCATTAATTACATCTGCCAAATTCCTTTTTATTCAGTAGCATTTTGTGTTTACTATTAATTTGGTGATAATTCGTATTAAGTTATGAAATCGATGACTATGCCTAATATTACCAATGAAGATTATTTAAATCTCATTCTACTTCATGGAGAATGTAATAAAGTTGTAGATAGAACGATTCGAC
The DNA here is from genome assembly GCF_907165205.1 of Coccinella septempunctata. NCBI lineage: Eukaryota > Metazoa > Arthropoda > Insecta > Coleoptera > Coccinellidae > Coccinella > Coccinella septempunctata. Next base: position 4,442,226 of record NC_058190.1, on the reverse strand, counting down.
TGTTCATTGACAGGTTTCCTGACCGACCCAGACCAACGAGAGATACCATTAACAGAACCATGACAAACTTGAGAAATGTCGGATCTTTCGTTAAGAAAACTATACACAGAGAAAAAAGTGTAGTAGAAGATGAGAACAACGAAATTACAGTTCTTGCATATTTTCGTGTGAATCCTCAAAATTCTCTCAAAGATGCCGAGATTGATCTGGGATTATCTCAATCGAGTGTTTGGAGAATATTAAAAAAACATAAAATGCACCCATATAAATTCAATAGGGTACAGCATTTGAAGGAAACTGATTTAGTCAGGAGAACAGAGTTTTGCGAAGCTATGATGATTCGATTTCAAGAGAATGAAAACTTTTTGGACTGTATAATTTGGACAGATGAATCTAAATTCACAAAGAATGGTTCTTTCAATAGGCATAACAGTCATTATTGGGATGAAGAGAACAACCACCACTTCAGACAATGGAACTTTCAAGAGACCTGGAGTTTCAATGTTTTTTGCGCCATCAAAAATAATGCAATTCTCGATGTTCACATTTATGATGGGACTTTAACTGGTAAGATAGAACACTACACATGTTTGCATTATTTAAAGGAGATAGATATTCTGACATATTGACTCAAATAATTGAGCCGCTAGTACAGAACCATAATGACTTAGGGTATCAACAAGATGGCGCGCCTCCACACAATTCACTCAATGTGTCAAATATCCTCTACAGGCTATTTGAAGATCGATGGTTGGCGAACAATGGTCCACATCTTTGGCCACCACGTTCTCCCGATTTAACTCCTTTAGACTATTATGTTTGGGGTAGGATAAAAAATATTGTCTACTCAACTCCCCTGACTGATAAAGAGGACTGCATAGAACGAGTCAGAAATGGGTTCAGGTTTGTTTAGATTTTTAGATTCATAGTTTTGAAACTCAATTTGGTTTTTAAACATTTTTGCAGATCTCTTCCTCTTCCCCTTTTTTTTCGAATTTTCCCGCTCAGAGAGAATTTTCCAAACAAAACTGAAAAATGTTACATCAAAATAACTTGAAATTTTCTAAGGAATCTATTTCTGCAATAAAAAGATGGTGTTCTAATTTGAAAAACGGAAGTTGACGTCATTTCCGGAAAAACCGGAGGTGCTCATGCCTTGAAAATATTTTAGATTTCATCAACATCGTGAAATACTTATAAGTGCTGAATTTCATGAAAATACGTTCAGTAGTTTCCCGTATAAATATGGATGAGGTTCCTCGTGAAAGACCCTGTATGATCATATGGTAGCATGCGTGAAGATATAGGAAATAAACTATCAATGCCATTCACAGTCAGCAAGGGTTTACGCAATTCTTGCAATCAAGAATTCACATTAAATTCGAAATGTGGTCGACGGAAAAATCTTGTAATCAACTCGTTTATTAATTGAGCGATTAATGATCTCTAACATTAAAAATATCTCAATCATTAATAGCTTTTATTAATAACCTTGTTGATTAAATAACTATTTCCGCTGACCTATTAATAATAGCACTGTTTAACGTACACGAAGTTAACTCTTACTGAACCCTTTCTTGACTAAGTTCTGCACCTTTGTTTGAATAACCCAATAGCAACGTCTATAGCTAACTTAGTGATGGAGTATGTTGAGGGAGAAATAAGAAAGTTGTTGATAGTAGATGTTGGTTTCTATAAAAGGTATATGGATGACATTATTTTATCTGTACAAGAAGGGAAAGAAAACGAAGTTTTAGAATTCTTCAACGGTTTTCATACGAACATCAAGTTCACAATTAAAAAGGAAAACAATGGAGCAATAGCATTTTTGGATGTTTTGTTGAGAAACAGTTCAAGTATATCAACAAGTTGGTACCAAAAGCCCACTTGGTCCCGAAGGTACCTTCATTATTCATCATGTCACCCCAAAAGAACAAAAGGAAACAGTGGCTATAGGACTCAGTAATAGAGCAATAAAACTTACTTCACCTATACATAGAGAGAAAAAATTGGCCTTGGTAAAGCGAGTACTACTTGAAAATGGCTTCCCCAAGAAACTAATACACTGCGCAAAAAACCAACGCACATTATGGAAATCTCAAATTTATTCTACAACTGAAGATGTTCTCAATGATAATTATTTGTATCAGAATTATGCATGCATATGTTATCCACTTTCAACGGTTTTCTTCAATACAGATGTTTTTTCCCAGCAGGAATAAAAAAAGATGATATTATCAGATTTTGAATGTATTGGCTCCATTCTAAAATCAGTTGTTCTCGATCAATTCTAGTGATCAATAGTTTTTCTTCCGTTTGATTTTCTACACTCGATCGCTATGCAACGCGGAACACGCAATTTGACCCAAGAGGAATGTGCCCAAGCGGTAGTTTTGCGAGAAGAAGGGTGGATATACACAAGAATTGCAGAAAGGTTTGGAGTTTCCCATACAAGTGTGTCCAGAATGTTGCAGCGATTCAGGGAGACAGGTATGAATGTCCGAAGACCAGGACAGGGTAGACCACGGGTAACAACTGCCATTCAAGAACGTTACTTGAGAGTTTCTTCGTTGAGACAACGGTGTGCAACCGCTCGCCTCCTTCAAATTCTGCTTGAGCAAACTCATGAGGTGCAAATTAGCACTCAGACAATAAGAAATCGCCTCAGAGAATATGATTTAAGGTCTCGTGTCGCGGCAAGAGGCCCAGCTCTTACCCCAGCACATCGAAGGGCGCGTTTGGATTTTGCGAGAGAGCATATCCATTGGGAAGAGGCCGATTGGGAAAGAGTTCTCTTCACAGATGAGTCTAGATTCTGCCTCTACCATTGTGATCGACGTTCCCTTGTATACAGACGTCCACATGAAAGATATGCTCAGATATACTACTGGTTTCGGGGGAGGATCGATTATGGTATGGGGTGGAATATCTTTGACTGCTCGCACAGACCTAGTGGTCGTTGATAATGGAACTATGAATGCTGATAAGTATATAAGGAACATTCTTGAAGAGCATGTAGTGCCATTTGCCCCATACATTGGTGAAAATTTCATTTTTATGGACGATAATGCTAGACCCCATCGTGCGCGCATCGTTCAGGAGTACCTTGAAGAGGTTGAAGTCTCTCGAATGGAATGGCCAGCAAGAAGTCCAGATCTCAATTCGATTGAGCAGGTTTGGGACAATATTTGTGTATTTGGGACAGTATTTTGAAAATTGTTCATTTCTCTTCATTTCTCTTCTTTCACATAAGATTCGGTGAAATCCTGAATTTTTCTTCCATTTAATGTGTCTTGTTTCGTTCAAAACCTTCCCGAAAGAACATAACAAATAAGTTATAAAGTCAATGTAGAGTTAACTTTCATTAAAATTGAGATTTTCAGAATGTGCGTTAATTTTTTTGCGTAGTGTATTTCATTTGTATGTCGCATTGATTTTCGTGGTACCTAGCGGGTGAATTGAGAAGAGATGAATTGTGGAGGTTGCAGAAAAATTATCATGTTTAGAGATTAGTCAATATATCTATGTACTACAACACCAGCTTCCACCATATGGAGAGTAGAGAGAAGGAGAGCGATCGCTGCTTGGAGACCACAGATTTGTTTGTCATCTAAAATATGTACCAATAAGGTAGTTCATGTTTTCGCCAATAGGCGCGCTGGCGAACACAGGATCAGTGTTTATCTATGGTGTGAAGTTTGAGGTCTAAAAAGTAAACAAGAGTTACGCAATAAATTAAAAGAAAGAAGATATCCACCGAGAATGTGGAAATCGAAAACTTGGAGGATCGAGCCATTATCAAGTACCTGTATTTAAAGGGGTTAAGAGGTAAGCAGATTTACGAAGATATGCTTAATACCCTTGGTGATCAATGTCCCTCAATTCCCATTGAAGATGATGACCGATCGGGAAGGAGAGTTTCTGTGTCAGTCCCCGAAAATATCGCTGCAGTTCATGACATGGTTTTATCAGATCGTCGAATTGGACCAAAAAGGATATCTGAAGCACTGAATATTTTATACGAACACTTTCATCATAGTTCACGTCAATTTGGACATGAGAAAAATTGCTGCAAAATGGATCCCTAAATGTTTGAGTGTTGACCAAAAGCGTGCAAGGGTAGAAGCATCTCGTTCGATCTGTGTTCAATTTGAAAACGATGTAGTGTACTTAAACATAATTGTTACTATGGATGAGACTTGGGTACATTTCTACGATCCAGAAACAAACAATCGATGGAATGGCGACACTCTGGTTCTCCAAGACCTAAGAAGTTTGGTGTCCAAAATATCTGGTGGAAAAGTTCTTGGTTCAGTTTTTTGGGATTATCATGGAGTAATTATGATTGATTTTTTGGTTAAGGGTAGAACAATAACTGGAGATTATCATTCGATATTACTTACCACTTTACTGGAAAAAATTTAAGAGAAAAGACGCGGAAAGCTCTCCAAAGGTGTTTTGTTTTACAGGACAACGCCCCTGAACACAAATATCATGTTGCCTTGCAAAAAATTCGTGATTTATAATTCGAATCACTAGAACATCCCCCTTATTCACCAGATTTGGCTCCATCCGACTATTATATCTCTTTCCTCAACTGTAACAAAGTTTAAAAAGTCGTAAATGTTCTTCCAACCAGGAGGTAATAAAAGCAGTGGAGGTCTGAAGAAATATTTGTTTTCAAAGGTCTAGAGAAGTTGCAGGTTCGCTGTAATCAATGTATCCAATTGGAAGGAGAATATGTTGAGTAATAAAATATCTTGACATTGAAATTTTGTTTGGTTCTATAGTAGGCTAAGAAGTTTTCAATAAATCCTCGTATTACTATTTCTTCATATTCTTTTAATTGCCGAAAATTTGCCTTCTACATTTTTAGCCGATGAGATGTGGTTACACTTAAGTTTAGCCGGCTAAAGATAGAAGAAACTAACATTAGCAAATACCCGTTGCTAAACCTAAGTTTAGCCGGCTCATCTTAAGTTTATGTTCACACCTATCTTCAGCCGTAACATATTATATTCCTACAACAGGATCTCAGGCTAATATGAAAAAATATGAAGAAAATAAATCTGCCGACCCACGTTGAATGTTCAAGGGTCGCCAATATGGAAATAAATGAAAATATCACCCAATCCCGTAATGCTCCCTCCCCCAACGGTCTCTGATATTCAATATTTTCCTCTCCCTCTACCCATCTAATGCAATTCGACAACTGGGTTGAATTGTAAATTTAGCATTTCAATCTGAATTTTCATTGCGTGGGTCGACCAATTAAATGTGCGTATCGATCGGTCGGAAAAACTGCACTCTCGACACGGGCGTCGCATGTTTGTGACACGCTGGGCGATTTTAGTCGGTTCATAAATCGAATTGTTCCATTTCACCTTTGAATTCACTCGGTGGTTATTTCAGGGAAAGTGAATTACTGACAAATGAATCGGTGAACGCTTCAGAACCGACCATTTCCCGAATTTGACTGGTGCACCGAATTTTCCGGTCAGAAAGAAAAATTTGAAAAAATTCTTCAATCAAGCATGAAAATTCTCGAATATATCAACATAATGGTGCGTTCATATTCATTTCGAGCAATTTACTTCGAAATTACCGGGAGGAAATTATGAACGAAGTTTTGAAAATACACTCCTGGTCAAAAGAACCGGACAAACAAAATGTTCACCGAATTCATATCGAAATAACTTTCGAGGGTGTGCATCGATTTTGATCATTTTTTTTTTTGTCTTTTTGTAGCCTATTTCAATCAGTTTGTCACCTGATCACCCGTCAAGTCTGCAGGAATTTTTATTGAATTTGATGCTATTCAGGGTAGAATGAAAGTTGCAATTTTCTCTAAATTTCTGAACACAGTGTGGAGGTAATTAGTAATGCAATGATGCATTCATTCATTAATTCATTCATTAATTCATTGCTGTATCCAGGGCCGCCGCCAGACATTTTGCCGCCCCCGCAAAATGATATTTTGCCACCTTGCTGTGACAATATTGAGTTTAAGTACATCATTCTTAATGGAATAACGTACAACCTGTTCGAAAGTAGATATTTAGAGATAAGTCTTTTTTATAGAGTGATTAAATGTTGAATCTGAAAAAATGATAAGAAAAAAAGGAATACAAAAGAGTGGGTTATGTATCTACTAACTATGCCGGCGCCGGTATCATACAGTAAAATACATGCAGTGAAATGCAGATATAGAACTGAACTTCAATATGATTCAATTTGAAATTCTAAACTCCACAAATAAAGAGATATATGTAAGAAATAAAAACGCAAGTTGTATCGTGGGCGAAAGCTTTTATTCACAAAGTAAAATGGTGGACGGTTATCTCGCACGTGGCGGTGCTCTAACAAAGGATCAGGTAAAAAGCGTACCACTGGGCAAGGAAGTTCGGGTAATTCTGTCTTAGACCTATGCATAGAGAAAGCAGGTTACATAGAAGCACAGGGTGCACAGAGCATGGGTTCTATACTCTTATTCTTCCTTTCGACATTCATCATCGGACATTATCATTATATTATAAAGGGGGTCAAAATTAACATTTGCTAACATATATGAAAATCTACTCCAGTCCCAAAAACTATGCAGTCCGTGACGGTTAGTAAAGAGACCGACTTGCTAGAGAGCATTAACTCAAAAAAGGGGACAGTGAGTGGCCGCTGCGGTGGAGATATTTACAGGCTGACTTTGATAGTTATTTATGATTAGAATGCGGCATCTTTCATAGTTTTCCATCTGGCGGTATTTCCCTTAATTTTGGTTGAAATGCATTTTTATTCGGTACTTTGAGAACATATATAGGTTTTTTGTTGATGTTGGTAAGCGATTAGCTCAAGGTATTACTAGATCTTCGAATTCTAATGCTTTGGTAGTTCCTCCGAATCCCTTTTCTATATTTCTGGAACCGGTTGATGAGAATGAGATTGTGAACACTATCTCCTCACTGAAGAATGGTGCCTGCCCTGGACCAGATGGTGTTGCTTCATCCCTTATTAAGCGGATTCACATGTTTGTTTCGAAGCCTCTCGTACATATAATTAATTTATGCTTTTCGAATGGTATAGTACCATCTGAATGGAAACAGTCGCATGTAAAATGTGTTTTCAAGTCTGGTAATAGATCTCAAATGACGAATTACCGCCCAATCTCGATTATAAATAATTTCGCGAAAATATTCGAAAAATGTCTTAAAAAAAGATTGACCTCGTTTCTTGAAAAAACTGATATGCTGAGTGACAAACAATTTGGTTTTAGGGAAAACATATCAACCATAGATGCCATACAAGAACTCATTGGTGGGGTCATTCATAACATGGATAAGAATAAGAAAGTCCTTTCTGTTTTTTTGGACTTAACAAAGGCCTTCGATACGGTGGACCATCGTTTGCTTTTTGACAGATTGGAGAATGCTGGTATCAGGGGTGTTGCATTAACGTTATTTAAGAGTTATTTGGATGGCCGGTTTCAGTGCGTCAAGATGGGAGATGTATTGAGTCAACCACTGCTGGTTGATATTGGTATTCCACAGGGAACTGTATTGGGTCCAACCCTTTTTCTTGTTTTTATTAATTGGCTGTTTCGTGTTTCAAATCTAGATATTTTGGCCTATGCAGATGATTCTGTTATAACCTTCAAAGGGGACACATGGGAGGAAGCTTATCAGAGTGCAGTGGGGGGATTGAAGTTCATTTATGATCAGCTGTCACACTGCTTGTTGAGTTTGAACACCAGTAAAACAAGATTTATAGCGTTTTCACTTACGGCGTCTGATCAGCCTGACTTTCGGTTTATAAGTTTGCATGGGGATGGGTGCGACCGATTGGGATGTTGTTGCCCGACAATAGAGAAAACTATATCAATTAAGTATTTAGGGGTCCTCGTTGATCAGCATCTAAGATGGGGTGAACACGCTGCCTATCTTGTCGGGCGACTCAAGAAATTGTTCTACATATTTTATAACACCAGGAGTGTTCTATCCAGGGAAAAATGTCCTCGTGTTTATGAGGCACTTGTATTGTCAATATTGAGATACGGCATTATAGTGTATGGTGGTGTGAACAGGAATAACATGGGTTGTCTTGATGTTGTCAATAAGGCCATAATTAAAACAATCTTGAAAGTTGGTAGAAGGTTTGGAACTAAGAGACTTTATATAGAATCTGGACAATTGAGCTTGAAACAGCTATACATCTATGAAGTATTGTTATATCAGATCAAAAAGAAAAAACAATTTGTTCACCACGAGTTTCAAACCAGACAGATTCTGCGTAAGGATCTAGTTGTTCCTCGGTTCCATAAAAAACACTTACAGGGGAGTCTGGCATATTATGGCCCCAAATTGTATAACCTCCTTCCCCAAGAACTTAGGGCATCATCGCTAAATGTAAAAAGCAGAGTTTTTAAATACCAGCTCCGAAATTGTGTGATTCTGAATTCTGATAGATTCGAGGCTACCCTATTGGAGTAATTTTGTTTTGGATATACATGTCGTTCATTTAGTCATTTATCTTTGCGTTGCTTTTTCTTAGTTTTAGGGATCTTTGAGAAATTTTACAATGCATTATATGGTTATAGGGAGAATGGTTCATCACTTGTGGTTGCAGGGTATGACAGCATACAAGCTTGCTTAGGCTGCATATTCCTGCAAGATTGTTCAATATTTTTTTTTTGGTTGTATACCTTTTGATGAATAAATTGAATTGAATTGAATTGAATTGAATATGTGAATTGTTTGGAGACCAAGGGCAAAAAGCCGCCTTTTCGATTTCACTCTAATAATTAATAATGTTCGTCTTTTCGATTCTGACGAAAAAAACTGATTTGCCGCCCCCAGAATGTGCCGCCCGGCAAGGTGCCCGGTTTGCCTTCCTGACGGCGGCCCTGGCTGTATCCCGTTACCGAGAATAAATCTATAGAAGGACTCAAAAACAAAACAATCGATACGATCAAACTTATAATTCCTTAGGGCTAGTTGCGACTGTGTGCTCTCCTGTGACTGAAGAGACCCAACCTCAAACCTTCCATACTCTGGGCATGGATAGTCACCAACCAGATCTGGCCGCCACTGTATCCTTCTCAAGTCTCCATTATATCTGTGTACCAAAGAGCTGCACTGTGATCTGTTGTTCAACGCTAGTTGTTCCCAGTTATGATTGGCATTAACTGATTGTAGCGATTGATGTAGTATATCCCTCTGTAAACTCGCCATACAGAGCTATTTTGGGGAGTCTTGTGTCTTGCATCACAGAACTCGCGCGTTGCAAGACTTCTGCATTCGAAACTTTGTGGAACCATCTGATGTGCATTATTTGATGACGTTGTTGCGTTTGTTCAAGCTGTTTGATATGTCGCCTGTAGGGCGTCCAGCTTTCGCTTCCGTAAAGAAGCGTTTGAAGGACGACTGCTTTGTAAACAGCTGTCTTGATGTCAAATTGAGGTCGTAATTTTGAAACACTCAGTCCTTTAGCTTCCGGAATGCCAGTAATGCTGAATTGATTAAGAAGTTGTTTTAGTGCATTTTATGGAGCATTACCTCCAAAATGCAGAAACGTATTTTAATTGGTATGGATCGTTTGTCCAACATAAGTCTACTTTTGTCCACCCACTGTTTTCATTTGTCCATCCACTGAACCATAGAAATCCATCTATGCAAATGTGAAGTTGGCAACCATTTCTATGGTTCTGTGGGTGTACAAAGTAAAAAATTTGGTGGACAAAAGTAGACTTACGTTGGACAAACGATCTGTACCATCCAGATACCCCTATCTTTTTCCACAGCAATATTTTATTGAGGTATATTTGGTCCTATCGCCATATTTTGGTCCAAACAATCTGTCCTTAGCCCAATAGTTATGAATCACCCTGTATATAATAGGATGGTAGGAAATTTCAGGAAAGGTTCCACTATTGTGTTACCGCTGGAGCAGGTTGAATTATGTTTCTAAACCGAGTATTATAGACTAAAGTATATCAGTCACGCGAACGTTCCTACGAAAGTTTTCCGTTTCGTATATACCAAATTAACATGAATTTCCTATCATGAAAAACTGCGATGCTCAGAACATTCTGTGCCGTCCAAATACCTCCCGAGTTATTGTGCTCACAACAAAAGCTTTTTGTTCAGATTGCCGAACCAAATGATGATGGAATTCACCTATCTCTTTTTTCCCTAACCTAATTCGTACGAGAGTCCGTCGAATACAGCGAAGCTCAATTATGCCCTTAGCTCCGATGGAGAAGAATTGAATTCGGTATTCCGTTGCTTATAGAAAACTATCTGGCAGTTGGGTCCAATGTGATTTAATTTGTACCAAAAGTGTTTTCAGCCACAGAAATAAAGGATGGAGCCAGTTCGAACAATGATGCGGACTACCCACTTTTTGCTGTGGGTTTGATATTATTATTATAGAAGTAAATAAAGAAAAATTAATAGCATGCATCCGACTGGTCATTTTGGTCTAGCTTTGAATGTAGTCATTCATTCATTCATTGCTGAATCTCGTTACCGAGAATAAATTTATAAAAAGACTCAAAAGCAAAACTATCGGTGCGATCAAACTTAATAATTTCTTAGGGCTACTTGCGACTGTGTACCATCCTGTTATTGAAGAGACGCAACCGTGACCTACAGATCCTTCCACACTCCGGGCATGAATAGTCATCAACCAGATTTGGCCGCCGCTGTATTCTTCTCGAGTCTCCATTATCACTGTGGACCAAAGACCTCCACTGTGACCTGTCTAACACTAGTTGTTCCCAGTTATGATTGCCATTAACTGATTTTAGGGATTAATGTAGTGTATCCTTAAACCGTTTATACTTGCCTCCTGGTTTTCGGGCCCCCTCTGTCAATTCGTCATACAGAGCTATTTTGGGGAATCTTGTGTCTTGTATCCTCAGAATGTGGCCGCTCCATCTGAGTAGGGCTCTCGTTACTTGAGTCTCAATTCTTATACAACTCGCGCGCTGCAAGACTTCTGAATTATTTGTGCATTATTTGTCTTAAATGACGTTGTTGCGTTTGTTCAAGCTGTTTAATGTGTCGCCTGTAGGGCGTCAAGCTTTCGCTTCTGTAAAGAAGCGTTAGGTGGACCACTGCTTTGTAAAAAGCTGTCTTGGTCTTCAGATTGAGGTCGTGATTTTGAAACACTCTGTCCTTTAGCTTCCAGAATGTAGTGATGCCCACGAGAGTCTCGATTTCGAGAGTTTTATTTCGTCTCGTTTTCGAGATTTGAAGAGAGAAATTCGGGATTTAATCGAGTGTGTTATCTTGGACCCTGTAGAGTACCTCTACCAAATATTAGATCTGCATATAGGGAGGATTGTCTAGGATAGCCTGTCAGAATAGTACGATCATTGTACATAAACGAGCGTGTCAGATTAAAATATATGTGGTTAATTAATGTTGAGAAGTTTAGGTATATTCTTTTAATCTGACAATTTAAGCGTGACAAAAATGTCTAGGAGGGCGCCAAAATTGCAAAAAAAAACGTCACGTATACATTATCGAGCGCGGTGGAATTTTTTCTTATTTTGAAGCTAATGATTCAAGAATAACGGAAAAATGTAATCTGACAGTTTCAACAAGCCGAAACAATAAAACTTGGCCGTAAAGGTCACAAAAATCGGTGTTTCGGAATTATCTCCTCTCCTGGGCTTCAAATTGTTTTCGCATTCATAAAAAAGTTGTAGAGCATAACATTCTTCACAAATTTTGTTCGAAGCAATTTTTTATACGTTTCATTGTTTTTGAGATATATGGCAATGAATGTACATTACACTGGGTTTATACATTGACCTGGGCCTATCGCATGTATGGCTAAGCTCCTCACCCTTATCGCCCTCTAACTCGAAAACGGTTAAGAGTGGGCAAAATCGCTTCAGACAAAAGTTGCATACAATTAAATTATTTACTACTTTCATATTCATTCCTTGATCTTTATCTATGAAGCAGTTTGAAGATAATTTGGAAACTTTATTGTTAAATCGTTGTTTGTATTCGATAAATTATTTTTTTTTTGAAATCTATTGATTTTAATGTGTAATATTGGTGAGTGTTTGATACTTCTTTCAAAATTTCACTCTTACTGTCATAGCTGTTTTTATTTGTTTTTTTTGTCTATTTTCTAGTCTAATGTATTTTATTATATACCTATAGTTTGTATACTTTCTTGGACGTATGTAAGCAGATTTCACTGCGGTTAACATGAATAAACTATCTATCTATCTACCTCTCTATCTATCATAATGAATACAGAAACGATTAGAGGTACAGGAAGGGAGATATTTCAAAAAAGTTCCTTTTTATCATCTTCAAAGTGTCATTTTAAGAAAACCCTCCCTTGTTAGTGTAAAATTAATGAGTGAACACGTCTGCAATACCGAGATTAACCACCTATATGAAAATCTGATTCGCTCGAAAAAATTGGTTAGTTATAGTCGAGCCGATGTATTCAATTCGTTTCAGAGCTTCCTGATAAATTTCTTCGTAAATTTGTATATCTGGGTCTTCGGATATCTGGCGCAAAATTTCGTCGGACAATATCATCTCTGCATTTATTCCGCAAATCCATAGGTCCCGATGGGAAGCATGCTGCGGTGACAGTCTAAAAGAATGTTTGAATTCGATGAGTATTTGACGAAACTATTGCATCTCGAGCTTGTAATCCCAATATGTGTCATTCTCAAGCAATTGCAAACGTTGACAGGCTTCTCTTTATGTCGCATTTAAAACAGGGTGGCCAAAATTCGTTGTCTACTGAAGGGATCTCGAGAACTATAGCAGCTAGAAGAAAACGGATGACATATTCTCGAGCTCTTTTTTCCTGACTATTCCAAATCTGAAAACAAATCCAGCCTAACGGTCATAGATTTTGAGTTATGAACGAAAAGTGAGAAATTGTCATTTTCAATGAAGCTGAATAACTCGCTTATTTGAACTCGTATTCAAAATGCGTTGTTCTATTCTACAGGCACTTTTTTATGAGAAATTCTAATATGATATTAATAAATTTGTCGATCCCGTCTTTTTCGAGATACGACAGGGAGATCTGATTTTTCAAATGTAAACTATATTTGAAAGTTCCTTCATCTTGTTGCAATTTTTTTGCTGATTTCAAAAATGTATCTTATGTTGCTATTCACATTAATGTTACACGAGAAAAAAATTTTATAATTTTTTTATTTTCAATAAAAATTTAAATCAGAGATTTTAAATCTATTTCATAAGTCGGTTCTTTGCTTGTTTTTTTTTCCGCTACTTTTAATGGCAGGTATTGCATGTTTGCTGAGTGCACCCCGGTCGGATTCTGTTCTCCTGCCGAATTGAAGAGATGCAGCATTCAGAATACGTTGCCTCCGGAACATATTGAACGCTAGACAATTTAAAACTGAATCTTTTCATATAGTATATCTTCAGGGAATCACATTTCTGCAATATTTCATGGGATAGGAAACGTGGCAAGAAATGTCTAGCTACATGATATTCCAGAGGCGATACGAGTATTGCAAATACCACTTTGGAAAGGAAAAATTCGGCAGCCGAGATGAAAGTCACGTTTACGGTAATAAATTCGACTCGAAAGGGTATATGGGTTGATCAGAAAATATTCCTGAATCGGAAGTGGATGGAAATCGGTTGTTAAAATGAAGAAAAAAAAAGGTTTCCCCAGCAGAGTATACACAGGCTATTTCAGAATGAAATGCAGATTTTCAGGATGTCAAGAGGAAAATTTCAAATGAACCTATATGCTTTTATGGTTCACACTGAGTGTAGATTTCCGCCAGTCCAATATCCTCATGGTACCGATACTTGTTGTGAATTCATTAATTGTTAGTACATGAATTGTTAAACCATAACACGTGTTTCGTTATATGTGAAGCAGATGCTCAAATTTGTAGCTACTCATGTCAAGGCAATGAAGAAATGCTTCATCTCTCCTTATCTCATCAAGAGGAAGAGATCTGCAAGGGTGTTTTTGTCAGTGAATTAATTCATAAAGGTGTATAATTCAAAGCTAACCTGAATGCCTTTCAGACTCAGTTGTTTCTAGTCCTTTCATCATGTAGGAAAATTGCACATACGAGGATGTATTGATATCTAGTTAGTGTAGACCAGTTCCATGCATAAAAAAAATATTGCATTACCATAGCAATCAACAATAACTCATTAAAAGTGTCAGTGTGAAGTTTGAGGTCACAAAAGTAAACCAGAGTTACGCAATAAATTAAAATAAAGAGATGTCCACCGAAATTGTGAAAATCGAAAAATTGGAGTATCGAGCCATCATCAAGTACCTGTATAAAAGGGTTAAGAGGTAAGCAGATTTACGTGAAAAATTTGACTGCAAGCTTCAAAAGAGGTACATTTTCCACTGAAGATGATGACCGATCGGAAAGGCCAGTTTCTGTGTCAGTCCCCGAAAATATCGATGCAGTTCATGACGTGATTTTATCAGACCGTCGAATTGAGCTAAAACGGATATCTGAAGCAGTGAATATTTCATACGAACGCATTCATCTCATAGTTCACGTAAATTTGGACATGAGAAAAATTGCTGCAAAATGAATCCCCAAATGTTTGAATGTTGACCAAAAGCGTGCAGGGGTAGAAGCATCGATCTGTGCTCGATTTGAAAACGATGTAGACTTTATAAACCGAATTGTTACTATGGATGAGACTTGGGTACATTTCTTCTATCCAGAAACAGAGCAACAGTCGATGGAATGGCTACACTCTGGTTCTCCAAGACTTAAGAAGTTTTGTGTCGAAAAATCTGCTGGAAAAGTTTTTGCTTCAGTCTTTTGGGATTGCCATGGAGTAATCAAGATTGATTTTTTGGATAAGGGTACAAAAATAACCGGAGATTACTATTCGATATCACTGACCAATTTACAGGAAAAAATTAAAGAGAAAAGACTAGGAAAGCTATCCAAAGGTGTTTGTTTTTGCAGGACAACGCCCCTGCACACAAATCTTATGTTGCCATGGAAAAAATTCGTGATTTAGGGTTTGAATTACTAGAAAACCCTTCTTATTCACCAGATTTGGTTCCATCCGACTATCATCTCTGTCCGTAATTGAAAAATAGTTCAAAAGGTCGTAAATTTTCATCAGATTTGGCTCCATCTGATTATCATATAGATATCTGTCCTCAACTGAAAAAATCCTTCCAACGAGTAGGTAATAAAAGCTGTGGAGGTCTGGTTTGCAGAGCAAGAAAAAACATTTTCTTTGAAAGGTCTAGAGACGTTGCAGGTTTGCTGTAATTAATGTATCCAAGAGGAGAATATGTTGAGAATTGAAATATTTTGACACTGAAATTTTGTTTGGGTCTATAGTAGGCTAAGAATTTTTCAATATATTGTAACGTTTTCTTCGCTTGATTAAAACGTCCAACTTATTGAAATTATTTATTTACACTTAATACACTTATAACTCACAAACTAACTATTACACTACTATTTATTTCCACTAGTCGCTTGCACTGTAACTATACTTGTACTTCCCTACCTGCTCCTCCGCTGGGCTTATATAGGCGCCGGAAACATTCAGGTACCTTCGCGAACCTTTCGCGATTCTTCCAGAAGGAAGCGACCGCCCTGGTTCTCGAAAGGTCCGACCGCAAGGGCCGGACTGGTAACACTGTCCCCTCCTTAAGCCTGTTCTGTCCCAGAACAGATTTAGTGAATTTCTCCGAGGACCGTGGCGAAACTTGCAGTCATCACCATTCCTACAGTAGCCATTCTGATGGAAGTAGCACTCCACAGTTTTTCCAGGCTCCCTGGCCTGCTTTGGGTTGAAACTGCACACCAGGATCCGTATACCAGTCCCCTGAAATACCACCTCCAGCATGCTTCGCACAACTCGCCAATTCAGCTGGTCCAATCCACAACCGAGCTTGGGAACAGCTAATTTCCTAACTCCAAAGCGTTGAAGGTCTTCTTTCAAGCTATGCAGTGCCGTCCATAGATTCTGATAGATTGGCTTCTGATAGGAATGTCTGTGCTTGGTGACTAGATAATAAATGAACCGACCTTCAGCCTTCAATTTCAGAACTTTCCCGATTCTTGGCTGCTGTCGCAATAGTTGTTCCTGACGTCCAAATTTATTTCTGAATACTCTTGCTATTCCTTTGCTCATACGAAGGTCCTCCGCTACGCAATGAGCGAGAGAGTATTCCTCAGACACGGTAAAGAGATCTTGATGTACTTCCTGTGTAACGCTGAACCGTGCAACGCGTGTCTCACCATAACAATCCATAAACTTCTGGTAATCGCTGCCTACCTTGCATCGGGGCTTCCACAAGACGTACTTCTTCTTCGTCCTGCGCGTACGGGGCTAATCGGTTGAAATGGACAACCTTTGGTTTTCCTCTGGGGAGCTTCCTTATTCGGTAAACAACATCATTTATCCTCTTGATTATTTCATACGGTCCCTCCCACTGTCTCTGCAGCTTTATTGAAAAACCTTTCCTCCTTTGTGGATTATGTAGCCACACCAGATCTCCAGCGGTGAATCCACCTTCAATAGCCTTGATGTCGTAGCGCATTTTCATTCGGTCACTTGCTTGCTGCATTTGATTGCGTACCTTGTCATGAATGTAATCCAGCTTGTTCCTTAATTTACTAACGTAGTCCTCCCCAGCTACGTCTTCTCCAGGCTTACATCCAAACTCTAAGTCGCAAGGCAGCCTTATTTCTCGGCCGAACATTATACTGGATGGAGTTTCCTTGGTAGATTCTTGAACCGAAGATCTATATGCCATGGTGAATAGATGTAAATATTCGTCCCAATCCCGCTGGTGATCAGAAACTACTTTGGCTAGATGTTTTCCCATGGTCCGATTCATTCGTTCGACCATGCCGTCTGATTGTGGATGAAGAGGTGTAGTCCTTGTTTTGTGAATTCCCAATTTGCTGCATACTTCTTGGAATAACTTCGATTCAAAATTTCGGCCTTGATCACAATGCAGCTCCAGAGGTATTCCAAATTTGCAGAAGAATTCTCTGACCAATTTATCAGCTACCGTACTTGCCTCTTGATTAGGAATACCGTAGGCTTCCACCCATTTCGTGAAATAGTCCATCGCTACCAAAATGTACTTGTTTCCATGGTCTGTTTCGGGAAAGGGGCCAGCGATGTCGATAGCTACTCGTTCCATGGGAGATCCGACGTTATATTGCTTCATTGGTGCTTTTCCTGTACCATAAGGTCCGTTAGCAGCAGCGCAAACCTTGCATCTTCTACACCAATCTTTAACGTCCCTCTTACAATTTGGCCAATAGAATCGCTGCCTGACTTTTTCCAATGTCTTGGTTATCCCGAAATGTCCACCTGAAGTTCCGTTATGTAGTCTGGTCAGAATGTCTGTCATACGGCTCTTCGGCACAATCAACTGAAGTCTCTGCTCAGTTCCATCTTCATTTTCCCAACAACGTTTCAGAAGACCTCCATAAATCTTCAGCGTTTCCCATTGTGCCCAATACGACTTTATATTCTGGCTCAGTCTGGATACTTCTTCCCAAGTAGGTCGTCTACCGCTCTTCTTCCAACACAGGATTACTTTCAAGTCGTTATCTTCCTCTTGTGCTCTTTGAATTTCTTCAGGTAGCCAGTCGTCTTCGATTACGGTGGTCCGCCTCAAATCAATCTTTTCTTCCAGACGCGAACAATGGCTGCAATTCTCGGGACAAGGTCTTCTTGATAACGCGTCTGCATTGCGATGGCTAGTCCCCGCTCTGTGTTCAGTGTCAAAGTCATACTCTTGCAGCCTCTCAATCCATCTAGCCACTTGTCCTTCCGGGTTCTTAAAACTCAGGAGCCATTTCAAAGCAGCATGGTCCGTTCTTAGTAAGAATTTCCTTCCGTACAAATATTTGTAGAAATGTTCTACGGACTTGATGACTGCTAAAAGTTCTCTCCTGGTCACGCAATAATTCCGTTCTGGTTTGGACAACACCTTGCTGAAGTACCCGATGACTCTTTCCTGTCCATCCTGGACTTGCGATAGAACGCCGCCAATGGCTGTATTACTGGCGTCGGTGTCGAGCACAAATTTACCTTCAGCCCTTGCGTAACTCAGAACTGGAGCTGTGACCAGAGCCTTTTTCAATCGTTCGAAGGCTTCAGTGCAATCATCGGACCATATGTACTCCTGTCCATCTTCCGTCAATTTCGTCAGCGGCTTGGCAACGTTGGCAAAACCAGATACAAATCTTCTATAATAAGTGCAAAGGCCTAAGAAACTCCGCAACTCACTCTTGTCTTTCGGTATAGGCCATTCCTGCACTGCCTTGATCTTATCCGGATCAACCTTGACACCTCTACGTGAAACTACGTGTCCTAAATATTTCACTTCTGTTCGAAACAGATTACATTTTTTAGGACTTAGCTTTAGGTTGGCGTCACGAAGTCGCTGGAAAACCTCGGATAGGTTGCGTAAGTGATCTTGGAATGATTTTCCCACTACTATCACATCATCCAGATACACCAGACAAGTTTTCCAGGAGAGCCCTCTCAATATTGTCTCCATCAGACGTTCAAATGTGGCAGGAGCATTGCATAGACCGAAAGGCATAACTTTAAACTGCCACAGACCCGTTCCAATACTGAAGGCAGTCTTTTCTTTGTCTTTTGGATCCAAGCCAACCTGCCAATATCCACTCTTCAGATCCAAGGTGGAAAACCAACGTGATCCCGAGAGTGTATCCAGGGTATCATCAATTCTCGGTAAGGGATAGCTGTCCTTTTTCGTGGCCTGGTTGAGCTGCCTATAGTCTACGCAGAATCTAGTAGTTCCATCCTTCTTCTTCACTAATACTACGGGCGATGTCCAGGGGCTATCTGACGGTTCGATTACACCTTCTCTCGCCATGTCTTCAATAATCCTTTCAGCTTCTTCTCTTTTTGCCAGAGGAAGACGTCTAGGATGCTGTCGGATAGGTTGTGCATCACCAGTATTGATTTTATGCTGCACAACATCAGTATTCCCTGCTTTTCCGTCCATAGCAAAAACGTCGGAGAACGTTTGAACCAATTTTCTCACTTCGAGTAGTTGGTATCGGTCGAGCTCTTGACATTTTGAAGTGAGGAGGGACACCAGTTCTTCAGAATTGCTTTGCGATTTTGAGACTTCTGCAGTACTTATCCCGCCCGAAATATGGTACACAGGTACACCACGTCCAATCAAGGTATCCTTCTTCAGGGTGACTGGAAACATGTTGACATTTAGCAATCGGATGGGAATGCTGTCTCTTACCCTTACCAAGGTCTTCCCAAGTAGTAGTCCTTTAGCTAAGGTTGTATCGTCAGAGGGCTCAATTACTCTCACGCAGCTACTCCTCGTTACATCGTCACATCTACCAGTCACTATGCCTTCAGTTCGCCCTGGCAACGTGATGTCCTCGGTCAGTCGAATCCGATATATCTTGTCCTCCACATCATTGAATGGAATCTCTTCACTTCCTAGCCGAAGTACATCACTCTTCATATCCAATTGGCATCCAAGCTTCTTAACAAGGTCCAATCCCAGAATAACTTCTTCCGTGATTCCAGCTACCAGAACTTCGTGGCTAACTGTTGTGTTTCCCAATTCAATAGTGGAGATGATCGATCCATAAGTCGGTATTTCTTGTCCAGACGCAGTTCGAAGTTTGATCCTAACTGGGCGAATCTTGAATCCTTCAGCAATTTCTGGACGAACAATAGTTTTGGTCGAGCCAGTGTCTACCAGTATTTTCACATTTCGGTCATTTATCTTTCCGGGGATAACTATGCTTGATAAATCCTTAGACATTATTCCCCGGATTATCACTTCGGGGGCATTTTTGGCTTGGGTCGATTTATGCCCCTTATCACCGACCCTTTTTAGTTTCCCTGCTGTGACTCTTTTTCCAATTCTGGACAGTTTCGCTTGAAATGCCCGCTTTTGTTGCAGTTCCAGCACACAGTATCCTTTTTCCTAGTTTGTGATATTCTGCGGATTTCTTCTCTGACAATGTCCTCAATAGATCGGTCTGATTCTTGGACTTGTCTAACACGAAGGTGTCCTCTATGCGACGCTTGCTTCGCTGCCTCAATTTCCAAAGCCTGGGCTAAGGCATCATCAATGGTTCTAGGGCGTGCTAGTCTCAGGGCTTGTTGTATTTCACTATCTTTTATCCCATCCACGAATGTCTGGATTGATAGCTGTTCCAGGAAGCTATCTGGAGCAGATGGATAAGCCAGCCTGACTAATCTCGCCACATCAGCTTCAAACTCCTGGAGATTTTCCCCTGTTTTCTGCACTCGGTTCTTTATTTGTGCATGGTATACTTGTTGCAGATGAGCATCGCCATATCTCATCTGAAGTTTCGATGTAAGAACTTCGTAACAGGCTTGTTGACTCTCCGGGATCGTCTGTAGAATGTTGAGTGCCTCTCCTCGTAGAGCTATAATAATAATAATAATAATAATAATAATAATAATAATTTTATTTAATCCCTTGAGACATGGTTCATGTATAGGACAAGTCATTTTACAACCAAAAGAAAAGAAAAACAATATATTTCATTCAATAACAGAGCTCAAAAATTCACTTTTGCTGTAGAAACATTTCTCCAGCAGAAGCTCCTTGAGTTCCCTCTTAAATCTATAGTATTCTAAATTTTTTAGCCTATTTGGCAGATTGTTATAAAGTTTAATTCCACTATACATAGGTGAATTCTCAAATTTTGATGTTCTATGCACAGGGATTGAGATAGTGTTCTTATGCCTTGTATTATATTTATGATATTGAGAGCATTTCATGAGAGACTGAGTATTGTTGTGAATATGTAATAAAGATCTTAAGATATAAATACATGGAAAGCTCATTATTCTATGTTCCAAAAACATTGGCTTGCAGGACTCCTGGGGTTTGAGACCAAAGATCAGTCGAATTATTCTCTTCTGAGCAATAAAAACCTCCCTACCGCCGGCTGACCATCCCCATAGAATGACGTTGTAATTCATATGTGAGAATGCCATTGAGTAATAAATACTAATCAACACACCTGGCGGAAATATATTTTTTAAACGTTTCAGTGCAAAAAAGGCACTGCTGAGCTTTTTGCAGACAGACTCGGTATGACTCTGCCAATTTAAATTTTTGTCAACCTTCAGGCCCAAAAACTTCACACACTCAGAAGATTCTAATCTTCCCAGAGGAAGATCAAGAACCAACTTTTCAACAGATTCGCGTATCTGAAAGTGAACTAGATTTGTCTTATCAACGTTCAGTATCAGAGAATTTTTCCGGCACCAGTCCGAAAAATACTCTACCAACATTTCGCATCTACTCTTTAGTTCCCGTAAGCTTGATGCTGTTATCAAGAAGGACGTGTCGTCCGCAAACAACAAGATTCTAAAATCAAACAGGATGATGAAGTATATTTTAATAGAGTCCGGTAAATCATTTACAAATAAAATAAACAAAAGTGGCCCCAACACAGATCCCTGTGGTACACCCATTTGAATAGGATAATCTTTAGAACTTTTTTGATTACTGTAGACAAACATTTTTCTATCCGCAAGATAACTTTTAACCCATTCGAGAAAAATTCCCCTGAATCCTAGATGGTATAGTTTTTCCAAGATGAATTCAAAATTCAGACAATCGAACGCCCGAGATTCGTCGAAAAACAACCCTGCCACAAAAAGTCCACTATCCAGGCAGCCATGTACATAGTCTATACCAGTTGACATGCCGCGGTCTCAGTTGACCTACCAACTCGAAATCCATGCTGGCAACTTGTTATTGTTGAGAACTTATTGAGGTAATTCATCATCCTTTCATACACTAGCCTCTCCATCACCTTCGCCAAAGAGCTCAATATAGATATCGGACGATAATTAGCTACATCGTCAATTGCATTTTTCTTTTTATAAATAGGGATAACCTTAGACGTCTTAAGAACAGAAGGAAACCTTCCGGATGTTATTGAAGCATTGACGAGGTGGGCAAGATGCTCAGAGATCTGAGGAGCTATCGCCTTTAAGGCTCTCATTGAAATTATATCTCTTGCGCAAATAACTTTGTTCTTTAAGTTTCTGAT
This sequence comes from Coccinella septempunctata, assembly GCF_907165205.1. Taxonomy (NCBI): domain Eukaryota; kingdom Metazoa; phylum Arthropoda; class Insecta; order Coleoptera; family Coccinellidae; genus Coccinella; species Coccinella septempunctata. Next base: position 4,420,139 of record NC_058190.1, on the reverse strand, counting down.
GACGCTCACAACATCATCGGGCAAAACTGGTAAGAAAAAAAAGGTGTTATCTGATAGAACCTGTGTCGTACAGGATGTGGACCTGTTGTTACCATAGTGCTCGCTGAGGCTGATAACACTGATACTGGAGAAATACTCACCGAAACACTCAGCCACCTCTGATGGGTCGGAGATGATCATACCATTTCTTTTTAGAACAATTTTTCGAGAGGAGTGATCAGTGCCCGATTCACCTCGGACTAAATTCCAGATGGTCCTATTTTTATTGTTCGAGTGATCCAGAACTCCCTCAAAATAGTTGGACTTAGTGAGCTTCAAAAGACTTGTGTATTGCCTTTTGGCTTTCCTATATTGTTGTTTGGACTCATCAGTTTTCAGATTCTGGCACAACCAATGAAGATTCTTTAGGTTACTACTCGCTTGCCTGACCTCAGCCGTAATCCAATCAGGCTGTCCCCTCGAAACAGAACGAGTTCTCTTGAGCGGACAAGCAGAGTCGATCAGAGATGTCAAAATATCACAAAAACGATCAAACATGATGTCAACATCATGGGACTCATAGACTGCATCAAAGTTAGAACATGAGACCATCCGCGAAAGATCTTCAAGATTTTCATCAGATAACAACCGAAAAGTGAGGCATAATTAATGCCGTGGCTTTTTCGTTGTCGTTCCAATTGTTCGCCAGCGCAGCAGCTTCAAACTGTTTTTGGTATGTCGACCAGGGTATTTTTCCATCAAAAGTTGGAGGCTTGATCTTCATTCTACTACCTTCGCCGTCATTTTCCGCTTTCGCTGTGCTGTAGGGTGTTGAAGCCAGAATATCTGTTCTGTTTGACATTCTTTTCAAGGAATCTATCAATTTGGAATGATGTTCAACTATTCCTGCCATTTCTTCCAATTTTCCATTAACGTCGTCATAAACTTTGTCAAACTTTTCATCAACTCTTTCATAAACTTCGTCAAATTTTTCGTTCACTATATCAAACTTCTCGTCTACTTTATCAAATTTTTCATTTATGGTTTCCAGTTTCTTATCCAATTTATCTGTTAGTTGACTCACCACATCATTACAATTTTCCTTAATCTGGTCCATTTTTTCATTCAATTTACAAGAGTTCTCGTCCAATTTCTCATTTAATTTTCGAGAATTTTCTTCCATTTGTTCATTCAACTTACATGAGTTCTCGTCCATTTTCTCATTCAATTTACAAGAGTTCTCGTCCATTTTCTCATTCAATTTTCGAGAATTTTCTTCCAACTTACAAGAATTCTCGTCCATTTTCTCATTTAATTTTCTCAAAAAGTCCATTACCGCTTGAGTCTCCATCGCGTTCTGCAGTCTTGTGGTCACTGGCATGAACTCCAAATATCCAAAATTATTTATTTAATTCGAGCGATGTTGAACCCCACACTTGACACCAATGTAACGTTTTCTTCGCTTGATTAAAACGTCCAACTTATTGAAATTATTTATTTACACTTAATACACTTATAACTCACAAACTAACTATTACACTACTATTTATTTTCATTAGTCGCTTGCACTGTAACTATACTTGTACTTCCCTACCTGCTCCTCCGCTGGGCTTATATAGGCGCCGGAAACATTCAGGTACCTTCGCGAACCTTTCGCGATTCTTCCAGAAGGAAGCGACCGCCCTGGTTCTCGAAAGGTCCGACCGCAAGGGCCGGACTGGTTACAATATCCTTGTAGCATATTTTATCACTGTCCGATGTCCGAAGTGGTCTTGTTGTTTTTCGTCTCTAAAATGAATATTGTGCCTATTTATTATAATAATTATAATAATAATAATTGTTGATTTGTCTAACCGTATGTCTCGGGAGATCCAGGAAAATTTTCCAAAAAAGTTGATAGCTTATTTATCCAGGGTGGAAAAAACCATGTATTTGTAGTCCACTTTCTCAACACAGAATAACAATATAAATCCGTGACACTATACATCTATAAATCTTTTTAACAGAGTTGTATTCAGCCAATGTACCCAATAAATTTCACATATACTTTTTAATTTTTGAACATCAAATTACTCGAAAACGCGCATTATACGAGAAAATATGAAGAAGACTTTTATTTTACAAAACGTAAAATATTCATTAGATAGCGTTCAACTTAGTTTCAAGAGTTCGGTTCTTTGATTTTTCATTTTTATTTTATAGTAATTAATGGTAGTAATAAGAAAACTGGCAGACGTTGGTGATATCTTATGTTCGAAACAGATTCATCAAATATAATATGAAAAACTAAATTCTATATATATTATATCAAAAACACGAAGAAACGTAGAAAGCTACGGTTTTAACCATTCTTTGTTTCCCTGAAAAAGGCTCGGAAATGTGTCATCCGTTTTCTTCTAGCTCTTATTATTCTCGAGATCTCCTCAGTAGACAACGAATTTTGCCCACCCTGTACAGACAGGGTTTCCTAAATTGCTTGATTTTGGCTGTTTCTAGTACTTCTAGACTAGATAGGGAAAAACATTGATGAATCCTGGGCTCGATTTTTGTGAAAAGTCCATTAGAGAAAACCGTTTTACTATATCTTCATTTGCCTAAAAGATATGACAAAATTTTGATATTTTGTCGATTTCCAAAATGAGCCGTAACTTCGTTATTTCAGAAAATATCTGAAAACGGTAGAAACTTTCTAGAGGCACTTTTTTATTGGAAATACGATACTATATTCAATTTTTTTTATCCTTTGTACTAAGGGTGGAAAAAAAACAACTTCGTTATTTTGTATATGAATGCATTCTGTTTTCTCATATCATCCAAAAAAAATTAGCTTTTCAAAAATATATATATGTCGATATATTACTTCTTCACTCAAGGCAAAATTATCATTTTAGTAAAATTTTTATATTGGATAGAATTCTATGACATTGACCTCAAAATTGTCCACTCCCAATGAAACTCCATCTCTTTGATACGAACTGAAACTTTCCGTTCATATAATTTCATTTGAAAAACTTTAATAAATTCATGTAATTCATGTTACACTCAATTGGAATAAATATCGAATAGAACTTCTATGATAAATTTTAATATAACTTATAAAAAGCTCTCAAATTGAGTTCAGCATAACTGGGGAAATGTCTCTGATGATGTTCCTGACTCCATACTCTAAATCAGCCCTATTAATGACTGGAATCTTGAAAATTTTTTCTTAACATATCCCCACACGAACAAATCGAAAGGATAGAGGTCTGGTGATCTTGCAGGCCAGACAATAGGACCATCCGTTCCCATCCACTGATTCTCGAATAAACTATTCAATTTGATTTTAGTTCGTTGCGAATTATGGGTAGGTGCGCCATCCTGCTGATAAGAAAGCAACCTCGATTCACTGAGAGGAATATTGTCAATATACTCCTCAACAAAATTCTCTGAAATATTGGAATAAGCCAAATTTTCTTCATACATTTTAGGTCCCAGAAATCTTCCGTTAAAATTGCAAGCCATACATTGAATCCAAACCGTCCTTGTCTGTTTATATGTCTACAAATATTTTCATTTTGGTTTAACCAATATTGTTCATTATGTCTATTGAATAGCCCATCACTACTGATCCTCACTTCATCTATCCACATAACTTCAAACTTCTATGAACGGAAAGTTTCAATTCGTATCATAGATATGGAGATTTATTGGTAGTGGACAATTTTGTGGTCAATGGTTTCATAGAATTCTATCAAAAATGCAAATTTAACTAAAATGGTGTTTTTGCCTTGAGTAAGGAAGCAATATATCGACATATATATTTTTTTGAAAAGCAGTTTTTTTTTAAATTTTATCAAACCAAAAAAAGAATGCATTCATATTTAAAATAACAAAGTTGGGTTTTTTTCACCCTTAGTACAAGTGATAAAAAAAAGTTAAATATGGTATCGTATTTCCAATAAAAAAGTCTCAGTAGAAAGTTTTTACCGTTTTCAGATATTTTCGAAAAAAAGAAGTTACGGCACGTTTTCGAAATCGACAAAATATGAAAATTTGGTCATATCTTCAAGACAAATGAAGAAATCGTGAAACGGTTTTCACTAATGGACTTTTTACGAAAATCGAGACCAGGACTCTTTTCAAAGTTTTTACCCATCTAGTCTAGAAATAGCCAAAATCAAACAATTTGGGATATGCTGTACATGTGAAATGAAGTTTTACGTTCAACCGTAAGCTTGATTTATAATAGATTTGAATCAATGATGCGCAGCGAAAGATTATTTTGTTTTATTTCTCGTCTCCTCTATGATAAATGACCATTAAAAACATTCTCAGGTTTCTTGACAGAAAATGAGAATGCATGCTCATGCTGTATTCAGATCCTGATATGCAATTCCTCGGCGACAAATCACAAACTACCCTCTGTAAGTATTCAATTCACTATATCATTCATGAATTCTTTCAGATGACACAAAACGGAAGCTGAAGTATGGCTCAACAGTGGGAGAAGCTGTCACCGCAAGAGTTCCAACAACTACAGGATCTAGCTGCATGTGAGTTGTCCTTTTAGATTAAAATACGAGATAATTAATCTTGGTCCTTTGAAATGTTATCTGCTTTGAAATCAGCCCCCCATCCACTAGATCGCTGACACAGAATTTATTCCAGGAGAAAGTACATATTCGTGGGTTTTTATCAATTAGACAATACAAAAATTCACTGAGTTTTTCGTCGGAAATATTTGACTTTTACTGCTCAAGTAAATATTCTCGATTACCGGTAGATTCGGGTGACTTGGGACAGTCCTGTAACTTGGGACAATTACCCCATTGGAGATTTCTTTGTATCTTACCATTTATGAGTGAAGGGACAAACTTATAAGATTGTGTAGCGTCTTTCGGTTAGTTTAACAATTAATTCCTGTTGAGTTTGCCGTGACCAGTGCGTTTGAATTGACAGGAAAAATAACGAATTCAGGGGAGTAAAAGCGCGTTTTTTATGGTCCTTATACTTTCTAGTGTCCTGTACATGTGTTTCACTTTGTGCATGTGTATTTTTTTTCTGGATACGTGGGATATTAGATGTCATGAAACAAGGTTGTTAACAAATCAAACGGCAACACGGATCTCATTCCTTTATTTTGTTGTTTCATAGCGTGATTTGGGACAATGCCGAATAGATACAAGCCGCGCATTGGCAGCAGGAAATATGCCGATTTCTCGCAGGATATATCATTATTCACGTTATTTCCACAAATAAATCAAAGTTCCCTTGTTTTGTTTAGTTTTTTTTACATTTGAGTTGCAATATATTTACTTTCGCTGTAATAGGGGTGTATCATTGAATTTCCTTACCGAATTTCAATCATTATAATCACAAATTCTAATTTTTCAACCGTCCCAAGTCACCTATTTCATTTGAGAGTTGAGTTGAGTAATCAATAGATTTTAACTTGTGTCCCAAGCCTCCAAATCGGCGAGTGACTTGGGAGAAGTATAATTTATTTTGTTCAAAATTTAAATCCGAATTCTGAAGCATGGTATAGGTATATCCTAATCAATAGTCTGAGTCATTAAGCATATTCCAAGCTCTTTTTCAGATAAAATAGGTTACCGTTTTGAAAATATGTCAAGTTGAATTCAACAATCGTCCCAAGTCACCCGAATCTACAGTATTTTGAAAGTATTTATTTATTAATTATTATTATAATATAATATCATCCAGACTGAAAAACATTATAATTAACTAAAAAAACAGAGTTTATGGTCGGATTCTATTTTCCGTATGAATGAATTTCAGTAGGTATTCAGCAGCACATACAGGTTTTATACAGGGTGACAATTTGAAAACTTGCCAGTCCAATTATGCCACGACAAGGATGATTTCAGAGAAAATGCCGGAACAGGTCAATTTTTATTCGGAGGGGGACATGTGTCTAAGCCAAAATCTCCTCAATCTTAGGTGTAGGATTTGTCACCCCTAAATTCTTAATAGGGAATAGAGGGTGAGCTATACCTCAATTGGTAGACAATAGTATTATGTAGATGGACATAATGTCTTCCAATAGGGAATAGTCCTTCTGACGAAAATGATTTATTTTTTATGAAATATCTTTGAAACGTCACATTTTGAAATAACCATTCTAACCGTTTCCCAAAAAAAAAATAATTCAAGCACTTAAAAATGAAAAATAAAAATGGGTATTTAAAGTTTAAAGCGTTTTGTGAGAATTGCTCAAGCTGGCAACATCGACTGAAATATGCCTTGATAATAAAGGACAACAAATACATTATCTTGATGAGATAGACAAAGATGGCTGTCTATGAAGTCTGCGACGAACGAGGAAGGTCGTAAAATTTTATGGGATTTTTATGGCCGGTTGCAGTTGCAGCTCGCCAGTAAGTAGGCGCCTGTAGATCAACAGCTGTTATTTTATAAACAAGCTGATCGGACATTATTCTTTTCATTGTCTTGTATGCGCTGTTGCCAAATCGTTAACTCCGCATAAAGCGATTTAAATTGTAAAACTCCATATTGGAAGGATGATTTTGAATAGTTTCCGCGGTGAATTTGAAAAAGTCATGAATGAAATTCATAATTATTCAGTTTACTTGCATATGCAGTGATAACCCAAATTGAGGAGAATTCCCCATTGAGGTTTAGCTCACCCTCTATTCCTTATGAAGAATTTAGCAGTGATAGCCCCTACACCTAGGTTTGAGGAGATTTCGGCTTAAAATTTTGCTTGAAATATGTACTTACCCCCCCCCCCTTAAAAATTGACCTGTTCCGGCTTTTTCTTTGAAAACGTCCTTGACGAGACATAATTGGCCTGGCAAGTTTTCAAATATCGAATCGATAAAAATTTGCAAACCATAGTATTTATGTAGAGGGACAAGTGGTTTTTCAATTGATGTAAATCTCACCCCCTATCCCCTATTAAGAATTTAGGGGTGATAGCGTCTACACCTAGGGTAGAGGAGATTTCGGCTTAAAATTCTGCTCAAAATATGTCCCTCTACGAATAGAAATTGACCTGTTTCAAATTGTCACCCTCTGTATGAATAGTGTATATACATATCGAAGAAAATTGAGCGGTCTTTCACATTGAGTATTGAGGTTGAATATTCAAAGGTCTGCTATATGAACTTTTTGTTTTGAGCCCTCTGCTCGGTTACAGCCCCCGTGAGATGGCTCTCGAAGACCAGATTTCAATTTTTTCTTGAAAACCGAAAAACAGACAAGAATAAAATTAATCACACATATTAAGAGCAAAGGGTAGAAAAATCTAGCCCTATACATTTTCTCTCACTAGAAACGTTTGTCCGTCTTCATATTCCAGAATGAAAAAATTAATTTTGAATAGCTCGTTTCATTCTTGTCAAAAACTTGATTTTCCCAAATCCCTTTGTACATCGGGAAATGATCCATATCGTCATAGAACATCATGTGCCTGCCTTAGTTCAGGGCCGAACCGATTTCAAAAATCCGGATTAAGTTGATCGAAAAGTTTAGTAGAAGTTGTGGTTGAATTAATATCAATGAAGAGAACTCAGTAAAAGTTCCGGAACAGGGGTAGGTAGTGGTTTTTAGTGGTAAAAAATGATTTAATATTGAGAATTGTAGGCAGTTGCAATATCTTCAATATTTTTCTTCAACAATTTTCCAAATAATCTTAAATTCAGGGATAAAATTGCAAACAATGGATTATATTTCTTGGGTTTTCTCTTTTGATAGATCTTTTTTTTTTTGAGGAAAATTCATTTAATGTCGTCTTTGTGCAGAGGTTTGAAGGAAGAAAATGATTCCTGGTTAAGTAAAGAGTTCAAAATTCCGCTAATCAATTTTTGGTTTGAAAATTCGCCTTTTTTAATTCTGAATCGTAAAACATGGAAAAATGCATTTTACGTTAAAAAAAACTACTGCTCATTCAGCACATGGAAATCTATAGTTTCAGTGATTTTTTTCAAATCGATACATTTTTGTTGCACAACGAACAATCCTCGTTTTCCATTTTTTAAGATGAATTTGAGGTTACCTTGAAAATTGGCGAATGAAAAATTGCATATATGTATTGCAATTGTCTGAAACTCTCAACGTTTTCGATACCAGATAGTCGAAAATCGAAAATTCAGGATTTCACCGAATCTTATGTGAAAGAAGAGAAATGAACAATTTTCAAAATACTGAAATGCTGATAAGTGATTTAATACTTGGTATTTCCACCCCTTGCGTTAATTACAGCTCGGCAACGACGGTTCATACTCAAAATGAGTGATCTTAAAATGTTCTGATCTAATCCTTCCCAGATTTCTCCGAGTTGGATTCCTAAGTCATTAAGAGTAGCTGGATGATTTTCTGAACTTCTCAGCCTTCTATTGAGGTTGTCCCAAACCTGCTCAATCGGATTGAGATCTGGACTTCTTGCTAGCCATTCCATTCGAGATACTTCAACCTCTTCAAGGTACTCCTGAACGATGCGCGCACGATGGGGTCTGGCATTATCGTCCATAAAAATGAAATTTTCACCCATGTATGAGGCAAATGGCACTACATGCTCTTCAAGAATGTTCCTTATACTTATCAGCATTCATAGCTCCATTATCAACGACCACTAGGTCTGTGCGAGCAGTCAAAGATATTCCACCGCATACCATAATTGATCCTCCCCCGAAACCAGTAGTATTCAGGAAATTGCACTGAGCATATCTTTCATATGGACGTCTGTATACAAGAGAACGTCGATCACAATGGTAGAGGCAGAATCTAGACTCATCTGTGAAGAGAACTCTTTCCCAATCGGTCTCTTCCCAATGTACATATATGCTCTCTCGCAAAATCCAAACGCGCCCTTCGATGGGCTGGGGTAAGAGCTGGGCCTCTTGCCGCGACACGAGGCCTTAAATCATATTCTCTGAGGAGATTTCTTATTGTCTGAGTGCTAATTTGCACCTCATGAGTTTGCTTAAGCTGAAGTTGAAGGAGGCGAGCGGTTGCAAACCGTTGTCTCAACGAAGAAACTCTCAAGTAACGTTCTTGAATGGCAGTTGTTACCCGTGGTCTACCCTGTCTTGGTCTTCGGACATTCATACCTGTCTCCCTGAATCGCTGCAACAGTCTGGATACACTTGTATGGGAAACTCCAAACCTTTCTGCAATTCTTGTGTATGTCCACCCTTCTTCTCGCAAAACTACCGCTTGGGCACATTCCTCTTGGGTCAAATTGCGTATTTCGCGTTGCATAGCGATCGAGTGTAGAAAATCAAACGAAAAAAAAACTATTGATCACTAGAATTGATCGAGAACAACTGATTTTAGAATGGAGCCAATACATTCAAAATCTGATATCATCTTTTTTTATTCCTGCTGGGAAAAAACATATGTATTGAAGAAAACCGTTGAAAGTGGATAACCTATGCATGCATGATTCTGATAAAAATAATTATCATCGCGAACACCTTCTGTCGTAGAATAAATTTGAGGTTTCCATAATGTGCGTTAATTTTTTTGCGCAGTGTATTTCACGCCTAAAAATCATCACCTTGCTCTGTTCCGGAACATTTACCTCTGCATTTATATTGATTCACTCATGATTTTTACTGAATTTTTCCAATTATATTTGGCCGGGGTCAAAACTAATTAATTTCTGAAATTTCGAAGTCGATTTGAATAGAAGTTTCAGTAGAAATTTCACTAAATTCCGGAATTCAGGTAGAAATATTTTCAATATATTATGTGGCCCTTCTACGCCATCGTTAAATTGTGGCACATTGTTGAAATGGTCTCCAAATGTGCGATAAAAAACTTGATGTGCCATTTGATATAAGAAAGTAGTATGCTGATTCAGGTGTAACCGGAAATTGCCATTCGATGAAAATATTGCAATTGAATAGATCACCCGTATGCACAATTAATTAGCTAGTTCTTCCAAAATTTTCTCCCATAAACCCTTAATAAATCTGACACCTTACAATATTTCTCTAAGAATTGTAACGTGGTTACCTCGGAGAATTCTTATCTCGAGCGCCAGCTATTCTTCTCACTAGAAAGAATAGCAAACCTACCAGAGTAGCTGCTAGTCGGAGACAGAGTTCGCTTATCTAGGGTTGTAGCGATAACGAAGTAGTCAAAATCAAATTGTGTACCAGTTTATTCACACCTTCGGAAACTGATTATATGTACAACGGAAATATGTGTAGGTATGAAATATGAGCGAATCGATCAGCAAAAATACATTCGGTAAATAGGATCTGATCACGAGCACTTTGTAAAGTTTATACCAGGTACAGTGAAAAATCAAAGGTTGTCCAATAAAATGCGCCAACCAGAACTGACGGAATGAATACTAAGGATGACCTCGCGAAGTGAAATGACTTGCTATACGGTATCGGGATGTAATTAATTGTATTTCTCCAATGAAAAGAAACACAACCAGGGCGGATCTATTCGAGTCTTTTATTCGCTACCCCAAGGGCTAACGCTCCATGACTGATAGCGAAGAAAAGGTCTATTTTTAGCGCAACTACGGGATTTCACTGACGACGAGCGGTATCTCTTATTCTCTACCCCAAGGGCTTACACACCATAACTGATAGCGAAGGGAAAAGTCAGACTCGCGAAACAGGGTAAAGTACGATAAAATATAACAGAAAGCGATACAGTACAGCAATGTCAAAGAAGTAACCGGTGTAGGTCTAATGAAGAAACTGAACGGTAAAGACGGGGACCTACCTCCTTTATTTCAGGCACTCGCGGAAAACAAACGAAAACTAAAAATTAATTCCTAAGAGCACTAATACTCGCAACACAAAATTATTTATAAATTTGTTGAACGGCTTGTCGTGCACACAATTAAAGTCGAATCGCAGAAAAGTACGGAGCGTAAAAGAGTCAAAGTGAAAGAGCAGAAATCAAAAAGTAAAAGAGCAAAAGTGACCGTCGCGGGGGAAAATCTGCTTTTATAGGCAAATCCCTCCACACGTTAAAAATCTGAAAATTTCAGAATGCGACAAGAGTCAAAAAACGTCGTCAGCTCCGGTTTATCGCACATCAACAGCAGAAAAACGTGGAAATCTTCAACGGCATGCAAGAAAAACAACGTTAAACACAGATAAACGGTTTTCCACATTTACTCTGCCTATCGGAATGAATGTACTGAATATTTGAGAATGAAATATTCTCAAAGGCGGAAATATGTAATCAAAGGAATGCACTAAAATGAACTCCAATTTTTCACAGAAAACTGGAGATCATTACAGAATATTTAGAAATCATAGAAAATATATACATCTGAATTTTTCCTGAGAATTCGATAATAATCATCATCTGTGAGGTAAACATATCATAGCAAGATGTGGCAAGCAATCTATTTAATATGTTTGTCATTATTTATAGTCTATTGGAATGAAAGTAGGAGGAAATTCAATTATTCAGAATGCGTTGGAGGAGTTACAAAGTGGCGTATGCGCTGGTTGCAAAATTAGCTATATGTAATATAGAGTAACTCCAAGACGTATCATATATTCTGACAGACAAAAAATGAGGAATAGAAAAGAGTTCTTGTGTACTTTGAGCGCAAGATCAATGAGTATGCCTTTCAAAGCAAGCGAGATATCTAAGTGAAGAGATTTCATTATATCCAGTAAGAAAGAAATATGCATTTTTCGAGTACCTAGTGTGTACTTATTTTTATCTTCCGCTAAAAAACCTTCCTCATTTAATCTATTTTCGGTTGCATCAGACAAAAGTTTCCAATAATTTACAAGGCCTTCCAAAGCATCGTACTGTATGCGCCTGAAACAGTCATGTGCGCATCTACCTGCGTCGGTTTACTAAAAGTGGGGGTGAAGAGTGTCAATAGGTAATAGACTGAAGTTTCCTATGGAATCAGTTCCTAAGCGACTTGCAGATTCGATAGAATTCACGAAGTGTAGAAGTTTAATTTACTAAATATTTGCGTAAATTCATTTATTTCGAAATGGGTAAAACGGAGAAGTCAAAGAATTTCGTAGAGAATATCAGATTATTAAAACATCCCAAAGCAAACGCTAAAGATATGAGAAAAACTCTGCAAATTAAGAACATCGTCCAGAAAGTTCAAAGTTTGAAAACTGAGGAATTTGCGAATATGGTGAGTATGCGATCGGATGTTGTTAAAAATTCTAAAATTCCATTGACAGAAGATGATGTGTCGAAATCCTCAGAAGAAGAGTATAGAGAAAATGTTAATAAGGAGTATCTGGCTATTTGTTTAAAGAAAGCGGCACTGATCAAAAAAATATTAGATATTATAGTTGCACGAAGAAAGAAGGGCTTGAAAGTTAAGAATTTCAAGCAATCGGATGTAGTGGTGAAGCAAAAATTCACTGTTTTGCCTAGACACCATTATTTTGAATTCGAAATTCCTTCACGTGCATATGAGACTGAGCTAAAAGAATAATAATGTTTAATTAAGTAGACGAAATATAGTTATGAAAAATCAAAAAAAAAACAAATAAGAACTTTCGAAAAATAAAACATGCTAAAAATGAACAAAAGTAAAGAAAAAATAATAAATAAATACTGTAATGAAAACAGTGTTCAATGAAGTTTTCGTTTGCGTAAATATAGTATAATACAATATTTCAAATTTTATAAAATTAAAATCTTTCAGTGACACTCTTCCTGAAAGACTCCTGACGTGGGCGTAAAATATTTGCTCAAAGAAACCTGCACTGATAAAAAATGCATGCACGAAAAAAGAAGGGCTTGAAAGTTAGGAATTTCAAGCAAGATGTGACGGTAAAGCGAAAATTTACTATTTTGCGTGAACACCATTATTTTCAATTTGATATGACATCTTGTGCATTTCAGTCGAAGTTAAGGGAAAAATAATTATTAATTGTATTGACGAAATATCATTATATGAATGAAAATGGTATTCTAAAAATTGAATAAAAACAAATAAAGTTACATTAAATGATATAAAAACAATTAAAAGATACAAAAGAATATGGAGGTGATATTATTGAAAATATTTAGATAGTTTCGAATAAAGAGAGTGTTTCAATTTTCATATAATTTTTCATCAAATGTTCATCTTAGCCCTCAACGTGAATTATTCGAAAATCTTATTTATTCGCTGTTGCACTGATGCATAATAATGATAAATTAAATTAAAGACATATAATTTTATAATTGATAATGTAAAAAAATTTCCTTGAAAAAATATGCTAAAAATGAACAAAAGTGAGGAAAATTAAAAAACAATTACATCATGAGAGATTGGATTCATTTTTCGAAAATTTGCTAGAGATTGGAACAGAACAGAACTATCTGATGTTTGGATATTCAACCTCCCAGATTCAAACTTTCGAACTCAAATTTTATGAAATTCATATCATTATATTATATTTATGAGAGTTTTCTGGCGGTGGGCGCAATTTTTTTTGCCCTTATTCAATTATTTCATTTCATTGGTTATGAACTAGAACTAACTCCGCCTCCTACAAACTGAGGTTTTTTTGAATCTTCAGAGTATTTTCCTCTTAAATTAAACCTCCTCTTTCAATTACACCCTATTAGCGTTTATATTGAGGGTGGTTATATTAGATACACTTTTTTTCCGGAAAAAATTATTACTGGTTTCGTGAATTATTTATGATAGATCAATAATTGTATTGAATTTAAATAATATCAGGCTTATTTTAGACCTGCATTAAACTAATAATTCCTAAACTAAACAGAATATTACTTCAAGCTCTTCATCGCCAAAATTCCTCGAAAAAACCTGTTTTCATTACAATTTCATCGAATTAAATCCTAGAAACTGTTTTATATGTGATGTAGTTTATGTAAAGCGAGAAAAAGGGATTCTTATAGTTCTCTCATCAACATGAAATACCATTGATCTAAAGCTATATTTATAAAGTCATTAGATTGAGATCCTTCAAACGACATGTTAATTACTTATATAGAGAGTTCACAATACGATGAATATTCTCACCAATTATATTCCACGTAATTTTATCTCAACCTGAACCGATGTACAAAAGTGATATTGACTTGAACTAAACAATTTGGTTCTAATGATACCCGATATGGAATAAAGAGTTATTATCGTAGCTCCAGTCATTCAGCTTTCTAAAGCTATGAGCTTTCTCAAAATTATTTTAACGTCATCGTAGTCACTGGGGGTCAATCACTAGTAGTCAGATCGAATATCAATACACAGGATGTTTTCAAAGGTGAGGTTTTTTTTGACAGAAAGTAGAACACATCAAAATAAGTCGTTTCACCAAAAGTTGTCTCTATAAAATGTCCAAGATGGCTGAGATACAACCCCTAGAAGTTCTACAAAATTTCATTGAATTTCAAGTATGGGACTGTAGAAGGTGACACCGGCATCGCAAAATCGAAACAAAATAAAAACATATGGCTGGACAAAATGAATGGTTCAGTACCAAGTTCATCAGATGAGGTGCAACATATGGCTGCATGGACAATGAATGGTTTAGTATCAAGTTCATCGGATTAGATGTATCAGGTCACTTTTGAGAGAATCATAAATGTTGTATCGTGCAATTAAGGGGAAAAAAAAATGTAGGAAATCGAGGCAGTTTCTAGAAGATTCTAATGTTAGTTATGAAGAAGTGCTATGATGTTTCCTCATTTCATCCCATTTTTACGACGATTGTTTAAATGTTCGAACAAGAAGATTGTGATGTCTATTGTGAAAAACTTCGTCAATAATTTAAACGAATCTTATTGGTGAGATTTTGATGTATTATTCTATTTTTGACACTTGTGTCCTAAGTCTCTTCTGTGACTTGGTATCGACATGGAACGTGTCAATATCCTAAACGAAACCACATGGTAAAATGGATAAGATTTTTTCCATTGCTTTGCGATAATTCAGCTAACAAACGGTATAGGGTCGTATTAGATCTATTTCAGTAATCATTTTCAATTTTTTTTTCAACTTCGTCATTTTTAAAGTTTTGCATAGTTGATTTTTGGTGAAACGCTTCAATTTGACAAGTTCTGACTTCTGTTGAAAGAAAGCCTCATCTTCAAATACACCCTGTTTATCCAAGTACTTTAGTTTTTGTTTAATGGCATTGCTTATTTTTATAATTAAGAAGTCGTTTCATATTTAGGATAATGATAATTTGATAATATAGAAATTCTTATTGCTTGAATAATAATTAGGTAACGCATCCATCGTTCTACAGAATTGTTGCTACTCTACATATCGATCGATTCTGGACTATACCATACTATACTAATACTATACTAATTCATATTTCAGTATCTGATGAAATCCTTTAACTCATATTAGAAATCTTCTGATATACAATATGAGGTACTTCCGAACATATCCATCCGCAATTTCATGATTTAATTCCATAGTCTCGAATTCATTTTCACAATAAAGAAAAACAAATGGAATATTTGCAAGATTTAGGTTCATATCAGGATGAAACCAAACCTATCGAAGTTAATCCTCAAAGAAGAAGACTTAAATGAATGTGAATATCTTGATACTGGAAGATTCAAAATCTTTTCGAGTCGTAAGATCATTATGAAAAAAATTTCCTCCGCTGTGACATCTTTTTGACTAATTCGTAACATATTTCTTACTTTCCGTATATTTTAGTCTACTCCAGAAACATATGTCACATTCTATCCGGCTCTGAGTACTTATACATATATATTGTAATATGAAATGTTCGATGAATGGCATTCGACAGAAATAATTGATTTTTTTCATACCACTGATGGCAGTTTGCTGAAAATAAATATAAAATTTGAATTTTGTTGTCCCGCACTCGGAGAAAAAGGAAAAAAATATTTTATCATGATTTCATACTTCGAATCAACATGCAATAGTCAATTCAATGCTTTGCCAAAGTTTCGAATATATTGAGATAAAAAAAGAAATATAAATAGAAAAAGTTGAATGACACTAAAATGAAGATCAAAGTGTTTTATAATGGCGAACGATAATATCTCTTTATCTTTGCATCTACCTGAGCTGATGTAATGAAAGTGGGGGTGAAGGGTATGGCCAGGTAGTACTACACTCAACTTTCTATTAGGCCGCCATTTAATTCAGTTGATTCTGAGAAGGGAGGACAGAAAATTTGTCAATATTTTGACATTGTGGTTTGTATGTAAGTGTTATTTAATTTATGATCTTTGTGTAATTTTTTGGAACTTCAACGACTAGAAAATGAGACTCTTATGAAAAGTTTCGAAACTAGTTTTCGTTTAAACCTAATAAAGATTGTGGGACCAAAGGACATTTCTCGTTCATCTTAATATATTTCTTTCAAATAATAAAGATAGCATTTAAATAATCAAAAAGCAAATGAAATACGTCAATCAGTTTGTAATATTTCAGCTCTTCACAATTGTAGGTATAAAGTGTGTTAATTTGAAAAGATACCACCTTAAATATCTCGGCCGCCTTGGATGTCAAAAGAAATGCAAAAAAAAATAATGTTTTGTTCGTAGGTGAACATTATATGCGGTTACTTTCAATCAATTTGTATTTTATGAGTGTGATGACATCAACCCCTTAAATATTAAATGGGAAGAGGGTTGAGCGACAAGTTCTCTTGAAGGTAATTCGCTTGCTTTTTCAAAAATGCCGTACATTTGACTTTTTTTGTTATTACTTCCGAAAAATAGAGAAAAGTATGATCGTTACAACGACAAGATTTGCAATAAAAAATGAAAAATTTTAACCATAAAAGATTTTCGAAATGTGTATTATTTTGATGAGACTTCTCCAAATATTCGAATATATTGAGATATAAATAAAAGCTGAGCAGAAATAAAGATGGATAACACTAAAAAGCAGCAAATGATTAAGATCAAAATTGAATATTTATTAAATTAAACAAAGAGTTTCATGATGGCGAACAATAATCCTTTTCTTCTGCGCATCTACCTGAGTCAGTTTGATGGAGGAGGGGGTAAGGGGTATGAGCAGGTAATAGACTAAACCCTTCTTATGGAATCAGTACTCAAGCGACTTTCACACTCGATAGAACTGACGAAGTGAAGAAGGTTTTTTGCCTGAAGTTTAGCTTAAATTCATTTTTAAATCGAAATGGTTAAAACTGTGAAGGAACGAAACTCCGTAGGGAATATCAGATTTTTGAAACATCCCAAAGCAAATGCTGAGGACATGAGAAGAACTCTGTATATGAAGAATGTTCAGAAAGTGGAGAATTTGAAAACTGAGGAATTGGCTGATATGGTGAATATACGTTCAGAAGTTGTTGAAGATCCCGAAATTCAATCGGCAGAAGATCAGGCGTCCAAATCTTCCGAAGAAAAGAATAGAGAAAAAATTCGTAAGGAGTATCTAGATATTTGCTTGAAGAAAGCTGCAATGATGAAGAAAATATTGGATATAATAGTTACACGGAGAAAGAAGGGCTTGAAAGTAAAGAATTTCAAGCAATCGGATGTAGTGGTGAAGCAAAAATTCACTGTTTTGCCTAGGCACCACTATTTTGAATTCGAAATTCCATCTCGTGCATATGAGTCGGAATTATACGAATAATAATGATAAAACCAATTGACTAAATATAATTTTATGAATGATGATGAAAACTCAAAACTAAAAAAAACAAAAATTCTATAAAAAACATGTTAAAAATGAACAAAAGGTAAAAATGAAAAAAATAATTCTGTACCTTAGAAAACATTAGACTTCAAAGTAGATAGTGTTACGACCCGTTTATTATACCTTTATTTATTTTGTACATAAAACTTGTTATTCAAATCAACGGAATCGCAACTTATCGAAAATATTTGATTCTAAACTGACTTTTCTAAAATTCCCGGCTGACAACTCTCTATTTTTTTTAATGTTTCCATGCCATCCTAACACAGCATCTATGATGAATGAATTTCTCATGAATTAACAAAAATTTCTTCTGAGTTCTAATACTCATTGATCAAACTAAACTATACAATATTTTGTTGGGGAAACTCAAACCATACCAATAGTTCCAAATGAAAAGAATGATCACTGATAACCTAAAAAATTCAAGGATATCAGAAAAACCCTCTATATTGAGAATTTCGTTCAAATAGTGGACTCCTTTGGCAAGAAGTATTGAGACATTTGTTCGAAGAAAGCTGTATGATGAAAAAATATTGAATATTACCGTCACACGAAGGATGAAGATCTTGAAAGTTAAAAATTTCAAGCAATTGGATGTGATTGAAAACCAAAAATTCACTTTTTTGCCTAGGCACCATTATTTTTGATTTGATATTCCATCTCTTGAAACTTTTTAGGGTTTTCACCCCCAATCTCCTGAACAAAATCAATTAAAAAATTGATTTACGATTTGCTCCTGCGTAAATTCTTGCATTAATTTGTCAGGAGCAAATCAAGTAAAAAAAAATTGTTGCCTGATAATGAACTGAAAAAAGGAACTTAGAAATTAAAATTATGTTTAGTAACGTTTCGGAGTCTATATCAGACGAAGGTCAATTTCTGAAAATCTTTTGATAGCTTTTTTTTGACATTTATTGTCAATACATAGAAACGTTTATTCATTTGATTTTGAAATAACCGGATGATAGTTCTTTCTTCAGTAAATTAATTCAAATATGATCTATTCCTATTGAACAATTGTCCAAATTATCATTTTGATCCAACAAAATACACGTGGACTCTTTAATCTCTCGTGCATATGAGACTGACTTAACGGAATAATAATGTTGAATTAAATTGATAACATTATTATGGATGATAATGAAAAATAAAAAACAAAAAAGAACTTTCGAAAAATAAACAAGCTAAAAATTTTTTTAAAGGTTGTTATGAAAAGTTACCGCTTGCGTAAATATTATAAAATATTTTTCTATATTGAGTTCAAAATTTTTGACTCCAAATTTCATAAAATGAATGTCCTTCTATGGCAGATTATCTGAAAGATTCCTGATGGAGGGCGAAAAATACTTTTGCCCGTATTTAATAATTTCATTTCTTTGACTATGATCTGACAATTTTGCATCAAGGCTGAAGAGATTTCAATCTGTGGGTTGAAGTGATTCAAATGTTTTAACAATCACATTTCTTCCTCTCCTATATACTAGTTCTTTTTAAACTTCAAAGTATATTCCTCTGAAATTAAGCAGCCAATTTCATTAACTGATGATTATTTTTTTCAACTATTTCATTTTTGAAATTGTTCATGCATCTCTACCGGTTTCGAGAATTATTTATAATTATCCTTTATATTTAGATCAACTCTATTTATTACGTGTTTGTGCTGAAGGTTTTTGAAGGCACATTTTTCCTCTATATCAATAATTTCAGACTTATTTTGAGCTCGCCTTTAACCAATATTTCCACCCTAAACCTCAATTTGTTTTTCAGGACTCATCTTGAAGATTCCTCTGAAAAATCAATAGAGTTCTCCGTAATCAGTATTATTTCATTGAAGTGAATTCCAGAAAAGAAACGATTCTTATGGTTTTCGAAAAAACTATCATTCATCTAAGTATGTATACTCCATTCACTTTTATTTTAGCACTCGGCTAAATATGGAAATGGCCATGAAATAATTTTCTCAAGTTTTTGTAAGTAGAACCGAATAAGGTTGGCACTCATGAATTGTCGTTAATGTCATAACGACGTTGCCACATCTAATATCAATTAATATTACAAACATGCCGGTAATGAAAAATAGAGAACTCAGGGTTTCAGGAAGTGCTATGTAGAATTCAGGTCATTCAAATATGTAGTAGGTAATCTTGATATTATAATATCTGCAATATATCAGACGGTAGCGAACATATTCAATGTAAGTGAATTTGTATAATGTTTCATCGATATCTAAACGACTTATATTTTAGTTGAATGTTTCCACAATCAGAAAGATTGTGAATGAAGAGGATGACAAAGAATGTCATTCTTTTGGGAGGCCCAAAAAAGTACCGGCATTTTATTTTAGGCTGAACGAATACGAAAAGTTACTACAGGATTTTCGATGAGTATCATTGTAGAATAAGTTACAGAAAATTAATTCTTTCTATTTTTCATTCGACTTGTCCTATACATTGTAAATGTCTTAAGGGATCAATGAATATACAATTATTATTATTATATCAAAGTATTGAAAATAAACAGCCATGAAAACGAGCTAGTTGTCCTGTTAATTGTTAATTCATGTGAAATATTTGTGTAAATAAGGGAATATCGAAAAAGTGGAGACCCTATTTTCGAAAAAAATTGGATGATTACAACAGAAACATTCACAAAATGATACAACAATATGAGGAACATAACTGGATAACTAGGATCAACGATTCCAAAGGTAAAATGTTTTTCCAAGAAGTCAACAAACTGTCCAGATGCAAACAGTCATACCAAATTCCTACACTGGAAGATAATGTGGAAGAATATCAGACCGATAGGGAAAAATGTGAATTATTTACCAATCATTACCAAAAAACTTTCGAACTGAAGCTGCCAACTTTGATAAGAACCATTTTGACAGGGTAAATGAATTGTATGAGAATCATTTTAACAAGACCAGAAACACTTATAATCAGTTAATTGAAATGAATGAGGAAGATTTCTATGGAATTCTTCATAAATCTAAAAACACAATATAAAATATTTGGGGGTTCAAATAGACAATAGAGATTGCTCACACAAAGATGATAAAGAAAAAGACTACAATGCAGCAAAAATATATAAGACCATTTGTAGGCCATTGATTGAATATGTACACCAACTATACGCAAACTGCAAATCTATAGCAATAAAAGATCTGCAATTAACAGAGACAACAGCCCTAAGAAAGACAACACGAATGCGACACCCAAACAATGTTCTCCATAATCCACCGAATCAACTTTTATACGAAAAGACAGGAATTGAACCAATAAATGAAAGAATCAAGAGACTCAAGTTGAAGTTTCATTCTAAACTGATAGAACAGCATGATAAAATTATACAATACCATGATGATGGAACGAATAGGACTGAAAGAAAACATCCCACACAGACTCTTCTGAAAATGTTGAATACCAAGTAAATAATTATTGTATGATATTTGTGTATTGTATTTTATTAAAAAAAAAGATAAATAAAATTGTAAATTTTAAAGGCTGGAGGACCCTAGGTCGATGACCATTCGTTTAAAGACAATAAAGGACTGTTATATTAAATATATATATAGGGTGATTCATAACTATTGGGACATAGGCTAAGGGCCTAGGTATGTTTGAATTCTCAATACTTTTCGAGAAATAGTCTTTCGCCTACTGCAGAAACACATGTCAGATTCCATCCGGCTCTAAGTACTTACATTGTGATATGAAATTTTCGAGGAGGGGCATTCGACTTGATGAATTCCCAAATTCCAATAGGACCAAAATACAAATAATATTAATAATGGATTGTTTTCATCCAACTGATGGCAGTTTGCTAAAAATAAATATAAAATTTAAATTTTGTTGTCCCGCACTTATGGACGAAAAAAAAAATTTTATCATGATGGCATACTTCGAATCAACATGCAATAGTCAATTCAATGCTTTGCCAAATTTTCGAATATATTGAGATAAAAAAGAAATATAAATAGAAAAAGTTGAATGACTTTAAAATGAAGATCAAAGTGTTTTATAATGGCGAACGATAATATCTCTTAATCTTTGCATCTACCTGAGCTGATATAATGAAAGTGGGGTGAAGGGTATGGCCAGGTAGTACACTCAACTTTCTATTAGGCCGCCATTTAATTCAGTTGATTCTGAGAAGGGAGGACAGAAAATTTGTCAATATTTCGACATTGTGGTTTGTATGTGTTATTTACTTTATAATAATCTTTGTGTAATTTTTACAACTAGAAAATGAGACTTTTGTCGAAAGTTTTCGTTGAAACCTAATAAATATTGTATAACAAAAGGACATTTCTCGTTTATCTTAATATATTTCTTTTGAATAATAAAGATATAAAGCATTCAAATAATCAAAAAGCAAATGAAATACGTCAATCAGTTTGTAATATTCCAGTTCTGCACAATTGTCGGTATACAGTGTGATAATTTGAAAAGGTACCACCTTCAATATCTCGGCCTCCTTGAATGTCAGAAGGGATGCAAAAAAAAAAATCTTTTGTTCGTAGGTGGACATTATATACGGTTACTTTCAATCAATTTGCATCTTATGAGCGTGATGACATCAACCCCTAAAATATTAAATGGAAAGAGGGGTGAGCGACACCTTCTCTTGAAGGTAATTCCCTTGCTTTTTCAAAAATGCCGTACATTCTACTTTTTTTGTTATTACTTCCGAAAAATAGAAAAAAGTATGATCGTTACAACGACAAGATTTGCAAAAAAAATGAAAAATTTTAACCATAAAAGATTTTCGAAATGTGTATTATTTTGATGAGACTTCCTCAAATATTCAAATATTTTGAGATATAAATAGAAGCTGAGCAGAAATAAAGATGGATAACACTTAAATGCAGCAAATGATCAAGATCAAAATTGAATATTTATGAAATTAAACAAAGAGTGCCATGATGGCTAACAATAAACCTTTTCTTCTGCGCATCTACCTGACTCAGTTTGATGGAGGAGGGGGTAATGGGTATGAGCAGGTAATAGACTTAACCCTTCTTATGGAATCAGTACTCAAGCGACTTTCAGACTAGATAGAATTGACGAACTGAAGAAGGTTTATTGCCTCAAGTTTAGCTTAAATTAATTTTTAAATCGAAATGGTTAAAACTGTGAAGAAACAAAATTGCGTAGGGAATATCAGATTTTTGAAACATCCGAAAGCAAATGCTGAGGACATGAGAAGAACTCTGTATATGAAGAATGTTCAGAAAGTGGAGAATTTGAAAACTGAGGAATTGGCTGTTATGGTGAATATACGATCAGAAGTTGTTGAAGATCCCGAAATTCAATCGACAGGAGATCGGACGTCCAAATCTCCCGAAGAAAAGAATAGAGAAAAAATTCGTAAGGAGTATCTAGATATTTGCTTGAAGAAAGCTGCAATGATAAAGAAAATATTGGATATAATAGTTACACGAAGAAAGAGGGGCTTGAAAGTAAAGACTTTCAAGCAATCGGATGTAGTGGTGAAGCAAAAATTCACTGTTCTGCCTAGACACCACTATTTTGAATTCGAAATTCCATCTCGTGCATATGAGTCGGAATTATACGAATAATAATGATAAAACCAATTGTCGAAATATAATTTTATGAATGATGATGAAAACTCAAAACTAAAAAAAACAAACATTCTATAAAAAACATGTTAAAAATGAACAAAAGGTAAAAATGAAAAAAAAAATCTGTAGCTTAGAAAACATTAGACTCCAAAGTAGATAGTGTTACGACCCGTTTATTATACCTTTATTTATTTTGTACATAAACTTGTTATTCAAATCAACGGTATCGCAACTTATCGAAAATATTTAATTCTAAACTGACTTTTCTAAAATTCCCGGCTGACAACTCTCTATTTTTTATGTTTCCATGCCATCCTAACACAGCATCTATGATGAATGAATTTCTCATGAATTAACAAAAATTTCTTCTAAGTTCTATTATTCATTGAACAAACTAAACTAAACAATATTTTTTTGGGAAAACTCAAACCACAACAATAGTTCCAAATAAAAAGAATGATCACTGAAAACCTAAAAAATTCAAGGATATCAGAAAAACTCTCTATATTGGAAATTTCGTTCAAATAGTGGACTCTTTTGGCAAGAAGTATTGAGACATTTGTTCGAAGAAAGCTGTATGATGAACAAATATTGCATACTACCGTCACACGAAAGATGAAGGTCTTGAAAGTTAAGAATTTCAAGCAAATGGATGTGATTGCAAAGCAAAAATTCACTATTTTGCCTAGGCATCATTATTTTTGATTTGATATTCCATCTTTTGAAACTTTTTAGGGTTTTCACCCCCAATCTCCTGAACAAAATCAATTAAAAAATTGAAATAACCGATTTGCTCCTGCGTAAATTCTTGCATTAATTTGTCAGGAGCAAATCAAGTAAAAAAAATTATTGCCTGATAATGAACTGAAAAAAGGAACTTAGAAATTAAAATTATGTTTAGTAACGTTTCGGAGTCTATATCAGACGAAAGTCAATTTCTGAAAATCTTTTGAATTGTAGCTTTTATTTGACATTTATTGTCAATACATAGAAACGTTTATTCATTTGATTTTGAAATAACCGGATGATAGTTCTTTCTTCAGTAAATTAATTCAAATATGATCTATTCCTATTGAACAATTGTCCAAATTATCATTTTGATCCAACAAAATACACGTGGACTCTTTAATCTCTCGTGCATATGAGACTGAGTTAACGGAATAATAATGTTTACTTAAATCGATGACATATTATTATGGATGATAATGAAAAATGAAAAAATAAAAAAGAACTTTCGAAAAATAAACAAGCTAAAAATTTTTTTAAAGGTTTTAGTGAAAAGAGTTACCGCTTGCGTACATATTATAAAATTTTTTTCTATATTGAGTTCAAAATTTTTTACCCCAAATTTCATAAAATGAATGTCTTTCTATGGCAGATTCCCTGAAAGATTCTTGACGGAGGGCGAAAAATACTTTTGCCCATATTTAATAATTTCATTTCTTTGACTATAAACTGACAATTTCGCATCAAGGCTGAAGAGATTTCAAACTGTGGGTTGAAGTGATTCAAATGTTTTAACAATCACATTTCTTCCTCTCCTATATACTAGTTCTTTTTAAACTTCAAAGTATATTCCTCTGAAATTAAGCCGCCAATTTCATTAACTGATGATTATTTTTTTCAACTATTTTATTTTTGAAGTTGTTCATGCATCGCTACCGGTTTCGAGAATTATTTATAATTATCCTTTCAATTTAGATCAACTCTAATTATTACGTTTTTGTGCTGAAGGTTTTTGAAGGCACATTTTTCCTCTATATCAATAATTTTAGACTTATTTTGAGCTCGCCTTTAACCAATATTTCCACCCTAAACCAGGCTCAATTTGTTTTTCAGGACTCATCTTGAAGATTTCTCTGAAAAATCAATAGAGTTCTCCGTATTCAGTATTATTTTATTGAAGTGAATTCCAGAAAAGAAACGATTCTCATGGTTTTCGAAAAAACTACCATTCATCTAAGTAGGTATACTCCATTCACTTTTATTTTAGCACTCGGTTGGCCATGAAATAATTTTCTCAAGTTTTTGTGAGTAGAACGGGGTAAGGTTGGCACTCATGAAATGTCGTTAATGTCATAACGCCGTTTCCACAACTTACGTCCAGTTTCATAATCAAATTTAAAGTCACTTTAAGCTTAAAGCTTCCTTTAGTGTCATTTTTAGTAGGGTTAAGGGAAACTTTAAAATTAAAGCGACTTCAGGTTTGATTATGAAACTGGCCGTTATATCAATTAATATTACGAAAATGCCGAAAGTGATTGAAGAAAGAGACAGGGTTTCAGGAACTTCAGGAAGTGCTTTTTAGAATTCAGGTCAATCATTCAAATAGTTATACCCTGATATTCTAAAATCCACAATACGTCAGACGGTAGCGAACATATTCAAGGTAAGTGAATTTGCATAATGTTTCATCGATGTCTAAACAACTTATATTCAAGTTGAATGTTTCCACAATCAGAAAGATTGTGAATGAAGAGGATGACGAAGAATGTAATTTTTTTGGAGGCCCAAAAAAGTACCGGCATTTTATTTTAGGGTGAACGAATGCGAAAAGTTACTACAGGATTTTCGATGAATATCATTGTAGAATAAGTTCCAGAAAATTAATTTTTTCTATTTTTCATTCGACTTGTCCTATACATTGTAAATGTCTTGAGGGATCAATGAATATACAATCATTATTATTACATCAAAGTATTGAAAATAAACACCCATGAAAACGAGCTAGTTGTCCTGTTAATTGTTAATTCATGTGAAATTTTTGTGTAAATAAGGGAATATCGAAAAAGTGGAGACCCTATTTTCGAAAAAAATTGAATGATTACAACAGAAACATTCACAAAATGATACAACAATATGAGGAACATAACTGGATAACTAGGATCAACGATTCCAAAGGTGAAATGTTTTTCCAAGAAGTCAACAAACTGTCCAGATGCAAACAGTCATACCAAATTCCTACACTGGAAGATAATGTGAAAGAATATCAGACCGATAGGGAAAAATGTGAATTATTTACCAATCATTACCAAAAAACTTTCGAACTGAAGCTGCCAACTTTGATAAGAATCATTTTGACAGGGTAAATGAATTGTATGAGAATCCTTTTAACAAGACCAGAAACACTTATAATCAGTTAATTGAAATGAATGAGGAAGATTTCTATGGAATTCTTCATAAATCTAAAAACACCACAATATAAAATATTTGGGGGTTCAAATAGACAATAGAGATACAATTTGAATGCTCACACAAAGATGTTAAAGAAATTAAAAAATGTCTAAATATAAAGGGTGTTCCATTTAAAATAACGAAGTTGATAGCTGTGCAGAAGAAACGAAACACTTTGTATAGTTCTAAATATTTTTAGGAGATGCTCTACTCAAAAAGGGAAAATTTTATTTCAATCTCCTTTCTGTAAAGATAATAGAATCAGAGTAATCGACTGCTGCCCCATTGCGCGGACACCCTGTATGAACCTGAATATCTTGATACTGAAACATTCAAAATCGTTTCGAGTCGTAGGATCCTATGAAAAAAAATTTTCCTCAAAATTTGGAATAATTAACTTTCAGAATATTCTTTCGCCTACTGCAGAAACACATGTCAGATTCCATCCGGCTCTGAGTACTTACATTGTGATATGAAATTTTCGAGGAGGGGCATTCGACTTGATGAATTCTCAAATTCCAATAGGACCAAAATACAAATAATATTAATAATTGATTGTTTTCATCCCACTGATGGCAGTTTGCTGAAAATAAATATAAAATTTAAATTTTGTTGTCCCGCACTCAGAGAAAAAAGAAAAAAATATTTTATCATGATTGCATACTTCAAATCAACATGCAATAGTCAATTCAAGGCTTTGCCAAATTTTCGAATATATTGAGATAAAAAAAGAAATATAAATAGAAAAAGTTGAATGACTTTAAAATGAAGATCAAAGTGTTTTATAATGGCGAACGATAATACCTCTTAATCTTTGCATCTACCTGAGCTGATATAATAAAAGTGGGGTGAAGGGTATGGCCAGGTAGTACACTCAACTTTCTATTAGGCCGCCATTTAATTCAGTTGATTCTGAGAAGGGAGGACAGAAAATTTGTCAATATTTTGACATTGTGGTTTGTATGTAAGTGTTATTTAATTTATGATCTTTGTGTGATATTTTGGAACTTTTACGACTAGAAAATGAGACTCTTATGAAAAGTAACGAAACTATAATAGTTTTCGTTGAAACCTAATAAAGATTGTGGGACCAAAGGATATTTCTCGTTCATCTTAATATATTTCTTCTAAATAATAAAGATAGCATTTAAATAATCAAAACGCAAATGAAATACGTCAATCAGTTTGTCATATTCCAGCTCTACACAATTGTAGGTATACAGTGTGTTAATTTGAAAAGGTACCACCTTCAATATCTCGGCCTCCTTGAATGTCAGAAGAAATGCAAAAAAAAAATCTTCTGTTCGTAGGTGGACATTATGAACGGTTACTTTCAATCAATTTGCATCTTATGAGCGTGATGACATCAACCCCTAAAATATTAAATGGAAAGAGGGGTGAGCGACACCTTCTCTTGAAGGTAATTCCCTTGCTTTTTCAAAAATGCCGTACATTCGACTTTTTTTGTTATTACTTCCGAAAAATAGAAAAAAGTATGATCGTTACAACGACAAGATTTGCAATAAAAAATTAAAAATTTTAACCATGAAAGATTTTCGAAATGTGTATTATTTTGATGAGACTTCTCCAAATATTCGAATATATTGAGATATAAATAAAAGCTGAGCAGAAATGAAGATGGATAACACTAAAATGCAGCAAATGATCAAGATCAAAATTGAATATTTATGAAATTAAACAAAAAGTTTCATGATGGCCAACAATAATCCTTTTCTTCTGCGCATCTACCTGAGTCAGTTTGATGGAGGAGGGGGTAAGGGGTATGAGCAGGTAATAGACTAAACCCTTCTTATGGAATCAGTATTCAATCGACTTTCAGACTCGATAGAACTGACGAAGTGAAGAAGGTTTTTTGATTGAAGTTTAGCTTAAATTCATTTTTAAATCGAAATGGGTAAAACTGTGAAAGAACAAAATTGCGTAGGGAATATCAAGTCTTTGAAACATCCGAAAGCAAATGCTGAGGATATGAGAAGAACTCTGTATATGAAGAATGTTCAGAAAGTGGAGAATTTGAAAACTGAGGAATTGGCTGATATGGTGAATATACGTTCAGAAGTTGTTGAAGATCCCGAAATTCAATCGGCAGAAGATCAGGCGTCCAAATCTTCCGAAGAAAAGAATAGAGAAAAAATTCGTAAGGAGTATCTAGATATTTGCTTGAAGAAAGCTGCAATGATGAAGAAAATATTGGATATAATAGTTACACGGAGAAAGAAGGGCTTGAAAGTAAAGAATTTCAAGCAATCGGATGTAGTGGTGAAGCAAAAATTCACTGTTTTGCCTAGGCACCACTATTTTGAATTCGAAATTCCATCTCGTGCATATGAGTCGGAATTATACGAATAATAATGATAAAACCAATTGACTAAATATAATTTTATGAATGATGATGAAAACTCAAAACTAAAAAAAACAAAAATTCTATAAAAAACATGTTAAAAATGAACAAAAGGTAAAAATGAAAAAAATAATTCTGTACCTTAGAAAACATTAGACTTCAAAGTAGATAGTGTTACGACCCGTTTATTATACCTTTATTTATTTTGTACATAAAACTTGTTATTCAAATCAACGGAATCGCAACTTATCGAAAATATTTGATTCTAAACTGACTTTTCTAAAATTCCCGGCTGACAACTCTCTATTTTTTTTAATGTTTCCATGCCATCCTAACACAGCATCTATGATGAATGAATTTCTCATGAATTAACAAAAATTTCTTCTGAGTTCTAATACTCATTGATCAAACTAAACTATACAATATTTTGTTGGGGAAACTCAAACCATACCAATAGTTCCAAATGAAAAGAATGATCACTGATAACCTAAAAAATTCAAGGATATCAGAAAAACCCTCTATATTGAGAATTTCGTTCAAATAGTGGACTCCTTTGGCAAGAAGTATTGAGACATTTGTTCGAAGAAAGCTGTATGATGAAAAAATATTGCATATTACCGTCACACGAAAGATGAAGGTCTTGAAAGTTAAGAATTTCAAGCAATTGGATGTGATTGCAAACTAAAAATTCACTATTTTGCCTAGGCACCATTATTTTTGATTTGATATTCCATCTTTTGAAACTTTTTAGGGTTTTTACCCCCAATCTCCTGAACAAAATCAATTAAAAAATTGAAATAACCGATTTGCTCCTGCGTAAATTCTTGCACTAATTTGTCAGGAGAAAATCAAGTAAAAAAAATTATTGCCTGATAATGAACTGAAAAAAGGAACTTAGAAATTAAAATTATGTTTAGTAACGTTTCGGAGTCTATATCAGACGAAGGTCAATTTCTGAAAATCTTTTGAATTGTAGCTTTTATTTGACATTTATTGTCAATACATAGAAACGTTTATTCATTTGATTTTGAAATAACCGGATGATAGTTCTTTCTTCAGTAA
Source organism: Coccinella septempunctata (assembly GCF_907165205.1). Lineage (NCBI taxonomy): Eukaryota > Metazoa > Arthropoda > Insecta > Coleoptera > Coccinellidae > Coccinella > Coccinella septempunctata. The sequence continues at coordinate 4,390,370 of NC_058190.1, read as the reverse complement.
ATTAATCCAAATATGATCTATTCCTATTGAACAATTGTCCAAATTATCATTTTGATCCAACAAAATACTCGCGGACTCTTTAATCTCTCGTGCATATGAGACTAAGTTAAAGTAATAATAATGTTTAATTAAGTATTATGGATGATAATGAAAAATAAAAAAACAAAAAAGAACTTTCGAAAAATAGGTGAACATGCTAAACGTTAACAAAGGGAAAGGAAAAAATTACAAAAAATTAATTTACCTTTAAAATGTTAAGATCCCATTAGAGATATTCGAAATTTTTTTGAAGGTTGTAATGAAAAAAAAATTATAAAATATTTTTCTATGCTGAGTTCAAAATTTCGTGAAATGAATGTCTCTCTATGGCTCTATATAAAAGAGAAAGGATTATACTCCATTCACTTTTATTTTAGCACTCGGTTGGCCATTGAAATTTGACACATTTCACCCTGTATAGTACGAAAATATGGGGTTATGACGCTTGTCAAAACATTTTTGGGTTTTAAACAGCGCTATGTTGTCCGTTCTATGTAAAAGTTTCTGTTATTACGTATTTTATCACAATGTCGAATCTCTTCGGAAAATATGATGTCGAAAAATATGCGACGAACATAATTGATGTTTATACGAACTGATTGAAGGCATACCAAATCCAGTTATTTGCATGTAAAATACAAGAGATAATATCATAATATGCACTAGCATTAAGGAGAGTTAATGTTGGTTATCTTTTTTGGCTAAATTTTGAATACGTTACATCAGTTGTAGATGTTAAATTTTTCAACAAAAATCATCTTGCATCATAGGAAGTAAAAGGAATTAAAGGAAGTTTCAAGTCAAGTGGAACTTCAGAACAAAAATTTCACACCATTAAACAATTAACTGGACAACTGACTCGTATTTTTGGCTGTTTATCTTAATACTTTGATATAATAATAATGATCATGTATTTATTTGTACCTTAAGACATTTACAATGTATAGGACAAGTCAAGTAAAAGATGGAAAAATCAATTTTCGGGAACTCATTCTACGATGATATTCATCGAAAATCCTGTAGGTAGTAACTTTTCGCACTAATTCATCCAAACATAAAATTCCACTACTTTTTAGGGTCTTCCAAGAGAGGGAAATTCTTTGTCATCCTCTTCATTCACAATCTTTCTGATTGTGGAAATATTCAGCTGAAATATAAGTCGTTTAGATTCAGATGAAACATTGTTCCAAAAGAAATACGAAGTTTCCATTTTCATTACAACGTAAACATCGAACGTGTCAATATCCTCTACGAAACCACATGGTAAAATGGATAAGATTTTTTCCATTGACCATGAATGGTTCAGTACCAAATTCATCGAATTAGATGTATCAGGTCACTTTTGAGAGAATCATAATTCTTGTATCGTGCAATTTAGGGTAAAAAAAATGTAGGAAATCGAGACAGTTTCTTGAAGATGCTTATGTTAGTTATGAACAAGTGCTATGATGTTTCCCCATTTCATCCTATTTTTACGACGATTGTTTAAATGTTCGAACAAGAAGATTGTGATGTCTATTGTGAAAAACATCATCAATAATTTAAACGAATCTTATTGGTGAGATTTTGATGTATTATTCTATTTTTTACACTTGTGTCCTAAGTCTCTTCTGTCAGTTGGTATCGAAATGAGTCATTTCATAAAATCGTGTAAGTTACTAAAGAATTCGGCGAACCTAAGTTTCCATTTTCATTACAACGTAAATATCGAACGTGTCAATATCCTAAACGAAACCACATGGTAAAATGGATAAGATTTTTTCCATTGCTTTGCGATGATTCAGCTAACAAACGGTATAGGGTCGTATTAGATCTATTTCAGTAATCATTTTCAATTTTTTTTAACTTAGTCATTTTGAAAGTTTTGTATAGGTGATTTTTGGTGAAACGCTTCAATGTGACTAGCTCTGACTTCTGTTGAAAAAAAAGCCTCATCTTCAAATATACTCTGTATATCTAAGTACTTTAGTTTTTGTTTGATGGCACTGCCTATTTTTATAATTAAGAAGTTGTTTCATATTTAGGATAATGATAATTTGATAATATAGAAATTCTCATTGCTTAAATAATAATTAACGCATTCATCGTTCTACAGAATTGTTGCTACTCTACATATCGATCGATTCTGGACTAAACCATATTATACTAATTCATATTTCGGTATCTGAGGAAATCCTTTAACTCATATTAGAAATCTTCTGATATACAATATGAGGTACTTCCGAACATATCTATCTGCAATTTCATGATTTAATTCCATAGTCTCGAATTCATTTTCACAATAAAGAAAAACAAATGGAATATTTGCAAGATTTAGGTAGATATCAGGATGAAACTAACCTTACGGAGTTAATCCTCAAAGAAGACTTACATGATGTACATGTACATGTAAATATCTTGATACTGGAAGATTCAATATCTTTTCTCTGCTGTGACATCTTTTCGACTAATTCGTAACATATTTCTTACTTTCCGTATATTTTATTCTACTGCAGAAACATGCCACATTCCATCCGGCTCTGAGTACTTATATTGTAATATGAAATGTTCGATGAATGGCATATTCGACTGATAATTGCCAAAATTCCAAATTATAATAATAATAATTGATTTTTCTCATCTCACTGATGGCAGTTTGCTAAAAATAGATATAAAATTAGAATTTTGTTGTCCCGCACTCAGAGAAAAAAGAAAAAAATATTTTATCATGATTGCATACTTCGAATCAACATACAATAGTCAATTCAAGGCTTTGCCAAATTTTCGAATATATTGAGGTAAAAAAAGAAATATAAATAGAAAAAGTTGAATGACTTTAAAATGAAGAACAAAGTGTTTTATAATGGCGAACGATAATACCTCTTAATCTTTGCATCTACCTGAGCTGATATAATGAAAGTGGGGTGAAGGGTATGGCCAGGTAGTACACTCAACTTTCTATTAGGCCGCCATTTAATTCAGTTGATTCTGAGAAGGGAGGACAGAAAATTTGTCAATATTTTGACATTGTGGTTTGTATGTAAGTGTTATTTAATTTATGATCTTTGTGTTATTTCTTGGAACTGTTACAACTAGAAAATGAGACTCTTGTGAAAAGTTTTCGTTGAAACCTAATAAAGATTGTGGAAGAAAAGGACATTTCTCGTTTATCTTAATATATTTCTTTTAAATAATAAAGATGAAAAGCATTTAAATAATCAAAAAGCAAATGAAATACGTCAATCAGTTTGTCATATTCCAGCTCTGCACAATTGTCGGTATACAGAGTGTTAATTTGAAAAGGTGCCACCTTCAATATCTCAGCCGCCTTGAATGTCAGAAGGAATGCAAAAAAAAATAATCTTTTGTTCGTAGGTGGACATTAGATACGATTACTTTCAATCAATTTGTATCTCATGAGCGTGAAGACAACAAGCCCTAAGATATTAAATGGGAAGAGGGTTGAGCAACACCTCCTTTTGAACGTAATTCGCTTGCTTTTTCAAAAAATGCCGTACATTCGACTTTTTTGTTATTACTTTCGAAAAACAGAAAAAAGTAGGATCGTTACAAAGACAAGATTTGCAATAAAAAATAAAAAATTTCGACCATAAAAGATTTTCGAAATGTGCATTATTTTGATGAGACTTCCAAAAATATTCAAATACATATATTGAGATATAAATAAAAGCTGAGCAGAAATAAAGATGGATAACACTGAAATTAAGCAAATGATCAAGATCTAAATTTAATATTTATGATATTAAACAAAGAGTGCCATGATGGCTAACAATAATCCTTTTCCTCTGCGCATCTACCTGAGTCAGTTTGATGGAGGAGGGGGTAAGGGGTATGAGCAGGTAATAGACTTAACCCTTCTTATGGAATCAGTACTCAAGCGACTTCCAGACTCGATAGAATTGACGAAGTGAAGAAGGTTTATTTCCTGAAGTTTAGCTTACATTCATTTTAAATCGAAATGGGTAAAACTGTGAAGGAACAAAATTGCGTAGGGAATATCAGATTTTTGAAACATCCGAAAGCAAATGCTGAGGACATGAGAAGAACTCTGTATATGAAGAATGTTCAGAAAGTGGAGAATTTGAAAACTGAGGAATTGGCTGATATGGTGAATATACGTTCAGAAGTTGTTGAAGATCCCGAAATTCAATCGGCAGAAGATCAGGCGTCCAAATCTTCCGAAGAAAAGAATAGAGAAAAAATTCGTAAGGAGTATCTAGATATTTGCTTGAAGAAAGCTGCAATGATGAAGAAAATATTGGATATAATAGTTACACGGAGAAAGAAGGGCTTGAAAGTAAAGAATTTCAATCAATCGGATGTAGTGGTGAAGCAAAAATTCACTGTTTTGCCTAGACACCACTATTTTGAATTCGAAATTCCATCTCGTGCATATGAGTCGGAATTATACGAATAATAATGATAAAACCAATTGACTAAATATAATTTTATGAATGATGATGAAAACTCAGAACTAAAAAAAACAAACATTCTATAAAAAACATGTTAAAAATGAACAAAAGGTAAAAATGAAAAAAAAAATTCTGTAGCTTAGAAAACATTAGACCCCAAAGTAGATTCTGTAAATAGTTCCAAATGAAAATAATGATCACTGAAATTTCGGTATGGATAAATAAAATAATATTCCTAAAACCGGTATGGTTGTAATTTTTATAATTTCGAATTCATTATCAATTCAATTAAAAGTAGAAAGTTCGAATCACTAGATTCTTCACTTTTTCACGTTTCGAACAAAGTCCAAGTAATGGACAATTGTGTAATGAAGCAACTGTGAGTTGAAGTATCAAATTTAGCTATCTCAAGACTTACTTTTTTTTACGGAAAACTACTTTTTTTATCTTTAAGTAATATCTTTTTCAATTGTTTCATATATTTTACAGTGACTGATTATTTTAATAGTTTCGCCAATTTTCTGTTTAGAGACTAACCCTTAATTAACACTCGATTTATATCAAGTTCTTCATCTCGAAGTTTTCTAGTAGAAATCAATGAAATATTCATCACATCATTGAAATGAATCCCAGAAATCAGTTTGTACTGAATTTCCATACAGGCTCAGCATAAGTCTGGAATAAAATTAATATTTTTGCAAGCAATTATTCAAAAGAGAACCTGTCAACTCCTTGATATGACAGCATATACCCTGGACGAGCTCGATAGAAAGTTCACGGTTGTATTTTCTCGGAATTTTGTGAATGTCACTCTCTTGAAAAAATATGAAGTCAATAGTTCTTCTTCAATTTTTTTCCACAGCAAAAATTAATATATTTAAAAACTGATCTCTCGTATTTTCCATACAAATAACTAGATTTGGTATGCCTTCAATCAGTTTGTATAAACGTCAATCACGTTCGTCACATATTCTTGACTTCATATTTCCCGAAGTGATTCGACATTGTGATAAAATACGTAATTACTAAGACTTTTACTTAGAACAGACAACATAGCGTTGATTTAAAATCCAAAAATGTTTTGACAAGCGTCATAACCCCAAATTTTCGTTTTATGCAAAGTAGAATGTGTCAAATTTCCATGGCCAACCGAGTGCTAAAATAAATGTGAATGGAGTGTACATTCATCCAATTGTTAAAATGACAAGGTATTTCTATGATGACAATTTCGAAATTGTCGCGAAAATTTTAGTGTGGTCTCTGACTGAATGTATTATTTTTCAACGAGTGAATTTTCGCTTCAGCATGTATCGCTAAACACCTCGCATCAATCTCCATATATCTCAAAAACGTTTGAACGTAGAAAAAATTGCTTGGCACAAAATTTGTAGAAAATGTTATGCTCTACAACTTTTATAATGAATGGGAAAAAGATTCGAAGACCTTGTGACCTTTATGGAAAATTCAAGAGAGAATCGAAAAGCAGGAAAAAGTATTAAATTTTGTTTCTTATGTTATATTCATGTGAAAAGCTACATATGATACATTTTTGAAATTAGCAAAAAAAATTGCATCAAGATAAAAGAACTTTCAACCATAGTTTACATTTGAAAAATCAGAAACCCCTATCGTATCTCGAAAATGACTGTATCGAAAAATTTGATGATATCATATTCAAACTCCTCATAAAAAAGTGCCTGTAGAATGTAACAACGGATTTGGAATATGAGTTCAAACAAGCGAGTTATTCAGCTTCATTGAAAGGGACAATTTTTCAATTTTCGTTCATAACTCAAAATCTATGAACGCTAGGCTGTATCTGTTTTCAGTTTTGGATTAGTCAAGAAAAAAGGACTCGAGAATGTGTCGTCCGTTTTCTTCTAGCTTCTATAGTTCGCGAGAACCCTTCAGCAGACAACGAATTTTGCCTACCCTGTACAGAGTGTCAGAGTTGAAGTGTTCCTATATCTTATGGTGAAAATTAAACGAACTAGAGAAAAAAGTTGAATACAAAACTTGTCTGTAATCAATTGATTTGATTATTTTTCATAACTCACTTTAATACAGGGTGCTCTGTTTTTTCCCAGTTGGTATCAATAAATTCTTAAATGGAAAACCATGTATATTATTGCATTTTTGAATTCCTTGTCAAATTTTAAGCTAACTTTGGTATGACAACCATGGTCTTATATAGCTCCGATTCTGAGATATTCGACTTTTTCCTAAAATTTTGACAGCTGTAGGTGCTCACTAAAATAGCTGATACTAGTTTACTAATGAATGTATCGAAACCAAATTTTGCCCAGTTCTTGACAACATATTTGATCGTACGTTACATCTCTATTTGTAGCAATCTGATGTACAGGGTCTTCAAAAATTAAAGTTTAAATTTCAAATATAAGTTCAATCAAAACATAATTTTTTCAAATGGCAACCTATATTTGTTTCTTATTTTTCATGTAGATCAGGTTAAATTGAGCAAAAAATATATCCAAACTTTTTCTGTAAAGTGAAGAGTTTCAGAAATAAGGACGAACAAATGCATTTTCCCGTGAGAACCAACGATAATTATTAATTAGCCTTGCTTGTATACAGTTGGCTTTGATTTTTTGATGAATTTATTCAACTAGATTGACTAATGAAAGACATAAAGAATCTTTCACTCAGTACTCGCTTTCAATAAAACTAAATTTATATGAAGACTCAACTAACAGATAAATTTTTCTCAAAAAAATCAAGTAGTTGTCTGACTACACAGAAGAAAACTCAAAAATACCCAATTGGATAAGTGCAAGTTTATATTGTTACCATATTATATCAACTTGATTAATTATATTATATCGCTGGTTCTTACGGGAAAATGCACTTTTTCGTCCTTATTAGGGGAGACTGGGGAGGGTTGATACGTTTTTTGGAATTTTTATTCTGGAAACTGAATTATATGAAGAAGCAGGACTTTTCTTATATTATATAATTCTTCAATTAATCCTTCAACAAAATAAATATAGAAGTCTCAAAACATAAACATCTTATTCTGTACAGAACGTTGAACACAAAAACATGCAAACTGTCTCAAGCCTCCCCACATATGGGAGGATTGATACGATGTACTGGGAGAGTAATCGAGAGGATTATTAACCTCAGTAGGTAGGTCAGCAATGATACTGGCTTGCTTTGGTCCCATAGGTGTAGAAAAATCAGGAAATGGCCAATTAGTCACTTCCACACAAGAAAAGTCGGCCTCGTTAAATACATGGGGATTGTACGGATAAATTCCAGTTGTTAAAAATCCCTTTGATATGTTGGTGGTGAAAACGCCTTCATGTAGGCCTATCCAACTAGCTACGGAATATTTTTTGAAGATGATACATGTATCAGGCCTCCCCACGACAAATGTCTCAAACCTCCCTGAAAGCAATTTTTAAAGTGATTTATGTTTTCATCTTATACTCATATATTTTGAAAAGCGAATTAAACTGTAAATTGAGTAGTTTTAAGCATATTTCCCAGTGACATGTTTGTTTATGCCGAAGAATTAATACATGATCATAAAACCCTTAGGTAACTTGAGTAAAAACTTACAATTTCTCACCTCGAAACACTCTTCGTTGAATATTTCACAAACAAACTACTGTTAGCCTTACAGATTAACGTCACGCAATGCCCTCTGCCAAAGAATAGTGTTCACTAGTATAATACTTTTGAAAACGGCTACAGATCGCGGATATAAGCCTGTATCAAGCCTCCCCATGTATCAATGCTCCCTAGTTTCCCCTACTTATTACTGAAACTATTCACTTTATAGAAAAAATTCAAATAGATTTTTTGCTCATTTTTACCTGCTCCATATGATGAACAAGAAAAAAATATAGGTTGCCATTCGAAAAAATTAAGTTTTGATTGAACTTCTATTTGAATCTTTAACCCTAAATTTCTGAAGACCCTGTATATCAGATTGCTAAAAATGAAGATGTAACGTATGATCCAATATATTGACAAGAGCTGGGCAAAATTTGGGTTTGATTCATTCATTAAAAAACTAGTATCACCTATTTTGGTGAACACCTACAGTTGTCAAAATTTTAGGAAAAAGTCGAATATCTCAGAATCGGTGCTATGTAGGACCATGGTTGTCATAACAAAGTTACCTTAAAATTTGACAAGGAATTCAAAAATGCAATAATATACAGGGTGTTCCATTTAAAATAAGAAAGTTGATACCAACAGGGGAAAAACGGAGCACCTTGTATTAAGGTGGGTTATAAAAAATAAAAGTTCAATCGATAACAGACAAGTTTTGTATTCAACTTTTTCTTCTAGCTCCTTCAGTTTGCACAATAAGGTATAAGGACACTTTAACTCGGACACCCTGTACAAGTCACAGACTAAACCTCCATGTTACTCCAGACTTACGCCCAACCATCATGAGCAGCCTTTAGCCGATAGCATCTATGCAGAGTCACGCAGTCTTATAATTTCACACGTTCTTCCAGAAGACGAATAGCCAGCTTTTTCGGATTCAATAAAAATTTCATCAGACAAATCAAGAATTCCATACATTCCAAAGTGAGACCGTGAAATGCGCTCGAAGAGGCGGAATGATGGAAATTATATTCCGCTTATTTTGAATGCTGCGAGGACCGATTCGAAGCAGAAAGCCATCATAAATTTCCCAAGATCCGCCAACACATAATAGTACTGCGAAATTAATCATTCTCCATCAAAATATCACGAGTTTGTAGGGAATGCTGCAATTAAATCACAAGTGAAAACTGGAGCTAACCTTATCATTCTTTTTCTGCTTACTCAAAATTATACGGCGAACTACGAGGATGTATTGATATCTAGTTAGCCTAGTTCCATGCATAAAAAAAATATTGCGTTACCATAGCAACGGACAATAACTCATTAGAAGTGTCAGTGTGAAGTTTGAGGTCAAAAAAGTGTGGCATTCATTGTAGTTGGGGAGCCGAAGAGGGAAATTCGGAATTTACTCGAGCGTGTCAGATTAATATAAGGGGACATACCTTGGACCCTGTAGAGTACCTCTACCAAAAATTAGACCTGTATATAGGGGGAACTGTCAAGGACAGCCTCTCAGAATAGTAAAAAAAAAACGATCGTTGTACATACTCGAGCGTGTCAGATTAAGATATATGTGGTTAATTACATGTTGAAAAGTATATATTCTCTTAATCTGACAATTTGAGCGTGTCGAAAATGTGTGGGAGGGCGCCAAAGTTACAAAAAAAAACGTCACGTGTACATTCTCGAGCGAGGTGGCGTTTTTTCTTATTTTGAAGCTAATGATTCCAGAATAACGGAAAATAAATGATCCGACAGTTTTAGCAAGCCGAAACAATAAAAATTGGCCATAAAGGTCACAAAATCCGTTTTTTTGAATTATCTCTTTCCCCGGGCTTCAAATCTTTTTCGCATTCATTATGAAAGTTGTAAAGCATATCTATTTTCTACAAATTTTGTCGCAAGCATTTTTTTCTACGTTCAAACTTTTTTGAGATATATGGCGATTAATGCGAGGTGTTTAGCGATACATGCTGAAGCGAAAATTCACTCGTTGGAAAATAGTACATTCTAAGGTTCAGTCAGAGACAGCATTAAAATTTTCGTGACTAATTTCGAAATTGTCATCATAAAAATACCTTGTCATTTTGACAATTGGATGAATGTAGATTAGACTGGGATTCTACATTGACTTTGCCCTTTCGCATGTGTGGCTGAGCTCCTCGCCCTTATTGCCCTCTAACTCGAGAACGGTTAAGGGTATGTAAAATTGCTTCAGGCAAAAGTTTTGTAGAATTTTATCATATACGACTTTCAAAATGAATACAAAAACGATTAGAGGTACAGGCAGGAAAATATTCGAAAAAAAGGGATTTTTATCATCTTCAAAGTGTCGGATTAAGAAAATCCCCCCCGGATTAGTGTCAGATTAATGGGTCAACACGTCTGCAACACCCAGATTAACCATCTATATGAAAATCTGACACGCTCGAGTATGTACAAGTAACGATTTTTTTTTACATTTTCAAAGGACCGCTGTGACCTTGCGTCACGTCCAAATTGTCAGTCCCTTGAAAAGTAGCTTTCTTTGGGTCCAATTAACATATCCTCCAAAAATCTGACACGCTGGAAATTTTTTTTTTACCATTTTCAACACTACGGTCAGTCCCACCGCTCAAACTGTCAGACTAACATGAATTCATTATCAGAGACATGTAGGGCATATGCAGTATCTTAAGCTGACAGGCTCGAGTTTGTACACCTGACGATTTTTTTTTACATCTTTGAGACCCTGCAGACGCTTTCCTCACCGCTGAAAGTGCATACATCATTGAACGTTTTTTTCTTTCTTCCATCTAATCTTCAAAATCTACTAGGTCTCCACGACGCTGTAGTAAATCCCGATTTAGCATCGTCGGCTCCCCAACTATTGGACTATTTTCGTCATCCTGAAATATTCTCTCCAACGATTCGCTAAAGCATTTACGGGCCTAGTTCAGGGATTATCCTGTTTTCATCTGAAAATGGTTTTCTTTTCAGTCATACTTTATTCCGAAAAGAGATCCTCACAATTAAAATTCAATTTTCATATATATTGGTATTTTTTACAGATTCCAATCGAAAGCTGCAAGATGTTTTGGTGGAATTCTGCGGGACAGGACCTCCATATAAGCATAATCCGGATGGGGTGAGTAAAAAAACAATGAAAAAATAATCACTTGACAAACACTGAAGTAAGACAGAACTAAACCCGATATGATACATCTAAATCAGCGTTTTCTCGCACAAAAAAACTCATCGTTAAACAACTTGAAATGGGACAGAAAAATTGAGACCAATAGAATTAGCGAGTTTAGAAATAATCGCCCAAAATACTACATAACAAAAAAATACTGCATCCTAAGATTTCATCAGTCATACCAGTCAAATATGTCACAGTTCAATTCTAAAAGGAACCATAGAGTTGATTTAGAAATCATAAGAATAAGGTATCACTCTCGATTTCATGTTCCTCTCAACGAAGACGAATATACAAAATAAAATAGGAAATAAGTGTTCAATTTGCTGTAAGAGATCCGCTGCTGAAATATCGATTGTCGCCACCCCATGCGAAATCCGCTGTCAATCAACTCGTTAAAGTGGTATAGGGTTGTGACAAAGATTCCGCTTTGGTAGTGATATCCATGAGGCAAACGAGACGAGACTTCAGTGTAGTCTCGTACGAATATTTGAAACCTAATATCGATTATCATACCGAATTAAGTAATCTAACAATAAGTTTCATTTCATGTCCACCGAGTACTTTATATTTCGTATATAATATCTGTGTCAACGGAGTCAAGTCAGGGAATTTTTTGTGTTCTTGGGATACAGACATATATTCATAGATGTAGGAAAAATCATCACTATTTGAGTCTGCATGGAAATAATCTTATCACAGAACAACTATACATTCACATTCATTTTAGCAGTCGGATGGCCATGAAATAATTTTCTCAAGTTTTTGTACCTATACTTCATTCACTTTTATTTTAGCAGTCGGTTGGCCATGGAAATTTGACACATTTCACTCTGTATACATAGACTTATAGACATGGACTGTGTCTTCCCTTTATATCTATGCATGAAATACGGTCAAAAAAAGTGACAGAGAGAAACGCACGTCGGGAATGCAGTTGTCTTTTTCTAGAATTTTAAATTGGTCTACACTCAGCTCTATGTGAACAAAAAAGAGACAGGTAAATTCCCGACGATCATTTCTCTCTTTCTATAAAAAAAGCCAATTTCATGCTGACATTGCTCAGTCCATGTCTCTATGTCTATGTCTGTATAGTACGAAAATGTGGGGTTATGAAGCTTGTCAAAACATTTTTGGGTTTTAAATCAACGCTATGTTGCCTGTTCTACGTAAAAGTTTCTATTATTACGTATTTTATCACAATGTCGAATCTCTTCGGAAAATATGTGACGAACATAATCGAAGTTTATACAAACTGATTGAAGGCATACCAAATCCAGTTATTTGCATGGAAAATACAAGAGATCGGTATAATATCATAATATGCACTAGCTTGAGGAGAGTTAATGTTCGTTATCTTCTTTGGCTTACATCATTTGTAGATTTCAAAAATATTAACCCGAAGATGAAATGCATATGATGCAGTGGTTGGTAATGGGTATCTCCCGAAGGAATTAACAGATAATTACAAGAATGTTAAATTCTTCAACAAAAATCATCTTGCATCAATATTAGTAAAAGGAATTGAAGGAAGTTTCAAGTTAAGATGAACTTCACCTTTGAACAAAAATTTCACATGAATAAGCAATTAATAGGACAACTGGCGCGTATTTGTAGCTATTTATCTTAATACATTGATACAATTATAATAATTAGGTATTTATTGTTACCTTAAGACATTTACAATGTATAGGACAAGTCAAATGAAGAATAGAAAAATCCATTTTAGGAAACTTATTCTCCGATGACATTTATCGAAAATCCTGTAGTTAACTTTTCGCATTCACTCAAACATTAAATTGTCAAATGCCACCACTTTTTTGGGTCTCCCAATAGAAGGAAATTCTTTGTCATCCTCTTCATTCACAAACTTTCTGATTGTGGAAATATTCAGCTGAAATATAAGTCGTTTAGTTTCAGATGAAACATTATATGAATTCTCTTACATTGAATATGTTCGCTACCGTCTGACGTATTGTGGATTTTAGAATATCAGGTATAACTATTTGAATGAGCGTACCTGAATTCTAAATAGCACTTCCTGAAACCCTGTCTCTTTTTTCAATCACTTTCGGCATTTTCGTAATATAAATTGATATTTATTGTGGCAACGGCGTTATGACATTAACGACATTTCATGAGTGCCAGCCTAACTTCGTTCTAGTTACAAAAACTTGAGAAAATTATTTCATGGCCAACCGACTGCTAAAATAAATTTGAATGAAGTAGAGAACGGAGTAAGGTTGGCACTCATGAAATGTCGTTAATGTCATAACGCCGTTGCCACAACTAATATCAATTATCATTACGAAAATGCCGAAAGTAATTTAAAAAAAAAACAGGGTTCCAGGAAGTGCTATTCAGATTTCAGGTTCGCTCATTCAAATAGTTATACCCTGATATTCTAGAATCAACAATACGTCAGAGGGTAGCGAACATATGTAAGAGAATGTAAGAGAATTTATATAATGTTTCATCTGAATCTAAACGACTTACGGCCGGTTTCATAATAAAACCTAAAGTCCCTTTAATTTTAAAGCTTCCTGTAACCCTACTAAAAATGACAGTAAAGGAAGCTTTAAGCTTAAAGTGACTTTAAATTTGATTATGAAACTGGACGTTATATTTCAGCTGAATATTTCCACAATCAGAAGATTGTGAATGATGAGGATGACAAAGAATTTCCTTCTATTGGAAGACCTAAAAAAGTGGTGGCATTCGAGAAAAAAGACAATCATTGCGGATTCTAGTTACGCACAACTAATGAGCATTCTTTATTTCTTGAAATTGTCAACAATCTTAGGCCGAAATCTTCAATTTTCATCTTTGACCTGTATTAGTTGGGGAGCCAACGATGCTATAACGGGATTTACTCGAGCGTCGTGGAGACCTATTGGATATTGAAGATCAGATGGGAGTAAGAAAAAAGGTTCTGTGATGTATGCACATTCAGTGGTGATGAAAGCGTCTGCAGGGTCTCAAAGTTGTAAAAAAAAATCGTCAGGTGTACATACTCGAGAGTGTCAGATTAAGATACTGTATATGGCCTACGTGTCTCTGATAATGAATTCATGCTTATCTGACAGTTTGCGCGGTGGGACTGGCCGTACGGAAGAGTTGAAAATGGTAAAAAAAAATTTCCAGCGTGGCAGATTTTTGGAGGATATGTTAATTGGACCCAAAGGAAGCTACTTTTCAAGGGACTGACAATTTGGACGTGACGCAAAGTCACAGCGTACCTTTGAAAATGTAAAAAAAATCGTTACTTGTACATACTCGAGCGTGTCAGATTTTCATACAGATGGTTAATCTGCGTGTTATAGACGTGTTGACCCATTAATCTGACACTAATCAGGGGGGGTTTTCCTAATCTTGCACTTTGAAGATGATAAAAATCCCCTTTTTTCGAATATTACCCTCCCTGTACCTGTAATCGTTTTTGTATTCATCATGGAAATTGTAGATAATAAAATTCTACACAACTTTTGTCTGAAGCAATTTTACATACCCTTAAACATTCTCGAGTTAGAGGGCGATTAGTGCGAGAAGCTTAGCCACACATGCGAAAGGTCAAGGTCAATGTAGAATCCCAACCTAATCTACAATTGTCAAAATGACAAGGTATTTCTATGATGACAATTTCGAAATTAGTCATGAAAATTTTAGTGTTGTCTGTGACTGAACCTTAGAATGTACTATTTTCCAACGAGTGAATTTTCGCTTCAGCATGTATCAAACACCTCGCATTAATCGCCATATATCTCAAAAACGTTTGAACGTAGAGAAAATTGCTTGGGACAAAATTTGTTGAAAATGTTATGCTCTACAACTTTTATAATGGATGCGAAAAAGATTTGAAGCCCAGGGAAGGAGATAATTCCAAAAAACTGATTTTTGTGATCTTTATGTCCAATTTTTATTGTTTCGGCTTGCTAAAACTATAAGATTATATTTTTTCCGTTATTCTTGAATCATTAGCTTCAAAAATAAGGAAAAATGCCACTGCGCTCGTTTTTTCCTACTATTCTGACAGGCTGTCCTAGACAATTCGCCCAATATACGGGTCTAATTTTTGGTAGAGGTACTCTAGAGGGTCCAAGGTATGTCCCCTTATATTAATCTGACACGCCCGAGTAAATCCCGAATTTCCCTCTTCGGCTCCCCAACTATATTTCGAAAGCTAGTCATACTATTTTGGTCGTGTCTATGGGCACCATTGCCAGGAATGACAAAATACCAAAAATTCAGGAGAATTAACCGATAGTTTTTCTCCACCGACGTATTTCTGATCAGAATCTGATGATTTTCCATTGATGCCTTGCTCCAAGAACTGCTTATACTCCCCTTCATATCGAGTTGAGTTAATTTCGATACTTGAATCGTTTGAACTCTGTATGAAATATGCAAAATTACTGCTAATTCACCCAGGCATCGAAAAAGCATTTTACTGCGACAGATCTCGGAAATACCGATCAATCAGGAGCACATCTTATTAAGACGAACTTTTCCAATCAATCTTCAGAAAAGTTTCCTCGTAGCTTAATGCTAGGTTTACGTCACAATTCTAATATGATTGGATTGATGAAACACATAATCAATCATAATATCAGACATGCTCTTCGTGTCGTGGGAGTATGTTGTTCGCTGATTAACCAATATTGGACAATCATAAAACCTCTATGAATATTGGAAATGTTACGTTGGATCTTGTTGCTAACATGTTGACGTTGATACTGTTATATGCATCTTGAGAAATTGGCAATTGGAGAAATTGAATTACTGAAATAACTTCTGATCGAACAAAGAAGAGCAATTCTAGGATATCGAAAATATAAGTGGTTATTCATTGATTTGGTCGTAATATCATTTTTCTCGTCATTACGTCATTTATCATCTCATATTTTTTCCTAAGAAATACTCCTTTTTACGCCGCAACAGTAATTGAATATTTTGAAGAAGTTTGAGAGATATCGATGATATAGTGAGTGACATGGAAATAGAACACCCAGTCGAGTTTTTGATTTGTTCATATATGAGGATGTATTGATATCCACTCAGCCTAGACCAGTTCCAAGAATTAAAAAAATATTGCGTTACCATAGCAACGAATTATAACTCATTAGAAGTGTCAGTGTGAAGTTTGAGGTCAAAAAAGTAAACCAGAGTTACGCAATAAATCAAAAGAAAGAAGATGTCCACCGAAATTGGATACCCGGCATGGATAGTTACCAACCAGATCTGACCGCTGCTGTATTCTTCTCGAGTCCCCATTATAACTGTGGACCGAAGACCTCCACTGTGACCTGTCTAACGCTAGTTGTTCCCAGTTATGATTGGCATTAACTGATTTTAGGGATTGATGTAGTATATGCTTAAACCGCTTATACTGACAAATTGTCAATATAGTGTCAGAGGTTTTTTGAATTTCTTTCTCGTTTTTTCAATTTTCTACTGAATAACCACTGGTATATCTATAGGAGATGATTTCCCAACATAAGGGTCCTGTAGCGTTCCTCGAACAACTGAAGAACAGAAGAATCGTCACTTGGAAGATTAGAACTGGTCGAAAGACCCTTCCAGTCAAAAGCAAGATTTGGCTATTATTAATTTAATACTGAAGACATTTCTAACGACGAGGGTGATCCTCCACCAAGATCAGCAGAAGGTTTTTGACGCAGAGATGATATTCCTCCCAGTGCAATTGAAGGACAAGTTATGTACCTATAATTATTTATTTTTTCTTCATTCATCATCAAGTCTTCGAATAAGTTTTGATGAAAGCTTTATTATTTACTTTTTTCCTCGTTTTCTGCTCTGTTTCTTTGTTTCAGATATTATTTCGAAATGGAAAGAGGATAAAGAAATTTTTATATCAATGGAAAAGAAGCCCTTCAGTATTAAAAGCTTATTCTGTAAACAAATTTGTCATCGCTACACTACTCATAGGGAGACAGGGTTTTTTACTGAGGTTTTTCCCTAAGCTATTGTATTATACTCCAAATTGTATGGTACCCCGTTACACCAACCTTTGCTAAAACTCATACATATGCTTTATTGTTTGATAACCAAAAATGTATTGCTTACATTCAAAAGAATATATATTACTGGCCTCCTGGTTTTCGAGCTCCCTCTGTGAATTCTCTATACAGAGTTTTTTTGGGGAGTCTTGTGTCTTGCATCCTCAGAATGTGGCCGCTTCATCTGAGTCGGACCCTCGTTACTTGTTCTCAATTGTTATAAAACTCGCGCGCTGCAAGACTTCTGCATTTGAAACTTTGTGGAATCATTTCATGTGCATTATTTTTCTTAGATAACGTTGTTGCTTTTGTTCAATTTGTTTTAGATGTCGCGTTTAGGGCGTCCAGCTTTGGCTTCCGTGAAGAAGCATTGGGAGGACGACTGCTTTGTAAACAGCTATCTTGGTCTTTATATTGAGGTCGTGATTTTGAAACACTCTGTCCTTCCAGAATACCCGTGATGCCAAATTGATACGGTTGTGTATTTCCGTGTCCAGGTTAGCTCTAGTAACATTGAAATGAAGCCTTATTCAATCTGCTTGTAACTTTTTCCGAAAAAGTATCTTTCCATACAAAATAGTGATTGATAGGTTAGGTTAGGTGAGGTTAGGTAGTAGTTCAAGTTAGGTTAGGTCAACTCAATGAAAGGAATGCTTCTCACACATCCAAATAAAGCATTATTGAATCAGCTTGAACGTTTTCGCAAAAAAGTCCTTACAAAATAATGGTTGATAAGTTGATGTCATCAATGTTTACATTTTGGTAACATCATTGACTATTAAACTCAATACTCAATGGTAACATCAAGTGATTCAAGGAAAGAATTGCGTTCAGTCACAAAACATCAATCTTCAAAGTTTGAATTCCTAGTTCACGAGAAATTTTTCTCAATGCACGTTACAAAAAAAAAAAATTCTACCATGAAATTTCAACGACCATGTTTGAATACCTCACTCCTTAATATGTCACCACTAGGAAAGAATTGAACCTTTCGGTCAAATCAATCGTTCGATAAGCTATGAAGTGTGGCGTGTTTAATTGAAACATCCTGTATTTTGCCAAACAACGACTCATTTCGTTCAGGGCTGCTATTACACGAGAACGAATCAAGTAGACGAATGGCGGAACTGCAACACAGACAGGAAATGAAGAGATGCTGCACGTGAACTTGAGGGAGATTAAAAAGATTTTATATAAGTAAGATTCATTACCTGTTATATGGTGCTTGACGCAATGGGAGAGAGGAACTCTAATTGAGAAATATGACGCCAATTCGGATGCAGTTTGGGTAGCGTATCAAGGAATCGCCTGGATTTCCTATTATCATCCTGCTTCTAACAGTAGGTACATAAGGTTTATTCATAATCCTATGATATATGATACTCGTGTATGAAGTTTCAGCTATAAAATTATATTTGGGCTTGCGAGCAGGTGCCTATAGTTATTTACAGGTGTAACATCGTGTACTCAGCACACTCGTCGTGTTCAATGAAGGAGAGGCTGTCCACTGAACAAGGAAGGATGTTATACAGGAGTTATAAAGAGTACACGGTGGGCTAAATTCGTTGTTTACTGCGGGGATCTCTAGTGCTATAAGAGCTAGAAGAAAACGGATGACACATTTCCGAGCCCTTTTTCGGAGAAACAAAGAATGGTTAAAACCTTAGCCTCCTACGATTTTTAGTTTTTGAGTTATTTAAAATAGAAATTTTCATAACTTTTTTGTCTTTGAAGTTACAGATCTGAAACTTGAACCTTCTACAGGCTTTATTTTAAGTAGAATCCACTGAAAAGCTCAAAATATTTTTTCATTTTGAATCATTAGGCGAACTTTCGTTTTTTGAAATGCACTCTTTTATTGAATTTGTTTTTTTTTATTGGAAAAGAATATTTCTTCAGTAGATTCTACGTATAAGTACCTAAGAAGGTTCCTGTTTCAGATCTGTAACTTCAAAGACAAAAAAGTTATGAGAACTTTTCGAAATCGTCAAAATCTCAATCATCTATATTAATAAAAGAGGATCTATGGTTTACTTCAAAATGCTTTATTGTTCAAACGATCGCACCTAATTGGACAATTCTTTTTTTGTTGTGTTTATTATTGTTAGGGCAAGGTTTATATAACAAAATATTCCCAAAAAAAATTGTACAGTACAGAAAAAAGGCATTCCTTTTTCTTACGACCAATCGAGCAATCACGATGAGTTAGTTATTATTATCTACCCTAGAAATAATTTAAATGGCAAAACTAGGTTTGCCGGGTCAGCTAGTTTTTGATAATATCTCAAAAAAGGAAAAATCGTAGGAGGTTACGGTTTTCGCCATTCTTTGTTTCTCTGAAAAATAGTACGGAAATGTGTCATCCGTTTTCTTCTAGCTCTTATAGTTCTCGAGAGCCCCTCAGTAGTCTTACCCACCATGTACATACTCAGCGATAGAGTAGGACTAGCTGTGTGCGGATTGTCTATAAAAAATTAACTTCTGGCTTACCCCAGAAAGCTACAGGGTGATTTTCGAAATTAATGGAAATACTGAGACCATTTCATCATGAAATCCAAATTTATCAAAGGAATTTATGAAAACTTGGGACGATATTGACACACTGTAATGAAGTTTCATTTTTTGGAAAAAAATTCATCCTCATGTTAGAGAAGTGGTCGACCACAGAAGAAAACCCCAGAGTTATTTAGCAATGTTGAAAATCTGATCATAGAAGCTCTACTAACCTAGGTTCGTGTTTTATCTCAACTGACTGGAATCTCTGTTGGAATCTGCCGCACCATTTCGAGAAAAATAAATCAATTTGTTTACATGAAAATTGACAAGTTAACAAAAAATTGAAAAGTTTGATAACCTACCGTTGTAGCATTGAAAAAATTTGCATTTTGGTATGCATTAGTCAAGGGCAAATTCTGGGACCTTTTTTCCTTGATAGAACTTTAACAGCAGAATATTGTGTAAAATAAATTACGAGGATGTATTGATATCTAGTTAGTCTAGACCAGTTCCATGCATAAACAAATATTGCGTTACCATAGCAACGAACAATAACTCATAAGAAGTGTCAGTGTGAAGTTTGAGGTCAAAAAAGTAAACCAGAGTCACACAATAAATTAAAAGAAAGAAGATGTTCACCGAAATTGTGAAAATCGAAATTGGAGTATCGAGCAATCATCAAGTACCTGTTTTAAAAAGGGTTAAGAGGTAAGTAGAGTTACGAAGATATATGCTTAATACCCTTGGTGGTCAATGTCCTTCGTATGCGACCGTGAACAACTGGACTGCAAGCTTCAAAAGAGGTAAATTTTCCATTGAAGTTGATGACCGATCGGGAAGGCCAGTTTCTGTGTCAGCCCCCGAAAATATCGATGCAGTTCATGACATGATTTTATCAGACTGTCGTTCGTATTGGGCTAAAACTGAAGGATTGAATAGTTCATACGAACGCGTTCATCATATAGTTCACGTCAATTTGAACATGAGAAAAATTGCTGCAAAATGTATCCCCAAATGTTTGAATGTTGACCAAAAGCGTGCAAGGGTAGAAGCATCGCGTTCGATCTGTGCTCGATTTGAAAACGATGTAGACTTCTTAAACCGAATTGTTACTATGGATGGCACTTGGGTATATTTCTACGACTCAGAAACAAAGGAACAATCGATGGAATGGCGACACTCTGGTTCTCCAAGACCTAAGAATTTTCGTGTCCAAAAATCTGTTCGAAAAGTTCTTGCTTCAGTTTTTTGGGATTGCCATGGAGAAATCATGATTGATTTTGTTAATGAGGGTAGAACAATAACCAGAGATTACTATTCGACATTACTGACCACTGTACGGAAAAAAATTAAAGAGAAAAGACGCGGAAAGCTATCTAAAGGTGTTTTATTTTTGCAGAACAACGCCCTTGCACACAAATCTTATGTTATCATGCAAAAAATTCGTGATTTAGGTTTTGAATTACCAGAACACCCCCTTATTCACCAGATTTGGCTCCATACGACTATAATCTCCTTCCTCAACTGAAAAAAAGTTTAAAAGGTCGTAAATTTTCTTCCAACAAGGAGGTAATAAAATCTGTGGAGGTCTGGTTTGCAGGGCAACCCGAAAAATTTTTTTTTGAAAGGTCTAGAGACGTTGCAGGTTCGCTATAATAAATGTATCCAATCAAGAGGAGAATATGTTGAGTAACAAAACATTTTGACATTGAAATATTGTCTGGTTCTATAGTAGGCTAAGAGTTTTTTAATATATCCTCGTATAATGCCTTTTCATAGCTAATTTTATCTATTTCATTTATGATTTTCTAGATTTCTTTTGTGAAACGATTTACCTTGACCAGTCCTACTGTTAAAAAATCGAGGGTGTTATGATTTTTAATTAAAGAGTAGTGGACTGTATTAAAAGATAATTGAGTTGGAGATGGTATAAAAACATTTATTGAGTATCATTCACAATCATAAAATGAATATGTCACCTGCATGAAGCTAATACAGTACAAAACAACTAATATTAACCACATCTATAAACTCAGAGAGACAATATCCAATTAAAAACAAGAGATGGTCCAGAGCAGTTCAAATGAGAAGTCACTTGATGTCAGACTTAGACGTTGAGGAGTTCAATAAATTCAATATCAACACAACGGTTACACAGTGATAGGGCAATCAATTGAAAATTGATTGCGAGAGCCTCCTTTTTCTATCAGAAAACGCGAAGGTTAGAATACTGAATTTTAAAGAGAAGACGCGAGAGTACAGAGAAATAGGCCCGAGGTGAAACTGCAATGTCTAAGTCTGATCATCAACGAGAAATCGATACATTAAATTTGAGTTGATCAATAATGTTAATGTTAGTATGAGCAGAACAAGAGTAGCACAAGTTAAATGAGAAGCACAGAATTAATGAATTTGAGAAGCACTAGAATATTAAAAATAATATGAAAAGGGCAATAAATTCTAATTAAATGAGAAGTTCGATAATAATTAATTAAATGAAAAGGACAATCATAATTAATATGAGAAGAACATAGTATAATTCATATACATTGAGATGATCTTGAAGAGTGCAAAAATTTATCAATGAATTCAGCATTTACAGAGACGAACTGCTTACAAGTAAGCACGATTAGAACGTTCATCAGAAAAATAGAAGAAACAATTGATAAATTAAGAGAAGTCATGAGAGTACTGAGTTGAATAAATCTCTAATCGTAGATTTTGAGATGTGCTGAAGGCTGAGAAAACTAACATGCATGTTGAGTCCGATGAATGAATATAGAAGAGAAACAATGAGAGTACATATTATAAAGAGTAGACCATACCAAGCGAGTAGACATGAGTGTTCGAGCAGACTTTCCAGGGTGGAGCCTTGGTCGAGGTGTATCGAGCAATGTCATTGATCGGTTAACTAACGTTGAGGTGTTCATATCCTGTTCTGAGGAAAACAGCTACATCCAGGGTCCACCCTGGAGAATATGAGGATTCATTCATCTGAAACTCAACACCATGAATTAGTCATATGTATAAGAGGTGATCATACGAGGTGTTATAAAAATGATAAAACTGATTCTAATAATAAAGAGTATTACGAGAAGACAAGAAATCATTTATCAAATTTATAGAGATGAACTTGAGAAGTTTCAATCCTGGTGCTACATACCCATTTTCATGTGAGATGATCTAGAGAAGTCTGAAAATCTATATAAATTATGAAATATGATAAAATATATAGTTTTGAGAAGACAATAGTTCGATTTGAGTTGAGAGGTCATTTCAATTGAGCAGTGCTCGCAAGGATTCGGAATCTATTTCTAGATTCTGAATCTCTTGCACGTGGACTAATTTCAGCCGAGTGAAATTATCATGAAAATGGAGTAATTAATAATTTTGAGTAGTCTGAGTGTACTTTACCTTTTGAGAAGAACAATTTAGCACCAGGATTGTGCGAGAAGACTTAAAAATTGAGAACAACTAAAAGAGGTGAACTTAAATTGAGGTGTTACAAATCACAATGATAGCAGCGCGAAGTCAATTCAACGAAGCTAACAAAGAGAATCTTAAGAAAAATGTGTAAATGTGTGGTTTTTCACTCCTGAAAAACACTGAAAGTGGGGCCGCTGCGTCGTTCAACCAGCGCACCGCCGAATCGGAGTACCATACGCGGCCACCGGAGCTGGTCAGGAGCGTAGACTAGAGAGAGGTCGGAGGAGGGCTTCGCTCAATTTTTAACACCTACCTCCTGCGAATAAAAGCCTCACCTTTGATAACACCTTGTAAGCAAGGGCATTTCAATCTGAATATTTTTTCTTCTGAATTATAAACAATAGTTCCAACCGTCCAAATATTTATTAGGTTTCAATAGATAGTACAGACGAAGATGAGTTGTAAGTTTTCAAAATTAATAGTGTTTTATAATTTCACCTACTAACTTCATTGTTCTTCCAGGATTGCCCATCAGTATAGATGTCTAATTCCCTCCTTTACTTCACCCAGATATGTTCTGAGAAATTCTCATTCGTTCTTCTTATCTTCTGTCCTTTCTTTCGCGTTTTCATCTTTCATTGTTTTCTGCACTCTACCGGTTTTTTTAGTTTGTAACCGTTTCAACAAATCCTTGTTCTGCCTGTGAAAGTATTCTTCTTCTAAAGCTTTCCTTCTTTTATCTAGTTGACCACCAGTTTTATTGTACTCACATAGAAGCTTCCTAGAACTATGAAAAAATCTCCTGTACAATTTAAGCATAGTTTGGTCGGTTGAATGTTTTACTGTTTTTTTTTTTTGGTGGACTTTTCTCAATATTTTATGAAATCATTTCGAATTTTTATTTGACGATGAATTTTGACATTTCATGAAAATGTGACGTGATAACGATTTAATATTCTTCTTCTTTATCCTGTATATGCCCCAATCCAATATTTAACCTAGCTGAATGAGGATTCTGTGTGGGGTGATTCGAATAGACGGGTCAGTCTTTTGAAAACTATCACTAGGAATGTCAATACAATTATATTATAATTCCGTGATGTTCAAATAGGCAAGTGGGCAAGGTTTTTGGTTTTGAATCACTTTTATTATTCTGCAGGCCACGTAAAAAAAGTTCTCTGTTAATAGTAATGAAAAAAGAATCCGATTGAGTATTGCAATTTTCCGACTCATTAGGTCCTTTCGTTTGCATAAACAGTATAGCAATTTTCTACACTAGATTTTAGTATTCGTTTGCTGATTGAATTTACACCAGTGTAGAGGAGGTGTAGTTTATCTACATCTTCTTTTGACTATGTGTAGATAAACTACACTTCCTCTACACTGGTGTAAATCAAATCGAGTGTAGAAAACTGCTACACTTTTTATGCAAACGAAAGGACCTATTGGGTCGTACTGAAAATTTGTCTGAATGCCCTAGGTAGCCGTGGATATAGGAAAAAGAAGTTGAAGAAATCAGAAAATTTATAGTTGGTATTAGAATTCGAGAATTTTTTCTGATATTGATCTATGTTCCAAGTCATTTTATTATTCATGGAAATGTATCCTGTACAATAATTGTATATCTATCTTTCTTCACTTTCTCCATCCAAATCCTTCGCAATTTCATCTTTACTAGCGACCTGGAGAAACAATTGAATTCAATGAACAGAAATAATTTGATTAATTAACAGTAAATACACCATTTTGGACTTACGGCTCTAACGAACGCGTTTCAGTGGCAATAATTACATCATCTGCTCTAGTTCCCCGAATGTTACAAAGGATATGTTCGATATCCAATGCGTGGAGAGAGCTTTTAACTTTCAAGGGGTAACTGACTGGAATTATATGCGCTCTCGTCATATCTGTCAATGTTATTTCGTCAAAATTTGATTAGGGTTTGTTTAGATTTTCCTGCTTCCGTGTTGAATTTCTGCCTTCCATTTATTTAATCATGAAATGGGATTTCGAGACGAAGGTTACAAACTGACATTCACGAAGAGAATACAAATGGTGGATAGAATCTCAATTTTGGAAATCATAAGTGCGATAAAAAATATGGTAAATGATAAGTCAACTGGTCTAGACGGCGTTTCAGCGGAGGTATTCAAAGTCCTGGATGAAGACATTGTCAATAGTCTCCTAACACTATTCCGCAAGATCTGGGAACAAGGAGATGTGCCACAAGACTTCAGAGACGCTTTAGTTATCAACCTCTATAAGAACAAAGGCGATACGTCAAATTGCAAGGGGCATATCGTTGCTTAGCGTGGCCGGCAAAATTCTCTCGAAGATAATGACTATTCGTCTGATTCCACTCTTAGTAAAGCTATGACCTGAATCCCAGTGCGGCTTTCGACCAAATCGAGGTACGATGGACCTAATTTTTACACTGCGACAGCTGCAAGAGAAGGTCCGTGAACAACAATCAAGGATCTATATAGCCTACATCGATTTCAGTAAGGCCTTCGACTCGATGAATCGTAGATCTATGGAAAATCATGGGACGTCTTGGAGTACCCGAAAAATTCTTAGCAGTGTGTAAAAGCCTTCATGCCAACAACACTGCTAGAATACAGCATAATGGCGCTACAACCGATCACTTCGTTACCAACTCTGGAATAAAAAAAGGCTGCTTATTAGCGCCTTTACTGCTCAATATTTTCACCATAGCTGTCTCGATAATTGCCGACATGAGTATGCCTGTAAGAGGTGTTGGAATAAGATTAAGATTTGATGGAGGCCTATTTAACCTGAACCGCCTCAGAGCAAAAACCCGTTCAAAGTATATCACAGAACTTTGATATGCCGACGACTGTGCACTTATTTCTAGCAGCTCAGAGGACACATAGGACACCTATAAACATTTATACGAAGCTTTAGGCCTTAGACTCAATATCGACTAAACCAAAATCCAGGTAAGTCCGCCAGTAAGCCTTCAAACAGATATCAGCCTGGAGAATGAAACTCTAGAACAGGTCGAGCAGTTCAAATACTTGGGAAGCTTCATAAATACTATATAGGCCTAACCTGGACACGGAAATACACAACCGTATCAATTCGGCATCACGGGTATTCTGGAAGCTAAAGGACAGAGTGTTCCAAAATCACGACCTCAATCTGAAGACCAAGACAGCTGTTTACAAAGTAGTGGTCCTCCCAACGCTTTTTTACGGAAGCGAAAGCTGGACGCCCTACAGGCGATATATTAAACAGCTAGAACAAACGCAAAGTTTCGAATGCCGTCTTGCAACGCGCGAGTTGTACAATTGAGCTCTGTATGGCGAATTGACAGAGGGAACCCGGAAACCAGGAGGCCAGTTATAAGCGATTTAAGAAGGATACACTACATCAATCCCTAAAATCAGTTAATGCCAATCATAACTGGGAACAACTAGCGTTAGACAGATAACAGTGGAGGTCTTTGGTCCACAGTTATAATGGAGACTCGAGAAGGATAGAGCGGCGGCCAGATCTAGTTGGTGACTATCCATGCCCGGAGTGTGGAAGGATCTGTAGGTCACGGTTGTTTCTCTTCAGTCACAGGAGGGCACACAGTAGCAATTAGCCCTAAGAAATTATAAGTCTGTTTGCACCGTTTTTTTTTTTGCCTTTTTGTAGATTTATTCCTGGTAACGGGATACAGCAATGATGATGATGATGATGAGATAGCGGGTAGACTTACCGTATGGGAATTTTACCGATACACCTCTTTGGTAGGTACAACTGAAAACAACGAAAACGAAATGAAAAACACATAAATTTAGTACAGCCGATTGAAAAACCAATTGCGAGAAGCAGACAGAAAATTACCGTCAAAATATACATATACAGGGTGTATTTGAAGGTGAGGCTTCTTTTCAACAGAAGGTAGAACTGGTCAAAAGTTACACAATGCTGCTTCTCTTTTCAAGAAACTGCTTATTATGTATAAATAATGTAATTTTTCTCAATTACAAGAATAAATAAAATCAAATATTTAAGCACTGATCTCTTGTCCTTCCCATGCAAATATCTAGATGAGCAATCCCTTCAATCAGTTTGCATAAACGTTAATTGTAGGTCCTTCCCTTTGCAAAAAAGTGTAGCACTTTTCTACCCTCAATTTGATTTACACCAGTGTGGAGGAAGTGTAGTTTATCTACACATAGTCAAAAGGAGATGTAGACAAACTACACCTCCTCTACACTGGTGTAAATTCAATTAGCAAACGAATACCAGAATCGACTGTAAAAAAGTTCTACACTTTTTATGCAAACGAAAGGACCTTGTAATGAATTCCAGTTTTCTGAGAAAATTGGAGTTCATTTTAGTGCATTCCTTTCATTTCACATTTCCGCCTTTGAAAATATTCAATTCTCAAATATTCAGTAAATTCATTCCAATAGGCAGAGTAAATGTCGAAAATCGTTTATCTGTGTTTAACGTTGTTTTTCTTGCATGCCGTTGAAGATTTTGACGTTTTTCTGATGTTGATATGCGATAAACCGGAGCTGACGACGTTTTTACTATTGTCGCATTCTGGAATTTTCAAATTTTTAACGTGTGGGGGGATTTGCCTATAAAAGCAGATTTTCCCCCGCGACGGTCACTTTTTACTCACTTGACGCTCTTTACTCTCTTTTCTTGTCTCTGCGATTGTGTGCACGACAAGGCGTTCAACAAATTCAGAAATGATTTTGTGTTACAAAGATAGTGCTCTCAGAAATTAATTTTTAGTTTTCGTTTGTTTTCCGCGAGTGCCTGAAATAAAGGAGGTAGGTCCCCGTCTGTACCATTCAGTTTCTTTATTAGACTTACACCGGTTGCTTCTTTGACACTGCTGTACTGTATCGTTTTCTGTTATCTTTTGCCATACTTTACCCTGTTTCGCGAGTCTGACTTTTCCCTTCGCTATCAGTCATGGTGCGTAAGCCCTTGGGGTAGTGAAGAGAAAGTCCCGTCAACCCCCTGTTCGCGTTCCGCGTCATAAGTGTTGAAAAAGGAATCTCTTCTTTTCTATCAGTCATGGTGCGTAAGCCCTTTGGGTAGAGAATAAGAAATACCGCTCGTCGTCAGTGAAATCCCGTAGTTGCGCTCAAAATAGACCTTTTCTTCGCTATCAGTCATGGAGCGTAGCCCTTGGGGTAGCGAATAAAAGTCTCGAGTAGATCCGCCCTGGTTGTGTTTCTTTCATTTCTGGAGAAATACAATTACAATTAATTATCTCCCGATACCGTATAGCAAGTCATTTCACTTCGCGAGGTCATCCTTAGTGTCCATTTACTCAGTTGGCGCATTTTATTGAACAACCTTTGATTTTTCACTGTACCCGGTAGAAACTTTATAAAGTGCTCGTGATCGGTTCGAATTTCCCGAATGTATGTTCGCTGATCGATTCGCTCATATTTTCAACCTAATGTTAATCTACATCGTATATTTTCGAACTTATTTATTTTCTGAAGTAAATTCACGTTGCGATTGTTGTAACCCGAAAGAAAAGCTACCCGCCTTACTTCAGATCATCAGGTTCTTAAAAAGGAATATACAAAAATACAAAACTGTATCGAGAAATTCTATTTTGACATTCAATTCTCAAAATTGACATTAACATTATTTTATTCTAAAAATCCAAAACCTACCTAGTTACCCATAACTATCATCATTATATTATATATGTCTCCTCACATTTTCCTACTTCAAAGCGTGAAATGTGTCAAATTTCCATGGCCAGCTGGCTAATTTTATGAAAGAGAATGCAGTGAGGTTACTCATTTTAGGTAGAACTTTGTCCGATTGTGAAGGGTTGCCTGACACGGGTTCGTCAGGCGGTTTTTATCCCAGTAGCTGGCGACACTAAGCGGGCAGAAAAATAAACTCTTCGTCTGTCAATCACGACAATAACAATATCATCGTCGGACGCGCCGAAAGTTTTTTCTTTAAAACCCCGAGCAATGTCGCCGCATTTGTCATCACTCTTGAAATCATCTATTAGTTAACCCAGAGTGATATTGAGAAACTTTGAGTGAAGTGCCTTGTGTCTTCTGAATCAGCAAGGTGATAGCAAAAAAGCCGGTACGGAAGGAAGGTTAGTCCCTGTTTTCTTTCCCTGTGGAACCCCATTCTGCTACCAGACTAGTGGAAAATCGCCAGGTTTCTTTTTAAGCCTGTTGGTGTTGGGGGTAAACAATTGCATTTTCACCTGTTCAGTTATTTAGTTATTCAGTTATTATACTTTATACTTAAGAGGGTAAGTTTCCATGAAGAAATTGAAAAAATTTGATATGAGATCCGTCTCCCCATCCCACAGAAAAAAATTCATGACACTTATCAGTTTTCAAGATCGAGTCCGATACTTGAATGAAGAGCAAAAACAAGGCGTACTCAAGTTAAGTGAGATAAGTGCTCTTCGATTATAAAATTCCGATCAGATCCTCTAAATTAGAGTACGAAATATTCCTGTTCCTGTCAATAACCACTAACTCCATCCCGTCCGAAAATAAACCACAAAATAGTCCTCGTATCTCACAAAGCTTGGCAATCAGAATAAACCGAATGGAAACTAGAAATTTATACTTTAATAATTTCGGTCAAAAATACACCAACAGACACGCGAGATCCAATATCCATAAATCCTCCGATCGATTCTGTACGAAATTTGTTTTGGCTATACGATGACGTCAATACGATGTCATAGCTGGGAGGAGGAAACACTCTGGATATAACTGAATGAATGTGGGTCACGTGGTGACGTCAGAGAAAGAGGGAGATGGGAGAAACGCTCGATTCACATCGTTCAGTGGTGATTCCTTGACATTTTCAGCGACGAGTTATTTGATCAAGGTCTTTCAGTTTCATTATCAACTGCTATTATCCTCCCTGTCCTCGGGTTGCAGATTAATGGGGGTTATTAGTCAGTTAACACGGTTCTTGGATTTTTGTGGGTATGCCGGGATAATAGATGTGGTAATCATAATCTTGAATCATGAGGGCGATAAATTTTGCGAGTTTTTTTTGTTAATTCGACACCGTTTCGTTGTAATCTCATCGGTCTTATTAGCTGCCGGTATCGTGAATATTTGAACGCTCAATCAACCACTAAACTATGCTTCCTTCTGATTTGAGTGGAGTTCAGAGAATTATTTTGGTTGATTCTTTCCAATAAATGATCCATCTCAAAAATAGAAAATGGAGAAATAAATGGGTATGATTTGTCAATCATGAAATGACGTCAGCATTCAGAAGTAAAACATGCCCAGATGACCACAGAGCAGTTGTATAGCAGAAATACACTGCTCCACAAGAGTTAGGGATATCGTATTCAATCGTTTAAGTCTTTAATCTTTAAAAATCGCTATAAAATCATTTAAAACTCAATAACAACTTGAATCGATCCAATAAAAATCAGTATGACACATTTCGTCAATCTGGTCGCCTTTTTTCTGAAGTTTGGTTCTTTGCATAGGCTTCATAAATGTTATTATTTTGAAATGAAGTCAGTTTATTAACGGCCAAAGAAGTAAATTAACAAACGCTGAGGCTAATAGGGCTATCGAAATGCTACAGGGTGGCCTAATTCAGGTTGTTGTAGCGTAAAGGCTCCAAGTCAGCCAAAGTGTGATATCTCGACTTTGGAATAGGTTCAGGGAGACAGGTTCCGTGTTGGAAAAACCAAGGCTTGGTGGGCGACGAAAAACAACACCTGCCCAGGATCGTTTCATCACCGCACCGTTTCGGCGAGAAGAAACCCTACATCTACGTGTAGAATGCTACGGAATACTCTTCAAAATGCAGATGGGGTCCAAGTTTCCATCGAAACCATCAGACGACGTTTGAGAGAGGTGAATCTAGGTTCTAGACGTCCGTTAAGAGGAGTTCCATTAACACTTG
Source organism: Coccinella septempunctata (assembly GCF_907165205.1). Lineage (NCBI taxonomy): Eukaryota > Metazoa > Arthropoda > Insecta > Coleoptera > Coccinellidae > Coccinella > Coccinella septempunctata. The sequence continues at coordinate 4,359,306 of NC_058190.1, read as the reverse complement.
ACCATAAGCGTCAAAGACTGGAATGGGCAAGGCAACATATCAATTGGAACGATCAATGGCGTAGTGTCCTTTTCAATGATGAATCCAGATATAGACGATTTTCAGATTCTCGAAAAATACGGGTATGGACAATCCGAGGCATACCCGTAATCGGTATGTCCAAGAAGTCCATCCATTCCGAGAGGGTAGTGTTATGGTATGGTATTAACGGGTGCACAGATCTACACATTTGTCCTTGGAATATGACCGCCTTACACTATAGGGAGCTTGTCATTGACAATGTTGTGCCAAATTTTCAAGCTGCTATTGGTGAAACTTTTCAATTTCTAGACGATAACGCTAGACCGCACCGTGCAGCCATAGTTGAGATTGCGCGCGAGGAGCTTGGTATTCCACATTTACTAATACCTCCGCATTCACCAGATTTGAATTGCATAGAACATGCATGGGATATGCTCCAAAGAAGATTAGATAATCATCAACCTACCCCAGAAGCCTCAAATGATCTGAGAGAGCTTCTGCCCTGTTTATGGAACCAAATTCCTCAAGAAATGTTGAACAACCCCGTGTGTAGTATGCAAAGAAGATGTCAAGCTGTTATTGATGCCCGTGGAGGCCATATATTGTATTGATAGTCTTAAAATGCTTGAATTCTTTGGGAATAAAATTTCGTTATTTTACTCGATTTTTCTTAACTACCCTGTATACGCTGCAAACCTACAGGCTAAAATTAATTTGCAACTTGAAATCATATTAATATGAATTTTCATCACAAAAATCTTATTTTAACTATATTTTTTTGCAATTCAACTCAATATCCCTATCTCATGTGGAGCAGTTTATATACACTGTTCCTTGTTCTGTTACCTAAATATAGCATTCAGAGCACAAATATAGAACAATTATAAAACACCTATATCCGCCTCAAACAAGGAACCCTTTCTGAGGGGGGCATGAATAGTTAAAATATATATCAGGCAATTTTTTTTTCCATGTGAGATCTATATGTGAAACCCTCATATGATATGAAAAAAGAATTGTTCTCGAGAACGTTTCAACAAAACCATGAAAAATTATGGAAATCAATATAAACTGATGCAAATTTTGTGTTTTCAAATGGTGTGTTTTTATCAATCATCGTTGAAAAGAAAATTCCAAAACATCTCACAACAGTTCGCATGTGAACGAATGTTCAAAAACTATATGTTTCTCAGAATAAAATTAAATCGTAAGATTAGTGCATAAAGTAATAGAACTAGATATAATACATCATGCTAACTGCTGGATATAAAATTGTCTTCCAAGAAACATTGAAAGAGCTCTTTCCACTTCAATCACTCCATGAAAAGATTAATCAACAGTCCACTATGTGTGTCTACGTTGCGTTGTGAGAATAAGATGACTGTAATATGCATATTTTCCTGAATAAAATTCGAAATATCTGATTTATTCATTCATTTTCACAAATTACATGAAGCATGTGAATGAATAACCTCTGCCTTGCTTATAATAAAGGTCCTATCTGCAAAATGTGATGAATAAAATAAAATATAATAAAAAATCTATTAACTGGAAAGAGATGAATTAAAATTATGTTTTGCAATCAAGTTCTATTTTCGACATAAAATATAAAATAAAACAAGAAGAGTTTGTTGAAATACTATGTGTTATACAATGAAAAGAAGCAAAACCCCGGATATTCTCAAAAAAAAATTTTGCAGATAGGACCTTTCATGTTAGGACCTTTCATGCAGACCTGCTATCCTAAGAAACCCTTATATCCTAATCTGCACCAAACAGACCATTAAATTGTAACCAGTACGGCACTGTTTATTCGAGAAAGTTCCACTAAAACAGATATAATCTAGAGTAGTTCAAATGAGAAGTCAGTTGAGGTTAGACTTAGACTTTGAGAAAGTTTGATAAATTCAAAATTAACACAACGTTTTAAGAGTGACCGAGCCCAGCCATCAATGAAAATTGATTGCGAGAGCCCCTTTAATCCATCAGAAAAACAGAATGTTAGAATAATGAATTTCAATGAGAAGGCTGAATTGTAATAAGGAAATAGGCCAAGAGGTGAAAACTAAATTTTGTTAGTCTGTGTCGGGCAATACTTAATAATTAAAATACGGGCAGAGCAAGAATTTTATCATTCAAATGACAAGAGTAAGAATATTATAATCAATATTGAAAACGTTGATCTTGAAGAGTGCAAACTTTGGGCAGATAATACAACATTTACAGAGACGGACTGCTTACAAGTAAGCATGGTTAGAACGTCCATCAGAAGAATAGGAGATACAAATAATAAATTGTGAGAGTTACAAAAAGAGAGTACTAATGAGGGAAACCACTAATCGTTGGTTTCGAGAAGAGCTTGACAACTAACATTTAAATCGAGCACGATGAATGAATATGAGAATGTATCAATGAAAGTACAAAGAATCATGCGTAACATCATACCAATTGAGAGTGTATACGATTATCAGAGCAGATATTCCAGGGTGGAATCAGGACGAGAGACTGTCAACCAGTATCATGGCTGAGCAGATAAATGAATGACTTGACTCGATTTAACATATTAAATGAGCAGTATTAGTGAAGATCAAAATCTATTTGAAGATTCAATGTAATTCACACGTGAGCACATTTCATACATGAAAATGGTTAAATTAATAATTTTGCGAGTACATAACCTTTTGAGGAAATCAAGTTAGCACCAGAATTGAACGAAAAGACTGAGAATTACTCGAATGAGATGAACTGATAGACATGTATTACAATAATCGAGGTTAAGGACAAGTAAATTCAACAAGGTGAACAAAGAAAATGATAAGAGAATGTGCAGAATTGGGGTACTATATGTGGCCATCCGGAGCTAGTCAGGGTCGTAGACAAGAGAAAGTGGAGAGGGGCTTCGCTCAATTTTTAACAATTCAGATTCTGATGAACTGAGTATTCTAATAAATGATGTTGAATATTTCATTTTTACTGATAATTCTCAGTAACATTATTTTCTAAATAAATTCAGTAACTTAATTAAAGAGCATCTATTCTTGAATACTCAGATAAAGTTGTGAGATTATTTCATTGACATAGGGACTGATCAAAATCTCGACGTGAACTGTACGACAATTTTTAGGTCTTTACAATTATTAGAAGGCTGAACTTGAATAGTATGAAAAAGGTTTTTATGTGGAACTTTTTATTGAGAAAATTTATTCAGTACATATTAATACATTTAATATTATGTATATTTTTCATTCGAAGTGAACATCGATTTTCTCATTTCAGTGCCTCTTTGTTAACAACATTTTTCATTCTCTATGTTGCATAAACAAATAATGTTGAACAGTTGTCAATACAAAAACATACGATTGACCGTGTTAAAAGCATGGATTTTTGAGACTTATGATGATTTTCCTAGATTTCCTGGCAACTTTACTGAACTTTCCTTCCCTTAAATCATTTTAAAAAGTATAAGGAAAATTCCGAATAAAAAATAAATTAAAGTGGTTCAGCCGATGTTGAGCCATAACAGTACAAAGCAGGGCTCCATTTTGATTTATAAAAATAAAGAGAACAGAAGCTGCAAATGAAAATCACATGCATGCAAACTCACATAGGTACTTGGAAATGATTCAGAGAATTTAAGAACTCAAAGAACATAGGTTTTATTCAGAGTTCATTACAGCAAACCGAATGCATCGGCAACAAAAACCTCTAAAACATGGAAAACAAATGCACTGGTGTTTATGATGCCGAGATTGCATTCTCATAGAGAACGGCGCGGCGGTTTATTCATAGTTGATACACTACTGGACTTTCAAATGCAGAGACAAAAAGAGCCGTCAACCGATTCCGTAAAGATGCAGGGCGATTGCTGGAATACCGATACCGTCATCAAACCGTCGTTCACTGTCTCGATAATTGCTGACATGAGTATGCCTGTAAGAGGTGTTGAAATAAAATTCAAATTGGATGGAGGCCTGTTCAACCTGAAGCGCTCAGAGCAAAAACCCGTACAAAGTTTATCACGAAACTTGCGCAGACGACTGCGCACTTATCGCTAGCAGCTCAGAGGATCTACAGATAATGTTGGACACCTATAAATATCTATAAGGAGCTTTGGGTCTCAGATTCAATATTGACAAAACCAAAATCCTGGTAAGTCCGCCAGAAAGCCTTGAAACAGATATCAGCCTGGAGAATGACACTCTAGAACAGGTCAAGCAGTTCAAATACTTGGGAAGCTTCATAAATACTAGGGCTAACCTGGACACGGAAATACACAATCGTATCAATTCGGCATCACGGGCATTCTCGAAGCTAAAAGACAGAGTGTTTCCAAATCACGACCCCAATCTGAAGACCAAGACAGCTGTTTACAAAGCAGTGGTCCTCCCAACGCTTCTTTACGGAAGCGAAAGCTGGACGCCCTACAGGCGACATATCAAACAGCAACAACGTCATCTAAGACAAATAATGCACATCAGATGGTTCCACAAAGTTTCAAATGCAGAAGTCTTGCAGCGCCCGAGTTTTATAACAATTCAGTCACAGGACTCCCCAAAATAGCTCTGTGTGGTGAATTCACAGAAGGATCTCGGAAACCATGAGTCCAGTATGAGCGGTTTAAGGATCAGTCAATACCAATCATAACTGGGAACAGCTAACGTTAGACAGATCACAGTTGAAGTTGTTGATCCACAGTTATAATGGTGACTCGAGAAGAATACAGCGGAGGCTAGAACTGATTGGTGGCTATCCATGCCTGGAGTGTGGAAAGATTTCTATGTCAAGATTGTGTCTCTTTAGTCACAGTTACTTTTTCCCAACTGTTTAAATAAAATTTGGTTGAATATTTTGAAACCCGGCGAAAAAAAGTATCAAACAGAAGTTACAGATATCAGCCTGGGGGATGAAACTCTAGAACAGGTTGAGCAGTTCAAATACTTGGGAAGCTTCATAAATACTAGGGCTAACCTGGACACGGAAATACACAACCGTATAAATTCGGCATCACTGGCATTCTGGAAGCTACATGACAGAGTTTTTAGAAATCACGACCTCAATTTGAAGACCAAGACAGCTGTTCACAATGCAGTGGTCCTCCCAACGCTTCTTATGGAAGCGAAAGATGGATTCCTACAGGCGACACATTAAACAGCTTGAACACGCAACAACGTAATCTGCTGAGACAAATAATGCACATCAGATGGTTCTACGAAGTTTCAAATGCAGAATTCTTGCAGCGCGCGAGTTGTATAACAATTGAGACTCAAGTAACGAGGGCCCGACTCAGATGGAGCGGTCACATTCTGAGGATGCAAGACACAAGACTCCCCAAAATATCTCTGTACGGCGAATTCACAAAGGCAGCTCGGAAACCAGGAGGCCAGTATAAGCGGTTTAAGGATATACTGCATCAATCCCTAAAATCAGTTAATGCCAATCATAACTGGGAACAACTAGCGTTGGACAGATCACAGGGGAGGTCTTTGCTCCACAGTTATAATGGAGAAGAATACACCGGCGGCAAGATCTGGTTGGTGACTATCCATGCCCGGAGTGTGGAAGGATCTGTAGGTCACGGTTGGGTCTCGTCAGTCACAGGAGGGCACACAGTCGCAAGTTGCCCTAAGAAATTATAAGTTTGATTTCACCGATAGTTTTGTTTTTTAATCTTTTTGTAGATTTATTCTCGGTAACGGGATACAGAAAAATGAATGAATCAGGCTGTCTAAAATATTTTTATTTTTTTTTTATTTAGTCATGAGAATTATGATAAACATATAAGTACCTACAATGACCTACATCGTGAATTTTGTTCCGACGAGCCGCCCTCGATTATGAACATATTTTGGAATTTCGCACTCATTCATGAAGTCGAGTACAATATTCAATTCTTGTACTTCAATGCTGGCATCATTAATCTTTTTAGTCAGGTTATTCATTGCGGAGTCCGGGATGATTTATGAGATGATTATCCCCATTTCCCTACTTCCGAATTCGGCGAGGAACGTGTCTTCCAAGGAGAAATTGATAACTTCATTCCATTTAATTCGATTTGCAGTTGAATTCAGCCGAGCGGGGAGAAATTCGTCGACCTATTTTACGACTTTATTCGGCTCTCGACTTCTGTTCACTAAAAATACATAAATTTCGATCTTCCTGACGATTCATCATCGTTCGCGATATTTAAATGGTTTGCCCTTCTGATTGAGGAAACGTACCGGAATTTTACGCCATGAGTGAAATCCATTGTTGAAAAAAAAATGACAGTTCCGTAGAATTGTTATTCCAATAATGCCACCTAGTCATGTACAAGTGTAGGAGAATTCCAGAGAACACATCTAAACACAAGTGTAGACCGCTTTGGGAACATTGTCCCTCATCAGTACAGTGTAGTGATAGATATTTCGACCGGAGGAGGGGGTCTTAAGTGAAACCGGTGGGCAGCTTTGAAAAATAATCTGTTCTACATGAGTTAGGGATATTGACTTAAATTGCAAAAAAATATAGTTAAAAAAGATTCATATTAATATGAATTCAAGTTGCAAATTAATTTTAGCCCGTAGGTCTGCAGCGTATACAGGATGGTTAAGAAAAATCGAGTAAAATAACGAAATTTTATTCCTAGATAATTCAAGCATTTTAAGATTATCAATACAATGTATGGCTTCCACGGGCATCAATAACAGCTCGACATCTTGTTTGCATACTACACACGACGTTGTTGAACATTTCTTGAGGAATTTGGTTCCATAAACGGGGCAGAAGCTCTCTCAGATCATTTAAGGATTCTGGGGTATGTTGATGATTATCTAATCTTCTTTGGAGCATATCCCATGAATGTTCTATGCAATTCAAATCTGGTGAGTGCGGAGGTATTGGTAAATGTGGAATACCAAGCTCCTCGAGCGCATTCTCAACTATGGCTGCACGGTGCGGTCTAGCGTTATCATCTAGAAATTGAAAAGTTTCACCAATAGCAGCGAGAAAATTTGGCACATCATTGTCAATGACATATTCTCAGAACAAATGTGTAGATCTGTGCGCCTGTTGAAACATATGCCGGCCCATACCATAACACTACCCCCTCGGAATGGATGGACTTCTTGGACATAGCGACGATTACGGGGTATGCGTGGGATTGTCCATACCCTTATTCTTCGAGAATCTGAAAATCGTCCATATCTGGATTCATCAGTGAAAAGGACACTACGCCATTGATAGTTCCAATTGATATGTTGCCTTGCCCATTCCAGTCTTTGACGCTTATGGTCACGTGTTAATGGATCTCCTCTTAATGGACGTCTAGAAACTAGATTCACCTCTCTCAAACTTCGTCTGATGGTTTCGATGGAAACTTGGACCCCATCTGCATTTTGAAGAGTATTCCGTAGCATTCTACACGTAGATGTAGAGTTACTTCTCGCCGAAACGGTGATGAAACGATCCTGAGCAGGTGTTGTTTTTCGTCGCCCACCAAGCCTTGGTCTTTCCAACACGGAACCTGTCTCCCTGAACCTATTCCAAAGTCCATATATCACACTTTGGCTGACTTGGAGCCTTTCCGCTACAACAACCTGAGTTAGACCACCCTGTAGCCGAGCCTGTAGCATTCCGATAGCCCTCAGCGTTTGTTAATTTACGTGTTGGCATTTTCAGAAAACTCGTTTCAAATCGAAGCCGTTGATAAACTCACTTCATTTCAAAATAAGAACATTCATGAAGGATATGCATAGAACCAAACTTCAGAAAAAAGGCGACCAGGTTGACGAAATATCTCATACTGATTTTTATTGGATTTATTCAATTTTTTATTGGGTTTCAAATGATTTTTCACAATTTTCTCTAAGAAAACATACTTTTAAAAACGATTGAAAACGATATCCGTAACTCTTGTGGAGCAGTTTATTTTCACATCTCATCACGATGGCCCACAAAGACTGAACCAAACCCCACTTACTATGTAGGCTCCTACATAACCTTCCACCACGTTTCATACCGTATGCCTGATATCAATGCTGCAGTCGACTAGTGTTTTCCATTATTTACAATAGAATACCCAAGCGAATAATTAGCTATTTGCAAAGACCCATTTTGGATGTTCGAAACATCGTAGACAGAATAATATCGGTTTATTATGATCGTCAGAGTTGGGGTTCTCGGACTGTCAGAATGAAACAAATTTTTTTCTGAATATATCTGATCAAATCAAATTTATTCACCATGAATAGTTAAGAACAAACAAAAATACTGAATACACTCATACATGAGTTATCTCAAATACATCTACTTATAAGCAGAAAAATATTTCTATAAATCAATGTGTGCTATCGCTAACTGAATTCACACTAGCAATGAACGAATCCATGTCTGTGTCGTGAACCATTCACCGCTTCATATATAATGGATGCAAAATAAGATTAAGAATTCAGAGCGGAGAAAGTGAGGAGCCCAGCAGCCAACCACTAGATAGCCAGGCGAAAAAGCGTCCCACTGTTAGATCACACATAATAACGTAGCAGATAGCCTGAGTAAATTTTCTCAAATTATATATAGTTGATTTCGTGTCTTCCAAAAACGCCCTATAGTTTACTTGCATGTATTTTTTAGTTTATATACTTAACTTTCCATTATTATTATTGAATAATTTTATGTTGTTAGGAAGTTCATTAGAATACTGCAAAATATGTTACGGTCTGTTACGTGTGTGCCTTGATGTACCGATAGGTTCGAAATAGGTTTGATCTGGTTGTATAGTACGTAGGTATTTTCGACAATAGTTGTTGTAACTTCGGTAGATATTTTATGCAAGCTGTTATATAGGGTGTATTTGAAGGTGGGGCTTTTTATTTCAACAGAAGGTAGAGCTGGTCAAAATGAAGCGTTTCACCAAAAATCACCTATACAAAATTTTCAAAATGACAAAGTTGAGAAAAAATTTAAAATAATTACTGAAACAGATCCTAATACAACCCTAGACTGTTTGTTAGCTGAATTATCGCAAAGCAGTGGGAAAAAACTTATCTCCTGATTCGACCATGTGGTTTCGTTTAGGATATTCCCAGCGAGCACAAACATCCCTGGGATGTTTTGGGATGTTTCGAAAATGTTGGCATGGGGATGTTTCTTTGAAACGTAATATGCACTTCCCAAAGAGGTCTCCAAAGGCTATTGGAAATCTTTATTTGTTCTGATCTGTGCCATCTGTGGCATTTCTTTGTCTACCTACTGAGAGGTACTGTCGAGTTGAAAATAATGTAAACGTGTGGATATCTTCTCTAGACGTCGCGTCGCATAGTTTGCCTTGAGAGGTTTATTCCGAATAAACAATATACAATTCACCTATTTCATTTTGCCGCCATTTCCACTTTCTTCGTAGTTTGGACTGTGGACCGTTCGGAGTTGAAAGCTGATTGGTGATTTGTATAATATTAACTACTTCTGTGTTGGTTTTAATTGTGAATTTAGAATCGATCTATTCATAGTAACCAAATACAATTAATAAGTAAGTATTACATGAATTAAATGTATAGTATAACGTCCAGAAACATAAATATAACCTCAAAAGAATCCACGCTGCGTGGTTAATATTATTTGTGTATTTGGGACTAGGTATAAGAGATCATTGTATTTTGGTTGGAATAATCGAATAGTATATGGAAGGTTATTATAATTATTCAAGAAATAACTTTATAAAGTTTAAAGCCATATCATCCAGGATTTCAACATATTTCGATAATCTATCTCTGCCGTTGATAATTCCCAAAATATTTTGTAAGATTACTCTTCCGACGATGATAATAATCAATCATCACTTGTGAATCACAAAATAATTCAAATTGTCCCAGAAAAGTTCTTGTTTTTGAAAACTCCTTTAAATTGTTCCATCTTTAATTGAATACCAGTACAAATAATTAAATAAATAAAATCGTTTCGGAAATCAACCTGTTTAGGAGCTATATACAACTCAAATCTTCCAGATCCTTTCATGCAGCTATTTTCTTTGTTATTTTAATTGGAAAAAATCATCTTAACCTTCATATATTTTGTGAATTAATTGTTTGAGTTGTTTTTATTTTATAGATGTGATCCATAAAAATTCCAAATCACTAGGAAAGTATTCGAACTCTATGCCAAAGATTGGTTTAGGCATATTAGGCAGAGGAGGAGGGAGGATAAAATGAAGGGAAAATAAATTTTTCATAAAGTTTTTTTCATTTTCCTTTTCGGTACATCTAATATTATATAATCAGTTTGTTTTCTTTTTTTTCTGTTTTTTCATGTTAAATGTGATATTTCTTTTTGGTTATTTCTGTTTGTTTTATTGAATGTGATATATATTTTTTTGTTTATTCTCCCTTTTTGTAGTATAATATTAATCAATTGTTTCTTGTTGTTCAATTTTTTATGTGAAATGTGATTTCTTTTCTTTTTGTACCTGTTGGAGTATCATTAAAATATTTTTATTCTTATATAGTATTCTGTATTTCATTTAAAAACTTTGTAGTTCATTTAAAATAGAATGTGGTATCCCCAAACATTCAAATGAAAGAAAAAAGGCCTCACAAAAGAATTTCATATAAAGTCTTACAAACAGCGATTTCGTGTGCGCAAAGCGCTTTAGAAATGTTCTATTGTGTACATGAAAAGGCTATCAAAAAAACTTCTGAGTAGTTTTTTTTGTGACATCCCAGGGACATCCATATAATAGCCGCCAGCGGCGGACATTGGCTGTTCTATAAAAGTTCTATCTAATATATAAAATTCTCGTGTCACAGTTTTCGTTGCCATACTCCTCCGAAACGGCTTGACCGATTTTGATGAAATTTTTTGTGCTTATCCGGTATCTATGAGAATCGGCAAACATCTATTTTTCATCCCCCTAAATGTTAGGGGTAGTCCACCCCTAAATTTTTTTTTTATTTTTCAGACAAAATTTTTAATTTCTATTTTTTTATGATACAACATACAAAAATACATACAATCCTCAATTTTCACCCTTCTACGATCAACCCTTATTTTTTCATAGCCATTTTAGTAATTTAATCATTTTTCCTCTCCGGTCGAAAACTGATCAATCATCATTTTTAGTTATCCCCGCCAGATGTCTACAGGTGTCACTTCTGACCCAGTAAACAGCACGAACGAACGAACGAACGCTAGATGGACTAACAAAAAATATTGTTCACGCAATAGCATTAAGAGATTGATATTGTTTAATAGTGTTACTGTCGTAATTGTTTAATTAATGATATATAATTTTAAGGAATAAATTATAATAACTAAAAAATAATGTTTGCCTTTTGTTATTTTTATATTCCCTCATCGTTCACAGCGCTCCATGCTTATTTCACGCATATACCACATTCTTACATACATACAATATACACATTCTAACATACATACATACTTACAATAAGTAAGCTATTTTTTGTCTACACTAGAAATTACTAGGAAATTATTTATATGGCAAAACAACGTTTGCCGGGTCAGCTAGTTCATGTATAAACAGAACATCGCAATGGATGTTCAATGTCTCGAAATCTCTTACTTTTAACATCTCTGAGATGTTTTTGTGCTCGCTGGGTTGGCTCGTTCGATATTTCGTGGTAATGAAAATGGAAACTCAGGATTGCCGAATTGTTCTCATTAGTCTTGAGTAACTTACACGATTTCATGGAATGGCTCATTTCGATACCAACTGACAGAAGAGACTTTGGACACAAGTGTAAAAAATAAAATAATGCTTCAAAATCTCACCAATAAAATCAATCTAAATTATTCACGAATTTTTTCACAATAGGCATCACAATCTTCTTGTTCGAACATTCCAACAATCGTCGTTAAAATGGGATGAAATGGGGGAACATCATAGCACTTTTGTGCTATGTCACGCGTGTTTTCACTGGCCAAAATGTAGTCGGTTTTTAGTACTAGCGATATGAGGGCGTTTCCTATCTTTCTACTCTATAATCTTTGGTATCGGCCACATAAATCCATTAATTGTTTTTTGAATTGAATGTTTCATAATTTCGAAGGAAAACTCTAACTTATACAACCAATTTTGTACTCGAGACTTCTCAGTGCTCAGCACAGCTCTAAATTGGATTGAATTATTTTTGTTCGCATGTGGAACCGCGAAATAAGGCTAGTTATTTGGAAGAATAAGATGAGCAAGAAATATCAGTTACCCTGCGATTGCCACTTTGGGATACGTTTCGCAGACTACATTTACGATACCACATTAACTTCGGGATAAATTGGTTCGAGCTGAAACGAAAGCCATCCCAAATCCAATTTCGTTGGTCCCGGTAAACTAACACATTCCTCGGGAAGAGTTTCGAGAATCTTTATTATGCATCGGAAATTTTAAAATAAATTGGCAACATCTCTCAGGGATTTGCGAATCTAACAACTGAACTTTCGAACTACGAATTTACCTTCTAGGAGGACTGATCCACGTTGGAACAATTCAAAACATCTGTGAACTTTCTTCCGTGATAGAAATAGGAAGACAAAGGTGAAAGGTATTGGAATAACTTCCGTGCGAACTTTGTAGTTGAAGCTTACGAGCGACGTCATACCGTGTTTTGTGAGAGTTGGGTCACGAGCTGCGTAGTTCTCAGCGTGGTTAATAATTCATCAGTAAATTGCCGTATGGCTGGTTGGTGAATTAATAATTGATCGAAACGTGTTTTGGGGGAAATCGAGCTTTAGTTTCAATGTTTATATTCTGCGGTTGAGTGAACTTTTGTTTGTCTTCATATAAGAAAACAGTAACCCTAGTATTATATAGGTCCACAAATGTCCCAACGGAGCAGTTAATATTCATGTTCTTATCGTTGTTATAAAGTAGATGTGGAAAACTCTCATGCCGGTTTTCACCAACAATCCCTACTATACTGCATTTACATTTATTTTAGCAGTCGGTTGGCCATGAAATAATTTTCTCAAGTTTTTGTAACTAGAACTGAGTAAGGTTGGCAGTCATGAAATGTCCAAAGATTATAGAGTAGAAAGATAGGAAACGCCCTCATATCGCTAGTACTAAAAACCGACTACATTTTGGCCAGCGAAAACACATTTGACAATGAGATGGCGCTGAAAACGTATTATCAATACAGAAAAACTGTTTAATAGCAGTCTTCTCTTTTATAATTTAGGGGCGCGAAATTCGAATTCTATTCCTTGTATTCAATTTCAATATTGACCTTGTTGAGACTAGAAAACAAACATCCTGAGCGACAAAACAAAAGGATGGTTTTGTTTTGTGGCCAGGATGTTAGTTTTCATCTGAACATTGTTTGGAATCGATTGGTATCAATGAAACACGCTGTTGGATGTGATAAATTTTTATTTGCAATCTATAAAAAATTTATAAAAATTTGAATCTGCTTTAGTTACGTGAAAGGTGTTTTTCTGTGAAAAAGTTTCGAATTAATAAACTGAGTTGAATTTTTACAATTTATATCAGAAATTGATATGAACCAATATTCAATTTACCGTCAGAGGATACATATTTCCGTTACTTACATATTATTTACAAAATTTTCAGAACCACAATTGAAAAAAAAATTACAGAGGTATACAAGCCTTGTATTCAAGCCCGTCCGTATAATTTCTTCATGCTTTTTCATGATTTCTTCATGGTATGGTCTCTTTATGACACAATATACAAATTGATTGACGAATGAACACTCACAGAAGGTTTCATAAAACTTTGACTTTCCAAACAACAATTTGACAGTCACCCGATTCCCAAATCGAAATCCATAAAACTTTTGCATTTCTGAATATATTGAAGGCAATTGAGAATCGTGTAAAAGTCATAATTTCCCCTAAATGAGCCCTTCATGTAAGGGATGCTTCCTGCATACAACAATTCACGTGGATAAACTGTTCTCAATAGACTTGCAGTAAAATGTTCATTGCACATGGTGTAGTCAGTAGTGTTTGCAGGCCTTTACGCCCTGAAAATTTTATCCACTTCGTAGCACTGAAAACAAAAATCAATGAATGACCGAGTCACATGTTACAAGTTAATACTTACATTTCCATTTTCCTTAGTAAAATTCGTTTTATTTGATCCACAGTTCTTCACCATACAATAATTTTCGAACGATATTCTGAGGTTTTCGTCAAGAGATTAGACAAAAATTTCAATAATCAGCAACTAGAACGGGCTCGGAAAACAAAAGGCGATACGAGGTTGTCTATGGATACGAGAATCAAAACATTCAAAACCGGTTTGATCAAAATGGCCATCTGACTCTGACATCTCGCAAAATTTCATATGTCATTCGAATTAAAATTTTAACCAGTCTTAGGGCCTTAAAAACACATTTGAAACACAGATGGCGCTCACATCACTCTAGTCGCTTCGTTTCCTATCTTTCTACTCTATAATCTTTGGAAATGTCGTTAATGTCATAACGCCGTTGCCACAACTAATATCAGTTTTTATTACGAAAATGCCGAAAGTGTTTGAAAAAAGGGACAGGGTTTCAGGAAATGCTATTTAGAATTCAGGTCCGCTCATTCAAATAGTTATACCCTGATATTCTAAAATCCACAATACGTCAGACGGTAGCGAACATATTCAATGTAAGAGAATTTATATTATATAATGTTTCATCTGAATCTAAACGACTTATATTTCAGCTGAATATTTTCACAATCAGAAAGATTGTGAATGAAGAGGATGACAAAGAATTTCCTTCTATTGGGAGGCCCAAAAAAGTGGTCTCATTTGAGAATTTTATGTTTGAGTGAATTAATGCAAAAGTTTACTACAGGATTTTCGATGAATGTCATCGTATAATAAGTCCCCGAAAATTGATTTTTCTATTTTTCATTTGACTTGTCCTATACATTGTGAAGGTACCAATAAATAACTAATTATTATTATTATATGAACATATTAAGATGAACAGCCACAAATTAGCGACAGTTGTACTGTTAATTGTTTATTCATGTGAAATTTTTTTTTAAAGGTGAAGTTCCTCTTGACTTGGAACTTCCTTTAATTCCATTCACTTATATTGATGCAAGATGATTTTTGATGAAGAATTTAACATTCTTGTAATTATCTGTTAATTCCTTCGGGAAATACCCATTCCCAACCACTGAATCGTATGCATTTCATCTTCGGGTTAATATTTTTGAAATCTGCAACTGATGTAACGTATTCAAACTTTGGTCAAAGAAGACAACGAACATTAACTCTCCTAAAGCTGGTGCATATCATGATATTACACTGATCTCTTGTATTTTCCATGCAAATAACTGGATTTGGTATACCTTCAATCAGTTTGTATAAACTTCAATTATGCTCGTCACATATTTTCTGAAGAGATTCGACATTGTGATAAAATACGTAATAACAGAAACTTTTACGTAGAACGGGCAACATAGCGTTGATTTAAAACCCAAAAATGTTTTGACAAGCTTCATAACCCCACATTTTCGTACTATACAGAGTGAAATATGTCAAATTTCCATGGCCAACCGACTGCTAAAATAAAAGTGAATGAAGTATAGTTGGGGAGCCAAAGAGAGAAATTTGGGATTAACTCGAGCGTGTCAGAATGTCAGATTAATCAAATTATCAAAAAAATTCGTCGTCAAGTAGGCTATGGAATTTTGAAGATTGATATTCGGTGTCTGAACGTAGGTCATTACTTGAATTACTTCATCGTCCCAAAATGTAATCAATGATGACATTAACCTATACATCGTTATTTTGTATGGAAAGTGAAAAGGTACATTTGAGGAAAAATTAATTTCGCCCAAAGTTCGAAAAGCATTTCCTCCATTGAGTCAGATCACAAGAATATCCAAACAATCTGAGGCGGTTAGAAAAATTCTTGGTTTGGCCGATGTCTACTATTTTCATACGTAAGAGACATGATGAATCTTGAACAGATCGTGGTATTATGTATTTTCTTTGTAAAAAGGTTCTACCTATTTCAGTAGGTAATATGAATAAAGCACAGTAAGAATCTCAATATGTTTATTAACGACCGTTTTCAATAAAGCTATCTATCCATCGTTTAACTTACTGACGATTGGTAACCATTGGTAACCATTCTAAAATATATCTACAGATAGATCATAGAAATCAGAAGGTTTTTCTATCTTCAGTAAGTGAAACAATGGATAGATAGGTTTATCGAAAACGGCCGTAAATGAACAATGGATAGATATATTCAGTGTAACTTTGGGAGTTCCTCAAGGGTCGGTCTTGGGACCTCTCATATTCCTTCTTTTCATTAATGACTTGCCGGATCATGTCATGTAATCGCTGAGTGTATCATTATGTTTGCTGACGATACATCTTTTGCAATTTCTGCTGCAACGAGAGAAGAGCTAATTTCAAGATGTTTAACTTTGATTCATAGCTTCCTGAATTGGTGCGAGGCTAATTCCGTTACGGTTAATATTAATAAGACTGAGTTAGTAACTTTCTGCCTCAAGGCCAGAAATGATAACCTTACTTTAAAATACGGTGACATAACTATCACATCGAAGTCATCTATCAAATTTCTTGGCTTGATCGTAGATGATCAACTGAGGTGGTGTGATCATATTGACTACTTGAGTGCTAGTTTGAATAAGGCTTATTACGCTTTGAGCAGGGTGAAAGGATCTCTTCCTGTTGAGTCACCAATTAATGTGTATTATGGTTTGTTTCATTCTCATTTGAATTACAATATTCTACTTTGGGGTAATTCGGTGACTGTTCAAAGAATATTAATAGCACAAAAGAGAATCATACGTCTTATTTTTGGGTTGAGCGCTCCTACTTCATGTAAAAGTTATTTTAGTGAAAAAAAGATAATGACTGTGCCTTCACTGTACGCATCTATAGATGTTTGATATATATTAAAGGAAAAATTAGGACTGTATCACATCTCTCTGACAGTCACAATTATAATACTAGGAATACAACGATTTTGTCTATTCCTGTTCACAGAACATCCAAATATGAGCATTCTCCTCACTTCCAAAGCATTGTTATACAACCATTTACCATCAGCTATTAGAGAGTTGGGATTCACTGCGTTCAGAAGTAGACTGAGACAAATGTTAGTCATTAGGGCATATTACTCTATTAATGAGTATCTATGTGATGCCGATACTCATGTTTAAGAAAAAGGTTTGTTCCATATTGGTTTGATAATTTTTCTTTTGTCTTTATGTTTATTACTTGTATTGTATTGTTTTGTTTGCTTTATCGACGTGCCCATACATCTGTAAATGTCGGAGGGGATTGAATAAAATTATTATAATTATTATTGTTATTATTGAAAAAGGCCGTAAGTAATTCTCTATAAATATTGAATTGATTTGGTTGATACCGAAATTTCATTACTAAACTAAAGAACTGAATCACATGAAAATAAATATTGGGCATTTTATCTGAACTCAATTAACTATAAATAGCCATAATGCATTCTCCTTATTCATAACGTTCCACTGTTAAAGTTCCATAAAAGAAAATAGGTCCCACATTTTACCATTGGCGGATGCATACTGAAATCAATGCTACAAGGATAGGTAATCAATCTTTTAAATTTTCTGATAACATGTCAATCTTTATGAAAACAAACTGATGTCTTTCATTCAAAATCGTGTGACATAAAATATGCCAACAGATACTCCATCAGCCACTTGAGATAAAACCCGAACAGAGGTTCGTGGAGCTTCTGTCTTCTGTCTACTGAATAACTCTGAGGTTTTCTTCTCTGGTCGACCACTAATTTTTTTTGCTTGAACATATCTGTTTCGTCAACACATCGCAAAACAGTACTTTCGAAAGATTGATTCTTTCAGCAACATACATTGGGATATACATTGGGAATGTCTTTGGAACATAAAAGAATATTTAAATTCTTCTTCTATATTCTACCCAAATCTCGAATTATGATTCAATAATAAATTCTTTTTACATGTCCGTAAAAACCATCTTTATAATTTCCTATTTTAATTCAACTACAATCCAAAAGGCTAACTTCTAACTGACACTTCACCTAGAAAATAGTACAGCAAAAGCTAAGAATTACGTTTAGACACGAAATATCGTCGTTTCAAATTCCATAGCCTACTTCACGACGAATTTTTTGAACGCACGTTATAAGGGGAGATACCTTGGACCTTGTAGAGTATCTCTACCAAAAAATATACCTGTATATACGGAGAATTGTCTAGGACAGCCTGTCAGAATAGTAAAAAAACGATCATCGAACATACTCGAGAGTGCCAGATTAGGATAAATGTGGTTAAATACATGTTGAAAACTGTACATTCAATTAATCTGACAATTTAAGCTTGACGAAAATGTGTGGGAGGGCGCCAAATTACCAAAAAAAAAACGTTACGTGGTAGATGTTTTTCTTATTCTGAAGCTAATGATTCAAGAATAACGGAAAAAATATCATCTGACAGTTTCAGCAAGCCGAAACAATAAAAATTGTCCTCGAAGATCACAAAAAAATGTTTTTCTGAATTATCTCTTCTCCTGGGCTCCAAATCGTTTTAACATGCATCATAAAAGTAGTAGAGCATAATATTTTCTACAAATTTTGTCCGAAGCAATTTTTTCTAGGTTTGTCCATTTTTGAGATATATGACGATGATGAATGTACGATGTTGAACCTGTATTGTGGGTTATTCTTGAAAGCCGGATATATGGCATATATGGCTGACTTTTTCATAGAACTTCTTGAGCTGGTCATTTTTCTCTGTCTCCTATAGCTTTCTCAGCGTCGTCCATAATAGCCGGACAGAGAAGGACTCTTTCCGACTTTTCAATAATTATCGTCATATTTCCACCGAAATCATTGACAAACCACTCTATCTATTGAAAAAAACCGCATCAGAATCCGTTGCGTAGTTTTGAAAATCTGAGAATACATACGGACAGACAGCAGGAAGCGAATTTGTTGTATAATACGAGGATGTATTGATATCTGCTTAGCCTAGACCAGTTCCATAGCAACGAACAATAACTCATTAGAAGTGTCAGTGTGAAGTTTGAGGTCAAAAAGGTGAACCAGAGTTACGCAATAAATTAAAAGAAAGAAGATGTCCACCGAAATTGTGAAAATCGAAAAATTGGAGTATCGAGCCATCATCAAGTACCTGTATTTAAAAGTGTTAAGAAGTAAGCAGATTTACGAACATACCTTTGTGATCAATGTCCGTATGCAACCGTGAAAAATTGGAAGCTTCAAAAGAGGTAAATTTTCCATTGAAGTTGATGACCGATCGGGAAGGCCAGTTTCTGTGTCAGTCCCCGAAAATATTGATGCAGTTCATTTCATGATGTTAGCAGACCGTCGAATTGGTCTAAAACGGATATCTGAAGCACTGAATATTTCATACGAACGCGTTTATCATATAGTTCACGTCAATTTGGACATGAGAAAAATTGCTGCAAAATGGACCCCAAATGTTTGAATGTTGACCAAAAGCGTGCAAGGTTAGAAGCATCGCGTTCGATCTGTGCCCGATTTGAAAACGATGTAGACTTCTTGAACTGAATGGTTACTATGGATGAGACTTGCTTACATTTCTACGATCCAGAAAAAAAGCAACAACAGATGGAATGGCGACACTCTGGCTCTCCAAGAACCTAAGAAGTTTCGTGTCCAAAAATCTGCTGGAAAAGTTCTTGCTTCAGTTTTTCTTGGATTGCATTGAGTAATCATGATTGTTTTTTTGGATATGGGTAGAACAATAAGCGGAGATTACTATTCGACATTATTGACCACTCTATGGGAAAACATTATAGACAAAAGACACGGAAAGCTATCCTAAGGTGTTTTGTTTTTGCATTACAACGCCCCTGCACACAAATCTCATGTTGCCATGCAAAAAATTCGTGATTTTGGGAATTCAAATGTACAGTTACTCTATCAAACATGTTTGATAGAGTCACTGTATTCAAATGTAGATTGCAGCGACATGGTGTTGACAATTCGAAATAAAAAGTTAATGCAGTAATTGTCATTTCTGAAGGGGATTTTGAGATTTTCGTCCAATAAATCCTTTTTTCCCAGTTGATAGTTGTTTACTCTCAATTTTGAAGATTGGTTGTCGAAACAGGATTCAAGTGTGTTAATTATTATCAATTTCAGGTCAATAAATGTCATGGAGTATTAGTATTTATAAAAAAAAAATCCGAATATGTTCTGAATCAGCTGATAAATAAGAGCAATATTTTTTTTATCCAAACTTCTTGGCTCTTTACTCGATCATAAAGAAGGAAATTGATTTATGGTAGCCACAACTATGATATATTACCTTCTCCATTATATACAATGGCTAAAATTGCAACATTGATGCTAAGAAAACTTGTCCAAGTTGACTTGGCAATCAGAAATGATTTTCTGAATAAATTTTGTGTGAATGTTATGTCTGAGTGAAACAGATTTGTTTTTTGTGTAAATTCTTTCATTTTGAGGTTAAACAGGGTGTTCCTAAATTGAACGTACAAATGAAAAGGGCAGAGTGAGTTTAAGAAAAAAAAGTCCCATAAACATGGGGTCGCAAACGTTTCGTTTTCGAGATACAGAGTATTGAAGTTTGAATTTTTTTCAAGTTTTTTTCTCATAGTATCTACACTTCACAAGATATTCAACTGAAATTTGGCATAGATATTACATTTTAGAGTTCTCACCACGTGACATGGCAATTTCGATAGAAGATCTACAGGGTGATATTTTTTCTGGAACACTGCCACCTGTTCTTCTGCGGAACTTTTTTTTGTTTAGCAACTGTTAATTTGAAAAAATGTAAAAAGAAGCTTTGTTCTTATACTAAACTTTTTGGTCTCTTGTAGTTTTGTCGTATCTACCAACGATTTCGAGAAAAAAACTTGAAAAAAATTCAAACTTCAACACTCTGTATCTCGAAAACGAAACGTTTGCGACCCCATGTTTATGGGACTTTTTTTTCTTAAACTCACTTAAGGAATCTCTCCTTTTCGTTTGTACGTTCAATTTGGGAACACCCTGTATATCCAGGTTATTTACTTCACCCCCTAATCTTCGTAACTGATCTGAAATCTACAAAACCTTCATTATGCTATAAAAGGACGAGTTGCATTTGTCCTTAAATATTGACTAAAGTTCATTTCATCGTGGAAAATAGTAAGAACTGACATCTTCACAAGAAATTCGTAATCGAAGATTTGCTCGAAGGATACAAATTATGAAAACTTTACTAAGCTTTCCCCATTATCACGAGATAGAGACAGATATTTTCAACAGATTAAGATATATTTTTTATGAAAGATCTCATTGAAACGAAAATATTCTCCGTTTCTTGATGTAAACAAACAAAAGTGCATCAACTTTATTTACAAAAATTGACACCCGTGGGCGTATCGCTTGTTTTAAATTCCCATTAGACATTGAAATTTTGTTAGGTTCTATAGTAGGCTAAGAATTTTTTAATATATCCTCGTATGTAGTGGTGATAGCGATTTTTACGGCGCATATGCGATGGAATAGTCATATTTTATGTTTCAAAATTCCAGATGTGTAGAGTGAGTTGTTTCGTATGCGAAGATTGCTGAGACTGATTGTTGAGGAACATAGAAAGTATTCTTTTCCCTCCCTACTTGCTAACCCTTGTTGCAGGGGTCGCCTGATTACAGTCTTAACCCTGCTCCTCTGCAGAATGCAGTGAACTTTCTAAATTCCAATTTTCTTCAAGGCATCTCAGTTATTTTTCCACTTGACGCAACATAAAAAAAATGGTTTAATTCTCTTCCGGAATTGAATCGAGGGGGGAGAATATAAAAATAATGCTCTCTCCATCTTTCTCCAGAAAACAATACTAAACATAATCTTATTCTCGCAGCATTCAAACAACTCATGCATCATTGAACATGAATAAGCATTGAAAGGAAAAAACGACCTGGAAGAAACGTCAATAGGAAGAGGCTTCGTCGAACCAAAGGAATATTTAATGACATCCTTCCCCGTATTTGCTGCTCTGAGTAGGATAAAGGAAAATTTTCTTTATCATAGAAGAATAGTCGGCAATATTGTGAAATCCAGAACAGTATTGTTCATATTGTTTCCACCCATGATCACATATTGTTTAGTCATTTTATGCTAGCATTTTCCATACCTACTCGTTTTATTAGATTATCAGTTTATTATTTTTCTTCAGTTTCGATTTGAAATAGTTACACTTGAAATATTTCTTGACTCGAGATACAATGCAGTTCTAGTGAAGTAAGAAGCGTTTCAGTTTTTGTTTTTTCTCAGATGTAGTTTTTTACATTTTATACAATGAGAGTTAAAATTGAAGTCCGGACACTTCCTCTTGACGATTGTCATTAAATGTATTCTTTATGAGATACGAGATGCCAAAAGCACGAAAGAATTATGTAAGTTTTTGTCGAAAATTTCGCTAAAATGTGGATGAACAGGCATCCTTTATGCTGTATTCTAGCGGTGTTGTTGGTATGGAGGCTCTTGAACACTGCTAAGACTTTTTCTGGTACTCCAAGGCGTCCCGATTTTCCATAGCGCTCTCCGATTCACCAAGTCGAAGGCCTTTCTTGAATCGATGAAGGCTGTATAGATCCTTGATTGTTGTTCACGGGCCTTCTCTTGCAGCTGTCGCAGTGTGAAAATTAGGTCCACCGTACCTCGATTTGGTCGAAAGTCGCACTTGGATGAATGGATATGTTTATACGTATGCACGATGTTTTTGATTTACACACATATTTCATTCATTCCTGCATTTTCATACTGAAAAACTGAATATATTCCATTCACTTTTATTTTAGCATTCGGTTGGCCATGGAAATTTGACACATTTCACTCTGTACTGTACGAAAATGTGAGGTTATGACGCTTGTCAAAACATTTTTGAGTTTCAAGTTAACGCTATGTTGCCCGTTCTACGTAAAAGTTTCTGTTATTGCGTATTTTATCACAATGTCGATCTCTTCGGAAAATATGTGACGAACATAATTGAAGTTTATACAAACTGATTGAAGGCAAAGGTACCAAATCCAGTTATTTGCAGAAAAAATACAAGGGGTCAATATAATATCATAATATGCACTAGCTTGAGGAGAGTTTATGTTCGTTATCTTCTTTGGCTAAGGTTTGAATACGTTACATCAGTTGTAGATTTCAAAAATATTAACCCGAAGATGAAATGCATATAATGCAGTGGTTGAGAATGGGTATCTCCCAAAGGAATTAACAGATAATTACAAGATTGTTGAATTCTTCAACAAAAATCATCTTGCATCAATATAAGCAAAAGTAATTAAAGGAAGTTTCAAGTCAAGATGAACTTCACCTTTGAACAAAAATTTCACATGAATAAACAATTAACAGGATAACTGGCGCGTATTTGTGGCTGTCCATTTTAATACATTGATATAATAATAATCATTAAGTATTTATTGGTACCTTAAGACATTTACAATCTATAGAACAAGTCGAATGAAAAATAGAAAAATCAATTTTCGGGAACTTATTCTACGATGACATTAATCGAAAATCCTGTAGTAATCTTTCCGCATTAATCATTCAAACATAAAATTCTCAAATGCCACCACTTTTTTGGGTCTCCCAATAGAAGGAAATTCTTTGTCATCCTCTTCATTCACAATCTTTCGGATTGTGGAACTATTCAGCTGAAATATTAGTGGTTTAGATTAAGATGAAACATTATATATGTAGGTAAATTCTCTTACATTGAATATGTACGCTACCGTCTGACGTATTGTGTGGATTTTAGAATATCAGGGTATAACTATTTGAATGAGTGGGCCTGAATTCTAAATAGCCCTTCCTGAAACCCTGTCTCTTTTTTTTTCAATCATTTTCGGCATTTCCATAATAAAAATGTATATTAGTTGTGGCAACGGCGTTATGACATTAACTACATTTCATGAGTGCCAACTTTACTCGTTCTAGTTACAAAAATTTGAGAAAATTATTTCATGGCCAACCTACTGCTAAAATAAATGTGAATGGAGTATAGATTCTAAATGAAACAGACATACTAGGAAGTTTTTTTCCAGAAAATCTTAACTATGAAGAAAAATAGCAACTGCTTGATGAGTCTGTGACAAACGGAAACCACAAACAAGAATTAAAATTCTATGTTCCCTATAGTAATAATCCTGTTATTTCATGTGAGCCTCATAAATAATTTTTGAGAGTTATGTTCTGTGGATTCCGGAAGTCAGACGAATCAATTTGTTTCTCTTTTCTCCTATTTCAAGTTGAATGAAACTTTAGAAGCTGAGGGATCACTTTAATTTTGGCCACAGACCGATTTTTCCACGTTTTTATGTGTTTAAATTCTGACTGGTTGCTGATTGTAACCAGTCCGGCCCTGTTAGTTCTGGAAAGTGCGGGAAGACGCGAAAAAGTTTCCAGTGCCTATACGGGGTAAGTCTTTGACTATTTTAACAGTTGATTCTATAGGCCAAAAAAAAGTTTTTTCCTATACCATTTTTTCCGATTGGGCCCTGATAAAAATATAAAGCCATTTTAAGTTTTCATAATGAGCTGTGCGACTCCTGGAAAAACGAAATTACCTTCAGAATAACTAGGTACATCTGTGACACTACACATCTCTGTGGATCTTTCAAACAGAGTTTCATTCAGCCAAAGTACCCAATTTTCAAAATTTCACACTTTTCAATTTTTAACAGCAAATTATTCGAAAACGGCGCATTATACCAAAATATATTGAGAATACTTTCATTTTACAAAACGTTCAAACTTAAGTTTCAAAAGTTGGGTTCTTTGTTACAGAGAATGTTACAGAGAATGTTACAGAGGTCTAAAAGTATATTTGGGAGAAAGTTAAATGCCGAAAATACCAACATGCAAATTTTCAGCACAATTATCATCAATCCATAAAGGTCCCTTTGGCTATAGCTGAGAGTCACTCTGTGTATTTCATATTATCTCTCATTCATAGATCCGAAAAGATTGATAATAATATAACGCTCGCCGTATTTATGTTTTCCAAAGAAATGAGACACAAATTAGCTTATATTTATAGTTATATCCAATCGATGCGAGAGATCTTTACGAACATGATTTATTGACATTTCAGTTCCAAATGAATGAGTTCGTTTGGGAAGAGGGAAAACAATCTATTTTAAGACCGATTTGTGGCTAACATTCGACGTGTAGGTACGTTGGCTGAAATTGAGGTATATCTCTATAAGATTATCGCAATCGAATTGGATTTTAAAGAAAAAATTTAATGTAGGGAGTAAACATATCTCAAAATAAAAAAAAACATTTCCCGCCCACCTCATAATGATAGCTCTGTTCAACGTACACGAAATTACCCATCATCAATGACCACTTTTAATGGTATATTTCTTATTAATGCATAATTGTCATAGGCAACCGGACATACAGGGTGAGTCTTTGACTCTTTCAAATAGTTCAACAGTAGATTATTGAGGTCAAAAGAAGCACTTTCATTTTTTACCATTTTTTCCGAATCGGCTTGGTTTAAACGATACAGTGGCTGTTGAAAAACCATAAAAAAAATTATTTTTAGTTCTTTCATCAAACGGTTTTAGCGAACATATGGAATATGTCCACTTTGAATTCTTGAATTGTTCAATCGGCAGCATGAATATCAACATTCCCATATGAACTAGATATAAAGACTAAAAATACGTGATCACAGTATTTAAAAAAAAGAGGTTTAAACTTTCTGTTTGTAAACTCTTTTTACAGTTATAGAGAATTCTTAGAATGTAAGTTGAGTTGATACGTAGAGTTGGTTCTAAAATTTTTTTTTCATTCGATTGGTGATTGTTTGATTGACTTGTTGTATACATGTATGGTTCATGTCTGTAGGGATGTAATAAAATTGTTTTTCTCTTATTCTTATTCTAACATTGAAAATTTATAACATGTCAGATTTGTCTAGGTATTGATGAAAATTTTCTCTTTCAATTCCAAATGAGGTCGACGGAAAAATCTTGTAATCAAAACTTTTATCAGTTCAGCGATTAATGCTAATAAAATGATTAATATGCTCAATAAAGAAAGAAGAAAAACACTCTTCGATCTTTTGAAGGAAAAAGGAAAGCCTTTTTTCTCCGTACGATATTTCCAGAAATAAACTGCTCCACATGAGTTAGGGATATTGACATAAACTGCAAAAAAATATAGTTAAAATAAGATTTTTGTGATGAAAATTCATATTAATATGATTTCAAGTTGCAAATTAATTTTAGCCTGTTGGTCTGCAGCGTATACAGGGTGGTTAAGAAAAATTGAGTAAAGTAACGAAATTTTATTACCAGAGAATTCAAGCATTTTAAGACTATCAATACAATGTATGGCCTCCACGGGTATCAATAAAAGCTTGACATCTTCTTTGCATACTACACAAGAGGTTGTTGAACATTTCTTGAGGAATTTGGTTCCATAAACGGGGCAGAAGCTCTCTCAGATCATTCAAGGATTCTGGGGTAGGTTGATGATTATCTTATCTTCTTTGGAGCATATCCCATCCATTTTCTATGCAATTCAAATCTGTTGAGTGCGGAGGTATTGGTAAATGTGGAATACCAAGCTCCTCGAGCGCATTCTCAACTATGGCTGCACGGTGCGGTGTAGCGTTATCGTCTAGAAATTGAAAAGTTTCACCAGTATCAGCGTGAAAATTGGCCACAACATTTTCAATGACATGCTCCCTTTAGTGTAAGGCGGTCATATTCCCGGGACAAATGTGTAAATCTGTGCGCCAGTTGAAATATATCCCGGCCCATACCATAACACTAGCCCCTCGGAATGGATGGACTTCTTCGACATAGCGACGATTACGGGGTATGTGTGGGATTGTCCATACCCTTTTTCTTCGAGAATCTGAAAATCGTCCATATCTGGATTCATCAGTGATAAGCACACTACGCCATAGATCGTTCCAATTGATATGTTGCCTTGCCCATTCCAGTCTTTGACGCTTATGGTCACGTGTTAATGGAACTCCTCTTAATGAACGTCTGGAACCTAGATTCACCTCTCTCAAACGCCGTCTGTTGGTTTCGATGGAAACTTGGACCCCATCTGCATTTTGAAGAGTATTCCGTAGCATTCTACACGTAGATGTAGGGTTTCTTCTCGCCGATACGGTGATGAAACGATCCTGAGCAGGTGTTGTTTTTCGTCGCCCACCAAGCTTTGGTCTTTCCAACACGGAATCTGTCTCGCTGAACGTATTCCAAAGTCGAGATATCACACTTTGGCTGACTTGGAGCCTTTCCGCTACAACAACCTGAGTTAGGCCAGCCTGTAGCATTCCGATAGCCCTATTAGCCTCAGCGTTCGTTAATTTACGTCTTGGCATTTTCAGAAAACTCGTTTCAAATCGAAGCCGTTGATAAACTCACTTCATTTCAAAATAAGAACATTCATGAAGCATATGCAAAGAACCAAACATCAGAAAAAAGGCATCAGATTGACGAAATGTCTCATACTGATTTTTATTAGATCGATTCAAGTTGTTATTGAGTTTTAAATGATTTTACAGCGATTTTCTCGAAGATAACATACTTTTAAAAACGAATGAATACGATATCTCTAACTCTTGTGAAGCAGTATATTTCGCTGCATAAACCTTGTCCTGACAATAACGAACACAACAAGAAAAGAATTATCCAATTTGGTGCAGTCGTTTGAACGTGATGCGCTTACATAATTTCTATAGGTTCTCTCTTATTTATATAGAAGAGTCTAGTTTTGGATCTTGCCTGTTTGAAAGCTGATTCTTCCTGTTTCTATCTGTCAGCAGCAGACTACGAACAAGTTCAGTTCATAACGGAACATATCATACCGTCTCTACTTGAAGAGCTTTTTATTCGTCCGATATTCAGTTTCAGGAATAACTTTCTGGATGGTTTCCGATGTTTGAGTTCGAAATGAATGTTTACTGTGTAAACACAGATCCGTCCAACCTTCTTTTCAGAACAATACAACTAGTCTATGGATTTACACAATATTTCTGGTGTGATGAACCCAACCTTTTACCTCTTTATATCTGAATAGATGACCGATTGATATACGGATCGAAAACGGAGGTTTTGGTGAACTGCAGAAAAAAATTCGAATTGAGAATGTTTATAAAACATGATGAAAATAAATTTCAAAATCTTCTGGATACTGAAACCGTTTTTATGATAACCTCTTGTCCAAAACAAAATTTCTTACTTTCCTATTCGCTTCTGGTCATGCCATGTGTATTGCTCTACACTCTACACGCAGGCATGGGCAAACTTTTTGAGGGGAGGGCCAGATAAAATGAAAAATTACCTAGGCGGGCCAAAAAAAAATACACATTTTTACAAGTGACTAACTTTTTTTCGATTTTTACATAAAACATGACTAACATCCTAGAAAAGTAAAGAAAAAAATAACAAAAATTAATTATTGTTCGGTAGGATACGAAAGAATATGTGAAAAATGAAACTGTGATTGAGCTTCTAAGAATTGTCCATACTCTGGTAGAAATTGGCCGTGATGATGCTAAAAGCTGGTCACTAAAGGTGCCAACAGATTACTCTGACGTGACGTGGGCCTAAGTCATAATGAATTCTAAAGATGTGATTCATTCATTTATTTCTACAAATTACATACAGCATGTGAAGAAATAACCTATCTAATCTGCACCAAGCAGCACACCATAAATATAGTCAAATATAGGTACATATTTTTTATATGCTGGATATAATGAAATTGCAGCCTTTCATGTTCCATAGGACTGCTATGAAAACACAAGAAATGATTGATTGACCTGCAGTTCAACATCCATAGCACTTCCCTTTCAATAATTCACCATTTCACTGAAAAATCCCTGTGACACACAATAACTAATTAAACGTTCAATATTGCACTTCACTTTCAGTGCTCCACTATTCAACTGACAAAGCGTCTGTATTACTGGAAAAACCGAATGATAATAAATATACGTATCCACTTAACAACGACGGTATCCAAAGCATTTCTCACAATTCTGCATATTTGTTTGAGTCTTGCACTCTTGCAGCTCTTTCGTTGAAAAGCAAATCTCTCTCCATGATCTTAAACTGATACATGGCAAGTATGTATAGAACAAAGTTACGTGGATATCATGGAGCAGGAACATGAAATTTGTATATATAACATGTATAATTTGGATACAGCACTGGAACACCCCAAATATCGTATCAGACACCTTATGGATAGGCAAAAATACTTATTAACCCCCAAGAAAACATCATACTATATAAGAGGGGTTCATAGCTGAAGTGAACCAAGTCCATGCATCATAGTTTTGAGATGAATGATTCAGAAGTTGTTTATCACCAATTAATTCAAAAGTGACTTCTTTAGATTTTAAAGAGTTAGGATGTAAGCATATGCTTACATAAAAATAATAAAAAATAAAGAAGTCACTTTTGAATTAATTGGTGATAAACAACTTCTAAGCTATTTATCTCGAAACTAGGCTGCATGGACTTGGTTCACTTCAGCTATAAACCCCCCAATGTTACTTGGGTTTATTTAAAAAACCGTGAATTAATAATTGTAATATACTCAATATGGACTAATTTGATTAACAAGATCTTTATTTAATCGCTCGACAATTACAACTGATGAGATCTGCACATGTTACCCCCTTTCAGACTTTCTAAAGGTAGTGGGGCAACCACATTGCGTACATCTAAGAATCATTACACATAATTCAATACATTACAATAATGAAAGGTTTTTCTTGGTCTAGATTGCAGGGACTCAGTTGGACAAAATTCCGACGTTTCGATTTATTTCAAATCATCAGGGCTCTACAATAAATGATACATAAAAACAACTAAGCAGATTCAGAGAGATCAGGCCAGAAACAACAACAACTAAATACTAAAACACGAAAACAGGACATATATAAAAAACGTTCTTAGCACACTAAAAATTAATGAAGAATAATGGGAATATGACAGCCTTTCAAAAACAACTTTTTAATTAAGCGACGTTTCGTTTGTATATTCAGGCTTCTTCACAGCTAAAAATATGATTAATCAAAAAACAAAAAAAGGCATCAAACTCACAAGAGAGACTCAACCAAAATAAATCGTTGGAGGCTAAACAAATCATCGAATTTACAGGGTATGAGTGAAATCTCAGTCCAATATAAAACATAATTAACAAATCGCAGAAAACATCAAACTTAAAAATAACGAAATACAGGAGTAGATTTGGAACAACTGACATTTTAAACATAGGAATAATACCTAACCACAATGAAAACATACGTGGAGAACTACGATAAACAAAATACACATGTTTATGTTATTCTATCTGTAAATTAGTCTCTATGAATTTTATACAGATTTGAAAGGTTGCTATAAACCACATTCAAATTTCTTGTATCTCTGTATCATTAACTGAGGAATTAATATCAATAAAAATCATTTCGCTAATACATCTTTTATAGTAATTATCCTCATAATCCAACACCTTCACATTTTCAAAATCAAACGCATGTAAGTCATCAAAATGATGTTTGGCCAATAAAGCTGTTTCCTCAATCTTATTACAATGTTTCGTCTGGCAATCGCATTTATGTGGCCTAATTCTATTGTGTAAATATTGCTTCGTCTGCCCTATAACATACCTTTCATATTTCTCAAAAATATTTATCAATAGTCCAGCAAAGTGTTTGCTCAAATTAAAGAGGGGACATCCCACGAAGCTCATTATTGGTCGTGAAGGATAGTCGATTTTGTGGATTTTGTGGCAAGAAATAAAGTTTATGGCAAAACCATTATTATATTTTAAAAATTTGAGCATATCATTATTTTTATGTAAATGAGTCACTAGTTTGTTAAGATTGTTCTGTATGCTGGTAGTTGGGTCTTCAGACTCAATATCGACCAAACCAAAATCCTGGTAAGTCCGCCAGAAAGCCTTCAAACACATATCAGCCTGGAGAATGAAACTCTAGAACAGGTCGAGCAGTTCAAATACTTGAGAAGCTTCATAAATACTAGGGCTAACCTCGACACGAAAATACACAAACGTATCAATTCGGCATCACCGGCATTCTGGAAGCTATAGGACAGAGAGTTTCAAAATCACTGCCTCAATCTGAAGACCAAGACAGCTGTTTACAAAGCAGTAGTGGTTCTCCCAACGCTTCTTCACAAAAGCGAGAGCTGGACGCCCTACTGGCGACATATTAAACAGCTTGAACAAACGCAACAACATCATCTAAGACAAATAATGCAAATCAGATGGTTCCACAAAGTTTCAAATGCAGAAGTCTTGCAGCGCGCGAGTTGTACAACAATTGAGACTCAAGTAACGAGAGCCCGACTCAGGGTAGGCCACTCCAACCCACTGTCAGATAGACGTCAAAATAAGATTGTGGAGGACAAGCAAAGGTGTTGTGTACGTAAATATAACACATAATTTGGAATATTATTGCACTTTTAGTTAATCTACGTACATTGAAATAGCATTATTTTTGTTTTAAGTTTGCTGGTGGTGTTAGTCCTAATGATTTTTCCGCTAACAGCGTTAAATTCACGTTAGTAATAGTAATTAAAGGATTCAATATCTTGGGAAAATGACACAGTATTTTAGCAGAAAGTGAATAATTATGCCATTTTGGTGCTGTGTTGTTTTATGTGGAGGCAGAGGAAATAGAGACTGTTAGTGCTTTCGTATTTCTGGAGGAATTTCTGTTGTTTTTTTTGCATGCCGTTGAAGATTTTGACGTTTTTCTGATGTTGGTATGCGATAAACCGGAGCTGACGACGTTTTCACTCTTGTCGCATTCTGGAATTTTCAGATTTTTAACGTGTGGGGGGGATTTGCCTATAAAAGCAGATTTTCCCCCGCGACGGTCTCTTTTACTCTTTAGTCTCTTTTGTCACTTTTACGCTCTGTACTCTCTTTTCTCTGCGATTCGACTTTAATTGTGTGATCGACAAGCCGTTCAGCGAATTTAGAATAAATTTTGTATTACGAAGTGAGTGCTCTTAGAAATTAATTTTTAGTTTTCGTTTGTTTTCCGCGAGTGCCTGAAATAAAGGAGGTAGGTCCCTGTCTTTACCGTTCAGTTTCTTCATTAGACCTACACCGGTTACTTCTTTGACACTGCTGTACTGTATCGCTTTCTGTTATCTTTTGCTGTACTTTACCCAGTTTCGCGAGTCTGACTTCTCCCTTCGCTATCAGTCATGGTGCGTAAGCCCTTGGGGTAGTGAAGAGAAAGTCCCGTCAACTCCCCTGATCGCGTTCCGCGTCATAAGTGTTGAAATCAAAATCTCTTCTTTTCTATCAGTCATGGTGCGTAAGCCCTTGGGGTAGAGAATGGGAGATACCGCTCGTCGTCAGTGAAATCCCGTAGTTGCGCTAAAAATAGACCTTTTCTTCGCTATCAGTCATGGAGCGTAGCCCTTGGGGTAGCGAATAAAAGTCTCGAATAGATCCGCCCTGGTTGTGTTTCTTTTTATTTCTGGGGAAATACAATTAATTACATCCCGATACCGTATAGCAAGTCATTTCACTTCGCGAGTATCCATTTCGTCAGTTCTGGTTTGCGCATTTTATTGAACAACCTTTGATTTTTCACTGTAACCGGTATGAACTTTACAAGGTGCTCGTGATCGGATCGAATTTCCCGAATGTATGTTTGCTGATCGATTCGCTCATATTTCATACCTACACATATTTCCGTTGTATATATAATCAGTTTCCGAAGGTGTGAATAAACTGGTACATATATAATTTGATTTTGACTACTTCGTTATCGCTACCACCCTAGATAACAGCGAACTCTGTCTCCGACTAGTAGCTACTCTGGTAGGTTTGCTATTCTTCCTAGTGAAAAGAATAGCTGGCGCTCGAGATAAGTTTTCTCCGAGGAAACCACGTTACAATTCATTCCATCTCTATACCACCTGTACAAACGCTGCATAGCGAAAGGCAATGCTCTACCCGACAAATTTCATATGGATCCAAAGAATTTCACAATTCTCATAGCAGCATTTTATCACAGGTTGGTCATATTCCGTTTTCTACATGTGCACCAATTCATCTGTGCCGACCCTTTTGTGAAATACTTTCCCCGAACATTTTGTTCTGAATATTTTTTAGTGTAACCTTAAGAGCAAGCTTTTGTATTTGTAGGTTGCTAAATTCTTGAATGCTTTCATCTGCCGATTGAGTGTGGAAGATGTTTGTGGAAACTAGAAAAACCACAATATCACCATATTCCATCGTGACTGTGAGTTGTGACTTATATATGTTTATTGAATGGTGCATATGGATCAAAACCTTCAATCTTGCTTATTTTCTGGGAATAACGTCGGCCACTTCTCGATTTGTTATCGAAATTTCAATGAAAGGGGCATTCTTTTTTTCCACTGAAAGAAAATTGGTAGTTGATTCAGAAATTTCGACATATGATGATGATATGTATCATCTCAAAAGTTTAATATCAACTTACATTTCGTGAGTCTATTACAGATTGCCAAATAAATATTCTTGTTCTTGAATAACCAAAATACCACTCTTCTGTATCTTGGAACAACGAAAATCACGAAAATATTCTTCAAATGAGGAATTTCCCTTATAATGACACGTTTGCTTGTCCTCCATAATTTTTGTGAGGTTAGAAGGTTGAAGTGGCCTATAGAGCGGCCACATTCTGAGGATGCAGAACACAAGACTCCGGAAACCGGGAGGCCAGTATAAAAGGTGTATGATATACTGCATCAATCCCTAAAATCAGTTAATGCCAATCATAACTGGGAACAACTAGCGTTAGACAGGTCACAGTGGAGGTCTTTGGTACACACTTATAATGTAAACTCGAGATGAATACAGCGGCGGCAAGATCTGGTTGGTGACTATCCATGCCCGGAGTGTGGTAGGATATGTAGGTCACGGTTGGGTCCCTTCAGTCACAGGAGGGCACACAGTCGCAATTAGTTCTAAGAATGTATAAGTCTGTTCGCACCGTTTTTTTTTTAGATTTATTCCCGGTAACGGGATGCAGCAATTAATGAATGAACTTCAGATAATTTCTTGCACGTATTTTGTTCATTGAGTAAAGTAAGAGCTTTTATTTATTTCTCATTTGTAAACGTCAGTTTCCAAAAACACAATATTAATCAAGAAAGTTTATTTTATCAAGTCACTAACTTGTAAAAGTGACAGTTAACTTGCAAAATTTTTACAAGTTAGTAGTATTATTTACATTAGAAAATTTTGTTTTATCGTCATATATGATGAGAATCATGGTACAATTGTTATTTCCAGTAACACAGATTTTTGATGATGAAAGAGTTGATACTGATGATGATGAACCATCTGTCGACTCAGAAACTGCTGAACTCGAGAACTGCAGAACATTTGTACTCTCCTTACTACCAAATAATTTTCTAGACATTTCGATTTTTTTGTTGACCGAATCATCGCATAACTCATCGCAATTTCGGTGCTCTTCCACCCTCCTGCAAGCTTTAGTGCTAAAATATCTCCACCCGAATCCGCAACCATAGTGGCTCCAGTTCTGCGAAAAGAGTGGCCGGTGTATAACTCTGGGTCTTTTAAACCTAAATATTTCGCTATTTACTTTGGGATACCACCAATAGTGTGCTGGCCAGCATTAAGGGAAATGCACTTTCCATGTCGATATGTCAAAAAAAATCTTAGGTATTCTGTTCCAGGAGGCCGAAGATTTACATATTTTCTGTATAACATGCAGGGCTTGGAGCTGCAGCCATCATCGATTATGGTGAATCTTCTTGTTGTTAAATTTTTTGTTTGCCGCAATGTCACAATTTTTCCAATATCTTCTACATCATTCATGTTCAAGGAGAGAATTTCGTCACATCGACAACATCCAAAAATCCCAAATATTGTTACAATTTTCGCCAGCAACCACTGGTCATCAGGAGCATGTAAAAGAAATTGTTCAGCCTCTTCTTTACTTAATACCTTGGCTTTTTTGGCGTATAGCGCTCATTTTCTCGTTTCAGAAACTTTATTACCTTTTAAAATCTGCAAATGACAACTAAACTTCATATTTTTCAATAAATTTTTTAAGGAAAACAAACCTGCGAACAGGGGCATTTTCTTTCATTTCCAAGCAGCTTTTCAGCATAGATCATTTTGCCCATAAAGTATTAGGGCTGAATCTAGCTGATAGTTGATTCAAGTAGACCAACACAACATCTTCAGTTACCCCAATCACACTATTATTGTTTTGCCACTTTTTGAAGTCGTCGTATTCTCGCTCGTACCTTGAAGCTGATTTTGAAGGTTATAAACTTGAAGCTACACTACTGGCTGCCTCAATAATTTCTTTTGTACATTCATTTTCGCTTTCGCTTTCGCCTGCGGCTCGTCAGTTATATCCTCCATTCGCCAGTAAAAACCCTCTCACCTTGCTAGTAATGTTATATACTATTTCATTATATTGATCTACTGGCATAATGCTATTACCCTTTTCAACCTTAAGGACTAATATATGGTACTGTTCGCCTGGAAAACAACTTATAATATTCCAGTTTAACCTGTAAGAACACATGTCGAACAGATGTTCCAGATAACTCCACAATATTCACGAATGAAGAGAAATTTATGAAGGATCCCTAATAATTGTTGAGCAGTGTATTATAATCGTGAATAAATATCAGGGATCCGACCTCTGCGGTCGAGCAAACGTTTCTCCATTTTTCCCTTCCTGTATGAAAGAAAATGCTCCACATTAATGAAGACATAACCTCTCATTCATTATGATCGTCTGTAGATAAAGCTAGTCGGTACATAAAGCTAACATTTCACGATGAAAAGGTATGCGAAGTAATTTGCTTGAGTATACATCTGAAACAGAACGCCGCTGTTATTAACTCCATTCGTTTCAATTTTCTTGAAGTCTCTCCACTTGAATTCTCTCCTGAATAATCGCCATTGAGCCTTAATAAGTTCCTCTGGGGCGAAATGATTCTTCTTCCACGAGTTCGAGTGGTTTACCCTGTGCGGGAGAACGTTTTCCGAAAATCCGAGAAGTAATGGAATGGTGTGATTGGAGGCGAGATTCGACGGAGAAAAGAATCGATTAGCATCTGTATAAAACGAGAAATTTACATTCCAAGTGTTTTGCAAGGGAGGAGCGAAAATGCAATTAGTGGCCTTTTTCAGAAAAGCATAATTTGAATTGATTGAAGCTAGAATGAGAGAATGGCACATAGGGAATATTCTCATCAAAACTTGGCGTGCAAGACCATGTTCCCAAAATGAAGTTCTCATCGAACAATTCAATAAAAAAAAAATGATATAATAATAATAATAATGTGATCTGATAAAAGCTGTCAATACCTACGCTTGCTCGGCGCTGAGCTACTCATTCGGTATCATCTCTTGGACCACCACCGATTTAGCAGCCTCACAGAGAAAAATAAGGACGATGCTGACTAAACACAATAAACATCACCTCAAAAGCTCAATAGAACGGACAGAGCTGCCACGACATCTTGGGGGTAGAGGAATTGTTGATTTGTCCAACCGTATGTCCCAGGAAATTGAAGGACTTCGAAAATATTTCCTGAGCAAGGCTACTTCATCAGAACTCCATGAAGTAGTTTGTGTTGCTGATAGTTCTACACCGTTAAAGCTACAGCAGGACCACTTGGAAACCGTCGAACGCAGAAAGTAAAATGCAGAATTTGATTGGCAAACCTTTGCATGGAAGGCACCAGAACGACGTCAACCATGATTACGTAGACATATCTGCGTCGAACTACTGGTTGACCTCCGGAAGGTTGTTTCCTGAGATAGAGGGCTTCATGCTCGCCATCCAGGATCAGGTGATTCCAACAAGGAACTACATGAGATATATCGCCAAGGATGCCTCAGTGGCGGATGATAGCTGTCGTTATGGCTGTGCGACACATGAAACTATCCAGGACATCACCGGGGATGTCAGAAGTTCGCGGGCACGGAGTACAAAAATAGACATGATGCCGTTGCCAAGATTCTTCACCAAGAATTGGCACTAAAACACCAACTTCTGATTTCGAAAAAGGTTCCTTATTACAATTACCATCCGGATGCTGTATTGGAAAATGAACATCACAAGCTATACTGGGATCGCACGGTTCTCACAGACCGGAAAATAACCCACAATAGACCAGACCTCATATTGCTTAATAAGGATGAGGACAGAGCACTATTCATCGATGTGGCGATTCCAAATAATAACAATCTTCTAGATAGGCACACTGAAAGAATTTCAAAGTATAGAGATCTCGAGGAACAAACCAGAAGACAGTGGAAGCTGAAAGATATCAAGACCCTATTGTCATTTCATCTACAGGCCTGATACCGAAAAAACTACTAGAGAATTTGAGGAAACTTCAGTTGTACGAAAATATCTATAGAGTCATGCAGAAGGCGGTACTGCTGGGAACGGCGAGAACTGTACGCAAGTACATGGGAAATGCAGGGGAACACCGTCTGCTTCGACAGGAAGTGCGGGTGGAGCAGGAATCCAACCGACAGCAGGGAGCCGAGGAGCGACCCGGACCCGACCACCACCACGAGCCCGAAAACCTGGAAAGGGCTCCAACAGAGCTTAATCCTTTTGATATCTGCGATATATGGGATAAGTGAATTTTCCTCTGGAGGGGAGTGTGAAAGCCGCAAGGCTAAATTCATGTCTTTATTTTCCCTTGTTATGTGACACAATTTGGAATAAGCACTAAAGAGAGAGAAAAAAAAGTTGAACAACAATAGAATTCCAATGAGCAGAATTTACAAAAAAAATAAATGAACATAAAAAAGATGTATCTGAAACAACGGAAAAAAAACTGACTCTCGAAAACAAGATATTATGTATAGATACAGAGCCTGAAGAAGATGAGCCCTGATTTCTCTCTTGCATCTTACGAGCGTAAACGTTTTGAATTCATTTGGCACTGCGTTATAAAATTTTACCACATTGTACCTGAAACTCCTCTGGAAGATGGCCGTTCTGTGCTGGGGACAAAAGAGCAGATTCCTATGCCTTATATTCAAATTATGAATATACCTCAGTTTGTTATGAAGATATGGCGGACATTTCCCAATTATAATTTTATGATGAGTACACAAGGCATAATACTCAAAACATTTTTTATTGGCAACCAGTACAGCGCCTTTAGCATATGCGTCACATGCTGATATTTCCTAATCCCATATATGAACCTGATGCAGCTATATTGAACTGTATTCAACCTAATGTTTCTTGGTCAAGACAAAAGCTGTAGACAGTACAACTACAATTAAATTTTGACGAGACCAAACTCTCACACAAGACCCTCTTTGTAGTAATAGACAAATAAGATCTAGGCCTCATACGCTCTCCGGATCAAACACACAACATGCTCACGAAATCTCAACGAACTGTCTCTTACGCTCTCCTGGAAATTAATGGTATCACTGCGGATCACAGACCTGAAATTATTCTCAAAAAAGTCTCTATTATTTTTCGACCCAAAAATTATAGCGAATGATTTCCTTGCATTCAATTTCAAAGAATGTTTTTCCGCTATAAGTGCCAACCGATCTAGATCTTCATTCATTCTAACAGCTGCGGTATCAAAATTATTCATGAGGAAATCAAAAAGAATCTGAAAATCGTCAGCATACCTATGAACTTTTCCATGAAGGATACTATTGGTGAATTGGCAGGTGTACACTATGAAGAGAAGAGGCCCAAGCACCGAGCCCTGGGGTACTCCGCTCTGAACAGATTTAGCGCAAAGATTATAGAGTAGAAAGATGGGAAACGAGGCGACTAAAGCGATTTGAGCGCCATCTGTGTGTCACGCGTGTTTTTAAGACGCTAAGACTGGTTAAAATATTAATTTGAGTGCCATTTGCAGAAATATATGACATTTTTTTAAAATTTCAGATGTCAATTTTGATCAAAGAGGTTTTGAATGTTTTGATTCTCATTCCGCTTTTTGTTTCTCTGGCTCGTTCTAGTTGCTGATTTTTGAAGTTTTTTCGTCTTATTTCTTGGTGAAAACATCAAAATATTGTTCGAAAATTATTGAATGGTGAAGAACGGTGGATCAAATAATAAAATGTATTTTACGTGATTAAGTTTTTCACTCAACTAAGGAAAATGGAAGCGTAAGTATTGAAACTCGTAACATGTGAATCGGTCATTCATTGATTCTAATTTTCAGTGCTCCGAAGTGGATAAAATTCTCAGGACTTGAAGACAAGTACTTCAGCAAACACTACTAACTACACCGTGTGCAATCAACATTTTACTGCAGGTCATTTGAGAACTGTTCATCGACGTAAATTGTTGTATGCAGAAAGCATCCCTTGCATGAACGGCCTATTAAGGGGAAATTATGATCTTTATAGGTCCATTCAATGATTCTCAATTGCTACTCTTTCAATATATTCAGAAATGCAGAGGTTTTATTGATTTCCATTTGGGAACCGAGTGACTGTCAAATTGTTGTTTGGAAAGTCAAAGTTTTATGAAACCTGCTGTGAGTGTTTTGTTCATTCATTAATCAATTTGTTTATTGTGTCATGAAGAGACCATATCATAAGGAAATCATAAAAAAAACACCAAGGAACTATACTGACATACAGGTTTTGCATATGTCTGTAAGTTTTTTTTTTGTTAAGTGTGGTTCTGAGAATTCTTTAAATAATACCTACATATGTAAGTAACTGGAATATGTATGCTATGATGGTATATTGAATATTGGTTCATATTAATTTCTGATATATGTATGTATATTTTACAAATTCAACTAAGTTCATGAATTCAGAACAACCTGTTGTACAGAAACAACACCTTCAACGTATAGCAGATCACCATATACTTTAGTGTCCTAGTTAAAGCTTCATTTATTGCCCACTATTTCAATTTTTGTAAATTTTTTATGAATTGCAAATAAACATATAGCACATCTAACAGCGTTTTTCGTTGATATCAATTGATTCCAAACAATGTTTAGATGAAAACTAACATCCTGATCACAAAACAAAACCATACTTTTGTTTTGTCGCTCAGGATGTTTGTTTTCTGATAGAAACAAAGTCAATATTGGAATGTAATACGAGAAAGAGAACTCGAATTTCGCGCCCCTGAATCAAAAAACAGAAAACTCTTATCAAAAAGTTTTTCTGTATTGACAGTGCGTTTTTAGCGCCATCTCATTGTCACGCGTGTTTTCACTTGCCAAAATGTAGTCGGTTTTTAGTACTAGCGATATGAGGGCGTTTCCTATCTTTCTACTCTTTAGTCTTTGATTTAGCGCATGAGGTCCTGTCACCAAACTTCACAAACTGCGAACGTCCAGCAAGATAGGTGCTCAGAAGGTTAAAAGCTGCACCTGACACTCCACAAGATTTCAAGATAGCCAAAAGGATATCATGCCGCACAGTATCGAAGGCTCTACTGAAGTCCAGCAAAAATAAAACAAAACATCTGGATTCATCGATGGACTAACAAATGTCATCAGTCACATCGAGAAGTGCACTGGTTGCACTATAACCCGGACGAAAACCAAACTGAGTCGCAGGCAGAATCCCATTCAGCTCGAGATATTCGGAAAGTTGGACTGCCATTATCTCCAAAATTTTATATAATCCAGGTACCTATTCTCTGGGTGATTGAAAACTCAAAGAGAAAAGTTGAGGAACGATATTCATTAGTCTCATACTAATGAATATCTCTAATTTTTATGATTTATCATCACATTAAGGCCCAGTTGTGCAGTTCATGTTCAAGCCAAAAATTATACAGTGCGCGTCAAAATTATGGAACAAATTCATTTTCTGAGAAGAAAAATTTTAGGCAACAAAATCCTGAAACAGGTCGATTTTTGTTTCACTAACTCTTTGAACTAACTATATAATTTAAAAAACAAAATTTATTCTTGAATATTGCTGCACGCCTGTAAAGAAGATACAAAGACCTTGCCAAAAAATTAGCACATGACTCACTTTCCCTATTCAAAAAATTTAGAGGGTTGATGGGGATGGCACAGGGTGCAACAAAAATCCTTCAAAAATGCATAAAAATTTGGTAAAAGTAAAACAAAATTGACCTGTCTCAGGATTTCGTTGCCAAATATTTTTCTATTGAGAAAATGAATTTGTTCCATAATTTTGACGTGCACTGTAGAGTAAAAAGATAGGAAACTACTCCCCCATATCTCTTGTACTGAAAACCGATTGAATTTTTCAGTGAAAACACTTTTGACAATGATATGGCGCTGAAAACGTACTGTCAATACATACAAAAAACTGATTACGAGGATATATTGAAAAATTCTTAGCCTACTTTAGAACCAAACAAAATTTCAATGTCATATTCTCCTCTTAATTGGATACATTTATTACAGCGAACCTGCAACGTCTCTAGACCTTTCAAAAAAAAATGTTGCTTCTTGCTCTGCCATCCAGAACTCCACAGCTTTTATTACCTCCTCGTTGAAAGAAAATTTACGACTTTTTAAACTTTTTTTCAGTTGAGGAAAGAGTTGAGAGTCGAATGGAGCCAAATCTGGTGAATAAGTGTGGTGTTCTTGTAATTCAAACCCTAAATCACGAATTTTTTGCATTGCAACATGAGATTTATGTCCTGCAAAAACAAAACACCTTTGGATAGCTTTCTGCGACTTTTCTCTTTGATTTTTTCCCATAGAGTGGTCAGTAATGTCGAATAGTTATCTTCGGTTATTGTTCTACCCTCATAATCAATCATGATTACTCCAAGGCAATCCCAAAAAACTGAAGCAAGTACTTTTCCAGCAGATTTTTGGACACGAAACTTCTGAGGTCTTGGAGAACCACAGTGTCACAATTCCATTGATTGTTACTTTGTTTCTGGATCGTAGAAATGTACCCAAGTCTCATCCATAGTAACAATTCGGTTTAAGAAGTCCACATCGTTTCAAATCTAGCAGAGATCGAAGGCAATGCTTCTACCCTTGCACGCTTTTGTTCAAAATTCAAACATTTGTGTATCCTGTATCCTTTTTGCAGCAATTTTTCTCATGTCCAAATAGACGTGAACTATATGATGAACGCGTTCGTATGAAATATTCAGTGATTCAGATATCCGTTTTAGCTCAATTCGACGGTCTGATAAAATCATGTCATGAAGTGCATCGTTATTTTCGGGGACTGACACAGAAACTGGCCTTCCCGATCGGTCATCATCTTCAATGGAAAATTTACCTCTTTTGAAGCTTGCAGTCCAATTTTTCACAGTCGCATACGAAGGGCATTGATCACCAAGGGTATTAAGCATATCTTCGTAAAGCCCGTTTGCACAAATACCCCTTAAAACGAGTACTTAACTAAGTGTCGTTTAAAGTTAATGCACGCTTAATTTTATTCCCAGTTGCATGACTGTGGCTTAACAGAATCTTGAGTAAGGGGCCTTAAATTTTTATATCTGGTGATATTTCAGTTTTTTATTTTGGTGCAACTTCATCCTAGTGCAATAAAGCCATTTCATTGGTTAGCCGGTTGCCAATGATCGTTGTCATTTCATTAACCTAACTTTATTGTCCTGTCATTCAGTGTCAAGGATATTATTATATAATAATATTATCAAAGAGTAACAACTTTTTGTTGTTGAATCAGCATTAATATTAATAATGCTAATGATTGTC
The DNA here is from genome assembly GCF_907165205.1 of Coccinella septempunctata. NCBI lineage: Eukaryota > Metazoa > Arthropoda > Insecta > Coleoptera > Coccinellidae > Coccinella > Coccinella septempunctata. Next base: position 4,316,573 of record NC_058190.1, on the reverse strand, counting down.
AAATAAAAGGTATCTAAGTTTATATAAGTACAACACTTCCTTTGTAAGGTCTTGTGTGAATTTGTTTTACTAATATTGAAGAGGAACGTGAAGAAAATGCCCTTGTTAGTACGAATACGGTGAATGATTGCCAAGCAAGTGGTGGTAATTTACGAAGGACACTCAACTTCTCAACAGAAGAAAAGAGTTTGTTGCTAACTATAGTATGATTTGTGGCACCAAATTGAAAATTAAAAAAGACTGATGGCATTACAATAAAGGCAAAAGAAAAGGCGTCAGTAATGAATTCATTCAATTTTCAAAATCCATCAAAAATGGAAGCCAGTTCAACAAATTATTTTAGGTTAAAATCCCGCCCTTAAATAAGTAAGTGGTCATTACAGGAGCGCTTAAATTTAAGCGTAGCTTCAGCTATTCAGATGTCACTTAACAGTTGGTGCAACGTAATTTAAGTTATGGGTTCATTTTAAGGGACACTTAACACTAAGTGCGTTTGGTGCAAACGGGTCTAAATCTGCTTACCTCTTAATCCTTTTAAATACAGGTACTTGATGATGGCTCGATACTCCAATTTTTCGATTTTCACAATTTCGGTGGACATCTCTTTTTTTTAATTTATTGCGTAACTCTGGTTAACTTTTTTGACCTCAAACTTCACACTGACACTTCTAATGAGTTATTGTTCGTTGCTATGGTAACGAAATATTTTTTTATGGAACTGGTCTAGCCTAACTAGATATCAATACATCCTTGTTGGTAGAAAAAAAGTGTATATCGGTCAACACACATGATATGGACATCGCAAATCAATTTTTAATTCTTCAAGCTGAGTTATAAAAAATAAACAAATTTTGTCGATCGATTATGGCTGAACCACTCGGAAGATTTGAATCCATTTGACGTCATTTGAAGAGTTGTTTCCCCTCCTACTAAATGAATCACAAACAAATTTTCATCAGATGATCTTTCTGAGTGAAAATTGCCAAAAACCAAACAAAAAATACCATCAGTTTCGAAGTTTTTAACTCATGTTCGAGATTCCCTCCGTCGTTTGTATCCATTTCCAGCTTGTTAGCAATTTTTAGGAACCAGAACCCTTATTTGCTCGGGCAACCGGAAAGTGAAAATATCAATCACGTGGAATTCTGCCGACATATCAAAATTGATCAATTAATTTCCATATCAAGAGATAACACAGGACCAAATGGAAGTATTTCGTATCCATACCTCGTATAACGTATAACCCATCTATATCCGATTGATGTCCTGTGATTGAACGATATGCAATACAAATCAAATCTTCGTGGAAAATGTCAGTTTTGAATAAATGCGCTCTATTATTTCTCGTGATGAATCATTGGTGTTGCTGTGCACCGCTTCAGAAGTGTTATTTTTTATCGTAAAAGTATAGGTACTCCATTCACTTTCATTTTAGCACTCGGTTGGCCATGAAAATTTGACCCATTTCACTCTGTATAGTACAAAAATGTGGGGTAATGAAGCTTGTCAAGACATTTTTGGGTTTTAAGTCAGCGCTATGTTGCCCGTTCTATGTTAAAGTTTCTGTTATTACGTATGTTATCACAATGTCGAATTTCTTCGGAAAATATTGACGAACGTAATTGAAGTTCATACAAACTGATTGAAGGCATACCAAATCCAGTTATTTGCATGGAAAATACAAGAGATCAGTATAATATCATAATATGCACTAGCTTGAGGAGAGTTTATATTCGTTATCTTCTTTGGCTAAAGTTTGAATACGTTACATCAGTTGTAGATTTCAAAAATATTAACCCGAAGATGAAATGCATATGATGCAGTGGTTGGGAATAGGTATCTCCCGAAGGAATTAACAGATAATTACAAGAATATTAAATTCTTCAACAAAAATCATCTAAGTAAAAGGAATTGATGGATGTTTCAAGTTAAGATGAACATAACCTTTGAACAAAAATTTCACATGAGTAAAAAAATTAACAGGACAACTGACGCGTATTTATGGCTATACATTGATACAATAATGATTAGGTATTTATTGGTACCTTAAGACATTTACAATGTATAGGACAAGTCGAATGAAAAATAGAAAAATCAATTTTCGGGAACTTATTCTACGATGACATTCATCGAAAATCCTGTAGTAAACTTTTCGCATTAATTCACTCAAACATAAAATTCTCAAATGCCAGCACTTTTTTGGGTCTCCCAATAGAAGGAAATTCTTTGTAATCCTCTTCATTCACAATCTTTCTGATTGTGGAAATATTCAGCTGAAATATAAGTCGTTTAGATTCAGATGAAACATTATATAAATTCTCTTACATTGAATATGTTTGCTACCGTCTGACGTATTGTGGATTTTAGAATATCTGGGTATAACTATTTGAATGAGCGGATCTGAATTCTAAATAGCACATCCTGAAACCCTCTATGGTTGGGTGTAAAAACGTGTAATTTGACAATTGAAAACTAACTAAAAAAAAATTAAAGAAATTCGTTAATATTGGAATCAAAGATTATAGAGTAGAAAGATAGGAAACGAAGCGACTAGAGTGATGTGAGCGCCATCTGTGTTTCAAATGTGTTTTTAAGGCCCTAAGACTGGTTAAAATTTTAATTCGAGGGACATATGAAATTTTGCGAGATGTCAGAGTCAGATGGCCACTTTGATCAAACCGGTTTTGAATGTTTTGATTCTCGTATCCATAGACAACCTCATATCGCCTTTTATTTTTCGAGCCCGTTCTAGTTGCTGATTATTGAAATTGTTGTCTAATTTCTTGGCGAAAACCTCAGAATATCGTTCGAAAATTATTGTATGATGAAGAACTGTGGATCAAATAAAACGAATTTTACTAAGGAAAATGGGAATGTAAGTATTAACTGGTAACATGTGACTCGGTCATTCATTGATTTTTGTTTTCAGTGCTACGAAGTGGATAAAATTTTCAGGGCGTAAAGGCCTGCAAACACTACTGACTACACCATGTGCAATGAACATTTTATTGCAAGTCGATTGAGAACTGTTTATCCACGTGAATTGTTGTATGCAGGAAGCATCCCTTAATGAAGGGCTCATTTAGGGGAAATTATGACTTTAACACGTCCATTCAAAGATTCTCAATTGCCTTCAATATATTCAGAAATGCAAAAGTTTTATGGATTTCGATTTGGGAATCGGGTGACTGTCAAATTGTTGTTTGGAAAGTCAAAGTTTTATGAAACCTTCTATAAGTGTTCATTCGTCAATCAATTTGTATATTGTGTCATAAAGAGACCATACCATGAAGAAATCATGAAAAAGCATGAAGAAATTATACTGACGGGCTTGAATACAAGGCTTGTATACCTCTGTAAGGTTTTTTTCAATTGTGGTTCTGAAAATTTTGTAAATAATATGTAAGTAACGAAAATATGTATCCTATGACGGTAAATTGAATCTATTTCTGATATAAATTGTGAAAATTCAACTCAGTTTATTAATTCGAAATTTCTTCACAGAAAAAACACCTTTCACGTAACTTTAGCAGATAACCATGTACTCTTGTATCCTAGTCAAAGCTATATTCGTTGTCCATAATTCCAAATTTTTGTAAATTTTTTATAGATTGCAAATAAAAATTTATCACATCCAACAGCGTATTTCATTGATACCAATCGATTCCAAACAATGTTCAGATGAAAACTAACATCCTGGTCACAAAACAAAACCATCCTTTCGTTTTGTCGCTCAGGATGTTTGTTTTCTGGTCTCAACAAGGTCAATATTGAAATTCAATACAAGGAATAGAATTCGAATTTCGCGCCCCTCAATTATAAAACAGAAAACTGTTATTAAACAGTTTTTCTGTATTGATAATACGTTTTCAGCGCCATCTAATTGTCAAATGTGTTTTCACTGGCCAAAATGTAGTCGGTTTTTAGTACTAGCGATATGAGGGCGTTTCCTATCTTTCTACTCTATAATTTTTGATTGGAATGTTATTTTTTGCACCCTATGGCAAACTTCAAATTTCGAAGGGATGCAGGCATATTTGGAGTAACGACAAGCTATACGAAATATATTCGGCAAATTTTGTTGCGAATGAATGCACCCAGTATTTATTGTACATTAGTGTACATACAATTACACCATTCCTCCATTTATTTCAATACGAGTCAGAAACCCGTTAACGTACCTAACTCAGTAATTGAGATTCTAGAGGTATTGTTTATTACATCGGTATAAGTGAAATATGGCATATATACATTATATTCAAATACGAATTCCGATGAAACATTAATTGAAATTGCCAGTTACCATTGATATTCCAACAGTGACCCAAATTCAAAATTTATTTGTTTTCTAATGGGAGGTAAAACGCTCATGATTTCTTTCTTCGCAGAACTCAATTCTGAACAATTTTATAACATTAATATTAGCATAGTATGAATTCTTTCACGTCTTATAAAGTTGTTCTATTGAGCCTGTCCTCATCCTGTGAGAATACCTTCCAATTAAAATTAGTTTTCATAAGTTATTCTGGCAGATATTTTCAAAAAACTGGTGATCAAACTAAATTTTGTCATTATTCCGAAAAGTTCGTTAATCTTTGAGAACCCGTATAACAAAAGCAGGTAGGTAACAGTATAAAAGTTGGTCTTGTTTGACGCAAAGTTTAATGCCTTACATCTTTAATTCTTTTGAAATTCGCAGTTCTACGGGAGATATGATAGCAAAACAGCGGAAATTCCACTTGAGAAGGCAAGTTTTCGCAATTTTTTCATGATTGTACGAGGATGTATTGTTATCTTGTTAGCCGAGACCAGTTCCATGCATTAAAAAATAATGCGTTGCTATAGCAACCAACAATAACTCATTAGAGTTATAAGAAGTGTGAGTGTGAAGTTTGAGGTAGAGTAAACCAGAGTTACGCAATAAATTGAGAAAAAGAAGATGTTCACCGAAATTGTGAAAATCGAAAAATTGGAGTATGGAGCCATCATCAAGTACCTGTATTCAAAAGGGTTTAGAGGTAAGCAGATTTACGAAGACATGCTTGGTACCCTTGGTGATGAATGTCCTTCGTATGCGACCGTGAAAAGTTGGACCGCAAGCTTCAAAAGAGGTAAATTTTCCATTGAATATGATGACCGATGTGGAAGGCCAGTTTCTGTGCCAGTTCCTGAAAAAATCTATGCAGTTCATGACGTGATTTTATCAAACCGTCGAATTGGGCTAAAACGGATATCTGAAGCACTGAATATTACATACGAACGCATTCATCTTATAGTTCACGTGAATTTGGACATGAGAAAAATTGCTGCAAAATGGATCCCCAAATGTTTGAATGTTGACCAAAAGCGTGCAAGGGTAGAAGCATCGCGTTCGATCTGTCCTCAATTTGAAAACGATGTAGATTTCTTAAACCGAATTGTTACTATAGATGAGACTTGGGTACATTTCTACGATCCAGAAACAAAGCAACAATCGATGGAATGGCGACACTCTGGTTCTCCAAGACCTAAGAAGATTCGTGTCCAAAAATCTGCTAGAAAAGTTCTTGCTTAAATTTTTTGGGATTGCCATGGAGTAATCATGATCGATTTTTTGGATAAGGGTAGAACAATAACCAGAGATTACTATTGGACATTACTGACCATTCTAAGGGAAAAAATTAAAGAGAAAAGACGTGGAAAGCTATCCAAAGGTGTTTTGTTTTTGCAAGACAACGCCTCTGCGCACAAATCTCATGTTGCCATGCAAAAAATTCGTAATTTAGGGTTTGAATTACTAGAACTAGAACACCCCCCTTATTCCCAGATTTGGCTCCATCCGACTATCATCTCTTTCCTCAGATGAAACAGTAATAACTATTCTCCAAAATGGTCAGATATTCAGATATTCATTATTGAGCGTTTAACTAACTTCTGAAGGTTGGGTTCTTTGAATTCCAAGTATTTTTATGATATGTGATGGTCCTAATAAATAAACTGGAAGATGTTATTGGAATTTGATGATCGGAAAAGGTTCTTCATTTGAACGAAAAACTATATTCCGAAAATCATTCCATTCGATAAAATCGTTAGTAAGATAAAACTTCAAAATACATATTTGTATGGATATTTAATGGCTTGAATCTTTTCAACTGATATTTAATGAATTTTGCTCACCATTGTGTATTGCTGAAACTTCCACGATACATTTCACAGTTGATTAATACGTTTCCACTTTGCATTTATAAATATTTCCCAGAATGATCTAATGGTTCTAAATGGATGCCAGACGTTTTCTCGTTAGGGAACTAATGTCCAGAATGCTTTTACCCTCCGAATATACATTTTGATAACGATACAATTTGTACTCTTCATGAGGAGTCGAAATAATAGAGCAGAAATTGTGATGGCAGTGATAAAAAGGAACGCTTAGTTCAAGCAAGCTGAAAGGGATTATGAGTGAAGCAAACTAGAATATGAAAGCAATCTATGGAACCCTTTCGTAGTTATTGATTCTGCATGAACTCATCTAGTTATTGTTAGCAATGGTAATCCGAAGTATTACTAAAGACAAAAACTGGACTTAAAAAACTTTCAGTTCGTTAACCTTCAGTAGGCCATTCGCTTTCGACATTTCTTCAGCAGTCTGCTCAACTTAAATATACCCATATTGATTTAAACCCTTCGTTTTTTTATTCCAATTTTAATCATATACTGATTACTATACTATCTATGTTTTACCAAAAAAAAATTTAAAATCTGAACAGCTACTTCTGGGTGTTGCAGTTTCTTTGTCAGTTAGTATATGATATATTTAACATGAAAATTAAGGTAACCGTTCTCATATTCAACCAATAAATTACACGAATAGAGCATGTGTCCCCATACATAAAGAAAGCTTACGAGGTAACAGTGTTCCTGCCTTCAATATATCAGCTGCAAATTCCACAAATTCTTCGTACATTCTGGTGTTTGCAGGGGACTTGACTTATTTATGAGCGAAAGAATATTCGAGTCGGGAAATCCGCTGTATCACCAGAAATATGTTGATTTCAGGCGGTAGAAATTGATTTTTTTTTTCTTTGGCTTGGGATTGGATTTTTCTCGCATAGTAAGCATAAAATTTCAATTGAATCGAAATTCAAATTTTGAAAAGATGTGATTCAGTATCCTAATTGAATGTAACACATGACACATAAAGAATGTCGAATTCCGATTGAAGTTTTTATCGAAACCTTGTTCCAAAGGGTGACCCATATTCAACAGAACTATGATTGTATTCCTTCAACCTATGCACACTGATTTTCAACAGATAAACTCTTTGTGTTAATACACAAGGTATATTCGAAAGTGAGGCTTTTTAACACAAGGTAGAGCTGGTCAAAATGAAGCGTTTCACCAAAAATCACCTTACAAAACTTTCAAAATGACAAAGTTGAAAAAAAACATTGAAAATGATTACTGAAATAGATCCTTATACGACCCTAGTCCGTTTGTTAGCTGAATTATCGCAAAGCAGTGGGAAAAAACTTATCTCTTGATTCGACCATGTGGTTTCGTTCAGGATATTGGCTCGTCCGATATTTACGTTGTAATAAACATGGAAACTTAGGATTGCCGAATTGTTCTCATTATTTTTCAGTAACTAACACGATTTTATGAAATGGCTCATTTTGATACCAACTTACAGAAGAGACAAGACACAAGTGTAAAAAATAGAATAATACTTCAAAATCTCACCAATAAAATTCGTCTAAACTATTCACGAATTTTTCAAAATAGACATCACAATCTTCTTGTTCGAACACTTCAACAATCTTCGAAAAAATAGGATGAAATGGGGAAACATCATAGTACTTTTTCAACATAACTAACATAAGCACTTTCAAGAAACTGCCTCGATTTTCTAAATTTTTTTTCATCCTAAATTGCACGATAAAACAAGAATGATTGTCTCAAAAGTGACCTGATGCATCTAATCCGATGAACTTGGTACCGAACCATTCATTGTCCAGCCATACGTTTATGTTTTGTTTCGTTTTTGCGATGCCGGAGTCACTTTTCACAGTCCCATACTTGAAATTCAATGACATTTTGTCGTACTTCTAGGAGTTGCATCTCAGTCATCTTGGATATTTTATTTAGACAATTTTTGGTTAAACGACTTATTTGGATGAGTTCTACCTTCTGTCAAAAAAAGCCCCACCCTTGGAAAACACCCTCTTTAGGGTGACAGTTTGGAAGATTCACTGAAATAACTCCTTGGGGAGAGTTTGGATTGGAAAATGTTTCAAATAAACTTTTCTCAGTCTTCAGTGGGACATCAAATTCAGACAATTCAGACTGACCTTGGAGTCAGATTTAAAGGTTTAATAGATATTTTGCAAAGGGAATATACATTTCACTTCTTAGAAACTTATTCTTCGTGGGAAAACACTTTTCTTCTCCCTTTCTGTCATAGTATGTATCTTTTATTGTAGAGCCTTGAAGATGATTTTAGAACAAGGACTGAGCAATACCAGATTGAAATTAGATATTTTATAGAAGAGAGAAATGAACGTCACGCCAATACCTTACTATTTTCTGTTGACATAGACGTGAGTGAGGTACCAATAAATACCTAATTATTATTATTATATGAATGTATTGAGATGAATAGCCTAAAATATGCGTCAGTTATCCTCTTAATTGTTTATTCCTGTGAAATTTTTGTTCAAAGTTGAAGTTCATCTTGACTTGAGACTTCCTTTAATTCCTTTTACTTATATTGATGCAAGATGATTTTTGTTGAAGAATTTAACATTCTTGTAATTATCTGTTAATTCCTTCGGGAGATACCCATTCCCAACCACTGCATCTTATGCATTTCATCTTCGGGTTAATATTTTTAAAATCTACGACTGATGTAACGTATTCAAACTTTAGCCAAATAAGAAGATAACGAACATTAACTCTCCTCAAGCTAGTGTATATTATGATATTACACTGATCTCTTGTATTTTCCATGCAAATAACTGAATTTGGTATGCCTTCAATCAGTTTGTATAAACTTCAATTATGTTTGTCACATATTTTCCGAAGAGATTCGACATTGTGATAAAATGCGTAATAACAGACTTTTACGTAGAATAAGCAACATAGCGTTGATTTAAAACCCAAAAATGTTTTGACAAGCTTCATAACCCCACATTTTCGTACTATGCAAATTGAAATGTGTCAAATTTCCATGGCCAACTGAGTGCTAAAATAAAAGTGAATGGAGTATATGTCTATGCTTACAACCTACCAAATTCAGCTCACTGCACTCTTTTTGGACCTGCGGCTTTCTAAGGCTCTCGGCCTACTGTAAAAAGAGAAGTTTGAGCCAAAAGTGGACTGTAATCACCGGGTTGGAACAACTGATGACTGATGTAGCGGTCAAATTCAGACTTGAAGTTGAACAAAAAAAATTGAAATTTTTGTTTTCGTTACAGGAGATCGATTTCGAGGGCTTTCGCAAGTTTCTGGATAGTTTCCTGGAAGTACGTTCTCCTGACGAACTCTGTCGACACTTGTTCTTATCCTTCGTCAAGGGAATACACGTTGAAGGAAGAGCTTTCAAAGAGATGACTGTCTTGAGCTCAACCACAGCTTGTGCACCGATAACCTCACATTTGAAAGGTAAGACCTAACGTTTTCTATACTATTTCAAGACTGTCCTTTCTCTTCAATGATATTGATTACAGTGTTGTTTCGAATCAGCTATGGCCTTTCGAAGGAGTTATGTTGCTCTGACGAGGTCAAATGAGACCGAAACCGTAGTTAGCATCTACATCTACTCTTTGTCGACGAAATGGAGTTTATGTTAATACTTTTAGTGATGATTATTTTGTTAGTTCGACTTAGATCGTAACATTTGTTGATTTAATTATCTGCGGATGTTATGCGTCTGAATTAATTTCGTTTATCATGCACCTGCCATACTGTTGAAGGCGTGATCCATTTATGATGAAAAATGGATCGTCTACAATGACGTTAATCGAAAAAAATCATGGTCCAAGCATGATGAAACAGCAAAAACTATAACGAAAGCTGAATGACATCATAAAAAGATGATGCTATCAACTCAGAAGTTCACTGCCAACAAACGTCATCCAACAACCTTAAAGTTAATTCTTTCTATAGAAACAATTGTGTTTTATTTCACACTGACAACAAGAAATTACTTTCTTGCCAACCTCTAATGTGCGTTCAAAACAATTTAACGTCAAGTAGCAAATGGAATTTTAAAGGTCGATGTTCTGTGTCCTAACGTATGTCTTTCCTTGAACTACTTCATCTTAACATCTTCCCAGAATGTAAACTATGATTTCATTGACCTTAAAATCGTAATGTTGTTTAGAAAGTGGAAAGAGACTTTTCAGGAAGAAGTTACCAGCAGATTCCGCCCATCGTGCGGAAATCATTTCTTTCATTGAATCAGATCACAAGAATCCAAACAATCTTGGTAGAACTGTTGACCAAAGTTCACAATTTTCATACGTAAGAGACATAAATCTTGAATGACTTGAGTTATCATGATTATAATGCTCACAATAAGGTGAAAGTCCTATATCAGTGATATGGATAAATCACAGTAAGAATCTCAATATGTTTGATTCTCTATAGGGTGGTCCAACGAAAATATAGCACCTCGGTTTTTCGACTTTAAAATGAAAATGTGGAAAATCGCTCGGAATTTTTGGTCCAAAAAAGTAGACGGACCATATTTTTGATAACCTTATGCCCGTTTTCACCAACGATTCCTGAACAAGCCCCTATCTAAGTATTCCTCAGCTTTAGGGAGTACTCTACCCTTAATATAAATTCGTTTTAACCATACAAAGGTACACTTTGTTAGGGAATACTTATCTTGGGAATGGATAGGAGCTCGTCGCTACGAAATTTCGCTACAAACATACTGGTTTACCGAATCACACGATTTTTTATGTCTTGCAAACAGATTTCTGTTTATATTCTCCTGAAATATTCCAATGTCCAATGGTGAAAACGAAATTGAAGCTAAGAGTCACTTAAATGGGCTTAGGTATTCCTTAAAATTTAGGGATCGTTGGTGAAAATGGGCATTAGTCTATCCTGAATTTTTAGGAACGTTTCAAGGTTGTCAAAGCGATTGCAAATTGAAGTACGAGGATATATTGAAAAATTCTTAGCCTACTATAGAACTAAACAGAATTTCAATGTCAAAATATTTTATTACTCAACATATTATCCTTTTTATTGGATACATTTATTACAACGAACCTGCAACGTCTCTATACCTTTCATAAAAAATGTTTCTTCTTGCTCTGCAAACCAGACCTCCACAGTTTTTATTACCTCCTCGTTGGAAGAAAATTTACGACCTTCAAAACTTTTTTTCAGTTGAGGAAAGAGGTGATAGTCGAATGCAGCCAAATCTGATGAATAGGGGGAGTATTCTAGTAATTCAAACCCTAAATTACGAATATTTTGCATGGCAACATGAGATTTGTGTCCAGGTGCGTTGTTCTGCAAAAACAAAACACCTTTGGATAGCTTTCCGCGTCTTTTCTCTTCAGGTTTTTTCCGTAGAGTGGTCAGTAATGTCGAATAGTAATCTCCGGTTATTGTTCTACCCTCATCCAAAAAATCAATCATGATAACTCCATGGCAATCCTAAAAACTGAAGCAAGAATTTTTACATCAGATTTTTGGACACGAAACTTCTTAGCTGTTGGAGAACCAGAGTGTCGCCATTCCATAAATTGTTGCTTTTTTTTCTGGATCGTAGAAATGTACCCAAGTCTCATCCATAGTAACAATTCGGTTTAAGCAGTCTTCAACGTTTTTAAATCGAGCACAGATCGAACGCGATGCTTCTACCCTTGCACGCTTTAGGTCAATGTTCAAACATTTGGGGATCAATTTTTCAGCAATTTTTCTTATGACCAACTATATGATTAACGCGTTCGTATGAAATATTCAGTTCTTCAGATATCCAATTTAGCCCAATTCGACGATCTGATAAAATCATGTCATGAACTGCATCGATATTTTCGGGGACTGGCACAGAAACTGGCCTTCCCGATCGGTCATCATCTTCAATGGCAAATTTACCTCTTTTGAAGCTTGCAGTCCAATTTTTCACGGTCGCATACGAAGGACATTGATCACCAAGGGTATTAAGAATATCTTCGTTAATCAGCTTACCTCTGAACTCTTTTAAATACAGGTACTTGATGATGGCTCGATACTCCAATTTTTCGATTTTCACAATTTCGGTTGACATCTTTCTTTTAATTTATTGCGTAACTCTGGTTTATTTTTTTGACCTCAAACTTAACCCTGACATTTCTAATGAGTTATTGTTCATTGCTATATGGAAACGCAGTATTTTTTCATGCATGGAACTGGTCTAGGCTTCTAGGCTAACTAGATATAAGTACATCCTCGTAAATGCTTTTTGCATCTTTATAATTTGCTGATAATTTTTGTACAACAATCCAGAACGATAATTTGACAGTTCACCTGATAAATGGTGCATCACAAGCTTAGAATAACGTTTGAACAGGGAATATATACAGGGTGGCCATTTGAAAACGAAACAGACGAGATTACAGACGAAATAAATTTTTTCGGTAGAAATGCTCGGACAGATCGATTTCTGTTTCGAGGGGGACAACTTAAGATGTAGGTTACGGACGCAGAGCGCTTCAACCCTTGCTACTACAACCCTCACCCCCAATTTTTGAATACGGAAGATGGGGTGAGTGATACCTCATATGAAATGTATTTTTATACTGATTTTAGCACAGTTATTGTTTTTTCATTTTATGCAGTAGTTCTCGAAATATTCTTAACTAAGTATTTGAAAATGAAGTGGTGTTTTCATGGCACTTGTAGTGCTTTTTTGTGAAAAATCTACATTTTGAGCTTCAAAACAACCATGACTGTGGCTTCCTTTGAAGCCACAAGTTGATTGAAGAATTCTGCGGTTCTATTCGCACATTGATTGTTTGCAAAAAAAAGAAATTATATCCACCCGCTCTGCAATTGAATAAACCATGTCGAACAATGAATTAGAACACATACAAGTCTCAATTCAAAACTAAGAATAATTCACATGTCAAAGAACCAGTAAGCCAACTTAATGATCTGTTCGTAATAAATAAAAAATTATCGATTCTCATTTTTTTGAAAAAGATATGAATTCAATAATCAACGAAATGAAAACATTGAGCTCCTTCGCAATACGTTTTGTTTGTTCGACATCTTGATTAGAGATTTCTATGTCAGTGGATTGGAGGAAGGAAGCCACAGTCATGGTTGTTTTGAAGCTCAAAATGTCGATTTTTCACAAAAAACACTACAAATGCCATGAAAACACCACTTCATTTTCAAATACTTAGTTAAGAATATTTCGAGAACTAATGCATGAAATGAAAAAACAATTACTGTGCTGAAATCAGCATAAAAATACCTTTCAAATGAGGTATCACTGACCCCATCTTCCCTATTCAAAAATTGGGGGTGAGGGTTGTAGTAGCAAGGGTTGAAGCGCTATGCGTCCGTAACCTACATCTTAAGTTGTCCCCCTCGAAACAGAAATCGACCTGTCCGAGCATTTCTATCGAAAAAATTTATTTCGTCTGTAATCTCGTCTGTTTCGTTTTCAAATGGCCACCCTGTATAGGCGTTCCAAATTCCGCTTCCTTGACGACGAATTTTTTCACGCACGTTATATCAGGAACGACATTAAACTTTCTGATGTATGTAAAATTCATTTCTCCCCTACCAAATTCCCTAATGAAAATCTCTAAGGGCAACCACGGAATATAAATGCCCAGGTATAATTAATCCATGTCGAATAACCCTTTGAAGTTTGAAACCGGTGAATTTTTCCTTGTGTTTATCTTCTGACTCGAATCAAATCGCGAGTTCTCGAGAACCATCCAACGAATATCTGTAGAATTTCCCTCGGAAACGGCCTCAAAACATCTCTATCCAACTCACGATGCGAATAAATGATGTTGAATTCCACTTAAGCCTTTCCAAAAGTCATTAGGATCCTTATCATCGGAAAGTTGGCGGTGCGCTTACAAATTCGGAGTATTGACTTGGAAGTTTTCCTCAGGAATTCTCTGTCGTATACGTCGAATCAAGTGAAAGGCTCTCAGGTTTCTCGCAAAATATATTACCGAAGAACGCGGGCGATGGCTCATTGAAACTCCACATTCGTGAGTTTGAAAAACTTCTTCAATAAACTAGACAGTTTGGGATTTTTCACGAATGATGTAACTTGAACATTATAACTTTTAAATTTTGCTACATCAACCCACGCATAAATGAATAAAAATCAACGAAAAACGATAACTTGCATGATAACCATGCTGTTTCCACTGAAAGTATGAATTATGTGGCTCCATTCTTTTTTTTTTTTTTACACAGTTTTATATTCCCTCGGCATTTATGTATGTAATGGAATCTTAAAACGTAAATTTCACCAATTTTGAAGAGTTTGGTAAACCTGATGTTGAAAATTGCCCCCTCCGACCTTGCTCCTGTCCACGCCAATAAAATTCAACTCTATGGTGCCTAACACAGCGTTATTTGACAGTTGATCGACGCTGCCCCCTTTCTACAAGATGTCAGATGATCCCGTTTCCGCTGAAGCCATCATCAATCTGTTCACTTTGTTGAAACAACGTCTCATTGTGCCCACTTAGATTGTTGTGGAATTTCTTTAAACTGTTTACCTCTTCAAAGTTATCTCATTTCGAGTCTTCTTGGTCAATTCTGGTGCTTATTTGTTCAACTCAAAAGGAAATGTACTCGAAGTCTTCTCAAAATTTTTAATTTGACCATTTTCATGTTCGTTCCATATGCAAGAAATGTGTCCACGTGTGAATTACATTGAATTTTCGAACAGACTTGTATTTTTACAATTAACATAGATTTTCAGACCGGTCTAGATTTCCTCACATGGAAATGGGTATGTAGCACCAGAATTGAACTTTCTCATGTCTTTCTTATTGACAATTTTCTCAATATCATCTCTTTTATTTGAATCAGTTTATTTCATTTCTAAAATCAACTCTTGTTCATCTCTAACTTACATATGACTAATTAATGTTGTCGAGTTTCAAATGGAGTATCCTCATGTTCACCAGGGTGGTCCCTGGAATCAATAATTTTCCTTCAGAACACGATGTGTCTCTCGTCCTGGTTCCGGAAGGTCTGCTATGGTAATCGTCTACTCTCTCAGTTGGTACTGATCTCCTAATTATACTTCAGTAGTAAGCTTTGACACTGGTTGACAGTCCCTCGTCCTTGTTCCACCCTGGAAGGTCTGCTCTGGTAATCGTATACACTCTCAATTGGTATGATCTGATATATTCTCACATTCATTCATTTTGCTTGATATACTGATCTCAAATATATCAATATTTCTGCATATCTCGAAACCAACGATTAGTGGTTTCCCTCATTTAGTACTCTCATTTTGTATCTCATAATTTATCAATTGTATCTCTTCCTGGTACTCGGCCACAGATTTTGTATTTTCTTTCTTCAGGGATGGTTCAGAAAAGTCTATATGCTGCTAGTACTGCCCATGTTTAGTCTCCTCTAGGAAAAGTGTGACAGCCTTGTTGTTTGCTATATCAAAGAACTTTGTTTGTTCTTCAGCCGAATAAAACTGAGCCTTCTTCTTTTGACCTTTTCTTTGCAGCTCTTGCGTTTTTGAACAATTTCATTCCTTTTTTTAGGTTAAAACTGGGCACTTCCTGGTATTCGGCCACAGGTTATTTTTTGACGGGCGTGCTTAGATACTTGTAAAAAGTTCATCTCTGTGAATGTTGTATTCATTGATGAATTCCGCATTCTTCAAGACCAACGTTGTCTATATAAATTATAATATTATTGCTCCTATTCAATGTATTGCTCTCAGTGATGACCAGACTAAGACAATTCAGCTATCACAGCTAATTGTCTGTGATTGCTCTGTCACTGTGAACATTGTTTTAATTTTGAATTCATCGAACTTTCTCAAAGTTTAAGTCTGACCACAAGTGGCTCCTCATTCGAGCTACTCTGGATTATCTCAGTTTTTAGTTGAATAATGTATCTCTGAGTCTATATAAATGTTCTCATTTGTTTTTTATTAATGTATTAGTTCAATGCAGGTGATTTATTTATTTTATGTTTGATATACAGTAAATGGTTCTACACTACCATCTCCATCTTAATTATCTAGTAGCATCCACTACTATAATTTTTACAAAATCTGATTTTGAACACCTGAAAATTCAAGCACGTTTCAAGGGCCGATGGCATAATTTTATCGAAATAAAAGAAAAAAAACCTTTTCCAATTCATCACTTAACGAAACCACAAAAATGAAGCGAATGCGTTTTCGAACTGCAAAGAAATGTAAAATGAAGTTTCGGAGTACCTGTCAATGATGTGCGTAATTATTAAAAAAAAAAATTATGAATATTTGGGTTCTAATGTGGAAAACGAAAGTTTTGGTAAAATCTTAATCCCAATTTTTGACACAATATTTGGAACAACCGTGGCAAGCTTGTCAAAATTCAGGAAACGTATAATATTTCCACATTCTTCGACTTCAAAAATATGAAAATGATTTGTGCTTGGTATATTTAGAATAAGAATAATGAACATAATACGGAATACGCATATCTCTCTTTTTTTTTCTCAATTATTTGTCGATATTTTGTAAACCATTTGGACAGATGCAACGATTTAAACATAAATATATACTGCTCCACATGAGTTAGGGATATCGTATTCAATCGTTTTTAAAAGTATGTAATCTTCGAGAAAATCGCTGTAAAATTAATAACAACTTGAATCAATCCAATAAAAATCAGTATGTGACATTTCGTCAATCTGGTCGCCTTTTTTCTGAAGTTTGGTTCTTTGCATTTGCTTCATGAATGTTCTTATTTTGAAATGAAGTCAGTTTATCAACGGTTTCGATTTGGAACGAGTTTTCTGAAAATGCCAAGACGTAAATTAACAAACGCTGAGGCTACTAGGGCTATCGGAATGCTACAGGATGGCCTAACTCAGGTTGTTGTAGCGGAAAGCCTCCAAGTCAGCCAAAGTGTGATATCTCGACTTTGGAATGGGTTCAGGGAGTCAGGTTCCGTGTTGGGGAGACCAAGGCTTGGTGGGCGGCGAAAAACAACACCTGCTCAGGATCGTTTCATCACCATTTCGGCGAGAAGAAACCCCACATCTACGTGTAGAATGCTACGGAATACTCTTCAAAATGCAGATGGGGTCCAAAGTTTCCATCGAAACCATCAGACGACGTTTGAGAAAGGTGAATCTAGTTCCTAGACGTCCATTAAGAGGAGTTCCATCAACACGTGACCATAAGCGTCAAAGACTGGAATGGGCAAGGCAATATATCAATTGGAACGATCAATGGCGTAGTGTCCTTTTCACTGATGAATCCAGATATGGACGGTTTTCAGATTCTCGGAGAATAAGGGTATGGACAGTCCCACGTATAGCCCGTAATCGTCGCTATGTCCAAGAAGTCCATCCATTCCGAGGAGGTAGTATTATGGTATGGGCCGGGATATGTTTCAACGGGTGCAAAGATCTACACATTTGTCCTGGGAATATGACCGCCTTATACTATAGGGAGCATGTCATTGACTGACAATGTTGTGCCAAATTTTCACGCTGCTGTTTGTGAAACTTTTCCATTTCTAGACGATAACGCTAGACCGCACCGTGCAGCCATAGTTGAGAATGCGCGCGAGGAGCTTGGTATTCCACATTTACCACTACCTCCGCACTCACCAGATTTGAATTGCATAGAACATGCATGGGATATGCTCTAAAGAAGATTAGATAATCATCAACCTATCCCAGAATCCTCAAATGATCTGAGAGAGCTTCTGCCCCGTTTCTGGAAACAAATTCCTCAAGAAATGTTTAACAACCTCGTGTGTAGTATGCAAAGAGGATGTCAAGCTGTTATTGATGCCCGTGGAAGCCATACATTGTATTGATAGTCTTACAATGCTTGAATTCTCTGGGAATAAAATTTAGTTATTTCACTCGATTTTTCTTAACCACCCTGTATACGCTGCAGACCTACATACTAAAATCAATTTGCATTTGGAAATCATATTTATATAAATTTTCATCACAAAAATCTTATTTTAACTTTTTTTGCAATATCCCTAACTCATGTGGAGCAGTTTATATTCAGAAGTGAATACTCTGTCAAATCAGAACGAAAAAAATTTTTTTTATTCATTTTGATTCCATGTATAACTGAAAGCGCTCTCAGCCTTCAAGAATATTTTAGCTCACTTGCTTGGTAGATGATGTCGAACAATTTCATAATCCCAATTAGCAGATTTCACGTTCTACAGATCTCCATAAACGTCTAACAGGGCCTCGAACTTGGGTACACCTTGTACAATATATAGAAATTCGAAATATAACATAGCTCTCAATCAATTTTATAAAAATCAAGAAAATCAAGTGTATGATATATATGGATTATGGAACCTCTTTTGAATACGCTGTTTCAATTCGAATCTATCGTTATCCACTCAGTTCGTAGACAAGATATCCTCGAACTATACAAAGACGAAAACGCCGCCTATAGAATGTTTCTAGTGATCGCCCGTTCAGGTACCATCTGCCGTCCCTGCAAGTTTTTTTTTGTGTAGCAGGGGGAAAAATAAGTGTGGGGATTTTCACTCTCCTGAGCTCGAGACCCACTAAAAACCCTTAACTACTTCTTGAATATTTGTTCCGGGCATTTGCCTACAAACCGTTCATCTCTTAGTCGGTTTTCTTCTCGCATACTATCATGCTGGGATTTATGTGTTTATCCTCTATAGGGTAACACTTTATTGGATTCTTCAATAAGTTTTGTTGTTCTTATTCAAATCTCTTCTTAATTGATCTCTTGGTCTCCTTCGGTAAATTCGCATTCTCCTTTTGTCTTCCTCTGGGTCGTAGTCCACTAGTCTCCTGAGTCCTTGATTCGGATGGTTTTTCGCTGTTTCGAATAATTTCTCTGCTTTTCTGTTCATGAATTCCGTTATGGTTTCCCATTTAAGGTCCCTATAAATCTGTCTATTCCTGACAAACCAAGGTGCATCTAATGCACATCGTTGCAGCTTGTTTTCAGTGGCCTGAATTCTTTTGATATGGCTTTTTGCCGCGAAACCCCAGGCAACTGACCCATAAGTCAGTTGAGGCCTAGCAACGGCTTTGATTATCTTCAATTTTGTCTCTTTCGACATGTGGTTTCTTCTTCCTATTAGAGGGTAGAGTCTATTCATCGCTGCTGTCCTTTTGTCGATTGCTTATTCGATATGACTTTTCCAAGTAAGTCCTTTGTCAAGCGTTATTCCTAAATATTTGGCTTCATTTTTCCAGTCGATTTCTTCGCCGTCAACATCCAGTTTTGTTGTGGGTCGCAGTCTTCTCTTCTGTAGTAATATTGCTTGGCTCTTTTGTCCATTGAGCTTGATTTTCCACTTTATGCACCAGTCATTTGTTTCGTCAATCGACTCTTGTAGAACTCGTTCTATTATTTCAGGGTTTCGGTGTCGAGTTGCTATGCCTGTGTCGTCAGCATATAACGTTAGCATGGTTTTTGGATTTTTCGGAATATCGTGGATATATGTTGTACAGAAGTGGCCCAAGTACTGATCATTGGGGTACTCCAGCCTCTATATCTCTTGTTGTGGAGCATTCTCCTTCCACTTTCACGTAAAATCTTCTATTTTTCAGATAATTCCGGAACAACTTGCATATTTCGATCGAATATCCAGCACATCTCATCTTGTATATTAATCCGTCATGACATACTCTGTCGAATGCTTTGGCGACGTCTATTAAAACAAGACCCGTAGCTTGTTTATTTTGGAATCCCTCTGTAATGTATTCTGTGAGCCTTAATAATTGTTGCTCTGTTGAATGCTCTCTTCTGAATCCGAACTGTTCTGGTGGTATCAGATTCAGAGTTTCGGTTTCCTCATTTAGCCTCGTAGATATAATTCTTTCTACTACTTTTCCTAACGCCGACAGTACACTTATCGGTCCATAGTACTGCGGGAACTTCTTCTCTTTGAATGGCCTCTGGAAGGCCTGGCCTCATGAGAATATCGATGGAGCGTAAACACCAATCAAAATAATTTGTTTGAACTCGACTAATTTCTGTTAGAATTTTATTCAGATAAAGACGAAAAAATTCACCGATTATTTAATGTCTTTTTACTAACATCCGATAGTTTTACATAACAATAGTATGTATGCTTTTCAGGTGGAATTCAGTTGAAAGCCCTAGTTGTAAATTCGGGGAACCAGAAGAAACCATAAGTCATCTGTTGAAGTGAATTTTTGTCGTATTTCATATTTTTCTTAAACGTGCGTGCTGAATACATAATACTATTACATTTACGGCCTTTATCTGAAAACTTTTCAAAAAAATAAAATTCTAAGTGCCCAAAACTGATGTCATATTTGTGGCTGAATACTTGTGTAGTGTAGGCAGAGGCTTGGCAGACAGCGATCTTTTCACTCTACGATGCTTTGATTCGGCAAATCTCGATTCGCTTTCTATCGTTTTTCGCTCAAGATGATGTTTGTTCCTCGCCCAGCGTCCTTTTCATTTTGAGAGTCATCAGTGTTGTTATTTGTAAATAGAACGTTGCTTTCGTTCCTTCGGCCCGTAAATGGTAAGTGGTTTGATCGTTTCGCCTAGTTATTTTTTACGTGGGCGAAATGGCCAGAAATTAGGTTGAAGAATTTTTTGTCTCTTGAAACTCCGAACGTAGTTGTTTTGTTAATTTCTGCGGCGAAGAGTTCATCACACGAGGAAAAGCTGTTTAGGAAAAACGTGCCAAGACCTTATCCGAAAATAAGTATTCTCCATTCGCTTCTTTTAGCAGTCGATTGGCCATGGAAATTTGACACATTTCACTCTGTATAGTACGAAAATGTGGGGTTATGAAGCTTGTCAAAACATTTTTGGGTTTTAAATCAACGCTATGTTGCCCGTTCTACGTAAAAGTTTCTGTTATTACGTACTTTATCACAATGTCGAATCTCTTCGGAAAATATGTGACGAACATAATTGAAGTTTATACAAACTGATTGAAGACATACAAAATCCAGTTATTTGCATGGAAAATACAAGAGATCAGTATAATATCATAATATGCACTAGCTTGAGGTTTGAGTACGTTACATCAGTTGTAGATTTCAAAAATATTAACCCGAAGATGAAATGCATGATGCAGTGGTTAGGAATGCGTATCTCTCGAAGGAATTAACAGATAATTACAAGAATGTTAAATTCTTTAACAAAAATCATCTTGCATCAACATAAGTAAAAGGAATTAAAGGAAGTTTCAATCAAGATGAACTTTAAATTTGAACGAAAATTTCACATGAATAAACAATAAGCAGGTCAACAGGCGTATATTTGTGGCTGTTCATCTTAATGCATTGATATAATAATAATAATAATCAGGTATTTATTGGTACCGTAAGGGCCGGTTTCATAATTAAACCTAAAGTCCCTTTAATTTTAAAGCTTCCTTTAACCCTACTAAAAATGACACTAAAGGAAGTTTTAAGCTTAAAGTGACTTTAAATTTGATTATGAAACTGGACGAAAGACATTTACAATATATAGTACAAGTCAAATGAAAAATAGAAAAATAAATTCTCGGGAACTTATTCTACGTTGACATTCATCGAAAATCCTGTAACTTCGTATTCATTCACTCAAACATAAAATTCTCAAATGCCACCACTTTTTTGGTCTCCCAATAGAAGGAAATTTTTTGTCATCCTGTTCATTCAAAATCTTTTTGGGAAATATTCAGCTGAAATATAAGCCGTTTAGTTTCGAATGAAACATTATATAAATTCTCTGAATATGTTCGCTACCGTCTGACGTATTGTGGATTTTGGAATATCAGTGTATAACTATTTAAATGAGCGGACCTGAATTCTAAATAGCCCATCCTGGAACCCTGTCTCTTTTTTCAATCACTTTCGGCATTTTCGTAATATTAATTGATATGAGTTGTGGCAACGGCGTTATGACATTAACGACATTTCATGAGTGCCAACCTTAATCCGTTCTAGTTACAAAAACTTGAGAAAATTATTTCATGGCCAACCGACTGCTAAAATAAATGTGAATGCAGTATAGTTTGGGAAGGAATATAATAAATAATCTTCCCGCCACTGTAAATGAGACACTCTTGGGTCATCCTGTTGAAATGGTTCACAAAAAATTCCCCAGTGATCACATACAATATACAATTCAATGCTCAGATCTCAGTCCATCCCTGGCCTTCCTTCCCTTATAACGCATACATTAGACTTCAAAATGCCATTTCCAATATTCAAAAGTGTTTACCTATCGAACATAGGATACGGAAATTGATGTGGGTGGATCGACCTAGTTGATTAGGTATGGTTGGCGTAATCATAATCATAATAAGTTTCCATACTCCGATTACCCAGAGGATTAAACTTGGCTATCAGGTGATTGGTGAGTGGTTTCCCTGGGCAATATATTTATCGATCGGGACGCGATGTTTTGACCAATTTCATTTGGGACCACGGATTGGGATTTTATAATTTGTTGAAAATTAGCTTCATTCGGCAATTTTGCTCACGTTCCATTAACGAACGGTCTGAGTCTTTTTTGTCATTGTTTTGGTTCCTACAAAAAAGTTCATTGAGAAAAATTACTAATAGCTAGGTATTCTGAATAGAAGCTATTAGTAATTTCTCAGTTCTCTTCTGGAACTGACCACCAAAACGGTGTCTACCCCTCTTAAGGATTACAAATCTTTTTGTAGATGCTTTATAAATTCAAACGTGGAAACATTTCATACATAATGAAAAAGACACGAAAATGTAGTAATAATTAATTTTAAGAAGACTGAGAGTAACTAACCTTTTGCCTGGAACCCATCAGCACCAAAATTGAACGAGAAGACTTGTTCAAAATCAGGGATGTTATGATTTTGTGAAAAAGAGTAGTGGACTGTATGACAAGATAATTGAGTTTGAGATGGAATGAAAACATTTATTGTATATCGTTCACAATCATAAAATGAATAAGGTACCTGCATGAAGCTAATACAGTAAAAGCAACTAATATTAACCACATCTATAAACTCAGAGAGACAATATCTAACTAAAAACAAGAGATGGTCCAGAGCAGTTCAAATGAGAAGTCACTTGATGTCAGACTTAGACATTGAGGAGTTCAATAAATTCAATATCAACACAATAATAAAAAACAAATATTAACAACGTCTATAGACTCAGAGAGACATGATTGAACTAAAAGCAGAGATAATCCAGAGTAGTTCAAATGAGAAGTCACCTGAGGTTAGACGTAGACTTGAGAAGTTCAATAAATTCAAAATTAACACAACGTTTACAGTGACAGAGCAATCAATGAAAATTGACAGCCTCTTTATTCCATCAGAAAAACAGAAGATTAGAATAATTATTTTTAATATATTTAATATAGTAAGAGGTGAAAATACATTATCTAAGTCTGATCGTCAATAAAGATCAGTACATTGAATGTGAGTTGACCAATAATTATGATTTAACTATGAGCAGTGCATGAATCTTAAGTTGAATGAGAAGAGCAAAATTAATCAATCTGAGAAGTGCTGAAATATTATAATTAATATTTAAAGGACAAGAATTTTATTTTGAAATGAGAAGATCAAGAATAATTAATAAAATGAGAAGAACAATTAAAATTAATCCGAGAAGAGCAAGACCAGTATAATTAATATAAATTACGTTGGTCTTGAAGGGTGCAAAAATTTATCAATGAATACCACATTTACAGAGACGGACTGCTTACAAGTAAGCACGATTAGAACGTCCATCAGAAAAACAGAAGATAATTGATAAATTATGAGAGGTACAAATCGAGAGTACTAATAAGAAAAACCACTAATCGTTGGTTTCGAGAAGTGCAGAAGGCTGAAAACTAAAATGTATATCCTGCACGATGAATGAATATGAGAATGGATCAATGAGAGTACAGATTACAATAAGTAGATCATACAAATTCAGTGTGCACGGTTACCCGAGCAGGCCTTCCAGGGTGGAACCAAGGAGGAGAGACTGTCAACTAATATCATGATTTACCATGTATCGTTGAACCATAGTTGAGAAGTTCACATCGTGTTCTGAGGGAAAACTACTAAACCAAAGTTCATCCTGGTGAACATGAGGATTCATTCATCTGAAACTCGACAACAGTCATATGTAATTTGGCAGATAACAGAGTTGGCTGATAAATGAAATAAACTGATTCAAATGAAGGAAATTAGCATGAGAAGACAGTAACTCAGTATTCATTATGAATGAGGAAGGCTTATGAAGATTCAATTCTGGTGCTACATACCCATTTCCATGTGAGAAGATCTAGAGAATTCTGAAAATATATGTAAATTATAAAATATAATGAAATACATATTGAGCAGTACTAGCAAGGATTATAAATCTGTTTGAAGATTCTGAAATATCTTGCACGTGGACTCATTCCATCAGAATGAAAAGATCATGAAAATGGTTAAATTAATAATTTTTAGAAGAGAATGAATATTTTTCCGAAACGAAAAACTCTGAGAGTTCTGACAGTTCCAGGGTGGGGCTGCTGCGTCGGTCAATCAGCTATTCTCGAAGTACCATAGAATTTGCGTATAGTAAAACGTTGACGTTTGAAACTAGTCAGGAGCGTTGACACAAGCAAGGTCGGAGATTGCATCGCTCAATTTTCAACAGAAAATCAAATTCGGAGTCTGTGACTTCGAAAACTACAGAAGGAAACTGAAAAAGATATGTATTGAATGAATTCATGAAAGGGGAATTTGTGGAAAATACAAAGTAGCTAAATTTTGAGTCTTGTTACTAGGAATATTTGTTTATCGAAATATCGCTTCCTTTTACAAGGTAGATTTTCGATCTTTTCTATTTTTCAATGTAGACAATCATACATTACCATCATAATTGAAACTAGAAATAAAGAGACAAAAAAGTAATCTGATCATCGAGGGCTGTACAGCTCATGTTTTTCTGAAAAACATGTTCTTCAACAAAGCATAAAAATCTAAAATCATGTCAGGATGGAAATTTGTTTAATCATAATGTTTTCCTGATCGAGCCTTAGTTCTACGCTCAATTTTTCGTTGTAGGTTCAACGCCCAATATGAATTCCATCTGCGAGATAATGGATCGTAACTTCACGATAGAAAAACCGTCGACTTATGGAGAGATGATAGTAGAAAAGATCCATGGTATACATGAAAAATTAATGGGACATCACAGATCAGATAGCGACTGTTCTACACGAACTGGAAAAACAGGTAGGTAATTTTCTTGACTTTTATTACACTGCGGTAGAGAGCGAAGCGTATTTCACTTCTCAAAATTTGTATTATACCATATACTATATACAAGGTGGCCGACTGAAAAAGAAATTTCTGGAATTGCTTCATTATTTTAGGAAAATCTCAATATCCATACATTCCACGAGTGTGTGATGTACAGTATGTCCCGTGAGTCGCATACTATCATCAGATAGACTAGGACTGGGTGAATGCGGATTCATATATGCCTCTCCTCAGAGATTTACACGATGGTTTCTAAAAGTCATGTAAAAAGTATGACTATCATAAAAAACAAACAGATCGACGGAATGTATTCAATATTAGGATGTTATTGGCGCATGTTTAGATCAAGAGAGTGCAATATTAAGTTTTCTCATATTCCAGGGCCGTATATCACTCTGTATATTTTTCGAATCATTGTTTCACATTCCAGCTTTAAAGCGTGGTATCAAACATTTCCTGAATTGACCTCTTATCAATTTTGATCCCGTCTTTCTTGCAGGAACTGTCCATCCAATGCTAACCGTAACCCATACATCATACTCATGCCATGAGGTGTTAGGAAAGAAAAGCACAGAATCATCACCGTCTCATAGTCAGATATCCAGAAATTCATCAAAAAAGTCAAACAACTCGTTGCTAGTCAATAATGGAAAATTAGAAGGTATGGTAAGCATTCTGTCGAAAAATATCAATCGTTAAAAATCTTAGCAGTGTATGTTTCGTCGGTAAATTTAGTTAATAAGTGAATGGAGATAACTCAGTGAAAGTTCCGGTGGTTGTTCCTAGGGGTAAAAAATGATTTTACGATTTCTGGCTAAACCATTCCTGTTATCGAACAAATTTAAAGTGGTAGTGGTAGATAATTGCATTATCTAAAACTTATTATATTAAAACCTATTTTCAACATACCCCCAAATTCATGGAGAAAAAAAACAAAATATTGATACAAATCATGCACTGAAAATATAAACTTCCATATACCTACTTGAGTGTAATAAGCAGTCACTTTTTCGAAGCGAAATATAAATTTTTCATGAGTCACATTTGAAATGAAAAAGGCGAAATTTTCAAACTAACAATAAGCAAATCTGGAATTTTCTTCGCTGAACCCTCATTTTAACCATAAAAAAAATGAGAAAATATTGTTGGAAACGAGAAAATAAAAAAAAATGATTTTCTTTATGGTGCTTTCAATTAATGCAAGGGAGAAATCTCCATGTGCTTTCGAAAAAACTTAAAGAAATTGTACATTCGCTGAAAATATTGTGTAAACAAGAATTGTACATTCAAAATATTCAGGAAATAAACGCATCAGGTCCTGAAAATGTTCAAAAATTGTTTTTGCCTTCCTGATACAATTATTCTTTCTTAAAATGTCAATTATGTACTCTAATGCAATACTTATTTAGAACAAAGACTATTTGCACGTGGTTAGCAGTAAGAGTGTCCCGAAATATTCAACTCAATGATTAAATAAAAATAGACTTGTTGAATGAAAAAAAGTTTCAAAAGAAAAAAACCCAAAAAGTTCTAAACAATATTTTTTCATAAAAAAAATTCATCTCTCTCAAAAAGAGAATGAATATTGGCGAAATTGAAAATCCGACATGTCGCTATTGGTTTGAAAATTTGGTCCTTTTTCTCAATTGCATATTTCGCTTCAAACAAGCAACTGCCCATTTTACACAGCGAAATCCATTCAGTGATTTTCATTTGAATCGACACATTTTTGTTACAGAAAAAAATTTCAATCGAAAATTCAGTTTTTGCGTTTTCTCCATTAATTTAAAGACATGTTGGAAATTGTTGAATTAATGAGTTTCAGAAAGGTATTACAATTATCTACAACTCCACATTCAAATTTGTTCGATAGGATGTTTAGTCGGAAATCGTAAAAATCTATTTTCACCCCTAAAGACAAACACCTACTTTTGTCCCAGATCTTTCGCACTGTTCTTTTCATCGATATCGATTCACTTATGATTTATACAAAATTTTTCGACCGACCACATACTTTCTTTTTTTTTTTTCAAAATCTGTTCTTATAATGATGGAAGGTTTTTTATTTTTTCATAAGTTGAAATTCGATATTCCCTCTGATTCAGGATTCGTTCAGAATTATCGAAGCGATTCAAGCTAATATTCACCTCGAATATAATAAGAGATGAAGTCTATCGGCGCTTCCTCGGATGTCTTGAGCGCTAGCTATTCTTAGAGGTGAAATAGCAAACATACCCCGATGGCTTCGAGTCAAAGACAATGCCTTGTCATCTAAGGTGTTAGCGGTAACCATTGAAAGTCAAAATCCTTTTGATGAATCAATTTCTCTGTTTTAATATTCTTTTCTGAAATTTTCTACAAGTTTTACCTATATAAAAAGAAGATGAATAATCACTACAAGTAAGTTTATAAATTCCACATTTACCTCCATTATTCGTTTGATATTTATTATTCTTTATGTATTTACCTAGAGGATTTTCTGTTTTAAAAGCTAACTTGGTACCTTCCGATTTCAATGATATTGATTTGTTTTTCAACGATCAAACCAATAAGGGAGATAAATGTGGAGTTTACAAACTTACTTGTAGTGATTGTTCACCTTTTTTTATAGGTCAAGCTGGTGAAAAATTTCAGAAAAGAATATTAGGACACAAAAATTGTTTCATCAGAGGCTCTGGAAATTCTGAGAATCTGTTGAATGCAAAGCACAACTTCAGAGGAGACGAAATTTTATATATAAAAACAAAAGTCAGAAACTGAATTTCTTAGAAAGTTTAGAAATCAATAAATGTAAGTTATCGCCGGATTTACTCCACGACCATATTGACCTCAATAACTGCCCATTACTGAATTTATTTTGAATATTTGTGTTCAACTAGTAGTATTTTCGTCAGTTCAGTCCCTAACATTAAATGAATAACAAAAAATATAAAATTTTAATGTTGGAAACAAGGAAAATATAAAAAACTTGGGGTCGGAACTTTGCCTCGAAAGTTATGGGTTTGCAGGTAGGGGAACAAGGCACTCAGTGGGGGGTGGTTTTCCGCTATGTTAGCTCTCAACAGGTTTTCGCTCATTCATTCATTGCTGTATCCCGTTACCGGGAATAAATCTACAAAAAGACATAAAAAAAACAACAGAGTTATAATTTATTAGGGCTAATTGCGACTGTGTGCCCTCCTGTGACTGAAGAGACCCAACCGTGACCTTCAGATCCTTCTACACTCCGGGCATGGATATTCACCAACCAGATCTGGCCGCCGCGGTATTCTTCTCGAATCTCCATTATAACTGTGCACCTTAGACCTCCACTGTGACCTATCTAATGCTAGTTGTTCCTAGTTAATGATTGATGAGTGATTTTAGGGATTTATGTAGTGTATCCTTGAACTTATACTGGCCTCGTGGTTTCCGCGCTCCCTCTGTCAATTCGCCATACAGAGCTATTTTGGGGAGTCTTGTGTCTTGCATCCTCAGAATGTGGTCGCTCCATCTGAGTCGGGCCCTCGTTACTTGAGTCTCAATTGTTATACAACTCGGGCGCTGCAATACTTCTGCATTTGAAACTATGTGGAACCATCTTATGTGCATTGTTTTAGATGACGTTGTTGCGTTTGTTCAAGCTGTTTAATATGTCGCCGGTAGGGCGTCCAGCTTTCGCTTCCGTAGAGGAGCGTTGGGAGGACCACTGCTTTATAAACAGCTGTCTAGGTCTTCAGATTGAGGTCGTGATTTTGAAACACTCTGTCCATTAGCTTCCAAAATGCCCGTGATGCCGAACTGACACGATTGTGTATTTCCGTGTCTAGGTTAGCCCTAGTATTTATGGAGCTTCCCAAGTATTATCTCGACATGTTCTGAAGTTTCATCCCTCAGGCTGATATATTTTTGAAAGCTTTCTGGCGGACTTACCAGGATTTTGGTTTTGTCAATGAGTCTAAGGCCTAAAGCTTCGTATATATGTTTATAAGTTTCCAACATTATCTGTAGATCCTCTGAGCTGCTAGCTATAAGTGCGCAGTCGTCTGCATATTGAAGTTCCGTGATAAACTTTGTATGGGTTTTTGCTCTGAGGCGCTTCGGGTTAAATAGGCCTCCATCAAATCTGAATCTTATTCCAACACCTCTCACAGGCATACTCATTTCAGCAATTATCGAGATAGCTATGGCGAAAATATTGAAGAATAAAGGCGCTAACACTCAACCTTGTTTTATTCCGGA
The DNA here is from genome assembly GCF_907165205.1 of Coccinella septempunctata. Lineage (NCBI taxonomy): Eukaryota > Metazoa > Arthropoda > Insecta > Coleoptera > Coccinellidae > Coccinella > Coccinella septempunctata. The sequence continues at coordinate 4,286,916 of NC_058190.1, read as the reverse complement.
GTTGGTTAAGAAATGGTCGATTGTAGAGCCATTATGCCGTATTCTAGCGGTGTTGTGGATATGGAGGCTGAGAATTTTTCGGGTACCCAATGCGTTCCATGATTTTCCATAGCGCTTTTCGATTCACCGAGTCGAAGGCCTTACTTAAATCGATGTAGGCTGTATAGATCCTTGATTGTTGTTCACGGGCCTTCTCTTGCAGCTGTCGCAGTGTGAAAATTAGGTCCACCGTACCTCGATTGGGTCGAAAGCTGTACTGGGATTCAGGTTATAGCTTTTCTAAGAGTGGAATCAAACGATTAAGCATAATCTTCGAGAGAGTTTTACCGGCCATACTAAGCAACGATATGCCCGTGTAATTGTTGCAATTTGACTTATCGCCTTTGTTCTTATACCCAATTGAGAATGATTACTCGATACATAATGATGAAAGAACATCTTTTGTACTCACCTGCGGGGTGCGGAAACAGTAAGTCCCTCATGTGCTGAAAATTGGTTAAATTATCTTCGAGAAAACGCCTTTACTCTGGCTTATCGATACTGACGAACTAAAATTCGTTTTACCTCCAAATTCAGAATGTTTTTCATGGTGGCACATCGTTTTTCAGAACAAAACAAAAAGGGATGGAAACGGTCTGGAATGTCTACGGTTTCGAACGATGAATCCTGAATTGGTATCAAAATCATGTTGATTGAAACTAAATACGGAAAAGTGGCCGAATCATCTCAAAATGAGGGTGTAACTTCATTACACAGGTCAACGTACAGTCTACAGTGCTCAATTAGAACGTCAAACCTATTAATTCCAATACACAACTAGTTTCAAATTCGAAACGGACAATTTGGGTTAATACCCTACTGAAAATTCAAGTGACGGAGTCTGAGGGTCGTGTTATTTCACCCTCATAAATGCAATCGTGTTGAAATTTGAGATTTGGGGATATAGTAGAGAATCGACCGTTTAATACTAGGCACTAGGCACTCTGTTGACACAAAACGATGGCAACAATATTCCAGTTCTGAATTTCGTACAATCTACCCGTATAAGGTTTTATTGGGTTGAATAAGAAACTCCATTCTTAATTCAAAGATATTGAGTTGAGTTACACTGGTTATCGCGGGTCGGTCTTTCGGTTTATATGGATTATGTTGAGATAAAATGACCAGAGTGAATCATTACCTAATCTCCTACTCATTAAGAATTCACGACGACAATTTGTGGTAGTCGATAAATAAATAGGTCAAAAATTTTGATTCTGAGTTCTGTATATGATTTAGATTTCCGATTCCTAACTGAGGGAAGACCAATTACATAATTTATATAGTGTGTAACTGAATTGGAATGATCTTAATAAACCAAATATAGTTTTTTTTGTAGTAAATATGCCCGGAGAGATCGATTAGTATTTCAAATTTCACTCCTTTTCTTGATGTGAGAAAATGCTATACAGCGTGTCTCTAATTTGAAATATGCCGTCATCAATGTTTTTTTTTGAAAGGCAAAATTTTTTTATGACTCTTCTTGAAGCATATATCAGTAGCACATGTGTACCAAATGAAAAAAATTGATGACAAACTTCTTTTCTTATCTTGAAAAAACGTCAAGAAATTTAAGGCCAGTATTAATAGTCAGATCAAAAAAGGGGTCTCAAGACCTATCCCAGTTGATTCTTTCTCAAGATAGTGACAGCATCTCAAGATGACGGCTTATTAATAAACTCATATCAAGTCATTATCAGTTTGATACTATCTCAAGAAATGAGACTTGAAACTCAACTAATGAATGTCTTGAGTGATGGTCTTGAGATATACTTGAGACTACAAAATGAAAAGAGAAATTAGTATTTTTATTTTTGCATGATATTTTTCGATACTGTGGCTCACAATAAAGACTTAGTTCAGATGATAGCGCGTAAACGCAATCAAAAACAAACACAAAATATTATTGTAAAGTTGTCAATCTCTGTTGTACACTTATTGCTGGACCGTCTTGTGGTGGAGGTGTTAGTAAAAATGGTAATGATGGGTAACCGTTTATCCCCAACAAGATGCTCATCCAGTACACGTTGTGTGTACCTCATGTGAACTCTGGACATTTGTAAGATCCAAATATTTAGGAATAACGCTTGACAAAGGACTTACTTGAAAGAGTCTTATCAAACAAGCAATCGACAAAACGAAAGCAGCGATGAATAGACTCTATCCTCTGATAGGAAGAAGAAGCCACATGTCGAAAGAGACAAAATTGAAGATAATCAAAGACGTTGCTAGGCCTCAACTGACTTATGGATCAGTTGCCTGGGGTTTCGCGGAAAAGAGCCATATCAAAAGAATTCAGGCGACTGAAAACAAGCTGCTTCGATGTGCGATAGATGCACCTTGGTTTGTCAGGAATAGACAGATTTATAGGGACCTAAAATGGGAAACCATAACGAAATTCATGAACAGAAAAGCAGAGAAATTATTCGAAACTGCGAAAAACCATCCGAATCAAGAACTCAGGAGACTAGTGGACTACGACCCAGAGGAAGACAAAAGGAGAATGCGAATTCACCGAAGGAGACCAAGAGATCAATTAAAAAGAGATTACAATAACAACAGAAACTTATTGAAAAATTCAATAAAGTGTTATCCAATAGAGGATAAACACATAAATCCCAGCACGATAGTGGGCGAGAAGAAAACCGACTAAGAGATTAACGGTTTATAGGCAAATGCCCGGAACCAAAATTCAAGAAGCAGTTGAGAATTTTTAGTGGGTCTCGAGCTCAGGAGAGTGAGAAACCCCACACTTGTTCCCCCTCAGGAGAGGGTGGTTCGTCTGACTTGCAGATTTTCCCCCTGCTACACCAAAAAAAAAAAAAAAATTGTACGATCCTGGAGTCGTGCACGCTTCCTACCCATCTTGCGACAATATCCAAAATTTCTGTATTAGGCCCAACGATAGCTTGGACATTAAATGAAACGTCTGATTTTCTGTTGCGATAAACTTCATGAAATCGATTTCGTCATAATCCATTTTCCATGGATTCCATATTGACTTTAATAAAGCCTATTTTCGGAAGCACTAAATTACTGTCAGTTCACAAAGCAAACCAACCCAACTTTCATTTCGAGATCATCTTGAGTCAGAGTTCGACCATACTCAAAATTTGACGTTCCCAAAATCTATATTGAGATAATTCGAGTACATGAGTCACATTTATTAATAAGTGCCTATCAAGTGAGATCGTCGATTGAGACGTCATATTGACAGAGTCTCAAGTCGAATTCATTAATTAGACTGATGTCTCAAGACGCTACTTAAGACATTCTCAATACTTGAGATCTGACTATTAATACGGGCCTTAGTGAAATCGAGCCCTGATCGCTTTGATCAGATTCTTGCTGGAAGGACTATACTCCATTCACTTTTATTTTAGCAGTCGGTTGGCCATGGAAATTTGACACATTTCACTCTATATAGTACGGAAATGTGGGGTTATGTCACTTGTCAAAACATTTTCGGGTTTTAAATCAAAGCTATGTTGCCCGTTCTACGTAAAAGTTTCTGTTATCACTTATTTTATCACAATGTCGAATCTCTTCGGAAAATATGTGACATATGTGACATAATTGAAGTTAATACAAACTGATTGTATCCAGTTATTTGCATGTAAAATACAAGAGATCAGTATAATATCATAATGTTTGTGGATAGTTCTCGTTCCTTCCAGAATTTAGTAATTGACAACTTCTCGGTTTAAGGAACTGGATGAAAAACTTTGGATTCCTAGAGCGACGTTTCGGCGTTATATTTCGCCTTCCTCAGGCTACTATTATCATAATATGCACTAGCTTGAGGAGAGGTAATGTTCGTTATCTTCTTTGGCTGAAGTTGGAATACGTTACATCATTTGTAGATTCCAAAAATATTAACCCGAAGATGAAATGCATATGTTGCAGTGGTTGGGAATGGGTATCTCCCCAAGGAATTAACAGATAATTACAAGAATGTTAAATTCTTCAACAGAAATTATCATGCATCAATATCAGTAAAAGGAATTAAAGGAAGTTTCAATCAAGATGAACTTCACCTTTGAACAAAAATTTCACATGAATAAACAATTAGCAGGACAACTGGCGCGTATTTGTGGCTGTTCATCTTAATGCATTGATATAATAATAATAATTAGATATTTATTGGTACCTTAAGACATTTACAATGTATAGGACAAGCAAAATGAAAAATAGAAAAATCAATTTTCGGGAACTTATTCTACGATGACATTCATCGAAAATCCTGTAGTAAACTTTTCGCATTAATTCACTCAAACATGAAATTCTCAAATGACACCACTTTTTTGGCTCTCCTAATAGAAGGAAATTCTTTGTCATCCTCTTCATTCACAATCTTTCTGATTGTGGAAATATTCAGCAGAAATATAAGTCGTTTAGATTAAGATGAAACATTATATAAATTCTCTTACATTGAATATGTTCGCTACCGTCTGACGTATTGTGGATTTTAGAATATCAGGGTATAACTATTTGAATGAGCGGACCTGTATTCTAAATGGCACTTTCTGAAACTCTGTTTCTTTTTTTAATCACTTTTGGCATTTTCGTAATATTAATTGATATAAGTTGTGGCAACGGCGTTGTGACATTAACGACATTTCATGAGTGCTAACCTTACTCCTCTAGTTACAAAACTTGAGAAAATTATTTCATGGTCAACCGACTGCTAAAATAAATGTGAATGCAGTATAGTTTTAATTTTCTTTTTTGTTCTTCGGTCCACCGTCAATTGTTTCTTCATCTGGCTCTAATTGATCCTTCTAGCCTGTTTGAACCTTGAAAACTTGTATGTATCTCATTACTGTAATGCTTCGATTTCTGCACCTTCCCTGAGTTTGATGTAACGTCTACTATTTATGCCTTTAGTTATATTGGGAAGATGAAATTCTTTCAGTACAAATTTCATTTCAATATCGTCGGAGAATTCCTCTACCATTTTCAGCAATTGGTTTTTAGTAGATGGAAAGAGTTTTATCGTCTATGTAAAGGAGATGATTCAGTTAAATCGCAGTTCAACTGTCACTTCTGATGGCAAATCCGTAGAATTCAATATATGACGCAAAAGATTTAAAGCCAGAGTGGTCTTTACGAATCCCCTTGAAAGATTCCGCGTTTTATTGGGATAGGTCCAGTTATGATGGAGCAATCTGCTGCTTTAATATGTAGATTCTTGCACCAGGTTAACCTGGCGCCTTCCGGAATAATCTTGAAGATTATCAATCTTGGGGTTTATCAATCGTGGGGTTTGTCGTTTTAAATATACCTGACTTCACGTCAGTGCTTTCACCTTTCACTCAAACTGTAGATTTATCAAATGCAGAACAAAATGATTATAGCATTTTGAATTTTTTTTCTGTTTCAGAAGTCAGACATATCGTAAGAAAAGCAAGCGCACTCGACGTAAACACTGTAAAAGTTTCTCTCAAGGACATCGTATGTTATTTATCGCTTCTGGAAGCTGGAAGACCGGAAGACAAGCTGGAATGTGAGTATTGATTTTTTTTGATAAATCAAAAGAAAAGAGATTTGAATAGATCATAAAAAACTGCTTGTCCGAATTTTGCTTCGTTTTGTTCGGGTAACGGCAGTTTTGTTCGGAAGTGTACCTCTTTCAGCACTTGTTAGGAAACAGGCTTTTCTGTAATCTGTGTCTGTATTTTCTCGAAACCAATGAACTTTTCTGTCATTGCTGGTCTTTCTTGTCGAATATGATCACCACACTCAATTTAAAAAAACATTTTTCGATATCTGTGTGTTACTTATAAGGATTTTGATGCGAAAATTTTGAAATTTATGAAAACGGTCAATTGGAAGTAGGTAGCTCTAGAAGAAAAGTTTGCTTGTCTCGTGTTCAAGTGGTCGTACTCTTTCATAATTTTTGTCAGGCGCCAAGTGTCCCAAATTTTTGATGACATATGAAATACACTGCTCAACTTTCGTGACTTTTATTGAGTTATCTGTAGAATCTTTTATACATGTGTTATTTTAGGAAAAACTGGGGTATTTTAGGATTTTTCCATATTCTGCTTCTACTTTATCGAACTTTTGCCCCCTGAAATCCATAAACTCTGTAGCAGAATCATACTTTGGCTACAGGAGGGGTGCTCCTTCAGAATTACGTTTCAAAAAAGCCAGTAAATTTGTATACTTCTTAATGTCAATTTTTTTTCAAGCACAATTCTGTTCTCAACATCGAATATCAGCTCCACAAGGTTGAATTCTTCATTCTCTTTTTTTTTTCTTGAAAATACGCTAGCAACACTTTTCAGTTCAAATTTCAAATAGGAAATCCGTTTATGTTCACACCATAAACCAAATTTGGCATAGGCAAAATCATACTTGCTCCTTAACTTCTCAGGAATAATTGTAGATGACGCACATTGAGCCGCTTCCTCAATGTCGCTGGGAACGTCGTTCTCTGAATAGGACATTGCAATATTTTGTGAATGAATTCTTCCATCAGTGTGTCAATAATTAATAGAGCGGCCTTCACATTTTTGTTCAGGAGACTTCTTTATGTCCCCCTATCTAAAGAAGACTATAAAAAAGAGTTAAAGACCATATATCAGATTGGGAGAAACAACCAACACAAAGATGAATTTTTGGACAACATTTTTAAATCTATAAAAAGAAAACTGACAATTAAAGAAATCTACCCGCATATATTAAATAAAGGACATTTTATTTCAACACCTTTTTATGTGAGTTTAAATCACAAATTATGTACAACTCTAAGAAAATATAATTTTCACATCACTAATAAGCGACATAAAACCCTAGAAAATATATTGGTTAACTGCAAGACTAAATCTGACAAAGAACAATTTAGCGGAGTTTATAAGATTTCATGCGCAGATTGCGAATCCTTTTATATCGGTATGACAACCAGAAACATGAAGAAAAGATTTAGCGAACACCAGAAAAATAGACCTCATTCATCTCTTGGAGAACACCTTATAGAACATAAACATAAAACAGATTTCAACAACCTAGAGATTTTACATGCCGAGAATAATTACTTTAAATTGACCCTTCTTGAACAATATGAAATATTAAAAGAAAAAAACAATAATCATCTTTTAAACAACACTTTAGATTTCAGTACATCCAAGAATATCTTCAAGCTTATATCCCCTTTCATTTGACCGATTTTGAATTTTCCCGCCATACTTTTGAAGTCTCCTTTTTGATTATGATAGTTCCATTTTCCGTTTCCTGTACCCCCATACCATAAGTTAATTTGATCCCACGCTGTACCTTTCCTGATCCTAATCACGATAATACATATATAGAGGATTTGTTTTTGCGAAATTTTCATGATTAGATGGTTGATATCTTTCACATTTTACTTCGATTGACGGTACGTTGCACACACCTGCCTTTTCTATAATTACTTTCATAACCTCAATTTATTACAATGAAGGAATGTTATTGTGTTTGTCTGAAATATTGTTGTTTTTCAGCTGGCCTGATGATGGTTTTTGAAAACCGAAATCGATCGCCTACAGAGTAAAAATAAAGTTTTTCAACTAGAAATAGTGTGTTTCTCATTCTCAACGACATTGCAATATATATTCTCCTACTTCAAAAATATTCAATTAATTATTTGCAAATAAGAAAGACGATTCTAATTCTCCACTTTTTGAATATCAAAACAAGCACTATCAAAATCACAAAATATGTGACACTAAACGATACTTGCTTCCACAGCAACGAAGTGAAAAACAAATATCTACGAATTCTCGCTTGTGAAGAAGTTTTTGGTACTTTTAATTTGAATTCAAATAGTCTCATCCTATTCAACATTACAAAAAATATTGTGTGAAACACGTTGGAAACATTATTTTTCGTTATTCGAGTTCTTTTGGGCAACTCGCTTCGCTCGTTGCGCAGAAATAATCTCATTTTGAAAAATAATGCTTTTATTTGTTTCTCATTTGTAAACGTCAGCTTTCAAAAACACAATATTAATCAAGAAAATTTATTTTATTAAGTCGCTAACTTGTAAAACTGACAGTTAACTTGCAAAATTTTCACAAGTTAGTAGTGTTATTTACATTAAAAAATTTTGTTTTATCGTCATATATGTTGAAAATCATGGTACAATTGTTATTTCCAGTACCACAGATTTTTGATGATGAAAGAGTTGATACTGATGATGATGAACCATCTGTTGACTCAGAAACTGCTGAACTCGAGGAGTGCAGAACATTTGTACTCTCCTTACTACCAAATAATTTGCTAGACATTTCGATTTTTTTGTTGACCGAATCATCGACATAACTCATCGCAATTTCGGTGCTCTTCCACCCTCCTGCTAAAATATCTCCACCCGAACCCGCAACCATAGTGGCTCCAGTTCTGCGAAAAGAGTGGCCGGTGTATAACTCTGGGTCTTTTAAACCTAAATATTTCGCTATTTGCTTTGGTACACCACCAATAGTGTGCTGACCAGCATTAAGGGAAATGCACTTTCCATGTCGGTATGTCAAAAAAATCTTAGGCTTTCTGTTCTAGGAGGCCGAAGATTTACATATTTTCTGTAAAACATGCAGGGCTTGAAGCTGCAGCCATCATCGGTTATGGTGAATCTTCTTGTTGTTAAATTTTTTGTTTGCCGCAATGTCACAATAACGTTTTTTCCCATATCTTCTACATCATTCGTGTTTAAGGAGAGAATTTCGTCACATCGATAACATCCAAACATCCCAAATATTGTTACAATTTTCGCCAGCAACCACTGGCCATCAGGAGCATGTAAAAGAAATTGTTCAGCCTCTTCTTTACCTAATACCTTGGCCTTTTTGACGTATAACGCTCATTTTTTCGATTCAGAAACGCTATTACCTTTTGAAATCTGCAAATGACAACTAAACGTCACATTTTTCAATAAATTTTTTAATGAAAACAAACCTGCGAACAAGGGCATTTTCTTTCATTTTCAAGCAGCTTTTTAGCATGGACCATTTTGCCCATAAAGTATTAAGGCTGAATCTTGCTGATAGTTGACCAACAAAACATCTTCAGTTACCCCAATCACACTATTTATGTTTTGTCACTTTTTGAAGTCGTCGTATTCTCGCTCGTACCTTGAAGCTGATTTTGCAGGTAATAAACTTGAAGCTACACTGCTGGCTGCCTCAATAATTCCTTTTGGTACATTCATTTTCGCTTTCGCCAAAACAAATGTAAAGAAAAATAAACAGACATGTTCATGGCAACGCTTCCATAGCTTACGACATTTGCGACAAATTTTTGAGATTTTTCTGGAATTTATCTAATCTTTTTACAAATGAGAAACAAATAAAATATAAAACAATACACGCAAGGTAACGGGTTTTACTGGCTCAAGGAGGTAACTGACTCGCGTTATGTCCTCCATTCGCCAGTAAAAACCCTCTTACCTTGCTAGTAATGTTATATACTATTCCCAACACAAATAACTATTTCATGACTTCCGTTTCTGATAACCTGTCCTTTGTTGAACGGCTCTCGAAAACGAAATTTGTTGATGTCGGCGATAAAACTTATTCCATTTTTAATCTTGTAAACATCATCATGTCGTCAAGGATCTAAAGGAATTTATGCGACATCTAGATATGAGCCAATTTCCAGTTTGTTTTGTTGATCGTTGGTTTATTTACTCTCCAAACAAAATATGTTTATGTATATTCCTCACTGACCAAGGGTCAGATCGACATCTGCCAAAACCTATTCGTGAACGGGTATTGGGGGAATTAGGAAGCACAATAGTAGGTACATCCGATCAGCAAAGGATTCCAGTAACGAGATGATGAAAAAATTCATTTCAATGTAAAGAAGGAAAGGAAAACCTATTCCCAAATCCAGGTTACTTATAATTTTTCATATTTTCTATCGCACTTATGATTTCCGACATTGAGATCTCGTCATCAAGCGATGTCAGTGGACTACATGCGGGAGCCGGTCTAAAATGGATAAATCCGAGTCGTTATTTTGATTCAAGACCTGTGAGTAATGCTCCTTCCATCTTTCGAGGATTGTTCTATCATCAGCTCCATGAGCATCTCTTATAGGAAAGTTAGCTTTTCTGCTTGGACCATAAACAGTTTTAATAGCTTCAAAAAAAGGCCTGTAGTCATGGTTATCAGCGTGAGCTTGTATTTCCCTAGCTTTTTCTTTCCACCAGCTATCCTTGATTTTTCTTATTTCTTGACGGACCTCGCGTTTTATGTTTATAAGACTCTTTTGGGCTGCAACATCGCCAGGCTTGTTAATTGCCGTTTTCATCGCTTTGTGTTTTGCCTCCAAAAGGGGTGCGATATGAGTTTCAATGGCGGCGAACCAGTCTGGGGATTTTCGGGAGCGTTCTGTGCCCAGTATTCCTTTCGCTCTATTTGCAAGAGATGACTTGAAGCGGAGCCAATGACTCTCAATGTCGTCGTTATAATTCGGTGGTGTTAGGCTATCTTTGACGGCAGCTGTGAATCTGTCCTTTGTAGAAGGGATTTGTAGTTTGGAGATTTGAAAGCGGTCTCTTAGTAACTTTGGCCTGCGTTGGTATTTTGGCAGCATTGAGATCTTCATTCTCGAGATTACCAGCCTATGATCAGTCCAGCACTCCAGATCTGCTCTGGACCAACACCCCTTTGAGATATTTTCTTCTCACGATAACATTGTCGAGAGTATGCCAATTCCCTGAGCGCTGGTGGCGCCTGGTCCCCCTTGAATGGGTCTCGTAACGAAATAGGTGTTCGTTATACAAAGATTGTGTTCTGCACAAAGAGCCAGCAGACGTTCTCCATTCGAATTGATGCTGTCTGTGCCGTGTTTCCCTATTATTCCCGGTTGTAGTTCTGAGTCTTGACATCTACCCACTCTGGCGTTGAAGTCACCAAGGAGAATAATTCGTTCTCGTTTTGGGATTTTACTTAAAGTAGCAGAGTGTTTCCTAGAGAGTGTCCTTTAATTTGTCAGAGTAGTTCAAAGTGGGTGCGTACACTGCAATGATGTTCACAAACGTGTTATTTGCTGCAGGAAAGCGTAGGGTCATTATACGTTCTGAGATGCCAACTGGATTTTCGGTTAGTTTGGCGGCCAGGTCGTTTCTAATAGCAAAGCCTACCCTAGTTGTCTGATTTCGCCTTGGGCGAGCTCTTCCAGAAAAAAGTATACGCTTGTTCTACCAAGCTTCCTTCGTACGAAAAACGTGACTCGCTTAAGGCAACTATTGCAATGGATGTTCGTTGCAGTTTCTTATCGATTAGGGTGGTACGACTCTCTGGTCTAGCAAGGTTCTGACGTTCCATGCTGCAAAAGCTATGTGCTTTTCATTGGTGGTTGTACGATGATTCATTCGCTCAGGCACCCTCCCCCGTAGATCCGAATGGGAGGGTTTTTACCTTCGGATACAAATTTTGTCCTGTTCGTCTGATCCATCTTTTTGTAGGAGCTGCGTTAGAAGGTTTTCAAAAGCTGCACTGGTAACGCTGTCAGTGCAACTTTGGTTGCGGTTTCGACTAGATTCTGGCACAGGTATCCTGAGACCACAAGGTCTAGGTCTAGACGTAACTTAAGCAACGCAGAGAGCCATTTCCTGCTCAAGCCAATGTTTAGGCTAGATACTTGTGGGAAACAGAGTTATACCGCTCATGTTCGGTCGCCAGAGTCTCGTTCGTAAGAACAGGTTGAACCGCAAGTAGGTGAGGTTTTTTTTTTATAGCAGGGGGAATCTGCGACCGTGAAAACACGGGGCTCTATCTCTCGCCCAGAGGAACCCATTTCTAGGGAACACTGTGGGGTTACTCACTCTCCTGAGTTCGCGACCCACTAAACCTAACCTGCTTTTTATTGGTTCCGGGCATTTGCCTATAAACCATTTATCCCTTAATCGGTTAATTTCTTCTTGCACATTGTCGTGCTAGGGTTTTCATGTTCGTCCATTTCGGATATCTCTTCTTAGTATAGTTTTAATAAGTTTTCGAACTCATTTTAATCTCTCCTCAATTGATCTCGCGGTGTCCTTTTGTAAATTCTCATTCTTCTTCTGTCTTCCTCCGGATCGTAGTCCACTAGTCTCCTGAGTTCTTCGTTTGGATGTTCCTTCGCTGTTTCGAATAACTTTTCAGCTTTCCTCTTCATAAATTCGGTGATGGTTTCCCACTTCAAATCTCGATATATCTGTTTGTTCCTGACAAACCAAGGCGCATCTATGGCACATCGTAGTAGCTTGTTTTCTGTTGCCTGAATTCTTTGTATATGGCTCTTTGCCGCGAATACCCAAGCACCTGATCCATAAGTCAGTTGCGGTCTAGCAACGGCTTTGATTATTTTCAATTTTGTCTCATTTGACATGTGGCTCTTTCTACCTATCAGCGGGTAGAGCATATTCATCGCTGCCTTGGTTTTGTCAACGGCTTGTTTGATATGGCTTCTCCATGTTAGACCTTTGTCTAGGGTGATACCTAAATATTTCGCTTCGTTTTTCCATTCGATTTCTTCTCCATCTACCTCTAGATTTGTTGTAGTTCTTAGTCTCCTCTTCTGCAGTAATATCGCTTGGCTCTTTTGTCCGTTGAGCTTTATTTTCCATTTAATACACCAGTCATTTATTTCATCTATAGCTTCTTGTAATATTCCTTCTATGATTTCTGGCTTGCGATGTCGCATTGCGATTCCTGTGTCGTCGGCATATAGTGTCAGCATAGTCCTTGGAGATTTTGGTATATCGTGAATATATATGTTATACAGTAACGGCCCAGGTACTGACCCTTGAGGCACCCCTGCTTCCATATATGTGGTTGTGGAGTTTTCTCCTTCCACTTTCACGTAGAATCTTCTGTTCCTCAAATAATTCCTAATCAACTTGCAGTTTCATTGAATATCCAGCATATCTCATTTTGTAAATCAATCCTTCATGCCATACTCTGTCGAATGCTCTGGTGACATCTAGTAGTACAAGACCGGTTGCTTGTTTATTTTGGAATCCTTCTGTTATGTATTCTGTGAGTCTCAGTAATTGCTGTTCAGTTGAGTGGTCTCTTCTGAATCGGAATTGCTCTGCTGGATTGAGATTCAGATTTTCAGTTTCTTCTGTAAGCCTCCTAGCGATTACCCTTTCTACTACTGTTCCTAGGGCGGACAATAAACTTATCGGCCTGTAGTTTTGGGGGAATTTTTTATCTTTGCCTGGAAAGTGTAGTACGTGAGGTTGGCATTTTAGAGAAGAGGCTATAAAACGCATCCTTCCCCCTTACACCCCACCCATTAAATAATATACAGATGGTCTTAAAACCAAGACGGCGTCTATCGCTGGAGTATTTGGGCCCGGCAGTCGGCACTAAATAGTCACTTTATCTATATCCCTGTCAAATGATGAAAATTCATATTGCCGATCCTTTATTCGTTTCATTATAAGTTTTCACCATGGCCGTATATTGTTGTATACCTTAACCCAAGACCAACGAGGAAAAATAGTAGAGTTCTAAAAAAAAAGTTCCTGAATCAGTAAGTGGAAAAAGATATTCATGTGACTCTTATAGTTCTTCATAGTGTAATACTATAAAATGTGATTTGCTTTGCTTGGTGAGATTTTCGGCAATGAACTCTTTCTCTAAAATATATTCAGATCTCTGCAACTTTCGGTTATGCCGAAAACAACCTTCTACTTTCATATTTTAAATGGCACACCCATCTTGCCATCGCTTGATAGATAATTTGATGACAATTTCATCAATATACCAAACCTTTGGTAAAAACTCAATGGTGTATGAGTTATTGGGATTCTTATGAAAAAACATGTCCCACTTTTTTCAATATTTCTGCTAAGGAAGTATTCCAAATGAATGTTCAATTTTTTCATTATGTAGTATTATAACACTGATTGCTGTTTGTTTACTTAAATGTACAGGAGTGGTTGTAATAAGATCATCAAGTTGTCAAATAGAATTCATCAAAACTCAAGATTTCCTAATTATAACATATATATCCATTGTTTCAGTCGAATTTACGTAAAAAAACTGAGGGGTTGCCTAAATAAACTGTATACCTAAAATGGAAACTTTCAGAGTTATCAAAAACTTACTTCCAGAAACCATGAAAAAGAACTAAAATTTAATGTTCCGCATATACCTAATTCAGACATTTGATGAATTGTTAGTGATAGATTTTTTTGTGTTTGTTGAGAATTCATGAAATGTCACAAAATATTCAAGGTGTTCTAAATGGCTTTTTTCTTATTTCGAGTTTTTAAAAAACTCTGACAGTTTCCATTTTAGGTTTAAGGTTTATTTTGATAACCCCCTCTTTTGCTGAGTTGAATCATCTGAAATAAAAAATATATACATATATATTATAAGTTGCGAACAGTAGCGTCAAAGTTTTTCGATAAATAAAAATGGTTCTAGAGGTTTCGATCGTTTTTGAAACATATTCTGCAAAAATTGAAAAAAGATTTTGAGAACTCTATTTTTGGCTGTTTGACTGTCGAAAATCTCTGTCAGAAAAATATATTCTACAGAATTTTCCAAGAGAGTTCCACAGATATTTCTGAGAATTATTTTTGCCTTACATTCCAAATGTTGATTTTTCGAAATTCTGACCATATAGCGAATAAATCGATAGTTTTGTTTTTTCTATGAAACTCTGTTGGTATATTTTGAACAGCTCACCAAATGCTCCCGAGAACTCTCATAAACTCCTCGGAGATTAATTTTTATATGCATACGTAATATTGATTTCGAATTTTCGATTACCTTATTTGTAGCTGATAAATTGAAAAGTTTCGTTTTTTATATGAAATTCTCTCTTACATATTTTGTAGAATCCGCTGACTGCTACTCAGAGCTCTTCTGAGAATAATTCTTGCTTACATTCTAAAACTAAATCCGACCATATTATTGCTGGTATATTGTCATAATCTTGGTGGAAATCATAGAAATACCAAACGAGAAGAAGTCCGACTCCCGTACTAAATTTATTGACACTGTTTGTAATCTGTGATTTCTAGGCACTACAACAGCGCTGCTCCAAAATCGCACCGACGGAAATCGGAACTACTTCTCTGCGGCATCGGTCGTAGGTGGCAGGCCAAAACCTATTCATTCGATTTGAAATTTTGAACCCCAGTAAACTTTGCGTCGTCTTACTTGTAATTCACAATGAAATGAATGAAACTATTTCATTCATTTGCAACAAAACTAAAGATACTACATTAGGTACCGATAAATTGATGACAAATTTGTTGATTGAAAAATGAATCGTGATTGTAAAAGTATTCAAGTACAAATTATTGGAAAATAAAATAAGAGCAGTTTAGGAAGGAGCGGAATTTTTATTGACCCTTAAACCATATCTCTAAGAAGTTGTTCTGCAGAAAATGATATTGGTTAGGAATATAACGACATAACTATTACATTAAACCAGAAATGAAATATAGGTATTCTTGTAATTGCTCCTGTTGACTGGATATTCGAGGTCTTCTCTTCGGTAAACTCTCTGTTTCTTCTGGTAAACCATTTTCGAGAAAAATTTGTTGAAGGAATGTTGAGTTTTCAAATACTGAAAATATATAAGTAGGTGCTCAGTTGCAAAATTGTACTTCATCTCAAATTAATAGGATCTTCATAAGAATAACGCTTGGTTTTGTATGAACTTTGGGTATTCAACTCGGTCGTATTCAAACTCAATGGTATTATTTTTTGAACGAATATGATATAGAATCATATTTTCCAACTTTTTCGACAACCCAAAAAGCACTCCTTGTGGCCAAGCGGCCTGTTATGAGGTTTAAAGAATAGCCACAATTGAGTTGGAGTGATTTTGGAGACAGCGGTCTCATCGAACCGCTGGCCTTAAACCGAGTCAACTTTAAACGTGTTAAAATACAATTTTTCTTTGAAGAACTTATACTTTCTCAAGCCATCGGTGAGCAGACAAATTCCAAGCTTCATGATTACACAAACATAATTATCAAAAAACCAATCACTTACCAGTAAAGCAAGAAACGGAACTAGAAGAACGTATATGATTCCCACTAGTCAAACAAATTATTGAAGAAATAAGAACATTTCTTGGAAAAACTTCGCCAAAATAAATCTGTCATCAGAACAGTATTTCATAGATTGAAAATCTATGTAGGATTTCTATCAAAGATATTATTTTTGATTTCTATAGTAACACGACTCGACTCTAGCGCCCCAAAGTAATCGCACCGACTGAAGGGCGAACTAAAGCGGTTGCATTTCTGCCTATATAAGTTGGAAGGGGTTGGTGGAAATTGAACTAGAAAATTTCAAAATTTCTACTGTGATGTTACTGTCATTTATGAAGACTCTGTCACAGAAATGTATTTTGCTTTGAATAAGATGTGGAAAACCTAACGTCCAGTTTCATAATCAAATTTAAAGTCACTGTCGGCTCAGAGCTTCCTTTACTGTCCTTTTTACGGCCAGTTTCATAATCAAACCTAAAGTCCCTTTAAATTTAAAGCTTCCTTTAACCCTACTAACGTCCAGTTTCATAATCGAATTTAACATCATTTTAAGCTTAAAGCTGCCTTTACTGTCATTTTTAGTAGGGTTGAAGGAAGTTTTAAAATTAAAGCGACTTTAGGTTTGATTATGAAACCGGACTCTTTAAATTTAATTATGAAACTGGACGTAATGACAGTAAAAGAAGCTTTAAGCTTAAAGTGACTTTAAATTCTATTATGAAACTGGACGTAAAAATGACAGTAGAGGAAGCTTTAAGCTTAAAGTGACTTTAAATTTGATTATGAAACTGGACGTTAGTAGGGTTAAAGGAAGCTTTAAAATTAAAACGACTTCAGGTTTGATTATGAAACCGGCCGTAATTTTATTTGGTTTATATGGTGTCAAATAAGAACGTATATGAAATAACAAAGTTGTTTCTTGTCTGAATTTATATTCTTGAGATAAAAATTGAATAAAGCAGCATCCTTCCACTAGGAAAGTTCCTGTAGAAAGTTTCAATCGCTTTGCATATGCCAAAGACTCTTCGAGATTATCGAAATTTACAAACCCCAAAATTTGGCTTTATCTCTAAAACTGGCAAATGCGTCGAAACATGGTTAAACTTGTGTGGTTTTCACAAAATATTGTGCTTTCGAAATTTTTCTTTGGATTGTCTAGAATTACAAGAAACGATCAAAATTCAGCAATTTTACCCTGTAGGTACACAATAATATTTTGATAACAATTTATAATAGGGCTTTTCCCCTCAGATTTTTCATTATTAGATCTGTATAATTCAGTTATTGTAAGGATCTAAGAATCCCGAACTTCCGGAATTGGGAAAACCGCTGATCCTCCAGAATCTCCTGAAAGCTGTACGAGGACGAAATGTCAAAGGTCCCGGACTTCGATCCGGAACTCTGCGGAACACTGCAAACTGCAATCCGTGTTTCGCATGGTTGATAGTTCCAGCTGTGAGACTTTAACAGTTTCAGTAATTGGTTCCACATTGTCCCGCTTACATACAATGAGTGAACCCTAATTGAATATTGCATATTGAGTGTGCTGTGGTAAGAGCCGGTTGCCAAAGGTATTATTTTGTCACCGTCTACCTTGCAATATTTATTCAGGGTTCGGTACCGAATAAATATACCGCTCCACAAAAGTTAAGGAAGTTCAGAAATTTTGTGACCGTCTCAAATGTTAATTTATGAGGAATCAAATGTTTACTCTTTCATAACTGAATGTTTTTTTTGCTCCTCGTTCGATAATTCTGTCAGTATCGGCAGTTGTTGTTTTATTTTTTTAACACTCGAACAAACTGTCGATAAAATTATATGGCCATCGGCCCTTGAACCGTGCTTGAATTTTCAGGTGTTCAAAAACGGGCAAGTGATTTTTTGAAAAAGTATAGTGGGCTGTAGGTATTACCAGATAATTATTGAGTTGGAGATGGTATTGTAAAAACATTATTTATTGTATATCGTTCACAATCATAAAATGAATGAGTCACCTACATGAAGCTAATATAGTAATAAAATTAAATATTGCCAACATCTTATGACACTTAGAGAGACATTATTCAACTAAAAACAGAAATAATCCAGGGTAGTTCGAATGGGAAGTCACTCGAGGTCAGATTTAGACTTTGAGAGGGTTCGATAAATCCAAAATTAACACAACGTTTACAGTGACAGATCAATCCATGAAAATTGATTTCGAGAGCCTCTTTATTCATTCCATCAGAAAAACAGAAGGTTGAAATCAGGTATTCTAATGAGAAGGCTGAGTTGTAATGATGAAATAGGCCAAGAGGTAAAAACTAAATTGTCTAAGTCTGGTCATCAATGAGAGATCAATACATTCAGTGTGAGTCGAGCAATGATTATTATAATTTAAATATGTACAGAGCAAAAATATTATGAGTTGAATGAGAAGAGTAAGAAAATTATAATCAATCTGACAAGAGCAAGAATATTATAATCAATATGAGAAGAGCAGGAATATTATAATAAATATAAATAACGTTGGTTTTGAAGAGTGCAAAAATTAATCAAGGAATACAACATTTACAGAGACGGACTGCTTACGATTAAGAATGATTAGAAAGTCCATCAGAAAAATAGAAGATACAATTGATATATGATGAGGTGCAAACGAGAGTACTAATAAGGAAACCACTAATCGTTGGTTTGGAGAAAAGCAGAAGGCTCGAAAACTAACATGTATATCCAGCACGATGAATGAATATGAGAATGTATTGATGAGAGTACAAAGAATCATGCGTAGATCATACCAATGAGGGCTACCGTTTTTTTGCTCACCAGTTGTCGCCTTTGTAGCGTGAGGTCCTTAACATAGACAAACTAATGCAAGATTTGTTTGTCTACGATGACGGGGACTTGTCATTTCACAGATCATAATATTGGAGAAATTGAATATAGAAATATTTGGTAACTAATCAATATCTTGTTCGTTATTTTTGTATTTTTAATTCGCGCATGTGTGTAAGTCCCTTTCTGACAATGATTTGGCTTCGCTTCTTTTATAGCATAAAACACGTAATATCAATAAAAGTATTATAGATATATGGAGACCATAAACTTATGATTAATCATATAGTTGAGTCTATGATGTGGACCTCACGCTACACTAGCGCATCTAGCGGCGAATTCACACGCGGTAGCCCTCATTGAGAGTGTATACGATGCTGGTCATGAGAAAGCAATGAATCAGTATTCATTATCAATGACAAAGACATGAGAAGTTTCAATTCTGGTGCTACATATCCATTTCCATGTGAGAAAATTTAGAGATCTCTGTAAATCTACACTGCGCAAAAAAATTAACGCACATTATGGAAATCTCAAATTTATTCTACTGAAGGTGTTCTCAATGATAATTATTTTTATCAGAATTATGCATGCATATGTTATCCACTTTCAACGGTTTTCTTCAATACAGATGTTTTTTTCCCAGCAGGAATAAAAAAGATGATATTATCAGATTTTGAATGTATTGGCTCCATTCTAAAATCAGTTGTTCTCGATCAATTCTAATGATCAACAGTTTTTCTTCCGTTAGATTTTCTACACTCGATCGCTATGCAACGCGAAACACGCAATTTGACCCAAGAGGAATGTGCCCAAGCGGTAGTTTTGCGAGAAGAACGGTGGACATACACAAGAATTGCAGAAAGGTTTGGAGTTTCCCATACAAGTGTGTCCAGAATGTTGCAGCGATTCAGGGAGACAGGTATGAATGTCCGAAGACTAGGACAGGGTAGACCATGGGTAACAACTGCCATTCAAGAACGTTACTTGAGAGTTTCTTCGTTGAGACAACGGTTTGCAACCGCTCGCCTCCTTCAAATTCAGCTGGAGCAAACTCACGAGGTGCAAATTAGCACTTAGACAATAAGAAATCGCCTCAGAGAATATGATTTTAGGCCTCGTGTCGCGGCAAGAGGCCTAGGTCTTACCACAGCCCATCGAAGGGCGCGTTTGGATTTTGCGAGAGAGCATATCCATTGGAAAGAGGCCGATTGGGAATGAGTTCTCTTCACAGATAACAGATTAGTCTAGATTATACCTCTACCATTGTGATTGACGTTTCCTTGTATACAGACGTCCACATGAAAGATATGCTCAGTGCAATTTCCTGAATACTACTGGTTTCGGGGGACGATCGATTATGGTATGGGGTGGAATATCTTTGACTGCTCGCACAGACCTAGTGGTCGTTGATAATGGAGCTATGAATGCTGATAAGTATATAAGGAACATTCTTCAAGAGCATGTAGTATCATTTGGCCCATACATTGGTGAAAATTTTATTTTTATGGACGATAATGCCAGACCCCATCGTGCGCGCATCGTTGAAGTCTCTCGAATGGAATGGCCAGCAAGAAGTCCAGATCTCAATTCGATTGAGCAGGTTTGAGACAACCTCAATACAAGGCTGAGCAGTTCAGAAAATCATCCAGCTACTCTTAATGACTTAGAAATCCAACTCGGAGAAATCTGGGAAAGAGTAGATCAGAACATTTTAAGATCACTCATTTTGAGTATGAACCGTCGTTGCCGAGCTGTAATTAACGCAAAGGGTGGAAATACCAAGTATTAAATCACATCAGCATTTCAGTATTTTGAAAATTGTTCATTTCTCTTCTTTCACATAAGATTCGGTGAAATCCTTCTTCCATTTAATGTGTCTTGTTTCGTTCAAAACCTTCTCGAGAGAACATAAAAAATAAGTTATAAAGTCAATGTAGAGTTAACTTTCATTAAAATTGAGATTTTCAGAATGGGCGTTAATTTTTTGGCGCAGTGTATATAAATTTTAAAAATTTATTAAAATATATAGTTCTGAACAGACAAATGAATGATTTGACTCGATTTGACATAAACATTGAGCAGTACTAACTACTTTCAACTAATCTGTTTGAAAATTCTGAAATAATCTTGCACGTGACCTCATTTCATCAGAATGAAAAGAACATGAAAATGGTTAAGTTAATCATTTTGAGAAGACTGGGAGTACATTACCTTTTGAGTTGAACGAATTAGCGCCAGAATTGACTGAGAAGGCTTGAGAGATGAGATGAATAGTTGAAGAGGGTTCAACAATGAGAAGTTACTTCAACAAAATTGACAAAAGAGAATGAGTAAAATGGCTTCACCGGAAACGGAAATCTGAAATCTTGTAAAGAGGGAACTGCGTCGTCGTTACTGTCAAGTAACTTGTCTTAGGCACCATAGAGTTGAAGTTCATTGGCGTCGGCGAGATCAAGATCGGAGGGGGCTCAATTTTTATCAATGCCTATTAAATTATTGGATTTCAGTTCAACTCTCTCCAGAAATAAACAAATTTTCAAAATAAAACTTCTCGAATGAAAGAATTCATTATTCTACCCCAGAAAAATTGAACCATCCCACCGCTGTCACCAGTGTAGAAGCTTACCCGTCGTGATCCATGACAGAGCAGCTTTCTACTGGACACTGGCTTGAAGCGCGAAGGACTGGTCTTGATGTTATATTCACTTGGTCGCTGAGGACCAACTCTAATCTCTAATTTCGTAAACTAAGTACATGCGAAGACTGCAAAACAATAACCAAACTTTTTCATCAACAAAACAAAAATTATTCTACTTTCAAGATAGCATAAATTCATGGGTTAAATTCTACTTCAAACTCAGGTCACAACAACAATAAAAAATAATTAATTAATTTGAAGGAGATTCAGGACTCTGGAATATTATTATTATTATTTATTAACGGCAATAGACGGTATAATCCGATGAGACTGTCGTGTTAGTTTGAACTACAATAATATCACAAAATGCAATATAAGACACTATCACAATATATATATATAGTCTTCTATCACATAAATCACGTTTTTTCTGAATCCCAAACGAGACCAAAGAAAACAAAGCCAATGGGTAGGCATTTGTCCAGATGAATGTGAAGAATTGTAGGTGCTCGATGCTGCCATGAATGCATAGATTTACATAGAGCAAGTCAACAACCATATTATTATTATACTTTGTGTCATGCTGCTATGGGAGGAAAAATTTTATTTTTGGGATATAATGTGATGTGATCCCATCGTGCGAGAATTATCGATGAAGCTCTAAATTTTCATGCTGGCCCCTCGGTCAGCATTGTACACGCTTCCGGTTCAGCTGAACAAAGTTTAAGATTCTCATCAACTTCCTCCTCATACACTTCAAAAACTCAGACAGCTTTTACCGCAACTCTGGAGTGAAATTTATCAAGGCAACTTCAACAATCTGAAAGTAAACAAAGGCGTTGTCAGGCTGGGGAGCCATACTCTTTACTGAACTCTATTCTGTCGTTTTCTCTAGTGATCTGATTTTGTATTACAATAATAAAAATTAGTTTTCACCTAAAACTGTGAAACGTATAAAAGAGCGGGCGAAAGAGTGAGTTGACATTCAAATTTCATATCCTCAAAAATTGGTGAGAATGAAAACTTTAGAAACAGTCTCAAAATTTCCGACCTTCTTCAATTTTTATGCACTCTATATGAAAAATACTATATTCATGAAACTTTGCAAGCAAATACAATTTCGCATAACGCAGTTGTCCTTTACTTTTCGTTAAAACTACCTCTCTACATCCTCAACTTTTCTGAATTAAATGGGACACCCTGTATATTTTCGCAAATTTCACGAGACCTTGTAATTTCGAATTTTTGTACCTACTAAGTTCATATCATGTTAAGTTGACACCTATTTTCTTCAAAAGCACTATAGTAGATTTCTGCAATTCCCGATACAAATTTTTACTAATTGCAGCAGATCGTGGATTCTACAATTAAAGAAAAAATTGTGAGTTCTGGTGGTATTTTTTAGTTTTAGAGGTCTTGATCGTTTTTGGAAAAAAATTTTCAAGAATCAAAGAAGAATTCAAAAACACTTATTTTCAACTGTCGAAAACAATTATTTTTCAGGAAAAAGTTACACATTTTTTAGTTCTGCCTAAAGTTCTGAGTAGCACTAGGTAAGTTCTATAAAAAAGGTCAAGAAAGTTTTATCGAAAAATATATTTCAAAAAATGTGTCAAGAGAATTTCATCACTTTTTTTGCCCACATTCCAAATGTGATGTTCTCGAAATGATGACCTTAAAGCAAAAGTTTCATGTTCATTTGTTTCATGTTTTGTTTTATAAACATTTTACAATTTCTGTTAATTAGAAATTTTGACAAGCTGTCATATTAACAAACATAACAATAGCAACTTCAAACTCTAGGGCTCTAATCTGGAGCGAGAGACCTTTAAAATGAGGTATCACTCGACCCCCCTTTACATTACAAAAACTAGTGGTGGCACTCATCCCCGCTCAGGGGGTGAAGCTAGAGGCATGGTAATATGCCTAAAATGTGCCCCCCTTTATCAGTAGATCGACGTGTTTCAGCGTTCTTTTTGAATCCCAATGCGAGAAAATAAATTTATTCCATACTTTATGTACACACTGTATACATATGTACAGCGCAAATTTCGATGTTTTAGCTCTACAGCTTTTAAACCAGAGGAGATAGACAAAATCTGATACCCCATTCTCGTTCTCTTTTTCTGAGAAACTAACAAGCCATTTTTGGCCACCTTCTTTTGTTTAGGAGTTATAAGCGAAAATTGGAAAAATGGCGATTTCGAAATAAATTTATATCTCCGCTAATACTGATGATAGAGCTCTGAAATTGAAACATTATATGGGCACTTTTTTACGTAGAATCCAGTGGCGTGCTCGCCTTTTTAGCAGGATTTTTAATTATGAAGCTATGACCCAAAGTTATGTTTTTTTAAATGGGAACAATAGTTTTATGTGCAATTTTTTGAAAGCTTAATTTTTACTGATTCCAAAAATATATAACATCATATGGTTTGTATCAATATAAATAATAGAAAATGGTCAAAAACATTTTTTCCCAATATTTCTATGGTTTCAACTTTAGACGACCACAGAAAAATAGAGTTTCCTATAACAAAAGCAGTCTCCTTCCGGCAATGTCATTCTTTCTATGCTTTTTCCCAATTTCCACAAAATTTGAATCCAGATATATTTCATAAATTTTCATAATAAAGAAAGGACTTATAGAAGGAGACACTAGTAATCATACGATGCTTCATTTTTCTATGCTCATCAAAAATTGAAACCATAGAAATATTGAGAAAAAAGGTTTTTGACCATTTTATATTATTTATAATGATACAAACCCTATGATGTTATATATTTTTGAAATCAGTAAAAATTAGGCTTTCAAAAAATTGCACAGAAACCTAGTGTTCCCATTTAAAAAAAACATAACTTTGTGTCATAGCTTCGTAATTAAAAATCCTGCTAAAAAGGCGAGCACGCCACTGAATTCTACGTAAAAAAGTGCCTCTGTAATGTTTCAATTTCAGAGCTCTATCATCAGTATTGGCGGAGATATAAATTTATTTCGATATCGCCATTTTTCCAATTTTTGCTTATAACTCGAAAACAAAAGAAAGTGGCCAAAAATGACTACTACTATTGTTAGTTTCTCAGAAAAAGAGAACGAGAATGGGGTATCAGATTTTGTGTATCTCCTCTGGTTTAAAAACTGTAGTGCTAAAACATCGAAATTTGCCCACCCTGTACATTAGACTGGATTTCTACATTGACCTTGGCCTTTCGCATGTGTGGCTAAGCTCCTCGCCCTTATCGCCCTCTAACTCAAAAATGGTTAAGAGTATGTAAAATTGCTTCAGACGAAAGTTGTATAAAATTTTATTATCTACAACTTTCATAATGAATACAAAAACGAGTAGAGGTACAGGCAGGGAGATATTTGAAAAAAATGCTTTTTTATCATCTTCAAAGTGTCAGATTAAGAAAAAGTCTCTGGTTTAAAAACTGTAGTGCTAAAACATCAAAATTTGCCCACCCTGTACAGGTTGTCCGAGTTAAAGTGTCCCTATACCTTATTGTGGAAACTAAAGGAGCTTGAAGAAAATGTTGAATATAAAACTAGTCTGTAATCGATTGAACTTTTATTTTTTATAACCCTCCTTATTCCAGGGTGGTCCGTTTTTTCCTTGTTGGTATCAACTTTCCTATTTTGAATGGAAGACCCTGTATATTATTGCAATTTTGAATTTCTTGTCAAATTTTAAGGTAACTTTGGTATGACAACCATGGTCCTATATAGCACTGATTCTGAGATATTCGACTTTTTATTAAAATTTTGACAGCTGTAGGTGCTCACTAAAATAGCTGATACTACTTACTTTTCTAATGAATGTATCAAAACCAAATTTTGCCCAGCTTTTGTAAACACATTGGATCATTCGTTACATATCTATTTTTAGCAATCTGATATACAGGGTCTTCAAAACTTCAATTTGAAAATTCAAATAAAAGTTCAATCAAAACTCAATTTTTTCGAAGGCAACCTATATTTTTTTCTTGATCATCATGTAGAGCAGGTTAAAATGAGCAAAAAATTTATTCAATCTTATTCTGTAATGTGAATAGAAATATGGACAGAAATATGGACGAAAAAGTGCATTTTCCCGTAAGAACCAACGATAATTAATTAATTAAGCTGATAGAATATCGTAACTATAAGAACTAGCACTTATCTAATTGTGTATTTTCGAGTTTTCTTTTGCTTTGTCAGACAACTACTTGATTATTATGAGAAAAATGTATCTGTTAGTTGAGTAGTGCTTTAAAATTGAAATAATTTAATTTTATTGGGAGCGAGTACTGATTATGAGTGAAAGAGTCTTTTTGTCTTTCATTAGTCAATATAGTTAATTAAATTTACAGAAAATATCAAAGCCAACTATATAGTAGCAACACTAATTAATAATTATCCGAGTAATTATCATTGGTTCTTATGGGAAAATGCACTTATACATTTTTTGCTCATTTTAACCTGCTCCACATGATGAACAAGAAAAAATATAGGTTGCCATTTGAAAAAATTGAATTTTTATTGAACTTCTATTTGAATTTTTAACTTTAATTTTTGAAAACCCCGCATATCAGATTGCTAAAAATAGAGATGTAACGTATGATCCAATATGTTGACAAGAGCTGGGCAGAATTTGGTTATACCTACAGCTGTCAAAATTTAAAGAAAAAATCGAATATCTCAAAATCGGTGCTACATAGGACCATGGTTGTCAAATCAAAGTTACCTTAAAATCTGACAAGGAATTCAAAAATGCAATAATATACAGGATTTTCCATTTAAAATAAGAAAGTTGATACCAACAGGGAAAAAACGGAGCACCCTGTATTAAGGTTATAAAAAATAAAAGTTCAATCGATTACAGACAAGTTTTGTTTTCAACTTTTTCTTCTAGTTCTTTTAGTTTCCACAATAAGGTACTTCAACTCCGACACCCTGTATCTACATTTATGATATAATCGTTGTTAACCTCGTTCAGAATAATGTTTCATACGTTTCAGAATATCGGCGGTATTGAAAAATATGAAAATCGACGTTGTGGAAAGAGTGTCGTTGGAATATCTTTATTTGTTTGTTTTATGACGTAATGAATGATATCTCACTGGAATTCTTTTTTATTGCAGTCATGTTCCGATTATATGACACTGATGGAAATGGCGTTTTGGATAAAAACGAGATGGACTCCATCATAAATCAAATGATGGCTGTCGCGGAGTATCTCGGATGGGATGTTTCTGAACTGAAGCCGGTGAGTGACTCCTAAGAAATCGTAAAATATCCCGATATTCTCCTACATTGAGGTTGTTGCATGCGCGAAGGGATATTTTGTGCTTGCTTTTACAACTCTTCCATTTCAAAAAGGGCTATATGGATTTTATATTTTATGTTTGATTGTCCGCATTTGAATTCCTGTTTCAGGAATGAGGACGCGCGATCTATACGATAAAAACTTTTTATTTGGGTTGAGTAATAGCCTTGAAAGGATCGAAATAAACAGAGTGAAGTGAAAAACATCTGTACCTACTTAGATTGTAGTGCATACAGGTGTTTCCAATGTGCGACTTCATTTTTGACACTTTTGAAATGACGAAGCTAAAATCGTCGATAAAACGCACTCTTGATCTTGTGTTATTTTCATAATCAGAAAGCATCTTTGCAGACAGCTGTACTAAATCGATGTTGGAAAATTGAGGTGACTGTACGTGGATATATTGAAAAATTCTTAGCATACAAAATTTCAATGTCAAAATATTTTATTACCTACTCAACATATTCTCAAGAACTTTTCCAGCAGATTTTTGGACACGAAACTTCTTCGGTGTTGGAGAACCATAGTTCCCATTCCATCGATTGTTACTTTGTTTCTGGATCGTAGAAATGTACCCAAGTCTCATCCATAGTAACAATTCGGTTTAAGAAGTCTACATATGTGCTCAAATCGAGCACAGATCGAACACGATGATTCTACCCTTGCACGCTTTTGGTCAACATTCAAACATTTGGGGATCCATTTTGCAGTAATTTTTCTCATGTCCAAATTGACGTGTACAATATGATGAACGAGTTCGTATGAAATATTGAGTGCTTCAGATATCCGTTTTAGCCCAATTCGACGGTCTGATAAAATCATGTCATGAACAGCATCGATATTTTCGGGGATTGACACAGAAACTGGCCTTCCCGATCGGTCATCATCTTAAATGGAAAATTTGCCAAGCTTGCAGTCCAATTTTTCACGGTCGCATACGAAGGACATTGATCACCAAGGGTATTAAGCATAACTTCGTAAATCTGCTTACCTCTTAACCCTTTTAAATACAGGTAGGTACTTGATGATGGCTCGATACTCCAACTTTTCGATTTTCACAATTTCGGTGGACATCTTCTTTGTTTTAATTTATTGCGTAACTCTGGTTTACTTCTTTGACCTCAAACTTCACACTGACACTTCTTATGACTTATTGTTGTTATGGTAACGCAATATTTTTTTATGCATGGAACTGGTCTAGGCTAACTAGATATCAATACATCCTCGAATTTAGTACAGATTTGAAGGCTAAAATAATTCAAGAACCAAATAATACAAACGAAAAGAAAACTTATCCCCTTTTGTGAATCCTATGAAATGAAACCTTTAACAACTCGTTGTCGTTGGTGGCCAGAAAAAGACTACTGAATGTATAAAAGGTTAATTTGGGCATATGGGGACACTACAAGCTGTTCTTTGTGCCACTGGTTCGAATTTAATTCACCTGCATTATTGTGCCCGCAGCGAATAGAGGCACTTTTAAATTGAATTAAGAAATACTAATTTTTAAATCAAAGAAAAAAATCGGAAGCAAGTTTTTATATCAAATTATATTCTTCAGAAGTGAGATAAATAACGAGGCGATTGGATGTTAATATCAATAAAATAATAAGGGAAGTTGAAAAACAGAATGAAACATTAGATAAAAAGATGAATGAAGAAAAATGTTGTACTTCAGAAATAATCAATTTATGGGATGCAAATGGAATTACAATGAAAAAATTAGGAGAAAAACATTCTGTACATAGTACAATTCATAAGGATTCTTGAAGAATTGTCCGATAGAAGGACAATGAAGATGAAGAAGAAACATATAAAAGAAATTAAAACAGCATCAGAAAGAGAAAATATACCTCAACTAAGTATAGTTTTTATGATTTATTATATATGTATCAACTATAGAAGTCTCCATTTTCATCACACTTTAGTCTTGCTTGTATTGACCAACTAAAGAGTGAAATTTCTGAAAATCCAAGTTTTGTTGAAGAGAATACATACTTAGTTATAATTCTTGAATTCTGTACTGAATGTGGGCTATGTAAAAGTCCATTCTTTCAGATTTTGATGGCATTCCGATTCAGAAGGAGATTCTTGGATCATCTACAGAAAATTTTAAAACAACGTTGGGTGTTATATGTTCCACAAAGATCCATGACAATCATCAGCCCAATCATGGATACATTGATATTTTCCTCTGCAACAATTACGAATTTATGAAATAACAATCATCGAAGGGGGATACTTACTACTTACTAAAAAAATTAACGCACATTCTGAAAATCGCAATTTCAATGAAGGTTAACTCTACATTTACTTTATAACTTATTTTTTATGTTCTCTCGGGAATGTTTTGAACGAAACAAGACACATTAAATGGAAGAAAAATTCTGGATTTCACCGAATCTTATGTGAAAGAAGAGAAATGAACAATTTTCAAAATACTGAAATCTGATAAGTGATTTAATACTTGGTATTTCCACCCGTTGCGCTAATTACAGCTCGGCAATGACGGTTCATACTCAAAATGAGTGATCTTGAAATGTTCTGATCTAATCCTTCCCAGATTTCTCCAAGTTGGATTCCTAAGTCATTAAGAGTAGCTGGATGATTTTCTGAACTTCTCAGCCTTCTATTGAGGTTGTCCCAAACCTTCTCAATCAGATTGAGATCTGGATTTCTTGCTGGCCATTTCATTCGAGAGACTTCAACCTCTTCAAGGTACTCCTGAACGGTGCGCGCACGATGGGGTCTGGCATTATCGTCCATAAAAATGAAATTTTCTCCAATGTATGGGGCAAATGGCACTACATGCTCTTCAAGAATGTTCCTTATATACTTATCAGCATTCATAGCTCCATTATCAACGACCACTAGGTCTGTGCGAGCAGTCAAAGATATTCCACTCCATACCATAATCGATCCCCCCCGAAACCAGTAGTATTCAGGAAATTGCACTGAGCATATCTTTCATGTGGACTTCTGTATACAAGGGGACGTCAATCACAATGGTAGAGGCAGAATCTAGACTCATCTGTGAAGAGAACTCTTTTCCAATCGGCCTCTTCCCAATGGATATGCTCTCTCGCAAAATCCAAACGCGCCCTTCGATGGGCTGGGGTAAGAGCTGGGCCTCTTGCCGCGACACGAGACCTTAAATCATATTCTCTGAGGCGATTTCTTATTGTCTGAGTGCTAATTTGCACCTCATGAGTTTGCTCAAGCTGAATTTGAAGGAGGCGAGCGGTTGCAAACCGTTGTCTCAACGAAGAAACTCTCAAGTAACGTTCTTGAATGGCAGTTGTTACCCGTGGTCTACCCTGTCCTGGTCTTCGGACATTCATACCTGTCTCCCTGAATCGCTGCAACATTGTGGACACAATTGTATGGGAAACTCCAAACCTTTCTGCAATTCTTGCGTATGTCCACCCTTCTTCTCGCAAAACTACCGCTTGGGCACATTCCTCTTGGGTCAAATGCGTGTTTCGCGTTGCATAGCGATCGAGTGTAGAAAATCAAACGAAAGAAAAACTATTGATCACTAGAATTGATCGAAAACAACTGATTTTAGAATGGAGCCAATACATTCAAAATCTGATAATATCATCTTTTTTTATTCCTGCTGGGAAAAAACATCTGTATTGGAGAAAATCGTTGAAAGTGGATAACATATGCATGCATAATTCTGATAAAAATAATTATCATTGAGAACACCTTCAGTTGTAGAATAAATTTGAGATTTCCATAATGTGCGTTAATTTTTTTGCGCAGTGTATTAGTTTCTTAGGGAACCCATTTTCAAGTAGTACTCGCTTTACCAAGGCCAATTTTTCCTCTCCATGTATAGGTGAAGTAAGTTTCATTGCTCTATTACTGAGTCCTATAGCCACTGTTTCCTTTTGTTTTTTGGGGTGACATGAGGAATAATGAAGGTACCTTCGGGACCAAGTGGGCTTTTGGTACCAACTTGTTGATATACTTCCACTGTTTCTCAACAAAACATCCAAAAATGCTATTGCTCCATTGTTTTCCTTTTCAATTGTGAACTTGATGTTCGTATGAAAACCGTTGAAGAATTCTAAAACTGCGTTTTCTTTTCCTTCTTGTACAGATAAAATATAATGTCATCCATATACCTTTTATAGAAACCAACATCTACTATCAACAACTTTCTTATTTTTCCCTCAACATACTCCATCACTAAGTTAGCTATAGACGTTGCTATTAGGTTATTGAAACAAAGGTGTCAGTTGTAGAATAAATTTGAGATTTCCATAATGTGCGTTAATTTTTTTGCGCAGTGTATTTCTGTACTTACATATATTTTATTATTTACATTCAGCGGTTTGGGCAAGGTTAGCGATATAAACAACTGGTTTTGTAGTCTTCTTTTATATGTTCTGAGTGAGTTCCTTGTCATCATTTACCTTAGAAGCAATAATGAAAGCAATCCTCGCAGCAGTAATAACTAACTGTAAGAAAAATATAATAATAAGTAGTGAAACTTTTGCAGACATTTAAAACTTATAGCGAGCAATAAAATAATTGATCCTTGATACTAACAGCTGCGAGAGACATAACTGGCCCCCCATTAATACGTTCAGCCTCAAAATAAATCAATATCTAGGCTATCATTAATATCCAGCCTGATTTTATATAAATTGGGCATGTCTTCTTAGGAATCCTAACGGAACTGTTCAAAATGAAACTTGGTAGAACTGATTTTGAAAAACCAATGAAATAATAATAATAATTTAATAATTTATTCATCCTAACAGCATACAATGCAATTTTAAAAAAATGAGTATAACATAGGAGAATTGATCGAAAACAAGCATAACCAAACCCTAACCTAACTCTTCGACCAAAACAAAACGATTGAAGTAAATTGCTAATGCACCGGCAACGTAGCATAGTGCTGAAAACGTAAACTGTGAGAAATCGGTTTTGGCGAATTCCAAGGTGGTTGTTGTTGGCATGACTGATCCGCGCCGTTCATGACGTCCATTTCATACTGTCCGAAAACAGACTATAACACCTGATTCCGGAGATGCATTTCACGGTGAAATGAACTAAGGAAGCATCATTTCCTGTGACGGCCTTGTCAGGCGGGAGAACAGAAATAACGAGTGTAGCATTGAAGCGGGAACATTTCCGTGAAAGCAGGAATGAATTGAAACAGCTGACAGGGTTTGATGAGCGTTGGGGTAACCCCCCAACGCTCAACGAGCAAATAAAAATAGAATATACGAAATTCGCGGAGATATCGGAAAAATCAGAACCGGATGAAAATATTCCGCCGATGATTCGCTCCATATTCAGTTTATTCGGCAGATTTTTTCGTAATCTCCTAATGGATAGCGGGATGATCCTAAAACGGGCTCTTCTACCCGGCCCCATGTCTATGCTCTTATTTGCAAAAGAAGGGATAAGAATTCAAGGTGAGATTACCATATCGGAAACTGTGTGTGCGAGAGAGGTTCATGCGGAGTGCGTTATACCGTTATACGGCAATCCGCTTATGAACTCTTTATTCGATATCCGTACGCTGTGTACGATCATTGAGTGTTTACATCCACGTACACTCGATTCACTTTTATGAAAGTACTCAGTTGGTCATGAAATAATTTTTAGTTTCAGTTTTTGTAACTAGAACGGATTAAGTACAGATTATCCCAAAGTTTCAATTCGTATCATAGAGATTTATTGGGAGTGGACAATTTTGAGGTCGATGGTTTCATAGAATTCTATCAAATATAACAATTTTACCGAAATGGTGATTTTGTCTTGAGTAAGGAAGTAATATATCGACATATGTATATATGTCGTTAATTTTTTTTGTATGATATGAGACTAAAAAAAGAATGCATTCATATTCAAAATAACGAAGTTGTTTTTTTTCCACTCTTAGTACAAGAAATGAAAAAAGGCGAATATGGTATCGTATTTCCAATAAAAAAGTGCCTGTAGAAAGTTTTTACCATTTTCAGATATTTTCGTAAATAAAAAAGTTACGGCAGTTTTTCGAAATCGACAAAATATTAAAATTTTGTCATATCTTCAAGACAAATGAAGATATCGTGAAACGGTTTTCAGTTATGGGATTTTCACGAAAATCGAGACCATCAGGACTCCTTTCCAAGTTTTCACCTATCTAGTCTAGAAGTACCAGAAACAGCAAAAATCAGGCAATTTGGGATAATCTGTACAGTGTTATCCAACGAAGACTCAACACCTCGATTTTCCAGATTTGAAATGAAAATGTGGAAAATCGCTCGGACCCGTCAATCTCTGATTCGAGGGCGAACAACATATCCGCTCTTTGCATCTCCGTAACTATAACCCCCTCACGGGGATGAGCACAACCCCTGTATTTTGAACTGGGATGAGAGCTATTGCGATACCTCATGTTGAAGATCTTATCGAGTACTATCTGTTCTGATTGTGACCAAAATGGAGCCGCCACTAGTTTTGCCTTGTTACGAGAATGTCGCAAACTACGAGGATGTATTGATATCTAGTTAGCCCAAACCAGTTCCATGCCTAAAAAAATATTGCGTTACCATAGCAACGAACAATAACTCATTACAAGTGTCAGTGTGAAGTTTGGGGCCCAAAAAGTAAACCAGAGTTACGCAATAAATTAAAAGAAAGAAGATGTCCTCCGAAATTGTGAAAATCGAAAAATTGGAGTATCGAGCCATCATAAAGTACCTGTATTTAAAATGGTTAAGAGGTAAGCAGATTTACGAAGATATGCTCAATACCCTTAGTGATCAATGTCCTTCTTATGCGACCGTGAAAACTTGGAGTGCAAGCTTCAGAAGAGGTAAATTTTCCATTGAAGATGATGACCGATCGGGTAGGCCAATTTCTGTGTCAGTCCCCGAAAATATCGATACAATTCATGACATGATTTTATCAGACCGTCGAATTGGGCTAAAACGGATATCTGAAGCTCTGAATATTTCATACGAACGCGGTCATCATGTAGTTCACGTAAATTTGGACATGAGAAAAATTGCTGCAAAATGGATCCCCAAAGGTTTGAATGTTGACCAAAAGCGTGCAAGGGTAGAAGCATCGCGTTCGCTCTGTGCTGGATTTGAAAACGATGTAGACTTTTCAAACCGAATTGTTACTATGGATAAGACTTCTTCTTCTTCTTCTTCTTCTTCTTCTTCTACGTGCGGTGCCCCACCGGGCTGAACTGAGGCCTCGTGACCCATTGTTCGTCCGCTTGTAGTTAGAGAGACTCACACTCTGTGACATGCTGACAAAAAAATGCCACAAGTCGACGGAGAGGTGTCCCTCTCACCATAGGAGCTGTGGGTGTTCTTTTTCCTAGATGTGTCATCCTTAAGTCCTCAAGGTTGATACAGAAGAACAAAATGTGTTCAACCGTTTCCTCCGTGCTCCTGCACCAGCGGCACAGGGAACGGCTAGTCAGTCCCATTCTATTTAAGTGTTTGTTAAACAAATGGCCAGTCATTGCTCCAGTCACTAGACTCAGTTGTTTCTTCTCAAGAGCTAAGAGTTTTTTGACCTCAGGCACAGAGGATGGTCTCTCAATGAGAAGCCTCTACTGTCTGAGACCACTTCCCATGCTCCATCCAGAGGAAAATTTCCTGTCCAGCCAACTATTAAAGAAGTTCTTGACAGATGTACGACAGATAGGCAGCGCCGGTCCCGGACCTACAAAAGCATGGATAAGACTTGGGTACATTTCTACGATCCAGAAACAAAGCAACAATCGATGGAATGGCGACACTCTGGTTCTCCAAGACCAAAGAAGTTTCGCGACCAAAAATCTGCTGGAAAAGTTCTTGCTTCAGTTTTTTTTGGGATTGCCATGGAGTACCTAATCATGATTGATTTTTTTGGATAAGTGTAGAACAATAACCGGAGATTACTGTTCGACATTACTGACCACTCTAC
Organism: Coccinella septempunctata; assembly: GCF_907165205.1. Lineage (NCBI taxonomy): Eukaryota > Metazoa > Arthropoda > Insecta > Coleoptera > Coccinellidae > Coccinella > Coccinella septempunctata. The sequence continues at coordinate 4,252,190 of NC_058190.1, read as the reverse complement.
GGGAAAAAATTATAGAGAAAAGACGCGGAAAGCTATCCAAAGGTGATACCCCCCTTATTCACCAGATTTGGCTACATCCGATTATCATCTCTTTCCTCTACTGAAAAAAGTTTAAAAGGTCGTAAATTTTCTTCCAACGAGGAGGTCATAAAAGCTGTGGAGGTATGGTTTGCAGAGCAAGCAGAAACATTTTTTTTTGAAAGGTCTAGAGAAGTTGCAGGTTCGCTGTAATAAATGTATCCAACTAAGAGGATAATATGTAGAGTAATAAAATATTTTGACATTGAAAATTCGTTGGTTCTATAGTAGGCTAAGAATTTTTCAATATATCCTCGTAAGTCTCATTTTTGGAAGGAGAATATAAAATATACCATGGAATTTTTCAACGCAATTCCGAGACCCCCTGTACAGTTCACACAAAAACTCCTAATTTCTACATCCCCCGATGGGATAAAAAATAAATATTCGATATTTTTCGAATCTTGAACAGCCATCGAATCCCTTCTGAGTCTCGAGGAACGCGAAGAATTTCATTATATTATCTTGTACTCTTTTCAATGAATTCTCAATCTAGATTGTACGCTGTTCCGAATCCATACGGAATAAAAATGCGTCAATCCTTTATGAATTATTCAAATTGGTCAGCGAGTCCGCTATGCCTCCGTCAGGGCAGCCACTCCAACATCATTATATCGTGTCCTGATTACTCCTGATCTGCTTTAGTCTTTCTAATGCGCGTGTAGGATTAGCATATCCAGTACGTTAGAGTCGAATCGGTATGTTTTTCATTCATGGCTCCCCCATATCGCTATTTCGCTGAAATACGAATAATAAACAAATCATTGAAAAGAATGAGGTATTGATTTAATTTTCACTGTGTTCCGCACACTGTTGTAGGCTTCCATTCATGGGAATTTATCAAAAACCCGGCTGACGGTATCCTGCCATAGTGAGGTAATATATCGAGTGACTGGAAGTAAAATAAGAGATAAAAAATTGTTACAAGGGTATGAAAAGTGGAAATTTATTTTGAACGTATAGAAGTTATTGATTGTGTATACTCCATTCAAATTTATTTTTGCAGTCGGTTGGCCATGAAATAATTTTTGTAACTAGAACCGAGTAAGGTTGGCACTCATGAAATGTCGTTGATGTCATAACGCCGTTGCCACAACTAATATCAATTAATATTACGAAAATGCCGAAAGTGATTGAAAAAAGGAGACAGGGTTTCTGGATGTGCTACTTAGAAGTCAGGTCCGCTCATTCTAATAATTATACCCTGATATTCTAAAATTCACAATACGTCAGACGGTAGCGAACATATTCAAGAGAATTCATATAATGTTTCATCTGAATCTAAACGACTTATATTTCAGCTGAATATTTCCACAATCAGAAAGATTGTGAAAAGAGGATGACAAAGAATTTCCTTCTATTGGGAGACCCAAAAAAGTGGTGGCATTTGAGAATTTTATTTTTGAGTGAATTAATACGAAAAGTTTACTACAGGATTTTCGATTAATGTCATCGTAGAATAAGTTCCCGTAAATTGATTTTTTTATTTTTCATTTGACTTGTCCTGTACATTGTAAATGTCTTGGTACCAATAAATACCTAATCATTATTATTATATCAATGTATTAAGATTAACAGCCACAAATACGCGCCAGTTGTCCTGTTAATTGTTTATTCATGTGAAATTTTTGTTCAGAGGTGAAGTTCATCTTGACTTGAAACTGCCTTCAATTACTTCTACTTATATTGATGCGAGATGATTTTCGTTAAATAATTCAACATTCTTGTAATTATCTGTCAATTCCTTCGAGAGATATTCATTCCCAACCACTGCATCATATGCATTTCATCTTCGGATTAATATTTTTGAAATCTATAATACAACTGATGTAGCGTATTCAAACTTTAGCCAAAGAAGATAACGGACATTAACACTCCTCAAGCTAGTGCATATTATGATATTATACTGATCTCTTGTATTTTCCATGCAAATAACTGGATTTGGTATGCCTTCAATCAGTTTGTATAAACTTCAATTATGTTCGTCACATATTTTCCGAAGAGATACGACATTGCGATAAAATACGTAATAACAGAAACTTTTACGTTAGAACGGGTAACATAGCGTTGATTTAAAACCCAAAAATGTTTTGACAAGCTTCATAACCCCACATTTTCGTACTATACAGAGTGAAATGTGTCAAATTTCCATGGCCATCCGAGTGCTAAAATAAAAGTGAATGGAGTATAGTATTTGAATTTGAATGAATTTCTATACTCCATTCACTTTTATTTTAGCACTCGGCAGGCCATGAAAATTTGACACAATCCACTCTGTATAGTACGGAAATGTGGGGTTATAACGCTTGTCAAAACATTTTTGTGTTTTAAATCAGCGCTATGTTGTCCGTTCTACGTAAAAGTCTTAGTAATTACGTATTTTATCACAATGTCGAATCACTTCGGAAAATATATAGTTATTTGCATGGAAAATACAAGAGATCAGTTTTTAAATATACAGGGTGTATTTGAAGGTGAGGCTTTTTTTTTCAACAAAAGGTAGAACTGGTCAAAATGAAGCGTTTCACCAAAACTCACCTATACAAAACTTTCAAAATGAAATAGATCCTAATACGACCCTAGACCGTTTGTTAGCTGAATTATCGTAAAGCAGTGGGAAAAACTTAACGGAGCGCGGTAAGGTTTATACCTCGGAACCCAGGAAAAATTAATTTTTGCGGCAAATTATTTTTGTACTTTTTTTGACAAAGTTTACCCAAAAATAATTGTTGCTTCTTATTTATTTATGAACAATCTGAATTACTGACTCAGTAGAGTTGAAATAACCCTCAGTAGTTAGGGGGATTCAATTTGAGCAAAAATGTATTGAAAAGTTTTTCTGTGAAATCAATAGTTTTCGAGTTATTTGCGATTCAAACCTAAAATTTTTTCACCTGAAAAAGCCACGTTTCAAACGGGTTTTCACAAATTACTGAAAAACTATGAGCTTTATCGAAAAACTTGTTATGAACAAAATTGTAGCCTATTGAAAAAGAAAACAAACTAGCTGTCAACGAACTATCCGAATGCAATATGAATCGAGATATGACTTATCTATGTTGAATATGAATTCGCAAACTACTCAATGTTAAACGTTCAACATCAAATAGCAAAAGAAATAAAGATAAATTCGGGAAAAATTTATAGGAACATTTTTGAAGTACTTGAGAAGAGCTTCCAAATTAACTCTATCAAAAATGAATTGTGCAAATATTGACGGAGCTATGACATTCAAAACTTCAATATCGTTATTTTTCAGCATAAATTTTTTTAATAATTCCCCCATCATTACCACCAGAATAGAGAATAGACGTAATCCTTTTACACTCCCTAGCACTTGAGTACTGTCAAGGTTATCCAGTAGTTTGTACCGTCTTGTATATCCGGTTTGGGAAAAAACAAGAAATCAAATGAGAAGAAATTTTTAGAATTGAACAAAAAATTGAATTATTTCTCAAATTACTCAGAAACTGAAGCCTATACGAGAACATAGCAAGAAAAAAATAATGGAATATTTTCAATTTACTATAAAACGGTTTTGTTTGTTTTATGTAGCATCAAAAATTACTGAGTTATGAACCTTTGAAGTTTGCCTGTTACAGTAAAAGTGCGCTTTGCAATGCATATGAAGATAATTTTTGAAAGTGGAGTTCTTTAATTTTTCCTTTAAGGAAGATCATAGCTTTAAATATTCTGTACAAAATGGTTCATACACCCATTCCATACCTCGAAAATGACCGAGTTATCGTCAAAAACAAAACAAAAAAATTTGGAGTAATTTTCGGAATATAGCTTTTCATTGATGTGATGAATCCTCTTCGAACTCAAAATTTCACCACCTCTTCAACCAACCTTAAAAGTAAGTTGAGCTCTCACAAAAATAAAAAATAAATATATTTGACCATTTTGTATTCTTCATGTCCTGCAACGGAAATAGCTGTTCAAACCCTTCACCTGCAGTAAAAATTGACAAGGTAGATGATGATTGATTAGAACTGAATTAGCATCAATATAATGTTTATTCATATACTTTGACAGGAAAATAAACTATTATTTTTACTAACCTTCGTTTCAAACAATTACAAATGAACGATGAATAATTCTAAAACTTTCAGGAATGGGCCATGATAGTAACAGAAATGATGATCGATATATCCGTCTAGCACTTTTATGTTGCGAATGTGCTAAAGAGGCAGAATAACCTGCCAGGAAAGCATTTCAGAACTTCAGAAGTATATGTCAGTTTCATGTTGGCTATCCTATATTATCTTTAAGTCATTCCTCGATCATCAAGGTCACTTCAAGATCAAAAGCGCTCTTTTAAAGGGGACATATTTCTTCTGGCCCCAAAAATAAAAGCAACGAATATTCGATTTCCAAAATCATAAAATGATGAATAAAAGGCATTCAAGGTCAGCGCCAAGGCCGAATTCAAACTTTTTTGGGCAATATCTCCCTCAGAAATGTTGTGTATTTTTTGTGCCGATCCATTTCTTTTGCTTGTTTCAAGTTGCGGGGGCTTCAAGGTCAGCAGGAAGGGATAAATTAAGGTCATATTTCGAAATTTCTCGCTATTTTCATTATAGGCGTTCATTGGACGAGGTTTTCCCAAGAAAAAACGCAATTGTCCTTGAATATCAAGGTTATGGTCGAAACCATAGTCACCATCTGATGACCAGAGAAAAACCTTGCAACTTTTGTTCGAAAACTTTTTCTCTGAAATGCTCTCCCGCCAAGTTATTCTAACAATTCCGATACAATCGTGATGCCCTGTATATTTTTGAAAAGAATGACGTATTTCGAGAGAAGCAACGATTTCTGATGGGTAAACATTTTCATTGGGAATATGAATAATCTGATAAAAAAAATTTTTTCGAAATCGATGCATGTTCCGTGGGTTCCTACATTTTCTCATTTTACAGTTTAACGTTACTCCACTATAATATCTCCTGTTTCGACCATGAGGTTTCGTTTAGGATATTGGCTAGTTCGATATTTACGTTGTAAAGAAAATGGAAACTTAGGAATGCCGAATTGTTGTCATTATTTTTTAATAACTTACACGATTTTATGAAATGGCTCATTTCGATACCAACTGACAGAAGAGACTTAGGACAGAGGTGTAAAAAATAGAATAATAATACAAGATCTCACCAATAAAATTCGTCTAAATTATTCACGAATTTTTTCACAATGGGCATCACAATCTTCTTGTTCGAACATTACAACAATCGTCGTAAAAATGGGATGAAATGGGGAAACATCATAGCACTTTTTCAACATAACTAACATAAGCACTTTCAAGAAACTGCCTCGATTCTCTACATTTTTTTCACCCCAAATTTCACGATACAACAATTATGATTCTCTCAAAAGTGACCTGATGCATCTAATATGATGAACTTGGTACTGAACCATTCATTGTCCAGCCATATGTTTATGTTTTGTTTCATTTTTGCGATGCCGGAGTCACCTTCCACAGTCACGTACTTGAAATTCAATGAAATTTTTCTGTCGAAAAAAAAGCCTCACCTCTGAAAACACCCTGTTTATGCATCGAGAATGTGCAGAATTCAGAATTGGTGAATGATCTTAAGAATTATACTTTAAAATTAACATGAAAGGGGGTCTCGAATCCCATGTGTTATTCCAAACGTCATTTCAAAGCATTTGTTATACCGACATACCGTTAAACATAATTTTGAAATCATATTGAATACTTCATTATGGCGATTTTTAGCGAAATGGTTTATTTTGATGAATTCTATACACCTTCTGTCAAAGAAAAATCAAGTCCCCTTCCTTGTAGGTACCTGAGTAAAGTTCTATAAATTCGACGTCCCATTCAAAGTCAGACAATTTTATCGCTATCCCACTATATTTGCTGCAAAGTTTACATTCACCCTCTCGCTTCTAGATTCTTCAAGACATGATGGTGGAGATCGATTACGATGCGGATGGAACGGTGAGCCTCGAAGAATGGAAACGTGGAGGGCTAACCACAATACCCCTCCTGGTCCTCCTCGGGTTGGATCAGAATGTTAAAGAGGACGGCAATCATCTATGGCGGCTGAAGCATTTCAATCGACCGGCATATTGTAATTTGTGTCTGAACATGTTAGTCGGTCTGGGAAAAAAAGGATTGTGTTGTACATGTGAGTATACAGGGTGTTCCATCTCAGACGAGCCACCCCTTACATTTCTTATCCCATTTAGTGATTGGAAAAATTTCCCGAAACACGTCGAATGATTTTGTTTGGGGTCATCTTTTGAGGCTTGAATGAGCAACAACCTAATAAGGGGCGCTTCAACCCCTCAAAATTGGATAAGGGAGGGGGGTTGAGTGATACTTCATTTGAAAGGTCTTGGAAGTTTTTTTACAACGGAGTATGAGAAACGTAATTTTGATGAACCGTTTTCACAAATACTCAATTTTTTAGCTCAAATGAGTCACTTAGAATATTTTGGTAATTTTTACAATGGAGGAATTTTGGGAGACCACCTAATTAAACCTCTGTTTATTCCTGGTAATTTGAGACCCGTTTGCACCAAACACACTTATTGTTAATAAGTGTCTCTTAAAATGAACTCTTAACTTAAACTACGTTGCACCAACTGTTAACTGACTTTTAAATGGCTAAAGCTAACCATAAATTTAAATGCTCCTGTAATGACCACTTAAATATTTCAGGGCGGGATTCTAACCTGAAATAATTTGTTGAACTGTCTGCAGAACTTCCCATTTTTCAATTCATTACTGAATACCAAGCCTCCTCTTTTGCCTTAATAGGGAATACTCCTTCTGAGGAAAATGATGTATTTTTTTTTAAATATCTTTGAAACGTAACATTTTGAAATAACCATGTCAAACGTTTCCCAAAAAAATTATTTTAAGTACTTAAAAATGAAAAATAGAAACGTTTCGTTTCTATTGCACAAGTTGCCAACATCGAGTCAAATATGCTTTAATAATAAAGGACAACAAATACACTATCTTGATGATATAGACAAAGATGGCAGCCACGAACGAGGAAGGTCGTAAAATTTTATGGGATTTTTATGACCGGTGGCTGTTGTAGGCTGGCCAGTGAGTACGCTCCTTATGATGCCTGTAAATAAACAGCTGTTATTTCACAAACAAGGGCTTGTTCTTTTTATATTCTAGTAGGCGCTGTTGCCAAATCGTAAACTAGGAACGAAGCGATTTGAATTTTAAAACCTCATATTTGAAGAATGATTTTGAATAGTTTCCGCAGTGCATTTGAAAAACTCATGAATGAAATTCATAATTATTCAGTTTAAACTTGCATATGCTGTAGTAACCCGAATTGAGGAGAATTCCCCATTGTTATGCCATCATCCTTTTTTGTTTAATTTTGTGTCTCAAATCATATACTAAAGTTAGCAACAAACTTTTCTCTTCTGTTGAGAAGTTGAGTGCCCCTACTACCACCTGCTTGGCAATCATTCACCGTATTCGTACCAACAAGAACATTTTCCTCCTCAACAATAATAAAACTTTTTTATCGTTATCAAGATCCATGTAAAAATTACAAACTTGCATAAGACTATATAACTAACAAAGAAAGTGTTGTATTTAAGCTTAAGGATCTTTTATTTGACAATCCTAATCATTATCAATAATAATGCTAATTCAATAACAAAGAGTTGTTACTTTTTGATAATAATATCTATATTTAATAATTTACTTGAAACTGACTGACAGGACAGGAAATTTAGGATAATGAAATGTCAACAGTCATCGACAACCGGCCAACCAATGAAAAGGCTTTATAAGACTAGGATGAAGTTGCGCCTAAAGATTATACAGTAGAAAGATAGGAAACGAAGCGACTAAAGTGATGTGAGCGCCAGCTGTGACTCAAAAGTATTCTTGAAGCCCTACGACTGGTTAAAATATTAATTCGATGGACATTTTCAGAAACATATGAAATTTTGTCTGATGTCAGATGGCCATTTTTATCAAAGAGGTTTTGAATCAAAGATTATAAGAGTAGAAAGATAGGAAACGCCCTCATATCGCTAGTACTAAAAACCGACTACATTTTGGCCAGTGAAAACACATTTGACAATGAGATGGCGCTGAAAATGTATCATCAATACAGAAAAACTGTTCAATAACAGTTTTCTGTTTTATAATTGAGGGGCGCGAAATTCGAATTCTAAACGATATGTGTCTATATATTTTTGTTCGAAATATTCCATGAATATGTTTCAGAGATTGGGAGTGAAAACCCTAAAAAGTTTCAGGAAATGACATTTATTTGTCAATACATGGAGACGTTGATTCATTTAATTTTGAAATTACCGGATGTCCAGTTTTTTCTCAGTAAATCAATCCAAATATGTACGATCTATTCCTACTGAACAATTGGCCAAATCATTATTTTGATTCAACAAAAAACGAAATGCACATGGACTCGTTTAAAATGATCCGGTTCTATTATTGGAATTTCTGTGTTGTTCCGATCCATCATGTGGTCTCCTGTATTGAACACATATAATCTGCAATTTGTGATCTATTAATTTCTCTACTTTTAATGTTATTTTTACGTACGCGTTTTCTTATTTCTATAGGTCTATAAGTTATACCACAAAATAAAGGAAATTTTTTAAATACAATATTTTTATTTCTGTTTTTCATTCAAAGGTTTAATTTTTGTTAGTATAGATCTTGAATCATTTTGTGTCTTGAAAACAGTTCTCATGTTGAATTTTTCTGAAAGGCCATTAACATAAGGAATGATGTTCAATAAATTTGATTGTTCTTGACGATTTCTTGGTTGTTCCTTATAATCATTATGATTTTGATTAGACATTTTTCTTTCTGAATTTAATATTGATTTCTCTATCAAATCTGCTGGGTAATGATTAGGTATCCCTAAGAATGACGTGAGTAATATATTTATATCACAAAATATAAACAAAACTACATATATAGACAAATACTTTTATCAAACACATTATGATAGAGTCCCACACCTGAAATTAGAAATAATGAAATTGACCTCATTAAAAATTTTCTTAGGGATAATCAACACACAGCAGATTTTATAGGGAAAACAATATTAAATTTAGAAAGAAAAACGTCTAACCAAGATCATAACGATGATCAGGAACAACCAAGAAACCGTCAAGAACAACCAAATTTATTGAACATCATTCCTTATGTTAATGGAGTATCAGAAAAAATGAAAAGAATCGGTTCCAAATTCAACATAAGAACTGTTCTTAGAACACAAAATGATTTTAGATCTATACTAACAAAAACTGAACCATTGAATGAAAAACAAAACTAAAAAATTTGTAATCACAATATTCCCTGTATTTGTGGATCAAATAATTAATTTGATCAATTGTTCAGTAGGAATAAATCGTAAAAGCTAGCCGACAATAGATAAATATACAGAGGTTTCCATGTCCAGCCTGTAATTTCCTTTCTTGAAATTATTTCGAAAACAATTATTTTATTTCGCAAAGCTTCCGTGGATAGCATTTTTTTGTATCACTATCAGTAACAAAGTTAATGTGAAAAATGTGGGTTTTTCGTCGACCACCCTGTATTCGTGTGAGTTCGGCCTTAGCCTATAATTATTTCTTTCATTTCAGTCTGTAAATTCACTGTTCACGAACGATGCGTCCATAGAGCACCTGCAAGTTGTATAGCAACCTATGTAAAAAGTAAGAAATCGTCGCAAGCCCTCAATCATTTCTGGGTGGAAGGAAACTGCCATGGGAAGTGTGCAAGATGTCGAAAACCTGTGAAAGGCGGCATAACAGGACTTCATTGTAGATGGTGCCAAATTACCGTGAGTAAATTAAGAAATTTTATCTCCCTTCTTTCACGGTGTCCTTTGATATTCAATATTTAATATTCAGCTCAATAATTCAATGCTGAAACAAGCTTTTCTCGTTTGACATCCAGTTAACCCTGTTGAAAAATGTAATTGAAATATGTAGGTGGAAAATTGCGAGAAGATAGATTTAACTCGAAAATTATGTGAAAAATGTGTTCTTTCCATAACGGTAATGAATCATCGACCTAGTATACTGTATTCACATTTATTTTAGCAGTCGGTTGGTCATGAAATAATTTTCTCGAGTTTTTGTATCTAGAACGGAGTAAGGTTGGCACTCATGAAATGTCGTTAATGTCATAACGCCGTTGCCACAACTAATCAATTTTTATTACGAAAATGTCGAAAGTGATTGAAAAAAGGGACAGGGTTTCAGGAAGTGCTCTTTAGAATTCAGGTCTGCTCATTCAAATAGTTATACCCTGATATTCTAAAGTGATATTCAATACGTCAGACGGTAGCTAACATATTCAATGTGAGAGAATTTATATAATGTTTCATCTGAATCTAAACGACTTATATTTCAGCTGAATATTTCCATAATCAGATAGATTGTGAATGAAGAGGATGACAAAGAATTTTCTTCTATTGAGAGACCCAAAAAAGTTTTGGCATTTGAGAATTTTATGTTTGAGTGAAGTAATGCGAAAATTTTAGTACATCGTAGAATAAGTTCCCGAAAATTGATTTTTCTATTTTTCATTTGACTTATCCTATACATTGTAAATGTCTTAAGGTACCAATAAATACCTAATTATTATTATCATATCAATGTATTTAGATGAACAGAGACAAATACGCGCCAGTTGTCCTGTTAATTGTTTATTCATGTGAAATTTTTTCTTCAACGGTGAAGTTCATCTTGACTTGAGTCTTCCTTTAATTCCTTTTACTTATATTGATGCAAGATGATTTTTGTTGAAGAATTCAACATTCTTGTATTGATTTGTTAATTCCTTCGGAAGATTCCATTCCTAACCACTGCATCATATGCATTTCATCTTCGGGTTAATATTTTTGAAATCTACAACTGATGTAACGTATTCAAACTTTAGCCAAACAAGATAACGAACATTAACTCTCCTCAAGCTAGTGCATATTATGATATCATACTGATCTCCTGTATTTTCCATGCAAATAACTGGATTTGGTATGCCTTCAATCAGTTTGTATAAACTTCAATTATGTTCGTCACATAATTTCTGAAGTGATTCGACATTGTGATAAAATACGTAATAACAGAAACTTTTACGTAGAACGGGCAACATAGCGTTGATTTAAAACCCAAAAATGTTTTGACAACCGTCATAACCCCATATTTTCGTACTATACAGGGTGAAATGTGTCAAATTTTCATGGCTAACCGAGTGCTAAAATGAAAGTGAATGGAGTATAGATATATCCTTACAAGCCACCTCAAATCGAGAGTAACATTTTAGGCTTGTTTTGGTAGGCAGTGTCAGGTTCCAAGTGGTTCGAGAAAGTTCTCACTTGCAATTTATTCCCGAACAATAATCTGCCATATGGTTTTGTTCATGTACGAGGATGTATTGACATCTAGTAAGCCTAGACCAGTTGCATGCATAAGAAATATATCGCGTTACCATAGCAACGAACAATAACTCATTACAAGTGTCAGTGTGAAGTTTGAGGTCAAAAAAGTTACGCAATAAATTGAGAGAAAGAAGATGTCCACCGAAATTGTGGAAATCGAAAAATTGGAGTATCGAGCCATCATCAAGTACCTGTATCTAAAAGGGTTAAGAGGTAAGCAGATTTACGAAGATATGCTTAATACCCTTGGTGATCAATGTCCTTCGTATGCGACCGTGAAAAATTGGACTGCAAGCTTCAAAAGATATAAATGTTTTATTGAAGATGATGACCGATCGGGAAGGCCAGTTTGTGTGTCAGTCCCCGAAAATATCGATGCAGTTCATGACATGATTTTATCAGACCGTCGAATTGGGCTAAAACGGATATTTGAAGCACTGTAATATTTCATACGAACGCGTTCATCATATAGTTCACGTCAATTTGGACATGGGAAAAATTGCTGGAAAATGGATCCCCAAATGTTTGAATGTTGACCAAAAGCGTCCAAGGTTAGAACCGATCTGTGCTCGATTTGAAAACGATGTAGATTTCTTAAACCGAATTGTTACTATGGATGAGACTTGGGTACATTTCTACGATCCAGAAACAAAGCAACAATCGATTAATTGCGACACTCTGGTTCTCCAAGGCCTAAGAAGTTTTGTGTCCAAAAATCTACTGGAAAAGTTCTTGCTTCAGTTTTTTGGGATTGCCGTGGTATAATCATGATTGATTTTTTGGATAAGGGTAGAAAAACATCCTCAGAATGTGGCTGCTCCATCTTAGTCGGGCCCTCGTCTCAATTGTTGTACAACTCGCGCGTTGCAAGACTTCTGCATTTGGAACTTTGTGCAACCATCTGATGTGCATTATTTGTCTTAGACGACGTTGTTGCTTGTGTTCAAGCTGTTTAATATGTCGCCTGTAGGGCGTCCAGCTTTCGCTTCCGCAAAGAAGCAGTGGTCCTCCCCCCTGCTTTGTAAACAGCTGTCTTGGTCTTCAGATTGAGGTTGTGATTTTGAAATACTCTGTCCTTTAGCTTTCAGAATGTCCGCGATGCTGAACTGATACGGTTGTGTATTTCCGTGTCTAGGTTAGGTTGGCTCTAGTATTTATGAAGCTTCCCATGCTTGAAGGCTTTCTGGCGGACTCACCAGGATTTTGGTTTTGTCGATATCGAGTCTAAGGCTTAAAGCTTCTTATATATGTTTATAGGTGTCCAACATTATGTGTAGATCCTCTGAGCTGCTAGCGATAAGTGCAAGCAGTCGTCTGCATATTGTTTCGTGATGAACTTTGTACGGGTTTTTGCTCTGAGACGCTTCGGGTTAAATAGGCCTCCATCAAATCAGAATCTTACTCTAACACCTCTTACAGGCATACTCATGTCAGCAATTATCGATACAGCTATGGCGAAAATATTGAACAGTAAAGGCGCTAAAACGCAGCCTTGGTTTATTCCAGAGTTGGTTGAGAAATGGTCGGTTGTAGAGCCATTATGCTGTTTTCTAGCGGTGTTGTTGGTATGAAGGCTTTTACATACTGCTAAGAATTTTTCGGGTACTTCAAGGCGTCCCATGATTTTTCATAGCGCTCTCCGATTCACCGAGTCGAAGGCCTTACTTAAATCGATGTTGGGTGTATAGATCCTTAATTGTTGTTCACGGGCCTTCTCTTGCAGCTGTCGCAGTGTAAAAATTAGGTCCACCGTACCTCCATTTAGTCGAAAGCCGCCCAAACACAATTATGAAAACAAAGACAGCTAATAGTCCAAGAGCCAGAGCCAAAAAAAGTCTCTGAATTTCTTAAGCCTGGTTTTTTCTCAGGTGATTACAATCATAATATACAATAAAATGCTGCGGTCAGTCAAGTGGATGTTAGAACATGTGCCTCTAGTGCGCGGTCAAACATGTCGTGATTACCGACATCATAAAATCAATTTCTTAAGGCTGAAACTTTATAAACTTTTGTAATTTCGTATCTAAATCAAAATTATGATAGTCAGTCAACGTCCAATCGGGACACAGCTGGTCAGTCAGCATTAATGCGCGTAGATAGAAGTTGGGACTAGGAATCATCAAAGGATGATTAATGTCCGTAGAATGCATCAAAAATTGTGAAATTCTGTTTGCAATGCTCTTCCTGGACTGCATGCTCTAATTGAAAGTGATTTTAATCCAGCTTTTTATGAGAAAGGTAAAAAAAACCTATGCAGATAATGAAGCAGAGCGAAGATTTTCGAAAAACATTCGCTGACCTTGGACTTGCAGATGAAAGCAACCAGAATAATATGTTAAATAGGGTTCAAGGATTTGTTTCCCATTTGTATGTCTTGAAAAAAATTAAATCAATTGACAAGGCAAGATTCGTTTTATTTTAGAAGACGTATAAATGTCTTAGTACCATAAACGATCGTTTTAAAATTAAAATAATCAATGTAGATGGGTCAAGTATGCCACCATGCCAATCAGAATTGATGCAGCAGTTCTTAAGAGCGAGATTCATTACAAATATTTGGCGTAATGCTCACCGTCAAATTACAACGGGGCTATCTCCTACTGACTACGGCTGGAAATTGGTGGATGAGAAATATGAGTGTCATTGGTTCAAAGGCGATCAATTACCAGAACTTGTACAGGATGATATTATTCAACCTTTACAAGAAAATACAGGTATAGAAATATCTTTATCTGAATTAAACAATCACAAATTTATATATTTTTTAGATTCTGCAACACCTGATGAGCTTGACGTGTCAGATCACGATAGTATGATATGAAACATTCAGATTATGAATTATGTGATGATTATTTATAGCTTGTTATCCCTAATGAATTAAATGAATATTAGTTGAAAATGTTTGAAAATCAATGAGTTCTTACCTGTGCGTATACCTGCGTTAGTTGAGTACACTGTTGATTTCGAACGAATTTTATTTCTAAAATTTTAAGGCACAATTGCGACATGGAAGTGCCTCATTAAAATAAATGTGTTACTTTGAATGATTATGATGTAATATCTATAGAAAGTGAAAAAAATTTAATTTTTTATCCACTGACTGACGGGCGTTGTTCTACGGAATGGCTGACTGACCATTTTATTCATTAATAATATAGTCAGTAGTAGTTACAAAAAATTTTCACGCTTAATAAACGAATTGCACCCTTCTAAACGATGCTTCGCCTCGCGCTACGCACATTAAAGCTGACTGACCAGCTGTGTCCCGATTGGACGTTGACTGACTATCATAATTTTGATTAAGATACCAAAATACAAAAGTTTATAAAGTTTCAGCCTTAAGAAATTGATTTTATTATGTCGGTGATCACGACATGTTTGATCGCGCACCTGAGGCACATGTTCTAACATCCACTTGACTGACCGCAGCATTTTATTGTATATTATGATTGCAATCACATCAGAAAAAACCAGGCTTAAGAAATTCAGAGACTTTTTTTGGCTCTGGCTCTCCGTCTATAAGATCAATAAACCTGCCACATCAGAAGTTTCAACTACAATGTTGAAAATCGAGATGGTTCACATGCCATCTTGAGTCGTGAGCTTCTACTCCCAGAGCATGGAATCTGGTCAAGGTTTCCTTCAGCTACCGTCATACCCCTGCACTTTCGCCAATTTGCATCTCTGCAAATACTGTCTTAACCTGGCGTTGATATCTTCGAGTTTTGCTCCACATCTATCATCGAAGTCTCCATAGAGGCCAAGTTCCTTACCTGAAAAACTCATCTATTTTGTCTCATCAAAAGCTCGGGTGAGCTTTGAAAGCTCAACTCCTCTGCATGCTTTTGAAGTTGAGGGAGATTCAGGTCCAAAAAGACTGGTGGCGATCTCGGTATTCGCTGATCTGTCGGCCGTCTTCAGGTTGTACAGGCTGTGCAAAATTCGTTGTCTACTGAGGGGATCTCGAGAACTACAGCAGCTAGAAGAAAACGGATGACACATTGTCGAGCTATTTTTTCATGACTAATCCAAATCTAAAAACAGAATCGGCCTATCAATTCTAGATTTCGAGTTATAAACAAATATTGAGATTTTGACGATTCCGAAAAGTTCTCATAACTTTTTTGTGTTTGAATTACAGATTTGAAACTTGAACCTTCTTAGGCACTTTCATACGTAGAATCTAGTGGCAAAAGATTTTTTTCCAATTCAAAAATAACAAATTCAATAAAAGTCTGCATTTAAAAAAATGAAAGTTTACTTAATGATTCGAAATGAAAAGAATATTTTTGGAGGTCATCAGTAGATTCTTCGTAGTAAAGTGCCTATAGAAGATTCAAGTTTCAAATTTGTAACTTCAAAGACAAAAAAGTTACGAGAACTTTAGGAAATTGTTCAATGTTTCCATTGAAGATTATGATTGGGAAGGCCAGTTTCTGTGTCAGTCCCCGAAAATATCGATGCAGTTCATGACATGATTTTATCAGACCGTCGAATTGGGCTAAAACGGATATCTGACGCACTGAATATTTCATACGAACGCATTCATCATATAGTTCACGTTAATTTGGAAATGAGAAAAATTGCTGCAAAATGGATCCTCAAAGGTTTGAATGTTGACCAGTTGACCAAAAGCGTGCAAGGGTAGAAGCATCGCGTTCGGTCTGTGCCCGATTTGAAAACGATGTAGTCTTCTTAAACCGAATTCTTACTATATGGATGAGACTTGGGTACCTACATTTCTACGATCCAGAAACAAAGCAATAATCGATGGAATGGCGACACTCTGGTTCTCCAAGACCTAAGTTTCGTGTCCAAAAGTCTGCTGGAAAAGTTCTTGCATCAGTTTTTTAGGATTGCCATGAAGTAATCATGATTGATTTTTTTAGATAGGGGTAGAACAATAACCGGAGATTACTATTCGACATTAGTGACCACTCTACGGGAAAAAAATTTAAGAGAAAATAAGCGGAAAGCTATCCAAAGGTGTTATGTTTCTGCAGGACAACACCCCTGCACACAAATCTCATGTTGCCATGCAAAAAATTCGTGATTTATGGTTTGAATTACTAGAACACCCCCATTATTCACCAGATTAGGCTCCATCCGACTATCATCTCTTTCCTCAACTGAAAAAAATGTTTAAAAGGTAGAAAAAAAAATTCCAACGAGAAGTTGATAAAAGCTGTGGAGGTCTGGTTCACAGAGTAAGAAGCAAGAAACATGAATGGTCTAGAGACGTTGCAGGTTAGCTGTAATGTGTATCCAATCAAGAGAAGAATATGTTTAGTATAAGTTGAGTTTTTTAATGTGTTCAAGGTCTGAAGATGACAAAAACCAATTTATTTAGTTGCCGACAGTTTCGATAATTTTTATTATCATCATCAGGGCTCTGAAATGAGATGTAAAAATCATTGAAAATCTTGACATCATCCACACAAATACTTAAAAAAAAACACATTTACACTGATTTCAATGCACAAAGGTAAAATTACACTGAACAAGTAAAAGATAACGAAAAACAACCAGTAGGTAATTGGAAATTCAAGGGTCCATCTTTCTGTATGTGGTACTTACAGCTAAGTTTTTGGTTTTCCAAGTCTAATCATTAAAATATTAGGAAATGAACAGCAATAACACAACATGGAACCTATGTTTACAAATTCACAAATGACAAGTCTGATATGCAAGAACGTCTACATGTGGTAAGAGAAATCTAGAAACGTTTCGCCGAAGGATAAACATCGAATATTTTTCTTCTTTTTTTCCTTTTCTTCTTTTCTTCTCTTCCTTCTTTTTTTTTCCTTTTTTATGTTGATAAAGAGTACTAGGTTATACCTTTAATACGGTCTAACAAGTTGAAATATGCCGAATTCAAATTTTCTATATCTGATCTTTTGTTCAGAGTGTTCTCCTCATTACGTATGGCAATCATTTCATGCAAAAGCCGCTTTTTTAACATTTTTTGCCTTCCCACTACCTCCACCCTCTCAAAGTCAAAACGATGTAAAGTGTCCAACGTATGTTGTGCAAGGGCTGTTATATTGTCTTTCTTTTTAATTGGATTGAGAGAATTCAACATGTCTCTACGGTGTTCTGTTGTGCGAGTCTGCATGTATCTTCCTGTTTGGCCAATATATGTTTGGT
Organism: Coccinella septempunctata; assembly: GCF_907165205.1. NCBI lineage: Eukaryota > Metazoa > Arthropoda > Insecta > Coleoptera > Coccinellidae > Coccinella > Coccinella septempunctata. The sequence continues at coordinate 4,234,533 of NC_058190.1, read as the reverse complement.
TGCAATCGTTGCAAGGTATTCGGTAAACTACCCCTGATAACTGGTCTTTCGGAGTTTCATCTTTTAACCTTGAATAGTATTTTTTTATGGTGTTCTGCGATTTTTGTGTGATCTCCACATTATCAGATTTTAATATCTTTGCTATTTTCTGTGACAGTTTTTTTATATATGGGATTTTGTAATATTTTTTGTTTTCTCGCGTCTCTCTTGTGGTCGTATTCTCGGTGGAAATATTCATATTAATTAGTCTTCTGATAATAGAGATAGGGTAGTTGTTACTTCGGAGGATGTTTTTTATCTTCTCTATATTTTTACTATGAAAGGATGGGTGCGATAGTATCAAGGCCCTTCGCATCAGATTTTCAGCTGTGTTCAATTTTTGCGAGAAGGGATGGTGTGAATTGAAATTCAATATTCTGCCCGAATATGTTGGTTTGTGGTACCAGTCTACTTTCAGTTTGTTATCCTCTCGAATTATCAGTGTGTCAAGGAATGATATTTTTCTATCCTTTTCTATTTCTAACGTAAACTGAATTCGAGGGTGATATTTATTAAAAGTTTCCAGAACAAAATTCACTTGATCAGCAGGAACTGCGGCGAAGATATCATCAACATATCTTTTAAAAACTGGTACATTGAATGGTAGAACCTTTAAAGCATTGTCCTGCAAATCAGCCACCGAAGACATGTTGAATTCTCTCAATCCAATTAAAAAGAAAGGCAATATAACAGCCCTTGCACAACATACGTTAGACACTTTACATCGTTTTGACTTTGAGAGGGTGGAGGTAGTGGGAAGGCAAAAAATGTTAAAAAAGCGGCTTTTGCATGAAATGATTGCCATACGTAATGAGGAGAACACTCTGAACAAAAGATCAGATATAGACAATTTGAATTCGGCATTTTTCAACTTGTTAGACCATATTAAAGGTATAACCTAGTACTCTTTATCAATATAAAAAAGGAAAAAAAAAAGAAGGAAGAGAAGAAAAGAAGAAAAGGAAAAAAAGAAGAAAAATATTCGATGTTTATCCTTCGGCGAAACGTTTCTAGATTTCTCTTACCACATGTAGACGTTCTTGCATATCAGACTTGTCATTTGTGAATTTGTAAACATAGGTTCCATGTTGTGTTATTGCTGTTCATTTCCTAATATTTTAATGATTAGACTTGGAAAACCAAAAACTTAGCTGTAAGTACCACATACAGAAAGATGGACCCTTGAATTTCCAATTACCTACTGGTTGTTTTTCGATATCTTGTACTTGTTCAGTGTACTTTTACCTTTGTGCATTTAAATCAGTGTAAATGTGTTTTTTTTAAGTATTTGTGTGGATGATGTCAAGATTTTCAATGATTTGTACAGAAATACATAAATAACAATAAAAGTTATCGAAACTGTCGACAACTAAATAAATTGGTTTTTGTCATCTTCAGACCTTAAACCCATTAAAAAACTCAACTTATATTGAAGAAAATAGGTCGTTATAATTCAAACTACGTATAAATATGTTTAGTAATAAATATTTTGATAATTTTGTTTAGTTCTATAGTAGGCTAAGAATTTCTCAATATATCCTCGTTCTTATGCCTTGTAATTATGATATAATTCAAATGTTCCTCTTTCACAAAACGTCATGAACAACGAGACCACGAGACTTTCACGAGACTCGCGCACGAGACGAGACTGCAGTAAAGTTTCGGCTCGTTGATCTCATGGGCATCAATACAAAAACACAACTTTTTACTCATCCCCCATAGCCTCATCATCCTCGAAGGCTAAAATCAACAACAACGATTTTCCATTCAGGCTCTGAGTATTATCATTAAAAAGATTTGCATTGAAGAGACGATTTTATTCGGAAACTTGGATGCAATGGAGGATGGGTGAGTGATTGGGTTTTAGGTGCATCCCTATTCGAAAAATAACTCTGCAAATTTCATTCCTTTATCTCTGTCCCGCTTCGAAGAAAAATATTTAAATCCATGATCGCAACGTAACTCTTTAACGAAGCGTTTCCGTACATTCCTTCATGGGAACTTTTCGTCTCATTTTGAGGTTCTACAACTATATCCATCAAACCTGAGACATCCTCTATAAATGATTCGATTCACCTAATTCCGAATTATTTTCTGAGGAAATCTCGAAAATGTTCATTTCAATTTTTGTTTCAGCTTCACAATAAATGCGTTTCCCAAGTTAAAGCTGAATGCGGGTTGGGAGAGCATGCTGTTCATATTCTTCCTCCTACAGCCATATGTCCAATAGTTCTAGACAGACAAAGATCTCTTCAGAAACGTGGTTCGAAGTATGGACCAGATAATGTGAGTTTTTTCTTCTTCTTAGAATCGAAAATTTTGTTCTCGATAAATATTTTGAATACACTGCACATAAATGGATAGGGATCACTGACCTTCCATCAATTCATCGCAGGAATATTCGCTCCAAGATGTTTTGATCCGATACCAGAGTATATTAAGTTGATATTCTGGTATTCTGATATTCATCAGATAGCGTCCAATTAATTTCAAGAATTTTCGGTATTTTTATGGTACATAATGGTCATAATTAGAAATCTGGAAGACGTAGTTGATATCTTGTGTTGAAAAAAATTCATCAAATAAATGAAAAACTATATTTCGAAATTCATTTCATTCGAACCGTTTGTGAGATTGAACTCAAAATAAAAATTTTTTATGGTTTTTCAACAGCCTGTATCTTTTAAACCGAGCCTATTCGGAAAAAATGGTATAGAAAAAAACTGTTTCTTTTGACCTCAAGAATCGACTGTCGAAATATTCATAGAGCCAAAGACTTACCCTGCATATGGACAAGAACGCAAAAGTCCCATACTCCTTTTTCACGTCTTCTTCCAGAACAGCTACTCTTCAGGAAACAAACAACCTGCGATTTCTTTTCAAATCACGCCAACTCCGAACACGGCGCCTCTATTGGTTTTTATCAATCCAAAATCGGGAGGCAGACAAGGATTACGGATAATGAGGAAGTTTCAGTACATCCTCAACCCGAGACAGGTGCACAACCTGGCAACAGGTGGTCCTATGCAGGGTCTGAACATGTTCAAGGACGTGCCAAATTTCAAGGTCATATGCTGCGGTGGGGACGGCACTGTTGGTTGGGTTCTGGAAACTATGGGTAAGTTACGATTCGCAAAAGGTTCAACATATTATTCAAAGTGACATATAGTTGTGAGCCGACGATGCTAAAGCGGGATTTACTCGAGCGTCGTGGAGACCTAGTGGATTTTGAAGATTAGACGGTACAAAAAAAAAGGTTCTATGATGTATGCATTTTCAGCGGTGGGGAAAGCGTCTGCAGATGTAAAAAAAATCGTCAGGTGTACATACTCGAGCGTGTCAGATGAAGATACTGTATATTGTTGGGCGGTGGAACTGGCCGTACGGAAGAGTTGAAAATGGTGAAAAAAAAAATTTCCAGCGTGTCAGATTTTTGGAGGATATGTTAATTGGACCCAAAGGAAGCTACTCTTCAAGGGACTGACAATTTGGATGTAACGCAAGGTCACAGCGGTCCTTTGAAAATGTAAAAAAAATCGTTACTTGTACATACTCGAGCATGTCAGATTTTCATACAGATGGTCAATCTGTGTGTTGTAGACGTGTTGACCCATTAATCTGACACTAATCAGGGATGGTTTTCCTAATCTGACTCTTTGAAGATGATAAAAATCTCTTTTTTCGAATATTTCCCTCCCTGTATCTCTAATCGTTTTTGTATTTATTATGAAAGTTGTAGAGAATAAAATTCTACACAACTATTGTCTGAAGCAATTTTACATACTCTTAACCGTTCTCGAGTTAGAGGGCGAGAAGCTTAGCCACACATGCGAAAGGGCAAGGTCAATATAGAATCCCAGTCTAATCTGCAATTGTCAAAATGACAAGGTATTTCTATGATGACAATTATGAAATTAGTCACGAAAATTTTAGTATTGTCTGTGACTGAACCTTCTTAGAATGTACTATTTTCCAACGAGTGAATTTTCGTTTCAGCATGTATCGCTAAATACCTCGCATTAATCGCCATATATCTCAAAAACGTTTGATCGTAGAAAAAATTGCTTCAGACAAAATTTGTAGAAAATGTTATGCTCTACAACTTTTATAATGAATGCCAAAAAGATTTGAAGCCCAGGGAAGGAGATAATTCAAAAAAACTGTCAGATTATATTTTTTCCGTTATTCTTGAATCATCAGCTTCAAAATAAGAACAAACACCACCACGCTCGAGAATGTACACGTCACGTTTTTTTTTGCAACTTTGGCGCCCTCCCACACATTCTCGACACTCTTAAATTGTCAGATTAAGAGAATATATACTTTTCAACATGTAATTAACCACATATATCTTAATCTAACACGCTCGAGTATGTACAATGATCGTTTTTTTTTTTACTATTCTGACAGGCTGTCCTAGATAATTCCCCTTTTATACAGGTGTAATTTTTGGTAGAGGTACTCTACAGGGTCCAAGGTATCTCCCCTTATATTAATCTGACACGCTCGAGTAAATCCCGAATTTCCCTCTTCGGCTCCCCAACTAAGAAATCAGAACACCCAGTGATAATGAACATCGTTGGTTCTTACGGTAAAATTCACTTTTTCGTTCATATTTCTGAAACTATTCACATAACAGAAAAAGTTCAAATGCATTTTTTGCTCGTTTCAACATGCTCTACATGATAAATAATAACAAAATATAGGTTGCCATTTGAAAAAGTTAAGTTACGATTCAACTTCTATTTGAATTTTCAAATAAAATTTGTAAGACCCAGTATATCAGATTGCTAAAAACTAAGATGTAACGTATGGTCCAATATATTGATAAGAGCTGGGCAAAATTTGATTTTGATACATTCATTAGAAAATTAGTATCAGCTATTTTAGTGAGTACCTACAGCTGTAAAAATTTTAGGAAAAAGTCGAATATCTCAGAATCGGTGCTATACAGGGTCTTTCACGAGGAACCTCACCCATATTTATACGGGAAACTACTGAACGTATTTTCATGAAATTCAGCACTTATAAGTATTTCACGATGCTGATGAAATCTAAAATATTTTCAAGGCATGAGCACCTCCGGTTTTTCCGGAAATGACGTCAACTTCCGTTTTTCAAATTAGAACAGCATTTTTTTATTGCAGAAATAGATTCCTTAGAAAATGTCAAGTTATTTTGATGTAACATTTTTCAGTTTTGGTTGGAAAATTCTCTCTGAGCGGGAAAATTCGAAAAAAAAATCGAAAATAGAGCTCCGCTGGAACAAGAATAACTTTGGTTTTTGGATGGAAAATTTTCATTTTTGGGATGTTTGAAGATGTAAGATTGATGTATCCACTTTAAAAATCGAAATCGCGATTCATGATACAGGGGGTGAAAAAATCGCTTTCAAAGTTAGGGATGACAAAATCGTGAAAAATCAATTTTTTCAAATTAGAACCCCATTTTTTTATGGCAGATATTGAATCTACGTTAAAAAATAATGTGAGTGTATGCATCACACCCTTGCCCTAAAGTGGATATTTTCTGAGTTATTCACAAAAAACTGTTTTTCGTCTTGAATTTTCAGCTATTTCTTTTCCCTTCACGCCAAAAAGATGAAATTTTCAGGAACTGTTACTTAAACCATGTTTTAGATTTTACTACCCTAATATGCAAGAGAAAAAAGTTACAGGTTGTTCCTAAATAGATGGCGAATTTTGATTCGAATTTGTATCGGAAACCTCTTTATTTCAACTAATCGGCCATCGGTTTTTTCTCCAGTGATAAATAAATAATTCCTTATGAACCATAATTAATGATATCTATCATTAAAAAAAAAGAATGTAAAACATGGTAAGTTTTTGCATATGGTTCATAAGGAATTATTTATTTATCACTGTAGAGAAAACCGATGGCCGATTAGTTGAAATAAAGAGGTTTCCGATACAAATTCGAATCAAAATTCGCCATCTATTTAGGAACAACCTGTAACTTTTTTCTCTTGCATATTAGGGTAGTAAAATCTAAAACATGGTTTAAGTAACAGTTCCTGAAAATTTCATCTTTTTGGCGTGAAGGGAAAAGAAATAGCTGAAAATTCAAGACGAAAAACAGTTTTTTGTGAATAACTCAGAAAATATCCACTTTACGGCAAGGGTGTGATGCATACACTCACATTATTTTTTAACGTAGATTCAATATCTGCCATAAAAAAATGGGGTTTTAATTCGAAAAAATTGATTTTTCACGATTTTGTCATCCCTACCTTTGAAAGCGATTTTTTCACCCCCTGTATCATGAATCGCGATTTCGATTTTTAAAGTGGAGACATCAATCTTACATCTTGAAAAATCCCAAAAATGAAAATTTTCCATCCACAAACCTCGAAGTTATTCTTGTTTCAGCGGAGCTCTATTTTCGATTTTTTTTTCGAATTTTCCCGCTCAGAGAGAATTTTCCAACCAAAACTGAAAAATGTTACATCAAAATAACTTGACATTTTCTAAGGAATCTATTTCTGCAATAAAAAAATGGTGTTCTAATTCGAAAAACGGAAGTTGACGTCATTTAGATATTTTAGGTTTCATCAGCATCGTGAAATACTTATAAGTGCTGAATTTCATGAAAATACGTTCAGTAGTTTCCGGTATAAATATGGGTGAGGTTCCTCGTGAAAGACCCTGTATAGGACCATGGTTGTCAAACCAGAGGTATCTTTAAATTTGATAAGGAATTCAAAAATGCAATAATATACAGGGTGTCCCATTTAAAATAAGAAAGTTGATACCAACAGAGAAAAACCAGGGCACCCTGTATTAAGGTGGGTTAAAAAAATAAATGTGCAATTGATTACAGACAAATTTTGACACCCAGTACGTATAAATCGTTGATTATAAAATGGATAAAGGAAAGAATTCACGTTAATATTCTTTTATCTCCAGATCTTCTGAGAGAAGCAGTCGGACAAGGTTGAAGTAATCAAACGGAAACTCCATAATTCGTTAGCTGAATCGAATACAGCTCGTTTGTGTGCGGGCGTAATTCCTCGAGGAGACGAAGTTGGCTTCGAGTTCAGACTGTCCCATCGGGGACAGATCTGATCGTGATGTTTCGTTATTTCAATTATTGTTAGAATGCCAAGAGAGACGCTCTCGAGATCCACCAGTGTATGTCGATATCGGTTTTCTTGAATTATTATCGGGATGTCTCACTGCCTGAGACGAAGGGTTGCGGGAAGCATCACAGTGAAAATCATTATTTGCCCATGGCCATACAGTTTTTACTAGGAAGGTGTTACTGGGCCCGAAGGACGTTTTTCAGTTTTGAAATGCGGAATTCAGCATACAGGGTGTGGCGTAATGAATGGATAATATGAAGCCTGAGGGTAGGGGACTCTATGGCGGTTCAGAAAAATATATTTTACTTTCAGTAAAAGTGCCTTGGTTTTCGAGATATTGGAGATTTTCTAATATTCAAGAGAATTACCCCCTTCGCCACTCGTTCTGCAGGCAAAACTCCAAATGAAGGAATTTTTTCCAACTGTTTTTTGGATAGTATTCCTGCATAGATGATCTATCGAATGTAATTCATGAGGCGCAAGAATAGTTCTTCATGAAAAAATGATCTGAACTCAACTTTTCCGTTTCGCTTATTTTTTTTTCATAAGTTCAACCTAGCGTGGTGTGAAAAATAATATGGTTACCTGAGAGCCAATGCAAGAAAAAAACATGCCCGTTTCATTGAGATTCCGAAATGATATAACTCTCTGTATTTTCAGCATTTAATACAAAATAAATTCCTGTTGCAATCAGGTGAGGCCTAGTTCAATGTAAACTCTGTTTCTAAAATTTTTAGCAGCTAAAATGAGAAATGCAAGCAGAATAAAGCAATCATCTATAAGAAGGTATAGAGCATGTACTGAAGCTCATGGTGGCTTCTTAGAGCATCTTTTGTGAAATTTAATTCTATGAAACGATACTCATTTTAAAATGGTTGATATGTAATAAAGCTATGATTCATTAGAAAGTGTAGACCATATATCATGTATCAGAACTCATGGTGGCCAATTTAAACATCATTTGTGAAACTTTATTCAATGAAACGATATTTTAAAATTGTTATTTTGTCTCGTTTCCTTTTATTATTGAACCCCAACGTTGTGAAATCAATATTTACAAGTTAATTTCAAGTTATGAATTAAATTTCAGCATTTTTGTAACAAAGCTCTTGATTCAATGTAATAGAAATTAATTTTTAGCTTTTTTTCTTGATTACAAATGTGCTAAAATTCACTTCGTTACTCGAAATTCGCGTAAAAACTATTAACTTTATAACTAAAGGGCTTAATAATGAAAAAATACGAGAGAAAAAACCAATTTCAAAATATCGTTTAATTGAATCGAGTTTTACAAAAAGTGTTCGAAGTGGGCATCAGGAGCTCTACTAGATGCTTTACAACTTCTTATGAATAATTGCTTTATTCTGCTTGGAAGTCTCATTTCAGTTGATAAAAATCAAAGAAAAAGGCTTACATCAAACTCTGCCTTGACTCATTGTAATAGAAATTTATTTTGTATTCATTTCAAAATCCCAGTGAAACAGGCATGTTTCCTCTCGCTTTGGCACTCAGGTAACCTTATTATTTTTTACACCACGCTGGGGTTGAAACCCAATATCTCGAAAACCAAGGGACTTTTACTAAACATGAAATATATTTTTCTGAAGCGCCATTCATTACGGCACACCCTGTATACCTTGAATTTCGAGTGAAGTTTTGAATGATAAGCCGCTTGTCAAAAGTTGAAAATAGGGAAATGATTTTTATTCCATTCACCAAAGATTATAGAGTGTAAAGATAGGAAAAGCCCGTATATCTCTTATACTAAAAACCGACTACATTTTGGCCATTGAAAACATTTCACGATGAGATGGCGCTGAAAACGTACTGTCAATACAGAAAAACTGTTTGATAACAGTTTTCTGTTTTATAATTGAAAGGCGCGAAATTTGAATTATATTTCTTGTATTGAATTTCAATATCGACTTTGTTGACCAGAAAACAAACATCCTGAGCGACAAAACAAATGTATGTTTTTGTTTTGAGACCAGGGTGTTAGTTTTCATCTGATCATTGTTTGGAATCAATTGATATCAATGAAATACGTTGTTGGATGTGATAAATTTTCATTTGCAATTTTAAAAGATTCACAAAAATTTTAAATTATGGACAACGAGTAGAGCTTTGACTAGGTTACAAAACTATAAGGTGATCTGCAGTGGTACCACGATCGATCGACAGTCTATCGACAACTTATCGATGTCGAATTCGATGTGGTGTAGTCGGCAATCTAATCGCACCCGACAGTTTTCGTGTTAACAAGATGTTCGTACAGAGAAAACTGATCATCTTTGGTACAAATTTTAAACTATTTGACTTATAGATAAGGCAGGAAAAAAGGGGAAAAACGGGTTTATTGTCGAGTCGTGCGCTTGTCGTGAGCTTGTGGTACGTGGGCTGATCTGCTATACGTCAAAGATTTTATTTCTATGCAATACGTTGTTTTGATTTAATAAATTTAGTTGAATTTGTACTATTCATATCAGAAATTAATATGAACCAATATTCAATATACCATCATAGCATACACATTTCCGTTACTTACATATTTACAGAATTTTCAGAACCACAATTGAAAAAACCCTTACCAAGGTATACAAGACCTGTATGTTAGCACGTCAGTATAGTTTCTTCATGCTTTTTTTCATGATTTTCTTTATGGTATGATCTCTTCATGACACAATATACAAATTGATTGAGGAATGAACAAAGCTCTCACAGCAGGTTTCATAAAACTTTGACTTTCCAAACAGAAATTTGACAGTCACTCGGTTCCCAAATCGAAATCAATAAAACCTCTGCATTTCTGAAAATATTGAAGGATTAACGACTGAGAATCAATGAATAGACCTATAAAGGTCATAATTTTCCCATAATGGGCCGTTCATGCGAGGGATGCTTTCTGCATACAGAAATTCACGTGAATGAACAGTTCTCAATTGACTTAAAGTAAAATAATAACTGCACATGGTGTAGTCAGTAGAGTTTGCTCAAGTCATTGTCTTTATGCCCTGAAAATAAAAATCATGAATGACTGAGCACATGTTACCAGTTTCAATACTTACATTTCCATTTTCCTTAGTGAAGTAAAAAACTTAATTTCGGAAAATCCATTTTATTTTATGCAAAGTAGTTCACCAAGCAATGATTTTCAAACGGTATTCAGAGGTGTTCACCAAGAAATTATAGAAAAAAGAAACTTAGTGAGGTTGGCACAGAAATGTCTTTGATAATAATAATAATAACAGGTCTTCAATTCAACCTCTACGAAGTGCGCGGTGGCTTTTTTCTTATATCGAAGCTAATGATTCAAGAATAAAGGAAAAAATATAATCTAACAGTTTCAGCAAGCTGGAACAATAAAAATTGGCCATAAAGGTCACAAAAATAAATTTTTTTGAATTTTCTCCTCTCCTGGGCTTCAAATTGTTTTCGCATTAATTAAAAAAGTTGTAGAGTGTAACATTTTCTACAAATTTCTACCGAAGCAATTTTTTCTAGGTTTGAACGTTTTCGAGATATATGGCGATTAATGCGAGGTGTTTCTACATTGACCTTGGCCCTTTCGCATGTGTGGCTAAGCTCCTCGCCCTTATCGCCCTCTAACTCGAAAACGGTTGAGAATGTAAAATTACTTCAGACAGAAGTTGTATAGAGTTTTATTATCTACGACTTTCAAAATGAATACAGAAACGATTAGAGGTACAGGAAGGAAGATATTTTAAAAAAAGGCTGTGACTAGAGTCCCGACTCGGGACTAGTGTCCAGTCCCGAGTGACGTCATTAAATTCGGGACTGATATTCGGTCCCGAATTCAACGATGCGCTGCACTGGTGCTTTGAAATTATTAAGCAGTGAAAGAAGTAGCGAAAATCATGAGCCTATGCCCAGTCAAATAGAAACAATGATTTATATTTCAATCGGGCATGTAGATATGAGTTGCTATAAAGGTAAATATGTTGTTGAAGAATATTTTATTTTCAAATCATCACATTTATAAGGAGAAAAAAGAGCAATCTTGAAATGAAACATTCAAGGTGAAAATTTTAAACAGAACCACAACCTTTACATTTTTTGCTAAATTTTCATACACTTCAAATAGAAATACATTTCATTGTATCGTTATTTCGTATAGAATATCATACATTTCACTAATATATTTTTCAGCTTCCTTTCTCGATCACATTTTTTTTAAATCAAGAATGGCCGTAAGGAAGAGGTTCACTTCTGAATCAAAAATTGTCTGGCAATTCCTCTGGATCAATTTACACTAAGCAATTCACAACTTTCTCACCAGTTAGCATACTTCGATGCTCCTTCCATTCTCATATTCCAAGATAGTATTTCTCCTGTCTTTGCAATCTTGATTTTGAAAAAGCCCAGACTATTTTTTGATAAGCAATCACTACTTGAATTTTGTCGCAACTATTCATAACTAATATTATACGATTCGCGAACATAACCTCAAAACTCTTTTACAATGTCGGGGCTGGACAAGGATCCCGAGTAAGGACAAGAGACTTGTTTGGTGATTGAGTCATTTGATTTCGTCAGTCGGGACTGGACACGGATCCCGAGTCGGGACTCTAGTCACAGCCTTAAAGGAATGCCGTGTTATCATATTTAAACTGTCAGATTAAGTAAACTCCCCATGATTATTGTCAGATCGATGGATCAACACGTCTGTTATACCGAGATTAACCATCTGTATGAAAATCTGACACGCTCGTGTATTTTCAAAGGACCAATGTAACCTTGCTTCACGTCCGAATTGTCAGTTTCTTGAAAAGTAGCTTCCTTTGGGTCCAATTAACATATTTTCTAAAAAGCTGACACCCTCGAAAAAATTTTTATCATTTTCAACTCTTTCGTACTGCAATCCCCACCACGCAAACTGTCAGATTAACATGAATTTATTATTAGAGACACTTAGAGTATACACTGCTGAAAGTGCATACTTCATAGGACGTTTTTTTCTTTCTACCATCTAATCTTCAAAATCCACTAGTTTTCCACTTGCTCGGGTAAATCCCGATTTAGCATCGTCGACTCCCCAACTATTAGAATAGTTGTCATTTTCAATTTTTTAACAACTTTGTCATTTTGAAAGTTTTGTATAGGTGATTTTTGGTGAAACGCTTCATTTTGATCAGTTAGTTCTTCTGTTAAAAAAACCTCATCTTTAAATACACCCTGTATTTCCCTGATACAATAAAGAATTCTTCAGAATATAACGATGTTGATTCGTAGTTGGTGAAATCAACCTGAAATCGTGGGTGGTTTCTGAAGTTTTCCATCGAGAACGAGAGATTCGGTGTAAAGGAGAAAATTCAAGAGGCGATCTCTATTCAACAGTTGTGTCAAAGACCGAACGAATATTATTCCGGCCATTATTCAAGTTTCCAGATGCTGTAATCCCTCATTTTCAGATAAAGTGGAACTCGATTGCCAGCCAGCTGTGGGTGTCATTCCACTCGGCACTGGAAACGACCTGGCAAGATGCCTACGTTGGGGCGGCGGATACGAGGGAGAATCCATTCATAAAATCCTCCACAAAATAGCAAGGGCATCCACCGTACTCCTCGACAGATGGCTCATTGAACTGTCGGATAGCGCGCCTCCTGAACCAGATTTAACACAGGCCGATACAAGGATACCCTACAATATAATCAATAATTATTTTTCGATTGGTGTGGTAAGTTTTATTTCGATTTTGATTCCTTCGGTTTTCTAGTTCCGAAATGGGTCAGTGGATCTGTCGATTTCTCGCTTGGACAAGAATACTCTCAAAGGCGTCCCGTCAGGGTCGGCAAGGTGGAATGTGTCTGAAGCTGCAGTTTTCGATTTTCGAAAAAAAGTCTGTGGTGCTGCTTTGTGTCGTGTGCTGCTCAGGATATTCCACAAAATGTATGGAATGGGCCTGCCCAGCACTTTAAAAAAAATAGGTTTTTAAGTTTGAAAGAGATTGTGCTATACATGTACTGAGTTGTGCCGTTCGAATTTCCTGTCATTTGCCAGAAAATCGAAAATGAAGAAAAACGTTAGCCCAGCACTTTTACTTTTGTCCCTAAAAATAAGTGAACTAATTTGTGCTACATTTTTGCTGCCTTGTGCGGTAAATGTTTTCTCGAAAACTCGTCGAATTTTCCAGAAAATCGCGAAATTGAACAAAAAGCTAGCCCAGCTCTTTTGCTTTTGTTCCTAAAAATGAGTGAAATAATTTGTGCTACATTTGTGCTGCCTTGTGCGGTAAATGTTTTCTCGAAAACTCGTCGAATTTTCCAGAAAATCGCGAAATTGAACAAAAAGCTAGCCCAGCTCTTTTGCTTTTGTTCCTAAAAATGAGTGAAATAATTTGTGCTACATTTGTGCTGCCTTGTGCTGTAAATGTTTTCTCGAAAACTCGTCGGATTTTCCAGGAAATCGCGAAATCAAACAAAAAGCTAGCCCAGCACTTTTGCTTTTGTTCATAAAAATGAGTGAAATAATTTGTGCTACATTTGTGCTGTCTTGTGCGGTAAATGTTTTCTCGAAAACTCGTCGGATTTTCCAGGAAATCACGAAATTGAACAAAAATCTAGCCCAGCACTTTTGCTTTTGTTCATAAAAATGAGTGAAATAATTTGTGCTACATTTGTGCTGCCTCGTGCGGTAAATGTTTTCTCGAAAATTCATCGAATTTTGTAGGAAATCGCGAAATTGAACAAAAAGCTAGCCCAGCACTTTTGCTTTTGTTCATAAAAATGAGTGAAATAATTTGTGCTACATTTGTGCTGCCTCGTGCGGTAAATGTTTTCTCGAAAATTCATCGAATTTTGTAGGAAATCGCGAAATTGAACAAAAAGCTAGCCCAGCACTTTTGCTTTTGTTCATAAAAGTGAGTGAAATAATTTGTGCTACATTTGTGCTGCCTCGTGCGGTAAATGTTTTCTCGAAAATTCATCGAATTTTGTAGGAAATCGCGAAATTGAACAAAAAGCTAGCCCAGCACTTTTGTTTTTGTTCCTAAAAATGAGTGAAATAATTTGTGCTACATTTGTGCTGCCTTGTGCGGTAAATGTTTTCTCGAAAATTCATCGAATTTTGTAGGAAATCGCGAAATTGAACAAAAAGCTAGCCCAGCACTTTTGTTTTTGTTCCTAAAAATGAGTGAAATAATTTGTGCTACGTTTGTGCTGCCTTGTGCGGTAAATGTTTTCTCGAAAATTCATCGAATTTTGTAGGAAATCGCGAAATTGAACGAAAATCTAGCCCAGCACTTTTGTTTTTGTTCCTAAAAATGAGTGAAATAATTTGTGCTACATTTGTGCTGCCTTGTGCGGTAAATGTTTTCTCGAAAACTCGTCGAATTTTCTAGGAAATCGCGAAATTGAACGAAAATCTAGCCCAGCACTTTTGCTTTTGTTCATAAAAATGAGTGAAATAATTTGTGCTACATTTGTGCTGCCTCGTGCGGTAAATGTTTTCTCGAAAATTCATCGAATTTTGTAGGAAATCGGGAAATTGAACAAAAAGCTAGCCCAGCACTTCTGTTTTTGTTCCTAAAAATGAGTGAAATAATTTGTGCTACATTTGTGCTGCCTTGTGCGGTAAATGTTTTCTCGAAAACTCGTCGAATTTTCCAGGAAATCGCGAAATTGAACGAAAATCTAGCCCAGCACTTATGTTTTTGTTCCTAAAAATGAGTGAAATAATTTGTGCTACATTTGGGCTGTCTTGTGCAGTTAATTTTTTCTCGAAAATTCGTCGAATTTACCAGGAAATCGCGAAATTGAACAAAAAGGAAGCCCAGCACTTTTGTTTTTGTTCCTAAGAAGGGGTGAAATAATTTGTGCTACATTTGTGCTGCCTTGTGCGGTAATTTTTTTCCCGTAAATTCGACGTATTTTCCGAAATCGCGAAATTCAATTTCGCTAGCACTTATCGTTTTTTCTGAATGAAAACATGGAAAGAATTGTGCTACACGTGTACAAATAAATGCCGTTGAAATTAGTTCACTCATTTTCAGGAACAAAAAACAAAAAGTGCTGGTCTAACTTTTTTCGTCATTTTCGATTTTCTTGGACATAAGAGGAAATTTTACAAAAATTCGATCGGCACAACTCAGTACAGGGTGAGCAAAATTCTTTATCTACTGAAGAGATCACGAGAACTATAGCAGCAAGAAGAAAACGGACGACACATTCTCGAGCTCGTTTTTCTTGAGTATTCCAAATCTGAAAACAGATCCAACCTAACGTTCATAGATTTTGAGTTATGAACGAAAATTATGAAATTGACATTTTTAATGGAGCCGAATGTGAATAACTCGCTTATTTGAACTCGATTTCGAAATCTGTTGTTACATTATACAGGCAGTTTTCCATGAAGAATTCGAATATGATATTATTGAATTTTTTGATCCAGTCATTTTCGAAATACGACAGGGAATTTTGATTTTTCAAATATAAACTATTGTTCTTTCATCTTGCTGAAATTTTTTTGTTGATTTCAGATATGTATAATATTCACGTGAATATTACACGAGAAAAAAATATAATACTTTTTCCTGCTGAATAGCATAGTAGGCTGGCCTACTATGCCTCTACAATTGGAATCACGGATTGAAAAATAAAATTTACGAAACAAGAATACAAAATTATGAACAATTAAGAAACAGAACGGAAAACGCCCTGAGTACCACCAGTAGGTATTCACATCGGCAATGCCAGATACAGGCTGTTTCATGAGTCGTTGGTCATAGCCTAATGGTGAATGCAGGTCATCCAGGAGACTCTGAAAACTTGCTTGTTTTGTATCTTAAGGCTATAAGTTTCGGAGATACGGGGTGATTCATGAATATTGGCCGAAATTTGCGATAACCATAACTCTGGACTGCAAGGTCCGATTTCTATCAAATTTTATGGGTTTGTTCACTTCTGAAAGCTCTTCCAAACGGTTCATGAAATATCAATATTTTCAGGGCAGTACTCAGAATATCATGATTTTTCATTCAAGAATCAATCTATATTTTTTACATCCCTTACAGAAATTTCGTTATTGTCATTAAAGACTACATAATTTATTCTGAGGAAATCAATTTTCACTTCGCATGGCATATTTGTCATAAGGGAATAGGAATCGGACGAATTCATATTTTATATCATTTTTTCGAAATGCGTTCCTGCTTTTATTTCTCGGGTGATAATATTTATGGTCCTCTGCCGAGTTTCTGAATTATTTTGAATTCTGTTCAATTCTTCTTCATTTTGAACTCTCAGCACACCATAAATATTATCACCCGAGGAATAAAAACAGGACCGCATTTCGAAAAAATGATATAAAATATGAATTCGTCCGATTCCTATTCCCTTGTGACAAATGTGCCATGCAAAGTGAAAATTGAATTCCTCAGAATAAATTATGTAGTTTTTAATGGCAAAAACGAAATTTCTGTAAGGGATGTAAAAAATATAGATTTTGGTTCTTGAATGAAAAATCATGATATTCTGAGTACTGCCTTGAAAATATTGAAATTTCATGAGCCGTTTGAAAGAGCATTATGAAATGAACAAACCCATGAAATTTTATCGAAATCGGACCTTCCACTACAGAGTTATGGCTATCGCAAATTTAGGTCAATATTCATGAATCACCCCGTATCTCCGAAACTGATAGCCTTAGGATACAAAACAAGCAAGTTTTGTGAAAGGCCTGGATAAGCTGCATTCACCATTGGGCTATGGCCAACGACTCATGAAACACCCTGTATGTAGTGTTAGTTTGGCATGCTTATCTAAGGATGGTTCACAATTTTCCACTACCGTTGATGGAGGTACTTATTTTTCATCATCTTACTTTTTGTAAAAATTGTAATTATAGCCTATTATCGTATTTTTTTTATATTACTGACTCTTTAAGTTCCTTTCATAAATAGACAAACCGACCGACTTCCTTTAATAAATAATCAGACAAAAGTCTTTTATTCTCTTAAGGATATCGATCTCGATATCAATATAAAAAGAAATAATTATTCGACAGTCTTTGATTCCTATCACAGAAGGTTGATTTCACATGGAATTATGTGGAGTTCACGAACCATAATGCATTTTCATCGGTCGCTATGGTTACTCCAGCCTACTGAAAATTCAACAGAAAAGCAGGAAAAAGTATTGAATTCTTTTCTTATGTTATAGTCATGTGAATAGCGACATATGATACATTTTTGAAATCCGCAAAAAATTTGCTGCAAGATGGGAGAATTTTAAACTACAGTTTTCATTCGAAAAATAGAAGTCCCTGTCGTATTTCGAAAATGACTGGATCAAAAAATTTAATAATTTCATATTAAAATTCCTCATAAAAAAGGATGTAACAACAGATTTCGAATACGAGTTCAAATAAGCGAGTTATTCATTGAAAATCACAATTTCTCAATTTTCGTTCATAACTCAAAATCTATGAAGGTTAGGCTGGATCTGTTTTCAGTTTTGGATCAGTCAAGAGAAAAGAGCTCGAGTCATCCATCAGTTTTCTTCTAGCTGCTATAGTTCTGGAGATCCCTTCAGTAGACAACGAATTTTGCCCAACCTGTACATGTATACCACAGTCTATTTCAGGCCTAAAAACCCATTTTTTTCTAAAAGTGCTGGGCTGGCCCAATCCATACATTTTGAGAAATATTTTGAGAACCGTGTGGAATTGAATTGAATTCAATGGCACAAAGCAGTGCAAACCTAGTACAATTCAGCACAATTTTTTTTCCGAAGATCGAAAAGTGTTGGCCAACTTCACACATGATAATATTCACCCCTCATAATTTCAAAGAGCATAAATGAGCCAATCCTTTTTGTTACAGGATGCCGCTATTTGTGTGAAGTTCCATCTTGAAAGGGAGAAGAATCCAGAAAAATTCAACAGCAGAATGAAAAATAAATTGTGGTATTTCGAATACGCAACATCCGAGCAATTTGCGGCTTCTTGCAAAAACCTACACGAACATATCGACATAGTGGTAAGTTGATATTTGATCTTACAGGGAGGGCAAAATTCGATGGCGATTTAATGGCAGCTCTGTAACCGTAAGAGCTAGGGAATTGGACGGAACGTTTCCGATTATCTCCATTTTCAAAAGATGGAAAATTGCAAAACGGCAACCCCCTATATCTTCTTTTGTGTTCATAATTTAATATATCGTAGATTAAATTGGTGTCCTTTCTCGTGAAGTTTCGATTATATCGAAATAAATTCTTTTGTCTCATTTTTATGTAGAATTCAGAGGCAAAGTAGAAATTTTTTTTCAGTCTGCCACCCTATATTTTTTTAAATATTACAGTCCTATATTTACCCATACTAGTACAAGTATACAGTCAATTTGAACAGGTACCACCATCTCCGCCCCTATACAGGGTGTTTCCTAATTGAATGTCAATATTTATGGGGGTGATTTTTTGACCCATTTTAAGAAGAAAACTTTATATGAACATATGTCCTAAACGTCCTACCTTCTGAGATACAGAGTAGTATTATTTAGACAGTCAGTGGCTGACATGAGCAAATTTTGATGTCTTGAATTTTTTTGTCCGACTCACGGGTTTCACCTGAAAAATAAAATTTATGTACTTATGTCTCTGCATGGTGATATTGTCATATGTATGTATTAAGGATACTGTTATGATCATGCAGAGAAACGGTTTTTAAGCGGAAACCGCGAATCGCATTAAAAAAAGTCAAGTGATCAATTTTGAAAATAAATGATTGGGAATTTCAAAAATAATATTTATTTCATTAAAAATCTGTGTCGTACCATCAATGTCTGCCAAAATAGGTAGGTCAAATTACGTACGAACGCCACTGGTGAAAATTAAGAAAAAAGTTATACATTAAAAAATGCCTCTTGATTCATAGTATACATGTATGACAAATTTCATTGAAATATTTGAAGTGGTATTGTAGATATTGATAATAAATAATTCATTTTTGAAAACTTTACCACCCTGTATCTCAAAAGATAAGACGTTTAGGACATATGTTCATATGAAGTTTTTTTCTTAAAATGGGCCCAAAAATCAACCGCATAAATATTGACATTCAATTAGAAAACACCCTGTATACTAAATCAGAAAAAATGCAAAAAAAAGGAAATTGGTTCCTAGGCGGACAGTTTATACAGTGCGCGTCAAAATTATGGAACAAATTCATTTTCTCACAAGAAAAATATTTGGCAACAATCCTGAAACAGGTCAATTTTTGTTTCACTTTCACCAAATTTTTATGCATTTTTGGAGGATTTTTGTTGCACCCTGTGCCATCCCCATCAACCCTCTAAATTTTTTGAATAGGGAAAGTGGTTCATGTGGTACTTTTTTAGCAAGGTCTTTGTATCTTCTGTGCAGGCGTGCAGAAATCTTCAAAAAAACAATTTTTTTTTTGAAAAATTTGTTCAAAGTTCAAGTTCAAAGAGATTTTCAGTACTTTGATACGATGGTACCTGATGACATTTGTCACCGAATGCAAGTCGACCATTACAGTTTTGTGCATGCACATTTGAATTCGGTTTTGTTCGAAACATACACAGCCGCGAGTTGAAGTTTTCCAAAGTGTAAAGTCATTATCTATTATATAATTACTCGCTTTTTTTCTGCATCTCAAATAAAGTGAAATATAATAATGTAAGACTCTGTTAAATAAATAATTCTCCGAAGTCCTTTACAAAGATTTTGTTTATTCATTCACGTCACAACAGCTCGGGATTTAGGTTATAAGTTTAATAATTATTCCAAATTTTCAGTGTGACAACGTTTCTTTGGACTTGGCAAACGGACTACCTCTTCAAGGAATCGCCCTCCTGAATATACCGTACACGCACGGAGGATCAAACTTATGGGGCGACAATCTAACGACTGCGAAGAAGAAGACGAAAAAGAAGAAGAGGCAGAAAGATTTGAGCACCAGTAGCTTCAATTCGATCGATCTCAAGGGGGCAGTGCAAGGTACAAAGATTCATTTCGTTAAGCTGTGTGTTGGCTCATTATTGGTTTTTTTAAATTCAGATATTGGTGACGGTTTGATTGAAGTCATAGGACTAGAGAATTGTCTTCACATGGGTCAAGTACGCACAGGTTTGAGAGCAAGTGGCAGAAGATTGGCTCAGTGTTCTTCGGTTGTGATAAAGACGAAAAAAACATTCCCAATGCAGATTGATGGAGAACCTTGGATGCAGCCTCCTACAACGGTAAGCTTAAATTATTTCTTAATGTTGTGCCATTTTTACATTGGCACTACCTACCTACTTATAGTGATGACAAACATGACAGATGATCCATATTTAAGGATATTTTGTTCAGAGGTCTTGATCCTTTTATTCCTCGATCTTTCAGACAGAGAGTTGGAATACTACCTTTTGCACATTTCACCTCAGCATGCCTGCTGCATTGTAATGAAATGGTAGTTTTCAAACATACCCCCTCATTTTAGAATAATCTTTTTAGTTTCATTTTCGTAATTATTATTATTTTTGAATTAGTTTTTAGAAGAATCTTTTTAAATTTCAATTCATGATTCCGACATCGTTTGGAATTGTACCGTATAAAATACACTGGAATTGGAAGATAACCGTGTTTTTTGTTCGCTAGCACAGATAAGTCGAAATTAAGATGTCTTCATCGACGCAAATTTCACCTAATTTCGACAGTTGGGGCACATCTGATTTTTGGACCCATTTTAAGAAGAAAACTTTATATGAACATATGTCCTAAACGTCTTACCTTTTGAGATACAGAGTGGTATTATTTAGACAGTCGGTGGCTGACATGAGCAAATTTGATCCCTTGAATTTTTTTGTCCGACTCACGGGTTTCACCTGAAAAATAAAATTTATGTACTTATGTCTCTGCATGGTGATATTGTCATATGTATGTATTAAGGATACTGTTATGATCATGCAGAGAAACGGTTTTTATTTTTTCAAGCGAAAACCGCGAATCGCATTAAAAAAAAGTCAAGTGATCAATTTTGAAAATAAATGATTGGGAATTTCAAAAATAATGTTTATTTTCATTTGGTGGTTCGGGAATTTTACAAGTGCAAGTGGCCAAACCGATAGGTAAAACGACACTCCGTTTTTTTTTATATATCATTGGAACTTCAGTCTCTGTCTACACCCCTCCTATACCAGAGTCTGAGTTCCACCCCTACTGTCAATAACGTACCCTGCTGGTGTGGATACCCGGGCGGTACAGAAGGCACTTTGGAGTGGCTACCCTTCGTAGAATATTCCCGTTCGTTCCCGTGTTCACCCCTACGGTTAGGAAGCACTCTGCTGGTGTGAATACCCGGGGAGTGCCGAATGCGCCTAAGGGTGAGCAGTCGTTATTCTGTGTCGTCGTATTTCATCCCCTAACCTGGCTGAAGTCCGATGCCTGTCCGTTAAGTGGGCGTCTTAGGTTCTGGCTGGCGAACACGTCCGTAAACCCCGTATAACGTTTGAGATCGGATCCTCCGTTTCATTCCGTCCGTTTTGCCCTGTAAATTCACTGATCTCTAGTCTTTCACTGTAAGAATTTTAAAATAGTGCCATTTGTGTTTCCTTGTACGAGTCGACAAATATAATTTGTGTACGTTGATTTTGACTTTCACTGGTTGTCGCTAACACCCCTGACACCGAGGAACCTTGTCTTGGGCTCGTAGCTACCAGGGTAGGTTTGCTATTTTCCCTTAAAGAATAGTTGGCGCTCGAGTACCCCGAGAAAAAGCCGTTACAGCATGTTGCTGTATAACCTCTACGATAAACTTGATCACATAATTCTTGCAATGCATGAGTATGAGTCTGATGTCTGATTCGTTTTCGTGTGGTATAGAAGATACAAATCAAATATTATAGGGTAAGATAGGAGACGCCCTCATATCTCTAGTACTAAAAACCGACTACATTTTGGCCTGTGTTTGCCACATTTGACAATGAGATGGAGCTGAAAACGTATTGTCAACACAGAAGGGGGAGGAAGGAATATAATAATTTCAGCTTATTCTTCACACAAATTTATTATTATTACACTTATACGGCACACAGAGAGTTTTTTCTGAGGTTTTTATTTCTGCTGTCTCGTGTTGCCATTTCTTTACACCCGCTTCACTGTTTTCAGATTGTAAAAGTTTGTAACACTCTATTTCTAAAGAATATTTCAATGTCGACTGTGTGGAGAGCACAAAACAAACATCCTGAGCGACAAAACAAATGTATGTTTTTGTTTTGAGATCAGGATGTTAGTTTTCATCTGAACATTGTTTGGAATCAATTGATATCAATGAAATACGATGTTGGATGTACTATATTTTTTATTTGCAATTTATAAGAAATTCACAAAAATTTGAAATTATGCGCAGCGAATAGAGCTTTGACTAGGACACAAGAGTGTCCTAATTGATTTGTTAAAATCAGCTGTTTGTTCGTTACCGTGGGGCACACAAGGCTTTTTATTATCACTATAAATAGGCATTTCTGAAAAAGCTATAGTCTTATCACTCTAATCTAACGTCGGGAAGAACATTTTTTCCAAAAACATGCACAAAACAAAATACTCGACCAAAACAGCACGCGAATCAATGGAGGGAAAAGCTTGTGTGCCCCACAGTAACGAACAATCAGCTGATTTTGACAAATGGTTAGAGTTCCCTATATGGTGATCTGTCAAAGGTGTTATTTCTGTGCACTACGTTGTTTTGAATTGATAAACTTAGTTGAATTTCTAAAATTCATATCAGAAATTAATATGAACCAATATTAAATATACCATCATAGCATACGCATTTCCGTTACTTACATATTATTTACAGAATTTTCAGAACCGCAATTAAAAAAAACCTTACCAAGATATACATAGAAGACCTGTATGTTAGCCCGTCAGTATAGTTTCTTCATGTTTTCTTTATGATTTCCTTATGATATGGCCTCTTTATGACATAATATACAAATTGATTAATGAATGAACAAAACACTCACAGCAGGTTCCATAAAACCTTGACTTCCCAAATAACAATTTGACAGTCAATAGATTCCCAAATAGAAATCAATAAAACCTTTGCATTTCTGAATATATTGAAAGAGTAGCTATTGAGAATCTTTGAATGGACGTATAAAAGTCATAAATTCCTCTAAATGGACCCTTCATGCAAGGGATGCTGCCTGCATCAAAGATTATAGAGATATAAATCTTTGGCCTTCATATAACAATTCGCGTGTATGAACAGTTCTCAATTGTTTTACAGTAAAATGCTCACAGCACATGGTGTAGTCAGGTCGTGAAAATTTACGTTTTCCTTAGTAAATTAAAAGACTTAATTTCGGAAAATCAATTTTATTCGATCCACACTTCTTCACCATGCAATAAAACAAAAAATTCAATGAGGAGCAAACTACAACGAGCTAAATGAGAAAAAAGGCGGTTCGAGAATCAAAACATTTAAAACCTTTTCGATCAAAATGGCCATCTGAAATCTTATAAAACTTCATATGTTTCTGCAAATGGCCCTCGAATTAAAATTTCAACCAGTCTTAGGGTCTTAGAAATACATTTGAAACATAGAGTGCGCTCAAATCAATTTAGTCGCTTTGTGTCCATCTTTCTCCTCTAAAATCTTTGATACAAATATTTGTAATATTTGTAATTGTCAAAATAATAATTTTATTGATACGGTAATTACTAAAGAAATCAGATAAATAAGGATAAATGAGGATTTCAAAAGGCGAAAAATATGCAGGGTGATCCATTTGAAATAACAAAGTTCATTGGTTCATCGGAAAAAGGAAAGATCTGATTGCAACGTCAATACCACCATACTATCGACCATATCACAAGATCCTTATACAGCAAAATCTACAAAAATCGTGCAATCCGTTTCCGAAATAAATGAGGCCTTTCCTACTCAAAACTCAATTAGTATAATAAAAAATAAATAAAAGGAAGGAAAACAGACTCCACTTCTCAGGAATACTTTCGATTTGAAGTGATACCACGAAGAGTCTGGATTATGATGGTGCAATCAAAACAAAAATTCGGACATGAAAAAAATACAAAAAGTTTACTTGATAAGTTTTGTGGCATTTCATATAATATTTTTATCATTCAATAATTTTCTTAGTTCATTTAAGTTTTTCTTTGTAGAGCCAAATATTGATTGGAATTTTTTACTTTGCAGCTTTGCAGGACCAACTTTTCAAATCCTTACTTCAACACAAAAGAAAACATATTACTTGATATAACTCAAATAATGCGTCCTCTAAAAAATGCCTGGATGAATTTCACTGCTACTCTATCTGCAGATGGATGATACATCTTAAACATATAACGTCGACCATATTTTGTAATTTGCAATCATTCAACTCGCAATATTTTTGGAACTTTTGATCCAAAATATCTCTTATGATGTAGTATTCTTGATGAATTACCCGTCTTCGAGTCATTCGAGTTTGAATATATGTACACGTTCTTCTTTCGAGAGCTATACTCCATTCACTTTTATTTTAGCAGTCGGTTGACCATAGAAATTTGACACATTTCACTCTGTATAGTACGAAAATGTTGGGTTAAGCTTGTCAAAACATTTTTGGGTTTTAAATCAACGCTATGTTGCCCGTTCCACGTAAAAGTTTCTGTTATTATGTATTTCATCACAAATCACAATGTCGAATCTCTTCGGAAAATATGTCACGAACATAATTGAAGTTCATACAAACTGATTGAAGGCATACCAAATCCAATTATATGCATGGAAAATACAAGAGATCAGTATAATATCATAATATGCACTAGTTTGAGGAGAGTAAATCTTCTTTGGCTGAAGTTTGAATAAGTTACATCCGTTGTAGATTTCAAAAATATTAACCCAAATAAGATGAAATGCATATGTTGCAGTGATTGGGAATGGCTATCTCCCGAAGGAATTAACAGATAATTACAAGAATGTTGAATTCTTCAACAAAAATCATCTTGCATCAATATAAGTAAAAGGAATTAAAGGAAGTTTCAATCAAGATGAACTTCACCTTTGAACAAAAGTTTCACATGAATAAACAATTAATAGGACAACTGGCTGGTATTTGTGGCTGTTCATCTAAATGCATTGATATAATAATAATAATAATTAGGTATTTATTGGTACCTTGAGACATTTACAATGTATAGGACAAGTCAAACGAAAAATAGAAAAATCAACTTATTCTACGATGACATCGAAAATCCTGTAGTAAACTTTTCGCATTAATTTACTCAAACATAAAATTCTTAAATGCCACTACTTTTTTGGGTCTCCCAATAGAAGGAACTTCTTTGTCATCCTCTTCATTCACAATCTTTCTGATTGTGGAAATATTCAGCTGAAATATAAGTCGTTTACGTCCGGTTTCATAATCAAATTTGAAGTCACTTTAAGCTTAAAGCTTCCTTTACTGTCATTTTTACGGCCGGTTTCATAATCAAACCTTAAAGTCCCTTTAATTTTAAAGCCTCCTTTAACCCTACTAAAAATGACACTAAAGGAAGCTTTAAGCTTAAAGTGACTTTAAATTTGATTATGAAACTGGACGTTAGTAGGGTTGAAGGAAGCTTTAAAGTTAAAGCGGCTTTAGGTTTTATTATGAAACCGGCCGTTAGATTCAGATGAAACATTATATAAATTCTCTTACATTGAATATGTTCGCTACCGACTGACGTATTGTGAATTTTAGAATATCAGGATAAAACTATTTGAATGAGCGGACCTGAATTCTAAATAGCACTTCCTGAAACCCTGTCTCTTTTTCCAATCACTTTCGGCATTTTCGTAATAAAAATTGATATTAGTTGTGGCAACGGCGTTATGACATTAATGATAGTTCATGAGTGCCAACCTTACTCCGTTCTAGTTACAAAAACTTGAGATAATTATTTCATGGCCAACCGACTGCTAAAATAAATATGAATGCAGTATACATCAAGTTGAACAAAAAATCTTGAATGGTACCTACCGTCAAAATTTCGATTGACCTTACTGATGTTATGCCCGTGAAAACGAACAGATCTACCTTCAGAGTTGAATTTCTCATGAAAGATTTAGTTTTTGTTGATATATCAACAGTAAAAGAAAATTATTTTGATACGTTTTATCTAAAAAAAAAACTGAGAACAAAACAGAAAAGAGTTTCTTTGTTCAGAACTACCCTTCGTGATTCCTAAAAAATTCATGATCAATAACATCCTCTTCAAATCTTTAAATAATATCCAATATTGGAATCTTTTATTTCGGAAGTTATGCTTACATAACCGATCATTAAAGGTAGGTACATACTACAAAATTACGAAATCCCGTCAGTATCGTGAAGTCAACGAAGGTATGCAACGTTAATCGGTTTTTCTTAAAAAGCTCTTTCGCTCTGACAGTTTCGATTTCAACATGAAGACACACGCGCTATGCTTTGCCTCAAGAGGTAAACCTTGGCGTATGTGCCACTACATCCGATGAAACTCCAGAGGTGTGTGGGCTCCAAGTTCTCAAGATAAACGAACGCTATATCGATGGGATGTCGGAGTGAGACTCACGCTTGAATTAATTTCTTGCCAAAATGTATAACGTTTCAACCTGCAATATATTTCGAACTATTCGTTGAAGGAAGATGATACTAAGAGCATTTTTCGACAGGAATAAATGCCGAAGATGAAGGTCATATTCATTTGTACATTGATTCATTCCAAGACAGTCAAAAGACCTCTTCAATTGGGGCATATGCCATCATCATCATAAATGTGATTCGAAAATATTTTCGAATCACATTTATGATGTTAAAACTGATTATTGTGGGTTATCCTTAGAGTTGGATATATGGAGTCGCGAACTTTTTTATAGAACTGTTTGAGCTCTACAAATTTCTAGTTGGTCATTTTTCTCTACCTTTTATAGTTTTCTCAGCGTCGTCCATAATAGCCGGACAGAAATGGACTTCTTTCGACTTTTCAAGGAAAATATATATATTTTGAATCTTCGTAGTCAAGGTATAAACGCACGATAAATAAAAAGTGGAAGTTAGCTCTTGTTGTTTTTTGATAATTATAATCATGATTTTCAACAAAAACAATGCATTATAATATTTGCAATGGTGTAAAAGATTCCGATCGCTTAGATCTTTTGTCTTTTCTGCTGTAGGACGACTCCAGTATTTCTCTAACGATGGACCAACAATAATCAGCCAGCATAGAGGGTTACTCTTTGCCTTGGTAGCATTTTTCGAATGACGCGATGTCTTGATGGAATCGCTCTCCATGCTCGTCACTTACGGCTCCCATATTTTGTGGAAAGAAATTAATATGTGATTGCAAAAAGTGTATTTTTAAGCCCGTTTGCAACAGCCGAGAATTCTCTAGAGAATTTGCTCGAAAATTCATGCGCCGTGAATTATATACCGTTGCATACGCACTTTCGGTAGAATTCTCTGTTCAGTTGCATACAAAATAATCTCTGTCGTTTTCTTGCGAGAATTTTGTAGGGAATTCTCCAGAGAATTCTCGGCTGTTGCAAACGGGCTTTAAGGACATGTTGCATCTCATTTTTTTATGAGCCTGTAACATCGTTTTGACGATATTTACATATTGCGGAGATTTGTGATTGCCAAGAAAATTTTTGGTCACTTCTACAAAGGACAACCAGGCTTCTTTTTCAAAGTCATTCAATGCTGCCAGAAACTGAACTTGTTTCAATAGTTTGTTTATTTTATAAAGTATCGTAGGGTACAGAAGTGCGAACATGGACAATTCACGCATGTCTTTTATTTTGATAACGGGAGCTAAACAAACGTTAGTACTATTATTTTTATAATAAGGTGAGGGATACCTAACAAAAAAAATATAAATCTCTCAGGTGGGAGAACCCTTGTTGAATAGTGTTATCGTCGTATTTCAACCGAAATCATTAACAGATTATACAATATATAACCCTTCTTTTGAATCACTCTATTTATTGAAAAAAACCGCATCAAAGTCCGTTGCGCAGTTTTGAAGATCTAAGCATACGCAGAGTATAGACAGACAGTGGGAAGCGACTTCGATTTATAATATGTAGTGAAGTTTATGTTTGTTTCGAGAAAGCCAAATTCTCATTGAAAAATTGTTTTGAAAGGAATTGAATGAAAAAGTAGAGGGCCTTGCTTCCATATTTTAATGGAATTTTCTGATTGTTGCAGATAAAGATCACCCATAAGAACCAGGTGCCGATGTTGATGGGTCCACCACCAGAGAAGGGAAGGGGGTTCTTCAATTTTTTCAGATCATAAGAATGATTAGTTCTTAACCTCTGCATTTTCTAGTCTGTCGATAAATTAGTTGTATAAGCGACAATAACGAATCTCCCACTCGTTTTTGCAGTATTATAGTATAATTATTGTAAGGATAAAAAAACTAACGAATACGAAACGTTAACATCCGGAGAATGTTTAAGTAATTTGTTGTTCCGAAACTTTTCGAACTCACGAATACCCAGTTGTCATTCTCACTGTAATTTTCTACACGATCTTAGATGTTGAATTTGTACATATACTTTTACTGTTTCCGAATATCTATACAGGGTGATTTACGAAGACCGTTGGTTAGACTGTCAAAGCAAGACTCGAGATAAACACTTGAAATTTTACAGTTAAGCAAATGAATTCGTGGAAGAAACTTCAGATTCGTTCTACTTCCGGTTTCATCGGAAATACTACCAACTTTCGTTTTTTGATTGTAACATCCAGTTTTTTTATTCATAACCAGATTATTGGTTCAATGTACTACTAATTTGGTTTTTCCAAAGGAGAACCTATTTTTTTATTGATCAGGTAAAATCTATGGACAAAAATAATGTTCACCTAAGTGTTATAGTTAGGTAGCCGAAGAGGGAAATTCGGGATTTACACAAGCGTAATCTGACAGTTTTATCGGGCCGAAATAATAAAAATTGACCATAAAGGTCGCAAAAATCAGTTTTTTTGAATTATCTCCTCGCCTGGGCTCCAAATCTTTTTCGCATTCATTATAAAAGTTGTAGAGCATAACATTTTCTACAAATTTTGTCCGAAGCAATTTTTTCTACGTTCGAACATTTTTGAGATATATGGCGATTAATGCGAGATGTTTAGCGATACATGCTGAAGCGAAAATTCACTCGTTGGAAAATAGTACATTCTAAGGTTCAGTCAGAGACGACACTAAAATTTTCGAAATTGTCATCATAGAAATACCTTGTCATTTTGACAATTGCAGATTAGACTGGGATTCTACATTGACCTTGCCCTTTCGCATGTGTGGCTAAGCTTCTCGCCCTTATCGCCCTCTAATTCAAGAACGGTTAAGAGTATGTAAAATTGCTTCAGACAAAAGTTGTGTAGAATTTTATTATCTACAACTTTCATAATGAATACAAAAATGATTAGAGGTACAGGGAGGAAAATATTCACATAGGGCATATACAGTATCTCTTAATCTGACTCGCTCGAGTATGTACACCTGACGATTTTTTCTTACATCTTTGAGACCCTGCAGACGCTTTCCCCACCGCTGAAAGTACATCATAGAACCTTTTTTCTTTCTACCATCTAATATTCAAAATCCACTAGGTCTTCACGACCTTCGAGTAAATCCCAATTTAACATCGTCGGCCCTCCAACTATTACTACATACTACTGCTACAGAATGCTTATTTTCTGAGATATAGGCAAAATCTGATTTTCTTCTGAAGAATGGTCTGATTCTCGTTTACATTATTGAACCTTCATCCATTCTTGAGGAATCATGGTGAAAAAAACGAGAATTCAACGACTAATGTTATAAGAAGAATTAATTCAGTTGTACTTAGGTATACCACACAATATCACACGTAATAGTGTGTTACGATCTGAATTGATCTAGCCCTAGCCAATTTGCCATCGTCATGGCCACTAAATGGAGAGCGTTTCACCGAAGAAAAGCAGATGCTTAGCATAGTTTCGGTCTCATTTGACCTTGTCAGAGCAACACAACTGCTTCTCCAATGGGACACGCTTGAAATTGACAGATTAAACACCAGTAGTAGAGGTTCTGTGTATTATCGAGTATCAGATGACGTTGACTAAGAAATTTTTTCCAAGAATTCATCTCTCCCAACAAAGCTCAACTATAAAATTCCAAGTGTTCATCCCGAGTCTTTCTTCGAGATATTCTGACCAAAGGTGTCTGTGAATCTCCTAAGGTGATTTGAAAGGTGAGTTCAGTTGACAGTAGGCATCACTCATAAAATTGAATCGTTTATCCAAAGATCACCAATAAAAAAATTTTGAGTTAACGATGTCGAAAAAATCATGGATAAATAGATCCTAATATTCATCCATCTGATCGTATGTGATCATCTGTATTATCGAAGAGTAAAACGAAGAATCAACTTGTGATGACCGAATCAACCTTATGGAAATGATCAGTTCGGCCTTTGACATCGTTCACTCTGTCAGGAGAAAACTTAAGACGACATTTAAAGAAAAACGCATAGAGTTTACCATTAGTTTGATGTACGCGCACGTTTTATCGCATTGTACTTGGAGAAATGATAACTGCAGTTGGACACTGCATATAGTCGATTTGTTCTTGAAATGATTCATTTTAGTGAGTTCTGCCTTCTGTCATAGATCACCATTTAAAACAACCTGTATGGTATGATAACGTCTATATAACCATAGGACACATCACTAAGACATTTAGAATTCAAAATGTAAGTATTTCTATCTTAATGTTAGTCTACTAATACTTGAATTTCAAGAATTTACCACGATAGTGATTTTCAATTATTCAATAACAATTATAATTCGTGAATTCAAAAAGTTCAACTATGTTTATAAATTATATGTTGCAAATACTCGTTTCCAATTTATATTAACTTAATAATGCTAGACAGCATACAATAATATATATTCAACGCTCTGAGAGTGATACCTTTATCATAATTAATGTTCTAGTATATTATAGGGACCATAATGCTTAACTAATCCCGCCCAAAGTACCTATTTGCATTTCAAATAATGAGGGATAATGTTGTATCCCTTAAATCTACTGATCACAAAAACTGACAAAAAATGAAATGTATAGGGGAGAATCAAGTTGTACCAGCCTTCGTGAAGAAAATGAATGCACTCTTAATTCTTAGTTTTTAATATTCAGCAAAAAAGCAACTAATAAGTAAGTCGATTACTATTAATAAAATATTGAAGGATATTGATGAATTTCCTTATGAGGCGTCTACACAGTTTCAGTAGTCAGTTCAAAAGAAGAAAAAGTATATCGGAAGTCAGAAACCACTAATTTATATGGGGTTTTCATTATACTTCAATTGAATCAGTTCGTCATCTCGGAAAGCCAGAAATATTTTTATTCATCAAACGAAAAAAATATAAAAAATTTTTTTCATTGAAGAACAAATGTTCATTCATGTTATTTACTTTCCGAGGCGAAATGATTTTGTCAATGAATCTCCACACAATAAAATTTCTCGAAAAGTCTCGCCATTGGCTGCAATTTGAAACCTGCTGAAATTGAAAAAAGACGTTCGTTATGTGCTGCTATCTTTTCGACGAGAGTGAAAACTATTGTAATATTCATAACTCCTACTGATCGTTCAAGGGTTCTGGCAAAACCCCCCTTACGGCAAATACGAATGGCGAGTCTGGAGGTATAAACTCCTCCCAAATCAAAAAATTCAACTTGGCAACGTTGCAGCCTTCACTATTTCAGAGAATTATTCTAATCTGATCGGAGTGGGTATGTTCACACAAGTTCGGAAAATATTCTGCGAAGACACTACAAAAATTAATCAGGGTAGGCATTTTTAGTTTGATAACCAGACAATCTTGACTGACGTGAGAGTGTGTTGAAATCGATTTAAATAATAACACTATGCTCGGAAACACTCTGTATTCAGTGTTCTTCTACACTGTTCACCTCCCTTTACAGTACACCAAGGCTATTGTGTTTTGTTCTTTACTTTCTACCATTCACGAAAAAAATCAAAAAATCACACCAATCACTAAAAGTGTCCTATTCAGTGTACACTGTGTCCCATTTTGGTGTAGAATGCACTGTAGCTCAGCTATTATTAAAGATATTAACGGTTCCCGCGACCTCGTATCACTTTTTTGTAAAACTTTTAAAGCCACAAATAGCTTTATTCCAACTAGTTTTGTTCCTGAAATACAGGGCGAAAACGAAAATGTACACTTTTGGAGATGTAATAATTATTTCTCAAGCCCTGTATAAGAAAGAAAAAAAAATTAAAACTGCTTAGGTATAATAGATATTTCAACATAAAAGTCAGTGGTGTAATGAAAAAAATTTTTTAGAGCGTTGTTTTCACGATTACGCACAAACTTAGTATTTTTTGAACCCTAAATATTTAACGTCAGATGTTTGCAATTTTTTTTTCTGAATACATTGATGTATCACAACCCAATCTTCAGTAAATTTCAGCTTCAAAAATCAGAAAAATCCATATTTGTTGTTTTTCCAATTATATTTCAAACATCACTCTACAACATAAACTTAAAAATGTTTAAAATATAATGAGATAAATAAATACATTTAAATCACCTGAGTTTCTGGAAAAAATAATAATTGAATGCATGTGTGAAAGAATCCATGGCCTACTCTCAAAAAAACAAACATGAATATAGCTTTTTCCAAAATTTATTGAAGATTAGGTTGCGATACATCAATGTATTCAGAAAAAAAAATTTGGTGTTGAAATATACACGGTGTTCTATTGAAAAAATACCAAGTTTGTGCCCAATCTTATCATCACCATCATCAGCATCATCATTATCATCATCATCATCATAATCATCATCATCGCGATCTTAAAAACAGTGCTCTAAGAATGTTTTCAATTATGCCACTGTCTTTTATGTGAAAATATCTATTATAAGCAGTGTTAGCCCTGTATTTCAGGAACAAAAGTAGTTGGAATATTTCTGCAGAAATATCCAACTACTTTTTGTAGTTGGAACATTCTTAGAGCACTGTTTTTAAGATCGCGATGATGATGATTATGATGATGATGATGATGATGATGATGCTGCTGATGATGATGATAAGATTGGGCACAAACTTGGTATTTTTTCAATAGAACACCGTGTAAATTTCAAACGCTCTGGTCACGGCAAACTCAACAGGAATTAATTGTTAAACTAACCGAAAAGACGCTACACAATCTTATAAGTTTGTCCCTTCACTCATAAATGGTAAGAAACAAAGAAATCTGCAAGGGGGGTAATTGTCCCAAGTTACAGGACTGTCCCAAGTCACCCGAATCTACCGGTATATACAAGGTATATTAGAATTGAGAATTTATGAAGCATTCTTGAAAAATTGCCATTTTCGGAAAAACAGAACGTTAAAAAAGAAAATTTGAACAGCAATTGTCTCTAAACCATTTAATTTTGAAAATATAGTAAAATCTGCAGAATTATTTTTTCCATGCATATATTTGAGTTCTTTGAAAAATACTACCACTTTGATGTTTCGCTTTTAAACATCAATAAATAAGTCACAAATTCCAATGATCCGCTTACGTGAAACACACTGTATGTGTATGCGATTCCACGACTTCAGTCAACAAACGCGCATCTGAGCAGTGAAATCAGATGTGTTCAGACTACACTGTGTGCCATTTTGGTTGAGACTGCACTATATCTCAGCTATTATTGCAGATCGAATCATGCAGTTTTCGCAAAACCACAAACATATGTTTGTGGTTTCAAAAGTCTTACAAAAGAGTGATACAAGTTTGCGAAAACTGCATGATTCTATCTGCAATAATAGTATTTTCACAAAGAAATCACCAAAGAATGAAAGAAATCAAAGTTCCCTTGTTTTGTTTAGTTTTTTTACATTTGAGTTGCAATATATTTAATTTCGCTATAATAGGGGTTCATCATTCGATTTCCTTACCGAATTTCAACTATATTTAATCACAAATTCTAATTTTTCAAAACTCAAAGCTGTACCTATTTCGTTTGAGAGTTGAGAAATCAATCGATTTTAACTCGTGTCCCAAGCCTCCCAAATCGGTGGGTGACTTGGTACAAGTATATTCTATTTTTTTCAACATTTATATCCGAATTCTGAAGCATGGTATACATCCTAATCAATAGTCTGAGTCATTAAGCATATTCGAACCTCTTTTTTAGATAAAATTAGGTCACCGTTTTGAAAATATGCCGAGTTGAATTCAACAATCGTCCCAAGTCACCCGAATCTACTATGTGTATAAATATAGAGGTAGATTCTTGATTTATTTCAATCCATTTTATTCAAAATAACACTGAGGAAATAAAATCAACAACACTATTCTTGAGGTCGATTATCATGGGCGTCTTTCAACAAGCCTAGAAAATCAGCTTTTGAATTGCTCTAAAAGGCAAAGGTGCGTTTATGTATCTCTGTATCTGTACATGTGGTTGACTATTTCTGAATATTCCAAAAACGACATTATATACTATAACATCGCACATCCATTCATTTTCGAATTTGAAAGTAAATACAGTTTGGTTTTCCCCACCTTCATCGATAAGGATAAAAATGTAGATTAATGTATTGATATGAGCTTGAGCCTATTGCTTCTAAATAACTGTAATTTTTTTAGATAGAGAAAAGGACACAAGTTCTTGTTCATGTACCAACAACTATATTCAATCCAAAATAGAATTCATCTTCCGTCCAAAGAACAAATTTCAGGTGTAGACAGCTAAGATTCCTCCATCAGTAATGAATAAGTGTTATCATAACAATCCAGCGTCAACTTTCAGGTACAAAACAATAAAATGAATAAAATCATACTAAATTATTCAAATCAATTCATCAAAAGTGAGCCCGCCATTACACGAATCTACTGTAGTTTTCACTGCCGCTTGAACAATTCATGAATTCTACACAAGAATCCAACCAAATTCCCAAAAATCAAGAATTACCCATTAATCAAGTAATCAAGAATTACCCATTGACCCATCGATAATCTGAATCTAGCAAACACTTTCGAACATCAGAAAAATTGAATCGATTACTTTGAAATTTTCCAGAAAAATTCATGAGTAGAGTAGGGTACAGTAACAAGGTTTTTTGAGTCACTGAACAGTAATAAGGTGCTACATAACGCCCTCAGTATTTTTAGTATCGGAAGCAATTCATAAACCATTTGAAAATAAAAAAAAATTGAACAAAACTGAACAAATGTTGTGAAATGGAGAGAGCACCTAATTAGGATATACAGGGTACCTCGAAATTATTTGAAAAAAATTCAATGGTGTTATTCTACTTCAAAAAATAGGAGGAAAACTTTATATAAATCTATATTCGAAAAGGTTCAGTTTTCGAGATACAGGCTTTTGAAGCAGGGAACTCTCCATTGACAGTTATTTCCAATTTTCGCTGAAACTAATCAAGAAAAGTGGGTGAAAATTTGTACAGGCCTGAGATTGCTTAGCCTCTATGGAAATACAATAAATGACGAAAATGATGTATTTTTTATGAAATATCTTTGAAACGTCACATTTTGAAATAACCATTTCAACCGTTTCCCAAAAAAAATTATTTAAGCACTTAAAAATGAAAAATAAAAATGGGTATTTAAAATTTAAAGCGTTTCGTTTCTATTGCACAAGTTGGCAACATCGACTAAAATATGTGTTGATAATGAAGGACAACAAATACACTATCTTGATGAGATAGACAAAGATGGCTGTCTATGAAGTCTGCTACGAACGTGGAAGGTCGTAAAATTTTATGGGATTTTTATGGCCGGTTTCTGTTGAGGCTTGCCAGTGAATACGTGGCTGCAAATCAACAGCTGTTATTTTATAAACAAGCCATTGTTATTTTTATTTTCTAGTAGGCGCTGTTGCCAAATAGTAAACTGGAAACGAAGCGATTTAAATTTTAAAAACTGATATTCGAAGAATGATTTTGATTAGTTTCCGCGGTGCATTTGAAAAATTCATGAATGAAACTCATAATTATTCAGTTTAAACTTGCATATGCTGTGATATCCCAAATTGAGGGGAATTCTCCATTCGATGGCGGGTAGCACTGGGGAGAGGCGTAGCCAAATTCCCTATTTTTTTTTTAACCTATTTGGAATTTTGAATATGAAATTTCATAGAAGATATATTTTTATAAAAAAATTGTAATAGCTTTATGTTCGTGTAAGATGGAATCTTTTCGAGAAAAATCAATTCTAAAAATATGCTTTATTTTTGACAGTTCCTCTATAAGATGAAGGCTCTTTTTGACGAAAAAACATGGTAGTCGTGGTTTAAAATAACACTGATATCTTGTGCATTCCATCCAAATTACTAGATTAGAAATCCCTTCAATCACTTCAGTCAATTATATTCATCACATATTTCAGGATTACATAATTAATTAAATTCACATTATGGAAAATACGTAATAATTACTAAGATTTATTTACGTAGAGCGGACAAAATTGCGCTGATTCAAAATCCAAAAATGCGTTATAACCTCATATTCTGGTCCTATATAGAGTGGAATATGTGTCAAATTTCTAAGGCCAACCGACTGCTTTTATAAAAGTGAATATACCATATACATGAAAAGTTGCTTAATTCGGAATAAAATTCGACCAGTTCGAGCAGTTTTCTACAAAAATGTGAATGACCAAGATATGTATTTTTTGCGTGACATTTTACTGACTCTGTGTATCATAATATTCATAGCAAATGGTTTCAGTCCTGGTCGGTGATTTCGTAAGCACCGAGAAGGAGAGGCAAGATGGAAATATCAGTGGAAACTTAAGAAACTAGGGATTTCAGACGTTTACGAAACCCACAGATGAACAAATCCAGTCCTGCTTCATTCTACTCATAAACAGGTTTTGGTTCAAGCCGAATAACTGGCAATGAAATTTTAAAAAGCAAAACCAATCTATGGTTACTCTTCTTCTTTCCACATAGACTGACAGTTCAGTGGTGGCGTTATTTTCAAATTTATAAATCCTGGCCTGCAGTTAAGCAATTTATTGTTCAAATTGTTCCCGAATTTATTCGTATAGAAAAAAGTGCTCTCTATACACTATTTCAAAGATAAATTTTTCTGCATTTGATCCGAAAATTATCGCATTATTGTTTTGATGTTTATGTTCTGTGTTTGGTATTTTGCTGGCACCTTTTGTGTTTGCTCCAATACCTGGTAAACTTGAGCAACCAGACTGTTATTTTGATCAACTATCGGTTTATGCAGTAGTGGGAATGCAGTAGCTTCTTGTACAGTAGGCTAATTGAATAAAATTAGGCACAATTTCGCATCAAATCCAATTGCGGTTATTTATTATTTGTTTATCGGTATTCAATGAAACAACGTATGAAATAGTATGAGTTTATCCATTTTTGACAATGTTCATTCGTATTATATCATCCTAATTGCACGTACTTGTTCTACATACAACATAAATGATTAAGTATAACTATGAATACTTATTGTAATAAATTATAATACCTAGTCGTTCCTGAATGTAAGCCTACCTTATTTGAAATATTTCGATTTTTATTGTATCAAGTATAGAACTGCCACTTTCATTGAAAATCGTGGATATCTTGCTGTTGAAGCTTTAACTGTAATATAGACGTAGATAGAGATGATCAGAGTAATTATTGAATGGAAAATTAATACAATTCTTGATATATCAAACCTATAAGTACCTAATCAAGATGTATATATTCATATTATGTATACATAGTTTTTATATTAAAAGCGATTTGGTGTTGTTATCATGAATATTTCCTACATACATCTTTACATGCCAATAAAATATGTATCTTCAAAATGTGCTTTATTCATAAGAATTTCTCATAATGACCCAACTGAAGGAACATATCTCGAGGACAAGAAGTTTGTCGCTCTGAGCAAGATCACTTGTATCCACAGATTTGATCTAGATGGCTCTAGAACACGGAATCTGGTTCTAGAAAGTAGTCTGAGCGAATATATCGGGTGGCCCATTCATTCATTCATTGCTGTATCCCGTTACCGGGAATAAATCTAAAAAAAGACAAAAAAAATTAAAGGTGCGAACAGACTTGTAATTTCTTAGGGCTAATTGCGACTGTGTGCCCTCCTGTGACTGAAGAGACCCAACCGTGACCTGCAGATCCTTCCACAATCAGGGCATGGATAGTCACCAACCAGATCAGTATTTGAACTGCTCGACCTGTTCTAGAGTTTCATTCTCCAGGCTGATATGTGTTTGAAGGCTTTCTGGCGGACTTACCAGGATTTTGGTTTTTCTATCATCAGTTAGAATAGCTCCATGAGCATCTCTTACGGGAAAGTTAGCTTTTCTGCTTGGACCGTAAACAGTTTTAATAGCTTCGAAAAAACGCATGTAGTCATGGTTATCGGCGTAAGCTTGTTTTTCCTAGCTTCTTCTTTCCACCAGCTATCCTTGATTTTTCTTATTTCTTGCTGGACATCGCGTTTTATGTTTATAAAACTTTGGTGCGATATGAGTTTCGCTGTGGCGAATCAGTCTGGGGATTTTGGGGAGCGTTCTGTGCCCAGTATTTCTTTTGCTGTATTTGTAAGAGATGTCTTGAAGCGGAGCCAATTACTCTCAATGACCGGGTAGCCCACCTCTGGCGCGCGCTCATTTTGAGGGAGTAAATACGGATATTTTGAAAATCTTTCCTTATGGTGTGTGGGGTGTTCAAAAGTAGGTACATTTTAAAATTATTGCCATATATACCTTAGAACATAGATACATGGAATGGCCATTCAGTGCTACGAATAAATTGTTTGTAGTCCACACATTCGATGTTTCTCTGTCTAGAGCGACACTAAGGCAGTGGCGTTTTATTGACAAATTCACATGCGTCCTGTCTATTCGTGTTGAAAATTGATGCGCCAATGATGTCCGAATCAACTGTCTCAATTGTGATTGGCGACACTAAGCAACTATCTCACTCCAGTCTTTGGAATGTTTATTTTCCATTCCATGTATCTATGTTCTAAGATATATACAGGTGTTCGAAAACAAAGATTCAGACTAAAGTTACACTTTTTTTAATGCAACACCCTATTGTACCATTCCATCTGTGGTCTGACCATTTTCTTCTCAAATTGTATATAGTTAAGCAGTAAATGAATTTTCAGCCATTCCAAACTTTTGCACCTACATCACCTACAGCAACTAATATTAGTTGCTGCCAAAACGATGTAGGTGTAGCGTGCTGACACGCCGTGTTCCACAAAAATCCTGTCTGACCACTTTCTTACGTTTTTTGGTACAAACTAGTGTACTGACAATATTCAATCATTACAAAACACTTCTACAGCATGTTGTTATTTTATATACAGGATGTGGCGTAATGAATGGAAAATATGGAACCTGCGTTAAAGGACTCTATGGCGGTTCAGAAAAATATATTTTACATTTAGAAAAAGAGCCTTGATTTTCGAGATATTGGAGATTTTCGAAAATTCAAGGGAATAACACATTTCGCCACTCGTTTTGCAGGCAAGACTCCAAATACAGGAATTTTTTTAATCTGTTTTTTGGATAGTATTCGCGATAGATGATCTATCGAATGTAATTCATTATTTTTGAGGCGCATGAATAATTTTTCATGAAAAAAAGATCTAACTCAACTTTTCCGTTTTGATTATTTTTTTTTCATAAGTTCAACCTAGCGCGGTGTAAAAAATAATATATGGTTACCTGAGAGCCAATGTAAGAATTAAAAAACATGCCCTTTTCATTGAGATTCTGAAATGGTATAACTCTGTGTATTTTCAACGTTTAATACAAAATAAACTCCTATTGCAATCAGTTAAAAGGTCTATTTTAATGTAAACACTGTTTCTAAAATTTTTAGCAGCTAAAATGAGAAATGCAAGCAGAATAAAGCAATCTTCTATAAGAAGGTATAGAGCATGTACTAGAGCTCATGGTGGCCTCTTAGAGCATCTTTTGCGAAATTTAATTCAATGAAACGATACTCGTTTTAAAATTGTTGATATGCAATAAAGCTATGATTAATTAGAAAGTGTGGACTGTATATACTATAGAGCATGTATCAGAACTCATGGTGGCCAATTTAAACATCATTTGTGAATCTATATTCAATGAAATGATATTTTAAAATTGTTATTTTTTCTTTCATTATTGAACCCCTACGTTGTGAAATCAATATTTTCAAGTTGATTTCAAGTTATGAATCAAATTTCAGCATTTTTGTAACAAAGGGTTTGACTCAATGTATTAGAAATCAATTTTCACCTTTTTTCTTAATTACAAAAGTGCTAAAATTCACTTCGATATTTGAAATTCGCTTAAAAACTATTAACTTTATAACTAAAGGGCTTAATAATGAAAGAATACGAGAGAAAAAAACCAATTTTAAAATATCGTTTAATTGAATCGGGTTTTACAAAAAGTGTTCAAAGTGGACATCAGGAGCTGTACTAGATGCTTTACAACTTCTTATGAATAATTGCTCTATTCTGCTTGCAAGTCTCATTTCAGTTGCTAAAAATTAAAGAAAAAAACTCTGCCTTGACTCATTGTAATAGACATTTTGGAAATAGAGTGAGTTATACCATTTCAGAATCTCAGGCATGTTTCCTCTTGCTTTGGCACTCAGGTAACCATATTATTTTTTACACTACGCTGGGTTGAACTTAGGAAAAAAAATGAGCAAAACGGAAAATTTGAGTTAGATCTTTTTTTTATGAAAAACTATCCATGCGCCCTAAAAATAATAATTTACATTCGATAGCACATCTATCCAGGAATACTGTCCAAAAAACAGTTTGAAAAAATTCCTTCATTTGGAGTTTTGCCTGCAAAACGAGTGGCGAAGGATGTGATTTTCTTGAATTTTCGAAAATCTCCAGTATCTCGAAAACCAAGGGACTTTTACTAAACATGAAATATATTTTTCTTAACCGCCCTAAGGTCCTCTACCCGCAGGCACCATATTATCCATTCATTATACGCCACACCCTGTATAGCGCCGCTGCCTGATCTTGCCAGTGGGTGCTGACTCATGTACACCCTCAATACTAAAGCATATTTAATTATGGGCCATTAAAAAACTCTTGCCGATTTTTGCCGCCAACTCTCGGACTATCAGGGTCTCTAGACTAATAAACTTATCCGAGATATAAGTAGCAAGACAGAGACTCTGCTGTTATGAACAAACTTATCGGCCCCATCTTCGGCCGAATTTGAGGCTTTCTGAGACTTTACAACATTTCAGATCCCCAATGGAGGAGTTCCCTAAATGTTGGCCAACCTAGAAAAAGGTCTAAAAGGTCTACCAACGGGGAATGATTGCTTCCTAACGAAATATACTTCATTCTTTCCGCAATGATCAAATATAATTATGAAATTCTACCGAGCTTTCTAGAGTTTATACTGTTAAAGAGAAAAAAAGATTTTCATAACCTCGATATATTGCTGATTGGTTGAAATTTATGTTGGTATTACTACTTCTTGTGACAATTGACATGTTTCGTTGGCAAATGTCAAGAAGGAAAAAGTAATCTGTTATGTTATGGGCAAAGTTTTGGTTATGTGCACAATCTTTGCTTGAACGCATTCTTGTTTTCTTGTATTTTGTAAGCTATACTGCACATTGACAATATTAATATTAATATTATATATATCAGTAAAAATGACATTTGCCAATGAAATATGTCAATTGTCACAAGAAGTAGTAATAACAACATAAATTTCAACCAATCAGCAATCGAGGTTATGAAAATCTTTTTTTCTCTTTAACAGTAAACTCTAGAAAGCTCGGTAGAATTTCATAAATATATTTGATCATTGCGGAAAGAATGAAGTAGGTTTCGTTAGAAACCAATCATTCCCCGTTGGTAGACCTTTTTCTAGGTTGGCCAACATGTAGGGAACTCCTCCATTGATTCATAATTCTCATATTCCGTATTAATTTTGGTTACTATTAATTTTACTCGAGAAATTCATTGAATTTTTCACCCATGGGAATCTTAGTTTACGCAGTGCCCTATTCTTCAATTCTGCAGAATTGACATTTGTTAGGTCGACAATATGGGGCTCTGCCTAGGGCGAGTTCTGGCCAAGATTAATATAGAAGTGTTCTTCCTGATTAATCTATACATCTTAATCTTTCACCTCAAACAAATGCTTCAAAGTTTAAATCAAAAAAATTACTTCATTCCTTTTTTTCTTTTATTCAAGCTTTCATAAATCTTCACAGCTTTTAATAACAATATTGGAATGTGATATAGACATAAAAAAATATCACAAATTAAAAATCTACTGTATAATTTTTCTTTTCCTACATTAGTTTTGATTCTTAATTTAAATTCCTTACAAACTATATAAAAGCAGTCTTGACTGATCAAGAAAAATCTCAATCCAATATAACAGTTCGAAGATTATCTTCAGGGTGTAACTCGAAAATACCGATCGCCCCGTCATTGAAAGCAAACGATAATCCACCATCAACTACAATGTAAGCTTCATCACAGTTTGATTTCACAATGATTTTTTTCGCAAATCCTCTTGGTTTCAATCCCTTGGGGTCTGGCCACACTCCTGCTGATATCAAGTCCCTAATACTAAAACCCATTCTTGTATCATCTGAAAATAAAAATTAGATTATATTAATCTCAATTTTATTGTCCAATTTTCCAAAGATAAAAAGAATGGATTGAGCATTCCCTCATCAGCCGTAGAGAGAAGATATAGCAAAGAAGGCGCAATTCAGCAGTTAGTCGGAAAGATTTGTAACCCCTTTTTCTCGGGGTACGAGCTACGAGCTGAAGACAAGGTTCCTCGATGTCTAGGGTGTTAGCGACAACCAATGAAAGTCAAATTCAACGTATACAAATTATATTTGTCGACTTTTACAAGGAAACACAAATGGCACTATTATAAAATCCGTACAGTGAAAGACTCGAGATCAGTGAATTTACAGGGCAAAACGGACGGAATGAAACAGGATCCGATCTCAAACGTTATACGGGTTTTACGGACGTGTTCGCTAGCCACACACTTAACGGACAGGTATCGGACCTCAGCCAGGTTAGGGGATGAAATAGGACGACACAGGCTCACGACAGATCACCCCTAGGTGTGTTCTTCACCCCCTGAGTATCCACACCAGCGGGGTGCTTCGATAACAGCAGAGATGAGCGTTGGAAAACAAGGGAGGAAAGAGGGTTAGCCACTCCAAAGTGCGTTATGCACCCCCTGAGTATCCACGCCAGCGGGGTGCTTTAATAGCAGTAGGAGTGGACGTTGGGGAGTACGGGACGAGGGAAGTTCAGCCACTCCAAAGTACGCTATGCACCACCTGAGTATCCACGCCAGCGGTGTGCTTTAATAGCAGTAGGAGTGGACATTGGGGAGTACGGGACGAGGGAAGTTCAGCCACTCCAAAGTACGCTATGCACCACCTGAGTATCCACGCCAGTAGGGTGCTTTAATAGCAGTAGGAGTGGAGCTGGGGAATAAGAGATGAAGGAGATTTTTGCCACTCCAAAGTGCGTTATGCACCCCCTGAGTATCCACGCCAGCGGGGTGCTTTATTAGAAGTAGGAGTGGACGTTGGGGAGTACGGGACGAGGGAAGTTCAGCCACTCCAAAGTGCGTTATGCACCACCTGAGTATCCACGCCAGCGGGGTGCTTTAATAGCAGTAGGAGTGGAGCTGGGGAATAAGAGATGAAGGAGATTTTTGCCACTCCAAAGTGCGTTATGCACGCCCTGAGTATCCACGCCAGCGGGGTGCTTTAATAGCAGTAGGAGTGGAACTTATATTGGGGTACAGGAAAGGTGGAAAAGGAGGCTGAAGTTCCAATAAAATATAAAAAAAGGACGGAGTGTCGTCTTACCTATGGTTTCGGTACAGGCACTTGCACACGGAAATCTCAAAATCACCAAATAAAAGTGACGAAGAAAAAAAATAAAATAAAACTCTACAGTGAACGGTGAAAAAGAAATTCAACGTGAAAGAAATCTTATACAAATGAAACTCAACGGTAGAAAAATATGTCACGACGGTAGACAGCACTATAATCGTAAATGAAGCGTAAATCAATAGCAAGTCAACAGCAAGTGAATAGCAAGTGAAGTCCTGCAGGGGAACATCTGATTTTATACCCACATGAGGGATGCGGAAATCAAATGTGCCCCGACTGTCGAAATTCGGTAAAATTCAGA
The DNA here is from genome assembly GCF_907165205.1 of Coccinella septempunctata. Classification (NCBI taxonomy): domain Eukaryota; kingdom Metazoa; phylum Arthropoda; class Insecta; order Coleoptera; family Coccinellidae; genus Coccinella; species Coccinella septempunctata. The sequence continues at coordinate 4,190,172 of NC_058190.1, read as the reverse complement.
ATCGGAAATTCGAGATTTTTGACGTTTTCTGAACGCAGGTGTAAACAAATCACTCGTCAGTCGTGGTTTGACAAAACGGACAAAAGTGAGGTTAGTACCGATCACAGACAGGGATGAGTAGAACCGTTTCAATCCATCTATAGGGAAGTGTAGTTTTTAGCCTTGGAAAATATTAAATTCCATTATGCGTAGTTTTTTGAGAGCTAACCAGCCTGAAAAGGTGGATCTTCTGGCCTGCTAATCTGATTTTAATTGACTCAATGGAGGTATTCACCGTCTATGAAAATCATTGACTAGAAGAACGCTAGCATGAAACGTCTCAGTCTAACCCAATGTGTCCGACATTACCCTAATTAGAAAAAATCAGATCACTGCATTAATTCGAATATTCAAATTCCACAATACAATTTTCCTTCTCAAATACTTGCTCATTCAATTAATAATTAATAATACAATAAGAATGATCTAGCAATTCGCAAGATGTAAATTATTTGAATCACCTATACAGATTGAGCTAAAATTAGGAGTTAAATTAACACAATCATTTTAAGGAATAATTTGGTAGACTTTACCTGGAGCAAACTTCAGATTGTAATTGTACATGTCAGCGTAAATTGTAGCTAAACTATTTTTATCTTCTGTTGGACTCATATTCATCAACCTCAATATTTCAGCTACGGATTGTACTGAAATTTTATTAATACTGTAAAACCAAGAAGTCGACCCTGTCCCTGTGCAAATACACAGTCCTGAGCATTTTGTATTAGTGAAATGATCTGCATCATCGAAATTGAGTTCAAGATGTGACACTTTGGCCGATAATGTTTCCCCGATGAAAATCTGAAAGACAAACAAGATTGTTCAGGTACAAGAACTTAAGGTGAACAAACACTACCAATAAATTACCTCATTAAGTGCTAGAACAGGCAATATTTTGCTCCCATTATCATCCACACCTTCCCATTCTTTGCCAATTATTTTTTCAGCATCGTAGAAGGGTATTTGATGTAGCAGCTTTGGTTCCATCTTAGTAGCACCCTTTATTTTACTACGTATTCTACTTCGGAACATCCATTTGAAATTACCCTGAAAATAATTGAAAATATTATGAAAACACGTTTTGGTAGGTTGCTAATGTGGTATCTTTGATACAACTCACAGATTTCAATTTTTCAAATGCCTCTCTAGGTTCACAAGAGTATTCCTTTGGTAAGCACAGGAAACCCTCAGATCGATTTGGATCTGAATTGATACCAACCACTGGTATATCACTATTTCTTATTAAACTAGCAGCTAGAAGAAAGGTTCCATCCCCCCCTGCAGGTAAGACACAATCTGCCCAAGATATGGCTTCCTTATTGTAAGAAAACCTGAGGATATATATTAGGTTAAGAACTTCATTACGCCAGTTTTTATTCATGTTACGAACCTATTTACAATTTTGACATCACTTCCTGTGTCCTTCAGTGCCTTTGCTATTTTGGCAACATTGGTTTTTTGTAGCTCATTATGATGCTTAAGTTTATCGAAATTAGTTCCTCTAGTTCTCAACTTTTTTTCAAAATCTTTGTCATTCAATGTTTGAAATTTCATTCTTTCATAATCGTACCTTGTTAATTTAGAAAGAATCAATACCTTATCCATTTTCAATTTATCATGGGTTGAATAACTTGCATTTCGTAAATTTTCTGTGCTATAATTCCATCCTGAAAAAATTATAGATCAACTTCAATCTACGCCCATGTTTTCGGTTTTTTGATTCGCTACACAAGGAAAATAAAGTAAAATACAATGAAATCTGTGATCAAACATACGTCTGCAATCAAATTGAGGTTAATACGAGATAAAATTTGCCTAATATTATTGTTTTCTAGTATTCTTTATAATATTTATAATATGTACATATATCTAAACCAATATTACAAATAGAGAAATGAAGAATAACTCACCTGAACAGATAGACTTGAGTAACCTATTCCTATGCATAATGAAATGTGTGAATTTTTCTACACATAGAAATTTTTATTCTCCAACAAAAATATGATCTCCCAGCAAGACAACAAATTTTATCAGAAACTAACGAAAGGTTAAACAAACCAAATATTCTTTTTCATGTAACAGAAGCTATCTCGCAAATAATATAAATAGAATACTTTTTAAAATTCTTATCAGAAAGTCATATTGCAATACAGCGTAGGGAATTTTACAAAATCAATCATTTCGACTTGCACTGAGGGTCAAAAATGTGGAACTGAAAAATTTTGGAAACTTTGAAGGTTATCATTATGACGACTAATGTTTTGATTTCTGTCAAATGTCCTTTGTGTTTTTCGAAGTCACGTGGACGTAGATACTTCTATCTTCTATGGACGAGTATTTTAGAAATCTGTGGATTTACCAGTGCCGTTCGTTAATTTCTATGGAGAGGTACCTTCCATAGTTAATGTTGAAAATGTGTTTTGTGCAAAGATATTACTTGTAATTAGTATAATAATCACCTACCTATCTTTGGTTTTGTGCAATTTTGAAATCTGCAACATATCATTGGAAGATTAACATACTTTTCGAATAATGCTTAAACTTAATCTCAATAATAATAAAAAGATGAGAAGCTAAATACTGAGCTTATATAATTATAATTTTCTTTCTCGTTTCGGAATGTAATTCCGAAAGACTTTGCTCAATGAAATAAGTTCATATTTTTCATGAAATAGCCTTCAAACGCACATACCTATCAATGGGAGGACTGTAGCGAGAGAAAACTTTAATTGAAATTTGAATGGGTTGCGAGTTGTGATTTCCTCTTCAGAAAAATTCCAAGCAGAATACCGCAAAATCTGAAACGCTGAGTTGATAGTTTCATCAAATTTAACAACATGATATTTTTATACTAACGTACGTTCAAAAAAATTCACCGTCAAGTAGGCGAATGGAATTTTGTAGGTATACTGCATTCAAATTTATTTTAGCAGTCGGTTGGCCATGAAATAATTTTCTCAAGTTTTTGTTACTAGAACGAAGTTAGGTTGGCACTCATGAAATGTCGTTAATGTCATAACGCCGTTGCCACAACTAATATCAATTTTTATTACGAAAATGCCGAAAGTGATTGAAAAATGAGACAGGTTTTCAGGAAGTGCTATTTAGAATTCAGGTCCGCTCATTCAAATAGTTATACCCTGATATTCTAAAATCCACAATACGTCAGACGCTAGCGAACAAATCAATGTAAGAGAATTTATATAATAGGCCTGTTCGTAGTGTGGTACACAACGGTTGTGAACTGTACAGAGCAAGCGCAAATGGATTTTCGCTACCCTAAAATGGAATTGCGCTTGCTCTGTACAGTTGTGAACTGTACAGAGCAAGCGCAAATGGATTTTCGCGACCCTAAAATGGAATTGCGCTTGCTCTGTACAGTTCACAACCGTTGCAAACCACTCTACGAACAAACCTAAGGTTTCATCTGAATCTAAACGACTTAAATTTCAGCTGGATATTTCCACAATCAGAAAGATTGTGAATGAAGAGGATGATCGAGAATTTATTCTATTGGGAGACCCAAAAAAGTGGTGGCATTTGAGAATTTTATGTTTGAGTGAATTAATGCGAAAAGTTTACTACAGGATTTTCGATAAATGTCATCGGAGAATAAGTTCCCTAAAATGGATTTTTCTATTTTTCATTTGACTTGACCTATACACTGTAAATGTCTTAAGGTACTAATAAATACCTAATTATTATTATTACATCAATTTATTAAGATGAATAGCCACAAATACGCGCAAGTTGCCCTGTTACTTGTTTATTCATGTGAAATTTTTGTTCAACGGTGAAGTTGCATCTCAACTTGAAAGTTCCTTCAATTCCTTTTACTCATATTGATGCAACATGATTTTTGTTGAAGAATTCATCATTTTTGTAATTATCTGTTAATTACTTCGGGAGATATTTCCAACCACTGCATCATATGCATTTCATCTTCGGGTTAATATTTTTGAAATCTACAAATGATGTGAGCCAAAGAAGATAACGAACATTTACTCTCCTCGAGCTAGTGCATATTATGGTATTATACTGATGTCTTGTATTTTCCATGCAAATAACTGGATTTGGTATGCCTTCAATCAGTTTGCATAAACTTCAATTATGTTCGTCACATATTTTCCGAAGAGATTCGACATTGTGATAATATACGTAATAACAGAAACTTTTACGTAGAACGGGCAACATAGCGTTGATTTAAAACCCAAAAATGTTTTGACAAGCTTCATAACCCCACATTCTCGTACTATACAGAGTGAAATGTGTCAAATTTCCATGGCCAACCGACTGCTAAAATAAAATTGAATGAAGTATAGATATTCTGTACTTGAACCAAGAAGATAATAATAATATCGAGATGACAAAGCTTTATTTTGTATGCCACTGGTGCAGGAATTTTTTTAATATCTTCTTTTTGTACAGGGAGGGAATGTAAGGCGCAATTTTTTTTTTTAATTACATGATCCACAGTATTGACGTGTAGGCAGAGACAAACTATTTTGTTTGTCTCTGGTATTCAGGAAATATACAGAGACACTTTCTCTATGGAAATATATACACGATGTGTCTCTTGTATGACTTGTATACATATATTTCAAATTTATATAAATACATTTTTTATATTATATTGATTTATTATATTTTTTTAACTTTCATTTCATATCTAAAATGATATTCTGCCTGAACGTTCAAAAGTTCTTCATCTCTGCTAAGTTACTAAACATAGAGCATGAAATCAAAATTTTCTTCGCTGGCATCAGAGACAGAGAGAAAGATCCCTTTCTCTATGGCTGGCATATTTTAAGGTTAATTCTGTGGTTCTTTTAAACAGAGTTGCATTCTGCAAAAGCACCCAATTTTTCGAAATTCACAGTTATTTTTTATCTTTCGAGATCAAATTCTCGAGACCAACACACATTAAACGAGAAAATTTGAAATACTTTTATTTTCCAAAATATGGTCAATTGTTTATTAGTTGCGTACATTTTACACATTTGATTTAGATTTTTTGAATTTCTGGTATTTTTATGGCATGTAACAGTCATCATGAAGAAACTGGAATAGTTGTTATCGTTGTTTATTTATCATTTCGTACAAGAGTTACCAAATAACCCATTCAACATTTCATTTTCATAATAACAAATAAATGATATTTTCTTTGAATTTTGAATGTTCAAATCTAAACTGACAAACAGAGAACACAAAAAAAAAGATAGACAAAACAGAGACAACAAAATTCCCTTCAGAATAATAAGCTAAATTATGTTTTAAGGTTATTCTGCGGATCCCTTGAACAGAGTTGCATTCAGTCAAATTAGCCATTTTTTCGAATTTCACAGATAATTTTTAATATTTATTTGTGTACTCCAAAACTGCCCATTATACGAGAAACTATAAAGAATACAACTTACTTTTAAGAGTTGAGTTCTTTGAATTTCTGGTATTTTTATGGTATGAAATGGTCATAATAAAACTTCGATAAAATCGTTTTTGAGATATAACTGAAAATTTCAATTCTTTCAAAGGATTTTCAACGTCCTGTATCGAATTGGAAAAAATAGGAATGGAAAAAAGTGTTTCTTTTGACTTCAAGAATCTTCTGGTAAAATTTATGCACAATATTCATTGTGGACGGCAATATATAAAATTTGGAAAATGCCTAGTTTTCAGAACATTTTCAACATTGATTTGACCGCTTGACATCATGCCATTTTTTAAATGAATAGACTGTAGCAGAGGTATAACAATCTCATTTTTCAGTATACCTACTCATATATTTTATGATTTTTATGGATTGGCTTTCTGAGGTAGGTATACAGTATACAGGGTGTTTTCTAATTGAATGTCAATAATTATGGGGTGATTTTTGGGCCCATTTTAAGAAAAAAACTTCATATGAACCTATGTCCTAAACATCTTATCTTTCGAGATACAGGGAGGTAAAGTTTTCAGAAATAAATCATTTATTTATTAATATCTACAATACCACTTCAGATATTTCAATGAAATTTGTCATACATGTACTATGAATCAAGAGGCATTTTTTAATGTATCACTTTTTTTTTATTTCCACCAGTGGCGTTCGTACGTAATTTCACCTACCTATTTTGCCAGACATTTATAGTACGCCATAGATTTTTCATGAAATAAAAATAATTTTTGAAATTTCCAATCATTTCCTACCAAAGTTGATCACCTGACTTTTTTCAATCCGATTATAACTATATCGTTAATACATATACATATGACAATATCACCATGGAGAGACATAAGTAGATGTTATGTTTTTAGTACATGTATGACAAATTCCATTAAAATCTGAAGTGGTATTGCAGATATTAATAATAAATGATTTATTTTTGAAATCTTAACCACCCTGTTTCTCAAAAGGTAAGACGTTTAGTTAGGACATAGGTTCATATGAAGTTTTTCTCTTAAAATGGACCCAAAAATTACCTTCATAAATAATGACATTCAATAAGGAAACACTCTGTATATATTTTATATAATGGGCCACACAACACAGGTTACTCTGTGCATCGGTTTCTAAATCGTTGTGTGGTCCTTTTTGTCTGTTTATAATACTGTCAACCTGTTATTGTAAAAATTTGAGACAAATAAACAAATGATGATGATGATGATATCCATTGGTGAGTCCTGTCCGGATTCCGATAGATTCTTTAATTGCCAGCTATGCCTGTATCCTTTAAGAGAAGATATCGCTTTCAGTCATGAAAAATTTAGTGTTCTATTCATAAAAACAGAACATTAGGTTAGACTATCTTATGCATCAAGGTCCATGCACTTTAGGTGATACTCAATAAATTCCTTACCAATAAGTCATAAATTTATTATACATCATCACATCACCATAAATAACAATAAAATTTCTTTCTTAAGATAATTTTTTTACATAATAGATTCTCTTTACAAGGATTTTTTCGAAATTGATTGCAGATGAAATTGTTTCACAAATTTGGATGTAAATAATTTCAAATCAATCAACCTCTTAGTAGTGAACATGTACAATAATGTAAATAGCGTTATGGCCTCAGTTCTTCTGAGAGGAAGAATTATGTCTACTCGAAATCCATGCCATTTCTTCTTCCAAAGCTAGTACACCGCAAATACTAGATGTTTCATTTCATGCTCTACGGTGACATGCTGACAAACTCTTCGCACTTTAGTTTACTGCCCCAGATTGTTCTAAAACTAATAAATGGTTGACTAATCTAAATGGTTCAAAACATGCAGAGTTTTCGAAGACTACCTCTATCTGATAATTTGTGTTTGATGTTATGGATGTGTATCTAGTAACAACACATACAATGGCATTTATATTCGGGTTACATTATGCGTAAATTCCCTGATGGAAACAAATCATACATATGAAGAGAGATTCAGGTTTTTTTGCTTACTATTAGAAAAATTTCAACCGTTCAACGGTAATGAATTGAATTTTATCGATAAAAAGAATACGAATACTACAAAGTTGGATAAGCTGTGGTATCCTTAGAATGTTTATTGAATATCATTTCGCACATAAACACAATTCGTTAGAATACAAAAGGCAATCAATGTTTCTTCTACCAATCACCATGCACATAAAAAGTGGGTTCAGAACAGTACAAACCGGTACATACCATACAATTTCACATGCTCAAACATTCCCAAATTTTATTTTATACAAGTATAGAGTCCTCAAAGAATTGAGTTGCGATTTCTTAAAACATGTATCTCAAAGAGATTCGTATTTATCTATTAGTTCGAGTAATAGTACCTATATGTATAGAGAATTCCAGGGACGGACCCAATTGGGGGTCGGGGGGGGGCACGATCCCCCCTCCTGGGGGATGCTTACATGGTTCATAACTTTGTTTCTTTCCAAGCTGTCGACTTGGTTTTTTTCAAACATTAGGCCCGACAATGAGCATATAGTCTTAAAATGTTTTCCAATGTATACAGGCTGTCCGAAAATAAACTACATATACGGGTTCTGTTTTTCCAAATGGCAACGCCCCTTTTTTGTTACATCTATGGATTTGCCACTAAATTATATTGATATAACACACCCTGGTTTGATAAACTTATATGCCATAGTTTTCGGCTTATGACACATGTGTCGAAATAGGGTCCGACAGATATAAATGCATAACTTCATTCAACATAACTCAACTATAGCAAGCTTGGATAGAAACAAAGTTATGCACTATGTACACATCCTTGGGTCACCCTGTAGGTGCGATATACTTATCAAGGAATATCACTCTTTTGAGAATAATTTAACTTTGTACTCAGTAAAATAACGTGCAATTCGATAGCATAGGATGTTTCTGGAAATCATATAGAAGAAAGTTTTTTTGATAACGAATGACCGAGATATAAATTTTGTTCTCGTCTTGGTGGTAATTCCTGTTATACTGGAAGGAGAGCCAAACTTTGTTTTTTTCTATTACATTTCAAGTGTCTCAACAACTTTTTAACTACTGTTCATCTCAGCTTCCCCAAATCCCAGATCTCAAGGTATCTGCATGTTCTTTCGTCTCAAATTTGACGTAATGAATTGTTATAACTTCTCGAAAATCTTCAAATTTATAGGTAAGTATAGGGTACGAAACATTATTAGATAGGGATTTTTGCTTCCCATCTAATGGTATATTTCAATAAAAATGTGTTGTATTGTAAGTATTTAAAAGAATGAACCTTTTCACTCTACCACTCCTTAGTTAGAGTTAATTTTGAACTTCTCCATTCTGATTAAATTTGACAAGTATAATCTAGAGTAGAGAGTATTCTCTGAGGATAGGTCGTATAATTTTCAACTCTGCAACTTTTGTCTGTACGAAGTTATAATAATCCATTCAAGTCTGTCTTTATGACGAATTTGAGTAAAAAAACTATGTATCTCCAGATTTTTGATGGGGTAAGTTCGAATAAACCGTAGTTAAAATTTGGTGGAAAATCAAAAATGCAAACAATAAAAGAATCCCCTCAAATCAGCATATTTTAAAAGGAAAATACTTTCCATTGATTCATTGATAGCCAGTGGAATAAGCATTCAATTATGAAAAAATTGCAACCAAGAACTTTATTGTTGGAGTGGCTTCAGATATGTCCCAATATGGTATCCTAAGTTTTCCTGTTACTCATAAGTATGGGGAGCTAAAATGTGCCCCTAAAGGAGTTTTTCGCTATTTTTCTATCATATCTCCTGTAGGACTGAAAATTTCAAAAAAAATGCTCGATATGAATGTTTTGGAGTATCAAAGTCGGACTAACTGTTTCAGTTATACAGGTCCTCAAATTAGGCCAATTTTTAACACAAGTTTTGGGAAAATATCCTCGGAAATAACCTATTATAATGATAAAAGTGATCTCCATCAAAGTGGTTGAGCATTAAATTCTGCGTTAAATGGCATCAAGAGCGTTTTTTCTACTTCTGAGAAATTAATTTTTCAGAATAATGAAAAATATTCGTTTTAAAACCAGGTTTGTGAAAATACCTTCTGATGGAAGTAATCTCTGCTGAAGTGTTTGATCATTAAATTCGGCGTCAGAGCATCAAGAGCGTTGTATAGGTACCACCCATTTCAAAACAATAACACATCGAAGTTGTGTCACTTCCGAACAAAACTACATGGAAAATTCACTCCCACTAGCTACTGCTTTGTCTGCTGCATCCACATTTTTCTTCCTCGTATACGATTTATAACAAGAAATATAAAATTTTACGGTATCACAGCTCTTAAAAAGGTTATGATTTCCATAACAAGCAATGTTGAGAGCCCTTTTGATGTCATACACACTTCCTCATCGTCTTCCTTTATCAGATATCACTTAATGATAAAATTTTATCATTAATAGGTTATTTCAGAAGATATTTCCACAAAACTTGTGTTAAAAACTGGTCAACTTTGAGAACCTGTATAACGGAAACGTTTTGTCCGAAATACATGCATCTAATCTCATTCGACGCAAAATTTAATGCTCTACAATATTTATATCAAACATTTTTTCGAAATTTTCAGTCCTACAGGAGATATGATCGAATAACCCCGAAAACACCTCTTAAGGGAGCACATCTCTTATATACATATTGGAACACTTCTGAATTCTGAAGCCATGAATTCTTTGCTTCCGATTTTTTCAAATTTCGAGTCGTGGGAATTAAAAATTTCGATATGTCTGGGATTTCGATCAAATAATTATATATGAAGAATTTCATGAAGAAATGTTCATTTGAATAACATTAGGCAGTCTTTAACTATATATATACCCTCCATATACCTTCAACAACTTAATATGCTAATTGAGGTCTTCGTGCTTCAAATTGAGCAAATTTTTCTTTATGTGGCAGTTTCAAGAGAGTTTTCATGAATATATTTTCAATTGAAGATGAAGTTTAACATATATAGGTACTTTTGGTATACCTAAAAATTTACACCAGTCGAGTAAAACTTTCCTCAAAAATTAATTATTAGCAATGAGAAAGAAATAATTACAACATTCAATAGCTATCTCATTATGAATTTGGAGTATAAACTAATACTGCAGATAAGAACTGTCATCGATGAGAATTTTGGTTATTTCTCTCACCTAATACTTTGAGCACTGGCCAAAGGATCTCATGATGAAAGCTGTGCCATACATTTCAAGAAAATACATACTAACGTTTGATGCTATTGCCGAATGATATGCATAATATCTTGAGCTATTTCCGTCTCTGATTGGTAGATCAAAGAACCTCTCTCCATTATTGAAGGAGTCCATCTCTCATTGAACCTACATGATGAATAAAGCTACTTCCCGAGATGAAGCTGACAAAAATTAGGGGGTCATGGTATAGGGCCTGCCAATACGATTCCAAAATGCCATTAACAAGTTTCTAAAACTACTTCGATTATTATCGAATTGAAATGCAGACTGATTTGTGATTTTAGACAAAAAAATTTATCTGCCCTGTTTTTTGTGTTAAGTACTTGTAAGAATAAATCATCCTGTATAATAATTAGCAAAAATCTGAGTTCAGATTCGAAATCTACAGAATGTTAAGAAGCATTTTGGCACAATTACATGCTAAAATAATACCTATTAATTTCAATCAAGAAATCAATTGTCGGATATATATAGTATCAAGAGAAGTTGTAAAATAGGTGATAAATATTTACGAAAGACATGAATATTTTTATTCTCATCTTTAATCACTCCAGGAAATTTTTTTAATCAGGGACGGAATGCGGAATGTGTCTTTTTTTGAAGTTCTTGTAAAAATAACCGAGCTAGTTTAACAAAAAGCAATAATCTAATAATGGAAATTTGTTGAAAAATGACTGGACACTGGACTAAATTTTTTGTAAATTATATTAGCCCTCTAATAAATTTGAATTAATGAAAATACGCAAAATAATTTTCTATAATAAACAGATTAAAAAAAGGTAAAAACTGAAAATAATATTAGAGAAAGTTTTCAGCATCAATGCATTTTAGAGATCTTGCCACTAGATAAGTGATTCACTGTCGAATTATTTGAGGGTTATTTTTAACACTATTACTTCAGCAGATATTTTCTCTAATGAACTGAAAAAGAAAATTAATTATGTAATAACTGGAAAGGTCCAAGAAATTTTTGAAGAGGTTCCTGTAGAATTTTTTTCGTAGATTTCGAATCTGAGCTCAAGTTTTTGATCATAATTATACACGGTGAATTATTCCTGAAGAACTTGACATGAAAAAATTCAAAGTGTTACTTGATAAAGCCTTTGAGTTTTAATCATGCACCGAAGTTAAAAGTCGGCTGATTCAATAGGACGGAGATGGAATTTTTTTCCTAATTTCACAAAATATTTCATTCAGCTTCCGGTCACCCTGTATAATTCAAGAAAGTTTGAATAATATTCCTGATATACTGAGCAAACAGTTGGCAAGGAATACTGTTGAATAATCTTTCTGAAAGATGCCAACAGCTGAATATTCTGAACAATTCGAAAAATAGCATACTTGAAAAAAATGTAAAGTTTACAACTTCATTATCTGACAAACTCTCTTGGACAGTACGAAATAACAGTATATTAATAGTTCCTAGACTCAGACGTTCGGGAAATTTGGGTCGCTTTTGTTTTGACACTAATGGATAAATAAATACTTGTTCCAATTGGACCCTACATGAAAACAATGATATTTCGTGTTTTTCCTCAGCTCTGAAATTGCATAGCATTTATTCTCGAAGGATCGAATTCGACCTAGAAATAGACTCATCTATAAACCACATGATCTAACGGGAGTTCATCAAAATTAGTTAGGCGGGGTGTGGAAATTTCGAAGTTACTCCTGAATTATTTTCGATCGTTTTCAAAGTTCAAGATCTCGGTTGAAATGATACACAGGACGAGAAAAAGTAACGCCCAACATTAATCTTCGTTAGTCCTTTTTTGTAGAAAAATTTTCGAAAAAGGGAACTTCTCATATCATGCACAAAAACATTAGAAAAAGGCAAGATTTAGATAAAATTTCAAAATCATTAGTCCCCAATAAAAAACGTGGTAAGTACGTTGCATTTTTCATTTAACGCTGTACTACTATTTATAGTTGAATAATGTCGTTAGAAAATGATTCTAGGTTTGTTCTATCCTCTTTATAACCAAATTTCTAAGAAAAAAGATGCAAATTCATTTCGAAATAACACTGTTGAGATGCGAATTCTAGACGTTTTTCAGTAATGTCAGAAAGGGTTGTAAAACATCAATTTAATCATATTTCCATTCATCCTGGTTTTGTCATTTATGGAGATTAAATATATCGATTATAGTTTCCATTCATACTTTTTCACAACACAAACACCATACCAAGCCAGAATTCGAACCCAGCCAACTACACAACGTTTCTTGAACTGGTATAAGGAGATGTTTCTACTTGTATTAAGTAATTTTTTTTTGTATTAAGTAAATTTTCATTGTTCTGAAGGGAAGTAATAGTATTATTTCCCTTCAGAACAATTAGATGAAATTTACTTCTTTATATATTTTATCTATTGGGAATTCAAGAATAACTTTAATGGTGGTAAACAAGAAATTTAACGTTGATTCAACGTTTCTTACATCCCATTGAAATTGGGGAGCCGAAGAGGGAAATTCGGGATTTACTCGAGCGTGTCAGATTAATATAAGGGGACATAATTTAGACCCTGTAGAGTACCTCTACCAAAAATTAGACCTGTATATAGGGGGAATTGTCTAGGACAGCCTTTCAGAATCGTAAAAAAAATACGATCATTGTATATACTCGAGCGTGTCAGATTAAGATATATGTGGTTAGTTACATGTTGAAAAGTATATATTCTCTTAATCTGACAATTTAAGAGTGTCGAAAATGTGTGGGAGGGCGCCAAAGTTGCAAAAAAAAACGTCACGTGTACATTCTCGAGCGCGGTGGCGTTTTTTCTTATTTTGAAGTTAATGATTCAAGAATAACGGAAAAAATATAATCTGACAGTTTTAGCAAGCCGAAACAACAAAAATTGGCCATAAAGGTCACGAAAATCAGTTTTTTTGAATTATCTCCTTCCCTGATGGGCTTCAAATGTTTTTCGCATTCATTATAAAAGTTGTAGAGCATAACATTTGCTACAAATTTTGTCCCAACAATTTTTTCTACGTTCAAACCTTTTTGAGATATATGGCGATTAATGCGAGGTGTTTAGCGATACATGCTGAAGCGAAAATTCACTCGTTGGAAAATAGTACATTCTAAGGTTCAGTCACAGACAACACTAAAATTTTCGTGACTAATTTCGAAAAAATTCGAAAAAATAACTTGTCATTTTGACAATTGGATGAATGTAGGTTAGACTGGGATTCTACATTGACCTTGCCCTTTCGCATGTGTGGCTAAGCTTCTCGCCCTTATCGCCCTCTAACTCGAGAACGGTTAAGAGTATGTAAAATTGCTTCAGACATAAGTTGTGTAGAATTTTATTATCTACAACTTTCATAATGAATACAAGAACGATTAGAGGTACAGGGAGGGAAATATTCGAAAAAAAAAGGATTTTTATCATCTTCAAAGTGTCAGTTTAAGAAAACCCCCCTGATAAGTGTCAGAATAATGGGTCAACACATCTACAACACCGAGATTAACCATCTGTATGAAAATCTGACACGCTCGAGTATGTACAAGTAACGATTTTTTTTTACATTTTCAAAGGTCCGCTGTGACCTTGCGTCACGTCCAAATTGTCTGTCCCTTGAAAAGTAGATTCCTTTGGGTCCAATAAACATATCCTCCAAAAATCTGACACGCTGGAAAAATTTTTTTTTTACCATTTTCAAGTCTTCCGTACGGCCAGTCCCACCGCGCAAACTTTCAGATAAGCAAGAATTCATTATCAGAGACACGTAGAGCATATACAGTATCTTAATTTGACACGCTCGAGTATATGTACACCTGACGATTTTTTTTACCTCTTTGCGACCCTGCAGACGCTTTCCCCACCGCTGAAAGTGCATACATCATAGAACCTTTTTTCTATATACCATCTAATCTTCAAAATCCACTAGGTATCCACAACGCTCGAGTAAATCCTGATATAGCATCGTCGGCTCCCCAACTATTGATTTAACGTTGAGGAGACACGATAAAGACACCTGTCACCTGTCATATTGGTGGCTAAAGTCACGAGATGTTGAATAATTTCCCATTCAACGTTGATGAACCTAAAGTGTACCTCATTGACCTCAAAATCCAAAAAAAGAAGTAAAAATTCGTAGAGAGTGAATGACAAACTCCTCAATTATACAGCGTGTCCCAAATTCGATGTCCAGTGAGGGAATCTCGGAAACTAGAATAGCAAGAGCAAAACCGATGACAAATTTCTTAGCTCCTTTTCAGAGGAACAAAGAACGGTGAAAACCGTAGCCTCCTACGATTCTTTGTTTTTGAGTTACATATTAAGAAAAATTGAGATTTTTGACGATTTCGAAATGTCCTCATAACTTTTTTGTCTTTGATGTTACAGATCTGAAGCTGGAACCTTCTACAGCCTCCGACAATACCAGATAATTCAAATATTGAATTGATGTGGCCGATACTTGATGAAAATACATAATTGAACTTGAAAGATTATTCGATTTTCACAATATGAGTTTTTAAACCACGACACGTGTTTCGCTATCACAATAGGATGTTCAGGTGGGTGAAGATAAAAAAAAAGTTTACCAGCTCACCTGAAGATGCATTTGTGCTACCGAAACACGTGTTGTGGTTTAAAAACTCATTATGTGAAAAATGAGTGTTTGAATGTCAGATTGAAAAGTCTTTCGAAATGATGTGCCACATATTAAACTGTGAAACATAAATACATCCTGTTGTGTAATGTAAAAACGTGTGCATCAGAAAGGAATGGCACATTATTTCATTTCGTTCAGTTCAAAGAATACATACCTTATATTGGAAGGTGTAAAAGAAGTAGTCACTTGACTACAGTATTAGTTTTAGCAAAGGATGAACATCACTTCCATGAGCTACTCGTATATACTTATGTATATTTTAGCTGAAGCTTAAACCTCTCGAAATATAAAAATATTTTAAACTAGGGACAATTCTGCATTTTCTTAATCGTAGGTTTCAAGAGTATCATATCTATTTTAATCAATTATTTTTCTTCCTTGCAACGAACTTCCTTCTTCATATAGTTAATGTGTGATGGTGGTGTTTTACTAGTAATCATAAAAGATGAGATTGCATCCTTCGATACAGATATTAGTGTTGTATGATGCAACTATCATGGTCTAATGAGCATGCACAGGCTTACAACCATAACTACTAGTGTCAGGCAGGAAAGGGATGTGACTCGTTTAGGGCTAGCATTGCACATGTCTTCCTCGCAAAAGCACATGTGACCAGTCCCGCTACTTTCCATCATGCACACGTGATCGACCATGAACAGGTTTATCTGAAGCTGAGATGTGCAAGTTCTCCTGACGACTTCGTACGCTGAAAAAAAATTGTATATTTCAATGGTCAAGGTAAAAAAAATAAGGGAAATTTTTCATAGTCAAAAATAATTTATTATCGTAAATGTGTAAGTTGTGACTATAGATATAACGACTGCTCTCTGGTTCTAATTAGGGGATTTTAAAAGCGACCTCTATATCAAGGGGGTAATTACTCCCACCCCCCAAGAGCACTACAACCAATTCGATTTTTTAAATTTTATTCAGGAAAAAACTAAGGAAAATTATATAATAATGAAATGAAAAACAAAGATTTCTTGTACAATGGGGAATTCTCCTCAATTTGGGTTATCACAGCATAGGCAAGTTTAAACTGGATAATTATGAGTTTCATTCATGAATTTTTCAAATGCACCACGGAAATTCCTCAAATATGAGGTTTTGAAATTTAAATCGCTTCGTTTCTAGTTTACGATTTGACAACAGCGCCTACAAGAAATAAAAAAAAAAACAATGGCTTGTTTATAAAGTAACAGCTATTGATTTACAGCCATCATGAGGCGCGTACTCACTGGCGATCCTCAAAAGCAACCGGCCACAGAACAGACCCACTTGACTTACTTTATGCAACCGGCCTACAAAATCCCATAAAATTTTACGATCTTCCCCGTTCGTCGCAGACTTCATAGACAGCCATCTTTGTCTATCTCATCACGGCCTTCTAAACTCCCCGTCTTTAGACGGCCGTGATCTCATCAAGATAATGTATTTGCTGTCCTTTGTTATAACGCATATTTCAGTCGATGTTGCCAACTTGTGCAATAGAAACGAAACTCAAAATTTTGAACACCCATTTTTATTTTTCATTTTTAAGTACTGATAATTTTTTCTGGGAAACGGTTGAAATGGTTATTTCAAAATGTGACGTTTCAAAGATATTTATTAAAAAATTCATCATTTTCTCCAGATGGAGTATTCCCTATTGTAAGAAAAAATTCCTATAAATATGGGACTCCAAATGCTTCGTATTCGAGATACCCTCAGGTAGAAATTTTAGTTCAAAATTTAAATTGTTCATTCCATTATCACCCCCATATTCCTTAAACTTCCTCTTTGCTTTTTGAGAAGCACTTTCAGAATTTTTATTGAGGTAACAAATAGGAGTTAACAACATCGTTTTCGTATAAACGTATGTAAGTCGTTTTAGTTACAAAATCCTCTTTTAGGCCAACCGAATGCTTTCATAAAATTGAATGGAGCATATACAGGCTGAGTCTTTGACTCGTACAAATATTTTAACAGTAAATTGTCGAGCTCAAAAAAAAACTTTTTTCCTGTGCCATTTTTTCCGGTTCGGTTCCGATAAAGCCATTTTAAATTTTCATAATGAGCTATGCCACCCCTGGAGAAACAAAATTCCCTTCAGAATGTAGAATGTAAATCTATGACACTACACAATGTATCTTTTAAACAGTGTTGCATTCAGCCAAAGTACCCAATTTTCCGAATATCACAAATATTTTTTATTTACAACATTTTACTGTAATATGTTGTAAATAAAAAATATTTGTGATATTCGGAAAATTGGACGTTTTGTAAAATACAAGTATTCTTTATATTATCTCGTATACTGCGCTGTTTTCGGGTAATTTGATGTTATAATATGTAATATTATTACATATTACAATGTTATATAACGTTCAAATATCCATTAGATAGCGTTCAACTCATTGTTTCTTTGAATATGTTCGGTATTTTTATGGTACGTAATGGTCAATGAGAAAACTGGAAGACGTGGGTGATATCTTGTGTTCGAAAAATATCTATCAAATAAATGAAGATCTATATTCCGAAATTCATTTCATTCGATAAATCCTTTTGTGAGATAGAACTAAAAATAAAAAAAATGATTTTTTTTAACGACATGTATCTTTTAAACCGAGAAAATTCGGAAAAATTGGTAGGGAAAAGTGTTTCTTTTGACCTCAAAAATCTATTGTTGAAATATGTGTACGAGTCAAATACTCACCCTGCATATGGTCCAGAAACTGTATATCAAAAAAGGCATTTCGAAATGAAAAATTATCAATGCAGAAACTGTGCAATAAGTATACAGGGTGTCCGGGGAATAACTGTACATACTCTTACCAGAGGTAGAGTTAGACTAGCTGGTTACAGATTGACTATAAAAAATTAATTTCTGGATTTCCCTAGAAAGCTACAGGGTGATTTTCCAACTTCATGGAAATACTTAGACCATCATAAAATCCAAACTTATTGACGGATATTATTGAAACTTGGGAGGTTTTTGACACATGCAAAGGTCAAATCAAAAAGATATCAATTATTTCATTATTCCAGGGCCGGACTCATTAATATTCATTTAAAGTGTTCAGGGCAAAAAAAACACTTTGTATTTCAAATGACAAATAATTGATTCGTTCTTTAGGAAGAAGCTAAATTATGCTTCAATTCTCGGTATCACTCAAAGTTGTCACATCAAGAATTATTTTTTTATGAATTTTTGAATTTGGATAAAGTTCGAAAATTTGAATTTTTCACCATGAAGAGAACTGGAAATGTCATGTTTGAATATAAAATGCGAATGTATTAGTAGAAAATTCACAAAAAAGTTCAGAGCTTTAATGAGCACTTCAATAAACAAACAATAACAAATGAAAAAAACTGAAATACAGTAAAGAGTACCTAATAAAAATAAAAATAGGAACGAATGAATTGCTGAGTCAACGATATTTCAAAAGTGGTTCGAAATGAAAATCAATAGCTTGTATACATTTCTCTTGCCGAATTTTCAAATTGGATACAGCCTTTCGAATCATATCACCATTATTTCTTAAAATATCGCAACAGTTGATTATTCTGTTCATCAGCTGTTCTCTTCACTGGAAGAAGTGTAACTTTGGTCTATATCATTGTTGTCGAACACCCAGTATACATAAGAATAATTTTGAAATATGCTTCTGTATACCCTATACACATCACCAATTTTTTTTTTCAAAATACCTTCATTTACTCCCTCAAAGTGAAATCCGCGTCTGGGGTGGCCACCCAGAATATCAACAAATTATTATAGTCTTCTTCACCTTCAGTGACTTTTTTAAGAAAATTTATTATTTATTTTCGACCGGCACAAGATGACTATGTCCTGTTAATGTAAAAAAGTTGCAATTTTCGAACTTTATCCAAATTAAAAAATTCATAAAAAAATATTTGTTCATGTGACAACTTTGAGCGGTACCAAAAATTGAAGCATAATTTAGCTTCTATCAAAAAAGCTAATCAATTATTTGTAATTGGAAATACAAAGTGTTTTTTTTACCCTGAACACTTTAAATGGAGATTAATGAGTCCGGCCCTGCAATAATGGAATAATTGATATCTTTCTGACTCAACCTTAGCATGTATCAAGAACCTCCTAAGTTTCAATAATATCCGTCAATAAGTTTGGATTTTATGATGGTCTAAGTATTTCCATGAAGTTGGAAAATCACCCTGTAGCTTTCTAGGGAAATCCAGAAATTAATTTTTTATAGTCAATCCGTAATCAGCTAGTCCATCACTATCTCTGGTATGAGTATGTACAGTTACTCCCCGGACACCCTGTATATCAAATACTGCATTTCTAAAATGCAGTATTATCAATACAGAAACTGTGCAATGTGTCCCATTTTGGTTGAGATCGCTATTATTAAAAATAGAGACATGCGATTTTCGCAACCCTGTATCACTTTTTCATGTAAAATTTTGAAAGCCACAAACAGAAATATTCTAACTACTTTTGTTCTTGAAATACATGGCGAAAACGAAAATGTTCACTTCACAACCTAATACTTAATGAATTTTAGCTTGAAAAATAAGAAAAATCTATATTTATGTTTGTTTTTTCAATAGTTTATGTTGTTATTATGAGTTTATGTTAACAATATAATTAAATGAATAGGTTTAAATCAAATGTCATGGCGTTTTGAAAAAGTAATAATTAAATGCACGTATGAAAGAATTCATGGCCTACTATTGAAAAAACAAACATAAATCAGGATTACTCTATTATTGAAAACATTGGACGTTAAAATATACAGGATGTTCTATTTAAAAAATGCCAAGTTTGTGCCCAATCCCAAAAACAGTGCTCTAAAAAAAATTTAATTACGTTACTGACTTTTATATAAAAATATCTATAAGAAGTTTTCATTTTTTTTCTATTTTATATATAAGATTATTATATAATAACATCTCCAGAAGTGAGCGTTATCGTTTTCGTCCTGTATTCCAGGAACAAAAGTGGTTGGAATATTTCTGTGTATGGCTTTAAAAGTTTTACAAAAAAGTAATACAGGTTCGCGAAAACCGCATGTCCGCATGTCTCTATCCGTATTAATAGCTGAGATACAGTGCAGTCTCACCCAAAATGGAACACAGTATACAGTAACTGTATATCATAAACATCCAGGGTCGTAAAAGAATTTACTTAATCCATGATTTTTTTCAACTCATTCAAATTGAATGTTTTGGTCGACGATTTTTTTCGACGTTTGTCCTTTAATGTTAATGTTGTTTTAAGCACCAGGATCATATCAGTTCTGAGTAGTCCTCACATCATAATCATATAATATCGTTTCAAAATGCTTTGATTGTTGAAATCTTGTTGCAATTTTGTGAAAGTAGTTCAAAAAGGTTATCATTAAATTGAAGAAGTAACAAATATATCCAAACATTGTTGATTTGAGAATTCGGTTTGAATTCAATATCCTGGAATGGAATGGAGTTTAATGAAATTTTGAGTCCGTATTCTTCTATCAACGGGGTTGAATGTCAAGAAATGGGGAATACAAATCAATTTTGTCCACCGAAATTGTGAAAATCGAAAAATTTGAGTATCGAGCCATCATCAAGTACCTGTATTTAAAAGGGTTAAGAAGTAAGCAGATTTACGAAGATATGTTTAATACATTTGGTGATCAATGTCCTTCATATGCGACCGTTAAAAATTGGACTGCAAGCTTCAAAAGAGGTAAATTTTCCATTGAAGATTATGACCGATCGCGAAGGCCAGTTTCTGTGTCAGTCCCCGAAAATATCGATGAAGTTCAAGACATGATTTTACCAGACCGTCGAATTGGGCTAAAACGGATATCTGAAGCACTGAATATTTCATACGAACGCATTCATCATATCTATATATGATGTCAATTTGGACATGAGAAAAATTGCTGCAAAATGGATCCCCAAATGTTTGGATGTTGACCAAAAGTGTGCAAGGGTAGAAGCATCGCGTTCGATCTGTGCTCGATTTGAAAACGTTGTAGACTTCTTGAACCGAATTGTTACTATGGATGAGACTTTGGTACATTTCTACCATCCAGAAACAAAGCAACAATCGATAGAATGGCGACACTCTATGGTTCTCCAAGACCTAAGAAGTTTCGTGTCCAAAAATCTGCTGGAAAAGTTTTTGCTTCAGTTGCCATCTAGTAATCATGATTGATTTTTTAATAATATTAGAACAAAAACCGGAGATTACTATTCGACATTAGTGACCACTCTACGGAAAAAAATTAAAGAGAAAAGAAGCGGAAAGCTATCCAAAGGTGTTTTGCTTCTGCAGGACAACGCCCCTGCACACAAATCACATGTTGCCATGCAAAAAATTCGTGATTTAGGGTTTGAATTAATAGAACTCCCCCCTTATTCACTAGATTTTGCTCCATCCGACTGTCATATCCCTTTCCTCAACTGAAAAAACGTTTAAGAGGTCGTAATTTTTTTTCCAACGAGGAAATAATAAAAGCTGTGGAGGTCTGGTTCGCAGAGCAAGAAGACACATTTTTTTTTAAAGGTCTAGAGACGTTGCGGGTTCGCTGTAATGAATGTATCGAATTATGAATAGAATATGTTGATTAATAAAATATTTTGAAATTGAAATTTTGTTTGGTTCTATAGTAGGCTAAGAATTTTTCAATAAATACAAAAGTGAGTAGGTACTCTTCCACTATTATTCCTGTCATCTCGTATTCGATGGAAATTTTGAAGCGAAATTTCGGGATAAGATAGTACACGATATATAAGATCTTAAACATGAGCTATCGCAACACCCCTCATCCCTATTCAAAATCAAGGGGTCGTGCTCACCCCCGTTAGGAGGTTACAGCTATGGGGATGAAAAAAAAGCGGAAAAGTTGTTCCCCTCGAATCAGAAATTGACGGGTCCGAGCGATTTTCCAAATTTTCATTTGAAAGCCAGAAATCGTGGTGTTAAGTTTTCGTTGGAGCTCAATGTAGATATGTGTATATCGAGAAAAATACTCACCTGACTTTGAATTTCTGACCATTTTCACACAGCATCCATTGCAAGTCATCAAGGGGGGTTGATCCCTAGGTAGAGCAGTATAGTTGAATGGATCCTTACATCGAATATCGGACCAACTATCGCACTCATAGCAGTATATTTGACGTGCTGAAAATTCGCGTTTATCAGTTCATTCAACACAGTTTTTATAATATCAAGGCAGCAGGGCATCATAATGTAAATTGGAAATATTTGAATTCCACAGGTCCAAAAAAATTTAAAAAATCAAATTCACCAAAAAAAAACAAAATAATTGGTATATGGTTTCTACGGGTTTGCTAGCACAAACGTACTTTAGTTACAGACAAAAGACAATTATATTACCTACCTGTCCTTTCTGAGATGTTGAATAGATGAACTCAAAAAATAATATGAAATTATAATAATAAATTAACGAAGTTTCGTTTATACTCAAAATAATACGAAAATAACATGTTAGTTCAGTATCCAACTTGACAAAACTTACTGGAATGTGTAACAGTCAACAAAATTCTATCTACTGCATTTACTATTTTTATTTTGTAGTAAAAAACGAAAACACGTCATTTTCGTAGATTGGTGAAAGATGAAAGATCCCATCAATTACATGTTTACTTTTATAATCGTGATTTTTATTTCAGATAATGCCAAATACTACCCCACGAGTGGAGTCAACTCAACTCAACTTACATGAAAAATTGCTTAATTAAAAGAAAATTGATAAGTTCGAGCATTTTTCTACAGAAATAGTGTAGACTGATATGAATATAATACTGATTTATGAATATTGTGCGTTACATTTACTCACTTTGTAAAATTTTTACTCAGGCAGATCAACAATATTTTCGAAAGGGGCATATTTTGAAATGAAACCTTCATCTTATCATATCAACTTTTTACATAACAGTCAAAAATTGAAATTGAAAAGAGAAAGTGTATTTTTATGAGGCATGAAAATATCAATATTCCTTAGAAAAAAGCAAAAAAATAACTCAAAACGAAACGCTGAAATACTCAATTTTCAAACCCCTTTTTCTGGCAATGAAATTTATTGTTTTTCTTCAAACCCTTGTCCACAACTTCATCCGTTGTTTTTTTATTTTGTAGTTTTTTTCAATAGACTTTTGTGAAGTTATGGTGAGATTCCATTTTCCGTGAGCTTGCCATAGAGCCCACACATGGTATACAGGGTGTTTTCAAAGGTGAGGTTTTTTTTGACAGAAGAGAAGATAGAGATCATCAAAAATTAAAACCAAACGAGAGTCAACGTGTTTCAGGGTCTTAATTAAATACAGGTAATATAATTTGAAAGTATCGAGAAACAATCAATTCGATTTGTCCATATTACTACCTACATAATGATAGAATGGATAATGATAGAGATTTTTGGTCGAATCTCCTTAGCAGAAATAATCAAAAGAATGTGATTTCCCATTTCCATTTTTTTATAAGAATCCCAATGAATCATGAACCGTTAAATTCACCAAAGGTATATGGCATGCTGTGGAAATTGTCATCAAAGCAGCTATCTAACTAAGCAAACATATACTGGGTGTGCTTTTGAAATAAAAAGGAGCAGACTGTTTCCGCTACAACCAGAAGTTGCAGAGTTCTGAAAATATTTCAGAAAAAAAAATTCCTTGTCGGAAACTCCAATAGCAAATTCTCAGTACAAATTATTGATTTGTTTTCCATGACCGTCTGATATCACCCTTTATAAACCCTTTGTACCTTAAACACACTCAATAACATTTAAAATGTTAGTAATTCGAATTTGTGGAATAATTCATTATTCGATACTTACTGCTAAAAGTATCTTGTATTCACACTATTAATATCCCAATCATTTTTCGATTGATACTTCTTGAATTGCCCTTTACACTCAGTTTTTTTTATGTGTTTTGAGTGTTATAGAGATAAATACCCAAGAAAAAATTTCAAATGATAAATAAAGCAAGTAGAAAACTTATTTGAACAATTTGTATGACTATATTCGTCACAAAAATGGTAGGTCCTTAAAAAATAATCAAAAAGAGGATGCTGAAGCAATTTTAAATTGTCGTTTGAATAAATTCATAAATTCTCTCAATCACTTATTTTTCAATCTATACAATACAAGGTTTATTTGAAGATGAGGCTTTTTTTTAACATCTTGGGTAAAAATTCAACTTATGAAAATAATATAAAAAGGGGGTAACCTTTCTGCTGAGGATGTTTTTTCCAAAAAAATCTTTATCATTTTCAATTATGGTGTATTATAACACTGTTTGGTGTTCGGACCTAATAAATGTACAGGGGGTTCATTAGAAGATCATCAAGTATAGGACAAATCGAATTCATCAAAACTGAATATTTTCAAAAATTACAACCTATATGTATTTTCTATTGTTTCAGTCGATTTTAAGTAAGAATAAGAAGGTAAGTTGGATAAATAATATCAAAGAAAATTTGAAAAAAGGAAAAAGAGCTATTTCGAACTATTTGATATGAATTGTATATGATAAATTATTTGATGAGATTGTTGAGAATTCATCAAAAATGTGTTATGCTTCAACATTTTTTTCATTAGAATCCCAATAACTCATAAATCGTTCAATTCCTACTGAAGATATGGTATACTGTCGAAATTACCATCAGCCATATATCGATGAAAAGATATATTGGTTGTTTCCGGTGTAACTATGGAAGTTGTAGAGGTACAAAAATATTTTAGGGGGAAAGTTCATTATCAAAAATGGCAACAACATGCAAATTTTCAGCACAAAATTTAGAAGTCCATAAATGTCTAATAAGCCATCGTGGTGAATCACCATGTATAACTTGGAATCTTTTCTAATATATTCTCAACCAAGTGAGCAAAATGTAGTAGCTGTAGAAATTTGACCGGAAACAATTCTTTTTTTTAATCACACGTGCTCCAATATAGAGGGTGAGTTTTTCAATCGTACAACGTACAAGCATTTTAACAGTAGATTCTTATAAGGTCAAAAGAAACACTTTTTTCCTATACCATTTTTTCCGATTCAGCACTGATAAAAAGATATAGCCGTTTCAAGTTATCATAAAGAACTGTGCTACCCCTGGACAAACAAAATCACCTTCAGAATAACTAGATAAATCTGTGACATTACACATCTGTGGATCTTTTAAACAGGTATTCAGCCAAAGTACCGAATTTTCCGAATTTCACAGATAGGTACATTTAAATTTTTGAACATCAAATTACCCAAAAACGGCGCATTATACGTGAAAATATGAAGAAAACTTTTATTTCACAAAACGTTCAAATGTTCATTAGATGCGTCCAGCTTAGTTTCAAAAGAGTTGGGTTCTTTGAATTTTTGTTATCTTTATGGTACTTAATGAGAAAACCAGAAGACGTAGGTAATACATATATTGTAATCGATAAAGTTTCATCAAATAAATGAAAAACTATATTCCAAAATTCATTTCATTCGATGAAATCGTTTGTGAGATAGAAGAGAAAATAACATTTTTTAATGATTTTTCAACAGTCTTTATCTTTCAAACCGAGTAGATTCGGAAAAAATGGTGAAGGAAAAAAGTTATTTTTTTGGACCCTATAGGTATCTACTGTTGAAATAATTGTACGAGTCAAAGACTCACCTTGTAGAGAAGTCAGAAAAAAACAGAAACGATTTTTTGGAATATATACTGGACTGTTCTCCAAAGAATGTTTTGCGCACAGTACTTTTCTAATAGTCTTAAGTAACTTATTCAGTTTCTCTTTTATTTTCGGTTATTGGCACTGCTTATTTCCATTAACATTTCAAAAAAAACAAGTTTTACATTTTTTTGATGCCGATTAAACAGGTACGAAGGCAGTTTTGCAAATTTTCAATTGACCATCGAAATACTTCATAAACTCATTTACGATGAATGTAAATAACCGTTTACTACTTTAAAAAGAGTGTGGTCTGCATATATTGGAACCCAATTTTCTTATTTTGGTAGAAAAGCTTCAGATGAGATTATACTTTTTTAAAATAACATTCTTTCTTATTAACAATAAAGAAACAATAAGAACTGATTTTTTTAAAGTCACTTACTCTGGCACTCTGCTTCAACATAGACGATGAATATTGAAAATAAAACAGCTGCAATAAAAACATCACTGAGTATTCACTGGCTCAAGATTTTACACATCAATTAAACTCGATTCATTACCTATCAAGAATAAGATACACTTTAACATAATGTTTATACTGTTGATATGCCTATCATATTCTACTTTCCGTCTGAATCAATTGAAAGATTCTTTATATTATTACTCAATTTGTGCATGAATTATTAATATGTCGATATGTCCTCAGGTGGATATCAAAATTTCATTTTCTCAGTATCATGCTTTCAAAATTAACTATTTGGAGGAATATCAATTCAACATCTATCGCTTCTGCGGCATCTTTTCACCTTATACACTATTGATCTTTGCGCAGTACCCCCTCCACACTCAAACGAAACCGTTGAAATGATGAAATGTGCCCGTTTATTTTCAGTCCAGAAAACAGAACATTCTGAGGATATTCCCACAGCAAATAATAGATTCTGTTCATTCAGACAATGTTATCCCAAATCTGAATAGATTTTCATAGGTGACATCCCGGATTTCCTCCAAGTTTATTTTTTTATTGCAGCGCACGCGTTTTCGTTATGCGTGCGATTTTGCGTCCGGTATGCGTTGAAATTGTTTGAATGATATGGGATCGATGAATTTTGAATAATTCAATGTGTTTCTAAACATAGACCACTCAATTGCGGGTTATTGCATGATGAGTGGATGCTAAAGATGTCTATCCTGTTATATTGAAGCGGATATTTTCAAGAATAGTTTGGTATATTCGAAGACTGAAGTGGATAATTTGCATACATATACAGAGTGATACAACCTGGTGGCCTTTTAGACGTTTACATAAACTAAGCAGCAAGTAAAGTGGGACACCTAAAAATTGCCGAAGTTTGATTAGATATTAACTTCGACATTACTTTGATGATGTTGGATTTTCAACCCGAGAAGCAAAGCATTATGCTTCACCTATACAGAGTGCCTGCATTCGAATGCGAAGGACTAAGGGAGTTGATTCCTCCATTAAAATAAGCAGGGGTAGTCCATATAAATTTTTTTTCGAAATCGACCTCCCTTCCAAGATACAGCCTTTGAAAGGCGATGACGAGTTGACAGTTTTAAATTTTTTTAAGAGTTCTAAAAAACACTGAGTCATAAAACTACACATTATATGAAGCACTAAGTAGATGTTACTCACTCAATTTTTTGAGATCTCATAACTTCATTATTAGGGGTTGAAAATAGCAACCCGTTATGATTTTCCTTCAAAAATTGTTTAGGTGGGATAGATTTTCGAAAAATAAAATTCTCCTATGGTTTCCCATTCAGTTCTGGAGAAAAAAAGTCTCTTGCAAAATTTCAATACAGTCGATATTTTTCTCGGAATAAATAAAAACTTACAAGCAGTTCTGATCACTGTTCATTCCATTTCAGCGTATACCTAATAAGTGTTCCATAAAATGACTACCTCCCGTTAAAATACATGTTGTTATTTTCAATCCCTATTAATTAAATAATGAGATCTGAAAAACTTGTGTGAGTAACATCTACTTAGTGCTTCATATTTTGTATAGTTTTATGACCCGTAAAAAAAATAAACAGTGTTAACTTGTCATCGCCTTCCAAATGCTATACAGGGTGTTCCTAAATTGAACGTACAAACGAAAAGGGGAGATTCCTTAAGTGAGTTTAAGAAAAAAAAGTCCCATAAACATGGGGTCGCAAACGTTTCGTTTTCTAGATACAGAGTGTTGAAGTTTGAATTTTTTTCAAGTTTTTTTCTCATAGTATCTACACTTCACAAGATATTCAACTGAAATTTGGCATAGATATTACATTTTAGAGTTCTCACGTTCAATAATTTGATGTGTCAAAACTGGCACTGAATTCATTCACCACAGATTACAAACTGGCCTTCCTATCATAGTTACGAGAATTCCGAGAGAATCGTTCAAAATTTTTTTTCTCGAAATCGTTGGTAGATACGACAAAACTACAAGAGACCGAAAAGTTTAGTATAAGAACAAAGCTTCTTTTTACATTTTTTCAAATTAACAGTTGCTCACCAAAAAAAAGTTCTGCAGAAGAACAGGTGGCAGTGTTCCAGAAGAAATATCACCCTGTAGATCTTCTATCGAAATTGCCATGTCACGTGGTGAGAACTCTAAAATATAATATCTATGCCAAATTTCAGTTGAATATCTTGTGAAGTGTAGATAATATGAGAAAAAAACTTGAAAAAAATTCAAACTTCAACACGCTGGATCTCGAAAACGAAACGTTTGCGACTCCATGTTTAATGGGACTTTTTTTTCTTAAACTCACTTAAGGAATCTCCCCTTTTCGTTTGTATGTTCAATTTAGGAACACCCTGTATGTCTTGGAAGGAAGGTCGATTTCGAAAAAAATTTATTGGAACTACCCCTGCTTATTTCATCTACCTAAATCCTTCTCATTTATTTACAGACATCCTGTATATGCCACTGGCACAGGGTCATTTTTTTTTGAAACGATGGATAGATAGGCCGTTACCTACTGCGCTCAGTTACCCCAAATGCATACTTGCGACTGTATGCCCTCCTCTGACTGAAGTGACCCAACCGTGACCTACAGATCCTTCCACACTCCGGGCATGGATGGTCACCAACCAGATCTGGCATTCTGGCCACCGCTGTATTCTTCTCGAGTCTTCATTATAACTTTGTACTTTTGTACCAAGGACCTCCACTGTGATCTGTGATCTGTCTAACACTTCCCAGTTATAAATGGTATTAACTGATACAGTATATCCTTAAACCGCTTATACTGGCCCCCCTGGTTTCCGAGCTTCCTCTGTGAATTCGCCGTACAGAGCTATTTTGGCAGTCTGTGTCTTGCATCCTCAGAATGTGGCCTCTCCATCTGAGTCGGACCCTCGTTACTTGAAACTCAATTGTTATACAACTCGCGCGCTGCAAGACTTCTGCATTTGAAACTTTGTGGAACCAATTGATGTGCATTATTTGTCTTAGATTACTTTGTTGCGTTTGTTCAAGCTGTTTAATATGTCACCTCTTTGGCGTCCAGCTTTTGCTTCCGTAAAGAAGCGTTGGGAGGACCGCTACTTTGTAAACAGCTGTCTTGGTCTTCAGATTGAGGTCGTGATTTTGAAACACTCTGTCCTTTATCTTCTTGAATGGCCGTGATGCCGAATTGATACGGTTGTGTATTTCCGTGTCCAGGTTAGCCCTAGTATTTAACCCATAATAACCTAGTGTTACACATATGTAACGCAAATTTCACTGGCAAATCTATTTTATTTCTCAGTAACTCTAGCTATTAGCGTTACATATATGTAACACCATTTTTCTCAAACAAAAACTATACGATTTTCAAACAGAAATTGAGTTGTTTTTGTCTTGTACACTCTATAAAGAATATTTATTCAATTAGAATAGTGATCATAACTCAGGTTATTAAGGGTTAAGAAGCTTACCAAGAATTTGAACTACTCGACCTGTTCTAGAGTTTCATCCTCCAGGCTGATATCTGTTTGGAGGCTTTCTGGAGGACTTACCAGATTTTGGTTTTGTCAATATCGAGTCTAAGGCCTAAAGCTTCGTATATATGTTTATAGGTGTCCAAAATTATCTGTAAATCCTCGGAGCTGCTAGCGATAAGTGTGCAGTCACTGCAGTCGTCTGCATATTGAAGTTCCGTGATAAACTTTGTAGGGTTTTTGCTCTGAGGCGCTTCATGTTGAAGAGGCCACCATCAAATCTGAATCTTATTCCAACGCAGCCTTGTTTTATTCCAGTGCTGGTTAAGATTTCCACGTCATTATTGTCTGATGAAAGGAGTCTGATCGAGGCTCTGAAATGTTATACGCAATTATTCAATCATGATTATCATAATATCATCTTTTTCACACAATTATCGTATAAGATGTTTGATGAGGTGCTAACTCACTAATCTTTGCTCCATATATACAATACGACAATACGCAACGTTCACTTAGAATGTCATATAAAATTCAACTTTCAGTTTGTGCCATCCTCTATAAGAACCATACGAATAATTGAACAAGTTTCAAGATTCATTCGGGAATATTTGTTTATTCCCAAAATTTCTAAGAGAAAAGACAACTCATTTTCGAGGAACTCGGAGTAAACAGTGCATATTATATTTCATGAAGAATCTTGGTTTGCCAAAAAAACTATTGGCGTTAAAATGACATCGTGTTACACTCTTGTACTTTCTGTGCCAAATTCGCAACAACTTTATTGTACATACAAACATTCATTTTTATTTCAGTCAGCTTATAATGAGAAGGGTTCAAATGCATGTGTAGTCATAAAATATACATATACATGCTATACAGGTTGTTTTCAAGATGGCTGAGCTACAACCCCTAGACGTTCAGCAAAATTTCATCAAATTTCAAGTACGGGACTGTGGAAGGTGACCACGGCATCGGAAAAACGAAACAAAACATAAATAAGTATACAGGGTGTCCGGGGAATAACTGTACATACTCTTACCAGAGATAGAGTTGGACTAGCTGGTTACGGATTGACTATAAAAAATTAATTTCTGGATTTCCCTAGAAAGCTACAGGGTGATTTTCCAACTTCATGGAAATACTTAGATCATCATAAAATCCAAACTTATTGACGGATATTATTGAAACTTGGGAGGTTATTGACACATGCTAAGGTCAAGTCAGAAAGATATCAATTATTTCATTATTCCAGGGCCGGACTCATTAATATTCATTTAAAGTGTTCAGGGCAAAAAAAACACTTTGTATTTCAAATTACAAATTGAGTATGATACAAGAGCTTAGGGAAAAACCTCAGTAAAAAAACCCTGTCTCCCCGTGAGAAGTGTAGTGATGACAAATTTGTTTACAGAAAAAGCTTTAAATACTGAAAGGCTTCCTTTCCATTGACATAAAAAATTTCTTTATCCTCTTTCCATTTCGAAATAATATCTGAAACAAAGAAACAAAGCAGAAAACGAGAAAAAAGGCGAATAATAAAGCCTTCCTCCAAACTTATTTCAAGACTTGATGATGACTGAAGAAAAAAATAAATAATCATAGGTACATAACTTGTTTTTCAATTGCATTGGGAGGAATATCATCTCTGCGTCAAAAATCTTCTGCTGATCTTGGTGGAGGATCACCCTCGTCGTTAGAAATGCCTTCAGTACTCAAATTAATAATAGCCAAATCTTGCTTTTGACTGGGAGGGCCTTTCGACCAGGTCCAGTCTTCCAAGTGATGATTCTTCTTTTCTTCAGTTGTTCGAGGAATGCTACAGGACCCTCATATTGGGGAATCATCTCCCATAGATATACCAGTGGATATTCAGTAGAAAATTGAAAAAACGGGGAAGAAATTGAAAAAAAAAAGTAAAGAGTACCTAATAAAAATAAAAATAGGAACGAATAAATTGCTGAGTCAACGATATTTCAAAACTGGTTCGAAATTAAAACCATCAGCTTGTATACATTTCTCTTGCCGAATTTTCAAATTGGATACAGCCTTTCGAATCATATCGCCATTATTTCTTAAAATATCGCAACCGTTGATTATTCTGTTCATCAGCTGTTCTCTTCACTGGAAGAAGTGTAATTTTGGTCTATATCATTGTTGTCGAACACCCGGTATACATAAGAATAATTTTGAAATATGCTTCTGTATACCCTATACACATCACCATTTTTTTTTCACAATACCTTCATTTACTCCCTCAAAGTGAAATCCGCGTCTGGGGTGGCCACCCAGTATATCAACAAATTATTATAATCTTCTTCACCTTCAGTGAATTTTTTAAGAAAATTTATTATTTATTTTCGACCTGCACAAGATGACTAAGTCCTGTTCAGGTAACTAAATTGCAATTTTCGAACTTTATCCAAATTAAAAAATTCATAAAAAAATAATTGTTGATGTGACAACTTTGAGCGGTACCAAAAATTGAAGCATAATTTAGCTTCTTTCTAAAAAGCTAATCAATTATTTGTAATTCGAAATACAAAGTGTCTTTTTTACCCTGAATACTTTAAATGGAGATTAAGGAGTCCGGCCCTGGAATAATGAAATAATTGATATCTTTCTGACTGAACCTTAGCATGTGTCAAGAACCTCCTAAGTTTCAATAATATCCGTCAATAAGTTTAAGTATTTCCATGAAGTTGGAAAATCACCCTGTAGCTTTTTAGGGAAATCCAGAAATTAATTTTTTATAGTCAATCCGTAATCAGCTAGTCTCTATCTCTGGTATGAGTATGTACAGTTACTCCCCGGACACCCTGTATAACTGGATAATGAATGATTCAGTACTTCCGAGTTCATCTTATTAGTTTCATAAGGTCACATGAAAAATTTGTTGTATCGTGCAATTTAGGGTGAAAAAAATTAGGAAATTGAGACAGTTTGTAAACCTTTTTTCCTCTGGGTACAAAATCCGTACAGTGAAAAACTCGATATAACAGGTTGAACAGAAACAGTTTACATTACACACTTGAAAAGGTTTTTCTCAGAATCGGATACAAATAACAATATTAGTGAATCTACGGAGCAAAACGGACGGAATAAAAAAGGTCCTCTGATCTCAAACGTGATAGGGTGTTTACGGACGCGTTCGCCAGCTAAAACCTGAGACTCCCACTTAACAGACAAGTGTCGGAGTTCAGCAAGGTTAGGGGGTGAAATAAGAGGGTACAGACCTACGACGGCTCACCCCTAGCTGCGTTCTGCACTCCCCAGGTATCCACACCAGCAGAGTATCTTACTAACAGTAGGGATGAACACTGGAAAGAAAGGGGAAAATCAAGGAAGGGTAGCCACCCCAAAGTGCGTCCTGTATCGTAGTAACAGTAGGGGTGGAACTCGAAATGTAGCAAAGGACGAGTAAGAATGGAGGCTGAAGTTTCAAAAATATGAAAGCGGAGTATTGTCTCACCTCTGGATTCTGATCGGTGGTACAATCGCACCGGAACGGCAACAAAAAGTAAACTAAACAAAACATCTCGCTCGAAACAGAAAATTCCCCAAAGTAAAACGAAAAAAAACTATTTTAATAGATCCCGCAAATAAATTGAGAAGAACAAAAAAAATTAACTCGTCTGGCGTAAAATTTTGACAGCGTGGTACGGTCCCAACGGATTGAGTCAAGATTCTGAAGGCAATTAATCATAAGTGAGTGACCTTTTTTTATGTAGCAGGGGGAAAATCTGGAAGACAGACGAACACACTCTCTCCTGAGGGGGAACAAGTGTGGGGATTCTCACTCTCCTGAGCTCGAGAGCCACTAAAAACCCTAAATTGCTTCTTCATAGGTTCGGGGCATTTTGCCTATTAACCAGTTGACTCTTATGGTTTCTGGACTCTCACACGATCATAGTCGTGTGCTGCCTATATCTTTTATAGGTTAAGGTCTTTGGTTACATTTAAATCCTTAACTGATCTCTCGGTCTTCGGTGGTAGGTTCTTGACCTTCTAGCTTCTTCTATTGGATCGTAGTCGACTAATCTTCGTAGTTCCTCATTTGGATGTTGTTTGGCTTTGTCGAACATCCTTTTCGCCTTTCTCTTCATAAATTCTGTAACTGGTTCCCATTCCAAGTCCTTGTAGATTTGTTTGTTCCTAACAAACCAGGGTACATCCATCGCCATTCTAAGGAGTTTATTCTCAGTGGCCTGTATTCTCTTGATGTGGGTCTTGGCTGCGAAGCCCCATGCCGCCGATCAATATGTGAGTTGTGGTCGCGCGATAGTTTTAATCATCCTCAACTTGATGTTCTTATTCATATGACTTCTTCTGCCTATGAGTGGATGAACTCTATTCATTGCGGCTTTTGTTTTATCATCTGCACATTTGATGTGGTTTTTCCATGTAAATCCTCTGTCAAGCTTCACTCCTCTCTTCCAACTTCAAAACCTCTCCATCAACTTCAAGGTTTTCTTCCATCCTCAATCTTCTCTTTTGCAGTAATATTGCTTGAGTCTTTCTTCCATTGATTTGGATTTTCCATTTGATTCACCATTTGAGTAATTCATCTATGGTTTCCTGCAGTCTCTGGTGTATGATCTCTGGTCGTCGATGTCTGAACGCTATTCCTGTGTCATCTGCGTACAAGGTGAGCATATTTCTATCATTCTTCGGGATATCATGAACGTATATTACGTAAAGCAGAGGTCCAAGTACCGATCCTTGTAGCACTCTCGCTTTCAATTGTCTAGTTTGAGAGGTTGCTCCAACTATCTTCACATAAAAGTTTTTATTCCTCAGATAGTTCCTTATAATCTTGCACAGCTTGATCGAATATCCTGCTTTTTTCATCTTGTAGATTAGGCCTTTGCGCCATACTCTATCAAAAGCTCTCTCGATATCCATCAGAACTAATCCTGTGGCCTGTTTGGTCTGCATTCCTTCGGTGACGTATTCTATGAGCCGTAGCAATTGGAGTTCAGTCGAATGTTCTCGTCGAAATCCAAATTGTTCGGGTGGAATTATCTTCAACATTTCTGTTTCCTCATTCAGCCTTTTAGCGATAACCCTCTCGACGATTTTTCCTAGTGCTGATAGTAGGCTGATTGGTCTATAATTTTGAGGAAATTTCCGTTCCTTTTCAGGCCTGTTGAAAACTATAATATCATTTCTGCAGTTTTGAAGACGTTTTAATTTCGACTTACCTATCTGTACTGGCGAACAAAAACTCGGTTATCTTCCAATTCAGGATATTTTATACAGTGCGACATCGTTTTTCAGAACTGAAAACGGAATAAAAACAGAACAGTTCCGAACGATATTGGAATTATGAATTAGAAACTGAAAATATTCCTCTCAAAAATTAACGCGAAATAAAATTATTAAAAATGAAACAAAAAAAAGA
Organism: Coccinella septempunctata; assembly: GCF_907165205.1. Classification (NCBI taxonomy): domain Eukaryota; kingdom Metazoa; phylum Arthropoda; class Insecta; order Coleoptera; family Coccinellidae; genus Coccinella; species Coccinella septempunctata. The sequence continues at coordinate 4,154,865 of NC_058190.1, read as the reverse complement.
ATATTCTAAAATTTTTGCCAAAGAAAAATACATCCTCATTACAAGTTTATTGAAAGTGCTCATGTTGACAAAGTGGTATTATTTTTACCCTATTTTATCCCATTTTTACGACGATTGTTGGAGGGTTCGAACAAGAAGAAGATTGTGATGCCCATTGTGAAAAAGTTTATGAATAATTCAGACGAATTTTATTGGTGACTTTTCAAACTAATAATCTATTTTTTTAGACTTATGTCCTAAGTCTTTTTCTGTCAATTGGTACCCAAATAAGCCATTTCATAAAATCGTGTAAGTTACTGAATAATGTGAAAAATTCGGCAATCCTAAGTTTCTATTCTCATTCCCTCGTAAAAATCGAACAGGTCAATATCCTATAACTAAACGAAACCACATGGTTGAGTCAGATATCAGCAGGAGATAAGTTTTTTCCATTCGTTTGCAATAATTCAGATAACAAATGATCTAGGGTCGTATTAGAATCTAATTCAGTAATCATTTTCAATATTTTTTTTTCAACTTTGTCATTTTGAAAGTTTTGTATAGGTTATTTTTGGTGCAATGCTTTATTTTGGCCAGTTCTACCTCGTGCTAAAAAAAAGCCTCACCTTTAAATATATCCTTTATATCCCCGTTATTTTATACTCAATTCTTTAACTCAAAGACGGCTCGACAAATTCGAATAATTTTTTTGTTCGGTCCGTTGTAAAACAGGAATGGTTTGAAATCTAAAATATAAAAAAAATTTAAAAAAACTTGATGTATTCGATTATTTTGACTAAGAGAATATCAGTAAATATGAACATGAATCCGACAGTAAGTTTGTCTTTCATATAAATTTTTCTTTCTTGAGCGCCCCTGCTCAGTTACTGCCAATTTTTTCCATAAGAATCAAAAAACTGACAAGAATGAAATCAAACAGATACGCGGGCAAGAAGTCATAAAAAATTTTTTTGAAGGTATTCTTCTATGATTGAAAGGGATAGAAAAAGACTCCCCTAAACTTTGTTTCTCAAGATTAAATCGGCCCGGTTTAAAAGATACATGCTGTTGAAAATCATAAAAAAATTAAATTTCATTATACTATGAGGACGATCAATAATTGAAATAAAGATTCACCTACATGCCGTACAGTAGTAGGTAATTGTCAGGGGGGGATGTACTGCCTCTGTATACAGAGTGAGTCTTTGACTCGTACAAATATTTTAACAGTAGATCAAAAGAAACACCTAGACCATTTTTTCCGATTCAGCCCTGATAATAAGATATAACCATTTTAAGTTTTGATAATAAGCTGTGCCGCCCCTGGAAAAACGAAATTACCTTCAGAATTACTAGCCAAATCTGTGACACTACACATCTGTGGAGGTATCATTAAAACACTTTATGATAGAGCTAATTTAATTTCATGTACACCCGAAATTAGAAATAATGAAGTTGACTTCATTAAACATTTTCTTAGGGATAATCAATAGAAGAAAAATTTTATTGAAAAAACAATATTAAATTTAGAGAGAAAAATGACTAACCAAAATCGTAATAATGATCAGGAACAACCAACAAACCGTCAAGAACAACCAAATTTGTTGAATGTAATTCCTTATGTTAATGGCCTTTCAGAAAAAATAAGAAGAATCGGTTCGAAGTTCAACATACGAACTGTTTTTAAAACGCAAAATGATTTAAGATCTATATTAACAAAAACTAAACCTTTGAACGAAAAACAAAAATCGAAAAATTGTATTTACAACATACCCTGTATTTGTGGTAAAACTTATACAGGTGAAACGTCCAGACCTCTAGAAATAAGAAAACGCGAACATAAAAATAATATTAAAAATAGAGAAATTAATCGATCACAAATCGCAGATCACATTTGTTCTAATACGGGACACCACATGATGGATTGGGACAACACTAAAATTTTAATGACGGAACCAGACCATTTTAAACGAAAAATTAAAGAGTCTACGTGTATTCTGTTGGATCAGGATAATAATTTGGCAAATTGTTCGGTAGGAATAGATCATATTTGGATCAATTCACTAAAGAAGGAACTGTCATCCGGTAATTTCAAAATTAAATGAATCAACGTTTCTATGCAGTCTCTGTTTCTGTGTGTTGACAATTAATGTCAAAGAAAAGCCACAATTCAGAAGATTTTCAAAAATAGAGTTTTCGTCTGATGAAGGAGTCTGATATAGACTCCGAAACGTTACAACTGAGAATTATAATTTCAACGTTATTTATTTTGAGTTCATTGTCAGGCAACAATTTTTTTTAGTTAATATGCTCCTGACAAATTAGTGCAAGAATTTACGCAGGAGCAAATCGTTGATTTCATTTTTAATTGATTTTGTTTCAGAGATTGGCAGTGAAAACCCTAAAAAGTTTATGAAGAGATGCAGAATCCTCCCAGAATAAATTTCAATCGATATCTTTTAAACAAAGTTGTGTAAGTACCAAATTTTTCAAATTTCATAGATGCTTTTTAATTTTTGAACATCAAATTACTCGAAAACAGCGCATTATACGAGAAAATATGAAGAATACTTTCATTTTACAAATCGTTTAAATTTAATTAGATAGCGTCCAACTTAGTTTCAAGAATTGAGTTCTTTGAATTTTTGGTATTTTAATGGTTGCAATGATATCTCGTGTTCGAAAAATATTCATCAAATGAATGAAAAACTATATTCCGAAATTTATTTCATTCGATAAAACCGTTTTATGGTTTTTCAACAGCCTGTATCTTTCAAACCGAGCCGATTCGGAAAAAATGGTAAAGAAAAAAAGTGTTTTTTTTGACATCAAGAATCTACTGTTGAAATATTTGTACGAGTCAAAAACTCACCCTGATACTGTATAGTTTTGAAGCTGAGCGCCCGACTTCATTGTTACGTCAGTGTAAGTCTTGGTTCTGTTCATCCGGAACAAGATATCTTATAACTTGAAATTATAGAAAACTGAATGTCGATCATATTCGATCATATTCTTCTGATAAAATAATTCGTTCGTGTGCATTTAGTAGTTATCAGTGCGTATACAATTATTATTCATCATTCGAAAAAATTGAATCGTCCACAAATCAAATAATTTGCGGATAATTCATGTGTCTGAATTGATAATCTCATATCATTGTCATTCAAAATTAACATCACGAACATCCCATAAGATTTAGTCTTTAGTCCACATCGAAATATAACAGAAAGAACATAAAATATATCCCAGAATTGAGATCGATTTTTTCAATGAAAATTAAGGGATATTTGATAGCATGGTGCTTCATTCTGAATTTAGTTCGGAGTCAACCAAAAATCGGTTCGTAAATTATTTTTTACATTCATTAGAAGCTTATTACGAATAATTTTTAACTATTAAAACATTCCAACAGATTACATGATTTTCACAAAATATTATTGTCAAATCACGACACGTGTTTCGCTATCACTTAAGCATCTTCAGATGGGTTAGGATGGGTGTTTACCCAAACGCGAAACACGTATCGTGGTTTGAAACTCTCACGAAAATCCTTCTCATATTCCCAAAAATTAATACGCATAGATACAGGGTGTCCGGGGAATAACTGTACATACTCTTACCAGATATAGAGTTGGACTAGCTGGTTACGGATTGACTATAAAAAATTAATTTCTGGATTTCCCTAGAAAGCTACAGGGTGATTTTCCAACTTCATGGAAATACTTAGATCATCATAAAATCCAAACTTATTGACGGATATTATTGAGACTTGGGAGGTTATTGACACATGCTAAGGTCAAGTCAGAAAGATACCAATTATTTCATTATTCCAGGGCCGGACTCATTAATATTCATTTAAAGTATTCAGGGCAAAAAAATCACTTTGTATTTCAAATTACAAATAATTGATTCGTTTTTTAGGAAGAAGCTAAATTATGCTCCAATTCTCGGTATCACTCAAAGTTGTCACATCAAGAATTATTTTTTTATGAATTTTTGAATTTGGATAAAGTTCGAAAATATAAATTTTTCACCATGAAGAGAATTGAAAATCTCATGTTTGAATATAAAATGCGAATGTATTAGTAGAAGATTAACAAAAAAGTTCAGAGCTTTAATAAGCACTTCAATAACGAAACAATAACAAATGAAAAAAACTAAAATACAGTAAAGAGTACCTAATAAAAATAAAAATAGTAACGAATGAATTGCTGAGTCAACGATATTTCAAAAGTGGTTCGAAATAAAAACCATCAGCTTGTATACATTTCTCTTGCCGAATTTTCAAATTGGATACAGCCTTTCGAATTCTGAAATATGCTTCTGTATACCCTATACACATCACCAATTTTTTTTTCAAAATACCTTCATTTACTCCCTCAAAGTGAAATCCGCGTCTGGGGTAGCCACCCAGTATATCAACAAATTATTATAGTCTTCTTCACCTTCAGTGACTTTTTTAAGAAAATTTATTATTTATTTTCGACCTGCACAAGATGACTATGTCCTGTTCAGGTAAATAAATTGCAATTTTCGAACATTATCCAAATTAAAAAATTCATAAAGAAATAATTGTTGATGTGACAACTTTGAGCGGTACCAAAAATTGAAGCATAATTTAGCTTCTTTCTAAAAAGCTAATCAATTATTTGTTATTCGAAATACAAAGTGTTTTCTTTACCCTGAATATTTTAAATGGAGATTAATGAGTCCGGCCCTGGAATAATGGAATAATTGATATATTTCTGACTCAACCTTAGCATGTGTCAAGAACCTCCTGAGTTTCAATAATATCCGTCAATAAGTTTGGATTTTATGATGGTCTAAGTATTTCCATGAAGTTGGAAAATCACCCTGTAGCTTTTCAGGAAAATCCAGAAATTAATTTTTTATAGTCAATCCGTAATCAGCTAGTCCAACTCTATCTCTGGTATGAGTATGTACAGTTACTCCCCGGACACCCTGTATAACTCATTTACGAATAGTGAATATCATTCTCATAAATGAAGTCACGTCGGTCGTTATAGGTACCATCTGAAATCTGAAAGCTCGCCTCAGATCATTACGTTGCGGTCCTCAGCGGTCTGAACCTCCATCATGTTATCATTTATCATGTATACTGATTTCCAAGCAATCTACTGCTTTTTTATAATTTTCATCATTTGAAGCTTTGAAGGAAAAATTGAAATTTTTACTAAAAATCGTCACTATTGTAGAGCAAAAATGAAAGTGCTTGTTTCAATTGTTTTCTTATTTTTGGATTCTTCAGGAAATAAGAGGTACTGTAGCGAAAATTCAAACGACATAACTCAGTAGTACTTATACGAGGATATATTGAAAAATTCTTAGCCTTCCATAGCACCAAACAAAATTTCAATGTCAAAATATTTTATTACTCAACATATTTTACTCTTAACTGGATACATTTATTACAGCGAACCTGCAACGTCTCTAGACCTTTCAAAAAAAATGTTTCTTCTTGCTCTGCAAACCAGACCTCCACAGCTTTCATTACCTCCTCGTTGGAAGAAAATTTACGACCTTTTAAATTTTTTTCCCGTTGAGGAAAGAGATTATAGTCGGATGGAGCCAAATCTGGTGAATAAGGGGGGTGTTCAAGTATTTCAAACCCTAAATCACGAATTTTTTGCATGGCAACATGAGATTTATATACAGGGACGTTGTCCTGCAAAAACAAAACACCTTTGGATAGCATTCTGCGTATTTTCTCGTAGAGTGGTCAGTAATGTCGAATGTTTCAATTTTCAATCGAAAATAAAGCACCAGAAGCGTTCAGAAGCCACTGTTGCGTGATTCGACAAGTACTCAAACGCGCTTAACGGGTAGACACTCTCAAAAACCGATCTCGTGCAGAGGTGGTAGATCTTGGGCGTCCACTTTTCGGTCTTTCAGTCACGTTTCCAGTTTTTCGCTATCGATGGGGGAGCCGGAAAACTATGCTCAAAACTATGCTGGGTGGTCTATGATTAAGCTTCCACATACTTGAAAGCAACATCTCACTGATTACGTCCTGCCTGCGGATCATACCAATAGCCAAAGATTATAGAGTAGAAAGATGGGAAACGAGGCGACTAAAGCGATTTGAGCGCCATCTGTGTGTCACGCGTGTTTTTAAGACGCTAGGACTGGTTAAAATATTAATTTGAGTGCCATTTGAAGAAATATATGAAATTTTTTAAGATTTCAGACGTCAATTTTGATCAAAGAGGTTTTGAATGTTTTGATTGTCATTCCGATTTTTGTTTATCTGGCTCGTTCTAGTTGCTGATCTTTGAATTTGTTTGTCTTATTTCTTGGTGAAAACATCAAAATATTGTTCGAAAATTATTGAATGGTGAAGAAGGGTGGATCAAATAATATAATGTATTTTACGTGATTAAGTTTTTCACTCAACTAAGGAAAATGGAAGCGTAAGTATTAAAAGTCGTAACATGTGAATCGGTCATTCATTGATTCTAATTTTCAGTGCTCCGAAGTGGATAAAATTCTCAGGACTTGAAGACAATTACTTCAGCAAACACTACTAACTACACCATGTGCAATGAACATTTTACTGCAGGTCAATTGAGAACTGTTCATCGACGTAAATTGTTGTATGCAGAAAGCATCCCTTGCATGAACGGCCTATTAAGGGGAAATTATGATCTTTATAGGTCCATTCAATGATTCTCAATTGCTACTCTTTCAACATATACAGAAATGCAGAGGTTTTATTGATTTCCATTTGGGAACCGAGTGCTTGTCAAATTGTTGTTTGGAAAGTCAAAGTTTTATGAAATCTGTTGTGAGTGTTTTGTTCATTCATTAATCAATTTGTATATTGTGTCATGAAGAGACCATTCATAAGAAAATCATAAAAAAAAGCACCAAGAAACTATACTGACATACAGGTCTTGCATATGCCTGGTTTTTTTTTAAGTGTGGTTCTGAAAATTTCTTAAATAATACCTACATATGTAAGTAACTGGAATTTGTATGCTATGATGGTATATTGAATATTGGTTATTGGTTCATATTAATTTCTGATATATGTATATTTTACATATGCAACTAAGTTCATTAATTCAGAACAACCTTTTGTACAGAAACAACACCTTCGACATATAGCAGATCACCACCATATACTTTAGTGTCCTAGTTAAAGCTTCATTTATTGCCCACCATTTCAATTTTTGTAAATTTTTTATGAATTGCAAATAAACATATAGCACATCCAACAGCGTTTTTCCTTGATATCAATTGATTCCAAACAATGTTTAGATGAAAACTAACATCCTGATCAAAAAGCAAAACCATACTTTTATTTTGTCGATCAGGATGTTTGTTTTCTGATAGAAACAAAGTCAATATTGGAATGCAATACGAGAAATAGAATTCGAATTTCGCGCCCCTCAATTAAAAAACAGAAAACTTTTTGATAAAAGTTTTCCTGTATTGACAGTGCGTTTTTAGCGCCATCTCATTGTCACGCGTGTTTTCACTGGCCAAAATGTAGTCGGTTTTTAGTACTAGCGATATGAGGGCGTTTCCTATCTTTCTACTCTATAATCTTTGCCAATAGCTCTATTGGCTTCATCCGCACTAAGTTCATGTCTGGGCATTATTGCAAAACAAATTTTCAGATATTGAATCAAAGTTGATTGTATGAACGTAAAACAATAACTGATCCAAAATTCTTAGAAACGCAAAACGACAAGATCTTGCCTGAGACTGGAAAAGTTATCGAACTCCTCGTTCGATGCAAAAACATCAATTAGATATAATATAGGTTGAGCCTGACTCGTACAAATATTTTAACAGTAGATTCTTGAGGTCAAAAGACCTCACTTTTTTCCTATACCATATTTGCCGATTCAGCCCTGATAATAAGATATAACCATTTTAAGTTTTCATAATGAGCTGTGTGCAACCCCTTTAAAAACAAAATTATCTTCAGAATAACTAGCTGTAACACTTCACATCTGTGGATATTTTAAACAGAGATATATTCAGACAAAGTAAAACTTCAGAGAAGAAACGGCAACTTTTGAAACGGTCACAAAATTTCTGAATTTCCTCAATTTTTGTGGAGCAGTGTATTAATTGTTCAACACATCACATATAGGTCGCGTGTCTGTCATTGAAATTTTTGGCAGAAATGTCGAAAGTCATTTACATATTTATTTATTTTACAGGAGACACGGACCACGTAAGATTAAAGAGGTTGACATGCGATGTGCTGAGTTTTTCTGCTGGTGGTATTCAGCTCAATGATTCACTCTGTGCACTGAACTGCATCAGATTAGGGAAGTTGGGAGGGTATTGCGATAAGGGGACGTGCTTCTGTAGAGGATATAATGTTTGACCATGTACTTAACAGATTTAATTCTAATATGTTACTAACTGTAAAGAATTTGAAATTAGCTTGCTCGAATATACCGTAGATTCGGGTGACTTGGGACGATTTCGATATTCAACTTGTCATATTTCAAAAACGGTGATCTATTTTCATGTGAAAAAGAGGTTCGAATATGCTTAATGACTCAGACTATTGATTAGGATACATACCATGCTTCAGAATTCGGATATAAATTTTGAAAAAAAATAAATTATACTTGTCCCAAGTCACCCACTGAGTTGGGAGGCTTGGGACACAAGTTAAAATCCATTGATTCCTCAACTCTCAAATGGAATAAGTGATTTGGGACGGTGTATAGTTTTGAAAAATTAGAATTTGTGATTATATAGTTGAAATTCGGTAAGGAAATTAAATGATAAACCCCTATTACAGCGAAAGTGAATACAATGCAACTCAAATCTAAAAAAACGAAACAAAACAAGGGAACTTTGATTTTTTTCATGCTTTGGTGATTTCTTTGTGGAAAAAACGTAAATAATAATATCCTGCGAAAAATCGGCATATTTCCTGCTGCCAATGCGCCGCTTGTATCTATTCGGCATTGTCTCAAGTCACCCTGTGAAACAACAAAATAAATGAATGAGATCTGTGTTGCCGTTTGATTGTAAACAACTTGTTTCATGACATATCTAATATCCCAATATCCCACGTATCCAGAAAAAAATTATACACATGCACAAAGTGAAACACATCTACAGGACACTTTTGAAAGTATAAGGGCCATAAGAAAACGCTTTTATTTTCCTGAATTTGTTAACTTTTCCTGTCAATTCAAAAGCTCTGGTCACGGCAAACTCAACAGGAATTAATTGTTAAACTAACCGAAAAGACGCTACACAATCTTATAAGTGTGTCCCTTCTCTCATAAATGATAAGAAACAATGAAATCTGCAAGGGGGGTAATTGTCCCAAGTTACAGGACTGTCCCAAGTCACCCGAATCTACCGGTGTTGCAGACATGTTGACCCATTAGTCTGACACTAACCAGTGTGGGTTTCCTTAACCTGACAGTTTGAACATGATAACAAAGCATTTTTTCAAAATATCTCCCTCCCTGTACCTCTAATCGTTTCTGTATTCATGATGAAAGTTGTAGATAATAAAATTCTATACAACTTTGGTTTTAAGCAATTTTTCATACTCTCAACAGTTTCCGAGTTAGAGGGCGATAAGGGCAAGGAGCTTAGCCACACATGCGAAAGACCAAGGCCAATGTAGAAATAACCCAGTTTAATGTACATTTACGCGATATACATATCTCAAAAACGTTCAAACGTAGAAAAATTTTTTCGGACAAAATTTGTAGAAAATGTTATAGATACTCTACAACTTCTATAATAAATGTTAAGAAGGTTAAGAAGCCCTGGGGAGAAGATAATTTAAAAGAAAAATGATGTCTGTGACCTTTATGGCCAATTTTTATTGTTTCGGCTAGCTGAAACTATCAGATTATATTTTTTCCGTTATTCTTGAATCATTAGCTTGAAAATAAGAAAAAAAGCAATCGCGCTAAAGAATGTACACTTGACATATTTTTTTGCATCTTTGGCACCCTCCCACACATTTTCGTCACGCTTAAATTGTCAACGAGATAAAAGTATAGATACTCATAGATAACTATAAAATGATTCCCGAGTGATATCTAGATATGGAAAGATAATATAGCTATCTAGGAGAATATTGTACCATTCATGCTTCATTGGAAAATCTATTTTCGAATATGATTTTTCCTTTATTTTTGACTTCTTTATTTGTTCTGGTGCGAAGTTTGGATTACGAATTAGTGACAGATTACAGTGTGAATGATTGTTTGATGGTAAATAATGGTCAAAGACAGAATTACTACGCTCTGGATACAGATAAATTTCCTTATTGTGCCAAATATGAAGATAATGATGGTTCGTATTAAGTTTATTGTCGACTACTCTTGAAAAAAGCCTTTAATGTATCTTCATATAGAGGGTAAGTCTTTGACTCATACAAATATTTTAACAGTAGATTCTTGAGGTCAAAAGATCAAGATCAAGTTTTCATATACCTTTCTTCCCTAATCGACTCGGTTTAAAAGAAACAGGATGTTGAAAAACCATAAAAAATGTTATTTTTAGTCCCACAAACGGTTTTATCGGAATATAGTTTTTCATTCATTTGATGAATCTTCTTCAAACACAAGATATCACTCACTCCTTCTAGTTTTCTCATTATGAACTTTACGTACCATGAAAATAACAAAATTTCAAACAATCCAACTCTTGAAACTAAATCGCACGCTATTTAAGTAATATTTAAACGTTTTGTAAAATGAAAGTATTCTTCATATTTTCTCGTACAATGCGCCGTTTTCGAGTTATTTGATGTTCACACAGATCCACAGATTTGTAATGTCACAGATTCAGCTAGTTATTAAGAAGGTAATTCTGTTTTCCAGGGGTGGCACAGGTCATCATGAACACTCAAAATGGCTATATTTATTTATCAGGATCGAATCAGAAAAAATTGTATAGAAAAAAAGTGTTTCTGTTGACCTCAAGAATCTACTGTTAAAATATTTATACGACTCAAAGACTCACCACTCACCCTGTATACAATAAGTTTTTATTGCTTAAATTAACAATAGTTTGCTTCCGCTGATGAAAATATTGCTCCTACAGGAATTTCCAGAACGGGTGTGAAGGCAGCAACGGTTTTTTTATTTCGCTTTTACTATATAGAATATAATAATACCTGTTTCTCTTAGTTTTTTGTTAGAAATGGGTTATTCCGAACATGCTAAGCTGAACACGGTCTACACGGTGGAATATTTTGTGCATCAAAAATTACCCCCTACCAATACCTCGAAGTTGATTTATCATGTCACTTTAAAAAGTGTGTAAAAAATACCCGTTGCTTGGATTTTTATTTTTTGCATCAAAAACTACCCCCTACCAATTCTTCGAAGTTGAACTATCATTTTAAGTAAAAATGTTAAAAATGCCAATAGTAAAATAATTATGAATTTTTGAATTTGGCTTGAAGTGTTCACAGAGATTTCTAGTTTGTAGGTAGAAGATTTTGTTGAACAAATTATTTCACTCTATAACTCAATAAATCTAGTCAAATCTGAATTTTCAGACAACACAATAACCAAAATTTCATAAGTAAAACACAATTGTATTCAGTAATTCTCCTGATTAAGATTAAATTGAATCTTCAGACTCTCATCAGGTCTCACATTGGGTCACAAACTTGACGCACAAGGAATGAACAAATCGTATTTGGATTAATCTGTGATAATTTCAAAAAATTTTACCACTGAAAACGATAACATTTATTAATTAGATCTCCGCTTTCGTAGTGTTTCAGGTTTGTGACCAAAAAATTTAATTTAATTGGTAAAATTCATAATTACCGAATGAAATTTAATTTTTTTTCAAATTTCAATCAGACAACCGTGTTGTCTGAATATTCAGATTTGACTAGATTAATTGAGAATTAAAATGCATGCGGAAGTACGAGAAATACCTTGTTCCCTCTAGTTTTTTCTGCTTTTTTCGAATATGCTATCAAATTTGAGGAATTTTGATATACAGGTTCGTTTTTTTGGGTTGAAGCTTATTTACTAATTTTTTCTAGGCCGGATCTGAAAAAAATTCAGTTACTATGTCACTATGAACTACTACTTGAATATATAGGATAGTTTGAAAGTTATGGGTAATTGAAAAAAATTGTCCTCTATATCTTCCCTTAGCTATGACCCATTTACCAATAAATAAGCTTGTATGCATGGACTCTTTGAAGGTGAGGCATATTTTAAAGGAAGGTAAAACTGGTCTAAATATGTAGAACATTTCACCAAAAATCATCTATACAAAACTTTCAATTTTTGAAAAAAAAATTGAAAATAATTTCTGAAATAGATCCTAGTAATACGACCCTAGATCATTTGTTTTCTGAATAATCGCAAAGCAATGGGAATAACCTATCTTGTGTTGACTCTATATAACCATGTGATTTCGTTTAGAATATTGCCCAGCTTGATATGTTTACGTGGGAAAGAATGATATGGATGGAACTTATGATTATGGAATTTTCCCCATTATTCAGTGACAAACGACTTTAGGAAATTGCTCATTTCGATACCAACCGACAAAAATTCCTGTAAATTATTCATAAATTTTTTAACAATGGTGATCCCAATCTTCTTCTTGTTCGAACAATCGTCGTAAACATGGGGTGGAATAGGGTAACAATAATACCACTTTGTCAATATAATCACATATTCAATAAACTGTCTCAATTTTCTACACTTTTTTCACCTCAAATCGTACAACCAAATTTTTCAAGTAACCTGATGCAACTAATCAGATAGACTCGGTAGTACTGAACAATTCATCGTCAAGCCATATGTTTATGTTTTGTTTCGTTTTTCGGATGCCGGAGTCACCTCTGCTTCCACAGTCCCGTACTTGAAATTCAATGAAATTTTGTCGAACTTCTAGGGGTTGTAGCTCAGCCATCTTGAATATTTTATGTAGTGAAATGACTTATTTTGATGACCTCTAGCTTCTGCCACCTTTGAAAACACCCTGTAAAAGATTTTTGGTGAACTGATTTATTCTGATGAGTTGTAACTCCTGTAAAAAAAAGCCTCATCTTTGAAATCGCCCTGTATTTCCAAGTCGCAAAAATCCGTTAAATGCAAAATAAGAATATTTCGACGGCGACTGCGATGTTAGTCATGAACGAGCGTAGGAAATACAAGAGGTGTTGAAACATCTATAAGCAACTGTATACTGGTTTCTTGATCAATGTCCCTCATCGGTATAGTGTAGTGTCCCGCCAAGACTGCACCAAAACCTCACTTTCTCTGCAGACTCCTACACCAATTCAATCAAACTGGAAGAAACAATTGTTTCTTCCAGTTTGATATTTCCAACGTGGCTTGTTGGCACCTGGATTACTGTGTACTCCATTTTAACTGTATTTCCTGACTAAATGTCGTCTGACGACATTATTGGGAATTAATTCCCAATAATTGTCGTTCCAATAATGCGAGCTTGTCATGAACATTCGTACTAAATCCCAGAGAATTCGAAATACATCTGAACGCAACTGTAGACCGGTTTCTGGATCATTGTCCACTCATCAGTACAGTGTAGCGTTAAATATTTCAATTGTTGTTTCCAGTTTGATATTTCCGACGTGTTCGGTTGACAGTTGCAGTGGCAGCTGGAGTACTTCTACTCCATTTTCACCTAATTTATTATCGTAAAATCTCAATTTTCGGTATGTCAGTGATTTCTCCATTATTTAGTATATTGATCCGTTTTTTTCATTACAGTGACGAAAACTTGTGATCCCAATGATGATAAATCCTGTGCTCCTGGATTGAAATGTGGCGATAACAATAAGTGCGAGCTTGATTCAAGCTCTTGTTTCAAATACTATGCCGATATTGAAGGAAATGAAAATATTCTGGAATTATTGTGGACACCTGACTGCCAAGATGATGGAACGTGGGCCCCCAAACAGTGCAAAGGAGGAAGTGCTGGAAGGTGAATAAATAAGCACAGGAACCATTTAAATCCAGTCCTTTAAAACAGAATCGTACACTTTCCGTTTCGTTGTTCTTGCTCCTTGATTGTTAACGTGCGACTATACGTTTCTATGAAGCGTAACTGAACTACGCGACGCTTAGATAGAAATTTTCTCAAGTTTTTATAAGTACAACCGAGTGAGATTGGCACTCATGAATTGTCGTTTATGTCATAACGCCGTTGCCACAACTAATATCAATTTTTATTACGAAAATGCCGAAAGTGACAGGGTTTCAGGAAGTGCTATTTAGAATTCAGGTCCGCTCATTCAAATAGTTATACCCTGATATTCTAAAATCCACAATATGTCAGACGGTAGCGAACATATTCAATGTAAGAGAATTTATATAATGTTTCATCTGAATCTAAACGAATTATATTTCAGCTGAATATTTCCACAATCACAAAGATTGTGAATGAAGAGGATGACAATGAATTTCCTTCTATTGGGAGACCCAAAAAAGTGCTGGCATTTGAGTATTTTATGTTTGAGTGAATTGATGCGAAAAGTTTACTACAGAATTTTCGATGAATGTCATCGTAGAATAAGTTCCCGAAAATTGATTTTTCTATTTTACATTTAACTTGTCCTATACATCGTAAATGTCTTGGTACCAATAAATACCCAATTATTAACATATCAATGTATTAAGATGAACAGCCACAAATAAGCGCCAGTTGTCCTGTTAATTGTTTATTCATGTGAAATTTTTGTTCAAAGGTGAAAGAAATCTTGACTTGAAACTGCCTTCAATTCCTTTTATTTAATTATATTGATGCAAGATGATTTTTCTTGAATAATTTAACATTCTTGTAATTATCTGCCAATTCCTTCGAGAGATGCCCATTCCCAACCACTGCATCATATTCATTTCATCTTCGGGTTAATATTTTTGAAATCTACAACTGATGTAACGTATTCAAACTTTGGCCAATGAAGATAACGAACATTAACTCTCCTAAAACTAGTACATATTATGATATTATACTGATCTCTTGTATTTTCCATGCAAATAACTGGATTTGGTATGCCTTCAATCAGTTTGTATAAACTCCAATTATGTTCGTCACATATTTTCCGAAGAGATTCGACATTGTGATAAAATACGTAATAACAGAAACTTTTACGTAGAACGGGCAACATAGCGTTGATTTAAAACCCAAAAATGTTTTGACAAGCGTCCTAACCCCACATTTACGTACTATACAGAGTGAAATGTGTCAAATTTCCATGGCCAACCGAGTGCTAAAATGAAAGTGAATGGAGTATAGAGGGATGCGGTTTTGGCCATTATCCATCTTTTGAAAATCGAGGTCGGAAACTTGCCATCCATTTTTCCCTAGCTCTCACGGTTACAAAACCCATCGAATTTTGCCCACCCTGTACATCTCTATACATGGTCCATTACATACTTATTTCAGAATTCACATCCTTTGTTCTATATTGCAGGCTGGCACGTATCTCGTCCATCAATTCCTATTATTATTATTCAAATGCAGGCCCGCCGTAAGCGGGCGTGCAAGCCGTGCCCGGCACAAGGGCGGCACGTCCAGGGGGGCGCAAATCCAGTGAAATTGAAATTTTATTTGGAGGGGACAAACAACATGGTAAGCGGAGGGGGGGGAGAAAAAATGGGGGGGCGGTTGTCCAACTCCAACTGCTTTGAAATTTTGCCAACTGTCATAGAAACATAGAAATTTTGCCATATGCGATCGAAACTTTGCCAACTTCTTTGAAATTTCTCCAACTCCGTTCAACATTAGGGGCGGCAAGATCTCCCCATCCCCCTTAGAGAGACTTTTTCTCTGAAGGATCGGGAGGACAGGTGGCCAACATCGATAATTTCCGTATATCCACGGAATTCAATGAATTCACTTGCAGTGTTTCTTTCAGGTATATTTCCGGGAGGGACACTGCCGCCCCCCGAAGTTCCGCAGGTGCCCCCCCCCCCCCGGCGAAATACTGAGAGCGCCTAGATCCAGTTATGGCGTAAAACAAGATCGAAAAATTCACATAATCCGATAAATTGCCCTCCCGGAACTTCGAATTGCGCCCTCGGGAAAAATTTTCTGAAAGAAACATCGATTCAGAAAGTTCCTACGGCATCTCTGATTTTGTTGAATATTCTACGAGAAAGATTTGCAGATGTTCTTTTTCCCAAGATTACAACCAAGTAGTAGTAGTAGTAGTTGAATATTTTCAGTGTCGCCGTATCGTTTATGCCAATTATTGCATGTCATAAAAAACCAACTGTTACCAAATTGCGGCCTTTCTACCAGCCGAGTTTAGGTAGGTACGTTATTTTGAAGAGAAAATTACGAAAATAAAGATAAAAACAGAATGAGGGTCTTTGTCGGAATATACACCCCCTAGGATCAGTTGCATTTTGCATTCGAAATTGAAACTTGTCGCTTGTCTATGATTCGATTCGAACAGTTCCGTGGTGTATGTATGAACAGTAACGATCAAAAATTAAATTCCAATTATCAGTTCAGGCCCCTGGCTAAAACTTGCCACTACCCCCCCCAGAATTGCTCTCTGGATACACCCCTGATGTAGCGCCCTATTGGGGGCGGCATAACAGTATTTGCACGCGGGCGCTCAGACAGCTAGCGGCGGGCCTTTTCAAATGTTAATGCTATTATAAATACGAGAGATGTACTCTTAAAATCAGGAATTCAATAATTTCCACTTTTTATTTCAGGTGTTTTTGTTATGACAAAAAAGGAAAGAGGATTTTTGGAGATGCTTTCAGAGAAAACAGCGCCAATATGACTTGCGGTAAGAAAATTTACTTAATCTTACTTCAAAAAAACATAGTAATCATATGATTTAGAATTATGATTGTGATATGTATAATATTCACCTACAATGTAAGGAACTGTTCAACTCGCATCAGCAAATTCACATTTTTTGTGTGTATTACCAAGCAGAGGATCATGAAAATACTTTTGTCCATATAATCATCCTCATCAGTAATTATTTGGCGGTTTTAAGTAACAGTAGGTTTAAAGAAATCAGCAAATATAATTCAGGAAAAGATGATTTCATTTTTGCAGACTCAGAAAAGTTTGAACAGAGAATCAAAATTTGATCAACAATTCCATATCGATCTATTTTAAATCGATAATTTTGTATCAGTTTATGACAAATACACTGCGAAAAAAAATTAACGCACATTATGGAAATCTCGAATTTATTCTACAACTGAAGGTGTTCTAAATGATAATTATTTTTATCAGAATTATGCATGCATATGTTATCCACTTTTAACGGTTTTCTTCAATACAGATGTTTTTTCCCAGCAGGAATAAAAAAAGATGATACTATATCAGATTTTGAATGTATTGGCTCCATTCTAAAATCAGTTGTTCTCGATCAATTCTAGTGATCAGTAGTTTTTCTTTCGTTTGATTTTCTACACTCGATCGCTATGTAACGCGAAACACACAATTTGACAGAAGAGGAATGTGCCCAAGCGGTAGTTTTGCGAGAAGAAGGATGGACATACACAAGAATTGCAGAAAGGTTTGGAGTTTCCCATACAAGTGTATCCAGAATGTTGCAGCGATTCAGGGAGACAGGTATGAATGTCCGAAGACCAGGACAGGGTAGACCACGGGTAACAACTGCCATTCAAGAACGTTACTTGAGAGTTTCTTCGTTGAGACAAAGGTTTGCAACCGCTCGCCTCCTTCAAATTCAGCTTGAGCAAACTAATGAGGTGCAAATTAGCACTCAGACAATAAGAAATCGCCTCAGAGAATATGATTTAAGACCTCGTGTCCCGGCAAGAGGCCCAGCTCTTACCCCAGCCCATCGATTTTGCGCGAGAGCATATCCATTGGGAAGAGGCCGATTGAGAAAGAGTTCTCTTCACAGATGAGTCTGAGGTTTGGGACAACCTCAGTAGAAGGCTGAGAAGTTCAGAAAATCATCCAGCTATATAGTCTTAATGAGTTAGGAATCCAACTCGGAGAAATCTGGGAAGGATTAGCTAGATCAGAACATTTTAAGATCACTCATTTTGAGTATGAACCGTCGTTGCCGAGTTGTAATTAACGCAAGCGGTGGAAATACTAAGTATTAAATCACTTATCAGCATTTCAGTATTTTGAAAATTGTTCATTTCTCTTCTTTCACATAAGATTCGGTGATATCCTGAATTTTTCTTCCATTTAATGTGTATTGTTTCGTTCAAAACCTTCCCTAAAGAACATGAAAAATAAGTTATAAAGTCAATGTAGAGTTAACTTTCATTAAAATTGAGATTTTCAGAATGTGCGTTAATTTTTTTGCGCAGTGTATATACGTCCATTGTCCATTCACTGATTCTCAGCTTCTTCCATATATTCGAGAATGAAAAGATCAAATGACAATCCGTTGAACAGGCAATCGTGTAACAAAGGAAAAATTTATCAACAAAAAATTGAAATGATTGTCGAACTTTAGCAATGGACTTTTGTTCGATCTCAATGACATAAATCATAAACTTTTCAAAAATAATTCCCATCGGTAAAATCTGAAATGCTATTTTATATGCATCTGAATACCTATTATTATTTTCATATATTCATATTGAACTCGATTACTTTATTGAGTTCAATGGGCGCAAATGGCTTGAGCGTGTAAAGAGGCTTTAACTTAAAAAATACACCGATCTAAGTGGCAGATGACGTTCACCTGGTCACCATCTGCCAATTCAATTGGTTCCTTTCTTAGGTCTAAAGCTGCCTACAGATTATTCTAACGCACAAAAATGTAAAATAGGATTTTGCGTGGAAGCGTCCAAATTTGAATCCTATATATATACATGTTAGATTTTTGAATCATGCGCATTATGACTGGTCCTACGTCACGTCAGAGTCAAAGATTATAGAGTTCTCTATAATCTTTGGTCAGAGTAATCTATAGGCATCTTAAGTTCTTAGTATCTAAGTACATTTTTGAAACTAAGGATTGAAATTATCTTATTCTCATTCAGCTTGCAGTAGAAGAAAAGCAGAACTTCTCGACTCTTCAAACCCCAATAAAAGGACTTATGTGAGTTTCCATTGTGATTATCAAGGAAATTATGAAGAACTACAATGCGACAGTGGTCACTGTTGGTGTGTAGAGCCCAAAAGCGGAGAGCCTAAATCAATGTTAGTTCCTGAAAGTGCAATGAAATACTTACCATGCTGTAAGTAAAAAAGGGTTTATTCAATAATCATTCAAGGTTTTTCAATGAGTCCAACAGTTTAATTGTACATATACAGGGTAGGTATATATTGTTGACATTAAATAAATAAATAATTATACAGGGTGGTTACTGATCCTGAATAACCGAAGCATAGGATGCAATAAGATATTTTTAGCGACTTACTGCTATCCAAATTAATTAACCAGAATACGTTCCTATAATAGTTGTTTATATAATTGAAAAAAATATTGAGATGATACAGAGACGAAATAACTTCAGAAAACATCAATATCCTGAACTCACGACAAGCATTTAATTACCTCTTTTTAGGAGTGCATAATTTTTGCCAATCGTAAGTATATTTCTGACCACTCCTCAACTTGTATTACAGCTAATAAACTGCAAGGTTCCCAATATTTGAGAAAGTGTGAATCCCAGGCCTATGCACAAACAAAATTAATAGAGATAATGAAGAGATATGGTACTACTTCTCCAAATATTCAGATAATAGCTTGTGGCAATGATGGTAGTTATGGACCATATACAATACAAAACCCATCGTAAGTTGTAATTAAAAATTGAAATGAACTGAAATGTTGCAACAATAGTTCTTTCAGAGTGTACTGTGTGAAAAGGAATAACGAAAAAATGTCCTACCACCAAGATATAAAACAGCTAGGAAAAATTAATTGTAGTGAGTATGAAGGATTATAAAACCCCAAAAACTTAAGTTCTAATATAGTTGTAAATCAATTAAAATATTCCTCCAAATCCTCATAACATTAAATTTTAACAATAAACAAAAATAACCCTATATATACTTTTGAAATAGTGATACACACTTTTACCCTACATATGTATTTTAGATTGTGCTCATGATTCAGACTTGTACAGTCAAATAGGAAAGCCATTCTCTTTAGTCTGCAGTGATAATGGTAACTATGTGCCCCTTCAAAGTATTGTGGAAGGAGATAAGGTGAAAAGATTTTGTGTGGACAGCGATGGAAATAAGAAAGTGGACAATGTAGATGAGGACCAAACAAATGAATTTTGTAATAAATACTACGATTGATTGAAATAAAATTTAATATCATCACTCATCCGGTTTTTAATTTCTTGTTATGTTCTACTTCCATTGAATATACTCGTTTTTCATTCTCATTACTGTCCTCATCACTTGATTCTTCATCATCCATCTCTTCAGTGATATCTAGTTGAATCAAATATAGCACAGTTCTTTTAGATCTGCATAACTACCAATCTGAGATACTTACCGTTTGAACTGGCATTGTTTTTATTCAATAAGGATGTAAGTTCAACGTTAACTGCTTTTTGAATGCTAGAAAGCGATTTGTGGAAACTTTGCCAGTCTTTTACATCTTCAACTGATTGTGTGAATTTTTTAGAAAATCCATTAATACTATTAATTTTGACTTCTATATAGTACATGTTCATTGTTCATTCACCTGAAGATGAAAATAAATGTAAATATTTATGTGAATAAATAAGTTAGGTTAGGTTATACTCAAATCATAGACTGATAAAACTTATATTTATATAATATAATATATTTCAATAGGGCATTTCGGACTTCGGATAATCCCAGAGATATATCTCTGGATAATCCATAGCCTACTAGAAGTAGTAGTAGTAGTAATTCTAGTAGGCGTTAAGAACTCAACGTACATGAGAGAGCTACTCCGTGGCCAATACCGATCGCACCTTGTCGCTACCGATCATAATTTTCTTTCTATGAGCGGTGTTCTTAACCTCAACAAAAGTAGATCAAAAATAAACAACTATAACTGATAAAAATAAATAAATATGTATAGTTCGGAAGATATTAGAAGGGGAAACAAAATAAAGCATTCTAAAAACGAAATCCTGAAAACCACAGTATCAAATTACTTACAGAAAAGGAATTACAGTATATTGAGTCCAGTAGATGTTCCCAAAAATGAACTGCAGATTTACTCTTCTCTTGAAAATGAGATAAGTAACCCGAATTCGGTTCTATATAGGTGCTATAACTGTGATCCTGTTATAATTGATACAAACTTCTCAAAATTCTTAAACTGGATGAAGGAACTGGAAAAAGAGGATAACATTACAGATCTGGAGCAACTTGTAGGACCGTTATTTTGTCATTTATATCTGGATATTTTACAAGGAGGTCATCCTGAAAAAGCAGCAGCTTTCTTCTTGAGTCATTTGGCCAATGTAGAAAAAGTAAATCAGGACACTTCCATTCAAGTTTTAATAAAAACATTATCTGCTGAGAATGGCTCAGATCACCTCACGCAAGAGTTCAGATCCAACAAATATTTTCTCCAGTTAACAGAGCATTCTAAACAGCAGTTGATGAACTTTGTTAAGACAAATTGTCATGTCATCATTTTACAGGAATTGCAAACATGGTTTGAAATTGAAGTCATGAACAGTGAAGTCATGAAAATGGACTCGCAATCAGACTTAATCCCAAACGAGTGTTGTTTAAATTCTAAATTTCTTAAAATCCTGAATGCAACAGCAGATCTAGAGAATAGTAATTCGAAAAACATATATTCAGTTAGTGTTTCTAATGTTATTTCACAAATAAATTGTGGTTTATTGAGTAGATATCATGGATGGTTTGTTTATAATCAAGATAACTTGGTTTATGTGAATACTCTGCATAATTTTAATAGTTTGAATGAATTCTCGAATTCTCAATCGGTTAGATTGAATGGGCATTCTTCCAAAGTTTATGCACTAACTTTATCTAAAAATTATTTAGTGTCTGGTTCAAGTGACGGTAAAATATGCATTTACAATAATGAAAATTTCGAAATTGCCAAGGAATGTTTAGGACATACTAGAACTGTGTATCACCTGAAAATAAGTAGTAATGAATTTTATCTGGCCTCAGCTTCCGAAGATAATACGATACGATTATGGAATATTGAAAATGGCCAATTCTTGAGAATTTTTGTGGGACATCAACAAGCAGTCATATGTTTAGATTTCCATCCTAATTGTCTTTATTTAATTTCTGGTTCTTGTGATAAAACTATTAGGCTATGGACGATAGATAATGCTGCATCAATAAGACTATTACACGGAAGTGAGGGAACTGTGAGATGTGTATCCTGCCATCCCCTAGGAAAAATTTTAGTTAGCGCCAGCGATGATCAGTGCATTAGAATTTGGGACATTCTGACAGGAAAAATTATGTCAGAAATGAAGTGCAGGGAAACGTATTGCAAGAATTTACAATGGAGCAAAGATGGAAATTCGTTGTGCGGCGCTTTTTCAGATGGAACTGTGAGAATTTGGGATTTGAAAATTCAGGACAATAATGTTAATTTAGTTCCAACGCAAGTTGCCAATTGTGCGAGTAATATTTTAGCTGTCGAGTACTGCTTTGGTACTTTTGGGATCCTCACTACTGAACCAAACTCGTAAATTGAATGAAAGATGATTTTTACGAAGAATTTATCATATTTATCTTCAAGATTTAATGTTTTGTTCAGTAAATGTTAAAAGGGAAGCATGTTTGTAATTTCCGATTCTTCAGGTGGTTGGGAGTGGGACTACTCTGACAGTACAAAATTTCTTGAATTATTAAAAAAATTTTGAATTTATCATTCACTCAAATTTCGATCTTTTCTATGTATTAGAATAAAATTATGTAGTACAAACTGAAGTATGAGTTTGAACATAATATGTGATATGTTTTTCCAGAAAAAAATTCAAATAAATATGTTAAATCTTTATATAATTGCAACCTAAAATAACCTAACCTTCCACATGTATCCAGCATAGAAAGTACACAGATATCGGAGTTGCCTTCGATAGCCTTTTATAGAAAAATCTTTTCTTTCAAATGTTATTAAAATTAGAAAAGTCAGTAGATCTTCTGAAAAATCTTTGTACATGACAAAAAGCTTTGAATTCAGTACATTTGAGGATCGCAACCTTTCGAACATAACTGCGCATTCCTACATTATCTGTAGTGTGTTTCAATAAAAGTGTTTAATTTTATGATTTTTATTGAATTAGGTACAGCAGGGGTCAATAAACCATGTAAAATTCAATATAAGTTTTGGATGAGAATTTGTTCAAAATTAAATCTAAACGATCTGTGGTAATTTTTCTATCAAGGATGGATCATTTTTCAACTTCTTGATTTCAAGGTATACCTTTAAAGATGCCTGAAAAATAAGTCATTTAAATTTTTGATATCAATTTGAATGCTAAAAATTCTCACATAAGTATCTGTTGCAGCATAAATCATCTGCTCTTTGCTCAAAGGTATGACACCCCATTTACTCATTCTTACTTTTTTGTCTTTACTGATTCTCATATTCAACTAAAAAAATAAAAATAATTCATATAAAAAAAGCAGGAATCGTCCAGGGTTCTATTCTTGGTACTGTTCTATATTCCAAATATAAAATATAGGATCTAAAACAACCAAAACAAAATCTGCATTGCATTGGCAATGTAGGATAGTGTTGACAACATAAATTGTGAGAAAATGCTCCGTTTTGTGCGAATTCAGTTGGAGCGAATCAGAGCTTGACCTCACTCTGTTATTCAATACACACAATTGATTCATCCAGCAATAAACATCAATAAGAAATTAGTGAGAGTTGAAAACTTACTAAATATTCAACTAATGCTGCAAGGCTCCATCTCCTAGAGAATGATAGTACGTCATTAGCAAATACTCCACAGTCTATACAATTCTCAATTATTTTCTCCACATCTGTAACTTTAAAGTCTCTGGCAAGCTTTCTTATGTCACTGAAACAAATCGCCCTACTGTTTCCTCTAATTGGTTTAAATAATAAACAACATAATTTTCATCTAAATAATTTCCTACTTGAATTAATTGATAAACTTGTTCATCATATAACCATTCGAAATTATAACAATAAAAATAAAGAATCCCAAAGAAGTAGGAAAATGATATTTTTTGCAAAGTGAGAATTGTCTTTCTCGACAAAATTAACTTACTTTTTAATATTGTTACCTGTCAACCGAATTTTTGGATGAGCCAAAAGCTCACATAAACCTGCTGGTAAATTTTTCATTTCACTTACATGTAAGAGATATGTTATGTCTAAATTTGGTGAAATTTGTATTAATGCAGTTTTTCCAGGCCCTGTTTTGAAGCTGAAAGGCCATTCCATATCAAATCCAATAACTAATATTTCTTCACTTTGTTTCGCAACTTTCCTGTGAAATTACCAGAAGTTAACATTTCTATATATTACAGGACCAACTGAAGGAAAAGAAATAATTTTTCTCATTACATACGAGTACATACAATAATTCATCACAAGCCATAGCACACCCTATCAAATCAGTCTCGTACACAATTTTTCCAATAAATTCAATATAAGGTAGGGTATCCTTGGAAACTTTAGGTATTTTCTTATTCTGAAAAATTATTATTATAATTGTATACAGTGAATATTTTAATGAGCTGATTCATACATTTGCTTCTCTTTCCTCAGGTGTTACCGCAGAGCGTAATCTCATTCTAGGCTGGAATGTTTCCATATTTATTATAATTACTATAAGTTATAACGGAAACGGCAATTACAATCGAAATTAAACTAATTTTTTAAATGAATGAAAAAATGAAATCAACCTCATTCAAGTGAAATCCCGCCAAAATTTGTGATTGGCTGAATCAATTAGACCATAGAGTTGTTACTCTTTACCCATTGACATTTTATCTTTGGCATTGGCCACCTTTAGCGCTTGTAGCCTGTTGGAGGTACAGTGACTATATACTCCCCAGGGGAGTATATAGTCACTATACTCCCCAGGGGAGTATATAGTCACTATACTCCCCAGGGGAGTATATAGTCACTGTAGGTGGAGGAAATTAAAAACGTACTACTCATTTAACTCTAAGTTCCTTTAGAGTTCAATGGTACTACTCAAGTGAACTCAATCTTTCTGAGTTCTTTTGATTTGATATCATACATTTATTGAAAATTGCTTTCTACTTTGTTATATGTTGTTTGTGAGAATTGAATGCTTGGAAGTTGTGTTGTTTGAAATTTTTGAGATTGACATTCTTTATTTGAGCTTCTATTGTAACAGATGTTAAGAAATTTTCTTGAAAACTTTTCATAGCGAATATTGCCCTATAAGTCAATGTCACTAAAATATTTTTTCACTCGGCGAAATGTGCTTATACAAGCGAAGCGCTACGTTTTTACACGGCATATCTTTGAGTCATGGAGGTCTTTTCCTACCACAATGCTTTGAATAATTTATTCAATTCGGCATAGTCCAGTACGTCGAGATCAAAAAGAGGTGTTTGAATGCAAAAGGTGGGGTAGTAGCGATTTTTTGGTATATTGTTAGGAAGTATTTCAGATTTCACCGAAAATGTGTGCTCAATGGGAAGTGGAAACTACTCTCCATAATGTAAACATTCAAAGGACTTTCGCATCAATTGAATGGAGCAAAGCTTTCGTTTGAATCTCCTCAATGTTTGGTATGCTGTGATTTTGACCTCCATGGCAGCTTATTATGAAAATATGGACACAAAAGATCATATGACTATTTTTCGGGATATAAGGTATCAAAACTGGAGAGTGAAGCTTTCGGCTCAACGCCTGTACGATCTTCTGTTGAAATTTTCAGTTTTATGCTCCCAGGTATGAAAAAGAAATTTCAATCCTATTTTTATTTTATTCCAACTACCAAGGAGAGTAGAGAGGAGAACGATAGCAGTAGTAAAAAAGTGTCTCCAAAATCATGGAAATAGCAGGCGCTGCGATCGCGAAGAGGTTTCAATAAAAGGCGAGAATTTAAGCGTCAATTTGTCACCGACTAATCAAGTAGTGCGAATTTGCTGTTTTCTATTTAGAGTTTTTGAAAGAACAGAATAATTTTTAGTCTATAAATTGAATTCAATAAACAAACCACCGTTTTGCACGTGCTCAAGCGTCGAGAAGTAGATGGATTTATTGTTCTTATAGTTCAATCATTCTGTTATTAGTTCTTCTTAAATTTTTCCATTCATTCCATTTCTAATTTGTTAATGGAAAAACAAAATATTCTTTAACAAAATTTTTTATTACTAAATCGTGGATATAGTGATAACTAATATTTTGCATATATTACAGTTGAAACAATAAAAAAAATATTTTTACCTATAAATAAAATAATAAAAAGTGTTATGGTGTCAGTACACACGATGATCTGGTATTAAGATATATACAAAAAGGTTAAATTTTTCTACCCCGGTTCTGATTCTGTCAATTGCAACAATGTTGAATGGAGGTAGGGGGAAAGGGTGACTACTGCAAAATTTTAAATCAGTCTGTTGATTAGTTCCAGATTTATTGAACTTTGAAATTTCACTCAACATTTGTTTTTCACTCTGTATAACCTAAACGAAGGCCCTCAGACAATTAAAATGTCTTGATATAAAGCCCACCTTGGTGCATTATTCCCGGTATACCCTGTATAATGAATTCAAACTGGAAAAGCAATTTTAAAGTATTAAATTCTCGCAAATACATAACCGTTAATAAATGTACGATCAAAGCAAAACAACCCTCTTATAGCTTTTGTAAGTTGCGGCACTAAGTGACTTTGAGATGAACTTGAATTTTCAATAAATATATAGATTGGTCGGAAGATGGACCAATCTTACAATAAAGGGCGGGATGATAGGCCTATGTACCGTTTTGTGAATAGAAAGTAAATAAAACAACAATATAAACCAGAACTTTTTATTTTCTAATTTTTTGCTTTTCCTCCATTTCTTCGAAAAAGGCTTTGGAAGACTTTGATGTCTTTTTACTTTGGTCCATCTGTGAAAAGAACAATGCTGATTAGTTGCAATTAAAATTTAAAATCGCCGTATAAACTTTTAAAATTTGGAAGTACAACTTACCTTCTTTATATTCGGATCTTTATTTATATCACTCTTATCCTTTTTTACATTCATGTTCCTTTGTTTGGCCTTTTTCTGCCTTCTTTTGCGTTTTTTATCCGTTTTTGAAAGCTCACTCTCACCTGTAATAAAAATACGAGATATTATTTCCTACTCAAAGCAATCGAAATAAAGATTCGATTATTTCAATAAAAATATACAATCATTCATCATCTTGGAACATAGAACAAAGAATGGAAAATATACATTTGTTTTGTCCAAAGACTGGAGTGAGTGGCTTGTACATTGTAAAAATAACCAAAATAATCAAGCTAAATTAGCTAAAAATTTGATTTTTGGCGAAAACGGTTCATAAAATTTACGTTTTTCATTTGTATACTGTTGTAAAGAATTTTCCAAGACCTTTTAAATGAAGTATCACTTAACCCCTCTTCCATATTCAATTTTGAGGGGTTTAAGTGACCCTGCTCAGGGGGTTGCTTGATTCAAGACTCAAATAAACGTCAATAGATGTCTCCCAAACAAAATCATTCCACGTGTTTCGGGAAATTTTTCCAATCACTAAGGTATAAGAAATATACGGGGTGGCTCGTCTGAGATGGAACACTCTGTATATTTCAACAAAGAAGGGCGATTATGTGAGCTGCTTCGGTTTCCCCAAAAATTAAGAAAGGAAGCTTGTGTTCAGTTATAGAGCATACATTCTAAATGATGATTCAATTTTATTGAAAATTTCAAAAAGAGCGAATCAAAATCTATTTTATGCAAACTGACAGTTTATAACATTGAGTTGGATTTTTATTATTCAGAATTCTCAGAAACTTGTCCTTATAGGCGCAATTCAACATTCATCTCAGATTCACTTTCCTCAATTTTCGAAAATTTATTAATTAATGATTATGTTAAAAACAATGTTGTATTGTATTTGAGTATATTTCGTTCATTCAAAGAAGTTTATTATGAAAAATGTGTAACTGATCTTGTACACTCGCTCGTAGAATTATTTCATGATCGGTTTTATAACTTCATTCCCACAATAGGGAATACTCCTTCTGACGAAATTGATGTTTTTTTATGAAATAGCTTTGAAACGTCACATTTTGAAATAACCATTTCAACCGCTTCCAAAAAAAAATTATTTCAAACACTTAAAAATGAAAAATAAAAATGGGTATTTAAAATTTAAAGCGTTTCATTTCGATTGGACAAGTTGGCAACATCGACTGAAATATGCCTTGATAATAAAGGACAACAAATACATTATCTTGATGAGATAGACAAAGATGGCTGTCTATGAAGTCTGCGGCGAACGAGGAAGGTCGTAAAATTTTATGGAATTTTTATGGCCGGTTGCAGTTGAAGCTCGCCAGTAAGTACGGGATTGTAAATCAACAGCTGCTATTTTATAAACAAGCTGATCGGACATTGTTCTTTTCATTGTCTAGTAGGTGCTGTTGCCAAATCGTAAACTAGAAACGAAACGATTTAAATTTTGAAACCCCATATTTGAAGTATGATTTTGAATAGTTTTCGCGGTGCATTTGAAAAAATCATGAATGAAACTCATAATTATTCAGTATGCAGTGATAACCCAAATTGAGGAGAATTCCCTATTGTAAACATTCCGCACCGTTTTTATTCCGTTTTCTGTTCTAAAAACGATGTCGCACCGTATAAAACATCCTGAATTGGAAGATAACCGGGTTTTTTGTTCGCTAGCACAGATAGGTCCAAATTAAGACGCAAATTTTACCGCATTTCGACAGCCGGGGCACATCTGATTTCCGCACTCCCCCTGTGGGTATAAAATCAGATGTTCCCCCGCGGGTCACTTCACTTCTAATCAATCGCCGAATTTAATACGTTATATCTGCCGTGTCAACTGCTTACACACCCGCCGTCTCAAAACTTACTTACTTACTTGAGAATTACTATTGAGAAATTACCATTTTTGTTCCATTTTTTTTCTGAGGGAAAGTTTAGAATTTACTATTTTTATTTTGTTTGGTTTTCTTCTGCTACTGTTTATACATTTATATATTGTTGTGTTGGGACTTCAGCCTCCATCTCCACCCCTCCTATACCACAGTCTGAGTTCCACCACCAAAGTCAATGAAGTACCCTGCTGGTGTAGATACCCGGGGGGTACAGAAGGCACTTTGGGGTGGCTACCCTTCCTAGAGTTTTCCCGTTCGTTCCCGTTTCACCCCTACGGTTAGGGAAGCACTCTGCTGGTGTGGATACCCGGGGAGTGCCGAACGCGCCTAAGGGTGAGCCGTCGTAATTCTGTGCTGTCGTATTTCATCCCCTAACCTGGCTGAGGCCCAATAACCTGTCCGTCAAGTGTGCGTCTTAAGTTCTGGCTGGCGAACGCCAGTCTTTCACTGTACGAATTTTACAACAGTGCCATTTGTGTTTCCTTGTACGAGTCGACAAATATAATTTGTGTACGTTGTTTTTGATTTTCACTGGTTGTCCGAGGAACCTTGTCTTCGGCTCGTACCTAGCAGGGTAGGTTTGCTATTTTCCCTTCAAACAATAGCTGGCGCTCGAGTACCCCGAGAAAAAGACGTTACAAGTTTATAGTTGTTTTTCCCCAATTTTGAAGATTGCTTGGCGAAACTGTATTCAATGGAGGAGTTCCCTACATGTTGGCCAACCTAGAAAAAGGTCTACCAACGAAGAATGATTGCTTTCTAACGAAACCTACTTCATTCTTTCCGCAATGATCAAATATATTTATGAAATTCTACAGAGCTTTCTAGAGTTTGCTGTTGAAGAGAAAAAAAGATTTTCATAACCTCGATTGCTGATTGGTTGAAATTTATGTTGGTATTACTACTTCATATAACAATTGACATATTTCATTGGCAAATGTCATTTTTACTGATATATATAATATTAATATTGTCAATGTGCTGTATAGCTTACAAAATACAAGAAAACAAGAATGCGTTCAAGGAAAGATTGTGCACATAACCAAAACTTTGCCCATAACCTAACAGATTACTTTTTCCTTCTTGACATTTGCCAACGAAACATGCCAATTGTCACAGAAGTAGTAATACCAACATAAATTTCAACCAATCAGCAATCGAAGTTATGAAAATCTTTTTTTCTCTTTAACAGTAAACTCTAGAAAGCTTGGTAGAATTTCATGATTATATTTGATCATTGCGGAAAGAATGAAGTAGGTTTCGTTAGGAAGCAGTCATTTCCTGTTCTTCTTCTTCAAGTGCCATATCCGCGGCGGATGTCGGCAACCATCATAGCTATCTTGACTTTGGAGACAGCGGCTCTAAAGAGATGTTTTGAGCTGCATCCAAACCACTCTCTCAGATTTCTCAGCCATGAGATTCGTCTTCTTCCTACGCCTCTTTTGCCTTCTATTTTCCCCTGCATTATTAATCGTAAGATATTGTACTTCTCGCCTCGCATTATGTGTCCCAAATATTGCAACTTTCTCTCCTTGATGGTACGTTCAACTTCTTTTTCTTTACCGTTGGTAGACCTTTTAGACCATTTTCTAGTTTGGCCAACATGTAGGGAACTCCTCCATTGTATTAATTATTATCAATTTCAGGTTGATAAATGTTATGAAGTATTAGTATTTATGAAAAAATTCCGAATTCAGCTGATAAAAGAAAGCAATATTTTTTGATTCCGAACTTCTTGGCTCTTTACTCGATCATTATAGAAGAAATTGATTATATTGAGAGCTATAACTATGATAGATAGCCTTTTTAATTATATACAATGGCTGAAATTGCAATATTGATGCTAAGAAGACTTGTCCAAGTTGAACTGGAAATCGGAAATGATTTTCTGAATGAATTTTATGTGAGTGTTATCCAAATTCATATGTATTGTAACGTGGTCACCTCGGAGAAAACTTATTTCGAGCGCCAGCTATTCTTTTCACTAGAAAGAATAGCAAACCTACCAGAGTACCTGCTAGTCGGAGACGGAGTTCGCTGTTATCTAGGGTGGTAGCGATAACGAAGTAGTCAAAATCAAATTATGTACTAGTTTATTCACACCTTCGGAAGCTGATTATATGTAAAACGGAGATATGTGTAGGTATGAAAACATACATTCGGGAAATTCTATCCGGTCACGAGCACTTTATAAAGTTTATACTTGGGTGCAGTGAAAAAAATCAAAGGTTGTTCAATAAAATGCGCCAACCAGAACTGACGAAATGGATACTAAGGATGACCTCGCGAAGTGAAATGACTTGCTATACGGTATCGGGATGTAATTAATGAAAGAAACACAACCAGGGCGGATCTATTCGAGACTTTTATTCGCTACCCCAAGGGCTAACGCTCCATGACTGATAGCGAAGAAAAGGTCTATTTTCAGCGCAACTACGGGATTTCACTGACGACGAGCGGTATCTCTTATTCTCTACCCCAAGGGCTTACGCGCCATAACTGATAGCGAAGGGAATAGTCAGACTCGCGAAACAGGGTATAGTACGATAAAATATAACAGAAAGCGATACAGTACAGCAGTGTCAAAGAAGTAACCGGTGTAGGTCTAATTAAGAAACTGAACGGTAAAGGCGGGGACCTACCTCCTTTATTTCAGGCACTCGCGGAAATCAAATGAAAAACTAAAAATTAATTCCTAATAGCACTGATACTCGCAACACAAAATTATTTTTAAATTGTTGAACGGCTTGTCGTGCACACAATTAACGTCGAATCGCAGAAAAGTACGGAGCGTAAAAGAGTCAAAGTAAAAGAGCAGAAATCAAAAAGTAAAAGAGACTGAAGTAACAAAGAATCAAAAGTAAAAGTGACCGTCGCATGGGAAAATCTGTTTTTATTGGCAAATCCCCCCCACACGTTAAAAATCTGAAAATTCCAGAATGCGGCAAGAATGAAAAACGTTGTCAGCTTCAGTTTATCGCATATCAACATCAGAAAAACGTCGAAATCTTCAACGGCATGCAAGAAAAACAACGTTAAACACAGATAAACGGTTTTTTACATTTACTCTGCTTATCGGAATGAATGTACTGGATATTTGAGAATTAAAATATTTTCAAAGGCGGAAACTTAAAACGAAAGGAATGCACTAAAATGAACTCCAATTTTCCTCAGAAAACTGGGATTCATTACAGTATAACAACTTACTAGGTGGAAAAAGTACTCTCTGGAGAAAAGAGATTTGTTTTTTGTGTGAAACCTTTCATTTAGAGGTTATATATGTGGGGTTCAGAGCTGAAGTGAACCAAGTCCATTCAGCCTAATTTTGGGATGAATGGCTTAGAAGTTGTTTATCACCCATTAATTCAAATGTGACTTCTTTAGATTTTTAAAGGTTAGAATGTAAGCATATGCTTGCATAAGAATATTAATAAATAAAGAAGTCACTTTTGAATTAATTGTTGATAATCAACTTCTAAGCCATTCATCTCAAAATTAGGCTGAATGGACTTGGTTCACTTCAGCTCTGAACCCCTCATATCCAGGTTAGTCAATTCACCTTCTATTCTTCGTAACCAATTTGAAATGTACAAAAACCATATATGCTATAAAGACGAGGTACATATGTCCTTAAATTGACTAAACGTTCAATTCATCGTGGAAAATAGAAAAAACTGACAGCTCCACAAGAAAGTTGTAATCGAGATTTGATCAAAGGATGCAAATTATGACAACTTCATTAAGCTTTTCCCATTGTCAGGAGATAGATTAAGATATTTTCAACAGATTAAGATATATTTTTTATGAAAACACTTATTGAAACACCATAATATTCTCCTTTCCTCGATGTAAACAAACAAAAGTGCATTAACTTTTTATTTACAAAAATTGACATCAGGGGGCGTATCGCTTGTTGGGAATTCCCAATATTCATATCGGCGGGTGGTACGCATCTGAATTAATTCTTATTATTTTATTGATTGCCTTCCTGTTAAGTCATGATGACGCGAATATATGGGGAATTATGGGGACAGATTTTCTTACCCAGCATTTCTTTCTTCTGTTTCACTTCCTCTGGAGCAGCCAACATGGCATCACTGATTACCACAGGTCCAACCTCTTCTGCATTCAAAGCTGGAACGTTTTTGACTATTTTCACTTCCCGGACTGCAGGCTTAGGAGTGTAATGGTAATTGGATAAGGCGTCCAATTGACTGAATAGTGCTTTCATTTCAGTCTTTATTTCTTTGTGAAGTTCACTGTCCTCCTCTTTTTCAGTTAAGTCGGGTTCTTTAGCGGCCAAATATTCTTTTTCGTAAATTTGTGCCAGAGACTCTTTGCTTTTCTCTTGATTCAGGACCAACTTTTTCTTGAATTCAATAGGTTCCTCCACAAAGCCAGTCTTCCGTTGAGGATCATCAAAAGCTTTGTCTTTTATTCTCTGCCTTATGATATCTTCCAACTTGAGTGTCGTGCTTCCAGTGACGATAGGAGCTGAAATGAAGATATTTGAGATTACCTTTGAAACAGAGTTAGTCATTTAATATTGGTGGTACAGTGTGCTTCAAGTAAGCATGTTACGGGATTTTGCAACCCAATACCTAGAGCAACATTTATTTATTTATTGTAGAAAAGTGAATCATAAATGAGTGAGTATTTGTCAGAAAAACTATCAAACATGGGCATGGAAAAATACCACCGACACAACATTTTCAAAAAAATATTAATTCTGTAGGATTGGTTTTCAAAATTAAATGGAATTGGAATCATTTTTGACTGTTTTTTCCTGTCAATCTCGGAACCATCCATGTTCCCCAATAATTCTAACTCTTCAGTACCTTCATAAAATATGAACAATGTTAATGAAAAGGGAGATTTTCTCACCAGGTCTTGTGGTTCTGTCGAATTCTACATCTTCCTCAAGTAGAGAATTCACTGGACGACTGTCTGCTCTTATCTCTCCTTTCAATGTCCATGGTTTTTCAGCAACTGCTTTATTTTCAAGGGCTTCTATCTTCTTTTGTAATCTTTCTTTACGCAACTCAAAATTTGAATGTAAATTTCCTTCCTCCTCTTCAGATAAATCGTCCTGTGATTTATTTTCATTTGCATTTTTCTCCTCATTGGATCGGAAAAAATCTTTGAATTTCGCAGTTATAGCCTTTTCATATTCCTTTTCATCATCTTCCTCAGCAAAGAATAAATTCTCATCTTCTTCTTCAGAATCATCATTTTCTTTGTCTACTTCTTTTTCACATGAAATGAGGAATTCTTCCATCTCGTTCAATTTGAAAAACTCATCATCAACAACAGACTTCTTAAAAGATTTTTTTGGGAGTTGTGATGGGACGGAATCTTCTTCCATATCATCTTCTTCAAATGAAATATCTCCTGATTCTTCATTCTCAGAGATATGATCATTTTCTGCTTCAAATTCTGAATCACCGCTTTCGTGATCTGAACCCTCATCCATTTCGTTTTCTGACAATTGAACCTCTGTGCATACTTGTGGAGATAATAAGCTCTCAATTTTTTTTCCATTTATGGCTAGAACTTCTGCATTCTGAAGTTCCAATTGTTGCCATATTTGTTCTGTATCCATGTTTTGAATTATCAATTTTGGAAGAGCTTTTGAATTACCATAGTAATTTTTCTGTTCATTTTTTGTGCAATCATAAATTGTTTTTAAGAATTTTCTGAGCTTTGGAATATCATGTGATCTGTAAAAATTTGGAGATATAAATATGTTGAAAATAATCAATTTTGAATCAATACTATCAATACTTTGAAAATCTACAAAGGGTGTTAGTATGTGGTGTAGCTGAAAAAAAACATTGGCAAAAATTGCTACTGATCTTAGGAACATGAAAGTTTGTTTGAAACAAGAGTCCTGGAGAGCCAATGAGGTAAGTCACCAACAGTAAAAAGTTCTCCATTCTTCAAATGAAAGCACTTCATGAATTGACACTGGTCCGATTAGAAAGAGTAGATATTAACCAAATAAATGGACGGCTATACAAGACTGCGATACTCCAAACGAAACCTTACCCATAGACAACCTACCTGATCTACGCATCACACAAGGTGATAAAACTTTTCAGTCTTGAAATTTTTACAACTGCTGCAAATGAGCCCTAACATTTTTTTTGCTAATGTAACTCTCATCTAGATATGATATGCAAAAGAGAGTTCTTGGTCGAAAACTCAAAGATCCTTACAAGAGTCAGTTTCAGTAACCTAATTCTCAACTTGTCAATACTTACTTATTTTCTCCGGTTTTTCGAATCATCTTAAGGAATTCGCAATTCTGAAAAGATACTGTTTCAGAAGGCATCTCGAATCAATAAATAGGGGACAAACTATCATCAAACTGATAACTGATAACTAAACACTCTGACTAAACAACATGTAAACAACTTAACCTATAAAGAACACATGTAATTTTAAAACATGATCATAGACTCATAAATAAATTTATACATCTATGGTTGTACCATAGATACGATATTTTATTTTTCTATGGGTTGTCAGTTGTCATAGATGACTGGTTCTGTCAGAAAGTTGTCTCCAGATGTGTTCTGTGCTCTGGTTGTCTCTGGGATCTGTGATAATGAAATGATGAAATTAACTTGTTATTTTGTTATCTTCAAATTATCTGAAGGAAGAAGGGAATATATATGTAATTCAAATTGAATAAGTGCCTTCTATTAAAAGGTGGAGATGAAACTTATTATTCAATTCAATGTGTACGTATTCTACGAATAAAAAGTAGCGTTACACATTTGATTTAACATTTTGTAGATACATATAATTAATGAGAACTAACAAAATTAATTTGAATAAACGTTCACTCGATTAAAAATGCTTCATTGCATACTAACAATCTCTGTACTGCTATCTCTTTTACTTTCGGTGCATGGTCTTCTAGGTAAGTCAGTATTTCGATTCAGTGCTTATTACTGTTTAATTGAACATTTTAGGAAATGAGTGCAACATTTATGATCTGAGAAGTGAACTATGTGGCGAATTGGAAATATGTGATGAAAATACTAATTCCTGTCAGTGCGCTCCAGGATATAACAGAGTCGAAAATTCTTGCAAAAAAGCTGTATCCTTGCCAACTCCAAATGGAGATATCACTTTACCTAATAACTCGGAGTTAGTAAATCACCACACAAGTACATCAATTTCAGGAGTTTTGATGTTTATATTCATAATTTTTATCAATATTATCATAGTTGTTTATGTTGTGAAAAGATTCAACCTTGTTCATTGGATGAGAAATAAAATTAATTCATGGAATAGATCCAATTATGATGAATTCATGATTGGTCGAGATGTTGATGATGATCCACCTCTGAGATAAGTTACACTCTCATAACAGCAAAATAAATTCATTCTTTTGAAAGAACCAATATAATTTTGAAAAAAGAAAAATGAGACGCATTCCACTACTATCTAATGTATGTAAGATTTCTTGTTTCTCAAACTTTATCCTTGAATACCCTGTAATCATTGATAGCTACAGATGATGCTATATTGATTCGAAATTTTCTCTTTTTTTTGTCGATACTCCAGGCATGAAAACATTTTAGTTAATTGTTGTGTATAAAATTATATCATGTGAATATATGAAATGTTTGATATTTTTTCATGAAAACTATCCTAATAAATGATCATTGATAATATAATCATTAGGAATCGGTGATGTATTTTTTATATGATTGTGATTGAGTTCATCTATAATATCTAGTCAAATCTAGTTATTAACTTTATTCTGTTTGTGATTTTAAAATATAAAAAGAGATATTATCAAATTCCTCCTTGACTTTGTACCTGCAACTACATCTAAAAATAATCTTCCTAAGGTGTAGTGTTCAATATTCCTCCCTATACAGAGTGTCTTACCAGAAGTGCCCATTAGACGTTGATGGAAATATATTTGTTAAAAATTTTGTACAGACATTAGGGTGTACCAGAAATGAATGTGAACTCGATTATTTCAAATGGAACATGCAGTATATTGTATTTAGGCACAACCCCAGATCAACATGAAATTGGTTACCGAACGTAGAATTCAAAACTGTGAAACATTGTCACGGCTGCTTGAAAAATTAATTTTCAATCCAGGCGTTAATGACCATATATTCCAGCAACTTAAGGAAAGTGTTTGCCTTATGAAATTTCATAAAGATAGGGTTTGTGCCCTTATCTTTGACGAAATTTCATTGGCAACCAACTTGAATTATGATAGAGTTGCTGATGGAATAGTTGGTCTACAGGACGATGGGACAGAAAGGAAGGCAAGGTTGGTTGACCATGCAAATGTTTTTTTTTTGAAAGGATTGTACAAGCAGTACAAGCAACCCCTTGCCTTCACTTTCAGCCAGGGCCCTATAAAGTCTCTGGATTTAAAAAATATGATCAAAATTTTGGTTGAAAAGTGTCAGAGCATAGGTTTAGAACTTATAGTCACCATATGTGACCAGGGCACCAATAACCAAGCTGCTATCAAACTATTGTAAGAGGAAAAAAAAGAAGTTTGTATCAGAAATAAATATATGGGATTTCTGGTAAATAATAAGGAAATCGTCCCATTATTCGATACACCGCATTTATTCAAAGGCTTGAGGAATAACTTATTAACCAAAGAAGCCCGTTTCACTATGAATGGCCAAAAAAAAATTGCAAAGTGGGAGCATGTCCAGAAATTTCACGATTTGAATGTTTGTGAACCGAATTTAAGAATCAATCATAAACTTACAGATGCACATGTCATACCTGGAAAAATCAACAAAATGAAAGTTAAGCTGTGTTGTCAGGTATTCAGCCACTCCGTGGGGTCGATGATGAAACTAATTTCTCAATGGGGTAAGAATTTTTTTGAAACATAATGATACAATAAATTTATTATTTTCCTTTTTAGAAATCAAGCATCCGCTTCAGCTCCCCAGAGAGGCTAGCGACACTGCTGACTTCATACTTTTCTTGGATGAGCTGTTTGATTCGTTGAATGTATCCAGAGTTATGACATCCACAGCAAAACCCCTAAAGAGGGCGGTAAGTATTCAAACAGAACACAATGTTTGTTGGGAGCAGGCGATACAAATTTTCAACAGTGTGTCATTTTATTGCCCTCGAAAGAAAAGATCCGTTGTGGTGCCCACTTTGAGGAATATAGTGACAACATTGAAAGCCTTCCTTTACTTAAGGCAAAAACTTTTCAATGAATATCACTTTAAATATATTCTCACTGGGGCTTTCAATCAAGATTGTTTAGAAAACTTTTTTGGGTACATTAGAGCACATGGAGTAAGGAATACTAACCCAAATGTTGAACACTTTATTTCATCATTCAAAACTTTAGTGATTAATAATTTCATGTCAGTGCATTCCTGGGGATCTAACTGTGAGGAAGATAAAACAGAGAGTCGTTGTTTAGACAATTTGAAATCATTCCTCACACAAAAAAACAATTACAGTACTCCTACATTGCAGGAGAATATGTGTGTGTAAATGTGCCACGGAGTATAGCCCTCAATAAGGGTACAAGACTTTCCAGATGTACCCTTGTTTACATGAGTGGTGCAATCTGTAGAATTATTTTTAGAAATTCATCCATTAAAAGTTGTGAAATATGTAGAACCAATTTGCTGAATCGTTCTGAGAATACACGTAATGCAGATTTCGTGGAAGCCAGGAAATACAGATTTGGCAAATTGGTAACCCCAGGTGAGTATGTAGAATTTTTATTTCGCCAATGTTTCAACAACCTATTTTACTTAATTCCTCGTCTCTGTGAGAGGAGACATCTGTCTAGATACTTACAGAATGTGCTGAAATCAAATTTTAATTTTCAAATTTTGAAATGCCCATCCCATGGGCTAGATGAAGTATTATGTTCAACAACAGTTAGGTTTTCGCTATTCTGGTGGTGCCGACAGGTTAACCGGATTGCGAATGGAACTGATGAAAAATTTTCCAAGTTTTTGTTGGTAAATCGCAATCCAGACATGATAGATCCCATAAAGTTGCAAGCAAAAAACATTTTTGAGAAAAAAAAAGCACATAGGTCTTTGGGCAAGTAGATTTTTTTTTTTTTCAAAAAATATTCATCCATTCTTCATAAGCTTTGGCATGCTGTTTTCAATTTCTATGGCCTACTCCCAACAAACATTGTGTCCTGTTTGGATAATGTTGAAGATTTCTGGACATATAATGATTTCACTTCAATTTTTTTCATTATGTGTATGGATTTATTTATTATTATTATTATTTTTTATTCATTTTTAATTTCAATTTTATACTTTATAAGCAGGCGTTAGTTGTGTTGTTCTGATGAGGTCAAATGAGACCGAAAGCATATACAGCCTCTACTTTTTCACAACAAAATTGTACTATTTATTATAATTATTTCAATATTTATAGCTTTTGATATTGCAGAGTGGCATATAATAATTAAATTGCATATTTAATTTTTTTTTGTATTGATAGATTTTCAATTTCAACTTCATTTCCTATGAACAATATTATTACTGTTTATTATAATTATTGTCTTACGAAGATATGTGACCCTATTGACATTTTACCTCTGCTCATATATTCATTGCCATAATTATAGCTTATGTATTTCCATATTTTTTTTTCCTGTGCTGGTTATATCAATATATGTATATTTTTCATGACAAGTTTTATTTCTCCTTAAAATTCGCCCTAATAATCCACATTATTCGTCTAAAGTACGTCTAAAGTACCAGTGAATGGGCTAATTTAAATTTCGCGCCATGCGATTGCAGTTTCCTGTTATACCGACATTTCTCCCGATTAGTTGGGTGGCAGCCACATGGGGGCGCTGAGGGCGGGATGAACTGTATTTTTCATCGTAGAACGTGAGTGTCAGATCTATTCTACCCTGTAATCTGTGGGCACTTCTGTCAGAAAGTTGAACTTTCTGACAGAACCAGTCATCTATGACAACCCATAGAAAATAAAATATCTTATCTATGGTACAACCACAGATGT
Source organism: Coccinella septempunctata (assembly GCF_907165205.1). Classification (NCBI taxonomy): domain Eukaryota; kingdom Metazoa; phylum Arthropoda; class Insecta; order Coleoptera; family Coccinellidae; genus Coccinella; species Coccinella septempunctata. The sequence goes on along the minus strand of NC_058190.1, from coordinate 4,114,837 downwards.
ATAAAAAAATTTTTGGCGATTTAGCGTCTTATTCGATGTCTTAAAGCGTCTTTAAGCGTGACGTCATTAATTTTGTTGTCGCAAAAATAGAATATCGCTGATGGTTGAGTCATCTGTCGTTGTCATTAGAGAGCGAATCGAATTGTGAATTTTTCAATTTCTGTTCTATGGCTATTATTTGAAAAATATTTATTTATTCTAAATGATAATGCAGAAACTGCATTATTGGCAATAAAAGCACTTTTCCCTAGTAGGAATTCAAATCAAATTCGATATAAACAACATATTCTCCCTTCTTCCTTATATTACCTCTTTCCGCTTAAGACGTTCTGTGCTTAAGACGACACAGGCCAGACACAAGATGACTCTATGACACAGGCGCTCTCCACAGACCGCCAGGTTCCGCTTAAAGCGTCTTAAAGACTGACGTCATGACTTATTCGCTCGAATAGCACCGCTTAAAGACGCTTCACGCGTCTTAATCGCGAAAATATGGCATAATTTTATTTATGAGTCTATGATCCAAGCATGTTTTAAAACATTTATGGAGAGTAGAGAGAAGGAGAACGATCGCCGTACTAAAAATGTGTCTCCAAAAACGGGGAAAATAGGTGTCGCTGCGATTACAGCGGGTATCGATAAGGAGTGGGGATTCAAGCGTCAATTTGAAACATAGACATAGAGACATGGACTGAGCAATGCCAGCATGAAATTGGCTATTTATTAGAAAGAGAGAAAAGCTCGTCGGGACATACCTTTCTCTTTTTTGTTCACATAGAGGTGAGTGTAGACCAATCAAAATTCTAGAAAAAGACAACTGCATTCCCGACGTGTTTTTCTCTCTGTCACTTTTTTTGACCGTATTTCATGCATAGATATAAAGGGAAGGCACAGTCCATGTCTCTATGTCTATGATTTGAAATGAACAGCCTTCATTTTATTTAAGGTTATGTGTCATCGTGGTTTTTCTGATGATTTTTCAAATACCTTTCTTCAAATCTATATTGAATATGAGTTCTCTGAATTATATGCAATAAAATGCAAGTCGAAATCAATGAAATTCAAAAGAAATCACTAATCAAAAAAATTGTACCTACTTTTGTTTATCATTGTTTATTGAAAGCAGCTATGTTAGTTGGTTTACTAATCTTCAAAATTATATAAATCCGTAGTGAGGAGCAGTACACATCAAGACAACAAAAAGTAGCAGTCTCAGATTTATCACTTAGGTATTAGAGTAGATTCTTTTGCCAATACTCAGCTGAGAACCGATATAAACCATATATTATGTTATGCCAACAAAATTCTTCAAGAATATTTACTTCTGAACCATGTAGTTTTATTGGTTAAATATTCTTATTCAGAAGAGTCAACTTCTCACGAGGGATGACAATTTCGATTTCGTTTATAATGAATCCATCATCTTTTTGATGTTTTCATCGCAAAAGTGCTCTTGACACACAAATTGATTGGGAGTTGATTCTTGAGATAAGGTTTTTTCCAATTTTCTCTCAAAAATGCTCTCGGAAATTTTATCTCTTCTCCTTTTCTTTCCGATGCCAAAACACTCTTATACTAGCGCACGCTTCAACATTTCACCATGGTCATATGTTGTTCTCTTATCAAAAATCGACAATAATAATATTCCTATCATCTGTCACCAGGGAAACAGTTCACTCAGCCAACGAGCCAACTACAATTTGATTTGTGTAAACAAAATTTCGCACTCTCGTGATGGCCAGCGCGACTGTTGGCAAAAACATGAACTACTACTATTGGTACATATTTTAGGGGACAAAAAATCTGTGGTCTCAAAGCAGCGATCGTTCTCCTTCTCTCTACTCTCCATAAAAACATTGAACTCTATGGGAACCATAGAGTTCAATGTTTTAAAATTACAGGTGCACAGAACACACCTTGACTTACTTTATGTACAGGTGTTCTTGGTTAAGTTGTTTAGTCAGAGTGTTTAGTTATCAGTTTGATGATAGTTTGTCCCCTATTCATTGATTCGAGATGCCTTCTGAAACAGTATCTTTTCAGAATTGCGAATTCCTTAAGATGATTCGAAAAATCGGAGAAAATAAGTAAGTATTGACAAATTGAGAATTAGGTTACTGAAACTGACTCTTGTAAGGATCTTTGAGTTTTCGACCAAGAACTCTCTTTTGCATATCATATCTAGATGAAAGTTACATTAGCAAAAAAAAATGTTAGGGCTAATTTGCAGCAGTTGTAAAAATTTCAAGACTGAAAAGTTTTATCACCTTGTGTGATGCGTAGATCAGGTAGGTTGTCTATGGGTAAGGTTTCGTTTGGAGTATCGCAGTCTTGTTTAGCCGTCCATTTATTTGGTTAATATCTACTCTTTCTAATCGGACCAGTGTCAATTCATGAAGTGCTTTCATTCGAAGAATGGAGAACTTTTTACTCTTGGTGACTTACCTCATTGGCTCTCCAGGACTCTTGTTTCAAACAAACTTTCATGTTCCTAAGATCAGTAGCAATTTTTGCCAATGTTTCTTTTCAGCTACAACACATACTAACACCCTTTGTAGATTTTCAAAGTATTGATAATATTGGGCCTGTTCCGATATTGCTGTTAGTACTGGCCCGCAATCGAATAACAATAGAACTCGAACGACTGGGCCAATAGGCATCGTTTCTGAAATACTGACAGTACTGTTCAGCAATATCGGAACAGGCCCATTGATTCAAAATTGGTTATTTTCAACATATTTATATCTCCAAATTTTTACAGATCACATGATATTCCAAAGCTCAGAAAATTCTTAAAAACAATTTATGATTGCACAGAAAATGAACAGAAAAATTACTATGGTAATTCAAAAGCTCTTCCAAAATTGATAATTCAAAACATGGATACAGAACAAATATGGCAACAATTGGAACTTCAGAATGCAGAAGTTCTAGCCATAAATGGAAAAAAAATTGAGAGCTTATTATCTCCACAAGTATGCACAGAGGTTCAATTGTCAGAAAACGAAATGGATGAGGGTTCAGATCACGAAAGCGGTGATTCAGAATTTGAAGCAGAAAATGATCATATCTCTGAGAATGAAGAATCAGGAGATATTTCATTTGAAGAAGATGATATGGAAGAAGATTCCGTCCCATCACAACTCCCAAAAAAATCTTTTAAGAAGTCTGTTGTTGATGATGAGTTTTTCAAATTGAACGAGATGGAAGAGTTCCTCATTTCATGTGAAAAAGAAGTAGACAAAGAAAATGATGATTCTGAAGAAGAAGATGAGATTTTATTCTTTGCTGAGGAAGATGATGAAAAGGAATATGAAAAGGCTATAACTGCAAAATTCAAAGATTTTTTCCGATCCAATGAGGAGAAAAATGCTAATGAAAATAAATCACAGAATGATTTATCTGAAGAGGAGGAAGGAAATTTATATTCAAATTTTGAGTTGCGTAAAGAAAGATTACAAAAGAAGATAGAAGCCCTTGAAAATAAAGCAGTTGCTGAAAAACCATGGACATTGAAAGGAGAGATAAGAGCAGACAGTCGTCCAGTGAATTCTCTGCTTGAGGAAGATGTAGAATTCGACAGAACTACAAGACCTGGTGAGAAAATCTCCCTTTTCATTAACATTGTTCATATTTTATGAAGGTACTGTAGAGTTAGGATTATTGGGGAACATGGATGGTTCCGAGATTGACAGGAAAAAAAATCAAAAATGATTCCAATTCCATTTAATTTTGAAAACCGATCCTACAGAATTAATATTTTTTTAAAAATGTTGTGTCGGTGGTATTTTTCCATGCCCATGTTTGATAGTTGTTAAAAATTGGAGTAATTTTTAACCCAACTCTATCACTCGGTGCACAACTCTATCAACTCAGTGACTACGTTTATCGTTACATGCTTCTGTGAACGTAACCTTTAAATAGCTGTCAATCAGCTGTTTAAAAAAACCGGTGGAACCTGTTGAATCTGCTCAATTTAATTCATTTCTATTCTAGATCCTTCGCTCGCTCAAGTGAATTGGAACTTGGTCTGAATTCTTAACGTGATTTTTTAGTGCACTCTCAACTTTCTCAGTCAGCTCAAATCTAATAATATTATTTTATATTATAATATTCAATCGATTAACATCTCAAAAGGTACAGTACTTTTTTCACTCAACAAAAAATGTAATCATTTTTTGCATGTGTCATGTTAGAATATCATTTTACATAATTTTCCTCTCAACATTCACTCCATCGCTATGCATTTTCTCACTATTACATTTGCAATATTCTGCTCTACATCTCTATATCATATTTGCATCTATATTTTCTCAATTTTCTCCAAATCTCTCAATCAACCACGTGCTCAATATACCTAACTGCTTCAACCTCCTCAAAATGCATCGATATTCCATTCACTTTGAATCACATCACCTCGAAAATCAATCACATTTAATTTCTCTGATTTTAGCACCAAGTTCACATTTCACACCACTCTATTAGAAGCTTATATAGTTGTATTCACTCTCATTTTGTATACATGTCACCTCAGATTAACTTTACACCTCTTACGATCAGACTTCTCAGGCCTCTTAAGTTTCAGGTACCTCTACGCTCAAGTTGGACACTTCGAAGGCTTCTCATAGACCAGATCGAAATCCATCTCACTACACTCAGAACTCTGAATAATGGAATACACTCAATTAACTCTCTTGGATAGACTGGTTTGTGAAAACGCTCGAGGAGGTCCAACCTGATTTCAACTCAATAAGTATAATTTATTATAAACTTTTGCATGACACTAGTACCTGGAACTTATGATACCTTATTTCTTTTCTCTAACGTTATGAACTGCTCTTCTTATTTCATCTCAATTATGAATACTATTCATTAATTCTTTCTACGTTTACAATATTTCATTTCTCTACATTACAGTTGTAACACAACTCACCTCAATTTATGTACTCTACAAAAAACCTTCTGCTTTTCTAATAGATTTGCTATTCCTGTAAGCGTTGGTAATCATCTCTCTCATTCTGTCTCATCACACTCACTACACTACATATTTCTAACTTCTCAATTTGTCACTGCAACCTTCTGTTTTTCTGACAGCGAGACAGTTTATGAAATCGTAAACTCTATCACTGTAAACGTTGTGCTTGCATGATGACACTCACATCAATTCATAACTATCAAGCTCAATTATTATGCAACTCAAATTACATACACACGTTTTGATGTAAATCTATCTCAATTCTTATCAAACACATAATAATTGATCCTGTTACTCGATACATGAAATTCACTCAACCTGCTCTTTCTCTCAAGCAAATACAACATTGATTTTCTCATTGAAACATTACTCTCAATAACTTCTCAATTATTGTAAATAGGTTCACTCTGTTTAGATGTTGTATATAATTTTACTTCATGCGAGTGTCTATTTATTATGTGACGTGTTTGATATACAATAAAGATTTCATTTTACCATCTCCAACTCAATCATTTGGTAACAGTCCACTTTCAAGTAATTGCCAAAAATCTCAACACCCAGATTTTTGAACAATAGTTTTTCTGACAAATACTCACTCATTTATGATTCACTTTTCTACAATAAATAAATAAATGAATGTTGCTCTAGGTATTGGGTTGCAGAATCCCGTAACATGCTTACTTGAAGCACACTGTACCACCAATATTCAATGACTAACTCTGTTTCAAAAATAATCTCAAATATCTTTATTTCAGCTCCTATCCTCACTGGAAACACGACACTCAAGTTGGAAGATATCATAAGACAGAGAATAAAAGACAAAGCTTTTGATGATCCTCAACGGAAGACTGGCTTTGTGGAGGAACCTATTGAATTCAAGAAAAAGTTGGTCCTGAATCAAGAGAAAAGCAAAGAGTCTCTGGCACAAATTTACGAAAAAGAATATTTGGCCGCTAAAGACCCCGACTTAACTGAAAAAGAGGAGGACAGTGAACTTCACAAAGAAATAAAGACTGAAATGAAAGCACTATTCAGTCAATTGGACGCCTTATCCAATTACCATTACACTCCTAAGCCTGCAGTCCGGGAAGTGAAAATAGTCAAAAACGTTCCAGCTTTGAATGCAGAAGAGGTTGGACCTGTGGTAATCAGTGATGCAGTTACTTTGAGATAATCTTCCAAAAGTAACAATATTTCTTCCAAGTTTATCGTTTGCAGCCTGAACAGTAGGATGTACTTACCTTTTAAATATTTTTCAATATTTAGAGGTGAAAAAAAAAAGGTGGCACACATTCGAAAGAAAAGAGGTAAATCTCTACAGCAGAACAAGATATAATAAAGCTCTTCAAGAATATCTAAAATTTTGAGTTTATGCAGTTTTTTTAAATTCTAAGCAGGGAACCAAAATGAAGATCGCAATATGTGCGAAAATGTGAAAAAAAAAAACCAAATGATTCAGATATGTTTATTGAAAAATTTAACCTAACTTTCAACTGCTAATAATACACAATAATTTTCCATTCAATTGTTTTCCTCAAAAGCTACTTCCATCACACCTTGAACATAAAATGCTCCCTCTTTAACATAATTCTTCAGCCTCTTCACTGTCGATGAGTCTAAAACTGAACTCTCACTCAATACTTTTACAATCTCGTATTTAAGATCCTTAGATTCTTTGTGAGTTTCCACATTCCTATCCAGAAGAAACTCGATAAGTCCTGGAGTATCCTGAATGACTTCTTGTCCCCATATTTGATTTGAAATAGAGTTGATCACGCTCAATCCTGCTATTCTTAATTCAAAAAATGGATTCTTTGCATATTTCAATATGATGTTTGTCATAGCGTTGGGGCCAAGGGCTGAAAACCACTTCTGAGATATGAATTGCACCCTAAGATTATTTTCATCAGTGCTCAGCAAATTTTCTATACATTTCAAGGCTCGAACTGTTATCTCTGTTGGAAAAGTACCCAACTTACTAGAAATTAGAGACATTCCATTTTCAACTATTCCCATACTATCCAATGCACATTTACCATTAGTAGTAGAGCCAATATAACCAATAGTGTCGAGAGAAACTCCCACAAGACTGAAGTCTGAACTATTTATGTTCTCGAACATCTTCTTTAAAACGTAAGAATATTGCTCAATTATTCTATTAGGTTGGCAGTTGCCGATATTTCCAAAAAATTTCAAAATTCCTGGTTGGCACAATTGTAAATCGATTGAATCATCACTTTTCAATATTGAACCTAGCTTTGAAATAACATCATGTGATTCTAAATATTCAAATCCATATTCGGTTTTACCTAACTGGGATAAAATTTCAATGACATTCATTCTCAAGAGAATATCATTAGAATCCAGATCATTTAAGAAACATGAGATAAGGCCAGATGAATTCAGGCACTGGAAATTGGTTTTTGACTCTTTTGCAATTTCAACAAAAACCTCAAAGACTCTCAATCGTACTATATCATTCATGCTTATTACTTCATGAAATACATTAATTAAATCTGAAGAAGTTAACTTTTTGATACCAATATCTGAACAACCAATTAATTTTAGTATCTTGGAAGATCTTGATGCAACTTCAAGAACTTCGCAACCCAAACATCTCACTAGAGATTCTAATAACGAAAAACGTTTGCATAAATCAATAAGGATATCCTCATTCTTAATATCACGTTCTAGTTCTTTAAGGACCATCAATTTTACAGCAGGATATGGATGAGATAATGCTCTTTCTAAGGGTGTTCCATATTTCGTAGAACATTCCTCGATGCTCAGGTTATCCAAGCAGAATGATAAAATATTGCAGGCCAGATCGATTTGTTCTGTATTCGTATTATTCAAACAATCAAATACCAATGGAAGCTCCAATAGATTTACAGTAGGTTTCACTTCATTTGTGGGCAGCGATTCTAAATGATCTTTTATTTCATTCAATGTTGATATTCTCAATTCCTCCTTCAGTAACTTTGATAGTTTATCAGCGCACCATTCTTCTCTACTTGCCATATTTATTTTATTTTCGTTCGGAATATTCATTAAATAATATTCATTTCATGATATTCAAAAAGTTGAAATTCATCTTCCTAAACCATAGATCACAGAACATACCCATATCTTGACTTACTTTATGCCATAGATTTAGAACCATAGAACTTCACCTCCTTCACAATGGAGGTTTAAGAGTATGGCCACCTGGGGGCGAAATATTTAAGTGCGAAAGGTAGGTTTGGTCAACTCGCTGAACTCTGTACCTACCGATTTCAGATTTTAATCACTGAAGTGAAAATCAATGAAAAGGAGAGATAATGTTTATTGTAATTAACGTTATTGAACAATTACGACAAGGTTTCATTTCAAATATAAATAAGTTATTTCGCGTATAAATGTACATTTCAATTGAAATTCAAATAGAATTGGAGAGAATTCTCACGAACCAAACCTTGATGTATTGTAAAAAAAGAAAATAGCTGTTCAACTTCAAATTCTCTAAAAATACCACTAGGTTTTAAAAGTTATGTTTGAGTTGATCAATATCCTCTTTTTAATAATAATAAGAACAATATGGTAATACCCCAAAATATTTCAATGAAAAGTTTACTTTTGTTCGTTTAAACATTTTAATAATCTCAGACAGTTCATATGTGATAGATGATTTAATTTTATTTATCATCTATCATCACTTTACATACAACAAGGGTTGATATTTGGTAAGGAGAAGTTACGTTGGCACTTGCCGCTATCGGACGCCACTGGTAAAGTAAGTCTGGTCAAAGATCTCTTTGCTGGTCTGGTCTTTGACATGAAGGAAAAACTAGAAGAAGAAAATGATAAATATATCTTTTCTGGTTTTGTGTATTTCTAGGTTAGAAATTCAGGTTATGTTTGACGTTTCCGTAGAAAAAATTACTATGAATGAAATCAGAAGTTTTTGTTTAATTTTCATATGAAACACCCGATTGTTGTTAAACTCCCAAGTATTGCCTGAAAATGTGAGCAAGAAAGATTTCCGATTATTGGTTCAGTGCTATATACCCGTCTCAAATGGAAACTTCCCAAATTTCTCAAGATATCTCATGGATGCCTTTTTGGATATTGAATAAATCTTGAATACCAATCAATACTGATTACCCCAATTGAAAATGTCCTACTATGCCAATGAGAATTTTTATTCTCATACATTCACTCCAAGAGAATATCAGGTGGAATTGTTAGAATCTGCGAAAAAAAGGAATACTGTAGTTTGTTCGAGCACGGATTCAGCTAAATCCTTTATTATTTTAAAATTGCTACAAGAATTTTCATGGAAAATGAGAAATTCATCCAAAAAAACCTTCTTGCTATTGGACGATGAAAATATATCTCTTATTGGTTCCCAGATAAGATTAATTACCGATTTGAATGTTTTCTCTCTTGTAACCGAAAATGATGTGGAGGAAGAAGAGTGGAATAATGCTCTACATGTCAGCGAAGTTGTCTTAATGAATGAAAATATATGCCGAAAGTTGATGATGTATGATTTGATGGATTTGAGTAAGTTTGAATTGATTATTATCGATGATTGCCTTTATGGGGAACGCCAAATTGTAATACATGAACTAATGGATATATATGAAAAATTAGAAGAAAAACCTAGAATTTTAGGATTTTCAGCTAGTTTATTAGGTTTGGATTTGCAACCAGAGTATCTCGAATCAGAGTTACTGAGATTAGAGAAACTGTTGGATTCTACCGTTGACACGTCTAGTGAAATTGTAACTCTTATAAGATTATCTTGCCGACCTAAGGAATATATAGTTGAATGCGCTCTTAGTATCATCGTTGAATTAGACAGTTTAATCAGAAAAGAAGTTATTAATGCCCTAAATTTCCTCAAAGAACATAGGTTCGACCCAAGTGAAATATATGAGGCAGACTTATTAGATGAAATAAAGCAAGCTCCAAATCCAGTTGATGAACCTATGAACTTGTTGAGCATATTATTGTCAATTCTAACAGATATGGGACCTTGGTGCGCACAACAAGCAGCACTCACAATGGTATCGAAAATAGAGAAACTCAAAATTAAAGTACCCTATGAAAGGCACTTTCTTCTTTTATGCATGGTCTCTACAGTGTTAGTGAAAATTTATTCAATTTGTGAAAATTATATGAAAGACTTATCAGACACTGAGAAAATTTTGAAGTTTTCCACGTCTAAGGTATTGAGGTATTTGGAGATACTGAAAAAATTCAAGCCAAAAATTGAGAAAACGGATGCTCAAGAAGTGATTCCAGAACAAGGAAGGGAGATTGAAGTTAATGCAAGACCTAGAAAAGGCGGTCGAGTTCCGAGAAGGCTGTTTGTTCAAAAAAATCAAACAGACGATTCCATTTGTTGTCTGACTTTCGTCCATGATCGTTACAGAGCTAAAGTTCTATTCAATCTATTGTGTGTTATGTCACAAAATCACGAAGATTATATTTGGATCTCGACGCAATACGCTGTAGAGAAGACAGCGGATCCTGCGAAAGAAATGAAAGAAGCTGAAATGGAGCATAAACAGCATGAAGAGGTGTTGAGAAAGTATCGTGCTCACGAAGTCAATATAATGATATCCACTTTTGTACTTGAACACGGCTGTGATTTACCTAGATGCAATTTAGTCGTAAGATTCGATTTGCCGGAGATGTTCCATAGTTACATACAGAGCAAAGCGAGAGCGAGGGCATCTCATGCGCATTTCGTTTCACTTGTGAACGAAGACAACACCATGGATTTCGTTGGAAAGTTGTCCCAATATAATGAAATTGAAAATATTCTCTTGAAGAGATGTTGCAGTTTGGAACCGGAGAAGGAGGAGGAGCATTATGCCAACAGTTTTTCAGCACTTTGCGAACCATATCAACCGCTAAAGCAAGAAGGGTCACCGTCTGTGACGCTCTCGAATGCTGTAACATTAATAAACAAATACTGTGCCAAATTACCGAGTGATACGTTCACTAAATTAACTCCGATTTGGGGGGAGGAAAAAATTAAAGAAGGTTATATTTGTCGAATAAGGCTACCAATTAACTCACCAGTGAAAGAAACAATTCTCAGTCCCCCGATGTATAATAGTCTGTTGGCTAGAAGGGCGGCAGCTTTCATGGCCTGTCAATTGTTGCACAAAACTGGGGAGTTGGATGATAATCTTCAGCCTATAGGAAAGGAAAATTTTGTCGCTAGTGAGGAAGATTGGAATACGTTTCCTTTGGATGAGGCGGACGAGGAGCTGGCGCGTGAAAATGTAGAACCGAGGCCAGGAACGACGAAACGAAGGCAGTATTACTATAAAAAAGTCGCGGATGCGCTCTTGAGTTGTCACCCAGTGGCTGGAGAACGGAGTTATTTCTACAAAATTGTAATGACTCTCACCTGTCCCTTGCCAGAAGAACAGAACACACGAGGCAGAAAAATATACCCTCCTGAAGATTTTCCCCAGAGTTTCGGTATTTTGACGTCTAAAAAAATTCCCAAGATAAGTTCTTTCCCGATATTCACTAGATCAGGGGAAGTGAGTGTAGATTTGGAGTTGTGTTCCAGCAATATCGTTTTAACGACGAAACAAATTTCACAACTGAGGGAATTTCTGAATTACACGTTCACCAGGGTGTTGAGACTGCAGAAATACCTGATGCTTTTCAATCCGGATTCATCGTTGAATTCGTATCTCGTCGTACCAACCAACTCGAATTCGATCAACAACACTGTGATCGATTGGAATTTCGTGGAATTGATAAATGAAAATCTGACCATTCTTCCCGAAATCGTGCCAGAGGAGAAACGTGCAAATTACAATTTCGATCCGAAGAAATACGAGGATGCTGTGGTGATGCCTTGGTACCGGAACCAAGACCAACCGCAATATTTTTACGTCGCCGAAATATGTAAAAATCTGAGTCCTAAATCGTCTTTCCCTGGATCGGAATACGCCACCTTCGAAGAATACTACCTGAAAAAATACGATATCCAGATACAGAATTTCTCTCAGCACCTTCTAGACGTGGACCATACGTCGGCAAGGTTGAATTTCTTAACGCCCAGATATGTGAACAGGAAGGGGGTGGCTTTGCCGACGAGTAGCGAGGAGACTAAGAGGGCCAAGAGGGAGAACTTGGAACAGAAACAGATTTTAGTACCCGAATTGTGTGCTATACACCCTTTCCCTGCGTCTTTGTGGCGTAAGGCGGTTTGTCTCCCCTGCATTTTATATCGGATCAACGCGCTTCTACTGGCGGATCAGATAAGAAAAACTGTGGCTGTCGAATTGTTGCTGGGAACCGCGGAACTCGAGGAACATTTCAAATGGCCCGCTTTGAATTTCGGCTGGAGCCTTTGCGACGTCATAAAAAAATCCAAGGAGGACGAGGCGAAGCAGGACGAAAAACCTGAGGAAATTGAAATCGAAAAGGCCGAAATTATCGAGGATTTCGATGTTGAAATAGCGGAAATCACCGATAAAATCGACGATGACAAATCGAGCTGGAACATCGGAACCTGGTCGAACGACATGGCCGGTTCCAACGAGGATGGTGAATTGACGATAAAATATAGTTCCCCCACAAGCTGGATGGTAGCAGACGATTATGACGACTACACTTCTTCGGAGTCCTCGTACTCTGACGATGATTCCAACGACGATATCGGTGGTTGTCGGATAGAATTCACCGGCAATTATCTAGCAGAAGCAGTCGATTCGGAAGAAGTTAAAGAAGTCGTTACCTCGAAACAGTGCGTTAGCGTTTGGTCCGATATCAACTGCAGTTTGAAAAATGTCGAAGAATTACAACAGAAATTCAACGAAGCCTGTATTAGAAATAAGAAAAACATTCTGAACTCCGGAATGTTGTTGAAGAAAGATCAAGAATTCACTAAGAACGAGGAGTTGCACAACACGCCGAAAATTCACGAAAACGGTATGGTGTCAAACTTCGACTTCAATCAGCTGATCGTTAATCCTCGTAAACCCATTTATAGCCCGAAAAAATTCCGAAAAACCAGATACAACTGTGATATTATAGACTCTAGTACATTCAAGTTCGACGCACAACCTTCATTAGAAAACCACCCTGGTCCCAGTCCGAATCTGCTGCTGCAAGCTTTAACGATGTCGAACGCCAATGACGGCATCAATTTGGAACGGTTGGAAACCATAGGAGACTCGTTTTTGAAATACGCCATCACCAACTATCTCTACTCCAAGTACGAAAACATTCACGAGGGGAAACTGAGCCATTTACGCTCCAAACAGGTCAGTAATTTGAATTTATACCGTTTAGGGAAGAGGAAAAACTTGGGGGAATTCATGATCGCCACCAAGTTCGACCCTCACGACAACTGGTTGCCTCCCTGTTTCTACGTGCCGAAAGAACTGGAAGAGGCTTTGCTGGCCGCTCAGTACCCCGCCAACTGTTGGACGATGGCCGACATGGAGGCTACCAGGGACATGACGTTGGAGGATATTTGTTCTATGGTTAAAGAAAAGGGCGAAGAAATTGCATTTCCAAACTCCATACCGTACAATTTGGTAACTCAGCACAGTATACCGGATAAAAGCATTGCCGACTGCGTGGAAGCTCTAATCGGCGCATATTTGATTGATTGCGGACCAAGAGGTGCCCTATTGTTCATGACATGGTTGGGTATAAAAGTTTTACCTCAGATAAGTGATAATACCTACGGTGAATTTGAACTACCTCATTCCCCCCTTCTCAGGCATCTACCTAACTCGCAGGAAGAATTAGAAGTTTTGCTGGATGGTTACAACGAGTTTGAACGACACATCGGATACAAATTTAAAGACCGGTCGTATTTACTTCAGGCTTTGACCCATGCTTCTTATTCACCGAACAGAATAACCGATTGTTATCAACGTTTGGAATTTTTAGGAGACGCCGTACTAGATTACCTAATCACGAGACATCTTTATGAAGATTCTAGGATGCATTCTCCAGGAGCTCTCACCGACTTAAGATCGGCGTTGGTGAATAACACAATATTCGCGTCTCTTGCAGTCAGAAATGGATTCCATAAATATTTTCGACATTTGTCGCCAGGTTTGAATGAAGTAATCGAAAAATTCATCAGACTTCAGGAAGAATGTGGCCACAGCCTGGTGGAAGAGCTATTTCTCGTTATAGAAACTGATGCGGAGGAGGTGGAAGACGTCGAAGTGCCTAAAGCCCTTGGAGATATTTTCGAATCGGTGGCCGGGGCCATATTCTTAGATTCGGAAATGTCCCTGGATGCCGTGTGGGAGGTTTATCATAAAATGATGCAGGCGGAAATAGAACAATTCAGCAACAAAGTACCAAAATCGCCAATAAGGGAGTTATTGGAGCTCGAACCGGAGACCGCTAAATTTGGAAAGCCGGAAAAGTTGGCGGACGGAAGGAGAGTGAGAGTTTCGGTTGAAGTTTTCGGAAAAGGGACGTTCAAGGGTATTGGAAGGAACTATCGTATAGCGAAATGTACTGCAGCTAAGTGTGCTTTGAAGCATTTGAAAAGACAAGGGTTGGTCAGAAGAAACGAGTGATTACTGAAATGTACATAGTGTTTACTGCCATATAAATCGTATAATTTTTTATTTTAAGATAAAAGGGAATTGTTTGTTATTGTAATTACCAATATGAATGTGTAGATATAAGATTAACTGTCACCAATATTAATTTAATTCATTCCATTGGAAATCATGTGATATTTTAATTTATTTATAATGATATTCATTAAACAATGACAGATTAATTTGTTTTTCAATTGCCACAATTCTGTCGGATGTCGTCTAGTGTTTCATGCAAAATTAGCGAGGATAGTATGGTCGCTTTGAAAACGATTGTTTTAGGGAATGACGGGATTATTTCAATACAAGTGATCTGTTTTTCCTGTTGAAAAGATTGAAAGCCACTAGGTGATGAAAGTTCCTTCGGAATATTCAATTTTTAATTTTTTCCTCAATTTAAAATAAGTTTTAATCGAATAATTGAGCAAAATCCATTTCTTTAATACTATGATCTGTGAAATATGATCAAATCCGACAGGCCACAGTAAGAATTGTCATTAATAGAAAAACAGCAGACTCAATAGTAATTCGTGGTTCATTTTTCTTTTATTGTCACAAGTTTTCATTTAGTACATATATACTCCATTCACTTTTATAAAAGCACTCGTTTGGCTTTCTTTTTTCTCAAGCAATCTCCGTCTAAAATAGCTGCCCGGGAAAGGTTTCTGTGTTCATTTTTCAAATTTGCCGTTGCACAAAGGAAATTCTTTGTTATCCTCTTCATTCAAGATCTATTTTATTGTGGGAACTTTCGGCTAGAATATAAGTAGTTTAGAGTCCCGCTGGAAAATTACTACGTTCATTACGTAGTGAGTCAAACACACATTTTTGAATACGTTTATGAATAGGAGAATACACTGATAACACCACAGCCTGTCAAAAGTGGCCGCAAGTAATTTTAATTAGATTGATGTTAATGAATATTCCAAGACAAATTTCGTTCACTTCGTTTTGAAATAAAATATCATCCACATCATAACAATGCATGTAAAGAATCCTAAAATCCATAGGTGCCGTTGCACACTCGGCCGCAACTACCTCGCTGCCAGGTGTAACCAGGTAATATTTTGATCTATTTATACGTTCATGACGTACGCGGATGTTTGTGATATCAATTTATTACTAATTTTTTTCTAATATGATGATATACGGCAGCCTGTGAAAAAATAGCCTCAAATTAGGTCTGCCATCTGTTAAAAACAGTAGTTGTATTACATAAAACTTACTAAATTATTCAAGTCTTACTCTACATCCTTAAACCGCTTATACTGGCCTCCTGGTTTCCGGGCTCCCTCTGTGAATTCGCCATACAGAACTATTTTGGCGAGTCTTGTGTCTTGCATCCTCAGAATGTGGCCGCTCCATCTGAGTTGGGCCCTCGTTACTTGAGTCTCAATTGTTGTACAACTCGCGCGTTGCAAGACTTCTGCATTCGAAACTTTGTGGAACCATCTGATGTGCATTATGTCTTAGATTACGTTGTTGCGTTTGTTCAAGCTGTTTAATATGTGGTCTGTAGGGCGTCCAGCTTTCGCTTCCGTAAAGAAGCGTTGGGAGGACCACTGTTTTGTAAACAACTGTCTAATCTTCAGATTGAGGTCGTGATTTTGAAACACTCTGTCTTTTAGCTTCCAGAATGCCCGTTATACCGAATTGATACGGTGTCTAGGTTAGCCCTAGTATTTATGAAAATTCCCAAGTATTTGGACTGCTCGACCTGTTCTAGAGTATCATTCTCACAGGCTGATATCTGTTTGAAGGCTTTCTTGCGGACTAACCAGGATTTTGGTTTTGTCGATATTGAGTCTAAGGCCTAAAGCTTCGTATATGTTTATAGGTGTCCAACATTATCTGTAGATCCTCTGAGTTGCTAGCGATAAATGCGCTGTCGTTTGCATATTGAAGTTCCGTGATAAACCTTGTACGGGTTTTTTCTCAGGGCGCTACAGGTTAAATCGGCCTCCATCAAATCTGAAGGTTATTCCAACACCTCTTACAGGCATACTCATGTCAGCAATGATCGAGACAGCTATGGCGAAAATATTGAACAGTAAACACGCTAACAGAAAGATTTCATAAAGAACATATTTCGAGTCCATCTTCAGCCAGTTTTTAAGAATGGGTGGACAATTTTTATATTCTCGAACCAATATAATGCTCGACTAGCGCAATTCAATTTGGTGAAAAAGTCCATTTTCTCGAAGTAGAGTTGTAATACATAAGTTACTAAATTTTCCTTATGACATCTTAAATGAATAAATAATGTAGAGTAACCCTTGAAGAACTTACGTCCAGTTTCATAATCAAATTTAAAGTCACTTTAAGCTTGAAGCTTCCTGTACTGCCATTTTTAGTAGGGTTAAAGGAGGCTTTAAAAATAAAGGGACTTTAGATTTGATTATGAAACCGGCCCTAAGTAACTAACTAATGTATCACAACTCGCGTTTTAACAGAGAGCAGACCTAAACCACTTTTGAGAGAATCACAATTCTTGTATCGTGCAATTTAGGCTGGAAAAATGTAGAAATTTGAGATAGTTTATTGAAAGTGCTAATGTTGTCAAAGAGCTATCCTTGTTACCCTATTTTATCCGATTTTTACGACGATTTTCGAAGGATTCGAACAAGATTGTGATGCTCATTGTGGAAAAATTTGTGAATAATTTAGACGAATTTTAGTGATGAGATTTTGAACTAATATTCAATATTTTAACAGTTGTGTCCTATGTCTTTTTCAGTCAGTTGGTACCTAAATAAGCCATTTCAGAAAGAATCCTAAGCTTCTATTTTCATTCCCACGTAAATTTCGAGCAGGTCAATATCCTAACTAAACGAAACCACACGGTTGAGTCAGTCATCACGAGATGATTCACACGAATGATCTAGAGTCGTATTGGGGTCTATTTCAGTAATCTTCTTTAATTTTTTTTCAACTTTGTCATTTTGAAAGTTTTGTATAGGTTATTTTTGGTGAAACTCTTTATTTTGACCACCTTGTGATAAAAAAGCCTCACCTTTAAATACACCCTGTATAGCATCGTGGTCTCATACATAGTCTACTAGACTTTCATTAGGAGCTGAATACAGGCTTTATTTCATTGATGATTTTCTTCGATCTTGAGAGTTTGGTGGAACAGTTTATTTTAACCAGTTCCACGTTGTGTCGATAGAAGGACTCCCTTTGAAACACCCTGAAATCATTCTCCCGCAGTATAAATTGATATTTATTTATTTACACTCAAAACGTTCTTTTTATACATATACTAACGTGGATTTGTCAGAAACTGCACCATAAATCACAAATAAAAGCAAAACATGTTATTATCAATTATTTTATTTTTTCAAATCAGAATTAACAGATAACGTATTGTGAAAACTGAAGCCATGCTTCATTTAAATCTGCAATGTAATAATTTATAATAATAAACAGTTATTGCAATAAAATGCAACATATTTTATTTAATGATATTCAGAAATTACAATAGGTGGAATGAAGAGAATCATGAAATATTCATGTCATTTTAACAATTCTTCAAATAAAATCCATCACCTAGTTCACTACAGGCACAGCTTTGTGTATGTATAATTTTTTTTACAATTTCTTCATTTATCACCTAATTAGCTGCTAAATATTTGTATCATTCGGATTCTCATAAAATTTATATAGGTTCATCGAAACAATGCAGAAAAATCTCAACGAATGCAGTATCTTGACATTGTTAAACATATTTACAAGTAACTAAATTTCACAAATAAATCTCATAATTAATCATTTAAAATTATTGCACAAGAAAGGGCAAGATGGGAGACTAGATAATAAAATATACCTTTAAAATAACAATAGTTATTGGGAATGCTTTCTTTGAAAATGAGGGAGGTACATATGAAATCCAATAAATCGCATTAGGTCAATCTTCAAACTCACACATACATATTCACCTTCTCGTGCGTCAGTAGATTCACGACTAACAGCCATCAAATGCGAAATATATTCACTTCTACATTGAAGATAATTTGTTAACAGAGTATTATTTTTTAGGCCAGTTATAAAATATTACAAGCCGCAAGGTATTATTCAAATGATGCAATGGTTTCAACAGAAATGTAATCATCATACTCAATCATATCAGAAACGAAAAAATTGAAAAAAATTGAAAAAACTTATTTTCACTCCTTGTATAACCGGAAGTGCTCAGGCCCAAAAAATATTTTAGCTAAGCAATGAATTTCGAACAATATCATAATCTCAATTTTCAGATTTCAAATCCATATGTCCAGTTCTCCAGAAACGTCTAATAGGCACTAGAACTTTGGGACATCCTGTAGATATTCAAATGGCTGTTGACAAACAGAAAAAGAGAAATTGCTTGCAGTCTGTATAAATTGCAAGAGTGAATTGCATTTTTTATAATTACGAAGAAATAGTGCTTCTCATTACATAATTGATATAATTTGTTAAATATGAGAACATATTCTAAATACTTCTTTCATCTTGTATTTAGAAATTTCCATAAGCATTCATTCCTTTACAATATTTGTCAATGATTTCGATAGAAGATATGAATTTAACTCTTTATTTTTTTAACTTAACGTTGAAGGTAAAAATTAATAATGTGTAATGTTAAATTTTGTTAATTACATTGTATGTAGTAGGCTTCATATCTTTTATCGAAGATATATTCAAGAAAGTTTACATTTTTATTGTTGAAGCGTACTATTTTCAATACTAATGTTCTCCAATTATGTAGAAAAAATTATAAAATCTGCATATTATCATCACATATATTGTTTGACATTATTCGGATGTCTTTTGAACGTATATACACTATATTATCGTCTCGATTCATAAATTAGTGAAAAATAATCTCAAACATAAATAAGAGGCTGTTACCATGAAGATATGCATACTAAGGATTCACAAAATCGAGTTTTCAGTTCTTTCAAATAGAAATTGTTTTCTATTTTGTGCTACGGAGTGGACATTGAAAACGAAAGAACGGCTCAGTAGTTCGGCAGAACCGAAAAATCGACGAAATTTTAGAATCAATGTACAAAATGATTAATTGATGAAATTAAGGTATATATAAAAAGTCTACTCCGGTATTGATTTTTTCAATTTAGAAAATGTTGAACGAAGATAATCCGAACGGGTGAAACCAATGAAAAATTTGAAATAAGTCTATTTTGATCGATTAACTGAATTTCGCAATTTCAATCAATATCTGATTATCACCCTCTATATACTACACTAAGGCTGACCGGCCACCGAATGCGAAGTTGAGCGAAGCTGAGTGTTTACAATGCTAATATAAGTGACAAGTGTTTTCCATGCTAATATGAGTGACGTAGCTTGTCATTTAGCATTGAAAACGCTCAGCTTCGCTGAAGTTCGCATTTGATACCCGGTCAGCCTAAAGCTCTCAGACAATGGGGAATTCTCCTCAAGAAGTTTCATTCATGATTTTTTCAAATGCACCAAGGAAAATATTCAATATCATTCTTCCAATATGAGGTTTTAAAATTTAAATCGCTTCGTTTCTAGTTTACCATTTGGCAACAGCGCCTACTAGAAAATAAAAACAATGTCTTGTTTATGAGATGACAGCTGTTGATTTACAGCCATCATAAGGCGCGTACTCACTGGCGAGCCTCAACAGCAACCGGCCATAAAAATACCATAAAATTTTACGACCTTCCTCGGTCGTCGCAGACTTCATATACAGCCATCTTTGTCTATCTCATCAAGATAGTGTATTTGTTGTCCTTTATTATCAAGGCATATTTCAGTCGATGTTGCCAACTTGTGCAATAGAAACGAAACGCTTTAAATTTTAAATACACATTTGTATTTTTCATCTTTAAAATAATTTTTTTGGGAAACAGTTGAAATGGTTATTTCATAAAAATAAATCATTTTCGTCAGAAGAAGTATTCCCTATTGTAACCTCTTGATATGATGACCTCACCATATGATTTCCGATTTTCGCATTATTTCCGGGATACCCTGTATAAAACTTTGTGCCACACCGTAAATAGTCCTTCTACTATCCGATGCTGTTTGATGTTTTCCCCATACGATTGCATTCCTGAGATGTGTATTCAGAGCAGACAGACTGGGTAAAATTCTCATAATTTCAATAAAAGAAGATATGCATGTAACACCTCAAAAAAGGCACAAAATTGACTTATTTCACTTCGAAAAATATGAATAGATGTTTTCTTCGTCGTACTTAACAAAAATGACATTTAACGTACCAATTTTCGAACGAAAAGCCGACTGTTTTTGAAGGCGTCTATTCTTCGTCCAAAGACACTTTTCGTCCGCTGTCGTCACTAAGATACAGCACGGTACGAGAGGTGATTTAGTCATTTTCTCGAATCCACGATTTAATAAGGACCCAAGTCATTTGCTGTTGTTAAATTGATCAAGTGAATTAAGAACCTGGATTGAATATTTTTAATTCATAATGATCACGAATGAATATAGTACTAGCGATATAGATATCAGTAACACTCCTCAAGAGCTGAGGGAATAGACAACTACGGCGATGTAGCCGAGGCCAGCCGACAGGCGAGTACTTTCATGAAGGTATACGAGGTCGGTAAAAAACAATTTTTCGTTTTTGGTACCGGTTCATGAACCTGTGGTGTCCCATGAAATTACATGCTCAGAAAAACATCTTCGCCTACCTATAATATCAATTAGGCAAGAAAAAAAGCTCGTTCTACGGACTATTATCATCGTGTATAAGGCAAGAATCATTAAGGAACTTCACTTTCAGTCCGAAACACCCAAGTCCTCTAGTTAAGCAGGTTCTTTTCTATAGGAGACTTGGGAACGTGTTACCAACCCAATATTTTGAGAATTTTCCACCGAGGAAAAATTCAAAACGAATATGTCACGAGTAAGATCGGTTGATCTAGATAATTGGGAGAAAGAGAATAAGAGAGCGAAGGAGGGTTGTCGTAAGATATTCCTGAATTTTTTCACATTAATTATTATCATTGCTACCCTATTTTATCCCATCTTTACGACAGGTAAGACTGTGCCGCATCTCCTTTATAAATAACAAGTAGGCCAGTAGTTCAATCGGTAGCTTTTTTGCGATAAGTCTCAATTTTGTTAAACTGACGTTAATCTGTTTTTTTTTTCAGAAAA
The DNA here is from genome assembly GCF_907165205.1 of Coccinella septempunctata. Classification (NCBI taxonomy): domain Eukaryota; kingdom Metazoa; phylum Arthropoda; class Insecta; order Coleoptera; family Coccinellidae; genus Coccinella; species Coccinella septempunctata. The sequence goes on along the minus strand of NC_058190.1, from coordinate 4,093,111 downwards.
GGTCGGTGAAATGTGACCGTAGGCATGTTTACATTTGCTCTCAATTTTCTGATACTTTTTTCTGTCGTTTCCTATAGGGCCGAGAGTGTAACCTTTGAATTATGCCCTCTCCTGGTCTAAGAATTGTTTTCGAATTAATCAAAAAAGTTGTAGAGCATAACATTTTTTACAAATTTTATCTGAAACAATCCTACGTTTGAACATTTTTGAGATATATGGCGATGAATGTACATAAGGCTGGGTTTTTACATTGATCTTGGAATTTCGCATGCGTGGCTAAGCTCCTCGCACTTATCGCCCTCTAAGTCGAAAACGATTAAGAGTAGGCAAAATTGCTTCAGACAAAAGTTTTATAGAATTTTATTATCTACAACTTTCATAATGGATACAGAAACGATTAGAGGTACAAGAAGGGAGATATTGCAAAAAATTCCCCATCGCAATTCAACCAAAAAAATTTCAAAAAGTGTGCAGCCAAAAATTTTGGTAAATAGGCCAATCGATAGCAAAAGCATCATCTAATATATAAAATTCTCGTGTCATAGTTTTCGTTACCATACTCCTCCGAAACGGCTTGACCGATTTTGATGAAATTTTTTGTGCTTATCCGGTATCTATGAGAATCGGATAACATCTATTTTTCATCCCCCTAAATGTTAGGGGTAGTCCACCCCTAAATTTTTTTTTGTATTTTTTAGACAAAATTTTTAATTTCTATTTTTTTATGATACAACATACAAAAATACATACAATCCTCAATTTTCACCCTTCTACGATCAACCCTTATTTTTTAATAGCCATTTTAGTAATTTAATCATTAGGAAATTATTTACAAGGCAAAACAACGTTTGCCGGGTCAGCTATCTATGAGAATCGGCCAACATCTATTTTTCATCCCCCTAAATGTTAGGGGTATTCCACCCCTAAATTTTTTTTTGTATTTTTTAGACAAAATTTTTAATTTCTATTTTTTTATGATACAACATACAAAAATACATACAATCCTCAATTTTCACCCTTCTACGATCAACCCTTATTTTTTAATAGCCATTTTAGTAATTTAATCATTAGGAAATCATTTATATGGCAAAACAACGTTTGCCGGGTCAGCTATCTATGAGAATCGGCCAACATCTATTTTTCATCCCCCTAAATGTTAGGGGTAGTCCACCCCTAATTTTTTTTTTTATTTTTTAGACAAAATTTTTAATTTCTATTTTTTTATGATACAACATGGAAATTATTTATACGGCAAAACAACGTTTGCCGGGTCAGCTAGTAGAATCTATATTATAAACGCCAGCTCACTCGCACTGATACTTTGAGTCTTATTGCTAAAAAACCTCGATTTTTGATCCACTTCACCCCGTTTGACGGTACTCGAGTAAAGCAATCGAACAATGAATTTCATCACATCAAAAAGCTTTTGAAATTACAAAAAACAGATGGCCACCTCCAGCTAGGATACTTATAGTTTAATAAGTCACTGTGACCTTAAGGTCTATTGTGCCCCCTGGCCCCCATCAGAGCTGTTTTCAGCGCCTTCCAGCTAGAATACAAGAGTCCAATCTTCTACTAGATTGCCGAACTTGAGGAATTCTTTATAAAACATGTAACCCCCTGTTACATCTTGAAAACGAACCATTACCGGACCTTTCCAACTCCAAATAACTCGGAGATTAATAACCTGAAACGTGTTTGAATCACCCTGTATACCGACGACAAATCTTTATCATTATTTGCTCACTCTGAGCACTCTCTTTCTATTACAGTTCTAATTTCTATTCAGAGTCCACTTTGAGAACGGTATGTCTTTAAACACAAGCAAGTAACTTGAGCTCAAGACATAACCAAGAACGAAACTAATTTCAAATCTGACATCTGACATATGTCAAGAAAAACGTTAGAAGTGAAATCAGGAGTGCCAACACTAACTCCTGCCAATTCGACACTCGGTTTGAAACAACTTACGCAAATTTAAAAATAACGGGAACCTCAACATTTAATGGCAGAAAATTATCAAAATTTTTAGGTTGGCAATTTGGAAGTCTCCCATTCGAATCTATAAGTATGCCGGATCGGCATAGGTAACGAGATCGATAATAATAAATATTGATCCCGATCGAATTCTTGCAGTCTTTTCAGAATTTGAAGATTATTATTGTGAGTACCTACATACTTATTCGAATGTATCTAACGAAATTATTACAATGTAAAATGAAAAAAAAAATAAGTTAATTGGTTAAAGCTATTCAGTGTTCTGGATGGAATCATCGCTGTGCGAAGCAGCAGCCTTTTGTCATTCATCTAATTCGTCCATTCGGCATCTGACCGCCATTTCTACCACTTCAAGGCTAGGATAATCCAGTTCTTTCACCAGGCATAAAACAGCAGACAAAATATTCGAATTCTGTAGAGCGAAAAAGTATTGATATTCATTCATATATTCACTAAATAATTTCGTTTTGAGCAATAGCATAAAAATCTTAGAATATACAACATTATTAATTAATGTTAACAATTATAAGATATTTTTTTATATTGGAACCGTTGAATGCATACTTATACTGTCAATTTATTGCAAATCTATAGTGAGAATTTGGTTCATTTCATTAAAGATATGCAATAACCAATGAAAATTGGCTAGTTAAGTGTATGCGTATAAATAGTCTATGAACTTCAATAAAATCCGTCAGTTGGCCTTGGAAATTTGACACATTTCAGTACGAAAAAGTGACGTTATGACGTTGTCAAGACGTTTTTGTGTTTTAAATCAGCGCTATGTTGTCCGCTCTCTGATACATTCAAGAATTATTGACAGCCCAGTAGGTCTTGAAAGTCCATACGCAGCTTCATATCTCTGATCACAAAAGATATTAAAAAATTTCGGTAGTTTCAATCACTGAACTGGAATATACAAGTTCTCTGGTAGATTCTTCGGTATCAGGCCTGTAGATGATATGACAATAGGGATGGTCTTGACATCTTTCAGCTTCCACTGTCTTCTGGTTTGTTCCTCGAGATCTCTGTACTTTGAAATTTTTTCAGTGTGCCTATCTAGAAGATTGTTATTATTTGGAATCGCCACATCGATGAATAGTGCTCTGTCCTCATCCTTATTGAGCAATATGAGGTCTGGTCTATTGTGAGTTATTTTCCGGTCTGTGAGAACCGTGCGATCCCAGTATAGCTTGTGACTTTCATTTTCCAATACAGCATCCGGATGGTAATTGTAATAAGGAACCTTTTTCGAACTTAGAAGTTGGTGTTTTAGTGCCAATTCTTGGTGAAGAATCTTGGCAACGGCATCATGTCTATTTTTGTACTCCGTGCCCGCGAACTTCTGACATCCCCCGGTGATGTGCTGGATAGTTTCATGTGTCGCACAGCCATAACGACAGCTATCATCCATAACTGAGGCATCCTTGGTGATATATTTCATGTAGTTCCTTGTTGGAATCACCTGATCCTGGATGGCGAGCCTGAAGCCCTCTGTCTCAGGAAACAACATTCCGGAAGTCAACCAGTAGTTCGACGCAGATATGTCGACGTAATCATGATGGACCTCGTTCTGGTGCCTTCCATGCAAAGGTTTACCAATTAGTTTCAGCATTTTGCTTTCTGCAGATTGTTCGACAGTTTCCAAGTGGTCCTGTTGTAGCTTCAACGGAATATAACATCAGTAACAAACTACTCGATGGAGTTCTGACGAAGCAGCCTTGTTCAGGAAATATTTTCGAAGTTCTTCAATTTCCTGGGTCATACGGTTGGACAAATCAACAATTTCTCTACCCCCAAGATGTCGTGGCAGCTCGGTCCGTTCTATTGAGCTTCTGGAGTGATGTTTATTGTGTTAAGTCAGCATCGTCCTTATTTTTCTCTGTAAGGCTGCTAATCGGTGGTGGTCCAAGAGATGATACCGAATGAGTAGTTCAGCGCGAAGCAAGCGTAGGTATTAATAGCTTTTATCAGATTCTTGCTGTTAAGGCCAGTTCTCTTTATCCTTCTCAATCTTCGGGTGAACTCCTCCGTTAGTTGTTTCTTCATCTGGCTCTGATTGATTTTTCTTGCCTGTTTTATTCCCAGATACTTGTATGTGTCTCCTTCCTTTAATGCTTCAATTTCTGCACCTTCCTTGAGTTAGAACGTACCATCTTCTATTTTCCCTCTCGTTATGTTCAGCGGTTATTATTATTATTATTATGTGTTTCTCACAATATAAGTATACTTCAGAAAATGAATTAATTCGAAAATATATGGTGAAGGTAATAATAAGCGTTTATATAAACTGATTCAAGAGATTTCTCATGAGAAGTACAAGAGATAAGTATTGAGTATATTTTTGCTTTTAAAGAAAATTTAATTATTGTCGCATCTTAAATTTGAAAGTCTCACCCTGTATAAACGTTAATTAGGTTCATTAATTCTCTCGAATTCATTCATTTTCCGGAGTACATTCACATTGAGAGAAATACATAATAACCAATACCTTTACGTAGAATGGACAACATAGCGCTGATTTAAACCAAAAAACATGCGTAATTACCTCACATGATCGTTCTATACACTGTAGAATGTGTCAACTGACTGCTTATAATATTATTATGGTAAGTGAATGGACTATTTTATAGGGCTAGTCTTTGACTCGTACAAACTTTGAACAGTAGATTCTTGAGGTCAAAAGAAACTTTAATCCTTTACCGTTTTTTCGGGAAAGGCTAGGTATGAAAGATACAGGGTGTTGAAAAACAACCTATCCCACAAACGGTTCAATCGAATTAAATGAATTTCTGAATATAGTTTTTCGTTCATTTGATGAATCTTTTTCAAACACAAGATATCATCCACGTCCTCCAGTTTTCTCATTATGACCATTACTAGCCATAAAATTACCAAGAATCCAAAGAACCCAACTCTTGAAACTAAGTTGGACGTTATCTAATAAATATTTGAACGTTTTGTAAACTAAAAATATTCCTTATATTTTCTCGTATAACGCGCCGTTTTAGAGTAATTTGATGTTCAAAAATAAAAAAAGTATCTGTGAAATTTGAAAAATTGGGTACTTTGGCTGAATACAACTCTGTTTAAGAGATCCACAGATGTGTAGTGTGACAGACTTATCTGGTTATTCTGAAGGTAATTTTGTTTTTCCAAGGGTCGCACAACTCATTATAAAATACTCAAAATAGCTATATCTTTTTATCTAGGTCGAATCGGCAAAAATGGGGAAGGAAAAAAATTGTTTTTTTTTTACCTCAAGAGTCCACTTCGTACGAGTTAAAGACTCATCCTGTACATGTATCAACGCAACATTATCGATCGATGTGTAACGTCGTGTAGAAGAAAACTAATAACTTCAGAAAGAAAAGGCAAATTATCCCTCTCATCTTTGTTGATAATCATGAAGGGGTTAAAATAAAGAGTATTTTTACAGATAATTCGTTTAAATCTTCACTTACCCTTGTGACGGGGCGTCTATTGAAAGGGGGTCTATGCGTGGAAGCTGAGCACACGTACCTTTCCCGCCTTTCATTACCTTCGGAATTCGAGTCAGCTTGTCTATAAGTGTTTGCGTTGCCGTATCTATCTCCATTGCTATACTCCTGAAAAAACCAACATGAAAACTGCAAATTCGACTAATCGGTTTAAAGTCCCATTTTCAAACTACAATTACCATTTTTTTCACACAACACTCCAATTTAAAACTTAAAACCATTATTACGAAACTAATTGAGGCCCAGTTGCAGAAACGTCCATTAAGATTCAAAGCCACTTTAAAATTTGAAACTATTATTTTTGAAGAGAATAATGGAGCATTAACACATTCACATTTCTCATTTTGCAGAAAAAGTATATCTCACAAACTATATCCTAGAAAAGCTCTCAAGAATGTCATGCAATAAAATACTGGTTGTTATAATTTGTCATATGAAAAAAAAATACCGACGAAAACATCGACTTCCAAGTCACTGCGTGTCAAAAGATTGAGGAATCGGCAGGAAAAAGATGGTTAGGCTATGTTGAATGTTTCTGCAGTTTTTTAATTTTTTTATGGGTCCATACACGACGCTATTTCGACACATAAATTAGTGTTACTCAAAAACTAAGGCAGATAAGTGATAAGTCTATGAACTTGGTTTCCTAATCTGACACTTTGAAGATGATAAAAATGCATTTTTTTCGTATATCTCCCTGCCTGTACCTCTAATCGTTTTTGTATTCATTAGGAAAGTTGTAGATGATAAAATTCTATACAACTTTCGTCTGAAGCAATTTTGCCTACTCTTAACCGTTTTCGAGTTAGAGGGCGATAAGGGCGAGGAGCTTAGCCACTCATGCGAAAGGCCAAGGTCAATGTGGAAACCCAGTCTAATGTACATTAATCGCCATATATCTCAAAAACATTGCTTCGGACAAAATTTGTAGAAAATGTTATGTTCTACAACTTTTATAATGAACGGGTAAAAGATGTGAAGCCCAGGGGAATAGATAATTCAAAAAAAACTGATTTTTGTGACCTTTATGACCAATTTTTATTGTTCGGCTCGCTGAAACTGTCAGATTATATTTTTTCCGTAATTCTTGAATCATTTGCTTCAAAATAAAAAAAACGCCACCGCGCTCGAGAATGTACACGTAACGTTTTTTTTGCAAGTATGGCGCCCTCCAACACATTTTAGTCACGCTTAAATTGTCAGATTAAGGGAATATATACTTTTCGACATGTAATTAACCACATATGTAAATCTTCATCTGACACGCTCGAGTATGTAAAATAATAGTTTTTTTTTTAGTATTCTATTTGGTATTTTTGGTAGAGGTACTATACAGGGTCCAAGGTATCTCCCCTTGTATTAATCTGACACGCTCGAGTAAATCCCGAATTTCCCTCTTCGGCTCCCCAACTAAAAGAAAAAAAGTAAGGGACCATGTAAGGACACCTCGTTCACCCTGTAACTATTTTTTCTTCCTATAAATTCTAATTTGTGACCTTACCTTTATACAATTTGCAGACTGACTTGTTAGTAACCTCGGTTCCCTATGGCAATTATCTGTAGGCGAAGAAGTTTCCTCAAATGAGTTACTAGCAGGGGGAGATTTCTGCGAATAGGATTATGTTACCACAAGATGAAATGAACTGGGGATTGAAAAGAATGTTAAAAAAAAAGCGATTTTAAGGATAAAGAAGGAACACTTATTTTCATCGATGTGAAGTGGCGATTAGGAGGAAGTTATAGAATCAGGAGTTTACTCACATTGTAATATTGCTGTTTGGGGGATTCTCTTTCATAACTATTCTTGGTTCTTGACGGAGGTGCTTCTGGGGAGTAGGTTCGTATATGCTGCCTTGGAGGACTCATCTGAAAACCAATATTTTTCATCTTCGACAAACATTTGCAACATTTTCATCAGAAATGCTAATAAGTTTCCAGAGTTGAAAAAGAGATATGCCTCACGAGAAAGTGGGGAATAGAAAATGGTTTAAGAAAAATATAGTGAAAGTGGACACCCCAACAACTTGTTGGGCATGCCATGTCAGGAAACTGTTATGCAAATAATGTCTGCTGGTCGTGTCCATGCAGATTATCGTGAATAAAAACGAAAAACGACAACACACAGAAGAAAACAAATCAACATGAATATAATAAAATAGACAATTGCAGAGTCACGATCCGCACTGAGACACACCTACCAAAGACAAATTATGCTTTCAAAAAATAGATGGTACAAGAAGAGACAGCTAACAGTGATACATTGAAAAACTTATTGTCTTGTAGCGCGTTCGACATCACTCCAACCTTCGAATGAAATTTGTCAACTGAAAGAGACAGAATTCAAATGAACATACACAGTGCCACCACATGTCCCACTATCGGATAACAGACCGAACCTCTCATCGTTTTCTGGTTTTGAAAATTTCCAAAACTTTCTCATATATGGAACTCAAATTCTGACTGTCCACTCTATTCTTAACTGTCTCGTTCAGTCTTATAAATATCATTTCACTAATATTGTGCTTCAACCAGTTGTCCTCAAAATCCAAAATATTGACACTGTCGAAATCAAACTGATGCTGCTCCTGAAAATGATGATTGGCTAAAGCAGTTTTTGAGTCTTTATTTCTATCAACCTCGTTGCAATCAGGAGCAGCATCAGTTTGATTTCGACAGTGTCAGTATTTTGGATTTTGAAGACAACTGGTTGAAGCGCAATATTAGCGAAATGATATTCATAAAGGCTGAACGAGACAGTTGATAATAGAGTGGACACTCAGAATTTGAGTTCCATATGTGAGAACGTTTTGGAAATTTTCAAAACCAGAAAACGATAAGGGGTTCGGTCTGCTATGTGATAGTGGGACATATGTATGTATGTTCATTTGAATTCTGTCTCTTTCAGTTGACAAATTTCATTCGACGGTTGAAGTGATGTCGAACTAGCTACAAGACAATAAGTTTTTCAATGTATCACTGTTTGCTGTCTCTTCTTGTGTCTCAGTGCGGATCGTGACTCTGCAATTGTCTATTTCATTATATTCATGTTGATTTGTTTTCTTCTGTGTGTGTTGTCGTTTTTCGTTTTTATTCACGATAATCTGTATTTTTTAGCTGTGAAGAAGCGACAATATATGTTGCGAAACGTTGGTATTAGCTAAGATTTGCTGATTTTTTTTCACCTTCCTAATTGCCATTAACGTACACTTACATTATGTTGAAAGAAAGTGAGCTTTTAAGTTTTGATTCTGGAGTCAACATTAATATATTCAAGGGATGATTCTAGAGGTCAAAATATGAAGAAAACTTCATATGAACTTAGCTCCTAAAATGCATCCCACGAAGGCTAGAGCCTCTCCAACAGGACCAATAAACAATCCATTTAACCCTTTCACTACTGATGTCCATAATTATGGACATCAATTTCAGACAACTAAAGCATCAGCAGAAAAAAAAAACAGTTTTCTGTGAATAATACACAACATGCATCTACTCTCCTTCTTCTCATTAGCAATGACTCTCCATGTCTAGTGATTATTTGAACCGGAGTCGTTGTGGCACTATTAGCCTTTCGGCAACTGCGACCATGTGGATCTTTTGTTCTCTTCTCTACTCATCATAGAAATCCAAGGAGTTTGTCAATGGTGTTGATAAAACTGACAACATCCTTAGGGGCATTGGCCGTCAACTCGTGAGTATCCAGGACCGGTTTCCCCTTATGAATGGTTCTTAGGTCCGCCAGCTCTGGACACTTGCATACCATGTGTTCAGCTGTTTCTGCTTCTGATCCACAGAGCCTACAAATCTCATCTGCTGACTTACTCATACGGTGCAAATGATATTTGTACCGACAGTGCCCTGTCAGCAGTCCCACCATCACCCGAAGCTCAGCTCGTGACAGCTTTAGCAGTTTTCTGGTGTAGGTCGGTGAAATCATCACGAATTTCTTCGACTGAGTAAGTCCAGGAGTGTTTCTCCAGAGGGTTCATGTCAAGAGGTTACAATAGGGAATACTCCTTCTGACGAAAATGATATTTTTTATGAAATAACCGTTTCCCAAAAAAAATTATTTTAAAGGTGAAAAATTAAAATGGGTATTTAAAATTTAAAGCGTTTCGTTTCTATTGCACAAGTTGGCAACATCGACTGAAATATGCCTTGATAATAAAGGACAACAAATACACTATCTTGATGAGATAGACAAACATGGTTGTCTATGAAGTCTGCGACGAACGAGGAAGGTCGTGAAATTTTATGGGATTCTTATGGCCGGGGCTGTTGAGGCTCGTCAGTAAGTATGCGACTCATGTTGGCAGTAAATCGAAAACTGTTATTTTATAAACAAGACATTGTTCTTTATATTTTCTAGTAGGCGCTGTTGCCAAATAGTAAACTAGAAATGAAGCGATTTAAATTTTAAAACCTTCTTATTTGAAGAATGATTTTGAATAGTTTCCGCGGTGCATTTGAAAAATTCATGAATGAAACTCATAATTATTCATTTTAAACATGAATATGCTGTGATAACCCAAATTGAGCAGAACTCCCCATTATGGAAATATTTTTTCTCTTTTTCATGAAAAATATTTTTTTGAAAGCATTAAGGTATGGCAGTGAAAGAGTGCCAAAAAAAATCTAGGCGGAAACTCAGTTGACTAGTGTAGGATACGCTGTATCCTAAATTGCTTGATTCTGGCTGTTTCTGGTACTTCTAGACTAGATAGGGAAAAACGTTGAAAGGAGTCCCGGGCACGATTTTCGTGAAAAGTCCATTAGTGGAAACTGTTTCACGTTATCTTCATTTGTCTTGAAGATATAACCAAATTTTGATATTTTGTCGATTTAGAAAATGTGCCATAACTCCTTCATTTACGAAAATACATAGAAACGATAAAAATATACGACACTTTATTCAGCTTTTCTGTGTCTTGTACTAAGAATGAAAAAAAAACGACTTCGTTATTTTATATACGAATTCTTCTTTTGATTTCTTCTTTTGATCTCATATCACACAAAAAAAAATTTGCTCTTCGAAAATATATATATGTCGATATAAAACTAAGATCTTCAAGACAAAATCAGAATAAAAGTGAAATAATCACTAACTGCCGTGTCTCCCATACATTATTTTATGAATGGAGTGGACATAGAATACTTGAATACATTAAAATAGTGAAGATGAACGAGATTAATTTTTCGCTCTAGAATCTAGATTATCTCCAAAAAGAAGGATTGCCAGCCATATAGGCAACTTTCATATCAGAACGATATGGAATCACAAAAAATAGATCACTGTTCGAATTGCCTGGACAGCAAGATCACCAGACCTCAATCGTTTGGAGTTTTTCGTATAGGAATGTATGTTGAAAATTAAATTTTCAAGACATTTCCAGTCATGAATAGGGCTGGTTTAGAGCAGAGTGCCAGGAACGCTATCAGAGACATTTCCCCAGTTATGCTGTTGAATTCAGTGAATTCTGTTAGAAAAAGATGTCGAATTGGTTTACAGAAAAAGGGTACTGAATTTGAGAACTGATTATGAAATTCGGCTCAATATTTATTGAAATTGAGTAAAACATGAATCACAGGGAAACTGTTTCTGATAGAGATATGTGGTCTATAGTTTTAGTACAATTTTGTAGTGAACTTACAACGTGTAGTTAATTCATTCCTACTTACTTGTCTAGGTGGTGAGAATTCTCGACTTCCTCCAGAGTTTTCGTCCCTTGTATAGCATTCTCCACTTTCATAAACTTCATAGTCAATCTGCATAAAAATAAATTTATTAGTTGTTCACCATGACGTTACGAGTATTATGAAAATTGAAAAGAAAGTATGAAATTCAATGGATATTACACAGGGTGAGTCTTTGACTCGTAAAAATATTTTAACAGTAGATTTTTGACCATTTTTTCCGAATCGGCTCAATTTAAAGGATATAGACTGTTGAAAAACCATATAAAATGTCATTTTTTAGTTCTATCTCACAAACGGTTTTATCAAATGAAATGAATTTCGGAATATAGTTTTTTATTTATTAGATTAATCTTTTTCGAACAAAAGATATCACCCACGTCTTCCAGTTTTCTCATTATGACCATTACGCACCATAAAAATACCATTGAAACTAAGTTGGACGCTATGTAATGGATATTTGAGCATTTTGTAAAATAAAAGTATTCTTTTTATTTTCTGGTATAATGCGCCGTTTTCGGATAATTTGATGTTCAAAAATCAAGAAGTATATGTGAAATATGAAAAATTGGGTAATTTGGCTGAATAAAACTCTGTGTAAAAGATCCACAGATGTGTAGTGTCACAGATTCAGCTAGTTATTCCGAAGGTAATTTTGTTTGACCGGGCTCATTATGAAAACTTAAAATGGCCATATGTCTTTATTAGGGACGAATTGTTTGGGAAAATGGTGTTTCTTTTGACCTCAAGAATGTACTGTTAAAATATTTGTATGAGTCAAAGACTCACCCTGTATTGGTGATTACTTCATTCATAATTGGATTCACCTATAGAATTCCACGATAGCATTCACATGATAGGCGATATCCTCTGCTATTCGTGAAACAAAGCGATATGAGCTATTTTCAACCATGTAATCACACTCAAGTTTACATAGTGCTGACACTTCGAATTAGCAATTATTATACTATTCATTCATAGACGATTCATACTGTGAAAATGTAAATATAAATAATATTTATTCATACTTATTTTTACTCTTATCTGCATATATGCATGATTTTGAAATCCTCAAAACTTCATCAGTCGTGAATAAATAGGAAAAGTTGCAATTGGGAATCATTAATTGAATGAATTTTGATAATTTCATGCAAAAATTACATATTCCGAATGCCCAGAACTGAACTAAATCGAAAACAAATCGACGAGGATCCGACAATCAAATGCTTGATTCCACGATCAAGCTTTGTGAAAGTGTATATTTATCTAGAAAAATTTGTATTTCGACACCTCGATTACTCTACATCTGTAAGGTACTTAAAAAAGAAATTCGTCGTCGAATAGCCATTCGAAGACGTTTCTAGTTTCATTTTAAACAGGGTGTATTGAAAGATGAGACTTTTTTAACAAGAGAACTGATCAAAATAAAGCGTTTCACCAAAAATCATCCGTACAAAACTTTCAAAATGACAAAATTGAAAAAAAAATTAAAAATGATTACTGAAATAGATCCCAATACGACCCTAGATCATTTTTTATCTGAATGATCGCAAAGCATTGGGAAAAAACGTGTCTCCTGATTCGACCATGTGGTTTCGTTTAGGACTTAGGATAATAATAATATTTATTTGCATGATCAAAAATACAATTTTGAAGAGAAAACAAGTCAAAAGCAAGAGAAAAAAAAACAGAGATGTTCACACAAGAAAACTATGACTCAAATATTCACTCATACAATATGGTTCCAAATCAACAAGTAGTTTTTGAACAACTTTTTTGAACTTTTTTATATCTGCTATAATTTGATATTTTTTGGGCAACTTGTTGTACAAAACAAGGCTCATGTATTCTACGTTTCTTTGTGTTAGCGTGAGAGAGCACTTCGGAACATGGAATGAGTGTATGCGCCTGGTCATATTTAGATTCAAATATTTTTCAAAATAATAGAAGTTATTCTTCACGAATACTAGAGTTCGATATATATACAGTACAGTTACTGTTAGGATGCCTTCTCTTTTGAATATTCCTCGGCAGGATGTTCTGGAGGATAAACGCAGCATAGTTCTTAAAGCCCTTTTTTGAATCACGAATATTCTAGAAACATCAGAACTGTTTCCCCACACGATGATACCATAGCCCATGATTGACTGGAAATTAGAGAAGTATACAGTTTTAAGCAACTCAAAGTCAGTCTGCTGTTTTAACATTCGAAGAGTGTAAAGAACTGAAATTTAGTCTTCGTTGGAGTGCATCAATATGATTGTGCCAGTTGAGATTTTCGTCTAATATAATACCGAGAAAATTGGTACTCTGGTTAACTCTAATATTATGCCCCAGAAGATATACCGGTGTGAACTTAGCAGCCACTTTCCAGCAGCCACTTCAGATCTAGCGGCCGTTTGACCAGTGGCGTCGGGTACTTTTTTTTTCGCGTACTGTGCTTACTGAAATCAGTATTAGGTCTCGGAAATGAATGAATTCTTTCAAACCCAGAGTGTTTATTCATTAGAAGATGATAAATACTATTTGAAAGATTTTTTATTCCAAGAATGTTGAAGTGTCAGTACCAGCCATAAAATGGATATTCGAAATATATCGAAAATAGGTCTAAAAAATGAATAAAGGGTTTGAAATTCGGTGTATGTATTTATAAACCCTCAAGGAAACATATTCCGAGAGCTTTTTCATTTGCAGGACTTGGAATGGTAAATTTTAACCCTATTTCTAATAATAAAAAAAACATCGAAAATACGTCTCAAAAATGAATAAAGGGTTTGAAATTCGGTGTATGTATTTATAAACCCTCAAGGAACCACATTCCAAGAGCTTTTTCATTTGCAGGACTTGGAAGGGTGAATTTCACCCCTATTTCTAATAATAAAAAAAACATCGAAAATACGTCTCAAAAATGAATAAAGGGTTTGAAATTCGGTGTATGTATTTATAAACCCTCAAGGAACTATATTCCAAGAGCTTTTTCATTTGCAGGACTTGGAAGGGTGAATTTCACCCCTATTTCTAATTATAAAAAAAACATCGAAAATCCGTCTCAAAAATGAATAAAGGGTTTGAAATTCGGTGTATGTATTTATAAACCCTCAAGGAACCATATTTCAAGAGCTTTTTTATTTGCAGGACTTGAAAGGGTGAATTTCACCCCCTCTCCTCAGAGTCCACAAAATAATTCGAAAATAGGTCTAAAAAATGAATAAAGGGTTTGAAATTCGGTATATGTATTTATGAACCCTCAAGGAACGATATTCCAAGAGCTTTTTTATTTGCAGGACTTGGAAGGGTGAATTTTACCCCCTCCTCTGGAAGTCCACAGAATAAATCGAAAAAAGGTCTAGAAAATGAATAAAGGGTTTGAAATTCGGTGTATGTATTTAAAAACCCTCAAGGAGCGATATTCCAAGAGCTTTTTCATTTGCAGGACTTGAAAGGGTGAATTTCACCCCCTCTCCTCAGAGTCCACAAAATAATTCGAAAATAGGTCTTTAAAATGAATAAAGGGTTTGAAATTCAGTGTATGTATTTATAAACCCTCAACGAACGATATTCCAAGAGCTTTTTTATTTGCAGGACTTGGAAGGGTGAATTTCACCCCCTCTCCACAGAGTCCACAAAATAATTCTAAAATAGGTCTTAGAAATGAATAAAGGGTTTGAAATTCGGTGTATGTATTTATAAACCCTCAAGGAACTATATTCCAAGAGCTTTTTCATTTGCAGGACTTGGAAGGGTGAATTTCACCCCCATTTCTAATTATAAAAAAAACATCGAAAATCCGTCTCAAAAATGAATACAGGGTTTGAAATTCGGTGTATGTATTTATGAACCCTCAAGGAACCATATTCCAAGAGCTTTTTCATTTGCAGGACTTGGAAGGGTGAATTTCACCCCCTCTTCACAGAGTCCACAAAATAATTCGAGAATAGGTCTTAAAAATGAATAAAGGGTTTGAAATTCGGTGTATGTATTTATGAACCCTCAAGGAACGATATTCCAAGAGCTTTTTCATTTGCAGGACTTGAAAGGGTGAATTTCACCCCCTCTCCTCAGAGTCCACAAAATAATTCGAAAATAGGTCTTTAAAATGAATAAAGGGTTTGAAATTCAGTGTATGTATTTATAAACCCTCAACGAACGATATTCCAAGAGCTTTTTCATTTGCAGGACTTGAAAGGGTGAATTTCACCCCCTCTCCACAGAGTCCACAAAATAATTCGAAAATAGGTCTTTAAAATGAATAAAGGGTTTGAAATTCGGTGTATGTATTTATGAACCCTCAAGGAACCATGATACAAGAGCTTTTTCATTTGCAGGACTTGGAAGGGTGAATTTCACCCCCTCTCCTCAGAGTCCACAAAATAATTCGAAAATAGGTCTTAAAAATGAATAAAGGGTTTGAAATTCGGTGTATGTATTTATAAACCCTCAAGGAACTATATTCCAAGAGCTTTTTCATTTGCAGGACTTGGAAGGGTGAGTTTCACCCCTATTTCTAATAATAAAAAAAACATCGAAAATACGTCTCAAAAAGTCCTGCAAATGAAAAAGCTCTTGTAACATGGTTCCTTGAGGGTTTATAAATACATACACCGAATTTCAAACCCTTTATTCATTTTCTAGACCTATTTTCGATTTATTCTGTGGACTTCCAGAGGAGGGGGTGAAATTCAGGGTGAATTCACCCCCTCAAGTCCTGCAAATGAAAAATCTCTTGGAATATCGTTCCTTGAGGGTTCGTA
The DNA here is from genome assembly GCF_907165205.1 of Coccinella septempunctata. Taxonomy (NCBI): domain Eukaryota; kingdom Metazoa; phylum Arthropoda; class Insecta; order Coleoptera; family Coccinellidae; genus Coccinella; species Coccinella septempunctata. Next base: position 4,077,168 of record NC_058190.1, on the reverse strand, counting down.
AATACATACACCGAATTTCAAACCCTTTATTCATTTTTAAGACCTATTTTCGAATTATTTTGTGGACTCTGAGGAGAGGGGGTGAAATTCACCCTTTCAAGTCCTGCAAATGAAGAATCTCTTGGAATATCGTTTCTTGAGGGTTCATAAATACATACACCGAATTTCAAACCCTTTATTCATTTTTTAGACCTATTTTCGAATTATTTTGTGGACTCTGAGGAGAGGGGGTGAAATTTACCCTTCCAAGTCCTGCAAATGAAGAAGCTCTTGTAACATGGTTCCTTGAGGGTTTATAAATACATACACCGAATTTCAAACCCTTTATTCATTTTCTAGACCTATTTTCGATTTATTCTGCGGACTTCCAGAGGAGGGGGTGAAATTCAGGGTGAATTCACCCCCTCAAGTCCTGCAAATGAAAAATCTCTTGGAATATCGTTCCTTGAGGGTTCGTAAATACATACACCGAATTTCAAACCCTTTATTCATTTTTAAGACCTATTTTCGAATTATTTTGTGGACTCTGAGGAGAGGGGGTGAAATTCACCCTTTCAAGTCCTGCAAATGAAGAATCTCTTGGAATATCGTTTCTTGAGGGTTCATAAATACATACACCGAATTTCAAACCCTTTATTCATTTTTAAGACCTATTTTCGAATTATTTTGTGGACTCTGAGGAGAGGGGGTGAAATTTACCCTTCCAAGTCCTGCAAATGAAAAAGCTCTTGTAACATGGTTCCTTGAGGGTTCGTAAATACAAACACCGAATTTCAAACCCTTTATTCATTTTTGAGACGTATATTCGATGTTTTTTTTTATTATTAGAAATAGGGGTGAAATTCACCCTTCCAAATCCTGCAAATGAAAAAGCTCTTGGAATATCGTTCCTTGAGGGTTTATAAATACATACACTGAATTTCAAACCTTTTATTCATTTTTAAGACCTATTTTCGAATTATTTTGTGGACTCTGAGGAGAGGGGGTGAAATTCACCCTTTCAAGTCCTGCAAATAAAAAAGCTCTTGGAATATGGTTCCTTGAGGGTTTATAAATATCTACACCGAATTTCAAACCCTTTATTCATTTTTTAGACCTATTTCCGATTATATTTCGAATATCTATTTTATGGCTGGTACTGACACTTCAATATTCTTGGAATAAAAAATTATTCAAATAGTATTTATCATTTTCTAATGAATAAACACTCTGGGTTTGAAAGAATTCATTCATTTCCGAGACCTAATACTGATTTCAGTAAGCACAGTACTCGAAAAAAAAAGTACCCGACGCCACTGGTCAAACGGCCGCTAGATCTGAAGTGGCTGCTGGAAAGTGGCTGCTAAGTTCACACCGGTAGAAGATATTGACACGTTCGATATTTACGTTGTAATGAAAATGGAAACTTAGGATTGCCGAATTGTTGTCGTTATTTTTTAGTAACTTATACGATTTTATGAAATGGCTCATTAGCCATGTATATATCATTTATGGATGATTTCCATTCCGTATCAATTTCTGATTCATTTAGACCGGCTCAAAATTTATTCCAGTTTATATTTTTCTTCTATTTTATTTTTGACTTTACGTGCTTTCAAGAATAATCGGTAAATTTTTTTCGTATTGATTTCCCTCTGTTTTTTAGATGTTTTTTATTACTTTTTATTGCTTCCCTAATTTTTTCCGAAAATCCTACCACCTGAGTATATGAGTTTTGTCTTTTCGAAAATTTCCTGGAGTAATTGGTGGGCAAATTTCGGTGTTTTAGCACTACAGTTTTTAAACCAGAGGAAATACACAAAATCTGATACCCCATTCTCGTTCTCTTTTTCTGAGAAACTAACAATAGTAGTAGTCATTTTTGGCCACTTTCTTTTGTTTTCGAGTTATAAGCAAAAATTGGAAAAGTGGCGATATCGAAATTAATTTATATCTCCGCTAATACTGATGATAGAGCTCTGAAATTGAAACATTATACAGGCACTTTTTTACGTAGAATACAGTGGCGTGCTTGCCTTTTTAGCAGGATTTTTAATTATGAAGCTATGACCCAAAGTTATGTTTTTTTAAATGGGAACACTACTTTTCTGTGAAATTTTTCGAAAGCTTAATTTTTACTGATTTCAAAAATATATAACATCATATGGTTTGTATCAATATAAATAATAGAAAATGCTCAAAAACCTTTTTTCTCAATATTTCTATGGTTTCAACTTTTGATGGGCATAGAAAAATATAGCATCGTATGATTACCACTGTCTCCTTCTATAAGTCCTTTCATTATTATGCAAATTTATGAAATATATCTTGATTCAAATTTTGTGAATATTGGTAACTTTTTACCAATATTCATAGAAAGAATGACATTGCTGGAAGGAGACTGCTTTTGATATAGGAAACTCTATTTTTCTGTGCTCGTCAAAAGTTGAAACCATAGAAATATTGAGAAAAAAGGTTTTTGACCATTTTCTATTATTTATATTAAAACAAACCATATGATGTTATATATTTTTGAAATCAGTAAAAATTAAGCATTTAAAAAATTGCACAGAAATCTAATGTTGCCATTTAAAAAAACATAACTTTGGGTCAAAGCTTCTTAATTAAAAATCCTGCTAAAAAGGCGAGCACGCCACTGGATTCTACGTCAAAAAGTGCCTGTATAATGTTTCAGTTACAGAGCTCTATCATCAGTATTAGCGGAGATTATTATTTCGATATCGCCATTTTTCCAATTTTTGCTTATAACTCGAAAACAAAAGAAAGTAGCCAAAAATCACTACTACTATTGTGAGTTTCTCGGAAAAAGAGAACGAGAATGGGGTATCAGATTTTGTCTATCTCCTCTGGTTTAAAAGCTGTAGTGCTAAAACATCGAAATTTGCCCACTCTGTACAATAGTCAGTTTTTTCTGAATTCAAGGTCCAGGATATAAACTGTGTTTTTATGAATAAAGCCATTGTTTTCAATTCAACGTTTATTAAATTTAACCCTCCCTCTTTTTCATTCAATTCCAACTGCGGCCTGCAAACTTTATAAAAATTTCCTCTCTATATATAATTTCCCGTCATTTTCACAATTACTTGACCCTTTTTGTGGGGCATCGGCAGTACTTGCGCTACATACCATGTTTTAGATAGTAGATATGTATTGACAAACCAAATATTTCTTATAAAATCTAAGTTCCACACATAGCTGATTAGATAGATAAAAATCCACAGCTTATTTGAAGATGAATTTATTTGAACGTACGTTGTACAGGGTGTATTTAAAGGTGAGGCTTTTTTTTAACAAAAGGTAGAACTGGTCAAAATGCGTTTCACCAAAAATCACCTATGTAAAACTTTCAATAATACTTCAAAATCACAATGGGCATCACAATCTTCTTGTTCAAATATTCCAACAATCGTCGTAAAAATGGGATGAAATGGGGAAACATCATAGCACTTTTTCAACATAACTAACATATACATTTTCAAGAAACGGCCTCGATTTTCTACACTCTTTTTTCATCCTAAATTGCACGATACAACAATTATGATTCTGTCATAAGTGACGTGATGAATCTAATCCGATGAACTTGGAAAATTCAATGACAAAACATACAGACAATTTTTGGTGAAACGACTTATTTTGAGTTCTACCTTCTGTAAAAAAACAGCTTCACCTTTGAAAACACCCTGTATGTGACCGATTTTATGATTTTTTTACGTTAAAATTCGTCCAAGCTGGAAGGTCAGTTATAATTTAATGGTGCATTAAAATTTTAATTATCCATTAAACGAGTTATTCACACGTGTTGACGAGGTATTACAATTTCAATGGGCCTTTAAATTATTAGTGACGAGTGTATGTCTAATGAAAACATCTGTATACTCATCTCGAATTAAAAGAAAAAATAAGTGTTGAAAATAACTGTGAGCTTAAAAAACTTTGAATGTTGCACATTTCTAACCTCTTGTCTCGGCGATATTCGTTGGGTAGGGCTATATTCTGGCTCTGGATACTCTGCGTACCTATTGTTCGAATAATTCTGTTGTTGTACTATGTAGTCGTCTTCCTCGCTTTCTGCCCTATCTTCGGGATGTACCAGATTTTTTCCCCTCTTTTGGGCCTCTTTCAATTCCTCGGGTGAAACAGGTACGTTATCCAATTTTTGAATCTGGGGTAGCGCTTTCAGCACTGCCAGCCTATAACTGAAAAAAGTTTTCGATAAACGCTCATTTTCACAAGTTGTACACAGATTTTTACAATAGGGAAAGAAACTTTCGAACAATCAAATGGCTATCATCGACCTCGGTCTTGCGGTTGTAATGAGAGGGTAGTTTTTAAACCTACCCCCTCATTTTAAAATCTCCTTTTAGTTTCATTTTAGTAATTTTATTTTTGAATTAATTTTGGAGAGAAATCTTTTCAAATTTCCAATTCAGGATTCCGACATCGTTCGGAATTGTAAACAGACCGCACCGTTTTTATTCCGTTTTCAGTTCTGAAAAACGATGTCGCACCGTATAAAACATCCTGAATTGGAAGATAACCGTGTTTTCTGTTCGCTAGCACAGATAAGTCGAAATTAAGACGTCTTCAGCGAGGCAAATTTTACCGAATTTTATACCCCTGTGGGTATAAAATCAGATGTTCCCCCGCAGGCCACTACACTTACGACTTCACTTGCTTTTGACTTACGATTAATTCACCTGCTGTTCACTTACAATTAATTGCCTTATCTAAGACTATAGTGCCGTCCGCCGTAGTAAATTAGCGTTCTGCCGTTGAATTTTATTAGAAGATTTCTTTTGAGTTTCGTTTTCACCGTCCAGAATATAAATTTTTTTTTCTCTTCACGGTATTGGGTGATATTTTTTTGTTTTCTGGGAATTTACGAGTGCAAGTGGCCAACCGAAACCATAGGTAAGTCGACACTCCGCCATTTTTTTCTTTTTTGTATCATTGGAACTTCAGCCTCCCTTCATCCCTTACTCCCCGGTTTAGGTTCCACTCCTACTGCTGAAGCACCACGCTGGCGTGGATACTCAGGGGGTGGTGAACGCATTTTGGAGTGGCGAAAAACTTCTTTCATCCCTTACTCCCTAGTTTAAGTTCCACTCCTACTGTCGAAGCATCCCGCTGGCGTGGATACGCAGGGGGTGCGGAAAGTACTTTGGAGTGGCTAACCCTCGTTTGTCCGACGCTCACCACTGCTGTTATCGAAGAACCCCGCTGGCGTGGTTACTCAGGAGGTGAAGAAAGCATCTAGGGGTGAGCTGTTGGGAATCTGTGCCGTCTTGTTTCATCTCCTAACCTAGCTGAAGTCCGATACCTGTCTGTTAAGTGTGCGTCTTAGGTTCTGGCTGGCGAACACGTCCGTAAACCCCGTATAACGTTTGAGATCGGATCCTGTTTCATCCCGTCCGTTTTGCCCTGTAAATTCAATGATCTCGAGTTATAATAGTGTCATTTGTGTTTCCTTGTACGAGTCGACAAATATAATTTGTGTACGTTGATTTTGACTTTCATTGGTTGTCGCTAACACCCCAGACACCGAGGAACCTTGCCTTCGGCTAGTAGCTACCAGGGTAGGTTTGCTATTTTCCCTTAAAGAATAGCTGGCGCTCAAACACACCGGGAAAAGGGCGATACACGGTTTATAATAATGATTTTGAATATTCGAAAACTGGTAGTGCTGGTAATTCTCCTTGGTAATGATGAATCAATGGACCACAACACTTCTGTTTTATCTGATTTGAACTGAGCTTTTTCCCAAGTTGGTTCATTCAATCTAGTATTGGTTCTACATTTATGGTATCATATGAAAGTTGGTTTGATGTATTATGCAGTGGTTTGTAAGGATTTCGCAATTCAGTAATTTATCTTAGGCAAGTTCTTTCTGTTACTTCCTTGTTTTTAGAGTCTTTTTTTTGGGTGTTCAGAAATGTCGTAGAGCCGTACTCCAGTATGACTGGTTATTGAAGCATCTTTTATTTTGGTTGTCCCCAGAACACCCCTCTGTCAGTCTTTGTAATTATGGTTATGGTTCTATTCATTTCAAATCTATTGGATAAGATGACCGTTGTCCGATGATCCTTCTCTTGTACAATTGTTTGGAAAAAGCCAGAAAAATCCATACTTGTAGTGAAAGTTTGACATATTTTGAAACTATGGCTATATGTGTATGTATTAAATAACTCACCCTTCCACTTTTGCACACGGATTCTCCCCAAGCCAAAGATTCTTCAGATTCGGTAGATTTTGTAAGTAGATCACCTGATTAATGTCCTCTATCTCATTTTGTCTTATGTACAACTCTTCTAATCTTTTGCACAACTGAAAATCGGCTAAACTATTGATCTTGTTGATACTGAAAGAAAAAAAAATAAGTAAATTAATGCTTTTCCACCATATTCGAGCATGACGTTCATAATGAAAATAGTCTTGTTTGCGAATTGCCCTTACAAAATTTAAAAGTTTGTGATACCTAACCAAAAAACCAATAATATCTAATTAAGATATAAAGAATTTTTTGGTAACACGGTATGTATCGAAATGAAAAGAAAACAAAGCTCTTTCAGAGATATGTACTGGGGAATAAATATTTTTCATGAAAATATATTAATAAATACTACCGCGATGCCTTTAGACGTTTATGGAGGAGTGATCATGATTTGTTGCCGAAAATCTGCATGTTGCTCATTGTTGAAAACCCCAACAAGCAAATTTGCCGTATAGAATTTCGATTAGTCCAATAGGCCACCCTGTATATGAAGAATTTCTCTTGAAATGGTCATTGCAGCTTTCTGAGAGTATTGCAATAGGAATCACCCTGTAAGATAGACGTGGACTTTAATAGGGAATACTACTTCTGGCGAACATGATTTATTTTTTATGAAATATCTGTGAAACGCCACATTTTGAAATAACTATTTCAACAGTTTCCCAAAAAAAAAAATATTTAAAGTACTTAAAAATGAAAAATAAAAATGGGTATTTAAAATTTAAAGCGTTTCGTTTCTATTGCACAAGCTGGCAACATCGCCTGAAATATGCCTGGATAATAAAGGACAACAAATACACTATCTTGATGAGATAGACAAAGATGGCTGTCGATGAAGTCTGCGACGAACGGGAAAGGTCTTAAAATTTCATGGGATTTTTATGGCCAATTGCTGTTGAGGCTCGCCAGTGAGTAAGCGCCTTATGATGGCTGCAAATCAACAGCTGTTCAAGCCCTCTTCTTCTTTTTATTTTCATGTAAGAGCTGTTGCCACATCGTAAACTACAAAAGAAGCGATTTGAATTTTAGAACCTCATATTTGAAGAATGATTTTGAATAGTTCCAACGAACATTTGAAAAATTCATGAATGAAACTCATAATTATTCAGTTTAAACTTGCATATGCTGTGATTACCCAAATTGGGGAGAATTCCCCATAATTCTGTAAATTCCTTTCATTTTTCCTTTTGAGTTTCCATGAGAAACGAAATGCTAGGAAATCACTGGTAACTATGAGGAATTGTCGTATTACACTGGTACCACTTCCAGATGCAGTCTTGTAATTTATTGTAATCTCATTTAAGTACGCTACAATTTTATGCATCTATTCTTTGAAATCATAAGAAACTATCGAACCATAACGTAAGTGAAAGCAACTACCGACTTCAATCATGAGATTTAATTATAGGTAAACTGACTACCTATGTTAATATACCTACAATAAGAAAGTGTTAAATGATAATTATTATCAATCAAAGTACGTAAAGCCAAATGAGGAGTTCAATTTATTATTAATAGGTGAGCGATGATTCTTCCGTTAAATCTCACTTGGATTCTCCTTCGAAGTTAATGAAGTATTCTTAACATACATTGTGTTGTATCTTGCTGTGATACCTACCATTGTTTTACCCTTGTGCACCGTGACACAGCACTTGTGGATTAAAAATAATGATTTGATTTGTGGACCCTATTTTATTTAATAGAGCGCTTTTACACAATACACCTCACAGAAGGTCTTACCCTTGTATAATATCTGGGTGTTAGTGTTCTATGGTGTTAATTTAAATATACCCTGTTGAGCTATGTGGAAGGGTGGATTTGCCCTATCAGCCGTTGAGCTGAACATGCGCTGTCTGGCGTCGATTTGCGAGGGGTTAATGTGCCCCAAATCGGTAAAAATGCAAAAAGAAATGGATGCCGTAGGGGGCATTTTATAAGGTTGGTTCCAATCAATTTGTATCAACCCCAAAACCTTAAAATACATAGGGGGTTGAATGACACCTTCTTTTAAAGGTAATTCGATTGCCTTCTCAAAAATGCAGTGAACTTGAACATTTTTGCTGGTACGAAAAATAAAAAAAGTGTGGAATAGTTACGATAGCAAGAATTGCAATGTACAGGGTGTCCAAGTTAAAGTGTCCCTATACCTTATAGTGGAAACTGAAGGATCCAGAGAAAAAGTGAAATACAAAACTTGTCTGCAATCGATTGAGCTTTTATTTTTATAACCCACCTTAATACAGGGTGCTCCGACTTTTCACTGTTGGTATCAACTATCTTATTTTAAATGGAACAACCTGTATATTATTGCATTTTTGAATTCCTTGTCAAATTTTGAGATAACTTTGGTAGCATGGTCCTATATAGCACCGATTCTGAGATTTTCAACTTTTTCCTAAAATTTGGACAGCTGTAGCTTCTCACTGAAATAGTTGATACTAGTTTTCTAATGAATGTGTAAAAACCAAATTTTGCCCAGCTCTTGTCAACATATTGGATCATACGTTACATCCCTATTTTTAGCAATCTGATATACTAGGTCTTCAAAAATTTAAGTTAAAAATTCAAACAGAAGTTCAATCATAACTTGATTTTTACAAATGGCAACCTATATTTTTTTCTTGTTCGTCATGTAGAGCAGGTTGAAATGAGCAAAATATGTATTAAAACTTCTACTAAAAAGTGAATAGTTTCAGAAATGTTCTCGTAAGAATCAACGATAATTATTAATTTGTGTTGCTGCTATAGTTGGCTTTGATTTTTTTGATAAATTGAATTGAACTAGATTGACTAATAACGGACAAAAAGACTGTTTTACTCATAATCAGTACTCGCTCCCAATAAAATTAAATTATTTCAATTTTGAAGGGAGACTCAACTAACAAATACATTTTTTTTTCAAAATAATCGAGCAGTTGTCTGACAACATAGAAGAAAACTCGAAAATATACAATTAGTTAGTTGTTTCCATAGTTTCCATATTTTATCAGCTTTATTAATCAATTATCGTTGGTTCTTACAGGAAAATGCACTTTTTCGTCCATATTTTTGAAATCATTCACTTTATAGAAAAAGTTTACATACTTTTTTTGCTCAATTTAACCTGCTCTACATGATGAACAAGAAAGAAAAATAGGTTGCCATATGAAAAAATTAAGTTTTGATTGAACTTCATTTGAATTTTTACCATTCATTTTTGAAGACCCTGTATATAAGATTGCTAAAAATAGAGAAGTAACGTATGATCCAATATGTTGACAAGAGTTGGGCGAAATTTGGTTTTGATACATTCATTGCAATACTAGTATCGACTATTTTAGTGAGCACCTACAGCTGTCAAAATTTTAGGAAAAAGGCGAATATCTCAGAATCGGTGCTATATAGGACCATGGTTGTCATAACAAAGTTAACTTAAAATTTGGCAAGGAATTCAAAATTGCAATAATATACAGGGTGATCCATTTAAAACAAGAAAGTTGATACAAACATGGAAAAAACGGAGCAGCCTGTATTGAGGTGGGTTATAAAAAATAAAAGTTCAGTCGATTGCAGACAAATTTTGTATTTAACTTTTTTCTAGCTTCTTTAGTTTCCACAATAAGGTTTAGGGACACTTCAACTCGGACACCCTGCTCATGAAAATAATGATGAATTTTTTACTATAAAAGATTTTCGAAATGTTGTCCATTATTGTTCAACATGAATTTCTCGGCATACTGTGCGTATCCTGTATTCTTACTTTCAATTCTTCTACATCTAGGGGCTGTTTTATACATAACTCCTGTTGGGTAAATAAAGAAAATTATTATTAATTATTATTATTATAACCGAGTTAGAATGTCCGCGGAGGAAAAAATCTAAAGGAAGCAAGTTTGGGTTGCGTGGTGGCCATTCAATGATGCCTCTCCTACCAATCCATTACTCTTGGAGAAGATCAGTGACCCATTGTTTCACTGGTACTCCATCTAGTTGGTAGTGAATATTGCCGTAGCTCCCTACGATTTTTCGTTTCTGAGTTATTAGCGAAAAGTGAGATTTTGACGCTTTCCCAAAAATCTCATAACTTTTTGTCTTTGAAGTTACAGACCTGAAACTTGAACCTTCTCAGGCAATTTTATACGTAGGTTCATATTTATTATCTTTTTCCACCTATATCGAATTTTCGGCTCAAAATTCGAAAATTATAGACCATTGGGCAAAATGCTGAACGACGAACGAGAAAAAAATCAATATGAAAGTGTTACACACCCTGTGTATAATTCAGGTCAATAATAATCATCCTCTAACAAATGATGAGAGTATGACTCTAGCTAGACGGAAATCGAAATGAATGATTTGATTCCTTATTAGCAATCTTTATATGGCTATACACCTCGAATGTGTTTATATGTTAGAGAAGGCTTCAGTTCCCTTCAACAATTCTTGGAATCATCCAACGCCCACCATTATTCAAATGGGACAGTAAATTATGCGATAACTAAACACCAACACGCACACCATTACAGGTAAAATCGAACATAAACTGACCCACTGCAGTGTGCAGTGTCAATGTCATCGAAATATACTCACTGAACGTTCAATACTTCATTCCAATCTTTTGATCGTTTCTGGTGTACTACGCTGCTTAAAAATTGTACTGGGTCTCCGTGAGGAGACTCTTTGTACATCAAATTTTCAGTGTCTGTAACTTCAAAGAGAGCTTTTCGAAATCCTCGAATTCACAATGTTTGCCAATAATTCAAAAACGAAGGATCGTAGGAGTCTACGGTTTTCACCATTCGTGTAATCGGTTTTGCTCTAGCTCTTTTAGTTTCCAAGATTCCCTCACTGGACATTGACTTTGGGACACCCTGTACATAACATATTGAGAGGCACATGACACTTAATAGTTGAATTGAAAAAATTACAAGAAAAGAAATTTATCGTACCAGTGAAATATTTGTTGCGTTCCATATTCCATATGTGCTATACTCATCTGGTGTGTAGATTACACAAGTTTAACTTCTGTTTAGAAGTGTTGGTTAAAAGAGGGTTTATCTCAACAAAAAATGCTCCTCGGGTTTCGAAAAGTGTACATAGAGCGTAGAATCGCTGTCGTACTAGTGGAGGTATTGCATATACTCATGGGGGTCAAAGAGTAAGAGTTAAAACCGTCGCACAAGATCGGCTCATACCGTTACCTGAATGACGATATTCCTTCTTTACAGCATTCTGAATTATTATCGTTTGTTTGACAAACTTTCCAAGGTTTCGAAATAGATTAAGGTTTTCTGCTGAGATCCGCCGTCTAAAGTTTACAGCATAATAAATTAAGACTACAGAAGAGGTTTAACACTATAGAATAAAAACAAAAACAGTTTACAGCATTAGACGAGGAGTGCTTTTTTTGAAAAACACTTCAGATTTCCAGCTGTGAACTTGCAACTCGCGAAAAGTAATGAAAGTTTGAAGAATTGGGTTAATCCAAAAAAAGTATACAGGGTGAATCTTCGACTCGTACAAATCTTTCAACAGAAGACTCCTGAGGTTAAAAGAAACACTTTTTTCCTTCACCATTTTTCTTGAATCGGCTCGGTTTAAAAGGTACAGATATCGATTGAAATTTATTCTGGGAGGATTCTGCATTTCAAACTTTTTAGGGTTTTCACTTCCAATCTCTGAAACAAAATCAATTGAAAATGAAATCCACGAATTTCATTTCATTCGATGAAACCGTTTGTGAGATATCATTTTTTTATGGTTTTTCAACAACCTGTACCTTTTAATAAACTTTTTAGGGTTTTCACTCCCAATCTCTGAAACAAAATCAATTAAAAATGAAATCGACGATTTGCTCCGGCGTAAATTCTTGCACTAATTTGTCAGTTCATTGTCAGGCAACAATTTTTTCTAGTTAATTTGTTCCTGACAAATTAGTGCAAGAATTTACGCCGGAGCAAATCGTCGATTTCATTTTTAATTGATTTTGTTTCAGAGATTGGGAGTGAAAACCCTAAAAAGTTTATTAAAAGGTACAGGTTGTTGAAAAACCATAAAAAAATGATATCTCACAAACGGTTTCATCGAATGAAATGAAGTTCGGAATATAGTTGTCTAGTATGTCTTCCAGTTTCCTCATTATGACCCATACCAATACAAAAAATTCAAAGAACCCAACTCTTGAAACTATCTAATGAAAATTTGAACGTTTTGTAAAATACAAGTAATCTTCATATTTTCCCGTATAATGCGCCATTTTCGAGTGATTTGATGTTCAAAAATTAGAAAGTATCTGTTAAATTTGAAAAATTGGGTACTTTGAATACAACTCTGTTTAAATGATCCAAGGATGTGTAGTGTCACAGATTTAGCTATTTATTCTGAAGGTAATTTAGTGTTTCCAGGGGCGGTTCAGCTCATTATAAAAAACTTAAAATGGCTATATCTTTTTATAAGGGCCGAATCGAAAAGAATGATTAGGAAAAAAATGTCTCTTTTGACCTCAACAATCTACTGTTAAAATAAAATAAAAACCCTTTTCATTCATTATCGCAGTGAACATAATCACAATTATTCTGGGTCGATTGCTACTTCATTCCAACTTTATTGGGTTCTTCTTGAAATCGATTCGAAACTAGGTCGACTCGGTGAAATATGTAGATTGGTTATTAAGAATGAGGTTATTTGTTCACTTGGGAAGCAATCGATGTTTGTTTTTGGGGGTGGAATGCATATCAACAAAGTGCGGAAACGTCATAATTGAATGTACAACATGTACTAAACGAGAATCATTCAATTCCAAAACGTATACCTATACAGAAGAACCAACAAATTCATTCAGAGACATTAGAATTACACCCAAACTGATTTAATTTATTTTAAATGTTGTAATATTATGTCGAGAATGAAACATCTGCAAAGAATTCAATTAAAATTTAAGCTTTAGATCAATAATTAGTAAGGCCGTAGCTGGGTATATCCCTGTACAGGGTGGGAAAAATTCGATGGGATTGAATGGCAGCTCCTGGATTTTCAAGAGATGGATATGGTCAAAACCGCATCCCCCTATCTTATTTTATTTCCAGGTTATAAGTCATCTAAGGCCCGTTTGCACCAATTCCCCTTAAAACGAGTACTTAACTAAGTGTCGTTTAAAGTTGATGGACGCTCAATTTTATTCTCAGTTGCACGACTGTGACTTAACAGAATCTTAAGTAAGGGGCCCTTAAGTTTTTATATCTAGTGATATTTCTGTTTTTTATCTTGGTGCAACTTCATCCTAGTCCAATAAAGCTATTTCATAATTTCATTGGTTGGACGTTTGCCGATGATCGTTGTCATTTCATTAACCTAACTTAATTGTCCTGTCAGTCAGCAAGTAAATTATTATATTATTATCAAAGAGTACCAACTTTTTGTTGTTGAATTAGTATTATTATAGATAATGATTTGGATTTTCAAATAAAGAGTAGCTAAGTTTATATAAGTACAACACTATCTTTGTAAGGTCTTGTGTGAATTTGTTTCATTAATGTTGAAGAAGAACGTAAAGGAAATGTCCTTATTGTCCTTGTTAGTACGAATACGATGAATGATTGCCAAGCAAGTGGTGGTAATTTACGAAGGACACTCAACTTCTCAACAGAAGAGAAGAGTTTGTTGCTAACTATAGTATGATTTGTGACACAAAATTGAAAATTGAAAGACTGGTGGCATAAGAATAAAGGCAAAAGAAAAGGCTTGATATTCAATAATGAATTCATTCAATTTTCAAAATCCATCAAAAATGGGAAGTTCTGCAGCCTGTTCAATATATTATTTTAGATAAGAATCCCGCCCTTAAATACCTAAATGGTCATTACAGGAGCGCTTAAATTTAAGGCTAGCTTTAGCCATTTAAATGTCACTTAACAGTTGCTGCAACGTAATTTAAGTTAAGAGTTCATTTTAAGGGACATTTAACACTAAGTATGTTTGGTGCAAACGGGTCTAAACTGCACAATAAATGAAATTTGAATGTGAATATTTCGATAACGAGAAAAAATTGCATATGCTGAACTCGGAACAGAAGGCCTTTCAAATGGCCATAAGGTATACTTACCCCATCTTACCTTCAAAATATAGGTTGGGGTGGTAAGACTGTAAGGGTTGAAGTGATACGGTTTTGAATTCGATCAAAAAATCGGTCCTCCTAAAATTAAAAATTGACGTGTCCGAGCTCCGAGCGTTTTTGTATTATTCGGTTCTGCCGATCTACAGAGCCGTAGTTTAGTTTTCAATGACTATTGACACACACTGTAGATTATCTACTTTGCAGTTGAAGAAGTTTCAGAATGTAACCACTTGAATTCAGATTTACAAATATTCCTAAAAGTGATGCATTCCATATTGGGAAATCCTTCATCTTTTCGCACTGCGGATGGAAAGAATTTTTTCCGAAACGTCGGCGAACTAACAGAGTATCGTTTTACTGTGTCTGTTCGATCTTACACCACTAATCATCTCGAGGTATATTCCGAAATTTATTTCATTCGATAAAAACGTTTGTGAGAGAGTTTGTTGAGAGAACTGAAAATATGTAACATTTTTTATGGTTATTCAACAGCCTGTATGTTTTAAACGAAGCCAATTCAGAAAATATGGTAAGGAAAAAAAAGTGTTGCTTTTGACCTCAAGAATCTACTGTTAAAATATTCGTACGATTCGAAAATGAGTGTTCACTTATAACTGGAGAAAAAAAGAAGATAGGCAAATGGTTATCAATCCTTTTTTTAATTAACCCTCTAATGCCCAAGTTTTTTTTTTTCTTTTTTAAAATTATTTCCGTATAGTTTCAAATTAGCTTAGGTAATCTACATCTTTTTTTCGCAAATAGTTAACTGATTTACATTAACACCTGTAAACTCACAAAATGAACCTATACGGAAGGCGGACATGGGCAGAATAATTTTGTATCCACTTATATGCAACCAGTCTCAAGGCGAACTTGGGTATTAGAGGGTTAATGCATTAGAACCCTCAACCTACTCTGTAAAATTTGGATCTCCTATTTAAGATTACTCTCCAGTGGAATATCATTCAATTCTGAGGAAACCAAGAAGAAGTATATCACGCCTATAATGGGAGCCTCACGTATGTCATAACAAAGCGTAGTTAAAAAAAAAACAAGCAAGTAATTCACGTGGGATTAGATTCAACCTTGCTTTTCACCAGAGGAGCGTTCCTTTTTCGGGCCTTGCGATAAGTATCACCTGCTCCATCATGACTCATAATTATATCATAATAGACTCAGAATGCATTCTAAATATGCAGGTATTACGTTGCCATATCGTTATTCATTTTGTGACAACGCGGTGAGAATGCAATGCGTTTTCCATATTCTCCGACAAACGATCATCTGGATTGGGCGGTTTTTTATGATGCGCTTTTTCGTAGAAAAAAAAGCTTTATCATTTTGCACAGGATATCCTATCCCAAAATTGTTGTCCAGCGAGGGGATCTAGGAAACTAGAAGAACCAGACCAAAACAAATGGCACGTATTTGGGAAACAAAGATCGGTGAAAACCGAAACTCTTACGATCCTTCGTTTTTCAGTTATTTGTAAAAATTGAGAGTTCGACGATTTAGAACAACTTCCAAAATTGTCTTTGAAGCTATAAATGTGTGCAAGTCAGACTTTGCATACTTTTAAACACTTTTTTTCGAACACTCAGTATGTGCTGAGGGTTCAAAATGAAGAAGAGTTGAATAGAATTTGAAATAACTCAGAATCGCGGCAAAGGACAATAAATATTATCATGGAAGGAATGAAAACAGGACCGTATTTCGAAAAAAATGACATAAAATATGAATTCGTCCGGTTCCTATTCCGTTGTGACAAATGTGCCATGCAAAGTGAAAATTGAATTTCTCAGAATAAATTATGTAGTTTTTCATGGCAATAACGAAATTTCTGTAAGGCATGTAAAAATATAGATTTTGGCGCTTGAATGAAAAACCACGATATTCTGAGTACTGCCCTGAAAATATTGATATTTCATAAACCGTTTTGAAGAGCTTTCTGAAGTGAAAAAACCCATAAAATTTGATAGAAATCGGACCTTGTAGTCCAGAGTTATGGCTATCGCAAATTTAGGCCAATATTCATGAATCACCCCGTATCTCCGAAACTAATAGCCTTCGGATACAAAACAAGCAAGTTTTCTGGAGGGCCTGGATGACCTGCATTCACCATTAGGCTATGGCCAACGACTCATGAAACACCCTGTATATTGGTAATTTGTAACAAAACAAAACTTCGTAACGTGCGTTCAAAAAAATTCGTCGTCAAGTAGGCTATGGAATTTTAAACGTTGATGTTCGGTGTCTGAACGTAGGTCATTACTTGAATTACTTCATCTTCCCAAAATGTAAATAATGATGACATTAACCTATACATCGTAATTTTGTATGGAAAGTGGAATGCACATTTAAGGAAAAGTTGATTTCCCCCAAAGTGCGAAAAGCATTTCTTCCATTGAGTCAGATCACAATAATCCAAACAATCTGAGTTGGTTGGAAAAGTTCTTGATAAAAATTTTAACCGATGTCCACTATTTTCATACGTAATAAGAGGCATGAATCTTGAACGGATCGTGGTATTATTTTTTTTTTTTTTTTGTAAAAAGGTTCTACCTATTTCAGTAATATTGATAAAGCACTGTGAGAATCCCAATATGTTTATTAATTCTCTATAAATATTGAATTGATTTGGTCGTTACTGAAAATCCATGACTAAATTAATGAATTGAATTACATGAAGATAAATATTCAATTTAGCTATAAAAAGTAATTATGCTTTCTACATATTCATAACGTTCTACTGTTAAAGTTCCATAAAAGAAAATATGTCCCACATTTTGCCATTGACTGATGCATACCAAACTCCAATTTTGTTTGGATGCTACAAGGATAGGTAATCAATCTTTTCAATTTTCTGATAACATGTCAATCTTTATGAAAACAAACTGTGTGGCATAAAATATGCCAACAGATACTCATGCCACTTGAGATGAAACCCGAACAGAGGTTCGTGGAGCTTCTGTATTCTGTCATCATATTTTCATTATTGCTGAATAACTCTGTGGTTTTCTTCTTTGGTCGACCACTACTTTTTTTTTTGCTTGAACATACCTGCTTGAACTACGTATCGCAAAACAGTACTTTCGCAAGATTTATTCTTTTAGCAACATTGGGATACACATTTTGGGAATGTCTCCTTCTATTTTCTCCCCAATTTCGAAGTAGGATTTAATAATAAATGATTTTTACACGTCCGTAAAAACCATCTTCAGGATTTCCTGATAATTTTAATTCAACAACAATCCAAAGTGCTAACTTCTCACTTGACAGTTCACCTAGAAAATAGTACAACGAAAGCTAAAAATTACGTCTATGGCACGAAATATCGACGTTCAAAATGCCATAGCCTACTTGACGACGAATTATTTTGAAAGCACGTTATATAGGGCGAGTCTTTGACTCGTACAAATATTTTAACAGCAGATTCTTGAGGTCAAAAGAAACACTTTTTCCTTTACCAATTTTTCCGACTCGGCTTGGTTTGAAAGATGGTTGAAAAACAATAAAAAAAATGTTATTTTTAGTTCTATCCCACAAACGGTGTTATCGAATAAAATGAATTTCGGAATACACTTTTTCATTTATTTTTGATTAATCTTTTTCGAACATAAGATATGACACACGTCTTCCAGTTTTCTCATTATGACCATTATTACGTACCATAAAAATACCAAAACTTCAAAGAACCCAACTCTTGAAAATGAGTTGGATGCTATCTGATGAATATTTGAACGTTTTGTGAAATAAAAGTATTCTTCATATTTTCTCGTATAATGCGCCGTTTTCGAGTAATTTGATATTCAGAAATAAAAATCATCGGTGAGATTCGAAAAATTGGGTACTTTGACCGAATGCCAACTCTGTTTCATAAGATCCACAGATGTGTAGTGTCATAGATTCAGCTTGTTATTCTGAAGATAATTTTGTTTTTCGAGGGGTGTTACAACCCATTATGAAAACTTAAAAAGGCTATATCTTTTTATCAGGGCTGAATCGGAAAAATGGTACTTATAGGAAGAAGTGTTTCTTTTGACCTCAAGAAATTTACTGTTAAATTACTTGTACGAGTCAAAGACTCACTTTGTTTTCTACGGTGGATGGTATGTTTGCCCATTTATACCTAAAATATTTTGAGACTTCTGCAACTACCGGTTATACCGTAAATAGCCGGGAGGTAAACCTTTTTAGAATATTCAGACAGAGGAATTTTTTTATGAGCATTTTCAATTCTGCCTATAGCATTATAACCAAAGATTATAGAGTTACTAACTCTATATTTTTTGATTATAACACTGTTTGCTGTTTGAATCGGAAATATGTTTGTGAAATTGTGTCTAAATCATAAAGTTGGGCATATTGAATTCGTCAAAATTCAAGATTATCTAATTACATACAACTTATATTTCTTTACCCAAATGAACACTACACCTGAAACTGTGAAACTTATAAGGAAATGGGCAAAAGAATGAGTTAGATCAGTGATAAGTTAACATTTAGATGTCTCATATTTAAAAAATTTGTAAAAAAAAATGAAAACTTTTGAAAGTCTCAAAATTTCTGAACTTCCTCGACCTATGGGGCAGTAAATTGAAACAGGTCAAGGCCAAGAATTCATTAACGGATTTCATAAACCGAGTAAGATTGATTATATTATCGACGGCACTCGTGGAATCCGAAAAGAATTCCCATAAAAATTACAACGATCCAGTTAAACAAACATAATCATATCATGACCCCTTCTGTGAGAACATCCGGCAATTGTGTAAAAATGCTGGAAAATGTAACAAACTAGAGATGAGGAAAAGAATCGACGTAGAACGGTAGAACACGTAAGTTCGTGTCGTTAACGCCGTGGGACGCCTGCCGAGAAGCCACTGAAACGGTCGACATACTTCTCGATTTATTTTCGACTGCATCGAGAGGACCGGCCAAAACAAAACTGATTGGACTAGAAAAAGGAAGGTAACAAACGTATCTGACGAAAACAAAAAAAACCTAGTCTATCGCATGGTTCCGCTTCGAAAAGAGACGTCGAGCGTGAACCACTGAAATAATACCTGCAATTTCATTCGAATCGTTGGATTGAGTGTGTTTTGCAAGAATGTATTTTTTTACCCCAAACTAGCTTTCGCCCGTGATTTAAGTCGCGCATCGAATTTCACAGCTGAACGATCTGACGATTTGATTTTTTTTTCAATCGATGAAAAACACCCCGCTCTGTGAGTGGTGTAAATTTTCTCTGATCATCGATCGTCACATGGGTGACACTTATGCTTCGCACACAGATGAAATTATGCTTCGCACATAGATGACACTTGAGAAATGTCGAGAATTCCACCTTTTCTTACGCAATTATCGGTTATTTGGGGGTTGTAAAAGTGGGCAAGAGTGTCAATTGAGCACAATTCGGTTCTTCGTGATAAAACATAGGGGGTTTTTGACCAGCGAAAGGATTTCGTGAGATCTCCCAAGCTCCCAGCATTTTGCACGATCTGTGAGTGGTGTAAATTTTCTCTGATCATCGATCGTCACATAGATAACACTTATGCTTCGCACACAGATGAAATTATTATGATTCGCACATAGACGACACTTCTGCTTCGTCCCACAGATAACACTTGTGATTCAACTGATGTTCGATGGTTTTCCTTTCACACCGAATGGAAAATGTGAAATTGGGAAATGTCGAAAATTCCACCTTTTTCTTACGCAATTTTCGGGTATTTGGGGGTTGTAGAAGTGGGCAAGAGTGTCAACTGAGCACAATTCGGTTCTTCGTGATAAAACATAGGCGGTTTTTGATCCGCGAAGGATTTTTCTCTAGCTATTTGATGGTGACTGTGGTTTCGACATGACCTTTCAAGGATTCGAATTTTTTATCATCATCATCAATTATATTGTTGAAAATTATGCGGGGTAATGTGAAAACCGAAACTACAACCACAATCATTGAATGAAAAATATATCGATTCCTTTTATTGAGAACTGTTGGAAAATCTCACGGAGAACAATACAAATCAGATCCATAGAATAACACATACGCAAAAAGGAGGTTGAAAGCAAAAATATAGGTTTCAGCAATAATTGATGACGAGTTGAAAATCCGAGTGAAAATCCTTCAAAATGTTCATTATGATTATTCGTGAAGTTTTTGCATTTTCAACCTATTTTCTCGAACGAAAATGTGTAGTTATCAAAATGCTGTTATGCAATAATATTAAATAGGTAAAAAGGGCATCTTCTCACCTCAGAGATAAGACTTCTACAGCTGGCATTTTTCTCAATAGACTGACATCAGATAATTCACTACCCCTGTAATGAAAATGATATTCTTATATTATATTACATCGAAATTTCTCCACTTTCTGTTGAAATTATTTACATAAATTTTCCGCTATTACCGTTGATGAAAGAGTACATTTTCTGTGTTAATTAAAGTAAACAAAATATAATTATATGCTACAGCTATATTTCGAACTATGTCTGTTCCAGAGGGATCAATGGAATACTCAATTTTTCCAATCTAGTTAAGGATGCCAAATTTAAGCATTTCAAGTATAATTAAAAAACTTCATGCCTTCCATAAGAGATGACATCAAATCTCCTCATTTTGAAAACTATGAGCATGTGAGAAACTTCTCCAAAAACTTTAATTCATTCATTTGCTGATTTTTCGTAACAAAAATTGGTTCAATTTGAACATCAGTATATTTTTCGGTTCTTGAGTGAAAAATTGTAAGGGAAAAGTGGGAATTGAAAATTTTTATTTGCTGAATTTCATTTTGATTGAGAACATGATTTTCGAATTGAGATATTCTTATCAGCCAATAAAACTGTGCTCAGATGGGAAAACAAATATTTCAAATTTACGGTTATCAGTAAATATGTCAAATGAACTTAACCACATAAACATCTTCCTTATTGAAGAAAATTTTCTGTTGAGAATAAATGAATCAATATTACTAACCAACAATTTAATCTCTTAATTTTTCCAAGATCTGATATCTTCGTTCTAGCAATAACCATTTCTTCGGTAAGTCGCTTTACCATTTTGAATCAAATACATAAAATTTTATGTACTCTATAAATGAACAGGTGTTCGAAACATTCACATAAACCGAATGTCACTACATATTATGAATATTCAATAAAATTCTTATTTATTGCATATTACAGTTAAGTTCACGCTAAAGAAAAACTCGCGATGTTATCCGAAGAGCTGTCAATTTTCAATTGAATAAAAAAGGAAATCAAAACAAAGTTCCACAGAACTGTCACCATCTGTCATAGAAATATCGATAACCTCTGGATACCATTCATTTGGCAAGAAGAAATTGGAATAAAATACGAGAAAAGTGATTGATTTCAAGATTTTCTGCCAAGGCTTTTATCAGTAATGAAAGTATAAAAAATTCAAAACATAAAACATTGATAGGACTGAATATTCTGTGATCTAAAATTAAAATGTCGGATTGGGCGACTGGCCTGCATTTGGATTGGTGATTGCAGTGATTGGCCATTGGCTATTTTCGATTTAAAGGCGCTTATTTTGCTTTCGGAACATTTAATTGGTTTATTTGTAAGACTTGAATATATTCAAACTTTGCTTTGTGATTTATTTCGTGATGTCGGCGAATGTATATTTTGTTAACGCGTAAGGAAAATTATCGATAGAGTGAAATTTTCAGCATTTCATAATTTTTTTTACAGCTCAGATGTGAATGATGAAAAAGCCGACGTTATCTCCCAATGTGATGATCATAGTCAAACACAAAGTGAGGCTCAAAACGCCTTAAGTACATTCTGGACTAAAGTGATGGAAGAAATTAAATCCATAAGAACTGTTAGTGTCTTGCCAATGATATCAACTCATGATATAGTCTCAATCCCACAATATGAATGTGTATATTATTTCAGATGGATCTCAAACAACAAGTACTTCCTTTAGCTCGAATAAAAAAAATTATGAAATTAGATGAGGATGTTAAAATGATATCTGCTGAAGCTCCACTCCTCTTCGCCAAAGCTGCTGAAATATTCATTCATGAACTCACGTTGAGGGCATGGATCCATACTGAAGATAATAAGAGGAGAACACTTCAGGTTCGGTTTGTCTGTAGGTAACGATTGAGATCAGTAATTTTAAATTATGATAATTTCAGAGAAATGATATTGCAATGGCTATCACAAAATATGATCAGTTCGACTTCCTCATCGATATTGTACCTAGGGATGATATAAAAACCAATAAAGTTCGAGATGATGGCTCAAGAAGTGGCAGTGCAGATCAAGTTCAATATTACCTTCAGTTAGCACAGCAGCATAATGCAAATTTGCAAAATTTATCAAACAACTCTACTGCAGCTACCACTGCTACAGCAGCTACGGTAACCCAACCGAACACAATACAAATTGTTCAACCTCAACAGGTCCAGACAGTACAAGTGGGTACAGTGGATCAGGTAAACATAACATGTCCAAAGAGTTACATTCTTGTTGGGGAAATTGAGTTTTTCATGTATATAGAATCGAATTAGGTACAGGGGCTAAAAGAACTTTTTATCATTGTTGTTTCCTATAGACTGGTATTTTCCCTGCAACAACCAATTGAACACTAGCTGACCTACTTGGGTAAAAATTCTGGGAGTACAACACAGATGGCGCCACATTGAAAAATCTGTATTTGTTAGGCATAGACATGGAGTGATCAGCAGATCAATAAGTTGTCTATGACACACACAAAATTTATACATACTAGTCTCCTGCTCGGTTTAAAAGATACAGGCTGTTGATTATTTTTAGTTCTATCTCACAAACGATTTTATCGAATGAAATGGATTTCGGAATATAGTTTTTCATTTATTTGATGAATTTCTTTTCAACACAAGATATCACCCACTTCTTCCAGTTTTCTCATTATGACCATAAAAATACCAAAAATTCAAAGAACCCAACTCTTGAAACTAAGACGCTATCTGAAGAATATTCGAACATTTTGTAAAATAAAGGTATTATTCATATTTTCTCGTTTAATGCGCCGTTTTCGAGTAATTTGATGTTTAAAAATTAAAAAGTATCTGTGAAATTCGAAAAATTGGGTACTTTTTCTGAATACAACTCTGTTTAAAAGATGCACAGATGCGTATTGTCTCAGATTTAGCTAGTTACTCCACAGCCCTCTTAACTGTTTAAGAGGGCTGTGGTTACTCTGAAGGTAGTTTTGTTTTTCCAGGGGTGGTACAGCTCATTATGAAAACTAAAAATGGCTATATCTTTTTATCAGGGCCGAATTATAGTAAAAAAGTGTTCCTTTTGACCTCTAGAATATACTGTTGAAATATTTGTATGAGTCAGACTATCCCTGTATATTTTTGAGGGTGAATAAAGCTATGAATTCGCAAAAATTTCAGAACTTCAGATTTTCTTCTAACTTTTTCAAATACCGTAAATCATTTCTTTGAAATATAATTATTCACCAAGAAAACTCTCCATATACATAATTCAAATGGTGATTAGATTTTTCTGAAGACAAAACCCAAATTAATCCAATATCCTAGATTTTTGACAAGCATTTCATTTTCCACACCAGTACATATCCAAATAGAGTGATAGTCTGCGAAGACTGAAAGAAGTGCATATTCTTCTTCAACCGATAAATTTTATATTTCAGAATGGGTCCCCAACTTCTTCGGGAACACAACAAGCATCTGTATTCATTCAACAGACGTCGCCAGTTAGTCAGAATCAAACTGGAAATATTCAAATTTTTCAACAAATCGTCACTCCAAATGGTGAAATCCAACAGATTCCAGTGAGTTCCCTGGCATTTTTAAATTGAAGTTGTTTACATCAATTATTTTTAATTCCAGTTGAACCTCACACCTCAACAATTGCAGATGGTTAAAATGCACGTTCAGGGAAATCCCTCACAGCCTGTTATCATTCAGGCTGCTCCACTTGCTACAGCTCAACCACAGTTGCTTCAGGTAAGTCATCATTAGTGGATATTCTAGACTCTAGATAAAACTTCCTTTTTGCAGTTCAATCAAATTTTCCGTATTTCTGTATATACTATATAGAGAGGCCTGTTAAACTCGTGAAAATCAATCCACCATTGATAATACATAATACTATAATCGCACATACGCATCAAAAAAAATATACATACATACACCTACAAGAAACGAGTTTCTTCTAATTTTTTTTAATTTAGCAATCAAATGAGGTCCTCATTTCAAGAAACTCGTTTTTGGTAGGTGTATGTATGTATATTTTTTTTTATGCGTATGTGCGATTATGGTATTGTGTATTATCAATGGTGAATTGATTTTCAGGAGTTTAACATGCGTTTATAAGCTTTCAAACTTGAACAATTAGTGTTCAATATTATATAGTATGTAGTTATAGTTTGGTATGGTTTGAACGCTTCACCAGTCTTAACATGCGACCCAGCAAAGAATGATGGAGATTTGTTGACAAACTCGTCACTGCAAACGGAGGAAGGTTAAAGGCTAAATCATTTCTACCTATTAGTCTGCTTTCGTACGTAATGAAAACCCTGGAAAAGGTACTGGATGAACACATCAAAAAGGCCTTTCTGGATATTGAAGGAGCTTTTAACGGTGCCCTTACTGAGTCTTTAGAGAAGACTGCCAAGGTTAGGGGTGTCCTCTTACTATATCAAACTGGATCGACACAATGCTGAGCTCAAGAAATATCATACCTAATTTAAAGCAGGGTGGTGGGTGCCTGCAGGGTGGTGTTCTATCACCCCTTCTCTGGTCCCTTCTGGTTGACGATCTAATTACGATATTCAGCTACCTTGACGTATACATGATATAGTTGTTTACTGACGGGCAATGACGATGTAATCATCTCATCTGTTCTTCAGGAAACACTAACTGTAATTGAAGGTTGGTGCGAGGGTGAGCAGTTGGGCGTCAAACCTTGCAACACCTTGATTGTGCCCTTTATCAGAATGAGAAAATTCCAAATTTCTCATCCTATTCCATACGACAAGTCAATTCCACTTGTAGAAGAAGTCTGGGTATTACACTGCATAAGAACTAGAACTCCCACGTGGATAGAATCATCCACAAAGCCAGACACTCCCTCTGAGCCTGTCAAAGGCTTTGTGGAACAACTTGGGGAATAGCGCCGAAGCAATTCCGCTGGGTGTACATCACTGTGATTAGGCCAATAATCACCTAAGGCTGCATCGCCTGGTGGTCCTGCACAGAACGCAAAGAAACCCAAAACAAACTTTCGTGGGAACTGACCAGAGATAATCACAAGAACCAGCACGGACTCTGATTCTAAGCAGAGACGAATGCTTCTGTTATAAGGAACTCTATTTACAAGGACCTTGTTGGTTTACTGATGGCTTCAGAACCAAACAAGGCGTCATTAACCATCTGCTTGCCATGGGTTGGACGGGTAGGTTAATAAAAATCCTAACGGATAGCCAAGCTGCCAACAAATCTCTCGCAGCTGACAAATGCAACTCTGCACAGGAATTTGAATGCAGATCTAACCTCTCCAAACTGGGACGTCACAACAGACTGCAACTTATTTGGGTACCTGGACACTCAAGCTTCAGAGGCTTGAGGCAGATACTTTAGCCAGAGAAGGCGCAACTTCAGCGCTTATTGGCCCGGAACCAACCATAGGAATTTCTAATCCCTTAATCAGGGAACGAAACAACAGCTGGATAAGGCAGAGGGCCCTGGAATATTGGCGGAACCGTTCTAGACTACGTCATTCGCACAGGGCCATCTCAGTGCCTCCCACTCCATACACCAACTAATGGCTAGCATTTACTAGAACCAATCTGACATCTATAATGGCGGTCTTTACGGTACATTGCAGGCCGAGCTCACTTCCACAAACTTAGCATCGTGAATGAATCACTCTACATGCTCTGCCTAGAGGAGGACGAACGATTGAGCACATTTTATGTGACTGCCCGGCGGCAGACAGGGTCGGACATTGAGTCTTTGGCTCCCCTAAGCTGAATCTAGAGGAACTCAAGAATCACTTCCCCTCTAACATCCTATTCATGAGTATGGTGGGACCAGAGAGGGGCTGTTTAGGTCTCTGAGCTTGTTTGCGCGTCACAATAGACCGTTTTGGTCGCGGTGGCAATTTTGGTTGGTCCGACCAACACACCCAACAATCTGTAATCTGAAAAGCGACAATGTCTTGAAAACACTTGATCAGCAGCCTAACCATAGTGCATAATTGAGTTTGCTCATTATATTCCTGCTATGTACCATAATGGCGATAACTTTGAATTTTTGGATACTGTTTTGTATTTCCCATTCTTCCTTTCACATAGCAGCGCGTTAAAGTTCTTCTCAATGCCTACTTTTTTAATCATAACATCACTGGCTATAAGTTCGCTGATGAGATGTATTTGACTAGAGAGGACCAGGCTCTCTGACTTTCAAATTTCTCTGAACCTGCGCATTCTCTAGATATTCTCAGGATGGCCTCTATATACCTCTAGATGTAGAGGAGATCTGTGATGACCTCAAGTGCTCCAGTTGGGCACGTTCTTATAGTTCCAGTGATGCACCTACAGACAAGCTTTTGTACCTTGTCAAGTATTTTTCTCGTGCTTGTCTGCCATGCTTCAGCGAACCAGACTACTGCCACATAGGTTATCATCGATCTCACAACAATGACGTACATGCATCGCTGTATTTTAGGGTTATAGCCCCAAGTATTACCGGGTAATAATAATTTTTATTGAAACCTTTAGAACATGGTTCATGTATAGGACAAGTCATTTTACAACCAAAGAAAATTCAAACAGAAAAGAAAGATAGAGATTTCTGCACGCCATTAAATCTCTTATCGCAATACTAGCAGTATATTTATCATGCTCTTTCCTCAAACGCTTGCTGTGAGTTCACAGTTAATAGCTCATCCCGGCAAGCTACCGGTAGATTACCGCACAGATTACAGAGTAATCTGTGAAGTGATCTGCACTGGCTCCATATTTCGTCTGTATGAGTCTGATGGGCGAATGTTGCTATGGCGAGAACGTGGTCAACGTTATAATGAACATTTCATAAAGCCAACTATATCCTTCCTTAGCCACCAATTCGAGGTGCGCACTGAAAAAAATATGCCGGGAAATTTTATTTGACTGTTTCTATTCTTTGGAAACACTATAAGGTTTGTTCGTAGAGTGGTTCACAACGGTTGTGATTCATTCATTCATTCATTCATTCATTCATTGCTGTATCCCGTTACCAGGAATAAATCTACAAAAAGACATAAAAAAAAGAACAGACTTATAATTCCTTAGGCCTAATTGCGACTGTGTGCACTCCTGTGACAGAAGAGACCCAACCGTGACCTACAGATTCTTTCACACTCTAGGCATGGATAGTCGCCCACCAGATCTGGCCGCCGCAGTATCTTCTCGAGTCTCCATTATAACTGTGCACCATAGACCTCCAATGTGACCTGTCTAACGCTACTTGTTGTTATGATTGGCATTAACTGATTTTAGGGATTGATGTAGTGTATCCTTAAACCGCTTATACTGGCCTCCTGGTTTCCGGGCTCCCTCTGTCAATTCGCCATACAGAGCTATTCTGGGGAGTCTTGTGTCTTGCATCCTCAGAATGTGACCGCTCCATCTGAGTCGGGCCCTCGTTACTTGAGTCTCGATTGTTGTACAACTCGCGCGTTGCAAGACTTCTGCATTCGAAACTTTGTGGAACCATCTGATGTGCATTATCTGTCTTAGATGACGTAGTTGCGTTTGTTCGAGCTGTTTAATATGTCGCCTGTAGGGCGTCCAGCTTTCGCTTCCGTAAAGAAGCTGCTTTGTAAACAGCTGTCTTGGTATTCAGAATGAGGTCGAGATTTTGAAACACTCTGTCCTTTAGCTTCCATAATGCCCGTGATGCCGAATCGGTTGTGTATTTCCGTGTCTAGGTTAGCCCTAGTTGTGAACTGTACAGAGCAAGCGCAAATGGATTTTTGCTACCCTGAAATGCAAATGCTTGCTCTGTACAGTTCACAACCGTTGTGAACCACTCAAGAACAAACCTATATTATAGTGTATTATTTGATAACTACTCTTTCATATCTACCGTTACATGATTGCTTTGCCTTGGGTTGCCTGAGAGGAATTATTCATCAAAATAAAGAACCAGGATCCTCTAAGTTCCTCAAGAGAGGCAAATGTTTTTTTCCCCTTGAATTAATAGACTCAAACTTGCATTAATTTGTTCTGAACTGTTTTCAGGTAGCACCTCAAACCGCTGGCCCCCAACAGGTGTTTTTAGCACAGAGTAATGGCAATGGAGAAACGGAATGAATTTAGAGTATAGGCTAAGGATATTATTTATTTTAGTACTTTCACTTTTTAAGAAGAATATCTGTCACAATCTAAATGTAATATAAATCAAGTGTAAATTGCTCTTTGTGATCTCATACTGACGAGTTGTAATTGAATAATCCACATGGGAATGGCTTCTTATACTTAAGATAGTCGACTTTTTGATAAATACATATTTGTTTTTCCCATTCTTATCATGTGTTTCTTTTGACCTCGAGAATCTACTGGACTCACACTGTATAAATCAATGCGTCAACGGCTAATAAAACTCTTTTCAAATGTGAATATGCATGTACCTATTGCCATAATTCAATTAAAAATTATTTTTAAACGTATCAAAAAGAATTTTAATGTCTGGAAGTAAACAGAAAAATCCACAAGGCCACCAACATAATAGAAGGCATGATTTCCAAAGAAAAAGTGTTTTTGAAACAAATATCTTGTTTCTTGTTGTCTTGCGTGTTTCGAATTTCTTGTAATGTTGTTGTGGTGCATACCATTTGGAATAATTTGGATTATTGAGAGCCTTCTTACTTCCAACTCTTTTTTGTGACTCTTTTTCAAAAATAATTAATAACTACGCCACTGCGTATATAAACAGAATCACAAAATGAGTAGACCGTTAGTTCAGGAGAAGCATAAAGAAACTTACTTTTATTCAATGGTCAGCAAGCAATGACATTACTGTGACTTTTGTGACCTTGATGTTGACAAACAATTACTGACAGTTCTGGCTAGTGTCAGTGTCATTTTACTTGTACTAGTTTTTGTAAAAACGGAAGGTGCGCCAATCTTGATTATTTTCAATAATGAGTTTATGTTTAAATGGAAATAAGCTTGGTGTAGTGTTGTGAATTGAATTTATCTGTAGTTATTCTAAGGTTTTACGTCGAAGGTGTATTTTAACCTTCTTGTGATAACAAATAACCGTTTCCTTATATTCAACGTAAATCAAAAGCGGCAAGCATTAGTAATGATCATCGCTAATTTTAATTGATGAACAAGAAGCAATCCCCAATTGATACGGTACGATATTGAAGGTAATAAATCATTAACCATCTTTACCTTGAGTTGGTGCAGTGAAAAAATCGTTACTTCGTTCGTAAACCCCGTTATTTGTATAATTTTTGACTTATATCTAATGTTATATTCAATAAATCTGAAGGAATAGATTGTTCGATATAAAAACTAAATTGACTGAAATAGTAACTTTGTCGTTTCTAATCAAATACCAAGACTTACACTAGATTCAGTATAAATGAGAGCCTGTGGAGGTGACTGTCCTTACCCGAAGCAGAAAAGTTTTTGATGAACACCGTAGTGATATTATTCAGAGAATGTCTTTTGAATTTTAGTGTACATCACAATTCAAGAATGGCCAGTGGTGATAAAAAGAGTCCTCAGTTGAATAAATTGAAATTGAAAGTGAGCAATAATACTCATGTGACACAAAGTGACTCGGATGCTAGTGTGGATACTGCTAGTTTAAGTGCTGAAAGTGTTCCCGAACAAAATCATACCATACAAACTGGAAAAAAAAGGAAAAAACCCAGGAGAGGTTCCGAATGGGAAATAATGGAGGGATTGAAAGATGGTCAGCGTTATGAGAACAAACCACATCTTTATAAAGGATTTTTACACAAAAAAAGGAAATGGCCTCTGAAGGGTTGGCATAAGGTAAGAACTACTTCATAAAATATTAGAACACTGCTATATTGACTGAAACATATAGGTTTAATGAAATAATTATTCATTTCCTTAAACAACTGCGGTTAGTATGTTGTGACAACGGTGGCTTATGAACATTGATTACTCCAAAAATTGCTGTACATTTATCATAATAATATAGAAGACTATTGTAGGGTTAAATAATTCATGCTCTCTATAGGCTGTCCTACCAGAAGTGCCCATTTCTTGGCCATTTGTAGTTTAAAGAGCAATATACATATAATGGATCTGTTTGAAATTTTGTACAAAGGAATAAAGGAGATGGCTCTTACTTTTTGAAATATCTGCAAGGATTCATGACTTCTGCTTATACCAGAAATGAATATTAACTTGCTTATTTCAAATGGTAAAATTAATGAGTATTATAAAATTTTCTAATGATTTCTCAATTTCTATGTTTATTTTGTGCAGCTTTCCCAAAGCTATCTATTGAGTTATTCACAATTTTTTGAATAAAAAATGGCAGATGAAAACTCATAAGAAGCCCTTTATATCTCAGAAGATCAATGCACAACCCCAGATCTGGTGTATGATGCTGGTTGCCGAAAATATTTTCAATATTATTCTCTCAACAATATTGGGTTCTGATCTACAGGGGGTTCAAACGAGGCTGTCAAATCTCAAATTAGATCATCAAAATAGATGAAGTATTTTGAATGTTCCCTATACATAAATTATTGTACCGTTGGTGAGATATTCGGAAATAAAGGTTGCATGAGAGGAAATGAGCTAATATGAATATTTATCTGTATTCGGCCCTTCATATTATGAAACTCTATGACAATATGTAGTTGAAAAAAATTGGCTTGTGTCTTTTGTTGACATTTGTTCAGAAATGGCTCAACTTTCGAATTTGTATCCAGAATTTTCAAATTGACTTATTACCAGAATTAATTCTCAAACGTTGAGCCAACTGTTAAAAATAGAAACATAAAAACAAGCATAAATATTTTCATATTCAGAGGAGAGCACAAATAAAAATGTATACCTACATATCTTATTTGGTACCTAATAAGTGTAGGTAACCTCGAGAATAACTCAAAGAATATTTCACCTAATTTTATTCTAAATTTAAATGCGGATATAAAACACAATCATTGAATTTGAGAGTATCTAATTGCCATTTTCTGAAATCCAACTTTAACAGTCCCCTTTGATCCTCCTGTATATCAGAACCTTATTTTAAGTAGGAAATAACATTAAAAATCTTTTAGACGACCAATTTTATGAATCGGATGTGAGTTTATGCATTGCTACTCAAGATAGCTACATGTAATGCTGCACAGAATAATTGTAGAATTTTAAAATACATTCGAAAATGCAATATTATTCAGGGTTTCACTCTCTGCTTAAAATAATCCATAATTAAACTAGAAACCGAATTACATCTACTTGTGCTCTGAAATAATATACGCTGACAATGTACTTACACTACGGATCCTCATGAGACTTTTAAAAAAAAAAATTATTTGCTGGTTAAACGTAGGTTAACTCAAGAAGAAGTTGCTAAGCATCTCAGAGTTTCTCAAAGTGTAGTTAGTAGAGTGTGGAATAGCTATCATACAAGTGGAAATGCTGCAAATACTCATGGGGGTGAAAGAGTTAGAGCTTCAACTGTCGCACAAAATTATTATATGTATGCAAATTACCCACTTACCAGCAGTGTATTAGTTTATCCTATAGCACCTTCAAGAGTACCATAGATAGATATACATATATAATATAATACAATTTACAGAGTGAGTGAAAAGTAACTGAGAAAGATAATATTTTTCAAAAAAAGGCTGCAAACAGGTCAATTTTTTTACGACGTTTCATGTATAATTTACGAGTTTGTCATGTTCTCTTCAACAAAACCCTGACCTTTTTGTACCAGATAGATAGACCCTTTGTTACTCAGGATGAATTGTCATTGAAGATTTTTATTTATCAATCTTTTTCGATTATTGGAATCAAATGGTTAACCTTCTGAAATTGATGTTTTCAAAGAGTTATCAAAAACATTATTTTTCTGTAGGATAGTAAGTAATGAAAGGACGCATTAATTACATGTTCATTTATTTTTGTAATTATCAATTTTATTCAGATAATTCATCAATTACTACTACCCTACAAACTGCACAAATTCATATCTATGCTATTTACTACTAAACAAATTTTCAAACAGTTTCATTTTCATTTTAAATTAACCAACTTTTCATGTAGTACTGTGGAGTTAGTCATGTTCCCTCTATAAGGAGTGTAGTTGAATTTTGGTACAGATAATGATTTGGTGATTGATAGATTGATGGGTTTTCCCATCAAACTTTTTCATCACAGGGTTGAAATCGTTGCAAATTAGAATTTGTATTTTTTTATATGAATTCTGTAGTCTTTAGCATATTGAACACTCCTGTGTTCGATGTGATGATGTAATGGGTAAAATAATTGAAAAGCTTGAGGTAAAGTCGATGAAAGTCATACAACTACATGATTGTTGTATATTGGTGCGATTTAAGAATGAAACAATTCAATATTGGTCATTATTTACTTATGTCTATCACTTGGTATTCAGTATCTTCTCAGATAAATTTTTGGTGAATGAATAAATGTAGAGTAGAATAAACACGTTATCTACACATATTATTGCGATATTTACCATTATTTATTTTCGTTTGATTTATCCATTAAAATTCTTCTGTTATACATTCATTTAAATTTGATTAGAGGATAATGACATATTAATAGTTATTTTTTCCCTATTTCTGTGGTCTTATCGATGAATGGAAGAGTTCAGAAACGCCAACTTTGTGAACACTTCAATGGACAAGGAAAAGTGTTATTTTGAATTATATTTGTGCCTTGATTTGTGCCGTTTGGTTGCCTGAATCACGAGGGGTGAACCGGTCATGAAAATGTTGTACACCACAATTCAGACAATTCACGCAATTCCTATAATAGCATATAAAACAATTCAGACAATTCAACAATTCACACAATTCAAGAAAATTCATGCCAATTCACGGCAATTCACGGACAATTCAATACAATTCATGGCAATTCAATACAATTGATGACAATTCAATACAATTCATGACAATTCAATACAATTCATGACAATTCAATACAATTCATAGTTATGTATTTTTTTTTAAATATATATTTTGGGAATTTTCTTCACATCACACTATGAGAGGTCTGAAACCACTCAATAATATGTGTTATAGATATAGCCAGATAGTACATAAGGCTAACTGAGTCTAGCTTACAGAAATTGCTTCTATCCATGGTTATCCTATACTTCATTGTTTGATGTACTATTAACCTCCCCTCATCAACATAGTTATATAGGCTGATTCAAACAACTTTGAAATTCAACTGAATAAAATGTTGTGAAAACGACCTAATATAGGATAAGAGCATTCCCTTCCATAACGACAATTTTGGATTTTTCCAAATTGAGGTATAAAATTGTATGATCCGAAAAAATACATTCAGGTAAATTTTTTAAAATTCCCTCAGCAAATGGCTCTAGAGTTATTCTGTGCATAAAATCTTTTTGGTCAAAATGGGCAACCCTAATATTGAATACAACAGAGCGTTTGTAGGTTTTTCCAAATTGAGTTATAAAATTTTATGAAGCGAAGAAATACTTCTAGGTGGAATCTTTTGAATCAGTACCTTCTATCAAACGCAAATTGATCGAGTAGTTGAAAAAAATGGTTACTGTGCAAGCTATTAATTAAAATTAATAGCTTGCACAGTAACCATTTTTTATGTATGATTTAAAAATCATACATCAACATGTCGAGTTATTTTATGGAATTTTATGAAAGTATGTGAAGTACTACAAAATAATAACACAACTTACCAGGTTTCAGAAACATGGTGCGTTGAAATCAAGATTGTGTTCTCATGAAAGTTGTTCGTTCAATTTATATGGAATAACAAAGAGCTTACAGAATAACCATCAAGAGATTCGACACACGTGCTGAAATATCTATGTCTACTTTTTGAATGCTGAAAACAATTATTAATATTATTAATTCATCTTCACTGATTAATCAACTAAAAATATATCCCTCTCCGAATTGCCCAATTCGGTGATCCTTAGTGTGTACCTACATATCTAGGAATTCATTCAACGCGAACCTTAATTATTACATTACTAAAGCTCTATTGATTACAAACATTAGACAAATGTTTCAAATAATTTTTATTTTAGACTTGGGGAGACATCTCCAAGCGAGTCTCCAAGTCTTAGATGAACCTCCGAATGATCTTTGCCAGGTTGAGAGGGAAGAAGCTGTGAATATATAATTGACATTATTGCAATCGATATACCGATATAGACCGACATTTCGATTTAACATCTTCTCAGAAATTATAAAAGTGTTAAAAATGAGGTTGAAATAACCAAAATTATATGATATGCATTGAAGAAAGAACGCCCGTTCTCAACAATGATTTTAATGGGTTATTCCCAACAGAGTAATAAAACGGTTTCAACCAAAGGAATCGTTTCAGGTACCTGCTATTGAACGCAAAGAGATCGGGACCAATATTCACCAATATTGTTGGTGAATAGTCCCTGTACAGGTTAACAATGTGTTTTGATGACTGTTCATGATGTAAAATGTTATATCGAACCAATTTACTCTATTCTCAAGAATGCACATGTCTCGAGAAAATTTGAAATTTTTAACTTTGAATCCCTCCAGGCCCGTACGGGCTGACAATGAGCTTTGATGATTTTCATTGGTATAAATCAAGGTATGAATAATATCCGATTGCACCATATCTCATTCTTTCTCCAAGAGAAACTCAAATCCTAAAACGAGCATTAATATCTTTTTCAGAACTGTAAGAATTGTATACTGAACAATACAGTTATCCTTAGAGCGCGGCGTTGACAGATTGTAACTGTGGATGAAAGAAACCTGGCTTCACAACCGTAGGAGATTATTGTGTATCAATAAGAAATAATGAAAAAATTAGATGTTGTATAATTCTTACCTGCTCAATCTTATATCACTTTAATTCAAATCACAGAATACAGAAATTAAACTCGGAGTTTGCACTATTGCGCCGGCATGCGACTATATAGGTACATGTCTACATGAATATGACTATATACATGTCCATATACATGTGCAAATCTCCCTTTCTGCGTCCTAATAGTTGGACAGGTTGGACACCTGTGAATTGCAAGACAGCGAATCGCCCAACAATTAGAAAATGCATTGCAATTCATAACAATTCCAGACAATTCATGAGAATTTTCGAACAATTCACGGAAATTAATAGTTCAGAACAATTCTTTATAATTTACGACGATGGGCAAGTTTCCTAAAACTCCAAAATCGAATTCAAATTATTTATGGAAACCCATTTCCATTAGTTATCCAACACGTAAGAGATTCGCTTCAAAATTCAGATATACACCCTTCGAAACTTAATAAACATTCGATTGTGTAAAAGCGTGTAACGTAGAATGCCCTTACTACAGTCTAGTAATTTTTGTCAATTCGACACCAGTGAAACCGATCAAGAAAATATAGAATTCCATATCCACCGAAATATCCACATATTACAAAAAAAAATTTCTGAATTCTATACCTTAGAACATATCCATGTTCTATAAGAGAGCTCTTCTGAAATCACAATTTCCGACCGAATGCAATGTGTTGAAATTCTAAAAAAATAAATTTCCATATAGGTATGTATTTGAGTTATAAAAATTCTTAGATTTTGAAATTTAGAAAAATAGCCCATTCTCCACAATTCACGACAATTCTCAACAATTCCTGACAATTCACACAATTCTTGGCAATTCACAACAATTCTTGATAATTCACCACAATTCCTGGCAATTCATGACAATTCTCAACAATTCTTGGCAATTCAATTCAATTCATGACAATTCCTGCAATTTGTACACCACAATTCACGACCGGTTCACCCCTCGCTGAATCATTTTACAATCCTTGTAACTGTGCCAGCCCTGGCGCATTAAAGGGCCCCTCAAGACAAACGAAAAAATAGTAAATGGGGTTCCCATAATTTTATTCGGTTGTACTCGCGATATTTTTCTGATATTATAATGAACAAAACATGTAAATTCAATAGTAACCAATAAAGGTAATTATACCCGAAAAATAGAGAAATAGTCCCAAATTATATTTGAAGATACATAAATACATACAGTGTGGTCCGACGAAAACTGAATGAAACTAAAGAGTCTCTCATAACCCTTTGATTTTAAATGAGAATGATGGGTGTTGAGATACCTCATGTTGAAGATCTTGTCGAGTACTATCTGATTCTGAAATTTCGCTTCAAAATTTTTATCGATAACGAAATGACAGGTAAAATAGTGGAAGAGTACATACCGAGGTATACTTTATACTTACTTTTGTGATTAGTTATTTAAATGCTGGAAAAGTGCATTTTTCAATTCCATGCAGTAATACAGGGTGACCACGCCATGGGGCAGCTGTTGATTAATCTAATTCTATTAACTTTACAAAAAAGAGTTTCGAATGAAACTTACCTCTCTTTAAATAGAGCATCTCCTAAAATTATTTAGAACTATACAAAGTGTTTCCTTTCTTCTGCACAGCTATCAAATTTGTTATTTCAAATGAAACCCTATATATTTTTACATTTTTGAATTCCTTGTTAAATTTGAATATGAGTTTGTTAACACAACTATTTCTGAATTCTTATGGCCGTTTGCACCGTTTGTCTAAACAACGATTATATTCTTAAACAACGTTTAATTCCTTAACCGGGTTGCACCGTTCCTAAACGTTGATTATAAGGCCCTTAAACGCTGTTTAAACTAAACGCAGAAATTTGCTCGATTAAAGCTCGATTAAAACGTTGATTGAAGTAATACTTCAAATTCGATTGACAACTGTGTTTTCTATTTGTGTCGATAAAAAATTCGAATTAATAATGGATGATTTGGAAGATGAGATATTACTTGATAATGATCTTGATGCACTTGGCAATATAGAATTTTGATTTCCCAGATGTTTTCCCCGTAGAAGAAATTATTTCGAAAGAATGGACCTCACTTTTGTCAGAAGATTTCGTTCAACGAAAGAAACCGTGTTTTTTTTTGCCATATATGGAGAATGATTTGGAATTTAATAATTAGTTATGTTATACAAATATACATATTTCAGGAATAATAGTGTTGACCCAATAAATCAATTGCTACCTACATTGAGATTTTATGCTAGTGCTGGTCAGTTGGTTCTGTTGATAATTTCATAAATGTAGATGTATTGGAGGGATCAGGAATTATTGCTGCAGTTTCATTAGCAATTGGTAAATTATATTCCGAATTCATCAAAATGACCAAAGATGAGAATATAGTGCAAATTCAACAGTCCTTTCACAAGAAAGCTCCTTTTCCTAGAGTAATAGGATGTGTTGATGGTACCCATGTTCAAATTCAAAACACAACACCGAAACTCCAAAAGAAATGTTCAAATTTCCCACATTGACAACAGAATTTTAGTCAGAAAACCTTGACTTCTTTTTCTTTTTAATTCATCTTCTATGATGTGCTTGGCTGAAATTTTGAATTTTTTATACTGTGAGTGGTGTTGCCAAACATATCGATGATTAAAGTAAACAACGATTATGATTCCACGGTGCAAACCGTCAACCGCTAAGCAACGTTTAAATATTAAACATCGATTAGTTTAACCATGGTTACCAGCGAAACGGTGCAAACGGGCATTAACGTTTTTGGAGAAATTTGACTTTTTATTCATATTTTGACAGTTTGAGGTACTTACATAAAGGACTATAGCTCTGTTCCTATTCTATGTAATTGATTCAAATTTGGACTGTGTCTAGTCAATAATTGAAACACTAATTTTTTTTCAAATAACCACGAAAACAGATCTGTTATCAAAACAGAAATTCATCAAAATCTAAATTTTTTTAAATGGCAACCCATATTTTTTCTATTCATTATTTGAAACAACTACTACACCCTGTATAAGTACTGCTGAATACGTTCAAGTACATTACCTACTCAAGATTTCTGGTGTATTTTGACGGCATTCATTTATGCAAATCATCCAGTGATTCAGGCTGGGTAGCGTACATCTTGGATTTCAGAAAAAAGCCCAGTGGAGCCAGATCTGGTAATCTGGGTGGCCACTCAATATGTCCCTTCTTCCAATCCAGGCGAGAGGAAAATTTTCATCTAAGAACTGCCGCACCGGTTGAACGAAATGAGGTGGTGCGCCATTTTGTTGAAAAATGAGCGTTTGATGGTATTCTGCATTCTCCAATATTTGCACGAGGGCTGGATAATTAGCGTTCTGCAATAGATCTGGTAGCCGGCTGAATTTCTGGGGGGTAATAATTGAATGAACAATTGAAATTTTGAATTAAAACGGTGACACCCTGTAGTTATCTCGAACACGAATTTGCGTTCCCATATTTATAGGACTTTTTTTCTTAAAATTGTACAAGGAATCTCTCCATTTCATTTCATTATTATATTATTTTTTTTCATAAATAAAATTCAAAAATCGAATAGGATGTAGTGTTCAAGGGGGGAGGGGTCATTACCCCCTCCCCCATAGGGCATGGACATGCCCACTCTCATTCGGGAGTCGATCCTGTCTGTTTGAGAGTTACTTAATATCTTTGAGGAGGAAATGAGTGCTGTTGCCAATTTCCTATTTAGAAAATTTAAAAATGTATTTGGATCATTTCTACGATGAAGTAGAAAAAATCATGAGTTCACGGCATTTGCACTAACAACTAATAACATGAATAAGCATGGTTGGTATGACAACGGATTTGGTGTGCCTGTATAGTGTGTGAGGCAGACAATGAATGAACCTTATTTCTTTTCGATATTTTGTATATGAGCTGTTATCTAAACTGCTAATTGAATTATTGGATACGTACAGAGAAGATGCATGCAATGGCCATGAACGAAGTACATTTAATTTTAATTGGATGGATTATTTTTGTTATCTTGAACATCATATAAACTTTGAACCTTGTCATCGAATCCGCATGGAATATGAAGGAATTCTTGAATATATAGGGTGTCCCAGGATTAATGGGAATCAGTGATGGTTCGTGCCGTCTGGGTCGGCCAGACCCATGATATACAGGGTTGGGTATAAGTCTGGAATAAAATTATTATTTATTCAACCAATTACTCAAAATGAAAACTTTGAAACCCGTCAATTGATTCTTAATTAACCTCATTTTCCGTCAAAAAAATTGAGGGTTTTTCTTCAACCCCTTACCCACAACCCTATCCAAGTTTTTCAAATGGAAACATACCATGTGCGGACTCGTATGAGTTCGATTATGGGTATAGGTATCACCAATTCTGCCCACCCTATACAATTGGAAAATTTGGCGACTACAAAAACTCCCCTTTTTTACAATTTTTTCCGAATCGGCTCGGTAAGATGCATGCTGTTGAAAAGCCATAAAAAATGTTATTTTTAGTTCTCCCAAACGGTTTTATCGAATGAAATTAATTCCGGAATATAGTTTTTCATTTATTTTATGTATCTTTTTCGAACACAAGCACAAGATATCACCCACACATCCTCCAGTTTTCTCATTATGACCCTAACGCACCAAAAAAAAAAATACCTAAAATTCAAAAACCCATCTCATGAAATTAAATTATACGCTTTCTAATGAATATTTGAGCGTTTTGTAAAATAAGGGTATTCTTCATATTCTCTTGTATAAATGCGTCGTTTTCGAGTAATTTGAGGTTCAAAATAAAAAATATCTGTGATGTTCGGAAAATTGGTTCTTTGAGCGAATGCAACTCCTTCCAAAAGATCCACAGATGTGTAGTGTCACAGATTCATGTAGTTATTCTGAAGGTAATATTGTTTTTCCAGGGGTGGCACCCCTGATAGTACATGTATGACGAATTTCATGAGAATATCTGAAGTAGTATTGTAGATAACAATAATAAATGATTTATTCTTGAAAAATTTATCACCCTGTATCTCAAAAGGTAAGACGTTTAAGACATATATTCATATAAAGTTTTTTTCTTAAATTAGGCCCAAAAATCGCCCGAATAAATATTGACAATCAATTAGGAAACACCCCGTATGTACTACTTACATCTTCAAGGTAAAATCATCATAAAATTGAAATAAAAAATTCGCTGCAGGCTGCAGTCGCCTGTTTAATGAAGCGTTGGAAGCAAATGATATTGAAAGGAAAGTCTTTAGGGTTTTCACTCCCAGTCCAAAAATTTCCTCTTAATTTAATTCATTTTCCTCTGTTATTCAAATCTAGATTTTTCTATCAAACCCTAAAATCATACTCTGGTATCTGATGAAAATAAACATCTCGAAGCGAATGTTCCCGCAATAAATCGATGGAAGGTCAGTGAAAGTGATCCCTATCAATTGTTGAATAGTAGGTTTGTATGTTTCCGAAAGGCAAGCAACGATGGAATAGTAGTTGGGAAGCCCAAGAAGGAAATTCGGGATTTACTCGAGCGTGTCAGAATAATATTATATTATATGTTAATTAATTAATTAATATTATAATATTAATAATTAATATATTAAATAAATTAATATTATATTATATATAATATAAAGGGAGATACCTTGGACCCTGTAGACTACCTCTATCAAAAATTAGATCTGTATATCTGTATATATGGGGAATCTAGGAGAGCCTGTCAGAATAGTAAAAAAACGATCATTGTGCATACTCGAGCGTGTCAGATTAAGACGAGGATTAAGATATACATATTGCAGCAAGCCGAAACAATAAATAAAAGTTGACTATAAAGGTCACAAGAATAAGTTTTCTTGACTTACCTCCTCTCCTGGACTTTCGCATTTATTATAAGAGTTGTAGAGTATAACATTTCCTACAAATTTTGTCCGAAGCAATTTTTTCTACGTTTGAACGTTTTCGAGATATATGGCAATTAATGTACTGGGTTTCTACATTGTCCTTGGCTTTTGGCATGTGTGGCTAAGATCCTCGCCTTTATAGCCCTCTAACTCGAAAACGGTTAAGAGTATGAAAAATTGCTTCAGACAAAAGTTGTATAGAATTTTATTCTCTACAACTTTCATAATGAATACAGAACCGAGGCACAGGAAGGGAAGTATTTGAAAAAAAATGCCTTGTTATCATTTCCAAACTGTCAGATTAAGAAACCCCCCCTGATCAGTGTCAGATTAATGGGTCAACACGTCTGCAACACCGAGATTAACCATCTGTATGAAAATCTGACAACTCGAGAATTTTTTTTGTATTTTCAAAGGACCGCTGTGACCTTGCGTCAAGCCCGAATTGTCAGTCCCGAGGTCAGTCCCCTGAAAAGTAGCTTCTTAAGGGTCCAATTAACATAGCCTCTAAAAATCTGACACGCTCGAAATTTTTTCTTTTTCACCATTTTCAACTCTTCCGTATGACCAGCCCCACCATGCAAACTGTCAGATTAACATGAATTCATTATCAGAGACACGTAGAGTATATACAGTATCTTAATCTGACACGCTCGAGTATGTACAGGGGGGGCAAATTTCGATGTTTTAGCACTACAGCTTTTAAACCAGAGGAGATAAACAAAATCTGATACCCCATTTTCGTTCTCTTTTTCTGAGAAACTAACAATAGTAGTAGTGATTTTTGGCCACTTTCTTTTGTTTTCGAGTTATAAGCAAAAAGTAGAAAAATGGCAATATCGAAATAAATTTATATCTCCGCTAATACTGATGATAGAGCTCTGAAATTGAAACATTATAAAGGCACTTTTTTACGTAGAATCCAGTGGCGTGCTCGCCTTTTTAGCTGGATTTTTAATTATGAAGCTATGACCCAAAGTTATGTTTTTTTAAATGGGAACATTAGTGAGGTGTATGTGTTCGCTTTTATCACCACATTAGTTTTGTGTGCAATTTTTTGAAAGCTTAACTTTTACTGATTTCGAAAATATATAACATCATATGGTTGGTATCAATATAAATAATAGAAAATGGTCAAAAACTTTTCTTCCCAATATTTCTTTGGTTTCAACTTTTGACGAGCACAGAAAAATAGAGTTTCCTATAACAAAAGCAGTCTCCTTCAAGCAATGTCATTCTTTCTATGCTCTTTACCAATTTTCAGAAAATTTGAATCAAGATATATTTCATAAATTTTCATAATAATGAAAGGACTTATAGAAAGAGACACTGGTAATCATACGATGCTATATTCTTCTATGCTCATCAAAAGTTGAAACCATAGAAATATTGAGAAAAAAGGTTTTTGACCATTTTCTATTATTTATATTGATACAAACCACATGATGTTTTATATTTTTGAAATCAGTAAAAATTAAGCTTTCAAAAAATTGCACAAAAAAATAGTGTTCCCATTGAAAAAAACATAACTTTGGGTAATAGCTTCGTAATTGAAAATCCTGCTAAAAAGGCGAGCACGCTACTGGATTCTACGTAAAAAAGTGCCTAATGTTTCAATTTCAGAGCTCTATCATCAGAATTAGCGGAGATATAAATTTATTTCGATATTGCCATTTTTCCACTTTTTGCATATAACTCGAAAACAAAAGAAAGTGGCCAAAAATGACTACTATTGTTAGTTTCTCAGAAAAAGAGAACGAGAATGGGGTATCAGATTCTGTCTATCTCCTCTGGTTCAAAAACTGTAGTGCTAAAACATCGAAATTTGCCCACCCTGTACACCTGACGATTTTTTTTACATCTTTGTGAACCTGCAGACGCTTGCCGCTGAAAGTGCATACTTTATAGAACCTTTTTTCTTTCTACCATCTAATCTTTAATCCACTAGGTCTCCACGACGCTCAAGTAAATCCCGATTTAGCATCGTCGGCTCCCCAACTATGGTTCAGTACATGGATGGGCGACCGCTCTCTTTGTATTGTGCATTTTTTCATTAATCGCATTCATGAGACGCTGAACTTTATTGAATTCAAATGCGAAACCGCATTGACATATCATTTCTTAGATGCGTTTTTGTCATCCGCAGTTCGAATTTGATTGACCCATTTTCTATACGGCGTTCATTCAGAATTCCCATCGAAGCCCCGACGACTACGAATTTGATTGCCTCCGATTCGTGCCAATAGGTAGACGGGGTCATTATACAATGGCGCGGAATATCGCAGGATTAAACCTTGCCGCTTGAGGAAATTCTGAAAATTGCGCCGATCAAAACGACGCGACCGCAAAACAGTCCCAAGCACAAGTCTCTCGGGAATCGATATTAGTTAATTTTTTCCGGAGGGTAAACGCGGCGGCGGGCAAAATTAAGGCCGAACGTCGTCGCACGGAAACTGGGCGCGGGGAAAAGGCGAGCATCAAATCGACCTAATTACCCTTTTATCTTGGAAATAATTAATATTATTATAGTATGCTCGCTTCGAGAATTATGAACATCTCGGGCGGCTGTGGAAAATCGAAATTAGTTCAATAAAACAACTTTTTTATTTTAAATATGGATGGTATATTTTTTTATCTCATTTTATTCAAAAAAAAATAGCTTTTCAAAATTATAAACTGGGACTCGTACAAATATTTCAACAGTAGATTCTCCAGGTCAAAAGAAAAATTTTTTTTCCTTACCATTTTTTCCGAATAGGCTCAGTTAAAAAGATATAGGCTGTTTAAAAACCATAAAAAAATGTTTTTCAGTTCTATCTCACAAACGGTTTTTTCGAATGGAATGAATTTCGGAACATATACTCCATTCACATTTATTATTGCAGTCGGTCGGTTGAAATGTCGTTAATGTCATAACGCCGTTCATAGATAAACACTAACGCCGTTGCCACAACTAATATCTATAGGTCCTTTCGTTTGCATAAAAAGTGTAGCACTTTTCTACACTCGATTTTAGTATTCGTTTGCTGATTGAATTTACACCAGTGTAGAGGACGTGTAATTTATCTACATCTCCTTTTGACTATGTGTAGATAAACTACACTTTCTCTACACTGGTGTACATCAAATCGAGTGTAGAAAAGTG
Source organism: Coccinella septempunctata (assembly GCF_907165205.1). NCBI lineage: Eukaryota > Metazoa > Arthropoda > Insecta > Coleoptera > Coccinellidae > Coccinella > Coccinella septempunctata. The sequence continues at coordinate 4,032,687 of NC_058190.1, read as the reverse complement.
CTACACTTTTTATGCAAACGAAAGGAGCTAATTTTTATCACGAAAATGTCGAAAGTGATTGAAAAAAGAGACAGGGCTTCAAGAAGTGCTATTTAGAATTCATGTCCGTTCATTCAAATAGTTATACCCTGATATTCTAAAATCCACAGTACGTCAGACGGTAGCGAACATATTCAATGTAAGAGAATTTATATAATGTTTCATATGAATCTAAACGACTTATATTTCAGCTGAATATTTCCACAATCAGAAAGATTGTGAATGAAGAGGATGACAAAGAATCTCCTTCTATTGGGAGACCCAAAAAAGTGGTGGCATTTGAGAATTTCATATTTGAGCGAATTAATGCAAAAAGTTTACTATAGGATTTTCGATGAATGTCATCGTAGAATAAGTTCCCGAAAATTGATTTTTCTATTTTTCTTTCGACTTCTCCTATACATTGTAAATGTCTCAAGGTACCAATAAATACCTAATTATTATTGTTATATCAATGTATTAAGAAGAACATTCACAAATAAGCGTCAGTTGTCCTGTTAATTGTTTATTCGTGTGAAATTATTCTTCAAAGGTGAAGCTCATCATGACTTGAAACTTCCTATTCCTTTTACTTATATTGATGCAAGATGATTTTTGTTGAAGAATTTAACATCCTTGTAATCATCTATTAATTCCTTCGGGAGATACCCATTCCCAACCACTGCATCATATGCATTTCACCTTAGGGATAATATTTTTGAAATCTACAAATGATGTAAGCCAAAGAAGATAACGAACATTAACTCTCCTCAAGCTAGTGCATATTATGATATTATACTGATCTCTTGTATTTTCCATGCAAATAACTGGATTTGGTAAGCCTTCAAGCAGTTTGTATAAACTTCAATTATGTTCTTCACATATTTTCAACTTCGAATCTTCCGAAGAGATTCGACATTGTGATAGAATACGTAATTACTGAGATTTTACGTAGAACGCACAACATAGCGTTGATTTAAAACCCAAAAATGTTTTGACAAGCTTCATAACCCCACATTTTCGTACTATACAGAGTGAAATGTGTCAAATTTCCATGGCCAACCGAGTGCTAAAATAAAAGTGAATGGAGTATACTTGCTCATTTATTTGATGAATCTTCTTCGAACACACGATATCACCCACGTCTTCCAGTTTTCTCATTACGACCACTACGTACCAAAAAAATACCAGAAATTCAAAGAACCCAACTCTTGAAACTAAGTTGGACGCTATCTAATGAATATTTGAACGTTTTGTGTATGCCGTTTTCGAGTTATTTGATGCTCAAAAACAAAAAATATCTGTGATGTTCGGAAAATTGGATACTTTGGCTGAATGCAACTCTGTTTGGAAGATCCACAGATGTGTAGAGTCATAGATTTAGCTAGTTATTCTGAAAGGAATTTTGTTCCTCCAGAGGTGGCATAGCTCATTATGAAAACTTAAAATGGCTATACCTTTTTATCAGGTCCGAATCGGAAGATATGGTATAGAAAAAGAAGAATCTACTGTTATAATATTTGTGCGACTCGAAAGACTCACCCTGTATATATCGATATATTACTTTCTTATTCAAGAGACAAAATCACCATTTCAGTGAAATTTCAAGTTTTGTTAGAATTCTATGAAACCATTGGCCGAGCCATTGACCCCAAAATTGTTGTTCATTTTCAATAAATCTCCATCTTTATAATACCTTCGAATTGGAACTTTCCGTTCATAAAATTTCATTTATTAGCTGAAACTTCTATAACTTCAATAAAATCAAGTTATTCATGTTACATTGAATTTATCTGAATCCATAATTGAACTTGAAACAGATTATACGATTTTCACAAATTGTAGTTTACCTTCACCACCTGAAGATGCTATTCTGATAGCGAAACATGTGTCGTAGTTTAAAACTTATTTTGTGAAAATCGTATAATCTGTTTCAAGTTATTAATTCCCTTGTTAGATTTGAATATAAGTTTGATAAAACAACTAGCTCTGAATTATCAACGGTTTTCGACAAATTTGACTTTTTATCAATATTTTGACAGTTTGAAGTACTTACATAAAGGACTATAGCTCTGTCCCTATTCCATGTAATTGATTCAAATTTGGACTGTGTCTAGTCAATAAATGATACACTAAAAATGGGTTGCCATTTAAAAAAATTAAGATTTTGATGAATTTCTGTTTTTTATAATGGATCTACGTTTTCCTGGACCCTGTATATAATATGGTTATTCACAAAGAAAATTTTTAGGGACGGAGCTATAGTCTTTCATGTAAGCACCCCAAACTGTCAAAATATTGATAAAAAACAAATTTGTCGAAAACCGTTGAGAATTCAGAAATAGTTATTTTATCAACTTATATTCAAATTTAACAAAAAATTCAAAAATGTAAAAATATATAGGGTGTTCCATTCGAAGTTGATAGCTATGCGGAAGAAACGAACCTCTTTGTATAGTTCTGAATAGTTTTAGGAGATAGTCTACTTAAAAGGAGGAAAGTTTTATTTCAAATTCTTTTTTGTAAAGTTAATAGTGTTGGAGTAATCGACCGCTGCCCCTTGGCGCGGACACCCTATATATATATATATATTTTTTTTTTTTTTTTTTAATGATATGCGATCAAATTCATTCGTATCCAAAATAAAGAAGATGTTTTTTCCACCTTTAATACAAGATATTAAAAAAAATGAATATAGTTCCGTATTCCAAGGGAAAAAGTGTCTCGAAAAAGTTTTTTTCTACAAGCGTGCTCGTTCAACCTTTTTCCCGCACGCATTCCAAGTTGCAAAGAGTCACTTTCCCAACGCATTTGAGTGCGGGAATAGATTGGCAGGGGTTTTTCCCGCACGCAAATATTATAGAATAAATTGAATGCTATCATGTTTCTATGCACAGAACGTGAAAGATGAGAAACCCATAGTAACGACATGCAGAATTACGTCTCTCATTATATATGAATTAATCAAATGAGATATGATCTGTTGCGTGAAATGGATATATTTTTATATTTCAAGCGCTTGTAGAAAAAATATTGTTCCTAACACTTGCGGAAAGTGTCTTGCCCGCACTCAACTGCTTACCCGAACTCTGCTTTGCATCGTTCGGGCAACGGCAGTTTCTTGCGGGCAAGTATCACTTTTCGCACTTGATAGGAAAATAACTATTATCGTTTTTAGATATTCCAGAAAATAAAGGAGTTATGGCACATTTTCAAAATCGACAAAACATGAAAATTTGATTTTATCTTCTAGACAAATGAAGGTATTATAATGAAACGGTTTCCACTAATGGACTTTTCACAAAAATCTAGCCCAGAACTCATCAACGTTTTTCCCTAATACAAGTACCAGAAACAGCAAAAATCAAGCAATTTGGGATCCCCTATACGTATTCTTATCAGATCAGAGATAGAGTAGGACTAGCTGAGTACAGATTAACCTAAAAAAAAAATATTTCTGATCTACAGGGTGATTTCCGAAATACTGAGCCCGTAATCAAAGCCAAACTTATGGACGGAATTTTTTGGAACATGGTATGTCTTTGACACATGCTGAGACCGAATCAGAGATATATCAATTATTCAAATATTCTTAACGTCTGATTCATTAATCCTCATTCGATGTGAAATATCACTTTGAATTTCGAATTTCAAATATTTGCTTCGCTTTTTAGAAATTAAGCCAAAATACGCGGTACCACTCATTGTTGTCACATCAACAATTCGTTTTTTATGAATTCTTAAAATTGGACAAAGTTCGAAAAATTTAATTTATTCTCATAATCAGAACAGAGTTATCTCGTGGATGTGGTGAATAATGTTAAACGTAAGATTCTTCTTGAAAAACTACTTGGGTAAAATTTTCACTCGGCATGCTTGAAGGTATAAATATCATTGATAATACTTACCCAAATTGATGGATAGGTCTAGGACCTATCTAGACCTAGGAGACACGGTCTCCTCGATCTCCAGATCTCAGCCCAATAAATTATTTCTTGTGATGCATTTCAGTGTTCACCATTACTAATTGTGTTTATTAAAGCTCCCAACTATCTAAATGATTTTACACGTTTCATATGTATAATATTCCAGTTCTGTTTATATGAATAAATAAAATTCTTCTAATTTTGTTTTCAAATTCAAAAAATTTATAAAAATAACTGTAGATGCGACAACTTTGAGTGGTACCACGTATTGAAGCTTAATTTAGGTTTTTTCTAAAAAACATTTTGAATTCGAAATACAAAGTGATATTTCCACCCTTTACACTTTTACTGGCGGAATTATGAGTCCGGCCCTGGAATATTGAAAGAAATGATATCCTCTCTGACTCGATCTCAGCATGTGTCAATAACCTCTCAAGTTTCAATATATTCCGTCGATAAGTTTGATGATGGTCACAGTATTTCCCTGAATTTAGAAAATCACCCTATAGCTTTCTGGGGAAAGCCAGAAATTAATTTTTTATAGTCAATCCTTGATAAGAGTATATACAGTTCCATCCATGAAATCTTCCCCCCATCTGCGTTTGTACTTCCAATTTAGGAACACCTTGTATTCATTCAGTAGCAAAATATGAAACAATCTCAAGCTAACTGAAATAAAAAAAAAACTAGGTGAATCGAATATATCGCTTGTACAATTGTTCAAAAGTTTCAATTGTATCGCATCTTTTCAGTGGAATAATTGAATGAACCTTGACCCTACATCAGACAGCGACTGCACAGTAGCCTTGATTTAAAATCTAATCATCGGAATACTCCTAAATTGAGTACTCAAAAAAGGTCGTCGCTACAATATGAATTATGGAATGGTGATAGATTATGCTCGATGTTCGGGTGCTTGTTGCCTTTCTGAATTCTTTATTTACACGATCGTTAACAATAATTGGAGAGAATTTCTCTCAAAATTTATCAAAAATACGCAGCGTTAGGAAATAGTTATTTTTGTATTTAGTCCGCGAAATGCTACTTTGGTGATCGAGAACTGATTTTTTTTAACGAGGCGCAGCCGAGTTAAAAAAATAGTCGAGATCACCAAAGTATTTCGCGCATGAGATGCAAACAAAATTTTTTCTACAAACGTCAAAAATATTATTCTAAAATAAGTAACATGTTCAGCTTAATATGAAAAAGAGTATTGAAATTTCAGGATCAAGTGCTGTCATCTCTACGGCAGTTGCTTGCAAATCAAAAATGGATAGTCCTTACCAAAAACCAAATCTACGATATCACGAGCTGAATCTGAGTTATCTGGTTTAGGAATACCTAATTTATTGGTTCATGCACTGGCTGCACCATTAATGTTAACAATGTGAATAATAAATAAAATTAGGTAGTGTTAAATTTTCTCACAATTTGAAAGCTCTAATTATTGTTATACATCAATAAATGAATGATTTCTTGGATTTTTGCTTGATTGAGGAACATAAAGGTTAAGATATAAATATCCCATATAGTTTACATGCAGTGTGCGAAGTAAATATTTCGCCCACTACTTCGCGCACGGTGTCATGGTAATGAAGGAAAATGAAAAAAAGGATCACTTCGCATATTGTTGTCAATGCGCGAACCTTGTCATTTTTTGACGTTTGTAAAAAAAGAATATTTCGACACAGTCCTATGAGCTAAACAACATACCAGTTGTGAAACTCAAGAAACTAAAGAAAAAATTTATAATATCTTGAACATATTACCATTGATGCATAAAGTAATCATAACCTTAATAACTCGTGGTTTGAACCATTCACTGATTTTCATCAAACATGCAGTAATCACTTGTGCTTAATGGGCCATTATTCACTGGTCTATCAAACTTCATATTCAGAATGTCAGACAGAGGCCTCAGAACATAGGGATATCAATAAATAATAATGAAATCCTCAACTGCTACCATCTTATTCCATAGATTTTCTGACATCGAATACGTTCGACACCGATTGATAAATGGTTGATTTAAACTAATCGGGGTTACTATTTGAATGAGCAGATTTCAATTTAAAACAGCGCTATTTTGTACTTTTTCTTCGCATTTTGGCAAGGACTTTTTACATTTTTGTAGTTTAAAAAAATCGGAATTGGTAAATGGTTGTGGTCGTTTTGACATTCACGAATGTAGTTTTGACATTTGAAGTGTACTTACATCACCGTCCTAGTTACAAAAATTCATGGCCAATCGATGCTTTTATTGAAGTCAATGAAGTTTACATTTTACCAATGTGACATACACTGCGCAAAAAAATTAACGCACATTCTGAAAATCTCAATTTTAATGAAAGTTAACTCTAAATTGACTTTATAACTTATTTTTTATGTTGTCTCGGGAAGGTTTTGAACGAAACAAGACACATTAAATGGAAGAAAAATTCAGGATTTCGCCGAATCTTATATGTGAGAGAAGAGAAATGAACAATTTTCAAAATACTGAAATGCTGATAAGTGATTTAATACTTGGTATTTCCACCCCTTGCGTTAATTACAGCTCGGCAACGACGGTTCAAACTCAAAATGAGTGATCTTAAAATGTTCTGATCTAGCTAATCCTTCCCAGATTTCTCCGAGTTGGATTCCTAAGTCATTAAGAGTAGCTGGATGATTTTCTGAACTTCTCAGCCTTCTATTGAGGTTGTCCCAAACCTGCTCAATCGGATTGAGATCTGGACTTCTTGCTGGCCATTCCATTCGAGAGACTTCAACCTCTTCAAGGTACTCCTGAACGATGCGCGCACGATGGGGTCTGGCATTATCGTTCATAAAAATTAAATTTTCACCAATGTATGGGGCAAATGGCACTACATGCTCTTCAAGAATGTTCCTTATATACTTATCAGCATTCATAGCTCCATTATCAACGACCACTAGGTCTGTGCGAGCAGTCAAAGATATTCCATCCCATACCATAATCGATCCTCCCCCGAAACCAGTAGTATTCAGGAAATTGCACTGAGCATATCTTTCATGTGGACGTATGTATACAAGGGAACGTCGATCACAATGGTAGAGGCAGAATCTAGACTCATCTGTGAAGAGATCTTCTTCCCAATCGGCCTCTTCCCAATGAATATGCTCTCTCGCAAAATCCAAACGCGCCCTTCGATGGGCTGGGGTAAGAGCTGGGCGTCTTGCCGTGACACGAGGCCTTAAATCATATTCTCTGAGGCGATTTCTTATTGTCTGAGTGCCAATTTGCACCTCATGAGTTTGCTCAAGCTGAATTTGAAGGAGGTGAGCGGTTGCAAACCGTTGTCTCAACGAAGAAACTCTCAAGTGACGTTCTTGAATGGCAGTTGTCATTCGTGGTCTACCCTGTCCTGGTCTTCGGACATTCATACCTGTCTCCCTGAATCGCTGCAACATTCTGGACACACTTGTATGAGAAACTCCAAACCTTTCTGCAATTCTTGTGTATGTCCACCCTTATTCTCGCAAAACTACCGCTTGGGCACATTCCTCTTGGTCAAATTGCGTGTTTCGCGTTGCATAGCGATCGAGTGTAGAAAATCAAACGAAAGAAAAACTATTGATCACTAGAATTGATCGAGAACAACTGATTTTAGAATGGAGCCAATACATTCAAAATCTGATAATATCATCTTTTTTTATTCCTGCTGGGAAAAAACATCTGTATTGAAGGAAACCGTTGAAAGTGGATAACATATGCATGCATAATTCTGATAAAAATAATTATCATTGAGAACACCTTCAGTTGTAGAATAAATTGGAGATTTCTATAATGTGCGCAGTGTATTTGTCGTTTTGGAAACATGAAGTGATCCAAGGGAAGAACTACCCGCTGTCACAGAACATCAACCTTCAAAATTCCATAGCCTGCTTGACGACGAATTTTCTTGAACGCACGTTACTTTCAACGTTTTCCGAATAATAAATAATCAATTTCCAAGCGAAAAATAAAAATATCCGGTAAACACCTGCTGAAGTTAACGATACTGTTGACCATAGGGTCATTTCACGAGCAATAAATATTTTCGTTACAGGAGCTCCTGAATATTTTTATATGCGTATTACTTGTAGCTATATCATGTGAAAAAATTGGCAAGAAAGATACGGATTTGGAAAATTGCCTAGAGTTACATACTTTCAACGATATTAAGGTATCTTCGAAGCAATTTTTGGCACTGCGCAAAAGATACTTCACTACTCTCGGAATGAATTAGGAATAATGGTAGTACTTTCTCATATAAATGGAAAAACCAATACAGTCAATTATTGCCGATTTCGAGAAATAATAATTACTTCAGTTTTCAGAAAATTCATTAATTATGCTTTATCTACAATGTGTTTCAATTTGTGAATGTACTTACGTTAACCTAAGGTAGATTTACCCTAGACGAGTCCAAACACCCATAGCCGAAATACAGGGTGATTTCTAAAGGGTGGGTCTTTAACTCGTACGAATATTTCAATAGTAGATTCTTTAGGTCAAAAGAAACACTTTTCTCTTTCACCATTTTTTCCTGAATCGGCTCGGTTCAAAAGATACAGGCTGTTGGAAAACTATAAAAAACGTTATTTTTAGTTCTCTCAAAAGATATCACTCACTTCTTGAAGTTCTCTCAGTATGACCCTCGGTATGACCATAACAAGCCATAAAATCACCAAAAATTAAAAAAAGTTGGACGCTATCAAATGAATATTTGTTTTGTAAAATAAAAGTTTTCTTCTTATTTTCTTGTATGAGGGGCCATTTTCGAGTAGGTAATTTGATTTTCAAAAATAAAAAATAACTGTGAAATTAGAAAAATTGGGTACTTGAACCGAATGCAACTCGTCTTAAAAGATCCACGATATGTATTGTGACAGATTTAGCTAGTTATCTTGAAGGGAATTTTGGTTTTTCAAGGGTCGCACAGCTCATTATGAAAACTTCAAATGACTATATCTTTTTATCGGTGCCGCATCGGGAAAAATTGTTTCTTTTGACCTCAAGAATCCACTGTTAAATATTTGTATTCGCCAATATTTTCAATTGTCTATAACTTTCGAACCACATAGCACAATCAATTGCTTTCGAAACATAAATCGATTTCAAGCGAATTACCTGGTCATCATTGGTAATTAACAACAATAACCATCTGCATTCAAGCGCTTTTGGTCATTGCTGGTTATAATACGTGACGTCATGAACTAGCCCTTCAACATTTTGGACCGCAGAGCTGGGTTAAACTCAGAAATATTCTCTGAGCTATAAGACTTCTGGTTATTGAAGTGAGGTTAGAAGTTGTGAAGGGACATAACCAGCGGCAAAACCAGCAATAACCGCGGTTATCACTGGTTATTCGCTTGAAATCGATTATAATATACACTTCCATTGGTTGGAGTTCAGCCAAACAATTTTTCCCAATCCGTAGACCAAAAAATATAGGTCCATCTCCTTCACTTAGTATTGGTAATATTGGTTTTACATTTGTTTTTTCGATATCTGGAATCCAAGCGCTCTCTTCTCTCCTGTAGTGCATTATGTATTTCAAAAACTGTTAGCCAAATTTTTACGAACAAAAAACTTTATTTCAGAGCCAAGTACAGGCTGGGCAAAATTCGATGGGATTGAATGACAGCTCTTCAACTGTAAGAGCTAGGATAAAATGGATGGCACGTTTTCTACCTCGATTTTCAAAAGATTGTTAATGGCCAAAACCCGAGCCAAAACCGCATCCCTCTATATTCTTTTGTTTTCAAGTTGTAAGTGAAAATTAATTTTTCGGCTCTTCGTACTGGTGCCTTCGTTTCGTTAAGTATCAGTGATATCGAAAAAACAAATGTTACATTCTACATACACTTTTTCATGTAGAATGCACTGGCGTAGTCAAAGATTTTTTTTCAGCCCGCCACTCCAGTGAGTGGTTACTTTCAATTTTTTATATATAAACTCTATATTATTCTTACATATTCCAGTCCCATATTTTTTCTGATTCAGAATATATAAATTTAAGGAGTATATCCAATTGTTCTTCCACTAAAAAAAATCAAAAACTAGTTCGGTGAAGTCGGCAGTTCACTTTCATTGATAATATGATAATGAACTTTATGCTCTTATGTTGTGTCAGGTTATGAGAGATTTTAGATATCGCTTTCATTCCGGATATTCGAGAAAATGCTCGGGAAATCAGGAAATAATGAGAATTTCCATGACTACTTCATATTTACCAATTATCTTCTACTAGAAGTGGAATTTGTGAAGGTGTTTGAAAAGGTTGTGTTACTAGTATTTAGATTATCAACTAGTTGAAAAGATTCGGAACATATTCAGATGAATTCAGGTTTATAAAATTTCCTGAAAGTGGTTCATTCCATATTAGAAAATTTTTCATCCTTTCAAATATCCGGAATGAAAGTGATCTTCAAAGTCTCTTATATTAGTTATAATAGTGAGGTTTATTCTTTGAAATCTACAAGCTTATTATCTAAATAATAAACCTAAGGAAATCCACTGAAGGCAAAGCCTGTGTCATTTAATAATCTGACATAATTTAGGAGCATAAAAGTTCATTATCATATTATCAATGAAATGACCAGCCAACTCGTCCAAACTAGTTATTGAGTTATTTTATTGGAAGAACAATCAGAGACACGTCGTTTGTTATATATTCCGAATCAGAAAAAAATTTGGAACTGGAATATTTAAGAATAACACAGGTTTTTTATTTAGAAAAATAAAAGTTATCACTATTTATATCTGAAATACGTAGTAAAAAAGTGTCTGTAGAATGTAACATTTGTTTTTCGATATCACTGATACTTAACGAAATAAAGGCACTAGTACGAAGAGCCGAAAAATGACTTTTCACTTATAACGTGAAAACAAAAGAAGATAGAGGGATGTGGTTTTGGCCATTAACAATCTTTTGAAAATCAAGGTCGGAAACGTGCCATCCATTTTCCCCCAGCTCTTACGCTTACAGAGCTGTCATTCAATCCCATCGAATTTTGCCCTGTACTAATTTTCGAGTTGATTCTTATTTTTGGAACTATAGGCAAGCAGTGTCAGGCTAATCAGTAAGTGAATGGGTGACTCCTGTACTTGTGAATTTGTACAAGCTCGAAGATGCCCTCGACCTCTCTCTCTCTCTCTCTCTCTCTCGTCTTGCAACTTTCGCCAACTGGAGCACGGAATGTCTGCAGTGAAAATTCGCAATGCTCCATTGGAACTATTCTAAAAATAGGAGAAATGTAACAAACTGCTGGAAATGTTTCCGTAACATCCGCATTGATGTCCTAAATCCTGACAGAATTGGATCATTGCCCACCAGTTTCCCCGAAGACAAACCTCGGCATCGCATTATTGATGATTCAATCTTACCTGGTAGAATAGCGAATAAATTATGCAAAGTTACATGGGTAGATTACCCAGACTTGTTATTATGCAATACACAGAGTGTAAACTTATACAGGATGATGGATGGACATTCATCATAAAAATTGTAGAGTATAACATTTTTTACAAATTTTATCCGAAGCAATTTTTTCTACGTTTGAATGTTTTTGAGATATATGGCGATGCATGTACCAGACTGGGTTTAACATTGACCTTGACCTTTCGTATGTGTGGCTAAGATCCTCGCCTTTATCTCCCTCTAACTCAAAAACGGTTCAGCTCGCGGTTAAGAGTATGTGAAATTGCTTCAGATAAAAGTTGTATAGAATTTTATTATCTACAACTTTCATAATGAATACAGAAACGATGAGAGGTACAGGAAGGGAGATATTTAAGAAAAATTTCTTGTTATCAGCTTCAAGCTGTCAGATTAAGAAAATCCCCCTGGTTAGTGTCAGATTAATGTTTCAACACGTCTGCAACACTTAGATTAACCATCTGTAATGTCGAATAGTAATCTCCGGTTATTGTTCTACCCTTACCCAAAAAATCAATCATGATTACTCCATGGCAATCCCAAAAAACTGAGGCAAGAACTTTTCCAGCAGATTTTTGGACACGAAACTTCTTAGGTCTTGGAGAACCAGAGTGTCGCCATTCCATCGATTGTTGCTTTGTTTCTGGATCGTAGAAATGTACTCAGAGTCTCATCCATAGTAACAATTCGGTTTAAGAAGTCTACAACGTTTTTAAATCGAGCACAGATCGAACACGATGCTTCTACCCTTGCACGCTTTTGGTCAACATTCAAACATTTGGGGATCCATTTTGCAGCAATTTTGCTCATGTCCAAATTGACGTGAACATTATGATGAACGAGTTCGTATGAAATATTCAGTTCTTCAGATCCGTTTTAGCCCAATTCGACGGTCTGATAAAGTCATGTCATGAACTCCATCGATATTTTCGGGGACTGACACAGAAACTGGCTTTTCCGATCGGTCATCATTTTCAATAGAAAATTTATCTCTTTTGAAGCGTGCAATCCAATTTTTCACGGTCGCGTACGATGGATTACCAAGTTTATTAAGCATATCTTCGTAAATCTGATCACCTCTTAACCCTTTTAAATACAGATATTTGATGATGGCTCGATACTCCAATTTTTCGATTTTCACAATTTCGTTGGACATCTTCTTTCTTTTAATTCATCGCGTTACTCTGGTTCACTTTTTGGGCCTCAAACTTCACACTGACACTTCTAATGAGTTATTGTTCGTTGCTATGGTAACGCAATATTTTTTTTATGCATGGAACTGGTCTAGGCTATCGAGATATCAATGCATCCTATACTTCATTCACTTTTATTTTAGCAGTCGGTTGGCCATGGAAATTTGACACATTTCACTCTGTATAGTACGAAAATGTGGGGTTATGAAGCTTGTCAAAACATTTTTGGGTTTTGAATCAACGCTATGTTGCCCGTTCTACGTAAAAGTTTCTGTTATTACGTATTTTATCACAATGTCGAATCTCTTCGGAAAATATGTGACGAACATAATTTAAGTTTATACAAACTGATTGAACGCATACCAAATCCAGTTATTGCATGGAAAATACAAGAGATCAGTATAATATCATAATATGCACTAGCTTGAGGAGAGTTAATGTTCGTTATCTTCTTTGGCTAAAGTTCGAATACGTTACATCAGTTGTAAATTTCAAGAATATTAACCCGAAGATGAAATGCACATGATGCAGTGGTTGCATGGGAATGGGTATCTCCCGAAGGAATTAACAGATAATTACAAGAATGTTAAATTCTTCAACAAAAATCATCTTGCATCAATATAAGTAAAAGGAATTGAAGGAAGTTTCAAGTTAAGATGAACTTCACCTTTGAACACAAATTTCACATGAATAAGCAATTAACAGGACAACTGGCGCGTATTTGAGGCTATTCATCTTAATCTCGATCTTAATACATTGATACAATTATAATAATTAGGTATTTATTGGTACCTTAAGACATTTACAATGTATAGGATAAGTCAAATGAAAAATCGAAAAATCCATTTTAGGAAACTTATTCTCCGATGACATTTATCGAAAATCCTGTAGTAAACTTTTCACATTAATTCACTCAAACATAAAATTCTCAAATGCCACCACTTTTTTGGGTCTCCTAATAGAAGGAAATTCATTGTCATCGTCTTCATTCACAATCTTTCTGATTGTGGAAATATCCAGCTGAAATATAAGTCGTTTAGATTCAGATGAAACATTATATGAATTCTCTTACATTGAATATGTTCGCTACCGTCTGACGTATTGTAGATTTTAGAATATCAGGATATAACGATGTATTTCAATGAGCGGACCTGAATTCTGAATAGCACTTCCTGAAACCCTGTCTCTCTTTTCAATTACTTTCGGCATTTTCGTAATAAAAATTGATATTAGTTGTGGCAACGGCGTTATGACATTAACGACATTTCATGAGTGCCAACCTAACTTCGTTCTAGTTACAAAAACTTGAGAAAATTATTTCATGGCCAACCGACTGCTAAAATAAATTTGAATGGAGTATAGTAAGTTCGTATTTCCGAAAAAAAAATTCAACTCATTTCTTCAGCTAAAAGAGATCACATATTACATGTTATAACTATTATTTCAGCACTGGTTTACTGACTGACTGATGTTTTTATTTTCAGAGATATTTCATGCTAGAAAAAGGCATACTGGTTTATGGAAAAGGACCCAATGAAATCAGTAAGGGAAAAATCCATGGATCGGTGGATATAGGCCTCTCGGTGATATCTACAAAATTGAAGAGGAGGAGGATCGACATAGATGCCGAAGAATTCATTTATCATTTGAAAGCGAAAACTGAGGAAACCTTCAACGCCTGGGTACAGCAACTCACCGCACATAGACTGTATAGGCAGCATATTTTAACCTACGGAAATAATATCGGCTCTCTTTTCAAGGCACCAGATGGATTGACAAGTAAGTGAAATTTGAGAAATTACTAATAATGATAGAGTTTAGTTCATGAAGAGATTCAGTTTCAAGAATTTGTATGCCTTGATCAAAATCGGGACCTTCTGAGAAAGCAGTTGAGTAAACACCCAATGTGTCGTGAAATAACACTGCACCATTCGAAGATTTTGTCAAAATATCAGCATGAAAAAATAACTCTGATCAAATACAAGATGTGAGAATAAAGAAAAAATTCTGATAATCTGTGATTATTTTTTTATTTCTCTATCCATGTTTTTGCTTCAGAAAGTTGATCTTGAAATATACTAACTGACAAAGAAATTCCAACACCCAGACGGAGCTATCTAAATTTTAAATTTTTTTAGTAAAACATAGATAGTATAGCAAGGAGTAAATGATTGAAATTTTGAGAAAAGAAACGAAGGGCTCACAATTTTTTTGATTAAATTTGTTAATGATGTGTTTGTCCAACGAGTAGTTATCTATACAGGGTGGGCAAATTTCGATGTTTTAGCACTACAGCTTTTGAACCAGAGGAGATAGACAAAATCTGATACCCCATTCTCGTTTTCTTTTTCTGTAGTAGTCATTTTTGGCCACCTTCTTTTGTTTTCGAGTTATAAGCGAAAATTGGAAAAATGGCGATTTCGAAATAAATTTATATCTCCGCTAATACTGATGATAGAGCTCTGAAATTAAAACATCAAACAGACACTTTTTTGAGTAGAATCCAGTGGCGTGCTTGCCTTTTTAGCAGGATTTTTAATTACGAAGCTATGACCCAAAGTTATGTTTTTTTAAATGGGAACAGTAGATTTCTGTGCAATTTTTTGAAAGCTCAATTTTTCCTGATTTCAAAAATATATAACATATATATAATAATAAAAAATGGTCAAAAACCGTTTTTCTCAATATTTCTATAGTTTAAACTTTTGATGAGAATAGAAAAATGTAGCACCTTATTATAACCACAGTCTCCTTCTATTGGTCCTTTCATTTCTATGCTTCTTACTCAATTTTTGTGAAAATTAGTAAAAAGCATAGAAAGAATGACATTGACGGAAGGAGACTGCTCTTATTATAGGAAGCTCTATTTTTCTGTGCTCGTCAAAAATTGAAACCATAGAAATATTGAGAAAAAAGTTTTTCGCCATTTTCTATTATTTATATTGATGCAAACCATATGATGTTATATATTTTTGAAATCTTTACAAATTTAGCTTCCAAACAATTGCACAGAAATCTAGTGTTTCCATTTAGAAAAACATAATTTTGAATCATAGCTTCGTAATTAAAAATCCTGCTAAAAAGACAAGCACGCCACTGGATTCTACTTAAAAAAGTGCCTGTATAATGTTTTAATTTCAGAGCCCTATCGTCAGTATTAGGAGAGTTATAAATTTATTTCGAAATCACCATTTTTCCAATTTTCGCTTATAACTCGAAAACAAAAGAAGGTGGCCAAAAATGACCACTACCCTTGTTAGTTTCTCAGAAAAAGAGAACGAGAATGGGGTATCAGATTTTGTCTATCTCCTCTGGTTTAAAAGCTGTAGTGCTAAAACATCGAAATTTGCCCACCCTGTACACTCCCCAACATGTTTTGGCATTGATGCAAGAAGATGGTCTGTTTCTTCTTGAGGAATACTATCCCAAGCTACCTGTACTTCATGTCTCAGAGCCGTCAAAGTCCGTGGGGGCTGGGGTAAATTTCCAAGCCTTCTATCCATGATGTCCCAAACATGCTCAATGGGCGAAATATCGGGAGATCTGGGCGGCCATGGCAAGAAATTCACATGAGTCGCTCCAAAAAAGCTTAAACTAACTCTGGCAACATGAGGTCGAGCATTATCTTGCTGAAATATTGGATTCTCGAGCCGGTTAAGGTAAGGGATAACATATGGCTCCACTATTTCTTGAAGGTAACGCAGCGCTGTCATGTTACCTCGAATAAAGACTAAACGTGGCCTACTTCCATGTGCAATAGCACCCCATACCATAACGCCTACTGTCTGGTGTACATGACGCTCAACATCACGATGAGGTTCACGTCTTCGAGATTCATCAGAAAAGTCGACCTGATGCCATTCCACATTCCAATGTTGTCGTTCTCTGCACCACTGTAATCTTTGCCGTCGGTGCTCAACCGTATGAGGTAGCACAAGATGGGGTCGATAATGCTGCAGTCCAAAAGACCTTATACGGCGGTAAACCGTTCGGACAGTTACAGGCGGCCTTTTTCTCTTAACCTTATAACAGTAGTTAGATCGTACGGTTAGCGATTTCTCGAAATGATAACCCCGCCTCCTGCAGACCAATAATTCGACCTCTTTCAAATTCACTTAGCTGGCGATAAATTCCGCAAACACGTGCTCTAGGCATTTTAACAACAACTAAACATCGACTTTGGATCTCCTCGAACAGCTGGTTTGTTGTAAAATTTAATAAATTTGCAAAAAACGACTACAATATTTGAGTAACAAAAAATGTTCACTTGAAAAAACCTTCACGATTTTTTTCTCCAAATTTTAATCATTTACTCCTTGCTCTACCATCTATGTTTTACGAAAAAAAATCCAAAACTCAAACTGCTCCTTCTGGGTGTTGCAGTTTCTTTGTCAGTTAGTATATTTTATTAATCTATTCTTCATTGAACTTCCCATTATTTTCGATATCATTGGGAGAATTGATATCGGTCTCTAATTAATGGGTAGGCTCTTATCGCCACATTGTTTAAAGAACGGGAATTACCTTCGCTATCTTCTGAAAATCTGGGAAAACACCTTCTTCGAAGCATCAGTTGACATAAACCGATAAACGGTATGTGTCACAAGTGGGTTTTCTATTCAGCGATTTAATTATCAGTATCAATTACGCGGGTCAACACGAATCTTGAACTTGATAAGAGGTATGGAAGTTCCGATAGATTTATCGATAGATGAAAAAAATATTTGACCTGAAAAAGTTGGCTCCTGTATCCAGGGAGCGTGGCTGATAAATATTTAAATCTTCAGTCCAAATTTTCACTTGTCGATTAAACGAAGCAAATATATATGATTTCTGTTATCAATTTTTACCATCTTATTACTAGGAAAATATCTGGAAAAATATTTCAAAGTGAACCTTGTTAATTCTTCTTTCATATTATTTCTCTCTCTAAGAACGAAATTCAGTTCCCATAATATTTTCATTTTATGGTTCGAAGTCAATTAAGTTTGATGAAAATGTTCGCCTTCATGATACAGTGGCGACCAGATCTGGTTGGTGACTATCCATGCCCGGAGTGTGGAAGGATCTGTAGGTTACGGTTGGGATTCTTCAGTCACAGAAGGGCACACAGTCGCAATTAGTCCTTAAAAATTATAAGTCTGTTCGCACCGTTTCATTTTTTTTTCTATTTTTGTCTTTTTGTAGATTTATTCCCGGTAACGGGATACATCAATGAATGATTGAATTCTTGTCGTAGGTATACCAAGGACGCCGGAAATTGTCAGCAGGGATGGTAGTCTGAACCGTGGATTGAAAGGTCCGAGCGGCTCTGGAAGGCTCAGTTTTTGGTTGCAAGAATCCTTGACGTCAATAGAACAGTTTCAGCGTGACGCAATCAGTATCGAGCTCAATATCACGAAGCTCTCGAGGCTTCTAAAACAGTTGGAGTCTGCTTCAGTGATTCATGATGTAAGAATTTTAAATAATTTATATTCCCTCATTATTGTGTTTGTGATGTTTCAGAACGCTTCAGAGATTCTGTCTCCAAATATAAAGAAAGACCGAAGAAAGTTCGGTTTAAAAAAGAAGAAATCTGCCTCTAAAGGTGGTAGTGTAGATCTAACTATACAATTCAGTAATAAAAATATTGATAGTGATAATACTTCCCCTCTTTCTGTAAGTGAAAATTCGCATGATACTAATACAGTTTGTCTATTATTTTCAATGTTATCTTGATGATTTTTTTTGATTCGAGTTTTTATATTCTAGGCTAATTCCTTGAGTGGTATTTCAAGTGGGCCCCAGCAAATACCTCTCACCGGAACCAGTTTGCCAGTTCCTATAACTATACCTACTCCAGATAGTTTAAGCAATACCGATGTGATTTCTCTCTCCTCGGAGATTCAGTTGCGAGATGACTTCGTTACTTTAGCAAAAACAGGTCAGTGTTTCATTATAGCAAAATATATTCTATACTTATTCTTAAGCGGAATTAGAGCTACCAGCGTTAGAAGAACAAGAAAGTCTGCATTCGAATAGATATATGCAACGTGCTGATATTTGGATGCCGGTGTGAAATATTCGTTCATAACGCGTCACGCCTTGAAAAAGTTTGAAATTAGAAAAAATTAAAATGGAAGTCATTTCAAGAAAATTTAATTTAGTTCCAAAAACCATTTAAAATTGATCAAAAATTTAAGTAGATAATTTGCGTGTTTCGTTTCTTCTGCACAGCTATCAACTTATTTTAAATGAAACACCCTATATATTTTTACATTATGAGTTTGATAACACAATTTGACTTTTTACCAATATTTTGACAGTTTGAGGTACTTAGGCCCGTTTGCACCAATCCCCCTTAAAAGGAGTACTTAACTAAGCCTCGTTTAAAGTAAATGGACGCTTTATTTTATTCCCAGTTGCACGACTGTGGCTTAACAGAATCTTAAATTTTTATATCTAGTGATATTTCAGTTTTTTATTTTGGTGCAACTTCATCCTAGTCCAATAAAGCCATTTCATTGGTTGGTCGGTTGCCGATGATCTTTGTCATTTCACTAACCTAGTTTTATTGTCCTGTCATTCAGTGTCAAGGATAATATTATAATATTATCAAAGAGTAACAAATTTTCGTTGTTGAATTAGCATTAATATTGATAATGATAATGATTGTCAAATAAAAGGTACCTAAGTTTATATAACTACAACACTTTCTTTGTAAGGTCTTGTGTGGATTTGTTTTACTATTGTTGAAGAGGAACGTGAAGAAAATGTACTTATTGCTCTTGTTAGTACGAATACGGTGAATGATTGCCAAGCAAGTGGTGGTAATTTACGAAGGACACTCAACTTCTCAACAGAAGAAAAGAGTTTGTTGCTAAATATAGTAGAGAGAGAGAGAAATTAAATTTATTGATTTGACAATCAAACGGCTATCGACCGGAGTCTTCCAGCCAGTTAAATACAGTATTGTTTCACATGAAGCTTATTGTAAACTATTGGGAGGTAATGATTATTTTTATGGTAATGATTTCAGATGTTCGAAAAGTGGCAAAGCTGGTAACTGCCTTTGGTGCAAACTCTCTATTGTAGTGGTGTATCAATGGTTCGATTATGTTGATATTGTGTTGGTTAGCTATGAATTTTTTGTCGAGTCTTTGCATTCTTTCCAGTATTGGTTCTACTTCTGTTATCTGGTATAAAAGTTCATTGGGTGGATTGTGGAGTGTGTTATTGGGATGTCTTAGTTTTGTAATTTTTCGTAAGCAAGTTCTTTCTGCTACTCCTATAATATCCAAAGCTGTTTTTGATGAATTTGCGAATATCGTATGCCCATAATCCAATAAAGGTCTGCATATCATCTTGTAGATCATAGTTGCCGTTTTACTGCTGATTCCTTGGTTTTTATATGTTAGAGACCTGAAGTGCCCGGCACCTGTGGTTGCTATTTTCTTTTGGGTTTTTAAGTGTGCTTTGAAGTTCATCTTGCTATCGATCTGTATGCCCAGGTATTTACATGAATTTGTTGGAGTAATTGTGTCATTTCCAAGTTTTATATTGGGAGAGCTTGGGTTGATTTTGTGGTTGAAGATGATGAGTTTTGATTTCGCAGGGTTGGGTTGTATTCTCCATCGTCTCATCCATGCCACCGTAACATCTGCCAACTTCTGTAGTTCTTTCATACATTCTTCCAATGTTTTGTGGTGGGATATTAAGGTTGTGTCATCGGCAAATTGTAGGATGTATGCATGCTTGTTGATCTCAATATAGTATGATATACCAAATTGAAAATTAAAAAACACTGATGGTATTACAATAAAGGCAAAAGAAAAGGCTTCAGTAATGAATTCATTTAATTTTCAAAATCCATCAAAAATGGGAAGTTTTGGAGCCAGTTCAACAAATTATTTTAGGTTAGAATGGTCATTACAGGAGCGCTTAAATTTAAGGGTAGCTTCAGCCATTCAAATGTCACTTAACAGTTGGTGTTACGTAATTTAAGTTAAGGGTTCATTTTAAGGGACCCTTAACACAGTGCGTTTGGTGCAAACGGGTCTTACATAAAAGACTATACTGCCCCCCTAAGCCAAAAAGGCGTATCTCAAATTTTCTTGTTTTGAAATATAAGGACTTTTAATGAATTTCAAAACCGCACCTACGAACATTTGAAATTGGGAATTTTGTTGAGAAAGTCTTGTGGTGCATTGTGGTGAATGAAAGAACCTCTATTTCGTTTAGGGAATGGATTAAATACAACTCAAAGTGTCCTTATATGAAGGAATAAGAAATTCGTGATACATGTTTTTGGCTTAGGAGGCAGTATAGCTATGACTATTCTATGTAATTGATTCAAATTTGCACCGTGTCTAGTCAATAAATGATACACCAGAAATTTTCTTTGTAAATAACCATATTATATACAGGGTCCACGAAAATGTTGATCCATTATCAAAACAGAAATTCATCAAAATCTTCATTTCTTTTTCCTTCATTATTTAAAACAGTTAAAAGCCAACAAAAAATGTTTAAATAATGAATTATTTAAAACAGTTAAAAGCCAGCAAAAAATGTTTAAATAATGAAGGGAAAAAATATGGGTTGCATTTAAAAATTTGATGAATTTCTGTTTTGATAATGGATCTACGTTTTCGTGGACCCTTGATACATACAATATGGTTATGCACAGAGAAAATTTTTAGTATATCATTTATTGACTAGACACAGTCCAAATTTATATCAATTACATAGAAAAGGGACGGAGCTATAGTCCTTTATGTAAGTACCTCAAACTGTCGAAATATTTAAAAAGTCATCAAACTTTTATTCAAATATAACAGGGAATTCAAAAATGCAAAAACATATGGGGTGTTCCATTTAAAATAACGAAGCTGTGCAGAAGAAACGAAACATTTTGTATAGTTCTGAATAATTTTAGGAGATGCTCTACTTAAAGAGAGGAAAGTTTTATTTGAAACTCTTTTCTGTAAAGTTAATAGAATTAGAGTAGTCGTATATGAAGAGTTGCGAAAAAATTTAAGAGGTGATTCCTTGTCAAAAAATAGGGTGGGTCTTTCATATAAACTTGTCTTTTTTGAGCCCTTTCCCCTCCTGTGTAGTTACAGCCCCCTACTGATGGCGTCCGGAAGGCAGTTTTTAATCATTTTCTTGATAATAAAAGGAGTTCTAAGAATTAAGTAGATATTTTGTGCATCCACACAAAATCTTGGTGGTGTTCGTCTATGATTAAAAAAGGGAAAAAAGCCATCCGTAAACATTGTTTCGCTAGAAACTTGGACAGCTTGATCTAATAGATCTGAATAAATTTGACGAGTTTACCGGGTATTAAAAAAGGGTCGATTTATTGATTTCTTTTAAATGAATCACCCTGTATACTTTTTGCCTTTTCATGTAAGAGCCTTCCTACCTAAATGACATAATTTAGGAGTTATAGCTACATCTACATCATCTTGGCCGAAGTTTGAATATATGATTCACATTTATTTCAGCACTCGGTTGGCCATGGAAGTTTGGCACATTCTACTGTGTATAGTACAAAAATGTGTGGGTGATGACGCTTGTCAAAATATTTTTGGGTTTTGAATCAACGCTATGTTGTCCGTTTAACGTAAAAGTGTCAATAATTACGTATTTCATCACAATGTCGAATCACTTCGAAAAATATGAAGTCAAAAATATGTGACGAACATAATTAGTGTTTATACAAACTTATTGAAGGCATACCAAATCTAATTATTCGCATGGAAAATACAAAAGATCAGTTTTTAAATATATTTAATATTGCTATGGAAGAAAAGTATTGACACATAATATGCAGTAGCTTGAGGAGAGTTAATGTTGTTTATCTTCTTTAGCTAAAGGTTGAACACGTTACATCAGTTATAAATTTAAAAAAAATCAACCCGAAGATGAAATACATAGGACGCAGTGGTTGGGGTTGGGTATCTCTCGGAAGAATTAACGGATGATTACAAGAATGTTAAATTCTTCAACAAAAATCATCTTGCATCAATGGAAGTCAAAAGAATTAAACAATTAACAGGACAACTGGATCGTATTTATGGCTGTTTATTTTTAATACTTTGGTATAATGATAATAGTTATATATTTATTGATACCTTAAGACATTGATAATGTATAGGACAAGTCAAATGAAAAATAAAAAAATTGATTTTCTAGAACTTACATATTCTACGATGACAGTCATCGAAAATCCTTTAGGTAGTAACTTTTCGCAAGCGTTCACCATAAAATAAAAGTCTCAAATGCCACCACTTTTTTGGGTATAATAATAGAGGGAAATTCTTTGTCATCCTCTTCATCCACAATCGTTCTGGTTGTGGAAACATTCAGCTAAAATATAATTCGTTCAGGTTAAGATGAAAAATATCTTAAATTCACATTGAAAATATTCGCTACCGTCTGATGTAGATATTAGAATATCCGGGTTACCAACTATTTAAACGAGAGGACCTGAATAATTCTAAATAGCACTTCCTGAAACCCTTTCTTCTCTCTTTTCCAATCTCTTTCATTTTCGTAATATTAATTCATATTAGTTGTGGCAACGGCGTTATGACGTTAACGACATTTCATGAGTGCCAACCTTACTCCGTTCTAGTTATAAAAGCTTGAGAAAATTATTTCATGGCCAACCGAGTACTAAAATAAAAGTGAATGGAGTGTATATATATAATCTTTGAATGTTTCATGATAGAAGTATATGTCCACTTTTGAGGTGTAGAACAAATAGGAATATCGGATAACAAAATCGTGCGATCCGTTTCCGAGATAATTGAAACGTTCCATACTTAAAACTCTGTATATCTATAGACTCAGAACACCCCGTAGAATCCTCCATTTCATAGGAATTTCCGCGCTTTTCATGGCCCACGTTTAAAGAATTCGTCAGAAAATAGAAAATCCATTATTATCATTGTGGTCGACGTTATCATCTTTCCTAAATTCCCTTCCTGAATATAATCATTTCATAATGTGCCTAGTGACAAGTTTGTCTATACCTTCTATATATTCATATCATTTCCAGCCGCACTAAAATCAATTGTTCTATTCGATTTTCAGTGTTAAATAGTCTGAAAACCTTCTCTTTCGGCCTAAGTACTGAACGTGAACGGCTCAAAAACGCGTTGGATTCTGAAAGTCAATCCAACGTCAATCAGAGTATAGTCAACCTGAAGAACAGTCTCAATCAAGCCATTCAACAGAACACGGACTTGAGGAATCGCTTGCAGAAGATACATGATGCAGCTGATATTGCGGAGCTTTCTCTTTTAGATCATGTCTCCGAAGGGGTAAGACTATTTTATCAATAACATTTCTCATTTTTCTTCTGCAGTTTGAGCTTTTTTTTTTTAGTAAGCCCTCTTGAGAGGTTTCTGTAGCACCGAAAAATTTACCGTTCTAGAAGTAGCTGAATGCTCGTAACTAACTCTCACTAACGGAACTTGTAAATTTATTTTAAGATTGTTTGATACCAGCCCGAGAAACCAATCATATTGAAGATTATTTTTAGTTCGACAATTTTGTGTGCTTTGATGGCTGAATGAGTTTTTCGATCTGAGGAAGTCCCATTCAATTATTCATTTTTTCGGTCAACTGGAATACAGCCGTCCAAATAGAAATACGAACTACTTAATTATTCTTCGACTTCCGGAAACCACAGGAAAATTCTATGTTCGGATAAATAATTTTGACATGTCATGAATCGTTTCTGATCAATTCTAGATGTATTTTGTTTGTTGAACTACCCTCAAAAATATTTTCAAAATACATATACAGGGTGGGCCATCCATAACTTTCCACCCCGAATTTTGAGCTTTGAGATGGAATAACGAAAAAACGCTCAGACAGGTCAAATTTTGTTGAAAGGGGGACAGAGAAGGGTGTTCAAATGAGTTTGATATCACTACCCTTCTAGCTGCAACCCCTAACAGCTCTCATTTTTGAATAGGGAAAAGGGGTCGAGGAGCACCTTGTTCAAAGACAATTCAATTTCCTACATGAGTGTATTTTTTTTTCATCGCTCTATTATTATACAGAGTGGCTCAATATTCTATCAATAACTTTCATACGCCGAATTTGGATCTTTGAAATGGAAAAAACGCTCGGACGGGTCAAAAAATGAATTCGATATATCACTACCCCTCTAGCCGCTACCACTTGAAAAGGTGATTCAACAAAGCAACTCGACCTATTATCTCTATTCAAAAATAATTTCTCTTTAGTCTTTGACCCGTCCGAGCGTTTTTTCCACCTCAAAGATCCAAATTCGGCGTGTGTAAGTTATTGATGGAATGCTGAGTCATTCTGTATAATAATAAAGCGATGAATTAAAAATACACTCATGCAGGAAATCGAATTGCCTTTCCAACAAGGTGCTGCTCGACCCCTTTTCCCTATTCAATAATGAGAGCTGTTAGGGGTTGCGGCTAAAGGGGTAGTCATTTGAATATCCTCCTTCGTCCTCCTTTGAAGAAAATTTGACCAGTTCGAGCGTTTTTTCGTTATTCCATCCCAAAGCTCAAAATTCGGGGTGGAAAGTTATGGATGGCCCACCCCGTATATTCTGTTTGACGTCACTAGATCAATCTTCGCCAAAATGAATAGTTTCGAAGGCTTCACATCGCAATATGACAAGCGATTGACAGCACAGAACACAAATAATAAGACAGATTGACAGTCATTTGCGGTTCGAACCTTAGAATATAGAATAACAGGAAGGAGCATATTGCTCATTTCAATTTGACCGGAATAGAGGAGAAATATGGCCGACATATATTTCCGTTTCAACAGTGGCGTGGGACAATGAAGTTTCCAAAAAACTAACTTCAATAGACAGTTGATTCTGATTAATCAAAAAAATTAGTAAAGCACTGACGTAAAGTCAGAAGCTTTTTCACGCTCGTTCAAATTAATAATCAAAGCGGAAATTCACCCCGCCTAACACTGCTTGGCTATATACTTAATGGATTTAAGGTCTATGACTTAACTCATGGAGTGTTATTGTCATGGGATAACCTTGTTATGTCATGAAATTCAGAAACTCATAATTAATACCTGATATTCAGCTTAAAAAATCACCTACCTATGAATTATCCACGCTAAAATATCCAAAATCCTTATTTCCAGCAAATTTCAAGAATCCAAATTACCATAATTAAGTTAAAACATCACTTTGTTCATTTGGCCACAGATAACAGAATCATTTGATTTCCAAGTCTGCCACTTTTCAAATCAGAACTTGGAAGACCAATATGGCCGTTTCCGTCGCACAATTCCCCTCACATTTATTCGAAAAAGCTCCTTCCTGATATTCTATGTTCTAAGGTTCGAACTGATTTCAATATTCACGAAACATTTTTGTGCGTGACGTTACCGTAGCAACGCCAAAATCTGTCAAAACCTACGAAATATTTTTGAAGAACGTTCACGGCAAAGTGCAATCTTGGGATTGATGAAAATTCATAGAATGTTAAAACTATTCATTTTTTTCTATAGAAGTCACAGAATAATCAAGCAGTTCAAAATGGCTCTTTTCCCTATTCCAACTACGTTTTTTGTTGTTGTTAGATGGAGATTTTTCACATAAAAGTCAGTGGCGTAATCAATTTTTTTTCAAACCACTGTTTTTAAGATTGGGCACAAACTTGGTATTTTTTAAATGGAAGACCCTGTCTAGTTTAATTTTTTTTTCTGAATACATTGATGTATCACAACCCAATCTTCAATGAATTTTAGCTTGAAAAATCAGAAAAATCCATATTTAGGTTTTTTTTTAAAATAGGCCATGAATTCTTTCACACATGCATTCAATTATTACCTTTTTCGAAACGCCCTGTGATTTAAACCTATTTATTAAATAATATTTTAAACATTTTCGAGTTTTTGTTGAAGAATGATATTTCGTGTTTATGTTCAAAATATAATAGGGAATACTCCTTCTGACGAAAATGATGTATTTCTTATGAAATATCTTAACGTCACATTTTGAAATATCCATTTCAACCGTTTCCCAAAAAATTTTTTGTAAGCAATTAAAAATGAAGAATAAAAATGGGTATTTCAAGCGTTTCATGTGGATTGCAAACGTTGGCAACATCGACTGAAATATGCCTTGATAATAAAGGACAACAAATACATTATCTTGTCTGCGACGAACAAGAAAGGTCGTAAAATTTTATGGGATTTTTATGGCCGGTTGCAGTTGAGGCTCGCCAGTAAGTACGCGCCTGTAAATGTTATTTTATAAACAAGCTGATCGAACATTGTTCTTTTTATTTTCTAGTAGGCCAAATCATAGACTTGAAACCAAGCGATTTAAATTTTAAACCCCCATATTTGAAGGATGATTTTGAATAGTTTCCGCGATGCATTTGAAAAAATTATGAATGAAACTCATAATTATTCAGTTTGAATTTGCATATGCAGTAATAACCCAAATTGAGAAGAATTACCCATTAAATAAATAGGTTTAAATCACATGGTTTTTGAAAGTAATTATTAAATTCATGTGTGAAAGAATTTATGGCCTTCTATTGAAAAAACAAACATAAATATGAATTTTTCTGATTTTTTAAGCTAAAATTTATTGAAGCTTATAATGTGATACATCAATGTATTCAGAAAAAAAAATTGCAAAACATAACCATTCATTTCATATTATCTCAAATGTTCAAACATTCTTCTTCTTTGACAGGTTAACAAACATAGAACACTTTAAATTACGACTAAAATTCCCTTCAAAATAACAATCCAAATCTATGACACTACACATTTGTAATAACGTGGGTTCAAAAAAATTCGTCGTCAAGTAGGCTATGGAATTTTGAACGTCGTCTAAACGTAGTTATTAGCTTTTTCTGTACTATTTTCCAGGTGTACTGTCAAGTTAAAAGTTAGCATTTTGGATTGTTGTTGAATTAAAACTATCAGGAAATCATAAAGATGACGTTTAAAAAGCATATATTATCGAATCCTACTTCAAAATTTGGGAGAAAATAGAAGGAGAATGGAAATATTCTTTAATGTTCCAGCGATATTCCCAATGTATATCCCAATGTTACTGAAAGAATCAATCTTTCGAAAGTACTGTTTTGTTATGCTTTGACGGAACAAGTATGTTCGTGCAAAAAAAGTTGTGGTCGACCATAGAAGAAAACCTTAGACTTATTCAGCAATAATGAAAATATGATGACAGAAGCTCCACGAACCTCTGTTCGGGTTTTATCTCAAGTGGCTGGAGTATCTGTTGGTATATTTTATGCCACACGATTTTGAATGAAAGACATCAGTTTGTTTTCATAAAGATTGACATGTTATCAGAAAATTGAAAAGATTAATTACCTATCCTTGTGGCATAACATACCAAACAAATTTGGAGTTTGGTATGCATCAGTCAATGGCAAAATGTGGGACCTATTTTCTTTTATGGACTTTCACAGTAGAACGTTATGAATAAGGAGAAAGCATCATGCCTTTTTATAGCTATATTGAATTTTGATAAATTGTCCAATATTTATTTTCATGTTCATAGCAACCAAATCAATTCAATACTTATAGAAAATTAATAAACATATTGAGATTCTAAATGTGCTTCATCCATATTACTGAAATAGGTAGAACCTTTTTACAAAAAAAAAAAACATAATGCATACCACGATCCGTTCAAGATTTATCTCTGTTACGTATGAAAAAGGTGGACATCCGTTAAAATTTTCACCAAGAATTTTTCTAACCGCCTCAGATTGTTTGGATTCTTGTGATCTGACTCAATGAATGAAAAATTAACTTTTCTTTAAAAGTGTCTTTCCACTTTCCATACAAAATTACGATGTATAGGTTACTGTCATCATTGTTTACATTTTGGGAAGATGAAGTAATTCAAGAAGTGACCTACGTTCAGACACCGAATATCTAAGATGTCTAAAACTCTGGTGTATTCACTGATTCGATTTTGTTTTTAATTTCGTGGGGATATGGGATCAGTTTCCTTTTTCCCACTGTAGGTAGCGCTGTTAGAATTTGACAGAGCATTGTCGATTGATATTTGAAAACAAAGATTATAGAGTATAATCTTTGATTTGAAAATAATCTGAATACTTTCCTACGACTCACGAATATATTGTATTTATAAGCGATTATTGTGTGTGTGAAAATGTATTAGTTTCGAGAAAGGGATGTAGAACATTCATTTACTCAACAATACAATCAAGAACTACAGCTAAGAATTCGATGTTGTTGGAATTTGAGGCAGAACCAAATCAGATGAATGAACATTCGGGGCGGATATAGCTAGGTTTATGGCAACTTCATCAATATTTCAAAGAAACTGTATTGGAAATACGTCATGTGGATTGTGATCATGTATTGAGAATCAGAAATACATAAATCTATTCGAGTCTGTTACTTAAAATATTCTTCCTGAGTAGATATAGTGAAAATTCCCTTTCCGTCAACTGAATACATTGGACATTTGACCAATCAACTGTGTTTCATTAAAATCATATTGAATTACCCCCCTCATGAATTCAATTTGTGAAACGGAAATTATCTTGAAGAAGAACAGTAAATACTCCTTCGAAACCTCATTCGATAGTGTTGAAATATTGACAGATTTATTTTTGCAACGAAAATTAAACTGTAAGTGACAAATATTCCTCAACAGCTGACAAAATGGGTCAGTTCATATTTTGAATTCGTTGATCGATGTTCGATATCAACGCAAAACAAAATAAAACGAGAGAGTATCATTGGAGGATAGACCTAAGCAAATGACATGGTGGCGTCGCCACGAAACTGATCCCATATCCCCGATTTTCTGAAATGTTGATGCATGCACACACCAGTGTTTTAGACATCTTACGAATATCCAAGTTTAAAATTCCATAGCCTACTTGACTACGAATTTTTTCGAACGCACGTTATATATTATGTTTCAAGGTTACTCTAAAACGGCGTGTTATACCAGAAAATATCAAGAATACTTTTATTTTCCCAATTTTTCAAATATCCATAAGTAAGCGTTCAACTTATTTTTAAGAGTTGGGTGTTGAGTTCTTAGCATTTCTACCATTAGAATCATAATGAAGAAACTGGGATTTTGTGTTCGGAGAAGATACATCATATCAATGCAAAACTATATTCGGAAGATCATTGCATTCCATAAAATAGTTTAAGGGATATAACTGAAAATTAAATTTTTTATGGATTTCCAACAGTCTGTATTTTTTCAACAGAGTATAAACGGGAAAAAGTATTTTTTTTACCTCTGAAATCTTCTCCTTCAAACAGTCGCCCTGTATGAAATCCTGCTAATTCATAATAATTAAACCAGCCACTCATCACATAATACTCTCTTCATAGAATCGCCCACATAAAAACTCGCTAAGCTACAGCTCTTCCTGTGTGAGTGCAACCGAATTTTTTGATGCCGAGGACTTGCCGAATGAGAAGCCCAAGTCAGATGGTGGCGCTGACGTTGATGGCGACCTGGAGGTCCAGGAAGAGGAGTCTGAGGTGCGTACAAGATCAGAAAGTAGTTCGGAAGCTGGATCCCTGTCTAGCGGAGAGGGCAGTATAAGCTCGGAGTCCGATATCGGTCAGGAACTGATGCCTGCCAATAATTTGCTAGAAATAACAGGTAGGTGCTTGAGTATTGTGTGTTATTCTCCCCCGCATAGAGCTTTGTTACAATTGCGTTTTTTTTTGCATCTTGTGTAGGGACACAAGAGGTATATATTTGTCAAGCGGCTATAGTAGTTACTTCTCTTGTTTATGCATAGAACATAGTATATGGTTGGAATATAATTTATACAGGATGTATTTTCAGAAACTTGCCATTAGCATTGTATATCTCAAATTATAAGAGCTATGACGCTGTAAAATTATTCAATTCTTAACGTTATTCTCAGCTTTTTCCTCGAATCACTCCATGTTTCTAAAATGAAAACATTAGTAGTAGTAGTAACTGCTGTTTATTCCTAAGCAATTAGCCATCGACCATAGGTCCTTCAGCCTTTTGAATTACATCATAATATTTACAATTGTGATTACAGTTCTACTTTTCATAAATATAATTCAATTTGTTGTATTAAATTTTTTGAATGTCTGTTTTGGGATTTTTCTAGAGGTGTTTGTTCTCTTAGCGCGTTGTAGTATTGGCAAACAACTCCGTGTTATTCCTACAAATTATAGAGCACGACTTTGCTGAGACCAGAAAACAAACATTCTGAGCGACAAAACAATAGTATGGTTTTGTTTTTTGTGACCAGGAGGTTAGTTTTCATCTGAACATTGTTTGGAATCAAGTGATATTAATGAAATACGCTGTTGGATATGCTATATTTTTATTTTCAATTTATGAAAAATTTCGAATTATGGATAACGAATAGAGCTTCGACTAGGACACAAGAGTATATGGTGATCTGCTATATGTCAAAGGTGTTATTTCTGTGCAATACGTTGTTTTGAATTAACAAGCTTAGTTGAATAACTACAATTTATATCAGAAATTAATATGAACCAATAACAAATATAACATCAACCTAAATCTTGTCTGCCCCTCTGTCTGAACATTGTTTGGAGTCAATTGATATCAATGAAATACGCTGTCGGATATGCTAAACTGTTTTTGAAATTCATAAAAAATTTAAGAAAATTTGAAATTATGAGCAACGAATAGAGCCTTGACTAGGAAACAAGAGTATCTATCTACTATACGTCAAAGGTGTTATTTCTATGCAATTGGGAATTACAAACAAGCGATACGCCCCCCGGTGTCAATTCTTGTAAATAAAAAGTTGATGCACTTTTGTTTATTTGCATCGAGGAAGGGAGAATATTTCGGTGTTTCAATAAGAGTTTTTATGAAAAATATATGTTTATCTATTGAAAATATCTTAATATATTTCGTGAGACTAGGGAAAACTTAGTGAAGTTTTCATAACTTGCATTTTGTGAGCAATTACGACTTTCTTGTGAAGATGTTAGTTTTTACTATTTTCCACGATGAAATGAACATTTAGTCAATGTTTAAGAACATATGTATCTCGTCCTTATAGCACGGTAAAGTTTTTGTACATTTCAAATTGGTTACTAAGAACAAAAGGTAAATTAACTAATGTGCATATATAACCTCAAAATGAAAGGATTTACACAAAAAACGAATCTGATTCTCCCAGAGAGGACTTTTTCCACCTGGTAAGTTGCTAAACATATGAATGTCGAAAACATTCACACAAAATTCATTTAGAAAATTATTTCTGATTTCCAGTTCAACTTGCACAAGTTTCCTCAGCATCAATGTTGCAAATTTAGCCATTATATATAATGGAGAAGGCCAGATATCATAGTTGTGGCTCTCGATATGATCAATTTGCTTCTATTATGATCGTGTAAAGAGCCAAGAAGTTCGGATTCAAAAAATGTTGCTTCCGGAATTTTTTTCATAAATACTACTATTTCATGACATTTATTGACCTGAAATTGATAATAATTTACACACTTGAATCCGGTTTCGACAACCAATCCCCAAAAATGGTGAAAAAAATATATAAACTGAGAAAAAAAGATTTAGACCCGTTTGCACCAAATGCACTTAGTGTTAAGTGTCCCTTAAAATGATCCCTTAACTTAAATTACATTGCACCAACTGTTGAGTGACATTTAAATGGCTAAAGCTAGCCTTAAATTTAAGCGCTCCTGTAATGACCACTTAGGTATTTAAGGGCGGAATTTTAACCTAAAATAATTTGTTGAACTGGCTGCAGAACTTCCCATTTTTGATGGATTTTGAAAATTTAATGAATTCATTACTGAATACCAAGCCTTTTCTTTTGCCTTCATTGTAATGCCATCAGTGTTTTTTAATTTTCAATTTGGTGTCACAAATCATACTATAGTTAGCAACAAACTATTTTCTTTTGTTGAGAAGTTGAGTGTCCTTACCACCACTTGCTTGGCAATCATTCACCGTATTCGTACTAACAAGGGCATTTTCTTCACGTTCCTCTTCAACATTAGTAAAACAAATTTACACAAGACCTTACAAAGAAAGCGTTGTACTTATATAAACTTATAGGTACCTTTTATTTGGCAATCATTATCATTATTATCAATATTAATGCTAATTCAACAACAAAGTTGTTACTCATTGATAATATTATAATAATATCCTCGACACTGACTGACAGGACGATAAAGTTAGGCTAATGAAATGATAACGATCATCAGCAACAGGCCAACCAATGAAATGGCTTTATTAGACTAGGATGAAGTTGCACCAAAATAAAAAACAGAAGTATTACTAGATATAAAAACTTAAGGGCCCTTACTTAAGATTCCGTTAAGCCACAGTCGTGCAACTGGGAATAAAATTAAGCGTCCATTAACTTTAAACCACACTTAGTTATAAGGGGTATTGGTGCAAACGGGCCTTAATGAATGAACTTTTTGGTTCGAACTGTCATCACCATATCGCTGCAATCTACATTTGAATTCCCAGTACGTTGTTTTGAATTAATGAACTTACATATTATTTACAGAACTTTCGGAACCACAATAAAAAAATTCAGAGATATACAAGACCCCTATGTTAGTCCGTCAGCTTAATTTCTTTGTGCTGTTCTTATGATTTCTTTATGGTATGGTCTTTTTATATGACACAATATCCAAATTTATTAATGAATATCCTGCTCTCTCAGCAGGTTTCATAAAACTATAACTTTCCTAACAACAATTTGACAGTCAATCGATTCCTAAATCGAAATCAATAAAAACTGCATTTCTGAAAATATTGAAGGAGAAGCAATTGAGAATCTTTGAAAAGGCGTATAAAAGTCATTCAATTTTCCCTAAATAGGCCCTTCATGCAAGGTATGCTTCTGCATATAACAATTTACGTGGATGAACAGTTCTCAATTGAAGTGAAGTAACCATTGCACATGGTGTAGTCAGTAGTGTTTGCAGGCCTTTACGCCCTGAAAATTGTATCCATTTCGGAGCACTGAAAATAAAAATCAAATTTCCTCCTTGATATAGTGAAAAATTTAATTTCGGAAAAATATTTTATTTGATCCACAGTTCCTACAGAATTTATACAAAAAAAAATCAATAATCAGCAACTAGAACGAGCTAGATAAACAAAAGGCGGTACCAGAATCAAAACATTCAAAAACTCTTTGATCAAAATGGCCATATGAAATCCATAGACCTATAAATATAATGTCTATGATGAAATCTTACAAAATTTCATATGTTTCTGCAAATGGCCCTGGAATTAGTATTTTAACCAGTCTTAGGGTCCTAGAAACACTTTTGAAACACAGATGGCGCCCACATACCTTTAGTCGTACAGTGACTCTATCAAACATAGTGGCGACAATTGGAATATGGCGGCTTAGAAGCACAGATTTCAATGCTATGATCTCTAATTCGGAATGCGGATTGGCTCACGTGACCAAATCCGCCATATTCTTGCTAAAACGATGAAAATCGGACCACAATTGTCGCCATTGTCTCGTTAGAGTCACTGTATTTAGTCGTCTCCTTTCCCATATTTCTACTCTATATGTTCCTTTGCTCTACCGAATAAAAAAAATCCACAGAAAATGGTCCGAAAGTTACACCGTTATGTTGGTACTGTTCAAACCGGATCCCACGTTTTTGTAGCAATTTCGTGATCTGCCAAATTTTGAAATGTTCAGTGTGTCAGAGATGTCAAAGTTCAAAAATGAATCCGGGATTTTCTGTTAGGTCTTCCATTTTCTGATATTCTACAGTTAAAAAATTAGTTGGTGTTATTATGTTTTTGTCGAATAGATCACATCTATAAATATATGAAATTTAATCGTTCGTTTTGGAAATGATGTTCAAGAGGAAACATTTCGTGGATTGTCTCGTTATAGATAGTAGGTACTGTAATAATTTACGTTTTATACCAAGTTTAACATTGTTCGAATTTTTTTTAAGTTAGGACTCAGTGGTTTTTGTATTTTTGTTGTAGGAAACCAAGGTCTAACTGGAAGGAGGACGATGCTCCCGGTGCCAAGGCCGCCGACCGAGGGCCTCTCCCTGTGGAACCTGCTGAGTCGCAACATCGGCAAAGACCTATCCCAGATCAGCATGCCGGTCGCGTTGAACGAACCCCTGAACGTGTTACAAAGGCTGTGCGAGGAACTGGAGTATTCCGAATTGCTGGACAAGGCCGCCTCGCTCGACGACCCCTACGAGCGCATGGTCGAGATCGCGGCGTTCGCGGTCTCGGCGTACGCGAGCACGCTGAGCCGGGCCGGCAACAAACCGTTCAACCCGCTGCTGGGCGAGACGTACGAGTGCATCAGGGAGGATAGGGGCTTTCGATTCTTGGCGGAGCAGGTGTCGCACCATCCGCCCGTCAGTTCGTGCCACGCGGAAAGCCCGAACTTCACGTTCTGGCAGGACGCGAGGGTCAAGACGAAGTTCTGGGGCAAGAGCATGGAGTTTCAGCCGCTGGGCAACATAAACGTGCTGCTGCCGAAGACCGGGGATCTCTACACCTGGAACAAGGTGACCACGTGCGTGCACAATCTGTTCAGCGGTCAGCGTTGGGTCGATCAGTACGGCGAATTGAACATTACGAACGGGAGGATCACGTGCAAGTTGACGTTCAACAAGGCCAGCTATTGGTCGAGTAAAAGACATGAGGTGAGTTGCTTCTTTGGTTTTTTTCGTTTTCCCCTCGAAACATTGATCACGTTTGGTGAATTTCTCTGGATTAAGGCAATCTCTATCGTCTTTTGAACTTTACCGAAAAAAAATATACAGGGTGTCCTACGATTAATGGGAATGAATTCGGATATAGATTCAGTACCTCTAAAGACGAAAGTTCCTATTGAGTCACGCGCGGAAACGTCCCGTTTCTTCAAGGGTGGCTCGTCAGAGGAGGCAAGGGAGGCTAAGCTTCCCCATACGGCCGATCAGCAGAATTCATGATGTACATAAATTTCTAACCTATCATAATTTTCATAAATAAATTTGAACTCGACATTCAGATGAAAATCCTCCGATTCGAACTCGTGAAAATGTAGCATCACATTAAGCGGCCGTTACGCTATACTGCAATGTGTGTTGCATTTTAGAGGAGGCAAAACGGCAATTTGACTCCGCCGACAGTATATTATGTAATGCAGGCGACCGACGTATCTTCAACAATGACGACTCGTTAGGGTATGCAGAGTCGGCCGGGCCGACCCAAAAATAATCAAGAAATAGAAAATAATTATAATTATTTTATGCTTCAAAACTTATTCCAGATGATCAATTTAGATATTCAAATCTCGATTAATTCCCTAGTATAAGGTACTACAACTTGACGCCCCAGTCGCCCTGAATTAGTTTATTTCGAAGTTCTCTTTCCTTATGCTAAACACGCTAGGTCGGCCAGCCGCACTAGCCTAGCGAAATGCTTCAAGTTGTGGTACTATACAGCACCTTCATCGCACGCAGATATCACCAAGGTGAACTGTACAGGGTGAATTACAACTTTTTAACCCAACGAGATAGAGGAAAATGCATGGCACTTTTCGGTCGTCTTTTTTCGAGTAACTAATAATGCCATCAACTGCATTACTCTTCTTTTGTTCGAGTTATAGGTCAAAATTAAAATTTCAACCTTGGTCATTATCTCCGTTTCTGTTTAAGCTAGAATGTTGAAATGAAAACATTGTACAGACATTGTTTGATAGCGTTTGATCAAAGTTGAAATCGCCCAAATTTAAATTTTGGCTTATAAACCAAAAACAAAAGAAAAAAGAGGAATGCAGTTGATGGCGTTATTAGTTTCTCAAAAAAAGACGGCATGAATGATACTTTCATTTTCCTTTATCTCGTTGGGTTAGAAAGTTGTAGTTCAGGTATCACCAACTTTGCCAACCTGTACAATTCATCGTATTACGTCTCTACTAGATGCATAAATGGTCAGCCAGCACAAGTTGGGCCTACCTTGCTATGGTTGGGCGTTTAGTTTTCATATTTCCAGATTTCCTCATTGTCTATTCCAGGATATTCTATTATCAAATGAATAGTTAAACATTAAATATTATGTCTATTTTAGAAAAGAGCGTATTCGTACCGTTTAAGACTAGTTTAGTAAATGAAAATATAATATATTCCTAATTATAATTGGATTTTTTGATTATTGAATGAATAGTTAATTTTTCAACATTGAGTCTACTTTAGAAAAAGGGTACCGTATAACAGTAGTTTAGTGATTTTTTGACCATAAAAATTCGTAATTCCCAGTGGCGGCTCGTGGTCATGAGAGCTGAGGAGGCTAATAGTTTTCGAGGAGTGTTGGAACAAACTCTTATCAGTCAATAAAGTATACTTCTTCAATATAATGAAAAGTTGCCAGTTCTAAGGCTAATTTTCAATGCAAGGGGATGCTATATGCTCCTTTGACTTGTTATGCCTTTCGACAGAACGCGGTATATTTTTCAAATCTGAAAACCCCGTTTTGAACCATGAAGTATATTCTGTTTGATGAGAAAATAGTAAATATGGCCAGCAAAATAATTTTTCCCATTTGATCGATCCAGTTAACCAATCACATTTATCGTACCAAACAACACTGAAACCTCTATTCTGACGATTTTCGGTAGACTTTAGTGTAATTAAATTTGGTGGAGGTCTTGTAAAGGTTTTAACAACGTGTACAGTTAATTCTCAATATTTAATTCCATTTTATTTTTTGATCCGTATCAGTACTTACCCCTAACGCCCTAACAGAACAACCTATCTTAATAAGAATATATGTATCACAAATTTCCCGAAGTTCCAGTTCTCCACGAAGTCGTTACATTCAAATTGAAAATTGAAATCATAACAACTACCGCCGGACAACGGCCCTACCGCCGGAGATCAAGCGAATATAGTCGAAGACGGCACGAAAGAATCGATGGAGAACAGGGGAGCTGTGCCTCCTCTGGTACATTTTACGGGCGAATATGGTACAGTAAGTCAGCTGAATTCTTGTTCGGCTAGCATGTGAGTCCAGAGAACGTATGCGTGAGATACACTATCAACGGAAGCAGCAGACCTAACAGCCTCCGTCCGAATAGGCAGTCCTAGGAAATATTCACATTCGATGCGGCGGACGCGTACGCGGCCGGTGGATTGTATGATTGTTATGCTGGATTTTTATGAGCGGAGGACCAAAAAATGAACTAATTTTTATCTGAATATCTAGTTCAGGTGTTCGGAAAATTTATATAGAATTTACTTTCTGAAAATAAGGACATGCCCAAAATGAATGTATTTTAGCTCTAAGCTTTATGAGGAGGCTTAGCCTCCCTTGCCTCCTCTGACGAGCCGCCTTTGGTAATTCCTAGTGAATTTATAAGGGCACGGTGATTTCAAAGCTTCTTGAATACGCGTAAGATTGGCCGGCCGACCCTCGGAGTGGGGATATAAGAATCGCATCCGCATCGCTGTTTCCATATTATGAATGGAATTAGGTCAGTGTCGTAGAATAAGAGAAAGGGGTGCAAGTGTTCATCAGTTTTCTTCGATTCATTTCGTAAATTTTGATAATCTGAGTGGATTCTAAATTCTTGAATAATTGGAGTAGTAGCAAATCGAAACAAACTTTGCATCCTGTCACAAAATCATGTGGCAGTAGAAGGGGGAATGGTGAAATAAAGAGAGGAAAAATACGTACATGAATCGTTTGGGCAAAAAGTCATCCACGTGGATTACTGATGGATTAAAATCATAAAGGGACATCGGCATTGGCGTATATGGAGCTAAACTAAGGATCTCTAAAGTCCTGGGAAGTGAACCCTCCATTTTACCGAACGAGACACTGACTGTTTACGTGTGCGCTGAGCAGTGTCTTAAAATGAACATCAACGCGACGCGACCCGATGAACGTGATGCGTGTTGAGTCGAATCAAATGTATTGTTTTCTATAGATCAGAATCATACTATGAACACCCGACGTGACGCCACGCGCGTACAATTTACGCGTCAGCGAGGCGTGTTAATAATTTGGTTCCGCCTCAATACTTTTTGGATAGATGTTATGTATTTTTTGTGGATTATGTGCGTTCATATGGATGCATATTCACAGGAATTTTTGTTTGTGGAATTGGATTAAACTGTATTGTTAATACCTCTTTAAAGTGATGCTTTCATAATTTTAAAATTTATGGACATGGACCTATAAGTGGCCGCTATAGTTACCAAGAGAAATTGGAATTGATTTTGGAAATTAATATTGGAGCTTCATAATATCTTTTGGAGGATAACGTAGAATAATTTGTGTGTACTTTCTTTCTGCCATCCAGCCGTAAGCCAATGTCCAATCTACAGTCCCTGGCCAGTTTATTAGACGCACTGAGGTTTTTTTTTATATTTACTGGTGTTGCCCGAGGAAAAAGCAGAATATTCGAATTTCATTTCCACAGAATGTCAGTTTTATCTATGACTCTCATTAAATTGTTCTATTTGGCATTTATTTCTGATGTTGTAATATTAGTACTTAAGTATGAATCAGTACTATGTCTTCCAGTGGACGTCCTGCATTCTGCAGGTTCGGACGTTATTTCGATAATCCACATAAGAAATCATCATCCTCGAATGCAGCAAACCGAACAATTCTGCATTGATAGTATGAAGCTCTCATAGCTACACAGGGTGGCTCAGCAAAATATTAGAATTCCATGTTTAATCATCAATAAATCAATATTTTTTATTGAATATGATATATTTTATGAGAAAACCATTTACAGATGAAGTATATGTAACATATACATTCAATTTAATAATTCAATATTGAGATTTTGCATCGACTCAATGCGTCCAATAATATGGCCAGGGACTGTAGATGTATCCAGTTTTATGTGTCTTAATAAAAAATAGCTCGAATTTTATTTCCTATTAAGAAAAAGTAACATAGTCCATAATCAATATGAGATTGAAATAGGTAATCAGAATTGAACACTATATGGAAATTTCTATTTTTACTTGACTTTTCCTTCCATGTGATCCATTAATTGAAGATATTCACTTTTATCTTTGGTAATTGGATTATTATTGAGAAACTCATTTCGTCTTTTCTACTACTATTCTTTGAAAAAATCCGAATCAATTCTACTCAATGTCAATTTAGAGGCCCCTATTTCAAAACATAATCCATTTCTCTCCAAACAAATGGCAAAATAGAACTGCGCAAAGCAAGAAAACAACGTGTTACGTTATCCACCCGTAAATTACGGGATGCGGTAACGTTAATACCGCCCGTTATTCTGAAAATGGAGATACGCATGCGTCGCAACGTAAATAACGCTTGACGTTATCACCGCATGACATTACAGATGCTTCCATATCTCTCTATTGCGTAGGGTAGAGAACAAGAAGATCTACATGGTCGCAGTTCCCGAAAGGCTGACCGAGCCACAACGACCCTGCTTCAAATAATAATCAATAATAGTCAAACCGTACTCAATTGCTAGTCCTACTCTATCTCCGATAAGAGTATGTACGGGAACTCCCGGGACACCCTGTATATCCTCTCGTTTGGTACCAAATATTTCATTTGATAGCGAAACACGTGTCGCGGTTCAAACAGTCATCTTGGTAAAAATTCTGTTTTCAGTTCAATTATTGATTTTCATCAAGTATCGGCCACATCAATGCAACATTGGAATATTCCATATACCGTTGAAAAAAATGTGAATTTTAAAGAAAAACTTCTATTTCAGGTTGTCGGGGCGGTATACGATGAGGCTGGCAAGCCGGTAAGGCGACTGTTCGGCAAGTGGTCGGAATCGCTGTATTGCGGCGTGGCCCCGTCGGCGCGGTGCATCTGGAGGGCGGGCACGCTCCCGCCCAACCACGAGAGGTTCTACGGTTTCACGCGGTTCGCCATAGAGCTCAACGAGCTGGGCCCCGACTCGAACTCCCTGCCGCCGACGGACACTCGTTTCCGGCCCGACCAGAGGGCGCTCGAAGAGGGCGACCTCACCCTGGCCGAGAACCTCAAGCTTCAACTGGAGACCGCTCAAAGAGAGAGGAGGAAGAGACGGGAGGAGTTGAACATAAAATATGAACCGAGGTGGTTCTCCATGTCGAGGGACGAGACGTGGCAGTACAACGGGAAATACTGGGAGTGCAGGAAAACCCCGGGTTTCGGTAATATGCAATTCGAATCTCTCTGGTAATTCGTGATTATACAAATACTTCCTGCTACATATAGGCGATTCTGATGCACCAACGCTTCTCGGCCAAAGTATCGAGTTACAGATTGTTTTTACCCGTTTTTATCTAATCCTGTTTAGATATATATGAAATAGTGAATTAGGCTGAATTCTAGTAATTGTGGTTTTAATGAAAAAATTGTAAATATATTCGAAAAAACCTTCGAGATCGATAACTGTTTGATGTTATTCGGGAAGGCGTTAAAACTGGCGACTCGATAGTCGAAGGCTGGACGAAGGGGTAAATTAATGATTGACCGTCAATTGATATCGGCAAATTCCGGAAATTGTCGAGAAGGAAGAATCTTTTGAAGCGAGAAATATTAATTATTTTTTGAAACATTGAGGCCGTTTACCCATTTGTCGGTACCGGATCGGCGTTCACGGTATACGCGTAACCCTAAACGCCAATATTTATACCGTGATCGCCGATCCCTACATGTCTGTGTAGTCGGCCCAGCACTTTTCGATTTTAATTTTTTTTTACTGAATCGTGCCAGGTTCGTGAAATGTTTTTCTTTATTCCACGCGGTCTCATGATATTTCACAAAAATGTATTAATGCCGTTTGCACTGACCTATAGAAGGCTTAACGTTGAGTCATACTTATTAATAGATTGCTATGGTAACTGCTATTGAAATCAGAGAAATAAGTACGCCTAAATATTTAGCTTAACTTAAATAAGTCTGCGCAAATGGGCAAAAATGGGCAAACTCAGCACAAAATTTTTGTTTCGAGTGTTGAAATAGATTGCGTTATTCATGTAGTGAGTTGTGCCGCTTGAATTTTGACGAAAGTGCCACAAATTCCTCGAAAAATCGAAAATGAAGAAACACGTTTATCCGGCATTCTTGTTTTTTATTCTCTGAATTAGTCTTAATCAATTAAACAATTTTAGCTATGTTTGTTCCTCGATTTTTTTTCCGAAAATTCGTCCGATTTTTCTGGAAATCGCGAAATAGAAGAATTTACCCAGAAAAATATTGTGCTATACGTGTGCTAACTTGTGCCGTCGAAATTTTCACGAAAATCATGCATTACTCTCTGAACAATGAAGATTTTCAGCCCAGCTTTTTAATTTTCCCCCAATGGAAACTTGTGCCGTCGAAATTTTCGCAAAAATCATGCTTATATTCCGGAAAATGAAGACGAGCACGTTTTCCTCTGTCGAAAATTAATTCATATAGTTGTGCTATATTTGTTATATTTGTGCAGACTTGTTTCATTCAGATTTTCAGAAAAACTTTCAACTTCTCCTTCAAATAGTGGAAATTAGATAAATCAGTGGATTGTCTGAAAATCAGAATACATGGCAACCAGACATAGTTTCGAAACAGCGAACATCGGGATTTGCACTGCGTCATAATTATCTGAAGCGTGGTTCAATAACAGTGTTGCGAAAATTCAACTTTCAGAAGAGACTAAAGACAGTAAAAGAGCAAGCCTGTTGCCAATATAATGGTTGCCAAACAATCTACTGATTTTTCTAATTTTCAACATTAGTAAATGTATTTTTGTTCGCTGTAAATCTGAAAAAAACAGCAATGTAGCAAAACGATTTTCGACAAAGAAAAACAATAGTGCTGTGCTAACTTCTCCTGAAATCGTTGTTTTTTGGAGAAATAAGTATGACTTTTCGTGAAAATTTCAACGGCACAAGTTGGCACACGAGTAGCACAATGCAGATGTTTTCTTTGAGAAAAAACAAAAGCTTCAATTTAGCGACAAAGTTGCGTGAAAAATATCCGACACAGGCCTGCACAAATGTTGCACAAATTTTTTCACTCATTTTCGTGAGTGAAAAATAGTGTTGGGCTAGCTTTTAAGTTTATTTTCGATTTACCGGGAAAATAGAAGGAGTGTCTTTAAACTTCGAACGGCTCCACTCAGTAGATGGCACAATATAAATAGGCTTACCCCTATATTTTGAACAAAATGAAAATGAGATCAGTTTTACCTCATTTGAAAGGCCTTTCTATTCTGAGTTCAGTATATTTGAGTTTTTTTCGTTCAATCCATTCATTTTTGAGATATTCAAGTCTAAATTTTGTGCAGAATTGGTGATTTCGTCAAAAATATTGTGTGAACCACTCAAATAGTCTTTATTTATTCTATGGTTTCGACAATAATCGTCAACTGTCATGCACCAGACATCGAATATATTATGTGTGTTTTTTTGCATTAAAAATTTAGGTAAAAATTGTTTAGTCATTGGCAGAAAGAATTGAAAGAATTTCTCAAAAATTACCAATGCGAGAACCGTACAGCAAATTTATCATCAAAATAGCAGAATAAATCCGATTGACCCCCAGAAAATCCTTGAAGGGAAAACCAACATTGTTTAAAATTTAAATGTGAATATATCGAAAACGAATGGATTAAATAAAAAAAATATATGGTGAATTCAAAATAGGAAGGCTTCACTTACCCCATATTCCCTATTCAAAATATAGCAATATAGGGGTTGGGGTTGTAACACTGAAGGTTTTCATATACTTCGGTTCTGTCGACCTACAGATCAGCTCTTTTGTCTTTAACGGTCCACTATGTATATTTCAGCCGTTGTAACCCAAATTTTTCAAAAAGTAATGGACGGCCCATTTTATACACTCCGTAAAATACCTTGAGAACCATATGAAATAAAATATTAACAGCAAAAACCTAGCACAATTCAGCACAAAAAATATTCCAGAATCGATAAGTGCTGGACTAAATTGATATCGCACCTACAAATGAGGAATCAGCCTTATGGTATTGCACATATTCGTATTAAATTATTTCAACCATAACTTGGTAAATTTGTTACTTTTAAGCAGTTGAACAAATATAGGATATATAGGATTCAAACAGGTATTCAGGTAATAATTGTTGCAGCTATTTATCACAAAATAATCTGTTAAATACTATTAATTGCTTTTCAATTGGAATAGGTTCATAGAAAACAACAAGTATTTTTAGTCATCGGTTAATTTTATATCGGTGTGATTTGTTATTAATGAAATTATTCAATATTTCATTCAGCAATTCCTTCGAATCATATTATCGTACACTAGATAGCGTTATATGAACTGCAGTTTCATGACTAGATTACAGTATGTACAAAATAATATAGTTGGATACATATGGCCAATAATTTGTGTTGAACACCCGATATTGTAACTATCAAGTGGTTCTCGACGATGTGCATTCTCGTTTTTTAAAATTTTTGATGGAATGTTTAAAAAAATATATATATTTGAATGAATTTAATATATGAAATAAAAATAGTTGAATCAGTCGATTTTTAGTTTATAGAGTTGGAGAAATTTCGATTGTGATTGTTAAACTTTAAAATAAGAAAAATGTGAAGAAATTCGTTGCAATTTCGTATCTAGTCACTCACGCAGTTGAGGTTTCATGTTTTTATTATTATTATTATACTATTGAAAGATGCAAGTAAGCTATGTGATCATTTCATTTTATATGCGATAGTGGTCGAGGATAGTTTTTTAATTTTTCCTAGTGATTATTTCATTATATTCTACTTTTATTGTATATTTATGTAAAGGAATTTACTTTATTGAATTCGACTTTTTATTGGTTCAAAATTTTATTTTAGTATTTGGAAAACACTGCATTTTTTTTTA
The DNA here is from genome assembly GCF_907165205.1 of Coccinella septempunctata. NCBI lineage: Eukaryota > Metazoa > Arthropoda > Insecta > Coleoptera > Coccinellidae > Coccinella > Coccinella septempunctata. Next base: position 3,988,229 of record NC_058190.1, on the reverse strand, counting down.
GTTTTATTGACTTACTGGTGAGGTGTAGTGGTCAATTGTAATTAATAAATCTCTTTTAAGCATGAAGTTTCCAGAAATATCCCAAAATAATCAGAATCAGTCCAGAAGGGAATTATTGAGGTTATGATTAGAAGGAAAATGATTCAAGTTCGAAATACTTGAATAATGACGAAATTTTCCTACAAAACATAAAGTTTGGTCTAAAAAAAAGTCTGAAACCTTCCCTGGAAGCCTCCTTTACAATAATCATAGTTTCGTGAAAATATTTTGGGCCCATCCGGATATTACACTGGACAAACAAGCAGACAGGCAAACAAAAATCACAAAAGGGGGGTAACCTAAGGGGGAGCGCTCACCAAAGTAGCGTAGCACTGACATGACACATACATGACAAAGGCGATCCATAATTTTCAGACATCGCACATCTGAGTTAAGTGTCAATTGCCTGAAATACCTATGTCGTTCTCAGTTCATAACTGAAAATTATGCATCGCCTTTGTCATGTATGTGCCATGGCAGTGCTACGCTACTTTGGTGGATGCTGCCACTAACAATATCCGGAAAAACTCAACTGTCAGATATGAGAAAATTTACAACTAGACACTGGAATTTTATTTATTTTTATAGAAGATATACAGGATGACCCAGGGAGTACATGGTTATCGTTTCTATCCAATCTATCGAATTTTTTTTTCAAATAATAGGCTTAAGAAGAGCATATCCCAAAAATATTCATAGCGAGGCATGTGTATCTTCAAAACTATAATCCTAATCGAAAATCTTTTGGTTTAGAATGAATTTTGATAATGGCCTTGTTAGGCCATGTTTTCAGTGAAACATTACAAAATACATATAACTTTTCAATGGAAGATGATTGGACCATATTCTGTAGGAACTTTTTGTATGCAGAATCAATATTTCCGGATAGGTATAACTTACACACCCTGTGTAATGTGAATGAAACAATAACGCTTACGACGTTTTGGAATATTTCATTCCTTCATCAGGCACTATTCATAATGACAATACAGTTATTACCTGTATATTATTAGATGTACCTACTTATATGAATATAAGGAATATTATCCTGATCTGAAAATAGTTTAGTACATTGGCATGGTTTTTATGCAGATATGATAAAAATAAGAGTTTTTACTCGTTCAAAAGCATTAAACAAAAGGTTATTACTGTATGAATGAAACATCAATAACTGTGGAAATATAAAAATTGAACGGTACAATTGGAACACAAAAAAGAATGTTTTGAAACTTCAACTTCAATTTGCATATATCACATATCACAAAAAAGATTTGAAAAAATTAAATATTTCGTTATCAACCTACGAGTCAATAAAACAAAATATTTCAGAATGGCAGTTTCTGAAATAGTGAAATACACTATAATTCCATTCCAAAAAACATATTTTGGTGCGTAAATATATTTTTTTCTGAGTGTGTCTTACCTTAAACTTATTCTTATATTTATTTTGTTAATCATGATAAGATACCTCGAATTTTATGAAAAAAATGGCCTGATGGTTATTGTTGTTTATCATGAATAATCATTATCTAATATGTATTGGCTGCATGATGAATGGATGGATCGTCTATTCATTTTTTTAACACTCCTGTATACAACTGGGATAAAATATGGAATCAAGTCGAAACGTTTCAAACGAAAAAAAAAGCATTTATGAAACTTTGCAGTACAATGACGCATAAAGCATCGTTTTCACTTGAAATCACCTCAAAGTTCACAATTCAAGTGGCACACTGTATTTTTTTACAGATTTTAATAGACCTTGTTATTTCGAATTCATTCATACTAGATTTAAACCCAGTTCTCCTAATTTCTGGTTCCTAAACTTATTGAAAGACGATTCCTGCCTGCATGTCGTTAAAACTTTCATTATATTACATTTTCAGACATTAAACTATCATCGTAATAATTATTATCATTGACTTTGAAACACCTAGTATGCGTGAAAAATTATCATAACACTCGTTCGTTGATCTACGCATAAAGGATGGAACTTCCCAAATACATAATGAGTTAGAAAGGGGAGGACCTCACAACTGGCCTGCAAGGGGGCCCGATTTGAATCCACTCGATTACAATGTTTGGAATTATTCAAAATCTTAAGGAGGGACCTTTTAGGGAGAATTGACAAATTGAGAAATGACCATCTCATTATCGAAACATCTAGATTTGACTCATTTTACGCTTTTATTCTCATTAGTCCGAAGTAAATAAATTTACCTACCTACTCTCTAACTCTAATTTGATTCGAAATAACGAGATTTTTTTAAATTGCAAGAATATATATAGTGTGTCCCATTCAAATTTAAAGAAGTTGGAGGTACAATAATAGTATTAGCAGCACAAAATATGACATCAAATGCGCTATGCGTCAATTGTATTTGCCTCGAGAGTACCATAAACATGATCCGTCCTTTTCGTTCTGAAGATTTTCTTGGTTCTTTACCTGAACTATATCCCAACCCTGAACAACAAAATCACGAAAATTGGAGTATGATAATTATTATGAGTAATTTTTATAGTTTCAAAACTACGATATTTCCAACACATGAAAATTCTTAACTCGAAAATTTACACATATTATGAATAGTTTGAAACGGATTTCTTGTAAATAGAAGTGACAAGCCACTGAACTTCCGAATGGACGAGAATATGATGAAAAAAGTAAGAAAAATTGATCGATCTTAGATATATCTAAACATGACACTAAGCCTTTTTGGAATGTGAGCAAAACATTAGTTTGCATACATTCGATTTGAAAACCTTTAGATAGTACCTAATTCTCATATCTACCCCCTGCTTGGTGGAAATAAACCAAAAGTGGAAGTTTAGCTTCTGAAGTTATAGAGATTTCGAAATGACCTAAAATCTGTCATTTCATTATAAAAAATGCATAAGAATATTGGAGGTTTATCATCTTTCATTTGTAAACGTTGTTTCATTAATCTGTTTTTCCTCTATATCTATAATCTCTCATCACATTCTGAATATTTACGTTTTGACGCTGAGCATGTATAATTAACACACCTTTACATTTTTGAGGTAATTGATTCTACATCAAAGTAATAAATGTAGGTATGCATTATTAGAGAGTTTCTCTATGCAGAGTTAAGTGTAAGTATCGAGAGGTCAATGATTCAGACAATAAAATTAACAATTCAATCATGTCATTTCATCATCCGTTACATACTTTTAGTATCAACGTTAACTAGAATTCATAATTTCTGATACTTGATACCAATTTTTGGAAGATAACAACCTGTGAACTGTTACTTCAAAGCCTATCATCGTAGGAGTGAAAATTTTAGCTTTCCTTCGAATTTGCCACATCATTATTTGTAGTTTGTAATTACTGTGACATCATTTTTAAAGAAGTTGAAAATAAATTTTATGTTAAGTCAGGAATCTTTTATTACTCAAAAACAAATCCTCTTCCCCATGCCATTTTTTCGAAGATAATACATTATTGCCCATTCACGATGAACACTTGACACGCCTGCAGGGTGTCCAGAAGGACCAAATTTTTGGAGTTGTATCTATGCTGTCGCAGTTCTGTTCAAAGATTATAGAGTTTCTTTACAGGGTCCTGCAATAGTGCGTTAGGCGTCCGTAGCTGCCAGACCAGACGTTTTAGGAATTTAGTTGAGGAGCATTCCATTTGTACTTCCAATTCTGCATCTCAGGAAATTATTTTCTGATATACAGGGTGTTCCCAAATAAAATTATTCAACAAATGAGTGATTTTTTAAATTAAACACCCCTTATATTTTTGCATATTTTCAATGCTCGTCAATACCTCTACCATGATGCAAAATATGGGGCTATTTTCCCAACGGTACGGATCTTATTCAGAAAAAACTGCATAATTTCGACTAAACAGTGGTTAGGTAAAAACCCTTTATACCGATTTCCAGAAGCGATAGAAACATGAATTTGATCAGGATTTCTTTTAACTTGAGAATTTGCCTAGTCATCGTTCCTAAATGATCAACCTCTCTTATACAGGGTGTCCGTTATCAATATCCAAATATGAAGAATTTCAAATTGTTTTTTCTCGATTTTTTCAAAGGTAACACCCAGTATTTTTTTCCATGATGATGTACACAGTTTAAAACCTTACATTTTTTCAGGAGTAACCAAAGGCTATTTTCACTCCTGCGTTCAGCCGGCACGAAAAATGAAATCAGAACGAAAAATTTTATTTAATTATTGGATTAAAAAAACAAACGGGCGTTGAAAAAGACAAAGAAAAATTGTGTTAATCCATTTCATGAATAATAATTTTATCATTTTCATGTTGAATTTCAAGGATTATGATTTTGGAAGGGATTTAAAGTTTTTCAAAAATTGGTCATTCGGTTTGGTTTCATTGTGTGACTCATTTAAAATATCCGTTAGTTATTACATATATATGTTCATTATTCCTGAAATTTTTGGTTGAAATGTCATTTTTTGTGTCTGCTGGACACAGGAGTGAAAATAATCCTAAGGTTGCTTCGGAAAAAATGTAAAGTTTTAAACTGTGTACATCATCATGGGAGAAAATACAGGGTGTAACATTTGAAAAAATCGAGAGAAAACAATTTGAATTTCTTCATATTTGGATATTGATAACGGACACCCTGTATAAGAGAGGTTCATCGTTTAGGAACGATGACTATTCTAATTCTTAAGTTAAAAGAAATCCTGATCAAATTCATGTTTCTATCGCTTCTTGGAAATAGGTAAAGGGCTTTTACCGAACTACTGTTTCGTCGAAATTTTGCAGTTTTTTCTGAATAAGATCCGTACTGTTGGAAAAACATCCCGAATATTTTGCATCATAGTAGATTCATTTAAGAGCATTGAAAATAAGCAAAAATATAAGGGGTGTTCCATTCAAAAAATTACTCATTTGTTGAATAATTTTATTTCGGAACACTCTGTATATCAGAAAATAATTTCCTGAGATGCAGAATTGAAAGTACAAAGCGAATGCTTTTCAACTAAATTTCTAAAACATCTGGTTTGGCAGATTTGGTTCCGTTATTGTTGAATATCCGATAAAATTTAAACTTATTTTTGATTCTTAATTGTAGTAGGTAAAGTGTTTTTTGTGATGTTTTTTTACAGTGATGAGTAACTGCCATAGATCGAGAAATTTAAAGAGAATTGTTCAATTTTGTTCTCATTCTCGAAAGTTGTAGAAGATACAAACAAAAATTACAGATCTGAAAGTTTTTATAAATACCAAAATTTTTTCCAAGGGAAGAATACGACAAAAGGAAACCATACATCAGCCATCAAGATGGATTCATATCGAGAGGTTTTTATTTATATACAGGTGATATATAATCGAACGTTGAAAGTAATTTGAAAGTTCAATAAATCTTTGACTAATCAACAGACTGATATAAAATTTTGGAATTGTGCCACCCTTTCCGACAATCCCCGTTCAACATTTTTGCAATTGAAAAAACCAGGGTCGGAGTAGGAAAATTTTTCATTTTCTATAAAGGGTGTTGAGTCTTTGACTTGTATATATATTTTAACAGTAGATTCTTGAGGTCAAAAGAAACACTTTTAACCTCAGTTTTTAAATTTTTTTCTTGTTTTTACCTATTCTAATGAATAACCACGAAATTTCACTGCAATTTCATTGCTTGTTATCACCCTGTATATCCTAAAAGAAGGCTCTCAGGCAGCTCTTGCAAGAGCTGCCCCTCATATCATGATATGAGGGACACTTGTGTATAGTGATTTGAAAAGGGAAAGTGCCAACAAACTTTTTCTAAGTTTTGTAAAAAAAAATTTTCAGCCAAATATACAATTTTGAAATGCTATTAGGAGAAATTCAAACTTTAATTATCTGTATCTAAGGAGTGGTTTGCGTATGTTTATATGAGACTATTATTTTTGATATCATATATAAGTTGACTAGTCTTTATCTAACTCTTCAGATCAAGCATTGAAGCACTAAGATCATTGTATAGGCACAACCTTTCAGCCCGTTTAAAACCTTAAAGAAATTGTGAACTCACTAAAATTTTTGTATACTTCACAAAACCCCTCTGTATTTGAATACCCTCAATCCGTTCCTGTCTTATGTTTAACAAGTTCGGTCGCCTACTGCCTAGATTACAGATTTCAACAAATCTAGATGACATAATGAGGTGAATCTGACTTTCAACTGCAGATGTCTCTCTCAAGGAAGATGTCTCAAAACTTGATCTGTTTTCATGGAAAAAAATTCTGACTATTCTAGAAAGACCATTGTTGTAAAATGATCGCTTATTTCGTCTCTGAAGGAAAGTTTCGAATAAATGCTTAGAAGTATTAAAGGATACATTTTACTATGGAAGAAACCTGTAACACCCGTCTGGAAAGCAGTCAAATTATTACAGGAATCCACCGATTCGAAATTAAAACGTCAAATAATAAATTGTGGCTGGTCAGTTGTCACTGTTGTCAGTTCAAGTAGTTGTGTGACGTTAAAGTCCTGGAATATTTTTTGTACCGACCCGAATCGAGTTGAACATTCTCGCATCCATTCGTGCACGAATGTTGGGTGAAGACATGAATTAAAAAGAAGTGCATCTTCAATATTGATACCATAGTTGATTTGGTGTTCTATCAATAGTGTGAAACACGGCAGAGCTCATAATGCCAATAGCTATCTTGGACAGAATACCTTTTCCAAATTTGAGGGCCTACACCTCTGGAAGTGTTTTAGCCCTTTCGGCATGTGTGTTTTATGCTACCCAGATAATAAAAGATCCTAATTGGGAAAGTGTTAGTGATGACATTGGATCGAATGCCCAAATTGGGTTCAATACGACAAATTCTTCTGATCCTGACGGGAGAACGATGAGAAAATATATGGGTGATATTTTTACTGTGCTGGTTCGAGAGCCTATTTGTGTTTGGGTGAGTTCCAAATATTGTTTTGAAGTTAAATTCGGTCACAATCAAGTGATAAATCAGAAGTTCGTAACTTTCACCGTTTTCCTCAAATTTCTAGGTTATGTTGAAATGTCATAACATATTTTGTTTAGGTCTGAAGGCTTTTCGGAGGAGAACAATTTTTTATCGCTTATTTTAGGGTAATTCAACATGAGAGGCTATTTCCTAATGGGTTACTCTGTCACTCTGTGCATTATCACATTTTAATTATTTTCCTCGGTATTTATGCGAGATTCAAGGTAGATTTCATGTACCAGATATAACAGGAATAGATATTCTAGTTTATTACCCTAGTAGAAATTTTCACTTTCCAATTCTTGAAGAAATCGTGAGTTCTGCTATCGCTAACCGAAATAAGGAATGTTCATCAATAATTGGATTACACCATATTTTCAGGATTATTTTAGGCCTTTTAGGCTAATCTATAACACTAGGGAAGAATTTTTTGCTCCCAATTGGAGAAATCGATGAGGGATAAAACCTTAAAAAATTATGAGAGCAAAACATTTTTCATTAGGGTAAACAGTTAGCGCAAAATCAGGCTCAATATGGTGTAATCATTAATATCATCTTAAGACGACAGCTTAGTACCCATTTTTTCAAAATGCATATAAGGAAAATCCCGAATGTTTCAAATGAGAGCATGAAATGGGCCTTGAAGTATGATGAACTATGAACTCAATATTATATAAACATTCGATAAGTGTTTTGCGAGGTGTTTTGGTTCTGTTAGCTTAACGGTGAAGCGAGCGGTGAAGTAAGCAGAAGTCTCTTTCGCACTGCATATAAAAAAAATCCGCAGTGCTTAACTGTAAAGTTTGAAGAACCCTAGGCAGAACCCATTTTCCGAGCCATTTTCAATGCGCATAAGAAGAATCCGCAGTCGGTTTATATCATAAAATTATGATATGGTCAGATAAACACTCGGATAAACATTTGATAAATGTGTTGATTGTTAACGTCGATGATTGTATATTCAATAAAATGTTTTCAGGAATTTGGACAACTATTCAATAGTTGTCCAAATTTCTGAAAACATTTTATTGAATTTGATAAATGGTTTGGCGATGCTAGATCACTGCTAAAGCTAGCATTTTTAATGCATTCTCAGTGGATTCAAATGAGAGCCTAAAATGGGTCTCAAATTATGGTATGGTAAAATCGAGGGTCAGATGAACATTCGATTAGTGGTTTGATTACCCTAGCTTAACGATAAAACTGGCCGAACCCATTTTTTCATGATGCATATGAGAAAATGTGCAGTGGGTTCAAATAAAAGCCATAAATAGTACTGAAATTATGTCGGATAAACATTCGATAAGTGGTTTATTGGTTCCGCTAGCTTATCGGTTGTTTTAAACGCATACAAAAAATTCGCACCTATAAGACTGAATTATGATGTGATCAGATTATTGATAAACATTAAAGAAGCGGTTTGATTCTGCTAGCTCAACGGTGAAGCTGTCAGAAAGCAGAACCCTTTTTTAATGCTAATAAGGATAATCTGCAGTGGGTTCAAATGAGATCCAACAATAGGCCTAGAATTATGATCAGATTCTTGGTGAACATCAGACGACATTAGATCTCGCATTAGATATTATTCTGCTAGATCGTTAAGCTAGCAGAAATCACGATATCTCCAATAATTGGGAAGCAACAAATTTTTCATACATTAACATATAACTCATAAGAAGTGTCAGTGTGAAGTTCGAGGTCAAAGAAGTAAACTATAGTTACGCAATGAATGAAAAGAAAGAAGATGTCCACCGAAATTGTGGAAATCGAAAAATTGGAGTATCGAGCCATCATCAAGTACCTGTATTTAAAAGGGTTAAGAGGTAAGCAGATTTACGAAGATATGCCCTTAGTGATCAATGTCCTTCGTATGCGACCGTGAAAAATTGGACTGCAAGCTTCAAAGGAGGTAAATTTTCCATTGAAGATGATGACCGATAGGGAAGGCCAGTTTCTGTGTCAGTCCCCGAAAATATCGATGCAGTTTATGATATGATTTTATCCGACCGTCGAATTCGGCTAAAACGGATATCTGAAGCACTGAATATTTCATACGATCGCGTTCATCATATTATAGTTCACGTCAATTTGGACATGAGAAAAATTTGCCTCAAAATGGATCTCCAAATGTTTGAATGTTGAGCAAAAGCGTGCAAGGGTAGAAGCATCGCGTTCGATCTGTGCTCGTTTTGAAAACGACTTCAAAACCGAATTTTCCTCGGAATTTTCACATATGATGAGACTTGGGTACATTTCTACGATCCAGAAACAAAGCAACAATCGATGGAATGGCGACACTCTGGTTCTCCAAGATCTAAGAAGTTTCGTGTCCAAAAATCTGCTGGAAAAGTTCTTGCTTCAGTTTTTTGGGATTGCCATGGAGTAATCATGATTGATTTTTTGGATGAGGGTAGAACAATAACCGGAGATTACTATTCGACATTACTGACCACTCTACGGGAAAAAATTAAAGAGAAAAGACGCGGAAAGCTATCCAAAGGTGTTTTGCTTTTGCAGGACAATGCCACTGCACATAAATCTCATGTTGCCATGCAAAAAATTCGTGATTTAGGTTTTGAATTACTAGAATACCCCCCTTATTCATCAGATTTGGCTCCATCCGAGTATCATCTCTTTCCTCAACTGAAAAAAAGTTTGAAAGGTCGTAAATTTTCTTCCAACGAGGAGGTAATAAAAGCTGTGGAGGTCTGGTTTGCAGAGCAAGAAAAAACATTTTTCATGAAAGGTCTAGAGACGTTGCAGGTTCGCTGTAATAAATGTATCCAATTAAGAGGAGAATGTGTTGAGCAATAAAATATTGCGACATTGAAATTTTGTTTGGTTCTATAGTAGGCTTATAATGTTTCAATATATCTTTGTACCTACTTATGATGGCCAGGAAAAAATACAAAATGCAGTCATCAATTTCTTCTCATTATATTGTGGATCGACTAACCCAAATAATGAATAATGGTCTTTGTTCCACATTGGCGTTTTCAATTCGTTAGCAATTACTAACCCAGTTGCTCAATTGAAACAAGTTCCGTATATAAATAACTGAATGATAATTTTGTGTATCTTGACCTTTGATGTATTTGGGTTCTTTATAATTTTGACTGTTATTATCGAGGTAATAATGTTTATTCATCATTGGAAACAATAATGGAATTATTGTACCGTGCAAACAAAGAAGTTTCCGCCTTAACCATGATGAAACATAACAAATTAGTTGGTAGTCATTGATCTTGATCGGTTAATGAATTAAAAATTGGAATCAGAGAAATGTTTATTGGGGTCATTTGTCGCATTGATCAGCGACAAAAAAATAGTGCATGTGCTCGAAACAGCAGTATTGAGGTGAACATTCAGGAGTACGGAATTTAATGGTTAATTAATTGAGTACTTAATTCATTATTTGAATAATTAGAAAGTAGGTATACAAATATTGGTTCTCTGATCAAGAACAAGGAGACATTATTACATACAACAATCTATAATTCATTCAATGTTAACCTGAGGAAAATATTCAGACGGTTAAAGAGTCGTTTACCCGTAAGCCAATAAATCTACTTTATTGGACAGATTCTCCAAATCGAACTGAGAAAACCCTCGGAAATTCCTTATAAAAAAAACTTTCGAAAAACACAAACTTTTTTGGAGTTCTGGGTAGGTTTGGATCTCGGTTTTAATGAAGAGTTCTGAAGTTTCTAATAATAATTTTGATTTGTTCCGGCAAACTATGGATTCTAATGAATAAAAAAAAATCAATGGCGCGGATTTCACGCTGCGTCGTATTTTTTGCGAAAATAAGTTCCAGTGCTATTTTTCGATGATGAAGACAGGGGTTCAGCAGTCTACTCTAGGGTTCTTGGTGGTTGTTTAAAAAGTTCTGCAAAAGTAGAATTCTGGTTCTCTGGTTCTTGTTGAAATCTTTTAGGTTTCAATAGAATATCTGAAGGTTTTCACCAACCTTGTAGCCTCTCAGGGGTCTGCGAAGAAATACGAATAATAATAAAAAAAAAATTACAGGTCATGAATGAATCGAGTCTAATTACAATATTAGAAATGTTGTACTCACATTCGGTTGGGAACATTATAATTTGCTAGTTGTTCCAAAACTGCTTAGATGACGATTTTCAATTAATAAAAAATTCAAAATTCACCTTTTCTCAGGAGAAAAATATTGGGCAACAAAATCCTGAAACAGGTCGATTTTTGTTTCACTTTAACTAAATTTTTATGCATTTTTGAAGAATTTTTGTTGCACCCTGTGCCATCCCCATCAACCCTCTAAATTTTTTGAATAGAGAAAGTGGGTCATGTGCTACTTTTTTGGCAAGGTCTTTGTATATATATACAGGGTGGTCCAGATCGTAACCAAGAAATTTTAACCACGTATTCTATATCAAAAATAAGCCCTAGTTTGTCATATAAACATAAGTCGAGAAATGTTTCCTCTCCGAGATACGGGGTGTTGAAATTATAGAACAAAAATGTTTTTTATTAATAACTCTCACACTGCTTGAAATATTTTTATGAAATTTGAGAAATAGGTTTTGAGCGTCAAGGAGCACTTTTTGCATAATATCATTTCTTTTTTATTCTACCAGTGGCGTCCGTACTGCAGTGAGAATGAATATTTTCATATGAAAAAATGATACGCCACTGGTTTTTCCAACAATAAAAATTACTTTTTAAATCCTTATTTATTTCGGAGCAAATTCGATCTCTTGACTTTTTGCTGTACGAGGCACCGTTTCCGGTTAAAAAAAAATAAAACACATTCTCATGCATAAAGAAATCGCCACAATTTGATTCAGCAAAAATAGTCTTATTATTATTATTATGTACCTACCATATCAAATTTTGGTGATTTCTTCATGCATCAGAATGTGTTTTATTTTTTTAACCGGAAACGGTGCCTCGTACAGCAAAAAGTCAAAAGACCGAATTTGCTCCAAATTAAATAAGGATTCAAAAAGTAATTTCTATTATCGGAAAATCCATTGGCGTATCATTTTTTCATCTGAAAATATTCATTCTCACTGCAGTACGGACGCCACTGGTAGAATGTAAATGAAATGATATTATGCAAAAAGTGCTCCTTGACGCTGAAAACCTATTTCTCAAATTTCATAAAAATATTTCAACCAGTGTGAGAGTTATTAATAAAAAACATTCTATTTTCTATAATTTCAACACCCCGTATCTCGGAGAGGAAACATTTCTCGACATATGTTTATATGACAAACTAGGGCTTATTTTTGATGTAGAATACGTGGTTAAAATTTCTTGGTTACGATCTGGACCACCCTGTATATATAAACAAAGACCTTGCCAAAAAAGTAGCACATGATCCACTTTCCCTATTCAAAAAATTTAGAGGGTTGATGGGGATGGCAGAGGGTGCAACAAAAATCCTTCAAAATGCATAAAAATTTGGTAAAAGTAAAACAAAAATTGACCTGTTTCAGGATTTTGTTGCCAAATATTTTTCGTCTGAGAAAATGAATTTGTTTCATAATTTTGACGCGCACTGTATAAGAAAACGACCAATGTCTGGATTACAATCACTGAAGATATTCGTTGTTGGTATTAAATCAAAATTGAATTAATTAAAATGAACTGAGCGTTCATATTGTTGGATGGTCCATTTTTATTGCTTGCCAGCGCCACCTAGCCTATTCCCAGTTTTTTCCGGACACTTTTTGGACCAAAAAGCCTCGAAGTTTTTTCTCCTTCCCTCTACCCTCCATATAGGGCTTGCCATAGGGACAACTGAGTTCGAACGAGAACCTGAAGTTATGGAGTAATCAGATTCTTTTGAGCTAGTGGAACTTCACATAGGGAATCAGAGCAATCCTGGGAAACAGCGACTTGTCCACCTATAAAGTTCAAAACAAACTTGTTGAAAATTTTTGTTTGTTTTGCGATGTTATGGAAATGTACGGCACAGAAATATTATGATCGATGTCCTGTGACGCGTCAACTACGGTAACTATTATTGAAGATGTAAAATTCCCATCGTTTAAATCAAATTTTTCCTTCAAAACATTGCTTCTTTCTCATAATTCCTTCGTTTGAACAATGGGACTTCAATATTCATTCTGGTTTGTTGTTAATCTATCCTTCATACATTTCAAAATAAACAATGTTGTTGTTGTTGTTGTTGATAGGGATCACGTATAATTTTCCCTCTATTCCTGGCTTTTGTTGAGTTATCTGGAACATCTTTTATACATTTGTTCTTTTAGGAAACAGTGTAATAAACTGCTCCACAAGAGTTAGGGATATCGTATTCAATCGTTTTTAAAAGTATGTAATCTTCGAGAAAATCGCTGTAAAATCATTTAAAACTTAATAACAACTTGAATCGATCCAATAAAAATCAGTATGAGACATTTCGTCAATCTGGTCGCCTTTTTTCTAAAGTTTGGTTCTTTGCATATGCTTAAAGAATGTTCTTATTTTGAAATGAAGTCAGTTTATCAACGGCTTCGATTTGAAACGAGTTTTCTGAAAATGCCAAGACGTAAATCAACAAACGCTGAGGCTAATAGGGCTATCGGAATGCTACAGGGTGGCCTAACTCAGGTTGTTGTAGCGGAAAGACTCCAAGTCAGCCAAAGTTTGATATCTCGACTTTGGAATAGGTTCAGGTAGACAGGTTCCTTGTTGGAAAGACCAAGGCTTGGTGGGCGACGAAACACCTGCTCAGGATCGTCTCATCACCGTTTCGGCGAGAAGAAACCCTACATCTACGTGTAGAATGCTACGGAATACTCTTCAAAATGCAGATGGGGTTCAAGTTTCCATCGAAACCGTTTGAGAGAGGTGAATCTAGGTTCCAGACGTCCATTAAGAGGAGTTTCATTAACACGTGACCATAAGCGTCTAGAACTGGAATGGGCAAGGCAACATATCAATTGGAACGATCAATGACGTAGTGTCCTTTTCACTGATGAATCCAGATATGGACGATTTTCAGATTCTCGAAGAATAAGGGTATGGACAATCCCACGCATACCCCGTAATCGTCGCTATGTCCAAGAAGTCCATCCATTCCGAGGGGGTAGTGTTATGGTATGGGCCGGGATATGTTTCAACGGGCGCACAGATCTACACATTTGTCCTGGGAATATGACCGCCTTACACTTTAGGGAGCATGTCATTGACAATGTTGTGCCAAATTTTCACGCTGCTATTGGTGAAACTTTTCAATTTCTAGACGATAACCCTAGACCGCACCGTGCAGCCATAGTTGAGAATGCGAGCGAAGAGCTTGGTATTCCACATTTACGAAAACCTCCGCATTCACCTGATTTGAATTGCATAGAACATGCGTGGGATATGCTCCAAAGAAGATTAGATAATCATCAACCTACCCCAGAATCCTTAAATGATCTGAGAGAGCTTCTGCCCCGTTTATGGAGCCAAATTCCTCAAGAAATGTTCAACAACCTCGTGTGTAGTATGCAAAGAAGATGTCAAGCTGTTATTGATGCCCGTGGAGGCCATACATTGTATTGATAGTCTTAAAATGCTTGAATTCTCTGGGAATAAAATTTCGTTATTTTACTCTATACCCTGTATACGGTGAAGACCTACAGGCTTAAATTAATTTGCAACTCGAAATCATATTAATATGAATTTTCATCACAAAAATCTTATTTTAACTATATTTTTTGCAATTTAAGTCAATATCCCTAACTCATGTGGAGCACTTTATTTCAAGTTGTTTTTATCATATTCTCTTTTACTTTATTAAGCTCACGTGAAATGAAATAGTAGTAGTAGATCAATTTCAGTAGGCTGCAGATGGCTTGAGAAACCATGTGGTATTTGTTGCTTAATCTGTTTTTTTTTTCGTCTGAAGTTCGATTGGAATTGACAATGTGAATAATCACAATTACTCTCACACCATATATCTTTGGCTCGATCTTTTGTTATAATAAATTTAAAGGACTTTATTCTTGCAGAGAATCTCTTCACTAATATCAATTCGCTCATGATTTATACTGAATTTTCCGACCAACCACATACCGCTTAGAATTTTTCTACAATTCGGGTTTTACAATCGGTTTGGCTCTGGTTTATTTTCCAAATAATATGAAAAAAAAAATGGGCGAATTCAAAGGAATTCGGAAAAGTCTATTTCAAAAATGATGGCCTGTATTCAATGTCTTCGCTGATACGCAACGATGACTGTTCTCTTGCATACGCTACAAATAATGAATACCGGAATTATTTGAGTGGTCTATGACGGGGTTAAAAAAATGTCCATATTTAATTTCCATTTTTTAATCGCTCGATCAACTCTCCACGGTATATGAGTCAACAGCTGATATTAAATTGCGAAAGGAGTTAATAATTACGATTTTCGAATACCGCTGCTAGACGAAGTGTTGTGATTCGATGCAGTTGAAAAAAGGTGAAATTTATGAACACTTATCGTGTTGCAGATTGCTCGTTGCACTTGAATATCAATTATTATCGAGCTTCTAGAAATAACTGTCAATTCCTGAAGTGGAAACAGTGCACGACGAGATACGTAGAATGATTTTGGATTTTATCAAATGGGTAATTATATTTATCGTCCTTCTGCTTTTACATTTTTTTTTAGAGCGAAGACGTGACGAACATTGTAGTGATCAAGAGTAGCGATTACAATTTAACGATACTTTTAAACGTCCATGCAATATTTTTTGCATTTATCATTATGGGAGACCTTTTTCGAA
Source organism: Coccinella septempunctata (assembly GCF_907165205.1). Lineage (NCBI taxonomy): Eukaryota > Metazoa > Arthropoda > Insecta > Coleoptera > Coccinellidae > Coccinella > Coccinella septempunctata. Next base: position 3,972,495 of record NC_058190.1, on the reverse strand, counting down.
AATTGTATTTCGTTTGGTGCTATTTTAATGTTCATTGTTTGGCTATTTACTAAGTATATTGTTTTTGTCTACAAAATTGATTTATTTAGAATAATTGTTTCTGGGAACCCGACAGTTTATAATTTTATATACACTGCGCAAAAAAATTAACGCACATTCTGAAAATCTCAATTTTAATGAAAGTTAACTCTACATTGACTTTATAACTTATTTTTTATGTTCTCTCGGGAAGGTTTTGAACGAAACAAGACACATTAAATGGAAGAAAAATTCAGGATTTCACCGAATCTTATGTGAAAGAAGAGAAATGAACAATTTTCAAAATACTGAAATGCTGATAAGTGATTTAATACTTGGTATTTCCATCCCTTGCGTTAATTACAGCTCGGCAACGACGGTTCATACTCAAAATGAGTGATCTTGAAATGTTCTGATCTAATCCTTCCCAGATTTCTCCGAGTTGGATTCCTAAGTCATTAAGAGTAGCTGGATGATTTTCTGAACTTCTCAGCCTTCTATTGAGGTTGTCCCAAACCTGCTCAATCGGATTGAGATCTGGACTTCTTGCTGGCCATTCCATTCGTGAGACTTCAACCTCTTCAAGGTACTCCTGAACGATGCGCGCACGATGGGGTCTGGCATTATCGTCCATAAAAATGCAATTTTCACCAATGTATGGGGCAAATGGCACTACATACTCTTCAAGAATGTTCCTTATATACATATCAGCATTCATAGCTCCATTATCAACGAACACTAGGTCTGTGCGAGCAGTCAAAGATATTCCACCCCATACCATAATCGATCCTCCTCCGAAACCAGTAGTATTCGGGAAATTGCACTGAGCATATCTTTCATGTGGACATCTGTATACAAGGGAACGTCGATCACAATGGTAGAGGCAGAATCTAGACTCATCTGTGAAGAGAACTCTTTCCCAATCGGCCTCTTCCCAATGGATATGCTCTCTCGCAAAATCCAAACGCGCCCTTCGATGGGCTGGGGTAAGAGCTGGGCCTCTTGCCGCGACATGAGGCCTTAAATCATATTCTCTGAGGCGATTTCTTATTGTCTGAGTGCTAATTTGCACCTCATGAGTTTGCTCAAGCTGAATTTGAAGGAGGCGAGCGGTTGCAAACCGTTGTTATTTTATCCACTTCGTAGTACTGAAAATAAAAATCAATGAATGACCGAGTCACATGTAACCAGTTTTAATACTTACATTTTCCTTAGTAAAATTCGTTTTATTTGATCCACATTTCTTCACCATACGATATTTTGAGATTTTTACCAAGAAATTAGACAAAAATTTCAATAATCAGCAACTAGAACGAGCTTGAAAAACAAAAGGCGGTAAGAAGAAAGAAAATAAATTTCATGTTTCTGTGAATGTCCCTCGAATTGATATTTTAACCAGTCTTAGGACCTTAAAAACACATTTGAAACACAGATGGCGCTCACATCACTTTAGTCGCTTCGTTTCCTATCTTTCTACTCTATGATCTTTATTCTTTGTCCTAGATATTTTGGATAGAAGTGATGTTCCAAAAGAGAATTACCGAAAACTACGCTCAATTTTTGATGATTATTCAAATGGAAACACGAAGCCTTGGTCTTATTTGGGTTAGGACGCAAACGCCACTCGAAAAAGCAATTCCTCATAATTTCTAAATCTGTGGATGGATTATTCTCTATACATCTTAATTCAAAATGATGGAATGCGAGGGCAATATCATCAGCGTAAATAAATTTCTCAGAAGAAGTATTAGGGATATCACACAGATATAAATTAAAAAGAAGAGGTGCTTAAAAAATATAGAAAAAAAAATTGTAAACACCTGACATCACATTGACAAAATTTTCATACGCTTCAAGAAAAAAACAAGGAAGTACCGATATGCAGAAATTCGACCAACCTTGACATTCATGACGGGGAACGTTTAATGGAAGTTTCGGTGTTCTGAGAAACGTGAGAGATCGAATCTATCTCGCAGTCATCACGTTTTCCACCTGATCGCAAAGTGTCAATGACTCGCGTACGTGCCGAATAGAAAAGATTCGCAGAATCGATTTGATCGAGGGTTTTTTCCGAACCGATGGCGTTCTGAAACTCGTTACAAATCTACATAGATAGGCAGGGAAAAACCCATCACAATTTTTCGAGGAAATTCACTAACGTGCGCCCAAAAAATTTCGTCGTCAAGTAGGCTGGTGGAATTTTGAAGGTTGATTTACTTTTACATATTCCCAAAATTGATAACATTAACCTAAACAGGGTTTTTCATCATGAACTATACCTTTTCAAGTACAAATTGGCGCTAATAAAAATCAAAATGACATTAGTCAAAATCAAATTGACAATATCAATTTCAAACTGGCATTAATCAGAAGCAAATTGGAATTAATCAATTTCAAATAATAAACAAAATCAATTTGGCAATTCTGAATTTAAATTCTTCATTGGAATAAAATGTATCAATGAAAACTTTTATTGAATGATAACGTCATAAATAATTAAAACTATTCGAGAATAAAGAATAACGAATTTTCCCAAAAATTTATATCTTGCATATCGAATGCACAAAAAATGAATTTTTGGATATGAGCGATGAATTTTGCACAGTTAACAACCGTTGCCTTGCCAATATTGTTTTGAACGATATTCTCCAATTTCTGGAAGTTCTGCATTCTACCATTTCGTTTCATTTACAGAGCAGAGACGGAAGATCGTGTGTTTTTTAATGAGTTATCATAAAAAGAGACGATTTCAGACTCCCATTGTGTTTCAGAATCAACGTTTATTACTGTTCGCTGTTCTTTGGATATCTATTAACTACACTGCGCAAAAAAATTAACGCACATTATGGAAATCTCAAATTTATTCTATAACTGAAGGTGTTCTCAATGATAATTATTCTTATCAGAATTATGCATGCATATGTTATCCACTTTCAACGGTTTTCTTCAATACAGATGTTTTTTCCCAGCAGGAATAAAAAAAGATGATATTATCAGATTTTGAATGTATTGGCTCCATTCTGAAATCAGTTGTTCTCGATCAATTCTAGTGATCAATAGTTTTTCTTTCGTTTGATTTTCTACACTCGATCGTTATGCAACGCGAAACACGCAATTTGACCCAAGAGGAATGTGCCCAAGCGGTAGTTTTGCGAGAAGAAGGGTGGACATACACAAGAATTGCAGAAAGGTTTGGAGTTTCCCATACAAGTGTGTCCAGAATGTTGCAGCGATTCAGGGAGACAGGTTGAATGTCCGAAGACCAGGACAGGGTAGACCACGGGTAACAACTGCCATTCAAGAACGTTACTTGAGAGTTTCTTCGTTGTGACAACGGTTTGCAACCGCCCGCCTCCTTCAAATTCAGCCTGAGCAAACTCATGAGATGCAAATTAGCACTCTGATGAGTCTAGATTCTGCCTCTACCATTGTGATCGACGTTCCCTTGTATACAGACGTCCACATGAAAGAAATGCTCAGTGCAATTTCCTGAATACTATACTGGTTTCGGGGGAGGATCGATTATGGTATGGGGTGGAATATCTTTGACTGCTCGCACAGACCTAGTGGTCGTTGATAATGAAGCTATAAATGCTGAAAAGTATATAAGGAACATTCTTGAAGAGCATGTAGTGCCATTTGCCTCATATATTGGTGAAAATTTCATTTTTATGGACGATAATGCCAGACCCCATCGTGCGCGCATCGTTCAGGAGTACCTTGAAGAGGTTGAAGTCCCTCGAATGGAATGGCCAGCAAGAAGTCCAGATCTCAATCCGATTGAGCAGGTTTGGGACAACCTCAATAGAAGGCTGAGAAGTTCAGAAAATCATCCAGCTACTCTAAATGACTTAGGAATCCAACTCGGAGAAATCCGGGAAGGATTAGATCAGAACATTTTAAGATCACTCATTTTGAGTATGAACCGTCGTTGCCGAGCTGTAATTAACGCAAGGGGTGGAAATACCAAGTATTGAATCAGCATTTCAGTATTTTAAAAATTGTTCATTTCTCTTCTTTCACATAAGATTCGGTGAAATCCTGAATTTTTCTTCCATTTAATGTGTCTTGTTTCGTTCAAAACCTTCCCGAAAGAACATAAAAAATAAGTTATAAATTCAATGTAGAGTTAACTTTCATTAAAATTGAGATTTTCAGAATGTGCGTTAATTTTTTTGCGCAGTGTATTTCATTTCGCAGCGTATGCAAAGATTTGAGAGACTCCGAATACATACTTAGTAATACTTTTCGAGATGTTGCCATCAGAAAAATTCATAATTTTTGAACGAAAAATACAGAGAAAAAGAGCTGTCTTGATCTGTGTGATCAACTGATTCAGTTCCATTCGAACGTTGATGTTCAATTTTTACAATTGCAATTTTATTATGTTTAATATCCATTTGAAATTGAGAAATGCCAATTTGAACTTGATTAATCCCAATTTGCTTCTGATTAATCCATAGACATATTAAACACATGGACACGGCGTAGAGAGAGAGGGGGTGCGGCCGAAATAAGATAGAGCTAGTATGGGCAAAACATTCATTTGGACTTTGTATTTATCGAAATTTTCAGAATTTTCTCATCAATTTTAGATCAACTTTGAATGTCGTATCCTTTTTCTATCATGAAAGTAATAATGGTGTCCTCGTAGAGTGCAATTAATAGTACGAAATGAAAAGACAGATAAAGTGAAATTTCACAGGTATAGTAACTTCGAATGTATTAATCGATTTATGATATCATAGTTGGATTATTCATTCCAAATCAATAAATGTATGTCAATTTATTCACAAACTTTTCATGAACTTATCTGTTGTATTTTCCGAGGAATAGTTGCCGAAAGCAAAAATTGTGCTCTTTAGTTCTAATTGGATCATTAAACGCAATCTAAATGATACTAATATTCGTTCAATTTTTTTTATTCGATTTTATAGGTATGTACTTGTTTTTATCTCTAACGGGCGCCAATATACAAATATAGCTCAGAAATTAATTACTAAAATAAAAGAATTATGTTTATAATCAATTATCGAAATATTTCTAAGCAAATTTCATTTCTTATTTTCCCTATTTAAAAAAAATCGAAATAAATCGTATGCTCTTAGCGCTAAAAGGCGTTCTAAAGAACGTTTTCTTGCCCATACTAGCTCCATCTCATGTTGGCCGCACTCGTGGCTATTGAAACTCACTGGAAGGGCGCGTCCATGTGTTTTATAGGTCTATGGATTAATCCCAGTTTGAAATTGATATTGTCAATTTGATTTTGCCTAATGTCATTTTGATTTTGATTAGCGCCAATTTGAACTTGAAAAGTTACACAAAATCCTTTTTACTTATGTTATATGTACAGGTATCCCAAATTGCTTGATTTTGGCTGTTTCTGGTACATCTAGACTAAATAGGTAAAAACGTTGAAAGGAGTCCTGTGTTCGATTTTCGTGAAAAGTCCATAATTGAAAACCGTTTCACGATATCTTCATTTGTCTTGAAGATTTGAGAAAATTTTGATATTTTGTCGATTTCGATAATGTGCCGTAACTTCTTTATTTTCCAAAATACCTGAAAATAGTAAAAACTTTCTACAGACACTTTTTCATTGGAAATACGATACCATATTCAACTTTTTTTATCTCCTGTACTAAGGGTGAAAAAAAAACTTCGTAATTTTAAATACATACGATGCATTTTATTTTTGACCTCATATCATCCAAAAATAAAATATCTTTTCAAAAAAATATATATATGTCGATATATTACTTCCTTACTCAAGGCAAAATCACCATTTTAGTAAAATTTTTATATTTGATAGAATTCTATGAAACCATCGATCTTAACATTGTCCACTCCCAATAAATCTCCATCTCTATGATACGAATTGAAACTTTCCGTTCATATAATTTCATTGGTTAGCTGAAACACTTATAACTTCAATAAAATCATTGATTCATGTTACACTCAATTGGAATAAGTATCGAACAGATTTTCTATGACTCATAAAGGTCCAGTTGCAGGAAAGTCCATTAAGATTTGATGCCCTATCAAAATTTAAAACTGTCATTTTTGAAGGGGAAAATGGAAGATTAAGATTTTAATGAAGTATTGAATTTCAATGGACTTTCCTGCAACTGGACGATAAAGTTCTCGAATTGAGTTCCATTATTCTGTAAACAAATTCTACATCTTTTTCTAACAGAATTCACTGAATTCAACAGCATAACTGGGGAAATGTCTCTGATGGCGTTCCTGACTGTGCTCTAAATCCATCCTATGAATGACAGGAGTCCAGAAAATTTTATTTTTAACATATCCCCCACACGAAGAAATCTAAAGGATTGAGGTCTGGTGATCTTGCTGGCCAGGCAATAGGACAATGCGGATTCTCGAATAAACTATTCAATTTGATTTTAGTTCGTTGCGAATTATGGGCAGGTGCGCCATCCTGCTGATAAGAAAGCAACCTCGATTCACTGAGAGGAAAATTGTCAATATACTCCTCAACAAAATTCTCTGAAATATTCAAATAAGCCAAATTTTCTTCATATATTTTGGGTCCCAGAAATCTTCCGTTCACAATTGCAAGCCATACATTGAATCCAAACCGTCCTTGCCTGTTTATTTGTCTACAAATATTTTCATTTTGGTTTGATCAATAGTGTTCATTATGTCTATTGAATAGCCCATCAGTATTGATCCTTACTTCATCTATCCATATAACTTATAATAATAATAATAATAATAACGACGTAGACGGTGCAGCCAGCCACGCCTGCTGTCCGCAGTCTCATTCCTTCTTCCTCTCTCTTTCACATCCTTTATAGGGGTGCTCTTTCTGCTCTCATTTCTCTACCTCTCACCCAAACCGAGAAAGGGGAGCACAAACCCATGAAAATGGTGATTACGAGAAGCCTCGGAAACAAGTCGCTGCCTGGGGATCGTCAGGGCATGTCTGGAGCCGGCGCTGGACATGACAGCATGCGGGACGTCGGTGGCAGGATGTTGAGGAAGCGGGCTCCTGCTGCAAAAGAAGCTACAGCTCCAAAGCAACAACAGCAACCAACGAGTCCAATTCAATTGCCGACTCGAACCGCTGAAGGTGCTGCGCAGGATATTCAGCCAGTGCTCACCCAAGCGGGGTTAGTTAGAAAGCGCATGAAGTGGACAACGTCCATGAATGAAACTATTGTGCGCATATATAACTCCATCACGGGACTAGGGCAGAACACGAACAACTATAGGAAAAGGCTCCATGAGGAATTCTGCATTGCCTACCCAAATCTCAATGTCACTGAACAACGAGTGGCAGACCAGTACCGCGTAATTATGAGAAATGAACTAATACCAACGGCCCGAATCGACGCAATTAAACGAGAACTTCAGCATCCGCTAGCAATAGAGAATAACACCAACACCTCTGATGAAATTCACATACCTGGGCAACAACACCCAGAAGACATTGATACTGAAAGCCCTTCTTGCAAAGCAAATGAGCCTGAACACCAGGACGATAGGGAAGAGCTCCACCGACAAGTTGACTCTGACATGAGGAAATACTTTGCCGAACTGGAAGGAACAGATCCTCTTCATCGAGTAGCACCTCCACGACTCAATACATCCAAGAAACTGTCACTTATAATCGACATCTTGAATAAGGACGTTTTACCTGAATACCTACAGAACGGAAGTTCATTGGAATATCTGCATCTAGTTTTTCACTGTGCAGCGCTGACGACAGCGAAAACCATGGGGGCAAAAATTCGCCAAACGAACAACGATGGTCCAAAATTACACAAATTACACGCGCCAGCATGGCAGAAACGTCTTCAACACAAAACAGAAAGGCTAAGAAGAGACATTGGACGACTGACGGAGTACTTGAACGGAAATCGAGGAAGAAAGGTTGTGAAAGCTGCCAAAGATATCATGGATAGAAACAGGACACACACAGAACGAGAGACGGAGAATGCTACAGCTCACCATTGCCTCGACACTCTGAAGCAAAAATTGAGTCGGTATGCAGAACGCCTGAGGAGATATAAAAGCAATTATAGCCGGAAAAGAGACAATAATTCATTCGAAAAGTCGGAAGAATCTTTCTACCGGTCACTCACATCGTCGGATGGAGAAAATGGAAAATTACCACCAAAGGAAGCCATTGAACAATTCTGGACCGAACAATTATCAACGAAACCTCAGTTCAATGGAGATACCGGATGGATTGAAGATGAAAAATCTGAAGCTATAAAATATGAGCCGATGCAGCATGACATGATCACAATTGAAGAAGTAAAATCAGCTATCAGAGGACTGCACAACTGGAAAGCACCTGGGCCTGATGGATTACAGAACTTCTGGATCAAGAAACTTTGGATCATGCATGACAAATTGACCTCCGCAATAAATGATGTCATTGTAAATCCTGAAAGAATGCCAGTATTCCTTACACATGGCACAACATACCTGTTACCTAAAGACCAAAGGAATACAGAAGACCCATCCAAGTACCGACCGATCACATGTCTTCCAACGATGTACAAATTAATCACATCGTGCATATCAAACCGAATTCACAACCATTGCGAAAGAAATAACATCATCGCCATGCAACAGAAAGGATGCACCAAAGACAGCCGAGGGTGCAAAGAACAACTAATAATAGATTCAGTTATCTGCAATCAAGCGTTCTCCAAGCGAAGGAATCTTTACGCTGCGTACATAGACTACAAAAATGCATTCGATTCTATACCTCACGAATGGCTCTTGACGATCTTGAAGATTTACAAGGTGGATCCCAATATTGTTAAGTTCCTGAAAAACGCCATGTCAACCTGGCGTACTAGTCTTCAAATGAAAGCAGCAGATTGCTCCATTACAACAGGACCTATTCCAATAAGACGCGGAATTTTCCAAGGAGACTCGCTGAGTCCTCTGTGGTTCTGCATGGCCCTGAATCCCTTGTCTCATAGATTGAATTCTACGGACTACGGATTTTCCATCAAGAGCGGCAGTAGAACTATGATGAAACTGAATCATCTCCTTTACATGGACGATTTGAAACTCTTCGCATCTACCAAAAAACAAATGCAACTGATGCTGAAAATGGTGAAAGGATTCTCGGAAGACATCAAAATGAAGTTTGGACTAGAAAAATGTCGACTGCTAAACATAACGAGAGGGAAAATAGAAGATGGTACGTTCAAACTCAAGGAAGGTGCAGAAATTGAAGCATTAAAGGAAGGAGACACATACAAGTATCTAGGCATAAAACAGGCAAGAAGAATCAATCAGACTCAGATGAAGAAAGAATTAACGGAGGAGTTCACCCGAAGATTGAGGAGGATAATGAGAACTGGTCTTAACAGCAAGAATCTGATAAAAGCGATTAACACCTACGCTTGCTCGGCGCTGAGCTATTCATTTGGTATAATCTCTTGGACGACCACCGATTTAGCAGCTTTACAGAGAAAAATAAGGACGATGCTGACTAAACACAATAAACATCACCCCAAAAGCTCAATAGAACGGACAGAGCTGCCACGACATCTTGGGGGTAGAGGAATTGTTGATTTGTCCAACCGTATGTCCCAGGAAATTGAAGGACTTCGAAACTATTTCTTGAGCAAGGCAGCTTCGTCAGAACTCCATCGAGTAGTTTGTGTTGCTGATACTTCTACACCGTTAAAGCTACACCAGGATCACTTGGAAACCGTCGAACACTCTGCAGAAAGTAAAATGCAGAAACTGATTGGCAAATCTTTGCATGGGAGGCACCAGAAGGAGGTCAAGCATGATTACGTCGACATATCTGCGTCGAACTACTGGTTGACTTCCGGAAGGTTGTTTCCTGAGACAGAGGGCTTCATGCTCGCCATCCAGGATCAGGTGATTCCAACAAGAAATTACATGAGATACATCGCCAAGGATGCCTCAGTGGCGGACGATAGCTGTCGTTATGGCTGTGCGACACATGAAACTATCCAGCACATCACCGGGGGATGTCAGAAGTTCGCGGGCACGGAGTACAAAAATAGACGTGATGCTGTTGCCAAGATTCTTCACCAAGAATTGGCACTAAAACACCAACTTCTAACTTCGAAAAGGGTTCCTTATTACAATTACCATCCAGATGCTGTGCTGGAAAACGAACATCACAAGCTCTACTGGGATCGCACTGTTCTCACAGACCGGAAAATAACCCACAATAGACCAGACCTCATATTGCTCAATAAGGATGAGGACACAGCACTATTCATCGACGTGGCAATTCCAAATAATAACAATCTTCTAGATAGACACACTGAAAAAATTTCAAAATACAGAGATCTCGAGGAACAAACCAGAAGACAGTGGAAGCTGAAAGATATAAAGACCATCCCTATTGTCATTTCATCTACAGGCCTGATACCGAAGAAACTACTAGAGAACTTGAGAAAACTTCAGTTGGACGAAAATATTTATAAAGTCATGCAGAAGGCGGTACTGCTCGGAACGGCGAGAACTGTACGCAAGTACATGGGGAATGCAGAGGAACACCGTCTGCTCCGACAGGAAGTGCGGGTGGAGCAGGAATCCAACCTACAGCAGGGAGCCGAGGAGCGACCCGAACCCGACCACCACTACGAGCCCGAAAACCTGGAAAGGGCTCCAACAGAGCTTAATCCTTTTGATATCTGAGATATCTGGGATAAGTGAATTTTCCTCTGGAGAGGAGTGTGAAAGCCGCAAGGCTAAAGTTATAATAATATGTTTATTAATTCCAAGAAATTACACCAAATAAGATATAAAAATGGAATAAGTCAAAAAACATATTGAACAGGAATCAAACAGACAAAATATTAACATACCTATCTCCTACAGTACGAAATGAATTCAGATAAACTGTATGGCTCTGATTTCAAAATAAAACAATATAAAGTTTTCTTAAAATCCTTATCGCAAGTGATCATTCTAATAGTTTTTGGTAGAGCATTGTACATAGATATTGCCATACATTCAACAGTTCTCTCCCTTAGTATTGTCCTATGAATAGGTACATTATAAGGAAACATTCTTCTGGTGTTATTAACATTTTTGTAATCCTCAAAATAATGAATTCGTTTTCTAAAAAAAAGTAAGAGCCTATATACATATAATCCATAGACAGTGAGTATATTATTTTTTTCAAAATTTCCTCTACATGATTCTCTATAACTCAAACGTAACATAGTACGCAATGCCCTTTTTTGAACAACGAAAATATTTTCCACATTTGATGAACTACCCCAAAAAATTATTCCATATGAAAGTATGGAATGAAAATTTGCAAAATAGACAAGTTTGAGCACATCGAAATTCACTTGACCTCTTAACATAAATAATGTGTAACATGCAGAGCTTAATCTGGTCTTAAGTTGTTCTGTATGAGGTCCCCACTTTAATTGACTGTCAAGAACTATACCCAAAAATTTCACATTATCTTCAACCACAACACAGCTATCAAGAATATCCACAGTTTCAGGAAAATCTAATTTGGAATTATCACTATGAAAAATCATACATTTAGTCTTCTCAATGTTTAGGACAAGATTATAGTTACATAACCAAGTTTTTACCGAGTTAACCACAATATTGCAAACATCAACAGCGTATGGAATACATGACGATCGGGTCAAAATATTTGTATCATCTGCAAATAATCTCATTGAGGTAGTATCCCGGGACGGCATTGTAGACTTAACTGAAAGAGCATGATTTGTTTCAATGCTTTTAGTCAAAACAGCTGGTGATTTTACTTCAGTCCGAGATGAGGGTATACTCTTCATCATCCTCTCAATTGGAGGTTCACATTCACTTTTGATCGCCTTAGGTAGAGAATTAACATAAATTATGAACAATAAAGGACCAACAATACTACCCTGAGGGAGTCCTAAAATTGTTTCAATTTCATTCGAGACAAAGGTTTCACCATCAGCCTCCAGAACTACCCGTTGTTTTCTGGACTTCAAATAGCTCTCTATGAGTTTGAGTTGACTATCTCTGATACCACAATTATCGAGTACTTCCAAAAGCTTCCGATGATCAACACAGTCGAAAGCCTTCGAAAGGTCCAAAAACAGTGCCATAGGAATTTGTCCTTGCTCCAGAGCAAGAACAATCTCATTTATGAGCTCAAAAATAGCGGTTTCAATATTTTTATTTTTAACAAAACCATGTTGACATCCAGAAATAACATTGAATTTACGAAAAAAATTGGACATTCTATTGCTTAAAATCTTTTCAAAAACTTTAGAAAATGAAGAGAGGATGCTTATGGGCCTATAGTTGTTAAGGTCATCTTTTGCTACCTTTTTTATGTAGGGGTTTGACTATAGTAATCTTCAGATTATCCGGAAAAATACCCTCCGTGAAAGAACGATTGATTATAAAAGTTAATGGTTCAATGATAAAGTCTATCGATGCTTTTATCACTTTTATCGGTATCTCATCATGGCCCCAAGATGTATTGGTTTTCAAAGATTTCACAAATTGTACAATTTCGTCCTGCGTAATATCAAACATGAAAAAAGAATTATCAAGTTTGCTCTGAGAATTAGGGATAATAGATCTGGTTAAACCTTCAGTTAATTTAACTGGAATATTTGCAAAAAATGTATTGAACCGATTTGCCAGAGCTGAGTGGTCGCTTTGACCAAGAGATACCTCGTTATGAACTTTATTCTTGGTTAGAGAATTAATAATCCTCCACGAAGCTTTGGATTTATTTTCAGAATTTACAATAATCTCGTTGAAATATTCTCTCTTCGTTGTGGTCAAAAGAGAATCATATCTCCTTTTAGTGGACCTATAGACATCCCTGAATTCTGGTTTACAGAATGATATAACATAAAGTTTGTCTAGGGTATCTTTTAGTTTTTTAATTTCGGGAGTTTGTCTAAAAACACCAGGAGAAACCAGTCGAATAGCAACTTTAGGAGAACACAGCTCAAAAATTTCCGAAAAACGTTGGTGGAAAACATTCCAAAGTTGACTAGGATCAAGTTTGCTGCCGTAAACATCATCCCATTCCATCAGTGACAGTTCCCGTAAAAACCTCTCAATTGATTTGTCATTTATAATTCTTTTCTTTACAAACTTATTCTTCATTTTGTCACCGCAAATCAATGTGGAGATAAACTTCAATCCTGAATGATCTGAGATGTGGTACTCAACTACATTAGTATTACCGCTAAGGGAGGTGAACACATTGTCTATACAAGAGCCAGACACAGGACGTGTTGGCTTAAAATTTGTAATTCTGACATTGAAATTCTCCAACAAAGACAGAAATTCTCTAACATCAGAAGAAGAAGACAGAATATCTAGGTTAAAATCTCCTACCAGAATATAGTCAGATGTCTCCGACAAGCAACGCTCAAAAATTTCTCTTAGGCATTCGAGGAACTGTACAGCATCGGCTAATGGCGGGGTATTAGGCCTATAGATACAAATAATAAGCATTTTACAGTTTTCCATATACAAACTGGCAGCACAACATTCAATGACATTAGGAATACTTAGTGAATTATAATCTTGCCTATCAGTACACTTCAGATCTTCCTTGCAGTAAATTGCAGTTCCACCATGTCTTCCTTTCAAACGGCAAAAACTTGAAACAAGCTTGTAACCCTCCAACATGCCGGCTTCGAGTTCATCTTTGGATTTCCAATGCTCAGTTATCGCCACTATGTCTGCACCCTCTTCCAGAGCCATCAAGTGCAGCTTATTGAGAGCAGTACCCAGAGACTGGACATTCTGAAGGAGAAGGCAGAAATGACGCTTTGCAGCACAATGCTCCGATACTATGCCATCAATTGATTCTCTCTGGACTTCTGAAAAAATTGTTTATCAAAGGAAAATTCCCTCAAGACTATACCTTCCGGCCAAAAAGAATCGCTGAAGACCTCATCAAGAGCTTCCTTTGATGGGAGACCAATACTAAAAGCAGAGTTTTGGCCAACTGTGTTTAGTTTCTTCACAATTATCTGATCACTTCCAGGTACACCCTTCAAAAAAGATTTTATATCCATTTCAGGACTTTAATCTTATATGAACGAAAAGTTTCAATTCGTATCATAGAGATGGAGATTTAATGGTATTGGACAATTTTGTGGTCAATGGTTTCATAGAATTCTATCAAAAATGCAAATTTAACTAAAATAGTGATTTTGCCTTGAGTAAGGAAGTGATATATCGACAAATATATATTTTTGAAAAGCTATTTTTTTTGAATGATATGCCAAAAAAGGAATTCATTCGTATTTAGAATTACGAAGTTGTTTGTTCAAAAATTAAAAAGTATCTGTGAAATTCGAAAAATGGTGCACTTTGACCGAATGCAACTCTTTGAGAGATATACAGATGTGTAGTGTCATAGATTTAGCTTGTTATTCTCAAGGAATTTTTTTTTTCTATGGGTGGCACAGCTCATTAGGAAATCTTAAAATGTCAATATCTTTAATCAGGGCTGAATCAGAAAAAATGTTATAGCAAAAAAGTGTTTCTCTTGACCTCATGAATCTACTGTTGAAATATTTGTATGAGTCAAAGACCTGTATACCCCGTTTTCGAACCATAAGCGAAATGCAGGGTGTTCAACGTCATTTTCAAGCAATATTATAATGAGTGTGGCCAGTTAGATACAAACTTCTTTCTGCTTTCTGCTCACATCTGTTTTTGGATGATTGATTCAGAAAAGGTGAAAAGTTCCAAAAAATTTACAAAATGGTGGATTTTTTACCCGGTTGCCAAATTGAATTTATTATTCTGAATGAGCACAACTTTTTTTACATGTCTACGTGTAAAAAATATCATCCGAAATTGTTGAAATGTTTACGATTCCAGGAACTTTCTCTATAGCTGACACGAATATGAAAATAGAATCGAAAAATGTCTTTTAGGACCAAAATTTTGAAATTAGGCTGCCGAAAGGTTCCAGATGTTAATTAACATGTTAGTTAGTCAAAAAGGGGTCATTGGCTCGTTACTCTAATTGTTTCTGTTCAAAGTTCAATCGAAAAGAGATCAGTGTGTTTTGAAGAATCCAGTTTTCGTACTCTATTGTTTTTTTTGGATTCGGACAGTTATTTATGTCGATAGTTCCAATAATAGAATTATTAATAAACATAGAGCTGTTTACATTGGAAGCTTACGCTTAAATTCCCATCCTCATTATACGGATTCTTTATAAATGATTGTGTTACATCGCAGTGGGCTTGGAATTATTCTTTGCCGCGCCATAGAATTGCGAAATTGATAGTTATTTTCTTTAGTGTATTCTCAATTCTCGTTAAGATTTCGGTCATTTTCTGTTTCCAAAAGCGTATGAATTATTGAAATCTGTCAAATGTGAACATTTATACCCTAATTGCAATGTTACAATTGTGGGTTTCAAATGTCCTATAAGGGTATTCGTTTCGGAGATTTATAAAAAATTGCTGAATCTATAAACTCCCATATCTTCATATTTTGGCTGATATTTCATAAGCTTGCACCTATAGGCATTCACCGTCAGCACAAGAAAAAAAATAGAAAAAATTTCAGGCCCGTATTCAAAAATTTCAATTTACTTGTCAGGTGAGAAATATCACAGGGCTTAAGAGATAAAATAAATTCTAATAGAAATTTGAGAAGAGCGGAAAAAACTGATGGGAGATCAGTTTTTTGTTTGAATGGCAAAAATTTTCTATTGTTTTTATGAAATGTTGAATTCAGAATATTACATACAATATGTTTATATTCATTCACATGAAAAATAATATTAGATAGAACTAACACTGAATTCGAGGCGCTAGAATGAGTCTGGCTCAAATATTCCTTCAAATTTCGAGATCCATTTTTATCAATTAATAATTGGATATCATAAAAAATTTATTGGATGAAACAATGTTTTTTTTAGTCTAACCCCCTCAGAAACTGTTAGAGGAGAATTTGTCCCTTTAAAGTTTACATTATTTTGATGAAGAGTAAATTTTGTTGGAAATTTTTTTTATATAAATCACACTATATCTCCGAAACCAATACCCTTAGGGGACATTTGAAGCCTAAATTCTCATTCAGTTTGAGGTCCTCTATCTCCACTAAGCCTTTGTCCCTTACGTCACCAGTCGCCCTGTAGATGGGGGTTTTTCGTGATCCTTTAGGTGTTCTCTATCTCCCATTAAAATGTTTCCATCTTATCCGGGACATACTGTATAAGGAGGAGAAATTATCTGAATTTGGTACAGCCTGCTTATTGATACTGAAAATACGTCAGATGAAGACGTTATATTTCAAATTTTCATATTGCACTATGAACGAAGAACGTTCCACAAGAATTCGCTTACCATGTCTCTGGGCATTCTGGGTAATGATAACCATATGGAATAATTCGCGGAGTCAAGGTGATCCGTCCTTTTTACAAATTTTCCACGATCTAGTTAGAAACGACCGGTGATTGGGCTGCTAGATTAATAAAATTTATCGTTTGCGAATTATTCAATTTTCGCGTTATGCAGTAGATAAAAATTTTAAACCAGTCAGTTCGATTACTTTCGCACTGGGTAATTACACGAATGTGACCGTCAGAGGAAACAAAACACCCAGTATCAATGAATATGTTACAATATTTATGTAAGATTTGGGTTATGTGTTAATTTGAAAAAGATATCTTAATATCTAGGCCCCCATGCAAAACCAGAAAAAATGCAAAAGGAGGTGAACTTTGTGTCTGTTACATTTTAGAGTAAGATCCCAGAGCGACCAGACATAACTTTTTCTCACACAGATGAATCTTTAGGATCTCAGTAGAGTCTCATATGCTTTGAATACCTGCGAACTTGTGGAGCTTGCCTAGTGACACCTGGACAGATAACAGGTGGCAAAGATAACTAAAAATAAGTGTTACTTAACTTATTTTCACATGGCTGATTTTTATATATGTTTTGAAGAATATTATTCTGAAGTTATATTATAAGTGACAGACACTTTTCATGGGCCAAAACTCTTGCCAGACGCTTTGAAGCTGTACAGAGAATAAATGAACTTTACTTATTTCCACATGTCTGATATTGAAATATGTCATTGAAGTTACTATAAAAAAGTTATATTTCATCATTCACACGAATAGTAGTGACCAAACATTCCCTAAACATGAAAATTATTTAGCCGGGAGTGTGAGCGCGAGAGCACTATGCATATCTTTCAGAGTGAGTGGGACTATGGTAACTCGGTTCCCTTTCACAATCTGTTTCGAGTCAATCGAGTCCCTTTACAGTATACTATACATTGCTCGCACATGGAACATACACACATACACGTGTCAGCCATAGGAACATATCCAAAATTGGGAGAAATCGACTCACGAGTTTCTGAAAGAAAAATGTTTTCGTCATTTTCACAAAATTTGTTCTTTCTCAAAAAACAAGTGAGTTAGAGATTTGAAACTTTCAGGATTTGATAACATCATTGGTACCTTATAATCCTTTCAATCGTTCAAATATCTTCCAAGGGCCAAATCACCATGCTTACACCCCTAGGGCCTTTTCATAAGAATTCAATCAGTAAGCTGTTGTGAATAAATTCATTGTTAGTTTTGATACATCAAATTAGACTTGGTATTTCGAATAATGAATGTGTGTTTTCACGACTTATTTTGATACCAATCCAAAAATTTAAACTTCAACACCCCGTATCTCGAAAATTATATTTGGAGTTTCGCGAATACTTGTCGAAAAACCTTTTTATTACAGACAATTTTCAACCATTTTGATGTTATTTCATTTTTTCTCACCCAATTTCATTACGATTTGAAAAAGTTTGACAAAAAAGTAAATCCAATTATATTTTTGGATTCTGGCATTTTTATTGGAAATAATAAACCGAAGCAGGACTGCTGGCGAATGCAAGCTGGGACAAATGGACTGGAATCGTAGACTTAGCCCGTTCGAAAATGGAGCTTCAGATGCCAGGATCGCTGCTGGCAGCTATCAAGCCTGGTCTGATATCCGCATTATGTCACCGTTTAATCGATTTCACATTCTCGGGAAATCTAATGATGTTGAACAGGAATATAAGCCGCATTCCGGACGATTTCGAAGATCGGGAATTCAGACAATGGGCGGAGTATTCAAAAAGCATTTTCGAGGAGAGCTAAGAAGGATGTATACCTCTTACCTATACCGTCCAAGATGAGGATGGGAAAGCGTTGGGATCCACGAAGGGGTTAAATGTACGGGGTCTGGTAAAAAAGAAAAGAGTTTTGCTTCTTCGTACCGTTAAAGAAGTTTTAAAATTTCGGCTTGTTTTGGATATTACTTGAAAAAGGTAATAAATTACGATGAAAAGATTATTATCCAAGTCCAACACTGGACTATCAAAAAAACGCATACAGTGTGGTTCAGGAGTTTCAGTGATATCGAAAAACAAATAATCCAAGATCCCAGAGCGACCAGACATAACTTATTTTCACACAGATGAAACTTTAGGATCTCAGTAGAGTCTCGTATGCTTTGAATACCTGCGAACTTGTGGAGCTTGCCTAGTGACACCTGGGCAGATACCAGGTGGCAAAGGTAACTAAAAATAAGTGTTACTTAACTTATTTTCACATGGCTGATTTTTATATTTGTTTTAAAGAATATTACTCTGGAGTTATATTATAAGTGACAGATACTTTCCATGGGCCAAAACTCTTGCCAGGCGCTTTGAAGCTGCACAAAAAATAAATTGACTTTACTTATTTTATTCTCGATCTTATGATACAGGCATCCTAACCTCCTATTCACCAAAAAAAATTTGGATAAACCAAAATTTCGATTATCCGAAATCACTTTGGTACACATTATTTCGGATAATCGAGACTGTACTGTACTGCAATCGATTGCTGCAAAACCTTGTATCATCTACGAAAATATAAAAGAATTATTCTTTTAATAAGGGCATGTCCATAAACCATTTAAGAATTCGAAAGAAAGAACTACCCCATTGTATCTGAATTAACAAGGGACTATAAATGCAGTTAGTTAGTTTATTGTGTATAAAGCCCGTTTGCAACAGCCGAGAATTCTCTAGAAAATTTACTCGAGATTTCATGCGCCGTGAATTATGTACCGTTACATATGCACTTTCGGTAGAATTCTCTGTTCAGTTGCGTACTAAATAGGCTCCGCCCTTTTCTTGCGAGAATTTTGTAGAGAATTCTCCAGAGAATTCTCGGCTGTTGCAAACGGGCTTAAAGCCCGTTTGCAACAGTCGAGAATTCTCTAGAAAATTTACTCGAGATTTCATGCGCCGTGAATTATGTACCGTTACATACGCACTTTCGGTAGAATTCTCTGTTGAGTTGCGTACTAAATAATCTCTGCCGTTTTCTTGCGAGAATTTTGTAGAGAATTCTCGGCTGTTGCAAACGGGCTTAAGTATGTGCTGTGTATGTGCAAGAGTTGATACTCTTAGGTATGTGTATGTGCCATGTGCGAGCAATGTATAGTATACAGTAAAGGGACTATACTTCATTCACATTTATTTTAGCAATTGATTGGCCATGAAATAATTTTCTCAAGTTTTTGTAACTAGAACGGAGTAAGGTTGGCACATATGAAATGTCGTTAATGTCATAACGCCGTTGCCACAACTAATATCAATTTTTATTACGAAAATGCCGATAGTGATTGAAAAAGGAGACAGGGTTTCAGGAAGTGCTATTTAGAATTCAGGTCCGCTCATTCAAATAGTTATACCCTGATATTCTAAAATCCACAATACTTCAGACAATAGCGAACATATTCAATGTAAAAGAATTTATAAAATGTTTCATCTGAATCTAAACTTATATTTCAGCTGAATATTTCCACAATCAGAAAGATTGTGAATAAAGAAGATGACAAAGAATTTCCTTCTATTGGGAGACCCAAAAAAGTGGTGGCATTTGAGAATTTTATGTTTGATTGATGCGAAAAGTTTAACACAGGATTTTCGATAAATGTCATGTAGACTAATGGTTGTATTCTGCCATAGACATATAGACATGGACTGTGCCTTCCCTTTCTATCTATGCATGAAATACGGTCAAAAAAAGTGACAGAGAGAAACGCACGTCGGGAATGCAGTTGTCTCTTTCTAGAATTTTGATTGGTCTACACTCACCTCTATGTGAACAAAAAAGAGAAGGTTAATGCCCGACGACAACCCCTTCCAACTTATATAGGCAGAAATGCAACCGCTTTAGTTCGCCCTTCAGCCGGTGCGATTACTTTGGGGCGCTAGAGTCGAGTCGTGTTACTATAGAAATCAAAAATAATATCTTTGATAGAAATCCTACATAGATTTTCAATCTATGAAATACTGTTCTGATGACAGATTTATTTTGGCGAAGTTTTTCCAAGAAATGTTCTCATTTTTTCAATAATTTGTTTGACTAGTGGGAATCATATACGTTCTTCTAGTTCCGTTTCTTGCTTTAGTGGTAAGTGATTGGTTTTTTGATAATTATGTTTGTGTAATCATGAAGCTTGGAATTTGTCTGCTCACCGATGGCTGAAGAAAATATAAGTTCTTCAGTATTTGAAAACTCAACATTCCTTCAACAAATTTTTCTCGAAAATGGTTTTACCAGAAGAAACAGAGAGTTTACCGAGGAGAAGACTTCGAGTATCCAGTCAACAGGAGCAACTACAAGAATACCTATAATTCATTTCTGGTTTACTGTAATAGTTATGTCATTATATTCCTAACCAATATCATTTTCTGCAGAACAACTCCTTAGATATATGGTTTAAGGTTTAATAAAAATTCCGCTTCTTCCTAAACTGCTCTTATTTTATTTTCCAATAATTTGTACTTGAATACTTTTACAACACCCCCTGCAATGCAGTCGTTTTATTAGGTGGTATACCTTTTTAGTTCCACGGTGGGTAATTTCAGTCTTCAATTTTAATTATTTCTGTACCTACAATTCAATACTTGAAAAAAAAATCACGATTCATTTTTCAATCAACAAATTTGTCATCGATTTATCTGTACCTAATGTAGTATCTTTAGTTTTGTTGCAAATCAATGAAATAGTTTCATTTGTGAATTACAAGTAAGACGACGGGAAGTCTACTGGGGTTCAAAATTTCAAATCGAATGAATAGGTTTTGGCCCGCTACCTACGACCGATGCCGCAGAGCAGTAGTTCCGATTTCCGTCGGTGCGATTTTGGAGCAGCGCTGTTGTAGTGCCTAGAAATCATAGATTACAAACATTGTCAATAAATTTAGTACGGGAGTAGGACTTCTTTTCGTTTGGTATTTCTATGCCCGACGATCATTTCTCTGTTTCTATAAAAAAAGCCAATTTCATGCTGACATTGCTCAGTCCATGTCTCTATGTCTATGTATTCTGCTTTTCATCTGTAACTTACAAATCTGTAGCATACGATCGATCTGTCAGTGTCCGATTCACAGATTCGTGAATAATGCAATTCTGGAAATGTTCCTGTAATTATCTTCTTTACAGTGTTACTTTTGAACTACTTATCGTAAATAGTTATGGATTCCTGTAAGCTATAGATCACTAAAAACGTCAAAAATTGCAATTTTCCTGTAGGCTTATGAAAAGTTACAGATTGTCTTACAGATGAAAGCAGAATACCACCATAAATTCCCGACAATTGATTTTTCATATTTTTGATTTGACTTGTCCTATACATTGTAAATGTCTTGAGGTACCAATGAATAATTAATTATTATTGTAATATCAATGTATTAAGATGAACAGACACAAATACGCGCCAGTTGTCCTGTTAATTGTTTATTCATGTGAAATTTTTGTTCAAAGTTCATCTTGACTTGAAACTCCCTTTGATTCCTTTTACTTTATTGATGCAAGATGGTTTTTGTTGAAGAATTTAACATTCTTGTAATTATCTGTTAATTCCTTCAGGAGGTACCCATTCCCAACTACTGCATCATATGCATTCCATCTTCGGGTTAATATTTTTGAAATCTACAACAGATGTAACGCATTCAAACTTTAGCCAAAGAAGATAACGAACATTAACTCTCCTCAAGCTAGAGCATATTATGATATTATACCGATCTCTTGTATTTTCCATGCAAATAACTGGATTTGGTATGCCTTCAATCAGTTTTTATAAACTTCAATTATGTTCCTCACATATTTTCGACTTCACATTTTCCGAAAAGATTCGACATTGTGATAATAAAATACGTAATAACAGAAACTTTTACGTAGAACGGGCAACATACTGTTGATTTAAAACCCAAAAATGTTTTGACAAGCTTCATAACCCCACATTTTCGTACTATACAGAGTGAAATGTGTCAAATGTCCATGGCCAATCGAGTGCTAAAATAAAAGTGAATGGAGTATACAACAGGATTGTGAAAGGGAACCGAGTTACCATAGTCTCACTCACTCTGAAACGCATGCATAGGGCCTGTTCCGATATTGCTGCTAGTACTGGCCCGCAATCGAATAACAATAGAACTCGAACGACTGGGCCAATAGGCATCGTTTCTGAAATACTGACAGTACTGTTCAGGAATATCGGAACAGACGGATAGTAATATCGCGCTCACACTCCCGCCTAAATAATTTTCATGTTTAGGGAATGTTTGGTCACACTATTCGTCTGAATGATGAAATATAACTTTTTTATAGTTACTTCAATGACATATTTCAATATCAGACATTTGAAATTAAGTAAAGTTCATTTATTTTGTGTGCACCTTCAAAACGTCTGGCAAGAGTATTGGCCCATGGAAAGTTTCTGTCACTTATAATATATCTTCAGAATAATATTCTTAAAAACATATATAAAAATCAGCCATGTGAAAATAAGTTAAGTAACACTTATTTTTAGTTACCTTTGACACCTGGTATCTGTCCAGGTGCCACTAGGCAAGCTCCACAAGTTCGTAGGTATTCAAAGCACATGAGACTCTACTGAGATCCTAAAGTTTCATCCTGGGATCTTAAGCCCGTTTGCAGCAGCCGAGAATTCTGTAGAAAATTTACTCGAGATTTCATGCGCCGTGAATTCTTTACCGTTACATACGCACTTTCGGTAGAATTCTCTGTTCAGTTGCGTACAAAATAATCTCTGCCGTTTTCTCACCAAAATTTGGTAGAGAATTCTCCAGAGAATTCTCGGCTGTTACAAACGGGCTTTACTCTAAAATGTAACAGACACAAGGTTCACCTCCTTTTGCATTTTTTCTGATTTTGCATGGAGGCCCAGATATAAAGATATCTTTTTCAAATTAACACATAACCTAAATCTTATATAATTATTGTAACATGTTCATTAATACTGGGTGTTCTGTTTCCTGTGACGGTCACATTCGTGAAATTACCCAGTGCGAAAGCAATCGAAGTGACTGGTTTGAAATTTTCATCTATTGCATAATTCGCGAAATTTGAATAATTCGCAAACGTTAATTATTAATCTAGCAGCCCAACCACCGGTCGTTTCTAACTAGATCGTGGAAAATTTGTAAAAAGGACGGATCACCTTGACTCCGCGAATTATTCCATATGGTTATCATTACCCAGAGACATTCTTGTGGAACGTTAGAGATTTGAAACTTTCAGGATTTAATAACATCATTGGTACCTAAAAATCCTATCAATATCGTTCAAATATCTTCCAAGGGCCAAATCACCATGCTCACACCCCTAGGGCCTGTGGATTTTCCAAAGAATTGTTCAAAATTTTTTTCTCGAAATCGGTAGCAGATGCGACGAAACTATAGGAGTCCATAAAGTTTGGTATAACAACAAAGCCTTCTTCCACATTTTTTCAAATTAGCGGTGGCTTACCGAGAAAAATATCACCACCTAGATTTGCTATCGAATTTGGCATGTCACATGGTGTGAACTATCAATTTTATTATTTATGCCAAATTTCAGTTGAATATCTTGTGAAGTGTATATACTATAAGAGAAAAACTTTTCCATATATTCCATAAAATGATATTTTTTTAACAGAACACCCTATATTTTATGGTGCATTTCGATTCGTAATTCTCAACAACAAAGGCCATATCATCTTTCTCCCTAAAGTTGAAAATGAAATATTTTGAAAACGAGACTGTCATTTTTGATTGCTTGCGTCATCGAGAAGGCTATTAAAAGTGCTACAAATTTGCCCATTTAACCGAATTCGTAGCATCAATAATAACGGAGTTGGCAATGGTGCCGACTTGATTTGGAACACCCTGTATTGGATGAATTCAGCTCAATTCGTTGTTCAATGGTGGAAACCCGAATTTTGTATTGCGTTATATTACAGTTTATTTGCTATAATTGATATGAAGTTCTCTTCATATTTTGACTTTTAAGAAGCGCGCCCTGTAATATAAGAACGTTAAATCCGGACACCCTGTGAAGGAATATTTCTTTTCTATATAGGAAAACGTTCCTTCGTGTTAGATTTTTCTGTTCGATGTAGTAAAAGTTGTAGGAAAGCAGATCAGGTTTTGCTCTGAATCTGTTGAACTGAACTCGAATTAACGCTGAATTATTTCATTTTTTGGCTATTCTGAATGGATGCCAATTCAGTATTACTCGTTTTTTGTTGAATTATTGATATCAATCCTGATAAAGCACGAATAACTGCTAATGAGGTTCACTCCATATTTATGCGAATTGGTAGAATTCTTCAACTTCTCTGATTCTACTCCATAAATATTCGAAGCAAAAAATTGCAACCTTGCGGGAAACAAGTGTAATTAACTCATTCATTCATTTTATGAAAATTCCAGTTTTTTATCGCTTGAGAAACGTGGAAAGATTCACTGTACAATATGATAAGTAGATATTGGATGTGTACTCGATGATTTAATCAAATGAGAGTAGTTGTATTTTCAAGTATTTAATCCTCCGTTTCTCTGATATTCAGACAAAACGTTTTCGGCTAAATATGAGAAGCGATCTACAGAACTATTGAGACAATGATTGCAACGAAAGTTTTGCAATGCTACAACCGATGAATGCTGTAACTCACTCTTCTAAAACATGAGCTCATCCAAATAAGGGCGCGACCAAACCATAAAAGTAATCAACAAAAACAAACAAAGGCTGACAAATCTTAGAACTGGGGACATTCCCGTGGTGTGTCAACTGATAACCTATCTTTCATATGAACCACAAAAATCCGAGCAAAAATCCATACGGATCGTTTCTTATGGTAACTTAAATGAATATACAGGGTGTTCCTAAATTGAACGTACAAACGAAAAGGGGAGATTCCTTAAGTGATTTTAAGAAAAAAAAGTCCCATAAAGATGGGGTCGCAAACGTTTCGTTTTCGAGATACAGAGTGTTGAAGTTTGAATTTTTTTCGAAAAATAAATAGCCACAAATGCACCCACCTTCATTTTTTAAAAAAACAAACGTTCAATAATTTGATGTGTCAAAACTGGCACTGAATTCATTCACCACAGATTACAAACTGGCCTTCCTATCATAGTTAAGAGAATTTCGAGAGAATCGTTCAAATTTTTTTTTCTCGAAATCGTTGGTAAATACGAGAAAACTACAAGAGACCGAAAAGTTTAGTATAAGAACAAAGCTTCTTTTTACATTTTTTCAAATTAACAGTTGCTCACCAGAAAAAAGTTCTGCAGAAGAACAGGTGGCAGTGTTCCAGAAAAAATATCACCCTGTAAATCTTCTATCGAAATTGCCATGTCACGTGGTGAGAACTCTAAAATGTAATATCTATGCCAAATTTCAGTTGAATATCTTGTGAAGTGTAGATACTATGAGAAAAAAACTTGAAGAAAAATTCAAACTTCAACACTCTGTATCTCGAAAACGAAACGTTTGCGACCCCATGTTTATGGGACTTTTTTTCTTAAACTCACTTAAGGAATCTCCCCTTTTCGTTTGTACGTTCAATTTAGGAACACCGTGTATTCCTAGAAATAGTTTACCAATAATTTTCAAGAGAAAAGGATTGGTAGGGAAGGGCCAATTGAATGGCCACCACGCTCCCCAGACTTGACACCTTTAGATTTTTTCCATTGGGGACATTCAAAGTCGGTTGTGCATAAAACACAGCCCCGAGATGTACAGGGTGAGCAAAATTCGTTGCCTACTAAGGGAATCTCGAGAACTATAAGAGCTAGAGCAAAACCGTTGACACGTTTCTTAGCTCTTTTTCAGAGAAACGAAGAATGGTGAAAACCGTTGCCTCCTACGATTCTTCGTTTTTGAGTTGTTAGCGGAAAACGATATCGAAAAGTTCTCATAAATTTTTTGTCTTTGCAGTTACCGATTTGAAACTTGAACCTCCTACAAGCACTTTTTCACGTAGAATCGACTGAAGAGCTCAAAAAACTTTTTCATTTCGAATCATTACGCGAACTTTCGTTTCTTCAAACGCAAACTTTTATTGAATTTGTTTCAGATCTGTAACTTCAAAGACAAAAAAGTTATGAGAACTTTTCGAAATCGTCAAAATCTCATTTTTTTGCTAATAACACGAGAACGAAGATCCGTAGGAGGCTGCGGTTTTCACCATTCTTCGTTTCTCTGAAAAAGAGCTCATAAAAGTTTCATCCATTTTCTTCTAGTCCTTTTAGTGCACGAAATTCCATCAGTATAATTGAAAGTGAGAATACGCACAGCATGCCTAGAAATTTAAGTTGGAAGTTTTCTAAAACGCGAGGGCCGAATTTGAAAATAGGATATATTTTCGTCCATAAAATAATGAAAATTCATCATTTTCATATTTCATTGTAACTCTTGATATCGTAACTATTCTACACTTTTAATCTGATTTTTAAGGATTTTTAAGGGTTAAGTGTTCTGGGTGGGCAATATTCGTTGGGACTTAATGACAGCTCTGTAACCGTAAGAGCTAGGGAAAAATGGATGGCACTTCTCCGACTTCGATTTTCAAAAGATGAATAATGGCCAAAACCGCGTCCCTCTATCTTCTTTTATTTAATTATAAGTGAAAGCTCATTTTTTTGGCTCTTCGTACTGGTGCCTCTATTTCGTAAAGTATCTGTGATATCGAAAAGCAAATGTTACATTCTACAGACACTTTGACATGTAGAATGCAATGGAGTAGTCGAAGATTTTTTCAGTTCGCCACTTCAGAGATATAGTGCATGATAACTTTTATTTTTTAAATTTTTTTAAATATAAATCCTGTGTTATTTTTACATATTCCTGTCCCATATTTTTTTCTGTTTCAGAATATGTAACATAAGTCGATTCTCTGATTGTTCTTCCACTAAAAAAAATCCAAAAACTAGTTCGGTCTAATTGGCACGTCATTTCATTGATAATAATATATGGTAATGAACTTAATGCTCATAAATTGTGTCAGGTTATTAAATGACACAGGTGGATTTCCTTAAGTTTATTATTAAGATATTAAAATTGTAACAACCTTGTAGATTTCAAAGAATAAACCTCACTATTATTACAGATATGAGAGACTTTAAAGATCACTTTCATTCCGGATATTTGAAAGGATGAAAAATTTTCCAATATTTATGGACTAAATCACTTTCAGGAAATTTTATTAACCTCGATTCAACTGTTCCAAAACCTTTTCAACTATTAGATAATCTAAATACCAGCCTTTTCAAACACCTTCACAAATAAGGCTGTGCCACTATTAGTAGAGTTTAAGTGGTAAATATGAAGTTGTCATGGAAATTCTCATAATTTCCTAATTTCCCGAGCATCTTCTCGAATATCCGGAATGAAAGTGATCTCCAAAATCTTTCATAACCTGACGCAACATAAGATCATAAAGTTCATTATCATATTGTCAATAAAAATGACCTGCCAACTTGACCGAACTAGTTTTTGAGGTTTTTTATTGGAAGAACAATTAGAGATACGACTTATATTATATATTCTGAATCAGAAAAAAATATGGGACTGAAATATGTAAAAATAACATAGAGTTTATGTTTAAAAAAATTAAAGTTAACACCATATCCCTGAAGTGGTGGACTGAAAAAAATCTTTGACTGCGCCACTGCATTCTACATGAAAAAGTGTCTGTAGAATGTAACTTTTGTTTTTCAATATCACTGATACTTATCGAAATAGAGGCACCAGTACGAAGAGCCGAAAAATGAGTTTCAACTTGAAAACAAAAGAAGATAGGGGGTTGCGGTTTTGGCCATTAACAATCTTTAGAAAAACGAGGTTGGAAACGTGTCATCCACTTTCCCCCAGCTCTTATGGTTATAGAGCTGTCATTCAATCCCATCGAATAGGGAATACTCCTTCTGACAAAAATGATGTATTTTTTATGAAATATCTTTGAAACGTCACATTTTGAAATAACCATTTCAACCGTTTCCCAAAAAAATTTATTTTAAGCACTTAAAAATGAAAAATAAAAATGGGTATTTAAAGTTTAAAGCGTTTTGTGAGAATTGTACAAGCTGGCAACATCGACTGAAATATGCCTTGATAATAAAGGACAACAAATGCATTATCTTGATGAGATAGACAAAGATGGCTGTCTATGAAGTCTGCGACGAAGGAGGAAGGTCGTAAAATTTTATGGGATTTTTATGGCCAGTTGCGGTTAAGGTTCGCCAGTAAGTACGCGCCTGTAAATAAACAGCTGTCATTTTATAAACAAGATGATCGGACATTGTTCTTTTCATTGTCTTGTATGCGGTGTTGCCAAATCTTAAACTCCGCACAAAGCGATTTAAATTTTAAAACCCCATATTTGAAGGATGATTTTGAATATTTTCCGCGGTGAATTTGAAAAAATCATGAATTAAACTCATACTCATTCAGTTTAAACTTGCATATGCAGTGATAACCCAAATTGAGGAGAATTCCCCATTTTGCCCACCCTGTACGACATTTTTAATGGGGCAATCGAATTTTCTTTAAAACAGGGTGGTAAAACTAGTGCTACACTATATCACAGAACATCAAATGTGAATTAGGATATCTTGAAATTATTATTATTATTAATAAATAAATTAAAACTGAAGCCTCTTTTACATTTTCCTGATATTTACTTTTCTTTTTGCCGAAGTGTTTTTAGAATCTATATACATACCTCTCTTTGACCCAACGACTCAGTAAGAATATAATGTACCTATGTATTAATGGCTTGATTTTCTTTTCAGACTATGATCAATATGGCGTTCTGCTGGTTAATATTGATCGGAACGGCCATCCAGAAATTGGTGTTCGGCGAACTTCGCGTATCCGAGCAGCAACACCTGAAGGACAAATTTTGGAACTTTATTTTTTACAAGTTCATCTTCGTGTTCGGCATCATAAACGTCCAGTATATAGACGAAGTCCTTCTTTGGTGTTCCTGGTTTGCCTTTCTTGGATTTCTGCACTTGCTGTCGCAGCTCAGTAACGATAGATTCGAATATGTGAGTATTAAATTTTGGAGATCGGAATGGAATAATCCCTATTCAAAAGAAGCGTTTTTCATAACTCTCAAGATAAGATAACAAACTTCTGTTGAAAAATTAAAAATAATTCTATTGTATACATCGATGATGAATAATTGATAATAATCTATCCCTTTTCTTGAGCATTATGATATTCATGAATCACTTGTGATTAATCGTTTGCAACTGACAGCATTTTGTAAATCCTGGTCCGATCTGGGCTTGTAGTGGGGAAGAATCTAATCTGGCGAAAAATATTCTCAAACTTCATAACTTCTTTAAACCCTTTGGCGTTCACCATCTTAATGAGGAGAGGATAATTGTATGCCTTATTTTTGGTGAGAACTTTATTTATTTAATCAGACTGCAAAAACACGTCTGCTCGACTAGTTTCGGTGAGCTAACACATCACCATCTTCGGGAGCCAAGTAACAAGACGACTGCAACGAAAGGAAGAGAAAAAATTCGTGGAAAAATATCATAAATATATGAGTTCAACTTACGATGCAGCAGTCCTGTCATAGTTTTCCAACCGGGCAGAAAAATCGACCGTCATACATATTTGTCAACATATAAAATATAACAGATATAAAACTAAAATTCAAGTCAAAAACTTTGAAAATTTAAAAAGGATTTTCAAGTGAAATTAATATATAAACAAAAAAAGTTCTCACCAAAAATAAGGCATACAATTATCCTCTCCTCATTCTTCTCAAACTTCGATCAGATAACTCGACTTTGGAGGAAGAACCCATTCTTTTTAACCTGCATGTTTTCTCTTCCGTAATGTAACCTTCTTGTTTCAGCTCTCGTTCTCGCCAACTACGCCAGTTTGGAGCCATGTGAAACTACTGGTGTTATTAGGAGTAATATTTGCTCTATCTGGATTCATGTTACTTGTAGCTGTGTTCGTTGGGTTCTTTGGAGGCATCAACACATTCGCCTTCATGTCAGCAGAAGTAAGTAACACCTTTGAGAATTCAAAGTTAATACTCAATGGTATTCGATAATTACCAATATTCTATATTTGCGAAATTTATAATCACCATATAAGATGAGCCATTCTGAAAGATCCATTCCAATAACTCTTTGTTCATTTTTCAAATTAAAGTTTCCTAGTCTCTAGGAGGACATTAGAAAAATACACCTATTTATCGGAAATCTTTGTGGTAGTTTATAGATTAGTAAGCGAGATACATGCCACTGCGACCTTAAGGAGCTGTTCTCACACACTGCTGCGTCATATACAGCTAGCTCTCCAGCTTCAGAGTTCCAATCGACTGCAGTATCTGAGCGAGTCTCATTTATCCTTTAATTTTCTCGTCTAGGACGTTCCTTGCGCAGGCTCGCAATGGCGAGGCATTCTGTAACCAAGGGAATAGGAGTTTCTTTTTCTTCCCCACAGGATCTACACTGAGTTTCTGACAAGCCCATTCTAATCATATTCTTTCTAAGGCGACAATGGATATAACAGTTTCATAACTCCATATTACCTATGAGTCGATGACATGGAATTTCAGTGCTTTGATAGCGATTTGACTATCAGAATGGATCACTATGTCACATCTTTGATAGTTTCTTTCCTGAAACATGCTGTTGTTTTTGAACCAACCGTTTGATGATATTAACTTGGAAATTTTTGGTAGTTTTCAAGATCTTCTCAATGCCCACTTTTTCAATTATAACATCACTAGGTAGGTTCGCTGATGACGTGTCCTTGTTTACAGAGGACAAGGCTCTCTGACTTTTAATTCTCTCATAACCTATACCCTCCCTAGATATTCTGAGGAATGCCTCAAGGCGCTTCCCTGTCTATCACTAGATGTAGAGGACTGAGATCTGTGATGAACTCAATTGCTCTAATTGGACACATTCACATAGCTCCAATGATGGACGCACAGACAAGCCTTTGTACCTTGTCGAGTATTTTTCTGGTGCTCGTTTGCCCTGATTTAGGCAACCAGACTACTGCCCCATAGAATATTATTGGTCTCACAATAATCACGTACATCCATCGCAGTATTTTAGGGTTACAGCCCCGCAAGCCTTACCGGATAGAATTCTGCACGCCATTAAAGCTCTTATCGCACTACAAGTAGCATTTCTAACATACTCATTCCACAGAAACTTGCTGGTTAGGGATATTCCCAGGACTTCAGACTTTCATTCTACGATATTTCAACTCAATGATATGGATTTCATAGCTTGTTGGTTTGTTTATCGAGTAAAAGAAATTACTATGGTCTTGGTCTTGGGGAGATACCTTGGACCCTGTGGAGTACCTCTAACAAAAATTAGACTGTATATAAGGGTCATTGTTTAGGACAGCTTGTCAGAATAGTAAAAAAAAAAAAAACGATCATTGTACATACTCGAGCGTGTCAGATTAAGATATATGTGGTTAATTACATGTTGAAAAGTATATATTCTCTTAATCTGACAATTTAAGGGTGGCGAAAATGTGTGGGAGCGCGTTAGCGTTTTTTCTTATATTGACGCTAATCATTTAAGAATAACGGAAAAAATATAATCTGACGGTTTGAGCAAGCGGAAACAATAAAAATCAGCCATAAAGGTCACAAAAATCAGGTTTTTTTCAATTATCTCATTATGGGCTTCAAATTGTTTTCGCATAACATTTTCTGCAAATTTTGTCCGAAGCAATTTTTTCTATGTTCAAAGGTTTTTGAGATATATGGCGATGAATGTACATTAGACCAAAATTAGTCGTGGTTTCTACTTTGATATTGATCTTTCGCATGTGTGGGTAAGCTCTTCGCACTTATCGCCCTCTAACTCGAAAACGGTTAAGAGTATGTAAAATTGCTTCAGACAAAAGTTGTATAGAATTTTATTATCTACAACTTGCATGATGGATACAAAAACAATTAGAGGTACAAGTAGGGAGATACTTAAAAAAAAGCCTTACCATCTTCAATCTGTCAAATTGAAAAAACCCCCCTGACTATTGTCAGATTAATGGGTCAACACGTCTGCAACATCGAGATTAAACATCTGTATTTTTTTTGCATTTTCAAAGGACCGCTGTGACCTATATATCGATCTAAGTAAGGCCTTCGACTCGGTGAATCGGAGAGCGCTATGGAAAATCATGGAACGCCTTGGAGTACCCGAAAAATTCTTAGCAGTGTGTAAAAGCCTTCATACCAACAACACCGCTAGAATACAGCATAATGGCTCTACAACCGACCATTTCTTAACCAACTCTGGAATAAAACAAGGCTGCGTGTTAGCGCCTTTACTGTTCAATATTTTCGCCATAGCTGTCTTGATAATTGCTGACATGAGTATGCCTGTAAGAGTAGCTGGAATAAGATTCATATATGATGGGGGGCATGTTTAACCTGAAGCGCCTCAGAGCAAAAACCCGTACAAAGTTCATCACGGAACTTCAATATGCAGACGACTTCTCACTTATCGCGAGCAGCTCAGAGGGTCTACCGATAGTATTGGACACCTATAAACATATATTCGAAGCTTTAGGCCTTATATTCAATATCAACAAAACCAAAATCCTGGTAAGTCCGCCAGAAAGCCTTCCAACAGATATCAGCCTGGAGAATGAAGCTCTAGAACAGGTAGAGCAGTTCAAATACTTGGGAAGCTTCATAAATACTGGGGCTAAGCTGGACACGGAAATACACAACCGTATCAATTCGGTATCACGGGCATTCTGGAATCTAAAGGAGAGAGTGTTTCAAAATCACGACCTCAATCTGAAGACCAAGACAGCTGTTTACAAAGCAGTGGTCCTCCCAACGCTTCTTAACGGAAGCGAAAGCTGGGCGCCCTACAGGCGACACATTAAACAGCTTGAACAAACGCAACAACGTCATCAAAGACAAATAATGCACATCAGATGGTTCCACAAAGTTTAAAAAATGCAGAAGTCTTGCAGCGCGCAGGTTGTATAACAATTGAGTCTCAAGTAACGAGGGCCCGACTCAGATGGAACGGTCACATTCAGAGGATACAAGACTCCTCAAAATAGCTCTTTATGGCGAATTCACAGAGGAAGCTTGGAAAACATGTGGTTAATATAAGCGGTTCAGGGATATACTGCTTCATCAGTTAATGCCATTTATAACTGGAAACAACTAGCGTTAGTCGGATCACGGTGGAGGTCTATGGTCCACTGTTATAATGGATACTTGAGAAGAATACAGCGACGGCCAGATCTGGTTGGTGACTATCCATGCCCGAAGTGTGGAGGGATCTGTAGGTCGCGGTTGGGTCTTTTCAGTGACAGGAGGACACACAGTCGCAAGTAAAAAATCGAACATTACAGACTATTGATCAAAATGGCAACTTTCATTAAGTCATTTATGTCATGTACATCACAATATACTTTATGAAATAAGTTAATACCCAATAGGATACAAAAGAGAATATGTGTAAGTAAATCAAATGAACAATCAACAAAAAGTTGTATGAGTACAAGCAAATTCAGTAAAATCAAAAGACGAACATCCTTGTTTGTCAACCAGAATGACCTTCACGCTAGGAACAACCTGCGGAAGATTGAGCATCCATGAATATCGAAAGATTTCGTGCACTCTAAATTGAAATTAATTCCAATAAATTAAAATGATGAGCTCCATCGGTTCGATGAAAATTAATTACCGAAATAAAGCTTTCCCCTTGTCAATTAAAAATTTTCAATCGAATTTCGTAATTGAATCGATAAGGAAAGAGGAAGTTTTCTCATTATTTCAAAATGTATTATTCATCTCATTCGTATACAATAAACAGTGGCTGTTAACGATGGAATTATCGGCTGTTGCGAAATGGATAATGAAATTGTAAAAATTGCATTTTATTGATTGGTTTTACCTTCGATGATTATAAATGGACAGGCTCGCGCAATGAAGGTGAATGTGAATATAGCGAATATCGAGTTACATGTGATGTAAACCATGACACAATTAATTCCTAGATAAATGGACGGTATGCACCATTTCATGGGATAATACTGCTTTTTTATTGGGTGCCGGAATGAGCATGCCGATTTCAAAATTCGCATATATCGAAGTAAATTACCTACTACATAATGAATAATTGATGAATATTTTTGCATCAACGAAATTTCCAGTGATAGATTGGACTCGAGATTGGATGCGTGTTAACTTTTAAGTGATATTATTATTTGAGGCTTCTATGGCGTATATGTCAGTAATGTGTCACCATACGGTGTGATCTTACACCATGTGATTTTTTCCTATTGTTTCATTTGAATAATTCTATTTTTTAAATACATACCTATTTCTGACATACGCCTAACTGCAGGAACGTCGATTAAGATTATGGGTTTTCAACAGCCTGTATCTTTTAAACCGAGCCGATTCGGAAAAGATAGTGTAGGAAAAAAGTGTCCCTTTTGACCTTAAGAATCTACTGTTGACAAATTTGTACGAGTCAAAGACTCTCCCTATACAGGTTAGGGTCATCATCAATGTTTACATCATTTCAATATGCAGACGACTTTTCACTTATCGCTAGAAGCTCGGAGGATCTACAGATAATGTTGGACACCTATAAACATATATACGAAGCTTTAGGCCTTAGACTCAATATCGACAAAACCAAAATCTTAGTAAGTCCGCCAGAAAGCCTTCAAACACATTATCAGCCTGGAGAATGAAACTCTAGAACAACTGTATCAATTCGGCATCACGGGCATTCTGGAAGCTAAAGGACAGAGTGTTTTAAAATCACGACCTCAATCTGAAGACCAAGACAGCTGTTTCCAGAGCAGCTTCTTTACGGAAGCGAAAGCTGGACGCCCTACAGGCGACATATTAAACAGCTTGAACAAACGCAACAACGTCATCTAAGACAGATAATGCACATCAGATGGTTTCACGAAGTTTCGAATGCAGAAGTCTTGCAACGCGCGAGTTGTACAACAATTGAGACCCAAGTAACGAGGGCCTGACTCAGATGGAGCGGCCACATTGTGAGGATGCAAGACACACGAATCCCCAAAATAGCTCTATGTGGCGAATTCACTGAGGGAGCCCGGAAACCAGGAGGCCAGTATAAGCGGTTTAACTATATACTACATCAATCCCTAAAATCAGTTAATGCCAATCATAACTGGGAACAACAAGCGTAAGACAGATCACAGTGGAGGTCTTTGGTACACAGTTATAATGGAAACTCGAGAAGGATACAGCGGCGGCCAGATCTGGTTGGTGACTATGCCCGGAGTGTGGTAGGATCTGTAGGTCACGGTTGGGTCTTTACAGTCACAGGAGGGCACATAGTCGCAATTAGCCCTGAAAAATTATAAGTCTGTTCGCACTTTTTTTTTTCTTTTTTTCTCTTTTTCTTTTTTTTCCCCTTTTTTGGTCTTTTTGTAGATTCATTCACGGCAACGGGATATAGCAATAAATGAATGACATGGAAACATGAACTAAAATTCAAGAAAAGAATTACGTGCAGTCATAGAACATCAACCTCCAAAATTTCATAGCCACTTGACGACGAATTTTTTTTGCACGCTAGAAGTAGTTCATAAACGTAAAGATGTAATATTGTGAAATGTCAACAGTTTCCGTAGAGAGTAGAAACTTTGAAATGGTTATAGATATTATTGAAAATGAGATCAGATATTTGAGAAGGAATTTCTCAACATTTGCAGACAGAAGAAAGTATTCTATTCTATCCAATAAAATGGAAACGACGGTCATCATCTACTCAAAGTTTATATAGTAGAAAGATAGGAAACGCCCTCATATCTCTAGTACTAAAAACCGACTAGATTTTGGTCAGTGAAAACACGCTTGACATTTGAGATGGCGCTGAAAACGCACTGTCAATATAGTTTAATAACAGTTTTCTGTTTTATAATTGAAGGGCGCGAAATTCGAATTCTATTCCTAGTATTTCATGTAGTATTCCTAGAATTTCAATATCGACTTTGTTGAGATCAGAAAATCATCCTGAGCGACAAAAAAAAATATGGTTTTCTTTTGTGGTCAGGATGTTAGTTTTCATCTGTTTGAAATCAATGTAATACGCTTTTGGATGTGCTATATTTTTATTTGCAATTTATAAAACATTTAAAAAAATCTGAAATTATGGACAACAAATAGAGCTTTGACTAGGACACGAAAGTATATGGTGATCTGCTATAATAATAATAATAACATTTATTTTCATAATCGAAATATATTACGAAAAGAAAATAGGTCAAACATGAGAAAAAAGAAATGACAAAAAAAATACTGCAATAGGATCTCATACACCCAGATAAGAATTGCATCCGAAATACTCTGCTATGTTGTAAGGTTCCAAGTCAGTTAGGAGTTTCCGAGTTTCTCTCTTGAATTTACTAGTATCTGTTAGAATCTGGAGTTC
Source organism: Coccinella septempunctata (assembly GCF_907165205.1). Lineage (NCBI taxonomy): Eukaryota > Metazoa > Arthropoda > Insecta > Coleoptera > Coccinellidae > Coccinella > Coccinella septempunctata. The sequence goes on along the minus strand of NC_058190.1, from coordinate 3,935,686 downwards.
TTTTGGAAGCTTATTGAAGAGTGAGAGGCACATATATTCTACATTTTTTTGAGACAGTGTGAGAGAGCATTTCGGAAGGTGAAATGTCAAAGGTGTTATTTCTTTGCAATACGTTGTTTCGAATTGATAAACTTAATTGGATTTGTACATAATAAGAAGCAATATTCGATTTACATACAAATTTCAGATCTCTATATACTATTCATTTCCCCTCAATGAGCTTCTCATGCAAGAGATGCTTCTTGCATACAAATACAACAATTTACGTAGACAGTTGTCAATTAACTGGCAGTAAAATGTTCACTTCACATGGTGAAGTCAGTGGTGTTTGTTGAAGTCATTGTCTTAACGGAGCACTGAAAGTAAAAATCAATGAAAAACCGAGTCATACAGGGTGTTTCATGAGTCGTTGGCCATAGCCTAATGGTGAATACAGGTCATCCAGGACTTCCATAAAACTTGCTTTTTTTGTATCCTAAGGCTGTTAGTTTCGGAAATATGGGGTGATTAATGAATATTAGCCTAAATTTGCGATAGCCATAACTCTGGACTGCAAGGTCCGGTTTCGATCAAATTTTATGGGTTTGGCTCTTCCAAACGGTTCATGAAATATCAATATTTTCAGAATATCGTGATTTTTCATTAGTGTCCCAAAATTTATATTTTTTACATCCCTTACAGAAATGTTGTTATTGCCATGAATAATTACATAATTTTTTCTGAGAAATTCAATTCTCACTTTGCATGACACATTTGCTCAAGGGAATAGGAACCGGACGAATTCAAATTTTATGTCATTTTTTTCGAAATACGGTCCTGTTTTTATTCCTTCGATGATATTATTCATTGTCCTTAGCCGCGATTCTGAGTTATTTCAAATTATGTTCAACTCTTCTTCATTTTAAACCCTCAGCACATACTGAGTGTTCGTAAGAAAGTGTTCAAAAGTACGCAAAGTCGAGCTGTGAATTCTTTTGAAATTACATATTGAATTTAGATAGGTATAAATGATGTAAACCATCGTGGAAAGTATAATCCGTAAGTGTACTTGTTTCATTACGCACATAAATATTAAAATTTATTCTTCTACAATGAAAATGTAGGTACTATCATGAGATGTTATAAATGGAGTGCTTCTATCTCGACAGATCTCCTAGCGCTTAAAATTAGATTATTTATTGTCCTTCTTATCATATCGGGATTTTGTTTAACTTCTGGACAGGCTTCTTCTATCCTCTGCTGCAAATGCTCCCGTGAAGTCAGAAGTGTCTGTCACTTCTTCACACACACTCAGTGAGAACTGAGAGTTTAAAATGAAAAAGAGTTGAACAGAATTTTAAAAAATTTATATTCTCGACCGACGACAATGAATAATATCACCAAAGGAATAAAAACAGGACCGCGTGAATTCGTTCGTTTCTTTTATTGTTGTTTTATGAAAAGAAATAAAAAGGTTATGGTTTTTCGGAAGAATAAATTTTAATAGTTTTGTGTGTTATGAAGCAAATACACTTACGGATTATATTTTCCAAGATGGTTTACATCATTTGTATCTAAATTCAATATGTAATTTCAGAGAATTCACAACTCGACTTTGCATACTTTTAAACACTTTTTTACGAACACTCAGTATGTGCTGAGGGTTTAAGTGAAAACTGAATTCTTTAGGAATGTTATGTAGTTTTTCATGGCAGTAACGAAATTTCTGTAAGGGATGTGAAAAATATAGATTTTGGAGCTTGAATGAAAAATCATGATATTTTGAGTACTGCCCTGAAAATATTGATATTTCATCATCCGTTTGGAAGAGCTTACTGAAGTGAACATACCCATAAAATTCGATCGAAATCGGACTTTGCATTCCAGAGTTATGGCTATCGCAAATTTAGATCAATATTCATGAATCATAACGTATCTCCGAAACTAATAGCCTTAGGATACAAAATAAGCAAGTTTTCTGAAAGGCCTGGATGAGCTGCATTCACCATTGGGTTGTGGCCAACGACTCATGAAACATCCTGTATATTACGAGTTTTAATACTTACGTTTCCATTTTCCTTAGTAAAGTAAGAACATTGATTTCGGAAATCCATTTTATTATTTGTAATTTATAATTTTCGAACGATATTTTTTAAGGTTTCCACCAAGAAATTAGACACAAATTTCAATAATCAACAACTAGAAGGAGCTAGATAAACAAAAAGCTGTACGAGAATCAAAACATTCAAAACCTCTTTGATCAAAATGGCTGCGAATGGCTCTCAAATTAATATTCAAACCAGTCTCAGAAACACATTTGAAACACAGATGGAGGAAAAGTGTAGTTTTGACTACCTGACAACGATGTTATCCGAGCAATTTCTGATGTAATGCCATTGATAAAATAAATAGACCAAGATGTCATCAATGGTGCTATACTCCATTCACTTTTATTTTAGCACTCGGTTGGCCATGGAAATTTGACACATTCTACTCTGTATTGTACGAAAATGTGGGGTTATAACACTTGTCAAAATATTCTTGGGTTTTAAATATGTTGTCTCTTCTACGTAAAAGTCTCAGTAATTATCACAATTTTATCACAATGTCGAATCACTTCGGAAAATATGAAATTGAAAATATGTGACGAACATAATTGACGTTTATATAATACAAACTGATTAAAGGTATACCAAATCTAGTTATTTGCATGGAAAATACAAGAGATCAATTTTTGAATATATTTATTTCTGTTATGGAAGAAAATTGAATTATTGACACATCATATGCAGTAGCTTGAGGAGAGTTAATGTTGGTCATTTTCTTTGGCTGAAGGTTGAATACGATACATAAGTTGAAGATTTGAAAAAAATCAACCCGAAGATGAAATGCATCTGATACAGTGGTTGGCACCATGTGTATCTTTCGAAGGAATTAACAGATAATTAAAAGAATGTTAAATTCTTCAACAAAAAATCATCTTGCATCAATGTCAAGTCAAAAGAATTAATGGAAGTTTCAAGGCAAGAGGGACTTCGCCTTTAAACAAAAATTTCAAATATAACATGAATTAACAATTAACAGGACAACTGTGTGTTTTTTTTATATATTGATGTGATGATTAGATATTCATTGATCAAGGCATTTACAATGTATAGGACAAGTCAAATGAAAAATGGAAACATTTAATTTCTCGAACTTATTCTACTATGACATTCATTGAAAATCCTGTTTTAATTTTTTGCATTCGTTCACTCTTGATTAAAATTTTCAAATGCCGACACTTTTTTGAGTATTCCAATAGAAGGAAATTCTTTGTCATCCTCTTCATTCACAATCTTTCTGATTGTAGAAATGTTCAGCTAAAATATAAGTCGTTTAGATGCAGATGACACATTAAATAAATTCGCTTACATTGAATATGTTTGCTACTGTCTGATATATTCTAGATATTAGAGTATCCGGGTTACCTACTACTTGAATGTGCGGACCAGAATTCTAAATAACACTTCCTGAAACCCTGTCTTCTGTCTTTTTCAATCACTTTCAGCATTTTTGTAATATTAATTGGTATTAGTTGCGACCAAAGATTAAAGAGAAGAAAGATAGGAAACGCCCTCATATCGCTAGTACTAAAAACCGACTACATTTTGGCCAGTGAAAACACATTTGACAATGAGATGGCGCTGAAAACGTATTATCAATACAGAAAAACTGTTTAATAACAGTTTTCTGTTTTATAATTGATGGGCGCGAAATTCGAATTCTATTCCTTGTATTGAATTTCAATATTGACCTTGTTGAGACCAGAAAACAAAAATCCTGATCGACAAAACAAAAGTATGGTTTTGTTTTGTGATCAGGATGTTAGTTTTCATCTGAACAATGTTTGGAATCGATTGGTATCAATGAAATACGCTGTTGGATGTGATAAATTTTTATTTGCAATCTATAAAATATTTACAAAAATTTTAAATTATAGACAACGAATAGAGATTTGACTAGGATACAAGAGTATATGGTTATCTGCTATGGGTACGTAAAAGGGGTTTTTTCTGTGAAAACGTTTCGAATTAATAAAGTGATATGAATTTGTACAATTTATTTCAGAAATTAATATGAACCAATATTCAATTTACCGTCATAGGATACACATTTCCGTTACTTACATATTATTTACAAAATTTTCAGAACCACAATTGAAAAAAAAAACTTACAAAGGTATAAAAGCCTTGTATTCAAGCCCGTCAGTATAATTTCTTCATGCTTTTTCATGATTGCTTCATGGTATGGTCTCTTTATGACACAATATACAAATTGATTGACGAATGAACACTCACAGAAGGTTTCATAAAACTTTGACCAACTTTGACTTTCCAAACAACAATTTGACAGTCGCCCGATTTCCAAATCGAAATCCATAAAACTTTTGCATTTCTGAATATATTGAAGGCAATTGAGAATCTTTGAATGGACGTGTAAAAGTCATAATTTCGCCTAAATGAGCCCTTCATGTAAGGGATGCTTCCTGCATACAACAATTTACGTGGATGAACAGTTCTCAATCGACTTTACAGTAAAATGTTCATTGCACATGGTGTAGTCAGTATTGTTTGCAGGCCTTTACGCTCTGAAAATTTTATCCACTTCGTAGCACTGAAAACAAAAATCAATGAATGACCGAGCCACATGTTACCAGTTAATACTTACATTCCCATTTTCCTTAGTAAAATTCGTTTTATTTGATCCACAGTTCTTCACCATACAATAATTTTCGAACGATATTCTGAGGTTTTCGCCAAAAAATTAGACAAAAATTTCAATAATCAGCAGCTAGAACGGGCTTGAAAAACAAAAGGCGATACGAGGTTGTCTATGGATACGAAAATCGAAACATTCAAAACCTGTTTGATTAAAATGGCTATATAACTCTCGCAAAATTTCATATTTCCCTCGAATTAAAATTTTAACTAGTCTTAGGGCATTAAAAACACATTTGAAACACAGATGGCGCTCACATCACTCTAGTCGCCTTGTTTCCTATCTTTCTACTCTATAATCTTTGAGTTGTGGCAACTGCGTTGTGACATCAACGACATTTCATGATTGCTCCATTCTAGTTACAAAAACTTGAGAAAATTATTTCATGACCAACCGAGTGCTGAAATAATAATTATTGTTTCAGGTTATTTTACTCAGTGTGCGAACCCTTCATATAATCATCAAGTACGCCCTCCATCTCTACGACATGCGTCACGAAAATGCCCTTCCAATAGTACCCAACGAGGAAAGTAAGGTTTGGGAACGAAGAGGTCCAGTCATCTACTACACTGAATTGAGTTTCGAGATGATCGCCTTAGTCATCGATTTCGTGCATCACTTGCACATGCTGATTTGGAGCAACATTTTCTTGTCTATGGCCAGCCTTGTCATATGCATGCAGATGAGGTATCTGTTCCAAGAAATTCAAAGGAAGTACAAGAAGCACAGGAATTATGTATGGGTCAGGAACCATCTAGAATTGAAGTGAGTATACAGAAAATTTATTTTGCTTTTTTTATTATTGTTGATAATAAACTTCTGCGATCTAGAATAAGATCCACAAACATCATAATCCCCATTGATGACTTCACTTTTTTTTTCTTTTTCAGTTATCCCATGGCTACTTCTGCTGAGTTGACCGAAAATTCCGACAACTGTGCAGTCTGTTGGGAGAAAATGGAGAGTGCACGTAAACTTCCTTGTGGTCATCTATTTCACAAGTAAGTAATACTCCTTATATAAACTGCTCGTCAAAATTTAACAGTCCTGAATTAATCTGTGTTTTCTCTTCAGAAAACCTCAATTTCTTTCTGAAATGAGTTTTTCAGGTTGAATTAACAAAGTGATGTTTTCACAATAACAAAAGTACTATATTTGTAAAAGTGTAGAATTTTACGAAAAACCGAGAAATTCTGTAAATTTCAAAAATTCAGCCCTTTTGTTAAATTTCTTCTTCTTTGTGCCTCACTGTGGAAGGCTTTAATAAGTTCATCCTCTCCAGACTTCCGAAGATTCTTCATTAGAAGATTCACTTTTTCCTATATAAAGATTTCAACAATCTTCTCTAGCATAAATAATCAATTTCGTTGAATGGAGATATCGTAGAAGGGAAGTCTGAAGTCAAATATCTGGAAATAACCCTAGATCGCATAGCATAGCATTCTGTGGAATAAGCATATTCAAACTACTGCAAGTAATGTGATAAGAGCTTTAAAGGCGTGAAGAAATCTAGCCCGTACTGCTTGGGGTTGACTTACGTCATTACTGTGAGACCCATAATAACCTATGGGCCAGTAATCTGGTTTGCTAAAGCAGAGCAGACGGAAATATTACAAAGGCTTGTCTGTGCGTGCATCACTGGAACTACGAGAACGTGTCCAACTGGATCAGTTGAGGTCATCACAGATCTTACTCCTCTTCATCTAGAGATAGATAGGGTAGCCAATGAGACCATTCTTTGATGAGAGACCAGGGTGGGCAAAATCGTTGTCTACTAAGGGAATCTCCAGAACTATAGCAGCTAGAAGAAAACGAATGACACATTTCCGAGCTCTTTTTCAGAGAAACAAGGAATAATGAAAACCGTAGCCACCTACGATTCTTCGTTTTCGAGTTATTAACAGAAAATGAAATTTTGACTATTTCGAAAAGTTCTCATAACTTTTGTCTTCGAAGTTACAGATCTGTACCTTAAATCTTCTACGGACAAATTTTTACGTAGAATCCACTGACGAGCTCAAAATATTTTTTCATCTCGAATCATAAGGCGAAATTTCGTTTTTTTGAAGGAAAACTTTTATTGAATTTTTTATTTTTGGAGAAAATCTTTGTCGGTAGATTCTACGTATAAAGTTGCCTAAGAAGATTCAAGTTTCAGATCTGCAACTTCAGAGACAAAATGTGAACTTTTCGAAATCGTCAAAATCTCAATTTTCGTTAATAACTCAGAATCAAGAAATGATAGTTCGGTTCTGTTTTCAGATATGATTTAGTCAGGAAAAAAGAGCTCGAGAATATTTCATCCGTTTTCTCTAACTAGTGATGTTATGATTGAAAAATTAGGCATTGGGAGAATATATTTAACGCCATGTAAAAGGGGAGAATGGGAAAATGGATACACCACCCAAAATTTCAAAATTAGTACCACTAAATGGTTCAAAAACCACGATAGGGGTTGGCGCTGGTACGTACAGGGCAAGTACCAAGTGTACACTGTCGTTGAGCTCCTGTTCGAGGGATTTGCAGGCAGAATACTCGCAATTGGGAATTCCAAACAAGCGATACACCCCCTGGTGTCAATTTTTGTAGGTAAAAAGTTAATGCACTTTTGTTTGTTTACATCGAGGAACGGAGAATATTTTGGTGTTTCAATAAAAGTTTTTATATATCTTAATCTGTTGAAAATATCTTAATCTATCCCTTGACAATGGCGAGAGCTTAGTTTTCATAATTTGCATCCTTTGAACAAATCTCCGATTACGACCTTCTTGTGAAGATGTTGGTTTTTACTATTTTCCACGATGAAATGAACGTTTAAGGACATATGTATCTTGTCCTTATAGCACAGTAAAGTTTTTGTACATTTCAAATTGGTTGCTAAGAACGGAAGGTGAATTAACTAACCTGTAAATGTATATAACCTCAAATAAAGGATTTATACAAAAAACAAATCTGTTTCCCCAGAGAGGACTTTTTCACCTAGTAAGTTGATAAACATATGAATATCGATAACATTCACACAAAATTCATTTAGAAAATGATTTCTGATTTCCAGTTCGATTTGGACAAGTTTTCTTAGCATCAATATTGCAAATTTAGTCATTGTATATAGTGGAGAAGGCAAGATATCATAGTTGTAGCTCTCCACATAATCGATTTCCTTCTATTATGATCTTGAAAAGAGCCAAGAAGTTCGGATTCAAAAAATATTTTTTTTATCAGCTGATTCAGAACATGGTCGGAATTTTTTTTATAAATACTAATACTTCATGACATTTATTGACCTGAAATTCATAGCAATTGAATCCAGTTTCGACAACCAATCTTCAAAATCGAAAAAAAAACAACTATAAACTGACAAAAAGGATTTATTTGGCAAAACTCTCCAAATCCCCTTTAAAAATGACAATGAGTGCATTAACTTCTTATTTCGAACTGTCATCACCATGTCTCTGCAATCTAAATTTGAATACAGTGAATCTAACGAGACAGTGGCGACAATTGGAAATTTAGCGAGAATATGGCGGCTTAGAAGCACAGATTTCAATGCTATGTTCTCTAATTCGGAATGCGGATTGGCTCACGTCACGTCACGTGACCAAATCCGCCATATTCTTGCTAAAACTATGAAAAACGAGACCACAATTGTCGCCACTGTCCCGTTAGAGTCACTGTACATTTGAATTCCCAATAGACTGATGCTTAGACATAAACCAGGAAAGAATGTGACATACGGCCGTTTTCAATAACCTATCCAAGATAAGGGATAGATCGCTATCTCCAGTTTGTCTGCCTATCTATTCTTGGTTTGCATTTCACAATTATGGTTTGACGTTATCTATCTCGAGGCAAGGATAGATAGGGATCTACTCAGCTCAGACCACAGAACACTAATATAAGACCTCACATTATTAATTCATTTCTAGTGTTTGAGATATTGGAGTGTGTTAGAAACTAGAAAGTGTAAATATTTGAAGATTATGTATAAAAAGTTAATCGTGTGTGTATGACTGAATACCCGTATGCACCGTTTCATTGAACGAGCTTAATTCCTTAATGTCTTTTTTCCCATAGAGATTCTATGCTTAAACGTCGTTCAATGAAAGGTGCATACGGCAATAAATACATCACAATAATTGTTGGTCGAGATTCTGAACCACGCAATCATAGATTAAGGTGGTGTAGATAGGAAACTCTCACCAGAGACAACAACGAGACGGTCAACTCCTTCACTAAATTTGTCCGATTCAGGCTATGTCAATCATCTTTGTCTATTTCAATGGAAATAACATAAATCTATCTTTGTCTAACATCAACGGCCCTGAATGTAGAGGCGCTGCATACGGTTTTGCTGGCGTTGCCAAATGTATAAATATAAACTGCCATTGCGAGATAATTAACAAAATCAATGTTCCATTTCCAATGGCGAAAGCGCTATTCTATGTTCATCAGTCCACGTGCAAATACTTGTGGCAACACGGAATACAGCTACACATGCGTCAACTGAGTGACAGTGGTTTGAAATTTAAATTTTGTGAGACTTTGTTTGTGACAAATTATTCTTTTAAAATGGTTAAATGTTTTATTTGTGGAGCTGGAGAAGATGAAGTTCCAAAAATGCATCGATTTCCAACTAATATTAACAAGTAAGTTGAAGATATTTATACCATAAATAATCAACTATGTAGTGGCAAAGAGGACAGGGGAAATAAAAATCCTCAATGAGATGCCGACGTTTCGACCTTTATTTCTGGTCAGGACACGAATACCAGTGATGAATGATATTTATATCAGTGATAACTGTGAATACAATGTTGTTTTTTATATTTTCAGATCCAAAATCTGGCAAGAAAAATTAGGAATGAGATTCATGGGAGAGAATCTCCGAAATTACAGAATATGCTCTAAACATTTCACTCTAGAATCATACACAGATTCTATAAATCATAGACTGCTCAGAGATGCAGTTCCAATGCAGTTCTTCAATAAATCACTCGCTTCGACTTCTGCAACGCCAGTTGAAGAAGTCGAAGAAAGCAGATTTATTGTATCTGAAAGTAGCAATGATATGCCAATCGAATCTGATATCCCAAATATTATTGAATCAGGTATGTTTTAAATCAGGACCGAATCTCTAGACTCTAGTGTATAAAACGCCACGATTCAAAAAAAACTTTGGCGCCCTTTTTCTTTTGTTTGTATGCTGTTATCAAGAATATTTCAATGTGAGAGGAATTGAAAATTTTCAAAAACTGTAGGTATATAAAAATTGAAGTTCACATTGTTTTTAGATGCAGAGGGGTCCTCTAATAGTATACAGTTGGATCAGCCACAAACACCCAAACGAAGAGGCAAAATTTTCAGAGATATAGAAAATTTCTCCATAATACACTCTTCACCTAGGAAAAAGAAATTGGTGAGAATCATCCAACAAAAAGAAGACCACTTACGGAAACTCAAAAAACAGTGTAGACAAAAGTCTAAAACTTTAAGGAGCGTTTTAGAATTGTCTGATGCCCCAGAGGTTCGAAATTTATATGAAAACATGCCTAAAACATCCTGGAATTTCATGATGTCTCAATTGAGATGTTCGAAAGTGAAGGGTAAAAGAGGCAGAAGATGGACTTTGGACGATAAAATTATGTCTCTATTATTATTGAAGAAAAGTCCCAGATGCTACAAATTGCTGAGCTCCTTTGTTGCGCTTCCTTCACGTAACACTGTATTGAACTTGCTCAAAAAGGTGCCATTGAATGCTGGAATAAATAAAAACATTTTTGAGCATATTAATGAAAACATAAAAGAGGACCTTGATCGCTGTTGCGTGTTGCTCTTTGATGAAATGGACATCAAAGAAAACTTGTACTACGATAAGGGCCAGAAGAAAATCATTGGCTTTGAGGACTTTGGAGGAGAAAGAAGTGGAAAACAGGCTGCCAGAAAAGTTCTAGCCTTTATGCTTGTGGGACTAAACCGTAAATGGAAGCAACCTATAGCGTATTACTTTACCCACAAGAGTTGCAGTTCGGAAATTCTTAGAAATTGTCTATTTGATGTCATCAAAGCTGTTACAAACGTAGCAAAATTAGACATTGTTGCAACTATTTGTGATATGGGTGTTAACAATGTCAAGTGCCTGAAAGAATTGGGTGTGACAACTCAAAAACCATATTTTATATATGGAGCCAAAAAATTTTTTATTATGTACGATGTCCCTCATTTATTAAAGCGTACTTATGCTTTATTCAGGAAATACAATGTATTTCTCAACGTTCAAATAGAAGAAAGCGTTACAACTATGGAGGCCAAATTCTCGCATGTTCGTTGGGCTTATGAGCATGACAAGGCATCTCCTTATGTCTTCAGGTCCCTTCATAAGCTGAAAGACAATTTTTTTGACCCAATCATGAAGTATGCCATGAAGGTTAACATAGCTGCACAAGTAATGAGTAGAACTGTGTCAGCATATTTGTACTCGATGATAAGAAATGGTAAAATTAATTTCAAATTTATCATTATATTTTTTCATCGAATATCAATTTTTAGGAGCAATGCAACAGGAGTGTATTGCTACAGCCTCATTCCTGATGGAAGTGGATACGCTGTTCGATAGTTTTAATGGGAACACCAACCAGTCAGGAAAGGAGTTGAAATGTAATATTACTGAAAACTCTCCTCATAATGAATATTGGCCAAAAGCTTTGCAAATGGTGAAGAGTTGGAAATTTAAAAGGCTTTCAAAAAGCGGGCAGGTCAAGCAAAGTACACCACCATCTCAAATGGGTTGGATTACATCTCTGAATGCTATCAGGGGAATCTGGGCATATGTGCATTCTAAAGGATTCACAGTATTGCGTCCAAGGTCTCTAAATCAAGATCCTTTAGAGAACCTATTTGGATGCATCAGATATGGATCAGGATGTAATGATAATCCCTCTGCTTTTCAATTTGTGGGTAGTTTGAAAGCCCAAATTTTAAACAATCTAATTCATTGTTCCACTCATTCAAATTGTGAGAAGGACAATAATGATCTTCTCAGCAATTTAAAATCATTTCTGGAGAAAGATGAGAAAGAAGGAGAATATCAACCTAATGAAGTTGAAGTCATATGTATGCCAGAAATATCAACAGAGGAGACGGTATCCATAATTGAAGCAGATGTGAATGGGGGCCGTGCAGAAACTTTTTCAGTAGCTTATGTTGCTGGTTTCATTTTGAAAGGCATCTATAAGAAAATAACGTGTACGGGTTGTTCTGCTCTATTGTCATCAGATGTTTTGGAGGCACACAACATGTTCATCTGGAACAAGGAATGGTCAGATGATAAGAGGAGTTTGTATTATCCAAGTGTTGTATTCACAATATCCATTGCACAAGGTATAGCTTCTTTGGAGAATTTTATGGTGGATAACTCTAATATTTCTGACCTTCCATATCATGCCTCTAAATTTGTTCATAATCACATTGATTTTTCATGGTTAACATGTGAACAACATTGCGAACAGATAGAAACTATAACAGTGCAAAGTATTGTAAATATTGGAATAGTCTGGTGGGTTAAAAGGGAAAACCAGAAATTTAAAAACCAAAAAAATGCTATAATCAAATCGAAAAAATTGATGAAAATGAAGAATATGTGAAGGTCATTTGACCTATTTTGTTGTTTATACGTCACTTGCTTTATATTTTACTTGTTTTGTTTTATATTTCCCTTTTTTAATACTTCAATTGTTCTCCTATATGTTTGTTATTAGTTTCATTCAAATTCAAATAAATCGTAAAACCACCATTCGAAAAGTTGTATTTCCTTCCAAAAATTTTCACGCAGCCATATTGATAGCGAAATTGTTTGCCAATTGATTATAATAATCAACATGGCAAAAATTTCAGCATCAATTTTATGGTTGCGCGAAATTGCTCCCATACTTCAAAACAAGAAAACAGTAATACACAAAAGAATAATTCATAATTCCCGCGCTAAACGCTACACCAGTGCCTTTGGCGCCATCTACAAACAGGTTCGATGCTGTGAGACAAGGATGCAAAACATCGGACGAAATATAGTGGGGAGTTGGGCGTCTCGTTGTTGTCTCTGCTCTCACAATATTTTGAAACATTGTTCACCGCGACCTCTGGTGGACTGGGGTGAAGCTTGAGTAGATCTGGTTTTGAAAAAAAAGCTGTGTGTTGTCAAACAAAAAGAACGAGTATAATTTCTGTGCTTTCAGTATATCCTCCATACATTGCAGGAAATTCGAGTTGTCCTTGTCCATGTGAACGAAAGAAAACTACTTGACAATTTATTCGTATTCATTGAACTAAAGAAAGAAGTTAGTTAGTTAGTTAGTTCAATGTTCGTATCAAATAATATAAACACCAATGTACTGGTATTTAGTTCAGATGAAACATCAGTAGTTTAGTATTTTTAGGATAGGAATAAATCACCGCAGTAGTATTCTTTCATTCGCATAATTTTCAACGTAAAATAATGCAAAGGAAAAAATAAGGATAATAGGGCATTCTTTATTGTATTATTTTATTAATTGCATGGATCAACAAGTAATAAAATATACTCTATCAAGCTGCATTCACAATCAATTCGCGGGCCGAAGTGCACTTCGGCACGAAATTTACCATTCGCAATAATCTTGGAACCAAATACTCAAATGAATCAAAAATGTAACTGATCAAAACATAAGCATCAGCATCATCTATAGCCGGCACGAAATTCCTTGCCGAAGTGATAGTTTGCAACTTGCAAGAAATTTTGTCTTGAATTTCATTGTGAATGGTAACGGAGAACGCCATCTGCTAAGCTTCCGTGGCGAAGTGCACTTCGGCCCGTGAATTGATTGTGAATGTAGCTTAAAGGTTTATTTTTTCGTTTATACCAGGAGTCCAGTCTTACATTCGAACCATTTTAGTAGGTATAGGAAAGTTTTTCATGATAAGCTATTTCACAGTCGCCACAATCGTAATTTTCACGTAGAATTACGCCTTCTCCAGCACGGGAATGAATTTTTTTTTCTAATCGGATATCCGGAAATATAGTTTGATTTTTTCCTTTTTGATATTTACTCTTACCGATACCTTATTGATCAATAGTTGAAAAATATTAAAATTGAGTCATTTCATAAGTGAGTAAAATTGGTAGTATCGTTCGTTACAACTTCAATGTATCGAATGTTAACAAGTCCATTTGAAAATGCATAATTCAATAGGTACCTAAAAATAAAACAGTTAACTAAAAATGTTCTTCGCATTACCTGAAGGGGATGAAAAAAACCTCACAAAATTATAGGAATAATAACTCGCTGCCTAAACTAGGATATATAAAATATTTTCAAACATTTCAATTCAAAAAAATTAATCTTCAAAATTTCAAATGACAGAACACAAATCTCTCCTTCACCTGTGAATGAAGTTGAAGGTTGAAGGAAATCTACTTTTTTCCAGCGTCATCTATTAATTGTATATTGAAAGAAACACTCATTAATTCACCCCAGGTTAAGAGAGGGCGCAAAAAAACGGTTTCGTCTCGTAGTATGGAAGTTTCCAATCTACATAACTTTAATCTATGCACGCAATACTTGAAAATGAATTCCTCAACCGTGAGTACCTTCAAATAAAAGCGCCGTTGTTATCGATATTCATTTTTCATTAATTTCAAGTTCTGAAGGCAATGATTTTTTCAGCCTAAATCAAAATCAATGACTAAAGAAAGGCCATGCGTTTGGTAGAATTTGTAGCAGCTGATGGGGTTATTACCAGCAGAGGAGAGTTGGAGATGATTGACCGAATCCTTCAACTCTTCGGTTTCAATTTTCCCACATCGCGCCCTCAAATATGGATTAATTAAATCCAATATTTCACTCACAGCACCTTTGCTCAGTTGAATTCTACATGTGAACTCGTAATCATTCAAAATAATCATGTAATCAACTCGTGCTTTATAAATTTTTTGTATTATGGTCTCTTCCAATTCACTTTCAACCATATCTAATAATTCCATGTCGCTGTCGTCGCTACTCAAATAATCCATTTTTCAAAGTTAATTACAATTCAATTGTCAAGAAAACAGCACTGAAATGCACCCTGATAACAATTTCCAATGCTTATCTCTACCCCTTACTTACAATCGATGGTTTACTTCAAATTTCTTTGAAATGCAGATAGGCGCATATACAGGGTCTTTCACGAGGAACCTCACCCATATTTATACGGGAAACTACTGAACGTATTTTCATGAAATTCAGCACTTATAAGTATTTCACGGTGCTGATGAAATCTAAAATATTTTCAAGGCATGAGCACCTCCGGTTTTTCCGGAAATGACGTCAACTTCTGTTTTTCAAATTAGAACACCATTTTTTTATTGCAGAAATAGATTCCTCAAAAAATTTCAAGTTATTTTGATGTAACATTTTTCAGTTTTGGTTGGAAAATTCTCTCTGAGCGGGAAAATTCGAAAAAAAAATCGAAAATAGAGCTCCGCTGAAACAAGAATAACTTCGAGGTTTTTGGATGGAAAATTTTCATTTTTGGGATTTTTCAAGATGTAAGATTGATGTATCCACTTTAAAAATCGAAATCGCGATTCATGATACAGGGGGTGAAAAAATCGCTTTCAAAGTTAGGGATGACAAAATCGTGAAAAATCAATTTTTTCAAATTAGAACCCCATTTTTGTATGGCAGATATTGAATCTACGTTAAAAAATAATGTGAGTGTATGCATCCCACCCTTGCCCTAAAGTGGATATTTTTTGAGTTATTCACAAAAAAGCCCTTCCAGATACTGGAGTTCATTGAAACTCTAGAGCTGGAGGGAGAGTTGTAGATGGCGCAGTTGTGAGGCACAATAGACCTTAAGCTGGAGTGGAATGTAAACACCCCTTTCCAAACTATAAGTAATCGAAATCCTCGAGTCACTCATGAAATTAACAGTTTTTCCTTCCTGCTGTAATGTACATGGGAATTGTTATATGATTTTTTTCAACCAGTATTAATGCTAGTTTTTCATTCCACAGCACTTGTCTTCTATCTTGGCTCGAACAAGATACAACTTGTCCGACATGCCGTATGGCATTGAACATACAAAATCCTGCGGTCGCAAGGATAGAATCGCCTGATTTACAAATGGATCCACCACAGATTGTGAGAAGACAGTTGAATCATTTTTTTCATTTCGATGGTGAGTTCAGAAAGTCACGATCAATCATTTCATTATTTTTTTCGCAACCGTCTCGTAAATGACATTGTTGATATGATTCATCGAATAAAATCATTTTGGGTGATCTATGGGCAGGTTTAACGATAACATAGACGCAGTATCTCATTATGACAACGCGTGTCGTGTGACATTTGTTTGTATTTTTCCCTTTCATCGTACAAAACTACTACAAAAGAAATATTGTACGTAACACGCCTACGGCTTGTTCTGGAAAGTTTCTACGCGTCTGTAAAATATCACTTTCGGAGATCGTTACATAGATTACTTATGTTGTACGTTTTGTTTGCAGGGTCGAGGTATGTTTCTTGGTTACCAAGCTTTTCTGTGGAAGTGAGTCACGCACAGCTCGTCCGACAAGAAACAATGGCTTCTAACTCACAACTGGATGCTATGGCAAGACAGGTAAGTTGATATAAGGCAGAACGATTCAGAACGAGAGGAAAATTCAGAGACTATATGTAATTATGTAACGACCAAGCCAAATTTGCGACATATATTCTTCATTAATCTTGGGAATGAAATGACGTAACCTAGCTTTACTGCTGACATTAGTTTTAACGAATTTTTGTGTGAAATGGAAGATTGATTTATGATTAAATAAATTTTCTATATAAATATTGAAATATATAGAGGATGTAGAAAACATGTTCCACAAGGACCCCCCGTTACTTCTATTGATTGTTTTCAGTAACATTCAATCCTAAATGAGTTTAGTAACTTACTTTATCAGCCTCTATTTTTAAAAACCAAGACAAATTTGAGGTTGAAAGAATTTTAGTTACATAGGGACTGATCAAAATTTTGATCTGAACCGTTCGACAAATTTTATGTCTTTACAATTACGAGGCTGAACTTGAACGACTTGTGTATTCCCAGTTCATTTTCAATCCATTTAAATTTTGACTGAGATAATATACCTTTTTATTATAACTCCTTACCTCATATGATTTTCACCATATAATCTGTGTTTAGTTCGAAAAACAAAGGTAATTGAGAACCTTCAGTCCTTTTCCAACACAACAGTTCCTACAATTGCAATCGAATGTGTTAATTACATTCTCGTGATCAAAGATCCTTTATGTATTAACTATAAAAGTCTAGTTTCTTTACACTTTAGTCTTGCTTATATCGATCAAGTACATGGTGAAATAATTGATCCTTGATACTTACAGCTACAAGAGACTCAAATGGCTCACAATGGAGAATTCTCCTCAATTTGGGTTATCACAGCGTATCCTAGTTTAAACTGAATAATTCTAAGTTTCATTCATGAAATTTTCAAATACACCACGGAAACCATTCAAAACCATTCTTCAAATATGAGGTTTTAAAATTTCAATCGCTTCGTCTCCAGTTCACTATTCGGCAAGAGCGCCTACTAGAAAATAAAAAGAACAATGGCTTGTTTATAAAATAACAGCTGTTGATTTACACCCATCATGAGGCGCGTACTCACTGGCGAGCCTCAACAGCAACCGGCCAAAATTCCATAAAATTTAACGACCTTTCTCGTTCGTCGCAGACTTCATAGATATCCATCTTTGTTTATCTTATCAAGATAGTGTATTTGTTTTCCTTTATTATCAACGCATATTTCAGTCGATGTTGTCAACTTGTGCCTAAAGCCCGTTTGTAACAGCCGAGAATTCTCTACCAAATTTTGGTAAGAAAACGGCAGAGATTATTTTGTATGCAACTGAACAGAGAATTCTACCCAAAGTGTGTATGTAACGGTAAAGAATTCACGGCGCATGAAATCTCGAGTAAATTTTCTAGAAAACTCTCGGCTGTTGCAAACGGGCTTTAGAAACGAAACGAAATACCCATTTTAATTTTTCATTTTCAAGTACTAAGACCCGTTTGCACCAAACGCACTTAGTGTTAAGTGTCCCTTAAAATGAACCCTTAACTTGAATTACGTTGCACCAACTGTTAAGTGACATTCAAATGCCTAAAGCTAGACTTAAATTAAAGCGCTTATGTAATGACCATTTAGGTATTTAAGGTCGGGATTCTAACCTAAAATAATTTGTTGAACTGGCTGCAGAACTTCCCATTTTTGATGGATTTTGAAAATTGAATGAATTCATTACTGCATGCCAAGCCTTTTCTTTTCGCTTTATTGTAATGCCATCAGTCTTTTTTAAGTTTCAATTTTGTGTCACAAATCATACTATAGTTAGCAACAAACTCTTTTCTTCTGTTGAGAAGTTGAGTGCCCTTCGTGAATTACCACCAATTGCTTGGCAATCATTCACCGTATTCGTACTAACAAGGACAATAAGGACATTTTCTTCACGTTCCTCTTCAACATTAATAAAACAAATTCGCACAAGAACTTACAAAGAAAGTGTGGTACTTATATAAACTTAGGTACCTTTTATTTGACAATCATTATCAATATAAATGCTAATTGAACAACAAAAAGTTGTTACTCTTTGATAATATTTTAATAATATTCTTGACACTGACTGACAGGACAATAAATTTAGGTTAATGAAATGACAACGATCATCGGCAATCGGCCAACCAATGAAATGGCTTTATTGGACTAGGATGAAGTTGCACCAAAATAAAAAACAGAAATATCACTAGATATAAAAACGTAAGGGCCCCTTACTTAAGATTTTGTTAAGCCACAGTCGTGCAACTGAGAATAAAATTAAGCGTCCATCAAAATAATTTTTTTTGGGAAACGGTTGAAATGGTTTTTTTCAAAATGTCACGTTTCAAAGATATTTCATAAAAAATACATCATTTTCGTCAAAAGGAATATTCCCTATTATCTCGTTCATTCACAAAATATTTCGGTATCGAAGCTATCATAAATTTCGAGTCGCATTTAAAAAATTTTGGGAATGTTTTCTGAGACATCGGAACTTTTCAGTATAAAAATTTGGTAACTCTGAAAAAACCTGATTATGAAAACCAATCATATATGGGCATAACAGAGGAGAATTAATCGAAGACAACTAAAACCAAAGTTTGTGGAGTTAACCTAACTCTTCGACCAAAACGAAACGATCGAAATAAATCGCTGGTGCAGCGGCAACGTAGCACAGTGTTGAAAACATACACTGTCAGAAATCGCTCGGTTTTGTGTTTTTTAAGTTTTGTATCGAGCTTTGTTCTATTCAACAGATATAAAATACGACACGTTCTGTTCATGTAATGGGCTACACCTGACGTAATCTATTCTGATCAGTTTCCCAAAAGATCCCACTCCGGATATCAATTGTTATGAAACACGTCAATCGATTTTCAATTACCACCATTTTTTTGCGATAAAATAAATGTAATTTCTCTCCAGGTTCAAGAGTTATTTCCAAATATGCCAATGTCTGTTATAACGGAAGATTTGAGGAGCACCAGATCAGTCGAACAGACTGTTGAAAACGTTCTCGATGGGAGACTCGTGGCTCCTCCTATATTTAGGGAACCGGAAACGATATCTGTCAGAAGACCCACGGGAATGATACATCCTTCAACTTTCTCCAACGAGGATATCAGTACGAAGAACTGGGAGGAATATACTGCAGAGACAGTTGAGAAGTGAGTATTTTTTAAGGTCACAGTTGGAAAACACATATTAAAATTCAAAATCTTCCATAGCGATGATACATCGAGTTTAGGAAGCAGATTCTCCAAGTCGTCACAGGAAAGGGAAAAGATCCTACAAAAACGCAAAGAAAACCTTATTCACAGGGCGAGGAAAAGGTACATTGAAAAACGTAGATCAACCCTGAGCCCTCATTCAGATTTGCAAAGTTGAATAGTGATTGATTCGATACATGCGGATAACTTTGTTGAGAGTAGAACGGGAGATTGCCGTCGACTAGAATGCGATAGTTTTATTGTACAAAAATGGCTGCTGAAAAAAAAAATGGGGTTTTTGATAAATTTTTTCGAAACCCATTTGATTCAATAAATATTGAAATTTTCAACTATAGGCTCAAACTTTGTGTTATTGATGTTGATTCGAAGTTATGAGTTATGATTTATGAGATAAATGAAAAACATTGGTTGGAAGTTCGTCTTAGGGCCGGTTTATTCATTCTCTCCATAAATTGTTCGTTAAATTTCGCTTGTCGAATTTGATGTTCAAATTCAAGAAACGAAAGATAACGAACAATTCATAGAGGGAATGAATAAACCGGCCCTCAGTCACTCAAATTTGGAATCTTTATCCAATTCTACAGAGATATTTCGATTTCATATTGATTATGTTGTAGAGATTTAATGAATTTTTTTTTTATTTCGACTGTAACTGGCTGGAATGGCCTTTTTTTTTCTCCACATACAAAACGTGAGCGATCTTCTTACCCAAACATCACATGCAGTATAAACATTGCCAAATGTGATTATTAGTTTTTAGGATACTAAACTAATCCAAGGTTATTATATTCATTCAAGAATTGTTTAGAGTGAGATAAAGCATTACTATTTTTATTTTACTTCTTATCAGACGTGTTGCTTATTCAATGACAAGTAAAATTATATTTTACTCAAAGATATTGCTTCATCTTTATAGTTCGTATTGTGTAGGCAACATTTATAAGCCTCTATATAGTGTGATGAAAAGTAACGCACAAAATTCATATCTTCTTTATTTAATATTTTGTAGAAAAATGCTCGAACAAATCAGCTATATTTTAGTCCAGCGAACACCACAAGTCGTCCTGTCATATACCATACAGGGTGAGTCAACAGTGCTAGAACGGTATAATGCGGGCTAACTTTAGGGCGATCTAAAAAATTGCAGAAGACTCGAAAACTTCGATATCCAATAAAAAAATACTTTTCATGATGCAATAAAACCATCATAATCATGAAATTTGTCAGAAAAGGAGGCCTACGTCAAAAAGGCACACAATTATATGGGGTATTTCCAAATAAGAATTGCATATAGGTTCAGAACATGACATGAAAATTGGATATTATCATTTGAAAGCAAAAATAATTTCATCTTATGTGCTGGTTTGAATCTCAGTCCAAAATCTCTAAGAGTCAACAAACCATCTGTTGACTCACCCTGTACAATTCGGTATCAGATCATCTTTGAATTTTGAGTGGAATTTTGAGCTTGATGTTTTAATATAAGAATTAGCAATGTGGATAATCCTGCCTAGAGAGCATTTTCGTTTGACATTTCCTTTCGAAACTTACGTTGAGTATTTAAGAATTTCAAATCGTCGCAATCCTTAAATGTCGCTTGAAATTGTTGTTCTTATATGTGGAAAAAATTCCGAGTAACAATCCTATAGCTCGACTGTAACGCCACCTACCGGACTCGATTATGTATCTACCTAGATACCTCACACAACAATTAATTGAAATCATCCCAGTGGATTTAGAACAATAAAGAATAAAGATTATCGAGTTCAATGTTTCATAAGTCGACTTCAACGCCACCTATCGAGCTCCTACGTCCGGTTTCATAATCAAATTTAAAATCTCTTTGTGTTCAAAGCGAAAACGATCAAGAGATTTCACTCGATTATATTGATGGAGAGAGTTTCAGTGAAGAATTCCTACTAGGTTATCTATTGTCGAATTATGCAGAAAACAGTTGAAGAGGTATGGAGTATGGAGAGTAGAGAGGGGGAGAACGATCGCCGTACTAAAAATGTGTCTCCAAAAACGGGGAAAATAGGAGTCGCTACGATCGCTGTGTTGATCGATAAGGAGTGGGGATTTAAGCGTCAATTTGAAATGAACAGCCTTCATTTTATTTTAGGTTATGTGTCATCGCAGATTTTTCAAATCTCTAATAAATTTTTTGAATTATATGCAATAAAATATAATTCACATTATGAAAGGGACTGAGTAATCAGCTTTATCGATTCATAAATAATAAATGACGAAATCAATGAAATTCAAAAAGAATCACTGATAAAAAAAAATGATATAATGTAATCTTCAAAATTATATACATTCGCAGTGAGGAGTAGAACATATCAAGACAACAAAAGATAGCAATCTCAGATTTATCACTTATTAGAGCAGATTCTGTTGCCAATACTCAGCTGAGAACCGATATAAACCATATATTATGTTATGCCAACAAATCTCTTCAAGAATATCCACTTCTGAACCATGTAGTTTTATTGGTTATATATTCATATTGAGAAGAGTCCACTTCTCATGAGGAATTACAATTTCAATTTTGTTTATAATGAATCCATCATCTTTTTTGATATCTTCATCGAAAAGTGCTCTTGACACACAAATTTATTCCGAGTCGATTCTTGAGGTAAGGTTTTTTTCCAATTTTCTCTCAAAAATGCACTCAGAAATTTATTCCTTCCTCCTTTTCTTTCCGATTTCAAACCATTCTTACACTAGCTCACGCTTCAACATTTCACCATGGTCATATGTTTTTCTCTTATCAAGAATCGAAAATATTCTAATCATCTGTCACCAGGAAGACAGTTCACTCAGCCATCTTCAACTAGTTTAAATCAAAATTTCGCCCTCCCGTGATCGCCAGCGCGCCTATTGGCAAAAACATGAACTACCTATTGGTACATATTTTAGAGGACAAATAATCTGTGGTCTCAAAGCAACGATCGTTCACCTTCTCTCTACTCTCCATACATTAAGGAATCAAGAACAAGGGCATCGATTCAACAAATAGTCTTATTCTTCTTCCTAAAGAATGATAAAAAACACACTTTTAACCCGACAAACAAAGCAGGGTGAAGACTAGCGGATTCTGTTGGTCTACATCTTGAACCTGATTGGCCCTTCGATATTTCTGCGATCTGATTGGGGCAACCTCATCTAGGCGGCAAGAGGGAACTAAATGCTAGTGCAAAGTATTTAAATGTTTCCCAAAATCCCCAAACTTACGTGGACTCATGAATTCAGTATATTTTTCCTCTTTGCTTAAAGCTTCCTTTAGTGTTATTTTAAGCAGTATTGAAATAGTAAACGCTGCTGATATGAATTTCTTGCGTCACTTTTTACTCGCTCTGTATTTGTAGAGTTCAACTAATTTTTTTTTGTTCCATGGGTTAGTTCCAAATAACTTAAAGATAAGGCTTTTTTAGTTTTGAATGCTTCATAATATTTCAATGAAGCTGGGAAAATAATTCTAGATACAATGTGTTGATAGTGGCCATTATAAATTTGAAAAGAAAAAATACGGTCACCTTTTACCTGTATTTATTTTTCTACACTAATGAGAGTTTATAGGCTGTGCAACATGGGAAATCATAATCTGAGTTCCTCAAGTAACATTGTTACTTTTTTTTTTCTTCGAAGCTGATATTATTGACAGCTTTGTACAACTTATTTTTATTTTTTCGATTCGCTTATCAGAAAAATGATTTATTCTGTTTCATCTTATGAATTGTAACATTTAATTTAAGAACCATCACTTAAAGACTTATTTATTATTTATTCAAGAATACATGTATGATTGAGTTTTCAAAATTTGCTTATCAATATAATTTTGATTCAGGTTAAAAATTACATAATTATTTTTGGATTTTAGTATAGTGCCCTACCTATACTGGGTGCTTCAAGTTATGCGGATTATTAGCCGTTTCAAGTGAAACGGATAATGACGTATTTGAAATTTATTTCCGGTCTAACCGGAAGTGCCACAATATATTTTAGAAGGAAAGACAAGTTTACAAGCCAATTATGAAGAAAGACTCAAGTTACAATAGTTGATTCTGTATAAGTGCTCAGTTTTGACTGAATCTATTATCATGAGGTACTAAATGAAGTAGGTTTTACTAGGTTTAAAATGGAAAACGAGAAATATGGAGAATTTTCAAGATATGCAAGCAAAACGTAAAACTAACAAGATATAAAACGATAGATATGTATTTTTGAAATCTAATCAATTCATGTGTGTAATCCTGTATTTTGTTATAAATCAGCAAGTTATATAGGTATATTTCAAGATAGAAACATGTAATTGCCATGCAAATATACTGTGTGCCAGATATCAGAGGCCGAAGTTTTGTATTATATAAATATAAACTTACTTCACTGTACTTTGTATCGTAGCAGTACTTATTATCGTTAATTTATTGTGCTGAATGATGCTCCAATAAATCATTCTGAAATTTAATTTGTTATGATTGATTTAAATACACCCCCCCTTTTGCTTTTTTATGCGGTTTTATATGAAAAAAGACATAGAGACATCTATAATCACAACCACAGAAGCTGTTAGCGAACTAGGACCTGTCAGACGCGAGCTCTGAACATAGATATTCATTTTTCATTCATTCATTGCTGAATCTCGTTACCGAGAATGAATCTACAAAAGGACTAAAAAAACAGACTGTCGGTGCGATCAAACTTTAATTTTTTAGGGCTACTTCCGACTGTGTGCCCTGTGACTGGAAGAGACCCACCGTGACCTACAGATCCTTCCACACTCCGGACATGGATAGTCACCAACCAGATCTGGCCGCCGCTGTATTCTTCTCGAGTCTCCATTATAACTGTGCGCCATAGACCTCCACTGTGACCTGTCTAACGCTAGTTGTTCCCAGTTATGATTGGCATTAACTGATTTTAGGGATTGATGTAGTGTACCCTTAAACCGCTTATACTGGCCTTCTGGTTTCTGGACTCCCTCTGTCAATACAGAGCTTTTTTGGGGAGTCCTGCGTCTTGCATCCAAAGGATGTGGCCGCTCCATCTGAGTCGGGCCCTCGTTACTTGAGTCACGAGTTGTACAACTCGCGCGTTGCAAGACTTCTGCATTCGAAACTTTGTGGAACTATCTGATATACATTATTTGTCTTAGATGACGTTGTTGCGTTTAATATGTCGCCTGTAGGGCCTCCAGCTTTCACTTCCGTAAAGAAGCGTTGAAAGAATCACTGCTTTGTAAACAGCTGTCTTGGTCTTCAGATTGAGGTCGTGATTTTGAAACAATGTGTCCTTTAGCTTCCAGAATACCTGTGATGCCGAATACGGTTGTGTATTTCCGTGTCCAGGTTAGCCCTAGCCCTAGTATTTAAGAAGCTTCCCAAGTATTTGAACTGCCCGACCTGTTCTAGAGTTTCATCCTGATATCTGTTTGAAGGTTTTCTGGCGGACTTTCTTAAAATTGAGTCTAAGGCCTAAAGCTTCGTATATATGTTAATATGTTTATAGGCAGAGACTCTGTTATAAGTGTCCAACATTATCTGTAGATCCTTTGAGCTTCTAGCGATAAGTGCGCAGTAGTCTGCATATTGAAATTCCGTGATAAACTTATTTATACGGGTTCTTGCTCTGAGGCGCTTCAGGTTAAACAGGCCTCCATCAAATCTGACACCTCTTACAGGCATGCTCATGTCAGCAATTATCAAGACTGATATGGCGAAAATATTGAACAATAAAGACGCTAACACGCAGCCTTGTTTTATTCGAGAGTTGGTTAAAAAATGGTCGGTTTAGAGCCATTATGCTGTATTCTAGCAGTGTTGTTGGTATGGAGACTTTTGCACACTGCTGAGAATTTTTTTCATACTCCTATACAGGATGTAAATGAATAGTTGCGAAAAATTTTAAAGTGCGATTCCATTTTAATGGGAGATTTTGATTTACAGGGTGTTTTTCAAAAATTTCAATGGAAATTAATACCATTCTATCTCCTAAACGGAATCACCGACTTATCCGAAACTTGAATAAAGATTGGTCCCATGCTTGGAATATTGTTCTACTACTTCATATTTTGTTCTTAGGCCGGTCCTGGACTTATATTGCCTACATGTCTATGACCTCATCTTTCTATGAACCTTTATCTGTCAAGGTCAGCTGTGTCTGACAACTGTCAGCAAACAGTCTCTGGTCAGTTATTATTGTTCTGCTTTGTGATGAATAATCAAGTATCTGAACAATAATAATAGTGTCCGTTTACTGCATTAATTATCATTTAAAAGGATGTTATTTCATGAGATAAAATGCTGGATTCTGATCTCATTTCACTATAAGAAGTGTAATTTAATTATGGAATTATGAGTTGGCCTGTTAATGAAGAAACTTATTCTGGTAGCTGAACATTCTCAATTTTCATAAACGCTGAAATATGACCACAAGAAATCCTACGACGTTAGTAGCTGTGCCAAGTGAAGAAAATTTTGATTTTCTCTTCAAAATCGTTTTGATAGGCGATTGTGGAACTGGAAAAACCTGTGTAGTTCAACGGTTTAAAAATGGAACTTTCATCGAACGACATGGAAACACAATTGGTGTAGATTTCTCTATGAAAACTTTAGTGATTGATGGTAAAAAAGTGAAGGTGAGAGCATTGGATTTTACAGCATCTATTTCTGAAAAAAATTGGGATTGAAATTTTTTTTAACGACCACTTTGTTCCAGTTACAAATATGGGATACCGCAGGTCAAGAGCGGTTTAGAACTATAACCCAGAGTTATTATAGATCTGCTAATGGTGTAATAATTGTTTATGATATCACGAAGAGGTCATCATTCCTCTCTGTTACCAAATGGTTGGAGGAGGTTCGAAAATATTCAGGTAGCTCAGTACTTCTAGCATTGGTTGGTAATAAAGCAGATGAAGAGAATTTGAGGGAAGTAGAATTTGAAGAAGCTGAAGCCATGTGTCAGTATATGCCTGAGGTGCTTTTTGTATTAGAAGCTAGTGCTAAATCAAACACAAATATAGAAGAAGCATTTGTGTATCTTGCAACTGAATTGAAGGTGAGTTTTCTAATTGAATACATTTATCTAATTATATGGAGTGTTCCTAAGTAACTGAAAAATATGTTTATGTTGATTTAAACTGGTAAACATTGTCAAATTTTCATTTAGGTAATTGATATGCAATATCAGTCCTCTCGACTTATCAGGAAATGCTCTCTGATAAGTGCTAATGACATAATTATATGAGTTACTTGGGGAGTTGTGTGAGATAATTGGATATTTATGACCAAATAAAGATAAAATGTGAGGCAATAATTCCAGATATAGTTGGGGGGCAGTATTGTAATCTGTCTTGCTGTTTTCACCCACTTAATTTCCATATTCACTTGATTTTATCTGAGAGGAGCTAGTTATGGTAAAATTAGGAATAAAATAAATGAAATACCAGACCTTTGAATACCATGAGAAGAAAAATTATTCACTCCTGTTTCTATTACAATTTCAAAAAACTTTTTTTTCCCATGATTTTATAAATTTATTAGATTTTACGACAGCCACCTACTAGAATCTTCAAAAACTATCCACATTTCTTATTTTGCAATTTATTTTCGTCAACTTTGCAAAATAGACCTCACAAACCTTATATCTCCAAAAAACTCTTAAATAATCCCCATGTAGGTACACCTTGTTTTTCCTTGCCAGTAAATGTTCGTGAACCTCTACCGGAAATACTGCTTCTTGGATCTTGTTTATAATCAGAGACATAAATGGTTTGGCTGAGGAGAACCTCTATACAGTGTATACAAACCAGCTCGATCTCTGGAATTGAATCTCCTAGATTTTGTCATGGGGATATTTGAAGGATTACGTTTACTCAACTTGAGTCCAAAATATTCAATAATTGGAGTAACATGTAAATGGTTGCGAACAAATTAGAAATAATCCAACGAGTTTTGCTAGGGTGCGAACGTCGATACAAGAATGTAACAAAAAATGTATTAAAGTGAGTGGTGGGCATCTTGAAAATTCCCTGTGAATTTATTCTATACCGCTCATCTTATAATGGATTTTTTACTTTGCACTTTACTCAGTTAAACTGGTTGATTAGAATTTTTCATTCCATTTCGACCTTTAAAATAGTTATTCGTGCAACCAGTAGGGAAAAAAAATTTTTTCGTAATGAGCGCAAAAAAACGCGAAATACGAATAATAGTGTTTCCCAACGTGTTTCACAAAATATTTTTTCTAACTTTGGATAGGATGAATTCAAATTTGAAAGTACCAAAAACGTCTGTACAAGCGTCCCTCGCAGATTCATTTTATATCGTATAGTGACAGAAAATTTTCACTCCGTTACTATGGAAGCAGGTATCTTTTCATCACCAGTTGCGAAACAATTTTAATTTTCGTAATTGGTTAGTTTCAAAATGTCAGTTTTAAAAAGTGTCACTTTATATGTTAAAGTTACAAAAACGATATTAACCCTATAGCAAAGAAGTAGAAAGATAGTGACTATAGTGATGTATGTGAGCGCCATCTGTGTTTCAAATGCAAATGTGTTTAAGCTCAAAGTGACTTTAAATTTGATTATGAAACTTTACGTAAAAATAACAGTAACGGAAGCTTTAAGCTTAAAGTGACTTTAAATTTGACTATGAAACTGAACGTAAGATAAGCTAAAATATTAATTCGAGGGACAAATGAAATTTTGTGAGATGTCAGATGGCCATTGATTTTCGTATCGCCTTTTGTTTATCACAGCCGTCTATAGAGCCTTTTAGAATTTCAATAATCACCAACTAAAACGAGTTTGATAAAGAAGAGGCGGTACGAGAATCAAAGCATTCAAAACCTCTTTGATCAAAATGGCCATCTGAAATCTCACAAAATTTCATGTGTTCCTGCAAATGGCCCTTGAATTAATATTTTTACCAGTTTTAGGGCCTTGAAACACTTTTGAAACACAGATGGCGCTCACATCACTTTAGTCGCTTCGTTTCCTATCTTTGTACTATGATCTTTGTCATCCACGTCTTCCAGTTTTCTCATTATGACCATCACATACCATGAAAATAACAAAAATTCGAAGAACCCAACTCTTGAAACTAAGTTGGATGCTATCTGATGAATATTTGAATACTTTCTAGTATAATGCGCCGTTTTCGAGTGATTTGATATTCGAAAACTAAAAATATCTGTGATATTCGGAGAATTGGGTACCTTGGCTGAATGCAACTCTGTTGAAAAGATCCACAGATGTGTAGTGTCATAGATTAAGCTTGTTATTCTGAAGTGAATGAGGCAGAACCAGTGGCGGCTCGTGGTCATGAGAGCTGAGGAGGCTAATAGTTTTCGAGGAGTGTTGGAACAAACTCTTATCAGTCAATAAAGTATACTTCTTCAACATAATGAAAAGTTGTCAGTTCTAAGATTAATTTTGAATGCAAGAGGATGCTATATGCTCCTTTTACTTGTTATGCCTTTCGATAGATCGCGGTAAATTTTTCAAATCTGAAAACCCCGTTTTGAACCGTATATTCTGTTTGATGAGAAAATAGTAAATATGGCCAGCAAAATAATTTTTCCCATTTGATCGATCCAGTTAACCAATCACATTTATCGTACCAAACAACACTGAAACTTCTATTCTGACGCTTTCGGTAGACATTAGTGTAATTAAATTTGGTGGAGGTCTTGTAAAGGTTTTAACAACGTGTACAGTTAATTCTCAATATTCAATATTCCATTTTATTTTTTGATCCGTATCAGTACTTACCCCTAACGCCCTAACAAAACAACCTATCTTAACAAGAATATATCTCAAATTTCCCGAAGTTCCAGTTCTCCACGAAGTCGTTACATTCAAATTGAAAATTGAAATCATAACAACTACCGCCGGACAACGCCCCTACCGTCGGAGATCAAGCGAATATAGTCGAAGACGGCACGAAAGAATCGATGGAGAACAGGGGAGCTGTGCCTCCTCTGGTACATTTTACGGGCGAATATGGTACAGTAAGTCAGCTGAATTCTTGTTCGGCTAGTATGTGAGTCCAGAGAACGTATGCGTGAGTTACACTATCAACGGAGGCAGCAGGCCCAACAGCCTCCGTCCGAATTATTATTATTATTAATTACATGATATGAGTTGAGGTAATCCTATATAACTCATTAAATACAAAAAATTAACAGTAAGTAACAAACAACACTCAGCCATAGTTATCATAATTATTCTTGAAAGAGTTCACGGTATGGGAGGCAACGATCTCGATGGGCAGTCTGTTCCACTCTTCAAAAACTCTGTTGGACAAAAATTGTTGACGGGCTCTTGTCTTGAACTGCTCTCTGTATAGTTTCAGATGGTGACCTCTCAGGTGACTATGTGGATTCAGGACAAAAAGATTGGACAGGTCAACACCGAAAAATCCGTTTAGGGCTCTGAATGTAACGATCAAATCACCTCTGCTCCTACGCTTCTGAAATTCAGTGATTCCCATGATACTCAATCTTTCGGAATAAGATGGTCTATTCCTATCAAGTCCGTAGGGTAAGCGTGTTGCTCTCCGTTGAAGTCTCTCCAATAACTCCATGTCTCGCTGGAAGGTTGGAAACCAAGCAGGACCCGCGAATTCAAGAATGGGTCTGACGTACGACTTGTATAATAGGGAGGCAGTTGCAGGGCTGCAACCACGAAATGTTCTCTCAATAAGGTACAGAGCCCTTCCAGCTCGTCTTGTGACATTGAGGGTATGCTGGGACCAACTAAGGTCCGCCGTTACTGTGAGACCAAGATCACAATGACTTCTTGTGGTTTCGAGCACGTGTCCGTTGATGGAATATTGTGATTTCGGGTTATTATTGCCGAGATGCATCACCCTACACTTCTCCAGATTGAGGGGCAGCATCCAGTCCTTGCACCATTCACTCAGGATATTCAGATCAGCCTGTAGAACCATGGGATTTCTCAACGAACAATTATAAATTTTCATGTCGTCAGCATAAGCTACCACACCAGACTTCAGCGTGAACGGCAAATCAGAAACATAGAGCAGAAAGAGCAAAGGACCCAAAACTGAGCCCTGAGGTACTCCACTACACACAGGTCTTGAGGTGGAAAAATCGTTCCCCACCCTAACACTGAACTCCCGTCCCGTCAGGAAGGCTTCGATCCAAAGCAGAACATTTCCCGCGATACCCAGGTGTCTCAACTTGAATAGTAAGCGGCGAAGTGGAACCCGATCGAAAGCCTTGGAAAAATCCAAGTAAATAATATCGACTGGCTCACCAGCGTCGACCATTCTGGTCCAATCATTCACGCAGGAAAGCAAGTTAGTTAGAATGGACCTGCCAGGGACAAAACCATGTTGTGCTGGAGGTATTAACCCGTTCTCCAGGGCAAACTTAAGTAGTTGTTCTTGTATAATCCGCTCTAATACCTTACATGGAACCGATGTTAAGCTTATAGGATGATAATTTGCTGCAG
Organism: Coccinella septempunctata; assembly: GCF_907165205.1. Lineage (NCBI taxonomy): Eukaryota > Metazoa > Arthropoda > Insecta > Coleoptera > Coccinellidae > Coccinella > Coccinella septempunctata. The sequence continues at coordinate 3,904,611 of NC_058190.1, read as the reverse complement.
ATTCTCTATCGCCCTTCTTATAAATTGGTGTTACTGAGGCTGAGACCCAGGAAGACGGCAGACAATGCGAGCGGAGCGACTCCTGATAAATAAGAGATAGAGGTAACGCAAGTGAACTCGCACATCTTCGTAAAATAGCAGGAGACAATCCATCGCGCCCTGGTGAAGAATCCTTGAGGACAGAGAGATGTCTCAACACCATATCCTGAGAAATCTCCACGAAATCAAAGGTAGGAACACACCTGGGGATCCCTAGCCCCGGCATTGGTCCGTCTGGTTCTTGGGAAAAGGAAGCCTCGAAACTATCTGCAAAAACTTCCGCGGATTCTTGATGCAGCTCACAAAGTGTTCCATCAGCTCTACGAATCCTGGGCGTCGAAACCTTCGTCTTGATGGTGGACCTCACGAATTTGTAGAATTTCTTTCTGTCTCGTGATGAAGCTATCTTATCTTCGAACTGCCTTTTCGCCGACTTTAGCATACTCCTGAGCTCCCTAGAGTAAATCCGGTGATTCTCATAATCTTGAGAACGGAGGTGACGTCTATATTTCTGCCATAATGCCTTTTTGTGACGAATCATTTGCAAGATATCCCTGCCTATCCAAGGCTTCAAGGGGTTCCGTCTAGATGTTTTTATTGAGGTATTAGTAGACATTGAACTGTTGAGAACCTCCATGAATGCTCCCCACATGCTCTCAACATTTCCAACCAACAAGTTTCTCCAGATCTCGATTGAGGTCGTGATAGTTTATTTGTTTGAAGGTTTTATTCGTACATTTTGGAGGATTGGTTGTGAATAAATGGAGGCTTGATTTCAGCACCAAATGATCAGACTTACCAAATGGTGGTAAATATTCCAAATCAGAGAGGATGTTCTCATCTGTCGTCATTAAAAGGTCTAGTAAGGAAGGCCGCTGTCCCATACGAATTCTGGTTGGCTCAGTCACAATTTGTGAAAAACTGGAACTAATGATAACATTCACAAACTCTGATGCGGGTGAATTTACAGGTGGTAATGTTGTTAAAGGCCAGGAAATGTCGGGAAAATTGAAATCACCTGCTACTACAACAGATTGCTTAGTATTGGATAAATGAGAAAGATGCCGAAATAATGTATCATCGTGGCTGGACTGACGAGGGCGATATATGCAGGCCAGTGTTACTGATATTCCTAGTCCACAAATATCCAGAAAAATATTATCAATTCCAGGTGTATTGATACTGGATACAGACAGATGAAAGTCAAGTAAATTCTCATCTCTCACGAAAACACAGACTCCAGCATGTCCCGGGGTTACAACACTATCGCTGCGGAAAATAGAATAACCAGGTATTGATACAGCTACATCAGGAATAGATGGTTTGAGCCAGGTCTCGGTAAACAGTAAAAATGTAGGAGAATTAAGTTGGACGAATGCTAAGATTTCATTTAATTTAGATGGTAAACTTTGCACATTAGAGTATACAATATTCCAGTTCAAATTGATATTTAGTTTTTTGATGCCACAATAGGTTGAACAGGAACAATCTTCGGCGAACCTTTAACATATTTTATGGTAATTCCTTTCTCTTCAGCAGCCTCTCTACGCTTTAGATCCTCCCTCACTTTTTTGATCTCATTCAATTGGGTTGGTGTCATATCATCAGAGATTTTTATTTTAGAATATGTAGTGTTTTGAGTTAGTTTGGTTTTATTACGCAAAATCTTGGAAGGAATACTCGAACTAGAGAACTCAACCTTTATTGGTCTGTCTCCTTTGGCTTGTTTTCGCCCCAATCGTGATATACCAGTTATATGATCACCTGCTCCAACAGTCACACACTCAACTATATTTCTAACTGTGGATGAGTTAGATTCGACATTTATGTCTTCGGAAATTCCTCTTATTATAATATTATTGGATCTTCTGACTCTTTCTAAAATTTCATTGGGCGCCAAATAAGTAGCAAAATCGGAGTTCGACGACTTCTCGGAGCACACAGACTGCAATTTCTTCACCTCTCTCTCGACAGATGCAACACTTGACACAAGTGACCCATGCGAAGATTGCAGATCGTTAATTTCTGCTCTCTGGCGAGCTATGAAAGAATTATGCTCTGATAATAACTCAGAATGCTCGTCAAGTCTTGTCACACATCCATCAAGACGAGTAGACATATCTTGCTGGGATTTCTTTATAGCTGAAATATCCTCTCCAATTAACGTTATCTTTTCCATAATCATTCTAAAGTACTCAGCCGTGGCTGCAGCACTAGATGTTGAGCTAGCAGAATTGCTACGGAGCCTTCTCGTGTTGGATAAGCAATTTGGACAATTCCACTTATTATTGCTGTCAGCAAAAAAGTTGAGTTCAGTCGATGTTAAATTTACGCACCGACCATGATACACCTTATTACAAGAAGAACACGATAAGGTGTTATGTGCGCTTGAGATATCTTTATGACAAACTTCGCATTCTGCCGACATTTTGACTCAAAAATTATAGGAATTGAGGATTTGGAAAAAAAAAAAAAAAAAAAAACAATGGTCACGCTTCACTCTGTACGGGTCTTTGTAAGAGACTTCAGTTTACGAACACCAGCAGACCACGGAGAAAAAGGAAAAACAAGGAATGGTCAAATACAGAGGAAACAAAAATGTATTTCGAAATATCGAATTATAATACCAGAAACCAGTATTCGGAAACAATACACTATCATACAATCAAACACGCGTTAGCGATGCAATATGTCGACAAGCGATAACAGTATGTGCATCTGGCAACGAAACAGATAAGAATGCGATAATTACAAGAATTTGTCGTTTTCTCGACAAAATTCAGAAATTTGAAGAATTATTGCGTAAATATACAAGCAAATTGTTTAGTGAAAGCTGGTCTGAACGACACCCTACCTTACATGCACAAAAATGCTATTTGAAAAACTGAGCAAGCTGTATTATGGCACTCACTATCAACTTTTGTAGAGATGAACGAAAACGTGTGTCTCATTCAACGAATTTACGAAGGTTTTTGATATTTTTTAATATTCGTCACCTTTTAAGTTCCTCAATGGGCAAAATCCTGCCGAAGGTTTCTGATGCGGAGGAACCGAACGGACTTAAAGAATAGAATGTTATGATTGCCGGTTTCAACGGGAAATGATATACAATGAATATAGGCAGTACTAGGAAATATTCACATTCGACGCGGCGGACGCGTACGCAGCCGGTGGATTGTATGATTGTTATGCTGGATTTTTATGAACGGAGGACCGAAAAATGAACTAATTTTTTTCTGAATATCTAGTTCAGGTGTTCGGAAAATTTATATAGAAATTACTTTCTGAAAATGAGGACATGCCCGAAGTGAATGTATTTTAGCTCTAAGCTTTATGAGGAGGCTTAGCCTCCCTTGCCTCCTCTGACGAGCCGCCCTTGGGCAGAACTCATTATGAAAGCTTAAAATGGCTATATCTTTTTATCAGGGCCGAATTGGAAAAAATGTTATGGTAAAAAGTGTATCTTTTGACCTCAAGAATCTACTGATAAAAAATTTGTACGACACAAAGACTCACCCTGTATATTCGTTGACTGTAGTTAGTAGTTAAATCTGGAAGCCATGAATTGGTGTAGGAGTTTGCAGAGAAAGTGAGATTTTGGTTCAGTCTTTGCGGGACAAGTGGCGTGATGAGAATTGACATAATTTCTCAAAACTGCGCCCCGATTTCTTTTAAGACCCCATCCTCCGGTTGAAATATCTAACACTACACTCTACTGATGAGGGACGTTGATTCCGAAATCGGTCTACAGTTGCGTTTGAATGCTTCGACTAGTCTGGGATTTCCTACGCCTGTTCATGACTAGCTCGCATTATTGGAATGACAATTCTTCGGAATTGTTATTTCCAATTTTGGAGGACATGTTGAATAGGCTCTAGCGCCTAGTTGACGATGTTTTCTTCATATCTTGACCTCCTGAAATATATTAACTTTAATTCCGGACACTTTGTTTATGTAGCTTCTTTATTTTAATTTCAAAGATAATTAATTTCTTGTATGTAACTTGTCGAATTTTGTTTCTTCCAGAGAAGGCACGACAATGGAATTCTACAACAATCTGATGAAGATACTGTGATATTGGGCGATGCAAAATCAGTTTCCAAATGTAGCTCGTGTACAAAGTTTTGAATGAACCTAAATATGCCTTACTGTGCCTTATTTAACTATTGCAAAAATACTTATTTAATATGGAGCTCGGATGTTAATTAATACGTAAACGAGAAGTTTAATTGATTTCTGGTGATATTTATTGTTATTGATCATATGATGAAGTCAATTATTGGATCATCTCAATACTGTGCAATAATTTTTAGATTCAGTTTTACTTATTTTCAGGTAAATAAATATTTTTGTTTTTATTTAGCTCTCTTTGTCAAATTAATTATAAGAAGATCAAAGTTGATGATGATGGTGTTGAATGACATGAATAATTTAATTCAATTAATCTATTGTTCAGTGATTTGTATTTTGGAGAACAATTTTGTATAGTTTGCTAACATGTTATTCTTTTGATAACTTAAATGTTGGTGTGTGGCGTTGTTATAACATAGTAAATTCAATATTGAGCTTTAACTAAAATTTATATTGTTTCTGGGAATGTTTAGAATTTTAACTGATATTCCTGGTTTTCTGTTTGAAACTCTGCTAAGGATATTATTTTCCTTTATTGTCATAAAAACTGGAATAATGAAAAAATTATTTCGTATAATAAATTTTCAACAGTCCTCACTATACATAAAACTGCTTATCAAAACTCAAAAAAAAAATGTACCTACTGTTGATTTGTCAGGATTGGCACTCAATTTCAATTCTGAAATTGAGTGTTAAATATTAATTTGATGTTGAAAATTGATATGCATTTGTATGAGTACAAGCTGTAAAATTCAGTATGTTTTAGATTATATCTTTTGATCTGGAAATTGTTTTTTGTATATTTTTTGATTATTCTTTTGTATTCACATAGTATGAAAATGTTCACATGATTTATATTTTCATTTGTCTTCATTTAGCAGTTAATTCTGTATTGATGGATGTGAGCAGATTTTCTGTAGAAGATTCTAACTAATAGAAGCAAGTACTGAAAATATACAAAACTTACAACCACAAGAAAGTATCACATGTTTAAACCTGTTGAACCCACTGAACTATAGTTCAGTCAGACCCCCACCAGAACTCGGAAACGGAGAATTTTCCAAGATTAAAAAAAAAACTGGTCAACTTCTGTTTTGAGGGGGACGAATTTGCATCATGAGTTTGTGCACTGCGCACAGCAGTCAAACGTCTTCTGACGCATCGATATTATAGCTTCCATTTCTTCAATTAATGTCAATTCAAACCGAATTTATGCGTGCGAACAGAAAGAAACAGTTTTAGCAACAAATACTACATGGTTTTTTATCACATCATTTGGAGCCTTCTACAATGAATCGATTTCAGAGGGCAAGAGCTTGATACATTTAAAAAAGAAAGATAAAAACAACTTTAAATATTCCAGTTTTTCCTAAAAGAACAGATAACTTAATAAGAGCCACAAATAAAGTGAAATTTATTGTTGAGCAGTGTATATGGCATCGCGAACATTTTCACACACCTTTTGGAGCTCTACAAAATTTAAGTCATTTTTTTATCTCAATTATAGTTTATTATTTTACTATGCCCGTAAGAGGTGTTGGGATAAGATTCAGATTTGATGGAGGCCTGTTTAACCTGAAGCGCCTCAGAGCAAAAACCCGTACCAAGTTTATCACGGAACTTCAATATGCAGACGACTGTTCACTCATCGCTAGCAGCTCAGAGGATCTACAGATAATGATGGACACCTATAAACATATATACGAAGCTTTAGGCCTTAGACTCAATATTGACAAGACCAAAATCCTGGTAAGTCCGCCAGAAAGCCTTCAAACAGATATCAGCCTACAGGATAAAACTCTAGAACAGGTCGAACAGTTCGAATACTTGGGAAGCTTCATAAATATCTAGGTCTAAACTAGACACGGAAATACAAAACCGTATCAATTCGGCATCACGGGCATTCTGGAAGCTAAAGGATAGAGTGTTTCAAAATCACGACCTCAATCTGAAGACCAAGACAGCTGTTTACAAAGCAGTGGTCCTCCCAACGCTTCTTTACGGAAGCGAAAGCTGGACGCCCTACAGGCGACATATTGAACATCTTGAACAAACGCAACAACGTCATCCAAGACAAATAATGCACATCAGATGGTTCCACAAAGTTTCGAATGCAGAAGTCTTGCAACGCGCGAGTTGTACAACAGTTGAGACTCAAGTAACGAGGGCCCGACTCAGATGGAGCGGCCACATTCTGAGGATGCAAGAGACAAGACTCCCCAAAATAGCTCTATAAAATAAAATTAAAATTAGTTAATGCCAATCATAACTGGGAACAACTAGCGTTAGACAGGTCACAGTGGAGGTCTTTGGTACACAGTTATAACGGAGAATCGGGAAGGATACAGCGGCGGCCAGATCTGGTTGGTGACTATCCATGCCCTGAGTGTGGAAGGATCTGCAGGTCACGGTTGGGTCTCTTTAGTCACAGGAGGGCACACAGTCGCAACTAGCCCTAAGAAATTACAAGTCTGTTCGCAATTTTTTCTTTTTTTTTCTTTTTGTAGATTCATTCCCGGTAACGGGATACAGCAATGAATGAATGAGTGTTTCCTGAAGAACAGATGAGATAAATACATCGTCATTGCCTGCTAGAAAACAACTACAGTTGAAGCGTTTTACCAAAAGCAACTATACAAAACTTTCAAAATGACAAAGTTGAAAAATAATCGAAAATGATTACTGAAATAGATCCTAACATGACCCTAGACCGTTTGTTAGCTGAATTTTCGCAAAGCAGTGGGAATCTCCTGATTCGGCCATGTGGTTTCGTTCAGGATATTTTGGCTCGTTCGATATTTACGTTGTAAAGAAAATGAAAACTTAGGATTGCCGAATTGTCCTCATTATTTTTTAGTACCTTACACGATTTTATAGAATAGCTCATTTCGATACCAACTGACAGAAGGGACTTTAGTACACAAGTGTAAAAAATAGAATGATACTTCAAAATCTCACCAATAAAATTCGTCTAAATTATTCACGAATTTATTCACAATGGGCATCAAAATGTTCTTGTTCGAACATTTCAACAATCATCGTAAAAATGGGATGAAATGGGAAAACATCATAGCACTTTTCAACGTCACTAACATATAAGCACTTTCAAAAGAAACTGCCTCCATTTTCTACATATTTTTCACCCTAAATTGCACGATACAACAATTATGATTCTCTCAAAAGTGACCTGATGCATCTAATCCGATGAACTTGGTACTGAACCATTCATTGTCCAGCCATATGTTTATGTTTTGTTTTTTCGCGATGCCGGAGTCACCTTCCACAGTCCCGTACTTGAAATTCAAAGAAATTTTGTCGAACTTCAAGGGGTTGTATCTCAGCCATCTTGGATATTTTATATAGACAATTTTTGGTTAAACTTCTGTCAAAAAAAAACCTCACCTTCAAAAACACCCTATATATAATCCCTATATGCTTGAACGTATACGTCAAGCGAGCTGATGATAGCAATTAGATCGTCAACCAGAATGGTCCAGAGTAGGGGTGGCAGCACGCACCACCCTGCGGACACCCTCTGTAGTTATGATTTTTCTTTAGCTCAGCATTGTGCTGTTTAAGTTTGATAGGGTAAGAGGGACACCCCTACTGATTACTGATTGCTGGGTGTGTTGGACGGATAAACCGCACCTGCCACTGCGACTAAGCGGTCTATTGCAGCACACAGTCAAGCTAGTAGAGCTAGATCTCTCCCTCCAGTCCCATCCTGCCCAAAATGGAGATGATGTCGAAAGGGGAGTGATTCTTGAGTTCCTCTTTGGAGGACCAAATACTCCATGTCTGACCCTGTCTGCCGCCGGGCAGTCACAGAGGATGTGCTCAATCGTTTCGTCCTCCTCTAAGCAGAGTCTGCAGAGCGGGTCATTGACGATGCTAAGCTTTTTAAGATGGGCTCTGAGTCTACAATGTCCTGTGAAAGCCGCCATTATAGATCTCAGATTTGTTCTAGAAAAACCTAGCCAACGACTGATGTATGGGCTGGGAGGCACTGAAATAGCCCTGTGCGAATGACGCATTCCAGGACGGTTGCGCCAGTACTCCAGGACCTTTTGCCTTATCCAGCTGTTGTTCCGTTCCCTGATTAAGGAATTGGAAATTCCTATACTAGTTTCCGGGCGTTGATGTTGTGCCTTCTCTGGCTAAAGCATCCGATACTTCGTTGCCTCTGAAGCCAGAGTGTCCAGATACCCAAATCAGTTGCAGTCTGTTTAAACTTCCCAATTTGGAGAGTTTGGATCTGCATTCAAATACCTGTGCCGAGTTGCATTTGCCTGCTGCGAGAGCTTTAATAGCAGCTTGACTATCCGTTAGGATTTTTATTGACCTACCCGCCCAACCAATGTTAAGCAAATGGCTGAGCATAGATCAATGGCGAAGATTTCTGCCTGAAATGCTGTCGCCGACTTTCCCAGACTGGCACTGAGTTCGGTCAGCGGTCTACGACTGTAGACTCCGGCTCCAGATCCCTGACTGGTTCTGGAGCCAGCAGTAAACCAGCAAGGTCCTTGTAGATAGAATTCCTTGTGACGTAGCTATTCGCCTCTGCTTGGAATCAGAGAACTGAAGGTTCCATCCGTGCTGGTTCTTGTGATTATCTGATCAGTTCTCATGCCCATCACCTCGTCTGTCTCCAGTTGGACTGAAAGACGACTGGGCACGAAAGTGAGTTTGTCAGGCTCATTTACGGTGAGGTGGTGGAGCCTGTGGGTTGCTATTCTTGCCTCTCCCTGTACAAAAATGTGAAGGGGAGGGAGATCTAATAGCATCTCCATGGACGCAGTTGGAGTAGAGCGGAATGCCCTCGAAATCATGAGGCAAGCCGTTCTCTGGAGTTTGGAGAGTTTATTTTGGGTTAGAACGCGTTCAGTGCAGGACCACCAGGCGACACAGCCATAGGTGATCAATGGTCTGATCACCGTGACGTACAGCCAGCGGAGCTGCTTCGGCGCTATCCCCCATGTCTTTCCACAAATCCTTTGGCAGGCCCATAGGGAGTGCCTGGCTTTGTGGATGACTTTTTCCACATGGGAGTTCCATTGAAGCTTCTTATCTGGGGTAATGCCTAGATATTTGGCCTCCTCTACGAGTGGAATGGTCTTGCCGTAGAGAGTTGGAGGAGAGATTTGAAATTTTCTTCTCCTGGTAAAGGGGACAATCAGGGTTTTGCAGGGGTTCACACCTAACTGCTCCCCATCACACCAACCCTGAATTACTGTTAGTGTTTCCTGAAGAGCATCTGAGATGATTACATCGTCATTGCCCACCAGTAAAACAACTATATCGTCAGCGTAAGCCTGAACATATACGTCGAGCGAGCTGATGATTGCAATTAGATCATCAACCAGAAGGGACCAGAGAAGGGGTGATAATACACCTCCTTGCGGGCAACCTCTGCCTGCTTTGAATCTAAGTGCTTCACCACAAAGCGTGGTTATGATGTTTCTGGAGCTCAGCATTGTGCTGATCCACTTCGATATGGTAGGAGGGACACCTCTAACCTTGGCAGCCCTCACCAGAGATTCAGTAAGGGCAGGGTTAAAAGCTCCTTCAATATCCAGAAAGGCAGCTACAAAAATCTCTCAGGAGTTGAGAGAGTCAGAGATCCTGCCGACAAGGTTGTTGAGGGCAAGATCCGTAGATTTTCCTTTCTGGTATGCATAATGTTGAGCGTTTAGGGTATGTTTTCGCAGAATCACCTCTCTGTTGTGTTCATCCAGTATCTTTTCCAGGGTTTTCATTACAAAGGAAATCAGAATAATCGGTCGGAATGTTCATTTTGAAATACTGAGAATAAAAAAATAATAATTATAAAATTTGATACCATGTATTGCACATATAATACAATGTGGTTTAATACCTAGGTGATAATAAATAAATGAATGATTTTTCAGCGTCGATTCTCATTACAGTTCATACACAGTTAACAAAGGAGATCAAGAAGCATAAAATAAAAGAGGAATGTAGGAACATTTCAAAGAATTCCTTATACACAAACTAAAAATTATGAATTCACAACATACACACACTTACAAAAACATTATTAGGATGAAATAAACTATCTAGAGATATTGAAAAAGATAATTACTTAACCATAGTGTTAATTTAATGAATACTGATTCAATCATTAATCATGTAAAAGTACAGAAACTTAATTTAACCTGTTATTCTGCAATTATTAGATCAGGTACAAAAAAATTAAATCAACTCACAAGTACTTACAGCTACTATGTTCTACAAGTTATCTGAATCTGCTTCAAAGAATTCAAAGGGTATTCATACAAGACATTTAAACCATTCATATTTAAGTTCTTTCACATCGATCATTTTTTATGCTTGGGTTCAGATCTGTAAAGTAGGGATGACCCATTGCATCATCCGCTGACATTCTCCCGGATGGATTGCAAACCAACAGGTGTTGAAGTAGATCTCTCCCCCTGCTGCCCAACTTAGGGACTACCTAAGAAATTAAAAAAAAACATGTAATCACATCATCGATAAATCCACCATAAGAAGAAAAAATCTAGGGTATGGTCAGTATATACACTTTGGTTAGTAAGTGGCTGGTCCGTATATGTCAATTTCCTGAAACTTTGGTACAATATCTGTCGTAGAAACCGTTCTCAAATTTTTGGTTATATACAGACCATACCCCATCTGGTTAAAACCTACCTGGGACATGCTCATGTTAGGTTGATATAAAGGAAAAGGTTTGTAATCAGGCAATTGATTCATGCCGCTCCAAGTTTCTTCTGTGGGGGTACCTAATAATTTGAATATCCTTCGCACCTGATCATCTACATCAGAGCCTGGGAATAACGGTCTGCCTGAAGAAAAAATTTTAATTGTAATTCAAGTTACACGGTATCAAATTTCTGAATATTTACCAGCATTAGCAAGTTCTGCGAAAATACATCCTGCAGACCACATATCGATCGATGTTGTATACAGCTTCGCTCCAAATAAAACATCCGGAGGACGATACCACAAAGTCACAACCTCAGCTGAATAACACTTAACTGGTATGCCGAAGGCTCTCGCTAGGCCGAAATCAGCAAGCTTCAACTCTCCATTCTTATTGATCAAGAGATTTTGAGGTTTCAAATCTCTATGCAGTATATTATGGCTATGGCAAAATGCTAAACCTCTCAGTAATTGAAACATGAAAGATTTCACAACATCGGGATCTATGTCTCCATTCAAGCTATCGAAATACTTTTTCAAATCCTGGTCGCAATGCTCGAATACCAGAGTGAGTTTTTTGTCGCTGTGCAAAACATCATAAAGACGAACTATGTTCTTGTGTTTCAGTTCCTTCAGAAGGCATATTTCTCGTAGAGCTGAAGATGGAACCCCCTCGTCATCGTCATCCAAACGAACTCTTTTGAGAGCAACAATTTCGTGGGTTTCTCTGTTTTTTGCTTTGAAAACAGTTCCATAGGTACCTTCACCAATTTTTTCTAGCTTCTCATACTTTTGCATGATTTCAGATCAATTTCAGACGAAACGCTCAACACAAAGAAACTAGAAGAAAAGTGCTTTGATACTGAAGAATATTTAAATTTAAATGTGTCCCTTATTTTGAATATTTCTAGGGTAAGCTAAACTAAACTTCAAAACACAAGAGTAAATTAGGTTATGTGTTGTGTACTTTTGTGTATGCCCGTTTTTTAAAATTATAGAAAAAGTATATGAATGGAAGGCGGAACGTTCATCTAGACTACAAATGTTTATAATAATATTAATTTCAAATTTTTTTGCATTATCTTGAATAAATACATAAATGAAGATTTTTGCATGAAGGATTTGAAGGACAAAACTGTCTTATCTGTCAAAAATGATCCCTAGAAGCAAGGTTCCATGGTGTAATGGTTAGCACTCTGGACTTTGAATCCAGCGATCCGAGTTCAAATCTCGGTGGAACCTATATTTTACACTAATAAATCTCAGTGTACCATTATTTATATTCGAAGATTGTGACTGCTTACCGAAGAGCCTTGTACAATGCGAGATACTTTTATATCTTTTTCGAAATATTACCATTGCACCTTCCAACGCTTTCTAAAAAGATTTTAATCAATTACATATTTTGAATCCGAACTTCCACTGTACAGGGTGGGCAAATTTCGATGTTTCAGCACTACAGCCTTTAAACCGGAGGAGATAGACAAAATCTGATACCCCATTCTCGTACTCTTTTTCTGAGAAACTTACAATAGTATTAGTGATTTTTTGCCACTTTCTTTTGTGTTCGAGTTATAAGCAAAAATTGTAAAAATGGCGATATCGAAATAAATTTATATCTCCGCTAATACTGATGATAGAGTTCTGAAATTGAAACATTATACAGGCACTTTTTCACGTAGAATCCAGTGGCGTGCTCGCCTTTCTAGCAGGATTTTTAATTACGAAGCTATTACCCAAAGTTATGTGTTTTTAAATGGGAACACTAGTTTTCTGTGCAATTTTTTGAAAGCTTAATTTTTACTGATTTCAAAAATATATAACATCATATTGTTTGTATCAATATAAATAATAGAAAATGGTCAAAAACCTTTTTTCTCAATATTTCTATGGTTTCAAATTTTGACGAGCACAGAAAAATAGAGTTTCCTATAACAAAAGCAGTCTCCTTCCGGCAATGTCATTCTTTCTATGCTTTTTACCAATTTTCACAAAATTTGAATCAAGATATGTTTGATAAATTTTCATAATAATTAAAAGACTTATAGAAGGAGACAGTGGTAATCATACGATGCTATTTGTTTCTGTGCTCATCAAAAGTTGAAACCATAGAAATATTGAGAAAAAAGGTTTTTGACCATTTTCATCATTTATATTGATACAAACCATATGATGTTATATATTTTTGAAATCAGTAAAAATTAAGCTTTCAAAAAATTGCACAGAAAACTAGTGTTCCCATTTAAAAAAACATAACTTTGGGTTCGTAATTCGTAATTAAAAATCCTGCTATAAAGGCGAGCACGCCACTGGATTCTACTTGAAAAAGAGCCTGTATAATGTTTTAATTTCAGAGCTCTATCATGAGTATTAGTGGAGATATAAATTTATTTCGATATCGCCATTTTTCCAATTTTTGCTTATAACTCGAAAACAAAAGAAAGTGGACAAAAATCACTACAACTATTGTTAGTTTCTCAGAAAAAGAGAACGGGAATGGGGTATCAGATTTTGTGTATCTCCTCTGGTTTAAAAACTGTAGTGCTAAAACATCGAAATTTGCCCACCCTGTACAGGTCCACAAAATTCTATATTCTATAGGATTGAATGGCAGAGCTCTGCAATCGTGAGAGCTACGGAAAAATGGTTTCCGACCTCGATTTTCAAAAGATGGATAATGGCAAAAACCGCATTCCTCTACAGTGACTTCATATACCTACCTATGGTATATGGTGTATAAAGTCACTATAAATTCCTCTATATATGTATCTTCTTTTGTTATAAAGGAAAACTTATTTTCCGTCCTTTGACAGGTTGCAGAGGATGCTTTTAAGTATCACATTTTTATGTAGAATTAAGTGGCACAGTAGAAAATGTTTTTCAGTTTAGATAGTTATTTTTTTTTAATGTAAAATCTATATTCTTTTTACATATTCCAGTCCATATTTTTTCTGATTCAGAATATACAGGGTGAGTCTTTGACTCGTACAAATATTTTAACAGTAGATCCTTGAGGTCAAAAGAAACACTTTTTTCCTTTACCATTTTTTCCGATTCGCCATTTTAAGTTTTCATAATGAGCTGTGCTACCCCTGCAAAAACAAAATTACCTTCAGAATAACTAGATTATTTAGTTTCAAGAGTTTGGTTCTTCGAATTTTTGGTAGGTATTTCTATTGTACTTAATGGTCATAAAGGGGGGAGACTAGAAGAAGTGGGTGAAATCTTATATTTGAAAAAGATTCATCATAACTAAACGAAGAACTATAATGCGAAATTCACTTCATACGATAAAACCGTTTCTTAGATAAAATATAAAAATAATTTTTTTTATGATTTTTCAGCAGCCTGTATCTTTAAAACCGACCTGATTCGGAAAAAATGGTAAAAGAAAAAAGTGTTTCTTTTGACCCCAATCTACTATTGAATCTATATTATCCTGTTTCATCAATGAAAATAACCTGCCAACTTGACCGATGAACTAGTTTTTGAATTCACCTTTATTGCAAGAACAATTCGAGACAGGACATGTATTCTGAATCAGACGAAAATATGGTACTGAAAAATGTAGGAAAAACATAGGGTTTATATTTTAAAAAATAAAAGATTAAACCACATAAGTGGCAAACTAAAAAAAATCTTCAACTACGCCACTGAATTCTACATAGAAAGATGTAGTAGAATGTAGATTGTCACATTTGTTTTTCGATATAAACTTTACGAAATGGAAACACTCTGTCGCTTTAACACACTTGTAATGTTCTTGAAAATTCACGATAGACTGAGGTAATGTCTACTTTTTTGGACAGAAAATGAATACTTTTTTAGACCTTTAAAATAATAATAATAATAACTTTCTACCGGTCACTCATATCGTCTGATGTAGAAAATGGAAAGTCACCACCAAAAGAAGCCATAGAACAATTCTGGACCGAACAATTATCAACGAAACCTCAGTTCAGTGGAGATACCGGATGGATTGAAGATGAAAAATCTGAAGCTATAAAATATGAGCCGATGCAGCATGACAAGATCACAATTGAAGAAGTAAAATCAGCTATCAGAGGACTACACAACTGGAAAGCACCTGGGCCTGATTTATTACAGAACTTCTGGATCAAGAAACTTTGGATCATGCATGACAAATTGACCTCCGCAATAAATGACGTCATTGAAAATCCTGAAAGAATGCCAATATTCCTTACACATGGCACAACGTACCTTTTACCTAAAGACCAAAGGAATACAGAAGACCCATCCAAATACCGACCAATCACATGTCTTCCAACGATGTACAAATTAATCACATCGTGCATTTCAAATCGAATTCACAACCATTGCGAAAGGAATAACATCATCGCCATGCAACAGAAAGGATGCACCAAAGACAGCCGAGGGTGCAAAGAACAGCTAATAATTGATTCAGTTATCTGCAATCAAGCGTTCTCCAAGCGGAGGAATCTTTACGCTGCGTACATAGACTACAAAAAAGCATTCGATTCTATATCTCACGAATGGCTCTTGACGATCTTGAAGATTTACAAGGTGGATCCCAATATTGTTAAGTTCCTGAAAAACGCCATGTCAACCTGGCGTACTAGTCTTCAAATGAAAGCAGCAGATTGCTCCATTACAACAGGACCTATTCCAATAAGACGCGGAATTTTCCAAGGAGACTCGCTGAGCCCTCTGTGGTTCTGCATGGCCCTGAATCCCTTGTCTCATAGATTGAATTCTACGGACTACGGATTTTCCATCAAGAGCGGCAGTAGAACTATGATGAAACTGAATCATCTACTTTACATGGACGATTTGAAACTCTTCGCATCTACCAAAAAACAAATGCAACAGATGCTGAAAATGGTGGAAGGATTTTCGGAAGACATCAAAAAGACGTTTGGATTAGAAAAATGTCGACTGCTGAACATAACGAGAGGAAAAATAGAAGATGATACGTTCAAACTCAAGGAAGGTGCAGAAATTGAAGCATTGAAGGAAGGAGACACATACAAGTATCTAGGCATAAAACAGGCAAGAAAAATCAATCAGACCCAGATGAAGAACGAATTAACGGAGGAGTTCACCCGAAGATTAAGAAGGATAATGAGAACTGGCCTTAACAGCAAGAATCTCATAAAATCGATTAACACCTACGCTTGCTCGGCGCTGACCTATTCATTCGGTATCATCTCTTGGACGACCACCGATTTAGCAGCCTTACAGAGAAAAATAAGGACGATGCTGACTAAACACAATAAACATCACCCGAAAAGCTCAATAGAACGGACAGAGCTGCCACGACATCTTGGGGGTAGAGGAATTGTTGATTTGTCCAACCGTATGACCCAGGAAATTGAAGGACTTCGAAAATATTTTCTGAGCAAGGCTACTTCATCAGAACTCCATCAAGTAGTTTGTGTTGCTGATACTTATACACCGTTAAAGCTACAGCAGGACCACTTGGAAACCGTCGAACACTCTGCAGAAAGTAAAATGCAGAAACTGATTGGCAAACCTTTGCATGGGAAGCACCAGAACGAGGTCAACCATGATCACGTCGACATATCTGCGTCGAACTACTGGTTGACTTCCGGAAGGTTGTTTCCTGAGACAGAGGGCTCCATGCTTGCCATCCAGGATCAGGTGATTCCAACAAGAAATTACATGAAATATATCGCCAAGGATGCCTCAGTGGCGGATGGTAGCTGTCGTTATGGCTGTGCGACACATGAAACTATCCAGCACATCACCGGGGGATGTCAGAAGTTCGCGGGCACGGAGTACAAAAATAGACATGATGCTGTTGCCAAGATTCTTCACCAAGAGTTGGCACTAAAACACCAACTTCTAAGTTCGAAAAAGGTTCCTTATTACAACTACCATCCGGATGCTGTGTTGGAAAATGAACATCACAAGCTCTACTGGGATCGCACGGTTCTGGCAGACCGGAAAATAACCCACAATAGACCAGACCTCATATTGCTCAATAAGGATGAGGACAGAGCACTATTCATCGATGTGGCGATTCCAAATAATAACAATCTTCTAGATAGGCACACTGAAAAAATTTCAAAGTACAGAGATCTCGAGGAACAAACCAGAAGACTGTGGAAACTGAAAGATATCAAGACCATCCCTATTGTAATGTCATCTACAGGCCTGATACCGAAGAAACTACTAGAGAACTTGAGGAAACTTCAGCTGGACGAAAATATCTATAGAGTCATGCAGAAGGCGGTACTGCTGGGAACGACGAGAACTGCACCAAGTACATGGGAAATTCAAAAGGAACACCGTCTGCTCCGACAGGAAGTGCGGGTGGAGCAGGAATCCAAGCGACAGCAGGGAGCCGAGGAGCGACCCGGACCCGACCACCACCACGAGCCCGAAAACCTGGAAAGGGCTCCAACAGAGCTTAATCCTTTTGAGATATCTGGGATAAGTGAATTTTCCTCTGGAGAGGAGTGTGAAAGCCGCAAGGCTGAAGTCATTTATTCACTCTAGCATACAATACAATTCAGAATTTGAGAGAGCTCAGAAAAGTCATCTAAGGCTTGTGTATGAACTCTCTCCAATCAAAGTAGTCGGATACGTATAGATAAATTCCACATTGCCTCTTCTTTCACTATTTTTGCAGTTATTTTACCCCTCATCCCTATTCAAAATCAAGGGGGGGTGTTTACCTCCGTTAGAGGGTTAAAGTTACGAAGATGAAAAAAGCGGAAAAGTTTTTCCTCCTCGAATCAGAAATTTTTATTTAAAAGTCGGAAAATCGATGTTTTCGTTGGACCAACCTGTACATTCGGTAGTCAAAAATGGGGCGTTCATTTGACAATATGAAGTTGCATTCAACTGGTAGTCGACTCTGAATAATATTTCTCTTCGTGGAATCATTTTGAAGACAATTGTTGATTTCGTTTAACTTTTGTGGAAAAAAAGTTTTTTTCTCTGTTTGTAACAAAGTTAAAGGAGGGGTCAAATTAGTGTGAAAACACCCGGTACAAAAAAATTGTAGACAGCAAGGGATATCCTTAGAATAAATTTCACTCCTTTCCTAATTCATTGGGTTGTGATCTTGAGATCAATTTGACAATCAAGAACGACTTATTACTGAAAAAAAAACATACTGCTCAGTTATAATAAATTTTAATTAGAAAGTTACACATTTTATTTGGAAACAAATATTTAAGAATTGTCGAACATGTTTTTGTGAAATTTGAGGTTTTCATAAAAATCACTCGTTAATTCAAAACGAATCGTCGTTTTCAATAATGACATCTCTTCGCTTCCTTTTACCATCGTCATCTTCGATAATGACATCCCTTCTCACCCTCATCGCTTCAGCTTCGTTGTTTAGATCTCTGCGCTTTCTGTCATCGTTATCGTCTTCAATGATCACATCTCTTTTTTTACGATCTTCGTCTTCAATTATAATATCTCTTTTCTTTCTCATATCATCGTCGTCTTCGATTATGACATCTCTGCGTTTCCTCTTATCATCCTCTATATAAATGTTTCTTCTTTCCCTTGTAAAATCTTCTTCTTCAGGAGATTCCTCGCTGAAAAAAATGAGTAAGAATAAGAAATTTTTCAGAAACTTTTCGACGTTTTTGAAATTTTGAATTTATATCTGTCAAAATTTTTAAGGGTGGCTCATTTTTGCAGAGTTGTTTATAGTTTAAAAATATGCAGAAGTTTTGATATACAGGGTGTGGCGTAATGAATGGATAATATGGAGCCTGCAGGTAGAGGACTCTATGGCGGTTCAGAAAAATATATTTTACGTTTAGTAAAAGTGCCTTGGTTTTCGAGATATTCGAGATTTTCGAAAATTCAAGAAAATCACACCCTTCGCCACTCTTTTTGCAGGCAAGACTCCAAATGAAGGAATTTTTTCCAACTGTTTTTTGGATAGTATTCCTGGATAGATGCGCTATCAAATGTAAATTATTATTTTTGAGGCGCATAAATAGTTTTTCATGAATAAAAGAATTAACTCAAATTTTACGTTTTGCTTATTTTTTTTCCTAAGTTCAACCCAGCGTAGTGTGGAAAATAATATGGTTACCTGAGTGCCAAAGCAAGAGAAAACATGCCTGTTTCACTGAGATTCTGAAATGGTATAACTCACTCTATTTTCAGCATTGAATACAAAATAAATTTCTATTACAATGAGTCAAGGCAGAGTTTGACGTAAGCCTTTTTCTTTAATTTTTAGCAACTGAAATGAGACTTGCAAGCAGAATAAAGCAATTATTCATAAGAAGTTGTAGAGCATCTAGTACAGCTCCTGATGCACACTTTGTACACTTTTTGTGAAACTCGATTCAATTAAACAATATTTTAAAATTGGTTTTTTTCCCTCGTATTCTTTCATTATTAAGCCCTATAGTTATAAAGTTAATAGTTGTTAAGCGAATTTCAAGTAACGAAGTGAATTTTAGCAATTAAGAAAAAAAGCTGAAAATTAGGTAATTTTTATTGCATTGAGTCAAGACCCTTGTTACAAAAATGCTGAAATTTAATTTAATGCATAACTTGAAATTAACTTCATAATATTGATTTCCCAACGTTGGGGTTAAATAATAAAAGAAAACGAGAAAAAATAACAATTGTAAAATATCGTTTCATTGAAAAAAGTTTCACAAATCACAAATGATGCTTAAATTGTCCACCATGAGTTCTGATACATGCTCTATAGTCTACACTTTCTAATGAATCATAGCTTTATTGCATAGATATCAACAATTTTAAAATGAGTGTCGTTTCATTGAATTAAATATCACAAAAGATTCTCTAAGAGGCCACCATGAGCTTCAGTAAATGCTCAATACCTTCTTATACACGATTGCTTCATTCTGCTTGCATTTCTCATTTTAGCTCATAAAAATTTTAGAAACACCGTTTACATTAAACTAGGCCTCAACTGATTGCAATAGGAATTTATTTTGTATTAAATGCTGAGAATACAGAGAGTTATACCATTTCGGAATCTCAATGAAACTGGCATGTTTTTTCTTGCATTGGCTCTCAGGTAACCATATTATTTTTTACACCGCGCTAGGTTGAACTTATGAAAAAAAATTAGCCAAACGGAAAAGTTGAGTCAGATCTTTTTTTCATAAAGAACTATTCATGCGCCTCAAAAATAATGAATAACATTCGATAGATCATCTATCCAGGAATACTATCCAAAAAACAGTTTGAAAAAATTCCTTCATTTGGAGTCTTGCCTGCAAAACGAGTAGCGAAGGGTGTAATTCTCGTGAATTTTCGAAAATCTCCAATATCTCGAAAACCAAGGCACTTTTACTAAACGTAAAATATATTTTTCTGAACCGCCATAGAGTCCTCTACCTGCAGGCTCAATATTATCCATTCATTACGCCACACCCTGTATATAGATATATTGAATATAAGTGTTATCATTTTTATGATGTGTGTGAAAATTTACTTTGGCGATTGTGGTAACAGTGGGATAATCTCATTTAAGAAGAATAATAAAAAATTGACGACAAAAGAAGATTTGAAAATTGAATTCGAATATCCTTATTATTTCGAGCACATTATCGAAAGGCTTGCTTTTTCAGCTTTAGGGATTATTTTCTGAGAACCGCCATCCCAACTCAAAGGTTGTGGAATTTTAGGACTGCTTACTATTATTTGATTAAAATAGAGCTTACCTGATACGGAGGTCTTCTGAATTATATCTTCCTGAAAGAAAAAATCTCCAATTAGTTTGACAACTTTCCGAATATGTACAGGGTTACCCGCAGAAAGAGATCCTATATCCTATACCCTATATGCGAAACTATATGGGAGCTATCCGAAAAATTATCACATAAAAGTTGTTCTGGGATAAATAAGTCTTCAGTGATACAATATAAGCCTAAGTAACTCATTCGTGTACAGAGTGGCAATAAAAAGTACGTTTTTTTGAATGGAACATCCTATATTTCATTCGACATTTGCATAGAGAAAGGACGAAATCAAATAAGGCGATAAAATCCGCGTATACGTGCTCAAGGCATTTTAACAACAACTAAACATCGACTTTGGACGTCTTTGGATCTCCCCTAACAGCTGGTTTGATGTAAAATTTAATAAATTTTCAAAAAACGACTACAATATTTAAGTAACAAGAATGTTCACATGAAAAAACGTTCACGATTTTTTTCTCAAAATTTTAATCATTTACTCCTTGCTATACTATCTATGTTTTACAATACAAAAATTATAATTTAAACAGCTTTCCTTCTGGGAGTTGCAGTTTCTTTGTCAGTTAGTATATTTAAGGAGGCTAAAATTTTGCAAATAGGTCACTATGATCCCGAGGATGAGTTTCATGAAGAAATAACTCGGTTTGTGATATATAGGATGTTCCAAAATCTCTCGTCTTCTTTTTATTTTTTTAAATGGAAAACTCTACTGAACTAATTTTTCACTTTTTTCTATTCAAAGAACTATTCGGGATACGACTTAGGTACCTATATTATACAGAGTGAGTCATTGACTTGTACAATTTTTCAACAGTAGATTTTTGATTTCAAAAGAAGCACTTTTTTCCTTTACCATTTTGCCGAATCGAATCAGTTTAAAATACTGTTGAAAAACCATAAAAAAATTAACTTTTAATTCTCACAGATGGTTTTATCGAACTAAATGATTTCGGAATATATTTTCTCATTCATTTGATGAAACTTTTTCGAACACAAGATATCACCCACGTCTTCCAGTTTTCTCATTATAACCATTTTGTACCTACCATAAAAATATCAAAAATTCAAAAAACCCAACTTTTGAAACTGAGTTGAACGCTATCTAATGAATATTTTCTAAAATAAAAGTATTCATCATATTTTCTCGTATAATGCGCCGTTTTTTAACCCAAACAACACACTTCCGTCTAAATGACATCTCATTTATGTCAAAAGGGATCTAAAATGATCTTGCTCTGAATTATGATCAAAATTAGATTATCTAAATAAGACGTTTTCTATGAATGATGTTTTTGAAATATCTTTTAGATGTCTAGTCTTATGCCTGGCAAAATTCTTATGTCCGCAAGATATCTGAAAATAGATTAGTTTCCAAATATACATCTGAAAAACGTTTATCTTATATCTAATTGTATTAATCGCGAAAGAATCACTGGGCAGACAACTAATAGATATGATATATCATACCAATATTAGACATCAATATCTGACTTTATTAAGACATCTAGATTACATATAGAGAATATCTTACTAAAATGGTCGAAAACCAGTGACCAGATGAATATCTTTCAGATATATCATTTTGTATCGTCTATGAACATTAGAATTCAAATTGTACCAAATATGTCGATTAATATCTTCAAGGAAGATCATATATTGAAAAAACGTTTATTGGATATCTTAATTTTATAATCATGATGAAATTAATTTTCAGACGGGAAATAGATATCATTTACTATATCGATATGACACATCAATATCTGACTTTGTTTAGACGCCTAGATTACATATATAAAACATCTAAGTAAAATGGTCGAAAAACAGTGAACAAATAAATTTCTTCTAGATTTGTCATTGCTAGATCGTCTTTAAACTTCACGATTCTAAGTGTTCCAAATAATAATGAGAAGTCAATGTCATCTATTGAAGTGACTTCCGAAATTAATTATTCATAAACCATATTTTTACGATAGTCAAAAAATTTTGGACTAATCAACATCTTCCTAGTGTATTTTTCAAATTCATATTGTGTTTTATCATCTGAGTATCAATGTTAAAAAGCACATGTAAGTATTCGTATTCTTACTGATGGGGATGTTTTTCTAGGAGACTTAGTATCAGGATATTGAAATTCGTGAAAATTTTCATATGATAAAACTGATTGGACAATTTTTATAATATAAATCGAAAATTGAGTATGAATATTGATACCTATTTCAAAAACAATAATGGTGAAGAATGATTGACTGCTAAATTGAATATGTTAAATATGAATTTCGAACGAAATTATTGATTAACCCAAGATACTCTTGAGGAAAAAGGATCTTTTCCGAGTTTGCAGAAAATAGGTGTTTGGTTGGATCGAGAGATATGCGATGAGAAGGACTAGACATGAACTACGATCGGGTTGGATCGCTTGGTGGCGAACTCTTATCGCAATTCGCAAGAAGTCGCGAACCGGCCATGGGCCAATAGAGTTAAATTTCATAGTGCATAGCCATTTGAACTTGAACATTCAACATTTCCGTTAGTATACAACCCTTCTTTGTAAAAAGGTCAAGTCGGCTAGTGATTGTGTTCGTTTTTTGATTAGTGATTTGTGCTGTAATAATTGAACAAGGTGAGTGCAATTTCTACTTAGGGTAGTTACAGCAGGTAATCCCTTCACACATTAATCAAATTGCTTGAACATAGGATAATACTATTTACTTCGATATGGTATTATTGGTATTAGTTTGGATTTGTGCTCTCTGTAGAAATGATATCCAGTTATCGTTTTCAAATACTTACCTGAATTTTTGGCTACAATAAATTGAAATATAGGTAGATTTAAAATAGAAATATCTTTCATAGATCAATCGTCTAATAAAGTCTATTAAATGATATTCTTTAGATAACCATTGACAAGTCAATACTATTTTGTTAGATAGGTACTATTAATGGTATATATTTTATCTAAAATGCGGTCCTCTGAGGAATATCAATCGGAAATTTGACGAATAATCGAATATACAGAGTTTGAAATCTTCGAGGAAATGTTTAGATGTTTTTTAGATCATTTAGGAATTCGAATATTTTTTCGTATTTCGATGTTCGAATTGAAAATTTTGTATCATTTAATCCATAGGAGTTCATTATACAGCAGAGTTTTCTATTTCTATGTAAAATTTACTTGGTGAAGACGGTTATCTGAAAAAGTCTATTGATAGACATCTTCTAGACATCGATTCGGAAGTGAATTTTGAATCACTTCACTCAGGAAACTCTTGCTGAATAATGTAACCCTTATTATAAGTACTAACAAAACAGGATTCAATCTGAAATTTGACGAATAATTGAATATACGGAGTTTGAAATCTTCGAGGAAATGTTTAGATGTTTTTTAGATCATTTAAGAATTACGATGTTTTTTCGTATTTCGATGTTCGAATTGAAAGTTTTGTATCAATTAATCCATAGGAGTTCATTATACAGCAGCGTTTTCTATTTCTATGTAAAATTTACTTGGTGAAGACGGTTATCTGAAAAAGTCTATTGATAGACATCTTCTAGACATCGATTCGGAAGTGAATTTTGAATCACTTCACTCAGGAAACTCTTGCTGAATAATGTAACCCTTATTATAAGTACTAACAAAACAGGATTCAATCTGAAATTTGACGAATAATTGAATATACGGAGTTTGAAATCTTCGAGTAAATGTTTAGATGTTTTTTAGATCATTTAAGAATTCGAATGTTTTTTCGTATTTCGATGTTCGAATTGAAAATTCTGTATCAATTAATCCATAGGAGTTCATTATACAGCAGCGTTTTCTATTTCTATGTAAAATTTACTTGGTGAAGACGGTTATCTGAAAAAGTCTATTGATAGACATCTTCTAGACATCGATTCAGAAGTGAATTTTGAATCACTTCACTCAGGAAACTCTTGCTGAATAATGTGACCCTTATTATAAGTACTAACAAAACAGGATTCAATCTGAAATTCGACGAATAATTGAATATACGGAGTTTGAAATCTTCGAGGAAATGTTTGGATGTTTTTTTGATCATTTAAGAATTCGAATGTTTTTTCGTATTTCGATGTTCGAATTGAAAATTCTGTATCAATTAATCCATAGGAGTTCATTAGAGCAGCGTTTTTTATTTCTAAAAAATTCTCAGGGTATCTAAAGAGTACGGAAATTGAATCCTATTGATTTATAATTTGTATCTCCAGGTTTTGGTTCGTCGCTTCCTTTTCTTCAAAAGAATATTTTTTTGCATATTTTCTCAACTTGTAATTGATATTCAATCAAAAAACATTTAGCCATTTGTAATTTATGTTGCTTCCAGAGGCTGTATATGTTCTCTTCGAAAGTGAAACGCCAGCAGACTTAAATGATGCTGTCATAAAACGGGCCATTCAAGACTGGTTAAGACTAGCCAATCAACGGTACGAATATGAGAGGAATAAAAACAAATAGACAATAATCTCATCTATTTATATTATGTTTTTTCCAATTTTATGAATTTGTGTTATGTTTTTGAATTATATTTATTTTTGTTTTTTTTTTATTATAAATATATTTATTCATCAGAACCTGTTTTTTCTCTTCCAACTCCCATACGAACTGTCAACCATTCCGTATAAATATGAACTCGCCCATCACTAATCTGTAGATTTTCAAGTGGTCAGATTTTATGGATATGATTCGAAGATGTGGATCTTGAATCTATGGAACGTCCATTTTCTTTCACATGGACCCTTCTTCGAAACATATCTTGTGAAATAAATATGTCTAGTTAAGAGGTCATTAATATCACGTTTTTTAAATTATCCTAATATAATTCCAAAGTTGACAACAATTAGAGGACAAAAACTGTAAATACAATACAAGGTCATTCTAGAAATATCTAACAAACGTTCATCTTTGATCATCTAAAATAGGTGAATACCAACACCATCTTTTTCAATAAATAATCTTTCCTCTAATAGACATCCGATTTCTTCAACGATAAAGACAATGCTCCAAAGTCTAAAGAAGATCTTTGGTGCTACATGATTTAGATGTCCTGATGGCCATGTTTTTCAGATCATCTATATATTATCAGATTGTTGATCGAAGAAAAATGTCAAAAATCTAATGATATATAAACGATATCGAATGATTTTAATAAAGTACATCCTCAAACGTCTATTATATATCAAACAAAATACCAAATCAGGATAATCTCGAGAATATCAGAAATCGTACTTGTTATAGAGATAATTAGAATTACGTCGAATAGACGTCTAAAGAAGTGATACTTTTCAACGTAAATCTCGCGGACATTTTTCCGTCGAATCTAGGTTAAAGGTTCGATACTTTCTGATGTTTTATAGATCATCTAAAAGTCTATGAGCTATGGTCTATAAAATGTTTTAAAGATGTGTGTGTGTTGTTTGGGAATGTTCAAAAATTAAAAATATCTGTGATATTCGGAAAATTGGGTACTTTGTCTGAATACAACTCTGATTAAAAAGCCACAGATCTGTAGTGTCACAGGTATAGCTAATTATTCTGAAGGGCATTTTGTTTATCTAGGGGGCACAACTTATTATAAAAAACTTAAAATGGCTATATCTTTTTATCATAAATATCGTATATTTAAAACATCGAATTTTGCCCACCCTTTGCATAGAATCAATCAATATAAAACACTGTATAATAATAATTTTGCATGTCCTTACAGTGCGAAAGTTGCTTGGATGTTTGAAATTATTCTACTTACCCAATACTCCACAAAGTAGAGCGCACAACACAAGACTGATAACGAACTTTTTCATTTTGAATGATTTTGAGGAAACTGTATGAACATCCGTCACTCATTTCATTTATATAACTTTTTGAGAGCCGTACTTGTGCAAGTTAGTTATCTCTTGTGGCTAAGCTGAGATATTTTGTAAGAACTGAAATTTTCCTCCATTTTTCGGTTGCACTTATCATCAAGTATGTTGCGACAAAACGAACCGTAAGAATCTGTGCTATATATTTCTATTCAGACACAAGGTGTCTGAACCAAAATACGCCATTTTAATAACCGAAATTAAATGTTTTTTCCAAAACTTATCAGTTTTCTGATGGGTGCACTTTTTAATATTGCTCAATGAAAGATACACAACGTTAACTGACTCGCTTACGTGAAACATACTGTACAGGCAGTCCGAGTTAAAGTGTCCCTATACCTTATTGTGGAAACTAAAGCATCTAGAAGGAAAAGTTCAATACAAAACTTGTCTGTAATCGATTGAACTTTTATTTTTTTTAACCCACCTTAATACAGGGTGCTCCGTTTTTTCCCTGTTCGTATCAACTTTGTTATTTTAAATGGAACACCCTGTATATTATTGCATTTTTGAATTATCAAGGTAACTTCGTTATGAAAACCATGGTCCCATATAGCACCGATTCTGAGATATTCGATTTTTTCCTAAAATTTTGATAGCTGTAGGTGCTCACTAAAAGAGCTGACATTAGTTTTCTAATGAAGGTTTAAAAACCAAATTTTGTTCAGCTCTTGTCAACATATTGAGTCATACGTTACATCTCTATTTTTAGCAATCTGATATACAGGGTCTTCAAAAATTAAAGTAAAAAATTCAAATAGAAATTCAATCGAAACTTAATTTTTTCAAATGACAACCTATATTTTTTTGTTGTTCATCATGAAGAGCAGGTTAAAATGAGCAAAAAATGTATTTAAACTTCTTCTGTGAAGTGAATAGTTTCAGAAACATGGACGAAAAAGTGCATTTTCCCGTAAGAACCAACGATAATTGATTGATAAATCTGATAGAATATGGTAACTATAGCTACCACTTATCTAATTGTGTATTTTCGAGTTTTCTTTTGTGTTGTCAGACAACTACTTGATTATTTTAAGAGAAATGTATCTGCGAGTACTGAGTAAAAGAGTCTTTTTGTCTTTCATCAGTCAATCAAGTTAATTAAATTTATCAAAAAAATCAAAGCCAACTATATAGCAGCAACACTAATTAATAATTATCCTTGGTTCTTACGGGAAAATGCACTTTTTCGTCCATATTTCTGAAACTATTCACTTTACAGAAAAAGTTTGAAGACATTTTTTCTCATTTTAACCTGCTCTACATGATGAACAGGAAAAAAATATAGGTTGCCATTCGAAAAAATTTTCATTGAACTTCATCTATTTGAATTTTTAACTTCAATTTTTGAAGACCCTGTATATCAGATTGCTGAAAATAGAAATGTAACGTATGATCCAATATGTTGATAAGAACTGGGCAAAATTGGATTTTTATACATTCATTAGAAAACTAGTATTTTCTATTTTAGTGAGCACCCACAGCTGTCAAAATTTTAAGAAAAAGTCGAATATCTCAGAATCGGTGCTATATAGGGACTATGGTTGTTAAACCAAAGTTACCTTAAAATTTAACAAGGAATTAAAAAAATCAATAATATATAGAGTTTCCAATCAAAATAAGAAAGTTGATACCAACAGGGAAAAAACGGACATCCTGTATTAATGTGGGATGTAAAAAATAAAAGTTCAATCGATTACAGCAAGTTTTGTATTTTTTGTTTTTAAAAAAACATCAAATGTAAAATGGTTGAACTACATAGATAGGGTACCTTTTAAAGGTCCTATTCATTTCAAAAGAAGTTGAGAATTCTTTGTAATGTTTTATTGCTGCAAGAATCGCTTTCGACTGTGTGCAACTTCTATCGCAGAAGCAACTTTTATGAGAAACAATTTTTGGGAAAATTTCGAGGAATGTCAAGATTCAACTCAACATATTATTCCGAGGCAGTATAGGCAATTTGGTCCTTCATTCTCCACCGTATATCAATATTTTCAACTGCTGAAACTATATGTAGATATATTTTATTTCAACGCAATAAAAGTTATAAAAAATCCAATAAATAATGTATAATACATCTTTAAAATTTTCAATCTCCTTAAAATTTCTTTGAACACATTGAAATTCAACAACAAACATTTTACAGTTTTAAAAATAAGATTAAAAATAGTCGAAGTTTCAGAGTTTTACTCCTCACTGATTGCAGCCTTTCTTGAGTCACTGAGTCCTAGCCTGGAAAAAACAACATTATTGATCAATAATAATAATATAACCCATACACCGCAAGGTAATTTGGGATAATGATTATATATATATATATAATAATAATAATGAATGATCATTGTCATTATTAAGAATTCTTTATCTTCGGTAGATATAAGGAACGTATTTGGCGGAACGATGTTTGGAAAGGCTTGATGATTTTTGTTTCCTTATAATCTTACTTTTTCCACATCTTTGAAGAATCTTTTGAAATTCAAACCGGCCAACTTATCGAGGTTGTCTGCAGTCCAATTCGAATTCTTCAAATTTTTTAGTTCCTTGAAGAGCTTAGGGAAGTCTGACACATTTTCCAGATCTTGTGGTTTCCTGAAAACAAGAAACTAGAAGATCACCCATTTAGAGGCATGTTTGATGAACGAAAATTCGCTGCAGCTTAGCGAGTCTGATAGGGGTATTGTGTAAAACCGTATAGTGATTACCGTATGTATTTACACTTATACAGGGTGATTCATAACTATTGGGACATAGACTAAGGGAAGATTGTTTGGACCAAAATATGGCGATAGGACCAAATATACCTCAATAAAATATTGCTGTGGAAAAAGATACAGGGCGTTAAAGTTGAATTTCTTATAAGGGGACAGAATAATATTTTCTTCGAAGTTGGAAAGTCCTTTATTAAAAGAATTAGAACTGGCATAGAAATCGGAGAAGGCCACGCAGAACATTTAATTTAAGTTTATTCTTTTTATGTTACATTATTTTCAATTATGCTTTATCGTCGAAATAAATAAATTAAATAAATAATCGTTACTTCAAATCCCCTTCCGGTGCTCTGAAATGTTCAATTGTGTTTTTCTTAAAAAAGGATGAAAAAATATACATTGAGATTATTAGTAAAAAACGAAAAAAATAATTCAACTTTAACGCCCTCTATCTTTTTCACAGCAATATTTTATGAGGTATATTTGGTCCTATCGCCATATTTTGGTCCAAACAATCTGTCCTTAGCCTATGTCCCAAAAGTTATGAATCACCCCGCCTGTATAAGTAGATACAGTACAATCGCGTTAATATGAACACAAAATTTTTTGTATGGACTACTCTGTAATATGAACAAAGTAGAATCTCACTAGTATGAACTCGTTGTAACTTGTCTATTTTATTCCAAGGAATGAATTTGTTTTCACGATTTATCGTTAGTTTGATTGAGATACATACCCTGAAAAACACATGAAAAAGCGGTTTTATCGAAATTTTTCGCAAAAAAGACTCAGTCTAAAATAACATCATTTTTCTCCACAAAAGATAAGTCATTATAATTAACTTTAATTTAATATTTTTTTAATATCTGATGGTTTTTCTTTTTAAGTAGACTTTTTATGTATAATCATCATCAATATTTTTGTACTTAGTAAGAAATAAAACCTAGAATAACTGTAAAAAAATTATTTTTCTTGACCTTCAGAAATATAAACAGTTCCTGTAATATGAACAAGCCGGAATTTTTTGTGTTCATATTAAAGCGATTGTACTTCATATTTACCTATACTACTACTATCACAGCCGTCTTTATTCATGAAGGTGTTTGAAAAGGCTGTGGTACTAGTATATAGATTATTATCTACTAGTTGAAAAGGTTTCGAAACAAATTCATTTGAATTCAGTTTACAAAATTTCCTGAAAGTGAGCTTTTGATATATGAAAATTTTTCATTTTCAAATATCCGGAATGAAATTGATCTTTAAAGTCCATCGATGAAAATATCCTTTCAACTTTACCGAACGTTTTTGGGTTCTTTTCATTGGAAGAACAATCGTACGAGACGTATATTATACACGTACAAGTATATTAACAGTAGTTTCTTGAGGTCAAGAAAAAAACTTTTTCCTTTTGAAATTTTTGTTGCTAGCTCTTGGACTAGAAGATCTAAAACCAATTATTGCTAGAAAACACAATAATAATTGTGTAATTATTTTTTGTGTGAGAATAGACGAACACTACAGAAACCACTGTGCAGATATGGTTGAAAATCTTATTGTTTTTATCCTTACTTAAATAAATATATTCTAAGAAATTCCTTCTACTGGATGTTTCGTTTCCTATGTCACTTAGTATAATTCACTTCAAAATTCAATAAAAAATATGATAAAATTTGTATGATATTTCTATATTACTTTTCCTGAATTAACTTGTTTCGAAATAAAACCAAAAAAATTATAATTTCAACGTTATTTATTTTGAGTTCATTGTCCGGCAACAATTTTTTCTAGTTAATTTGCTCCTGACAAATTATTGCAAGAATTTACGCAGGAGCAAATCGTTGATTTCATTTTTAATTGATTTTGTTTCAGAGATTGGGAGTGAAAACCCTAAAAAGTTTATGAAGAGATGCAGAATCCTCCCAGAATAAATTTCAATCGATATCCAAAAAAATTAAGACTATCGCCTAAAAAAAATCGAAATATACTCAATTTCAATTTGTGGTGATTTTAAATGAATTAATGCTTTTGGAAAGGTGTGAGAATTACATAAGTAAAATTCAACCGATTATTTCGTCCAGAAATTTTCATAAAGAATTATTTAGAACTTACTTGTAAATACTATCGTAATTACCCCCAATTGCAATGTTGTCGAAGCCAATTGTTTCACTTATATGGTTCAGATGTTCTGAAAAATATATCATTGTAAATATTTACTAATGATACTGAAAGGTGACATATAGCTGTATATCCTCTTGAGAAACACTTAAATTTTGTCCACATTCTCGTGAACATTATACTTACTACACAGCCAATTATCGAAGTTCAAGAAATTCTATTTTCAATTAATTATTTAACATTCTCATTCTACACCCTTAAGTTCAATACTCAAAGTCTATACTCAACTACCAAACAACAGAGAAAATATGCGTCTTTATTTCCAGAAGTATACCGGGTGGCTCATTTTGAGGGAGATATTTTGAAAATCTTTTTTGTGGTGTGTAGCTGGCTGTTCAAAAGCATAATGTACAATTTAAAATTATTGTCATACATACAGGGTCTTCGTAAAGAATGATATATAGACCAAAGTTGCACTTTTTAAATGTAACTATCTGTATTTGACCTCAAGAATGGAATGCCAAGCTCAAATTATGATGATTTTCTTCAGATCACTTTATAACTTACAAGGACCATTTACGAGATAATATCGAAAATGATTTACTAGTTTTGAATTAAAAATCGAAAATTGCTCAGAAAATATCAGGTTCAGATGTAGGAAAATTTTATGAATATAGTTTCGAAATTAATTTTTACGTTCAACGAGATATAGAAATACCGGGTGTGCCATTTGAAACAAGAAAGTTTTCGATGATTATTTATAGTTGATGTTTGAGAATTAATTATTATCACTTTGTATATTCCAGAGTTGAAATTTTCTTTTATATGTAAGAGTAGCCAACTTGTCTACTCGAAAAAATTCTGTCTGTATCGCTGGCGTAACTATAGTTTCTTCATTAGTTGCTATTTAAAAAACTCCAATTTTTGATTTTGCGCCATCATCTCGTAAACGGTGCTTCTGAGCTTTAAAGTAATCTGAAGAAACTCATCATAATTTGAGCTTGCCATTCCATTTTTGAGGTCAAATACCTCAATAAGTAAGTAAAACTTACTTATTAACTTAAATAAGTGTAACTTTTGGTACATATCTTTGTTTTCGAACATCCTGTATATGTGACAATAATTTTAAATTGTGGTGTAGGACATCCTACACATACCACTAGAAAAGATTTCCAAAATATCTTCATTTACTCCCTCAAGTTGAGCGTCGCGTATGGGGTGGGCCACCTGGTATAATACAAGAGATGATATGTAAATGATTGCCTATTTATACTTACTTACTACATCCGATATTGTAACATTGTCACCATTTGCTAAAGAGGGCGCATCGAAAGTGATCATCAGTAGCCCACTGTTGTTTTTCTGTAAACAGTAATATATTTAGTTTTCTGAAGTGACTGATGAATTTAAGAATATATTTTGCATCAAGAGTTGTCAGATTTGCAGATGTAAACATTCAAATCTCCACAGCCTACTGACGACGATTTTTTTCAAATATCATGAATTGAGTATAATTTTTTTATTTACCAATAAATTCAAAGTACCATCATCCACATTCCCTGGGTAGTTATTTATCATGAACGCTGCAGTATTGCTGATCAGTACAGGTGCTCTGCTAATATTCAGAATCTGCTCTTGGACAGGAGTGGAAAGACCCTGAATGTCAATCATCATACCCAGTCTGTTCATCTCTCCAATGCAAAGCTATCAAAAAATGACAATTTTAATTATGAATATACGATACTGATCTTTATAGAGTTATGTAATGATTTACTCTGAGGAATGCTTTTTCAGGTTGTGAAACCAGGAATTTAGTCATTTTGGTTCTTAGATTTTGTTTGGACTCATGATAGCACTTGAGACTGATTTCATGCTATCTGAATAAAAATGATATTCAATGTACAGAAACAAACAATGAAGAAAAATAAAACTGCAGGCCAAAATAAATACACGGCGCAAAAAAATTAACGCACATTATGGAAATCTAAAATTTATTCTACAACTGAAGGTGCTCTCAATGATAATTATTTTTATCAGAATAATGCAAGCATAAGTTATCCACTTTCAACGGTTTTCTTCAAAACAGAGGTTTTTTCGCAACAGGAATAAAAAAGGTGATATCAGATTTTGAATGTATTGGCTCCATTCTAAAATCAGTTGTTCACGATCAATTCTAGTGATCAATAGTTTTTCTTTCAATTGATTTTCTACACTCGATCGCTATGCAACGCGTAACACGCAATTTGACCCAAGAGGAATGTGCCAAAGCGGTAGTTTTGCGAGAAGAAGGGTGGACATACACAAGAATTGCAGAAAGGTTTGGAGTTTCCCATACAAGTGTGTCCAGAATGTTGCAGCGATTCAGGGAGACAGGTATGAATATCTGAAGACCAGGACAGGGTAGACCACAGGTAACAACTGCCATTCAAGAACGTTACTTGAGAGTTTCTTCGTTGAGACAATGGTTTGCAACCGCTCGCCTCCTTCAAATTCAGCTTGAGCAAACTCATGAGGTGCAAATTAGCACTCAGACAATAAGAAATCGCCTCAGAGAATATGAATTAAGGCCTCGTGTCGCGGCAAGAGGCCCAGCTCAAACCCCAGCCCATCGAAGGGCGCGTTTGGATTTTGCGAGAGAGCATATCCATTGGAAAGAGGCCGATTGGGAAAGATTTCTCTTCACAGATGAGTCTAGATTCTGCCTCTACCATTGTGATCGACGTTCCCTTGTATACAGACGTCCACATGAAAGATATGCTCAGTGCAATTTCCTGAATACTACTGGTTTCGGGGGAAGATCGATTATGGTATGGGGTGGAATATATTTGACTGCTCGCACAGACCTAGTGGTCGTTGATAATGGAGCTATGAATGCTGATAAGTATATAAGGAACATTCTTGAAGAGCATGTAGTGCCATTTGCCCCATACATTGGTGAAAATTTCATTTTTATGGACGATAATGCCAGACCCCATCGTGCGCGCATCGTTCAGGAGTACCTTGAAGAGGTTGAAGTCTCTCGAATGGAATGGCCAGCAAGAAGTCCAGATCTCAATCCGATTGAGCAGGTTTGGGACAACCTCAATAGAAGGCTGAGAAGTTCAGAAAATCATCCAGCTACTCTTAATGACTTAGAAATCCAACTCGGAGAAATCTGGGAAGGATTAGATCAGAACATTTTAAGATCACTCATTTTGAGTATGAACCGTCGTTGCCGAGCTGTAATTAAGGCAAGGGGTGGAAATACCAAGTATTAAATCACTTATCAGCATTTCAATATTTTGAAAATTGTTCATTTCTCTTCTTTCACATAAGATTCGGTGTAATCCTGAATTTTTCTTCCATTTAATGTGTCTTGTTTCGTTCAAAACCTTTCCGAGAGAACATAAAAAATAAGTTATAAAGTCAATGTAGAGTTAACTTTGAAAATTGAGATTTTCAGAATGTGCATTAATTTTTTTGCGCAGATATAAGGTGAAACTTTCCTCTCTGGTATCAGTCTTACCTTTCCAAAATCAGTAAGGTTGTTATTTTCTTCGATATAATTCATCAGGATTGAGCTGCACATAAAAATTAGCAATTTCAATTATTCCTTGGCAAAATAATGTACGAATCCCTTACTCATTACATCCACTACCTAACGTCATGGCCCGGACTCCAAAATCATAAAAGAACCTCAAAAATGCTGTGCTGTTCATGATAGATTGTCCTCCGTCGACGAACATCAAACTACCCAACTTTTTGTTTTCATAAGCATCTTCTAGATCTGAAATTTTTAATCAGAAATTTATGACTGATATTTATTCGTAGATAAAACTGGGCGGTTGCTAGGTTATACAGGGTGAGTCTTTGAGTCGTACAAATCAAAGATTATAGAGTTATAAACTTTGGTACAAATATTTTAACAGTAGATTCTTAAAGTCAAAAAGAACACCTTTTTCCCCATACCATTTTTTTTCAAATCGGCTCGGTTTGAAAAATAAAGGTTGTTGAAAAACCATAAAAAAATACACAGGGTGTATTTAAAGGTGAGCCTTTTTTTTACAGAAGGTAGAACTGGTTGAAGCGTTTCACCAGAAATCACCTCTACAAAACTTTCAAAATGACAAAGTTGAGAGAAAATTGAAAATGATAACTGAAACAGATCCTTATACAACCCCAGACCGTTTGTTAGCTGAATTATCGCAAAGCAGTGGAAAAAACTTATCGATTTGACCATGTGGTTTTGTTTAGGATATTGGCTCGTTCGATATTTACGTGGTAATGAAAATGGAAACTTAGGATTGCCGAATTGTACTCATTATTTTTTAGTAACTTGCACGATTTTATGTAATGGCTCATTTCGATACCAACTTACAGGAGAGACTCAGGGCATAAGTGTAAAAAATAGAATAATACTTCAAAATCTCACCAAAAATTCGTCTAAATTAAGTATTCACGTATTCTTTCACAATCTTCTTGTTCAAACATTCCAAAATCGTCGTAAAAATGGGACGAAATGGGGAAAAATGACAGCACTTTTTCAACATAACTAACATAAGCACAAGGCAAGAAATTGCCCCGATTTTCAACATTTTTTTTTCACCCTAAATTGCACGATACAACAATTATGATTCTCTCAAAAGTGACCTGATGCATCTAATCCGATGAACTTGGTACTGAACCATTCATTGTCCAGCCATATGTTTATGTTTTGTTTCGTTTTTGCGATGCCGGAGTCACTTTCCATAGTACCGTGCTTGTAATTCAATGAAATTTGGTCGAACTTCTAGGGGTTGTATCTCAGCCATCTTGGATATTTTATGTAAACAATTTTTGGTGAAACAACTTATTTTGATGAGTTCTACCTTCTGTCAAAACTCGAAATATATTTTTTCATTTAAATATTCGATGAATCTTCGTCTAACACAAGATATCACCCACGTTTCCCAGTTTTTTTTTTGTAATTCAATAATCTACTGTTGAAATATTTGTTCGAGTCAAAGACTCACCCTGTATATACTAAGGAACATTCATGAATTTATTAGAAATAAGTTCTAGGATTTTGTTTTTGTTTTAGTCAGGATGTTTGTTTAATCGTAAGTTCTTACAAAAAAAAGTGAATACGCGATAATTTTATAGCTAAAATTTATCGTCGTATGATACATTATGAAGAGCTGTTTCATTATGTGTAAATGAGAAGCCGAGAAAAATCGTTAAATCAGTGGCAGCTTGTCAACATTTGTCGTGGGTCGACATATTTATTTTTTCAATATTTTTTAAATGTTTTATATGCCTTCCGCACCAAACTACTCATTTTCAGATAAGGTCTGGCATGTATTATTCCTCCAGATTTTCATTTTGTTTTGAAAAAACAAGAATTTCAACGAAACATATTCTAGTATCTGATCAAAATAAAAATCTTGAATCGACTATTCCTGAAATGAATTGATGAGAGGTCAGTGACAGTGATCCCTATCAATTTTTGAGAGTACTTGAAAATAAATTTTTCTTACCATTAGAAGATCTGACTAATTGCAGATAGTCTGAGTAATTCTTGATCATTCTATTTATTACATCAAGCTGAGTTATGGCATTCGATACTCTAGTACTATTGTCACATCCAGATCGAGCAACCCAGAACTGTAAAAAATCATCAGGTAAGTCTTCTTTTGTGCTAACTTTCAAATCTCAAAGGTGGATGAAATTAGAGGCTCATCATTGGTTTTGGTGAATTCAATTACAAGATGATGCAGTAATGAAGCTTTTCCTTCACCCACCAGTGGATGCTACTATAATAGCGAAACACGCAAGTAACTTATGTAAATCAATCACAAAATTGGTGTGATTTTGGGGGGAAAGACATCATTTTATATTTGAAATTCCGTAAGGTGTTTGTTGATATAAAGTAGGTACTCACAGGGTGGTCCAATGAAAATTTAACACCTCGATTTTCCTACTTTAAAATGAAAATGTGGAAAATCGCTCGAACCAGTCAATTTCTGATTCTAGGGGGAACAACTTCTCCCCTTTTTTCATCACCGTAACTTCAACCCTCTAACGAGGGTGAACACGACACCTTGATTTCGAATAGGGATGAGGGGTATTGCGATGACTTATTTTGAAGATCGTATCGAATAGGTACTATCTTCTATCTAATATATAAAATTCTCGTGTCATAGTTTTCGTTACCATACTCCTCCGAAACGGCTTGACCGATTTTGATGAAATTTTTTGTGCTTATCCGGTATCTATGAGAATCGGCCAACATCTATTTTTCATCCCCCTAAATGTTAGGGGTAGTCCACCCCTAAATTTATTTTTGTATTTTTTAGACAAAATTTTTAATTTCTATTTTTTTATGATACAACATACAAAAATACATACAATCCTCAATTTTCACCCTTCTACGATCAACACTTATTTTTTAATAGCCATTTTGGTAATTTAATCATTAGGAAATTATTTATATGGCAAAACAACGTTTGCCGGGTCAGCTATCTATTTTTCATCCCCCTAAATGTTAGGGGTAGTCCACCCCTAAATTTTTTTTTGTATTTTTTAGACAAAATTTTTAATTTCTATTTTTTTATGATACAACATACAAAAATACATACAATTCTCAATTTTCACCCTTCTACGATCAACCCTTATTTTTTAATAGCCATTTTAGTAATTTAATCATTAGGAAATTATTTATATGGCAAAACAACGTTTGCCGGGTCAGCTATCTATGAGAATCGGCCAACATCTATTTTTCATCCCCCTAAATGTTAGGGGTAGTCCACCCCTAAATTTTTTTTTTATTTTTTAGACAAAATTTTTAATTTCTATTTTTTTATGATACAACATGGAAATTATTTATATGGCAAAACAACGTTTGCCGGGTCAGCTAGTCTGACCCTAAAATTTCCGCTTCAAAATATCCATCGATAATGGAATAACAGTGAAAATAGTGAAAGGGGCAATGTGGAATTTATCTCGAGAATATTATTCGTATCCGACACATTTCAAAGGTATTTAGTAGTTATGTTGTTGATTTTTCTTCCACAAAAGTAGACTGACCATGTTGTTGATCAACCTCCAGTATTTCGTGAAGTTGAGAACGTTAAGAATGTGTCAAAGCGTTTGTATGTAATACAGATTTTGAAAGAAGAGCTCGGCTCAGTCGAAACCTTTGGTTTGGACGAACTTTTGAGTTACTCCATCTTTTTCGGAATTTTTCGAAGATCAACTTTCGACAAGCGTATCTCCTGGAAAAATCATCGTACTTATATCTTATCGCGATACATTTTCTAGAGGAGCAACTCTCGAAATTTTATTGAGCTCGGTGCAGTGGCTGTTCCAAGAGTTAGGGTGGGGGCATAATTTTATATTTGTTATTTGATATTCTGTAAGGTGTTTGTTGATATAAAATGAATAGGTATATCATATGGTATTGTTATATATGCTTCATTTATATTTGAAAGTAAACTAGTTTGAATCTTGTTCTTATGAAATCATTTTTGGATATTCGGAAAAATATTTCTCTCTCAAAAGGATAGCCATGGCTTTCATTATTTACTTTGTAACGACTTTTTCTCGGTGTACTCGAGCGCCAGCTATTCTTTAAGGGAAAATAGCAAACCTACCCTGGTAGCTACACGCCGAAGACAAGGTTCCTCGGTGTCTAGGGTGTTAGCGACAACCAGTGAAAGTCAAAATCAGCGTTCACAAATTATATTCGTCGACTCGTACAAGGAAACAAAAATGGCACCATTACAAAATTCATACAGTAAAAGACTCGAGATCAGTGAATTTACAGGGAAAAACGGACGGGATGAAACAGGATCCGACCTCAAACGTTATACGGGGTTTACGGACGTGTTCGCCAGCCAGAACCTAAGACGCAAACTCAACAGACAGGTATCGGACCTCAGCCGGGTTAGGGGATGGAAAAAGACGTCACAGATTCCCGACAGCTCACCCCTAGTAGCGTTCTTCACCCCCTAAGTATCCACGCCAGCGGGGTTCTTCGATAACAGCAGTGGTGAGCAGCGGACAAACGAGGGAGGAAAGAGGGTTAGCCACTTCAAAGTGCTTTCCGCAACCCCTGAGTATCGACGCCAGCAGGGTGCTTCGGCAGTAGGGGTCGAACTTGACCCGGGGTGGTAAGGGATGAAGGAAGTTTTTCGCCACTCCAAAGTGCGTTCTGCACCCCCTGAATATCCACGCCAGCGGGGTGCTTCAGCAGTAGGAGTGGAACTTAAACCGGGGAGTAAGGGATGAAAGAAGGCTGAAGTTCCAATGATATAAAAAAAAGGACGGAGTGTCGTCTTACCTATGGTTTCGGTTTGGCCACTTACACTCGGAAATTTCAAAATCACCAGATAAAAGTGACGAAGAAAATAAAAAAAATAAAATGAAATTCTACTCTGAACGGTGAAAGAGAAAACGCGAAACTCAACGGCAGAAATCGAAAATGAAGCGTAAATCAATAGCAAGTCAACAGTAAGTGAACAGCAGGGAATTAATCGTGAGTCAATCGTAAGTGAAGTGACCTGCGGGGGGACACATGATTTTATACCCACAAGGGGTGCGTAAATCAGATGTGCCCCGACTGTCGAAAATCGGTAAAATATGCGTCGATGAAGACGTCTTAATTTCGACTTATCTGTGCTAGCGAACAAAAAACACGGTTATCTTCCAATTCAGGATGTTTTATACGGTGCGACAACGTTCTTCAGAACTGAAAACGGAATAAAAACAGTGCGGAATGTTTACAATTCCCGAATTCCAAACGATGTCCGAATTCTGAATTGGAACCTGAAAATATTTCTCTCCAAAAATTAATTCTAAATAAAATTACTTAAAAATGAAAACTGAAAGATTATTCTAAAATGAGGGTGTATTTTTGTCAGAAAAATATACGTTCATTGCAACTTATCGAAAGTTCACTGATTACATGCTCTCATAAATAAATTTGAAAATTAACAAGAACTAGAGAACCCACAATACGATTTGATATACATACCTGAGATCCTACTTGTCCTTTCTTCAAACGAAGAAAGTCAGTATTGCAATGGGAACAATTGGTATATCCAAATATTGTGTCATTTGTCAGGTCAGAATTCAGATTCACTAAAGTAAGGTCATCCTTCACCAAGTTCTCTAGATTTTGTGCCAAATTGTTTCTCCTAAGGAATGAAAGTGGAAATTTTAGTTACGGAGTACCTGAGAATGATGATGAAGATTGATCATGTGTGTGGTGTTTCCATCATCCTTTGGGTTCATTTTTACCAATGTTTCGTCAAACCGCTTATGAGAGCCGAAACGTTGGTGGAAACAAACAAAAAGATGATGGATACAGCAAGTAACCTATTGTTAAGTTCAACTGCTATATTATGAAGAATACTCAAAAACATCAATCGTCGAATCTACTTGCACAAGTGCAAATGAGGTCTTAAGAGAATATACAGGGGACTCGTATAAATATTTTAACAGTATATTTTTGAGGTCAAAAGAAACACTATTTTTCTACCATTCTTTCTGAATCCACTTCGTTTAAAAAATATGGGCTGTTGAAAAAAATCATAAACAAAATTATTTTTTTTTTGCTATCTCACAAACGGTTCTATCGAATCTAATGAATTTCGGAATATAGTTTTTCATTAATTTGATGAATCTTTTTCGAACACAAGATATCACCCAGGCTTACCAGTTTTCTTATCATGACCATTGCGTACAATAAAAATACCAAAAATTCAAAGAATAAAACTCTTTGAACTAAGTTGGACTCCATTCAATGAATATTTGAATGTTTTGTAAAATAAAAGTATTCATTTGAGTAATTTTTGATGGGTAGTTTGGCTGAATGCAACATGCAACTCTGTTCAAAAAATCCACAGATGTGTAATTTTGTTTCTCCACGGGTGGCATAGCTCATTATGAAAACTTGAAATATCTATTGTATCTTTTTATCAGGGTTGAATCGGAAAAAATGGTATAGGAAAAAAGTGTTTCTTTTGACCTCAAGAATCTACTGTTAAAATATTTGTACGAGTCAAAAACTCACCCTCTAGGGGTGACTAGTTCAATGAGGCAGTGTCTCACCAATAAATTTAGAAAATTGCACCGTCACATCGGATATTTTATCATTTATACAGGCTGTCTCAGGACTAATGGAAATAAATTCAGATATAGTTTCAGATCCTCAAAATAAGACGAAAAGTACCCATGGAGGTATGTCCGTAAACGGTTAGTTGAAGAGTTGCTTGATTTTGGATATACTCAATTATTCTAAATGGGAACAGAGATAAGGATATGAAATTTTGCAGGTATTTTTCTAATAATCATCTGAAACACCATAGAATCGTCTTTTCAATGCACTTTTTAATGATAATATTCAAAGTCCCAATAAAAATTTATGGTAGAAAATTTCGTCCCTTTATAGCTATGGGGATGACTCAAAAATTGGGTTCTAGGTGCATTTGAAAAATACCACAAAATCTAAAGTAGTGATCCAAAAAGCTTATTCAAAGATTGGTTGGTGGTATAAGGCTCGAATAAGCAGGGGGAAGATACTCTCTTTTAGTTCGCCGACGTTTCGGAAGTATATTCTTCCATCTTCAGGGCTCTACAAAGTTATGGATAAGACAATATTTGAAAAAAATAAATAAGATGAAAGAGAGCAAAATACGCTACATTATAAGTTGTTGACTAAAAAAATATCACAAAAAAAAGATGTTATGGCATAATATGAACGTATAAGAGCAATATGTATAGGAAAAGAAAGAGTTTTCCTATATTCCTCTTATACGTTCAAATTATGCCATACCATCATTTTTTTCTGATATTTTTCTAATCAACAACTTATAATGTAGCTTATTTTGCTCTCTTTTATTTTATCGTTTTTTCTAATATTGTCAAATATTGTCTTAAAGCCCGTTTGCAACAGAGAATTCTCTACAAAATTCTCGCAAGAAAACGGCAGAGATTATTTAGTACGCAACTCAACGAAGAATTCTACCGAAAGTGCGTATATAACGGTACATAATTCACGGCGCATGAAATCTCGAGTAAATTTTCTAGAGAATTCTCGGCTGTTGCAAACAGGCTTAAAGCCAGAGACAAACTTTGTCTCTGCTTTAGCCATAACTTTGTAGAGCCCTGAAGATGGAAGAATATACTTCCGAAACGTCGGCGAACTAACAGAGAATCTTTCTCCTGCTTATTTGATCCTTATAGCACCAACCTATCTTTGAATAAAAAATTTCATTTGTTTTAGTGTCACAATTTGAAAAAATTGAATAAATCCATAATCATGTCCTTGAGCTTCAGAT
Organism: Coccinella septempunctata; assembly: GCF_907165205.1. Lineage (NCBI taxonomy): Eukaryota > Metazoa > Arthropoda > Insecta > Coleoptera > Coccinellidae > Coccinella > Coccinella septempunctata. The sequence continues at coordinate 3,862,029 of NC_058190.1, read as the reverse complement.
TCCCATTAATCCTGGGACTCCCTGTATTTCATTATCATCTCTTCAGTCATAATTTCGTAAAATCCTATCTTTGTCCATAATGTCGATGTCTATAATTCCTGAATCGAGTATGAATAATTATTAATGAAGTAAAGCGTTTCAAATATGATTAAATATCTTGTGACTATAACAACAACATTCATTTTCTACCAAAAAATTTGTTTGATAATGATGTAATGAAAATTCATCAGTACTTGAATATTCAATTTTTTTATCTAAATTTCAGACTCACCCCGCGAATAGTGGCGTCCTATCCAGAACGAACGATTCATCATTTCCTGAAGAAGTGATCAGGTAAACTGCAAGCATCACACCCAGAATCAAGATGAAGACTCCTATCCCCCCAAATAGGTATTTCCTTCCTGAAATGAGGCTAAATTATTTTTGAATTATTATTTTCGATTTTTTTCTCAGGAACAAAGATTTTGTGTTAGTTAACGTCACATAATTTCTCGACGTGGCTGATATTTGGGGATAATGAAGTTTATTGAACTTTTTGATGCATAGTGAATTACTGAATTCAATTGTATACAATAGTATTATACTATGCTGTCCAAAAGGTTTTAAAGGTATGAAAGGAACATACCTCAGTTGCATCAAAAGTCAAAAATATTTAATTTATTCATGTCTAATCTTAAAAAAAAATTCTATATCCTTTGCGAATATGTATTCAGGGTCTTTCACGACGAACCTCACCCATATTTATACGGGAAACTACTGAACGTATTTTCATGAAATTCAGCACTTATAAGTATTTCAGGATGCTGATGAAATCTAAAATATTTTCAAGGCATGAGCACCTCCGGTTTTTCCGGAAATGACGTCAACTTCGGTTTTTCAAATTAGAACACCATTTTTTTATTGCAGAAATAGATTACTTAGAAAATTTCAAGTTATTTTGATGTAACATTTTTCAGTTTTGGTTGGAAAATTCTCTCTGAACGGGAAAATTCGAAAAAAAAATCGAAAATAGAGCTCCGCTGAAACAAGAATAACTTCGAGGTTTTTGGATGGAAAATTTTCATTTTTGGCATTTTTCAAGATGTAAGATTGATTTATCCACTTTAAAAATCGAAATCGCGATTCATGATACAGGGGGTGAAAAAATCGCTTTCAAAGTTAGGGATGACAAAATCGTGAAAAATCAATTTTTTCAAATTAGAACCCCATTTTTTATGGCAGATATTGAATCTAAGTTAAAAAATAATGTGAGAGTATGCATCACACCCTTGCCCTAAAGTGGATATTTTCTGAGTTATTCACAAAAAACTGTTTTTCGTCTTGAATTTTCAGCTATTTCTTTTCCCTTCACGCCAAAAAGATGAAATTTTCTGGAACTGTTACTTAAACCATGTTTTAGATTTTACTACCCTAATATGCAAGAGAAAAAAGTTACAGGTTGTTCCTAAATAGATGGCGAATTTTGATTCGAATTTGTATCGGAAACCTCTTTATTTCAACTAATCGGCCATCGGTTTTCTCTCCAGTGATAAATAAATAATTCCTTATGAACCATATGCAAAAACTTACTATGTTTTACATTCTTTTTTTTTAATGATAGATATCATTAATTACATATGCCAAATTCCTCTTTATTCAGTAGCATTTTGTGTTTACTATTAATTTGGTGATAATTCGTATTAAGTTATAAAATCGATTACTATGCCTAATTTTACTAATGAAGATTATTTAAATCTCATTCTACTTCATGGAGAATGTAATAAAGTTGTAGATAGAACGATTCGACTGTTCATTGAGAGGTTTCCTGACCAACGAGAGATACCATTAACAGAACCATGACAAACTTGAGAAATATCGAATCTTTCGTTAAGAAAACTATACACAGAGAAAAAAGTGTAGTAGAAGATGAGAACAACGAAATTACAGTTCTTGCATATTTTCGTGTGAATCCTCAAAATTCTCTCAAAGATGCCGAGATTGATCTGGGATTATCTCAATCGAGTATTTGGAGAATATTAAAAAAACATAAAATGCACCCATATAAATTCAATAGGGTACAGCATTTGAAGGAAACTGATTTCGTCAGGAGAACAGAGTTTTGCGAAGCTATGATGATTCGATTTCAAGAGAATGAAAACTTTTTGGACTGTATAATTTGGACAGATGAATCTAAATTCACAAAGAATGGTTCTTTCAATAGGCATAACAGTCATTATTGGGATGAAGAGAACAACCACCACTTCAGACAATGGAACTTTCAAGAGACCTGGAGTTTCAATGTTTTTTGCGCCATCAAAAATAATGCAATTCTCGATGTTCACATTTATGATGGGACTTGAACTGGGAAGATAGAACACTACACATGTTTGCATTATTTAAAGAATGTTCTCCCTTAGGAGATAGATATTCTGACATATTGACTCAAATAATTGAGCCGCTAGTACAGAACCATAATGACTTAGGTATCAACAAGATGGCGCGCCTCCACACAATTCACTCAATGTGTCAAATATCCTCTACAGGCTATTTGAAGATCGATGGTTGGCGAACAATGGTCCACATCTTTGGCCACCACGTTCTCCCGATTTAACTTCTTTAGACTATTATGTTTGGGGTAGGATAAAAAATATTGTCTACTCAACTCCCCTGACTGATAAAGAGGACTGCATAGAACGAGTCAGAAATGCGTTCAGGTTTGTTTAGATTTTTAGATTCATAGTTTTGAAACTCAATTTGGTTTTTAAACACTTTTGCAGATCTCTTCCTCCCGATGAAATAAGAAGAGCAACGCACGAAGCATTCCTGAGACGTATAAATAAATGTCTAGAAATTAACGGTCAAAACTTTGAGCATCTTCTCTAGTTATAACTGCGAGAGTTTGCCATGGTTCTCCTAATAGTAACTTGAAGTCGGTTTCAAGAAGGGGTGAAAAATCTACAGCATGGTTCAAATAACAGTTCCTGAAAATTTCATCTTTTTGGCGTGAAGGGAAAAGAAATAGCTGAAAATTCAAGACGAAAAACAGTTTTTTGTGAATAACTCAGAAAATATCCATTTTAGGGCAAGGGTGTGATGCATACACTCACATTATTTTTTAACGTAGATTCAATATCTGCCATAAAAAATGGGGTTCTAATTTGAAAAAATTGATTTTTCACGATTTTGTCATCCCTAACTTTGAAAGCGATTTTTTCACCCCCTGTATCATGAATCGCGATTTCGATTTTAAAGTGGATACATCAATCTTACATCTTGAAAAATCCCAAAAATGAAAATTTTCCATCCAAAAACCTCGAAGTTATTCTTGTTTCAGCGGAGCTCTATTTTCGATTTTTTTTCGAATTTTCCCGCTCAGAGAGAATTTTCCAACCAAAACTGAAAAATGTTACATCAAAATAACTTGAAATTTTCTAAGGAATCTATTTCTGCAATAAAAAAATGGTGTTCTAATTTGAAAAACGGAAGTTGACGTCATTTCCGGAAAAACCGGAGGTGCTCATGCCTTGAAAATATTTTAGATTTCATCAGCATCCTGAAATACTTATAAGTGCTGAATTTCATGAAAATACGTTCAGTAGTTTCCCTATAAATATGGGTGAGGTTCCTCGTGAAAGACCCTGTATGTCTTTTCACTCTGAAATATCAAAGAAGTAGTTTTGGTGAAATTTATCGTTTCAAACACCCCAGAAAGTAACAAAAATGTTTATGAAATTCTGAGTATTCCGATTCTGGTATATCTCTCAATAGCAAAAAACAGAGGGTAACAATTTGGTTTTACATATAACTTATAAAAATATAAGTGTGTTAATTCCAGGAAAATGGAGAGATGAATAAAGTGTTAAACGAAAAGAATAGGGGCCCACAGCAGCACTGAGGATGTCGAAATATTTTTACTAAATTACTGATTTATTATGATAAAATATTTCGACCAAAGCTTGGAGAGGATGCGTTATCTTTGAGATGTGTTGTGAAGTTTCTCAAATAAGCTTCAATTTGAGTGATTCCTATGAGGATAAATACTTACTCGGAGGATGAAGAAGTGGAGCTAATGATGGGCATCTCGGATTATCACCATCAGGTAGCATACTGATACGGCAACGAGGTTTATCTCTGTACAGAATTATTATCTCATTAACTATATCATTGAGTAAATAGTGATACTCCATAAAATTATCACAATAGAATAGTGGTTTCAAGTTCAACAAATATTGGATCAAATTATGTATAAAGGTGAATAATTTTCCGAAAGAACAACGTGGTTTCTTCCTATGAAAAAAATTGCAACATTTTTTGATCGATCAGTACCTACCTGACAAAAATTAATTACGATTCTGAATATGAATATATGAAATGGTGCTCGCAGATATCGAAATGAACCATTTCATTAAAAATTAACTGAGCTACAAGATAATACGAAGAATACAGACATCCCAGGTTGGCTGTCGTAGCGTAGCTTCATAGACGTCATCTCTAGTAGGTAGGCTTGACACTCCTGCTTGCTGTTTAGGTATATGCAAAATGATGCAACCCTTTACATGTCCAACAGTACCTATTTATTTGAGAGTTTTGAATGTGAGCAGCAAGCAGGCGTCTCAAGTTCACAATAGCTAACGAAATAGCTAGTAATATGACGTCGATGTTTATAATACACCCCTGGACAAAAAAGACCAGAATTTTTTTTCACAAAATTCATTTTAAAATAACTTTTTGAGTTGTGCATCGAGTTTGAACATTTTTTTTTGTCTTTTTGTAGCCTATTCTATCTAGTCTACCACCTGATGTCGAGTCTGAAGGAATTTGAATTTGATGGTATACAGGGTGGAACTAAAAGTTGGAATTTCCTCTTAATATCTGAACACCTTGTGGAATCAATTAGTGACGCAATAATGGGCCTTTGAATGAGATTTTGAAGTCTGATCTTCTCTTAACATTTTCCTGTTTAATTCACGAAAATGGCTCTTTCCTGATAGGAAATACGATTTTTCAAAGGTAACTATGCAATTTACAACATAAGGAACAATGCCTAGGGGAGGCCGGGGCCACAATTAACAAAAATTGCATATTCATTTGTAACTCCGAAATTATTCCACTTCAAGACTTGATTTTTGCGACAACTGATACTTCAAATCTTTAGCTATCATGTTAATAACATGAATTAAATACAGGGTGGCTATTTGAAAACGAAACAGACGAGATTACAGACGAAATAAATTTTTTCGATAGAAATGCTCGGACAGGTCGATTTCTGTTTCGAGGGGGACAACTTGAGATGTAGGTTACGGACGCATAGCGCTTCAACCCTTGCTACTACAACCCTCATCCCCAATTTTTGAATATGGAAGATGGGGTGATTGATACCTCATTTGAAAGGTATTTTTATACTGATTTCAGCACAGTAATTGTTTTTTCATTTTATGCATTTGTTCTCGAAATATTTTTAACTAAGTATTTGAAAATGAAGTGGTGTTTTCATTTGTAGTGTTTTTTTGTGAAAAATCGACATTTTGAGCTTCAAAACATACTTCCTATTAACATGTTTATCTAAATGTCGTTGATTGAAGAATTCTGCGGTTCTATTCGCACATTGATTGTTTGCAAAAAAAAGTGAAATTATTTCCACCCGCTCTGCAATTGAATAAACCATGTCGAACAATGAATTGAGACACATACAAGTCTCGATTCAAAACTAAGAATAATTCACATGTCAAAGAACCAGTAAGCCAACTTAATGATCTGTTCGTAATAAATAAAAAATTATCGATTCTCATTTTTTTGAAAAAGATATGAATTCAATAATCAACAAAATGAAAACATTATTGAAGCCAACTGAGAAAACACTTCATAATTAAGTCGGAAATCGTTTCACGAATTGGGACTGGAATATTTCTGTGGCATCATTAATGATTTGATTTTCTTACCTGGTAATATGATTAGAGATATGTACATATTTGGACTTTTTGGAGATTTCTATCGATCAAGTGTTACCGCATGTTATTGGAAATACTGCAAATTATATCGAAGATAATTTAGATTGAGTTTCAGCAAGATTGAGCTCCTTCGCAATACGCTTTGTTTGTTCGACATCTTGATTAAAGATTTCTATGTCAGTGGATTGGAGGAAGGAAGCCACAGTCATGGTTGTTTTGAAGCTCAAAATGTCGATTTTTCACAAAAAAACACTACAAGTGCCATGAAAACACCACTTCATTTTCAAATACTTAGTTAAGAATATTTCGAGAACTATGCATAAAATGAAAAAACAATTACCGTGCTGAAATCAGTATAAAAATACCTTTCAAATGAGGTATCACTCACCCCATCTTCCCTATTCAAAAATTGGGGGTGAGGGTTGTAGTAGCAAGAGTTGAAGCGCTATGCGTCCGTAATCTAAATTTTAAGTTGTGCCCCTCGAAACAGAAATCGACCTGTCCGAGCATTTCTATCGAAAAAATTTATTTCGTCTGTAATCTCGTCTGTTTCGTTTTCAAATGGCCACCCTGTATAAAATAAATGATGTCTCAAGGAGACATTTTTTTTTATCGAGAAGGGCGTTTGTTAATTTTTACCCCGTGTTTAGAACTAACAGCTCTGAGGTAAGTATTAACGTGGTATTATACCAACAAATATAACAGAAAATAAACATGAGAAAGGCACAATTCTTTATTATTGAAAGTACAAACACCACAGATAAATATTTGATGAAATATTAACGGTTAGTAACTATATTGAGCATAAAAAAATCTATTCGTACTCGTCATCATCCGAATTACAATTCAGGGAAACGAATGATGTGATATCACCTTTGACGCACTGAACTTGGGCCCAATATTTGCAAGAGATACATTGTATCCAATCACCACCTGGTAAATCTTCTTTGTATAAGATACCGCAAACAATACAGAAACATTCATCTTCTTCATCAGAATCACTGCTTCCGTTTATTATTTTTCTTCTTAACTTGTCTATTTACTCGCAGGTCTTTCACCCTTCCCTTTACCCTTTCCTTTATCTTTTTTATTGTCTTTTTTGTTTTTTCTTCCATTTTCCTCTTTTTGAGTTCTTCAATATAGTGTCCTTCTTCTAGAAGAATTTTTTTCTGGAGTATCAGTGAGAATGGCAGATTTCTTGGCACGTTTACGATTAAATGGAACTCGTGGTGGAGCTTTTGGCAGAGGTCTGACAATTTCAATAGAGAAATCACTCGAATCTCTTTGCATGCGGGATGTTCCAGGTACTGGCTCATTAGACTCGTGTGCCATCACTTCAGTTATGCTGATGTCCAAGTTGGGCATATCGTTCAAAATTTCAGGATTAATCCTGAAAGTTGAAGAGTGAAACGTAACAGGGCTCAAACTCCTTTGCTACATCTCTGTAATTTCTATTTTTCTCCATCACTTCTGTTAAAAATTGAGCGAAGCCCCCCTCCGACCTCTCTCTAGCCTACGCTCCTGACCAGCTCCGGTGGCCACGTATGGTACCACGATTCTGCGGTGCGCTGGTTAAACGACGCAGCGGCCCCACTTTCAGTGTTTTTCAGAAGTGAAAAACTACACATTTCCACATATTCTTAAGGATTCTCTTTGTTAGCTTCGTTGAATTGACTTCGCGCTGCTATCAGTTCGATTTGTAACACCTCATTTTAAGTTCACCTCTTTTAGTTGTTCTCAATTTTTCAGTTTTCTCGCACAATCCTGGTGCTAAATTGTTCTTCTCATAAGGTAAAGTACTCTCAGACTACTCAAAATCATTGATTACTCCATTTTCATGATAATTTCATTCTCATGAAATTCGTCCACGTGCAAGAGATTTCAGAATCTTGAAATAGACTCATAATCCTTGCTAGAACCGCTCAACTGAAATGCCCACTCAAGACAAATCGAACCATTGCCTTCTCAGAAATATATATTTTATTATATTTCATAATTTATATAGATTTTCAGACTTCTCTAGATCTTCTCACATGAAAATGGGTATGTAGCACCAGGATTGAAACTTCTCAAGTCCATCTCAATAAAATTGATTACTGATTCATTGTCTGCTCATAATATTCCTTTTTATTAGAATCAGTATAATCATTTTTAAGACAACTCTTATGATCACCTCTATGTACATATGACTAATTACTGTTGTTGAGTTTCAGATGAATGAATCCTCATATTCTCCAGGGTGGACCCTGGATGTAGCTGTTTTCCTCACTACAGGATGTGAACACCTCAACTTCAGTTAAACTATCATTGATATTGCTCGATACACCTCGACCTAGGCTCTACCCTGGAAAGTCTGCTCGAGTACTTTTGTCTACTCATTTGGTATGGTCTACACTCTTTATAATATGTACTCTAATTGATTCTTTTCTATATTCATTCATCGGACTCAACATACATGTTAGTTTTCTCAGCCTTCAGCACATCTCAAAAATCTACGATTAGGGATTTAACTCAGTACTCTCTTGACTTCTCTTAATTTATCAATTGTTTCTTCTGTTTTTCTGATGAACGTTCTAATCGTGCTTACTTGTAAGCAGTTCGTCTCTGTGAATGTTGAATTCAATGATAAATTTTTGCACTCTTTAAGATCATCTCAATGTATATGAATTATACCATGTCCTTCTCAGATTAATTATGATTGTCCTTTTCATTTAATTAATTATATTATTATCGAGCTTCTCATTTAATTAGAATTTATTGCCCTTTTTATATTATTTTTAATATTCTAGTGCTTCTCAAATTCATTAATTCTGTGCTTCTCATTTAACTTGTGCGACTCTTGTTCTGCTCATGCTTACATTAACATTATTGATCAACTCAAATTTAATGTATCGATTTCTCGTTGATGATCAGACTTAGACATTGCGGTTTCACCTCTGACCTATTTCTCTGTACTCTCGCGTCTTCTCTTTAAAATTCAGTATTTTAACCTTCGCGTTTTCTGATAGAATAAAGAGGCTATCGCAATCAATTTTGAATTGATTGCTCTATCACTGTGTAACCGTTGTGTTGATATTGAATTTATTGAACTCCTCAACGTCTAAGTCTGACATCAAGTGACTTCTCATTTGAACTGCTCTGGACCATCTCTTGTTTTTAGTTGAATTAGGTCTCTCTGAGTTTATAGATGTGGTTAATATTAGTTGCTTTTACTGTATTAGCTTCATGCAGGTGACATATTCATTTTATGATTGTGAACGATACTCAATAAATGTTTTTATACCATCTCCAACTCAATTATCTTTTCATACAGTCCACTACTCTTTAATTACAAAATCACAACACCCTCGAGAAGTTTTTCGTTTATACGTTCTCATTCTAAAAGAAAATGGGACGAAAAAAGAAAATATAATAATTATCAAATAAGTCTTTAATTTTGTTGATAGTAGCCCGCATATCTGAGGAAGGTATTAACAGGTTAATTCTAACCCCGGCGATTCGTTAAATTTAGCCCCAAAGGAACATTTTTTATTGCAAATAACATGGAAAAATATTTGTTGAAGAGATAGTCAATTGAGCGACAAAACGTTATCAAGTATGAAATAGACTTCTAGAAAAATGAAAAACATAATTATAACATCATCGTATATTTCGGGCAAAAATCAAAAACTTTCAAGGTTGAAAATGTTCGTTACCTGCGTAATGAAACGGTCCGGGACCAGAGATATAATAATAATTAATAATAATAATTTTTATTCATTATTATTATCAATTATTATAATATTATATCTCTGGTCTGATATAGATATATCTCTGTCCGGGACATAACTCGATTGCAAGACGCGCATGGTAAAACTGACCAATCCCGAGTCAAGTGGCGTGATCTAGATGGCGTTTCAAACCACGTGGTGTAGGTTCAGCATGTATAGTTTTCGAGGTATTCGCTTGTTAATACTTACCCTGTTAATAAAGCCCCAGCCTCCCCTACTTCTTGATCAAGAAACACAGTTATAGTTATACTGTTACGTGACAACGATATGCTTATTGTTCATGTAATTAATCAAAGATTATGGAGTAGAAAGATAGGAAATGAAGCGACTAAAGTGATGTGAGTGCCATCTGTGTTTCAAATGTGTTTTTAAGGCCCTAAGACTGGTTAAAATATTAATTCGAGGGACATATGAAATTTTGTGAGATGTCAGATGGCCATTTTGATCACAGAGGTTTTGAATATTTTGATTCTCGTATCGCCTTTTGTTTATCAATATCGTTCTAGTTGCTGATTATTGAAATTTCTGTCTAATTTCTTGGTGAAAACCTCAAAATATCGTTCGAAGATTATTGTATGGTGAAGAACTGTGAATCAAATAAAAAGGAAAATGGGAATGTAAGTATTAAAACTGGTAACATGTGACACGGTCATTAATTCATTATTGATTTTTGGATAGAATTTTCAGGGCGTAAAGGCATGCAAACACTACTGACTGCACCATGTCCAATGAACATTTTACAAGTCGATTGAGAACTGTTCATCCACGTAAATTGTTGTATACAGGAAGCATACCTTGCATGAAGGGCCAATTTGGGAGAAATTATAACTTTTATACGTCCATTCAAAGATTCTCAATTGCTACTGCTTCAATATATTCAGAAATGCAAAGGTTTTATTGACTCCGTTTTGGGTATCGAGTGACTGTCAAATTGTTGTTTGGAAAGTAAAAGTTCTATGAAACCTGCTGCGAGTGTTTTGTTCATTCATTAATCCATTCGTATATTTTGTCATAAAGAGACCATATCATAAAGAAATTATAGAGAAACTCTACTGACGGACTAATATACAGGTCTTGTATACCTCGGTGAATTTTTTTTTCTAGTTGGGGTTCTGAAAATTCTGTAAATAATATATAAGTAACTGAAATGTTCATGCTATGATGGTATATTGAATATGTATTTGTTTATGTTAATTTCTGATATAAATTGTACAAATACAACTAAGTTTACTAATTCAAAACAACGTATTGAACAGAAATAACACATTTGACGTATAACAGATAACCATATACTTTTTTGTGTCCTTGTGAAAGCTCTATCCGCCATAATTCCAAATTTGTGTAAATGTTTATAAATTGCAAATAAAAATATAGCACATCCGATAGAGTATTCTATTGATGTCAATTGATTCCAAACAATGTTCAGATGAAAACTAAAATCCTAGTCAATAAACAAAACCATACTTTTATTTTGTCGCTTAGGATGTTTGTTTTCTGGTCTCAACAAAGTCGATATTGAAATCCAATACTAGGAATAGAATTCGAATTTCGCGCCTTTCAATTATAAAACAGAAAACTGTTATCAAAAAGGTTTTCTGTCAGACAGTACGTTTTCAGCGCCATCTCATTGTCAAATGTGTTGTCACTGGCCAAAATGTAGTCGGTTTTTAGTACTAGAAATGTGAGGGTTTCCTATCTTTCTATTCTATAATCTTTGGTATTTAATGTTGTCATTTACAATTACACTGTAATCTAGGAAATGATTTTTTTATTATGCGGTAAGAAGAAATAGCGCAAGCCGTTGCTCGCATGTGTGGAGAATTGTAACAGATTATCTCGATCAGATGAACATCCATCGGTTAGGCTTGCCTCTATGTAGCCCTGATCTAAACCCAATTGGGCATAAGTGGGACATTTTAGGGGAGGCTTATTCATAATTTTATCTGTACCTATTTTTCCAATGTGTTATCTTCAATGTTATAAATCGCATACTTTCTTTTGAAAAATCGTATTTCCTTTGAGGGAAGAGCTATTGACGATGAAGTGAATAAAAAAAAATGTTGAGGGAAGATCAGGCTTCAGAAATTCATTTAAAGACCCATCATTGCATCACTAATTTTCAGTTCTACCCTGTATATCATCAAATTAAATTGTAATTCCTGCAGACTCGATATCAGGTGATAAGCTAGATGAGAAAGGCTACAAATGGACAACAAAATGATAAAAATCGATGCATCTCAAAAATTTATAGTAAAATGTGATGTGAGATAATAAAATCTCAAGTTCTATAAATGTCACATTGACCTAAAATTCACAACCCACTTCGAAAAAGATTCAGAGACTGCACGTATAGCCCTAAAACCATCCTGAAATGTATAAATCAGACGATGATTAACCAGATGATGTATGGTTTCTTCTGGTCCCCGCATTCACAACTAGGGCTCTCAACTGAATTCCACCTGAAATGCATAATTGCAACGTCCTTGACCTGTTCTTATACGATTCAGAATACACAAAATTCTTCTGGGATTCCTGCTGGGAAGATCAAAACCAGAAACTCCAACGAATTCTTGGTTGGAAATTGTTCACCTATTCCATTCAGACAAATGTCCTTGTCCTTACATTCGAATTACGAAAAGAGTTGGACCATAAAGGTTTACGCGACTTCAGTCTTGGAATCGTATTTTCTGGAATATAGGACAGAATTGGAAATGAGTTGGGAAACTCAAATTTAATTCAAGAATTCATAACTGCAGTCCGTCTACGAATATGAGGCGGTACAATATGTGAAAGAACTGGTAACCATTGAATAGGTGAAGATCTAATAGTTCCAGTGATAATTCTCATAGAAAGATTTAGCTGTGCATCAATTTTTTGCGCATGAGTCCTATTAACACAAACGGGGCAAGAATATTCAGTATCTGAAAAAACCAAAGCTAGGGTTGCCGTTCGAGGAGTAGTTGCATTGAAACGATCAGAAGAAAAAAACTACTGAACTGGGAAACTCTAGTGGAACATTAAAAAAACCATAAAAAAATGAGATACCATTCGGTTCCATTTCTTAAGTCAATATTTTTGGGTTGTAGCGCTCCTTCATAGGGGTTCATCTGGAGTGACATAGGCCATACTTCATAACCGTAAAAATCTGATATAATAACACTTTAATAATATACACTGATCATGAGTTCGATTCCATTTATGATTATTGATATGATTATTGCGAGAGGTTCAATTTTGGAAATAAAATATATGACTCACATAGAAGCCTTTCCTCACTTCCAATATTAATCAGAGATAATTTTTTTCACTTTATTCCTGTGGATATGGGAACAATATATAGAGTCCTGATGAACTACCACTACGGAGATTCGGAATCTAATGAATTGGATGTATGAATACAGAAACCCTAGTAACGCGCGGCATACATTACAAACTCGAAACCGAGCTCGAAACACAACAATATTGATTTTTATATTAAGAAAATAAAGGTTGAACGAATTTTTGTTTATAGACATTCATTAACTTATTTTTGGTACCGAAGTCCAATTCAAGTAGAGAACGATTACAATAATTGGAAACTCTTGGATCCGCTCAACAGTATTGACATAAACTGAAACGTGCTACTTCTTTTGTCACACGAAGATGATCGCATAAACATTCTACAGAGTGACCCAGGAAAGCGTACCTACATGGTCTATGGATCACAATGTTATGACTTTGTATCCAAGCTATCGAGTTGATTTTTTTCCTCAAGTAGTATACCCCACAATAATGAGTTTATCCTTGAAATACCTTCATGTGTAAACAGGATTCACACATGCACATGGGTTCTATTCTTTTAAATGGCATTTCTTTTCCCGACACCAGTTACATCTGCTCTAGGTTTATGTCCTTGGTGAAATTGGCACTTATTAATGCCCCCGTTTTCGAAATATTCACATTTAAATTTTAAATAACATTGGTCTTCCCTTGAAGCATGCAATTTGTAAATTTATCGAATTTTTACTCTTTCATTCTGTAATTTTGATGATAAATCTGCTGTTCTCGCACTCATTTTTATTGAATAATAAAGAAATAATTTCAGTTTTTTCTGCCAATGTATGAACCACTCACACCCCAATTATTAATGAAAAAGTCAAACAGTAATATTTTGGTATCTGGTTTTGGTAACTGCCTACACCGTCAATTGACGATTATACGAGGATGTATTGAAATCTAGTTAGCCTAGACCAGTTCCATGCATAAAAAAATATTGCGTTACCATAGCAACAAACACCGAAATAGTGAAAATCTAAAAATTGGAGTATCATGCCATCATCAAGTACCTGTATTTAAAAGGTTTAAGAGGTGAGCAGATTTACGAAGATATGCCTAATACCCTTGGAGATCAATGTCCTTCGTATGCGACCGTGAAAAATTGAACTGCAAGCTTCAAAAGAGGTAAATTTTCTATTGAAGATGATGACTGATCGAGAAGGCCAGTTTCTGTGTTAGTCCCCGAAAATATCAATGCAGTTCATGACATGATTTTATCAGACCGTCGAATTGGGCTAAAACGGATATCTGAAGCACTGAATATTTCATACGAACGCGTTCATCATATAGTTCATGTCAATTAGGACATGAGAAAAATTGCTACAAAATGGATACCCGAATGTTTGAATGTTGACCAAAAGCGTGCAAGGGTAGAAGCATCGCGTTAGATCTGTGCTCGATTTGAAAACGATGTAGACTTCTTAAACCGAATTGTTACTATAGATGAGACTTGGGTACATTTCTACGATCCAGAAACAAAGCAACAATCGATGGAATGGCGACACTCTGGTTCTCCAAAACCTAAGAAGTTTCGTGTCCAAAAATCTACTGGATTTTTGCTTCTTCAGTTTTTTGGGATTGCCATGAAGTAATCATGATTGTTTATTTGGATAAGGGTAGAACAATAACCTAATAATATATAATAACTATTCGACATTACTGGCCACTATACGGAAAAAAATTAGAGAGAAAAGACGCGGAAAGCTATCCACAAATCTCATGTTTCCATGCCATAAATTCGTGATTTAGGGTTTGAATTACTAGAACACTGCCCTTATTCACCAGATTTGGCCGACTATCATCTCTTTCCTCAACTGAAAAGAAGTTTAAAAGGTCGTAAATTTTCTTCCAACGAGGAGATAATAAAAGCTGGTGGAGGTCTGGTTTGCAGAGCAAGAAGAAACATTTATTTTAAAGGTCTAGAGACGTTGCAGGTTCGCTGTAATAAATGTATCCGATTAAGAGGAGAATATGTTGAGTAATAAAATATTTTGACATTGAAATTTTGTTTGGTTCTATAGTAGGTTAAGAATTTTTCAATATATCCTCGTATCATCGAAACCACGGAACAAATTAGTGAAAATTTGATTGATTCGCAGAAAATGTTTAACGAAATGACCACTACTGAACACAATTCAAATTCTGATCAATATCTCGAAAACTAACAGAATTGAATGAAAAAAAATTGAAATGCTGAACTCAAAATGAGAAGACCTTTCAAATGAGGTATACGTAGATATCACACTTACCTCATCTTCCCTATTTCAAATCTCTTTTCTTTTCATAGGATGATTTGGAATTAAAATAAGCTTTGAACATATACATCAATTTAATATATCGACAACAACAATATTCCTAACATGTTAATTAATTATATTACAGACTCATAACACCAATAATCAGTGGAAATAATATCATTTACACTTTTATGACATAAATATTTCAAAATGGTACACATCAACTACACGATTTTTGGAATATATCCTCTGAGACAAAATTTCCATATTGAAAACGATAAAAATTAACCTTCCAATCAGGTTAGTTGTCTTCTGGTTCAGGAACAGGCTTGTTGGCTCCCTTAAAAGAAAGAGACAATCAGTTAATAGAAAAAACAGCACAAACTAGCAGTTTCGGGATGTCCTCATATGAAGCAGACAGAGAAAAGAAGTGAGTTTTTTCAATATTTGCTATAGAAAATATTCGTTATCAAAATTTCATTTTTCCAGGAGTTTTTGGTTCGAATAACAAAATTTGTGCACATTACAGGACAATTTTTAAAGAAATTCGACTGATTTTCTTTACGAATGATTGAAATTCATTTTGTTCATGAGAGGTGGATGAAAATATAGGGTGTTTCAAGAAAAGGTAACTGCCTTGCTAGAATAGAGAGAACACGATAAAATAAGTTGGATCTGTTCGGTAGTCGAGTGTCCCCTGTCAAGTAGGTATATTGCTCAAAGATTGATAGAAATACACATAAATTTCTTTTTATTCGTGGTTTTATTATTTAAGTTATCTGGAACATCTGTTATGCATGTGTTCTTTTAGGCAAAACTGAGTCTTTTATCATTTTTTTTTCTTGTTTTACTTTATCTAGCCCTTGCCTTCTAAAATCGATTATTTGTAGTAGACTGCAGATGGTGGCGTCAAAAATCATATGGTATTTGTTGCTAAACGTGTTTTTCTCTCGTTTGAACCATAAGTTCGACTCGAATTGAAAATAATTGAAGAAATATTGACTGCAATATCGATGCATCACTCATCAAGTAGCTTTTTGACTCTTTGTTGTATATTTGGACCATTTTGTTCCAAATTTTCATAAATTGTTTTATAGAAATTATGCCTTGTAGAGTAGAATGATAAGAGACGAACTCATGGGGAACCAATAAGCATTACCGTGATTTTCGATGTTATCCTCATTAAATTATTATGCATTTTATTCAGAGCTAACTTTTTTTATAAATTTTCAATTAAAAAATCCATGTTAGGAAAATCTTTTTTCTTTTCTGAGAAAAAAGAAGAATATCATAATATCTGGTATCTAATCAAAACTACAGAGACTGTTATTTATCAGCTGACTGAAGTCATCCAGAAGACTCTGAACAACAAAGGAATCGCAATGTGGACCTTCCTTGTCATATTTGGAGCTTTTGACAACACGACACACGTGTCAGTCAGAGGAGCACTTGTGATGCGAGGAGCATCAACTACTCTATAATCTGTGGCGAGGAGTGAATGATAGGTACCTAGTATTATAAAATGGATGTACGAGTATGAGGTGGTGAGCAATCAAACCATCCCCTCTTAAAACCACTCGAGGAACATAGCGTCTGTGGCTTGGTGGTTAAAGCATTAGTGTATGTTGCAACGCTGCATGGTGGTTAAAGCATTAGTGTATGTTGATTGAATGCTTCAATCAACGATACGGGTACGGGCCACCACTCACTGTTGGGTTAAAATTAACAGTGCTGTCCTTAGGTGGCGTAAGGACACAGTGATAAAGCCTACACAGAACACAACTGGTTCTCCGAACTTGTACAAGCTACAAAAAGATTCTGAGGGGTACTAAGGTAAACCAACGTAGAATCAGAATAATTCGATAATAACATCATAAGGAGGAGTAATACGCGCTATAGCGGATGATCTACTGCACAAACTAACAGAGGTTGAATTGGAAAATGAAGCAACAAACCTAGATGTGAAGCTTGACAGAGGACTAACATGGAAAAACCACATCAAATGTGCAGTTGATGAAACAAAAGCCACTATGAGTAGACTTTATCCACTCACAGGCAGAAGCAGTAATATGAATAAGAACATCAAATTGACGATGATTAAAACTATCGCGCGACCACAACTCACATATGGATCGGCGGCATGGGGCTTCGCAGCCAATACCCACATCAAGAGAATACAGGCCACTGAGAATAAACTCCTTAGAATGGCGATGGATGTACCCTGGTTTGTTAGGAACAAAAAAATCTACAAGGACTTGGAATGGAAACCAATTACAGAATTTATGAAGAGAAAGGCGGAAAGGATATTCGACAAAGCCAAACAACATCCAAATGAGGAACTACGAAGATTAGTCGACTACTATCCAACAGAAGAAGCTAGAAGGTCAAAAACCTACCACCGAAGACCGATAGATTAGTTAAGGATTTTAAGTAACCAAAGAAGAGCTTAACCTATAAAAGATATAGGCAGCATACAACTATCAACACGACTATGATCGTGTGAGAGTCCAGTCAACTGATGGTTAATAGGCAAAATGCCCGGAACCTATGAGGAAGCAGTTTAGGGTTTTTAGTGGGTCTCGAGCTCAGGAGAGTGAGAATCCCCACACTTGTTCCCCCTCAGGAGAGGGTGTGTTCGTTTGTCTCGCAGATTTTTCCCCTGCTACATCAAAAAAAAAAACCAACAGAGTTTGTGATATTTGTGTTTACATGAAAAACTGCGTAAATTGTAATGAAAATTGGTCCGCTCAAGCATTTTTCTACAAAGTTGTAAATACCGAAGATGTTACGACTATTGTGCGTAACTTTTTACTCACTCTGTTTACGAAGGTACTATGTATGCAGGCATTAGAAAATTGCCTCCACAAACCAAACAGAGAGTTTATTCTTGCTAATTGTTTACTCACCTTGAGTCGAACTCCGTACATGGAATAAAATGTGACTGTCGAAACACTTGTTTGTGCGGTATTTTTGTTGAAAACTAAACACTTGTCATAAGGCGGACAATAGAGATGGAGGCTGATAGCTGTGTCAACGTTTGAAGAATTTTCTACTCGATGAAGACCAATTGAGTCTGTGAAAAAAAAAGAAAATTTTATAGAATAATTGACCTTATCCATTAGCATTGCAAATCGTTCAAAAGGAACTAGAAACATACTGCCAAGAATATTGATGTTTTCCGAAGATGCATTTTGTTTCGAATCATCTGAATATTTAAACAGGGTGTTCAAAAAAAAAGGTGCCTCGTCTTTAGGATAGGTTATACACATTTTTTACGATTTTGCCGAAACTACTAGAAACATTGTGATGAAATTCAATACGAATATGTTACGGAGGCTGACATCTCATGAATTTGTTTTTATATCTGACTCTCATAGAGGGCGCTAGTAACAAGGTACGTTGTATTGAACATAGTATTTTTGAAGTTAGATTCATTAATCAAAATTTCAAGTGAACTCAAATCTCAGTAGGTACCACTAAGGTGCTCGATACTATGTACCGTTTTCGGAATACTTTGATTTGAAAATTATGAAGTTACAACCGATGCTAGTATAAGGAAAAGATGAAGTTATTAATTAAACAAAAAATCTCGAGAAGAGAATTGTTTTCACGAAAACACAAAACACAAAAAACATATCTTGAATATGTATGGCGTTACGAAAATTTTCAAAAAGCAACGCTCAATTATTTTTCAGTTTTCACCTATCATAAAAACGGGGTTACCTTTTTTTGAAACATCATTTATACAGTATGTCAATTTGAAAAGGTACCACTCATAATATCCTGCTCCATGCAAAATCAGAAAAAATGCAAGAGGCATATATACTTCTTTCAAATTTATTTTAGCAGTCGGTTGGCCATGAAATAATTTTCTCAAGTTTTTGTAACTAGAACGAAGTTAGGTTGGCACTCATGAAATGTCGTTAATGTCATAACGCCGTTGCAACAACTAATATCAATTTTTATTACGAAAATTCGAAAATGCCGAAAGTGATTGAAAAAAGAGACAGGGTTTCAGGAAGTGCTATTTAGAATTCAGGTCCGCTCATTCAAATAGTTATACCCTGATATTCTAAAATCCACAATACGTCAGACGGTAGCGAACATATTCAAGATAAGAGAATTTATATAATGTTTCATCTGAATCAAAACGACTTATATTTCAGCTGAATATTTCCACAATCAGAAAGATTGTGAATGAAGAGTATGACAAAGAATTTCCTTCTATTGGGAAACCCAAAAAAGTGGTGGCATTGCAGAATTTTATGTTTGAGTGAATTAATGCGAAAAGTTAACTACAGGATTTTCGATGAATGTCATCGGAGAATGAGTTCCCTAAAATGGATTTTTCTGTTTTTCATTTGACTTCTCCTATACAATGTAAATGTCTTAAGGTACTAATAAATACCTAAATATTATAATTACATCAATGTATTAAGATGAATAGCCACAAATACGCGCAAGTTGCCCTGTTACTGTTTATTCATGTGAAATTTTTGTTCAACGGTGAAGTTGCATCTTAACTTGAAACTTCCTTCAACTCCTTTTACTTATATTGATGCAAGATGATTTTTATTGAAAAATTCAACATTCTTGTAATTATCTGTTAATTCCTTCGGGAGATACCCATTGCCAACCACTGCATTATATGCATTTCATTTACGGGTTAATATTTTTGAAATCTACAAATGATGTAGGCCAAAGAAGATAACGAACATTAACTCTCCTCAAGCTAGTGCATATTATGATATTATACTGATCTCTTGTATTTTCCATGCAAATAACTGGATTTGGTATGCCTTCAATCAGTTTGTATAAACTTCAATTATGTTCGTCAGATATTTTCCGAAGAGATTCGACATTGTGATAAAATACGTAATAACAGAAACTTTTACGGAGAACGGGCAACATAGCGTTGATTTAAAACCCAAAAATGTTTTGACAAGCTTCATAACCCCACATTTTCGTACTATACAGAGTGAAATGTGTCAAATTTCCATGGCCAACCGACTGCTAAAATAAAGTTGAATGAAGTATAAATATTGTATTATCCATAGAGTTCAGTTGAGTTTCTTCAAAAAGAAAATCTCTTGAGAATATATGAATTTCATGATATATAACCCAGCTCTGATAAATGCATTTTTTTTATTGAGGTGAAGGTTATGGAAACTCATTCGATCTTAAAGGGGTAGATACTGCTAAATTTCGATAATAATAATAATAGTTGACCTCCGCAATAAATGATATCCTTGAAAATCCTGAAAGAATGTCAGTATTCCTTAGACATGGCACAATATATCTGTTACAGAAGACCCATCCAAATACCGACCAATCAAATGTCTTCCAACGATGTACAAATCAATCACATCGTGCATTTCAAATCGAATTCACAACCATTGCGAAAGGAATAACATCATCGCCATGCAACAAAAAGGATGCACCAAAGACAGCCGAGGGTGCAAAGAACAACTAATAATAATTGATTCAGTTATCTGCAATCCAGTGTTCTCCAAGCGATGGAATCTTTAAGCTGCTTACATAGACTACAAAAAAGCATTCGATTCCATACCTCACGAATCGCTCTTGCTCTTGACGATCTTGAAGATTTACAAGGTGTATTCTAATATTGTCAAGTTCCTGAAAAACGCCATGTCAATCTGGCGTACTAGTCTTCAAAAATGAAAGCAGCAGATGGCTTCATTACAAAGCACCTATTCCAATAAGACGCGGAATTTTCCAAGGAGATTCGCTGAGCCCTCTGTGGTTCTGCATGGCCCTGAATCCCTTGTCTCATAGATTGAATTCTACGGACTACGGATTTGTCATAAAGAGCGGCAGTAGAACAATTGAGAAACTGAATCATCTCATTTTCATGGACGATTTGAAACTCTTTTCATCTACCAAAAAACAAATGCAACAGATGCTGAAAATGGTGGAAGGATTCTCGGAAGACATCAAAATGAAGTTTGGACTAAAAAATGTCGACTGCTGAACATAACGAGAGGGAAAATAGAAGATGGTACGTTCAAACTCAAGGAAGATGCAGAAATTGAAGCATTAAAGGAAGGAGACACATACAAGTATCTAGGCATAAAACAGGCAAGAAAAATCAATCAAAGCTAGATGAAGAAAGAATTAACAGAGGAGTTCACCCGAATATTGAGAAGGATAATGAGAACTGGTCTTAACAGCAAGAATCTGATAAAAGCGATTAACACCTACGCTTGCTCGGCGCTGAGCTATTCATTTGGTATCATCTCTTGGACCACTACGGATTTAGCAGTCCTACAAAGAAAAATAAGGACGATGCTGACAAAACATCAAAAACATTACCCTAAAAGCTCAATAGAACGGACAGAGTTGCCACGACATCTCAGGGGTAGAGGAATTGTTGACTCGTCCAACCGCATGTCCCAGGAAATAGGATTTCTGAACAAAGCTGCTTCGTCGTTGTAGTTTCACTCCGTTGAAGCTACAACAGGAACACTTGCAAACCGTCGAACACTCTGCAGAAAGTAAAATGCAGAAACTGATTGGCAAACCTTTGCATGGAAGGCACCAGAACGAGGTCAACCATGATTACGTCAACATATCTGCGTCGAACTACTGGTTGAATTCCGGAAGGTTGTTTCCTGAGACAGAAGGCTTCATCCTTGTCATCCAAGATCAGTTGATTCCAACAAGGAACTACATAAAATATATCGCCAAGGATGCCTCAGAGGCGGATGATGGCTGTCGTTATGGCTGTGCGACACATGAAACTATCCAGCACATCACCGGGGGATGTCAGAAGTTCGCGGGCACGGAGTACAAGAATAGACATGGTGCCGTTGCCAAGATTCTTCTTCTTACAATAGAACTGACCTCCTATTGCTGAATAAGGATGAAAACAGAGCATTATATTTCGACGTGGCGATTCCAAATAATAGCAATCTTCTAGATAGGCACACTGAAAAAAAATCAAAATACAGGGATATCGAGGAACAAACCAGGAGACAGCGGAAGCTAAAAGATATCAAAACCATCCCTATTGTCATTTCATCCACAGGACTGTTACCGAAGAAACTACCAGAGAACTTGAGGAAACTTCAGTTGGACGAAAATATTTATAGAGTCATGCAGAAAGCGGAAACAGCGAGAACTGTAGGTTCGTAAGTACATGGGGAATGCAGAGGAACACCGTCTGCTTCGACAGGAAGTGCAGGTGGATTAGGATTCCAAACATCAAATAGCCAAGGAGCGACCCGGACCCGACCACCACCACGAGCCCAAAAACCTGGAAAGGGCTCCAACAGAGCTTAATCCCTTCGATATCTGAGATATCTGGGATAAGTGAATGTTTCCCTGGAGAGGAGTGTGAAAGCCACATATTTATTTATCCCTCAAGACATTCACAATGTATATCAATGTCAAAATCAAATTAGGAAAATTAAGTTTCAGGAACTTATTCTACAATGATATCCTTGTCATCCAGAAACTCCTTAATACTACAGTAACTTGAATCAATAACCCATTTGTTCATTATCAGCTTCCTGGAATGAGTTTCAATCAACTACATTTCATAAAGAAAGCTCCTCCCATCATAATTTTAAAGGTATACCAAAGAAATTCACTACACAATATTTGATTACTACTCTTTTTCCCATTTTCTCATTTAATTGGATTCAAGAATTCTGAATGTCATGCTGTACCATGTGGGTTATAAAGTTTCCACATTGAAACAATTTAATGCAACAGAAGTATGAGTAGAAATTTTTTTAAATTAACTTTCTCATATTTTCATTTCTATTATTACTAGTACACTTACTGTTGATGTAACATGTATCATTTAGTTCTAATTTTGTTCGTCCAATTTCTTTCAGCTCTTCTCCTTCACTGGTGGGCCAGGCAAATTTTACTTCTTCTATAGATCCCTGAAGTACTTTCATGAAGCAGTGCGAGTTTGCATGGTCGTGTATGCCAGAACCATGTCCTTCACCCCAGCACAATAACATAAGGTTATATTTTCCATTTCCGGTGTCCACCAAATTTCTTGTGTATCTGTAAGATTTGATTATTACTCAAAAATTTGTCTTACAAATAGGACATAAACCTGAAATAATGGAAATGTGAAACAATTAAAAATAAAAATTACGGGTTTATAAAACTCTTCGTGAAAAAGTGTTGTAATGAATCCCAATTTTCTGAGAAAATTGGAGTTCATTTTAGTGCATTCCTTTCATTTCACATTTCCGCCTTTGAAAATATTTAATTCTCAAATATTCAGTACATTCATTCCGATAGGCAGAGTAAATGTAAAAAACCATTTATCTGTGTTTAACGTTGGGTTTCTTGCATGCCGTTGAAGATTTTGACGTTTTTCTGATGTTGATATGCGATAAACCGGAGCGGACGACGTTTTTCACCCTTGTCGCATTCTGGAATTTTCAGATTTTTAACGTGGGGGGGATTTGCCTATAAAAGCAGATTTTCCCCCGCGACGGCCCCTTTTTTACTCTTTAGTCTCTTTTGTCACTTGACGCTCTTTACTCTCTTGTCTCTGCGATTCTGTGCCCGACGAGCCGATCAGCGAATTCAGAACAAATTTTGTGTTACGAAGAGAGTGCTCTTAGAAATTAATTTTTATTTTTCGTTTTCCGCAAGTGCCTGAAATAAAGGAGGTAGGTCCCCGTCTATACCGTTCAGTTTCTTTATTAGACCTACACCGGTTGTTTCTTTGACACTGCTGTACTGTATCGCTTTCTGTTATCTTTTTATCGTACTTTACCCTGTTTCGCGAGTCTGACTTTTCCCTTCGCTATCAGTCATGGTGCGTAAGCCCTTGGGGTAGTGAAGAGAAAGTCCCGTCAACCCCCTTGTTCGCGTTCCCGCGTCATAAGTGTTGAAATAGAAATCTCTTCTTTTCTATCAGTCATGGTGCGTAAGCCCTTGGGGTAGAGAATAAGAGGTACCGCTTGTCGTCACTGAAATCCCGTAGTTGCGCTAAAAATAGACCTTGTCTTCGCTATCAGTCATGGAGCGTTAGCCCTTGGGGTAGCGAGCAAAAGTCTCGAGTAGATCCGCCCTGGTTGTGTTTCTTTCAGTTCTGGAGAAATACAATTAATTACATCCCGTATAGCAAGTCATTTCACTTCGCGAGGTCATCCTTAGTATCCATTTCGTCAGTTCGGATTGGCGCATTTTATTGAACAACCTTTGATTTTCACTGTACCCGGTATAAACTTTATAAAGTGCTCGTGATCGGATCGAATTTCCAGAATGTCTGTTTGCTGATCTATTCGCTCATATTTCATACCTACACATATTTCCGTTGTATATATAATCAGTTTCCGAAGGTGTGAATAAACTGGTACATAATTTGATTTTGACTACTTCGTTATCGCTACCACCCTAGATAACAGCGAACTCTGTCTTCGACTAGCAGCTACTCTGGTAGGTTTGCTATTCTTCCTAGTGAAAAGAATAGCTGGCGCTCGAGATAAATTTCTCCGAGGTAATCACGTTACAGTGTGTATAATCACTGATGATTCATTATGCCCTCTCTTATCAAATGGAATATTTATGGAGATTTCCTCATGTTGATGAAAAGAGCTGAAATACGAATTTTTTCCCGCGTATTATCTCATTTTGATGTTCATCTTATCTTTCAAAATAAGTAGGTACTATTAATTTGAGAAACTTTTGTTTTCTCGAATTCCTGATGTTGTTCGAGTTGATAATAACTGTACAATCTCCGATGCAATCCCATCATATATAAATTCAACAAACTTAAATTGATTCCCTCAATCTCAACAAAAACAATTTGCATCAATTATTATGAAATCCTTATCTCTTTATACTGGTAGTTCAATATATCATGATGGATATTCTAGAAAATACAGGACTTTTCCTTACTAATTATTTATTTATTATTTCGGGACACAAAAGGAACGAACAAAAAAAAACAGTGTCCACAAATCGGTGTATACAGAAGTATCACAAATTACACATAAATATCAACCTTTAATGAACAAAATACAAATGAAAATACAAGGTGAGGCTTTTTTTTGACTGGAGGTATAAGTCATCAAACTGAGTTATTTCGACCAAAATTGTCTATGTAAAATATTCAAGATGGCTGAGCAACAACCCCTATAGTTTCGAAAAATTTAATTAAATTTTGAGTACTAAGCAAAATTCTTAGTCCATGGTTTTTTTTCAAGTTCTTCTTGTTTCACCTGGTGAGAATATAAGGAAGCGAAAAATTTAGATCTTTTTGGCCGAGAATTTAGTGACAAATTTTTTCTTAACATTGGGTGGATTGTTAGGTCATTACTACGGGAGGTTTTTATCATTTTCTCGATTCATCGTGTTGCTGTGAAAATAACGATATTTTATGAAATTTCGTTTTTCTCAGGAAATTCACTTTTTTAAAAAATAATAGCAGAAATCAAGTGTACAGGGTCCTGCAATAGTGCGTTAGGCTTCCATAGCTGCCAAACCAGACGTTTTAGAAATTTAGTTGAAAAGCATTCACTTTGTACTTTCAATTCTGCATCTCAGGAAATTATTTTCTAATATATACGGTGTTCCCAAATGAAATTATTCAATAAATGAGTGATTTTTAAAATGGAACAACCCCTTATATTTTTGCATATTTTCAATGCTCTTCAATACCCCTACCATGATGCAAAATATTAGGGATATTTTATCAACGGTACGAATCTTATTCAGAAAAATCTGCAAAATTTCGACGAAACAGTAATTCGGTAAAAACCCTTTCCCGATTTCCAGAAGCGATAAAAACATGAATTTGATCAGGATTTCTTTTAACTTAAGAATTTGCATAGTCATCGTTCCAAATGATCAACCTCTCTTGTACGGGGTGTCCGTTATCAATGTCCAAATATGAAGAATTTCAAATTGTTTTCTGTCGATTTTTTCAAATGTTACACCCTGTATTTTTCCATGATGATGTGCACAGTCTATCTAGCCGAGAAGTACCAGAAACAGCCAAAAACAAGCAATTGGGGATACCCTGTATACCGCATCAAGGAATGATTTTTGGGAATTGATCAAAAGCAGTGGCGTCATATGAGGTAGATTTGCAATCGCAAATTGGAGTTTTGTCTTCATTTCTATAAGATCTCACCAGTGAGTTTCTGGCTGAAGAACTTTATCCATTATTGTAAAAGATTTTGGCGAAAAATCCAACATCGGCAAATAAATGTCGAAGTTATAGCTTGAATTTCAAGAAAAACAGTGGCGATGTTTCATTGCAACGCATTGAATCCGAAAAGTAACAAGGACTTCTCGAGGTGTTGAGATAACAATCTACCCTGCATCAAAAAAAAATCTTTGTAAATATCTCCAATATTTCCAAATTCTTGATTAAAAATTTTCGGCTGCCTTATGTTCACACTCTGTACAACAAGAAGAGATTGAAAAAAAAACTCTGTGTCAGTCACATATAGGGAAAGGAAAAGGCTTTGCATTTCTGGGTGTAAATCCAACATCATCAATGTAATGTCGAAGTTATAGCTTGTTATCCCACTTATACCAATTCATTTGCTGCATAGTTTAGTTCGATGCTCATAATTTTAAAAGGGCATGACACTTTAGAGTTTGAACAGTTGAATTATGTGAAATAATGGAATGATATTGGTACAATATGAATTGAATAGGTATCTTATGATTGGGTAAACAATCAGGTTTGTATATCTACTTGATCCCTAAAATTTTGAAATCGTGTGTTTTTTGTAACGACACTTGTAAGGGAATGACGAGAAACAATGGACTAAAAATGAGATAATTTCATACCAGAAGAATCTGTAGAGAGTTGTGGGACCAGCTCTTATGGGGGGGGGGGCACAATACACCTTAAAGAAACCCCCTTACCAAACTATAAACTACCAGAAAACTGGATATCAGAAATATAATTGTCTAAAAAAAATTCCAGGAAAATGATTGATGATTTGATACTTCGATACTATTTGCAAAATACAGCAATATCCTAAGAGTCATAGATTATTATTAATCTATGCTAAGAGTAAGGCGAGCACATTTACTTCCGTTCAAAATTTGAAATTTATACGTCAAATAAGCAACGTAATTTTCAAGGTACAACTGGAACGTTATTCTTTTCTTCACTTCTCAAAATGTGAACATTGATGACACTGACCAATACAGGGTGAATATTTGACTCGTACGAATATTTTAACAATATACTCTTGAGGTCGAAAGAAAAACTTTTTTCCTATACCGACCATTTTCTTCGATTCGACCCTGCTAAAAAGATATAGCCATTTTAAGTTTTCATAATGAGCTGTGTGCCACCCCTGAAAAAACAAAATAACCTTCAGAATAACTAGCTAAATCTGTGACACTACACATCTGTGGATCTTTCAAATAGAATTGCATTAGGTCAAAGTGCCCAATTTTTCGAATCTCAGAGAAATTTCATCAAATTATTCGAAAACGGCGAATTATACGAGAAAATATGAAGATATTTCACAAAACGTTCAAATATTAATATAGGGTGGCCATTTGAAAACGAAACAGACGAGATTACAGACGAAATAAATTTTTTTGATAGAGCTCCTTCGCAATACGCTTTGTTTGTTCGACATCTTGATTAAAGATTTCTATGTCAGTAGATTGGAGGAAGGAAGTCACAGTCATGGTTGTTTTGAAGCTCAAAATGTCGATTTTTCACAAAAAAACACTACAAGTGCCATGAAAACACCATTTCATTTTCAAATACTTAGTTAAGAATATTTCGAGAACTAACTCATGAAATGAAAAAACAATTACTGTGCCGAAATCAGTATAAAAATACCTTTCAAATGAGGTATCACAAACCTCATCTTCCCTATTCAAAAATTGGGGGTGAGGGTTGTAGTAGCAAGGGTTGAAGCGCTATGCGTCCGTAACCTACATCTTAAGTTGTCCCCCTCGAAACAGAAATCGACCTGTCCGAGCATTTCTATCGAAAAAATTGATTTCGTCTGTAATCTCGTCTGTTTCGTTTTCAAATGGCCACCCTGTATAATAGATCTATAGATCACTGTTTATTCACATTACCAACCGGAATTTTGCAATACAAAATCTAACTTACAGGCTATTACCAACCTAAATTCGATTCTCCATAGCCATCCGAGATGTCTGTCATTCTTGAATAATAAATGGACTATACATGATTTTCAATAGAATGATTTTCAGGTTTTAGAATTCTCTAATATGCAGGGCCGTAGCGAAGAGTTTTTCTGAGGAGGGAAACAACTCGAATTTTGGCGCCCCTCTATAAATATACAGAATATCAAAAAATACAAGAATATGGAAAAGGTGTATTTCGATAGGTAATACAAATAAAGTTTGTTAAAGAGCTAATATCAATGAACATGATTATTAATGAGAAACACTTTCCGAATATTTCAACTAATAAGTGTAATAATAAATATCTGACTGACTAAACTGAACAAAGAAACAACTTAGAAATATTGCTATGTGAATTAAACTCTAATTCTTCGCCCTTTCAGTAGGGTCCAAAAAGTCATTATTGACTCAAGATAAAGCAGAGTTGCTGCGATTTGTTTTCTCGAATTTTAATAGTTCAAATTATTCTTACGCTTTTATTACTTATGTCAGGATTTATGATGAAATATTGATAAGAGTATCTCTATAAAACCAAGAGTTCGAAATCTTTTCTATAAAATATTTCATAAATTCAAATTGTAGCATTTTATTTCTTCTATAAGTATCGAATTTTTGGGTCCAAATAAGCGGCGTCAATGAAATTATTTAAGTCTTCTTCGTTTTTAAATTTTCAGAAAACTAATCGATATATTTTCATTAATTTTCTGTTTGGACAAATGAACATATTTTTACGTATGTCTTCTTCGAAAACCTTCTTCAAAATCGTGTGACATGAGCCAAAGGAGACTTCAGCGATAAAACACATCACATCTTCAATATTGTTTATTAGGGGGTTCTCCCTTTTTCTTTGCACACTACCTGTTTTACGTAAATTGCTAAATAGTACTTGGAAAGATTGATAATCTACAACAATCTTGAGATACTCTATCCTTAAGTCGCTAAAAAATTTGTCGATGGAGTATTTCCACTCGACTTATTCTATTTCTTCTCCATTTATGGAGTTGGAATAATGATAAATTTTGCGAATCGGTAAAAGGCATCTCAACAATCTGGTGATAATTTCAATAAAACAACAATCAAGAACGCTAACGTGGTAGTTTACCTGGAGAATGGTACAGCAGAAGCCAAGAATTCGTACGTTCGGACGTGCACAGAATATTGACCTTCAAAATTCCATAGCCTACTTCACGACTAATTTTTTTGAACGCGCTTTATTTAAAAAAAATGTCGAACTTCATCAGAAAAAATGCATCCATATTTTTATTCAAGTATTTTTATGAATTCATCCGATATTTTGATTGATGTAAGTATAGAAGGTGTATCGAAAATATAGGGTTTAGATTTGTAGGGATGACAAAATACAAAAGAAGTGGTCTTCTGTTTTTAAGGGTACTACAACCCTTGACAAGTGCAGAATGATAATAGGTATTTCCTGGATGGTTTCTTGAGGATTGTAATTATTTGTAGTACGAGTCAAAGACTCGTACTGACTTTCAACAGTAGATTCTTGAGGTCAAAATAAACAAATTTTTTCCTTACCATTTTTTCTGAATTGGCTCGATTTAAAAGTTACAGGCTGTTGAAAACCTATTAAAAATTTTTATTCTATCTCACAATCGGTTTTATCGAACGAAATTAATTTCGGAATATAGTTTTTCATTTATTTGATGTTCAGTTTTCACATCATTACCATCACGTACCTACCATAAAAATACAAAAACTCAAAGAACCCAACTCTTGAAACTAAGTTGTACGCTATCCAGTGAATATTTGAACGTTTTGTAAAATAAAAGAATTCTTCATATTTTCTCGAGTAATTTGATGTACACAAATAAAAACTATCTCTTCATAAACTTTTTAGGGTTTTCACTCCCAATCTCTGAAACAAAATCAATTAAAAATGAAATCAACGATTTGCTCCTGCGTAAATTCTTGCACTAATTTGCTCCTGATTGGGAGTGAAAACCCTAAAAAGTTTATGAAGAGATGCAAAATCCTCCCAAAATAAATTTCAATCGATATCTGAAATAAAAACTATCTATGTAATTTGAAAAATTGGTTATTTTGGCTGAATACACAGATTCAGCTAGGTTATTCTGAAGGTAATCATGTTCTTCCAGAGTTGGCACAGCCCATTATGAAATTTTAAAATGGTTATATATTTTTATAAGGGCCGAATCGGAAAAAATGGTACAGGAAAAAAGTATTTCTTTTGACCGCAAGAATCTACTGTTGAAATATTTGTAGAAATGAAAGACTCACCCTATATAATACGTATCAAAATAATATTTTTTGAAGCTTTTCCTCAGGAGTTATGTAGGAAAAGCCGATCATTTTTACGTGATTTTCAAGGGTTGTAACACACAAGTACTGGGTTCGATGAGTCAATTTTTTTTTGGGCATCCATGTAACGAAGTTTTGAAAAATTCCAGAAACCATTCGAACAAATCAAAACCGAAGATTACAAATGTTCTCACTACTTACGCTAGTCTCACCTGTATCTGTCAAACTTCGCAAATTTCTTCCAATCGGCCGGTTTCGACTTATAAGACTTCATCAAATAATTCAAGAACTCCACATTCACTTTGTCACTGTCGAAGAGTACCTTCAGTTCCCTGATCAGATCGTCGAGGCTGTTTATAACAGGCAGAAAAGTGCCTAGATGTTTGTTCGCGGTAAAATCACAAATTCTACCCTCCTTCTCACTATCTTCGTTAAATCGGCACAGAGACATATTTTTCGAGGAACAACTATCACAGAAACCTTCTCAACGCCGCAAAATTCAACAGTCTCACAAGGTTGCTTCGAATTTTGAGCTGTTGTTATTGATAACGTTTATCTTGGGTCAATTCTATACATCTTGTAATAATTCAAAACAAAATTGTGAAACGAGCGCTGCTTTTTCAGATGTCAAGTTGAACGTATCATTATCGTGATGGTCTTGCAGAGAATATTCTGCTGAAATTGTTGTTCCGAACTGTCGGAAATGGTAGCCGTGGTCGCTTTAAATTCTTTCTCGAAATGAGGCTAAAACTGTACTAGGAATACATTTACTTGAGATAATAATTGGACGCGTATGCAGCTAAACAGGTGAATAGATGTAGATTGAACAGAGGAAATTACGTTTGTAGGCATCCACTGTCCATAAGTAAAGTGATATTTAACTGGCTCCGATAATGAGTGATTTATTTAATCGTCAAGTTATCGTCAGGTTCTATTTCGTCCAAGAAGTTCTTAAAAGGTATCCACTGATTATAACCGATAGGTACGCAGGAGAATTATTTCAATACATCGTTCCATAATTTCCAACAATTCGTTGTAAATTATTCTGCTTTAAGTATTCCTTCCCCTAAAATCAGTAGAATACCATTTTTAATTTTTGTCAAACTCTTCCGGAGTTAAAGCCTCCTGAATTTCTTTCACCCCTAAAAATAGTCTTTTCTTTTTTCTCAGATTCCGGATATACGAAAATTACTGAATTTGGTACATATTTGAATTCTACACGAATGCCGAAAGGCATGCACATTTTTAGATTTTCCTCAAATCTCTTGCTTTTCATGGAAGAATTGCATGACAGCGAATAAAAATGAATAAACGGCAACCATAGCAACAAGAGCAAGATGACGTTTATCCACTGATGTTTATGTTAATTTTATTTCACTTGTGAGTTACCTTCTTTTTGAATTCCCTGAGTTGATAAACGTTAACTTGACCTTATTGCTATGGTCTGAATAATGTCGTTGTTCAACGTCAAAATGGAATAAAAAGTATTAATTCCATTTTGACGTTTAAGGACGACATAATTCAACCCATAGCAACAAGGGTAAGTTGACGTTTATTCATCCAGTGTCATAAAAAAAATTTCTAATTTTGACATATAAAAGGACACACGTTTTAAAACTCATTGACGTTACGCAAAGTGAAATATTTCGCAACTGATGATGAAACGATACTTGCTTTCATAGTAACGGAGTGAAAAATAATTTCCTTCACTAGACGATTTTGAAGGAATCTCCGAGATAAGCTTTCAAAGACGTTTTTGGTACTTTTAATTCGAATTCATAGCAAAATCCTATTCAAAATTAAAAGAAATATTGTGTGAAACACGTTGGGAAACACTATTTTTCGTATTTCGCGTTCTTTTGAGCAATTCGATTCGCACATTGCGCAGAAATACGCTCATTACGAAAAATAATGCTTTCCCCAACTGGTTGCACAAATAACTATTAACAATAACTATTAACTTACAAGTGATATGAAATAACATGAATATGAATGAAATGTTCTTATTGTTATACAGGGTGGTCCAGATCGTAACCAAGAAATTTCAACCACGTATTCTACATCAAAAATAAGCCCTAGTTTGTCATATAAATATATGTCGAGAAATGTTTCCTCTCCGAGATACGGGGTGTTAAAATTATAGAAAAAAAAAATGTATTTTATTAATATCTTTCACACTGCTTGAAATATTTTTATGAAATTTGAGACATAGGTTTTGAGCGTCAAGGAGCACTTTTTGCAAAATATCA
The DNA here is from genome assembly GCF_907165205.1 of Coccinella septempunctata. Lineage (NCBI taxonomy): Eukaryota > Metazoa > Arthropoda > Insecta > Coleoptera > Coccinellidae > Coccinella > Coccinella septempunctata. Next base: position 3,829,114 of record NC_058190.1, on the reverse strand, counting down.
TTTCTTTTCTATTCTACCAGTGGCGTCTGTACTGCAGCGAGACTGAATATTTTCAGATAAAAAAATGATACGCCACTGGTTTTTCGGACAATAAAAATTACTATTTAAATCCTTATTTATTCTGGAGCAAATTCGGTCTCTTGACTTTTTGCTGTTCGAGGCACCGTTTCCGGTTGAAAAAATAAAACACATTCTCATGAATGAAGAAATTTTAAAATTTCTTGGTTCCGATCTGGACCACCCTGTATATAGATTGATTAACGCTCAAGGGACAATCAATCGAAGCAACATCTTTCATGTCATTTCATAAATTTGGAAAGTGTTATTATTTGAATCCTTATCAAAATGGAATACAATTTTGTATACAACACGTGAGTAATAAATGTTTATTCACTCGAAGAAATAAACCTACTCGTTGGTTGAAATTTCTTGCGATGAATAAACATTCATTGAACTCACTTGTTGAATAAATACCTAACTATTATTGTCAAAATAGATAGCTCTATGTGGTTTCGCATATCATGAAACTTCAATGTATCAAATTCTGTGATTTTGTCTGACCGGATACTGGGATAAAAGGAAAGGACTATTTTTAGGGGCGAAATTCAGGGGGCCATAACTGCGAAAGAGGAGGCCTCGTTGCATATATCAAAAATAGAGACCTCGTAATATTGTTGCATTAATAGCAAAATTGGGAAATTCTCCAATCTTTTTATTGAGGAAACTTCATTCTCAAACCCTGAAGTATTGTTCGAGGAAAACGCGTAAAAAGATTTGAAATATCTATTTAGGAAGGAACATATTTTAACCCATGTTTCTTCACAAAATAGAATGTTTTCTGAAAAAATATCACCTTTTACATTTATGTCGCATATACAGGTGAGTCTTTGACTCCTACAAATATATGAACTTCTTCTTGAGGTCAAAAGAAATACTTTTTTCCTATACCATTTTTTCTGCTTCGGTCCTGATAAAAACCAAAACTACCTTCAGAATAACTAGCTAAATCTGTGACATTACACATCTGTGGATCTTCTAAACAGAGATGCATTCAGCCAAAGTACCCAATTTTTCAAATTTGACAGATACTTTTTAATTTTTGAACATCTAATTACTAGAAAACGTTGCATTATACGAGAAAATATGAAGAATACTTTTATTCTACAAAACGTTCAAATATTCATTAGATAGCGTCCAACTTAGCTTTAAGAGTTAGGTTCTTTGAATTTTTGGTAATTTCATAGTGAATAATTCATTTCATTCAATGAATCTGTTTGTGAGATGAAAATAATTTTTTTGTGTGGTTTTTCAACAGCCTGTATCTTTTGAACCGAGCCGATTCGAAAAAGATGGTACAGGAAAAAAGTGTTTCTTTCTACCTCATGAATCTAGTGTTGAAATATTTGTACGAGTCAAAGCCTCACACTTAACATATAGTAAATATCCTGTATGTATATTGATTTTTTTTTCATATTATCCTGATGAACACTTACTGACGTTTGCGAATAATGGTAAGAGTAATAAGACCGAATTTTTCCAAAATAAAAACGATAGAGAAAACTCATGTATTTGGGCCGTGTAAGTTTTCATTCATATGGCACAAATGGATATGCTGATACATATGTCTAAAAGGGCAAAATCATAACTGTTCTTCTTCACACCGGTGTTGTCGCCAGCGAAATATGTGATGCAATACCGGATAAGCAGGCAGTGATCCGGCATTGGAATAGCCGAAGATACGATGAATCAAAACATAATAGTTTTTCTGCTACTGTTTCGTCCGAAGCCACATTCAGAGCATAGTTTTATCAATCTAAAAATTTTCAAATATTTAAGAAAAGTTCAAATACACCATACCTATAAATTATTTTCGCAATTAATAATTTATTCTCGTGTAATAATCGGGAATTATTTAAAATTTCGATATGTTAATTTTATTCTTTATAGATGTTAAGTAGGTTCCATACATATACAGGATTAGTGATAATAATATTGTGTGAGGTTTTTTTCATTATAGATTCATAATTTTGCTTTTTTATTGTTCTTATATTCCAAAAACAATGTTATGTTATGTAAAAACAAAAAAAAACAAGTATACAGGTAGATTTGATAGCTACTGTAGTTGCATAATATTTTTGCTATTCAATGAAATATGCTATAAAATTATTATGTCTCAAATGTGTCAATAAAAATAGCGAAATAAAAAACAGAGAATAAAACAAAATATTGTGTGTGCAAAACAGCTAAGAATTCACGTTTTCAGCCTAGTCGTGTAACTCGTTCATAAAAAACTATCAAAAACATAGCGATCAATGAAAAAAAGCCCTTCAAGCTGCAAAGTATCGAAAAATCTACTCAAGATATGTGAGATATTTTTAGCACATATCTATTTTGAAGCCCCTATAACTTCCGACCAGCGTTTTCTTTTGAGGACATAAAGGTCTACAAAAGACAATAAATACGTATATGTAAAATTGTTTTCCTATTTCAGGGACCTGGTCATTTGGGACACGCTGTATGAAATTCTCTCAAAAAGAGCGCAATTTGAAATACTAATCGACTATAATGAGCATAATTACAGCACAAATCTTTCTGAATTCATTTCCTATTAGAGATTTGCAGTGTAATTCTGGGTGGACGATATACTTACTATTCCAATGCAAGTAAAATATTAACAAAAATATTGAAGCCATAATTTTATTCCACGAATAGCACAATGATTAGTTTACATTCATGAAATGAACTCGTGGAAATTTTCTAGTAACTCCGAAGTCCACTCTCTTAATGGACAGCTGTATATGTAAAACTTTCCCAAATATCTCCCATTTTAGGTCACCTAAAGTGGTATACTATTTTACTGATCCGGAATGGAATGAGAGAAAGACAACGTTTAACTGTCTTCCACCAAATAATCGCTAGTTTTGGGCTAGTCTAGGTGATAACACTTTCATTCCGGTCAGGTACAGATGTAAATCATGACATTAGGACGAAATGATGAAATAACTTATGGGATTTCTTCCTCGTGTCGAATTTGAATACTACATTTGGGTTTATTATTCCGAACAATAAACTTCTGGAATTCGACAACAAATGAATGATGTACTCTCCCGAAATTTTTCACACATCACATCACTATCACGTTAGATAAAATAAATTCCAATATTTTGTGCATAACTATACATGACTTCTAATGATCCATTGGACAAGGGTAAATAAATAAAGTAACATATGAGGATATATTGAAAAATTCTTAGCCTACTATAGCATCAAACAAAATTTCAATGTCAAAATATTTTATTACTCAACATATTCTCCTCTTAATATTACAGGCTAGAAGAATGAATCAGAGCCAGATGAAGAAATACTTAACGGAGGAGTTCACTAGAAGATTGAGAATGACAATGAAAACTAGTCTAAACAGCAAAAATCTGATCGAAGCGAGTAATACACCTACGCTTGCTCAGCACTGAGCTATTCATTCGGTATCATCGCAGCCCTCCAGAGAAAAATAAGAACAATGCTGACGAAATATCATGAACATCACCCTAAAAGCTCAACATAGTGAACAAGTTGTCACGACATCTTGGGGATAAAGGAATTGATGTTTTGCGTACTCTTATGTCCTAGGAGGTTGACGGACTGATTTCCTTATCAAGGCTCATCAAAGATGGTTTTCTGTTACCATTACCATCCAGATTCTGTATTGGGAAAAGCTCATCCCAAGCTTTACTGGGATTGCACGGTTCTCTCAGACCAGTAAATAACTCAGAATAGACCCTCATATCGATGAATGAGGATCTGAACACTAGAACAGAGCACAATTCGTCGACATGGCGTTTTCAAATAACAATCTTCTAAATAGGCACATTGAAAAGATTTCGAAATCACCAGGAGACCTGAAGAAGGCGGTACTGCAGGGGACTACGAAAACGGTACGCAACATGAGAAATGCAAAAAAACATGGAAAATAACACCCTCCACAAGTTCATTCATTCATTCATCGCTGTATACCGTCACCGAGAACAAATCTACAAAAAGACTCAGAAACAAAACTTTCGGTGCCATCAAACATAGGTCTACTTGCGATGTGTGCCCTTCTGTAAGTGAAGAGACAAACCGTGACCTACAGATCCTTCCACACTCCGGGCATGGATAGTCACCAACCATATCTGGCCGCCGCTGTGATTTGTCTAACGCTAGTTGTTACCAGTTATGATTGGCATTACTGCTTATACTGACCTCCGGGTTTCCGAGCTCCCTCTGTGAATTCACCATTCAGAGATATTTTGGGAAGTCTTGTGTCTTGAATCTTCAGAATGTGGCCGCTCCATCTTCTCACTCGTTACTTGAGTCTCAATTGTTGTACAACACGCGCGTTGCAAGACTTCTGCATTCGAAACTTTGTGGAACCATCTGATGTGCATTATTTGTCTTAGATGACGTTGTTGCGTTTGTTCAAGCTGTTTGATATGTCGCTTGTAGGGCGTCCAGCTTTCGCTTCCGTAGAGGAGCGTTGGGAGGACCACTGCTTTGTAAACAGCTGTCTTGGTCTTCAGATTGAGGACGTGATTTTGAAACACTCTGCCTTTTAGCTTCCCGAATGCTCGTGATGCCGAATTTATAATGTTGTGTAATTTCGTGTCCAGGTAAGCCCTAGTATTTATGAAGCTTCCTAAATATTTGAACCGCTCAGTCTGTTATAGAATTATATTCTCCAGGCTGATATCTGTTTGAAGGCTTTCTGGCGGACTTACCAGGATTTTGATTTTGTCAATATTGAATCTAAGGCCTAAAGCTTCGTATACTTGTTTATAGGTGTCCAACATTATCTGTAGATCCTCTGAGCTGCTAGGGATAAGTGCGTAGTCGTCTGCATATTGAAGTTCCGTGATAAACTTTGTACGGGTTTTTGCTCTGAGGCGCTTCAGGTTAAACAGGCCTCCATCAAATCTGAATCTTATTCCAATACCTCTTAACCCAAAGTTATGTAGTAACCAGTGGTTAAATCAAAAAGTCTGTTTCACAAAGTGTGATTTATCGTTTGAAGTTAACTTGTGGTTGACCCAAAAATTTCATGAGTTAACTAAGAGTTACCTTGACATAGAATTTTCGTGGCGTATGCTTATCTGTTGGTTTGAAAGAGGTGATTTTGAGGATAGCCTAATTATAAGAGACGGTGGATATCCTGTGAAGCCTTACTGAATTACTCCTTTACGGGAAGTACAAAATGAAGCGCAGGTGCAGTGATAAGAACAAAGAATACAGTGAAAAGGGAGGCATTTGGAAGCGCTGATTCTCAATTTCTTCAATGAGAATATTGAAAGTATAGATACTATACAAGCAATGATTAAGTCCACAGTTTTTTTACTTAACATAACTCGTAATGAAAATGAAGGACTACCTGCTTCAAGAGGGGAAGAAGAAGCAATGAATTTATATCAAAATGTTGCTGTGCCCCCTATAGGGAATCAAGAATTTTTGTCAAATAACAGAACCACACTGAATCTTATTATGCAAATTTTTTAATTTGGAGTGATGAAATTTTTGAAATAGATCATGCGTTTCAATTCAAAGTTGAATAATCAATAAAAATAGGCTTTTGAAGAATTGTTGAGGAAAACACGACATAGATAGATATAAATTGTTTCAGGAACTTTAAGTTATAAATGCAAAACTTAATTTTGTTTAAATTTTTCGATAAACTAATAATTTCTTCTGGTCCAGCACGGTGGCACTTTTTTTCCTTATTTCGCACAAGAAAAAACGAAGAGTATTTACCGCTTCAGCTTCACTTAAATCAAAAACGAAAATCTAAAGGAAAAATAACCTTTAGGCCCAGTTTCACAATATATGGTTAACCCAAAGTTATGTAGTGAGCAGTGGTGAAATCAAAAATTCTGTTTCACAAAGTGTGGTTTATCGTTTGACCTAAAGTAAACTTGTGGTTGACTTAACCCCGAAAATTTCATGAGTTAACTATGAGTTGCCTGGACATAGAAGTTTCGTGGCGTATGCTTTTCTGCATAGATAACATACTTTGAGTTCTGTCAGAGGCAAGTCAGCATTTCTTCGAAATTACTGGTTAGGAAACGTTTCACATGTATTGGGTGTTTATTAGTTATTATTTACGATTATCGTGGACGATTATGATGTGAATACTCATAGTAGTGATGAGGAAATAGTGAGGCCCAGAATATTTGGAGCTAGGAGGAATTATTTTGAGTAATATGTCGACCTGGATTCCTTCTGTAGAGTCAGAAACACAGTGGAAAGGAAGGCAGTTGGAATCGAAGAATCTCAGCTCCTTCAATGAGAATATTAAAAGTATAGATGCAGTGATGATGATTAAGTCTACAGTTTTTTTACATAACATAACTTGTAATGAAAATGAAGGACAACCTCCTTCATGAGGAGAAGAAGAAGCCATGAATTCATATCAAAATGTTGCTATGCCCCCTACAGGGGATCAAGAATTATTGTCAAATACTAGAACTAGAAGACCTAGACTGAATCTTATGGATAGTTATTATGCAAATATGTTGAATTAGAGTGGTGAAATTGGAATTTTTCAAATAGATCTCATCTAGCATCTCAATTCAAACTTAAATAAATAATCAATAAAAATAGGCTTTTGAAGAATTGTTGAGGAAAACACCTAGATAGTTATAAACTATTTAAGGAACTTTAAGTTATGAATGCAAAACTCAATTTTGTTTGAATTTTTCAATAAACTAATAATTTCTTTTGGTCCAGCACAGTTACACTGTTTTTTCTTATTTCGCACAAGAAAAAACGAACGCTTCAGCTTCACTCAAATCAAAATCCAAACGAGAAATAACCTCTAGGCAATTATGAAACTCATATTGGCACAAAACATCAAACATTCGTACGGTGCTCATACGTTTTATTCGTTTTCTGTCATACTCATAACAATTTCTATATTCTTAAGTTCTTGTTTCACAGAAATACGAAATGTCAGTAATAAATAACCCAAAAGTAGATCTATCGTACACGAAAAACATTACCAACCCTCAGAAAAAATTTTAACCGATGGTCAAAAAACCATCACTCATTTTTTTGTTGTGAAATAAGCATCTTTTTAAACCTTGGGTTAACTCAAAGGTAGTGGTCAATAAACCACCACAGGTTACCAATGATTGTGAAACTGGGCCTTAATTATGAAACTCAAATCGGCATAGAACATCAAACAAACATCCGTACGGTACGCATACGTTTTATTGGTTTGCTGTAATATTCATAACAATTTCTATATTCTGAAGTTCTTGTTTCACAGAAATACGAAATTTCACTCATAAATAACCCAAACGTTGATCTATCGTACACGAAAAACATTACCAATCCTCAGAGAAATTTTTTAACCGATGGTCAAATAACCATCATTCATTTTTTTGTTGTGAAACAAGCATCTTTTTAAACCTTGGGTTAACTCAAAGGTAGTGGTCAATAAACCACCACAGGTTACCAATGATTGTGAAACTGGGCCTTAATTATGAAACTCAAATCGGCATAGAACATCAAACAAACATCCGTACGGTACGCATACGTTTTATTGGTTTGCTGTAATATTCATAACAATTTCTATATTCTGAAGTTCTTGTTTCACAGAAATACGAAATTTAACTCATAAATAACCCAAAGGTTGATCTATCGTACACGAAAAACATTACCAATCCTCAGAAAAATTTTTTAACCGATGGTCAAATAACCATCACTAATTTTTTTGTTGTGAAACGAGCATCTTACCTTGAGTTAACTCAAAGGTAGTGGTTAACAAACCACCACTGGTTACCAATGATTGTGAAACTGGGCCTTAGACACATACTCATGTCAGCAATTGTCTAGAGTCTAGACAGCTATGGCGGAAATATTGAACAGTAAAGGCGCTTACACGCAGCCTTTTTTTATTCCAGAGTTGATTGAGAAATGATCGGTTGTAGAGCCATTATGCTGTATTCTAGCAGTGTTATTGGTTGGAGGCTTTTACACACTGCTAAGAATTTTTCGGGTACTCCAAGGCGTCCCATGATTTTCCATAGCGCTCTACGATTCACCGAGTCGAAGGCCTTACTTAAATCGATGTAGGCTGTATAGATCCTTGATTGTTGTTTACGGGCCTTCTCTTGTAGCTGTCGCAGTGTAAAAGTTAGGTCCACCGTACCTCGATTTGGTCGAAAGCCGCACTGGGATTCAGGTAATAGCTTTTCTAAGAGTGCAATCAGACGAGTAGCCATAATCTTCGAGAGAATTTTACCGGCCACACTAAGCAACCATGTGCCCTTGTAATTGTTGCAATTTGACGTATCGCCTTTGTCCATCCACAAGCTCAGGTAGTTTAAGAACCTAACCGACACCAAGGAGACGAGGAGGAATCATGACCGAAGCCAAGGCTCAGCCAGGATCTAACCACCGCCATGAGCCCGAAAACTGGGAAAGCACTCCAACACAGCTTGATCCTTGAATTGTGGTGGCCGATACTTGATGAGAATCCATAATAGAACTAAAAAGAGATTATATGATTATCACCAAAATACAGTTTACCTCCACCCATCTGAAGATGAAGAAACACGTGTCTTGGTTTAAAAACGAATTTTTGAGAAAATCATATTATCTCTTTTGAGTTCCAGAGCTTAAACCTTTTGATATCTGAGATATGTGGGATCATTTAATGTTCCTTATGGATAGAAGGGTGAAGATAGCAAAGCTAAGGTCATAATAACATCGAGATTAACCCTGGTAGTGAAGGAAATTCTCTCATACATTAGAATCCTATAGAAAAAACCTCCTCAATTAATAATAGTTTAATTCATTACCAACTAACCAAGGAACATTTCATAAATGTCAAACAGAACACCATAAATGGATCATCTTTTACGATGCCTTGGTGGAAGTCGATCCAACCTGTGTCGTGGACAAGACAATATATTGTACCTATGACCGTAACGTCTATTCAAATCATCGCAATCCTCACAGTGTGGTTCTTCCTCAAACCGTTCCATCATCCTCCTCCTGCTCATCGGAACCGGCTGCGAATACCTCGGCTCTGGCTCGTAAGTATCGTAAGGATCGCAAATATTCACGTCTGAAACTCGGTACCATTCGCCAGAGTTGGTGTCCATCTGCCAGTGTATGGGATCTCTTTCGTAGTAATATTTGGGAGGCCTTGGTGGAACCCTGTGAACCATAGTTTCCATTTCTTTCTGCATGGTTTCAACCGTGTTGACCTCTTTCACCGCGCATCTTCTCCTGGGTGATACCGATGGAGCTCTCAGTCTCTCAACGTTCTTGTTTTCCGCATCGCTAGTTTTCAAATGGACTATTTTCGTGAGTATCGGTTCTTCGCCACAAGAGCTATCGTCGTAAAGTATTGGTTTCCTTAAGTTTTGATTTCGAGTGCTACATTTTTCGAATTCTTTCATCGTCTTCCTCACCCTCTCCCTGTTTCTGGCCACTAGCTTCTCCTCCAACTCCCTGACTAACCTTTTGTATTCATCATTGTCTTGATAAGGAAGACCCAATCTATCCCTGTAACTTTCATCGTTGGACGATACAGATTCGTTGCTTCCTTGCCGGGACAGCATAGCGTCTCTTAAACGTTCACAAGGAAACATCTCCTCACTTCTTCCATAGGGTTTTTTCGCGAGACAAACCTGATCGCGCGTTTGAGGCTTACAAACGGTGCCGATGGTTTTTCTCCGTGGCAAACTGCATTTTTTCTGAGACTGAGTGTTCGTCGTCTCCGTCTCCATACGAACGCAAGGGTTATCGCAGAAACTATCTTTCTGAAGCACCGAACGATCCTCTTCGGATCTCCTCCGGGAGCACACGCTGCACGAGCAGTGTTTCTCCGGTTTTTGCATGTAGTTCGAGCTCACATCGCCCTTCAATTTGCACCTAACCGACACGCTCTTATTAGATACGCCGCTCGAAAAACTGTCTTTAGTGGTTTTGGACACGAACTCGATCTGCGAACTCCGATCCGAACGGTCTATGGAGGTTTGGGTGCAGCTGTCCACTCCGGTCTGCAACAAAATCTTCCTATTCGGATCGTCGCCAGAACTGTGATGGACTATGGGCAGCTTCTCCTTGCACTTACAGCAACGGCATTTCCTCGCGCTCCTATACTCGGCTAATCTCGAGTCGTCCTCGGAAATTACGAATTTCTCGGCGGCGTCCAATTGATCAGTTTGTCCCGAAGCGTTATGACTGTGATTCGGTAGATTCTCGACTTGTTCCGTTGAATCCTTCACCTCGTGCGATGAACTGTTCTGCTTGTGGTTACTTGTAGGTTTTTTAGTATTACCGTTGTTGGATTCTATCTTAGGGATGTTTTCAGTTTCTTCTACCTCTTGTCCTACGCTTTCCTCCACCTTATTTTCAACTTTCTCTTCGGGTGGTTCAATATCTGCGATTTCCGATCTGATTTCCCTCTCGTGTTTCCAGTCGATCTTCTGTTTTTTCTTCGATTTGTTCCTTGGAATCCCCAGTATGTTCTCTTGGACGCTTATGCTCAAATCGCTACTGGCATCCGTTTCTCCTTCCTCGTCTGAAGTTTCTTCCATATCTTCGAAGGTTTCGGATATGCGGACGCTCTTCTTGCTCGATAAACTATCGTTGGATTTGATGATGGAATGGGATTTTTCGATAGTTGGTTGGGCCGTGCTTACTTCGGTACTCATCGAAACTGGATATTCTTCTAAACCGTACAAATTTTTAATTTTTATATCGTCTGAAACGCTCCCAAACGAAGTCGATTTTCGACCACCTAAAAGAATAAAGAATTCAGGAATAAATAAACGTATAACATCGAATCTTTCATTCACCTGAAACGATGGGCGAAAACGATGTATCGGATGATTCGAAATATCTCAAATCTAATTTTGTTGAATCGCTCCGCTCGAAACTGGAAAATAATGCGGACTCCGAACTATGCAAGTTGCTCTGGAACGGATAGAGCGGGGAAGATAATTCTTGGCTTCCTGTCGGTTGGCATGAAGGAGCTTCGAAAAGTTCTGAATTCTCTCGCCGGAATTTCTGCAATGAAAAAATAAACGATACTATCGAAAATAAGTGAAAAACTGACTACAGTTTTTGAATATTATTTTTAACGTCAAAATGATCTTGATTGACGTCGCGGAAACTGAATGATGGGAGATTAAGATGTCTAAAAATATGGTGTATGCACTCGTCAATTTTTGAATGAAATGACATTAGACTAAATCGAAAATAAGAGATTCGTTTCGTGGCGGCGCCACCATGTTCTATCCTTGTTCTACGAAAGAAAATCTAATGATACTCTCTCGCTTCATTTTGTTCTGCGTTTATATCGATCACAGATTACAGTCATCTCTGTGTTCCTGATCCATCAAAAAATTAGCCGTTAACGAAAATTTGTGATTTACACTTGTATTTTCGTTGTAAAAACGAATTTGCAGATATTTCAACACTATAGAAGGATTCGAAGGAGTACTTCTATCTTTTTTCGAGATAATTTTTGTTTGACAAATTGTAATCGTGAGGAAAGCAATTCAATATGATTTCAATAAAACACAGTTGATTGACGAAATATTCAATATATTCAGTTGACTGAAACGCAATTTTTACTATACTTGTGAAGAATATTTGAAGAACAGACTCGAACGGATTAACATATTTCTGTTTCTTAATACATGCTCACAATTCACATTACGTATTTTCAATACAGTTCCTTTATTGCTTCAATATTGCTGAATTTGCCATGAAACTGTTAGCTCTATCCGTCCCGAATGTTCATCTGATTTGGCTCTGCCTCAATTTCCAACAACAAAGGGCGATAGTCGAACAACACCGAATTCTTAGCTGTAGTTGTTGATTGTCCATACAGAAAACTGAACGACATGTTCAATAAATGAATGTTGTACGACCTTTATCGAAAGTAATACATTTTCACACACAAATAATCGCTTATAAATACAGCACATTCGCAAGTCGTAGTAATGGATTCAAATTATTTTCAAATATTATTTGACAACTGTCAATTCCTAAACGGCGCTACCTACAGTGGGAAAAACGAAACTTATCTCTTATTTTCGAAGCGGGAAAAACAAAATCTAATCAGTGCATACACCATGTTTTTGGATATCTTATGGGAGATGAATAGTTTTTTGATTTCATGATAGTTTTATGATCTTGAATCTTTGGAATGAAACATCAGCCCTCCGCGTTTCGGTTATAATGTGCTCATTAAAAAAAGATGAAATTTCCTGACCAAACGCCCTAATCAATATACAACTTGCTCGTGAAAATTGGGAGGAATCTGATGAAAGTAGTGATAGCACGATGTTTCTTATACCATATGTTGCAGAAGAATCTTTCAACTTTCAACTTTGTGAATGATGAAATATAACTTTTTTATAGTTACTCCGATGACGTATTTCAATATCAGACATGTGAAAATAACTAAAATTCATTTTTTTTTGCAGCTTCAAAGCGTCTGGCAAGAGTTTTGGCCCATGGAAATTGTCTGTCACTTATAATATAACTTCAGAGTAATATTCTTCAAAACATATATAAAAATCAGCCATGTGAAAATAAGTAACACTTCTTTTTAGTTTCCTTTGCCACCTGGTATCTGCCCAGATGTCACTAGGCAAGCTGCACAAGTTCGCAGGTATTCAAAGCGCATGAGGCTTAATTAATCATTAATTGTTGCCACCAACAAACGCAGACAATAGATTTTTGCAGATTTACGTTATGAGCGATTCAGCACAAGAAGTAGATCAATGTTGTGATTACAATTTTTCAATAAAGGTACCGATTATGGAACAGCTTAAAACTTTTTATCGTCAGTCAACACAATGAATGTTCGTTTTTCAAAACTGCAATCCGATTAATACAAAATTGTTATGAAAGCTGATCCGCGCCTGTTGGAGAACAAGTCAGGAGTTTAAATGCTTCTACAATTGATGAAGTACCCAACAAACACAATATACAGGAGCTGTACAGATACTACACTATAAGTGCCACCAGAATGCAGCACAGAAATGACTGTACTGAAACTGCACAGTTTCTGTAATGATAATTCTGCATTTCAAAAATGCATTTGAAATACAGTAACTGTATATTTTCTGTATCGATAATCCTGTGTAATAATGCACCCCGTATCTTGATCAATGGAAGAGCGGCTTTCCACTGATCATGGGGTGATTATTTTTAAGATGTTAAATACACAATAAGAAGGCCCTCGAAAGGGGAAAAAATGTGTGGATCCGGCCTGTCGCACGAAGGACATGTCTTGAAGTTGATATTATTTCTGAGGAGTAGTTTAAATGAAACTCATGAAAAACTTTAACAAATAAATCTATTGGAAAAAAAAAAAAAAAAATTGGAACTTCTCTACAAATACGTACTCGGTCCAAGACGACCAACAAAAATCTTCAATTTCTTAAACACATGCAAATAAGCGCAAAACAATAAAACATACTTTCATAATCAAAATCTTGGGTTAAAATTCAACTTCCCACTTAACGCGCAATATTAATCAATACCTAATCAATGAATTATAGAGGAGCTTTCAAGAATCTGGACGAATATAAAAATTGGAACTTTCTACCTTTTCTGCGACTGCTATTTGTGTGACGCTGCCGATGAAAAACTTTTCGACACCAGACTTTACCCGCACAAATCGGCGACTGGACTTTTCTTTATACTGAACTTTCCAAATATCTATGAGCCGACCGAGTCTCCGATTCTATTCCGTGATCTACCTAGACCTTTATCTTACTTCGTGAAAACCTATTTATTCTAAGTCCCTTTTCTCTTTCCTTAATGACTGACTCTACAATGACTTATAATTCCTCTCAATATCCGTACCGACTCGAAGGGGTATATTTTCGATATTTTTAAGTCGTCCCCGGACCGACTTAAAGGGGTATTATTCTTGATCACGCTCCCCGGACCGACTGACTATCTTTTTCCGAAGTACTTTTTCCCCGGTCTTTCTCTCCCACGCTATGGGTGGTACCAAAACGTCCTAAAATCGAAATCATTGGACGATCATTCTTGCTGAGTTGAAAAATCAGCGTTCCCAAGCTCGGTGGTTACAAGAAAATTTCGGCTACTTCGAATTCTGAGAACTGGTTTCCTCTCAGGGTCACCAGACTAATAAATCTTTCTCAATCTACATGACTAACCATTTTCGCTTGTTCCGAAGTCCCTATTACCGGATATTAAAATCAATTAAAGATCTCCTTACTGATTGTCATGAAAAACATTTTCAACTCTTATCGGTCAGGTTATTATTTAAATTCCCGCTACTTAATACCGTCTGATCTCAAGCGCCTCAAACTATCATATTTCCGCATAATAAAATGCCTCTGCAGCACGGCTGCAACAATGTATAAAAAATTCGAGCGATACCTCTTCGAATTATGCCAAATTTATTCGGAATCTCGTATTCCGATTTATTACACCTGCATTTTAAAAATGCAGTGTTTGACATACAGTGACTGCACAGTTTCTGTATTGATATTTCTTTAAAAAAAATGAAGTAGTTGATATACAGTGACTGCACAGTTTCCGTATTTATAATTCTGCATTTAAAAATGCAGTATTTGATATTTAGTTAAAGCACAGTTTCTGTATTGATTTTTCTGCAAAGAAAATATGCAGTATTTTATGTAGTTACCGAACACTTTCTCTATTGATAATTCCTCATTTCGAAAATGCAGTTTTTGATATGCAGTGACTGCACAGTTTCTGCATTGATAATTCTGCATTTTAAGAACGAAGTATTAGATATACAGTTACTGTACAGTTTCTGTATTTACAATTCTTCATTTCAAAAATGCAGAATTTGATATAGAGTTACTGCAAAGTTTCAACATTGATAATTCTCCATTTTTCAATTCTGAAGTCTGAAAATGCTGTATTTGATATACAATAACTGCACAGTTTTTGTAATGCGTCCAGTGTGGGAAGGTACGATTCGGTAGAGTACGTTATTGCCCATTATTATGCCCGAAAGGTCTGTACTTTGTTGGAAATTGGAACGTTTAACGTTAGTCGTTGGCCGTTGGCCATATTGTTTTAGATTAGATTTGGATAGAGAGTAAAGATTTGTTGATTGAGTGAATTGTGTTTGCAATTAGTGAACTGTGTAAAAAATTGAAAAGACTGACTTTACTCTGTTTTTTGTTGTGATAATAGAGTGCGAGGTGCATTTTTACGTGATGATGGATTCATAACATGCAGGAGGGACTATTGAAACATGGTGGAGAAACATGTACGAGAGAGGTACGAGATGTTTAGAGCGAGAGGAAACTGATCAAAAACTCACATTCATTTAGTCATCTCATACGAGATCCCGCTGCAGAATTACTACGTTCATTACGTATAGAGAGTACAGAGACAAACACACATTTTTACATACGTTTATGGATAGGAGAATACGCTGATAACACCGCAGCCTGTCAAAAGTGGCCGCAAGTAATTTTAATTAAATTAATGTTAATCAATATTCCAAGAGAAATTTCGTTCACTCCGTTTTGAAATAAAATATCATCCACATCATAGCAATGCATGTAAAGAATACTAAAATCCATAGCTGCCGTTGCACACTCGGCCGCAACTACCTCGCAGCCAGGTGTAAGCAGGTAACATTTCGATGTATTTCTACGTTCATGACGTACACGGATGTTTTTGATATCAAATTAAAGCTAACTTTTTTTCGAATAGGATGATGTATGGCTGCCTGTGAAAAAATGGCCGCAAGTTAGGTCTGCCATCTGTTAAAATAGCGAGATATCTGAAATAAAGTGAAAGAGATGGCGCGCAACGCCACTTGTTAGATGAGGATGGTGGATGCCAGCCGACTTAACATTTACAAAATTATAATTACGTAATGAATATCATGAAAAAACTTAAAGTAAAGAGATTTATTTTATAATAAAAAATAATTTATTCATCAAGTGCAAATGTAATTAAATCTGAAGAATTTTTTTTTGCGTGTTTCTTCGAAGTCAGTCTCTTGAATCAAGTTATATTTTATATCAGTGTATTACATTTTCTAGTCCAAGTCCGATTCCTCGCTGCTTTCACAATCGCAGTTGTCACTATCGTCGTCGCAATCAGAGTTTTTTTCATCATCTGAAAGTGTTTCAGCTCAATTACATAATACATTTTCTACTTGTATCGGAAATGAACTTCCCAGAAATCATGTTGGTTTCAGGGCACCATCCAGAAGAAGCCAATCATTTATTCTCCGCATCGAATTGACGAAAATCGTCCGTAGCACCTTTTAGAATAGAGTTTATTCAGCAACGCATTACAGATAAACCCGAAATTACAGCTGTGGAGTATTCACTCGGAGGTGAACGACTGTGTACAGCAAAAAATAAATCTTATTCTATACGGTTATGAACAAGTTAACAATAATTTTGTCTTATTTTTTTTTTATATTAATACCTAACTGATATAAATTACGTTTATTTATGATTTCTGTTTAATAAAACTTTGACTTTATTTGGTGCCTTGACTCGCTATAAGAAATATTTGTCTGAGTTAGTGATTTTTCATGTGAATTTTTCCTCTTTCCTTTCCATTTTCTCGTCTTAATCGGTTTTATTATCCTCTTCGGCTTCAATCATCCGGTCCTGGAATTTATCATATTGTTTATGAAATCTCGATTTCCTTCAATCATCCATCTCTTTACATCTTTACTGAATTTAGATTTATTTTTGATTTTTTTTATATCTTCCGGTATAACGGAGTATATTCTTGGAGCTAAATATGAACTACACCTCTGTCCAATTCTTTTTTCTGCTCTCTTTGTTATGTAGTTATTTTCTTCTGCTCTAGTTGGGTATTTATGTTCTCTCTTTGTGATGGAAATTTTATTTTTCTGAATATTGATGAGGATTTTGTGAGCAAAGATTAATCTTAAGTCAAGTGCTTTAGATATCTGGAATATTTTCTCACTAGAGAATGTGATTCTTTTTCCGTACATAACTTTTAGTATACATTTTTGTAGTGTATCAATACTTTTTTTGTGCCGGTCTAGAACACCCCCCCATCCTATTATACCATATGTGAGCTGAGGAACTACTAATGCATCATATATCATTTTTAGGTGTTCAACAGAATTTATGCTTTCTTTTATGAATTTGAATCTATAAAGGATGCCTCTCAGTTTTCTCGAGATATATGACGTATGTTCATCCCATCTGAGGTTTTCATCGATAATTATTCCTAGATATTTTGTTGCCTGTGTTTTCGCAATATTCATTTGAGGATCTATTTCTAAATCTCCTAAATTCGGAGTTCCTTTTCTATTTGAGGCAAATGTTAGGTATTTAGTCTTGCTTGTATTAACTGTAAGTTTATTTATCCTAAACCATTTAACCAGCTCCTTAAATTCATTTGATGCTTGTCTTTTCAGGCTTTCCCATGTTTCATCTTGAAACAAAATCAGCAAGTCATCCGCGAAACCAATAATCTGTCCTCCACTGTCCATTTCGAAGATATCATTCAAATACAGAATGAACAAAAGCGGTCCGAGCACAGTTCCCTGTGGCACTCCATAGTTAATCTGACATTTCTTGCTGTATTTATCATTTAAATTCACTATTTGAGTTCTATCCGACAAGTAACTTTCAAGGAGATCCAGCATTTTACCTCGAAAACCATACCTTTCGAGTTTCTCTAACAGCTTGTCATGGGTGACGGTATCGAATGCTTTTGCCAGATCTATTACAATTGCCAGAGTTGGAATATTTTTGTCCATGTTTTCATATATTTTCGCTGTTGCTTTCTGTATAGCGTCTTCGGTCGACATACCTGATCGAAACCCGAACTGATTTCCTGATATGATATCATTTTTGTTCAAGAAAGCCTCCATTCGAACCTTTATCAATCTTTCAAGGATTTTAGCTATATTGGAAATTAGAGTAATTGGTCTATAGTTTGCCATACGACTTCTATCACCACCTTTGAATAAGGGTTTAACTACTCCTAATTTCAGTATATTTGGGAAACGGGCCTTTTCAAAGATCTTATTTATTATGTAAGTAAGTGGCTCAGATATTTCCCCTTGTATCTCCTTTAAAGTTTCTGCTCTTATACCATCATGTCCGCCTGATTTTTTCGATTTGAGACTTTTTATAGTTTTCACTACCTCTTCTTTATTGGTTGGTAGCAAGAAGAATGTTTTATCTACATATTTGTTTTTTTCTGTGAAATCGTTTGGCACAGATATTTTTTTAGCGTAATTTTCTCCTATTTTACTGAAGTATTCATTGAAATGCTCGCACATCTCCTGACTACTTTGTTTTAATAACTTCCAAAACGATAAAATGTGGGTTGAAACAAACCCTTTGATTTTTTCATCATTCTCTTTTGCTGCATACATCTTGTTGAACATGATAAATCGTCCAGTGAACTTTGGTGAGACTTATCATCTTTTAAAAAAATTCTTCTTATGTTTCGATATTAATTTATTCGGACCTTATTCTTATTAGAATCTATTATATGCATTGCGCCCGAACTCTCAATATTCGTATAGCGCCCGACGAAGGGTGATTACATAAATAATATCAACAGCGTTGTGTACAACGAGCTCCAACACGTGGTTATAATATACGAATAATTTAGATGCACTGTTGGGAACCCTAAGATTCCTTTCACACCACGGGTTTTTACCGGAAAACAACCGAATGAAAAATTATTCATCGGGTTTTATCCGTACGGTGGGCACATCAAGCTCTCGAATCTCGTGTCGATAAGCGCCGCCGAAAGTGCAATCTGCTTGTTTTCCAGTGCGAAACTAAACCGGAACATGTGTGAAAGATCCCATAATATCAGTAGATATAATTCGAAACATCGGGTAAGAACCCGATGGTGCGAAATGAGTCTAACTCTCTCTTACTTTATTTCTCCCTATTTTAACAGATGGCAGACCATACATCATCCTATTCGAAAAAAAATTAGCTTTAATTTGATATCAAAAACATCCGTGTACGTCATGAATGTAGAAATACATCGAAATGTTACCTGCAAAACGGAGTGAACGAAATTTATCTTGGAATATTGATTAACATTAATTTAATTAAAATTACTTGCGGCCACTTTTGACAGGCTGCCGTGTTATCAGTGTATTCTCCTATCCATAAACGTATGTGAAAATGTATGTTTGTCTCTATACGTAATGAACGTAGTAATTCTGCAGTGGGATCTTAGACTATCAGAGAATTTAACGAACTAATCCGTAACATCCAGCTTTTAAATCAAAAACGAAAGTATAATTACAACATTATAAGGAAAGCTGTTAGCGTTGGAACTAAAAAAATTTCATTTTGGATGCTTCTGGTGGATATTGGAAGAACTTTTATGATTTTTTTAAATTTAGCAACGGTTCCTTGTCAAAATGGAATTGCTCTATTAATATTTCTCACCTCTCTCTCGATCGCAGACATAGGAATATTTGCACCTCCTTTCAAACGTTTCTCTGTTTTATTTGTTCTACGGAATTTTCTAGTTTTTCTTGGCGTAGCTCTTTTAGTCTTTTCCGGCGTCGATCCATAGCTAACATTGTATGGATCTCTCGATGGATAACTCGTAGTCCTGGTTTCCAGCGATTTCAGATCCAGCGGCGGCACGACTACCTTTTCTTGCATTTGTTTGACGTCCGTGAGAATGCTGCTACCAGAGTCCGCTTTCAAGATCGATTTTCTCTCCTTCATGTTCCCGGATACATCTTGTTTCGACGTCTTCGTGGAAATGGTGCTCTTGTATTTTTTCCTCTGTTTTCTCGTCGGACGTTTCTCGTCTTCCGATGATGTATCGATGGAATTGGTGGTTTTCTTCCTGTTCTTCTGGTGAACGCCGATGAATTCAATATGACGTGGTGTTTCAAGCGATAAGTTACTAAATGAACCAGTTTTCTTATCAGGGTGGATCTGCCCTATCTGCAAAAAGACGAATCCATTCGAAATTTTGTTTGTTGAAATCGACTTGTCCAACTTCTTATAAACATCTGATATTTTTTAGGTCCAAAAAGCAATGATTTAGTACTTCGTAATGGAAAAATTCAAAATGGCAAAGATTTTCATCAAATAACCAGGGGCGTAGAAGCAATAAACTTCTTTTAATGAGTCATACAGAAAAGTCTGCAACAATTTTATCTCAGACCTAAATGAAACTATTTCTTGGTGAAGAGTCCGAAAGGTCAGAAGAATGGAATTTGGTTACATTTTCTGCGAAGCTCACTACGTAGAATGCCGAAATCGATCATCTACCTTCATCATTTTTGATCGGATTTCACTTTCAACCGAAGATTCCTCTCCTAAAATATGGCTCTCAAGTTGCGTTTGCGGTTGGATCTTCACCTTCGAGGAAGTTGGAGAAGTTCTATTGGTCTTAGTTTTTTCCTCACCGTCGCTTGTCTGGAAGAGAATGGCATAATTACCATAAAGAGGAAAACGATATCGAGCATTATATCAGCTAGCTAACGATGTAAGATATACTGGGTGTGCCATTCGAAATAAGTTGCGGAGGTCTGGAAATATTTCAGGAATAAAGTTTATTGTGCAAAACCCCAATATGCGAATTTTCAGCAAGAAATTCTGATTAGTTTTCTATAAAAGTCAATTACATGTTGAAAAGTATATATTTTCTCAATCTGACAATTTGAGCGTGAAGAAAATGTGTAGGAGGACGCCAAACTTGCAAAAAAGTGTAAATTCTCGAGCGCTGTGACTATTTTTCTTATTTTGGCGCTTATGATTCAGGAATAACGGAAAAAATATAATCTGACAGTTTGAGCAAGCCGAAACAATAAAAATTGGCCATAAAGGTCACAAAAATCAGTTTTTTTAAATTATCTCCTTCCCTGGGCTTTAAATTATTTTCGCATTCATTATAAAAGTTGTAGAGTAAAACATTCTCTACAAATTTTGTCCGGAGAAATTTTTTCTACATTTGAACGTTTTTGAGATATATGGCGATGAATGTACATTAGACTGGGTTTTTACATTGACCCTGGCCTTTGGCATTTGTAGCTAATCCCCTCGCCCTTATCGCCCTCTAACTCGAAAAGGATTGAGAGTATGTAAAATTGCTTCAGACGACAATTGTATACAATTTTTTTCTCTACAACTTGAGATCAGATCAAGAAAACTCCTCCTGATTAGAGTCAGATTAATGGGTCAACACGTCTGCAACACCGAGATTAACCATCTGTATGAAAATCTGACACGCTCGAGTATGTAAATGTAATGATTTTTTTTGCACTTTTAAAGTACCGATGTGACCTTGCGTCACGTTCGAATGATCAGTCCCTTGAAAGTAGCTTCCTTTGGGTCCAATTAACATATCCTCTAAAAATCTGACAAGCTCGAAAAAAATTTCTTTTTCACCACTTTCAACCCTTCCGAACGGCCAGCCCCACCACGCAAACTGTCAGATTAACATGAATTTATTATCAGAGACACGTAGGGCATGTACGGTAACTTAATCTGACACGCTCGAGTATGCACAACTGACGATTGTTTTTTACATCTGTGAGACCCTGCAGACGCTTTCCTCACCGCTGAAAGTGCATACATTATAGAACCTTTTTTTCTTTCTACCACTAAATCTTCAAAATCCACTAGGTCTCCACGACGCCCGAGTATATCCCGATTTAGCATCGTCGGCTCCCAAACTATAAGATGAACTACGGCATATCAATCAAGAAACATACGAAAAGTGCTGTATTCTGTCAACTGAAAATTGCAAACCGATAAAACTCACGTGTTCATCGGAAGAATTGGTGGAAGACTCTGGAATATGAGATTTCTTGTTTCTTCTGGATTTTCCAATCAGTTGCTTCACATCATTCTATGAATAGAAAGAAAGGAAATTAATCAGTTTTATCTTTGATTGATTGATACTTCAATCAACGGTTTTATCACTATGCTTTTTTCTTTATTTCAATTGCTAGATGTTATGAATCTCTAGGAGATTTGTTGAAATTATTCATTTCCTAGTAGAGTTAACTATCTCATAGACCAAATTATGTTTTCATTACATCATTCGAGATTCTTTACCCCACTTTCATCGGTCTGAAAAATTTGATCAAAACCAAAACGGAAAAACTTGCAGACTCATCTGGAAATGAAGACGGATTTTTGTTGAAAATCAAACTTCATTACATCCCTCCCACCTAGATAAAAAAATTCAGTCTACGATTAAATAGTGGGTTGAAGACGGATCAATGTCATTGGCGCTACTGTCGAGATCGGATTTGAGTTAAATTTATTAATGTGAAGGAGAATCAACTCAGATTCACCTCGGAAAATTCGGAATCGCTCAAGAATCTCTTTCCGTCAGAGCTACTTTCAGTATCCTTAGGGATATCATTTGAGGAAGATGATTTTCTGGCTTCAGGCTTAACGGAGTGGCTACGTGAGATGAAACTTCCGTGGGAACTTTCGTAAACAGTATTTCTTTCTTCTTTTTCCTGAAAAATGATCCCAAATCAACTGAATAACTTGTAATAAATCGATTATAATTTTTCGGTACATTTTATTTGTAATAGTGGCAATTTTTCTGGAGTCATTGAGCAATTGTCGAATTAAAAACAAAAATAAAATTTGAAATAGTCAATAAACTTAATATAAGATCTTAACAGAGAAGGATGCATATTGAAAAAGCGAGGAAAATCTAGGTCGGTCTGGATTATTTTCCACGAAAATTCTAAATATGACCATAAAGAACTGGGAAATGGTCCATTAAATTTTTAATCGCTCATTGATAGGTGTATACGGGGTGAGCATTTGACTCGTACAAATATTTGAACAGTGGATTCTTGAGGTCAAAAGAAATACTTTTTTCCTATTAAGTTTTTTCCGATTCGGCCTGATGAAAAGATATAGCGATTTCAAGTTGCCATAATGAGCTGTATCACCTATGGAAAAACAAAATTACCTTCAGAATCTTAGAATATCAGGAAGGAGCTTTTTCGAATAAATGTGACGGGAATTGTGCGACGGAAACGGCCATATTGGTCTTCCAAGTTTTAATTTTGAAAGTGGCAGACTTGGAAGTCAAATGATTCTGTTATCTGTGGCCAAATGAACAAAGTGATGTTTTACTTAATTTTGGTTATTTGGATTCTTGAAATTTGCTGGAAATAAGGATTTTCGATATTGTAGCGTGAATAATTCCTAGGTAGGTGATTTTTTCAAGCTGAATATCAGGTATTAATTATGAGTTCCTGAATTTCATGACATATAACAAGGTTATCCCATGACAATAACACTCCATGGGCGTAGGTGATGTCAAGTCATAGACCTTAATACCATTAAGTATCTAGCCAAGCAGTGTTAGGCGGGGTGAATTTCCGCTTTGATTGTCAATTTGAACGAGCTTGAAAAAGCTTCTGGCTTTACGTCAGTGCTTTCCTAATTTTTTTGATTAATCAGAATCAACTGACTATTGAAGTTAGTTTTTTGGAAACTTCATTGTCCTACGTCACTGTTGAAACGGAAATATATGTCGGCCATATTTCTCCTCCATTCCGGTCAAATTGAAATGAGCAATATGCTCCTTCCTGTTATTCTATATTCTAAGTTCAGAATAACTAGTTAAATCTGTGACACTAGTGACACTACACATCTGTGGATCTTCCAAACTGCTTTCAGCCAAAGTATCCGCTTTTCCGAATATCACAGATATTTTTTATTTACATCGAATTACTCGAAAACGGCGCATTATACGAAAAAATATAAAGAATACTTTTATTTTACCTAAAGCTCAAATATTCATTACATAGCAGCCATCTTAGTTTCAAGAGTTGGGTTCTTTGAATTTTTGGTATTTTTATGGTACGTAATGGTCATAATGAGAAAACTGACTTCATCGAATGAATGAAAAACTATATTTCGAAATTCATTTCATTCGATAAAACAGTTCGTCAGAACTAAAAATAACATTTTTTCAGCCTGTATATTTTGAACTGAGCCTACTCGGAAAAAATGGTAAAAAAAGAGTTTCTTTTGATCTCAAGAATCTACTGTTAAGATATTTGTACGAGTCAAAGACTCACTCTGTATGGGCCGGATCGGAAAAAATGGTGTTAAATTGTTTCTTTTGACCTCAATAATCTACTGTTGAAATATATTTATAGGTCAAAGACTCACCTTACATCGGTTAATAGGGCATTAAAATTTTAATGGATAATATTAAATGATGAGGTGTTCTGTTTTGAGTCATAATTTACTAATTTAGGTATTGAACTGATATGAATCCTCACCTCGTCTGGGGAGAACTGAATCAAGGCTTCATCTTCCGTCTGTTCTGGAATTGGTTTCAAATCCTGAACCATGCATAACGACGGATGTTCTACGTATTTTCGTTCGCTTCCCATCGAAGACAATTTTCGCTGAAATAGAAAAGATTGTGAAATTCTCAAGAAAATCTCATCTGATCTTCTTGAATTCGAGTTCATACATTATAAGGTATTACACAAAATGACTTTCTTCTCGTTAAATTTCAAGTATGGGACTATGGAAAGTGAGTCAGGCATCGAAAAAACGAATCAAAACATAAATATGTATATGGTTGGAAAATGGTTCAGTACATCCGAGTCTGATGAGTTGATCAAGACCCATTTTTACGACGATTGTTAGAGGGTTCGGTTAAGAAGAAGATTGAAATGACCATTGTGAGTAATTTAGTCGAATTCTATTGGCGAGTTATTGAACTAATATTTTATTTTTTACACTTGTATCCTATGCCCTTTTCTTTTAGTTGGTATCGAAACGAGACATTTCCTAAAATCATTGAAGTTATCAAATAATGAGAAACATTCGGCATTATTCCTTAGTTTTTATTTTAATTCCCACGAAAAAATCGAATGGGTCAATATGCTAAACAAAACCGTATGGTTGAGTCAGTCATCACGGGATAAATAAGTTTTTCCCCATTGCTTTGCAATAGTTCAGATAGCAAATGATGAAAAATGAGGATCTATTCTAGTAATAATTTTCAATTTTCTCATTTTGGACATTTTGTATAGGTGATTTTTGCTGAAATGTTTTCTTTTGACCAGTTCTATCTTCTGTTAAGAGAGGCTTATTATATCTGGGAATGTAAAGAGCAAGAGGTAAACCGCCGTCTAGGTGGACCGATCAGGTACAACAAAACACCACATTCTGCCACGCTCATTCTGCCAAGCTTTTCGAGACGCAGCGGACCGAACAAAATAGAAACAGCTAGTTGAACGTATAGGGGGAAATCACGATCATCAGCAATGATGGAGCGACTGGAAAGAGAGAGACTTTCTGTTAAAAAAGCCACACCTTCAAATATACCTTCGTATTATAATGAAGAAAATAAATATCGGCTTTCAAGATGCCAGATGGCGCTTGGTTATTGTTAAAACTTCCAAGCATCTACTTGCACATACATACATACATACTTTGCTGTATTCCGTTACCGAGAATAAATCTACAAAAAGACTCAGACGCAAAACTGTCAGTGCGATCAAACTTATAATTTCACAGGGCTACTTGCGATTGTGTGCCCTCCTGTGACTGAAGAGACCCAACCGTGACCTACAGATCCTTCCACACTCCGGGCTTTGATAGTCACCAACCAGATCTGGCCGCCGCTGTATCCTTCTCAAGTCTCCATAATAACTGTGTACCAAAGACCTCCACTGTGATCTGTCTAACGCTAGTTGTTCCCAGTTATGATTGGCATTAACTGATTTTAGGGATTGATGCAGTATAACCTTAAACCGTTTATCTTGGACTCCTGGTTTCCGAGCTCCCTCTTTGTCAGTGAATTCGCCGTACAGAGTTAATTTGGGCAGTCTTGTGTCTTGCATCCGAAGAATGAGGCCGCTCCATATGAGTCGGGCCCTCGTTACTTGAGTCTCAATTGTTATACAACTCGCGCGTTGCAAGACTTCTGCATTCGAAACTTTGTGGAACTATCTAATGTGCATTATTTGTCTTAGATGACGTTGTTGCGTTTGTTCAATCTGTTCAATATGTCGCCTGTAGGACGTCCAGCTTTCGCTTCCGTAAAGAAGCGTTGGGGGACCACTGCTTTGTAAACAGCTGTCTTGGTCTTCAGATTGAGGTCGTGATTTTGAAACACTCTGACCTCTAGCTTCCAGAATGCCCGTGATGCCGAATTGATACGGTTGTGTATTTCCGTATCTAGGTTAGCTTCCCAAGTATTTGAACTGTTCGACCTGTTCTAGGGCTTCATCCTTCAGGCTGATATCTGTTTGAAGGTTTTCTGGCGGACTTACTAGGATTTTGGTTTTGCCAATATTGAGTCTAAGGCCTAAAGCTTCGTATATATGTTTATAGTTGTCCAACATTATCTGTAGATCCTCTGAGTTGCTAGCGATAAGTGCGCATAATCGTCTGCATATTGAAGTTCCGTGATAAAATTTGTACGGGTTTTTGCTCTGAGGCGCTTCAAGTTAAACAGGCCTCCATCAAATCTGAATCTTATTCCAACACCTATTACAGGCATACTCATGTCAGAAATTATCGAGACAGCTATGGCGAAAATATTGAACAGTAGAGGCGCTAACACATAGCCTTGTTCTATTCCAGAGTTGGTTAAGAAATGATCGATTGTAGAGCCATTATTATGCTGTATTCTAGCGGTGTTTTTGGTATGGAGGCTTTTACACACTGCTAATAATTTTTCGGGTACTCCATGGCGTCCTATGATTTTCCATAGCACTCTCCGATTCACCGAGTCGAAAGCCTTACTAAAATCAATGAAGGCTGTGTAAATCCTTGATTGCTGTTCACGGGCCTTCTCTTGCAGCTATCGCAGTGTAAAAATAAGGTCCACCGTACCTCTATTGGGTTGAAAGCCGCACAATTCGAAAGAATTTTACCGGCCATACTAAGCAACGATATGCCCTTGTAATTGTTGCAATTAGACGTATCGCCTTTGTTCTTATAGAGCCTATAGAGGTTGATAAGTAAAGCGTCTCTGAAATCTTGTGGCACATCTCCTTGTTCCCAGATCTTGAGGAATAGTGTTAGGAGACTATTGTCAATTTCTTCATCTAGGGCTTTGAATATCTCTGCTGGAACGGCGTCTAGACCTGGTGACTTATCATTTTTTATATTTTTTATATTTTTAATCGCACTTATGATTTCCGACATTGATATTTCGTCATCAAGCGATGTCATCGGACTATACGCGGGAAGCAGGTCTAAAATGGATAAATCCGAGTAGTTATTTTGATTCGAGACCTGAGGGTAATGGTCCTTCCATCTTTCGAGAATTTTTCTATCATCGGTTAGGATAACTCCATGAGCATCTCTTAAAGGAAAGTTAGCTTTTCTGTTTGGATCAAAAACAGTTCTAATAGTTTCGAAAAAGCGTCTGTCGTCATGGTTATCGACGCAAGCTTGTATTTCTATAGCTTTTTCCCTCCACCAGCTATCCTTGATCTTTCTTATTTCTATTCTGAGAAGTTTTTAACAAGGTGAGAGTTGGGTTACTGAGCAAAATTATGGCCAAATTATCTGCTTTTTTTCGATTTAAAATGGTGTAAAATGTTGGCTCTCTGAATGATGCTACGTTGGCCAGTTTAATATAGGACGATAACGATGGTTGATATTTACATCAGCAGGAACAGATTTAATCTATTCAATCTTTTGCTTTTGGTGATAATATCCTACGCTACCTAGAACTTGTTCCTATGTCCTATGGAATAATAATTGTGGATTTGTTGAACATTTTTGAGAGTATGAATATTTTATAGTTTCTAGACTACTTGAGCTGGGTGAGAACCCAATGAAACTCACTTTCAGTTCATCTATGAGTAGTTTAGAAGGTGTTTCCTCCACTGTATCTAGAGTTAGGCAGGAACAACTTTCATCCTCCAAATGTTGATCTTCAATCTGTTGTTGGAAACTGCTGGCAGCGGACGAGGTTTCAAGTTCATCTTTGATATCGGTTTCTTTCTCCTGAAATTTTATGTTAATGACTCGATTACTGTATTTTTTTGTAGTTCTGAGAAAATTAAATAATTGTGAGTGTACGTTGATGGAAATTAGGAAGGTAGAAAAAATCAGCAAATCTTAGCTAATGCCAACGTTTCGCAACATATATTGTCGCTTCTTCAGGGCTAAAAAAATACAGATTGTCGTGAATAAAAACGAAAAACGACAACACACACAGAAGAAAACAAATCAATATGAATATAATAAAATAGACAATTGCAGAGTCACGATCCGCACTGAGACACACTTACCAAAGCCAAATTATGCTTTCAAAAAATAGATGGTACAAGAAGAGACAGCAAACAGCGATACATTGAAAAACGTATTGTCTAGTAGCGCGTTCGACATCACTTCAACCGTCGAATGAAATTTGTTAACTGAAAGAGACATAATTCAAATGGACATACACAGTGTCACCCACATATGTCCCACTATCAGGTAACAGACCGAACCCCTTATCGTTTTCTGGTTTTGAAAATTTCCAAAACGTTCTCATATATGGAACTCAAATTCTGAGTGTCCACTCTAGTATATTAACTGTCTCGTTCAGTCTTATTATGTCTATTTTATTATATTCATGTTGATTTGTTTCCTTCTGTGTGCGTTGTCGTTTTTATTCACGACAATCTGTATTTTTTTAGCCCCGAAGAAGAAACAATATTTGTTGCGAAACGTTGGCATTAGCTAAGATTTGCTGAATTTTTCCACCTTCCTAATTCCCATGAACGTACACATACATGATGTTGAGAGGAAGTGAGCTTTTAAGTATTAAATAATTGCTCTTCGACATTACCACTTTGATCGAAGAAGACGATGCATCTGGAAATTGCGTCCCTTCATCTCTGTCATCCAGTCCAGCTGTTTTCAAGCTGTACAGCTCTATTTCCTCATCGAAATATTGCATGCTCACATAATCGGGCGAGCTCTGCTTTTCAATGTCCCTAGAATATTCTGTTCTGTAGTCACTGATGATGGATGGCGCTTTTTCGGTTTCCTGGTAACTGTAAGAGTACTCGTCGGTCGATCCCTCCGTCTCTTCCGTTGGTTCATCAGTGGTCATTCCAGAATCGAACCCTCCAGTGTCTACTGTCGATTTGGAGGGGATGGCTTGATCTTCATCTGAGGAATCTCTGTGAGAATATTCAAAGGTTAATATTTTCTTATTTGAGTGAGCGCAGCAATAATTTATTGGTAACTATTGAATAAATTTTGCATTTTTTATATCTTTACTGACACTTTTGTATCAACTTTCATTACCGAAATATAATAACTGATAAAGGAACTGCAACACCTAGAAGGAGCTGTTTAAATTTAAAATTTTTTTTCGTGAAACATGGATAGTGGAGCAAGGAGTAAACGATCCAAATTTGAAAAAAAAACCGTGAAGGTTTTTTACAATAATTATTTTTTGTTACTTAAATATTATCGTAGGTTTTTGCTAATTTTTTAAATTTCACGACAAAGCAGCTGTTGGAGGAGATCTAATGTCGATGTTTAGTTGTTATAAAAATGCCTAGAGCACGTGTACGCGGAATTTATCGCCAGCTAAGTTAATTTGAAAGAGGTCAAATTATTGGTCTATGGGAGGCGGGGTTGTCATTTCGAGAAATCGCTAACCGTACGAACAGAAATCCAACTATTGTTGTGAGATGTTGTCAAGCGTGGTTTGATAATGCCCAAAATCGAAGAAGAGTAGGCACCGGACGTCGAAGGGGCACAAATGAAGTTCAAGAACGGCGACGTCTGGACCTTATGGCCATTAGAGACCGATTTGCCATAACTCGATCTTTGGCTGATCAGTGGTTAGGAGAACAAGGGCATCCTGTAACTGTTCGAACGGTTTACCGCCGTATAAGGTCTTTTGGACTGCAGCATTTTACCGACCCCATCTTGTGTTACCTCTTACGGTTGAGGAAAGACGGCAACAATTACAGTGGTGCAGAGAACGACAACATCTTGTTCATATTATTAATCTGTCTGTTACAACTGGTGAGTTTCCAAATGCTTTAAAAAAATCTGTTGTCGTACCAATTCATAAAAAGGGGAATTTAAATGAAATAACCAACTATCGACCAATATCAATTCTTAGTATCATTTCTAAAGTTTTTGAGCAAGTTGTTTTCAAAAGTATGATGTCTTATTTGAGTAAATTCAATGTTCTAGATAAAGCTCAGCACGGTTTCAGAGTTGGCCGCTCTACGCAAACAGCCGCACTCAGGTTCGTGGAGTCAGTTTATGATTGCTTGGATTCAAATTTGCATGTTTCAGGGATTATTTTCGATCTTTCATGCGCCTTTGATACTTTATCTTTTCAGTTTATCATTGATAAATGTTACAACTTAGGCTTTAGGGGAATTTTTTCAGATTGGTTGCGTAGTTTTCTCCATCACAGAACTATGTCAGTAAAAAATGACAAATGTTATTCCAAAGAATTCAATATGAATATGGGTGTTCCACAGGGTTCCGTTTTGTTGTTTATAAACGACTTGCCTCCCCATTTATCCTGCTTATTGCTCATATTATTCGCTGATGACACGTCTGTCATCATCGCGGCTCGAAGTTGTGATGAGCTCCAGAGTGCTTGTGAAAAAATTATGGCTGAATTCATATCATGGTGTCGTCGTAACAATTTGATTGTAAATATAGGCAAAACATCCTGCCTGTATTTCGGTTTGACAAACTATGAAAAAGGATTCTTGAAAATAGATTGTCTGGGTACAACTATAATTCCATCAGATTGTACTAAATTCCTTGGGATCCATATGGATAGAAGTCTTAATTGGTCAACTCATGTTGACGTTTTATGCAGAAAAATAAATAGTTCTTATTTCGCTATAAATAGACTTAGAAGTGCCTTACCACCTAGTTCTCTTATTGATGTTTATTACAGCCTTGTTTACTGTCACATGTCCTATAATGTTTTGCTCTGGGCAGACTGTAGTTCCTTCTATAGAGTGTTTGTTGCACCAGAAAAGAGTTAAGCCGGGTCCAGACTATGTAACAAAACAGGTTATAAAGCAAAGTTATAAAACTTGATAGAGAAATTCAATTCAAAAAGTTATATAACACAATGTGATACAACATTTTTCTTGCTATATAGCAAATTTTATGTTATCCGTTGGGTGTCGGTAAAGATCAAAGAAAGTAATATAACTTTGTTATAAACAACTTGTCCACACTAGTGTTATTAAACATTTACTGCAGCGCCAATCTTTCTTTTACTGGTGTTGCATCTCGAAATGTCGTGTCTTTTTTGTCTATTTTATGGCCGATTTGATTTATTAGGTATTCGAAATCAGAACTTATCATCCCTAGGAAATTTTTAAAACTACCATCACATTTAATGTCCCCTGTCAATGGGTCTATGTCATCCATTGCTAGATCCTTCAAAAGAGTTGTTCCACTAGAATGTTCCCCTAGCTCTCAACGATGAGATTTCACTCGTCTACATAAAATTGCACAAGCTGCTGCTGCCAAAATGACATCCTCTACGTTTGAGGACATTTTCAATGTCCTACAGATGCCACTGCTTCCAGTTGAGCACTTTTGTTTAGTTTTATTTTGTTACATAGTCTGGATGTCTCTGCTTTTTTATAACAAGTTATATAACAAAGTTGTATAACACATTTGTTGTATAACTTTGTTAATAAAATGTTTTGTTACATAGTCTGAACCCGGCTTTATACTCTGATTTTTGATATGAACTATCGAGCATGCAAACCTGTATTTATTGCCAATAGGTTACTGTCACTGCCATGTATCTATATATTAAAATGTTTCATATTCGCGAAGGATAATGAGACTACTTGGAAAAAATGTGGTAGTTCGCATGAACATAAAACTCGCAATACACAGGTGCTTCTGTTTCCTAAACATCGGACTCACAGTTTCGAACGTTCTCCAATGTATCAGAGCATTAAATTGTTCAATCATTTGCCTCCTTATTTCAAATCTTTGAACAAACGAACATTCAAAAAACAAATCAAGGAGTTGTTAGTAAAAAAATGCTTTTTTAACAACTTAGTAATTGAATTGTATGGTATTTCGACTTATCCTATACACATTGTTGTGTCCCAAAGGATTAATAAAATTATTCTATTATATTGGAATGGCATCAGGTCGTCTTTTCTGATGAATCTCGATTTTTCTTGGGTGCACATGATGGCCGAAGAAGGGTAAGACAACGTCGAGGAGAAAGACGTGAACCTCATTTTGATGTTGAGCGTCATGTACACCGGACAGTAGGCGATATGGTATGGGGTGCTATTGCACATGGAAGTAGGTCACCTTTAGTCTTTATTCGATGTAACATGACAGCGCTGCGTTACCTTAAAGAAATAGTGGAGCCTTAACCTTAATCCAATATTTCAGCAAAATAATGCTCGACCTCATGTTGCCAGAGTTAGTTCAAGCTTTTTTGAAGCGACCCATGTGAATCTTTTGCATGGCCGCCCAGATCCCACGATCTTACGCCCATAGAGCATGTTTGGGACATCATGGGTAGAAGGCTTCGGAATTTACCCCAGTTCTCACGGACTTTGGTGCTCTGAGGCATGAAGTACAGGGTGGGCAAATTTCGATGTTTTAGCACTACAGCTTTTAAACCAGTGGAGATAGACAAAATCTGATACCCCATTTTCGGTTTCTTTTTCTGAGAAACTAATAAGAGTAGTAGTAGTATTTTTGGCCACCTTCTTTTGTTTTCGAGTTATAAGCGAAAATTGGAAAAATGGCGATTTCGAAATAAATTTATATCTCCGCTTATACTGATGATAGAGCTCTGAAATTGAAACATTATACAGGCACTTTTTTGAGTAGAATCCAGTGGCGTGCTTGCCTTTTTAGCAGGATGTTTAATTACGGAGCTATGACCCAAAGTTATGTTTTTTTTAAATGGGAACACTAGATTTCTGTGCAATTTTTTGAATGCTTAATTTTTACTGATTTCAAAAATATATAACATCGTATGGTATGTATCAATATAAATAATAAAAAATGGTCAAAAACCTTTTTTCTCAATATTTCTATGGTTTCAACTTAAACGCCATTTTTCCAATTTTCACTTATAAATCGAAAACAAAAGAAGGTGGACAAAAATGACTACTATACTCTTGTTAGTTGTTCAGAAAAAAAGAACGAGAATGGGGTATCAGATTTTGTCTATCTCCACTGGTTTAAAAGCTGTAGTGCTAAAACATCGAAATTTGCCCACCCTGTACAGGTAGCTTGAGATGGTATCCCTCAAGAAGAAATAGACCATCTTCTTTCGTCAATGCCAAAACGTGTTGTGGAGTGTAGAGATAACCGAGGTGGCCAACTACATTATTAACAAATTTAATAAAAACATTTGTGAACCCTTCGTTATTTTTCTTCAAATTTAAATCATTTACTGATTGGTATACTATCTTTGTTTTACCAAAAAAAAAAATTTAAAATTTCAACAGCTCCTTCTAGGTGTTGCAGTTTCTTTGTCAGTTAGTATATTTGATGAGCGGACCTGAATTCTAAATAGCACTTCCTGAACCGTCTTCTCTCTTCTACGATCATTTTCGGTACTTTTGTAACATTAATTGCTATTAGTTGTGGCAAAACTGGCAACGGGGTTATGACATTAACGACATTTCATGAGTACCAACCTTACTCCGTTCTAGTTACAAAAATTATGTCCTGGACAACCGAGTGCCAAAATAAAAGTGAATAGAGTACAGCTGAAGTCTCGCAGTAGTCTCAAGGTATACAATAGGCATTGCTTCCAAATTCGAAAATTTCAGAATTGGTGGCAATAAGCAAAAGTAAAATGCAAACCGATTCTTTTCACTTTATTTCTGTTATTTCTGTCCTATTTAACTTGAAGTTGGCAGCCGGTTGAATGCAGTTTGCAAAAAAATAAGGAGAGCAAGTTCATACCTTTCTTCACTGAAATCAGACATATCACCATAATCGATAGGTGAAAGACAAACCGTGCACACATTTTCCAAATCTTCGAAGCACTGCTTGCAGTACATTGCGGTACAACCTGGCCTCTGACATTTTATTGCAGTCTCCTTGTCCGATTTCCTGAACACTTCCCCACACAATAAGCAGGCTTGTTGTTTATCCGATCCAAGAAACAACAATAAACATTTGTTGCTGCAAAATTATTCCCGAAAGTTCAGTTTATTCATCGTTGACTCCCCAATGAAGAACTCACTTCGTTTTTGATCTCAAGTATTCAAGGCATGTCACTTTCGTAATTTTCTCGCTACCCAATACTTTCCTTCTCAGTTGTCTTCTAGCAAACTTCAGGAAAGAAGCTCTGGATCTCAGGATATGATTGTATAACCAGACGGCTCTTTCTTTCGCTCTTCTTGGATAGTAGTAACAAAGTATCCAGTTCCTCCAACGCAAACCGTATGGCTCGAAGATTGTTAGGAGTAGGCATAATGCCAAAATGGATGCTGTTAAATGAAATATCGCAATGAGATTATTCTATATTTCTACGATTTCTGTTCCTCGAATGACTCACCTATTTGGACGTATCTATCGAAATCCGGTGGAATAGGAATGGGTAAACAGGGAACGGTATCTATTTCGAGGCTTATTCCCAGAGGCTGGAAGGATTTCACGACAGCTTTGAGGAGATCGGCCAGAAAACCCTCCCCAGCTATGTGGACGGTGGGTATGTTCGGTGCTTGAAAAACAGACATGAATTTAAGATGTCTAAAACACTGGTGTGTGTACAGTGACTCTATCAAACACAGTGGCGACAATTGGAAATTCAGCAAGAATATGGCGGCTTAGAAGCTCAGATTTCAATGCTATGATCTCTAATTCGGAATGCGGATTGGCTCACGTCGCGTCACGTGACCAAATCCGCCATATTCTTGCTAAAACGATGAAAAACGACACCACAATTGTCGCCACTGTCTCGTTAGAGTCACTGTAGTGTGTGCACTTGTCACTTTTTGCAAGCATCTACATTTCAGACAATAGGGGATATGGGATCAGTTTCATGGCGGCGCCACCATGTCATTTGCTTCGTTCTGTCCTTGTTCTACCAAAGGAAGTCCAATGATACTCCCTCGTTTTATTTTGTTTTGCGTTGATATCGAATATCGATCAACGAGTGAAAAAAATGAACTGGTCCATTTTGTCAGCTGTTAAGGATTATTTGTGATTTACAGTTTAATTTTCGTTGTAAAACCAAATCTGTCAATATTTCAACACTATCGAATAAGGGTATTTACTATTCTTCTTCAAGATGATTTCCGTTTGACAAATTGAATTCGTGAGGGGG
Source organism: Coccinella septempunctata (assembly GCF_907165205.1). Taxonomy (NCBI): domain Eukaryota; kingdom Metazoa; phylum Arthropoda; class Insecta; order Coleoptera; family Coccinellidae; genus Coccinella; species Coccinella septempunctata. The sequence continues at coordinate 3,793,816 of NC_058190.1, read as the reverse complement.
GTTATTCAATATGATTTTAAAAAAACACAGTTGACGGAAAGGGAATTTTTACTGTATCTACTCATGCAAAATATTTGAAGAACAGACTCGAATAGATGGATGTATTTCTGATTCTCGATACATGCTCGCAATTCACATTACGTATTTCCAATACAGTTTTTTGAAATATTGCTGAAGTTGCCATAAAACTTAGTTATATCCGTCCCGAATGTTCGTTCATCTGATTTGGTTCTACCTCAAATTCCAACAACATCGAATTAGCTGTAGTTCTTGATTGTCCATACAGAAAACAGAACTTACTGAACGACATGTTGAATAAATTAATGTTCTATACCCTTTCTCGAGAGTTATACAAATTCACACAATAATAATCGTTTATAAATACAACATATTCGTATAATATTCAAATCATTTTCAAATACCAATTGACAATGCTCTGTCCATAGAAATAGGGACATGGACTGAGCAATGTCAGCATGAAAATGTCTTTTTTATAGAAAGAGAGAAATGATCGTCGGTCATTAACCTCTGTCTCTTTTTTGTTCACAAGAAGGTGAGTGTGGACCAATCAAAATTCTAGAAAAAGACAACTGCATGCCCGACGTGCGTTTCTCTCTGTCACTTTTTTTGACCGTATTTCATGCATAGATATAAAGGGAAGGCACAGTCCATGTCTCTATGTCTATGGCTCTGTCAAATTCTAAACAGCGCTACCTACAGTGGGAAAAACGAAACTGATCCCATATCCCCACGAAATTCAAAACAAAATCGAATCAGTGAATACACCAGAGTTTTAGACATCTTACATGAATTACATAAATTACAACTCCTAGAAAGACCCACACAATGTTTTCGAAATATCTAGAGGCTTCTCTAAATGATCATATTATGCGAGTAAAATAATATACTTTATCCACGATTGTGAAAAGATTATTGGTTAAAATCTTATCTCATTTTCAATAATATAAGGAGAGTCATCGCGTTGGCCTATCAGAAGATTATGGAAAAATAATCATAATTTTGGGACGAAAATTTGCATGTTGGAATTTTCAACAATGAACTTTCCTCTGTGCTTTCAGGAAGTGACAGAATAATCGGACAGTTAGGAAAGGTTCTTCTTCCTTATTTCAAGTTTTTCCTCGATAATTCTGAAAATTTTAATTTTAGATACCTACACGGTTTATCATTATGGAAACTAAGTAAAATCAACGGAAACAATAACCAATATAGGTTTCAACTTGATGAATTCGATTTGTCCAACTAAATGATCTTTCCATAAACACCCTTTACGTTTTCGGTCAAAACAGCAAATAACAGTGATATAATACTTCATAATATTTTTTTTTTATTTATATACCAAGAGCGAAAAACTATCTATTATAATCGAGGCTGTAAATTGATAGACGAGGCTAGCAAGCGGGTGAGACTATACATCTAACAGTAGCAAAAAAGAAACACTTTTTTTCTTCAACTTTTTTTTCCGATTCGACTTGGTTTAAAAGATACAGGCTGTTAAAAAAATCATGAGAAATGTTATTTTTAGGTCTATCTCATAAACGGTTTCATTGAGTGAAATGTAATTCGGACTATGGTTTTTCATTTATTTGATGAATCCTTTCCGAACACAAGATATCACCCACGTCTTCCAGTTTTCTCATTATGACCATTACGTACCATAAAAATACCAAAAATTCAAAGAACCCAACTCTTGCAACCAAATTGGACGCTATCTAATGAATATTTGAACGATTTGTAAAATAAAAGTATTCTTCATATTTTCTCGTATAATGCGCCGTTTTCGAGTAATTTGATATTAAAAAATTGAAAAGTATCTGTCAAATTGGAAAAATTGGGTACTTTGGCTGAATACAACTCTGTTCGAAAGATCCACAGATGTGTAATGTCAAAGATTTAGCTAGTTAATCTGAAAAAATTTTGTTTTTCCATAGGTTGCACAGTTCATTATGAAAAATTAGAATGGCTATATCATCTTTTCATCAGAACCGAATCGGAAAAAATTGTAGAATAAAAAAAGTGTTTCTTTTGACCTCAAGAATCTGTTAATCAGTTAAAATACTTGTACGAGCCAAGACTAACCCTGAATAGACAGTTTTTTGCCGATATTTCATTTTTTAGTCGACCCCACATACCTTTATAAAAGATGGCGTCTTCTGGTTACTGTATTTGCAAACTCCCTCAGCTTCAGCTGTGGAGTATTGTTACTGATATCCATATCGCAATCACTATCCATTCTTGACTACGACTACAATGAACACTAACGTTTAATTAAAATAGGTATCGTAGAGAATGGGACCAGTGATTCAAGTTTTTACGATACCTATTATATTTTGATTACAAAACATGGACGAGAACAGAACAAAACTAACGTTTAAACCAGTTACCTAATTTACTCGTAAAATAAATACGTTTTCGGAAAGAATTAACTTGACAAAGCAAATGATAGTTATTGACAAAGGCACTCAAAGGTAATTCATAGAATTCTGTATTCCCGAATTTATTCAATCTCCCCTCTATCTAGTATTGGTATCTTTGGGAAGAACAGCCAGACGAAAATAGTTTGCGGACGAAAAGTGTATACGGACGAAAAGAGTATACGGACGAAAAGTGTATGCGGACGTGAAGCAAGTCGATTTTCCGTTAGGAAATTAGTTGTTAGAATGTTTAGGTCGAGGAAGATTTTTTTGAAAAAACCTCCCCAGTAGTAGGTTGTTTCCGGTATAACCGGAGTTGCAGATGTCTCAAAATATTTTAGCACAACATCCATATTTTCAGCCAACAATTATGATCAGTTTTCCGTAACTGACGCGGTGAATTACCTGTAGATGTAGGTATTCATTTTAATATCTCAATATTCATACGGCAACGTCTGACATTTCACAACCGTATTTCTATTATTGGAGTCGGAGTCGGCTCCTAGTCGCTCTTATATGTCTTTTCTCTGCCTGGGTCATAGATATCTATGAGAGACCAGTGGATAAGAACTCATAAATCACAAGTGATTGATGAATGACTGGTGAAAAATCAGTGGATCATGTCTCATCAATCACGAGTGATTTATGATTCTCAAGGAAATTAATAAATAATGATTACATTATGCAACGGTCGTGGATAAAATTGATTCACCTTGAACCTTGGATTGAAATTTTCCATATTTTCGGATCAGATTCATTATCCAGAATAAAGAATAATCAATTGCCATGTGCGTTCCAATTTTCAGTGCAGTAGACATCAATAATCCCAAACCCTCTGCTAGCTGCTTCTGCTCTTTGGATAGTAAGCGTATTGATTGTATCTGAAATTATTCATTTAGTACAAAAAAATGGTAAATTTTTCATTGAAAGCTAAATTTCACATTAACGAAGAATTGAATCATAGAAATTCTTCTTAGTCCAAATCATCTGAGAAGTGATCAGTAAATGAAATCTCTTATATTTGCATTGTTTTGAGTTTTTTTTCATTTCAATTCATCTCAGTCGTCAACAGAGATTGTTGTGAGATTTTTGCTGTTCTCCAAGACCAATTTCATTCATCCGATATCAATTCGCAGATTTCGAATTTTACGGTTTATTCATTCAAGAAATTACTAATTACTGTTATGTACTTCTTCCTTTCTCTATGGTTAAGTGGAAATATTGTTTCTCTTTCCATTTCAGCTCTCCTCAGATCTATATCAACCAAATTTTTGGTCAAAAACTTATTGTCAAATCTTTCCTTCGTTAAAAATTGGTGTCTGTAATTCACAACTCTGAAATAAATAATGCCGAATCAATGCTAATACAAACTCTTTCCTAAACTCAAAGTTATTTGAATCTCAACAATAGCAAAATTTCATGAAAGGAGAACGAGAGAATGCACACATTAAGCATTTCGAGACTAAATACATGATTGGTCCCTTCTATTAAAGGAGATATTTTTTTACTATATAAAATGGCATGAGTTCGTCATCATCTGTACGGACGAATGTTTCATACATGGTTTTTAGTGAAGTTGAGGAATTGAGTAATAATAAATAATAAAGACTAGTAGATTGGATATACTAGTGTTTTCAAAGGTGAGGTTATACCAAAATCCTGGTAAGTCCGCCAGAAAGCCTTTAGCACACAGGTATCAGCATGGAGGATGAAAATTTAGGACAGGTCGATCAGTTCAAATACTTGGGAAGCTTCATAAATACTAGGGCTAACCTGGACACGGAAATACACAACCGTATCAATTCGGCATCACGTGCATTCTGGATGCTTAAGGACAGAGTGTTTCAAAAGCACGACTTCAATCTGACATTAAGACAGCTGTTCACAAAAAGCAGTAGTCCTCCAAACACTTCTTCACGGAAGCCCTACAGGCTACATATTAAACAGCTTGAACACATACAACAAAGTCATCAAAGACAAATAATGCACATCAGATGGTTCCACAAAGTTTCAAATGCAAAAGTCTTGCAGCGCGCGAGTTGTATAACAATTGAGACTCAACGAGGTCCCGACTCAGATGGAGTGGCTACATTCTGAGGATGCAAGACACAAGACTCCCCAAAATAGGTCTGACGAATTGACAGAGGGAGCTCGGAAACCAGGAGGCCAGTATAAGCGGTTAAGGTTTAAAGATATACTGCATGAATCCCTAAAATAAGTTAATGTCAATCATAACTGGGAACAACTAGCGTTAAACAGGTCACAGTGGAGGTCTATGGTGCACAGTTATATATTATGGAGACTCGAGAAGAATACAGCGGTGGCCAGAATGCCAGATCTGGTTGGTGACTATCCATGCCCTGAGTGTGGAAGGATCTGTAGGTCACGGTTGGGTATCTTCAGTCAAAGGAGGGCACACAATCGCAACTAGCCCTAAGAAATTATAAATCTGTTCGCACCGTTTTTTTGTCTTTTTGTAGACTCATTCCCGGTAACGGGATACAGCAATGAATGAGTGAATGAATGAATGAATCCACAGAGTTATTAATAGTTGGTACAAATTGATTGGAAGCAACCGTATAAAATGTCCCCCTACGAACCAAACCTTACTTTTTTTTTGCATGCCCTGAGTGTGGAAGGATCTGTAGGTCACGCTCTTCAGTCACAGGAGGGCACACAATCGCAAGTAACCCTAATAATTTATAAGTTTGATCTTTTGTTTTTGAGTCTTTTTGTTGATTTATTCTCGGTAACGGGATACAGCAAGTGTGAAAAAATTTGAGTATAATTTTAAAAAAACAATAATTAAATACGTCTAACGTCTGGTCTATTTCTATCTATTTCTTGTTCAAAGTTATAGGTGCATATTATGCTTAACCGACGTAAAAAAAAAGTGAAAATACGGTAGCAATGGAAGCTCTTAGTCGATGAACAATATTTCAAGCCCTTTCAATAAAGTTTATCCATTTTTCTACTCTGTTTTCATGCGATAAAACAATTATTTTAAATGACCCACAGTACAATTATTCTGATAGTCTGGGTCTGGGGTATCCATCTTGTCCGCCATCTTGAATATTTGATTTAATCTATTTGTGGTGACATGATTTATTTTGATAAGTTCTACTTTCTGCCAGAAAAACTCACCTTCGAAAACACCCTCTATATGTTTCATAATTTATAATATCCAAGACAAATGTTAAAGGAATTTTATTTTTGCTATGTTTTCTTATTTGCTGTATCATGATCAATGACCACAATATCTACCCAAAATGCCTAAGAGATTATTTAGGAGGGTGTACTGCTATTGTTGGGTTTCAATGGTGATTTTTACCTGGAAATGAGAAAAATAAAGAACAAGCTTGCTGCACAATTGAAGAACTCGAAAACAGAGGCAATTCCTTTTGTTCTCGTCTTGACTTCACCCACAATGCTACTCGCTATTTCTCTCATACTCTTGGAGGACTTCGATTCAAAATGGTAAGAGTGGGAGAATTTGATCCTCACATAAAACATCGTTTTCACATGTCGAATGAATATTTTCAGTTCTGAAAAAAAAAAGTTTCTTTCGAAAGAAGTTACGTCGCATTTCGAATTGCAGAAAGTTGGCAGGTCATTTTCATTTGTAATATGATAATGAACTGCATGCTACTATATGTTTTGTCAGTTTATGAGAGATTTTAGAGATCATTTTCATTCCGGATATTCGAGAAGATGCTCGGGAAATGAGGAAATTATGAGAATTTCCACGACTACTTCATATTTACCAATTAACCTCTACTAGTGGTGGCACAGCCTCATTTGTGGAGGCTGTGGTACTAGTGTTTAGATTTTCTACTAGTTGGAAAGGTTTCGGAACACATTCAGTTGAATCCAGGTTTATAAAATTTCCAGAAAGTGATTCATTCCATGTTGGAAAATTTTTCATCTTTTCAAATATTCGGAATGAAAGTGATGTTCAAAGTCTCTCATATTAGTAATAATAATGAGGTTTATTCTTTGAAATCTACAAGGTAGTCACAATTTTAATGTCTGAATAATAAACCTAAGAAAATCCACTAAAGGCAAAGCCTGTGTTATTTAATAAGCTGACACAATTTAGGAGCATAAAATTCATTATCATATTATCAATGAAATGACCTGCCATCTAGACCAAACGGTTACAGAGCTGCCATTCAATTCCATCGAATTTTGCCCACCCTGTACTTCCAAATTATCCATTTTTGAAGCTTATAGGCAACCAACCGTACGTATGACCGCTACATTTGCTGCAGAACATGCAGAATCAGGATTGAAATTAATTATATTGCCTTACTCACTTCTCATCACAACTCCTATTATCGAATCACTGAGGAAATCCACCAGTAAACAAATGAGATCGAAGGGTTTCACTATGTAGCAGACACTCTCTAGGAGATATCCAATAGAACATGTCCAGCTGAAGAATGGACCCAAAGATGCTTGGCAATCTGTGATCGCACCTTCGAACACTCTCTCACATCTTTGATAAGGAGTACCCAATTCTTTATTGCAGAGGTTTAATATCCTTCCAAGGAACTGGAAAACTGATTTAATCACCCCAACTGAAAAGATGATACAAAAATTATTGCAACATCATAAGAAAATTCTTTGTATGTAAAAGCATGAAAACCATGAAACTTCATTACAAGTTTTCTATTTCCATCTATTAAACTGTTCTTTTTTTGAGACTGGTACCAATTTATTTCTGCCAGTTGGAAGTTGGTGGATTATATGATTGCTGTTATTGATTATTGTGTTACCTTTTTCGAGATACTGAATACATTTGTAAACTCGGGTTTTGACCTTCGATAGTTATCGCCGATATTAACCTTTGATGGTAGAGAACCTAGTCTCCGACTAGAAGCCACTGGGGTAGGCTTCCTACTATTTCTCCTATGGCCTATAAACAATAGCTGACAATTGACGATCGAGAACTCCGAGGAAAAGCCGGTACAATATTATACCAGGAAATATTGAAAAATTCTTAGCCTATTATAGAAGCAAACAAAATTTTAATGTCAAAATATTTTATTATTCAACATATTCTCCTCTTAATTGGATACATTTATTACAGCGAACCTGCAACGTCTCCAGACCTCTTAAGAAAATGTTTCTTCTTGCTCCGCAAATCAGACCTCCACAACTTTTATGACCTCCTCGTTGGAAGAAAATTTACTACCTTTTAAACTTTTTTTCAGTTGAGAAAAGAGATGATAGTCGGATGGAGCCAAATCTAGTGAATGAGGAAAGTGTTCTAGTACTTCAAACCCTAAATCACGAATTTTTTGCATGGCAACATGAGATTTGTGTGCAGGGGCGTTGATCTGCAAAAACAAAACACCTTTGGATAGCTTTCCGCGTCTTTTCTCTTAAATGTTTTCCCGTAGAGTGGTCAGTACTGTTGAATAGTAATCTCCGGTTATTGTTCTACCCTCATCCAAAAAAGCAATCATGGCAATCCCAAAAAACTGAAGTAAGAACTTTTCCAGCAGATTTTTGGACACGAAAATTCTGAGGTCTTGGAGAACCAGAGTGCGCCATTCCATCGATTGTTGCTTTGTTTCTGGATCGTAGAAATGTACCCAAGTCGCATCCATAGCAACAATTCGGTTCAAGAAGTCGACATCGTTTTCAAATCGAGCACAGATCGAACGCGATGCTTCTACCCTTGCACGCTTTTGGTCAATATTCAAACATTTGGGGATCCATTTTGCAGCAATTTTTCTCATGCCCAAATTGACGTGAACTATATGATGGACGCATTCGTATGAAAATTCAGTGTTTCAGATATCCGTTTCAGCTCAATTCGACGGTCTTATAAAATCATATCATGAACTGTATCGATATTTTCGAGGACCGACACAGAAACTGGCCTTCCCGATCGATAATCATCTTCAATGGAACATTTACCTCTTTTGAAGCTTGCAGTCCAATTTTTCACGGTCGCATACGAAAGAAATTGATCACCAAGAATATTAAACATATCTTCGTAAATCTGCTTACCTCTTAACCCTTTTAAATACTGGTAGGTACTTGATAATGGCTGGATACTCCAATTTTTCGATTTTAACAATTTCCATGGACATCTTTTTTCTTTCAATTCATTGCGTAACTCTGGTTAACTTTTTTGGCCTCAAACTTCCCACTGACACATCTAATGAGTTATTGTTCGTTGCTATGGTAACGCTATATTTTTTTATGCACTGAGGTACGTAGCGTGAGCATTGAACTCTAATAGAACTTCTTGTAGAGTTTAATGCGCGTGAGTCGTATATATAGCTTAGAATTATCTTTGAAATATACCTTGTAGTAGAATATAATGCTGAAATTATGGGGGAACGCCTCAAATGTTTTTTTATGGCTTTTATTTTCTCTCTCCCTAGAATTAATTCCGGTCTGGATTCTGAAGAGAAAAATGGCTCTTCAGTTCTCATGCTTCAAAAGCGCTATCTAAGCAGGGGCTGACACAAAAATTATATGTGAGACACACCTAATGAGTCACCCCTTGATTTTTTTCACAACTATATTCATCCATACCCTGTAGATGTCGCTTTAATTTTGCCAGAACCAGCATTAACTTTATTTAGTGCCAAAAAATAGTTATTAACATGATCGGATCTTTATGCTTGAAAATCAATTCATGAAAACTGTATCTTTTGTAGCCAAGCCTCGTTTGGCGAGTGCAACACCTTTCTGGATAGTGACAGTACAGCAGTCATCAATTGGAAGAAGGGAAAATAATCTCCTAACCAAAGATTATAGAGTGGAAAGATGGGAAACGAACCTCCTGTGTTTCAAATGTGTTACTAAGACCCTAAGACTGGTTTAAATTTGAGGGGCCATTTGCAGAAACATATTTGAAATTTGGTAAAAATTCTGATGGTCATTTTGATCATAGAGGTTCTGAATGTTTTGATTCTTGTACCGCTTTTTTTTCATATAGCTTCTTATAGTTGCTGGTTGCTAGTTGAAAAATGTATTCGTCTAATTTCATTGGTGAAACCGAAGAATCTCGTTCGAAAATTATTGCATAGTGAAGAACTGTGGTTCAAATAGAATGGATTTTCCGAAATTACTTTTACTTAGGAAAATGGAAATGTAAGTATTTGAACTGGTAGTATGTGACTCGGTCATTCATTGATTTTTATTTTTTGTGTCCCGAAGTGGATAGAATTTTCAGCGCGTCAAGACAATAACTTGAGCAAACACTACACATGTGCAGTGAACATTTTGCTGTAAGTAAATTGAGAACTGTATGCAGGAATCATCCCTTGTAAATTTTGTATAAACTGTAAATAAATATATAGCATATCCGACAGTGTAATTCACTGATATCAATTGATCCCAAATAATGTTAAGATGAAAAATAACATCCTGATCACAAAACAAAACCATACTTTCATTTTGTCGCTCAGGATCTTTTTTTTTCTGGACATAACAAAGGTGATATTGTTTTTGGTACTAGAGATATGAGGGCGTTTCCTATCCTCGGCCTCTATCGGTCTATAATCTTTGTCCTATCGTCAGCGTTTCTCCCATTTTCATTTGTATGTAATTTTATAAATAGTCACTTTCTTCTTTTTGCGTTATCAAAAATGATTCATCCAAACTCGAAAATTCGATTTGGAAGTGAGTCTAGTTGAATAAATTATACCTACTGATAGCCATGATCACCCTCTTTATCTTAATCAGTATCTCCTTTATCTTCTTTATTACTTCTTTGACTGCTTTAACTACGGACTTTAGTGCCTCCTTGATTGCTACGAAAGGTTTTTTAATCACATCTAGGATTTGTCTAACAGCAGATTTCAACTGCTCCTGAAAAAAGCTAGTTTGTATTGAAGCGGCTTTCACAGGCGGTTATTAGATGTGAATATTAGAAGTTTTCGGGTTTTCTAGCCGTTTATCATTCCTCTCCCAATACCTAAAATACAGGGAAGAAAAACAAAAAAATTTCGTGATTGCAACGAATAAAGGTGAAAAGAATTTTCGAAGTTATGTTTCGGAGCCTACATATAAGACTTCATTCTAGCACTTTCCATACAGAACCGGAGGTTATTTTAATCATCTCATTTTCATTTACCTGTCCGCAAGCCAAAGATTCGCTCATTATACCCATATTGTTCAAAGTATTTTTGGCAGGTCCAGTTATGGTAAGAATCAGGGCATATGCTATGAGAGCTTGTCTTCCTCTTTTGGAAAAGAATTGCGGCAGCGTTAGGAAAACAATACATCTGAAAATTTCAAATTTCATTCAGAAAATTTGTTGTCGAATATCGGTGTATTATCAGATTTTATTTTCATGTTATGATAATGATTTATCAGATCGCTTTCCAAATTACATTTTTTCACTTTTTTTGTGCTCAATTTTCCAAAGAAATGTACCGTTGATAAAAAATTTTGGAACCCTCATGAGAACAACAAAAATGCATTGTTCAGTTTGAGGAAGCTGTAGACATGCACACTTCGATGTAGCAGTTTTTCCCTATGTCGAGGCTTCGTTCCAGATTTGTACCGAAATTAACGGCCATTAAAGAGTTTTGTATCGTGACATTAAGGGGTCCTTGAAAGGTTTCAAATTGAGTTTGCAGGTTTTTGAAATAGTCAGATTGCGATTCCTGAAACTGTCCTTTACTCAAGTACCTGTATTTTCCTCTCTGAATATATGAAATGTGCCATCATGAAAATTTTACTTTTCTGAACCTTGGACTCCATTCAAAGGTTTCAGGAGAGTTTGTTGTCATATTGGAGAGTTTGTTGTCATATTGGAGATCTGAATCTCGCTATGTTCTGCAATATGTCACTAGCACCCACAATTTGAAACCTTCCTTATGTCCGTTTTCACCAACGATCCCTAAACAAGCACCTATCTAAGTATTCCTTAGTTTTACGCAGTACCTATAACCCTCAACCCTTCGTTTTCTTGACTCTGATGAGACATTGGAGTTGAATTTTCAACCCTTAACTTTTCATTGAAATATCCCATGAATTTGTTTTTATATCTCTCTATAGATGGCGTTTGAAGATGATAACAAGGTTTTTTTTTTAATAACTCCCTTCCTGTACCTCTAATCGTTTCTGTATCTATTATGAAAGTTGTAGATAATAAAATTCTATACAACTTTTGTCTGAAGCAATTTCACATACTTTTAACCGTTTTCGAGTTAGAGGGCGATAAGGGCGACGAGCTTAGCCATGCGAAAGGACAAGGTCAATGTAGAAACCCAGTCTGATATTAATCCCATATATCTCAGAAACGTTTGGCTCTACAGCTTTTGTAATGAATGCGAAAACAATTTGAAGCCCATGAGAGGAGATAATTCAAAAAAACTGATTTTCGTGATCTGTATGACCAATTTTTATTGTTTTGGCTTGCTGAAACTGTCAGATTATATTTTTTCCGCGCTCGAGAATGTATAAGTGAAGTAGGTAAGTAGGTTTGGCGTCTTCCACACATTTTCGTCAAGATTGAATTGTCAGATTAAGAGAATGTATACTTTTCAACATGTAATTAACCACATATATCTCAATCTGACACGCTCGAGTATGTACAATAATTTTTTTACTATTCAGACAGGCTGTCCAAGACAATTTCCCCTATATATAGGTCTAATTTTGGTATAGGTACTACAGGGTCCCCTTATATTAATCTGACTCGCTCGAGTCAGAATTTCGAATTTGCCACTTGGGCTCCCCAACTATAATCAAAAAGTAGGTGGGAACCGAATGAGTATTAGTTCACTCACCTGATGTTCTGACTGAAAGCTAATCCGATAGTCAGGATACATCCCAGAAAGCAACATATCAGGGTAGCTACGGTAAGTCTCACATTCAATTGCACGGAGAGAAATACGAACAACAAATAGGTCAGTAAATAACCACCGAAAAAACCCAATAGACTCTTCAGAACATAATTCTCAAAACTTCCATATCTCCTCAACCTATAGAAAAACCTTTCGACGAAGGTCTTCTTCAAGAAATTCGAATTAATGAGGCAATTGTTGAGTCGTCTCTTGCACTCTATCCACAAGTGACTGAGTTTCAATCTCCAACCATATTTTGGTTTTTCTTTCCTTGAAATTGCGGCGGCTGCATTTTTTTCGGCTATTACTTTCTGGTTGATCCTATTTAGTTTGGATGTGTATAACACCAAACGAAAAAATGCCATGGGCTCACAAGAATTGACAGTTAATTACTTAAAAAGCTGTCAACGAGAGGTAACTAAGGATATTTTATTATACAGGTGCTCCTAAAATTGAGGCGATAGGAGACGCCCTCATATCCCGATACGTTGTTGTAATTCAGAAATGATCAATTGAAATGAGTATCAGATTAGTCAGTTCCATAATTTCAGAAATGGTCATTTGAAATTCAGCTTCTTGCTATTATTATTATTATTATTATGACTTTAGCCTTGCGGCTGTCACACTCCTCTCCAGAAGAAAATTCACTTATCCCAGATATTGAAAGGATTTAGCTCTGTTAGAGCCCTTTCCAGGTTTTCGGGCTCGTGGTGGTGGTCGGGTCCGGGTCGCTCCTCAGCTCCCTGTTGTCGGTTGGATTCCTGCTCCACCCGCACTTCCTGTCGGAGCAGACGGTGTTCCTCTGAATTTCCCATGTACTTGCGTACAGTTCTCGCCGTTCCCAGCAGTACCGCCTTCTGCATGACTCTATAGATATTTTCGTCCACCTGAAGTTTCCTCAAGTTCTCTAGTAGTTTCTTCGGTATCAGGCCTGTAGATGAAATAACAATAGGGATGGTCTTGATATCTTTCAACTTCCACTGTCTTTTGGTTTGTTCCTCTAGATCTCTGTATTTTGAAATTTTTCCTGTGTGTCTATCTAGAAGATTGTTATTATTTGGATCGCCACGTCGATGAATAGAGCTCTGTCCTCATCCTTCTTGAGCAATATGAGGTCTGGTCTATTGTGGGTTATTTTCCGGTCTGTGAGAACCGTGCGATCCCAGTAGAGCTTGTGATGTTCATTTTCCAACACAGCATCCGGATGGTAATTGTAATAAGGAACTTTTTTCGAACTCAGAAGTTGGTGTTTCAGTGCCAATTCTTGATGAAGAATATTGGCAACAGCATCGTGTCTATTTTTGTACTCCGTGCCCGCGAACTTCTGACATCCCCCTGTGATGTGCTGGATAGTTTCATGTGTCGCACAGCCATAACGACAGCTATCGTCCGCCACTGAGGCATCCTTGGCGATATATTTCATGTAATTTCTTGTTGGAATCACCTGATCCTGGATGGTGAGCATGAAGCCTCTGTCACAGGAAACAACCTTCCGGAAGTCAACCAATAGTTCGATGCAGATATGTCGACGAAATCATGGTTGACCTCGTTCTGGTGCCTTCCATGCAAAGTTTTGCCAAACAGTTTCTGCATTTTACTTTCTGCAGAGTGTTCGACGGTTTCCAAGTGGTCCTGTTGTAGCTTTAACGGAGTAGAACTATCACAAACTACTCTATGGAGTTCTAACGAAACAGCTTTGTTCAGGAAATATGTTCGAAGTCCTTCAATTTCCTGGGACATACGTTTGAAAAAATCAACAATTCCTCTACCCCCAAGATGTCGTGGCAGCTTTCTCCGTTCTATTGAGCTTTTGGGGTGATGTTCATTTGTGAATATTAATCATTTGTACCTAATTTAAAAAAACGAATATCAGTCAAGGTTATGTACAGGGGTGTCCCAAATTCGATGTCCAGTTAGGGGATATCGGAAACCAGGCGAGCTAGAGCATCACCTGAAGAAGATTTTTGAATAAAATGGAAAGATGTTTGCTAATACACCCAAAAGGGGTGTTTTTGAACTCATCCTAACGTCCTCTATTCACGGTTTTCATTTGTTCGTTTACTCGTGAAACACCCTGTATAAGTCAGTTCTGCTGACCCACATAGCCGCTGTTTCGTTCTCGATGGCTCACTCTGCATGTATACATTAGATTTTTATTCATCGATTATTGCCAAAAATAGGACTCAATGAACCTTTATTTTCTCATAAAGTACCAGAGATATGTAGGAATGATGAACCTATTGTTGTGACAGAAGCAACATCATCCCAAAAATTCATTAATTCATAGTTTACCCAGAGATTCTAGAAATAATATTTTGAATACATCTGTAAACGAACAAATAGGGATTATTCACTAATCCTCATAATCCATTTCAAAACAAAAAATAAAATTTAATCCTGGTATTAGAGGATTATCTCAATGTCGCAATGTTTAGTAGTGAAGGTGGTAAGTCTTCGTCAAATAGAATTCGAATTTCGGTAAAACAATGTCAATTTGCGTCAGGTACAAAGTCGGCCTTTTATCTGTCGATATTTTCCAAAATTAATGTCAAGTCCAACATTAACATGCATTATTTTCTCTACCAACTTATGAGTAGTACGACGAAACTGAAGAAAACTGATAATTCCTCCACATTCCTAATTGTAATGATCTCCACAGTTTTCCAGTGAAATTAGTCAATTCCAAGAGATGAAAATAAGCTTGAAAGTTTAAATTCATTATAACACAGGCCAACACACATTTTGGTGCCTGCGATTTGTTAACTGTTCCTGAGTAATTTTTGGATGCAGAATGTAAAAAAGTTCTCAGATCTAGTTTTTGAGATTTTTAAAAAAAATTGTGTATATAATTTACGTTATAACTGTTATAATATTACTATTGACAGTTAAAAAAAAACAAAGACACATGGATTTAAGAATTTATTGCAAAAACTTTATTTACATAATTACATTAGTCACTAATCACATAAAAAATTTCTTTTATACGATTTTCTAGAATGGAGTTTACTAGGGCAGTCTCGCTGAAGGCTTCAGCAGTAGTCCGCCATCATGTGGCTATCCCATCGTTCTTGATAACGATCTTCCATAGTTTTAATATCCTGATGGAATCTTTCCCCCTGTTCTTCACTACAATCACCTAAGTTTTCTGGAAAACGATCTAGGTGGCTGTGGAGGTAGTGAACTTTTATACTCATGTTACAGCCGAGAATATTAAAATTTGAAAGCATAGTTTCCACTAATTCTACGTAATTCTCTGCTTTATGATTGCCAAGAAAATTTTGTACTACTTAAACAAATGAACTCCAAGCGTTATATTCAGTCTCGTTCATTGATGTGGTGAATTGTGGATCTTTAACAAGTTGCCTTATTTGAGGACCATCAAATATACCAGCTTTTAGTTTTTCCGTGCTAATGCCAGGAAATTTACGTGACAAATACCCAAAACAATTTCCATCTCGATTTAAAGCCTTCACAAATTGCTTCATTAGACCTAGCTTGATATGCAAGGGCGGAAGTAAGATTTTTTCTCTTGAAACCAAAGGTTCGTTGATCACGTTTTGTATTCCTTGAATCATGACATCTCTTGAAGGCCAATTTTTGTTAACCCAGTGGTCATTTTTAGCTCTGCTGTCCCAAAGGCACAAAAAACAAGGATATTTTGTATAACCACTCTGCTGTCCAAGGAGGAAGTTAATCATTTTTAAATCAACACAAATTGACCACTGATGTTCTTCGTATTTAATTTTTCTCAAAACTAATGCTATTGTTTCATATTTTTCCTTCATGGTAGTAGAATGACCAATAGGAATTGAGCCATATTTGTTACCGTTATGTAAAAGAACACATTTTAAACTACGTTTTGAACTGTCAATATAGGTACCATTTAACCTGTAACGTGTATCTCAGAAACTAGAGCTGATAGAAAAAATCTGGTGGCATTTTTGGAATCAGCACATTAAAAACATCTAAAATCAGATGTTAGATTTCCGGCACCAAATTTTTTTTTCCATTTTGTTGGCCTGTGAATAAATAGATGATGATATACATGATTATACCATTATACACAATGTATCTATTGCATCTGATTGACACCGAAAACATGAAAAGGGTAATTCTTTGAGGAAAATTAAAGTGGGTATAATTTGGTATAATATGTTTTGAAAAACTTCTCCCCGGTTAAGTTACGCCCATGCGAAGATTAACAAACAATTTGTTTTTCCTTTTTATTTCCCCTGTATATGACAGTGCATGATCCTAATATCGGTATTATTGCTTTTATGATTGTCCTTGCAAAGCACAAACTACTAGATATTAAGTCAAAATACACCTGCGTTAGCTCATCTTTTTGAAAATGCATTGCAATTTTTGTCGTTATTCTTGAGTTGTCGAAAAAACTTGTACGAATAAAAAAGTTAGAATATGAATTAGGCTTTTCAGCCATGTTTTTCCGAAAGGAAAATCTTCATCCGAAAAAAATTGTGGGAAAAATGTCTCTTACCTTGCTAGTAATGTTATATACTATTGTTTAATGTCATGATGATATATTGAATATTTGTTTATATTTATTTTTGATATAAATTGTACAAAACCCACTAATTTTATTGATTTGAAACAATGTATTGCACGAAAATAACACCTTGTGCATTTGTGTCTTATTCATTATTATTTGCGACTTATGGATAATTGAAATATTGAATAGCAAAATACAATAGTACAAAATTTCCACCAGAAAATTATCACTGTAACACCTTAAGCTTAGGTACATAAAAAAAATTCTTAGTACTCGATTCGAAATTCATAAAACAAAAATAGTCGTCATTAAGCAATCCATTTCGCTAAGATCCAAATATTTACTACCAAAAATAGATAAAAGCGCAAATATCGTGCGTGATGAATATCTGCCCCGTATATCTGCGACATTTTGGCAGATACAATAAACTTTTCTGTTTCGAACGGATCATTTCCTGACACGTTGAAAATGGGTTTGACCGTCCCGATCTTTAAAAAAGGTGATCGTGGCTTAGTTGATAATTATAGACCAATCACTATGCTGAGTGTTTTCTCTAAGATTTTTGAAAAGACAGTTTATACACGATTGGTTGATTTCATTGAGGGTCACGGTTTGTTCACCGAGTGTCAGCATGGTTTCCGCGCTGGCCGATCCACTACAACTGCCATCT
This sequence comes from Coccinella septempunctata, assembly GCF_907165205.1. NCBI lineage: Eukaryota > Metazoa > Arthropoda > Insecta > Coleoptera > Coccinellidae > Coccinella > Coccinella septempunctata. The sequence goes on along the minus strand of NC_058190.1, from coordinate 3,776,383 downwards.
GTAGTATGGTGCAGTCCGTCTCCAAAAGGCTGGATGACGGTCATTATGTCACAATGATTAGTTTCGACTTGCGTAAGGCATTCGATTGTGTTGATCCGCTGTTTCTTTCGAGAAAATTGTATCGCTTGGGAATTCGCGGCAAGCTGAATGATTGGCTCATATCCTTCTTGCCCAATAGGCGATTTGGCGTAAGGGTTGAGGATTCTATTTCAAGGGAATTTGACATTTTATTCGGAGTCCCACAGGGAAGTTCATTGGGACCGTTGCTATTCCTCCTATTCATTAACGATCTACCTGAATACATACTTGATGGAGAGGTATTTCTCTATGCTGATGACACTGGTGTTGTGGTGAGTGATCCGTCCCCTAAAGTATTGAAGGAGAAGTGCGACGCTGTGCTCGACCAGTTCTCAAAATGGTGCGATAACAACCATTTGATTATAAATAATGAAAAGACTGTTTGTATCGAGTTTCACAGCCCTTATAGGGAGCCTTGCCAACCTCGTCTTGTTTTCGGAGGTGCTGTTCTAAGGCTGTCAGATCAGGTGATGCTTCTTGGCTGCGTTTTTGACAAACATTTGCGCTGGACATCTGAGATCGACAACGTTTGCGCTAGGTTGAATAGATGTTTCTATACCCTATGTCATCTAAAAAGACATGTTGGCTTTCGTTGTGCTCTGACTTTCTATCACTCAAACATCGCCTCAGTACTGCGATATAGTCTGCTGGTTTGGGGGCGCGCTGCGGGATCTCACCGAGCATTTATTTTGCAGAAGCGTATTATTCGCGCGTTGTTTGGGCTCGATCCCCAAACCTCATGTAGGGAGTACTTTCGTTCCCATGGACTCCTGACACTTCCATCCATGTATGTTTACCACCTCATGATTTATATTCATGACATGAGATTCAGGATTCCTAGACTCTGTGACCACCATTCGTATGATACTCGCGGTTGTCGAAGATTCTACCACTTGGGCTTGAACCATGCATTTCATGAGAAATCTCCGATGATATCGGGTATTCAGATATATGATGTTCTACCGATGTATTTAATTGAAAAACGTCCTTCGGAGTTCAGGCGTGAACTGAGATCGATTCTCGCCAATGGCTCTTATTATAGCGTGAGTGAGTTCGTCTCGGCAATGAGGGTCCTATAATTTTTTGTTTTACATGTATTTGAGTATTTGTATTTTTGACTTTATTGTTCACTTGTTTTTTTACTCTTTTTTTCTGTTCTCTATAAAACTTTTCAAGTTGCTAACGTCACTGTATATTCAGTGGAATAAAGATATTATTATTATTATTATTATTCATACGTCAATAGGGAAACATCATCAGAATTTTTTTTATTGTCTTCCCGCTCGCATGAAATGCCAGATCATTTCATTTCTGTAAGTTTTATAGTTTTTAAGGAAAAGGGAAAATGCTTTTCAGGTGCCATTTTCACTGCTGTTAGCAAGGCCGCCTCGAAAAAAATATATGAAAGACTCATAACGGATTTTTTTGACAAGGAACCACCATAGCAATTTTTCTTTCTTCACGTGAATAGATTTTTCTTCATTTGTAGGGTGATGCTTAAGTCCCTACACCTAAATAATGCACGATTATGGTCCTCTTTTTTTCTCAATTTTTCGCTTTTGAATTCTTTCGAATGTCTTAAATACAAAAAGCTTGAAAAATTAAATAAAAATCGATTCAACAGTTCAGAAATTATAGGGGATTGAATATTCCTCGATTTTAAGTGCTTCGCATTTTTCGGGCAATGGCAGTTTCGTGCTGGAAAGTACCACTTTCGGCACTTGTTAGTAAAATAACTTTTTTATACTACCGTGCGTATGTACCTATTTTCCTGCACTGATTTCATTTTCGAAAGTGAAATGATTTCCAGTTTTATTACAAGACATGCAATTTTACGGAATACCTATTTGGAAATTTCGAAGACAAGTGTATGATTTCCCAGACAGCTAGAGTACGTCATAATGACGTACTCAATTGGAAATTTCCTGACGGTGGAGGTCGTCGATGCAAAAATGACGTCCAATGGAGTGGACGGTATCTACTACTCGACAAAACAATTTTTTTTAGATTCTGTTTGTGTCTTTTGGTTGACTTAATCATTTAACAATCCTTGGAAAAGCACCGGCTATCAAACCCCAAGTGTTAAGAAGAATTTATATTATATTTTCAAGAATAGTTTTAACATTATTTGGTAGTTTATTGCTTGTTTTATGCTTGAATTTATGGTTTCCTCACAGAACACTTCAACTACTTAAGTGCTCTGTGCTATAGTTTCAAAGCTATATAACATGCGTTCAAAAGAATTCGTCGTGGTCTGGGGAGTTTTCAAGGTTTAGATATATTTTGGCTTAAACGTACCGCTCATGTTGTACCACCAAATTATTCGAAGATTAAAAAAATGTTGAAATGCCAATGACACTATAATATCTAGCGTAATTTTCCATATGGAAACTTCTTAGGATTAATTAATAGCTGTATATTTGAACGGATTGCTCGATAATTTCATCAAATTGAAAAGATAATCACAAAATGTAATTATAAAAGCTGAGCGTCACTGAATATAACCTCAATAAACTTCAAAATTAAATAGCTCACTTGACGACGAATTTTTATGAACTTCATATAAAGTTGGAATATTTTCAACACAAAATTAAATCCAGTAACTTCGTCGCCTCCCCTGAATGCTCAGCAGAAAATCTACGGATTTTGCCCTCAACAACCTTGTCGGTAGGATCTCCGACTCTCTCAACTCCTGAGAGATTTCGGTAGCTGCCTTTCTGGATATTGAAGGAACCTTTTACCCTGACCTCACCGAGTCTTTAGTAAGGGGTGCCAAGGTTGAGGTTGTGCTTCTTAACATATCAAACTGTATCAGCTCAAAAACTATCATTACTACGCATTGCGGTGAAACTCTAGATTTAAAGTGGGCAGAGGGTGCCTGCAGGGTGGTGTTCTGTCAATCCCTTCTGGTTGACGATCTATTTACAATAATCAGCTACCTTGACGTATACGTTCAAGCCTATGCGGTTGATTTAGTTGTTTTGCTGACTTGCAATGACGATGTAATTGTCTCATCTGTTCTTCAGGAAACACTAACTGTAATTCAAGGTTGGTGTGAGAGTGAGCAGTTGGATGTCAACCCTTGCAAAACCTTGATTGTGCCCTTCACTAGGTGGAGGAAATTTCAAATTTCTCCTTCTATTCTCTACGGCAAGTCAATTCCACTTGTAGAAGAAGCTAAATATCTGGGTATTACCCTATATAAGAAGCTTCCCATGTGGATAAGATCATCCACACTGCCTGTGGTCCTGTCAAAGGATTTGTGGAAAAACTTGGGAAGGGGGCATTCCGCTCTACTTCAACCGCATCCATGGCGATGATATCAGACCTCCCTTCCATTCACATTCTTGTCCAGGGAGAGGCAAGACTAGCAATTCACAGCCTCCACCACTTATCCCAGATATCTCAGATATCAAAATGATTCAGCTCTGTTGGAACCCTTTCCAGGTTTTCGGGCTCGTGGTGGTGGTCGGGTCCGGGTCGCTCCTCGCCTCCCTGCTGTAGGTTGGATTCCTGCTCCACCCGTACTTCCTGTCGGCGCAGACGGTGTTCCTCTGCATTCCCCATGTACTTGCGTACAGTTCTCGCCGTTCCGAGCAGTACCGCCTTCTGCATGACTCTATAGATATTTTCGTCCAACTGAAGTTTCCTCAAGTTCTCCAGTAGTTTCTTCGATATCAGGCCTGTAGATGAAATTACAATAGGGATGGTCTTGATATCTTTCAGCTTCCACTGTCTTCTGGTTTTTTCCTCGAGATCTCTGTATTTTGAAATTTTTTCAGTGTGCCTATCCAGAAGATTGTTATTATTTGGAATCGCCACATCGATGAATAGTGCTCTGTCCTCATCCTTATTGAGCAATATGAGGTCTGGTATATTGTGGGTTATTTTCCGGTCTGTCAGAACCGTGCGATCCCAGTAGAGCTTGTGATGTTCATTTTCCAACACAGTATCCGGATGGTAATTGTAATAAGGAACCTTTTTCGAACTAAGAAGGTGGTGTTTTAGTGCCAATTCTTGGTGAAGAATCTTGGCAACAGCATCATGTCTATTTTTGTACTTCGTGCCCGCGAGCTTCTGGCATCCCCCGATGATGTGCTGGATAGTTTCATGTGTCGCACAGCCATAACGACAGCTATCGTCCGCCACTGAGGCATCCTTGGCGATATATTTCATGTAATTTCTTGTTAGAATCACCTGATCCTGGATGGCGAGCATGAAGCCCTCTGTCTCAGGAAACAACCTTCCGGAAGTCAACCAGTAGGTCGACGCAGATATGTCGACGTAATCATGGTTGACCTCGTTCTGGTGCCTTCCATGTAAAGGTTTACCAATCAGTTTTTGCATTTTACTTTCTGCAGAGTGTTCGACGGTTTCCAATTGATCCTGTTGTAACTTTAACGGTGTAGAACTATCAGCAACACAAACTACTCGATGGAGTTCTGACGAAGCAGCCTTGCTCAGGAAATATTTTCGAAGTCCTTCAATTTCCTGGGACATACGGTTGGACAAATCAACAATTCCTCTACCCCTAAGATGTCGTGGCAGCTCTGTCCGTTCTATTGAGCTTTTGGGGTGATGTTTATTGTGTTTAGTCAGCATCGTCCTTATTTTTCTCTGTAAGGCTGCTAAATCGGTGGTCGTCCAAGAGATGATACCGAATGAATAGCTCAGCGCCGAGCAAGCGTAGGTGTTAATCGCTTTTATGAGATTTTTGCTGTTAAGACCAGTTCTCATTATCCTTCTCAATCTTCGGGTGAACTCCTTCGTTAATTCTCTCATTTTCATTTTCATTTTCTCATCTGGGTGTGATTGATTTTTCTCGCTGTTTTATGCCCAGATACTTGTATGTGTCTCCTTCCTTCAATGCTTCAATTTCTGCACCTTCCTTGAGTTTGAACGTACCATCTTCTATTTTCCCTCTCGTTATGTTCAGCAGTCGACATTTTTCTAATCCAAACTTCATTTTGATGTCTTCCGAAAATCCTTCCACCATTTTCAGCATCTGTTGCATTTGTTTTTTGGTAGATGCGAAGAGTTTCAAATCGTCCATGTAAAGTAGATGATTCAGTTTCATCATAGTTCTACTGCCGCTCTTGATGGAAAATCCGTAGTCCGTAGAATTCAATCTATGAGACAAGGGATTCAGGGCTATGCAGAACCACAGAGGGCTCAGCGAGTCTCCTTGGAAAATTCCGCATCTTATTGGAATAGGTCCTGTTGTAATGGAGCAATCTGCTGCTTTCCTTTGAAGACTAGTACGCCAGGTTGACATGGCGTTTTTCAGGAACTTAACAATATTGGGATCCACCTTGTAAATCTTCAAGATCGTCAAGAGCCATTCGTGGGGTATAGAATCGAATGCTTTTTTGTAGTCTATGTACGCAGCGTAAAGATTCCTCCGCTTGGAGAACGCTTGATTGCAGATAACTGAATCAATTATTAGCTGTTCTTTGCACCCTTGGCTGTCTTTGGTGCATCCTTTCTGTTGCATGGCGATGATGTTATTCCTTTCGCAATGGTTGTGAATTCGATTTGAAATGCACGATGTGATTAATTTGTACATCGTTGGAAGACATGTGATTGGTCGGTACTTGGTCTTCTGTATTCCTTTGGTCTTTAGGTAACAGGTACGTTGTGCCATGTGTAAGGAATATTGGCATTCTTTCAGAATTTTCAATGACATCGTTTATTGCGGAGGTCAATTTGTCATGCATGATCCAAAGTTTTTTGATCCAGAAGTTCTGTAATCCATCAGGCCCAGGTGCTTATTATTATTATTATTATACTGTGCCATTCGCCAAGGGCATGTCAGTGCCTCCCAGTCTATAGACCCACCAATAACTGGAAGTTTATAGAACTAATCTGAGATCCACAATGGTGGTCTTCACGGGACATTGCAGGCTCAGATCTAACTTACACAAACTCAGTGTCGTCAATGAATTACTCTGCAGCTTCTGCCTAGAGGAGCACGAAACGATTGAGCACATCCTATGGGACTGTCCAGCGGCAGACAGGGTCAGACATTGAGTATTTGGCTCTCCCAAGCTGAATATAGGGAAGCTCAAGAATCACTCCTCATCTGACATTATCTCCCTTCTGAGTATGATGGGACTGGAGGGAGAAGTTTAACTCTCTGAGCTTGTTTGTGTGCCACAATAGACCGCTTTGGTCGCGGTGGCAGGTCCGACCAACAATCTGTAATCTCTACCTTTGTCTCTTGAAAGTATGGGGTAGTATATGCGTTAAATCTGGTTGTTCTGATTTTTTGCAAATTTGTTTATGATTCTTTAGGGTTTCCACCTCCAGTCTCTGACACAAAACCAATCAAAAAATTGAAATAATCGATTTGCTCCTGCGTAAATTCTTGCACTAATTTGTCAGGAGCAATTCACATGAAAAAAATGTGTTGCCTGTCAAGAAACAAAAAATGAGTGAGTGAAAACCCTAAAGAATTTAAAAAGATGCAGAGTCTTCCCATATTAAATTTCACTCGAAGTTTGTTAATAATTCAAGTTTATGACCTTTAGCTCCAAACGCAGCTGCGCTCACTTAAACTTAAGTTTCACCATCGAGTATGGCTCCACTCAAAAATCTTCTCATTTTGAAACGTAGCCCATCAGTCTGCAGGCACTACAGCCTGGCCTGATGTTGCAGCAGTTGATATCCAAGAAGGCGATAATCTGCCCGATGTCAAAATGGAGGATGACCTGTAAGCACAAGACGTCAACAATTCATCACCATCCCTGATGGGGATATGCCATCCCAATACGAAAATGACAATTTCTCAATTTTCGTTCATAACTCAAAATCTATGAATGTTAGGCTGGATCTGTTTTCTCATTTGGAATAGTCAGGAAAAAAGAGTTAGAGAATATGTCGTGCGTTTTCTTCTAGATGCTATAGTTCTCGAGATCCCTTCAGTAGACAACGAATTTTGCCCAGCCTGTACATAATATGAAGCACTATGTATATGTTAGTCACACTCACATAATTTCTTAGATTTCATAAATTTATTATTAGGGGTTGGAAATAACAACCCCTTATGATTTTCCTTCAAGAATTGTTTTCGTGGAATAGATCTTCGAAAAATAAAATTCTCTTGTGGTTTTCCATTCAATTCTGGAGAAAAAAATCTCTTGAAAAATTCCGATATAGTCGATACCTTTCTCGGAATAAATAAAAACTTACAAGCAGTATACGAAGGTCTATGAGAAAGATGGTTAATGCATATTGAATTTTAGCGGGATGTAGACATTCTCTGGAACACTTATGCGATGAAATGGAATGAACAGTGATCAGAACTGTATGTAAGTTTTTATTTATTTCGAGAAAAATATCGACTGTACCAAAACTTTGCGAGAGATTTTTTTTCTCCAGAATTGAATGGGAAACCATAAGAGAATTTCATTTTTCGAAAATCTATCCCACGAAAACAATTTTTAAAGGAAAATCATAAGGGGTTGTTATTTTCAACCCTTAATAATAAAGTTATGAAATATAAAAAAATTGTGTGAGGAATATCTACTAAGTGCTTCATATTGTTTATATAATTTTATGACTCAGTGTCATACCCGTAAAAACAATTTTGAAGGAAAATCAAATTATTATTCATTATTTTCAAGTTATGAAATCTAAAAAATGTGTGAGTAACATCTACTAAGTGCTTCATATTCTGTAGAGTTTCATGACTCAGTGTTTTCTAGAATCCGTAAAAAAAATTAAAAACTGTTAACTCGTCATCGCCTTCCAAAGGCTGTATCTTGGAAGGGAGGTCGATTTCGAAAAAAATTTATAGGAACTACCACTGCTTATTTTCATCGAGGAATCATCTCCCTTAGTCCTTCGCATTTGTTTACAGACATCCTGTATAGTTCTATGATTTTCAATAACCCACTTTAAAGTTGTCATGTTTATGTTGCACCTTTCCGAACTCAACCAAACTTGCTCCTAGTTGGCTATTATAGTATCTTAGACCTCAAACACCATTCACACTTTCATTTTCGCCTTCATCAAATAAAAAAAATGTTTCGACACCCTGTAACTTACAACTGAATGTACCAGAGAAAAGACAGTAAGGGAATTTTCAGTGCGAAATGTTACCTTTCCAACGAGCGTAGGTTTGAAATTGTTTGTTAGATAGGTACTTTACAAGATATCACTACAGCCATCCACCTAAAAAATTGAAATTTTTTTTATTTCTTTCATCATAGAATGTTTGTGGCTGATGAGTATGCGCTATTGGTAAATCTCAAAAACAACGAGTTAAACCCAAAGAATTTTTGGATTTTCAGCCTGATCCTTCTCTAATGTTGATTAAAAACATTCAATTGATATCATTTTCATCAAGGTTAGATGGAAATTCAACGACCGCGCTGAGTATTTAGAATAAATCCTGTGTAAAGCCAATATTTCCCTCTGCGGGAGTGGTGGAGGGAAACCTTATATATACATCACATTGTCACTTGTTGATATCATTTGGCTTCAGATTCTTCTTCTATTTCAGTGCTTCTTCCTGGAAAAGACTAAGGAAACGGTGAGCTCCTGCTACTCATTTTCAAATTTTCCACGGACTTTTCTCTGTTTTCTTACATCGTGTAATGTAAAAAAAAATTTGCTATAAAAAATCAATTCAATTTTCTTTCGCAACAAAAAGTGAAAATAATTTGTGCTTTCTTAATTAAAACTCGATTTAAATCTGCTCGAATAAATTTAACAAAATTAATAAGTGGATAACTGCTGATTTTTTATCAACAAGTCAAAGTTTGGATCTTATAAATTACTGACAAATATTTATTTAGTTTTAGTAATGGACGCAAAGGAATTCAGAGTGAGGGGTGAGTTGATTTATTCAATTAAATTATATAATATTATAATTGGTGAATTTTCGATATGTATATTGAATTTCCATTGATGTAAGACTTAATTAAATTGAAATAATTATGTATCCCATTTTACCGTCGTTGTTTTTTCAATTAATTGATCGGTTCAGTTCACTGATATCTTGATAGTGGAGCATAAGTTCATTATAATAATAATAAATAAGTTTTTATTATCGATTGAATCAGGATTTCAACGCATATTACAGAGGGTGTTACCAAATAGGTGCAAAAGTTTTTAACCAGTGATTTCTTGTTGAAATTTAAGGGAGTCTTTTATGTAGACTAGAACTCTCAGGCACTTGTTTGAAAAGTTGCACGCTTTCAAAACTGAGTAAAAAATATTATTATTTTTTATTGGAAGTGCTTGACAGTTAAAGCAATGGCATTTTATAGCCATGTTCTACCAATAAAAATGCTACCAACGAATGTTTTTTCAATTTTGTTGTGATCTTTCGAAGGGATGAAACTTGCAACCCCTATTTAATTTTTTACTAGATCTTTTATGTTAAACAAAATTCCTCAATTCAAAAAGAACTATTTATGACAAATCTTTATTGGCTTTTGTAGTATATCCGTAAAAGCCCTATAAAAAATAAAATATACTTAACATTGTGCATGAACCTATTTTTAGTGAATGGAATCGAGAAATTGTAGTATGTGGCTGTCACGTTCTATTTTAACCATCCTATTGAAAGATCATCAAATGTCATTTCTTCATCTCTCAGCTCATTCGTGAAAAAAATAATGATAATTTGTTTATAATTTTTCACAGCGTGTAACTTTAACTTTAGTTCGCATGAAAGTTTCTTTAATTTTCCCACAGGAATCACCCCCTTAACACTTATTTAGTGATAGTGACCCATAGATTAATGACATATAAGACTCTATGCACTGACCGAAGATATTTTGAATGTTGTATTGTTATTGTTGTTTATGTTCTAGATTCAATTGAGCAAATTCTATTGCTCTGAATTTGAGGAGTTCTTAATTTCGAGTACTTTTCTAGGTTATATTTTTATATTTTGGTTCTGTGATTGAAACTATACAGAAAACATTGAAGATCTTTTGCATCCACTCATTCAGCTGCATCAGCTGAAATTCTTAAATGGAGTTAAAGCCGGTTACTGGATGTTGTGACTCATTAATTGGGTATCGATTGAAATTTATTCTGGGAGGATTCTGCATTTCTTAATAAACTTTTTAGGGTTTTCACTCCCAATCTCTGAAACAAAATCAATTAAAAATGAAATCAACGATTTGCTCCTGCGTAAATTCTTGTACTAATTTGTCAGGTGCAAATTAACTAGAAAAAATTGTTGCCTGACAATGAACTGAAAATAAATAAAGTTGAAATTATAATTTTATGTGGTAACGAAAGATTAAAGAGTCTACGTGTATTCTATTAGATCAAGATAATAATTTGGCAAATTGTTCGGTAGGAATAGATCATATTTGGATCAATTTACTGAAGAAGGAACTGTCATCCTGTAATTTCAAAATTAAATGAATAAACAAGTCTATGCAGTCTCTGTTTCTATGTATTGACAATTAATGTCAAACAAAAGCCACAATTCAGAAGATTTTCGAAAATAGATTTTTCGTCTGATGAAGGAGTCTGATAGAGACTCCGAAACGTTACCACTTAAGATTATAATTTCAACGTTATTTATTTTCAGTTCATTGTCAGGAAACAATTGTTAATTTGCTCCTGACAAATTAGTGCAAGAATTTACGCAGGAGCAAATCGTCGTTTTCCCCTAATTTCAATTTTGGCCTATAACTCGAAAACAAAAGAAGATAGATATCAAAATTAAATGAATCAACGTTTCCATGCAGTCTCAGTTTCTATGTATTGACAATTAATATCAAACAAAAGATAGAATTCAGAAGATCTTCGAAAATTGATTTTCGTCTAATGAAGGAGTCTAATATAGACTCCGAAACGTTACAACATAAAATTATAATTTTTTCTAGTTAATTTGCTCCTGACAAATTAGTGTAAGAATTTACGCAGGGGCAAATCGTTTATTTCATTTTTAATTGATTTTGTTTCAGAGATTGGGAGTGAAAACCCTAAAAAGTTTATTAAGAAACATTAATTGGGCAGAATTAAAAAGTGGAACATATCTGTACCATAGTATGTAGTAAAATCTGCATTTTTTTTTGCAAATTGCAATTTTTTTCAGTTCACCAGATACTAGATAAATAGTCAAATACTATTATTTGACAAGAGTTTCGCTCCGTAGAAAAACGATTCGTACAGGCGTTACATCATTTATAATAGATTTTTGGAAAACCTATTTTCATATACACAGGGTGTTCCAGAAAGCCTGGGCTTATTTGATTGTTTTGAAATTAATCACTTATTATACCCCAACTCAATACTTTTGAATTTGACAGAATAATTAACTACATGTCCTCCATTTTGCAAGAGACAATTTCTATGAATATTTTGTTGTCCTTCTATTGCTGCCAGAGCCATATCCTGACTGTGAGTTTTCAACAGATTGAATTCTTTGATCAGTAATCCTCCTATTTTTTCTTCATTGAATTGATTCAATTTTGATTTTCCTGGAGATATATTTCTCTACGTTAAACCCAAATATGAAGTAGGTACATATGTCAAATAAAAAAAGATTCAGAATTATCAAGAGAATGATAAATATCGAATATCGAATAAGAAAGAAGGATTATGTACAGGCTTTGTGAAAAACCCTGTATATATTAAATAAGGTTTTTTTCAAAAATTTGTTTCGAATCATAAATCTTTTGTTCGAAACTCTTTTATACACAGTTACACAATGAAAGTTCATGAGGATAGGAGTGAATTTAATCAATCCCCTGTACAATTACTTGTCATAAGTTGAACCTAGTGCTGAGGCTTTAATGAATGACAGTTCTATCAGTTCAATAGAGATGTATGTAGGTATTACCTTAGTTTTTACAAGGCTTCAGTGACAGTGACAAGAAAGTAGGTTATTTCATATTTCTTGAGATTAGTCGAATTCACCCCTGAGCTACATTAATAGTAGTTATAATGAGCTAAAAAGATGTATTGGGAAATTTTGAATTCTGTATGAATCCAAAACTTTTTCCATTCCCACTAGAGATATTTTTTTCACGAAAAAAATAACAATTTCCACGCTAAGAATTTGAATACAGTGTTTTCACTCAAAAATGGTGGACACCAATTTTTTTTAGTGCATATCAACTGAAATAGTTCATGAAAAATGCGAATGAGGAATCCAATAGGTATTACAAGAGATAGATTCCATTCGTGCAAGATTTGAGTGACAGCTGGCAAATATTGATATTCCACTAAATTCTCCATGTGTCCTTCAATCGACATCGACACTACAAGTTACAGAGTTTTAATTCCATAACGTTGGTCAAGTTTTTTTTTCGATGCTATATTCATTCATAAAAGCTCCGGCCTATGCATGATATATCCACAGGAAATGAAAAATCCCCTACATTTTAGAGCCTTTGTCTCCTTACGCTGTACTTCTTCCTTCATGCTTCTTTAATAGGTACATGATTCTTTCCTCCACTCAATTCACATCCTCAGCATAATTTAGAAATCGCAGTTGGACCAATTCTTAGGGTGGTAATTGAGGACTGTTTTGTCGAGTGTTTAATTAATTTTGAAGAGTTCCACTGAAACAATGATGGTGATAATAATATGTTCAATTGAAGCTCATAGCTTTTATGAATAGTTTTCACTGAATGAATTCAATTTGTGTTTTGTGGCATGGAATTTCCACCTTCTTTTTCAGAATACTGGGGGGAAAGTAAAGAAGTTATAGAATGTAAAACCACGTGACTTCATCATTTTTGCCAAAGATATTGCGCAATATTTGAACAGTCATTTTTCAGAAATGTAACTTGAGAGCGACTCAGATAACTATACTTCATTCACTTTTATTTTAGCAGTCGGTTGGCCATGGAAATTTGACACATTTCACTCTGCATAGTACGAAAATGTGGGGTTATGTCGCTTATCAGAACATTGTTGGGTTTTAAATCAACGCTATGTTGCCCGTTCTACGAAAAAGTTTCTGTTATAACGTATTTTATCACAATGTCGAATCTCTTCGGAAAATATGTGACGAACATAATCGAAGTTTATACAAACTGTTTGAAGGTATACCAAATCCAGTTATTTGCATGGAAAATACAAGAGATCAGTATAATGTCATAATATGCACAAGCTTGAGGAGAATTAATGTTCGTTATCTTCTTTGGCTTACATCATTTGTAGATTTCAAAAATAATAACTCGAAGATGAAATGCATATGATGCAGTGATTGGGAATGGGTATCTCCCGAAGGAATTAACAGATAATTACAAGAATGTTAAATTCTTCAACAAAAATCATCTTGCATCAATGGAAGTAAAAGGAATTGAAGGAAGTTTCAAGTTAAAATGAACTTCATCTTTGAACAAAAATTTCACATGAATAAACAAGTAACAGGGTAACTTGCGCGTATTTGTGGCTATTCATCTTAATGAATTGATGTAATAATAATAATTATAGGTATTTATTAGTACCTTAAGACATTTACATTGTATAGGACAAGTGAAATGAAAAATAGAAAAATCCATTTTAGGGAACTTATTCTCCGATGACATTTATCGAAAATCCTGTAGTAAACTTTTCGCATTAATTCACTCAAACATAAAATTCTCAAATGCCACCACTTTTTTTGGGTCTCCCAATAGAAGAAAATTCTTTGTCATCCTTTTCATTCACAATCTTTCTGATTGTGGAAATATCCAGCTGAAATATATGTCGTTTAGATTCAGATGAAACATTATATAAATTCTCTTACATTGAATATGTTCGCTACCGTCTGACGTATTGTGGATTTTGGAATATCAGGGTGGGTATAACTATTTGAATGAGCGGACCTGAATTCTAAATAGCACTTTCTGAAACCCTGTCAATTTTTTCAGTCACTTTCGACATTTTCGAATTTTCGTAATAAAAATTGATATTAGTTGTGGCAACGGCGTTATGACATTAACGACATTTCATGAGTGCCAACCTAACGTCGTTCTAGTTACAAAAACTTGAGAAAATTATTTCATGGCCAACCGACTGCTAAAATAAATTTGAATGAAGTATACTATCAGCTTTCTGATATCTAATTATTTTGGAAAAAGAGATCAGGGATCCTTGAAGGTTTTTTCTCGAATTCTTATAGGTTTAGAAATTATCTCAGTGAGCATCGAATTTGGGACAGCCTGTACAGGGTGGGCAAAATTCATTGGGATTGAACGACAGCTCTGATGTAACATCAAGAGCTAGAGAAACATGGATGGCACATTTCTGATCCTCGATTTTCAAAAGACGGATAATAGCCAAAATCTCATCACTCTATCTTCTTTTGTTTTCAAGTTAGGTATAAGTGAAAAACTTAAAAAACTAAAAAAGTTTCAATGATATCGAAAAGCAAATTCTACTTTTTCATCTAGAATTGGAGAAGTCAAAGTTTTTTTTTTAGGTCAGCCACTTCAGAGATATAGTAGTAACTTTCATTTTTTTTTTAAATATAAACCCTATGTTATTTTTACATGATCCAGTCACTCATTTTTTCCTGATTCAGAATATATACATAGACCACGTCGTGTCCCTAATTCGGTCCTTTCATTTGAATAAAAAGTGTAGCACTTTTCTACACTCGATTTTAGTATTCGTTTGCTGATTGAATTTACACCAGTGTAGAGGAGGTGTAGTTTATCTACATCTCCTTTTGACCATGTGTAGATGGTGTAAATCAAATCGAGTGTAGAAAAGTGCTACACTTTTTGCAAACGAAAGGACCTACTGTTAATTCAAAACTAGTTCAGTCAAGTTGGCAAGACAATTTCATTGATAATATGAGAATGAACTTTATGCTGCTTGTGTCAGGCTAGTAAGGGTCTCGACACATAGGCTTTGTCTTTAGTTTATTTTTCAGATATTAATATTGTTGTAGATTTCAAAGAATGAACCTCATTATTATTACTAATATGAAAGACTTTGAAGATCACTTTCATTCCGGACATTTAGGAGGTTGAAAAATTTTCCAATATGGAATGCATCACTTTCAAGAAATTTTATGAACGTGGATTCAAATGAATCCACCTATTCAACTAGTAGATAATCTAAATGCTAGTTCCACAGTCTTTTCGAACACCTTAACAAATGAAGACGGCTATGATAGTACTGGTATAGGTATAAATATTCGTATTAATCATGAAAATTCTCATAATTTCCTCATTTTCCCTAGCATTTTCTCGAATAACCGGAATCTAAGTGACCTTCAAAGTCTTTCATAACCTTACCCAACATATAAGAATGAAGTTCATTATAATATTATCAATGAAAATGACCTACCAACTTGACCGAACTAGTTTTTCAGTTTTTTTATTGGAAGAACAATTAGAGACACGATTTATATTATATACTCTGAATCAGAAAAAATATAGGACTGGAATATGTTGAAAAATATAGGGTTTATATTTGAAAATATGAAAATTACGTCACTGAAGTGGCAGACTGAAAAAAATCTTTGATCACGCCACTAAAAATGAGTTTTCACTTATAACTTGAAAACAAAAGAAGATAGAGAGATGCGGTTTTGACCATTAACAATATTTTGAAAATCGAGGTCGGAAACGTGCAATTCAATTTTCCCTAGCTCTAAAGGTTATAGAGCTGTCATTCAATCCCATCGAATTTTGCCCACCCTGTATTCTGTTAAAGGTCAAGTGCAAACAACTTTCAACAAGTTTCTGCTGCTTGAGATGTCCGAATTTCGTTCAATGTCAATGTCCAATAGTGTTTGCCAAAGTGTTTCACCCAATATTTTTTCTAATTTTGAATAGTATGTGACTCTTTTCAAATTTAAAATACCAAAAACGTTTATGCAAGCTCCCTCGCAGGTTCATCCTCTCAAATCGTCTGGTGAATATTTTTTACTTCGTTGCTATGGAAGCGAGTTTCATCAACAGTTGCGAAATATTTCATTTTTCGTAACTAGTTTAAGTTATGTTAAAAAAAGAAGAATTCGTTTTTTCCAATTTTGACATATAAATTGACACTTTTGAATACTTATTGACGTTTTGAAACGTTTCATTTTTCGTAACTAGAAAAGATGAGTATAATATTTCGCAACTTGGGATGAAACGATATTTGTTTCCATAGTAACGAAGTGAAGAAAAAATTTCTCCGAATTCAGAAGACGATTTGAAAGCAATCTTTTAATTTGAATTCAAATAGTCACATAATATTAAAAATCCGAGAAAACATGGAGTGAAACACGTTGGAAACACTTTTTTTCGTAACTTGCGTTCTCGCATCTCTCTTTCTCCAGAAATACGCTAGTTACGAAAAATAATGCTTTTCCCAACTGCTTGAACAGATAACTAATTCTGCGCCACAGCCTGTAGCTAATAACTCCTACTACTTCTAGATTTTTTGAGGGCAGAAATACCTTTCAAAGAAGTTGTCCTTATACATCAGGTTGTTCCTGTTGGCAAAATTTTTTGAAGCAAACTTGAATTACTCTAAGCACAACCTAAAAATATTTTCGAATAAATCGGATGCCCCTCAAAGGAGGAATGGAGGTTGACTTCAATTTTTATTTTTTAAATGGGACACACTATGTTCAGTAGCGTTTCTCAATGGTCTTGAACTTCCTACATGCTTTTGTATACTTTTCACATAATTTATTATACCTACTTCAATAGTTTTCGAAATATTTGTCATTTTGACAAAAAATGATATCTGTAGAGGATATGCAATTTAATTATAATTCACGAATCCTTGCACATACCAATGACAGCTTTACATGGATTGAAAGACAAGATTTCATAGAATCATAGCTAGCTATAATAATGTATCTCCATCATATGAACTGTCCACAAAAAGACTATCAACATGACGAATTTCAAATCGATTTATCTTTATTTTTTCAAATGCAATGAATATTTTGTTTTTTCATCATTGAAATAACTGTTCATTTGATAAAAATGGAAGTAGAATGAAGAATGAATAGTTATATTAGTCATCATCGAACTAACTATTCATTCTACTTCACTTTTTATCAAATGAATAGTTATTTCAATGGTGAAAAAAAAGATAAATAGACTTTTTGTGGTCACTTCATACGCTGGAGATGCTTTATTATAGCTGTCTATGATTCTTTGTAATCTTGTCTTTCAATACAGGTGAAGCTGCTATTGGTATGTGCAAGGGTTCGTGAATTATAATTAAATAACATAGCCTCTACAGGTAACATACTTTTAGCAAAATACCCAATATTTAAAAAACTGTTGAAGGAAAAATATGTGAAGAAACTTTGATGGTTACGCTTATATCGTCCGCTGTGGCACTAGTGGGACACCCTGTATATCTTTTTTTATTGGATAAAACATCAATATCTTCAACACATCAAGGAGTTAATTGTCATCAAAATCGAGCAATAATATACTGATTTCCATAATAATATATTGACCTGCTCCAGAATCTTTCTTGAATTTCAATAGATTTGTCCCTAAGGAAATCCCTGAATGAGTTGAAGCATTATACAGGATGAGCCTTCGACTCGTACAAATATTTCAACAGTAGATTCTTGAGGTGAAAAGAAATTTTTTTTCCGAATCAGCCCTGATAAAAAGATACAGCCGTTTAAAGATTTAATAATGAGCTATGCCACAAAACAGAAACAAAATTCCCTTCAGAATAAAAAGCTAAATCTATGACACTACACATTCTTCAAACAGAGTTGCATTTAGCCAATATCACAGATATTTTTCATTTTTGGACATCAAATTACTCGAAAACGGCGCATTATACGAGTAAATAGGAAGAATACTTTTATTTTACAATACGTTCAAATATTCATTAGATTGCGTCCAAATTAGTTTCAACAGTTGGATTCTTTGACTTTTCGGTATTTTTATGGTACGTAATGGTCATAATGTAAACTGGAAGACGTGGGTGATATCTTGTGTTCGGAAAAGTTTCATTAAATAAATGAAAAACTATATTCCGAAATTTATTTCATTCGATTCAACCATTTGTGAGAAAGAACTAAAATTGAATTTTTTCATGGTTTTTCAACAGCCTGTATCTTTTAAACCGAGCCGATTCGCAGAAAATGGTTGAAGATAAAGTGTTTCTTTTGACCCCAAGAATCTACTTTTAGAATATTCGAACGAGTCAAAGACTCACTCTGTGTATACTGAATGGTTGCAGGAAAATCCCCAATGCCCTTTAGTTTCACCCACCTGATGAAACTCAGTCGTATATGTTGAGTAAAAAAGGTAAATGAAGGGACTCAAATTGATTTAAGTCGTTTCCTAAGTATCTACCTACTTGGAATAAGTCAATACCAATATGCAAAAAAACTCTCATATTACGTATCCCTTTGACTCCGAATCAACAGCTTCAAAGCAAAAGCAAGAATGAAAATTGAGTAGGTTCATATTCTTCCTTTGCGATTTATTTAAGCAATATAGATCTAGTCGAATTCTACCCGTTTTATCGCTCAATAAAAACATCCTCCCTCATTTTATGATAAAACATATACTTTCCTTTATTGACATTTATTTCCACTTTGGAGTAATTCAATGCACTGCGTTGCTAGTTTACGTCTTCTTATCAACAATTTGAATAAATTTCCCACCAGAACTGACGATTGATGGAAGTCGAATATTGGTTTGTACTGTTTCATTGAGTTCGATCGGAAATATATTATTCCATAACAAAGAATCGTATTTGAAGAATTGACAGTGATTTTCCTTCCTTTTTTCTTACACTCTGAAAATTCGTTTATTTACATGAGTTTTGAAATTTCTCACTTTTTCCTCGTGGAACTTACATAAATTTTCGATGAAATATTGATTATATCAAATCCTTAGCCTCTGCACTTTCGAGCAATTCGATATTATAGGATGGTAAAGAGTTCATACAGGGTGTTTTCAAAGGTTATGCTTTTTTTGACAGAAGAACTCGTTTAACCAAAAATTGTCCATATAAAATATCCAAGATGGCTGAGATACAACCCCTAGAAGTTCGACAAAAGGTGACTCCGGCATCGCAAAAACGTAACAAAAAATAAACATATGGCTGGACAATGAATGGTTCAGTTCTAAGTTCATCGGATTAGATGCATCAGGTCACTTTTGAGAGAATCATAATTGTTGTATCGTGCAATTTAGGGTGAAAAAAAAATGTTGAAAATCGAGACTTCTTGAAAGTGTTTATGTCAGTTATGCTGAAAAAGTGCTATGATGTTTCTTTATTTCATCCCATTTTTACGACTATTGTTGGAATGTTCGAAAAAGAAGATTGTGATGCGCATTGTGAAAAAATTCGTGAATGATTTAGACGAATTTTATTACTGAGTAGTGAGATTTTGAAGTATTATTCTATTTTTCACATTTGTGTCCTAAGTATCTTCTGTCGGTTGGTATCGAAATGAGCCATTTCATACAATCGTGTAAGTTACTAAAAAATAATGAGAACAATTCGGCAATCATATGTGTACATTTTAATTACCACGTAAATATCGAACGAGCCAATATCCTAAACGAAACCACATGGTCGAATCAGGAGTTAAGTTTTTTCCCACTGCTTTCCGATAATTCAGCTAATAAACGGTCTAGGGTCGTATTAGGATCTATTTCAGTAATCATTTTCAAGTTTTTTTCAACATTGTCATTTTCAATTAACCAGTTCTACCGTCTGTGGAAAAAAAGCCTCATCTTCAAATACACCCTGTATTAATGGAGGTCCCAGAGAAGTAGAAACATCCAAGTGCAACTGTAGACCGGTTTCGAAATCATTTTCAGTACAGTATAGCTGAATCTTCCGAACACATTTCTGACATTCATCGATCTGAGATTATTGACTAAATGTCAGATAAAAAGTGACGTGTTCCATCTGGGAAAATCAACTTTTTGTCGTTTTTGCATCGAGTGAAATGACGAAGAATTTTGGAACACCCTGTATATCAAAAATCAGGGATTTTAATTCTACTCGAAACTCATCCGGAAGATCTCAGTGACCTATTTGAAAAATTTCAGGCTTCATAAATTGCCTTTTCTTTACTTCTAAGTTTTTTTTTTGGAAATTTTTTGTTGTAATATATCCGAAAGTATCAGAAACAAGGAAAGGGAAGTTCTAGATGAAAATACTCAGATAGGGATAAAAAAGTGAAAAAGTTATAATAAATTTGAAATAACGAAGTTTGTAGTAGTCTTTCGTATAAGCGGCAACGTCGTAACATTGAAAATATTTTAGTCAGATAGATAAGAAGCGTAAACCTTATTACTTGAATTCTCAGAACAATCCTCTATGATCCTTTCTCCGTAAACTTGAACCATCTTAGGCACTTTCATACGTAGAATCTACTGACAAAAGATTTTTCTCCAATTCAAAAAAAAAAACAAATTCAATAAAAGTTTGCATTTAAAAAAATGAAAATTCACCTAATGATGCGAAATGAAAACTATTTTGAGTTCATCAGCGGATTCTACGTAAAAAAGTACCTGCAGAAGGTTGAAGTTTCAGATTTTCAACTTCAATGACAAAAAGGTTATGAGAACTTTACGAAATTGTCAAACTCAAAAACGAAGTATCGTAGGAGGCTGCGGTTTTCATCATTCTTTGTTTCTCCCAAAATGGGCTCGGAATCCATTTTCTTCTAGATGCTATAGTTCTCGAGATCCTCTCAGTAGACAACGTATGCTTCTGGTTTCTAGCACTTCCTAGACTGGATAGGTATAAGCGTTGAAAGAAGTCCTTGACACGATATCTTCATTTGTCTCGAAGATATAACCAAATTTTGATATTTTGGCGATTTCGTAAATTTGTTATACAGGGTGTCCCAGACGCCGACGTCAAGCCGAAAAAAGCTGATAGACCAAGTCATGATAGTTATCGAGAAAATATTAAAAAAAATCTAAATTATGTATTTTAAAAATTATTGCCATATTAAAAAAAACGAGAAAATCTACACACTTTGATGTTTTTTTAACTCCCGTTACTACAAATCTTTATTTATTTACAATTTTATTTTTATTATGTAATCTTGACTAGTGCTTCTGTAAGCTCTCGCCAAAAATTCAAAGGTAACTACGCCAGCTTGGAAGAAAATTACACTTTTTGCCCAAATAAGTATGCAAAATTAATACTTCGCCACATTTAAACTGGCTGTACTGAAAAAAAAATGTACTACGCTAGTTGGGCAAGTTACCTTAAAAGTTGGCGCATTTAATGAGGATTCCAAAATATTATGACATTTGCTAGAAAATTTGACAATTAGACTTGGACAATTTTTTTTTGTAAAAAAACCCAATTTCAAACAAAATTTTATTACTAGATTTGACTACTAGATTCTAGTTTGAGTAACACGGAGAAGTGTAAGCGAGACAGAAATCGTATTTCCAGGTAGTTCAGGGCACCGCAGGCCAATCAATGACTCATTCTTATTTGGTTCCAACCAACCAAAACCAATCCTTAACTTAAAGCAAATCAGAATGAGTCATTGATTGGCCTGCGGTGCCCTGAACTACCTGGACATACGATTTCTGTCTCGCTTACACTTCTCCGTGTCACTCAAACTAGAATCTAGTAGTCAAATCTAGTAATAAAATTTTGTTTGAAATTGGGTTTTTTTACAAAAAAAAATTGTCCAAGTCTAATTGTCAAATTTTCTAGCAAATGTCATAATATTTTGGAATCCTCATTAAATGCGCCAACTTTTAAGGTAACTTGCCCAACTAGCGTAGTACATTTTTTTTTTCAGTACAGCCAGTTTAAATGTGGCGAAGTATTAATTTTGCATACTTAGTTGGGCAAAAACTGTCATTTTCTTCCAAGCTGGCGTAGTTACCTTTGAATTTTTGGCGACAGCTCACAGAAGCACTAGTCAAGATTACATAATAAAAATAAAATTTGAAATAAATGAAGATTTGTAGTAACGGGAGTTAAAAAACTATCACAGTTTGTAGATTTTCTCGTTTTTTTCAATATGGCAATAATTTTTAAAATACATAATTTAGATTTTTTTTAATATTTTTCTGATAACTATCATGACTTGGTCTATCAGCTTTTTTCGGCTTGACGTCAACGACTGGGACACCCTGTATATATTGTTCATTTTCGAAAATATCTGAAAACTTTCCACAGGCACTTTTTCACAGGGGATACGACATTATATTCATTGTTTTTAATACTTTGTACAAAAAAGAACAACTTCGTCATTTCAAATACATACAAGTATATACTTTCTTTGATCTCATAATATAGGTACAAAAAATCAGCTTTTCAAAAATATATATATGTCGATGTATTACTCACATCTTCAAGGCAAAATCAACATAAAAGTGAAATAGTCACTAACTATTGAGTCTCACATACATTATTCTTTGAGTGCAGAAGACATAGAATACTTCAATACATTGTGATAGTAAAGGTCATAGAATGAGATGAATATTTTGCTATAGATTATTTCTAAAAAGAAGGTGGTAACCCAAGGACCTATTGCGTGGCCAGAAAGATCACCAGACCTCAATCGTGTGGAATTTTTCATATGGGGACATGTTAAAAATAAATTTCTCAAGACTCCAGTCCTGAATATGGCTGATTTAGGGCAGAGAGTCAGGAACGCCATCAGAGACATTTACGCGTTTAATACAGCGAGTTCTGTTAGAAAAAGATGATGGTACCCAATTTGAGAACTTTTTACTAGTTAGGTATATTAAAATTGATGATAGAAATTTTGTCGATGTTTATTCAAATTCAGAGTAGCATAAGTTACATGATTGTATTGAAGTTATAAATGTTGCAGCTAACAAATGGAATTCTATAAACAAAATGTATCACAGATCACAGAAACAAATTGTTTCTGTGATTTGTGGTAGGTATTTCGTATCATAGAGATGGAAATTTTTGGGAGTGGATATTTTTGTGGTTAGTAATTTCATAGAATTCTGTCATAAATGAATTTCACTAAAATGGTGATTTGCATAGAGTAAAGAAATAATATACATAGAGAGAGAGAGAGAAAGAAAGTAACTTTATTGAAAACTTTTCAAAGAAATGATATGTTGACATAGATATATATTATATATTTTGGAAAATCCATTTTTACGATCAAAACAACTATATCAACTATATTATTCAAAATAAAGAAGTTATTTTTTTCCACGCTTAGCAAACGACTTGAGAAAAAGTTGAATGTAGTGTCGTATTCCCAGTGAAAAAGTGCATGTAGAAAGTATTTATCGCATTTAGATATTTTCTGAAATAAGGAAGTTGTAGAACATTTTCGAAATTGACAAAATATAAAAATTTGGCAATATCTTCAAGACAAATGAAGATATTGTGAAGTGGTTTTCACTTATGGACTTTTCACGAAAATCGTGACCATCAGGACTCCTTTCTATGTTTTAACCTATCTAGTCTAGAAGTACCAGCAACAGCCAAAATCAAGTAATTTGGGATACCCTGTATAATAAATCGTCAGAATCACTCATATTCTTTTGTGTTAATTTGAAATTTCTCCTTCCAGGAAAAGAAATGGTGGATTATATCGCAGACTACTTGGAGAATATCCGACAGAGAAAAGTGTTCCCTAATAAAAAACCAGGATTTCTGAAGAAACAAATTCCGGACAGTGCCCCTGTGGAACCCCAGCCTTGGATAGAGATTTTCGAGGATGTAGAAACAATCATAATGCCCGGTGTGACGCATTGGCAGAGCCCTTATATGCACGCATATTTTCCAGCTTTAAATAGTTATCCATCAATTTTAGGAGAAATGCTCGCTGATGCAATCAATAGTCTAGGATTCACATGGGTGAGGGCCAAGTGGCTACTTATATCGTTTAATAGTCTCGTGTATATTGTTTACCTTATTGATTTGACCTGAGCCAAATGAGGAAAATTGTAATCCATTTAAGGTTGGGATTAGAGAGTGAAATTGGTTCATATATGAGTATAAAACACTCTCATTAGGTATCAGAATATTCACACTGACCCAAAATAACGGTCTTATATCATGTATTTAACTTTTTCTCGAACAGCAGGTTCATAACTCATTCATTTAAATTAATCGAAAATGGCATGTACGAGGATAGATAGAAAAATTCTTAGCCTTCTATAGAACCAAACAAAATGTCAAAATATTTTGTTTTTGAACATATTCTACTCTTAATTGGATATATATATTTGCGTTGCGTTGCGAACCTGCAACGTCTCTAGACCTTTAAAAACATGTTTCTTCTTGCTCTGCAAACCAGACCTCCACAGCTTTTATTACCTCCTCGTTGAAAGAAAATTTACGACCTCTTAAATTTTTTATAAGTTGAGGAAAGGTGTGATCGTAGGATAGAGCCAAATCTGGTGAATAAGGGGGGTGTTTAAGTAATTCAAAACCTAAACCACGAATTTTCTGCATGGCAACATGAGATTTGTGTGCAGGGGCGTTGTCCTGCAAAAACAAAACACCTTTGGATAGCTTTCCGCATCTTTTCTTTTCAATTTTTTCCCGTAGAGTGTTCAGTAATGTCGAATAGTAATTTCCGGTTATTGTTCTACCCTTATCCAGAAAATCAATCATGATTACTCCATGGCAATCCCAAAAGCTGAAGCAAGAACTTTTAAAGCAGATTTTTGGGCACGAAACTTCTTGGAGAACAAGAGTGTCGCCATTCCATCGATTGTTGCTTTGTTTCTGGATCGTAGAAATGTACTCAAGTCTCATCCATAGTAAAAATTCGGTTTAAGAAGTCTACATCGTTTTCAAATCGAGCACAGATCGAACGCGATGCATCTACCCTTGCACGCTTTTGATCAACATTTGGGGATTCATTTTGCAGCAATTTTTCTCGTGTCCAAATTGACGTGAACTATATGATGAACGTGTTCGTATGAAATATTCAGTGTTTCAGATATCCGTTTCAGCCCAATTCGACAGTCTGATAAAATCATTTCTTTAAACTTTTTAGGGTTTTCACTCCCAATCTCTGAAACAAAATCAATTACGGTTTGCTCCTGCGTAAATTCTTGCACTGATTTGTCAGAAGCAAATCAACAAGAAAAAATTGTTGCCTGACAATGAACTGAAAATAAAGATCGTTGAAATTATAATTTTATGTTGTAACGTCTCGGAGTCTATATCAGAATGCTTCATCAGACGAAAATCAATTGACACTTCATTGTCAGGCAACAATTTTTTCTACTTGATTTGCTCCTGACAAATTAGTGGAAAAATTTACACAGGAGCAAATCGTTTTTCATTTTTAATTGATTTTGTTTCAGAGATTGGGAGTGAAAAGTTTATTAAGAAATGCAGAATCCTCCCAGAATAAATTTCAATCGATATCTGATAAAATCATGTCATGAACTGCATCGATATTCTCGGGGACTGACACACTAACTGGCCTTCCCGATCGGTCATCATCTGCAATGGAAAATTTACTCTTTTTGAAGCTTGCAGTCCAATATTCTACGGTCGCATACGAAGGACATTAATCACCAAGGGTATTAAGCATATCTTCGTTGATCTGCTTACCTCTTAACCCTTTTAAATACAGGTACGTGGTGATGGCTCGATACTCCAATTTTTCGATTTTCCCAATTTCGGTGGACACCTTCTTTCTTTTAATTTATTGCGTAACTCTGGTTTACTTTTTTGACCTCAAACTTCATACTGACAATTTTGGTGCCCAATCTTGAAAACAGTGCCCAAAAAAATTTTTAAATACGGCAATGAACCTTCTTTTTAAAATATTTTGAGACCTCTACATGCAATATACCGGAAACATCCTACTATTTTCTTATTTCAAATGGCACACCCAGTATATCTTTGCATCGTTAAATAGCTGATTTTATGGCAATTTCAACAGTCTTGGATGAAACTCAACAGTTTATGAGTAATCGGTATTGTCATGAAAAAATAGACGGAAAGTAAAACTTTTTCGAATATTTCTGCTGATGAGTGTGTTTTTCAAAAAAATCTTTGAAATTTCCAATTTTTCCATTATGTATTATTATAGTACTGTTTTCTATTTGGACTGAAAATCTACAGAATCTTCATGAGATGATCCTCAAGTTGCACTAATCGAATTCACAAAATCCAAGATTTTCAAATTATAACCTATAGGTATTATTATTTTACAGTGAAAAGAATGAGAGGGGGTGTACTAAAATAAGGTCTATAAGTACCTTAAATGAACTTGAAATAAGGAAATAAGTAGAAAAATTTGGTGATCACCGAAATTCTGAATATCTTAAAAATTCATAGATCTATTCACAATCAAGACAAGAAATTATAACCACCATGATTACTATCAAGTTATCGAGGAAATCCTGTTCAATTTTTCACCAAAGCTTTTTCCGGCTTTCCGGTCTTTCCTTCTTTTTTATGTATATATAACACTATTTCCCAGAAGTATTCACTGAACATTAGAGACCCGTTACTTTTCATTTTATGTAAAGATAATGATTTCTGTTTGGATCCGTTATAAACTGGAAAAAATGCTCATTGAATGTGGGATTTTTTAAGTCACACCTGCTCGTGCTATTTTTTCACACACTTTGTTCCGAACCATAAAAATTATAATTACACGTGTAATTTCTAGATACGTAAATCATAATAATGATTGATACAAATAGATAAACATTTCTCGGAAATTATGTAAAATTTTGAAATTTACACGTGGATATTATTACCTTGATGAGACATCTTCATTGATCTGTATATATTACTGATTCACCAAATTACCTAATTTCGAAATTTTCCGTGTTAATAATTGCTTGTGATTCGAATAACATTAATTAAGAACTTCTCTATAGACTGAGATATTTTTCTATAATGTAAACAAGTAGGTAATTATAAATAAACATTTTATATTCCGTTGTTTGGTGCACTTCTAATCAGGAGGATGGAAATGAGAGCTTCAAAAGAATCAATTTCGAATAGAACATTTTTCTTGTCTCTTTCAACTGATCCGAAAGATTTTGACCAGGTCATGGTCAACTTGGATGAGCGACCAAAAAATGTAGGGCTTTATCAAACCTTGGAATCCACAAAACGTTGGTATTAAATGTATTGCTCGCTTGTTCGTAGAAACAAGAGCGTTATTATGTTGCTCAAAAGTTATTTTTGGATTATTAGCTGAAAATGTTCAAAGGTTTGGTTGAATTTATAGAAGAATTACTTATCAAGAACTATATACCTATAAAGCTTGCAGAAAAATTGTTTAAGCATCACCAAATTCTTTTTTGTGAATGAAATAATAATAAATCACAAAGAATATCATAGATATCTTTATTCGTTTTCGATTTACAGGGCGTTTCTAAAGAAATGCTGTTTCGAATGTGCTTATTCTTCTAGATTCTGTTTGAGATTTACTAAGTGACATAGAAAACAGAAAACTCTATATTGGTTAAGTTATTGTAGAGAAATTTTATCATAATATGCAGGCCATCATCATGGTTTTCTCCGAAAGCAAGGTTCAACAAAGCAGTCGAACGATAAAATTCATATTAATTGGATGAATATAACCAAAAAGTAAGAAAAGACGTTCAATCCATCAATTAATTGTAGAAGTGTGGTTTCTGTGTAAACTCTTGAGTTCAAAAGGTAGGGGTGTACCTTCAATTTTACTTTGCGTCAGCAGAAACTTTTAATAATTAATTGACGAATAAAATGTCTTTTTCCAACTGTCACCACCTTGGAATTCGCACAAATACGAGCAATTTCTTACAGTTTGTGTTGTCAACAATATGCTGCATTCCCGGTGCAGTGAAAAAGTATTTCAATCGTTTTGTTTTTGTCAAGCAGTTAGGTTAACTTCGTAAATTTCAGTTTTTGCTAACCAACCATCATATGACCAAATCTGCTGTGATTACTGGCACACTAATTGTGATTGAAATTGCTGCATTAGAAAATGTTTGAAAATACAAAATGTGAAAAGAATTGTTGTGAAGCGAGAAAAATAAGAGGCCTCAAAAGATAAAAAAGACTCATAGGAAAACCAAAGTTCATGACGATTGGAAAGAAATTCATTATTTGTCAGTCATGTAATGATTTCATTCGTTATTCAGCTAATAGACCCAATATATTGGTGTAACAACTTACCGTGGCATTGGGAGTGTTATGACAAGGAAAGAAATTTCTTTGTCTGTAGAATTCCCCAAAAACCTCAATGATCTGATTAATTCTGGAGATTTATTTCTGATAGAATCAAGATAGGGCTACATTGACTCTTATATCTGATAGATGTAGGTCTACCCTAGATCTGTTAGGAATTTCTTCAATAGATGGCTAGACAGAGCACGGGATGTGGTCATTTTCAATCGAGGCTTCTCATTGAGAGATGGTTCTCCAGTCAAATTTTTTGTCATAAATTCATAAATACTGGGTGTTCTGATTTCTATGTCATTTAGTATAGTTCAATAATTCTAATATTCATCAAATTAAAATTTTCATTTCATAGAATGGTTGATTCCAGTGTTTATAAAAATCAGTTGTTGATATGATAATACAGCAGACGAATTAGACCTGGAAATAAATGTGAAATATTAAGGATACAAGGTGTCCCATATCGAAAACGAAAAACACAATAACTTCAAAACATATGATATTTTCAAGAAATGAATCTATGCTGGGAAATATCTTTAAAGCTCTATAACGAAACGTTTTACTTCAAATCAGACAAAAGTAAATAGAGAGTCAGTTAAAACTATTAAAAGTAGCACAAAAAATTTACATCTTCCTTATTAACTATTCGGCAAAAAAATGCTCGAATAAGCCGATTTTATTTTGAATTTTGTAACTTTTCATGTACTAGAATGTATTGATATTCAGTTAGCCTCTAGTCCAGTTTCATAAGAAAAATATTACGTTACCATAGCAACGAACGATAACTCCTTACAAGTGTAAGTGTGAAGTTCGAGGTCAAAAAAGTGAACTATAAAAAATAGAGTAACGCAATAAATTGAAAGAAAGAAGATGTCTACCGAAATTGTGAAAATCGAAAAATTGGAGTATCGAGCCATCATCAAGTACCTGTATTTAAAAGGGTTAAGAGCTAAGCTGCAGATTAACGAAGACATGCTTAATACCCTTGCTGATCAATGTCCTTCGTATGCGACCTTGAAATATTGGACTGCAAGCTTCTAAAGAGGTAAATTTTACATTGAAGATGATGACAGATCGGGAAGGCCAGTTTCTGTGTCAGTCCCCGAAAATATCGATGCAGTTCATGATATTATTTTATCAGACGGTCGAATTGGGCTAAAACGGATATCTGAAGCACTGAATATTTCATACGAACGCGTTCATCATATAGTCCGCGTCAATTTGAACATGAGAAAAATTGCTGCAAAATGGATACACAAATGTTTGAATGTTGACCAAAAGCGTGCAAGGGTAGAAGCATCACGTTCGATCTGTGCTCGATTTGAAAACGATGTAGACCTCTTAAACCGAATTGTTACTATTGATGATACTTGGGTACATTTCTAGGATCCAGAAACAAAGCAACAATCGATGAAATGGTGATATTCTGGTTCTTCAAGACCTTTTCGTGTCCAAAAATCTGCTGGAAAAGTTATTGCTTCAGTTTTTTGGGATTGCCATGGGGAATCATAACTGATTTTCTGAATAAGGGTAGAATAATAACCAGATATCACTTTTCGACATTACTTACCACTCTGCGGGAAAAAATTGAAGAGAAAAGACGCAGAAAGCTATCTAAAGGTGTTTTGATTTTGCAGGACAACGCCCCTGCACACAAATATCATGTTGCCATGCAAAAAATTCGTTATTCAGGATTTGAATTACTAGAACACCCACCTTATTCACAAGATTTGGCTCCATCCGACTGTCATCTCTTTCCTCAACTCAAAAAAAGTTTAAAAGGTCGTAAATTTTCTTTCAAGGAGGAGGTAATAAAAGCTGTGGTGGTGTGGTTTGCAGAGCAAGAAGAAACATTTTTTTTGAGAGGTCTAGAGACGTTGCTGCACAGAGGTTCGCTGTGATAAATGTATCCAATTAAGAGGAGAATATGTTGAGTAATAAAATATTTTGACATCGAGATTTTGTTTGGTTCTATAGTAGGCTAAGAATTTTTCAATATATTCTCGTATACCTACCTGATTAGCGAGTTTTGTCATACACCCACAGTGCCTGCGGGTGAAAAATATCCACCTTGAAAAATTCAACAATTCGAATTATTTTACAGGCTTCTAGTCCTGCTTGCACAGAACTCGAAATGGTAGTTATGAACTGGTTGGCAAAAATGATTGGATTACCCGAGCATTTTCTCCATAAAACATCAGGACAAACTGGAGGTGGTGTGATACAGGTACGTATTAAAAAATGCATGTTCACGAGATATAGTTTAGGCTTAGGTTTTTGAAAACGAAACACATGGGATAACAGGTAGAAGGATTTACTTCGAGAAAATACGATTTTTGATTCAAGGGGGACAACTTTTGAAATCAAATTCAGGGTAGAGGAGGGATAAGGTAAGTAATGCCTCATTTGAAAGGGCTTTCTATTCAGAGAATATTTGATTTTTGTCATTTAGTCTATTCGAAATGTTTCCATTTGAATTTCAAACAACATTGGTTTCCCCTTTTAGCATGCTGTGTAAATCAATCGAATTTTACTCATTTACTCTGTGAATTTGATGATGAATCTGCTTTACGGCTCCCACACTTGTTTTTCTTGAGGAATGAGGAAATTTATTCCAATTTTTTTGCCAATGAATTAACTACTGTTACTTGAATTATTAATGACAGAATCAAACAGTAATATTTTGATGTCTCGTATATGGTTAACGATTAGCATCGTAACCACAGAATAAATTAATATAAATTTGATTGATTCACACAGCATGTTCAACGAAATGACAAGTACTGTATAAAACTAAATTTTAATATATCGAAAACGAATGGATTTAATGAAAAAAAATATGATGTAAGTACAGGGTTGGCAAAATTCGATGGAATTGAATGACAGCTGTGTAACCGTGAGAGATGGAGGGATGCGGTTTTGGCCATTAACAATCTTTTGAAAATCGAGGTCGGAAATGTGCCATCCATTTTTCCCTAGCTCTTACAGTTAAAGAACTGCCATTCAATCCCATCGAATTTTGCGCACCCTGTACTCAGAATAGAAAGGTCCTTCAAATGAGGTATCATTTACCCCATCTTACCTATTCAAAATATAGGGGTTGGGATTGTTACACTAAGGGTTGAAGCGATATGGTCGTAAATGTAATATTGAATCATCAATAGATTTGTCACAGCATTTTCTCGAAGAAAAAAATCATTTTTCTAACATGGAGACTAAAATTCAAAGAACCAAACTGTAGACCGATTTATTGTCCCTCATCGGTACAGTGCAGTGTTACACATCTCAACCTGTGGATGGTGTCTTTAAGCGAAATTGTAGGGACCATATCAGCCGAAAAATTTCTATTTACATTAATTCTGTGACTATTTTCAGCCCACGGCTAGCGAAGCAACGTTGGTGTGTCTTCTTGCTGGTAGGACCAGAGCACTCAAACACTACAGAGCCCTATATCCTGAAGAGACGAACATAACCAACAGATTGGTCGCATACTGCTCGGATCAAGCACATTCAAGCGTTGAAAAAGCTGCATTAATAGGATTAGTTAATATTAGGTTCATCGAAAGTGATGATAAATTATCAATGAGGGGGAATGCACTTCAAGAAGCAATCACCAGTGACAGAAAAGCAGGTCTTCTTCCGTTCTATGTGAGTTGGTTCGACTATTTACCGTTTAAATATATCAGTGTGAGTCTTGAACAGTGAATCAAAGATTTTTTTGTTGTGAAATATGATCGGACAGGTCGATACATCGTGATGAAAAAAAAAATTTGAAGATCTTAACAGAATTAGAAATTTTTTAACAAATTAGAGAAAACACACTTGAGAAAGATTTTCCCTATTTTTCTAATGGGCTTCCCCATAAGATGTTTCGAGAAAAATTTCTCCTGTTTTTTTCAGTTGATATACAGAGAAATCTTTCAGTTTGAAAAAACACGCTAGTAACATAATTAGGTTCTTCTTTTTCCTTCAATACCTAAAGGTTCATGAACGTAAGTTATAAAATGATCGAAATTTAAAAAAATTGTGTCAATTGCATGAGGAGTTCTGCCCCATGGAAGGTTTCTTCAACAATTGTTGCGGAAATAGGATGACTCTGAACTAATTGTTTCCCATGAGAAATGAGTTGATTCCTCCTCTGAAATAAGAAGATTTTCCCAATTACTTATTTGTACGAGGAATCCGATAGATATTCCAGCCAATTAATTTCCAAGAATATGGTTCAGGATTTCGCTATATCCTATTTATCTGCCCGGTGTTGGAAGATAAAAAGTATAAAATCCAATCAAGGGGTACATCGACTGACGCAGCTCAACTGAATTGAAATAATAATTATGGATTTCGCATGGATGTTAATTCGATTTCTTCTTCCAATTCATACAAATTCGAAAAATTATTTTTGTACAGGTTGTGTCACGGGTAAATGGAAATACACTGCTCAACATAATTGATAGGGATCACCGACCACATAACATTTCTAAAATATTTTTCCTTGAATTGCGACTTAGAAGTCTGAATTTTATTTACTTTGGAATCGATACATGTTAATATGCACACGGTGTTCTACGACGACATAGATTTCTCCATATACAGAGGGATTATAGTTCTTTACAAATTTGTGGCAAGAAAACGGCAGAAATTTTTTTGTATGCAACTGAACTGGTGTAGGTAGTTTAACCTATACATTATCAGTTTAAGAGCTGGAACAAACGCAACAACGTCATCTAAGACAAATAATGCACATCAGATGGTTCCACAAAGTTTCGCAAGTCTTGCAACGCGCGAGTTGTACAACAATTGAGACTCAAGTAACGAGGGCCCGACACAGATGGAGCGGCTACATTCTGAGGATGCAAGACACAAGACTCCCCAAAATAGCTCTGTATGGCGAATTGAAAGAGGGAGTTTGGAAACCAGGAGGCCAGTATAAGCGGTTTAAGGATATACTACATCAATCTCTAAAATTAGTTAATGCCAATCATAACTGGGAACAACTAGCGTTAGACAGATCACAGTGGAGGTCTTTGGTACACAGTTATAATGAAGACTCGAGAAGAATACAGTGTCAGCTAGATCTGGTTGGTGACTATCCATGCCCTGAGTGTGGGAGGATCTGTAGGTCACTGTTGGGTCTCTTCAGTCACAGAAGGGCATACAGTCGCAATTAGCCTTAAGAAATCATAAGTCTGTTCGCACCGTTTTTTTTGTCTTTTTGTAGATTTATTCCCGGTAACGGAATGCAGCCATGAATGAATGAATGAATATCAGTATTTTTTTCTCAGAACAATAACAAATAAGTATATCACGACAAAAGAAAACTTTCAAAATATTTCAACTATTATTGAGTGTTTCTATTTTGATACAATTTGAAATATATTTGGATATTTTTAGGTCTGCGCGACTTTAGGTACAACTGGAGCCTGTGCGTTCGATAATTTGCAAGAAGTCGGAGAGGTTTGCCAAAAAGAGAAACTTTGGCTCCATATAGATGCAGCATACGCAGGATCAGCGTTTATATGTCCAGAATTCAGAGGATGGCTTAAAGGGGTGGAATATGCAGATTCCTTGGCTTTCAATCCATCCAAGTGGCTCCTGGTTAATTTCGAATGCACGGCAATGTGGTATGTACCTAATAGATCATACGAAGATTAAATTACAGTTCTCGTAACTGCTGATATACAGTGTCTCCTTATGAAAGAGTACCCCTCTTAATAACTCTCGACTCCCATGCAAAATCAGAAAATAAATCCAAAAAGAAGTTAACTTTGGTTCGTAGGGAAACATTTTATATATGGTTGGTCTCAATCGATTTGTATCAACCCTGTTAGGGTGATGGCAGCAAACCCTCTTAAACGAGAAGGGGGGATTGGTGACATTTTGTTTTGAAGGTAATTCCAAAGAGTATCAACAAAAGGTTTGATTTTGCCGATTTACAAGGGAAGATCGAATGCATGGAATTTTAACCTTGAAGTGAGGAGACGGTACGCGCCAGCCATACTGCGCCCAGATTCACTACAGTCAAACGAGAATCTGGGCGACCAATCAGATTGGGACTTGGGAACAGAACGAACATCTGCTTTCGTTTTCGTCCCTTCCACAAAACCAGGGAACATTCAAGGGCATTGAAACGCAACCGGCCAAAATGATAGAGTGAATTCTCTTGTTGATACTCTTTGGTAACTCGATGGCCTTTTCAAGAAGCCCTACACTGCACCAAACAATCAACAAAAAAGAGTAGAACGATCACAACATCAATAAAAACATAAAAATAATGAAAAATTTCTTACTTTGAAAGATTTTCAAAGTGTTGTTCATTATTTTGTACTTTAAATGTCCACAGAAGAAAAATATGAAATCGTAAAATCTGGGGAACATGGTTGACGTATAATTGACCCTTTTCTACCAATCCATTTTTCTTGGAAATATTCAGTGAGCCATTGCGATTGATGAGGTGGAGCTCCATCTAGTTGGAAATGAATGAGATCTTCTTGTAAAAGCAAGAGGACGGAAATATTATTTCAAATTTAGTGGAGCAATGGCTCACTGATAATTTCCAAGAGGAACAGATTGATAGAAGAGGGTCGATTGAATAGTCACCATGCTCCCCAGACTTGAGACCTTCAGATTTTTTCCTCCGAGGACATTCAAAATCGGTTTTTTTTAAACACGGCCCCTAGATGTAGAAAAATTGAAAGTAAAAATTCTTCAACTCCTTTTTTTCAGAGTACTAAAACAAATGTCAAGTGTACGGCATTTTTGAGAAGGCAAGCTAACCTCTAACTCTAATTCTTTTTGAATTTTTCTGATTTTACATGGGGGGCCGAGACATTAAAGATGGTACACTATATATCAAGTCGAACAAGTTTTTTCGAAGCATATGCAAGATGTATAGAACTTAGAAATTTAAAGCCAAAGCGTAAAATAGACAAAAACCCAACAAAATTCAACAATGACAATTAACGACAAACGAGATTTTTTTATTGATGGATACTTTTCAGGGTTAAGGATTGTATTGCTCTACATGAAACATTCAACGTGGATCCCCTTTATTTACAACATGAGTACTCAGGTTTAGCTATTGACTTTATGGTAATGAATAACAAAGTATCAGGTGAATTCATACATTCTGTCAATTTTTTGTTCACTTTCAGCACTGGCAAATCCCTCTTAGTAAGAAATTCAGAGCCCTAAAATTATGGTTCGTGATAAGAAATTATGGAATAATTGGACTTCAAAAACATATCAGACACGTAAGTAGTTCACATTCCTTCATCTTAGGTTAGGAATGCAGAATGCTTAAATGCTGGTACACAGCATGAATCGATGAAGTACATGCTACCCTACGGTAGGGTAGGTATCTTAAACAGCTTGCGACATTCTCATAACAGGGCACAACTATAGTGCCGCCATCAGAACAGTTTGGGAGTGAGAGGGTTGAACGTGATTTTGTTGTTAGGAAGTAAGAAATTGTGTTTTTTACACTGTCTGAAAAGTTTGATAGGTGCGTGATGATATTCAATTTTATTGTTTTCATTTATTAATATTGTTTCACAAACGATAAGCCTTTTCAATAATAGTTGTAAAAGTTTCGAGAAAATATCTGTTGAATAGACTAAAAGGGAGTGCGGGAGACTTGACCATTCTATGATCGAGAGACATAATTAATGGTCCAAGTTTCCCGCACTGAGCTCAGATGATAGTTTGCTTCAAAAAAAAGATAATTGAAAAATAGAAATATATTTAAAAAAATATACAAAGGTTCAAAAAAGCGAAAAACATCTCCGAAATAAGTGAGAGAGACTAAAATAGAAAATATGTATTTCATACTCCAGAGGAACCCATTTCTAGGGAACACTCTCCTGAGTTCGCGACCCACTAAACCTAACCTGCTTTACATTGGTTCCGGGCATTTGCCTATAAACCATTTATCCCTTAATCGGTTAATTTCTTCTTGCACATTGTCGTGCTAGGGTTTTCATGTTCGTCCATTTCGGATATCTCTTCTTAGTATAGTTTTAATAAGTTTCCGTACCCATTTTAATCTCTCCTCAATTGATCTCGCGGTCTCCTCTTGAAAATTCTCATTCTTCCTCTGTCTTCCTCCGGATCGTAGTCCACTAGTCTCCTGAGTTCTTCGTTTGGATGTTCCTTCGCTGTTTCGAATAACTTTTCAGCTTTTCTCTTCATAAATTCGGTGATGGTTTCCCACTTCAAATCTCGATATATCTGTTTGTTCCTGACAAACCAAGGCGCATCTATGGCACATCGTAGTAGCTTGTTTTCTGTTGCTTGAATTCTTTGTATATGGCTCTTTGCCGCGAATCCCCAAGCACCTGATCCATAAGTCAGTTGCGGTCTAGCAACGGCTTTGATTATTTTCAATTTTGTCTCATTTGACATGTGGCTCTTTCTACCTATCAGCGGGTAGAGGCGGTAGAGCATATTCATCGCTGCCTTGGTTTTGTCAACGGCTTGTTTGATATGGCTTCTCCAAGTTAGACCTTTGTCTAGGGTGATACCCATTATATATTTCGCTTCGTTTTTCCATTCGATTTCTTCTCCATCTACCTCTAGATTTGTTGTAGTTCTCAGTCTCCTCTTCTGCAGTAATATCGCTTGGCTCTTTTGTCCGTTGAGCTTTATTTTCCATTTAATACACCAGTCATTTATTTCATCTATAGTTCCTTGTAATTTTCCTTCTATGATTTCTGTCTTGCGATGTCGCATTGCGATTCCCGTGTCGTCGTCATATAGTGTCAGCATAGTCCTTGGAGATTTTGGTATATCGTGAATATATATGTTATACGGCCCAAGTACTGACCCTTGAAGCACCCCTGCTTCCATATGTTGTGGAGTTTTCTCCTTCCACTTTCACGTAGAATCTTCTGTTCCTCAAATAATTCCTAATCAACTTGCAGTTTCACTGAATATCCAGCATATCTCATTTTGTAAATCAATCCTTCATGCCATACTCTGTCGAATGCTCTGGCGACATCCTTCTGTTATGTATTCTGTGAGTCTCAGTAATTGCTGTTCAGTTGAGTGATCTCTTCTGAATCCGAATTGCTCTGGTGGAATGAGATTCAGATTTTCAGTTTCTTCTGTAAGTCTCCTAGCGATTACCCTTTCTACTACTTTTCCTAGGGCGGACAATAAACTTATCGGCCTGTAGTTTTGGGGGAATTTTTTATCTTTGCCTGGTTTGTTGAACACTATGACTTCTGCAGTTTTCCACTTTTCCGGATAGTGTTCAGTCCTTATTATACCGTTTGCAATATTTGTGGGAGCAGCTATACCTTTTCTAGATAATTTCTTCAACATAGCATTCGTTATTTTATCACTTCCGGGAGCTTTTCTATTTTTCAATCTTCTGATTATCTCTTTTATTTCAAATGGAGAAGTTGGTTTTTCTATTTTGTCGTCTACTGGAGGTTCGTCCATTTCTTCTTCGTTGTTCTCTACTTGTTCTTCCAGATCGTCATTATCGTCATCAGGTCTGTAATTTATTCTCGATTCTTTCGATCGAGTCCGCCAGTGCTTCTGCTTTATCGATATTTGTATATGCCATTCCTCTTTCTCCGTGGAGAGGTGGTATTTTAGTCTTTTCTCTTCTCAGACATTTTTGCATTTTCCGTGCAGAATGATCGATAGTATTTAGTTCTTGAACTCTTTTGTTCCATCTATTTGTTCTTATGTCCTTCAGGGCATTTTTTAGAACTTGGCTGTGTCGGTTTAGATTTCTCTTATTTATATCTGTTTTGTTGAGCCTGTATGTTTTTCTTAGTCTCCGATTTTCCCTGATGAGATCTTTGATTTCTCTGTGTGTATCACCGTGTGGATGTATCGGTGCTGGTCTCGTTATTTTCTTTGTGCTCTTTTAGTTTATTTCAGTTTATCAACTGCTCTTTCTAGGTCTTCCGGTGTGTTGATTGTTGGTATTTCTGTTGCCTCCGATTGTATCAGGTGGCTATATTTAGTCCAATCGGTGTGTTCTCTTGTTTGCATTAGTTCACTTCTTGGCCCATCTCCTATTGTTAATTCGATGGGGTTGTGGTTAGAAGTTCCGTCCCACAAGGTCTCTATCGAGAATTCACTAGTGATATTTTTCATAATTGCGATATCAAATATATCTGGTAATCCATTTCCGAATGCTAGGTACGTTGGTTCTTCAAGTTCAATAACGATAACTTCATGTTTTTCAGCGAGATCTTTCAGTTTTCTGCCATTTCTGTTTTCCATCCTGCTGTTCCATTCTGGAGATTTGCAATTTAGTCATAGGAAATTGTTTTCTTTCAATAAACAAACTTATGGTCAAGTCTCTCTCACCCCTTGTTCAACACTCCCATGGGTTAGGGAGAGAGGAACCAATTTCCTTAAAAAAGAATTTCTGTACTTAAAATTTTCATCTCACCATCACTCTTCTATCATCCATCGTTTGCTTTTTGGGCATGATAACTTTACGCAAAAAATGAGTTGCTACCATTTGCACTTACAACTGAGGCTTCAGAGTGAAAAGGGGTTCAACTCTCCCGGACCCCCCATACGACTAATTGAAAATTGAAAATTAATGAATCCCCTAGCATCT
Source organism: Coccinella septempunctata (assembly GCF_907165205.1). Lineage (NCBI taxonomy): Eukaryota > Metazoa > Arthropoda > Insecta > Coleoptera > Coccinellidae > Coccinella > Coccinella septempunctata. The sequence goes on along the minus strand of NC_058190.1, from coordinate 3,737,691 downwards.
AATTTATAAAGAACGATGGAAGATTGAAGCACCTTGGTGTCCTTGATCTACCTTTAGTGTATGCGCATTTCCTAATTAATCTACCTGAATAAACCAAATGGTTTGGTTGAATTATTTTTTGCTGCAATCGGATTAAAATCATCTTCTTCCTCATATGTGATGTTATATGTAGGCGTCTGCCTGTGTATGAATCAGCCTCTTGATGTAAATGTCCAGCATTTTTTCTAGCGTTTAGACAGTGTTCCTTGTGTTCTCTTTCCAATTGGTTTGTTATGCTTGGCACATTTCACTGTCAATAATCCGACATTCTCTCTATGTGTTCATTCCAGCATTTTTGTCTCTTTCTCACTAACTTTCCCGTGTCCTGTATTTTGATTTGTTTCATAAGTTCTTCCTTTCTAACTCTCTCCATCAACTTTTTTCCATGCACTCTTCTTATTATCATCATTTTGACAGTCCCCATCATTTGTGTTGTTATCATTTTGTATTGTCTTTGCAGCATAAGTTTTATGTGTCGGTTTGTCATCTTGCTTATTCTTACTTTGCTGTCCATGTTAAGGTATATTTGTTGCGCTTATACTACTTCTTACAGACAACCTGATATTCTTGATACTTTCACGTCTGATTTCTTACTTTACGCTTCAGATCTCCATCACAAGTAATGTCTGCTCACAAGTATCAAAATTCTCTGACCTTTAATACGATTTCTCGTAGATCTTGAAAGAAAAATACTCGAACATAATTAAAATCAGCAAATTTGTTCCACTCATTTATTTCAACTAACTCGCCTTTTTATTCATTTCAGGGCGTATCCCTGGCTCAAAAATTCGAAGCTTTCTTGAAATCAGACTCCAGGTTCGAAATACCAGCTGAAAGACACCTGGGTATGGTGGTATTCAGACTGGTGGGTGAGAATCACATCACAGAGCAACTGTGGAAAAGGCTAAACTCCCGACGAAACATCCACTTGGTGCCGGCATCCTTCAAGGGAAAATACGTAATAAGATTCACAGTCACTTCTCCAAGAACAACTGTAGAAGATATAATAAGGGATTGGAAAGAAATCGACACTGTGGCCACTGATGTTCTCAAGGAAATGGACGACACGAGGAAGCCCAGGGTTCCACTAGGAGGTACTCCATATCAGTCAGATCTAAACGATATGTTTGAATTCATACGGCATTGATAACTGTTTATTTCTTACCACCGTACCAGGCAGATTTCTGGAATCTCATGTGGAGGAAATAATATCTTGATTATCTGTCCAAAGATTAGAATACAATTTCCATTCGTTACAGTTACAGAAAACAGATATCATTTAGATATACATAAAAGTATATTTGAGAAATTATTTATTTATTTTCTTTCTGGAATTATAAGCAGTGTAGTGATGTTTATTTCAATTATATTTTGTTATAGATTGAAAACTATGGATAGAGTGAAACTTATTATTCTAATTTTACTAAATTATTATATTTTATCATATATTATTGTTTATTACTTTAACTGTCCAATTTTACTAACACTGAACTCCGAATAAAATCAGGCTAACATCAAGAATGATACCATTGTATAAAGACCTGGTCTTTATACATTTTTACTCATACGGCCTTGAATCTGATCACTCACATTGATTCTAGGATAACGTGCTTTCAAAAAAATTCGTCGTTAGGAAGGTTATGGAAGTTTACCTTGGAACATAGATTACTTGGAATGGTCATTACAGTGCTACGAACGCATTTATTATCGTACACCATTGAACTCTAAAAGAAAGAAGGAAGTTCTTTTAGAGTTCACTGTCGTACACACATTCTATACTACATTCATCCTCTGTTTATCCTCTGCAATGGCGTTACTTGGATAAATGTATATACTTTCCTATCTGTTCCCACTTAGAATTTATTTTTCATTATAAATCTAGGAAAAAGAAAGATATTAAGATTTGAGGGACGTCATATTGGAGGACTTGCAAAGTTAGAACTTCTTGTCAATAAACGGAACTTCTATCAGGTATAAACCTAAATTACATACATAACTTATTTGAAGACGTATTTTATTGAACTCAAAATATAGTTGGAGAACCCAGGAGGGAACTTCGGTATTTACTAGAGTGCGTCAGATTAATGTAAAGGGAGTTACCTTGGACACTGTAGAAAACTTCTACCAAAAATTTGACTTGTACAGGGTGGGCAAAATTGGTGATACCTGAACTACAACTTTTTAACCCTACGAAATAGATAAAAATGATGTACCATTCATGTTGTATTTTTTCGGGAAACTAATAATGCCATCAACTGCATTCTTTTATCTTCTTTTTTTTTTGAATTATAGGTCAAAATTTAAATTTGGGCGATTTCAACATTGGTCATTATTTCCGTTTCTGTTTGTGATAGGATGTTGAAATGAAATCATTATACAGGCCTTTTTTTGATAGCTATCCCGTGGCGTACTATGATTTTTTCCTACAGGTTTATTTGCTGAGCTATAACATAAAGTTATGTTTTTTCTTATGAAAACAGTAGTTTGAAATGACTTAAAAGGAATCGCCATTTTTTTTGCTGTTAAAGAAATATATGATACATCACCCTCGGTCTTTCTAAGTCATTTTAAACTACTGTTCTCATAAGGAAAAACACATATTTATGTTCTAGCTCAGCAAATATACCTGTTGGAAAAAATCATAGTACGCCACTGGATAGCTATCAAAAAAGTGCCTGTATATTGTTTTCATTTCAACATCCTAGCTCAAACAGAAACGGACATAATGACCAAAATTGAAATTTCAATTTTGGCCTATATCAAATAAAAGAAGAGGAATGCAGTTGTTGGCATTATTAGTTTCTCGAAAAAAGACGACCGTAATGTGCCATGCATTTTCCTTTATCTCGTTGGGTTGAAAAAGTTGTAATTCAGGTATCACCAATTTTGCCCACCCCGCACATAGGGGGAATTGTCTAAGACAGCCTGTCAGAATAGTAAAAAAAACGATCATTGTACATACTCGAGCGTGTCAGATTAGGATGTAGTATGTGGTTAATTCCATGTTGAAAAGTATATATTTTTTTAATCTGTCAATTTAAGCGTGACGAAAATGTGTGGGAGGGCGCCAAACTTGCAAAAAAAACATCACGAGTACATTCTCGAGCGCATTGGTTTTTTTTTATTTTGACGCTTATGATTCAAGAATTACGAAAAAAATATAAAAATATTATCCGACAAAACAATAAACATTGGCCATAAAGGTCACAAAAATCAGTTTTTTTGAATTATCTCCTTTCCTGGGCTTCCAATTGTTTTCGCATTTATGGTGAAAGTTGTAGGGCATAACATCTTCTACAAATTTTGTCTGAAGCAATTTTTTCTACGTTTGAACGTTTTTGAGATATTTGGCGATGAATGTATGCACATTAGACTGGATTTCAACATTGACCTTGGCCTTTCGCATGTGTGGCTAAGCTCCTCACACTTATCGCCCTCTAACCCGAAAGCGGTTAAGAGTATGTAAAATTGCTTCAGACGAAAGTTGTATAGAATTGTATTATCTATAACTATCATAATGAATACAGAAAAGATTAGAAGTACAAGAAGGGAGTTATAAAAAAAATTCCTTGTTGTCATCTTCAAACTGTCAGATTAGGAGACCCCCCTGATTAGGGTCAGATTAATGAGTCAACACGTCTGCAACACCGAGATTAACCATCTGTATGAAAATCTAACACGATCTTGAGAAGTAGCTTCCTTTGGGTCGAATTAACATATCCTCTAAAAATTTGACACGGTAGAAATTTTTTTTTACCTTTTTCAACTCTTCCGTACGGTGACCCCCACTACGCAAACTGTCAGATTGATATGATTTTATTATCAGAGACACGTCGTTGGGCATATACAATATCTTAATCTGACACGCTCGAGTATGTACACCTGACGATTTTTTTTTACATATGTATTTGAAAACCTGCGGACGCTTTTCCCACCACTGAAAGTACATACATCATAGAAACTTTTTTTCCTTCTACCATCTAATCTTCAAAATCAACTCTAGGTTTTACGTGACATAGTATTATGCGTTAAATGAAATTTTCTTCAATTTGGTTAGGTAATTTAAAAGGTTTATTTTCTGTGACTGAACGTAAATCTTTCCATGAATCACTTCATGATGGTGACAAATTCTTTGCTTACCACCACTATCTTCCACTCTATAGTTAGGGAGTCCTCCAACATGGCGTCCTGCAAATCTTGTTATAATATCTTCTTTTTTAGTATTCTTTCATTTCAAACCATCATCGATTACACTAGTCATTAAGGAGGTCTATTATTATTAGTATTAAATACAAGCTCAGGATAGGAGTTCGAAGACCCATAAACCTTAAAAATCAACAAAATATTTATATGGAGCACAAAAAAGTGAAAAATGCAAAAGAGAATAGAAAAGAACAAATATAGCAGCAAAAATAGAAGGTTATGAAAAGTAGGCTAATAAATTATATTAGTTGGTAAAATCATACAAATGGAATCAGGAATTCCACATAAGCTTTCTGCGAGTAAGACTAAATGAGTTGAAAAATCCATATTCCTCATTTTTTAGCGGATTGAATTTGAAATCATCTGAAATTGATATCTTCAATTTTCCTAATTCTGTTTCATGTTTGTCAGCATACCTTGCTTCAATGTTTTTTGGGTCTTACCTTAGTAAATCCAAAGTATTAGCCCATATAGGTCTAGTCGATTTTCAGATACCCTATAAAAAGTGCTATAGAGTGAGGTATTTCATATAATTAATATGGAAATACTTCACCTATTCAACCAAAATTGCATGTTGAAAATGTAAAATGGTGAGGACCTAACATGAATTTTACCTATAAGACATGGTGAGAATGTGGTCATTTCACAGATACCAAGACCAAGAACGAGAACTTTGGAACCAGTCTACTGCTTGCCAACTCTCCGATGTCGCCGAAAATAGTGAATGGAAGTTTTGCTGCTATCTACGATCAAAATGATGTTCTCGAGCAATTTTCCAAGACCATCAAGCTGCGTCAGAATGCTCAAGACAGTCCAGGTAAGGGTCTAAGCAAGTTTTGCGAAACGATACACCGGGTATAAGCCCATTTTGTTTCTTGGAATGCAGCTATGAGGAGAAGGATCAAGGGAATTTTGATGTCGGGGAAGCAGTTCTCTTTGGATTCACGTTTAGATCTTTTTCATGGACTCGAACCTCCCACCAATAGGCATTCAATAGTTGACGATGCTCCCCTTCTGGAGGATGAAGAAAATACTTCAGGCCACTCTGGTGAGTATGTCCACCTGTTTTAAGTCTCAACTCTACTATAGGATACTATAATAGAGAGGAAACAACCTCATATCTCTAGTGCTAAAAAACGACTACGTTTTGGTCTGTGTTCCGCACATTTGACAGTGAGATGGCGCTGAAAAAGTACTGTCAATGCAGAAAACTGTTCAGTAACAATTTTATAATTGCGCGAAATTCGAATTATATTATACACTGCGCAAAAAATTAACGCACATTATGGAAATTTCAAATTTATTCTACAACTGAAGGTGTTTTCAATGATAATTATTTTTATCAGAATTATGCATGCATATGTTATCCACTTTCAACGGTTTTCTTCAATACAGATGTTTTTTCCCAGCAGGAATAAAAAAAGATGATATTATCAGATTTTGAATGTATTGGCTCCATTCTAAAATCAGTTGTTCTCGATCAATTCTAGTGATCAATAGTTTTTCTTTCGTTGGATTTTCTACACTCGATCGATATGCAACGCGAAATACGCAATTTGACCCAAGAGGAATGTGCCCAAGCGGTAGTTTTGCGAGAATAAGGGTGGACATACACAAGAATTGCAGAAAGGTTTGGAGTTTCCCATACAAGTGTGTCCAAATTGTTGCTGCGATTCAGGGAGACAGGTATGAATGTCCGAAGACCAGGACAGGGTAGACCACGGGTAACAACTGCCATTCAAGAACGTTACTTGAGAGTTTCTTTGTTGAGACAACGGTTTGCAACCGCTCGCCTCCTTCAAATTCAGCTTGAGGAAACTCATGGGGTGCAAATTTGCACTCAGACAAGAAGACATCGCAGAGAATATGATTTAAGGCCTCGTGTCGCGGCAAGAGGCCCAGCTCTTACCCCAGCCCATCGAAGGGCGCGTTTGGGTTTTGCGAGAGAGCATAACCATTGGGAAGAGTTCTCTTCACAGATGAGCCTAGATTCTGCCTCTACCATTGTGATCGACGTTCCCTTGTATACAGACGTCCACATGAAAGATATGCTCAGTGCAATTTCCTGAATACTACTGGTTTCGGGGGAGGATCGATTATGGTATGGGGTGGAATATCTTTGACTGCTCGTACAGACCTAGTGGTCGTTGATAATGGAGCTATGAATGCTGATAAGTATATAAGAAACATTCTTGAAGAGCATGTAGTGCCATTTGCCCCATACATTGGTGACTATAATGCCAGACCCCATCGTGCGCGTATCATTCAGGAGTACCTTGAAGAGGTTGAAGTCTCTCGAATGGAATGGCCAGCAAGAATTCCAGATCTCAATCCGATTGAGCAGGTTTGGGACAACATCAATAGAAGGCTGAGAACATAGACATAGAGACATGGACTGTGCCTTACCTTTATATCTATGCATGAAATACGGTCAAAAAAAGTGACAGAGAGAAAAACACTTCGGGAATGCAGTTGTCTTTTTCTAGAATTTTGATTGGTCTACACTCACCTCTATGTGAACAAAAAAGAGAAAGGTAATGTCCCGACGAGCTTTTCTCTCTTTCTAATAAATAGCCAATTTCATGCTGGCATTGCTCAGTCCATATGTCTCTATGTCTATGGCTGAGAAGTTCAGAAAATCATCCAGCTACACTTAATGACTTAATGAAATCCAACTCGGAGAACTCTGGGAAGGATTAGATCAGAACATTTTAAGATAACTCATTTTGAGTATGAACCGTCGTTGCCGTGCTGTAATTAACGCAAGGGGTATAAATACCAAGTATTAAATCACTCATCAGCATTTCAGTATTTTGAAAATTGTTCATTTCTCTTCTTTCACATAAGATTCGGTGAAATCCTGAATTTTTCTTCCATTTAATGTGTCTTGTTTCGTTCAAAACCTTCCCGAGAGAGCATAAAAAATAAGTTATAAAGTCAATGTAGAGTTGACTTTCATTAAAATTGAGATTTTCAGAATGTGCGTTAATTTTTTTGCGCAGTGTATTATATTGCGTTTTACGTACTTCAAATTGTATCGAACTTTAAAGAAACTAATAGATTAAATTTTGCGAATCTTCAATATACGAGTAATATCGTTTCTTTTTTGTTGTAACGTTGAAGTTTCTTAATTCCAGATAGCAGTGGAGGGAAACTATCCCCCAGCAATCTACTGGAGGTACCATCACAAAGGAGGCATCGATCTAAATCGGTGGACCATCAGTACACTTGTGGGGGCAATTCTTCCTCAGCCAAAGCAAAAATATGTACCAAATGTGGTCACGACTTGGAGTGATTAGGTTTCGAAATTGGTGAAGCGAAGATGAAATATTTGTTCGTGATATTTTCCACTACGTACAGACAGGAAAATCCTGAAGATATATATATTCCCAAATACGTATTTATAAATATATATAAATAGTCTAATTCCAATACATTGAATAGAACTTTTTTAAGGATATCGATCAGACTGACGGAAAATGTGATTAAACATCGAATGCAGCTATAGATTTCCATTATACGATGTCAGTGAAATCGCATTGAAATTGGGGGGATGATAACTCTGTCATCTTGAATATTTTATGTAAGCGAATGAATTTTTCATGGAATGATCAATTTCGAAGAGTTCTATCTACCTTGTGTCCAAAAATAACACCTTTTGAGAACCTTATGTGGAATTGAGGATATTTTCATGTCATTATAATGACACAGTTGAAACTTGCAAAAATCCCAATTGAGTTTAACAATTATTCATTTTCTGTTCTCTTTTCCAACTTTATGTCTATGGAATCATTGATTCATATCCATATAGAAATAATATTTCAGCAAAAAATAACCAGTATGGCATATCTTAATGACAAAAAACCCCTAAGCTGTTTTTATACATGTTGATCATTCCATGCTAAGCTAAGTACAGGGTGGTCGAGATCGTAACCAAGAAATTTTAACCACGTAGTCTACATCAAAAATAAGCCCTAATTTGTCATATAAACATATGTCGAGATATGTTTCCTCTCAGATATACGGGGTGTTGAAATTATTGAAGAAAAAATGTTTTTTATTGATAACTTTCACACTGCTTGAAATAATTTTATGAAATTTGAGACATAGGTTCTGAGCGTCAAGAAGCACTTTTTGCATAATATCATTTCTTTTCTATTCTACCAGTGGCGTCCGTACTGCAGCGAGACTAAATATTTTCAGATAAAAAAATGATACGCCAGTGGTTTTTCCGATAATAAAAATTACTATTCAAATCCTCATATAATTAAGAGCAAATTCGATCTCTTGACTTTTTACTGTACGAGGCACCGTTTCCGGTTAAAAATATAAAACACATTCTCATGCATGAAGAAATCGCCAAAATTTGTTAAGACGTCGATGTGAATGATGTGTTTAGCAAAATGGTTCATACTTCGAACATCTTCTTTAAGTTCGTTTTGAGTGTGGTTGTTAATGTTTATTATTTTTTTTTTTGCACATTTCGTTCACAAAAATAGTCTTATTATTATTATGTAGGTACCTACAATATCAAATTTTGGCGATTTCTTCATACATGAGAATGTGTTTTATTTTTTTAACCGGAAACGATGCCTCGTACAGCAAAAACTCAAGAGACTGAATTTGGTCCAAATTAAATAAGGATTTGAATGGTAATTTTTATTGTCGGAAAAACCAGAGGCGTATAATTTTTTTTCTAATAATATTCAGTCTCGCTGCAGTACAGACGCCACTGGTGGAATAGAAAAGAAATGATAATATGCAAAAAGTGCTCCTTGACGCTCAAAACCTATGTCTCAAATTTCATAAAAATATTTCAAGCAGTGTGAAAGTTATCAATAAAAAATTTTTTTTTTTCTATAATTTTAACACCCCGTATCTCGGAGAAGAAACATTTCTCGACATATGTTTATATGACAAACTAGGGCTTATTTTTGATGTAGAATACGTGCGATGTACTAAAACACTGTAGGGAATAACTGTGAATAGAATAGGACTCATAAAGGATGTCTCACGGTGGCTGGCCTGTCAGACATTCATAGAGAACTAATAACAATTTCATGCTAAAAATTTTCAGGTTGCGGTTTTCGACTCTTCTTCTTCTTCTTCTTCCTCAGCCATTCTTCATCCACTCCTGGATGTAGGCCTCCTTCAAATGACTCCATTCCGATCTGTCCTGTGCCACCCTATGCCATCCATTTCCCGCCCGAGCCTTAATGTCGTCTAACCATCTCCGTTGCGGTCTTCCAACACTGCGTTTTGTTTGTCTTGGTCGCCAGTGTGTAAGTTTATTTGTCCACCTGTTAGAATCTTGACGAGCCACGTGTCCAACCCATTGCCACTTCAGATCTGCCACGCGCTGTATTATATCTACGACCTTTGTTCTTTGTCGTATTTCTTCGTTTCTCACCTTATCTCTCAGACTCAATCCAAGCATCGCACGTTCCATAGCTCTCTGCATTACCCTTAATTTATTTGTAGATTTTTTTGTCAATGCCATTGTTTCAAGGCCGTATGTCGCCACTGGCAGTATACAGGAATCAATTTTCGACTATGAGCTTTTTTTTTAAATATTTTCAGTTCTACACAGCTTCTTTTTTTTTTAATTGCACGCCCTGTATATCCTTAATCCTTGCATTTTGCATTGTCAGATGGCTGATTCAATGGCAATTTAAACAGTTGGTATGTCATACCTTTGTTAAAAAGTCAAATGTTTATGAGTTATTGACATCTTATAAAAATTTAAGAAAACTTTTCTTAATATCTCTGCTGCAGAAATTTTTTTGAAGAAAATCTTTATCATTTTTAATTCTGCCAATATGTAATTATGAAAACAATTGAGACAAATCGCAAATCCCTTTCAATTCAAAGTTTTCAAAGGAAAAAATAGGAAAGTTACCCAAATAAACCTAATACCCAAAAAGACAAATTTTCAGAGTTATTTCGAAATAAGGAAAAACAGCATTTTCGTACTGCTTGATTATTCTGTGACTTCGGGAAACCACAAATGGAAAGTAAAATTCGATTAATCATTTCGATAATTTCAATATTTCATGAGTACGTAATGAATTGTTTGTTAGGATTATTGAGAATTCATATACAATTTGAGAAATGAGAAATTATTTATCGGACTATCGAATTTTAGTTGCCATCTATGGTTTCCGGAAGTCACAGAGTAATCGAGAGTTTCGAAATTACTCACAGTTCGAGTTTTTTCTTGATTCTTCGTAGAATCAACTGAAATAATGAAAATTATAGGTTGTAATTTGAAAATCTTGAGATTTGATGAATTCTAATTCCAATTTGATGATTTTCTCATAAACACCCCATACATTTTCTGTTACATAGTAGAAATAATAGAAAATTGTGTGTTGGTGTTGATAATTTCAAGGGAATCTTTCAAGAATCGTGAAACATTTCTTCATTTTTTCGAATCAATTTCATTGTTCACGGAATATTTAACGTGTAATTTTTTATGGGTGATCAGATTGATAATCTAAATATTTCCTGAACATTTTCTCATGTATCTCTGAAGAATTGAATGAATATTTTAATGATAAATAAGAGTTTGAGATTTTCATATCAATTTTGAGGCTGGTAAAGAGATAATTGAGAACAATATACAGGTATTTCAGCAATGTTGATATTTGTTGGATAATCACATATTCCAGAAACTTATAGGTAGATTCAGTGACGAATGTATAGGTACATGATAGGAATTGAGAAATGTGTAAATGTATTGTCTCTATAAGCTCATAATCACTGCTGTGGAATGCAATAATCTGAAGGAATATGTGGAATAAATAAATTTTGTTGCAAAAGTTTAACTTTATTTCAGATTAACCCTCAACTGCTATCGTCATTTCATGTAACGATTCTTATATGGTGGGGTAAATTCTGACCCCAAAACTTTGAACTATGTCTACCCATGAAAATTGTCTATATTTGATAGTTTTTTGTTTATTGAGTGAAGTTCAAAGTCTGCTGAAGTGAAATAAACATTTATTCATCAAATAATTTGAACATTTCGAAAAAAAAACAACGATTACTCAAATAATAAAAAAAAAATTGCTGCAATATAAGGCTTCATTTACAGCCTTCCTCTACAACATTATTGATTTCTTTGGTGAAAACTATTGCTGGTGTTCAGCTTATGAGGAGTAAGATTAGTACTGAAAAGTAAAAAAATTGCATTATATTGCATTAAAAAAAAACTGCCGCCTAACTTTTGGGGATCAAAATTTCGGATGCTCTAAAATACGTATTGCACTCAATGCAATGCATGGAAATTATTTTTTCCATGGAAGTAATTTCAGTGGCGGCCCGTCAGGGACGGCAGGGTCGGCAGTGCCGACCCAAAATTTCGCGAGCAGCAAAAATGTGAATTCTCACTTGTGTAAAATAATAATGTATTAGAAATTCTCCAAACATTACATAGCTCTCAATAAATTTTATAAAAATATTAGGTATATGATATCTGATATCAATGGAATATGGAACTCTTTGAAATACGCTGTTTCAATTTAAATCCTACTCGCTCCGTAGACAAAATACGCTCATCTCCAATCGAGCTATGAAGACAGCGCCGCAGATGCCTTCTCTAGCGACCGAGTGACCGACCGTTCGTTCTGTTCATTCTAGTACGGCATGCCGGATCTAGATTGTAAACATATCGAAGGAGCGCTAATATCAATGAGTCAAATTGCTTCAAACTTGAATAATTTTTGTTGGAATTTCATTCGGATAACATTTAAAATTAGATAAGCCTCTTATTTAATATTTTTTCCGTCAATATCCGATAGTTTCAGTTTCACATAACAAATTACAAGAGATCGCTGTTATTTAAAACGAATTTTTAATGTATTTGTTAATTTTTATAAACGTGAGTGCTGAATATATAATACTTATGAAATGCCGACAATTTTTTAAGACCTTTTCAAAGAATAAAGACCAAAACTATGATGAAAGTTGATATTGTTGGCTCAATACTTCGAACGGTGTAGGACATATAGGTCCGGCAGGCAGCGACCCTGCCGACCCTAGAATGCCTCTCTTCGGTAACTCGAAGAATGATCGTTCCAAAGAACAGACCCATTGACTTACTTTATGGATCGTTCGGGATATCTCGATTCTATCGTTTGCGCTCGAGGTGATGTTAATTTCTCGCAATTCTCAATTTCGTTAGAATGCACTTTTGTTTGTTTTTCCAATTTTATTTTATGGATAAGCATTTTTAGAGTATTTTTATTTGTTATATATATTTTCGGTTCTTATTTTCATATTTGTTCCGAAATTATGTTTATTTTTCAAGTGGTATGCAGGGCTAAAATAGTTATTTCTCAATCATTTTTTATTTTCCGGATAATCTTCAGAGATTATTGAAACAGAAACAAAAATTTTGGCGAAACTCCACTATGAAAAACTAACGCACCCAGTGCAGTACCCCATGGTGATGTGGAAACCTGCATAATACATAGGTATAGAAATATTTGAAAAAAAAAAATATATATCTGCCGACCCAGGATAAATATGCTCGAGCCGCCACTGAGTAATTTGTATTTCGACTATGTGTCTCAATATTGTCTTCGGATTCTGTCTCAGAAATATTCGAATCAGTATCATGAATGCTATGTTGACTTTCTGCGTCGCTCATACGGTCATCCTCATGAAAAATTTCTTCATCACTATGAAAATCCGTATCCAATTCGCTCAAATAAGACATGACCTGCTCAGCATTCATGAGTTTTCCTTCTACCACTATACTATCTGAATTTGCCATCTTCAATTATGAAGAAGTAATTTTTCAATATATCAAGAAGCCCGAAATTTTTCGCGTGAGTACTGTGGTGGGGTACAAACTGACCCCAAGACAATCAGATCGCGTAAACTAGTGCAGTCGAGAATAAGATGCACTCACTACCGGCACAGGCACAGTGAGTACTGAGAATACCTAGAGGCGGAAGAATCTACACTACAGCGATGCGTTCATACGATTATACACGATTAATGACGAGTGGGGTCAAATTTGACCCCAACGATAGCAGTTGAGGGTTCCTGTGTTTGAATTTTAGAGAATAATTGAAAAGTACAAACTCACAAAATTTTTACTAGTTCGAAGTAAAATGTTGGAATACGTCAATTTTCATTTAAAATTACGAAAATGTTTATGTATAATCGGGGAATTTATCATACGGTGAGGGGAATTTGAGCTTTTTATCAACCCTTCTTTAAAATTGTTAAAATTGTGACATTCGAATTTTTTCTTTTTTTTCAAGTGTTGATGTTTCTGAAATGTCATAAAATAATGCCTTTTTCGTAGCTAAAAATTAATCTCATTTATCAATACTATTATAATGCATTGAAGTAATCTAAGTCCAATTCATTTATAAAATAATGTATGGAATATTCGACAGTTAGTGATCATTTATGCTGATTTTGCCTTGAAGATGTAAGTAATATATCGACACATATATATTTTTGTTTTGAAAAGCTATTTTTTCTGTATAATATGAGATCAACAAAGGAATACATTCGTATTTAAAATAACGAATTTGTATTTTTTCACAAATGAATATAGTGAATTATTGATTGAAATTCATTCTGGGAGGATTCTGCATTTCCTGAAACTTTTTAGGGTTGTCACTCCCAATCTCTCAAACAAAATCAATAAAAAAAATGAAATAAACGATTTGTCCTTATTAAATTCTTGAACAAAAAAGTTTCAGGAAATAATGAAGTATTCCCAGCGGAAAGGTGCCTGTAGAATTTTTTTACCGTTTTTGGATATTTTTGAAACTAAAGAAGGTATGGCACATTTTCGAAATAAACAAAATATCAAAATTCGGTACCTAATATCTTCAAGACAAATGAAAATGTCGTGAAACGGTCCCCACTAATGATTTTTCACCAAAATCGAGCCAAGTACTCCTCTTAGCGTTTTTGCCTATCTAGTCTAGAAGTACAGGGTGTCCGAGTTAACGTGTCCCTATACTTCATTGTGGAAACTAAAGGAGCAAGAAGAAAAAGTTAAATACGAAACTTGTCTGTAATGGGTTGAACTTTTATTTTTTATAACCCACCTTAATACAGGATGCTTCGTTTTTTTCCTGTTGGTATCAACTTTCTTATTTTAAATGGAACACCCAGTACATAATTGCATTCTTGAATTCCTTGTTAAATAAGTTAAAAATTCAAATAGAAATTCAATCAAAACTCAATTTTTTCAAAAGGAAACTTATATTTTTTTCTTGTTCATCGTGTAGAGCAGGTTAAAAAGCAAAATATGTATTCAAACTTTTTCTGTGATGTGAATAGTTTCAGAAATATGGACGAAAAAGTGCATTTTCTCGTAAGAACCAACGATAATTATTAATTAGTGTTGCTGCTATATAGTTGGCTTTGATTTTTTTGATAAATTTAATTGACTAGATTGACCAATGAAAGACAAGAAACTCTTTCCAATAAAATTAAATTATTTCAAATTCAAAGGGAGACTCAACTAACAGATACATTTTTCTCAAAATAATCAAGTGTGTAGTTGTCTGATAACTCAAAAGAACACTCAAAAATTCACAATTACATAAGTGGCAGTTTCCATAGTTACCATATTCTATCAGCTTAATTAATTATCTACGGAAAAAAGCACTTTTTCGTCGATATTTCTGAAACTATTCACTTTACAGAAAAAGTTTGAATCCATTTTTTACTCATTTTAACCTGTTCTACATAATAAACAAGATAAAAATACAGCTTCCCATTTGAAAAAATTGAATTTCAATTGGAATTTTTAACTTTAATTTTTGAAGACCCTGTATATTAGATTGCAGAAAATAGAGAGGTAACGTATGTTCCAGTATGTTGACAAGAGCTGGGCAATATTTGGTTTTGATACATTCATTAGAAAACTAGTATCAGCTATTTCAATGAGCATCTACAGCTGTCAAAATTTTAGGAAAAAGTCGAATATCTCAGAATCGGTGCTATATAGGACCATGGTTGTCAAACCAAAGTTACCTTAAAATTTGACCAGGAATTAAAAAATGCAAGAATATACAGGGTATTCTATTTAAAATAGGAAAGTTGATACAAACAGGGAAAAAACTAAGCGGCCTGTATTAAGGTGGGTTATAAAAAATAAAAGTTCAATCGATTGCGGACAAGTTGCATATTCAACTTTTTCTTCTAGCTCTTTTAGTTTCTACAATAAGGTATAGGGACACTCTGTCAAAATCAAGAAAATGGGTTTACCATGTACTCCTATTAAATTCTTCTGAAGCTGATGACGAACAAGTATTGAGGAAAAATGTTCACCTGGGAATTAGAGCGGAGTCTGAATCCACTCCTGTCGGCAATTCCGAATTCTACCTATTACTATTTCTGTTTGCGAAAACCTGAAGATTGTTTTATTTATGCCAATGCGGACACATAAATGATGTCAGTGGTTTTTAAATAGAAAATAATAAGCCAGTTATTCTTTAAATTTCAGTTACGAACCACACAGAATTATGCAGCGGATTCTGAGTTTAGAAGCTAGCCGGGGAGATTTCACCGTTTCCGAGTCCATCAGTAAAAGACTTTGTTGTAGTTTTCTCATTTTGGTGGCATTTTTTTCTCTACTAGGAGGTGAGATATTTTTATATCTAACGTCAAAACAAGTGTGTCAACAACTAACGTTAAGTAACCTTCTCTATGGTGCGAAAGTTTTGGATTGTAGTCATTTTTACAACCCCTTAACAATTTAAATTTCATTAGTTGAACTACCTATACTCATAGATATCATCAAAAAAATAAACTAATAGACAATAAGGCTTTATAATAATTTAACTCTAGTGGATAAACACCATAATGAACATTTGTCGTGTTTCCATTTGGAGAAATTTCATTGAACATAAGCAGTTATTTGAATTTTTTCACACAGATAATCTTTATTATACAGGGTAAGGCATTAGTCTGGAATAAAACTAATACTGCTTCATGCATAATATATACAGAGAGAGTTTCAAATAAAACTTTCCTCTTTTTAAGTAGAGCATCTCCTAAAATTATTGAGAAATATACAAAGTGTTTCGTTTCTTTTGCACAGCTATCAACTTCTTTATTTCAAATAGAACACCCTATATATTCTCACATTTTTGAATTCCTTGTTAAATTTGAATACAAGTTTGATAATACAACTATGTCTGAATTCTCAAAGGTTTTCGAGAAATTTGAATTTTTATCAATATTTTGATAGTTTGGGGTAGTCACATAAAGGACTATAGCTCCGTCCCTATTCTATGAAATTGATTCAAATTTGGACTGTGTCTGGTCAATAAATGATACACTGAAAATTTCCTTCGTAAACAACCATATTAAATACAGTGTAGGGTACACAAAAACGTAGGGTCATTATCAAAACAGAAAGTCATCGAAATCTTAATTTTTTTGAATGGTTACCCATATTTTTTTTCTGTTCATCATTTGAAGATTTTTTGTTCGTTTTAGTTGTTCTAAATAATGAAGAGGAAATAAATATGGGTTCCCATTTAAAAAAGATTTTGATGAATTTCTGTTTTGATAATGGATCTACGTTTTATTGAACCCTGTATATAATATAGTTATTTACAAAGAAAATTTTCAGTGTATTATTTATTGACTGAGCACATTCCAAATTTGAATCAATTCAATAGAATAGGTACGGAGCTATATATAGTCCTTTATGTAAGTACCTTAATAATAAAAAGTCAAATTTCTCGAAAACCGTTGACAATTCAGACACAGTTGTGGTATCAAACCTATATTCAAATTTATTGAGGAATTCGAAAATGTAAATATATATATAGGGTATTTCGTTTTAAATAACGAAGTTGATAGCTGTGCAGAATAAAGGAAACACTTCGTATAGTTCTAAATAATTTAAGGAGATGCTCTACTCTAAAAGAGAAAAGTTTTATTCGAAACTCTTTTTAGTAAAGTTAATAGAATTAGAGTAATCAACCGCTGCCCCGTGACGCGAACACCCTGTATATATAATAATATAATAACTCAAAATGCAAACGCTGAAACCCTTCAATTCTTAATCACCATCATTATCTGCCAGTGAAATTGAGTGTTTTTCTTCAACCGCATCCGTTTTTCAAATGGAAACATATACTATGTGTGGACTCGTTAAAAAGCTCACGGAAAATGAAATCCCAACACAGTTTTTTTTATCAGTTTTGTAGTTATCGCAAGAAGCACAAAAGTGTCTCGGAAAATATTCAGTTGATAGTTTCTCAACCAATAACCTTAAATTAAAACGTCCATGATAGGTACAGGGTGGGCAAACTGACACATTTACGATTTCTTTTTCAGAGAAACAAAGAATGGTGAAAACCGTAGCCTTCTACGATTCTTCTTTTTTGAGTTATTAGCGAAAAATTAGATTTTGACGATCTCGAAAAATTCTCATAGCTTTTTTGTCTTCGATTCAGATCTGAAGCTTGATCCTTCTACAGGCACTCTTTTAAGTAGAGTTCAGTGACGATCTCAAAAAATTTCGAATCAGCGATCTTTCGTTTTTTAAAAGCAAACTTTTATTGAATTTGTTAGTTTTGAAAATTGAAAAAAAAAACTTTCGTCGGTAGATTCTACGTATAGAAGTGCCTAAGAAGTTTCAAGTTCCAGATCTGTAACTTCAAAGACGAAAAAGTTATGAGAAGTTTTCGAAATCGTCGAAATCTCAATTTTTGAGTAGGAGGCTACGGTTTTCACCATTCTTTGTTTCTCTGAAGAAGAGCTCGGAGAAGTGTCATCCATTTTCTTCTAGCTCTTATAGTTCTTGAGGTTCCCTCAGTGGACATCTAATTTTGCCCACCCTGTACCTACTACCTATATAGACATACACGATTTTTCATGGTTCACTGTAATTGAAAATTATCCTACTGATTCCGAAGTTATGGCTTGCGGAAAATATGGACCAAATGAATAAAGCACCCTGTATCTTGTACAATAAGCATCGTAGATCCTTCAACTATATGTTATTCGCAATCGTTTGTGGGTCCTCTACCCGCAGAGTTGAGCTATGAAACACCCTGTAATTTAAAAACAAAAATTTGATGAGGATGCGGCTAAGTGATTGGAGAAAAATATTCTATTTTATTGGAAAACAATCAGTACAATCAATATTTAATATTTTTTTTAATAACCACAGAAGTAAAAAAATATTAAGATTATTGTGGGATTTTAATTTCTATGGGCTTTCCAACTAGCCCATAATGTACACACATGGACACGTTGTTTACATTTGAAACACGGAAATTGGATGAGGTTTTAGCTTATGGGTTAAAGAAAAACACTCAATTTTATTTCGAGAAAATTAGAATTAAAAATCAGTTGAGATGGTTTCAGCTTTTTCATTTTGAGTTATTGGTTGAAGAAATATGAATTTTATTCCATATTTACGTCCAACCATGAACCTTTTATTCACTTAGTTATGAAGCTGAGACACTTACTCGTTTTCCTGAGCTTATACGAATATGTAACTCGCTTTCAAAAAAATTCGTCGTCAAGTAGGCTACGGAATTTTGTGACTGAACGTTTGTCTTTCCTTGAATAACTTCATCTTCACAAAATATAAGCAATGTTGAAATTAACCTTTATATCGTTGTTAGTATGGAAAGTGGAAAAGCACTGCTTAGGAAAAGTTACCTATAAATTTCACCCAACGTACAAAAAGCATTTCTTTCATTGAGTCAGATCACAAGAATCCAAATAATCTGAAGCGGTTAGAATAATTCTAGGTAAACATTTCAACAATTTTAACCGAAGTCCACAATTTACATGCGTAGAGACATGAGTCTTGAATGGATCGAGTTATTATGTATGTTATTTTGAAACTCTACCTAATCCACTTATATGTATATGAATAGATCACAGTAAAAATCTCAATATGTTTATTAATTCTCTATAAGTATTAATTTGATTCGGTCAATACTGAAAAAAAGTTTCAACTTCTCTATAATCTACAATTAGAGTAGTTGCTAGAGATGTCCTCCTCATTGCTGCCAACACACTGACATATTCGAAACGTTATAGAAAAGCATAGAAAATGAAAGAATCATTGTTAATTTGATGAGGTTTTTGGATGATGCCAGTTTAGATATTTGAAAAATAGAGTCATTCTTCAAATGAGACCTTAGGAAGAAATAACACAATGTGAGATAACAAGATCATGAAAGAAATTCATGTTCCGTAACAGGGCAACACGCAAGATCCCTATTGGTTTAATCGCGAATAGACTAAACACGTTAGCAACCAACACAAAGTTTTTGCTATCTCCCCAAGATTCGGCAAAAATATAAAAATATTAATATTTTGTGAAGTACATAACAGGAATTGAATATGAAGAAATGAGAACTTTTTAGCATTTTCTTCCATGAGATTGAAAGGGAAAGAACTCTCAGTAAATACATATGAAGTTTGTGCGTTTCCACAAACACACAACCCGAAACGTGATCGAAAATGTATGTGAATAAAATATTTTGGAAAATAAGCATAACGGGACGTATTTCAAGTCCCACTGAAATAAGAATATTCTCGTTAGCATTATATTTCAGCTAGAAAGGTACTCAAATTTTATGTGAAATGAAATAATTCATTGGAATTGAGTTCAGTGGAAAGCAGATTATATTCTGTTGGCTTTATTTATATATATACACTTGACCGAATTTCCTAAATTCATAGCATTCAGACGAGCTCATTTTCACAATAACAAAATATTTATCTCCTTGAGCTCGATGAGACACTTGTAAAAACGGTGTTTCTTTCACAGAAATAGTTGAAAATAGAAACTTTGAAAACCATCCAAAAAAAAAAACACATGAAGTCGGATGCTGTTTTAATTATTATCATTTGTAATAACGAAACTTATTAATTTTTTTAATTAATTAATCATTCAAAAAATTATGAGCCTTCAGAACTTCTGGTACCTAACTGACGTTTTGACATACACATCAGCAGGTTTCACTGTGAATGCACTGATTAGATTTTGTTCTTCCAATTCGTAGAATATGGGATAAGTTTCGTTTTTCCCACTGTAGGTAGCGCTGTTTAGAAATTGACAACTTATTGTTAATTGATATATTAAAATGATTTGAATACATCCATATGAATCACGAAAGATCTGTATCTATACAGGGTCTTTCACGAGGAACCTCACCCATATTTATACGGGAAAATACTGAACGTATTTTCATGAAATTCAGCACTTATAAGTATTTCACGATGCTGATGAAATCTAAAATATTTTCAAGGCATGAGCACCTCCGGTTTTTCCGGAAATGACGTCAACTTCCGTTTTTCAAATTAGAACACCATTTTTTTATTGCAGAAATAGATTCCTTAGAAAATTTCAAGTTATTTTGATGTAACATTTTTCAGTTTTGGTTGGAAAATTCTCTCTGAGCGGAAAAATTCGAAAAAAAAATCGAAAATAGAGCTCCGCTGAAACAAGAATAACTTCGAGGTTTTGGGATGGAAAATTTTCATTTTTGGGATTTTTCAAGATGTAGGATTGATGTATCCACTTTGAAAATCGAAATCGCGATTCATGATACAGGGGGTGAAAAAATCGCTTTCAAAGTTAGGGATGACAAAATCGTGAAAAATCTATTTTTTCAAATTAGAACCCCATTTTTTTATGGCAGATATTGAATCTACGTTAAAAAATAATGTGAGTGTATGCATCACACCCTTGCCCTGAAGTGGATATTTTCTGAGTTATTCACAAAAAACTGTTTTTCGTCTTGAATTTTCAGCTATTTCTTTTCCCTTCACGCCAAAAAGATGGAAGTTGACGTCATTTCCGAAAAACCGGAGGTGCTCATGCCTTGAAAATATTTTAGATTTCATCAGCATCGTGAAATACTTATAAGTGCTGAATTTCATGAAAATGCGTTCAGTAGTTTCCCGTATAAATATGGGTGAGGTTCCTCGTGAAAGACCCTGTATATAAACTGCTCCACATGAGTTAGGGATATTGAGTTAAATTGCAAAAAGATATAGTTAAAATAAGATTTTTGTGATGAGAATTCATATTGATATGATTTCAAGTTGCAAATTAATTTTAGCATATAGGTTTGCAGCGTATACAGAGTGGTTAAGAAAAATCGAGTAAAATTACGAAATTTTATTCCCAAAGAATTCAAACATTTTAAGACTATCAATACAATGTATGGCCTCCACGGGCATCAATAACAGCTTGACATCTTCTTTGCATACTACACACGAGGTTGTTGAACATTTCTTGAGGAATTTGGTTCCATAAACGGGGCAGAAGCTCTCTCAGATCATTTAAAGATTCTGGGGTAGGTTGATGATTATCTAATCTTGTTTGGAGCATATCCCGTGCATGTTCTATGCAATTCAAATCTGGTGAGTGCAGAGGTATTGGTAAATGTGGAATACCAAGCTCCTAGCGCGCATTCTCAACGGTGCGGTTTAGCGTTATCGTCTAGAAATTGAAAAGTTTCACCAATAGCAGCGTGAAAATTTGGCACAACATTGTCAATGACATGCTCCCTATATAGTGTAAGGCGAAAGGCGGTCATATTCCCAGGACAAATGTGTAGATCTGTGCGCCCGTTGAAACATATCCCGGCCCATACCATATTATTTACGGGGTATGCGTGGGATTGTCCATACCCTTATTCTTCGAGAATCTGAAAATCGTCCATATCTGGATTCATGAGTGAAAAGGATACTACGCCATTGATCGTTCCAATTGATATGTTGCCTTGCCCATTCCAGTCTTTGACGCTTATGGTCACGTGTTAATGTAACTCCTCTTAATGGACGTCTAGAACCTAGATTCACCTCTCTCAAACGGTTTCGATTGAAACTTGGACCCCATCTGCATTTTGAAGATTATTCCGTAGCATTCTACACGTATATGTAGAGTTTCTTCTCGCCGCAACGGTGATGAAACAATCCTGAGCAGGTATTGTTTTTCCTCGCCCACCAAGCCTAGGTCTTTCCAACACGGAACCTGTCTCCCTGAACCTATTCCAAAGTCGAGATATCACACTTTGGCTAACTTGGAGCCTTCCCGCTACAAAAACCTGAATTAGGCCACCCTGTAGCATTCCGATAGCCCTATCAGCCTCAGCGTTTGTTAATTTACGTCTTGGCATTTTCAGAAAACTCTTTTCAAATCGAAGCCGTTGATAAACTGACTTCATTTCAAAATGAGAACATTCATGAAGCATATGCAAAGAACCAAACTTCAGAAAAAAGGCGACCAGCCAGATTGACGAAATGTCTCATACTGATTTTTATTGGATCGATTCAAGTTGTTATTGAGTTTTGAATTATTTTACAGTGATTTTCTCAAAGACTACATAATTTTAAAAACGATTGAATACGATATCCCTAATTCTTGTGGGGCAGTATATTTATTATTGGTGTGTGAAAATGTATTACATAGTTTCGAATAACAGTGTAGGACTTTCATTTCTTCACCATGTCGTTCAGTTTTCTGTATGGACAAGAAAGTAAGAACTACAGCTAAGAATTCGGTGTTGTTGGACTATCACCCTACAGCTCACCGTTTTATGACAACTCCAGCAATATTTTTTATGGCAGTATGCATCGTTTCTTTAAACAAGTTCCTAAACGACGTTTAAGCTAAGCATAGAATGTCTTTGAAACAAAAGAATGTTAAGGAATTAATCTCGTTTAAGGAAACGGTGCAAAGGGCTATAAATCAAAGGAACTAACTGTATTGAAGATACGTAATGTGAATTATGAGCATGTATTAGGACAAGAAGTAATTTCAAGGCATATAAGAAATGTTATATCAATACTAAGATTTCTTGTCAAGAAAACAAGAAATCTTGAAATATCTTGACTAACAATGAAAACGCTATGATATGTTCATTTGAGAAAAAGATAAAATATTTCCATTTATTGACCACATTTTTGCTAAAAAAAATTCAAATCAAAAACAAATAGGTAATGATAATTTTGTTGAAACTCAAATTGCAAACTAGATTTGCAATTTTTCATTTTCAGGTGTATAAAGAATGATAATAATTTCATAACGCAGCTCAATAGGCTTATGTTACAGGAGTGGAAGAATATAAGACTTTTAACTGGAAGAATATACAGGCTGGTCCAACGAAAATTTAACACCTCGATTTTCCGACTTTCCGACAAAAATAATAAGTGAAAAATCGCTCGGATCTGTCAATTTCTGAAACCTTTTTTCATCCCCGTAAGACTTTATTTGGTTATTTGATTAACACGTGTGTCAATTGGGATACCCCCCATTTATCACTATATATTAAAAGATTTTTAATTTTATGAAGTTGATGAATTTATTGAATAGTACGAGACGTAGATACCTATACATCTGATTTTTCGCATTTCCTTCAAATTTTTCCATCCACAATCATCACTCACGTGTTGTTTCTTTTTCAGGTTATGTCCTGGGTAATTTCATTTCCAGGAGAACACAACATATAGTGAAATTGGAGCTGGAAGATATTTCTGGAAAAGTGACTGCCCTGAATGATAATCTGAGATCTGTTTTCGGCAATATAAGTGCAAATCATAATTGTAATCGAACATACGTTTGTTACAGCTACAATATGAATAATAGCTATACCTCGCAACAAATATTAGATTCGCTCATCACTTGCTTCAGTGATATATAAATTGGTGATATTCAAATTTGGATACTTTACATTAAAGGATAATTCATAGAGAAATCACAAACATATCTTGTACTTAAATATATTAATTGTTCAGTCCGAATGTTTTCGTAGTAAACTGGGATACAAAATTGTGAATG
Source organism: Coccinella septempunctata (assembly GCF_907165205.1). Lineage (NCBI taxonomy): Eukaryota > Metazoa > Arthropoda > Insecta > Coleoptera > Coccinellidae > Coccinella > Coccinella septempunctata. The sequence continues at coordinate 3,713,639 of NC_058190.1, read as the reverse complement.
AAATCTGCTAATATATTTTTTCACAAAAAATATTCATAATTTATTTAAAGTTTTGTTTTCATCTCTATTTGTATGTACAGGGTGATTCACCTCGAAAGCCTACTAGACGTTTATGCCTAACGAATCTCAGTTTTGTGCTGAAAATTGGCATGTTAGGGTTTTCAGTCATCTGCTTTCTTATTTCAAATTGCACACCACGCATATAATTTGTGTCTCCGAGATGAATGTACAGTTCTTATACAATATCACGATTTTGAATTTCTCGAATGATTTTAAATTCTATATATTCATAGGATGAGTTTGTCTATTTTTCTTTATTAATTCTTCATATCATTTTTGTTTGTCCTGTTAATGTTCACTGACATTGTTTGTAATTTGCATTTTCATTATTTTATTACTCTGCTGGTTCTTGTATTTAGTTTCTCGATTGTTTCAAATAACGGTAGATTCAGATGACTTGGGACAGTCCTGTAACTTGGGACAATTACCCCCCTTGCAGATTTCTTTGTTTCTTACTATTTATGAGTGAAGGGACCAACTTATAAGATTATGCAGCGTCTTTTCGGTTAGTTTAACAATTAATTCCTGTTGAGTTTGCCGTGACCAGAGCGTTTGAATTGACAGGAAAAATTAACGAATTCAGGAGAGTAAAAGCACCTTTTTTTTGGCCATTATACTTTCTAGTGTCCTGTACATGTGTTTCACTTTGTGCATGTGTAATTTTTTTTCTGGATACGTGGGATATTGGGATATTATATAGATATGTCATGAAACAAGGTTGCTTACAAATCAAACGGCAACACGGATCTCATTAATTTATTTTGTTATATCATAGGGTGATTAGGGTATTATTTACGTTATTTCAACAAAGAAATCACTAAAGAATAAAAGGAATCAAAGGTCCCTTGTTTTGCTTAGTGTTTTTACATTTGAGTTGCAATATATTTACTTTCGCTGTAATAGGGGTTTATCATTTAATTTCCTTACCGAATTTCAACTATATATTCACAAATTCTAATTTTTCAAAACTATACACCGTCCCAATTCACCTATTTCATTTGAGAGTTGAGAAATCAATAGATTTTAACTTGTGTCCCAAGCATCCCAAATCGGTGGTTGACTTGGGACAAGTATATTTTATTTTTTTCAAAATTTATATCTGAATTCTGAAGCATGATATATAGCCTAAACAAAAGTCTGAGTCATTAAGCATATTCGAACCTCTTTTTCAGATAAAAATAGGTGACCTGTATGAAAATATGACAAGCTGAATTCAACAATCGTCCCAAGTCACCTGAATCTACTTTAGATTTATATAATGTTCATACCATTGTTGGAATTTCAGCATACTTGAAGCTTCCTTTAGTGTTATTTTTTGTAGCACTGAAGGGAGCTCTGGAATTGAAGGGACTTGATTACGTAACTGACTGTGATTGTTATAGATATAGGATTACATTGAAGTAGATTTGAAACTCTTATTCTACGAGCCGTCTATCTACGCCCTCTCACTGAATCAATGGGTGTTTCTTTCAATATGTATACTCCATTCACTTTTATAAAAGCACTCGGTTGGCCAGGACATAATTTTTGTAACTAGAACGGAGTAAGGTTGGCACTCATGAAATGTCGTTAATATCAACACGATGATGTTACCACAGCTAATATTGGTTAATATTTACAAAAATACCGAAAATTATTGAAGAAGAGAGAAGACAAAGTATTAGGAAGTGCTATTTGGAATTGAGGCCCTCTCATTCACATATTAGCCCTGTTGTTCTGAAATCTATATGGTATAAAACATATTCAATGTATGCATACATTGAATATATACATGTATATATTCAGTCTGAATCTAAACGATTTATAGGTTTATTTTAGCTTAATGTTTTCACATTAAGAAAGATTTTATTTTTCGTATTTCTTCATTCTTCTAGGCAAAATTCATATAATCGAAATTACAGAAATAATTAGGTATCGTCTGTGGCCAGATATTAAGCTGGATCTGGACTTTCAAGACTGGGATGTCAATTGACTCTGAAGGCAATGAATCTGGTTTTCAATAGTTCAATAATTGTGTCGTAAGATATTTTGTACGTCAAGAAGTCAGTCATTGAAAAGGATTATTCAAATAATAACTATTTGAACTTATGAACTCATCAACACTTATCAGCCATATTACTGAAACAGCCTACTGTGGAATATTATCGTCGGTGACATGTATGTAGGATGGTTCTCTGTGTAGAATATTTTTTCAACCTGCTCTTATAACTGAGAATCCGTCCAGATTCCAAGTCAGTTTCAAACTATTGTCGCATATGAATGGCAAATACGTATATCAAAGATTATAGAGTTATATAGACGTATATGGAGTGTTCTGTCTAAGCCCCAATATCCGACGGTTGTTTCTGTGACACAGAATAATGTCCAGTAATCAGTAGTACTGAAAAGGTAAATATTCATCATCATTAAATCTACACCACTCTACAAAACAATGTACCAGGAAGATTTTGTTAAATTGACTTAACAGTCAGTTAATTATGAAAATCAAATGAGTGGATCAAAAGATATCGACTCTTGAAAAAGTGTAAAATTTTTGGTGGAAGGACTTTTTCGGCGGTCAGTGTAGTAATGGTGTAGATATCTTGATATCAATAAGTCCGTTGCTTGTATTCCCCCTACCTAAAACTGGCCATGCGTTGAAACTTTACACACACCTGAGCGAGGTTATTCTCTATTGCCAGGATATTGGTTAAGTCTGTCATAAATTCTGCCTTATCACAGCGGAAAGAATAGTATACAAGACTTCGCTCTTTTTGAAGCTTTTGCTAGTGCAATGTGTTGTTTTTGGTGTATCATAGCTATTGCAGTTGGCTTTCTATACATTTTATTCGACGTGAATTATTTCATACGACTGGCATTTACAATCATTTGGGGCCGGCTATTTCAGAAAAAGAAGAACATAGAAGAAATTACAGAAATTTATGGTAAGTGGAGATATGTTATTCTTGTAAGCCTTATATTTTTGCTGAATATTGAAGTCAGTTTTCTAGAAGGTTATATGCGGATTTCTATTTAAAATCTAATAATATTATATTTGGTAAATTATTCAATTTATGCAATTAATCCCCATCGATCGTACATGTTTTTGAACTTATTGATGGTAGTTGTATTGTATTCACTACTTCATCCAAGTGTTCAAAAATTCTGTTAGACAGAAAGTTCTTCCTGCAGTGAGCAATACTATGCAGGTTGGCTTGAGGTTGGTAAAAGGTAAGGGACGGTACACTGTAAAATTTTGCATCGTCAGTGAACAGGAAATACTTTGAAACTAATGATAGAGGCAGTTCCGCTGTGTATAGCAGGAAAATTATCGGACCAAGAACAGAGCCCTGGGGCACACCACTTGTAACATTTCTGTCTGTGTAGAAGAAACACCACCAACCATCACCCTAAGCGTTCTATTGAGAAATGACTTTATTCATGGAAGCAGCAATTCTGATCGAATTCCATAAGCTGCAGCAGAAAGGTCCTATCTGAAAAATGTGATGAATATACTACAGGGTGACAATTTGAAAACTTGCCAGTCCAATTATGTCACGACAAGGATGATTTCAGAGAAAATGCTGGGACAGGTCAATTTCTATTCGTAGGGGGACATATTTTGAATGAATTGTAAGCCGAAATCTCCTCAACTCTAGGTGAAGGAGCTATCACTCCTAAATTCCTAATAGGTAATAGGGGTTGAGCTATACCTAAATTGAAAGATGACTTGACCCTCTACATGAATATTATGGTTTGAAAATTTTTATTGAGTCCTTGAATTAGTTACAGGGGCTGACAATTTGAAAACTTGCCAGGCCAATTATGTCTAGACAAGGATTTTTTCAGAGAAAATGCTGGAACAGGTCAATTTTTATTCGTAGGGGGACATATTTTGAGCAAAATTGTAAGCCGAAATCTCCTCAAACCTAGGTGTAGGGGTTCTCACACCTAAATTCTCAATAGGGAATAGATAGAGGGTGAGCTAAACCTCAATTGGAATGGAATATGTCCCTCTACATAATACTATTGTCTTTCAATTGAGGTATAGCTCACTCCCTATTCCCTATTGAAATTTAGAGCTGATAGCTCCTACACCTAGGTTTGAGGAGATTTCGGCTTACGCTTACAATTTTGCTCAAAATATGACCTTTAAAAATCGACCTGTATTTTCTCTGAAAACATCCTTGTCGAGACATAATTGGCCTGGCAAGTTTTAAAATTGTCACCTCCTGTAACTACTTCAAGGACTCAATAAAAATTTCCAAACCATTCATGTAGAGGGACAAGTGATCTTTGAATTGAGGTAAATCACACTCCCTATTCACTATTTAGAATTCAGGGGTGATAGCCCCTACACCTAAGGTTGAGGAGATTTCGGCTTAAAATTTTGCTCAAAATATGTCCCCCTCCGAATAAAAATTGACTTGTCCCAGCATTTTCTCTGAAAAAATCCTTGTCGAGACATAATTGGCCTGGCAAGTTTTCAAATTGTCACCTCCTGTAACTACTTCAAGGACTCAATAGAAATTCACAAAACATAGTATTCATGTAGAGGGACAAGTGATCTTTCAATTGAGGTAAATCACACCCCCTATTCCCTATTAAGAATTTAGGGATGATAGCCCCTTCATTCATTCATTGCTGTATCCCGTTGCCGGGAATGAATCTACAAAAAGACGAAAAAAAGGGAAAAAAAACAAAAAGAAAAGAAAAAGAAAGGAAAAAAAAAGGTGCGAACAGACTTATAATTTTTCAGGGCTAATTGCGACTGTGTGCTCTCCTGTGACTGTAGAGTCCCAACCGTGACCTACATATCTTACCACACGCCGGACATGGATAGTCACCAACCAGATCTGGCCGCCGCTGTATCCTTCTCGAGTCTCCATTATAACTGTGTACCAAAGACCTCCACTGTGACCTGTCTAATGCTAGTTGTTCCCAGTTATGATTGGCATTAACTGATTTTTGCGATTGATGTAATGTATCCTTAAACCGCTTGTACTGGCCTCCTGGTTTCCGGGCTCCCTCAGTGAATTCGCCATTTTGGGGAGTCTTGTGTCTTGCATCCTCAGAATGTGGCCGCTCCATCTGAGTCGGGCCCTCGTTACTTGAGTCTCAATTGTTGTACAACTCGCTCGCTGCAAGACTTCTGCATTCGAAACTTTGTGGAACCATCTGATGTGCATTATCTGTCTTAGATGACGTTGTTGCGTTTGTTCAAGCTGTTTAATATGTCGCCTGTAGGGCGTCCAGCTTCCGCTTCCGTAAAGAAGCGTTGGGAGGACCACTGCCTTGTAAACAGCTGTCTTGGTCTTCAAATTGAGGTCGTGATTTTGAAACACTCTATCCTTTAGCTTCCAGAATGCCCGTGATGCCGAATTGATACGGTTGTGTATTTCCGTGTCAAGGTTAGCTCTAGTATTTATGAAGCTTCCCAAGTATTTGAACTGCTCGACCTGTTCTAGAGTTTCATTCTCCAGGCTGATATCTGTTGGAAGGCTTTCTGGCGGACTTACCAGGATTTTGGTCTTGTCAATATTGAGTCTAAGGCCTAAAGCTTCGTATATATGTTTATAGGTGTCCAACATTATCTGTAGATCCTCCGAGCTGCTAGCGATAAGTGAACAGTCGTCTGCATATTGAAGTTCAGTGATAAACTTGGTACTGGTTTTTGCTCTGAGGCGCTTCAGGTTAAACAAGCCTCCATCAAATCTGAATCTTATCCCAACGCCTCTTACAGGCATACTCATGTCAGCAATCATCGACACAGCTATGGCGAAAATATTGATAGCCCCTACACCTAGGGTTGAGGACATTTCGGCTTACAATTCTGCTCAAAATATGTCTCTGAAAACATCCTTGTGGCGACATAATTGTCCTAGCAAGTTTTTAAATTGTCACCCTGTCAGTCATCAATAATACAATACCATTAACTTATTTGTATACACAGTGGAAATAAGATGAAGTTACCTTTTTTAAATTGAACCACCCTTCATTTCATTAGACATTTGAATAAAGCTCTCAAAAACACGAAAAAAAATATATATGTTTTTTTTGGTCTCAGATTTCCCGTTTTGGGTTTTTTCATAATTTAAGCAAAAATGGTCTAATATTCGAAATACTGATGTAAAACGTTAATTTTCTAGCTATCGAATTCCAGTTTTGGCCAAAAAAAATTGAGAATATCTTAGAGCCATTTTATAAGCAGATCATTTCTGAGAGCTCAAAAGCAAGGTCGCCACATTTTGAAAATGCATAGTTTTCTCTTTTTTCCAATGAAACACCCCATATGAAATGGCATCATTAAAAAGCTCCTTAAATCGCCATCTCATCATTCCAGAGAAAACCAGACTTGATTGCATCGGTCGTCATTATCTTATACAATGACCCCTATTGAATAATATGTGGTTTAGTTTACTTTGGTTTTTAACTTCATTTGATATTTTACGTTCTTGAGATCTTTTCAACTTTCTGTTTGTGACGGTACGAGCTAGAGTAATAGCATTTAGTGTTAACTCATTAGCATTACTCAAAGGTAATAGTTGCCTAATTTAGTTATATTCTCTCTGTTTGCTATCATTATCGTTTCCTTTGGAAAAGAATTCAAAAAAACAATAGTTATGAATAATAGTTTTGCTCAATTTGATAACATTAAACTGTTTATGCATATGTATTTATTTAGATATTTGAAGTGGTGGACTCTAATCACTTGATTTTCAAACTGCGAACTTCAGTAACTAAGAACATACTATTATAAAAGGAACAATTCATAATTAAATAATTTCTGTAAGTAGACAAATGTCTACTGATATCAATTTTCTAAAGGAACTTTTTGGAGTGATTCAACCCCAAAAATTTCGCCAGAGTATTTTCACTTATATCCCATGATTTCTGACACAAAAATCAGGCCATTTATATTCATTTATTTACATTTCTTTTTCCATTTCATTCTCAACGTCATTTTTCCTCATTAAATGTTCCATTTTTTAGGAATAGCTACAACAGCTGACGTGGGTATTGTCTTCAATCACATGAACAACGCCAGATATTGTAGAGAGTTAGATTTTGCAAGGTTCCATTTCTTCGACAGAACAGGACTTCATGATGAGGTTAGCAGCGCTAAAGCCATCCTGTTACAAGCTGCCTCAAATATAAGATATAGAAGAATGATTTCTACGTTTACCCCCTACAAAATAACAACACAGGTAATGCAAAAATGAACACATTCAAATTCCACAATAGGTCAGCCTCTTGTTTTATGAAAAATAATATAATTATCGCTACGAATACATTATCTCAAAAAATGATGAAAAACACAAAGGTGAACATTGGTAATCAATTCCTTCTCCACCTGAAACTGCTATTATATATGATTGTTAATTATATGTGTTGGCTAGTATACTTTCACGAAAAAATTGGCAACAGTTTGTTTATTTTTCCTCTTGCAAACTGTTACACATATTGTCTGCCCGCAGTCTTTTTTCTTCCAGGAGTTCAAGGGCAAATTGCTAGTCCAAATTTGTTAATTTATGCTGGAAGCCAAAAATTATTGATTGAACGAACATTAAATTATTCAAAACTTGAGGAAGGTGATATGTGAATGGAACTTTGTACTCCCATGCATATGGAATAGTGATTTTCACCTTGATAAACATTTATAATTGATTATACTAGATTGGTCTGAAATGTATCACGTAAAATTTGATTAAAAATATGAGTTTCTTTCTTTCTTCGTACTGTGAATAGCTTGAAATATTTATATCTTACGTCCAAGTTGAAAATCCAAAAGTTTTGAGAAGTTTACGTTAATTTAAAAATTCGTCAAGACCGAACGGTTGCGCCGAGCTCAATGAAATTTCCAGATTTGTCACTAGAGCAGTTGCTATTTTAAAATATGTATCACATTTTGATCTGCGATGATTTTTCTGTGAAATACGCGTCTCGTAAGTAGAATTTCGAAAAAATGGGGACAGTTAAAAATTCGTCAAGACCGAACGGTTTGATGAGTAGGTTTCGAGTCGAAAGAACAGCCTGTATTTGAATATTTTGAAATATCATTCATGAATTTGCAAAGAGCCGAAAAAATGGAGGAGATGAAATGTATTTGGTGTTTTCGCATACAACTTTTCCACTTGTTAGCTAGAGTCAAATCTGGATGTCTACCAAATATCAAAATTTCGTCATATCTTCAAGAAAAATGAAGATATCTTGAATCGAAGCAATTTGGGATACCCTCCCTCTACAGCAAAATTGAAAATTTGATTCAGGTACAAAAATGTGAGTTTTCCCTCAAAATCCACTTCAATTTTTGAGCAGTGTGTAGATATTTTCGGAATAACACCGAAAAGTTTGCTTTTGGTGTTACTTTCTATAGATGCTTCGATGTTCGAAATACACACTCACCGGCAAAAAAACTCGGCCACCTAAAATTTTGCTGACCAAGAACTTTCGTTATTTTTCACCGATTTCAATTGTTTCTACGCCAAATTGTAGATGAATTCTTTGGTATTAAAACAAATTCCAGGAAAGTTTCCCAAAAATGTTGATAGCTTATTTACACAGGGGAAAAACCCATATAGGGGAGAGTTCCCTTGAAACGGACAATTTAATTATTTTTGGTGTAAAATATTATTTCAAAGGAAAAAAGTTCAAATTTTACCGTCATAATATGAGCGTAAGATCTGTGGATTCACTATCTCAGGAAAAACTAGAAAAAAAAAGCTAGTCACTCAAAAAAATAAGTCTTAGTTTATTATAGAAAATGTCCATTTCATGGGATGTTTCCCTTGTTATGGACAGTTATTCCCATGAAGTGGACAATGGTACAAAAACATGAAAACAGGTAAAAAAAAAGAGAATAAAATTCAAAAACATTTTTTGCAGAAAAAATTTTAATTTCCAATAATACCACAAGATTTGTGGGACCACTGGTTACACAAACGGCACTGAATAAATTCTTCTTTACTGAGTCGATATTCACCACCACAAGCTACGCATCTAGAATTATCTTCTTCGGAATCTTTCTTCTCTTCGACATTGGAAGGATCAAGTTCTTGTTCTATTTGATTAAAATTTTCTTTAAGATCCCGTGGAGGTGTCTCTGTAATGATTGAACATTTTCCTTTTTTTCGGTCACGAGTTCTACATTGTTTTCTCAAAGGTGCTGAAGAATATGGTCTTAACATTTCTGGAGGAACTATTCCTAACTGTTCTCTTCCTTCCTTCGTTCTCTTCACAGTACCGATGCCGCTTGTAGAAGGACGATTTCTATCAGCAGAAGTAGATGGCTGATCTAAAATATTGTCGTTCTCTAGTAGGTTGCCTTTCGATTGTGAGATGGCTGGGATTTCCCGATTTATTATAGATGTGGGATCAGGTCTCTCAGTTATATTTGAAGGGAGATAATCTTCGTCAGTGAAGATGTTCGTATTATATGGGTATATTCCAGTTTTTTTAAAACTCTTGCAGATATTGCTGATTGTAAATGACTCACTAAAAGCTGGATTCACGAACTCAGCAACTTCGTATATTGTTACGGTTTTCCCTGGATTACTTGACATTTCACATCTCCTTTGAATCGGACACATTGCAGCTCATGAACTGGACGTCCGTTTCCTGGGCGTCGGAATGTCCGATTCATGGAATACGTGGTTTTTGAAATAAATTCAAAATATTATTTCTACCAATCGTAATATCAAGGATTTAACATACCTGTCTGATAAGGGATAATCACTTGATGTTTTTATAAATAAATCGGCAACTAATCGTCACTAGAAACGTAGCTATTCACTTCGCAAATTCACGTAAATATTTACTCTAACGGCAACGGATTTTTCAATGCATGTCTCCGCAACAAGGCTCGAGCCACAGATTCAACCATTTTCCACGAGATTTCGATCGATGTTGAGAAAATGGGATTTACGTAAAAGATGCTAAATTACTAACGGGTGTGGTAGAAAACTGTAGCGTCCGATTCATGGGCTGTCCAATTCAGAGGAACTCTCCCCTATTTATATTTAGTCCATTTTTATTACAACCTGTGAAACAGTTCGGGAAATTTGTAGAGTTTACGCTCAGTTTATTACTAAGTCCATCCTTTCCGCCATCTTTCAGTTTTTACTGTATATGCCTCAATAAATTCATGTTAATCTGACACTTTGCGTGGTTGGGCTGGCCGTACGGAAGAGTTGAAAATGGTAAAAAAAGTTATATGGATAGGTATGTTAATTGGACCCAAAAGAAGCTACTTTTCAAGGGACTGACCATTCGGACGTGACGCAGGGTTACAGCGAAAATCATTACTTGTACATACTCGAGCGTGTCAGATTTTCATACAAATGGTTAATTTCAGTGTTGCAGACATGTTGACCCACTAATCTGACAATAATCAAGGGGGCTTTCTTAATCTCTTAATCTGACACTTTGAAGATGATAACAAGGAATTTTTTTGAAATATCTCCCCCTTCCTGTACCTCTAATCGTTTCTGTGTCTATTATGAAAGTTGTAGATAATAAAATTTTATACAACTTTTGTCGAAAGCAATTTTACATACTCTTAATAGTTTTCGAGTTAGAGGGCAATAAGGGCGAGGAGCTTAGCCACACATGCGAAAAGCCAAGGTCAATGTAGAAACCCAGTCTAATGTACATTCAACGCCATATATCTCTAAAACGTTCGAACGTAAAAAAATTGCTTGGAACAAAATTTGTAGGAAATGTAATGCTCTACAACTTTTATAATGAATGCGAAAACAATTTGAAGCACAGGAGAGGAGATAATTCAAAAAAACCGAGTTTTGTTTTACCTTTATGGCCAATTTTTATTTTGTCTGAAACTAATTCTACCTATTATACTTTGAATACGTGTACCTTCAAAAAAAAACAAGATATCCAAGGTGAAATAAAAACTGAAATATGACGAAAAGGATGGTCTTTGTAAAATGCTCCACATGAGTTAAGGATATCGACTTAAATTGCAAAAAAATATAGTTAAAATGAAATTTTTATGATGGAAATTCATATTGATATGATTTCAAGTTGCAAATTAATTTTAGCCTGTAGGTCTGCACAGGGTGGTTAAGGAAAATCGAGTGAAATAACGAAATTTTATTCCCAGAGAATTCAAGCATTTTGAGACTATTAATACAATGTATGGCCTCCACGGGCTTGAATAACAGCTTGACATCTTCTTTGCATACTACACACGAGGTTGTTGAACATTTCTTGAGGAATTTGATTCCATAAGATGGGCAGAAGCTTTCTCAGATCATTTAAGGATTCTGGGGTAGGTTGATGATTATTTATCTAATCTTCTTCGAAGCATATCCTATGAATGTTCTATGCAATTCAAATCTGGTGAGTGCGGAGGTATTGGTAAATGTGGAATACCAAGCTCCTCGCGCGCATTCTCAACTATGGCTGCACGGTGCGGTCTAGCGTTATCGTCTAGAAATGGAAAAGTTTCACCAATAGCAGCGTGAAAATTTGGCACAACATTGTCAATGACATGCTCCTTATGGTGTAAGGCGGTCATATTCCCAGGACAAATGTGTAGATCTGTGCGCCCGTTGAAACATATCCCGGCCCATACCATAACACTACCCCCTCGGAATGGATGGACTTCTTGGACATAGCGACGATTACGGGGTATGCGTGGGATTGCCATAACCTTATCCTTCGAGAATCTGAAAATAGTCCATATCTGGATTCATCAGAGAAAAGGACACTACGCCATTGATGGTTCCAATTGATATGTTGCCTTGACCATTCCAGTCTTTGACGCTTATGGTCACGTGTTAATGGAACTCCTCTTAATGGACGTCTAGAACCTAGATTCACCTCTCTCAAATGTGGTCTGATGGTTTCGATAGAAACTTGGACCCCATCTGCATTTTGAAGAGTATTCCGTAGCATTCTACACGTAGATGTAGGGTTTCTTCTCGCCGAAACGGTAATGAAACGATCCTGAGCAGGTGTTGTTTTGTGTCGCCCACCAAGCCTTAGTCTTTCCAACACGGAACCTGTCTCCCTGAACCTATTCCAAAGTCGAGATATAACACTTTGCCTGACTTGGAGCCTTTCCGCTACAACAACCTGAGTTAGACCACCCTGTAGCATTCCGATAGCCTATTAGCCTCAACGTTTGTTAATTTACGTCTTGGCATTTTCAGAAAACTCGTTTCAAATCGAAGCCGTTGATAAACTGACTTCATTTCAAAATGAGAACATTCATGAAGCATATGCAAAGAACCAAACTTCAGAAAAAAGGCGACCAGCCAGATTGACGAAATGTCTCATACTGATTTTTATTGGATCGATTCAAGTTGTTATTGAGTTTTGAATTATTTTACAGTGATTTTCTCAAAGACTACATAATTTTAAAAACGATTGAATACGATATCCCTAATTCTTGTGGGGCAGTTTAATTAACTGTGCGTAAACACTACGAATCTCCCGAAATGCTCCACAGGGTGTTGAGCAATTGGACTACAAATACATGTGTTTTTCACCCTGTATAAATAAGGTATGAACATATTTGGGAAACTTTTCTGGAGTTTCTCTCGATACCAACGAACTTATCTACAATTTGGCGTAGAAACAATTTGAAATCGATGAAAAATTACGATAGTTCCTAGACAACCAAATTTTAGGTGGCCAATTTTTTTTGCCGGTGAGTGTAGCTGAGCACTCTAATGATTTATTTCGAACAAATTTCCAGATCATTGCATGGGACGAAAAGGCACTGTACTTCGAGCAACGTTTCATCACATTCGACGGCTTCGTAAGGGCTACAGTTTTAAGCAAACAAGCAAGCGTCGGACTTGATGTACCAAAAGTTATGGCCAAGCTCACTGGAAAGGATATCTCGTACCGACCAGTCCCACCACCAGAACTGGAGGATTGGCTCAAATCTATGGAGAAATCAAGCCTAAGGTTGAGGAAGAAAGACTGAGTTAAAAAATAAGTTGTGTTTTAGAATGCGTGTTTCATATTTAATAAAATATATGTTGTTAAGAACAGCACAAAACATTTGTTTCCAGGAAAGAACTGTGCCTTACTTTCCAGAAGATCGAGTCAGATTGAATGTCACTTTATAACATTCAAATAAGAAAAAGGGATCGAATTTCAGAATCTTGTAGTCATAGGTACCTACTACAAATGGTTTTCTTGTTATTACTCCTAGGTGCCCTCTCTACCTTCTTCGAAACTATTTCCATATTATCCGGAACACTCTGTATATTCCACACGATTCATGATGTTACAACGATCATGGATCATACCTAATCCTTTAGTTAACGCAGATATTTAAGAAATTGTGAAAGTCACTATACCGTGAACCTCATTGAACTGTCCATATTTTGAATTACGGTTTTGCAAATCGACAGATTTTTGGACCCACCAAGACTTATCTTCATTCCAAATATCCACTAAATCTTTTCTCTTTCAGGAAATATACAGGTTTTAATTTCCATTTGAATTTCAAAAAGAACTTGTAGATATAACAACTAGGTATACAATGATTCGTATAAGAATCACTCCATAATACTCAATACTATTATATAAGGATAATACAATGTCAGAATCTAGTAGTCATAGATACTTCATATAGCCTTTTTTGGCGTCCAGTAAATACCCTCTATCTTTCATGAAAATGTTTCCCAGCTCACACGGGACACCCTGTATAAATACAGGATACAACCCCCACAGAACACTAATATATAAGAAGTGAAATGTCCTAACTAACCTAACCTAACCTAACTAATCTCAGGAACACAAAATGTTATACATAGTCGCCATATTTTTTAAAGCTGCTATCATGAAAATTGTATACAGACTGCGAAAGCTGCAAGAGAAGGCCCGTGAACAACAATCAATCATGATCCATACAGCCTACATCGATTTAAGTAAGGCCTTCGACTCGGTGAATCGGAGAGCGCTATGGAAAATCATGGGACGCCTTGGAGTACCCGAAAAATTCTTAGCAGTGTGCAAGGAGCCTCCATATCATCAACACCGCTAGAATACAGCATAATGGCTCTACAACCGACCATTTCTTAACCAACTAACTCTGGAATGAAACAAGGCTGCGTGTTAGCACCTTTGCTGTTCAATATTTTCGCCATAGCTATCTCGATAATTGCTGACATGAGTATGCTTGTAAGAGGTATTGGAATAAGATTCAAATTTGATGGAGGCCTACTTAACCTGAAACGCCTCAGAGCAAAAACCCGTACAAAGTTTATCACGGAACTTCAATATGCAGACGACTGCGCACTTATCGCTAGCAGCTTAGAGGATATACAGATAATGTTGGACATCTATAAACATATATACGAAGCTTTAGGCCTTAGACCCAATATCGACAAAACCAAAATCCTGGTAATTCCGCCAAAAGGCCTTCAAACAGATAGCAGCCTGGAGAATGAAACTCTAGAACAGGTCGAGCAGTTCAAATACTTGGGAAGTTTCATTAATACTAGGGCTTACCTAGACACGGAAATACAAAACCGTATGAATTCGGCATCACGGGCATTATGGAGAGTAGAGAGAAGGAGAACGATCGACGTACTAAAAATGTGTCCCCGAAAACGGGAAACGTAGGATAGGTGTCGCTGCGATTAAAGCGGGTGTCGATAAGAGGTGGGGATTCAAGCGTCAATTTGAAACATTGAACTAGTTCAATGATTTGAAATGAACAGCCTTCATTTTATTTTAGGTTATGTGTCATCGTGGTTTTTCTGATGATTTTTCAAATACCTTTCTTCAAATCTATATTAAATATGAGTTCTCTGAATTATATGCAATAAAATGCAAGTCGAAATCAATGAAATTCAAAAGAAATCACTGAACAAAAAAATTGTACCTACTTTTGTTTATCATTGTTTATTGAAAGCAGCTATGTTAGTTGGTTTACCGTAATCGTCAAAATTATATAAATCCGAAGTAAGGCGTAGTACACATCAAGACAACAAAAGGTAACAGTCTCAGATTTATCACTCAGGTATTGGAGTAGATTCTGTTGCCAATACTCAGCTGAGAACCGATATAAACCATATATTATGTTATGCCAACAAAATTCTTCAAGAATATTCTCTTCTGAACCATGTAGTTTTATTGGTTAGATATTCTTATTCAGAAGAGTCAACTTCTCACGAGGGATGACAATTTCGATTTCGTTTATAATGAATCCATCATCTTTTTGATATCTTCATCGCAAAAGTGCACTTGACACACAAATTGATTCGGAGTCGATTCTTGAGATAAGGTTTTTTCCAATTTTCTCTCAAAAATGCTCTCGGAAATTTTATGTCTTCTCCTTTTCTTTCCGATGCCAAAACACTCTTATACTAGCGCACGCTTCAACATTTCACCATGGTCATATGTTGTTCTCTTATCAAAAATCGAAAATAATAATATTCCTATCATCTGTCACCAGGGAAACAGTTCACTCAGCCAACGAGCCAACTACAATTTGATTCGTGTAAATCAAAATTTCGCACTCTCGTGATGGCCAGCGCGCCTGTTGGCAAAAGCATGAACTACCGTATTGGTACATATTTTAGGGGACAAAAAATCTGTGGTCTCAAAGCAGCGATCGTTCTCCTTCTCTCTACTCTCCATAACGGGCATTCTGGAATCTAAAGGACATAGTGTTTCAAAATCACGACCTCAAACTGAAGACCAAGACAGCTGTTTACAAAGCAGTGGTCCTCCCCACGCTTCTTTACGGAAGCGAAAGCTGGACGCCCTACAGGCGACATATTAAACAGCTCGAACAAACGCAACAACGTCATCTAAGACAAATAATGCACATCAGATGGTTCCACAAAGTTGCGAATGCAGAAGTCTTGCAACTCGCGAGTTGTACAACAATTGCGACTCAAGTAACGAGGGCGGGACCGCTGAAATGGAGCGGCCACATTCTGAGGATGCAAGACACAAGACTCCCCAAAAAAGCTCTGTATGATGGCGTATTCACAGAGGGAGCCCGGAAACCAGGAGGCCAGTATAAACGGTTTGAGGATACACTACATCAATCCCTAAAATTAGTTAATGCCAATCATACCTGGGAACAACTAGCGTTAGACAGGTCACAGTGGAGGTCTTTGGTACACAGTTATAATGGAGACTCGAGAAAGATACAGCGTTGGCCAGATCTGGTTGGTGACTATCCATGCCCTGAGTGTGGAAGGATCGGTAGGTCACGGTTGGGTCTCTTTAGTCACAGGAGGACGCACAGTCGAAATTAGCCCTAAGGAATTATAAGTCTGTTCGGACCGGTTTTTTTTTGTCTTTTCGTAGATTTATTCCCTGTAACGGGATGCAGCAATGAATGAATGAATGTATACAGAATTGGAAATTATGATGGAAGCTGTGAATTTACATTATTTCAAAAATTACACGAATAAAGTTTTTTATAGTAAATATTCAACGAATAGTATTTTTCAGAAAAGCACATTTATATAATTATAAGTCACCAATATTCAAATACATATCGAGGATGAATTAAATAAAACAACATAGTTCTTGAGAAGAAATAGAATTTTTGATTGTAAAACCTATTCTTCATATAAAATCTCAGTATAAGCAGAGGAAATGGAAACTAAGTGACACCAGTTTTTATGTATGATATAAAAGAACTAGGTAAGATTAAAAACTCAACAAAAATCTGTTTCCACAAAAGTGTAGTGATATTGAATTTATTTACATAATAAATTAAAGGGGGCTCTTTCATTGTCCTCTTCTACATCTTGAAATCATATCTGAAACAGAAAAAAGATGATGAGGATTGGGAAAGCTCAGTAAATAATATATCAAAGTGACTTATGTATATATAATGGGTATGATAAGCTAATAGCTAAACCTACATCTTATCACAAACAGCAAAAATTAACTCTTTGCAAAGAGTATCAGACTAGAAAAAATATTTACATTAGGTCATTTGGAAGTTACAACTTCTGGATTCTGCACTTGAATCTCCTAACAAATCCACCTCGTTGTGTAGTATGGATGTAACAGTTACATTGTTACATATAATGAAATGTAAAGAATGAATACTAACAAAGGAAATTAAACACTTGACTAGTTTCACAGATGTTGCGCATCAACTCAATTCTTCCTATTCCTAAGTAGAGACGATCGTACTTTTCACGAAAGACATAATCATATAATAATATAATAATAATATAGTTTATTCTGAAAACTACAGGATAAACATCTTTCACAGAGGCGTAAGCCTGTACGTGATAAACATTTCAACCAAAATAATTTACAGTATCCTCAATAATGTAAGACTAACTTGGAAAGTATCTGAGCGTCATTTAGAGATATTGTTGTGATCAAAATTTTTGTCTTTATTTACTGCTTACTTTGTTATCATTGTTGTTTTATAAACATGTCAAAGAAGCTTATTCCTTTTTCGAATATATCCACTGCTTCATTTCTTTTTTATGGCTGTAGGACTTCTTAATTGTTCTCAGTTTTTCAGGAGAGATGGAATATAGACGGGGTCCTAGATACGTATAACATCTTTGTCCTATGCGTTTTTCGGCACTAGGAACAAGATATTGATTTATTTTATTTCTTGTCCCATTATCACGTTGATGTTTCGAAATATGTAGTTTCCCTGACCTTATAATGAGAAGCATCTCTAGGGCAAACAATTGATCTGCTTCTTCTTCTTCAAGTGCCATATCCGCAGCGGATGTCGGCAACCATCATAGCTATCTTGACTTTGAAGACAGCTGCTCTAAAGAGCTGTATTGAGCTGCATCCAAACCACAACAATTGATGGGGGTCCATAATTCTGGACATCTTGTATAGTTCATCCGAAATGGTCCGCAATATCCACTTTTGGATAACCTCAATTCTCTTTATTTGGTTGTCATATGCGCCTCCCCATCCAATTATTCCGTATTTTATTTGTGATTGGCATAAGGCGAAATAAATCTGTCTTAAGTTTGCTATATTAATCAAGAAAGTTTATTTTATCAAGTCACTAACTTGTAAAACTGACAGTTAACTTGCAAAATTTTTACAAGTTAGTAGGATTATTTACATTAGAAAATTTTGTTTTATCGTCATATATGTTGAAAATCATTGTTCAATTGTTATTTCCAGTAACACAGATTTTTGATGATGAAAGAGTTGATACTGATGATGATGAACCATCTGTTGACTTAGAAACTGCTGAACTCGAGGACTGCAGAACATTTGTACTCTCCTTACTACCAAATAATTTGCTAGACATTTCGATTTTTTTGTTGACCGAATCATCGACATAACTCATCGCAATTTCGGTGCTCTTCCACCCTCCTGCACGCTTTAGTGCTAAAATATCTCCACCCGAATCCGCAACCATAGTGGCTCCAGTTCTGCGAAAAAAGTGGCCGGTGTATAACTCTGGGTCTTTTAAACCTAAATATTTCGCTATTTGCTTTGGGACACCACCAATAGTGTGCTGGCCAGCATTAAGGTGAATGCACTTTCCATGTCGGTATCTCAAAAAAAATCTTAGGCTTTCTGTTCCATGAAGCCGAAGATTTACATATTTTCTGTATAACATGCAGGGCTTGAAGCTGCAGCCATCATCGGTTATGGTGAATCTTCTTGTTGTTAAATTTTTTGTTTGCCGCAATGTCACAATAACGTATTTTCCCATATCTTCTACAGCATTCATGTTTAAGAAGAGAATTTCGTCACATCGACAACATCCAAACATCCCAAATATTTCAGATATCGATTGAAATTTATTAAATCATTTTGCGTTTTAAAAACAGTTCGTATGTTGAACTTCGAACCGATTCTTCTTATTTTTTCTGAAAGGCCATTAACATAAGAAAAATGATTTAAGATCTATATTAACAAAAACTAAACCTTTGAACGAAAAACAAAAATAAAAAAATTGTATTTACAACATACCCTGTATTTGTGGTAAAACTTATACAGGTGAAACGTCCAGACCTCTAGAAATAAGAAAACGCGAACATAAAAATAATATTAAAAACAGAGAAATTAATCGATCACAAATCGCAGATCACAATTGTTCTAATACGGGATACCACATGATGGATTGGGACAACACTAAAATTTTAATGACGGAACCAGACCATTTTAAAGGAAAAATTAAAGAGTCTACGTGTATTCTGTTGGATCAGGATAATAATTTGGCAAATTGTTCGGTAGGAATAGATCATATTTGGATCAATTTACTAAAGAAGGAACTGTCATCCGGTAATTTCAAAATTAAACGAATCAACGTTTCTATGCAGTCTCTGTTTCTGTGTGTTGACAATTAATGTCAAACAAAAGCCACAATTCAGAAGATTTTCAAAAATAGAGTTTTCGTCTGATGAAGGAGTCTGATATAGACTCCGAAACGTTACAACTGAGAATTATAATTTCAACGTTATTTATTTTGAGTTCATTGTCAGGCAACAATTTTTTCTAGTTAATTTGCTCCTGACAAATTAGTGCAAGAATTTACGCAGGAGCAAATCGTTGATTTCATTTTTATTTGATTTTGTTTCAGAGATTGGGAGTGAAAACCCTAAAAAGTTTATGAAGAGATCCCAAATATTGTTACAATTTTCGCCAGCAACCACTGGTCATCAGGAGCATGTAAAAGAAATTGTTCAGCCTCTTCTTTACTTAATACCTTGGCCTTTTTTGGCGTATAACGCTCATTTTTTCGTTTCAGAAACGCTATTACCTATTGAAATCTGCAAATGACAACTAAGCGTCATATTTTTCAATAAATTTTTTAAGGAAAACAAACCTCCGAACAGGGGCATTTTCTTTCATTTCCAAGCAGCTTTTCAGCATAGACCATTTCGCCCATAAAGTATTAGGGCTGAATCTAGCTGATAGTTGATTCAAGTAGACCAACAAAACATCTTCAGTTACCCCAATCACACTATTTTTGTTTTGCCCATTTTTGAAGTCGTGGTATTCTCGCTCGTACCTTGAAGCTGATTTTGCAGGTAATAAACTTGAAGCTATACTGCTGGCTGCCTCAATAATTTCTTTTGGTACATTCATTTTCGCTTTCGCCAAATCAAATGTAAAGAAAAACAAACAGACATGTTCATGGCTTCCATAGCTTACGACATTTGCCACAAATTATTGAGATATTTTTGGAATTTATCTAACCTTTTTACAAATGGGAAACAAATAAAATATAAAACAATACACGCAAGGTAACTGGTTTTACTGGCTCAAGGAGGTAACTGACTCGCCTACGGCTCGTCAGTTATATCCTCCATTCGCCAGTAAAAACCCTCTTACCTTGCTAGTAATGTTATATACTATTGAGGTATCTGAACTTAGAAAGTAAATATCCTAGTTTTTTTACCAAGCTTTCAATGTGTTTGTCCCATCTGAGTTGTCGGTCTACTGATTACTGATTACTGATTGCTGGGTGTGTTGGACGGACTAACCCAAACCTGCCACCGCGACCAACGGTCTATTGTAGCACACAAGCATGCTCAAAGAGCTAAATCTCTCCCTCTAGTCCCATCCTACCCAAAAAGGAGATGATGTCGGAGGGGGAGTGATTCTTGAGTTCCTCTAGGATCATCTTCGGAGAGCCGAAAACTCCGAGTCTGACCCTGTCTGCCGCCGGGCAGTCACAGAGGATATGCTCAATTGTTTCGTCTTCCTCTAAGCAGAGTCTGCAGAGTGGGTCGTTGACGATCTTGAGTTTTTTGAGGTGGGCTCTGAGTCTGCAGTGTCCTGTAAAAACCGCTATTATGGATCTCAGATTAGTTCTAGAAAATTCTAGCCAGCGACTGGTGTATGGGCTGGGAGGCACTGAAATAGCCCTATGCGAGTGACGCAATCCAGGACGGTTGCGCCAGTGCTCTAGGACCTTTTGCCTTATCCAGCTGTTGTTTCGGTCCCTGATTAAGGAATTGGGAATTCCTATGCTAGGTTCCGGGCCAATAAGCGTTGATGTCGCGCCTTCTCTGGCCAGAGCATCCGATACATCGTTGCCACTGAAGCCAGAGTGTCCAGGTATCCAAATCAGTTGCAGTCTGTTCAAACTTCCCAGTTTGGTGAGTTTAGATCTGCACTCAAATACCTGTGCCGAGTTGCATTTGTCAGCCGCGAGAGATTTGATCGCAGCTTGACTATCCGTAAGGATTTTTATCGATCTGCCCGCCCAGCCACTGTCAAGTAAATGGCCTGCGCACAGATCAATGGCGAAGATTTCTGCCTGAAAAGCTGTCGCCGACTTTCCCAGACTAGCACTGAGTTTGGTCAGCGGTCTACGGCTGTAGACTCCGGCTCCAGATCTCTGACTGGTTCTGGAGCCATCAGTAAACCAGCAAGGTCCTTGTAAATAGAAATCCTTGTGATGGAGCCATTCGTCCCTGCTTGGAATCACAGAAACGAATGTTCCCTCGGTGCTGGTTCTTGTGATTATTTGATCAGTTCTCATGCCCATCACCTCGTCAGCCTCCAGTTGGGCCGACAGACGACTGGGCACGAAAGTGAGTTTGTCAGGCTCGTTCACGGTGAGGTGGTGGAGCCTGTGGGTTGCTAGTCTTGCCTCTCCCTGGAGTTGTCGGTCTATTGACAAACAAACAGACATGTTCATGTCTTCCATAGCTTACGACATTTGCCACAAATTATTGAGATATTTTTGGAATTTATCTAACCTTTTTACAAATGAGAAACAAATAAAATATAAAACAATACACGCAAGGTAACTGGTTTTACTGGCTCAAGGAGGTAACTGACTCGCCTACGGCTCGTCAGTTATATCCTCCATTCGCCAGTAAAAACCCTCTTACCTTGCTAGTAATGTTATATACTATTGAGGTATCTGAACTTAGAAAGTAAATATCCTAGTTTTTTTACCAAGCTTTCAATGTGTTTGTCCCATCTGAGTTGTCGGTCTATTGTGACCCCTAAATATTTTATATGTTCGGCTTCAGAGTATCTTTGTCAACCTCAATATTACCCATCATTGGAAGACCTGATTGATAAGAAGAATATGATAGGTATTTTGTCTTTTCCAAATTGATGGTCAACTTGTTTTCTTGAAACCAGGGTTTTATCCTGAGGAGATCTTTTTCGGCCTCTAACTTCAATTTCTCCCAACTCTCGGCTTCATACTTCATACAATACTGCAGTATCGTCTGCGAAGCTGATAACCTCTCCTTTTTTCTTCATTAGTAGTAGACTGTTTACATAAATCGTGAATAGTATTGGCCCTAAGACTGTTCCTTGTGGTATTCCAAATTCAACAGTCTTCTTTCCACTATTATGGTCATGTATGATAAATGATATATCGAAACGGCAACACTGTAAATGTATGCGCTCACTTTCCTTCACGCCCGTTTGTTTCGATCGAACGATGACGCCCGAACTTATACTTCGGTAGACAACGGATTTGGTGAACCTTAGCCAGTCGTTGATCATTATTCACGTTTCCCACGGATAGGAATGTATATTCCATGCGGCTATAATGTAAAATTGCTTTTGTCTAACTGTTTCTGATTAAACAATGAATGAAATGGCATGTTTCCGTATCTGAAATACAATGGAAAGCCATTCCGTTTTTATTGGTCATTATATCGCGTCTGCCATGGAGGCATAGAGAACTGAACCAAACCTCTGTCGATTCAGTATCACAAACGCTGTTCCAGGTTGAGTTACTATGAACGGTGAAAGTGACTACGTACAATTTTCTTCCGACACTCAGGCGTGTATCAATTCGATACCGGAGGTGTCGAGAGAGAAATATAAAAAAGCCTACAAATCCTTCACTGAATGGCAAAAAGAAAACAATCTACCGTCGAATTCCGAGAACGTTTTGCTGGCATATTTCGATGAATTGTCGAAGAAATTCAAATCGTCAACATTATGGGCGCAGTACTCCATGTTACGGACCATGATGAATATCAACGATAATATAGACATTGGAAACTATTGCAAAGTGAGAGCATTCTTGAAGAGGAACTCATGCGGATACAGACCGAAGAAATCCAAAATATTCTCCTCTGATGAAATTGACAACTTCATCAATAATGCTCCTGATGAATTCTATTTACTTGACAAGGTAAGTGATGTTTTTCTATGTACTCGTCCAGCTATTTCAATATAATTCGAGCAAACTTTCGAGCAACAGACGAAGAAGATATTTTTCTTGGATAAATCAAATATTTCTGAAGAATAAATATTGGATACACCCTCGATTTCGTTGAATTCTCTTTGTTGGATACTTCAATTAAAGTCAATGAACCGACTGTCATTACTGATGATTTTCAGTCGGTTCATCATAACCTATAATATTGCCGCAAGGTTCACAACAAGTGGTCTTAGACACAAATGGAGAATGCGCAAACTCCAAACTCCTAAAATTCCGAAAGATTCTGAAGTACGCATGCGCTTGAAACCATCAACAATACTGTCAAATTGAAACCCGATGTTGAGCGTTCAGACAATAATGCCGAATATTTCATTATTCTCAGGCCCGGTACTTTCATCTGCGAATAACTTAATATGTATATTCGGCAGATAACTCTTATTCTTAGGCCCGGTACTTTCACCTTCGAATAAATTTTATTCATTGTGAATAAGTATCCCTCAAATAATTTCCTATCTGAAGGATACCTTATTTCGGTGCTTTCAGATGAAATTATTTGACGAATAACAATTCTATGAAAAAACGGTATACTACTTTTCACTGATTAATGTAAAATAAGACACCGCATTGTAGAAATTGTCATAATTCCAACTAGAAGGCAAAAATTTCGTGAAAATCACAAAGAATAACCATACATCCAAAATCTAAAAAATTCAACCAATTATGACGTACCGACATTCGATCTATGACAAATAAAATCTTATTAACGAATTTCAATGACAGATTCATTCGATGAATAACACTATCTGAAACTGAAAAGACTGCATTTTTACTTATCCTTAGAATAAGACTTATCTATCGAATAAATTTAGTTATTCGCATGTGAAAGTACCGGGCCTTAGGATAAGTAAAAATTGATGTATTTTCAATTTCAGATAGTATTATTCATCGAATAAATAACTATTCGTCGAATGAATTTGTCGTTAGAACTTACGAATTAGAGATTATTTGTCAAATATGAACATACATCGAATGTCGATACGTCATTATTGGTAGAATTTTTTAGATTCTTGATGTATGGTGATTCAAATTGTGATTCGTACGAAATATTTGCTTTCCAGATGGAATGATGATAAACTAATCACACTCCTGTTACAATGGAAATCAATTTTTGCAGATACAGGAATTCATTCTTTTACAAACTACAGGAATTAATTCTTGTAAATTCAAACGTACCTACTGAACTGAATTCACAATATTATTCGTTTTATGCAACAAAATATTCCTGTGTATGTATAAGCAATGAAAGCTCAGACTACACTGGAATATGTATTATAGTTATGCTTCATAATGTAAATCTTCTTTTATGACCGTTTGTTCTTTTGAATTTGAAAGGAAATTATTGTTATACGAAACAGGACTTTCCTCCACCATTCATTCTTTCCCACACGCATTTGCGTGCGGGAATGGATTAGCAGGGGTTTTTCCCGCACGCAATTATTAAAGAGTAAATTAAATTCTCATGTCTCTATGCACGCTACCGATGAGAAACCCATGGTAACGACATGCAGAATAACATCTGTCATTATATATGAATTAATCTAATGAGATATGATCTGTTGCGTGAAATGGATATATTTTCAAGCGCTTCGCATTGCTCGGGCAACGGCAGTTTCGTGCAGGCAAGTATCACTTTCTGCACTTGATAGGAAAATAACTATTTCGATACTAATTACGAAAAGTAAAACGTTTCAAAACGTCACTTAGTAGCAAAAAATTGCAGTAGAATGAAATGACTTTCAAACTATTGTTTACATTTGAGAAATCAGAAATCCCTGTAGTATCTCGAAAATGACTGGATCAAAAAATTTAATAATATCATATTCGAATTCCTCATAAAAAGTGCCCTTAGAATGTAACAACGGATTTTGAATACGAGTTCGAATAAAAGAGTTATTTAGCTTCATTGAAAATGATAATTTCTCAATTTTCGATCATAACTCAAAATCTATGAACGTTTGGTTGGATGTGTTTTCAGTTTTGGATTAGTCAGGAAAAAAGATCTCGAGAATGTGTCGTCCGTTTTCTTCTAGCTACTATAGTTCTCGTGATCCCCTCAGTAGACAACGAATTTTGCCCACCTGTACATGTAACTTCAATGAATAAAAATAACGTTTCAATTAGAGAATTTTTTCTTCATGGTAACCAATTCATTTTTTGCATAGTAATATTTCCTGCAGCCGTCAGGAAAAGTGTTGCATAGCAATAATTCTTCTCCTTGGCGGAGAAATAGAACTTTTCGATGATCCTCTTAGTCGAAAAATGACCTTATTATTGTACGTTTGAAAATAAACCTTTTTTGTTACTCAAATATTGTAGTCGTTTTTTGCCAATTTTTTAAATTTTACAACAAACCAGCTGTTTGAGGAGATCCAATGTCAATGTTTAGTTGTTATTAAAATGCCTAGAGTACGTGTAAGCAGAATTTATCGCCTGCTAAGTGAATTTTTAGTTTACGGGATGCGGGGTTGTCATTTCAAGAAATCGCTAACCCTACGAACAGAAATCCAACTACTGTTATGAGATGTTGTCAAACGTGGTTCGATAATGCCCAAAATCGAAGAAGAGTAGGCACCGGACGTCGAAGGGGCACAAATGAAGTTCAAGATCGGCGTCTAAGACTTATGGCCATTAGAGACCGATTTGCGACAACTCGATCTTTGGCTGATGAGTGGTTAGGAGAACAAGGCCATCCTGTAACTATCCGAACGGTTTACCGCTGTATAAGGTCTTTTGGACTGCAGCATTATCGACCCCATCTTGTGTTACCTCTTACGGTTGAGCATCGACGACAACGATTACAGTGGTGCAGAGAACGACAACATTGGGTGTGGAATGGCATCAGGTCGTCTTTTCTGATGAATCTCGATTCTCCTTGGGTGCACATGATTGCCGAAGAAGGGTAAGACGTCGTCGAGGAGAAAGACGTGAACCTCCTTTTGATGTTGAGCGTCATGTACACCGGACAGTAGGCGTTATGGTATGGGGTGCTATTGCACATGGAAGTAGGTCACCCTAAGTATTTATTCGAGGTAATATGACAGCGCTGCGTTACCTTCAAGAAATAGTGGAGCCATATGTTCCGTCTTACCTTAACCGGCTTGAGAATCCAATATTTCAGCAAGATAATGCTCGACCTCATGTTGTCATAGTAAGTTTAAACTTTTTGAAGCGACCCTTGTGAATCTTTTGCCATGGTCGCCCAGATCCCCCGATCTTTCGCCCATAGAGCATGTTTCGGACATCATGGGTAGAAGGCTTGGAAATTTACCCCACCCCCACGGACTTTGGAGGCTCTGAGACATGAAGAACAGGTAGCTTGGGATAGTATCGCTCAAGAAGAAACAGACCATCTGCTTGCATCAATACCAAGACGTGTTGGGGAGATAACCGCGGTGGACAAGCACATTATTAACAAATTTAATAAAGAAATTTACAAACCCATCGTTTTTTTTTTCGTAAATTTCAATCATTTACTGATTTCTATACTATCTATGTTTTACCAAAAAAAAAATTTAATTTATACAGCATCTTCTGGGTGTTACAGTTTCTTTGTCAGTTAATATATAAAAAGCGCTTAACTTCACTTCAGTGCATTTCCCCATTTTACGATTATGATATCCTTCACAGGTTCTTTTAATAATGGGCATCATGGGAGCCTCCAGAAGAGACGAACTGTACAAAATGAAAACGACAGACTGCAGAGATTTGGGATCGGCGGCAGTCCTCGTTCGGATACCGAACAGAAAAACCAACGTTTCTAGGAAATTCACCTTAACTGGCCTTTTTTACGATGTCTACAAAAAGTACAGGGAGCTCCGACCCGCCGAGGTGGGTCACAACTACTTCTTCCTGAATTACCAGAAAACGAAATGCTCGGTACAAAGGGTCGGCATCAATAAGATTGGGTACACGGGAAAACGAATCGCCGAATACCTTAAACTTCCGAACCCCGAACTGTACACCGGACATTGCTTCAGGAGATCATCCGGAACGATCCCGCCGGGTAGAGGACTTAGATCACTGAAGCGATACGGATGCTGGAATCTGCAGACTCTCGAGGAGAGTGACGACGAGGAGTCGATGAACGAAAAAATTGTGAGTAAACTTTGTGAATGCTGAACTGCTCGTTATTTTATGTGTATGAAGTTGGCCCATCACTTTTCAATTTTCTGGCTCCCACCAGACAACGTTTGAGCTTAGTTTTAATTAAATCCGGTAAATATTTGAGAATGCAGCCCCACGTCAACGGAACGTTCAGGCCACGACACAACTTAAAAAACCGCGTGACTGAACGACTACCTTTCAGAATATGTATCACATTTCCATCTACGGGTATTTTTATTGAGAGAAAAACTACTCTAACGTTGACTATCGAAAAATTCCCAAAAAGATGGAATCAATGATGATAATCGTCAAGGCCGAACGGCTGCATCGAGCATGCAAAACTGAATTTTCGGTTAGTTTGGCGGCCAGGTCGTTTCTAATGGCAAAGCCTACGCCATGTTGTCTGATTTCGCCTTCTATTCCGGCAAGCCCTTCCAGAAAAAAGTATACGCTTGTTCTACCAAGCTACCTTCGTCCGAAAAGCATGTCTTAAGCTTAAGGCCACTATTGCAATGAATGTTCGTTGCAGTTCCTTATCGATTAGGGCAGTACGCCTCTCTGTTCGCTCGGCCTTGGGGTTGTCTAGCAAGGTTCACTGTCAGATTAACATTTAATCAGGTCGATTCTGTTTGGAAATAGTAATATGGTTGTAGAAAAGATATTGCTATCACAGCAAAGTTTGAAAAACTGGTATTCTAATCATTGATTTTGAGCAATATGATCTGTCAATTCCTAGAAGATCTTGTTATTTCAGTTTGCTATATCAGCAATATCATTTAAGTACTTGCTATTTCATAACAAAGTTGGAAATGGCAGTGAATCTCTTGTTTTTACATTTCTTCCAAGCGTTAGAAATTTAGAAAGTAGGCAAGTTATTATAAACATGCTTCGTGTTAGTAACTTTTTGGAAACCTTCACTTGAACTTTTCATTTATAGCGAAAATATGAGACTACGATTTCGGTATATTAGGGACACCAGTAAGTCATTTGAATTGCCTGATGAAACGTTTCTGCAACTGTTTCGCTTGAATAAGGAGAGAAGATTTGAATAGATTGGTAGAGGAACAGACCAGTAAAAATACAGTTCCTTTTTACCTACAAGTGGGTGAAAATCCATAGAGAATTTCTAGGAGATTGATTATCAAATCTGATTTTTTGTTGTTTTCTTTTTTTCAGACATGATGTACAGTTCAACCAAAAACTCGCAATCCAAATACCGAATAAAACATTAAACCAAAGAGTATCAATTGATGATACTCTTTGATTAAACACAAGTAGCACAACTTATTCTTCTTTTCCATAGAACAATTATAGAATTACATGTTCTTTTCTATGAAATGATAATCTCACCCTTCAAAACAGTGTTGTCAGCTCAAACATTCGATTATTTTTCAACAATATTGCTATGGCCAAAACTCATAACCAATCTTGCGTAAAACGGTGAAATAGAATATTCGTTCGCTCAGTCATATTGCTATATTTTATAATTATAACAATGTTGTAGATTTAGCAATGTTATAACAAGATGCGAATAGAATCGACCTGATTATCAGAGACACGTAGGGCATATACAGTATCTTAATCTGACGATTTTTTTTCACATCTTCCAAAACCTGGAGACGCTGAATGTGCATACATCATAAAAATTTTTTGCTTTCTTCCATCCAACCTTAAAAAGCCTAAGTCTCCACGACGCTGAAGTAAATCCCGATTTAGCATCGTCGGCTCCCCAACTATAGATTTCATTAAGCTGAATTTACGAGAAGTTCCTTGTGGAAGTTGAATTCTGGCAACACACTGTTATTGTTATACACTTCAGATAATTCATGACGCTATGGAGGGTACCCTCCATAGCAAAACCGCAGCCGTCTATATTCTTTAGAAGGCTGTGGCAAAACTTAACGAGTCGTATGTTGTGTATGGAGAGCTGCGATCCTCAACGGTATGAGTATATTAGTCCTGTTGCCATGTACACTTATTTTCAAACAATCTACTGATTCTTTTTAATATTTGCTATTTGAAAAGAAAGCTTTTTCTGAAAACCTCAACGGCACAAGTCAGCACAAATCTAGTACAAATTATACCACTCATTTTCAGGAACAAAAAACAAAAGTGCTGTTATTTTTCCGTATCATCTGAATATTTTCAAATTATGTAAACCATAGCCTACTTCTACTAGTGCGGCTTTCGACCAAATCGAGGTACGGTGGACCTAATCTTCACACTGTGACAGCTGCAAGAGAAGGCCCGTGAACAACAATCAACGATTTATACAGCCTACATCGATTTAAGTGAGGCCTTCCACTCGGTGAATCGAAGAACGATATGGAAAATCATGGGACGCCTTGGAGTACCCGAAAAATTCTTAGCAGAATGTAAAAGTCTTCATACCAACAACACACATGGCACTACAATCGATCATTTCTTAACCAACTCTGGAATAAAACAAGTCTGCGTGTTAGCGCCTTTACTGTTCAATATTTTCGCCATAGCTCTCTCGATAATTGCTGACATGAGTATGCCTGTAAGAGGTATAGGACTAGGATTCAGATTTGATGAAGGCCTATTAAACCTGAAGCGCCTCAGTTCAAAAAGCCGTACAAAGTTGATCACGAAACTTCAATATACACACGACTGCGCACTTATCGCTGGCAGCCCAGAGGATCTACAGATAATGCTGGACACCTATAAACGTATATACGAAGCTTTAGGCCTTAGACTCAATATCGACCAAACCAAAATCCTGGTACACAAGACTCCCCAAAATAGCTCTGTATGGTTAATTCACAGATGGAGCTCGGAAACCAGGAGGCCAGTATAAGCGGTTTGAGGATACACTACATCAATCCCTAAAATCAGTTAATACCAATCATAACTGGGGACAACTAGCGTAAGACAGATCACAGTGGAGGTCTTTGGTCCACAGTTATAATGGACACTCTCGTTGGTGATTAACCATGCCCGAAGTGTGAAAGGTCACGGTTGGGTCTCTTTAGTCACAGGAGGACACACAGTCGCAATCAGCCCTAAGAAATTATAAGTCTGTTTTTTTATGTCTTTTTGTAGATTTACTCCCGGTAACAGGAAGCAGCAATGAATGAATGACTACTACTAGAAACAAAAGAGGTCGTTTATGGTTGCACGTTGCCATTTTTACCATCGGAGTGTCTCGAAGCACGGTTAGGCGTATGGTCCGTATATACACATTTGCTAACCGAGAATTACCAGAGCGATTATTACGGTTACTCTGGTGACAGATAATTGCACCGAAATGTCAGTAATTCGACATATACGGACCGACCACATACTAACCAAAAGAAACCAAAGTGTATATACGGACCACACGCTAGATATACAGGTTGTTTCAAATAAGGTGACCCGTCCCTAGGATAGACAGTAAACTGAAAAATAATTGGGATGTGCTCGGTAAAAAAAAATGGTAGTAGATACACATACTTCACGATTTTTCCGAAACTGCTGGCAACTTTGTGAAATTTCACAGGAATATATTCTAGAAGCTGATAACATCCCATGAATTTGTTTTTATATCTGACCCTCACAGAGGGCGCTAATTACACGGTTCGTGCCAAGTAGTATTGAACATTGAACATATTTGTTTTAAGATTAGATTTATCATACCAAATTTCAAGTGAACTTTAACAACATCACTCAATTCCACAACAAAAAAGTTCTTTGGTAAAACTCTATAATGTCTCGTTTTCGGAATATTGTGATTTGAAAATTATGAAGTAATAACCGATGATTTAACTGAAGGTAAACTTAGTTTACCTTAGTTACAAAGTAGCGAAGTCGACATAATATCAATTATCTGTTCAGTTAAAAATTGAGTTTCCTCATTTCTAATGCCGACGAGCCGTCACTGATGTTTACAATGAATTTATATCGAACCTTGAATGTAATATTATTATCAACACGGTTTCCCGCATGCCTTGATATCCACGATTATCTAGGATCGCTGACCATAGGAAATATTATAAATAGACCCAGTGTTGCCACACTTGTACCATCATACATAATTTGTAGGGCTCTAAAGCTCAGAATTTTGTAATTCATTAATTCGGCAACGAAAATAAAAGAATTAATTACTACGACATTTATTTTTATTTGGACAACTGAACTCTTGTTCATGAATGAGATCGAGAGAAATCAAGATATTTCAACATTCCATTCATCGATGAAATAACTACACTACATTGATTAATTCTTCTGTAAAATTCTGAAACCCAAAAGGACCAGATTCATGGTTCATAATAACCGTGAAAAGGGGGCATTGAGCTGAGTTCAAAAACACCTCATATATGTGTCTTAGGTACTTCGTTTCCGATATACAGGAGGTTTTCTGAAAGTTCTTAAATTTTCGTTTGATTATTCCTCCTGAAATTCTCAATCGATCCAACTGATGATTAATATTTATAGGTTAAAGTTTTTTGTTTCAATGAAACAGAACATTAAAATTCGACAAAAATCAGGACCGCTCTCGGCGCTCTCAGTGAGGATTTATTCAAATTTAAACTCATGAAAAACACGCTGTATTTAGTTTTTCGTTTTTCATCATAATTTCAACATTTTCGTTATCTGCATGTATGACGATCACGAAATAAATGAAACAGTAGGTTGCCCCACCTGTAGATCATGTTTTATAAATAATCGTTTTCTGGTCAAACGCCTTTAAGGAATATAGCACTTCATGAAAATGAATTTAATTAATTTGCAATTGCAATTTTTTCTTCAACTAATATTCTGTTGAATGTTCTCAACAGTTATACCATATTCGTTCATTTAAAATTGTCATTCACAATGATCAAATGTTGTGTTATTGATAATATACACAAATATGGAAAGAAAACACCACGCTATCTTGAAACTTATAATTGAAACTTGATCTTCAGAATAAATAGTTTTTCTATGGATAACTAGTTCTTTCAGGTAGTTGTTCAAAATGATATCCTCCACATTCTATACACTTTTTAGCCCTTTTTACGAGGCTCATAACTGCTCGTTTTATTACAATACATTTATTACGAATTTCGTCGCAAGCAGCATTTTAATCGATCTAATAATTGTTCCATGTCAGAAAATCTATTCCATAATCCCAAAGAAAGAAATGGAGGGGTCGAGCAGGCCAATGTTGGGGTCCTCCACTTCCAATCCATCCGTCTGTATATTCTCTATTAGTAAACTTGTGGGGTATTCTGGAAATTTTGAACTATTTAACTTGATAAAGGAACCTGAAATACTGATAAATAGTATGAATACTTTTTTCTGTACATGATTATGATCAATGTTTCAATAATAAACAGTAAGAACCATAATAATGAATGAGGTGAAAATGAATCCAGAAATGTTTTTGAGGTCTAAGTTGCCTATAAAAGGCTATTCAGATATCAAGATATAATTATTTTTTTATTTCTACCTTTGTTCATCATCAATAATGCAGCTTATTATCAATGTGAATGACAATTCTGAATAAGCAGATATGCTATAAATATCAAAAACAAATGCAAGACATATTTCGAGAACGAAAAAAGACAGTTGCACATTTTCAAATGCATTTTTAAGCAAGGCTGTTTTTTCAACAGGCGTTTGACCACAAAGCAATTCATTATTCATTAAAAATAATCGACGGATGGAGTATACAACCGATTCATTGAATTTGAGACAATCGTACATGCAGATAACTGAAATATTAAAATTGTGATGAAAAACTACATACAGGGTGTGTTTCATGAGTTTAAATTTGAATATAGACTCCGGTCCTGAGTATTGTCAAATTTCAATGTTTTGATTCATTGAAACTAACAACTTAAACCTGATAATAAATTTTAAGTCGCATCGATCAAAAATATCAGGAGTTATAGCCAAACGATTTTACCCCTGTATATCGGAAACGGAATACCTAAGACATATGAAGTGTTCTAGAACTCAGCTGAATGCGCCCTCTATTCAAGGTTTAAAATTTGAATATTTTTTTAGGGTTTCAATTAGAACCCAATTCGTTCTTTTGGTGTTATTTTCATATCATTAGTAATTTTTATAAATTATTTTATAAATCTCGCCATCTATGAGAACCATTGAGTAGTTACTCCGGCATAGATTAAACAATCTAGTTCACATGTGGTCATCTGAAAATATTCAAATGCACTATTTTTCTTATCGATTCTCCTTATTTGGATATTGAAAGAAGGATATTGGAAGATATTGAAGATATAGATAAAAGATTGAAGGATATTGAAATAAGTTTTCACGAAATGCGAATCATGCTATTTCATATAGCAATCATATTAAAAGCATAATTGAATTATAATTGCATTTCACTTGAAATACATGAATGAATATTGTCTTCATAAGCAGGTTGAGTCAGATCGAAATATTCATATTCTTGGGATTATACTATACAGGATGTTCCACCTCGATAGTTAATTATATGTTTTCGGAGAAGAAATTGAAATTTTATACTGAAAATTTTTATGTTGGGGTTAATTCTCGACAATGAGCTTTCCCCCTTGAATATTTTCAGACCTTTGCAACATCCGGTTATATGCCGGTATTAAAATTCTAGTTCCTCATTTCAAATGGCACACGCAGTATATCTTTGCATCGTTAAATAGCCGATTTAGTGGCAATTCAAACAGCGTCCCTTGAATCTCTAAGATTAATGTGATATTAGTACTCTTATGATAAAAATGTTGAAAGCGCGGAAGGTCACAATTTTTGAATATTTCTGCTGGGGATGGTCCATTCAAAAGAATCGTCGAAGATCAAGAAGACGAGCGAATTCATCAAAACTCAATACATATTTTCAAATTAATACCCATATTTGATATTATATATTTGAGTCTATTTTACGTGAATCATCAAGGAATAACTTTGAAATCGGAGAAAAGAGCAATTTCGAACTGTTTGATGTCTGTGACTTAATTGTTTGATGGTATTGTTGAGAATCCATAAACAGTTCACGAAAAATTGAAATCTTTTATAAAAACATCGAATTCAACATAACATCTGTTGATTGATTGATTATTTGATTTTGAAAGATTTTGCATAATTTGGGCGTCATCTGCCAAACGGCTGCTGAGGATTCCTTCATAGTTTGTAATTAAACGATTGTTACATTTTTGATTAATTTGAGTATTTGGTTCCAAGATTATTGCGAATGGTAAATTTCGTGCCGAAGTGCACTTCGGCCCGCGAATTGATTGTGAATGCAGCTTTAATAATAAGAGTTTATTTGTCATAGATCGAATGTCGGTGCGTCATTATTGGTAGAAGTTTTTAGATTCTGGATGTATGGTTATTCTTTGTGTGAGTTTCACGAGATATTTGCTCTCTAGTTGGAATTATGACAATTTCTACAATGCGGTTTCTTCATATATCTATTATATTCTATATCGATAATGATACATCGAAAATTGAAGCCAGCCCGTGGCCGGAATCGACTTCTGCGCATGTGCAGAAATATTAAGAATAAAAATACCTGATTAGCTCTGTCTCTTTCTGCTACATGGTTTTATGAATTGACAGGAATGAAATGATTTTACTTCACAACCATTCGAATATTTTCGACCTTAACCTAACAATATGTTTGAATCAGGTTCAAACTCAGGTTTGCAATTTGCATTGCGTAGTAATTTGTATTTCATCGTTGATTTCTAATAATTAGAAGTTAAAATAAATGAAACTTCATCATTTTGCAGCACTAGACGCTCGGATTTATAACAATAGTGAAATATTATGTGTTTTCCACAGAAAACCTGCGGAGTGCGGAGATTAACAAAAGTGATGTTGAATCAACAAAATTGTAGGACTGTGAATAAATTTTTTTAGGTTGTTCACTATCGTATACTTATTATCTGCATTGTATCTAGATAAGTATAAGTCTGTTATTGTCTTGAAATTCAGTTTAGAGTTAAAAGGTAATAATTCTAGTTCAATTTATGATTGTTTCTTTCAGCACTGAAATAGTAAAACATCTAAATCGACATCTACATCTATAAAGCTCAACTGTAGTTACTCATATCTATCAGTTTCTCATCTTCTAAATATTCTTATTGCCAAATTGATTATTGTATTGCTTCTACTGAAGCATGGCTCTTTTAATGAGCACTCTGTACTTTCATATATAATATAACTACATATTACATTAAGTGTTGACCCAAAAATATTTTTATTGAGTATTGAGTAGATTTACAAGAGGAGAAATTCAGGAGGTGAGATTAGTATGGTGTTTACACGTACACGCAATATTTAAACTGGTACGAAACAATAATATAAAACGAACTTGTTATTATGTCACTCTTGAGTTTACTGAGTGTAGACAATACCATTCCTATTCAGAACTTATTATTTCACAAATCATAATAATATTGTTTGAATGGTTTTTATTCACTTATTTGGTTTGATCTCTTTTCGTTGATTCATCTGAAAGATGAGAAAACCTGATACATTCTCGAAGAATTTCATATTTTCATATTCATTAACTTTCGCCTCATATAAAATTCGTCTCAAAATTTGTACAAGAATTTGAAATAAATCATCATTTGAATTCATTCAATCATTCAACGTCAAATCTGAAAACGAACTGATCATAATAACAAATATCTTGATTGTCATTTTCGAACTTCTAATTCGCGCATGCGTACAAGTGGATTCCTCCCAACGATTTGGCTTCACTTTCTGTCGTAGTCTTGAACGCGTGTTATCAATATTGGTATAATAGATATATGGGTTTCTTTTTTTACATTAATCAGTGAAAAGTAGTATACCGTGCTTTCATAGAATTGTTATTCGTCAAATAATTTCATCTGAAAGCACAGAAATAAGGTATCCTTCAGATAGGAAATTATTTGACAGATACTTATTCACAATGAATAAAATTTATTCAAAGGTGAAAGTACCGGGCCTTATCCAAATAGTACGTTTCAACATTCATATTGAAAACTCCGCAATGTTCGCGAAATGAATTTCGTTCACGTGCGCCAGAAAGGCAACACTGTCCGGCAAAGAAAGCGAAGCGGTAAGCGAGAGCGAAGTATTCGAACTGACGTCAGACATAAGCGATGCGAGAGCGAGGCGATTCGGTTGTGTTTATTATTGACCAGCTATTCGGAACGTGAAAACACGATGGACACGGAGAAATTCATTGAAACCGTCAAGATAAACCCTGTATTATATGACCCACGCCACAAAGATTTCAAAAACATGGCCAAGAAAGCGGAAGTATGGGAAAGGATCGCCAGGGAAATGAATGAAAAGAGTAAGTACTTACTCATAATATTTATTCAATACCCATTAAAATACAAGATATATATAATGAATTCGATGATATTTTAAAATTAGGTATAGTATATCGAATTTACGAAAAGATTGGCAACAAAAATTCCTTGTTTTTATGTAGATTGTATATCTATAGACGGAAAGCTGTTTTCAATACTTCTATTGAAAGGGAACCATATCCTATACGTATTTCCCTTGTAACACTCCATTCACTTCTATGAAAGCAGTCGGGTGTTCATGGACACATTCCAGACTGTATATTAGCAAAATATGAGGTTATGTCGCTTGTCACTTGTCAAAACATTATTGGGTGTTAAATCAGCGTTTTAAGCAACCGTGGACATAGGAAGGAAGAAGAAGAAATTAGCGCTTTGTTTTCCGTTCTACGTAAAAGTCTCAGTAATCACGTATCTTATCACAATGTGAATTCCCATCGGAAAATATTGATTGGAAAATATGTGATAAACATAATTTACGTTTCTATAAACTGGTTGCAGGGATTCCTAATCTAGTTATTTGCATGAAAAATACAAGAGATCGGTATTCAAGTATATTAATATTAATTTTATTTTTGTTTTGAAAGAATATGAAATGATTGACACATTACATGCAGATGATGCTTGAGATGAGTTAATGTTGGATAAGTTATCAGATTGACGTAGCCGCAGGTTAACAAATATGAACAGAAGAACTGTTTACAGGCTGGTCACGTATTTGCTTATAACTTTTCTGGTAGGATAGATATAGAGTGCTCAAACTTTTTGCGCCATATTTCTTTCTTTATAGAAAAGTTGTTTTTCTTGTAAATCCAAGATGGGATAACAACTAGACAACAATTTTTTGGGTTCTAGAAATTGTGTCCTCCATAATTAAACGTTCGAAATCTTCTTATCGGGAAACAAGAAAAAATAAAAACAGAAGAAGTTATGGTTTTGCATCAAATGTGGCGACGTCTCGCAGAAGTTGTCTTCTGCTTCCACAGGCCTACAATTTATTCAAAACATTAGGCACATACAGATCTTCAAATACAAGCAAACTCACCAAAGAAGTGTGATGAACCACTAAACACAAAATTAAACAATGAAATAACTACAGAAATTTACGAACATTAACCAAGTTGTTTTTGTTGTTTTTAAGAGGTCGAACTTGGTTAGTGTTCGTAAATTGTTTATTTTTATGTAAAGTGGTTCATCACACTTCTTTGGTGAGTTTGCTTGTATTTGAAGGTCTGTATGTATCTAATGTTTCGAATGAATTTAGGACTGAGGAAGCAGAAGGCAACTTCTGCGAAACGTCGCCACAGTTGATTTAAAACCATAACACCTTTTATTTTGTCCTATTTCCTGAGAAGATTTTCAACGTTTAATTATGGAGGACACAATTTCTAGTATTCATATTCCAATGAACTTCCGTTCTTAGAACATAGATATAAGGAATGGATATATAGTGCTGTGAATGAATATTTTGTAGTAGAGTTTCGATGTTTCTCTGTCTAGCGCGTTATATTGAGAAATTCATATACTTCCTATACCGGGTCTTTCACGAGGAACCTCACCCATATTTATACGGGAAACTACTGAACGTATTTTCATGAAATTCAGCACTTATAAGTATTTCACGATGCTGATGAAATCTAAAATATCTAAATGACGTCAACTTCCGTTTTTCAAATTAGAACACCATTTTTTTATTGCAGAAATAGATTCCTTAGAAAATTTCAAGTTATTTTGATGTAACATTTTTCAGTTTTGGTTGGAAAATTCTCTCTGAGCGGGAAAATTCGAAAAAAAATCGAAAATAGAGCTCCGCTGAAACAAGAATAACTTCGAGGTTTTTGGATGGAAAATTTTCATTTTTGGGATTTTTAAAGATGTAAGATTGATGTATCCACTTTTAAAAATCGAAATCGCGATTCATGATACAGAGGGTGAAAAAATCGCTTTCAAAGTTAGGGATGACAAAATCGTGAAAAATCAATTTTTTCAAATTAGAACCCCATTTTTTTATGGCAGATATTGAATCTACGTTAAAAAATAATGTGAGTGTATGCATCACACCCTTGCCCTAAAATGGATATTTTCTGAGTAATTCACAAAAAACTGTTTTTCGTCTTGAATTTTCAGCTATTTCTTTTCCCTTTACGCCAAAAAGATGAAATTTTCAGGAACTGTTATTTGAACCATGCTGTAGATTTTTCACCCCTTCTTGAAACCGACTTCAAGTTACTATTAGGAGAACCATGGCAAACTCTCGCAGTTATAACTATAGAAGATGCTCAAAGTTTTGACCGTTAATTTCTAGACATTTATTTATACGTCTCAGGAATGCTTCGTGCGTTGCTCTTCTTATTTCATCGGGAGGAAGAGATCTGCAAAAGTGTTTAAAAACCAAATTGAGTTTCAAAACCATGAATCTAAAAATCTAAACAAACCTGAACGCATTTCTGACTCGTTCTATGCAGTCCTCTTTATCAGTCAGGGGAGTTGAGTAGACAATATTTTTTATCCTACCCCAAACATAATAGTCTAAAGGAGTTAAATCGGGAGAACGTGGTGGCCAAAGATGTGGACCATTGTTCGCCAACCATCGATCTTCAAATAGCCTGTAGAGGATATTTGACGCATTGAGTGAATTGTGTGGAGGCGCGTCATCTTGTTGATACCATAAGTCATTATGGTTCTGTACTAGCGGCTCATTATTTGAGTCAATATGTCAGAATATCTATCTCCTAAGGGAGAACATTCTTTAAATAATGCAAACATGTGTAGTGTTCTATCTTACCAGTTAAAGTCCCATCATAAATGTGAACATCGAGAATTGCATTATTTTTGATGGCGCAAAAAACTATTGAAACTCCAGGTCTCTTGAAAGTTCCATTGTCTGAAGTGGTGGTTGTTCTCTTCATCCCAATAATGAATGTTATGCCTATTGAAAGAACCATTCTTTGTGAATTTAGATTCATCTGTCCAAATTATACAGTCCAAAAAGTTTTCATTCTCTTGAAATCGAATCATCATAGCTTCGCAAAACTCTGTTCTCCTGACGAAATCAGTTTCCTTCAAATAATGTACCCTATTGAATTTATATGGGTGCATTTTATGTTTTTTTAATATTCTCCAAACACTCGATTGAGATAATCCCAGATCAATCTCGGCATCTTTGAGAGAATTTTGAGTTTGAGGATTCACACGAAAATATGCAAGAACTGTAATTTCGTTGTTCTCATCTTCTACTACACTTTTTTCTCTGTGTATAGTTTTCTTAACTAAGATCCGAACAGCCGAATTGTTCTATCTACAACTTTATTACATTCTCCATGAAGTAGAATGAGATTTAAATAATCTTCATTGGTGAAATTAGGCATAGTGATCGATTTTATAACTTAATACGAATTATCACCGAATTAATAGTAAACAGAAAATGCTACTGAATAAAGAGGAATTTGGCAGATGTAATTAATGATATCTATCATTAAAAAAAAATAATGTAAAACATGGTAAGTTTTTCTTCATAAACTTTTTAGGGTTTTCACTCCCAATCTCTGAAAACCCTAAAAAGTTTATGAAGAAATGCAGAATCCTCCCAGAATAAATTTCAATCGATATATGGTAAGTTTTTGCATATGGTTCATAAGGAATTATTCATTTATCACTGAAGAGAAAACCTATGGCCGATTAGTTGAAATAAAGAGGTTTCCGATACAAATTCGAATCAAAATTCGCCATCTATTTAGGAACAACCTGTAACTTTTTTCTCTTGCATATTAGGGTAATAAAATCTAAAACATGGTTTAAGTAACAGTTCCTGAAAATTTCATCTTTTTGGCGTGAAGGGAAAAGAAATAGCTGAAAATTCAAGACGAAAAACAGTTTTTTGTGAATAACTCAGAAAATATCCACTTTAGGGCAAGGGTGTGATGCATACACTCACATTATTTTTTAACGTAGATTCAATATCTGCCATAAAAAAATGGGGTTCTAATTTGAAAAAATTGATTTTTCACGATTTTGTCATCCCTAACTTTGAAAGCGATTTTTTCACCCCCTGTATCATGAATCGCGATTTCGATTTTTAAAGTGGATACATCAATCTTACATCTTTAAAAATCCCAAAAATGAAAATTTTCCATCCAAAAACCTCGAAGTTATTCTTGTTTCAGCGGAGCTCTATTTTCGATTTTTTTTTCGAATTTTCCCGCTCAGAGAGAATTTTCCAACCAAAACTGAAAAATGTTACATCAAAATAATTTGAAATTTTCTAAAGAATCTATTTCTGCAATAAAAAAATGGTGTTCTAATTTGAAAAACGGAAGTTGACGTCATTTCCGGAAAAACCGGAGGTCTTGAAAATATTTTAGATTTCATCAGCATCGTGAAATACTTATAAGTGCTGAATTTCATGAAAATACGTTCAGTAGTTTCCCGTATAAATATGGGTGAGGTTCCTCGTGAAAGACCCTGTATAATCGTACTGAAAATTGATGTGACAATGATGTCCTACTCAACTGTCTCAAATGTGATTGGCAACTATCTCACTCCAGTCTTTGGAATGTTTAGTTTCCATTCCAGGTCTGTGAGAACTGTGCGATCCCAGTAGAGCTTTTGATGATCCTTTTCCAATACAGCATCCGGATGGTAATTGCAATAGGGAACATTTTTTGACTTTAGAATTTGGTATTTTATTGCCAATTTTTGGTGAAGAACCTTGGCAACAGCATCATGTCTATTTTTGTACTCCGTGCCCGCGAATTTCTGACATCCCCCGGTGATGTGCTGGATGGTTTCATGTGTCGCACAGCCATAACGAGAGCTATCATTCGCCACTGAGGCATCCTTGGCGATATATTTCCTGTAGTTCCTTGTCGGAATCATCTGGTCCTGGATGGCGAGGATAAAGACCTCGGTCTGGGGAAACAACCTTCCGGAAGTCAACCAGTAGTTCGACGCAGATATGTCGACGTAATCATGGTTGACCTCGTTCTGGTGCCGGTGCTGGTGCCTTCCATGCACAATCAGTTTCTGAATTTTGCTTTCTGCAGATTGTTCGACAGTTTCCAGGTGGTCCTGTTGTAGCTTCAACGGAGTAGAACTATCAGCAACACAAACTACTCGATGGCGTTCTGAAGAAGCTCAGGAAATATTCTCGAAGTCCTTCAATTTCCTGTGACATACGGTTTGACAATTCAACAATTTCTCTACCCCCAAGATGTCGTGGCAGCTCTGTCCGTTCTATTGAGCTTTAGGGGTGATGTTTATTGTGTTTAGTCAGCATCGTCCTTATTTTTCTCTGTGAGGCTGCTAAATCTGTGGTGGTCCAATATATGTTACCGAATTAGTAGCTCAGTGCTGAACAAGCGTAGGTATTAATCGCTTTGATCAGATTCCAGTTTTCATTATCCCTCTCAATCTTCGGGTGAACTCCTCCGTTAATTCTTTCTTCATCTGGCTCTGATTGATTTTCCTTGCCTGTCTGATGCCTAGATACTTCTACGTAGTACGTTGTTATTCTTATGATTATTCTATAAAGAATATTTTAGCACGAAAGGTGGTGTAGTAAAAAACATTATTGAAGCGAATCATTCCAATGGGGTAAACAAAATACTCTTCAAACCAATCAGACCCCCAACGACATAACGAACTTCATGTCATATAGGGAAGTCAGTTATAGCTGGCAGAAGACGGAAGTAAAATGCAATAGTTTCGTATGGAGCTCTTGTAGTTCACCACCTGAATATACATCTTGTTTCAGGTGAAGCGCTGCGTATTAAGTGGAAGGGATTGAAAGACGGATACACCAAATATAAAAAGAATGGCAACAGTTTGATGGGCGGTTCGAAATCGTATACTAACTGGTGTTGGGGACCGCATTTGCAATTCCTGGATGATTTCCAAAAACGCAAGTCGCATACATCTGATACTGGCGTACAGGATGTAGATTCATCATCTTTACCTCCACTTGTGCCGTTTAAATCGACGCAAGATTCTGAGACGTCGCTACAATCGTTTTTACCCACGTTCAGTGGCTACGTTCCTACGAAAATAGATGAGGATGTCAGCGAACGTACAAAAGAGGACGACTCCATTGAACACCTCTTCAATAGTTATGCCGAAACGTTCAGAACATTTTCCTTGAAGACTCGGGCAACGATGAAGGTGCAGATGGCTAAACTATTCGCGGATGCTGAATTGATCGAACACGATATAGGGCCAATCCAGTCTCCAATGTGTTCTATCATAAGTGTTTTCTCAGCTTCAAAGGATGAAAATTCGAATGGCGTTAAGAACGAAGTATTACCTATCAATATGACCATTCCGCAGTACACCACTTCGATGGATTCAGCACAGATTCCGGTAAATCACGATGAATCAATTATACGGGGTGTTGAATCCCGTTTACGCGCTCAATCCGTTTACGTAAACTGATTTTTGCAAGCTAGGTTAGGCTGACCAGAGTATTCCAGGTGTACATACTCGAGCGTGTCGGATTAAGATACTGTATATGCCCTACGTGTGTCTGATAATAAATTCATGTTAATCTGAGAGTTTACGTGGTGGGGTTGCCCGTACGGAAGAGTTGAAATGGTAAAAAAATGTTTTCGAGCGGATTAGATTTTTAGAGGATATGTTAATTCGACCCAAAGGAACCTTTTTTTTCAAAGACTTACAATTCGGACGTGACAGGGGGAGTTTCCTTAATTTGATAGTTTGAAGATGATAACAAGGCATTTTTTTCAAATATCTCCCATCCTGTACTTTTAATCGTTTCTGTATTCATTATGAAAGTTGTAGATAATTA
The DNA here is from genome assembly GCF_907165205.1 of Coccinella septempunctata. Lineage (NCBI taxonomy): Eukaryota > Metazoa > Arthropoda > Insecta > Coleoptera > Coccinellidae > Coccinella > Coccinella septempunctata. The sequence continues at coordinate 3,670,246 of NC_058190.1, read as the reverse complement.
AATTCTGAACAACTTTCGTCTGAAAAAATTTTACATGCTGTTAACAGTTTTCAAGTTAGAGGATGATAAGGGCGAGGAGCTTACCAACACATGCGAAAGGCCAAGGTCAATGTATACTTCATTCAAATTTATTTTAGCAGTCGGTTGGCCATGAAATAATTTTCTCAAGTTTTTGTAACTAGAACGAAGTTAGGTTGGCACTCATGAAATGTCGTTAATGTCATCACGTCGTTGCCGCTACTAATATCAATTTTTATTACGAAAATGCCGAAAGTGATTGAAAAAATAGACAGGGTTTCAGGAAGTGCTATTTAGAATTCAGGTCCGCTCATTCAAATAGTTATACCCTGATATTCTATAATCCACAATACGTCAGACGGTAGAGAACATATTCAATGTAAGAAAATGTATATAATGTTTCATCTGAATCTAAACGACTTATATTTCAGCTGGATATTTCCACAATCAGAAAGATTGTGAATGAAGAGGATGATTAAGAATTTCCTTCTATTGGGAGACCCAAAAAAGTGGTGGCATTTGAGAATTTTATGTTTGAGTGAATTAATGCGAAAAGTTTACTACAGGATTTTCGATAAATGTCATCGGAGAATAAGTTCCCTAAAATGGATTTTTCTATTTTTCATTTGACTTGTCCTATACAATGTAAATGCCTTAAGGTACTAATAAATACCTAATTATTATTATTACATCAATGTATTAAGATGAATAGCCACAAATACGCGCAAGTTGCCCTGTTACTTGTTTATTCATCTGAAATTTTTGTTCAAAGGTGAAGTTCATCTTAACTTGAAACTTCCTTCAATTCCTTTTACTTATATTGATGCAAGATGATTTTTGTTGAAGAATTTAACATTCTTGTAATTATCTGTTAAGTCCTTCGGGCGATACCCATTCCCAACCACTGCATCATATGCATTTCATCTTCGGGTTAATATTTTTGAAATCTGCAACTGATGTAACGTATTCAAACTTTAGCCAAAGAAGATAACGAACATCAACTCTCCTCAAGCTAGTGCATATTATGACATTATACTGATCTCTTGTATTTTCCATGCAAATAACTGGATTTGGTATGCTTTCAATCAGTTTGTATAAACTTCAATTATGTTCGTCACAAATTTTGCGAAGAGATTCGACATTGTGATAAAATACGTAATAACAGAAACTTTTACGTAGAACGGGCAACATAGCGTTGATTTAAAACCCAAAAATGTTTTGACAAGCGTCATAACCCCACATTTTCGTACTATACAGAGTGAAATGTGTCAAATTTCCATGGCCAACCGACTGCTAAAATAAAAGTGAATGAAGTATAGAAACCCGGTCTAATGTACAGGGTGGGCAAAATTCGATGTTTTAGCACTACAGTTTTTAAACCAGAGGAAATACACAAAATCTGATTCCCCATTCTTGTTCTCTTTTTCTGAGAAACTAACAATGGTAGTAGTCATTTTTGGCCACATTCTTTTGTTTTCGAGTTATAAGCAAAAATTTGAAAAATGGCTATATCGAAATAAATTTATATCTCCGCTAATACTGATGATAGAGCTCTGAAATGGAAACATTATACAGGCACTTTTTTACGTAGAATCCAGTGGCGTGCTCGCCTTTTTAGCAGGATTTTCAATTACGAAGCTATTACCCAAAGTTATGTTTTTTTAAATGGGAAAACTAGTTTACTGTGCAATTTTTTGAAAGCTTAATTTTTACTGATTTCAAATTGTTTGTATCAATTTAAATAATAGAAAATGGTCAAAAACCTTTTTCCCAATATTTCTATGGTTTCAACTTTTCATGAGCACAGAAACATATAGCATCGTATGATTATCACTGTCTTCTTCTATAAGTCCTTTCATTATTATGAAAATTTATGAAATATATCTTGATTCAAATTTTGTGAGCATTGGTGAAAAGCATTGAAAGAATGACATTGCCGGAAGAAGACTGCTTTTGTTATAAGAAACTCTATTTTTCTATGCTCGTCAAAAGTTGAAACCATAGAAATATTGAGAAAAAAGGCTTCGTAATTAAAAATCCTGCCAAAAAGGCGAGCACGCCACTGGATTCTACGTAAAAAAGTGCCTGTATAATGTTTCAATTTCAGAGCTCTATTATCAGTATTAGCGGAGATATAAATTTATTTCGATATCGCCATTTTTACAATTTTTGCTTATAACTCGAAAACAAAAGAAAGTGGCCAAAAATCACTACTACCATTGTAAGTTTGTCAGAGAAAGAGAACGACATCGAATTTTGTCTATCTCCTCTGGTTTAAAAGCTGTAGTACTAAAACATCGAAATTTGACCACCCTGTACATTCATCGCCATGTCAGTATATCGGTATATGTATTGAGAAATAATTTTTTTGATTCTGACGGCCCTAGAAGCTCACCTCCAACGATCAAAATGAACCGATATTCTGTGTGCGATGGAGCGCATGTTCCTCATTTTTTTCGAGAATTTAAAATGGCCATCCAAGAAAATCCATAGAATGAGTGCATGGGGAAATGAATTCAAGGCCATTTAAAATTCTAGAATGAAAAATGAGGAACATTCTCTTGATCGTAGACACAATACCAGTTTGTTTTGATCCTTGAAGATAAGGCTCTAGGGATGTCGGAAAGAAAAAGAAATTTTTCTGAGTAAATCCATCGTTGACAGAATAGTGGCGGTTGATTTAAATCCTTGGAGCTAGGGTTCTAGGTCTTTCAGTATGAAAAAAAAAGTAAGGGTATTTTATTCATCCCTGCTTGTACTCTATCCATCATAGCCTGACTAGCTATTTTGAACTGATATTCCTCCCGGAGTAGAAATCCTTCAAATATTCTGAATAGCAGAAAAACATTATATGAAATCAAGGATTATAAACCATCTTCTTCTTCTTCTTCTGAACTGAGGCCTCATGACCCATTGTTCGTCCGACTCAAACTCTGTGACATGCTGATGCTGACAAAAACGCCACAAGTCGACAGAGGGGAGTCCTTCTCACCATAGGAGTTATGAGTGTTGTGTTTCCTAGGTGTATCATCCTTAAGTCTTCAAGGTTGTTACAGAAGAACAGAATGTGTTCAACAGTTTCATCCGTGCCCCTGCACCAGCGGCACAGGGAACAGCTAGTCAGTCCTATTCTATTTGAGTGTTTATTAAACAAATGGCCAGTTATTGCTCCAGTCACTAGACTAAGTTGTATCCTCTCAGGAGCTAAGAGTTTTTTGACCTCAGGCACAGAGGATGGTCTCTCAATGAGAAGCCTCAACTGTCTGAGACCACTTGCTCCATTCAGAGTAAAATTTCCAAACATGAATCGGATACCGTTTCATGTTGGATGGCGCTGTGGGTAAATAAATAATACCCACTAGAACATAACAACATTGAATAAAGTTCCATCAATTCCAAACGTTCTCCACCGTGGAAAAATGCTATGTTGCTCTGATGAGGCCAAATGAGGCCGAAACCATGGTCAGCATCTGCTTTTCTTCGGTGGAGCGTACTCCAGTTGGGGGCCTTGACGATGACAAACTGGCTAGCTCAATTCAGATCGTAACACTTGTCGATATTCATATCGTCGGGTGGTATGCATCTGAATTTATCCTCATTAGTAAAATTTCCTGTCTAGCCATCTATCAAAGAAGTTCTTGACAGATGTACGACAGATAGGCAGCGCCGGTCCCGGACCAACAAGTATGAAGAATACTTTTTTTCAACAAAAAGTTCAATATTCATTAGAGAGCGTCCGCTTAGTTTAAAAAGTTGGATTTTTTATTTTTATGGTATTTATATGGTTCGTAATGAGAAAATTGAAAGACGAGGGTGTTATCTTGTGTTCGAAAAAGATTAATGAAATAAACGAAGAACTATATTTCGAAGATCAATTCATTCGATAAAACCGTTTGTGAGATATATAACCAAAAATAACATTTTTTCATGGGTTTTCAACAGCCTGTATCTTTTGAACCGAGCCGATTCGGAAAAAAATGGTAATGAAAAAAAGTGTTTCTTTCGACCTCAAAAATCTACTGTTGAAATATTCGTGAGACTCACCCTGTATAATTCCGTTGAAAAACTTTCTACCGCACTCATGTTACCATTTGATTAGACTAAATGATGCGGTGTTCGCAAAACACTGCGATGGGAGAATGGAATGTACAGGGTGGGCAAAATTCGTTATCAAATGAGGGGAGCTCGAGAACTATAAGAGCTAGAGGAAAGCAGATGACATTTTCGAGCTCTTTTACAGAGAAACAAAAAATGGTAAAAACCGTTTTCTCCTACGATTCTTCGTTTTTGAGTTATTAGCAAACAATGAGAATTTGACAATTTCGAAAAATTCTCATAACTTTTTTGCTTTTCAATCTTACAGATGTGAAACTTGAACCTTCTACAGGCACTTTTTTACGTAGAATACACTGACGAGCTCAAATCATTGGGCGAACTTTGGTTTTTTCAAATGCAAACTTTTATTCAATTTGTTATTTTTGAATTGGAAAAAATCTTTTCCCAGTAGATTCTCCGTAAAAAAGTGCCTGTAAAAGGTTCAAAATTCAGATATGTAACTTCAAAGACAAAAAAGTTAGGAGAACTTTTCGAAATCGCCAAAATCTCATTTTTTTTCCTAATAACTCAAAAACGAAGAATCATTTGTGGCTACGGTTTCCACAATTCTTTGTCTCTGTGAAAATGAGCTCGGAAAGTGTCATCGGTTTTGCTCTAGCTCTTATAGTTCTCGAGATCCCCTCAGTAAACAACGAATTTTACCCACCCTGTACGCAGGCAGGAATCTTGTTTTCGAGTGACCTTGGGAAGAAAGATTGGGTGCAAAGATTATAGAGTATAATCTTTGATTGGGTGGTTGAACGCCAGGTATCCGCATCTATTTGTTTATTATAGTCTAAGATCCCACTGCAGAATTACTACGTTCATTACGTACACGGATGTTTTTGATATCAAATTTTTTTTCGAATAGGATGATTCATGGCTGCCTGTGAAAAAATAGCCGCAAGTGAGGTCTGCGATCTGTTAAAATAGCGAGATATCCGAAATAAAGTAAGAGAGAGTTAGACTCATTTCGCACCATCGGGTTCTTACCCGATGTTCCGAATTATATCTACTGATATTATGGGATCTTTCACACATGTTCCGGTTTATTTCCGCACTGGAAAACAACCAGATTGCATTTTCGGCGGCGCTTATCGCCACGAGATTCGAGAGCTTGATGTGCCCACCGTACGGATAAAACCCGATGAATAATTTTTCATTCAGTTGTTTTCCGGTAAAAACCCGACGGTAAAAACCCGTGGTGTGAAAGAAATCTTAGGGTTCTCAACAGTGCATCTGAATTATTCGTATATTATAACCACGTGTTGGAGCTCGTTGTACACAACGCTGTTGATATTATTTATGTAATCACCCTTCGTCGGGCGCTATACGAATATTGAGAGTTCGGGCGCAATGCATATAATAGATTCTAATAAGAATAAGGTCCAAATAAATTAATATCGAAAAATAAGAAGAATTTTTTAAAGAGATGATAAGTCTCACCAAAGTTCATTCCAAAGACACTTGACGATTTATCATGTTCAACAAGATGTATGCGGCAAAAGAGAATGATGAAAAATTCATTAAAAAAATCAAAGGGTTTGTTTCAACCCACATTTTATAGTTTTGGAAGTCATTAAAACAAAAGGTGCTACGGACGATTTTCGTCAATTCGATATTGCTCAATGCTACTAAGTACCACTGTTTAAAGTTTAGTGCGGAGAATAAATGGTTGGCTTCTTCTGGATGGTGCCCTGAAACCAACATGATTTCTGGGAAGTTCAACTCCGATACAAGTAGAAAATGTATTATGTAATTGAGCTAACACATTTTCAGATGATGAAAAAAACTCTGATTGCGACGACGATAGTGACAGCTGCGATTGTGAAAGCAGCGAGGAATCGGACTTGGACTAGAAAATGTAATACACTGATATAAAATATAACTTGATTCAAGAGACTGATTTTAAAGAAACACGAAAAAAAATTCTTCAGATTTAATTACATTTGTACTTGATGAATAAATTATTTTTCATTATTAAATAAATCTCTTAATACTTTAAGTTTTTTCATAATATTCATTACGTAATTATAATTTTGTAAATGTTAAGTCGGCTGGCATCCACCATCCTCATCTAACAAGTGGCGTTGCGCGCCATCTCTTTCACTTTATTTCAGATATCTCGCTATTTTAACAGATGGCAGACCTAACTTGCGGCCATTTTTTCACAGGCAGCCATACATCATCCTATTCGAAAAAAATTAACTTTAATTTGATATCAAAAACATCCGTGTACGTCATGAACGTAGTAATTCTGCAGCGGGATCTCGTACTATTACTTCGATGCGAGGGTTGACTTTCAATATAAAATAAAAAAATGTCCTCTGTTTTATTGTTCGTATTCAGAATCAGGTTCACACACTCTGTTATCTGTGGTCGTCATCGTTGGTCGAGTTATGCGGTACCTAGTGATACTGATGAGCTCTAATATGACTGTCACATGTCGACACGTTCTTTAAGATTAACTTCAAATTTAGGTCTTTGATGATTTTTATGACGGTATACTCAACCATTCTTATAGAATCAATTTGTCTTTGTTTCAGGATTCAGGCAGTGGTATTACGACTCGCAGAGCGACAAAAGCTTTTCAATCAGTTGAACGACAGACCAATCAGCACGATGACCACGAGGCTACGCAATCTGATCACAGCGAAAATTCCAGAACCTCAACCCCTACGAAACTTGGCGGAAACAAGGAGAATAGCAGAAAGAATCAAAAACGACCCGTCGACGCTTCCGCAATCAATGATGTGATAAGGAAGCTTCGAAAAATTTCGGACGATTGTAACCAGTACTCAAACGAATTCGATGTGTTCTGCGACAGTCTGGCTATACAGTTGAAGAAAATGCCCATAGACAGGGCTCTTATATGTCAAGAAAAGCTGCAGAGCGTGATGACACAGGAACGTCTCTACCAAGTTACGCAAACGGAGCAATCGAACTCCTATGATTATGACCAATCGCAGATAGCTGGTAGTTCGAATACGTACCAGTACATGAAATCATCGCCGCCACCCGACCCTGAAGATAAACCGGGATATTACAGCGAAACATAGAGGCGGTTTTTCAGGGCTAGTCCTGAGCAGATGGGCCACGCTATCTTTCTACTTGACAATGGTTTTATGGCGGGAGTCATAAGGAATGTCGACGTTGTATATAAGTTTTTGTTTTTCTAATTTATCAATAATTCTAACTCCCTATTTCTGTGTGGGGATTTGTAAGTTTTTTGTATAATATTAAAACTGATCATTATTTCAAGTTATCTACCTATTTCAACCGTTTCCCGAAAAAAAATTATTTTAAGCACTTAAAAATGAAAAATAAAAATGGGTATTTAAAGTTTAAAGCGTTTTATGAGAATTGCACAAGCTGGCAACATCGACTGAAATATGCCTTGATAATAAAGGACAACAAATGCATTATCTTGATGAGATAGACAAAGATGGCTGTCTATGAATTCTGCGACGAACGGGGAAGGTCGTAAAATTTTATGGGGTTTTTATGGCCGGTTGCAGTTGAAGCTCGCCAGTAAGTACGCGCCTCTAGATCAACAGCTGTTATTTTATAAACAAGCTGATCGGGGTTTTCATTGTCTTGTATGCGCTGTTACCAAATCATAAACTCCGCACGAAGCGATTTAAATTTTAAAACCCCATATTTGAAGCATGATTTTGAATAGTTTCCGCGGTGAATTCGAAAAAATCATGAATGAAACTCATAATTATTCAGTTTAAACTTGCATATGCATTGATAACCCAAATTGAGCAGAATTCTCCATTTATACTCAACCTAGATGAATCATATTTCGGTTTACATTTTACATTACATTCAGATAGTTCGTGACAAACTATATAGTGACAAATTAGTTTGTTTTGTTTTCAATAAAGCTTAAATTTTGTATGCTCCATTCACTTTTTTTAGCTTTTGGTTGGCCACGGAAATTTGACACATTCCACTCTGTTTACGACATAGACATAGAGACATGGACTGAGCAATGACAGTATGAATAAGTCTTTTTTATAGAGAGAGAGAAATGATCGTCGGGCATTTACCTGTCTCTTTTTTGTTCACATAGAGGTGAGTGTAGACTAATCAAAATTCTACAAAAAGACAACTGCATGCCCGACGTGCGGAAGGCACAGTCCATGTCTCTATGTCTATGGTTTACGATGAAAATATGGGGTTAGGACGTTTGTCAAAACATTTTTGGGTTTTAAATCAGCGCTATGTTGTACGTTGTACGTAAAAGTTTTAGTAATTACGTATTCAATCACAAAGTCGAATTACTTCGGAAAATATATGATTGAAGGTATACCAAATCTAATTATTTGGATGGAAAATGCAAGAGATCAGTTTTTAAATATATTTATTTTTGCTATGGAAGAAAATTGAATTATTGATACATAATATGCAGTAACTTGAGAAGAGTTAATGTGGGCTATCTTTTTTGGTTAAAGGTTGAAGACGTTACAGCAGTTCAGGGCCGGCAAAGTAAAATTTCGCCGCCCCCACATTGATATTTTGACACCATGCTCCTTGCTAGGACTATATTGAGTTTAAGTACATCATTCTTTATGGAATAACTTACAGCATGTTCATTCTGTAGATATTCAGAGATAAGTCTAAGTTGAATCTTATAAAAAAATAAGAAAAAAAGAATATAAAAGAGCGGGTTATATATCTACTAACCAGGCCGGCGCCGGTATCATACAATAAAATATATACAGCGAAACGTTTGAAAAATACAGATATAGGACTGACCTTCAATATGATTCAATTTGAAATTCTAAACTCCATGTACAGATAAAGAGATATATATGAAAATCTACCAGCCTCAATTCGTATAAACAAGATATACCTACTACTGTAAAGGGTTGACAGGTACTCTTGCTTCTCAAGTATTTTAAATTCCTTCCATAAATTAACATTTCGAATTCAGATTGGAAGCTGTGTCAAAAACTATACAGTCTGTGAAGTTTATCAAAGAGGCCGACTGGCTAGAGAGCAAAAAAAAGGGACAGTGAGTGGCCGCTGCGGTGTGGAGATATTTACAGGCTGACTTTGATAGTTATTTATGAGTAGAATGCGGCATCTTTGATCGTTTTCCATCTGGCACTGGCGGTATTCCCCTTGTTTCTGGTTAAAATGCATTTTTATTCGGTACTTTGAGAAGAACATATGTGAATTGTTTGGCGACCAAGCGCAAAAAAGCCGCCTTTTCGATTTCACTCTAATCTATCTATCTATATATATTAATAAAAGAGGATCTATGGTTTACTTCAAAATGCTTTATTGTTCAAACGATCGCAACAAATTGGACAATTTTTTTTTGTTGTGTTTATTATTGTTAGGGCAAGGTTTATATAACAAAATATTCCCAAAAAAAATTGTACTGAACAGAAAAAAAGGCATTCCTTTTTCTTACGACCAATCGAGCAATCATAGAGTACTTATAGGTTATTATTATCTACCCTAGAAATAATTTAAGGGGCAAAACTAGGTTTGCCGAGTCAGCTAGTAATTAATAATGGTCGTCTTTTCGCTTTTGAAGAAAAATAAATTTGGTGTGACAAAATTGGTATCGTTTTATCAACTGATTTGCCGCCCCCAAAATGTGACGCCCCGGCAGGGTGCACGGTTTGCCGGTCCTGACGGCGGCCCTGCAGCAGTTGTAGAATTAAAAATAAATCAACCCGTAAAGAAATGCATCTGATGCAGTGATAGAGGTATAGGTAATGGGTATCTCTCGAAGGAATTAACGGATAATTACAAGAATGTTAAATTCTTCAACAAAAATCATCTTGCATCAAGTCAAAATCATTAAAGGAAGTTTCAAGGCAAGAGGCAACTTCACCTTCGAAAAAAACTTTCACATGAATAAACAATTAACAGGACAACTGGCGCATATTTGTGGCTGTTCATCTTTATACATTGATATAATTATAATAACTAGGTATTTATTGGTACCTTAAGACATACAATGTATTGGACAAGTCAAATGAAAAATACAAAAATTAATTTTCTGGAACTTATTCTACGATGACATTAATCGATAATCCTGTAGTAACTTTTCGCATTCGTTCTCCCTTAAATGAAATTTTCAAATGACACCCTTTTTTTGGGTCTTCCAAGAGAAGCAAATTTTTTGTAATCCTCTCCATTCATAATCTTCCAGATTATGAAAACATTCAGCTAAAATATCAGTCGTTTAGATTCAGATGAAACATTATATAAATTCAGTTTCATTGAATATGTTCGCTACCGTCCGATATATTGTAGATATTAGAATATCAGGGTTACCTACTGTTTCAATGAGCGGACCTGAATTCTGAATTTAACTTCCTGAAAGCCTGTCTTCTCTCTTTTTCAATCACTTTCGGCATTTTTGTAATAAAAATTGATATTAGTTGTGGCAACGGCGTTATGACATTAACGACATTTCATGAGTGCCAACCTCACTCAGTTCTAGTTATAAAAACTTGAGAAAATTATTTCATGACTAATCGACTGCTAAAATAAATGTGAATGGAGAAGTTTTTCGATTAAGCCTATTGTTATTGAATTATTAATGAGAACCCGTTCAAAAACGTGCTTTTGTCGGGTGAAAAATCTAAGATTTCATTCGCAAAGACTTATTTTTAAAATATTATTTATTTATTGATTTCGCAAAAAACTTTGAACTACATTTGTGCTCAAATTCAGTCCCCCCAACTAGTTTTCGGGTTTTTTTTTTTGGATAAATTCGTTAAATAAAGTATAAAAAATAATTTCCCGAAGAAATTAATTTTTTTTTCACTTATGTTTCCAGGTGTTCCGATGCATAAAATATACGGCGCTTCACTATTATGTAAATAGTACGTTACTTTTCTTGGTATTTCTATTTTCTAACCAGTCTCCCATCATTTTAAAACCAGCACTTCCATGGAGGTAAAGAAACTTACCTTCACGAGCAGTAAAAATGTATTTTGTACCTGTCCCTAACCAGATTCGAGGTACCCTCTGTCTTTGTCTCCTGTAGGCTGTAGGCATAGAGAAAGTCTGGCTGTAGGTACTCAAACCACTTCGAAGGAAACGACAACAATGTGTTCATGAACCTAACGGTCTTTCATATAACAAAGGCCACGAAGGGGTTCCTTAAACTTACAGGACAGTACAGGACGGTTGGTTCGGTTGTATATTCATATTCACCCTTCAGATGCAAAGTATATATGTATTTCATCATCTGATTACAATATACGATGGTTGCCAGAGATCCAGAGAACAGATCATAGGACTGTTCTGAAAGTTTGGGTACTAGAGAAAGAGAATTTAAAATTCTGATTTATCCGACTAAAATATTTACAATTTTGCGACGTTGCCGTTTATGCAAATAAATACTACAAACTTCGTTATTCCAAATGGGACACCCTATTTATTATAACTTTTTTGTTTCTCTATCCCCATCTGAGTATTTTTGTCTAGTACTTACCTATCCCTATTCCTTATAATTTCGGAGATAAGGTTTTCTACAAAAACATGCCAAAAACATGGATCCCAATGAAATAGGCATAGAAAAGACAATTCATATTTTAGATTTTAGGAAGCTGAAATTTTGAATAGAGGCACTGAAATTCTGAGGATGAGTCTAGTGTAGAACAAACTTGGTTTGTGAAATAGAGGTCGTTCCAAAATTCTTCGTTTTGTCACTCGATACGAAAATGGCAAAAAGTTGATTCTCCCAATGGAACACCCTACTTTCCATGTGACATTTTCAGAGAAAACCATAACTAATGATGCTCCTATAGAAAAACCTCATGTTTCCGGAAATTATATAAGTAACTTTTTCATGTTGGTTAGGTAGTTAGTTAGTAAGGTACCATGATGGTACCTGTATGATTCTAAATATTTTAGAACTAATAAACTGCTCTTGTTATACCAAAGAGGTTATACCTACATTTTTGCTTCATAAACAAAACAAAAAATAAAAATTTATTCATTTTATTCTACATGGTTTTTATAAATGATTATAACATCTAACGTCCAGTTTCATAATCAAATTTAAAGTCACTTTTTTTCTCACGAAAACGTTTACAATGATTCTTTAAAGTCTCTGTATTTCGCCCGAAAATGGGATAATTTTAGGTCATCAATCTGGCAACCCTGCTTATGACTCTCATTCAAAACGGTAAATCCTTCAGAAATAGTGAAAGAAAACACATAATAAAGCAAACTATCTCTACATAATTATCAAAATAAGAAGTCCGGAGACATTGAATTGGAACCAGGCATGGGCCAATGTTTATTTACACATTTCCTACTCATATTCCCCAACGAATGACGTCAATGCAGTGATTCACGATCGATAGCTCTCAGAATGGAACAACCGATCACTGCCATTTGAACCATAAATGCTTAATCCGACTGTTTCCTGTTTCCACCTTTGAGAAACCACAAAAAGGGATATGAAAACTTTGCATAGAGAATGTCTGCCTGATACACAGGGTTTTTATAATAAGGGATAGTAATAGCGCAGTTGCCTCTGAATGGCTTTGTGCTATTTCTTTCAAAATAAGGTTGAAGAAATTCAATGGTATTTTCAGTTATTTTTAATTTTCGCCTGAAGTATTCAAGGAAAGTGAAATAAAATTTGCACAATCTTAAAATTTTTCAGCATCTACGGAATGAAATACAATAAATGACCCAAAATCCAGATCAAGTCAGTGACGGGCAGTACCAAGTGAGACGTAGGTAAAATATGCCTCATATATTTTTTCTTAGAACATTTTCGGTATTTCGAATATGAAATCTTGTTAGAGTTCATCTCTAAACAAAAAAGGTATTTTAGTTTATATGATTAGGAAGCATTTTGTCGTAACGTATAAAGCCCGTTTGCAACAGCCGAGAATTCTCTAGAAAATTTACTCGAGATTTCATGCGCCGTGAATTATGTACCGTTGCATACACACTTTCGGTAGAATTCTCTGTTCAGTTGCGTACTAAATAGGCTCCGCCCTTTTCTTGCGAGAATTTTGTACAGAATTCTCCAGAGAATTCTCGGCTGTTGCAAACGGGCTTAAGATGAAAAAAAGTTTTGACGATAAATCATGATGAAACATGAATTATATGAACGAACGATACAAAACGAAATTAGGATCTTATAAATAGAAACAAAACAAATTATAAGAATTGAAAAATGAATAAAATGAAAAAATTCAATCCTAAATTGCTCGAATAAACTAACACACCTGCTTCGACACATTCTTCAGTTTTTAAGATCGCTTTTTTATTGAATGAGTTCAAGTTGCTCATGTTTTATCGTCAAAATATTTTTCAAAAATATACTACAGTACATTGTGAGAATTAATTTTCCTCCAAAACAGTGCATCCTACGGATACAGATTTTGTATTCAAATACTGAACATGTTCCAAGAAAAAATGCAGAATGAAAGTGATCTTCAGAGTCTCTCATAACCTGACAAAACAGAGAAGCATAAAGTTCTAAAAATTTTATCCTATTATGAATGAAAAAAACCTAACAACTCGACCAAACTAGTTTCAGAGTTTTGAGTTTTTTATTGGAAGAGCAATCCAAATCAAAAACCTCTGCGATGTTACAATCATTCCTACAGACGCTGTACAGTGAATTGCAGAATGACCCTGGCCTGAAATGGCCATTGATTGAATAATCATAATAATGATTGTAATTGCCATCTATATGGTTTCAGCGCAGTTTCACAGGATGAAGTATAACATTCAATATTAAAATATGACATGTAATGAAATTGAAAAGCGAATTGCGTAAATCTGTAAATTTCTATTGTTGCTTTTGAATACAGTTTCCTTCCAATAAATCACATTTTTGAGATATTCCTCATTATGTTCAGGAAGATTTCGTGCAAAAAATAAATTTTTCAATTCAATTCTAAAATATTCTCTTGTAAACAAGTACATAATTTACAATGTTTACATTGATCGCACTATACATCCAAGCCAAACACTTTCGGACCAAACGAACTATACCCAGGCGAGTAATTGCCAGAGAAGGATTCCTCCGCCACAATTCAATATAGAAATCATATAATATCCATATATCGCGAAGCAACTACAGAATTTTTTAGAAATATCTGTTGAAAAAGCATTAAATAATGTCTTCGAAATATAATTACTATGAATTTACCATGGGAATTTCTACAATAGCTAGTAACAGTAGGATCTACTTGCCTAAGTTGGCGTAGGAATACATTTTCAACTGGCAGTTCTCATATAAATTGACGTCCGCTTTCATTTCGGCCATTTTAAATTCTGCAGCTTTGGGGTGAGGTGTTTAGGCGAGCTTTGCTAGTTGAAACAATTGTGAAGTGAGATTTTCGAAATTGGGTTATTTCGAATGTGTGTTCCTGTTGTTCCACTTGTTCCAGACTCTGCCAGAAGAAAAACTCTGTTGAGGTGCGTTTCTTTGAATACTGTCATCGTTTATTGCATTAACAAACGAAATTCTTGAACCCAACATGGCGTCGACTCTAAATGCTGAACATTCCGTTTCAAGTAAAGAGAATTTGGGTGTTTGGATACGTAAATTAAAGATGAAAAAATCTCATTTTGCCAGGCGTAACAAACCGAATTTGTTAGCTATTGCACTTTTGTCAAATTCACTCGACCGTTTGAAATACTTGAAACGGGTACAATCTGTTAGAAGACCTGTCGACGAAGGTTCCACGAAGGCCGAGGAGTTCCATAATATTGAAAGTCGATTAAAAAACGATCCTATTTTATGTGAATTGGAGAAGGAAATAAGTGATTTTATGAATAAACTCAAAAGTGTAAAAAATACCATGTCTAGGTAGTCTGAAAATGCTCGAAATGGAAGTCTATATTGTGATATTCAACATAGTTTTTTCCTTCCAGTATGATGACGCCAGATCCCAGCCATGAAGGACTGCTTCATTCAGGTTTGATTTATACGGTAGGCCATAAGTTTTCAGAAATAGGTACATAGGTCGCGTTGGATCTCATCGATGCGCAGGTTGATGCCGAATCGCACGAACTTTTTAAGGTAATGAGCATTATATCTACCACGTACTTACTAGAGTATACTGATCTACGTTCTTAACAAATGTTGTAGTTTAGTAGTTGGCTGTATCTTAAATTATTAACTCAATTATGTTCTAAATTTCTGAAAATTTATGGCCACATTCACATTTTTACCGTAAATTGGTATTTGATCTAGATCGAAATATGTGATAATAAAAAAAATATGAATTTTGATCAATCAATTGTTTTATCTGTGATAGTTTGAATGTAAATATTGTGATAAAAATTTTGTAAATACCTAATAAAAATAATGTTTGAAATCACTTCTGAATCATTGTGTATTTGAAGTCCTATCCAATACTTAATATTTTTTGATTTTACATGTTGGTGTGGTTGCAATGGAAGTTGGAGCAACTTTTTCCTATTTCATCGATCTTTATTCCCCCGATACAACTAATGCGCATGAGGAGCAATCTAGAGCTGACTGCTGTGTTGAGGTTGTCGTTCAGGGTGAGAGGTTGCGTGTGAAGAACTTGCAACGTTGAATTGTTGAAGATGTGTTTGACCGCTTGGAGAACTTAGGAAAAACAGGTTTCAAACTTATTTTGGAAATCCCTTGGTATCCGCCAGGAACAGTAATGTAATAAGGTACATTTTACTGTTCTATGAGACTCTGAAATTGAAATCTATATTTTATGAATTGAGATGTATTCTCTTATTTCAGCTGCTTTAAATTTTTTTGATGATCAACCGTGTTTTCATACATAATGAGCTCGTGTTGTGAAATCTATGTTGATTATTGATGAAAATTCATTGCAGCTGTCACGATCTTTCTGAGCAGAAAGAAGTCCACACTTTGGTGACTTGATTATTTGTCCATTTGTAATATTCTCTACTGATGGAAAATGTTACCCCTTAGGTTGGCAGAATGTTCAATTGCCGACTGAAAAGCAGAGCACATAGATAGATAATCGATTTTACCTTAACTTAGTCACGAGATAGCAGAGGAGTTAGCCACTACTGAAAATCCTTTGGGGAGTCCGCCACTGGTGACATACTCTAATCGTTGAGGCGTCATACACCCGCTGAACGAGAAATATAGCTGAAACCATTCATTCCGTTAGCAGGAGGGGAATCTACTTCTTCCTCAATGTAACCACGTTTACGCTCTTTTTACTCAAACTTTCAAGTCTCGGTAAGCTACGAGTATATATTAATAATTTCTGTAGGAAACAGATTGATTGATGTTAGGAAGTGTGAGGAAACGATTCATTTGAGCATTCAATGAAAAGTTCTGATTTTTTTTTGGGGCAGTAATTTATTTTTCAGTTCTGGAAAAAGTAAATTTCTGCCAGAAAATTGATCGGGCTTGAGTGCTTATTTGTGATTGTTACACAAGTAGATATTTCTTAATTTTTCAACCCTTGGATTTTATTCTTAGGGTCTGAATAATTTATGATGCATAAAAATATAAAACTCAATATACACTTCAAAAATTGTTGGAATCAACTTTTTTCAGTGTCTGTATCTGCATGAAAAATGTTTGTTTCCTCAATTTTCGAAGATCCTGAACCTTTAAATATGACCATCTTGTAGTGTTTCACGTACGTAGGCGGGTCAGTTGATTTTGTAACTTACTCGTTGATCAAAATTGAAAAATAAACCATCAATTGGATTGTAATTTTCACGAGCTTATTCGATGTTTCAAGAGAAAAATAATCGAACATTGGCATAAAAAGTTATAAAGGAAAAAAGATTTCTCAAAAAAAAACAGATAAGACAAATTCGACTGGTTTTCAAAATTAAATATCTTTCCGAAAAAGAATTTTTTTCATTTCAACTTCGATTTCTTCTGAAGTTGTAAAAATATTTCTTTTACAATTACTATTTTTACCATGTTTTCTCGCATAAACAGTTTTCTTTCGACCTCAAGAATATACTGTAGGTAAGAGCCTGAATATTTCATTCAAAATTACCCCAAAGAAGTTTGAAATCAAATTTAGGAAAAATTGATCCATTTTGTGTATGGTTCAATGAATACTTGATGTAAAATTTTGAGTTTTATCAATATTTAAATCAACTATTCATTGAATCTTGAGCGACTTTTCCCGAATATCGATTTTAAATTTTGCAGGACGATTTGGAATGAATTAGCTAGAAAAAATGGAAAACAACCTTTATATACATATATTCAAATCCAAAACTGATTCAGATATGGAAAAAATATTAATAAATTGTGAAAGAATATTGCTTTAAGTTGAAGCGAAAAAAATTGTAATTGTCTGGGTACTTGATTCTGAAAACCAGTCGAATCGGCAGAATTTTTTTTCTGAAAGCTGTTTTCCGTTATAATTTGTCATGCCCTTGTCCGATAGTTTTTCTCGGGGAATATTTGAATAGCATTTGAGAAACACCGTGATGGTTCACTTTTCAATTTTGCCACATGAATTGAGTCACAAAATCGGTTAACCTGCCTACGTTGAATAAACCGTTCAGTAATTTTTTTTACTGTGGGATATTTCAACTAAAAAAATTCGATATTCGTTCATCCTCTGATGAGATGTAGATAAGCCCGATTCGTTTTAGGTATCTTGGATTCATCATGAAAAACATCTCTGATGAAACGCACTCGATGTTGTTTTGAGAATGCTTCATCTATAAATCCACAAAGAGACCAGTTGCACATTTTGATGAAATGGAACACGCCTTTTTGTGATGCAAAAATGCATGGCTATGAACATATGGATTGCTATTTTTTTCAGAAATAGTTATAGACGAAGCTTATTCCAATACAACACACACAGCTGATTTTTTAGAATAAAAGCAATGAAATAACACATAAGGAAGAATAGTTATAAAGATGCTTGCAAGAACATACCAAAAAGTAATCGCCTTACACTTGGATATGCATTTAACCATTTCCATAATCCCCTAAAGAAACAGGATTTTTCTACAGCACTAATAGCACTGATCCTCTCATCACGTCACGAGAAATATCCCATTAATTCCAACTGGTCTAAACTGTAACTTATCGACCTAAACCCATGTATAAGCAATGTGGACGAATCCGGACAAAAATCCAGCACTCTCATTACTCGCAGGTAACATATTCATCCTTGAAATTAGAGGATTACCATTATTTTCAAGGCTATCTACTACTAGTACTTCGAAAATCTCTCTGGTCTCGTTCCTTTGAAAATCGTCTACCAAGTGATATTTTTATGCCGCAATGAGCCTGGATTATCGAGCACATTCCTAACGTATGAAAATCCTACTCGAACTGAAGAATGAAGAAATGAAAATTTTTATGGGTGCCATTGATCGTGAACTAGGTAACAAAAACACGTAGAAGTTGGCTTCAGTTTTAGATATTTTTCCGTATGGAAACAGCAGTTGACGCAGAGACTCCTCTGTGAGAAAAAAGGAATTCAATTCGGCTACCTTATCTTGGACAAGAAATCTATAAGTTTGTGGAGACGAGGTATTTATTATTTCCAAAGATTTCGAGAATCTACAAGTTTTAACATGTATTGAATATCATATTCATCATCAGGACACTCGAAACCTTCTGGGTTGAACTACCTGGAGAAGAATTTGACGTGAAATAACTACCCATTCCGAAAGGTTAGTATTATTACGCAAGTCTTATTGCAGATAAATTGAGAAGTAAGCGGAGAGCACAATAATCCCTCATATCTTTGAACTGGCCTATTTCCTTGAAATATCACGAAGAAAGAATCAAAAGTCTGTATCATCTCGGTGATGTGAGGTAGTTAAAAAAAAATTCTTTTAGGTTCTATTCCAATCTGGCAGAAAGTTGTGCTTAAGTTGCATTTAATGTTAGGGTACTCTGGATTCATTATCTAAAGGCTTGTAATTTTGGTAGAAATAACTCTGAAATTATGTAACATTGCCTGGAAATTATTTTGGATATTTTCAATCAAGCATGAGTGAGTGATTAACAGTACTTCATTGATAAGGTGAATTTCAGAAGTCTAATGCGGATGAGCATTTTTGCCTGCTGCAATTGTTTTCAGCTATGTTCTAGAATCGTTGTCGTTTCTTTTGTGGAACGAAATGCCTGTCACTGTTGATGTTATTAGCACAAGAATCAATTTGCTATGAACATTTCATTTGGAACTTGCACAGAGTGGATGAATAGGAAAAACTTGGTGAAACTAACTTACTGCACGTGGTGAATGCATTAGAATGGAACATCCCGTGTTATCCAGTATCCTAACGAGTACAAAGAATTGAGTGAGGGTTCCCCTAATGCTTTTTTGTAGCTCCATAATAATATTAGTTAAATAATTCGAGATAACCTACAGGCTAGTTGTGAATAGAGTGAATGGAATCCAGATTTTAGTTCTTTTTGATGTCGTCTCTTGATCGTTATTGTCTGAGATGATTCATACAGAAACTAGAGAATCGTGAGTACCTTGTTTTTGAACTCTTGAGGTTCCGTGGGAACCTTGTCGCTTCAAACATGCCTAGTAAATCTGATACAGATAACCATAAACCCTTCAAACCTGACCTGATCGAGACAATATGACTTGATATGTACAGAAGAATTGGAAGGATATAGGATGGCGATTTGTTATGTTTGGCGACAAGTCCAGGAAGTAACGCACCCAAAGAATTTCATCGAACATTTCCATAATTGAAAACGGTTTTGGAGCTAATGATACAGATTTATCCGGAACAAGAAATCTATATAGGTAATTTTTTTTCTCTTCGGATTGAATCTTTTTCAATTTTTAAATTTCTGAGGTTCCCTGGGAACCTTTTCGCTTCAAATATGCCTAGTTAATCTGATTCAGATAAGCATAAACCCTTTGAACCTGACCTGTTTTTCATCGAGACAATATGACGTGAAATGTATAGAATTGGAAAGGATAGAAGATTTGTCCTATTTGGCGACATGTCCAGGAAGTAACACATTCAAAGAATTTCATCGAACATTTCCATAATTGAAAACGTTTTTGGGAGAAAATGACTTGTTCAGAGCAACAAATCTATGTAGGTAATTTTTTTCCTTTGGATTAAATCTTTTTCAGAATTTAAATCGATTTATTGAGAACAAGAGAACATAATTCTTGATGAGGAGGTCCTGAACTCGCTTATGGTTGTTAGTATCATTTCGTAACTACAAAGTTTTAATTTTATACCGACAACGCATGAAAACATTTCCTGACCTTTTTTGGGATTTTTAAGAGTATGTAGAGAACGCAATCCACCTGGTTGAGTGAGTACTTGAAATTATGATTGATCAGTAAAAACATAATGGATTGGTTATTAGATTATTCTTGTAATTTAAAAGTCCTAGAATACGAATATTGTAGACGATTTTGTAGCTTCCTCAATAACATTTTATTCGTATCACAAATTCCATAGGAACAAATTCAAGATATCTTATAGGGTGATTGGAATCCAGATTTTAGATCTTTTCTTCTGCCATCAATTGATCTATCTTTTCGGAGACCTTCATAAAGAAACTGTAAGATCGTGAGTACCTTGTTTTTTTCGCTCCTGAGGTTCTCTAGGAACCTCAACTTCAAATACGCCTAGTTTGTCTGATACAGATCGCCATAAAATCTTGTGACCTGACCTGATTTCACGCTGCACATCACGATAAGAAATATACGGAAGAATTGAAAAGGATAGAGATTTGCCATACTTGGCGACATGTCCAGGAAGGAACGCACCCAGAGAATTTTTGCGGAAAGTTCCACAACTGAAAACGCTTTTGGGAGCTAATGATTCAGATTCATCCGGACCAAGAAGTTTATATAGGTAATATTTTTCCTTGGACTAAATCTTTTTCAGTCGATTTATTGAGAACAAGAGAACACATTCTTAATGACGAGTTTCTGAAATCACTTATGGTGGTTGGTAGTCCAGTTTGGAAATTATAAAATTTCGAATTTACGCCTACTACGCCTCAATAGCTTTTCTCTGATGGAAACAAATTCAAGACAACCTTTAGATTAGTTGTGAATAGGGTGAGTGGGGTTCAGATTTTAGTTCTTTTTTGTGCCATTACTAGATCAGTATTTCTGAGGTGATTCATACAGAAACTCGAGAATCGTGAGTACTTTGTTTTTGAACTCTTGAGGTTCTCTGGGAACCTTGTCGCTTCAAATATGCCTCGTTATTGTCTGATACAGATAACCATAAACTCTTGGAACTTGACCTGATTTCAATTGAGACAACACTACAAGAAATGTATGGAAGAATTGGGACGGATATGAGACGGCAATTTGTCAAACTTGGCGACGTGTCCAGGAAGTAACGCACCCGAAGAATTGTATCGAACATTTCCTCCACAACTGTAAACGTTGGGAGCTAATGATTCAGAGTTATCCAGAACAAGAAATCTCTATAGGTAAATTTTTTCCTTGGACTAAATCTTTTTCAGTCGATTTATTGAGAACAAGAGAACACATTCTTAATGGCGAATTCCTGAAATCACTTATGGTGGTTGGTAGTCCAGTTTGGAAATTACGAAATTTTGAATTTTACGCCGGCTACTCCTCGAGACCTTTTCTCTGATGGAAACAATTTCAAGGCAACCTATAGATTAGTTTGAATAGGGTGAGTAGGGTTCAGATTGTAGTTATTTTTTGTGCCATTACTAGATCAGTACCTATTTTTGAGACGATTCATACAGAAACTCGAGAATCGTGAGTACCTTGTTTTTGAACTCTTGAGGTTCTCTGGGAACCTTTATGCCTAGTTTGTGTGATACAGATAACCATAAACACTTGGAACCTGACCTGATTTAACTCGAGAAATGTATGGAAGAATTTGAAAGGATATAAGATGGCCACTTGTCATACTTGGCGACATGTCCAGTTAGTAACGCACCGAGAGAATTTCATCGAACTTTTCCATAATTGAAAACGGTTTTGGAAGAAAATGATTCAGACTTGCTCGGAACAAAAAATTTATATAAAGGTATTTTTTTTCTTTGCATTAAATCTTTTTCAGTCTTTGAATCGATTTATTGAAAACAAGAGAACGTAATTCTGTTCCTGAAAACACCTATGGTTGGTAGTACAATTTCGTTATTACAACATTTTTGAGTTTATGTCGACGCCCTATGATTTATTCTTGGTGTAGACCATTTTTTGCCGCTGTGGAATTTTTAGGAGTGAATAGGAAACGTCCAGGATCAGTGAGTAATTGAAATTATTCTTGAATGGGTAAAAACCTGATAGTTGGCTTAGGACACTAAGGTTATTGTTGCATTGCCTTTTGATTTTTTTACAAATAATAAAGTCTTATAGTTCAGACGAAATTGAAACATCTCTGAACACAAATATTGTAGATTTTATTGAAAATTGAACGTAAGGTACTTAAGTTCTTCATGATTGGATACTCAGTACAGTATATATTTCAACGGAGGGGAACTGACGGATACATCTCTAATCATAGTGGAATGAAAAAAACTTGAAAATAACGACTGTGAGTACTTCCTTTTTGTTCTCCATAATCGGATTCTTTTAGTATGTTGGAGTTCCAATGAACATAAACAGATCCAGTAGACACAATAAAGATAAAATGAAAGAGGACGCCAAAGGTAAACGAAGAGATTCGAAGGTAAAAGAAATTAATATTTGAGATCTAGGAAGACATATTCTTCTTTCGATTGCATGAAAAGTTGCAGAATTATTTTATGCGTTCTTCTTAATGTGGTATTCTGTATTCTAATGATGATTTTCTTGCTATTTTGAGTAGTTTAGAATGGTAATCAGATTTTTCTAGGCATCACTTTCCTTAACTATTACTTCATAATAGAATGAATCTAATCGCATCGTATATTGTTGGAAATTTGGTTGCGGCTTCATAATAACTATAATTAAACCAGTAAAAATGAAATGTTCCTCATTTGGAAAGATGAAAGTGGAAGGAAAGCGGGAACCATCTAATATCTTTTTCAGATTTTATTCAGCATATTTAAAATCCTATTTGATATTCATATTTGGAAATGAAAGACTGAAATAAATCTAAGGGAGCATAACTATTATTCACATGAATGTAACAGAAATTAAAAGTATAAATTCCATATTTTATTCAAATTGTAAGAAATTTGGCCGATTTTCCGTAAGTCAAAAAGTAATAATGACTAATAGAGTTGAATGCTTGGGGACAACTGTAAGTACCTTGATTTTGTTTTCTCTAATAAGAACTTTTAAGAATTCGCCGCTCGGAGACAAGAAATAGTTATATCAGTCAAGCCTTCAATAGGTAAAAAGGCATTTGGTCCAACTCATGTCTGAAAATGTTCATTGGAAAAATAAAAAAAACCAGGATTTCAAAGTGATAACAAAGTTATATTCTTAATGAATGATAATGCAGTTTGTTCATTATATCCAGGTAATCGAATCACTAACATGTTGCAAAAACTCGTTCATAAATAGAAAAGTATTTTTGAGAATTGATAATGACCTGAATAGAATTTGTTGTAATAGCAACAAATTCACCCTTCTTTTGTCTGGACTAAATCTTTTTTAGAAAATCGCATCGTTCAGCTGATTAGACAGTTTCATGGCAATTTCACATTCAAGTCTCTCTCTGCGCTTATGGTTTTGATGTGGTATTAGGGATCTGATGAAGGCACACATTAGTAGAGTTATAGTAATAAAAATTCACTCAAGAAAGGCCAAGGATTCGTCGTAAAGAACAGCTCCAAAAAACCAAGACATTGTTTTGTGACGAATGGTTTGAGAAGTCTTCAAAAAGATGGACAACAACGAGGTGGTACCAAGTAAGAGCTGACCAGCATAACGACCCATTTTGCAGGTATCGGAGATAGAGTAAAACAAATTCAATCAACAATGCCATCCCTCTGATCTACAAGGGATTCTCTGAAAAGAAGAGCTCAAAATACACACGACAATATTTTGTGATTGATGGTTTGAAAAGTCTTCAAAAAGATGGCAACAACGAGAAAGTACCAAGTAAGACGTGTCCGCATAACGACTTCTTTTGCAGGCATCAAAGCTATAATGAAACGAATTCAATCAAGCACAACCGTCCTTCTGGTCTACAAGGGATTCTCCGGAAAGAACAGCTCAAAAGAAATAAGACATTGATTTGTGATGAACGGTTGGAAAAGTCTTCAAAAATATGGGCAACAACAAGAAATTACCAAGTAAGACGTGACAAGCATAACGACTTCTTTTGCAGACATAAAAGCCATAAAAAACCCAGTCAAGCAACGCCATCCTCCGATCTACGAGGGATTCTTCGTAAAGAGCAGCTCTAAAGAAACAAGATATTGTTTTGTGACGAATGGTTAAAAAGTCTTCAAAAAGATGGGCACCAACGAGAAAGTACCAAGTAAGACGTGACCGCATAACGACTTCTTTTGCAGGCATGAAAACTATAATAACAAAATTCAACCAAGCAACGCCATCCTCCTGGTCTACAAGAAATTCTTTGTGAAGAGCAGCTCAAAAGAAAAAAGACATTTTTTGTGCACGAATGGTTCGAAAAGTCTTCAAAAAGATGAGCAACAACGAGAGAGCACCAAGTAAGACGTGACAAGCATAACGACTTCTTTTGCAGGCATCAAAGCTATAATGAAACGAATTCAATCAAGCACAACCGTCCTTCTGGTCTACAAGGGATTCTCCGAAAAGAACAGCTCAAAAGAAATAAGGCATTGTTTTGCGATGAATGGCATAAAAAGTCTTCAAAAAGATGGGCAACAACGGCAACAGTACCAAGTAAGACCTGACCGTCATAACGACCCATTTTGCAGGTATCGAAGCTATAGTAAATCATATTCAATCGGGCAACGCCATCCTTCTGGTCTACAAGGGATTCTTCGCGCAGAACAGCTCAAAAGAAACAATATATTGATTTGTGATGAACTGTTGGAAAAGTCTTCAAAAAAAATGGGCAACAACGAGACATTACCAAGTAAGACGTGACAAGCATAACGACTTCTTTTGCAGACATAAAAGCCATAAAAAAACCAGTCAAGCAACTCAAATGAAACAAGATATTGTTTTGTGACGAATGGTTAAAAAGTCTTCAAATAGATGGGCACCCACGAGAAAGTACCAAGTAAGACGTGACCGCATAACAACTCCTTTTGCAGGCATCAAAGCTATAATGAAACGCATTCAATCAAGCACAGCTGTACTTCTGGTCTACAAAGAATTCTTCGTAAAGAGCACCTCAAGAGAAACATAACATTGTTTTGTGACGAATGGTTCGAAAAGTCAACAAGACAACAACGGGACAGCACCAAGTAAGATGTAACCAGCATAACGACTTCTTTTGCAGGCATAAAAGCTATAATTACAAAATTCAATCGAGCAACGACATTCTTCTGGTCCACAAGGAATTCTTCGTGCAGAACAGCTCAAAAGAAACAAGACGAAAAGTCTTCAAAAAGACTGACAACAACGGGACAGCACCAAGTAAGACATAACCAGCATAACGACTTCTATTGCAGACATAAAAGCTATAATTACAAAATTCAATCGAGCAACGACATCCTTCTGGTCCACAAGGAATTCTTCGTGCAGAACAGCTCAAAAGAAACAAGAAAAAAGTCTTCAAAAAGACGGATAACAACGGGACAGCACCAAGTAAGACGTAACCAGCATAACGACTTCTTTTGCAGGCATAAAAGCTATAATTAAAAAATTCAATCGAGCAACGACATCCTTCTGGTCCACAAGGAATTCTTCGTGCAGAACAGCTCAAAAGAAACAAGACGAAAAGTCTTCAAAAAGACGGACAACAACGGGACAGCACCAAGTAAGATGTAACCAGCATAACGACTTCTTTTGCAGGCATTAAAGCTATCATAACAAAATTCAATCAAGCAACGCCATCCATCTGGTCTACAAAGGATTCTTCGTGAAGAACAGCTCAAAAGAAACAAGACGAGAAGTCTTCGGAAAGATCGGCAGAAACAAGAGAGAACCACGTAAGACGTGACCAGCATAACGAATTCTTTTGCAGGCATCAAATCTATAATGAAACGAATTCAAATCAAGCATAGCCGTCCTTCTGGTCTACAAGGAATACTTCGTGAAGACCAGTTCGAAAGAACCAAGATTGTTTTGTGACGAATGGTTTGAAAAGTCAAAAAGATGGGCAACAACTGGACCGAACAAAGTAAGACGTGACAGGCATAACGACTTCTTGTGCAGGCATAAAAGCTATAATAACAAAAGTCAATCAAGCAACGCAATCCTTCTGGTCTACAAGGAACTCTTCGTAAAGAGCAGCTCAAAGGAAACATGCCATTGTTTTGGGACGAATGGTTTCAAAAAGATGGGCAACAACGAAAGAGAACCAAGTAAGACGTGATAGCATAACGAATTCTATTGCAGGCATAAAAGCTTTAATAACGAAATTCAATCAAGCAACGCCTTCCTTCTGGTCTAAAAGGGATTCTCCGTGAAGAACAGCTCAAAAGAAACAAGACAAATGATTCGAAAAGTCTTCAAAAAGATGGGGAGCAACGAGAGAGCACCAAGTGAGATGTGACAAGCATAACGACTTCTTTTGTAGGCATCAAAGAATCACAAATGCAATCAACCATAACCAACTTCAGGAAAAATACTATGGAGGCCCCGAGACATCTTTTCGTGACATATGACATCAAAATGATCCTCAAAAAGATGAACAGAAATGAGACAGCAGCGAGTAAGATGAGATAAGCATAACAACTTCTTTTGTAGGCATCAAAGAATCACAAATGCAATCAACCATAACCAGCTTCAAGAAAAAAAATAACTATGGGAGACAACAAGACATCTTTTCGTGACTTATGCCGCCAGAAAAATCTTCAAGAAGATGAACAGAAATGAGACAGCAGCGAGTAAGATGAGATAAGCATAACAACTTCTTTTGTAGGCATCAAAGAATCACAAATGCAATCAACTATAACCAGCTTCAAGAAAAAAATAACTATGGAGGCCACAAGACATCTTTTCGTGACTTATGCCGCCAGAAAGATCTTCAAGAAGATTAACAGAAATGGGACAGCAGCGAGTAAGATGAGACGAGCATAACAACTTCTTTTGTAGGCATCAAAGAATCACAAATGCAATCAACCATAACCAGCTTCAAGAAAAAAATAACTATGGAGGCCACAAGACATATTTTCGTGACTTATGCAGCCAGAAAGATCTTCAAGAAGATAAACAGAAATGAAACAGCAGCGAGTAAGATGAGACAAGCATAACAACTTCTTTTGTAGGCATCAAAGAATCACAAATGCAATCAACCATAACCAGCTTCAAGAAAAAAATAACTATGGGGGCCACAAGACATCTTTTCGTGACTTATGCCGCCAGAAAGATCTTCAAGAAGATGAACAGAAATGAGACAGCAGCGAGTAAGATGAGACGAGCATAACAACTTCTTTTGTAGGCATCAAAGAATCACAAATGCAATCAACCATAACCAGCTTCAAGAAAAAAAATAACTATGGGAGACAACAAGACATCTTTTCGTGACTTATGCCGCCAGAAAGATCTTCAAGAAGATGAACAGAAATGAGACAGCAGCGAGTAAGATGAGATAAGCATAACAACTTCTTTTGTAGGCATCAAAGAATCACAAATGCAATCAACTATAACCAGCTTCAAGAAAAAAATAACTATGGAGGCCACAAGACATCTTTTCGTGACTTATGCCGCCAGAAAGATCTTCAAGAAGATTAACAGAAATGGGACAGCAGCGAGTAAGATGAGACGAGCATAACAACTTCTTTTGTAGGCATCAAAGAATCACAAATGCAATCAACCATAACCAGCTTCAAGAAAAAAATAACTATGGAGGCCACAAGACATCTTTTCGTGACTTATGCCGCCAGAAAGATCTTCAAGAAGATGAACAGAAATGGGACAGCAGCGAGTAAGATGAGATAAGCATAACAACTTCTTTTGTAGGCATCAAAGAATCACAAATGCAATCAACCATAACCAGCTTCAAGAAAAAAATAACTATGGAGGCCACAAGACATCTTTTCGTGACTTATGCCGCCAGAAAGATCTTCAAGAAGATGAACAGAAATGAGACAGCAGCGAGTAAGATGAGATAAGCATAACAACTTCTTTTGTAGGCATCAAAGAATCACAAATGCAATCAACCATAACCAGCTTCAAGAAAAAAAATAACTATGGGAGACAACAAGACATCTTTTCGTGACTTATGCCGCCAGAAAGATCTTCAAGAAGATGAACAGAAAGAGACAGCAGCGAGTAAGATGAAATAAGCATAACAACTTCTTTTGTAGGCATCAAAGAATCACAAATGCAATCAACCATAACCAGCTTCAAGAAAAAAATAACTATGGAGGCCACAAGACATCTTTTCGTGACTTATGCCGCCAGAAAGATCTTCAAGAAGATGAACAGAAAGAGACAGCAGCGAGTAAGATGAGATAAGCATGACAACTTCTTTTGTAGGCATCAAAGAATCACAAATGCAATCAACTATAACCAGCTTCAAGAAAAAAATAACTATGGGAGACAACAAGACATCTTTTCGTGACTTATGCCGCCAGAAAGATCTTCAAGAAGATGAACAGAAATGAGACAGCAGCAAGTAAGATGAAATAAGCATAACAACTTCTTTTGTAGGCATCAAAGAATCACAAATGCAATCAACCATAACCAGCTTCAAGAAAAAAATAACTATGGGAGACAACAAGACATCTTTTCGTGACTTATGCAGCCAGAAAGATCTTCAAGAAGATGAACAGAAATGAGACAGCAGCAAGTAAGATGAAATAAGCATAACAACTTCTTTTGTAGGCATCAAAGAATCACAAATGCAATCAACTATAACCAGCTTCAAGAAAAAAATAACTATGGGAGACAACAAGACATCTTTTCGTGACTTATGCCGCCAGAAAGATCTTCAAGAAGATGAACAGAAATGAGACAGCAGCAAGTAAGATGAAATAAGCATAACAACTTCTTTTGTAGGCATCAAAGAATCACAAATGCAATCAACCATAACCAGCTTCAAGAAAAAAATAACTATGGGAGACAACAAGACATCTTTTCGTGACTTATGCAGCCAGAAAGATCTTCAAGAAGATGAACAGAAATGAGACAGCAGCAAGTAAGATGAAATAAGCATAACAACTTCTTTTGTAGGCATCAAAGAATCACAAATGCAATCAACTATAACCAGCTTCAAGAAAAAAATAACTATGGGAGACAACAAGACATATTTTCGTGACTTATGCCGCCAGAAAGATCTTCAAGAAGATGAACAGAAAGAGACAGCAGCGAGTAAGATGAAATAAGCATAACAACTTCTTTTGAAGGCATCAAAGAATCACAAATGCAATCAACCATAACCAGCTTCAAGAAAAAAATAACTATGGAGGCCACAAGACATCTTTTCGTGACTTATGCCGCCAGAAAGATCTTCAAGAAGATGAACAGAAATGAGACAGCAGCAAGTAAGATGAAATAAGCATAACAACTTCTTTTGTAGGCATCAAAGAATCACAAATGCAATCAACCATAACCAGCTTCAAGAAAAAAATAACTGTGGGAGACAACAAGACATCTTTTCGTGACTTATGCAGCCAGAAAGATCTTCAAGAAGATGAACAGAAATGAGACAGCAGCAAGTAAGATGAAATAAGCATAACAACTTCTTTTGTAGGCATCAAAGAATCACAAATGCAATCAACTATAACCAGCTTCAAGAAAAAAATAACTATGGGAGACAACAAGACATCTTTTCGTGACTTATGCCGCCAGAAAGATCTTCAAGAAGATGAACAGAAAGAGACAGCAGCGAGTAAGATGAAATAAGCATAACAACTTCTTTTGAAGGCATCAAAGAATCACAAATGCAATCAACCATAACCAGCTTCAAGAAAAAAATAACTATGGGAGACAACAAGACATCTTTTCGTGACTTATGCCGCCAGAAAGATCTTCAAGAAGATGAACAGAAAGAGACAGCAGCGAGTAAGATGAGATAAGCATGACAACTTCTTTTGTAGGCATCAAAGAATCACAAATGCAATCAACTATAACCAGCTTCAAGAAAAAAATAACTATGGGAGACAACAAGACATCTTTTCGTGACTTATGCCGCCAGAAAGATCTTCAAGAAGATGAACAGAAATGAAACAGCAGCGAGTAAGATGAGATAAGCATAAGAACTTCTTTTGTAGGCATCAAAGAATCACAAATGCAATCAACCATAACCAGCTTCAAGAAAAAAATAACTATGGAGGCCACAAGACATCTTTTTGTGACTTATGCCGCCAGAAAGATCTTCAAGAAGATGAACAGAAATGAGACAGCAGCGAGTAAGATGAGACAAGCATAACAACTTCTTTTGTAGGCATCAAAGAATCACAAATGCAATCAACTATAACCAGCTTCAAGAAAAAAATAACTATGGAGGCCACAAGACATATTTTCGTGACTTATGCAGCCAGAAAGATCTTCAAGAAGATGAACAGAAATGAAACAGCAGCGAGTAAGATGAGATAAGCATAACAACTTCTTTTGTAGGCATCAAAGAATCACAAATGCAATCAACCATAACCAGCTTCAAGAAAAGAATAACTATGGAGGCTACAAGACATCTTTTCGTGACTTATGCCGCCAGAAAGATCTTCAAGAAGATGAACAGAAATGAGACAGCAGCGAGTAAGATGAGACGAGCATAACAACTTCTTTTGTAGGCATCAAAGAATCACAAATGCAATCAACCATAACCAGCTTCAAGAAAAAAATAACTATGGAGGCCACAAGACATATTTTCGTGACTTATGCAGCCAGAAAGATCTTCAAGAAGATAAACAGAAATGAAACAGCAGCGAGTAAGATGAGACAAGCATAACAACTTCTTTTGTAGGCATCAAAGAATCACAAATGCAATCAACCATAACCAGCTTCAAGAAAAAAATAACTATGGGGGCCACAAGACATCTTTTCGTGACTTATGCCGCCAGAAAGATCTTCAAGAAGATGAACAGAAATGAGACAGCAGCGAGTAAGATGAGACGAGCATAACAACTTCTTTTGTAGGCATCAAAGAATCACAAATGCAATCAACCATAACCAGCTTCAAGAAAAAAATAACTATGGAGGCCACAAAACATCTTTTCGTGACTTATGCAGCCAGAAAGATCTTCAAGAAGATGAACAGAAATGAGACAGCAGCGAGTAAGATGAGACAAGCATAACAACTTCTTTTGTAGGCATCAAAGAATCAAAAATGCAATCAACCATAACCAGCTTCAAGAAAAAAATAACTATGGGGGCCACAAGACATCTTTTCGTGACTTATGCCGCCAGAAAGATCTTCAAGAAGATTAACAGAAATGAAACAGCAGCGAGTAAGATGAGATAAGCATAAGAACTCCTTTTGTAGGCATCAAAGAATCACAAATGCAATCAACCATAACCAGCTTCAAGAAAAAAATAACTATGGGGACCACAAGACATATTTTCGTGACTTATGCAGCCAGATAGATCTTCAAGAAGATGAACAGAAATGAAACAGCAGCGAGTAAGATGAGACAAGCATAACAACTTCTTTTTTAGGCATCAAAGAATCACAAATGCAATCAACCATAACCAGCTTCAAGAAAAAAATAACTATGGGGACCACAAGACATATTTTCGTGACTTATGCAGCCAGATAGATCTTCAAGAAGATGAACAGAAATGAAGCAGCAGCGAGTAAGATGAGATAAGCATAAGAACTCCTTTTGTAGGCATCAAAGAATCACAAATGCAATCAACCATAACCAGCTTCAAGAAAAAAAAATAACTATGGGAGACAACAAGACATCTTTTCGTGACTTATGCCGCCAGAAAAATCTTCAAGAAGATGAACAGAAATGAGACAGCAGCGAGTAAGATGAGATAAGCATAACAACTTCTTTTGTAGGCATCAAAGAATCACAAATGCAATCAACCATAACCAGCTTCAAAAAAAAAATAACTATGGAGGCCACAAGACATCTTTTCGTGACTTATGCCGCCAGAAAGATCTTCAAGAAGATGAACAGAAATGAGACAGCAGCGAGTAAGATGAGACAAGCATAACAACTTCTTTTGTAGGCATCAAAGAATCACAAATGCAATCAACCATAACCAGCTTCAAGAAAAAAATAACTATGGAGGCCACAAAACATATTTTCGTGACTTATGCAGCCAGAAAGATCTTCAAGAAGATGAACAGAAATGAGACAGCAGCGAGTAAGATGAGACAAGCATAACAATTTCTTTTATAGGCATCAAAGAATCACCAGTGCAATCAACAATAACCACCTTCAATAAAAATTGCTATGGAAATCATAAGACATACAGGAGGGTTGCAGCAGCGAGTAAGAAGAAGGCGTAGTTTATTCTTTTATAGGCATCAAAGTTGAAGTATTACAAATGGAATAAATCACATCCATCTTTCGGATTCGCAAGACCCCAAGACAACTTTGGTTGACAAACGACTTCGGAAGGAACTTCAAGATCATCCATACCTCTGCGTTTGTAAGCAAATTCATTGTACTTCACATTCAGTGGATAATCCAGAATGATGGCAGAGAAAGCCCACTACATTCTTATGGTGAGTAAAACAAATGCACCGTGTAAAGCGAGGACCGACCTAACCATATATTTTTCAGGAATCGATATTCAATCAACCATGGTTATCGATCGTGGATTCTCTGAGGAGAACATATGAAATTAATCAATTTATATATTTGCTTCAAAATTACCTAGTTCGATGTTAAAGGGAATTAAGAGATGTGTAATGGCAAGCATCAGAATTATAATAATCCAGATGAGTTACTCCTTCCGACAGAACAGCTGGACAATTTGTAGGTTCTATAATGGGGACGATCATCAAAATGGTAATTTCTAGGATTAAAAAATGTTGAAAATACCTATCTGACATATTCTGTTCTAGGCAAACGTCACATTCCGTCCCACGACTGTGTTGCTCTTCTGGGACTGATATACAAGAATGAGTAACATTTTGTTTCCCCTAAGAAAAAACGGATGATGGAGATGAGGAAAAACAGTTTGTCAGGAGACGAGTTCATCAGATTACCAGAAGAAGAGAACAAAAACTTTCCAGGCGACGAGGATCACGGCTTTCTAGGAGAAGAGGATGACAGCTATCCAGGAGAAGATGTCGGCTTTCCAGGAGAAGAGGATGAAGAAGAAGAGAACTGTTCTCCAGAATATGAGAACGAAAGCTTTCCAAGCAAAGTTCGCAGAAGAGCAACTTCCAGAAGACTTCCAGAAGACGACTACAACACGAGGACGACCAAGGTAGACGAGGAGAGGAGAACAAGATCGCAGAATTTCCCTGAGACTCCAAGAGCTTTCCAGGAGAGTTACGGTAGAACCAGGCTCAAGAAGAGCCTTCCAGAAGACGGTTACAACAGCCTTGTAGGAGAAGAGACTACTAGTTCCCCAGAAGGAAAGAACAACTCCCTTTCATTAGACAACCACTACGATCATGACCAGCATTCCAGGAGAAAAGAACTTCAGAAGACTGACGAATTTCATGTAGACGCTAAAGACTTTTAAGAAGACGAACGCTTATTTCCAGACAACTGCTTTGCAGAAATAGACTACAAGAGCAGAAAGAGACAATGAGAACTTTCTAGAAGTAGATGACCGATTTCAGCGAGGACTACAAATAGTTTTCCATTCGAAGTGCCCAGCTTCCCAAAACGAATAGACGACTACGACAGAATTCCAATAGATGACAGCGATTCAAGTATACCCCAACGGTTTTCCAGTTGGCGTGTGCAGTCTCTCAGAAGCAAAACAGAGCTGCCTTCCAGAAGACGACTATAACTGCCTTCAAGAAGACGAAAATAGACCCTTCCAAGAGAAGAGAACTACAGCTTCCCTGAAGCAAAGAACAACTCCCTTTCAAAAGACAATCACTTCACTTGACTGTCATGAGAAAAGAACAGCTTTCCAAGAGAAGATGGCAGAGTTTCACGAAGACGCCAATGGCTTTCCAGGACAAATGTGCAGTTTCCCAAAATCGAAACACATCTGCCTTCTAGGAGACGACTACGAGCTCCTTCCAGGAGAACCTCTAAGACCACGCCAGCTTCAAGAGAAAAGAACAATAGCTTTCCGAGTGAAGATGGCAGAGTTTCACGAAGACACCAATGGCTTTCCTAGACAAGTTTCCCAGAAGAAGAAGGCAACTGATTTCCAAAAGAGGACTAAGATAGCCTTAGAGTAAAGAAGAACTACAGCTTCCCTGAAGCAGAGAACAACTCCCTTTCAAAAGACAATCACTTCACTTTACACTCAAAAGAAAAGAACAGCTTTTCAAGAGAAGATGGCAGAGTTTCACGCAGACGCCAATGGCTTTTCGGAACATTGCGCAGTTTCCCAGAATCGAAACACATCTGCCTTCTAGGGGACGACTACAAGCTCCTTCCAGGAGAACATCTAAGAACACGACAGCTTCAAGAGAAAAGAACAACAGCTTTCCAAGTGAAGATGGCAGAGTTTAACGAAGACGCCAATGGCTTACCTAGACAAGTTTCCCAGAAGAAGAAGGCAACCGATTTCCAAAAGACGACTAAGATAGCCTTAGAGTAAAGAAGAACTACAGCTTCCCTGAAGCGAAGAACAACTCCCTTTCAAAAGACAATCATTTCACTTTACACTCAAAAGAAAAGAACAGCTTTCCAAGAGAAGATGGCAGAGTTTCACGAAGACGCCAATGGCTTACCTAGACAAGTTTCCCAGAAGAAGAAGGCAACTGATTTCCAAAAGACGACTAAGATAGCCTTAGAGTAAAGAAGAACTACAGCTTCCCTGATGCAAAGAACAACTCCCTTTCAAAAGACAATCACTTCACTTTACACTCAAGAGAAAAGAACAGCTTTCCAAGAGAAGATGGCAGAGTTTCACGAAGACGCCAATGGCTTTCCAGGACAAATGCGCAGTTTCCCAAAATCGAAACACATCTGCCTTCTAGGGGACGACAACAAGCTCCTTCCAGGAGAACCTCTAAGACCACGACAGCTTCAAGAGATAAGAACAACAGCTTTCCAAGTGAAGATGGCAGAGTTTCACGAAGACGCCAATGGCTTACCTAGACAAGTTTCCCAGAAGAAGAAGGCAACTGATTTCCAAAAGACGACTAAGATAGCCTTAGAGTAAAGAAGAACTACAGCTTCCCTGAAGCGAAGAACAACTCCCTTTCAAAAGACAATCACTTCACTTTACACTCAAGAGAAAAGAACAGCTTTCCAAGAAAAGATGGCAGAGTTTCACGAAGACGCCAATGGCTTTCCAGGACAAATGCGCAGTTTCCCAAAATCGAAACACATCTGCCTTCTAGGGGACGACTACAAGCTCCTTCCAGGAGAACCTCTAAGACCACGACAGCTTCAAGAGAAAAGAACAACAGCTTTCCAAGTGAAGATGGCAGAGTTTCACGAAGACGCCAGTGGCTTACCTAGACAAGTTTCCCAGAAGAAGAAGGCAACTGATTTCCAAAAGACGACTAAGATAGCCTTAGAGTAAAGAACTACAGCTTCCCTGATGCAAAGAACAACTCCCTTTCAAAAGACAATCACTTCACTTTACACTCAAGAGAAAAGAACAGCTTTCCAAGAGAAGATGGCAGAGTTTCACGAAGACGCCAATGGCTTTCCAGGACAAATGCGCAGTTTCCCAAAATCGAAACACATCTGCCTTCTAGGGGACGACTACAAGCTCCTTCCAGGAGAACCTCTAAGACCACGACAGCTTCAAGAGAAAAGAACAACAGCTTTCCAAGTGAAGATGGCAGAGTTTCACGAAGACGCCAGTGGCTTACCTAGACAAGTTTACCAGAAGAAGAAGGCAACTGATTTCCAAAAGACGACTAAGATAGCTTTAGAGTAAAGAAGAACTACAGCTTCCCTGATGCAAAGAACAACTCCCTTTCAAAAGACAATCACTTCACTTTACACTCAAGAGAAAAGAACAGCTTTCCAAGAGAAGATGGCAGAGTTTCACGAAGACGCCAATGGCTTTCCAGGACAAATGCGCAGTTTCCCAAAATCGAAACACATCTGCCTTCTAGGGGACGACTACAAGCTCCTTCCAGGAGAACCTCTAAGACCACGACAGCTTCAAGAGAAAAGAACAACAGCTTTCCAAGAGAAGATGGCAGAGTTTCACGAAGACGCCAATGGCTTACCTAGACAAGTTTCCCAGAAGAAGAAGGCAACTGATTTCCAAAAGACGACTAAGATAGCCTTAGAGTAAAGAAGAACTACAGCTTCCCTGAAGCGAAGAACAACTCCCTTTCAAAAGACAATCACTTCACTTTACACTCAAGAGAAAAGAACAGCTTTCCAAGAAAAGATGGCAGAGTTTCACGAAGACGCCAATGGCTTTCCAGGACAAATGCGCAGTTTCCCAAAATCGAAACACATCTGCCTTCTAGGGGACGACTACAAGCTCCTTCCAGGAGAACCTCTAAGACCACGACAGCTTCAAGAGAAAAGAACAACAGCTTTCCAAGTGAAGATGGCAGAGTTTCACGAAGACGCCAGTGGCTTACCTAGACAAGTTTCCCAGAAGAAGAAGGCAACTGATTTCCAAAAGACGACTAAGATAGCCTTAGAGTAAAGAAGAACTACAGCTTCCCTGATGCAAAGAACAACTCCCTTTCAAAAGACAATCACTTCACTTTACACTCAAGAGAAAAGAACAGCTTTCCAAGAGAAGATGGCAGAGTTTCACGAAGACGCCAATGGCTTTCCAGGACAAATGCGCAGTTTCCCAAAATCGAAACACATCTGCCTTCTAGGGGACGACTACAAGCTCCTTCCAGGAGAACCTCTAAGACCACGACAGCTTCAAGAGAAAAGAACAACAGCTTTCCAAGTGAAGATGGCAGAGTTTCACGAAGACGCCAGTGGCTTACCTAGACAAGTTTACCAGAAGAAGAAGGCAACTGATTTCCAAAAGACGACTAAGATAGCTTTAGAGTAAAGAAGAACTACAGCTTCCCTGATGCAAAGAACAACTCCCTTTCAAAAGACAATCACTTCACTTTACACTCAAGAGAAAAGAACAGCTTTCCAAGAGAAGATGGCAGAGTTTCACGAAGACGCCAATGGCTTTCCAGGACAAATGCGCAGTTTCCCAAAATCGAAACACATCTGCCTTCTAGGGGACGACTACAAGCTCCTTCCAGGAGAACCTCTAAGACCACGACAGCTTCAAGAGAAAAGAACAACAGCTTTCCAAGAGAAGATGGCAGAGTTTCACGAAGACGCCAATGGCTTACCTAGACAAGTTTCCCAGAAGAAGAAGGCAATTGATTTCCAAAAGACGACTAAGATAGCCTTAGAGTAAAGAAGAACTACAGCGTTTCAGAAGATGACTGATTTTCAAGCAGTGTCTAACGGCGTTCCAAGAAGTGTACGCGATTCCCAGACTCAAAAGATAAGTGCCCCCCAGAAGAATACTACAGGAGCCTTCCTGGCGGAGAACACTACAGCTCTTCAGAAGGAAAAGACAACAATCTTTCTGAAGACGACCACTCCGCCCATGACAGCATTCCAGAAGAATATAGAACTAAATTGGGGCTTGTCAAGAAGTGTTGACCAGAAAAAAAATACTTTTTAAAATATGACAACGAAAGCTTTCTAGGAGATTGAATATTTCGACGAAGACTACAATAGATTTCCATTCGAAGTGCGCAGTTCCCCAGGTAGAAAAGGCAACTGCTTTCCAGAAGAGAGACGACAGTCTTCCGAAAGGAGAAGAATACTGTAACAGAACTCCAATAGAAGAGAACTACAGTTTTTTCGGAAGAAAAGGACAACTGCCTATAAAAAGACGACTTTGACTGTCTTCTACCGGAAATAACTACAGCTTTCCAAGAAAGGGTGGTAGAGTTTTATGAAGACGTCAATGGCTTTCCAGAAGAAGTGCGCTGTTTCCAGAAAACAACAACTGGTTCCCAGAATATGCGAACGAAAGCTTTCTAGGAGTACAGAACAGCATTTCAGGGAAATATAACATATTTCTGCGAAGACTTCAATAGCTTTCTATTCGAACACCACAGTTTACCAGAAAGAAGAAGAAGACTGCTTTCCAGAAGAAGAGAAGAACTACAGCTTTTCAGAATATCAGATTTTCACGCCAACGGCTTTCTTGGAGAAATATGCAGTTTGTCAGAAACTAAAGGCCACTTTCTTCCAGAAGACGATTAAAACAGCCCTCCAAGAGAAGAGAACTAATGTTTTCCAGAACATGGCAACGAAAGTTTTCCACGGCTATTGGCTTTCCAGAAAGAGTGCACTGTTATCTAGAAAAACGCATTTGAATATGACGAGAGCTTTCTGGGAATAGAAGTCGGATTTTCACGGTGATACAAATGACTTTCCGAAAGGGCTGCGCTGGAATGAGCCGTTTTTCCGAAACAAGACAACCGCTTTCCATAATATGAAAACGAAAGTTTTCTGGTACTAGAATACAACTTTTCAGGAAAAAGCTGCACATTTCGACGACCATTCCAGGCGAAGTTGGCAGTTTCCTAGAAAGAAAAGGCAACTGCATTCCAGAAAACGAAAACAAGAAAAGCTGGCTGATTTTCAAGGAGACGCTAATGGCTTTCCAGAAAGATTGCGATGTTTTACCAGATATGATAACTGCTTTCCAGAATACTAGAGAGCTTTCTTGGACTTTCCGGGAAAAGAAGGCATATTTCCACGACGACTCCAATAGTATGTCAGGCAATTTCTCAGAAAGAAAAGGCGACTGCTTTCCAGAAAACGAACGAGATAGAATTCCAGCAGAAACGGGAAGATTCTCACGAAGACGTCAACGGCTTTCTAGGATGAGTACGCTTTCCAGAAGAGGACTACAAAAGCCTTCCAGGACAAGAGAACTATAACTGCCTTTCAGGAGAAGGGAACCACACCGGTAAAGGAAGAGATGTCAAATCTTCACCACGAGCACAGCAATGACTCCCTGCAGTTTCCCAGAAAAAATTGCTCTGCAGGAGACGACTACGATAGTAGTCGTCACAAGAGAAGTCACAAGAGAAGTGAACTGCCGCTTCTGAAGAAAGTATAGCACATTTGCACAAAGATGCCCTAGTCCAGGGGAACGACGCAGTTTCCAGAAGGAAAAGGCAACTGATTTCCAAAGTGGTCGAACGTTACAGAAAATATCAGGTTACCACAAAGACGCCAACAGAACTCCAAGCGCAGTTTCCCAGAAGGGAAAGAAAACAAAAGGCAACCACGAGAGCCTTCCAGGAGAAGAGAAGTACAGTTTTACAGCATAATATGACAGATTTTGACGATGACGAAAATAGTTTACTAGAAGAAGTGCGCAGTTTCCCAGCAAAAAGAATCGACTCCCCTGAAGATAACCAAGAGAGCATAGGCTCTCTTGATGAAGAAAAGAACAACAGCTATTCAGGATAAAATGGCATATTCAAAGACAGGTTTCTAGAAGAAGTCCGGAATTTCCTCGAAAGAAAAGAACAAATGCTTAAGAGTGAATTACTGCAAGGGTTCCGAGAAAAAGAGATTCTAAGAGAAGTGACTGCGATTTTTTGGGAGGAGAGAGACCCAGGAAGTATACCGCACGGGTTCCCATAAATACGCTGTGTTCCAAGAAGCAATTTATGGAAAAAGAGGTATGAACTATACGTTA
Organism: Coccinella septempunctata; assembly: GCF_907165205.1. NCBI lineage: Eukaryota > Metazoa > Arthropoda > Insecta > Coleoptera > Coccinellidae > Coccinella > Coccinella septempunctata. The sequence goes on along the minus strand of NC_058190.1, from coordinate 3,630,443 downwards.
AATTCAATATTTTTGTATATCTTCCTTTTTTTATTACATCATAGAATGAATTCAATTCTGGTTAGTGTACTATTGGAGTTATTTTCAAATTTTTGAGACAGTTTCAATTTCCTTACCTATTTATGTTTTTCATTTAAAGGTCGGATGCAGCATGCAGATGTTCTTTCCATCTCGGAACCTTAGACTATCTGGAAACAGTCACGAAATTTGCTGAGAACCACGAAGTTATCTAACTGATCCGTTTATTCCTGGAGAAGAAAAAGCTATTTCCAAGTGTTCTAAAAAAGTCGCTCTATAGTTACCTAAGACAACTTTTCTCCCTATTATCGTAGGAAATTGATTCCTCATCTACAAATTATTTTTTATCTCTGAATCACATCTGGGATGGAGGTTCTCAGGAAGACGCGAATTTAAAGTTAGGATAAGCGTGAAATCTACAGAAAGAGACAAAGCAGTTTCCAATGAACCAAGCGGAAGAGAAGGGAAGCTTTCGTGAATCACAGCCTTGCAGGAGAACAAAGTTTTCTAGAAGAAGAATGACAGTTAATGAAAGATACCTTCTGCGCATAGAACTGAATATTTATACCAAATCACAAGAAGAGAAGCAAACTGAGAAAAATCGATGCTTCTAAGAAGCACTTCCATCCAGCAGATTGAAAGTATTCTAGAAAAAGCTGAAGAGGAGTAAGAAGTTTTTTGAGGAAGGGCCCAGCTACGTTCCGGGAAAGGATAAAAACTCCTATCCAGAAAAGAGTGGATTGTGTTATACAAGAAGAAAGGGTTGAAATATTGTAGTGGCTTTTCAGTGACACCCGATAAACAAAGTAGAAGTTCATTGCTCGCTTCTTCGTCATAAAGAAGATTTTCTGAGAAGAAAGGAATTTTTTTCTTGGCCACCAAAGATTAACGGTACGTTTGAAAATTTGAAACGTGAAATGATGTGATTAATTAATGAAAAATTCTGTTTTAGGCACCAAGAGTGTTGACTTGATTGAACCGAGCTGAATATAACCAAAAATTATAAGACCGAACATTAATATTGGCTAGGCAAATGAGGATGTAGAGAATGGATTTCGATGTTGTGCTGTGAATTTACAGAGAAGAGTAGCGTAGCAGAGAAGAAGATAACAACTATCCCAGTCTCCGAAGACATAACACCAAGAATCGCATATTCCGTTGTAGCCATCAACGTCGTTATACACACCTGTTCAATGAATCCTGAATGTATCTGATTGGCCCTGTTTCAGTTTCCGAAGATGATTGAAATCGATTAATGATTTTCTGAACTTGCTTCAAAACCGTCAATGAAGTCTTCACTGAATATCAAAAGCGCAAGCGCATTGGAGACGAATAGAAAAATCTTCTAGGAAGGAGGCGTCTGTTGAATCGTAGACGCCAAATGTTTTAGGCATGGGTTGTTGAATTTATCCGTTTTCACCGGTATGCCTCCAAAAAGAAATTCCTCAAGGACATAACCATTTAGTTTACCAAGAAGGACCTGTTGGCACTCTGGTCCTTTCCGCCCACTCAAGAAAAATTGATGGATATAAGGAAGACATTGACGAATCGATCGCCATATAGCGGATTCCGAAGATGTTTTACAGAGGTAGAGGTGCCTTTTAGCAGAAAACCTGTTCAAAAGGGGTTCAGCAGAAACGTGTCAGAACATATTCCCAGCAGAACGCAGCTACCCAGATGACGAAACGGAAATTTTCCAGGGGAACTATATGAAAGAATATTACGGCTTTCTATGAGGGGAGGAGAAGGCTATCCAGGACACAACACGGTCAGGAAAAAAGGGCAATGCTTTCCAGGAGAACACGCTCCAGCTTTCCAGGAATTATCTGTGACGTGATGCGAAATTTCCAGAAGTGGAGTAGGATTCCAGAAGAGTACGGAACGAAGATAACTACACTACTCAAACAGAAGAGCCCATTTATTCAGGAAGATAGAACATCAAAATCTACACAAAAAAACAGAACAGTTCCAGGACGAAAGCTCAAGAGGAGAAAAGTAGCGAGGCTATTAAGAGAGTACCGCAGCGATCTGGGAGAAGAGTACAGCGACCCTACTAGTGAATTCAATATGTACCAGAACATGAAGAATCCAGAGGAAACGTTTCGATGAGAAGGGTAATGAACAGTTGAATATTTAAAATACACTCCTTTTATTCATTTTTTTTTCAATAGCGTTTCAGGTGGGTATACAGGAAAAAGGGATCAAGACTGTCCAAGGGAGGACTGCAACTTTTCAGCAAAAGAGGGCTGTCAACTTTCCGAAGAAAGAGGATCACGGCATGCCAGGAGAGGAGGGCCACATATTTCCAGGAGAAGAGGTCCACGACCTTCCTCGAGAAGAGGCCCATCGCTTTTCTTGAGTACCATCACTTTCCAGAGGAAGAGTACCACGACATTCCAGGAGGAAAGGACGACGATTTTTCAGGAGAAGGGTACCACGACTTTCCACGAGAAGAGGCCCATCGCTTTTCTTGAGTACCATCACTTTCCAGAGGAAAAGGACCATGACTTTCCAGAGGAAAAGTACCACGACTTTCCAGGAGGAAAGGACGACGATTTTCCAGGAGAAGGGTACTACGATTTTCCACGAGAAGAGGCCCATCGCTTCTCTTGAGTACCATCACTTTCCAGAGTTAGAGGACCGTGACTTTCCAGAGGAAGAGTACCACGGCTTTCCAGGAGAAGAGGCCCACGGCTTTCCGGGAGAATAGGATCATGACTTCACAAGAGAAGAGGACTACCGCTTTAAAGGGGAAGAGTACCACGCCTTTCCAGGAGAAGAGGACCACGGCTTTCCAGGAGAAGAGTCCCACCGCTTTCAAGGGAAAGAGTACCACGTCTTTCCAGGAGAAGTGTACCAAGACTGTTCAGGAGAAGAGGACCACGGCTTTCCAGGAGAAGAGGATCATGGCTTTCCAGGAGAAGAGAACAAAGCCTTTCCAGGAGAAGATGCCAACCGCTTTCCAGGAGAAGAGGCCCACCGCTTTCCTGAAGAAGAGTACCATGACTTTCCAGGACAAGAGGACCATAGCTTTCCAGGAGAAGAGAACGACAGCTTTCCAGGAGAAGAGAACGACAGCTTTCCAGGAGAAGAGGACAACGGCTTTCCAGGAGAATAGGTCTACGGCTTTCCAGGAGAAGTGGTCTACGGCATTCCAGGAGAAAATGTCTACGGCTTTCCACGAGAAGAGGTCTACGGCTTTCCAGGAGAAGAGGTCTACGGCTTTCCAGGAGAAGGGGTCTACGGCTTTTCAGGAGAAGAGGTCTACGGCTTTCCAGGAGAAGAGGTCTACGGCTTTCCAGGAGAAGAGGTCTATGGCTTTCCAGGAGAAGAGGACCACGGCATTCCAGGAGAGGAGGCCCACCGCTTTCCAGAAGAAGAGTACCATGGCTTTCCAGGGGAAGACGACCACGGCTTTCCAGGAGAAGAGTACCGCGGCTTTGCAGGAGAAGAGGACTACGCCATTCCAGGAGAAGAGGACCACGGCATTCCAGGAGAAGAGGCTCACCGATTTCTAGAAGAAGACTACCATGACTTTCCAGAAGAAGAGGACCACGGCTTTCCAGGAGAAGAGGACCACGGTTTTCCAGGAGAAGAGGACCACAGCATTCCAGGAGAAGAGGACTACGGCTTTCCAGGAGAAGAGGACCACGGCTTTCCAGGAGAAGAGGACCACGGCTTTCCAGGAGAAGAGGACCACGGCTTTCCAGGAGAAGAGGACCACGGCATTCCAGGAGAAGAGGACCACGACATTCCAGGAGAAGAGGACCACGGCATTCTAGGAGAAGAGGACTACGGCTTTCCAGGAGAAGAGGACCACGGCTATCCAGGAGAAGAGGACGACCGCTTTCCAGGAGAGGAGTATGATGACTTTGAAGGAGAAGAGGCCCACGGCTTTCCAGGAGTAGAGGCCCACCTTTCCAGGAGAAGAGTACCATAACTTTCCAGGACAGGTCACGCTTTTCCAGGAGAAAAGAGCCACAGCTTGGTTAAAGTTCTACAACTTTCCAGGATAAAAGTACCACACTCTTCTGGAGAGGAGGACTACGAATGCCATGAGAAGAGGACCACGTCTATCCAGGAGAAGAGAACAACGACTTTACAGGAGTAGAAGACCGCGTAGTTCCAGGAGTAGAGCACCGCGTCTTTTCAGGGGAAGAAACTGCTTTCCAAAAGAAATTTAACTACAGGTTTCCAGAATTAAGTGAACTACGGCTTTCGAAGAGGAAACTACTGCGGTTTTTAGAACAATGTGACCACTTCTATCCAAAACAAAAATTACCACGGTGAATATGATGATTCAGACTTTCCAGAATAAGAGTCATATGATCTCGGCTGTCTAGAAGAACAAGACTACGACTTAACCCTTTCAAACCTAGTGGTTTCACTATGCCTTTCACTTGCCTTCCACAAGAAATAATAATATTACTGGTATTATCAGTCTTGGTGGTTACATGTAGAAACCACCCTTAAAAAAAAATTGCAAATAGATATTCAATGAAATATATTGAATTCCATGTATTCTCGACCTCAAAATATGAGTTTATTTTCAATGAAATTTTTTAATTTGGGCCTGAAAGGGTTAACAGAAGATGATGATCAAGAGTTTCCAGAAGAAGACGATGACAATTTTTTTCAGAAGATGACCACGGCTCTCCAGAAGAAGATAACACAGAAGATTATGATCAAGACTCTTCAGAAGAGAAGGAAGACGACAATGACTTTTAAGAAGATGACTTTCCGGCTTTCCTGAAGAATATGACAGAAGATTATGATCAAGATTTTGAAGAAGATGAAGAGCAAGATTTTCCAGTATGGTAGAAAAATTCAGATTTCTAAGAAAGACGAATATCAGATTTGATCGAAAGAGATGAAAACGGCTTTTTACGACGTGAGGATGGGTGCTTTCTAGATTGAAGAGATGGTTTCTCAATGAGAAATGGAATTCCTGAAGACTTTTAGATAATGGTAGCTTTCTGAGCATAGAAAACGGCTTTCCAGAAGAGCTCGTGTGAAAGGAAATAAATTAAAGGGTTAGAGTATATACTGGCACTTGCACCAATTTTGAGAGAGTAATTTATAAGCTGAACACAAGAACAAATAATGAAATATTTCGAATGGTTGAGCAAAAGGTTATAGATGTAGATGAAGAAGAGAAAGAAGACTATATGAGAGAATCTTGCAAAATTGTAAAGGAAAAGGTAAATACGAATCCAAAATTTTGTTTTTCGCAATATCGATTATGTTAATTATCACATAAATTACATATCGATATACAAGTTTAAAAAAATATACATTTTATTTCAGATGATGATGGTCCACTAAGAATTCCCAACTATCCAATGAAGCCTGAGTGCGACTCCAGAAGATTTTGGGCAGATTCCCCACTGGTGAGGTCAGGAATAACGAATTATTTTCCAGACATCTGAAGAAAAGTATCGCTGAGTATGGGGCTCGACATAAATGAAAAAGATGTCTTCAAGATAGAAGAGGATTGCCACGTCTTCGAAGATTGACATGAAAAAAGGGGCAAGAAAAGAGCTACAAGACAGAAGAATACAAATTATTTTTCAGGAAAAAGATAGTAGATCAACAAGAATGAAGATTCCTCCAACCTAGACGGTGAAGAGTCAAGCCTTAAATACTTTTCGGGCAGCTTTTTTTCAATAGTTTCTTATGATTCAGAGCACTTGAAGTAGATACGTGTTGTATAGTTAATGCAAAGTTCATGGTACTCGTGCATTGTGGAATAATGAAAATTAATATTCTGGGCTTTGCTGGAAATGATGTCCCCTTTGCATATTTCTGATATTTAACACTAACACAATCTTCATATGATGCTAAACAGCATGAAGTTGCAAATAATTCAGAGTAATCTACATAGAGTTTGTTTGTATCGATGAACCGCGCACTTATTTATAATTTATGACAAGCTAGCTGTTACTCTTTGGAATTATTGTTTCTGCATGTGTACAACAAGTTCATGATTACTAATAATCTAGGCTGATGTGTTGAACTGCAGAAAAATTGGTGCATGTGCGTGATTGAGTTTTAGTTCGGGAAAGATGGCATCCAGTGAATAAAATGAGAATGCAGAAGTTCAACAAGTATAAGAACAATGGTACTTTTGAAGTATTGAGGTCAAAAGTAATCTGTTAGTTTTCAGTTATCTGAGAAGGCATCGTTATCACGAAAGAAATCTTACACATTGGTCTGTGAGACGAGAGAAGCGGAGGTGGAAGATTTCCAGAGGCAGTGTAGTAGCAGCTTCCTAGAAGCAATGAACAACTCTACTAAGAGAGGACGGCAGTTTTCCAACAGAAGATGTCGCTAGCTGTCCCCGAAGCCAGAGGAAATGAAGGCAACTTTCAAGGATGAAAAATTGACAAGCAGAAGAGAACGGCAGCTTCTTAGGAGAGATTGGCGGCTTTCCAGAAGAAGTTGACGGTACTTTTCCCGGCGAAGAGGAGTATGACTTTCAAGATGAAGAGGAACCACGATTTACCAGTGGAAGAGGACCACGACTCCCAGAAGGAGAGGGACCACGACTCCTAGAAGAAGAGGGACCACGACTCCCAGAAGTAGAGGACGTCGACTAACAGAAGTGGAGGATCACGACTGCCAGAAGTAAAGGGACCACGATTGCTAGAAGTAGGCGGACAACGATTCCCAGAAGGAGAGGGACTACGGCTTACAGAAGGAGAGGACCAGGCCTACCAGAAGAAGAGGGACCAAGACTGCCAGAAGAGGAAGACAACGACTCACAGAAGGAGAGGGGCCACGTAGTCAAGGAGAGGAGAACAGCAGCTTCCTAGGAGGAGAGATCGGTAGCTGCCCAGGAGAGGAGCTTTACCAAGATGTTCCAGTAGGAAAGGACCACGACTGCCAGGAGAATATGACACAGAAGATTATGATCAAGATTTTGAAGAAGATGAGAAGTGCACTATTTTCTAGTATAGTAGAAAGATTCAGAAGAAGAGAGAACAATATCAGATTTCTAGATTGAAGAGATTGTTTCCCAATAGGAAATGGTATTCCTGAAGACCTTTAGGGGATGGTAGTCTTCTGAGCATAAAAAGCAGCTTTCCAGATGATCACAGTTCCTGTGAAAGGAAAATACTAATTTCGAGAGGAGCAATTCATAAGCTGAACACAAGGACAAGTAATGAAATATTTCGAATGGTTGAGTAGATGGTCATAAATGTAGATCAAGAAGAGAAAGAACACGATATGATAGAATCTTTCGAAATTGTAAAGAAAAAGGTAAATATTAATCAAAGAGAAAATTTTGTTGTCACAATATCTATTTTGTCAATTATCACCGAAATTACATATCGGTCTACAAGTTTACGTTTCATTCCAGATGCTGATGGTCCAATAAGAATTCCCAACTATCCTATGAAGCCCTCAGTGCGAATGCTGAAATTTTTGGGCAGATTTCCCACTGGTGAGGTCAGGAATAACGAATCATTTTCCAGACATCTGAAGAAAAGTATCGCTGAGTATGCGGCTCGGTATAAAAGAAAAAAATGTCGTCAAGATAGAAGAGGATTGCCACATCTTCTAAGATTGACATGAAAAAGGGGCGAGAAAAGACAGACAAGACAGAATGGAACTCAACTTCTTCCAAATTGTGATGACAACAGATACAAATCATTTTTCAGGAAAAAGATGGGAGATCAACAAGAATGAAGATTCCTCCAACCAAGACGGTGAAGAGTTTATGTCTAGCCTTAAATATTTTTTCGGGCAGCTTTTTTTCAATAGTTTCTTATGATTCAGAGCACCTAAAGTAGATACATGTTTTTTAGTTCATGGTACTCGTGCATTGTGGATTAATGAAAATTAATATTCTGGGCTTTGCTGGAAATGATGACCCCCTTTGCATATTTTTGATATTTAACACTAACAGAATCTTCATATGATGCTAAACAGCATGAAGTTGCAAATAATTCAGAGTAATCTAAACAGAGTTTTTATATATCAATGATTCCTCGCACTCATTTATAATTTATGACAAGCTAGCTGTTACTCTTTGGAATTATTTTTTCTGCATGTGTACAACAAGTTCATGATTAATAAAAATCTAGGCTGATGTGTTGAACTACAGAAAAATTGGTGCATGTGCGTGATTGAGTTTCAGTTCGGGAAAGATGGCATCCAGTGAATAAAATGAGAATGCAGAAGTTTAACAAGTAAACGAACAATGGTACTTTTGAGGTGTTGAGGTCAAAAGTAATCTGTTAGTTTTCAGTTATCTGAGAAGGCATCATTATCACGAAATGAGATCTTACACATTGGTCTGCGTGACGAGAGGAGGTGGAAGATTTCCAGAGCCAGTGTAGTAGCAGCTTCCTAGAAGCAATGAACAACGACTCTACGAAGAGAGGACGGCAGTTTTTCAACAGAGGATGTCGCTAGCTATCCACGAAGCCAGAGGAAATGAAGGCAACTTTCAAGGATGAAAAATTGACAAGCGGAAGAGAACGGCAGCTTCTTAGGAGAGATTGGCGGCTTTCCAGAAGAAGTTGACGGTACTTTTTCCGGCGAAGATGAGTATGATTACCAAGATGAAGAGGAACCACGATTTACCAGGAGAAGAGGACCACGACTCCCAGAAGGAGAGGGACCACGACTCCCAGAAGTAGAGGACCACGATTCCCAGAAGTAGAGGACCACGACTGCTAGAAGTAGGGGGACCACAATTCCCAGAAGGAGAGGGACTACGGCTTACAGAAGGCGAGAACCAGGACTACCAGAAGGAGAGGACCACGACTCCCAGAAGTAGAGGACCACGACTGCCAGAAGTAAAGGGACCACGACTGCCAGAAGAAGAGAGACCACAACTGCTAGAAGTATGGGGACAACAATTCCCAGAAGGAGAGGGACTACGGCTTACAGAAGGCGAGAACCAGGACTACCAGAAGGAGAGGACCACGACTCCAAGAAGTAGAGGACCACGACTGCCAGAAGAAGAGAGACCACAACTGCTAGAAGTATGGGGACCACAATTCTCAGGAGAGGGACTACGGCTTACAGAAGGAGAGGACCAGGACTACCAAAAGTAGAGGGACCACGACTGCCAGAAGGAGAGGACCACGACTCCCAGAAGGAGAGGGACCACGTCGTCAAGGAGGAGAGAACAGCAGCTTTCTAGGAGGAGAGATCGGTAGCTGCCCAGGAGAGGAGCTTTGCTACTTTCCAGGCGAAGAGGCCAAGATTTTCCAGTAGGAAAGGACCACGACTACCAGGAGAAGAGGATCACGACTGCCAGTAGGGGAGGACTGCTGTGGTTTTCCGGTTTCTCTAGGGAATCGGTTGCTTCCATCTTTAGGAGGAGTGGACGACAATTATCCAGAAGACTACTTCTTGGAGGAGAGAGTCGCAGCTTTCTAGGACAAGGGATAGCAGCATTCCAGGATGCGAAGACGGCAATTTTCCAGAAGAGGAACGCCGCAGATTTCCCACAGGAGGTGGTTGCCAAGAGTTGCAGTTTCCAGTGGAAGTTTTTCTAGAGCGGAGGACTGCCGTATAACGAATGGTGAAGGCTCAGTGTTTTCAGGAAGAGAATGGAATTTTTCATCAGATTAGCGACGAAGCACTTGGGACAATAGGTCGGAAAAATCACCTTGAAGATGCAGGTAATTGAAATTTTTTAGCGAAGATTTGGAGCAGTTTCAGATATAAGAATATATCAATTTCGCCATTATTACAGTTAGACCCGTTTGCACCAAACGCACTTAGTGTTAAGTGTCGCTTAAAATGAACCCTTGACTTAAATTACGTTGCACCAACTGTTAAGTGACATTCAAATGGCAAAAGCTAGCCTTAAATTTAAGCGCTCCTGTAATGACCACTTAGGTATTTAAGGGCGAGATTCTAACCTAAGATAATTTGTTGAACTTATAAACTGGCTGCAGAACTGCTGTGGTTTTTCTAATAAAGTCAAGTACCTTTTATTTGACAATCCATTTCATCATCAATAATAATGCTAAATCAGAAACAAAAAGTTGTCACTCTTCAATAATAATATAATAATTTACTTGACTGACTGACAGGACAATAAAGTTGGGTTAATGAAATGACAAGGATCATCTTGAACCGGCCAACCAATGAAAAGGCTTGATTGGACTAGAATGAAGTTGCACCAAAATAAAAATCTGAAATACCACTAGGTATTAAAACTTAAGGGTCCCTTACTTAAGATTCTGTTAAGCCGCAGTCGTGCAACTGGAAATAAAATTAAGCGTCCATTAACTGTAAGCTACGCTTAGTTAAGTACTCATTTTAAGGGGGATTGGTACAAACGGGCCTAAAACACTTACTTTCATATACAGGGTGACTCTTTGACAGAAGATTCCGGAGGTCAAAAGGAACACTTTTCCTTTACCATTTTATCCAATTCGGCTCGGTTGAAAAAATTCTGTTGAAAGTCCATGAAAGAATATAATTTACAGTTATATCTCACATACTTTGATGGGGCATTAAATTAATGGACTTTCCTGCAATGATAGCTGAAAAAAGTGTTTCTTCTGATATACTGTGAAAATATATGTACGAGTTGAACATTCGCCCTGTATAATCAATCAAGTATAGTGGATATTGTAATGATTTTTTTTTCTATTTCAGACATGGAGGAATTACGGTTCAGGAAGGATACGAATCAATGCAGTGGATTGATGAAAAACAGGTATTAATCTCTTTTTCAGGTATGTAGATGCAGACGAGACGGAATATGGAACGATGAAGAACTTTCAAAATTCGAAGTATGTACGTAATTTTCAATTCTGTTTGGGAGTCGTCATGGTAAACGGTACCGGCAATTTGTAAACGACCGATTTGGATGAATGCCATATGAAAGTGGATGAGTTTTTCAACTAATAATCTAACATTCTAATGGACGTATTTCAACATCCAAAAGGGGGGATTTTGCGGATTACATTCAACGACATTCTTATGGACCTCCGCACCATTTTGATATTAATGCCACTACATTTTTCTAAATTTTGACGGACGTGAAAGAAATGAATCGAGACATCTCCCAGTTTGTAGGACAGTATCAAAGAAATAACTAAGAATAACTAGAGGTTAAAGGTTGGAATAAAATTCGGCCAAAACTGAGATCAACACGAGTCACACTTCATCAGTTTCGTTTTTCCTAATGGATATAGAATAAAAGTGAGAGAATCTTTACCCTCGGCTTCACGTCAAGATTGGAAATACTCTGATACCGAATTACGCATTCTAACAACGTGTGACGGAATGGAACTTCTTTAGATATTCATGAAAGATTAATATCAACACTCCATTCGGTCGGCGGCAAACAAATCTTTAGTTAGTGATGAACTACTACTAGCTAGAAATTGACCAGTTTTCGAAAAATTCTGGAGTTGAGCCATCGATAACAAGGCAACAAGCAGAAAACTTGATGAACAGTCGCACCTTAAACTGATGATCTTTTGAAAAACGAAATGATTAATATCAACACTCCATTCGTTGGCGCCATAACAAGGCGGCAAACAGAAATCTTTAATTAGTGATGAACTACTAGCACCTTGAAAGAAATTTGAGCTCTTTTCGAAAAATTCTGGAGTTGAGAGATTCTTCTTGAAGAATGGTCTTTTGAAAGTTGAGCCATCGATAACAAGGCAGCAAGCAGAAAACTTGATTAACAGTCGCATCTTAAATTGACGATCTTTTGAAAAATTTTGGAGTTGGGACATTATTCTTGAAGAATGATCTTTGAGAGTTGGGCTATAGATGGTCCAATCCTGAACGAGTTATTATCCACTGAACCTAAAAGGGTACTTGTACAAATAATATTTCATCAGTATTCAAAACAGTGATTCCAGAATCCGACCAAATCATGTGAATTTCCAGGAGCATCTCGGTTCAGCAGTGAGTAAAATTTTTTTGAAAATGATGAATTTAAACTGGGCATATTTTGTCAGCAATCTGAGAGTTAAGGGATGATTCCTTGTCTTAATAATTTAGGTCCTTCATATAATTCACTTTTTTGATCGGCTCCTGTTTAGGTACAGCTTCTTAAAAATGGTAACTGAAAAGCAATTTTTAATTTAAGTTGATGCAATAATACCATTATCCCTACGAATCACTGAAGAAGGTACAATAATACCAAAACCAGTCTATGATTTTAATCATCAGATATCACATGAACTAAACTCAAGGAGTCATTGAAAGCCAAAACCTTTTTTTTATCTTTGACAGATCTTTAATGTTGCCCATTCGAGAGATCTCGGGTATGGCAACCTCAGTTTTAGTCGACGACTAATCGATTTGAAATTGACCGCGAGAAATAATTTTCATTATTTAATTTTCATTTTGATGGCCACTTATTTGCAACCGACAAAATTTTCCCAGTTTTTCCTAGTGTTTTTTATGTCTCTTTGAAGTTTTTAATTATATTTATCTTATTTCAGGGTATGAAATTTATTTCTTTTATTAAATCATTTGGTGACAGGAATTGAAAGGACGAATCATGTTAAAGCAACGACCATAAGAGTCTAGTCTTATATTTGAAGTTGTAGTAGATACTAACGAATTATTCTTGAATGATTTTGCGAAACATAGGAAGTAGAAGAATAACATCAGTCTTTAAATGTGTAAGTTTGATCATTTCGGTCAGAATGAATACATTATTATTTTATACATATTTTTTAGGTTGTTAGCTGCTTTGGAGAACTTAATTCATACATACTTGATCAAATGCAATGCTTCAACAATTTTGAGAGATTTATAAAATGGGGAGATAACGCGTTCATGAGAGGGGTTAACATTGATTCTTGAGATTTGCATTGCTTTTCGATAGTGATACGCTTTTCAAAATTTTCTCTACTGAATTTACTGCCTTTCAATCCCTTCAAGAGAAGTTAGGAGTTTAATTGGATAAATATTCACAAACTGAGAAATTATTTCATTTAATTTGAAGAAACCTACATTTGGAGAACAAGTCAGAGGTGAGTTAGCTTTATTAAACATAGATTATATTTCACATATCTTACAGATAACTTTCAGTGCAAATAATTACTATAACTGTTTGTTATCATTTCTTTATATGATATTCGGTAAAAATTTATTGTATTTTCTTCCTCTTCCAATCAATTCCTTACTTTCTGTCATTAATTTCAATGAAAGTAATAGCTTTGTTTTTTTTCCAGGAATTGACCAGATTATTCGAACAAAGATCATAAATCTGGAACCCACTTGCAATAAGTCTCTGCAGTTTTGAAGTTGCACTTGAATTAAATCTTTCATAATAATTGTCAGTGCGCATTGTCATAATAAGTAGATAATTTCTCAGTTGAAATAATAAGGAATATATTAATAAATGGTTTCAGGAAATTCGAGTTTTATTTCCGATTATCTTCCACCAATCCTATCCAGAAAATTTAGTTCAGAGTGAATAGGGAATACTCCTTCTGACGAAAAGGATGTATTTTTATGAAATATCTGGGAAACGTCACATTTTGAAATGACCATTTTAACCGTTTCCCAAAAAAATTAAACAATAAAAATGGGTATTCAAAATTTAAATCGTGTTGCCTTTCTATTGCACAAGTTGGCAACATCGACTGAAATATGCGTTGATAATAAAGGACAACAAATACCCTATCTTGATGAGATAGACAAACATGGCTGTCTATGAAATCTGCGACGAACCAGTAAGGTCGTAAAATTTTATGGGAACCATTGTTCCTTTTGTTTTCTAGCAGGCGCTGTTGCCAAATCGTAAAGTAGAAACGAAGCGATTTAAATTTTAAAACCTCATATTTGAAGATTGATTTTGAATAGTTTTCGCGGTGCATTTGAAGAATTCATGTATGATACTCATAATTATTCAGTTTCTACTTGCATATGCTTTGATAACTCAAATTGAGGAGAATTCCCCATTGGAATCTACTAACCTAACCTTGCTTCAAAGGTAGTTAGTTTGCCAAACACAGGGGGGCACCGTGGACATCTGCACCACCTATGATGGTCAGTGAATTAAATGAAGAAATTTTTTTTCTATTGAATATAATTTTCAAAAATAAATATTTCTCAATAATAAAAGGTAAGGTATCACTTCAGCCTTAGATCTTTCTTCACTGTCTCTGGAAAAGCATAGCCTACTAGAGGCATAAGGGCCATAAAGTTGAGATCTTGCTCAACCGCAATGAACTAATTATGTTGTCTCTGATCTGTCCACTGTCATAACATAACCAAAGTGTCACACTGACATAGACATAACCTCACTTTAACACTCAATTTCGGCAAGAAAAGGACTGAAGAGCCTGTAATATCTTCATTTTTTCAAAGTATGATACGCTTACCAACAACAATGAGCTGTGTGGCGTTCCCTCGAAAGATGCTGATGAAAAATTCTATGAAAAACTGTAGTCGATTCATTTCTTCTCAAACAAATTATGATATTGTTATTGTTGGTGGGGGACTAGTTGGAGCAACTCTTGCATGTGTCTTAGGTGAAAAACGATATATTTAAAATCACTAAAGTAATTTCAATGAAAGTTTTCTCTAGGAAAGAACAGTCGCTTGTCTGATAAAAGTATATTGTTATTAGAAGGTTCGAAAAAAAGGGACTGGAAGCTGCCAGAACTATATAGTAACCGTGTCTCATCATTGAATCAAGCTACTTATAATCTATTAAATGAAATAGGAGTTTGGAGGCACATACAGTCTTCAAGATATGGCACAGTAAAAAGAATGCAGGTAGATTTTTTAATCGAAATCTTGGGCTTGAATCGTTACAGCTAGATATATTGACAGTTACTAGGAGGGTGAGATTTTGTCCACATAACACTGTAGCCTAAGCTAATCGTTAGAGCTAACTGTGAACTACACAATTGATTCAATAATAATACAGGGAATATGATTTATTATTGATAATTCACACATCATTTGGTTAATGAGAAGAATGATCTACTATTCTTCTGTGTGTTCAAAGAAGTTAGATTGTTTCACTTCCGTTGTTCAATTTCCTTAGAACATATTAATGCCATCTTATACCATTATTAATCACTCGTTAAAGAGTACATCAATGAGTTTAATGTTTACAAAGTCTTGAAATGAAAAATATTCATCAGAAAGTGATATCGATATCATTTCTAGATTTGGGAAGCGAATTCCGAAGCTGTCATTAATTTCAAAGGGGACTATTCAGATGAGAATCTGGCCTACATAGTAGAGAATGATCTCACACTGCACAGCGTATATAAAGAACTTGAGAATTCGAATGTTAGTGTACTCAATGAAGCTTCTCTCCAAGATTTGAAATTATCAAAGGGTACTGAAAGTCATCAGTTAACATTGAAAGATGGTTCTGTGTTCGGTGCTAAATTATTGGTAAGTTTTTCTATGAACAGAGGAGTTTGGATATTTTCACTGTAACCGTTGTACTAGTATTTGAATACTTCTATCATAATTATTTAGAATATTTCATTGAGGGTTGAGAGAGTTAATGGATGCATATCTTATTAAATAAAAGAAAGTTGCCTAGGGAAAAATAGATGGCACATTTCCGACCTCGAGATTCAAAATATGGATAATGACCAAAACCGCATTTTTCTATCTTCTTTTGTTTTTACGTGAAAAACTCATTATTCAGCTCTTTGAATTGGTGCCTCTATTTCATAAAGTTTCAGTGATATTGAAAAACAAACGTTACAGACTACAGACCCTTTTTCATGTAGAATGCAGTGGCTTACGCGAAGGTTTTTTCAGTCCGCCACTTCAGTGATATAGTGGTAACTTTCATTTTTTTAAATATAAAGCCTTAGTTATTTTTACATATTTCAGACCCATATTTTTTTCTGAACCAAAATATTTAATAATTCGTCACGCAAAGCGTGCTGTACATTTAGTATTACATGAAAGATGATAATAATGTAATGCTTAGAAAGCTTAGGTATGCTACAGGATTTCAACAACAAATATTTTCACCCGAATTGGTAGATTGAAGTGGAATAATATAAGACTTTGAACTGGACAAACATATAATAAATACACAAATACTGTCTAAAATAAACGAAGGGCACTTTACTTTCGTGAAATTGCCATATTGGTCCTAAAAAAAAACTATTTTACCACTACAAACTTGTAAGTATACAGATCTGGTCAAGTTGAAAACTAGTATTTCGCTCTAAACTGCCTAGTCTATAGCAACTTTTTGAAATCTGGCGCATTTTATATTTATTACTACATCAATCAATAAAAAATTAAATGAATTATTTATTGTTGTGAACTCTATCTCTATCAGCAGAGACAAGAGAAAAGTTTCCCTTTCTCTATGATCTCTATGTAATTGAATGAGAAACGATTATAAGCAATGTAGGCCTCCTGCCTAACTACTTTTGAGTATTTTATATTCTATGCTAGCTACCTCAACTATAGTTGGCTGGTTACCTACTGTTTCAATACAGAAAAAAAATTCTTCTACTCAACAAATCATGGAGCGGATTTTGCTCATCAATTAAATCACTTGGCTTATAAAGACCTCAAACCTCTCCCAACTTTTTTCAAGCACCTACCTTGTTTCTTCTAGAAGAAGTACTTTCTGTTGGACGAACTGGCATAACTACATTTGACCAACAATAACCAATTCTGACTTTTTCCAATTCAATCCAATATTCCATTTGAAAAAGGAAGGAATTAATATGAAAATTAATATGTTTCGTTTCTTCGCCATTCATTCCTGATGAAATGCTCTTTACGGCATAGTTTTTCAATTAATATTTCGTGAGAAATTGAAAAGTTGATGAAAGGATAATTTAGGCAAGAAATTAAATTGACCTGGAGCTCTGAAATCTCTGAAAAGCTTCGCAATATCAATATCGATCGAAATGACATCAAAATTTGATGGGAAATCCAGACATATGATTATATGTTCATATAGTTACATCACTCAAGATTTCTGGTGTAATTTCATTAATGATCCGAGTTCACTATCAACCAGTGACTCCGACTGGGTAGCGTGAATCTTGGATTTCAGGTGACCCCATAGAAAGAAGTCCAGTGGAGCCAGATCAGGAGATCTGGGTGGCCACTCACCCTTCTTCCAATCTCGGCGTGAATAAAATTTTCATCTAAGAACTCCCAAACATTCAATTTTTGAAGAACCTGAGTATGCACCTCACGAAATAATCTTGGATTTTCATCTGACCAATACCAATAGTTATGCCGCTTTACATACAATGCCGTTAAGGTAAAAAGAACACTCGTCGGAAAAACAGATATCGAACATGTAGTTTTGATTACTCTTAATCATTTCAATGACCATTTCACAGAACCGGAGTCATCCCCATTCAGTTTCTGGACCAATCGTATATTATAAGCATGGGTTTTATGCTTTAGAGGATTCTCATGATTGTTTTGCGCGAAGCACCGGATACATCGGACAATTTCCTAGTACTAAAGGTCGGATTCATTGCTACATGACCTAAGACAGTGGCAGTCCCGTGCTTCTTCTCTTTCATGCACCCTTTTTTATGTTTTCTATTGAACTAGAATCGTCAAATCGCAGTTGCACAACATAAGCAGCTGATACATTTTTTCTAGGATATCATTCGTTGAATAAAGCCGCTTTTGTTCGCGCATAGTCGTTATTTCTTAAAAATAATTCATTTCCGCCCTTTCTTCTACGGAATACACCATTTAATTCTACTACAAATTTACAATCGCTTTGACACACTTGTAACTTTCTCAAAAATTTACGATAGACCACTTTATTGGACAAAAAATTAATAATTTTTTTTTGGACAAAAAATTAACAACATAACTACTGAATACCTTTGAAATGTGTCGGATACGAATAATATTCTCGACATAAATTCCACATTGTCTCTTTCACTATTCTCGATGTTATTCCATTATCGATTGTTATTTTGAAGGGTAATTTTAAAGTCAGATAGTACTCGAAACTATATCAGCCTGGAGGATGGAACTCTAGAACAGGTCGAGCAGTTCAAATACTTGGAAAGCTTCATGCCTTTCACATGTTTTTCTATCAGAACAACACGGATTCATTAGCAAGAGATCGGTAACAACTAATCTTGTTTCGTACATAGACATCATTTCAAATGCAATGAAAGAAAAATTTCAGGTTGATAGCATTTACACCGACTTTCAAAAAGCTTTTGACACGGTTCCACATTCGTTACTTGTTGAAAAACTTGAAGGGATCGGTGTCGGCCCTCCGTTATTGGACTGGTTGTCTGATCGTCTGCGTGATGGGTTAAGCTTAGAGATAATATTATCTCCGAGCAGTTTCTCGTTCTTTCTGGGGTTGGTCAGGGTTCACCCCTTTCTACGCTACTCTTCCTATGTTTCATAAATGATATAGGAAAATATATTAGAGGAAGTCTATTTCTACTGTTCGCTGACGATCTTAAATTGTTTAGGGTCATACGGAGTATTCAAGATTGTCTTTAACTACAAGAAGATCTTATCAATGTTGAAAGGTGGTGTGTTGACAATGAAATGCAATTCAATATCGGTAAATGTAGTGTAATGAGATTTTACAAAATTAAATCACCTATCCAGTACGATTATAAGTTGAACAATGTCAAACTGAGCTCAAGCCTAATTGTTAAAGATCTAGGAATACACCTCGACCACCAACTGAATTTGATTCAGCATATTTTCATCATAACTCAGAAAGCTATGAGGATGCTTGGATTTATTAAGAGAAAACTCAAAGATTTTAATAATATCTCTGCCTTAAAAAGTGTTTATTTTGCGAATGTCCGAAGTATATTGGAATATTCAACTGTAGTTTGGTCTCCTTATTATGAAGTACACAAAAATAATATTGAGTTGCTTACAAAATGAGTATTCCCAAGGCCTCAATAAACTACGACCACCTACACGTGTCTTTATCAATGAAACCACTATCTATAAGAAGGAATAATTTTGATGTAATGTTTGTATATAAACTAATCAATAATTACATTGATTGTGAATACTTAGTATCTAAGATAAAACTTAATGCGAAAAATGTATTCCTTAGACATAGAGATCTCTTATACATCGAATATAACCCCACTAATTATGCCATGAATAATCCGATTGCACGAGCGATAAAAGGGGCAAATGCATCGGAGATTGATCTTTTTCAGATATCTATTTTTAGTCTTAAAAGATATTTTGAAGCTATTTGAACTTGTCAACTGTTCTTGTTGTTTTTCCTATGATGTTTCTTTTTTTTTTGTAGATTTCAACATTTTTGTTTGTTTTCTTGTTAATTTTTGGAATATTGTATATCTTATTGGAAAATTGGCTTTGCTGTTTGTAATTAATAATAATAATGATAATAATTCGTAAATTGGCATGTCCGTTAAGATAAATAAATAAATAAATAAATACTAGGGCTAACCTTGACATGGAAATACACAACCGTATCAATTCGGCATCACGGGCACTCTGGACGCTAAAGGACAGAGTGTTTCAAAATCACGACCTCAATCTGAAGACCAAGACAGCTGTTTACAAAGCAGTGGTCCTCCCAACGCTTCTTTACGGAAGCGAAAGCTGGACGCCCTACAGGCGACATATTAAACAGCTTGAACCAACGCAACAACGTCATCTAAGACAGATAATGCACATCATATGGTTCCACAAAGTTTCGAATGCAGAAGTCTTGCAACGCGCGAGTTGTACAACAATTGAGACTCAAGTAACGAGGGCCCGACTCAGATGGAGCGGCCACATTCTGAGGATGCAACACACAAGATTTCGAAAAGTAGGTCTGCATGTATACAGAGGGAGCCCGGAAACCAGGAAAGGCCGGTATAAGCGGTTTAAGGATATACTGCATCAATCTTTGAAATCAGTTAATGTCAATCATAACTGGGAACAACTAGCTTTAGAAAGAACACAGTGGAGGTCTTTGGTCCATAGTTATAATGGAGACTCGAGAAGGATACAGCGGCGGCCAGATCTGGTTGGTGACTATCCATGCCCAGAGTGTGGATGAAGGATTTGTAGGTCACGGTTGGGTCTTTTTAGTCACAGGAAGGCACACAGTCGCAAGTAGTCCTAAGAAATTATTAAGTTGATCGCACCGGTAGTTTCGTTTTCGAGTCTTTTTGTAGATTTATTCTCGTTAACGAGATTCAGCAATGACTGAATGATAGGATCTTCAAAATTAGTAATCTCAATACCCCTTATCCCTATTCGAAATCAAGGGGTTGTGCTCACTCCCGCTAATGGGTTGATGTTACAGGGATGAAAAAAATGGAAAAGTTGTTATCCCTCGAATCAGTTATTGAAGGTTACGAGCGATTTTCCACATTTTCATTTTAAAGTTGGAAAATTGGTGTAAAATTTTCGTTGGACCATCCTATATATTATTTCATATAGTTCCTTGTTGGAATCATTTGATTCTGGATGGCAATGATGAAGCCCCCTGTATCGCGAAACAATATTCCGGAAGTCATTCACTAGTTAGACTCAGAAATGTCAACGTAGTCGTTTTGGTGTCTCCCATGCAAAGCTTTTCTAATCAGTTTCTGCATTTTGCTTTCTGCAGAGTGTTCGACGATTTCTGTGTGATATTGCTGCAGTCTTAACGGAGTAGAACTATCAGTATCACAGACAACTCGATGAAGTTCTGATGAAGCAGCCTTGTTCAGGAAATATTCTCGACGACCTTCAATCTCCCGAGACCACCGGTTGGACAAATCAACAATTCCTCTACCCCAAGGTGTAGTGGCAGCTCTGTCTGTTTTTGTGGTGATGTTCATGATGTTTTGTCTGCATAGTCATTATTTTTCTCTGTAAGGCTGCTAAATCGGTGCTGATCCAAGATATGATACCGAACGAGTAGCTCAGTTCTGAGCAAGCGTAGGTTCTTGCTATTTGGACTAGTTTTCATCAATCTTCTTAATCTTCCAGCAAACTCCTCCGTCAATTCTTTTTTCATCTGGCTCTGATTATTCTGTCTAGCATGTTTTATTCCTATATACTTACCCGCATCTCCTTCTCTTAATGCTTCGATTTCTCCACCTTCTTTGATTTCGAATATACCGTTTTCTGTTTTGCCTCTATTGAGAAGACGACATTTTTTCCAAACGCACACACACCGAAAATAATTCTCGCGATAAAAGCTTTTCTCGTTAAATATCTGTATTTTGGAGAGGTTGAGAAAGAATGACTTCATATGTTTACAATCAATGAAGGCAGGTTAGGTTGTAATTGCATTTGTTTTTTTATTCATTTACTCAGGATATACATTTTATAACCTATTGTGGAATAATAATTTCAAAAAAAATTCTTTATACTTTTCAAATAATTTGATAGTCTTTCTCCAAGGAAGATTGTTTGTTAACTTTAGCCCCCTTCTCGTTTTTATCCGATGATAATTGTCGATACATCTTTTCTAATCGAGTCTTAAAACTACGCGTAAATTCAATAAATTCGTTGCCAAGGTCATCCACCTGCGATCTGACCGATTTGCCCTTGGGATTTTCCGCAGCTACGTAACTCATGTAAGAATTGATTCTGGATAGACCGGGCGACACGAAAGAATTCGTATTACCACTATATTGCTCCGTTATCCTTTTCTTGAATCTCTTTCTCAACTTCTCCCTTTTTTCCACCACCAAATTGTAAATGTTGGTTATTATATATTTTGGGATTCTGGTCTCCCTCGGATCGTTAGGACGTATATACAACGCCCAGTGGTACTCGGATTTCAGCAGCAACGATTGCCGATGGAGGAATTTCATCAATTTGTTCGGGATACATATGAGGAGTTTGGAGAATAGCATGCTCTCCAGATGCGCGACCAGCTCCGCTTGGCGCACCAAACGATCCAAACCGGCGCTCTGTTGTAAGCCTTGTATGTCGCTGACAGCCAATCCGACCATAAGATTCGTCAGGATTATCGTCACCAACACGACAAACGCCAGGAACATCACTTGGGCGGTCCAGGGGAACTTGATCGGTTGGGTCTCATCGAAAAATATATCCTCGTATTCCAGCTCGCCAGACATCATCACTATAACTTTGATCAGCACTAGGGGGAGTCTCTTGAACGAATTGTAGTTGGCGAAGATGACTCCGAAACACAGGGCGAACGCCAGCAGGAGGCAGAAATAAGCCGCCATGAATTTAACGAAATTTACCGAAACCGTCGTGAACATCTGGATGTACAGACCGAAGGTCGGAAAACGACCAACGATCATCATGAGTTCCAACCACGTGAGGAATATACCGACGGCCGCGACGTGGTGTTGCCACATCTGGATGTTGGTCCGTATGTTCATCCTGGAGCTGTGCGGGTTCACGCAAGCGAAAACGCAAATTATGATCATCCATTGCAACCAGTTCTCCCACTGCTTGATGTAGGTGCGCCAACTGTGCGCTATCTGGAACAACTCCTTCCCCAACATCAGGACGTTGAGGGAGATCAGCGTGTAGCCGATGATCTTCGTGATTTCGTTCACATCGCAAAATGTGCTACCCAGTGAATTGGAGGGGGTGCAGTCTTTCAGGAAGACACCGAGGATGTAAAATGAGAATAAGGAAACGAAGAGTGAATGGTAGAATAAGCTGAATAGGAAGAATTTCCTTATCCTTCGCCATTTTAAGAATAAGAAGGTTTCGCATAAGGGATGTTTCAGGATGTCCTTGTGTCCGACCTCGATGAAATTGAGCAACAGCTCGGTTTCCTTGTGACCCATACTGGGCACCAACGCCCTGAAATCCAGTTTCAATTCGCAGTCCACGTCTCCGATCTCGTGGTCGTTCAACCTGATCGACTCGTCGAATTTCAGCAGATACTTGGGGATGACGTCGGGCGTTTTCCTGGTTATGAAATTCAAGACCGATATCCCTCCGTTGGTCCTGGCAGTCACGTCGCCTCCGTTGTTTATCAGGAACATGACGCAGTGCGAGAATTCGTTCAAGGCCGCTAGATGGAGCGCGGTGTAACCGAAGGCGTCCGGTTTGTTGATCTCCGTACCGTGTTTCAGCAGCAACCGGACGCACTCGCAGGATCTGGTCACCTTGACGATGGAGCTGTGCAGGGGGGTGCGGCCGTCGATGTCAGTGGCGTTGGGATCGGCGCCCGCCCTCAGCAGGACCTCCAGGGTTTCCGCGCATTGCGATAGGGCGGCTAGGTGGAGCGGCGTTTGGAGTTTGTGGTTCCGGGCGTTGGTGGGCGCCTTGGCCCTGAGCAGGAGGCGGCAGCATTCTGGGTCGCCCTCGCTGGCTGCCAGGTGTAGGGGGGTCACTTTGTCGAAGCCGCACTGTATGTCCACGGCGGCTCCGTGTTTGAGCAGGAGGTTGATGATCTCCGAGGATCCCAGGGCTGCTGCTACGTGTAGGGGCGTTTCGCTGAACACCTGAAATGTGAATTTTAATCTTTAAGTATAAAATATGTAGGTTATGTGACTTATATACAGGGGGATTCAAAACTCCAGGCGAGAAAGTAAGGGAATCTTGTAAGGCGAGGAATGATGATAACATTATAAAATGTGTGTATGTAGTGTTGACGATATTGGTGGGTAATCAAACTATCTCTGTCAAAACCATTCGCGGAACATCACAAAGAAGAGTATAATTATTATTATTATTATTACGAGGGTATATTGAAAAATTCTTAGCCTACTGTAGAACCAAACAAAATTTGTCAAAATATTTTAATACTCAACATATTCTCCTCTTAATTGGATACCTTTATTAAATCGAACCTGCAGCGTCTCTAGACCTTTCAAAAAAATGTTTCTTCTTGCTCTGCAAACCAGACCTCCACAGCTTTTATTACCTCCTCGTTGGAAGAAAATTTACGACCTTTTAAACTTTTTTTCAGTGAGTAAAGAGATGATAGTCGGATGGAGCCAAATCTGTTGCATAAGGGGGGTGTTCTAGTGAATCAAAACCTAAATCCCGACAAATTGTGCAAAAAAACTGAAGCAAGAATTTTTCCAGCAGATTTTTGGACACGAAACTTCTTAGGTCTTGGAGAACCAGAGTGCCGCCATTGCATCGATTGTTGCTTTGTTTCTGGATCGTATAAATGTACCCAACTCTCATCCATAGTAACAATTCGGTTTAAGAAGTCTACATCTTTTTTAAATCGAGCACAGATCGAACGCGAAGCTTCTACCCTTGCACGTTTTTGGTTAACATTCTAACATTTGGGGATCCATTTTGCAGCAATTTTTTCATGTCCAAATTGATGTGAACTATATGATGAACTTGTTCGTATGAAATATTCAGTGCTCCAGATCCGTTTTAGCCCAATTCGACGGTCTGATAAAGTCATGTCATGAACTGCATCGATATTTTCGGGGACTAACACAGAAACTGGACTTTCCGATCAGTCATCATCTTCAATGGAACATTTACCTCTTTTGAAGCTTGCAGTCCAATTTTTCACGAAGGAGATTGATCACCAAGGGTATCAAGCATATCTTTGTAAATCTGCTTACCTCTTAATTCTTTCAAATAGAGGTACTTGATAAAGGCTCGATACTCCAATTTTTCAATTTTTGCAATTTCGTTAGACATCTTTCAATTTATTGCGTTACTCTGGTTTCGTTTTTTGATCTCAAACTTCACACTGACGCTTCTAATGAGTTATTGTTCGTTGCTACGGTAACGCAATATTTTTTTTTATGCATGGAACTGGTCTAAGCTAACTAGATATCAATACATCCTCGTATCTGAACCGGGGTCGTTGTGGCTCGATTAGCCTTTCGGGAAGTGCGACCATGTAGATCTTTTGTTCTCTATGCTATTCATTCATAGAAACCCAAGGAGACCGGCAATGGTGTTGATAAAACCGACAACATGCTCAGGGGCCTTGGCCGTTACCTCGTGAGTATCCAGGACCGGTTTTCCCATACTGATGTTTCTTAAGCCAGCCAGCTCTGCACACCTTCATACTTTTTGTTCAGCTGTTTCTGCTTCTGATCCACAGAGCCTACAAATCTCATCTGCTGACTCCCCCATAGCCTGTCAGTAGTCCCACCATCACCCAAATCTCAACTCGTGGCAGCTTTAGCAGTTTTCTGTTGTAGGTCCAGAAGTGTTTCTCCAGAGGGTTATTCTGTTGATCAACTCCCATTGTTGGACCGCTGCCATATATTGCTATTTTCCAAGCCCACTGAGCACAGATGCGCTCAGGTCCAGAAGGGGTTAACCTTGATGCTCTTTTTGGAAGTTCATCGACTTTTTCATTTCCTTCAACACCACAATGCCCTGGTACCCATAGTAGAGGCACTTTATTGCCTAAGGCTAGTTGATTTATGGTATTACGGCACTCCCATGTCAGCAGAGATCCCTGGCAGTATGATTCCAGGGACCTCAGCGTGGCGTAGCTGTCCGTGGTGATATAGATATGAGCACCTTTGAGGCTCATTTTAATACATTCCTGAGCGCATACGCAAACAGCCAGTGTCTCGGTCTGTGAAATAGAGGGTTCACTTCCCACTTAGAAACATTCAGTTTAGATCATAGACAAAGGAAGGAAAGACAGACAACTCTCATTGGCCGTTTAAAACGTTGCTGGTGGCGCCCCGTTGGGCAGTAGATGGAACTAATTGTTTGAAATAGCTGTATAGTAGAAAAGGATGAAATATGTTTTCGTTTCGGAATAACATAACCTAAATTTGAAGTTCCAAAATGATTGTTACGGCGTCATGTGTACTTTTCCACGCGTCCCAAAATTGAATATAATATGAAAATATTATTGAATAATTAACGACGAAGATTTATATTACTGTCAGTGTAGTAAAAGTGTTTTGTTCCTGTACGATTGTTACGATTTACTTGTACTATTCTTGGGGATCGGTTCCCCTAAGATTCCTGCACCTCCTCGGGACCTCAAGTATATCAACGACTACGATTCTACTTGAAAACAGCCAATATCCTACTATTCTCTACTGAAGATCAGATAAAGACAACTCATCTCAAAATTTTTATTGGAGAAGTCATAGTTGCTCTGCAGGAAATAAGTCTTCGGGTGATTTGTACAGTTTGTGATCAAGGCACTACCAACGCAGCTGCTATTAAACAGTTGATCGATGAATGCCATACTAATTCTCCAGGACCTCAAGAATATCAACGACTACGATTCTACTTGGAAACAGCCAATATCCTACTATTCTACTGAAGATCAGATAAAGACAACTCATCTCAAAATTCTTATTGAAGAAGTCATAGTTGCTCTGCAGGAAATAAGTCTTCGGGTGATTTGTACAGTTTGTGATCAAGGCACTACCAACGCAGCTGCTATTAAACAGTTCATCGATGAATGCCATACTAATTCTCCAGGACCTCACTTCATTGTAAATGATCAAAAAGTTGTTGTGTTACATGATCCTCCACATTTATTGAAAAACACATGTAATGCCTTAAAGTCTTATAATATCAAATTTGAGGACCTCCCAGATGTAAGGAAGGTTGGATTACCACACTTGAAAGTATAATTATGGTGTGGGATGAATGTCGTAAAGCTGGTTTCAAATACTTGCTAACTAGATTGATGAACCAAGATCCTGTTGAGAATCTCTTCATTGTGATCAGGCAACATGGCCATGTAAATACAAATCCCACTCCATATCAATTTATATCAGCACTTGAGACCTGCTTTTTGAATCGCCTTGTTACACCTAGGAGCCATGGAAAAATTGTGAAGACGATGGCATAGATATTCTTGAAGATTTGAAAAAATTTTTGGATTTTAAATGTGACGAAAATCGAAATTATCCCACCAATTCAGTTGACTTTTCAAAATTTCAAAATATAAAACCTCCCAATAATATTGCTGAAATTGATGACGAAGCTCTTGTTTATGTAAGTGGGTATTTTATAAAAAAAACTTTTGGTATATTGTGTCATCAATGCAAAGAATGTCTTTTAAGAACTCAAGTTTGAGAGTTTCATATGTTTACAATGTTTTAAGGAATATGGTGATGACAAGAGGTGTTTACGTTATGTTTGTGAGCAATTTTGTATATACGTTGCTCATATGCATGATGTAATCGTTGCAATTTTAGAAAGTCAGAAGAATTCAATTAATTATGTGTAGTCTTCAATCTGGATGTTCTTTTCTTCAATAATTTGGTTATACAAAATAATATATAATCTGACATTACTAAATTATTTCATTACTTTTTGTTTGAGAAAACTCAATGTGTATTAATTAATATAATGTTTAATAAAAAGTATTTTGATATTTGTCGATTATCATTTCTAAAAACAAGTATTACAAGAAGACAACCTCACTGAAGATTGATAATAAACTGGAAGTTACAGTTTATTATCAATTTTCAGTGGAGTATTAATTCAAATTGTTTGATTGTATGATTTGAGGCGCCAAAATGCGAATTCAAAACGATCAATGCGCAACCTGGTGCCAATTTTCGGAACATGTTAGTTCGCGTCTACTGCCGATAAGGGCGCTTCAATCACGCGTAATTTATTTTACCACTGAGTCGGCACTCTTTTCCTTCTTTCTCTATGGTTTAGATCCATATGCGCCAATGCCGGTGTCCCTTTTTGATTTTGATCCGTCAGAAAACCACGTGGAGGACTTTTTGTCCAAACGATTTACGAAACTTATTGCACTAGGACGGTCAGCTATGACCGTTTCAAAGGCTTTTCGAAATTTAAGATGATTGGCATAACTTCCCACGGTTTTGCCAAGACGTTTGAGTGCAGTTGATTGCAAGGAGGAGTAATATCTCCCCTCCTATAAAGCTTGGTAGTGGATGAACTAGTGCTGAAGCTATATAAGCTACATAATGATAATGGCGCCGACTAGTACGGTTGACAAAAGTGAAGCTCTCACAACGGAGCTGAATAAAATTAATAAAAGTATATTGATCGACATTTTGGTGCAGCGATCAGTGCCGGATAGTGTTACCAATAAAGTAGTTAAAAAATTTTTCGAAAAGTTCTTCGAGGAAACGAGCAAACACGAAACCTCCTCTCGCCCGGTTGGTGACGTGCCTGTTCTAACAAATAAGTGGCGGATGATTATGGAAAATGAGCATCTGACGAAACAATTTGTATTGTGCCAGCAACTAAATCATGAGTTGAATAAAAGAATCAAGGATCAAGAGCTTATAATTAAACTCTTACAAAACAGTGATTTGAAAGGTAATTCTAACCTAAGTCCAAATTCTGATAACAATGTTGGTCCACCTCCTACAAAAAACATAAACAACATTCCTACTGTGGATATTCCTCCTCAAGTAATAAATATCCGTGATGGCCTTGACCCTGAGATGAGTAGTTTATCTGGAAATGTGGCCATTCGCATGAATATAAACAAATTTGAATCTAGGGGATCTAATCGGCGTAGTCCTGATGTACCGATTAAACTGATGTCAAATTCTGACAAGTATAGTCGTATTCGGGTTCGGCTTTCTGACAGTCCGAGAATTGTTCTAGGACTGCGCAAAACTCTTGCGCCCTAGTATTAAATCCTCTGCGCAGTTCTAGAACCATTCTCGGACTGTCCGAAAGCCGAACCCGAATACGACTTATGTCAGGGTGGAACCTGATATGACACACTCTGACATTTCAGGGTTAAAAACAAGAACAAAAGTAAACAATAATAAACTTTTTACTGGTAAAGCCTCAGTTTCAAACTCTAAAATAAAAGGAGCTCCAAAGTTTATCAATATCTACGTTGGTAGAATTCTTGGAGATGTTAGTGAGGAGGATATGGAGGAATTTCTCATGTCTACTTGGCCTGATATCATTATAAAGTGTTCCAAATTAGCCAATAAGGGTAAAAACAGTAGCTTCAGAATAAGTTTTGACTTATCACATAGACAGAGCGTGTTGGATGAGACTAAATGGCCTAGTGGAGTTTTACTTAAGCAATTTTTTCGACCCAAAAGCACGAGAGAAAACTCAATCACTACTCAAGAACGAGAAAATAACTCTGTGTCATTTAAATGCTAGGGGTGTTGCTGGAAAAGAATCCTTTTTTTGAAATGCTACTTCATATTTACGAAAATACTCAAGTTATGTCAATAACCAAGCACTGGCTAAGTCAGGAAGAAGCTGAAGTTTTTTCGCTGGAAGGATGGCAGCTGGCTCACAGCTACAACCGTAAACATTTTAAGAGGGGTGGTGTTTTAACGTTGTGTCGTTCCCATTCACCTTTTGTTTGTCTAGATGAGGTAAATAATTTATCTCTAGATTCACATTGTGAAATTTCTGCAATAAAGCTATTACAGTATGATTTGATATTGATTTCAATTTATAGAGCACCTAAGAGTGATTTTCATATGTTTTTTGATAACTTTGAAAAGATTTTTAGAATACTTAGTACTACTCAGTGCAGAGTTGCATTCCTTGGGGATTTCAATCTACTTTTTAACTCTCCTGACAAGAATTGTAACTCTTTTTGTGATATCATGAATTGTAACGGTTTTGTTCGTACTATTTTTGAGCCAACTAGGGGGCCGAACTGTATTGATAACATATTTATAAATTTTGGTGGGGACTCTGGTGGTCATTTTTCCAGGGTGGTGGAGTTCGAGTTTTCCGATCATCGTGCCCAGTTGCTGGAGGTGAACATTCCGGCGGGGATGGTGGATGATACTTTGGTAAAGTCTTTTCGGCCTTTGACTGAACAGGGTATGTTTTCTTTCCATAATGTGTTGTCTTCTCTCTCGTGGAGTTTTTTGTATGATGGCGGTGGTACCGTTAATGACCGTTTTGGTGTGTTCGTTGATGTCATTACCGATGCATTCCAATTGTGTTTTCCTTTCAGGATGATGAAATCTAGGGGCAAGGATGGGGGTGTACGCTGGTTCACACGTGAACTAAAGAGTATGCGCGATGACCTTCATTTGCTAAATGATATGTATTCCCACTTTCGAACTGATGAGTTAAAAAGAGCTCGTAATAATTTTAGGTTAAAATATAAGCGAAGAGTGAAACAGGTCAGGATTGAGGCTAATGATAATATTATCAAAAATTCTAATAATGTTGCTAGGACTATGTGGTCGCTGATAGGGAGTAGAAATGATTCGCGAAATGGAAACGGTCTGAACTTTTCTTCAGGTGAGTTCAATAACTTTTTCGCATCCGCTGCCCATGAAACTTTGAAAGATCTGGGTGATCAGGTTTTCGACCCTGTAGGTATAATTCCTGTGGTGGAGAATACTGCTTTTTCCTTCTCGGAGGTTACATTTAATGATGTCAAGGATGCGATTAATTCCTTGAAACCTAGTAGGAGCAGAGATTTCTATGGACTTTCTCCAACGTTGATTGAAAGAAATATCAATGGTTTTGTGGAACCCCTTACCAAACTATTCAACTTATGTATTAAGGAAGGTACTTATCCCGACTGCCTCAAGATATCGAAGGTCATACCCTTGTTTAAGAAGGGTGAAGTTGGTGATATCAAAAACTATAGACCAATTTCATTAGTCCCAGTTTTCTCAAAAATCTTTGAAAAGCTCCTATGCTCTCAGTTACTTGCTTATTTTGAGGTTAATGACTTGTTCAGCGGTCATCAGTTTGGTTTCAGAAAGGGTAGAAATACTCTTGATGCAATACTGAAATTTATTGAGAACGTATTTCATTGTTTTGAGGAGGGTAAGTACTCCATCTCCTTATTTTTGGACGTAGCGAGAGCCTTCGACTGTGTGGATCACCGTGTTCTGCTTGGTAAGTTGAGGGCTTATGGATGCTCGGAGAGCGGTTGTGAGCTTATCGGCTCTTACTTGATAAACAGATTCCAATATGTATTCAGCGATAATACTTGGTCAAATCGAGAAAAAATTAACTACGGGGTGCCCCAGGGTTCTATTCTTGGACCTCTATTATTTTTTGATTTTTATCAACGATCTGCCATTGTTTATGGGCAACTATTTAACAATTCTTTTTGCTGATGACACAACTGTCTCCCTGGCATCTGATTCTCTGGCTGCCTTGCTCGAGCGAGTTGTGGCTGCTCAGTCGAGGGCTCTCGACTGGTTTACCTCCAACAGGTTGGTGATAAATGAGCAGAAGACCATCAGGCTAATTTTTTCTTTGAGAGAGATTGATTCTCCTGACCTAAATGGTAGTACGAAGTTTCTGGGCCTAACACTGGATAGTACTCTCAAGTGGGGTGTCCATGCTGACCTGCTCGAAGGGAGATTGTGTAGGAATATATTTCTTCTCAAGAGTCTGTCAAACCGCCTATCTCCTAGTATTCTTAGAACAGCTTATTTCGCTTTAATAGAATCTCTTCTCAGGTATGGAATTCTTGCCTGGGGGAATTCTTCTTCACGCGATAGAATATTTGGTCTTCAGAGGAGAGCCGTAAGAGTCGTCTCTGGCCTTAATTATCGAGCTGATTGCAGACTTTCGTATGTTCAGGGTGGTTTTCTCACCTTCCCCTGTTTGTTTATTCTGGAAGCCTTAATTTTTGCGCACAACAATGTTGGCCATTTTGCGTTGAATGCAGATTTTCACGATTACCCTACGAGAGGCAGGCATCTACTCCGCAGTGATTTCTGTCGTCTCACTAAAACGCAAAATGGGCCATTTTATATGTCAATGAAGCTTTATAACAAACTTCCACCCACCGTGAGGGCCTTTAATCCAAACGTTTTCAAAAATGCCGTAAAGGCGCTGTTATTGAAGTGTGCCTTTTATAACATGGATGAGTATTTAAGTTTCGATTTCGCGGGAGTTTGGCCCTCTAGTTAGCTTAGTATGTTTTTAATGCATTGTGATATTTTTTTACCATTTTTAATGATTTTGTGACGAGTGTAAACATTTTTTCTAAATGTATTTGACACAATAAAGTATCTATCTATCTATCTATCTATCTATCTATCTATCTATCTATCTATCTATCTATCTATCTAACGGAGAAGGCTTCGAATGTTTAGGCTATGCCGATGATATAGTCTTAAGTCCAGGCACAAATAGAAGAGCAGGTTGGTGAGGTGACGCAGGGTGACGCAGCTTTTTCCTGCGCTGCACGTACTATCTGACAAGTCACTGTCACGCTTTAGGCCCGGCGCAAATAGAATCGCAGGTTGGTGAGGTGACGCAGTTTTTTCCTGCGATGCACGTACTATCTGACAAGTCACTGTCACGCTTTATTTGCGCAGTCTTGATCTTTTCTATGTTTTACAAAAACTCAATCTGCGTCACCTCACTAACCTGCGTTTCTATTTGCGCCGGGCCTTATTTGCGCGGTCTATGTTTTACAAAAACTCACGCTGCGTCACCTCACTAACCTGCGTGTAGCTTTGCTGCGCTTTGAATGCGTGTAGCAATCAATCTAGGGAAGGTACAGTTAATGAGGGAATTAAAAGTCTGAGAGCCGAAGAAAATTCAATGAAATAGGCAAGAACAAAAAGATTTCTTTTGTCTGGGTTCCAGGTAACTCAGGAATCAAAGGAAACGAGGAAGCTAACACACTCTCCAGTAAGGGAGCATGAATGCCACTTACTTGCTCAGAGGTTTTCTGTAGTATAGGAAAATGCACGTATAATAAGGCGTTTTTGTGGAACTGAGAAACAAAAAGATAAACACTCTGGAGGAATCTTCCAAAAAGAGAGAGAGGGAAAAAAACTTTATTGACCAGTCAGTCAAACGGCTATCGACCTAGGTCTTCCAGCCAGTTACATTTGCTTATATTAAACAAAAATAGTATATTATATTAAAAAAGTTATTATAACGATTTCAAATATTCGAAAGCTGGTAGCAGAGGTAATTTAGCTTTAGTTTCTCCATGGTAATGATGTATCAATGGGTCCACAATATATCTGTTCGTATGATTTGAGATGAACTTTTTGCCAAGTTGGTTTATTCTATCCAGTATAGGTTCTATATTCGTTGTGTCATATAAGAGTTGGTTTGACGGATTATGCATTGGATTGTTAGGGTTTCTCAGTTTAGTTATTTTTCTTAGGCAAGTTCTTTCTGCTACTTCGATGTTTTTAAGTGTTGTTTTCGGGGTATTCAGTAATGTCGAAGAGCCATACTCCAATAAAGGCCTGCAGATCATCTTATAAATTGTTGTTTTGATGCTGATTCCTGAGTTTTTGTAGGTAAGCGATCTAAAGTGTCCGGCTCTGGTGATGGCTGCTTTTTTTTGTGTTTTAATATGTGTTTTGAATCTCAGTTTGCTATCTATTTGAATGCCAAGGTACTTGCACAGGTTTGTGGGTATGACCATGTGATTTCCGAGTTGGATATTTTTGGAGTTTGCATTGATTTTATGGTTGAAAATTATTAATTTTGATTTGGATTTGGCTGTATTCTACAACGCCTCATCCATGCTACAGTGACGTCTGTGAGTTCTTGTAATTTATCCATGCATTTGTCAATTGTTTTATCATGAGTAATTGAAGCTGTATCATCGGCAAATTGTAATATGTAAGCTTGTTCGTTGATTCGATGTTCTCTTAGGTTGTTGTGATTGTACATGTCATGACAGTATAAGTTGTATAGCAATGGAGAGAGAGTTGAGCCTTATGGGAGACCTTGTTGTGGTGTGAACTGCTCTGAAATTTCGTTTTTTACACGAACCTGAATAGTTCTTTTCTTGTTACCCTGTATGTTTGATGTTAGGATTAGTAAAGGGTGAGTGGTTGAATTTTTGGTTTTGAATCCAAACTGGTATGGTGGAACAGCTTCTCCTAGCTTAGTACGAATCCTCTCTGATAGAATTTTCTCAAACGTTTTTCCCAGTACAGATAGCAATGTGATGGGTCGATAATTCTCTAGCTTAGAGTGGTCCGTTTTAGCCTTTGGAATGGTATTTATAATGCCTTTCTTCCATTCGTTGGGAAAGTAAGAGTTTTGGATGCAGAAGTTGTA
Source organism: Coccinella septempunctata (assembly GCF_907165205.1). NCBI lineage: Eukaryota > Metazoa > Arthropoda > Insecta > Coleoptera > Coccinellidae > Coccinella > Coccinella septempunctata. Next base: position 3,596,609 of record NC_058190.1, on the reverse strand, counting down.
TATTTTTATTATTGTATTGTGAATACTAGGGTCCAATTTCCTCAATATTCTCCTGGGCAAGTTATCGTAACCGGGGGCTGTGTTTTTTCCGTGGTTTAGAGCTTTATAATATTCTTCTTCTGTTATAGGTTCTATGTTAGCTTCTGTTTCTGTGCAAGGAAAGCTGGGTTGGTACCAGTACTCTACTGTTTTTTGTGGTCTTCATCGAAATCTCTGTTAATAGTTTTCCTGTAGATATTTTGGAAGTGTTTTGCAAAGGCTTCTGTAATCTCTCTGTCGTTTGTCGTAGTTTTTCCGTTAGCTTGTATAGGGTTACTTAAGTTGTGGGTTGTGTATTTAGATAATTGCTTAATTGTTCTCCAGTATGTTCGTCCTTTCTGATCTTCAATTTCCTTACATGCTTGTAGGTATTTGTGGGATCTGTAGTTGTTGATTAGCTTTTGGATGTCTTTATTGAGATTGTTGAACTTTGTTTTCAGGTTTGAATCCTTATTGATACTGTACTCCCGATATAGTTGTTTTTTAACCCTGATTAGTTTAATAATGTATGGAGGAAGTGTTTGACTATAATACTTCTTCTTCAAAATTGGGGTTTGGTGTTTTATTATTCTTGCCAGTGTACTATGAAACAGTGTAATATATGCTGGTGTGACTTCTGCTTCTAGGTTTATTTCTTCCATTACTTGTTTGTTGACTTCCTCTGTGTTGCATTTTTCAAATAAAAATTTGGTTTCTTGAGGGTATTTCAAGGGATTTTTTTTAGTATCTATTGTGAACTCAATCGCCAGATGATTCGAGCCTAAGTCAGGAGTGAGCTTAATTCTTAGGATGTTATGCTTAATATTTCTTGTGCACAATATCATGTCAGGTGTAGAGTCTGGGTTGTTTTGCATTAAGAATGTTGGAGGGGTCTCCAGTATGGTGAAGTCAGAGTTTCTGAGAAAGTTGTTTAGCTGTACCTTTCTTCGAGTATTTATATTGAAGTCTCCCAAAATGATGCAATGTTTGTACTGAGATGCTTTAATGAGCAGGTTCTCTTCGATCAGCCGACTAGAGTGGTGCATGTAAATCAAGAATATGTGAATTTTATCGTCTTTGAAGGGGATGGTGAAATGTAAAACATCGTTCCAAGCATTATTCAGATGTGGTGGGTTGCTTTTTCCTATTTGAACCATTTTTTCAGCCATTACTAGTGCTCCTCCCCGGATGTTTTGATTCAAAACACTTCCGTGTTTAAATATCGTTCTCCAATCTCTGTAGTGAAAGTTGCTGTTTTCTCTTGTCTTGGTTTCTACAAACATTGCACAGTTTATGTTGTTGTTTTCTATATAATGGCGTATCAACTCTTTTTTGTTATTGATACTGTTTATATTACAATAGACTGCCTTAATCATTGATAGCTTGATGGAGTTGTACCCCTTCTGAGGGTTCAGTGTCAATTGATCTGGGCTCTTTATTCATGTCGAACATAAGCACATAGAGACGGTTCCCCACGAAGGTTGGGATAGTATTTATTCTATATGTTTCCATGAATCGCTTCTGCAGTTTCTGAATGAGTGCTTGTCTATCGGAATTCTTAGGTTTGTTAATTTTGTTTATGTATGTTTCAATTATGTAATCGTGTATTGTGATGCTTTTGTGAATTCTACTCGTTTCGGTTTTGTCTTTGTCCATTTCTGAGCTTTTTTCGTTGATTGACCTTATTTTCACGTTAGGTATCCCATCTATAGGTTTTATTGGTCGTTTGGGACATTTTGTTGACCATGGAACGTGGTCTGTTGAATTGCAAGCATTACATTTTCGTGGTAAGTTCGTTTCGCATTGGTTGTCTCTATGATTCCCTCCACATTTGTTGCATTTAATTGGTTCCTTACAGTCCTCGGTTCTATGTGTGAACTGTGAGCATCTAGTGCAGGGTATGGGAATAGGGTCTGGTGGATAACTGGGTTTTACTACATAGTGCCTGCATTTGTAATAAATCCCTTCATTAATGAGTCTCTCGTAAGATGCAATATCTCCTGTTATCATTCTAATGAACAGTGAGGGCCGGTTTGTTTTTTTTGAGATGATCCTCTTGCAGTAACGATATTTTATTTGGTTTTTGGTCAATAACGTAGCAATTTCTTGTTCTTCAATTTCTATCTCTACATGTGAAATTACAGCAGAGTACGATTCAGAGGATCTTATTGGATTATGTGTTGTATTTCCCATTGTTTCTGTAAAATTCGTTATGATTCCATCCTTTTTGAGGTGTTCCAGAGCTTTAATTAAATTGACTCTTGTATTGTCAGATTTGATTAGGAATCCTTGCCTTGTTGGTGTTATTATATCTGTGTTGTCGGGTAGTATTTTTATCCAAGCGTTCGCAATTTGTATTCTAGTTGTGTTGGGTAGTGTATTCATATGGAATAAATTTTTGAATGTTTTGTGCATTGTATTAGGTTTGATTGCCTCTTATATCATTGTCAGTGTTCATGTTTCGAGCTTGCCTGTTTTGTTTATTTGTTTTTTCTGTTTGTTGTGTATGTGGGAGATTCGTACGCACACATGTGCCATCTTCGGAATTCCCATCGGGTGTTTTTTGATAGTCTATGCGATAAACTGTCGCTGGTGTCGCCGATGCTGACTCAGGTGCAGATGGAATTGTTTTTTTCTTAGGGCTACGCAATGTTGGAGAGTTAGGATTCCTGTTTTTTCTCCTTTTATGGCGTACCTTCTTCCATGTACCATTGTCGTCTATCTCCATTTCCGTGTAATCGCCGTCGCTTGTCGAATCCATGGTGACGACTGTTAATTGTTGGAGCACTTTATTGATATAAAATACCGATTATGCAGAGCGTCGCAAGAACAACCGTCCGCGGCAGATGCTACACGTTGACTCTTCCAAAAAGTTCCTACGGAATTTTGAAATTGTAAGAAGCAAGATGCAAGTATTTAGATCTCAGTAAGAATAAGTTATATCTCTTCACTGGCTTCCTCACAGGACTTCCCTTAGGAAGCATATGATGAGAATGGGCTCATCAGAAACTGCCGAGTGTTCGTGGTTCCCACTACGAAAAAAGCCTCCTTGATTTTAAGAAACAAAATCATATCTATGTCTCCAAATCAAGGCACACTGTCACAATACAAAAAAAGCCTAATGGAAAAGGTGTGTTTTGCAGATTTTTACATTAACTTGTACAAAACGCCGTTCACAGTATGAAAAAATATTTGCCCGTTTTGTTACTGTAATGTATTGAATTATGTGTAATGATTCTTAGATGTGCGCAATATGACTGCCCCACTACCGTTAAACAGTCTGAAAGGGGGTAACATGTGCAAATCTCATTAGTTGTAATTTTCGAGCGATTAAATAAAGATCTTGTTAATCAAATTAGTTTATATTGAGTATATTACAGTTACCAAGATAAGTGAATATCCTGTACATAATCTTTTGATGTTTTGAGTACTCACTATCTCAGATACTGCTGAGTTTCCGAATATGTCTTTTTCACTGGATATTAATGATTTGAGGTGATTTTATCCATACTCAATTTTAATACTGAGTATATATTACCTGTGTGGTGTTTGGAGTGGCTCCGTTATCCAATAATTCTGCAACAGCTTCCGTTGCCATAGAGTATACGGCGAAATGCAGAGGGCTTTTGCTTGTTTTTATGCCTGAATTGACATCTGCACCATGCCTTATCAGTATTTTAATACACTCGAGATTTCCCTTGCTAGCCGCGCAATGTAAGGGGGTTACTTTGTATTTGGTGTCCCATGTATCAACTTTGGCACCATGGTGTATGAGGAGCTTCAATCCTTCTGCGTTTCCGATGTAGGCTGCCAGGTGTACAGCATATCTGAAATTTCTTGCCGTTTATGGTCTGTGTGAAATAAACACAGTTGATTAATCCCAAAAGGGGATTTTCCTAAAAAATACATCAATCATTTAATAATACACTATGGCTTACTCATTTGTATACAGGGCCGGCAAACCGGACACCCTGCCGGAGAGGCAAATCGGTTCAACCCAATACAAACTTGTTGACACTAAAATTTTTTTTTCAAAATACAACAGATGCCTGTTATTGAAGTGGTATCGAAAAGAAGCAACTATTTTGGGGCGGCTTGTTTAGCTTGGTCAAACAATTCGTGTGTGTAGGTAGCTACTTAATAAAGTACCGAATAAAAATTCAATTCAGTCAGGAACAAGGGAAATACCGCCAGATGGAAAACAATCAAAGATGCCGCATTCTGCTCATAAATAACTATCCCAGTCAGCCTGTGACTCTGACTCATATACTGACCCTTCACCGACTGTTTAGTTTTTGAGACGGCTTCTATGTTATTAGAGAAATGATTTTTATCCAACACATGATAGTTATGACTGTCATTATTAATGTCATTTTAGACAAGTAAACTATCAAATAAGCCACTAGTGTGTTATAATCCACTCATAACTCACTAGTGAGTTATGGCCCTTCGAATGCCGAATCCGACCATATACAGGATGTCCCGAAACTTAACGTCATGCGGGTACTTGGCGATGGGTTAGGTTATACCAGTTCTGTGAATATTAAGGAAAAACATCCATGTCAGTTGTACCCAAACCCTGTAAAAGTACAGTTCGAATTCGGGCAGAGTTCAATGTTGAGCTGGGTTCCAACTCAAACTCAACTGTACAACTGGGCCTCAGTTTTTGAAAATATTTCTTTATGAAAGGGTAAGTGACAAGTGTTTTATTATTTTGAAATCTTCATTCAATTGGCCATGCGGTAGTATTGTGTATTTTTTTTTCTTGGAAGATGCAGTGTCAAAATTAGAATAGAGAAGTCTCACTACAAAATTGGGAAATTTGTGATCACTGTACAGGCTGGGCAAAATTGGTAATACCTGAACTACAACTTTTTAACCCAACAAGATAGAGGAGAATGAATGTGCCATTTATGTCCTCTTTTTTCGAGAAACTAATAATGCCATCAACTGCATTCCTCTATCTTCTTTTGTTTTTGAGTTATAAGCCAAAATTCAAATTTGGGCGATTTCAATTCTGGTCATTATTTCCTTTTCTGTTTGTGCTAGGTTGTTGAAATGAAGACATCATACAGACACTATTTTCCTAGCAATCCAGTGGCGTACTATGATTTTTCCTACAGGTTCATTTGCTCAGCTATAACATAAAGTTGTGTTTTCTTTTATGAAAACAGTAATTTGAAATGACTTCGGAAGAATCGCCATTATTTTACCGTTTCAGAAATATATCATACATTGCAGTCAGTCTTTCTAAGTCATTTTAAACTTCTGTTTTCATAAGAAAAAGCACATATTTATCTAATAGCTCCGCAAATATACCTATTGGAAAAAACCATAGTACTCCACTGGATTGCTATAAAAAAGCATTTGTTTAATGTTTTCATTTCAACATCCTAGCACAAACAGAAACAGATATAACGACCAAAGTTGAAATTTTAATTTTGTGACCTATAACTTAAAAACAAAAAAAGATAGAGGAATGCAGTTGATGGCATTATTAGTTTCTCGAAAAAAGGCGACCGTAATGTGGCATGCATTTTCCTGTATCTCGTCGGTTTAAAAAGTTGTAGTTCAGATATCACCAATTTTGCCCACCCTGTACCTAAAGATATAATCTGGGCTATAAATTTCCAACATTTTCAAAAGTATTTCTACTCCTGCGAAGGCAAACAATTTGAAGATTTACTATAGTTGCAAATAAAAAATAAATTTATACCTATGTTTACATTTGTTTGGTTTTTATTTACTTTTTCAATACCTAATACAACATGACTACAAGCTAATGGGTATCATATTATCATACATTGGAACTTATTATTCGAGTTATAAATCTGCAAAAGTTTTGATTGTTGATAATATTTCCTTATGAAATTATAAGTAGCAAGTATACAACTATTTTGAAATCTTCATTACCTAAATGGCCATTTTTATAACTTGCCCTTATACATATATATTTTTTTGAAAGATTGTTATTCGAAGTTATCTGATGAAAGGTTTTCTACCCATGACCCAATAAAACATTTTTTCAAGAAACCAACTCTGTTAGTTATTGGATTTGTGTGTACAATTGATAAAATTGTTATTCAAGGTTGCATTCAAAAATGATCACTTCAAAATGGGGAAATTTGTAATTGCAGTACCTAAAGATGTTGTCTAGGATGTAAATTTTCAATATTCTCACAAGTATTACTTGTTTTTTTCTTATTTTTCCTAGAACTGGTAGAACCTATAACCTCGTACCCGCTTGACGCTTAGTTTCGGGTATGGAGGGTAGAGTCTAGGTAGTGTCTAGGGTAGTCTCTACCCTCCATAGTTTCGAGACAGCCTGTATACGATCAAGGACATAAATATGGCTTTCTTCGATGATTCGATGATCTTTGATGATTTTATAGAAAGTTTCCAGACTATTCAGCCTTATTCAATCCAAATACAGGTTTCATTTGCGGATTTTGTTTATGATTATACTTCTTTTTACGATGAAATAGAAAAATCTGAAAACTGAATTCAAAATTTTAAATTAAAGAAAAATAAAATTTTAAATGAATAAAACTGGACATTTTTCAAATATCTCCAAATAAACGAAAACCTGGATTTATGCCTATGATATATGTGTATCAACCACTTGCTTCCTGAAGCTGTTATTTCATGTAGGGGGTCCCATTAAGAAAAAAAAAAAAAAAAAAGAGGAAGAAGTTTAAAATTTACGTCTAAAATATTTCGGTGAATAAATCAAATATCATATTTTTGTTCTCATTTTGTTATATCAAGTGAATGTCTCACCCTCTTGCACCTACCTTCCGCATGTATCTTTCGCTTCGATATTCTTGTACTTGTTCAGCACCTTTTCAACTACATCATTCTTTTCCAGCCATAAGGCCAGCAATAGTACCGTTTCATTATTAACATCTTCTAGAAGGACATCATTGTCTTCGTAGTTCAATAGCTGAATGCACCGTTCCGCCTCGTCAAGGTTCTGAAAACAATTTTCTTCCATGATTTTTATGGTATTTTGTCCAGATCCAGCACTTGTTGGAATATCGATATTCCCAGAATTTCATCTACATGATCCTGTATGCAGAAATGCTGGCATACAGCATGTACTCTCAACTCGTACATCGCAATAGATGGTATCTTGATTGAAATTAACGCAGGTAACAGTTTCTTGTGGAATAATATAATATACAGGATGGTCCAACGAAAACTCAACACCTCGATTTTCCGACTTGAAAAGGAAGTGGTGTTGCGATAACTAATTTTGAAGATCTTATCGAGAACTAACTGAACATAAAATTTCGCTTCAAAATATCCATTGATAATGAAATAACAGCGAAAATAATGAAAGACGCAATGTGGAATTTATCTCGAGAATTCGAGAATATTATTCGTATCTGACACATTTCAAAGGTATCCAGTAGTTATGTAAGAATGTGACAATAATAATAATGTTAACGCAACGGTGGATGGGACTAAAAAATAAATGAAATATACTTGTAAATCATTCCAAATCTGCTCATCATTCCATATCTCTTGCGTTGGCCTTTCCCTTCCTGGTTCGCTTATTTCATAATCAGATGCATCCTCGCTAGAAATGGTATCAGACGTTCCTCCAATTTCTTCGTCTTGCCATTTCTTCCTCTGACCTGCATGGGATTTTTTACGTACTTTATCGAGGCGTATCATTCTGCAGGAAAAACATGAGTGGGATATCTTCTTTTTTCTTTTCTCGATTTTCAGATCGTCGTCATGATATCTGAAAAAAAAAACAGTTCATCATTAGACATATATTCAGTGACATTAAAAGTGTCCAATGGGAACTTATTTCTTCAATTCGATTTTTTGTTAACGGTATGCCTTAATTTCTTGCGAGCACAAAATTTCAACTATGAGTGTTTTTGTGAAAAACTGGAAAGTGCCTATGAAGTCAGTCTAATTCGAAGCGATCAAGAAGTAAATAAGTTGAAAATACAAATCATTAGGTTGGATTTAATAAATAAATTCCTTTATTGATCACATGAGTGGTGTTCGTCAATATTGTATAAACATACAAGGCTATTTTAAAAGCTCCATTTCATACAATGCGAGATAATTTTTACTACGAAGTATTGGATGAACTTCACTGGTATACAGGTAGATATTTTCGGTAAATCTTTTCACGACTGAAATTTTCATGGAATTGACAATGGGAATCAAATTTATCTCTTCGTACTAGCTAAAATGGTATAGGCTCTGCTTGATCGGAAAAATTTACACGCTAGCCAATAATTTTGTTAAGATTTGAATAGAAAAATCGGAGATGCTTGACTTATAATTGAATCTATTGTTCCTAGAAAGACGCCAAACCATTTATTAAAATCCTCTTATTGTAAGTATACCTCATTTAGATACAGAATTGGTTTCCTGACGGTAATAGATCTTGTATAAAATTCCTGTTGGAACATAGTGGCATCGATTAATAATAGTAATCCTTTTAAATTGATTTCTGAAAGGATGGGAATCATTTTATAAAATAATACAGGTTGTACAAGTTGTTTCATTGGAGGAAGTCAATATCAACTGATACTTAATAAGTTCATCAATTACAATTTAATTGCCTTCTAATTTTTCAACTCATGTTGAATATCAATCAATAGCAATGTATTGCTATTAATCATTGCCGGCCAAATCCGTGGAGGTGTTTATCATGTGGCATTTTTGGAACTATGCTTGACAAATACAATACACATAAATTGAAGTGGATAATAATAATAATTTTATTTATTGATCCTGTTAGACAATACAGTATAGGACAATTCAATGATAACACCTAATTTATGTACATGCAATATGAGGGGAAATGAAAAACTATTTTGTATATGTATCTACTGATGTTTTAATTTAGATGTCTATACAGGATGTATATGAATAGTTGCGACATCAATTAGGGAGCGTTTCCTCGTCAAATGATAGGGTTTTTCATATACTCTTTCTTTTTGAGCCCCCCCTGCTTAGTTACAGCCCCCTAATGATGTCGCCCGAACACCAGTTTTTGATTTTTTTCTTGAGTAAGGAAGTAATATCTCTACATATACTGGGTGTCCCAAGTTCGAGTGCTCCGTTATACGGAGAACTGGACTTATTTGAAATCTGAAAATGGGTATTATGATATTGTTCGAAATTCTCTACTGAGCTAAAATATTTTTGGAGCTTGAGCACCTCCGGTTATGATAATTAATTCGTTCTAACTTTATTTTTGATTTTTTCGTTTCTGATATAATGGAGTATTCAATGCTAAATACAATCCTGTTGAAACCAGTGTATTATCCCAAATAGTTTTCAAAATATCGAAAATAACTGAAAAAAAGGAGAAATGCGTATTCAGTATTACGTATGTTTGTTATTTCTATTCTAAATATCTTAATCACAAATTGTTTTTACATTTTGGAAATCGAAAAATGTGGAAATACTGTACATTTTCTGAATTTTGAAAAACTTGTCACAGAGTGTTCCAAATGTTGTGTCAAAAATTAGGATCAAGATTTGCCCATAACTTTCGTTTATCAAATTAGAACCGAAATTTTTATGATTGCGTTGGATTCTGCGGAGAAAAATAATGATAGTGCATGTTTTAACACGTAAATGCTCCTAAAATTAATTATTCCTAATTCATTTAGGATTTTCTGAAATTATGTCTTACATAGAGTCAAATAAATAAAATCTGTTTCATATCAATAATCCATCAAATTCTGTATTTTGCATTTTTTTAATTAAATGAATTCAGAAAAGCGATACGTCAGTTGTGGATTATTGGGAAAATTCATGTCGTACGTAGAGTACAATTCATAAAATCTGTTTCATATCAATAATTTATGGTCAGAAAAGATGAATGTTTCCAATAATCCACAAGTGAAATATACGTTCTCCGAATTCATTTATTTGAGAAAAAAAAACGCAAAATACAGAAAAAGAACCACAAAATTTAAGATAAGATTGTCACATCTGTAATTTGTGAATTATTGGATAATTTATCTTCTATGACCATAGTTTATTGATATGAAGCTGATTTTATAAATTTTACTTTTTTTTCCACCCTTGGTACGAGATAAAAAAGTTGAATATGGTGTAGTATTTCCAGTGAAAAAGTGCCTGTAGAAATTTTTTATCGCTTTTTATATTGTCGAAAAAAATAAGAAACAAAATATCAAATTCTGGTTATATCTTCAAGATATAACCGCTAATGGACTTTTCACAAAAATCGAGCCCAGGACTCCTTTCAACGTTTTTACCTATCTAGTCTAGTACCAGAAACAGCCAAAATAAACAATTTGGTAGATGTAGATTCGGGTGACTTGGGACGATTGTTGAATTCAACTTGTCATATTTTCAAAACAGTGACCTATTTTTATCTGAGAAAGAGATTCGAATATGCTTAATGACTCATTATTGATTAGGATATAGGTATACCATGCTTCTGAATTCGTCAATTTTTCCTGTCAATTCAAACGCTCTGGTCACGGCAAACTCAACAGGAATTAATTGTTGAACTAACCGAAAAGACGCTACACAATCTTATAAGTTTGTCCCTTCACTCATAAATGGTAAGAAACAAAGAAATCTGCAAGGGGGTAATTGTCCCAATTTACAGGACTGTCCCAAGTCACCCGAATCTACCAGTACTTTGTACAAACCGGCTTTCCTCAAAGTTAGTAAATATATGTATAGTGTTGGAATCCTTATGAGAAATTGAGAAGAAAAGTTTAAATAAACCTATATCCCGAACCTCTCAACTTCTCAGCTACAGGATGACCAAAAAATCGCCTTTTTTCATAAGTTGCCATTTTTTGGCGTAGATTTTTTTTGTTCATGTTTGAAATATTATTATTGAAATCTCCATTCGTTCTAATTTGGCATTTTGGCACGAAATTTTCACGATTTTCATGCGTGTTAAAATTGTTATTGAATTCGTTCCCCTTATTGTTCTTCATTTACATCGAGACTGCTCAATATTTTTTTACATTCGATAAATCTCCAGCATGCATTGTTTCCTGAATAAGCACAATTTTTTACGTAGGCATGATTTTCAATGTTTGAATCGATAAAAAAGAAATGTTACGAAACTGATTTTTCTAAATAATATTCAGTTTTGCAATAGCGACTCGTTTTTTCAGTGAAGAGGACTCTTGACTTTTTCCACGATGAACGGTTTCCAACGAAAATTCCTGCTATGAAGAAATGTTCGATTAATATAAAGGGAATTTTATAACTCTTGACCCAAATATTCGAAGACAAATCTTGGTCAGGAATCGTGCCAAAACAATAGTTTGTGATTTCTATGAGAAAACCAACCAGATGATATGCCTTCAATTTCAAAACAAATAAGAAATAAGAGCGTACTCCCTAAAAATACTCTAATAATTCTATAAGAAGAAAACATTACTGTGAAACTGGAAGACCGGATATTTGGAAACTTCCGCAATTTGTTTGGGAGAAAATTCCGCTGAATGCATTATGGGCTTTCGTAGTCTTTGATCCGTTGTAAACATTCAACTTTGGTGGCTAATTTGTGAGCACATCTGATGTTGTTGATGTTCAACATTCTTAGAAAATGTCAGGTTCGGAATGATTATTTTTCGGTGAAATTTTCTCTAACAAATTTTTATGTAGGTATAATTTGCCAACTAATGATGTCTAGGGAGCAGTACAAAATCTTGGAACATGAATAAAACTGTAATAGTTGGCGACATTTCTAATGATCAGCATTTCTGCTGAAGGAAAAGCACGTTTTCGATCTCTAAATTACTCTAAATTTTAAAGTGAGTATTTCTTGAAGCGACTACACCATGCGGAGTATACAAAATGGAATTTTATGCCGAACATTGAGTAGCTAACGAGAACAGCAAAATATTCTCAATCAGAAAAAATGGGACTGGAATATGTAAGGAAAAAACAGTTTAAATTCACAAAAAAGTGGCGGAGTGAGAAAAATCTCTGAATACACCATTGCATTCTACATAAGAAAGTGTCTAGGCACCAATTCAAAGAGCCGTAAAATGGTTTTGGCCATTATTCATCTTTCAAATGGATACTGATAATAATTTTGAGATTTTTGAATGAAAATTTCTAATTTGCTAGCTTATATAAGACATACCGAATCTTTTCCTCCGTTGAAAAAAAAATCATTTGAACATACACGGTGTTTCGATATTTCAATATCAAAGTCAGCCATGACGAAAACCTTATAACTAATTTTTTTTCGGAGGAGACCCATTTTTTCATTGCTCAGGTGGAACCTACGTATAAAAAACTATAAAAAATTTGACGGAGCAATAAGTGTACTAACTTATTCACTATTTTATTTTATCACGTAGATTCTACTAGAAGAGTTTTGAGCTTTTTGTCATCGCTGACTTTGACATTGAAATCGAAACATCCTGTATGTTCAATTGAATATTTAATTAACGGAGGAGAATATTGGTATGTCTTCTGATAGAAGCTAGAAAACTCAAGGTTGGAATTTATTGGAAGCCCCATTTGAAAAAAAAATTAAGATATTTTTCAGATTTCAGACAAATTTTCTGCGGAAAATATGCAAATGATTCATTGAAGCAATGTAGAATTCAATGAGTAATCTGATTATGAATAAAATATCTTGGTGTTACATTTGAAAAACTAAAGCTAGTATAATTTCCGGTGAAACCGAAAGTCAAAAAAAATCTTGACCAAATATCAACCGCTTTCATTGAGATTTAATGGAATCAATAACTTAAATGATGCCACATATAAACCAGAGTGTTATAGCTAATAAAATTCCAATGATGTTTCCCATACTAGATATAAGAAAGTGGGTAGAACTCGGAAAGTTACTGATAAATATTAATAATAGGTAATAACTATAAAAGAAGTGAAGATATGAAAAGTGATGATTTGCGTTATCATAATATGAATGTTTTAAAACTAATTTGAATTCAGTGCCAAATCTTAGAAATATGCTCGTATTTTATAAGACTTTATAACATGTTCATTAGTTTAAATTTAGTACATCTATTATGTGATGAAAATATAAGATAAGTGAAATTCAAAAAACACGCCACTCTTTTGGCGCATGGACTTTGATGTCCATTTTTCATGACAGGACTATTGCCGAAAACCAATAACACCACGATATTTTGAGAATTTCGTGTTTTGAAAAGTTCTTCTCTTCTCTTTAATTCTGTTTTTTGGCACTTCCAGCAATGCTTTACTTGCTCTATAGCTGCTTAGCCACATGACGAGAAATTTTGAATTTCCGTTAATCCAAGTTAATTGCAGGAACCTTTTCATATCTGACTAATTTAGTGAAAATATCAGAGTTTTAGCTTCTTCATCACCTTATAAATTGTTTAATGTAGCAACAGAAAACATGTTCATGAAACTCTTCACAACCAAAAACTTTTAATTCAGTATATGCCTTATTTTTCATAGTCTTCTCGAATACCCTGTGACTGAAAATCAATTATTCAAGGCACAAAGTCTAAATATCATAACAAACTACAAGTGTTCCGTTATTACAGAACTTCTTCAGGTGCTGATGAACATCTTCAGGTGCTGATGAAAAAACCATCATGTACTTGGTTTATTGTTTCAATACAGTGCGCGTCTTTATCTTGGAAAAGGTACAATCAGTAAATCGAACACATCTTTTTCGCAAATATGCTCGAACAAATCAAAGATTGATTTTCTTACCTAAAGGTAAGAACTAACTGTTATGCATTAAGTCATAACTCAATGATATGACGTCATCATAATTTTTTCAAATTTCCATCCCAATTTTATCATAACTATTCTTAAAGGGTTCAGGCAAGCTACACATGTGTACAGGGTGGGCAAATTTCGATGTTTTAACACTACAGCTTTTAAACCAGAGGAGATAGACAAAATCTGATACCCCATTCTCGTTCTCTTTTTTCGAGAATCTTACAATAGTAGTAGTGATTTTTGGCCACTTTCTTTTGTTTTCGATTTATAAGCAAAAATTGGAAAAATGGCGATATCGAAATGAATTTATATCTCCGCTAATACTGATGATAGAGCTCTGAAATTGAAACATTATACAGGCACTTTTTTACGTAGAATCCAGTGGCGTGCTCGCCTTTTTAGCAGGATTTTTAATTACGAAGCTATGACCCAAAGTTGTGTTTTTTTGAATGGGAACATTAGATTTCTGTACAATTTTTTGAATACTTAAATTTTACTGATTTCAAAAATATATGACATCATATGTTTTGTATCAATATAAATAATAGAAAATGGTCAAATCCACTTTTTCCCAATATTTCTATGGTTTCAACTTTTGACGAGCATAGAAAAATAGAGTTTCCTATAACAAAAGCAGTCTTCTTCCGGCAATGTCATTCTTTCTATGAATATTGGTGCAAAGTTACCAATATTCACAAAATTTGAATCAAGATATATTTCATAAATTTTCATAATAATGAAAATCATCATCGTTCGATGCTATATTTTTTTATGCTCATCAAAAGTTGAAACCATAGAAATATTGAGAAAAAAGGTTTTTGACCATTTTCTATTATTTATGTGGATACAAACCATATGATGTTATATATTTTTGAAATCAGTAAAAATTAAGCTTTCAAAAACTTGCACAGAAAAGTAGTGTTCCCCTTTAAAAAAACATAACTTTGGGTCATAGCTTCGTAATTAAAAATCCTGTTAAAAAGGCGTGTACGCCACTGGATTCTACGTAAAAAAGTGCCTGTATAATGTTTCAATTTTAGAGCTCTATCATCAGTATTAGCGGAGATATAAATTAATTTCGATATCGCCACTTTTCCAATTTTTGCTTATAACTCGAAAACAAAAGAAAGTGGCCAAAAATAACTACTACTATTGTTAGTTTCTCAGGAAAAGAGAACGAGAATGGGGTATCAGATTTTGTGTATCTCCTCTGGTTTAAAAACTGTAGTGCTAAAACATCGAGATTTGCCCACCCTGTACATGTATATAAGATTTATTGGGAGTTTTGGGAAAAAATTACGTTTGAGGTAATTCATAATTGTTAGCATAATTATAACTGAAATCAGATCTTCCATAAGATGAAATTGCCATAGAATTATTGAATTTGGGCCATCATTATACAAGGAATTTTTTTCTCTCTTTCTATAAAAAAGCCAATTTCATGTGGACATTGTCTCTATGTCTATGTATTCAACGTCCTAAGTTCGGATTTGTTATGATGTTTCCTTCAAGATATTTATTCATAGCTCTAGAAGAAATAAATCTACACCATAGAAGTAAAACAAATCTTCAATAAAATTTCGATTTCAATGTTTTGTGTTCAGTAAGGTCCGTGTGCACCGACTTATTTAAGGCGAGATTAACGTTAATACTCGATTATTTCTCTGATTTTTATAGCAGTTACCATAGCAATCACCGAATTAACGTTAATCCTGTTTTAAATAAGTCGGTGCACTCGGGTTTAAGTGAAGTTATTAGTAAGTGAAACGAGCTTAAAAGTTTATTTAGCTAGAAGTATCTTGGAGAAATACAGAGTGAATCTTTGACTTGTCCATATATTTCAAAAGTAGATGCTGAAATTTTTTCCGATCGACCTATTGTATAAAAAGGTACTTATAACCTTTTTGAGTTTTCCTGATATGAGTTAGGCCACCCTAGAAACATAGCACTGAAATTTTCCAAGTATCAAATATACCATTTTAACCTTTGCAATAAGCTGCTTTATTAGAAAATCAGCTTAAGCTCATTTCCTCCATTCCTTCTTAGACAACCTGCATTCCATATGCAGAATGCTATGAAAAAGTATGTGAAAACGTTGTCAACGTTCTCATAAAAAAGTGCCTGTAGAATGTAACAACAGATTTCGAATACGAGTTCAAATAAGCGAGTTATTCAGCTTCATTGAAAATCACAATTTCTCAATTTTCGTTCATAACTCAAAATCTATGAACGTTAGGCTAGATCTGTTTTCAGTTTTGGATTAGTCAAGAAAAATGAGCTATAGAATGTGTTATCAGTTTTCTTCTAGCTGCTCGAGATCCCTTCAGTAGACAACGAATTTTGCCCAACCTGTATAGGTATTTGAAAACAATGGTACATGACAAGTTACTCAATTTCTACATATTCGTGTTTTTTATACACGAAAAATCAAGAAATTGAGATTGAAACCCATATTTTTTTATATCCCATGATATGATGATATGATGTTTTTTCACATGGGACACCTGTATATTTTTTTATTGTTGGCTAGCTCTTTCTCTCCTAACCTCGAATATACAGGGTGAGTCTTTGATTCGTACAAATATCCTAACAGTAGATTCTTTTCCA
This sequence comes from Coccinella septempunctata, assembly GCF_907165205.1. Lineage (NCBI taxonomy): Eukaryota > Metazoa > Arthropoda > Insecta > Coleoptera > Coccinellidae > Coccinella > Coccinella septempunctata. Next base: position 3,580,274 of record NC_058190.1, on the reverse strand, counting down.
GGGGTGGCACAGCTCATTATTAGGGCCGAATCGAAAAATATGATGCATTTGAGAAAAGTGTTTCTCTTGACCTCAAGAATCTATTGTTGAAATATTCGTACGACTCAAGACTCACCCTGTATTCTCTATACTAATTTCTTTTCAAGAAAGAGAAAAAATGAAAAATTTTCATTCGAAAAGCCAAACTTTTTTCCCACAAAGTTATCACCTACCATACGACCATCAGATGCGAAAAATAGAATTTCAATTAACGCGAAACATCCAATTCGAAGAAGCAGCAGCAATCACTCTTTCGGATTCACGAAAACAAACCGCACCAACTTATTCACAAAATCACTCAGGCATGTCTGACTTTCGCGAAATGTTCAACGGTTTCTGTCGATTTCAAGATTGTGTTTAGACCGCAGCCGTTTCTGTTTTTAGATTTCCATAAGCGCGGGAGTTTCTAGATGCAACATTTTTAATCGCTGCTTATTATTTGATTGGAAATATTCAGATGAAGCGGTGGAGCTTAGCGGGAACTTCTTCTTGATGCATCACTTGTTGAAGAATCTGGGAAGAGAGGATTATACGTCTTCGAAAATAAAACAGTAGTTAATCTTGAATGTTGTGAGTGTCATCAATCTTCCAAGGAATTCCCTGTTAAATTATTTAGTTCAATTCAGTGAAAAATGGGGCTCGTATTGACGTGAACTCAGGAACTTGCTGCTCGAATTCAAAACCAGAGCAGTATCCCAACATGCTTAAGTCGGTTTTATTTTCCTGATATTTTCGCAAATGAAAATACGATCAAGTTAAAAACTAGTATACTCTATTCAGTCTAGAAAAACAGTCGTTTGGCCAGGGAATAAAATTGCACTTTTTGTAACTGAAACGGAGTGATGTTGGCACACATGAAATATCGTTAATGTCAAAACGACGTTGCCACAACCATTTACTAACTCCAATTCGTATGAAAGAGACGAAGGGAGGGATGTGGCTGTCTTAGGTCATGTAGCAATGCATCCTATGCATCATAGTACTAGGTGTTTCACGCACAACAATCAGGAGAATCATTTAACATCCTTATCCTAAGATAAGATATACCATTTATTCAGGAACTGAATGAAAATGACCTGATTATTTCAGTTGATGTGGCTGATACTTGATGAAAATCCATAATATAACTTGAAACAGATTATACAGTTTTCACAAAATGCATTAATGCATACGTAATTCATTCATTCATTGCTGCATCCCGTTACCGGGAATAAATCTACAAAAAGACAAAAAAAAAACAAAACAAAAAAAATACTAAAAATATAAAATATACTTTATATTGAGGGTTTTCGTTACACGCTTATAAATTTTTTTATGTTGATTATTGTTGGTGATTATTGATTATTATTTGTTTTCGATTTATATTTTCGTAGGGTTGTTTGTTGATTTTTTGCTCATTCTCTTTCTTGAATTATTCCAATTATATCTTAACTATAAGTCCGTTTGCAACAGCCGAGAATTCTCGCAAGAAAACGGCAGAGATTATTTTGTATGCAAGTGAACAGAGAATTCTACGGAAAGTGCGTATGCAACGGTAAATAATTCACGGCGCATGAATTTTCGAGTTAATTCTCTAGAGAATTCTCGGCTGTTGCAAACGGACTTTACTATGGAATATTCGCCAGAAGGTGTTCTAAATTTTTCACGAATCATCGAAACGCAATTCTAAAACTTTGTAGTCGAGATTTCACATCATTAAATTTTATTTCTAGGTGGGTTGTGATGGGTACTCTTCGCAAGTTCGTCAAAAGATCGGAGTACATTATGTTTCTCATAGCTATGGACAAATGGGAGTTGTAGCAACTTTGGAATTAGAAGAGGTGAGTTACGCTTTTTGTTCATTTTACTGATAAATGCGACCATTCATAACGTATACTGAATCTTTATCTTGTAATAGGTTGGGGAACAAGAAATCCATTATTTTTTAGGTATATGTAGCTGTAGTAAATTAGTACAATACCGTAATTTTTTTAAATCTATGCTCGTTGGAAGGGTAATATTTCCCACTAGAATAATTCTCTTGCTGTTTGTTAAGTCCGTTTAGTTTTAGGTTAGTTACAGGGAAGTTAACAAATAGAAAATCCAGTTTTTCTTCGATAAAGGCGAAAATGAGAGCAAAGCGACTGAAATGTCTGAAATTGGTATTTATCGTACCGATACTGTAAAATTTGCACAAAGCTGAATTCAAAAAGGAGATAGATGTTTGGCTGCCATGACACATGGTACGAATTTGTATTTGCGAAGCCTTGTCCAAGTGGACCGAAAATGAGCTATTGCATAAATTGATGGTGCCTTGGAGATGAGACATGGGTGGTATACGATAACCATTTTGGTCAAAGCACGTTAAAGTAGCTCAAATAATGGCCAAAACAGCTGGTGGTGGTGCTCATTTGGCGGAAAGGAATAATTTATTCCTTATCAGTTGCTTCCATATAGCCAAACACTGACTTCAGATCTCTACTGTCAACGATTTGACCTTTTGAAGCTAGCGATTGACCAGAAACGGACAGCAAGGGAAGTGTTTTTTCTGTAAGTACAATTCCAGACCACACTTGTTAATAGTGACTCCCAGAAACTCATGGAACTTGGATGGAAAGTTTTGATGCATCCACCATATAGTCCAGACCTTGCAACAAGCGATTACCTTGTTTTACTTGAATTCCAAAACTTACTTTGCGAAAAAAAAAATTGGCACCAAGTGAAGATTGTGAAGATTGTGAAAATCGATGACCAGAGTTTTTCGCCAATAGAGACAAAGACCCTTACCAGAGAGATATCATGCAGCTACCCAGGTGACCACATTACAGAGCAGCTATGTTCTTATGTCCGCCTCAAACAAAGAACATAACTACTTTCTGAATATGAATTGTTTTTTCCATTTTGAACCAATTCTGTACCCCATTAACAGTAATTTGAGGAAAATCCAACCTTAGAAAACAGGGAAAGAATTAATGATTTGTTGAAACTCTACGATGTCTTATGTACTCAGACCCGTGAACAGCAATTGAGGATCTATACAGCCTACATCGATTTGAGTAAGGCTTTCGACTCGATGAATCGGTGAGGGCTATGGAAAATCATGAGACGCCTTGGAGTACCCGAAAAATTCTTAGCAGTGTGTAAAAGCCTCCATACCAACAACACTGCTAGAATACACTATAATGGCTCTACAACCGACATTTTCTTAACCAACTTTGGAATAAAACAAGGCTGCGTGTTAGCGCCTTTACTGTTCGATATTTTCGCCATAGCTGTCTCGATAATTGCTGACATGAGTATGCCTGAAAGAGGTGTTGGAATAAGATTCAGATTTGATGGGGGCCTGTTTAACCTGAAACGCCTCAGAGCAAAAACCTGTACAAAGTTTATCACGAAACTTCAATATGCAGACGACTGCACACGTATCGCTAGCAGCCCAGAGGATCTACAGATAATGTTCGACACCTATAAACATATATACGAAGACTTAGACTAAATATCGATAAAACTAAAATCCTGGCAAGTCAGTCAGAAAGCCTTCAAACAGATATCATCCTGGAGGATGAAACTCTAGAACAGGTCGAGCAGTTCGAATACTTTGGAAACTTCATAAATACTAGAGCTAACCCTAGACATTGAAATGCACAACCGTCTGAAATCTGAAGACCGAGACAGCTGTTTACAAAGCAGTAGTCCTCCCAACGCTTCTTTACGGGAGCTAAAGCTGGACGCCCTACAGGCGACATATTAAACAGCTTGAACAAACGCAACAACGTCATCTAAGATAAATAAGGAATATCAGACGGCTCTACAAAGTTTCAAATGCAGAAGTCTTGCAACGCGCTCAAGTAACGAAGGCCCGACTCAAATGGAGCGATCACATTCTGAGGATGCAAGACACAAAACTCCCCAAAATAGCTCTTTATAGCGAATTCACGGAGGGATCTCGGAAACCAGGAGGCCAGTATAAGTGGGTTAAGGATATACTGCATCAATCCATAAAATCAGTTAATGCTAAGCATAATTGGAAACAACTAGCGTTAGACAGATCACAATGGAGGTCTTTGGTCCACAGTTATAATGGAGACTCGAGAAGAATGCAGCGGCGGCCAGATCTGGTTGGTTACTATCCATGCCCGGTGTGTGAAAGGATCTGTAGGTCACGGTTGGGACTCTTCGTCACAGGAAGGCACACAGTTGCGAGTAGCCCTAACTGCCAATTCACAATGATGTTAATGGTGATGGTAATATTAACAGTGAGCCACGATGTTCACGCTTAAATAATAATAAATTCAAGAAATATTATCATTAACATTACGCTTGACATTAGCATTGATGTGAACAGTATCGTAGTAGCTTCATTATTTATTATTATTTAAGCGTTTACATCATAGCTCACCATTAACATTACCATAACCATTAACATAATTGTGAATTGGCAGTAAGAAATTATAAGTTTGATCGCACCGATATTTGTTTTCGAGTCTTTGTAGATTTATTCTCGGTAACGGGATACATCAATGATGATGATCTACTCAGAAACATGTCGGGGTATACTCCTAATAAAATGGTCGATTTCCTCTTGAGGTATCTCATCTCAGGCAACTTGTAATTCATGTCGAAGTGCCACTAGAGTCTGTGGAGTATGGGGCAAACGGAGTATTCTTCTTCCCATGAAGTCCCAGACGTATTCTGTATCTGAATGATCCGGTGATCTAGAGCGCCAAGGCAAAAAATTTACTTGACTTGAAAAACTGATCGTTTCTCATCTTGCATAGCGAATATTTTCATAGAAAATCTGTTTTTCTGTAAGTAACATTAATTATAAAAGAAATTTTGACTACGTATAATGAAAAAGTGTTGAAGCCTTATCAATTCTATTGCAATAAAGATTCTAATACGCCAAAAATTTTATTCGGTTTTCCATACCAATAATACATAACTGAATTATAAAAACAAAAATTTCAGCAATGCGACAACACAACAGCGTGGCAAAAATTTCTACCAACAGGACCATTAGCTCTACTTCCGGTAAGATTTTTAAACATTGATATTTTCTTTTCGACACAGATTCAAGCCTTTTGTGAATGGATTTGATTAATATTATTGTTTTCAGCTCAATGATAAATTTAGCTCTTTAGTTTGGACCACCACGCCACAACACGCAAAAAAGTTGCTGGCCCTAACGGATCAAGATTTTACAGACGAACTCAATTATCACCTGGTGAGTCAGTTAAATGATTTGCAATCAACTTTAAGATCCTTATAACATACGTTATATCATGGACGTACCAAAAAGCCCATCAAGTCCAATATTTCCACTTTGATGATGTGTTGGTTTTTCTTCCCAACATTTGAGACAAAAAGAACAGAAAAAATTTCTCCTGCGTCAGATATTATAGAATGTCTATCAGAAGGAATCTTTTGAAACTGTTCTGACTAAGAAATAGTGCGTTTCGTAGCTCTGATCAGATTCCTTCATCAGACAATGAAATGAGGATCTTCGGAAATATTTTCTTGAATTATCAGGCTGCTTATTGATGATTTTTTATTATCTGAATACAGTTAATTGGGCCTTGAAATTGGAGGGACTTCAATATGAAACTTTCTGTTATTATGAACAATTGACCCCAGGTAGCAAATGTTGAAAAGTTAGATTCGAATAAGATTTTTTCTTCCAGTATAATAGTCCAAAAAGTAATGTCATAGTAGAAAAGAGTTCGAGGGTTTTCGACCAATTACTTCATGCCTTGAACTGCCCTTCAACCAAGGATAGTCAACTACCACCAAAAATCGCCAGATGTCAGGAACGTAGCAGAGCTTCATTTCCCTTGGGATTTGGTCACGCAACCAATTATGTGCAAAAAGGGGTGGCTCTGGTGGGGTAAGATGAAAATATGTTTTTTATTTTTGAGTGAACCGATGGTTCACAAGGAATTTCGGTGAATTTCGGCTTCAATTTCTATGTGAATATTGATCCAAATTACTACTTCGTATTACTTTTAATGTGCATGGCTACATTGACATGATACACGGTAAAAGTGTCAACATATACTAGATAGTAGAAATCTGAAAAATCTGTATTGTAAAAGCAAATTTTAACAACACAAAAACACAACCAGTGCAACACAAAACTACAATACTACAATATCTAGAGTTCTACCACTGCCCACCTTCGCGCTGCATTCTTCTTCATTTGAATATCCAGGTCGCTGAGGCCTATCAGAGAAATTTTTTAGGTCTTATTGTCTCCAAAGATATCCAAGGAAAAATTTTAAAAAACGACTCGTCTTCCTATAGTTGGCTGTATGGCCTTATTTTCTGTGGCCAATGGAATAACTTGTACGTGAAACATAAGAATCTTCTAAAATATCGAAATTTTCCAGAGATGCCGCACATAGGGTACATCCATTGGCTGGTCAAGGTGTGAATCTAGGTTTTGGAGATATATCCTGTTTGAATGGAGTTTTGGGTGAGGCAGTTTACGCTGGAAGCGAACTTGGTGAGCTCTCCAATAGATTTTTATTATACGACTAGCTCTAAAATAAAACATTTTTTCAGGAGACCTATTATATTTGAAAGAATACGAAACCGAACGACAACGCCATAATGTACCAACTATGTTGGCCATTGATGGACTATATCGACTTTATGGAACAGATTTTCCACCTGTAGTTTTATTGCGAAGTTTGGGTCTACAAGCTGTAAACGCCCTGTCGCCGCTGAAGGTAATTTATTCATATCAGAATTACATTAGAATGCTTTCACTGTGTCAATTTGAAAAAAGTACTACCTTCAATATCTTTTATTGAAATTATTTCGAGTATTTGTTTTTCAAATCTTGATATCAATTTGCGTTTTTTGTTTCAGGGTTTATTGAAGAATCATGCTGCTTCATAATGTCTCCGGGATAATGAAAATGAAATCGTTACTCAAGTGTTTCCAACTGGTTATGGATGTTGATCCTTTCTTTTTATTTTTTCTGTTAACCTATCTATTTGAATCCATATGAAATCATCAACCACAATGACAAATGGAGGTTTTGAGTATGAAGAGGAGCCAAAGTATTATTTTTATTTTATGTGTGGTTCAGTGGAATATTGCGGAACAAGAATTTTATCACTTTATAATTGATAGGGAAACAATGTTTCATCTAAGTGCTCGAACTCTCCATCAGGAAGCTGTTTATTCGATACAAGAATTGAATCTGTGAAGTCCCAATGAGAACAGTCTTGGAAGAGTGTGTTTTTCCATTATTTAATGTAACTACTTCAAAGTTCTATATTGTGCCTTGATTTTGAAATAAAGTGAAACTCGTTATTAATTTGATTATTATAGTTGTTATTATTATGACTTTAGACTTGCGGCTTTCACACTCCTCTCCAGAAGAAAATTCACTTATCCCAGATATCAAGAGGATTAAGCTCTGTTGCAGCCCTTTCCAGGTTTTCGGGCTCGTGGTGGTGGTCGGGTCCGGGTCGCTCCTCGGCTCCCTGCCGTCGGTTGGATTCCTGCTGCACCCGCACTTCCTGTCGGAGCAGACGGCGTTCCTCTGAATTTCCCATGTACTTGCGTACAGTTCTCGCCGTTCCCAGCAGTACCGCCTTCTGCATGACCCTATAGATATTTTCGTCCAGCTGAAGTTTCCTCAAGTTCTCTAGTAGTTTCTTCGGTATTAGTCCTGTAGATGATATGACAATAGGGATGGTCTTTATATCTTTCAGCTTCCACTGTCTCCTGGTTTGCTCCTCGAGATCTCTGTACTTTGAAATTTTTTCAGTGTGCCTATCTAGAAGATTGTTATTATTTGGAATCGCCACATCGATGTCCTCATCCTTATTGAGCAATATGAGGTCTGGTCTATTGTGGGTTATTTTCCGGTCTGTGAGAACTGTGCGATCCCAGTAGAGCTTGTGATGTTCATTTTCCAACACAGCATCCCGATGGTAATTGTAATAAGGAGCCTTTTTCGAGCTTAGAAGTTGGTGTTTTAGTGCCAATTCTTGGTGAAGAATCTTGGAAACAAGCATCATGTCTATTTTTGTACTCCGTGCCCGCGAACTTCTGACATCCCCTAGTGATGTGCTGGATAGTTTCATGTGTTGCACAGCCATAACGACAGCTATCGTCCGCCACTGAGGCATCCTTGGCGATATATTTCATGTAATTTCTTGTTGGAATCACCTGATCCTGGATGGCGAGCATGAAGCCCTCTGTCTCAGGAAACAACCTTCCGGAGGTCAACCAGTAGTTCGACGCAGATATGTCGACGTAACCATGGTTGACCTCGTTCTGGTGCCTTCCATGCAAAGGTTTGCCAATCAGTTTCTGAATTTTACTTTCTGCAGAGTGTTCGACGGTTTCCAAGTGGTCCTGTAGTAGCTTTAACGGTGTAGAACTATCAGCAACACAAACTACTTGATGTAGTCCTTCAATTTCCTGGGTCATACGGTTGGACAAATCAACAATTCCTCTACCCCCAAGATGTCGTGGCAGCTCGGTCCGTTCTATTGAGCTTTTGGGGTGATGTTTATTGTGTTTAGTCAGCATCGTCATTATTTTTCTCTGTAAGGCTGCTAAATCGGTGGTGGTCCAAGAGATTATACCGTATGAGTAGCTCAGCTCAAAGCAAGCGTAGGTATGAATCGCTTTTATCAGATTGCCAGTTCTCATTATCCTTCTCAATCTTCGGGTGAACTCCTCCGTTAATTCTTTCTTCGTCTGGCTCTAATTGATTTTTCTTGCCTGTTTTATGCCTAGATACTTGTATGTGTCTCCTTCCTTTAATGCTAATAATATTATTATTAATAAGTTATTGAACGTATAAAGAGTATTATTATTATTATTAAGATGGCGGATTTATCGTCCCGCCAGTCAGATGCTAAATTTCAATTACTGAATCTGCTGAACAGTTGATATGGATCACTCTGTCCATCCATCAATTCGTTTCAAGAATATTCGCTTCCAGATGTGTATTTTGATCAGATGATCAGATACCAGAGTATGTTTAGTCTTCAGTTAAGTCTCGATAAAGTTAGTACCTACTTGGTTGGTCCCAGCATTCTACTGTTCGAGGCAAACTTTCATGAAATTTTGAAACAAATTGGTCCAAGTATCCAGTGAAGCTTCAGAAATCAGCTAAAGATTGTTAATCGGTTCTTCTAGAGAGGACAGTTCTCTAGCACATCTCTGCTCAGACATAATATGCTCGATGAAATTCATATCACAACTACTACTGGAGATCTAGCAACAGCGCACCTAGATTTGTCCGTATTCCAACTTAGACACTCTACACGTCATCAACCGTGGCTGTGAAAGTGTGGATAACTTCACACTAACCACGAACGGGCTAGGTCCGGCCCACGTGAGAGTCTAATCCGGCCCGCGTCAAGATTTTGAAATAATCACCAGTATTTTTGTTTTCTAAGTTTGACCGCCTGAGATAAGGGAAACCAATGTCAACTAATACCTATAGTTGTCTCAAAGCGTAAGTTGCGTCCTATTTATAACCATCTTAAAATAATGAAGATTATACATCGAAGACGACCACCAATTTGTTATTCAAATTGCATAGAGTTGTGCTCGAACTTCAGCCTTAGTAGTGCGTGTGCATCTGGCGGCGGCTGGCATTATTTCTTGAAACTGCGCAGATAATCGACTTTGATAGTATCCACAGAAAAAGCAAAAATCGCCAAATCTCCTTCGATGTTCCAACGACTGCATCAGAGAACACAAGTAATGATGCATGGAATCCAAAAGTTGCAACGATCGGCTCTTATTGCTGAGATCCAAACATGAAGGCAGTATTCAAGTGTGATTAATACACGAAAATTTATTCAATTATTCGATTCTTCGTAGTTTGAATCGATTAAGTAACGGTTTCCTTTTAAATGAAAATTATTGAGCTTTAAGAACTAATTATTGGATTTCCATTAATTTTAGTTTAGCAAAACTTGCGCGCAACTTAGCATAGGTGTAGTGTTCTAGTTCTCTCAATTCTAAACTAAATTATTTTGGATTTGCTTGGGAGTCTTGGGACCTCGAGTTATAGCAGTCAACAGCACGGTTACTCGGATGATGATATTATGCTCGCGGTGTTTAGTAACGAATCAAGCATTTAAATTTTCGTTTGGTTGGTTGTCAACGTCTGTGTAATTCGAAGTATTTTTGACCTTTTGATTTTCATTGATGAGAGCAATACAAATATCACACATTTTTTAAAAATTTCAAGGAACAAACAATCACGTCCTTCAAAGTACCTTTGACCAATATTTACAACATTACTACTGGAGGGAGGAGCACCAAATATGACGGGCGGAATCTGGTATCGTAGGCATATTTAATGAATAATCATAATATCTCGGAAACAACTGCATATTGTTATGTGAACAGGTGTTTCCCACTATGGAAACTATGAATAGCAGCGTAAGCAACCGACTATAAAGGTGCCAACAGATTACTGTAACGTGACGTGGGCCCATGTCATAATGCGCATAATTCAAAAATCTAACATAGGATTTTGCGCGAAAGCGTTCAATGTGGGAATGTGGAAATACACGTGTCAACGTCACGTCTGACTAATTTAACGCTTCCGCCCAAAATCCTATGTTAGATTTTTGAATCATGCGCATTATGACTTGGGCCCACGTCACGTCAGAGTAATCTGTTGGCACCTTTAGTGACCAGCTTTTAGCATCATCACTGCCAATTTCTACCAGAATTCTTAGAAGCTCAATCACAGTTTTATTTTTCACATAATCCTTCGTATCCTACCGAAAAATAATTAATTTTCGTAATTTTTTTTTTACTTTTCTAGGATGTAAGTCATGTTTGATGTAAAAATCGAAATAAAGTTGATCACTTGTAAAAATGTGTATTTTTCATTTTTTTTTGGCCCGCCTAGGTATTTTTTCATTTTATCTGGCCCTGCCCTCAAAAAGTTTGCCCATGCCTGATTTAATGGATCTTTTTCGAACACAAGATATAACTCAACTCCCGTCTTTCAGTTTTCTCATTATGACCATTACATATCATAAAAATACCAAAAATTCAAAGAACCCAACTCTTGAAACTAAGTTGGACGCTATCTGATGAATATTTGAACGTTTTGTAAAATAAAACTATTCTTCATACTTTCTCGTATAATGCGCTGTTTCCGAGTATTTAGATGTTCGAAAATTAAAAAGTATCTGTGAAATTTGAACAATCGGGTACTTTGTGGCTGAACACAACTCTTCTCGAAAGATCCACAGATGTTGAATGTCACAGATTCAGCTATAACTAATCTTACAGTGACTCTAACGAGACAGTGGCGACAATTGGAAATTAAGCAAGAATATGGCGGCTTAGAAGCACAGATTTCAATGCTATGAACTCTAATTCGTAATGCGTATTGGCTCACGTCACGTCACGTGACCAAATCCGCCATATTCTTGCTAAGACGATGAAAAACGAGACCACAATTGTCGGCACTCGTTAGAGTCACTGTAGTTAATCTGAAGGGCACAGCCCATCATAAAATCTTAAAATGGCTATATCTTTTTAACAGGACCGAGACGGAAAAATGGCATAGGAAAAAAGTGTTTCTTTTGACGAGTGACGACATCAAAAATATTTGTAGAAGTTGAAGACACATTATTGTTGAAATCTAAATTTTCGATGCAATGAAATAAAATTTTGTGACATGTGACAATTTCATTGTTTTGAACGTCAATTGACATTCTTTATATCTTTTCGTTCGGTAGTGAATAATTCAGTTTACCTGCATCCGCCAGAAGATGCTACTGTGTGGCAACGAAACTCGTGTCGTAGTTTAATGACACATGTTATTCCGTCTGACTTTCTTCAAGTTTGAGCCATATCAGTTCAATATTCGAAATTCTTGTTGAATATCAATGAAAATAAATTTGAATTGATTTGGCCGATTCTTGAAAACTTATTAAAATCCATAATTGAGCTTAAAACAGAGTATACGATTTTCACCAAATGTGTTTTTAAACCACGACACGTGTTTTGCAATCACAATAGTTTACCTTCACCCACCTGAAGATGCTATTGTGACAGCGAAACACGTGTCGTGGTTTGAAAACCCTTTTCGCTTCGAAAATTCGTTCAAATACAAGCGGAAGTATATTTTGAATGGAGGACATTTGCGAAGACAATTATTAAGCCATTTTCGAACATGAATATTTGTTTTTCTTTGCCTATCTCAAAATCTGAAAATCTGAAAATCTCGTATAAGAGAAATGAGGTGGATTGAAGACAAGCATTCCTTTTGAACTGCCTCTCGTATTCTTGAAAACAGCCTCGGGTAGAAAATTATTGATCAACTGGCACCTCAGAATCAATATTTCAGTTGGCATGGAGATCGAATACCTCTGTTATACTGTAAAATCAGTAACATACCAAGAGTCCGTTTGAAATGTCCTTAAGGAATAGTTCCGCTTCAAATGCTTCCTCACGCTCAAAATCATCGAAGACCAAATGTCGAAGACTATCCCGATTCTACGAGCAGAAATACTTGAACGAATTGGAGAACGAAGCCAGGAAGTTGAGCATCGAATCGAACGAAATCAAATTGAAGAAAAAACAGAATCAGAACGTTGGCACGCAACAAAATGTTACCAAGACGTTCCTGGATTTTTTTGGGAGCATTCCCGAATACGACGACGTCAATCATTTATCCAATAGGGATTTCTATAAAAAGTTGGAGAATTTGAAGGAGAAACAGAGGCAGTATAATGAATATTTACGAACTGAGCTCAAACTGGCAGATAGGGACACAGATTGGGTTGATGATTATCAGATGCTCAAATTAGGTAAATTACCCATTAGGCAGTAGATAAACTTGGTTGGGTATTTTGCAATACCTTACAATGCATGCAGAGCACTAAGCATCCACAAAAAGTGCTTCTTGGCTAAGCACCAAATATTCACACAAAAATTTTCAATACTGTTGGGAAAAATTTTCTATGTCTAAATATTTTTTAAACGATCAAGCTCCTGGTGTAATTTTACCAGAGGATGTTAACACAATTAACTATCAAAGAAATCGAACGATTCAATGCTTTTGCCGTATTCATTGAAATGGCTTCGATATCAAAATTAATAAAATTATATCTCATATGTACCTACAAGAATTAATGCAATTGAAATTTCAATAAAACAAATAAAACATAAAACCCTTCTGATAAAAATCAAGTAATGGAAATTCCAATTTTGTATTTTTTTCAATGTGCTGATTAGGTCTTCTATGAAATCTTTCAGGATTATCATGATTTCATGAGTTTTCTGGCCGTATGCACCGTTTTTTCAATCGAAGATTAAATTTTTAAACCACGTTTAAGCATACAATTTTCATTAAAGTAGTAGAACCTATACAGGATCTTTTCAAATGTGAACCTTTTTTTTTGACAGAAATGTAGGGCTCATCAAAATAAGTCGTTTAATCAAAAATTGTCTAGGTATATAAAATATCCAAGATGGCTGAGGTACAACCCCTAGAAGTTCGACAAAATTTCATTGAATTTCAAGTACGGGACTGTGGAATAGGTGACTCAGCATCGCAAAAACGAAACAAAATATATACATATGGCTGGACAGTACCAAGTTCATCGTATTAGATGCTGTAATGAATCCCACTTTTCTGAGGAAAATTGGAGTTCATTTTAGTGCATTCCTTTCGTTTTCATATTTCCGCCTTTGAAAATATTTAATTCTCAAATATTCAGTACGTTCATTCCGATAGGCAGGTAAATGTGAAAAACCGTTTATCTGTGTTTAACGTTGTTTTTCTTGCATGCCGTTGAAGATTTCGACGTTTTTCTGATGTTGATATGCGATAAACCGGAGCTGACGACGTTTTTCATTCTTGTCGCATTCTGGAATTTCCAGATTTTTAACGTGTGGGGGGATTTGCCTATAAAAGCAGATTTTTCCCCCGCGACGCTCTCTTTTTACTTCAGTCTTTCACTTGGTGACTTCTACTTCTACTTTTGACTTTTGATTCTCTTACTTCAGTCGCTGTTACTGCTCTTTTACTTCAGTTAGTTTATGCTCCATACTTTCTGCGATTCGACGTTTAAGAATAATTTTGTGTTGATAGCATCAGTGATATTAAGAATTAGTTTTTGGTTTTTTTTTTCCTTGGATTTTCGCGAGTGCCTGAAACAAAGGAGGTAGGTCCCCGTCTTTATCGTTCAGTTTCTTTGTTAGACCTACACCGGTTACTTCTTTGACTTTGACACTGCCGTACTGTATCGCTTTCTGTTATATTTTATCTTTACCCTGTTTCGCGAGTTTGACTTTTCCCTTTGCTATCAGTCATGGCGCGTAAGCCCTTGGGGTACTGAAGGGAAAGTCCCGTCAACCCCCCTGTCCTCGTTCCGTGTTGAATCCGAAATCTATTCTTTTCTATCATCTTCTCGTCGTCAGTGAAATCCCGTAGTTGCGCTAAAAGTAGACCTTTGCTTCGCTATCAGTCATGGAGCGTTATAGCCCTTGGGGTAGCGAGTAAAAGTCTCGAATAGATCCGCCCTGGTTGTGTTTCTTTTCATTCTGGAGAAATATTTACAATTACATCCCGATACCGTATAGCAAGTCATTTCACTTCGCGAGGTCATCCTTAGTATTCATTTCGTCAGTTCTGGTTGGCGCATTTTATTGAACAACTTTTGATTTTTTTTTCACTGTACCCGGTATAAACTTTATAAAGTGCCCGTGACCGGATAGAATTACCCGAATGTATGTTTGCTGATAGATTCGCTCATATTTCATACCTACACATATCTCCCTTGTACATATAATTAGTTTCCGAAGGTGTGAATAAACTAGTACATAATTCGATTTTGACTACTTCGTTATCGCTACATAGCGAACTCTGTCTCCGACTAGCAGCTACTCTGGTAGGTTTGCTATTCTTCCTCGTGAAAAGAATAGCTGGCGCTCGAGATAAGTTTTCTCCGAGGTAACCACGTTACAATGCATCAGGTCACTTTTGAGAAAATCATAATTGTTGTATCGTGCAAATTTAGGGTGGAAAAAAATGCAGAAAATCGAGGCAGTTTCTTGAAAGTGCTTATGTTAATTATGTTGAAAAAATGCTATGATATATTTCTCCATTTTATCCCAATCTCACGACGATTGTTGGAATGTTCGAACAAGAAGATTGTGATGCCCATTGTGAAAAAATTCGTGAATAATTTAGACGAATTTCGGAATTTCATCGGTGAGTTTTAGAAGTATTATTCTATATTTAACACTTGTGTCGCAAGTCTCTTCTTTTAGTTGATATCGAAATACGCTATTTTTTAAAATAGTGTAAGTTTACTAAAAAATAATGAGAACAATTGAAGGGGTTGCTGCAAAAACCGGCTATACGCCAAATTGGTCAAAAATGAATTTTATATGCTATCATATGTAAAAAAATCAGCTCTTCCGATTGGTGCAAGAGCAGTGTCTGTGTATCTCAATGTCTTGAAGAAAAAATAAATACTTTGGTGTCAAAAGCACAAAAGCAGCAATCTTTAGAAGCAGCGTATCGAATAATTTTCTCAGCTTTAAACGACCATGTGGAAAATATTGCATTTTTATCTCAAATATTTATGTATTTGAATGCTCAGAATGTAGATCGTAAAAAAGTTTACGTGGTGAGAAATACTTAATTTCGAAAAAAATGAAATTTTTCCCTATAATTTAATAATTTTTTCCTTACATCTGATGTGATTTTTTTAAGCTTCAAAAAAATAAAATTTTTTTTGGGTACAATAACCGGCTATGTGTAACATTTATTTTTCCTTATTTCTATTCAGAATTCAGTATTCCAAAAAAAAATAAATTTAAACATGTTGATTGGCTTTTCAAAGATGATCTGACATATTTTTTTCAACAATTTTCCGTGAAATATCCGTGTGAAAGGTTTTTTGTGAATACTGAATATTTAAGATTTTGCACATAGCCGGTTATTGCATCAGACCCTTCAATTCGGCAATCCTAAGTTTCTATTTTCATTACCACGTAAATATCGAACGAGCCAATATCCTAAACGAAACCACATGGTCGAATCAGGATCAGGAGATAAGTTTTCTTTCACTGCTTTGCGATACTTCAGCTAACAAACGTTCTAGGGTCCTACTATTTCAGTAATCATTTTCAATTTTTTTTTCAACTTTGTCATTTTGGGAGTTTTGTATAGGTGATTTTTGGTGAAACGTTTCATTTTGACCAGTTTCTACGTTCTGTTAAAAAAATAAGCCCCACCTTCGAATACACCCTGTGTATAGAGGTACTTGTTTTTATTCATGGAATTTCTTATAGACAATCGAGGAGTTGCTTTTTCTCAGTTTATAAAAAAGTAGAATCTCACTAGTGGAACCTCTTGAGAAAATACTAGAATGAATAACAAAAATAAATCTCTATTGGCGCGTAGACGGACGTGTATTTTTACTGTTTTATTAAATTGTTCAACCATCCTTATTTCATGAAATATTCTATGAGGGACAATGAGATATTTACATGTATTCAAAGAACAAGATAACTAATTTCCCAAGACACTATGGTGACTGTACAGGGTATACCAAATTATTTGATTTTGGCAATTTCTGGTACTTTCTATACTAGATAGGTAAAAATGTTGAAAGGAGTCCTGTCTTCGATTTTCGTGAAAAGTCCTTAACTGAAAACCGTTTCACGATATCTTCATTTTTCATGAAGAAATAACCAAATTTTGATATTTATAGATTTCGAAAATATTCTTTATTATCTGAAATATCTAAAAACGTTAAAAACTTTCTACTGTCGAGTCTCTCATACATTATTCCATGAATGAAGTGGACATTATACTTCAATAGGTACATTAGGTATAATAGTAGAGGTCAATATGACAAATGAAGATGGCCAAAATCAAGCAATTTGTAATACTCTGTAGGTACATATAGACTTTTATTTTTATTGTTGAGAGAAGATTGAACAGAAACGAAACAAACATATATGAAACAAATGAAAAGGAATCCGTCCATTGAAAAACTATATATTTACTTTCATGTAGTTTATATCAACTCTTTTGGACGGTAGCTCTTATGATTATTTTCGTGTACCAGTTTCGTTTTTTTTCGGGATGAATGAATTTGATTTGATGTGCATTAATACAAGGGAATAATGGAATTTTGTGGAGTGTAAAGAAGGGTTAATATTTAGTTCTCTTTGAGGAATGCAAAATACCGTGGTGGTTTATTTACTGTTCGAAAGCTCCCAAAAATTTCCATTCTATGGTACCTCTGCGATCTTGACAAAGTGATTTGCAGGACCTCAAATAAGCGATGCTAAACCTACATCAACCAACCCCAAACCGTTCTGTATGACACCAATTCTGAGCAAGAGATGCAAAAATATGAAAAATTATGAAGATCTAGAACTACTTTCACTTTCGGACAGAGAAACGAAACCACCGTCTAGAAGATCTGTAAGAATAGAGACACCTTACAGCTTCAAAAGCGATAAATCTTCATCAAACAGTAGTTCTGAATCACTGAAAAGACCGAAGTCAACGGTTCCTTTGTCCCCGATGAGTAGTACCAAAGGGCATACCGAATCAGAAAAATTGGACGATGAATTCGAGGTAGAATCGAATAAAAAAGAGAGAACTGGCGAATCTCCGAATTGTGGAATAACTATACCAAAGCCATTCCAGATGACTGTGAGGTGAGTAGTGTATCACTCAATTGCTTGTGAAATGCAGAGTATTTCTTTTATCACAAACTGTAGTAAAAATAAATTTATAGAAGACTTTCAAGATGACGAAGTTGTTGAAGTCAAACATTCATCGTGTGAGATGTGCATTATCGGAACGGAAAATTGTTTAACCTAAAAAACCTGAATGTGCGCACTTAATTGTCTTATAAAACGCAATAAAGATATAATATAATACACTGCGCAAAATAATTAACGCACATTCTGAAAATCTCAATTTTAATGAAAGTTAACTCTACATTGACTTTATAACTTATTTTTTATGTTCTCTCGGGAAGCTTTTGAACGAAACAAGACACATTAAATGGAAGAAAAATTCAGGATTTCACCGAATCTTATGTGAAAGAAGAGAAATGAACAATTTTTAAAATACTGAAATGCTGATAAGTGATTTAATACTTGGTATTTCCACCCCTTGCGTTAATTACAGCTCGGCAACGACGGTTCATACTCAAAATGAGTGATCTTAAAATGTTCTGATCTAATCCTTCCCAGATTTCTCCGAGTTGGATTCCTAAGTCATTAAGAGTAGCTGGATGATTTTCTGAACTTCTCAGCCTTCTATTGAGGTTGGCCCAAACCTGCTCAATCGGATTGCGATCTGGACATCTTGCTGGCCATTCCATTCGAGAGACTTCAACCTCTTCAAGGTACTCCTGAACGATGCGCGCACGATGGGGTCTGGCATTATCTTCCATAAAAATGAAATTTTCACCAATGTATGGGGCAAATGGCACTACATGCTCTTCAAGAATGTTCCTTATATACTTATCAGCATTCATAGCTCCATTATCAACGACCACTAGGTCTGTGCGAAGAGTCAAAGATATTCCACCCCATACCATAATCGATCCTCCCCCGAAACCAGTAGTATTCAGGAAATTGCACTGAGCATATCTTTCATGTAGACGTCTGTATACAAGGGAACGTTGATCACAATGGTAGAGGCAGAATCTAGACTCATCTGTGAAGAGAACTCTTTCCCAATCGGCCTCTTCCCAATGGATATGCTCTCTCGCAAAATCCAAACGTGACCTTCGAAGGGCTGGGGTAAGAGCTGGGCCTCTTGCCGCGACACGAGGCCTTAAATCATATTCTCTGAGGCGATTGCTTATTGTCTGAGTGCTAATTTGCACCTCATGAGTTTGCTCAAGCTGAATTTGAAGGAGGGGAGCGGTTGCAAACCGTTGTCCCAACGAAGAAACTCTAAAGTAACGTTCTTGAATGGCTGTTGTTACCCGTGGTCTACCCTGTCCTGGTCTTCGGACATTCATACCTGTCTCCCTGAATCGCTACAACATTCTGGACACACTTGCAAGGGAAACTCCAAACCTTTGGAGTGCGTTAATTTTTTTGCGCAGTGTATAATAAATTCTTTATTGAGTTCAATGATAAAACTATATAGGATCTGAGTGCCAAGTAGCTCCTTCGATAGATAATTTCATGGTGCTTCAGATAAATTATCAACTGTAACAGATGAATTCATACAGGGTGTTATCTATAGGTGCACTAAATTTGAATAAAATATATGGAAAATCATCGAAGTAATGAACAATATAAATTTCAATACACAAAATTAAATCACCCTGTATCTCTGTAATGAATACACTTATCCAATATTTGTTAGTCGGATTCACCTTATTGAGTTATACTTGTCTTATAAGTTTGTACACTCACTCACAGAACACTTTGTATACAGGGTCAGTCTTTGACTCCTACTCGTACAGCCATGTTTAATCTCTAGCTGGACAGGACACACAGCTTAGTTCTCTGACACTTTCTCCATTTTAGAGATGAAGAAAATCAGATTGTGGAGAAGTGTATGCTCGAAATGAACACGAATAAGGGCAAAGAAAAACCAGAAATGTTCAGAGCACATCCAGTTCCCATCGAGTCCCAAATTCCTCTTTTCGAGAAAATAATGGCGGATCAGGAATATAAGTAAGTGAAACACTTTTATTGTATTTCCTTTTCTTCCTTCCATCTATTGAATGATCTTACAGGAATCATTTAGTCCGAGAAAGACGTAAGGCTGATCTCCTCTCACAAATGAAACCATTTTCGTTCACGAAGCGTGATGAAGAAATACAAATTTTATCCAAACGATTATCCAAATCTTCTCCCTGCATATTCCCCGAAGAAAAAGAAGAGGTGAAGCAATTTAGGGCGAAACCAGTGCCAAAACATTTATTCAGCAACTATATTTACCACAAGATGTACGAAGATGAGTTTTATAGGTGAGTTTCGACAATTTTCTGTATTTTCCCAGACACTATATTTTCCATGGTAATAATAATGTTATACTTTTTTTCCATTTTTTTGTCGAAAAGAGAATTGAGTCTGTTGTCATTGACGAGTCGAAAGATCTCACAGATAACGTGCGTTCAAAAAAGTTCGTCATCAAGTAGGATATTGAATTTTGTATGACGATAATCTTAACAAAAGTTAAATTAGCGTTCTAGATTTCTGTTGAATTAAAATTATCAGTAAATTATAAATTATGGCTTTAACCGAAGTGTGCCAAAACCATGTTCCATGAAGAACTACTTCAGAGATGGGGGAGAAAAAATAGAATAGGCGAGTTCAGATTTTGTAATATTAATGCAGTGGAATGTTACCACATGTGAGATGTGAGTTGAAGATGAAGATGGAATTGTAAAAATATTTTTGTATATCGTTCACAATCATAAAATGAATAAGTCACCCGCATTAAGCTAATACAGTAATAAATACAAATACCAACAAATCTATAAATTGAGAGTGACATTATTCAACTAAAAACAGAGGTAATCAAGAGTAGTTCAAATAAGAAGTCACTTGAAGTCATACTTAGACAATGAGAGAGTTCAACAAATTCAATATTAACACAACGTTTACCGTGACAGAGCAATCACTGAAAATTGATTGCAAGAGCCTCTTTGTTTCTCCAGAAAAACAGAAGGTTAGAATAATGAATTTTAATGACAAGTTGAGTTATAATAATGATGCAGGCCAGGAGGTTAAAGATAAATTGTCCTAGTCTGGTCATCAATGAGATCAATAAGTATCTACATTAAATATGAGTAGAGCAATGATATTATAATTAATATAAACAACGTTAATCTTGAGGAGTGCAAGATTCATCAAATGATACAACATTTACACAAACAGACTGCTCACAAGTGAGCACGATTAGAACACCCATCAGAAAAATAGGAGATGAGAGTTACAAAATGAGAGTACTAAATGAAGGAAACCACTAATCGTTGGTTTCGAGAAGAGCAGAAGGCTCGAGATCTAATCTGTATATCGAGCAAGATGAATGAATTTGAGAATATATCTATGGGAATACAAAATTATAATCCTTCCTACTGAGATTATACTATAATCATTCCTACTGAGAGAGTACACGATTACCAAAGCAGACCTTCCAGGGTGGAACCAGGAGGAGAAAGTCAACCAGTGTCATGGCTCACCTCTAATAATCTAAGACCGTTGAACTATATTAGAGAAGTTCACATGGTGTTCTAAAGGAAATCAACTAAATCCAGTGTCCACCCTGGAGAACATCAGTATTCATTCATCTGAACCTCAACAATAGTAATTAGTCAGTAAATTGAGAGGTTAAAAACGAAGTTGACTTGATAAATGAAGAAAACTGATTCAAATTAATGAGATGAGCATGAGAAGACCATAAATCAGCATTCATTATCGAAGAGAAAGACATGAGAAAGTTCAATTCTGGTGCAAAATACCCATATCCATGTGAAAAATAGAGAGAGGTCTGAAAATCTTTTTGAGTCGTAGAATATAATAAAATATTTAATTAATGAGGAGGCACATAAATGAGTTGACTCAAGTGAACATATCAATTGAGCAGTACTAGTGAGGATTACAAATCTGTTTGAAGATTCTTCATAATCTCCCACGTGGACAAATTTCATACATAATGAAAGCATGAAAAGAACATGAAAATGAAGTAATTAATAATTCCGAGACGACAGAAAGTACATTACCATTCATCAGAATTGAACGAGAAGACTTTAAAAAGAATTACTTAAATGATAGAAAATTCACAATATTCAAATGAAGAGTGATGTGAACATCAACGAAAGTGATTTCCTCTTCGGCTGAAACGGGAAGTTCTGACAGCTCCAGAGTTGGGCTTCTAAGTGGTTCAATTAGAGGTTATCCAAAGTACTAAGAATTAGAGTTACGTGGTTCTACGAAACTAGTCAGTAGCGTAGAGAAGATCATGGTCGGATGCAATTTTTAACACGAGTGGAAATATTCTATGGATAAATGTCTCAGCGACTTCAGGATCGAGTTTCCAAATGTTCAGTCTTTCTAAAGTAATGTTTCACGATATGTTCAATTGTTATTTCCACCAAGATGGGGCCAGAGCACACACAGCGGATCATCGACTCATAAGCCTTAATACCTATTATTATGAATGTCCTGCAAAATTGTGTGATGGTCTCTTCTGTATTCAGTTCGGGAACAATTGTGTTGCGAATCTTTTGAAATTTTTCGTGAATTTTCTCAGAAATTCATCCCTTATTATTTTTTAATTTTCAGGTCACTTCAGAAGAAAATAAGAGCAACGGAGATGCTGAAAGCTGCTTCACTTCCACCATCAATGGCAAAAAGGGAGCAAAATAGAAAAATTTATGACGTTTGTCCGAAATCCTACAAAACCATGACATACGATGAGGAATTCCCAGAATTTATGAGGAGTAAGAAGATACCCGACTTCAAGAAATTTCATGATCATTATGAGAAGGAACTGGAAGAATTGAAGAATGAATTCATTAGTACGAGTCCTAGACCTTTCAAATTCAGGAGGTCCAAATCTAAGGTACTTTTTTGCCTCGTTTTTCTTCCACATTCTTTCCCATTGGAAGTCATCAAGTCATAGTGAACAGTTTAATTAATATACAATATACATTGCTCCAATATTGAAGTGTATCATTTTTGAGCAAATAATGTTTGTTAGAATTTCACGCCGAAACTAGGTACTTGATGAATTTCAATGAAACTTTACACTACTACAGCTTATACATCATAATAGGATACAATCCATGAAGATATTATGTAATCCGAAATAATTACATCATATGATATGAGACGACAAAGAATTTCGGCTTTTTTGGCCGATGCTGGGTACACTATAAGAGATAGAGGAATGTGAACAAGAACAATTATGTAGAGCTCATAACTTCTGTAAAAAATTCTGCGATGGTATATATCTAACTTTCGAGGATAACCCGCGATAACTAATTGTCATTAATCGACATTTTCAATTCGATCAAAAACGATGTTCCATTTGAAGAAGGCTTTCGACTGGCATAATATAATGAATAAATATAAAAATGGATGTAACCCTATTTTGTATTGAATTCATTTCATTGCATAGACGATCATTTGAATGCTTTTGAAACGAAGACAATAATTATTATTCTCAATTCATACGAATATTTAATGGATGTTTCGCTTGATATGACAGGTTGAAGAATTACGAATTTAGGCAAGAAATTAAATCTACCTGGGATCGCAGTGTCACGTAACGACTCATTCGAGGCGAGGTTATGAAAAGAACACCATCGATATATGATTAAGGCTGTAAGCTGTAGATGAATATCGGTATCAGCGAATTGTAGAGTTATTTTTCAGGAAGGTTGTGCGAATATTTTGATAATTGAAGTTGGTTTTATTCATCGTGGCTATTCACTTATGAATTTTTTTATTCTGATCATGCATGGTAAATGCAGCGGTGAGTCAGAATATCTTATATTTGAAGGGTCTATCTCTCTTTAGAATCAAGATACAGAGTGTTTTACCAATTTCTTCAATATCTTCAATTACCCTTAACTTGATATTAATTTTATTCTCCGGAAAAACTAGTTTTCAATGACATAATGACTGATTTTTTGTTCAGGTCTGAAATAGGAAAAACTGATAAATAAGATTGAACTAAAAAAAAACATTCATATGAAAGATTTATATAAAAAGTCTATATATTTGATATTCTAGAAAAGCAGAAAAAACTGAAGGAAACAAGATATTTCTCGTACTTCCGCATGCGATTATAATACTCAATAAAACAAGTCAAATCTGAATTTTCAGACAGTGACCAAAATTTTATAAAACACAATTTTATTCGGTAATCAGTAATTTTCCTGATTAAATTGAATTGAGAACTCATCAGGTCCTCAATTTTTTTGGTCACAAACTTCAAACTCAAGGAATTAAGAGATTTATATTCGAATTAATCTGGGATAATTGCTAGTAATTTTACCACTGAAAACGATAACATTTATTTATTAGATATCAAACCTCTGATTTCGTAGCGCACTTATCGCTAGCAGCTCAGATGATCTACAGATAATATTTGACTATAAACATATAAACGAAGCTTTAGGCCTTAGACTCAATATCGACAAAACCAAAATCCTGGTAAGTCCGCCAGAAAGCCTTCAAACAGATATCAGCCTACAGGATGAAACTCTAGAACAGGTCGAGCAGTTCAAATACTTGGGAAGCTGCATAAATACTAGAGCTAACCTGGACACGGAAATATTTACAATCATATCAATTCGGCATCACGGGCATTCTGGAAGCTAAAGGACAAAGTGTTTCAGAATCACGACCTCAATCTGAAGACCAAGACAGCTTTTTACAAAGCAGTCATCCTCCCAACGCTTCTTTACGGAAGCGAAAGTTGGCGCCCTACAGGCGAAATATTAAACAGCTTGGACCAACACAACAACGTCATCTAAGACAAATAATGCGCATCAGATGGTTCCACAAAGCCTAAAATGTAGAACTCTTGCAGCGCTCGAGTTGTACAACAATTGAGACTCAAGTAACGTGGGCCCACTCAGATGGAGCGGCCACATTCTGAGGATGCAAGACACAAGACTCCCCAAAATAGCTCTGTATAGGCGGTTTAAGGATACACTATAGGTTTGTTCGTATAGTGGTTTGCAACGGTTGTGAACTGTACAGAGCAAGTGCAATTCCATTTTATGGTAGCGAAAATCCAATTACGCTTGCTCTGTACAGTTCACAATCGTTGTGAACCACTCTACGAAGAAGCCTTATATCAATCCCTAAAATCAGTTAATGCCAATCATAACTGGGAACATCTAGCGTTAGACAGATAACAGTGGAGGTCTTAAGTCCATATTTATAATGCAGACTCGAGAAGAATACATCGACAGATCTGGTTGGTGTCTATCGATGCCCGGAGTGTGGAAGGATCTGTAGGTCACGGTTAGGTTTCTTCAGTCACAGGAGGGCACACAGTCGCAATTAGCCCTAAGAAATTTGATCGCACCGATAGATTTGTTTTTGAGTCTTTTTGTAGATTTATTCTCGGTAACGGGATACAGCAATGAATGAATGAACTCAAAGAAAATCAATAAAATCGGTAAAATTAATAAATATGGAATGAAATTTTATTTTTTTAAAATTTTGTTCGCTGTGTTGTCTGAATATTCAGATTTGACTAGATTGATTCAGTATTGAAACCGAATTCGGAAATACGAGAAATACCTTGTTGTCTGCTGTTTTTCTGCTCTTTTCGAATATCCTATTAAATTTAAGGAATTTTGATATTTTATGGGTTGATCCTTATTTATCAATTTTTTCTAGGCCGGTACTGAAAAAAAATTCAGTTACTATATATTAGTGTCACACTAGTAACACAACTTATGTGAACTATACGGTGTTTCGAATGTTATTGGTAATTGAAGAAGTTGAGAGAATCAATAAATCACTCTGTGTCTTGATTATAAAGAGAAATAGATCCTTAAAATACTGGTTGTTCCCACTCACCTCTGTGTCCTTCATTTACCCTTATCTTTCGCCCATTTACCATTGAATCACCTTGTATAAAGGGAAATGAAAAATGATTATGTATATGTATACTGATGTGTATTGACCCGAATTGTAGAAGTGAATCCAATTGAAAACGCTGATGTTCCAGTGTAAAAAGGATAACAAAACAATATCCTCAAGCAGTTCGAGTAGAACCAATTCAGCGTCAGGTTTGAGGGCGGTGAGCAGATCAAATTTAGCTGCGGTTTTAAGGATCGAATCGGCCAGGTAAGAATTATAGTTGTAATGAAAACATATAGGTACTCGCTCTCATGTTTGCAATTAGGATATTACAGCATGTCGATATTCCATCTCCATCAACTAATGAATACTGAAGGTACAACAAAATCGTTTTCATTGAGAAGATTTGAACGATTTGCACTATGTAATGCAAATTTTATCAATTCTTGCAATAATACGATTTACTAAGAATTAATTCAAATGCATACCACCCGCTGATATGAATATCAACAAGTGTTAAATTGAACTAACCTATTTGCCATCGTCAGGACAACTAAATTGAGAACGTTCCACCGAGGAAGAGTAGATGCAGACTAGCAGAAAAAGACTTGGGACGCCACTTTGAAAAGAACTGAAAATAGGTCCAAGAATTCACCAAAAAATGTAACAATGTTGATCATTTCGATCAATATTGTTTGTTGTCCGACTTTGTGATCTTCTTATTTTTGCTACATCGGAGTGAAACATTTAAAAGTGAATTTTAACAATTAAATCATTGCACAGAGAAGTGACAGGAGGTTACATAAATGTTCTATTCAGAAAATAAATAGAGGATATTTTTTCAAGTTTTTCACTAACATGAGTTGTTTCCAAGATGTTTCGCTATCACAATGGCATCGTAAGGTGAGTGAAGCTAAACTGAATATGATGCTTTTGTGATAGCGAAAGAAGTCTCGTGCTTAAACAGCTCATGATAGTGAAAATTATACAGGGTGTCTGTAGACAAATGCGAAGGACTTAGGGAGATGATTCCTCGATGAAAATAAGCAGGGGTAGTTCCTATAAATTTTTTTCGAAATCTACCTCCCTTCCTAGATACAGCCTTTGGAAGGCGATGACGAATTGACAGTTTTCAATTTTTTTTACGGGTTCTGAAAAACACTGGGTCATAAAAATATACATAATATGAAGCACTAAGTAAATGCTACTTACCCAATTTTTTTAGATTCCATAACTTCATTACTTATTAGGTGTTGAAAATAACAGCGCCTTATGACCTACCTTCAAAAACTTTTTTCGTCGGATAGATTTTCGAAAAATAAAATTCTCTAATGGTTTCCCATTAAATTCTGGGGAAAATAAGTCTCTTGCAAAATTTCGGTACAGTCGTTACTTTTTTCGGAATAAATAAAAGCTATATAACAGATATTTTCACGCTTTGTTTGTGTAACTTTCCGCAAATATCTGATCTAATAACATTCCGCGAAGAAGTGTATGAGTAGCATGAATTAAATGATTTTGCTTAAAAGTTATAGGTCATAAGTGATATCTATACCTAATCTAGTTATGAACTTTTCATCTATCGAATAATAATTCAACCCTTAGCAGGTACTCTATGTACAATATTTTAAAGGAAACGGCTGCAGAATCACATGGATCAGAAATTGGAAGAAGCTAGAGTCAAGGAAGAAGCCAGATGGAGGGAAAAAATAATGAGAAAAAAGCCAGTGTGGCAATCTTTGGCTTACAGTCATGAAGAAGATCTTCAGATGAGATTACGTATGCGAAAAGAAGAAGAACGCCTCAGGAACGAAGAGCATCGATTACGAATGGAATTGATGTTTGGCAGAGTTAATCAGCAACCAACACTTTTCGAAAGACAATCGCAGGTATATACGAATCGATTTATTCTTAATTTTTTATAGCTTTGGAGCGCAGCAACCATTTCAATTTCTTTAAATTTGAGCGGGGTACTGTGAATGAATAGTTGCGATGAAAATTGAGAGCGATATCATGTCTTCAAAATAGTGTGGATCTATCGCTTGAATTTCTTTTAAGCCACGCCTGCATATACAGCTCCCTAAATGTGACATCTGAGAAGTTCAATTCATTTTACCAGAAAACTGGCAGAAATGAAATCGAGCAGAAATTCTATGATTGCGAGAAAGGAATCCAAAAAAAACGGTTATGTTTACTTGGAACAGAAGAAGACACCCCTAAAATTTTTTTTTATAGAAACTTTTTTCCTTATTCATATCGTACCATGGCAAATCGATTTTTGATAGTCTGATTTTTTTTGAACATATGAAATCTTTCAGGAAAAATAGTTTATCAACTTACAGAGCTTTTAGGCTGGAATTATCCTTTAACTTGAAACTTAGTAAGTATAGGCGGATATCACGCTGATACTGCTGATATTAAAAGGGAACACCACCGAAATTGTTTTTTGATTGCCTTCATGTCCCAATATAATGTCATTTCTTTTCTTGCACATCAATTTTCTAGGTTTCAACATGAAATCAGAATTTTCATCAGGGAGCACAAAAAAAAAAGTTTATTTTTATTATTTCACCCTACTTTTCAACAAGTAATTATCTTTTTGCAGCTCTGCTTTTTTTGGTACAATATAGTCATTGTATAAAGACTACCTTATTACTCTTTATAGAATTTTATATTTTCTTATCTGTTTTGATTGATTCAACAATGAATTTCAACTCACCTCTTCTCGAAGACAATCACTGAATCAACATTTAAATTCATACTCACACGACATCAAAGGATTATCGACTCACCTCCCAACACTTTTTTCCATCAGCCGATTGTTGCTTCTCTTCACACTGAACAAATATCAATTATCCAGAAAATATAGTGTGAATTGATAGAAGGGTGAGTCTGCTCAACTTCCATCACTTAATGGAAACAATGAAGAATCGATACAATTAACGGAAGAATTTGCTATCAGTATTTATAGTTTGTCTACCACGTTAGACAACTTTTATATACAGTACGTCCATAGGAGAATTTCACCAAAATAAAAAAACATCCATCCTCCAGCCAACTTTTGTACAAGTGACAGAAACTTAGACCTTTTAATTTGTTACTCAGGATGATTTGGTCATTGATGGGTTTCTTGTCAACCCTTTTGGTAATAACATAGATGAAAGGGTTAAGAAGATTAATTCAACATGCAAATTTTTGTGTTCTGACAGTCTTTTGTTCAATCGTGAAAATTAATTAAGATATTGCTCACAATATTTTCACTTGGTAATTTATTTATTTATTTATTGAATATAAACGACAAAGCCAATTTACAATTGCTATATATTTTTTAAACCTCAAAGAAAGAACAAAAAAAAATAATTGACATTATAATGTCATAGATAGTATGCCAAGGAGTAAATGATTAAAATTTGGAAAAAAAATCGTGAAGGTTTTTTTAAAATAAACATTTTTTGTTACTTAAATATTGTAGTCGTTTTTTGCAAATTTTTTGAATTTTACAACGAACCAGCTCTTCGGGTAGATCCAATTTCGATGTTCAGTTGTTGTTGAAATGCCTAGAGTACGTGTAAGCTGAATTTATCGCCAGCTAAGTGAATTTGAAAGAGGTCGAATTATTGGTCTACGAACAGAAATCCAACTACTGTTATAAGATGTTGTCAAGCGTGGTTTGATAATGCCTAAAATCGAAGAAGAGTAGGCACCAGACGTCGAAGGGGCACAAATGAAGTTCAAGATCGGCGTCTGAGACTTATGGCCATTAGAGACCGATTTGCGACAACTCAATCTTTGGCTGAGGAGTGGTTAGGAGAACAAGGCCATCCTGTTACTGTTTGAACGGCTTACCGCCGTATAAGGTCTTTAGGACTGCAGCATTATCGACCCCATCTTGTGTTACCTCTTACGGTTGAGCATCGCCGACAACGATTAGGTACACTGATGCAGAGAGCGACAACATTGAAACGTGGAATGGCATCAGGTGGTCTTTTCTGATGAATATCGATTCGAGGAGAAAGACGTGATCCTCATTTTGATGTTAAGCGTCATGTACACCGGACAGTAGGCGTTATGATATGGGGTGCTATTGCATATGGAAGTGGGTCACCTTTAGTCTTTATTCGAGGTAACTTGACAGCCCTGCGTTACCTTCAAGAAATTGTGGAGCCATATGTTCTCCCTTACCTTAACCGGCTTGAGAATCCAATATTTCAGCAAGATAATGCTCGACATCATGTTGCCAGAGTTAGTTTAAGCTTTTTTGAAGCGACTCATGTGAATCTTTTGCCATGACCGCCCAGATCCCACGATCTTACTCCCATAGAGCATGTTTGGGACATCATGGGTAGACGGCTTGGAAATTTACCCCAGCCCCCACGGACTTTGACGGCTCTGAGACTTGAAGTACAGGTAGCTTGGGATAGTATCCCTCAAGAAGAAATAAACCATCTTCTTGCGTCAATGCCAAGACGTGTTGGGGAATGTATAGATATAACTGCTCTGGACAAACACATTTTCAACAAATTTAATAAAAAAAATTTGTAAACCCTTCGTTCTTATCTTCAAATATAAATCATTTACTGATTGGTATACCATCTTTGTTTTGCCAAAAAAAAATTTTAATTTAAACACCTCCTTCTGGATGTTGCAGTTTCTTTGTCAGTTAGTATATTTCAGATTATCCATCTTCGTCTGTTTTTTCAGTCAAAATATCCGAAAACCAAAGAAGACATTTTGGAAGAATTCTACAAGGAGAATAGTTTCATCAAGCCACGTAGAAGCGTAAGTGATCTATCCGGTTGTTATTACAACAACGAAATCAAAGAAGAAGGCAGCAAAGTCGATCGAAGTGAACTAAATGAAATCGTATCAGGAAAAGGAGATATTCAGGATGATGACAAAGATAAATCTGTGACAGCACAATTCGACGAACGCGGTTAAAATGTTCACATTGTACGTTGAAGATTTTTATCCGAACACACCTTTATATACAGGGGTTTTTTTAAGGTGAGCCTCTTTTTCTAACAGAATTATTAAATGGTTAAAATAAACAGTTCCACCCAAAATCACCTAAGCAGTAGGTATACAAAATCTTCACGATGACAAGGTCGAAGAGGTTATTGACTAAAGACACGACGGATAGGAACGCTTCAGCTTGTGATGACAGCATACACTACATATGATTTGGTTCAGAATATGAGTGGGAAATTTCTGTATGCCATCAGAGCCCTTATTTCACCAATACCAGTAATATCAACATGCTCATTTCATAGAGAATCACTATAATCTTGGTGTTGGGTTAGGTTAATATTCAGCCCAACTGACACACATCACTCTTCCCCACAGAATCTACACTCGTTAGTTTCTGATGAGCCTATTTTTATCATATTATTTTGTCCTCTAAGGCGATAATGTCCTGTGTCCTAAAGGAGGAGTAACTTATTCAGTTCTGATTGCTTCGTTTTTGGTTTCTTCCTTCTCCAAAAACTCTTATAGGTGAATTTTCCAATAATACAGACAGAAAGGCTCTGAGACAGTAAGTAGCGTTTGTGCACCTCTTCTGGTGAGTGTGTTAGCCTCCTCGTTTCTTTTGATTCCAGAGTGACCTGGAACCCAGACGTGTTCTTGCATATTTCATTGAGTTTCCTTTGGCACTCCCATGTCAGTTTTGAGTCGATGACAGTATTATTATAATTTTAGACTTGCGGCTTTCACACTCCTCTCCAGAGGAACATTCACTTATCCCAGATATCTCAGATATCAAAAGGATTAAGCTCTGTTGGAGCCCTTTCCAGGCCGCTCCTCGGCTTTTTGCTGTAGGTTGGATTTCTGACTCACCCGCACTTCCTGTCGGTCAGTAACAGGCCTGTAGATGAAATGACAGTCTTTATATCTGTCAGCTTCCACTGTCTCCTGGTTTGCTCCTCTAGATCTCTATCTAGAAGACTGTTATTTTTTGGAATAGCCACGTCGATGAATAGTGCTCTCTCCTCATCCTTATTGAGCAATATGAGGTCTGTTCTATTGTGGGTTATTTCCCGGTCTGTGAGAACCGTGCGATCCCAGTAGAGCTTGTGATTTTCATTTTCCAATACAGCATCCGTATGGTAATTGTAATAAGGAACCTTTTTCGAACTTAGAAGTCGGTGTTTCAATGCCAATTCTTGGTGAAGAGTCTTGGCAACACCATCAGGTCTACTCTTGTACTCCGTGCCCGCGAACTTCTGACATCCCCCGGTGATGTGCTGGATGTTTCATGTGTCGCACAGCAATAACGACAGCTATCGTTCTTTGCACTGAGGCATCCTTGGCGATGTATTTCATGTAATTTCTTGTTGCAATCACCTGGTCCTGGATGGCGGGGATGAAGCCCTCTATCTCCGAAAACAGCCTTCCGGAAGTCAACCAGTAGTTTGACGCAGACATGTCGACGTAATCATGATTGACCTCGTTCTGGTGCCTTCCTCCCAAAGGCTTGCCAATCAATTGTTTGACAGTTTCCAAGTGGTCCTGTTGTAGCTTCAATGGAGTAGAACTATCAGCAACACAAACTACTCGATGGAGTTCTGACGAAGCAGCCTTGCTCAGGAAATATTTTCAAGGTCCTTCAATTTCCTGGGCATGCGGTTGGACAAATCAACAATTCCTCTACCCCAAGATATCGTGGCAGCTCTGTTCGTTCTATTGAGCTTTTGGGGTGATGTTTATTGTGTTTAGTCAGCATCGTCCTTATTTTTCTCTGTAAGGCTGCTGAATCGGTGGTGGTCCTAGATATGATACCGAATGAATAGCTCAGCGCCGAGCAAGCGTAGGTATTAATAGATTTTATCAGATTCGTGCTGTTAAGAATAGTTCTCATTATCCTTCTCAATCTTCGGGTGAACTCCCCCGTTAATTCTTTCTTCATCTGGGTCTGATTGATTTTTCTTGCCTGTTTTATGCCTAGATACTGTATGTGTTGCCTTCCTTTAATGTTTCATTATTATTATTATTACTATTTTAACCGGGGTCGGCACTATTTGCCTTTTGGGAACTGCGAGCATATAGATCTTTTGTTCTCTACCCTACTCATTCATAGGATCCCAAGGAGGTTGTCAATGGTGTTGATAAAACTGACAACATCCTTAGAGGCTTCAGCTGTTACCTCATGAGTATCCAGGACCGGTTTCCCCATATGAGTGGTTCTTAGATCCGCCAGCTCTGGACACTTGCGTACCATGTGTTCAGCTGTTTCTGCTTATGATCCACAGAGCCTACAAATCTCATCTGCTGACATACCCATACGGTGCAAATGATATTTGTATTAACATTGATGCTCTTTTTGCAAGTTTATCGGCTTTCTCGTTTCCTTCAACACCACACAGTGCCCTGGTACCCATAGTAGAGTCACTTTGTTGTCTCTGGAGTCGATGGCATAGTAGTTCAATGCGTCATAGCGGCTTGACAATCAGAATGGATTACTATGTTACATTCTAGATAGTTTCTTTCCAGGTTTATATCCACGCATCTTTCGATTGCTAGTATTTCTGCCTGAAAAACACTCGAACAGGAGCCTAACGATATTGTTTACTTGGTGCTTGCCCCGTATATTCCAGCGCCAGCCTCTGTGGTGGTTTTTTAAACAAGCAGTATACCATCTAATGGTATTAACTGTGAAATTCTTTTTAGTCTGTTCCTTTTCCCATTCCTCCCTTTTTACAAACCATCGTGTTAAAGTTCTTCTCAATGCTTACTTCTTTAATCATAACATCACTAGGTAGATTATCTGATGAGACTTACTTGTTCAGAGAGGACCAGGCTCTCTCACTTAATTCTCTCATTACCTGTACATTCTCTAGATATTCTTATCATAGCCTCATGGGGCTACCTTATCTAATTCTAGATAAAGAGTAGTAAGATCTGTGATAACCTCAAGTGCTCTGGTTGGGTACGTCCTCATAGCTTCAGTGACGCACACACAGGCAAGCCTTGTCGAGTATTTCGACAATACCGGGTGGTTCTGACGGAGAAGGATTGATTACCTGTCATCTACCCTCGTCGTCAACACTTCATTCATCAATTCTATAATTGTATCATTCAAAGAATGGCGAAAATTCTTTGTTTCTTTCGATTTTTCGTTTTTGAGTGAAAATTGAGCTTTTGTCGATTTCGAAAAGTTGTCATAACTTTTTTATATTTGAAGTTACAGATCTGGAACTTGAACCTTCTACAAGCACTTCAATTCGTAGAATCTACTGATAAACGATTTTTTCCAATTCAAAAATAACAAATTCAATAATAGTGCGCATTCAAAAAGACAAAAAACCAAAAGTAAGCTTGATATTTAGAAATCTAGAACAGAAGAAAAAATGTTACAGCTCATCAGTGGATTCTACGTAAAAAAAGTGCCTGTAAAAGGTTCAAGTTTCGGATCTGCACCTCCAAAGACCTCCAAAGTTATGAGAACTTTTCGAAATCGTCCCACTTTTTGGTCAATATCTCAAAAACGAAGGATCGTAGGAGGCTACGGTTTCCACCATTCTTTGTTCCTCTGAAAA
The DNA here is from genome assembly GCF_907165205.1 of Coccinella septempunctata. Taxonomy (NCBI): domain Eukaryota; kingdom Metazoa; phylum Arthropoda; class Insecta; order Coleoptera; family Coccinellidae; genus Coccinella; species Coccinella septempunctata. The sequence goes on along the minus strand of NC_058190.1, from coordinate 3,546,156 downwards.
AGAGCTAGGAAAAGTGTCATCGGTTTATCTCTAGCTATTCTAGTTTACGAGATCCCCTCACTGGACATTGAATTTGGGATACCCTATGATCCTTGAGATCAGCTCACATGAGTCAGATGCGCCGCGTTTGTTGAACGCAGTCGTTGAAAGAGTCGAGCTAGTACTCTAAATTACACGAAATTTCATTCGACTTGAAGGCATTAATGCTCTTATTTTCTGTAGGCGATTTTGGGTGGAATGACTTATTTTGTCAAAAAAGACCAATCTATGAAAACAATCTGTATATATTACCTAATTGTAATGATAGTCAAGTAATCCAATTTAATTTTTATTAGTAATTATGGATATTTATGAGTACTTTCTATGTTATGAAACATATTATAGTCCTGGTATCAGTAACCTCTGTGAATTGTTTTTTTTAATCCCTTATAATTAAGATGTCTCGACGCTATGTGACTCTTTCTCTTCTCTCCTTTTTTCCAACGACAACGCCCCATGCGAGGGTATGCCTCCAAAGGTACTCACATAATTCAAAGGTTTTTGTGCATTTTGTATTAGCAATTCCCAAACAAATTTGCCAAGTGAAGCATTCAAGGCTGTGGATCGAAGATTTAATGAAAAAAGAAGAAGTTACTTACATCAGTAACCATAAACAAAATAAACAGCTAGAAATATTTTGTTCCTTGTGACCAGAAATTCCAATTCTTATAATTTGAGGAACGGAAGGCATGGCTCAAATATTGATATTCAATCTATGTTTGACCAGCCTGAATCATACCAAGGGTTCTGTTGGCAACCCATTTGATAAGACTTGTCAAAGCTTATTGAAAATTCGATTTGTATAGCAACAGACTGAAAAGAAATGTGGATTTCTAGCACGTGGAGAAAAAATTATAGATATGATAATTTTTTTAGGTAAGGAACTGAAAGACCATTTCTTACGAGGCAATAATATATTATTGATTTTCAAGTGACAGTATCTAATATCCATTTAAGATATTTGTCGACCCTGGTGTAGATGGTGGGTAAGTTCTTATCTCCACAAGTTGCTGTACCGAACGAGACAATTCCAAACTGAATATGTCTCACTTCTAAACTCTTATCGAGTGTTATATTCATCAAAGGTCCTCCGCTGTCACCTTTACATGCATCTTCTGTATTTTGACCATTAGCACATATCTGCGTATCACTGAGAGGTTTCACTTGGGTAGGAATGGAGCTATTGCATTTATGCTGATCCCAGGTCGTCACCTTGGCAAATTGAAGGATGTCCGAGCCAAAGAGGTTTCCTAAAAAAGAATTCAATTCATTAGAAATTAGTTTCTACTCATACACTTGCCTTAATTGATTCAGAATTTAGGTATACGTTTAGGTGTCTCGATAAAACGGAGACACCCTTGATATGTTTCATACAGGGTGCGGCAAAGCCGATTGACAAAAAAGGGTGGTTTGTCGGGTTGTATTAGGACAGGTAGATGCAGTAAGGCTCTTTGTGTTCCTTAGGGTCTGTGATTTTAAGTCAGCATAATGATTTGGAACGGAATGCATGAGTGATACCTGAACTACAACTTTTTAACCTAACGAGATGTATGACACATTACGATCGTCTTTTTTCGAGAAACTAATGATGCCATCAACTGCATTCCTCTGTCTTCATTTGTTTTCGAGTTATAGACCAAAATTTAAATTTCAACTTTGGTCATTATTATCTCCGTTCGTGTTTGTGCTGAGATGTTGAAATAAAACCATTACATCACTTTTCGGATAGCAAACCAATGGCGTACTATGATTTTTTCCAACAGGTATATAACATAAAGATATGTTTTTCCTTATGAAAACAGTAGTTTGAAACGACTTAGAAAGACTGACGTCGATGTATGATATATTTCTGAAACGATAAAAATGTCGTTTCTTTCTAAGTCATTTTAAACTACTGTTTTCATAAGAAAAATTACAACTTTATGTTATAACTCAGCAAATAAACTTGTAGAGAAGAATCATTGTATGCCACTGGATTGCCATAAAAAAAATCTGTATAATGTTTTCACTGCAACATCCTAGCACAAACAGAAACGGAGAAAATGACTAAAGTTGAAATCGCCCAAGTTCACCTTTTGGCCTATAACTCAAAAACAAAAGGAGATAGAGGAATGCAGTTGATGGCATTATTAGTTTCCCGAAAAAAGATCATCGTAATGTGCCATTGCTTTTCCTCTATCACGTTATGGGTTAAGAAGTTGTAGTGTAGGTATCAGTAATTTTGCCCACACTGTATATTAGACATAGAGTAGAGGTTCAACCTCTACCAAATCATTTATGTATTCTTTTCTTGTTTTCTACGGTTGGATTTTAATCATTCCTCAATTTTGCCCACCCATACAGGATGTATATATAGTGAGTCTTGATCAAGACTCATCCTCTGTATCGACATCCTGTATGGGTGGGCAAAATTGGTGATACCTGAAGCACAATAACTAAACTAAACTGAACTAAAACTGGGATGACATGTTGTGTTCGAAAAAGATTCATCAAATAAATATATATTCCGAAATTCATTTAATTCTATGTATATAAAACCGTTTATGAAAAACTAAAAATAAGATTTTTTATGGTTTTTCAACATCCAACAAAGACCGGAGTCTTTGACTCGTACAAATATTTCAACAGTACATTCTGGAACTCAAAAGAAACACTTTACTATTTTTTCCGAATCGGCTCGGTTTGAAAGATACAGGATGTTGAAAAACCATAAAAAACTCTTGAAATTGATTTGGACGCTATCTGCATATTTAAGCGTTTTGTAAAATGAAAGTATTCTTCCTATTTACTCGTATAATGCGCCGTTTTCTAGTAATTTGATGTTCAAAAATAAAAAAAAATCCGTGAAATTTGAAAAATTGGGTAATTTGGCTCAATACAACTCTGTTCGAAATATCCGCAAATGTATAGTGTCACAGATTTAGCTATAGTTATTCTGAAGGTAATTTTATTTTTTCAGGGATGGCACAACTCATTATTAAAACTTAAAATGGCTATATCTTTTTATCAGGACCGAGTAGGAAAAAATGATATGAGAAAAAAGTGTTTCTTTTGATCTCAAGAATGTACTGTTGAAATATTTGTATGAGTCAAAGACTTACCTTGTATATTCTAACAAAAGATTCCTGGGGTCAAAAGAAACACCATGCATTTTTTCAATTTGGCTCGGTTGAATAGATATCTAATAGGCCATAGAAAATCCATAAAAAAATGGAATTTTCAGTGATATACGATGTAATCGAATCAAATCATTTTCGTAATATAGTTCTTTATTGATCGAAGAAATGATAATTATGAATATCATATGTTGGAAAACAAAAGTATTCCCCATATTTCCATGTATGATTCACCGTTTTAGAGTAATTGACAAATGAAAAATTTCTCTGAAATTTGAGGAAGTGGGTATAGCGGCTGAAAGCAACTCTGTTTAAAAGATCCACAAAATTAGTTTATCAAGTATATGAAATCATTTATGAAAGATAATTGATTATAAATATAGACAAACATATAATATGAAAAAAAAAAACAAAACTGAACTAACGAAATAAAGATGGAGTAAAAATTACTAGAAGCTCAGAATATATAAATATGAGTTTTTTTTTCAGTTATGTCTCTCTGTGGGTTTCTCGTACCTCTCTCGTACATGTTTATCAACCATGTTTTAATTGTCTCTTCTGCATGTTGTGCGCCTCGCACATTATTACCACAACGAGAAACAGAGTAAAGTCTGTTCAATATTTTACACAGTTCAATAGTTTTGCACACACAATTCAGCTACTCAACAAATCTTTACTCTCTATCCAAATCTAATCTAAAGCAAAATATGGCCAACGCCCAACGACTAATGTTAAACTTCCAACAAAGGACAGACCTTTTTAGGAAAATCGGCAATAACCTACTGTACTGATCGTAGGTACCTATCTGCCCTTGGAGCCGCAATATAGAAACTGTGCAGTAACTGCATATCAAATAGTGCACTTTCAAAATGCAGAATTATCAATACAGCAACTGTACAGAAACTGTATTAGCAAAAATTATCAGATTTATCAATTCAAAAGCTATGCAGTAACTGTCGTTCACCCAATTCTGCATTTTTTGAACGCAAACTCATCAAAACAAATACTGTACAGTAACTGTATATCAAATACGTTATTTGAAAATGCAGTATTGTCAATTCAGAAACTGTATAGCTTCAGTACAACAATTTCTGTGCTACATACAAATGGCAGTGGTGGCACTTGTAACTTGTAATGCAGTATATCTGAAAAGTTGTTGTATGTTGTGTTTGTTGAGAGTTTAACACTTGAAACACTAGGTGCTTATTTTATATCAGAATAAAAATTTCATTCCATTTATGTTTGTTTTCGTTAAAATAAAGATTTTTTTCCAGAGTATGATTCGTAAGCGTTTACACTTACCTGACTGGGTTTTGCCCCAACCACTAACAGTGAAATTCTGAGCTGTCAGATCCGAATATGACCAATTCTTATCGAACGGCAAGCAGATTGCTCTCACATAATCTGAAAATTGAACAGATATGTTGTTAGTTGTGTTTTGATAATGACTGAAAAGAACAATGTATTTCAGTGTATAATTCAAAAAACTGCAAAAAAATTTGTCATTGAAACTACTTGCGTCAGTTGCCTATTTATTTTTTTTCAAACCTCCATCTAAACTCAAAACAGAAAAATCTGAAAAATATTTTTTAATTAGATATCAAACAAATAATAGAAAAAATGTAAGAATAAAGAAAATGTGTATCAGATTTTTCTTTCTTGAAAAGTTCTTATTCTACTGGAAAACATATTGTGAATTGTTTATTTCCTCATAGCTTTTCAAGAGAATTTGGGAATGGAGAAAACTGTCTAAGAGTGCCATTTAATTAGCGTTAGGTAATTATCAATTTTCCTTTTTCCAAAATATATTAATTGTTCAAGAGAGATTCAATGAATATAAAATTTTTCTTCAAAGCTTAATATTTTGGGGAAAGATGAAACATTCCTTCAATTTTTGTTGGTTTTTTTCAAATTGAAAATATTCCGTTGTATGATTCAGTGTATACCAATGAACATATTGTTTGCTAGATTGTTCAATATTGATCGCATTATATGAACCAATTTCCTTCAATAATATTTTTCATTATTTTACCTGTTTCTCGCACTTCGTATCTCAATCTTATGAGTGCAATGTCATTTTTAAGCGTTCTTCTGTTATATTCGGGGTGCACCGTAACCTGTTCAACTGGTACATCCACATGTTGATCAGCACATATAATTCGGTCATCTCCAAAACTAACACAATCCCTTCCTGTACTAAGATTGTACTCTCCAAGCCTGACGAAAACTCTGAAATGAAAAAGTTCTAAAGAACACATCGATGCAGTGCTGAGATGTGATTTGGCAATGAAATGCTGAAAAAAATACGGAAGCAGATACTAGAGCGAATATATTCACGATGGAAACGGTTTTCAGGTTGCTAATTTTTTTAATCACACCTCTATCATAATTTTTGATCTATAAACTAATAAGCAAGGAAGTCACTTCGAGATTGAATACGCAGTGCTTTAAACTTAGGTACAGGTAGCAAAACCAGGTCCAGACCTTTCATTTAATTTATTTATTATATGTATAACATCCAAAAATTTAGAAAATCTACTTTATTTGAGTAAATTGAATGTTGAATAAATCCACTATTCTGTTTGATATCTGAATTCGCAACAAAGCACCAAATTACGAGGATATATAAAAAAAATTTTCGCTTACTATAGAACCAAACAAAATTTTAATGTCAAAATATTTTATTACTCAACATATTCTCCTCTTCAATTTAATACGTTCATTACAGCAAACCTGCAACGTCTCTATACTTTGAAAAAAAAATGTTTCTTTTTGCTCTGCAAATCAGACCTCCACAGCTTTTATTCTTTCCTCGTTGGAAGAAAATTTACGGCCTTTTAAACTTTTTTTCAGTAAGTAAAGAGATGATAGTCGGATGGAGCCAAATCTGGTGAATAAGGTGGGAGTTCTAGTAATTGAAACCCTAAATCACGAATTTTTTGCATGGCAAAATGATGTTTGTGTGCAGGAGCGTTGTCCTGCAAAAACAAAACACCTTTGGATAGCTTTCCGCGTCTTTTCTTTTAATTTTTTCCCGTAGAGTTGTTAGTAATGTCGAATAGTAATCTCCGGTTATTGTTCTACCCTTATCCAAAAAGTTAATCATGATTACTTCAAGGCAATAAAAAAAAACTGAAGCAAGAACTTTTCCAGCAGATTTTTGGACACCAAACTTCTTGGTCTTGGAGAACCAGAGTGTCGCCATTCCATCGATTGTTGCTTTGTTTCTGGATCGTAGAAATGTACCCAAGTATCATCCGTAGTATCAATTCGGTTTAAGAAGTCTACATATCGTTTTCAAATCGAGCACAGATCGAACGCGATGCTACTACCCTTGCAGGCTTTTGGTCAACATTCGAACATTTGGGGATCCATTTTGCAGCAATTTTTCTCATGTCCAAATTGACGTGAACGCGTTCGTAGGAAATATTCAGTGCTTCAGATATCCGTTCTAGCCCAATTCGACGGTCTGATAAAATCATGTCATGAACTGCATCTATATTTTCGGGGACTGACACAGAAACTGGCCTTCTGGATCGGTCATCATCTGCAATGTAAAATTTACCTCTCTTGAAGCTTGCAGTCCAATTTTTCACGGTAGCATACGAAGATCGTTGATCTCCAAGGGTATTAAGCATATTTTCGTAAATCTGCTTACCTCATAACCCTTTTGAATACTCGTACTTGATGATGGCTCGATACTCCACTTTTTCGATTTTCACAATTTCAGTGGACATCTTCTTTCTTTTAATGTATAGCGTAACTCTGGTTTACTTTTTTGAACTCAAACTTCACACTGACATTTCTAATGAGTAATTGTTCGTTGCTATGGTAACGCAATATTTTTTTTATGCATGGGACTGGTCTAGGCTAACTAGATATCAATACATCCTCGTACAATAATCCGTATATTCCCTTTTAAAAAAGGTTAGGGGTTAGGGAGTATAGTGTGAGAGAAATATCAAATCAAAGAAAGCATAGGAAGAGTTGCTTTTGAAATTTAAAATCGACGGATGCGAGGATATACGTTCTATAACGATCACACACTCGTATCAAAATATTTTAATTTCGTGCTTCTATAACGATTGTGTGGTTATACAATGGAGTGTGCTATTGAACGATGTTATTAAATCAATAATTTATTCGAAATATTTATTACCTACAATTCTAGAGGTCTGTTTTCGATGATACAGTGTGCTGCTGTCAAGACATGCCTGGTCGTTATTAGAGAACCACCGCATAAAAATTGAGGATCTGGTTGAGCAGCCTCTGAAAAAATCAATGATTTATCTGTCTGATATGATATGAATGTCTCCCATACCCATGGGAAGAAAACAATTTCCAATGACCAACGATTGTCTCTTTCAAGGTTTTCATCATCAGATGTATCAGCGTATGAAATACCTATACTCCATTCACATTTATATTAGCAGTCGGTTGGCCATGAAATAATTTTCTCAAGTTTTTGTAACTAGAACGGAGTAAGGTTGGCACTCATGAAATGTCGTTAATGTCATAACGCCGTTGCCACAACTAATATCAGTTTTTATTACGAAAATGCCGGAAGCGATTGAAAAAAAAACAGGGTTTCAGGAAGTGCTATTCAGAATTAAGGTCCACTTATTCAAATAGTTATACCCTGATATTCTAAAATCCACAATACGTCAGACGGTAGAGAACATATTCAATGTAAGAGAATTTATATAATGTTTTATCTGAATTTAAACGACTCATATTTCAGCTGAATATTTCTACAATCAGAAAGATTGTGAATGAAGAGGATGACAAAGAATTTCCTTCTATTGGGGGACCCAAAAATGTGGTGGCATTTGAGAATTTTATGTTTGAGTGAATTAATGCGAAAAGTTTACTTTAGGATTTTCGATGAATATTATCGTAGAATAAGTTCCCGAAAATTGATTTTTCTATTTTTCATTTGACTTGTCCTATACATTGTAAATGTCTTAAGGTACCAATAAATGCCTAATTGTTATTATTATATCAATGTATTAAGATGAACAGCCACACATATGCGCCAGTAGTCCTATTAATTGTTTATTCATATGAAATTTTTGTTCAAAGGTAAAGTTCATCTTGACTTGAAACTAGCTTTAATTCCTTTTACTTATATTGATGCAAGATGATTTTTTTGAAGAATTTAACATTCTTGTAATTATCTGTTGATTCCTTCGGGAGATATCCATTCCCAACCACTGCATCATATGCATTTCATTTCATTTCATTTTCGGGTTAATATTTTTGAAATCTACAACTGATGTAACGTATTCAAACTTTAGCCAATGAAGATAACGAACATTAAATCTCCTCAAGCTAGTGCATATTATGATATTATATTGATCTCTTGTATTGTCCATGCGAATAACTGGATTTGGTATGCCTTCTGTTTGTATAAACTTCAATTATGTTCGTCACATATTTTCCGAAGATATTCGTCATTGTAATAAAATACGTAATAACAGAAACTTTTACGTAGAATGGTCAACATAGCGTTGATTCAAAACACAAAAATGTTTTTACAAGCGTCATAACCCCACATTTTCGTACTATTCAGAGTAAAATGTGTTAAATTTTCATGGCCAACCGAGTGCTAAAATAAAAATGAATGGAGTTTACATATTTTCTATTTCAGAGTCACTCTTCACTCATTTTATGTTTTTACTTTTTTGAACCTTTGTATATTTTTTTATATTTATTTCTATAATCCAATTTTCTTTTTTGAAGCAAATTATTATCTAAGCTCAGTGCGGGAAACTTGGACCAGTGATTATGTCTCCCGACCATAGCATGGGTCAAGTCTCCTGCACTCCCTCTTTGTCTATTCAACAAATGCCTACTTGGAATTTTTCCAACTATCGTTTAAAAAGCTCATCATTTCTATAAAACAATATTAATCAATGGAAGCAATAAAAAATATATAAAAATATAAAAAATAATAAAATGCACCTATTTAACTATGTAACAAACAAAAATTATTCCATTTCTTACTTCCTAACAACAAAATCACGTTCAACCCTCTTACTCTTGAACTGTTCTAATGGCGGCCAAAATGGAGCCGCCACTAGTTGTACCTTTTTACGAGTTTGTCGCAAGCCAAAGATTATAGAGTTAGGTATAGAGGTTAACCTAACTCTATAATCTTTGGTCGCAAGCTACTTCCGATACCGGCAGCGCGAAATTTGAATTGAAATATTTGAGGTGGTTCAAGTCTCTTACCTGAGCTTCCCGGACCCCCCTACTTTTCAAAAAATTATTTTCGATAGTTTAATTCATTTCGAAAGGACTCTTGTAATTTTTTGCTTAAAGTAACGGTTTTTGAAAATAAAAGTTATCAATAGGTAGGTACGTAGCTGCTGTGAAAACCAGTAGTATAATGGTTCTCAAGTTTCGAAATTTAACACACACTCCATCTTTTAGAGGATTGCTATACACAATTCTGAAATATACTCACGTCTAAAGGCCAGCAGTGCCATCCATGGAAACTGTCCAATTTCTGCTACTTTTCCTCCAGTTACTTTATTATCTGCGAATGTCAATCCGCAATTTTCTTTGAAAGGTTTCCTCCTTCTTATAACTGGGTAATTATCCCTCTCTTCAACAGTTTGTTCCACATTTTCAGTTTTTCCTGGATAAGTTCGATTATCTACTGTATTGTAATCCGGAATATTGAATCTGACGTGTTCAAAAGGTTCCGCAGAAATTGGTATTCTGGTTGTTGTTTTCGGATCGTTGGGATAATAATTGAACACTGGTCTATTCGATATGGAGCCACTCAGGCTTGCATTCCGCGAAAACTCTTGGTTTTCCTCGTATTGAGTACTTTTATCAACGTTTTTAATAACATTTAAATCTTGCACTTGATTCTGTCCTAAATTCTGCTGAAAATTATTTGTTTTTCCGAAGTTGCCCTTGGTACTGTAGTCGAATCTATCTGTTGTGGTTATAAATTCGTACTCGTTCGTTATTTTACTAGTCAAGGGACGATTTTCCAGGATAGGGCAGCATATTTTCTTGCCCCGATTGCACGGATACACTACATAATCGTCGAAATTAATTTGGCAATCGGATGTGGATAGGCAATCAAAGTTGGGCTGGCACACGTTCGTTGGATTTTCTGAGGTACCTGGAAAAGGGAGAATAATCAAACAGAGAGGGGCAATAAGATCCAACTCATGAAAAAGGCAGCTTTCATTTATTTGTTCCAAGTCTCAGTTTGTAGGAAACGTTTTTCGCTGTCATCTTGCAATCAATAGGGAGCTATGGAAACGTTCGTTTTTGAGCAGTTACCGCTAATATACCATTCTACAAAATTACGGAAGTTCAGAAATTTTGCGACCGTTTCAAAAGTGTCCGATTCTTAAGCATAAAATGTTAATTTATGAGAAAGCAAACATTTACTCTCTTATACATCTGAATCGTTTTTTTGAAATTCTTTTGTTCGATACCTTCGCAAGTTTTTCAGAGACAAATAATAAAGAAATATTCATGATAATAATATATATTCAATAACAAGAACAAAAATATTTAAAGAAAGATAATAAAGATTCTTATATGAAAAAAATTGATATTTTGAATAAAAACGGAAATTCATCAGTGAAATAAATCAGAATATGCAACTTGACTTGATTCAACAAAAATACATCTATTAGTGGTTAAATTGATGTGGAAGTTTTTTGTTTCAAAAATTTTAAAAAATTTCGCTGGGGAAAGATTAGCTTGTTCGATCCATTACAGAATTTTTCTTTTCGAAAAACAAATTATTTCAACACCCCGAAGTTACTAATTTTCGAATGTCACTTAAGATATAAGAGAGAAAATTCCTCAGAAGCCTGAGACTGAGACGGAAGTGATTCTGTCAGATCAGATTCAATAAAGAATATTAACATGCTGAACCTAAAATTCAGTTGACTCCGTTTAAAAAGAGAGAACTATGATAAAATTTGAAGAAAAATCCACATTTTCTGATACTTTTTAGGGTTTTCACTCCCAATCTAGCTCTGGAACAAAATCAATTAAAAAAATTGACATAACCGATTTTCTCCTGCGTACATTTTTGTATTTATTTATCAGGAGCTAATCAAGTAGAAAAATTTGTTGCCTGACAATGAACTGAAAAAAAGAAATTAGTGCAGGAATTTACGAAGGAGCAAATCGTTTATTTCAATTTTCAATTGATTTTGTTCCAGAGATTGGGAGTAAAAACTCTAAAAAGTTTCAGAAAATGCAGAATCCTACCAGTTTGAATTTCAATCGATATCCAAAAATCCACAACTTCTTCAAATTAGAAAATTTTATTCAGATTTCACAGAGGATCAATTTTTATTCTGATATGCGCACCCAGCACTCATATTAACATTTCCGATCTTGTTCAAATATTTCATGAAATACTATAGTATGTCATTCTAAAAAAAAATTAGCAAAAATCATTTTATTCAAACACTTTTTCCACTGAAGAACATTGAAAATTCAAAAATACGCGCTCAATATCAGCTTCGTCATCAATGATAGAAACTGCCTTCAATAACACAATTTAGTCCTGAAATCCAAAGACACTGAAGAAGTCAGAATATTGAAAACTTTGACTCTGGACACACTCTCAACGGGGTTACGAATTCGAATAGGTACTTGTATTTCTAGAATGGAAATAGAAATGAAAAGATTCTATAATACTTTCCCCCTACTCAGAAAAAAATTTCCCGATTTGATCATTTTTGAAACATCAAAGAAGCCGCCGGAAGAATCCCACATCAAAGAAGCCACCAGGCTGCCCAATAAAACGATCATCTGTTGACGTTTAATGAGAATGCCGACAAGTTTGATGAACATAAAAACTCTTCAAAATTTGGAACTATTTCTCTATTTTTTGGGTATAATAGGGAATACTCCCACTAATGAAAATGATGTACTTAAAAATGAAAAATAAAAATGGGTATTTAAAATTTAAAGCGTTTCGTTTCTATTGCACAAGTTGGCAGCATCGACTGAAATATGCGTTGATTAGGAAGGACAACAAATACACTATCTTGATGAGATAGACAAAGATGGCTGTCTATGAAGTCTGCGACGAACGAGGAATGTCGTAAAATTTAATGGAATTTTTATGGCCAGGTGCTGTTGAGGCTCGCCAGTGAATACGCGCCTTATGATGGCTGTAAATCAGGAGCTGTTATTTTATAAACAAACCATTATTCTTTTTATATTCTAGTAGACGCTGATGCCAAATCGCAAACTAGAAACGAAGCGATTTAAATTTTAAAACCTCATACTTGAAGAATGGTTTCGAATAGTTTCCGTTGTGCATTTGAAAAATTCATGACTGAAACTCATAATTATTCAGTTTAAACTTGCATATGCTGTGATAACCCAAATTGAGGAGAATTCCCCATTGTACCTTCATTGGTAAGTATTGAATTCATATATTTTGTTCTTTATAATATCAGAAAAATATCGCGAATCAGCAAGTACAACAGAATAATATTGTGGAGGCCCCATTTACGACATTTCCATTTGTCTTGAGGGCTCCTGCTATGCCACTGTACACACCCTTAGGATATACGGATATACCCTGCATGTGAAAAATTGCGTCATTGAAAATAAAATTTAAAGCATATTCTACAAAATAGTAATTAATCAAAATATGAATTTTGTGCGTTAATGGTCACTCACACTGTAAATTATAACAAAAAATGTTTGACTAGACAGGCGGAACCCCTTGAAAACTACCTTTAGCTAATTCAATGAAAAATCACAAAATCATATAAGCTTATAACGGGTCTTTATTATTATATACTAAATCAATACTCAACATTTGACTACGTAATGTTACTCTATGCTGAAATAATGAAGAAAAAACGATCCCTGTTAGATATTTTTCAAGCAATCTTATAATCTTAGTAAGCAATTTTGGTCATGAGTTCATCAGACAAAGACCAATTGTTTTTTGGCGTTCAATATGCTGAAAATATCATGATTTTTAATTATATTTCTGTTGTTTTTCAATCAAACCTATACTAATCGTATTGTGCTGATCTAATGTGAAGATCAAAAAAACATACCAAACATATACATCTAAATAACTAATAATCCAGTAATATTTAATATTCCGAGATGCATATTTTTTGAATAAGTATTTTGGATGGGAATTATAGGACCAAGCATCATTATTTCGATAGTTTTCTATGACATTGGAGAGGAAATAAAATTAGGATTCACCCAAAGAAATTAGAGTCTCTGATTCTGAAAATATAAACATAAACAAAAATAAACAAGGAGAATTAGATGAAATCATAGCAAAATGATTTTTTTACATTCAGAACTATTTTCTATTTCGCAACTGATTCTTTTTGAATTCTGTCAAAAAAGCATTCTTTCCGGATATATCTACTGGAATTAAATACAAAACACTTCAAGTGTGTGAAGATCTGAATGTGAGGTTTGGAGAGAAATGAGGTAATTTTTGCATCATTCGTTGGTTATTCAATGAACTTCCGGTAGGAAATTATGTATGGTAATGAAGGACTTGAACAGTATTCTCAATTTTCTTCTTCAAAATGATCATTTTGAATGAAAATTCAACTACTACTCACATGAAAATAAGGCGAATAGAACTAAACCCACTGTCACGGTCATTTGAGCAAGATTGAAAAACTCACAAAACAAAACAATAGGAGAAACTTGTTCTTCTAAGTTCGACACACATGCGCCGACCGAACTTTCTGTATTATTTCAAAATGACACTTGTTCGGGTTACGAAAGGGTTGATAGCTTTCGGCCCGATCCGACCAAATGAAGTTTTTTCAATGAAAACGTTCTTGAGATAACACAATCAAGGTTGAGGTTATAAGAGTGATTTGACCCACTAATATCCTCTCTCTCGATGTTGATTAAATATCTAGTGGAGATGTGGATAATTATAAATCCTTATATTCGAAATATAAATCCCAACAATAGGTAGATTCAGTGGCGTCCAAGGAAAAGGCAATATGTTGTTATCCAGATTTCGATTTAAGTAGGTATCCATAGATTACAGTGTGCTTTTGTGACTTGTTGATTAAACCGGTATGATTTAATCATATTTTTTCTGAATGCGCAGTCAATTTACAATTCAAGTCTATTCAAGAATTTTTGAGATCCCAGTAGGACTTCAAAGTACAGATGCTCCTTAATATCGGTAACCACAAGATCTCCATAATGTCTGTAATTTTGAGTTTCAATCACAAAACTGGAATATACAGGTTGCTTCATTGGAAAATGCGGATACAGTAAGGGTAGATAGAGGACACCATTGACACCATGGTGCCTTTAAGTAACCTATATTTTATGGATCCACCTTTCTTTTTATTACTATAGGATACAGGATGATTTAGTGGATCTCCTCATTTTTTCAATTAACCTTACACGTTTTTATAATATTTGGCATATAAGTCGATACAAATAATAAAAAAGTCGTTTTTTCCAGGTCTGTCATAAAAAAAATAAATTTGTAAATCTTGAGTCGAAACAACACCCTTATGTCAATATTTCAAAACTTTATCCACAAATTTGGACAGACCGTGAAAAAATGAGTTAAACTGAATGTATTTGGTTCTTCCGCATACAAATTTTTACAATTTATATCTTGAGTCAAATTAAGATGTTTCGTTGAAGAGATGGCAGATTCCTCTACGACATACTATTTTCCGCAAATCGTTTAAGATTCGATAGACACTAATAAATTTTGAGAAAATCGCGAATTATTTTATTCATAAATGTAGATGCTTTGAAATTCGTAATGAAATTGGTTGCGTTACTATAGAAACGTATTAATGTCAAACTTGTCGCATATAAATTTAATTGCTGGTGTTTTCGAAAACAAAACAAATGATAAATGATGATGAATTTTCAATTTCTGGGATTCCTCCACAGCTGGTTGAGTCAGTGAATACTGCTTCATTAGAGTTATTGCCAAAAAATCAAGAGAAAAGTACGTATATACATATAAACGTTTAATGGACTATCGTAAGAGTAAAAATACGAGTTTTTTCTCAGAAAATGTTGTAATGACATATATAATAAACTGATTTTAAAATGTATTCTGCATCCAGCTTCTCAAAATATGAATTAATTTCTTATAGACGACGTGTTTTCAATAATTTATCTAGAACACTAACAACTGTAAGGAAATATCATTTCCTTACAGTAAATAAATGAGTACATATTTACAGTGGGGAAATCTTGACTTTTTCTTTGAGAAATTTTGTCTGGAATGTAAAAATTTCCTAGCGATTTGCGGAAAATGAATTGCCTTCCCCAAATAATACTCTTGCAGATTTATTCCATGAAATCATCAACCTTCTTATTTTCTTTCACTGGATGACAGTTTCATTGAAAAAAGTTACTGGGACTTATTACTATTATTATTATTAATGAATGAGTCCCAAACGCATTTGCAGAAAACAACTTATTTTTTAAAATTTTGTGCCACCTTATATCCGAAACTTTTCGATTTGACAAGTGAAAAATTTGTACGTGGAAACACCAAATAGGTACACTCAATCTAATTTATTTTTTCTGTTCTTCACAAATTTTGTAATGAAATTTCGAAATATTGATACACAGGGTGTTGTTACGACTTGAAACCTACTCACTTTTCAGAGCCGGACCTGGAATGAGAATTTTTGTATTATATTATTCGATAGCACCCCTGATAAATAATATAAGAATCAAATATCAAATCAAAATATTCATAAGATGTAATTAATTGAATAAATGGAGAAAATTATTGTATATTGGTATTTTGGTTGCAAAGAATGGTAGACTCATATAACATAGGTAGGTTATTTAGAGCCACCTTCGTGTCCTCTATTCACCCTAATTGTATGCGGATTTCCTAATGAATCACCTCGTATAAAGATAACCTATAGTCCATTCACTTTTATTTTAGTACTCGGTTGGCCATGGAAATGTGACACATTCCACTCTGTATAGTACGAAAATGTCGGGTTATGACGCTTGTCAAAACATTTTTGGATTTTAAATCAGCGTTATGTTGTCCGTTCTACGTAAAAGTCTCAGTAATTACGTATTTTATCAAAATGTCGAAAATATGTGACGAATATAATTGACGTATATACAAACTGATTGAAGGCATACCGCATACCTAATATATGTAGTTATTTGCATGGAAAATACAAGAGATCAGTTTTTAAATATATTTATTTTTGCTATGGAAGAAAATTGAATTATTGACACATAATATGCACTAGCTTGAGGAGAGTTACTGTTGGTTATCTTCTTTGGCTAAAGGTTGAATACGTTACATCAGTTGTAGATTTCAAAAAAATCAACCCAAAGATGAAATGCATATGATGCAGTGGTAGGGAATGGGTATCTCTGGAAGGAATTAACGAGTAATTACAAGAATGTTAAATTCTCCAAAACAAAAAATCATCTTGCAAGTCAAAATAATCAAAGGAAGTTTCAAGGCAAGAGGAACTTCACCTTAAAACAAAAATTTCACATGAATTAACTATTAACAGGACAACTGGCTCGTATTTATGGCTGTTTAATACTTTGATAGAATAATAATTATTATACAGTACTCCTCAAAATTATGGAACAAATTCATTTTCTCAAAAGAAAAATATTGGCAACAAAATTCTGAAACAGGTTAATTTTTGTTTCACTTTTATCAAATTTTTATATATTTTTGAAGGATATTTGTTGCATCCTGTGTCATCCCCGTCAACCCTCAAAATTTTTTGAATAGGCAAAGTGGGTCATGTGGTACTTTTTTGGTAAAGTCTTTGTATCTTCTTTACAGGCGTGGAGGAAATTTCCAAAAAAAAGTTTTTAAATGAGCCATGACAAAGTGTACATACTGAGAACCGCTTTGGACTAACACATTTAAAAAAAAAAAATTTTTTTCAAAAATTTCTGCACGCCTGTAAAGAAGATACAAAGACCTTGCCAAAAAAATACTACATGTCCCACTTTCCCCATTAAAAAAATTTAGAGGGTTGATGGAAATGGCACAGAGGGTGCAACAAGAATCCTTCAAAAATCCATAAAAATTTGTTAAAAGTGAAACAAAAATTGACCTGTTTCAAGATTTTGTTGCCAAATATTTTTCTTTTGAGAAAATGAAATTTTCCATAATTTTGACTCGCACTGTATATTAAGACAATCACAATGTAGAGGACAAGTTAAATGAAAAATAGAAACATTAATTTTCTGGAACTTAGTCTACAATGACATTATTCATCGATAATCCTGTAGTAACTTTTCGCATTCGTTCCCTAAAATAAAATTCTCAAATACCATAACTTTTTTTATTTGTCATCCTCTTCATTCACAATCTCTCCCTGTTGGAAACATTCAGCTAAAATTTAAGACGTTTAGATCCAGATGAAACATTATATAAATTCATTCATATTGAATATATTCGCTACAGTCTGTTATATTGTAGATATTAGAATATCAGAGTATAACTATTTGAATGAGCGGACCTGAATTCTAAATAGCACTTCCTGAAGACTGTATTCTCCCTTTTTCAATCACTTCTGGCGTTTTTGAAATATTAATTGATATTAGTTGTGGCAACGGCGTTATGGCATTCACGACATCACCTTACTCCGTTCTAGTAACAAAAATTGAGACAATTATTTCATGGCCAACCGAATGCTAAAATAAAAGTGAATGGAGTATTATATAAAAAAGAATTCAAACTGAAAAAATACTAATCAGCATTCGAAATTGATACAATTATTCACTCATTTTTTTCGATTAAATTAAGAACATCAGTTCAAAAATTAAACTATTTTAGGCCAGTTTCTATATAATTGGTCCATGGGCCAGTGTTCGTTCTCAATACCAACATGAGTTCCGCAACTCTAAGGTCCGGTTCAGTTCAGGTTCAAAATTGAACCCAGCCTAAATTTGACAATTCAATTCAATTTTGACAGGTTAAGCTTGGTTTAACGTTGAACTCGGTTTAAACAGGAACTGTACAACCGGGCCTTAAATATCACTTTATGGGCTTTTACTTTCTTAAGTTCGATTTTCCACAGTCACCCTAGATTTTGAATGGACATACAAGTAAACAAAATTCGGGGAGTATATTTCTTTGAGTAAAATTTCATTTAGATCACTGTCTCAAAAGTTAGAAGTCATTTTACGACAGAACCCATTATTGTTCTCGCCACTGTTGAGAAACAAAATGTTTTTTTTAATCACCACCAGACGATTCAATTCATCAGACCAACTGCATGTACTAAATTTCATTTGAATCCCGAAATTCTGTCAAAACTATCGGACACCTACATTTAATATATTGACTAAGTAGATTAGACCTGTAGAATCACCTCCTGAAATATATGAACGTAAAATCCTGGTATATCATACAGAAATAACAAATAACTTATAATGGCCACCACAAATTTATTGGAAATGAGTTATCCATCCCCAGTTTGCTTCACTAAATTCACAAAGATTACCCAACGAAATGAAAATCGAGAACGATTAATCGATACAGTACAGATAAACGGAAATTCCGCCTTACAAATTGCAGGGATCTCCCTATACACCTACAATCACGAAAAATGACTCATCGTAAAGTATTTCCGAAAACAATTGTTGTGTTTTACAATGCTGATATCGCATAGAACATCTTCGCAAATTACGTTCTGAATATTTAAGTCATTTTTCTTGAAGGCCTACTGCAAATGATGATAGGTGTGTTTTTCCCGAAGAAATCCATTACGAACTTAACTATATTTTGAGGTGCGATAAATTGAATAAGAATGCCCAATGCTGGGTGAGCATAGAAGGTCCTACATCGTTCAACTTCCGCAATTGTAATTTAACACTGGTCAAAAATTGGAGTGGATAATTTACTTACTTATCATAAAAGGCTGTTTCATAAATATTTGAAGTCGGAAAGGTCCTGTAGACCTAGAAATGATTCTTTGCCAGCCTTACATGTTCACAAAATGAATTGTATAACTTAGAATTAATTTCTAATGGGTAGAAAACATGGACTAGATCTAGCGTCCTCAATTTCCAGCGTCGTGTAGATCAAAAAGTTTCATTAGGAATCAAGTTTGTCGTAAATTCGAAGCTCAAATTCGAGAAAATTATTTTCATTCGATATTACAGTGTTCTATTATTAGACGTTTCTGGAGAACTGGAGATATTTGAAATCTAAAACTGGGATTATGATATTGTTCGAAATTTTCTACTGAGCTAAAATTTTTTTGGTGCCTGAGCACTTGCGGTTTTACAAGGTGTGAAAATTAATTTAATCTAAAAATTTGTTTTCAATTCTTTCGGTTCTTATATGAATGAGTATTCAATGCTGAATACATTTCTGTTAAAACTATTGTATTCATTCAAATAGTTTTCAAAGTTTCGAAAAAAAAATTGAAATATGAATGAGATATGCGTATTCAGTATTATCTTCGTTATTCCTATATACAAATATCTTAAGCACAAACCGTTTTTACATTTTTGAAGTCGAAGAATATGTTAATATCGGACATTTCCTGAGTTTTGGAAAACTTGCCACAGGTGTTCCAAATGTTGTGTCCAAAACTAGAACCAACCAAATTTTTTATGAAACCGTTGGATTCTGCGAAGAAAAATTTACATATTTGAAAAAAAAACGCAAACAACAGAATTTGAATGAATAAAAAAAAAATTTCAGATAAGATTATTAGATCTGTCACTTGTGAATTATTCATTGTCTATGACCATAGATTATTGATATGAACCAGATTGTATCAATTTGACTCTACGTACGACTTAAATAATTCAGAAAATCCTATGTAACTCATAAATTATTCATTTTAGGGGCATTAACGAGTTAGAACCCTATCATTATTTTTCTTCGCAGAATTTAACGCAATGATAAAAAAATAGGATTCTCTTTTGAAAAACGAAAGTTATGGCAAATCTTGATCCCAATTATTGACACAACATTTTGAACACCCTGAGACAAGTTTTTGAAAATTCAGGAAATCTACAATATTTCCACATTCTTCGTCTTCAAAAATCTGAAAACGGTTTTTGCTCAATATATTTAGAATATTAATAATAAACATAGTACTGAATACGCATATATCTCGGTTTTTTTTTTCAGTTTTTTTTTCGATATTTTGAAAACTCTTTGAATGAATACAATCATTTCAACATGAATGTATTCAGCATTGAATACTCAAACATATCAGGAACGGAAGAATCGAAAAATTATTTCTTCAACAAATTATTTTCACTTCTTATATAACCGGAAGTGCTCAAGCTTAAAAAATATTTAAGCTCGGAAGAGAATTCCACTCAATATCATAATCCCAATTTTCAGATTTCAAATATGTCCAGTTCACAGAAACGTCTAATATGCACTCGAACTTAATTTCCACCAGTGGCGTTCGTACGTAATTTGACCTACCTATTTTGGCAGACATTGATGATACGCCACAGATTTTTCCTGAAATAAAAATTATATTTGAAATTCCCAATCCTTTCTTACCAAAGTTGAACACTTGACTTTTTTCAATCCGATTCACAGCAACACTACAAAAGAAGGAATTTTGGGTAGTATTCCTGAATAGTTCGCTATTGAATGTATTCCATAATTTTTGGGGATCATGCCTTGTTTTTTCTCAAACAAAGATCTAATTCAAATTTTCTGTTTTGCTTATTGGTTCCTAAGTTTCGCCTAGCGTGGTGTGAAGAATAATATAGTTCCCTGAGTGCCAAAGCCAGAAAAAACATGCCTGTTTCAATGAGATTATGACATGTCATAGCTCTCTTTATTTCCATTTTATATTTATAACAACATTCATAACTTTATGGGACCGTGCCGAGTCCTGTTGGGAGCTTCATGCTCTGTTACTGTTCGGCAAATACAGCAGCATGAAGGTGGTAACACATCGAATCAGCAGATCGGTAGTTAGCAGCAAAAATTAGAGAGTAGAAAGATTGGAAACGAGGCGACTAAAGCGATGTGAGCGCCATCTGTAGGTCAAGCGTGTTTTTAAGTCGCTAGGACTGTGCCCATGGCAGACACATATGAAATTTTGTGAGATTTCAGATGTCCATTTTGATCAAAGAGGTTTTGAATGTTTTGATTCTCGTATCGTTTTTGTTTATCTAGCTCGTTCTAGTTGCTGATTATTGAAGTTTTCTGTCTTATTTCTTAGTGAAAACACCAAAATATTGTTCGAAAATTATTGAATGGTGTGAAATTGTGAATCAAATAATAACATGGATTTTCCGAGATTAAGTTTTTCACTCAGCTAAGCAAAATGGAAGCGTAATAAGTATTAATATTCATAACATGTGAATCGGTCATTCATCGATTGTAATTTTCATTGCTCCGAAGTGGATAAAACTACACCATATGCAGTTAACATTTCACTGCAGGTCAATTGAGAACTGTTCATCCAGTTGTTGTATGCAGAAAGCATCCCTTGCATGAACGGCCCATTAAGGGTAAATTATGACCTTTATAGGTCCATTCAATGATTCTCAATTGCTACTCTTTCAATATATTCAGAAATGCAGAGGTTTTATTGATTTCAAATTGGGAACCGTGTGACTGTCAAATTGTTGTTTGGAAAGTCAAAGTTTTATGAAACCTGCTGTGAGTTTTTTGCCCACTCAGTAATCAATTTGTATATTGTTGCATAAAGAGACCATATCATAAGGAAATCATAAAAAAAGCACCAAGAAACTATACTATGATGTTTTCTATGATGGCATATTGAATACTGGTTCATAATATTATAATTTGTAAGTTTATTAATTCAAAACAACCTTTTGCACGGAAATAACACCTTTGACGTAAAGCAGATATTGCATATATACTTCATTCAATTTTATTTTAGCAGTCGGTTGGCCATGGAAATTTGACACATTTCACTCTGTATAGTACGAAAATGTGGGGTTATGAAGCTTGTCAAAACATTTTTGGGTTTTAAATCAACGCTATGTTGCCCGTTCTACGTAAAAGTTTCTGTTATTACGTATTTTATCACAATGTCGAATCTCTTCGGAAAATATGTGACGAACATAATTGAAGTTTATACAAAATGTTTGAAGGCATACCAAATCCCGTTATTTGCATGGAAAATACAAGAGATCAGTATAATATCATAATATGTACTAGCTTGAGGAGAGTTAATGTTCGTTATCTTCTTTGGCTTACATCATTTGTAGATTTCAAAAATATTAACCCGAAGATGAAATGCATATGATGCAGTTGTTGGGAATGGGTATCTCCCGAAGGAATTAACAGATAATTGCAAGAATGTTAAATTCTTCAACAAAAATCATCTTGCATCAATATAAGTAAAAAGAATTAAAGGAAGTTTCAAGTCAAGATGAACTTCACCATTGAAACAAATTTCACATGAATAAACAATTAACAGAACAACTGGGGCGTATTTGTGGCTGTTTATCTTAATACATTGATATAATAATAATAATTAGGTATTTATTGGTACCTTAAGACATTTATGTATAGTACAAGCCAAATGAAAAATAGAATAATCAAAGAACAGAAAATTTCCAACTCGAAGTGTGATGGACAGACTATCTGAGCTGCAGTGAAGAAACTGAAATAGAATGAATTTTTTTTTTGAATTTTTGTAATTCACTAGGCTGAAGGACTTCGGTAGATGGCCAATAAAGAACAGTTATTATTATTATTAAGACATTTACATTGTATAGGACAAGTCAAATGAAAAATCCATTTTAGGGAACTTATTCTCCGATGATATTTATCGAAAATCCTATAGTAAATTTTTCGCATTACTTCACTCAAATAAAAAGTTCTCAAATGCCACCACTTTTTCGGGTCTCCCAATAGAAGGAAATTCTTTGTCACCCGCTTCATCACCAATCTTTCTGATTGTGGAAATATTCAGCTGAAATATAAGTCGTTTAGATTCAGATGAAACATTATATAAATTCTCTTACATTGAATATGTTCGCTACCGTCTGACGTATTGTGGATTTTAGAATATCAGGGTATAACTATTTGAATGAGCGGACCTGAATTCTAAATAGCACTTCCTGAAACCCTGTCTCTTTTTTCAATCACTTTCGACATTTTCGAATTTTCGTAATAAAAATTGATATTAGTTGTAGCAACGGCATTATGACATTAACGACATTTCATGAGTGCCAACCTAACTTCGTTCTAGTTACAAAAACTTGAGAAAATTATTTCATGGCCAACCGACTGCTAAAATAAAATTGAATGAAGTATACTTTTGTGTCCTAGTCAAAGCTATATTTATAAATTTAAATTTTTGTGAATTTTTATAAATTGCAAATAAAAATATAGCACATCCAACGGCGTTTTTCATTGATATCAATTGATTTCAAACAATGTTCAGATCAAAGGTAATATCCTGATGATGACGAAACAAAACCACTTTTGTTTTGTCGCTCAGGATGTTTGTTTTCTGATGGCAATAAAGTCGATACTGAAATTTAATATACAAGGAATAGAATTCGAATTTCGCGCCCCTTAATTATAAAAAAGAAATTGTTATTAAAAGGTTTTTTTGTATTCACAGTTACAGTGACTCTGACGAGACAGTGGCGACAATTGGAAATTTAGCAAGAATATGGCGGCTTAGACGCCATATTCGACGACAGATTTCAACGCTTTGATCTCTAATTCGGAATGCGGATTGGCTCACGTCACGTCACGTGACCAAATCCGCCATATTCTTGCTAAAACGATGAAAAATGAGACCACAATTGTTGCCACTGTCTCGTTAGAGTCACTTTATTGTTTATAGTGCTTTTTCAGCGCCATCTCATTGTCAAGCGTGTTTTCACTGACCAAAATGTAGTCGGTCTTAAGTACTAGAGATATGAGCGCGTTTCCTTTCTTTCTACTCTATAATCTTTGGTTAGTAGTTAAGGTCAGTAGGGACTTTCCTTTAATGGAGACTAAACATTTATTGGCGGATCTAGTCGATATATTACAACGGGTTTCGTATACATGAATAAATAATTCTATCATCGCTTTAGGGGCCAATTTGACAGTTTCATGATATCAAGATTAAAACCCCTCAATAAGTAGCACCACAGAATAACTCATAAGAACAGTGATTTTTTTTATTAGTCTATGAGTGTGAACGAAAAAAATCTACAATAAATTTCTTCAATAGCATCATGAATCATCCAGTGGCGAACAATAATGTAATATGTATCTTATGGAGCAATTTGCTCCTAATTCGTTATGGTCGAAGGAACACAATCCTGTTGTCATCACAATTCTCTGCATTCTAAACAGCTGAGGAACCATTCATCATTGCAGTACTTCAAAACTGTCAACGAGAAATATTGTCTAGTATCCAATCCATGAAATAAGCAATCCTTGTGTAAACTCCAGGGTTTCCTTCAGCTCCACAATTACGAGGTCCAAAGGAAGTAATTCCTTGTTGCACATACTTGGGTTCGCCCAGATAAGCTGCTGCGATTTGCAGTGGACCACCGCTGTCTCCGCCACAGGAGTCTTGTCTATTTCTTCCACCAGCGCATAACTGTTTGTGAGTTATGGGCGCTGCATTTTGATAAACTCTTCTGCATTCACTTCTTTCGATGTATGGAATTTGGACCTTCAGTAGGGTGGGGCTATTTCTGCCTAAAAAAATTTTTTTATCAGTTTTGGCCGGATTGGTCTGGGAAGAACAACGAAGAAGAAATGGACGAACCACCAGTAGACGACAAAATAGAGAAACCAACTTCTCCATTTGAAATAAAAGAGATAATCAGAAGCTTGAAAAATAGAAAAGCTCCCGGAAGTGATAAAATAACGAATGCTATGTTGAAGAAATTACCTAGAAAAGGTATAGCTGTTCACAAATATTGCGAACGGTATAATGAGGACTGAACACTATCCGAAAAAGTGGAAAAGTGCAAGTCATCGTGTTCAACAAACCAGGCAAAGATAAAAAATTCCCCCAAAACTACAGGCCGATAAGTTTATTGTCCGCCCTAGGAAAAGTAGTAGAAAGGGTAATCGCTAGGAGGCTTACAGAAGAAACTGAAAATCTGAATCTCATTCCAACAGAGCAATTCGGATTCAGAAGAGATCACTCAACTGAACAGCAATTACTGAGACTCACAGAATACATAACAGAAGGATTCCAAAATAAACAAGCAACAGGTCTTGCACTACTAGATGTCGCCAGAGCATTCGACAGAGTATGGCATGAAGGATTGATTTACAAAATGAGATATGCTGGATATTCAATGAAACTATGCAAGTTGATTAGGAATTGTTTGAGGAACAGAAGATTCTACGTGAAAGTGGAAGGAGAAAACTCCACAACCAGATATATGGAAGCAGGGGTGCCTCAAGGGTCAGTACTTGGGCCGTTACTGTATAACATATATATTCACGATATACCAAAATCTCCAAGGACTATGCTATATGCCGACGACACTATATGCCGACGACACTATATGCCGACGACACGGGAATCGCAATTCGACATTGCAAGCCAGAAATCATAGAAGGAAAATTACAAGAAGCTATAGATGAAATAAATGACTGGTGTATTAAATGGAAAATAAAGCTCAACGGACAAAAGAGACAAGCGATATTACTGCAGAAGAGGAGACTAAGAACTACAACAAATCTAGAGGTAGATGGAGAAGAAATCGAATGGAAAAACGAAGCGAAATATTTAGGTATCACCCTAGACAAAGGTCTAACTTGGAGAAGCCATATCAAACAAGCCGTTGATAAAACCAAGGCAGCGATGAATATGCTCTACCCGCTGATAGGTAGAAAGAGCCACATGTCAAATGAGACAAAATTGAAAATAATCAAAGCCGTTGCTAGACCGCAACTGACTTATGGATCAGGTGCTTAGGGATTCGCGGCAAAGAGCCATATACAAAGAATTCAGGCAACAGAAAACAAGCTACTACGATGTGCCTTGGTTTGTCAGGAACAAACAGATATATCGAGATTTGAAGTGGGAAACCATCATCGAATTCATGAAGAGGAAAGCTGAAAAGTTATTCGAAACAGCGAAGGAACATCCAAACGAAGAACTCGGGAGACTAGTGGACTACGATCCGGAGGAAGACAGAGGAAGAATGAGAATTTACAAAAGGAGACCGCGAGATCAATTGAGGAGAGATTAAAATGAGTACGGAAACTTATTAAAACTATACTAAGAAGAGATATCCGAAATGGACGAACATGAAAACCCTAGCACGACAAGAAATTAACCGATTAAGGGATAAATGGTTTATAGGCAAATGCCCGGAACCAATGTAAAGCAGGTTAGGTTTAGTGGGTCGCGAACTCAGGAGAGTGAGTAACCCCACAGTCTTCCCTAGAAATGGGTTCCTCTGGGCGAGAGATAGAGCCCCGTGTTTTCACGGTTGCAGATTCCCCCTGTTATAAAAAAAAAAGTCTGGGAATTTTATGTTATCGCCATATCCACGTTTTTCCTCTTTCTCGACCTTCTTTTTTAAATTTCTAAATCCAAAGTGGGCAGTGTGTTTTCGAAACGCCTTAGCACTAATTTTGTTATCATAATCTACCTAATACGAAGATTTTCTTTATAAAATGTAAATAGGAAACAAATTTCATTCAAATATCATATATCTCTTCAACATCTCACCTGTTTCAGTTGCTCCAAATCCTGTCACTATAACTTGACGGGAACTGAAGTTATAAGCTGCTAATTCAGCTGTTACTGGCAGGCAAACTGGTGCAATATTAGCTGAAATAAATGGATTATATTTTACATGGTTTTTGAAGGAGACCAATGTTGAAGAAAATAAATATTAGTAGTTTGTTGAATATCGAGCTCTTCACAACGATAAGAATGAGGAGTATTGGATCCTAATAAAGCATCAAAAAAGTAAAGTTAAACGATTTTAGGCCATAATCGAAGACTGCTGCCATTAACTGAAAGTTCTTAGGGCCCTCAACATGGTTTTTTGCAGAATACCTAGTTTGAGACTCATGAACACCGATAAAACGACTGCCAAGATCAAAACTACTACACTAAAGCCAGAAATTGAAAGCGGTAGTATTAATGATGAATTCAAATTTTGTTTGGTGACGTGTTGATCTATACTCCATTCAAATTTATTTTAGCAGTCGGTTGGCCATGATATAATTTTCTCAAGTTTTCGTAACTAGAACGCAGTAAGGTTGGCACTCATGAAATGTCGTTAATGTCATAACGCCGTTGCCACAACTAATATCAATTTTTATTACGAAAATGCCGAAAGTGATTGAAAAAAGAGACAGGATTTCAGGAAGTGCTATTTAGAATTCAGGTCCGCTCATTCAAATAGTTATACCCTGATATTCTAAAATCGGACCACAATGCGCCAGACGGTAGCGAATCAATATAAGAGTATTTATAAAATGTTTCATCTGAATCTAAATGACTTATATTGCAGCTGAATATTTCCACAATCAGAAAGATTGTGAATGAAGAGGATGACAAAGAATTTCTTTCTATTGGGAGACCCATCAAAAAAGTGGTGGCATTTGAAAATTTTATGTTTGAGTGAATTTATGCGAAAAGTTTACTACAGGAATTTCGATTAATGTCATCGTAGAATAAGTTGCAGAAAATGGATTTTTCTATTTTTCATTTGACTTGTCCTATACATTGTAAATGACTCAAGGTATCAATAAATACCTAATTATTAATATTATATCAATGTATTAAGATGAACAGCCACAAATACGTGCCAGTTGTCCTGTTAATTGTTTATTCATGTTAAATTTTTGTTCAAACGTGAAGTTCATCTTCACCTGAAACTTCGTTGAATTTCTTTAACCTACATTGATGCAAGATGATTTTTGTTAAAGAATTTAATATTTTTGTAATTATCTGTTAATTCCTTCGGGAGATACCCATTCCCAACCACTGCATCACATGCATTTCATCTTCGGGTTAATATTTTTGAAATCTACAACTGATGTAACGAATTCCAACTTTAGCCAAAGAAGATAACGAACATTAACTATCCTCAAGCTAGTGCATATTATGATATTATACTCTTGTATTTTCCATGCAAATAATTGGAAATGGTATGCCTTCAATCAGTTTGTATAAACCTCAATTATGTTCGTCACATATTTTCCGAAGAGATTCGACATTGTGATAAAATACGTTATAACAGAAACTTTTACGTAGAACGGACAACATAGCGCTGATTTAAAACCCAACATTTTTTGACAAGCTTCGTAACTCCACATTTTCGTACTATACAGAGTGGTATGTGTCAAATTTCCATGGCCAACCGAGTGCTAAAATAAAAGTGAATGGAGTATATAGAGTGGAATTATATTTTTTCAATCAAGAACTTAAAACGAAAACGCTGAAACCCGTCAATTGATTTTTAATTACCCTCACTTTCTATCAATTAATAGTTTCTCAACCAATAACTAAACATGGCGAAACACGTTAATTGAGTTTTTGTTATATTTATTTCCGGGAAATGAAATTTAATATTTTCCTCCAACCCCTCAGTCGCAATCCATTCAACTTTCGGTTTTCAATTGGAAGCATTTGAGCTCGTTGGAGAGCTCTCGGAAAATGGAATAGTACCAAAATCGTTGTTTTTTTATGTGTGTAAAACTCAAAAGTCTCTTGACTTAAATTATTAATATTTAATTTAAAAAAACAAACATTTTTATGGGATTCCTCTTTTCCATTTTCAGTTATTGGTTGGATAAATAGTTTTTATTTTTTTTTTGCACGCTTATGCCCCTGTATATCCTGGGTCTGGCCGACCTGAAGGGTATGAGCCCTAACCGACTGCTTCACTATGGAAGTGTTTGTGTACGTTCATTTACAGATGAAGTTATCTATCCGTTTCATAAAGAAAAAAAATAGAAGATGGATTATCAGATGAAGTCATACCTACGAAGTTCAATCTCGACCCTAATCGAATGAGGCCAATATCGTTAGTGAATGACGTCCTATTGTATCCAGGATGAACAATCAACCTTTCAATCGCGACATCCTGAACAGGAGGAGCACAGGTAGTCCTATTCTTGACTGTCTCACAATCTCGCTTAGTTCGTAAGTCATGCTCTCCAACTCTGACGCCAAGTCTATAATATCAAAGAATCCGGGAATTATTCAATATATTGATGAAAATATGCCTACCATCGTAGGCACACCTACATTATTACTGGGGGTAGGTAATCATACAAATCATAGTTGTCGTTGAATATATAAACAAATTTCCAGATTTGAACCGATTTAGACACACCATCATGATATCCCATATTGCGTACCCGTAAAAACGAACAGATCTACCTAAAGAGTTGAATTTCTCGTGGTAATTTTCTAAAAAAAAAAACTGAGAACAAAACAAAAAAGAGTTACTTTATCGAGAACTACTCTTTGTGATTCCGAAAAAATATTCAAAATCATTTATTTTATTACGCTTACTCAAAAAACCTGTTCAAATGAAACCATATTTTGAATCAAATTCACAATGCTAAAACTATGGCATCCCGGACTTTTTCATAGATTTTTTCGAGCTTTAGAAAATGTGCACCCTTACAGTTTACTCAGAAAAGAAGGGGATTATTCCGACGTTTTTTATTGAGAAATGCCCCTCAAGAGTAACAAGGTCCAGTGAATAACTGTGCGATCCACATACGACTTTCGTCATAGACAGCAGTTGTTTCTGACACTCGTACTTCTTGAGAAATATGATGATCATGGTCTAGGGATAGACACCCTTTTCGTGATTTGACTTGAACCGACTCTTTCGCAGACGGCAGATCTACTTGAAAAAGAGTATTGAGCCAAAATGAAAAGCATCTATCAACCTGCAAAGAATCGCGATCGCAACTTTCCAACAATAACCTAAAAAACGAAATACATATGATTACAAAAACAGCAAATTCATAAACATTCGCACTGACAGTTGGATTCAAACACACATCGCTCGCTTTAGGATGGCCATGCTTTTATGCTTTGGTCTAGCAAAGTTTAACTTAACTGAAGAGGTAAACCTCGGCGTATGTGCCACTACATCCGATAAAACTCCAGAGGTGTGTGGGCTCCAAGTTCTCAAGATAAATAAACGCTACGTGGATGGGCGGCTTTATATTACCGAGTGGTCGGTCG
The DNA here is from genome assembly GCF_907165205.1 of Coccinella septempunctata. Taxonomy (NCBI): domain Eukaryota; kingdom Metazoa; phylum Arthropoda; class Insecta; order Coleoptera; family Coccinellidae; genus Coccinella; species Coccinella septempunctata. The sequence goes on along the minus strand of NC_058190.1, from coordinate 3,515,852 downwards.
AGTGGTGGGGACTAGATGTCATAGGGAGACTCACGCTTAAATTAATTTGTTGCCAAAATATGTTACTTTTCAACTTGCAACTATTCGTTGAAGGAAGATGCATCAATGAGCATTTTTCGTCAGGAATAAAAGTCGAAGATGAGGGTCATATTCTTTCGTATATTGATATGTTGACGTTCGAAGAGAATGCGGACAAGCTTGATAAACATAAAAAACTCTTGGAAATAGGGGATCACACCTTATATCATGTTTTTTACTCAAATTTTGTACTTCCCTATTCTTTTAGGTATAATTGTTTAAATTTATATGTTTTGTTCATTATATCATAAGAGAAATTCGGCAGATATTAGAGGTGTTTGTCTAGCTAGAGTATATTAGAATAGACACCAGAGCAGGGCATTCATACCACTACCCCTTTTTCCTTATATTTTGAAAGCAATTTTGAAATATTCAAAGAATATAGAGACTCTATAATCTTTGGAAATATTTATGAGCTCAACTGGCTTAGTGTAAGGGAGAAGTAATAAGATTTCTCAATCGAAGTAATGAGGAAGGAATTATTTAGACTTACATTGGATATTTCAGTTCCGTTATACAATGGGCTGCAGTCAATATATATCTATTGTTGATAATAGAACCCCCGCATCTGAACTCTGGTCCATTTGCTGAAATAAATGCATATACTCTTTTAATGATTAACTAATTAATAATCAATGATCAAGGCACAACATCATTCCAGATATACTAACTGACAGAGAAACTGCAACACATAGAAGGAGCTGTTTAAATTTCAAATTTTTTTTGGTGAAACATAGATAGTATAGCAAGAATTATATGATTAAAATTTGGAAAAGAAATCGTGAAGGTTTTTTCATGAAAACATTTTTTGTTACTTAAATATTGTAGTCGTTTTTTGCAATTTTTTTAAAATTTTACAACAAACCAGCTGTTCGAGGAGATCCAAAGTCGATGTTTAGTTGTTGTTAAAATGCACGTGTACGCAGAATTTATCGCCAGCTAAGTGAATTTGAAAGAGGTCGAATTATTGGCGGGGTTGTCATTTCGAGAAATCGCTAACCGTATGAACAGAAATCCAACTACTGTTATGAGATGTTGTCAAGCGTGGTTTGATAATGCACCGGACGTTGAAGGGACACAAATGAAGTTCAAGATCGGCGTTTAAGACTTATGGCCATTAGAGACCGATTTTCGATAACTCGATCTTTGGCTAATGAGTGGTTAGGAACAAGGCCATCCTTAAACTGTCCGAACGGTTTACCTGTTTCGAATTGGGTTGTGAATTCTAGGTCAATCTGACATATAGAAATTAATTTAATTATCTCACTTCTTCTGCTTTTGTTTTTTTTTATTTCAGATAAAATTTTCTGCTAACTTGGGAAAGACTCCCTGGATGATGAATTTTTGTAAAGCGAGATGGCCTTCAATATCAAATATTTAGCAAATTGTTTCATTTCTTGCAATCCAGAGAGAAAGAATTTTTTACTGGGGGTTGTTGCCTAAGCTCTTGTATCATAGGCCAAATTGTATTGTAGCGGCGTAATTGTACCCATGGTAGAAGAATACCTCATCTCACCATGGTAGTACCAGAGGTAGCCAAACGATGGCATCACTGCTCTCAACGGTTGCGATCACAGGGTAGCATACATGTCTATTACGGTGCAGCATACGCCAAACGATGGCGCCACCGGCGACGCACTACTCTATACCTTCGACGTAACCGGCGTTTATAGCAGGCAGGAACTACGACCCTACCAGTATCGCACTGAACGTTAACATTAAACGGTAATATCTTGGAGTGGGGGTCTGAAGTCAAATACCTAGGAATAACCCTGGATAGCAAACTTCTGTGGAATAAGCATGTTGATAATGCTACTGGCAAAGCTACAAGGGCTCTGATGGCGTGCAGACGTCTATGCGGCAGGAATTGGGGCTGTAACCCAAAAATACTGCGATGGATGTACGTCATGATTGTAAGAACTATAATCACATATGGGGCAGTAGCCTGGTTTGCTAAGGCAGGTCAGGTAAGTACGAGGAGAATGCTCGACAGAGTACAAAGGCTTGCCTGTGTGTGCATCACAGGAGCCATGAGGACGTGTCCAACTAGGGCGCTTGAGATCATCACAGACCTCACACCTCTACATCTAGTGATTGATAGGGTAGCTCATGAGGCCATCCTCAGATTATCTAAGGAAGGAACAGGTAACGAGAGAATCAAGAGTCAGAGAGTTTGGTCCTCCCTGAACGACTACATCTCATCTGCAAACCTTCCTAGTTACTTAATGATTAAGAAAGTAAGCATTGAGAAAAATTTCAGTACAATGCTAAGTGAAAGAAGAGATTGGGAACGGGAGTACACCGCCTACAATCTTAAAGAAAATACATTAAAATGGTATACAGATGGTTCTAAAACCGCTACAGGAGCTGGCGCTGGGATTTATGGGCCAAGTACCAAGTGTGCACTATCGTTAGGCTCCTGTACAAGCGTCCTTCAAACGGAAATACTGGCAATCGAAAGATGCCTAGATGTAAATCTAGAAAGAAACTATCAGAAGTGTGATATAGCTATTCATACAGATAGTCAAGCTGCCGTAAAGGCACTGAGCTCCTATGTCATCGATTCAAAGCTGATTTGGGAGTGCCGGAATAAGCTCAATGATGTAGGCAAGAAGAATAGGGTCTCTTTAATCTGGGTTCCCGGTCACTCGGGAATCGTAGGAAACGAGAAGGCCAATAAACTTGCCAATGAGAGCGCACAAACGCCACTCACTGGCCCAGAACCCTTCTGTGGTATAGGAAAATGCACCTACAAGAAGGAGTTTATGGAGAAGGAGAAAGCCGAAAGGGAAAAACTCTGGCGGAATCTCCCAGGAATGGATCACTCCAAAAAGTTCCTTCGGAACTTTGAAACTGCTAGATCCAAAAAATATCTGGATCTCAGTAAGAACCAACTACACCTACTCACTGGCTTTCTCACAGGACATTGTCGCCTAAAGAAGCATCTGTTGAGAATGGGTTTGTCGGACACTGACGAGTGTAGATTCTGTGGGGAGGAGGAGGAAACTCCTATTCACCTGGTTACGGAATGCTTTGCCATTGCAAGCCAAAGGAAAGAGTGCTTTGGACGAGAAACTTGTAGGAGTGGGGAATTATCCTCGTTGAAGCCGTCCCAGATATTGGATTTCATCAGATCTCTGGATCTGGAAGGCGAGCTGTAAAGGGCGCGATGAAAACAGCTCTGTTAGGGGGCACAATAGACCTTAAGGTCGCAGTGAACTGTAACCCCTTCTCACTATATACTATCGCACTTGAATCATTTAATAATTCCAATTATAGTGGATATAGTACTAAAAGCTCCTAAAATAGGTAATCTACTCAGTGAAAAAGGTGGTTTTTTATTTTAAATTTCCCTAGAATATATATAAATTTTGATACTCTTTATAGTCTTTAACAAAAAAATATTCACACAATTCATTCTTGATATACCGTCTCTCAAAATATGAGAATATAGAAGAGCCAAAAACCAGAAAGTTGTTTCACTGAGGCATCACTTCATTCTCGAAGAAATTGGAGTTTGGTGTGCTATCACCCAGATGCGAATTGTTGGATCTATTTTCTTCGCTGGAAGTTCAACAAAAAAACGTTGTGAATATTGAACTGATGTTGCCGATACTTGATGAAAATCCATAATTGATCTTACAACAGATTATGCCATTTTCACAGAATGAGTTTTCAAACCACGACACGTGTTTCGCTATCACAATAGCATCTTCAGGTTGGTAAAAGTAAACAGTCTACCCCCATAACTCCAGCAGTCAAATGTCATGGCAAATGTTGTGAATTCAAAAAATTTAGGGGGTTGACCGAAAATAAAATGAAGAAGTAGGAAAAGGTAAGGTAGTTAGTTATCTTTAAATCTTTCATTGAAGTAATTCTTATCAGCTAAAGAACATTCATTCATCCCGTAACCGGGAATTAATTTACAAAAAATAAAAAAAAACGGTGCGAACAGACTTATACTTTCTTAGGGCTAATTGCGACTGTGTGCCCTCCTGTGACTGAAGAGACCCAACCGTGATCTACAGATCCTTCCACACTATTGGATAGTCACCAACCAGATCTGGCCGCCGCTGTATTCTTCTCAAGTCTCCATCATAACTGTGTACCAAAGGTCTCCACTGATCTGTCTAACGCTAGTTGTTCCCAGTTATGATTGGCATTGACTGATTTTAGGGATTGATGTAGTAAATCCTTAAAACGCTTATACTGGCCTCCTGGTTTCCGGACTCCCTCTGTGAATTCGCCATACAGAGCTATTTTGGGGAGTCTTGCATCTTGCATCCTCAGAATGTGGACGCTCCATCTGAGTCGGGCCGTCGTTACTTTAGTCTCAATTGACTTCTGCATTTGAAACTTTGTGGAACCATCTAAAGTGCATTATTTGTCTTAGATCACGTTGTTGCGTTTGTTCAAGTTCTTTAATATGTCGCCTGTAGGGCATCCAGCTTTCGCTTCCGTGAAGAAGCGTTGGGAGGACCACTGCTTTGTAAACAGCTGCCTTGGTCTTCAGATTGAGGTCATGATTTTGAAATACTCTGTCCTTTGGCTACCAGAATGCCCGTGATGTCGAATTGATAAGGTTGTGTATTTCCATGTCTAGGTTAGCCCTAGTATTTATGAAGCTACCCAAGTATTTGAACTGCTTGACCTGTTCTAGATTTTCATTCTCCAGGCTGATATCTGTTTGAAGGCTTTCTGGAGGACTTACCAGGATTTCGGTTTTGTCGACATTGAATCTATATAAGGCCTTAACTTTCGTATATATGTTTAAAGGTGTCCAACATTATCTGTAGATCCTCTGAGCTGCTAGCGATAAGTGATAAACTTTGTACGGGTTTTTGCTCTGAGGCGCTGAGCTAAAAAACAGCAGAATAAAAAGAGACACCGGGGGGAACTAACAAAATAAAAATAAAAGGATTCCAGAGAATATTAAATCATGGTTACATCGGTAGAGAAGCTAATAATGTTGCTTCAAGAAATTAGTCCTCAATTACCTAGACGTACTAGGCTGTAGAATTTTGAAGGATGATGTTCTCTGATCTTTGACTGAACGTAATTTTCTCACTTCATGTCTCCAAAATTAAAATATATAAAGTTATTTGAAGGTTTACCTCCACCCACCTGAAGATGCTGTTGTGATAAATAATATATAAAAACTCCTTTTGTGTTTTATCACAAATCCTCGCTACTTAGTAATTGAAAGTGTGATAGGTACTTAATACTCACTTAATCTGTAAGACAATAACGCCATCCAAGGAAACTCGAATAGTCCTGTCTGGTTCCCGTTTATTATCCTTTCATCCGTGCTCAACCGTCCGCAATCTTCAGGAAGCAGTCTCAGATTCCTGTGGGATGAAACATCGGGAGCTTCTGGGTCCCCATCGCCGCCTCCGCCAGAACTGGACCCCACCAAGCGTGCAATTTCGCCAGGATCTGAAGGACAGCACACTTTTATGTTCGTCTGCTCGAAGCCACATTGGTAACTCCTGATCAGATCGGCGTTTTCTCGAGACAACGGTCTGGGAGCGTTCCTCAAGAATGTGACTAGTGGCTGACAAGAGTAGATGCCTACACATGATCCATAACCTCGGAATGGTGTGTTGCAACCATCGTCGTCAATCGCCCATTCTGAAATCGGAGGGGAAATGAGAAAATGTATGGAAGAGAGATTGAGTACTATAAATGTTCTTCGTGCTTTGCCAATCACGCAATCTTTTTGAGGTCCTAAAAAATCAGTAGGTAGGTAGTAGAACATGACTGGTTCTTCTTTTTATAGACCCCTGAAGAAGCTTCACAATGGAAGCGGAAGCTTAGGTACCAATCAAGAGTAAAACCAATTAAGACCTTCTTTTGGACTCCCAAAAGGTGCTTTTACCTTTTCTGAATCCGTACTGACTAAAGGCCAACAGACCATTTTCCTAGAAAATGGTCTGATATAACCTTCTCAAGGATCTTAGAAGAGATTGGCACCAAGGAGATCGAACGATAATTATTTGGATTGATTTTTTCGCCTTTTTTGTAAACTGGTATCACCTTCTGACATCCAGAATGACTAAAAGGAATATCAAATAAAAAATAATGTATATGAAATCGAGAATTACCAAATCAAGAACAAACATAGTATGACCGAATAAAAAATGATTACTGCCGTCAGGAAGAGCAGTCCTATTTATCAACATTTTAGTTGACAAAATTCATGCTGTATTAATCAATTTTACGGTGTTTTTGTAGACGGAAAAACAACATCGAATCCAGGATGACACTTTTTCTTCGTTCTAAATAATTACGGCGGATTAACAATGGAAATTTCAACTTAACGGATCTTGAATTTAATTACTCAATTCTAAGAACACTGAAAAAATGTTGGAACGAAACGGATATTCTACGTATCCGAACTAAAATTGAAATTTTCATCAGGTGGGAGTTGCATAGCCTCAATCCGAAAAAAATAGCGGCATCTAAAATGAAACCTGATTTTTATCAAAAGTATCGAGTATCATTACAATTTCCTACGTTGTAACGTGGTCACCTCGAAGAAAACTTATCTCGAGCGCCAGCTATTCTTTTCGCTAGGAAGAATAGCAAACCTACCAGAGTAGCTGCTAGTCGGAGACAGAGTTCGCTGTTATCTAGGGTGGTAGCGATAACGAAGTAGTCAAAATCAAATTATGTACTAGTTTATTCACACCTTCGGAAACTGGTTTTATATACAACGGAAATATGTGTAGGTATGAAATATGAGCGAATCGATCAGCAAACATACATTCGGGAAATTCGATCCGATCACGAGCACTTTATAAAGTTTATACCGGGTACAGTGAAAAATCAAAGGTTGTTCAATAAAATGCGCCAACCAGAACTGACGAAATGAATACTAAGGATGACCTCGCGAAGTGAAATGACTTGCTATACGGTATCGGGATGTAATTAATTGTATTTCTCCAATGAAAAGAAACACAACCAGGGCGGATCTATACGAGACCTTTATTCGCTACCCCAAGGGCTAACGCTCCATGACCGATAGCGAAAAAAAGGGCTATTTTTAGCGCAACTACGGGATTTCACTGACGACGAGCGGTATCTCTTATTCTCTACCCCAAGGGCTTACGCGTCATGACTGATAGAAAAGAAGAGATTTCGGATTCAACACTTATGACGCGGAACGCGAACAGGGGGGTTGACGGGACTTTCTCTTCAGTACCCCAAGGGCTTACGCACCATGACTGATAGGGAAGGGAAAAGTCAGACTCGCGAAACAGGGTAAAGTACGATATAAAATAACAGAAATCGATACAGTACAGCAGTGTCAAAGAAGTAACCGGTGTAGGTCTAATGAAGAAACTGAACGGTAAAGACGGGGACCTACCTCCTTTATTTCAGGCACTAGCGGAAAACAAACGAAAACTAAAAATTAATTCCTAAGAGCACTAATACTCGCAACACGAAATTATTTATAAATTTGTTGAACGGCTTGTCGTGCACACAATTAAAGTCGAATCGCAGAAAAGTACGGAGCGTAAACTAACTAAAGAGACTAAAGAGTAAAACAGTCAAAGTCAAAGAGTCGAAAGTAAAAGAGCAGAAGTGAAAAGTCGAAAGTAAAAGAGACCGTCGCGGGGAAAAATCTGCTTTTATAGGCAAATCCCCCCACACGTTAAAAATCTGAAAATTCCAGAATGCGACAAGAGTGAAAAACGTCTTCAGCTCCGGTTTATCGCATATCAACATCAGAAAAACGTCGAAATCTTCAACGGCATGCAAGAAAAACAACGTTAAACACAGATAAACGGTTTTTTACATTTACTCTGCCTATCGGAATGAATGTACTGAATATTTGAGATTTAAATATTTTCAAAGGCGGAAATATGAAATGAAAGGAATGCACTAAAATGAACTCCAATTTTCCTCAGAAAACTGGAGATCATTACAACGTATCAATCATATGCTTTCCTTAGGTGAGTAAAGCATTCAGTTTTTGAATGAGTTCACTAGCTTATTTACGACCGTTTCCAATAAACCTATCTATCCATCGTTTCACTACTGACGATTGGTAACCATTGGTAACCATTCTAAAATATATCTACAGATAGATCATTGAAACGAAATAACATGCATTTTCTATCTTCAGTAAGTGAAACAATGGATAGAAGGATAGAAAGGATTATTGAAAACGGCCGTTAATGAGCATCTATTTTTTGATACTTAAACAAAGTTGAGGTTGAATTTTATTGACATATGAGGATATATTGAGAATTTCTTAGCCTACTATAGAACCAAACAATGTCCAAATATTTTATCACTCAACATATTCTCCTCTCAATTGGATACATTTATTACAGCGAACCTACAACGTCTCTAGAACTTTAAAAAAAAAATGTTTCTTCTTGCTCTGCAAACCAGACCTCCACAGCTTTTATTACCTCCTCGTTGGAAGAAAATTTACAACCTTTTAAAATTTTTTTCTTTTGAGGAAGGAGATTGTCGGATGGAGCCAAATCTGGAGAATAAGGGGGGTGTTCTAGTAATTCAAACCCTAAATCACGAATTTTTGCATGACAACATTCAGATTTTTGTGCAGGGGCGTTGTCCTGCAAAAACAAAACACCTCTGGATAGCTTTCCTCGTCTTTTCTCTTTGATTTTTTCCCGTAGTGTGGTCAGTGAGGTCGAATAGTAATCTCCGGTTATTGTTCTATCCTTATCCAAAAAATCAATCATGATTACTCTATGGCAATCTCAATAAACTGAAGCAAGAACCTTTCTAGCAGATTTTTGGACACGAAAATTTAAGTCTTGGAGAACCAGAGTGTCGCCATTCCATCGACTGTTGCTTTGTTTCTGGATCGTAGAAATGTACCCAAGTCTCATTCATAGTGACAATTCGGTTTAAGAAGTCTACAACGTTTTCATATCGAGCACATCTCGAACGCGATGCTTTTACCCTTGCACGCTTTTGGTCAACATTCAAACATTTGGGGATCCATTTTATAGCAATTTTTCTCATGTCCAAATTGACGCGAACGAAATGATGAACGCACTCGTATGAAATATTCAGTGCTTCAAATATCCGTTTTAGCCCAATTCGACGGTCTGATAAAATCATGTCATGAACTGCATCGATATTTTCGGGGACTGACACAGAAACTGGCCTTCCCGATCGGTCATCATCTTCAATGGAAAATTTACCTCTTTTGAAGTCCAGTTTTTTACGGTCGCATACGAAGGACATTGATCACCAAAGGCATTAAGCATATCTTCGTAAATCTGCTTACCTCTTAACCCTTTTAAATACAGGTACTTGATGATGCCTCGATACTCCAATTTTTCGATTTTCACAATTTCGGTGGACATCTTCTTTCTTCAAATTTATTTCTTAACTCTGGTTTACTTTTTTGACCTCAAACTTCACACTGACACTTCTAATGAGTCATTGTTCGTTGCTATGGTAACGCAATATTTTTTTAGGCATGGAACTGGTCTAGGCTAATTAGATATCAATACATCCTCGTAGGTACTGATCACAATCTCGATCTGAACTGTTCATGAATTTTTAGGTCGATACAATTAGGAGGCTGAAGAACTTGAACGACTTCTGTAATCCAAGTTCACTTAAATTCCATTAAAATTTTGACTGGAATGCTTTACCTCATTGTTATAGTAATTGAACTGAGATTATTCTGGCAAAAATAAAATGAGGGAATGAGGCTGAATGAGCAGTTACCAGGAAATGAAAACTAAACACATTTCAACAGAAGATGCGAATAGAAATCACATGCATGCATGAACTCACATACTGAGAAACAATTCAAAAAGACCAAATTGCATAGTTTGTATTCAGATTTTAACAGGAGTTTATACCACGGGACTTTCTTGGCATCCGTATAAGGCGTAAAGGGGGAAAGACTACCAAAATCTAGGGATATTACAATCGTTTCTGATTTCCTAGAAAATATGGCAGCAATTAACGAATTTTTTTTTCAATTTCACCAGGATACGAATTGTAGCCAATGGAGAGACTTTTCGAGAAATTTCTTCATGTGGGAATTCATAGAAGAGATTATTACATCTCGGAAAGTTAATAACGTGAATGAATATTTGTTCTTCAACGAAAAGTTTCTGACTTTCCCAGGTGACGAACTGATTGAATTGAATAATGATGAAAACCCCACATAAATTAGTGGTTTCTGAGGTAAGATATTCATCGTCTCTTTTTGAACTGACCACTAAAACGGTGTAGACCCCTCCTAATGAGTATCATCAACAATTATTCTCTTTCGGAATCAGAGAACTCTCAACTGCCACTTTCACCTTGCTTTCTTGTCTATATGGAGAATGGAAAAAGCTTAGCATTATGGATATAAAAAAATTATATAGAATATGTGACAAAAAGAAATAACTTTAATCATATAATAATATATCATGAAAACCTTTAACAACACAACAGAATTTTTCACTGGAAGTTCCTACAATTTTACTATACGAATAGTGGAGTTAATTATACCCTTTATTTATCAACTCTCTAGTCTCTTCACAGTGTATTCACTAACTACATAGTAAAATTTTTGGGAATCGAAGTTCTGTTAAAGAGAATGAATAGTGACAATTCTTGATTTCTGAACCGTATGTAAATGTAGGCTTTGTAAAACTTCATTCCTTCTGAAGATTTTGAAGGCATCTCGATTCTTCAGAAAATGTAAAACGAACGTTGTGTGTGAGATCTTCCACGTAGATCTATGAGTATCATAAGCCCAATCATTTTTTAATATAGGGACATTAATATGTTCAATATTATGTTGGGCCTGTTCCGATATTGCTGGTTTTACTGGCCAGCAATTGAATAACAATAGAACTCGAACGACTGGACCAATAGGCATCGTCTCTGAAATACTGACAGTACTGTTCAGGAATATCGGAACAGACGGGTTATAACTTTCTTAACTATGCTGAATATATGTTAGAGCTATATATATTATTTTCCCAGAAATGGAAGTTTCAGAAGTGCGAGAATAACAGGAAATAATTTGAAATAGACACCCAAATGCTTTTTTGTGCTGTCGTTCAGACATTTATTGAGAAATAGAACCGTTTTGCTATGATTTCCCATTCAGATTTCAACACCCCATATCTCCCCCCCATATCTTCCATTTAAAGAAACATAACTATCATTCTTTAGACCTTTGTGGGCGACTCTGTATATTTCAAATTTCAATCTTTCACTGATAAATGAATTTTTAACAGCCGTACATATTTTACATAAGAAATGTTCAGGTAACTTCCGTATATCTTGAAATAATCGATCGTTATCAGTAATTTTTCCTACTATTTGAAAAACAGATGCTAGATGGGGTTACGACTTAGCGGTTGAAGACAAATACCAAATTTAATTGCCACATAGTGAGAGTAGTTGTATCAATTGATGGGTTTCAGAGTTTTCATTTTTAGTTGTTGGTTGTATACTTCATTCACTTTTATTTAAGCAGTCGGTTGGCCATGGAAATTTGACACATTTCACTCTGTATAGTACGAAAATGTGGGGTTATGAAGCTTGCCAAAACATTTTTGGGTTTTAAATCAACGCTATGTTGCCCGTTCTACGTAAAAGTTTCTGTTATTACGTATTTTATCACAATGTCGAATCTCTTCGAGAGATATGTGACGAACATAACTGAAGTTTATACAAACTGATTGAAGTCATACCAAATCCAGTTATTTGCATGGTAAATACGAGAGATCAGTATAATACCATAATATGGACTAGCTTGAGGAGAATTAATGTTCGTTATCTTCTTTGGCTTACATCATTTGTAGATTTCAAAAATATTAACCCAAAGATGAAATGCATATGATGCAGTGGTTGGGAATGGGTATCTCCCGAAGGAATTAACAGATAATTACAAGAATGTTAAATTCTTCAACAAAAATCATCTTGCATCAATATAAGTAAAAGGAATTGAAAGAAGTTTCAATTAAGATGAACTTCACCTTTGAAAAAAAATTTCACATGAATAAACAAGTAACAGGGCAACTTGCGCGTATTTGTGGCTATTCATCTTAATACGTTGATGTAATAATAATAATTAGGTATTTATTAGTACCTTAAGACATTTACATTGTATAGGACAAGTCAAATGAAAAATAGAAAAATCAATTTTCGGGAACTTATTCTCCGATGACATTTATAGAAAATCCTGTAGTAAACTTTTCGCATTGATTTACTCAAACATAAAATTCTCAAATGCCATCACTCTTTTGGGTCTCCCAATAGAAGGAAATTCTTTGTCATCCTCTTCATTCACAATCTTTCTGATTGTGGAAATATTCAGCTGAAATAGAAGTCGTTCAGATTCAGATGAAACTTCATATATATTTTCTTACATTGAATATGTTCGCTACCGTCTGACGTATTGTGGATTTTAGAATATCAGGGTATAACTATTTGAATGAGCGGACCTGAATTCTAAATAGTACTTCCAGAAACCCTGTCTCTTTTTTTCAATCACTTTCGGCATTTTCGTAATAAAAATTGATATTAGTTCTGGCAACGGCGTTATGACATTAACGACATTTCATGAGTGCCAACCTAACTTCGTTCTAGTTACAAAAACTTGAGAAAATTATTTCATGGCCAACCGACTGCTAAAATAAATTTGAATGAAGTATAGGTAGATTATTAATTTAATTCTATGCTAATGCCCAACCCTCTGTATTTTAACGCTGTACCAGTCCACCTACAGATACAATCGTATTGAAAAAACATGTATCTCATCTCATTTTCATGAGTTTCATAATGAATCTCCAAAGATAAAATAGTAGAGAAGCTTTTTTCCATTCACTATAAAAGCCTTCAACTATCTGTGGTCACGCACACGCAACATCACACCACAGATATAAGTTCGTATGATTTCTCAATGAACTATGATAAATCAAGGAAAATCCAAACCTGGTTCATAGTCCCAAGATCTTAAAAGTGCAAAGCGAAAAATACGTTTTTACATTTTCTTGGAATAGTGCCAATTTCTAATGCTCATCAATCATAAATTCACTCCATCCATACATTAGAAATACAATATCGACTAGAGCTGATTCCACTCTTTTTCTTTAGTAGAACTTTTTTTCATTATTAAGTCAGTTGCATCAAACAAATATTTTTGTGCATCATTAGTGTTTGTATTGATTATTATTCATTACTTTTCCTAAGATGCCTACCATATCACTCCCACCTTCAACCAACCCTTATGTATTTTGGTTCATTAGCATGAATCTGTAATGTTGAAAGTAAACACTATTAATTCCTGCGATCAAACAAGAGGATATATAATTAGGTGTTTATCTTGTTTCCTTCCTCTTTTCTCTGGAATCGATCGATAAAAATTCCCAGTTACATGAGCAATTGAAAGTGCTTTAACTATCCTACGCGGAGTTTGAGTGACTTCCGACCGACTTTTGAATTGAAACAATTGAAAAACACCTCGGTCGCAACCTACTTTATAATATAAAAACAGCCCTGAGCGAGGCTCTGAGCGATAAGACGCCTACAAACAAACCTATATTTTCGTGAGAATTGCTGTCCAACCAATTTTCACACGTATAGTCCTCTCTCTCTCTAAATGCTAATTGAATTTTCAATCAATAAAAATTTTCGAAGTCTTCCTGCTGGAGTATGCCGCAAAATTTGTACATGTTTGAAAGCATGATCAAATACCTACCGAAAGAAGAATAGAGCAGTTAGGTAACTCCCCAACCTTTTCTGTTGTCCAGATTCATTATCAGTTAATATTGTAAAAATTAAAGATTTTTTGGTAATAATTTATACAGAGAGAAACGCACAAAATACATAACCTCGATATTCACTATATTTCTTATGAAAATGCTCGAACAGGCCAATTATTATTATTATTCAAGCCACTCTACATGTATAGGGAGGGAACGGGGATGTAATTGATATATAGTTAGCCCAGACCAGTTCCATGCATAAAAAAAGATTGCGTTACCATAAAAACGAACAATAACTCATTAGAAGTGTCAGTGTGAAGTTTGAGGTCAAAAAACTAAACCAGAGTTACGCAATAAATTGAAAGAAAGATGTCCACCGAAATTGTGAAAATCGAAAAATTGGAGTATGGCGCCATGATCACCTGTATTTAAAAGGGTTAAGAGGTAAGTAGATTTAAGAAGATATGTTTAATAACCTTGGTGATCAATGTCCTTCGTATGCGACCGTGAAAAATTGGACTGCAAGCTTTAAAAGAGGTAAATTTTCCATTGAAGATGATGACCGATCGGGAAGGCCAGTTTCTGTGTCAGTCCCCGAAAATATGGATGCAGTTCATGACATGTTTTTATCAGACCGTCGAATTGGGCGAAAACGGATATCTGAAGCACTGAATATTGCTTACGAACGCGTTCATCATATATAGTTCAAGTCAATTTGGACATGAGAAAATTTGCTGCATAATGGATCCCCAAATGTTTGAATGTTTATCAAAAGCGTGCAAGGGTAGAAGCATTGCGTTCGATCTGTGCTCGATTTGAAAACGATGTAGACTTCTTAAGCCGATTTGTTACTATGGATGAGACTTGGGTACATTTCTATATCCAGAAACAAAGCAACAATTGATGGAATAGCTACCTACACTCTGGTTCTCCAAAACCTAAGAAGTTTCGAGTCAAAAAATCTGCTGAAAAGGTTCTTGCCTTTTTTTTAAAGGTCTAGAGACTTTGCAGGTTTGCTGTAATATATGTATCCAACTAAGTGGAGAATATTTTGAGAAATAAAATATTTTGAAATCGAAAGTTTGTTTGGTTCTATAGTAGGCTAACAGAGCCGGAACTAGGATTCTGGCGCCTGTGGCGAATTCTCATAATGCGCCCCTAAGAAATTCTCTTTCCTATGTTGATTTGTATTTATCTTTCATAATCGAATACCTAGCTTTTTTTGCTCGGAAAAATCTTTCCTATTTTGAAGAAATTATTACAAATAAAATCAAAATAAAAGGGATACGAAATAACAATAACATGCATTCAAAATGAACTATAATTTGACTTTTGTTGCTTTGGTTTCTGCAAGAATATCAATGATGTCGTGATTCTTTTTCTTTTCTATTGATGGGACTGCTATGCTAAATAAGTCAGCTTTTCCTGTCCAGTTAAAGACCTTAAATAGGTTTTCACTAATTTCAATTTGTTGAAAGAACGTTAATATGTAGCTGTGGCAGCTGTAGTTACTGATAAAGTCAAGAATATTTTGAGTGGACACAAATTTGTATGGATCTGAATCGGGACTATACTTCAATGCTTTCTTGTTTAATTCGCCAAGTAGAAAGCCTTGCAAACGTATTCCCTCGAGGAAGCTGTCTTCAGAAACTTCTGGCAAAACACTGAATCTTTCTTCGAGTTGCACTGAAATATAGTTCAATACTTGAATGAGGTCCTTTTTCAGCTTATTCTTCTAGTCAAAATTAGAATGTTTCATCATCAGCTTCTTCTCCAGGCTATTTTATTTTTCTTCTCTTTTCCTCTTCTGTAACCTCTATCTGTGATAATTTACCAGCTCTCCAGTTCTCCAGGAGCTATTGTTGTCTATGTTCTGAAGGAAATACCCCCAATCGGCTAAGGTTTTGCGCCTCAATCGGTCTCCGATAGTTTTTTTGTGCGTAGATCTCGACATGGCCTTTGTTATCGCGTTGGTAGTTATGCGACGCCACAGCCGTCAATAGAGACGTTCTTTAGAAGGCTGTGGCGACGCATTCTGTTTTCAGACTGATGGTGTGGACTATATCTTCATAATTTATTATTATTAAGTATTTGATTATTATTCTCCAGTCCATGCTGTGGACTACGGACGTTTACAGTCCCACCTGTATAGTGTTCGTTTACGTTCAGATTAATTTAATTCACACACATATGTATAATGTGTTTGGCATATTTTTATAATATTATGTTTTGTGTTAAATATTAAATGAAAAATATTCAATTGGAGAGAATACTGTTTTTTTATTATTTTTATTTTGCGCCCCCAGATCGCTAGCGCCCGTGGCGACCGCCTCTCTCGCCACGCCCTCGCTCCGGCTCTGTAGGCTAAGAATTTTTCAATATATCCTCGTAGTTCAAGCTTATGAATAGCAATCTTAACATTTTGTGCCAGAAATGGACAGGGCTTTTATTGCTGTGGATAATTTGATGACGATTTTCATGAATTATCTTTTTGTTTTAGGGAGAAAATGGTTGAATTCGTTGAATTCTAAGTTTTACCTATTGAAGTAATACTACAAACTTCATTTTTTCAAATGGGACACCCTATATCCTATTTTCTATCCCAACTCCTGATACTTTCTGAGATATTAACGGTTTTCCACGAAACATTGCCAAAACCAAGCATCCAATGAAATATGCATAGAAAAAACTGAAGTTCTGAGAATAGGTTACTGGGATCCTGAGGATTAGTTTAGTGTAGAAAAAACTCGGTTCGTGATATAGAGGTTGTTCCAGAATTCTTCGCCTTATCACTCGATACAGAAACGGCAATGAAAACATCTCACTTTTCATCTGATATTTTCAGAAGGAATCCAAATTCGCATCTAATGGCATCATTCTCCTCATAGTTTCGGAAATAAGAGCAATTTCTATGAAATCGAGGGTTTTCAGCGTAGGACTTCTATGAAAAGCCCTTTCCCTCAAATATGTATCTACTAGAGATTGAAGTAGTTGTTAACGCTGAGAATGAAGCTCGCATAGACTGGAATTGCGCTTTTCCAAAAACCAGCCAAATATAGTCCTTTTAGATTCTAGACATAGAGCTGAATGTGAAATACTGACACGGACTTGTACAAGGATTCACTTCTTTTCATTTCATTTTTATATTATTCTTTCTCAGTTTTTTCATAAATAAAATTCGAAAAGTAGAATTTTGAGTAGTGCTCTGGGAGGTGGAGGTTAATAGCCCCTTTACCCTCCATATTGAACCGCCCTTGCTCCAAAGTCCAAAAAGTCATTCCTCTCTTCCTTGTATTTCATGGCCGGGTTTGCCTCATTTCCTTTTCGACGATCAAGTGAGTATTAAATCCAAGGAGTTCGTCGATCCGTTTCGTCTTAGAGGATACGTAGTAATTTAAGAATGGATTCACCTCAAATCTGGTCAAGTTGAACCACTTTGGTGAGTTTTTCGACCTTCGCGACAATAGAAAATACATATGATTTAAGATATAAGTAGAATATTGCTTTCGGGTATATGAGGACAGAAAAACCCAGTATATATGTATAGATAATTTCGAATATTAGATTGGTGATGGGTTGAATGCTTCATCGATTATAAGAATTGTTCATTACTGATCAGGATTTGATTTGAAAAATGTGTTGGAAAATGGAAATCACAATCTTCAACTTACGATTTCCATAAATTTCGAACAATTTACATCTTTTTTCGAAAAATAATGAACCAGGTTAAATGGAATATAAGATAATAACGGAAAAAATGACAAAATATAGTAAAAAAATTTTAACAATAGATTCTTGTGGTAAAAAGAAACACTTTTTATATGCACTATTTTTTCCGATTACGGCCCGATAAAAAGATATTCAGCTATTTAAGATTTTCATAATGATCTGTGCCATCCCTGCATACACAAAATTACCTTCAGAATAAGTAGCTAAATCTGTGACACTACACATATGTGGATCTTATAAACAAAGTTTTATTCAGACAAAGTACACAATTTTTCAAATTTCAAAGAAACTTTTAAATAAGGCCGTTTGTGAGAACTAAAAATGACATTTTATACAGCCTGTATATTCTAAACCGTGCCGATTCGGAAAAAATGGTAAATGAAAAAGTTCATTTTGGCCAGAAGAATCTACTGTTAGAATATTTGTACGAATGAAGGACTCATCTTGTTTAACTAAGGAACCGAATTACATGATTTTCAATAACATTTGGCCAATTTCTTCAATTACCCATGACGTTCGAACCACCCTATATATTTTGATGATATTTGGTGCGTTTATTTTTTTCAAAAACAAGTTGCTAGCTTCCGCCCATTTACCAATGAATCACCTTGTATAATTGCATGCTGTCATGCACTCTGCACTAGAGTTGAGTCCTTGTTCTAAAAGATTCTAAAAGAGCAGAAAGAACAATACAATAACCAAAATTTACTCATTTACTAAAGTAGTTGTTTCGGGGAATAAACGTACCAAATATCATCAAAATATATAGGGTGGTTCGAAAGATATTGGTAATTGAAGAAATTAGCAAATTAAGTAAAACACTCTGTATCTTGATTATAAAGAGAGATAGGCTCTTTAATTATAAGTTATTCTGATAGTCCTAGGAGTATCTACCGTTAGCTTCCGCCCATTCACCAATGAATCACCTTGTATATGAAAACATACTTAAATGAAAATAAAAATTGAGCGTTTTTCTTCAAAATAAAAGAAAATGGACACATTAATTTTTCGCGTTGCATTTTACTCACACTGTATAGGAAATTAATACAACAACATTTGATCACCGAATCTAAGGAAAAAAGTAGAGGACTCTTATTTTTTATATTTTCCAAAATTCTTCCGAACAATTTTTTTTTCAGTTTTATGCGAAATTAATTAGTGGTACCTATTTTAGCGATGGGCCCCCTTAATGCACTTTTTACTTGGGCCACAATATCTTTGGAACCACTAAACCTTAACCGCGTATTTTTGAATTCCTTGAAAAATTTCAAACCATAAGAGAAAAACTTGTATGTCTCTTGCAATTTTTCATGAAACGCAAAGATTCTTGAGAAAAATTTAAAAGTATGATCTAACGCATTTCGATATTCCTATGGAATTCAACGTTAAAAACAGTGGGCAGCTGATCTTATTTAATTGTTGAGAATAAAGAGTCCTTATTCAGAGAATTTCAAAGTGGATGCCATACTACCTCTTGTCTTTTCAATTTCATCAACAAATAAACGTTAAAAAAGTTCTAGCATTTGATACTCCAAATCTATCACTGTAGGGATGTATATTTGACATGATATTAAGGCGAAAAATCACGTTCTGCATTTTTGCCTCATCTTTATTGAACACTCTTTTTTTGATGAAATGTTTATTTTCTATACCAGAATTTTTTTGTCCCTCTTCTTCTTCTACAGGAAGTAGTGTCTTAAAGATTTCAATAAAATTATTATTACTTTACTGTTTTCCGTTTAGATGTTCTCAATTATCTTTTTTTTCTCTAGGTAGTGTAAGGGGTCCATATATTGTCATTGTCTAGCAATCTTGGAAAACCTTGAAAATTTCAGCATGATGTGTTTTTATACAACTCCGTTCAACAGGTATTGTTTCCGAAATCGATTTACACTGAAGTAAATTGCAAATTAACGAAACATTTAAGACAGGATGATAATTATACATGTGGTCGGCACAGTCAATTAGTTCAATGTGAAAATTATTGCAGTCATTATTGGTCTGATTATATGCTTTAAATCATAATAATTCATTGTATACCATGACTAAACTATTCCGGCTGTTGCAATGAAGACAGTTCAAGCACTTCAATGCTAAAAAGAGTGGCTTTAAATTGTACTGTCAGATATCTACAACTTAACCTATAACTCCAGAGTTCCAACTCCACTTGAGAGGGCTTCATTTCTCTAATAATTTTCTTGCATAATCTTGCAATGGCGAGGCACTTTCATCAACAGGATTTTTCTCCTCTTCCCAAAAGAATCTACACACCACAGTTTCTGATAGGCCCATTCTCATCGCTTTCTTAGACGACAGTGTCCTGTGAAGAAACCATTGAGGAAGCGTAACCTATTTCTTTTAAGATCCGAATACTTCTGGGATCTTGCAGTTTTAAAATTCTTGAGGAATTTTTTGGAATGATCCATTCGTGGAAGATTCCTCCAGAGTGTTTCTTTTTTGGTTTCTTCCTTCTCCAGAAACTTTTTATTATCAGTGATCAGAAACACAGAGTGAAGAAACTTTGTTGTTCTTGCCTATTTCATCAAGTTTCCTTCGTCACTCCCATATCAGCTTTGAGTCAAAGACATGGGAGTTCAATGCTTTGATAGCGGCTTGACTTTCAGAATGGATCACTTTATTACATCCCTGATAGTTTCTCTCCAGGTTTCTGTCTAAGAATCTTTCGATTGCAAGTATTTCTTCCTGATAGACAGTCGGGCAGGAGCCTAATGATAGTGTACAGAGTGGGCAAAATTCTATGGTATTGAATGGCAGCTCTGTAACCGTCAGAGCTAGGGAAAAATTCATGACACGTTTCTTACTTCGACTTTCAAAAGATGGATAATGGCTAAAACCGAATCCCTTTATCTGCTTTTGTTTTCAAGTTATAAGTAAAATTCATTTTTCAGCTCTTCGAAGTTGTGCCTCTATTTTGTAAAATTTTGATGATTTCGAAAAACAAATTTAACATTCTACAGACACTTTTTTATGTTGAATGCAGTGGCGTAGCCAATGATTTTTTTTCAGTCCGCCACTTCAGTGATATAATAGTAACTTTTTTTTCCAAATAAACCCAATGTTTTTTTTAATATTCCAGTCAAATATTTTTTTTATTCAGAATCTATATTAATAAAAGAGGATCTATGGTTTACTTTAAAATGCTTTATTGTTCAAACGATCGCACCAAATTGGACAATTCTTTTTTTGTTGTGTTTATTATTGTTAGGGCAAGGTTTATATAACAAAATATTCCCAAAAAAAATTGTACAGAACAGAAAAAAAGGTATTCCTTTTTCTTACGACCAATCGAGCAATCATAGAATACTTATAGGTTTTCGACATTTGGACAAAAAGTTATTATTATCTACCCTAGAAATAATTTAAATGGCAAAACTAGGTTTGCCGGGTCAGCTAGTATATAATAAAAGTCGTCTCTCTAATTTTTCTTCCAACAAAAAGAACTCAAAAATTAGTTCGATCGAGTTGTCAGGTTATTTTCATTGATAATATGATAATGAACTTTATGCTTCTATGTTGTGTCAGGTTATAAGAGACTTCGAAGATCACTTTCATTTCAGATATACGAGAAGATGCTCGGAAAATGAGGAAACAGTGAGAATTTCAATGATGATTTCATATTTACCTATATACAAGTAGTAGCACAGGCGTCGTCATATATAAAGGTTTCTGAAAATGCCTTAATACTAGTACCTACATATTTATATAGGTTATCTACTAGTTGAAAAGATTTCGGAACATATTTCCTTCCATTATTTGAACATTTTTGTTAGCTTTAAGTTGTTTTAAATAATTAACAAAAAAAATATGGGTTGCCTTTTGAAAAAATTAAGATTTTGATGAATTTTTGTTTCGATAATGGATCTACGTTTTCGTCGACCCTGTTTATAATATGGTGATTTACAAAAGAAATTTTCAGTGTATCATTTATTAACTAGACACGGTCCAAATTTGAATCCATTACATAGAATGGGGACAGAGCTATAGTCCTTTATGTAAGTACCTTAAACTGTCAAAATATTGATAAAAAGTCAAATTTCTCGAAAACCGTTGAGAATTCAGACATAGTTGTGTTATCAAACTTATATTCAAATTCAACAAGGAATTCAAAAATGTGAAATATATTCAGGATATTCTATTCAAAATAACGAGCGAGGCTGTGCAGAAGAAATGAAGCAATTTGCATAGTTTTAAATAATTTAAGAAGATGCTCTACTTAAAAAGAGGAAAGTTTTATTTGGAACACTTCTTCGTAAAGTTATCAGAATTAGAGTAATTGACACCCTGTATATCCGAGTAAATGGTACTCATTTTTTACCTTTCAAAAAGTGATATTTTGTCACCAGTCAACCGAGAAAAAATGTCAAACTTTTTCCCAACACAGAAAAAAGGCTATTTTTAGGGGCTGTAACTCAAAAAGAGAGGGCCTCCTGGCAAGAATCACAAAAAGGAGGCTCATATTTTGCCTCGAGAATCTACGACCAAATTTTGTCACATTAATTTCGGGATACTTACCCTGTATAATATCCTACTCCATGTAGTATATTCGAAATTCAATAAGAAAAGAATTTTTTAGGTTGAAATCTGTTTTTAAGAACCATCCCGAATCTGAGTTGAGAAACAATAATTCACGAATGAAATTCTTCACAGTGTAATCAATCTTATTTACATCAATAAACACTTTGAATGTTGATGAAGATATTCGATCGTTGAAGGTGAAACCCTGATTTTTTCCGGTTATAGTTGAATCGTTCATAACAATCATTACTGAATCTCGAACTTCCAAAATGAACAATATTCATGTAAAAACTTACGTCCTTTCACGAAACACACACAGAGACACAGGCATGTCACGAATGTCAATTTACTCATTCTGACCGAAGTGAAAAGTTCGAAACACTGATGAATTGGAACGGTCGTGAAAACAACGTCGCGGATGTGTCTTATCGCTGCTGGTGGACCTGCTAGTCTTGCCCCAGGCTGACAGTATATAAGACATTATCCACATGCCGATCATGCACGCTTCCACGTTATTTCATTTGGTTTTTGTACGAATTTCCGAGGAATTCGGGGAAGGAATGTGTTGTCGGGAAATCCGCTAATTGACGATCTGATCTCCCTCTTCAGGGTTTTCGATTTTCGATTTCGGATAATGCTCTCTCAATCGGAGGAAAATAACCGATAACTCTATATGATTAAAGTTATTTTTTGTATGAGTGAATGGGATAGCATTTTATACACGCAAGAACGTTCAAACGGTAGAGCTAAGCCAGAGAGTTGTTAATTTTTAATTAAATGTAGTCCAACGAAAACTAACACCTCGATTTTCCGGCTTTGAAAGGAAAATATGGAAAATTGCTTCCCCGTTAGTTTCTGATTCGAGAGGGAACAACTTTTCCGCACTTTGCATCATCACATTACATGATTATAGTTGGGGAGCCGGGATTTACTCAAGCGTCGTGGAGACCTAGAAGATTTTGAAGATTAGATGGTAGAAAGAAAAAAAGGTTCTATGATGTATGCACAGCGGTGAGGAAAGCGTCTGCAGGTTTTCAAAGATTTAAAAAAATCGTCGGGTGTACATACTCGAGCGTGTCACATTAAGATACTGTATATGCCCAGCCTATGGTACATTCATAGCCATATATCTGAAAAACGTGCAAACGTTGCTCCGGACAAAATCTTCAGAGAATGTTATGCTGTACAACTTTTATAATGAATGCGAAAACAATTTGAAGCCCAGGAGAGGAGATAATTCAAAAAAACTGATTTTCTGAAAGTTCAGAAAAAATATAATCTGATTGTTTCAGTGGGCCGAATTGTTTCGTCTTACTGAAACTATTAGATTATATTTTTTCCGTTATTCTTGAATCATTAGCTTTAAATTAAGAAAAAAAGCCACCGCGCTAGAGAATGTATATGTAACGTTTGTTTTTGCAAGTTTGGTGTTTTCCCACACATTTTCGCTAGGCTTAAATTCCAGATTAAGAGAATATATTATACTTTTCAACATAGAATCATTCGAGGCAACTGTGCGCACTTTTGCCTTTCAAGCCAAATGTTGAAGCTAGGAAAATTAAAAAATATTCATAACATAGAGAATTTTCTAATCTATAAAAAAAACCATCAAGAATCAAGAGGTTTTTTTTTCCGCAAAAAAAATTCAATAGTGAAAGTCGGAGTGCGTTCACATGCCCCATATTGCGGGTAAGTGTGCGCACCCTCACGGGTTAAGTGAACGCAGTGCTTAGTGAACCACACCATCAAAACAAATTACAAAATAATGTCATCAAAATGTTACAATATCAGGGAAGTGGTGTTTATTGTCAATACAGAAGCGCCATTTTACAAGCAGTGCATTATTGTTCGTGCCACCATTCCTGGTGAACACAACAATTGATACATTTCCCTGTTGGTGGCTCTTCATATTTTTCTGAACAAATAGGACAATATTGATCGACTCTTAACCAAGAAAATCAACAATGTCATAATTTATTCCTCACTGAACTAATGCCCATGTAATTAATATTTGCGCACACTTTCCCTAGTAAGCCAAAATTTGAATTAACGTTCTTATAGAGTTGAGCAGCTAAGAGAACCTAAAATTTTTTATCATATATTTGGATTAATATGCGGATGATCGAATAAAATATTGTTTAACACTGTCGGACTCGGAACTTGGACCTGGCAGAATTTGCAGAGATGCTAAAAATTAAGAAGGAAACTAGTGAATTTGATTGATTGCAAATAAAAAGTTAACGAAACGTCGCACGGGGCACTGCTATGAATAACTAATTTGGCGATTCTGCGCCCTTGCTACATCCGAATGAATACCCTCTTTCATACATTGCATAGTCGAGATATACGCACTGCGCACACTTACCCACTGCGCTCAGTTACCCCGAATGACTCTATAATTAACCACACATCTTAATCTGACACGCATCGAGTATGTACAATGATCGTTGTCCTAGACTCTAGACAATTCCCCCTTTATACAGGTCTAATTTTTGGTAGAGGTACTCTACAGGGTCCAAGGTATCTCCCCTTACATTAAGCTGACACGCTCGAGTAAATCCCGAATTTACCTCTTGGGCTCCCTAACTATTACCTTGAGTTTTAACTCATTCATCATCATTTCATCTCTCAGTGAATATGGCTCCATCTTGAAACTGTTCAATGTCGTCTCTGCTCTTATTTGGGGTGGCAGTTTATTGAAAAATTTTGTGCAATAGTACTCAGCATTCCTCTCAGTTAAAGTAAGCCTATGTTTTGGGTATTTCAATTCAGTTGTTTTTGTGTTTGTGGTTTTCCCTTCGAAGTTACTCTATTCTTATAGACAAATGACAGACATTCCTGAATGTAAATGGCGAATGCTGTTAGTAAATTGTTTTCATGAAATTTTCCTCTACATGATTCTCTGAATTCCAGTCTATAGGATACCATCCATATGATGCGAATAGCTCTCTTTTGGAGTTTGAAGATCTCCTCCATTCCCGGAGATGCCCCATAGAAAATGATACCGTATCTCACCTTTGATTCGAATACCGCTTGATAGATTGTCTTTATAGATGTTGAGTCAAGTTATCTACTCAGAACACCCAAGGAGTAAGATATAGAACTGAGTTTTCCACATAAGTTGATAACATCATCACGCCAGTTGAGACTTTCATCTATGGTCAAGCCCAAAAAGTTACAATTTCTTTCCAGGGGGAGCTTAAAATCAACAATCTCAATGTATTGAGGAATTTCAATATTTGCGTGGTTGGTGTGAAACATTGCATCACTTGTCTTCTGAGTATTCAAACATAACTGATTTTTATGAAACCACTCATTTACTTTTTTGATGGTAGATTCAATCAGGCATTTTAGAGCACCAAGAGTTGTTGCTTTTAATAAAATATTGGTGTCATCGGCATTATTTATCAATGAGCAATCGGTGATTGAGGCTGCCTCAGCAAATAGATCATCAATGAAGACAATGAAAATAAGTGGACTCAAAATGCTTCCTTGTGGTACACCCAAATCAACTGGAAGTGGATCTGAGACGGCTTGGGTTTCTTCGTTGGTGATTGAGACTTGTTGTGTTCGAGAAGGGAGATATGATCTGAACCATTTAAGTGGGATATCTCTTATTCCATAGGAATTCATCTTTTGCAGTATGTGTTCGTGGTTGAGGGTATCGAAAGCCTTTGAAAGATCAAGAAAGACAGCCATCACAATTTCCGAACCCACCAGGACCCCCAAGGTTTTCCTAATGAACTCGTATATTGCAGTCTAGGTAGATTTTCCTTTTATGAATCCATGTTGTGAGGAGGACAGAATATCCTGATCAATAAGGAAGGCCACGAGTTCAAATATTTTTGAGAAAGATGGAAGAAGGCTTATTGGCCTGTAATTTCCTGGTGCATCTTCACAACCCTTCTTGAACAATGGTTTCACAAGTGCTTGTTTTAAATGTTTAGGAAATTCACCCAGTTCCAGCGAGTTATTGGTCAGGTATGTCAAGGGACGGGCAAGTTGTTCTTTACATCTTTTGATCACGTTCACTGGCACACCATCTATTCCAGAGCTGCTTTTATTTTTCAACAGATCAATCATACTTATAATTTCCTTCTCATTTACTTTTTCGAATCGAAATGTATTAGGATTTGGTGGAATATTGGAAGAAACTTGTGATATTTTTTGTTTTATTATGTTTTTAGCCGAAAAAGCTTGAAAAGTAAGAATTAAATCGCTCTGCCATCTCCTTAGGATTTTCTAAAATGGCGGAAGTTCTTGTACCTTGACCTTTGATGGTTCTGACTATGTTCCACAAACTTTCAGTTTTGTTGTCTGACTCTACAATTTGCTTCTTAAATAATTTCCGTTTTTAATTTATTAGTAGGTTGTCATATTCTTTCTTTACTTCTTTATAGGCCTCATTGAAAGCAGAGTTCTTCGTTTTGTATAGATGTAGGATATCAAGTTTCATCTTGCAGTTTTTTATATATCGTTCTCTGGTCTAATATGGTTTGGCTTAATAACAGGCATTCTCTTCAGCGGACATGCATTCTGAAATTAATTCATAAACAGTCCCAAGAAGGTATTCCACTGCTTGTTAATATCGTGTTTCGGTATTTCATGTAGACCATTCCAGTTTACATATTTCAGTCTTTTTTTAAGTTATCAGTTCTTTCCTTGGACATCATTCTTTTATATTGATATTTTGTAGATATTTTTTGTGTAGGTATTGTTAATATCATAACATTATTAGAATAAAAAAACATTCAATTTTTGGGGAACCCGAGAGAATGCAATCTTTGCTATTCATCTGACCAATACCGACAGTTATCATCCTCATTCAGTTCTTGAGCCAATGGTATCTTACAAATTTGGAATTTATGTAGAGGATTTTCATGATTGTTGTGCGTGAAAAACCAGAAACATCGGACAATTTCCTAGTACTAAAGGTCGGATGTATTGCTACATGACCAAAGACAGCCAAGTCCCCCGCTTTATCTCTTTCATGCACCCTGTTTTGATTTCCGACTGAACAAGTAGCGTAAAATTTGGCAACCAGTTGCACAACGTAAGTGGCAGATACATTTTTTCCAGGATGTCGTTCGTCAAATAAAGCCACAAGCACAGAGTAGTTGTAAGTTAGGTATATTGAAAAAATAATTTAATTATATCAACCCTTACTTCTACGGAATACACCATTTTAATTGCACTACAAATTTACAATCACTGTAACACAATTTTATCGTATAACTATAACCAAAGATTATAGAGTAGAAAGATAGGAAACGCCCTCATATCGCTAGTGCTAAGAACCGACTACATTTTGGCCAGTGAAAACACATTTGACAATGAGATGGCGCTGAAAACATATTGTCCTGATATTGTTTTCTGTTTTATAATTGAGGGGCGCGAAATTCGAATTCTATTCCTTCTATTTAATTGCAATATTGACCTTGTTGAGACCAGGAAACAAAAATCCTGAGCGACAAAACAAGAGGATGGTTTTGTTTTGTAACCAGGATGTTAGTTTTCATCTGAACATTGTTTGGAATCGATTGATATCAATGAAATACGCTGTTGGATGTGATAAATTTTTATTTGCAATCTATAAAAAATTTACAAAAATTTGAAATTATGGACAACGAATAGAGCTTTGACTAGGGTACAAGAGTACAAGGTTGTTATCTGCTGTGGGTAAGTGAAAGGTGTTTTTTCTGTGGAAACGTTTTGAATTAATAAACTGAGTTGAATTTGTACATTTTATATCAGAAATTGATGCGAACCAATATTCAATTTACCGTCATAGGATACACATTTCTGTTACTTACATATTATTTACAAAATTTTCAGAACCACAATTGAATAAAACCTTACAGAGGTATAAAAGACCGTCAGTATAATTTCTTCATGCTTTTTTATGATTTCTTCATGGTATAATCTCTTTATGGCAAAATATACAAATTGATTGAAGAATGAACAAAACACTCACAGAAGGTTTCATAAAACTTTGACTTTCCAAACGACAATTTGACAGTCACCCGTTTCCCAAATCGAAATCCATAAAACTTTTGTATTTCTGAATATATTGAAGGCAATTGAGAATCTCTGAATGGACGTATAAAAGTCATAATTTCCCCTAAATGAGCCCTTCATGTAAGGGATGCTTCCTGCATACAACAATTTACGTGGATGAACAGTTACTTGCAGTAAAACCATTGCAAATGGTGTAGTCAGTATTGTTTGCAGGCCTTTACGCCCTGAAAATGTTATCCACTTGGTAGCACTGAAAATAAAAATCAATTAATGACCGAGTCACATGTTACCAGTTTTAATACTTACATTCCCATTTCCTTAGTAAAATTCGTTTTATTTGATCCACAGTTCTTCACCATACAATAATTTTCGAACGATATTCTGAGGTTTTTGCCAAGAAGTTACACAAATTTCAATAATCAGCAACTAGAACGGGCTTGAAAAACAAAAGGCGATACGAGGTTGTCTATGGATACGAGAATCAAAACATTCAAAACCTGTTTGATCAAAATGGCCATATAACTGTGACACCTCGCAAAATTTCATATGTCCCTCGAATTAAAATTTCAACCAGTCTTAGGGCCTTAAAAACACATTTGAAACACAGATGGCGCTCACATCACTTTAGTCGCTTCGTTTCCTATCTTTCTACTCCATAATCTTTGACTATAACAATATACATTTGACATGTATCAGATACGAATAGGTAATATTCCCGAGAAAGATTCCATATTGCCTCCTTTAATATTTTGACTGTTGTTTCATTATCGATGGATATTTTGGAGTCAGATATTACTTGATACGATCTTCAAAATTAGTTATCGCAACTATTCAAAACCAAGGGTTTGTGCTCATCCCCTTTGGGGGGTTGAATTTTGGTTGGAACACTCTATATGTGACTGTCCAATGTGAGATGTGACCTATCAGTTTTTCGTATGATAGCTGGGGCACCATTGATCTATGCATAAAGGTCAGATTTTTTTCATCAGCTGAGTCGTTGGTCCCCAATATGGTCAGAGAGAGATTAACTCTATGTCTATAATCTTTACGTGAAAGATGGTTTTATATCTTGGAGTATAGTCCAACAAAGGATTATTTTATGAATATTTGAGGCATTTGCTCCATCTACCATTTCATAGAGGTATTAAGAGTCATCTTGTTCATAGTAATCTACAATGGTATCTGAAAAGACTACTTACTGCGTTTCCCCATTGTAATGATAGTCTAGTAAATGAAAGTTATCGCCTCATTAGCCTTTGAACGAGATTAGAATTCTTCGGAATTTTCGATAGGTAGCGGAAGCTAGCACATCAGTAGTAAGTGGTACACAAACAGAGGAAAAGTTTGGGAAAATTCCTGAGAACTCTTTCGAATTGATCGAGAGTTTCGAAATGTGAATTTTACAAAAAATGAAGAAATTAATTCATGAAAATAAATTCAGTTCCAGTTTCCAATATTTTTCAACCTGAATATTATCCATGTAACGAAGGTAGAAAATTGTTATATACGTACAATGGATATTTTTGATTGAATTTTTTGGACAATAATATTCTCAATTTTCACTTCTCTCGATTTAACTTCATTTCTTTAGTTTTTTGTCTTTGTCTTAGTGTCAAAATGCTGATCAAATATGTTGAATGACCTAAAATGAGTAATTTGCACATTGAAAGAAAAAAGAAAAACATTTTATGATTCCTCGTTCGTTCGAAGGAAAGAGGAATGCCTTTTTTTCTTCCCCATACGACTTTTTCCTGAAGTATTTCGTGGCATAAACTTTGTCCTGGCAATAACGAACGCAAGAAAACAAAAATTATCCAATTTGGTGCAGTCGTTTGCTTACATATTTTTCATAGATTGTCTTTTATTTATAGAGGGTGAGTCTTTGACTCCGTACAAATATTTCAACAGTAGATTCTTGAGGTCAAAAGAAAGTCTTTTTTCACCATTTTTTTCAGATTCGGTCCTGATAAAAAGTGTAACCATTTCAAGTTTTCATAATGAGCTGTGCTACCCCTGAAAAAACAAAATTACCTTCCAAATTACTAAACTGCTCCACATGAGTTAGGGATATTGACTTAAATTGCAAAAAAATATGTATAGTTAAAATAAGATTTTTGTGATAAAAATTCAAATTAGAATGATTTCAAGTTGCAAATTAATTTTAGCCTGTCTGCAGCGTATAATAACGAAATTTTATTCCCAGAGAATTTATGCATTTTAAGACCATCACTACAATGTATGGCCTCCACGGGCATCAATAACAGCTTGACCTCTTCTTTGCATACTACACACGAGGTTGTTGAACATTTCTTGAGGTATTTGGTTCCATAAACCGGGAAGAAGATCTCTCAGATCATTTAAGGATTCTGGAGTAGGTTGATGATTATCTAATCTTCTTTGGAGCATATCCCATGCAATTCAAATCTGGTGAGTGCGGAGGTATTGGTAAATGTGGAATACCAAGCTCCTCGCGCGCAATCTCAACTATGGCTGCACGGTGCGGTCTAGCGTTATCGTCTAGAAATTGAAAAGTTTCACCAATAGCAGCGTGAAAACTTGACACAACATTGTCAATGACATGCTCCCTGTAGTATAAGGCGGTCATATTCCCAGGACAAATGTGTAGATCTGTGCGCCCGTTGAAACATATCCCGGCCCATACCATAACAATACCCCCTCGGAATAGATGGACTTCTTGGACATAGCGACGATTACGGGGTGTGCGTGGAATTGTCCACACCCTTATTCTTCGAGAATCTGAAAATCGTCCATATCTGGATTCATCGGTGGAAAGGACACTACGCCATTGATCGTTCTAATTGACATGTTGCCTTGCCCATTCCAGTGTTTGACGCTTATGGTCACTTGTTAATGGAACTCCTCAATGGACGTCTAGAACCTAGATTCACCTCTCTCAAACTTCGCCTGATGGTTTCGATGGAATCTTGGACCCCATCTGCATTTTGAAGAGTATTCCGTAGCATTCTACACGTAGATGTAGGGTTTCTTCCCGTCGAAACGGTGATGAAACGATTCTGAGCAGGTGTTGTTTTTCGTCGCCTACCAAGCCCTGGTCTTTCCAACACGGAACCTGTCTCCCTGAACCTATTCCAAAGTCGAAATATCACACTTTAGCTGACTTGGAGCCTTTCCGCTACAACCTGAGTTAGGCCACCCTGTAGCGTAGCATTCCGATAGCCCTATTAGCCTCAGCGTTTGTTAATTTACGTCTTGGCATTTTCAGAAAACTCGTTTCAAATCGAAGCCGTTGATAAACTGACGTCATTTCAAAATGAGAACATTCATGAAGCATATGCAAAGAACTAAACTTCAGAAAAAAGGCGACCAGATAGACGAAATGTTTCATACTGATTTTTATTGGATCAATTCAAGTTGTTATTGAGTTTTAAATGATTTGACAGAGATTTTGTCGATGATTACATACTCTTAAAACGATTGAATACGATATCCCTAACTCTTGTGAAGCATTTTAGCTGATTCTGTGACACTACACATCTTTGGATCTTTCAAATAGAGTTGTATTCAGCCAAAGCACCCAATTTTTTAAATTTCTCAGCTACTTTTCAAGTTTCAACATCAAATAACTCGAAAACGGCGCATTATACGAGAGAATATGAGGAACACTTTCATTTTACAAAACATACAAATATTCATTATATAGTGTCCAAGTTAGTTTCAAGAGATGGATTCCTTGAATTTTTGGTACTTTTATTCTACGTAATGGTCATAATGGAAAACGTAGGTGATATCTTATGTGCTTAAGAGATTCTTCAAATAAATTAAAAACTATATTCTGAACTTCATTTCATTCGATAAAACCGATTGTGAGATATATTGTTTTATGGTTTTCAACACCTTGTATCCTTTAAACCGAGCCTATTCGGAAAAAAATGGTAAAGGAAAAAAGTGTTTCTCCTGACCTCAAGAACCTTCTGTTAAAATATTTGTGAGAGTCAAAGTCTCATCCTGTGTAGATATTATGGATCAGTCTGTAAGTAAAACTATTTTTCGAAATATGAGCTGTGTTTCATTTGAAAGGCTTTTTTAATGAGACAATTCATGAAAAATCGACATAAAATCATAGGTACCTTGAATATTTTATCCTTTGTTTTGTGTTTGAACACAATATCGCACCTTGCGGTAAGCAACAATTATTCCATTTTGCATAAAAACTGTGTGATGCTTTGACTTCCCCAGTATACAAGTAGAATAGGTATATAGTAATTATTTACTTGAATTTCAAATCAACCTCTCCTCTATGGAAAAATATGACAATTTCGAACGTAGGAATGAAAATTTATTTCGAGTAAATAATGAACGATGAGAATAGAAAACAATCCTTTTTTAATTTAAGACATAATCTTAATATTCTAGAATAATATATCACTGACCTTAAGGTTTTTTTTCACTAATTACAAATAAAGTGATCATTAGCAGAAACTGAATCTCTAGATCCAGTCCCAGTATGACTTCAACTATATCCCGACCAGGTTACCTTGAGTTCAAGCTGAAAAATAAGTTTATTCGGGGATAAAATATCATATTATTCATCAGTTTGGGCTCGATACCTCCCGAAATGAATTCAATATTGCCAGTTCTTGCAATCGTATTAACATTTTTCAGCATCAATGGAGGGTTTTGTATGCACGTGAAATTAAAAAGAATGGTTGAGACATATCCTACGAAATATGATAATATTGATGTGAATGCTATTCTGGCAAGTGAAAGATTGCTCAAGAATTACATGAATTGTTTGTTGGATAAAGGATCTTGCTCTCCCGAGGGAAAAATATTGAGACGTGAGTTATCTATTGACATTCATAATTTACCTTCTTCATAAAGATTTGATTTAGGATTTCAAATCAAAAATTGTATTTTCACTGTCCAGTTCCAAAAAAACAGGGGTTTATCAATTATTGTCACATAGCAGTTGGTATTGAATTTTATGTTTTTTTATTTAATGAAATGAAGGTTTTTAGCGGCATGCAGACAGGAATTGAATTCTGAAAAAAGTACCACCCTGTCTGCATGCCGCTAAAAACCTTCATTTCATTATATTTCAGACAATAAAACTATCATCACAGTTGAAGTTAATATCACATAGTTTCAAAATTGACTCCCTACGATGTTACCATCATTTGAGTATGAAGACTCTATATAATATATAATAACATGTACCTATCTTTGAAATTTCTATAATATAATATTGCTGATTTTGGTATTCTTAATATTTCCAAATCCATTTGAAAAAAAGCACTATTTTGGCTGTATACAGCCAAGAAATCCGATATATTGGATCATTAGATGTGCCAGAAACGAAAAATAATTCTCTACAGTCTTTCTCAAAGAGAAAATAGTGTAGGTGGCTTCATAATGGGTTTAAAAAATTATGTCAAATTCACAGGAGAAGGATATCTGAAAAACAAAAGAAATGAAAGATTTGAGGGTATACAGGGTGATTCACCTCGATTGCGTTTATGGATAACATTATACAATTTTGTGTTGAAAATTTGCATGTTTCGGTTTTCGATAATAAAAATTCTGCCTAAAATATTTTTAAACCCCTGCAACTAAAACAGCCTACTACTTTCTTACATTCTACAATTCATGAAATATCGAATATTAGTTTCCTTCCATGGAATAATTAAGCAGTTCTAAGTTGCTGTTTCTCCGTATTTTTTGTGTTTTCTTGATAACGTTGAAAGTTCTCATTTTGGGAATAGAGTTTAACTGGGTAAACCCCTTTCTTTACGTAGAATCAACTGAAATGATAAAGAATATAGAGTATAGGTTACTACTTGAAAATCTTGAGTTTCAATAAATTCGATTCTTTCAACTTGACGATTTTCTCGTTAACATACATGTACATTTTCACTCTAAAGAACAAAGAGTATCGAAGTAGGTACTATTGGGCGAGTCCGGGAGACTTGCTCGGGTAGGAGACTCGCACCACCTCAAATATTTCAATTCAAATTTCGCGGTACCGGTATCGCAAATAGCTTGCTCGTAACAAGGCACACCTAGTGGCTGCTCCATTTTGGCTGCCATGAGAACAGTTTAGGAGTGAGAGGGTTGAACGTGATTTTGTTGTTATGAAGTAAGAAATTGAATAATTTTGGTTTGTTACACTGTCTCAAAAAATTGCGTAGTGATATTTAGTTTTATTACTTTCATTCATTGATATTATTTTACAAACGATGAGCTTTTTCAATAATAGTTGTAAAAGTACAAGAAAACATCTGTTGAATAAACTCTAAGGGGGTGCGGGAAACTTAACCAATGCTATGGTTGGGAACATAATCAGTGGTCAAAGTTTCCCGCACTGAGCTTAGATAATAGGTTGCTTCAAAAAAAAAGAATTGAATAATATAAATAAATATAAAAGAATATACAAAGAGGTTCAAAAAAGTAACAAACTTCTCAACAAAGATTATAGAGTAGAAAGATAGGAAACGCCCTCATATCGCTAGTACTAAAAACCGACTACATTTTGGCCAGTGAAAACATGCGTGACAATGAGATGGCGCTAAAAACGCACTGTCAATACAGGAAAACTTTTTGATAACAGTTTTCTGTTTTTTAATTGAGGGGCGCGAAATTCGAATTCTATTTCTCGTATTGCATTCCAATATTAACTTTGTTTCTATCAGAAAACAAACATCCTGAGCGACAAAACAAAAGTATAGTTTTGCATTGCGATCAGGGTGTTAGTTTTCATCTAAACATTGTTTGGAATCAATTGATATCAACGAAAAACGCTGTTGGATGTGCTATATGTTTATTTGCAATTCATAAATAATTTACAAAAATTGAAATAGTGGGCAATGAATGAAGCTTTAACTAGGACACTAAAGTTAAAGTATATGGTGATCTGCTATACGTCGAAGGTGTTGTTTCTGTACAATAGGTTGTTCTGAATTAATGAACTTAGTTGAATTTGTAAAATATACATATATCAGAAATTAATATGAACCAATATTCAACATACCATCATAGCATACATATTCCAGTTACTTACATATGTAGGTATTATTTAAAGAATTTTCAGAACCTCACTTAAAAAAAACCTTACAGACATATGCAAGACCTGTATGTCAGTATAGTTTCTTGGTGCTTTTTTTATGATTTCCTTATGATATGGTCTCTTCATGACACAATATACAAATTGATTAATGAATGAACAAAACACTAACAGCAGGTTTCATAAAACTTTGACTTCCTAAACAAAAATTTGACAGTCACATGGTTCCCAAATGGAAATCAATAAAACTGCATTTCTGTATATATTGAAAAAGTAGCAATTGAGAATCATTGAATAGACCTATAAAGATCATAATTTCCCCTTAATAGGCCGTTCATGCAAGGGATGCTTTCTGCATACAACAATTTACGTTGATGAACAGTTCCCAATTGACCTGCAGTAAAATGTTCATTGTACATGGTGTAGTTAGTAGTGTTTGCTGACTTAATTGTCTTCAAGCTCTGAGAATTTTATCCACTTCGGAGCACTGAAAATTAGAATAAATGGAATGGCCGATTCACATGTTACGACTTTTAACACTTACGCTTCCATTTTCATTAGTTGAGTGAAAAACTTAATCACGTAAAATACATTTTATTATTTGATCCACCGTTCTTCACCATTCAATAATTTTCGAACAATATTTTGATATTTTCACCAAGAAATAAGACAAAAAACTTCAAAAATCAGCAACTAGAATGAGCCAGATAAACAAAAAGCGAAATGAGAATCAAAACATTCAAAACCTCTTCGATCAAAATTGACGTCTGAAATCTTAAAAAATGTCATATATTTCTGCAAATGGCACTTAAATTAATATTTTAACCAGTCCTAGCGTCTTAAAAACACGCGTGACACACAGATGGCGCTCAAATCGCTTTAGTCGCCTCGTTTCCCATCTTTCTACTCTATAATCTTTGCTTCTCAAATAAGTGAGAGTGACTCTGAAATAGAAAATATGTAGGGGAATTACGTACAAAATGACATGGTGTTTTGTTTTTTCATGATATTTATTTAACGCGATTGCAATCAATCTTCTTGGTTTTTACTCATTTCAGGTTCATTGACTCTCAGTAGTCTCAGAATCAAAGTCTTTTGATTGAGTAGGAACTATAAACAAATATATATTAAGAAAAAATGCAACCTATCATAGAAACCATTTTGTCCATATAGTACGGAAAAATGGTACTAAAATATTAACAACACAATTCACAAGTATATCGTTTGGTAGACTTTGGGAGATCACCGGGCTAAGAACGTGAAAAGAAATATTTGCTTCTTGAGCTACCATCTATCTGAGCAATTGTAAGCTGCCTCGACAGTCTCAATCTCTCTTCTGATGATGGAAGCAGGAATATTTCCTTTATCATCATCAGAATTTTTTTTAAATTGTCTCTTCTTTTCTGCCCGTGGATCCTTTGATCCGTTTTTGGCAATAATTTCTGGCATTTTTGGAGCGAAGTTACAAAAAAACACCTTTGTCTGGTTTATATGCTTTCTCTTTTTTCTTGGCCTCGAATGAACTGGCTCTGTGGTGCTGGCGAAATAGTTGCATCTGGATATGTCGGTGATATTTTTTTTGTGAGGAATTTACTTTATCGTTATTTGCTGCCGTTGGATATAAAATAGATTCAGCATCGTTATTCGCATCTTTTTGGACTGTTGAGACATTCAGTTGATGGCAAATGTGAGCTGGTAATAAGTTCAGGTGTAATGTCTCCAATATCCATTTGATTCAACGCAATATTTGTGATTTCTGCAGGTTCAAACGTGTAGTAGAAAAATATCAGGATTGATGAGCCAGACGCCTGTCTATTCGAAACCTACTTGGATTGATTTTCACGCACGCTTCATTAAACAAACACTACTCTAACTCCAACTTAAGATGTCTAAAAATATGGTGTATGCACTCGTCAATTTTTGAATGGAATGACATTAGACTAAATCGAAAATAAGAGATTCGTTTCGTGGCGGCGCCACCATGTTCTATCCTTGTTCTATGAAAGAAAATCTGATGATACTCTCTCGCTTTATTTTGTTCTGCGTTTATATAGATCACAGATTACAGTCACCTCTGTGTTCCTGATCCATCAAAGAATCAGCTGTTAACGAATATTTTTTGTGATTTACACTTGTATTTTCGTTGTAAAAACGAATCTGCAGATATTTCAACACTATAGAAGGATTCGAAGGAGTACTTCTATTTTTCTTCGAGATAATTTTTGTTTGACAAAGTGTATTCGTGAGGAAAGGAATTCAATATGATTTCAATAAAACACAGTTGATTGGCGAAATATTCAATATATTCAGTTGACTGAAACGCAATTTTCACTATACTTGTGAAGAATATTTGAAGAACAGACTCGAACAGATTAACATATTTCTGTTTCTTAATACATGCTCACAATTCACATTACTTATTTTCAATACAGTTCCTTTATTGCTTGAATATTGCAGAAGTCACCATAAAACTGTTAGCTCTATCCGTGCCGAATGTTCATCTGATTTGGCTCTGCCTCAATTTCCAACAACAAAGTGTGATAGTCCAACAACACCGAATTCTTTGCTGTAGTTCTTGATTGTCCATACAGAAAACTGAACGACATGTTCCATAAATGAATATTTTACGACCTTTCTCGAAAGTAATACATTTTCACACACCAATAACCGCTAATAAATACAGCACATTCGCAAGTCGTAGGAATGGATTCAAATTATTTTCAAATATCATTTGACAACTGTCAATTCCTAAACGGCGCTAGCTACAGTGGGAAAAACGAAACTTATCTCTTATTTTCGAAGCGGGAAAAACAAAATCTAATCAGTGCATACACCATGTTTTTAGACATCTTACTCCAACTCCAGTTGAAAAAAAACACAAAAAAGCAACAAATAAGTCACAAGAGAGAAAGGAGAAAATCACTGTAAAATAAATTTTTATAGGCACGAAACACGTTCGAACAAATGACTGCGGCTAGACTGTGACAATGGCGCTCAACATTTCACAGTATTGTAAATATGGCTACCTTCACATGGTACGGTTGTTGGCAATTCGCTAAAGCACACCAATTTTGAAATAAGGCGACTATGTCATTTTGTACATATATGTCATTTTGTAAGTATTTCCCCTATCTAATACCCTGATACATCTGATGATGAAAACCTTGAAAGAGACGTTGGTCATTGGAAATCGTTTTCTTTCAATGTCTTTCCTGATAAACAAACTTATGGTCAAGTCTCTCAAAATTATGTATTCAAAACAGTGTGGCTTCCCGTTTTCACAATTCCAATAACGCATAAACCGTTAAGTTTTCACCCAAAGTATGGCATATACTGTAGCAATTTTCATCAAATCAGGTATCAAATGATGCAAGGATATTTGAATCATAAGGTAGTAGTTTCCGCTATAACCGGAAGTATCATAA
Source organism: Coccinella septempunctata (assembly GCF_907165205.1). Lineage (NCBI taxonomy): Eukaryota > Metazoa > Arthropoda > Insecta > Coleoptera > Coccinellidae > Coccinella > Coccinella septempunctata. The sequence continues at coordinate 3,477,309 of NC_058190.1, read as the reverse complement.
AGGTCTGAAAACATACTATAAGGAGAAAGTTTATTGTCAAACACCCCAAAATGCAAATTTTCAGCACAAAATTATGATTAGTTTCACACAAACGTCTAATAGACCGTTGCAACAGCGAATCATCCTGTATATCACTCAAATTTGCGTATCTCCAGCCAGAAAACCAGAATCGTCGAATCTTAAAAATCAGGAACTTATTATTTGAGGAACGTGAATCTACCAAGATCAGCTGAATTGACCTACTAATAAAAAAATTCATTATTCGTTCAAGGATTTTTTTGAAGAAGAATTACCACAAATTTCCATTAATCGCTGAATAATCATGATTTTAAATGCAATGACACTTTAATTGAAGTTGAATAATGATGTTTCTATGTGTAAAATTCTTATGTGTTGTGAATATAATGATGAAAATGATCTCATAATTAATACCTTTATTCATTTTTTCATGGAAATAACTACTGACGTTTTTTTTCAAACTTTTGGATAATTCTAAGGGCCAAGAAAAATACTGTGTTTTCTAAAAACTTATCTGCTTATACAGGGTGAGTCTTCGATTCGTGCAAATATTTTATCAGTAGATTCTTGAGGTCAAAAGACTTACTCTTTCACTATACCATGTTCTTCGAATCGGCTCGGTTCGAAAGATACAGGCTGTTGAAAGGCCATAAAAAATGTTATTTTGTGTTCTATCCCACACATTGATGAATATTTGAACGTTTATAATGCGCCGTACTAAAAACCGAATACAATTTGGTGAAAACACACTTGACAATAACATGGCGCTGAAAACGTACTGCCAATACAGAAAAACTGTTTGATAACAATTTTATAATTGAAGGGCGCGAAATTCGAATTCTATTCCTTATATTGGATTTTAATATTGACTTTGTTGAGACCAGAAAACAAACATCCTGGGCGACAAAACAAAAGTATGCTTTTGTTTTGTGACTAGGATGTTAGTTTTCATCTGAACATTGTTTGGAATCATTTGATATCTATGAAATACTCTGTTGGATGTGCTATATTTTTATCTGCAATTTATAAACATTTACAATAATTTTAAATTATGGACAACGAACAAAGCTTTGACTAGGACAACTCTTGTGATCTGCCATACGTTAAAGGTGTTATTTCTGTGCAATAAGTTTTTTAAATATTATACACTTAGTGGAATTTGTACAATTTATATCAGAAATTAATATGAAAGAATATTCAATATAACATCATAGCATACACATTTCAGTTACTCACATACCTATTATTTACAGAATGTATGTTAACATGTCAGTATAGTTTCTTTATATAATTTCTTCATGATATGGTTTCTTTATGACACAATATACAAATTGATTAATGAATAAAGAAAACACTCATAGCAGGTTTCATAAAACTTTGACTTTCCAAACAGTTTGACAGTCACTCGATGCCCAAAACGAAATCATTAAAACCTTTGCATTTCTGAATATATTGAAGGAGTAGCAATTGAGAATCTTTGAATGAACGTATAAAAGTCATAATTTCCCCTAAAAATGCCCTTCAGGCAAGGGATGCTTCCTGCATACAACAATTTACGTCGATAAACAGTTCTCAATTGACTTGCAGTAAAACATTCATTGCAAATGGTGTAGTCAGTAGTGTTTGCAGGCCTTTATGCCCTGAAAATTTTATCCACTTCGTAGCACTGAAAATAAAAACCCATGAATGACCGAGTCACTTGTTAGTTTTAATACTTACAAAAATTTCAATAATCAGCAACTAGAACGAGTTTGATAAACAAAAGGTGGTACGAGAATCATTCAAAACATTCAAAACCTCTTTGATCAAATGATCAAAATGGCCATCTGAAATGTCAAAAAATTTCATGTTTCTGCAAATGTCCCTCGAATTAATATTTTGACCAGTTTTAGGGCCTTAAAAACACTTGTGAAAAACAGATGGCGCTCACATCACTTTAGTCGCTTCGTTTCCTATCTTTCCACTCTATAATCTTTGATTGTAACGAAAAAATGGATGCATAGAAAATGCTGCATTTCGATTGCAACATTCATGAGAAACTTCCTTTTTTCACATCGAAAACCCTGTTAATGTTATCAGATGTATTCCTGAAAAAAAAAATATTGTTCCATCAACCATTTGTGTTATTGGCCATCTTCTAGATATTTCAGAAATTACACGTGCCTAAGTTACAGGTAACGCACTTTACCATAATAAAACCGTCATCAAATTTCTTAGAATAAAAAACAAAAATTACTCCAATGACGGTGCCTGATCTGAAAAAAAACACTCAAAGTTCATTTCAAGGCATTTGTTCACGCGTCACAGAAATGCTTCATGTGTTGCACTCCTAATTTCATCGGAAGGAGGAGATCTGGCAAAGGAGTTTGAACAATCTATTAGGATTGTTAAAACAAATCAGTTACTGGTCAGATAACAAAGAACACTGGAACTGTATGACCATTTGGGCGTCAGCAGCAACAGTAAATCTTAGCCTCTAACAGGGTTCCTTGAAAATTTACGTGAAAATCCGAGGATAATTAACAAATATCACACATGCTTTTCACAACATCGGAAGTAAGATATGGGTTATAACAACAGTACCTTCTACACATATTCCTATGTTTGCAGGTGATGGTCAATAAGAATCGATTTGTCGAAATGAAATATGCCCATACTTGTTTCAAATAATTTTATTTTTTCGAATCATATCCATGAGAAAACATGCACGACCATTCTTATTTCCGACTCATCTTATACTTCTCTTCGAAAATTAGTTGAGCCACCCAGTAGGATTGAATGCAAACCTACGTCAAAGTCCAGGATATACTCTCAATGTTTGAAGATTCAGAATATTCACCCCGTTTATGAAAGTTGCGTAGGAATATAAACACTTATAATCGATTAACTTTTCCAGAATATCTACCCGATGCTATGCAATCTGAATGTTCGAGATGCAGCGAGAAACAGAAAAAAATTGCTGGAACCGTACTGGCTCACTTGTTGCAGTATCATAAGGACTATTGGCAGCAACTATTGAATAAGTATGATACGGATGGTTCATTTATCAAGAAGCATCAGGGCTTTGCACCCGGTGAAGCAGAAGATTACTCAGATTTGGATGAAACAAGATGATGCCTATATTAGAATTAATTATAAGAATGTATAATCTAGATTCACGAAAGAGAATCAGTGAAATGTTATGAAACTCAGTAGATATTTCGATGGAATCTAACAAAATTGAATTATGAATGAAATATAAAATAAACTCTTCATTTATGTGTAAAATGAGTTCGAAACTATGAAACAATTACTCATTTCAAATAAACAGACTATCCATATTCCTTGGACATTTCCATTATACAGGGTGTCCCATCGTGGGTGGTCTATTAGAAGTTTATAGAGAACGTCATAGCTTTGTTCTGAAAATTTGGTTGCTAAGGTTTACGCTTCTGATCTATCTGAATAAAATATTTTCAGCGACATTATCGCTTATACGAAAAAATACTACACAAACGGTATTTCAAATGAGACACCTTATTCATTGTAAATTTTTTCGCTTCGCTATCCCTATCTGAGAATTTTAGTATTTTGTCTAGTATTTCCCTATTTATATTCCTGATACTTCCGGAGACATCAATGGTTTTCCAAAACAATTAATTAATACATGCATCCGGTGGAATAAGGGTGTAAAACGACATTTATTTTTTTTGGATGCTGAAATTTTGAAAATAGGTCATTGAGTGTAAAGTTTCGTGTAAAAAACTTGTTTCATATTATAATAGACACGGTGTTCCACAAATCTTCGTCTCTTCACTCGATACAAAAACCACAAAAAACTGATTTTTTTCAAATAGATAGAAGTAGCCAAATTTTCAGATCAATCCTATGATCCGTTTTCCGTGAACGTCTATGAATTGATGTGGCCTATTCTTGATGAAAATTCGTAATTAAATCAAAAACTGATATTACCTGATTATCGCCAGGATGAGTCAAGAAAAAAAATCATCCTTAGCAACAAAAGGTCTATGTCTATCCCTTTCTGGAAAAAAAGTTAGGGTTGCCACTATACAGTGTGGAATATGTTAAATTTCCGTAGCGAAACGAGTGCTTCTATAAAATGAAATGGAGTATACTCTCAATCATTCATTTGAAATAATAATTATTGACCTATCAGAAAATTTCTCTACAAAATTGTGAATACATACCGTAGATTCGGGTGACTTGGGACGATTGTTGAATTCAACTTTTCTCATATTTTCAAAACGATAACCTATTTTTATCTTAAAAAGAGGTTCGAATATGCTTAATGACTCAGACTATTGATTCAGATATACACCATGCTTCAGAATTCGGATATAAATTTTGAAAAAAATTAAATATACTTGTCCCAAGTCACCGACCGATTTGGGAGGCTTGGGGCAGTAGTAGTAGTAGTAGTAACAGTCGTTTATTATAAGGACCTTAAAAAAAGCGCGCTTTTACTCTCCTGAATTCGTTAATTTTTCCTGTCAATTCAAACGCTCTGGTCAAGGCGAACTCAACAGGAATTAATTGTTAAACTAACCAATCTTATGAGTTTGTCCCTTCACTCATAAATGGTAAGAAACAAAGAAATCTGCACGGGGGGTAATTATCCCAAGTTATAGGACTCTCCCAAGTCACCCGAATCTACCGGTACCGAAAATATAGCATAATAAGGTCTAACTCAAGAAGAAGAAGAAGTATGATTGTGATTTTTGTACAATTTTAGTATAGCGACCTCACGAATAGGTGTCTCATCCACCGTTTCTGACCCATGTGATAAAAATTCCAGACGTAGTTCTTTTTAAGTCAATGGCTTTCTGAGCTTTTTCATATAAACCATAGTTATAGAGAATGGACTGAGCATTATCTGCTTGAAAGTGTATACTCTGTAGAAAGAGATAAAGCAATTAAACGGCTATTACCTGTCTCTTTTATGTGGACATAGACATGAGTGTGGACCAATCAAAATTCTAGAGACAAACAACTATTGGCCGCACGTTGGGTTGTCACTTAATTTTTCTGTCATAGAAGATGATTAGGGAAAGCTCAGTCCACAGTCGATTCTCTATATGTCTATGATAAAAGCCCTACTAGTAAAAGACTATAATTGTATAATATATCTCCCATTATTAGAGATCCTTCAACATTTGAAAAAAAGAAGAATCATTTTTTAATGGTAAACCGGCACTGGCCAGCCCTCAACAGCGATTTTCATGATAAAAAGGGATAAAACAGATTTCAGACATGGGGACTGCCAGGCTCGCTCACTTTTCGGCCTTCCACTCTAGAATGATATATGGCATAATCATATGGGGACAGAATGTTGCTTTGGAAAAGGTTCTTCTGAAACAGAAAAGAGCTGGTATCAGAACATTTTATGGAATGCATCAAACTGAAAGCTACCGACTTGTATTCAAGAGAGAAGAGATACTTACAGCAACATCTTGTTTCATTCTTACGTGTGTCAAATATGTACATCAGAACAAAGCAAAACTTCCCACAAATTCAGATTCCCGCAGCTACAATACTCGACGCAAACATGATTTCAGTCTTCCATATTCCAGAATAAATAGGGCGCAGCAAGGTCCTAATTCAATTTGTCTCATCCTTTACAATAAATTGCCTGAAAACTTCAAACAGCTAAGAGAACACAATTTCAACAAAAAGGTTAAAGATCTGCTGCTTCAGAGGACTATTTACAGATTGAATGAATTTTAATTGTACTATGTCTCTGTTTTTTCGTTATATTGTGATGGTAATTGTATAATTGTCTTTTATTTCTTTTGACAAACCGTGTAATCATTTTGATGAAAAATATTCATAGTATACGCTTTAAATGAAGCTACATTGATAAATAAATATTATTATTTTTATTATTAAGCCCGTTTGCAACAGCCTAGTATTCTCTAGAGAATTTACTCGAAAATTCATGCGCCTTGAATTATTTACCGTTGCATACGCACTTTCGGTAGAATTCTCTGTTCAGTTACATACAAAATAATCTCTGCCGTTTTGTTGCGAGAATTTTGTAAATAATTCTCCAGAGAATTCTCGGCTGTTGCAAACGGGCTTAAAACATGATTTTGAACATTCTGAATAACGACATTGAAGGTATTTTCAACATCTAAAGTGATTATTCACTAAAGTTGGCAAAAGATTAAGACGTAAAGGTCTTCATCCTTGTAACTGAAACCCCCTAACGGGAAAGAGCACAACATCCAACCTCCCGATTTTAAATAGGGATGAGGGGTGTTTCGATACCTTATGTTGAAGATCTTATCGAGAACTATCCGAACCAGAAATTTCGCTTAAAAATTTTCATCTATAACGAAATGATAGGCAAAATTGTGGAAGAATACTTACTTTCGTGATTAGTTTATTAAATGCAGGAAATGGGCAGTGCCGTGAAATTCCCGGGTATAAAAAAAGGTCAATTAGGTGATTTCCATAAATACTCGCCCGAATATTTAATTTTTAGGGAAGCTAAGGACGCACCTCACGAAATAATCTTGAATTTTCATCTGACCAATACCGAGAGTTATGCCGGTTTACAATGCCGTTAAGGTAAAATGAACCCTCGTCCGAAAAATAGATATCTTACATGTAGTTTTGATTACCGTTAGTCTTTCATTGACCAATTGAATTGATTTGGCCGATATTTGATGAAAATCTATTATACGATTTTCAAAAAATGACTTTCCAAACCACGACTTGAGTTTCGCTATCAGAATAGCATCTTCAGGTGGGTGAAGGTAAACTGAAATATTTGATGCCGAAACAAAATTATATAAACACTAGCTGACCCGGCAAACGTTGTTTTGCCATATAAATAATTTCCATGTTGTATCATAAAAAAATAGAAATTAAAAATTTTGTCTAAAAAATAGAAAAAAAAATTAGGGGTGGACTACCCCTAACATTTAGGGGGATGAAAAATAGATGTTGGCCGATTCTCATAGATAGCTGACCCGGCAAACGTTGTTTTGCCATATAAATAATTTCCTAATGATTAAATTACTAAAATGGCTATTAAAAAATAAGGGTTGATCGTAGAAGGGTGAAAATTGAGGATTGTATGTATTTTTGTATGTTGTATCATACAAAAATAGAAATTAAAAATTTTGTCTAAAAAATACAAAAAAAAATTTAGGGGTGGACTACCCCTAACATTTAGGGGGATGAAAAATAGATGTTGGCCGATTCTCATAGATACCGGATAAGCACAAAAAATTTCATCAAAATCGGTCAAGCCGTTTCGGAGGAGTATGGTAACGAAAACTATGACACGAGAGTTTTATATATTAGATGCATTTGACTCTACTCCTAAGAATCTGGAATGGGTAATGTAATGATAGTTTCCGGAATGTTCCGAGCGCTTTGAGACAGAAACAAATCAGACTAGAGCTAATTATGGTAATTTCCGGAAATGTAACAAGGTAGGTGGCAATCGCAATCGCTCATAAAATAATATGTGAAATGAAACTTTCAATTATTTAAAATAACAAAATCTTTATTCGCCGATGTTATCGAAAACTATAATCTACCCTTAGATTTCAACGAAGTTTTTTACTTTTTCCTTTTTTTTTTTCATTTTTTACATTTGAATTTTATATATTTTTTTGTTTATTTTATGTTAGCACTACTGAACTGACAAAAATGCTGCTAGTTGAACACAAACATTCAAAATAAATTCAGTAATGAGGAATTATTTAGGTAATCTGGTCCTTGAGTAAATCCCACTATAACTTACAATTATAGATTTCCAAACTGTCTAAAAGATTCAGTTTCTGACTCTTAGTTTCTATACAGGGTGGCCATTTGAAAACGAAACAGACGAGATTACAGACGAAATAAATTTTTTCGATAGAAATGCTCGGACAGGTCGATTTCTGTTTCGAGGGGGACAACTTAAGATGTAGGTTACGGACGCATAGCGCTTCAACCCTTGCTACTACAACCCTCACCCCCAATTTTTGAATAGGGAAGATGGGGTGAGTGATACCTCATTTGGAAGGTATTTTTATACTGATTTCAGCACAGTAATTGTTTTTTCATTTTATGCATTAGTTCTCGAAATATTCTTAACTAAGTATTTGAAAATGAAGTGGTGTTTTCATGGCACTTGTAGTGTTTTTTTGTGAAAAATCGACATTTTGAGCTTCAAAACAACCATGACTGTGGCTTCCTCCCTCCAATCCACTGACATAGTAGTAATGGGCATTACTACCTTAACTACCTTAAGAGTCATAGTTACTTTCTGGGCGTATATTTACGTCAGAATGTTATAGTTGAAAAAATTAAAAGTAACTATGACTCTTAAGGTAGTTAAGGTAGTAATGGGCATTACGCAAGGGGTGGAAATACCAAGTATTAAATCACTTTTCAGCATTTCAGTATTTTGAAAATTGTTCATTTCTCTTCTTTCACATAAGATTCGGTGAAATCCTGAATTTTTCTTCCATTAAGGCCCGGTACTTTCACCTTCGAATAAATTTTATTCACTGTCAATAAGAATCCGACAAATAATTTCCTATCTGAAGAATACCTTATTTCGGTGATTTCAGATGAAATTCTTTGACGAATAACAATTCTGTGAAAACACGGTTTACTACTTTTCACTGATTAATGTAGAATAAGAGTCCGCATTGTAGAAATTGTCATAATTCCAACTACAAAGCAAATATTTCATGAAAATCACACAAAAAATAACCATACATCCAGAATCTTAAAAATTCAACCAATAATGACGTACCGACATTCGATCTATGACAAAAAAATCTTATTAACGAGTTTCAATGACAGATTCATTCGATGAATAACACTATCTGAAAATGAAAAGACTGCATTTTTACTTATCCTAAGTAAAGACTTATTTATCGAATAAATTTAGTTATTCGCACGTGAAAGTACCGGGCCTTAATGTGTCTTGTTTCGTTCAAAACCTTCCCGAGATAACATAAAAAATATAATAAGTTATAAAGTCAATGTAGAGTGAACTTTCATTAAAATTGAGATTTTCGGAATGTGCGTTAATTTTTTTGCGCAGTGAACACATTTGAAATGTGTCAGATACGAATGATATTGTCGAGATAAATTCCACATTGCTTGTTTTACTATTTTCACTGTTATTTCATTATTGATGCATATTTTGAAACGAAATTTTATGGTCAGATAGTACTCGATACGATCTTCAAGAGTCATCGCAACATCCCTCATCCCTATTCAAAATCAAGGGGTTGTGCTCATCCCGTTTGTTACCTAGATGAAAAAAGTGGAAAAGTTTTTCCCCTTCGAATCAGAAATTGATAGTTCCGAGCGATTTTCTACATTTTCATTTTAAAGTCGGAAAAATGAGGTGTTGAGTTTTCGTTGGACCACATCTTCATGTTGTTTCCCAAAGCAAACCTGTAAATGAATGACTTCTTTGGTCTATCTGTTATTTATTGGTCTATGGGCTCACTAGATGAGGCTTCATGTCCCATCGGCCGAGGGGCATGACAAGACCAGACTTTATGGTCTCGTCCCGTGGTCATTACTAGGATAGCTACAACCCCAATGTCCAGAGACTCTGCCAATGACTTTTATGCTTATGCTCACTCGATTTTTAGTTGAGGAATATGGTACTGTCGAGGCAGCATCCATATTACCTAAGCATATTGATATAAAGAGCATTTTACTTCATCAGTACTCACGTACTCATCATCAATTGATACGGTATCGATTTCAAAAGCATCTTCATGGAACCTGATATCTCTCTAATGACACAGGTTCTGTTATCACTGATGTTCAGTACGATCTGGTAGGAAAAAGAAACGACTAGAAATTCACGAAGAATATAAATCGCCTCAATTAACACTAACGCTCATTACCGCTCCAAGAATGACATTGAGTTCTGTTCGAAACGCCAGAACGACAATCGAATCGCCTATCTATGATAATAATCACGAAAATTGAGTGAGAGACCGAAAATTTTCTCACACCCATCAGAAGAGTCGGAGAATAGAGGGTGCTACCGAAAAGAAAGGTCGCACTTCGTAAACAATAACACTGACCTCGCTCTCGACGATTTCCTTCCCGCCGAAGACTTCGATTCAGTAGTGTTTACCTGGCGAAGCACGAGAGAAGTTCGAGAAATGAAATTCTTCATCGTGGAGGTAGTTGTGACAGTTGCAGTGATAGTTATCGCGAAAGGTAGTCCGATACAGTTCTATGCAACCAAGTATGATCATCTGGACATCGAGGAGATATTGAACAATAGGAGGATGGTGAAATATTATGCCAACTGCCTACTCAGCAGAGGTCCTTGCACGCCACAGGGTGCAGAATTGAAGAGTGAGTGTTATCCCTAACTATTTCTCTTCCTAAGGATTATTTTCGAATTTTGGGCAATGCTTACGCCTGGAAGCCCATTGAACTTGAGGGAAAAAATATTTCGAATTTCTTCAACGTACTTTTCGAAGAAATACGAATTAGTCATCTAAACATACTGCGAACATTGCAGAAATAAGAATCTTCCGATTTAACGAAAGGCCACATAATATTTCGAAAATATTTTTCGCAATATTCCGTCATAAGTCTTTTTTTATTTATTTTCAATTCAGTGCGGACAAGCAGAGGGTGTTGTATGACAACATGGATCAATTCCTGATATACAGAGGGAGATCCTGAGTATAGGTACACTATTTTATATTGTTTTTCTCTAGGTTGTTCGAACAGGTACCCTACAAAAAGGCTAGGGGGGTCCTAGACTGATTTTCTGGGAAGGGTAGTAATTGAAAGAACAATTGAAATTACAAATTAAGACTTCAAATAACACCTTATAGGTATCTCTGAGTAGCATTTGCAGTCCCATATTTTTTTTCTTAAAATTGTACAAGGAATCTCTCCTTTTCATTTCGTTATAATATTGTTTTTTCTTAATTTTTCCATATGAAAAATTTGAAAAATCGAATTCGTTGTGGGTTCTGGGGGATAATTACCCCCTTTACCCTCCCCGTAGGACCGCCCTTGCGAAAAGGACATGTTTGCTATAACACTTCAAAAAAATCAACCTCTCCTTATGCGTATTCGATTAACCTTAAGACACAAAAAATAAGTGAAAATTCAATTCAATATCACTATAACTATTATTAAAAAAACTCATCAATGACCAAATAATCCTTACGAACTAGAGATTAATTAATTTCTGGTACAAAAACCTATTTTATTCCTTGAATATTACACTCAAAATAGTTCCTTTTTCTTGGAAAGCTTCACCTCAAAACTATTGAAGTTATCGAGATTTTCAGCATGCAAAATTTTTCATTTTTTGATACTATGAAACAGAAATATTCCAAGTACTTTTGTTCCTGAATTACAGGAAGAAAAGGAAATTGTTCACTTCTGGAGATGTTATTATTTCTCAGAACCTGTTTAGGAAAAATGAAAACTGCTCATGATAGATATTTTTACATGAAAGTCAGTGGCTGAATAAAAAATTTTTTTTAAAGCATTGTTTTCAAGAATGGGCACCAACTTGGTATTTTTCAAATGGAGCACTCTGCATATTTTAACATCAATTTTTTTGCAATTTTTTTTCTGAATACATTGATGAATCACAGCCTAATCTTCAATAAATTTAGATTTTCAAAAATCTGAATAATCCATATTTATATCTCTTCACAAACCTTTTAGGGCTTTCACTCCCAATCTCTGAAACAAAATTAATTAAAAATGAAATCAACGATTTGCAGGAGCAAATCGTTGATTTCATTTTTAATTAATTTTGTTTCAGAGATTGGGAGTGAAAGCCCTAAAAGGTTTGTGAAGAGATGCAAAATCCTCCCAAAATAAATTTCAATCGAAATCCATATTTATGTTTGTTTTTTTGAAGATAGGACATGAATTCTTTCACATATGCATTTAATTATTACTTTTTTGAAACGCCTTGTGATTTAAACCCATTTTTCAATTATATTTTAAACATAAACTCAAAATATCGCTCTTCAACATTAACTCAAAAATGTTTGAAATATGAATAAATAAATAGATTCAAATCACATGGCGTTTTGAATAAGTCTCGAAACAAGTAATAATGGAATGCATGTTTGAAAGAATTTATGGCCTATTATTAGAAAAACAAACATCAGAATAACAAACAATCTAAATTTACTAAAGATTAGGTTGTGTCACATCAATGTTTTCAGAAAAAAATTGCAAAATTTGACGTTAAAATATACAGGGTACCCCTTTTGAATAATACTAATTTTGTGCCCAATCTTGAAAACAGTGCTCTGAAAAAAATTTACAATTATGCCACTGACTTTTATGTAAAAATATCTATCATAAGCAGTTTTCATTTTTTTTTTAACTTATACAGGGCCTGAGAAATAATAACATCTCCAAAAGTTAATATCTTCTTTTTCGCCCTGTATATCAGGAACAAAAGTAGTTGGAATATTTCTGTTCGTAGCTTTAAAAGTTTTACAAAAAATTGATACATAATACAGGGTCGAGAAAACCACATGTCTCTATCTTCAATAATAGCGTAGATACGATGCAGACTCAATCAAAATGGGTTTCACATAAGCGGGAGTCCCTGGATTTTGTGGCTTATTAATTGGAGAAAACTGAAAAATGAGCCATCAAAGTGATAGTACTTCTCGAAGAGAATCTAAATGTGCTATCGGAAAAACTATAAGATATTTTTTATAGGTAGAAAAGGTTATTACGGAAAGCCCATTAAAAAAAAGTTTTTCTGGTTTTCAGATTGAATGGTTTAGAGACAATTTCTGAACTATCTTTTCTTATTTCAATTTCCGATTCAGAATTTTTCTGAATGATCGATAAATAAATTCTTAATTGGAATATGTAAATATAAAGGTAATATATAATATACATATAATAGAAATATAATATAAAAATGTCCACGTTGTCTAGGGTTCAATGAAAACTTGATGGCAGAAAGGTATTGAAGTTTTATCTATTTTGTTCCATTTCACGCCAAGTTCTTATCGAACAATCTACAACATACGATATATTTATGGCATTTCGATTTTAAATTTCGTCAAGGTAATTTTGATTAAAATTGCTTGAAATGAATATAAAAGCACCATATTTTTATATATTTAAATTGAGAATTGATTGAGTGATCGGAAAATATGAGCAGAATTTTTCTAAATACACCATAGATTAATAAAACAGGAGATAGAGCATCTCGACAAAAACGCGTTCACAAAATACTGCCATAAATATGAATTTGGATATCTTGGGTGGGGGAACTGGACAGGGGCGGATTCAGAACTAGTCACACTGTGAATATTTCAGGTAGTCAGCAATAATTTTATATCGAATGGAAATATGTTTCAATGCAAAGATTTCGAGTATTTTTCTTATGACAACTAATCAAAGGGATGTAGAACTAATATGTAATACCAAAACAACTTATGTAAAAAAGAATTTATTTTGAATACAATGTTACCATTCACAAATAGTCAATATGACCTTAACCTACATACAGATTATTTGAAATTTTATTCACTAAGCATAAACTGAAAACCAAAAATTACTTTCATGAAAAAAATTCCCTTTAGAATGGTTAATTCTCAAATCAATAGAAGTGGAAGCAGCTGAAGTTTATGGAATTTGTATAATGAGAATCTAATAAAGTTTGTTCATTGAAGAAATCCTCAAGTCTTCCGTACAGATTTTGCGGAATGAAACAGTAATGTAATACTGTAAACATGAACCAATGATTGTGAAATAGGAAATTATTTCTTATTGTATACAGTAACTCATAAAAGAATCCCTCAATTCTAGATGAAGCATCAATATTTTTTTTTACGGGCAGTTTTAAATTGAATTAAGTTATATTGCATATAAACTAAAGAGCAGTGTTTTTCAGCAACTCAAATACCTAGTTCAACAACCTGCTTCCCCTTTCAAATTTTTATACCACCTCGAAAGTGCTTTTTGGTGTTATAATAATCAAGAGTTATTTTACGAAACTGTAAGCTCTAACTCAATAATAATGTAACTTTTAAGCAAATTGTTCGAGGACATTGCCAAATTTATGTATTTTATGCATGCAGCTGTCTTCGAAGAAATTTTATAGTAGGTATTTGCCTCGGCTTTCCAAGCTTTCATCTTGAATTTTTCTTTCCAATGAATTGGGAACTGCTTGTAGTACTGACGACTCACTGGTAATCTTAAATCGGTTTTTTGACGTCAATTAGCTGTTTTTTAATTTCTGTTCTCCGCTTGTCTTCGGCAACAATTTTTCAACTGAAGTTTTACTTCGAAATATGAGGTATCCTGATAACAGACATTTTCATTTAATAAATCATAAAAATAATGGGAATATCTGAGCTCTAATTGAATGGTCATTATTGTAATCATAATTACAGTAGTAGCATAATTTCTACATTGAAATACATTTTAGAAATAAAGGAAACTTTTTGATTTTCACAAAAAGTTCCAAACATGACCTCAGCTCATTTTTATGGATCTTCATTCCTAAGACGAGTTCTATTTGCCATAGCAGTTTATAAGGAATTTTGTATACCTTCCTGGGTAGGTATGTACCTCACTTGTTTTATCCTTGAACTTCAAGAAGCTTTCATTTCTGCAAATCCTGAACTGGCATTCGTGTTTCTTGATATTGTTCCCATTTTCCTTCCATTTTCCTCAAAAACTCCAGTACTGATAACAGGTTTGGCACAGTAGTGGCTATAATTACAACATTATTGAAGCAATTAAAATCTCGTTCTACTGTTCATCTCGAAACCAGGAAGAATGTTTATACAAAAAAGCATGATATAATAAGAAAAAGAGAATCTACTATAAATTTCAAGTTCAGAAGTATTCAGAAATCACTTGCAAAATTCCAAAGAAAGTGATAATCAGACAATAAAGCGAGTTAAATAAGTGGTAAACTACCTATCTTACCTCACTCGAGATGGCATCTGCTTTCAAATTTACGGCAACGATTACGATTACTCTCATTATACTGAAGTCTGGAGTATAAATTACAAGAGAAGTGTAAATTGTTTTCAAGACCCAGTGCAACTCTCCACTGCCTTCGTCTGGTTTCATTTCTGGGAAATCTAAAATTGAAATCAATTATTTGATTAGATAAACTCAACATTTCAATCCCATCATTAGATGGGATTCAAACAAAATACGACCCTGGCGTCCCCTAACTCCCTCCCCTAATTTCATAAAGTCGTGAACTCAAACAAGAATAAAATATCAAAAACTTACCAGAATAAATAAATCGCTTTCCTCTTTCGTGTATAAATTGCACTTTTATTTCGAACACACGTTTTTACGGCACATCGCTGCTTATTTTCCAAAATATTACGACGTGAATGATTGAAATAATATTTTGACAATTACAAATACACACGCCGTCTTAGAAATTTTAGAAGCGATCTGGAGGGGAAAACAAGCGAAAATTCATTTCATTGGTGGTTATTGGGAGTGGGAATAATTTGAAAAATGAACAGTCTGGAAAATAGCTTATGATCCATCTATTTAATCTATGAAATACACTCACTAGCAAAAACATTCGGCCACCTAAAATTTTACTGATGTTCGTTGTCCAAGAACTTTCTTGATTTTTCATCGATTTCAATTCTTTCTATTCCAAATTAAAAAGTACTTAGATAAATTCTTTGGTATTGAAATAAACTGCAGAAAAATTTTACAAAAATGTTGATATTAACACAGGGTGAAAAGAAAAACTGAGTTTACGCTCAGTTTATTACAAAATCCATTGCTTCGCCATCTTTCAGTTTTAATTTCACTTTGATATTTTGATTTCTTTCGAAGATACTTGTCTTCAAATAAAAGCCTGGAATTTTATGAACACTCCAAGCTCTATACAAGAAATAAAAATATCAAGGAGGTTCTGTTATGGGCCGGTATATCAAGAGTAGCACCTACCGAATTATTATTTATTGAAAACGAAGCTCTAAATGCTCAACGTTACAAGAAGAAGTTCATGAGGGAGCTGTTATTCCTTATGCTCCATTTGTTGGAGATAACTTCATTTAAATGCACGACAATGCAAGACCATGTCGCAAATATTGTTAACCAATATTTGGATGAGGTTGATATCCAACGTTTAGAATGGCCTGCATGTAGCACAGATCTGAATCCGATTGAACATCTCTGGGATGAAATTCAAAGAATGTTCCTCAAGATTGCATTATTCGTCTTATCAATTCGATGTCTCGGTGATTGCGTGCAGTTATTTCCGCTAGAGGTTTTTCATTTTGTTTCAAATTGCTGTTGAATACTTAAACATTACAAATAAATTTTATACCCCTAAAAAAATTCCAGGCTTTTATATGAATACTTTTTGTATCTTCGAAACAAATCAAGATATCAAGGTAAAATGAAAACTGAAAGATGGCGAAAATGATAATCCTTGTAATTATCTTAGCTTAAACTCCCGAAATGTTCCACAGAGAGTTAAGAAATTGGACTACAAATACATGTTTTTTTTTTCATCCTGTATAAATCAGCAGTTCTTGGACCACGAACAGCAAAATTTCGGGTGGCCGAGTTTTTTGCTAGTGAGTGTATATTGTGCAAGAAAAATTTTGTAGTTCTCGAGAAAACCGGAAGTTGAACAATTCAGGATAAACACGATTTCATCTACAAAAAATCAGATGAATTATCTTGAATTTGAATGAAATGATATTATGTACTGAACGAACGAGTAGGTAAATAAAGTGAACTCGGAAACTCATAAAATTTGCACAATTAAATATTAACGGTCATATCAACCGTCTTGCTCAAATTGCGGAAATATTCGCAAATGAATATCATTGAGTCTAACCTGTTTATGAATTTGTTGGTCATAAAAACCAAAGCAACCGTCTTCTTTAATTTCATTCCTCCCGCGATATTCAGAGGATGACCTTTAATACAGAAATTGCATACCTACTGCAATAGAATGTCAGAATGGTGAACTATGGATAAAGGAATACTTCATTCATATGGCTGAAGTGTTGACTGATGATGTTGAGAATTTTCCTTCCATAAATGAAAAAGTGACGAAAATTCTGTTACTCTCAACAAGTCATGCCATGTGGAATGAGTGAATTAGTTTACAAGAATTTCTTTGACATTAAGAGAATTAAGAATTGATGTCTCTGATGCCGATAAATATCTCCTTGTCAGATCATCGTTATGATCTGGAGTTCACAAACCTTCTTAGTCCAATTTGATAGCCTCAGAATTAATAGTCCCCTTGCGGTATATTATGGTACACTTCATTCTTTTTATCAAGGTTTACATAAGATACCAATTTAAAATGGAATCAAATTAATTCACTGTTATAAAACCAGATTGGAGCAAACACGGAGATAATAAAAGAGCAAACAACAAATGGCCTATGAATCTCCTCGTGTGAATAAATTAACACTTAATACGCAGCTTCACCCTGGACCCTGATGGAAGCCAGCTCATTAACAGTGTCACATAAAAAGAAGTTTAGTATTGATTAGAATTCCCATTTTATTCTTCTCTGTACAGTGTGTCTCACACAGCTTAGTGCTGAGAATTTTCATGTTGTTTTCGACAGTAAACTTTCTCCGGAAACAGCCAAAATCAAGCAATTTGGGATACCCTGTACAAGGTGGGCAAAATTGGTGATACCTGAACTACAACTTTTTCAACCCAACAAGATGGAAAATGCATGGCACATTACGGTCATCTTTTTTCGAGAAACTAATAATGCCATTAACTGCATTCCTCTATCTTCTTTTGTTTTTCATTTATAGGCCAAAATTGAAATTTTTACGTTGGTCATTGTCATTGTTTATGCTAGGATGTTGAAATAAAAACATTGTACAGACACTTTTTGGCATACTATGTTTTTTCCAACAGGTACGTATATTTGCTGAGCAGTAACATAAAGATATGTGTTATCTTATGAAAACAGTAGTTTAAAATGACTTAGAAAGACTGAGGGATTTGTATGATATATTTCTGAAACGGAAAAAAAATGGCGATTCTTTCTAGTCATTTTAACTGTTTTTATACGAAAAAACACAACTTTATGTTATAGCTCAGCAAATGAACCTGTTGGAAAAAATCATGATACGCCACTGGAATGCTATCAAACCAAAAGTGTCTAATGTTTTCATTTCAACATACTAGCACAAACAGGGACGGAGAGTTGAAATCGCCCAAATTTAAATTTTGGCCTATAACTCAAAAACAAAAGAAGATAGAGGAATGCAGTTGATGGCATTATAAGGTGAACGTAATGTGCCATTCATTTTCCTCTATCTCGTTAGGTTAAAAAGTCGTTGTTCAGGTATCACCAATTTTGCTCACCCTGTACACTGTTTGCTGTTCGGGCCGAAAAGGTACAAAGTGTTTATGAGAAGATCATAAAGTTGTACAAAGCGTATTAAAAATTTATTAACCCTTTGTCATCTTGGAATAAAACTAAAAATTGTGTTTTTGTTTGACTAACAGGATACATAAAATAAACACACGAAAAAATGATGACTTTCATGTCAAATTTTATCGAGGTCACGTCAGAAACAATTTCAAAACAATTGAAATTATGGATGCAGCCAACAAAAAAGTGCCTGGTCTCAAATTATTCACTGCAGCAAATATTAATTGAATGAGAAAACTTTTTTTGCTGAAGATGATTTAGTTATTTATCATAGATTAAATGAACTATGATTATTTATGACACTTCAGAAGTGATTGATGTTTTTAAAGTGTTATCACAATTACGCCCTCGATTACGCCTTTTTCGTGAGGTATCAATTCATGAAATATCTTAAATGAAAAGTCCTATTTCACTCATCTTTCTACAATTGCGTCGATCCAAAAATATCAATCACTTCTAAAGTGTGTACCTATCATGGGCCTCAAAATACACAAAAATGAGATTATTCGAATTCGGTCTATTTAACCATTTCATTCCAGTAATGACCAAATAATCCTCAGCAGTCAAAGGTCCATCCATTCCAACAAAACCTTATTCAAAAAAATTACAATCCCACCCCTCTTAGGACGCATAGCAAACTCTTCAATATTACATGAGTCTCGTATTTATAATGAAAATTTATCTGTAATTTTGGTAATTTTACTTTTTACTCACTCTGCGTATAAAGGCATTTTCAATTCTCTGAAGCACTTTACATTCCCCTTCTTTCATAGCGATAAATTCATTATTTTTCGAGTTACGTTAATTATATTATTTTGATTGAAATGTGTATTGAGTAATTAAAAAAGGTTCTCATGTCATTGGATTATATTGTTTACACAAATGAAACTGTAATACGAATAAAGAAAAAACATTCGCGTGGAGAATGCAATTCAATGACCAAAAAATCTTTCATTATTAATGCCGTTGTAATCAGAATAATTGCGTTGTTCTTGAAATATTGGTGAAAATGATAGATAACTTCATCGCAGAGGGGAGTACAATATTCACGTAGAAAGTATTTAAAAATTGTTATAAAATTGCACTTCCTCCAGTAGAGTAGAATTTGGCTAAACAGTCATGTGCCCTGTTCAAACCCTGTTGTTATAAAAGAGATACCTACGTTTATTTGACATATTATTTAGTAGAACTACAACAGTACCGATATTTTTGTTGGAAAATATGACAGGTAATGTTCTTCAGAGTAAAAGTTCTGCACAAAAATGATTTGAAAAGTCAAATGAAACATCCTATGACTCGGACGGAAAAACATAATGTCAAAAATTTCTATTAGAAAGAGAGTTTTCAGCGTACGATTTCTGTTGCTACCATTTAAATACTGCCACATTCATTTCGTGAGTTTCTAAACTCATTGAAAACTATAAAAACTCGACTGTAGGTGTTGTGTTAGATAAAATAAGCAAGGTACTCTGAAAACTCTCACTTTCAGAGGAATTTGACTTTATTTCCGAAACCATGAGGTTCTCGTACAGGAAGATGATACATCGTTTGATGCACATTTTTATTTTCTTTGAAAATATCAGATGAAAATTGTGGTGTTCTATTTGAAAGAATGAAGCTTTCGCCGTTTTTGTATCGAGTGATAAGACGAAGAATATAAACTATGCTTTTCCTACACAAAACTCATCCTTCAGAATCTGAGGGACCTATTTTCAAAATTTCAGCTTCCTAAAATATGGAATCTCTTCTCTCATTGGATATATGTTTTAGGCAATCTTCTGTGGAAAATCGTTAATATATCCGAAAGCATCAGGAATAGGAATAGGGAAGTAATGGTCAAAAATTCTCAGATGGGGCTAGAGAAGCGAAAGAAGTTATAATGAATAGGGTGTCCCATTTTAAATAAAGAAATTTTACGTATATTTTACTATAAGCGGCAATGTCTCAACATTGAAAATAAACTGCTCCACAAATATAGTTAAAATAATATTTTTATGATGACAATTCATATTAATATGATTTCAAGTTGCAAATTAATTTTAGCCTCTAGGTCTGCAGCGTATACAGGGTGGTTAAGAAAAAATTCGAGTAAAATAACGAAATTTTATTCTTAGAGAATTCAAGCATTTTAAGACTATCAATACAATGTATGGCCTCCACGGGCATCAATAACAGCTTGACATCTTCTTTGTATACTACACACGAGGTTGTTGAACTTTTCTCGAGAAATTCGGTTCCATAAACGGGGCAGAAGCTCCCTCAGATCATTTAAGGATTCTGGGGTAGGTTGATGATTATCTAATCTTCTCTGGAGCATATCCCATGCATGTTCTATGCAATTCAAATCTGGTGAGTGCGGAGGTATTGGTAGGTAAATGTAGAATACCAAGCTCCTCGCGCGCATTCTCAACTATGTCTGCACGGTGCGGTCTAGCGTTATCGTCTAGAAATTGAAAAGTTTCACCAATAGCAGCGTGAAAATTTGGTAAAACATTGTCAATGACATTCTCCCTATAGTGTAAGGCGGTCATATTCTCAGGACAAATGTGTAGATCTGTGCGACGTTGAAACATATCCCGGCCCATACCATAACACTACCCCCTCGAAATGGATGGACTTCTTGGACATAGCGAC
The DNA here is from genome assembly GCF_907165205.1 of Coccinella septempunctata. NCBI lineage: Eukaryota > Metazoa > Arthropoda > Insecta > Coleoptera > Coccinellidae > Coccinella > Coccinella septempunctata. The sequence continues at coordinate 3,456,251 of NC_058190.1, read as the reverse complement.
CATTACGGGGTATGCGTGGGATTATCCTACCCTTATTCTTCGTGAACCTGAAAATCGTCCATATCTGGATTCATGAGTGAAAAGGACACTACGCTATTGATCGTTCCAATTGATATGTTGCCTTGCCCATTCCAGTCTTTGACGCTTATGGTCACGTGTTAATGGAACTCCTCTTAATGGACGTCTAGAACCTAGATTCACCTCTCTGAAACGTCGTCTGATGGTTTCGATGGAAACTTGGACCCATCTGCTTTTGGAAGAGTATTCTGTAGCATTCTACACGTATATGTAGGGTTTCTTCTCGCCGAAACGGTGATGAAACAATCCTGAGCAGGTGTTGTTTTTCGTCGCCCACCAAGCCTAGGTCTTTCCAACACGGAACCTGTCTCCCTGAACCTATTCCAACGTCGAGATATCACACTTTGGCTGACTTGGAGCCTTTCCGCTACAACAACCTGAGTTAGACCACCCTGTAGCATTCCTATAGTCCTATAAGCCTCAGCGTGTGTTAATTAACGTCTTGGCATTTTCCAGAAAACTCGTTTCAAATCGAAGCCTTTGATAAACTGACTTCTTTTCAAAATTAAGAACATTCATGTAGCAAACGAAAGAACCAAACTTCAGAGAAAAGCCGACCAGATTGACGAAATGTCTCATACGGATTTTTATTGGATCGATTCAAGTTGTTATTGAGTTTTAAATGATTTTACAGCGATTTTCTCGAAGATTACATACTTTTAAAAACGACTGAATACGATATAACTAACTCTTGTGGAGCAGTATATTTTAGCCAAATAGATCAGAATCGTAAACCCTACTACCAAAATTTCAAATACAATTCTATAATCCGTTCTCAGTAAACGTCTAATAGGCCACCCACCGATGGACACCCTGTATTAAGATGCTCTTCACTAACAATAAGTACCAATTGGGAACAACGATGTGTAGGCAGCTGAATAGTTGACTAAAGAGAATATTTTCGGAGAACACTTGTGATATTATTGTGAAGGGTGCGTCAGTAACGAAATGGAGTCTGCCTTCACATTGTATGTTAATTTCTTCAAGAAATCATAAGTCTATGTTGACTGTTTGAAAAGTAATTAATGTACGGTATAATTCGAATGAATTTTGTTTTTGTTCAAGGTTCCAAACAGACATAGTTCAAAATAAAATGGTCACAACAGATAGTTATAACTTATAATACCTGCAACCTACTTATATGTCAAACTGAAACAAGACTCATAGCTAAATTAACAAAAGATTTGATACAGTCCCCTTTATTTTGTATTTAGATGGCGATTTGCTTTCATCTGGTTTTCAATTTAAAATCTATCCCTCAAGCTCCAAAGGCTATTTCTTGAATTGAGGTGACCGATACTTGATGAAAATCCATAATTTAACTAAAAGCAAAAATTAAAATTATATGATTTTCACTGACATGAGTTGTTAAACCACTACACGCATTTCGCTATCACACAATAGCATCATTAGGTGCTACTTGTACACGTTCTGAATTCAATACCAGTGACATACCATATAGATTTTGGATTGTATTCTCACTCCGAGCCGAGTATAGTTCTCGACAATTAAACCAGTAAAACTCATAGTGTAGATGTCGACATGCAAGCATTTCAACGTTCAAATAACTATCATTTTGAATTATTACGGTATTAATAATAAAATAATTTCAATGACTCCAGATAATGAAGGATGATTAACAGGGTGCCAGGCTATGAAACAGATAAAAATTATGGTGTTATAGGGATTGTCAATTTATTGCTAAATGCCATATACAAATGTCCAAAACCGCTTCATTGCCGTCATACAGAGTAATTCATGAATTTAGAGAAAAAATTCAATTCACCCAACTGAATACAGGGATTGGCAGATTGAATTTTAATGAAGTACTTGAATTCAATTGAACCTCGAATTGAACTGAAGGACCTCTACATGTAGACCTGTTGAAAAAATCCAATATCAGGTCTGATGGAATATTCTTCTTTTTCTTTTCATGTCAATTTCTTGTGAGAATGATCCTTTATAATAATAGCCGCAATATACTATAATATACTATACTAAAATATACTATACTATACTATGTACAGGGTGATTCATAACTATTGGGACGTAGGCTAAGGGCAGATTGTTTGGACCAAAATATGGCGATAGGACCAAATATACCTCAATAAAATATTGCTGTAGGAAAAAGATAGAGGACGTTAAAGTTGAATTTTTTATAAGGGGGCGGAAAAATATTTTCTTCGAAGTTCGAAAGACCTTTATTGAAATAATTAGAAAAGGCATAGAAGTCGGAGGAGGCCACGTAGAACATTTAATTCAAGTTTTCATTGTTTTAATTTATGCTTTATCGTCGAAATAAATAAATAAAATAAATAAATCGTTACTTCAAATCCCCTTCCGATGCTCTGAACTGTTCAATTGTGTTTTTCTTAAAAAGAGATGAAAAAATATACAGTGAAATTATTAGCAAAAAACGAAAAAAAAAATTCAACTTTAAGGCCCTCAATTTTTTTCCACAGCAATATTTTATTTGGTCCTATCGCCATATTTTGGTCCAAACAATCTGTCCTTAGCCTATGTCCCAATAGTTATGAATCACCTTGATTATAATGATTCTCCGGAGGTACCGAAGTATACAAAATCAAATCAAATCAAATCAAATCAAATCAAATTTATTGTATAAATTATTACGAACAAATGGTAACAATAATATTCATATAATAGAATACCAAAAGGAAAAAAGGAACAAGAAATATCTATCTGATTATGAATTTTTACTACCTGGAATCATCTTACATGAATTCCCCAATCGAGTAGTAACATTCAGACATCAAAAGAATCCTGAGACGTTTTTTGAAATCGTTCGTCCATTTTATTTCTTCCGGAAGTTTATTATATAATTTGATTGCTAAGTAATTAGTAGCTTTCTGAGTTCTCCTTATTCTGTGGTACGGTACACTCAGATCTTGTCTGTAACGTGTGGCATATTGATGAAATTCACCACTTTCGATGTATGCATTATACGAAAAAATATGAAGAATTACAAAACGTCCAAATATTCATGAGATAGTGTCCGTCTTAGATTCAAGTGTTGGGTTAGTTGAATTTTTGGTACTTTTATGATACGTAATGGTCATAATGAGAAAACTGGAAGACTTGAGTGATATCTCGTGTTCGAAAAAGATTAATCGAATAAATGAAAAACTATATTATGAAATTCATTTCATTCGATAAAACCGTTTGTGAGATAGAATTAAAAATAAGATTTTTCTTTGAGGTTTTTCAACAGCCTGTATCTCTTAAATCGAGGAGATTCAGAAAAGAAGGTAACGGAAAAAACTGTTTCTTTTGACCTCAAGAATCTACTGTTAAAATGTTCGTACGAGTCAAAGACTCGTATATTGCCGATCCACCAGGTATATTTAATTTCTATAATTTTATATATTAGGAAATCATAATGTATGAATTCTTCTCCGTTACATCCCAAGCTGCAACAGATGAAATAAGTTCAAAATACCTCACTTTTAGCGTAGGCGTAAATTTAGTGAACACCCCTGTTGATGACCTTAACATTTAGGAAAATATTTTCATGTGAAAACAGGATTAATGAAATCTCGCCGAATTTTTTTGTCAGCTGGTATCAATATCTAGAATATTTTGCATATACCATTCGCACAACCTGTTTCGTGGATTGATAATTACCTACCAGTCACAGAAATATTTCAACTGACCCATAATGTATTTTTTATGTTGGGTGGGTGCGAAAGTATTTCGAATTCGATTTATTCAGTTTTTCTGGTATCGTCAACCGAATAGTAAGGGAATTGTATCATGTAATTCGATAAACATGGTGTACCTTTCGGCACTTTGTGGCTGTTTCTCAGGTGTGATTAAAGTAAAGAGGGTGAGTCTTTGACTCGGACCAATATTTCAATAATAGATTCTTGAGGTCAAGAGAAACACTTTTTTCCTTTACCATTTTTTCCCATTCGGCCCTGATAAAAAGATATAGTCATTTTAAGTTTTCATAATTAGCTGTGCCACCACTGGAAATACAAAAGTACCTTCAGAATGACTGGCTAAACATGTGAGACAACACATCTGTGGATCTTTTAAAGAAAGTTGTATTCTGCCAAAATATCCAATATTTTAAATATCACAGATACTTTCTTTAATTTTTGAACATCAAATTACTCGGAAATGGCGCATTATACGAGAAAATATGAAGATGAAGAATACTTTTACTTCACAAAAGGTTCAAATATTCTTTAGACAGCGTCCAACTAAGGTTCAAGATTTGTGTTCTTTAAATTTTTGGTATTTTTATGGTACGTAATGGTCACAATGAGAAAACTGGAAGACTTGTGGGTGATATCTTGTGTTCAAATAAATGAAAAACTATATTTCGAAATTAATTTCATCCGATATAACCGTTTGTGAGATAAAACTAAAAATAACAATTTTTTTTATGGTTTTTCAACTCAACAGCCTATATCTTTCAAACCGAGCCGATTCGGAAAAATGGTGAACGAAAAAAAAGTGTTTTTTGTGACCTCAAGAATCTACTGTTAAAACGTTTGTACGAGTCAAAGACTCACCTTCATATCGACATCTAATATAATATATTTTTGAAAAGCTAATATTTTTCTGTATAACATCAGATCAAAATAAATCACCTTTTTTTGAAATCAAGAAGTAGTCCTTAGTTCAAAACGAAAAAATGTTGAATATAGTGTCGTATTCCTAATGAAAAAGTGCCTGTAGAAAGTTTTTATCGTTTTCTGTAAACAAAGATAAAATGACACATCTTTTAAATCGACAAAACATAAGAGTTTGGTTATATCTTCAAGGCAAATATAGATATCGTGACTAATGGACATTTCTCGAAAATCGACCCAAGACTACTTTTAACGTGTTTACCTATCTACTCTAGAAGTATAAGACACAGCCAAAATCGAGTAATTTGGGATACTCTGTACAAGCTGGTCAAAATTGGTGATACCTAAACTACAACTTTTTAACCAAACGAGATATAGGAAAATGAATGTACCATTCATGTCGTCTTTTTTCGAGAAACTAATAATGCCATCAACTGCATTCCTCTATCTTCTTTTGTTTTTGAGTTATAGGCCAAAATTGAAATTTGGGCGATTTGAACTTTGGTCATTATCTTCGTTCCTGTTTGTGCTAGGATGTTGAAATGAAAACATTATACAGACACTTTTTTGATAGCAATCCAGTGGCATACAATGATTATTCCTACAGGTTTATTTGGTGAGCTATAATATAAAGTTGTGTTTTTTCTCATGGAAACAGTAGTTTAAAATGACTCAGAAAGAATCGCCATTATTTTAGCGTTGCAGAAATATATCATACATCGCCCTCAGTCTTCCTAAGTCATTTTAAACTACTGTTTTCATAAGAAAAAATACATCTCTATGTTATAGCTCAGCAAATATACCTACCTGTTGGAAAAAATCATAGTACGCCACTGGACTGCTTTCAAAAAAGTGTCTTTCTAATGTTAAACATCCTAGCTAAACGAAAACGGAGATAATGACCAAAGTGGAAATATCAATTTTGGCCTATAATTCGAAAAAAAAAAGAAGATAGTGGAATGCAGTTGTTGGCATTATAAGTTTTTCGAAAAAAGACAACCGTAATGTGCCACGCATTTTCCTTCATCTCGTTGGGTTGAAAAAGTTGTAATCCAGGTATCACCAATTTTGCCCACCCTGTACATACAGTATCGCAGAAAAGAATATTTTTCTGATGTCTTTCTTCAATTGAAATTCAAATCTCAACTGAGGACGGTATTCAAATGAAACTGAAACAACTCGACAAATCGTTGGATCGTTAGAAGTGAAGTATACATATTTTATTTGAATATTTGCATAATTCTGAACGAAATACGAAAAGACCATTCGCCCGACGACTTGATGCATTACTGTCGAGGACAAAACTAGACAATACCCCAAACAACCTTCAGAAAAAACTTTTTAAATCATCAGGCTTCTGTATACGGAAGTTATAATTTCATCTTGAGAATTAATGATTTTGGGTAAACCAATTTTTGAGTTGATTCGGATTTTTGTGTTAACTAACACGAAATTAGCCAATTGCTTCATGAATATTTCATTAGCCTTGTTGAATGCATGGATTGATTTTTTTTTTCAAGTTCGGAAAAATGAATATATGTATAAACACTGAGGAATTGATCTGAATAATGAAAGGAAATTTATACATTTGAAGAATACCAGAGTCAAGTTCATTCAAGTGAAAAAATGTTTGGCGCAGTACGTAAACTTATAAAATTCGAGTTTATTCAATTGAACATGATGCAAGTGTTGAGATGAGTGAATAGTGAAAGTTGTATCAGACTTGCATCTACCCATGAATTGCACGAAATGTTATTGATTTGAAGATAAGAGGAATTAGTGTTGCAAAATGAGATTCTTAAATATCGTTTTATTGATGGACTTCGTCGAAAAAACATTCGAGGTCACTTTGCCCAAAAATGTATTCACCTCTAAAGAAGAAGATTCCTTGGATTTCTAGAAATAAAAACCAGTTTCACCCGTAGTGGATATTTCGCATATCTCTTCCCGTAAACAACAATAAATCGAAGTCGATTTATGTTAGAGCCGTATGATGCAAAACAGGTTGTTGGAATTTTCGAAGCAGACAGGCAGAAAATTTCGATTCATTATGCCCTAAACGTTATGAACTGAATGAAACGCGGGTTCAAAAAACTTCGTCATCAAGTAGTTTATGGCAGTGGCGGATTTACATATCCGCCGCCAGTAGGCTATTCAAATTTTGCCGCCCTTACCATAATTATTTAGTTCAAAATATTAATGACAATTTTTGTGTCAGTGAAAATGTAACTTTGGAATTTGTACACGTTGGTCCTTATAACAACTAATAAATTATTGTGACCTAGGGAATCGATGTGTCCGAGTTTCCAGATCATTTTTACAACGCAACGATTAAGTTGAGATTTCACAAGAAATAGAACGTTTATTTCTGAATGAAAGAAAATTTAGTCAAAGACTTCTAATAAGGGAAAGTAATGGATATATTAATTGATATTAGTCACACAGTGATATACATTCAGTAAACTTGATAATTTTTGTTGGGCACACAGTTCAAAATAGAATAGATAAATTCTATATCAAACGAAAAGAAGAAATTTATTATCATTAAGTATGGCACAGCATATATACATGGTTACATGGTCCATAGGAATAGTTGCAAAAAAATTAAGGGGGTGATTCTTCGTCAGAAAATAGGGTGGACCTTTCATATGCAATTGTCTTTTCTGAGTCCTCCTGCTTAGTTACAGCCCGAAAAGCAGTTTTCAATTTTTTTCTTGCTAATCGAAAAACTGACAAGAACGACGAAATCAAGCAGATATTTTATACGGGGTAGAAAATCTCGGTGCTGTTCCTCTATGATTGAAAGTGCTAGAAAAAGCTACCCCTAAATATTGTTCCGCAAGAAACTTTTTTCCATATCCGTATTTCAAAATAAAAGATTGATTTTGGATAGCTTGATTCATTCCTAATAAATAAGGTCTCTTGTAGTTTCTTGGGAAAATTCACGGAAAAAAAAGACAGTAAACAAAGTGCATAACGAATATTTCTGCGTTTGTTCACACAATCATCTTGATGAGTTTATGTGACAAAAATCTCAAAATGATTTTTTGAGAAAGGATTAAGTTATCCAAAATTAATTTTTTATTATAAGATATGAATATCGAAAAAGTTTCTTGCGAAGCAAGGATCAGTAAGTCATAAAAGTCTCACCTCGGGTTTCATAAAGCTTGATCAGGGAATCAACGCTTGATTGATCAACAGAAGACGTCAATTTGTTTTCAATCGATAATTCAGTCATGATCATTCATAATATCATTCTCGTATCAAATTATGTTCATACGTCCATTAAATTATTCTCAATTGCTACTTGTTCAATATATTCAGCAATGAAAAAGTTTCAGTGATTTCGTTTTAGAAATCAAGCGTTGATCGCGCAATCGAAGTTTTATGCAACCCGCTGTTAAAATATCTTTCTGCTATGTCGTCATACGAAATTTTGTTTAGTTATGACTTTATACACGAAAGAGCCAAAGCGTTCAGCTTTTCTTGGCTCAATGTGGTTCTTAGGTACCTAACTTTTCACCTTTTTCAAGCAAAAAAAGCTTCTCTCACCCGAACAATAAGTCGATGGTGTATACAGGATGGCAAAATTCTTTATCTACTGAGGGAAACTCGAGAACTATGGCAGCTGAAAGAAAACGGATGACACATTTTCGAGCTCAGAAAAACAAAGAATGGTAAAAACCGATTTTGAGTTATTAGCAAAAAATGAAATTTTGACGATTTCGAAGTTCGAAGTTCTCATAACTTTTTTGTCTTTGAAGTTACAGATCTGAAACTTGAGCCTTCTACAGACCCTTTTTTACGTGCAATCCACTTACGAGCACCAAATATTTCTTCATTTCGAAACATTACGCGAACTTTTGTTTTTTTAAATTGAATTTGTAATTTTTGAAATGGAAAAGAAGATTCTGTCAGTAGAATCTACGTATAAAAGTGACTAAGGAAGTAAGTTTCAGATATGTAACTTCAAACACAAAAAAGCTATGAGAACTTTTCGAATTCGTCAAAATCCCAATTTTTGATTATGACTCAAAATCTAGAAATGATAGGCCGGTTCTCTTTTCAGAATTGGATTGGTCATGAAAAAAGAGCTAGATAATGTGTCATCCGTTTTCTTCTTGCTCTGATAGTTCTCGAGATCCCCTCAGTAGACAACGAATTTTGCTCACCTTGTAAATAGAGGCAATAGAGCCAAAGATACGAACATTTCTTGAATTGTGTTTTCGTAGGAACCGAAGAAACACATCCCATCGATTCAGAATCTGGTTACACCAAAATTTTTCAACCTCACGAAATTTCAGTATAGAGTCCAAAGCGGCCGAAATAAGAGTGGAACAGGAAAATAGTAATGATGTACTACTTGGTCAGTTTTTTTTATAATTAGGGAAAATCAGATGTAGATAGATATTAAAATATCTTTGAAATACAAGTATTTCAGTTTCTATAATTAGTGCAAGCAAAATTGTCCCAAAATTTGCCGCCCCCTGAAATCTGCCGCCCTAGGCTGCAGCCTACTTAGCCTCTATGGTAAATTCGCCACTGGTTTATGGAATATTGGAAATTGATATTCTGGGCTTTAACGTACCTACCTAATATTAAGCTCCTGCTAGGTATAACTCTGCGCCTGGTATAACTCTCAAATTTTATAAAAGTATCAAATAGTAGGACTAAGAAAAGCTTTAAAATTGCTAGGACTTAAAAATTGATTATGAAAGTGGATGTGGGCGTTTTAGATTTCACAGGAAGTGATTAATGTCATTGAAAGATTAACATATTGTCACCCTCCGAATGATGTTGTAAGTTGTACAAGAAAAACATGATAAAACTAATAAATAAAATGAAATAAAACCAGGGATTTACCATAGAATAATTTTCTTCACTTTTTGTAAGTAGAAGGTTGGTACGCATGAAATGAAGTAAATGTCAAAACGGCGTTGCATAAATCATTCACCAACTCCTATTTTTTAACGATTCAAAAATGTCGAGGTTGCTTGACACAAAGCAGAGAGAAATTATCACTAACTGCTACTGTGAATTGAAGTCTCCTGGTTTTATTAAGTAGTACCCAACATATTCGATTTTAGTGAATTTATTTTATATTTCATCTGAATATGAACGACTTGAGGGTATTTTAGCAACACGTTTTCACAATCAGGAAGGTTGTGAGTGAAAATGATGACAAAGAGTTTCCTTCTATTGAGGGACCCAAGAAGATTGTGGCAGTTGAGGATTTTATCTTATAAAACATCAGCCAGCAGCGACAAATTTAGAATTATAACTCGAAAAATGAACACTTCAGTATATTTACATACACACCACTTATAATTAATGAATACAGGGTGTATTTGAAGGTAAGGCTTTTTTTTCAAAAGAAAATAGAACTGGTCAAAAAAACGTTTCACCAAAACTCAACTATATTAATCTTCCAAATGATAAAGTTGAAAAAAAATTTAAAATGATTACTGAAATTGATCCTAATAGGACCCTAGAGGGTTTGTTAGACGAATTATTGCAAAGCAGTGGGAAAAAACTTTCGATCGATTCAACCGTGTGGTTTCGTTTAGGATATTCGTTCGATATTTACGTGGTAATGAAAATGGAAACTTAGGATTGCCGAATTGTTCACATTATTTTTTAGTTACTTACACGATTTTATGAAATGGCTCATTTCGATACCAACTGACAGAAGAGACTTAAGATACAATTGTAAAACATAGAATAATACTTCAAAATCTCCCCGATAAAATTCATCTGAATTATTCACGAACTTTTTTTCATAATGGGCATCACCATTTTCTTTTTCGAACATTCCAACAATCTTCGTGAAAATGGCATGAAATGGGGAAACATCATAGCACTTTTTCAACATAACTAACATAAGCACTTTCAAGAAACTGCCTCGATTTCACACTTTTTTTTCACCCTAAATTGCACGATACAACAATTATGATTCTCTCAAAAGTGACCTGATGCATCTAATCCGATGAACTTGGTACTGAACCATTGTCTAGCCATATGTTTATGTTTTGTTTCGTTTTTGCGATGCCGGAGTCACCTTCCACAGTCCCGTACTTGAAATTCAATAAAATTTTGTCGAACTAGGTTTTGTATCTCAGATATCTTGGATATTTTATATAGACAATTTTTGGTTCACCGATTTATTTTGATGAGTTCTACCTTCTGTCAAAAAAAAGTCTCACCCTGTATATAATATAATTTGCAATTAAATGGGAGACGAACATCACTTCACAAAATTTGGAATTCAATGGAATAAAAATATATAAGTGTGAACGAACGTAAAATTTTACGTGAACAATATCATGATATTGTAGCCTTAATTACTTCACAATATAAATGTTTGGATGAAAATATTCGATTCCTAGATGAAACTTTGATTTTCCAAAACTGATGTCGTAAGTCAATTTTTGGTAAAAGAGGATAACCAACATTTTTTCTTTCAAGCATCTGCATATTTTGTATCAATAATTTAAATATACTTAAATCTCTTGTTTAATTATTAGGACCTTAGGACAACATAGCGCCGATTTAAAACTAAACCATTTTTCGACAAATGTCATAACCTTACATTTACTTTACAGGATAAGGCCCAGTTGCAGGAAAGTCCATTAAGATTTGATGTCCTATCAAAATTTAAAACTGTCATTTTTGAAGGGGAAAATGGAGGATTAAGATTTTAATGAAGTATTAAATTTTAATGGACATTCCTGCAACTGGACGTAAGTCTTTAACTCGTACAATTATTTTGACAGTATATTCTTGAGGTCGAAAGACACTTAAGCTTTTTGTCCGATTCGGCCCTGTGAAAAAGATATAGCTATTTTAAGTGTTCATAATGAGCTGTGTCACCCGTGGAAAAACAAAATTACCTTCAGAATAACGAGTTAAATCTGTGACACATTTGTGAATATTTCAAAAAGAGTTGAATTCGGTCAAAGTACCCAATTTTTCGAATTTCACAGATATTTTTTATTTTTGAACATCAAATCCTCAAAACGGTGCATTATACTGGAAAATATAAAGAGTACTTTTTTTTTTCAAAACGTTCCAATATTCAGTAGATAGCGTTCAACTCAGTTTCAAGAGTTGGGTTCTTCGAATTTTTGGTATTTTTATGGTACCTACGTAATGGTTCATAATGAGGAAACTGGAAGACGTGGGTGATATCTTGTGTTCGAAAAAGATTCATCAAATAAATAAAAAACTTTGTTTCAGGATTCATTTCATTCGATAAAACCGTTTGTGAGATAGAACTAAAAATATTTTTTATGGTTTTTTCAACAGCCTGTATCTTTCAAACCGAAACGATTCGGAAAAAATTGGAATTCTTTTGACCTCGAAATCAACTGTTACAAAATATTTGTCTAAGTCAAAGACTCGTTCTGTATAGTGTGGAGTGTGGCAGATTTCCAACCGACTACTTTTATAAAAGCGAATGAGCTATACAAGCTGAGCGACACAGAACATCATTCGAAGTCCATAGTCTACTTGACGAGAAATTCTTTGAGGTTATATTGTTAAATTTTTTCTACAGTTTTTATAACATGAAAAATCAACCTTTATTACTCAGTTTGAAGTAAATGCTTCCAATAGTTTTTGAGCTGAGAGTAAAACGTTGATTTGAATATTTTTCAATCAAATGCGACAATGTCGAAAATTATAATAAACAAAAGTTTGTTTGTGATCCTGATATTCTGCATTTTCTGGCTATGGGTTAGAAGTTTTTCTGAAAATATTTATGAAATGCAGTTTACATCAAAGTGATGTAGATATATCTTGTTTTCTGTTTGCGATATCTTCGAAATTAATACACGATTTTTTAGTTTTTTATGGCTTCTATGCCAATCTTTTCCATCAGAGAAACAAGTTAACATCAAAAAATTATAGAAGAAAATTTATGTTTTTTCATGGAATACCCTTTACTTTACAACACATTTAGCCTCATTTGTTAAATATTAGATTTCGCTAATCACTAATAACAGCCTTGTTAACAATCGATGCTGAACCAGATAAAAAATTTAGGACACTGCGTGCTGACCCCCTTTTTTTTTTAAACAGGTGATCTCATGTTTTTAGATCAGGTTATCAACCCCATAACATCAACCACATTCTAGAAAGAATGTGAAATTGAGCTAGTGATAAAATCTGGTCGCTAAAAAAAAACCAAACTAGACCATTCATGCTTTTTTTTTCGAATGATGATACCGTTACAAATTTTGCATATTAGGGCGTGCTTCGCATTTTCGTTCTTGTCCGATTAAATTATAAAACGATAATTGCTTCCGTCGCTACTTACGGTACATACATGAATAATAGTTTTGCGTGACATGAGTCATTATAACCAATTGATTAATAATAGCTCATTATGTCAATTTGTGCATGTTGGCGTGGTGTGAATGAAGCGTAAGATGATCATGAGCACTTTTTTAACATCTGGACTTTTCAGCAAATCAACGAAATAAATTAGGTACGCAGGAAATGAAGTGAGACAGCTAAAAATTTGCCTAAGTTGGCCCTCTATAAATTCGCTATTACTTCGCCGATTTTGGATTTCATTTTTTATTCATTACTTACTTGATGTACAGGGTGTGAGTGTGGGGCAACAGGAAACTTGTTTTGGCGAAGAATTTGCAAATAGTGGGGGAAATTACACAGTCTTTTCTGATGTTAGGTGGATTATTAGATCAATACCTCGGGATGCTTTTGACATTTTTCCGATATATTGCGTTGCTATGGAAATATCAGCACCTGATGAAAGTCTGGTTTTTTCTTGAAATTTCAGCTATAACTTTCACGTTTCTCCACCAATGTTGGATTGTACGATTGGAATCGAAAATCGACGTGTTCCAAAGTTTCTATATAATTCGGTTCTGCCGATCCGATCTACAGAGCAGATGTTTTTAATCGCCCACTCTGTATAATTTCAATACAGTGAAACAAAAACTCAATTGGTCGAAAAAAATTATTTTCCATTATTAAGACGGTTTTAATGGAATTCTAAAAAGGTTTGTCTGTTATTATAGAATAAATTAAATGTCAGCAAAAAACAACAATAGGCCATAACAGACAACAAAGAATTTAAGAATTTAATAAACACTGGATGACCACAAAAGTGCACTAGTGCGTGGTGAAAATACATTTTTTAAATATTTACGTGTGGGTGAGTACTATGTTTCAAGAATACAATAAGAAAACTCGGAAGAATCTACAAGAAAACAAAAAGTGTTACTTTCATTCAAAGGCAAGATATGAATTTTTAAACGAAATTATATCTATATAAGAAAGGAGATTTCTGAATGTTTACAGTGCTCTTGTCCAATTCGTATCTTCTTTGTACCGTAATAAATCATGCGAAACCAGTTTGACAAATCCGTTCATTAATCAGAAGATTCATCACCCATATGATTTTCGTTTTTTGAAACCCAAAATTGCTGCTTCTTCTTGGAACAAGATCTGTCGTATCATCTCAGAACGAAGAGCAATTTATAAAAAAAATATTGGATGTTCGTGGATTCAATGAACTCGAGGTAAATTGTAGACCTTTATAATTAATTCACATGTGAAGGTTGCAAATTATGTATAATTACCTACTCATTCATGTTTTTGATCGAATATTGAGTAGAGGCATCTCTTAATTTGGGAAAGAAATTATTTCGTGAAATTATTGTGTTTTTTGTTTCAAATTTCACGTTTCCCGAAAATTTCATGGGAATTTTTTCTTCCTTAGATATGAGGAGGAGTAAATGTCATCTTGGATAATTAGATGTTATGCTTCATCTCATCTCAAGTTCGAGACCTTATTGACAATCAATAACAGCCATTGCATGGTCTCTTAACATTATTATAACATCGTAGTGGGCGTAAAAATATTTTCATTCTTAAGAATTTCAATCATTTTCGCGGTTTCGGAAAACAAAAGGTCAAGAAGAAATCTTGTAATACAAATATGAGAATAATTGTCCATTACGAAATTCCATGATAATTGCTCGAGTTCATTTATTATCTATATTAACCTTTACAGCTATCGAAATGCAGTTGGTGCCAAAAAAAACTTTGGAAATATCAAACTTCATACGAACAGAACTGCTCAAGAGCAGAATTGCCAATTTTAAAACTGCAGGTTTTTTTCAATGAGGAAATCTATACTTATGTGAAAGGGCATCTGTTAGAATTTGAGTTCAGTTACCTTAGTTTCTTGTATCATTGTTGCATTTACATTAGGATTATAGCTTGAATACAAAGAAGTGGAGTTGACATAAAAAGGATAATGGGAAGTAGGACAGCCAATGAAACACAACCTCTTACTTCAGCGACGTTTCGTCCATATATTTGGACTTCTTCACAGCTAGAACAATGGACCATTACAGAATGTTTGGAAAAAACTATAGTGGTGACTCACCCTTAGTTAATTGTTGTGGGCCAACGGTGTAATACAAAACATTGAACACACAGTGTATAAATAAAATTTGTTCAGATATTTACATTTACATTTACATTTGCATTAGTGAAATGATTTTTATAAATATTAACTCTACTGTAAATGACAGAACGGATACACATAATTTGAGTTCTGTGTATTCCAATATTTTGAATTTGTACAGGGTGAACAGAAGTCGGCTGAGAGGGAGAATAACATGAACGTTTATACTTGGTTCGCATTACAACCTGTATTGATATTATGTTATCACACTACATCTGGTGATGAGATAAATTACTATTTGATGTGAATTTCTGGTTGATGTTTATTATATATGATGTCCGTTCTAATTTATTATTTTAATTGTAAATATCTGAACAAATTTTATTTATACACTGTGTGTTCAATGTTTTGTATTACACCGTTGGCCCACAACAATTAACTAAGGGTGAGTCACCACAATAGTTTTTTCCAAACATTCTGTAATGGTCCATTGTTCTAGCTGTGAAGAAGTCCAAATATATGGACGAAACGTCGCTGAAGTAAGAGGTTGTGTTTCATTGGCTGTCCTACTTCCCATTATCCTTTTTATGTACATTGCAAAGGACGTGATATGGCTGATAGGAGTTGACATTAAAAAAATTACAAGGTAACTAAAGACTGAAAAGAAGTCCGAATGTTAATTAAACGAATCTGAGTTCAGTAGTTGACCAAGAACTGAACAGTATCTTTAGAAATAGTTTCAAAGTGTGGATCAAACCATATACAATGATGTCATAAAGCTACATGTTTTGTTCATTTCATATTTTATTATTTTTTATAAAAAGTGTCGTTTTTAATTTTAGATCTACTTATATCTTTTCAACTTCAAATTGGCGCTAATCAAAATCAAAATGACATTAGTCAAAATTAAATTGACAATATAAATTTCTGGCATTAATCAGAAGCAAAGTGGCATTAATAATTTTCAAATTGGCATTTATCGATTACAAATTGACAATAAACAAAATCAAATTGGCAATTCTGAAATTGAATTCTTCATTGGAATAAAATGTATTAATGAAAAAATTTTATTGAATGACATACACAGTAATTAACGTCATAATTAATCAAAACTATTCTAGAATAAGGAATTTTCTCAAAAAATTTATATCTTGCATATCGAATGCAGAAAAAATGAATCTTTGGATATGAGCGATGAATTTTGCACAATCAACAACCGTTGCCTTGCCAATATTATTTTGAACGATATTCTCTAATTTTTGGTAATTCTGGATTCTACCATTTCGTTTCATTCACAGAACAGAGACGGAAGATCGTGTGTTTTTTAATAAGTTATCATAAAAAGAGACGATTTAAGAATCCCATTGTGTTTCAGAATCAACGTTTATTACTGTTCGCTGTTCTTTGGATACCTATTAACTATTTCATTTCGCAGAGTATGCAAAGATTTAAGAGACCCCGAATACATACTTAGTAATACTTTTCCAGATGTTACCATCAGAAAAACTCATAATTTTTTAACGAAAAAGACAGAGAAAAAGAGCTTTGTTGATCTGTGTGATCAACTACTGATTAAGTTCCATTCGAACGTTGATGCCAATTTGAAATTGATAAATGCCAATTTGAACTTGATTAATGCCAATTTGCTTCTGATTAATGCCAGTTTGAAATTGATATTGTCAATTTGATTTTGGCTAATGTCATTTTGATTTTGATTATCGCCAATTTGAACTTGAGAAGAAATAGTTTCTGGAGTTATGATATGGAAAAAAAACCGTTTTATAGAAACAAAAAAAATTATCCAAAAATTCGTTAATTGTTGAACATGTATATTTATGAAGAACTGATCATAATTTTGTGCTGAAAATTCACATGTTTGTATTCCCGAAAATGAAATTTCTGCCTATAGTATTTTCAGACCTCTCCAACTTCCAGTTATACTCAAAACAGCATACTACTTGGTCATTTCAAATGACACACTCGGTATGTTTTTGAATCGTTAGATTTGATGGTAATTTCAACTTTATGCCATAACTCGGGTAAAAACTGAATGGTTTATGAGTCATTGGTATTCATAAGAAAGTGCCTTATGGTGAAAACAGGAGATCCCACTTATTTTGATATTTCCTTTGGGGAGGTTTTTCTGAATTTCTCATATAAATCTGTTTTCTCTTCGGACCGAAAATATAACTCAAAGTACTCATTTTACAATTAATTAATCCACTGATTAAATCTTTTATTGTTTCAGTCGATTCTACGTAAAGAATAAAGAAGGAAGAGTTCCCTAAATAATAAATTGTTTGTTGATTTTTTCAGAATCAAAATTATTTTCTGACACACTAATCACTAATCTTTCGAAATTGCTGTTTTTTTATATTTCTGTTTTTTCCCGTAAGTTTTCATTTCAGGTATAGTGTTCGTAACCTACCTTCTTTTTTAACGTAGAATCTTATCGTATCGTAAATAGCTTGCGATACATACTCGTTGCTAGAAAATTGAATAATTATTGTTTGTTACACTGTCTGAAAAGTTTAATAAAAGGTGCGTGGTGTTATTAAGTTTTATTACTTTCATTGTATAATATTGTTTCACAAACGATGAGCCTTTTCAGTAATAGTTGTAAAAGTTTCAAGAAAATATGTGTTGAAAGGTTGTTAAAAAGGAGTGCGGGAGATTCGACCTATAATAATCAGTGGTCCAAGTTTCCCGCACTGAGCTAAAATAAGAGTTTGCTTCAAAAAAAGAACATTGAATAATAATAATAAATATAAAAAAATATACAAAGGTTCGAAAAAGTGAAAAAATCTCGGAAGTAAGTGAGAGTGACTCTGAAATAGATACATCTGATGATGAAAACCTTGACATAGAATATCGTTGGTCATTGAAAATTGTTTTCTTTCAATGTTTTTTCTAATGAACAAACTTATGATCAAGTCCCTTTCGCCCCCTGTTCAAAAATTCCTAATTTATTGCCACTTCGGTAACCTACCTTCAGCATTTGAAATTTCCGACCATTTTTTCTGAAAATTATCAATAAATCTGAAACAATAATTCGAGACCCATAAAACTATAAAATTCCGATTTTCAAGCTTTTCTCAAATTTTACACGAAGGAAAGGTGTTCACAAAAGATGTCCTTTTATTGTCACCCCGTATTATATCATTAAATTATTGGAGAATGATCTATCTAGAAACTTTAATTTGACGAGTTTTCTTGTAACTTCTGCAGTTTCCTATATAAGGCAGAAGAAGAAGTTTTTCTGGTAGACACCCTGTACTCTTCAGGTCTTCTAAACCGCGATATGTCAATGAAAAATGGAGAGTTTGTTTTCGTGAAAAAAAAATCGAAATTTAAATTTCAAAACTTTTCTCTTAGCATGCTTCAAATGCAGGGTATCCCAGATGTGACTTCAAGACTTTACTTTTGCATATTATTTTTATATAATAATCAATAATGTACACTCTGGTCTGGAATTCGAAGCCAGCTGTGCCAGCTTGGAAGAAAATGTCACTTTTGGCTCAACCAAATATTTGTATTTCCGCCTGCTTCATCTGACTGTACTGAAAAAAGTAGCAAAGTATTCAGCTTTCTTCAAAGATTCTCTATACACAGAAGCTTCGGATCGACTAATTGAGCACTAAGTTTTGTGAAAATATAGTGGAATTTCCAGCGAATTCATTTATTTCTGAAATATTCCGAAATATTAAAATTAAGATATGTGTTACAAACCGTGGGATAAATTATATATTTATTCACTCAACTACTTCCACTTCGCCATTCTATTTTAATCAAATCAATCGGGAAAACCCACACTAGTTGAATCTTTCCATAATCAGATAGGAAATACAAAAAATTGTTGAAAATGCATTTATTAATTCATCTGAAAACTAATGTTTCGACAAAAATGTTTGCAAATTAGATTGAGGAAACGAATTTAATTCGATATTATACCCCAGAGTCAATGAGCATATCGAGAATCGTGACAAATTTCTTCAGGTAATCATTAGAGTTCAGGAAGGAAGAAGAAATATGATACGGTTACTTTCACCCTATATATCGACGCTTTCAAAACATACGTATCAGTTTCTGTAACGTATTTATTTGCATGAATGTGATCTCTTTCGCATATCGACGAAGAGTACTTAATATGGAATTGCATCAAGTTTATCAAGGCTGCAAACTCGTTCGTTTTCTTAAGGTATTCGCCGCTCCTTTATTACGCAGGATTCGTTGATACTGTCATTCATATGAGAGTTGAAAAATTTATAGTGTGAACCGGTCATCACAAACTCATAAAAAATTAGCCCACTATGTATATTTCAATTACTTCAGGACTCGAGAGGAAATGCTGTCTTTATTTTATACAAGATATACTCCATTCACTTTTATTTTAGCACACGGTTGGCCATGCCATGGAAATTCGACACCTTCCAATCTGTGTAATACTTAGACATAGAAATATGTACTGTGCCTGCCCTTTCTATCTATGCATGAAATACGGTCAAAAAAAGTGATAGAGAGAATTTGAACATCGGGCATGCTAGCTAGAATTTTGATTGGTCCGCACTCACCTCTATGTGAAGAGCGAAAAGAGACAGGTAATGGCCCGACGATCATTTCTCTCTTTCTATAAGAAAGGAAATTACATGCTGGCATTGCTCAGTCCATGTCCCTATGTTTATGGTGTAGTACGAAAACAGTGTGGGGTTATGACTTATGACGCTTGTCAAAACATTTTTGGGTTTTAAATCAGCGCTATGTTGTCCGTTCTACGTAAAAGTCTCAGTAATTACGTATTTTGTCACAATGTCGAATGACTTCGGAAAATACGAAGTCGAAAATGGGTGACGAACATAACTGACGTTTATACAAACGGATTGAAGACATACCAAATCTAGTTATTTGCATGGAAAATACAAGTGATCAGTTTTTAAATATATTTATTTTTGCTATTGAATTATTGACACATAATATGCAGTAGCTTGAGGAGAGTTAATGTTGGTTATCTTCTTTGGGTAAAGGTTGAATACGTTACATTATAGTTACAGATTTCAAAAAATTAACCCGAAGATGAAATGCATATGATGCAGTGATTGAAAATGGGTATCTCTCGAAGGAATTAACAGATAATTACAAAAATGTTTGATTCTTCAACAAAAATAATCTTGCATCAATGGAAGTCAAAATAATTGAAGGAAGTTTCAAGGCAAGAAGAACTTCACATTGAGTAACAATAAACAGGACAGCTGGCTCATATTTATGACTGTTTATTTTTAATACTTTGATATAATATTAATAAATATATATGTATTCATTCCATAAGGCATTTACAATGTACAGCTCAGTTCAAATGAAAAATAGAAAAATCAGTTTTCGGGAACTTATTGTACGATAACATTCATCGAAAATCCTGTAGTAAACTTTTCGCATTAATTCATTCAAACATAAAATTCTCAAACGCCACCACTTTTTTGGGTCTCCCAATAGAAGAAAATTCTTTGTCATCCTCTTCATTCACAATCTTTCTGATTGTGGAAATATTCAGCTGAAATATAAGTCGTTTAGATTCAGATGAAACATTATATAAATTCACTTGAATTGAATATGTTCGCTACCGTCTGATGTATTGGAGATATTAGAATATCAGGGTTACCTACTATTTGAACGAGCGGACCTGAATTCTAAATAGCACATAGATAGCACTTTCTGAAACCCTTTATTCTCTCTTTCTCAATCACTTTGGACATTTTTGCAATAAATTGATAATAGTTGTGGCAACGGTGCATGACATTAACGACATTTCATGAGTGCCTTACTTGCGTACCTTACTGCGCTCTAGTGAGTGAGAAAATTATTTTAAGGCCAACCGAGTGCTAAGATGAAAGTGAATGGAGTATACAAGGTGTCCCAAAACTAGCGAATCAAACGCCACACCACGGTAGAGTAGATCAAATACTATCGAATGACACCAACATTAGTTGAGTGAAAATGTACCGTTTCCAAAAAATCCTAACCTGAAATTGTCGATTTTCGTTCTATTTTTCTAATTACTGTGCCAATTTGTGATTAAGGACAGTGTTTTTCGCCCATATTATCACCCCTATAGAGGGGGTTTATTCTGAGTAATAAAAATTATGTAGAAAAAACAATTGTTTTAATTTACATTTACTTGGGTTTTCGATTAACTACTTGGAATAATTTTAATTAGGTGTGATAAAACAATAATCTAGGATCAATATGATTTAAAATCACTATCCTTTGTCACAAACTGGCCCTGTGATTGAAAAAAAAAGTTTTAATCGACACCTTGTATACTCCATTCACTGAAACCTTTTCATTTGTAAATATATTGAAAAAGAAGCAATTGATAATAATTGAATGGATGTATGAACATCATAATTTGATGTGAGAATGATAATCTGAATGATCATGACTGAATAATTGATTGAAAACTGACTATTCTATTCGTCAATCAAGCGTTGACTTTCCGATCAATCTTTATGAAACCCGGGGTAGGCCTTATAAATGAATGTAAGAAAACAAGCAATTTTGAACTTTTCAAAAATTAAATGGATAGAAGATACACGCCGAAATTCCAAATGATATACTACACAAATAGCAAGACAAAAACATTCGTGGTTTGTAATGTAACCAACAATTTTGTTGATCATCTACTCATCGCTGTACGTTTGAAGATAGTTCCAATATTCACTAGAACAAATTGTCTCATTCACAGAACAACCCTATAAAACTGCTATTTCCTGTGCAATTTCAACGCATATATGAAAATGATTAACGAAAACAAGGATGCCCACTTTATTTTTTCTAAGAATTTCCGCTGTTACGAAATGCATCGAATTATTGAAGGTGAATTATTCGAACGAAAAATTTGTGTTTAATGATACGGAACAATTTTTCCACTGCAACACTAACCTCAATAACAACTGAAGTATTTCGTATAAATCTAACAACGTTTTTATGCATAGAACAATGGTAATAATCCCACAGAAGATTATTTGAATAAGGAATATCAAATTGAATTTCCATTGTGTATGCAAATTCTGGATTGCCAATGTCATTCTTGCAACACCTACCATTGCTTTAATGTTCAGTATTCTTCCTGAATTAGAGGATGTCTTAAACTTGTTATAGATAGATATATGTACACATGTTATAAGTAGATATATGTACAATATTCATTCCTATATACATAAACTTCATCTCCATATTCAATTTCCTGAAGGACAAAAAATTCTTGCATGTTGAATTATTTCCTTAAATTATTTGAGGAAATAGTTCAACATGGTACATAACTTGAATTGGTTTTACGCAACATTTATTTGTATTCTACTGAAAATTAGTTTGCAATATGCAGACTCTGAAATCATCAAGAAATCATAACAAGAAAGATTCTAGATATTCAAGGTGTCCCAAGGTCGGGTACCTATTAGACGTTTCTGAAGAACTGGACATATTTGAAATCTCAATATTGGGATTATGATATTATTCGACACCATCTACTGAGCTAAAATATTCTTGAAGCCTGAGCACTTCCAGTTATAAAGAGAATGAAAATGAATTTTCCAAATTTTTTCTCTATTTTTTCGTTTCTGATATTATGGAGTATTCAATTCTGAATATATTTCTGTTCGAATTTTTGCATTCGCCCAAATAGTTTTCAAGATTTCTAGAAAAAACTAAAGAAAAGGAAAATATAATATTAATAATAATAATATTCAGAATTATATTCGTTATTCCTATTCTAAATATTTTAAGCACAAACCGTTATAACATTTTTGAACGAAGAGTGAGGAGTGTGGAAACATTTCCTGAATATTGGAAAACTTGCCACAGTGTGTTGCAAATTTTGTGTCAAGAATTGGGATCAAGATTTGCCCATAACTTCAGTTTTTCGAATTAGAGCTTTAATTTTTTATGATTGCGTTGGATTCTGCGAAGAAAAATAATGATAATGTTCTAATTCTTCTCAAAATAAATAATTTCTGAGTTATTAAAGATTTTTTGAATTTATGTCGTATGTAGAGTACAATTCATAAAATCTGATCCATATTATAATCTATCTGAATTCATTTATTTGAAAAAACCGCAAAACGCAGAATTTGAATGAATAAAAAAAAAATTTCAGATAAAATTATTAGATCTGTAACTTCTGAATTATTGGGATAATATATCTTTTAAGACCATAGATTATTGATATGAAGCAGATTTTATGAATTTGACTCTACGTACGACATTAAATCATAAATAACTCAGAAATTATTCATTTCAGGAGCATTAACGAATTAGAACCCTATAATTTTTTTTCGCAGAATTCAACGCAATGATAAAAAATAGGGTTTCCATTTTAAAAACGCAAGTTATGGGCAAATAGTGATCCCAATTTTTGACACAACATTTAGAACACTCTGTGACAAGTTTTTGCAAAATTCAGGTAATGTAAAATATTTCCACACTCTTTAAAAATGTGAAATCTGACGTACAAAAATGTTTGATCGTACATGCAAAAAAATTCATTCAGGTCCTGCGAGATATTCGGGCATAATTCAAAAAACATTTTCATCATAACCGTCTCAGCTGTCAAGGAGAAAAAATTTTGGTTTAATACAATCCCACCTACAGGGCTTGCTTGTGAATATGCACATACGGGGCAAAACTTATATACAGGTGAGACTTTGACTCGTACAAATATTTCAACAATAGATTCTAAGGTCAAAAGAAACGCTTGAAACGCTGAATATTTGAACGTGCTGTAAAATAAAAGTATTGTTCATATTTTCTCGTATAATGCGCCGTTTTCGAGTAATTTGATGTTCAAATTTTGGAAAAGTATCTGTGAAATTTGAAAGATCCACAGATGTGTCACAGATTCAACTAGTTATTCCGAAGATAATTTTGTTTTTCCAGGGGTGACACAGCTCATTATGAAAACTTAAAATGGCTATACTTTTCATCAAGGCAGAAAAGGAAAAAATGATACTGAAAAAAGTGTTTCTTTTGTCTTCAAGAATCTACTGTTAAATAAAAAACAGCATCTCAAGCAATGCTCAGCCCATTCTCTTATTTCAAATCAATTTTTCTCGAAACATGAAGCAAGGTTCATTTATGGGCATAATAAATAGGAATTAAAATAATAGAAAATCTTGGAGTTATAACACATCTTTCACTTGCACTTGAATCGAGTTCGGACCAATATCAAGGAAGTAGTAGGTATTTCGTCTGAAACAAATCACTTAAACGACCACAAATTGTTGATGATATTCGATGGAATGAATAAATCATATTTATGTCCGTTATATAAAATTTCACTTTCACCGAAAGTAAAAACGACTTCCACATTTAAGATGCGGTAGTCAATTATGGGATTATACGTTTAATTGCACATGGATATTCGACGAAAGCTCAAATAAAGGTGGAGTACCCTCATGAATATGCAAATACATCCATTTAACACGAAAACCACCAGCGAAAGTACCTCGAACTTCTATTTCTCGAATTCCAAGGTAGAGGTCAAGATAGTCTTACCATTAAAATATTCGTATCGTTATTAGTATTTCATTGAAATCCCCGTTATCAAAAGATTTTGAAGATATATTATCCGCTTATAGGAGCTTTCTGCTTCATGAAGATGATTTGGAATTAAAACTCGAATTTAAAATGTTTTGATTTTTGTGTAGGTATCACCTGAAAGATGACAGCTCTGAGTGTTCTAATTAGTAGGTCTGGAGAATGAAACTCTAGAACAGGTCGAGCAGTACGAATACTTGGGAAGCTTCATGAATACTAGGGCTAACCTACACACGGAATACACAATCAATTCGGCATCACGGGCATTCTGGAAGCTAAAGGACAGAGTGTTTCAAAATCACGACCTCAATCTGAAGACCAAGACAGCTGTTTACAAAGCAGTGGTCCTCCCAACGCTCCGCTTCTTTATGGGTACCACTCACGAGGCGTTTTCTCGGGACTATACGATAGGTACTATCGAGGAATATCCATCATAAGTCCCTGTGTGTGGCCGACCAGCCCCTACTATCGGCATCCCCAACATCTGGGGATTTCTCGTACTCGGGCGACCGAGTGATATTCATTGATGCTACACTCGAATAAAGTTCCTAATACCGAGAAGAAGCCCCGTGTATGGGCGACCTAGCATAGTCTAGCATCAGATTCCTAGATGGGATCCTCTTCGGCATCGATGCTCTACCTGATAGTCCCGAGAAAACGCCTCTGGAGTGGTACCCTTTACGGAAGCGAAAGCTGGACGCCCTATAGGCGACATATTAAACAGCTCGAACAAACGCAACAACGTCATCTAAGACAGATAATGCACGTCAGGTGGTACAACAAAGTTTCGAATGCAGAAGTCTTGCAACGCGCGAGTTGTACAACAATTGAGACTCAAGTAACGAGGGCCCGACTCAGATGGAGCGGCCACAGAGGATGCAAGACACAAGACTCCCCAAAATAGCTCTGTATGGCGAATTCACAGAGGAAGCTCGGGAACCAATAGGCCAGTATAAGCGGTTTAAGGATACACTACATCAATCCCTGAAATCAGTTAATGCCAATCATAACTGGGAACATCTATCGTCACATCTATACAGGTCACGGTGGTGGTCTTTGGTCCACAGTTATAATGGAAACTCGAGAAGAATACAGAGGCGGCAAGATCTGGTTGGTGACTATCCATGCCTTGAGTGTGGAAGGATCTTTCAGTCACGGTTGGGTCTCTTCCATCACAGGAGGGCACTCAGTCGCAATTAGCCCTAAGAAATTACAAGTCTGTTCGCATCTTTTTTTTTGTCTTTTTGTAGATTTATTCCCGGTAACGGGATACAGCAATGATGATGATGATGAATTAGTAGGTACCTCAGATGGTCAGTAATTTTCGGTTTAACAATTTTTTTCTGTAGAATTGAAGGTTTCACGTTTTTATAGATTGTCTTGAGTTGAAAGGGTTACACAACAACGCAACCTTAAAATTTACAGAGTGATTCACAGGCAAACAAAATGAAAAAAAAAATTTGGTGCCGGAAATCTAACATCTGATTTTAGATGTTTTTAATGTGCTGATTCCAAAAATGCCACCAGATTTTTTCTATCAGCTCTAGTTTCTGAGATACACGTTACAGGTTAAATGGTATATTGACAGTTCAAAACGTAGTTTAAAATGTGTTCTTTTACATAACGGTAACAAATATGGCTCAATTCCTATTGGTCATTCTACTACCATGAAGGAAGAATATGAAACAATAGCATTAGTTTTGAGAAAAATTAAATACGAAGAACATCAGTGGTCAATTTGTGTTGATTCAAAAATGATTAACTTCCTCCTTGGACAGCAGAGTGGTTATACAAAATATCCTTGTTTTTTGTGCCTTTGGGACAGCAGAGCTAAAAATGAGCACTGGGTCAACAAAAATTGGCCTTCAAGAGATGTCAAAACGTGATCAACGAACCTTTGGTTTCAAGAGAAAAAATCTTACTTCCGCCCTTGCATATCAAGCTAGGCCTAATGAAGCAATTTGTGAAGGCTTTAAATCGAGATGGAAATTGTTTTGAGTATTTGTCACGTAAATTTCCTGGCATTAGCACGGAAAAACTAAAAGCTGGTATATTTGATGGTCCTCAAATAAGGCAACTTGTTAAAGATCCACAATTCACCACATCAATGAACGAGACTGAATCTAACGCTTGGAGTTCATTTGTTCAAGTAGTACAAAATTTTCTTGGCAATCATAAAGCAGAGAATTACGAAGAATTAGTGGAAACTATGCTTTCAAATTTTAATATTCTCGGCTGTAACATGAGTATAAAAGTTCACTACCTCCACAGCCACCTAGATCGTTTTCCAGAAAACTTAGGTGATTGTAGTGAAGAACAGGGGGAAAGATTCCATCAGGATATTAAAACTATGGAAGATCGTTATCAAGGACGATGGGATAGCCACATGATGGCGGACTACTGCTGGAGCCTTCAGCGAGACTGCCCTAGTAAACTCCATTCTAGAAAATCGTATAAAAAATAGTTATTTTCCTATCAAGTGCGGAAAGTGATACTTGCGGGCAAGACACTTTCCGCAAGAGTTAGGAACAATATTTTTTCTACAAGCGCTTGAAATATATAAATACATCAATTTCACGATACAGATCATATCTCATTTGATTAATTGATATAAAATGACAGACGTAATTCTGCATGTCGTTACCATGGGTTACTTCATCGTTGACGTTCGGTGCATAGAGACATGATAGAATTTAATTTACTCTATAATATTTGCGTGCGGGAAAAACCCCTGCTAATCCATTCCCGCACGCAAATGCGTGCGGGAAAGAAATAGCAGGCGTTTTTCCCGCACGTTTTGGAAAAGTGACTCTTTGCAACTTGAAATGCGTGCGGGAAAAAGGTTAAACGCGCACGCTTGTAGAAAAATTTTTTTATGTGATTAGTGACTAATGTAATTAGGTAAATTAAGTTTTTGCAATAAATACTTAAATCCATGTGTCTTTGTTTTTTTCAACTGTCAATAGTAATATTATATATTATAACAGTTATAGCGTAAATTATATACACAATTTTTTTTTAAAATCTCAAAAACTAGATCTGATAGACAAAATCTGAGAACTCTTTTACATTCTGCATCCAAAAATTACTCAGGAACAGTTAACAAATCGCAGGCACCAAAATGTGTTTTGGCCTGTGATTATTTACTCTGGAATTTGGGATCGCTTAGGGAAGGTTACTTCCGCACCTATACACAGGTGATTTGGAGTTTCCTCCTCTTCCCCATAGAATCTGAACTCCTCAGTTTTCGTTAAACCATTTCCCATCACGTACTTCAGTGGAAGTGACCTCAGAAGGAAGCCAGGGAAGAGGTGGAGCATATTGTAACTAATATCTAGATATTATCTAGCAATATCCAGTTATGAAAGATTTTAAGTAAACTATGTTTCAATCTCGACTTCGCTAATTAACAGATTTTAGTATCGATACTAAAATCTGTCTATAAAAGGTTTTTTTTAACTATTTTATTTTATATCTTCTTTTGAACCTTGTATGTGCATTTTCCCATGCTACACAGCGGTTTTAGTCCTATAAAAAAGTTCGTACAGATTTTTGATAAGCATTTTATATCTTATCTCTATTTCTTGTTCATTATGTTCTTCTAGATAGTCGCTGATGATATGTACTGGATCATGTAGGACTAGATCATCTGAATCTCAATTCTCTTCTCTGTTTTACTTTTCTCAGATATCCTGAGAATGATCGGATTGTTTAATTTGTTCGTCACTAGATGGGAAAGTGTGAGATCTATAATGTTATCCAATGCCCTACTTGATAAGGTACCCTACTCTACTAAAGTGCATGCCTTCAATAGCTCACTAGATTATATTGCACAATTTGAAAGAAAGAAGGTATTACACTTTTTTATTTTTGCCAAGTTTTACAATAATAGTTTTATTCTTCTTCAGGGTCTTTCTGTATAAACCGATAAAATTTCATTTCAACACAAAATATCAACATTGATACGAATAACAATTTTTACGTTCACTGTAACGCATCCACTCACACGAAACGAGTTTCTTTTCAGGTCCATGTCTCCAGCCCCCCCAAATTTGAATTTTCACCTTTTTTTGATGCTAAAGTTTTATACTAGTTTTGTACCGAAATGTACCGTTGAAAAAAAGTTTTGTACCCCTAATTAAAATGATGAAAATACGGTTTTCAGTTTGGGGAGGCCGTAGACATGCTCACCCCCACACTTTTGAAATTGCAAATTTTTTATATCTCAAAGTTTTGTACTAGTTTTGTACCGAAATGTACCGTGGAGAAAAAGTTTTGTACCCTAAGATTAAGAGGTCTTAGGAGGGTTTCAAATTGGGGGGGGCTGGAGACATGCATTTCGGAACAAAACTAGTACAAAACTTTGAGATAAAAAAATTTGCAATTTCGGAAGTGGGGGGTGAGCATGTCTACGACCTCCCCAAACTAAAAACCGTATTTTCATCATTTTAATTAGGGGTACAAAACTTTTTTCCAACGGTGCATTTCGGTACAAAACTAGTACAAAACTTTAGTGTCAAAAAAATTTAAAAACTCAAATTTGGGGGGCTGGAGACATAGACCTTTTCTTTTCATAAATTCAGTTACAATTTTGATTTTGAGTTTTTGATTGACAATGTATTTTTCCTTCTTTTATTTCAACATTCCTCCTTCTACTATCTATCAAATCATCTTGTGACAGTATGAAAAGTTTGTTTCGAGTTAGTACTTCCCCATTTATTCGACAATCAAAGATATTCAGAATGCACTCAGTATCTATTGATTATTTCGAAGACTTTCCTTTATTAAATTTTTTTTGGAACGGTTTAGGTTGAAATATTCCGTAGATTTCAGGAGTAATGAACCTCGTAAAGTTTGATTTCATTTTCACTCGAACACCATCCTGCAGTTTCTCCGGAACTTCTATAAGCGGCATTAGCCAGTTTAATTGATCAACATGTGTTTATGTCTTAGCACATAGGTTGAAAAGCCTTCATTATAATAATCGAACATAGCTATTTTCTCACATGTGTAAATATAAGTCGATATTATGAAAAGTATATGGTTTCAATGCTAATGCTGAACAATAACTTGACAGTTGCTTTCACTCTGTTCTGTTAAAATGACTCATTCAATGCTTTAAGTTTGAATTGGGTTATGTTCGATTGATCGATTCATTTCTTGAGTAAAATCACTTCGTTCTAGTATTTCGAAGGACTTGTCGACGAGGAAATTTCACAGATGTTTCCGTCTTTTCATGAGGAAAATCTTGTTAACCACAAATCAACTTGATCTACATGATATGCGCGAGTCTTGATCTTTTCGTATAATAGTCTAGGTTCGATTAAAGTGCAGTTTTGTAATTGCTTATACATAGATATATTAATTCGAAATATGAATGGATACAATACGAATACCAACATCAAAAATATTATTGCTCCATATCACCTCAGGACAGAATGCCTAGCCATTGCAAGCCAACGACGTCAAATTTGCAGAATTTAGGAGGTATCTAAACACCTTGAAGCCATCCAACATACTGAAGGGTTAAAGTTCCGTAGAAATTTTTCCAAACTTTCTGAAAGATTCAGTTTTTGACTTTAAGATTCTATATTTAAAAATTAAGAAGTCTTCGTTGAAAGTTAGAGGAAATGAAGAAAATATAAGAAACTCGTTGAAATCTATGGGAACATGATACTTTGTCATAACATCCCATATAGAATTCATAATGTTTTTAGAGGGTCAATAGAATGTTTCTTTGGCTATATTGTTTAAAGGCCGATCCTCCAATTGGTACAAGCCCTGTAGTTGTTCTGAACGTTCTGGAAATAAGCATTACTCGCTCTAATCCGACTTGTACTTACTCTGAATGTTCTGGAAACTATCATTACACCCTCTAGATTTTTAGGAGTAGATTTAAAAGCTTGTTTGATCAGGGCGTAGCTTAATGAATAGCCTAACCTGCGGGTAAAGGACGATGTGGTAGGAAAATATGTTTTATGTTCAGTAAAAGTCCCTTGGTTTTCGATATATTCGAGATTTTCGAAAATTCACAAAAATTATACCTTTTGTCACTCTTTTTAGTTTCAAGACTTCAAATGAAGGAATTTTTTCAATCTGTTTTTTCGATGATATTCCTGAATAGATGCTCTATCAAGTGTGACTCAGGATTTTTGGTGCGCATGCCCTTTTTTTTTTCAAAAGATCTAAAGTAGTGTGAAAAAAAAAGGTTTCCTTGGTGACAATGTGAGAAAAACATACCTATTTCATTGAGATTCTGAAATAGCTTAAATCACTGTATTTCCAGCATTCAATACGAAAGAATTCTGATTACAATGAATCAAGGCCTAGTTTGATGTAAATCTTCTCTTTAAAATTTGTAAGCAACTGAAATCAGACATGCAAGAAGAAAAAAGCAATCATTAGAAGGTGTAGAGCATGTTTAGGAGCTCTTGGTAGCCAATTTGAATACCTTTTGTGAAACTCAATTCAATAAAACGATATTTAAAATTGCTGTGCTCTCGTTTTCTTCCATTATAAAATTTATAAAATCAATATTTTCGGGTGAATTTTCTCGTTTTCCTTCATGATTAAACTTCACAATCATGAAATCAATATTCGAGTTAATTTCAAGTAGGCAATGAAGTGAATTTCAGCACCTTTGTAATAAAGAAAAAACTCTTGAATTATTTGTGATAAAAAATTATATCTATACTTCATTCAAATTTATTTTAGCAGTCGGTTGGCCATGAAATAATTTTCTCAAGTTTTTGTAACTAGAACGGAGTAAGGTTGGTACTCATGAAATGTCGTTAATGTCATAACGCCGTTGCCACAACTAATATCAATTTTATTACGAAAATGCCGAAAGTGATTGAAAAAAGAGACAGGTTTTCAGGAAGTGCTATTTAGAATTCAGGTCCGCTCATTCAAATAGTTATACCCTGATATTCTAAAATCCACAATATGTCAGACGGTAGCGAACATATTCAATGTAAGAGAATTTATATAATGTTTCATCTGAATCTAAACGACATATATTTCAGCTGGATATTTCCACAATTAGAAAGATTGTGAATGAAGAGGATGACAAAGAATTTCCTTCTATTGGGAGACCCAAAAAAGTGGTGCCATTTGAGAATTTTATGTTTGAGTGAATTAATGCGAAAAGTTTACTGCAGGATTTTCGATAAATGTCATCGGAAAATAAGTTCCCTAAAATGGATTTTTCTATTTTTCATTTGACTTGTCCTATACAATGTAAATGTCTTAAGGTACCAATAAATAACTAATTATTATTATTACATCAATGTATTAAGATGAATAGCCACAAATACGCGCAAGTTGCCCTGTTACTTGCTTATTCATGTGAAATTTTTGTTCAAAGGTGAAGTTCATCTTAACTTGAAACTTCCTTCAATTCCTTTTACTTCCATTGATGCAATATGATTTTTGTTGAAGAATTTAACATTCTTGTAATTATCTGTTAATTCCTTCGGGAGATACCCATTCCCAACCACAGCATCATATGCATTTCCTCTTCGAGTTATTATTTTTGAAACCTACAAATGATGTAAGCCAAAGAAGATAACGAACATTAACTCTCCTCAAGCTAGTGCATATTATGATATACTGATCTCTTGTATTTTTGCAAACAACTGGATTTGGTATGCCTTCAATCAGTTTGTGTAAACTTCAATTATGTTCGTCACATATTTTCCGAAGAGATTCGACATTGTGATAAAATACGTAATAACAGAAACTTTTACGTAGAACGGGCAACATAGCGTTGATTTAAAATCCAAAAATGTTTTGACAAGCTTCACAACCCCACATTTTCGTACTATACAGAGTGAAATGTGTCAAATTTCCATGGCCAACCGACTGCTAAAATAAAAGTGAATGAAGTATACCTACTTTTCCTCATTGAAGCCATCATTACGAAATGAGCAGGCCTAACACTATTAGTCCAATATTTAAAAAAATATAAAAATAATATTTCTCATTTTCCATGATCAGTTCCGTTAGCACACTGTATGGAATACAAATATGAAACGTATTTTTGTTGGTCCTGAAATTTTTTTTTACTGTACTAAGGCCTTTCATCAATCCTGAAAGTGCTAAGATTTACTTCATTACACGAAAATTATTTGAGAATATTGATTTCATAACTTTGGGGTCCAATCATGAAAGAAAACCAGAGAAAATTGCAATTCAAAAATAAGTATCTTTCAATTGAATCAAATTTAACAGACGGTATTTCAAAAAAAAACTATGCATGCTCCCAAAAAATCATTAAATAAAATAGATTGTGCATCTTCTCAGAAATGCAAGTGTTACAGGAGTGGTAAATCGTGTAATTTTGTTGAAATCTCGACAACCCAGTAATTTTTACTGAACCGCCACAATGTCCTCAACACACAGGTATCTTTTCGTGTCGTAGTTTAACAACTCATTTTTGAAAAAATCATATAATGTTGTTAGTTCAATTAGATACTGATTTTCATTAAAGTATATAGGACACATAACTATTATTCTTGATGTATACCACACTGTATAGAATTACAGAGTGTAAAGTCAAGTATTATATCCAGGAGGTAGTGGAACTACATATTTCCAAGAAGATAATGATCACATGTAGCCAGAAGTAGAGAAGTTCCAGCATATTATTGATTTCCCTATATTCTCAAAGGTTGAAATTTTTTTCAAATTTCAGTCGATTACTTACCTTACCCCAAGTCGCATGTATAAAAAAATTGTTATAATCAATTCATTCATATTGGTTATTTTTTTTCCATATGTCACCCATCAACCAAAAGAAATGAAGAAAAAATCGCAATATTTCCTGAATATGCATGAATCAAATTCCCAAAGGAATACATGCAGTATTGTTTTCCATCAAGGAAACCTCTTCAATTATCGTTCACCATTCATCGTCCCACGAAATTAATTTGTTGAAATGAATTTGAAATTTATTCAAAGCCAAAAACATTCTGTATACTTGGACACGGAGATTTGATCAGACTGCATCACGTTTCTTTTGTAAACATACTACATAATCACAATCAACAAATCTGGGAATTTCTGAACAATCTTGATTTTTTATGGTTCTAATAATTCACGTCAGCTCATCAATGTCTTGAGGCCATATTATGGAAATTTCCGTCTTGGACTGTTCTCCTTGCTTGCTCCATTCCAATAAAAGGGTACTGTTTATTTGTTATATGATTATTCATGACAATTAATTCGAGAATATATTTTCGAATATGTTATTCCACAAATTGAATAAAATTTTTTACGCATTTAGTAGCATCCTCGAGGGTGCTGACCATGAAATATCTTTAATTACATTCAGGTGAACGAGGATGAAATAAAAGGATATTTCAGATTGAAATCTGCATTTTTGGAAAACTGAACCTTATACAGATAAACCAAGACAGTCCTCAAATTTTTGAGTTGTATTATGAGTCGAACGATACATCAACGTCTTTTAAATATAGGTTCGTTCTACATTAGTTTTAGGACTCTGATTGAAATTTTAGACGAAATTGATACGACAGCTGAAGATATTTCAAAGTCTTGTCTACTTAGGAACCTTTGTGAAGAATTTCAATAGATTTTCGATTTAAAATTTCTGAAACTTGATCAGTTATGATATGGTTATCAGTAACCATATAATGGTGAGCATTGTCCAAAGAGTCTCTGTTTACTAACATAACTTTAGAGGCAGTGCCAGAGGCAGAGACTACGAAACTGGATGTCTTATTGACGAGACAAGAAGAGAGTTTAGTAAAGTCTCGTCTCGACGGTCTTTTGGGCATCACTACAAGCTCTCTGATTCCTAAGTCTCCAATCCCCTGTACCTTTCCTGGATATTCCTAGGATGGCCTCATGGGCTTATCTATCTATCACAAGATAGAGGGGTGCAAAAAAGTTTTTGGCCGGTGGTATTCTCAATATAATTATACGAGGATGTATTGATATCTAGTTAGCCTAGACCAGTTCCATGCCTAAAAAATATTGCATTACCATAGCAACGAACAATAACTCATTAGAAGTGTCAGAGTGAAGTTTGAGGTCAAAAAAGTGAACCAGAGTTACGCAATAAATAAAAAGAATGAAGATGTCCACCGAAATTATGAAAATCGAGAAATTGGAGTATCGAGCCATCATCAAGTACCTGTATTTAAAAGGGTTAAGAGGTAAGCAGATTTACGAAGATATGCTTAATACCCTTGGTGATCAATGTCGTTCGTATGCGAGCGTGAAAAATTGGATTGCAAGCTTCAAAAGAGGTAAATTTTCCATTGAAGATGATAACCGATCTGTGTCAGTTTCTGTGTCAGTCCCCGAAAATATCCATGCAGCTTATGACATGATTTCATCAGACCGTCGAATTGGGTTAAAACGGATATCTGAAGCACTGATTATTTCATAGGAACGCCTTCATCATATAGTTCAAATCAATTTGGCCATGGGAAAAATTGTTGCAAAATGGATTCCCAAATGTTTGAATGTTGACCAAAAGCGTGCAAGGGTAGAAGCATCGCGTTCGATCTGTGCTCGATTTAGAATCGATGTAGACGTCTTAACCGAATTGTTACTATTGATGGGACTTGGGTACATTTCTACGATCCAGAAAAAAACAACAATCGATGGAATTGCAACACTCTCAAATCTGCTGAAAAAGTTCTTGCTTCGATTTTTTGGTATTGCCATGGAGTAATCATGATTGATTTTTTGGATAAGGGTAGAAGAATAACCGGAGATTACAATTCGACATTACTGACCACTCTACGGGAAAAAATTGAAGAGATAAGACGCGGAAAGCTATCCAAAGGTGTTTTATTTTGCAGGACAACGCCCCTGCACACAAATCACATGTTGCCATGTGAAAAATTCGTGATTTATGGTTTGAATTACTAGAACACCCCCCTTATTCACCAAATTTATCTTCATCCGACTATCATCTCTTTGCTCAACTCAAAAAAAGATTAAAATGTCGTAAATTTTCTTCCAACGAGGAGGTTATAAAAGCTGTGGAGGTCTGGTTTGCAGAGCAAGAAAAAACAGTATTTTTTCAAAGGTCTAGAGACGTTGCAGGTTCGCTGTAATAAATGTATCCAATTAAGAGAAGAATATTTTGAGTAATAAAATATTTTGACATTGAAATATTGTTTGGTTTCATAGTAGGCTAAAGATTTTTCAATATGTATATCCTGGTATATAAATTTGTACGTTGAGATAAAAAAACTATAGTTTTGCTTCACGATCTTTCTTCTTCAAAATACATCCTGCTGAAAACCACAAAAAAATTTTAAATGTTTTTCTGATTCCTTTATCTTATCCACTAGTTTTAATCGACGAAAAGATCTCTCGGGAAGTTATCGAAGTTCAAGCAGTGGCTATACTCTGTCTCAGATTATTACAGAATCAAATGTTTCTATGCGTCATCAATATATCATCATTTTTTATCATAGGTACTTTCATTAAAGCATAATCCATTCATTACCATATTTGTTTTGGAATTTCTTGTTGCATCATTACTTCCACGTCTTCAACACTGTCGATAAGAAGTTGACATTTTAAATGTCACGTAGCTTCAATAATGTGACCGGACTTCGAAATGCTCATTGTCAATGAAAAATCCAGTCATCATCGTGATCGTATCAAACTTCATTAGATTAAATTTTCTTTGATGTAGTTCTTTTCATTATCTTGATAAAAAGAAATACTTATAGGGGTGATGAATTTTGAATATCATTCCGTTAAAAATACATTAGACGCTTGATGAATTATTCACTTTGTTGTTCTCATGACTTCGTTTTCATAATGTTGATAAAATCGTGATTAGAGAAAATTCGCATACGATGAGTGAGTAGAAAAAAAGCAAGCACCTTTATTCCCTTCCTGTTTATCGTTTGTTTTTCTGTATTATCATGGTGGGTTCATGCAACTTTTCCTTATGACCAATATCAAAAAACCAAGAAAATATAGCAAAGGAGGCGAAATTCAGCAATTCGTCAGAAATATGGGGCTTATGTCAAACTTAATTGACAGAACAGGTATCGTTATCAGTGGCATAGCAAAGACAACAGATAAAGTTAGAAAAAAGATCATTTTGATGGACTTTTGTGAGAAAATGTTGTTTATCTGATGAATGAGTCAAAGGAAGTGCTACAGATACTTTCACAAGGAAATTATTTAAATTTATTGTACTGTAGGTACTACCTAATTTTATGTGAGTTACGCCAATGAGCGCTCGATGTCATTCTGCGCGAAAGTGTGACGTAGATGGGGGCAAAATCCGAGTATTTCCGAGGCGACCATTTCCAGGTCCATCTCCAGTATCTGGGATGGCTTCAAAAGATCACTTTCATTATCTCTTCCAAAGTCCAAAGCATTTTTTGCATTGGCTTGCCATGTTGAGGCATTCCGTCACTAGGTGATCAAGAGTTTCCTTCTCCTTACAATGTTTGCACTCGTCAGGTTCTTCTAAACTCATTCTCATTAGCTGCTTTCTGAGGAGCTAATACCTTGTAAGAAATTCATCAAGGAGGTGTAGTAAAATCTTACTAGGATCCAGATATTTCTTAGATGTTCGTGCTTGAGTTCCAAGGAAAATTTTGGAATCAACCAGCTTTGGAAGATTCCTTCAGTCCAGATCAATTTTCTTTCGGGTTTTCCGTTCTTCTTTTGGTATATTTTCCTGTACCACAGAATTCATTCATGACCCTTTACTGGAAGTGTGGGAGCCTTTTGATTTCCTTAGATTACTGACTGACAAGATTCCACACCTTCTCATTTCGCCTATTTCGTCGAGTTTTTTCTCCTATTGCAACTGAAAATTGATTACATGAGTGCTCAGTGTTTAAATACAGCCTAACTGTAAGAGCTATGACACACTTCTTTGTGAAGTTGAATCGATTTTTTTCTTAACATTAGGTATATACGTAGCGTAAGCATAAGATTTTAATATGTCAATCATTATCAATTGAATATAGATTATTGAATGTTATAATAATTTCAGTTTTCATCTCATCGAATACATAAGTTTTCTAGGCGTCTTCAACAATTATTTTTTGTTAAGTCATTTAATCAGCAAGAATAACTTATAAAGTATTGGATATGGATAAGAAATAAGTGAAATAAAAAAAGAACTAAGCCGCTCTCATTGTCTGTTATGAAAGCAAACTACTTAGATCTTTCTGATTATTTATTCAATCTATCATAACAAGTCCACTCCAAAGTGGGAATAAATAAAAGGTGCGTACTATAAGAAATAACAGCAGATAAAATTATCTATGCAATCAAAGTTGCACAGTTATTTCATTGATGAAATTCATTAGGATTCATTATGAAATGAATAGGATGTTAAATATCGACACGAGAGAAAAAATCAGTCCCCGGCCGTCTGCATGTATGGTGATATGAAATATTATTTGGCACATTGAATAAATGTATTTGACAGTTGGGCAGATATCTAAGAAATCGTGAAATTCATTTTACATGGTGGGTTCTCGAACTTTCAAGAACTTTCTAAATTTATGTGATACGCTCCTTCAAATCAAATGATATTTGATTGTAGTTTTCTGGAACCTCATTACGAATTTCGGATGAATCGGTGATTCCATTCAAGAAATAGAGTGGTTTTAATTTCCATTCAAATTTGAAAACCACCCTGTAAATCATAATCTTTAATTGATGGGGGTTTTTGGTAATCCTCTAGGTGTTCTTTATCTACCATTGAAATTTTTTCCATCTTATGCAGGACAGCCTGTATAAAATACCCACACTATTTTTCAACAAGGATTCACCTCTTTAAGTTTATCGCAATTATTCATTTACAACCTGTATACATATACATACAGGCTGGGCCATCCATAACTTTCCACCCCGAATTTTGAGCTTTGGGATGGGATAACGAAAAAACGCTCAGACAGGTCAAATTTTGTTGAAAGGGGGACAAAGAAGGGTGTTCAAATGAGTTTGGTATCACTACCCCTCTAGCCGCAAGCCCTAACAGCTCTCATTTTTGAATAAAGAAAGGGTCGAGCAGCACCTTTTTGGAAAGGCAATTCGATTTCCTGCATGAGTGAATTTTTTTTATCGCTTTATTATTATACAGAGTGACTTAGTATTCCATCAATAAATTTCACACACCTGCAACGTCTCTAAACCTTTCAAAAAAAAAAATTCTTCTTGCTCTGCAAACCAGACATCTACAGCTTTTATTACCTCCTCGCTGAAAGAAAATTTACGACCTTTTTTTTTCGAGTTAAGGAAAGAGATGATAGTCGGATGGAGCCAAATCTGGTGAATAAGCGGGGAGGTTCTAGTAATTCAAACTCTTAGGCCTTGTCCCACCAAAGCAACGCAGCGTGTATCTTTTGTGTTCATCCCATGTTTTCTATAGGGCGTTGTCTCACTAAAGCTACGCATCAGCAACGCTACAGTAATTTGAACGCGTTGAAATCGTGTAGCTGTGGCGTCTCTGTTGCTAAGCTTTGGTGGGTCAAAGCCCTTAATCACGAATTTTTTACATTGGCAACATGAGATTTGTGTGCAGGGGCGTTGTCCTGCAAAAACAAAACACCTTTGGAGAGCTTTCCTCTTCTTTTCTCTCTAATTTTTTCCCGTAGAATGGTCAGTAATATCGAATAGTAATCTACAGTTATTGTTTCACCCTTATCCAAAAAATCAATCAAGATTACTAGATGACAATCCCAAAAAACTGATGCAAGAACTTTTCCAGCAGATTTTTGGACACGAAACTTCTTAGGTCTTGGAGAACCAAAGTGTCGCAATTTCATCGATTGTTGCTTTGTTTCTGGATTGTACAAATATATCCAAGTCTCATCCATATCAACAATTCGATTTAAGAAGTCTACATCGTTTTCAAATCGCGCGCAGATCGAAAGCGGGCAAGGGTAGAAGCTTGCCCGCTTTTGGTCAACATTCAAACATTTGGGGACCAATTTGGAGCAATTTTTCCCATGGCCAAATTGATTTGAACTATATGATGAAGGCGTTCGTATGAAATATTCAGTGCTTCAGATATCCGTTGGAATATAGATACAAAAGGAATGGAAAATAAACATTTGTTGTTGTCTAAAGACTGGAGTGAGATAGTTGCTTAGTGTCACCAATCACAATTGAGAAAGTTGACTTTGACATCATTGTCACGTCAATTTTCCGTTCAAAAACGTAGAAGCTATATAAATTCATTTACTTTACGCCACTGCCTTAGTGTCGCGCTAGACAGAGAAGCATCGAATGTTTGTACCACAACAAATACATTCATAGCACGTCAATGTCCATTCCATGTATTTATGTTCTTCTGAGGTTTTAGCACAATTCGACGGCCTGATAAAATCATGTCATGAATTGCATCGATATTTTCGGGGACTGACACAGAAACTGGCCCTCCCGATCGGTCAGCATCTTCAATGGAAAATTTACCTCTTTTGAAGACATTGATCACCAAGGGTATCAAGCATATCTTCGTAAATCTGCTTACCTCTTAACCCTTTTAAATGCAGGATCTTGATGATGGTTCGATACTCCAATTTTTCGATTTTCACAATTTCGGAGGACTTTCTTTTAATTTATTGCCTATGAGCGTATGTCTGGTTTACTTTTTTGACCTTTACTTCCCACTGACACTTCTAATGAGTTATTGTTCGTTGCTATGGTAACGCAATATTTTTTTATGGATGGAACTGATCTAGGCTAACTTGATATCAATACATCCTCGTATATTGTTCAATAATAGTTCGCCCGTAATTTTTATTACAGCATATTATATCTATTACTAACTACCCAATCATTCATTCCGTTCTTTTACTTGGTTATTAGCCTAGAGTTGACCACATTCTCTTTGGGAAAAAATACTCCAATATATCAAATTTGATTAATTGAATCTAACCTCACAATCGCAAATCTCCGTTCGCTTTCTTGAAGCCGCCTTATAATCTTTCGCATAAAAAAGACCCAAAAGAATCAACAAAAGTGAAACTGAATGAAAGTATATTTTCCACATTTATGATTAGGTATACCATACCTCAACATAAACGCAGTGACAAGGAAGTTTCTGCTACTAACACTGACAACATGAGAATGTTAAATTAGAGAACCTCATGATAGCGCAGAGAGAATCAAATCGAAGAAATCATTTTGTCTTAAAGCCATATTCCTGAGTTTTGGTTTTGATAATCGAAAAGTGGACACGTTATTTTTTTTACACATTTTATTCGAATACAAAAAATATTTCTTATTGGACCTCAGGTCAATTGCCCTTTGCTTGTAAGCAATAAAGTTGTGATATTATTAATATTATTATTTTTTATTGTTCTTAATCTCACTTTAGCCTTGGATATGTAAATCTTTCCAAAAATATGAACTAAGATCAAAGAAGCAAGTAATAAACATATCTGAAATAAATTGGTATTTTTGTTAATTCCGATGAAAATGATGAATTCAAAAACTTTTTTCAAATAATAATATAGAATATTTTTTTTCTCTGAAATGGAATTCATTATATATTTTTTCAAGGAATTCTACCGGAAGCTCTCGAGACCAATTGCTTACGCTGTACAGAGAAGCAGAAGGCTGTGACATACCAATCAATCAAACGTTTGAAGAAGGAATATCCGAAGACCTGGGCTCTGCTCGAGACCAAATGGGACCCCAACAATGTATATGTCAGGAGATTCGAAGAGTCCTTCAGACAAACACCTTCCACTCCTGCCCCAGAGAACGAAATCATAATTGAAAATAGGTTCGGTGATTCGGATGATGACGTTACCAAGCCTTCAACAACAACAAAAACCAAAATCAAGACGACTAAACCAACAACCGTCACTGTACCTATAAGTTCTACGACACCTTCAACATCCAAGTCAACCAGGAGACCCTCGATAAATAGTTTAACTTCGGCTTCAGAAAATAAACCTTTAAGTGTACCACAGAATAATCAGAACACAGGAACGCGAGTCACTGGAGTCAATGTGACAAATCAGGTAAACCAAGAAGATAAATCTGGTAACAAAATAGAACTTTCATACTCTGTACAGACTTCTTCAACTCCTAGAGTCCCACCTATTTTCACCACTTCTTCTGCACTAACTTCTGTAACACAAAACTCTAAACCCATTGATTCAGCTGGAGTTATCTTTGATATTCCCCAATCGAGTGTGAATTATTCCCAAACCACACAATTTCCTCAGAAGAAAATCGTACCAACAAAAATTACCAATGTTAAAGAACTGCCAGTTAAGAAGACACCAACCAGGCAGCCTGATCCCATATCCCAGTTAGTCTTTTCATTCCTCAACGCCAACAAACCATCCACGAGTAAACCCAGAAATTCTCTCGATAAAATTTCGACAACTACAAGTCCGCCAGAAAGTCCCAACCTTCAAATCAGATTGCCCAAAATTTCGGGTCTCATTAGAAGAGCAGGTATGCGGAATAGACTCAGGTTAGAATCGAACACGACAGTTCAGATCAGCCTCAGAAAACCAGAAATTCAGGTCAGATTGCCGGGTATTACCGTAAATAACAGAGTCGAGGGGTTCAATCCTATTGGTAATGTAGTCAGAGGTCTGGCTAATGCTGGTGACAGAATTATTGAAACAGGTACTTCGATAGCCGATAGTGTACTCACATCGGTAAGGGATCTGTTCACCCCACCGGCCAGAAGAAATCGGGCTTCACGAAGAACCTGATTACCAATTTTGTATAAATATTTGTATCATATATCATACAGATTGGGTAGAAAGTAACGCACATAATTTATATCTTCGGTATTTAATATTATCTAGAAAAATGCTCGAACAGATGGATTTTTATATCGAACTAGCTGTGTTCTCCTGCTCTGCAAGACGAATTCGTTTTACTCAAATTCACTTTTCTCTAGTATCCTCTACTCTTCTCTACTCTACTTTACTGTAATCTACTCTACTCTACTCTTCCCTACTCTACTCTTCCCTACTCTACTCTTCCCTACTCTACTCTTCCCTACTCTACTCTTCCCTACTCTACTCTACTTCACTCTTCGCTTCTCTACTCTTCTCTATTTCATTCTACTCTTCTTCTCTTACCTCTCCTTTACTTCACTCTATACTACTATATCTAACATACATTTACTTTTCCGTACTCTTAGGCCTTCCTTAGAAGGCCCCCTCTAAACAACAGTTTAGGCTGTCCTGAGATCTAGAGATTACTTCGAACAATCATACAAACACACACAGACAGACGGACAGACAAATATTACTCTACTCTTCTATACCCTACACATCCGCTCTACTCTACACTATTCAGCAGTTAGACAGACAAAAAAATTCAAAAGAGCTTTCTCTACTTTACACTACCTTCTTTTTCTCTACTCTACTCTCTTTTTCTCTACTCTACTCTTCTCTTCTCTACCCTTCTTACCTACCTATGTTTACATCTTTTATACTTTAATGAGGCCTTCCTTGGAGGGTCTCCTCTAGTCAACAGCCTAGGTCTTAAATAAGAAATCAAAAGAAGACTCTATTCTAATCTACTCTACTCTTTTCTGTCCTTCTCTAGACTTCTCTTTTCTACTCTTCTCTCTACCTTACCCATCTGCTCTACTCTACACTATTCAACAATCAGACAGACGAAAAAATTCAAGAGTTTTTACAAAATTACAGAGTCTGCTCTACTCTTCCCTACTTCACTGTGCTCTGCTTTGCTCTACTCGACTCTACTCTACTCACCTAAATGTCGTTTACTTCTTTTAAACTTCTTCCTTGGAAAGGTGCACTCTTTTCAACAGCCTAGGTCTTAAATAAGAAATCAAAAGAAGACTCTATTCTAATCTACTCTACTCTTTTCTGTCCTTCTCTAGACTTCTCTATTCTACTCTTCTCTCTACCTTACCCATCTGCTCTACTCTACACTATTCAACAATCAGACAGACGAAAAAATTCAAGAGTTTTTACAAAATTACAGAGTCTGCTCTACTCTTCCCTACTTCACTGTGCTCTGCTTTGCTCTACTCGACTCTACTCTACTCACCTAAATGTCGTTTACTTCTTTTAAACTTCTTCCTTAAAAGGTGCACTCTTTTCAACAGCCTAGGTCTTAAATAAGAAATCAAAAGAAGACTCTATTCTAATCTACTCTACTCTTTTCTGTCCTTCTCTAGACTTCTCTATTCTACTCTTCTCTCTACCTTACCCATCTGCTCTACTCTACACTATTCAACAATCAGACAGACGAAAAAATTCAAGAGTTTTTACAAAATTACAGAGTCTGCTCTACTCTTCCCTACTTCACTGTGCTCTGCTTTGCTCTACTCGACTCTACTCTACTCACCTAAATGTCGTTTACTTCTTTTAAACTTCTTCCTTGAAAGGTGCACTCTTTTCAACAGCCTAGGTCTCGTAAAAATTAGTAAGAGAAAAAAGAAGGAAAAACAGAGAGAGAAACAACAAAAATTGAAAGAGTTGTTTCAGAATTACAGACACTCTGCTCTACTTCACCCTGCTGTAGTCCGCTCTACTTAATTTAACTATATACTCCACTCTATTATACTCTACTCTAATCTACCCTAACTGCTCTATTCTTACCTACTTCACTCCACTTTACTTTATTTGACCCTGGTCTACTCTACTTTACTCTTCTCTGCTTTACTCCACTTTACTCTACTTCACTTTACTCCGCTATACTCCACTCTACTCTACTCTACTCTACTCTACTCTACTCTACTCTACTCTACTCTACTCTACTCTACTCTACTCTACTCTACTCTACTCTACTCTACTCTACTCTACTCTACTCTACTCTACTCTACTCTACTCTACTCTACTCTACTCTACCCTACTCTTTTCTGTCCTTCTCCAGACTTCTCTTATCTATTCCACTCTACGTTTCCTTATTTTCTAACATTTTTGTGAACTATAGCTTTCTTTGGAGGTTCCCATACTCAACAAAGTCTAGGTCTCGTGTAAATCAGAAAGAAAAGAGGAATAAACGAACAGTCAGGCAGACAAAAAATATTAAAAGAGTTGTTTCACAA
This sequence comes from Coccinella septempunctata, assembly GCF_907165205.1. NCBI lineage: Eukaryota > Metazoa > Arthropoda > Insecta > Coleoptera > Coccinellidae > Coccinella > Coccinella septempunctata. The sequence continues at coordinate 3,411,517 of NC_058190.1, read as the reverse complement.
CTACAGTCAGTCTGCTCTACTCCACCCTGCTGTACTCTGGTCCACTATATTTTTCTATATACTCTTCTCTAACTTTCTCTAGTCTTCTTTACTGTAATCTACTCTGCTGTACGTTTCCTAATTTTCCTAAATTTTTTGTACTCTAAAGCTTCTTTTCTTGACGGATAAGTGTCCGTCAATTCCAAGCGTTATCCGTCGGAGAAGCTGAGTATTGTTGCTCTGATGAGGTCAAATGAGACTGAAACCTTTGCCATCACATACTCTTCTTCGGTGGAACGTTTTCCCCATTCGTTGTCCTGACGATGACAAATTGTTCTATTCATATCGTAACACTTGTTGATAATTGTATCAGCAGGTGGTACCCATCTGAATTAATTCTTATTATAATTTAAAATAAAATTGACCAGTTCGAGATATTTCTATAGGAGTATCGAAGATCTGGATTTTGTGCGTTAATTTTTATTCACTCTGTATACATTCTCGTTGGGAAGGTCTCATCAGCATCATATTATTAATGTTATTGTCGTACATGTATATTATCATAATTCCACATTTTATTCATTCTTTTCTTCGTCCATGAGCTTTTGCTTCTCTTTTCTTGTAAATCGTTCTCCCTACAAAATATGAATTTGAAAATGAACAACATACAAAATAATTCACATTGAAACAAACTTCTGTTTGTGGAATTCAGATAATTCAGTACAAAACAGCGTGTTATAATATCAAAAGAAGAACAAATGTTGGACTCCCTCTGAAATTCTGTTCATTTTCTTATTCATATGCTAATTTATGAATTATCTTCATTTTATAGAATACCGCTTCTTGTTTATTTCCATAAATATCAACTTTAAGCTTTTTCTCTGTACAAAATGCATTTTTGAACAAATATTTAGGTACATATTCTCATTGCTTGTATCATGGTTGTGAATATTGTAGAAATTAACTTGTTTTGAACTAATTTTAATGCAATACTATGTATTGTTCAGATAGAGCTTCATCTTTCAATGTATATTTATCTTTTATTGAATAAACTTCAATCCTTTATCCTGGGCCTATTCATTCATCAACGTTATTGTTATTTCTGTTTATTTTGGTGAATCCGCTAAAAGTTATTCATTCGATAACTTGCATGCTAAGAGGGAATTGTTTTGTGAAACAGGGCTCCATTATTACGGGGACAACATGAATACCTTAAATGTAAGAGAGTTGGTTTCTATTACATTCCAAAGCCTAATTTTCGTCTGTATCATATTGTACAATGATGTTCTGCCAATTGCTTCTTCGACATTCTATACATGTTAAGAAATTGCTGAAAACTCAGTATTCACAAGTTGGGCAGCCATTTGAGTTTCTGTTTGTTTCACTATTATGCTCTGATAATACTAAAGTACTATATTATATCAGTAGCAAGGGGTTGACTTTATTCAAGGGCAGAAAAAATTCGACCAGACACTGAGTCCTACTTTCTTCCTTCGGGCGCATCCACCATATTTAAAAACGGCTGTGCCTATGCCACGAATATCTATGTGACTTATGACAGTTACCCAAAATAAATGTTTCATTACCCATTACCCCCCGCCTTTAATCTGCCCATCTTACTTCTCTCATTCACTTCCCCAAAAACGCATTCCTAAGTGATTTCCCACCCGATATCTATCAATCTGAAATCAACGGCCACATCAGGCAATACACAATACGTGCCAAGCCAAGCTTTCTATCAATTTAACACCAATTCCAGAGACATTGTCTCTGCCGATTCTCTGACAACTACAATATGTAGAATTCGTTCCAAACCTCGTTCCAAACATTATTGTTGTCCTTTCCACCTGAACAAAATTAAAGTTTTCAAATAAAAAATTTTATTTCGAATATTTAAATCTGTGGATCTTTCAAACAGAGTTACCTACATTCAGCCCCAATTTTTCGATTTCTAAAGAGATATGCTTTATTTTTTAATATCAAATTATTCAAAAACGGCGCATTTCACCAGAAAATATCAGGAATACTTCTATTTTCCAAAATATTCGAATATTCATTAGTGAAAGTTCAACTTCTGTTGAATGCCATTAAACTCGTATGATTTCAAGCAATAGGCAGGCAGAAAATAAATACAAAAACTGAGTTTTTCCCTCTCGAATCTATAAGTTATAACCAACGATCTTCGTTATCGAAAATGTCCAAAAAATAATTAATATGCACAGAAAACTCTTCTTCTTTCCTATATGTATAAGGATCTTAATTTTACATACCAGAACCCTCTACTGATAATATTTTTTGTATATTTTAGGTGATTAAACTGCACAATCTTGTAACGACGATGATTACAAATCTTATTGATTTCAAAATGGGTCTTCTCAACGGTTTTCTGAATGGTTGAAGGTTCAGACTGAAGTGCATATTGTGATAATAAATATTTATTCGGTTTTTCTCGAAAAGCAGAGAAGGAATGCTTAACAATGATAATTAATGGAATCGCTTCAAATAAGGGTCAGTGCATTCTGCAACATTCACATTAATTTTTGATGGTTTTTTTATCAAGGAAAAATTCAGCTGAAGATTCGACAAAAACCATTAGAATATAATGCGAATGTTTCTTAAACCTACACGTTTTAGGGTAGGTGCTTTTAACTTGACATGCGTATATTATATCCTATCGACAAATGCAATTGTTTGACCTCAAATTTGAAAGAAGAGTTGAACATAGACTTTTTCGATTTATTCGGTAAATTACCGAAATATTGATCTGATGGGATATTTCATTTTAATTCTTATTTATGTATGAATGAATAAATAACATTTAAGAACACTTGTCTTTTATTTCAACTTTTTCATCCTCGATTCTTTATACAGAGTTTACCGAAAATAAATCATTGAATCGAAATCGAAAAATAAACATACTTTTCTCGATAAACTAGAGGACAAAACGGTTTCGTTTTGAAATCACAGGATGTTGAATTTTAATAAAAAAACAAAAACATCAAAATTAATCGCTCAAGCTGATAATTTTGAATAAGTTTGAATACAACGGTCATATATGTGAACAAAAATTGATCGAAATTTTGTCCGTTACTTTTGATGCACATTGAGATGACGTTTTTCCCAATGCTTTGCGATCATTCAGATAAAAAATGATCTAGGGTCGTATTAGGATCTATTTCAGTAATCATTTTAATTTTTTTCTCTTTAACTTTGTCATTTTGTATAGTCGATTTTTGGTGAAACGCTTTATTTTCACCAGTTAGATTCTCTTAGAAAAGCCTTCTTCAATCTTTAAATACACCCTGTATAGTAGTTTAACATTGTTTGCTTTTTGGGCAATAAATGTAGGTACATGGTGTTTATGAGAAGATCATCAATTTGGACGAATAGAATTAATCAACTCAAGAGCTACAAAACTCTGCCTATATTCTTTATTGTTTCAGTCGATTCTGTGTAATAAAAGATGAGGATATAAGGATAACTCAAACATTTTTTATATCTGAAATAGAAACTTTCGGAGTTACCAAGGAAAATCTTGAAATGAGACATTTCGAGTTTTTTGATCATTTTTGACTTCCGGAAATCACAGAAAAAAATAAAAGTCTATATTTTGATGAATAAATAGTTATCTTTGATAACCCTGATGCCCGTTTGCACCGTTTCGCTGGTAACCATGGTTAAACTAATCGATGTTTAATATTTAAACGTTGCTTAGCGGTTGACGGTTTGCACCGTGGAATCATAATCGTTGTTTACTTTAATCATTGATAGGTTTGGCAACACCACTCACACCATAAAAAATTCAAAATTTCAGCCAAGCACATCATAGAAGTCAAGGTTTTCTGACTAAATTTCTGTTGTCAAGGTGGGAAATTTGAACATTTCTTTTGGAGTTTCGGTGTTGTGTTTTGAATATTTGAAGTGCGAACATGGATAGCATCAACACATCCTATTACTCGAGGAAAAAGAGCCTCCTTGTGAAAGGACTGTTGAATTTGCACTATATCCTCATCTTTGGTCATTGTAATGAATTCGGAATATAATTTACCAATTGCTAATGAAACTGCAGCAATAATTCTTGATACTTTCGATACATCTACATTTATGAAATTATCAACAGAAGCCAACTGACCAGCACTAGCATAAAATCGCAATGTAGGTAGCAATTGATTTATTGGGTCAACAATATTATTCCTGAAATATCCAAATATGTATAATATAACCAATTATTAAATTCCAAATCATTCTCCATATAGGGCAAAAAAATAACACGGTTTCTTTCGTTGAACGAAATCTTCTGAAAAAAGTGAGGTCCATTCTTTCGAAATAATTTCTTCTACGGGGAAAATATCTGGGAAATCCAAATTCGATATTGCCAAGTGCATCAAGATCATCATCAAGTAATATCTCATCTTCCAGATCATCCATTATTAATTCGAATTTTATATCGACACAAATAGAAAACACAGTTGTCAATCGAATTTGAAGTATTACTTCAATCAACGTTTTAATCAAGCAAATTTCTGCGTTTAGTTTAAACAACGTTTAAGGGCCTTATAATCAACGTTTAGTAACGGTGCAACCCGGTTAAGGAATTAAACGTTGTTTAAGAATATAATCGTTGTTTAGACAAACGGTGCAAACGGGCATAAGAGTATCCATTTTACCCCTCCTCTTTTTTTCACGTAGAATCGACTGAAACAATAAAAAATATAGGTTTTAAATCGAAAATCTTGGGTTTTGATGTAATCGATTTGTCCAACTTGATCTTCTCATGACCACCCTATTTATGATCCGAACAGCAAACAATGTTATACTTGGTACTACATAATAGAAAAATTTCCTCAGTAGAAATATTCCAAAAAGTTTGACCTACCGTTTTCACCATTTTTTTCTTATGAATCCCAATAACTCATAAACTGTTGAGCTTTTACCCAAAAGTTATACCATACTGTTGGAATTGCCTTTACATCAGCTATCTAACGATGCAAAAATATAATGGGTGTACCATTTGAAATAAGACATAGTAGACTGTTTATTTCGTAGAAAGACAAAAAGGTTCTATGATACTCGAGCATATCAGATTAAGATATTGTATATGTCCTACGTGTCTCTGATAATAAATTATTGTTAATCTGACCTGACAGTTTGCGTGGTGGGGCTAGGCGTACGGAAGAGTTGAAATTGCTAAAAGTAGAGATGTAACATATGAACTAGTATCAGCTATTTTAGTGAGCACCTACAACTGTCAAAAATGCAATAATATACAGGCTGTTCCATTTAAAATGAGAAAATTGATACCAACAGGGAGAAAACGGAGCACCCTTTATTGAGGTGGGTTGTGAAAAATAAAAGTCCAATCGATTACAGACAAGCTTTGTATTCAACTTTTTCTTCTAGCTCCTTAAGTTTCCACAATAAGGTATAGTGACACTTTAATTCGGACACCTTGTACATACATACTCGAGCGGGTCAGATTTTCATACAGATAGTTAATCTCCGTGTTGCAGACGTGTTGAACCATTAATCTTAGGGGGGTTTTCTTAATCTGACAGTTTGAAGATGATAACAAGGCATTTTTTACAAATATCTTCCTTCCTGTACCTACCTCTAATCATTTCTGTATTCATTATGAAAGTTGTAGATTATAAAATTCAATACAACTTTTGTCTGAAGTAGTTTTACATACTTTCCACCGTTTTCGAGTGAGAGGGCTATAAGAGAGGAGCTTAGGTCAATGTAGAAACCCAGTCTAATATACATTCATCGCTATTATTTCTCAAAAACGTTGAAATGAAGAAAAAATTGCTTCGGACAAAATTTGCAGGAAATGTTATGCTATACAACTTATATCAGTATATGAGATAATCATTCCTTATTATTCAATCTAAAGTCGAACAGTATTGAAAAAATTCAAAAAGTAATGAACAGGGGCATAAGAATAGTTTTGAGCTGTAATAGAAGAACGCCAATTATTAGAGTCATGTTAGTCAAGCACTGAACTTGATGACTGTGAGACAGAGGACTATATTCAAAACACTGGATTTCATATATAGGGTTGAACATAAAATGCTGACAGAGTAACTTTGTGAGCACATCAGATACACATCCGAGATTCACCACACAACTTAGCTCTACATCGGGATCTACTTTGATTGGAGGATTAAAATTTTATAATGGTTCACCTAGAGAGATGAAGAGATGTACCAATTATAGAGCGTTCAAGAGATTGTTGATTTCTCACTTTAAGGGGCATTTTTGAGTTTTTCTTTCATTTCCTTTGCAGGTTATAAATAGTTGATCAACTAATAAAAATTATTATTATTATTATTAATTAAAAAAAACTTATTTTTGTGTATCGATTGAAATTTATTCTGGGAGGATTCTGCATCTCTTCATAAACTTTTTAGGGTTTTCACTCCCAATCTCTGAAACAAAATCAATTAAAAATGAAATCAACGATTTGCTCCTGCGTAAATTCTTGCACTGATTTGTCAGGAGCAAATTAGCTAGAAAAAATTGTTGCCTGCCAATGAACTCAAAATAAATAACGTTGAAATTATAATTCTAAGTTGTAACGTTTCGGAGTCTATATCAGACTCCTTCATCAGACGAAAAATCTATATTTGAAAATCTTCTGAATTGTGGCTTTTGTTTGACATTAATTGTCAATACATAGAAACAGAGACTGCAAAGAAACGTTGATTCATTTAATTTTGAAATTACCGGATGACAGTTCCTTCTTTAGTAAATTGATCCAAATATGATCTATTCCTACCGAACAATTTGCCAAATTATTATCTTGATCTAATAGAATACACGTAGACTCTTTAATTTTTCGTTTAAAATGGTCTGGTTCCGTCATTAAAATTTTAGTGTTGTCCCAATCCATCATGTGGTCTCCCGTATTAGAACAAATGTGATCTGCGATTTGTGATCCATTAATTTCCCTATTTTTAATTTTATTTTTATGTTCGCGTTTTCTTATTTCTAGAGGTCTGGACGTTTCACCTGTATAAGTTTTACCACAAATACAGGGTATGTTGTAAATACAATTTCTTTATTTTTGTTTTTCGTTCAAAGGTTTAGTTTTTGTTAATATATATCTTAAATCATTTTGCGTTTTAAAAACAGTTCGTATGTTGAACTTCGAACCGATTCTTCTTATTTTTTCTGAAAGGCCATTAACATGAGGAAATGTAATTCCTTATGTTAATGGAACATATTGGAATATAATAGACATAAGGAAATGTAATTCCTTATGTTAATGGCCTTTCAAAAAAAATAAGAAGAATCGGTTCGAAGTTCAACATACGAACTGTTTTTAAAACACAAAATGATTTGAGATCTATATTAACAAAAACTAAACCTTTGAACGAAAAACAAAAATCAAAAAATTGTATTTACAACATACCATGTATTTGTGGTAAAACTTATACAGGTGAAACGTCCAGACCTCTAGAAATAAGAAAACGCGAACATAAAAATAAAATTAAAAATAGAGAAATTAATGGATCACAAATCGCAGATCACATTTTTCTTATACGGGAGACCACATGATGGATTGGGACAACACTAAAATTTTAATGACGGAACCAGACCATTTTAAACGAAAAATTAAAGAGTCTACGTGTATTCTATTAGATCAAGATAATAATTTGGCAAATTGTTCGGTAGGAATAGATCATATTTGGATCAATTTACTAAAGAAGGAACTGTCATCCGGTAATTTCAAAATTAAATGAATCAACGTTTCTGTGCAGTCTCTGTTTCTATGTATTGACAATTAATGTCAAACAAAAGCCACAATTCAGAAGATTTTCAAAAATAGATTTTTCGTCTGATGAAGGAGTCTGATATAGACTCCGAAACGTTACAACTTAGAATTATAATTTCAACGTTATTTATTTTCAGACAGGCAACAATTTTTTCTAGTTAATTTGCTCCTGACAAATTAGTGCAAGAATTTACGCAGGAGCAAATCGTTGATTTCATTTTTAATTGATTTTGTTTCAGAGATTGGGAGTGAAAACCCTAAAAAGTTTATGAAGGGATAAAAATACATTGTCATTTTGACAATTATATGAATGTAGATTAGACTGGGATTCTACATTGACCTTGCCCTTTCGCATGTGTGGCTAAGCTTCTCGCCCTTATCGCCCTCTAACTCGAGAACGGTTAAGAGTATGTAAAATTGCTTCAGACAAAAGTTGTGTAGAATTTTATTATCTACAACTTTCGTAATGAATTCAAAAATTATTAGAGGTACAGGCAGGGAAATATTCGCAAAAAAAGAATTTTTATCATCTTCAAAGTGTCAGATTAAGAAAACCCCCTGTGATTAGTGTCAGATTAATGGGTCAACAAGTTTACAAAACCGAGATTAACCATCTGTATGAAAATCTGACACGCTCGAGTATGTACACCTGACGATTTTTTTTACATCTTTGAGACCCTGCAGACGCTTTCCCCACCGCTGAAAGTGCATACATCATAGAACCTTTTTTTCTTTCTACCATCTAATCTTCAAAATCCACTAGGTCTCCATGACGCTCGAGTAAATCCCGATTTAGCATCGTCGGCTCCCCAACTATTACCACAGTATAGACACAGTATAGGTGTCTATACTGTGCTATTACCTAATCCTTAGACATATGTTCACAAAAAACTGTTGCAATAAATTCATCAACACTTGGCAACTCTTTGTATACCTATAATGTCACCTGTCACCTACACCAGAAGTTATGCTAGGCTCTTTCCGAGGGTTGTAGCTCCTTAATAAGCGCTTTCGTTCATCAGATAAAAAGCACTTATTTCTGACGTTCTGTCATCCCTAGAAATACTGCTTGACATTTCCAATTTATCTTGAATGAAGATAGAAAAAAAAGACAATGTGTGAAATTCTTAAACCTTGAAAAAAATGGATTCTTTTTTCTACGAAAACGGATTTGATCGATCAGCCAACTACACGAGTTGTGTACATTGTGAAACTTACGAGAAGTAGCTACTGAATCGTTGGTAACAATGTTCAGGATTTTCCGAGCAAACTTATGTAAATTTAAAAAAAAAAACCGAAAACTTCATCGGTTTTGATGTAAATTCCTCGAAATGCTATATTGATCAATGATTGTCCAATGCCACGCTGATGTCACACTACTACCCATACTCTCACTTTCTTGTTACCCCCTTATCGCCCTACTCCTTTAAATAGTCAACTGCTCCACAGTTGGTGATCCATTGGAAGCATTTTCTGAATATTCATAACATGAACATCTCGAGTGCCGTTGTTCTACTTACCTGCGTGGCGTACGTGGTATCGCAGGACTCTTCTTACACATCGAAATATGATAACATTGATATCGACAGAATTTTGGGCAACGACAGAATTTTGACCAGTTACATAAAATGTATGCTGGACCAGGGATCCTGCACACCTGAGGGCAGAGAACTCAAAAGTGAGTAGTACAATTATTATTATTTTTTTTAAATTTTCTTATCACATACCTCTATAATATCTTTGTACCATCAAAGATCTATTTCTTGAGTGTTTTTTTTTTAATTCTGAAGGAACTGAGAATTATCAATTATAATAACCATTTCCATAATGCGTGCATTCATTTGTTGAATAAAGTGTTGTTTCATTAGTCTTCTCGGAATTCAATATAAAACGAAAAATAACAGACCATTTGAGAAAAATCAATATTCATTCAAAATAATCAATTCGAAACTAAAGAAATAAAATTATAACGTCCCTCAACTTTTCCTAAGAGGAAATGCTTATAATTTTGAATCGAACAAATCGAAAAATTTAAAAAAAAAAATTTTTCACCTTATTTTTTCACTGATTTTATATACAAACATTCAGGAAGAGAGAAAGGAAATGTTAAACGCCAAACTCATTTCTTCACTCTTCTGGTTGAATAAATTGCCTATCTACCGCATATCTGTACACTCAAAAATTCTTTTTTCTCATGTATTTCTTACCAAACTCTGTCGACTGGTTCATTAGTTGCGTAAATTTGACATAATTTTCTCATTTTTGTACTGATTCCTAGAGCGATTTTTCAGATAATTTGGAAAAATGAACCAAAAATTCAGCAGTTTTCAAATTCAAAAACTTTTCTTGTAATGTTTTCCATTATAGATACTGATTTTATTTGGGAAAAAAAATAGTTGATGTCAAATCAGATAATTCAACACGTCTCCTTGAAGAACTGAAGACCAAATATTTTTATAAACATCGAATTTGAATAAAGATGTAATAACTGATTTTTTAAACTATATTATGGAATGATTTTAATTTATTGCTTTTGCTTTTTCATTCTCATATTCATTGAGCTTGTTTTATGAATTATCATTCGAAGTATTATTAGAATTTTGATTCTATAAAGTTGGTCACAATTTGCCGATTTGATGAATTATAAGTTCAAATCGCAAGTAGAGATACCACAGTCATACCTCGAATCACCAGATTTACAGAAACGTATCAGACGAAAAATTTAGATCTTTGAATGAATAAATAGTAGGACTTTTTCGAGTCAGTCAAGGTGTATAATAGCTTTGTGTGAAATATTGCTCGCAGAAGAATTTATTGACCGAATAACCGCATTATTTTTTCGATATTATGTAACTGAATAGTAGGTTTTTCATTTCATATATGGAAAATGCTAGAATTTTCTTATGATTTGTTCAGTGATGGTGATTTTTATAAATTATTCTTCTACTATAGGAATGAAATGATTAAACTTATTGAGTTAGAATTTTCACTTTTTTATGTGAATTATGGTCAAGGACAATTATTTTAGGAGTAATTGGTGTTTATGAACTTTTACCGACAACTTGCCTTTTTGGAAGGCTAGTTTTTCATGAATTATTTAAAATAAAAATCACAGTCACAAAAATGTAGATTCTTACAACAGGTGGCAAAATATGCGACTTGTTATTTTCTTATTCGACTTTCAATGAATGATATTGGAAAATAAGAATACTGAAAATTTTTGTGATCGATCTCACTTTACGTGAAAAAGGTAAAAATTTCAATTTATTGATTAATCTTTCAACCCAGTTATGGTTGGCATTAAAAAAAAAGTTGAAAACCATACATAAAAAGTTCTATAGGGTGAGTCTTCGACTCGTACAAATATTTTAACAGAATATTCTCGAGGTCAAAAGGTTTTTCCACGCCATTTTTTCTGATTCAGCTCTGATAAAAAGATATAGCCATATTAAGTTTTCATAATGAGCTGTGCCATCCCTGGAAAAACAAAATTACCTTCAGAACAACTAGCTAAATCTGTTGAATTCAGCCAGAGTACCCAATTATTATTTTTTAGCATCCAATTACTCGAAAACGGTGCATTATACGAGAAAATATAAAGAATACTTTTATTTTACAAAACGTTCAAATATTCAATAGATAGCATCGAACTTATTTTCAAGAGTTTAGTTCTTTGAATTTTTGGTATTTTTATGGTCATAATGAGAAAACTGGGAGATATGGGTGAAATCTTGTGTTCGAGAAAGATTCATAAAATAAATAAAAAACTATATTCCAAAATTCATTTCATTCGATGAAACCGTTTGTGAGTACTGAAATTTGTTTATGGTTTCTCAACAGCCTGTACCTTTTAAACCGAGCCGATTCGGAAAAAAATGTTGAAGGAAATAGTGTTTACCTTTATTCACTCTTTATAAGAAATTTCATGAGCTGAGTGATTTTTGAACACCTAACTTGGAATCCATTTTCGATATAACGTCAACAAATTAAGTTTTTGTCAGGCTTAAATATACTATAGGTAATCTATTGAGTTATTTCAAAAAATGAATGTTTTTCAGTTCATAGAAATGAGTTTTTCAATATTCAATATTCAAATATCAACGCTTTAGAAGGTTTCAAACAAGAAGTTTTCAGTAATTTATCTTTCAAATTTTCTGGAAAATATCTATGAAACACAGATCTATCCAAAATAAAATTCTGATGGTTCGTGAAGAATTTGAATATTTTTTTAAATGTAGGTACAAATTTATCAATATATTTCAATGATACGATTGAATTCACTTGAACCGGTATACTTTTAAATATTGAGAGAAAATTGAAGATGTGTATGACTCTGAAACCATTTAATCAACCCTCTACAAACCTAAACCTATACTGAAAATTTCAAGTCCCTAGATTTTTGTTCTTTTATTCTTCATCAATGCGTCAAAAACAATAATTCTCGGCTCAAAATTCTAAAATTATAAATATTTGCGTAATTCTTTCTAGGAAAAAAAGTTATCAATGCTAAAAGACAAGATTCTTGTATTACAATCCTGTATTCAGGATAGACTAAAGAAGATTAAATTACAGTTAAGCTAGTTATACTTGTTTATATTCTTCAGTCAATCGAACAAATAATTGTATTAATTTTGAATTCTGATTCGTTTGATCTGAATTTGAGAATTTTTTCGTTTCAAATACTTTTCTATGTTATACCAATATATTCTAGTTCTCCTATCGTGACCAGATCTTAGATGGTCTAGACATTCTAGGCCAAATGGGATGAATTATAGTTTATATTCACAATATTCTATGCACAACTATTCACAATATTCTATGCACAACTATTCATAAAATAGTTTAACTGTGAATATTTTTCGACTATAGTTAAATTCTTTTCAATATTTTTTACATATTTTAGAGGTTCATAAGTAACTTTGCAGCCTGAAAATCAATTTATGATTTCATGAATACCTACCCACAATCTGCTCATTTTTTCAATTTCTCTACCTCCGGTAATGGCGAAATCTAAAAATCATCCGGCAACACACACCCTCCTCAATTAGTTCAACCTATGTGTCAATGGTTCCTAAATCTGTTCGAACCATTTTCGGATTATCAACTTCGTTACCACATCTCAAGCTACTTCTCACTTTCGATCACTTTCTCCGAGCATTAAACTTCCGATGATTATGTAACATGTGGTAGAACCAGTCCAGTTTCCACCTCTTCACTCTTCGGTATTACCCTACTGCATCAGATTTTTCTTGATATACTAATATCCAGTCATATCAGTATACGGTTCGTGCGTAACCAATTATTGGTAAATATTTCTTAAGCTGCTTAAGTCATTGAAAGCAAGGTTCTTGTTTGGATCATTTGGGTCAGGCATGACTTGAATTCTTCGTAGATTTGTTTGCCATGTTTGGAGACTGGTAGGGAATGTCTATTTTGCGATAGATGACCACAAATTTTTGCCGTTTTGTTTGGTAATGATTTTACACAATTCATTTTGCAAAACTTGTGTGGAATAACTAAAGGTTGTATAATAAGAAGGCGATGAGGATGGAGCATAGATGGACAAATTGAAAAACTCCACATATATTCTAAAGTCAAATTCAACAATCTCCCTTTACAAACTTGTGGTTAAATGAAAGAGTCCCTTAATTTTTCGAAAACTGTTTGTTGAATCAGTTGTTCCAAATTTGTGCGAGACATTATTTCACCCGAATGTTTGTAATTTTCTTATTTTTTACTGAAACTAGACTCAAAAGATAGACCGTCTGTTCCGATATTCCTGAATAGTACTGTCAGTATTTCAGAAACGATGCCTATTGGCCCAGTCGTTCGAGTTCTATTGTTATTCGATTGCGGGCCAGTACTAACAGCAATATCGGAACAGGCCCTGAGTTGGATACATAGACAAAGAAATCGTTATCAAAATCAAAACAAAACATCGTTTGTCTAGTCTTCATAGTAAACACTCTACCTTATTTCAGAAAAAAGATAGGTACTTCAAATTCTCAGGATAGGTTTAGAGTCCCCAAGCACAGATTGAGTGCTTCAATCGTCAAAATCCACTAGGTAGTTTCAAAGTTATAGATTAAATTTTTTTTCAATCATTGAAAGAACTTTTACAACAATCCGTATAATCTAGGTTACTTGTGAGGTATTTTTTTAAAGAAAGTACCCCACACTATTACCTATGGAAAATATTGTGAGTCTTGCACATAAATTTTTTTGATCAGCTCCCTGAAGATAGCACCTGAAAGCAATTTTCAAATTTTTTTTAAAAACCAGACAGCTGACAGAAATTAAATTGAGCGAAAATTTTATGGGAGATAAGAAGCAATGAAAAAACTTTATGGGTAGAAAAAGCCACCCCTAAAATTCGTAGGATAGGCTGGAATAATTAACTGAAATAGACGGATAGAATGCTAACATTATACAATGGAATACCATCAAAATTTTTTTTATTGTCTTTTCAATAAAATGTCTGCTCAATTTTTCTGGGGTCTGAGGAAAAAATTGCATTTGAATGCCATCTTCAAGGGTCTCTATCGAAGTAGGGTATATTAAAAAAAAATTAACTAGAAGACCCACACATTTTTTGAAAACAAATCTACTCTTCACTTTTTTCGCCACTATTCATTTACTGATATCGATTGGAATTCCATCTGGGAGGATTCTTCATTTTCTGAAACTTCTTAGAGTTTTCACTCCCAATCTCTGGAAGAAAATCAATTGAATAATTGAAATAACCGATTTGCAAGAATTTACGCAGGAGCAGTAAAAAAAAGTTTCAGAAAATATTCATTCACACTAATTTACACCCTACATATAGGGGGTGTGTCTTTGAGCCGTACAAATATTTCAACAGTAGATTCTTGAGATCAAAAGAACAATTTTTTCCTTCACCATTCTGTCCGAATCGGCTCGGTTCAAGATACAGGCTGCTGAAAAACCATAAAAAATATCACAAACGGTTTCATCGAATGAAATAAATTTCGTAATATAGTTTTACATATATTTGATGAATCTTTTTCGAACACAGCATATCACCCATGTCTTCCAGTTTTCTCATTATGACCATTACGTACCATGAAAATACCATTAAAAGTAAGTTGCACGATATCTAATGAATATTTGAACGTTTTGTAAAATAAAAGTATTCTTCATATCTTCTCGTTTAGTTCACCGTTTTCGAGTAATTTGTTGTTCAAAAATGAAAAATATCTGTGACATTTGTAAAATTGCAAATCTGCGACTATTTAAAAGATCCGAAGATGTGTAGTGTGACAGATATAACTAGTTATTCTGCAGGAATTTTGTTTTTTCTGGGGTGGCACTGATCATTATGAAAACTTAAAATGGCTATATATTTTTGTCAGGGCCGAATCGGAAAAATCGTATAAGACAAAAGTTTCTTTTGACCTCAAGGATCTACTGTTAAAATATTTTTACGAGTCAAAGACTCAACCTTTATCCATGATCAGGGTAGTGACAAATTGAATGTTCACCATCACTATTTTCTGAATTATATACCAGATAGAAATTCCGTGTATTGGCAAAAATGTTCTGAGTCCTCCAAAAAGGCCATCCCTCAAATTTTAATATATTCCTTTGTTATATACAGGGTGTTCCTAAATTGAACGTACAAACGAAAAGGGGAGATTCCTCAAGTGAGTTTAAGAAATAAAGTTCCCATAAACATGGAGTCGCAAACGTTTCGTTTTCGAGATACAGCGTGTTGAAGTTTGAATTTTTTTCAAGTTTTTTTCTCATAGTATCTACACTTCACAAGATATTCAACTGAAATTTGGCATAGATATTACATTTTAGAGTTCTCACCACGTGACATGGCAATTTCGATAGAAGATCTACAGGGTGATATTTTTTCTGGAACACTGCCACCTGTTCTTCTGCAGAACTTTTTTTTGGTGAGCAACTGTTAATTTGAAAAAATGTAAGAAGAAGCTTTGTTCTTATACTAAACTTTTCGGTCTCTTGTAGTTTTGTCGTATCTACCAACGATTTCGAGAAAAAAAATTTTGAACGATTCTCTCGAAATCCTCGTGAAAATTCAAATTATGATGGGAAGGCCACTTTGTAAGCTGTGGTGAATGAATTCAGTGCCAGCCTTTATGGAAATTTTCCTGATCTGTAGCGATGATTCATAAAGATTCTTGTGAAGTGTAGATACTATGAGAAAAAAACTTGAAAAAAATTCTAACTTCAACACTTTGTATCTCGAAAACGAAACGTTTGCGATCCCATGTTTATGGAACTTTTTTTTCTCAAACTCACTTAAGGAATCTCCCCTTTTCGTTTGTACGTTCAATTTAGGAACACCCTGTATAAGTATAAAGATTGATAATAAAAAATCGGAAATATATGATATCCTAAAATTTCTTCTTTTACGGATGATTTTCATCTCATGAAATTTTGAAATCCCTCAATTAAATCCTCATTCAATGAAATTTAACACTTTTATTGGAATGGTCCCCCTAAGATTTCAAGATTCTGTTTTTCCGAATGATTTGAATAAAAATGGTACTTTATAATATTATTAAATGACGATAGCATTGTAGGATTTCAAAATTTCATCGGAATCGTCGGTAAAGGAAAGAAGTTAAAAGTATAAGAAATTTCAGAATATCATATTACCTACATATTTTCGATTTCCGATTTTTCATCATAAATCTGGAACAAAAGAAGTTAATAACATTTGAGGGCTCGTCATTTTGGAGGCTCAAGAAGGCAAAACTCTTTTGGAATTTCTATCTAGTATAGTTTGGAAGATAGTAATTTGAGAATCTATTTCTTCTTTCATTATAAACTGTTAAATGAACATAACAATCCAAATCTGATTTTTTCCAAAATCAAGATTCATCGAAAATAATTGTTGTTATAGCTCTGTTCATTCTCTAGTCAATAAATTTGGTATAAATAATTCCATATTTTCCGAAAGGTCATGATAGCACTTCCAAATGGGAAGTTCAAACAAACTGTTATTTTCATGCTCACTTTCATGGTTACTCAAATTCATAAGCAAATATACGATCAGAAAAAATTTACAGTTGTTATGGAATTATTTTATTAGTTTTAACTTACCGTTTACGACCATAACGAATTGGAATCATCAACGCCTGTTTGATGGAGTTCGTTTCAATATAGGAACGTCCAATTTCACACATATTTGTTAAAATCATTCTGTGAGAAATTATTCAGATTCCAATTGAAATATTCAAATTGGAAATAAACATTCAGAAAACTGGAGATGTGTACCTATGTTTGCAATAACTTGATGTAAGAGGACAATCTAATTTTTATATCCAAAAGAAGAATAGTTTTGTTATTAGAAACATTTTCAACTAAAGACCTCCTATAGTCCTATTGATATGTGGTTTTCAAGGATATTTCATGAAAAATGTAGTTCATTAGGCAAAGCCAACCATGTAACAATCGGAAACGAAAAAGAAAATTATTTTTCACATTTTTCCGGAAAAACAAATATATCAGTCTTTGCACCGATCAAGAATTTTTCACCAGAAATAATCAAATGAAAATTAAAACCAGCTGAACGAATCTTAGAAATTGAAATTCTGCATTTTCTTTTTATGTATTGTGTGTAGTATATCTCTTATTATTTCTTCAATCAGTGAAAATTTTTACGTTCTTGCGACATCAACTAGTTACCTTATTTTCTGTTCCTGTACTGTGAAGGTGATGATGATGATTGATCTTTAAAACCTTTTTTCAAATGTCTGGAAGGAGTTGTTTAATCCAACGAAATCTCTATAATCTTGAATAACAGTAGTGAAAGGAGTAGGAGAAGAGGCAGATTGACGAAAGTATGTATTCTACATTTAGCCGAATAAAAAACTGTGAAACATGATTGAAAAAAGAAGTTATAGAGAGGTTCGAAATTGTCTTTCACTGAATTAGACATAATGAGCTGCTTATTTTTTCAATCCCCTGACTTACTGATTTTGAAATTATAATTTTCAGAAACACTGCCAGATGCTTTGAAAAGAGCCTGTGATAAATGTAATCCAAAACAGAAGGAAGTAGCAGAAAAGGTTGTGAGACATCTCACGCAGAAAAGGCCAAAAGATTGGGATAAACTGGTGAAGAAATACGATCCCCAAGGAATGTACAGAAAGAAGTTCGAGGAATTCAGACAACAAGCTGAGAAGAATGGAAAATTAAATGTATAAGAGAAGATAATTAATTCCTTATTGTTTAAATAATGAAGAATCCCCAAGCAGCATTCGAAAGAATGAAACAAAATTATGTAGACTGAATAAATATTTGTTTTTATCTATATTTTTTTTATGAAAGTACTAGACATGAAATTCAGCTGCAAATTTTCTACTACAACTGATACTTTAAGCAACAGCTTGAAATACTGACTCAGTTGAAAAGTAGAAATTATTACCTGAGAAGTTTGAATCAAAGTTAATGCAATACAGTTAAACAATTTCAAGGAATTAACCTACGCGGTTAAGGTTTACTGCTTTCGAAGACATTCTGGTCCAATAAAAAGTGTCCCGAGGGTGTCCATTGCCAAAATAGGTAACACTATAACATGGGTCTCCTAGATTCGTACCGTGAATCTGTGACCAGATTTTATTGCATTAATTTCGGTATATCCTGGAAAATATCCCAGATGGAAAAACAAATTATCAAAATATACTTTTAATATTTCACTAAAAATTAAGTAAGGTAAATAAATATCTCATTAGCTAAGAGAATATAGTTATCGCTGTTTCCTTCCATACTTGTCGACCAACTCGTTCCAAACATACGGGTATTTTGATTGTACATAGGCAGCAATTCTTCGAGCATTTGCCAGTTGTTGAGGGGTGCAATTCTGACACTGATTACCAATTATCTCAGGTAGGGAATCTGTAAATAAATAAATATTTCATTCCTTATTCCAATCCACATACTACATTTCATAATATACATAAACAGATGTGATTCAAACCTACACAATATCGGAATTCGGGAGCATACTACATACAGTTAATGTTTTACCCCAGGTTTCATAAAGCTTGATCGGAGAATCAACGCTTGATTGACGAATAGTCAATTTGTTA
Organism: Coccinella septempunctata; assembly: GCF_907165205.1. Taxonomy (NCBI): domain Eukaryota; kingdom Metazoa; phylum Arthropoda; class Insecta; order Coleoptera; family Coccinellidae; genus Coccinella; species Coccinella septempunctata. The sequence goes on along the minus strand of NC_058190.1, from coordinate 3,392,674 downwards.
AGTCAATTTGTTTTCAACCGATAATTGATTCATGCTCATTCATGCTCATTCTCGCATCAAACTATGATGTTTATACGTCCATTCTATTATTCTCAATTGTTACTTCTTCAATATATTCAGAAATGAAAAGGTTTCTGTGATTTTGTTCTAGAAATCGAGTGAGTCAAATCGTTGATCGAACAATCAAAGATTTATGAAACTCGCCCTTAGTCTACCATTTATCACAGCAAGTCCGAATTTCATTGCACTTGCCAGTCCCATTTGGTTGATACTTTTGAAGTAATTCTGACAACTTATACAGGGTGATTCTCTGAGTCGTACGGTAGCGACGAGGGTAGCGATTCTTGAGGTCAAAAGAAAAACATTTTTCCTTTGTCATTGTTTCCGAATCGGCTCGGCTTAAAAGATACAGGCTGTTGAAAAACCATAAAAAATGTTATTTTCAGTTCTATCTCACAAACGGTTTCATCGAATGAAATTAATTTCGGAATGAAATTTTTCATTTTTTCGGTTAATCTTTTTCGAACATTAGACATCACCCACTTTCTTCAGTTTTCTCATTATGACCATTACCATTGGGTATTAATGTTAAAGGGGTTTAATACTCAAAGCCATTACGTTCAGGTACCATAAAAATACCATAAATTGAAAGAATCCAACTCTAGAAACTAAGTTGGACGTTATCTAATAATGAACGTTTTGTGAAATAAAAGCATATTTTCTCGTATGGGAAAAAAATAGTAAAAAGGGTTTTTTTTACGTAAAAAATCTACTAATAAAATATTTGTACGAGTCAAAGACTCATCCTGTATATATATAGTTGGCCCTAGAAAACGAAATAGTGGCTCTGTAGTTCCACAGAACAGAATTAAATAAAAATGTTCGAACACATCGATTTTTTATTCCAAATTCCAAGGGGACAACTTCTAAGATCAAATTCAGAACCCTATAGCTTACATTCTATATCTTCTTCGCTTATATTATGCTCAAATTCAAATCTGAATGCAATTTTCATTATAGAGAAATTAACCTAAAATTGAAAAAACATCAAGACACGGTTTTTAGTGTCCGATTTTAGCCTGTGAATGTACACGGTATCCCAAATGAGATGTCCAGTAAGGGGAGCTCGGAAACTAGAACAGCAAGAATAAAACAGATGGCAATTTTCAAAATTATTTTTCAGAGAAAAGAGAATGCTGAAAATCGTAGCCCCATACGAAGCTTCGTTTTTGAGGTATGCATCATCAAAAATTGAGGTATTGACGATTTCGAATAGTTCACATAATGTTAAATTCACTTGAAATTTTTATTAATAAATCTTACTCTAAAAAAGTTATGCTATACTACTTGGTACGAACCGTGTAACTAGCGCCCTCTATGAGAGTCAGATATTAGATTTTTATACTATTTGGCCAGTAGTTTCGGCAAAATGAAAAAAAATGTGTATAATTTATTTTTCTTCAACGCTGCTTATCGGTTGGCATTACGAAATTTTTTTACCAAGCAAACCCTAATTATTTTTCAGTGTTCTACCTGGGGAGAGACGGGATCACCTTTTTTGGAAACACCCTGTATAGTTCGAAGCAACGATATGTTCCATAATTGTCAAATTGAAGAATTTGTTCCGCTCCATTGTTGTTTTATCAGGTACTGTTCGAAAAACGAAAAAGAAGCAAAAAAATCGATTTTTCTTAAATTTGTTATTCTCAACATTTTCCTGCTATACTTCTGTTGAGATTTCGAAATACTCAGTGAGTCTATGTAATTTTTATTCCGCGAATTTTTCTTAATCGTGTTTTTAGTCACGTTCAGAGGAAAAGGATAGACATATACAGAAACAAATGCTGGTACAAATATTTGAACAGCAGATTATTGAGGCCAAAGAAACATTTTTTTTCTTTACCATTCCATCCGATTCGACGTTGATAAAAAGATAGAGCCATTCTAAGTTTTCATAATGAACTGTGCCACTCCTGGAGAAAATTACCTTCAGAATAACTAGCTAAATCTGTGACACTACACATCTGTGCAGTTTTTAATTTTTGAATATTAAATTACTCAAAAACGGCGCATTATACGATTAGATATGAAGAATACTTATTTATTTTACTCACTTATTTTACAAAACGTTCAAATATTCATTAGATAGCGTCCTACTTAGTTTCAAGAGTTGGGTTCTTTAAATTTTTGCTATTTTTAAATGAGAAACTATATTCCGAAATCCATCTCATTCTATACAACCGTTTTTGAGATATAGAACCTAAAATAATTTTTTTTATGGTTTTTCAGCAGCCTGTATCTTTTAAATCGAGCCGATGCGGAAAAAATGGCAAAAAAACCGTTTCTTTTGATACCAAGAATCTACTGTTGAATTGTTTGTACGAAGCAAAGACTCATCCGGTATATTTTTTCGAAATCTGCAATATTTTTCAGATCCGAAGATGAAAAACTCAATATTAATTTATATCAAAACTAACTTTGCTTTTGCTACATAATTATAAATAAGACAAAATTTTTTTAATAATGCCGGTGTATTCTACGTAGAGAAGTGCATGTAGAAGGTTCAAATATTAGTTCTCTCTAACTTTAAAAACAAAAAAGTTGTGAACCAACTAAATCGTCAAAATCTGAATTTTTGATAAAATTTCACAACGAATAATTGTAAGTGGTATTCACTATTTTTTGTCAAGCTGGAAAAGAGTCGCTAAAAATGTTTTTCTCTTAGTATTCGAGTTCCATTAACTAGACATCGAATTTGAGACACCCTGTATATTGGTACTAAGGATTTTTTTAAACAATACAAATACTACGGAAGCAGCTGATCAATATTCGAACTCTGCGAAGTTCGCAAGATAAATATTAAAGAATATTCCGAGATACACATATTTTTTTTGTATAAAATATATATTTCTTACCTTTCACTTGTCTACCCAACCTGTCGCACGGTCCCTTGTCCAATGCACATAACAGTTGTTTATCCACATAGGTATTTCCGCCCAATTGGCATTCCATCAAACAGAAAAGGGACGCAAATACCAACGTCCAGACGACAGGTAAGTTAAGCACATTCATTCTGATTAGAGAAGAAGAAACACTGAGGGTGGTTCTCCCAAGACGTCATTTATATTCTGGCCGATGCGCCGGAAGTTTGATGCCAGATAAGAACCACCACTTCCATCCCGTGAAGATTATGTGATCGCAATATTTGTCACGAAATCTGAAAATTGAGGAAATTTTGTAACATCCAAACAAATCTTTGGAATTACTTCATAGTGTTTGTCGCAGTTGGACAATTCTAATTATTACAATTTTGAAATGAACGAAACAATGGATGCAACGCTTGTGACACTTCTGAATTAACTTCAGTATCTTCACTTTGCAGTTTCTTGAGAAATTCATATTTCACACATTCTAATTCGATTTGAGGTTATTTTATGAAATTTTCTTGGATAGATAATGATAAAGACACTTTCATTGAAGTGATTGCAGGAATACTTAGGTCGAATAAATAATACCGTATGACAGAAAGTAAGGAGTTTATTTTTTCGATTCCACTCAACAGTAAAAAGTCGCCGTAAGTGGAATATTTGATAGCCGAATCATTGAAAATAGTAGCATCTTCAGATAAATATGCTTATACGTACGAGGATGTATTGGTATCTAATTAGCCTAGAACAGTTCCATGCATAAAAAAATATTGCGTTAACTTAGCAACGAACAATACTTCATTTGAAGTGTCAGTGTGAAGTTTTAGATCAAAAAAGTTAACCAGAGTTACGCAATAAATTAAAAGAAAAGATGTCCAACGAAATTGTGAAAATCGAAAAATTGGAGTATCGGGCCATCATCAAGTACATGTATTTAAAAGAGTTAAGATGTAAGCATATTTAAGAAGATATGCTTAATACCCGTGGTGATCAATGCCCTTCGTATGCGACCGTGAAAAATTGGACTGCAAGCTTTAAAATAGGTAAATTATTCATTGAAGATGATGACCGATCGGGAAGGCCAGTTTCTGTGTCAGTCCCCAAAAATATCGATGCAGTTCATGACATGATTTTATCAGACCGTCGAAAGCTAATACGGATATCTGAAGCACTGAATATTTCATACGAACGCGTTCACGGCGTTCATCATATAGTTCACGTCAATTTGGACATGAGACTTGGGTACATTTCTACGATCCAGAAACAAAGCAACAATTGATGGAATGGCGACACTCTGGTTCTCCAAGACCTAAGAAGTTTCGTGTCCAAAAATCTGCTGGAAAAGTTCTTGCTTCAGTTTTTTTGGATTGCAATAGAGTAATCATGATTGATTTTTTTGGTTAGGGTAGAACAATAACCGAAGATTACTATTCGACATTATTGACCACTCTACGGGAAAAAATTAAAGAGAAAAGATGCGGAAAGCTATCCAAAGGTGTTTTGTTTTTGCACGACAACGCCCCTGCACACAAATCTCATGTTGCCACGCAAAAAAATCGTGATTAAGGCCCGTAAGATTAATGGTAGTTTAAACCAAGAATGAGGGTTTAAACTTTGGATAACGATTATTTCTTAAGATCAAACATAGTTAATCCATGAAAGATGGTTTAAACTATCGATTAGTTTAAACCTTCGGGACGGTAGGTTTAAACCATCCAAAAGGGATTAAACCCTATATTATTCTATGAAACTATTTTCTACGAAGTTTTTTGAGGTCTCTTGTTTGTTTTGATTCAAGAAATTGGGTTTGCGGTTCCCGGTTAGAGAATTATTGAGTTCAATGTTTGAAAATGAACATGGAATTGGAATATGATAGTGATTCGGATTCAGATATGTATTGAAATCTTGCACGAGTTGAATGATTTCAAAAGGTATCATGATAGACCATATATTATCCGTGATCGAGAAAATCATTGGGATAAATGGGATGATATCGAATTCATTCGATCTCCAAAACTTGTTCAAGAGCAATTTTGAGTGAGATTGAGAAAAAAAATAAGCCACCCCACCTCAAGATGAAATATCAACATTCAATTTCATATTTTGTCTCACTTGCAATCCATCTTCTGAATTGCTATGTTCAAAAGCAATTTCCACTTCGAAATTTGCCGTTCGTTAGATACTAAATACTAAATATAGATATTTTCAGAAACGAAGCACTGAATGCTATGTATCAACCATAGGTTTCACCTCACACCTCGATAATATAACAATAATAATGCTGATACAAAGATCACAACAGAACACAATAAATAAATAAACTGATCGCTGCAGTCTCACAGAATGAATGATCCAGAAAAATAAGAAATGACAACCAATGAGTCACAATTAGTTCAAATAGCCAACTATTTTGACAACTGCACAGGATTAGTTAATCTCTTCTCATTTTGTATTTGCTCTTAAGACGACGGTTTAAAACATAGATTAACTTTAATCGGAGATTTCTTAATCGAAAGTTTAAACTACGATTGATCTTACGGGGCTTAGGGTTTGAATTACTAGAACATCTCCCTTATTCACCAGATTCCTCTCCATCCAACTATCATCTCTTTCCTCAACTGAAAAAATGTGTAAAAGGTCGTAAATTTTCTTCCAACGAGGAAATAAAAGCTGTGGAGGTCTGGTTTGTAGAGCAAGAAGAAACATAGTGAAGTTGTAGGTTCGCTGTAATGAAAGTTTCCAATTAAAAGGAGAATATGTTGGAGTAATAAAAAATTTTGACATTGAAATTTTGTTTGGTTCTATTGTAGGCTAAGAATTTTTCAATAAGTATATCCTCGTAATACTCACAAAGGGCAGATTTCACCAAAGATATAAACCGAGATTAGACGTAACTGCCGTTAAGGAACGAAACACAATGGTTTATGTCGATGATTATTACACATCTTAACTTTAGTTAAAATGGAATGTCTTTGTGTTTTGTGGTTTCTTTACCCTCCTTATTTCACTTGATAGAGAAAGCAGATGCCGATGTTAGAAATAGTTTGTCTAGTTTTAATCTGAGTTTAAGTTGAGCGAAGTTTATAATAGCTTTGGTGAAATTGGCCCTAGAGTATCTATACATAAAATACGAGATAGAAAAAACGTACAAAAACTCCCGAACTTTTTTTTGGAAGAATTATATATTTTGATTCCCTCTCGAGTTGGGTATTTATCTGTATATCTTTGTTTCTGTTTGGTATATTTCCAATGTTTTTTTTTCATGATTTCTCTGATCTATAAGTTATTTTTGGAAAATAGTCTGAAAATATTGCAATACATGTAATACATAGATTTAATGGACTTAGCATTTATTTGCCTAAGAACAAAAGATATTGAATAGGAATCTTTTACCTTGTTTCATCAAACTATTTGATGAATCTCCTATCTATGCATAGGTACGTTATGATTATCATTATAATGAAATAATGAATAACGGCCCGGTTGAATAATTATATGCATCTATTCAAATTTGCGATGGGGGCAAAATTATTTGTTTTCATCGTAGGTTTCCATGGTGTCTCTGACAGAATGAGCCACTCATCGATTCTTGAGCTCATTTTATATCTACATATTTCGGAAAACAAACATCCCAACGAAAGATTCATTAAACAATTTTTTTCATATCCTTCAGAATACAGTGGTTCATATTTATCGTCATTATGTCAATTAGTGTTGCCGCTTTTAGTGAGGTAAGAAAATATATCATGCAGATAATTTTGAATTTCGCTGCTTGTGAGTGGTTTTATTCAGAATACAGTGAATACAACTGAAGTACCTTTTCTTCTATTCATATGAACATACGATATCCGACGATATACGATTATCCAAAATTTTTTTTTTTTTTTGGTGTAGCAGGGGGAAAATCTGCAAGACAGACGAACCGCCCTCATCTCCTGAGGGGGAACAGTGTGGGGTTTCTCACTCTCCTGAGCTCGAGATCCTCTAAAAACCCTACTGCTTCTTGAATTTTGGTTCCGGGCATTTGCCTATAAACCGTTCATCTCTTGGTCGGTTTTCTTCTCGCACACTATCGTGCTGGGATTTATGTGTTTATCCTCTATTGGATTAACACTTTATTGAATTTTTCAATAAGTTTCTGTTGTTATTTTAATCTCTTTTCAATTGATCTCTTGGTCTCCTTCGGTAAATTCGCATTCTCCTTTTGTCTTCTTCTGGGTCGTAGTCCACTAGTCTCCTGAGTTCTTGATTCGGATGGTTTTTCGCTGTTTCGAATAATTTCTCTGCTTTTCTGTTCATGAATTCCGTTATGGTTTCCCATTTCAGGTCCTTATAAATCTGTCTATTCCTGACAAACCAAGGTGCATCTATTGCACATCGTAGCAGCTTGTTTTCAGTGGCCTGAATTCTTTTGATATGGCTCTTTGCCGCGAAACCCCAGGCAACTGATCCATAAGTCAGTTGAGGCCTAGCAACGGCTTTGATTATCTTCAATTTTGTCTCTTTCGACATGTGGCTTCTTCTTCCTATCAGAGGATAGCGTCTATTCATCGCTGCTTTCGTTTTGTCGATTGCTTGTTTGATATGACTTTTCCAGGTAAGTCCTTTGTCAAGCGTTATTCCTAAATATTTGGCTTCATTTTTCCAGTCGATTTCTTCGCCGTCAACATCCAGTTTTGTTGTGGGTCGCAGTCTTCTCTTCTGTAGTAATATTGCTTGGCTCTTTTGTCCATTGAGCTTGATTTTCCACTTTATGCACCAGTCATTTGTTTCGTCAATCGACTCTTGTAGAACTCGTTCTATTATTTCAGGGTTTCGGTGTCGAGTTGCTATGCCTGTATCGTCAGCATATAACGTTAGCATAGTTCTTGGATTTTTCGGAATATCGTGGATGTATATGTTTTACAGAAATGGCCCAAGTACTGATCCTTGGGGTACTCCAGCCTCTATATCTCTTGTTGAGGAGCATTCTCCTCCCACTTTTACGTAAAATCTTCTATTTTTGAGATAATTCCTGATCAACTTGCATATTTTGATCGAATATCCGGCACATCTCATCTTATATATTAATCCTTCATGCCATACTCTGTCGAATGCTCTGGCGACGTCTAGTAAAATAAGACCTGTAGCTTGTTTATTTTGGAATCCCTCTGTTATGTACTCTGTGAGCCTTAATAATTGTTGTTCTGTTGAATGCTCTCTTCTGAATCCGAACTGTTCTGGTGGTATTAGTTCCAGATTTTCGGTTTCCTCATTTAGCCTCGTGGCGATAATTCTTTCTACTACTTTTCCTAAAGCCGACAGTAGACTTATCGGTCTGTAGTTTCGTGGAAACTTCTTCTCTTTGAATGGTTTATTGAATACTATGACTTCTGCTGTTTTCCATTTTTCTGGGTAGTGTTCTGTCCTCATAATTCCATTCGCGATATTTGTTAGAGCGGCTATACCTTTTCTAGGTAATTTCTTTAACATAACATTCGTTATTTTATCGCTTCCGGGAGCTTTCCTCTTCTTCAAACTTCTAATTATTTCCCTGATTTCATTTGGCGATGTTGGCTTGTCTATTTCAGCAGTCGCTAGTAATTCATCCATTTCTTCATCATTTTCTTCAACCAGTTCTTCCAAATCTTCATTATCGTCGTCTATCCTGTAATTTATTCTCGATTCTCGTTCGAGTCCGCCAATGCATCTGCCTTATCAGTATTGGTATAAGCCATTCCCCTTTCTCCGTGTAGGGGTGGAATTTTAGTCTTTTCTCCTCGTAGGCTTTTTTGCATTCTCCATGCAGAATGATCGATTGTATTCAGTTCTTGAACCCTTTTGTTCCATCTGCTTGTTCTTAGATGTTTCAGGGCATTTTTCAGAACTTGGCTATGTCGGTTGAGGTTCCTTCTATTTAGATCATTTTTGTTCATCCTATATATTCTTCTGAGTCTTCGATTTTCTTGTATAAGATCTTTTACTTCTTTAGGCATATCGCCATGCGGATGACTTGGAGCTGGTCTCTTCACTCTTCTCGTGCTTTTTTCGTAAGCTTTCAATATAATCTCTTCCAGTTTATCAACCGCACATTCCAGATCGTCTGGAGTGTTTATTGTTGGAATTTCTGTTATTTCCGATTGTATCAAATGGCTGTATTTAGTCCAATTGGTATATTCTCTTATTTCCAGCAGTTTTTCTCTTGGTTCTTCTCCAATTGTCAATTCCACGGGATTGTGGTTTGAGGTTCCATCTTCCAAAGTTCCAATCGAGAATTCTTGAGTTATATTTTTCAATATCGCGATATCTATTACATCTGGTGTTCCTCTTCCAAAAGCAAGATATGTCGGTAGCTCTGGTCCAATAACTATGGCATTTTGTTTTTCGGCGAAATCCTTGAGTTTTTTGCCATTTCTATTCTCTGTTATGCTATTCCATAATGGGGATTTACAGTTGAAATCTCCGATGGAGATTTTCGGGTTTGATCCTTCCAACATGTTGTTTATCTCTTCTTCCAATAGATTGTTTTGTGGTGGCTTATACGCCGAGGTTATTTCGACTCTTTGCCGATTTAATTCGGCAACAATCGTCACTTTTTCTGTTTTTCCTTGTGTTTCGTCGGATCTACTTTTAAAGTAGTGTTTCAGATCTGTTCTCACCAATATTGCTACTCCTCTTCCGGTGGATTATCCAAAAATTACCTTATTGGTCGATTTGAAATTTCAAATGATTGACCAATCATAATCAGGTGTGTTATCGGATATCATATAGGGGAGTTTCATTGGGAAACGGAAATACGTATAGGTTGCACCGAGAGTGGCACCGGGGTGGTTCTGGAGTATGAATTTTGCTTGTTTTTTTGAGGCCATATCAGACGAACCATTAGGTATATTTTCTTCATTTTGCGAAACGTGTTTCTTATTCAATGCTCAAATGTATTATTCAATAACCTCAAGGAAATTCCAGGTCCGGGTTAACCAAAAATTATGAATCGTTTGAATCCTCGGAACAACACCCTGTACCAATCGAAATTTTGAAAATCTGTTTCAATATTTTAAAAGACTATGCAAAAAAACTAAACGTGGAGTGTGCTTTAAATTTCGGAGCAGACAGTTTTACTGCACACATATTTTACGAAAAAGTGAAGTTTTCAAGAAATTGGATTCCTGAAAGTGGTTAGAAGTGACTTTTAATGATGAATTACCAAAACTATTGAATCCATAATTATTTCGACATGACTTAGTAATTACTTATTACATTGGTGGTCGTTATTATAGCTTCGTACCATTTAAGTTCGTATTTTGAAGTTACTCTATTTTATTTCCAGAAAAAATTAAGGCCCTGTATGTACAGGGTGGGCAAATTTCGATGTTTTAGCACTACAGCTTTTAAACCAGAGGAGATAGACAAAATCTGATACCCCATTCTCGTTCTCTTTTTCTGAGAAACTTACAATAGTAGTAGTCATTTTTGGCCACTTTCTTTTGTTTTCGAGTTATAAGCAAAAATTGGAAAAATGGCGATATCGAAATAAATTTATATCTCCGCTAATACTGATGATAGAGCTCTGAAATTGAAACATTATACAGGCACTTTTTTACGTAGAATCCAGTGGCGTGCTCGCCTTTTTAGCAGGATTTTTATTACGAAGCTATTACCCAAAGTTATGTTTTTTTAAATGGGAACACTAATTTTCTGCGCAATTTTTTGAAAGCTTAATTTTTTCTGATTTCAAAAATATATAACATCATATAAGCCATATTTTGGCGATTAAGCGTCTTAATCGATGTCTTAAAGCGTCTTTAAGCGTGACGTCATTAATTTTGTTGTCGCAAAAATAGAATATCGCTGATGGTTGAGTCATCTGTCGTTATCATTAGACAGCGAATCGAATTGTGAATTTTTCAATTTCTGTTCTTTGGCTATTATTTGAAAAATATTTATTTATTCTAAATGATAATGCAGAAACTGCATTATTGGCAATAAAAGCACTCTTCCCTAGTAGGAATTCAAATCAAATTCGATATAAACAACATATTCTCCCTTCTTTATATAACCTCTTTTCGCTTAAGACGACACAGGCCAGAGACAAGATGACTCTATGACACAGGCGCTCTCCACAGACCGCCAGGTTCCGCTTAAAGCGTCTTAAAGACTGACGTCATGACTTATTCGCTCGAATAGGAACGCTTAAAGACGCTTCACGCGTCTTAATCGCGAAAATATGGCTATAGATTGTATCAAAATAAATGATAGAAAATGGTCAAAAACCTTTTTTCCCAATATTTCTATGGTTTCAACTTTCGACCGTCAAACGGTCTAACTAAATTGCCGCGAAAAAAATCTGTGTCTACTGTTACCTCCTAAGATTGCTAACTCGTGCCTTGAATATAATTCTGGATGGTCAGTTTTCTCACAAAAAAAAAGTATCGTACTCTCTCGAATAAACAGTTTTTCAATTGCTTAACTTTATTATATATTTGGCAATAACTACGATAGTTATTCCCACCTCAACTTTTACAAGTTACGTATAAACTAATTGGAATGTTATATTCCCCATTTTGAAATCAAATGTATCACCACAGTTCTTTAGGAAAAATAATATTTGTTACATCACTCAAAAGTGAGGGGTGAAGTCGATCAACAATGATTTAGTCATGTTTGACCATGTTGCGTAAAGGCCCATGTCCCAAAAATACCCTTTTAGTATATCTGCATGCAGAGGATATAGCTCTTGTAAAAAGGCACCAAATAATTCGTAAAATTCACCTTAAGCAAGTTACACGTGGCCGGCACTTCTTTACTCTGAAAGACAAAGAAGAGAGAATTGAATCTCTACCTATATGAAAACTGACTAGAGTATAGAGTACATTCATATACATTCATTCAGTGGCGCAGCCAAGATTTTGTTTGGGGGGGGGGCTTTACACCGAACGATTCTTCAATGTTTGTAGTAGAAAAATATTTGAATTGTTGGTATCTTTGTGGGGGAGTTGCCCACTTCCCTAGCTGCGTTAATCCGGACTTGGATTGAATGGTTATTAAATGATACATTTGAGCTTTGAATAAGAAACACGTTTGAAGAAAATGTACCGGGTAGTTCGTCTGATATGGCCTCAGGAGGAAACGAGCAAAATTCATAAAACATCCAGTATACGAAGTACGTGAGAGGCAATAAATGTATATGTACATATAGGTATGTATGTAAGGTATTTCCGTTTCCCAATGAAACACCCTGTATTTGCAGGAGGCCTAAAAATGAGGAATAATTCACTTTGATAGCTATATACAATACAGATAAATTGAACTGGTAATAAATAAAGTAATAAATTTAAGCAGCAAATTCTTGAGTTCAACAGAAAACTATTTCTATTTCTCATAGATGGACAATTGGTGGAAAAGAATCGGCAACTTTTGAAACGGTTTCAAAACTTCCTCAACTTTTGTTGAAATATTGGTCTCAATTCAAAAACATCCTTTAGGTATATCTTGGAATAGCAAATGGAAAAAAAATTAAAATGATAAAACCAGAATTAACAAGGTATCAAAGGAAATAATCGAGGGAACTACATAATTCAGCCAAAACTGAATCAAGTACATGAAAAGACTGTTGTTATCATTAAATATGAATCGCCCACATCGATCAATTTTCCAATTTGAATGGAAATATTCTTCTGCGATTCCTTTATATCGAAACTCAAGTCCACATCACACAATTCCCTCAGGGTCAAACGGTTTACAAAAATTCAAATCTTTTTATTGCTAGTGAAATGGAATTCCGATAACTTTCATAACCTTCTACTGTTTACCCAATATTGAATATTTTCTGTACAAAATGGTTCTTAATTTTGGATCATATATATTATGATAGAATTAATGAAATAAAGGAGGAGAAGCTGTATCAGTTATCAGTCAATATAAATCAATAATGAAATTTTATCTATGAGATCAGAAATTGACACTTCCTTATCGAACAAAGGGGTCCTCTTAAATATAAGTATATTGTCTAGCGTAGTACACCAAAACAAATAATAGTATCGGTCCTATTCTGAAGTGTGCAGTATTCGAGAATGTCAAAATGTCAACAAAGGAAGTGAATGAAAATACTGACAATCGAAATACACGAAGTGATGGGATCCTGGAGATTCTAGAGGTAGGCAAGTAGGCCTAACAAAATATAATATGAACATTATTATTCTTCATTTAATTGATATGTCGTCGTGCAAAATTTTTAAGACAAATTTATGTCTAATATGATGCTGAAAATCTAGGGTTTATGAAAGATGTAGTTGTATATGTGTACAGGGTTATAATAATTGCAGTAGGTAAAAGAGCATTTGACTCATGATGGTATGCAGTATCCATCTTTTAATTAAACAAGGATTAGATCCACAAACCACTTCTAATTCATAGGTCATTAGTTCTAAATCACCCTGTATGTACTAATCTAGGTACTCGATAAACATCTGAACTGAAGTGAGTGGGTATATGACTCGTCAAAGGTGTCCTCCTAGATTTTCAAAGTTGTTGATGAAGTTTAGGCTCTCGGCTCTCTTTCAAAATACATCTTTCATTTCTTGTTTGAATATTTTACAGAACATACTTAGGTACGTATTGCGAACCAATGCCTCGATAACATTGCTGATCAAAACTTGAACATTGGCGTACACACACCTGAGCTCAAGCAAACTGCTATGAAAATCAACAAATTCCAAATTGCAGGCACGCAAACTTCCCAAATAATCAATATGAAGTTAAATGGTCTAGTGAAACAAGCATTCAAACGAAGTTAATAATTCTTCATTTAAATCGAAATTTATAACTGTTTCACGTTCCAAAACACTTTGGTCTAACATTAATGCACATTAAATTATTGAATTTTGTTTTCAGAAAACCCTGGATCCCAATAAATATGCAACGAAAAAAACCATAGCTCAGGGTCTTTTGGATGTGGCACTTTTAACGGCCAACGCCTCGCAACTCAAATATATACTCCAAGTTGGGCCTAAGCACGAGTTCTATACACTTATGCTTAGTCTCATTATAGTTTCCATTATATTGCAGGTTTGTATTCTATTTTAATCATCGGAAAACTTCAATCGCCAAATTATATTCTTAATTAAACATCAAATACCTACTGTCAGATAAAAAATGACAACTCCTGATGTGAAGGAAAACAATGTTGAACATTTTCTGAAACTTTGTCAGTAAAAGCCTAATTATGCTACATACAGTAGGATAAAAAGTCCTATAAGACTCTTACATACATAAAAAATAATCAATAGGCTTATACTCGTAACATTGTGACATTTGGTAACCTGGACTAATATTTAGATAATTATTATGTATAAGTTACCTTTGTTAAACTTTTTCAATTTCGTCAGCCTTCAGGTCACTCATAACTAACTGCATCATTAGCTGACAAGCCAACGCACTGCTCATGATATGACTTTCAGCATTTGATACCACTCTGATACCGATACCAATGTGAGATCTAACTCGCCATCTATCAATGATTGCTGGCTGCTGATGTGATATTGCCGCCGGCGACCATTATTAATTGAATTTACGTTACTTAGGCCTAATAACCCGCACCTGCCTTACCCTACGCAAAACAAACATTATGTCCTGTGGATCGCTCAGTACTCAGAAAAGTGGTGAATTATTTATAAAGCAATGAATATAAAATAGAAACAGAACAGATCAGAATAAGAGGACAAAATGCACAATATAATATCATATCACACATGAAATAAAATGAAATAAAAGTAGGAACAAAAGATGACCTTTTCCATTTTTGTCTCATTTTATTTGGAAACTAATAATGTGCATAAACGAATTGTAATTTCGACAATGACAATAATTCTGACCTAACATTTAATATTCGAGAAAAATAAGGTGATTATTGGTTGGCATGTCTTCTTTTTTTTTGAAACGAATTTCATTGAAAATGATAAGAGGAAGTATATATTTCAAATTGTGTCCTATGAACAGAACGAGCAAAAAATTGATTTTTCTATCGAAATTCCAGAATAAATAACGTCAAAGGGTGATGTTTGTTGGTTCTTCATTCGTTCTTATTTTATTTTGCTCATACCTATGTATTTTATTCATTATTTCTGATGTTATTTCATGATATTCCTTATTTTATTTTATTTGCTATGTGAATTCAACAATAATTTCATAGAACTTATTTCAGTAAGTAGTCATTAGAATATGATTAGAAGTCATTTCGCTTCATTTACACTCAACAAATGCTTGTAATTACGAAGGAACCATCAAACAAAATCCCTGACTAATACTACAGCCTTCTATTGTCCTCATAGAGGGTTGTGCTAATACATACCTACATCATCAATACATTTCTAACGTCAAAGTTGAACTGAAACAAATTTCACTTCAACAATTTAGAAATAGAATAAGGGATTTTGAGGAAGAAAGTTATTATTCAAACTCGAGCAATATTCTGGACACAGGAGAAACGTTAATTGCATAGTACATGGCTTGATGCCAGCAAATATACACAAACAAGCTTATACGTTCATCATGTAATTTCGAGGAATAGAATTGAAGAAAAAGTTATAGAGGATTAAAGCGCAGTTTTACAAACCAATTTATCAATATGCACAAACCAAATAAATAAATAAGCGTCAATAACTAATGCATTTTTGATGACACCGTAGTAAAAAACTTTCTTTTTTATGTAGGTAGTTGTTGGATTACTCTGCCTCTCTTTACATCTGCTGAGAGATTGCCGTCTTCATCTGGAAGCTTATCATAAATCGGCCATTTGGTTGAATCATATCACTATAATACTCGCTTTCCTCATAACTGCAATCAATTTATTGATATCTTGTTTTGATCCAACAGTGGCACCTAAATCTGTCATCTATGATCCTCCATCTTTGAACGGAGAGCAAAGTTTATAGATTAAAATCACAACGTGTATATTGGAGGATGAAGTATTTTGTTTCATGATTGAAAAGTTATGCAAATTTCTGAAAAAAAAAACTGCCAAAAAACATATTTGAAGTTTTTTGAGGCCTATTTCTACGATACGTGAAATTATCATTACGTGAATTTTCTAAATCAAATACAGTATACCAAACAACGGAGCTATTTGAAAATGACTGAAATTTCAGCGAATTCTGATGCATTCGATAACTTTCTGAATTATTCACTAAATGGGGTATTTTCCTAAAACTCAAAAAAAGAATTAAAAATTATTTTTGGAAACCATTTTCCATTGGTTAGTCACCACATAAAAGGTTCCACTCAAAATTCAGTAGGAAAAAAAATATAGCCTTTGAAAAAAAATTTGTGAGAGCTTGTGACGTAGAATGCCTTTACTAGAGTCTAGTAATTTTTGTGAATTCGACAACATCGGAACTGATCAAGAGGATATTATATAGAACTTGGAACATAAATGCATTTATGTATTTATGTTCCAAGATACAGAATTATATCTTCCTGAAACCGATGACAGTTTCTGACATTGTTTTAAACGTTCTTGTCAGATTGTTATAACTTGTGGAAATGGAGTCGAATTTTTCAAAAGCAAGCAGTGAAAATTTACCACCTGTAAACTTTTTCATATTGATGACTTTAGGAACCTATAAAATATATCAGCAATGCCTTCTTTCATCAACAATAACAGCCCAAGGAAGATCGAATATTAACTGACAGTAAACAACCATAGACTCAATAATATATTATCAAGTCTATGGAGATCAGAAAACATTGATGAGAGTCATTGATGGCAATACACAACCATAGACGCAATAATATATGGAGATCAGAAAATTTGATGAGAAACATTGATGAGTGTTCCAACGATGCCGGATTGTAAAAGTGACGTAGAATGTTTCTGGGAGAATGCCTCCGCGATGTGAATTTCCGTAATTAAAAACAGGCAAAATACAACTGTTAAAATAGAAAAAAAATACTTTTCCATATATTTGAGATATGAGGATTACGTTGATATATATTTTGAAATTTAGGAAAATACCCCATTGAATAATACTTTGTATCCAATGTATTAAATTCTGCGACCAAGGAAAATTAGGTTCTTCAGTTCTTGGAGTAAATATCCCACGCAGATTATTTCGCAAATATTCCATTGGTAACAAATCCAAAGGGATAGAAGGCCATGGAAGCAAGGTTATGGGTGGAACATAATTTACTTTGGTTGCATTGCATTGCTACAGAATGTGACTGCTGTTTGGTAGTTGCGTATGAGCAGTCACATTCTGCAGCCACTGCATCCGTCGCACTACCGAAACCATACCACAATTGATTTTATCTAATTGTGACATATATGAGTGACACTTCGTGAAACTCATTGACGTTTTGGAACGTTTTACTTTTCGTAATAAGGTAATATTACGAAAAATAATGCTTTTTCCAACTGATTGCTCGAATATATATTTCCAGCAAACAAAATATAAAATTTTTCATGTTACGCAAAGGTTAAAATTATTGTTTATTATGTGGAATATAACTTTTTTAATGATTTTTTTTGGAAAATTCTGAGTCCAAAATTATCACTACAACCTTCATATTCAAAAGGATATGTCTTCATCAGAAAACAAAGCTCACAGCTTTCCAATCCGTTCACTTTTTTAAGTATATTAATCGATTTAACAAATGAATTGAAAAAATATATGTGTATTGAAAAATTGTTGTTTTTTCTTTACAGTTAGCGGTCGCAATTATGTTCGTTATAATTGGAGGTTTGAATATCAACAAAGAGCGAAACAAAAACTCTGCCATGATATTGAATGATATCATACTTGTATTCATATTTTTGATAGCCATAGTGAATATTTTGATATCTGGATTTGGTATAGAATATTCAAGTCAACCTTTGGAACATATGTGATATTATAATCTTGTAACAGACCTCGATTGGTCATTATGAATCAACTAAAAGTATCGAAAATATTAACAGAGTTAAACTCATCAAACAATACTTACATATATACATAATGAGTAAATAGTAAAAGTCATATATTCGGTATTGACTATTTTGTAGAAAAATTAGACAACTGAATGGTTGTAAATTTTTTACTTTTTTGCCAGAAATAGATCAACCTTTTGTCGGTGAGGATTGTGGTTTTTTATCAACACTTTTTCATCAAGGGTTGAAATGATTAAACCCATTGAATTTCAACTTTTCTGGCGTATTCTGAAGTCGATCATGGACATTAGCTCTGATTGGTATCATACTTTGAAAATTGAATGAGGTGACATACACTCTAGGTGTATGTCATTAGGTTGTTAATTTTCCGCTTTACCTTTTACTCACTCTGTATAAACGAACAAATAAATTACCGAAAAGTATTCCTTAACTTCTTGAATGTCAACAGATTTGTATTTATGAAGTAAACTGGATATACTTTGAAGATCATCTCAAATAATATATTCGTATCTAAATTTACTTAAAAAAAATAAGAAAAATATAAATTATAGAATGGAGTTGCATAATTTCTACAGATATATCTGATATATATATATTTTTCATTTGTGTTTTTTTATTTTTTTCATTTTATTTTTGTAATTTTTCAGAGGTTGAGTGGAGTAGCTCATGCTAGACTTCGCCTCAAGTGTATTTTTGTTTTTTTTCCCAATAAAGGCACTATTATTATTATTATATCTGATATACAAAAAGAACTGGAGAGAAAAATTTTAATATTTTAATATTTTTCCCAATCTTAATATGAGTCTGTTGCTTGTAGAGGGTGAATTTTCCAAAACTAGTCAGACAGCGAGTAACTTTCAGGAGTTTCCTATTTTTTTTGAATTTTGCATTATTGCAAAAATCTTTAATCCTTACTTATACGTAATCCAAGAACAACAATGAATTCAAGACAATATAATACAATAAAATGTGAAGTATCACCAGTTTACTATTTATCGAACAATTTGTAGATTTAGAATAATTTATTCTTGATTTTATTGAACCATAAGTAGTTGAATTGAAGAAAAATGTTATGTGAGGTAAAACCAATTACTTGGTTGAATTCTAGATTATATCTTTTTTCTGCAAGAATCGAGTGATTCTATAAACTCGAATAATTTATTCTGAAAATATAAACCTCCTCCTAAGTAAAAATTTTATTGGCAATATGTAAATAAGCATAACAACAGAATGAGGCTGAATAACCAATTGAAAAGGTCTATTCGTCGTTTCAGTTACTAACGATACAAAAACCATCTGTTTCATACCAAAGATTATAGAGTTAACCTAACCTAACTCTATAATCTTTGTTAATTCATTCATCATACTTAAACAAAGCCCAATCGCTATCGAATATGAAGAACAAGATGGTAAATCTAGAATCGAGCTAAAATAAACATTTATTCTTCAGGTAACTGGAGGAGTGATTGCCATACTAGTTTACCTGAAGATGGATCATTCTCGAAATCACGAACATAATAAAGTCGCTTGGATCTTGAGTCACATCAATTTAGGATTGATCACCTCTGCGATGTTTTGTGACATCATAAAGATGAATTTCGGACTAGATCCGGCAGTGAGAGTATTAGATTTTAACGAAACGAGACGAAAAGAGCTCTGATTTTTTCTATTTTGAATACTTTTTTTCGTTTGATTTCTTCCGCAATATCTCAGAAGGTGCAGGTACAATTCGATCAATCACTAAGATAATATTGAAATATACAGGCTGTCCGCGCCATGAGGCAGTAGTCGATTACTCTAATTCTATTAACTTTACAAAAAAGACTTTCAAATAAAACTTAAGTAAAGCATCTCCTAAAATGATTTAGAACTAGCTATCAACTTCGTTATTTTAAATGGAACACCCTATATATTTTTACATTTTTGAATTCCTTGTTATTTTGTTGGACTGTGACTAGTCAATAAATAATACACTAAAAATTTCCTTTGTAAATAACCATATCATATGCAGAATCCACGAAAACGTAGATCCATTATCAAAACAGAAATTCATCAACATCTTCATTTTTGTAAATGGCAACCCATATTTTTTTTCTGTTCATTATTTGAACATTTTTTGTTCGTTTTTAGTTGTTTTAAATAATGAACAGAAAAAGAATATGAGTTGCCATTGAAAAAAATGAAGATTTTGATGAATTTCTGTTTTGATAATGGATCCACGTTTTCGTAGACCCCTTTTAGTGTTTCCTTTATTGACTAGACACAGTCCAAATTTGAATTAAATACATAGAATAGGGACGGAGCTATAAATAGTCCTTTATGTAACTACCTGAAACTGACAAAATATTTATAAAAAGTCAAATTTCTCGGAAACCGTTGAGAATTCAGACATAGTTGTGTCACCTAACTTATATTCAAATTTAACAAGGAATTCAAAAATATAAAAATTATAGGGTGTTCCATTCAAAATAACGAAATTGATAGCTTTGCAGAAGAAACGAAACACTTTGTATAGTTCTAAATAATTTTAGGAGATGTTCTACTTAAAAAGAGGAACGTTTTATTTGAAATTTTTTTTGTAAAGTTGATAGAACTAGAGCAATCGACACCCTGTATAAATTCAACCTATGATATACTTCATAATGGAAAGATTACCTTAATAATTAAGGAATGTATGTCATTCATGAATTTGGGTAATGATAAGTTTACTGTGAAGAAATGTTAATTGCTATACATGGCAAGTTTTTGACTTATATAACATATTATTTTAACAGAAGGCTCCTGAGATCAAAAGAAATGCTTTTTTCCTTAACCATTACAAATTTTTTTGATTCGGCTCGGTCAAAACGATACAGGTTGTTGAAAATCAATAAAAAAATATTATTTTCAGTTATATCCCTTGGAATATTTATCGAAGGAAAAGATTTTCGGAATAAAGTCCATTGATGTGATGAATAATCTTCCAATTCTTCTACTTCTTTCGTTCTTTCTTCTTCCTGCTTTATTCTAAAGAGAATTTTGTTGCCATTATAGTTTTCTGTCTTTGCAAGATTTGAAGATATTATTTATTCATAAAGAAATGAAAGGTTAAATGGGTTGAGTATATTTGAAGCTGGTAACTCTTGTAAGAAATTAAATAGAATAGAATAGAATAAGAGTTTATTCAGGAAAATCTCTACAATAAACTCTGTAATACTGTAGAGTTAATTTTTGAATATTAACTGTGAAAAGTAGTTAAACAACTATAATTAATATTTGCATATCAGAGATTAATATCAGTGCTAATATGAGGTTTGCGAGCTGAATTCGAGAGAAGAATGTTCAATATTTATCGTCAGTGAAATTGCAGTAACTCATTCATTGTATTATAAATATTACATCGTTCATCATATGTAATGGAAAAGTGAGATGATTACCTAATTTGCTAATCAGGTAGCTCATGTTGAAGGCTGAAATGGTAGCTATATTTAATGCTTGAAAAAATTCAGTGTTACGTTTCCACTGGTAGTATTCTTCATCATGAAAACTCATAAAAGTCACATCTAGGTCGACTTGCAAAAAAAGTAAAGGAAAAAAGCCTTTTTTTTACTTCGCTGAGTCAAAAACTCACCCTGTATCTCGACGAAAGTTTTAATACGAAAAATGCATGGTATCTATTAATACATATTGCTTTATTGAATCGAAACATTGTTAATTCATCAGTGGATATTGGGAACCAAGAAGGTGTAATTACTAAAATAATTTATGTAAGAACGTTTATAATAATAATAATGGCAAACCTGAGTTCTGTAAATATGTACGCATAAATAAATTTCCTTCAAATCTCAACCTTCTTCCCTTCATACACCATTTTTTTTCATTCTTATTCTTTTATTCACTGTTTCTTACATCACATTTTTCTGTTTTGCACTCTTTCTTTCAACTTTCTCTATTATTTCTGCAGATATTACAAGGAACGTTGTGCATATTTCTCGGTGTCAAAATTGACATCAACGATAGCCAAGATCACAGTCAAGCAGACAAAGTGAATAACTTTGTAGTTTTGGTCAATTTCCTTTTGATGGGTGTCAATATTGTGATCAATACGTTCGATATGCGGTCGCCTGATTCTGGATCTTGATATTTGGATTCATTTAGCATTTAAACGTTGACAGAATGAAGAAAGAAGATTAGTTAGATACCTCAACCATAGAACTACAGATTCTCTATGTGTATTACTTAAACTAAGTTACCAAATGAGGAGCAATTTTTAAATGCTAATATTATGGTTAATTAATGTAGTGTAAGTAGATACTTAGCTAACATTGTATGGAACAAAAATATCTGTAATTGAACAACAATGCCTTGTTAAAGAAATTTTATAGTTGTAAAGTCTAAGAAATCGAAAATAAGACGAATAAATTTAATTACAAAAACGAATTCCTCAGCAGTCTTTCATTTCAACCCGCAAAATATTCGTTTATTTTATAGGGTGGCTGGTAAGGTCAGTCTTACAATATTCAGGATTCTCCTGGGAGTGTATAGGTGATGAGTACCTGCTATACAGGATCATTATTTTCATGAAAGTCATGAAAGTTATCAGAGTTGACGAGATAATCTTAAATATTTCTGTGCTGTAACTGAAGTAGCTATATCCACTAAATGGCATGCCCAATAGATAAGAATGAACAGGGTTTTCACGAAAATTTAATTTTTCTACAAGCGTGCGCGTTCAACCTTTTTCCCGCACGCATTCCAAGTTGCAAAGAGTCACTTTCCCAAAACGTGCGGGAAAAACGCCTGCTATTTCTTTCCCGCACGCATTTGCGTGCGGGAATGGATTAGCAGGGGTTTTTCCCGCACGCAAATATTATAGAATAAATTAAATTCTATCATGTTTCTATGCACTGAACGTCCACGATGAGAAACCCATAGTAATGACATGCAGAATTACGTCTGTCATTATATATGAATTAATCAAATGAGATATGATCTGTTTCGTGAAATGGATACATTTAATATTTCAAGCGCTTGTAGAAAAAATATTGTTCCTAACTCTTGCGGAAAGTGTCTTGCCCGCACTCAACTGCTTACCCGAACTCTGCTTCGCATCGTTCGGGCAACGGCAGTTTCGTGCGGGCAAGTATCACTTTCCGCACTTGATAGGAAAATAACTATTTTATTCAAATTTTCATCAGAAACTTCCTTGATGAAGTGTTCAATCAACACAAAATCACATGCCTTGCATTGCATTTCATCGCTTTAAATTCAAGAATATGCATCATATATCTAGAATATAGACTTAGACTATCAAGAGTGATATGATTATGATGATGGTTTTTTCTTAATCGTGTACAAATAAATATCAAAAAATATCAAATATCTAGATGCTCAAAGTTCTTAGCATTGGTTTACGCGTCTCAGAAATGCTTCATGCTCTCCAAATCTCATCAGGGGAAAAATATATGTAAAGGTATTATAAATTAGCCAATTTGTGAATAAATTTGCTTTTCTTACTCGTTGTTTCAACTTGTAGTCAGTTAGGAAATAGTTAGCAAATATACATATACAGGGTGTCACAGGAAGAATGCGACAAACGGATACCATGAATTAATATTATTAGGCTGCACTCATATCAAGAAGATTTAATCGCCTGAATGCCTTACCCTATACAGGGTGATGTTCATCTTATTGGTGAAGATCAATAACTCTTGAACTAATCGACCGAATTATCCCAAATTTTGAAGTTTTGTCTCCCTTTACTATAACCTTTCTTCATTATTTCTGAAATCGAATAACTCCGATCCGTACAGGGAAAATTTCAAATGAATGCAAAATTTTAGGTGATAAAAGAGTAATCAAAACTACTATTTTGCGAAAATGTTTGGGTGACAATATCAGATTTGTTTTTCTAGATGAAACTTGGATTTATAATTAAGAAATCCGGCATCGTAAAGTTTTCAACTCTTGTACTGTCCTTGCAAAGAAGATGAATAAAAAATCTTTTCAATCAATTTTTATGAACGTTAATTATGTTCATCACATATTTCCGAATTCATTTATTCACCGAAGTATATTCACATTGTGAGAAATACATAATTACTAAGAATTTCATGTAGAGCAGACAACATAGCTCTGATTTTTACATAAAAATATTTTGCCAAGCGTTATAACCTCACATTTCATTTTCGGATAATACTATGTCAGTGTGGAATATGTCGAAGGTCCAAGGCTAACCGACTGCTTCCATACAAGTAAATGGACTACAATACAAATGCGAAGGGAAATGATTCCTCGATGTAAATAATCAGGGGTAGTTCCTATGAATGTTTTTCAAAATCGACCTCCCTTCCAAGATACAGACTTTGGAAAGCGATGGCGAGTTGACAGTTTTTAATTTTTTTACAGGTTCTAACCAACACTGAGGGATGAAACTATACATAATGTGAAGCATCAAGTTGATGTTATTCGCAAAATTTTTTTAGATTTCATAACTTTATTATTAAGGGTTAAAAATATCAACTCCTTAAGATTTTCCTTCGATAATTGTTCTCGTCAGAAAGATTTTCGAAAAATAAAATACTCTTATGGTTTCTCATTCAATTCGAGAAATAAGTCTCTTGCAGAATTTTGACACAGCCGATACTTTGCTCGGAAAAAATAAAAGTTTACAAGCAGTATACGAATGTTTATGAGGCAGAGTTGTATTTTAGAGGGAGGTAGTCATCTATGTCTCTTATACGATGAAATGAAATGAACAGTCAGAACTGCTTGTAAGTTTTTATTTATTCTGAGAAAAGTATCGACTGTATCGAAATTTTGCAAGTGATTTTTTTTCTCGAGCATTGAATGAGAAACCATAAAAGAATTTCAATTTTCGAAAATCTATCCCACGAAAATAATTATTGAAAGAAAATCTTGAGTGGTTGTTATTTTCAACCCTCAATAATAAAGTTATGAAATCAAAAAAATTGTGTGAGTAACATCTACTTAGTTCCTTATATAATGAATAGTTTTATGACTTAGTGTTTTTAGAACCCGTAAAAAAAAATCAAAAACTGTCAACTCGTTATCGCTATCCAAAGGCTGTATCTTGGAAGAGAGTTCGATTTCGAAAAAATTTTATAGAAACTATCCCTGCCTATTCACATCGAGAAATCATCTCCCTAAGTCCTTCGCATTTGTTTACAGACACCCTGTATATTTGTAAATTTAGATGGATGCAAAATTCTCTAGAAAATCTATGAGCTAAATTCAGAAATCGTTGGAAATAACTTATCAAATTTTGTTATTTCAATTCCGAATTGGAATCCGATCAAGATTGTAGGCAGTAAGGGCTGAACAGACTGAGTAAATGGGAAAAAGAATCCTCCAAATGAGTAATTTCAGGAAGATCAACCAACGTTTATACCCTACCGAACAGCTAGTGACTCATCTTCTTGGAAGTGAATGGTTTAGTGTTCGAATATCTACCGATAACTTGTGATTGATTGGTATGCAATAGCCGTACTTTCGGTTGAATAAAAATGTACCTGCCCATAAGATTCTACCTATGGAAGTCACGTAGAAAAGAACTTCCTCCAACTGAAAAAAATGATGTGCAAAGCATGCGAGGCGTTGGCGACGATTTGACAATATGGCAATCGTCGAATAGAGTGGGTGCACGTTCAGAATAGTAATCAGCTAGACGAAGATATGAAGAAACTTATACCTTTCACGCAATATAACTACTGAGGTAGCGAGAATTATTTGGTCAGTTATCGTTTTATCGATTGGTGGACAAAGCTGTGCCAAAGCAGTCTGCTTATTAGTATTTCTGAAAGCACTTGAAGCTTGAAGCCATTTTGTGCTCCCAAGCACTTCTTAAAACTAGAACTTCGAAGCACTTTATCGAAAGGCTTAGTGCTTAGTAATCGTTAAAAAGCTCCCGAGCTCGCGATTACTTCTGGGGATTACTAAGCCCTTCAGAAATCTTGTCGAAACACGAATAAGCGATCGAAGCGTTGTCTCTATATATGAGCATGTAGCATACCATCACAGATATATGGTTAGACTAAAGAAAAGGGATAGGGTAGACGTAGGTTGAAAGTGTCTATTTTGCAGTTTACTTAAATGATTTCGTTAAAGTTGAAGGAACCTAAATTTTTCTCTGATATTTTGAAAATACCAACACAAATTAATTGAAACAAAACAACATGTTGTGAAGTACTGACTTGTGTAGAATTTTGTGAGAATCGTATAATTAGAAAATATAAGAAAATCCTCAGCAGCCGGCAGATGACGCCCAAATTCTGCAAAAACTTTCAAAATCAAATCAATTGACGGATATGTTATGTATCTGAATTGATTCGACTTGAATTCGACGTTTCGATAAATGATTTCAATCATTGTTTATGGATTATCAACAATACCAACGAACGATTAAATCACATACTAATCAAGTAGTTCTCTACTCTCTGATTTCAAAATTCTTCCTTGATGATTTAAGAAAAAAAAGATTTTAATACATAATTGCGAATATGGGTTTTAATTTGAAAATAATGATTTTTGATGAATTCGCTCGTCTTCTTGATGTACGAAGATTTTTTTGAAAGGAACCTTCCCAGTAGAAATATTTTAAAATTAGAGTGGTTCGGCCACCAAATCTGCTATCTAACGATGCGAAGATATACTGGGTGAGCTATTTGAAATAAGGAAAGTGTTGATTATTTCTCTGGAAACATTTAATTAACCATGGCGTTGAAACACCCTGTATAATATACAACCAGGAATTTTTCTATTCAATGAATAATTCGTGCTTTTAAAAAACTTTTGGAATGAAAGGAGTAAACCTTCCATATCTTTTCAATTTTATTCAAGTTCGAATAACACACACTAGTAGAAAACATGAAATAGAGAATGCAAACAGAGATATTTTTCTCTTAATATTTTTAAGCGCACAAGATACGAAATATTGTATCATGATGATGATGATAAAGGTAATGTCTTCTAAATTTTGCTCATTTCGTAAACCCTCTTGTCAATGAACTAGGATAAAATCAAAAGGCCGAATAAAAAAAACTGTAGCGATTAGCGATATTTATTTAACGACAACGATAACTTATAATTTTAGTAGACTGATAAATATCAGTATTCATAATTGAATAATCGAATATTATAAGTAAGAAACAATAGTTTATCAACATTTTCCCCCTCGAGAATTACTTCTTCTGTCGGAGTATTTCTGACCAGCAGCACTAAAAGTAAGTACTGTTACGATCCGTTTTATCGTTTTATTTTATTTTATAAATTAATTCGTTATTACAATCAACGGAATCGTAACTTATAAAACAGAAAACAATTCATTCAATTAAATAAGTGACTTTTTAGAAAAATATTCTGACTGACAACTCTATTATTTTTTTTATGTTTCCATGCCAACCAAAATTTCCTAACATAGCATCTATGATGAATAAATTTCTTATAAATTAACAAAAATTTCTTGTAATTCCTAATACTCATTGGACAAACTTAACCAAAGAATATTATATTGGGAAAACTCAAACCATAACAGAACCTATATAATTGCACGCCGATAAAGAATTTGAGCGCAGCATTCCTTGAAGACACAAATTGGCTAGAATTCCAGTACGAATGTCAGCTCTTCTCTGCAATCTTGGCTCAGACAAATATGCTCGAATAAGTCTTTTCACGTTTCATAAGCGATCACAATCATCCATCCCAGAAGTTTCTAATGAGCGATATGTAAATTTGTCATGGGCATCCCATAGGTCTTCTCCAAAGATAACTGTGGCTCTTCACTTATCGTTTCGCCAACATCATCCATGTACATCTTCAAATGATCTTCATTTCTTTTGTAGCAATGTCAACTTCATCAGAGTTAAGATATGTATTTCTGAATATGGGATCCAATAATATTGCAGTAATGAGAGCAGGATATCCTTTGACGTATGCAAATCGTTGATTCATGGATTCATGCAATCGTGTTTTAATGTTACTCACATCTTCACTTTCATTTTCATCTCTGGTTAAATAATATATAATATTGAAGAGCAATATTGAGGGAGTAACAAGATGTACAATTATCAACAGTTCTGGAACAATAGTTTTATTAAAAATCATCACAGTTGCCATCAGATAGATTCTGCGCAAAACTTGAAATTAAATACATTACATTTAGACTATATTTTTATCGTTAATATCGAAGATTATAGAGTAGAAAGACAGGAAACGCCCTCATATCTCTAGTAGTAAAAACCGACTACATTTTGGTCAGTGTTTGCAACATTTGACAATGAGATGTCGGTGAAAACGTACGTTCGTCAATAAAGAAAAACTGTTTAATGGCAGTTTATGCTTCTGTAATTGGAGGGCGGCAAATTCGAATTCTATTCTTTGTATCAAATTTCAATATCCACTTTGTTGAGGCGATCCTGAGCGACAAAACAACAGTATGGTTTTGTTTTGTGATCAGGATGTCAATTTTCATCTGAAAATTAGAATTAATTGATCTAAATGAAATACGCTCTCGGATGTGCTATATTTTCATTCGAAATTTATAAAAAAATTATAAAAATTCGAAATTATGGATTACAAATGGAGCTTTAACTAGGACGCAAAAGTATATAGTGATCTGCTATACGTCTAAGGTGTAACTTACTATTACTGTGCAATACGTTGTTTTGAATTAATAAACCTATTTGAATTTGTATAAATTTATATCAGAAATTAATCTGTACAAACGAATATTCAATATACCATCACATTCACATTGCAAGATTTTCCGTCAGTTCAGTTCCTGTATGATTTCTTTATGATTATGGTCTCTTTATGATACAATATACAAATTGATTCATGCATGAACGAAACACTCACAGCAGGTTTCATAAAACATTGGATCCCAGATCGAAATCAATAAAACCTTTGCATTCTTGAATATATTGTATTGAGAATGATTGAATGGACGTATAAAGGTTATAATTTCCCCTAAATGGGCCCTTCATGCAAGGGAATCAAGGGATGCATAGAACAACTAACGTGGATGAACAGTTCTCAATTGACCTGCAGTAAAATGTTCACTGCACTGTAGTCATTGTCTTCACGCCCTGAAAATTTGGTCGAGCCAGGGGTTCAACCTGGCGTGAATATTAGAATCAAGGATATACTCGACGCAGTCTGATATTGACTGGATCTAGACTCCTACTCCTCTGGGAATCAGACTGCTTGACAACAACGAAAACTTGGATAGCCATAGGACTGTTCCAGGATTCCTAGCCACCCTCGATATGGGGGATATCATATGAGAGAACTGGAACTTTCGAGAAGAAGAAGAAGAAAATTTAGTCCACTTCGGAGCACTGAAAATAAAAACCAATGAATTACCGAATCATCAGTTTTAATACTAACATTTCTTGGTAATTAAACTTAATCCATTTTATTTCTTCCAAAAAATTCAATCATCAGCAGTTGCTGATCATCAAGCTCGTTCCTAGTTAGGAACGAGCTTGATAAACAAAATGCGCTACGAGAATCAAAACATTCAAAACCTTTTTGATCAAAATGGCCATGAGAAACACATTTGATACACAGATGGCGCTCACATCACTGTAGTCGCTTCGTTTCCCATTTTTATACTCTATAATCTTTGGTTGAAATGGCAATTTTCTAAAATTGCGAAGTTCAATCTATGTATGATATTATCGTATAAGGATTGATTGACTGCTTGACGGCAGTTTCGTGCGGGCAAGTACCACTTTCGTAGGTATTATTAGGAAAATAATTTTTATAACTCGATGAAAATATGACATGGGCGTGGCAAGCCAATTTAGGATTAGTAGGAAAAATTATCAAATTTCGATTTCGATTGTGACTGAACCACTTTTTTATGTCTTGTGATTGCCTATTTTCTCTTCTGCATTAGAAGTATTTGTTTGGCCAATGCACTCTCCTCAGAGAAGTTTGCAAAAAAACACAAGAAACTGCGAAAGTTCCGAGGATTCTTGGTGCCCAAAACAAGCTCTAGCAGAAAATTGTCGACCTCATTCGCCTAGGCTAAGCATGGGCAAACTACGGCCCGCGGGCCAGGTTCGGCCCACGTGAAAGTCTAATCCGGCCCGCGTCAAGATTTTGAAACAATCACCAGTATTTTTGTTTTCTAAGTTTGACTGCCTGATAAGGAAAAGCAATGTCACCTAATACCGAGTTGTCTCAAAGCGTAAGTTGCGTACTGTTTATTATCATCTTAAAATGTTGAAGATTATACATCGAAGACGACAAATTATCTGAAAACGTATTAGGTGGAAGAAGGACTGATAAATGGGGGCTTCATAGCTGCTGAAGTGAACCAAGTCCATGCAGCCTAGTATTGGGATACATGACTTAGGTAAGAATATAAGCATATGCTTACATTCACTTTACACAAATCTAAAGAAGTCACTTTTGAATTAATTGGTGATAAATAACTTCTATGTCATGTATCTCAAAACTAGGCTGCATGGACTTGGTTCACTTCAGCCCTGAATCCCTCAAATAAAAGTCCACCAATTTGTTATTCAAATTGCATAGAGTTGTGCTCGAGGCTCAGCCTTAGTACCTACTGCGTGTGCATCTGGCAGCGGCTGGCATTATTTCTTGTAATCCCCAGAAAATGCAAAAGTCGCCAAATCTCCTTCGATGTTCCAACGACTGCATCACAGAACACAAATAGCTATGCATGGAATCCAAAATTTGCAACGAACGGCTTGTTGCTGAGCTCCAAACATGAAAGCAGTATTCAATTATTCGATTCTGCGTAGTTTGGATCGATTAAGTAACGGTTTCCTTCTAAATGAAAATTTTTGAGCTTTAAGAACGGTATTAATTATTGGATCTAACATTAATTTTAGTTTAGCAAAGTTTGCGCGCAACTTAGCATAGGTGTAGTATTCTAGTTCTCTCAATTCTGAACTAAATTATTTTGGATTTGCTTGGGAGTTTTGGGACCTCGAGTTATAGCAGTCAACAGCACGGTTACTGAGATGATGATATTATGCTCGTGGTGGTTAGTAACGAATCAAGCATTAAAATTTTCGTTTGGTTCGTTGTCAACGTCTGTGTAATTCGAAGTATTTTCGACCTTTTGATTTTCATTGATGAGAGCAACAAAAATATCACATATTTTTCAAGAAACAAACAATCACGTCCTTCAAAGTACCTTTGACGAATATTTACAACATTACTACTAGAGGGAGGAGCACCAAATATGACGGGCGGAATCTGGTATCGTGGGCATATTCAATGAATAATAATAATAATTCGGGAACAACTGCATATTGTTATGTGAACAGGTGTTTTCCACTATGAAACTAAGAATAGCAGCGTAAGCAACCGACTATAAATGTGCCTACACATTACTGTAACGTGACGTGGGCCCATGTCATAATGCGCATGATTCAAAAATTTAACATCGGATTTTGCGCGGAAGCGTCCAATGTGGTAATACACGTGTCAACGTCACGTCTGACTAATTTAACGCTTCCGCAAAAAATACTATATTAGATTTTCGAATAATGCGCATTATGACTTGGGCCCACGTCACGTCAGAGTAATCTGTTGGCACCTTTAGTGACCAGCTAGGATGTTAGTCATGTTTGATGTAAAAATCGAAAAAAAATTAATCACTTGTAAAAATGTGTATTTTTTTTTGGCCCGCCTAGGTAATTTTTCATTTTATCTGACCCTCCCCTCAAAAAGTTTGCCCATGCCTGGCCTAGGCTATAACTAAACTCCACTTCATTGGAATTCACTATAGGTTATAATCGGGAAAGACATTCCGTGTGTGTTTTTCTGGCCACCAAATTTCCTCTTCGGGGAAGGAGTAGAAACTGCTTCATTTCCTGTCCAATTTTGACACCCTTCCCATAAATGGAACCACAATAACGACTTCCTCTGTCGATGGTTATAAATTCAACGCAGATCACTGCGAATAGAAATGTTGATAAGCCTCTGAGGTAGACACGGAGAAATTCGAAGAATACTTTGTAAGGCGTTGGAGGTGGTGGCACTGCATACAAAGCAGGAGGACATCTTTATAGACATAATTGACTAAAAGCACGTGTCTAGAAGACTTAAGGGTCATTTCTTCATTCTTGATGATAGTATGCATCGCGACAACGTAGGTAACACTTCACGTGGTGACTAATTCGTTTGTTGGTTTGTTTGTTCAATGTTAGCGTACCTCATTTTTACGGTCACTCGCCAACGAATGGTGGTTCGGAGATAACGTCGGTAGTGCGTTCGCTAAGTGAAGTAGCTAACTTGATGTTCCGCTGATGGAGCAGGGATACCGAAATACGAAAATTGTCTGGAAGATAGAGAAGGCAAGATGTCGGCATAGCTGATAGCATTTGAGTACCGGCTATGTCTCATCAGGCCAACTTAAGTCTTTCCCTTTCTACACGGAGCGATCTGATTGCGACAGGAAAAATACTCGATTGCTTGAAATGTGATTATTTCACAGGTGAGTCACTAGTACTGAATTGAGGTATAACTTATTTATAAAACGAAGGAATATGAGAAAACGCTTCGAAAGAGGTGTCTACGGTCAATATTTCTCAGAGGGTTTCGTGCATTAAGAATCTTCTAATAATGATTAATTAATTGATATTAATCACGTTGAAATGGAGGATATTCCATGTAAGATAAGTATTGAATTCGTCACCAAATTGTATGTTATCGAAAGAGAACGATTGTCTTCGTGTAGTTTTCGAGTTTTTCAAAATATTAATTATTGAAAATCGCTATCTCGAAAATAGCGTGTGTCTTTGACCCGTACAAATATTTCAACAGTAGATCCTTGAGGTCAAAAAAAGCCTCTTTTCCTTTACCATTTCTCCCGAATTGGTTTGGTTTAAAATATACAGGCTGTTGAAAAACCACAAAAAATTCGGGTGGCTTGGGACAGCCCTGTAACTTGGGAGAATTACCCCTCTTACAGATTTCTCTGTTTATTACCATTTATGAGTGAAGGGACAAACTTTTAATATTATGTAGCGTCTTTTCGGTTAACTTAACAATTAATTCCTGTTGAGTCTGCCGTGACTAGAGCTTTTTAATTGACAGGAAAAATTAACGAATTCAGAAGAGTAAAAGCGCGTTTTTTATGGCCCCTACTTTCTAGTGTCCTGTACATGTGTTTCACTTTGTGCATGTGTAATTTTTTTCTGGATACGTGGGATATTGGGATATTAACTATGTCATGAAACAAGTTTGTTCACAAATCAAACGGCAATAGGGATCTCATTCATTTATTTTGTTGTTTCATAGGGTGACTTGGGACAATTCCGATAGATACAAGCGGCAGTTATTTCCACAAA
The DNA here is from genome assembly GCF_907165205.1 of Coccinella septempunctata. Classification (NCBI taxonomy): domain Eukaryota; kingdom Metazoa; phylum Arthropoda; class Insecta; order Coleoptera; family Coccinellidae; genus Coccinella; species Coccinella septempunctata. Next base: position 3,359,516 of record NC_058190.1, on the reverse strand, counting down.
GAAATCACCAAAGAATGAAAGAAATCAAAGTTTCCTTTTTTGTTTTGTGTTTTTTACATTCGAGTTGCAAAACATTTACTTTCGCTGTAATAGGGGTGTATCAATTAATTTCCTTACCGAATTTCAACTATATACCCTCAAATTCTAATTTTTCAAAACTATACACCGTCCCAAATCACCTATTTCATTTGAGAGTTGAGAAATCAATGGATTTTAACTTGTGTCCCAAGCCTCCCAATTCGGTGGCTGACTTGGGACGAGTATATCTAATTTTTTTTCTAATTTATATCCGAATTCTGAAGCATGGTATGTATCCAAATCAATAGTCCTCTTTTTCCGATGAAAATAAGTCACCGTTTTGAAAATATGACAAGATAAATTCAACAATCGTCCCAAGTCACCCGAATCTACGGTATTTGATTGATCTTTTTCGAACACAAATTACCCTTGTCTTCGAGTTTTCTCATTATGATCATTAGGTACCATAAAAACACAAAAAATTCAAAGAACCCAACTCTTGAACATAAGTTGGACGCTGTCTGAAAAATATTTGAACGTTTTGTACAATAAAAGTGAAGGCACTTCATATGTAGGTACAGATATTAAAAAGTATCTGTGGAATTTGAAAAATTGGGAAGGTATTTTGGCTGAATACAACTCTGTTTAAAAGATCGACAGATGTGTAGTGTCAAAGTATCAGCTAATTATTCTGAATGTAATTTGTAAATGTTTTTTCCAGGGGTGGCACAGCTCATTTTGAAAACTTAAAATGGCTGTAGGTATATTTTTATCAGGACTGAATCGGCAAAAATGGTAGAGGAAAAAAGTAAGAATGACAGTTCCTAACATAGCCTACTTCAAAAGATACGAGCATACATATCTTAGAACATAGAATATCAGGAAGGAGCTTTTTCGAATAAATGTGAGGGGAATTGTGAGACGGAAACGGCCATATTGGTCTTCCAAGTTCTGATTTGAAAAGTGGCAGACTTGGAAGTCGAATGATTCTGTTATCTGTGGCCAAATGAACAAAGTGATGTTTAAACTCAATTTTGCTAATTTGGATTCTTGAAATTTGATGGAAATAAGGATTTTGGATATTTTAGCGTGAATAATTCATAGGTAGGTGATTTTTTAAGCTGAATATCAGGTATTAATTATGAGTTTCTGAATTTCATGACATAACAAGGTTATTCCGTGACAATACACTCCATGGGCGTAGGTGATGTTAAGTCATAGACCTTAATACCATTAAGTATATAGCCAAGCAGTGTTAGGCGTGGTGAATTTCGGCTTTGATTATCAATTTGAACGAGCGTGAAAAAGCTTCTGACTTTACGTCAGTGCTTTCCTAGTTTTTTTGATTAATCAGAATCAACTGACTATTGAAGTTAGTTTTTTGGAAACTTCATTGTCCTACGCCACTGTTGAAACGGAAATATATGTCGGCCATATTTCTCCTCTATTCCGGTCAAATTGAAATGAGAAATATGCTCCTTCCTGTTATTTTATATTCTAAGATACATATTAATCTGACTGTGCGAAACCTGGCTTTAGTCGTGAAATTCGAATTTTATTTAATAACGGCAAAAACACTGATTTTGCAATCGATTGAACACAAAAATTCAGAATCTTGAATGTGTATTACAATTCCTTCCTCGAATAAGTCTAATGAAACATTTAAAATATCACCCTGTAGAGGGAGATTCATAATTATTGATAGGAGATTCATAATTATTGATAGGACCAGATGTGTCTTGAAAAGCTATTAATAATAATAAGGATTTATTTCCAACAGGCAGAGCCCAGTAACAGAAAATCTACAAAAACTATAACCTAAAACTAAAATGCGGATAGGTAACTTATATAGACTTGAATTTATTTACTAACAGATGAGAGCAATGAACAGTGAAACGAAAAAAATAAACAAGTTACTAACAGAAAAAATTCTAAACTAACATTCATTATCCCAAAAATTAATGAAAGTTTTACATATCATGGAAACTCTGTCAAAGTGAATATCAAAGATGCGAGACCTGATTTAATTCAAAACAATTCATATACACAGGTGACTGTAACAATATATTTTTTCTGGGTGTAGCAAGGCTTTATTACCCATAAATTCCAATAGTTATGAATCATCCTGTATACGGAATTTTTGAAAGACTGTTTGTTTCACCAATTCATACAAACAGTTTATATAATCGAATCATGAATTAACTAGATGGAAATATGAGCGATACGGTTAATGTAAATTGTAAATAACAAAAAGTTTTAATCTAGATTCTAGAAGTAATCGAATACAACTGAACCCATCCAAACACAGTGTAAAAAGATATACATAATAGGTAGGTACTTCGAATTTCGATTTTGATATTCTGGAATTTTTCTTCGATATTATAACATCAACTTCAGAATAAATTGAATGAAGCCGAAAATTGATTGAATTTTTTCATACTCATTTTACGTATCGATTTACGCAATACCTAATTATTGAATTTATCAATGTTGACTTCTCTGTTAGGGCGCCAATGTAGTGCTACACCTAGGGCGCCAGTTTGGCTAGCTAGCTAGTTGCCTCGAAAAAAATGAATAAAACTTCTTAAAATATACCAGTTTTACCTAAACGAACACATGTATAACATATGTTCGATATAACTTAACAAAAGCCACGAATAAAGAGAAATGCATACGTGACTCCTATTAATTGTCCATCATTGCATTTTAGAAAGAGGGAAGTTGAATTACCTCTGATGAAAGTGTAGAAGAATAAGGTCTTCAAAGGAAGTGCCGAAATTTTCAATTGTTCTCCATAAACAGGTATCAATCATTTAATCGCAAATCCTGCGAAATGAAATGAGTACCTGATTCTGATCAACCATTCGAATAATCACATATTCAGCCTACAACTGTACCGTATACGTTCAGATATTTCGACGAAATATTTCGCGCATTATAATTTCGGTTGGCGCTCCTATATCTTCATTGATAGAGTGCCACCCATATGAGCAAATTCGATGCATAACAATACGATCTGTGACACTATGTCAGTTTCGGAACGAACAGGTATTTTTGAAAGTAGGTCTAGACAGAGGTTTCTAAATTTAAGGCAGTAAATTTCTTTAACATTAACCATGCACGTAGCAAATTTTATACATAACTAGCTTATCCGACCACAGTTTTTTGTTATACAGGGTGTATTTGAAGGTGACGCTTTTTTTAACAGAAGGTAGATAGAACTGGTCAGATTGAAGCGTTTCATCTACGACCCTAGATCATTTGATATCTGTATTATTGCCAAGGAAGAGAAAACTTATCTCGTGATGACTGACAATGGTTTCCTTTAGGATACTGGCCCATTCGACTTTTACGTGGTAATGAAAATGGAAACTTAGGATTGCCGATTTTTTCTCATTATTCAGTAACGATTTTATGAAATGGCTTAATTCGATACCAACTGACAGAAAAATACATTCATTCATTGCTGTATCCTGTTACCGAGAATACATTTACAAAAAGATTCAAAAATAAAACTATCGGTGCGATCAAACTTATATTTATTAGGGCTATTTGCGACTGTGTGCCCTCCTGTGACTGAAGAGACCCAACCGTGATCTACAGATCCTTCCACACTGCGGGCATGGATAGTCACCAACCAGATGTGGCCGCCGATGTATTCTTCTCGAGTCTCCATTATAACTGCGACCAAATACCTCCACTGTGATCTGTCTAACGCTAGTTGTTTCCAGATATGATTGGCATTAACTGATCTTATGGATTGATGTAGTATTTTCTTAAACCGTTATACTGGCCTCCTGGTTTCCGAGCTCCCTTTGTGAATTCGCCATACAGAGCTATTTTGGGGAGCCTTGTGTCTTGCATCCTCAGAATGTGGCCGCTCCATCTGAGTCGAGCCCTTGTTACTTGAGTCTCAATTGTTATACAACTCGCGCGCTCCAAGACTTCTGCATTTGAAACTTTGTTCAAGCTTTTTAATTATATGTCGCCTATAGGGCGTCCAGCTTTCGCTTCCGTAAAGAAGCTTTGTAAACAGCTGCCTTGATCTTCAGATTGAGGTCGTGATTTTGAAACACTCTGTCCTTTATCTTCCAGAATGCCCGTCATGACGAATTGATACGGTTTTGTAATTCCGTATCCAGGTTAGCCCTAGTATTTATGAAGCTTCTCAAGTATTTGAACTGCTCGACCTGTTCTGAGTTTCATCCTCCATACTGATAACTGTTGGAAGGCTTTCTGACGGACTAACCAGGATTTTGGTTTTGTCAATATTGAGTCCAATGCCTAATGCTTCGTATATTTATGTTTATAGGAACTACTGAACCCTGTATAACATTGGAGTCAACATCGATGCAACTTCAAATTTCGAGAAACTTTAATTGAGTGTTTTTTTTGTTTATTGGTGCCTGTTGATGCATAGCTGCTTCTTCATAGATTAGCATTTTATCGCCATTGCCAACAATTATTAAAAGGAAAATTCTTTTATTTTCAGTTAACCTGACCCTTTGTTACAAATTTGAGCTCGATCAAGTATGAGAAAATTGCAACCAAAGAATTTATTGCTGGAATGGCTTCAGATATGTCATATGTCCGAATATGAATCCTAAGTTTTCTTCCTTGGCGAAGTTACGCATAAGTAGTGGAGAAGCTGAAATATGCCCCCAAAATGGGTGTTTTTCGATAATATCTACTGTAGGACTGAAAATTTTGATAATAATATTGTAGAGCATTAACATTTATGTCCAATGAGGCCAAATGCATGTATTTCGGACTTTTCTTTTCCGTTATACAGGTTCTCAAAGTTGACCAATTTTTAGAATAATGAACAATATTCGTTTTAACACAAGTTTTGTGAAATTATCTCCTAAAATAACCTAGATATTAACGATAAAAGTGATCTTCATTAAAGTGGTTGAGAATTGAATCCTGCTTCGAATGAAAAGAGCAATTGAGCTATGGAATTTAAAACAATCAAAACTCGCATACAAGAAGTCCACAATTTTGGAGATAGCTACCTACTGTTTGTCTATCTCAAAGTATCAAAAGAACGTCTCGAATAGAAGATATTGGTTAGGGTGGCTATAAGTATTATAATGAAAAAAAAACATTCTCTATTCTTCCTCTTGCTCAATTCGAAATATTTAGATAATTATAATAAAAAGATTAAAAAATAATGAATCTGGATGGTCTCTCGACTCAGCAAAGAGTGAAATTCCATGATTTTAGGTAATATTTCAAGAAGTTGGGAAAAATTTTTCTTTTCAGGGATAATAATAATGACGAAAAATTATTGTGCACAAATCCACCTCCGTGTTATCTTGGAATACCAATAGTTATGTAGATTAATTGGATTTTGTTTGTATTTGACAAACTAACCTCGATCCGGTGTAACTGAAATGGGAGATATCTACGTTGGTAATAAACAAATTAATATTTTATGACTTTATATTGGGCACTATCATATGAAAGTTGCACAAAAATACAGCTTATCGCAATCGATTTGACTAGGTGTCTTATGATGATTACATATACCTACAGGTTGGGTCATCGAAAACTTCACATCTCGATTTTTCAGCTTTAAAATGAAAATCTGGAAAAATGTACGTGTACAGGGTTACAGTGAAAGTCGTACTGAATATTGAAGGACGTTATTATTCAGGTCATTTCTGATGGATTTGGTTCTATAATATGGTGTCCGAAACTCAACCGTTATGGAGATATTGAAAACTAATTGACGTTATGACGTTTATCCGTAAATCAAGCGTTGATTTCCCAATCAAGCTTTGTGAAACCGAGGATGAATATTTGAAACGTCAAAGTCAAAATGTATTAATATAGCAAAGTGATGGAGTGAAAACAGTCCATGGGGATCTGTTTTCAGTAAAATGTTGTTTTCATAGGTTGTATCCAATCAAATGACCTCAAATCAACTGATTTCCTTGGGTTTCTCCGGAAGCGATAAAATAACGAATGTTATGTTAAAGATATTACCTAGAAAAGGTAAAGCCGCTCTAACAAATATCGCGAATGGAATTATGAGGACAGAACACTACCCAGAAAAATGGAAAACAGCGGGAGTCATAGTGTTCAATAAACCATTCAAAGAGAAGAAGTTCCCACAAAACTATAGACCGATAAGTCTACTGTCGGCGTTAGGAAAAGTAGTAGAAAGAATTATAGCCACGGGGCTAAATGAGGAAACCGAAAATCTGAAACTAATACCACCAGAACAGTTCGGATTCAGAAGAGAGCATTCAACAGAGCAACAATTATTAAGGCTCACAGAATACATTACAGAGGGATTCCAAAATAAACAAGCTACAGGTCTTGTTTTACTAGACGTCGCCAGAGCATTCGACAGAGTATGGCATGAAGGATTAATATACAAGATGAGATGTGCTGGATATTCGATCAAAATATGCAAGTTGATCCGGAATTATCTCAAAAATAGAAGATTTTACGTGAAAGTGGAAGGAGAAGGCTCCACAACAAGAGATATAGAGGCTGGAGTACCCCAAGGGTCAGTACTTGGGCCACTTCTGTACAACATATACATTCACGATATTCCGAAGTATCCAAGAACCATGCAGACGTTATATGCTGACGACACAGGCTTAGCAACTCGACACCGCAACCCAGAAGTAATAGAACGAGTTCTACAAGAGAAGATTGAAGAAACAAATGACTGGTGCATAAAGTGGAAAATCAAGCTCAATGCACAAAAGAGCCAAGCAATATTACTACAGAAGAGAAGACTGCGATCCACAACGAATCTAGAAGTTGACGGCGAAGAAATCGACTGGAAAAATTAAGCCAAATATTTAGGAATAACGCTTGACAAAGGACTTACTCGGAAAAGTCATATCAAACAAGCAATCGACAAAACGAAAGCAGCGATGAATAGACTCCACCCTCTAATAGGAAGAAGAAGCTTCATGTCGAAAGAGAGAAAATTGAAGATAATCAAAGCCGTTGCTAGGCCTCAACTGACTTATGGATCAGTAGCCTGGGGTTTCGCGGCAAAGAGCCACATCAAAAGAATTCAGGCCACTGAAAACAAGCTGCTACGATGTGCAATAGATGCACCTTGGTTTGTCAGGAATAGACAGATTTATAGGGACCTAAAATGGGAAACCATACCATCATGAACAGAAAAGCAGAGAAATTATTCGAAACAGCGAAAAACCATCCGAATCAAGAACTCAGGAGACTACGACCCAGAGGAAGACAAAAGGAGAATGCGAATTTGCCTAAGGCGACCAAGAGATCAATTAAGGAGAGATTAAAATAAGAGCATAAACTTATTGAAAAATCCAATTAAGTGTTACCCTATAGAGGATAAACACATAAATCCCAGCATGATAGTGTGTGAGAAGAAAACCGACCAAGAGATGAACGGTTTATAGGCAAATGCCCGGAACCAAATTCAAGAAGCAGTTAAGGGTTTTTAGTGGGGTTCGAGCTCAGGGGAGTGAGAATCCCCACACTTGTTCCCCACCAGGAGAGGGTGGTTCGTCTGACTTGCAGATTTTCCCCCTGCTACACCAAAAAAAAAAACCTTGGGTTTCTCCTAGGTGAATCAGGTTAGCGTGGGCAGGTTACTGGATGTAACTGAAATGGGTGTTGAGTAACACTAAATTATCGAAGTATTTACCAACAAGCAACAAGGGTAATTGATCAGTGTATTATTTCAGTGTATTGATATGTGGGGCACAAACATGGACACTAACTGAGAAAAGACATGGATAAAATAGCCGAAACACTGAGGGTCATGAAGAGAGCGATGCTGGGAGTAAGAATATCAGATCAGAAAACGAATGAAAGGCTTAGAAACAGAACAAAAGTGAGAGATACGATGGTGCGGAAGATCAAGTCGAGCTTCGTAGACCACGATCGAACAATCCCAGACCGTCGCTGAGAGGAAGAACGAGATGTCATCCCCAAATGATTTGAAAAGGATTCCCGAATTGCAGCACAAAACAAAGACAAATGGAGATAAGATTAGGGAGGCCTATGTCCAAAGCTGGAATTAGGGCTAATTGGCTAATAAGAGGAGAAGAAATGCAACTTCAATAACTCTGAATGAGTTTCAAGGGATTTTTTCTGTCATAAGGAATTTGCTCTTATTTGTCCTAAATATCGGAACGTACCCATTGCTAGGTTGTGTAACTGGCTATACATGAAATGTGTTTGTCCATTCAATTATATAGTAAATATTCCTCTTGGGCAATATTAGTCACCACTTTCGCAATTCAATTAGCTCCTAGAATCGGTATGTGAGAAGTATATCTCCGAGATGAAACTCTCATTTTCCATATTATTTATGTAAACAGAACTGTTTTATGGCGCAAACGCTCGATGATTACACCGCACCGTTAGGAGCAGAAATCGTATGATAGTTTTTTTTTACAGAAGTGTGAAGTTTTGATTTTCGATTCGTTGGAAAATATCGCCATTGCAAGGGTGGTTCTGCTTCTTTGCAGTACACCAAGAATCGAAACCGCCCTTGCAATTTGCGTGAAACAGTAACACAAATTCATTTAAAAGCATGTACCACCTTTAGTTGGAGAAAATTTCATAAAGACGTAAGCAAAAAAATCGTTATACAAGCTAAATCCTGATAAAATGTACATACTGCATACAGTGATAGCTGACATTGAGCAGGTTCCAAAAATACCCTGCATGATGGGTTTCACACCGTTCGTTTTACTGATACAGGGCGATTTCCAGTCTTTGGTCATACATATTCAAATTGCTCCATTTGAAAAATAAATCATCAGAAAGTGATGACATTTGGTATACAGGTTGACCACATGGATCTCTAAATAGATGAGTATTCATGGTATTCCAACAAATTCTGAGAAAAATACTATTGACTGCAAGCACATGCGACTGATTGTGTTTATTTATTGCACTTCTTTTTTTTTTCTTGCAATTTCTTTTGAGGAGGCTAAATTCGCCAAGGACGTTATAATAAATATGAGAAATTTGCATGTGTGTGTATGCCGAGAAAATCCACATGCAGAAACTGAAACACTTTTACTTACCTGCAGAAGAATGTAAACGAAAATTGTGGAATACATTACCTGACAGTTAACAGAATGAACCAGGCGCTTCCAAAAAACAATTGAACAAAAGGGAAATAATTTTTATCGCTATCTGCAAAAAACTTCAACAGAAATTGGTCAGGCCAGGCCTGCTGATGGTACCTGAACGAGCTATCGCTAGGAGAGTTCCTGTCCTATTGGCGGCGCCGTCGTCTTCGTATAGTTCGAGATGAGCGTATTTCGTCTACAGACTGAGTGGATGATTTTGGATTTGAATTGAAAGAGCGTATTTTAGAAGTTTCATATTCCACAGACATCATTTACCTGTTTTTTTAGATTTTTATTGAATTGAATGAGTGCTATCTAATGTTTGGAATTTCCATACATTATGTAGGTACATAGGCAATTCGATTCTAATAATTTGACACAAGTTAGAATTTACATCTTTCCTAGCCGACATTCTTTGGGTCGGCACTGCCGTCCCTAACGGTCCGCCACTGACCAATCCACGAGGATATATTGAAAAATTATTAGCCTACTACAGAACCAAACAAAATTTCAACCAAACTTCTTAAGTCTTGGATAACCAGAGTGTTGCCATTCCATCGATTGTTGCTTTGTTTTTGGATCGTAGAAATGTACCCAAGTCTCATCCATAGTAACAATTCGCTTTAAGAAGTCTACATCGTTTTCAAATCGAGCACAGATCGAACGCGGTGCTTCTACCCTTACACGTTTTTGGTCAACATTGAAACATTTGGGGATCCATTATGCAGCAATGTTTCTCATGTCCAAATTGACGTGAACTATATGATGAACGTGTTCGTATGAAATATTCAGTGCTTCAGATATCGGTTTTAGCCCATTTCGACGGTCTGAAAAAATCATGTCATGAACTGCATCGATATTTTCGGGGACTGACACAGAAACTGGCCTTCCTGATCGGTCATCATCATCAATGGAAAATTTACCTCTTTTGATCACCAAGGGTATTAAGCATATGTTCGTAAATGTGCTTACCTCTTAACCCTTTCAAATACAGGAACTTAATGATGGCTCGATAATCCAATTTTTCGATTTTCACATATTCGGTGGACATATTCTTTCTTTCAATTTATTGCTTAACTCTGGTTTATTTTTTCGAACTCAAACTTCACACTGACACTTCTAATGAGTTATTGTTTGTTGCTATGGTAACGCAATATTTTTTTATGCATGGAACAGGTATAGGCTGACCAGAAATCAACACATCCTCGTATCTATCCATGTTACCTATGTTTAAAATAAAGATAGGTATATAGAAATAATACATGCATATTAATAATGCCTGTACAATTTGATTATTCCAGTAGTTGTTATCATACTGCCCGTTTATATTGTGCTTTCATTATTCTCCATTATTGACCTGGTCCATAACATAATACAATGAAAAATTGGCGTACGCAGTTAAAACGATTATTTTCAATAAAAGAGAGGGCATAATCTGTTGTCACATCTTATTTTCCTCATTTAGACGTGAAAACATGTTAGATAAAATGGTATAAAATGAAAAAAAATAGCTATAATAGAGTAAATCTTTATTATTGTAAGAACAACTGTTTAAGCCTTCACTAAATATTCCAATCCTCTTGATTAGAGCTGTTGAGAATAACAACCGTAACAAAAAACAATTTGGAATATTATTTGATCGATTGATCGAAATTTAAAAGATAATAATACATATTAAATTTCTTCTTCCAGACTTATGAATCGAAAAATTAACTTGTCGTAGTTTATATCAAAATTAAATCATCAAAGTAACCATGATTCGTAAGTGGCAGTCCAGGATGTGACTGTAGTCCATCTAGGAAATTGGCTGACAAATTTCTTTAGAGATTCTGACTTTCTTCCCTCTCCGAATAGGTTGTGTGTACTCACTGCAAAATCCATTATGTAGCCCTTGTGATCAGAAGGTACCTGAAATGAGAACAAGAATTTATGTGAAAACTTGGTGTTTTGAGCTTTCACTTAAATAATTGGAACAAAATTCATATGAACGCTTGCTTATCTGCTCAAGATTCTTATTCCGAGTATACAGAGTCCAAATTCCAAAGCATTTTTTCCAGTTATTTTTATGTCCCACGTGATGAGATATAGAGGAGAGTTGGTGTTTTTTAAATGGGGCACCTTAAATTTTCTGTACCTCTAATTGTTTCTGTATTCATTAGGAAAGTTGTAGATAATAAAATTCTATACAACTTTTGTCTGAAGCAATTTTTCATACCCTCAACCGTTTCCGAGCTAGAGGGCTCGAGCATGTACAATGGATCGGTCCTAGACAATTCCCCCTATATACAGGTCTAATTTTTGGTAGAGATACTCTACAGGGTTCAAGGTTCTCCCCTTATATAAATCCGACAACCTCGAGTAACTCCCGAATTTCCTCCTTGGGCTCCTCAACTATAAAGATAGGGTAGGGAAAAGATGGGACATCGAGTCGTGTGCTTGTCGTGAGCTTGTAGTACTACTGCAGGTTTAGTTTAGGACACGGCCAACACTAGGCTGTGTTGTCGCACCTAGCAAGCACACATCTATCCAGAGTAGTCACTCACCTTCATGTCCAACGAGAAGTTCAGAGGTTTTGGTGTTAAGCCATGGGCGTAGTAAATGAAATATGTTTCCCTGCCATTCCACTTGGGTCCTGCCAAGGGATGTTTGGAATTAAAGCTCCAGGTCTTCAATTCGACACCGGGAACTGGAGAAATCATTATTCCGACATGATTCGCACCTGAAAAAAAGCGTCATTTTTGATCTGAATTCAAATCATTTGTTTTTCTGTGTTTCGTCCACATAATACAACTTTTATGAGATTTGTTCATTTTTCTTATCGATAAACACCCTTGATCATCATTGATATATTAATTTTAGCTAGTACAGGATGGGCAGAATTCGTTGTCTACTGAGAGGATCTCGAGAACTATAGCAGCTATAAGAAAAAGGATGACACATTCTCGAGCTCTTTTCTCATGACTAATACAAATCTGAAAACAGAATCGGCCTATTATTTTTAGATTTCGAGTTATAAACAAAAATTGAGATTTTGACCATTCCGAAAAGTCTCTATAACTTTTTTGTCTTTGAAGTTACAGATCTGTAACTTGTATGAAAGAGGCACTTTCACACGTAGAATCTACTGATAAAAGATTTTTTTTCCAATTCAAAAATAACAAATTCGATTGAAGTTTGCCATTTAAAATAATCAAAGTTCACCTAATGATTCGAAATGAAAAAATACTCGAAAACTATATTAGGAGGCTGCGGTTTTCACCATTCTTTCTTTCTCCAAAAATGAGCTCGGAAATGTGTCATCCGTTTTCTCATAGCTGCTATAGTTCTCGAGATCCTCTCAGTAGACAACCAATTATGCCCACCCTGTACAACTCAAAAGTTACTTCCTGGTTTTCTAACTTAACCTACATATCGTAGTGATATTGTTTTTAATCGTAACAGGTGAAGGCGCGTTAGCGTTGGCCTATTAGCTCTTTTACCTACACGCTTTTACCTTCTTTTTATTTATTTTTTCATTTTATATGAACTTAAATATATGTTCAACTGTACTTTATTGCGTATACAAATGTATTTATCAATCCTACGTTCATTTTGTGCACGCTTTACTTAGTTACTTTGAGTAGTTCTCTAGTTGTCTGCGATTTTTCGGAAAAAAAAACGATTGAACGCCTATAAGGAATATTGTATTGCTTCAGAACACAATTTACAAAATCAGATCACTTTTATCAAATCACCAAGCAAGTAAGAATTGAATGTTTTTTTTTCTTAGTGACATAAGACGCCTTTCTGAAACGAAATATTGAGATGCAACAGACTGTTCGCAATTCAAAAACCAACTGGATCCCTTCTTCTGTAATCAAATTTTGACAGTCTTGTGTAAACGCTCTGTATATCAGCGGCTTATGTTACCTACATAAAACACATTAAACGCTCTCTTAGTATGTCTAAATAAATGTTGTACATTTCACTCTCCAGACATACAAAGTCTCTTATAAAACAGCTCGAGATAGCTCCAGAAAAAGCACAAAACGGTACAATTGAGAACTTCTGGACATACAAAAGAATACAAAGTGTTCCATCTGAAACAAGCAAGTTGCGCGTGCTTTGACCTGAATTATTATTTGACTCATTCAAAAGAAGGATAAGTCATATACCAAATACACTGTAAAAAATTTCACATTTAGGGAGGGAGGTTTCACATACGCACGGTATATTTTATCAAATTTTTTTTATTGCCAAGTACTCTAATCGCGCCTATCGAAAATTAGATTTAATATTCAGTTATTCATGTAACTGATGCAATTGAACTTCTTTAGTTGCAATAAAAATAATTTGTTTATTTAAGAATAAGAATAATTAGCACAATAATAAAAGTAATAGAAAAACAATGAAATCGGATTTAGTAGACTTCTGCTTCTTATATCGACGGCGCAGGTGACTAATCATTTTTTGTTGAAACTGCAATATTCATTATACAGCGTTGGGCATTATTTTGGAATGAAATTAACATTTCTTCGAACCAATAACTCAAAATGAGAACTCTGAAACCTTTCAATTGATTTTTGAATACTTCAATTTTCTGGCAATAAAATTGATTGTTTTTCTTCAACCCCATCCAAATTACGTTTTTCAAATGGAAGAAAGCAATACCACCATAATATTTGTTTTTATCTTAATTTTGTGGTTATCAGGAGAAACATAATAGTAACTTATTAACTAAATTATTAATTAAATCATTAGTTTCTCAACCATTGACTTAAAATTAAGACGCAGAAACACGTTAATCGAGTACTTATTTTTTCAGCAATACAATTGAATATTTTTGTACATCTTAGCCGCAACCCCACCCAACTTTTGTTTTTCGAATAGGACAAACATGTACCTATTATGTCGGTGATCGTTGGAACGCTCTCAGAAAAAAAACTTTTGTTCTTCTTGTCTAGTTGTAATAAGAAGAAGAAGGGCTCATAAAAAAAATCAAATTTATTCTTTTTCAACATTTCAAACTTTAAATAAGAAGGGTGAAACATTTGCTAACCACCTTATATGATATAGATCATAGTTTAATTTTATTCTCCCATAGTTTATTATTGGTATGTTTTCTATTTCTGTTTAAAATAAAATTAATAAACCTTAAAAGTACGCTTGTTTCACTCACCTTGTATCTCCAAATGTAGACGTTGGCCGGACGTAATATTTTCCCTATTATATTTCATAACAATAGGGGTTGTTTTGGGAGCACTAGTAGTTGGAATCCAGTGCGTTTTTCCCAGCATATTCAGAACTGGAACCAGATAAGGCAGACCGCAATACAGGTAATCGCGGCAGTCCTGATTGACAGATACAGCATTTCTCATTTCGGGTACATATCTATCAACACTGTGGGGACTGTTGATGTCCATGTCAACGATCCAGAACCCAGAGGTATTGTTCTCCACACTTCCAGAAATACCACGATATATTCTCTGCGAATGCTGCGGTGTAAAATGATAGTAATCAGTCTCTTCAATTTTTAAATTTGTCTTATCGCTTCCAAAATGTTTCATTTTTCAATTTCCATAATTTAAATTTCAATCTTATATGTTCATTCCAAATTAAAAATTTGTTTCAGGTGTTCCTTTTACAATAGAAATTATTCTTACCGAAACATTTAGTAGAATACTCACAAGAATCATGAATCTCTGAGGAGCCAGCCAATTGGGATTACCGGAATACGGAAACCCAAGTGGTGTCAGGAGAAGCACGGCTATGGATAGAAGAATAACTCCCATCAGCAAAGAGAAGATTTTCTTCATCTTCTGGACTAGCAGTATTATCGGTACTGCGAAGCAAAGAAGGACGCAAAATTGCAAACTAGCCATGATGGCGATGAGGTATTCGGCATAGGAGGCAGAGCCAGCTCTGCCCATTATGGGTATGAAAAGGTAGAGAGCACTTAGTGTTAAGTAAAATCCCTGAACAAAGGGCAATCCCATCACTCCAATATGGAGCAGCAGCCATTTAGAATCTGGAAAATTAACATTTTTTAGTTTAGAAACGAACAAAGCTTAGATTAATTTTTGTGGTTTCCAACATGAGTACGATTTCAGAAGAGAAGTAATCTTCAAACGTGGAATACAGTCGCTTTTTCATTGACATTTCAAATTCTTTCCATACCGCTATTAAGGCAGTTTCAAATTATGGTTATTTTGAACGCAACAATTCAATGAAATTAATAGCTTCTCTCCTACATGTGTGAAGTTTTTGTGTTGTGCTAGGTTTGTGCCGATGAAAATTTTCTTTATTCCACTTTATTCCTTCGATGTCCACACATCGATTTCTTTTCCTGTTCGCTTAGAATTCTCAAAAAACATCTGAAACGTCGACTTTTCTTTCCAGGTTTTCCGGGATGGTTATGATTAGGTCTTAATAATTTATCTTTATGTTGTTCTCTGTTTAGTAAATATAGGTAAATCATGTTAATTATTAAGGTTTTCTTTGTAATCGAGCGAACACTCCCTCTGGGAGCTGTCTCAAACTATGGTGTAATCACTGATTCGATTTTGTTTTACGTTTTCTGGGGATTTGTGATCAGTTTCGTTTTCCCACGTGCTACCTACTGTAGCACTTTTTAGAGATTGACAGTTTATTGTCGACGACTTACGGATGTGTCGTATTTATAAGAAATTATTGTTGTGTGAAAATGTATTAGTTTCGAGAAAGAGTGTAAAACTTTCATTTCTTAAACATGCCTTTCAGTTTTCTTTGTGAATAATCAAGAAGTATAGCTTCAGAATTCGATGTTATTGAACTATCTTTGTTGTTATGGATTGAGGCGAAACCAAATCTCACATGAACGTGCGAAACGGATTCAGCTAACAGTTTTATAGCAACGTCAGCAATATTCAATCCAAGGCACTGTGTTACGTTATGCGAATTATGAGCATATATTAAAAGAAAGAATAAATCCAGTAGAGTCTGTTCTACGAATATTCTTCACGAGTGTAACGTGAACTCAATTTCGTTCTACTAAATATATTGGATATTTCGCCAATAAACTGCGTTTTATTGAAATCACATTGAATTCCCCTCACAGGTAACAGAGAAGCAAAATAGTACTTCTTCGACAGTGTTGAAATATCTGCAATTTGTTTTTACAACGGAAATTAGGTGTAAATCACAAATATTCATTAACAGAGGAGAAAATTGTCTTGTTGATAAACGCAGAACAAAATAAAACGAGAGAGTATTATCATTGGACTTTCGTTTGTAAAACAAAGGAAACGAAGCAAATGAAATGGTTGTTAAAAATTGACCATGCCCCCTCCGACCTTGCTCTTGTCTACGCTACTGACAATTTCCCAAATCTCAACTGCAAACTCTATGCTGTCTTAGACAAATCCAATTGACCGACGCAGAAGCCCCACTCCAGAGATATCAAAGCTTTCAGTTTCCGCTGAAGGCGAATCACATATTCTCTTTGTTCACGTTGATGAATTAACGTCTCATTGTGTTAACCTCGAATATTGTAAATTCTCTATTAGTTCATCTCATTTAAGTAATTCTCTCTAAAGACTTCTCATTCAATTCTGATGCCAAATTGTTTTACTGAAATGGTAATGTCTTCTCAAAATTATCAATTTAACCATTTTCATGTTCTTGTCATTCTGATGAAATGAGTCCACTTGCAAGATCATTTCAGAATCTTCAAACAGATTTATAATCCTAACTAGTACTGCTCTAGTTACAACAGAATTGAAATTTCTCATTGATAATGAATGTTTATTTACATTTTCTCATGCTCATCGCATTAATTTGAATCAATTCATTTCATTTCTCAAGTAACTCTGTTATTAATCTCTCACTTATATATGATTAATTACTGTTGTCGAGTTTCAGATTAACGAAAAGTCATGATTTCCAGGATGGACAGAACACGATGCAAACATCTTCAATCTGGTTCAACGGCCATTAGTAAGTCATGAAACTGGTTGATAGTCTCTCGTCATGGTTCTACCCTGGAAGGTCTGCTCTGGTAATCGTGTAATCTCTCAATTATTATGATCTCTTCATTATAATTTGTACTCTCATAGATATATGTTCACATTCATTCATCTTGCTCGTTATAGTTTTCAAGCCTTCTGCTCTTCTCGAAACCAACGATTAGTGTTTTCCCTCATTAGTACTCTCATTTTGCACCTCTAATAATTCATTATTTGTATATCATATTCTGATTGACGTTCTACTCGTACTTACTTATAAGCAATCCGTCTCTGTAAATGTAGTATTCATTGATGAATTTAGCACTCTTCAAGACCAACGTTGTTTATATTAATTATTATATTATTGCTCTACTCACATTTAACGTATTGATCTCATTTATGACCAGACTTAGATAATTTAGCTTTCAACTCTTGGCCTGCATCATTTTATTCAAATTCATCACTTTGACCGTTTGTTTTTCTTATGGAATAAAGAGGCTCTCGCAATTAATTTTCATTGATTGCTCTGCACTGTAAACGTTGTGTTGATTTTGAATTTATCGAACTTTCTCGGTGTCTAAGCCCGGGTTTCATAAAGCTTGACCAGGGAATCAAAGCTTGATCGACGAATAGACGTCAATTTGTTTTTAATCGATAATTCAATCATGATCATTCACATTATCATTCTCGCACCAAATTAGGATGTTCCAACGTCCATTCAATTATTATCAATTCCTACTTCTTTGATATATTCAGAAATTAAAATGTTTCAGTGATTTAGTTTTAGAATTCGAGTAACTGTCAAATCGTTGATCGGACAATCAAAGTTTTATGAAACCCGCTGTAAGTCTGACTTCAAGTGACTTCCCATTTGAACTACCCTAGATTACCTCTGTTTTTAGTTGAATAATGTCACTCTGAGTTTATAGATGTTGTTAGTATTAGTATTTGTTAGTGTATTAGGTTCATGCGGGTGACTTATTTATTTTATGATTGTGAACGATATACAGTAAATGTTTTTACACTACCATCTACAACTCAACAGTTCACTGCATTGATTTCACAAAATCTGAACAACCCCGATTTTTAAACACTGACGCTGCGCGTCCCCACGAAAATAATCCCATATGCCCGATTTGGAATAATGTTGATGCTTGCAAAAAATGACAAGTGCACACAACAGTGTTTTAGACATCTTAGAATATAGGATGGTTAAGCACCGTTCACAGAGAGAGATGTTTCACATAAATGGGACTCATATAATACCGGTTTTGGCTTCGGTATTATGTTTTTTTTAAGAGAATCGGCCAGTAGAGGTGGATCTCTTTTCAAATAAAAAAAATAACGACTATATTTCACATTCAAAGGGCCTGCTTCATAATGAACGTGACGATACTAATTTCAAAACCTATATCAGCCTACACAAACGCTTGCGACCTCGGCAATCTAGTGGGTAATAAAGCAAAGATCCCTAGATCGGCGCCAATTGTGTAGACATGCAGGAAAAGCAATAAAAGATATCTTGACGTGTGGGAGAAGGAAAGGAATACTCTCTTCTAGCTCCCTAGATAACCCCTGCCATAGGCGTGCGAGTAGCAGGCTTGAGTTGCCAAAATACATAGATAACATCCTCTAGGGACAATGAGACTCTTTTTCAAAAAAATTTTAACTTTCGCAGGCATAAGGATGAAATGAAATATTGTAATATCCAGAGAAAAATCATTCACAAACCTCTCCATTTTTTGTAGAGCTGTGTTTTGACAAGGTTTTCCACCGTTGCGGCTATAACCCACATTAGAGGTATAAAGCTTGATCGTATTCCCGCCATCACTCCAAGGGCAAGAAGTACTGTCCATAATAACTGATATGAGTCGAAATAAAGTTGGAAAAGCGTCCAAGGAGATAATATCAAATCCTAGAACAAACGAAGATTTTAAGTATATCTAGTTAATTGTTACGAATCTGATTTCTTATCGTTTGTTGGACATTGATCAAGGTAGTCTACAGATATGTGATTAGGCATGAATGATGTTCTTGTATATTATTGTATGCAAATTTTTCAGCACCATAATAAATATCAGAATTTACGTGCAATTTGTTCCGAAATTCTGTTTGCAGGTACCAGTGGACAACAGGTTGATTAAATGCCTTCTTCGAGGTAACAAATAATAGCAAGTTTGTGTTCTCTGGTGAGAATTTAAAATTTTATTGAGCCTGGATGAACTTCCTCAATTTCGACGGGAGCTAATTGACATTTTTTTCTATAGGTTCGTTTTTCAGTTCGTATAGGAGAAAATATACTTCGATGCTGAGAAAGTAACATTAATTTTTTGTATAATTTGAACGCATGGGTTAGATTTGAGTCGACAATAATTGAATAAATAGAAGCAATATCGATGCATCAGTCATGACGAGAAGACGTTTGGCTCATGCGCAGTTCGACCAAATCATAAGGTGAAGCGAGAAGTGTTCCGGCAGTTATAGTCCATTCAAGAATGATTGACATCCTAGTAGGTCTTGAAAGTCCAGGAGCAGCTTAATATCAGGCCACAAAAGATCATTAAAAATTTCTGTACTTTCAATCACAGAACTGAAATATATCAATATAACCTAGAAAAGTATATGAAAATAAGAAATATTCAAATTTGCAGCATATTAATCATTCAAAATTGACACAATTATATTTCCAATTTATACGATTAAATCAAGAGCATAAACAGCTGTACAAAATTCAAATAACCGTCGGTAAGTGCATAAACTCACATATAATAGGTCTATGGATCAATGTTTATTTACAATACCAACATGAATTCCGCAACACAAAATCTCAACTTATGGGCTATTACCAACTTAAATTCGATTTTCCATAGCCATCCGAGATGTCAATCATTCTTGAATGGTCTATAAATGTTTCGCAAGGTGTTGTAAGTCGGGCTTAGAAAAGGTTCATCCGTAACATCTCAGTTTATGTTCATGGACCAGCGCAGTGCTGTACAGCAGCTGCTCAAGATGGGCAGGTCATATAGCCAGACAGAATCCAAAGAGATGGACAGTGCGGACGCTACAAGAGAGACCACTCGAAACAATGAAAGCCGAGATAGACCACAACGCAGATGTGTAGACGACAATAGAAAAATAGCGGGTAGAAACTGGGAACAACAAGCCAGAGACAGACAAAGGTGGAAGACTATGGGAGAGGCTTACATCCAGGAGTGGATGGTGAAGAGCTGAAGAAGTATGACCAGCCAAAGATATCACGTCCTCACTTTGCTCAATGCTATTCAAAGGTTCAACTGGCCAGCTGGTTCTCCAGTCATGAATTGAATCGAGCAGGTCTGAACTCTGGCAGAGATGTCTAGAAAAATGTTCCTCGTAGAGCAAACCTAGCACAGTAGGATGTTTGGGATAAACTCGTGGTGGACCAATAACCAATGAACGCTGTCTACGTTACAGAGCCACCTAAGAGTGAGATAAGAGTATAGCCTCTCCTGACTATATAATACAGATAAGAGGAAACAGCGACCCACAACGAATCTAGAAGTTGACGGCGAAGAAATCGACTGGAAAAATGAAGCCAAATATTTAGGAATAACGCTTGACAAAGGACTTACTTGGAAAAGTCATATCAAACAAGCAATCGACAAAACGAAAGCAGCGATGAATAGACTCTATCCTTTAATAGGAAGAGACAAAATTGAAGATAATCAAAGCCGTTACTAGGCCTCAACTGACTTATGGATCAGTTGCCTGGGGCTTCGCGGCAAAGAGCCACATCAAAAGAATTCAGGCCACTGAAAACAAGCTGCTACGATGTGCAATAGATGCACCTTGGTTTGTCAGGAATAGACAGATTTATAGGGACCTAAAATGGGAAACCATAACGGAATTCATGAACAGAAAAGCAGAGAAATTATTCGAAACAGCGAAAAACCATCCGAATCAAGAACTCAGGAGACTAGTGGACTACGACCCAGAGGAAGACAAAAGGAGAATGCGAATTTGCCGAAGGAGACCAAGAGATCAATTAAGAAGAGATTAAAATAAGAACATAAACTTATTGAAAAATCCAATAAAGTGTTAATCCAATAGAGGATAAACACATAAATCCCAGCACGATAGTGTGCGAGAAGAGAACCGATAAGGAGATGAACGGTTTATAGGCAAATGCCCGGAAGCAATATTCAAGAAGCAGCTAAGGGTTTTTAGTGGGTCTCGAGCTCAGGAGAGTGAGAATCCCCACACTTGTTTCGTCTTAGGAGAGGGTGGTTCGTCTGACAGCAGATTTTCCCCCTGCTACACCAAAAAAAAAGAGAGAGAAGTAGACGTAGCAAGCAATTGTTCAATTGTTCAGTACTAATAGAAGTTCACGGAATTTTGATTTCTGTGAGTTTCTCTGCTTATTGGTGTCTTTTTTTTTCAAAGAGCGATTGAAATAAATACTGAAATTTATTATCCCAAGAAATGATATTGGACATGAATAATACAAAAACTCCAGGACGTTAATGCGCAAGAAGAAATGATAACCGGATCGCGGTTAAACGACAATTGCAGATAAAAAGCATATTAGGTTTGGTGCAGCCATGTCGAACATGCGGCCTACTGAGCATTTTCCTGCGGTCCGAATTCAGGAGTTCTTCTTCTCTAAGATAAGGTTTTGTGGTCTTCATAGTTTTGGCCCATCTGTGTCATTGAGTTTGGCACGGCTGGATTAGTGTTTTTCTCAAAAAGAGTAAAGACAGTTTCTCGGTTCCTCTACACAGGGTTTCACAGATTTCGACTTCAAGCCGAAACCATCTACACTCTGTGTCTTTTAACTGTTGTTGCTACAAGTTTTAACTATATTGTTTTTTTTTTATGTAATCCTGAATAATACTTCTTTATACTTTGGCTTAAACTTTAAAGCCAGCTGCTCCACAGGAGTGGAGAAGTGAGAGTCTTTGACTGGTACAAATATTTCAACAGTTGATTTCTGAGGTCAAAAGAAACACTTTTTTTTTCACCATTTTTTCCGAATCGGTTCGATTTAAAAGATAAAATAATAATAATAACTGTCATTTATTGACCACAGTCAAAGGCCATCGACCAAAGTCCTTCAGCCTTGTACATTTAGATACATCGATGTAGCAAAAAAAAAAAAAAAAAAAAAAAAAAAAAAAAAAAAAAAAAAAAGAAAAAAAAAAGAAAAAAAAAAAAAGGTTAGTCTATTATATATTAAATTGGGTTAATTTTTTATTGATCTACATAGCCATGGACGTGAGACTGTCCATGATTGTTTGGTCTGGAAATTTTCTGAGTTTGTTGCTCGCTGTATCTCTGTGGAACATGCCATATATATCCTCCAGTTCTTTGACCCGATTGAAAAATCTGCCATTTAAAATTTTCAGTCTTTCTATTATTGGCTGTATTTTGGTCTTTCTGTAGAGTAGTTCATTGGATGGATTGTGTAATTTATTGAGGGGGTGTCTCATTCGTGTTATTGTTCTCAGAGATGTTCTCTCCCCCACCTCTAGATTTAAAAGATAAGGGAGTTGAAAAACCATAAAATAATGATATTTTTTGGACTCACAAACGGTTTTATCGAATGAGATGAATTTCGGAATATAGTTTTTCATTTATTTGAAGAAGCTTTTTCTTGCACAAGATATCACTCACGTTTTCCTGTTTTCTCATTATGACCATTACGTACCATAAAACTACCAAAAATTCAGAGAACCCTACTCTAGAAACTAAATTGGGCGCTATCAATGAATATTTGAATTTTCTGTAAAATAAAATTGAAATGGCTATATCTTTTTATTAGGACCAAATCGGAAAAAACTTTTTTTTTGACCTCTAGAATCTACTGTTAAAATATTTGTACGAGACCAAGACTCACCCTGTATAATGAATACAAAAAGCAGGGTTAGAGATGTTGAACAGTGATGTAACGAGCGCTCAAAATAAAAGGTTATCCTTATACGTATTAGGCCGAAAATTTAACCTAAAACGATCATATCATTCGAGGAAAACTTCTTATGCTTACTGGTTTTTAGGATAAGGCCACATGAATATAGATGATACAATGTATCTCTCTCTACCAAAAATCTCACGAAGTCAAGTTAAGAGAACACTGAGATTAGAGCTGAAGCTTAAGCAAATTCAATTTGAATCCGAAAAAAAAATAGGACCTCAGTTCATTATGCATAAACTGCGTGCTTGCTATAAAGCAATCGAACTGAAATCTCCTAATGTTATATATTTTTATTATAAATAACAAAAACATACACAAGCTTGCCAGTGAATCCAAGCAGTATTTTCTAATGATTCACTAATAACTAACCTTGTTGAAGTAACTGGCATGTAAGTAAATTGTCAACATACAAGCGGTATATGTAGGTATCACATATAAAAAGAAAATCCATACTGGATTAGCATACCAACTCATTGTAGGTCCTATACTATTCAACAGAAGCGCAACAGCTAAACAGCCTAACAATGCTGATACCCAGGACCATAGAACACTGCCTACACATCCAAATAATTTTTTTACATAGTTTTTTTTGGTTAAATCTGAAAAAAGAGAATTCAGATAGAAGTTGGAACAAAAAATTATAAAACTTTTCTATATTCACTTTCAACTTATACTACATTATACGGAAATAGCAACTTATTGAAAGTGCTTGTGGAATTGTTCGCGATCAAAATGATATTGCTACCGTAGTTTGTCCCCATGCAATTTCGAACAATTTGGTTGAACAATTGGAAGCAATTTTTGTGAAGAGTTTTTTAACTTATTTTCAATCAGCCCCTTTCTTGCTTCAACTTGAATTCAAAGGTTCAATTTTATGTTCAAAACACTGAATCATCACGTGAAAGTTATCGATAAGAACGAGGAAACTACTTACAGTCACTAGCTTCCATTGTTTTGCTATTGGCATACAATGAATATACGGAAATGATCACAGATAAAATATTGATTAAGTCGGCGACTTCCATGGACCATCGAACAACGAAGGCTCCTAAGAAGTCAAAAAATACTAAATTTCCTGCTTTATATTCTTCAACGTTAGATAGCTGGTGCCCTTGTGCCATACCAACGGCTAAAGCCAGAATATTGTCGCCAGTTCTCTGCAGAGAACCCAGAGGTATTTGTTCTAGGGAATCAAATTCTGTGTGATAAACATATCCATTCGATGACCAAGCGAAATCCAGTCCTACGAACAAAATGAACATAAATTCATAGTTAACAGGTAGAGGAAATATTAACCGTTAAATTTCTTCTATCTATTTCAAACTGTTCCCTAATCATTATACGTTTTATGTTTATAGTCAACCTGATATCGACAAAACTAGATGAAATAGGCGACAAATAGAGAACAAAATGATCAAAAGCGATGCACACTTCACGAAGTTATTTTGAAATGAATTCGGTGAACATTTTTCGTGTCTGTTTTTTGTCCAGGAGTGTATTTAGTTTTTCGACTTCATTCTTGATGTGCAACACCATATTTATCAATATTTTTCATTTATTCAGACCTTTAATTCATTCATATAAGAAAGAGAAATTTGCAGAGTTTTAATTTCTTATCTTAATTAACATAAATTTAATCGAAACTTCTGCAGATAAGCAAGATAGCATAGATTTGAAATTTTTTTTTTTTGGTGTAGCAGGGGGAAAATCTGCGAGACAGACGAACACACCCTCTTCTGAAGGAAAACAAGTGTGGGGATTCTCACTCTCCTGTGCTCGAGACCCACTTAAAACCCTAAACTGCTTCTTCATAGGTTCCGGGCATTTTGCCTATTAACCCGTTGACTCTTATGGTTTCTCGACTCTCACACGATCATAGTCGTGTTTATAGTTGTATGCTGCCTATATCTTTTATAGGTTAAGCTCTTCTTTTGTTACTTTTTAAATCCTTAACTGATCTCTCGGTCTTCGGTGGTAGGTTCTTGACCTTCTAGCTTCTTCTGTTGGATCGTAGTCGACTAATCTTCGTAGTTCCTCATTTGGATGTTGTTTGGCTTTGTCGAATATCCTTTCCACCTTTCTCTTCATAAATTCTGTAACTGGTTCCCATTCCAAGTCCTTGTAGTTTTGTTTGTTCCTAACAAACCAGGGTACGTCCATCGCCATTCTAAGGAGTTTATTCTCAGTGGCCTGTATTCTCTTGATGTGGGTGTTGGCTGCGAAGCCCCATGGCGCCGATCCATATGTGAGTTGTGGTCGCGCGATAGTTTTAATCATCGTCAACTTGATGTTCTTATTCATATGACTTCTTCTGCCTGTGAGTGGATACAGTCTACTCATTGCAGCTTTTTATCAACTGCACATTTGATGTGGTTTTTCCATGTTAGTCCTCTGTCAAGCTTCACTCCTAGGTATGTTGCTTCATTTTCCCATTCAACCTCTTCTCCATCAACTTCAAGGTTTTCCTCCATCCTCAATCTTTTCTTTTGCAGTAATATTGCTTGAGTCTTTCTTCCATTGATTTGGATTTTCCATTTGATTCACCATTTGAGTAATTCATCTATGGTTTCCTGCAGTCTCCGGTGTATGATCTCTGGGCGTCGATGTCTGAACGCTATTCCTGTGTCATCTGCGTACAAGGTGAGCATATTTCTAGCATTCGTCGGGATATCATAAACGTATATTACGTAAAGCAGAGGTCCAAGTACCGATCCTTGAGGCACTCTTGCTTCCAATTGTCTGGTTTGAAAGGTTGCACCATCTATCTTCACATAAAAGTTTCTATTCCTCAGATAGTTCCTTATAATCTTCCACAGCTTGGTCGAATATCCTGCTTTTTTCATCTTGTATTATTAGGCCTTCGTGCCATACCCTATCAAAAGCTCTCTCGATATCCATCAGAACTAACCCTGTGGCCTGTTTGGTCTGCATTCCTTCGGTGACGTATTCTATGTGCCGTAGCAATTGGAGTTCAGTCGAATGTTCTCGTCGAAATCCAAATTGTTCGTGTGGAATTATCTTCAACATTTCTGTTTCCTCAGTCAGCCTTTTAGCGATAACCCCCTCGACGATTTTTCCTAGTGTTGATAGTAGGCTGATTGGTCTATAATTTCGAGGAAATTTCCGTTCCTTTCCAGGTATCATATCTGCAGTTTTCCATCTCTTTGGGTGGAATTTTTTTTTTTTTGTAGAAGGGGGAAAATCTGCAAGACAGACGAACACACCCTCTCCTGAGGGGGAAAAAGTGTGGAGATTCTCACTCTCCTGAGCTCGAGACCCACTAAAAACCCTAAACTGCTTCTTCAATGATTCCGGGCATTTTGCCTGGGTGAATTATTCCTGTGAGATGCATAGACTCATAATAACATGGACTCCGCCTGTGAGAGAGAGGTCGGTAGGTTGAATAAGATGGAGAGTTTGTGGGTAAGCTGTCAAAAGGTTATAGAACACAAGTTTATGCGAAAATTTTCTTCAATAAATTTTCAACAAGCTTCCGAGAAGACACATAGGATATCCATAGCATTCCTTCGAAATGAATTATGTCCAAAAATATGTGAGTTTTATTCAAGAATAGATGTAATGAGAATAATAATCAACATGTCAACACCTTGTGGGCAAAGTCTGCGAAAATTGTAAAAATTTTCCATAATAAATGTTCCTTCTTCTTCCGAGAAGGCAAACAGGAATTCCTTAACATTCCTTCAAAATGGAAAATATAAAAATTATGTGAGTTTCATTCAAGAATAAATATAATAATAATAATACTGTTCTTTATTGGCCATCGACCGAAGTCCTTCAGCCTAGTGAATTACAAAATAAAAAAAAAAATAAAAAATTCATTCTATTTCAGTTTCTTCACTGCAGCTCAGATAGTCTGTCCATCACACTTCGAGTTGGAAATTTTCTATGTGGGTTAGTTACCGGGGGGTCCTTGTGGAACATGATTTCAACATCCTCTATTTCTTTCAATCTTTGTGCAAATCTTCTATTCAGTTTCTCTAGTCTCTCCTTGATTGGCTGTATGTTGGCTTTTTCATATAATAGTTCATTTGATGGGTTGTGGAGTTTATTAAGTGGGTGTCTCAGTCGAGTTATAATTCTTAGTGCTGATCTTTCTCCTACTTCTATATTTCTCATTACCGAGTCCGCAACGTTTGTATATAGTGGATGTCCATATTCTAAAATTGGTCTACAGATGGTTTTGTAGATTTTGATGGAATTTTCCAAACTTATTCCTTGGTCGTTATATGTGAGGCATCTGAAATGTTTAGCTCTTGCTATTGTTTTTTTTTTTTGGCTATGTTGGAATTCAATTTCATATTGGCCTTGTTGTCTACTTGTATGCCTAGGTATTTTATTGATGGAGATGGTGATATGATGTTGTTTTCAATCTGGATTGTTGGTGAATTTGGACGTATCTTATGATTGAATATTATCAGTTTTGATTTGCTTGGATTAGGTTGAAGTCGCCATTTGTGAAACCAGGAAACTAGACTGTTTGTGTAGAGTTGTAGGCCTTTCAGGCATTTTTGTTCTGTTTTTTCGTGTGAAATAACTATTGTGTCGTCAGCATACTGTAGAAGGTATTGTGATTGGCTGGGTGCATTATATATATCGCTGCAGTATATGTTATAGAGGAACGGGGACAGTGGTGAACCCTGTGGTGTGCCCTGCTCTGGGGAGAACCAGGAAGAGGTCGTCTCATTTATCTTAACTGTCAGTTTTCTATCTTCCAAGAATTCCTTGATTATTTTTATGAGATAGTGGGGAGTGTCGAGTTGGTGTAATTTAAACAGTAGTCCTCTATGCCAAATGCTGTCAAATGCTTTGTTGATGTCTAGGCAAATAAATATAATGTGAATAATAATTAATCAACGTGTAAACACCTTGTGGGCAACGTCTGCGTCACATGTTTATATCCATCATATGATTTTGACATTGCCCACACGGAATCAGTTCATCTCTTTCTTATTCGATTAGAACGCATAAGCTCTTCTCTCTTTAATGCAATTCTCGATCTACTGAAAAGTCACGTGACAGTGAGAGTGAGTCCATGTATTATAAGTCTATGGTGAGATGTAACACATAACCTAGAATAAAATGGACGCTAAAACTCCGCCCGCCTTTATTGATACTCGTTTAAAGGGACACTTTTTTGTTATTTTCCCTCCTTTCTACTCTCTGTACATAGTGTCTTCACCTCGACAAAATTTTTCAATTTCACTTTTGGTTTGAGTTGGCAGATGAGTGAATGAGTTATACTTATATAGAACATCTCGGTGATCCAAAAAAAAACCTTAGATAAATATAAAATCATTAATTACCTGAAAGGTTGCCGAAATCCCTGAATATGCGATAATCTGTATCGCCTGGAATAACACCACTTTGGAAGATTTCTTGAGCCAGTGACGATGCAAATGGATAAGGCACTTCCTCAGAATAGGTTTCCATAATCCACGGATGATAAGGACCGGCCTGGAAGAGAATTTCTCTACCGCCTGCGCCACAAGCTTCCAAATTGATAAAGGCACGAATCTGCAATGAGAAAATGGAGGTGAAATATTTCATAAAATGTTAAGTTACTTGGTGCAACCTGTACAGTTCTACTAACTTAATGACAAATATCAGCTGATAAAAGCTAGGTTAATGGTGAACATTTTTTCTTGAATTCCATCAAAACCTACCTCTTTAGCCCATTTGTGTTGAGTGATGAAGCCATGGGAGGCTGGCATGAAGTTTTCCTCACCACCATTGAATAAAAATATTATATTATGCCTAAGAATTTTATCGGATTTTGTTATCACCCTCAGAATTTCCATCATTACCGCACATCCGGCACCATCATCACTCGCACCTACAATTCACGGAACAGAAACATAATAAGGGTGGTTCTCGAGAAGTGTCAAACAGAATGAATTAAACAATGTTGAGAAGAGAAGAAGTTAATATTCGAACGGGTAAACAGTTATCTCACAGATCGAAAAATGTTTTTATGCTACAATCAGAACATTTCCAAGGATTAACCTATTCAAATGGGTGTACCACAGGGATCTGTTGTTGGGACACTTCTATTTATACTATTTGTTAATGATTTGATTTTTCGTACTGGTGCAGGAAAAATTCTTTGATTTCAAATGTTAGTAAAACTAATCTAGTTCATTTTCAGATACGTGAACAGTTGGTCCTTGATCTTCTCAAAAAATTAACATCTTCTGTATGCGTAAAGTTTTTGGGATTGAAGGTCGATAAAAAATCGAATTGGCAGTCATATCGATTCACCAGGGATGTTGATAAGTATTTATTACTCAATTGTATTTTCACATATGAATTACAATGTCATTCTTTGGGGAGGGACAACAGGCAGAAACGTAGTTTTTATTGCTCAAAAGAGAATTATTCGACTCATCTTCGATCGAAAACCTCAGAAGTCCCGTAAACCAATGAGTCGTATGCATAAAGAAGAGTATTTGCTTTTACTATAATACTATCTTCGTCAGTTGCTTATAAAATGAATAATTTCCTTCCAATAAACTGAAATGAAAGCATTTACTACTTCTTTATGCATATGGCCCAATGTTTTTAGAACATAGAATCATGAGTTTTCCTGGTATTTATATTTCAACATCTTTATTACATATTCACAAGAATGTTCAGTCTCTGAAGAAATGCTCTCAATATAACGAAAATGATACCAGGCATAAGAACACAATATCAATCCCTGCATACAAGAACATCTAAATTCGAGAATTCACCTATGTATAGTGGGGTTCAACTTTATAGTAATCTATCAAACAGATTAAATAATTTAAATTACTTTAGATTTAAGAGGGAAAAAGAGGGACTCTTGCTGGAAAGATGTTTCTATAGCAAAAGTTAATGTTCAAGTTCTGTTATTGTATGAAACATAATGATTTTCTTTTCTTTTCCGTTTGAATTTTCTTTGGTTGTTAAAAGACTTGTTCTATACATGAACCATGTCTTGAAGGATTCAATAAAATTATTATTATTATGTACAGGGGGTATCTGCCCGTAAAAGACCCTGAACTATAGCAGTTACATAAAAGTGGAATACTTATAGTTCATTCCATGTGTGAGTTTTTCTTTTTTGTTATATCATGTTCCACTTTTACTTTTCAAGATTTTTTGAAGGTTGGACATTTTCTATGCACATATCCCATTTTCCACAATTCACTATCAGAAGAGAAGTGATGAACATGAATTATAGGCCTCCTTTTAACTGTTCCATACAAATAATACACCTTCCTCGAATGCAGGGAGGTTTGCCAAGTTTGAAATACCAACGCCATCAACTAAGGTTCAAAATGGGAATAAGAACATTGAGATGTGAAGAGCCACCCTTAAGGATAGAAGCTCGTCATGAAATCAGGAATCAAGAAGCCTTTCTATTTCAGACTGCACGAAAATCCCTGAAGAAGGTCAAAATATTCGAAATAGCAATAGATCAACAGCAAGTAGGAACGCCAATCATAACCTAAATTCAATAACCGGAAGTTTAAACCAGTTCTCGAGTATGGTAACCTGCGGTTATTAACCGAACCATACTTCAATAACCAGAAGTTTAACCCAGTTCTCGAGTATGGTAACTTGCGGTTCAATATGACCAAAAGCGCTAAAATTGAAATGGTGAATACCATTCATCACCACCATCTATAACAGGTTACTTAAGGAAAAACCCAGTAAATACCCTTTCTCCCAGCGAGTGTAGTGGATTGTAAGAAATGGAAGTGTTTACGGAATAAGCTGAAATATTTGATACTGAAGGGCATCTCTCTCTGCTAAAAATTCATCCTTTCCTCGAAAAAAAAGAAGATAATCCAGAGAGTCTTCTCCAAGTTGCCAGAAACCCTAATGTGAAATAGAAAGAACAAAAGTAAAAAATGTAAAATAATAAAATTGAATTCAATATATCAGATAACCTAAAAACCATCCTGAAATTCATAAATGGGACAATGAATAATCAGATGATTTATAGTTTCTTTTGGTTCCCCGCATTCACAAGTAGGGCTCTTGAATTCCATCTGGAAAGCAACGTCCGTGACATCTTTATTTTACGATTCAGAATACTCCATATTTTCCTGGTGAGATCAAAACCAGGAACTCTATTCGAGGGAACAGAAACTAATTATTTATTGAAGATGGTGCACGTATTCCATTCGGACTGCCAAGTGTCCTTGTCCCTTACATTCGAATTAAGGAAAGAGTTGGAACATAGGGGTTTACACGACTACAGTCTGGGAATCGTATTTTGTGGAATATAGGATAGAATTGGAAATGAGCCCGGAAGGAGTGAAATTTATTCCAAGAATGTATAACTGCAGTCTTTTTACGAATATGGCGCGGTATAACTTTTTTTTTTTGTATAGGTACATGTTTCTTAGGGTTAGATAAGTAATAGATCAAAATCTTCTTGATTCAATAACCGACCACAATCCACTACCATATTTATACTCCATTCGCTTTAATTTTAGCACTCGGTTGGCCATGAAATAATTTTCCCAATTTTTTGTAACGAGAACGGAGTACGGCTGGCACTCATGAGATGTCGTTAATGTCATTACGCCGTTGCCACAACTAATATCAATTAATGTTACAAAAATGCCGAAAGTGAGAAAGACAGGGTTTCAGGAAATGTTATTCAGAATTCAGGTCCGTTCATTAAGGTAGGTAACACTGATATTCTAATATCTACAATATATCAGACGGTAGCGAACATATTTAATGTAAGTGAATTTATATAACGTTTCATCTGAATTTAAACAACTTATACACTGCGCAAAAACATAAACGCACATTATGGAAATCTCAAATTTATTCAACAACTGAAGGTGTTCTCAATGATAATTATTTTTATCAGAATTATGCATGCATATGTTATCCACTTTCAACGGTTTTCTTCAATACAGATGTTTTTTCCCAGCAAGAATAAAAAAAGATGATATTATCAGATTTTGAATGTATTGGCTCCATTCTGAAATCAGTTGTTTTCGATCAATTCTAGTGATCAATAGTTTTTTTTTCGTTTGATTTTCTACACTCGATCGCTATGCAACGCGAAACACACAATTTGACCCAAGAGAAATGTGCCCAAGCGGTAGTTTTGGGAGAAGAAGGGTGGACATACACAAGAATTGAAGAAAGGTTTGGAGTTTCCCATAAAAGTGTGTCCAGAATGTTGCAGCGATTCAGGGAGACAGGTATGAATGTCCGAAGACCAGGACAGGGTAGACCACGGGTAACAACTGCCATTCAAGAACGTTACTTGAGAGTTTCTTCGTTGAGTCAACGGTTTGCAACCGCTCGCCTCCTTCAAATTCAGCTTGAGCAAACTCATGAGGTGCAAATTAGCACTCAGACAATAAGAAATCGCCTCAGAGAATATAATTTAAGGCCAGAGGCCCAGCTCTTACCCCAGCCCATCGAAGGGCGCGTTTGGATTTTGCAGCATATCCATTGGAAAGAGGCCGATTGGGAAAGAGTTCTCTTCACAGATTAGTCTAGATTCTGCCTCTAGCATTGTGATCGACGTTCCCTTGTATACAGAAGTCCACATGAAAGATATGCTCAGTGCAATTTCCTGAATACTACTGGTTTCGGGGGAAGATCGATTATGGTATGGGGTGGAATATCTTTGACTGCTCGCACAGACCTAGTGGTCGTTGATAATGGAGCTATGAATGCTGATAAGTATATAAGGAACATTCTTGAAGAGCATGTAGTGCCATTTGCCCCATTCATTGGTGAAAATTTCATTTTTATGGACGATAATGCCAGACCCCATCGTGCTCGCATCGTTCAGGAGTACCTTGAAGAGGTTGAAGTCTCTCGAATGGAATGGCCATCAAGAAGTCCAGATCTCAATTAGATTGAGCAGGTTTGGGACAACCTCAATAGAAGGCTGAAATGTTCACAAAATCATCCAGCTACTCTTAATGACTCAGGAATCCAACTCGGAGAAATCTGGGAAGGATTAGATCAGAACATTTTAAGATCACTCATTTTGAGTATGAACCGTCGTTGCAGAGCTGTAATTAACGCAAGGGGTGGAAATACCAATTATTAAATCACTTATCAGCATTTCAGTATTTTGAAAATTGTTCATTTCTCTTCTTTCACATAAGATTCGGTGAAATCCTGAATTTTTCTTCCATTTAATGTGTCTTGTTTCGTTCAAAACCTTCCCAAGAGAACATAAAAAATAAGTTATAAAGTCAATGTAGAGTTACTTTCATTAAAATTGAGATTTTCAGAATGTGCGTTAATTTTTTTGCGCAGTGTATTTTAGCTGAATGTTTGCACAATCAGAAAGATTGTGATTGAAGAGTATGACAAAGAATTTACTTCTGATGGGAGACCTTCATTTTATGGACGAATGCGAAAATTTACTACCTACAGAATTTTCGATGAATGTTATCGTAGAATAAGTTCCAGAAAATTAAGTTTTCTATTTTTCATTTGACTTGTCCCACATATTGTATAAGTCTCAAAGGATCAATACATATCTAATTATCATCATCATATCAAAGTATTGAAAATAAATAGCCAGTATTACGAGCCAGTTGTCCTTTTAGTTGTTAATTCATGTGAAATTCTTGTTTACGTTAAGTTCCTCTTTCCTTAAAACTTCCTCTAATTCTTTTGACTTCCATTGATGCAGGCTGATTTTTTTTGGAGAATTTAATATTCTTGTAAATATCCGTTAATTCCTTCGAGAGATACCCGTTCCCATTCCCAACCACTATATCGTATGCATTTTATCTTCGGGTTAATATTTTTTGAATCTACAACTGATGTAACGTATTTAACCTTTAGCCAAAGAAGATAACCAACATTAATTCTTCTCAAGCTACTGCATATTATGTATCAATAATTCAATTTTCTTCCATAGCAAGAATAAATATACAGGGTGGCCATTTGAAAACGAAACAGACGAGATTGCAGACGAAATAAATTTTTTCGATAGAAATGCTTGGACAGGTCGATTTCTGTTTCGAGGGGGACAACTTAAGATGTAGGTTACGGACGCATAGCGCTTCAACCCTTGCTACTACAACCCTCACCCCCAATTTTTGAATAGGGAAGATGGGGTGAGTGATACCTCATTTGGAAGGTATTTTTATACTGATTTCAGCACAGTAATTGTTTTTTCATTTTATGCATTAGTTCTCGAAATATTCTTAACTAAGTATTTGAAAATGAAGTGGTGTTTTCAAGGAATTTGTAGTGCTTTTTTGTGAAAAAGCTTCAAAACAACCATGACTGTGGCTTCCTTCCTCCAATCCACTGACATAGAAATCTTTAATCAAGTTGGCTTACTTGTTCTATGACATGTGAATTATTCTTAGTTTTGAATCGAGACTTGTATGTGTTCTAATTCATTGTTCGACATGGTTTATTTAATTGCAGAGCGGGTGGAAATAATTTCACTTTTTTTTGCAAACAATCAATGTGCGAATAGAACCGCAGAATTCTTCAAGTCATGGTTGTTTCGAAGCTCAAAATGTCGATTTTTCACAAAAAAACACTACAAGGGCCATGAAAACACCACTTCATTTTCAAATACTTAGTTAAGAATATTTCGAGAACTAATGCATAAAATGAAAAAACAATTACTGTGCTGAAATTAGTATAAAAATACCTTTCAAATGAGGTATCACTCACCCCATCTTCCATATTCAAAAATTGGGGGTGAGGGTTGTAGTAGCAAGGGTTGAAGCGCTATGCGTCCGTAACCTACATCTTAAGTTGTCCCCCTCGAAACAGAAATCGACCTGTCCGAGCATTTCTATCGAAAAAATTAATTTCGTCTGTAATCTCTTCTGTTTCGTTTTCAAATGGCCACCCTGTATTTTAAAACTGATCTCTTGTATTTGCCATGCAAATAACTAGATTTGGTATGCCTTCAATCAGTTTGTATAAACGTCAATTATGTTCACATATATTTTCGACTCCATATTTTCCATCTTTTTACATTGTGATAAGACGTTATTACTAAGACTTTTACGTAGAACGGACAACCTGGCGCTGATTCAAAACACAGAAATATTTTGACAAGCGTCATGACCCCTTCATTTTCGTACTATACAGAGTGGAATGTGTCAAATTTCCATAGCCAACCGAGTGCTAAAATAAAAGTGAATAGAGAATACATATTAGTAACTACTGGCAAAGCATCCTCTCGTAAGCATCCTAGAGGCCCTTCATTCAAACTCGCTGAGCTGTTGAAAAAATTCTAGTCTTCTCACTCTAGACGTGATAAATACATTGAAGAACAACATTTTGTACTACGATCGAACGCTAATTGAAGAAGAACATCATTCTCGCGTATTTTTGTGTGTGAGATGATGAAACAAAAAGCACTTTGAAGATATAGTTGAAAAACTTACTGCTTCTTATACTGACTTGAACGAATATATTCCTAGGCATTCTTTCGAGTAAATTCATTAAAATACTGGTAGTTCTGTTTTTTGTAAACCTATTACTGAACATGTATAATTACCTGGGCTGTTTATAACAGTATCAAAGTGGCAGTTGATGAGTAAGCTATAAGGAGACTTGATGCGCGATCCCACTTTAACGATCACATTCTGCATATCCCTGTAAACATTCGTCATACCGTCCAAAAACTCCAAGTTGAAGTCGCCGCTCGTTTTTTGAACATCTAATTCTATCACATGGTTATCGTGCGCTTCACGAAGTATTTTTTTCGTTTGATTAATTAGATAATTGACGGCTAGAACTTCGTTCTCGTAGCTTCCTGCTATTCTCGGTCCTACACTGGTCAGTTCCCTCAAAATAATATGAGCTCTTTCTGCTATGAATTTATTAGGATGATCTTTCTCTTCGTCGATACTCAATCCTTTTGGTAACCTTTTTTCTACAATTATGACTAAAATGAATACTATCACTATCAATAACAGAAAATAAATGAAATGGCGTAGGGGTATTGGCTTGTACGATTTGATTTTTTCTTCTTCATCGTCCAAATACTTGTACAGTTTTTCCTTGCCGATCCTGTTCCTCAAAGAAGATGCCTGAAACAAAAATTCGAGAATTGAATATGGTCGAAAAAAAATGTTTTTATAGAAAAAAATTTGATATGTTTTCTTGGGCGATCTAATATGAAATTTTGTTATGCATTATTTTTCTGTAACCATTACGTATCTGATACGATATTTGAAAAGTATCCGTGTGTTTCTCTTCAATTTGTAAATTACAAGTTTCAGCACCACGCTATCTATACTTCATTCAAATTTATTTTAGCAGTCGGTTGGCCATGAAATAATTTTCTCAAGTTTTTGTAACTAGAACGAAGTTAGGTTGGCACTCATGAAATGTCGTTAATGTCATAACGCCGTTGCCACAACTAATATCAATTTTTATTACGAAAATGCCGAAAGTGATTGAAAAAAGAGACAGGGTTTCAGGAAGTGCTATTTAGAATTCAGGTCCGCTCATTCAAATAGTTATACCCTGATATTCTAAAATCCACAATACGTCAGACGATAGCGAACATATACAATGTGAGAGAATTTATATAATAAATTCATCTGAATCTAAACGACATAATATTTCAGCTGGATATTTTCACAATCAGAAAGATTGTGAAAAATTGATTGAAAAAAAAAATGAAGCTGAATACCTGCTGAAATAGATTCTAATACGACCTTAGATCATTTATTCTCATCTGAATTATCGCAAAGCAATGAAAATAAACTTATCACGTGATGATTGATTTAGGTCATCACTATCTTTTTCTTGTTTGAATTCTCCAACAATCGTCATAAAAATGGGGTGAAACAGGGTTAACATAATACCCCTTTGGATTTCTCTCAACTCAATGACAAATATAGAATAATTTTCATTATTTCGTGCATTCTCGATAACTGAATTCAATAATAAAGTACTAACTTGTTTTCGAAAGTAAATATTAGTAGAATAATAAATAAATCATGTTCAAAAGACGCATATACACTAGTGGAGCAATTGCACTAATTAAGTTCGGCATTGAAAGCCAACTACATATATTCGAGGTTCGTAAATCTGAAATTTCAATCTTTAATTAGTTGAATTGAAATTTCAATCTTTAATTACGTGAATGTAATAAAATTATTTGTTTTATAGGATATATGCACAGACCCAAGTCCAATGAAGTATCCAAAGTGCATCGAATATAATGGAAACCTCGATGGAAAAATAAAACTCGCTTCCAGAGTGGTTCACCAAATATCCTCCACAAAAATCAGTTTTATATTCGGTATTCGAACCAGTGATTAACTTTTAGTACAAGGTGTTGCTTAATGAATTCAATATTATATTATATACCATTTATTAGGCATGATTGTTTCACGAAAGTGCTTTTGACAAATAGTGCAATAACCTCGGCAATAACTAAGTACATAGTAATAATACTAATAAAAGTAATAACTAAGAAATGTTTTTGCGCAAGTAAAAGCCATGTCAAAATATCCTTCCATCGATATGTGAAATTGATTATATGAAAAGATTATAGAAGAGAAAGCTAGGAAACGCCCTCACATCTCTAGTACTAAAAGCTGACTACATTTTGGCCTGTTTGCCACATTTGACAATGAGATGGCGCTGTTCGTTCATACAGAAAACTGATTGATAACAGTTTTCTGTTTTATAATTGAGGGGCACGAAATACGAATTCTATTACTTGTATTGAATTCCAATATCAGCTTTATGAGACCAGAGAACAAACATTCTGAGCGACAGAATAAAAGTATGGTTTTGTTTTGTGATCAGGATGTCAGTTTTCATCTGAATTTCTTTGGAATCAATTGATATCAATGAAATACGCTGCCGGATGTTCTTTATTTTCATTTGAAATTGAAATCTCGCTGTTGCAGACGTGTTGACCCATTAACCTGGCAGAAATCAGGGGGTTTTTCTTAATCAGACAGTTTGAAGATGATAACAAGGCATTTTTTTAAATATCTCCTTGCCTGTACCTCTAATCGTTTTTTTATTCATTATGCGAGTTGTAGGTAATAAAATTCTATACAACTTTTGTTTGCAGCAATATTATTTCGAGCTAGGGGGTGATAAGAGCGAGGAGCTTAGCCACACATGGGAAAGGTCAAGGTAGAAACCCAGTATAATGTACATATATTCAGCGCCATATTATATTATCTCAAGAACGTTCAAACGTAGAAAACATTGCTTCGGGCGAAATTTCTAGTAAATGTTATGCTCTACAACTTCAATAATGAATGCGATAACAATCTGAAGTTAAGGAGAGGAGATAATTAAAAAAAACTTATTTTTGTGATCTTTATGGTCAATTTTTATTGTTTCGGCTTGCTGAAACTGTCAGATTATATTTATTCAGTTATTCTTGAATTAATAGCTTCAAAATAATGAAAAAAAAAAAAACACCGGGCTCGAGAATGAATTCCCCATGACGTTTTTTTTGCGTTTGGCGCCCTCCGACGCACCCTCCCACACATTTTCGTCACGCTTAAATTATCAGATCAAGATATATACTTTTCAACATGTAATTAACGACATACAGTGCGCAAAAACATTAATGCACATTCTGAAAATCTTAATTTTAATGAAAGTTAACTCTACATTGACTTTATAACTTATTTTTTATGTTCTCTCGGGAAAGTTTTGAACGAAACAAGACACATTAAATGGAAGAAATATTCAGGATGTCACCGAATCTTATGTGAAAGAAGAGAAATGAACAATTTTCAAAATACTGAAATGCTGATAAGTGATTTAATACTTGGTATTTTCACCCCTTGCGTTAATTACAGCTCGGCAACGACGGTTCATACTCAAAATGAGTGATCTTAAAATGTTCTGATCTAATCCTTGCCAGATTTCTCCGAGTTGGATTCCTAAGTCATTAAGAGTAGCTGGATGATTTTCTGAACTTCTCAGCCTTCTATTGAGGTTGTCCCAAACCTGCTCAATCGGATTGAGATTTGGACTTCTTGCTGGCCATTCCATTCGAGAGACTTCAACCTCTTCAAGGTACTCCTGAACGATGCGCGCACGATGAGGTCTGGCATTATCGTCCATAAAAATGAAATTTCCACCGATGTATGGGGCAAATGCCACTACATGCTCTTCAAGAATGTTCCTTATATACTTATCAGCATTCATAGCTCCATTATCAACGACCACTAGGTCTGTGCGAGCAGATATTCCACCCCATACCATAATCGATCCTTCCCCGAAACCAGTAGTATTCAGGAAATTGCACTGAGCATATCTTTCATGTGGACGTCTGTATACAAGGGAACGTCGATCACAATGGTAAAGGCAAAATCTAGACTCATCTGTGAAGAGAACTCTTTCCCAATCGGCCTCTTCCCAATGGATATGCTCTCTCGCAAAATCCAAACGAGCCCTTCGATGGGCTGGGGTAAGAGCTGGGCCTCTTGCCGCGACACGAAGCCTTAAATCATATTCTCTGAGGCGATTTCTTATTGTCTAAGTGCTTATTTGCACCTCATGAGTTTGCTCAAGCTGAATTTGAAAGAGGCGAGCGGTTGCAAACCGTTGTCTCAACGAAGAAACTCTCAAGTAACGAAGAATGTGATCACGCCTAACATATCGTCGGGTGGTATGCATCTGAATTTATCCTCATTACTCTCAAGTAACGTTCTTGAATTGCAGTTGTTACCCGTGGTCTACCCTGTCCTGGTCTTCCGACATTAATACCTGTCTCCCTGAATCGCTGGAACATTCTGGACACACTTTTATGGGAAACTCCAAACCTTTCTGCCCTTTCTGCAATTCTTGTGTATGTCCACCCTTATTCTCGCAAAACTACCGCTTGGGCACATTCCTCTTGGGTCAAATTGCGTGTTTCGCGTTGCATAGCGATCGAGTGTAGAAAATCAAACGAAAGAAAAACTATTGATCACTAATATTGATCGAGATCAACTGATTTTAGAATGGAGCCAACACATTCAAAATCTGATAATATCATCTTTTTATTCCTGCTGGGAAAAAACATCTGTATTGAAGAAAACCGTTGAAAGTGAATAACATATGCATGCATAATTCTGATAAAAATAATTATCATTGAGAACACCTTCAGTTCAGTTCAATTTGAGATTTCCATAATGTGCGTTAATTTTTTTGCGCAGTGTATATCTTAATCGGACACGCTCGAGTATGTACGATGATCGTTTTTTTCCTATTCTGACAGGCTCTCCTTATTTCTGCTTCGAATGAGCCTAAGCGCGTACTTTTTGGATAACTGGTTTACATACTAGGAATTCGCGAAGATGGACCAATTTTCAGAGATTTCATTTCAACCTTGAATTTCGTAAAAATTTTCAAAAATTTGTATGTGATGAAAGTGAACCACATCTTCGTTTACATACCACAGCACCTCAATGTCCGGCCAATTTCAGAGACTTTATGAAAATTTCATTTCAACATTGGTTTTTAGTAAACATTTTGAAAAATAGGTGATATCTGATTAAATTGAACCCTCGAATTGAACAACACAAGAGTGATCTGACTTACACTAGTTGTTCACAGTTTTGATTGGCATTAACTGATTTTAGGGATTGATACAGTATATCCTGAAAACGCTTATACTGGCCTCCTGGTTTCCGAGCTCAATCTGTGAATTCGCCATACAGAGCTATTTTGGGTAGTCTTATGTCTTGCATCCTCAGAATGTGGCCGCTCCATCTGACTGGGGCCCTCGTTACTTGAGTCTCAATTGTTATACAACTCGCGCGCTGCAAGACTTCTGCACTTGAAACTTTGTGGAACCATCTAATATGCATTATTTGTCTTAGATGACGTTGTTGCGTTTGTTCAAGCTGTTTAATATGTCGCCTGTAGGGCGTCCAGCTTTCGCTTCCGTAAAGAAACGTTGGGAGGATCACTGCTTTGTAAACAGCTGTCTTGATCTTCAGATTGAGGTCGTGATTTTGAAACACTCTGTCCTTTAGCTTCCAGAATGCCCGTGATGCCGAATTGATACGGTTTTGTATTTCCGTGTCTAGGTTAGCCCTAGTATTTATGAAACTTCCCAAGTATTTGAACTGCTCGACCTGTTCTATATCTGTTTGAAGGCTTTCTGGCGGACTTACCAGGATTTTGGTTTTGTCAATATTGAGTCTAATGCCTAAAACTTCGTATATTTATGTTTATAAGTGTCCAACATTATCTGTAAAGGGTGGGCAAAATTCGTTGTCTACTGAGAGGATCTCGAGAGCTATAGCAGCTAGAAGAAAACGGATGACATATTTCCGAGCTCTTTTTCGGAGAAACAAGGAATGGTGAAAGTGAAAACCGCAGCCTCCTACGATACTTCGTTTTTGAATTTAACAAGCTCTCATAACTTTTTGGTCTTTGAAGTTACAAATCTGAAACTTGAACCTTTTACAGGTACTTTTTTTACGTAGGACGTAGAATTCACTGATGAGCTCAAAATATTTTTTCATTTCTAATCATTAGGTGAATGTTCATTGTTTTAAATGCAAACTTTCATTGAATTTGTTATTTTTGAATTGGAAAAAAACTTTTGTCAGTAGATACTACGTATGAAAGTGCCTAAGAAGGTTCAAGTTTCAGATCTGTAACTGCAAAGGCAAAAAAGTTATGAGAACTTTACGGAATCGTCAAAACCTCAATTTTTGTTTGTAACTCAAAATCTAAAAATGATAGGCTCATTCTGTTTTCAGATTTGGATTAGTCATGAAAGAAGAGCTATTGTTTATTCATTTATTGTTTATTCACACATGCATACATAGGTAAGTATACAAATATAAATATTTGTCGTCTAGACCACACGACCTGTCAAAAGAAAAGTAAAATATAATTAATAATACACCAACACACATACACAAACAAATCAAGATAGGAACTCTTCCAGGCTATATATTAAGCTAGAGCATGAGTCATTCGTTTTCTTCCAGCTGCTATAGTTCTCGAGATCCCCTCAGTAGACAACTAATTTTGCCCACCCTGTAGATCCTCTGA
This sequence comes from Coccinella septempunctata, assembly GCF_907165205.1. Lineage (NCBI taxonomy): Eukaryota > Metazoa > Arthropoda > Insecta > Coleoptera > Coccinellidae > Coccinella > Coccinella septempunctata. The sequence goes on along the minus strand of NC_058190.1, from coordinate 3,317,487 downwards.
TCTGATCTGATAGCGATAAGTGCGCCGTCGTCTGCATATTGAAGTTCCGTGATGAACTTCATACGGGATTTTGCTCTGAGGCGCTTCAGGTTTAATAGGCCTCCATCAAATCTGAATCTTATTCCAACACCTTTAACAGGCATACTCATGTCAGCAATTATCGAGACAGCTATGGCGAAAATAATGAACAGTAAAGGCGCTAACACGCAGCCTTGTTTTATTCCAGAGTTGGTTAAGAAATAGTCGGTTGTAGAGCCATTATGCTGTATTCTAGCGGAGTTGTTGGTATGAAGCTTTTACTGGCTTTTACACACTGCTAAGAATTTTTCGGGTACTCCAAGGCGTCCCATGAATGAGGAAAACCTAGTAGAATACTCTTACTAGGTTACTTATGAAGACATCAAGATAAAAAAATCCATTTTTAGGAATTACATCCTTTAATTTGCGATTCTTCGAACTTGGTATATGAGAGGTAAAAAATAATCAAATGTTTCAAGGAAGGTAAATATGTATGTGGTTTTGATTGAAATAATGCAAGTTTTCCGATATATACTCATCATCAACGATTCTCAAATGTCCTTCAATAGAGATTTATTTGGAATGTCATGGAAGTTATGAGAGAATTCACAGTGGACATTATAATAAGGACAATGAAAAGAACAATATCCCATTAACAATTTCCATTCGAATTTAATCTCGAATTTAATGAATGTTCCACAATTTTTATATTGGGGGCTTAGTTTCTTTACCGGAAAATAAAAAAAAAAGAACATTGAAAAGAGAGCACAATTTTGGCATCCAAAAGTTGCCTTTGCTAATGAGAAAAACCTAGTAAGATTCACTTAATGGGTTGCTTAGACATCCAAGGCAAACAAAAACCATTTTGAGGAATTAAATCCTAAACTGCGCGATTTTTTGACCTTAAATAGGTAGAAGGAATAATTAAATGATTCAGAAAAGGTGAATATGTAAACATCTATCATATGGTTTGGATTAAAAATAATGCTAACAAGGTTTTTATCATCAATAATTCTCACATGTCCTTCAATTGGGATTTATTTGGAAATAAGTACCTAGGTATCCCAATTGTTTACAAATTGATAGTGTGAATTCGTTCGTTAACAAACGAACAAAATGCAAAGATTCGGTATGAATAATAGCTTAAATAGTTTCCTTTGGAATGGAACATGCCATAAAACGCTCTTAAGTTGTGGTATTCATTCACATTCAACATAATAATACAATGAAAAGAAAAAGATCTAATTATCACTTTTGAGTGAAGACCTAACCTCGAAATTAAACGTCAAAAACAAATCATTCTTACCTTCTGCATTTTTGAATGAGGAATTTCCACTAGCGAATTTTTATCAGAGTAACATATTCATCAGTTTTTTCAACTCTTTTTATTTCCGTTTATTCCTATTATATCAAGCTCACAACTCACAACATTATTCCGACTTTCCGCTTACGAACACTGAAAATCTGATAGGGACACGGTATAATTCGGACAGAAACTCTGCTCTACTTCGGGGGAGATCGTTTCCTTTGTTTATTTTCACCGTGAGCGCGCTTTTATACAGGGGGAAATGATAATGAACGTTTTAGATTTTGTTCTTCGAACTTCTGTTTTTTGATATTTGAATCATTGTAGATGACGAATTTGGCGAAGTATGGAATCATGGAATAAATGAACCTATTTCAATGGAATGAATCACATTGATCGATTCATCTTTCATCTGATGCGGCAACCCACAATACTCATGTGTAATGTGAATAGACGCAAGTAAGGGGCAGAGTTCAACTATAACAATAAAAGTTTATGATTATCGAGGGCAACCTTTGAATAATATACTTTGACTACTCAATAGCAAAGACGGCAGGTTACAAGATACTGTACCTATATGCCATACGTGTCTCTGATGATAAATTCAAGTTAATCTGACAGTTTGCGTGGTGGACACGGACGAGTTGAAAATGGTTAAAAAAATTGTTTCGGGCTTGTCAGATTTTTAGAGGATATATCAATTGGACCCAAAGGAAGCTACTTTTCAAGGGACTGACATTTCGGACGTGACGTAAGGTCACTGCAGTCCTTTGAAAATGCAAAAAAAATCGTTACTTGTACAGGCTGGGCAAAATTGGTGATACCCGAACAACAAAACTTTTTAACACGACGAGATAGAGGAAAATGAATGTGTCATTCATGTCTTCTTTTTTCGATAAACTAATAATGCCATCAACTGCGTTCCTCTTCTTTTGTTTTTGAGTTATAGCCCAAAATTCAAATTTGATCTATTTCAACTTTGGTCATTATCTCCGTCTCTGTTTATTGTGCTAAGATGTTGAAATGAAAATATCGTCTCCTCAGGGCAACAGTGGGACAAGTTCATACAGTTGGTTAACCTGGGTGTTAGAGACGTGTTGACCCATTAATCTGACACTAATCCGAGGGGGTTATCTCAATCTGACAATTTGAAGATGACAACAAGGCATTATTTTTAATCTCCCTTCCTGTACCTCTAATCGTTTCTGTATTCATTATGAAAGTTGTAGATAATAAAATTCTAAACAACTTTTGTCTGAAGCAATTTTACATACTCTCAACCGATTTCGAATAAGAGGGCGATAAGGACGAGGACAACACATTCGAAAGGCCAAGGTCAATGAACCATATAACTCAAATACGTTCAAACGTAGAAAAAATTGCTTCGGACAAAATTTGTATAAAATATCATGCTCTTCAACTTTTATGATGAATACGAAAACAATTGGAATCCCAGGAGATGAGATAATTTAAGAAAATACTGATTTTTTGTCCTTTATGGCCAATTTTTATTGTTTCCGCTTGCTGAAACTGTCAGATTATATTATTTCCGTTATTCTTGAATCATTACCTTCGAAATAAGAAAAAAAGTCAACGCGCTGGAGAATGTACCTAGACGTGACTTTTTTTTGCATGTTTGGCGCCTTCCCACACATTTTCGTCACGCTTAAATTATCAGATTAAGAGAATATATACTTTTCAACATAATTAATTAACCACATATATCTTAAGCTGACGAGCTCGAGTATGGACAATGATCTTTTTTTTACTATTCTGACTGGCTGTCCTAGACAATGAGCTATTTTCCTAAATTTCAAAATATATGTCATTAAAATCCTCATAACTTCAATGAATAACGTATCCAAAAGTCTATTTTTAAAAAGAACTTATTTCTTTTTAGGGTTGCCAATGATAATTAAAGGACAACTCAATAGAAAGGATATCGTTTTTATTTGTACAAAGAACGAGCAAATGAATCTATTTAACGCTAGACATCAACTAACTACTATTCAAATTATGAAAAACGGAAAGAGTCACAATCGGTGGTCACGCCTTGTGTCGTCTTCCAGGAATCCTAGGTTTCGGGTTCCGATGCGATTTCGTGCTTCTTGTGGGAAACGGTCTCGTAACAATATCTATATATATTTTTCTCGAATTTTAACATATTGCATTTCTCTGTATTCATTTTCGAAAATTCCGATTCCAGAAGTGCTCTCTTATGAACATTCTACGTCATTTTCACAATCCGGCAACGCCCATCGAGTCAATAATGGTAATTAAGATGTCTACAACATGGTAATGAAAGTTTTCTGATCACCATAGACAATGAACAGCAAGTTTTGTGATAAAATTTGACAAGAAAAACAAACAATGACACAAAATGTCATCGGTTTTGGGAAGGTGTAGACACAGATAACAGAAACAATTTTTTGTAATCTATGGATATAAAATTCTATATCTTTTGATCGGTTTCTTTGTTGTCGAATTGATAAAAGTTACTAGATTTTAGTAAAGGCATTCTACGTCACAAGCTTTTACATATTCGAATGTTCATCTAAGTTTCGAAGTGTGTATTTCTGAAATTTCTGAATTTTGAAGCGAATCTTTTACGTGTTGGATAACCTATGGAAAAGGATTTCCAAAAATAATCCTGAATTCGATTTTGGAAATTTAGGAAACTTGCCCATTCTCCCTATATAGGGGACGATGGGGTAATTCAGGACGCGGGGTAAAAGCGGACACAGGGATATCTACTAGATCCTTCTCCATGCGCTCAGTTGTCATGACCAAGTTATCTAGTTTCAATCATCTTTAGTGCAAAGAAAACAGTTACTACCGGTGCTCGTTCATAGTTTTCAAGATAATTCATTTCGAAATTTTTTTGTAACTTGCTTGTGGTTTATATAGAAAAAGTGATGTCGAATAGTAAATAATTTCTATCGATTGCTTTGTTTCAATAGAGGTGATGCTCAAATAACATTCAACAAAATATTGTACCAGTCTCAAATTTTTGTTTTATTATTTTTGAAATGCCATTTGGGGTAATTGCGAACAAGGCAATCACCCCAGATATAGTGAATAAATAAAAACAATAATAATTATTGTTTGTTCACAGATGTTTCGAAAATATATGTGAAAGACGTTCAAAAATAATTTTGCAACAGAAGAAAATGGACTCAATCTGCCTTTTCTGCCTTTTTTCGGAATCAATATTTCTATTCAGAAACCCAGGCAATAATCCCAATATAACTTCTCTAAATAATAATTATAATACTTTGTTGGACAACGTGAGATAACAAGAAACATAAGAAACTAAACTTGTTTTGACTTTGCAGTAGTGACAAAGTAGTTTCGTAATTCAGTCTAGATTTTTTGGATTCGCCAATAGTTTCACAGTAGCGACAATCCTTTTTAGAATTTTACGCCAATAATTTTTCTCTACATCTAAAATGTCTAAAACAATGGTGTGTGCACTTGTCACTTTTTGCAAGCATCAACATTTCAGAAAATCGGGGATATGGGATCAGTTTCGTGGTGGCGCCACCATGTCATTTGCTTCGTTCTATCCTTGTTCTACCAAAGGAAGTCCAATGATCTCTCGTTTGTTTTTGTTTTGCGTTCATATAGATATCGAATATCGATCAACGAGTTCAAAATATGAACTGGCCCATTTTGTCAGCTGTTAAGGATTATTTGTGATTTACACTTTCATTTTATTTGTAAAAACAAATCTGTCAATATTTTCAACACTATCGAATAAGGGTTCGAAGGAGTATTTACTATTTTTCTTCAAGATAATTTCCGTTTGACAAATTGAATTCGTGAGGGGGATAATTCAATATGATATTAATAAAACACAGTTGATTGGTCAAATATCCAATATATTCAGTTGACGGAAAGGGAATTTTCATTATATCTACTCAGGAATATTTCAAGTAACAGAATCGAATAGATTTATGTATTTCTTATTCTCAATACATGCTCACAATTCACATTACGTATTTCCAATACAGTTTCTTTGAAACATTTCTGAAGTTTCCATAAAACTTAGCTATATCGGTCCCGAATGTTCGTTCATCTCATTTGGTTCTGCTTCAAATTCCAACAACACCGAATTCTTAGCTGTAGTTCTTGATTGTCCATAGAGAAAACTGAACGACATGTTGAATAAATGAATGTTCTACATCCCTTTCTCGAAACTAATACATTTTCACACACCAATAATTGTTTATAAATAGAACATATTCGTGAGTCGTAGGAAGTATTCAAATTATTTTCAAATATCAATTGACAATGCTCTGTCAAACTCCAAACAGCGCTACCTACAGTGAGAAAAACGAAACTGATCCCATATCCCCACGAAATTAAAAACAAAATCGAATCAGTGAATACACCAGAGTTTTAGACATCTTATCTATATACATCTAACTGACATATTCATTATGTGTCAATGCGTCCAACATTCATGCATCCTCGTCTGAATGCAGATATGTGTTCATTTGAACATTCATGTTCTTTCAGTACCTTTGCCATATTTCTCAAGTAACTGAAACCAGTTGCCAGTTTTGTGGTTTTTTAGAATAGTTTGCAAACTATATTCAAGTATATTCAATATTTATTTTCGAAATATCCCCAATATAACAGGGTTTATTAATTATATGCTATTCAATCATTTTATCAGTGTTTTCTACCGGCCATGAAGCTATGTCATGAGAAAAGGTTTTATTATTTGGTTCATTAATTGATGGTACACTCAGAGCAAAACAATAATAATGCTGGGGGTGTCACGTACGGAATTTTCATTTTCTCGTCTCTTTTCCTTCAACTGCGTTTTGGTACTCCATGGGTTCAAATTTTCATTTCCCTGTTTCGAAACATAGAGTTAGATTCAGCAGCCATTAAAAATGAAGATAGGAAATTCTTCTTTTTTGCACACTGCTTCTCTCGTTGCCTCCGTTTTCTTCGCTTTTCAGCAGCTGATTCATGCTTTCTATTCATATTTACTCTCACTCACACACTCAAAAATGTTAAAAAATATGGGAAAAAGTTCGCATGAATTTGTAGCCCAAAGCACAGTCCCGATAGTGGGCGAAGCGAATTCCATATGCCTCATAGACTATATGTTATTATAAATCTATGATATGCCTGCAATTAGGGACTTCACTGTTGTCGGAAATAAAAATAAGCCCTATTTCTTCTGGGAATAGATATCATAAAATATGAGAGAGAAAGTAGGGCTAGAAATTGTAATGCGAATGATTGGTAAAAATTACCAGATGTAGGATTGGAACAGCGTCGTAAAAACGAATAAGAAATCACGATCAGGGTCGGGTGTGGTGCAATTTTTGAGATTTGTAATAAAATTATGATAAACCATTTTTTCCCATGAAAACGGGGATTTTTCGGAGAACTGGGGGGCCTATAGTTGGAGGCCACAAACGGATAAGAAAGCAGGGTCGGGTGGAGTTCAATTCTTATGATCTGTAATGTAATTCTGACAACTTTTTTTTTGGTCTGACGGAAACGGATATTTTTCGGAGAGCTGGGGGGCTCTTCTTTAGTTGGGGGCCCTAAGCGCGCGCTTAGTGCGCTTCTGGGATAATCCGGCACTGAGTCCAAGAGGCCAGTACAAACGGTTTAAGGATATACTACATGCAATCCCTAAAATCAGTTAATGCCAATCATAACTGGGAACAACAAGCGTTAGATAGATCACAGTGGAGATCTACGGTACACAGTTATAATGGAGACTCGAGAAGAATACAGCGGTGGCTAGATCCGGTTGGTGACTACAGAGACTACAGAGTTTGTCTGTGGTGACTATCCATGCCCAGAGTGTGGATCACAGAACACTAATATACAAGAAGTGAAATGTCCTAAGAAATCTGAGGCAACACCAAATGTCATTTACTATATGCCGCCATATTTGGTTGTGGAAGTAGATATTGAATGGCGGGAATTTTGAATTTACAGGCGTACTATTCCCATATACATTGTTTTCAACTTCATTGTAAATTTACAACTTCTACCATTCATATTGAAAACAGATTTGGAATTCATGATAGAAGCTGTAAATTTACATTACATAAGAAATAACATCAAGGTAGGAGAAAGTTATTTATTTTTCGTAAAAATTCTATAAATAGTATTTTCCAGAGGAGCACATTTCTTTATCAGTCAGCAAAATGCAAATACATATTGAGGATGAAATATATCAAACAATATGGTATTTGAGAAGAAATAGAATTATTGATCGTAAAACCTGTTCCCCATATAAAATCTCAGTATAAGCAGAGGAAATGGAAATCAAGTAACATCCACATATAGTATGATACAAAATAACCAAGATAAAAATCTCAGCAAAAATTTGTCCCTATAAATGTGTAGTTATATTGAATTTATTCACATAATGAGCTATTTAAAATATCGCGCCGGCTCTTTCATTGTGATAAATTTTCTTGTTCCCTTGTTCATCTCGAAATTGAAATAATATCTAAAACAGAAAAAAGAGAATGAAGATAGAGAAAGCTTAGTAAATAACATAGTAACAAAGTGATTGATGTAGAATTGGAATGATAAGAAATTCAGAGATCAAAAATATCTCAACCTACCTGATCACGAGTATCAGAATAGATGAAAATAATATTCAACATTCGGTCGTTCGTAAGTTACATCTCCTTGAATCTGCACTTGAATCTCCTAAATAATCCGCCCCGTTATGTTGTAGGGAAGTAACTTTTCAGTTAAATAATGAAATGTAAATATTAAAAAATTTAAAACATGGTTTTTGAAACGTCAGCAGGTTCCCTAATAGCACAAAGTAGTCCTATGGACATCCATAGGACGTCCTCTTCGGACATTACGGACATCCATGGGACGTCCATTTCTGGTACAATGGACGTTCTATGGCCATCCGAGGGACGTACAAATGTCACAACTTTGAACCGAATTTGGACGTCCATCGCGGACGTCTCATGGATATCCCGTTGGGAACATCATTAGCTATCTCAACGGTACAAACATTTACCACGACGTTGGCTATCCTATCTATTAGAATTTTAATGTCCTAGAACCCAATGTCTTACACTCAGACGCAGATGTTATTTTTTCTGTGTGTTTCTCATTTTCATCCATACTTACTAGAAAGTTTTTACACTAGGCCCGGATTCGAACTCGCGAGTACGTGGGGACATCGCATTACTGAGTCTTCGCTGCAACAGTCCTAGCTACCGAGACTATACGATATACCTACTTGTAGGAACATATACATTATATTGTTAACTGATTTATGGAATAGTAGTCGATTAATACAGAAATACCATATAATAAAAACTGAAGTCTTAAAACTCAAACATAGATTATTTTATAATAATAATTACTCAAGTATTTAGTCTTCGTTCATCATAACGTTATACATAATATAATATTCATAAGATATTCATATACTACAAAGCGGAAAAATGGAGTTTAGTGAAAAATAATATTAAATTTTGGTGTTCATTGATATACATGTATGTATTATTTGGTCCATATTACGGACTCCTAGTGAATATCCGGTATGGATATTCAAAAGATGTCCCTACCGGATATCCACTAGGTATCCGTGATGGACGTTATACGGACCATGTAATGTGTATATGTAATTTGGTCCATATTACGTCCATTACGGACTCCTAGTGAATATCCGGTATGGACATTCAAAAGATGTCCCTACCGGATATCCACTAGGTGTCCGTGATGGACGTTATACGGACCATGTAACATATACATGTTATTTGGTCCATATTAAGTCCCTTACGGACTCCTACCTAGTGAATTTCCAGTATGGACATTCAAAAGATGTCCCTACCGGATATCCAATAGGTGTCCGTCATGGACGTTATACGGACCATGTAATATATACTAATGTTATTTGGTCCATATTACATCCATTACGGACTCCTAGTGAATATCCGGTGAGGACATTCAAAAGATGTCCCTACCGGATATCCACTAGGTGTACGTGATGGACGTTATACGGACCATGTAATATATATGTATAAGTTATATGGTCCGTAATATGTTCATCACGGAGAACTAATGGATATCCAGTAAGGACTATTTTTGACATTGCCTGTATTAAGTCGGTCAGGAACTATTTTGGAACTATATGATATATATATATATAGTCCGTATTATGTCTATCACGGGCATCCAATGGATATCCGATACGGACATTGTACATGAATCGGACTAACAATGGATATATATCGTGGACGTCCTAAAACTGTCCGGAAACGGACGTCCAAAGGACATACAAATCAAGTCCATGGACGTTCCGACGTTAAATGGACATGAATTGTACGTCCCATGGACGTTGTGTGCTATTAGGGTTGTCAGCCAAAAGAATTAGGTTAATTTGGTTTTGACTGCAGCTGTCACCTCAACCGGAAATTCATGTCGGCCATATTTGGTTTTAGATTGGACCATAGAAGAGGGAGTTTCACCCCCTTGGTGTGGATGAAGGATCTGTTGGTCACGGTTGGGTCTCTTCAGTCACAGGAAGCCACACAGTCGCAAGCATCCCTAAGAAATTATAAGTTTGTTTCTAAGTCTATTTGTAAATTTATTATTATGTAGATGTATAACGCATCGAGTTCCGTCATGATTCATTTGAAAAGTGCCCGATTTCAAAATTAAATAACAGGCTTTCGAATGAAAAAGTTCTATGAAAATTGGAAGTGTTGCTTCCCGAAAAATCACCTTGGCTTGCATCCATTCAACTGCACGTAAGTAGAGACTGAACTGTCACTTCATTTCAACCCAGTACAGGCTTCGGGAGCTGAAAACTTGAAAGTACTGATCAACGATTAACTAAACAACTAAAAGCTGTTTCCTGCATATGAAAGTTTCGTAAGTAACGTCGAAAGTTTCCATGTGTTAGAGCCATTAGGCGCACCCCCCTGTACTCCACACATATTAAAAAAGTTTTGTCGTGACGAAGTAAAAGCGTTGGTTTCACTCGAAAAAATGAAAAGGGTAAAGATCCCGATGACTCACTACCAAACGGCCAACGAAAACCGCATCGGTCACGTCACCGATTAATTAAAATATTTCGACACGCTTTAAGTCCGCCGCAATTACAAAACTTACTGTTGCTTTCCCGACGAACGGAACCGGAAGGGAAATGTTTGAGCGGATTCCAGCGAAATCGTATATTTTCACGAGCAGTGCGGGAACGCGTCTGCTATCCAGTGAGCGAGGGCAGAATCGATAAGACGGACGCCTAGCGCCAGTCTACAGGCGACGTGCGTCGTGACGGCAACACGTTATCGGTCGAAATATAACCTGCAAAAGACCAAGCGATATTTCGCGAAAATGACAATTAGCCGGAGATGGAATATTCAGTACCATCGCTCTGATCTAAGTGAAAGATAGATCGTAGATCTGCTATCTGATGATGTGCTGTTATAACCGTCAAAAGTTCTTAGTAGTTTTTAGTGGAGACTGATAGAAAACCGAAAAACACCTCATAAAGGTTAAAAATATGAATCCGTCTGATTACTGTGATATTTCCTTCAGTAAGTAGGAATTTGATGAAGCCTTAACAGTATATCCCCCTTTTTATATCATAGTTTCCAACTATCGACTCATACGCCGGTGTTATCTCAAAAATACTCGAGTTAAGCTTTACATTTCGATAGGTTATCGTCTGATATATCTTCATTTCCTGTCACATCATCTTATATTGAGAAAAATGAATCATTTTCCTTTTGCCATCAGAGATAGATAGGTAGAATAGGAACAACTACTTATTCCTTTACGAATTCGTAATGTGTTTGCTCATATGAAAAAAAGTAGACGTTCCAAATTCTCTCATATTACGAAAATGTGGGATGAACACGTTGGACAAAGTTCAAGAAACAAATTCTCCAATTTGACTCGGCGTAAGTGTGAAAATTTTGTTTTGTGCTCAATTTTGCTCTCTGTGTAGAGAGCAGTACACGCATTTCCTTCCTAGATTTACGCATTGCGTACGATCTACGATGGGACGGAAGTTTTGGCAAAAAGGACAGGAGTAATTTTAAATATTAGGAGTAAAGCATGTTTGTCGACATGAATGAATATGTGTATTCATTCATTTTCGAAGTTAAACTGTTCAATTCACACTTTGGATGCCAAGAATGAGTGGGTTTGCATCTTCGACTCGGACTGTCAAAGCTAAAGTAAATAGGCGATAATCTAGGTGATGTAATGTTGATGTTTACAGGGTGTTTCATAGTTAGTGTACAGGTTGGGCATAACTCGTTGTCTACTGAGGGGATCTCGAGAACTACAGCAGCTAGAAGAAAACGGATGACACATTCTCGAGCTCTTTTTTCCTGACTAATCTGAATCTGACAACAGAACCGGCCTATCATTTTTAGATTTTGAGTTATACGGAGAAATTCAGTTTTGACGATTTCGAAAAGTTCTCATAAATTTTGTGTCCTTGGAAGTTACAGATCAGAAACTTGAACCTTCTCAGGCACTTTTACACGTAAAATCTACTGACGAAAAATTTTTTTCCAATTCAAAAATAACAGATTCAATAGAAATTTTCATTTGAAAAAACGAAAGTTCGCCTAATGATTCGAAGTTAAAAAATATTTTGTACTACATGGATCCTACGTGAAGTGCCTCTGGAAGGTTCAACTTTCAGTTCTGTACCTAACTAATGTTATGAGTAATTTTCTGCTAATAACTCAAAAACGAAGAATTGTAGGAGGCTAAGATTTTCACAATGCTTTGTTCCTCTGAAAAAAAGCTCGGAAATGTGTCATCAGTTTTCTTTTAGCTGCTATAGTACTCGAGATCCTCTCAGTAGACAACGAATTTTGCCCAACCTGTACAGGGTGGACAAAATTCGATTGGATTGAATGACAGCTCTGTAACCGTAAGAGCTAGGGAAAAATGGATGTCACGTTTTCGACCTCGATTTTCAAAGGATGAATAATGGCCAAAACCGCATCCCTCTGTCTTCTTTTGTTTTCAAGTTATAAGTGAAAACTCATTTTTCAACTTTAAGTGATATCGAAAATCAAATGTAACATTCTACAGAAACTTTTTCATGTAGACTGCAGTGGCGTATCGATTAAAATTCATTCTGAGAGGATTCTGCGTTTCCTGATATAGACTCCGAAACGTTACAATATAAAATTTTAATTTCAAAGTTATTCATTTTCAGTTCATTGTCAGGCAACAATTTTTTCTACTTGATTTGCTCCTGATAAATTAGTGCAAGAATTTACGCAGGAGCAAATCGTGTAATCAAATTTTTCAATTGATTTTTTTTTAGGAGACTGGGATTTTCCACTATATTGCAGGTTTGTATTCTGTTTTCCTCATCGAAAAAATATTGTTCTTTCTCCGAACTTCAATCACCAAATTTTATTCTTAACTAAACTTAAACTCCTGATGTGAAGAAAAACAAAGTTGAACCTTTTCTGAAACCCTGTATAAAGGCCTTATTATGCTACAGACAGAAGGATAATGAGTCCTTTAAAAATTTTAATACATAAATAATCAATATAGGCTTATAACATTGGGGCATTTGATAACTTATTTCCTGAAACTCACTCAAAATCTCCTAAACAAAATCAATTAAAAAAGTGAAATAAACGATTTGCTCCTGTGTAAATTCTTGCACTAACTTGTCAGAAGAAAATCAACTAGAAAAAATTGTTGCCTGACAATGAACTGAAAATAAAGAATGTTGAAATTATAATTTTATATTGTAACGTTTCGGAGTCTGTATCAGACTCCTTCATCAGACGAAAATCAATTTTCGAAAATTTTCTGAATAGTATCTTTTGTTTGACATTAATTGTCAATATAAAATTATAATTTCAAAGTTCTTTATTTTCAGTTCATTGTCAGCAACAATTTTTTCTAGTTGATTTGCTCCTGACAAATTAGTGCTAGAATTTACGTTTATTTCACTTTTTTAATTGATTTTGTTTCAGAGATTGGGAGTGAAAACCCTAAAAATTTTCAAAAAATGCAGTGGCGTAGTCAAAGATTTTTTCTTCAGCCTACGCCACTTCAGTGATATACTAGTTACATTAATTTTCTAAAATATACTTAAACCCTATGATGTTTTTACATATTCCACACCCATGTTCTTTTTTGATTCAGAGTATACAGGGCGAGTCCCTGACTCGTACAGATATTTTTAAAGTAGATATTCTTGAGGTCGAAAGAAGCACTTTTTTCCTTTACCATTTTTCCGAATCCTTTAAAAGATATAGGCTGTTGAAAAACCATAGAAAATTTTATTTTTAGTTCTCTCTCACAAACGGTTTCATCGAATGAAATAAATTTCGGAATATCGTTTTTCATTTAGTTTGATTAATTTTCTTCGAATACAAGATATCACCCAGGTCTTCCAGTTTTCTCATTATGACCATTTTACGTACCATAAAAATACCACTCTTGAAACTATGTTGGGCGCTATCTAATGAATATTTGAACGTTTTGTGAAATGAAAGTATTATCCATATTTTCTCGACTTCTCGTATAATGCGCCGTTTTCGAGTAATTTGATGTTCAAAACTAAAAAATATCTGTGAAATTCGGAAAACTGGGTAATTTGGCTGAATGCAACTCTGTTTGAAAGATCCATAGATGTGTAGTGTCATAGATTTTGCAGGGAATGAGCTGTTATTAGCAGTGGGAAAAAACTTATCTCCTGATTCGACCATGAGGTTTCGTTTAGGATGTTCGCTCGTTCGATATTTACGTGGTAATGAAAATGGAAACTTGGGATCGCCGAATTGTTCTCAGTATTTTTTAGTAACCTACACGATTTTATGAAATGGCTCATTTCCATACCAACTGACAGAAGAGACTTAGGACATAAGTGTAAAAAATAGAATAATATGTACTTCAAAATCTCACCAATAAAATTCGTCTAAATTATTCACGAATTTTCACACAATGGACATCACAATCTTCTTGTTCGACCATTCCAACAATCGTCATAAAAATGGGATGAAATGATCATAGTACTTTTTCAACATAACTACCACACCTTTTTTTTTTGTATCTGTTTATATTTTTTTTTCTTTGTAAAATGGTAGTACCGTAAATAAATAAATAAATAAATAAATAAATAAGCACCTTCAAGAAACTGCCTCGATTTTCTACATTTTTTTCACCCTAAATTGTACGATACAACAATTATGATTCTCTCAAAATTGCCTTAAGCATCTAATCGCATGAACTTGGTATTGAAGCATTCATTGTCCAGCCATATGTTTATGTTCTGTTTAGTTTTGGCGATGCCGGAGTCACCTTCCACAGTACCGTACTTGAAATTCAATGAAATTTCTTCGAACTTGTAGGGGTTGTATCTCAGCCATCTTGGATATTTTATATATACAATTTTTGGTTAAACGACTTATTTTGATGAGTTCTTCCATCTGTCATAAAAAAGCCTCACCTTTGAAAACACCCTGTACACTAGTATCACAGCCTTTTCAAACACCTTCAATAATAAAGACCACCAACTTGTAAAAGTTTCGGTAAAAGTCTTCTCAGAACTTCTAGTCCATTCACGCACTGAAATTACTTATTATTCTCGATTATTTTCGTCCAGATAACCTACGCTACTGTCAGTTTAGCCTCTAATGACGTCATCAGCCTCCTGACGAATTGGTGATCTGCGCCTCCTTCTTGATTCTGAACTCCGAATGTATGTCAAATCGTTGATAGCGTAGCAATAGTTTTGGGAAATCTGCTGTTTATTTGCTTCTTAGAAAACCGTTCTCGAACAACAAAGCTTCTGAATAATAAAATGCGTTTTCGCCTCTTCCATCGCGTGACGGTAAAAGTGATTTAGGTGTATTGAAACTGGAAAAAGACACGACAACCTTTCCTTATAGCTGTAATAACAGACTGCCCAACAATTATCTTGGAATTTTTAGAGGCAAAGATCTGAAAGACGGACGTTTCATCGAAAACAATCTTTTATTGTTTGTTTGATTTCTAGAAAAGAAGGAACTCGTTCATGCTTCGAAATTTTAGGTCAAATGAAGGCAGAACCTGAATTAAAATCGACTCAAGTCCTGAAATGAACCCCTTATACCCTTCATCTTAACTTGACTCACAGAAATGTATAGGTTTTGCGATTGTTTCTTGAAAATTTGATAGAGACAAACGAATGCGAGGATTAAGGAGTTAGCCGAATTGGCAGGTGGTAATCAAAAAAAATGAATGCAGCAATTTTCACCAGTGGCTGATACAACAGAGGGTTGATATGAAAATGAAAAAATGAGACAGAAAGATGCTCTGGAAACAACCCTATTATGATGAGGATGCTCTAACCTCCAGCTACAAAAGGAAGCTTAAGGATATGTGGAAATCTCAGTAAAAACAAAATTTCTGTTACGAACAGCTTGGCTGTCTTCACAGTCACCTATAGACATAAAAAAATGCCCCCAGTTTCCCTGCTGATAACTTTCGTCGGACTTTTGAAAGCAGAATGATTTGGCTTTGTATCTGCAATGATAAATATAAACATTGAGAATGTGCTGAATCGGTGAGTGATTTTAATGACTTTACCCTTACGGCTTTCACACACTCCAGAGGAACATTCACATATCCCAAAAGGGTTGGTGGACGGGTTCGGGTCGCTCCTTGGCTATTTGCTGGTTGGAATCCAGATCCACCCATACTTCCTGTCGGAGCAGACGGTGTTCCTCTGCATTCCCCATGTACTTCCGTACAGATCTCGCCGTTCCGAGCAGTACCGCCTTCTGCATGACCATAAATATTTTCGTTCCAACTGAAGTTTCATCAAGTTCACTGGTAGTTTTCAGGCCTGTAGATGAAATGACAATAGGAATGGTCTTGATATCTTTCAGCTGCCACTGTCTCCTGGTTTATTCCTCTAGATCTCTGTATTTTGGAATTTTTTCTAGAAGATTGTTATTACATATTTGGAATCGCTGCGTCGATGAATAGTGCTCTGTTCCCATCCTTATTCAAGAAGATGAGGTCAGGTCTATTGTGAGTTATTTTCCGGTCTGTGAGACCGGTTCCAATACAGCATCCGGATGGTAATTGTAATAGGGAACCTTCTTTGACCTTAGAAGTTGGTATTTTATTGCCAATTCTTGGTGATAAATCTTGGAAACAGCATCACGTCCATTTTTGTACTTCGGGCTCGCGAACTTCTGACATCCTCCGGTGATGTGCTGGATAGTTTCATGTGTCGCATAGCCATAACGATAGCTACCGTCCACCACTGAGCCATTTTTGGCTATATATTCATGTAGTTCCCTGTCCCTGTTGGAATCACTTGATCTTGGGTGGCGAGGATAAAGACCTCGGTTTGGGGAAACAACCTTCCAGAAGTCAACCAATAGTTCGACGCAGATATGTCGACGTAATCATGGTTGACTTCGTTCTGGTGCCTTCCATGCAGAGGTTTGTTAATCAATTTCTGCATTTTGCTTTCTACAGAGTATTCGACGGTTTCCAAGTAGTCCTGTTGTAGCTTCATCGGAGTACTATCAGCAACACAAACTACTCGATGAAGTTCTGACGAAACAGCCTTGTTCAGGAAATATTTTCGAAGTCCTTCAATTTCTTGAGACATACGGTTGGACAAATCAACAATTCTCCTACCCCCAGGGTGTCGTGGCCGTTCTATTGAGCTTTTTGATGTTTATGATCTCGTTTATGATATTTTGTCAGCATTGTCATTATTTTACTCTGTAAGGCTGCTAAGTCGGTGGTGGTCCAAGAGATGAATGAGTAGCTCAGTGCTGAGCAAGCGTAGGTATTAATCGCTTTTATCAGATTCTTGCCAGTTCTCATTATCCTTCTCAATCTTCGAGTGAACTCCTCCGTTAATTCTTTCTTCATCTGGGTCTGATTGATTTTTCTTGCCTGTTTGATGCCTAAATACTTGTATTTTCTCCTTTTAATGCTTCAATTTCCGCACCTTGTTTGAGTTTATTAATTAATTTGCCTCTCGTTATATGTTATATTGAGAAGACGACATTTTTCCAGTCCAAATTTCTTGATATCTTCCGAGAATCCTTCCACCATTTTTAGCATCTGTTGCATTTGTTTTTTAGAAGATGCGACGAGTTTCATATCGTCCATGTAAAGGAGATGATTCAGTTTCATCATAGTTCTACTGCCGCTCTTGATGGCAAATCTGTTGTCCGTAGAATTCAATCTATGAGACAAAGGATTCAGGCCCATGCAGAACCACAGAGGGCTCAGCGAGTCTCCTTGGAAACTTCCACGTCTTATTGGAATAGGTCCTGTTGTAATGGAGCCATCTGCTGCTTTCATTTGAAGACTAGTCCGTTAGGTTGACACGGCGTTTTCCAGGAACTGAACAATATTTGGATCTATTTTGCAAATCCTCAAGATCCACAAGAGCCATTCGTATCGAAGGTGAAAAATTGTTGTACATGATCGTTATTTTCATTGAATTTTTCGAACAATATTATTCCCAATTTTCAATTCAATCCATGAAACCTCACTTTTATGTTCAAGTATCGAGATCCTGATTAAATATACAGAATGACCTAATCAGCCATGAAAATAAAGAAGGGAGGAGAACACTCTATGATTGCTCGATGGAAAAAGGAAAGCTTTTTTTATCTTCTAATTATAATAGGATTTTTGCGTATGTGCAATATTCACATGTTTTTTGTATTTTTTCAGGAAATTCTTTTTCGATAAATTGATTCATGAACATACAACAGATTTTCTTCAGTTGTTAAAATTACAAATAGGTAATAGAAAAAATGCATATGGTATATCTGCACCTCATGTATTGTAATATTTTTAACCTTTTTTCTGCTCTTTCGAGTTTGCTTCGAAAACAGTCTTTCCAATTTCTTTTCTAGTTTAATTTGTTTTTTCATTTTATTTGATCATTATTATTTTCCATCATAGTCCAAAGCATATTCTATTTCCCCAAAATTAAGTCTTATATACGCCACTGTTATCCACATCTCCTTTCGATGGTAAATCATATTATCCGGAACTGATATTATGTTCAGTGGCTACTTGAAATCGAATCATCTGTTTTACTAATGAAAAAATCCGGAATTGTTTGTAAATTGCATCGGTCTCTAGTGGAAGTTTTACTTAAGAAAATTTTTCCAGAGTTTGTTGTCTATGAGGTATAGTATAAGAAATTAACACTATTATCAAAGATTGAATAATGATAAAAAGTTAAAATTATCATGACAAAGAGAATCATTGAAAATCTGTTAATCAATGAAACACCATATTTTTAAAATCATAAATCAAAGTCATTCAGAATACCGTTCGTTCATTATATTATTAACTACATACGAGTACACGTCTATTCAATGATTCTCGATTGCTATTTCTTCAATTTATTCAGAAATGAAAAATATCACTGATTTCATTTTTGGAAATCGAGTGGACCGTTAATTGAACAATCAAAGTTTTGTAAAGACCCCTGCCAATCTTTCAGAACTTTATTTTGGGAACTGAATGTTAAATGGTTGATTGAGCAATAAAAGTTTGGAGAAATGGGTATGAAAGATCAGTCAACAATCAACACATTGATGAATTTCAGTTCTGGCCTTGAAATTATAGAGTCGATTTGAAATTTCGAGTTTAAAAAACAATGATAAAAAACTTCTCGAATTTGAAAAGAGCAGAAAAAAAATGAGTATGATTTAATATATTTGTTTCCGACGCAGACCATTTTTTTACTCATCAACTTGAGTCGTATCTAGAGTTTCGATAATGATTAACAAGAATTGTCTTCTCTAAATGAGCAAAAACTTTATCACAAATTAGGCATAGGATAAATGCCTATTCTAAAAAAAACATAAATTTATTCGAAATGAAAATAACGCTACGTTAAGCGAAAAGAATAAGACACAAAAAAACGATACACCCACTTTTAATAGTTTTTCAAAGTGGACTCAGTTTTGCTAAATACTTACCTACAATTCCATGCTCTTTCTTGATGTGGCAGGTTTGGGGGAGGACGATTCTTTTGTTTTTATTTTGTGCCACCTCATTTTCGAAACTAATATCTTTAAAAGAACCCACTTATTTTTTCACACAATGAAATATTAATATGCAGGGTATTGTTGAGACACGAGCATACTCGTAAGTAAGTTACTTAAACGATCACAAATAGATATTGAATACAAGTATTCCCAAGATTTTCTCGTTCAATGCATCGGTTTCGAGCAATTTGATATTCAAGAATAAAATATGTATGCTGAAATTCGAAAAATTGTCTACTTGATGAATGCAACTCTCAAGTTTCAATCAAGGATCCATCGATATGTAGTGTCATAGATTTAGCTTGTTTTATTGAGGGTTGCATATCTTATTATGAAAAAATGGTTATATCTTTTTATCTTGACCGAATCGAAATAATAGTAGGGAAAAAAAAAGTTTCTTCTACTTCAAAAATCAACACTCCTGGACAAAAAAACCAGACAAACAAAATGTTCACCATTTTGTTGTCTATTTGTAGACTATTTCATCTAGTTCATCAACTGATATCGAGTCTGTAGGAATTTCACAGGGTAGAACTGAAAGTTGCAATTTTCTCTAAAATTCTGAACACACTGTGCAGTGTGGAGGTAATTAGTGACGCCATGATGGGCCTAAATGAGTTTTTGAGGCCTGTTCTCCTCTTAAAATTTTAAGTAATTTGGAATTGCCTGTTGTGGAACGTTTTCTCATTCTTCAAGAAGAGCTGTTCTGAGAGCTGGAATGGTTTTTCGGTTGACGGTTGCGAATAAGCCTCCCAAACATGTCTATATACTGACGTAAATTTAACAGGAAAATGTTAAGAGAAGATCAGGCTTCAGAAACTCATTTGAACTGTGGAGACTTGAAAGAGTAAATATGCTATAGAAGTATCTAGTGTGTATTATGAAGAATACATAAGTAAAATTGGGTATTAACACTACTTGGACACCTCAATTGCGTCATTAATTACCTTCACAATGTGTTCAGAAATTTAGAGAAAATTGCTACTTTCAGTTCTACTCTGATGTAAAGAGTGAGCAAAATTCGTTGTCTACTGAGGGGATCTCGAGAACTATAGCAGCTAGAAGAAAACGGATGACACATTCTCTTCACGAGCTTTTTTTTCTTGACTAATCCAAATCTGAAAACAATAACAATAATTAATTCATTTTGTTGAATCATTACAAGAATGAAATACAAACAAGTCAAAAAATATACATAAATGACAATGAAAACAGAATGTGAACCCTACAAACTGCTCCCAATCAACAAAAATTCGGTCACAGAATATGGTTCCGAATCCATTAAAAATTTAATATTTTCTTTTTGAAGGTTTTGAAATCTTGAAAACAGATCCAGCCTAACATTAATAGATTTTGAGTCATGAAGGAAAATTGTCATTTTCAATGAAGCTGAATAACTCGCTTATTTGAACTCGTATTCGAAATCTGTTGTTACATTCTACAGGCACTTTTTTATGACGAATTCGAATATGATATTATTGAATTCTTCGATCCAGTCATTTTCGAGATACGACAGTTAATTTTGATTTTTCAAATGTAAACTTTAGTGGAAAGTTCTTTCATATTGCTGCAATTTTTTGCTGATTTCAAAAATGTATCATATGTCGCTATTTACATACATACTACACGAGAAAAAAAAATTTAATACTTTTTCCTGCTGAATTATAAGTAGGCTGGCATAACCATAGCGAACGTTGAATATGCATTATCTTTGTGAAGCTGAGCCAGAACGGAAAACGCCCTGAGAGAAGTCACCAGTATTCACATCGGGAACGCCATACGTAGTGTTAGTTTGGCATGCTTATCTATCGATGGTTCACAATTCGAACACTTGATAGACCGTTGATAGATGTATCTATTTTTCATCATCTTACTTTTTGTAAAAATTATATTTATAGTGTATTATCGTAATTTTCATATTACTGACTCTTTAAGTTTCTTTCATAAATGGAAAAACCAATTATTGAATAAACTTTTTCCTTTAATGATCAGACGAAAGTCTTTTACTGTCTTGAAAATATCGATCTCGATATGAATATATGAAAGAAATAATTATTCGACTGTCGAAAGACACACAGAAGGTTGACTTCACATAGAATTATGTGGAGTTCACGAACCATAATGCATTTTCAACGGTCGCTATTGTTACGCCAGCCTACTGTAAATTAAACAGTGAATCGAAAAGCAGGAAAAAGTATGAATTTTTTTTAATGTTATATTCATGTCAATAGCGACATATGATACATTTTTGAAATCAGCAAAAAATTTGCAGCAAGATGGAAGGACTTTCAACCATAGTTTACATTCGAAAAATCGAAAATCCCTGTGGAATCTCGAAAATTACTGAATCAAAAAATTTAATAATATTAAATTCGAATTCGTCATAAAAAAGTGCCTGTAGAATGTAACAACAAATTTCGAATTCGAGTACAAATAAGCGAGTTATTCAGCTTCATTGAAAATGACAAATTTTCAATTTTCGTTCATAACTCAAAATCTATGAACGCTAGGCTAGACCTCTTATCAGTTTTCGAATATTTAAGAAAAAAGAGCTAGAGAATGTGTTATCAGTTTTGTTCTAGCTGCTATAGTTCTAGATATCCCTTCAGTAGACACTGAATTTTGCCCACCCTTTATAAATCAATTTCAATTTAAATTCCTGCAGACTCGACTTTAGGTGATGAACTCATTGAAATAGGGTACAAATAAACAACAAAATGATCAAAATCGATGCACACCCAAAAAAGTTATTGTAAAATGAATTTGGTGAAATTTTTTTCTGTCAGGTCATTTTCGTCCAGGAGTACTTATAGTAATTATCAATATAGGAATTACAACCTTTGTTTTCCTACTGTTTCGATGGCTCTCCTATCTCATTTGGAAGATATCAGTATTTCTGTTCGGTGATCCGAAAAAACATCAATCGGTGAGGATTCAGACGAATAATGTGGAAAACAGGTTATTCGTTAAAATAATAAGCATGGACCATTTTCAGAACAACTGATATACGGCTTTCATCCGAGATTTGCAATAAAATGTCTATTCTTCGGTATGTTCGCTTTTGTTGGCTTGTCGCCAGCTCGTTAACAGAGGAAATGATTGAAAACCAGGTTTATCGATTTGACACGACTCAGCCTACGAGAGTGTTAAACGCTTTCGAACTACAATGGTTAGTCATAACAGAGATCTGAGATTACTTTCGAGAGGTCTCATTAGCCAGTAATATGTGTGCCTTTACATGCAACAAATTTTCAATTGTTCGAGATTTTTAGCTCCTCCCAGATTTGACTGATATGTGGTTGATTATAAATCCATAAAAAAATTTTAAGAGGTTGAAACCCGAAACGATCACAAGGACTGAAAGACTGATGCCCCTGAGATTGTTTTTGTGTTTTCTAGCTAAAATTGGCATTTGATATAAAAACTGAATAACTTGATTTTCACTAACTTATATTGGGTGTCCCAAATAAAATTTGACCCCGCACAGAACTTTAAAACGAAGAATTTTCAAAGATTAAAAAAAAAACAGGTCAACTTTTGTTTTGGGAGGGAAGAATTTTCATCATGAGATCATTACAATTTTTAACATAGAACAATAATGTGTATATGATACAGTTTTTTTTTGCGTATGATAAAGGAGCTTAGGGAAAAATCAATAGACATATTGATAGGGGAAATAAGTCTATGTAAAAACCCGAGTAAAAAACGTTTTTTCCCCGTGAGAGTAGTGGATTGTGAGAGATGAAACTGTTCACAAAATAAGCTGAAATATTTCATATTGAACAGCATCTCGCTGTGCAAAAATTGATCCTTTCCGCTAAGAAAAGAAAAATCCGGGAAGTTTTCTGCAAGTTAGCCGAAAATTTTATCTGAATAAAAAAAAACAGAAGCAGAAAAATGTACGATAAAAAAATCGAGTTCTACTTATATGTCAGATGGACCTAAAATTCACAACCCAATTCAGAAAAGATTCGGAAACTTTATGTATAGCCTTAGAACCCTCCTTAAATTTATGAATGGGACAATGATTGTGAATTGTTACAACTCGATTTGAATGCTATTATGGAGTGGAGTTCAGCAAATGACATGGAATTCAACATAGAAAAATGTCAAGTGATGAGATTCAATACATTAAGATCACCACATCTGTTTGAGTACAAAATGGACCAGATAGTCTTGAGAGAGCCTTCGATTGTGAAAGATCTTGGGATGTATTTCGATACGAAAATGAACTTCATACATCAGATACAATATGTTACGAACAGAGCGTTCAAAATGCTCGGATTCATGAAAAGAACAATGAAACATTTCAACAATTTAAATGTTTTGAAGACAGTTTACTGTAGCAATGTCAGGAGTATCCTTGAATATTCCACCATCGTTTGGTCACCAGCTACACAGACAAAATATCGAACGCGTTCAAAGAAAATTTTTAAAATGAATAGCCTTTAAGTTGGATCTTTCCTTATCAACCGAGAGCTACGAGGTTGTTCAAACCGAACTGAATAAGATCACTGGAAATGAGACGAGAAAACTTCGACATAATGTTTGTGTACAAACTGTTGAACAATTTTGTCGAAAGTGAATACTTATTGAATCGAATAGCCAATATTGTTGAGATCCAGGGAAACGTTTCACGTAAGGTTCAACCCTACCGACTACACTATGAATGGTTCGATCGATATAGAGCACTTCGTTCAGCGAATGGTTGCGACATGGATCTATTCTCTGCATCAATTTTTTCACTAAAGCGATATTTCGAATCGCAAGGCTTGATTACTAGATGGAAATTTGGAGAGTTTTAGAAATTCATGCTTATTTTTGATTTTATGTTTTGAATAGTATTCTTTTTATTATAATGTAAAATGGCTTGTCCGTATAAATAAATAAATGATTAACCAGATGATTTATGGCTTCTTCTGGTTCCCCGCATTCACAAATTCAATAATAGGGCTCTCAACCGAATTCCAAGTTACTATTGGTGTGACCTGTTCTTATACGATTCAGAATACACCATATTTTCCTGGGAGGATCTAAACCAGTAACTTCATTCGATGGATCACTAATTCTTGGTTGAAAATAGTGCACGTATTCCATGCAGGAGGCCAAATGTCCTTGTCACTTACATTCGAACTAAGGAAACAGTTGGATCATAAGGGTTTACGCGACTTATGTAAGTCTGAGAATAATATTTTGTGGAATATAGGACAGAATTGGAAAGGAGTGAAATTCACTCCAAGAATGACTGTAGTTTGTTTACGAATATAAGGCGGTACAATTTTTGAAAGAACTGGTAACCATTGAATAGGTGAATATCTAATAATAATAATTCTTATAAACAGATTTAGCTGTGCATAAAATTTTTGCAAATGAGCACTACTGACCCAAATGGGGCAAAAATATTCAGCAGCCGAAGAAACCAAAGCACATTTTTGAAAATCCGTTCATTCTTCAGGAAATAATTAAATACACTGCGCAAAAAAATTAACGCACATTATGGAAATCTCAAATTTATTCTACAACTGAAGGTGTTCTCAATGATAATTATTTTTATCAGAATTATGCATGCATATGTTATCCACTTTCAACGGTTTTCTTCAATACAGATGTTTTTTCCAGCAGGAATAAAAAAAAAGATATTATCAGATTTTGAATGTATTGGCTCCATTCTAAAATCAGTTGTTCTCGATCAATTCTAGTGATCAATAGTTTTTCTTTCGTTTGTTTTTCCACACTAGATCGCTATGCAACGCGAAACACGCAATTTGACCCAAGAGGAAGGTGCCCAAGCGGTAGTTTTGCGAGAAGAAGGGTGGACATACACAAGAATTGCAAAAAGGTTTGGAGTTTCCTATACAAGTGTGTCCAGAATGTTGCAGCGAACATTCTCGAATGGAATGGCCAGCAAGAAGTCCAGATCTCAATCCAATTGAGCAGGTTTGGGACAACCTCAATACAAGGCTGAGAAGTTCAGAAAATCATCCAGCTACTCTTAATGACTTAGGACTCCAACTCGTAGAAATCTGGGAAGGATTAGATCAGAACATTTTAAGATCACTCATTTTGAGTATGAACCGTCGTTGCCAAGCTGTGATTAACGCAAGGGGTGGAAATACCAAGTATTAAATCACTTATCAGCATTTCAGTATTTTGAAAATTGTTCATTTCTCTTCTTTCACATAAGATTCGGTGAAATCCTGAATTTTTCTTCCATTTAATGTGTCTTGTTTCGTTCAAAACCTTCCCGAGAGAACATAAAAAATAAGTTATAAAGTCAATGTAGAGTTAACTTCCATTAAAATTGAAATTTTCAGAATGTGCGTTAATTTTTTTGCGCAGTGTATTTGAACTTACCGTCAAAAGGTGATGTGGACCAAACTCAAGATCCTAAGAGTTTTGAAGAATCCAAAAATAATATTCCAGTTCTGTATTAGGGAGGAAGATGACATTGTTAGGAAAACCACCTGAGGGTGGAAACATCCCCCGTTTTTTTATAGTTTTGGTTAAAAAGCCTTTTAACCTTCATCCCTCCTTACCTACGGCCTGATTTTCTTCAAATTTTGATCGATTACTTACCTAACCCTAATATGCATGTGTACAAAAAGTGATAAGTGTTCTTTTCAATGTCACTTAGTATAGAAAGAGGGCAAACTTTGTTGTCTACTGAGGGAATCTCGAGTACTATGGTAGGTAGAAGAAAACGGATGACATATTCTCGAGCTCTTTTTCAGAGAAACAAAGAATGGTCAAAACCGTTTTAGATTTATTAGCAAAAAATTAAATTGACGATTTCGGAAGAGTTCTCATAACTTTTCTGTGTTTGAAGTTACAGATCTGAAACTTGAACCTTCTACAGGCCCTTCTTTACGTAAATCCAATGACGAGCACCACCATTTCGAAACATTAGGCAAACTTTCGTTTTGAACTCAAACCTTCATTGAATTTATTATTTTTGAATTTGAGAACAAAAACATAAAGAAGTTATGAGAAATTTTCGAAATCGTCAGAAAAAAAAACAGCGAAAATAATGAAAGAGGCGATGTTGAATTGGTCTGGAGAATATCATTGGTATCCGACACGGCGCGAACATTAGCGGCTTTATTTAACGAGAGCATCCTGGAAAAAATATATTCGCAGCTTACGTTGTGCAACTGGCTGCAAAATTCAACTCAACTGGATCAGTCGGAAACAAAAAAAGGGTGCATGGAAGAGACGAAGCGTGGGACGTAGATGTCTTAGGTCATGTAGTAATAGATCCGACCTTTAGTACTAGAAAATTGTCCGTTGTATCTGGTACTTCATGCACAAGAATCATGGGAATCCTTGAACAACATAAATTCCATCCTTATAAGATACGATTGGTTCAGGAACTGAATGAGGATGATCCAGATCGCCGACTCCAGTTCAAAAATCAAAACTACATGTTCGATATCTGTTTTTCGTACGAGTGTTCATTTCACCTTAACGGCATTGTACTCCGACATAACTGTCGGAATTGGTCAGACGAAAATCCAAGATTATTTATTTATTTAGCTCTCGTGCAAACATTGGAGAATGCAGAAGACAATCAAAATCAACAAGACGGCCCACCACCTCATTTCTTTCAACCGGTGCGTCAGTTCTCAGATCCTCACGCCTAGATAGGAAAGACCGGACATATCGAGTGGCCATCCAGATCACCTGATCTGGCTCCACTGGACTTTTTTCTATAGGGTAACCTGAAATCCAAGATTTACGCTACCCAGCCTGAGTCATTGGATGATTTGCGAACTCGGATCAATAATGAATGCTGTCAAATTACATCAGGAATATTTAGTAATGTACGTGAACGTTTTTAGCAAAACTTATATTACTGCCCATTTCTAGCATGCAATAAACTAATCACAGAAGTAGATACTTTTTCACTATTTTACCTGTCTCTCCGTTATCGATGGAAATTTTGAAGCGAAATTTCAGTTTCTCTGCTACAAATTATTGATCTATTCTTGTTGAAAAATTTCGAAAGTATGACTTTTTTTATCTCAAGATTGATGGATGAAGTGGATTCATCTTTCGGTTCGAAAAAGTTCCTCTTTGCTCTCAATATTCTGACGCAGGTCCTTGAGAGAGTTGCCTAGAAACACAAAATTGGAATCGAATTCAAAGTACTTTATTTGCTCGTAGCTTTTCCACTCCGGGGTTCTTCTAAATACACTGAACTAGCGGTTCGCACCCTGGAGAATCTAGACTCGGATGAGTTTCACAGCATATCCATCAGTTGGAAAACATTCAGCTGAACTTGTTGTGTACAAAACGGCGAAAAAGGATCTAATACCAAATAGATCCAAGCAAGGATGAATTTAGTTAGAATTTCAGTTGGGATTAAACCTCTTTGTAGTATATATGCGTATACAGAAGGTATAAGGGTGTTTCTGAATCCAGGTGATCGATTATTTTGCTCTATAACTTTGAAGGGCTCTATACCTTGGAGAGGAAGAGGTTTTGAACAAAAAATTATATGAAAGACGCCCTAATTATAAAGCACCCTTAAAATTTGTTCGCAGAAATAAACTGTATATCTATCGGTTTCAGGAGAATTTGTCAAGGCCAAAAGTTGCCTTCCTCATAGTTACCTATGAATCATGTT
This sequence comes from Coccinella septempunctata, assembly GCF_907165205.1. NCBI lineage: Eukaryota > Metazoa > Arthropoda > Insecta > Coleoptera > Coccinellidae > Coccinella > Coccinella septempunctata. The sequence continues at coordinate 3,289,496 of NC_058190.1, read as the reverse complement.
TATGAAAATGATTATGGAAATGAAAGAGTTGAGGCTCTTTAAGGACAGTAATGCTTTTTTGATGCCACCTTATGGGAGCTCTGTATCTGGGGTTCGCCAATTTCTAGAAAATTTAATTTCCAGACTAGAAGTAATAATAAGTAAGTAAGTAAATAGAAGTAATACCTAGGTATTTCAATTTATTGCATTTTTGGCTAGAAAAATATGAATAATTATCAATAATCATGTTGAAACTCCAATTGGAATCTAGACTTACAACTTTTACTTCGAGGCATACACTTCTTTTATATTCATGAAAGCATGGTATAATTTTGGCTTATTTATTATTATCGCCGTTGGTACTTGTATCCATCTGAATTTCGAAAGAATAACAGAATTTATTTCTGTCAGTATTGCCACTAGAACTTATCACTACGAGGATATATTGAAAAATTCTTAGCCTACTATAAAACCAAACAATTTCAATGTCAAAATAATTTATTACTCAACATATTCTCCTCTTAATTGGATGCATTTATTACAGCAAACCTGAAACGTCTCTAGACCTTTCAAAAAATGTTTCTTCTTGCTCTGCAAACCAGACCTCCACAGCTTTTATTACCTCCTCGTTGAAAGAAAATTTAGGACCTTTCAAACTTTTTTTAGTTGAGGAAAGAGATGATGGAGCCGAATCTGGTGAACAAAGGAGGTGTTCTAGAAATTCAAATCCTAAATATCGAATTTTTTGCATCGCAACATGAGATTTGTGTGCAGGGGCGTCATCCAGCAAGAAAAGAACCTTTGGATAGCTTTCCGCGTCTTTTCCCTTCAATTTTTTCCCGTAGAGTGGTCAGTAATGTCGAATAGTAATCTACGGTTATTGTTCTACCCTTATCCTTATCAATCATGATTACTTCATGGCAATCCCAAAAAACTGAAGCAAGAACTTTTCCAGCAGATTTTTGGACACGAAACTTCTCAGGTCTTGGAGAACCAGAGTGTCGCCATTCCATCGATTGTTGCTTTGTTTCTGGATCGTAGAAATGTACCCAAGTCTCATCCATAGTAACAATTCGGTTCGAAAAGTCTACATCGTTTTCAAATCGAGCACAGATTGAACGCGATGCTTCCACCCTTTCACGCTTTTGGTCAACATTCAAACATTTGGGGGTCCATTTTGCAGCAATTTTTCTCATGTCCAAATTGACTTGAACTATGTATATGATGTCTGATAAAATCATGTCTTGATCTGCATCGATATTTTCACAGAAAGTGGCCTTCCCGATCGGTCATCATCTTCAATGGAAAATTTACCTCTTTTGAAGCTTGCAGTCCAACTTTTCACGGTCGCATACGAAGGACTTTGATCACCTAGGGTATTAAGCATATCTTCGTAAATCTGTTTACCTCTTAACCCTTTTAATTACAAGTACTTGATGATGGCTCGATACTCCAATTTTTCGATTTTCACAATTTAGCTGGACATCTTCTTTCTTTCAATTTATTGCGTAACTCTGGTTTACTTCTTTGACCTCAAACTTCACACTGACACTTCTAATGAGTTATTGTTGCTATGGTGAAGCAATATTTCGTATGCATGGAACTGGTCTAGGATAACTAGATATCGATACATCCTCGTATTTTGCATTGGTGAATACTGCTGTTTTTTCCTTTTTACTCCCGCTTTCGCAGCTACGGTTTCAGATTCAGATTTATCATTTTCACAAGCATTATTCGAAATCGCTTCAGTTTCACTGATCATTTTGTATTTTTACTAAAACTTAAGTTTCTCTCTATTGCTTGTTAGTGGATATTCGGAGTCAGCATCGGAGCCAAATGGCTCAGTGGACGTTCTGTTTACTGAAGAGTCAATGTCACTTATGGTGTAATGAGACTACCACTTTGTGATAACCAAGAGTAAGCAGTGGCGTATCGATAGATAGTAGTAATAGGCGAAGTTAAAAAAAGATAATTCAAAATACCTTCAACTCCTGTACCCAAAACGTTGCACTGTCGTATTATATAGTTACGCCAATGTGAGCTTGTGTCACGTGGCGTGTGGAGGTTTCAAATGGAGCCGAGTATTTTCGAACTCCTATTGAGCCTTTGTAACGGGTTTAGTTTGCAAAAGGGTTTTATCTCGAGCGCCAGCTATTCTTTCAGTAGGGAGAAATAGCAAACCCACCCAGGTACCTACTAGTAGGAGACAGAGTTCGGGGTTATCTAAGGTGGAAGCGATAACAAGTACTTTAAAACCGTATTTACTACAATGATCTGAATTACAGTGAACCATACAGTCATTTCCAACTAAAGAAATATATACAGTTCATGATCAAGTTCAAAATGAGGAAAACAGAAATAAAACAATTAAATTCTTACGACGGTCAGTAATTCAAAATTAACACAGTGAAATCAATGAATTAAACAACATTCAAATTAATTATATTCAGTAAAAATATCAGGTATTAAAGAAAGAAAGTAATCAATAGCGGTCACTTTGATTCCTTCTGAGACAATAAAGGATGTACGGGGTTCGCACAAAATTGACAGTTACCGGGTGTCTCAAAAAGATAAAAGTCTCTGTAATCGGTTAATTTAGAAATGGGTTTAATCCCGAGCACTTTCAGCGATTTTCATTGTACAGGCCAATCAGAATTGAAAATATTCAATAAACGGGACAGGTTTGATGCAGGTGAAACACAATTCTACAATTCACAGGATAACGGGGTAGTTTATCGTGGTCTCTCCGTGGCAACTTTGGGTGTACACGCCAAGCATTATCAGCAGAAAAACTTCGAGACTTCTGCCGATTGGTTTCCGTCACCAGATAACTAGGCGACAGAAGTCTGAGGTAAACGGGAAATCTAAACGGAACACAACAGGGGTAGAACGGGATAGGTTACTGTGGTCTTTCCGTGGCAACCTTGGATGTACACGCCAAGCATTACCAGTGAAACGACTTCGAGACTTCCGTCGATTGGTCTTGGTTCACCAGAGAAGCAGGCGACAGAAGTCTTCGTTAAACAGGGGGATTAACAACAAGGATTAACACAATTAAACAAATAAAAGAATGCAACTTTGAATCACGAAGTATGCGATATCAAGAAAAGACTTACAGTTTTTTCCGGTAAGGTCACACCACCACATAGAGAAAAGAAAAAGAAACAGATCGTAGGATCTTCGAATTTAGAAAAACATTAGGATTGAAATCAAATGCCGAATAAAGGATGAATGAAATGATGAATAACTATCGCACATTCGATCAAGAATAATGAATGAATCAACAAAGAATACAGAATACAGAATGACGTTCGTCCGGTGGTGCGGTCCTATTTATCAACTCTCCTACATGTGGACGGTCATGTGATCAAAATTGCATCCAAAAATTCGGTATTCTCGAATATTCTCCCCAGCAGAAATATTCTCGGTGGCTCTTATCTCTTTATCGTTAAAAGAAACTGTCATTATCCTGCAATCCACGTTGTTTTTATGCTGAATTCGGTTTGTTTTTGTGACGGAAAAACAACGGCGTATGCAGAAAGACACTTCTTTGTTTTGGATTCTCACGGCGGATTAATGATGGAAATTTCAATTATACGGAATTTGAATTTATTAATCAGGATTCTGAAAAATATTTCTGAAATGAAACGGCATAACTATTTATTGAAACTGAAATTTCCATCAGACGGTGTTGCATTGCTTCAACTGGAAAATTCAGGGAAACGGATATTTGAAACGAGGCTTGATTTTTAAAAACAATCAAGTATCGTTACACCTTCTTTCTATATTTTCTTGGTAGTAATAACCTTACTCAACTAAACGTGGTGAAATAGTGCAATTCCGCAAAGTCATTTTGAGTTCGTCAGAATTCTTGTCTCGTCGACCCCCAGCTGTATCTAAACAGGGGTTGCTAAAAAAAGTGATATGGAAGACCCACACTATTTTTTGACATACAATCACCCTTAAAATTTTTCCCCAATCATTTTTGTTTGTTTATGATAGCATTCGAGAGGAATTTCGACTTATGAAGTCAAAAGTTTAGTGTGAGGATTTCCCGAAGAGAAAATCCCGCCCATTCATGAAAATCCGAAGATCTTCTATACTCCCCTTCTTGTTCGAGAGGAACGAGGCGAATATCCAATTTCTCACGTCTTCCTTACGAAACTAAGCTTCTAACTTTGAAAGATGAGACCAGCGAGGAAATTAGATTTATAGAGAGAACAGATTGAATTTCGATGTCGAAATGAGAACAAGTTTCACCTAATCAACCTTCTCTATCTCTCATAGACCCTCGATAACAATATAAAGTATCATTGAACTGGGACACCTCGATGCAATCTTTCAAGTTTTCATGTTTTATATCCATCGAACATTCACAAATAGCTGAATAGAACGTGTAGTACAGGGTGGACAAAACTCGTTGTCTACTGAGGGGATCTCGAGAACTATAGCAGCTAAAAGAAAACGGATGACACATTCTCGAGCTCTTTTCTCATGTCTAATCCAAATCTGCAAACAGAATCGGCCTATCATTTTTAAATTTCGAGTTATAAACAAAAATTGAGATTACGACGATTCCGAAAAGTTCTCATAACTTTTCTGTCTTCGAAGTGACAGATCTGAAACTTGAACCTTCTTAGGCACTTCCATACGTAAGAATCTACTGACAAAAGATTTTTCTCCAATTCAAAAAAACAAATTCAGTAAAAGTTTGCATTTAAAAAATGATAGTTCACCTTATGATTAGAAATGAAAAAATAGTGGATCCAACGTAAAAAAGGTGCCTGTAGAAGGTTCAAGCTTCAAACCAGTATCTTCGAAGACAAGAAAGTTATGAGAACTTTAGAAAATTGTCAAAGTCAAAAACGAAGTATCGTAGGAGACTGCAGTTTTTACCATTCTTTGTTCCTCCGAAAAAGAGCTCGGAAATGTGTCATCCGTTTTCTACTAGCTTCTATAGTTCTCGAGATCCTCTCAGTAGACATCGAATTTTGCCCACCCTGTACACAGATTGAGTACATTAATGACCGTTTTTAACGTTTCAGTCAAGAAGATACAGCCTACAGATATTGCTATATCTTCTTGGTTTCAGTAAACAATGATCCAATTCTTGAACGACGTTAAAGCATACAACTTCTAGGCATTTTAGTGCACTAAACAAGGTTCAACAACTCAACCATTGCTTACTGAAACGATTGAAGCCCTTAGATTTTAAAAATGGTTGAACACAATTTTGATGTGAAGTGAAATTTTCCTAACTTTTATAAAAAGAGTTTGAGTTGACCCTTTCAGAATGGGGAATTCTCCTCAATTTGGGTTATCACTGCATATGCAAGTTTAAACTGAATAAGTATGAGTTTAATTCATGATTTTTTCAAATTCACCGCGGAAACTATTCACAATCATCCTTCAAATATGGGGTTTTAAAATTTAAATCGCTTTGTGCGGAGTTTAAGATTTGGCAAAAGCGCATACAAGACAATTAAAAGAACAATGTCCGATCAGCTTGTTTATAAGATACCAGCTGTTGATCTACAGGCGCGTACTTACTGGCGAGCTTTAACAGCAACTGGCCATAAAAATCCCATAAAGTTTTACGACCTTCCTCGTTCGTCGCAGACTTCATAGACAGTCATCTTTGTCTATCTCATCAAGGTAATGCATTTGATGTCCTTTATTATCAAGGCATATTTCAGTCGATGTTGCCAGCTTGTACAAATTTCACAAAACGCTTTAAACTTTACATGCCCATTTTTATTTTTCATTTTTAAGTGCTCAAAATAATTTTTTTTGGGAAACGGTTGAAATGGTTATTTCAAAATGTGACGTTTCAAAGATAATTCATAAAAAATACATCAATTTCGTCAGAAGGAGTATTCCCTATTGCCTTATTCGAATCTTCAATTCTTTCAACAAAGTCTTGGTCTTGCCTATTGGTACATAAACTTAATTTTTTATGACACTGAAACTATGTCACAAACGATTTTATGGAATGAATTGAATTTCGGACTATAGTTTTAAATTTATTTGATGGATCTTTTTACAACACAAGATATCACCCACGTCTTCCAGTTTCCTTATTATGACCACTACGTACCATAAAAATACCAAAAATTCAAAGAATCCAACACTTGAAACTAAGTTGGACGCTATCTGATGAATATTTGAACGTGTTGTAAAATAAAGGTATTCCTCATATTTGCTCCTACAATGCGCCGTTTTCGAATAATTTGATGTTCGAAAATAAAGAATATCTGTGAAATTTGAATGCAACTCTATTTAAAAGATCCACAGATGTGTAGTATCACAGATTTAGCTAGTTATTCTGAAGGGTACTTTATAGGGTTTCTTTTGACCTCAATAATTTACTGTTGAAATATTTGTATGAGTCAAAGACTCACCTTGGAGTGAATACAGGGTTGATAAAAAACCTTAATTACCAAATCATGTACAGAAATAGTTCTTTTTATTTTTGGCATAATAAGTGAGGGTTGGTATTACAAAAAACTCAACAATCCTCCCCCCTTCGTAGAGGGTATATGATTATATTCTCAATTATACATGAGAAGATACGTAAGTTGAAATAAAAATTTACCTGTTTGAGCATTTATCTGCAGTTGTGCAGTATTTTATATAGGTTGTGTATGAGTTGATTCCTTGTTGTTTTCTTAAAAAAAATTACACTGTTCATTCTTACATATTACATTTGGTTTTCCAGAACCTTTTGATGATTAACGTGGTTACGTGGTTATTTCTGTATTCAGCATCGAAGAATTTTTTCTCCTCAGCAGCCATTTTTTTTGCAATCGCTAGCCACTGTTTGTAAGAGGAAAATTTCGATAGTACTTCGATAATAATAGTAGAAAAACACCCCATTCCACATTTCGATCCCTCACAAAAAACAAAACTTTAACCGCTGGATTCTCTAACTAAACATATATCCTGAAAAATTCTAGTCTCTAACATTTTTTTCTAAGTGAGAATGTTTTTAGCCAATCGGACATCATAACATACATTATGTTCAACTGAAAATATTTCAAAATGCTCCCTGTTAATCTTTCAGTGTTATCTGATCTACCTAAAACACTCTGTATATTGCCATTGGATATTTCCTATTGAACTTCTGATTCGCACCTTTTCCTCGCTTCTATGAATAACTTTCGGAGGAAGTAGACGTACCACAATCTTTTTTTCAGCAACGGAAATTACGATTTTTCATCGATAACGGCAATTGGCATATACATAGATACGTATTATATTGAGCCAATGTGAACAGTGAAATTCTCTTAATCATTCAATTCGCTGTGTTTTCCATTCGAAACGAAAATTTCACCATGAGGAAAATAGAAGAGAATGTCGAAATAAATGTTCGGGACGAATGTGAAATGAATGGATTGAACGATACCATTCAAGGTGAGTTATGTGAAACATTCGATATAATGAATAAATTTGCTGGAATTGTAAACTGCGACACTGCTCGTCAAGAGTTGAGGACATAGAATTTATTCGTGTTTAAAAAGACTTTTCCTTGTGAAACACACATATATATGTATATTTGAAAGGAGTATGTACATGAACAAAAATTTAAAAAAGTAGTGGAAGCATTACTAGAAAAGTTCCCTTTTCAGAATATGTTCCAGAATGTTTGGCAGATACGCCTTCCAAAAAAGAAGGATTCACTTAAAATCTCGTCAAGATCAAAAGGATGCGCCGAGGTCGATGAAATTTCGAGATTGATTACTAGGCGAGTTAGTCTTTCAGAACATGTATCATTTTCAGCACTACGTTGATTTTTCTGGCAGGTATGGGTGTTGAAAGTTGACCATCGAAAATTCCTATAAGGATGCGGTCAGTTAAAAATTCTCTAGACGAAAATGTTGCACCGAGATCGATGAATTTTAGACATTCATTACAAGAAGGGTTAATCTTTCAGAATATGTATCACTCTCAGCTCTAGGATGATTTTTCTGGAAGATACGCATGTCGAAACTTGTCCTTCGAAAAATTCAGTGAAAGATGGATTCATTTAAAAATTTGTCAAGCCTAAACGGTTGCACCGAGGTCAATGAAATTTCGCGTTCACTACAAGAAAAGTTATTTTTTTGAAATATGTATCACTTCATGAGGTATGGAATCGAATGCTTTCTCATAGTCTTATTATTATGACTTCAGCCTTGCGGCTTTCACACTCCTCTCCAGAGGAACATTTATTTATCCCAGATATGTCAGATATCAAATGATTAAGCTCTGTTGGAGCCCTTTCTTGGTCTTCGGGCTCATGGTGATGGTCGAGTCCAGGCTGCTGCTCAGCTTCCTGATGTTGATCGGCTCCTATTTCCTCCTGATCTCCTTGATGTCCCTTGGATTCATGATCTCCCCTCACTTGTTGTCGAAGTGCATGGTGTTCTTTTTCATTACCGTTCTAGCTATCCCTAGCAGTATCGCTTTCTGCATGACTCTAAAGATAGTTTCTTCCAACTGAAGTTTCTTCAATTCCTCTCGTAGTTTTTTCGATATGAGGCCCTTTAATTGTATCCAGATTTGTTCCTCGAGGTCTCTGTTTCTCGAAATCTTTTCGATGTGCCTATCCAGTAGTTTGTTGTTGTTTGGAATCGCCGAGTAGATGAATAGTGCTCTGTTCTCATCGTTATTTAGTTATATGAAGGCAGGTCTATTGTGAGTATTCTTTGTCATGTGAGAACCGTCCGATCCCAGTGGAGTTTGTGGTGATCATTTTCCGATATAGAATCTGGATGGCAACTGTAGTAAGGAGGAACAGAAGTATATGTAAAAGAAAATTTCTTGTTGTAACAAGGTTAAGAAGCTCTTTTTGAAGATTCTATTATAAATATTTTTCAATTTTTGAATTAAATTTTGAATACCGTATGAAATCATTAAATGATAAAAAAGGCATTTCCCATATGTGGTATTTCTCCTCTCCAAATCGAACAACATAGAGTGATCAAAATAAATTACTTGACGTTACCTAGCAGCCTATGGAAATGATACGGGATAATAATGAGATATCCATCCCTCAACATCCAATATAAACAAGATTCGAGATCTTTTGACTGATTAACTGGATCCATCAGGATGTTACACGTGCAGTGTGGTTTCGTCGGTCTCTAATGAACGCACGTGTGTTGTCCGGATCCTTCAATCAAAATTACAAACCATCATACAGGGATCATTGGCATATACCTGAATGGTGGAACTGTTTGCACCGGTTCATTATAGCACTAAAGGTAAGCGCACATACAACGGCATCGGACGGACGGTATGGATCGGAATAAATTACTTTCAATGGAACTGAATGGAGCAACGCACATATGTGCGGACGGCAGGCATCGCATCGCATCGCATCCGACGGAATTGAGGAACCAGAATTAAATTCCGACCGATGCGTGCTGTGCCGGCCGATCCCGACATATGTGCGATACCAATCGGAGATTGCCGCGGCATCTGCGTCATTTTACAAGTCTCTACATGCAGCGGCTTGTACGGGTAGTCATACGAATTCACGGCAAAAGCATGAGTTTTCAGGAGAACTTTACTGCGCGTACAAAATTATAATGAATTGTACAGGGTGGGCAAATTTCGATGTTTTAGCACTAGAGTTTTTAAACCGGAGGAGATAGACAAAATCTGATACCCCGTTCTCGTTCTCTTTTTCTGAGAAACTAACAATAGTATGTAGTAGTCATTTTTGGCCACTTTGTTTTTGAGTTATAAGCAAAAAGTGGAAAAATGGCGATATCGGAATAAATTTATATCTCCGCTAATACTGATGATAGAGCTTTGAAATTGAAACATTATACAGGCACTTTTTTACGTAGAATCCAGTGGCGTGCTCGCCTTTTTAGCAGGATTTTTAATTTCGAAGCTATGAACCAAAGTTATGTTTTTTTAAATGGGAACACTAGTTTTCTGTGTAATTTTTTGAAAGCTCAATTTTTACTGATTTCAAAAATATATAACATCATGTATGGTTTGTATCAATATTCATAATAGAAAATGGTCAGAAACCTTTTTTCTCAATATTTCTATGGTTTCAACTTTTGATGAGCATAGAAAAATATAGCATTGTGTAATTATCAGTGTCTCTTTCTATGAGTCCTTTCATTATAATGAAAATTTATGAAATATATCTTGATTCAAATTTTGTGAAAATTGGTAAAAAGCATAGAAAAAATGACATTGCCGGAAGGAGACTGCTTTTGTCATAGGAAACTCTATTTTTCTGTGCTCGTCAAAAGTTGAAACCATAGAAATATTGGGAAAAAGTGTTTTTGACCATTTTCTATTATTTTTATTGATACAAACCATATGATGTTATATATTTTTGAAATCAGTTAAAATTATGCTTTCAAAAAATTGCACAAAAAACTAGTGTTCTCATTTGAAAAAACATAACTTTGGGTCATAATTCGTAATTAAAAATCCTGCTAAAAAGGCGAGTCAAAAGTTGAAACCATAGAAATATTGGGAAAAAGTGTTTTTGACCATTTTCTATTATTTTTATTGATACAAACCATATGATGTTATATATTTTTGAAATCAGTTAAAATTATGCTTTCAAAAAATTGCACAAAAAACTAGTGTTCTCATTTGAAAAAACATAACTTTGGGTCATAGCTTCGTAATTAAAAATCCTGCTAAAAAGGCGAGCACGCCACTGGATTCTACGTAAAAAAGTGCCTGTATAATGTTTTAATTTCAGAGCTCTATCATCAGTATTAGCGGAGATATAAATTTATTTCGAAATCGCCATTTTTCCAATTTTTGCTTATAACTCGAAAACAAGAGAAAGTGGCCAAAAATCACTACTACTATTGTAAGTTTCTCAGAAAAAGAGAACGAGAATGGGGTATCAGATTTTGTCTTTCTCCTCTAGTTTAAAAGCTGTAGTGCTAAAACATCGAAATTTGCCCACCCTGTACAATTTAAGTGACAGAAATTATAGCAACCATTTTTTTTTTCGTCCTTCATCAAGTGCGGAAATAAATGAACATATTTTCCAAAATCCTTCCTTTTTTACATATGTCATGTACCCACATTCTTCTACGATTCCTTCGCTTTTGAAACTCTTCTTCCTCCAGAACAAACGTTAGTTCCTCACCGCTTGAAGACATATTCGCAACAAATCTTTCCTCCGGCCCTCCGGCGATTCCGATGTTATATGTGCGATACCTTCATAAAAATTCCGCCGCTGCCGTGCCGTTCCTTCCATGCCGTCCGTCCGATGCCGATGTATGTGCGCTTACCTTTAGAGATAAAAAGTTTTTGAATAGAACAGGTAAACGAATCCGGTTAATTCAGTTTATTTTTTTATTTTTATGTTCCCAGTGAACAATCAGAGGAGGGCATTTCTTTGATAGCACAAAGTATGGCTACTACGATTTTGCCATGCTTTTTGCTCAATGAGGGGCCCTTTAATTTAATTAACTCTGAACACCCTGAAGTAGACCAAGCATTGGGAAAAAAACTGATAAAATTAATTTCACTGAATTTTTTCTAGTCTATAAAAGTTATAGAGATACAAAACACCAGTTAGGTTATTTCGATATTTCGTACATTTCAAGCAGTGATTATGATGAAGCTCATGTCACAAATACATTGCTCAAAAGTTGAAGTGGATAAAGAAAACTCACTTTTTGCATCGAATTTTCACAAATTTTATATTCTTCAGATATTTTTTCATGTAGAATGTAGTTCGTAGTCGAAATATTTTATTTTCAGTCCGCCAATCCATTGGTAACTCCATGGTGGTAACTTTTATTTTTTCAAATATAAACTCTATGTTATTTTCACAAATTCCATTCCAATATTTTTTTCTGATTCAGAATATATAATATATGTCGTATCTCTTATTGTTCCTCCAATAAGTAATTTTCCAATTTGTGATAAAGCACCCCAGTATCTCGATCAGTAGAAGAGCGGCTTTCCACTGATCATGGGGTGATTATTTTTAGATGTTAGATACACAAAAATTGAAGGCCCTCGAAAGGGAAAAAAAATGTGTGGATCCGGCCCGTCGCACGAAGGACAGGTCTTGAAGTTGATATTATTTCTGGGGAGAAGTTTAAATGAAACTCAGGAAAAACTTTAACAAATAAATCTATTGGAAAAAAATAAAAAAAAATTGGAACTTCTCTACAAATTCGTACTCGGTCCAAGACGACCAACAAAAATCTTCAATTTCTTAAACACATGCAAATAAGCGCAAAACAATAAAACATACTTTCATAACCAAAATCTTGGGTTAAAATTCAACTTCCCAACTTAGCGCTCAATAATAAATCAATACTTTATCAATGAATTTTAGAGGAGCTTTCAAGACTCTGGACGAATCAAAATTGGAACTTTCTACCTTTTTCTGCGACTGCTGTTTGTCTGACGCTGCCGATGAAAACTTTTCGACACCAGACTTTACCCGCACTTATCGGCGAATTCTTTACACTCAACCGAACTTCCCGCACTTTTCCGTCGCAAACGTTTTTCGCTTTAAAATTCCCTATCCAAAATTTCAACACAATTTTATATCTGGTCGTACTACGAATCAAAATAGACGATCACTCCTCGAATGCTACTTTACTGATTTCCGATAAACTGACTTTAACTTCAAATTATTTCCAAATTTCTTCAACTACCAAATTCCTGATATTCCGGTTCTACTTGAACAAAATCAACAAAAACAAAGGACTGGACTTTTCTCTACACTGAACTTTTCCAAATATCTATGAGCCGACCGAGTCTCTGATTCTATTCCGTGATCTACCTAGACTTTTCTCTTACTTCGTGAAAACCTGATTATTCTAAGTCTCTATATTTCTTCCTTACTGACTGACTCTACAAAAGATTTATAACTTCTCTACTTATCCGTACCGAATCGAAGGGGTATATTTTTCGATATTTTACAGATCACGTTCCCGGACCGACTTGAAGGGGTATTATTTTTGATCACGCTCCCCGGACCGACTGACTAACTTTTTTTGATGTAATTTTTCCCCGGTCTTTCTCTCCCACGCTATGGGTGGTACCAAAACGTCCCAAAATCGAAATCATTGGACGATCATTCTTGCTGAGTTGAAAAATCAGCGTTCCCAAGCTGGGTGGTTACAAGAAAATTTCGGCTACTTCGAATTCTGAGAACTGTTTTCCTCTCAGGGTCTCCAGACTAATAAATCTTTCTTAATCTACATGACTGACCGTTTTCACCCGTTCTGAAGTCCTTATCACCGGATATTGGAATCAATTACATAGGCCGGCGATCGCCGGTTGCTCTCCGAAAACGTACATTGTATCAATATCTGCAGAATTTCTGACTGAGTGACACTAACTCTTTCAACTCTTATCGAGCTGGCTATTATTTAAATTCCCGCGACTTAATACCGTCTGATCTCAAGCGCCTCAAAGTATCGTATGTCCAACTAAAAATCGCCTCTGCAGCACGGCTGCAACAATGTATAAAAATTCTAGCTATACCTCTTTTCAATTATCTCAAAATAATTCGAATTCTCTTATTCCGATTTATTACAATACTCCCCCCTTTTAAAAAGTTTTGGCATCGGATGCCACAACTTTTCCTAAATCATCATATATTCGTCCAAAGTCCATCATCTTACTCTTTCCTAAAACTAACATTCACAAACTTAAGTTTCATAAACGAATTTGTCTCACAATTCATAGTTCATTACTCATTATTTAGACTACTACTGTTCTAAACGACTAAGGTGGTATGTTCTTCGCACAAAATATAAGCAAATTTCAGAACTCTTCCGGTACCTCTTAACTGTGTTAACAAAATTAAAAGAGCCGAGGTACCCCCAAACAAATAAAATAAACAAAAACAAAAATCTGCGCTACAATTATTTAATCAATCAGTCTTTTTTTTCATCCCTTTTAGCACTTCCCCTAAACACCCCACTATCTCCAGCATGGAGTCTTTTTCACTTTACGGAATTGCTTTTTCACTTTTCGCGCACATTTTTCAGCCTGACCCTCTGGTTGCTACGCTTCCTGCCATCCTCTCGCATCATTCTCACACAACCATAGACATCCTCGGAATCATGTGGAATAACTCTTCAGGTGAAAAACCAAAAGTTACCTCAGGTGGAAAAAGTTTCTTTACACGGAACGCCACTGTTCAACCCGTGCTAATGTCCATATCGTATGATCATCTCGGTTACGAAAACACAAACTCAGTTCGACCTTGTTGACGCGGCACATTATTCGGCGCATCGTTTACCGGCTATGTCTCTCAGTCCAGTGTGGTATCACTATTGGTAAAATTGGGTATAATCCTGGTTATTGCTCGATTTGTTTTTGGTAGCGTACTTTCGACGTTGGATTTGCTCGCACTTTCTCGCCGTTATTCGTCTCCCTTAAGTTGAAAACATTCTTTACTGAGTGATGCATTTGATTAATCGCAATTTGGTGAGCTTATCCTATTCCTTTTTGATGGCCAAAATATGTAGTGGACAGTCTATGTCCCGCCGTCTCTAATCTAATTCTCTTCTGGTTGCCTCCCACTCGCATCTCTCGAAGAACCTTTTTAAGCTGAACCATCGTCGTTCTACTGATGACGATTACGTCATCATGAATGATGAATTTCGAGCCTTGAATACGGACCAACATTGTTCCATAAACCGCACTTGATCAGTTCAGAATACCCTCGTACGCACACGTTCACATATTGAGTTGAATGTCTCTCATTTCTTCTTTCTAATTCTTTGACGCACAACTTTTCGAGTTCATGAAGATTCTCAACATTTCTGATGAAATAGCCGCAATATCCGGTTTTCCGCACTATGATATACTATCGCCGTCGCCACCTGGTAACTAAGGTTAATCACCATTCAGAGGTTATCCCACTGATGATGACCTGATTATTATACCTTCCTTCTGGTTGAAAATCTGCTATGGATTGTCTTTCAAAGATACCTTCTTTGGGATATTGATTGACCAAAACCAATTTATCGACTGAATACAAGAAACGAAAAACGCATGCAAAATCATACAAAACAATTAATCTCCCATGAGCATGCAATTTAATCATGGAGAAAACAATAATCATAAAAAAAAAACCTATCATAACTATATCAACGAAACTCGACCTTATCGTAAAAGCATGCAGAACGTTGTGCTCACGTTAAAGGGTGACCACAACGCTTCTTCATAATCCTTTTCCGTCAAGGATTATTTCTTTCTCATTTCATCTACTTCCGATATTCTTTATTGATGATATTTAAAATCATCCATCAGCAAATCACAATTAACCCCTATATCGTTAATCTAACTTCCAACATGAAGCTCCTAACACAACCGAAAATGACACTGCTCCTATGAAAATCTATCACTCAATAATGACTCTAGCTGAACTTAACTAAAAATACTTTAACTCGACGGTGTCTCTCCCAAAACTTCTCATATTGAATAGAGCAAACGATCTTGAATGATTTCAATCTGAACGAAAATTAACCAACTGCTATTACTGAATAGGGGTTATTCAACATCTTACTTCGTTATAATACTTCCTGGCGCCCATCTGACGCAAAAAAAAATTAAGAAACTCCTCTTTATACCGTTCATACTTCCCTCACTATGAGTCATTATTACCGGATCTACTCGTTATTCTACTTATGTTATAATCTGTGGAATGGGAAAGGTCGATTATTCCTTTTTCAGGACTATCAGCCAAAATGTCCTGCCACTACCCAGAAAAAAAAAGAAGAAGAAGAAGACCCTTTTCAGGTTGTGACTCTCCGGGTCAGTGAGAGCCCGTGGAATCTGCGAAAGGGCAGGAGTCGATTCACTTCTCCTGACAGGTCAATCCTACAGATTTTCCTGCCGCTACCCTGATCTCCCATCTGATTAGGTTGGGCTCCATCTATCTGGGGGACGCCTAATCCTGGTAGACCTCCTTACCACCCTTTCTGCTTCCTCTTGATCGTTCTCCATTACCTCCTCCTCATCATTGCTCTCTAATCCCGTGTCTGAATTCCGTCTATGTCTCCCATACCCCTGTGGAACCATTATCGGATGAAACCTCCGAGGTTTCCCTATTTCCGAATCTGTCTCACTAAAATCCTCAAATCTTTCCTCTCTTCCTGACAAATGTTTGTCAGGGCGCTTTTTCCGAACCTTTGCGACATAAGGCTTCAGCCTGTTTACTCGAACAATTCTGCTCTCCCATCCCCCACATTTTCGTATCCTACAGGTTACCGAATCAAACACTTCCTTGATCCTGTATGGCCCTAACCATTTCTTTCCCAATTTTTCAGATACCTCCTTGAAATATACCAAGTCTCCTACCCTAAATTCCATCATCTGATCTTCCTCTGTATTGACGTCCCATGATACTCGTTTACTTGATTTCGACCCCCTGGGTCTGTTTTCCTCTTGATACTCCACTTCGTTCGTATCCACTACTATTTCAGTAAACTTCTCTTTGCACCTTTTTCCTTGTTCCCTGTTATCATCCTCATCTCTCTGTTTCTTCCTAGTATAACCGGTACTAATTTTCAAATTCTTCCGAATTTCCTTCCCAGTTCCTTCCATGCAACTCCTTTGTTCATGGCAAACATCAGTTTCCCAGTTACGCCCCTGATCTACGTCGATCATCTGCTCTACGTTATCGATTATTCCCATATTCGATTCTGCCAACTGGCATTCCTCCGTCGCGACCGTCCTTGGCACGCGTTCGCTATTCCCTGACCACTTTTCACGTTGGTACCCAGTGTTATTCCCAGCCATTTCCGTATTTCTCGGTCCATTTCCAAAATTCCTAATATTTTTATTTGGAAGTATTATTACCAAGTCCTGTTCCGGTCTCCCCTTGAATTTTTCATTACGAATTCCTAAATCCTCTTGAATTCCTTCCGCAAGTCCTACCGCGGAACTAGCTGGCAGGACCCAACCACCTGTTCCTGTACCGACTGTCCTATCAATTCCGTCAACGATTCCCTTGTTATTCTGTTCATTTTCCGTTTTACCCTTAACTCCCACTTGGACACTGGCATCCTTAAATAATTTCACCTTTGGCTTTATACCTTCGAAATTCTCCGTCTGCGTACCGGACTCCTTAAACTGTGCCCTAATTTCCACATTGTCCTTCGGTTCCCTTAACCGTTCCCCATTTGTGTCACTTTTGACATTATCCTCCAGTACAGTTTTCCCTGCGTTCCTCTCAAATCCGGTTTTCCTACGAACAACTTCCCTGAAGTTTCCGTTGACTTGAATCGTTCCGGTAAATCCCTTACTATCTTCATCTTCCGCACATAATTCGCTTTCTATATCCCTTTTATTCAAAAATTCGAATCTCCTACCCCACATCATAACGGACGGCTCCCCTTCATAACTAATAAGTGCCTCATTTGCACTGAGAAAATCTCTCCCTAAAATAACTTGGACGTTCCCTAACATAGCGTCATCACACAAAATAGCCGTCCAAGTTGTACCTAACTTTCCTCCTACAGGTCCCACCAAAATATTGGCCGTACCCCAGGTACGTAAACTATGACCTGTTACACTCGTCAACCGATAGTCGACCTCCTCTCTATTATTCCATCTTCTGGAATTATACTCCTATTTACAAGAGTCACCGCGGCTCCTGTATCTACCAAACAACGCCTCGTCCTTCCATTTATCTTTAATTTAATCATGTGAGGTGCATCAAATAACCCTCCGGAATTCACTTCCGGGATCACCATTACCGAACGATTCTTACTTTCCCCCTTATATACATGCCCCCCTGGCATCCCCGAATAAACCTGCCCTTTTAAAAATTTCCGGCCACTATCCCGGCAGTTGGATTTTGGCCCTCCCCGTTTAAATCTTCTTGTCTCCTCGACTGAGACCCCCTCGAAAATGGAGGCGATCGTTTAGGAATAGCTCCCGTACTTCGCCCCCCTTCCTTATCAGCATTTCTTCCTATCTCCTTGCTTTCACGTTGACCCCAGGCCATATTTGCTTCACCCCCTCCTCCAGGGGGTGTAGTTCTCCGTATTCTATTTTTCGAAAAATTCTCTCGTCCCTGACGATTTTGTCTTGGGCAATCCCTAGCCCAATGACCCTTTTGTCCGCAACTATAACAACCTCCCTGCGTCCTTTGCCCTGATCTGTTATTATTCCTACACTCTCTCGCAAAATGACCCGGTCTACCACAAGAATAACATTGCGCTGTATTCTTCTTTGTCTCTGCAAATTTTCTAATATTCCCCCTTTCATCCTTCGAGTCGTGCCCCTTTTTCCCGCAATGTTGACATCCCTCCGTTGCATCTACCGCCGATACCCTCATATTTGATGTCCTTCCTTGTATCATCCTTGTTGCGGTCTCTTGTAATTTGACCAGTCCTTCCGCTTTTTCTAAATCTAGATTTTCTTCTCTTAATAAAGCTACCCCCATATCTTTCATCAAGTCTTTGCGCAACCCTGTTTTAAACTGATTTAATATCAACTCTTTATTTTTCTTTTTGATTCCCGCTTGTTCGTCTAGCGATGCTCCGCCCAAATCTTCCCGGAGTAATTCCGCGCCTAAAATCCGCAGCCTAGTACAAAATGATGAAACATCTTCATCATGTCGCTGGAAACAACGACTTAAATTCCACTGACTCTCCCCTGGCAATTTTGATGGGGTAAATTTTAAAATTAGCCGCTGTTTCAATTCCGAGTATTTCAATTTATCATACGCCTCATCAGACTTAAAATATTCGTACGCCGCGCCTGTCAGTTTTAATTTCAATAGAGTAAGGGTTTCTTCCTCACTCCATCCGTCCAATTTCGATCTCAACTCTAATTTGTCGAAGTACCGCTTCGCGTCTTTTCCCGAAAAACTATCAAGGGTTGTCGCAATCATCCCCAACGAATACATAAACGGAAATCTCATAACATCTTTCTCAGCCACCGCAGGGGTGGTAGCACTAGCACTAGCCGCCGGCAACATGTTTCAAAACCTTGTGAATAACCTCAATAACAATTTAATCCGAAAACTATCTTTAAACTCCGCAAATTAAACGAGGAAATCAAAACAATTATATCAGATTCACGATATTTCAAAGTATGAATCAAGTATTCCTATTCAAAAAAAAAAAAATCCCAAAATACGCTGCGCACACACGATAGAATTAATCAAACTATAAACGCCAAATACTCTCCCTAGTAAAAATTATATCAATCTTATATGGAAACGCCCTAAAAGACAAATTATATCACCAAAAAAAAATATTATCCTGAACGCAACTGTGATCCCAAAAATAATTAACGCCCTGAAAAAAAAATTATATCACCAAAAAAAAATATTATCCTGAACGCAACTGTGATCCCAAAAATAATTAACGTCCTGAAAGAAAAATTATATCACCAAAAAAATATATTATCCTGAACGCAAATGTGATCCCAAAAATAATTAACGCCCTGAAAAAAAATTATATCTCAACAGCAAAAATAAAATTCATTAAACAATGTCCTGAAAAAAAAACCTGCAACCCTATCTTGTCCTAACTTTCCGAATTATTCTGTAAATCAAACCGATCCAAATATTACATCCAACTGACTTAAAATTCCGAAATATTCTGACGTTTATTTGCTCAAAACACTCAACTTGACTCACAAATTCCAAATTTCACTTAATTGAAACCAATTTAATTCAAATGACCGAAATTCAAAATTATTTTAGCCTCCAAATTGAAAAAACAAAAAAAATAATTCAAATAATTTCCTTAAATCCGTGTTCAAATTCTAATAAAACAGCATTTAAAACGTCTCAATTTTTCTTATCTGCTTTTTCTAAATTGACTTTAATTTCGCAAAAATACTTGAATGAAATTAACTAATTCTCAAACCCACTTTTTATAACAAAATAACCGATCATTCAACTAATCACTGATAAACACAAAAGGAATTATTAAACACGCCGAAGAATTATAACTTGATTGACGACTTTTCTTCTAAAATTTTTCGATAAACTACAAGTCTAAATTCAATAAATCCGCGCGCACAACTTTGCGTTCAAAATCCTACGTAATTGATTGAATTTCAAAAATTATTCACTTCAAAACCATCAAATTCCTGCAAAATCAAAAATTTCAAAACACACAGTAATATACACTTCAAAAAAATAATTCACCTGAAAACAATAAAAGAAAAAAATTATCTTTCACCATCAGCCAAGAATGCACCCTCAAAACAATAAAATTGTCGCGAAAACTTAAACTCAAATCTTCAATACTGATCAACTACTTTATCAATTTTTCTTAACGTTTCCATCAATCGATTAATTAAATCTTCCACAAATTATTGAACACCAACGTTCTTCACGAATAAAATTTTCCAACTATCTCCCGATTAGAACTTGATAACTTATCCGATTTTAAAATAAAGTTCTGATCCACTACAACGAAGAGTAACTAACGAACTTTTATCCAACTCTACTCAACTTTCTCTAATATCACGGCAGCTAGACTTGAACGAAAACAAAAATTTCTGTTCCCGACTCTACTTATCACTTTTAACAAAATAACTCGATTATTCTCTTGAAACAAACAAAAATCGACGCAAAATGAAACTATTCTTGGCAATAGAAATAACTCAGAGTTCCTTCATCCGAAAGTCCTCAAATTCATTGATATAATCGCAAGTAAATCCATCAATCAACCCTTAATAAACCCCAAAAATTCTTAAAACAAAATTCTCTCAATACTTCTACAATGGCGCCGACTGAATTGTTGGATTTTAACTCGACTCGCTTCAGAAACAACTAAAACTTTAAAACTTCTCAAATAAAACAATTTAGTATTCTACCCCAGAAAAATCAACTTAAATCCCACCTAGCTGTCACCAGTGTAATAAAGCACCCCAGTATCTCGATCAGTAGAAGAGCGGCTTTCCACTGATCATGGGGTGATTATTTTTAGATGTTAGATACACAAAAATTGAAGGCCCTCGAAAGGGAAAAAAAATGTGTGGATCCGGCCCGTCGCACGAAGGACAGGTCTTGAAGTTGATATTATTTCTGGGGAGAAGTTTAAATGAAACTCAGGAAAAACTTTAACAAATAAATCTATTGGAAAAAAATAAAAAAAATTGGAACTTCTCTACAAATTCGTACTCGGTCCAAGACGACCAACAAAAATCTTCAATTTCTTAAACACATGCAAATAAGCGCAAAACAATAAAACATACTTTCATAACCAAAATCTTGGGTTAAAATTCAACTTCCCAACTTAGCGCTCAATAATAAATCAATACTTTATCAATGAATTTTAGAGGAGCTTTCAAGACTCTGGACGAATAAAAATTGGAACTTTCTACCTTTTTCTGCGACTGCTGTTTGTCTGACGCTGCCGATGAAAACTTTTCGACACCAGACTTTACCCGCACTTATCGGCGAATTCTTTACACTCAACCGAACTTCCCGCACTTTTCCGTCGCAAACGTTTTTCGCTTTAAAATTCCCTATCCAAAATTTCAACACAATTTTATATCTGGTCGTACTACGAATCAAAATAGACGATCACTCCTCGAATGCTACTTTACTGATTTCCGATAAACTGACTTTAACTTCAAATTATTTCCAAATTTCTTCAACTACCAAATTCCTGATATTCCGGTTCTACTTGAACAAAATCAACAAAAACAAAGGACTGGACTTTTCTCTACACTGAACTTTTCCAAATATCTATGAGCCGACCGAGTCTCTGATTCTATTCCGTGATCTACCTAGACTTTTCTCTTACTTCGTGAAAACCTGATTATTCTAAGTCCCTATACTTCTTCCTTACTGACTGACTCTACAAAAGATTTATAACTTCTCTACTTATCCGTACCGAATCGAAGGGGTATATTTTTCGATATTTTACAGATCACGTTCCCGGACCGACTTGAAGGGGTATTATTTTTGATCACGCTCCCCGGACCGACTGACTAACTTTTTTTGATGTAATTTTTCCCCGGTCTTTCTCTCCCACGCTATGGGTGGTACCAAAACGTCACAAAATCGAAATCATTGGACGATCATTGATCACTGAGTTGAAAAATCAGCGTTCCCAAGCTGGGTGGTTACAAGAAAATTTCGGCTACTTCGAATTCTGAGAACTGTTTTCCTCTCAGGGTCTCCAGACTAATAAATCTTTCTTAATCTACATGACTGACCGTTTTCACCCGTTCTGAAGTCCTTATCACCGGATATTGGAATCAATTACATAGGCCGGCGATCGCCGGTTGCTCTCCGAAAACGTACATTGTATCAATATCTGCAGAATTTCTGACTGAGTGACACTAACTCTTTCAACTCTTATCGAGCTGGCTATTATTTAAATTCCCGCGACTTAATACCGTCTGATCTCAAGCGCCTCAAAGTATCGTATGTCCAACTAAAAATCGCCTCTGCAGCACGGCTGCAACAATGTATAAAAATTCTAGCTATACCTCTTTTCAATTATCTCAAAATAATTCGAATTCTCTTATTCCGATTTATTACAAATTGGTCATTTTCATTGATAATATGATAATGAACTTCATGCTTCTATGTTATAAGAGATTTTGGAGATCACTTTTATTCCGGATATTCGAGAAGATGCTCGGAAATGAGGAAATTATTTCTCTGACTATTTCATATTTACCAATTCACCTACTGGCACAGCCTTATTTGTGAAGGTGTTTGAAAAGGCTGTGGTACTAGTATTTAGATTATCTACTAGTTGGGAAGGTTTCGGAACATATTCAGTTGAATACAAGTTTATGAAATTTCCCGAAAGTGATTCATTTCATATTGGGAAATTTTTCATCCTTTCAAATATCCGGAATGAAAGTGATCTCAAGAATCTCTCATATTAGTAATAATATTGAGGTTTATTCTTTAGAATCTACAAGGTTGTTACAATTTTAACATCTGAGGAAATCCAGTAACGGCAAAGCCTGTGTCATTCAATAACCTAACACAATTTAGGAGCATAAAGTTCATTGTCATACTATCAATGAAATGACTTGCCAACTAGACCGATCTAGTTTTTGAGTTTTTTTTATTGGAAGAACAATCAGAGACACAACGTATGTTATATATTCTGGATCAGATAGGAATATGTGACTGGAATATGTAAAAATAATACAAAGTTGATAGTTAAAACAATAAAAGTTATCACTCACCTTATCACTGCAGTGGCGGAGTGAAAAAAATTTTGACTATGCCTCTGCATTCTACATTAAAAGTGTCTGTAGAATGTAACATTTGTTTTTCGATATCACTGATACTTTACGAAATAGAGGCACTAGTACGAAGAGCCGAAAAATGAGTTTTCACTTATAACTTGAAAACAAAAGAAGAATTTCTAACGCTTTTCGATATCCCTGTAGTACACCTATAAATAGTTCTAACCCTATACATATAACACTCAGTATTCGATATATGTATAGGCTTGGCAAAATTCGTTGTCTACTGAGGGGATCTCGAGGACTACAGCAGCTAGAAGAAAACAGACGACACATTCCCTAGTTCTTTTTTCCTGACTATTCCAAAACTGAAAACAGATCCAGACTAACGTTCATAGATTTTGAGTTGTGAACGAAAATTGGGAAATTGTCATTTTTAATGAAGCTGAATAACTCGCTTATTTGAACTCGTATTCGAAATCTGTTGTTACGTTCTACAGGCACTTTTTTATGAGGAATTCGAATATGATATCAATAAATTTTTTGATCCAGTCATTTTTGAGGTACGACAGAGATTTCTGATTTTTCAAATGTAAACTATAGTTGAAAGTGCTTCCATCTTGCTGAAATTTTTTTGCTGATTTCAAAAATGTATCATATGTCGCTATTTACATGAATATAACGTAAGAATAAAAATTGAATTTTCAGTAGGCTGGCGTAACTATAGCGACCATTGAAAATGTATTGTGGTTCGTGAACTCCTCATAATCCCATGTGAATTCAACCTTCTGTGATAGGAATCACCGACTGACGAATAATTATTTCTTTTATATATCGATATCGAGATCAATATCCTTTTAAAGAGAGTAAAAGACTGATTATTAAAGAAGAAAATTTATTCAATTATCGTTTTTCTATTTATGAAAGAAACTTTAAGAGTCAGTAATATCATAAATAAAATACGATAGCTATCTATAATTATAATTTTGATGAAAAATAGGTACTTCTGTCAACGGTAGTGTTAGAATTGTGAACCTTCGTAAGATAAACATGCCAAACATCGCGAGAACAAATGATGGCAAATTAATTATCGAACTATTTATTCAGCAATCCCTGATTTCAATCAAAGAGGCTCATGTTCACGAAATTTAATGCATATTCAACGGTTGCTATGGTTACCCAGCCCACTTATAATTCAACAGAGAATCGAAAAGCAGGAAAAAGGATTGAATTTTTTTTTCGTGTAACATTTATGTGGATAGCAACATATGAAACATTTTTGGAATCAGCAAAAAAATTGCAGCAAGATGAAAGAACTTTCAACTATAGTTTATATTTGAAAAATCAGAAATCCCTTTCGTATCTCGAAAATGACTGGATCGAAAAATTTCTTAATATCATATTTGAAATCCTCATAAAAAAGTGCCAACTGTATGTAACAACGGATTTCGAATACGAGTTCAAATAAGCGAGTTATTCAGCTTCATTGAAAATGACAATTTCTCAATTTTCGTTCATAACTCAAAATCTATGACAGTTAGGCTGGATCTGTTTTCAGATTTGGAATAGTAAGGAAAAAAGAGCTCGAGAATGTGTCATCCGATTTCTTCTAGCTGCTATAGTTCTCGAGATCTCTTCAGTAGACAACGAATTTTGCCCACCCTGTACTCAATGATAATAATCGAGGGTATATTGGTTGTATTCTACGGAATTTCGATAATCAGATAGTTTGATTTTATCTTTCTTTGCCAGAAACTTCGAAATAATTTTTGGATAGAGAATAAAGCTACCTCTCAAACAATATCACAAGCCCATATGTACTTCGAAATTGAAAATTAGGTGTGTTAATCGTCACTCAAAGAGATTTGAAGGTAGAGATCACATATTTTCACATTGGTGAATATCAATTTATAATTGAAATTTCAAGTGTTTTGGGATCTTATATAAAGATGTACAAAAACCCAAATAATGAATTTATTCCATTTGGCTTCTTCACACTGCATACTCGTAGATACTCCATGGACTACCTATCTTCATATTAAAATTTCTATGGATGCTGGGATGTTTTTTGAAAACAGTATACATATTTCTATCCTTGATTTTCGGAACGTAGTTTTATGAAGCCGAAAATAGCACCTGTCTATTTGTCATTTATTGGCAAGGAAAGCTAATCTTTACTTTTTCAAAATCGTTTACTCCGAAAATATGAGAATGATGCCATGAAAATTATACTTTCGTCATCATTTTCATGTTCTGTTTATTTAATATACAAGGTTTTGCAAGCTTTCTCTGGCCAAATTTCACAGAGTTATCCTACGGCAATTTGCAACAAAGAACTAGAGTATGATCCAATCGTCTCTCATTGTTAAGTTATTCAATATTATAATATTTTGTGACGTTCTCCAATTTTTCCCTCAAAACAAGGCATATTTTGAAAACATCAGTACTTATCGAAAGTCTTTCCCATAGTGTACAATGAATTTTGATGATAGTTATGTTATGTTTTTAGTGGAAGATGGAATCTTGCATAACTTTACAACAGAACATAATGAGACCATAAACTTTGGGCTTTTGTATAGTGAACACTGAATTGATTACAATAGCAATTGTTCTAGTTGCTTTCAATTTTACCGCCTATCAGAAATTCAATTCTAAGGTTCAGAATGTTCTTAAGGTTTCTTGTTATCGATGAAAAATTTATTTTCAAACAGTTCAACTCTCCTGAAGCAAGGGTTTTGCTTTCAGTATGTTTTCGCTGTATTTTCGACAGGAAATTTGGGAATTTTCAATGATTTATGTTCATTATTTTTCCATTGCATTGCATATTAAATATTGAAGCACTAAAACAAAATATCACCGAGGACTTATCTGAATCATACATTCTATACTATTTATACACAAAAATATTTCTTTATATACATGACTGCCGAGATTATGAGAGATATCATCGAGATTCATCTCCAGCTTTCAGAATTCGAAATTAGTTTTTTCACATTATGGACATCGAACAGAGTAGAGCATTACTCATTCACCCACAAAATATTCTCATCATCCTGTATATAATATATGTATCAGACGATAATATATATGTTACGGCTAAAGATAGGTGTGAGCATAAACTTAAGATTAGCCGGCTTAACTTAGGTTTATATTCGAGGATCGGTTAAAGTTCGATAAAATATTCATCTGCGTCAGGGCATTTCATCTTTAGCCGGCTAATGTGCACATTACCCAAAACGGAACGGCTAAAAATGTATTCGATGGACACGCGGAGAGGTGATGGATCATGAATGGTCGGATGTGAGAGAACGAACGCACACGGCCACTTTTGTGTTTAAATTTTCAGAATTGAAATATGCAAAAAAGCATCAAATGTATTGGGATTGTATTACATAACGCCCATGGGTTTTCAATTTAACATTTAACGAGTTATTTTCATCTGTTTAGGAGATTAATGCTCTTCAAATCAAGCCCAATTTATGAAAAACCATAATATGAACCCACAAGGAAATGAGATATTAGACATAGAAAATTCTTCCTGTTAACAAAATTATATTTTCCCTACCATTCAATAATTGGGTTTAGGGAAAAATTACGAAATAGGAACTATATTTCTAAAGTTGCAATTTCTTTCGAACCAGTTCTTTCGCAAAAAAGAACAAAAAAAAACTATGAACATGAACATAGTTGAAAACACTTTCTCTTGCTGATTTTGTTAAAAATTTCTTCTCGAGTCATTGAACATACGGGTTCCAAAATACGCCACCCTTGATGAATCATCCCGGTGGATTGTGCATTCATCCGTCATCGTAAAACTCATCAGCCAAATAATCCGGTTAACTACAAACAAGATTGGGTACTTCTACTCATATTTTTCTAGAATTTGACCTTTGGTATTTTGATGAAGAAGTTCGCGGCATCATTCTCTCCTTTTGCTCTTTCAATTCCCCTCAAATTATGAATAATAACAACAAGATGAAAAATAATCATTAACACTACAGTTTTCCCTCACACTGAAAATAGAAATTCTCGAATTTTGTCATCAAGCGTTTAGATTTTTAGATTCGTCAATAAGAATTCGTTGAAACACAGTTGAAGCAAGTATATGTTCATTCTCCAATTTCTCAACTGCTTAACAGAATGCTTTTCTGCTATTAAAATATGTGAAATTAATACAAAAAATGCATTGCATTAATAGTTTGATTATACTCGTATTACTATTTCTTTACATTCCTTTATAATTGCCGAAAATTTGCGCCCCTCAAGCCTTGTACATTTTAAGCCGATGGGATGTGGTTACACTTAAGTTTAGCCGGCTAAAGATAGAAGAAACTAACATTAGCCAATACCCGAAGCTAAACCTAAGTTTAGCCGGCTAATCTTAAGTTTATGTTCACACCTATCTTTAGCCGTAACATATATATAATTCAGATGAGAACATATCGAAAATGAAAAATGTAATGCACAAACTCCATTGGACATAAATAATATTTAAATACTATATTTCGGAGAAAGATAGCTTTGAGTAATTCTTGACAATGTCTTTCATAATCTCAACCAGTTATGTAAATGAAAATATGGTTGTATTAAAACACTATGGCCATAATTCTGATAAGCCTACAATGATGTCGTATCGTAAAGCTTATTTAAAAAAATCATGTGGAAAATAATGAATATAAACCATCAAAAATTTTCATGAAAAATTCAGTTTTATATATGATTTCATATTGTATTTCCAATTCATTTATTTCCGAGTATAACTTTCAAATATTAACTAAATTCGAACGAAATCTGATGAATGGTTATAATGAAGCCATACGGAATAATGATCTGATTTTTATGTGTTATTTTGCTTCAGCTGTAATTTCATATTGTTGGATCGATAGACGCGTACTGATTTATCCAACTATATTCAGTGAAAATCAAGTAATAAGTCAGTATATAGTGTTATCGACCATTGAATAAAAAAAAAGAATTTTCAATGATTTATGTCCATTATTTTCCTATTCCATTTCAAATATTGAAGCTTCATAACACAACATCGTCGTGGAATTATACGAGTTATGAATGTCATACTATTTATACACTTAAATATTTTTTATTACATGACTGTTGGGTAGATGAGAGATATCATCGAGATTCACCTTCTGCTTTCGATATCCGAAATAAGTTTTTTCACATGATAAATATCGAATAAAGTAGAGCATCACCTATTCGCCCACAAAATATTCTCATCATCCTGTATATAATAGATTTGTTCGACCGCATATACAGACCCAAAACGGTATACTCGACCGACTTTTCAGTCCAAAAGTGACGTTGTCAGACCCGGCTCCGGGTCTGGTAACGTTCGACCATAGAATCATTATAAGGGGGGTTAGGGGATGCTAGGGGTGAATTTTCAGGTGGGTCTGAAAAGTCGGTTATACTCGTTATTATATACAGAAAACTTCAGGGTTCGGCCAGTGCGAGGGCGCTTCGAGCGACATGAACTTGATGTATATAATCCGTATAGTTGACCGACGCATCTAGTCCGAAAATTTGGCAACGCTGCAGTTGAAGAGCTTGACAATTTATTTTGTCATCTTTTCGATTTATACACCTCAAATGTACTATAAGAAAACTTATACGATCCCGGTATGATGAACAGTCGTCATGAGAAATATTCAATGACAATATTTTGAATTGAAGTGGTGTTATTGTATTCTTTGCGTATACGAACTATAATAGCACACGTATGGAAACTTATACAAGCCCGATTAAGTGAGTCGACCTAATTTCAGGAGCTTTGGCACGTTTGGGATCCTATGCACAAAAATTGTATTTTCACCACACCCTACTTGACCCTCTGTCGTGTTTACGAATTTACGAATTTCCTGAACATCATTGAAGTTATATTTGGTTGACTGGACAGGAGTTCTTTTCCAAAATTTTTCAGAAGATCAATATACAAAAGCAATGGAGATTTTTTACTCCTACCACAGTGATAAAAAGGTTTTTTCAGTATGAAGTCCTTATATTTTTGAAAAACTTCATTTTCATAATATAAAACGTGTACGTACGATAACGATGTGTAAAATGTATTGAACAAGGCGGTGGACATTTCGAGCAATAATTTTAGGTAGTGGTTTTCTTTTTCACATATTTTCTTAAAATCTATATCATTAGACTTTAGTTTATTCATTTGAGTTATTTTGATTATTTGATTCCGCAGATAAATTCACGATTTCCATGAGAATTACTATAATATTCAATCATGAAGAGCTTCAAAATAGATCAAATTTGTTTGGGAATTTTTCGTTGTTATCTTGTTAGCCATGATATTATGGCAGAAGAAATGCAGCAAGAATAAAAGTTTATACATATGTCATCATTTTTTTTCAGTCAATTCATACACATCAGATTCTACTCTATCTCTGGTACAAGTATTCTTCAGCAACTTCATTTTTGTTTGAATCATAGAGATGAAATATTGGAAATTACTCGAGTATCCTGAACTAACAATTGGAAATTTTCAGTTCAGGAGGTGGAAGGGTATTCCTCAGTCAAACTTTCAATATAATCATTTATAAAAATACACATAAAAATCATTATCAATTCAGAGGACTTTCAGTTACACGATTGGTTTTCGCTTATAGGTACAAGTTAATTTACAGAGTGATGTGATACCTAATATAAGTTTAATATAGATATTTGAATTAGCTTGAGCTGAAATGAACAGATGATATAATATACCAAAATAAATCAAAACACCTAAAAACTGTCTCTCACCAATTTATTCTACAAGAACTACCGGTTTCGGGATGACTAATCGCATCACATCTTCAGGTTCCAACACCAGAAACGCTGTTATGAACCTCTGGACTTTGAAAACCTACTGGGATGTTAATAATTCTGGAAAAGACCATAGTGATTTTTCAAATTTTGACATTTAAATTGACATTTTCTAGAACTCATCTATGTCTTGAAATTTTTGCTTCTAGTAACTAGTGAATTATTTCGCAACTGTTGCGATAAACTAAAATTAAATACCTTCAGCGACTGGGACGATTTAAAAGGAATCTGCGAGGAACGTTTGACTATTGAAGGCAGAGGGTAGAGTAGGGTAAAGTTAAAATTAATTTTTTTTTGACGAAGATCCTGACTTCATCGGACGTTTATAGTTTTGCGGACGTGTGATAATCTAGTTTGTATACGAAAAGAATTCAATAACACCACTCAGATTCTATTCAAAATATTGTGATAACTTTTTCTTTCAAGGTGTTCCAGACATAAAAATCCAAAAGCGTAAGGTCGGGGCTTCTTGTTGGGCATCTTACCGGACTGTACCTTCCAATCCATTGCACCCCAAAATATTGATTTATTTAGTCCCGTACATTCCGGCTATTATGAGCTGGCAGCCACTCATTTGAAACCAGACATTTTCTCCAATATGTCTGTCAAGATGCTTTGGATCAATCGGATCGGGAAATATTACTCGTCCGAAAAGTCCACCTCTCATGACTGCCAACCACACGTTGACCCTCAACCCATGTATGGAAAAGAGAAAACCCCCATGCGACCATGGTTTCTCATTTTCAACATGAGTTGAGGGTCAACGTAAGATGGCCACAAAGAGGCTCCGACCTTACGCCTTTGGATTTTCATGTCTGGAACACCTTGAAAGAAAAAGTTTATTAAATTAGCGTTCAGACTCGAGAGGTCCTGATCGAAAGAATAACATTGTGTTATGCTGAAATGCGTCAGAAACTTCGCAGGGTTGCAGATTCACTACAAAAACGATGTATAAAATGTATTGAACAAGGCGTTGGGCATTTCGAGCAATTATTACGAGTATAAGTACTAGTAGTAATTTGTTTTCTTTACATGTTTCCATAAAATCTATATCATTAAAATTTAGTTTATTCATTTGGGTTATTTGATTTTGTAGATAAATTTATGATTTCCATGTGAATAATTTTAATATTCAATCATAAGGAGCTTCAAAATAAATCAAATTAAGGTTTGGAATGTGTCGAGTTTTTCGTTGTTATCTTGTTAGCCATTCATATGTTAAAACTTTCTCCTTAACCGTATATTTCACAACTGGTTATGACAGGTAGAAGTCCTCTCTGTGAGGAACTGTGGTGTTATATCTATTTTTTTTCTTTTTTGTATATGATATTTCAGTTTTGTATTTTTCCTTCCATTTTCGTTTGTCCACACAGTTTATGTATGCATGTATGCAATCTATAACCTTCGAGTTTATAGGCTTGTCCTTTACTAAAAACAATTATGTAATAAATAAATATAATGGAAGAAGACTAGCAGCAAGAATAGAGGCTTATATGTCATTCGGAAGCAATCTAAATGGGGTATTTTTTGTTGAAAAGAAAACATATCCATAATTAATAATTTTACATTGATAAAACCATTGGGAAAATAGGCTTAATTTTGTTCACTTCAGAATCGTGATATTCATCCCATCCCCTTACCAAGCCCGCAATAAGAAATTTTTTCGTACACACGAATTCTCATCATGTAGCAGATTTATTGCTGTTTCCAGATATGTGGTCAAATTTAATTAGGCTACGAGATAACTGTAGTGTGATTGATACCATTAGAAAAACATGGAATATTTCGTGAAATCAAAAAATGTTATATTAAAGAATAACCGATAACATTTCAATGATGTGTTATATGACATTTTTCGTTACAAATCACTTGTATGATCTCATCATGAAGTTTGGCCCTTTTAAAAGTGGACACGCTGTATAAACCAATAAAATCAATTAGATTTCAACCTTGACAGTCGAAAATTAATTTTTCAACAGTATTCAATTGCAAAGCGCAGTATACAAGAGTTTCCTCTCCACATGCAGTATGTAGAATGTTTGAAACTTGGAGATAATATTCAACCTTGAATTTTTCAAATAGTATGGCCAATCACAAACCTTATTTGTATATGAGAATCTGCAGTGATGATGATGCTCAGTTCACTGAAGATCATGCGTTTAATACTCCAGAGATCGAATAGTATCATCGTGTGAAACCATAAGAAATACTACCGGGATATTCGAAAGAATACGAAGGTCTACGAGACAGACAGTTGATGCATATATTTTAGCGAGAGGTAGTCATTTTGAACATTTATTATAGTTTTGCATTATTGTATCTGAAATAAAATGAAAAGTACTGTTGTCAATTATGCTCATTAATCGAAAGAAATTTCAATTCGTTAAATTAAAACATTAGGGAAATAATTTTCTTCCGGAAATTGGTAATTGAACCTTAAGAAAGATTCATAGAACATCTTTATCTCCCGTCATAGACATACAATATCTCAGAATATTCATTCTATGGAACACTTTTACGATGAAATGGAATGAACAGTAATCAGAACTGATTGTAAGTTTATATTTCTTCCGAGAAAGTATCGACTGTATCGAAACTTTGCAGGCGATTTTTTCTCCCGAATCGAAGAGGAATCCATAAGAGACTTTTGTTTTTTGAATATCTATCCCACGAAAACAATTTTTGAAGGAAAATCATAAAGGGTTGTTATGTTCAACCCTTAATAATGAAGTTATGAGATCTAAAAAATTGTGTGAGTATTAATATATACTTAGTGCTTCATATTATATGTATAGTTTTATGATTCAGTGTTTTTTAGAACTCGTAAAAAAATCGAAAACTATAAACTCGTCATCGCCTTCCAAAGGCTGTATCTTGGATGGGAGGTCCATTTCGAAAAAAATTCATAGGAACTACCCCTGCTTATTTTCATCGAGGAATCATCTCCCTTAGTCCTTCTCCTAGTTCTATAATAATAACTTTCCACAAAATATTTCTCTTGGCATGCCACAGGGCTTAAAAATCGGAGAAACACATTTTCAAAGTAAGGAATGGCCTGGACAATACCTATCCAATTAAATGAATTGGTCCAGGAGACCCAACTGGGAATCATGACCTTATAGATTACCAGATCTCAACCTTCTATACAATTCTTTGTGGGTAAAATTGATGAGGTTTATGAGGAGGATATCCAGACGACGAGATGCATTCAATTGAATGATGAATTTTTGTGATCTAAAGAAACAATGGCAAAATGGATCGAAAGCCTTTATCTCATCGGAGAATTCAACGTGACAGATGAGTACAAACAAACGGTTCTCATTTCGCAAAACTTTCAAAATAATATTGGCGGAATTTGGACGTCAGTAATCAATTTTTTCATTTTGGTTTGTGTTATTTCATTTCAGTGTTTCGCATTAATGAATGATTGTACCTATCGAGGAAAGCTATTACGATTATTCTGGTCGTTTTAAAGTTTGTTATGGAATATTTCACATCTCATAACTATTCATTCTCACGATATTTATAGGAATGAATTAGATTTTTCTGTTTTTCATTTCAATTTGAAAAATACATTTTAGGAGGAATTCTGGGCTTGGCATGGGCTTCTTGAAAAGTGAAACAATTATTTTCAATTCGACATACAGGATGATATGATAAAACTGAACACGTTGAATTAGGTGTGATGAGTCTAGCTCTGGAATATTAAAACAATTCATATTTCGCTCTCTAGATCTCAATTTTTGTCAACAGTGTTTCAATAAATTTGGTTGATTTTTGTCTCATTTTCATGATAGTTGGAGTACTTGCACGAATTTCAGGAGCCCCCTTGTATATTTCAGAAAGAAGCTAAAAATTAATTTTTCGTATTTTATTACAATCGTTTTATGTATAAAGGCCTCTCAAGCTTATGTTATTAATGGATCAAAATTTGAGAAGAATCTGTTGAAAAGGAATTAGCTTCATGAGAAAATTGAGACAATACTTCTTTCTCAACAAAGTCACACATATATGAATATCTACCGTAACACCTACTTTTTCGCGTCATTTTATACATCGAAATTGTCGGCTTGAGTCCCGTCAAACTGGCAACAGCGCCGGGATCGTGAACGTTGGCCATATTTACCGCTGGAGTATATGTGGGATTGTAAAGTTGGTGCAATGTCTCGGGTTTGGAAAATATTATCGATTATGCTACTTTTTTAAATGAAGGAATTCTTTTCCCCTCTGAGTGTGCCTAAGGAGTTATAATTCTCATTAACGTTATTTCATCATATATACTCGAAGAAAACATTCGGATCATGTGGGTCTCAGGTCGCCTTAGAAACGTATCGGGACTGGAAACGTCTATTGGACAAATATATATATATATATATGTATCAGACGATAATATATACTATATACTATATATAATATATAATTCAGATGAGAATACATCGAAAACGAAAAATGTTATGCGCAAACTTCATTGACCATGAATAATATTCAAAAACTAAATTTCGAAAAAAGATAGCTTCGAGTATTTCTTGACAATATCTTTCTTATACTCAACCAGCTATGTATATGAAAATATGGAAGAATAGAAACAGTGTGTCATCCATAAGTCTGATGGGTCCACAATGATGTCGTGTTGTGAAGCTTATTGAAAAAAAAAATTAAAAAAAAATACCAAAAAATATAAATCATTGAAAATTCTGTTTTTTAAATTAGCTCTTTCCAGTATACACTTGATTTGAGGGAGTTAAGATACACTATGTACACTGACCTAATACATGATTTTCACTGAATGAAGATGCATAAATCACTACCCGTCTATCTATTGAAGAATATAAAATTACAGCTGAAGCAAAAACAAATATAAAAATAATATAATCATTCCGTGTGGCTTCATTATAATCTTTCATCAGATATCAATCAACTCTTGTTAATATCGGAAACTTGTATTCAGGAATCAATGAATTGGGAAGGCAATATAAAATTGTATTTGAAAATAAATTTGTTATCGCTAACAAGAAACCAAAAGAACATCTCAAACCCTAGAATTAAATTTCTGATAGGCGGTAAAATTGAAGGTTACTAGAACAATTGTTATTGTTATAAATTCAGTGTTGACTACACAAAAGCCTAAAGAATATGGTCTCATTCCCTTTATTTTCCGTAGTAAAGTTATGGAAGATTTTTTGTTACAAATTGCCTGTGGGATTTGGACAGAGATAGCTTGCAAATCTTGTATATAAAAGAAACACATCATGAAAATGACGAAGAAAGTATCATATTCAGGACACCATCATCATATCATTTCGGTGTAAACGATTTTGTAAAATACACAGTTTCAGCAATAAAGAACGTTCCATTTTCGGCACCATGAAACCTAATTTCGAAAATCAAGGAAAGAAATATTCCGTTCCCAAAAAACATCCACGCACCCATAGAAATTCTGATATGAAGATAAGTCGAGCATAGAGTACGTGTATGAAGGTGAAAAAGCCAAATTGAATAAAGTTATTATTTGGGCGATTGCAAATATTTATAGAATATCCCAAAACACGAAAAATTTGATATTCTCCAATCTGCAAAATATGTAATCTCCATATTCAACCCCTTTCGCTATTCGATTAATACCTCTAATTTTTCAAATGCGAAGTATGGAGTTGTGGTATCGCTTGAAAGGCATCTTTTATCTCTATCCAAAAATCGACAGTTTCTGGCAGAAAACATATAAAAGTTAATCATGTGATTAACGACGTTCCATACAATACAACCAATATGTACATAATACCATCGATTATTACCATTAAGTATCAAATTTCGAGTATTATATTAAATGGTCTGATCGATCATTTCCTTGTAAAGACATATTGTAGGTAATTGATTTTTACAGAATAATGAAAGTTGGTTGTACAAAAACTACATATCATGATCGGGTGAAACTGGAGTCAGAAGAGACAATTTTTTTTTTCTACGCATTGACTTCCAAGCTTTCGCTACCTACTTTGTAGCTTCATCGAGGTTCAATGTTCAAGAGCCTTTTCCTGTCCTAGTAAAAAATCGTGGTATAAAATTTGATTCTCGGACAACCTGGTTTTAATAACATCGTGTATTTCAAACCGAATTCATAATCATTGTGAAAAGAATAACATCATCGCCATGCACAAAACAAAACAGAAAGGATGCACCAAAGACAGCCGAGGGTGCAAAGAACAACTATTAATTGATTCCTAATTGATTCCGTTAGGTATCTGCAATCAAGCGTTCTCCAAGCGAAGGAATGAAAAGCCATACTTTTCATTTAAAAATTTTTATGTTTGAGTAATACTCATAGGGGGTGGAACGTTGAAGAAGGTCAATTGAAATTTCAGGTTTGATGTCTTTCGAGAGTTTCTGTGAATATGAACCGTGATCGAAATTAATTCCATTTGGCTTTCCACACTGAAGAAGAGTATATTAAAACCCTAGGGATTATTTTTCTTTGGCGCTTGAGAAAAAATGACTGTATTCATACAGAATTCAATTTGAAGATTGGAAAAAAAAAGAAGAGGCTATAGGCTGAAAAAAAATATGAGTACTTTTCAATTCCAAATCCCCCATTGATTAAATCCACTTTCAATCCTAAAAGTTGCCCATGAATGGTTCCATGTTCCGGCTATAGCAAATTGAATACTTCATTCTGAAATATTGAACTTTGCTAGTCGAAGATCTGAAAATTCATTTCTGTTTGTTTTTTCCCCCATGTCTAAAATTGAACATGATGAAACAACTGTTTTGCAGTGAATCGAATTTCTCCTCAAAAAGACACTTAACAACGTCAGAAATAGTTATTTTCCGAAGGAGTGCGTGAAAACATCGATAGCCAGTTTTTTTTTCAAGTTATATCGAGTTAATTTTATATCTGATCCCATCCGATAAGAAAAGCACTTTCGCTTCAAATGCAGTGCCGTTTTGAAAAGAATTTACACGGTGCTCATAGTTCATGATTCGAAAAATAATCATCACTGCAATAAACCATAACTTAATAATCTCCAAATTCTACTTTCCATTGACGATTTTTCGTTCACCATTTATGTCATAATGATTGCCAATTATTCACAATATACTGCAACGAAACACTTTTGCCGCAAGAATAAATGATTAGTGTACTGTTAGTCATAACCAATAACATCATTAATCGATTAATTCGATTCCGAAAATCCAGAGTACCGACCACGCGCACTTTTAACGAAATACTGATTTATTGACACTTCGTACGGGCGAAATGAATAATTTCGATGCGTCACGTAGTTATATAAGTGCGTGAATCAACAAACTTCTTGTTCGAATTAGAAACGACAAATGATTTTCACACCGAATTAACACTAAACATACTAGTTGTCCTTTTTTCGTTTAAACTTTTTCTTAGTCATTATGATTGTCAATTATTCACATTACACTGCAATGAAACAATTTTCCTGCAGGAATAAATGATAATTGTACTGTTAATCACAACCAATAATATTATTAATCGATTAATTCGATTCCGAAAATCCAGAGTACCGACCACGCGCACTGTTAACGATATACTGATTTATTCACACTTCGTACGGGCGAAATGAATAATTTCGATGCGTCACGTAGTTATATAAGTGCGTGAATCAACAAACTTCTTGTTCGAATCAGAAACGACCATTGATTTTCACACCGAATTAACACTAAACATACTAATTGCCCTTTTTTCATTTAAACTTTTTCTTAGTCATTATGATTGTCAATTATTCACATTACACTGCATTGAAACACTTTTTCCGCAAGAATAAATGATTAGTGTACTGTTAATCACAACCAATTACATCATTAATCGATTAATTCGATTTCGAAAATCCAGAGTACCGATCACCCGCACTGTTAACGATGTACTGATTTATTCACACTCCGTACGGGCGAAATGAATAATTTCGATGCGTCACGTAGTTATATAGGTGCGTGAATCAACAAACTTCCTGTTCGAATTAGAAACGACCACTGATTTTCACACCGAAGTAACACTAAACATACTTATTGTCCTTTTTTCGATTAAACTTTTTCTTAGTCATTATGATTGTCATATATTTACATTACACTGCAATGAAACACTTTTTCCGCAAGAATAAATGATTAGTGTACTGTTAATCACAACCAATTACATCATTAATCGATTAATTCGATTTCGAAAATCCAGAGTACCGATCACCAGCACTGTTAACGATATACTGATTTATTCACACTCCGTACGGGCGAAATGAATAATTTCGATGCGTCACGTAGTTATATAGGCGCGTGAATCAACAAACTTCTTGTTCGAATTAGACACGACCACTTATTTTTACACCGAATCAACACTTAACATACTAATTGTCCCTTTTTTCTATTAAACTTTTTCTTAGTCATTATGATTGTCATATATTCACATTACACTGCAATGAAACACTTTTCCCGCAAGAATAAATGATTAGTGTACTGTTAATCACAACCTATTACATCATTAATCAATTAATTCGATTCCGAAAATCCAGAGTACCGATCACCCGCACTGTTAGCGATATACTGATTTATTCACACTCCGTACGGGCGAAATGAATAATTTCGATGCGTCACGTAGTTATATAGGCGCGTGAATCAACAAACTTCTTGTTCGAATTAGACACGACCACTTATTTTTACACCGAATCAACACTTAACATACTAATTGTCCCTTTTTTCTATTAAACTTTTTCTTAGTCATTATGATTGTCATATATTCACATTACACTGCAATGAAACACTTTTTCCGCAAGAATAAATGATTAGTGTACTGTTAATCACAACCAATTACATCATTAATCGATTAATTCGATTTCGAAAATCCAGAGTACCGATCACCAGCACTGTTAACGATATACTGATTTATTCACACTCCGTACGGGCGAAATGAATAATTTCGATGCGTCACGTATACTTCATTCACTTTTATTTTAGCAGTCGGTTGGCCATGGAAATTTGACACATTTCACTCTGTATAGTACGAAAATGTGGGGTTATGAAGCTTGTCAAAACATTTTTGGATTTTAAATCAACGCTATGTTGCCCGTTCTACGTAAAAGTTTCTGTTATTACGTATTTTATCACAATGTCGAATCTCTTCGGAAAATATGTGACGAACATTATTGAATTTTATACAAACTGATTGAAGGCATAGCAAATTCAGTTATTTGCATGGAAAATACAAGAGATCAGTATAATATCATAATATGCACTAGCTTAAGGAAAGTTAATGTTCGTTATCTTCTTTGGCTTACATCATTTGTAGATTTCAAAAATATTAACCTGAAGATGAAATGCATATGATGCAGTGGTTGGGAATGGGTATCTCTTGAAGGAATTAACAGATAATTACAAGAATGTTAAATTCTTCAACAAAAATCATCTTGCATCAATTTAAGCAAAAGGAATTGAAGGAAGTTTCAAGTTAAGAAGAACTTCACCTTTGAACAAAAATTTCACAGGAATAAACAAGTAACAGGGCAACTTGCGCGTATTTGTGGCTATTCATCTTAATACATTGATGTAATAATAATAATTAGGTATTTATTAGTACCTTAAGACATTTACATTATATAGGACAAGTCAAATGAAAAATAGAAAAATCCATTATAGGGAACTTATTCTCCGATGACATTTATCGAAAATCCTGTAGTAAACTTTTCGCATTAATTCACTCAAACAAAAAATTCTCAAATGCTACCACTTTTTTGGGTCTCCTAATAGAAGGAAATTCTTTGTCATCCTCTTCATTTACAATCTTTCTGATTGTGGAAATATTCAGCTGAAATATAAGTCGTTTAGATTCAGATGAAACATTATATAAATTCTCTTACATTGAATATGTTCGCTACCGTCTGACGTATTGTGGATTTCAGAATATCAGGGTATAACTATTTGAATGAGCGGACCTGAATTCTAAATGGCACTTGCTGAAACCCTGCCTCTTTTTTCAATCACTTTCGGCATTTTTGTAATAAAAATTGATATAAATTGTGGCAACGGCGTTATGACATTAACGACATTTCATGAGT
Organism: Coccinella septempunctata; assembly: GCF_907165205.1. Lineage (NCBI taxonomy): Eukaryota > Metazoa > Arthropoda > Insecta > Coleoptera > Coccinellidae > Coccinella > Coccinella septempunctata. The sequence continues at coordinate 3,249,474 of NC_058190.1, read as the reverse complement.
GCCAACCTTACTCCGTTCTAGTTACAAAAACTTGAGAAAATTATTTCATGGCCAACCGACTGCTAAAATAAATTTGAATGAAGTATAGTTATATAGGTGCGTTAATCAACAAACTTCTTGTTCGAATTAGACACGACCACTTATTTTTACACCGAATCAACACTTAACATACTAATTGTCCTTTTTTGTATTAAACTTTTCCTTAGTCATTATGATTGTCATATATTTATATTACACTGCAATGAAACACTTTTTCCGCAAGAATAAATGATTAGTGTACTGTTAATCAAAACCAATAACTTCATTAATCAATTAATTCGATTCCGAAAATCCAGAGTACCGATCACCCGCACTGTTAACGATATACTGATCTATTCACACTCCGTACGGGCGAAATGAATAATTTCGATGCGTCACGTAGTTATATAAGTGCGTGAATCAACAAACTTCTTGAAAAATTAATGGAAACAACAATTCCAAAGGAATTGTCGTTACAATAATGTGAGTTAGTCATGAACTATCATAGGAAATCCCAGAGAAGTCGAAAAATTCAAGTGCAACTCTAAACCGGTTTCGGGATCATTTTCCCTCGTCAGTACAGTATAGCACTGAATCCCTCGAGCGGAGGATGGTAGTCTTATGCGATCTTGGGACGCCGCTTTGAGATATCTCATCACGATACGCCACCTGTCACGCAAAGGCTGAACCAAAACCTCACTTTCTCTGCAGATTCCTACAACAGTTCATGGCTCCCAAGTTCAACTACTATCCGCAGTCATCGAATGTGCAAACATTCATCAAGGACCACGGGTATGTTTGTATTGAACAAACTTCTTGTTCGAATCAGAAACGACCATTGATTTTCACACCGAATCAACACTAAACATACTTATTGTCCTTTTTTCGAATGAACTTTTTCTTAGTCATTATGATTGTCATATATTTACATTACACTGCAATGAAACACTTTTTCCGCAAGAATAAATGATTAGTGTACTGTTAATCAAAACCAATAACTTCATTAATCAATTAATTCGATTCCGAAAATCCAGAGTACCGATCACCCGCACTGTTAACGATATACTGATCTATTCACACTCCGTACGGGCGAAATGAATAATTTCGATGCGTCACGTAGTTATATAAGTGCGTGAATCAACAAACTTCTTGTTCGAATCAGAAACGACCATTGATTTTCACACCGAATCAACACTAAACATACTTATTGTCCTTTTTTCGAATGAACTTTTTCTTAGTCATTATGATTGTCATATATTTACATTACACTGCAATGAAACACTTTTCCTGCAAGAATAAATGATTAGTGTACTGTTTATCACAACCAATAGCATCATTAATCGATCAATTCGATTCCGAAAATCCAGAGTACCGACCACAAGCGAACGAGAGAAATGAATTATTTTGTTGCGTCAGTATGGGATGCCAGAAATATACAGGCACGGAGTATACGATTAAACATGATGGTGTTGCCAAGAATCTGCATCAAGAATTGGCGACCGAAATACCAACTTCTGAATTGAAAAAACTTTCCTTATTATAATTATTATTATCATCCATATTCTATATTGGAAATGGATCATCACAAGTTCTACTGGAATAAGGAGGAGAATAGAGCACTTTTCTGAAACTTGACATTTCCAAACAACAACAACCTACTAGATAGGCACATTGAAAAGATTTCGAAATATCGAGACCTCGAGTAACAAACCAGAAGACAATAGAAAGATATTAGGACTATTTCAGTCATTTCAACAACAGGCTTGAACTACCAGAGTATCAGAAGAAACTTTCATTGGACGAAACAGTAATGCAGAAAGCGGTACTACTAGGGACTACGGGGATGGTATGTAAATACATAGGAAGTGCAGAGGAACAATGACAAAGAACACCATCCACTTCGACAGGAAGTGTGGAGAGATCAGGAACCCAACGGAAACCAAGGAGGAAACAGGACTCGATCGACATCAGGTGGTCAAGAAGCAGCCCGGATCCGACCACCACCACGAGCCCGAAAACTAGTAAAAGGCTCCAACAGAGCTTACGGCCGGTTTCTTAATCAAACTTACAAGTTCCTTTAATTTCAAAGCTTCCTTTAACCCTACTAAAAATGACGGTGAAGAAATTTTCAACTTAAAGTGCCTTCAAATTTGATTATGAAACTGGACGTTATAGTTTTTGAATATCTGAGATATCTGGGATGAGTGAATGTTCCTCTGGAGAGGAGTGTGAAAGCCGCAAGGCTGAAGTCATAATAATAGTGATGAAATGCTTATACCACGTTTATGTTATCAGTTACGATAGGAGTAGTCTCTATCGTCATTTCTTCCTTCCATTCCGTATCACTACCCGAGGAGAACATATTTCAAGAAAACCAAATGATGCCTTACTTTTTCCGTATCTGTCTGCTTATACACCTCCCTTTGTTGACAACCAGTTCTAATGACTGTGCGTTTCTAGGCATGACATCATGTCAAATGATGCAGCATATGAGCTCGAGTGACGTAACACCAGTCTGTTTACCCCTTAATCGACTCCGCTTGGGTAATTACTAGGCTTGATTTCAGCTACATCCCATATCAGCGCAGAGAAGTTTCTGCACAGATAAGTACACAAGCCCTTCTCCAATATTTAAAGAGGTGGCGGTGTTAAAAAAAATTAACTCCTAAACGTTCACCTAAGACATAACGATATCGAAAAGTGGATGAAGACTCGATTTTTAATTTGTTAATTGATTAGAACTTCGACTCGTACCAGGTCACTGAAAAAACTCGTACTGATTAAAATTATAAAAAGAAGTCTGTAATCCTCTCAATTTTCTAGGAAAAGTTTTCATTAGGAAGATAGGGTTATTTATAGTTATAGCTAAGTTTCTTCTATTTCCTTCCTGGTTGAAAATGTTAAATTTTTCAACATTGATGCTCATCCTAGAGAAAATGCATTAAGTTCGTCGCAAAAGACGATTTTATATATATTTTACATCCGTTTGGAACTATCATGGCCGCCATGATATTTCGAGTAACGAACTGGCCCTATGCAACGTTGTCAAGTCTCAAATCGGTTGGCCAGCAAATTCCCTTCGAACTGTTGGGATTCGAAAAGCCCATCTTTGTTCACTTTTCATATGCGTTATTAGCTCCCTGTTAACTGAGCCTACAGTTACGTCCTGTTTCATAATAAAATTTGAAGTCACTTTGAGCTTTCTACTGTATTTAATCGCTTCGTTTTCCATGTTTATACTCCACAATCTTTGATATTATATAAAAATTTTCTTGCAATATTAAAAAGGGATCCATTGCATATTGTTGAACTTTTTTTCAGAAAAATCTTTGGAACAATGCGAGCTCAACAAAATGTCTTCGCCTTCCAATATAGCCGCTAAGCACCTGAGTAAATCTGCCTCTGAACTGAGCAGCCCCAGAGAAATGCCAGAAGTCCGGCCCAGTTCTGCGGCTCCTCCAGAGCACACCCATGTTTCTGTTTATCAGAAAGCGCACAGTTTCATCTCTCAACTCAAGGTGAGAAATTCTTCCAAGATCATTTTTTGTTCCACTATATACAATAGTTCAAAAACTCAAGTTTAAGATGTTTATATCAACGCGATCTGCTTTCTATCTCACTCTAGAAAGCTTTGCAAAATCATAGGTATACTCCATTCACTTTTATTTTAGCACTCGGTTGGCCATGGAAATTTGACACATTCCACTCTGTATAGTACGAAAAAGTAAGGTTATGACGCTTGTCGAAACATTTTTTGGTTTTAAATCAGCGCTATGTTGTCTGTTCTATACCTAAAAGTCTCAGTAATTACGTATTTCATCACAATAAAATAACTTCTGAAAATATGTGACGAACATAATTGATGTTTATATAAACTGATTGAAGGCAACCAAATCTAGTTATTAGCATGGAAAATACTAGAGATCAGTTTTTATATATATTTGTTTTTGCCATGGAAGGAAATTGAATTATTGACACATAATATGCAGTAGCTTGCGGAGAGTTGATGTTGATTATCTTCTTTGGCTGAAAATTGAATACGTTACATCAGTTGAAGATTTAAAAAAAAATCATATGAAATGCACATTATAATGCAGTGGTTGGGAATGGGTATCTCTCGAAGTATTATAATTAACGGATAATTACAAGAATGTTAAATTCTTCAAGGCAAGAGGGACTTCACCTTAAAATAAAATTTCACATGAATTAACAATCAACAAGACAACTGGCTCGTTTTTATGGCTTTGATAAAAAAATATTATAATAATAATTATATATTTATAAGTGCCTTAAGACATCTCCAACGTAGAGGAGAAGTCAAATGAAAAATGGAAAAATTAATTTTCTGGAAATTATTCTACGATGACATTAATCGAAAATCCTGTAGTAACTTTTCGCATTCGTTTACCCTAGAATAAAATTCTTAAATGTAAACACTTTTTTGGGCCTCCCAATAGAAGGAAATTCTTTGTCCTCCTCCTCATAAACAATCTTTCTGATTGTGAAAATATTCAGCTGAAATATAAGTCGTTTAGATTCAGATGAAACATTATATAAATTCTCTTATATTGAATATGTTCGCTACCGTCTGACGTATTGTGGATTTTAGAATATCAGGAAATAACTATTTGAATGAGTGGACCTGAATTCTTAATAGCACTTACTGAAACCCTGTCTTCCCTTTTTTCAATTACTTTCGGAATTTTTGTAATATTAACTGATATCAATTGTGGAAAAGTACTGTTGACATTAGCGACATTCCATGAGTGCCAACCTTACTCCGTTTCAGTTACAAAAACTTGAGAAAATTATTTCATGGCCAGTGCTAAAATAAGCAAGTGAATCAAGTATAGGTATACTTCATTCAAATTTATTTTAGCAGTCGGTTGGCCATGAAATAATTTTCTCAAGTTTTTGTAACTAGAACGAAGTTAGGTTGGCACTCATGAAATGTCGTTAATGTCATGACGCCGTTGCCACAACTAATATCAATTTTTATTACGAAAATGCCGAAAGTGATTGAAAAAAGAGACAGGGTTTCAGGAAGTGCTATTTAGAATTCAGGTCCGCTCATTCAAATAGTCATACCCTGATATTCTAAAATCCACAATACGTCAAACGTAGCGAACATATTCGATGTAAGAGAATTTATATAATGTTTCATCTGAATCTAAACGACATATATTTCAGCTGGATATTTCCACAATCAGAAAGATTGTGAATGAAGAGGATGACAAAGAATTTCCTTCCATTGGGAGACCCAAAAAAGTGGTGGCATTTGAGAATTTTATGTTTGAGTGAAAAAATGCGAAAAGTTTACTTTCGATAAATGTCATCGGAGAATAAGTTCCCTAAAATGGATTTTTCTATTTTTCATTTGACTTGTCCTATACAATGTAAATATCTTAAGGTACTAATAAATACCTATAATTATTATTATTACATCAATGTATTAAGATGAATAGCCATAAATACGCGCAAGTTGCCCTGTTACTTGTTTATTCATGTGAAATTTTTGTTCAAAGGTGAAGTTCATCTTAACTTGAAACTTCCTTCAATTCCTTTTACTTCCATTGATGCAAAATGATTTTTGTTGAAGAATTTAACATTCTTGTAATTATCTGTTAATTGCTTCGGGAGATACCCATTCCCAACCACTGCATCATATGCATTTCATCTTCGAGTTATTATTTTTGAAATCTATAGATGATGTAAGCCAAAGAAGACAACGAACATTAACTCTCCTCAAGCTAGTGCATATTAGGATATTATACTGATCTCTTGTATTTTCCATGCAAATAACTGGATTTGGTATGCCTTCAATCAGTTTGTATAAACTTCAATTATGTTCGTCACATTTTTTCCGAAAAGATTCGACATTGTGATAAAATACGTAATAACAGAAACTTTTACGTAGAGCGGGCAACATAGCGTTGATTTAAAACCCAAAAATGTTTTGACAAGCTCCATAACCCCACATTTTCGTACTATACAGAGTGAAATGTGTCAAATTTCCATGGCCAACCGACTGCTAAAATAAAAGTGAATGAAGTATACCTATATGCAATGCATGTCAACCATTTCAGAATTTTTTTAGATTGGTATCAAAACAACTTTTGTGTTGTTTTTTTACAAGAAACAATTGATCTTGAGTGGATCTGTCGAAACTAATGATGGAAACATGAAATATTTTTGGTATCCTTACCGAAAGACTGAGAAATTCGAAAACAAATACAAGAACTGGATTGAGTATCATTCACATATTATATCGTCAGAGAAGCCTTTGCCAAAGCATTGTGCTTAGTGCTTGTGAAAAATCTCGAATTCTTCTTGTGCTTCCGAGCATTGTGCTCTCAAGCACTTTTCAAAACTGGTGCTTAGCGATGGGTAATTCGAGCACTTTTGCGAAAGGCTTATGCCCGTTTTCACCCGTATTCCTTAGCTTTAGGGAGTACCTAACTCTACCCTTAATATAAATTCGTTTTCACCGTACAAAGGTACACTTTGTTTAGGAATATTTATGTAGGGAATGGATAGGAGCTCGTAGGTACGAAATTTGGCTACGAGAGTACAGACGTAATGGTTCACCGAATCGCACGATTTTTTATATGTCTTGCAAACAGATTTCCGTTTATATTCTCCTGAAATATTCCAATGTCCTGTGCCCTATATTCATTGTTTTCCTGTAATCAGTCCCGGATCTACGATTTTTTCTGACCGGGGCAAAAATTCATGATGGCGCCCCCCCCCCTCTTAGGTTCTTAGTTCTTAGGAAACATATAATTGCATATTCGTCATCGCGATTTCAACCCGAGATATTTTATTCACTAATTCGAGGTCGTTGATTACGAATATGCAATTGGATTTTTCCTAAAATGGGTACTTTAGGAAAAAAATAACTCCCATTAAAAGTTATTTTTTTTCCCAAAGTACTCATCTTAGGAAAAATCTAATTGCTTATTCATAATCTTGGACCACGAATTAGTAGAAAAAATGACTCGGGTTGAAATCGTTCGTAAAATAAAAAGTTTGTTTTAACAAGAATGTCGTTTGCAACCCTCGCTCACCTATCGCTTTTACCCGCGCATTACGAACGAAATTATTCCGAACGAAAATTAATTTTTTCACCGACATATATCCACCCGGGTCATTTTACTTATTAATTCGAGGTCGTAGATCACGAATATGCAATTTGATTTTTTGTAGGATCAGTATTTTGAGAAATATATCACTTTAAGTGCAAAATTTCGAAGAAATTGGTCAACTTTGAGGAGGTGTAGCAGCCAGAAAAAAAACACTAGTCATATGCTGATTTTTTTGTGATAGATTGGTTCTTTGCGAATAGAAAAAACCACACTTCATTCATCTGCCGCTAACAGTTTAGATTTTATAATTTTTTCCGCGAAGGTCCAAAATTTCCGATTTTCCATCGACCATAACTTGAAAACTTAATTTTTCAAAAATATCTGTTTGCATATTCGTGTTCTACGCCATCGTATTAGTGTACGGAACGAATTTGGTTTTGATCGGAGACCAAAAATATTTTTCAAAAAATCCATACAGTATGGAAAATTTGAAAAATTCTAGATCTCTACGATTTCCACCAATATTATTGTAGATTTTTACTGAATCGAGGGCGTAGATTATGAATATGCGAATAGAATTTTGCTGAAAGGATTAGTTTTTAAGTTATGGTCCATAAAAAATCGGAAATTTTGGCCCTTAGTTCCAGATGAAATGGGGATGAGTGGGTAATTCCCCAGGCAAAGAGATTACTGGCTCTATGCTTGCGACACATTGAAGACATATCCCATCTTTTAACCTTCTTCACCCAACTGTGGCGGTCATTCATAGATGACTGAATAATACATATACAGTTAATTGATCCCTCATTGATTTTGAAGATTTTTGGCATAGTGATGGTTTATCATGTTTCCATTCTACATTTTCGATTTTAGCTCTATGAAATTAATTTTTTCCGAGAAACTAAACAAAAAATTTCAACCTCTGGTTGATTTTGGCGCCCCCTTAAGCTGACGCCCGGGGCAAGCGCCCCGCTTGCCCCCCCCCTAGATCCGGGCCTGCCTGTAATAAATTAAAAAGAAATGTATTTCGTATCAGATTTCAACAGTATTTCGAACACATAAGGATCTGTGCTCGTGACAGCGACCTGTCGTTGTAGTTTGACGTTAAAAATATTAATATTTTTGAGAAAAATTACGCAAGTATCCGGCTTTTAAATCTGAGTAATCATGAAAAGAGAAAATACATGCGACCTTACTTTCAGCTTCAACTTACTTTCTATAGAAAGAAATATTCATCTAAATAAAATAGTTCCATACTAGTTTTTTATCATTAATACTCATAAAGACAGAAACATAAATCCAATATTCCCTTGGCGTTGATGGTCATACAAATCATTCTATATGGTGTCACCGAACATCCTGCTCGAGATATAAAGAATCGCCAAATTCCAACATGACTGCATTATTTCATAAACTTCCATTGTATATCTTAAAAAAATTTCACGCAATTTCAACACAACTGCTTCTATACATTCCTAAAAATAAGCTCTGCTTTATGGCTATTCGAGCAATTTCTACTCTTGAAAGCTCTCAAATATTGTTCATTTGCTAGACATTTGTGTTTAGAAGTTATCACTGTGAAGGGGTTTTTAGTTCAATCACTTCCCAAACAACCGTGTCTCCAAATGAATATACAAATCTCAAACCAACCCCTCAAAATTTGATGATTGGAATTTCGAAGTGCGATCATTTCCACAAATTCACGACTAACATTTATCCCTTTCTCAAAATAGTTATTTTTGTATCTAGCGCGCGAAATGCTACTTTGGTGATCGAGAACTGATTTTTTTTAAAGAGGCGCAGCCGAGTTAAAAAAATAGTCGAGATCACCAAAGTATTTCGCGCATGAGATGCAAACAAAATTTTTTCTACAAACGTCAAAAATATTATTCTAAAATAAGTAACATGCTTAGCTTAATATGAAAAAGAGTATTGAAATTTCAGGATCAAGTGCTGTCACCTCTACGGCAGTTGCTTGCAAATCAAAAATGGATAGTCTTATCCAACTCCCAAATCTACGATATCACGAGCTGAATCTGAGTTATCTGGTTTAGGAATACCTAATTATTGGTTCGTGCACTGGCTGCACCATTAATTTTAACATTGTGAATAATAAATAAAATTAGGTAGTGTTAAATTTTCTCACAATTTGAAAGCCTTAATTATTGTTATACATTAATAATAAATGAACGATTTCTTGGATTTTTGCTTGATTGGGGAACATAAAGGTTAAGATATAAAAATCCCATATAGTTTACATGCAGTGTGCGAAGTAAGTATTTCGCACACTCCTTCGCGCACGGTGTCATGGTAACGAAGGAAAATGAAAAAAAGGGTAACTTCGCATATTGTTGTCAATACGCGAACCTTGTCATTTTTTGACGTTTGTAGAAAAAAAATCTTTTTGCGTATCGTAGACATGTCAAAATCCGCTGTCACTTTATCAGGGATTCAATAGGGGATCGACTTTCGGGCATTTTTAATTTAGGGTGTCCCCTAACACATAAGAGTTCCCTAAACGTTGGTGAAAACGAAATTGAAGCTAAGAGTCACTTAAATGGACTTAGGTATTCCTTAAAATTTAGGGATTGTTGGTGAAAACGGGCATTAGTCCCCAGTAATTCCTGAAGTGATCGGAGTACTTCCCATAACTACTAAGCACTAGGCACAACAGATAGTTGAAAGCTTTTCATAATTCTCGAATTTACTCGAAATTCAAATTGAAAATTCATTTCAGCATCGATGGAGTCATGGGAAGAGAGAACGGAAATTTCGAAAAAAATCACCTGGCCGCCAAGATTCAACAGATTATGCAGCTGATCTCAGCAGTGATCATAGCACACCTAGTACACAAAGTCCAGCGAGACATATTTTCAGCACAAGAACAGGTACGCTTTTTTTTTATTACCTATGACGAAAAATTGCTGCCTTTTAAAGAATTAATGTGGGGAAATTATACAGATTCATTTGACAGATATAATTAAATTTAAGACTATTTGGATTTGAGTACCATTTATCATAATATTCTCGACTCATTTTCTCGAAACAATCAATAGAAGAATATAAAAATCCGATTTTGTATGACAACGTATGTTTTCATTTGTTTGTTTGTGTTTTATTACAGAGCTCGAAGCAACAAAACAGCTGCAAAACGCCGCTTGAAGAAATTAAATAGTGACTTATTTCCAACCTAATCTGATCCCACGAATTATCTAATAGTATTCTGAATAACGAACAACATTGGATTTTTCTCGTTAATCTGTTCATTCGGCAGGATTATCGAAACATCTATGAGTAAAATTCCGTTTTACGTTAACAAAAAATCCCTATTTGTCCGTCGGAAGTCGATGTCGTAAATTAGAAAAAAACCTATTACCATCATAGCCCCTATGGTAATGCAATTTTCGTGTAGAGTGATAAAATAAAACCGACAACCATAAAATTCATGAATATCAGTGAGCCGGCCACATTTGTGAAGAATAGTTTAGTGTCGGAATGAATGAATTACTTGTAAACATGATGCTCGCAAGAGGTAGGTAATTATTAATTTAGGAGAATTTTCATTTTGTATCGGAGTAAATTCACTCTATGCCACTGTCAAAACGATATTATTTATCGTGTGGATTTGTAGCACCGTTTAATATTAATATATGAATACATAAATTCTCGATAACAGAATGAAATATTATACAGGCTGAGATATGGGTATTCTTATGAAAGAAATGGTGTAAACGGGAGGTCATACTTTTTTGAACATTTCTCTTAGAGAGAAATATAATTTATAATTTTGCGATAATGTAGTATAAGATATAATATCTCATGCTGTTGGGACCTAAAATTAACAAGTAGTTTATGAGAAAATTATCAATTTGTACAAATGGAATTCATCGATAAATTTTCACATTACAATCTATATTTTTTATTGTTTCAGTCGATTCTGCGTCAAAATAGGGGGCTACCTTTTATAAATAAACAGTTTCGATAAATAATTCTGACATGTCATGAATTGTTGAAGAATTCTTTACGATTCTAAAAAACAATTGATTAGATTCAATTCATAAAATGTCAAAAGAAGGATTATAGAGTAGAAATATACGAAACACCCTCATATCTATAGCAAAGATTATAGAGTATAAAGATGGGAAACGACGCGACTAAAGCGATTTGAGCGACATCTGTGTGTCACGCGTGTTTTTAAGACGCTAGGACTGGTTAAAATATTAATTTGAGTGCCATTTGCAGAAATATATGAAATTTTTTAAGATTTCAGACGTCAATTTTGATCGAAGAGGTTTTGAATGTTTTGATTCTCATTCCGCTGTTTGTTTATCTGGCTCGTTGTAGTTGCTGATTTTTGAATTTTTTTGTCTTATTTCTTGGTGAAAACATCAAAATATTGTTCGAAAATTATTGAATGGTGAAGAAGGGTGGATCAAATAATATAATTTATTTTACGTGATTAAGTTTTTCACTCAACTAAGGAAAATGGAAGCGTAAGTATTAAAAGTCGTTACATGTGAATCGGTCATTCATTGATTCTAATTTTCAGTGCTCCGATGTATCCTGAGCGACAAAACAAAATTACATACGTTTTGTTTTATGATCAGAATATTCGTTTTTATTGTTTTGAGTCAATTCATATCGATTAAAAACGCTGTTGGATGTGCTATATTGTCATTTTCAATTCTTAATAAATTTACAAAAATATTAAATTATAGACAGTAGAGCTTTGAATGGTACACAAAACATTGAATTTGTACGATTTATATCAGAAATTAATATGAACCAATATACAATATACCATCATTTCAATTCTTTACATATTAGATACAGAATATAACTGTTAGCCTGTCAGTATGGTTCATTTATGCTTTTTAATGATTCCTTTATGATATGGTCTTCTTATGACATGATATAGGTACAAATTGATTAATGCAAGAGCAACTCACCGCAGGTTTCATAAAACTTAGACTGCCGAAACAACAATTTGACAATAACTCGATTGCCAAATCGAAATCATTCCTGAATGTAATGGAGTAGCAATTGAGAATCTTTAAATGAACGTATAAAAGTCATAAATTCCCCTAAATAGGCCCCTTATGCAAGAGATGATTTCTGTATATGTTACGGGCAATGTAAATAATTGGGCATTGTTTATAATGCCCGGGCAATTTAAAAAGTGCCCAAAAGGATATGACAAAATGATAAATTATGTTGCAAATATTACATTGCCCGGTTATTATGTATAATGCCTTAAATCAGGTGGGCAACTTGAAAATTATATATTGTTCATATTTCTGATAAAAAATAACAAACTTTTGCATACCTGACTGGCAAAGTAACAAATAAAACATAACAAATAAAATTTCACATGCTGACAAACAAACCGGTGGGATGAAATAAGTACAAACAAAACGTAAGTCCAAATAAAACTAAAGTATTAGATATGTACGTACTTTCAAATTTATATTCACACAAAATGTCAATACGTAGCAATACAGGCCAATACAGGCTCTATTCATTAGATCAGCTTCCACTATGGTGACATTTCGAGTTACATAGCTTTTTTTCTTTACGACACTTGCGCTCGTCGGATTTACAGCTACCTTTACAGCCACATCGACTATAGCCTGTCTTGGACATCTTGCACATTCTCTTAGTTAAATCTCTATCTGTGGAATGTCTTCGCCATTCTTTTCACATAGGTTGTCCCTTTGTTGTCAATTAATCAAAGTGCCCAAAGAAATACTAGCGGTATTTATAATGACCGGGCAATGTGAGAAATTATTGTAAAGTAATTCAAATTTATCAAATTGCCCGATTTTAATGGTCATTATTCATAATAACCAAGCATTTTGAATACTGACCTAAATAATTACATTGCCCGTAACATATATAACAATTTACGTGGATGAACAGACTTACAGTGAAATGTTCACTGATGCACACGGTGAAGTCAGTAAAGTTTGCTCAAGTCATTGTTTTTACGCCCTGAAAATTTTATTCACTTAGGAGCACTGAACATAAGAATCAATGAATGACCGAGTCACATGTTACCAGTTTCAATACTTACATTTCCATTTTGATGGTTTCAATAAAAAATCAGACAAAAAAATTTAATAATCATCAACTAGAAGGAGCTAGCAAAACATTCAATTTGATCAAAATGGTCATCTCAAATCTTACAAATGTCTTAGTAACATATTCGAAACACAGATGGCGCCCACATCACTTTAGTGATTTCGTTTTCCATATACTCTATGATTTTTGGTTTAATAGAGTATTTTAATTATTTTTCGTATACACCTTATATACCTATATATGAAAATATTTTTAGGACATGCTCATTGTCTGGCCCATTATTTGAAGAAAAATCATGTTGATAGCTTGGATAAGAACTAAGGTTTTGAATGGGTCTCACTGTATATAGATAACATTGTGGTTTTTGTGATCTGGCATCAGAAACGTTTTCTGTAACATCTACACAACCTAGAAAAATCAATAAAACCCACGACAATCGAAAAGCTAACAATCAATTACCATTCCTTGTCGTAATAGTAGCCACATAAACACAAAATATTTACTGAAACCACATAAACGTGAGACAATATCTCATTTCGAATGCTACCACAATCTTGATACAAAGTTAGGTGTAGCAAAATATATGCCAATATAACGCAGCAATAAAATATTTTATGATCCAGAAGATAAAACCGAGGAGGTCAAAAAAATTTCGTTTACTAAACTCCAACAACAGCAAAACATCAAGCTGCATCCACATTAGGCCGTTCGGCAAAGCCAATGTGTATGTGGATAAGTGAATCTGAGAGAGGTCGAGTCTACGGGAGGCGGGATTGTCATTTCGAGAAATCGCTAACCGTACGAACAGAAATAATGCAACTACTGTTATGAGATGTTGTCAAGCGTGGTTTATAATGCCCAAAATCGAAGAAGAGTAGGCACCGGACGTCGAAGGGGCACAAATGAAGTTCAAGATCGGCGTCTAAGACTTATGGCCATTAGAGACCGATTTGCGACAACTCGAACTTTGGCTGATGAGTGGTTAGGAGAACAAGGCCAACCTGTAACTATCCGAACGGTTTATCGCAGTATAAGGTCTTTTGGACTGCAGCATTATCGACCCCACCTTCTGTTACCTCTTACGGTTGAGCATCGACGGCAACGATTACAGTGGTGCAGAGAACGACAACATTGGAATGTGGAATGGCATCAGGTCGTCTTTTCTGATGAATCTCGAGTCTCCATGGGTGCACATGATGGCCGAAGAAGAGTAAGATGACGTCGAGGAGAAAGACGTGAACCTCATTTTGATGTTGAGCGTCATGCACACCGGACAGTAGGCGTTATGGCATGGGGTGCTATTGCACATGCAAGTATGTCACCTTTAGTCTTTATTCGGGGTAACATGACAGCTCTTCGTTAGCTGCAAGAAATATTATTATTATCTCCCTTACCTCAACCGGCTCGAGAATCCAATATTTCAGCAAGATAATGCTCGACCTCATGTTGCCAGCCCCCACGGACTTTGTTGGCTTTGAGACATGAAGTACAGGTAGCTTGGGATAGTATACCTCAGAAGAAATATATCATCTTCTTGTATCAGTGCCAAGACGTGTTGAGGGGTGTATAGATAATCGCGTTGGACAAACACATTATTAACAAATTTAATAAAAAAAATTTTGAACCCTTCATTTCTTTTCTCAAAATTTCAATCATTTACTCCTTGTTATACTATCTATGTTTTACGAAAAAAAAATTGAAATTTAAACAGCTCCTTCTGGATGCTGCAGTTTTTTGTCAGTTAGTATACATCACATTGTGTGCATATCATCCAATTCAATTTTCGAGTAGTGTATTTGCTAGCCCTGGATGAAAATGCCATTTTTTTCCAACAGCAATTGCTGGGTTCACCAGGTGGTTGTGCAGAGAATGTCCCGTGAGCTCTCGACTCCAACAGGTAGCAGGCAGTCCTCATACTCCGGTGTTTGCTCATTCATTATTATTGTCAGTAGGTTTGCGTGAGTTTTGTTGGACAAACAACACATGCGACTGCGTTTTCGATGTGTTGAATCTCACGAGGGTTCTGGATGACAGAGCCAAATGCTCATTCAGCAAATTCACAACCCTTGGAACGTTATTTGCCAAACAACAATTAGTTTAAAAACTAATTGTTCTTTGTCAAAGTTTAAAAACTTTGAGAGATTTGTATATATTGGCAAAATAAATTGTTACTTCAGGAAGACAAGCAGGGTATTCGAAATCGAGTTCACTATCTAGGTGGATGACATCACTGCACTTGAATTTCGAAAAGTTCTGAAAAGAGACTACGTTTATGTCAGTACTAGCTGACCCGGCAAACGTTGTTTTGCCATATAAATAATTTCCATGTTGTATCATAAAAAAATAGAAATTAAAAATTTTGTCTAAAAAATAAAAAAAAAAATTAGGGGTGGACTACCCCTAACATTTAGGGGGATGAAAAATAGATGTTGGCCGATTCTCATAGATAGCTGACCCGGCAAACGTTGTTTTGCCATATAAATAATTTCCTAATGATTAAATTACTAAAATAGCTATTAAAAAATAAGGGTTAATCGTAGAAGGGTGAAAATTGAGGATTGTATGTATTTTTGTATGTTGTATCATAAAAAAATAGAAATTAAAAATTTTGTCTAAAAAATACAAAAAAAAATTTAGGGGTGGACTACCCCTAACATTTAGGGGGATGAAAAATAGATGTTGGCCGATTCTCATAGATAGCTGACCCGGCAAACGTTGTTTTGCCATATAAATAATTTCCTAATGATTAAATTACTAAAATGGCTATTAAAAAATAAGGGTTGATCGTAGAAGGGTGAAAATTGAGGATTGTCTGTATTTTTGTATGTTGTATCATAAAAAAATAGAAATTGAAAATTTTGTCTAAAAAATACAAAAAAAAATTTAGGGGTGGACTACCCCTAACATTTAGGGGGATGAAAAATAGATGTTGGCCGATTCTCATAGATACCGGATAAGCACAAAAAATTTCATCAAAATCGGTCAAGCCGTTTCGGAGGAGTATGGTAACGAAAACTATGACACGAGAATTTTATATATTAGATTTTCAAGTACTATACCAATGGACTATTATCCAAAATATTCAAATCTAACGAGTGCAAATAGATACTGTGAGAAATCTGTACAGAGTATCCTACGAGATTTTTTATCATAGAAGTGAAACGCAAAAAGTTCGAAAAAAATTTGGTGAACCCATCAGTAATGTTCATAAATAATTACGACGTACCTACGTAATCATAGTAGCTTTTTACGATAGGCGCAATGTCGAGAATCGTTCAAGTCAACGTCTTGGAATTCTTTCCACTAATTTGTTGAGTACATTTTAACCATGATGGGTGTTCAAAAGAGTTTGGTTGTGGTAAACAGACGTGAAGGCAAAGACAAATGCGGAATACCTTGACATTATCTGTCCTCTATTAACCTGGCAGATTGCTGTGGAAGTGCATCATGGTCAAGGATAATAGTAAATCGTGAAAATGACTCGTCAACTTTTCAATCACTTTTGTAATCACGGTTTTTTAATGTTCAATAGTGAAATATGAAATATTGAAAAATGCCAATAATGTTTTGTTCCAAGTTACAGTTGAAAATTTAAACATTAAGAGTTTTTCCCTAAAATCATTGCAGGCTTTTATTTGAATACGGATTTCAACAAAAGAAATAAGGATATCAAGGTAAAGTGTAACTGAAATATGGCGAAAAAGATGGTGTTTGTAATAAACTTAGCAAAAAATCTATAAATTTCCCGAACTGTTTCACAGGTTGTTAAGAAATTGGACTATAAATACATGTTTTTTTCACCCTGTTTAAATAAGCAATCAACATTTTCAGAAAACTAGTGCTACACTTTTTATGCAAACGAAAGGACCTATAGTACTCACTCACATAATAAATCCATAGAAAACAATTTTACAACAATTTAACATTGAAATAAAAACATAATCACAAATTCTGATTTTTCAAAACTATCCACCGTCCTATTTCATTTGAGAGTTGAGAAATCAGTGGATTTTAACTTGTGTCCCAAGCCTCCCAACTCGGTGGGTGACTTGGGACAAGTATATTTTATTTTCTTCAAATTTATATCCGAATTCTGAAGCATGGTATAAATCCTAATCAATAGTCTGAGTCATTTAGGATATTTGAACCTCTTTATCACATGAAAATAGGTCACCATTTTTTAAATAAGACAAGTTGAATTTCAAAATCGTTCCAAGTCACCCGAATCTACCTATTATAATTTTTATATTTGAATCGGAGTCGTTGTGGCTTGGTTATGCCACAGGCTTGGTCACAGAGCCTGCAAATATCATCTGCTGACTATTCCATACGGTACAAATGATATTTGAACCAACAGTGCCCCATCAACAGTACCACCATCACCCGAAACTAAGCTCGAGACAGCTTTAGCAGTTTTCTGGTGTAAGTCGGTGAAATCATCACAAATTTCTTCGACTAAGTAGGTCCAAAAGTATTTCTTCAGAGGGTTTTTCCCACAGAAAGGCTCAGGTCCAGCAGGTATTAACCTTGATGCTCGTTTTGCAAGTTTATCGGCTTTCTCATTTCGTTCAAAACCAGAATGCCCTGGTACCCATAGTAGAGTCACTTTATTGAATGTGGCCAGTTGCTTTATAGTATCACATCGAAAAATTGGAGTACTGAGCCATAATCAAGTACCTGTATTTAAAAGGGTTAAGAGGTGAGCAGATTTACGAAGATATGCTCAATACCCTTGGTGATCAATGTCCTTCGTATGCTACCGTGAAAAATTTGACTGCAAGCTTCAAAAGAGGTATATTTTTCATTTTCTGTGCCAGTCCCCGAAAATATCGGTGCAGTTCATAACATGATTTTATCATACCGTCGAATTGGGCAAAAGCGGAAGTCTGGAGCACAGAATATTTCATACGAACACGTTCATCATATAGTTCACGTCAATTTGGACATGAGAAAAATTACTGCAAAATGGATCCCCAAAGGTTTGAATGTTAATAACCAAAAGCGTGCAAGGGTAGAAGCATCGCGTTCGATCTGTGCTCGATTTGAAAACGATGTAGACCGAATTGTTACTATGGATGAGACTTGGGTACATTTCTACGATCCAGAAACAATCGATGGAATGGCGACACTCTGGTTCTCCAAGACCTAAGAAGTTTCGTGTTCAAAAATCTGCTCCAAAAATTCTTGCTTCAGTTTTTTGCGATTGCCATGAAGTACTCATGATTGATTTTTTGTATACAGGTAGAAGAATAACTGGAGATTACTATTCGACATAACTGACCACTCTACGGAAAAAATTACGCGGAAGGCCATCCAAAGGTGTTTTGTTTTTGCAGGACAACGCCTCTGCACACAAATCTCATGTTGCCATGCAAAAACTTCGTGATTTAGGGTTTGAATTACTAGAACATCCCCCTTATTCACCAGATTCACTTCCATCCGACTATTTCTCTTTCCTCAACTGAAAAAAAGTTTGAAAGGTCGTAAATTTTCTTCTAACGAGGAGCTAATAAAAGCTGTGGAGGTCTGGTTTGCAGAGCGAGAAAACATTTTTTTGAAAGGTCTAGAGACTTTGCAGGTTCGCTGTAATAAATGTATCCAATTAAGAGAATATATGTTGAGTAATTAAATATTTTGACATTGAAATTTTGTTTGGTCCTATAGTAGGCTTAGAATTTTTCAATATTTATTCATTTATTTATTTATTTATTCAAATCGAAGATACACAATTGTGAGCTCGATTGAGTCAACCGTATTTGCACATCTTATAACCAACAATATAAAAAATAAGCAAATTAAAATCAATACACAATTAATTTTATCAAATAGCAATCTGTGAAATACAATGTTTTCATGATATAATAAAAATTAACATACAAACTCATTACTATTTAGCTGCAATCCACCTTTTTAGTCTACTTTTCCTGAAACAACCATCATTTAAAACCTTGAGTTCATTTGGGAGAGAGTTAAAAACACCTATTGCTCTAACAATACTACTTTTAGAACTTACAGTCCTGAATCTTATTGGCAATTGAACACTCTTGTTCCTAGTGATACTTCTTGACCGTAAAAACTCACTCTTAAGGTTCTCATAATGGTACTTCAGAGATTCCAGTAAAAACAAACATCTAGAGGGATGCCCTGAGCAACTTTATTCTTATTAACAATCCTTAATATTCTTTTTTGTTGATTCTTTAAGAGGTTTAGACAGTTCGAATAAGCTCCACCCCAAGCAATTATTCCATAATTTATTACACTATGAAACAATGCATAGTATCTATAGCATAAGAAGAATCTCACCGGGCATTATCTTACAAATTTTGTGAAATATAAACACCAAGCTTTGCTTATTCAGCAAATATATCCTCGTAAATGCTGAAATATGTAATAAATAGGGGACATTTTTTAAATTTTATGGTGAGGCACAACCTCATAAGCGAGGCTTATCGATTACGATTGAAGAAAGCTTTCAAGCTGAAAGCGAATCGTTTCCGTGATTCACTCAAGTACAGTAATTGCATTTCAATTATCCTGCTTGTCCCACATATCGATTCGTCCTTATCTAGAAAATATTTCCACGAGTTCTCCATAATTAACGGCTTTGTGAAGCAAATCTATTCAGCACAGGCAGCACACACTAATGAATGAGCTCTAAATGAATGAATCTCGTTTTAGTGAGAGGTACCTACGTACTAATAACTATGTATGTGAGGGGAGGGAACGAGTTGGACTATCTATCCAGATATCGTAATTTCTCCCCAACCTCCACGCTGAAACGGGGACAAACTCGCAAAGCGAAAATGCCAGTATAATTAGTTCGTCGGAATATGGATTTCACGCCGGGGCATAGAAGTTGATGAGTTGGGTGAACGTTATTAGGTCTTAATAGGATATCGTCCTTTCAGTTGAAACGGATTTGGATGACGATAATCTAAAACGTGGAATCGTCCTATCGAAAATGATGAAAACGCAAAGAGGATTATTGCCTACTGATTCGTTTGGATATTTCCATCATTTTGGGATCTTCTACCAACCATTTCAACGCTTTGTCAAGAACTCTCTTCGGTATTCAAGGAATATTTAGTATTTTAACCGAAGAAGAAATTTTATTTTTATTAATACAGGGTGTTTTCAAAGGTGAGGCTTTTTTTTTGACTGAAAGTAAAACTTATCAAAATAATAATAATAAATAGTAAATACACAAATTACACGCGCCAGCATGGTAGAAACGTATTCAACAAAAAACAGAAAGGCTAAGAAGAGACATCGGACGACTGACGGAGTACTTGAACGGGAATCGAGGAAGAAAGGTTGTGAAAGCTGCCAAAGAGATCATGGATAGAAACAGGACACACACAGAACAAGAGACGGAGAATGCTACAGCTCACCACTGCCTCTACACTCTGAAGCAAAAATTAAGTCTATTTGCAGAACGCCTGAGGAGATATAAAAGCAATTATAGCCGGAAATGGGACATAATTCTTTCGATAAGTCGGAAGAAACTTTCTACCGGTCACTCACATCGTCTGATGGAGAAAATGGAAAGTTACCAAAGGAAGCCATTGAACAATTCTGGACCGAACAATTATCAACGGAATCTCAGTTAAATGGAGATACCGGATGGATCGAAGATGAAAAATTTGAAGCTATAAAATATGAGCTGATGCAGCATGACATGATCACAATTGAAGAAGTAAAATCAGCTATCAGAGGACTACACAACTGGAAAGCACCAGGGCCTGATGGATTACAGAATTTCTGCATCAAGAAACTCTGGATCATGCATGACAAATTGACCACCGCAATAAATGATGTCATTGAAAATCCTGAAAGAATGCCAGTATTCCTTACAGATGGCACAACGTACCTGTTACCTAAAGACCAAAGGAATACAGAAGACCCATCCGAAGTCCGACCAATCACATGTTTTCCAACGATGTACAAATTAATCACATCGTGCATTTCAAACCGAATTCACAACCATTGCGAAAGGAATAACATCATCGCCATGCAATAGAAAGGATGCACCAAAGAGAGCCGAGGGTGCAAAGAACAGCTAATAATTGATTCAGTTATCTGCAATCAAGCGTTCTCCAAGCGGAGGAATCTTTACGCTGCATAGACTACAAGAAAGCATTCGATTCCATACCTCACGAATGGCTCTTGACTATCTTGAACATTTACAAGGTGGATACCAATATTGTTAAGTTCCTGAAAAACGCCATGTTAACCTGGCGTACTAGTCTTCAAATGAAAGCAGCAGATTGCTCCATTACAACAGGACCTATTCCAATAACACGCGGAGATTCGCTGAGCCCTCTGTGGTTCTGCATGGCCCTGAATCCCTTGTCTCATAGATTGAATTCTACCGACTACGGATTTTCCATCAAGAGCGGCAGTAGAACTATGATGAAACTGAATCATCTCCTTTACATGGGCGATTTGAAACTTTTCGCATCTACCAAAAAACAAATGCAACAGATGCTGAAAATGGTGGAAGGATTCTCGGAAGACATCAAAATGAAGTTTGGACTCCAAAAATGTCGACTGCTGAACATAATGAGAGGGAAAATAGAAGATGGTACGTTCAAACTCAAGGATGGTGCAGAAATTGAAGCATTAAAGGAAAGAGACACACATCTAGGAATAAAACAGTCAAGAAAAATCAATCAGAGCCAGATGGAAAAAGAATTAACGGAGGAGTTCACCCGAAGATTGAGGAGGATAATGAGAACTGGTCTTAACAGCAAGAATCTGATGAAAGCGATTAACACCTACGCTTGCTCGGCGCTGAGCTATTCATTCGGTATCATCTCTTGGACGATCACCGATTTAGCAGCTTTACAGAGAAAAATAAGGATGATGCTGACTGAACACAATAAACATCACCCCAGAAGCTCAATAGAACAGACAGAGTTGCCATGACATCTTGGGGGTAGAGGAATTGTTGATTTGTCCAACCGTATGTCCCAGGAAATTGAAGGACTTCGAAAATATTTCCT
Source organism: Coccinella septempunctata (assembly GCF_907165205.1). Taxonomy (NCBI): domain Eukaryota; kingdom Metazoa; phylum Arthropoda; class Insecta; order Coleoptera; family Coccinellidae; genus Coccinella; species Coccinella septempunctata. Next base: position 3,227,285 of record NC_058190.1, on the reverse strand, counting down.
AACCAAGGCTGCTTCGTCAGAACTCCATCGAGTAGTTTGTGTTGCTGATAGTTCTACACCGTTAAAGCTACAATAGGATCACTTGGAAACCGTCGAACACTCTGCATATAGTGAAATGCAGAAACTGATTGGCTAACCTTTCTATGGAAGACACCAGAACGAGGTCAACCATGATAACGTCGACATATCTGCGTCGAACTACTGGTTCACTTCCGGAAGGTGGTTTCTTGAGACAGAGGGCTTCATGCTCGCCATCCAGGATCAGGTGATTCCAACCAGAAATTACATAAAATATATCGCCAAGTACGCCTCAGTTGCGGACGATGGCTGTCGTTATGGCTGTGCGACACATGAAACTATCCAGTACCTCACCGGGGGATGTCAGAAGTTCGCGGGCACGGAGTACAAAAATAGACATGATGCTGTTGCCAAGATTCTTCACCAAGAATTGGCACTAAAACACCAACTTCTATGTTCGAAAAAGGTTCCTTATTACAATTACCATCTGGATTATGTATTGGAAAATGAACATCACAAGCTCTACTGGGATCGCACGGTTCTCACAGACCGGAAAATAACCCACAGTAGACCAGACCTCATATTGCTCAATAAGGATGAGGACAGAGCACTATTCATCGACGTGGCGATTCCAAATAATAACAATCTTCTAGATAGGCACACTGAAAAAACTTCAAAATACAGAGATCTCGAGGAACAAAGCAGGAGACAGTGGAAGCTGAAAGATATAAAGACCATCCCTATTGTAATTTCATCTACAGGCCTGATACCGAAGAAACTACTAGAGAACTTGAGGAAACTTCAGTTGGACGAAAATCCAACCTACAGGGAGCCGTTAAACTCGTAACTCGTTACTCGTAACTCTTTAAAAATGTTCAACAAAATTCCGGACCATATACATAGTTTCACTGAGTTATGTGGCTTTCAAGAGAACGATCAAATCTCTGCTCAGAGAAAATGGCTTTTACCCTATAGAGGAATTCATGATCGAACGAGCTTACTTACTGTCTTATGTGCTTGTTCAGTTATTTTTTGTAATATTTTGTGTTTTGTTTTGTTCTATTTATATATAGCTCATTTAGAATAGTTCATTAATATTGTAGACACAAATTTATTGAGGAAATAATAAAGAGATGAATAGAGAAGTATTATTTTATTTTTTACACTTGTGTCCTAAGTCTCTTCTGTCAGTTGGTATCGTAATGAGCAATCTCTTAAAATCGTTTAAATTACAAAAAAATTATGACAACAATTCGCTAAGTTTCCATTTTCATTACCACGTAAATAGTGAACGAGCCAAAATCCTAAACGAAACCACATGGTCGAATCAGGAGATAAGTTTTCTCCCACATAATTCAGCTAAAAAACTGTCTGAGGTCGTATTAGGATCTATTCCAGCAATCATTTTAATTTTTTTTCAACTTTGTCATTTTGAAAATTTTGTATAGGTGATTTTTGGTGAAACGCTTCTTTTCTATCAGTTTTAGGTTCTGTTGAAAAAAGCCTCATCTTCAAATACACCCTGTATAAAAAAACTATCATAAGGGTGTCCGTTAAGTTATCAACCACTTTTTCAAAAATGAAGATAATGTATTTGCATTAGTATCTTTTGGTAACATCAAAAAAATTTTTTTTTTAAAGCAACCTTTAATACGATGTTAGCACCCACATTTTCGAATATTCTCCAATTCTTTTTGGTTCCAATACCACTTCGTTTGAAACTATTTGTAACGCAAAAATTTTCTTTTGTAACCTTACCTATAATGGGATAATGGCACCCCCAAAATACGAAGTTAGCAACCACCTTTTCGCAAATGAATATAATTTTTTGCATTCCTCAGTAACTCGTTAGTAACTATTTGTAACACAAATTGTTTTCATTTGTACCTCGAGAATAAAAATAGAAAATCACAGTTTTAAGCTGGGTGTTAATTTAAAGAGCATTCAAAATTAAAATTCAGGTGGAGAGTCCATTGCTAGTAAACACAAAAATGTTTGTTCGCAACCTAATATATAATGGGATAATGCCAAGTTAGCATCCATGCACATTTTCGCAAACTCTGTTTTTTCTCTTCTTCCAGCAGTACTTCGTTAGTAAATAATTGTAATACTAAACATTAATGGAATAATGGCACCAAAATCTGTGGATAACACTACCGTTTTCAAAAATTCTATATTTCTATTTTGCTTTCAATAGTACCTCGTTTGTGACTATTTATGGAACAAAATTTTTCTTGTTTATACAATATCATTATATTATTATAATGATAAACAAACGTTTTGGAGCTATTGTTTAGCCAATATGAATAGCTAGAGTTCACTAAATGACAATAAGGCTCGGTTGTTCAATTCTGGTTAAAACCGAGATTAAAGTTAATCCTGGCTTAACTTTAACCCGAATTGAACAACGGGGCCTAAGTGACAGGTTTAACTTGATTACCATGGTAACTGCATCCTTACATAATCAAATCATTCTTATTGAATTATTCAAAATATAATATAAAAATTGGATATCCTGATTAGAAGATGCAGAATGTTATCTTGTTGCACCACTTTCGGACCACCTATAAGGTCATAGTAAAAAGTAGACCCGTTTCAACCAAAGTTCGAATGATTCTTCGAGTCTAAAATTTCTAAGAATTATCGGCCGTTCTAGTTTTCTGGCCTCACCCTGTACAGGGCGTACCAAGTTCGAAACGTTTCTGAAGAAATTGACCTCTTTGCAATCTGAAAATTGTTCGACAACATCTAGTGAGCTAAAAGATTCTCGAAGCCTGAGCACTTTTAGTTATACAGAGAATGAAAATAAGGTAAAATTTTTTTTTTCATTTCTGATATTACTCCAAATGGTTTCCTCAATATTGAAAAAAAAAGAAAAACGAAGGGATGCATATAGTTATTCATATTCTGAATATTTCAAGCACAAACCGTTTTCATAATTTTGAAATCGAAGAATGTGGAAATATTGTACTTTTCCTGAATTTCAAAAAACTTGCCTCAAGGTGTTCCAAATGTTGTGTAAACAAGATTTCCCATAACTTTCGTTCTTTAAATCAGGACCCTATTTTTTTATGATTGAGTTGTCAATGCTCTTGAAATAATAATTCCTGAGTTTTTTAGGATTTTCTGAATTTATGTCGTACGTAGAAAACAACGCAATCATAAAAACTTAGGGTCCTGATTTGAAGAACGGAAGTTATGGGAAATCTTGATCCCAATTTTTGACACAACAATTGAAACCTTGTGGCAAGTTTTTCAAAATTCAGGAAATGTACAATATTTCCACATTCTTCGACTTCAAAAAAGTGACATTATACTGAATACTCATATCTCCCTTTTTTTCAGTTTTTTCTCTCAATATCTTGAAATCTATTTGGAGAAATGCAACGATTTGAACGGAAATATGTTAAGAATGGAATACACTATAATATCAGAAACGAAGACATAAAAAAAATTTATTTTCATTCCCTGTATAACTCAAAGTGCTCAGGCTTCAAGAATATTTCAGTAGAGAATTTCGAACAATATCATAATCCCAATTTTCAGATTTCAACTATGTCCAGTTCTCCAGAAACGTCTAATAGGAGGCCCTCGAACTTGGTACACCGACACCCTGTATACGTGAATAATGTGAATAATCAAAATGGCAAAAGAGTTAATTTCATTTCCAGTTCCGCAGGCAATAATGAACAAGAACCAAATATAGCTCAGATGCATCGATTGGGTTGTTGAAACGACAGTCAAATCCCATAATTAACCCTAATTAATATTCAATACATATACTAGGTACATTTCTGTAGCACGTATTACTTAACATGCGGCAGAGACATCTTACGTCCTTATTCATTGCATTTGGCTATTTTTCAATGATTTTCAGGGAGGCCACCAATGAATGATGACTAATTGTCAATTTTGTTCAACGTATATATAAGTTAGAAGATGACTGTTATCATTATCAGTTACCAACAGTTCGCTATTACAGTGTCAATATGAAAACCGTCGTTCTTCTTGGTTTGCTCGGATTCGTATTATGCGAACCACCGAGATATAAAACCACCGTCGAAATTCAAAAGTCGGTAGAAATACCTTTCACCGGCACTTGGGGAGAAGACTCGCCACCTCAACAATCATATGGACCCCCGCAAACTTCTTATGGGCCTCCACCGCCATCATATGGACCACCAGTACCTGCTCCTTCTTATGGACCACCTGCACCTTCTTATGGACCACCACCTCCACCAGCTTCCTATGGTCCTCCACCGACAGAAGAAACTGTGACCACAACTGAGGTTCCTACCACAACCAGTGAGGTAGAAACAACGACTAACAATGAGGTGGAACAGGTAGATGATAGGAAGCCCATTAAGCAAACAGGGCAATACTACATCTATCATCCCTTTGGCTTATTGCAGCAGGTCGTGTATCAGACAGAGAACGATGAGAAGAATATGGAGTTTTCTGCGCGGTTGAGATATAAGGATGTGGAGCCCTTACGAAGTCCGATATTTACTTATAACTTGAATTCTGGGGAATACATTAGGCTAGCTAGAAGTGCATAGTTTTTGTCAGATTTCAATTGAGATCAATTCAAATTGTGAATAGCTAGTGAAATTTTGATTATAATAAGTTATCATAATTTATTCAAACATTTATTTATAAACTTGAAGATTATAGTGGAAATAAATCAGAATGAGTGTTCAGATCAAAATACTTATACTGAACTTATCGTTTTATTATTTCAAAATATTAAGACAAATTGATAAATTATTAGATTGACAACTATATATTGTTTTCATATGCTACTATTTTCCTAGTTCTGACCACAACAATGAGTAAAAATGAAAAGGATACTATAATAGTTGGGGATCCCAAGAGGTATTTACTCCATGTCCATGACCATGTCAGATTAATATAATAGGACATCCTTACCTTGGATTATGTAGAGGACCGCTAACTAAAATTAGATCTGTACTCAGGAGGAATGATTTAGGACACCTTTGGCAATACTACAGAATTAAAAAAAAGGATCCTTGAACATACTCGAGTATATATATATATATTCTTTTGAAAAAGAGTGTTACAAACTTTTACAATCTGAAAATAACAATGAAGCGGGTGTAAAGAAATGGAACAAGAAACAGATCCTAAAAACCTGTTCCAGGTTCCAGATCTCAGTGTAAGCAGAGGAAAAATGTCAACGGGGTACCATACATATCTTCGTATGATACATGAAAAAAACAGAGATAAAAACCTCAGAAAAAACTCTCTGTTTGCCCGTATAAGTGTAATGATGATGTATTTGTGTAAAGAATAAGCTGAAAATAATTGAAATTGAAGGACATCTTCTTCATATGCCAAAATCCAAAAACTTCCTCCCATTCTTTGTACTATGATGGTTGACGAAGAATAATCTGAAAACAAAAAAGAAAGAAAAAACGAGAGGGGTGTGTTGCATTTTATATTACTCGAGTGTGTGAGATAAATAAGATATCTGAAGATACATATGTTGAAAAGTATAAAGGGTATTCCAAATTGCTTGATTTTGGCTGTTTCTTGTTCTTCTAGACTAGATAATGAAAAACGTTGAAAGGAGTCCTGGGCTCTATTTTTGTAGAAAGTCCACTGATGTAAACCGTTTCACGATATCTTCATTTTCATCTACAACATTCATAATGAATACAAAATCGATTAGAGGTATAGTAAGGGATAAATAAAAAAAATGCATTTCTATCGATTGTAAAATTGTCATATTCAGGTATAACCGGAAATTGCAGTGGTCTGAAAATCTTATAGAGAGAAATTTGATTGTCGAAAACTCCAACACACAAAATTCCCAGCCCAAAATTGGGATTAGTTTTCCATGAACGTTTAATAGCTCATCGCAGCGAATCGTACGAGTGTAGCCCCTATCTGATAGGAAAATTTGTTTTCCAACAAATAACGACCATTGACTATAAAATCCGTTTTGTCAAACGTCCTAGAAGCAGCCATAAATTCAGGAATGTTTGAATGATCGACAAGTGACCACTTCAGCTATGTGTTGTATATCATATTGTGTTGACAAGAACAAGCACTATAGAGAATCGGGTTCATTTGCTCTGGATATATCCCAATGCATCGTACGCGTCAGTGGGATTCAATGTGAAAGCAGGAGGGCCCTAAGGGTTAGTTCCGTCATCTATCCCTTTTCTGATCTATCCAGGGTGATTTATTGGGAAATGCGCATACGAACAGAGTAGATAGACGACACCTAAGTACCTCTAAATAACCTGTATTATTTAATATACCTATCAAAGGGTACACTATGTTTCATTTTATTTTCATCATCAAGAATACATCAGAGTAGTGGAGAAATGATCATGCTCACTTGTTCTAGCTAAAAGAGTTTTAAACACTTTTATTTTAGCAGTCGGTTGGCCATGGAAATTTGACACATTTCACTCTGTATACTACGAAAATGTGGGGTTATGACGCTTGTCAAAACATTTTTGGGTTTTTTCAATCAACGCTATGTTGCCTATGTTGCCCATTCTACGTAAAAATTTCTGTTATTACGTATTTTTTCACAATGTCTAATCTATTCGGAAAATATGTGACGAACAGTCACATCAGTGTAATATCATAATATGCACTAGCTTGAGGAGAGTTAATGTTCGTTATCTTCTTTGGATAAAGTTTGAATACGTAACATCAGTTATAGATTTCAAAAATATTAACCCGAAGTTGAAATGCATATGTTGCAGTGGTTGGGAATGGTTATCTACCCAAAGAATTAACAGATAATTAAAATAATGTTAAATTCTTCAACAAAAATCATCTTGCATCAATATTAGTGGAAGGAATTAAAGGAAGTTTCAATCAAGATGAACTTCACCTTTGAACAAAAATTTCACATGAATAAACAATTAGCAGGACAACTGGCGTGTATTTGTGGCTGTTCATCTTAATGCGTTGATATAATAATAATAATTAGGTATTTATTGGTACCTTAAGACATTTACAATGTATAGGACAAGTCAAATGAAAAATAGAAAAATCAATTTTCGGGAACTTATTCTACGATGACATTCATTGAAAATCCTGTAGTAAACTTTTCGCATTAAATCACTCAAACATAAAATTCTCAAATGCCACCACTTTTTTGGGTCTCCCAATAGAAGGAAATTCTTTGTAATCCTCAGGAAATTCTTTGTCATCCTCTTTATTCACAATCTTTCTGATTGTGACATTAACGACATTTCATGAGTGCCAACCTTACTCCGTTATTGTTAGAAAAACTTGAAAAAATTATTTCATGGCCAACCGACTGCTAAAATAAATCTGAATGCAGTATACTTGCCCGCACAAAACTGACGTGGCCTTTCCTTGTATACTGTCTGCCTTAATCTGTTGCCTTTTTCTCTGCTTCTGTATGAAAGGAAGAATTCTCTGAAGCAAACAAAGCTTGGTACACTATTGTCACTAACTGGCCGTTAGCTTTTTTTTTAGGGTACGACTTAAATAAGCTTCAAATTCAAAGGTACTTTTAAATTGACTATGCTAGAACTTTTTTCATTTCAACAGGAATATGGTTGAGCACACTTTCAGCTCATGCGTTTCCATCAAGGTATAATACCTACAGTTCGAAATAAGAATAAACAGGCCTCAAAGCACGAAGTACTTATTAGTTTTCTTTTCAGCGAACAAGCTAAATTAAAAAAATTATGCAGTAATGACTTGATGATAAACTTTATTACACATAATTTAGAATCGAGGACTAATTCCAATTAGATTCAAAAACAAAACATTTATTATCGTTTGGTCGTGAACAAAACAAAGAATTCCAAAAATTAACAAAATTATAGAACTTAGCAGAATTGATCAAAAACAGTACATTTTTTTTTGGTGTAGCAGGGGGAAAATCTGCAAGTCAGACGAACCACCCTCTCCTGAGGGGGAACAAGTGTGGGGTTTCTCACTCTCCTGAGCTCGAGACCCACTAAAAACCCTCAACTGCTTCTTGAATTTTGGTTCCGGGCATTTGCCTATAAACCGTTCATCTCTTAGTCGGTTTTCTTCTCGCGCACTATCGTGCTGGGATTTATGTGTTTATCCTCTATTAGATTAACACTTTATTGAATTTTTCAATAAGTTTCTGTTGTTATTTTAATCTCTTTTCAATTGATCTCTTGGTCTCCTTCGGTAAATTCGCATTCTTCCTCTGGGTCGTAATCCACTAGTCTCCTGAGTTCTTGATTCGGATGGTTTTTGGCTGTTTCGAATAATTTCTCTGCTTTTCTGTTCATGAATTCCGTTATGGTTTCCCATTTTAGGTCCCTATAAATCGGTCTATTCCTGACAAACCAAAGTGCATCTATTGCACACCGAAGCAGCTTGTTTTCAGTGGCCTGAATTCTTTTGATATGGCTCTTTGCCGCGAAACCCCAGGCAACTGATCCATAAGTCAGTTGAGGCCTAGCAACGGCTTTGATTATCTTCAATTTTGTCTCGTTAGACATGTGGCTTCTTCTTCCTATCAGAGGGTAGAGTCTATTCATCGCTGCTTTCGTTTTGTCGATTGCTTGTTTGATATGACTTTTCCAAGTAAGTCCTTTGTGAAGCGTTATTCCTAAATATTTGGCTTCATTTTACCAGTCGATTTCTTCGCCATCAACTTCCAGTTTCGTTGTGGGTCGCAGTCTTCTCTTCTGTAGTAATATTTCTTGGCTCTTTTGTCCATTGAGCTTGATTTTCCACTTAATGCACCAGTCATTTGTTTCGTCAATCGTTTCTTGTAGAACAGTACCTACGCCCCATGAGCCATAACCCCAAAATCGAACAAGTTTTCAAAAACGTTCAGAGATGACGCATTCACAACACTGGATCCATTTGTTGAAGATCCTTATCGTATATATACAGGCTGAGTCTTCGACTCGTACAAATATTTTAACAGCATATTCTTGAGGTCAAAACAAACACTTTTTTCCTACCCTTTTATTCCAAATCGGCTCGGTTCAAAATATACAGGCTGTTGAAAAATTATAAAAATATGTTATGTCCATAAGATTTTTCGAACACAAAATATATCACCCACGCCAGTTTTCTCATTATGACCATTACGTACCTTAAAAATAGCAAATATTCAAAGAACCCAACTCTTGAAACTAAGTTGGACACTAGATAGATAGATAGATATTTATTCATATCAAGAATTATTGCACAAATACAATAAAATTGAAATTCGTCAAACACACAGTTACTACACACAGACAATGAATATGGTTCTAACCTAACAATAAACTCGTACAGAGTTTTCTTTAAAAATTTTAACATCTTTCATTTCTTTTATCACTTTAGGAAGTGCATTCATTAATTTTATTCCCAGATAAAGAGGAGACCTCTCTGTTATTGTCAAGCTATGATAGGGATAAAAGAAAGGTTTTTTTTTCTAGTCCTTGAGTTGACATTTCTATAATCCTCAGTGTGTGAGGATAAAGACACAGAACTCTATAAATATATAAACCATATATAGTCGGTAAATTATGTTCTCTGAAGTGACCCCTACATGATTCCCTGTAACCTAAATTCAACAACGTTCTTAACATAGATTTCTGCCTCAAAAATACTAATTCAGAATTGGAGCTTCCCCCCCAGAAAATTATGCCATATCCTAATCCTAATAGAGATTGATAGTTGGAAAAATATACAATTTTTAAAGTATGTAAGTCCACTCTAGTTTTGAGAACACGCACTGAATATTCAACAGAGTTTAGTTTTTCACAAGATTGTCAATGTGATAGTTCCATTTAAGGTGATTGTCCAGATAAACTCCCAGGAACTTTGCAGAGGTGGAAACAGTAGTATGTTCATTTCTACTGTGGGGGATTGCGGCTGTAGATCTATCTGTACTAAAAATTATGCATTCTGTTTTGGCCACGTTCAACATAAGATGATTCTTGCTGCATCAGTACTCTATATCATCTAGAACTGTTTGAACCATCTCCAGAGTAGATACAAATGACGGGGACCTCATGATAACATTAGAATCATCAGCAAAAGATACAAGCTCCACAAAAAGTCTCTCAAAGATATAATCACGCAGCACTGAAGGAAGATCATTAACGTAAATTAAAAAGAGCAATGGTCCCAAGATACTTCCTTGAGGTACACCAGTGTTGCTTAAGTTTGGTGAGGACTGATATTCTTTACCATTTATTACCACCTTTACAGTCTGAGGTCTGTTCTTCAAATAGCTCTCGATGAGTTTCAGTTGTTTATCTCTTATTCCGCACTTCTCTAGCTTTTTCAATAATATCTCTGTATCCTCACAGTCAAATGCATTCGACAAATCCAAAAATAACCCAATTGGCAGTTCCTTTCTTTCTAATGCTGTTATTATGGAGTTGAATAATTCGAATATTGCTGTCTCTGTGCCTCTTCCCTGAATATAGCCATGCTGACTTGGCGAAAATATCTTGAATTTCTTGAAGAAATTTATGAGTCTTGTGGCCAGTACTTTTTCAAATATCTTAGCAAAGTTAGAAAGAATACAAATTGGACGATAGCTACTTGGATCTTTAGGATTGCCATTTTTAAAGATTGGTTTTATAATAGCAGTTTTAAGGGCTTCAGGAAAAACACTATCTAATGAATATTTGAGCGTTTTGTAAAATAAAAGTATTCTTCATATTTTCTCGTATAATGCGCCGTTTTCGAGTAATTTCATATTCGAAAATTAAAAATATCTGTGATCTACGGAAAATTGGGTATTTTGTCCGAATGCAGCTCTGTTTAAGAGATCCACAGATGTGTAATGTCATAGATAGGGAATTTTGTTTCTCCAGGTATGGCATAGCTCATTTTGAAAACTTAAAATGGCTATCGTCCAGTTGCAGGAAAGTCCATTAAGATTTGATGTCCTATCAAAATTTAAAACTGTCATTTTTGAAGGGGAAAATGGAGGATTAAGATTTTAATGAAGTATTAAATTTTAATGGACTTTCCTGCAACTGGACGTATATCTTTTCATGAGGGCTGAATCGGAAAAAATTGTAAAAAAAAATAAGTGTTTTTTCTGACCTCAAGAATTCACTGTTAATATATTTGTACGAGTAAAAGACTCATCCTGCATAGTGAAATCAACAAAATGAAAAATCACCAACAATGAACAAAAAAAAAGATAATACAATCTCAACTATAAAACTATATCGGATTCGAGCAATGGTTCTCTTTTTCTGCTAGGTATAATTGTTCAAGTTCGAGATAAGGATGGAAAATTTGAAAGACTTATGGGTCTCTTTGATGTGGCAAAACGTAGAATTAAATTGTTCTGACTTTTTTTTACACTCGCAGGATTTGCGAAAGAATCATACTGGTGTAAAATGATAATAATTCTTTGTCGTTGAACAATCAACAATCATTATTTCATTGTTATATCTTTATTTTTCAGATTCTCCGTTGAGTCGATCTGGCTTAGATAATACACATTCATCAACACCAAGTGGTTCGCCGGCTCTCAAATCCAAGTCAACAACACCTGGAACAGTTGCTGGATTGGATCTATTACCTGCAAGTATAACATTCTCTATAAGTACATACAATTGTCTGAAGTTTGCTCACACCATCAATTTTTAATTCCACCTAATGAACAAACTTTCAAACAACTAGATTGGAGAGGTCTAGCGGAAATATTGAAGCTTTCGCATTCTAAAAATTCGTATTTTATTTTCAGGCAAGTTCAAATAATGAAGTGGCTCACAGGAGAGAAGCAGCCCTGAAAGAACATTCCTTCTTCCAACTGAAAGTACATCTACGTCGTGGCTTGCGCTTGACTGCCATGGATAAGAATGGTAAATCATAAAGAAATTATTTCTCTTATTCTGTCTTTGTGTTTTGTCTTTCTTTATCCTCCTTAGTTCACTTCATAGACAAACCAGATGTCAATGTTAGAAAGAGTCCGTTTGCATTCCAACCTGAGTTTGAGTTAAGCGGATTTAATCAACCGTTGGTGGAATTAGTCCTTAGCGGTTCCGCCTCAAGGACCAAGTCTTTTGTGGGATCAATTTAAAGGACGGCTTCAAAACGAGAAGTCTCCATGCCTGAGATCCCTCCTTGCGTTCCGTAGGAAAGTTTGCTTTTCAACCAACTCCTAAAGAAAATATTGATTCATGAAAGATACACTGCGCAAAAAATTTACGCACATTCTGAAAATCTCAATTTTAATGAAAGTTAACTCTACATTGACTTTATAACTTATTTTTTATGTTCTCTCGTGAAGGTTTTGAACGAAACAAGACACATTAAATGGAAGAAAAATTCAGGTACTCACCGAATCTTATGTGAAAGAAAAGAAATGAACAATTTTCAAAATACTGAAATGCTGATAAGTGATTTAATACTTGGTAATTCCACCCCTTGCGTTAATTACAGCTCGGCAGCGACGGTTCATACTCACAATGAGTGATCTTAAAATGTTCTGATCTAATCCTTCCCAGATTTCTACGAGTGGGATTCCTGAGTCATTAAGAGTAGCTGGATGATTTTCTGAACTTCTCAGCCTTCTATTGATGTTGTCCAAACCTACTCAGTCGGATTGAGATCTGGACTTCCTGCTGGCCATTCCATTCGAGAGACTTCAACCTCTTCAAGGTACTCCTGAACGATGCGCGCACGATGGGGTCTGGCATTATCGTCCATAAAAATGAAATTTTCACCAATGTATGGGGCAAATGGCACTACATGCTAGACTACTCTATGTTCCTTATATAATTATCAGCATTCTTATCTTTATTATTAACGACCACTAGGTCTGTGCAAGCAGTCAAAGATATTCCACCCCATACCATAATCGATCCTCCCCCGAAACTAGTAGTATTCAGGAAATTGCACTGAGCATATCTTTCATGTGGACGTCTGTATACAAGGGAACGTCGATCACAATGGTAGAGGCAGAATCTAGACTCATCTGTGAAAAGAACTTTTTCCTAATCGGCCTCTCCCCAATGGATATACTCCCTCGCAAAATCCAAACGCGCCCTTCGATGGGCTGGGGTAAGAGCTGGGCCTCTTGCCGCGACACGAGGCCTTACATCATATTCTCTGAGGCGATTTCTTATTGTCTGAGTGCTAATTTGCACCTCATGAGTTTGCTCAAGCTGGATTTGAAGGAGGCGAGCGGCTGCAAACCGTTGTCTCAACGAAGAAACTCTCAAGTAACGTTCTTGAATGGCAGTTGTTACCCGTGGTCTACCCTGTCCTGGTCTTCGGACATTCATACCTGTCTCCCTGAATCGCTGCAACAATCTGGACACACTTGTATGGGAAACTCTAAACCTTTCTGCAATTCTTGTGTATGTCCACCCTTCTTCTCGCAAAACTACCGCTTGGGCACATTCCTCTTGGGTCAAATTGCGTGTTTCGCGTTGCATAGCGATGGAGTGTAGAAAATCAAAGGAAAGAAAAACTATTGATCACTAGAATTGATCGAGAACAACTGATTTTAGAATGAAGCCAATACATTCAAAATCTGATAATATCATCTTTTTTTATTCCTGCTGTTAAAAAACATCTGTATTGAAGAAAACCGTTGAAAGTGGATAACATATGCATGCATAATTCTGATAAAAATAATTATCATTGAGAACACCTTCAGTTGTAGAATAAATTTGAGATTTCCATAATGTGCGTTAATTTTTTTGCGCAGTGTAGATATAAAGACTGGAAAGAGTCAATGCGTCTGTCCTCACATTATCAACAACAAGGAACCTGCCTTTTCAAACTGCACTGAAATTGATGCATAAAACAGGATATTTCTGCACGAGCGAACATAACGAACGAGTTTAACGTCGCTGTAGATCATAACTAACCACCGGAGACAGTTCATTTATTCTTCATCATCTCTTGTCTGTTTTCGAATTGGACATTGTTCAGCCTTCCGCTTTGCACATATCAAATTGGAATCTGTTGTTACAATAATTCAATTCAGTATTTATAGATACCAATATTCTTGGCGGAATTGAAGCGAAAGAGATCGTTCCTGGCAGCATTGAAAACCCGGAATATTTAGTGCATATCGATCAGATTCTTGCTAACAAGAGATGAGTGAAGGACGGGAGTTAACAAGATTTAACTAGTATCTTCAAATAATGGTACACGCAGTGATATTCGGATATTCTCATGAATTTTTTGCGAATTAACAAATTCCTCTGAGAAAGAGTAACTAACTAAACCTTAAAATGTTCTTTGCATTGTATTTTTGCCTCGGCAAAATCGATATATTCTACAAGAAAATTACATGTTTTTGTGGATTATCAAGAGTCTGCACCTTTTACTGCGATATCACAATCGCTTATGAAGACCCAGTATATCGACTATAAAGGAAAATGCAACAAGTTTTAATTGCAGCAATTCTATGTATAGGTTAGTTTATAGGATATATCACAGGAAATTTATGTTGCTTGCAATATGCAAATAGTTCTGCACACCTGTTGAACTTCTTTGTTGAGTCACGTTCGTTCAATAAAATGGCATATACTCATGCTAAGTTTCCTGAAAAATAAAATACAAAGAATTCTTAACTGTATCCTGACTGAATGAATTTATTTCTCTTTCAATTTATTTACTTGGAAGTTGTTGTTCTGACAACTCTTTTCGCTCCAAATTTCTTAAGATGGCTCATAAATTAAGAATAATTCCGAACCATTTGGTTGTATACCAGAAATTATGGCTCGGCGTTCATTGAAATTGGTCCTAAACTGACCAGTTCTATAAGTTAACTAAAGAAAATACTATACTTTTTCGGTGTAAGACTATTTTATTGATGAAAGAGTTTCCATGAAAAAGTAGGCCAACGACCTATAATAATGCAGCTATGTGAAGTTGGCATCCACAAATGCGAATTTTGGAACCAGAATATCAAGATGGTTCATTCATCGTTCATCCATGTTTATTCATTTCTCCAGGTGCCGTCCGAGAGATATGGAAACAGGAGTCTCTCGCATGCATTTTTTAAATTGAGCGCTAAACAACCTAAACGACCAAAACAAAAAAAGACATTTAACGTACTTATTTCCGAACGACATAAGCCGACTATTTTTTAAGTTAAGTACTTTTCGTCTGCAAACACTTTTCATCCGCTAACTCTTTTCGTCTAGATGTTCGCGACTTAGATACTAGTTGTAGATAGAGGGGCGATTGGATCAATTTTGTGAATATAGAATTTGATAAAAACATATGTGCCGGTGAAAATAATTGTCATTTGCTGTTGTTATATGAATTATGTGTTTACGAAATCGGCTAGATTATACGAGTGAATTAGGTACAAGGTTTGAATGTAAGTGTTCAGTATAATCAATAATGGATAGTGACTATATTGATCTTCCTAGGCCCCCCCAGAAAAATATCCTGACTACGCCCATGGATGATTCTATAAAACTGGTGTGCGTTATGTCGACAATTTCGACGCAATTTCGAAAATTTGAGAGAAATGGAATATACTCATTGTGTGAACACAACCTCTGCGATTTTCACTATGAAAGGTTTAGGAGCTAATATGACTTCAGACACGCTTTCACACTCCTCTCCAGAGGAGAATTCACTTATCCCAGATATCTCAGATATCAAAAGGATTAAGCTCTGTTGGAGCCCTTTCCAGGTTTTCGGTCTCGTCGTGGTGGTCGGGTCCGGGTCGCTCCTCGCCTCCCTGCTGTAGGTTGGATTCCTGCTCCACCAGCACTTCCTGTCGGAGCAGACGGTGTTCCTCTGAATTTCCCATGTACTTGCGTACAGTTCTCGCCGTTCCGAGCAGTACCGCCTTCTGCATGACTTTATAGATATTTTCGTCCAACTGAAGCTTCCTCAAGTTCTCTAGCAGTTTCTTCGGTATGAGGCCTGTAGATGAAATGACAATAGGGATGGTCCTGATATCTTTCAGCTTCCACTGTCTCCTGGTTTGTTCCTCGAGATCTCTATATTTTGAAATTTTTTCAGAGTGCCTATCTAGAAGATTGTTATTATTTGGAATCGCCACGTCGATGAATAGTGCTCTGTCCTCATCCTTATTGAGCAATATGAGGTCTGGTCTATTGTGGGTTATTCTCCGGTCTGTGAAAACCGTGCGATCCAAGTAGAGCTTGTGATGTTCATTTTCCAATACATAATCCAGATGGTAATTGTAATAAGGACCCTTTTTTGAAATTAAAAGTTGGTCTTTTGGTGCCAATTCTTGGTGTAGAATCTTGGCAGCAGCATCATTTCAATTTTTGTACTCCGTGCCCGCGAAATTCTGACGTCCCCCGGTAATGTGCTGGATGGTTTCATGTGTCGCACAGCCATAACGACAGCTATCGTCCGCCACTGAGGCATCCTTGGCGATATATTTCATGTTCCTTGTTGGAATCATCTGATCCTGGATGGCTAGTATGAAGCCCTTAGTCTCAGGAAACAACCTTCCGTAATCAGGACCTAGTTCTGGTGCCTTCCATGCAGAGGTTTGCCAATAAGTTTCTGCATTTTACTTTCTGCAGAGTGTACGACGGTTTCCAAGTGGTCCTGTTGTAACTTTAACGGAGTAGAACTATCAGCAACACGAACTCTCGAATTTGAACTCCTGGATAAGTGTGAATACTGTCAGATCTATAAAGAGGATTACAAAACTCATATTCTGAATATTTATAGAGCACCTAAAAACAAATTACATAATTTCATTGCTAAACTTAATCATACTCTGTACATCCAAATGTTATTTCAATAGGTGATATCAATTTGGATTTAAAAAAGAAAAAATTGAACTTCGTTTAAGACTACATTGATCTTGTTCACAGCAATTATTTTAAATTCCTCACCACATCAAAAGTTACACGCATGAACTCAAATATTATGATCTGAAGGAACTTGAAAGAATTGCGAATAGTGCTCTACTAACATTTTTTGAATGGTTGTGTCGCAACAAACTCGTAATCAATGAAGATAAGACAGTCTACATGTTGTTTAGCTCCATAAAAAAAAGAAAAAACAAACACGATATTTCACTGAAGATAAACGAATGTATAATCAAGCGTGTGAACTCTTACAAATATTTGGGGTTGGTTGTTGATGAAGAACTTGGATGGAGCAATCACGTCGACACTGTAATCAATAAAATCAGCAGTATGATTAGTCCTATTTCCTATATAGGAAATTACCTTACAGACAAAGAAAAACTGATGTTCTACAATGCTCATATAAACAGTGTACTAATTTATTAGTCATATGGGGCAATACCACCAAATTCAACATAAATAGGTTGCAACGATCACAAAACAAAATGGTGGAATTCCTATTCAAGTTGCCATTTCATACACCTATCACATTGCTGTATAGTAGATATCCCATTTTGCCTATACACAAGCTCTATTTACGAGAATCGTACATGTTTGTCTACAAGATTACCAATAATCTCTTGAAGAACGGCCTAACAGTGGAGAGCAACATCATCCATCAATATAATAAAAGAAATAGAGACAGATTCAAGCTGAATGAAAACACAAAAACAAACTATGGTAGAAGAAGACCTAGCTATGCCGCTGTAGAACTTTATAACAAATTGCCCCTTGCCATCAGATCTTCCAAACCGCTAGGGACATTTCGAACTGATATACGAGAACATTTAGTTGTGTGATTTTATTGTTAATATTCGATATTTCTAACTTGTAATAAGAAATTTATGTAGCAAATGAATTTATATCTTGTTAATATTTCTGTGAGAACAACTGTATGTTGATTAACAGAATAAACTTTATTATTATTATTATAACTTTATTATTATTATTATTATTATTATTATAACTACTCGATGAAGTTCTGACGAAGCAGCCTTGCTTAGGAAATATTTTCGATGTCCTTCAATTTCCTGGGACATATGGATGGACAAATCAACAATTCCTCTACCCCTAAGATATCGTGGCAGCTCTGTCCGTTCTATTGAGCTTTTGGGGTGATGTTTATTGTGTTTAGTCATCTTCTGTAAGGCTGCTAAATCGGTGGTGGTACAAGAAATGATACCGAATGAATAGCTCTAGGTATTAATCGCTTTCATCAGATTCTTGCTTTGAAGGCCAGTTCTCATTATCCCAATTATATTATTGTTATTATTTTTATTATTATTATCATATCTAATGCAAGACATTTTTCGAGATACTGAAGGGGCTGTTTTGGAAGAAATGAAATCTATATAGGTTTTCTCAATTTTAATCACTTCACATATCCCCAGATTTGACCACATGTTTTAATCACTGTCTCCTACAGAGAACACCTATGTTATTTTGTTACTAGACAAATTTGACACCTAAGCCGAAAATTCAGGAAATATGAATTCCTAGGTTCCAGAATAGCCAACATAGGGCTGACCAACGAAATTTTGCTCCTTAATAAGCTCAAATAATAATTACTTTTTTCATCTTTTCCTAGTAGAAAAATTGAACTTCTTGATGACCAGTAATGAAACATTTTCCATTTCATCCCACTCATATAGAATCAAGTTTCATATCATAACCTCGTCATTTAAAGTTCGATTTTTTGTTTCTAGGTTTGAGTGATCCCTACGTGAAATTCAAGGTCAGCGGCAATCTCCTGTACAAATCGAAGACTATATCGAGAGACCTTAATCCTACTTGGGATGAACATTTCACGGTTCCCATAGAAGATCCTTTTGTGCCGCTACAAATCAAGGTTTTCGATTATGATTGGGGAATGCAAGTAAGTTGGAACAAAATTTCACCGGTAGAAATAAAGAACATAATTATTCAAGAGTCCTTTATCTGATTCTTCAGTTTTTGTTATTGATTTTAAACAAATATCTTGGTATATCTCTCTATCTCTGATTGTTTCTTTGCTTTTCATTCCAAATGTCGAATTGATTTGGCCAATACTTGATGAAAATCATTAATTGAACTTGAAACAGGTTATATGATTTTCATAAAATGAGTTTTCAAACTGCTTGGTTTGAATTCAATAATTCATTATTCCTTCAAGGACGATTTCATGGGTTCCGCCATGCTGGATCTTACATCTTTAGATCTCATGAGATCGACAGATTTGACCCTACCATTGCAAGATCCGATGAGAAAGAATGAAGACTTGGGGGAAATAATTTTAAGTGTAACACTCCTACCCGTCACACAGGAAGATAAGGATCAGGTTAGTACCCAAATGAAGAATAACTCTCGTTGAATAAACATTTATATTTCAACATTTTTTCAGTATTTCCCCAAAAACAGCAAAATGAGTGACGCGTGTAGAAGGCTGAAATCCCAGATATGGAGCTCTGTTGTTACTATCGTTCTTGTAGAGGCTAAGAATTTATTAGGCTGTGATCCTGAAACCACCACGACTGATTCATATGTTAGATTCAGGTAAATAAAGATTCAAATCGGCTTCAACCTTCACCTCAAAGTGTAACGATATTTTGAGTGAAAGAAATATAAACAACTGTTGAGCAATTGTCTGAATATTTGCCAGTTTTCCAAACCATTATTCTATTCTCCAGGATAGCCTTCGTAGAGAAATCTATATTCTGTCTGCACTTGGAGTGTAGCTTCTGTACAATATAATTCTAAATTATCCTAAGACAACAGGGTTGTTTTAAAATATTCGAATTGTAAGCAGAACATTGAATAATTAACCAAATCAATCGTAAGAACAGAATTTTTTTCTATTGGCGCTCTCTTTTCAGCAACTCAAGCTTTCTTCTGTAGATAAGTAATTATTTTTGAAATTTTTAAACCTTACCGGTTTTCATGTTCATCGATGAACAATATTCTCAACAATTCCATTATGGGGGAGTACAGAGAAGGAGAACGATCGCCGTACTAAAAATGTGACTCCAAAAACGGGGAAAATAGGAGTCGCTGCGATCGCTTGGTTGGTCGTTAAGGGGTGGGGATTAAAGCGTCAATTTGAAATGACAGCCTTCATTTTATTTTAGGTTACGTGTCATCGTAGTTTTTTCTGATGATTTTTCAAATACGTTTCATCAAATCTATAATAAAAATGAATTTTCTTGATTATATGCAATGAAATACAATTCATATTATAAAGGGAATTGAGTAATCAGCTTTATTCATTCATAATACATGACGAAAATAATGAAATTCAAAGGAAATCCCTGATAAAAAAAATTGTATCTACCTTTTTTTATCATTGTTTATTGAAAACAGGATATGTTAGTTGGTTTAATGTAATCTTCACAATTATATACATTCGCAGTGAGAGTAGAACATATCAAGACAACAAAAGGTAACAATCTCAGATTTATCACTAATTAGAGTAGATTCTGTTTCCAATACTCAACTGAGAACCGTTATGAACCATGTATTATGTTATGCCAATAAAATTCTTCAAGAATATCCACTTCTGAACCATTAAGTTTATTGGTTTGATATTCATATTCAGAAGAGTCATGATGGATGACGAGTGATTTCGTTTATAAGGAATCCATCATCTTTTCTGATATCTTCAACAACAACAACAACAAACAGTCTTCATTTCAAATCAATGGCCACAATAACAAATTACTGATAACTAATGAAGTGAAATAGTGTCAACAAAGAAATGAATTACATCATGAAATAATTGAGACAATAGGAGCTCTAAATTCAAAAGAAGTTTAAAAATTTTCTTCTTGAACAATTTGCAGTTGCTTTCACCCTGTAGTATTCCAGGTAGACTATTAAAAAGTTCCAGGCATCTGTATTGCATTTGTTTTTGGCTTGCCGTCAGTCTATATTTAGGAAAATTATGAGATGAGGTTCTTTTTCCTTGAGATTTCTATAGATGTTGAACAATACTTGATTTTTGTGGAAAAATAGGAGGCATTCCTGTATATATATATTCCATAAATCGTTAAAATACCTCTTTGCTTGATGAAACCTCTGCTTGATTCCCTGAAATAGCACAATGCCTGTTTTATTCTTATTCAAAATGGGGATATTTTTCCCAATCCATATCTCAGAATGCAGGAATACGTCCTCGAGCAGCTGCCAACTCTTGCAACAAAGACTTCACCAGAAGGAGATTTGAGTCGTCTGCATAATTTACCCCACCACTCACTATATTTGTGTTCCGCTGAGAATTTTCAATGTCATTTATGTACATACCTAATGAAAAAAATGGGACCAGCAATACTTCTCTGTGGAATCCCTAACTTCAGATCAAGTGGTTTAGATCTTATAGAACCATTGTTAGCAGATATTTCCACCAGCTGTGTTCTTCCCTTGAAGTACGACCTAATCCATTCCAATGCTGAGCCTGTTATACCATATTTTTCCATTTTCTTTAATAAAATGTCCACACTCAAGCTATCAAAGGCGTTGGCAAGGTCTAAGAACAGTCCCAATGCCAAATCTCCATCCTCAAAGGCATCCACTATATTCAAAAGAAACTGAAATATTGCTGTCTGGACAGACTTTCCTCTTAGAAAGCCATGGTGACTTTTGAAAAATAAAATATTCTCCACAAAGTACTGAACAACCTGATTACAGAACGTTAGCTTAAAAATAGTAGGAAGGATAGTAAAATACTTATGGGTATCTTCATCGCAAAAGTGCTGAGAAGAGTGCTTTTGACACACAAATTGATTCTTAGTCGATTCTTGAGGTAAAGTTTTTTTTCAATATTCTCTCGAAATGCACTCTGAAATTTTATCTCTTCTCCTTTTCTTTCCGATGACAAACCACTCTTACACTAGCGCAATATTCTAATCACCTGTCACTTGTCACAGGAAGACAGTTCACTCAGCCAACTTAAACTAATTTAAATCAAAATTTCGCCCTCCCGTTATCGCCAGCGCGGCTATTAGTAAAAACGTGAACTACCTATTGGTACATATTTTAGGGGACAAATAATCTGTGGTCTCAAAGCAGCGATCGTTCTCCTTCTCTGTACTCTCCAAAATTCCATATTCAAATCGAAACCAATTCTTTTCCAATGTATGATCCATAGACATTTTATTATATAACTATACTTCTCTTCAAAAGTTGAGGAAGATTTGTATTTGGATTAATCTGTGATAATTTCAAGTAGGTAATTTCACCACTGAACATTCAGTTATTATATATCGAGTTCTGCTTTCATTGTATTTCACGTTTGTGAACTGTATCTTTCAAAAACTTTTTAGGGTTTTCACTCCCAATCTCTGAAACAAAATCAATTAAAAATGAAATCAACGATTTGCTCCTGCGTAAATTCTTGCACTAATTTGTCAGGAGCAAATTAACTAAAAAAATTGTTGCCTGACAATGAACTCAAAATAAATAACGTTGAAATTATAATTTTTCGTAACGTTTCGGAGTCTATATCAGACTCCTTCATCAGACGAAAACTCTATTTTTGAAAATCTTCTGAATTGTGGCTTTTGTTTGACATTAATTGTCAACACACAGAAACAGAGACTGCACAGAAACGTTGATTCATTTAATTTTGAAATTACCGGATGACAGTTCCTTCTTTAGTAAATTGATCCAAATATGATTTATTCCTATCGAACAATTTGCCAAATGATTTAAGATCTATATTAACAAAAACTAAACCTTTGAACGAAAAACAAAAATCAAAAAATTGTATTTACAACATACCCTGTATTTGTGGTAAAACTTATACAGGTGAAACGTCCAGACCCCTAGAAATAAGAAAACGCGAACATAAAAATAATATTAAAAATAGAGAAATTAATCGATCACAAATCGCAGATCACATTTGTTCTAATACGGGAGACCACATGATGGATTGGGACAACACTAAAATTTTAATGACAGAACCAGACCATTTTAAACGAAAAATTAAAGAGTCTACGTGTATTCTATTAGATCAAGATAATAATTTGGCAAATTGTTCGATAGGAATAAATCATATTTGGATCAATTTACTAAAGAAGGAACTGTCATCCGGTAATTTCAAAATTAAATGAATCAACGTTTCTGTGCAGTCTCTGTTTCTGTGTGTTGACAATTAATGTCAGACAAAAAGCGACAATTCAGAAGATTCTCAAAAGTAGATTTTTCCGTCTGATGAAGGAGTCTGATATAGACTCCGAAACGTTACGAAGAATTATAATTTCAACGTTATTTATTTTGAGTTCATTGTCAGGCAACAATTTTTTTAGTTAATTTGCTCCTGACAAATTAGTGCAAGAATTTACGCAGGAGCAAATCGTTGATTTCATTTTTAATTGATTTTGTTTCAGAGATTGGGAGTGAAAACCCTAAAAAGTTTATGAAGAGATGCAAAATCCTCCCAAAATAAATTTCAATCGATATCTGTATCTTTCAAACCAAGCCAATTCGGAAAAAATGGTAGAGCAAAAAGTGTGCCTTTCAATCTACTGTTAAAATATTTGTACGAGTCAAAAACTCACCCAGTATATGTCGATATTGTCGATATATTACTTCTAAACTGAAAGCAAAAGCACCATTTAACGCCCGGTTTTTCAATCTAAGGTTAACCCTTAGAAGGAAATTTTACAGGTTAGGCGTGTTACAATGACACAAAAACTTGTTAACATGACACAAAAAATTGTTAACATGACACAAAAAATTGTTAACCTTCAATAAAAAAAAGGCATTAAAGAGGACCAGAAAAATCTTTCAGATATAAGGTTGATATCTCGTATATGAATGGTGAAAAAAGGCTGGGCCACTTTTGAAACGGCCACAAAATTTCCGAACTTCTTTAATTTTTGTGCAGTATAATCATGTTTATATTCCGTTAAATAACCATGCAATAGTTTCTCAAAAATTTGAATTCCTCAAGTTTTCCGTAGGTTAGGTAACGAGAAGCACAAGACTAGGACAGTGTGGAGGTCTTCCAATCCCAGGTGGCTGGAACAATTCGACCTTCACCTCTACGATGATGGAGATCAACAATTGGAAATAACAGTATGGGACAAAGATAGCAGGAATAGGGATAACTGCATAGGAAGGTAATTGAATCGGATATTCGCTGCGTTGATTTCAGCTTCGATATACCGATAATTGCAGAGTTTGAGATTATACCTATAGCATAACAGATATTCATGAAATTCCGATTCAGTGAAAAACTCGTCAAATGTTGAATGTTTTCTAATATAATGGGTTAATTTCCATACATTCGTATTATATGTATGGTTATGTTATTTATAATTGAGGTAAGTTGTTCAAACTTAGTTTTTCATTGGCTCGTACTGATTCCAGTAATTTCAACATATTTTAAAAACATGAGTGATACTAGAAGTAAAAGTGCATACTCTTTCCTAGCCACACGTGGTCACTTACAGTACGCAACCTTATGTACACATCAATCAACAGCATCATGTCTATTCTTGTACTCCGTGCCCGCGAACATCTGGCATCCATCGGTGATGTGCTGGATGGTTTCATGTTTCGCACAGCCATAACGACAACTATCGTCCGCCACTGAGGCATGCTTGGGAATATATTTCATGTAGTTCCTGGTTGGAATCACCTGATCCTGGATGGCGAGCATGAAGCCCTCTGTCTCAGGACACAACCTTCCGGAAGTTAACCATTAGTTCGACGCAGATGTCCACGTAATCATGGTTGACCTCGTTCTGGTGCCTTCTATGCAAAGGTCTGCTAAGCTGTTTCAGCATTTTGCTTTCTGCAGAGTGTTCAACGGTTTCCAAGTGGTCCTGCAGTAGCTTTAACTAAGTAGAACTATTAGCTTCACACAACACTCGATGGAGTTTTTATGAAGCAGCCTTGTTCAGGAATTCAATTTCCTGGGACATCCGATTGGACAAATCAACAATTCTCTTATCCTAACGTTCCGTGGCAGCTCTTTTCGTTCTATTGAACTTATAGGGTGATGTTTATGATCTTTTGTGAGGGTGGTTTCTATTTTTGTCTGACAATTTAAGCGTGTCGAAAATGTGTGGGAAGGCGCCAAAGTTGCAAAAAAAAGTCACGTGTACATTCTCGAGCGCGGTGGCGTTTTTTCCCTCTTTTGAAGCTAATGATTCAAGAATAACGGAAAAAATATAATTTGACAGTTTTAGCAAGCCGAATCAATAAAAATTGGCCATAAAGGTCACAAAAATCAGTTTTTTTGAATTATCTCCTTCCCTGGGCTTCAAATCTTTTTCGCATTCATTATAACAGTTGTAGAGCTTAACATTTACTACAAATTTTGTCCGAAGCAATTTTTTCTACGTTCAAACGTTTTTGAGATATATGGCGATTAATGCGAGGTGTTTAGCGATACATACTGAAGCGAAAATTCACTCGTTGGAAAATAGTACATTCTAAGGTTCAGTCACAGACAACACTAAAATTTTCGTGACTAATTTCGAAATTGTCATCATAGAAATACCTTGTCATTTTGACAATTGTAGATAAGACTGGGATTCTACATTGACCTTGCCCTTTCGCATGTGTGCCTAAGCTTCTCGCCCTTATCGCCCTCTAACTCGAGAACGGTTAAAAGTATGTAGAATTGCTTCAGACAAAAGTTGTGTAGAATTTTATTATCTACAACTTTCATAATGAATATGAAATATTCGAAAAAAGGGCATTTTTATCATCTTCAAAGTGTCAGATTAAGAAAACCCCCCCTGATTAGTGTCAGATTAATGGGTCAACAAGTCTACAACACCGAGATTAACCATCTGTATGAAAATCTGACACGCTCCAGTATGTACAAGTAACGATTTTTTTCACCTTTTGAAAGGACCGCTGTGACCTTGCGTCACGTCCAAATTGTCAGTCCCTTGAAAAGTAGCTTCCTTTGGGTCCAATTAACATATCGTCCAAAAATCTGGCACGCTGGAATTTTTTTTTTTTACCATTTTGAACTCTTCCGTACGGCCAGTCCCACCGCGCAAACTGTCAGATAAGCTTGAATTCATTATTAGAGACCCGTAGGGCATATACAGTATCTTAATGCGACACTCTCGAGTATGTACACCTGACGATTTTTTTTTTACATCTTTGAGACCCTGCAGACGCTTTCCCCACCGCTGAAAGTGCATACATCGTAGAACCTTTTTTTCTTTCTACCATCCAATCTTCAAAGTCCACTAGTTTTCCACGACGCTCGAGTAAATCCCGATATAGCATCGTCGGCTCCCCAACTATCAGTATGCCTTCTTGACATTCCATTCCTTATTCAAGTAGGAAACATACTGAATATCACCTGAAATTAATAACATGGACCTATGTTGGCTACGTGAAAACTCGCACCTCAAAGTAGAATTAGAGGAAAGTAAGCATTGATCAGAGTTACAGCTCCTGTTCTATTGCCTTCCATCCACTCAGTAAAAGCTATTATAACATTTCTGTCATTAACATATTATTATTATCATAGCCCCACATGATGCAAATTAAAATCATCACATCCTATACTGATGGGTAAGAAACATTTGTATTGAAATTATTTGGAGGGTTTGAAATGTCACAAAATTTTAAGGTATTGAGAAAAACTCAACCTTTCTCTTTCTTTAATTGACTCAACATTACAAAATTAAATTTCTTTACGTGACAAGCTAAACTCTGAATACGATTTTTCAAAAAGTGGGCACTAAGCTCTTCTGAAAAATTTGAAACATGATCACTTTTTCCTTCCGAAATGCCTTCAATATTGAAATCCAAAATACAAAACTTGTCGCCTATTAACTGGAAGAGTTCATGACACCAGATTCAATTATCCAAGCTACGATATGTCGGAGTTTCAGATGTGCTAGAATCGGTATCAGGACAATAAAGTAGGAATATCATCCCCCAGTATCAAACATGTTTTATTCAATTGTAATTTCAATAGACGGCAGAGGTCATGCACACTTACATATTAGGGATCTTTTATACGATATTCTTTTCCCAAGTTGAATGTAACTCCATGCAACTACATTCATTTCCATAATCCTCTGAATAAATTTCTCTGGTGGAATTCCTGAGGCTAAAAAAAATCTCCATAATTTTGCGCCCTGTTTGTGCCGACATGTGAATATCATTTCAAGGATCTGTTCACCGCTAGACCATTCAGCGAAGATGGTGGAAAGTGTTCATGGAAATCGGTAGACCGACTATTTTTAATTCATGCCCTCTTGAGGACTCCCTCGGAAACGAGAAATATAGTGCATAAGTTGGTACTCGTGAAATGTTGCCCTCATAATTATAGAAAAGTGTTTTGTAGATTTCTTTTCTCGGAAATATTGAATCACAGAATTGAATCATGGTGGGCTGTGCACTTCAATGAACAGCTTGTCATTCTTGCGTAAGCATTCAGTATTTTTTTAAATAAAACGGCAGTAGCCTAAGTGTACGTCATTTTCGGTCTTTGAGGATTTAATACCATTCATGCAGCTCATATCGTTGCAATATACAGAATGAGCAAAAAAAGCATATTTTCGATCCTCGGTGTTTACTCTTTCGTAGGAAAATACACGAAAAGGTTGATTTCTGTTCAATATGACTCAATTTTTAATGTATTAATTGAGGAGTTTGTTAGGCACCCCCTATTTGAGTTTTTTTAAATGGCAACCGTAACTTTTGGTTCCGGAAATGGGAGACTTTTTGTTGCTGAGGATTATTTCGTGACTGATTGGGTTTTTCATCAAAAATAGTTGGGCTCATTGAATTTGAGAATGTACTTTCGATGTATTTGGAGGCCATGACATGAACATCTCGTCAATAAGAAGAAAATTATTAAAAAACACTACTAATAACCGAATTATACTCATAAACAAAAGCTCCATCAAATTTTGGCACAAAAAGTTATGGTTGACATTTGGAAAAAAAGTGCAACCATCTGCCACTCTTCGTATAGGATGCATGACAAATTTAAAATCAAACATAAGAGATTTTCGTTATTCGAAATAAAAATTCACAAATTTGTGCGTTACTTTTTATTATCTCAGTATATGTAATACAGAAAAGAGGAACAATAAAATACAACAACTAATCCTTCAGCTACGTTTCGGAATATTTAGTTTATTCATCAAGCATCAGAATATAGTGTAAAATTCTTCGAAAATTTTTCAGGTGCCAAATTTGTCTGAAGAATTACACACGGGAGGTCACACATAACTTGTGGCAGAGTTTCGAAGAAGGCTCAGGTTCATTGCATCTTCTCTTAACGATCAGTGGTACGACTGCCTCGGAAACAATAACAGATTTGACAACATATGAAGAGGATCCAAATGAAATGGAGGAAATAAGGAGTCGATATGTAAGCTTTAAAAGATGGGTTGCCTCACTTTACTGCAGATTCAATAGTTTCAACAACATATTTCTGAGTTTAACAGAGTTATACCTATAATGATTATATTTTTTTTATCATACTTTCATCATGACAATTTTTCCATGCACTAAAAATCGTGTGAAATTTCAAGTTTGTCCTGTTTTATATTCAGATAGGAAGCAAAACCTACTCCAATTTTTTCTTCAGTAACTGTTGAATGTTCAATTCTTTTTGTTCGATATTTGAATACGACAGAAATATCGGACCAAGTCAACCAATATCATTCATTAGATGACAATGACGATGTTCCTTCATTCTGAGGGTAAAGCCAAGAATCTCTACCTATAGCGCAAAAGTGAAAGATGGTGTCTCACTTCGAAAACCTGCTGAATATTTGTTAACAAAAAATTTTCAACTTTGAATCTTCCACCGAATTGTTTCAATGTCTATGCTGATTTTTTGTTTCTGAGAATTTTCCCATTGTACTTATTTCCATTTATACCACAATTTATATGGTAGTTCTGAAATGAACCGATGTTAAAAACTAATGAAATATGAGAATGACAGGCGATAATTAATCGAGAACAACCAAAATAAATCGCTAGTACACCGGCAACGAAACATAGTGTTTACAACATAAACTGTTAGAAATTGCTCAGTTTTTTGTGAATTCCTAGGTGTTTGCTGTTTGTAGGGCAAACTACAATCGCAAGACTCGACAGATATTTAAATATAAGGAAAATTATCCTGGTCTACAAATATTTGTGAGAGGTTTGTATTCGACTAATGATGCAGATATGATGAAAAATAGCGTATGATCCAAATGTACAGGGTTTCCTAGTTAAAGTGTCCCTAGACTTTATTGTGGAAACTAAAGGAGCTAGAAGAAAAAGTTGAATGCAAAACTTGTCTGTAATTGATTGAACTTTTATTTCCTGTAACCCACCGTAATACGGGGTGCTCCGTTTTTCCCTGTTGGTATCAACTTTCTTATTTTAAATGAAACACCCTGTATATTATTGCATTTTTGAATTCCTTCTTCACTTTGGTAACTTTGGTATGACAACCATGATCCTATATAGCACCGATTCTGAGATATTCAACTTTTTCCTAAAATTTTGACAGCTGTAGGTGCTCACTAAAATAGCTGATATTAGTTTTCTAATGAATGTATCAAAACCAAATTTTTCCCAGCTCTTGTCAACATATTGGATCATACGTTACATCTCTATTTTAAGCAATCTCATATACAGGGTTGAAAATTAAGTTGTGATTGAACTTCTATTTGAATTTTTAACTTTAATTTTTGAAGACCCTGTATATCAGATTGCTAAAAATAGAGATGTAACCTATGATTCAATATGTTGGCAACAGCAGGGCAAAATTTGGTTTTGATACATTCATTAGAAAACTTGTATCAGCTATTTCAGTGAGCACCTACAGCTGTCAAAATTTAAAGAAAAAGTCGAATATCTCAGAATCGGTGCTATATAGGTCCATGTTGGTCATACCAGAGTTACCTGGAAATTTGAAAAAGAATTCAAAATTGTAATAATATACAGGGTGTTCCATTTAACATAGGAAAGTTGATAACAACAGGGAAACAACGAAGCAGCCTGTATTGAGGTGGGTTATAAAAAATAAAAGTTCAATCGATTGCAGACAAGTTTTGTATTTAACTTTTTCTTCTAGCTCCTTTAGTTTCCACAATAAGGTATAGGGACACTTCAACTCGGACACCCTGCACACTTAAACATAAACAGGGTGATTCATAACTGTTGGGACAAAGGCTAAGGGCAGATTGTTTGGACCAAATATACCGCAATGAAATATTGCTGTGGAAAAAGATAGTGGGCGTTAAAGTTGAATTTTTTTTCGTTTTTTGCTGATAATTTGACTGTATATTTTTTCATCCGTTTTCAAGAAAAACACAATTGAACAGTTCAGAGCATCGGAAGGGGATTTGAAGTAACGATTTATTTATTTTATTCATTTATTTCGACGATAAAGCATAATTAGAAACCATGTAACATAAAAAGAATAAACTTAAAATAAATGTTCTACGTGGCCTACTCCGACTTCTATGCCTTTTCTAATTCTTTCAATAAAGAACTTTCGAACTTCGAAGAAAATATTATTCTATCCCCTTATAAAAAATTCAATTTTAACGCCCTCTATCTTTTTCCACAGCAATATTTTATTGAGGTATATTTGGTCCTATCGCCATATTTCGGTCCAAACAATCTGCCTTTAGCCTATGTCCCAATAGTTATGAATCACTCTGTGTTTGTATCATTTCAGTCAGTCATGAATTTCCCATGTGTATGATACGGCAGAAGCCTGTTCAGAATGTACAATCATTTTTGATATATTTCATTTTGGTTTTACTCAACCTTGGTGTACTTGGTGTATATACTTCATTCAAATTTATTTTAGCAGTCGGTTGGCCATGAAATAATTTTCTCAAGTTTTTGTAACTAGAACGAAGTTAGGTTGGCACTCATGAAATGTCGTTAATGTCATAACGCCGTTGCCACAACTAATATCAATTTTTATTACGAAAATTCGAAAATGCCGAAAGTGATTGAAAAAAGAGACAGGGTTTCAGGAAGTGCTATTTAGAATTCAGGTCTGCTCATTCGAATAGTTATACCCTGATATTCTAAAATCCACAATACGTCAGACGGTAGCGAACATATTCAATGTAAGAGAATTTATATAATGTTTCATCTGAATCTAAACGACTTATATTTCAGCTGAATATTTCCACAATCAGAAAGATTGTGAATGAAGAGTATGACAAAGAATTTCCTTCTATTGGGAGACCCAAAAAAGTGGTGGCATTTCAGAATTTTATGTTTGAGTGAATTAATGCGAAAAGTTTACTACAGGATTTTCGATAAATGTCATCGGAGAATGAGTTCCCTAAAATGGATTTTTCTGTTTTTCATTTGACTTGTCCTATACAATGTAAATGTCTTAAGGTAGTAATAAATACCTAATTAATATAATTACATCAATGTATTAAGATGAATAGCCACAAATACGCGCAAGTTGCCCTGTTACTGTTTATTCATGTGAAATTTTTGTTCAACGGTGAAGTTGCAACTTCCTTCATCTCCTTTTACTTATATTGATGCAAGATGATTTTTATTGAAAAATTTAACATTCTTGTAATTATCTGTTAATTCCTTAGGGAGATACCCATTCCCAACCACTGCATCATATGCATTTCATCTTCGGGTTAATATTTTTGATATCTACAAATGATGTAAGCCAAAGAAGATAACGAACATTAACTTTCCTCAAGCTATCGCATATTATAATATTATACTGATCTCTTGTATTTTCCATGCAAATAACTGGATTTGGTATAACTTCAATCAGTTTGTATAAACTTCAATTATGTTCGTCACATATTTTCCGAAGAGATTCGACATTGTGATAAAATACGTAATAACAGAAACTTTTACGTCGAACGGGCAACATAGCGTTGATTTAAAACCCAAAAATGTATTGACAAGCATCATAACCCCACATTTTCGTACTATACAGAGAGAAATGTGTCAAATTTCCATGGCCAACCGACTGCTAAAATAAAGTTGAATGAAGTATAGTTTGTACCAAGTATATTTCGTTGCAGGATTGGCAAAAAACATTCCATAACTTGAAAGACGTGGGTCATCTGGTGGTCAAAGTGTACAGGGCTTCGGGCCTAGCAGCTGCCGACATAGGTGGAAAGAGCGATCCGTTTTGCGTCCTGGAACTGGGAAACGCGAGGCTCCAAACCCAAACCGAATACAAGACCTTGACGCCAAACTGGAACAAAATTTTCACGTTCAATGTGAAGGATATCAATAGCAGCCTCGAAATAACGGTGTACGACGAGGACAGAGATCACAAAATGGAATTTCTTGGTAAACTGATAATTCCGTTACTGAGGATACGAAACGGGGAGAAGAGGTGGTTCGCCCTCAAAGATAAGAAGCTGAGGTTGAGGGCCAAAGGGAACAACCCTCAGATACTTCTGGAGATGTATCTCACTTGGAATCCACTCAGGGCTTGTATCAGAACTCTGAATCCAAGGGAAGAGAAATACATGCAGAGCGAGGTCAAATTCAAGCGGCAGGTCTTTTTGAAAAATGTGATGAGGCTGAAAGTGTTCATTATTCTTTTTTATGAATTCCTCAAAATTTTCGAGTGAGTATAAAATGGTTATTATTTAATATGTAAAAAAGAAAAGTTCATCATGTAGTTGAGTTACTCAAATGACAACGCTGTCTTCTTGTGCCAGAAATGTTTTTTGAGGTCCATGACATACACTTTGAAGTGATTGGTGTTTCGGAAGTGGTATCGAAATGGTGCCTTGGTAGTATTTGAGAATTATCTGAAACAAATACAGGGTGTCTACTTTCAAAGTAGCCAAACTTCAAGGGGGGATTAGACGAGAGATTTGCAACAAAAAATGTCATATAACACATGGTCGAAATATTGACGGTTATTCTGTGTGCAGAAAAAAGTCTTATTGCGGGTGTGGTAAGGAGATGAATATCACGAGTCTGAAGTGAACAAAATTGGTCCTATTTTTCCAATGGTTTCATCGATAAAAAATTAATAATTATGCACATGTTTTCCTTTCAGTACAAAATAATTCATTTAGTTTACTTTTCATATCAAATTTTGTGCTAGCTGCTTATCCTCTGTTATCACTGAGAGCAAATTTTTTTTTTTATTAGAATATGCGCTTCAACAACTAGGCCATTAGCGCCTGTTACATTTATCTATTACATTCAGATACAAAATAAACCAATTATACTCTAATGTTGATATCCTTGATAAAGTTGAGGGTATTTGTTACCTGTGGGTTGTTAATGTTGAGGGCCTCTTCTATCTTCTGGGGAACATTGTGGGCTTTTCTTTCGGTGTTTAAACCTGGACACTGGACCAAAATATGCGAAACTGTGAGATGGACACCACAATGGGAGCATACAGGAGCGTCCTCTCTATTAAACATGTATGCATGTGTAGTCAAGGTGTGCCCGATTCGTAGCCTCCGTAGTATAATTAGATCTCTCCTGTTGGTGATACAATTCGAGGTGTGGTTTTGTATGGTTGGATCTATCATTCTCAGCTTGGAAGGTGTTTGATTCCATTTTACGTTCCACTCACCTATGACGGTTCTCCGACAGAAGCTTTTGAGGTCATAACTAGTTATGTTGTTTACACATGTCCCTGAATATCTGGCATCGTTTGCCTCTCGATCAGAGAGCAAATTTGAAAAGAGAATTGTTGGGGGTGAAACGGGTTTAGTTTACAAAGGGTTTTATCTCGAGCGCCAGCTATTTTTTCAATAGGGAGAAATAGCAAACACACCCAGGTATCTACTAGTCGGAGACAGAGTTCGGGGTTATCTAAGGTGGTAGCGATAACAAGTACTTTAAAACCGTTTTTATTAGAATAATCTAAATTACAGTGAACCATACAATGATTTCCGAGTCAAGAAATATATACAGCTGATGACCCAGTTCAAAATGAGAAAAACAGAAATACAACAATCAATCTGTCACGGTGGTCAGAAATTAAAACTCAACACAGTGAAATTAATGTATTAATCAATATTCAAATCAATTATATTCCGTCAAAATATCAGGAATTGAAGAATAGTAGAAATCAATATCGGTCACTTTGATTCCTTCTGCGACGATAAAGGATGTACGGGGTTGGCACAAAATTCACATTGACCGTTTGTCTCAGAAAGATCCAAGTCCCTGTAATCGGTTAATTTAGCGATGGGTTTGATCCCGAGCACTTTCAGTGATTTTCAGTGTACAGGTCAATCAGAATTGAAGCTATTCAATAAACGGGACGGGGTTGATGCAGGTGAAACACAATGCAACAATTTACATGATAACGGGGTAGTTTATCGTGGTCTCTCCGTGACAACCTTGGGTGTACACGCCAAGCATTACCAGCAGAAAGACTTCGAGACCTCTGCCGATTGGTTTCCGTCACCAGAGAGCCAGGCGTCAGAAGTCTGTGGTAAACGGGAAATCTAAACGGAACACAACAGGGGTAGGATGGGATAGGTTATTGTAGTCTTTCCGTGGCAACCTTGGGCTTACACACCAAGCATTACCAGCGGAACGACTTCGAGACTTCCGTCAATTGGTCTTGGTTCACCAGCGAGCCAGGCGACAGAAGTCTGCGTTAAACAGGGGGATTAACAATAAGGATTAACACAATTAAACAAACAAGAATAGGACTTACGGTCCCAGGTAGAAATTTTAGTCTTCAAGACGTCTTTGGTTGGTCATGTTCGGACGTATGGAGACCAACTTGGTGACGTCAGTGAAACCTTATGGTGACGTTAATATGTCACAGCTTGAAGACGTCTTACGGTGACGTCTTGAAGACGAATTTGGAAGACGATTATTCGGTACTTTTACGTCTTGCGTACGTCTTTCTTACGTACTGAGGACGTCAGTATTTTTCAGAAAATTTTAGAATTTCATGGATAAAAATGAAACTAACATTGTTTTTTTTCTTCCCCCTGGCCTTGTGTTCGAGCATATCAGCATACATTATTTGAAATCCTAGGTACAAGACACCCACAAACATCTATGATATCTGCGGGATTCGAACCCGCTACCTCTGGCATCCTAGCCGAGTGCGCTGCCGTTACGGCCGTCGAGGCTGTGTAAGATGTTGGTATTATTGGTATTGAGTATCATGAAAAAGTGTGTCAGAAAAAGTTATTTTCAAGACTATGTACTAACGGAAATGAAGCAAAAGATCAATTATCAATGCGTTGATACATGCATTTACATAGGATAAATGGCATATTTAGGATAGCTAGTCATATTTTTTTCAGGCTTTTGACTGCAAATAATTTCATTTTCCTTGAATCTAAAGGATATGAATATAGCGATTTATAATTTAACGGACGTTATCCTCCGTTTCATATCTACATATCTATATTCAAACTGTCCGATATATATCGATCCTTGAAAAAATTATAAGTCTAAAGTTTCAGAGTGGTCTAAGAATAACGTTATTCAGACGTCTTTTGTGTGACGTCTTACTAGCCCACTTGAATTGACGTCTTGGAGACGTTATTGTACGACGTCTTACTAGCGTACTTGAATTGACGTCTCAGAGACGTTATTGTACGTCCGAGTGACGTCGAAGACCAATAAAGACCTAATGAAGACGTCTTCGAGACAACACCCTTCTACCTGGGGTTTGTTCCGGTACGGTCACACCACCAATAATGGAAAACAAAAAGAAACAGATCACAGGATCTTCGAATTTAGGGAAAAAAATAGCGAAATGAATGCCGAATAAAGGATGAATGATTTGCCGAATGAAGAATGACAAATAACTGTCGAACAATCAGTCATGAATTGAATGTCGTTCGTCTGGTGGTGCGGCCCTATTTATCAACTTTCCAACATGTGGACGGTCATGTGATCAAAATTGCATCCAAAAATTCGGTATTCTCGAATATTGTCCGCAGAAGAAATATTCTCGGTGGCGGTTATCTCCTTATCGGTAAAAGAAACTGTCGTTATCTGCAGTCCACGTTGTTTTATGCTGAATTCTGTGTGTTTTTGTGGACGGTAAAACAACGCCGAATGCAGAAAGACACTATTTCTTTTGTTTTGGATTCTTACGGCGGATTACTGCTGGAAATTTCAATTTTACGGAATTTGAACTAAATCTTTCAAGATCTGAAACATATTTCTGCAATTCTATACTAAAACTGAAATCTCCATCAGACGGTGTTGCATTGCTTCAACTGGAAAAATCATGGAAATGGACATTTAAAACGAGGCTTGATTTTTATACAAAACAATCAAGTATCGTTACAGGGGCTCAAAATTTGTAATGTTTTGTTTTAATTTCTTTCGTTTGTTTCTCTCAAAGTATATAAGTTTTCTCATTGTTGTCCTGATTATCCGTAGGTATCGACATACCCCTCTGAAGCTTTGTGAGCTGGTACGAGACGAGTGTTCTGTGTGAGCTTTGTTATTGTGTCTTACGCCACCTTAATCATAGCACTCTATGTGAGGGAAAACCAACACAGACTTTCACATTCATGAACGTTATATCCTGATTAAGATGTCTAAAAATATGGTGTATGCACTCGTCAATTTTTGAATGGAATGACATTAGACTAAATCGAAAATAAGAGATTCGTTTCGTGGCGGCGCCACTATGTTCTATCCTCGTTTTATGGAAGAAAATCTAATGATACTTTCTCGCTTTATTTTGTTCTGCGTTGATATCAATCAGAGTTTACAGTCATCTCTGTGTTCCTAATCCATCAAAAAAACAAAAAAAAAATGAACTTGACTATTTTCTTAGCTGTTATCGAATATTTGTGATTTACACATGAATTTTTGTTGTAAAACCGAATCTGCAGATATTTGAACACTATCGAAATATTCGAAAGAGTACTTACTATTTTTCTTCAAGATAATTTCTGTTTGACGAACTGTATTCGTGAGGAAGGTAATTCAATATGATTTCAATAAAACACAGTTGATTGGCGAAGTATTCAATATATTCAGTTGACAGAAACGCAATTTTCACTACACTTGTGAAGAAGGTTTGAAGACCAGACTCGAATAACAGATTAACGTATTTCTGTTTCTTAATACAAGCTCACAATTCACATTACGTATTTTCAATACAGTTCCTTCGATTAAATATTGCTGAAGTTGCCACAAAACTATTAGCTCTATCCGTCCCGAATGTTCATCTGATTTGGCTCTGCCTCAATTTCCAACAACAAAGAGTGATAGTCCAACAACACCGAATTCTTAGCTGTAGTTCTTGATTGTCCATACAGAAAACTGAACGACATGTTCAATAAATGAATGTTGTACGACCTTTCTCGAAAGTAATACATTTTCACACACCAATAATCGCTTATAAATACAGCACATTCGCAAGTCGTAGGAATGCATACAAATTATTTTCAAATATCAATTGACAACTGTCAATTCCTAAACAGCGCTACCTACAGTGGGAAAAACGAAACTTATCTGTTATTTTCGAAACGGGAAAAACAAAATCTAATCAGTGCATACACCATGTTTTTAGACATCTTAATCCTGATCGATATGGGATGATTTATAAAATGCAACGTTAATCAAACTGGATAGAGAACTATCATATAAAAATAGTGATATTCCGCCATATTCAGTTTCTCTGAGATCTTTCAACAAGAATAGGCCAACCATCATGAAAATTACAGCATCAAAGGCATTAACACGCGTTCAAAAACATTGGTCGTCGATTAGGCTACGGAATTTCGAACGTCGAAATTCCATATGTAAACATAATTCTTATTCCAGGAACTGCTTCGAGTGGGAATCAACAATTCAGAGTTTCGCAGCTTTGTCCGTATGGCTTCTTCTCTGCTACTATTTCGAACCTTGGATGGTGCCCGTCGGAATTCTGTTGGTATTCTTGAAACAGTACATCGTGAAAACTTTAGCGGGACCCACGAACATCCCTTGGGATGAAACTGTCGATTCTGATGAGATGGAGGACGATGAAGAAGAAGTGAAAGATGCTATGAGTGTAATTCTCTTGGTTCGGTTTACTCGAGTGAATCTCATTATGTGTGTTTCAGGAAGAGAAAAGAACATTGAAGGAGAGGTTGCAGGCTATTCAAGAGGTTACTCAAAGTGTTCAAAATGCTATAGGTAAAATAGCGTCCCTACTCGAAAGTGTCAAAAAGTAAGTATAGTTTCTACATGCGATGTTGCTCAATACTTGAACACACTCTCTTTGACTTGTATATATACTAGACTGATTCAAAAAAATCAACTTTCTTTTTTTTCGAGAAACACACCCCTAATTATCTTCGGGGCATTGAAAAATGACGTCTGTGAAAATATTAGCCGAAAATATTATTATTTAGAGGTCGCTCATCGCTCATTTCTATTTTCCCTACTAATAGCAGGTGAAAAAAATTCATTTCTGGTTAAAAAATTCCAGTTCGCAAACCAATGGACGGATTCTATTGAGCTATATATTTTTATGTAGGGAATTAGGTACTCTACAAAAACTGTCTCATATAATTTTTCCATGAAACGGCTTTTCGAAAAGTTATTAGAGCTTGAAATGAAATTTTTGTCGGAGTAGCTGTTTTTACTCGGATATTGGGGAGAAATTATTGGAATTTACTTTGAAAATCAGAATATAGTTCTGGAAAGATACAATTAATATGATTCTATGTAGATTCAAATAATTTATGACATCCTCAAATAGTCAACCTCAACAATTGTTAGAGAGTTAGAATTTTATACTCTTCAGAATCAAATTATTCAGCATCTATTATATCTCATTCACTTGGGTCAGAAAGAATGATTGGTTTTGTGCCCTCTTTCAGATTAGTGTTTGTTCTTAAACCCAGTACTTGTCTTCAGTTAAAGTCATAAGGCAATTTTGTGTATTCATTATTTTTATAAATCCAAAATAGCCGCTGTCACAAAATAGGTAGTGAACTCTCAATTTTTCAACAAATGTCTCGATATTTGTGGAATCGGTAGGTTTAATGATATTAGAAATAAGTCGCATATAGAAAGCATTTATTCGGTTGTGAAAAATAATATTGGTGTTGGAATATTCAACATCTATAATACATAATATGTTCTAAACAGATAATTTCAATTTTTTTTGTTGCAATCCGGAAAACGATGACGATGTTCGTTTATCAATTGTAAAAGAAACTGTAACTGTTTATTCTTCATTCTTCTTTTAGTAGTTATTGCATTCTTCAATTAAACCAATAACTCGCTCCGCTGAATTGTTAACAACAGAAAGATCCTATCATCTACATATATGTTACTTTCACTACATAATGTCTTCTCCAATGAAATCATATAGCGGCCATTTTGGGTTTGCAAAAATAATGAATACACAAAATTGTATAATGGATGAAACTGAAGACAAGTACCGAGTTTAAGATCAAACACTAATCTGAAAGAGGGCACAAAACCAATCATTCTTTCTGACCCAAGTGAATGAGAAATAAGAGATGCTAAATAATTTGATTCTGAAGAGTATGAAACACTAAATCCCTAACAATTGTTGAGGTTGACAATTTGGGGATGTCATAAATGATTTAAATCTAAATAAAATCATATCAATTGTAACTTTCGAGAACGATTTCCTGATTTTCAAAGTAAATTTCAATAATTTTTCCCCGATATCCGAGTAAAAAGAGCTTCTTCGACAAAAATTTAATTTCAAGCTCTAATAACTTTTCGAAAAGCCGTTTTATGGAAAAATTGTAAGTGGCAGTTTTTGTAGACCACCTAACTTCCTACATAAAAATATATCGCTCAATGGAATCCGTCCATTCGTTTGCGAACTGGAATTTTTTAACCAGAAATAAATTTTTTTCCCCTGCTATTAGTAGGGAAAATAGAAATCCTCGATGAGCGACCTCTAAATAATAAGATTTTTGACTAATATTTTCACAGACGTCATTTTTCAGTGCCCTCAAGATAATAAGGGGTGTGTTTCTCGAAAAAAAAGAAAGTCGATTTTTTTGAATCAGTCTAATATATACCCATAATATATTTTGAAAATTAATAATGAGACATGGCCAACCCTAAAAACTTGACATTTTAACCTTGGAAAAAAGCTACTTTATTACAGAGACCAGCTTATAAATGAACTTTTTCCATTTCATTTGGTGAAGCAAGTAGTAATTATAATCAGTTATCGCAATTTCGTTAACGATAAATATTGAATATTTTTCTCTGGATTTCTGTTTCATTTTCCATAATAATAACGAATTCAGCTTGGAACCACCCATATTGGCTACGCTATTCATCACCGATCATTTATTATCACGCTCGTTCATTTCATATCGTATAGGAGTTATCAAATTCAAACATGAACCATTTAATTTTTTCTTTTCAAATTAGCTATTTCTGATTGACGTCACTTGGGCAAACAAACCAAAACATCATTTACGACATCACAAAATTATACGAGTCACAATAGTGTCAATAAAAGTTTCTCATTATAAAGTACTTTTCTTGTACCATCCAGAGATGGGTAATATTCACTGAATATTTCCTCCAAAAAACTTATAAGGCTTCATCAAAACCACACCAAATCACAATAACATGAATCTAATCAACCCTTGTGCGCCCCAAGAACATTTAGAAAGGAAGTGCAATTCAGCAATTCGTCGGAAAGGTGATGACGGAGATGCTGTCTAACGTCAAGTTTTGTTATCATTGGCGTAGCATAAACAATGGGTAAAGTTAGGAAGAAAATAATTTTAAATAACTTCAAGTTTTGTGCCAAGATGTTGTTTATCTGATTAATAAATCACAGGAATATATTTATCTATTTAACAAATATATTATCAATTTTGCGACATTGTTGCTTTCATCAAAAAATACTACAAACTTGGCGGAACAGTAGGTTTGTTCGTAGAGTGGTTCACAACGGTTGTGAACTGTACAGAGCAAGCGCAATTCCATTTTAGGGGGACGAAAATCCATTTGCGCTTGCTCTGTACAGTTCACAACCGTTTTGAACCACTCTACGAACAAGCCTAGTATTCAACAATTCGGATCTGAAACAATATTTCTGTTTGGCATGCGCCCGTGCTGTACCTTTATTATTTCCACATAGTGTGAATTCCATATTCGAGCTGTATATTTAGGAATTTGTTATATCTTTGTGATGTCTCATTCTGAGATCATGGAGGGAACATGACAAGCATTTTTTACTGCCTATGGTTGCGTTCACAAACTTACTCTGAGTAAGCTTTGATTACTCGAAGCGTTCACAAACGTACTTTTAGTTCTTCAGAGTATGCTCTCTGAGCATGGCCATACTCATACTCTACTCTCGGGGTAAGTTTGTGAACGCAACCCTTGAAGTCGATACATATGTGTCGTGAACAAATATGTCGTATCAAAAAAAATGCAAATGACTCTTCTGTTTTCAAATTAATTTTCCAATTTATCCTTCTTCCTCTTGGAATGAAACTTCATTTGAAGATTATCTCCAGAATTTGAAACAGATTTTTCATTGGTACTATGTACTCGTAGATATACATAACGATCAAATCTTTTTTTATCACTTTTCAGTACATTCAATTTCACCGTTCCATATCTATCTTGGATAGCTATCACCATGCTTCTAGCCGCAACAGTGGTGCTATATTTCATCCCGATGAGATATTTACTTATGTTGTGGGGCACAAATAAATTCTTGAGGAGGATACTGAGACCGCATGCTGTTCCAAATAACGAACTGATGGATTTACTGTCTAGAGTACCTGATG
The DNA here is from genome assembly GCF_907165205.1 of Coccinella septempunctata. NCBI lineage: Eukaryota > Metazoa > Arthropoda > Insecta > Coleoptera > Coccinellidae > Coccinella > Coccinella septempunctata. Next base: position 3,185,755 of record NC_058190.1, on the reverse strand, counting down.
ATGAAATGATGGTAAGGAATCAATTTAATAGTTGACTCAGGTGAAGGACAGTGTGGTGATCAAAGGTTTCATGAACGAACATTAACAAGTGGAATGTATCATTGTATACATCATCTGGTGAAAGTTTTGTAATAACTCTAGTATGTACCCAGGTGACCATATCTCATAACAGTTATGAAGCAGAAATGTATCCCGCGCTCCTTGTTTTATAACAGATATATCACACTAAGAGTGCAAATACAGAACGCTTATGTAGCAGCTATGCTCCTATGTCCGCCTCAAACAAGGAACACATCTCCTTTCTGAAAGGAGCATAAATAGTTCAAACATGGATCATGCAAATATTTGTTTCATGGAAGATCTATATATATTACCCTCATGTGTTATGTTTATTATGTTTCATTTGTTACTGAAAACGCTTTCAACAGAAAGATGAAAAATTATGGAAATTAATATAAACTATTGGAATAATAAAGAACTCGAATTTTATTTTTCAAATAGTGTGTGTTTATCAATCATTTTTGAAAATAAAATTCAAAAACATCTCACATCAGTTCGGTGAGGTATGTGAACGAATGAACCTATGTTCAAAAACAATATATTTTCATAAATTTCAGATTACAAAATTAGTGCACACGTTAATAGAACTAGAAAGAATAAATTACATCATGCAAACTGCTGGGTTCATGATTATTTTTCTCCAAGAAAGATTAGGACATGTCTTTCTGGTCTTTGCACTTTCCTGCATTCCATAAAAAGAATAATCAACAGTTCGTTAATCTTTTGGCTTAGGTCAAAAAGTTTTTAGAAGAATTTTGTCCATGTTATGCGTTATGAAAATGATAAGAATACTATATGCATATTTCATATCTTTCTGGAGGAAAAATTTTCAATATAGGTATATGATTTATTCATTTCTTTCTACATATGAGGTACATGCAACACGTGAAAATATAACCTATATCGAAATTTACTTAAACAGGACATTATTTATTCAAATATAATTTTTATATGCTGGATATAATAAAATCATAGCCTAGTATGTTTTAAAGGACTGCTATGAAAATACGAGAAATGATTTATTGACCTACAGTTCGATATCCATAGCACTTTCTTTTCAGTAATTCACCATTTCACTGGAAAATCACTATGACACACAAATACCTTATCAAACGTTCAATATCTGCACTTCACTTTCAGTAATCCACTATTCAACTGACAGAACGTCTAAATGACAATAAATAAATATCAAGCAGTATCAATAGCATTTCTCACAATCCTCCATATTTGTTTACGTTTTACAGTGCCCTCGACGGTAGTTAAAACGCTTATGGTGTCATGCTCTGTCGATGATCTCAAAATGATACATGGCAAATAAAGAACAATGTTACAAATATGTTACGTGGATATCTTGGAGCGGGTACATGAAATTTACAAAATGTGGATATAATTTAAATACAGCACAGGTACATCCCAAATATCGTATCAGACACGTAATGGTTACAGAAAAATAACATATAACAAAGTTCCCCATTCGATCTCCCGAGAAAACATAACAGATATGTTACTGGTCACCTGGGTATGCATCAGATAGAGTTTCCATTTTTCATGATATATGTTTTTAATAATTCATTTTCATGCATAAATATTTGTCGGTTGAATAAATGGTGCTTCACGTTTATAGAGAAATAATTTTGTGCTGAATTTTGCTCATAACATGGAAAGCATTCTTTGTAAATTTTCTAAACAACAAAGGGAAACATTATCAATAATTTCGTGATAACTAACCACAACTGGGGGTGTGGAAGTACTGCTACATCGAAATTGATAATGAGTAAAAAATTTAACGACCACAGACGTGGATCATGAAATTATTGGCCACTGCACTGTCCACACATGTGGGCAGAATGTCACTCCGATGGTACTTACAGCTCGACTATAAAGACCTGAAGCTTCTCACTGGAACGAGTGAACCAGAGAGAAGAAGAGATGTCAAAAAGAAGCACAAAACTTCCTAGTGGAGACCCCTACAAACGGTGCCGGAGAAATGGCGTGTGAGGTTTTACAAGATGACTTCCAATAAGCGTGATTGAACACAGGTGTGTTCAAAATCTGATCATATTTCTGTTGAATATTTATCCCAAAAATTATGAAAGTGTCTCAAAAATTCAGAAAAGAATTAATAAAAATTTCACAACAACCTGTTACATGAAAGATATCAAAAAACTACAAATCACTAGAAATGCTGAATTGTAGGCATCTAAAGAACTGCCAACCGTCCGTTCAGTTTTCGAATTGTAGGAACGAAAATTTTTTTTTATACATGACCATCCTTGAAAACACGAACTTTTTCCTTTCTTTGATTTTAGATCATTTCTCGTTGAATTTCTATTGAATTAGTGTTCACAGCCATATCGGCGTTAACCATATTGCCTTATTATTCAGTATATTGTTTTATAATTTATACGACCAAAAGTTTTTTTCATTCTGTGTCAGATGTTGGTAGAAAAACAAACAAGGAAAGTTAGAAACAGGATTATTAAAAATTCTTATAGATAATGAAGTTATGAATGGATGGTTATGATACAACTGTTAAATTTCAACGATACATCTGACAATACCTTACGTAATGTACAAAATTCTTAGAAAACATTCAATATGAAAATGTATTCCCCCCGAATTTATTGATCGGTGGACGCACTTCAAAAATTAACATAGATTCAAAACACACACAGCGGGTTTCATAAAACTTTGATTGTCTGATCAACGATTTGACAGTTACTCGATTTCTAAAACGAAATCACTAAAACCTGTTCATTTCTAAATATATTGCAGGAGTAGCAATTGAGAATAATTGAATGGATATCATAATTTTATGCGAGAATGATATTCTGCATGATCATATGACTGAATTATCGATTGAAAACAAATCGACGTCTGTCAATCAAACGTTGATTCTCCGATCAAGCTTCATGAAACCCGGGGACAGTATAGCAATTTGAAAAGGTACTACTCACATTGGGAATTCGAATATAGATTGCAGCGACATGACAGTTCGAACTAAATCGTTAATCGTTGTCATTTTTTAAGGGGATTTTGAGAGTTTCGTCAAATAAATAGTTTTTTCTCAGTTGAAAGTAGTTTCTTCTCAATTTTGAGGATTATTTAAAAATTCCGACTATGAATAAGCTGATAATAGAGAGAAATATTTTGTGAATCCCAACTTCTTGACTCTTTACACGATCATAATAGATGGAAATTGATTAATGGAGAGCCACAAATATGATATCTTGCCTTCTCCATAATATACAATGGCTAAAATTATAACATTGATGCTGATGAATGAACTATGAAAACTTCATTAAGCTTCCCTCAATATCACGAGATATAAATGAAGATATTTTCAACATATTAAGTAGTTGGGAAGCCGACGATGCTAAATAGGAATTTACTCGAGCGTCGTGGAGACCTAATAGATTTTGAAGATTAGATGGTAGAAAGAAAAAAAGGTTCTATGATGTATGCACTTTCAGCGGTGGGGAAAGCGTCTAAAGGTTCTCAAAGATGTAAAAAAAATCGTCAGGTGTACATACTCGATCGTGTCAGATTAAGATTGCATAATATGCCCTACGTGTCTCTGATAATAAATTCATGTTAATCTGACAGTTTGCGTGGTGGGGCTGGCCGTACGTAAGAGTTGAAAATGGTAAAGAAAATTTCGCGCTTGTCAGATTTTTAGACGATATGTTAATTGAACTCAAAGAAAGCTATTTTCCGAGAGACTGACAATTCGGACGTGACACGCAAAAAAATATCGTTTAGAGTCAGAGTGTTCAGATTTGCATACAGATGTTGATCTCGGTGTTGCAAACGTGTTGACACATTAATCTGACACTTATTAGGGGGGTTTTCTCAATCTAACAGTTTGAAGATGATAACATAACAAGGAATTTTTTTGTAATATCTTCCTCTCTGTACCTCTAATCGTTTCTGCATTCATAATCAAAGTTGTAAATAATAAAATTCTATACAACTTTTGTCTGAAGCAATTTTCCATACCCTCAACCATTTTCGAGCTGAAGGGTGATAAGGGAGAGGAGCTTAGCCACACATGCGAAAGGCCAAGGTCAATATAGAAACCCAGTGTAATGTATAATATATTCATCGCCATTTATCTCAAAAACGTTCAAACATAGAAAAAATAGCTGCGGGCATAATTTGTACAAAATTTTATGCTCTACCACTTTTATAATGAATTCGAAAACAATTTGAAGCCGAGGAGAGGAGATAATTAAGGAAAACTGATTTTTGTGACATTTTATGGCCAATTTTTATTATTTCGGCTTTCTGCAACTGCCAGATTATATTCTTTCCGTTATTCTTGAGTCATTAGCTTCAAAATAAGAAAAAATTCCACCGCGCTCGAGAATGTACACGTGTCGTTTTTTTCGCAAGTTTGGCTCCCTCCTACACATTTTCGTCAGGCTCAAATTGTCAGTAAATTTTTAGTAGAGGTACAGTAAAGGGTCCTAGGAATCTCACTCTATATTAATCTGACACGCTCGAGTAAATACCGAATTTTCCCCTTTGCTCCTCAACTATTGTTAATTTTCTTAAACTTTAATTACTCGACATGCGTGTTCTTACTTTCAATTCTTTCATATCTCGGGGCTGTGTTTTCAGCCTGTTTGCAACAGCCAAGAATTCTCTAGAGAATTCACTTGTAAATTCATGCGCCGTGAATTATCTGCAGTTACATACTTTCGGTAGAATTCAGTGCTCAGTTGCATGTTGCATAACAAATAATCTCTGCCGTTTTCTTGCCAAAATTTTGTAGAGAATTCTCGGCTGTTACACAACCCACTTTAAATGTTCCCAGAAAAAAAAACTGAAGGTGTCAAGTCTGGGAACCGTGGCGGCAATTCTATTGGGATGTAAATTTTGGTTCTGCACATTTTCTGCATTTGCATAGAGACGCGAGATACTAAAGGTGGTACTTTTTCAAATTGGCACGCTCTAGATGGAGTCCTTAGTAGAATACGCAAAAAATGTTTACTTTGTGATTCAGACCACTAACAATTAGTGTTAGCCCTAATTTGTGTCTTTTAGCGATTCTCATATCTGATCAGTCAATAATAACAAAGAAATATTTTTACACAATTGATTATAAATAGAACTTTTTTTCTGTTTTTTGAAGTACGTCAATTATTGCGAATACTTGAGGTAGATATATATTATAATATTCCATTTCATCCACATTGAAATATATATTTCATTGTGACATGAGGTAAAATTTGAATAGATCAGATACCTGAGCTGGTTATCTATTAATAGATCAACACCAATTTTATACCTATCGTTGTTTATTGTTAATTTTTATTGGATAAATCCCTATAAATGTAAATATTCCATCGTTTCATATAGTTGATTAAAATTATCGGTCATTCCAATTTACATCATCACTGATACATATTGTTTCGGTACAAATTGTGATAATATCGTCGACAGATTTCTAGGTGTGTAGTTTAGAAGTGACATTTTTTAATAAAACTATCTCATTCATCATTGTGGACTTCTGTAAGATGCAGCATGGTAGATTATAAATTGAAATACTTTTTTTGGAAACGAATGTATGTCCAATTCAAATTATATAAAAATATCGCTATATTTTTAATGTTATATTGAGAAAAATTAAGAGTGGAGTAATATTATTTTTTGTTTTTTTCATTTGGATGATTATTATTTGTCATAATATGAAATGTTCCTTTTCTCTGATTATGAAATGCTTTCTGTGATGCATATGAATAAAGACGGATATTCAGGAGTTCCTATTCAGATGAAAATTTCGTTGATTTTGATGAATATCTACATGAAGTTTTGCAAAAATTATTTACAGATAATGTCAGATTTGAACTCAACGATAAAAAAAATGTCTGGGATAACTTACATTCGTCATGCTTATACCCTTTAAGAATGGCAGGGGTAGAGTGTTTGTCTCTATACCCTGACTGTTTTTTCCACTACTGATTCTATAGATCTTGTAGTTGATTTTATTGCGATTCTTTCTAGAATTTGTTTCTCAATTTCGGCTATTTGAAATTGTTGGTAACATCTTTCGTCAAATTCACACCAGCACCACTATCGACCTTGTGTTTGCTGTTGTGTGTATAAAACTACTGCGAGGTGAGCGTTTCACGGCCGTCCCCAGATCCGTACTAGAAATTTCATGGAATCGCATTTGAGTTTGGGGAAAAATTACACGATAACTCCCTTATTTTCAATATGTGTTTGAGGGTGGAAAATGATATAATTCCAAGAGTTTCACCTTCAGCCAAAAAAATTCACCACTTTGTACAATACCTATTCGCATATAGTGAAAAAAGGAGCCAGCAATTCATTCTAGTTTCCTTGACGAAGGATTTTCGTTGCTTTGACGAGGTAAAATAATACCGAAATCATACTCTTTGTCGACGAAATGAACTTTCTGGTAGTACTTTGAGCGATGGTACTTTGTTAGTTCGAGAAAATATTATATTTCATTGAATGAATTGAAATTTGTCTTATGAGCTCATGAGCGATAAAAGTCCAACATTTCAAAATGTTGGAATTTTTTACAATTGTGAAAAAAAAACTCTATGAGAGAATAAGAAGGTAAAAAGAATTTAAATTACATATTATGAATTATGACACCAAATAATTGCCCCAAAGTTCTTGAGTATATAGGTGAAACATGAGCAGTTGAGTTTTGGCATTAAACTTGTGTCAAAATTTCAAATAAATTTGTGGCATTTCAAAAGAATCAAACATTCGCGCTTCAATTTTCAGAGGGTGACTTAAAAAATTGAAAATGAATAAAGATGAAATGTAAATCATCGTTGTCCTCATATGCACATCAGTCTTGCGTCTATCACAAAACTATCAGAAAACTACTCTACTTACTTTCAAAACCGTGTCTCAATTCTTTCCGTTTCATTATACACGAAGTATTTTAAGAGAAGCGGAACGTTTTGTACTTGTTACAGAGGCATTTTCAAAGAAAGTGGATTGAATCACCCGATATTCGATTCAGTGTACTGATTCGATCATGTATTTTCGAGCACCCTATGTTCAATAATCAAAAACGTAGATACTTCAAATTTTATGAAATCGCATTGGAATTGGGTGACTATGATCTTGAATACTTCCATTGGTTCATTTTGAAGAATTCAACCTTCTGTATAAAAAAAGATAGGTACTTTAACAAACCTAAGCTTTTCAAAAAGAAAATGCCATAGTCTATATATCATCAAACACAAAGAGTTTCTATTTTTTTATTAAACTCCATAATAACTCCTGAATATCTGTATTGATAATGATTATTGAAATAATTCCAAATGATGAATTTGCATTCGTGCTTCTGTCAGTGTGTTTTCAATTTGTCTTCGATTCCACTGTACATAAGTAATATAGGTAATCAATTTTTAATATAACTATATCTATGGTGAACATTTTCAATCTACACTTCTTATATCTGAGGAAAATTTTTGAGATTCAATCACTTTCAACCATCTGAATGTTAACCAAAAGCACAGAGTTTACGAATGGCACAATTTTTCATATTTGTTATCATCAAATTGAACTACAATGTCCTCATATATAAAGAGAATATTCAGAATAAATTGTTGACTTTGAGTTGAGTTTTTCATTCGACCTATTCTAAAATGATCATACACCCGTCTAAAGAAACAAGACTGCCTCGCAATAACACTTGTCTTCCCCACTACGTTTTTTTTTTATTTTTTTTTCAATAGCAGGGGAATCTGCGACCGTGAAAACACGGGGCTCTATCTCTCGCCCAGATGAACCCATTTCTAGGGAACACTGTGGGGTTACTCACTCTTTCGCGACCCACTAAACCTTACCTGCTTTTTATTGGTTCCGGGCATTTGCCTATAAACCATTTATCCCTTAATCGGTTAATTTCTTCTTGTACATTGTAGTGCTAGGGTTTTCATGTTCGTCCATTTCGGATATCTCTTTTTAGTATAGTTTTAATAAGTTTCCGTACTCATTTTAATCTCTCCTCAATTCCTCTTCATAAATTCGGTGATGGTTTCCCACTTCAAATCTCGATATATCTGTTTGTTCCTGACAAACCAAGGCGCATCTATGGCACATCGTAGTAGCTTGTTTTCTGTTGCCTGAATTCTTTGTATATGGCTCTTTGCCGCGAATCCCCAAGCACCTGATCCATAAGTCAGTTGCGGTCTAGCAACGGCTTTGATTATTTTCAATTTTGTCTCATTTGACATGTGGCTCTTTCTACCTATCAGCGGGTAGAGCATATTCATCGCTGCCTTGGTTTTGTCAACGGCTTGTTTGATATGGCTTCTCCAAGTTAGACCTTTGTCTAGGGTGATACCTAAATATTTCGCTTCGTTTTTCCATTCGATTTCTTCTCCATCTACCTCTAGATTTGTTGTAGTTCTTAGTCTCCTCTTCTGCAGTAATATCGCTTGGCTCTTTTGTCCTCAAATAATTCCTATAATCAACTTGCACAGTTTCATTGAATATCCAGCATATCTCATTTTGTAAATCAATCCTTCATGCCATACTCTGTCGAATGCTCTGGTGGCACCTAGCAGTACAAGACCTGTTGCTTGTTTATTTTGGAATCCTTCTGTTATGTATTCTGTGAGTCTCAGCAATTGCTGTTCAGTTGATTGATCTCTTCTGAATCCGAATTGCTCTGCTGGAATGAGATTCAGATTTTCAGTTTCTTCTGTAAGCCTCCTAGCGATTACCCTTTCTACTACTTTTCCTAGGGCGGACAATAAACTTATCGGCCTGTAGTTTTGGGGGAATTTTTTATCTTTGCCTGGTTTGTTGAACACTATGACTTCTGCAGTTTTCCACTTTTCCGGATAGTCTTCAGTCCTCATTATACCGTTTGCAATATTTGTGAGAGCAGCTATACCTTTTCTAGGTAATTTTTTCAACATAGTATTCGTTATTTTATCACTTCCGTCCCCCACTACGGCTACAGCGGCTATGGTATAAGTCCTGAACGAGGGCTAAGACAGGACAACTGGTGAAGAACTCCAAGGATGCACCACCACGCAACGGAATTGCACGAAAATTGTGTACATTCTCATTGGCTGTGGAGCAAATGCTACATTCTGTGGGGAAGCACAGTAAACTTGAGTGGGGAGCCTTCATGTCCTTGAAGTTAGACCAGCACTTTCGTGATTTTTTTGTTGTTGGAAATTTGTTACATATTTGTGCTACATTTGTGCCGTTGAGATTTTCAGAGAAAGCTCCGTACTTTTTCTTTAAACTGTGGATATTAGAAAAAATTAGTATATTGTCTGAAAATCAGTGTACATGGCAACAGAGACCTAATATTCATAACGTTAAGGATCGCAACTCTCCATACACAACCTTAGAACATAGATACATGAAGTGGAAGATAAATATTCCAAAGACTGGAGTGAGATAGTTGCTCGGTATCGCCAATCGCAATTGAAACACATGACTCGGAAATCATTGTCACATCAATTTTCAATACGGATACATAGGAAGGAACCGAATCTGTGTAGTACCAAAAAATATTCATTCGTAGAGCATTGAATGTTCATTCCATGTATCTATGTTCGTATGTTCAAAGTACACAACATACGACTCTTCAAGATTTGTATAGTATCATATAAATTATCAGAATAACAATGTTGCCAGAATTCAACTCCCAAAGGAGAAATCTCTCGTAAATTGAGCTTAATGAACAACTCCAGCTTATATAGCCTATGATTATATTATTGTTTCTGAATAATCTTTTTTGCATCAAGAAGGTAAGTCAGATAATAGTTTGGCAGTCAAAAGAGAGTGCACGATTTTCACAATGATGTTGCATACAACTTTGGTCTCATTTAGTTTTTTCTGTACATTCCAAATCATTGGTAAATTTTCATGAATTTCCATACATAGAGTCTCCGATCAGGAGGTACGATCTCAAACGAGCCACGGTCGTTCGCCAGCAAGAACCAAGACTCACACTTAACAGGCTTAGTTTCAAAACTACGAGATTGCAGGTTAGGAGAAACAAAGCAAGGCGTTTGGGACGGTTCTCTGCTCTATTTTTGGCTTCCAACAGGTTTGCACGCCAACCAGGAATTGTTCTTTCAACCAAAAGACAAAAAAAAGGGCGCACGATTGCTCCCCACTCTAGAAAATCGTACTTCTAGAAGTGGTAGAACTGGCTAGGTTAGGAAAAAGCACACTCGTTCACCACCAGTTTCTGCTTCCAATGGAAGCCAGAAATTCGTAATCCCAGAAGTGGTAGAACTAGCCCAGCGAGCACAAAAACATCTCAGAGATGTTTAAAGTAAGAGATTTCGAGACATTGAACATCCACTGCGATGTTCTGTTTATACATGAATAGAACTTTTATAGAACAGCCAATGTCTGCCGCAGGCGGCTATGATATGGATGTCCCTGTGATGTCACAAAAAGAACTACTCAGAAGTTTTTTTGATAGCCTTTTCATGTACACAATAGAACATTTCTAAAGCGCTTTGCGCACACGAAATCGCTGTTTGTAAGACTTTATATGAAATTCTTTTGTGAGGCCTTTTTTCTTTCATTTGAATGTTTGAGGATACCACATTCAATTTTAAATGAACTACAAAGTTTTTAAATGAAATACAGAATACTATATAAGAATAAAAATATTTTAATGATACTTCAACAGGTACAAAAGAAAAAGAAATCACATTTCACATAAAAAATTGAACAACAAAAAACAATTGATAAATATTATACTACAAAAAGGGAGAATAAACAAAAAAATATATCACATTCAATACAACAAACATAAATAACCAAAAAGAAATATCACATTCAACATAAAAAAAACAGAAATAATAGAAAACAAACTGATTATAATTTTAGATGTACCTAAAGGGAAAATGAAAAAAAATTTATGAAAAATTTATTTTCCCTTCATTTCATCGTCCCTCCTCCTCTGCCTAATATGCCTAAACCAATCTTTGGCATAGAGTTCGAATACTTCCCTAGTGATTTGGAATTTTTTATGGATCACATCTACAAAATAAAAACAATTCAAACAATTAATTCACAAAATATATGAAGGTTAAGATGATTTTTTCCTATTAAAATAACAGAGAAAATAGCTGCATGAAAGGATCTGGAAAATTTGAGTTGTATAGCTCCTGACCAGGTTGATTTGCGAAACGATTTCATTTATTTAATTATTTGTACTGGTATTTAAAGATACAATACAACAATTTAAAAGAGTTTTCAGAGACAAGAACTTTTCTGGGACAATTTGAATTATTTTGTGATTCACAAGTGATGAATGATTATTATCATCGTCGGAAGAGTAATCTTACAAAATATTCTGGTAATTATCAACGGCAGAGATAGATTATCGAAATATGTTAAAGTCCTCGATGATATGGCTTTAAACTTTATAAAGTTATTTCTTGAATAATTATAATAACCTTCCATATACCATTCGATTACTCCAATCAAAATACAATGATCTCTTATACCTAGTCCCAAATACACAAATAATATTAACCACGCAGCGTTGATTCTTTTGAGGTTATATGTATGTTTCTGGACATTATACTATACATTTAATTCATGTTATACTTACTTATTAATTGTATTCGGTTACTATAAAGAGATCGATCCTAAATTCACAATCAAAACCAACACAGAAGTAGTTAATATTATACAAATCACCAATCAACTTTCAACTCCGAACAGTCCACAGTCCAAACTACGAAGAAAGTGGAAATGGCGGCAAAATGAAATAGGTGAATTGTATATTGTCTATTTGGAATAAACCTCCCAAGGCAAACTATGCGACGCCAAGAGAAGATATCCACACGTTTACATTATTTTCAACACGACAGTACCTCTCAGTAGGTAGACGAAGAAATGCCACAGATGGCACAGATCAGAACAAATAAAGATTTCCAATAGCCTTTGGAGACCTCTTTGGGAAGTGCATATTACGTTTCAAAGAAACATCCTCATGCCATCATTTTCGAAACATCCCAAAACATCCCAGCGATGTTTGTGCTCGCTGGGAGGTAGGAGGAGGGGTTGAAACTGAGGTTCTCAAGTAAAAGTACGATGTGATATCTCACCTCTGTACTCAGTCCAAGGAAGTTGTCTCCAGCGGTTGTTTTAGAACTACCTACTTGTTGAGCAGTTAAAATCAAGGTGGCTTACTACAACTTAAACGCTGGGAACAAACGCAAAAAAAACAAGAATAAAACCCGGTTACAAGCCTATCTCGATACGTACTATGAATAGAAGCAACTTTAAAACTAAAAGCGGGAGAAAAAAATTGCAAAATATTTGTTAACGGCCTAGACATTATACAAAATTCAGAACTAATTAGAATGAATATTAGAATTTGAATCTCTACCAAATACGGAATCACTACCAATTACAGACTTGAATACTCAGCACAGAATCAGTCAGAATGAATGAACCAGCGGGGGCAGATCTCCTTTTGTAACCACCGGTGGGGTGTGGAAACGGTATGTCCCTCATGTACCGAAAATCGGTAAAATTCGCGTCGATGAAGATATCTTAACTTTTGATTATCTGCACTAATGAACAAAAACTCGGTTATCTTCCAATTCAGGATGTTTTATACAGTGCGACATCGTTTTTAAGAACTGAAAAAGGAATAAAAAGGGTGCGGAATGTTTACCGCGAACGATGTCGGAATCCTGCAATGAAATCAAAAATAAATGATGAAATTAATCCAAAATGAGGGTTCATTTTTGTGAAAAATTGGAACTTCATTACACAGTTTCTGAATTTTGCTTTCTGCAGAATATTCGTCGATCCTGATCCTCTGTAGCAGCTTCAATGGAGTAGAACTATCAGCATCTCAAACTACTCGATGTAAATATCCTTGCTTAGAAAATATTCTCGAAGTAGTCGGAACAGAGTTAAAATGAAAAACCCTACCGGAACTATGTATGGAGTGTTCCAAGATAATGGAATATCCCATAAATTTCTACAATAGGATCCAACAATTATACTCATTTTCTTTGATATTCATTATTTCTCTACCTCATTCTCACAAAATGCTCGATTGAAAATATTAAAATAAACCTCGGCGTCACTCATGTTATTAGTAGGATAATAATTTGTAATCTATTGATCCATTCAGAATTTTCTCCATCAATAATATTACTCATTTCATATTCTCATGAAACAAAAGCAATGTCCAAAAGAACAAAGAAAATCATATCGTCTCCTAACCGATAATTTATCCCGATATATTTCCTCAAATAACTTGTTTCCCCTTATCACCCTGATAATCCAGGCAGTATTTTCAGAACGTGAATTAGAATTCCAATAGTGAGTAGTTTTTCGTCAATAACGGAAATCCATATAGTTCTTTGTTTGAGTTTATAGATTTGGATCGGAAACACAACTTCTTAACACCTCATTCAGTAGATTTAAACAAGGTAACATTCATTCATCGAATTTTTGTGAAGCTTCTTTCGCGGTTGTGTTATCGTAAATTTAGTTAATCAAAGTTTTTTCTGGTGAATATGCTCGGTTAGATGGATTAGTATTATTAACTGCGTTCTTTTAGATGTAATAAAATGTTACAAAGAGTAGTTTTTATAGCAGTACTGATTTTTTATGGCTACTTTTGTAGGGTGTATACAGGGTGAGTCAGATATTTCAACAGTAGATTCTTGAGGTAAAAAAAACTTTTTTTTCTATATAATTCTTTCCAATTCCGCCCGTATAAAAATATAAAGAAATTTTAAGTTTTCATGATGAGCTGTGCCACCCTTGGAAAAACAAAATTACCTTCAGAGTAACTAGCTGAATATATGACACTACACATCTGTGAATCTTTCAAAAAGAGTTGTATTCAGCCATATTACCCAATTTTTCGAATTTCACAGATACTTTTTTAATTTTTGAACATCAAATTATTCGAAAACGACGCATTATAAGAGAAAATATGACGAATACTTTCATTTTACAAAACGTCCAAATATTCATTAGATATAGTGTCCAACTTAGTTTCAAGAATTGGGTTCTTTGAATTTTTGGAATTTATATGGTACGCAATGGTCATATTGAGAAAACTGAAAGACATAGGTGATATCTGGTGTTCGCTTAATCTATGCGAGCAATTACAGAAGGTTATTTCTCTTCGTTTAGATTTTCATTCTGGTAATGGCGTTTTTCAAAAATTTCAAATTTCAATCTGCGATATCTCCTGCTATATTCTTCTGATCGATTTAGGATTTTCAGTTATATAATCAGCATTGCCTAGGCTTCCACCCTAGCGCAAAGACTCGATTTCGAAAATCGCGATTTTTTTGGGTCAAAAATGAGCTAGGGGTTAGAACCCCCTAAAATGACCTATTTGAAGTCTGTCGGAAAATCAGGATGTTCTATTACTGTCTTAGGAGTGCATAGAATTTTTTTTGAAGATTCCAGAAAATTAAACAGTTGATTATTCAATAGAGAATTGTACTCCAGAGATTTCTTCGAAGTCAACTTGAAAATAAAAATTGGAAAAACAACAAAAAATATTTTCTCCTAAAAAATTTGAAATTTTTGTAAGAAAATATAGGTTTCCGAACACGCTTAATTCCCGAATCTATTGCGAGCAATTTCAAAAGCCCATCTCCCTTCGTTTATATTTCCATCATGGAAATGGCATTTTTCTGTTGATCTTCTTCGATTCTTGTTCGATTTTGTTTCTGGGTAGTGTACGACTTCACTTTTTGTGATTGTATCTATTGTTGTGTCTCTTCATTAGTTTCAGCTTCTTTTAAATCGCCTACTTCTAGTACTCGCTTTTACTTCCTTTGTTTCTTCCTTCAAAGCTGTTTATTTTATACTTTCATATAATATTTCAATTTGCTTTCATATTCTGCTATTGCGCTGCTCAGTATTATTCTTGTATTGGTTAGGTTAGGTTAGGTTAGGTTAGGTTAGGTTAGGTTAGCTGCTCAGTATTATTCTTGTATTGGTTAGATTATGGTAACAACTTTTTCGACACGATTGTTGTATCTGTACTAGTAGTAGTAAACCTTCACCCACCGTGTCAGCGGTAGAGTTACACCACCATTTGAACAAATTTGATGCAAGTAATTTTTGTATTATATTCTACTTATGGACACACATTGTATTGTATGACAAAAATATCAAATATAGATATCGAAAAAAAAAGCCGGAAACATTCAGAGGCAATCATCATTAGAGACAGAGACATTGTCATTTAATAAATCAATATAGAAGTTTCTCCCGTACTTATTGTTCATACCACAGGAGGATAAAAAGTGAACCTTTTCAATATTGATATCACGATTATTTTAAATCGGCCTTTCCCCATAATTTCCAAGTTCCTATTTAATTTAGTAACTATTCTATCTTTGATATTTGTGCGTGTTTCAAATTCTCCTAAAATATGTATTTCAGCACTACCTATGTTTCAATATTTAAAGTTTAACTATTATAAGGAGTTCTCTTCAAAAAAAACTGAAAAAGATATATGAATCTTCGATTATTTCAGAATCTTTAAAAATTGGTTGAAAGGTGAAGGTATTGACTGACTTTATTCCATAACTAATGGCTTCCAAACCTTGTGAAGAGAAACCTGCATCTACGGATAACTGCATAGAGTCCGCAGTGAAGTCCAGTTTGAATTTTATCGAAAATGAAACAGAAAAAGCTGTTTCTATGGTGGAGAGAGGAGTGGAGACTGTCCTATCACCCTTCGAAAGATGTATTGCCTTTATACGTCATGAATGCGATCTAATGGAGAAATCAAAACAGATTATTGAAGAAGCGTGTGACCTGATTTCCAATTTGGGGTATGAACATCTTTATTTCGCTTTGAAATGAGTTCCGATTCAGTGAAATTATTTTCATGTTGGTTATTTCCTTGAAATCAGCCTGCTTGAAAAGCTGATTTGATGAAGCTGATGTGTATGCAGCTTTATAAGGAAACACCTGTGATAAAAACTACACTAGTTAATTATGATATAAGAAAAGTGTTCTATACGAGGTGAGTCTTTGATTCGTACAAAAATTTTACGAGAAGATTCTTGAGGACAAAAGCAACACTTTTTTTTCTATACTTTTTTTCTCATTTGTACCTAATAAAAAGATGTAGCCATTTTGAGTTTTCATAATGAGCTGAGCCATCCCTGAAGAAACCAAATTACCTTGAGAATAACTAGCTTAATCTGTGACGCTACACAGACTTTTAGAAAGTCAAAGAAACCAAGATATCTTTTATTTTCAAAATCAAATTACTCGAAAACGGCGCATTACCTATACGAATAAATATGAAGAATGCTTCTATTTTACAAAACTTTCAAATATTCATTAGATAGCGTCCAACTTAGTTTCAAGAGTTGGGTTCTTTGAATTTTAATGGTACGTAATGGTCAGTATGAGAAAACTGAAAGACGTGGGTGATATTTTCGAAAAAGATTCATCAAATATATGGAAAACTATATTTATACAGGGTGTCTGGAAACAAATGCGGAGGATTTAGGGAGATGATTCCTCGATGAAAATAAGCATGGGTGTGTTTTTTTGATATCCACCTCCCTTCCAAGATACAGCCTTTGGAAGGCGATGACGAGTTGACTATTTTAATTTTTTTTAAGGGTTCTAAAAATCATCGCGTCATAAAAATAATAATAATATGAAGGTACTAGGTAGATGTTACTCACACAATTTCTTTAGATTTCATAACTTCATTATTAGATTATGATTTCCCTTCAAAAATTGTCTTCGTGGTATAGACTTTCGAAAAATAAAATTCTGTTATGGTTTCTCATTCATTTCTAGGGAAAAAAAGTCTCTTGCAAAATTTCGATACAGTTCATACTTTTCTCGGAATAAATAAAAACTTACAAGCAGTATACGAAGGTCTATGAGACAGAGTTGGTACATGTATTTTAGCGGGAGGTAGTCATTCTATGGAACACTTATACGATGAAATGATGAACAGTGATCAGAACTGCTTGTAAGCTTTTATTTATTCCGAGAAAAGTATCGACTGTATCGTAATTATGCATTGACTTCTCCAGAATTCAATGAGAAACCATAAGAGAATTTTATTTTTCGAAAATCTATTCAACGAAAAAAATTTTTGAAAGAAAATCATAAGGGGTTGTTATTTTCAACCCCTAATAATAAAATTATGGAATCTAAAAAATTGTGTGAGTAACATCTGCTTAGTGCTTCATATTATGTATAGTTTTATGATTCAGTGTTTTTTAGAACCATTAATAAAATTTGAAAACTGTCAACTCGTCATCGCCTTACAAAGGATGTATATTGGAAGGGAGGTCGACTTAGAAAAAATATTATAGGAAGTACAGGGTGGGCCAATTTCGATGTTTTAGCACTACAACTTTTAAACCAGAGGAGATAAACAAAATCTGATACACCATTCTCGTTCTCTTTTTCTGAGAAACTAACAAGAGTAGTAGTCATTTTTGGCCACCTTCTTTTGTTTTCGAGTTATAAGCGAAAATTGGAAAATTGGCAATTTCGAAATGAATTTATATCTCCGCTTATATTGATGATAGAGCTCTGAAATTAAAACAATATACAGGTCCCTTTTTAAGTAGAATCCAGTGGCGTGCTTGCCTTTTTATCAGGATTTTTAATTACGAACCTATGACCCAAAGTTATGTTTTTTCAAATGGAAACACTGGATTTCTGTGCAATTTTTTGAAAGCTTAATTTTCACTGATTTCAAAAACATATAGCATCATACGATTTGTATCAATACAAATAATATAAATTTGTAGAACACCTTTTTTCTCAATATTTCTATGGTTTGAACTTTTGACGAGCACAGAAAAATAGAGCTATAACAAGAGCAGTCTCCTTCCAGGAATGTTGTTCCTTCTATGCTTTTTACCAATTTTCACAAAATTTGAATCTTAGAGAAATTGAGTAAGAAGCATAGAAATGAAATTAATAGAAGGGCACTGTGGTAATCATAAGATGTTACATTTTTCTATGCTCATCAAAAGTTGAAACCATAGAAATATTGAGAAAAAACGTTTTTGACCATTTTCTATTGTTTTTATTGATACAAACCATATGATGTTATATATTTTGGAAATAAGTAATAATTAGGCTTTCAAAAAATTGCACAGAAATCTAGTGTTTCCATTTAAGAAAACATAACTGTGGGTCATAACTTCGTAATGGAAAATCCTGCTAAAAAGGCGAGCACGCCACTGGTTTCTATTTGAAAAAGTGCCTTTATAATGTTATTAGCGGAGATATAAATTTATTTCGATATCGCCATTTTTCCAATTTTCGCTTATAACTCGAAAACAAAAGAATGTGACCAAATATGACTTCTACTCTTGTTAGTTTGTCAGAAAAAGAGAATGAGAATGGGGTATCAGATTTTGTCTTTCTCCACTGGTTTAAAAGCTGAAGTGCTAAAACATCGAAATTTGTCCACCCTGTACACCTGCATATTTTCATCGAGGAATCATCTCCCTCACTCCTTCGCATTTGTTTACAGACACCCTGTATATATTTTTATGGTTTTTCAACAGCCTATATCTTTTAAACCGAGCCGATTCGGAGAAGATGGTAAAGGAAAATAATGTTTCTTTTGAGCTTAAGAATCTTCTGTTAAAATATTTGTACGCGTCGAAGACTCACCTGGTATAGTTGTGGGAAACACAGACGCATTCTCGTTTTTTTTTCTAGAGTTTAATTTTCTGAATTTCGACCCAAATCCAAATATGATTTGAGATCGCAATCGATTATTTGGAAAATATACAGACCTATTTATTATGCTTGAAGAGTAATATATATTTCAACCTTGGATTGCAGTTAGAAGTGATTTTAGTAAACTTTAACATTATATGCATATTTTCCAGCAATTTTCTTCAGGGAGAGCCAAATTTTTTCGGTTTTATAAGCTTACTCTTGTGGATTGGATTTTGCTACATTTTCGAAGTGTGGATGATTCCATTGCTCATACCATTCATATTTTTGAGGCAGTTCATCCTCGTCTACTTCAAATATTTCATGATAGAAATAAACGATGATCAACCTGAGACGAAGGTGAGCATTTTGAAAGATCTTTTATACCACTTTGAATTTATATATCTTCTCAATCTTTCAGGCAGAAGAAAAATCCATCACAGAAATGCTTCAAGAATTGTGTGATGTTTGTGATAGTATCGATAACGGAATTGAGATCACTGCGTCGGTCATAAAAACTACAAAACGGTGAGGAATTTAATTGACATGCTTATCAACTTAATCTTAAGTTACGGTGATGAAAAAAGTTGTTTCTCCTCAAACCAGAAAATGACGACTTCCAGCGATTTTCCACATTTGCATGTTAAAGTGGTAAAATTTAGATGTTAACATTTCGTTGGACCACCCTGTATATTTGAAGCTCTACTTAAAGATAACCTTTTATTGCCACCTTGTTTACAAATCAGTAATCCACTGTATAATTTATTATTATATATCAAGAAAAATTTTCAATTGATAATTCTTTGAAAACTCCCATAGTTTAGCATACCAGGTATATAAATATACTTAGGTTTCTCTTATAAGTACTAAGGTGTGCTTAGGCGCCTAGAAAGTTATCATTGTCAAAAAAATTGTTCAACCAATCAAACTTCCATTCAGAAGAACTCATTTTTCAATTGTTTGAGTGTAATGAATTCTTTTAATTTCAGAACCTTGAACTTCAAAGAGCCCGAGATATGTTACCTTGCCCTTCTGATCTCCACATTGTCTGCAATTATTCTTTATCATATTCCACTACGTTATTTCGTTATTTTTGGAAGTATATACCTGTTCAGTAAAAATTACTTGGAGGTTAATGGTTACCTAAGATATAAAGAAGAGTAATAGAAATTTACTCTACTACACTGTTCAAAGAATACTCGAAAAGATTGGAATGTGATTTTTAATCGAATGTTATCTTTTTATAACTAAATCATATTTTCAGTGAATTAAATTTGTTACTACTGTGTGGGTTATTGAAACCTTCTAGTAAAAACATTGAATGAGGAACTCAAGTGCGAACGAAAATAAATTTTTCAGGACAAGAAATTGTATTATTTTTCCCCCCATTCGGATCTTAGTAGGATTTGATGTACCTACTCGAAAATGATTATAATGAATAAGGTGAGAATGAATTATATTAATAAATTCAATTCACAAATTATAGTAGTGAGGTGCAAAAATCCAAATATGTAGTAATAAGTACTTAACCAATATAACTGCAAATAATCAAGATACTTTTTCATTCCATATGGGAAAAACTGAAAAAAACAAACACCAATTATTTGGTGAATAATTACAGTTTTACCCTGATATTCTAAAATCTACAATACGTCAGACGGTGGCGAACATATTCAATTTAAGAGAATAGAGAATTTTTATAATGTTTCATCTGAATCTAAACGACTTATATTTCAGCTGAATATCACCACAATCAGAAAGATTGTGAATGAAGACGATGACAAAGAATTTCCTTCTATTGGGAGACCCAAAAAAGTGGTGGCATTTGACAATTTTATGTTTGAGTGAATTAATGCGAAAAATTTACTACAGGATTTTCGATGAATGTCATCGCAGAATAAGTTCCCGAAAATTGATTTTTTATTTTTCATTTGACTTGTCCTTTAAAATGTAAATGTCGGTACCAATAAATACCTAATTATTATTATTATTATATCAATGTATTAAAGATGAGGAGCCACAAATACGAGCCTGTTTTCCTGTTAATTGTTTATTCATGTGAAATTTTTGTTCAAAGGTGAACTTCACCTTAACTTGAGACTTCCTTTAATTCCTTTTACTTCCATCGATGCAAGATGATTTTTGTTGAAGAATTTAACATTCTTGTAATTATCTGTTAATTCCGAACCTCTGCATCATATGCATTTCATCTTCGGGTTAATATTTTTGAAATCAACAACTGATGTAACGTATTCAAACTTTAGCAAAAGAAGATAAAGAACATTTATACTGTCCTCAAGCTAGTGCATATTATGATATTATACTGACCTCTTGTATTTTCCATACAAATAACTTGATTTGGTATGCCTTCAATCAGTTTTTATAAACTTCTATTATGTTCGTCACATATTTTCCGAAGAGATTCGACATTGTGATAAAATACGTAATAACAGAAACTTTAACGTAGAACGGGCAACATAGCGTTGATTTAAGACCCAAAAATGTTTTGACAATCTTCATAACCCCACTTTTTCATACTATATATACAGAGAGTGAAATGTGTCAAATTTCCATGGCCAACCGAGTTCTAAAATAAAAGTGAATGGGGTATAGTGTCATAGATTGAGCTTATTATTTTGAAGGGAATTTTGTATTTGCAGGGGTGGCATACTTATTATGAAAAATTCATACCTTTTTATCAGGGACGAGTTGAAAAAAATGGTATAGGAAAAAAGTTTTTCTTTTGACTTGAAGAATCTGTTAAAATATTTGTACGGGTCCAAGGCTCACCTGAATCTCCCAACTCAATGTCTTACTGACTGCGCTATTACCAACATAATTTTATTTCCCACAGCCGCCCTACAGGCGACATATTAAACAACTTGAACAAACGCAACAACGTCATCTAAGACAGATAATGCACATCAGATGGTTCCACAAAGTTTTAAATGCTCAAGTCTTGCAGCGCGCGAGTTGTATAACAATTGACACTCGAGTAACGAGGGACCGACTCAGATGGGGCGGCCAAAATCTGAGGATGCAAGACACGAGCCTCCACAAAATAGCTTTGCATGGCGAATTGGCAGAGGGAGCCCGGAAACCAGGAGGCCAGTAAAAGTGGTTTAAGGATACACTACATCAATCCCTGAATTCAGTTTATGCCAATCATACCTGGGAACAACTAGCGTTAGACAGGTCACAGTGGGGGTCTTTGGTACACAGTTATAATGGAGACTTGAGACGAATACAGCGGCGGCCAGATATGGTTGGTGACTATCCATGCCCGAAGTGTGGAAAGATCTGTAGGTCACGGTTGGGTCTTTTCAGTCAGAGGAGGGCACATAGTCGCAATAAGCCTTAAGAATTTATATAAGTTTGATAGCATTGATAATTTTGTTTTTGAGAGTTTCTGTAAATTTATTCTAGGTAACGGTATACAGCAATGATGATAATGACGATCGAGAATTCTTCAAGCTAATATACCTTCAGAGTGTCAGC
Organism: Coccinella septempunctata; assembly: GCF_907165205.1. Taxonomy (NCBI): domain Eukaryota; kingdom Metazoa; phylum Arthropoda; class Insecta; order Coleoptera; family Coccinellidae; genus Coccinella; species Coccinella septempunctata. Next base: position 3,163,495 of record NC_058190.1, on the reverse strand, counting down.
GATATAAGAATGGTCCTAATTGGAAGGAATTTTTCCACCAGGTAAAAACTGAATGACTGAATATAATCTATCGAATCTATTTTTCCTCGAAAACTCTCAATGTAGGATGATAAAAGCCGAAAATTGCGGAATGGATTTCCGTTCACCTATTTCAATAAAATGTGGTTTTCCTACCTATTCCGTTGACCAGCCCGTCTGTCTCCCTAAATAATAACGAGATAAGGTTTCATTTCCTTCACACACATTTTACATCGAACAAATTCATTTAAACAATTTGATAAAGTCAGTGTATCTGGTAAGTTTCTAAGTTTTAATCCCCAACGTGAATTTCAAAACACTGCAGAATTTGAAAAAAGCTCATTATGTGTCAATTTTGATTTAAATTTTGAAGAATATCCTAGCTTCATCCAATTTATTTTAGTATGTAGTTCAATTAATTGATGAAATCGTTAAATTTACTACACTACGCATAAAGATTAATACGGATCATTACTTCAAAATTACTCATCCATATTTATTCTTGAATCTTGGATAAAAAAGACCCAGAAACACAAGGGAATGAGGGTTGATTGAAAATGTCAAAGCTCTTATGATAATATTTAATATGGAGACAAAGATTATAGAGTAGAAAGATAGGAAACGCCCTCATATCGCTAGTACTAAAAACCGACTACATTTTGGCCAGTGAAAACACGCGTGACAATGAGATGGCGCTAAAAACGCACTGTCAATACAGGAAAACTTTTTGATAACAGTTTTCTGTTTTTTGATTGAGGGGCGCGAAATTCGAATTCTCTTTCTCGTATTGCATTCCAGTATTGACTTTGTTTCAACAAACATCCTGAGCGACAAAACAAAAGTATCGTTTTGCTTTGTGATCAGGATGTTAGTATTCATCTAAACATTGTTTGGAATCAATTGATGTCAACGAAAAACGCTGTTGGATGTGCTCTATGTTTATTTGCAATTCATAAAAAAATTTACAAAAATTTAAATATTGGGCAGTAAATGAAGCTTTAACTAGGACACTAATGTATATGGTGATCTGCTATACGTCGAAGGTGTTGTTTCTGTACAATAGGTTGTTCTGAAAATTAATGAACTTAGTAGAATTTGTAAAATATACATATATCAGAAATTAATATGAACCAATATTCAACATACCATCATAGCATACATATTCCAGTTACTCACATATGTAGGTATTATTTAAAGAATTTTCAGAACCATACTAAAAAAAAAACCTCATAAACATATGCAAGACCTGTCAGTATAGTTTCTTGGTGCTTTTTTTTATGATTTCCTTATGATATGGTCTCTTCATGACACAATATACAAATTGATTAATGAATGAACAAAACACTCACAGCAGGTTTCATAAAACTTTGACTTTCTAAACAACAATTTGACAGTCACTCGGTTCCCAAATAGAAATCAATAAAACCTCTGCATTTCTGAATATTTGAAAGAGAAGCAATTGAGAATCATTGAATGGACCTATAAAGATCATCATTTACCCTTAATAGGTCGTTCATGCATGGGATGCTTTAAGCATACAACAATTTACGTCGATGAACAGTTCTCAATTGACCTGCAGTAAAATGTTCATTACACATGGTGTAGTTAGTAGTATTTGCTCAATTAATTGCCTTCAAGCTCTGAGAATTTTATCCACTTCGGAGCACTGAAAATTAGAATCAATGAATAACCGATTCACATGTTACGACTTTTAATACTTACGCTTCCATTTTTCCTTAGTTGAGTGAAAAACTTAATCACGTTAAATACATTTTATTATTCGATCCACCGTTCTTCACCATTCAATAATTTTCGAACAATATTTTGATGAAGAAATAAGACAAAAAAATTCAAAAATCAGCAACTATAACGAGCTAGATAAACAAAAAGCGGTACGAGAATCAAAACATTCAAAACCTCTTTGATAAAAATTGACGTCTGAAATCTTAAAAAATTTCACATATTTCTGCAAATGGCACTCAAATTAATATTTTAACCAGTCCTAGCGTCTTAAAAACACGCGTGACACACAGATGGCGCTCAAATCGCTTTAGTCGCCTCGTTTCCCATCTTTCTACTCTATAATCTTTGATGGAGACTACTATTTATTCATAGAACTATCGTTCTATTAATGCGTGCTAGTCATGAATCCGCAAAGGAATTCTCAGAGAGGCTGAAACATATACAGGATGTATTTTTTTTTTCAACAGAAGGTAGAACTGGTCAAGATGAAGCGTTTCACCAAAAATCACTCACACAAAACTTTCAAAATCAGTTGAAAAAAATTGAAAATGATTACTGAAATCGATCCTAATACGACGCTAGACCGTTTGTCAGCTGAATTATCGCAAAGCAGTGGGTAAAAACTTACCTCCTGATTCGACCACGTGGTTTAGTTAAGGATATTGGCTCGTTCGATATTTACGTGGTAATGAAAATGGAATCTTAGAATTGCCGAATTGTTCTGATTATTTTTTAGTAACTCACACGATTCTATGAAATGACTCATTTCGATACCAACTGACAGAAGAGATTTAGGACACAAGTGTAAAAAATAGAATAATCTCACTAACAAAATTCGTCTAAATTATTCACGATATTTTTCACAATTGGCATCACAAGCTTCTTGTTCGAACATTCCGAGAATCGTCGTGAAAATAGCACATTTCAATATAACTAATATAAGCACTTTCAAGAAACAGGCTCGATTTTTTACATTTTTTTCTCCTCAAATTGCAAGATACAACAATTATGATTCTCTCAAAAGTGAACTGATGCATCTAATCCGATGAACTTGGTACTGAATCATTCATTGTCCAGCCATATGTTTATGTTTTCTTTCGTTTTTGCGATGCCGGAGTCACCTTCCACAGTCCCGTACTTGAAATTCAAGGAAATTTTGTCGAACATCTAGGGGTTGCATCTAACCCGTCTTGGATATTTTATATAGATAATTTTTGGTTAAACGACTTATTTTAATGAGTTCTACCTTCTGTCAGAAAAGCTTCACGTTTGAAAACACCTGTTAACACAAACTGTAGACCAGTTTCGGAATTATCGTCCCTCATCAGTACAGTGCAGTGTAACACATCTCAACCGGTGGATGGTCTTTAAGCAAGAAAGGAGGCCCGTCATGAGGGATATTTTTCTATCCTCATCATTACGCCTTAGCCTTCTCCAATATAGATCTAAATAAATTTGGTCAGTGAAATTACTGGGTATAAAGAAAGGGCCGGTTATGTGATTACCATAAATATCCTTCCAAACATTTAATTTTTGGAGAAGCTAAGTATGCACCTCACGAAATCATCTTGGATTTTTATCTGACCAATACCGACACTTATGACGGTTTGAAATGTCGTTTAGGTAAAATGAACCTCTTCTCGTCCGAGAAACAGATATTGAACTTGTATTTTTGATTACTGTTAATAATTTCACTGACTACTCATTCAATTCCTAAACTTATCCTATCTTAGAAAGATGGAATTTATGTTGTTCGAGGATTCTCATGATTGTTGATTGTTATGCGTCAAACACTAGTTACATCGAACAATTTCCTAGTACTAAAGGTCGGATCCATTGCTACATGACCTAGCAGCCACGTCCTTTGCTTCTTCTCTTTCATGCACTCTCTTTTTGTTTCCGACTGAACCAGTATTTTCAAATTTGGAAACTATACTTCATTCACTTTTATTTTAGCAGTCGGTTGGCCATGAAAATTTGACACATTTCACTCTGTATAGTACGAAAATGTGAGGTTATGACGCTTGTCAAAACATTTTTGGATTTTAAATCAACGCTATGTTGCCCGTTCTACGTGAAAGTTTCTGTTATCACGTATTTTATCACAATGTCGAATCTCTTCGGAAAATATGTGACGAACATAATTGAAGTTTATACAAACTGATTGAAGGCATACCAAATCCAGTTATTTGCATGGAAAATACAAGAGATCAGTATAATATCATAATATGCACTAGCTTGAGGAGAGTTAATGTTCGTTATCTTCTTTGGCTTACATCATTTGTAGGTTTCAAAAATATTAACCCGAAGATGAAATGCATATGATGCAGTGGTTGGAAATGGGTATCTCCCGAAGGAGTTAACAGATAATTACAAGAATGTTAAATTCTTCAACAAAAATCATCTTGCATCAATATAAGTAAAAGGAATTGAAGGAAGTTTCAAGTTAAGATGAACTTCACATTTGAACAAAAATTTCACATGAATAAACAAGTAACAGGGCAACTTGCGCGTGTTTGTGGCTATTCATCTTAATAGGGTACTCTAACGATTTGTCAAAATCAAGTGACCCTTCATTGCCGTGGGGCACACAAAGCTTTTTATAATCAGTGTAAAGAGGCATTTCTTAGAAAGTAATAGTCTAATCACTATGATCTAACGTAGGGAAGAACAATTTTTCCAAAAACATGCACAAAACACAATACTCGACCAAAACAGCATGCGAATCAATGGAGGGAAAAGCTTGTGTGCCCCACGACAGTGAATGTTCAGCTGATTTTGACAAATCGTTAGAGTTCCCTATACATTAATGTAATAATAATAATAAGGCATTTTAGGTTACTTATTCTCTGATGACATTTATCGAAAATCCTGTAGTAAACTTTTCACATAAATTCACTCAAACATAAAATTCTCAAATGCCACAACTTTTTTGGGTCTCCCAATAGAAGGAAATTCTTTGTCTCTCTCTTCATTCACAATCTTTCTGATTGTGGAAATATCCAGCTGAAATATAAGTCGTTAAGATTCGGATGAAACGTTATATAAATTCTCTTACATTGAATATGTTCGCTACGGTCTGACGTATTGTGGATTTTAGAACATCAGGGTACAACTATTTGAATGAGCGGACCTGAATTCTAAATAGCACTTCCTGAAACCCTGTCTCTTTTTTCAATCACTTTCGGCATTTTCGTAATAAGTTGTGCCAACGGCGTTATGACATTAACGACATTTCATGAGTGCCAATCTAACTTCGTTCTAGTTACAAAACTTGGGAAAATTATTTCATGGCCAACCGACTGCTTAAATAAATTTGCATGAAGTATAGCAAAGAAATCAATTTTTGAAAAATTTCGTTCTTTGAATATAGGCGTTGTTGTTCGCGCAGAGTAGTCAATTATAAAATTTAATTTTATTATTTCCACCCTTTCTTCCATGGAATACACTATTACCATTTCAATTCTACTACAAATTCACTATCGCTCTGACACACTTGTTACGTTCTTAAAAATTCACCATAGACTGAGGTAAATCAAAAACATCGTTCGTCTACTATTTTGGACAAAAAATTAACAACATAACTAGTAAATACTTTTCAAATGACTTGGATACGAATAATATTCTCGAGATAGATTCCACATTGCCAGTTTCGTTATTTTCGCTGCTATTTCTTTATCGATGGATATTTTGAAGCGAAATTTTAGAGTCAGATAGTTGAGATAGTACACAATACGGTATCCAAAATTAGGTCGCAACACCCCTCATCTCCATTCAAGTGGTTGTGGTTTGTGCTCTCACCCCCATTAGTGGGTCAATGTTACGGGTATGAAAATTGTGGAAAAAATTGATTCCTCCTAGAAAAAAGATCTACAGTTCCGAGCGATTTTCCACATTTTCATTTCAAAGTCGAATAATCGATGTGCAAAGTTTTCGTTTAAGGCAGATAAACAAACGTATAGAGAGCCGATATTAACTTCAACAAATTTCAAAAAGAGAAAAAAATCCGGGTCCTTACTCACATTTTATCTATTGATATATTTATTCCAAACTATACCTGAAAAATTTAGCTATTACCTATACCCAGCTAGTTTCAACAATATATTTGAATGCCTTTTTAAATTATCTGAAAGGTTCAATCAAGGAAAGAACGAAACAGAACAGATTGATGCGGTTTCTTTCACTTCCGATAAAATTAGTTGTGAAGTGATTGATATCAATGAATGAAATATGACTATATTAATTTACGAATTCTTTCCTCTGATATAATTCTGAAACCGCCGGTGTTACACAAATCACTTCGATTCGGTAAAAATTGAAACGAACTATCTGCTATTGAATTATTCTTGTCATCACTAGACGTTTGTATCACAAATTTAATAGTTGTTCATTAATCAACTTTCATCAGAGTGATAAATAATTCTGATTCTGAAAGGCGATAATCTTTGGTATTTTATGAGGATGCAAATAGCAGAAAATTTACAAATTACCGAAAATTATACGGAGAGCTACTTAAGGAATGTTCATGAAATTCATTTTTGGTGATGCCCAGAAAATTTAAAAGTTTTTCATGTTTTTGTTGCTTTCATTTATACCTTATGTTCAATCAATTATCATATTGTTAGATTCTGCATCGTATTTGAATGTGACTTTCATCCAATGATTTCAATGATAGTACGAAGATTTCTAGAGTTTTTCAAGCACACACTATTGTCATATAAAGGTGGTCTTAGCTACTCGCCCTCTAACTGTGAAGAGATGATATTTATTCTTACCCCATTTATCTTGAATTTTTGTAATTGGATAAAAATCAGGGTTCCTTGATTCTTCGGTATTTTTATGGTACGTAATGGTCATAATGAGAAAATTGGAAGACGTGAGTCATATCTTTGATTCGGAGGAATTTATAGCCATCTAAGTGAATTTGAAAGAGCTCGAATTATTGGCGGGGTTGTCATTTCGAGAAATCGCTAATCGTACGAACAGAAATCCAACTACTGTTATGAGATGTTGTCAAGCGTGGTTTGATAATGCCCAAAATCGAAGAAGAGTAGGCATCGGACGTCGGAGGGGCACAAATGATCGGCATCTAAGACTTATGGCAATTAGAGACCGATTTGCGACAACTCGATCTTTGATTGATGAGTGGTTAGGAGAACAAGGCCATCATGTAACTGTTTTAACGGTTTACCGCCGTATAAGGTCTTTTTGACTGCAGCATTAGCGATCCCATCTTGTGTTACCTCGTACAGTTGAGCATCGACGGCAACGATTACATTGGTGCAGAGAACGACAACATTGGAATATGGAATGTCATCAGGTCGTCTTTTCTGATGAATCTCGATTCTCCTTGGGTGCACATGATGGCCGAAGAAGGGTAAGAAGACGTCGAGGAGAAAGACGTGAACCTCATTTTGATGTTGAGCGTCATATACACAGGACAGTGGGCGTTATGGTATGGGGTGCTATTGTACATGGAAGTAGGTCGCCTTTAGTCTTTATTCGAGATAACATGACAGCGGTGCGTTACCTTCAAGAAATAGTGGAGCTATATGTTCTCCCTTACCTTAACCGGCTTGAGAATCCAATATTCCAGCAAGATAATGCTCTACCTCATGTTGCCAGAGTTAGTTTAAACTTTTCTGAAGCGTCCCATGTGAATCTTTAGCCATGGCCGCCCAGATCCTCCGATCCTTCGACCTTTGAGCCTGTTTGAGACATCATGTGTATAAGTCTTGGAAATTTACCCCAGCCCCCACGGACTTTGGCGGCTCTGAGATATGAAGTACAGGTAGCTTGGGAAAGTATCCCTCAAGAAGGAATAGATCACCTTCTTGCATCAATGCTAAGACCTGTTGGGGAGTGTATAGATAACCGCGGTGGAAAAACACATTATTAACAAATTTACTAAAAAAAAATATGTAAACCCTTCGTTTTTTTTCCTCAATTTTTAATGATTTACTGATTGTTATACTATCTATATTTCACCAAAAAAAATTTAAAATTTAAACAGCTTCTTCGCTGCGTGTTGCAGTTTCTTTGTCAGTTAGTATATTTGTACTAGTCAAAAAACTCACCTTGTATGTCTATTTCCGGAATATGCCGATATTTTGATGACCCCATAATGCGCATTCAATCCAAAATTACCTTTTCTGGATCACTAATTTGCATCGAAACCCATCCCTCAGCACGAATCATGTCGCGTCACTGATTGTTAATAATTCAGCATCTACTTTTCTCATATTCTAGGATGGGATTATTCGATTCCTTTTTCAGTTCAAGAACTCGCAAGAAGCAGAAAACAATGTATGCAAACTTAGTACAGAGTTCCATGAGTTCTGGAATCAAGGTTTTGGAAACCACAGTCGACAGTCAGATAGATGCTGTGAAATCTGGCGGAGAAAAATGCATAAATTTCGCAGGAACAGTTGCTGTTGAAGGAGGAAAACTTGTGGAAGAAGGAGTACAAGAAGTGGGGGATACTGTGAAAACTGTGGGGGAAACAGCAGTGAATTGTGTGAACCTCGTGGATGATGGCGTTGAAAACATCTTGAAATTGAAACGGATGTGTCAGAATATTTATCAATTGGCTTTCAAATTCAAGTGAGTAAATTTTTGACTGGTTTCGTTCTTATAAGGTGCTAAAATATTGTTTCAATAAGATATCACATCCATAATTATAATTATAAGACTAGGTTTTTATATCGTTCCTATATTATATGTTCTGAAAGGGTATATCAGTCACCAGGAACCTCAGTTTTTATACAATTTATTCAAATAGCTACGTTTCGAGACTTTTAGTCTCTTCCTCAGGCTGAAAATTATGACAGTTACATAAACACGATAAAAATCCTCTAGATGGAAAGTAATCAACATGAATACTTCTACAACATTTACACATATTTGTATATTTCACTCTTATTTACTTAATACTTAAACACTACAATTTAAACTAACAATTCATCCCAAACAAACATTCAGACATTTCAAAAATATAATTATAAGACTACTTTGCTTGAATAACCAATGATGGACAACCATTCATGGACGTACTATGGATAACCAATAATGAACATCCATTGTACACCCATTCATGGACATTCTAGGGATATAATAATCTTTCCTTAATTATGTAATGAAGAATGATCACGCCTAAACGGGGAGGCAATGAATAAAATAATAAGGATAAATTCAGATGCATACCACCCGACGATATTAATATCGACAAGTGTTACGATCTGAATTGAACTAGCCAATTTGCCATCGTCAAGGCCCCAAATGAAGAACGCTCCACCGAAGAAAAGCAGATGCTGACCATGGTTTCGGCCTCATTTGGCCTCATCAGAGCAACATAGCATTTTCCACGGTACTGAATTAGGGAAAATATGGGACATATGCTATTGTCTTCGTCTATCTGGAGGGGATTGAATATTGAATCGGATACCGTTTCATGTTGGATGGCGCTCTGGGTAAATAATACCCAGTAGAACATGACAACATTGAATAAAGTTCCATCAATTCCAAACGTTCTCCACCGTGGAAAAATGCTATGTTGCTCTGGTGAGGCCAAATGAGGCCGAAACCATGGTCAGCATCTGCTTTTCTTCGGTGGAGCGTACTCCATTTGGGGCCTTGACGATGGCAAATTGGCTAGTTCAATTCAGATCGTAACACTTGTCGATATTAATATCGTCGGGTGGTATGCATCTGAATTTATCCTTATTAATTATGTAAGTTATTTGGACTTCCTGCGAAGAGAAAAAAAAGGATAAGGGAGAAGGGTACAATTATTCTAGACTTTGGTTTCTACTCTCAACGGGTTTGCACGCCAGGCAGGAAATCGTATTCTACGTAGTGGAAGAAATGAATAGTTTAAACAGTGGTTTCCAGTTAAAATTACGGAGTGCTGTTTTACCTCTGATGTAAGGTTGTTTTTCTGGGAATTCGCCTTAGACGGTTGCTCTGGCACTTGTCGTACACGGGTATTCCTTCGCAGAAGCTATTAGGGCGGTAAAAATTGCGGGGTTGCACAAACCAAACTAAATAGAAAGAGTCCCGGCTACAAGCCTATCTCTATACGAACTTTGAAGCAAAGCAATCTATAATAATCACTTATACTCAAAGAAAAATGAAAATCTCGTACTATCACTAAGAACGACCTCGGCACTCAGCCAGAAAACTACATTATCTATTATAATAGGGCGTATCATTCATCAATACAGAATGAATACTAAATACAGAAAAATTTGCACGACAACTTTTTCAAATCAATATTTGATGATCTTTCTCCAATAGTGTTAGGGGTTTTCTCCCCCAACTACTGAAACACGATGAATGATAACAACCAACAATTTTGGGAAGACCATGATTCTGTTGTATCATTAATATCCCCTTGGGGGTTCAATATTCAATGGCTTCATGCATAATTTATCAGAAGCTTATCAAATAATGCTGTTTAGTAAATGAATATAACATTGGAGCAATGTAAATCAACGTTACGTTACATTTCAGTGTTTAGTGTGCAGGTTTATCTTATTTTTCCTTTTTCAAACAGAAAGTTGAAATGTTCAGAGTTATCCAATCAAAAACTGCCTATTCATTCCTACCTGAACTGCCATTGCTGAATTATCATTATCAAAACTACGTAACATCCTAATTTCAGTTGATTCTATATGGAATTGTTCTTCGCTTAGCCTGTGCTTATGTTTTGTTCGAGGAAATAACTGATGTAACTTTTTTTCAGGAGTTATCTCGAAGACGATTCATTGATAGAAAGTACGCTTGCCTTGACAGTATGGTTGGTAGTTTGTTTTTATTTTCAAATATGGATGATACCGGTGATAGTTCTGCTCATTTATCTGAAGAATTTACTATTATTTTATTTAGTAGGAGCTCCTATAGAAGAAGCAAACACTTTAGTGAGTAATAAAGTATACAAATTGTGGTCCATATATAATTAATATAATTTCGATAACTGACTCAAAACAAGCTTTCAACTCAATATGAGTGAAACAACGGTTTCATTGTTTTCAGAAAAAGTCAGTTGGAGAAAAAATGGAGGCAATACAAGAGATAATGGGATTAGTCCAAACTATAATTAGCAACTTGGAATATATTCTTCAAAAAATCTTTGGGTAAGTTGATAATAATATCCTGATCCAATCAGGATATTATCATGAACGCGGTACATTTATTTCAATATTTATTTATTGAGCATAAACACTTCAGTAAATGAGTATCTATATAGGTACGCCATTTCTTGACACATCTTATGTGCATGATTTCATTCATTACTGACGGTGTGAATTCATCATGTCCCTCAATTTTGCGTAGGGTCTATTTTTATACTGGACATATGGTATAAGAATGGTTATGGCTTCTTTACTGTATTGGATGCGATACTCAATTTTATTTTAGGATAATGGTAGAAAGAAATATTCAACATCTGATTTCGATTTCAGATTCATCAACCTGAAATCATTGCATCTTTCATGGGTAGTAATTCTTATACAGGTGGTCATAACTTTTATTTTAATGTACATTCCAATAAACTACCTATTGATGCTATGGGGAATAAGTTTGTATTCCAAGAAATTCTTGAAAAAGGACACCACACCAGGAAAAAATGTAAGGCACCTATATTTTCAGAATTATTGAGATGTATAGAGCATAGTTTAATTGACTTGAAATTCTGAAAACCTGAAATGCTTATCTAGGCCGAATCCGAAAAATTAGTGAAATAAGAAAGTGTTGTTGTGACCTCAAAAATCTACTGTTTAAATATATGTATAAGTCAAAGACTGACCCTATACAAGTATTGTCTGCAAATGCTTCGTTTTCTGAGAAAGAGGGTGTTAGAGATTTCCAAAAAAAAAGGTTTACCAATGCAGCGCGAAGCTTTTTTCATAACTTTTTCGTATATTTTCAGGATGAGGATGATGGAAAAACAGTTGTAGCAGCTACTGAAGAACTTCAAGATGTAGCCAAAGATTTTTTGACCCTCCATTTTACAACAGGTGTCAACCAACTGAAGAATGTTTTTGGGAAATTGTCTTCAAAATCTGATTGATATAAATATATATGTACAATTCACAGGTCTTTAATTCTGTATTGTTGAGTTTCCAAAAATGTTTCTATAAAAGTGTTTTTTATATACTATCGCGAAACAATATTTATTTCAAATTTTCGATACTTACCGTATTCCAGAAGTGCTGAAATTACCGAAAATTAAGCAAATTCTTCAGGATAACTATTGTTTTTTTCAACGTTATGTAATAGATCTATAAAATTTACAACGCTTTTTTTCAACTTGAGAAAATTATACCCTGAAAATAGTTATTTATGTACCAAGGACGAAAAACTTTCTATTACAGGAGAGCCTGCAAATTGATAGCCGAGAATAGCAAGCAGTCGAGACAATATAAACAGTTTTTTGCCGAGGTGCATATTACATTTTTTCGTCGATCTCACACACCTCTATGGAAGTAAGAAATTACCCGTTTTATGGCCTCATCGAGGTCTAATTGACAATTATCTGAGCTCTGGTGAAGTGTTACTGTTATCCATATCGCTATCACTATCCATTCTTGATTATACTGAACACTAACATTCAAACCAAGTACCTAATTCACTGGTAAAATCTAGCCGATTTCGTAAAGAATTATTTTGACAACATCAAATGACAGTTATTGTCACAGGAACTTATAGTTGGGGAGCCGAAGAGGGAAATTCGGGATTTACTCGAGCGTGGCAGATTAATACAAGGGGACATACCTTGGACCCTGTAGAGTACCTCTACCAAAAATTAGACCTGTATATAGGGGGAATTGTCTAGGACAGCCTGTCAGAATAGTAAAAAAAAAACGATCATTGTACATACTCGAGCGTGTCAGATTGAGATATATGTGGTTAATTACATGTTGAAAAGTATATATTCTCTTAATCTGACAATTTAAGCGGGTCGAAAATGTGTGGGAGACCGCCAAAGTTGCAAAAAAAATGTCGAGTGTACATTCTCGAGAGGGGTGGCGTTTTTTCTTATTTTGAAGCTGATGATTCAAGAATAACGGAAAAATATAATCTGTCAGTTTTAGCAAGCCGAAACAATAAAAATTGGCCATAAAGGACACAAAAATCAGTTTTTTTGAATTATCTCCTAACCTGGTCTTCAAATCTTTTTCGCATACATCATAAAAGTTGTAGAGTAAAACATTTTCTACAAATTTTGTCCTGAGCAATTTTTTCTGCGTTCAAACGTTTTTGAGATAAATGGCGATTAATGCGAGGTGTTTAGCGATACATGCTGAAGCGAAAATTCACTCGTTGAAAAATAGTACATTCTAAGGTTCAATCACAGACAACACTAAAATTTTCGTGACTAATTTCGAAACTGTCATCATAGATATACCTTGTCATTTTGACAATTGTAGATTAGACTGGGATTCTACATTGACCTTGCCCTTTCGCATGTGTGGCTAAGCTCCTCGCCCTTATGGTCCTCTAACTCGAGAACGGTTAAGAGTATGTAAAATTGCTTCAGACAATAGTTATGTAAAATTTTAATATCTACAATTCTCATAATGAATACAAAAACGATTAGAGGTACAGGCAGGGAAATATTCGAAAAAAAAATTTTATCATCTTCAAAGTGTCAGATTAAGAAAACCCCTGATTAGAGTCAGATTAATCGATCAACACGTTTACAACACCGAGATTAACCATCTGTATGAAAGTCTGACACGCTCGAGTAAGGATTTTTTTTTTATTTTCAAAGGACCGCTGTGACCTTGCATCACGTCCAAATTGTCAGTCCCTTGAAAAGTAGCTTCCTTTAGGTCCAATTAACATATCCTCCAAAAATCTGATACGCTGGAATTTTTTTTGAACCATTTTCAACTCTCCCGTGCGGCCAGTTCCACTGCGCAAACTGTCAGATAAGCATGAATTCATTATCAGATACACGTAGGGCATATACAGTGTCTTAATCTGACACGCTCGGGTATGTACACCTGACAATTTTTTTTATATCTTTGAGACCCTGCAGACGCTTTCTGCTTCGCTGAAAGTGCATACATCATAAAACCTTTTTTTCTTTCTACCATCAAATCTTCAAAATCCACTAGGTCTCCACGACGATCGAGTAAATCCCGATTCAGCATCGTCGGCTCCACAATTATTACGTTTTCATCAAATTCTGTATTCACAAAATATCTTCCCGGGATCTAATATATTGCTTAGTGACGAAGAGAGCCGGACGAAAAGTAAGTCAGTACGAAAAGGGAATCAGTACGAAAAGTGAATCAGGACGAAAAGTACTCGCTTTCAAAATTACTCGACTTTTCGTTCCGAAATTAGTACATGAAATGCCATTTTTTGTTCAGGTCGACGAAAAAAATATATTTATATACATATTCAAAACAAGATGTGATATAAATCATTTTCAATCTTCTGTTCCAGCGGTATCTGGTGGAGGGGTTAGGGTAACAGGTTCTCTCACAAGTGCCAGCAATTTCTCTAACTTCATACATTGCAGAGTGAATTGGTCGAGGTATTGTTGTTTTTTTGGCGGCTTACACATTATTCTTAGATTGGGTGACAATTTCAGTGTTGTAACACATCCCCTGAAAATTTCAAAAATAATATTTATATGTAGGGTGTAAGACTAACTGCGAAGAAATTGACGGGTGCGGCTTCTTGTCCAAAAATCGAGGGCCTTTCAATTATTTCATTTTGAACAGTCCTCGCCAAGATACAGTTTCCTAAAGATGGCGTCTGTATTTCAACAGTGTATTCTTTACACTAAGCCAAGAGCTGATATAGTAGCTGAAAGCTTAGATGCAGATGCAGCACACTAGCATTTTGTGGCCTTTACTGAGCAGTATACAGGGCGTCAAGATACAAGCAATATCTCGGCTCTCAGACAGGATAGAAAGTATGCTTTCGAATGTCAGAAAAATATTGCTGTATTACTGAATATTATCTTCTCATTTCAGCTGTGACATCATAATCTATTGTCGTTCAACTTCAACACCCTGTATGTTGATGTCACAATGAAATGTGGTCCAGAAATGAATCTCTTTTTATACCTAAGTGTGGCCTGATACTCACTTGTCGTCACCCACTATTATTATCGGCAACTTATAATTGAACGCTAGCCTAGAAAGCTTATTTCTTCTCTTGGAGACAACGGCTTGTTCGCATATCGGCTTGTACTTGTTCACATTTATGTCGAAAACGAATACTTTCCCAATAGTAGTCACCGATGCGAAAACTGTCGAAGAATATGGCGCCCACTTCACATCCATCACTGCAGCACCGACATCGAAAACGAACAGAGGCTCTCTGAAAAAAAAAATTAAAATTTTTCAAAAAACCTTTTCGATTTCAGTCGAAAAAAGAGCCATTATTTCCAGATGAAACAATATTTTTGATTGAAATTTAAATAAGAGATAGTATCGAGTTGTTATTCAGTTATATTTTTCTCCTTCAGACTGTTTATTATTACAAAAAAATACACCAATATCATTTTTTCTTTTTTTCAGGCTTTTTTATGTCGGAAACTAATAGCTAATACTCGATAAAATTTGGAACAAAAACATGAATCAAGATACCTGTAACTCTCAGGGAGAGCGCCAACCAAAGTAGCGTAGTATTGACATGGCACATACATGACAAAGGAGATGCAAAATTTTCAATTATCGCACATCTGAGTGAAGTGACAATTTTCGTGAAATACATAGACATAGAGACATGGACTGAGCAATGCCAGCATGAAATTGGCTATTTATTAGAAAGAGAGAAAAGCTCGTCGGGACATTACCTTTCTCTTTTTTGTTCACATAGAGGTGAGTGTAGACCAATCAAAATTCTAGAAAAAGACAACTGTATTCCCGACAAGTTTTTCTCTCTGTCACTTTTTTTGACCGTATTTCATGCATAGATATAAAGGGAAGGCACAGTCCATGTCTCTATGTCTATGGTGAAATATGACATTCTCAGTTCATATCTGAAAATTATCCATCCCCTTTGTCATGTATGTGCCATGTCAGTGCTACGATACTTTGGTCATCGCTCCCACATAGATCTAATTGATTCATTTTTAATTCTCGAAATTCACGATGAACATTTAATATTTCGAAGAATGTAGACCATTGATCTGGAATCAGCTGATACTTACTGGAATAAATGAGATATATTCAGAAATTGTTCTACTCACTCTCTTCGGTGTTCCCAGATCTTGATTCTCCAGTCTGCACTGCAAGAAGCGAATATGGTATCGTTATATCTGTTGAAGTCGATTCTGTAAATGGGCATGTGATGTGCTTCGTACACGAACAGGTAGACGGAACTGTAGGCAGTGCTACATTCATATATCGATCCAGTTTCAGTGCCCACCAGGTATATCAACGGATCCTTTGGGTGGAATGCGACACAACAGGCGGATCCTGTTGATCAAAAGAAAAGGAGATCAATCAGATTCGAGTATTAAGCCTTGCAGCAAAATATGTTGCTATTTTTTCAGTAGGTATATTATCAGTTATCACAGAAATTTTTTTCATGAGAAGCAAATTTCAATTTATTGTTCGATATTATGTATGTTTTAGATTGTAGATTTGCGACCTTTAAATCTGTTGTACCCCGCATATAAGAGCTATCTCAGCAAACCAACATGTTACATGTATGCTGGTGCTACATAACATTACAAGAACATTCGAAACATAACTGCATAACTGTATAAATAAAGGTTCCATATACATAACATTCTCATTTCACATGATACATATCACACCCCAGGTGACCAGTAACATATCTGTTATGTTTACCTACTTGGGAGGTCTAATATGGAACTTTGTTATTTTTCTGTAACCATTACCTGTCTGATACAATATTTGAGATGTGCCTGTGTAAACCTTAGAATATAGAATAATATAGAATATATTCTATGTTCTAAGGTGTAAACATAGCAAAGGAACAATTAAAATTTTTTTTTACCTATGCCCACATAGTAGTGAACTGTTGATAAAGTTTTTTATGGAATGCATCGAAGTGCAAAGACCTGTTCTAATTTATATTGGCGAATAGTACTCAGCATGATGTGATATATTCTTTCTAGTGCTATTACTTTGTACACCAATCGTTTATCATCAATTTTTTTATCTGCAATTTAATTATGTTTTTGATCATGAGAACGTATGTGAGATGTTTTAGCATTTTCGTTTTAACAAGTTCTCAAGAACTACTGTTTTTCATATCACATAAGTACAACATATAGATCACATTCGGATCAAATATGTGCCTGATCCATATTTGAACTATTCATGCTCTCTTCAGAAAGGAGATATCTTTCTTCTTTGAAGCGAATATAGGAGCATAGCTTCCATATAACTGTTCTATATTTGTGCTCTGAATGCTACATTTAGGTTAAAAACAAGGAACACTAGATATGTTTCTGCCATATAACTGCTCTGTAGGGTCCTTTCGTTTGCATAAAAAGTGTAGCACTTTTCTACACTCGATTTGATTCACACCAGTGTAAAGGAAGTGTAGTTTATCTATTCAATCAGCAAACAAATACTAAAATCGAGTGTAGAAAAGTGCTACACTTTTTATGCAAACAAAAGGACCTAATGTGGTCATCTGGTTCACTAGTTGGGAAATGTGTGTGTGTCTCGTTTTGAAGAATCGATCGTTCCTCATCTTCTTCACAATATATATATGTCATTTAGTGACATTGTGACGTTAGTTTCCTCTTTTGTATGATCTCCTGTAATCTAGCTGCTGAAGGAATAAAAGTGATCATTTCGCAAAAAGCTTGAAATTGAAGCCTTTTGACCTTTCTGATGATATCCTTACATTAATGAGCAGGGTTCTCAGGGTACTTCTTGAAATTAGCGTTTTATTTATTTATTCACAAAGAAACACAAACGGGTAATCCAATACCCAAAACAGTTTGTTTGAAGAGTCGAGGTTTGCTCCTTACTTGTTCTCACTTTCGAGAGTGGACAACTGGGGTAAAGAAAAATCTATTTTTGCCACATTCACCCGCTTTTTTTCGCATTTTCACTGATGGGGATTAAATGCTATTTCATATTATAACAAAGTCCCCGACTCGAAGTTATTTTCGCGAACTTCTCAAGGGAATTGGACCTGATCACAAGCTCTGAACCCCACGTCTTTAAATAATATCGACCTCAACGTTTCAAGAAATGATTTTTCATGAGCAACACACTCGAAAATTAATAGGATTTTCAATAAATAATTCAGAAAGAGGAAATGAAAGGCAAAATTGAGTTCAAAATGCAGCAGGAAAAAGGCAATGGTTTATAGATCTGCGTATGAGTGATCAAGATCATCATTGTTTTCGATACTTGACAATTACTCTGTAATATCTAAAAAAATACAAACAAATATGAAATGCTGGATATGAAAGGATACATATATGTCCAGTCATATCCAAAAAACTCTCTATAATCTAAAATTACCTACTAGCGAAACTTTAAAACTGTGGCTGAACAGGAAGTTGACTTCTTTATATGTAGTATCAACTATCTTGGGAGTCCACCTTATACCTGAATGGAAATAAATTTGTTGCTATTTATAAGAGAAAATACCCACCTCTCATCCTCATCAGTGTACCGTCAGGTCCAGTAACTGGATCCATTGGCAAATACAGCGTGAACACTGTCGTATGAGCCAGGTCACTCTGCATTAAGACCCAATTATTGATCCTCCCATCAGAAGCGATCGAGAAGAAATTCAACTCACCATCTGGAAGATCTGGCGCCCATTTAACCTATCAAGGGAGAAAAAGCCAAATCAGTTTAATTTGACGTATGATTTATGCGATAGAGTTTCTAATATATCCTCTTCTCTTATACGAACTATACAAGGTTTCAATTCAAAGGTAGCTTGTATAAATAAAAAGCAAATCCTGAGCAAGAAAGTCACACAAAAAGTTTTAAGAGTTTTTCTTCACTTCATGGATAGAAACAGCTATATCCATAAGAATATGAGAGATGCTTCTTCAACATAAGGGTCCTGTGGTGATCCTCAGAGAAAAGGAGGACTGGACCTGGTCGGAAGAACATTGAGCAAGATTTTGAAAATTGTCAACTTCAATGTGGTAGAGTTTTTCATTTCAGTCAGCCGAAATTATTAGGAGATTCTTATATTATTGTGTACGATGAAGTTTCTTAAATTGTTACCTTATAACGTGACAGGACATGCTCACCTCCCACACAATGCCTCTATGTTTATTAGTCACGATATTGCTGGTGTAAACTGGTTCTTTACAAGTTTGCTGTATGTTGTAGACAAACACACTGCCATCTATCAAACCCACAGCCAACATATATGGAAACTTGGGATGGGAACTGACGCACATCGCAGCACAATGGGTTATGCAAATGTAGTCGGGAAAAGATGGATTCTTCAAGGTATACACGCATATCGCTCCTTCCTTAACTGGCTTGACGAAGTCAACTGAAAATTAATCAACTCGTCAGTGTCAGTGTAAAAGCTGTATTTCGACTCCTGTGTGTTTTTTTTTTGAGTTGAAATCATGAAAGGACATCTGGACCAGTTGCATTAACGGTGCCAACGTTCATACTTACGGTAACCAAAAGTTACAGCAAACAGATCGTAGTAATAGGGATTCCATTCTATTTCTGTCACCGTGTTCTTTCTAACTTTGTCGTAGGTAAATTTCCATAACGGCAACAATGTACCTTCTTCTTCGCGAAACTCATCTGCTGGATCTTCCCAATACCTATAATCTAAAAATTTTCAATGAATGCCTCCAATATATTCATCGTTCAACTGACCTTTAGCTATATCGTAAAATGTATTCTGGTTGATCATCCTCTCTAACACCTTCCAAGCTTCAGCGATACGCATCTTCACTGCCTCGCTTATCTGGGCTTTTCCGGGCTTCTTTTTAACCGGTTTTGGCTTGGTGGCTACGACAGCCTTCTCCTTATCCCTTCTCTCCTTTTCTAATTCTTTTTCCAGCTCTTGAGCCTCGTAGTCTTTCTGATAAGCATCGTATATCACCCATTGGAGAACAAGGCCAGAAAAATTAGCTCTAGGAGGTGGGATAGTCTGTATTTCTTGACTCTGAAAATTTTCCCTATAGAAACTACCAAATAAATCCAAAACTCTCCTTGAAAATACAATATAAATTTTGATTGCTAGCACAATTCGACATTTTGTTAAATGATTAAGACAACCGGCAGGCACAACAATGTTAAAAAAAGAGTTTTGTGGAATATTTACACGGTTGGCAAGAATTGCCATGCATTGCATGCATGGCAATAAAGTGGCTAAAGTGATAGGAGCGTCATCTGTGTTTCAAATGTGTTCTTAAGGCCATAAGACTGGTTTAAATATCAATTCGAGGGACATTTGCAGAAACATATGAAATATTTTGAGATTTCAGATGGCCATTTCGATCAAAGAGGTTTTGTATGTTTTGATTCTCGTATCACCTTTTGTTTATCAATCAAGCACGTTCTAGTTGCTGATTATTGAAATTTTTGTCTAATTTCTTGGCGATAACCTAGTGTATGGTGAAAAACTGTAGATTAAATAAAACGAATCTCACTGAGGAAAATGGAAATGTAAGTATTAAAACTGGTAACATGTGGCTATTGATTTTCATTTTCAGTGCTATAAAGTGGATAAAAATAAATAAATAAATATATAAGATTTTATTGATTTCGTTTTGGGTATCGAGTGTTGTTTGGAAAGTCAAAGTTTTATGGAACCTGCTGTGAGTGTTTTGTTGATTCATTAATCAATTTATATATTGTCGTGTTACTGTCGTGCTAATATGCAGGTCTTATTGTATACCTCAGTGAAGTTTTTTTAATTGAGGTTCTGAAAATTCTGTAAATAATGTAAAAATGTGTATGCTATGATGGTATATTGGATATCGGTTCATGTTAATTTCTGATATGAGGTGTAAAAATGCAACTAAGTTTATTGATTCAAAACAACATATTGAACAAAAATAACACCTTCGACGTATATAGCAGATCACCATATACTATTGTGTCGTAGTCAAAGTTCTATTCGTTGTCCATACTTTCAAAATTTTTGAATTTTTTATAAATTACAAATAAGAATATACCACATACGACAGCGTGTTTCATTGATATCGATTGATTGCAAACAATTTTCAGATGAAAACTAACATTCGAGCACAGAACAAAACCATACTTTTGTTTTGTCGCTCAGGATGTATGTTTGGTCTAAACAAAGTCGATATTAAAAATCCATACAAGGAATAGAATTCGAATTTCGCGCAACTTAATTATAAAACAGAGAACTGTTGTAAAACTGTTTTTCTGCATTGACAGTACGTTTTCAGCGCCATCTCATTGTCAAATGTGTTTTCACTGATCAAAATGTAGTAGGTTTTTAGTACTAAACTTATGAGGGCGTTTCCTATCTTTCTACCTTATATCTAATATTTGTGAACAATGGCTTGTCTTTTTCGTATCACTGAAAGTTTTTACGATTTCAATGGACTAGGTATATATACCGATGAGGTAGATGATGGCTCACTTGAAATAATACAAACACAATCAACTTTTGAATGGGGGTTATTATTAAGTGTTCAATCGAAAAAAAAGCGATCACTCCTAGACCAAAAACACCATGGCAAAGATTATAGAGGAGAAAGATGGGAAATAAAGCTACTAAAGTGATGCGAACGCCATCTGTGTTTAAAATGTGTTACTAAAAAACTAAAACTGGATGACACTACATTAATTTGAGTACTGAAGGCATTTCTAATAACGAGGGTGATACTCCACCAAGATTTTTGACGCAGAGATGATATTCCTTCCAATGCAATTGAAAAACAAGTTATGTACCTATGATTATTTATTTTTTTTCTTCAGTCATCATCAAGTCTTGGAAATGAGTTTGGATGAAGGCTTCATTATTCACTTTTTTTCTCGTTTTCTGCTCTGTTTCTTTGTTTCAGATATTATTTCGAAATGGAAGGAGGATGAAGAATTTTTTATGTCAATGGAAAGGAAGCCCTTCAGTATTAAAAGCTTATTCTGTAAACAAATTTGTCATCACTACACTACTCACGGGTAGACAGGGTTTTTTTACTGAGGTTTTTTCCCTAAGCTCTTGTATCATACTCCGAATTGTATGGTGCCACGTTACACTAACCTTTGCTAAAACTCATACATCTGCTATATTGTTTGATAACTAAAAATGTATTGCTGACATTCAAAAGAATATATATATATATATATTGTTACGAGACCGTTTCCCACAAGAAGTACGGAATTGCATCGAAACCCGAAACCCAGGATTCCTGGAAGACGACACAAGGCGTGACCACCGATTGTGACTCTTTTCCGTTTTCATAATTCGAATAATAAATAGTCAGTTGATGTCTAGCGTTAGATAGATTCACTTGCTTGTTCCTTGTACAAATAAAAACGATATCCTTTCTATCGAGTTGTCCTTTAATTATAATTGGCAACCCTAAAAAGAAATAAGTTCTTTTTAAAAATAGACATTTGGATACGTTATTCATAACTGGCGCTGCGAACAGGATATCGCAACGGGGTTTTAGTGAAAAGAAAAAAACTAAAATCAGTTTCCATAAGTGAATACGGACTCGTCCGGCCAGGCTGTTCGAAGAGTGTTCGAGGAACTCCCGGTGACTATCAAGTCTTTATGCGGTATCACCAAGAAACTACATCGAACCAGCAGAGAATCAATTTTACCCACTTCATCCAGAAGGAAGACCATCAACTCGATCCACTTCGATTAAGAAGAAGGAACTACACACTCTAGGATGCATATCTTGGTGATGTAAGTCCATCAATCTCTTTCCTTAAACCCAGAATCCCAAAGTTCAAATGACAGATACCGATTCTTCAGGCGTACTAGAAGTTATCGCTGAAGATTCAGAATTATTAGAATTAGGAACAAACTTTTTGAATAACCAATCAGAATTAGAAACAAATTTTTCGAACAATCAATCAATTAGAAATAGAAGATTCCAACCATATCCTTCAAGAAGAAATTTTGAAAACCTCGAAATGAATAACCAAACTTCTTCTAACCCACCTGTAGTTGACGCAATGTCAAGACAAGATATACAATTGCTTTTGAACTCAATACCTGAATTTTCTCCAAGTCAAAATTTATCAATATTTATCAATGAAATAGACAACCTTTTTATACATCTCCAAGGAAGGTTAACTCCAGATCTTACTTACGCCTTGAATTTCACAATAAGATCAAAAATTAAAGGAGAAGCGAGAGATTTCATTTCTTTTCAAAATGCTACGGATTGGATGACTATCAGACGATCATTATTGCAAAGATACGGAGATCAACGAAATGAAGACCTATTGATTTCTGCATTAACACAATCCGTTCAGAAAAAGAACGAAAATTATTTCGAATTTTACAGTAGAATTTCAAAGAACTTGAATGACCTTTTACAATACCTAACACTCAATACACAAGATCCAAATTACTTGCTCTACAAAAAACAAGATGTAGAAAAATTAGCCCTCAAAACTTTCCAAATTGGACTCTTAGAACCATATCGGTCATATTTAAGCAATTTCGAATCTAAAACTCTTGAAGAATGTATAAACAGATGCAAATTTTACGATAATAGAAAGCAAGAGTGGAAATATTGTGAATTCTTAAGAAAAACTCAGGATAGTGATAAAAAACCAATTTATCGGCAACAAAATAGTAGTTCTAATAGAGAGAATCTATTTGTTACTCAAAAACCTACTTTCAGTCAGCAAAATTATAATAATACCCCTACTTTCAGTCAGCAAAATTATAATAATACTCCTGCACGAATTCCTAATGAAAAAGGATTTCCATACCCCATTAATCAACCGATTACTAATAATCCAAAATTTCCAACAAATCGACAAGTTTTCGGGACAAAACCAGGATCAAGTTTTCATAAGATTCAACCAAAGTCTACGCCCATGTCTATTAGCACAAGAAATACTTTCAAACAACCGGTAACACCCATGTCTATCTCCACCAGAAGAACGGGAATTCAACAGAAACCCAATTTCATCTCAGAAGAACTATTTAATGTTCAATCGGAGAATTGTAATTCAGACGAAAATATGACAGAATATTTCCCGGAAAATGCGGAAAATGAATTCGTTAACCCTCAAGAAGAGTTTGAAGAAAATTATGAAGATGAAAATTTTCAGTCATGTGCCCTAGAAACAAACAATACTTAGACTTGAATTGTGTTAAGATTAAGTCAAAATTGCCCTATATTTACCTCCCAGAAGTAAATTTAAGAATTCTTATTGATTCAGGTGCAACAAATTCAGTAATTAATAAAAAACCAGCTTATGAAAAATTTTTCAATTTCCTTTTCAAAGAACCATTCAGTGTTTCTGGCTTAGGAAATACTATTGAATCAGATGACAATTTACATATCCCCATTTTATACGAATTAGGGATCTATGAAAACATTCACTTACATGTAGTTGATTGGCATAAAAAATTCGACGCATTATTAGGAACTTCCGATTTACAAAGACTAGGAGCAAAAATCGATTATCAAACACACACTTTAGAAATTAACGGCTTAAAAATCCCTTTCAATCTCGAATATTCCAATTCCAAAATTAAACCTAGAAAATTCACTGCGAAAAATCATGTCAAAATACCAGTTACTATCGAAAATGGCGATGTTATTATACCAGAGCTGAACTTCAAAGAATTTTCAACCCCAGAATGTATTGCCCACGCGAAAGACGGATTATGTTGTATACCAATCCCTCAACCAATAAAAAGTACCGAAATAAATTTCTCAGAAAGAATACCTGTTCAATCTTTATTCGAAGCGGAAATATCAGAACCAACCGCGGAAAATCGAAATTTTAAATTTTCCAAACATATAAGAACTGAACACATGAATTCGGAAGAAAAGAGAGAAATCCTAAAACTTTGCAGTAAATTCAGAAATATTTTTTATAATGAAAATTGTGATCTTTCATTCAGTAACACAGTCAAACACAAAATCAGAACAAAAGATGAAGAACCCGTTTACGTGAAGTCCTTCAGACACCCTCATAGTATGAAAGGAATTATCCAAGAACAGATACAAAAATTGCTTGATGATAAAATTATACGACCATCAATTTCACCCTATAGTGCCCCCGTATGGATCGTCAATAAAAAAAAAGACGCATCCGGCGAAAAAAAGTATCGAATGGTAATCGACTATCGTCGTTTGAATGAAAAAACGGTAGAAGACAAGTATCCCCTACCCCGAATTGAAGAAATCTTAGACAATTTAGGAAAAAGTTGTTATTTTTCAACATTGGACATGGCCAAAGCATTCCACCAAATTGAAATGGACCCAGATTCCATAGAAAAAACGGCCTTCACAGTAAACAACGGACACTATGAATACGTACGTATGCCCTACGGCTTGAAAAACGGACCAAGTACTTTTCAAAGAGTCATGGATGATGTATTCAAAAAGTATCTCCACATATTTTGTTTTGTGTACATGGACGATATTGTAATATTTTCCAAATCTTTACAAGAACACATCTATCATTTAAAATTAATTTTCCAAAGACTAAAAGAATTCAATCTCAAAATCGAACTAAATAAATGCGAATTTTTAAGTAAAAATGTTGAATTTTTGGGACATGTAATAACTCCCGACGGAATAGCACCGAATCCTTCCAAACTGAAAGCGATCGAAAACTACCCAATACCTCGGAATACGAAAGAAATAAAATCATTCTTAGGATTGATAGGTTACTATCGCCGATTCATCAAAAATTTTGCTCATATCGTTTCACCAATGACAAAGTGCTTGAAAAAAGGCGCAAAGGTAAAACCTGAAGATCCAGATTACGTATCATCATTTCAGTTGTGTAAAGAACTAAATTCAGAAAATAATCAAAATATCCTCAACAATTCCGAAAATCGAAACGAAGATAACGATTCCGGTAATACTATTCATTCAACCCAAGACGACAACGGGAAAGCAATACCCATTACAGATTCCCCAGTCAATATTTACCCAAATAGAATAATTCTTAATATCGGAGAACAGTACAATTTAAAATACACGAAACCTTTTGGAAAAAATACGTATAATGTTACTATCAAACTGAATTCTATAGAAAATGATTTGACTACACTTTTCAGAGAAGTTTTCAGACCCACTGAAACCTACGGAATTTTTTTCAGAGACAAAAATTTAAGACTTCCTTTTATTCGATTTTGTAAAGAATCTTTCAACTACTCAGTTAAACTCTACATAAGTAACCTGTATTTATTAGATGTAGAACGAGAAGAAAATCAAAACGAAATAATCTCAGAATATCATGACAAAAATCATAACGGAATATCAGAAACTTTTAACCAACTCTCTAAGAAGTATTATTGGCCTAAAATGAAAAATAAAATTACCTCGTTCATAAATAAATGTGAGCTCTGTCTTCGTTCAAAATACGAGAGACAACCTTATAAACTAAAATTTTCAGGACCACTTCTGGCAAAACGACCTTTTGAAGTTATACACATAGACACATTCTCATTCCAAAACTCAAAATTTTTAACGATTATTGACTTATTTTCTAAATATGCCCAATCTTAAGTAGTAAAGGATGGCACTGCCCTTACTATTCTGAATAAACTACGTCACTACTTTTCACATCATAACATACCTCAGAAAATCGTATGTGATGAAGGAAAAGAATTCCATAATAAAACCTTCATAGAATTTTGCAAATTGAATAAAATTGATTTACATTTCACAACAGTAAATAATCCAAGTTCTAATTCCCCAATTGAGAGATTTCACTCTACAATCTTGGAAAAATTAAGAATTTTAAAATTGAAGAACCCTAACGAAAACCCTTCAAATTTAATGATCTCAGCTACACTTATTTACAATCAATCAATTCATTCAGCCACCGGCTACTCACCATTCTATTTACTTTATGGTCCTTATGACAAACTGCCTGAATTCGACCTCAATATGACGGTTTACGAACAATACAACGAAAAAAGAAAACAAGAAATTTTACCATTTTTAGATCAAGTTTACGAGAAAAATAAGGAAAAATCTCAAAAGAAATTAGATAAATTAAATGAAAACCGAAATGACCCTCCAAACTTGAAACAAAAAGAAGTTTTTGTAGAAAGAGGAAGACCTAGAAAAACTGATCCTCCTTTCGAAAAAATCATTGTTGAACAACAGCAACAAAATAAAATCAGCGGTTTAACCGAAAAATCTCGAGAAACTACCGCAAATATTAATAAAGTCAAGAAATTAAGGAAAAACGTTTTCTCTTTTCAGAATTCCAATAATGCTGATGCAGACCCAAACCAACCAGGCCCTTCAGGTCACCAAAATAATCAATAACGGATACTTCGAAGAAAACTTGCGTAATGCAAAAATTTTAGATCACTATCACAAATTTCTTTTCTTGATTGACATCTCTTATTTAAGAAACAGTTACAAACAGCTAAGAAACAGTTTTAATAAATTACATGAACATGATACTTTAAGTACATCCACTCATGAAATATGTCTTGAATTTCAAACAAATCTCAATCAAGTTGAACAAATTTTGAATAAATTTAGTGGCAACTACAAAGTTAAGAGAGGTTTGGTGAATTTCATTGGAAAAGGTATAAAATTTATCACTGGAAATTTAGACGATGATGACTTGAATACCATAAATGAAAATTTAGAACGACTTCATCAAAATACAAATAATGAAATTGAAAGAATTGATAAATTAACATCATTTGCCAATCACTTGTCTAAAAGATATTCAGAAGATGTGGCTTTGTTAAATGAAAATATTTTGAAAACTCAGTCATTATTTGACAAAATAAAATCTAATGAAGAATTCACGATTAGGACACAAAATCTTATATTTCAATCGAAAGTATTACTCAACTATCTACTTATGATAGAAAGAACAATAAGTTTTGCAATATTTGAAATACCGAACCTAGAACTTTTCAAAGTTGAAGAACTCCATTCTATTGAACAATATCTTGAGAAAATTTATAAACCACAAGAGCTTTCATCAATTAATAATGCTCATCTTTACAAATTATTAGAATTTTCAAAAATATCTGTCATAGGAACAGACAAATCCTTAACATTCCTATTAAAAATCCCTATTCTTAAGCAATTCATTGCAAATTACTCCCAAGTGTACCCAGTACCCAATCATCAAGATATTGC
This sequence comes from Coccinella septempunctata, assembly GCF_907165205.1. Taxonomy (NCBI): domain Eukaryota; kingdom Metazoa; phylum Arthropoda; class Insecta; order Coleoptera; family Coccinellidae; genus Coccinella; species Coccinella septempunctata. The sequence continues at coordinate 3,135,480 of NC_058190.1, read as the reverse complement.
GATAATACCACCAAAGAAGTATTTGATTAAGATCAAAAATGAGGAATATTGGACCGACGAAGCCTGCCGATCAATAAGCAACTCCTTAGTACTCTGTCTTCAAGCGCCAACAAAAGAAGCCTGTACCCTGACAAAGCCTCAACTGTGCCAAACTTCTTTGTCAATAAACAACTTTAAGATTACCCACGTACTGAAAAACAAACAATTGTTGACCATCTTCAAGAAAACCCAAGAAGTAATAGAAGATTGTCATGGAATCATAATGAAGAAATCCATTCAAGGAGCCAATTTGCTCAGTTCCGACTGCAAAATCATAATTGAAAATTCTATATTCGACAACACAGTACCAATTTACAATATCACATTCAGAAACATTTCAAAAATTACATTGAAATTCAACCACAAAATCGAATTCCATTTGAAACATTTGAGAGAGCCAACCTCCATTATTCAAGAAGCTGAGAAACTCCGAGATGAACCCATGTATCTACATCCGGTCATTCACATGACACATTATGCCCTAAGTGGAATATTACTTTGTCTCATGGTTCTAGGAATAATTGCTATCTTGTTAAACAAAACGAGAATTCAAGAGCTCCTGTTCAGTCCCAGGAAAATCATCCACCTAGAGATGAGCAACGTTCAAGGCCTTGGTACTGATAACGAGGACGTTCCAGTCTAAGGGGGGAAGTGTTACGAGACCGTTTCCCACAAGAAGTACGGAATTGCATCGAAACCCGAAATCCAGGATTCCTGGAAGACGACACAAGGCGTGACCACCGATTGTGACTCTTTTCCGTTTTCATAATTCGAATAATAAATAGTCAGTTGATGTCTAGCGTTAGATAGATTCACTTGCTTGTTCCTTGTACAAATAAAAACGATATCCTTTCTATCGAGTTGTCCTTTAATTATAATTGGCAACCCTAAAAAGAAATAAGTTCTTTTTAAAAATAGACATTTGGATACGTTATTCATAACTATATATATAAAACACAAAATTTTAAACAGTTTTTCTGTATTATTAAAACGATTTCAGCGCCATCTTATTGTCAAATGTGACAAATACAGGTCAAAATGTAGATGAGGGCGTTTCCTATCTTTCTGTTTTATAATCTTTGAACCATGATATGTAGTCAAACAAAGTCAAAATGGAAGATGAAAATGGTAGTATGTATGAAGCACAACACGAGATAAAGAAGTGTTGTGCAAGTAAAGGTTTACTTTAGGTGAGTGGATCATTATATCCTAGATCGTGGAAGTGGTTGAATACTTTTCGTTGATCATTTCAAAAATAATGACTTGATCGTCGGCGAATAAAATTCAATCAGTAATTCGCACAGTATTTGTGAAATTTGTGTCATCAAAGTATATACTCACTCTGACAGGAAGATTGTACGTGAGTGATGCCCTTTCACAGAAGTTAAACTGATTAGTCAATTTCTTCTTTCTTCCTTTGGGAGCTTCTGCGGCTGGCTTTTCTGCCATTTCAACATCATCCTCATCCCCTTCTCCATGCTCTTCCTCCTCCACTTCTTTCGGGGGAGGTGCGGCTTCTTCCTCCTCCTCGTCACCTTCAGGTTTTTCTTCAACTGGTGCTTCTTCCTCTTTAACTTCTTCATGAATTTCTTCAGGAATGGCCTCTTCAATCTCTTCTTCCTCAATACCTTCCCTTGCTTGCGCTCGATACTCTTCAGCTACAAATTAGACAACACCATGACACAATCTCAAAATTTAGTGCCTGTGTACAGATACTTGTTTTGCCTTCCTCATTTCACATATTTAAATGATACTTCTAGGGGAACCATTTCAATGATATTTCGAAAATTTTTAAGGCTTATTTTACGAACTTACGATCGTAGCCCATTTCAATAAGTTGGTTGGTAGCTTCATCAGTGTCGATATGGATTTGTGAACCTTCCAATCTGTATGCTACAACCAGATTGGTCGGTAGGGGAACATCAATGAATTTTCCTTCTTTGTAACTGAATTCGACCAAACCGTCGGGTTTTTGAGGATTGGTCGTGACCAACACTCTAGCCAATATCTCTTTGAGTTCCTGAAATGAAAAATAAAATGTTATTCTTCACTGGCGATTTCAATATTGAATTGATGAAACCAATACTTTATGAAAATCTGCAATTAACCTAAAATCTGAGTTATGTTACATAATTTTCACTAGAATGAATTATTTGACCATAAGACATAACATATGTCGATCTCTGTAATTTCAAAACCATCAGAAGTGTATTACCTCTAAACAAACTCAGCCACAACATTATATCCTGAAAATGCACTAGCCTTGTTATCTTGCAGTTTACGGAGATTAGAAAAACAGTTTTGTTATTGGAAGAACAGATTAGTTTATTCCGATTCAAAAAAAAATTGTTATAAATATTTTATGGTGGTAGCAAATTTGGAGTACGAAATTAGAGTACTGTACAAGTGTACGGCACTACAAGCTTCAACTGGACGCATCGGAAGGATGAATATTAATGAAAACAACAATTCCTGAGGAATTTTTGTTCCAATAATGTGGGTTAGTCATGAACGCAAATTTGGAGGCTTCAGACAGGTAATTCAGCCAAGAATATTCAGTTCATATCGCTTTGAATTTCATACAAAAACCATGTTGAATTTAGATTATGTGTTGAATATACAGCATTCATTTTTGCAGTAAAGATTTTTCCTATGACTCAAAATGAAACATTGTGTATTTCCTGCATAAAATATACGAGGATTGCTATCTAGTTGGCCTAGACCATTTCCATGCATAAAAAATATATTGCGTTACCATACAACGAACAATAAATCTTTAGAAGTGTCAGTGTGAAGTTTGAGGTGAAAAAAGTAAACCAGAGTTAAGCAATAAATTAAAAGAGAGAAGATGTCCACCGAAATTGTGAAAATCGAAAAATTTGAGTATCGAGCCACCCTCAAGTAGCTGTATTTAAAAGTGTTAAGAGGTAAGCAGATTTACGAAGATATGCTCAATACCCTTGGTGATCAATGTCTTTCGTATGCGACCGTGAAAAATTGGACTGCAAGCTTCAAAAGAGGTAATTTTTCCATTGAAGATGATGACCGATCAGAAAGGCCTGTTTCTGTGTCAGTCACCGAATATGTCGATGCAGTTCATCACATGATTTTATCAGACCATCGAATTGGGCTAAAACGGATATCTGATGCACTGAATATTTCATACGAACGCGTTCATCATATAGTTCACGTCAATTTGGACACGAGAAAAATTGCTTCAAAATCCCCAAATGTTTGAATGTTGACCAAAAGCGTGCAAGGGTAGAAGCATCGCGTTCGATCTGTGCTCGATTTGAAAACCATGTAAACTCCTTAAACCGAATTGTTATATCGATGAGTCTTGAGTACATTTCTATGATCCAGAAACAAAGCAACAATCGATGGAATGGTGACACTCTGGTTCTCCAAGACCTAAGAAGTTTCGTGTACAAAAATCTGCTGGAAAAGTTCTTGCTTCAGTTGCCATGGAATAATCATAATTGATTTTTTGCATAAGGGTAGAAGAGTACAAAAAAAAGTTTAAAAGTTCGTGAATTTTCTTTCGACGAGTAGGTAATAAAAGCTGTGGAGGTTTGGTTTGCAGAACAGGAAGAAATATCTTTTTGAAAAGTCTAGAGACGTTACAGGGTCGCTGCAATAAACATATCCAATTGAGAGGAGAATATGTTGAGTAATGAAATATTTTTACATTGAAATTTTGTTTGGTTCTGTAGTATGCTAAGACTTTTTCAATATATCCTCGTAGATACCTACTTTAATCAAAGTCAATTTTTACTTTTCGAAGAATACGACAAAAAACTTTAGAGAAACTCCCTCTGTCGTATCCTTAAACTATACTCACTGCCTCCGGTAATTCCAATTGATCTTTTGGTTTCAACAACTGCTTGGCTTTCCTCCATTCATCAAAATCTGATGTATCTCCTTCGACAGGCTTTGTTGGCGCCTTTCTCTAGTAGTAAGAAGAAAATGAAAAAATTAAGCGATATATATTCTTTCGATAAGAAGCATAACAATTTTTAACATCAAACAATAATTATAGCATGTATATAAGACACAGATTTAGCAAAGCTTAGGTTGTATTGTACACGGTACCATACAATTTGGCGTATGATACAAGAGCTCAGGGAAAAACCACTCTAAGAAATTTTTTTCTCCCTGTCTCGTCACTGTAGTGCATTGTAAGAAATGAAACTGTCTACGAAATAAGCTAAAATCCTTTCCTAAAAGAAAAAGACAATCCGGGGAGTCGTTTTCTAGTTACCTGAAAAGAGTATCTGAAATAGAACAAAGAAAAAAGACGACAAATTTTAGAAATAATAAAATTAAGTTCTCATATGTCAGATTGAACTCAAATTCACAACCCAATTCGAGAAAGATTCGGAAATTGCATGTATAGCCTTAAAACCATCCTGAAATTTATAAATGGGACAATGATAAACCAGATGATTTATGGTTTCTTCTGATTCCCTGCATTCACAACTAGGGCTTTCAACTGAATTTATTCTGAAAAGAATAATATTGCAACACCATAATTTTCTGGGAAGATGAAAACCGAAAATTCATTCGAAGGATCACTAACTAATTCTTGGTTGAAAAAAGTACACGTATGCACGGATGACATGCATTGAAAAGACGATTTTATTAAACAGATTTGATGGTGGATGAGTGAGTCTTAGAGGTGATAATAATGCTGCAAAATTTCATTTCTTTTTCTGTCCCGAGAAAAAAATTGAATGAATTCATAATCAAGAAGTTATCTTTGATGCAAAGTAACTCTTCGACGAAGCGTTTCAGGATATGCCTCCATGAGAAACCTTCTTCTTATTTTGAGGTTCTGAAACTATACTTATATCGAAATTTTTCCCTATTAATACTGGAAGATCTTGTTTATACAAACTCATGTTGAGTGACATGAACGAAAACAAAGTTGGTACTAATAATACAGAATGGAAAAAAAAGTCCAATGGAAACTGAAAAACACTTCGAAAGTTGTGATTCTTCTTCAATAAATAACACGAGATCAATTCAGCAGATACTAAAGACATACAACTGGAGTACGGATTGAACAACAATTTGAAAAAATATACGACAAATGTCCTTGAACATGAAAAATTGCAGAAAATGATTTAAAGTTGAAAGAACGAATCGGTAGAAAAATCAGTTGTTGATTTGGAGGATCAAACCCATTTTTTTGTTATAAAATACTGGAGTGATTTTCCAGTCAATAAAAAAAGGGTGAATTCTAGTTTTTCTCCAAAGGGTACATACCGCAGCAACTTTTTGATTAGATTGTTTTTTATTAACTCCAGGAGCCATCACGAAGGGATTATTATCTCCACAATTATTTCACAGAGCAGGAATCTCCTTATTGCCTTCTGCTCGATGTCTTCAGATATCGATCAAACAACTGTCACAAATGACAACATGGACATAGATAAAATAATTACTATCGGTCTATGAACGTGGGGATGCATAAAAACTTGGAACATGTATTTATGTTCCAAGCATAAAAATGTTTAGCTTGTATCACTGCAATGTTTTTCCAACTTGAATCTGATGATCTATACAGGATGTTTCACGAGTGATTGGCCATAAGCTACTGGTGAATAAGGGTCATCTAGGACTCTCAGAAAAGTTGATTTTTTTTACACAAAGGCCGTTAGTTTAGAAGATATAAGGTGATTCAAGGATATCCGCCACAATTTTCAATATCTATAACATGAGAATAAGTGGTCCGATTTCAATGAAATTTTGTTGGCTTGTTGACTACTAAGTACTCTTCAACATGGCAGATGCAATTTTTAGATTATCAGGAATATCTTCAGAATATTGGGAATTATCTTTTGAATATCAATATCTGTGTTTTCTGGATTGTTACGTGTGTGAGGTGATAGTTAAAGAAAACGATGAGAATGTTACTATGAAATCTCTTGATTTGAGAGCCCTCTTGGCTCCAACATTGCTTGGGTGTATTAAGAAAAAGAATGGTGGAAAACATGACCTGTTTTAGAGCCATGATACCGTCAAACTCCATGTTTCTTTATGAAAATCTCATATGAGGAAGTAAAATGTGGATGAAAACGCAGAGAGCTGTTGCCAGTGGAGTTAATTGGTCAAAATTTGAGAATCTGTATAACGAAAAGAGTTAGTCCGAAATACATACGTCTGGTCCCATTTGACGCAAAAGTTCAAGGTCTACAACATTCATAGTGAGCATTCAATCGATTCAATCGAATTTTACAGAGCTGGTCCTGAATTTAGGGTTTCGCTGCTAGGCAAGTTGATGAGGACATCCAATCAACTCATCATGCTGAAAATTGAATAGAATATATCGACTGGATCCGAAGTTATGGCTTGTGGAAAATATGGACTTTATGAATAAAGCCCCCTATCTACGAGGATGTATTGATATCTAGTTAGCCTAGACCAGTTCCATGCATAAAAAAAATATTGCGTTACCATAGTAACGAACAATAACTCATTAGAAGAGTCAGTGTGAAGTTTGAGGTCAAAAAAGTAAACCAGAGTTACGCAATAAATTAAAAGAAAAGGATCTCCAACGAAATTGTGAAAATCGAAAAATTGGAGTATCGAGCCATCGTTAAGTACCTGTATTTGAAAGGGTTAAGAGGTGAGCAGATTTACGAAGATATGCTTAATACCCTCGGTGATCAATGTCCTTCGCATGCGAACGTGAAAAATTGGACTGCAAGCTTCAAATGAGGTGAATTTTCCATTGAAGATGATGATCGATCGGGAAGGCCAGTTTCTGTGTCAGTCCCCGAAAATATTGATGCAGTTCATGACATGATTTTATCAGACCCTCGAATTGGGCTAAAACAGATATCTGAAGCACTTAATATTTGATACGAACAATTTCATCATATAGTTCACGTCAATTTGGACATGAGGAAATTGCTGCAAAATGGATCCCCAAATGTTTGAATGTTGACCAAAAGCGTGCAAGGGTAGAAGCATCGCGTTCGGTCTGTGCTCTATTTGAAAACAATGTATAGTTCTCAAACAGAATTGTTACTATGGATGAGACTTGAGAACATTTCTACGATCCAAAAACGAAGCAACAATCGATGAAATGGCGACACTCTGTTGTTGGGACTGCCATGGAGTAATCATGATTGATTTTTGGGATAAGGGTAGCACAATAACCGGAGATTACTATAATATTAGAATTACTGACCACTCTACGGGAAAAAGTTAAAGAGAAAAGACACGGAAAGCTATCCAAAGGTGTTTTGTTTTTGCAGGACAACGAACCTGCACACAAATCTCATGTTGCTACGCAAAAAAATTCGTGATTTAGGGTTTGAATTAATAAAACATCCCCTTTATTCACCAGATTTGGCTCCATCCTACTATCATCTCTTTCCTCAACTGAAAATAGTTTAAAAGGACGTATTTTCTTCCAACGAGGAGATTATAGAATCTGTGGAGGTCTGGTTTGCAGAGCAAGAAGAAACTGTTTTTTGAAAGGTCTAGAGACGTTGCAGGTTCGCTGTAATAAATGTATCCAATTAAGAGGAGAATATGTTGAATAATAAATTATTTTGACATTGAAATTTTGGTTCTATAGTAGGCTAAGAGTTTTTCAATATATCCTCGTATCTTGTTCAATAGGCATCGTAGACCTCACATCTAAAGGTTATTTTAAATCCTTTTTGTGTCCTCTACCTACAGTTAAGTTATGTACCATGTACACTTAACTACGAAACATCCTGTATAATCGTGATCGGATAAATTTCCAATTGAGTATAGAAAAATATACAGGGTTCATTTGAAAAATGAAGTTGCATATAGTATGTTGTCCAGCCAGTATACATGGTGAGTTTTTGACTCGTACAAATATTTCAACAGTAGATTCTTGAGGTCAAAAAAACACTTTTTTCTCATAACATTTTTTCCGATCCGGCCCTGATTCATACTGAAAAACTCGGTACAAAACGAGCACCCAATTTTCATGTCTCATTGCTAATGTCAAAGTGTCAGACGCCTGCCTAATATGTTTTTTGAGATAAGCAGTATCTATGTGACCAAGTTAGATTGCATATGATCACGAAATCACTCTTTGCTCCAGAAAAGGGCTTCGTTACGCTTTCAATGAGAAGTACCTTTTTGCTTCAAACATTTGAGAGATCTATTTTTTGATTAAGATATCAATTAAATCAGTTACTCAGAAAATAGAAGTGATTTCAAAAGAGAATCACCTATAATCTCTGCCCCTACCAACATAGTTGTGAGCCATTTTATTACCTAACATTCAGTTTATTCAATCTTCCATGAACTGTACCTATTTCATTTGAAATATTAATTCCACCAAATTTTCACAAAGCTATCGCAAATTGATTGTAGATTTTGACCCCTAGAATCATGCCCTGAAATATATGAACGTTGAATCAGAACCCCCTGTATGTAGTTGTTCAAGCCAGGAATTTCGTTAGAATATCAATCTTCTAATTCCCTCAGCCTACTTTGAGATGATTTCATTGAAAGCGCGCTAGAATTCGAAAGGAAGCATAGAGGAAAACACAGAGTGAAACCAGATTTTCCTCCAGTTATCAAGCTACGCCGTCGGTGTAAGGACAACTTATTGATTTTCCACATCCTCGATAGTAAATGTCAGGCGCTATCTAGGTTAGAAACTTGCTTTTGTAAATATACTGCCTTCTCTCACCCTGGAATATTCCCGCTGTGTGCTACCTTTGTGATTATTTTGCACGTCAACCAATCAATGTTGGAGGCAATTCGCGAATTTCTTATGGTTTTCGTAGCTCTACTATGTGAGAAAATATTGCTGGTACATTCCTGAATCAACTGAATATATTCGAGTAGTATAATGGAAGATAGTGGCATAGAGGATGGTGGTGATCAGAATGGGGATAACTTGAAAAATGCAAGTATCAATGTAGTAAAATTGAGTAAGGTTAAAATGTAGCAGCAATAATTTTAGTCAACATGTATAATTGAACGTTGTTCGTCAAAATATTTCATTGCCGTATGTTTATTTTCGTGAAGGATTGTGATTTTTATATGATAATAATATTGAGAGCTGTTTTCGTTTTACTTTTTGTGATTCGACAATTAAGTATCTATTATGGACTCCATGAACTCATATATGCAGGGTGTTTTCAAAGGTGAGGGAAAAAAAGTAGAACTCATCAAATAAGTCGTTTAACCAAACATTTTCCATATAAAATATCTAACATGGCTGATATATAACCTCTAGAAGTTCGACAAAATTTCATTGGATTTCAAGTACGGGACTGTGGAAGGTGACACCGGCATCGCAAAAACAAAACAAAACATAAACATATGGCTGGAAAATGAATCAATGAATGGTTCAGTACCAAGTTAACCGGATTAGACGAATCAGTTCACTTTTGAGAGAATCATAATTGTTGTATCGTGCAATTTAGGGTGAAATAAAATGTAGAAAATCGAGGCAGTTTTTTTAAAGTGCGTATGTTAGTTAGGTGGAAAAAGTGCTATGTTGTTTCCCCATTTCATCCCATTTTTACGACGATAGTTGGACTGTTCGAACAAGAAGATTGTGATGCCCATTATGAACAAATCCGTGAATAATTTAAGCGAATTTTATTGGTGAGATTTTGTATTATTCTATTTTTAACACTTGTGCCCTAAGTCTCTTCTGTCAGTTGGTAGTTGGTATCGAAATGAGCCATTTCATAAAATCGTGTAAAACGAAACCACATGGTCGAATCAGGAGATAAGTTTTTTTCCACTGCTTTACGATAATTCAAACTATCCAGGGTCGTATTAGGATCTTATTCAGTAATCATTTTCAATTTTGTCATTTTGTAAGTTTTCTATAAGTGATTTTTGGTGAAACGCTTCATTTTGACCATTTCTACCTTCTGTTATAACAAAAAAGCACCTTTAAATACACCCTATATAGCTGCTATGTTGTCCGTTCTGTGTAAAAGTCTCAGCAATTATAGTCCGAGAGCTGGCAGCAAAAACAACTACCTCATAAGTTACCAAAGGTTTGGTTTTGCACTTTGGTTCAACTTTATTACCCAAACTTGAAACCGCCCGTCTGCCGGGCGTGAGTGGTCGCCTTATGGGATAAAAAAAATTGAAAAGATGAGAAAAAATCGACAGCAACTTCCTAATAGTTACCAAGATGAATGTTCGGTCAAAATGGTCTAGGATCTTGACTGAATTGAAATCGTAAGCGTCTGCCAACAGGGGTGGTCGCTATTTCGAAACAGACGCTGTCAAATACAGGGTGGTTCAGATCATAACCAAGAAATTTTATTATTTTTTTTTATTTTTTTAACCGGAAACGGTGCCTCGCTCAGCAAAAAGTCAAGAAACCGAATTTGCTCCAAATTAAATGAGGATTCGAAAAGTAATTTTTATTGTCGGAAAAACCAGTGGCGTATCATTTTTTTATCTGAAAATATTCAGTCTCGCTGCAGTACGGAGGCCACAGGTAGAATAGAAAAGAAATTATATAATGCAAAAAGTGCTCCTTGACGCTCAAAACCTATGTCTCAAATTTCATAAAAATATTTCAAGCAGTGTGAAAGTTATTAATAAAAAACATTTTTTTCTCTATAATTTTAACACCCCGTATCTCGGAGAGGAAACATTTCTCGACATATGTTTATATGACAAACTAGGGCTTATTTTTGATGTAGAATACGTGGTTAAAATTTCTTGGTTATGATCTGAACCACCCTGTATTTGACAGCGTCTGTTTCGAAATAGCGACCACCCCTGTTGGCAGACGCTTACGATTTCAATTCAGTCAAGATCCTAGACCATTTTGACCGAACATTCATCTTGGTAACTATTAGGAAGTTGCTGTCGATTTTTTCTCATCTTTTCAATTTTTTTTATCCCACAAGGCGACCACTCACGCCCGGCAGACGGGCGGTTTCAAGTTTGGGTAATAAACTTGAACCAAAGTGCCAAACCAAACCTTTGGTAACTTATGAGGTAGTTGTTTTTGCTGCCAGCTCTCGGACTATTACGTATTTCATCACAAAGTCGAATCACTTCGGAAAATATTTGACGAACATAATTGACGTAAACGAACTGATAGAAGGCATAGCAAATCTAGTTATTTGTATGGAAAATACAAGAGATCCGTAATTCGAATATATTTATTTTTGCTATAGAAGAAAAATGAATTATTGACACATAATATGCAGTAGCTTGAGGAGAGTTAACGTTGGTATTTTTCTTTGGCTAAAGGTTGAAGACGTTACATCAGCTGTAGATTTCAAAAAAATCAACCCCAAGATGAAATGCATATGATGCATATGGTTGGGAATGGGTATCTCTCGAAGGAATTAACGGATCATTAAAAACTTTACCTTTAAATAAAAATTTCATATAAATCAACGATTATGTTGTCCTCGTTCATATTTATGGCTGTTTATTTTAAATACTTTGATCTTTGATATAATAATAATAATTATTTATTTATAGATCCCTTAGGACATTCACAATGTTTAGGACAAGACAAATGAAAAATTTATTCTACGATGACATTTATCGAAAATCCTGTAGTAACTTTTCGCATTCGTTCACCCTAAAATAAAATGCAGGCACTTTTTTGGCCTCCAAAAAGAAGGAAATTCTTTGTTAACTCGTTTAGATTCAGATGAAACATATAAATTCACTTACATTGAATCATGAATAATGTTTACTACCGTCTGATATATGGTAGATATTAGAATATTTATCAGGGTTGCCTACTATTTGATTGAGCGGACCTGAATTCTAAATAGCACTTCCTGAAACCCTGTCTTTTTTTTTTCAATCAGTTTCGGCATTTTTTTTAAAATTTATTGATATTAGTTGTGTCAACGGCGTTATGATATTAACGACATTTCATGAGTGCCAACCTTACTCCGTTCTAGTTACAAAACTTGAGAAAATTATTTCATGGCCAACCGAGTGCTGAAATGAAAGTGAATGTACTATATATTTGGAATGGTTGTTCTCTCGTACTTTTCAGTATCATAGTGACCACAAGTTTGCGGAAGAAAAGTGTATGCGAAGAAAAAATACTGCGGCCTTCAGAAATCCTGGACTTTTCGTTCGAAAATCAGTACGTAAAATATAATTTTTTGTTCGCCTATGTAATACATGGAATATCAAACTCATTTCAATTTGAAATCATCGCCGATTGAAATATTGTGATTCTGACACAATGGAATTCTTGCTTTTTGATGGAGTTCCTTTAATTTAACAGAATAAGAGAAAGTTAATCAATGAATTCAATAGTTCAAAAGGAATTGGAATAGAAAACTGTGCTACAGGAAAATACGGTTCACGAGTTAGATTAATTAATCTTTCACTCTGTAAATATCACTTGCAGCTCTTTAGCTTGACATTTCAGAGTTGGTGAAAAATCGATTAGCCTGAGGACTTATTTTAGGCGTAATCCATACGAGGCGTCTGATAGTAACTGTACAGGGTGGGCAAATTTCGATGTTTTAGCGCTACAGTTTTTAAATCAGAGGAGATACACAAAATCTGATACCCCATTCTCGTTCTCTTTTTCTGAGAAACTAACAATAGTAGTAGTGATTTTTGGCCACTTTCTTATGTTTTCGAGTTATAAGCAACAAGTGGAAAAATGGCGATATCGAAATAAATTTATATCTCCGCTAATACTGATGATAGAGCTCTGAAATTGAAACATTAGACAGGCACTTTTTTACGTAGAATCCAGTGGCGTGCTCGCCTTTTTAGCATTTTTAGTTACGAAGCTATGACCCAAAGTTATGTTTTTTTGAATGGGAACACTAGTTTTCTGTGCAATTTTTGAAAGCTCAATTTTTACTGATTTCAAAAATATATAACATATGGTTTGTATTAATACAAATAATAGAAAATGGTCAAAAACCTTTTTTTCTCAATATTTCTATGGTTTCAACTTTTGATGAGCATAGAAAAATATATCATCGTATGATTACCAGTGCCTCTTTCTATAAGTCCTTTCATTATTATGAAAATTTATGAAATATATCTTGATTCAAATTTTGTGAAAATTGGTAAAAAGCATAGAAAGAATGACATTGCCAGAAGGAGACTGCTTTTGTTATAGGAAACTCTATTTTTCTGTGCTCGTCAAAAGTTGAAACCATAGAAATATTGGAAAAAAGTGTTTTTCACCATTTTCTATTACATATTTATATTGATACAAACCATATGATGATATATATTTTTGAAATCAGAAAAAATTAAGCTTTCAAAAAATTGCACAGAAAACTAGTGTTCCCATTTAAAAAAACATAACTTTGGGTCATAGCTTCGTAATTGAAAATCCTGCTGAAAAGGCGAGCACGCCACTGGATTCTACGTAAAAAAGTGCCTGTCTAATGTTTCAATTTCAGAGCTCTATCATCAGTATTAGCGGAGATATAAATTTATTTCGATATCGCCATTTTTCCACTTGTTGCTTATAACTCGAAAACAAAAGAAAGTGGCCAAAAATCACTACTACTATTGTAAGTTTCTCAGAAAAAGAGAACGAGAATGCGGTATCAGATTTTGTCTACCTCCTCTGGTTTAAAAGCTGTAGTACTAAAACATCGAAATTTGCCCACCCTGTACATACTCCAATCAGAGATAGAATATGACTACATGCGACTATAAAAAACTAATTTCTGGCTTTCCCCAGAAAGATACAGGGTGATTTTCGAGATTCAGGATTGAAAAAATGTTTTTGTCAATTCTCCAACTGATCCAGAAAATATAGGTTTTGATATTCGAAAAATGAATTTCAATAAATCAATGAATCTAATGGCATTTTGCTACATAAAAATAACTTTTCGGAAAGGCCTAGATGACCCTCATTTACAATGGCTATGGCTTTGGTCGTGAAACACCCTATATAAGCGGAAACGTCACAACATTGACGATACCTAAGTCAGATAGATCAAAAGCGTAAACCCTAAAACCCAAATTTCCAGAACAATCCTATGATCCATTCTCCGAAAACGTCTAATATTTCACCCATCGTGAGACATCCTGTATATCATCCGTATAACTTTTCGAAGATGAATAAACTTTTTTCTTCATTTCAGAGTGGGACAAGCAGTGGGAGGTCCAGCATTGGCCATTCTCCAACAGCGCCGAGAATTTCAAGCCTAGATGAATTGATTCAAATCCTCGGTGATAAGGATAACACAAATCAAAAACAACCAGAGACACTCCACGATGATACAGCCACCAAATTGAACCTTATACCCATAGATAGGTTGCAGATTCCCGGGTCACGTGAAAAACAACCACTTGTACAATGGGAAAGTGATGACAGGTTAGTATGTGAATTTTTCTGATGAAGGGATATGAAGAGTGTGTACCTAGGTACACACAATCCAATATTTTTGAGTGTCTATATATAACGATGTCCAAAATCCTTGTCGAAAATATGAATGAGAAATAAAGGAATACGCTTCTGTAAGTCAGAAGCTTTTATGATCCTGTTCAAATACATGACCAAAGCGAATCATCATCATTGCTGTATCCCGTTACCGAGAATAAATCTACAAAAAGACTCAAAAACAAAACTATCCGTGCGATCAAACTTATAATTCCTTAGGGCTACTGGCGACTGTGTGCCCTCCTGTGACTGTAGAGACCCAACCGTGACCTACAGATCCTTCCACACTCCGGGCATGGATAGTCCTCAACCAGATCTGGCCATCGCTGTATTTCTCTCGAGTCTACATTATAACTGCCGACCAAAGACCTGAACTGTGATCTGTCTAACGCTAGTTGTTCCCAGTTATTATTGGCATTTACTGATTTTAGGGATTGATGTAGTGTGTCCTTAAACCGCTTGTACTGGCCTCGTGGTTTCCGAGCTCCCTTTGTGAATTCGCCACACAGAGCTATTTTGGGGAGTTTTGTGTCTTGCATCCTCAGAATGTGGCCGCTTCATCTGAGGCTGGACCTCGTTACTTGTGTCTTGATTGTTGTACAACTCGCGCGCTGCAAGACTTCTACATTCGAAACTTTGTGGAACCATCTGATGTGCATTATTTGTCTTAGATGACGTTTTTGCGTTTGTTCAAGCTGTTCAATATGCCCCTTGTAGGTCCTGTAGCTTCCAGAATGCCCCTGATTTCGAATCGATACGGTTGTGTATTTCCGTTTCTAGCTTAGCCCTAGTATTTATGAAGCTTCCCAAGTATTTGAACTGCTCGACCTGTTCTAGAGTTTCATTCTCCAGGCTAATATCTGTTTTAAAGCTTTCTGGCGGACTTACCAGGATTTTGGTTTTGTCGATATTGAGTCGGAGGCCTGCAGCTACGTATATGTTTATAGGTGTCCGCCATTATCTGTAGATCCTCTGGGCTTCTAGCGATAAGTGCGCAGTCGTCTGCATATTACTGAAGTTCTGTGATAAACCTTGAAAGGGTTTTTGCTGTGAGGCGCTTCAGATTAAACAGGCCTCCAAATCTGAATCGTATTCCAACACCTTTTACGGGCAAACTCATGTCAGCAATTATCGAGACAGCTATGGCGAAAATATTGAACAGTAAGGGCGCCAACACGCAGCCTTGTTTTATTCCAGAGTTGATTAAGAAATGGTCGATTGTAGAGCCATTATGCTGTATTGCTGTATTCTAGCGGTGTTGTTGCTATGAAGGCTTTTCGTGTGCTTCAAGGCGTCTCATGATTTTCCATAGCGCTCTCCGATTCACCAAGTCGAAGGCCCTACTTAAATCGATGAGGGCTGTATACAGGGTGTCCCAGAACTTAACGTCAAGCCGAAACGGGGTGACAGGATTGATTGTAACCATCATAGAAAAATCAGAAAAAAAATCTATCCCATGCAGTTTGAAAATTATGAACATTTAAAAAAAAACCTAAAAATTTGGTCGAAGAGTGTTACCAGTTTTCGGTTATTGTGTTTGATTTTTATTATTTTTGTTCATTTAAGCTTTGAAGTCGTAACCCTAAATAACATTTCTAGAATCACAGTCAAAAATAATGACACAATTGCCCCAAGTTTCTCAGAATTGATACTATTTGTTAAACTATGAATTTAAAATTTTCAAAATTTGTCGACTTTGATAGGCCGTCCTTTAAAAAATATGTACTAGAGTGCCTTGGCAAATGCCATTAAAAGTTGGCGCATTTAATCAGGATTGTAAAATGGTACAATACTTGTTAGTTCCATACTTAAAAAAATTAGAAAAAAAAAAACCTCGAGTAACCCGATTTTTGCTAACCCATTCTACTCAGTCAAAATGTATTTTATTCTTGGTAGGTTCTTAATTTAACGTCAAAATAATGAGAGAGATTATTATTGGACATGTTTGCTAAGAGCGAGCGAGACAGATAGTGACGCTAATAAGTAGATCTTTTTCAAGAAGATGTAGGGCGTGTATTGAGGCTGATGGTAAACAATTTGAACATTTGTTTTAATGAAAAACGTTATTATTCTATCTGACTTTTATTCCAGTAAACCTAAACTATACTATGTCCAGATTTTTCATCATTTTATTAATTTTTCTTACTTTTGTTGACTTTGGTAAAGGTGGCGTCACTATCAGTCTTGCTCGCTCATGGCAAACATGTCCACTACCCATCTTTCTCATCTCTAACAATATTTTTCAATATACATATTATGAAATTTTTTTTTAATCAACGATTCATTGCCTACGTAGGTAATGAATAGTTCCACATTTTCCAGTTCAAATTCAGTTTATTTCGAAATATAAGAAGATTTAAATTTTTTAATTTTCAAATGATTTCTCTATAATCTTGAAGTGATCATATTCGACCCAGAATAAAGTTCCTTTATATCAAACATACAGGTGTTTCTTTTATATCAATTTAATCTCGTCATACTGAATGAATTGATAGTTCGTTAGTTCAGATTTCTCCTCAATTTTGTCAGACACTTCTTTCCGAGAAAATAAAAATATGGAGATAGAGAAATTCTTGAGGTTTCAAACAAAAATAATCAATTTCACGTGTAGTTTCTTCAATATTCAACATAAATATTTGTTCAGATATTTAAGTTTCTGTTATAGAATATATATTTTCGTAAGTTTTTTATTGTCATCCGTCTTTGAAAAACTGCAAGGAAAACTTTTTACGAATGACATCTATAGAGCAGACCCCTCGAATTTTGCTCTACGCCAGTGCTGACGAGTGCAAATATTGTGAGCAGGATAAGGAAACTACAACTAGCCAACGCAAAAAATATATAATAATAAATGAATAAATTTTTGGGATTTCTTGTTGTTCTGCTGTGAATCATTTCATCACCTTTTCTCTTCTAAGGTTTCATGAGTATTGGAAAAATGTTGAATTAAATTCTTCCAAATAAAGTCCAATAAAATATTGAATGAATTCTGAAAGACTAATTTTTAATATGAAATAGGTACTCAAACTTATCCTGATGACTATGTTTTTTTTTCAGTGAGGAGGATATAATAAATTTTTTTCCGGCCTCAAGAAAGGACCCCAGGGTGCATCAAGAAATATCAGACACCTTCAGCATAGAAGAAATGAGCATATCTGGAGGCGAAGATGAAGATGAAGAGGATTTACATCTCATACCACCACAAAAAAATTTCGCCAAATTTTCATGTTGCCAATGTTCGTCGTGTACGATTGTTTGAAATAGGAGTGCAATGTTTTCTTTTTTGTTAATTTTTGAAAGGGTGAAACGACAATGAGGACATCGATATATGAGAGAACATAATTTGTACAACTTCTGGATTAGGAACAATTTTCTCCGAGTAGTGTAAATTTGTGAATTTCTTTCAATTCTTGATCATTTTCCTACAGATTTATCATAATGAATAATAGGTGAAAATGAAGGAATTGATTTCGGATACAAAATATCGTTAAGTTGGGTTCTTCACCAAATCTAGTATGGTATTGAATATAGATTTCATTCCGCTTTTATTGAGCTTTAGTAAGAAAAGATGAGGAAGGTTTTCAGTCATTCATTTCCCAGTACTTGTGAATCGAAAAGAGCAGGTTGAAGAAATTTTTGCCCTATGCCTTTACCATGGAATGTCTCTATGACATTGTACCGAGTACTGACACCAAAAAATTATTTTTTAAAAATAAAATTTTTCTTCCAGTGATAACAATCACTTGTCCAAGATATTATGATGAATGCAGGTACATTAGAGAGTTAACAGATAAGACTTGCACATTTTCTGAATTTATTAATTGTTCATTTCATCAGTAGTTACGTACAGGGTGATTGTTTCTATTTTACACAATAGCTATCTGCTCAGTTAATATACTAACTGACAAGGAAACTGTAACACCCACAAGGAGATGTTTAAATTTAAATTTTTTTCGGTAACACATAGATAGAATAGCAATCAGTAAATGATTGAAATTTGGAGAAAAAAATGAAGGGTTTACAAATTTTTTTATTTAATTGGTTAAAAATGTGTTCGTCCACTGCGGTTATCTATACACTTCCCAACACGTCTTGGCATTGATGCAAGAAGATGGTCCATTTCTTCTACTATCTCAAGCTACCTGTAGATCATCTCTCAGAGCCGCCAAAGTCCGTAGGGGCTGGGGTAAATTTCCAAACCTTCTACCCATGATGTTCCAAACATGCTCTATGGGCGAAAGATCGGGGGATCTGGGCGGCCATGGCAAAATATTCACATGGGTCGCTTCAAAAAAGTTTAAACTAACTCTGGCAACATGAGGTCGAGCATAATCTTGATGAAATATTGGATTCTCAAGCCGGTTAAGGTAAAAGATAACATATGACTCCACTATTTTTGAAGGTAACGCAGCGTTGTCATATTACCTCGAAAAAAGGCTAAGGGTGACCTACTTCCATATGCAATAGCACCCCATACCATAACGCCTACTGCCTGGTGTACATGACGCTCAATATCAAAATGAGGTTCACGTCTTTCTCCTCGACGTCGTCTTACCCTTCTTCGGCCATTTTGTGCATCCGAGGAGAATCGAGATTCATCACAAAAGACGACCTGATGCCATTCCACATTCCAATGTTGTCGTTCTCTGCACCACTGTAATCTTTGCCGTCGATGCTCAACCATAAGAGGTAACACAAGATGGGGTCGATAATGCTGCAGTCCAAAAGACCATATACGGCGGTAAACCGTTCTGACAGTTACAGGATGGCCTTGTTCTCCTAACCACTCAGCAGCCAAAGATCGAGTTGTCGCAAATCGGTCTCTAATGGCCAAAAGTCTTAGGCGCTGATCTTGAACTTCATTTGTGCCCCTTCGACGTACGGTGCCTACCCTTCTTCGATTTTGGGCATTATCAAACCACCCTTGACAACATCTCCTGACAGTAGTTGGATAACAAGGCAAGCAATTGGGTCTTACTATATCTGCGCCAAAATGTCCATCCGTATTGGCCCATTTGAACGTTTTTATGAGACCAATTTTAACTGAGACAGCTATTGTGTGAAATATAAGCAATCATTCTGTACCTACTGATGATAAAAAATTTAAATATTGTTGATTTCGATCTCATTTTCATCTAATTCAATGAGAAGTTACAGCCCAATTCGTTAGATAATATTATGTACTTACTGAATAGCTGCATAAGGAGTTGTTAATATGTTTACAATTGTCCATTGCTTAATCTCCCGATTTAATTTTTATTTCAGTGCCAAATCATCCATTAGTGCCAACACATAAAGTTATTGTTCTACCTAATCGAATCGAATGAAAGAATATCCAGAGGTCAATTTTTTATATCTGAATATTTTACTTCGCTTTGAAATATAAGAGCAAGAATTTGTCTGTCTTTCATTCCAAATATTCCTTTCTGTCTTTATTGGCTATTTATTATATGTATTTTGATGGTGCTGATCGATAAACGGTACCTACACAACTAACTCACAGGACACAACCCAGTTTTAGCACTATTCTTTTTCTTAAATCATTCATTTTATACAAAGGGCTAGTAAAAATTAACGCACAAAATTAATATTTTCGGTATTCACTATTTTATAGGAAAATTCTGAAATTTCATTTTAATTTCCAATTACGCAACTTTTCATGTATACAAGTTTGTCATCCACCCTCTAACCCTCTAACTAGAGGTGAAGGGCAGTAAATTTTGGATGTTTTCATTGATGAGAATTCTTTAGTTATAAATGATTAATTAATCATCAATTTACAGTCCCAAAAGGAATATGTAAGAAGGAATAGAAGGATCCAAAATATTTTAGAAATAATTTTTGGGTAATGATGAAGGGAGCAAGTTGAGTTGCGTAAAAAGTAGGTACCTTCTTCCTAAAAGAATAACAAGTTTGAAGTATTAAAACAAGGTTATTCAATATATTACTAAGACTATAAGTGTTTTTATGTTATATTATTGTTGAAATATCAACCGTATCAATTCGGCATAACGGGCATTCTGGAAGCTAAATGACAGAAAACAGATTGTTTCAAAATTACGACCTCAATCTGAAGACCACGACAACTGTTTACAAATCAGTGGTCCTCCCAATGCTTCTTTACGGAAGCGAAAGTTGGACGCCTTACAGACGACATATTAAATAGCTTGAACAAACGCAGTCTAATACTAATAATGCACATCAGATGGTTCCACAAAGTTTGAAATGCAGAAGTCTTGCAGCGCGCGAGTTGTATAACAATTGAGACTCAAGTAACGAGGACCCGACTCACATGGAGCGGCCACATTCTGAGGATGCAAGACACAAAACTTTCCAAAATAGTTCTATATGGCGAATTTACTGAGGGAGCCCGGAAACCAGGAGGCCAGTATAAGCGGTTTAAAGATATAGGTACTACATCAATCCCTAAGATCAGTTAATGCCAATCAAAACTGGGAACAACTAGCGTTAGACAGGTCACAATAGAGGTCTTTGGTTCACAGTTATAATGGAGACTCGAAGAGGATACAGCGGCAGCCAGATCTTGTTGGTGACTATTCATGCCCGGAGTGTGGAAGGATCTGTAGGTCACGGTTGGGTCTCTTCAGTCACAGTCGCAATTAGCCCTTAGAAATTATAAGTCTGTCCGCACCGTTTTTATGTCTATCTTTAGATTTATTCCCGGTAACAGGATACAGCAATGATTGAATGAATATTGAAATAATAATAGTTTTCGATTTGTTTGTCCTTATACCCTTTCGTGTTATTAATATCATCCTAGCTAATATGGCTCCATTGATAACATGAATTTTTTAATTTAAAACATGCAACTATGAGTTTTTTCACTGAATCTAACACCTGTTTCCATTTTATTGTAGGTATATTTGAGAAAGATCTTTTTATCATAAATAATCATTAACTGTTTCGGACTTGACCTCATCAGCGTAAGACGGTCATCAAATGAATGACATCACGGACAGTTTATGAAAGCTGATAAACGTTTCATCAAAGTTAGTAATAGTTGGTTTAAAAGTTTCAGAAAATGAAATGTTCATAATTTTCAACAAAAATTGTCTAATACAATCTGACTAAATGAACAATTTACGGATGAAAGAACATGTTTTGACTCATGATACTACTATCATAACTTTATTGTACGTTTCCACTTGCTTCTTTCTAATGTTTTCATCAAAAAATATACTCGCTTGAGAAATTGTATCCACATTCAATTTTTCAGTAGATATCATTAAAAATTTATTGTGACATGTGTATAGAAGACTTTTCTAAAGCGCAGTCTATGGTAATGCTCTAGGTACCAACAAAAGGCAAGGCACATGAGCAACCAGATATACAAGGAGATGAGTTTTCTTGTGGAATAAAGGCATTTGACTTCATATAACTCATCCTGAAAGCAGTACACCTTTATGTTCTTTGGTCGAAATAAAAATGTTAGGCACTGCATGAACTGCCTTAATTTTTCTCATATGTAAGAAGGAACAAAGGCCCGAAATATGAAACAAATATACTTACAAGTTCATATTTTTTTATATTGATATATGCTCTATTGAATCCTTATGGAACAGTTGCCTGGGGTTTCGCGGCAAAGAGTCATATCAAAAGAATGCTACTACGATGTGCAATAGATGCACCTTGGTTTGTCAGGAATAGACAGATTTAGAGGGATCTAAAATGGGAAACCACAACGGAATTCATGAACAGAAAAGCAGAGAAATTATTCGAAACAGCGAGAAACCATCCGAATCAAGAACTCAGGAGACTAGTGGACTATGACCCAGAGGAAGACAAAAGGAGAATGCGAACTTACCGAAGGGGACCAAGAGATCAATTGAAAAGAGATTAAAATAAGAACAGAAACTTATTGAATAATCTAATAAAGTGTTATCCAATAGAGAATAAACACATAAATCCCAGCACGATAGTGTGCGAGAAGAAAACCGACTAAGAGATGAACGGTTTATACGCAAAGGCCCGGAACCAATATTCAAGAAGCAGTTAAGGGTTTTTAGTGGGTCTCGAGCTCAGGAGAGTGAGAATCCCCACACTTGTTCCCATTCAGGAGGGGGTGGTTCCTCTGACTTGCAGATTTTTCCCCTGCTACACCAAAAAAAAAGTGAATTGAAATAACATGAGCATGGGTGGATAAGAGCCAGCGTGCTTTTGTTGTTATGGATTGAATAATACCTTAGCAACAACTCTTTAATAACATAATTCTTTGGAAAGGACAGGACATATATACTGTGAAAAATCTAGAATTATGATCTCAGGAAATGAAATACCAGACTCTTTGGAAAGTGTTATGATTTGAATCCTTATCAGAATGGAATAAAATTCATAATATTCATTTCACTCATTTGTTGATAAATAAATAATAAAAGCCATTTGGAAGGTATTTTGATGCCATTCAAAGATTATTTTCATTTCTCAATTACCTTGTCCAATATCCGAGATATTAACTATATCCGATAACTTAGGACACCCTGTATAATGATTTTCATGGAATAAATTTATCCCATCTCAATTAATAATGCTTATTGTTAATAGTTGATATAGAGTGTCTTCCCGAATAAAGGTTTTTCACAGAAATTCTCACTATTTCATTGAAGAGGCATCCTAATTCAACAAAAAATAATGGAAAAGTTACTTGAAATAAACAAGAGCGCAAAAGCCCCAGATATCACGTCGTGGTTCAAAAATATTTCAGCGAACAAGTGATAATGGATCCAATTCACGGAAAATTTTTCCTGCTCCATTTTCAAAAGTTCGAATTCGATGAATAATAAATCAGAAGCAAATAATGCAGTGATATTCGTTGCTCCATGCAACTCACCCCTTGCATGTGGAATAAATCTGCAAAATACAGTCATGACCTCAATCGGCTGACTCGCGTGCGTTCATTATTCTTTACTGGAAGTTGCGGTGCTGAACAGGAATGTTTGGCAACAATCTTATGTAGCAATGTTGGTTAAATTTGCTTCTTTAAGGTTCTATAAGCACTTAATCATCTAATTACACATTCTAGAGAATACACAAACAAAAAATTGAATCAACCGGTGTTCTAACCACTACATTAAAAATCATTTTTACTCTTTACTCAATTTTCGGAAGCGGAAAAAGGCGGACTCTAACTCATTTTGATATCATTATCGTTAACACTTTTGCATGCTTTTACGTTTCAAAGGAAACACAATTACTGAAAATCATTGTTCATACTGAACTAACAGTTCACACAAAAAAACTACGTGTGTTGTGTGTTTGTTATTTGGATTCATAGATTGAAGAAGTCTGGTGCATCAGAATCAGGAGAGTAATGAATCATGTACAGGGTGTCCGAGTTAAAGTGTCCCTATACCATACTGTGAAAACTAAAGAAGCTAGAAGAAAAAGTTAAATACAAAACTAATCGATCTTTAATCGATTGAACTTTTATTTTTTATAACCCACCTCCATACAGGATGCTCCGTTTTTTCCATGTTAATATCAACTTTCTTAAATGGAACACACTGTATATTATTGCATTTTTGAATTACTTGTAAAATTTCAAGGTGACTTTAGTTCGACAACCAAGGTCCTATATAGCACCGATTTTGAGATATTCGACTTTATCCTAAAATTTTTACAGCTGTCGGTGCTCACTAGAATAGCTGATACTATACTTCATTCAAATTTATTTTAGCAGTCGGTTGGCCATGAAATAAATTTCTCATGTTTTTGTAACTAGAACGGAGTAAGGTTGGCACTGATGAAATGTCGTTGATGTCATAACGCCGTTGCCACAACTAATATCAATTTTTATTACGAAAATGCCGAAAGTGATTGAAAAAAGAGACAGGGTTTCAGGAAGTGTATTTAGAATTCTGGTGCGCTCATTCAAATAGTTATTGGCGAATCCAACTACCGATGAGGTCGCTGCGACTTGTCAACAAACATGGCGGAAAATGAGTAATCATCGTGAAAACTTTATTGTGAAAGCAATGTTATTGTAGATTTCATTAGATTATAGAGATATTTGTGAAGGTAGTGAATAATTATTGATTGTGCTCGGGTTCCTCCAAAACTTTCCTGAACATGTTGGTGTCGTTTGATGAAGATTTTACCAGAAAATTTCATTCTATCATTACACTCACATGAATTATGTAATTCGTGGAAATAAATTAATGTAAATATTTGAGATAATTTATTTGTATGAAAACATGTTATGCAGTTCAAAATGCCAACACAGAAATTATTTTCCAGCAATTACAACCAACTCAACAAGACCGCCTGAAAATTAATTCTACAGTTGTAATTTCATTAACGAAATTTGAAATTCTTGTCAAACGGTTTAATTATTGATCACTTTCAACTGCTTGCAAAATTCCAAGTCAAATCACCATTTTGCATTTGAAATGTTCCCAACATATCATCTCTTGAAGATTGCAAGTCCAGTAATGAATGTACAACTTCAGTTATGTCAGAAATTTAATCTCATATACTTTCTTCTGCTCAGGTTTCTCAGCACTATCAAAATCATGGAAATGAAAATTCGCATTGCCTTTCTTAATCGTCCAACACAAGAAAATTCATCTAAAACAAAGATATCTCCTAACCTAAAATTATAGTGAAAATTGGTAAATAGTTTCTCAACTGAATGACACTGATATAAATACTCACAAAATTTTTTTGATACCTATTTTTCTAGTCAGAAATCCATAAAATTTTGTGAATATAGTTCACTGGTAACCGAATATGTAATGAAAATATCTAACCCAAAGAAGTTAAACTCAATACGCCTCTATCTACGGTTATTACTCACTTTCTAGGTTAGTGATTTGGCCGCTAGGCGGCGTTTAGATTTTTGGATTCGCTAATACCCTGATATTCTAAAATCTACACTACGTCAGACGGTAGCGAACATCTTCAATGTAAGAATTTATATAATGTTTCATCTGAATCTAAACGACTTATATTTCAGCTGAATATTTCCACAATCAGAAAGATTGTGAATGAAGAGGATGACAAAGAATTTCCTTCTATTGGGAGACCCAAAAAAGTGGTGGCATTTGAGAATTTTATGTTTGAGTGAATTAATGCGAAAAGTTTTTTTCTACAGGATTTTCGATAAATGTCATCGTAGAATAAGTTCCCGTAAATGGATTTTTCTATTTTTCATTTGACTTGTCCTATACATTGTAAATGTCTTAAGGTACCAATAAATACCTAATTATTATTATTATAATAACGTATTAAGGTGAACAGCCACAAATACGCGCAAGTTGCCCTGTTACTGTTTATTCATGTGAAATTTTTGTTCAAAGATGAAGTTCATCTTAACTTGAAACTACCTTTTTTCTTTTACTTATATTGATGCAAGATGATTTTTGTTGAAGAATTTAACATTCTTGTAATTATCTGTCAATTCTTTCGGGAGATACCCATTCCCAACCACTGCATCATATGCATTTCATCTTCGGGTTAATATTTTTTAAATCTACAACTAATGTAACGTATTCAAACTTTAGCCGAAGAAGATAAGGAGCATTTACTCTCCTCAAGCTAGTGCATATTATGATATTATACTGATCTCTCGTATTTTCCATGCAAATAAGTGGATTTGGTATGCCTTCAATCAGTTTGGATAATCTTCTATTATGTTCGTCACATTTTTTTCCGAAAAGATCCGACATTGTGAAAAAATACGTAATTACTGAGACTTTTACGTAGAACGGGCAACATAGCGTTGATTTAAAACTAAAAATGTTTTGACAAGCTTCATAACCCCACATTTCCGTACTATACAGAGTGAAATGTCAAATTTCCATGGCCAACCGACTGCTGAAATAAAAGTGAATTGAGTATAGTTTTTTAATGAATATATCAAAACCAAATTTTGCCCAGCTCTCGTCAACATAATATTGGATTATACCTTACATCTCTATTTTCAGCAATCTGATATACAGGCTCTTCAAAAATTAAAGTTGAAAATTCAAAGTAGAAGTTCCATGACAACAAAATTTTTTCAGAGGACAACCTATATTTTTTTTTTGTTCATCAACTAGATTAGGTTAAAATTAGCAAAAAATTTATTTCCATATCAAACAATCTCGTCCTTGCTTATAACTAGAGGAAAGGGGATCTTGGCTTCAGGACTACTAATGGGGTGAATAATACACTCACTTCGAACTGTCGACGTTTCGATCCTGTTTGGGATCTTCCTCAGGACTAAAAATATTTATTAAATTTTAGGACAAATTGAACAATCTGGTTACAATAACACAACCCAACAACACACAAAATTCATCAGAAAACGACTCACATTCAGGTGGAATTCTTTGCTTTTTTTTTGTTTTTTCTAATTACCTCACATCTTCACATATTCAACTCACCAATTAGGTCAAGTGTATTACGATGTGGCTAAATTTGTCCAATATCATTGGAGCATACAAATATTATATTCCGTCAAATCTATTATTTTAGTTAGGAACGTATGAGGTGGCTCTCTTAGCTCGGCAAATATGGTACTGGTTGCCGGTCGCCGGTGTCTTGCTTTTCCCAAACATATTGCGGTGTATCTCCCCCAACTCTGATTTATTTTTTATCAATTTCTCGCAATAAATTATTATAAATTAAACTCAATTTTTGAGTATCTGTACGAACTGTTCCATGTATGGAAATGTGTACCATTTCACTAATACATCTTCTGTGATAGTTACTTTCTTTACCCCATTAGCAGTCCTGAAGCCAAGATACCCTTTCCTCTAAAAAATTTATTTAAACATTTTTTGTACTGTGAATAGTTTCAGAAATATGGACAACCACTTGATTATTTGGAGAAAAATGTATCTGTTAGTTGAGTCTCCGTTTGAAATTTAAATAATTTAATTTTATTGGGAGCGAGTACTGATTATGAGTGAAAGAGTCTTTTTGTCTTTCATTAATCAATCTAGTTGATTAAATTTATCAAGAAAATGAAAGCCAACATATAGTAACAACACTATATATCTATAAGAACAAAGGCGATACGTCAAATTCCAACAATTACAGGGGCAAATCGTTGCTTAGTGTGGCCGGTAAAATTCTCTCGAAGATTATGGCTAATCATCTGATTCCACTCTTAGAAAAGATTTTACCCGAATCCCAGTGCGACTTTCGACCAAATCGAAGTACGGTGGATCTTATTTTTACACGGCGACAGCTGCAAGAGAAGGTCCGTGAACAACATACAAGGGTCTATGCAGCCTATATCGATTTAAGTAAGGCCTTTGACTCGGTGAATCAGAAAGCGCTATGGAAAATCGTGGGACACCTTGAAGTACCGAAAGATGTTTAGTCGTGTTTAAAAGCCTCCATACCAACAAAACCGCTAAAATGCAGCATAATGGCTCTACAACCGTTCATTACTTAACCAACTCTGGAATAAAACAAGGCTGCGTATTAGCGCCTTTACTGTTCAATATTTTCGCCATAGCTGTCTCGATAATTGCTAACATGAGTGTGCCTGTAAGAGGTGTTGAAATAAAATTCAAATTCGATGGAGGCCTGTTTAACCTGAAGCACCTCAGAGCAAAATCCTGTACCAAGTTCATTACGGAACTGCAATATGCAGACGACTGCGCATTTATTGCTAGCAGCTTAGAGGATCTACAGATAATGTTAGACACCTATAAACAAATATACGAAGCTTTAAGCCTTAGACTCAATATTGACAAAACCAAAATCCTGGTAAGTCAGCAAGAAAGCCTTCAAACAGATATCAGCCTGAAGAATGGAACTTTAGAACATGTCGAGCAGTTCGAATACTTGGGAAGCTTCATAAATACTGGGGCTAACCTGGACTCGGAAATACACAACCGTATCAATTCAGCATCACGTGCATTCTGGAAGCTAAAGGATAGAATGTTTCAAAATCACGACCTCAATCTGAAGACCAAGACGGCTGTTTGCAAAGCAGTGGTCCTCCCAACGCTTCTTTACGAAAGCGACAGCTTGACACCCTACAGGAGACATATTAAACAGCTTGAGCAAACGCAACAACGTCATCTAAGACAAATAATGCATAGATGGTTCCACAAGACACGAGACTCCCTAAAATAGCTCTGTATGGCCAATTCACAGAGGGAGCTCGGAAACCAGGAGGCCAGTATAAGCGGTTAAGGTTTAAAGATATACTGCATCAATCCCTAAAATCAGTTAATGTCAATCATAACTGGAAATAACTAGCGTTAGACACAGATCACAGTATAGGTCTTTGGTCCACAGCTATAATGGAAACTCGAGAAGGATACAGCGGCGGCCAGATCTGGAAGATCCAGAGCCAGAGTATGGAAGGACCTGTAGGTCACGGTTGGGTCTCTTCAGTAACAGAAGTGCACACAGTTGCAATTAGCCCTAATAATTTACAAGTTTGATCGCACCGATACTTTTGTTTCGAGTATTTTTGTAGATTTATTTCTCGGTAACGGGAGACAGCAATAAATCAATGACTGCATCACGATTAAGTGCAGCAACGCTGTACAGTTTCAGTTCAGTGGCTGGATTTTACAGTTTGGTGTGTATAGTTTGAAAAAACGACATCAAATTTTGTTGGCACGAAATCGTAGAGGAAATAAATCAAGAACGTCAAAGAATATATTCAATGAAATGAACTCAATTTGTCACTACCCTGTATAGTACTGCTTATTGGCGATGCGATTTGAAATAACAATAACCTTATTTTGGTCAGTCAAGCAGGAAAGACATCCAAATACAAAAGAACAAATCAGGAGACTGTTGAAACTGAAAGATTTCATTCCCTATTGTCATTTCGACTTGAAGTGCTTCAATAGAGCTTCAATCCTTTCGATATGTATGATATCTGAGATATGTAAATGTTAACTCTTTTTACGCGTGAGAAAGTCATGAAAATAATAGTAATCAAATATCAAGTTTTTCCAGAAATCCCTCGTTCATCGAATTACCCAAATGAAACGTTCCGTTTTGAAAACCGAGAAAACCTCCGAATCGGAGATGCAGACTGCAAAGCTGTCAAACATGTGTTGAGGGTGTCGAGCTTGCGCAGCCATCCCAAACCATCTTCGGGGCCTTCAGTTAGCTACGAAACGGGGTCACACAAGGAACCCCACGTAATGCTCGGGAGTGCGCTAGGACTGACAGGGCAATGCAAGTCAGCTTAGACCTATGTCTATCAGGAGCCTCCACAGACGGGTGTCAGGGCCCGGGGGTTACGTCCAACATTTCCACAATCAGTAAGTCCGACCATATAAAACGCCGCCGATAGAAGCGACAATCTGCTCCTGCTTTGCAAGTTATGTAATAAGAATTTTCTACTCGCACCATTCAGGATTCTGAATATATTATATTGGCTAGACGCTACGAATACAATGACTTCAATGACACATCAACCAAACCCTTCAGCTTTCAATGTAACATATATCCAAGCTTCCAACAGAAAAATTTCCCTTGCAAGAAATCAACAAACAACAAGGTTTCAATCATTTTAACTCACTTAACCCCACGTTCAAAAGAACAAAGCTTTCGTCAATATCCTCCTGTGCCATTTGATGTTATCGATAAATGTGTCTGAATAAAAATTTCGCGAAGTAAATACATAGATGAAACCTGATGCTAACCGTTTACTTCCCACGTTTAAAGCCTTTATCGATTAATACTTAGATAATATTATTATTGTTCGCTCATTTCTAGACGAGATGGATAGATCGGTTTTTGGATACTCACGGTTTTGAAGGTTATTTTCTCATTCAACAACAAACTGTTCGTGTTCTACACAGATGGCGTTATCGATGTACCTGTGAACCTGCGAGGGTGGAAACGGGAAATTCGGAGAAAACAGACAAAGGTTATCGATGTTTTCTAACATAAGGACGTTTATTTTGCTTTTCAATTTTTCTTCAATCATCGCAGAGTTTGGTTATTGAACACCTTTATGTTTTTAGTTGTTTGAAATTCATTGTTTTGAATTTAGGTATACGAGATTAGACATTTCAACATAGTTGGCTAATAGCGATAGACTCTCTAAAACCGACCAATTAGAAAAAAAACTGCAACCAAGGAATTTATTGTTGAAATAGCATCGGATATGTCCCAGTATGAATATCCTAGATTTCCCATAGGGCTGAGTTATGCATTTGCAGGGGGACGCTGAAATGCAATCCCTGAAGTGATGTTTTCGAGATTTTTCGTTCATATCTCCCGCGGTACTGAAAATTTCAGAAAAATGATCGATGTGAAAATTATAAAGCATTAAATGAGAGCAGATGTACAGGGTGGGTGAAATTTGTTGTATACTGAAGGGATCTCGAGAACTATGACAGCTAGAAGAAAACGGATGACACATTCTCGAGATCGTTTTTCTTGACTAATCCAAATCTGAAAACAGATCCAGCCTAACGTTCATAGATTTTGAGTTATGAACGAAAATTGAGAAATAGTCATTTTCAATGAAGCTGAATAACTCCCTTATTTCAACTCGTATTCGAAATCTGTTGTTACATTCTATAGGCACTTTTTTATGAGCAGTTCGAATATGAAATTATTAAATTTTTTGAATTAGTCGAGAGGGATTTCTGATTTCTCAAATGTAAACTATAGTTGAAAGTTCTTTCATCTTGCTGCTATTCACATGAATTAAACCAAAGGAAAAAAATTCAATACTTTTTCCCGCTTTTCTATTCACTGTTGAATTTTTAGTAGGCTGGCGTAACTATAGCGACCGTTGAATATGCATTGTATTTTGTGAACCTGAGCCTTTATGATTGCTGAATAAATATTTCGATGATTAATTCGCCATCGTTTGTTCTCGCGATGTTTGGCATGCTTATGTTACGATGGTTCTCAATTCGAATACTACCTTTGACAGAAGTACCTATTTTTCATCATCCTACTTTTGTAAAAATAATAATGATAGATAGCTATCGTATTTTATTTATATTAAGGACCCTTCGAATTTCTTTCATGAATAAAAAAACGATAATTGAATAAATTTTCTTCTCTAATAATCAGATCAGTTTTTACTCTCTTTTAAAGGATATCGATCTCGATATCGATATATATATATATAGTCCATTCAAGAATGATTGACATCCCAGTAGGTCTTGAAAATCCAGACGCGGCTTAATATCTGATCACAAAATATCTTCAATAATTTCTGTAGGTTTACTCACAGAACAGGAATATGCAAATATAACCTAGACAAGTATTTGAAAAGAAGAAATATTTGAATTCAGGGCATATTAATCAGCATTCAAAATTGAAACACTTATGTTTCCAATTTGTACGATTAAATTAAGAACATAAATAGCAGTACAAAATTCAAATTATCGTCGGCTTAGAACATAGAATATCAGGAAGGAGCGGCCATATTGGTCTTCCAAGTTTTTATTTGAAAAGTGGCAGACTTGGAAGTCAAATGATTGTGTTATCTGTGGCCAAATGAACAAAGTGATGTTTTAACTTAATTTTTGTAATTTGGATTCTTGAAATTTGCTGGAAATAAGGATTTTGTATATTGTAGCGTGAATAATTCATAGGTAGGTGATTTTTTTAAGCCTGAATTTCATGACATATAACAATGACAATGACCCATGACAATAACTCTCCATGGGCGTAGGTGATGTTAAGTCATAGACCTTAATACCATTAGTATCTAGCCAAGCAGTGTTAGGCGGGGTGAATTTCCGCTTCGATTATCAATTTGAACGAGCTTGAAAAAGCTTCTGACTTTCCGTCAGTGCTTTCCTAATTTTTTTGAATAATCAGAATCAACTGACTATTGAAGTTAGTTTTTTGGAAACTTCATTGTTCTACGTCACTGTTGAAACGGAAAAATATGTCGGCTATATTTCTCCTCCATTCCGGTCAAATTGAAATCAGCAATATGCTCCTTCCTGTTATTCTATATTCTGAGATCGTCGGTCAGTGCATAGAGTCACACATAATAGGACTATAGATCGCAGTTTATTCACAATACCAACCTGAATTTCGCAAAACAAAATCTCAAATTATGAGCTATTACCAACTTAAATTCGATTTTCCATAGCCACCGGAGATGTCAATCATTCTTGAATGGACTATAAGAGAAATAATTATTCGACAGTCTGTGATTCCTATCACAGAAGGTTGAATTGACATTGGATTATGTGGAATTCACAAACCATAATGCATTTTCAACGGTCGCTATGGTTACGCCAGCCTACTGAAAATTCAGCAGTGAATCGAAAAGAAGGAAAAAGTATTGAAATTTTTTCTTATGTTATATTCATGTGAATAGCGACATATGATAAATTTTTGAAATCAGCAAAAAAATTGCAGCAGAATGAAAGGACTTTCAACTTTAATTTACATTTGAAAAGTCAGAAATCCCTCTCGTATCTCGAAAATGACTGGATCGAAAAATTTAATAATATCATATTCGAATTCCTCATAAAAATATACCTGCAGAATGTAACAGCTGATTTCGAATACGTGTTCAAATAAGCGAGTTATTCAACTTCATTGAAAATGACAATTTCTCAATTTTCGTTCATAACTCAAAATCTATGAACGTTAGGCTGGATCTGTTTTCAGATTTGGATTAGTCAAGAAAAACGATCTAGAGAATGTGTCGTCCGTTTTCTTCTAGCTGCTATAGTTCTCGAGATCCCTTCAGTAGACAACGAATTTTTGCCCATCCTGTATAAGTTCAGCATCTTTGATCCCTACAAATATTTCAACAATAGATTCTTGAGATCAAAAGAAACTCCTTTTTCTCACCACCATTTTTTTCAAATCGGCTCGGTTTAAAAGATACAGGCTGTTGAAAAACCATAAAAATAATTATTTTTAATTCAATCGCACAAACGGTTTAATCGACTTATATGAATTTCGGAATATAGTTCAACTTTTATTTGATGAATCTTTCTCGATTACGAGATATCACCCACGTCTTCCAGTTTTCTCATTATGACCCTTACGTACCATAAAAATACCGAAAATTCAAAGAACCCAACTCTTGAAAATGAGTTGAATGCTATCTAATGAATATTTGAACGTTTTGTAAAATAAAGGTATTTTTAATATTTCCTTCTATTATGCGTCGTTTTCGGGTAATATGATAAAACATAAATAATATCTGAGAAATTCGAAAAATTTTGGGTACTTTTTCTGAATACAACTCTGTTTAAAGATCCACAGATTTGTAGTGTCATAAATTTAGCTAGTTTGTCTGAAGGTAGTTTTGTTTTCCAGGCGTGGCACAGCTTATTATGAAAATTTAAAATGGCTATTTTTTTTTAACAGGGCCGAATAGGAAAAATGGTATAGAAGTGTTCTTTTTGGCCTCAAGAATCTACTGTTACAATATTTGTACGATTCAAAGATTCTCCTTTGTTGCACAGGCATTCAAAGTTTGACCAATTTTTCAGCAAAAAAAAGAAGAATATTTGTTTCAGATTCTTTATAATATCTTCGAATTTCGTATTCATGACTAATTGGAAATAACTGGCAAGTGTCTTGTGTGCGACGATATTGTAAGCATAGATTAAATAATGAACAGAGAATAGATAGCCCACTCGAAAAATAAGCTTTAGCGCACATTTCACATCTTCTCCTAGTAATCCTGACAAACATCTGAGAAATTTCCAAAAGAAAATCAGAGAATGATTCGCATTAGCTGTTGATTACGAAATTATATTCAATGAAAAATTAGATCTAATGCGAATCTTCCACGATTTTCAGTACTCGTATTTTCTAGTATGTTCAAAGTCACTGCAATTTCTTCTGGTGTAGCATATGGAAGATAATATCTCTGAGCACTTCTCTTTCTCTTCACTCCATGATATTAAATATTAAATCCAATCCTTTTCATTGCCACTATTTCACATAAAACTCGAAATGAATATTTTTCCAATGATTTTATTGAAGTTTGAAATTAGATTATGTTTACATGGAAACGTTTCTGTCATAACGTGATTATTCGACAAATCACGTTATCTGCAGCTTTGCCGCCAATATTCATTTGGAATTGGGGTTGTAGTTGGGGAACCGACGATGCTATATTGCGATTTATTCGAGCGTCGTGGAGACCGGCAGAAAGAATAAAAGATATGCACTTTCAGCGGTGGGGAAAGCGTCTGCAGGGTCTCAAAGATGTAAAAATAAATCGTCAGGTGTACATACTCGAGCGTGTCAGATTAAGATACTGTATATGCCCTACGTGTCTCTGATAATGAATTCATGCTTATCTGACAGTTTGCGCGGTGGGACTGACCGTACCGAAGAGTTGAAAATGGTAAAAAAAAATTTATAGCGTGTCAGATTTATGGAGAATCTGTTAATTGGACCCAAAGGAAGCCACTTTGCAAGGGACTGGCAATTTGGACGTGACGCAAGGTCACAGCGGTCCTTTGAAAATGTAAAAAAAATCGTTACTCTTTCTTATTCGAGCGTGTCAGATTTTCATACAGATGGTTAATCTGGGTGTTGTAGACGTGTTGACCCATTAACATTACATTACATTAACATTTTGAGGATGATAAAAATCCCTTTTTTTTTGAATATTTTCCTCCTTGTACCTCTAATCGTTTTTCAATTAATTGTTGAAGATAATAAAATTCTACACAACTTTTGTCTGAAGCAATTTTACATACTCCTAACCGTTCTCGAGTTAGAGGGCAATAAGGGCGTAAAGCTTAGCCACACATGAAAAAGGAGAAGAACAATGTAGAATCCCAGTCTAATCTACAATTGTAAAAATGACAATGTATTCCTATAATGACAATTTCGAAATAAGTCAAGAAAATTTTAGTTTTGTCTGTGACTGAACATTAGAATGTACTATTTTCCAACGAGTGAATTTTCGCTTCAGATGTATCGCTAAACACCTCGCATTAATTGCCATATATCTCGAAAACGTTTGAACGTAGAAAAAATTGCTTGGGACAAAATTTGTAGAAAATGTTATGCTCTACAACTTTCATAATGAATGCGAAAAAGATTTGAAGCTCAGGGAAGGAGATAATTCAAAAAAACTGACTTTTGTGACATCCTAAGTGTTTTGCTATGTCGTAAGTTTTGTGAAAATATTATATATGCGACGATCCTTTTTGATGATTTGTTTTGGGTGGACTGACAGTTCGAATCTCGACCTTATTACCACAGCTCACATTTAATTGATGTTCAAAGTATGAAACTTTGAAATTTTATTTTTTGAAATTGGTTTTACGAAAATGCACTTTCCATCCTATGCTGCGGAGAATTCAATGCTCAACTGAGAAGAAGAATAATTCAAGCAATAACAGAGAAAAAATATTCAACTCCAACAGTTACAATTCTTTCAGAATCAGCTTGGTTTAAAGGCTGTGGCAAAACCATGAAAACCATAAAAAAAATTATTTTGAGTTTTAATTATCTCACAGACGCTTTTATCGAATGAAATGAATTTTGGAATATCATTTTTCATTTATTTTATGAATCTTTTTCTAACACAAGATGTCACTCACATCTCACATCCAGTTTTAGCATCATGACCATTGCGTAAGTACCAAAAAATCAACCAAAAATTCAAAGAATATAGGTAACTCTTGACATTTAGTTTGGACGCTATCTACTGAATATTTGAAAGTTTTTGTAATATGAAAGCATTCTTGATATTTCCTCATATAATGCGCCGTTTTCGAGTAGTATGATAATCAAAAATAAAAAAATATATGTGAAATTCGAGAAGTTAGTACTTTGAACGAATGCCTCCTTTTTAAAAGATCCATATATGTGAAGTGTCAAAAATTTAACCTGTTATACTGAAGGAAATATTTTTTTTAGGAATGACACTTAAAATGGCTATATATTTTTATCAGGGTCGAATCGGACAAAATAGTAAAGGAAAAACTATTCTTTTTGGCGTCAAAAATCATCTGTTAAGATATTTTCACTAGTCAAAGACTCACTCTGTGTACTTAACTTAGATATGAAATATTTTTGGTCTCTTCTCTGTTATATCGAACTAAGGTGAATGAGAAATACTTACCAATCATCCTGTATAATTGAAATAGGAATTATTAGCTCAGAAATCAAAAATGTACCTAATGATGTAGTTAATGATATAAAATACAGAATATATATGGCCTAAGCACCCAAAGCAAATAGGACAAACTTCAATATGTGAGAATAGACTATTGTTATTAATCGAAATGCAACATTTCTGGAAGGAGTGTAGAAAGGCAGGATCGAAAACTGAGTGAAATAACATACATATGTGGGATTCTCGAAAAAAAAATTATTTTGTTATGGAAGAAGAAGAAGACTGAACAGAAAATTAATGCATTTTTTTATGCATTTTAATGCAAATTGTGGGTTCGAAGATATATCACTTTTATGTTTCAGCATTTGTGCCTTGGTCTCTTCGAGTAGCGTATTGAGATATTTCACTCTAATAACTATCCTCCAATACAGAAAAAAAAAATTCGAATCCTAGCATCTTTTTTGATTGTAAACCTGAAAAATATTGCACATCATTTAAATTTCATCAAACAAATTTCGAATAAGGATCTTCAATTAGTGTGAATAGTTATTAATTATGGGGAGAACATTACAATTTCAGTTTTCAAAATAACCTATGCGCGTATCAATATTACAACATTTTCTTCACTGAAGAATTTGGTTATAAAGTACCACCAACTTGTAAAAGTCTTCCCAACACTTCTAGTTCAATCACGCACTAAAGTTGATCATTATTCTCAAAAATTTTCGTCCAGATAACCTACGCTACTGCTGATCACACCAGTTCAGTCAATTAAGCTTGACATAAGCCTGCAATGACGTAAATCTTCTTCCCGACAATTTGGTGACCTGCGCCTCCTTTGCTGTAACTTCTCACACACCCAAGTCTATATCCAAAGAAATTTTTTTTTTTTTGATGTAGCAGAGGGAAAATCTGCGAGACAGACGAACACACCCTCTCCTGAGGGGGAACAGTGTGGGGATTCTCACTCTCTTGAGAACCCACTAAAAACCCCTAACTGCTTCTTCATAGGTTCCGGGCATTTTGCCTATTAACCAGTTGACTCTTATGGTTTCTGGACTCTCACACGATCATAGTCGTGTTGATAGTTGTATGCTGCCTATATGTTTTATAGGTTAAGCTCTTCTTTGGTAACATTTGAATCCTTAACTGATCTCTCGGTCTTCGGTGGTAGGTTCTTGACCTTCTAGCTTTTTCTGTTAGATCTTAGTCGACTAAAATTCGTAGTTCCCCATTTGGATGTTGTTTGGCTTTGTCGAATATCTTTTCCGCCTTTCTCTTCATAAATTCTGTAACTGGTCCTTGTAGATTGGTTTGTTCCTAACAAACCAGGGTACATCCATCGCCATTCTAAGGAGTTTATTCTCAGTGGCCTGTATTCTCTTGATGTGGGTCTTGGCTGCGAAGCCCCATGCCGCTGATCCATAAGTGAGTTGTGGTCGCGCGATAGTTTTAATCATCGTCAACTTGATGTTCTTATTCATATGACTTCTTCTGCCTATGAGTGTATAAAGTCTACTTATTGCGGCTTTTGTTTTATCAACTGCACATTTGATGTGGTTTTTCCATGTTAGTGCTCTGTCAAGCTCCACTACTAGGTATGTTGCTTCATTTTTCCATTCAACCTCTTCTCCATCAACTTCAAGGTTTTCTTTCATCCTCAATCTTCTCTTTTGCAGTAATATTGCTTGAGTCCTTCTTCCATTGATTTGGATTTTCCATTTGATGCACCATTTGAGTAATTCATCTATGGTTTCCTGCAGTCTCTAGTGTATGATCTCTGGGCGTCGATGTCTGAACGCTATTCCTGTGTCATCTGCGTACAAGGTGAGCATATTTCTAGCATTCTTCGGGATATCATGAACGTATATTACGTAAATCAGAGGTCCAAGTACCGATCCTTGAGGCACTCCCGCTTTCAATTGTCTGGTTTGAGAGGTTGCTCCATCTTCACATAAAAGTTTCTATTCCACAGATAGTTCCTTATAATCTTGCAAAGCTTGGTCGAATATCCTGCTTTTTTCATCTTGTAGATTAGGCCTTCGTACCATACTCCATCAAAAGCTCTCTCGATATCCATCAGAACCATTCCAAAGAAAAGAGGCAGGTAATGGCCATATCATTGCTCCATCTCTTTCTACAGTGTACTTCTTTCGGCCCATGTGGGTATTAATTGCTCAGTCCATTTTCTATGTATGACGTTATAGCCCACATGCAAACTTCAATCTTCTGTCTCTGAGGTTCGTTTTGAATGAAGGTATTCGAATCTATCGATAATTCAAGCGTAGTTGATAAACTGAAAACCAGGTCAACTGGAGACCTTCGTACGTAATCAAAATCTTGACGAAGTTTCAGGTTACACAATATTAAATTTCCCCTCTAAATTTGTGATCAGACCCCTTCCTTGCTTATCGATGAACATTCAGCAGATTCCCAAAATAATAATGTCCAGTATTCGCCCGAACGCCATTTCCAACACGTAAAATCAATATTAATATGTAGTCCCATATCTGCGACCGAAAACGCAATTAACCTAGTTAAGTTTCTAGGTTATATTCCCTTCATTATTTCGGTTAACTTACTTACATATAACATGAATAAATGATAAACTTAAGCTTCACCTTGCTGGCTGACTGTTTGTCCTGATGCTGCACTAGGTGATCTACAGTGTGGTTAAACAACCAACTTCTAATTTCGAAGATTATTCTTGACAAAAAAATGTTTCGTTTGTTTTTGGAAAAGGAAACCCATGTAACCAATAAATTGTATGGATGAAAAATTTAATGGTCATAACTGAGAAACTAGAAGATGTGGGTGGAATTTTGTATTCAGAGAACATTCAATACATCCATGAAAAGCTATACTTATTTCGAAAATCCTGCCATTCGATACAATCTTTTCTGAGATATAACTAAAAATTAGATTTTTCATGAATTTTGAACAGCCCCTATATTTTCAACCGAGTCTAGTTGGAGGAGATGTTAAATGAAAAAAGTATTTCTCTTGACCTTAAGAATCTTATGTTTGAGTATACAGGGTGGCCATTTGAAAACGAAACAGACGAGATTACAGACGAAATAAAATTTTTCGATAGAAATGCTCGGACAAGTCGATTTCTGTTTCGAGGGGGACAACTTAAGATGTAGGTTACGGACGCATAGCGGTTCAACCCTTGCTACTACAACCCTCACCCCCAATTTTTGAATAGGGAAGATGGGGTGAGTGATACCTCATTTAAAGGTATTTTTATACTGATTTCAGCAAAGTAATTGTTTTTTCATTTTATGCATTAGTTCTCGCAATATTTCTAACTAAGTATTTGAAAATGAAGTGGTGTTTTCATGGCACTTGTAGTGTTTTTTTGTGAAAAATCGACATTTTGAGCTTCAAAACAACCATGACTGTGGCTTCCTTCCTCCAATCCACTGACATAGAAATCTTCAATCAAGATGTCGAACAAACAAAGCGTATTGCGAAGGAGCTCAATCTTGCTGAAACTCAATCTAAATTATCTTCGATATAATTTGCAGTATTTCCAATAACATGCGGTAACACTTGATCGATATAAATCTCCAAAAAGTCCAAATACGTACACATCTCTAATCAGATTACCAGGTAAGAAAATCAAATCATTAATGATGCCACAGAAATATTCCAGTCCCAATTCGTGAAACGATATCCGACTTAATTATTATTATTATTATTATTATTATTATTATTATTTATTGTTGAAGAGTAGAGGTAAAAACCTATAAACTCACTAGCTTACAAAAATTAAAAAAAAAAGTAATATTCCACCAATAAAGACATAAAAAAAAAGAACACTTCACAAATTACTCCCACAAAGCTTCCAACGATCGTAGCGGTTTTTGAAGTTGTTTACACTGCTGGACTCAACCACCGATCTGGGCAAACCATTCCACTGATCGAAGACCCTGTTCGACAGAAAGTTTTGACGTACAGTAGTCCTAAAAGGTTCCTTGGCCAGCTTATGAGGATGTCCTCGTAGATTACCTCTATTGAACCTGTACAGATGACGCAGATCGACTCCGAATTTATTATTAATGGCACGGTAAGTCACTATCAAGTCGCCTCTCGCACGACGATCCTCAAACGATCCCAAGCCAAAAATTCGCAGCCTGGCAGCATAGTCCGGTCGACTGTGGGCAGAAAATGGAATCCTAGTGCACCACCTCTGGACCGACTCAAGTAGACTCCTATCACTCTGAAGAGTCACCCACCAAGCAGGACCGGCGTATTCTAGAACTGGTCTCACGTAGCTTTCGTATAACAATTTCATTGTCTGGATGCTGCAAGAATTGAAAGATCTTTGAAGCATGTAAGTTAATCTTTTAGCTTTAGCACAGACAGATGAGATATGCTGTGACCAGTCCAGATTAGGAGTGACAATCAGCCCTAAGTCTCTCTGCATCTCAACTACGTTGAGAGTCCTTCCAGCAAGTATGTACGGTATATGAGGGTTTCCCCTTCCCATGTGCAAGACAGAACACTTGTCAATGTTGAGTGGCAACAACCAGTCCCTCGTCCACTGAACGATAGCGTCGAGATCGAGCTGCAGCTGATTGGTATTTAATGACGGTACTCCGTATATTTTAGTGTCATCGGCATACAACAGGCACTTGGATCCAATAAAACCAGGAAAGTCGGCCGTATAGAGTAGAAAAAGGATAGGTCCAAGAACCGATCCCTGCGGCACACCACTTAGCACATCCGCCGCCGTCGATGAGAAATCTCTGCCAACCCTAACCTTAAAAGTCCTTTGACTTAAAAAAGATTTTATCCAGAGTAACAAGCGGCCACGTATTCCAAGGTGTTCTAATTTTTTGAGCAATTGTTTGTGAGGTACACGGTCGAAAGCTTTCGAAAAGTCTAGATATATGACATCTATTGGAATTCCCTTGTCGAGCGCTCCACTCCAATCGTTTACTGCAGAAAGGAGATTAGTGAGGGTTGATCGACCTGGAACGAAACCGTGTTGTTCTTTTGGGATTAAGTGGTTAGAATCAGCAAACTCCAAAATTTGATCTGCCAATATACGCTCGAATACCTTGGCGACTGTTGAGACCAAACTTATGGGCCGATAATTGGTGGGCAAGGTCTTATCTCCACCCTTGTGAATCGGAGTTACAATTGCTGATCGCCAGTCAGATGGTAATGTAGAAGTTTGGAAAGATCGCTCGAAAAGAAGGCATAGAGGCTTTGCGAAACTCTTGGAACAACGAGAAAGTAAAAGCGGTGTGATCCCATCGGCACCTGGAGCAGAGGAAACATCCAGATCCGATAAATAGGTACCTTTACACTAACGCTCTTTCGCGCGCGATCGAATCGCGAGTGCCAGTCACTCGTGTTTTCGCGCGGTATGGAGTGGCGCGTGTTAACTATTTTGTGTTGTGAGATCGCAACGGTTTATCGCGCAGTCTTGCGTGTGCTTTGGAGCGTCCAATTCGAAATCTCTCATTATAAGCGAGGGGTTGGCGTGACTCGTGGCATGTTGAAATTTTCAACGGTTTTAGCGGCACTCCATAGCTTGAAATGAACAAATTGAATAAAAAACGCAAACTGAAAGTGGCTTTATGCTTGGCAGTGTATCTGAATATTCCAAAGAAGAGAAACAGAAGATGTTGAGCGAAAGAATATATAGAAAATCGTACATATGGACATATGCCTCTCTTGATTGAGTTGCGTACAAATTTTCCTATGGGCTTCAGGAACTATTTGAGAATGGATGGCGAATCCCTAAAGTCCCTGCTTCAGAAGCTTGAATCTCCCATGTTCCTTATAAATTAAAGACTTGTATGAATAATCATGAATTAATACATACCTACATGTACTTACGAATTTTGAACGTTTATACTTCTTCAATTAGAAACCCGCGCGAATACACAAACGCCCCGAATCCACACAAACTCAGTCACTCGGGCTAGTCGCTCGCGAATTTTTACACGTCCAAAAACCGAGTGAATGATTTGCCTTTACACTAGCATTCTTTCGCGAGCGATTGGCACGGGGCGTTCTAGTCGCGCGCGAAAGAGCGTTAGTGTAAAGGCACCTATTGACTTTCCACAAGTTCTTCAGAAAAGATTACATCGTCCAAGTCGAAAGGACAGCGAGGGGAGTTAACTGGAGGTATGCTGGAAGTAATCTCACTCGAGAAGTGGGAAACAAATGAATCAGCAAGAACATTAGCAGACTCGAGTGTACTTGAACAAAGATTGCCGGAGCCATCACGAACTACCGGGATAGAGGTCTTGCCATTGAGATTGCTACGCACATACTTGAAAAATCTTTTTCTATTGCTGGGTTTAGCAAGGTTATGCTCGAACTGTTTTTTGGAGGATGAAATTAAAGAAGATACGTAATTGGAGTAACGTCGATGATTCTGATAATCTGCTATGCTGCCACCTCGAATAAAACGCTGCCATAGACCCCGTTTGATCTTTAAGGCCCCAACAATATCTCTGCCGATCCAAGGCTTCAATGGGTTATGCTCGGAAGTGATCCAGTTTGTATTATTAGCAACCACACTATCCACGATTCTCAGAAACTGGGTCCACATATCATCCATACCACTGCAATCCTGAAAAGTATCAGACCAATCTACATTTAGTAGATCTGCAGAAACCTGTTCGTAGTTTATTTTCTTGTATTTTTTGTCCTGCAAGCTTGAAAGTATGTCGTTATAAAATTGCAATTGCGTCATCAGCAGAACATGGTCAGATTTACCGAGAGGAGGCAGGTATTGTATATCAGATAAAAGATCAGGATCAGAAGTAATGAAAAGATCTAAAGTAGAAGGTACTTGACCCTGTCTATATCTAGTTGGTTGAAAAATCACTTGTTGAAGTCCTGAATTCAACAGTAATTCAGCAAAAGGAAAAGACGGTGAACCAGAAGGTGGGAGCGTGGTCATTGGCCACCCAATATCAGGGCAGTTGAAGTCACCAGCTATCAAAATATTACGACGTGAGATAGAAATTTCTCTCAGAAACTCAACGAGTGCCATGTCACTCGTACTTGGTCCAGGCCTATAAATGCATGCCAGCGTAAAGGAAATGTTGGAATTGGAGATGTCAATGAAGAGATTGTCAACACCTGACCAGTCTTTATGGAAAGTGGAAATTCTGAATGCGTTGACAATAGAGTTGTTCAGATAGACACATACTCCGCCATATCCAACTGTACGAACACTATCCTGACGAAAAATGGTGTAACCAGGAATGTGACAAATAGAATCGGTAACTGAGGAATGTAGCCAAGTCTCCGTTATCAATAAAATCGAGGGTTTGTGGGTGTGAACAATGGACAGAAGTTCACTAAACTTGGACAGCAAAGATTGAGCATTGGTGTAGATTACAGGCCAAGTGGTTAGCGTGGGCGGTTTTTTGAAGAAGATAATTTCTTGGATTTTTCATCCGTGACTATAGTCGGCTTTCCTTTAAGATATCTTATAGTCAAATGCTCCTCCCCCCGCTCACTTCTGCTCCTCAGATCTTTTCGGACCTCATCCAGTTCACCCAACTGCTTCCTCGTCATGTCACTCCGAACAATCACCTCACGAAACTGCGCGCTGCCATGCAGGGATTTTTTATTACGGAGAATCCTCCTGACAGTCTCACTATTAGAAAAAGAAACCTTCAACCACCTTGGTTTATCAGAAATCTTGCCTGGTATACGTTTGAACTGTGTCATGAATACACTAGCAGCCGGATGTACGTGATCTATAACGGCTTTAACGTTTCTCTCATCCTCCGTGCTCTCTGTTAGATTGAGCAGCAAAATGTTGTGCGATTTTTCTATGCGATCGACAATCTCAGGAACATCCACAGATGCAGCAGCAGATGGGGCAAGACTCAACCGGGACTCCAGAGAAAGTATCCTCTCAGATGTAGATTGGAGATCCCCCCGCAGCCCACCCTGAGACCCCTGCAGAGCCGAGACATCGGACCGAAGAGCTGAAAGACACTGTTGATGATTCGAAAGCAATTCTGTATGTTCATTAATAGATTTTGAGCAAGAGGCAAGCTGCGTGAGGATCTCATTCTGACGCTCCTCCATGCGATGTACGCTAGCAGCAACCTCACCAATACGGCTCATCATCTGATGGAAATGTTCCAAGGTGAGTGGAGAACTATCCGTGGCCGAAGACAAAGATAACGATTCAGGATTGGCCGGAGAGGAGACTGGATGGGATCCAGCAGAATTACTCCTCAGTCTGCGCTCCCTAGACAAGCAGGCCGGACATGTCCAAACCTCACCTCTTTCCCGAAGAAAGTCGACTTCCCCAGAGGTGAGATCTACGCAATCAGCATGAAATGGCTTATTG
This sequence comes from Coccinella septempunctata, assembly GCF_907165205.1. Classification (NCBI taxonomy): domain Eukaryota; kingdom Metazoa; phylum Arthropoda; class Insecta; order Coleoptera; family Coccinellidae; genus Coccinella; species Coccinella septempunctata. The sequence goes on along the minus strand of NC_058190.1, from coordinate 3,090,705 downwards.
CAAGCGTTGCAAGGAATAGCAAGGTGTGAGCTCGAAATAGATTTTTTGCAACAGGCACAATTGCGCGGCATTTTTTCAAAAATTTCTGTGACAAATATCAAATTGAATTGACAACAAAGGGAAAGGGAAAGACTCTTCACTTCCTTGGACCCGTAAGGAAGACTTCAGACAGAGACAAGGAAGGCCACGGTTGAATGGAAGAAAAAGGACGGATTCAGATTTAAAAGGTGAACAGAAAATTTATGTATTCAAATCACATGAGGATTTCAACTCCTGAGATAATGAAATCATACACCGCATATGCAGATGGAATTATCGCCAACAGCTGTGAGATCCGCGATAACGTTGTATTTACGAGTATTATTGGAATTTATTTTCAAACTGTAATTTGATCTATAGGACAAATATCTCGCTTTATACTCTATCACAAATGAAAAGAAAATTCCTCAAAGCTCACCCCAGCCACCACGGTTTTCACATTCACAGAATAAGATAAATATTCACTACACAAAAACTCTGGGTCAATATTGTTGGCGAGAGCAATCAGAACGTGTGTACACGGTTCGGAATAATTATGAAGTGTTTTCTCAGTTGGCTTCAATAATGTTTTCATTTTGTTGATTATTGAATTCATATCTTTTTCAAAAAAATGAGAATCGATAATTTTTTATTTATTACGAACAGATCATTAAGTTGGCTTACTGGTTCTTTGACATGTGAATTATTCTTAGTTCGAGACTTGTATGTGTTCTAATTCATTGTTCGACATGGTTTATTCAATTGCAGAGCGGGTGGAAATAATTTCACTTTTTTTGCAAACAATCAATGTGCGAATACAACCGCAGAATTCTTCAATCAACGACATTTAGATAAACATGTTGATAGGAAGTATGTTTTGAAGCTCAAAATGTCGATTTTTCACAAAAAAACACTACAAATGCAATGAAAACACCACTTCATACTTAATTAAGAATATTTCGAGAACTACTGCATAAAATGAAAAAACAAGTACTGTGCTGAAATCAGTATAAAAATACCTTTCAAATGAGGTATCACTCACCCCATCTTCCCTATTCAAAAATTGGGGGTGAGGGTTGTAGTAGCAAGGGTTGAAGCGCTATGCGTCCGTAACCTACATCTTAAGTTTACCCCCTCGAAACAGAAATCGACCTGTCCGAGCATTTCTATCGAAAAAAGTTATTTCGTCTGTAATCTCGTCTGTTTCGTTTTCAAATGGCCACCCTGTATTTATAAGTCAGGTCAAAGTCTCACTTTGTGGAACTATTTGTTCTGAAAAGTATACCATCTTAAGTGGTGGCTACGAGACCGTCTTGTCACGAGTCTCGTAAAAGTCTTTTAGTCTCGTCGTTCATAAGTACTTTTCGACAAAGACAAATTTTCAGTTTCAATCGACTCGGACTCATTCTGAAATTAATGTTGTAATAGCAAAGAATAATTTTTGGGAATTCGAAGTTATTATTATTATTATTATTCATAAAGCCTTCCATTCACTAAATTTTTGATAGATTCAGCTGTATTCGATTAATTCTAGGTATTAATTATTTGTTATTTATAAACCCAAATTCTCATTTGTACATATTAAGTGCCATCAAGTTAGTTATCCCTTGTTTGTATGAATTGGGGTAATTTAAGGAAACTATTCGAAGACGAGACACCTGATAATACATCAATTCATGAAAGAAATAGAATCTCTTAAAATATCAGTATACAGGGTGATTCATAAGTATTGGGGCATTGCCCAAGAAATAATAATTTCTCCTCTGAGTGGATATTATTTTTGTAAATCAATAAAAATAAAAGTAGGAATGGCAGTTCCTAACATAGCCTACTTCAAAAAACACAAGCATACAACTGAATCTGACTGTGCGAAACCTGGCTTTAGTCGTGAAATTCAATTTTATCGATTTTATTCAATAACGGCAAAATAACCGATTTCAAAGGAATGAAATGTTAAATGTTTTTCCTACAGTAAAAGCTTTTAAATGCAAATTTGGTCCTATCGGTATATTTCGATCCTTATTGTATGTACCAATATTATGAATCATCATGTATATTATTATCATTGAATGCTAACAGAAAACGCTTCCTCAAAAATAGTGAGAATAACTGTCTCTAGGAAATCATCAACAGGGAGAGGATAGAATTTCACCACTTTATTGAAGGCTGAAGGTTTTATTGCTTTATTTACGTGCTGCAAAACGCACTATTTCAACTCGTAAATCGTATCATTACGAGGATATATTGAAAAATTCTTAGCCTACTTTAGAACCAAACAAAATTTCAATGTCAAAATAATTTATTGCTCAACATATTTTCCTTTTAACTGAATACATTTATTACAACGAACCTGCAACATCTTTAGACCTTTCAAAAAAAATGTTTCTTCTTGCTCTGCAAACCAGACCTCCACAGCTTTTATTGCCTCCTCGTTAGAAGAAAATTTACGACCTTTTAAACTTTTTTTCAGTTGAGGAAAGAGCTGATAGTTGGATGGAGCCTAATCTAGTGAATAAGAGGGGTGTTGCAGAAATTCAAACCCTAAATCACGAATTTTTTGCACGGCAACATGAGATTTGTGTGCAGAGGCGTTGTCCTGCAAAATCAAAACGCCTTTGGATAGCTTTCCGCGTCTTTTCTCTTTAATTTTTTCCCGTAGAGTGATCAGTAATGTCGAATAGTAATCTCCGGTTATGGTTCTACCCTTATCCAAAAAATCAATCATGTTTACTCCATGGCAATCCCAAAAAACTGAAGCAAGAACTTTTCCAGCAAATTTTTGGATACGAAACTCGTTAGGTGTTGGAGAACACCATTCCATCGATTGTTGCTTTGTTTCTGGATCGTAGAAATGTACCCAAGTCTCATTCATAGTAACAATTCGGTTTAAGAAGTCTACATCGTTTGCAAATCGAGCACAGATCGAACGCGATGCTTCTACCCTTGCACGCTTTTGGTCAACATTTAAACATTTGGGAATATATTTTGCAGCAATTTTTCTCATGTCCAAATTCAGTGCTTCAGATATCCGTTTTGGCCCAATTCGACGATTTAATAAAATCATGTCATGAACTGCATCGATATTTTCGATTTTCGACTGACACAGAAACTGGCCTTCCCGATCGGTCATCATCTTCAATGGAAAATTTACCTCTTTAGAAGCTTGCAGTCCAATTCTTCATGGTCGCATACATAGACATTGATCACCAAGGGTATCTTTGTAAATTTGCTGACCTTTTAACCCTTTTAAATACAGTTACTTGATGATGAGTCGATACTCCAATTTTTCGATTCTCACAGTTTCGCTGGAAATCTTCTTTCTTTAAATTTTTTATTGCGAATTTCTGGTTTACTTTTTTGACCTCAAACTTCACACTGACACTTCTTATGAGGTAGTGTTCGCTGGAATGGTAACGCAATATTTTTTTTATACATGGAACTAGTCTAGGCTATCTAGATATCAATACATCCTTGTATTTGTTTAAGCCACAGCTGTGATTTAGATTTATTCACTTTTTCAAAGTGAAAACACAAATTAATTGAACATCAATGAAATATATCAAAAACCATCATCTCTTACATAAACATACCCTGAAGTGCATTCATCTTGGTATATTTATAGCAGTAGAATGAAGAATTTCTTCTCTCTATCATTGTGACAAAAATTTTGGATGAAAACAAAACTTAAGTACATACATAAGGTCCTTTTGTTTGCATAAAAAGTGTAACACTCGATTTTAGTATTCGTTTGCTGATTGAATTTACACCAGTGTAGAGGAGGTGTAGTTTATCTACATCTCCTTTTGACTATGTGTAGATAAACTACACTTCCTCTACACTAGTGTAAATCAGATCGAGAGGAGAAAAGTGCTACACTTTTTATGCAAACGAAAGGACCTATTTTCTCCTGCGTTTGTAATCTTGAATACGAAGATTGCGAAGTTTTCAAATCCGAAAGCAAAATTCCTTTATTGTCCAAAATGTTCACGAGTGTACGAGACTACTGCGAGACTCTCGTAAGAGACTCGAGCCAACACTCCTATCGAAAACGAGACTCTCGTGGACCAAGTCCATCTTCCATTCAGAAGGAATCACTATGTGTTTGTAGCGTCAACTATTCTCCCAAGAAAATAAAGATCGTTTGAACTGGATTTCTACCCTTGTTGACGTAATCACTAAAACCTAATCGAAATTCAACAGGGAACACCCTGTAAATATTCATTTGTGAGCAATCAATTATTCGAAGGTGAATTCGGGAATTCGAAGATGATTCATGGTCGAATAGCGTCTAGCGCTTTTCTATCGACTGCTATCATCAATTTCCATATTTCATCCAAATTAAAACATGCAATCGGATTTCCAAGGCCCTACTTTAGCGATCTCGTAACAGCATATTGATGTCAGTTCGTTCCAAATAAACAGGAAACTTCATTCCTAATGAAATATCTCATCTATTCCAAAAGTTCGTGAATAGTACGATGGATACGAAAACCTAATAAAAACACCCCTGAATTATGGGATTTATAATTTTATAGCGTTTCGAGAGTTCTTTTTTTCCATAGAGCCGTAAAGATAGAGGACACAAGGTCCATCGAAAGCCATCCATTGAAAACAGTGTGGATAGTTATGCTCTGTGGCTGTACTTATTTACCCACCCTGAGGTAGCACGTCCATCTTGTCACTTCGGTTTCACATTCGTGAAACACATTCTTGATTTTGAATAGGGATGAGGTGATCTGCGATAACTAATTTTGAAGATCGTATCGAGTACTATCTGACTCTAAAATTTCGCTTTAAAATGTCCATCGATAATGAAATAACAGCGAAAATAGTGAAAGAGGCAATCTGGAATTTATCTCGAGAATATTGTTCGTATCTGATATTTCGTAGTTATTTAGTAGGTAGTTAAGTTGTTGATTTTTTGCCCAAAAAAAATTAATAATTTTTGGACTAGAAAAATATACCTTAGTTATTTAACTAAGTCTATCGTGCAATTTTTAAGAACGTTACAAGCGTGTTAAAGCGATTGTAAATTTACAGTAGAATTAAAATGGTGTATTCCTTAGAAGACAGGGTGGAAATGATAAAATTATTTTTTAGAAATAACGACTCTGTGGCTTTATTCAACGAACTACATCCTGGAAAAAATGTATCCGTAACTGTTTGCCAAATTTGTTTAGTCGAAAACAAAAAGAGCATGAAAAAGACGAAGCGAGGGTTGTGGCTGTCATGTAGCAATGGATCCGACCTTCAGTAGGTATAAGGAAATTGAACAAGATATCTGGTATTTCACGCACACCAATCATGAGAATCCTTACAACATAAAATCCTGATAAGATACAGTAACCTCACTGCTCACTGGAAAAATTCATTTAGATCTGTTGGAGAAAGCTATTCATCTAGCCCTTGTGTGTTTATCGCAGAATGCAGAAGAACATCAAACGATGCTGTTCGAATAAGATTGCGCACCAGCTCATTGCGTTCAACCGGTGCGTCAGTTCTTAGTTGAAAATTTTCTTCACGCCTGGATTAGAAGAAGGGGACATATCGAGTGGCCACCCAGATCACCTGATCTGGCTACACTTTTTATGGGGTCACCAGAAATCCAAGATTTACGCTACCCACCCTGAGTCACTGGATGATTTTCGAATCCGGATCATTAATGAATGCTGTCAATTTACACCAGAAATCTTGAATAATGTACGTGAAAACTTTTGAGAAACTTATATTGCTGCATAGTCCAAGATCCCAGAGCGATAAGACATAACTTATTTTCACACAGATGAAACTTTAGGATCTCAGTAGAGTCTCATGTGCTTTGAATTCCTGGGAACTTGTGGAGCTTGCCTAGTGGGCAGATACCAGGTGCAAAGGTAACTGAAAATAAGTGTTACTTAACTTATTTTCATATGGCTAATTTTTATTTATGTTTTGAAGAATGTTATTCTGAAGTTATATTGTAAGTGACAGACACTTTCCATTGGACAAATCGGGGATATTACTCTAGCATGGAAGTGAATGTTGCCCATTTCCATCATTTAAAGAATTAATCACAATAGTTTGTACAGGGTGAGCAAAATTCGTTATCTGCTGAAGGGATCTCGAGAACTATAGCAGCTAGAAGAAAACTGATGACATATTCTCGATCGCTTTTTTCCTTACTATTCCAAATCTGAAAACAGATCCAGCCTAACGGTCATAGAGTTATGAACGAAAATTGAGCAATTGTCATTTTTAATGAAGCTGAATAACTCGCTTATTCGAACTTTTATTCGAAATCCGTTGTTACATTCTACAGGAACTTTTTTATGAGGAATTTGAATATGATATTATCAAATTTTTCGATCCAGTCATTTTCGAGATACGAAAGGAATTTCTGATTTTTCAAATGTGAAATATAATCGAAAGTTCTTTCATCTTGCTGAAATTTTTTTTGCAGATTCCAAAAATATATCATATGTTGCTATTCACATGAATGTTACACGAGAAAAAAATTCAATACTTTTTCCTGCTTTTCGATTCTCTGTTGAATTATAAGTAGGCTGGTTTACCATAGCAACCGTTGAATATGCATCATATTTTGTGAACCTGAGCCTCTATGGTTGAAATCACGGATTGCTCAATAAATATTTCGATGATTAATTTGCTAACGTCTCGCGATGTTTGGCATGGTTCACAATTCGAACACAACCGTTGATAGAAGTACCTATTTTCATCATCTTACTTCTGTAAAAATAATAATTGTAGATAGCTATCGTATTTTATTTGTAATAATACTGACTCTAGAAGTTTCTTTCAAAAATAGAAAAACGATAATTGAATAAATTTTCTTCTTTAACAATCAGACGAAATTCTTTTATTCTCTTTTGAAATATATCGATCTCGATATTGATATATACTTAAAAGAAAAAATTATTCGTCAGTCGGTGATTCCTATCGCAGAAGGTTGAGTTCACATAGGATTATTTGGAGTTCACGAACGATAATGCATTTTCAACGGTCGCTATGGTTACGCCAGCCTACTGAAAATTCAACAGTGAACATTTTTTTTCTCACATTATATTTATGTGAATAGCGACATATGATATATTTTTGAAATCAGCAAAAAAATTGCAGCAAGATGAAAGAACTTTCAGCTATAGTTTACATTTGAAAAGTCAGAAATCCCTGTCGTATTTCGAAAATGACTGGATCAAAAAATTTATTGATATCATATTCGAATTCCTCATAAAAAAAAGCCTGTAGAATGTTACGGATTTAGAATACGACTTCAAATAAGCGAGTTATTCAGCTTCATTGAAAATGACAATTTCTCAATTTTCGTTCATAACTCAAAATCTATGAACGTTAGGCTGGATCTGTTTTCAGTTTTGAATTAGTCAAGAAAAAAGAGCTCCAGAATGTGCCGTCCGTTTTCTTCTAGCTGCTATAGTTCTCGAGATCCCCTCAGTAGACAACGAATTTTGTCCACCCTGTACTCGTCCACTATTTTACCTGTCATTTCGTTGTCGATGGAAATTTTGATGCGAAATTTCAAGATCAGATAGTATTGGATAAGATTTCAACTTCCCTCATCCCTATTCAAAATCAAGGGGTTGTGCTCACCTTCGTTAGGGGTTTGTAGTTACGGGAATGCAAATAGCGAAAAAGTTGTTCCCCCTCGAATCAGAAACTGACGGATATGAGCGATCTGCCATAATTTCCATCTGAAGACGGAAAATCGAGGTGCTAAGTTGTCGTTGGACCATACTGTATATAATAATTATACAGTGGTTAAAGAGTTATGGGTAATGGAAGAAATTGCCACAATCAATTAAGCACTCTGTATCTTTTGATAGCAAAGAGTGATAGACTTGATATAGGTTATCCTTATTCATCTCTATCTACCCTTAAGTTCCGCCCGTTCACCAATGAATCGCCTTGTATACATATCAAGTAATATTCCAATACTCAATGATATAAATTTGAATCCAATTTTCACAAACAACCCTTAACACATTCATATAACTAAATTGGGGTGATATTTATCATTATATTGATGCTAGTATAAACTCATCAATTCTTTCAAAGTACGAAGGAAACTGTTGATAACAATTTGGCCATTTTTTTTAATTAAGTCGGTTAGCTGTGAATTTCACCAACATCATCTCGTCTTTTATAAAATTACAGTGTCTGAAAGGCGAACGAAAGTTTTTTACAGCGTTGTTAATTGAATATTCTCTACAGGAAGGTTTGGTATTTCATCAATATTGTACAAGTTCTCTATGACGATTCGCTGGAGTTATAAATCTTAGTTGATATAAACACAGGGTTATGTGTTTAATAAACAAAGAACAGCAGATAAAATAGCTAATATTCTAAAAAGTTCCTACACATATTCATAGTCCGAAAAATGATATTATATGAACGCACTTTATCATAATTGAATTTTACTTTTATATAATCTTTTATTTGCACATTTTTGTTCGCTTCCTTGCCTATGCTTTTTCCCATCCTTTCATTGAAAAAAATTCGCACTTGACGCCATCTTTTCATTCACTACTATTTCTTGATATCTTCTCACTCTCTTTTCTTCTCTCACAGAAACGGCGAGAAAACCTTGCTCATTACGAAGGCCAGATCTGCGGAGCAATCAGTTATATGGAGGTATGCTTCAATGTTGAAAAGAGGCAGTGGTTATTCATTTCCGGAAAATTCTTTGTCAATGAATACTTCAGTTCAAGAAACGAAGGAAATGGTAACTTACTGTTTCGAGAACTTGATGTTTAGCGAGGTATTAAATGTTTGAATGCTCTGTGTCGATGTCTTTTTGTGAAATTCAAATATTGTAATGGTTAATTTGTATATTTCTCGGAAAAATAATGAATATTTTGGGTAAGTAGTTGTGCGTATGCACAATGGTGAAATAATTAATGAAAAATTGGAATTGTGTTTCTCAAATGCGAAAAAGCTCTCATGAAAAGCTTTCTCAGCATATTATCCTAGGAAAATCTCCTCTCAAGCATTGAGTATATGGGAGCGTTGTTAAATACGAAATGTTTAAATGACAGGCTACATTTACTGGCACATCTATAGTTATTGATGAATATACTATTTCATCATAACAAAACGTGTTGAAAAAAAATAGTTCTTCATTTACGAAGGACAAAAAACCGTCTATTATGATCGAACCTGCTAATGGATAGCCGAGGAGTAGCCGAGGCCAGCAAGCAGACGAAATGAGCAGTTTTTTGTCGAGATGACTATTTATTCGTCGACCTCCAAAACCTTTATGGAAGTAAGTACACTTGGTTCATCTTAAGAATGACGTCAGCAGTTAGAACTACAATATCTTTGCCAGACTGTCAAAATAATTCTAGCTTTTACTGCTGACTTTTGTTATAACGAATTTCTGTGTAAAATGAAGATTGATTATGATTAGTTCAGATCTCCATGAAATAAATTTTCTATCTGAATGATGATTAATATTTCACTTTGATTGATTGTTCTCAGTAACATTTTTTTGTGAACGAGTTCAGCAGCAATCAGCAACTTACTTAACGAGCATCTTCACCTTCAATACTAAAACAATGTTGAGGTTGAAAAAATTTTATTGTCATGGGGACTCATCAAATTTTCGAACTGAACTGTTCGATAACTTTAACGTCATTACAATAATATAGAGAACAAAAGATGCAAATAGAAATTCCATGTATGCAAACTCAGATACTGAAAAACAATTCAAAGAAATGAGAAGAACAAATTGCATAGTTTTTAATCAGAATTCAATGAACTACAATTGATCCTTCATACTTATAGCTGCAAGAGATAAAAATGGCTCTTATCATCAAGCGCATCCTCAAAATAATTCAATAACGATATTTTAATAAATTTTAAGCCTAATTTGATATCATTTGGGCATATTTCCTTAGGAATTGGAACAAAACTTTTCAATATGAAACTTGGTAGTTTTGGGAAGAACTGATTTTGAAAAACCAATTAAATATGATTATAACAGACGAGAATTCTTCGAAAACAGCCAAAATCGAAGTTTATGGAGTTAACCATACTCTTTGACCAAAACAAAATACTAGAATTTTTCAACTAAAATAGAACACCCTGAATGTTTCTGTACTTTTCAGAAGATCATTTTCTCTCAAATGTGCACAAGCATCAGTACAAACAGAGTTTAGTGAAAAAAAATAAAAAATTAAAGAATGGGTAAATTTATTTACTAATGGGAATTGAAATATCTCTGTTTATTTTATGGATAGTGAAAATTGCAACAAATTTTTGGTAAGGTACCGCTAATGACCTTGATCTCAAAGCTGCAAATTTAATGAATCAAATTTTTTGTTGATATCCTATCCAAAATAAACAAGTACGTACTATCTAGTAGGTTACTTTTGTCAAACTAATTGACAGAAATGAATGGTCCGATTGAATGACTCATAAGTGAAAAAAAACGTACTGAAATACTAATTTATGATCATTGTTTATATTGATTATGGTCTGAAGAAGTGTGTAATATTTTAAATTATTTGCAGTCATATCACCCTCAACGGTAACGGTCATTAAAACATTACAAAGTTTTGATGCAACTGAGATATCATGGAATAACCTCAAAATTTCACAACAAATTTGGCACTCAACCTTGTTTATCAAGCTCTTTTTATCGGGATTTTTCTAGGTTTGCATAACAAAAAAAATAAAAAATTAGGATGAAATTGAGAGTTTTGATAAACTAGTACCATAAACCAGGGTGATATGTTCATCAATTTGAACTCTATTTTTTTCACGATTCAAACAGTTCTCTATATTCATCATTTCAAAGCACCTTAGCTATCATATCATGCTCCTAAAAGTGTGACCCGAGGTGTGACCTCAGAACAAGTTTAAGGAAATTTGTTAACAAAAATCCATATACCTTATGAAAGAAGAATGATCAATCTTAGACGCAATAAAGAAACTGTGCAGTAACTGCACATCAAATACTGCATTTTCAAAATGCGGAATTATCAATACAGTAACTGTACAGTAACTATTTTCCAAATACTGCATTTGAAAAATGCATAATTATCAATACGGAAACTGTGCAGTCACTCTATATCAAAAACTTTGCATTTTTGAAATCCAGAATTATCAATACAGAAACGCACAGTACCTCTATATCAAATATTGCAATTTTTGAATGCACAATTATCAAAACAGAAACTGTGCAATCTCTGTATATCAAAAACTGCATTTTTAAAATGCAAAACTACCAATACAGAAACTGTACAGGAACTTTATATCGAATATTGCATTTTTGATTGCGAATCATCAATACAGAACCTATGCAGGAAAAGTATAACAAATAATTCATTTTCATAATTCAGCATTATCAGTATGTAGGTTCATAAACTTTGCAGTTTCAGTACAGCAATTTCTGTGCTGCATTCAGATGGCAATTGTGATGCAGTATCTATACAGTTGCTGTATGTTGTATTTCCTCAAGAATTATTGCTAATTCAAGTGATCAGTTCGAAGGACAAAAAACAGGTATACTAACAATTACCAAATGATTGTTTATTTAATGCCCAGTTTTTCTTGAAAGAACGCATGCATACCAGATTTTTCAATAAAAGGCTCTAATAAAGAGAAATTTATACCTGATCCCCACAATTATTGAGCATTGTATATTCACTTGGTTCTCTGCTCCTTGATTCCAATACTGTATTTAAGTATTAATATCAGTAATGAGCTCAAAATGAGATTAGGTGAAATGTAGCCTCCTCGACGTAGAATTTCTCGAGCTACATAAGTTCGTGTTTGTTCGCCGATTGAACCATAATCAAATTCGTAACATACGATTGATAGAGAAGCCGTCAGGGAGTTCTCAGAAATCCGAATCAACAAGAGATGATGAGAATATCAATATGGCTTGGATGCGGTTTCCTGTGCAAACTTTTCAATGTGTTCATCAGCACATAATAATTCATTTCACGGAAATCATCCATCAAACCGTGACAGCATCCCACATTTATGAGTTTCGTCGGAAAACAATGCGCAGCTCTATAAGAGTTTTCATGAAAGAGCCCACGTTGTTTTGACTGATAACATACTCGGTGATTTCGAATATTACATGTTATCTTGGGCCATATGCGGTAGACATTTCAATGCGATGGATATGCGAGGGGTTTTCAAAGATTAGTCTTTGTTTTGGCCAGGTGATAAAATTAACCCAAATAAACTAGTTTGATTTTGGGAAACTCATCGATAAAATAGAGGGTATACTTCAACTCACAGTGGCACGGTGTTTGGTATCACCATTAAAAAAAAGAGACACAACACGAATAGAATTTTTGAATGCATCTTTTAATGCATATCTATACAGTGTGTGGCGTAATGAATGGATAATATGATGCCCACGGGTAAAGGACGTTAGGGAAATCCAAAAAAAAATATGTAAAAGTTTCTTGGTTTTCAGGATATTCGAAATTTTCGAAAATAATGGAAAAATTCTACCCTCTGCCACTCTTTTAGATGGAACGACTCCAAATGAAGAAATTTTCTCAATCTGTTTCAGATACTAGTTTTTTTCGTAAAAAAGTATTTAAATTACACTGCGCAAAAAAATTAACGCACATCCTGAAAATCTTAATTTTAATGAAAGTTAACTCTACATTGACTTTATAACTTATTTTTTATGTTCTCTCGGGAAGGTTTTGGACGAAACAAGACACATTAAATGAAAGAAAAATTCAGGATTTCACCGAATCTTATGTGAAAGAAGAGAAATGAACAATTTTCAAAATACTGAAATGCTGATAAGTGATTTATACTTGGTATTTCCACCCCTTGCGTTAATTACAGCTCGGCAACGACGGTTCATACTCAAAATGAGTGTTCTTGAAATGTTCTGATATAATCCTTCCCAGATTTCTCCGAGTTGGATTCCTAAGTCATTAAGAGTAGCTGGATGATTTTCTGAACTTCTCAGCCTTCTATTGAGGTTGTCCCAAACCTGCTCAATCAGATTGAGATCTGGACTTCTTGCTGGCCATTCCATTCGAGAGACTTCAACCTCTTCAAGGTACTCCTGAACGATGCGCGCACGATGGGGTTTGGTATTATCGTCCATAAAAATGGAATTTTCACCAATGTATGGGGCAAATGGCACTACATGCTTTCCAAGAATGTTCCTTATATACTTATCAGCATTCATAGCTCCATTATCAACGACCACTAGGTCTGTGCGAGCATTCAAAGATATTCCACCCCATACCATAATCGATCCTCCCCCGAAACCAGTAGTGTTCAGGAAATTGCACTGAGCATATCTTTTATGTGGACGTCTGTATACAAGGGAACGTCGATCACACTGGTAGAGGCAGAATCTAGACTCATCTGTGAAGAGAACTTTTTCCCAATCGGCCTCTTCCCAATGGATATGCTCTCTCGCAAAATCCAAACGCGCCCTTCGATGGGCTGGGGTAAGAGCTGGGCCTCTTGCCGCGACACGAGGCCTTAAATAATATTCTCTAAGGTAATTTGTTATTGTCTGAGTGCTAATTTGCACCTCATGAGTTTGCTCAAGCTGAATTTGAAGGAGGCGAGCGGTTGCAAACCGTTGTCTCAACGAAGAAACTCTCAATTAACGTTCTTGAATGGCAGTTGTTACCCGTGGTCTACCCTGTCCTGGTCTTCGGACATTCATACCTGTCTCCCTGAATCGCTGCAACATTCTGGACACACTTGTATGGGAAACTGCAAACCTTTCTGCAATTCTTGTGTATGTCCACCCTTCTTCTCGCAAAACTACCGCTTGAGCACATTCCTCTTGGGTCAAATTGCGTGTTTCGCTTTGCATAGCGATCGAGTGTAGAAAATCAAACGAAAGAAAAACTATCGATCACTAGAATTGATCCAGAACAACTGATTTTAGAATGAAGCCAATACATTCAAAATCTGATAATATCATCTTTTTTTTATTCCTGCTGGGAAAAGACATCTGTATTGAAGAAAACCGTTGATGGTGGATAACATATGCATGCATAATTCTGATAAAAATAAAATTATCATTGAGAACACCTTGAGTTATAGAATAAATTTGAGATTTCCATAATGTGCGTTAATTTTTTTGCGCAGTGTATTTTCAATTGAAATTTTTTTTAACCCTTCTGAGAGAGACTAATAGATGTCATGACATAAAAACGAATTCACTATTACCAGACATTCATTTGCAATAAAAGTTTCCATAAAATTGATATCGATTAGTCCGAATGCACATTATAACTTGAACTCAGGCTGTTGCCACTCAAAGCGTATTTGATTCTTAGGTCTCTGTTATCATTTTCTTCGATCCATCAAGGACCTAAATTATTTGAGATTCATTTATAACACTTACAGCTCACCATAGATATTATGACAGATTACAGCAACGAAAACAGAATTATTCCTTTTCTAAGAAATTTTCTTCTATGCTGTCAGTTTTTGGTTCATTAGCTTATGTATTTTACTGTTTTAATAAGCATTTTTTTCCGAGTTCAGTCAAGAGACTATGTAATATATAGGATTCGATTTCCGTGAGCTGTTGAGTAGAGAAAAAAAATAAGTACAATCGCAACTCAATCAACGTATTTCAGCTATCCAATTTCAAGATATTGGTTCAGAAACTATTGATTTCTTTTTCTTTGCAAGAGACTCTTGTGTTTTTCTGAAAAACAAAAAATAAATGAATAAAAATAAGAAGATTATGGTGGGATTCCATGTTCTGTGAGCTTTCAAGCAAGCTTACACATGGTGTATCTTTGTATGTAAAAAAAGGAAGTTGGATAGGGTTGTGGCTAAGGGGTTGAAGAAAAACATTCAATTCCATAATTCCATTGTCATGAAATGAGGTTTTCATTTTGAGTTATCGGTTGAAGAAATATCACTTTCATTACAGACTTATGCTCAACCCTGTATGTGAATCTGCTCTCACCGAGGACGTATAAAATTACTTTCGAATTAATAAACGAAGAAGCTACACTTTTCTCGAGTTCGAAAGGAAACTTGAGTGAAATTCAAGTTTTATGATTAATTAAGACCTTTCACACAATGGAGAAGTGAAGCGTGCAGGAACTTCAAGCATTCATTTCTATTCAAATTAAAAGTTTCGTCATGTTAAAATCAGTATTTCATCTGGAGTTATGAAGAAGCACCTGAAACACGACCGTGAAGAAGCAATTAATATTCCATACAAAATATCGTATGACTTCTTGGTTTATGTCGTGTAGAAAGAATACCTACCTTGTTTCAATTAGTAAGGTGTTTGTGTCACACAAATTACCGTTATATAGGGTGTCAGACGAGTAAATGGAAAACACTATGTAATCAATTTCTTGATTTCTCAGAAAAATTGCTAGCATATTCTCGCATAATCCGTAACGTTTAAGTTCATTAACAAAAAAAGTTTAAGTGCATATCATGAATTTCATTTGCTAAATTTCTAGAAATGATCACCACGAAAATACTGATGTTTCATAGTTTAATTTTTCGGATTTCTAGAAAAGTCTTGAATGTGAGGGTGGATACTTTTAACACTGATGAGACGGTTTTTAACAAAGTTTATTTAAAGATCTATTTTACACACTGTGAATAATACAAAATGGCCGATGGTCGCTTGAAACTATTAATAGTGAGAGTAGCCTTTATCTATTCGCATTCCCGACAGAACTGACTTCTGCACCATTAATAGCACGTGTACCTAACTTAGTTGCGCATGCGCATTAGGCCGAACATAATATTAGTTGTCAGCAGGTTGCTTTATAGAAGTGGACTGGTCCCAAAGCAACTTTGGCCAGCAGTTCTTACTTCAACACCCCCTCCCAAACTGAGGACCTGACAACTAATCAACAGAAAACTGAAAATTCCATTTAACTGACTTCGATAAACTAAGAAATATAGAATATATATAAAGTATACAATGGTAGATAGTATTTTATTTGAATTTATATAAATCAAGCCTTAAACCTACAACAGGATTGTCAGTGGAACCATACAGAGCTGTTGCTGTGAGGCAATGGAATAGGGTTCCTTATAGCGAACCAACTGTCCTTAATATTTGGTATGGTATCAATACATTGTGTCCAGGGACCGGAGACCCTTCCCACAAGTGATATTATACCATCATATCAACTGAAACTGATCAACAGATACATATGCCATAATGCATGCATATCACATAGTAGATCAACATATAAATGACATGACTGATCACATACATAGTATGTTCCATCATATCAGACTAACATGATTAATTCATTACACACATATGTGGTCAGAATTTTGGATTTCGCATCTATCATTTCCAGGGACCGGAGACCCTTCCAAATCAAGACACTAGTATTCGTAAGAGTATGTATCCAGGGACCGGAGACCCTTCCTACATGTCTCAAATGAACACTTCAACATGTATATTCATCAAAGTATATCTCCAAGGACCGAAGACCCTTCCAATATAACTCGAACAAATATACAACAAATTTTGAGTATTATCAGATTATGTTTCCAGGAACGAAGAACCTTTCCACAATATACAGATAAAACACTCAACAGACATATTACCAAAGTACCTAAGGGATCGAAGATCCTGTCAAGATACTAAGATAAACAACAGAATTCACTATCAGAGTATGTTTGAGATCGAAGATCATTTATAACACTACTCAGATAAGGTATACATAATGACTGAAAAGAAAAAATTAATATTACTTATGAAATGTTTGATCAAACAGAGCATGTTTTGAGTTTGTCGTTGACTTTTCTCATTTTCTTCCTATAATATTGAATCATTATGACTTATTACTTGGTTATCATCTTATGCTTGGATTGGATATTTTCATGCAAATCAAACCTCATAGAATACAAGGTGATCACGAAACTTAGTGAGCTTTGCTGCATTCAATGGTTTTGTTAGAATGTCAGCAATCTGATCATTGGTATTGATCTTCACAATATTAATTTTCTTATCTCTTACGTGTTGACGAATCAATAAATATTTACGTTCCACATACTTCAAGCGGCTTTTACTTGTGCTAGCCAGACAGTTACGTCTTGCTGCTTCATTGTCTTCATATATATTAACTGGAAATGCTCTGAGACCCACAGTCTCTTCTAATAATTGTGCTAAAAATAGAATTTCATTAGTAGCATGAGTAAGTGCAATAAATTCCGCTTCTGCTGAACTTTGTGCTACTGTTGATTGCAGTTTTGAGCACCATACAACAGGATTACCAAATGCAAAAATCACAAAGCCTGTGGTTGACTTTTGACCACACTTATCACCTGAAAAATCTGCATCACAATAACATGACAAAATTGGAGATCCTACTGTGAATTTTAGACCTAACTGACTTGTACCTTTCAAATACCTGAAAACTCTTTTAACTAATGTCCAATGATACTGCTGTGGATTAGCTTGGAATCTAGCCAAATAACCTACGGCAAAGGATATATCAGGTCTTGTGAACATACTTAAATACAGTAGGGAACCTATAGCTTTCTTATACGGAAAATCTGCTTCATTCGTTACTTCCGGAACTTTATGATTTCCTTGAGGAACTAAAGGAGTGTCAACTGAATTTGAGTTTTCCATTCGAAATTCTTTCAACATTTCATTAACAAACTGTGTTTGATGAAGAAACAACTGATTTTCTGATCTAGTGATTTCCAAACCAAGGAATTTTGTAGGAAAGCCAAATTGTTTTACCTTAAAACGTGACTTCAACATATTCACCTTTTCCTGAATAAGGTTTCTACAACTACCTGTAATTAATAGATCATCAACATATACTAAAATCAAAATGATATTACTATCTTCCTTTTTCTTATATAAACATGGTTCTCGTAAATTTGATTCAAAACCAGAATCCTTCAGAAAATTATCAAGTGTCATAAACCAACATTTTGGTGCTATAGATAATCCATAAAGAGCTTTTCGTAACTTCAATATTACCTTTGATTTATCAAGATTGATTCCTTCAGGAACACTTACATATTTTGGTCGATCAATTTCACCATGAAGAAATGCTGTTTTGACATCCAACTGTTCAACATGCCAATTCCTAGAAACTGACAATGCAAATAATAATTTAACAACTGATAGAGCTGGTGTAGGAGATGCAGTTTCCTCAGGAGTATACTTTTCAGTATCTTTGCATCCTACAACAACTAAACGAGCCTTACACACACCATTGTCCTTAACTGTAAATACCCATTTCAACGGAATACTTTTCATACCTTGTTTTCTTTCCACAATTTCCCAAACTTCATGTTGGTTTATAGCTTCAAGTTCGGACTGAATGGCAGTAATCCATTTACTACTTTCTGAACATGTCATTGCTTCCAGATATGTTTGAGGTGTTTTACTTGTCTGATAGATTTTTGTATCATATACAAAACCAAATGGATTCAAAATTGTGGCATTAACTGAAATTTGCGGCATATCATGTCCACTGGTTTCATTGCCATCAAAATCATCTAGCTGGGATATTTCTTCATATTCTATCTCATTATTTATCTGAGAGCTAACTGAAACATTTTCTAACATATTTGTAGCACTTGTTTTATCAACAGAATTGTTGGAGCTACTCTGTACTGGACTTGTAGTTCTTACAGAATCAGAGTTTCGTTCAACTGATTTCATTTCAACAGGATTGTTTGCAATTGATACAACAGAATTGCCAGTAGGTGGCACAACAGATATGTCCGTAATGGACGCAACAGAATTGCCTACAGAGGGCGTAACAGAAACGTTCTCACTGGACTCAACAGATTCAGACGAAACTGTTAATTCATCACTTGGGACTGATAACTTTGATTCATATGACTTGTAGGTCAACTCTTCATTTATTAGAACATTACAAGATGTAATAGTCTTACAGGTTTTAGGATCATACAACAAATAGCCAGTATCGGTATATCCTATTAAATACATTGTGCTGGATCTTGCATTCAACTTTTTACCTTTTGGAACATTTTCATTTCTAACTTCTACTTGTGAACCGAAAATTCTTATATTTTGCAGATCGGCTTGTTTTCCATAGAGTTTTTCATATGGAGTCAAAAAGTCTAATGATGAATGAGGCGTGCGATTGTATAGATAGCAAGCAGTCGAAAATGCAAAACCCCAGAAAGTATTTGGAAAGCCTGATTCAAATAACAAGGCTCTAGCCCTTTCTTGGAGTGTTCTATTGAACCTTTCAGCAGTTCCATTATGCTCATGTTGATAAGGTTCTGCTAACTGAATTTGAATACCAAACTGATCGAGAACTTGTTGACAAGATTCGCTGATGAACTCTGTTCCATTATCACAACGTAATTTTCTGAATTGACCAGGACTAGGAAATAATGACTGAAGATAGTTCAAAGCAGACTTCAAAAACTTAAAAGTTTCAGACTTTTGTTTCATCAGGAAAATTTGTGCATATCTTGAATAATCATCTAGAACAATTAAAATATACTTTTTCTTAGTGTAATGTGTTGGCGGATTGACAGTTAATAGATCTGAATGAAGAATTTCACAAGCTCTAGTGGCTCGATCTCTTTCTTTTGCACATGTTTTTCTGGTCATTTTTGCTTTAGAACAAATTGTACAATTACCAGTACTGAGATTATACGTGAGTTCTTTAACTCCTTGAACAACATTAGGTAATTTTCCTAAGTAAGAAGATGATATATGACCCATTCTACGATGCCACATACTACCTTCCTGAGCCAACATTTTTAACTGATTACGAGTAAATCTTTTACGTAATCTTCGTGTTTCTCTTCTACTATTATTGACTTTCTTATTGGATTTGATAACTGAGAGTTTCATTTTAAAACTAGAATTATCTTTCGAACTTAACTGTTTATTTGTACTTTCTACTTTATTAACATTAATTTTGTTGATACTACTTGTATCACCAGGATTGACTCTTGCTGAAATTCGATAAACGCCATCAGATACAAAGAGCAGGGAGATCTTTCTTCTTAATTTTCTAGATAAAATAAATCCATTATTAGCATTTAGCACAAGACTTGTCCCAAACTGAATATTAAATGCACGGACACTGAGAATATTATCCCTTACTTCGGGGACATACTGAACATTAGCTAGATGTACAATGTGCGAACTTTTTCCAAACTGTACTAATAATGGAAGAGTTCCCTGACCCATTGACATAGTGCTTTCAGTTTCCGATGCCAAAACAACAGATATCGGCTCTTTATAAGCCTGATAGTTCAACAAAATATTCTGTACATTCACTACATGGTGAGATGCACCAGAATCAACTAGAAATGTTGCAAACATACTGAAATTATTCAAATCGAACAATGACTTACTAGATTTTTGATCTTTCCTACAGTCCTTCTTTTCGTGTCCCTTCTTATGGCAATAAAAGCAGAATCTCTCTGTGTTCACACATGTGTTTGACTTGTGGAACATCAAACCACATTTTCTGCAACTTGCATCGCGTTTTTCAGCTGGTGTCATTTTCTTTATCTTCTCCAACTGATCCAGTGTGTAAGGACTCTTTTCTGCCCTTTTCTCTTTAAAATAAGGGGACCTTTTTGCTGGATACTTCTCCTTTTTTTGAACCTTCCCTGTTTGTTCGATCAGACCTATTCTCTAAACAAAAATCACAACAATTATTATCATCTCTCTTACCACATTTGATGCAGAGCACTGAAACTGAATTAGGATTAGCAAAAGTACATTCTCCAATGGGATCGTCAATACAAAAAGAGCATACAGTATACACTTCATTGATCTCAGTATTGAGATTCTCACCTGTAATACCAAAACACTCGGAACAAATATCCAAACTATCATTTGATTCATTCTTATACATACTGTTTTCTGCTTCCTTGAAATATTGGCTATTCGCCACCTCCAGAAAGGCATTCTTTACGAACTCGTACGTCCTCGTTTCCTCTGGTAGTGTAGCCATTGTGGTGAAAAACGCCAAGAAACCATTAGCATCCTTGATTTTATGTAGAAAATATCCCACTATGATCTTCGGGTCCAACGGAAAGCCCAGTTCCTTGAATTCTTGAACTCCTTTTTCGAATTGTGATACGAAGTTCACCGGGTTCATCTTCGGATAAAATGTGATTTTTCCAAAATTGTCCAATACTTCCACCATTTTTTGGACATCATTTTTGCCGAACATTTGGATAAGTTTCTTGAAGGCTTCAGCTGCCGATTCTTCATTTTCTATTACAGCTCTGGGAGCGTGCTGCAACGATGCTTCCAAGTATTGTAGCACTTGAGCGTTGTACATGTTTTTTTCTCATCTACGCTCATGTTACACTCTGGTCCACCCATGTTGTGCAGTAAAAATTGGGATCTTCCTAGGGCCCTAATGTCACGCTCGACTCTTTGCTTCCATGAGCGGAAATTGGAATGACCCCTCAGCTTGTCGCTGTTCTCAAATTGAGGTATTATGAAGGTGGGTATATTGACCTTCTCCACAGATTGTGCTTCCAGTTGACGTTGCCGGAGGATTCAAATTGTTTATTTGCTCTGCCAACATCTTCACGAAATTGGTGTTCGTGAGCATTGCAAAAATATTTTCTGGTACTCCCATCGTTGACCTTTCGCTTGCATCGGATTGGTCCATCTCGATCATCTCTTCTTGATTGAACATGCTTGTTGTTGAACACGTGGTCGTCTAGTCTTCTGTTTAACACGTGGTCTTCTAATCTTCTGTTTAATTAATACGCACGCACATACACACAAGCGCTGCTACCATGTGAGGGTGGATACTTTTAACACTGATGAGACGGTTTTTAACAAAGTTTATTTAAAGATCTATTTTACACACTGTGAATAATACAAAATGGCCGATGGTCGCTTGAAACTATTAATAGTGAGAGTAGCCTTTATCTATTCGCATTCCCGACAGAACTGACTTCTGCACCATTAATAGCACGTGTACCTAACTTAGTTGCGCATGCGCATTAGGCCGAACATAATATTAGTTGTCAGCAGGTTGCTTTATAGAAGTGGACTGGTCCCAAAGCAACTTTGGCCAGCAGTTCTTACTTCAACATTGAAGAAAAAGCGAACTATCTCGAAACATGGGCTATATTTTGGATGTGGGAAATGAAAGAACAATATTCCCCGTTTCGTTTTCAAAAGCCCACTCTATATACCTTCTCAAGGTGGGTTCATACGGATGATGACCTAAGAAAAGAACCAAACTAATCTGCAGACGAAGATCACTTGAACGCTGTCCACCAATTCGGAATTCAAATATAGATTGCAGCGACATGGTGTTACAGTTCGAAATAAAAAGTTAATGCAGTCATTGTCATTTTTGAAAGGGAATTTAAGATTTGCGTCAAATAAATCCCTTTTCCTCAGTTTATAGTTGTTTTTTCTCAATTTTGAAGATTGGTTGTCGAAACTGGATTCAAGTGTCTTACTTATTATCAATTTTGGGTCAATAAATGTCATGAAGTATAAGTATTCATGAAAAAAATTCCGACTATGCTCTGACTCAGCTGATGAAACAGAGTAATATTTTTCAAATCGAAAAATCTTGGCTCTCTCAATAGAAAGAAATTGACCATATAGAGAGCCAGAACTATGATATCTTGCCCTCTCTATTGTATACAATAGTTAAAATTGAAACATTGATGCTAAGAAAACTTTGTTGAAAAGTTGAACTGGAAATCAGAAATTATTTTCTAACTGAATTTTGTGTGAATTTTATCGAAATTCATATGCATTCCTACCACAGTGAACAGTATTTTGTATGCAGATGATGCTTCACTCCTTCGGAGTGGTCAGGTGCTCGGTCAGGTGATGGAGGGTTCGCGTGAGGCGTTGTCGTGTGCAAAAGATTGGTTCATTTCAAATCAACTAAAGCTCAATGAAGATAAAACGAATCTCTTAGTGTGTACGCTAAAACCAATAGACGAGAAATTGAAACACAATGTCAAATTTTTAGGTTTACATCTAGATCCTAAGCTCACTTGGGACGTTCATTGTGAAGAACTCTCTAAAAGTTTGAGCAAGAATATCTTTGTGATTCGTACACTTTCACTTAATGTATCCGTGGAAACATTGCTGACAGCATACCATGCCCTTTGTCACTCCTTGATTAAGTACGGTATTATCGTGTGGGGTCACACAACACATGCAAAAAAAAATTTTTCCCTTCAAAGAAAGGCTATCAGACTTATAGATAATCTGGACTTCCGAGCTGATTGTAGAAATTCTTTCAAGAAATTTGGAATTCTGACCGTTCCAAGTATATTCATTTATGAATGCCTGAATTATGTTCATGAAAATAACAATCATCCGCTTAGTTCGGATATTCACGGTTATAATACCAGGAAACGGCTCGATGTCAGAAATAAGTACTTCAGACTATCAAAAACACAGAACGGTCAGAATTACTGGGCCTATAAATTTTACAATAAACTGCCTTATACAGTCAGAAGCCAAAAAAATCAGTTCAGTTCTAATATTAAACAATACCTTATTGAAAATTGTTTCTATTCCATAGAAGAATTCCTTGCTAAGCAAATGTAATAATGACGAATGTAAATCCAAGGATAATAGCATGAATAAACATTATTATTATGACTTTAGCCTTGCGGCTTTCACACTCCTCTCCAGAGGAAAATTCACTTATCCCAGATATCTCAGATATCAAAAGGATTAAGCTCTGTTGGAGCCCTTATTATTATTATTATTATTATTATTGGAACTTACTAGGTGGAAAAAGTCCTCTCTGGGAGAAATCTTAGAACATAAATGGAATGGACATTGACGTGCTATGAATGTATTTGTTGTGGTACAAACATTCGACGCTTCGTGTCTAGCGCGACACTAAGGCAGTGGCGTAAAATAAATGAATTTATATAGCTCCTACCTTTTTGTACGGAAAATTGACGTGACGTGACAATGATGCCATATTGAATGATCTCAATTATAATTGGCGACACTAAGCAACTACTTATCTCACTTCAGTCTTTGGACAACATCAAATGTTTATTTTCCATTCCTTGTATCTATATTCCAAGGGGGAAACAGATTTGTTTTTGTTTGAATCCTTTCATTTTGAGGTTATACAGAGTGTTCGTGAGTCAATGGTCATAGCCTAATCTTGAATGCAAGCAATCCAGGCCTTCCATAAAACTTGCTTGTTTTGTAACCTAAGTCTATTAGTTTCAGAAATACGGAGTGATTCATGAATATTGGCCTAAATTTGCGATAGCCATAACTCTGGACTGCAAGGTCCGATTTCGATCAAATTTCATGCGTTTGTTCACTTCGAAATGCTTTTTCAAACGGCTTATGAAATATCAATATTTCCAGGGCATTTCTCAGAATATCATGATTTTTCTTTCAAGCCATGATATCTATATTTTTCACATCCCTTATAGAAATATCGTTATTGCCATGAAAAACTACATAATTTATTCTAAGACATTCAATTTTCACTTTGCATGGCAAACTTGTCACAAAAGAATAATAACTGGACGAATTCATATTTTATGTCATTTTTTCGAAATGCGGTCCTGTTGTTATTCCTTCGGTGATAATATTTATTGTCCTTTGCCGAGATTATGAACTATTTCGAATTCTGTTCAATTCTTCTTCATTTTAAACCGTCAGCACATACTGAGTGTTCGTAAAAAAGTATTTAAGAGTATGCAAACTCCAGCTGTGAATTTTTTTGAAATTACATATTGAATTTATATACAAATTATGTGAACCATCTTGGAAAATATAATTCGTCAGTGTATTTGCTTCATTACATACATAAGTATTAAAATTTTCTTCAACAATGAAAATGTACTTTCATAAGAGATATCGATTAAAATTCATTCTGGGACGATTCTGCATTTCCTGAAACTTTTTAGGGTTTTCACTCCCAATCTCTGGAACAAAATCAAATAAAAAATTGAAATAAACTATTTTCTCCTGCGTAAATTCTTGCACTAATTGACAATTTCAATACTGATGTGTGTAATGCAGCAAATACAGTTACGGATTACCTTTTCCAAGAGGGTTTACATTATTTGTATCTTAATTTTAATTCAACAGGTAATTTCGAAATACTTGATTCACAGCTCGACTTTGCATACTTTTGAACACTTTTTACGATTTCTCAGTATGTGCTGAGGGTTCAAAATGAAGAATAATTGAACATAATTCAAAATAATACAGAATATCGGCAAAGGAAAATAAATATTATCGCCGAAGGAATAAAAACAGGACCGCATTTCGAAAAAATGACAAAATAGAATTCGTCTCGTTCCTATTCCCTTGTGACAAATGAGTCATGCAAAGTGAAAATTGAATTTCTTAGTATAAATTATGTAGTTTTTCATGGCAATAACGAAATTTCTGTAAGGGATGTGAAAAATATAGATTTTGGAGCTTGAAAGAAAAATCATGATATTCTGAGTGCTGCCCTGAAAATATTGATATTTCACGAACCGTTTGGAAGAGCTTTCTGAAGTGAACAAACCCATAAAACTTGATCGAAATCGGACCGTGCATTCCAGAGTTATGGCTATCGCAAATTCAGGCCAATGTTCATGAATCACCCCGTACCTGCGAAACTAATAGCCTTAGGATACAAAACAAGCAAGTTTTCTGAAAGGCCTGGATGACCTGCATTTACCATTAGGCTATGGCCAACGACTCATGAAAGACCCTGTATATCCAGTTATTTCATCTTCTATTCTTCATAGCTAATTTGAAATGTAGGTACAAAAACTTTACCATGCTATAAGGACGAGTTACATATGTCCTTAAACATTGAGGAAACGTCCATTTCATCGTGGAAAATAGTAAAAACTGACATCTTTACAAGAGAGTCGTAATCGAAGATTTGCTAGATTGGCTGAAAGGATGCAAACTATGAAAACTTCACTAAGCTTTCACCATTGTCAAGAGATAGATGAATATATTTTTAACAGATTGAGATATATTTTTTATGCAAACTCTCATTGAAACAACAAAATATTCTCCGTTAATCGATATAAACAAACAAAAGTGCACTAACTTTTTATTCACAAAAATTCACACGAGATGGCGTACCGCTTGTTTGGAATTCCCAATAGGAACATTCCTTTCATAGGACTCATTTTTTAGGATCTCTGTATAATATCTTGTATATATGCTTTTTAATCTTTTCGTGTTTCGTTGAAAATATTTTTATTTGTTTTCCATATTAATCAATAAAGTTTATTTTATCAAGTGCACTAACTTGTGGAACTGACAGTTTACTTGCAAAATTTTTACAAGTTAGTAGTATTATTTACCTTAGAAAATTTTGTTTTATCGTCAAATATGTTGAAAATCATGGTACAATTGTTATTTCCAGTAACACAGATTTTTGATGATGAAAGAGTTGGTACTGATGATGATGAACCATCTGTTGACTCAGAAACTGCTGAACTCGAGGACTGCAGAACATTTGTACTCTCCTTACTACCAAATAATTTGCTAGACATTTCGATTTTTTTGTTGAGCGAATCATCGACATAACTCATCGCAATTTCGGTGCTCTTCCACCCTCTTGCACGCTTTAGTGCTAAAATATCTCCACCCGAATCCGCAACCATAGTGGCTCCAGTTCTGCGAAAAGAGTGGCCGGTGTATAACTCTGGGTCTTTTAAACCTAAATATTTGGCTATTTGCTTTGGGACACCACCAATAGTGTACTGGCCAGCATTAAGGGAAATACACTTTTCATGTCGGTATGTCAAAAAAAATCTTAGGCTTTCTGTTCCAGGAGGCCGAAGATTTACATATTTTCTGTATAACATGGAGGGCTTGAAGCTGCAGCCATCATCGGTTATGGTGAATCTTCTTGTTGTTAAATTTTTTGTTTGCCGCAATGTCACAATAACGTATTTTCCCATACCTTCTACATCATTCATATTTAAGGAGAGAATTTCGTCACATCGACAATATCCAAAAATCCCAAATATTGTTACAATTTTCGCCAGCAATCACTGGTCATCAGGAGCATGTGAAAGAAATTGTTCAGCCTCTTCTTTACTTAATACCTTGGCCTTTTTTGGCGTATAACGCTCATTTTTTCGTTTCAGAAACGCTATTACTTTTTGAAATCTGCAAATGACAACTAAACGTCGTATTTAAAAAAAAAAAAAAAATTAAGGAAAACAAACCTGCGAACAGGGGCATTTTCTTTCATTTCCAAGCATCTTTTCAGCATAGACCATTTTGCCCATAAAGTTTTAGGGCTGAATCTAGCTGATAGTTGATTCAAGTAGACCAACAAAACATCTTCAGTTACCCCAATCACACTATTTTTGTTTTGCCACTTTTTGAAGACGTATTCTCGCTCGTACCTTTAAGCTGATTTTGCAGATAATAAACAAAGCTACACAGCTGGCTGCCTGAATAATTTCTTTTGGTACATTCATTTTCGCTTTCGCCAAAACAAATGTAAAGAAAAATAAACAGACATGTTCATGGCAACGCTTCCATAGCTTACGACATTTGCGACAAATTATTAAGATTTTTTTGGAATTTATCTAACCTTTTTACAAATGAGAAACAAATAAAATATAAAACAATACACGCAAAGTAACGGGTTTTACTGGCTCAAGGAGGTAACTGGAATGGAGGTATCCTCCATTCGCCAGTAAAAACCCTTACCTTGCTAGTAATGTTATATACTATTATTGATAACTGAATTTAACTGGTATAAGATATATTCAATGCTTTTGCTGTCTAATTGCATTATTGGAGTTTTCCAATCATTCGAATCTCGAAAGAAAGCTGCTCTTTGAGAGACGGATCGATGAAGGACGCCATGGCCAAATCGCTGAAAGAAAATGAATTTTGCCAGAGAAGAAGTCAAGTATTCTGAAGGGCTCCCTGGAAATCCAACCATTGTTACTTTGTGGAGCGGCGACTTCTACACGTAGGAAGAAGGAATCGATACAGAAAACCTGAAGCAGCTGTGTTGAAGATCTTCCGCTTGCGCAGGCATTTGTATCGCATTTTATAACGCGATTCTAATGAAACGAAATCGGTATCGAACTTTCATCTTGGAACTATTATTGTTCTGAAAATGGAAGATGATTGGATGCCCTTTGTTGTTAGGTACCTACATTTCGTTAGACACGATTGGGTGAACGCGGATTCTGCTCGTGCTCTGTGTTTGCGATACTGGAAGCTGCAGGATTACGTTTGGAAATAAACACATAGGAAAATTCCAGAAATATTGTTCAATATACCTACACTCACAGGCACAATAATCGATCCTCTCGATAAACCGTTGAAGGTTGTTCATTCAAGAATGTGTTAGTTTTTCAATTGTAGATTCCTTAAGTTTTTATAAGAGGTATCACAAGTCTTGAAATTCAAGAAAATTAGGCTTAAGTCATTTTTTACTGGTTTTCTTACTCTAACTTTAAAACTACCTGTGGAGTATTTCACTAGCTGCTCGTGAACTTTCATTGTGGATCGGCAGATTTATTTTCTAATTTTTTGTTAATGTATGACATAAATGCATACTATACCAAAATACTCATTTTTTGAATAGGTCTTGACACATTTTTCAAAAAATTTTTATCCTCCTTTTACAAACTTGTAACCTTTTTTTTTTATATATAGCAGGGGGAATCTGCGACCGTGAAAACACGGGGCTCTATCTCTCGCCCAGAGGAACCCATTTCTAGGAAACACCGTGAGGTTACTCACTCTCCTGAGTTCGCGACCCACTAAACCTAACCTGACCAACCTAAACCTAACCATTGGTTCCGAGCATTGCCTATAAACCATTTATCTCTTGATCGGTTAATTTCTTCTTGCACATTGTCGTGCTAGGGTTTTCATGTTCGTCCATTTCGGATATCTCTTCTTAGTATAGTTTTAATAAGTTGTCGTACTCATTTTAATCTCTCCTCAATTGATCTCTCGGTCTCCTTTTGTAAATTCTCATTCTTCTTCTGTCTTCCTCCGAATCGTAGTCCACTAGTCTCCTGAGTTCTTCGTTTGGATGTTCCTTCGCTGTTTCGAATAACTTTTCAGCTTTCCTCTTCATAAATTGGGTGATGGTTTCCCACTTCAAATCTCGATATATCTGTTTGTTCCTGACAAACCAAGGCGCATCTATAGCACATCGTAGTAGCTTGTTTTCTGTTGCCTGAATTTTTTGTATATGGCTCTTTGCCGCGAATCCCTAAGCACCTGATCCATAAGTCAGTTGCGGTCTAGCAACGGTTTTGATTATTTTCAATTTTGTCTCATTTGACATGTGGCTCTTTCTACCTATCAGCGGGTAGAGCATATTCATCGCTGCCTTGGTTTTGTCAACGGCTTGTTTGATATGGCTTCTCCAAGTTAGACCTTTGTCTTGGGTGATACCTAAATATTTCGCTTCGTTTTTCCATTCGATTTCTTCTCCATCTACTTCTAGATTTGTTGTAGTTCTCAGTCTCCTCTTTTGCAGTATTATCGCTTGGCTCTTTTGTCCGTTGAGCTTTATTTTCCATTTAATACACCAGTCATTTATTTCATCTATAGCTTCTTGTAATATTCCTTCTATGATTTCTGGCTTGCGATGTCGCATTGCGATTCGCGTGTCGTCGGCATATAGTGTCAGCATAGTCCTTGGAGATTTTGGTATATCGTGAATATATATGTTATACAGTAACGGCCCAAGTACTGACCCTTGAGGCACCCCTGCTTCCATATATCTGGTTGTGGAGTTTTCTCCTTCCACTTTTACATAGAATCCTCTGTTGCTCAAATAATTCCTAATCAACTTGCACAGTTTGATTGAATTTCCAGCATATCTCATTTTGTAAATCAATCCTTCATGCCATACTCTGTCGAATGCTCTGGCGACATCTAGTAGTACAAGACCGGTTGCTTGTTTATTTTGGAATCCTTCTGTTATGTATTCTGTGAATCTCAGTAATTACTGTTCAGTTGAGTGATCTCTTCTGAATCCGAATTGCCCTGCTGGAATGAGATTCAGATTTTCAGTTTCTTCTGTAAGCCTCCTAGCGATTACTCTTTCTACTACTTTTCCTAGGGCGGACAATAAACTTATCGGCCTGTAGTCTTGGGGGAATTTTTTATCTTTACCTGGTTTGTTGAACACTATGACTTCTGCAGTTTTCCACTTTTTCGGATAGTGTTCAGTCCTCATTTTACCGTTTGCAATATTTGTGAGGGCAGCTTTACCTTTTCTGGGTAATTTCTTCAACATAGCATTCGTTATTTTATAACTTTTTTCCATGCAGAATTATCGATAGTATTTACTTCTTGAACTCTTTAGTTCCACCTATTTGTTCTCATGTCCTTCAGAACATTTTTTACAACTTGGCTGTGTCGATTTAGATTTCTCTTATTTATATCTGTTTTGTTGAGCCCGTATGTTATTCTCCGATTTTTCCTGATGAGATCTTTGATTTCTCTAGGTGTATCACCGTGTGGATGTATCGGTGCTGATCTCGTTATTTTCCTTGTGCTCTTTTTGTAGGCTTCTAGTATATGCTTTTCTAGTTTATCAACTGCACTTTCAAGGTCTTCCGATGTGTTGCTTTTTGGTATTTCTGTTACCTCCGATCAGATGGCTACATTTAGTCCAATCGGTGTATTCTCTTGATTGCATTAGTTCTCTTCTTGGCCCTTCTCTTATTGTTAACTCGATGGGGTTGTGGTTAGAGATTCCGTCTCACAAGGTATCTATCGAGAATTCTCTACTGATATTTTTCATAATTGCGATGTCAATTATATCTGGTAATCCATTTTCGAATGCTAGGTACGTTGGTTCTTCAGGTCAATAACGATAGCTTCATGTTTTTCAGCGAGATCCTGCTGTTCCATTCTGGAGATTTGAAATTAAAATCTCCGATGCAGATTTTCGGGTTTGTTCCTTCTAGTATGTTGTTGATCTCTTCTTCTAATAAGTTATTTGGGGGTCTTTTATATGCCGATGTGATTTCGACTCTTTGTCGATTCAATTTGTGACTCGTCAGATCTTCCTTCAAAATAGTGTTTCAGATCTCGTCTAACCAGTAAGGCAACACCTCCTCCAGTGTTTGCGATTCTGTCAGATCTATATATCTCATAATTCATGATGTTCAATCGCGTATTTGATTGTTTTCTTGTTTCTTGTAAGGCTATAATATCAGGTTTTCTCTCTGATATACGTTCATATTGTTGAATTGTTTATTTTTATTGCTTGCCAACGCCACTTGGCCCATTTCAAGTTTCTCTGGACTTTTTTTGGCCCAAAAGCCTCGCAGTTTGTCACATCTCTCTACCCTCCATAGCTTCACTGTAACACTCAACAGTTTTCCGTCAGAACGAAAAAACAACTCTCATTCAAACGGTTGCTAGGGTCATATTTGTTTATTCAGAAAAGTGAGAAACACTGTATTCGAAATGCTGACTGACGTTTGCTCAAAATTGATTGGTGGTGCATGATACTTCTTCTGTAGCAGCGTAACTGTCGTTATTTTACAGCCATATCCTATATGTAAAAATAATGAAGACAATTAGGACTGAGTATAATAAACGAGTTGAATAGAATTTGCGTGTCTTCATTTTCAAAAAATAATGCTTGTGAGCATCGCACTGAAAAGAACACGCAGAAAATCTGCCGAATGAATGTACAGACCGCCAGATTTTATTATTCATCGAATCTTGACAAAGCTATCGATAATCAGCTCTGTCAGCAAATCTTACCCCCATAGTTAGCGCATCTTGTCGGCGAAAGAATATTTAGATTAAACAATGAAGTCTTAGTAGGCACTACTTGAGGGCACATAAGAGTTCAGACATTATTGTTCGAGTATGGATCATAATCGATTTTGCAAAACTTATAATAAGGTAATTCCCTTCCCAGACGGTAGTGTATTGTTATCAACAGCTTCAACTTGACCTCCATTTTTCAAGACACGTCAAGTATTGATTCTCATATGGCGATGTGGCATTTTTCGTTACAATTCATTTGTTTCCTGATTGCAACAACGATATTTCAACTTCAATTTTACTCAGTTTAGAACTCCGAATGTCAGATCGACGTACTGAGAAATTTACTATCACAAAAAATATATCTAAAGCTAGCATCCTATAAGATACCTACCGCCATCTTATCGTAGTGAATTTCAAGAATTACACACAGGTTAAAATGAACTAAGCACAGAAGAAAGTGGGACAGACTAAAACAGACTTATTTGGACTAACCAAAACTTTGGCCCTACCTGGACGATGTTGCATTTTCGAAAGATGTATACTGCTCCACAATATGTTCATTTTGGTCAGATGCCAGAATATATTTAGTAGATATTCAAAAAATTTGAAGAGAAAATTGAGAGTCTGGGTAAAGCTATTAATTGTCTGGTTTTCCACTAGTTATAAACCTTAAATAAATAAATGACGTCTTTATTAGAAACCTATAAAAAAATACATACTCTCATGACCAAGTCAAGAATAGCATAATGCTATTCAAACTCAACCTCCCACTGACCAGCAATGAGTTAATATAAAACAATGGATTTAAAATAACACCAAGTCAGCACATGAGTAAATCAAATGAAATACACACGGTGAGCACCCGAATCTCACAACATGTAGCATATAGCCTATAAATATTGGGATCACAAACATTATTGCCCACACAGTATATATCCTTTAATTTTAAACTTGAACTTATTTATGTTCAACAACTTGAAATCACTTGGAAGGGAATTATATATTTTTCGAAGAATAACAACAAATATTGCACAATTCACAATAATCAAGTACTCTGCGCCGGGAAATATCAGTAAATTACTTTCCTTGATTTGAGGACAACTAAGTTCATAATAATTTATGTAGAGCACTAAGTAGACAGTCCTCACTCGAGGGACATGTGCGATGTATGACCTTGTATGTGTAACATTTATTTATGACTTCACAGTTATGTTTCGAATGTTCTATTGATGTTATCTAGCACATGTAACAAGTTGGTTTGCTGGATACTTAGTCTCAAAGACTGAATTGACTCGACAACCATCAACAACGAAGGTTTATCCCTCAAAGGGTAGGCGTGTAGAACTTGCGTGAATTCTAAACGCCGAACCCTTCCTCAGTTGACATAAAGTTACAGCGCCACCTCTGATTCTCCCTCGAATTAAAATATCAAAAGCCCTACGGGATGAAACCTCCCTGACAAGAGCTCGAGCATTTAATTAAAAGGAAGATGTAAAAGACCCGACAGACGACCGCGTTTGATACGTGTGTGGAACATTCATTCAAATGAAAATAAAAAAAAACCTGAAGTGGATTCTCGAGCGACACTCCGCAGAATACACTGTTGATGTGCCTGTTAGATTCGTAGTTGTGAACTTGTTTTTTCTCCAAACATGACATGAAGTTGAACGGAATGCTCTCAAGGGAAAATATTCATTTGATATTCGATAGAATACAGAGGGGATTTATGAGTGATTCCGGTTTTTTGATGTTATTCCCATCAAATAGAAAGGAATTTGCAACTACCAATAGTCCAAATTTAGTACTCGAACTTGGTGATATGATTATCAGAACATTTTTGAACACACTGAAGTCACTACATGCAGACAATGATTCTGCTGAAACTTACGCGTTTATCTTCAGCTTAGAGGGAATCAGCCCATTCAAATTTAAATTTCTACAGAACTTCTGCTGTGAATTTCAAGGATAATTCATGAAAAATTAATTCAGTGAATCATGTTATCGTGAAGAATGTGAAAATTCATATTTATGATTATACGATTTTTACACAATGTGTTTTTGAACCATTATAAGTATGTGTTTTTCTATCACAATACCATGATGTGAAATTGGACTACTTAGGTGTACTTTACTCTTTATGCGTGGTTTTTCTAAGGTGACCACGTTACAAAACAGCTCTATGACAGAAATACATCAAATGTTCCTCGTTTTGAACATATAGCATTTGGAGCGCAAATATAGAACATATAGCAGCTATGCTCCCATATCAGCCTGTTAAGAATTGAACGGACTGTATATTTTTTCGCTGGTTCGGAGGCTGAATTTAGAATAATAATTTAGAGAACCATCAATAAATAAGAAAAAATCTTACCTTGAGAGGTTGGGGCTGTTGCTTGAAAAACCCGAAATTCTCCGAAATCCAGCTGGCCAGAGGACGGGAGTCTCGCAAAGAGATCCTTGTACAGAGAGGGGCCCAAATCTCCTATCTGAATGGGGTTATTGATGGTTCTTTCTTTAGTTTCTTTCTCAAGAAATGGAATCAAAACAGCGAAACAAAGAACACCTCTCTTTTTTAAAGGAGCATGTATAGTTCAAATATGTATATGGAAATATTTGTTCCATATGAGATCCATATATAAAACCTGTTAAGAATAAATCAACCGTATAATTCTTATGGTAAATAAGGGAAAAAAATTGAAATGTAACCAACCTTCAAAACTCAGCTTTCTGAAACTTGGTAGCCACCTTGCTGCTTTTTTTCACTGTCGAAAATTTTCGTTTTATTATTGTATATATAAGTACGTTTTTATGTCTCGACGTCGTTCGCGGTAATGTCTTCGTCACATCTCTTCTGGAACATATAGACATGATAGAGAGCAAGAAATATACTGTCGTTCCCCCGCAAGTTTCTCTAATAAAAATAAATTCTTGTATACTCTCAACAAAACCTTAATGTGATATGAAAAAAAATTGTTTCAGAGAACAATTCAACAAAAATATGAAAAATTATGGTAATTGATTTAAACTATTGCTGTAATATTGAACTCAAATTTTATGTTTCCGAATGTTTTGTCAAGTTTATTCATTATAAATTATTTTCAACAATTATAAATAATTGTTGAGAGGAAAATTGAAAAACATCTTATCTTAGTTCGGTAAGGTATGTGGTATAATATTTCAAAAACTACAGGATTCCACTAGTCTCAGATTACAATATTAATTTCAAAAGATGTGTGCACAAAGTAAAAGCACTAGAAAAAATTTCTAGATTATGATAACTGCTGGGTTTATAACTGTTCTCCAAGAAAAATTAGAAATAAAAACGGTCTTTGCACTTGCATGTATTCCATAACAAAAATAATCAATAGTTCAGAAATCTTCTAGAATGAAGAATTTTTAGAAAAATGGTGCTTATGTTATGCGATGCGAAAATAAAACAAAATAATAAATGCATATTTTTCTGAAGAAAATTCTAAAAATATGATTTATTCGTTTATTTATACAAATGATATGCAGCATATGAAGAATCAACCCATATTATAATCTGCACCAAAGAGCTCAATATTCATTTAAATGAGTATAATTTTTAAATGCTGAATATAATAAAATCGGAATCTAGTATGTTCCATAGAAGTATGAAAGGATTTATCGACTAACGATTCGACATTCGTCACTTCCTTTCCAATAATTCACCATTTCACTGGAAAATCCCTGTGAGAAAGAAATAACTACATAATTGAACATTCAATAGACGCACTTCATTTTCAGTAATCCATCATTTAGCAGTGGAAATGTCTATATAACTGAAGAACAAAAATGATATTAAAATAAATATACATGTTCACTTATCAAAACGACGATGTCAATGGCATTTCTCACCATCCTCCATATTTTTTTACGCAGCGCCCTCGACGGTACTTTGAAAGCTGATGGTCATACTCTCTCCATGATCTCCAACGATACATGTCAAATAAAGAACAAAGTTACAAATATGTTACATGGATATCATGGAGCGGAAACATACAATTTAAAAATAGTGGATATCATTTGGGTACAGCACAGGCACATCGCAAATACGTAATGGTTACATAACGATAATACATAACAAAGTTCCCTATTATATCCTTCAAGGAAACATAACAGCTAAGTTACTGGTCATCTTGTATAACTATATGATGAATGAACCAATAAACGTTCCGCTTGTGGCAGCTATCGATGAACATTTTTGAAGTCGATAATACCCGTCCTCATGGAAATCGTCCGTTTAATGAAGCGCTGAAATCTCATGCAATTGAAAAGACAAACTCGTCAGCTCGCTCTTCAGACATAAATTGCATCGAGCATGTCCGGAATGAGTCATTTGTCCTTCCTAAAAAAACCTATTAACAAACTGGATCAGCAAGTTGGTATGCTCCGATGAGTGGAATGCTTGAGACATGCGGTCCAACCAATTGGGAAATTTTCTCTTCGGTTGATTTTTTCCTTAGAAAACCCTCTATCAAACACTTCACCATTTCATTTCATTCTCTCCTATATCTTGAAACGAATATTCCAGGAATGAGTTGATGAAAGTATAATGATCTCTACCTATTGTGGAATAGTGCATTTTTGAAGTAATTTGCCAGATATATAATAGGCATTGCCAAGGCTTTCACCCTAGCACAAAAACTCTCATTCATTCATTGCTGTAACCTGTTACCGGGAATAAATCTACAAAAAAAAAGAAGAAAAAGAAAAAAAAATAAAAAAATTCGAACAGACTTGTAACTTCTTAGCGATAGTTGCGACTGTGTGCTCTCCTGTGACTAAAGAGACCCAACCGTGACCTGCAGATCCTTCCACACTCAGGGCATGGATAGTCTCCAACCAGATCTGGCCGCCGCTGTATCCTTCTCGATTCTCCATTATAACTGTGTACCAAAGACCTCCACTGTGAC
The DNA here is from genome assembly GCF_907165205.1 of Coccinella septempunctata. Taxonomy (NCBI): domain Eukaryota; kingdom Metazoa; phylum Arthropoda; class Insecta; order Coleoptera; family Coccinellidae; genus Coccinella; species Coccinella septempunctata. The sequence goes on along the minus strand of NC_058190.1, from coordinate 3,054,045 downwards.
CTGTCTAACGCTAGTTGTTCCCAGTTATGATTAGCATTAACTGATTTTAGGGATTGATGTAGTGTATCCTTAAACCGCTTTTACTGGCCTCCTGGTTTCCGGGCTCCCTCAGTGAGTTCGCCGTATAGAGCTATTTTGGGGAGTCTTGTGTCTTGCATCCTCAGAATGTGGCAGCTCCATCTGTGTCGGACCCTCGTTACCTGAGTCTCAATTGTTGTACAACTCGCGCGCTGCAAGACTGGAAAAAAAGAATTATTTTCTCCTAAACAGTGTCATATATTCGAAAGTTTGGTATGAAGATATTGGTTTTCGAACACGCTGAATCTATTTCGAGCAATTTCGAACGCCTATTTCCCTTCGTTTACATTTTCACCCTGAAAATAGCATTTTTGAAAAATTTCAAATTTCACTTAACAATCCGTCAAGACCGGACGCTTGCGCCGAGATAGATGAAATCTTGATATTCATCACAAGAAGAGTTTCTTTTTCAGAAATGTATAATATTTAGATCTACGATAATTTTCCTGGAAGGTACGCGACTAGAAATTGGACCTTCGAAAAATTCCCTAAAAGATAGGGTCAAAAAAAAACTTCCTCAACATCGAACGGTTGTGCCGAAATGCTAACACAGGTTATAGGAATAATGAAACAAAATGTTGTTACAAAAAATTTCATATAGCATTAAACAACACCAAATACAATCTGGGAACTTAGCACAAGTTCCTTCTTCGCGACTTGAAATTTGACCTTCGAAAGATTCCCAAAAAATTGGTTTCAGTTGAAACTTCCTTAAGACCGAACCGTGGTGCTGGAAATGGCATTTTTCAAATATTGCAAATTTCAATCTGCGATTTCTCCTGTTGTATTCGGCTCATCGAATTGCGATTTCCGGTCATATAATATTCTCTTGCATGTTAAAAATACATCATAGGTACATAACTTGTTCTCCAAATATTCTTTGTTGATTTTGGTGAAGGATCACTCTCGTCGTCACAAATCAATAATATTCCAAATCTTGTTTTTGATTTTTGAAAGCATATAGTAACAAATGCTGCTCCCAACTGAATGCAGAAAATTGGACATCACAAGCTGAATAATTATTGCGGCCGATGCGTCTATTCTATGTCAATTCAATAAACTTGATCGATCTTATAATTCCATTTGGTTCAATGAACTGTTACATTATTCAGGGATATTCGTGAGGACTCCAACAGTTCGATTTTCAGCGTAAACCCGTCTTGTATCTGGATAGAATATCAGGAGGAAGATTAGCAGGTATAATAGCATTCCTCGGATGTGAGCCACCTATACTTGTTCGATCATAATAATTCATCTGAAAGTGATCTACATATTATTCGTTTGAAGAGAATCGTTTGAATATTGAGAATATGAAACACCCTTCTATCAGTCATCTACACCTAAGTAGCACGGAGTCAATTTTCACATATTGACTTCTTATACGAGGATATATTGAAAAATTCTTAGCCTACTATAGAACTAAACAAAATTTCAATGTACTCAAGGTATTTTATTACTTACCAACATATTCTCCTCTTAATTAGATACACTTATTACAGCGAACCTGCAACGTCTCTAGACCTTTCAAAAAAAATGTTTTTTCTTGCTCTGCAAAACAGACCTCCACAGCTTTTATAACCTCCTCGTTGGAAGAAAATTTACGACATTTCAAACTTTTTTTCGGTTGAGGAAAGAGATGATAGTAGGATGGAGCCCTGGTGAATAAGGGGAGAACACTAGAGTGTTCTAGTAATTCAAATCCTAAATCACGAATTTTTTGCATGGCAACATAAGATTTGTGTGCAGGGGTGTTGTCCTGCAAAAACAGAACACCTTTGGATAGCTTTCCACGTCTTCTCTATGTTTTTTCCCCCTGAGTGGTCTGAAATTTTGAATAGTTATCTCCGGTTATTGTTCTACCCTTATCCAAAAAATCAACCATGATTACTCCATGGCAATCCCTGTACCCAAGTCTCATCCATAGTAACAATTCGGTTTAAGAAGAGTACAGATCTAACGCGATGCTTCTACCCTTGCACGCTTTTGGTCAACATTCAAACATTTGGGGATCCATTTTGCAGCAATTTTTCCCATGTCCAAATTGACGTGAACTATATGATGAAAGCGTTCGTATGAAATATTCAGTGCTTCAGATATCCGTTTTAGCCCAATTCGACGGTCTGATAAAATTATGCCAGGGAGCAAAGATCAGCAATCGGAAGCATCGGTAAGGGGGTACCGCAGGATTCTGTCCTGGGTCCAATACGCTTCCTTTTCTTCATAAATGACATCCTGGAGAGTATGGAGTGTTATGGGATCACCTTGTATGCCGATGATACCTCTGTGTTGGTGAGGGGTTCGAACTTGGGAAGATTCGTGAGAAAGTGTAAATCTGATGGCACAGCTGAATGAATGGTTTAGGGCAAATAGATTTAAGTTGAATGACTCGAAAACTCAGCGGGTTACGTTCTCACATGCAAATCAACAAGTATCCTCAATTAGGTTAGGTTAGTTTAGGTTATCCTCAATAAGGTTACTCGGACTACATCTTGAGAGTAAGTTAGGATGGAGAACCCCTATAGACATGTTAGCTAAGAAGTTGTCAGCAGCGGTTTTTTTGATCCGTAGAATGTAGATGTGCGCTTCAAACGAGATCGCTAGATTCACGTATTTCGCTAATTTTCATTCCTTAGCCTGATATGGAATAAGTTTTGGGGAGGAACAACGGAGGCATCTAGAATTTTGAGGCTGCAAAAGAGGGCAATTAGAACACTTTGCGGCCTTCGGAGCAAGGACAGCTGTAGGAGCTCATTTGTATCGCTGGAAATTCTCACAATACCAAGCATGTATATACTATCCTGTTTGAAATTCGTTCACCAAAATATTGAAGAATTTCCAAGTAATATGAACAGACATGCTTTTAATACAAGAAATAGATCTGCTTTGGAAATACCTTACCATCGACTACTATCATCCCAACAGTTCATTGACCACTGGGGCCCTGTTTTTTATAATAGAGTCTCGAATTCCCTCAAGAGGTTGGATGGAAAAAGATTCAGTATGGAGATGAAGAGGATGCTGTTGGGGACCGCTTTCTATAGCGTGCAGGAATTTTTGGATACTGATATTTTCACGTGATTTTCTTTGTAATTATCATATACCTCATTATATGTTAGTTTACTTTTCATTACGTTTTCCTATATCTTTATATAGGAAATATTAAATTATGAGTATGATTATGATTATGATTATGCCATCGATATTTTCGGGGACTGACACAGGAACTGACCTTCCGGATCGGTCATCATCTTCAATGGAAAATTCACCTCTTTTGAAGCTTGCAGTCCAATTTTTCACGGTCGTATATGAAATACATTGATCACCAAGGGTATTTAGCGTATCTTCGTAAATCTGCTTACCTCTTAACCCTTTTGAATACAGGTACTTGATGATGGCTCGATATTCCAATTTTTCGATTGTCACAATTTCGGTGGACATTTTTTTTTTATTTATTGCGTAACTCTGGTTTATTTTTTTGACCTCAAACTTCACACTGACACTTCTAATGAGTTGCTATGGTAACGCAACATTTTTGTATGCATGGAACTCGTCCAGGCTAACTATACTTCATTCAAATTTATTTTAGCAGTCGGTTGGCCATGAAATAATTTTCTCAAGTTTTTGTAACTAGAACGAAGTTAGGTTGGCACTCATGAAATGTCGTTAATGTCATAACGCCGTTGCCACAACTAATATCAATTTTTATTACGAAAATTCGAAAATGCCGAAAGTGATTGAAGAAAGAGAGACAGGGTTTCAGGAAGTGCTATTCAGAATTCAGGTCCGCTCATTCAAATAGTTATACCCTGATATTCTAAAATCCACAATACGTCAGACGGTAGCGAACATATTCAATGTAAGAGAATTTATACAATGTTTCATATGAATCTAAACGACATATATTTCAGCTGGATATTTCCACAATCAGAAAGATTGTGAATGAAGAGGATGACAAAGAATTTCCTTCTATTGGGAGACCCAAAAAAGTGGTGGCATTTGGGAATTTTATGTTTGAGTGAATTAATGCGAAAAGTTAACTACAGGATTTTCGATAAATGTCATCGTAGAATGAGTTTCCTAAAATGGATTTTTCTGTTTTTCATTTGACTTGTCCTATACAATGTAAATGTCTTAAGGTACTAATAAATACCTAAATATTATAATTACATCAAGCCACAAATACGCGCAAGCTGCCTTTTACTGTTTATTCATGTGAAATTTTTGTTCAACGGTGAAGTTGCATCTTAATTTGAAACTTCCTTCAACTCCTTTTACTTATATTGATGCAAGATGATTTTTGTTGAAGAATTTAACATTCTTGTAATTATCTGTTAATTCCTTTGGGAGATACCCATTCCCAAGCACTGCATCATATGCATTTCATCTTCGGGTTAATATTTTTGAAATCTACGAATGATGTAAGCGAAAGAAGATAACGAACATTAACTCTCCTCAAGCTAGTGCATATTATGACATTATACTGATCTCTTGTATTTTTCATGCAAATAACTGGATTTGGTATGCCTTCAATCAGTTTGTATAAACTTCAATTATGTTTGTCACATATTTTCCGAAGAGATTCGACATTGTGATAAAATACGTAATAACAGAAACTTTTACGTAGAACGGGCAACATAGCGTTGATTTAAAGCCCAAAAATGTTTTGACAAGCTTCATAACCCCACATTTTCGTACTATACAGAGTGAAATGTGTCAAATTTCCATGGCCAACCGACTGCTAAAATAAAATTGAATGAAGTATAACTGGTATGTTCATCTTTTAAGAATAACTCAAACGAAATATTTTTATCAATAATTTGATCAGTTGACTTTATGTTTCAAGCTCGATGTATCTTAGACACTTATTTTGTTCTTCTTATATCCAATGCTATACCCAACATATAAATTTGCAGGGGCTGTTATCTTGCCCATTTGAAAATATCCATTACGTTTCGTACGAAACATATCGATTTCTGGCGGGATATAAATAGACGACAACAAAGAAACCCAGACACTTTTGTAATCTTTTTTACATATCTGCCTACCCTCAAATGTAGAGCAGCTTGTGGTTTATTTAACCATGCGAAGCTCAGTGGAATAATACTGTAAAATCAATGGTGTGCTTACGCATGAGGTGATGGAATGTATTGATAATGTTATCATATCGTTCATGGCCAAATTGGGTGGGTTACTCTTATAAAATATAGGTGAACGTAATACAATGATGCAATCGAGTATTCTATACAGGGTGAGTATTTGACTCGTACCAATATTTTAATACAGTACAATCGCGATAACGTGAACAGAATAAAACCAAGGTTGTTCACAAAATAGAGGTTGTTCATGTTACCGGAGGTCACTGAAATACAAACTCTAAAACATATTGCTATACAGATTTATTATCTCATAAAACTAAAATACATTCTTATCGAAGATTTACAATGGTTGAAAAAAATGTGAGATTTTAGTTTGCATCCTTTTTGGCAGAAACAATGTTGTTCACGCTATTGAGCCGTTCTAACGAGCGAGTGTTCGCAGTATCGCGATTGTACTGTAGTAGATTCTTGAGGGCAAAAAAAAATTTTTTTTCTTACCATTTTCGCCGAGTCGGCTCTGTTAGGAAAATACAAACTGTTGGAAAACCACAAAAGCATGTTATTTTTAGTTCTAGGTATCTCATAAACGGTTTTATCGAATGAAATGAATTACGGAATATCGTTTTGCATTTATATGGTTAATCATTTCCGAACATAAGATATCACATACGTTCTCCAGTTTTGTCAATATGACCATGACGTACCATAACAATACCAAAAATTCAAAGAACCCAACTATTTATTTTCCCAAAAAACCATCTCTAAACAAAAAGCGAGCCTATATTCACAAAACACCTGAAATTGAAAAAATTAAAAACGAATTAGACATCCTCTTAGTCTTAAGTAACGTGAGCCCACAACATCTTGATCTTTACGAAAAAACAAAAAAAGAATATGACAATGCATTGAAAAACCAGAGAACCAAAACATATGAGGAAAGAATAATCAAGTCAGACAATAAAGGTAAAACTATGTGGCAAATATGCAAAGAGATCACTGGCACAACAAGATCCACTGAAGATTGGCAATTGGAAGGGACTCCTGAAGAAATAGCAGAAAATTTGAACGATCACTTCAACAACACAGTAAACACCCTCCTAAATAACATATCTACAACACCTATAGATTATTCTCACATGCAGCGTATAGAGAAGTCCTTCTACCTGAGACCAACAACACCTTCCGAAATAGAGAACTTAACAAAAACCATCAAAAACAAATTCAGCAGCGGAGATGACGAAATTCCTATTATGATAGTCAAGTTATCATTACCAGCAGTCAGCAAAATACTATCATACATCATAAATAATTCTTTCAAACATGGTATATTTCCAGATTCCTTGAAACTAGCACTCATAAAACCAATATTCAAAACAGGCAACCCAGAACTTCTTAACAACTACAGACCCATAAGCTTACTACCAGCATTCTCCAGAATTTTTGAAGTACTAGTCTCGACAAGATTAACTGGATACTTTAAAGAAAATAACCTTTTTTCACATACCCAACATGGATTTCTACATGGACGCTCAACACAGACAGCTATCTTTGAATTCTTGTAGTACATTTTGGAGTCACTTGAGGACAGTAAGATGGCTCTGGGTATTTTCCTAGACCTCTCTGAAGCCTATGACTCATTAAACAAAGAATATCTTCTTCAGAAATTAGAGTTTTATGGAGTGAGAGGAAACACAATTAAATGGCTTGATTCATTCATGACTAACAGAAAACAAACAGTTACCATCACACAAAATAAAAATCAATCAAAGTCAAAAATATTGATAAGAAAAATAGGAATCGACCAAGGAAGCGTCATCGGCACACTCTTATTCTTAATATACCTAAACGATCTAGGCCACATAGTACTGCAAGATGAAGGAAACATGGTGAATTTTGTCGACGACACAAATCTATTAACCATTGCCGAGGATTTTGAAGAGCTCTCGAGACAAGCAAACCACATCTTCGTGAAATCAAAAACATGGTTCAACCAAAATAACCTAGTTCCAAATGAAGACAAATCAAAAATCATTCTTTTTGACACAAGTAGGTCAAGCAAGGAAAAATCAGATTCAGTAACCTTATCCCACTGTAACTACCAACTACCAAACTACGTCAGATTTCTGGGAGTCTACATTGATCAATTCCTCAATTGGCGTCAACACACAGAAATCATTTCAGTGAAGTTGAGTAAAACATGCTTTGCACTAAGATCAATAACCCAATATATGAATGAGAAAACCTTAAGAACAGTATATTTTGGAAACTTTGAATCCACCTACAAATATGGAATAATTTTCTGGGAACAAATGAAAACTTAGAGAAAATATTCCTAATTCAGAAGAGAGCAATTCGAATAATTTACAAAATGAAATTTAGGGAATCATGTAGAGGAACTTTTAGATTTAGAGGAATTTTCACTGTTTATAGCCTGTATTTGTTTGAATGCCTTATGTTCTTACATAAAAATAGAAGTAGTTTGATATCTGAGAATATAAATAGTTACAACACAAGAAATTTAAATATAATGTTTCCAACCCATAGATTAACATTAACTGAGAAGAGCGCAGCTTATATGAGCATCAGAGCCTTCAATAAGTTACCAAATGATATAAAACGCATAAATAACTATAAATCGTTCAGGAATAAAGTTAAAAATCTACTGATTGCATTGGAACCATACAACCTCAGGGACTATTTTGAAGCTACTGAGTGAACTAAACATTTTTGTGACGTCATTTCATTTAATTTTGGATTTATTGTAACTCTTCATGTAATTCGAATTTATCTGAAATAAAGAAAAAAATAAATAAAAAAAAAAATATTGAAACTAGGTTGAAGGCTATCTTATGATTATTTGAACGTTCTGTAGAATTGAAGTATTCCTTATATTTTCTCGTATAATGCGCCACTTTCGAGTAACTTGATGTTCAAAAATCGAAAAGTATCTGTGAAATTCTAGTAATTGGGTACTTTGTCTGAATATAACTCTGTTTAATAGATCCACAGATGTGTGCTGTCACAGATTCAGCTATACTCCATTCACATTTATTTTAGCAGTCGGTTGGCCATGAAATAATTTTCTCAAGTTCTCACCTAGAACGGAGTAAGGTTGGAACTCATGAAATGTCGTTAATGTCATAACGCCGTTGCCACAACTAATATCAATTTTTATTACGAAAATGCCGAAAGTGATCGAAAAAAGAGACAGGGTTTCAAGAAGTGCTATTTGGAATTCAGGTCCGCTCATTCAAATAGTTATACCCTGATATTCTAAAATCCACAATACGTTAGACGGTAGCGAACATATTCAATGTAAGAGAATTTATATACCAAATGTTTCATCTGAATCTGAACGAATTATATTCCAGCTGAATATTTCAACAATCAGAAAGATTGTGAATGAAGAGGATGATAGTGAATTTCCCCCTTTTGGGAGACCCAAAAAAGTGGTGGCATTTGAGAATTTGATGTTTGAGTGAATTAATACGAAAAGTTTACTATAGGATTTTAGATGAATTTCATCGAAGAATATTGATTTTTCTATTTTTCATTCGACTTGTCCTATACATTTTAAATGTCTTAAGGTGCCAATAAATACCTAATTATTATTACATATTATATCAATGTATTAAGATAAACAGCTACAAATACGCGCCAGTTGTTCTGTTAATTGCTTATTCATGTGAAGTTTTTGTTCAAAGTTGAAGTTCATCTTGACTTGAAACTTCCTTTAATTCTTTTTACTTATATTGATGCAAGATGATTTTTGTAGAAGGATTTAACATTCTTGTAATTATCTGTTAATTTCTTCGGGAGGTACCCATTCCCAACCACTGCATCATATGCATTTCATCTTCGGGTTAATATTTTTGAAATCTACAACTGATGTAACGTATTCAAACTTTAGCCAAAAAATATAACGAACATTAAGTCTCCTCAAGCTAGTGCATATTATGATATGATACTGATCTCTTGTATTTTCCATGCAAGTAACTGGATTTGGTAGGCCTTCAATCAGTTTGTATAAACTTCAATTATGTTCGTCACATATTTTCCGAAGAAATTCGACATTGTGAAAAAATACGTAATAACAGAAACCTTTACGTAGAACAGTCAACATAGAGTTGATTTAAAACCCAAAAAGGTTTTGACAAGCTTCATAATCCCACATTTTCGTTTTATAGAGTGAAATGTGTCAATTTTCCATGGCCAACCGAGTGCTAAAATAAAAGTGAATGGAGTATATGTCCTTAAACATTGAGTAAGATCATTTGATCGTCGAAAATAGTAAAAACTGACATCTTCACAAGAAATTTGTTAGCGAAGATTTACTCAAAGGATGCAAATTATGAAAACTTCACTAAGCTTTGCCCATTGTTATGAGATAGATGAAGATATATTCAACAGAGTTAAATATATTTTTTTTTCTGAAAGTTTTCATTGAAACACCAAAATTTCTTCGTTCCTCGAAGTAAACAAACAAAAGTACATTTATTTTTCATTTACAAAAATTGACACCAGGTCAAGCTTATCGCTTGTTCGGAATTCCCAATTTCAACAGTATGCCTTACCTTTTTTTAAAAACTCAACGGTTTATGAGCGATTGTGAATCTTATGGCAAAAATGGTGTAAAAATCTATTACTATTCACAATTTTGTCAGTATGTAGTATTATGAGATTTTTGGTTTGGACCTATAATGTACCTATAGAATGTTTATGGAAAATAATTAAGTTGAACAGATAGAATTCATGAAAATAAAAGATTTTCAAATTACAAGGTACCTACCTATATTTTTCAATTCGGTCGATTTTTGGTAGATGACGCTAGGGTATAATCATACGCCGTAGCGACTATTGGTATCAAATAGAGGGCCATCATTTCATTCTATTTTCGACGAGGTGTTGCTCTTACGAGTTCAAATAAGATCGAAACAATGGTCAGTCTTAACTATTTCTTGACAGAATGATATTTCTATTGATATTTAGGGTGATAGTGGTTGACTAGTTCTTTTAGATCGTAACATTTATTGATTTTTCGTAGACGGATGTTATGTACGTAAATTAATTTCGTCAACTATAGTAGTGTTTGTAAAAATCAATTTTTGTGATCCTCGTTTCGGATATTGATGTATAGCATAAACGCCAACGATTTGGAAATATCGTTCAAACACATCCATCCGCACAGCCTGGTCATAATCCGAAGCTGAAAAAAGAGGAGAATATTCAAAATTGTTTTGGAAATGGATAAAAACCCACAATTCAAGCTGCAATACGAATGTATCATCATTGGAATTTCATTTCATTCAACGGGCCACAACGACGAATTTGCAGGAACGCTCGATGTGATTCATTGAAGTGCGTACTCCTCGGCCGGAATGAAACGTTGGCCATTTTGTTGCTCTTCAAATGGAAATACGTCAGCTCTAGAAGCGAGAGGCCTGAAAACCATATCTCATTGTTTCTGCTCTAGATACAGAAAAATGAATAGTGCTTTGTCTATTCCGTATGATGTTCATAAATGCGAAGAGCGAACAATATTTTTAATGAAGTCAATTATTCTGAAAAAAGGGAACTATACAGTTCCCTTAAATTGTGAACAAATTCTGTATGAATTCAAAATGGTTGAATACCATCGAAGGATCTTCTAAGCAATCAGTATAGCTTTCGCAAGCATATATGAACAGGGGATCTCTTCAGCTTTGTGTATATTTTTGGACATATTCGAAGCCTCGTATCTTTTTCATCGAATCCACCTGAATGATTTATCATCTCTTCTTGCAAATGATGAAAAAAAAAACGAAATGTTGGTTGAGATATTAGATGAATAGGTGTAGTTTTCTAAATTTATCAGTGAGGCCCTGACTCATCTGCCTCATCCCAAGTGACCAGTGACATATCTGTTATGTTTTCTTGGGAGTTTGAAAAGGTAAATTTATTATGTGATATTTTTTTGGCGCAATTACGTATCCGATACGATATTTGGGATATGCATGTGCTGTATACGAATTATATCCAAATTTTGTGAATGTAATGTTCCCGCTCCATGATATCCACGTACCATATTTGTTACTTTGTTCTTTATTTGCCATGTATCATTTTTAGATCATGGACAGAGTATGACACCATTTTAACTACTGCCGAGGGCGCTGTAAGGCGTAAACAAATATAGAAGATTTATATTTATTATCATTTAGTTTTTTGAGATTTATAAACATTTTTTCAGTTGAATAGTGTATTTTGAAAAGTAATACAACATGCAAATATTGAACGTTCAATTAGTTATTTGGTGTCATAGGGATTTTTCAGTGGAATTGTGAACATTGAAAATAATAATAATACTATGGATGTCGAACTGCAGGTCAATGAATCAGTTTTCATAGCAGACACATGACTACGATTCTATTATACATATATCCAGCATATAGGCATTATATTTGGATATAGTATAGTGAGTTGCTTGGTGCAGATTAGATAGGTTATTTCTACATTCTTATGCATGTTATGCGTAAAAATAAATGAATAAATTATATATTTCGATTTTTTTTCAAAAAAATATGCATATAGTATTCTACTTTTCCCAAAAATAACATAGAACCTCGTGCAAAAACACACCAATTGAAAACAAAAAATTTATGTTCAATATTACAATAAATGTTTATATTAATTACCATAATTTTATTTGCTGTTGTTCAAGCGTTCTCAAGAACACTGTTTTTTCATATCACATTTATGTATTAAGTACATATAAATCTCATTTAAAACAAATATTGGCATGATCCATATTTGAACTATTTATGCTCCCTTCCGAAAGGAGATGTGTTTATTTTTCAGGTGGATATAGCAACATAGCTGCTATGTAACTGTTCCATATTTTTGCTCTGAATGCTATATCTAGGTTACAAAACAAGAAACATTTGAACAGGAGGTTCTCGAGGTCAAAGAAAATAATTTTTTCGTTTACCATTTTTTCCGAATCGGCTCGGTTCAAAAGGTATAGTCTGTTGAAAAACCAAAAAAAAAAAATTTTATTTCTACTTCTATCTCACAAACGTCAGAAAAAATGAAATGAATTTCAGAATACAGTTTTTCATTTATTGGATGAATCTTTTTCGAACACAAGATATCACCTAAGCCTTCTAGTTTTTTCATTATGAACATTACGTGTATACCATAAAAATATCAAGAATTCGAAGAATTAACCCAACTGCTGAAACTAGACTGTTCTTATGAATATTTGAACGTTTTGTAAAATGACAGAATTTGTCATATTTTCTAGTATATAAATGCGCCGATTCTGAGTAATTTGATGTAGGTCTCCAGGCCCCCCAAATTTGAATTTTTCAATTTTTTCGACGCGTTATGTAGGTACTAGTTTTGTACAGAAATGTACCGTTGAAAAAAAGTTTTGCACCCCTAATAGAAATGATGAAAATACGGTTTTCAGTTTAGGGGGATCGTAGACATGCTCGCCCTCCACTTTCTAAATTGCAATTTTTTTTAATCTCAAAGTTTAGTATCGAAATGTACTGCCAAGAAAAAGTTTTGTACCCTAAGATTGAGGGGTCTCAGGAAGGTTTCAAACTGGGGGAACTGGAGACATGTTTTCGAAATAACGAGATTTCGGTTTTCGAAATCAGCTGAAATATGTGTCCTAGTTTTGTACCGAAATGTACTGTCACAAAAACGGCATTCTTCTCAACCCCGGAGGAGTACCTGTGCTCCATATAAAGTACCTACCTAGGCTTGAGGGGTGTTTTATTTACAACAAGGAATATGGGATATTTTTAAGAGCCACGGTTTTGTACTTCTTTGACACTGGAATGTACCTTCGATAAAAAGTTTTGTAGCCCCGAATAGGATGAGTGAATTATAATTTTCAATAGGGGGCTATAGGCAAGTACACCCCCCTTTTGAAATTGCTAATTTTCTCTATGTGAAAATTTCGTGCTGGTTCTGTACCGTGAAGAAAAGTTTTGTATTCTGAGATTTGGGGGTCGTAGGAGAATTTCAAGGCTGAAGACATCTTGTCGAAGAAACAAGCTGAAACATGTGTACTAACTATTACACATCGGTACCAAAACGATTGGTGAGAATAATCTCAATTTTTGTCTCAGCATTATTCGTCCCTAGTTTTATCTTCCTACTGCACAGATCTTAATTTTTTTCTTGATACAGTCAAATTTGGATAACCTTGGATAGAAAAAAATGCATAGCGATGCGACGTTAAAGAAAGTCAGTAATTCTGCACTTGTTTTAACGCTAAAGTTCTGTAAAGAAATAGGGTAACAGCACCGGTTGTGGCCACTTTAAGACATTTTCCAACTTCAAATCATGAACGTACCCTTATTTAAGCGTCGCTTTACAATTAAAAATTTGAAAACACTCCTCATGAATATTGTGATTAGAGAGTTGCCAAGCAAAATATATTTTGGCGGCGAATTAAATAATTAAAAAATGAAAAGGAGAGCGAGTGCAATTTATCCAGTTGTGGCCACGTTTTCCACCAGTTGTGGCCACACATTGTTTCAGTTGTGGCCAGTCACAGGTGTGATTAAACTGGCATACTTTGAATACTCACTCCATTCGAAATTGAACAAACATTCACATAAATACAAAAAATATATTCGAAATTCATGGAAATATAGATATAAATACTATAAAATAATGATTTCCCTTATACAAAAATGAAAAAGTCATCGAATAAAGGCAAAAATATTAATGTTTCTCGAAAAGTTTCATTTCTTGAACAAAACATGCTCCGCGAGTGTTAGCAGCCTTTGATTCTTTAATTTTCGAGAATAAGTCTTCTTTCTCATACCACAGAAGGTCTGGAGGTTCGGACCTTTTCCAGTTTTTTTTCACTTCTAGACATTGCACAGCAATAGTTTTGGTGATCACTGATATTTAAGGCCGGTTTTATAATCAAACCTAAAGTCACTTTAATTTTAAAGCTTTCTTTAACGTCCGGTTTCATAATCAAATTTAAAGTCACTTTAAGCTTAAAGCTTCCTTTACTGTCATTTTTAGTAGGGTTAAAGGAAGCTTTAAAGTTAAAGCGGCTTTAGGTTTGATTATGAAACCGGCCGTAACTCTACCAAAAAAGACACTAACGGCCGGTTTCACAATCAAACCTAAAGTCGCTTTAATTTTGAAGCTTCCTTTAACGTCCGGTTTCATAATCAAATTTAAAGTCACTTTAAGCTTAAAGCTTCCTTTAGTGTCATTTTTAGTAGGGTTAAAGGAAGCTTTAAAGTTAAAGCGGCTTTAGGTTTGATTATGAAACTGGACGTAAAAATGATAGTAAAGGAAGCTTTAAGCTTAAATTGACGTTAAATTCGATTATGAAACTGGACGTAAAGGAAGCTTTAAGCTTAAAGTGTCTTTAAATTTTATTATGAAACTGGACGTAAATATTTTTGCATGATACAAAATGTTGTCATAACAAACAATTACTAATGTTCCTATTGAAAAAATGTCAGCACACTTGCTCAACCCCTGCTCTGTAGTACTGAAATAACTTTTTGGATGACATTGTTCCTGAAGAATGGAAAATTAAATTGAGTGTTGCATCTTTATCTGTTCAATAAGATGAAAGTATAATCTATCCTTTATTAACTGGTGGCCACAACTGGGTTTTTACGCTCCACTTCTGGCCACCAAGTGGCTACAAGTCGCGAATCGGACTTTTTCGTGACCCAGTTGTGGCCAGCACAATATCATATAGTTAAAATGGAAAATTTTCAATTTTTTATTTGAAATAGGGAAGAATATGATGCATTTAATAACATAAAATATTTTCTACAAGTAACGCAAAAGTATAACTGAAAAAAATCAATGGAGACTTAGCATGTGTTTCTTAATCGCACTTATAAGCGTCCACCTGGTACAGCGTCTTTTCAAGAACTAAACAGAGGAAGCAACGAATTTCTCCATCTCTTTTGAAAAACGAGCTCGCCAATTGGTCAAGGAATAATCAAGAAGGGAATAGAAGGCAAATTTTATTGGCTAAATCAAATAGAATACGTTTCAGTCCAGAAAATGATTTCGAGTGGCCACAACTGGTACCATGGCCACAATCGGTGCCGTTACCCTATACCGTTGAAAAAGGTTTTGTACCCCTAATTGAATGACGAAAATACGGATTTCAGTTAGAGGGAGATGTAGACATACTCACCCCCCACTATTGAAAATTAAAATTTCTATTTCGAAGTTTTGTATCAGTTTTGTACCGAATGTATCATCAAGAAAAAGTTTTGTACCCTGAGAATAAAGGAGCTTACGAAGGTTTCAAATTGGGAGGTAGGCTGAAGACAAGTGCAATATGCTTTTATAATTGAATCCTACTCTTGAAATGGTCAAATAACAGAAGGCGGGGGCACATCTGAAATATTCTGTTTCTAATTTCGAAATTGTCATCAAATATAATTTTTCATTTTGACAATTGTAGATTAGACTGGGATGAAATTTAGTGTAATTCCCAGTAAGGTGTATATTATTTCTTTAGTTAAGGGACATCGAGGGTATAAGTAATATATACTCGTACCTGATCAGTTTGAAAGAACCTCATCGCCCCCCAACCATGAGTTCTATGCTTCTTGGTGCTGACGCGGTGACTTGAACCGTTCTTTGTGGCCTAACCTAGTTCCCGATTTTATGGCGTTCTGGAATTTTCCGCATGTGCTGCCGCTTCAACCCAGAAAAACTACAATTTTGGAGCAGCCGTTGTACCCAATTCTAACTGTTTTTTTAATTGTTTACTTGTTACGTGTTGCCTGTTCACACTCATGCCGCATTTTCAGATTGTTTAAAATTATTGCTGTTTGTGTTTCGGTAGGTATCAAATGAGTCTTCGTGTGTACTTGTTCTAATGTAAATTTATTTTAGAGTCCTGAAGAAGACCCTAATCAGGGTCGAAACGTTGACTTAAGATGAAATAAATAAGAGAGAGAAAATCTTACTATCAATTTCCCTACGCCCCTTAACTAAAGAAATAATTAGACTGGGATTCTACATTGACCTTGCCCTTTCGCATGTGTGGCTAAGCTTCTCGCTCTTATCGCCCTCTAACTCGAGAACGGTTAAGAGTATGTAAAATTGCTTCAGACAAAAGTTGTGTAGAATTTTATTCTCTACAACTTTCATAATGAATACAAAAACGATTAGAGATACAGGGAGGGAAATATTCGAAAAAAAGGGATTTTTATCATTTTCAAAGTGTCACATTAAGAAAACTCCCCCTGATTAGTGTCAGATTAATGGGTGAACACGTCAACAACACCCAGATTAACCATCAGTATGAAAATCTGGCACGCTCGAGTATGTACAAGTAACGATTTTTTTTACATTTTCAAAGGACCGCTGTGACCTTGCATCAGGTCCAAATTGTCAGTCCCTTGAAAAGTAGCTTCCTTTGGGTTCAATTAACATATCCTCCAAAAATCTGACACGCTGGAATTTTTTTTACCATTTTCAACTCTTCCGTACGGCCAGTCCCACCGCGCAAACTGTCAGATAAGCATGAATTCATTATCAGAGACACTTATAAAGCACATACAGTATCTTAATCTGACACGCTCGAGTATGTACAACTGACGATTTTTTTTTACATCTTTGAGACCCTGCAGACATTTTTTACCGCTGAAAGTGCATACATCATAGAAACTTTTTTTCTTTCTACCATCTAATCTTCAAAATCTAGTAGGTCTCCACGACGCTCGAGTAAATCCCGATTTAGCATCGTCGGCTCCCCAACTATTAGGGGTAGATACAAAACTTTTTTTCAACGGTACATTTCTGTACAAAACTAGGACAAAACTTTAGCGTCAAAAAAAGTTGAATTTTCCGATTTGGGGGGGGGGCTAGAGATATGGACCTATTTGATGTTTAAATATAAAAAATATCTGTGATATTCGGAAAATTGGTAAGATGGTAAGTGAGCTTTGGCTGAATGAAACTCTGTTTAAAAGATCCACAGATGTGTAGTGTCGTAGATTTAGCTTGTTATTCTGAGGGTAATTTTGTTTTTTCGGAGGTGGCACAGCTTATTATGAAAACTCAAAAGGGCTATATCTATTTATCCTAGCCGAATTGGAAAAAAATGTTATAGGAAAAAAAAGTTTCTCTTGACCTCAAGAATTTACCGTGAAAATATTTGTACGAGTCAAAAACTCAGCCTGTACAGCTGCTCTGTAATGTGGTCACCTGGACTATCACAAGCCGTATCTGCCAAGATTTTTAATTTTTTCATCTAACTAGGAAAGCGACGAAAAAGAAACGTTTCCAATATCCATGAAAAGAATTAACATCCGTGCTGGGGATAAAAACAGCCAATCCTGAACAAAACGAATGGAGCGTTGAAATGTTGTCGGGCCCTGCGACGTAAAAATGACGTAAACGCCAAAGATCCCTTTCGCGAAGGGCCGTGTATTTCTGGGAATGAGGACATTAGTTTCGGTAATCCGATAACGTCGGGAACTGGAGACCGAAATTTCATTGTTACGAACAGACGATTAAGCGGAGCGTGAGATTTGAGAATGCTCTCTCATTCATTCCTCTATCCTGTTTCCAGGAAAGTTTCTGCGCTGACAAAGCGGCCTAGTTTCGGCGAATCCGTGGCTTCTCTGGAAAGCATCACGTTATTCTGCGCGGCGTGGCACATGTGAACATGTCAAGTTTATCTCCAGAACATCCAGGAAATTCATCGACTTGTTACAGATCAATTCATTGGGCATATGCACAAAGATTTATCTTCAATTGTGGCTCACAGATTAGTTATCGCAACATGCCTTATAATCCGAGAGCTGAAGACGAAAATCGGCAAGAGTTTTGTAATGGCTCATAAGTAATTATCTAAATTTGATTTAGTCTTGAGGGTGTACATTAGTCAGCACCCAATCTCAAGGCCAGGAGCAAACGGAATGGTATATACGAGACTTGAAAAAGCCGAAGCACTTGCCGACTCAATTGGGAGAGAAGCCAGAATAAATTACAGAAATGATGATGACAATGAAGATCTAGAGGAAGAAGTGGAGGCAAACGAAGAACTGATGATGGAACCTCCGGAAACCGAAA
This sequence comes from Coccinella septempunctata, assembly GCF_907165205.1. Taxonomy (NCBI): domain Eukaryota; kingdom Metazoa; phylum Arthropoda; class Insecta; order Coleoptera; family Coccinellidae; genus Coccinella; species Coccinella septempunctata. Next base: position 3,035,797 of record NC_058190.1, on the reverse strand, counting down.
TCATTCCAAAACCGGCTTCACCAACAGAAATCAAAGAGATCATAATGAAACTGAAAAACCGGAAAGCACCGGGAGAAGATAAGATAACGAATTATATGTTGAAGAAATTGCCTAGAAAAGGAATAGCAGCCTTGACGAATATAACAAACGGAGTGATGAGGACCGAATACTACCCAAAGAGATGGAAAACTGCAGAAATGATAGTTTTCAACAAGCCTGGAAAGGAACGGAAATTTCCTCAAAATTATAGACCAATCAGCCTACTATCAGCACTAGGAAAAATCGTCGAGAGGGTTATCGCCAAAAGGCTGAATGAGGAAACAGAAATGTTGAAGATAATTCCACCCGAACAATTTGGATTTCGACGAGAACATTCGACTGAACTCCAATTACTACGGCTCATAGAATACGTCACCGAAGGAATGCAGATCCAACAGGCCACAGGATTAGTTCTGATGGATATCGAGAGAGCTTTCGATAGAGTATGGCACGAAGGCATAATCTACAAGATGAAAAAAGCAGGATATTTGACCAAGCTATGCAAGATTATAAGGAAATATCTGAGGAATAGAAATTTTTATGTGAAGATAGATGGAGCAACCTCTCAAACCAGACAATTGGAAGCGGGAGTGCCTCAAGGATGGGTACTTGGACCTCTGCTTTACGTAATATACGTTTATGATATCCCGAAGAATGCTAGAAATATGCTCACCTTGTACGCAGATGACACAGGAATAGCGTTCAGACATCGACGCCAAGAGATCATACACCGGAGACTGCAGGAAGCCATAGATGAATTACTCAAATGGTGCATCAAATGGAAAATCCAAATCAATGAAAGAAAGAGCAATATTACTGCAAAAGAGAAGATTGAGGATGAAAGAAAACCTTGAGGTTGATGGAGTTGATGGAGAAGAGGTTGAATGGAAAAATGATGCAACATACCTAGGAGTGACGCTTGACAGAAGACTTACATGGAAAAACCACATCAAATGTGCTGTTGATAAAACAAAAGCCGCAATGAGTAAACTTTATCCACTCATAGGCAGAAGAAGTCATATGAATAAGAACATCAAGTTGACGTTGACGTTTAGTTTGTTAGGAACAAACAAATCTACAAGGACTTGGAATGGAAACCAGTTACAGAATTTATGAAGAGAAAGGCGGAAAGGATATTCGACAAAGCCAAACAACATCCAAATGAGGAACTACGAAGATTAGTCGACTACGATCCAACGGAAGAAGCTAGAAGGTCAAGAACCTACCACCGAAGACCGAGAGATCAGTTAAGGATTTTAGTGTAACCAAAGACGAGCTTAACCTATAAAAGCTATAGGCAGCATACAACTATCAACACGACTATGATCGTGTGAGAGTCCAGAGACCATAAGAGTCAACTGGTTAATGGGCAAAATGCCCGGAACCTATGAAGAAGCAGATAAGAGTTTTTAGTGGGTCTCGAGCTCAGAGAGTGAGAATCCCCACACTGTTCCCCCTCAGGAGAGGGTGTGTTCGTCTGTTTTGCAGATTTTCCCCCTGCTTCACCAAAAAAAAAAAGGCCAGGTAGTGGAACACCTAGCGGCGACGCGGGTTCTGATGTAGGTATATGAAATTACAACATACTCTACAAGTATTTTGTAATGATTGAAAATTGTCACTAAACTGGTTTATAGAACAGAAAACTTGAGAAAGTGGTCAGACCTTATTTTAGCGAAACGCGGTGGGTCAGTACCCCATAGAAGTTGCTGCTTTAACGATGTCGTTTCAAGAGATTTGTAATGGCTGAAAATGCATTTATGGCTCAAATATCATATATTAATTGAGGATAAAATAGTCAGACCACATATCGATAGAATAGAGGCAGTCAGCAGTCAACTGTCTGATAGATTCTTTTCCGTTAGGGTGGGTGATTCTGCTTCTTCTGTTAGAAATGCCTTCAGTGGTGTTCCCCAAGGATCAGTTTTGGGGACCAATCTTGTTCCTGGTCTATGTCGCTGACCTTCCGGGTATCTTGTCAAATTCTTGTTCATCATACGCTGACGACTTGAAAATTTACGGAAGGTCATTGTTGTCACATTTGATCCAGGCCGATTTGAATCATGTGTACGAGTGGTCGGTTGCATGGCTTTTTCCGTTGAATATAAGCAAGTGTAGAGTTCTTCATATTGGAAAGACAAATCCTAAAACCTGCTACTATCTGAATGGTATTCCGGTGACCTCTGCATCTGAGATTTGCGACCTTGGAGTGATCGTTGCGGATGACCTCTCTTGGACTTCTCACATCAGGAGTATTGTCAAAAAGGCGAACCAGGTCTACTATATGATTCGAAAAGCCTTTCCTGGTTGCTCTATCAGTGTTTGTAAAGTGCTCTATACCACGTATATCCGCCCAATTCTTGAACATGCTGGCCCGGTGTGGTGTCCACAGTTGATTAGAGACCAAAACCTCTTGGAGTCGGTTCAGCGTCGTGTGACGAGGCTACCCTACGCCTGGCAGCGTCCCTCTTACGAGGAGAGACTCAAACTGTTCGATTTGGAGAGTTTTCTGTCGCGACGTAATCGAGGTGACATAATAGTCACATATCGTGCACTGCACAACTTGTTCGGCTGTGACTTATCGAACCTATTTCGATTAAACATTAACAACTTGCGAGGACACCAATACAAACTTTATCGCGAGAACTTCAAGTCTTCTGCTAGGGAATTCTTCCTTAGCAATCGCGTTTTTACTTTGTGGAACTCTCTGCCGGAAAGTGTTGTTTGTGCTCCGTCGGTTAACTCGTTCAAGAACAGTTCAAGTACATGGGGAATGCAGAGGAACACCGTCTGCTACGACAGGAAGTGCGGGTGGAGCAGGAATCCAACCTACAGCAGGGAGGCGAGGAGCGACCCGGACCCGACCACCACCACGAGCCCGAAAACCTGGAAAGGGCTCCAACAGAGCTTAATCCTTTTGATATCTGAGATATCTGGGATAAGTGAATTTTCCTCTGGAGAGGAGTGTGAAAGCCGCAAGGCTAAAGTCACTAAAGTACGGATATTGTAATTTTACATAAATCAAAGAACGTCGCCGCCAGTTGTTCCACTACCTGACCTTGAGAGTGGGTGCTGACTTATGTACACCACCAAAACTAACTAATATTTAAATGTGAGCTATTACAAACTCTTGCCGATTTTCGTCACCAGCTCTCGGACCCATTCAAAATCAAAGGATGTGTTCACCCCCGTTAGCAAGGGGAAAATAGGATAAAACAGCGGAAATATTGTGCCTCCCCTAAACAGAAATTAACGAGTTCGATCAATTTTCCACATTTTCATCTTAAACTCGAAAAACCGTGGTATTGAATTGATGCTGTCGATACTTGATGGAAATCCATAATTGAACTTCAAACAGATTATACGATTCTCATAAAATGAGTGTTAAAACACAACACGTGTTTTGCTATCACAGTAGCATCTTCAGGTGGGTGATTGTAAAAGGGGTTTTTGATGTAATTTTATGGCCTCATGCATCGTTAAACTCTAAAACGACGTTTAAGCATAGAAGATTCTTCAAATTTTCGTTCCAATATAAATATTAAGAATGTTGATATCGGTTGAAGGAACAATAAAAATCTAGATCTCTATGGCGACGTTTCGGTGGTTTATTTCTCACCTTCCTCAGGCTACAATTAATGAAAAAACAATTTCAAACACAACAACGATATCACAATAATACAAAAAATACAAAAGGATCAAGTTGACAGTCAATCATCAATCAAAAAGAAAAAAAGCATAGAAACTCTATGAAAAAAACGTTTAAGGAATTAATCTCGTTCAATGAAACGGTGCATTAGTCTATCATGAATTTTAATGAACGTTTCGAGTGTGTCGAAGCGATTGTGAATTAAAATGGTGTATTAAGTAGAGGCAAAGGTGGAAATGATGAAATTATTCTTAAGAAATAACGACTCTGCCTGAAGAACAGCTGCTTTATTTATCGAAAGACATCCTGGAAAATATTTATCCGCTGCTTACGTTGTGCAACTTGTTGCCAAATTTGACGCTACTGCCCAGTCAACCAGAAATGTAACAGTAAGTCGCAGGGAGTACCCAAAAATATCGCATTGAAGCGCTTCTTTGAGAAGTTTCATGGATGTACTTAAGATTTCACATTGTGGATATTAACGTCCGCATATTGTTAAGTTTGCGAATTCCTCAAGTTTAGATCCCTAGTGGTTGCATGTAACATCATATCGAGATGTTCCGATGAAGTGAACATAGCTACTATTATGCGACTTCTCTCTGTTGATATTTTTGAAATATTGAATCTGTGATATTTTTAGAACATGAAATGATGTGTTGTGAATAAATTTCGATGAACTATACCCAGCAACTTCTCTAAGAAAAACTTTCAGTAACTGTCTGAAATGTTCTATTTATCAGCACGTGGTCTCTAGGTTAACTCATAACCTAAATCCCGCTATGCAAAACGTGGTGTGACGTGTTCCGTTCTGTGACTGCGTTGTGTTGAGAGAATGAACAAACAAAATCTTTATGAATGAATTTTTAGAATAATTTTTTTAACCGAGCTGTTCTATTATTAAATTTCGTTTTAGTTAAGTGTTACTTGACGTTGATTGATTAATTAAAGTGCAGTAAAAGGTGAGTAGTTATATAACCTATCGAAATAATGACTACATCATGATCACTTCTTGGCCCTCTTATCCTCCCCATTTTGCACCTTTGTAACGTTCAACTTTCAACATACCTCATATGAATTTAGGTGATAAGTAACATTCACAACCTTCAAAATCAAACTTGGAATTGATTTGAATCATCGAGAGAACTTCAAATTATTATTTTAGATACTGTGCTGGAAAAAATCACCTTCTACTGTTGTTAGATTTTTCATGACACTCAATTTATTACTATCAATACAGCTCTGATTTTTTCTTCTTCAGCTGGACCATGCCGTTCCTGAAGTGGAATGAAGATTTATAACAAGATATATGTTCTTTATTTTATATATTTGGATTTGTATGAAACATATTAATCTTGAATAAAAAGATATCAGTAATTCATATAGTTGTTCAATTTCCCTTTTGAGGATGAGAGCAGAATGCGAAATATATGTAGGTAAGAGTAAAGAGTAAACACAGGGTACAAATGAGGCGTTCAGAGCTGAAGAGGCCCAAGCTACATTTTTTCTGAAATTGAGTTTACGAGTATATAAAATTTTGATTCATTTTCAGGCAATTCTTACTGTTAATTCAACTTCAGAAAAATTGAAGCTTGGGTCAATTTTCCTCGGAACGCCTCGAATATAGAGTTCAAATTGATTGCCACGATGGTAATTAGCAAATTGAACATGAATATAACTTTAATAGAGGATACACTTTGGTAGTTTATTCTGTCAAAATAATCGTTCCAAAAACCTCCAAAATGAGAAGTCGCAAAGTTGCTGTCTAGGGTGCTTTTTTTACACCTACTATGTGATGTACTGGGTACCCGCGATATGCGATGTTGCGGACATTAAGCACTCTCCAGTAAGTACTGGTGGCCTTTTTTTAAATCAACATTGTGAAGTCGCATTTCCACAGTGGTAATTCCCAACAACTTCCCTATGACTGAAACTGGTTGACTGGGTGATTCTGTCGGAAACAAAAAGAGGGTGCATGAAAGAGACGAAGCGAGGGAAGTGGCTGCGTTGGGTCATGTAGCAAGGAATCCTACCTTTAGTACTTGAAAATTGTCCGATGTACCTGCTGTTTCACGCACAACAATCATGGGAATCCTTAAACAATATAAATTTGAATGAGCAGATATGAAATTTTTTATGAATAGTATCAATACTAGGAAATGCATAAAAGCATCATAAACCTTAAGTTTTCATGAAATCTGGTATTTTTAAATAGAGCATCCTGTATTTTGTTTCTCCAATCAGTAGAGCTCTTTTTTCTTATATCAAAGATGAACAGGATGAGGATTTGTCTCGTACAGATATTTCAACAATGGATTCTTAAGATCAAGAGAAACACTTTTTAGCCCTACCATTTTTTCCGAATCTTCTCGGTTTAATAGATACAGGCTGTTGAAAAACCATAAAAAAAATAAACTGCTCCACATGAGTTAGGGATATTGACTTAAATTGCAAAAAAATATAGTTAAAATAAGATTTTTGTGATGAAAATTCATATTAATATGATTTCATGTTGCAAATTAATTTTAGCCTGTAGGTATGCAGCGTATACAGGGTGGTAAAAAAAAATCGAGTAAAATAACGAAATTTTATTCCCAAAGAATTCAAGCATTTTGAGACTATCAATACAATGTATGGCCTTCACGGGCATCAATAACAGCTTGACATCTTCTTTGCATACTACACACGAGGTTGTTGAACATTTCTTGAGGAATTTGGTTCCATAAACGGGGCAGAAGCTCTCTCAGATCATTTAAGGATTCTGGGGTAGGTTGATGATTATCTAATCTTCTTTGGAGCATATCCCATGCATGTTATACGCAATTCAAATCTGGTGAGTGCGGAGGTATTGGTAAATGTGGAATTTCAAGCTCCTCGCGCGCATTCTCAACTATGGCTGCACGGTGCGGTCTAGCGTTATCGACTAGAAATTGAAAAGTTTCATCAATAGCAGCGTGAAAATTTGGCACAACATTGTCAATGACATGCTCCCTATAGTGTAAGGCGGTCATATTCCCAGGACAAATGTATAGATCTGGGCGCCCGTTGAAACATATCCCGGCTCATACCATAACACTACTACCCCCACGGAATGGATAGACTTCTTGGACATAGCGACGACTACAGGGTATGCGTGGGATTGTCCATAACCTTATTCTTCGAGAATCTGAAAATCGTCCAGATCTAGATTCATCAGTGAAAAGGACCCTACGCCATAGATCGTTCCAATTGATATGTTGCCTTGCCCATTCCAGTATTTGACGCTTATGGTCACGTGTTAATGGACCTCCTCTTAATGGACGTCTAGAACCTAGATTCACCTCTCTCAAACGTCGTCTGATGGTTTCGATGGAAACTTGGACCCTATCTGCATTTTGCAGAGTATTCCGTAGCATTCTACACGTAGATGTAGGGTTTCTCCTCGCCGAAACGGTGATGAAACGATCCTGAGCAAGTGTTGTTTTTCGTCGCTCACCAAGCCTTGGTCTTTCCAACACGGAACCTGTCTCCCTGAACCTATTCCAAAGTCGGGATATCACACTTTGCCTGACTTGGAGCCTTTCCGCTACAACAACCTGAGTTAGGCCACCTTGTAGCATTCGGATAGCCCTATTAGCTTCATCGTTTGTTAATTTACGTCTTGGCATTTTCAGAAAACTCGTTTCAAATCGAAGCCGTTGATACACTGACTTCATTTCAAAATAAGAACATTCATGAAGCATATGCAAAGAATCAAACTTCAGAAAAAAGGCCACCAGATTGACGAAATGTCTCATACTGGTTTTTATTGGATCGATCCAAGTTGTTATTGAGTTTTAAATGATTTAACAGCGATTTTCTCGAAGATGACTTTTGAAAACGATTGAATACGATATCCCTAATTCTCGTGGAGCAGTTTATTATTGTTAGTTCTCACAAAACGGTTTAATCGAATGCAATAAATTTCAGAATATTTTTTTCATTCATTTGATGAATCTTTTTCGAATACAAGATATCACCCACGCCTTCCAGTTTCCTCATTATGGTACATTGGCTGAATGCAACTCTATTTAAATGATCCACAGATGTGTAGTGTCACAGATTCATTTAGTCATTCTGAAGTTAATTTTGCTTTTCAAGGGGTGGCATAGCTCATTATGGAAACTTAAAATTTTTTAATTAGGGCTGAATCGAAAAACATTGTATGGAAAAGATGTTTCTTTTGACCTCAAGAATCTACTGTCAAAATATTTGTACGAGTCGAGGTTCACCCTGTATAGTTTATCGATCTTATTTGTCAATTTTCAAAAAATACAGATATTTTAGTCTGCATCCAAGGCAGCATTAGAACGCCACACGATAGTAGTCGCGGATAATAAATGAATCAAGTTGTTTTGTTCGACATTGACATTACTTTCCATTCATAATTGATAATAATAATTTAATAATAAAGAACCTCCATTTCGTATTCTATGGAATACAATCATCAGGCGAAATTTAGCTTGAAGCTAGTCTGCATAACCTCTTATATCAATTTTATCGAAAACAAATACGGAAAAATTCAGAAAAAAAAACTTCTACGAGAATAATAATCCTAACTATTCAATAGTAAGTGTCCTCTTAAATGTTTCCTAAGACCATTTACAAAGTAGTTGTCGAATAGATACTTAAAGCCATTATATACAGGATGGGCTTTTTAAAACGAAACAGACGAGATAACGGGCGGAATAAATTTATTTCGAAAAAATGCTCGGACACGTCGATTTTGGTTTCGAGGGCGAAAACTTTTAAGGTCAAATTGACAACTACATCGCTTCAACCCTTAGTGTTAGAACAACAACCCCTAAATTTTGAATAGGAAAGAAAGGGCGGGTGATTCCTCATTTGAAAGGCTTTTTTATCCTGAATTCAGCGTATTAATTTTTTTTTATTCATAGCATTCGTTTTCGAGATATTCAATTTTGAATTTCGTACAGTACCAGTCATTCCGCCAACCATGCTATGTGAAATCATCAAATATTTGACTAATTCATTCTGTGGTTACGATGGTAACCGGTAATTGTCAACATTAGACAACGAAATAATTATTATTGGTAATTACTTTCTTCAACAATTTAGGTGGTTGTCTCGTCTGTTTCGTTTTAAAAAGGCCACCTTGTATATTGAGAGCACAAAACACGCTCGAGTATGTACACCTGACGATTTCTTTTAACAACTTTGAAAAGCTGCAGACATTTTTCCCACCGATGAAAGTGCATACATCATAAAACCTCTTTTTATTTCTTTCATCTAATCTTCAAAATACAAGACTGTCGAGTAAGTCCCGATTCAGCATCGTCGGCTCCCCATCTATTATAGACACATCATATAAATTTCCTCAAACAATAAACTTATCAGGCAAATATGGAGGGCTTGACGATGTCAAAATTCTCTTAATTGAATCAGCAAGCTGCCAACTTATCTCAAACTGAGATAGGTATTGAGTTAAGTATGAAGAATCAAATTATTCACATAGGTAATTCAACACAAGTGAGAATTCACATCTTTGCTGGTCAAGATTTTCTCTACCGTCTCTGAAAGACTGCCAGTTCTCCACAGATAAAAAAACATAAAAATCTAAAGCTTTACAAAATCGCTATCGAAGAGCAAGTTACTAAAATTTTGTAGAAGTGTCGCTCCAGTGACCGGTTGGCACCTGGAGGAGTACTGTGTACCTCATTTCCATAATATTCATTGTGTTTGTTCAGCAGATTTCACTGTGTGTTCAATGTTGTATTGATCAAAGTACAAGATCCATCTGGAGGGCATAGAGGGCTCAACACAAGCACCATGCTTGGGTTGCTATCCTGGATAATGAATAACAGCTGTGCCATGCTACACTCGATTGTTAAACAGCAAAGAAGTATGCCGTTTCTGGTATAAAAATAAGTTGTCCATTTATATAAATATTCAAGTTTAGTTCACCCTGTATACGCAGAAAATTCCAGTCGAATTAATTGCCCCCATTAATCAAAGGAAGCCCTCCATGTGGAAGACCCTTTGTGTCACCGTCTTCGATCTCTCCAACCCCTCCCATTGATAAGATTGAACACTGACCTCGCTCCTTCGTGGAAACGCGTGGGACGCAGTGTAATCCGGCATGTCTCCATCTGCGCCCTCGGCGGGCTGCAATCCACCCCCGAACCATGCGCCGTGAACTCGAAAACCCACGATCGTGAAACGCCGAAGGTTGCTAGTGCAGTGGACTTCGCGCCGACAGCCGAATCACCTCGTCATTGTGGCGCGTTACAATTTGGCCCGCCTGGTGGCGGCCCGATCCGCCATCTGGCGGCTGAGGAGGACCGGATCTCAAACCTGTGACAATGCAACCGATACGGATTCGTATGTACCCACTCCTACAAACAGATCTCACCTCTGCCATTGCAAATACACCGCTCTTCTTGCTCTTGAACTCTTTCCGCTACTCTATGACCGCTAAGCGATACTGAAAATTTATCTGCTTCTATGAGCCTAGAAGCTTCTGTAGGATAACCTTTATGCCGGCCATAGACTTCGCGTTCTTTTTCATCCCTTTGTATCATGGGATGACAAAACAAGAATTCTTCTTGTCTTGTCTTGATGTTTTCTTGACATATTATATCCTGTCTTGACTCAGGAAATTTCAATATTTTGAAATTTCTCGATTAACCGTTGACACCGTACATGGTGATTTCACGACGAACTTCTTATTGTTTTGCGTGCTAACAGGAAAATCTGATGGTTCCCCGATATTCATTTGTTTTTTGTCGAAATCAAAATGACATTGCGCAGTTGCACTTTTAACCACGGTTGGTTAAAGAAGGTTATTAGTAACAATAGTCTTCAAACTCAAGGGGGTGTTATGATTTTTTTTTTTTTGAAAAGTAGTGGAGTGTATGAGAAGGATTCTTCTCAATTTGGGTTATCACTGCATATGCAAGTTTAAATTGAATAATTATGAGTTTCATTCATGATGTTTTCAAATTCATCGCGGAAACTATTCAAAATCATTCTTCAATAATTAGGTTTTAAAATTTAAATCGCTTGGTTTCGAGTTTACGATTTGGCAACAGCGCCTACTAGATAATTAAAAGAACAATGTCCGATCAGCTTGTTTATAAAATAACAGCTGTTGAGTTACAGGCGCGTACTTACTGGCGAGCTTCAACTGCAACTGGCCATAAAAATCCCATAAAATTTTACCACCTTCCTCGTTCGTCGCAGACTTCATAGATAGCCATCTTTGTCTATCTCATCAAGATAATGTATTCATTGTCCTTTATTACCAAGGCATATTTCAGTCGATGTTGCCAACTTGTGCAATCGAAATGAAACGCTTTAAATTTTGAATACCCATTTTTATTTTTCATTTTGGAGTGCTTAAAATAATTTTTTTGGGAAACGGTGGAAATGGATTTTTCAAAATTTGACGTTTCAAAGATATTTCATGAAAAATACATGATTTTCGTCAGAAGGGGTATTCCCTATTCAGTTGGAGATGGTATAAAAACATTCATTGTATGTCGTTCATAATCATAAAATGAATGGGTCACCTGCATGAAACTAATACAGGAATAAAAAACAAATATTAACAACATCTATAGACTCAGAGAGACATTATAAAACTGAAAGCAGGGATAATCCAGAGCAGTTCAAATGAGAAGTCACTTGAGGTCAGACTTAGACTTTGAGGAGTTCAATAAATTCAAAATTAACACAGCGTTTACTGCAAATTGATTGCGAAAGCTTCTTTGTTCCATCAAAAAAACAGAATTGTAATGAGAAGACCTAGTTGTAACAGTGAAATAGGCCAAGAGGTGAAACTACATTGTCTAAGTCTGATCACCAATGAGAAATTCAATACATTAAATGAGAGTTGACCAATGATCATGATTTAACTATGAGCAGTGCAACAATCTTACAAGTTTAATGACAAAAGCAAAATTAATTAATCTGAGAAGAGCTACAATATGGAAATGAGATGAAAATATCAAGAGTAATTAATAAATTGAGAAAAACAATCATAATTAATTTCAGAAGAGCACTATTATAAGCAATATACATTACGTTGGTCTTGAATAGTGCAAAAATGTATCAATGAAGACCACATTCACAGAGACGTACTGCTTACAAGTAAGCACGATTAGAAGGTCTATCAGAAAAACAGAAGATACAATTGATAAACTATGAGAGGTATCAATCGAGAGTAGTAATGAGGAAAACCACTAATCGTTGGTCTCAACGTGTATCATGGTTAACCATTGATCGTTGAGAAGTTCACATCGTGTTCTGAAGGAAAACTAATAAATCCAGGGTCCACCCTGGAGAATATAAGGATTCCTTGATTTGAAACTCGACAACAGTAATTAGTCATAATTATGTAATTGATTGAGTAGGTAGAAGAGTTGGCTGCGAAATGAAATATACTGATTCAAATAAAATAAATCAACATGAGAAGACAGTAAATCAGTATTCATTATCAATGAGAAAGACTTGGGAAGATTCGATTCTGGTGCTACATACCCATTTTCATGTGAAAAGATCTAGAGAGGTCTGAAAATCAATGTAAATTATAAAATATAATATATAATTATACATATTTTATTTAATCGAGTTGGAGGTTTCAATGGAGTAATACAGCTAGCAAGGATCATAAATCTGTTAGGAGATTCTAAAATATCTTGCACGTGGACTCATTTCATCAGAATGAAAAGATCATGAAAATGGTTAAATTAATAATTTTGTGTATGCGTTACCTTATGAGTTGTTTCTTTTGATTTCAAGAATCTACTGTTAAAATATATGTACGGGTCAAAGACTCACCATCTAATTGGATCAAATATTTGCATGATCCATATTGAAACTATTTATGCTCTCGTCAGAAATAGGAATATATGTTCCTTATTTAAGTGCTATATTACTGTTCTATATTTGTGCTCTGAATGTAATATTCCGGTTACAAAACAAGGAACTCTGGATATTTTCTGCTGTATGGCTGCTCTGTTATCCCTGGTTATCTTTATAACAACAACAACAACAACTTTATTTAAAATATTGTTGATCGCTACATACAATGCATATACACACTAACAATAAATGAAATGACGTCACAGCACAGTAAACAAATATGTACACAAGACTAACTGTGCACCAAAATACTCTGCCAAATTATATGGCTCCAAGTTTGCCAGCAAAGAATACACTTCTTTTCTGAATTTTTTGAGATCTCTTATAGATTTTATTCTATTAGGCAGTTTATTAAATATTCTTATACACATGTATGCTGGGTTGTTCTCTGTCAATGTTAGTCTATGTATAGGATAATTTATATCCAATGATCTTGACGAGTATTTTTGAGTTGTATTGAAATTATTTCTATTTTTAAACAAGAATATTAAACAATCAATTAAATATAGGCCACTTACAGTTAAAAGACCTTTTTGTTTGAATACTCCCCTACAACTTTCTCTGTATTTCATTTTATATATAATCCTTATTATTCGTAGTTTTCTCTACGTCCCCAAAAAATTATGCCGTATCAGCATGATACAATATTTTAAGTGGTTCTACTCCAACATACTTAGAGGTTATTCGCATAGCAGATAGTTTTTTTGACACAATATCTGTATGGTGGTCAAATTTCGAAAATCTATCAATGTATACACCTAAGAATTTTGTGTTTTCCGAGAGAGAAAAATCATTATCATTTATGGTTATTTGTTCTGGTTTTTCTAATCTACATCGGTTAGTACTAAAAATTAAAATGTTCGTTTTTGTCTCATTTAAAACCAATTCATTTTTTTTGAACCATGATTGTGCACTGTTAAAGAAAATTTCAACTTTATGAATCAATTCTGTCATTGTTTTTGCCCTTACCAACGTGTCATCAGCAAAACTTGAAATAATTGAATCTGAGTTAAGTGCGATTTTACACAAATCGTTTATGAAGATAATAAATAATATTGGACCTAGAATACTGCCTTGTGGTACACCCACAGTGTTTTCTATTTTCTCTGATCTCGCTCTCACACCGTCCTTTCTTATTTCAACTCTCTGGCATCTTGCTGAAAGATAGGATTCGAACCATGCCATAGCATTTCCTCTAATACCAAAATTCATGTATGTACTGTTTACTTGCCACCGGGAAATGATAAAGCTAGGTCATGCTTCACTGAAAAATTTCAGAGAAATCTTGTTTCACTTGCAGGTGAACCTATTCTAGTATATGGAGATTTTAATTTTCCGAATATAAAGTGGACTCCATCTGATTGTAATACGTATTTACTTCCTTCAGATACTGATAATTCAAATTCTCCTCTCATTGATCTGTTTTCATTTGGGGAGTTTTTGCAGTATAATTCTGTTAGAAATGTGGATGGTAGACTACTTGATCTGATTTTTGCTGCGGGTGTAAATTTGGTGAACTTGAAAGAATGTGATGTATTTTTGGTAAAACCTGACTCATATCACCCGCCTGTTGAATTTTATATTAACTGCCCGAATGTGATGAAATTGAAATCTCATATCTCTACTTTTTTCAATTTTAAGGGTGGGAATTATAATAATCTTAATTCATTTTTTGATGGTAAGCGAATTTTTATGCGGTTTTGGAGGAGGGTACTAGTTTGTATGTTCCGAGGGTTTCAGTGAGGAATAGGAGATTTCCTTCATTTTTTTCGGTTTCAACTGTAAATTGTATAAAGCACAAAAAAGAGATGCACAGAAAATGGAAGATTTTTGGTGATACATATTATTTTCAAAAATTCAGATTTCTCAGAAAGAAAAGTAAGGACCTCATATTGAGTGATTATAAAACCTATTTAAATTCTGTTCAAGATGAAGTGAAGACTTGTCCTAAGAGCTTTTGGAAGTATATCAAAAACTGTAAAAATGAGGGAGCCATTCCTAGCAAGATGTTGTATAATGGGTCAGTTGCCGATAGTGGAGAAGAAATATGTAGTTTGTTTGCTTGTTTTTTCAAAAGTGTGTATGAGCCTTATCAACAACCTTTTAGTATGTATCATCATTCCAATAGTCCAAATATCCTTAATTTTTTGTTTTTCACACCAGAAATGGTATGCAATAAAATGAAATCTCTTGATGTGAAAAAAGGAGCTGGTTTTGATGGTTATCCGTCATATTTTGTTAAGAACTGTTGTGAGACACTATGTTATCCTTTGTCAAAACTGTTCAATAAGTCCATTAGAGTTGGGGAATTTCCCAAAGCATGGAAAACTGCCTTGTTGATACCAATATTTAAGAATTCTGGTGATAGGAACTCAGTTGAAAACTATCGGGGAGTCAGCAAGTTATCGGTCTTCAGCAAAGTGTTCGAGAGTATTGTTTTAGACAGTTTGTTTTATAGTTTGAAGTCGTCGATCACAGAAAGTCAACACGGATTCTTTCCGGGACGTAGCATTGAGACTAATTTAATTTTATACTCTGAGTTCTTATCAAAAGCTTTGGACAAGAGCTTACAGGTTGATTCACTTTACACAGACTTCAGTAAAGCTTTTGACAAGGTCAACCACAACCACCTTCTGTCTTCACTGGCTCAGGTCGGTGTGCATGGGGATTTGCTGAGGTGGTTTGCTTCATACATTTCTAATAGAAGTCAGTTAGTCTGTGTGAATGGATATAGGTCTGCGCCATTTTTTGTGACTTCTGGAGTACCTCAGGGCTCGCATCTGGGTCCATTGCTGTTCTTAATATTCGTCAATGATGTGGTTGACTGTTTCAAATTTTCGAAAATTCTTCTATATGCTGATGATTTGAAAATCTATAAAGAAATTTCAACAGTGCGTGATTGTATTGAACTGCAGAGGGATCTGGATGAGTTAGTAAAATATTGTGAACATAAGAAAATGTATTTGAATATTCATAAATGTGCGTGTATTTCCTTCACTAGAAAAATATCTTCTATCAAGTTTCAATACCATTTGAATGGTGAACCTATCAAACGAGTCAGTCAAGTAAAGGATTTGGGAGTTATATTCGATTCAAAATTGTCTTTCAACGCTATAGTTAATGCTTGTAACAGGTCGTTGGGATTTCTGCAGGACTTGTAAGGATTTCGATGATGAAACTGCCATTAAAGTAGTTTACTATTCTTTTATTTATAGTAAACTCAACTTTGCCAGCGTAGTGTGGACTCCCCTGTATAACTGTAATAAATTAAGATTGGAAAGAGTGCAGAATAGGTTTTTGAGGTTTCTTCATTTTGAATTGACCAGAGTTTACGTCACTCTGGGTGTTAGTAGAATTCGATCTCTCTATCGTTTGCAGACTCTGGAGCAGCGTAGAATTTTAACGGACCTCGTTTTCGTATATAAAGTCATAACAAATTATTATGACTGTTCTGAGCTGGTATCACTGGTTGGTCTTCGTGTACCTAAGAGGTGTACCAGGAGCAGAGAGTTGTTGGCTGCTCCGAATTTTCGAACTAATGTTGGCAGAAACTGTCCCATTGCAAGGTTTTGTGAACTCTTTAATAAATATTGTTGTAATTTAGATCCATTTTCTGTGTCATTGTCTTCATTCAAAAATAAAGTCAAAAATATTTTTCATTGAGTTAAAATTCTTATAGTAATTAGTAAGTAGTTAAGTCCTTATCTGTACATGATTTATTATTTCATTGTGTATTTGAAGTAATTGGTGGATGTTGTTTTGGGATTCTTTCCTGTTGATGTCCCTGAGTTTGAATAAATAAATAAATAAAAATACCGTAAAAGTAAAGTTTTTCTAATATGTTGTTTCGATCTAATGTATCATAGGCTTTGGATAAT
Organism: Coccinella septempunctata; assembly: GCF_907165205.1. Classification (NCBI taxonomy): domain Eukaryota; kingdom Metazoa; phylum Arthropoda; class Insecta; order Coleoptera; family Coccinellidae; genus Coccinella; species Coccinella septempunctata. The sequence goes on along the minus strand of NC_058190.1, from coordinate 3,019,333 downwards.
TTTTAAAATAGTCCCAAAGCAATGTTATTATCCTCAATTAAGTTGACTATATTCTTTGTGAATTGAAAAATAGCAGTTTGAGTTGATCTTCCAGCCAGATGGCCATGCTGTGTTTCAGTAAAAATACCACTATCATTAAAAAAAGCAAGTACCCTGACTACAATCACACGTTCAAAAACAACCAAGTAGTATAATAGCGAGATGAACCAAGCAGACGCTTCATCGCTGTCCTAGTGGTAAATTGGTAGATATCAGAGCGCCAATAATTATTAGGTAGGCTTATCTGAGATTTATTCATAAAAGTGCGGTTACAGTTGCTTCCTGACGAAGACCGCTGTACCAGAGATGCGTAGGTTAGGATAGGCCCTATGTTACATGGTGTTTCTTTCGACGACTATCGTAGGATTGACCATTTGTATGCAAGAGCGCTTAGTGTTGCATTTCTCATTCGCGTGCTAATCGTTGTTGGTCATCAAAATAGTATCGGTTCATCAAGTAAATATTGAAATTTCAGATCCAACAACGTTGCGATAACGAACATAGAATTGTAGTAATTTAATCAGCTGATAAAATATTTACTTAGCTCACGAACTCCGTCGATTGAAACGCTGCCGCTTTACTCCTGAACCGACATTTCGCTAATTGAAAGAGATTATGAAGGTACCTTCTGTGTGCACCTGCATTATCTCTGAGTCAATAAGTCATCTCAGCTTTGAAATCTTCTTTTCAACTTGCAATATTATATGTATCGAGTGTTATCTTGCAACTGAATCGTGTAATAGGATTCATCCCAATCGTTTGAGATGAAGTTTTGCGTACACGTAATATTGAATGACAATACATAGTTAGGTTGGTATGTGATGGCTCTCTAAAACCAACATGGCGGTTTAGTTAATATTGACATTGAAATCGAGACACCTTATATGTTCAAAAGAATTCTTAATTAACGGGGGAGAAGCATTGATAAATCTTCTGATAGAAGCTAAAAGATCGGAAATTTTCATGCAAAAATCTCAAAAATTATTTACATTCGAATTAAGCTCCATCATCCAATGTCTTTCTCTGAAATATTTCAACCAACGGTTTTCGTTAATCAGCCACTACACAATTGAGTTAAATCAGATTCTTCTATTTTGAACTAACATAGGTTTCCACGACATATGTTTCGCTATCACAGTTGCATCTTCAGGTAGGTGAAAGTGAACCGAATTCTTTAGTCGATGTTTACTTGATCGCTTTACTCTACTAGTTCAGTCGGTAACCAAAAAGGTACATGAAAGAAACGAAGCGAGGAAAGTAGCTATCTGGGGTCATGTAGCAATGAATCCTACCTTTAGTACTAAACAAATTTGTCATCACTACACTTCTCACGGGGCGACAGGGTTTTTTTACTGAGGTTTTTCCCTAAGCTCTTGTATCATACTCTAAATTGTATGGTACCCCGTTATACTAACCTTTACTAAAACTCATACATATGCTATATTGTTTGATAACTAAAAATGTATTGCTGACATTCAAAAGAATAAATAAAAAAAAAAGTACTAAGAAATTGTCCGATATATCTGGTACTCCGCGCACAACAATCATGAGAATTGTGATGTACTTTTTCTAACCCTGGACGCTCCTTACCTTTGCTCGGGCGCCAGTGGGGCAATCAGTGGAACCCCACGTCTCTCATAGAATCTCCAAATAATTAGAGAGCCGGGTAGACTTGAATGACCAGTTGAGAAGGGTAGCAGTGAAAACTAGGGTGGTAGCGTCTTCTTTGTCTCTGCTTTCTGACGGTTTTTAATCGTTCAAAAAGATAACCTACCTCTTCTGATGAAAATCTAGCTGTAACTGATTAAGGGAACTAATTCTCACTGGCAACAAAATAAACGTTCAGTTCTTTATTCCTACCGGATTAAATTATGAAGGGTGTACCAAGTTCGAGGGCCTATTAGACGTTTCTAGAGAACTGGACCTATTTGAAATCTGAAAATTGGGATTATGATTTTGTTCGACATCATCTACTGGGGTAAGATATTCTTGAGTGTGAGCACTTTCAGTTATACAGGAATTAGAAATAATTTGTTAGTTCCTGATACGATAGAGTATGCAATTTCGAATATATTTCTGTTCAAATCATATCAGGAAAGAAAAAGTGAAAAAATTTACGTTCATTCCCTGTATAACTGAAAGTGCTTAGGCTTCAAGAATATTTTGGCTTCGATTTCAGATCAGTTGATAATGTTGAACAATATCATGATCCAAATTTTCAGATTGCAAGAAGTCCATTTCTCCAGAAACGTCTAAAAGGCCCTCGAACTTGGTACATCTTGTATACAGAATAAACAAGTAATAACAAATGTTGATGTAAACCGTCAGCCTGGTCGGTGTGGGGCGGCTGATGATATACGGTCTCTCCAGGAAAATACGGTGGAAATAGACGGTAAATACGATTAAGATTTGTACAGTCACTCCAGAGGAGTACGGTGGAAATAGACGATAAATAAGGTTAACTTTTGAAATCCTGGCAAGTCACTCCCTCTCTCGGCGGAAATCGGTACGGTGGCTGGTCTCAGTCCACTCAGTGCACTCTGTCTCTCTCTATCTCTCTCTCTCTCTCTGTGACCCTTAAAATGGCTGCCAGTTAGACACCAGGTCGGAAGAAACTGTCAATCTGTAACTTGATCGTTCGAAAGTCTGCAATATATTAACCAAAGGAGCACCAAAATACGGTAGGAAGCCGAAGTCCTCCTGGGACCCAACAGCGGTCGAACGGTCGCGGAAGCTGGCACTCTACACAGCCTACAATAAATAAATTAAGTTTAAACGGTAGGTAGCCAGTCCAACGGACTAAAGAATATAAGAAGATATCCCCTCAGGTATGCACTACGATAGGAATAATAATGCTACAAGTGACTTGCCTCAAACTTTCAAACTTCTCCTAATTTTAACTGTACTGCACGGTTAAACACCTGACATCATTTCCTTAGCACCTAGATCTCAACTTATTCGCTCTTGACCTTCAGCACCGGGCGTCGAAGAAGTACCCCTCTTCGCAGTCTCCGCGGAAAACGGTCCCCACTATTGGCAACTCATTTCCCCATTGGATAAACTGACATTGTTTGGTAAATCAGCTGGCTCGGAAAGAGACGGAAACTACTGAAGAAAAAGAAGAACGGAACAAATTGAAAGACCTTTTTCGAGTCAGAAAAAGTACGGTTGAACGGAAAGAATTCTAAAATATATGAATTCTGAAAACAAGAGACATATACGGTTACCGCTAGAAATATGGGACGGATCGGTGGAAAACAATGTCATAATATCAATCGGTAGTTCTTCCAGAAATGCACTTTGGCAGAAATCGATATCATAAAGGCTCTGAAATATTTTATGAGCTCGGAATCAATTGTATATGTCTCCTCGGTTGCACCTGCTATAGATTTATGTTGTCCAATGTTATTATATCGATTCACTGATGAGTTTCCTGTTATTTACCCATGTGCTTTCTGAGAGTATAAATAGGTAGAAAGGAAAATATTACGTGATCCTGAAGTTCATAACACCATTTTCACATCCCAACGAAATGTGATATCATTCCGTTATCTGCAATTGATTCCACGAAAATAAGTCATAAAAAAATTAAACATGGAACGTTCGTATCATTAGACGAAGAAAATATACAGGGAGTGGCGTAATAAACGGATAATATGGAGCCTGAGGGTATTTTTTTTTCATAAGCTCAACCTAGCGCGGTGTAAAAAAATAATATGGTTACCTGAGAGCCAATGCAAGAAAAAACATGCCCGTTTCATTGAGATTCCGAAACGGTATAACTCTCTGTATTTTTCAGCATTTAATAAAAAATAAATTCCTATTGCAATCAGTTGAGGTCTAGTTTAATGTAAAGACTGTTTCTGAAATTTTTAGCATCTAAAATGAGAAACGCAAGCAGAATAAAGCAATCATCTATAAGAAGGTATAGAGCATGTACTGAAGCTCATGGTGGTCTCTTAGAGCATCTTTTGTGAGATTTAATTAAAGGAAACGATACTCATTTTAGAATTATTGATATGCAATAAAGCTATGATTCATTAGAAAGTGTAGACTATAGAGCATGTATCAGAACTCATGGTGTCCAATTTAAACATCATTTGTGAAACTGTATTCAATGAAACGATATTTTAAAATTGTTATCTTTTCTCGTTTTCTTTTATTATTGAATCCCAACGTTGTGAAATCAATATCTTCAAGTTAATTTCAAGTTATCAGTTAAATTTCAGCATTTTTGTAACAAAGGTCTTGACTCAATGTAATAGAAATTTATTCTTAGCTTTTTTCTCAGTTACGAAAGTGCTAAAATTCACTTCGTTACTTGAAATTCGCTTAAAAATTATTAACATTATACCTATAGGGCCTAATAATGAAAGAATACGAGAGAAAAAAACCAATTTTGAAATATCGTTTAATTTAATCGAGTTTTACAAAAAGTTTTCAAAGTGGGCATCAGGAGTTCTACAAGATGCTTTACAACTTCTTATCAATAATTGTTTTATTCTGCTTGCAAGTCTCATTTCAGTTGCCAAAAATTAAAGAAAAAGGCTTACATCAAACTCTTGACTCATTGTAATCGTAATTTATTTTGTATTTAATGCTGGAAATGGAGTGAGTTATACCATTTCAAAATATCAGTGAAACAGGCATGTTTCCTCTTGCTTTGGCACTCAGGTAACCATATTATTTTCACACCACGCTGGGTTGAACTGAGGAAAAACAATAAACAAAACAGAAAATTTGAGTTAGATTTTTTTTTTATGAAAAACTATTCATAATAATCTACATTCGATAGCGCATCTATCCAGGAATACTATCCAAAAAACATTTAACAAAAATTCCTTCATTTGGAGTTTAGCCTGCAAAACGAGTGGCGAAGGATGTAATTTTCTTGAATTTTCGAAAATCTCCAATATCTCGAAAACCAAGGGACTCTTACTAAATATAAAGTATATTTTTCTGAACCGCCATAGAGTCCTCTACCCGCAGGCTCCATATACATTCATTACGCCACACCCTGAAGAGGCGAGTAACGTAAAAAATTCATATCTTTAGCGTTCAAAATTTTGTAACTTTCATGTTCGATTGATCAACTCGTCGGGCAATCTCTATCAGGGGTAGAGAGGGAAGTTGAGTCTTATAAATTGGCAACCTTAACTTTTTATGCAAGAAATAGATAGATAGTTGTTGACCAAGGTAGTTTGATCATTGATAGTGTTTTTCAATAAACCCTTTTTCATGACAGGGTTAAACTCATTGTATTCCAACTTTGATTTATATTTTCTGCAAGCTAACCATATTCTCAGCGTTCCTTTTTCTTAATAGCAGCACCATTCTTCGAAATTCAAATAGGAAAATAACCGGGTCCAATAATATTCTGCCTTCCTGTTCTTTAATCTAATAGATATTTTCTTCAATAAAATATGAACACAACTATCTATTTCGGATAATTCGTCAACCTACACGAAAAAAATGTTTTCGATAATAATTCAAAAACATCCATGACTCGTGAATTTCATGTTATTGACTAATTCTGATAAATTCAGTGTGGTCCAACGGAAATGAAACACCTCCAATTTTCCGGCTTTATAAGGTAAATGTGGAAAATCGATCGGATCCGTCAATTTTCGATTCCAGGGCGAAAAACTCTTTCACTCTTTGCATCCCCGTAACTGAACCACCTAACAGGGGTGAGCACAACCCCTTGATTTCGAATAGGGATGAGGGTTTTTGCGATAACTCATTTTAAAGATCTTTTCGAGTACTATCTGATCCTGAAATTTCGCTTCAAAATTTCCATCGATAACGAAATGACAGGTAAAAGAGTAGAAGTATACTTACTAATAAGTCTAGTGACTCAAGCTGAGTAGCAGAAATCTTGGATTTCAGATGACCTCATAAAAATAAGTCCAGTGGAGCCAGATTGTTGCACTTATCCCCGTCAGGGGGTTGAAATTACGCGGATGACGAAAGCGGAGAAGTTGACGGGGACGAGGGTTTTCCATATTTTCATTTTAATGTCGAAACATCGAGGTCTTAAACTTTCGTTGGACCAGCCTGTGTATATTAAAAACGCGAAAGTTTGTATGGATGTACTTTACACTAATTCACAGGGTATCCCAGAATCAACTGAAATAAATTCGTATATAGGTTCGTTATCTCAAAATAAGACATGTAGTTCCTATTGAGTCATGCGCGAAAACGCTTCTTTGAAGAGTTACATAGATAAAGAAATGAAATCTTGAAGTGGTAATATTTTTCAAACAGAGATGCACCTCCAACTAAGTTTTTCACTATAACTTCTCATTCAGGCACATCAAAAAATAAAATAAAATATATATAATTAATTAAATGACGATTTTTTCAGGAAACTTACCTTTTATCTGTACCCGTTCAATAAGAAATAAGATCCTGTGGTCTGTCTTTGAACAATGCATATTCCACATTTGAAATTTTTTTTGCATAATTTGTTCATGAATCAAGTACATAGAACGAACGAACTAATAATATTATTACCAAAGATTATAGAGAAGAAACGCTCTCATATCTCTAGTAGTAAAAACCGACTACGTTTTGGCCAGTGAAAACACATTCGACAATGAGATGGCGCTGCAAACGAACTGTCAATGCAGAAAAACTGTTTAATAACAGTTTCCTGATTTATAATTGGGGGGCGCGAAATTCGAATTCTATTCCTTGTATTGGATTTCAATATCGACTTTGTCGAGACCAGAAAACAAACATACTGAGCGACAAAACAAAAGTATCATTTTGTTTAGTGACTAGGATGTTAGTTTTCATCTGAACATTGATTGGAATCAATTGATATCAATTGAAATACTCTGTCGGATGTGCTATATTTTATTTGCAATTCATAAACATTTACAAAATTTTGAAATTAGGGACAACGAATAGAGCTTTGACTAGGACCACTCTTGTATCTGTCAAATATCAATTTGACAATCACTCGATGCCCGAAACGAAATCAATAAAACCTTCGCATTTCTGAATATATTGAAGGAGTAGCAATTGAGAATCATTGAATGGACGTATAAAGGTCATAATTTTCCCTAAATAGGCCTTCGCCCTTCATGCAAGGGATGCTTCCTGCATACAACAATTCACGTGCTCGATTGACCTTCAGTAAAATGTCCATTGCACATGGTGTAGTCAGTAGTGTTTGCAGGCCTTTATGCCCTGAAAATTTCATCCACTTCGTAGAACTGAAAATAAAAATTAATGAATGACCGAGTCATATGTTACCAGTTGCAATACTTACATTCCCATTTTCCTTTTTATTTGATCCATACAATAATTTTCGAACGATATTTTAAGGTTTTCACCAAGAAATTAGACAAAAATTTCAATAATCAGCCACTAGAACGACTTTTGAAGCAGAGATGGCGCTCGCATCACTTTAGTCGCTTCGTTTCCTTTCTTTCGAATCTATAATCTTTGATTATACTCAATACTACACTTCATTCAATTTTATTTTAGCAGTCGGTTGGCTATGATAATTTGACACATTTCACTCTGTATAGTACGAAAATGTGGGGTTATGAAGCTTGTCAAAACATTTTTGGGTTTTAAATCAACGCTATGTTGCCGCTCTACGCAAAAGTTTCTGTTATTACGTATTTTATCACAATGTCGAATCTCTTCGGCAAATATGTGACGAACATAATTGAAGTTTATACAAACTGATTGAAGGCATACCAAATCCAGTTATATGCATGGAAAATACAAGAGATCAGTACAATCATAGATTAATAAAACAATATCATAATTTGCACTAGCTTGAGGAGAGTTAATGTTCGTTATCTTCTTTGGCTTACATCATTTGTAGATTTCAAAAATATTAACCCGAAGATGAAAAGCATATGATGCAGTGGTTGGGAATGGCTATCTCCCGAAGGAATTAACAGATAATTACAAGAATGTTAAATTCTTCAACAAAAATCATCTTGCATCAATATAAGTAAAAGGAATAAGAGGAAGTTTCAAGTCCAGATGAACTTCACCGTTGAAGAAAAATTTAACATGAATAAACAAGTAACAGGGCAACTTGCGCGTATTTGTGACTATTCATCTTAATACATTGATGTAATTAATAATAATAATTAGGTATTTATTAGTACCTTAAGACATTTACAATGTATAGGACAAGTCAAATGAAAAATAGAAAAATCCATTTTAGGGAACTTAATCTCCGATGACATTTATCGAAAATCCTGTAGTAAACTTTTCGCATTAATTCACTCTCAAACATAAAATTCTCAAGTGCCACCACTTTTTTGGGTTTTCCATATAGAAGGAAATTCTTTGTCATCCTCTTCATTCACAATCTTTCTGATTGTGGAAATATTCAGCTGAAATATAAGTCTTTTAGATTCAGATGAAACATTATATAAATTCTCTCACATCGAATATGTTCGCTACCGTCTGACGTATTGTGGATTTTAGAATATCAGGGTATAACTATTTGAATGAGCGGACCTGAATTCTAAATAGCACTTCCTGAAACCCTGTCCCTTTTTTTCAACCACTTTCGGCATTTTCGTAATAAAAATCAATAAAAATTGATATTAGTTGTGGCAACGGCGTTATGACATTAACGACATTTCATGAGTGCCAACCTTACCCCGTTCTAGTTACAAAAACTTGAGAAAATTATTTCATGGCCAACCGACTGCTAAAATAAATTTGAATGAAGTATAGGTATGCTAATTGTCAAACTTACATTCGAAATTACAAAAGATCGATCCTAACGGCGGGTTTCATAATCAAATCTTAAGCTTAAAGTGCAACGGGGGAAGATCATGGCAGCTTCTGATTGGTTATTCCAAGACAGCGCAAGCTTATTTTATGTTGAGGTTTCCAGTCAGAGAAAACCCAACTACATACCATGCTCCTCTCGTAAAGTGTGTATGAGAAACTCATGCATGAAAATTGGCGTAATTTAAAATTAAAATTGACCTCATCCAGAAATGTTTCTAGAAAACAGTAAATATCGACAGACTCCTCAATTACACATGAAAAGTTCCGTTACTTATTTAAAATTAGAAATGTCCTCATCGAGCATGTTTTTACGAAAGGAAGATATAAAACTCCTACGTTAATTTTCACTCACTTCATTTGTTGCAATTTCATAAATAAGAGAAGAGTATCGCTGTATACCTTTCTTAGGACTCGAAGAAAATTCGCATTATTTCAGGTGAAAATCCAAGTGGAACGAAATTTATTGTCGGGAAATTCAACTCAACCAATTTCTGAATACGTACAGGGAACGAAACTAGTTAGGTTTGGACGGAATAGTTCCCAGAGGATTTTCGTTCCTATTTCGAATTCAAAAGCACGAATGCATTATTCATCGGAATGGCTAAATTGCGTTTTTTTACCCTTTGATAAATGCGAAAGGAAGTCTAATGAAAAAATAATAATTGGGGACTCCTCCAGAAGAATTATTTCAAAAGTGCTTCTATGACTTTTTTCAAACAGTAGTGTTGGTTTATCTCCCTATGTTAAGATGTAGTTTATTTGCATTACGAATAGCAGTAACAATGGTTTTCCCACTCTTTGCAATAGAAGACTCTGTTGTAATAAATAGGAATATTGACGAGATATATATATATATATATATATATATGCTTATAGAATATTGGGCTAGGAAATTCTTTCTCGGGCTCTCAACGTCCAAGATAATTGAAAATAAAGGTTTTGATGACAAGCGTATGAATGATAATTTTCCACTCGGAAGATAAGTGTCGAAGAAGTAGAGTTTCATGTAGGACATAAGGCCAATTTTAAGTTAAAAGGAAAACGGTTTAGTTTAGATAATAACTCGCCCATAAGAGCTTATATATCAATTCAATATTCGAAGATAATTGATTCGGCGTTGTAGGAATTAGCAGGCTCTTGAGTTTTAACCGGCTAATTCAATTAGTTCAGAAAAATGCAAGGTTAGCGCGTCGTGGAATAATCGGGGAAACACCCACGAGAGGTGGAGAGGAAATTTGGGTTTTTGGTCTAAGAAGGGGAATGATAAAAAGGAACCAAAAAAAAGAAGGGAGTTAGTGGGAAGTTGGTCGAAGAAAATATACGTCGGGAAGACGGAAGTAGAATCCGGGATTCTAATAGGGTAGATTTGGAAGTCCGAGAGTAGATTCGGCAGTTCGAGAAATTTAGAAGTATTTTTCGGAGTTAGGTCTCAAAAAGGGAGACGGGTACAAGCTATTCGGGGAATAGTGTAAGGGAATTAGTACCGCGGTTAAAGTCAGTTCAGGGCGTAACATTGTTTTTATTTGTGGTATAGATCGGATATAGGATTTTTCAATATTTCGGATAGAGTCGAAACGAAGAGCGTTAATCGTTGACGACGGTAAAGTGCGGGAAGTGCGGTTGAGTGTAATTGAGAATTCGCCGTTCTGTGCGAGGAAAGTCTGGTGATCGAAAAGTTCACCAGCAGCCCCAGGCGAACGACGGTCGCTGGTCGCAGAAAAAGGTAGAAGGTTCCAATTTTTGTTTGTCCAGAGTCCTGAAAGCTCCTCTGAAATTCATTTGATTTTTAATAAAATTTGATTGTTGATGTGCAATTGAAAAAAAGAGAATTTTCAATCCAAGATTTTGTTGATGAAATTTTAATGATTATTGCATTGCGCACTTTGCATGTGTGAAAGAAATTGAGATTTTATTGTGGTCGTTATCGACCAAATACGTGCTTGTATTCAAATATCTGCAATAGATTTAATCGTTAAAGTTAACAGATTTTCATTTAAATATTCTCCCCAGAAAATATAGAAAAACATCAAAGACCTGTCCTTCGCGCGACGGGCCGAATCCACCATTTTTGCCCTTAAAGGGGCCTTCAATTTTGTGTAGTTAACATCTTAAACAATAATCACCCCTGTTCAGTGGAAAGCCGCTCTTCCATTGATTCCAGATAAGGGGTGTTTTATTTCACTGTGTCAAATATCCCCCTACTTTTATAGCTATCATATCAAATCAAATATAACATCAAATATACACCTAATCTACATAAATATAATTTTGGGCGAGTTTGTAAGAACAACTGCTTATAGTGTGATGTCGGATTTAAATGCAGATATGTTCGAATATCATGTTGATTTGATTGGCAGCATTAAACTATTTCGTCTGCTATTTCAGGCATACTATAAAAAAACAAAAGTTGCAAGTGAGCCGTACCTGTCACTGTCGGCAGCAAACGGTCTTTGAGTATCGATTTAGAGGAGTCACCCCTGTCGACGTCATTTCCATTCACTATCAGGGTTGGAAATTATTATACGCGGTTCAATTTTATTATTGTTGTAAGCAGAATGTGGGTTTATCATATTGGTTTCTCCTATTTATCAGCAATAACTCACAGAGGAAAAATCAGTAATGAAAAACATGTCAATGATCCTCAAACTGTGTTTTCATCATAAAATGTTTCGCTATTTACAAACCTCTGCGGTTCATACTGGAAGCATTTCGATAGAATACAGAATGGGATTCTGGTTTTATCTCAGGTGACTATTAACATATCTGTTATGTTTTTTTGGGAGATCTAATAGGGAACTGTGCTATGTACCTGTAACCATTACGTGTCTGATACGATATTTGGGATGTGCCTGTTATGTATCCACACTATTTAGCAGTTTGATCATGGAGAAAATATGACACTATTAGCACTTTGACTAAATCTGTTGGGGTTCGGATGTTTTCATTCTGTGAGGCGGCCATACACTGCGCAAAAAATTAACGCACATTTTGGAAATCTCAAATTCATTCTACAACTGAAGGTGTTCTAATGATAATAATTATTTTTATCAGAATTATGCATGCATATGTTATCCACTTCCAATGGTTTTTTCAATAAAGATGTTTTTTTCCCAGCAGGAATAAAAAAAGATGATATTATCAGATTTTGAATGTATTGGCTTCATTCTAAAATCAGTTGTTTTCGATCAATTCTAGTGATCAATAGTTTTTCTTTCGTTTGATTTTCTACACTCGATCGCTATGCAACGCGAAACACGCAATTTGACCCAAGAGGAATGTGTCCAAGCGGTAGTTTTGCGAGAAGAAGGGTGGACATACACAAGAATTGCAGAAAGGTTTGGATTTTCCCATACAAGTGTGTCCAGAATGTTGCAGCGATTCAGGGAGACAGATATGAATGTCCGAAGACCAGGACAGGGTAGACCACGGGTAACAACTGACATTCAAGAACGTTACTTGAGAGTTTCTTCGTTGAGACAACGGTTTGCAACCGCTCGCCTCCTTCAAATTCAGCTTGAGCAAACTCATGAGGTGCAAATTAGCACTTAGACAATAAGAAATCGGCTCAGAGAATATGATTTAAGGCCTCGTGTCGCGGCAAGAGGCCCAGCTCTTACCCCAGCCCATCTAAGGCCACGTCTGGATTTTGCGAGAGAGTATATCCATTGGGAAGAGGCCGATTGGGAAAAAGTTCTCTTCACAGATGAGTCTAGATTCTGCCTCTACCATTGTGATCGACGTTCTCTTGTTTACAGACGTCCACATGAAATATATGCTCAGTGCAATTTCCTGAATACTACTGGTTTCGGGGGAGGATCGGTTATGGTATGGGGTGGAATATCTTTGACTGCTCGCACAGACCTAGTGGTCGTTGATAATGGAGCTATGAATGCTGATAAGTATATAAGGAACATTCTTGAAGAGCATGTAGTGCCATTTGTCCCATATATTGTTGAAAATTTCATTTTTATGGACGATTATGCCAGACCCCATCGTGCGCGCATCGTTCAGGAGTACCTTGAAGAGGTTGAAGTCTCTCGAATAATATGGCCAGCAAGAAGTCCAGATCTCAATCCGATTGAGCAGGTTTGGGACAACCTCAATAGAAGGCTGAGAAGTTCAGAAAATCATCCAGCTACTCTTAGTGACTTAGGAATCCAACTCGGAGAAATCTGGGAAGGATTAGAACAGAACATTTTAAGATCACTCATTTTGAGTATGAACCGTCGTTGCCGAGCTATAATTAACGCAAGGGGTGGGAATAACAAGTATTAAATCACTTATCAGCATTTCAGTATTTTGAAAATTGTTCTTTTCTCTTCTTTCACGTAAGATTCGGTGAAATTCTGAATTTTTATTCCATTCAATGTGTCTTGTTTCGTTCAAAACCTTCCCGAGAGAACATAAAAAATAAGTTATAAAGTCAATGTAGAGTTAACTTCCATTAAAATTGAGATTTTCAGAATGTGCGTTAATTTTTTTGCGCAGTGTAGGTGCATAGCTGCTATATAACTGTTCTATATTTGGGCTCTGAATGCTATATCAGGTACAAAACAAGGAACCCTTGATATATTTCTGCCATATAGCTGCTTTTTAATGTGTTCACCTGGAATCATTGGTATGGCACAAAGTCGAATGGAATGAAATTGCTCGTGAATTCAAATGTAACATGCTTTTATTTTTTCTATTCATTGCCGAAGTTTTTCTGTAGGTTTCATTCTGGGTATCATCGTTATGTTTTTGAATGTTTTGTGCCAAATAATAAGATGGCATAAGCCTGAAATTAATATTTCATTTACCAATAACACAGGTTAAAACGCGTCAATGGATTTCCAGTTACTCTCGTTTTCTGGCAATAAAATTGAGTGTTTATCTTCAATCACTTAATCGCGAACCGCATCCAACTTTTTTTCAAATGGAAATGACTTCTACATTATATACAATGGCTAAAATTGCAACATTGATGCTAAAAAAACTTGTTCTAGAAATCAGAAATGATTTTCTCAATGAATTTTTTTTTAATGTTATCGAAATTTCTATGTATATCTACTAACTAGGTGGAAAAAGTCCTCTCTGGGGGAAACAGATTTTTTATGTGTGTAAATCTCTTCATTTCGAGGTTATATATCCAGGTTAGTTGATTCACCCTCTATTGTTCGTAACTAATTTGAAATGTACATAAACTTTACCATGCTATATGGAGGAGATTTAAACATATGTTAAGGACATATTTATCAGTCAGGAAGTGACTTGAATTTGTTTGGTGCAATTTAACAATTTTTTAATGATTCTAAGCACCAATGAAGTGTCAAACTCTTATAAATTTTCACTTGAATATGTAGTTTAGTTTTTTTTGACTTTTGGTTTATTCTTCTGTGCTCGTAACAGAATTACCTATTCCTTTTTCAGCAACGGAAATTGACTGTGCTCTGAGCACAAAATCCTATAATTCTTCCGTCTCCCCTTCCTCGCCCCTATGGGTCAAACAATTCAACCCGAAACTGGGCCGACGGACTTTCAAATTTCATGCGAATGCCTCGTTCAAGTATCGGGCCCCAGTTGTGGATTCCGCTGAACAAAGAATGCATTGTGGCTATTTTCGTCGGTAGTCTGGGGAGAAATAAAGTTGAAAAAGTACAGCAATGGGGATTTAATAATGAAAGTTGCTTTGTTTGATTAGGCCCTCTAAAGTTCAATACAAGGTTGGAAATTTATGCGCATGAAATTGGGAACAAGTGAGTTTTTTATTAAGGGCGGCAAGAAGACTTTGACAACTTCGGCAAGCTATGGGATTCATTGTATTGAAGAATGATCTCTCATCTTTGTATTATTCCCAGAGATTTTGAATATCGACTTAAATATATTTTGGAAGGATATACAGGAATTTATGACATAATTGAATATCATAAAAACTTCTTCGAGTAGTCTATGAAATTTCGGATGGACATAATAGTTGGGGAGTCCACGATGCTAAACCGGAAATGTTAAAAAACATGTTGAGTGTACATACTCAAGCGTGTCAGATTGAGATACTGTATATGCCCTTCTTGCCTCTGATGATAAATTCATGTTAATCTGACAGTTTGCGTGGTGGGGCTGGCCGACCAGAAGAGTTGAAAAAAGAAAAAATATGTCGAGCGTGTCATATTTCAGAGGATATGTTAACTGGACCCAAAGAAAGCTACATTTCAAAATACTGACAATTCGGATGTGAAGCATGGTCACAGCGGTCCTTTGAGAATGCAAAAAAATAGTTACTTGTTGATATATACTCGAGCGTGTCAGATTTTCATACAGGTAGTTAATCTCGGTATTGCAAACGTGTTTACCCATTAACTTGACACTAATCAGATTGAATTTTTTCAAATATCTCCCTTCCTGTACCTCTAATCGTTTCTGTATTCATTATAAACGTCGTCTTTTGTCTGAAGCAATTTTACCTTCTCTTAATCGTTTTCGAGTTAGAGACGATTTAGGCGAGGACAAAGATTATAGACATAGGTTTACCTAACCTAACTCTATAATCTTTGGCGAGGAGCTTAGCCACACATGCGAAAGGCCAAGGTCAATGTAGAAACCCAGTCTAATGTACTCGTACAGTCATCGCCATATATCTAGAAAACGTTCAAACCTAGAAAAAATTGCTTCGGATGAAATTTGTAGAAAATTTTATGCTCTACAATTTTTATTATTAATGCAAAAACAATTTGAGCCCCAGGAGAGGAGATAATTCAAAAAAACTGATTTTTCTGACCTTCATGGCCAATTTTTATTGTTTCGGCTTACTGAAACTGTTGGATTATATTTTTTACATTATTCTTGAATCATTGGCTTCAATATAAGAAAACGAGCCAGGGGGAACAAGTATGGGGTTTCTCACTCTCCTGAGCTCGAGACCCACTAAAAACCCTCAACTCCTTCTTGAATTTTGGTTACGGGCATTTGCCTATAAACCGTTCATCTCTTAGTCGCTTTTCTTCTCGCACACTATCGTGCTAGGATTTATGTGTTTATCCTCTTGTTGTGGTCGGAACTAGGAAATAGTAGCATATGAAAACAATATATAGTTGTCAATTAATAATTTATCAACTTGTCATAATTTTTGAAATAATAAAACGATAAGTTCAGTATAAGTATTTGATCTGAACATTTGGTGACCCCGACTATTATGGATACCAAGAAAAGAACCCAGAGAAGCAGTGCTGGTTTAAATGAAAGTTTATCGCAAGATTTTGTATGGCCCAAGAAATTTGGAAAGAAAATGGTGCCTCTGCAGGAACAGGCAGCAAAATCAGTCGACGATAATTGTTTCAGTAAGCCCATGAATGGAAAGTATTTAAATGAAAATAAGTATTCAGAAAATCGGCTTGTAACAAGTGTCACTCATGACAGACAAGAAGAGAAGAAAGAAATGTCACCCTCTTCGGAAAAAGCATGTTCATCGAACATTTCTAAGAGAACTAGGACGAGTTTAACTTCTAGGAGATTGGCAATAGAAGCAGAAAAAAAGCGCCAACAGTTAGAGATGGAAATTGATCAAATGAAGTCTGAAATGAAGCGAAAAGAAAATGAGATTAAATTGATAAATATGGAAGAAGATTTGAGACGAGATGAAATGAAATCATTAACTGAAAAGTCAACAATTTCCGGAATTATCCACAGTGGAAATGAAATAGAAGAAAAATATGAGAAATCCGTTAAAAAATCAACTGCTCAATGGGTTGATAATTTGCCAGAAAAATTCGATGAAATAGAGAACCTATCAGTATTATCTCAAGGTAATGGAAAACCTAGTGAAGCCATAAAATTACTTTGTCAAACCTTAACAGATGTATTACAATCGGTTGGAATGTCTAATAACCAACGTAAAGAAAATTGTTGTGGTGATGTTCTTACACATAAAAATATCTCTGACAGAGATTTTCCATACTTTGATGGAAATCCCCAAGACTGGCCTATTTTCATTAGACATTTTCGAAATGTTATATCATTATGCAAATATACAGATGTGGAAATAGTGCTCAAATTAAGAAACTGTCTCAAGGGAGCTGCTTAGCATGCTGTATCTGGTCTTATGCTGACAAATGATGTGGAAAAGATAATGCATACTTTAGAAACTAGATTTGGACGCCCTGATCAAATCATTGAAATGATACTGAATAAAATTAAGACAATATTACCAATCAAGGAAATTCATTTGGGAAAATTGATCAACCTGTCTACTGAAATATCGAATGTCGTTGCTATTATGAAATGCTTGGAATCAACTGGACATTTAAAAAATCCTCATCTACAACGTGATTTGTTAGAGAAAATACCAGACTATCTCAAGTTGAAATGGGGAGAATATTTAGTAGAAAAAAGGAAAGAAAATTATGAGGTTGACCTAGAAGATTTTTCGAAATGGTTGGCAAATTATTCCTATGCAGCTAGCCAGATCAGCACGTCTGTGTTTCCAGAAAATAAGTGGGAAAGACAACCGAAATACTATAATAATCAACAGAGAAAATCGGAACGTCTTTTCAACATATCTGTTCCCGGAAAATCATCATGTAATTATTGTGGAAACGAGAGACACGATGGCAACTGTTCTAAAATGGAACAGGACTCTCTGGAAATAAGATGGAAAACTGTGACGTCGAAAAAGTTGTGCTTCTGCTGTTTGAGAAAGAATCATCAGAAGTTTAAATGTAGAAATAAAAAACAATGTGGTATCAATGGATGTAAGTTATTTCATCATTCGCTTCTTCATGGAACAACAAACAATTCTCAAAAAGAGGAAAATGAGGAAGAAAATCACGAAGAGTCTCAAATCAGGGCTCGAAATTGTACAGGGTGGGCAAATTTCGATGTTTTAGCACTACAGCTTTTGAACCAGAGGAGATAGACAAAATCTGATACCCCATTCTCGAGCTCTTTTTCTGAGAAACTAACAAGAGTAGTAGTCATTTTTGGCCACCTTCTTTTGTTTTCGAGTTATAAGCGAAAATTGAAAAAATAGCGATTTGGAAATAAATTAATATCTCCGCTAATACTGATGATAGAGCTCTGAAATTAAAACATTATACAGGCACTTTTTTAAGTGGAATCCAGTGGCGTGCTTTTCTTTTTAGCAGGATTTTTAATTACGAAGCTATGACCCAAAGTTATGTTTTTTTAAATGGGAACACTAGATTTCTGTGCAATTTTTTGAAAGCTTAATTTTCACTGATTTCAAAAATATATAACATCATATGGTTTGCATCAATATAAATAATAAAAATGGTCAAAAACCTTTTTTCTCAATATTTCTATGATTTCAACTTTCGATAAGAATAGAAAAATATAGCATCTTATTATTACCATAGTCTCCTTTTATTAGTCCTTTCATTTCTATGCTTCTTACTCAATTTTTCCAAGATCCAAATTTTGTGAAAATTGGTAAAAAGCATAGAAAAAATGACATTGCCGGAAGGAGACTGCTCTTATTATAGAAAGCTCTATTTTTCTGTGCTCGTCAAAAGTTGAAACCATAGAAATATTGAGAAAAAAAGTTTTTGACCATTTTCTATTATTTATATCGATTCAAACCATATGATGTTATATATTTTTGAAATCAGTAAGAATTGAGCTTCCAAAAAATTGCACAGAAATCTAGTGTTCCCATTCAAAAAAACATAACTTTGGGTCATAGCTTCGTAATTAAAAATCCTGCTAAAAAGGCGAGCACGCCACTGGATTCCACTTAAAAAAGTGCCTGTATAATGTTTTAATTTCAGAGCTCTATCATCAGTATTAGCGGAGATATAAATTTATTTCGAAATCGCCATTTTTCCAATTTTCGCTTATAACTCGAAAACAAAAAAAGGTGGCCAAAAATGACTACTACTCTTGTTAGTTTCTCAGAAAAAGAGAACGAGAATGGGGTATCAGATTTTGTCTATCTCCACTGGTTTAAAAGCTGTAGTGCTAAAACATCGAAATTTGCCCACCCTGTACAATTCGAAGCTCTCCAACTATATTACTTCGTATAGTACCCATTACGATCTATGGACCAATAAGAAAATTGAATATTTTTGCACTTTGTGATGAGGGATCTACAGTTACACTGTTACATTCGGAAATAGCTGAAAAGGCTGGGTTAAGTGGAGAGTCTGAAACACTTCATTTGCAGTGGACTAATGATGATGTCATAACAGAAGAAGATTCTATAAAGCTCGACTTCAACATTTCCAAGATTGATTCAGGAGAAAATAAATTCCCGGTTTATGGAGTGCGAACGATTAAAGATCTCTCACTTCCATCGCAATCCCTGAAATTAGAAGAATTAATTAATAACAGTCAGTGATAATATACGAATAGAAAGATGGAACATATTTCCGACTTTAATTTGAATTAGAATACGACTGAACACCTCTATTGGATTAACACTTTATTGAAACCTTCAATAAGTTTCTGTTGTTATTTTAATCTCTCTTTAATTGATCTCTTGGTCTCCTTCGGTAAATTCGCATTCTCCTTTTGTCTTCCTCTGGGTCGTAGTCCACTAGTCTCCTGAGTTCTTGATTGGATGGTTTTTCGCTGTTTCGAATAATTTCTCTGCTTTTCTGTTCATGAATTCCGTTATGGATTCCCATTTTAGGTCCCTATAAATCTGTCTATTCCTGACAAACCAAAGTGCATCTATTGCACATCGAAGCAGCTTGTTTTCAGTGGCCTGAATTCTTTTGATATGGCTCTTTGCCGCGAAACCCCAGGCAACTGATCCATAAGTCAGTTGAGGCCTAGCAACGGCTTTGATTATCTTCAATTTTGTCTCGTTAGACATGTGGCTTCTTCTTCCTATCAGAGGGTAGAGTCTATTCATCGCTGCTTTCGTTTTGTCGATTGCTTGTTTGATATGACTTTTCCAAGTAAATCCTTTGTCAAGCGTTATTCCTAAATATTTGGCTTCATTTTTCCAGTCGATTACTTCGGCGTCAACTTCCATTTTCGTTGTGGGTCGCAGTCTTCTCTTCTGTAGTAATATTGCTTGGCTCTTTTGTCCATTGAGTTTGATTTTCCACTTTATGCACCCGTCATTTGTTTCGTCAATCGTTTGTTGCAGAACTCGTTCTATTACTTCTGGGTTGCGGTGTCGAATTGCTATGCCTGTGTCTTCAGCATATAAAGTTAGCATAGTTCTTGGATTTTTCGAAATATCGTGGATGTATATGTTGTACAGAAATGGCCCAAGAACTGATCCTTGGCGTACTCCAGCCTCTATATCTCTTGTTGAGGAGCATTCTCCTCCCACTTTCACGTAAAATCTTCTATTTTTGAGATAATTCCTGATCAACTTGCATATTTTGATCGAATATCCAGCACATCTCATCTTATATATTAATCCTTCATGCCATACTCTGTCGAATGCTCTGGCGACGTATAGTAAAACAAGACCTGTAGCTTGTTTATTTTGGAATCCTTCTGTTATGTATTCTGTGAACCTTAATAATGTTTGCTCTGTTGAATGCTCTCTTCTGAATCCGAACTGTTCTGGTGGAATTAGTTTCAGATTTTCGGTTTCCTCATTTAGCCTCGTGGCGATAATTCTTTCTACTACTTTTCCTAACGCCGACAGTAGAGTTATCGGTCTGTAGTTTTGTGGGAACTTCTTCTCTTATTGAACACTATGACCTCCGCTGTTTTCCATTTTTCTGGGTAGTGTTCTGTCTTCATAATTCCATTCGCGATATTTGTTAGAGCGGCTATACCTTTTCTAGGTTATTTCTTCAACATAATATTGGTTATTTTATCGCTTCCAGGAGCTTTCCTCTTCTTCAAACTTCTAATTATTTCCCTGATTCCATTTGGCGATGTTGGCTTGTCTATTTCAGCAGTCGCTGGTAATTCATCTATTTCTTCAACCAATTCTTCCAAATCTTCATTATTGCCGTCTATCCTGTAGTTTATTCTCGATTCTCGTTCGATCGAGTCCGCCAATGCATCTGCCTTATCAGTATTGGTATAAGCCATTCCCCTTTCTCCGTGTAGGGGTGGAATTTTAGTCTTTTCTACTCGTTGGCTTTTTTGCATTCTCCATGCAGAATGATCGATTGTATTCAGTTCTTGAACCCTTTTGTTCCATCTGCTTGTTCTTAGATCTTTCAGGGCAATTTTCAGAACTTGGCTATGGCGGTTGAGGTTCCTTCTATTCAGATCATTTTTATTCATCCGATATATTCTTCTGAGTCTTCGATTTTCTCGTATAAGATCTTTTACTTCCTTAGGCGTATCGCCATGCGGATGACTTGGTGCTGGTCTCTTCACTCTTCTCGTGCTTTTTTCGTAAGCTTTCAATATAATCTCTTCCAGTTTATCAACCGCACATTCCAGATCCTCTGGAGTGCTTATTGTTGGAATTTCTGTTATTTCCGATTGTATTAAATGGCTGTATTTAGCCCAATTGCTTTATTCTCTCATTTCCATCAGTTTTTCACTTGGTTCATCTCCAATTGTCAATTCCACGGGATTGTGGTTTGAGGTTCCATCTTCCAAAGTTTCAATCGAGAATTCTTGAGTTATATTTTTCAATATCGCGATATCTCTCACATCTGGTATTCCTCTACCAAAAGCAAGATATGTCGGTAACTCTGGTCCAATCACTATGGCATTTTGTTTTTCGGCGGAATCCTTGAGTTTCTTGCCATTTCTATTCTCTGTTCTGCTGTTCCATAATGGGGATTTACAGTTGAAAAAAAGCCACTGCGCTCAAGAATGTACGCGTGACATTTTTTTCAAGTTTGGCGCCCTCCCACATATTTTCGTTACGCTTAAATTGTCAGATTAAGAGAATAAATACCTATACCTTTCAATATTTAATTAACCACATATATCTTAATCTGACACGCTCGTGTATATACATGCTCATCAAAATTGGTGATACCTGAACTCTGAACTACAACTTCTTGCACCCAACGAAGTAGAGAAAAATGCATGGCACATTACTGTCTTTTTTCGAGAAACTATTGATGCCATCAACTACATACCTCTATCTTCTTTTGTTAGGTCAAAATTAAAATTTCAACTTTGGTCATTATCTCCGTTTCTGTTTGAGCTAGGATGTTGAAATGAAAACATATTCAGACACTTTTTTGATAGAAATCCAGTGACGTCCTATGATTTTTTCCAACAGGTATATTTGCTGATCTATAACATAATGATGTGATTTTTCTTATGAAAACAATAGTTTGAAATGACTTCGAAAGACTGAGGACGATGTATGATATATTTCTGAAACGGGAAAAAATGGCGATTCTTTCTAAGTCATTTCAAACTATTGTTTTCATTAAAAAAACACTGTTTCTGTACTGATGATTGCAACTTATTGTTTAATGTTGAATTCTTCATCCATTTTCAATGAATAATAATTTAGTTATAATTCGTTTCATTTTATTTGCAATGAATATTTCACATACCTCTATTGTAGCAATATTTAGCTATTGAAGTTCTCCGAAAGATTCATACTTTTGCTATTTAAAAATAACCATAAGCTTAAACAAATCGGAATAGCTAGGTATAATCATACCTTTACAGTAACACATGAGCTCAAAATAACGATTACAACAAAAACAGTTTTTTGACGTTTTCAGACTATTTGGTAATCAAGTAGTCATGAGAATGAAAAAATACAGAATGCCTAGGTTTATGATACCTTTTTAGAATCTACAATATCTAAGCAAGTTTTTAAGATAATGGCTACCATGGCCGTCCTACAATTTTTTTACACTGTAGCTGATCAAACTTGAAAAGAAATTTGATTTAGTTTTCAATTCTTCCTTGTATTCTACTAGTTTTCGACTTTTCACACTAGTTTGATAAATTTAACTCTTAATTCCCGATTGCTGACGTGAAATAAAAGAAAAACCATATCGAAATACTACTCGATTTGTAGAAATGGTACTAGAAAAACTAATTGCACTTGGAAATTTTGTAAAAAACCAAAAACAATAAATATCTCGGAAATCGTGGATTTTTTATTTAGTTCGAAATTTTGGATTAGGGAGACCATGAAAATGTCTATCTATAGTTACTTATCAAAATAATATTCAAGATGGGTGAGATACAGCCCCTAGAAGTTCGACAAAATTTCATTGAATTTCAAGTACTGGACTGGGGAAGGTGACTCCGGCATCGCAAAAACGAAACAAAAGATAAACATACGGCTGGACAATGAATGGTTCAGTACCAAGTTCATCGTATAAAATGCATCAGAGCCTTTTTGAGAGAATCATAATTGTTGCATCGTGCAATTTAGAGTTAAAAAAAATGTAGAAAGTTAAGGCAGTTCCCCGAAAATGCTTATGTTAGATATGTTGAAAAAGTGCTATGATGCTTCCCCATTTCATCCCATTTTTACGCCGATTGTTGTAATGTTCGAACAAGAAGATTGTGATACCAATTGCGAAAAAATTCGTGAATAATGTAGACGAGATTTTGAAGTATTATTCTATTTTTTACACTTGTGTCCTAAGTCTCTTCTGTCACTTGGTATCGAAACGAGCCATTTTATAAAATCGTGTAAGTTACTAAAAAATAATGAGAACAATTCGGCAATCCTAAGTTTCCATTTTCATTACCACGGTAAATATCGAACGAGCCAATATCCTAAACGAAACCACATGGTTAAATCAGGAGATAAGTTTTTTCCTACTGCTTTGCGATAATTCAGCTGACAAACGGTCTAGGGTTGTATTAGGATCTATTTCAGTAATCATTTCCAATTTTTTTTCAAACTTCGTCATTTTGAAAGTTTTGTATAGGTGATTTTTGGTGAAACGTTTCATTTTGACCAGTTCTACCTTCTGTTGAAGAGGCCCCATCTTCGAATACACCCTGTATATTTATATATGACTACTGTTCAGTATTTCATATAAATGCGATTACAAGTGCATATTCACGACATGAATTGCTGTAAGAAAATCTGTAACTGTCTTCAAAGAATGGTTATCTTTCATTCACAAATGAAGCTTCCCTCATTCACAATGATTTACTGCAATCACAAAAAGATCGTCCTATCCGATAAAAAATTGCCCCAGAATATGATTGAAGGGTGGAAGAGCCGCATCGGGCAGGGGCAACTAACATTCAGCATATTGATTACCATTTCTTGAACAGATGCCAGTTAGTCACTGCTAGATAAACATTGCCCGAATCTTCATCACTATATGTCAGTGTCAGATGCAGATATCCATTTCTTGTCAGGCTGGCCACTTTAATGGATCTGCGGACCTTACGAGTTTCACGCCTAGCCCTCGAATTGATTTACTGGAAATGCCTGCCAATAAATTGAACATTTGACCAGGACTATGAATTAATCTTGCTTATACAATAGATTTCTTGAGCTGATGCACGACAAGTATCGATGCCGTTGTTTTATTGGAAATGCCGTCGATCGAACTCAATCCATAACCAAAATTTCTTGCAGAATAGTGCATTTTCGAGGAAAATACACTGCGCAAAAGAATTAACGCACATTCTGAAAATCTCAATTTTAATGAAAGTTAACTCTACATTGACTTTATAACTTATATTTTATGTTCTCTCGGGAAGGTTTTGAACAAAACAAGACACATTAAATGGAAGAAAAATTCAGGATTTAACCGAATTTTATGTGAAAGAAGAGAAATGAACAATTTTGAAAATACTGAAATGCTGATAAGTGATTTAATACTTGGTATTTCTACCCATTGCGTTAATTACAGCTCGACAACGACGGTTCATACTCAAAATGAGTGATCTTAAAATGTTCTGATCTAATCCTTCCCAGATTTCTCCGAGTTGGATTCCTAAGTCAATAAGAGTAGCTGGATGATTTTCTGAACTTCTCAGCCTTCTATTGAGGTTGTCCCAAACCTGCTCAATCGGATTGAGATCTGGACTTCTTGCTGGCCATTCCATTCGAGAGACTTCAACCTCTTCAAGGTACTCCTGAACGATGCGCGCACGATGGGGTCTGGCATTATCGTCCATAAAAATGAAATTTTCACCAATGTATGGGGAAAATGGCACTACATGCTCTTCAAGAATGTTCCTTATATACTTATCAGCATTCATAGCTCCATTATCAACGACCACTAGGTCTGTGCGAGCAGTCAAAGATATTCCACCCCATACCATAATCGATCCTCCCCCGAAACCAGTAGTATTCATGAAATTGAACTGAGCATATTTTTCATGTGGACGTCTGTATACAAGGGAACGTCGATCACAATGATAGAGGCAGAATCTAGACTCATCTGTGAAGAGAACTCTTACCCAATCGGATATGCTCTCTCGCAAAATCCAAACGCGCCCTTCGATGGGCTGGGGTAAGAGCTGGGCCTCTTGCCGCGACACGAGGCTTTAAATCATATTCTCTGAGGTCTCTTATTGTCTGAGTGCTAATTTGCACCACATGAGTTTGCTCAAGCTGAATTCGAAGGAGGCGAGCGGTTGCAAACCGTTGTCTCAACGAAGAAACTCTCAAGTAACGTTCTTGAATAGCAGTTGTTACCCGTGGTCTACCCTGTCCTGGTCTTCGGACATTCATACCTGTCTCCCTGAATCGCTGCAACATTCTGGACACACTTGTATGGGAAACTCCAAACCTTTCTGCAATTCTTGTGTATGTCCACCCTTCTTCTCGCAAAACTACCGCTTGGGAACATTCTTCTTGGGTCAAATTGCGTGTTTCGCGTTGCATAGCGATCGAGTGTAGAAAATCAAACGGAAGAAAAACTATTGATCACTAGAATTGATCGAGAACAACTGATTTCAGAATGGAGACAATATATTCAAAATCTGATAATATCATCTTTTTTTATTCCTGCTGGGAAAAAACATCTGTATTGAAGAAAACCGTTGAAAGTGGATAACATTTGCATGCATAATTCTGATAAAAATAATTATCATTGAGAACCCCTTCAGTTGTAGAATAAATTTGAGATTTCTATAATGTGCGTTAATTTTTTTGCGCAGTGTATATCAAGCAACGAAGAAATGAATGAAAGGAATGACTTAAGTACATACACAGTTGTACATACGATTCGGGATCGACATTGGTTTCTTTACGGATGCTACCCCAAATACGGAAATGTGGCACATCTTTGAGCAATAGCCTAAATTACGAACTGTTACAGTTTAAAAAGAGAAATTACCATGCGAGAGGTAACATTAGGAACATTGAATAATTTTCTGTTTTTCCAAAATTTCATCGTAATTTCGGTTTATTTCACTATGAAAATTTTTGCAATACGAGGATATATTGAAAAATTCTTAGCCTACTACAGAACCGAACAAAATTTCAATGTCAAGATATTATATTACTCACCATATTCTCCTCTTAATTGGATACGTTTATTACAGCGAACCCTTTCAAAAAAATGTTTCTTTTTGCTCTGCAAACCAGACCTCCACAGCTCTTACCTATTACTTCCTCGTTGGAAAAAAATTTACTACCTTTTAAATTTTTTTCAGTTGAGGAAAGAGATGATAGTCGGATGGAGCCAAAGCTGGTGAATAAGGAGGGTGTTCTAGTAATTCAAACCATAAATCATGAATTTCTTGCACGGCAACATGAGATTTGTGTGCAGGGGCGTTGTCTTGTAAAAACAAAACAACTTTGGGTAGCTTTCCGCGTCTTTTCTCTTCAATTTTTTCCCGTAGAGTGGTCAGTAATGTCGAGTAATAATCTCCGGTTATTGTTCTATCCTTATTTAAAAAATCAATCTTGAATACTCCATGGCAATCCCAAAAAACTGAAGCAAGAACTTTTCCAGCAGATTTTTGGACAGGAAACTTCTTAGGTCTTGGAGAACCAGAGTGTCGTTATTCCATCGATTGTTGCTTTATTTCTGGATCTTCGAAATTTACCTTAGTCTCATTCATAGTAACAATTCGGTTTAAGAAGTCTACATCGTTTTCAAATCGAGCACAGATCGAACGCGATGCTTCTACCCTTGCACGCTTTTGGTCAACATTCAAACATTTGGGTATCCATTTTGCATCAATTTTTCTCATATCCAAATTGACGTGAACTATATGATGAACGCGTTCGTATGAAATATTCAGTGCTTCAGATATTCGTTCCAGACCAATTCGATGTTCTGATAAAATTATGTCATGAACTATATCGATATATTCGGTGACTGACACAGAAACTGGCCTTCCTGATTGGTCATTATCTTCAATAGAAAATTTACCTCTTTTGAAACTTGCAGTCCAATTTTGCACGGTCGCATACGAAGGACATTGATCACCAAGGGTATTGAGCACATATTCGTAAATCGTAAATTTTGGTGGATATTTTCTTTCTTTTAATTTATAGCTTAACTCTGGTTTACTTTTTGGACCTCAAACTTCACACACTTCTAATGAATTATTGTTCGTTGCTATGAAAACGCAATATTTTTTTGATCTAGGCTAACTAAATGTCAATACATCCTCGTATATAAAGAATTGAATTGCCGATGTCACTCCGGTTCTATTTTAACTGAAATATTTTCATTTCTGATTGAGTATTTATAGCTGAATACATTTCTGTTGAAACCATTGTATTCATTCAAATAGTTTTCAAAATATCGAAAAAAAAATATTCATATTTTTTTATGTTTCTCATTCCTATTCTGAATATTCTAAGCACAAACCGTTTTCATATTATTGAAGTAGAAGAATGTGGAAATATTGTACATTTCCAGAATTTTGAAAAAACTTGTCACAGAGTGTTCCGAATGCTGTGTTGGATCAAGATTTGCCCATAACTGTCGTTTTTTCAAATTTAAACTCTATTTGTTTATGATGACTTGGCTTCTGCGAAGAAAACTAATGATAGTGTTCTAATATGTCAATGCTCCTTAAATGAATAATTCCTGAGTTATTTAGGTTTTTCTAAATTTATGTCTTATATAGAGTACAGGGTGGGCAAAATTCGTTGTCTACTGAGGGGATCTCGAGAACTATAGCAGCTAGAAGAAAACGAATGACACGTTCTCGAGCTCTTTTTTTTTTCTTACTACTCCAAATCTGAAAACAGAATCGGCCTATCATTATTAGATTTTCAGTTATAAACAAAAATTGAGATTTTGACGATTCCGAAAAGTTCTCATAACTTTTTTGTCTTTGGAGTTATAGATCTGAAACTTAAATATTCTTAAGCACGTAGAATCTACTGACAAAAATTTTTTTTCAAATTTTAAAATAACAAATTCAATAAAAGTTTGCATTTAAAAAAATTGAAGTTCACCTAATGATTAGAAATGAGAACATATTTTGAGCTCATCAGTGGATTCTACGTAAAAAAGTGCCTATAGAAGGTTCAAGTTTCAGATTTGTAACTTCAAAGGCAAAAAAGTTATGAGAACTTTTAAGAAATTGTCAAACTCAGAAAGGAAGTATCGTAGGAGGCTGCGGTTTTCACCATTCTTTGTTTCTCCGAAAAAGAGAAATGTGTCATCCGTTTTCTTCTAGCTGCTATAGTTCTCGAGATCCTCTCAGTGGACAACGAATTTTTCCTACCCTGTACAAGTCATTAAATCTGTTTCATATCAATAAATCAATGGTCATAGAAGATAAGTTCTCCCATTATTCACAAGTGAGAGATCTAATAATCTTATCTGAAATTTTTTTTTTTTATTTATTCTGTATTTTGCGCTCATTTCAGAAAAAAGATCTGTTACTTGTGGATTATTGGGAAAATGTATCCTCTACGACCATAGATTATTGATATGAAACAGATTTTATGAATTGTACTCTACCTACGACATATAATCAGAAAATCCTGAATAATTCAGGAATTATTCATTTTAGTAGGATTGACATATTAGAACACTATTATTATTTTTCTTCGCGGACTCCAACGCAATAATGAAAAATAGAGTTCTCCAGAGAGTACAAATTTTTTGTACAAATTTCACACCTTGTCGGAAGTGCACAGGTTCTAAAAATATTTTAGCTCAGTAGAGAATTTCGAACAATAATATTATTTATAATACCAATTTTCAGATTTCAAATATGTCCAGTTCTCCAGCAACAGAAACGTCTAATAGGCACTTGAACTTGGGACATTTGAAGAAATTAATGATCAGTTTGTTGTGAGTTGTGCATTCGACATCGTGTGGAACTTTCCATTTTGTTGACATTCTCATTTCTGATATTGATCGCAAAATTGCCCTTTAATTTCGGATGACGTAAAGAACTACATACATGCATAAATATACGCATAATTGCGATAAAGATTTTATTTTACGGAGGACTAAGAATAACCCAAACAACAAAGGCAATAATCCCTCTTCCAATCTCGTACTGAATAGTCCCGATTCCTACCCCTAGATAGTGGGCACAAATCAAACTTTTCGAATTAGGGTCAATCGCACAACTACCTTGGCAGGTATCGCGTTTGTGACGTAACACCCTTCTCCGATCGATAGGTTTGCAAAGGTCCTGCCCTACATGAATTATTCAAGGTTCCTCCGAAAACTGCAATCCATAAAAATCGGCGCATATTTCATTTCGGAATTTCTGCTATTCCTGTTTTTCCACCACCGAATGATCCCCGAACGTTGTCTGATTGCTGCTTATTTATGTCGGGACATGCATATTTCATGAACGAGTTGGATATGATGCAAATGCCCGAATGGGGAAGTTATTATTTTTTAATGATCTAATCCATAAAATTACATAAATTCTTCCACTGATTAAAATCGGCTCGTCAGAGAAGGCAAGAAAGCTAAAATTAAAACTTTTTCTAAATACAAATTGAGGGACTTTGAGTAAGAGGCAAGATTTGAATTGCACGTCATTCTGGCAACCATTATTACACGTTAATTTTGTTGAAAAGTATTTGGAGGGTGGTAACAAATTCAATGCTGACCACCAGAGCCGTGCTAAAGCATAATGTTTAGTGCTTGTGTAAGCACTTGAAGCCTTTTTGTTCTACCGAGCATTTTTCTCCCCAGCACTTTTTGAAACCTGTGCTTAGTGATTAGTTATTCGAGCACTTCATCGAAAGCAAAGATTATAGAGTAGAAAGATAGGAAACGAAGCGACTAGAGTGATGCCAGCGCCATCTGTGTTTCAAATGTGTTTTTAAGGCCCTAAGACTGGTTAAAATTTTAATTCGAGGGACATATGAAATTTTGCGAGATGTCAGAGTCATATGGCCATTTTGATCAAACAGGTTTTGAATGTTTTGATTCTCGTATCCATAGACAACCTCGTATCGCCTTTTGTTTTTCAAGCCCGTTCTAGTTGCTGATTATTGAAATTTGTGTCTAATTTCTTGGCGAAAACCTCAAAATATCGTTCGAAAATTATCGTATAGTGAAGAACTGTGGATCAAATAAAACGAATTTTACTGAGGAAAATGGGAATGTGAGTATTAAAACTGGTAACATGTGACTCGGTCATTCATTGATTTTTACTTTCAGTGCTACGAAGTGGATGAAATTTTCAGGGCGTAGAGGCCTGCAAACACTACTGACTACACCATGTGCAATGAACATTTTACTGCAAGTCGATTGAGAACTGTTCATCCACGTAAATTGTTGTATGCAGGAAGCATCACTCGCATGAAGGGCTCATTTAGAGGAAATTATGACTTTTATATGTCCATTCAAAGATTCTCAATTGCCTTCAATATATTCAGAAATGCAAAAGTTTTATGGATTTCGATTTGGAAATCGGGTGGTTGTCAAATTGTCGTTTGGAAAGTCAAAGTTTTATGAAACCTTCTGTGAGTGTTATATTCATACGTCAATCAATTTGTATATTGTGCCATAAAGAGACCATACCATGAAGAAATCATAAAAAAGCATGAAGAAATTATACTGACGGGCTTGAATACAGGTCTTGTATACCTCTGTAAGGTTTTTTCAATTGTGGTTCTGAAAATTTTGTAAATAATATGTAAGTAACGGTAATGTGTATCCTATGACGGTAAATTGAATATTCGTTCATATCAATTTCTAATATAAATTGTACAAATTCAATTTGTAAATTTTTTATAGATTGCAAATAAAAATTTATCACATCCAACAGAGTATTCCATTGATACCAATCGATTCCAAACAATGTTCAGATGAAAACTAACATCCTGGTTACAAAACAAAACCATCCTCTTGTTTTATCGCTCAGGATGTTTGTTTTCCGATCTCAACAAGGTCAATATTGAAATTCAATACAAGGAATAGAATTCGAATTTCGCACCCCTCAATTATAAAACAGAAAACTGTTATTAAACAGTTTTTCTGTATTGATAATACGTTTTCAGCGCCATCTCATTGTCAAATGTGTTTTCACTGGCCAAAATGTAGTCGATTTTTAGTACTAGCGATATGAGGGCGTTTCCTATCTTTCGACTCTATAATCTTTGATCGAAAGGTTTAGTGCTTAGTGATGCGTAAAGAGCTCACGAACATTAAAGTGCTGGGGAGTACTTCTGGCAATTACTAAGCACTAAGCCAATGAGTTGCTACTCTTCGACTAAGTTCTTCGGAAATGTTGTCGAAACACGAATGAGCGATCGAGGCGTTGTCACTTCATGAGAATGTACACCACAGATATAGATTGGCTACCCTCTATCTATCACCAAATGTAGAAGAGTGAGATCTGTGATGACCTCAAGTGCTCTGTGTATACCTTGTCGAGTATTTTTCTCGTGGTCGTCGGCTCTGCTTTAGCAAACTATATTGTTGATCGATGTTATAATAAGAATTTTTTGTTGAATACAATGTTATGCAGATAGTAAAGAATCGCTGGTTATAATTGGCGTTCACGTGATAGCCATCTGCCTATTACATTGGTTTCATTCTCAGATCTTCGTTTCTCAGATCGCCACTTAAAAAAACTATGTAGTCGATCTACATACGAGAATATATTGAAAAATTCTCAGCCTACTATAGAACCAAAACAAATTTCAATGTCAAAATATTTTATTACTCAACAATCTCAACATATTCTCCTCTTAATTGGATACATTTATTATAGCGAACCTGCAACGTCTCTTGACCTTTCAAAAAAAATGTTTCTTCTTGCTCTGCAAACCAGACCTCAACAGCTTTTATTAACTCCTCGTTGAAAGAAAATTTACGACCTCTTGAACCCTTTTTTCAGTTGGGGAAAGACATGATAGTCGGATGTAGCCAAATATGGTGAATAAGAGGAGTATTCTAGTAACTCAAACCCTAAATAAGGAATTTTTTGCATAGCAACATGGGACTCGTGTGCAGGGGAGTTGTCCTGCAAAAACTAAACACCTTTGGATAGCTTTCCGCATCTTTTCTCTTCAATTTTTTTCTTGTAGAGTGGTCAGTTTTGTCGAATAGAAATCTCCGGTTATTGTTCTACCCTTATCCAAAAAATCAATCATGATTATTTCATGGCAATCCCGAAAAACTGAATCAAGAACTTTTCCGGTAGATTTTTAGACACGAAACTTCTTAGGACTTGGAGAACCAGAGTGTCGCCATTCCATCGATTGTTGCTTTGTTTCTGGATTGTAGAAGTGTACCCAAGTCTCAACCATAGTAACAATTCGCTTTAAGAAGTCTACATCGTTTTCAAATCGAACACAGATCGAACGCGATGCTTCTACCCTTGCACGCTTTTGGTCAACATTCAAACATTTGAAGATCCATTTTGAAGCAATTTTTCTCATGTCCAAATTGACGTGAACTATATGATGAAAGCGTTCATATGAAATAGTCAGAGCTTCAGATATCCATTTTAGCCCAATTCGACGGTCTGATAAAATCATGTCATGAACTGCATCGATATTTTAGGGGACTGACACAGAAACTGGCCTTCCCGATCGGTCATCATCTTCAATGGAAAATTTACCTCTTTTAAAGCTTGCAGTCCAATTTGTCACTGTCGCATACGAAGGGCATTGAGCACGAAGGGTATTAAGCATATCTTCGTAAATCTGCTTACCTCTTAACCCTTTTAAATACAGGTACCTACTTAATGATGGCTCGATACTTCAATTTTTAGATTTTCACAATTTCGGTGGACATCTTCTTTCTTTCAATTCATTGCGTAGCTCTGGTTTACTTTTTTGACCTCAAACTTCACACTGACACTTCTTATGAGTTATTGTTCGTTGCTATGATAACGCAATATTTTTTCATGCATGGAACTGTTCTAATCTAACTAGATATCAATACATCCTCGTAATGTGCAGAATTGGGCAGACTACTATCCTGACACCGTATAATACACACGAGTACCTCTCAAGTTCACAGTGTGTAATTCTAAAGAGTATCAATAATTCTATAGGTATTCAAGTTGGAATACTAATATATTTCACTGAGGTACTGAGTATAGTCTAAATAAAAGCACTCACGAGTACCAATTCTCCATGATTTTCATACATCTTTGGAATTACATTTGGTACGAGAATCTGCCCAAATGTGATGGATTCTTATGAAATAATCCTTCATTTCCTACCAACAATTATTTTGTGACGGAACGTAACTAATTGCTTGTCCTTTTTTATATAACCAATCTGTGGCCGATGGTGCCAAACAGTGAAATAGAAACGAAACCCCTCCTTGTAAATATATTTGAAATAAGTTTTTCACGAAAATGATTGAAGTGGTGTATTTGGAATGCGTAATTTCGAATATATTCCATATAAAATACCTAAGTTTCGTCTGAAGTAGAATTCCCCATTCCTTAAACTTGCTGAACGGTAAATAAAATAGCTGCTACAATGTAGTTAAATTGTTAGATCCTCAAATAATTTATTTTCGCATCGAATTCTTCGCTTATATTAATTATAATGAGTTGTAATTATGTTGTGATAATTCAAATTTTTCAGTCATAATGAAAACGAGTAACTTCAGAGATTGCGTGATTAGCGTAACAAATAAAAATTCGCAAGTTTATCCACAGCTATTTAAGAGCTACAGCACCAATTTTGGCGACAATGTCTATAGGGTTATGAATTGAGTCAGTTCTTCATAAGTGCTCCTGCCACTAGGATATTTGAGTTGATATTTCAGGTGTGTACATTTTTTATCTTTATTTTTTACAAGACCCTCTTACAAACAATATATAAGGTGAGTCTTAAACAAGCACGAATATTCTAACAGTAGGTAGATTCTTGTGGTCGAAATAAATACTTTTTTCCTTCATCAGTTTTCCGAATCAGGGTGGTTTAAAAGATACAAGATGTTGAAAAACCATAAAAAAATGTTATTTTCAGTTTTATCTCACAAACGGTTTTATTGAATGAAATGAATTTCGGAATATAGTTTTTCATTTATTTGATGAATCTTTTTCGAATACAAGATAACACCCACGTCTTCAGTTTTCTCATTATGACCATTACGTACCATTAAAATACCAAAAATTCAAAGAACCCAACTTTTGGAACTAAGTTAGATGCTATCTAATGAATATTTGAACGTTTTGTGAACTGATAGTATTCTTCATGTTTGCTCGTTTAATACTTCGTTTGCGAGTAATTTGATGTCCAAAAATTTCAAAGCATCTGTAAAATTTTTAAATATGGGTACTAGCTATTTTGAAGGTAATATTGTTTTTTCAAGTGTGGCACAGCTCATTGTGAAAACTTGAAATGGCTTAAAATGGCAATATCTTTTTATCAGGGCCGAATCGTAACAAAAAAAGGGAAAAATTTGTTTTTTTGACCTCAGGAATTTACTGTTAAAATATTTGTACGAGTCAAAGACTCACTCTGTATAAACCAAGACTTTACAATAAGGCAGAAGGCTATTATGTTCAATATTTCCCTCCTATCAAAAATCTGATGTAAATTCAGTGCAGTTCTACGCAAAATGTTAGCGATAATTTCATTGCACAGATCACATATACTTCATTCAAATTTATTTTAGCAGTCGGTTGGCCATGAAATAATTTTCTCAAGTTTTTGTAACTAGAACGAAGTAAGGTTGGCACTCATAAAATGTCATTGATGTCATAACCCCGTTGCCACAACTAATATCAATTTTTATTACAAAAATGCCATAAGTGCTATTTAGAATTCAGGTCCGCTCATTCAAATAGTTATACCCTGATATTCTAAAATCCACAATAAGTTAGACGGTAGAGAACATATTCAATGTAAGAATTTATATAATATTTCATCTGAATCTAAACGACTTACATTTCAGCTGAATATTTCCACAATCAGAGAGATTGTGAATGAAGAGGATGACAAAGAATTTCCTTCTATTGGGAGACCCAAAAAAGTGGTGGCATTTGAAAATTTATGTTTGAGTGAATTTTCGTTTTTTACAAGAGTTGCCCTGTTACTTGTTTATTCATGTGAAATTTTTGTTCAAAGGTGAAGTTCATCTTGACTTGAAACTTCCTCCAATTCCTGTTACTTATTGATGCAAGATGATTTTTGTTGAAGAATTTAACATCCTTGTAATTATATGTTAATTCCTTCGGGAGATACCCATTCCCAACCATTGCATCATATGCATTTCATCTTCGGGTTAATATTTTTGAAATCTACAAATGATGTAAGCCAAAGAAGATAACGAACATTAACTCTCCTAAAGCTAGTGCATATTATGATATTATACTGATCTCTTGTATTTTCCATGCAAATAACTGGATTTGGTATGCCTTCAATCAGTTTGTGTAAACTTCAATTATGTTCGTCACATATTTTCCGAAGAGATTCGACATTGTGATAAAATAACAGAAACTTTTACGTAGAACGGGCAACATAGCGTTGATTTAAAACCCAAAAATGTTTTGACAAGCTTCATAACCCCACATTTTCGTACTATACAGAGTGAAATGTGTCAAATTTCCATGGCCCACCGACTGCTAAAATAAAAGTGAATGAAGTATACAACATGATAATTCCATTCTAAGTCAGTTTGACAAGTTATGTCAAAAACAATATCTATTGAAAATGAGGTTAGCGGAAACTTTAAAAATGAAGGGATTTCAAGTTTGATTATGATGTTGGCCGTAAGAATCAATGAACTAATAACGTCATCACCACTACAAGATAACTGTCTTTGATTCACTGAATTTATTTCCAGTTGTTGCACTGAACATATTTTGTAGACATACAGATAAACATTCCAAAGAACTCAGTGTGAAATATATCATTAACGCCTAATTTTAGAAAAGGTCTATTAAAATTTGATGCTCCTTTAAAATTTCAATCCTCCATTATTCCTTTCAAAATTAACAGTTTTTAATTTTAATGGAGCATTAAAGCTTAAAGGAAAATGAGCGTGAGTGGAAACCTGATTTCATCTTTTATCTAAGAAAAATTATTAACAATCGGCTAATAGTGAATTGCTCAAGTGTATCAAGCGAAATTACCCAAGATATTGAGTAGGTAATGCTTCTGTGAAATATTTATCCCACAACCAAGGTGCATAATTATATCTGTTATTCAAACGAAAAATTTGGTACAATTATTTAATAAACTGTTTATGAAATTTATATACTTACACATACTGAAAAACTAACGGAAGGTTAAATCGATTATTATTGTGGATTTTCTCAATTGTGGTTGAAAGTTTTCTGTGGGAATGCCACAAATCAAAGATTTAAGACTTATTTTTGTATCTATTGCGTAGAGTAAATGAGGCTTCCATCTTTAATTCACCACATAAACTCTATATATGCGTTTTTGCGTATAATAAAAAATTAACAACAATCTTCCAATATTTGTACACACGCATGTATCGAGTGAGCAGGGTTCCATTAAAATATACAGGATGAGTCTTTGACTCGTACAAAAATTTTAATGGTAGATTCTTGAGGTCGGAAGAAACATCTTTTTTGTTCACCATTCATTCTGAATCGGCTCGGTTTAAGAGATACAGGCTGTTGAAAAACCATAAAAAAATATTCTTATTAGTTTTATCTCAGAAACAGTTGTATCGAATGAAATTTATTTCAAAGTGAAGTTTTTCATTAATTTGATGAATCATTTAAGAACACCCAGATATCACCCACGTCTTCCAGTTTTCTCATTATGGCCACTACGTATCATAACACAACTTGTATCTAAGTTGAACGCTGTCTAATGAATATTTGAACGTTTTGTAAAATAAAAATATTCTTCATATTTTCTCGTATAATTCGCCGTTATCGAGTAATTCGATGATTCGAGATTCGAAATAAAATATATCTGTGAAATTCGAAAAATCGGGTACTTTGACCGAATGCAACTCTTTTTAATATCCACAGATGTGTTGTGTCACAGATTCAATGTGTATAGATAGAAAGATAGATAAATCTTCTTTATTTCAAGTTTTATATAAAACATTACATAAAAGATGAAATTACGTCAAAAATCAGTACTTACAATTTAGTACAAATTGTCAGAACCAAAATAATCTTCAAAACTAGAAGATTCCAGTTCTATCAAAATTCTCTTATCTGAATTCTTAAACTTAAATACACCTTTGACACACTTAATGTGATGCGGCCACAGAACATACCCATACTTGACTTACTTTATGGATGCGGCAATTTATTAAAAACTCGGATACACATATAGTATGGTCTCTTTTGACTCAGAGTTAACCTATGATATGGATAGAAAAGATCTCTGTTTCTCGTGAAATAGCTATGATTGACATCGTTTTGGAACTTATCTCTATTCTTGAATACAAACAAAAGACATTCATAAATGTACAAGGCATATACAGTCATTATATTCATAAGCTTGAATTTGCCTCTAAAAGAGTCCCTGAACTTCATTTTGCACATGATTCTCATTACTCTTTTTTGCACAACAAATACTGATTCCACACTTGCATTGCTACCCCAAGAAATAATACCAAATCTGAGAACTGATTCAAAATTTGCATGGTATAAAATTTTTTATGTATTAACATTCATGTATTGAGCTACGACCCTGATTCCATAACCAGTACTATAGTATATCCAAATCCAAGAGGCCAGCGGTAAACATTGCAGCATGAAGTGATCACGCGTCAAGAACGTGATAACGCAGAGGTGTACTAATAAATTGAATTCCGAGAGCGTTATATTTTAAAACTTTTTGAGTGTTCCAGTTCCGGTGAAAAATGTGTATGCTTATCTACGAGTCTGAGTAATGAACAATTAATCTAAAGTTCCCACTTTAATAAATACTATGTATATAAATGTGTAACAATATTTTTTTTGTAAAAGTGACTACCCCGTAGTGTCGTCAGAAGATGCAGAACTTTCCTCTAAGTTGACGATGACTGGTGTTATATCATCCATAATATTATGCAGTTTCCACATGTCTACCTCAACTTTTTGTTTGACATGTTTCATGCACTTTCTCCATCTTTCGGAAGTAACCCGTGAGAGAGCCTCTTGAAAAAGATTTTGGACGTCAGCCATTTTAAATGTGGTGTTTTTATCTGCCACAAAATTCTTGACATCGGCCCAAATCAATTCAATAGGGTTCAGTTCGCAGTGGTAGGGCGGTAATCTAAGTACAGTAATATTTTGGGCCTTTGCGGTTTCATCCACAATGTATTTTTCAAAGTTTTCTTTGTTCTGCCTGACTATCTGCAACTATTGCGCTTTTATGAGGTCAGGGGTGAAATCAATATTTTTCTCCCTCAACCATTGTTGGATATCACTCTTTCTGAATTGTGAATTAGGAATTTTTTCCATTTTCCTTGAATGGTAAGGAGCATTATCTAAAACTACTATAGAATTTTCCTCCAATTTAGGAACTATACCCTCGACCACTTTTCGAAGGACTGACCATCCATTTCTTCATGGTAGTCACCAGTTTTTTTGGATTGGAAAGTCCAGAGTCCTCCAGTTAAAAAACCAGTGTCACTGCCAATATGACACACTATAATTCTTTGCCCTTTGCCTGGAAAAATATATTCACTTCATTTGAAAAAGAATGTTGAAATTGTTTTCCACCAAAAAGGTACTTACATCAAGTTTCACAAAACTTTGATTGCTCGATCAACGATTTGGCATTCGATTTCCCGAAGGAAATCATTGAAACTTTCATATTTCCGAATATATTGGAGGAGTAGCAGTTGAGAATCATCAAATGGGCGTGTATAGATAATTATTTGGTGAAAGAATGATATTCAGAATGCTTATGACCAACTTATCGACTGAAAACTAATTGACGTTCATCCGTCACTCGATCGTTGATTCTCTGATCAAGCTTTATGAAACCAAAGGGTTAAACTCAAAATTCAAGACCTTCCCAGACGGATTTTTAATCCAGTAGATAATCCAGCTAGTAACGCTTGCCGAGAAGATGTAACTGTTTCATCGGTCCACACTTTGGATTTAGTATGACCGGTATTTACCCAAGTTTCATCCAAGCAGTAAATCTTCCTGTTTTCATCACTGAAGGTCCCAATTTTCGTGAGATAGTTTCTTCTCCAACATTTAATGTCGTCACGGTTCATTAAAAAACTGTTGCGTTGGCGACGTCCATATTTGAAATTAAGTTTTTTCAATATTATAGAGAAGGTACTCTTCTTAAAATTTGGCAAGTTCGAGTCTTCATTAACTATTTTTAATACTTTCTCTATAGTCGGGTGTTCATTTCTGAAGAAAAACTCGTGAACTTTTCGTCGTATTACATTTTTATCGAAATCTGATAAGGACTCCCATTTGGTGGTCCGATTTTGATTTGTTGCCGGCTGTGATAGAACACCGGAATTTATGTATTCGGAAATAATTCTCCTAACACTTCGAGCTCCAATGCCAAGTCTCTCAGCAACTCGGAGTTCTACGTCCTTTAAACACATTCCTGCATTTTGAATAATCTCAATTTTATAAGTATTCAAAATCATATCTTTTATCTCGGCACTGAAGTGTCGTTTCAGACGTCTCTTTTTTGGAGGACTTAAGTCAACACGCGATTCCTCAGCAGTATCAGTACTTGACATTATCTTAAATGCTTGTAACTTGAATAACTTGCTACAACTATAAACCAATTTACGAAAGAAAAAGCAATGAATGATCTCTGCAGTTCTGCCCAACAATTCGCATACAATCAATGAATCAAACGTAATGCGGTACTGCATTACTCCCACCTGCAAACATGGCGTTCCTGAAGCTTTGACCAATAAGAGGAGTACCTTAAATAAGATCACGCGTTAGTCAGTTTGTTTACGCTGGCCTCTCGGATTTGGATAGACTATAGATAATTTCAAACAGACCTTTCCAATGTGTGTGTCCCAATTAAGAAATTCATCTATAGTAACACCCAAGAATTTAGTGCTTGTGACAGGATTTATGTTGTTATTTCCAAGATTAATGTTGCTTGTTGCAGATATTTGACATTGCTTAGTACGAAAAAATATTAAACTAGTTTTTGATTCATTTATTGTTAGCTTATTCATGGTAAACCAATTGTTGGTGTTCACAAAGCAACTTTCTGTTTTTTCAATAATATCCGTTAAATTGGGTCCAGAAATCAATATATTGGTGTCATCAACAAAATTTGTGATTGAATCATCATTTAAATAAAAGGTAATTTATATATATTATAAAAAGTAATGGTCCCACTATGGTTCCTTGTCCAATACCTACATCACTGTTACACATACATATCAGATTTTACATTATTTTCAACAATAACCTGTTGCTGTCTTCCCGAAAGAAATGATCGAATCCAAGCATTAGCATTACCTCTTATACAATACTTTTCAAGTTTGAACAAAAGTATATCATGATCTACACAGTCATATGCTTTACTCAGATCTATAAAAAGACCAAGTGACATGTTTTTATTCTCTAAGTTGTTTAAAATTACATTATATAGATATATAATATATATCATATAGATACAGATTTAGCTAGATATTCTTGGTAACTTTGTTTTCACGAAAGTGGCACAGCTCATTTATGTTTTTATCAGGGCCAAATCGAAAAAAATTATATGAGACCACAAGAATCTGCTGTTAAAATATTTTCACGAGTCATCATGTATAACCAAAACTATACCGTATCTTTTGATGAAAAAACAATCTATACTATCATTATTTTGATCTTATGCAGTTATATGAGCAAATATCTACATAATTATACTCTACCGGCCTTATTATTTAAAACAATCAAGTTTGCGACCGGCAACGTTGACATTCGGTGTACAGGGTGTGCAAAATTCGTTGTCTTCTGAGAGGATCTCGAGAACTATAAAAGCTAGAAGAAAACGGATGACACATTTCCGAGCTCATTTTCGGAGAAACAAAGAATGGTGAAAACAGCAGCCTCCTACGATACTTCGTTTTTGAGTTTGACAAGTTCGTTAAGTTACATAACTTTTTTGTTCCTGAAGATACAAATCTGAAACTTGAACCTTCTACAGAATCTTTTTCACGTACAATCCACTGATGAACTCAAAATAGTATTTCATTTCGAATCATTATGTCAACTTTCATTTTTTCAAATGCAAATTTTTTATTTTTTTATTTTTGAATTGGAAAAAAAAACTTTCGTCAGTAGATTCTACGTATGAGAGAGCCTAAGAAGGTTCAAGTTTCAAATCTGTAACTTCAAAGACAAAAAAGTTATGAGAACTTTTCGGAATCGTCAAAATCTCAGTTTTTGTTTATAACTCGAAATCTAAAAATGATAGGCCGATTCTGTTTTCAGATTTGGATTAGACACGATAAAAGAGAATGTGTCATACGTTTTCCTCTACCTGCTATAGTTCTCGAGATCCCCTCAGTAAACAACGAATTTTGCCCAGCCTGTACAGGCTGATTCACCGTGTGCATATTAGCAATTTTCTTCCGTAGCAAAAATATATATATATATTCAAAAACTGATCTCTTGTTGTTTCCATACAAATAACTGGATCAGGAATTCTTTCAATCAGTTTGTATAAACGTTATAATGTTCATCAAAGATTTCCGAATTCATTTACTTTCTGACATAAATTCACATTCCGACAAATACGTATATATACTGAGAGAGTTTTACGAAGAACGGACAACGTAATGCTGATTTCAAACCCAAAAATGTTTCGACCAGCGTCATAACCTCACATTATTGTACTACACAGCGTGGAATTGGTCAAATTTAATGATAATTTCCGTGAAAAACACGTCCCTGTTGACTTGCATTTCCACAAACTCAATTATTGGCTTTCCAGGTAAATCTCTCGTAGTTATTATGACTTTCCAGTTCGCTTATTTCATACTCAGAACTGAGATATCCAATTGTAATTGATCCTTTGAATTCCCAGAATAACGAGAGCAAATTCAATGGAAATTTGTTGATAGTCGTATAACTAAACATGCATGAAAGTTTTCATTGGAAATGTTTTGATTCAGAATGCTATTCGAAGTTCGGCTCGGACGATCTAGGAAGCATTGTCAGGTATAATTTTAACTGTACGTTGATAATTAATAATATATTATCGAAGAAGTAGGTATATCGTTTTCTCACATTGAAATAATAATTCTTACGATCAGTATACGAGGATGTATAGACCAGTTCCATGCAAAAAAAAATATTGCGTTACCATAGCAACGAACAATAACTCATTAGGAGTGTCAGTGTGAAGTTTGAGGTCAAAAAAGTAAACCAGAGTTACGCAATGAATTAAAAGAAAGAAGATGTCCACCGAAATTGTGAAAATCGAAAAATTGGAGTATCGATCCATCCTCAAGTACCTGTATTCAAAAGGGTTAAGAGGTAAGCAGATTTACGAAGATATGCTTAATACCCTTGGTGATCAATGTCCTTCGTATGCGACCATGAAAAATTGGACTGGAAGCTTCAAAAGAGGTGAATTTTCCATTGAAGATGATGACCGATCGGGAAGGCCAGATTCTGTGTCAGTCCCCGAAAATATCGATGCAGTTCATGACATGATTTTATCAGACCGTCGAATTGGGCTAAAACGGATATCTGAAGCACTGAATATTTTATACGAACGCGTTCATCATATAGTTCACGTCAATTTGGACATGAGAAAAATTGCTGCAAAATGGATCCCCAAATGTTTGAATATGGACCAAAAGCGTGCAAGGGTTGAAGCATCGCGTTCAATCTGTGCTCGATTTGAAAACGATGTAGATTTCTTAAGCCGATTTGTTACTATGGATGAGACTTGGGTTCATTTCTACGATCCAGAAACAAAGCGGCAATCTATGGAATGGCGACACTCTGGTTCTCCAAGACCTGAGAAGTTTCGTGTCCAAAAATCTGCTGGAAAAGTTCTTGCTTCAGTTTTTTGGGATTGCCGTGGAGTAATCATGATTGATTTTTTGGATAAGGGTAGAACGATAACCGTATACTATTCGACATTACTGACCACTCTATGGGAAAAAATTAGAGAAAAGACGCGGAAAGCTATCCAAAGGTGTTTTGTTTTTGATTTAGGGTTTGAATTACTAGAACACTCCCCTTATTTACCAGATTTGGCTCCATCCGACTATCATCTCTTTCCCAAACTGAAAAAAAAAGTTTAAATAAAAAAAAATAAAATAATTTATTGATCCCTTTAGACATAACATTGATGTATGGGATAGGTCAACACTTCTACATATAACATCAGTTAATCCTACAAATAATACTCATAGGTATTTAAATAAGCATAAGTATACTTGTGTATACAAACAAATTAAATGTATAAAACATAACGATAATAATAAAAAAAAAATAATAATTTATTGATCCCTTTAGACATAACATTGATGTATGGGATAGGTCAACACTTCTACATATAACATCAGTTAATCCTACAAATAATACTCATAGGTATTTAAATAAGCATAAGTATACTTGTGTATACAAACAAATAAAATGTATAAAACATAACGACCCGATAAATGAACAAAAATATACGAAAGAACTGATAACACACAAAATTATAGGGAAAAATCTAAATTAATTCAATAGTTTTATCACTCAGGTATTCCGCAACACTGTAATTAGCTTTCCTTAAAAGAAGTTTTTTAATTTTATTTTTGAAAGAAACTTGATTGATGTTTTTGAAGACAGATGGAAGATGGTTATAAAGTAATAATCCTTGATATAAGGCAGAGGATTCAAATTTTGCTGTCCTGTGTGTTGGTATACTCAGCTGATCAGAGTGCCTAGTTGGATAGTTGTGAAAAAATGAGTTCTTCTTCAGTGAATTTAAAGGTCGTAAATTTTCTTCCAACGAGAAGGTTATAATAGCTGTGGATGTCTGGTTTGCACAAGAAGAAGAAAAATTTTTTTTGAAGGTCTAAAGACGTTGCAGTTCGCTGTAACAAATGTATCCCATTGAGAGGAGAATATGTTGAGTAATGAAATATTTTGTCATTGAAATTTTGTTTGGTTCTGTAGTATGCTGAAAATCTTTCAATATATCCTCGTATGTCCTATGAATAAAAAAAAGCTATAATAACTACATAATTGAAACATTGGGAATGGTGATGATTTTTGAGAAAACCTAATCAGGTGAAATATTAAGAGACATCGAATCAGCTATCTTACGATGCGAAGATATACTGGGTGTGTCATTTGAAATAAGAAAGTGTTTCCGGTATAACTGGAAGCGTGGGAGTTCAAACCTTTTCTTATAAGCATTACAAATCGCGAAGAGTCGTTTTCATGCATAAAAATGTTAAAGGGTAAATTGAATTCTGTCATGTCTCATGCACCGAATGCCAACGATGAGATAACCATGGAAAGGCATGCAAAATGACTTCTGTCATTGTATATGAATTAATCAAGAAACAAATTCGATCTGTTTCGTAAAATGGATATATTTATGCAGCGTGTTTCCTAATTGAATGTCAATATTCATGGGGGTAATTTTTGTGCCCATTTTGAAAAAAAAACTTCATATGAACATATGTCCTAAACGTCTTACGTTTTGAGATACAGGGAGGTGAAGTTTTCAATAATGAATAATTTATTAATATTTCTAATACCACTTCAGATATTTTAATGAAATTTATCATACACGTACTAAGAAAATAGAATCTACGTATGTCTCTCCATGGTGATATTGTCATATGTACATACAGGGTGTTTCATCAT
This sequence comes from Coccinella septempunctata, assembly GCF_907165205.1. NCBI lineage: Eukaryota > Metazoa > Arthropoda > Insecta > Coleoptera > Coccinellidae > Coccinella > Coccinella septempunctata. The sequence goes on along the minus strand of NC_058190.1, from coordinate 2,974,549 downwards.
AAACTGGACAAACTCATATGACGTGTAGAGAACATCGGGAGAATCATTTTTTTCTTATGAAATATTTCCCGTTTTCGAAGCATAAGGGAGATACACGGTGTTTAATGTCATTTTCGAGCGTTATTATATTGAGTGTGGTCGGTTATGTATAAGACTGGAAGTAATGGTTTCTTGTCATATCGTAGTATTTTTGGATGCTTCATTCAGAAATGGTGTAGAGCACCGAAAAAAAAATTACAAAATGGCGGAAAACCTGCAATGTTTGTGATTTTTTTTTTCGGTTGCCAAATTGATTTTCATTTCCTAAATTAACACAATTTTTAAAGGATATCTGTGAAAAATTTTTTTCAGAAATCGAACACAACTTTTTTTTTACATGTCTACAGCGAAAAAAAAATTTCACTCGAAATTGATGAAATTTTTCACGATTGTACTTACTTTCATACCTAACACGAATATCAAAACAGAATCGAAAAATATCAAACGGTTTCGTTTTTACAGCCATTCAAATGTCCCGTTCGAATATCTGAAATAATAAAAAAACATGACACAGCTTGTGTTCTTAGGCCCATAATTTTTGAATTTGTATGTCGAAACATTTCAGATTGCAAAATGAATTTAAAAAAAATCAGTGAAACTTCATTGAGAGTCGAACTCCCTGCTCTGAGTTAAGTACCTATTAAAATAAATGTGGAATCTGAATTGAGACTGTTCAAAGGTTTTTAATTTTCGTTGCCAAGCAATGGCAGCTCATAGAATTTGACAGAGTATTTGAATTTAACTGAATATAATATTGCAACTATCTTGAAACCAATTTATGCAGTTTGAGTAGAAATTGGCGGTTAATACTTCCCAGATATTAATGGCATGGCATTATTGCGGAAATTTCTACGAATAATTCCACAATTTCACAAACGCAACAAAAAAAACCTATTAGTATAAAATTTATACATAATTCGTTCTCAAAAATATTGCCATTTTTCAGGATACACTTTCTCGCCCTTTTCGCCACACTATCCACCGCTGAACGAACCATTTCCGGGTTTCGGCGAATCTCTTCGGCGGCTGATTCGATTCTTTGAATCAGTTCTTCTCTCGAAGTCACTGGAGCTCGCTTATCATAAACAAGACTCTTCATATGACCCCAGAAATAAAAATCCATAGGTGTAAGATCTGGAGAACGAGGAGGCCATGCGACAGGTCCCAATCGGCCGATCCATCGGCGAGTCTAAAAAATCTCGTACACTCCTCACTGTGTGATCAGGGCAACTATCATGCTGGTACCATATTCCTTGAAAGTGACTCAAAGGAATATCTTCCAATAGATCGGGCAGAGTTTCCCTCAAAAATTGATTATAGCCATTTCCAGTCAATGTTTCAGGAAGAATGTACGGTCCTATAATGAATCCATCCTTCATTCCCGCCCAAACATTGACAGAAAATCTCTTCTGGCTATTTTTTGCTACTGTTGCATGTGGATTTTCCCTTTGCCATATTATATTATTTTTTTTTTGTTGAAGAAACCATCTCTGTGGAATGTTGCTTCATCCGTAAACAGTATGAGACGTAGGAAATTCCTATTCTCACGTGTCCTTCTTAAAATAAATTCACAGAATTCTTTCCTCTTCTCAAAATCACCTTCTTGTAAGGTTTGACATGAATGGAAATGGTACGGATGGTAGCGATTTCTTTTCAAAACTCTCCATACAGTGGATTTACTCTTATTCACACTTGTATGATTTGTTAGAGTTCTCGTTGATACCATCGGATTTTCACTCACTAAATCCAGGATACGTTCTTCGTTATTTCGGATTGTTTCCTTCTTCTTGCGGTGAAGAATACCTTCTTCACGTAATTTACGCACTGTTTCTATGAAAGTTTTAAATTTAGGAACGTTTCGGCTTGGAAATCTGCGAGCGTAAATTTCCCTTGCTTTTCTCCCTGAGGAATTCGCTTCATAATAAGCCTGAACCATAGCATTTTTTTCTAAAAGTGAATATTTCATTTTCGTTTGCATACAAATCGTTTCAATATACTCGAATTATTCAGTAAAATTCAAATACCCTGTCAAATTCTATCAGCTACTGTTGCTCGGCAACGAAAATTAATATGTATACTCAGAACCTTAGAACAGACTCATATTTCACATTAATACTTAACTCAGAGTAGGGAGTTCGACTCTCAATGAAGTTTCACTGATTTTTTTAAATTCATTTTGCAATCTGGAATGTTTCGACATACAAATTCAAAAATTATGGGCCTAAGAACACAAGCTGTGTCATGTTTTTTTATTATTTCAGATATTCGAACGGGACATTTGAATGGCTGTAAAAACGAAACCGTTTGATATTTTTCGATTCTGTTTTGATATTCGTGTTAGGTATGAAAGTAAGTACAATCGTGAAAAATTTCATCAATTTCGAGTGAAATTTTTTTTTCGCTGTAGACATGTAAAAAAAAAGTTGTGTTCGATTTCTGAAAAAATTTCTTCACAGATATCCTTTAAAAATTGTGTTAATTTAGGAAATGAAAATCAATTTGGCAACCGAAAAAAAAAATCACGAACATTGCAGGTTTTCCGCCATTTTGTAATTTTTTTTTCGGTGCTCTACACCATTTCTGAATGAAGCATCCAAAAATACTACGATATGACAAGAAACCATTACTTCCAGTCTTATACATAACCGACCACACTCAATATAATAACGCTCGAAAATGACATTAAACACCGTGTATCTCCCTTATGCTTCGAAAACGGGAAATATTTCATAAGAAAAAAATGATTCTCCCGATGTTCTCTACACGTCATATGAGTTTGTCCAGTTTATGATGAAACACCCTGTATGTATTAATGATATTGTTATGATCATGCAGAGAAGCGGTTTTTATTTTTTTAAGCGGAAACCGTGAATCGGATTGAAAAAAGTCAAGTGATCAACTTTTGTAAGAAATGATTGGGAATTCCAAAAATAATTTTTATTTCATGAAAAATCGGTGGCCTACCATCTATGTCTGCCAAAATAGGTAGGTCAAATTACATACGAACGCCACTGGTGAAAATTAAAAAAAAAGTGATATATTAAAAAATGCCTCTTGATTCATAGAACATGTATGACAAATTTCATTAAACTATCTGAAGTAGTATTTGTAGATATTAATAATAAATGATTTATTTTTGTAAACCTTACCACCCTGTATCTCAAAAGGTATGACGTTTAGGACATGTGTTCATATGAAGTTTTTTTCTTAAAATGGGCTCAAAAATCATCCCCATAAATACTGACATTCAATTGAGAAACACCCTGTATATTTCAAGCGCTTGTAGAAGAAATATTGTTCCTAAATCTTGCAGAAAGTGTCTTGACATTACTCAACGGCAGTTTTGTGCGGCAAGTACCACTTTCCGCACAGAAAAATAACCATAGGGAGAAAGCGCAATCAACTGAAGAAGAAAACTCAACATTCAAATTCTCAGCAATTTGCCATCGTCAGATCCACTAAATGGAGAACGTTCCACCGAAGAAAAGCAGATGCTGACCATGGTTTCGGTCTCATTCGACCTCGTCAGAGCAACATAGCTTCTTCTCCTATGAAAAAACGTTTGGAATTGTTTTTGATGAGTTTCATAGTCTACTGAAAAATGATCAGCAATCATTGAAAACACTTTGTATTTTTATTAAGGAGTAGGTAACTAGTAAATTGAAAGGGGTGCAGCTCCCCACCTCAGATGCCAATACCAGCATAATTTTCAAGCAAGGATAAAATTTCATTGAGCCTACCAGCCACTCCTTTCCATAAAATACACGGCTCTGCCAAAGGTGGCAGCAACTTCAGGGTTGTGCTTAACAGTCATGCTGCGATGACAATATACCTGCCCACCCTAAGTCAACGACTCCGTGGCGCAACGGTAGCGCGTCTGACTCCAGATCAGAAGGTTGCGTGTTCAAATCACGTCGGGGTCATATAACTTTTTATGGAAGCATGAGTAAGGATATTTGAAACAGAATCGGTGGTGAAAAGAAGGACATTGTATTGTCAAAAGATATCATACTCACAATAACGAGTGAAAAAGTCGTGCAGAAATTCAAAACGATTCACAATATACAAAATTCTATAAAAATAATACAACGTGCGTTCACAAAAATTTGTCGTCCAGTAAGCTATGGAATTGTGTACGTCGATATTCCGTGTCTAAGCGCTTGTGATGTACCATTTTCCAGGTGAAACTGTCAAGCGTTTTGAATTGTTGTATTAAAATTATCAGCAAATTATGAAGATGGTTTTAACGGATTTGCAAAAAGCATTTGCGGAGACTGGGTACGGTTTATTTATTTATTTATTTACATATATGTACATATGACAGAAACATCCGGTTGAAACCCTTTTGCGTTTATCGTCCATAGCATCGGGTATTCCCCCAAAACAATGTATTGGGTCAATTGAAACACATGGAAATGATGCATAATTGAATAAATCAACATATTCTTTTGATCATTATAAGCTAGTATATTTAAGGTAAAAAAATACTTTTAATAAAATCCAAAACATTTTTTATATAAACACGCATCATTTTGATACGTAGATGAATGATCAAAAAAACAACAATTTCAAAAAAAACTTTAGGACAGATATAAAATGAATTAAGAAAAAAATGAAAAATATATGAGAATTAATTATCATACGAAAATACTCATGTGGACAGCGGTTTGAGTTCATTTGGAATCAATATAACTATAGGATTTCCTTCTCTGCACTCCTCATGAGCTCACATTTTTCATACCTGCATTGTGATCGTTGTATCTTCTGATGATAATAATGACGATTCATGTTGGCCTGTTAAAATTAATTTTAGTCTTTCTTTCATCTAATTCATTCTTAGCTTTGATTAGTTTCAATTCGTATTAGCAAAGCTAAAATATACAGGGTGTCCGGGGAATAACTGTACATACTCTCACCAGAGATAGAGTTGGACTAGCTGGTTACGGATTGAGTATAAAAAATTAATTTCTGGATTTCCCTAGAAAGCTAGAGGGTGATTTTCCAACTTCATGGAAATACTTAGACCATCATAAAATCCAAACTTATTAACGGATATTATTGAAACTTGGGAGGTTATTGACAAATGCTAAGGTCAAGTCAGAAAGATATCAATTATTTCATTATTTCAGGGCCGGACTCATTAATCTTCATTTAAAGTGTTCAGGGTAAAAAAAACACTTTGTATTTCGAATTACAAATAATTGATTCGTTTTTAGAAAGAAGCTGAATTATGCTCCAATTTTTGGTATCACTCAAAGTTGTCACATCAACAATTATTTTTTTATGAATTTTTGAATTTGGAATAAGTTCAAAAAATTTAATTTTTCATCATGAAGAGAACTGAAAATCTCATGTTTGAATTTAAAACGCGAATGTATTAGTAGAAAATTCAGTTCAGCGCTTTAATAAGCACTTCAATAACGAAACAATAACAAATGAAAAAAACTAAAATAAAGAGTAAAGAGTACCTAATAAAAATAAAAATAGGAACGAATGAATTGCTGACTCAACAATATTTCAAAAGTGGTTCGAAATGAAAACCATTAGCTTGTATACATTTCTCTTGCCGAATTTTCAAATTGGATACAGCCTTCCGAATCATATCGCCATTATTTCTTAAAATATCGCAACAGTTGATTATTTTGTTCATCAGCTGTTCTCTTGACTGGAAGAAGTGTAACTTTGGTCTATATCATTGTTGTCGAATACCCGGTATACGTAAGAATAATTTTGAAATATGCTTCTGTATACCCTATACACATCACCATTTTTTTTTTCAAAATACCTTCATTTACTCCCTCAAAGTGAAATCCGCGTCTGGGGTGGCCACCCAGTATATCAACAAATTATTATAGTCTTCTTCACCTTCAGTGAAGTGAAGAATATTTATTATTTATTTTCGACCTGCACAAGATGACTATGTCCTGTTCAGGTGAATAAATTGCAATTTTCGAACTTTATTCAAATTGAGAAATTCATAAAAAAATAATTGTTGATGTGACAACTTTGAGCGGTACCAAAAATTGAAGCATAATTTAGCTTCTTTCTATACAGCGAATCAATTATTTGTAATTCGAAATACAAAGTGTTTTTTTTACCCTGAACACTTTAAATGAAGATTAATGAGTCCGGCCCTGGAATAATGGAATGATTGATATCTTTCTAACTCAACCTTTGCATGTGTCAATAACCTACTAAGTTTCAATAATATCCGTCAATAAGTTTGGATTTTATGATGGTCTAAGCATTTCCATGAAGTTGGAAAATCACCCTGTAGCTTTCTAGGGAAATCCAGAAATTAATTTTGTATAGTCAATCCGTAATCAGCTAGTCCCACTCTATCTCTGGTTAGAGTATGTACAGTTATTCCCCGGACACCCTGTATATTCATATGATATAATACACCCCAACATTGAAACTAGAATGGTATAAGGATAATAAGCAACCTGCAGGTTGCTGAGGACTGATTTTTTTCTTGATAGTGACAATAATTTTTTTTCTTTCTCTTTCTTATCCGGGACACCCTTTATTATCAAAAAAGCCAATTACCATAAAATAGTGTAGGGTGAGATAATAATAGGCTGTATTCAATCCTTAATTTTTGCAGTGCGAGATGCCCTTCAATATGGAATATTTCAGCTTATTTCGTGAACAATTACAATCCACTACACTCACGGGGAGAAAGGGTTTTTTTACTGAGGTTTTTCCCTAAGCTCTTGTATCATACACCAATTTGTATGGTACCCCGTTACGCTAACCTCTGCTAAAACTGTATCTCATACACATGCTATAATTATTGTTTGGTGTTCAAGATTGTAATGCTCTATATCAAAAGAATATATATATATATATATATTCAATCCTTCAAAGTCGGTTCTTTTGGATTTTTCAAGGACCAAAAGAGGGCAGTCGTGCAGTACTTATATACAATAAATTCATGTTCTAATAGAGTGGTGCTTTTTTCCATATTTTTCTTCTCAGAGGGTCGAGTATTTCGAGGATAGTAAAAATTTCTCCAAGGCTCGATACCACCGGTTGGAAATAATGAACCAAAATGAGTCGGCTATAAATCATCCCAACCTCCTTTCCACCGAACAATATTGATCGTCCATAGTTCTCCTTTCGTGAGAAGCAATCCTGATTGCTTTACCGGTTGGTGATTTGTCGAAGGTGAAAAAGTAGAGGTGACGAATTATTGACAAGAAGTTGAATTCTATCTTCCACTGGAATTCGGACGTCCTTAATCTTTCGTAGATAATATATCGAACAAGAAGATTTATACGGTTAACATCCTCGAAATATTTTACGACTAATTGGAACGTTAATTGCTACGTAATAGATGTGGGGCGTGCTGAACTGTATGCATTATGTTTTATTGTCTAACGATGTTGATAATGCATTGGTGAAACCAGCAACTTAAAATGTTACTTAGATAATGAGTATCATGAGTTGTATTACTCAGTTTCGAATTCGTCATGTCAAAAAACACTTCTATGTTATAGTAGTTTATTAATTTGAATACACAGGGTGTCCCACGATGGGTGGCTTTTTAGAAGTTTAAGAATTGTTCTGAAAATTTGGGTTCTAGCTAGGGTTCACGCTTCTGTTGCCCCTTATACGAAAAAATACTACAAACTTCGTTATTTCCAATGAGACAACCAATATATTTTAAATTTTTTCGCTTCTCTAAACCGATCTTAGCATTTTTGTCTTGTTCTTCTCTATCCCTATTCCTGATATTTTCCGAGATATTAATATTGGAGTTTTCCGAAAGGACCTAATTTGGAAATATATTTTATTTTTGTTCACGAAGTAATGAAAATCTTTATGATTATTATTATTATTTTATATTTGCAATGAAAAAATATTTGACTCAGCTGTATAATGAAATTTCTCTAGGTTGTCAAATAATTTTACTGATTACTTTTGTCAGTATCTGTTTTTAAGATCAAACTATGTTTAAGGTAGGTATGTCATATAAAGAAGATTTTTAATTTTCGAAAAAGTGAAAACACCAGATGAGAAAATAGGGACCATTTGTGAAATAAGAAAGGAAGAATGCTTATATGCTCTGTTCAACACGCGCTATATATGGTGTCTCAAAATTAACGAGAAGAACTGCGAATAAAGCTTCAGTACTTCAAAATGCAACGAAAGGATCCTCTGTTATGGAGTCATGTGTGCAGATGCTCCGTTGAAGAGTTACGTTGCATTAAAAATGACCACTTGCTTTTGGATGTATTCAATTGTTTCAGAGGAGCGGAGATAAACCAATAAAAGTTTGCAGTGATGTTTTCCAAATTGAGATGCACATAGAACACAATATTCCATCTATCCTCATAGTATCAGAGGCGTGAAATCAAAAACCATCTTTGATTTTTCACCATAACTTTTCATTCAGGCTCATCTGTATTGACAGAATTGATTCAATCTCCCCGGAATCTAATACAGGGTGTCCCAAAACTAGTGAATCAAACGTCACACCACGATAGAGTATATCAAAAACTATCGAATGACACCAACATTAGTTGAGCGAAAATGTACCGTTTCTGAAAAAACCTAACCTAAAGTTGCCGATTTTCGAACTATTTCAATCACAAGGCCAATTTGTGATTAAGGATAGCGTTTTTCTCCCATATTATCACCCCTATAGAGGGGGTTTATTCTGAGTAATAAAAATTATGTAGAAAAAACAAACTCAAAATAATTTCAATTAGGGAAGATAAAACAATAATCTTAGTTCAATATACACTGCGCAAAAAAATTAACGCACATTCTGAAAATATCAATTTTATTGAAAGTTAATTCTACATTGACTTCATAACTTACTTTTTATGTTCTCTCGGGAAGGTTTTGAACGAAACAAGACACATTAAATGGAAGAAAAATTCAGGATTTCACCAAATCTTATGTGAAAGAAGAGAAATGAACAATTTTCGAATTACTGAAATGCTGATAAGATAATACTTGGTATTTCCACGCCTTGCGTTAATTACAGCTCGGCAACGACGGTTCATACACAAAATGAGTGATCTTGAAATGTTCTGATCCAATCCTTCCCAGATTTCTCCGAGTTGGATTCCTAAGTCATTAAGAGTAGCTGGATGATTTTCTGAACTTCTCAGCCTTCTATTGAGGTTGTCCCAAACCTGCTCAGTCGGATTGTGATCTGGACTTCAAGCTGGCCATTCCATTCGAGAGACTTCAACCTCTTCAAGGTACTCCTGAACGATGCGCGCACGATGGGGTCTGGCATTATCGTCCATAAAAATGAAATTTTCACCAATGTATGCGGCAAATGGCACTACATGCTCTTCAAGAATGTTCCTTATATACTTATCAGCATTCATAGCTCCATTATCAACGACCACTAGGTCTGTGCGAGCAGTCAAAGATATTCCACCCCATACCATAATCGATCCTCCCCCGAAACCATTAATGTTCAGAAAATTGCACAGAGCATATCTTTCATGTGGACGTCTGTATACAAGGGAACGTCGATCACAATGGTAGAGGCAGAATCTAGACTCATCTGTGAAGAGAACTCTTTCCCAATCGGCCTCTTCCCAATGGATATGCTCTCTCGCAAAATCCAAACGCGTCCTTCGATGGGCTGGGGTAAGAGCTGGGCCTCTTGCCGCGATTCGAGGCCTTAAATCATATTCTCTGAGGCGATTTCTTATTGTCTGAGTGCTAATTTGCACCTCATGAGTTTGCCCAAGCTGAATTTGAAGGAGGCGAGCGGTTGCAAACCGTTATCTCAACGAAGAAACTCTCAAGTAACGTTCTTGAATGGCAGTTGTTACCCGTGGTCTACCCTGTCCTGGTCTTCGGACGTTCATACCTGTCTCCCTGAATCGCTGCAACATTCTGGACACACTTGTATGGGAAACTCCAAACCTTTCTGCAATTCTTGTGTATGTCCACCCTTCTTCTCGCAAAACTACCGCTTTGGCACATACCTTGGGTCAAATTGCGTGTTCCGCGTTGCATAGCGATTGAGTGTAGAAAATCGAACGAAAGAAGAACTATTGATCACTAGAATTGATCGAGAACAACTGATTTTAGAATGGAGCCAACACATTCAAAATCTGATAATATCATCTTTTTTTATTCCTGCTGGGAAAAAACATCTGTATTGAAGAAAACCGTTGAAAGTGGATAACATATGCATGCATAATTATTCTCGAAAAAATAATTATCATTGAGAACACCTTCAGTTGTAGAATGAATTTGAGATTTCCATAATGTGCGTTAATTTTTTTGCGCAGGGTAATTTAAAATCGATATCCTTTTTCACAAACTGGCCCTGTGATTAAGAAAAATAGTTCGAAAATCGTTAAATTAGGTGTTTTAATGAAATTCTGATTATTTTGGAAACGGTACATTTTCGTTGAACTAATGTTCACTAGTTTTGGGACACCCTGTATATTGCTTAGTGACGAACAGCCAGACGAAAAGCGAATCAGTACGAAAAGTGAATCAGGACGAAAAGTACTCGCCTTCAAAAAGAGTCGACATTTCGTTCCGAAATAAGTACGTAAAATTAGATTTTTTGTTCAGGTCGAAGAAAAAATATGTAGGTATTCAAATGACTGCGTCCGTAAAAAAATGAATTAGATTTTTGGTCTGTTTTTGAAAATCACATCGTCATATTCCTTTCTTAAAGAATTTTTGGCTTAATTTGTGTAGAAATCAAGGAACTGAATCATCAATAATATGCTGATGGTCAAACTGAAATTCGAAATTACAAAAAGTAAGATCAAAGCGGCTTTTGGTTGCTTGTTCGAAAACTGAGCAAAGGACATGTTTTATTTTTTACGGTAATACTATCATTTGATATCCTGTGTTCGAAAAAAATTGATCAAATAAATGAAAAACTATACTTCGAAATCTATATCATTTAATGAAGCCGTTTGTCGAATAGAACTGAAAATAACATTTGTTATGGATTTTCAGCAGCCTGTATCTTTGAAAACGAGCCGATTCGAAAAAAATAGTAAGGAAAAAAAGTATTTCTTTTGACCTCAAGAATCTACTGTTGAAATATCTGTACGAGTCAAAGATGCAGAATGATATTCTGAATGCTTATGACTGAAATGATCGATTGAAAATAAATTGACGTTTATCTGTAAATCAAGCGTTGATTCACCGATCAAGTATTATGAAACCAGGGATTAGTCTGAAAAGTTGAATTAAAAAAGGAACAAAATATTTCAAAAGGTCGAAAACTTGACCAATCCACACTCAAGTCTTTCACACACGTTGTGTAAAAAAGTCACTCCTACCTGATTTTATGTACGCGTAATCCATTTAAAATTAATACTTGTCTGAACTTCTTCAGGCTACATTGCATTGAAATTACTCTAGTTGTAGAAGTATTATAGATGTAAATAAGTGACTCCTATGCTATTTATACATATAAAACAAACACAAAAAAAACTTCACTAGTTATTCAACGAAGGTCATCATCGATGAAAAATAATTATGAGGTTTCAATCGACTATGCAAATCAATCTGGTTCGAGAGAATGTTCTCTCGACTCTTCACTTCCTGAGGAATTTATCTGGGTCAATTTGTAATATCATTATGCGTCTCATTCTTCTATGAGGGACACTGAAACACATTATAATTGACGAAAAAATGATGTTATTAATCAGCGAGACGTCTATAAGCTGAACAAATTAATTGAACAACAGCCTTATTGCATGAACTCGTGTGAAGAAGTGACGATTGGTTTAAGCAAATGTGCAGCGAGACATCTTATATTTTAATTGTTTTATGCATCGGATGAGCTATATTCCAATATCAGAATGAATATTTAGGTGATATGAATTTGAAAAACATATTCAAAATTGGGGTTTCACAAATAATTGCATTTTTTTACAAAATATATCCTAATTAGTGTTGGTGAAAAGTAAAGAAATTTAGAGCACACTTTTTCACAACATTTGTTGTAGAATGGAAATAATGTATTGATAAATGTTTCAGCGTCTTCAGGAGCAAAGATCCGAATGTTATTGTAGATTGTAGATTATCAATTTCTTCAGTTCTGTTTCTCAAAGTATAAGCTATATCCTTGGAACTGGTTATCAAAAAAGTGTCGAAATATCGAATAGTTTAACGGAAGAGCATTTAAGAGAGATATTCAACATACAGGATTTTTGTCTTCAATTGGTGACTTTGGTTTCATCCATGACATTGATCTTCAAAGTCAAATGCGTTTTTAACCCAGTTTATACCATATAAATTATGTAACACTTTATGATATAGCTATATATATATATTCTTTTGAATGTCAGCAAAACATTTTTAGTTATCAAACAATATAGCATATGTATGAGTTTTAGCAAAGGTTAGTGTAACGGGGTACCATACAATTTGAAGTATGATACAAGAGCTTAGGGAAAAACCTCAGTAAAAAAACCCTGTCTCCCCGTGAGAAGTGTAGTGATGACAAGTTTGTTTACAGAATAAGCTTTTAATACTGAAGGGCTTCCTTTCCATTGACATACAAATTTCTTTATCCTCTTTCCATTTCGAAATAATATCTGAAACAAAGAAACAGAGCAGAAAACGAGAAAAAAAGTGAATAAAGCCTTCATCCAAACTTATTCCAAGATTATATGATGACCGAAGAAAAAAATAAATAATCATAGCTAATTTGATTTCATCTACTACCAAAATTAGCAATAATGAAATTGACTTCACTAAAAAATTTCTCAGGGATAATTAATACCCGAAAGATTTTATTGAAGAAACGGTATCAAATTTTAAAAGAAAAATGTCTAACCAAAATCATAATAATGATCAGTAACAACGAACAAACCGTCAAGAACAACCAAATTTATCGAAAGAAATATCTTTTATTAATGGTCTTTCAGAAAAAAATGAAAAGAATCGGTTTCAAATTCAACATAAGAACTATTTCTAAAACGCAAAAAGATTTATTAACATATATACTTACAAAAACTGAACCTTTGAATAAAAAAACGAAGATAAAAAAATTGTATTAACAACATTCCCTGTATTGGTGGTAAAACTAATACAGGTGAAACATCTAGATCTCTAGAAATAAGAAAACGCGAACATAAAAATAATATTAAAAATAGAGACACTAATAGACCACAGATCGCAGATCATGTTTGTTCAAATATAGGAGACCACATGATGAATTGGAATAACACTAAAATTTTAATGACAGAACTGGGTCATTATAAACGAAAGATTAAAGAGTCCACGTGTATTTTGTGGATCAAAATAATAATTTGGACAATATATGCCAAAATAGATCATATTTGGATTAATTTACTGAAATAGACTCCGTAACGTTACTATACATAATTATAAATTGACATTTTTTTTTCAGTTCATTGTTAGTCAATTGTTGTTAATTTTTTAATTGATTTTGTTCCAGATATTGGGAGTGAAAACCCTAAAAAGTTTCAGAATATGCAGAATCCTTCCAGATTGAATTTCAATCGATATCTGAATGGAGAATAGCTTTTCACATATTTAATGCATTCTTTTTCGAATACAAGACGTGGTTATCACCTAACCCACGTCTTCCATTTTTCTCATGATGACCATTTCGTAACATAAAAATACCAAAAATTCAAAAATCCCAACTCTTGAAACTGAGTCGGACGCTATTCAATGAATATTTAAACGTTTGAAAAATAAAAGTAGTCGTCATATTTTCTCGTATAATGCGCTGTTTTTGAGTAATTTAACGTTCAAAAATCAAAAAGTAGCTGAGAAATTTGAAAAATTGGGTACTTTGGCTGAATACAACTCTGTTTAAAAGGTCCACAGATAGGTGTAGTATCACAGATTCAGCTAGTCTGAAATTGATTTTGTATTTCCAGGGGTGGCACGGCTCATTATGAAAATTGAAATGGCTAATTCTTTTCATCAGGGGTGAATCGGAAAAATTGTATAGGAAAAAAGTGTTTATTTTGATCTCAAGAATCAACTGTTGAAATAAAATATTTGTACCAGTCAAAGACTCACCCTGTGTATATTTCTGAAAAAGTAATTTTTTTGGAATGGTATAAGAAAAATAATGCATGCGTATTTAAAAAAAAGTGTTTTGTTTTGACAATTAGCAAGAGATAAGAAAAGGTGAATATAGTGTCGTATTCCCAGTGAAAAACTGCCTGTAGAAAGTTTTTATCGTTTCAAGATGTTTTCGAAAATAAAGAAGGTATGACATATATTCAAAATGCCAAATGAGTATATCGTAAACCGGTTTCCAGTAAAGGACTTTTCACGAAAATCGATCCCAGGACTTCTCCCAACGTTTTGACCTATGTAGTCTAGAAGGACCAGAAACAGCCACAATCAAGCAATTTGGGATACCCTGTAATTATTTAATTTTTCGCGAAAAAACGGACAGTAGGTACCAGTGAAGTAAGCTCCCAGTGGAATATGGTGTTTTTTCATCACTATGTTTGAGGCACAAACGAAAATTTTGGTGTTACAAGTAGTTACTAACGAATGTACGAAAAAGTGCCTGTAACGTCACATAGTTGGGGAGCCGACGATGCTAAATCGAGATTTACTCGATGCTTCATGGAGACCGAATGGATTTTGAAGATGTTAGAAAAAAAAAGTTCTATGCACTTTCAGCGGTGGGGAAAGCACTACAGGGTCTTAAAGATTTAAAAAAAATAAGGTGTACATTCTCGAGTGTGTCAGATTGAGATATTGTATATGCCCTACGTGTCTCTGATAATGCATTCATGTTAATCTGAGTTTGCGTGGTCTGGCTGGCCGTACGGAAGAGTTGAAAATGGCAAAAAAAAATTTTTCGAGCGTGTCAGATTTTCAGAGGATATGTTAATTGGACCCAAGGAACCTTATTTTCAAGGACTGACAATTCGGACGTGACACAAGCTCAAAGCGGTCCTTTGAAAATGCAAAAAAAAATCGTTACTTGTATATAACTTGTAGGTTAAGATTTTGTACTTTGTTTTCCTTGACGTTATCTCTTCACATAATGTATATGTTTATGAGAATAAATAAATCTATCTATCTATCTATAGGTACTCGAGCGTGTCAGATTTTCATACAGATGGTAAATCTTGGTCTTGCAGACTTGTTTACCTATTGATCTGACATTAATCAGGGGATGTTTTCTTAATCTGACAGTTTGAAGATGATAAAAATGAATTTCTTTGAAAATCTCCCTTTTTGTACCTCTAATCTTTTCTGTATTTAGAATGAAAGTTGTAGATAATAACGTTTTATACAACTTTTGTCTGAAGCAATTTTACATACCCTTAACCGTTTTCGAGTTAGATGGCGATAAGGTCAATGTAGAAATCCAGTCTTATGTACATGCATTGCCATATATCTCAAAAACGTTCAAACGTATAAAAAATTGCTTCGGACAAAATTTGTTGAAAATGTTATGCATTATAACTTTTATAATGAATGCGGAAAAGATTTGAAGCCCAGGAGAGGAGATCCTTCAAAAAAACTGATTTTTGTGTCCTTTATGGCAATTTTTTATTGTTTCGGCTTGCTGAAACTATCAGATTATATTTTTTCCGTTATTCTTGAATCATGAGCTTCAATATAATAAAAAAGCCAACGCGCTCGAGAATGATGTACAGGGTAAAATTCGTCTACTGAGAGGATCTCCAGAATTATAGCAGCGAGAAGAAAACTGATGACCCATTTCTGAATACATTTTCGGAGAAACAAAGAATGGTGACAACCGCAGCCTCCTACGATACTTCGTTTTCAAGTTCGACAATTTCTTGAAGTTTTCATAACTTATTTGCCTCTGAAGTTGCAAATATGAAACTTGAACCTTCTACAGGCACTTTTTTACGTTGAATCCACTGATGAGCTCAAAATATTTTTTCATTTCGAATCATTGGGTGAACTTGAATTTTTTCAAATGCAAACTTTTATTGAATTTGCTATTTTTCAATTGCAAAAAAATCTTTTGTCAGTAGATTCTAAGTATGAGAGCGCCTAAGAAGGTTCAAGTTTCAAATCTGCAACTTCAAAGGCAAAAAAGTAAAGAGAACTTTTCGGAATCGTCAAAATTTCAATTTTTGTTTATAACTCGAAATCTAAAAATGATAGGCCGATTCTGTTTTCAGATTTGGATTAGTCAAGAAAAGAGAATGTGTCATCCGTTTTCTTCTAGCTGCTATAGTTCTCGAGATCCCCTGAGTAGACAACGAATTTTGCCCAGCCTGTACACGTGACGTTTTTTTTCTGCAAGTTTGGCGCCTTCCCAAACATTTTCGTCATAATGGTCAGATTAGGAGAATATATACTTTTCAACATGTAATTAACCACATATATCTCGATCTGACACGCTCGAGTATGTACAGGGTGGGCAAATTTCGATGTTTTAGCACTACAGCTTTTGAACCAGAGGTGATAGACAAAATCTGATACCCCATTCTCGTTCTCTTTTTCTGAAAAACTAACAAGAGTAGTAGTCATTTTTGGCCACCTTCTTTTGTTTAGGAGTTATAAGCGAAAATTGGAAAAATGGCGATTTCGAAATAAATTTATATCTCCACTAATACTGATGATAGAGCTCTGAAATTGAAACATTATACAGGCACTTTTTTAAATAGAATCCAGTGGCGTGCTTGCCTTTTTAGCAGGATTTTTAATTACGAAGCTATGACCCAAAGTTATGTTTTTTTAAATGGGAACACTAGTTTTCTGTGCAATTTTTTGAAAGCTTAATTTTTACTGATTCCAAAAATATATAACATCATATGGTTTGTATCAATATAAATAATAGAAAATGGTCAAAAACACTTTTTCGCAATATTTCTATGGTTTCAACTTTTGACGAGCCAAGAAAAATAGAGTTTCCTATAACAAAAGCCGTTTCCTTCCGGCAATGTCATTCTTTTTATGCTTTTTACCAATTTTCACAAAATTTGAATCCAGATATATTTCATAAATTTTCATTATAATGAAAGGACTTATAGAAGGAGACAGTGGTAATCATACGATGCTATATTTTTCTATGCTCATCAAAAGTTGAAACCATAGAAATATTGAGAAACAAGGTTTTTGACCATTTTCTATTATTTATATTGATACAAACCATATGATGTTATATATTTTTGAAATCAGTAAAAATTAAGCTTTCAAAAAATTGCACAGAAAACTAGTGTTCCCATTTAAAAAAACATAACTTCGGGTCATAGCTTCGTAATTAAAAATCCTGCTGGAAAGGCGAGCACGCCACTGGATTCTACGTAAAAAAGTGCCTGTATAATGTTTCAATTTCAGAGCTCTATCATCAGTATTAGCGGAGATATAAATTCATTTCGATATCGCCATTTTTCCAATTTTTGCTTATAACTCGAAAACAAAAGAAAGTGGCTAAAAATCACTACTACTATTGTAAGTTTCTCAGAAAAAGAGAATGAGAATGGGTTATCAGATTTTGTCTATCTCCACTGGTTTAAAAGCTGTAGTGCTAAAACATCGAAATTTGCCCACCCTGTACAATGATCGTTTTTTACTATTCTGACAAGCTGTCCTGAACAATTAGCCCTACATACGGGTCTAATTTTTGGTAGAGGTTACTCTACAGGGTCCAAGGTATGTCCCCTTATATTACGCTCGAGTAAATCCCGAATTACCCTCTTGGGCTCCCCAACTAACACCGACACGATTACAACCTTATCATTTGTGATAAGAGCCGAACGCATAAACCCGGCATCGTTTTTCTTTCCGTTCCCGTTACCGAACTGCATTCCCTGCGTCCGACAGCCACCCCAAGGCAACCTCCTCACCTAGATCGGCCGCGTTCACCTTTGCATTGACCTCCGAGGCGGATTCGCGAGCTCTGCTCTGCTCCCGTTCTCGCCCGTGATACCCCCCTCGTCGCATGATCCGCCGAACGTGCGACATTGAAAGAAATTTGTGTGACCAGTCAATGAAATCCGGCCTCCGCACAAATGCCCAGTTTAATGACTGAACCGCACAATATGAACGTTGCAGCAGCAGCGTCGTCGACTGCCGGTAGTCCGCAATTTACGAACGGTAATTTAGTAAAACGAAATCGTTAAATCGTTCCACGGCCGATCTCTAGTCGTGCGAGGTGTTTTTTCGGCTTTTCCATCAGTTCGCGTTTAACGCGTCTGTGAGTGTCCGGCAGAACCCGCCGAAGGACTAACTGGATGTTTACGTTTCCGGATAACCTGTGGGATATTGTTATCTGACCGCCGATTTAGAGATTGCATGTGCGCTGCTGACGGTAAGCACTTTTTTCCCAATCATCAACACACGGACTCTTCCACCTTCGATAAATAATCGATTTGCGATGAATCGACAGAAATGATCTAACGCTTTTTGTTATGAAAGTCGTTATGTAGGTGCCCATTAAGCGAATTGCGAAATTAAACGTTGTTGTAACGAGGCAGACAGTCTTCCATCTGAATCGGGTAATTTTCGTGATGGACAAGGCTAGATTCCGCTGCAATTATATCCATGAATTCGATTAAATAATTCGCGTCACGGTTACCGAATCGATTATTTGCACGTATTCGAATTTTCCACGTAAAATGAGGATTCTAAAGCTCTTCACACCTAAGATCATCCGATCAATTAGTGGGTCAAATAGTTCAGGAAGTGTCGAATGATATTGTGGGTTCAATTGGGTGATTGGGTGACATTAGTCATCGGGCATTCTGAGCAGAGGGAAACAGGTCCCCACCGATGCAAGTTGTATGAACAGGATTTTGGATCTGTTAGAGATGTCTAACGAGATTGTTTGGCGATCTAGAAAACATATAACGTCGCCTAGTAGGCTGTGGAATTTTGAAGTTTAATGTGTGTCTGAATGTAAATCTTTGGTTGTATCACTTACTTATGACCTGAATGAAAATATGTAAACATTAATGACATAAACCCGAGCATAAACCGATAATGTAATTTTGTGTCTGAAGAAACTTGCTCAGATTAAGTTGAATGCACATTACAAAATGGTTTACTAGAACGTGCGTTAATGATTTTAACCAAAATACACCACCTTCATCTGTTGATGACAGGTATTTTGAAGAATCGAGGGTATAAACCACCGAAATAAACCACAAAAACGTCGCCATAGAGATCTAGGTTTTTATTGTTCCTTCAACTGATTTCAACATTCTTAATATTTATATTTCCTTCTTTGTACAACTCTTACAAATATTGAGGTCAGAAAAAACATTTTTTTCATGTATCATTTTTTCCGATTGGATTTTTTTCCCTGATGGAAAGATAGAGCCATTTTATGTTTTCATAATGAGCTGTGCCAACACTGGAAAAACAAAATCAGCTTCAGAATAACTAGGTAAATCTGTGACACTACACATCTGTGGATCTTAAACACAGCCAAAGTACCCAATTTTTCAAATTTCACGGATACTTTTTAATTTTTGAACATCAAATTACTCGAAAACGGCACATTATACAGGTTGTTTCATCGGTAAATGAATATAAGGTAACCTGAGCTAGAGCTACCCTATAGGCGAGTCCAAAAAACCCATAATAGATCTAATCAATTCCATAACCGAGATACAAGGTGCTTCACCTAAAATTTGAATTTCTCTTAACTTTTGAACCAACCAGTATAACCGGTTGATTTGTAACCAAAATAAGATGAAAACATTTCTCACTGCGCTTTCCCTGTAGTTTACTTTGAGCAAAATGACGTGCGGGACAATGAAATTTACTGAATCTCATTGAAAATTTTCTGCTCTTATAAAATATCTCCATCAAATCCAAAAAAATTGTGTGTTGAATCCTAGCTTGGAAGATGTTCCATACTTTTCAACTACGGACCTGGAATTTTTTGGAAATTTAAATGTGAATCAATCGATATGTGCAAGTGAATCATATATTCCAAATATCAACCGACTACCTATACTAGTTCAAATGTTATGAGAAATTGAAATTTTAGGTGAATACATGAAGCACCCTGTATCTCGGTTATGGAATTGATTAGACCTATCATATAAGGGATTTTTGGACTCGCCTAGGGTAGCTCTAGCTCAGGTTATTGTATGTTCATTTACCACGATGACGATGACTTAACTTTCTTGGACCTTTCGGAAATATAAGCTGAAAAGGTTTTTTCGTTGACACCTTTGGCTTTCTTATTATTTCTCCATATATTCCTTTTCGTACAAAGTTTTTGATTTCAATGGAGTAACTGCTTCTGCTGCCTCATTTGCTTCCTCTATAATGCTGTTATATTGTTTATTAACAGTTTTCTATTTTATAATTGAGGGGCGCGAAATTCGAATTCTATTCCTTGTATTGAATTTCAATATTGACCTTGTTGAGACCAGAAAACAAACATCCTGAACAAAAAAACAAAAGGATGGTTTTGTTTTGTGACAAGGATGTTAGTTTTCATCTGAACATTGTTTGGAATCGATTAGTATCAATGAAATACGCTGTTGGATGTAATAAATTTTTATTTGCAATCTATAAACAATTTACAAAAATTTGAAATTATGGCCAACGAATAGAGCTTTGACTTATATATACAAGAGTACATGATTATCTGCTATAGGTACGGCAAAGGTGTTTTTTCTGTGAAAACGTTTTGAATTAATAAACTGAGTTGAATTTGTACAATTTATATCAGAAATTGATATGAACCAATACATACCGTCATAGGATGCACATTTCCTTACTTACATATTATTTACAAAATTTTCAGAACCACAATTGAAAAAAACCTTACAAGACCTGTATTCAAGCCCGTCAGTATAATTTCTTCATGCGTTTTTATGATTTTATGATTAATGATGATGGTATGGTCTCTTTATGACACAATATACAAATTGATTGACGAATGCACAAAAAACTAAGGTTTCATAAAACTTTGACTTTTCAAACAATAATTTGACAATCACCCGATTCCCAAATCGAAATCCATAAAACTTTTGCATTTCTGAATATATTGAAGGCAATTGAGAATCTTTGAATGGACATATAAAAGTCATAATTTCCCCTAATAAATGAGCCCTTCATGTAAGGGATGCTTCCTGCATACAACAATTTACGTGGATGAACAGTTCTCCATCGACTTGCAGTAAAATGTTCATTGCACATGGTGTAGTCAATAGTGTTTGCAGGCTTTTACCTCCTGAAAAATTTTATGCACTTCGTAGCACTGAAAATAAAAATCAATGAATGACCGAGTCACATGTTACCAGTTTCAATACTTACATTCCCATTTTCCTCAGTAATTTTTTTTTATTTGATCCACAGTTCTTTACCATACAATAAGTTTCGAGCGATAACCTGAGGTTTTTGACAAGAAATTAGACAAAAATTTCAATAATCAGCAACTAGAACGAGCTTGAAAAACAAAAGGCGATACGAGGTTGTCAATGGATACAAGAATCAAAACATTCAAACCCTGTTTGATCAAAATGGCCATCTAACTCTGACATCTCGCAGAATTTCATATGTCCCTCGAATTAAAATTTCAACCAGTCTTAGGGCTTTAAAAACACATTTGAAACACAGATGGCGCTCACATCACTTTAGTCGCTTCGTTTCCTATCTTTCTACTCTATAATCTTTGATTGCATAGTGCCACAGCAACCATCGATCGAAGGGATATCCTGATATGAATTTGAATTATTAAATATTTCCTCTAAAAAGGATTCAATATTTAAATTTTCATTAAAATTGGATAAAATTTTGTATATGACACGTGAGTTGAAAATGTATATTCACTCGAAGAAATAAACTCACTCGCCCTACGGGCTCGTGGGTTAAACTTTCTTCTCATGAATAAACATTCATTTAACTCACTTGTTGTACAAATAACTATTACATTATTGTAATGAATGATAACACTCCGTTCGTCAGCTAACTATAAAAACATTCGAAATTATGGCTTATACAGAAAATATCACTGTACAATTTTTGAACGAAAATAACAAATGAATTATGAATTAAGTGCTTTTCCATAATATTGGCGCAAATTATGTGAGGCATATTGAAAAAAAATATTTCAATTCGTTCTCATAAATATACTCAATGACATCAATATTTCTATACATTTCACTACCTACACACATTCCTGTCAAATTACACTTATTTCGATATTCATGGTTTTCTATGTATAAGTATTCAAGACTTCAATCTCATTCCTCGCAATTATCCGTGTAGTAAAAAAAACATAATGATTCGAAGGAATAGAAATAATTACAAGCAATGCACTCGGTGTCTTCAATTAATTTGTTATTAAATCCTCATCTCATTAAAATTTTCACGAATTGCGAACAATCACCCTTCTTTATAGTAATCCACACAGAGAAAAAGCATGGCTATTATGAAATAATTATTCTTATCATTATTTTTTTATCGTGTTTTTTTTTTAATTTCTGAAAAATCGATGATGCAATTCTGATTAATGATTGAGGGATAAACTGCAGATGGAAATGACGAAAAAATTAAGGAACTTTTGTTGCTAAAATTTTCTGGACCTTCGGAGTCATATCACTACTAATTTTCGATCATCCTAATATTTATCAAATCGTGTGATGAAAACATTTCGTTCTATTATGCACCTTTTGCTCGAAGTACAGGGTGAGCAAATTTCGATGTTTTCTGCTTTCAAACCAGAGGAGATAGACAAAATCTGATACCCCATTTTCGTTCTCTTTTTCTGAGAAACTAATGATAGTAGTAGTCATTTTTGGCCACCTTCTTTTTTTTCTCTGAAATTAAAACATTATACAGGCACTTTTTGAATAGAATCCAGTGTCGTGCTTGCCTTTTTAGCAGGATTTTTAATTACGAAGCTATGACCCAAAGTTATGTTTTTTCAAATGGGAACACTGGATTTTTGTGCGATTTTTTGAAAGCTTAATTTTTACCGATTTCAAAAATATATAACATCATATGGTTTGTATCATTATAAATAATAGAAAATGGTCAAGAACCTTATTTCTCAATATTTCTATGGTTTCAACTTTTGATGAGAAAAGAAAAATGTAGCACCTTATGATTACCACAGTTTCCTTCTATTAGTCCTTTAATTTCTATGCTCCTTACTCAATTCCTTCAAGATTCAAATTTTGTGAAAATTAGTAAAAAGCATAGAAAGAATGACATTGCCGGAAGGAGTTTGCTCTTGTTATAGGAAGCTCTAACTAAATTTTCTTCCAACGAGGAGGTAATAAAGGCTGTGGAGGTTTGGTTTGCAGAGCAAGAAGACACATTGTTTTGAAAGGTCTAGAGACGTTGCAGGTTCGCTGTATTAAATGTATCGAATTAAGAGGAGAATATGTTGACTAATAAAATATTTTGACATTGAAATTACGTTCGATTTTTCAATATATCCGCGTATGTCACATCCTTGCATGATAGTTCTTTTCAGGTTTATTTCTGCCTGAAAAACACTCGAACAGGAGCCTAACGATAGTGTATACTTGGTGCTTGCCATGTATATTCCAGCGCCTGACGTGGTTTTTGAACCATCAATACACCATTTAATGGTATCAGCTTTCTGGGTAGTGCTTACCTTTTTAATCACAACTTCACTAGCCAGATTTGCTGATAAGATGTACTTGTGTAGGGAGCACCAGGCTCTCTAACTTTCAAGGAGAAAGACGAGATCCTATTTTTATGTGGAAAGGCGTAATACTATATATCGTTTCGAAGGTAATTAATGATACCTCATTTGAATATGTCCTTTTTATGTTGACTTCGGTATATTCAATTTTTTTTTCATTCATTATATTCGCATTCGAGATATTCGAATTTGAATTTTGTAGAGTACTGGTTCTTTCGTTGAACAATCATCATGTGCGCAACACATGACGGACGTCTCGTTGTTGTGCTCTTCAAAGAAGTGAATATATCGTGGAAATATTGAATAACAAATTTCAACTTCCATATAATTCGATACAAGTTCTGTGGATACTCGTATTTTTGTTGGAAAAACTCTTATACTCGTCTCCTACAATGAAAATTTGTGGAAAGTGTACTAATTCTCTCACTGGAAAGTCGCCACGTCTGCAATGTGGCGGTGCATGCAAGCAGTTTTTCCATGCGAACAATCGAGGCTCTGATGTTACGAAAAACCATCTGTCTTTAATAAACAATCTTTCCGGTGGAAACTGGTTGTGCGTCAAATGCCGATCAATGAGGGATATAACAGATTTACCTGTCGAATCAGATGGGGAGGACATCGACGGCGATCGCACTGAAGTCGCGGGTATCGAGAATCTAACGAAGATAATTGCAGACTTGAATAGGAATGTACGCGAACTACGTACATCTGTGGAATTCTGCTCGGGCAAGATCACCGACTTCGAGAAGAAATTGTCGAAATTGGATGACACGATTAAACTTACTAATCAGTTAAAGAAGGAAAATGAATTAATGAAAAAGGAAATCTCCGACCTGAATCATCGTATGAACAAGTTAGAGCAACACTCGAGAGAGAATAACATAGAAATAATGGATGTCCCTGAGAAAAAAAATGAGAACTTGTTTGAGATAATGACTAAGATTAGCTCTTATGTGAATCACGAAGTGCGGCCTGAAGGACTGGACTTCATAACTAGAGTACCAACCAAGTTAACAAATAAACCCAAGAACATCGTTGTCAAATTTAGATCAAAAATTGAGAAGCAAAACTTCTTAGCAGCTGTTAAATTGAAACGTACTGAACAGGGAGGTAAACAAGGGTTCAAAATTGATAATGTTTCCCCAAGATGCTTCATCAACGAACATCTCACAACAGTAAATAAAATACTTTATAAAAGTGCTAGAGAAGCGGCTCATAACAACAATTTTAAATATGTGAGGCATATTGAAAAAAAATATTTCAATTCGTTCTCATAAATATACTCAATGACATCAATATTTCTATACATTTCACTACCTACACACATTCCTGTCAAATTACACTTATTTCGATATTCATGGTTTTCTATGTATAAGTATTCAAGACTTCAATCTCATTCCTCGCAATTATCCGTGTAGTAAAAAAAACATAATGATTCGAAGGAATAGAAATAATTACAAGCAATGCACTCGGTGTCTTCAATTAATTTGTTA
Organism: Coccinella septempunctata; assembly: GCF_907165205.1. Taxonomy (NCBI): domain Eukaryota; kingdom Metazoa; phylum Arthropoda; class Insecta; order Coleoptera; family Coccinellidae; genus Coccinella; species Coccinella septempunctata. Next base: position 2,949,436 of record NC_058190.1, on the reverse strand, counting down.
TTAAATCCTCATCTCATTAAAATTTTCACGAATTGCGAACAATCACCCTTCTTTATAGTAATCCACACAGAGAAAAAGCATGGCTATTATGAAATAATTATTCTTATCATTATTTTTTTATCGTGTTTTTTTTTTAATTTCTGAAAAATCGATGATGCAATTCTGATTAATGATTGAGGGATAAACTGCAGATGGAAATGACGAAAAAATTAAGGAACTTTTGTTGCTAAAATTTTCTGGACCTTCGGAGTCATATCACTACTAATTTTCGATCATCCTAATATTTATCAAATCGTGTGATGAAAACATTTCGTTCTATTATGCACCTTTTGCTCGAAGTACAGGGTGAGCAAATTTCGATGTTTTCTGCTTTCAAACCAGAGGAGATAGACAAAATCTGATACCCCATTTTCGTTCTCTTTTTCTGAGAAACTAATGATAGTAGTAGTCATTTTTGGCCACCTTCTTTTTTTTCTCTGAAATTAAAACATTATACAGGCACTTTTTGAATAGAATCCAGTGTCGTGCTTGCCTTTTTAGCAGGATTTTTAATTACGAAGCTATGACCCAAAGTTATGTTTTTTCAAATGGGAACACTGGATTTTTGTGCGATTTTTTGAAAGCTTAATTTTTACCGATTTCAAAAATATATAACATCATATGGTTTGTATCATTATAAATAATAGAAAATGGTCAAGAACCTTATTTCTCAATATTTCTATGGTTTCAACTTTTGATGAGAAAAGAAAAATGTAGCACCTTATGATTACCACAGTTTCCTTCTATTAGTCCTTTAATTTCTATGCTCCTTACTCAATTCCTTCAAGATTCAAATTTTGTGAAAATTAGTAAAAAGCATAGAAAGAATGACATTGCCGGAAGGAGTTTGCTCTTGTTATAGGAAGCTCTATTTTTCTGTGTTCGTCAAAAGTTGAAACCATATAAATATTGAGAAAATAGGTTTTTGACCATTTTCTATTATTTATATTGATACAAATTATATGATGTTATATATTTTTGAAATCAGTAAAAATTAAGCTTTCAAAAAATCGCACAGAAATCTAATGTTCTCATTTAAAAAAACATAACTTTGGGTCATAGCTTCGTAATTGAAAATCCTGCTAAAAAGTCAAGCACGCCACTGGATTCTACTTAAAAAAGTGCCTGTATAATGTTTTAATTTCAGAGCTCTATCATCAGTATTAGCGGAGATATAAATTAATTTCGAAATCGCCATTTTTCCAATTTTCGCTTATAACTCGAAAACAAAAGGAAGTGGCCAAAAATGACTAATACTCTTGTTAGTTTCTCAGAAAAAGAGACCGAGAATGGGGTATCAGATTTTGTCTATCTCCACTGGTTTAAAAGCTGTAGTGCTAAAACATCCAAATTTGCCCACCTGTACAAGAGCTATTTTAATACTTTTTGGTTTCTATCGATTCAGAATTAGCATGAAAACTGAAAATGATTCTTTCATTTCGGGTTTCATCTCCGAAAAAAGAATCATAACAAAAATCATCAGTTATAATATTCGGTATCATTCGCATAACACACGATGAGGCCATGCAAAACTCGTGAGTATCTAATAATATCTGTGTGCCACAATATCATTGAATTGCCAGGAAGAAAATAAGTATTAAAAAAAGACGATTATTTACCTTAACCCGAGCCTTAACCACTATATTTATGTTAAAGTATATGATAGGTGAGCGTTTTCTGGGAAAAAAGGTCTTGAATTTACCCTCGTTGACCATACAGAATTTTATCTGAACTTTTTCCCTTAAAATCCATCTACACCTACATACATAATATCAGTCGAGTCGGGTATATCGAGTAGGAACAGGAAGTTGTCATGGTCGATCATAAAGGAAAAGATAATAGTTTCTGACAAACGGTTGAAGCAATTCAGATAAAATATCATGTCCATCCTTCCTGACTAATCCGAACGGTTTTATCTCTTCATTATATAGTGAGTTACATAAAAAAGAGAACACTTTTTATTATTATTATTACTCATCAGAAGAAACGTCCAGGCATAAATTTGTTTCAGTCAGGATAAGGAATGATCAGTTTGTCGACCATATGTACAGACTGCATTTTGTGTTATTGTCTTTTTCCACAAAAAAGTGGGTATACGCGATAATCACCTTCGATCGTAGAGTATACTTCGTGAAGAGCTGCTTTGATCAGTTCATCGTGGCTAAAGTGATAAGATGAATTATTAATAGTTTAGCGAGTTCATGACGTGTTAGAAGAAGGATTTCACTTTCAAATCATTGCAGTAGGATGTTGACTCTACGAGACCGCTTCACGTCCACTAGTTACAAGGGTAGATAAAGTTATAGTTTTGTAAGGGGGTAACCTTTCACTGCGACCTTGAGGTCTATTGTGCCTCCATCAGAGCTGCTTTCACAAGGCGCCATCTACAGCTGGCCCTCCAGCTCCAGTGTTCCAATGAACTCCAGTATCTGAGAGGGCTTCAAGGAGGCTAAATCCTCATTTCTCCCAAAATTTTTCTCTGCGCAGGATTGTAATGGCGAGACATTCTGTGACAAGGTGAACAGGAGTTTACTTCTCTCTCCCACAGAATTTACACTCGTCAGTTTCTGATAAGTCCATTCTCATCATAAGCTTTCTAAGGCAGCAATGTCATATGTGAGGAAGTCATCAATGATGAGATGTAACTTATTCTTGCTCAGATCCAAATACCTCTTGGATTCTTCCTTCTCCAGAAACTCCTTCCTATAAATGCATTTTTCTAAACCATAGTAAGACTTTGGGCCATTAAGTTACGTTTGTGCTTCCTTTCTGGCGAGGGTGTTGGCTTCCTCGTTATCTTTGATTTCATAGTGACCTGGAACCCAGACTAAAGAAACTTTGTTGTTCTTGCCTGATTTCCTTCGGCATTCCCATGTTAGCTTCGAGTCGATGACATAGGCAAGCTTCGAAAGAGGTAAATTTTCCATTGAAGATGGTGACCGATCGAGAAGGCCAGTTTCTGTGTCAGTCTGAACATTTCATCATATAGTCAATTTGGCATGAGAAAAATTCCTGAAAAATGGATCCCCAAATGTTTGAATGTTCACCAAAAGCGTGCAACGGTAGAAGCATCGCGTTCGATCTGTGCTCGATTTGAAAACAGTGTAGATTTCTTGAACCGAATTGTTACTATGGATGAGACTTGGGAAGATCTACGATCCAGAAACAAAGCAACAATCGATGAAATGGCAACACTCTGGTTCTCCAACACCTAAGCAGTTTCGTGTCCAAAAATCTGCTGGAAAAGTTCCTGCTACAGTTTTTTGGGATTGCCATGGAGTAATCATGTTTAACAAGGTAGAACAATAACCTAAGATTACTATTCTACTATTCGACCTTACTGACCACTCTTGTCTACTGTAAAAAATTAAAGAGAAAAGACGTGGAAAGCTATCCAAGAATATTTTGTTTTTGCAGGACAACGCCCCTGCACACAATTCACATGTTGCCATGCAAAAAATTCGTGATTTAGGGTTTGAATTACTAGAACCCCCCCCCTCCCCCTTATTCACCAGATTTGGCTCCATCCGGCTATCATCTCTTTCCTCAACTGAAAAAAGTATAAAAAGTCGTAAATTTTCTTCCAACGAGGAGGTAATAAAGGCTGTGGAGGTTTGGTTTGCAGAGCAAGAAGACACATTGTTTTGAAAGGTCTAGAGACGTTGCAGGTTCGCTGTATTAAATGTATCGAATTAAGAGGAGAATATGTTGACTAATAAAATATTTTGACATTGAAATTACGTTCGATTTTTCAATATATCCGCGTATGTCACATCCTTGCATGATAGTTCTTTTCAGGTTTATTTCTGCCTGAAAAACACTCGAACAGGAGCCTAACGATAGTGTATACTTGGTGCTTGCCATGTATATTCCAGCGCCTGACGTGGTTTTTGAACCATCAATACACCATTTAATGGTATCAGCTTTCTGGGTAGTGCTTACCTTTTTAATCACAACTTCACTAGCCAGATTTGCTGATAAGATGTACTTGTGTAGGGAGCACCAGGCTCTCTAACTTTCAAGGAGAAAGACGAGATCCTATTTTTATGTGGAAAGGCGTAATACTATATATCGTTTCGAAGGTAATTAATGATACCTCATTTGAATATGTCCTTTTTATGTTGACTTCGGTATATTCAATTTTTTTTTCATTCATTATATTCGCATTCGAGATATTCGAATTTGAATTTTGTAGAGTACTGGTTCTTTCGTTGAACAATCATCATGTGCGCAACACATGACGGACGTCTCGTTGTTGTGCTCTTCAAAGAAGTGAATATATCGTGGAAATATTGAATAACAAATTTCAACTTCCATATAATTCGATACAAGTTCTGTGGATACTCGTATTTTTGTTGGAAAAACTCTTATACTCGTCTCCTACAATGAAAATTTGTGGAAAGTGTACTAATTCTCTCACTGGAAAGTCGCCACGTCTGCAATGTGGCGGTGCATGCAAGCAGTTTTTCCATGCGAACAATCGAGGCTCTGATGTTACGAAAAACCATCTGTCTTTAATAAACAATCTTTCCGGTGGAAACTGGTTGTGCGTCAAATGCCGATCAATGAGGGATATAACAGATTTACCTGTCGAATCAGATGGGGAGGACATCGACGGCGATCGCACTGAAGTCGCGGGTATCGAGAATCTAACGAAGATAATTGCAGACTTGAATAGGAATGTACGCGAACTACGTACATCTGTGGAATTCTGCTCGGGCAAGATCACCGACTTCGAGAAGAAATTGTCGAAATTGGATGACACGATTAAACTTACTAATCAGTTAAAGAAGGAAAATGAATTAATGAAAAAGGAAATCTCCGACCTGAATCATCGTATGAACAAGTTAGAGCAACACTCGAGAGAGAATAACATAGAAATAATGGATGTCCCTGAGAAAAAAAATGAGAACTTGTTTGAGATAATGACTAAGATTAGCTCTTATGTGAATCACGAAGTGCGGCCTGAAGGACTGGACTTCATAACTAGAGTACCAACCAAGTTAACAAATAAACCCAAGAACATCGTTGTCAAATTTAGATCAAAAATTGAGAAGCAAAACTTCTTAGCAGCTGTTAAATTGAAACGTACTGAACAGGGAGGTAAACAAGGGTTCAAAATTGATAATGTTTCCCCAAGATGCTTCATCAACGAACATCTCACAACAGTAAATAAAATACTTTATAAAAGTGCTAGAGAAGCGGCTCATAACAACAATTTTAAATATGTCTGGGTTTAGAATGGAAACATACTCGCACGAAAAGATGACACCTCAAAGATCTTACACATAATGAGTGAATCTGATTTGAAGATGATAACAAAATAGCTTTCCTAACAAATGTAAGCTAACATGAAATATCTGAAGTACACGGATCACTATGTCTCTAAGTATTGCCTATCAAAATGTTCGTGGATTACGAACTAAATTGTGTACCTACTTTCAAACTGAATGTCATATCTAATTTTCATGATATAATTTTTATAACGGCATCATGGCTAAATGATACTGTGGTTAACTCCGAATTAATTGATGAGAGCCAATACTCAATCTTCCGCAGAGATCGTAGCTCTGCATCTTCTTTCAAGAAGGAGGGTGGCGGAGTATTCATTGCGGTCAGAAATAGTCTAAGACCTGAAGTGCTGGTGAACTTTAATAGTGAAGCGGAGGATGTATGGGTTAAGGTTAGGTTAAATAACATAAGGATGTATTTGTGCTGTGTCTATCTACCACCGGGCGATGAACTTGCTACTGCTTCATTTCTCTCCAAACTTGAATTGAATAAATTGACCATCAAGGATAATATTTTGTTGATGTGTGGTGATTTCAACTGCCCTTCCGTCAGATGGGTAAGTCAGAATGACAGAGACAATATATTGGTTGCAACTAATGTTGATGTATATTCTTCCCGTATAGTTGATACATTTTGTTTCATGGAACTAGTTCAATTCAATAATGTATTAAATAAAAATGGGAAACTGCTTGATCTTGTTTTGTGTACTGAAAATAGTGTTGGTCATTTGATGAAAAATGAAAACCCATTTGTAAGGGAGGATGAATACCATCCCTCGCTAGAATTTACTTTTAATGTTAAAACTACACATTATTTAGAAAACAGAGCGAACTTATTCACGTTCAACTTTAAGAAAGCCAACTACGATTTGATAAATGAAAGGTTTGAAGCGGTAGATTGGGTTGATGTTCTCCGGGGTGATGTGAATCTCAGGGTGGATATTTTTTATCAAATTGTGAACGATATTGTAAGAGAGAGTGTTCCTCAGACAAAAAGAAATAAAAAATTTCCTCTTTTTTTTCTCCATGAAAACTATTAAACTAATCAAAACAAAACAAAGAATTCATAAAAAGTGGAAGAAATATCAGAACTTGGATGATTTTCGTCATTTCAGAAACTTGAGATCACTATGTAAAAAACTTATATTTTTGGATCACAAGTATTATTTGGAAAGGATAGAGGATGAGGTTACTATTTGTCCGAAAAAATTTTTTAGGCATGTTGCTCGTAAGAATAAAAATTCTCGTTTTCCTGTCGAGATGAATCTCGGGCGTGAAAGAGGCAATAACTCGGGGGACATAGCTGAGCTCTTTGCTAAATTTTTTCATGGGGTTTATGAAACTGCGGAAGATCAGGCTACTTCAGCTTTTGAATGCACTCAAAATTTATATAGTAGTGATTACCTGACGAGTGTGGTTTTCGAATTGGACGAAGTAATGGGTGCATTAAGATCTGTTGATGTCTCTAAAGGCACTGGACCTGACGGTATTCCTCCAATATTGCTGAAAAGTTGTGCACAATCTTTAGCCCTCCCTCTACTCCACATTTTTAATTTTTCCTTGAGTACTGCAACATTTCCGGAACAGTGGAAGATCTCATCTATAACTCCAGTACATAAAAGCGGCCCGATTAATGAAATTGAAAACTATAGGCCAATAAGCATAATATCCATTATCCCAAAAATTTTTGAGTCGTTGGTTTATAAATATATTTATAATCATACTAAGAATATGATAATCGATCAACAACATGGTTTTCAAAAAGGAAAGACCATCGAAACTAATCTTTTGACATTTACTGAGTATCTTCAGAGAACCATGGACCAACAAACTCAGGTTGATGTTATTTGTACGGACTTTAAGAAGGCCTTTGATAAAATAAGTCATGCGAAATTGCTTCGGAGGCTCGCTGAAGTGGGTATATGCGGGGATCTTTTAAGATGGATTTCCTCTTATATAAGTAGGAGGTCTCAATTTGTGACAATAAATGGCGTTCGATCTGCCACATTTTGTAATACTTCAGGGGTGCCCCAGGGTTCTCACCTGGGACCACTCTTTTTTATTATATATTTAAACACTATAGGAAAATGTTTCAGAAATTGCATTTTTCTGTTGTATGCCGACGACCTAAAATTTTTCAGAGGATTTAAGGGAGTGGAGGATATTATTCTGATACAGCAGGACATTGATAGGTTATTATTTTATTGTGCAGAGAATAATCTTTTCCTGAATTATAACAAATGCCACAAGGTTATTTTTAGTAGAAATGTACAACTTATAGAGCATCAATACACCATGGCGGATTATTCTCTTTCGCAGGTAGACCATATTGTGGATTTAGGGGTAACGTTTGACAGAAAGCTCTTATTCGATCAGCATGTCGAAAATCTTCTACGGGATGTCAATAGGTTGCTCGGATATGTTCTTCGGCACTGTAGAACTTTTAAAAATAATAAAACATTTTTGGTGTTATATTACTCGTATATTTATAGTCGACTGAATTTCGCATCAACAATTTGGAATCCTCAATACAAATGCTATATAGAGAGAATTGAGAGAATACAAAACAAATTTCCCAGATTCCTAGCCTTCAAGAATAATATCGTCTATAGTAATCATGAGTACTCACATATCCGGGAGAAATTTGGTATAATGGACCTAAGAAATCGTCGACAAATGGCTGACATTACTATTCTGTATAAAATTGTCAATGGTATATTTCGTGTACCGGATATATTGCAGTCAATTCCGTTCAGAGTCCCTGATATTAGATTGAGAAATAGAGACACATTTTATGCTCCTTTTCGGAGGACGAACAGTGCACAGAATGCTCCAATTTTTAGGATGATCACTGCATATAATAACATTTGCATTGACTTGGACATCTTCAATATAACACTTAAAAATCTGAAGCGAAGTCTCAGGAATACTCTTTCATAAAGCAAAAACAACTCTATTGTTCCTTTTACTTGTGATAGTTTGAAGCGATGTATTTGTAGTTTTTAATAGGTGAATACTGTTCTGTGGGCTAAGCCTGTTTGTATTCCTTGTAAGCATTAAATAAATAAATAAATAAATAAATGAATAAATAAACATGCTGTATGAATCAATTAAATTTTCACTAATTTATTATTCTGTTGTTTCGATGATAATCGTTAACTGCCATCCGCTAGTTATCAAAATAGTACTATTTGATTTTGTCATTAACAATTACCAGTGCGGAACTATACAACAGATTTATCATCAAAATTACAGAATGAATGAGTGAAAGTTCGATTGATTTACTCAAATTGAAGGGAAAACCAACGTTTATTAGAATACCCATGTGAATATTTGGGAAACGAATTGAATTAATGACGTAAAATTTAGTACGCTGAACTCATAATAGAAAGCCCTTTCGAATGAGGTATCACTTAGCCATATTCTTCTCAGTTAAAATTTAGGGGATGGGGTTGTAACTTGTTATGCCCCAATCAAAAATCGAGGAGTCCACTAGTCCGTTGCTATCAACCCCTTAAATCGAAAGGGAGGGACACCTTATTGTAAAAATTGGTTTTTCCGAAATGCCTTACATTTGATCTTCTTTGTTATTACGGCGAAATGAAAAAAAATAGTATAGTTACGATAGCTGTGTTTTATACACAACCAACTTTGAATGTACCCCATAGGAAAAAATCTATAGGTGTCAAATCTGGGGAGCGCAGTGGCCATCAATCGGCCTTTTCCTAACAATCTTTTTCACTAAATTTTAAATAATTTTTCCATCTTTTTAAAAGACCTCCTTTACATCAAACTAGATGGAGCTCCACAACTCGTAAGTTTCATCTAGTGAGGCAATGCCTAATAGATTATTCCCAAAGAGAAATGATCGAAGAAGCCAATCGAATGGCTCAAACGTTTCCCAGACCTGTTTGGATTTTTTTTCTGGGGAAATTTAAAGTCGATTGTTTATAGGACACAGAGATGAGGAAAAATTGATAGTGAAACTACACAACTCATGCCAAGAAATTCGAGTTGAAGTTTTCCAAAACGTAAGGAACGAATTTGAAAAAAAGTCATGTTTCGTTGCAATTCTTGCTATTCTAACTATTCTAATATTTTTTTTTCGTTTTTTTGACAGGTGCTAAAACAAAGTGTACAGCATTTTTGAAACGGCAATCGAATAGCCTCAAAAATAAGGTATGACTCGACCTTCTTTCCATTTAAAATCCATCATCACCACCACCGGCTTGATACAAATTGATTGGAACCAATAGTAAAAAAAGTCCTCCTACGAACTAAACTTCACCTCTTTTTACATCATTGGCAAACTGTATATCGAATAAATAGTAATGTCCTTGGGATTCTAAATGATTAAAACCGTTTCTTGATAGCCTTATTTTTTCACACTTGAGTGAGGTATACTGAGAGTAATGAAGCTTTGTTGTAAGAGCCATGTGATTATTTTCCATCCCCTACGACCATATTGAACTGAGTTGTGTCCATAATGTGAGTGATGCTATTCTGAATAATGCGAAATAGAGATGAAACAAAGATTGAAGCAAATGCATCATTTACTACTCCGTACACTGATGAGGTATTATAAATAGACTTAATTTGAAAACTTAAGGAAAAATTGGAGTACCGTTTCACAAAGTTAATTTTATTGATGTATGTCGTTCACTCGCTACAGTACAGTAGTTTTGAGTTATTACTGAAATTAACTGTAATTATTTGATGGATGGGACCTTCAAGTTGCCGATTAGAAGGAAAGAGTTTTGTTATCAGTGTCACTATCTGAGTGTGTCATATAATTTCTTGCGAATAATCGAGTTTGCTTATTGAAATGGGTGTTTGTTGAAACTAAACTGTGAAAACACTTCTTACCTAAAAAAGTCGAATATTGTGATTAGTTGCAATAACCTCCAGTTCTACTAGCAGACCATTTTAAACTTTTGAAAAAGACATGTGCGCCATCGTAGACAGAATAGTGATGGTTCATTTTGATCCTTGGAGCTGGGACTCTACAGCTTTCAGTATAAAAAAATTATGTTAGTATATTGATTTCCCCCATATGTTCTTGGTTGACTATATTGACTGATATTTCTCCCAGAGTACAAATCCTTCAAATATTCTGAATGAAAAAAACGTATTATGAAATCAGACCATTCTTCTTTGCATATAGCAAACTATTCGGACTAACCACTAACTAACTCATAATAAATTTACCAATACTGGGTGTGATATGGTGGGTGGCCTGTTGGACGTTTACGGAGAACGGATCATGAGATTATTGTATTAAATAATTGATCGTTTGGAATTTTGTAAACCTAATTTATTTAGTCAAATATAATAAAACGTTTCGGGTTCGGGCCCTTTTTCAATCTAAAAACAAATATCAAAAACACAGTCACATATACAATTATTCGAGATAGAGATCTGTCACCTTTATTTTAACAATTTCCAAGTCTTCTGCTTGTGGTGCATGTGTCCTCATTCTTCATTTTGTAACATAATGTGGTGCTAAGTCAATGAATTGTCAAGTTGGTGTCGTTGTCACTCTTCTTCTTCTTTCGTTGTCGTTTTCCGCTGTCTTCTTTATAATCGTTGAGTATATTTTGTTCAGACCATTTATATCTGTTCTGTCGTTGATAGAGTTGGGGTTTCGTTTTATATAAATTATTTCCAAAAATTCCCTGGTTCTTTTATTTGTTTCCCTATCTAATATCCTTGTATTCTCAAAATTGAAAGTGTGGTTGTATTCTATTGTATGTTTGTAAAGGGCTGTTTGAGTTTTGGAATGTTTGTGTCCTTTTATCCTGTTGTTCAGATTTTGTTCCGTTTGTCCTATGTACACTCCATTACATTGGTTGCATGGTATCTCGTAGATGATATGTGATTTTTGACCTTTCGGGACTATTGCCTTCAATCTCGAAAATAATTGATTAACCTGTATAAATGGTTTGTGTGCAATCCTTATATTGGGGTATGGCTTCGTTATGTTTTCTATTTTCTCAGACAGTGTTGGGATGTATGGTAGGGGTATGTAAACTATTGGCTCGGTTTTTGGATTTTGGTAACTTAGTAAGTTGTAAAATTTATGAGTGCGTTGTTTTATTGTTTTTTTATCATTTCTTGGGGGTAATTGTTTGTGGCAAGTAGGGAGGAGATCTGATTTAGTATCTCCGGTCTATAACGTGGTGAAGTTAATTTGATTGCTCGATCTATATAATTGGTTACTATTGCTTTTTTCTGTTTGATGTTATGTGCTGAGTTATAATCAAGTATCCGGTCTGAGTTAATGGTTTTTCGGAGCATTTTAGTTTCTATTTTGTTATTTTCTCTAATGATCATGAGATTCTTCTGAAAATTTTGGAACTTGGTTTTACGCTTCTTTTCTATCTGACTACAATATTTTTCTACAAGCGTGCGCGTTCAAGCTTTTTCCCGCACCTATTCCAAGTCACTTTCCCAAAAGGTGCGGGAAAAACGCCTGCTATTTCTTTCCCGCACGCATTCGAGTCATAACGCCGTTGCCACAACTAATATCTAAGTGCTACTCAGAATTCAGGAACGCTTTTCAAATAGTTAACCCTGATATTCTAAAATCCACAAAAAAGATTGTGAATGAAAAAGATGACAAAGAATTTCCTTCTACTGGGAGACCCAAAAAAGTGGTGGCATTTGAGAATTTCATTTTTGGGTGAACGAATGCGAAAAGTTACTAGAGGATTTTCGATGAATGTCATCGTAGAATAAGTTCCCGAAAAGTGAATATCAAGGAAGCACATCTGCTTCTGTAGCAGGAATGAGGATCCTGAGTAAAACCAATGACGATCCAGGTCTTTAATTCGGCAGAAAAATATTGATGCAGCAATTAGATGGGAATATAATTATGACAGAAGCATTGCATTTTTTTGCTGAGAATAACACCCAACTTCGTCCTTTTTTCTTTCAAATGGAACGATTCATTGAGGAATAATAAGCATGCTGGTTTGTCAAACGACCAAATCCATTAATAAGAAAAAATATGTTGGAATCGGAAACAGGTATCTGACCTTGAAATATTTCATAGTATCTGGAATCGTAAGATATTTAAGAACCAGATTTCATATGTAAATAACCTCTTATTGAATTCTCAAGTTGGATAAAATATTACGATGTAGAGTAGATGAAGATCTATTTCGAGGAAATGTTCATTTCGAGAGATAGTTCTGATCTGAGTGAAATTTTTGTCGGAAAAGGGTCATATAAGATGAATGTGGAGTTAACACTTACTTCTAATGACTCACCGGTGAAAAATCCTAGAATGGCATCGGAAATTTCACGTTTTCTGAGAATAACGCCAAACATAACTTCATCGAAGGTCGAAGACCTAGAAATTTCTCACACAGAAGCTGAAAATAAACTACAACAGAAATTATTGGTTATACAGGGTGAGACATTGACATGTACAGGGTGGGCAAATTTCGATGTTTTAGCACTACAGCTTTTAAACCAGTGGAGATAGATAAAATCTGATACCCTATTCTCGGTCTCTTTTTTTGAGAAACTAATAATAGTAGTAGTCATTTTCGGCCACCTTCTTTTTTTTTCGATTTATAAGCGAAAATTAGAAAAATGGTGATTTCGAAATAAATTTATATCTCCGCTAATACTGATGAAAGAGCTTTGAAATTAAAACATTATACAGGCACTTTTTCAAGTAGAATCCAGTGGCATGCTTGCCTTTTCAGCAGGATTTTTAATTACGAAACAATGACCCAAAGTTATGTTTTTTTGAATGAGAACATTAGATTTCTGTGCGATTTTTGGAAAGCTTACTTTTTACTGATTTCAAAAATATATAGCATCATATGGTTTGTATCAATATAAATAATAAAAAATGGTCAAAAACCTTTTTTCTCAAAATTTTTATGGTTTCAACTTTTGATGAGAAAAGAAAAATGTAGGATCTTATGATTACCACAGTTTCCTTCTATTAGTCCTTTCATTTCTATGCTCCTTACTCAATTTTTTCAAGATTCAAATTTTGTGAAAATTGGTGAAAAGCATAGAAAAAATGACATGCCGGAAGGAGACTGCTCTTGTTATAGGAAGCTCTATTTTTCTGTGTTCGTCAAAAGTTGAAACCATATAAATATTGAGAAAATAGATTTTTGACCATTTTCTAATTCTATTATTCATATTGATACAAATTACAATTACATTTAATTATGTAAAAATGAATGGGTCATGTTTGAGTCTGGTGGCTTTTGTACGAAATGAAATATTCGACGTACATATATATATATACTCCATTCACTTTTATTTTAGCACTCGGTTGGCCATGGAAATTTGACACATTTCACTCTGTGTAGCACGAAAATGTGGGGTTATGAAGCTTGTCAAAACATTTTTGGGTTTTAAATCAACATTATGTTTCCCGTTCTACGTAAAAGTTTCTGTTATTACGTATTTTATCACAACGTCGAATCTCTTCGGAAAATATGTGACAAGCGTAATCGAAGTTCATACAAACTGATTGAAGGCATACCAAATCCAGTTATTTGCATGGAAAAAACAAGAGATCAGTGTAATATCATAATATGCACTAGCTTGAGGAGAGTTAATGTTCAACAATTCATTCTCGAACGATCGATACAATTTGTACAAAAGGGTAAATTGGAACAGAACATTTATTCTCCAATTACTTCAGTTAAGCCAGAACTCCACCCTTGGAATGAGTGCATTCGAACCCAACTGAGTGCTAATGCACTCAAGCAAATGAGCCAGCATTGCTAAACTTAGCATCACAACGTATTATCTTACGTACTTCCAAACAAATTGTTCACGACAGATTGTTTTTCTGTTTCTATTCGAAATATGTATTACACCATTGTTCGTCGAAATGAACATAACGTTCGAACTGTTCCATTTATCTGCAACTCTATAATTCCTCCATCAATTCTATTCATAAATTCCTTGATGAATAACGTTCCAAAGCATAAAGCTTCATAAATTCGAATCGCCCCATTATCAAACTTTGTAAACAACGAGTTGCATCAACGAATCAAATGGAGATTGTATTCCAATTGATCCCGATAAGTTTAATATTATAATTTGATTGTTACAGTGGGATGTAGTGTTCCTCGAAATTTATTTAGAATTGATATGAAGCGCAAATTGTTTTGAAGATCATTAACATTTTTTAGTGACTTCGGAATAGGCAAAGGAAAGAATACCTATTTGGATAATCGAACTCAACAATGGGGAATTCTCCCAAATTTGGGTGCATATTATGCAAGTTTGAACTAAATAATTATGAGTGTCATTCCTGATTTTTTCAAATCCACCGCGGAAACTATTCAAAATCATTCTTCGAATATGGGATTTTAAAATTTAAATCGCTTGGTTTCAAGTATACGATTTGGCAACAACGCCTACTAGAAAATGAAAAGAACAATGTCCGATCAGCTTGCTTATAAAATAACAGCTGTTGATTTACAGGCGCGTATTACTGGCGACCTTCAACTGCAACCGGCCATAAAAATCCTATAAAATTTTACGACCTTCCTCGTTCGTCGCAGACTTCACAGACAGCTATCTTTGTCTATCTCATCAAGCTGAAGTATTTGTTGTCCTTTATTATCAAGGCATATTTCAGTCGATGTTGCCATCTTGTGCACTTGAAAAGAAACGCTTTAAATTTTAAATACCCATTTTTATTTTTTATTTTTAAGTGCTTAAAATATATTTTTTTGGAAAACGATTAAAAGTGTTATTTCAGAGTGTGACGTTTCAAAGGTATTTCATAAAAAATACATCATTTTCGTCAGAAGGAGTATTGCCTATTGATAGGGATCAAGTAAACAATTCTCTCCATTCGTGGCTTTTTATATTACGTTGACATCTTTCCGAATTGTACCCAATTATATCGACAAAATGTATTTGTTGTGTTTTCAATTTTACTTCAACGATAAATTCGAAATGAAGTATTCGGCTTGTAAGTGTGTAGTTTATTTACCGATTTTGAATCCTTGCTTAACGTATGGCTGTTTACTTTTTGGACACCCTATGAATAAAGGAATAACAGAACACTCAGTATTAATGAATATATCAGAAAAATTCCCAGGAGTATATCTGTTTAGGTCAGGATAAAAAAATTATCAGTTTTTCAACCATATTTACAGAATAGTTTTTGTGTTATCGTATATGCTCTCACAAAAAACAACATAACAAAAAGTAAATAAGGGACAAAAAAGTTAGTAAGCGTTTATCGTGTTTCCTAGCTGCAATTCGCATTTTATCGTCGTACACAAGCTCGTCATGAAAAGTGACAATAGACTTATCCTCCTTTTAAAACAATTGACTCTTTTGAGTCACTATTTTTTCAAACAAGGTCATAGTTTTACTGAAACAGGAATCACAAGATCATCGTAAAATTCCTCTTTCTTTCCGCCGTAGGCCAAAATCAACCTAGCAGATGGAGTTTATACCACGGGTGTTCCTCGCCATCCGAATAAGGCTTAAATTTTCAAAGTTATAAAGGACAAACTTGAATGAAGGAAAAAAAACCATTTCGAACAAATCCCAGGTGACCACATCACGTAGCAGCTATATAGCAGAAATATATCCAGTGTTCCTTGTTTTATAACTTAGATATAGCATTCAGAGCACAAATTTGGAACAGTTATATATCAGCTATGCTCATATGTCTGCTTCAAATAATGAACCCATCTCCATTCTAGAAAGAGCATAAATAGTTCAAATATGGATCATGTGAATATTTGTTGCAAATGAGATCTATATGTAATACATTGATGTAAGATGGCAAAAGAGTGTTCTTGATAACGCTTCAACAAAAATTGATCAAATTATGGAAATCAATAAAAATGTTTGCTATAATGTTGAACTCAAATTGTGTGTTTTCAATTGGAGCGTTCTGAACAATCCTTGTTGAAACGAAAATTCCAAAACATCTCTGATCAGTTCGGTGAGGTATATAAACGAATGGACTCATGTTCAAAAACTACTTTTTCATAGATTCCAGATTACAAAATTGATGACGAAAGATTACTGCACAAAATGAAGGCACTAGATTAGAACAGGTTTTTGCAATTAAACATTAATGGTGTCATAGTATCTTCATGATCTTAACCTGATACATGGCAAATACAGAACAAAGTTACAAAAAAATATTACGTGAATTCAATGGAGCTGGAACATGAAATGTACAAAATGTGGATATAATCCGAATACAGCACAGCCACATCCCAAATATCAGACACGTAAAGGTCACAGAAAAATAACACATAACGAAGTTCTCTATTAGATCTCCCAACAAAACATAACAGATATGTTACTGGTCACCTAAGCTTGATCAGCCTGTGACTTCCGGAAACCATAGAAAAAAACTAAAATTCAATCTTCCGATAGAGAATTTTTACTTTCCCTGAATTCTTGATAGGTTTTCGAAAATCCCAACCAACAGTTCTTCAAATTAATTTCAGGAAATGTCGAAACATAGGATTTCAGTTTTTTCCGAAAGTTAAAGACTTCCATTTCGAGTATAGGGTTCATTTAGGCAACCCTCCTTTTTTATACGTGTAAATGACTGAAACCATAAAAAATATAGGTTGTAATTTGAAAATATTGAGTATTGAAGAACTCGATTTGTCCAACATGATGATTTTCTCTTAAACATACATCTGATCTTAATAGCGTTAGAATGCTACGAAATCACAAAATTGAAACTGCTGAAAAATTTTTTTGAGAAAACCTAACCTGCAGAAATATAACGAAAAGCGTAGGGCTCATTTTCACCATTTTTTTCATAAGAATCCAAATAACTCAAATCATTGAGTGTTTTCTCAAGGTATGGCAACTTCTTCGATTGCCATTAAATCAGCTTTCGAACGATGCAGAGCCTACCCGATGTGCCATTCCAATTGAAAGTGTTTTTTACCGTTTCCGATATAACATGAGGTTGGATAGGAACGAAAATACTTCAGGGAAAATTGTCGAAAAACCCAACATGCTAATTTTCACCACAAAATTGTGACTAGTCCTCCTGTATACCGGGTGGCCCACCCCAGACGCGGCGCTCATTTTGAGGGAGTGAATAAAGATATTTTCAAAATCTTTTCTTGTGATGTGTGTAGGGTGTTCAAAAGCACAATTAAAAATTATTATCATATATATAGGGTGTTCGAAAACAAAGATTCAGACCAAAGTTACACATTTTTAAATGTAGCACCTTGTATTTGACCTCAGAAATGGAGTTTTTTTAAATAGCAATTAATGAAGAAACTAGTTACGCCAGCGATACAGACAGTATTTTTTCGATTAGACAAGTTGGCTACTCCTACAAATAATAAAAATTTCAACTCTGGAATATACAGAGTGATCATAATTAATTCTCAAACATCAGCTACAAATAATCGTCAAAAACTGCTGACAAACTATCAGTTTCAGGTGTAGGAAAACCTTATGAAATTGATTTTTACGTTCAACGAGATATAAAATACTGGGTGTCCCATTTAATTTAAGAAAGTTTTTGGCGATTATTTGTCGTTGATGTTTGAGAATTAATTATGATCACTCTGTATATTCCAGAGTTGAAATTTTTTATGTAAAGGAGTAGCCAACTTGTCTACTCCAAAAAATACTGTCTATTTTGCGGGTTTAACTAGTTTCGTCATTAATTGCTGTTTAAAAAAATTTATATTTTCATTTTTTCGCCATTATCTCGTAACAGGTGCTTCTAAGGTATAAAGAGATCTGAAGAAACTCATCATAATTTGAGTTTGTCATTTTATTTTCGAGGTCAAATACAGGGTGTTACATTTAAAAAAGGGTAACTTTCTTCTATATCTTTGTTGTCGAACACCCTGTATATATGACAATAATTTTAAATTGTGCTTTTGAACACCCTACATACACAAGAACAACATACATACACAAGAAATGATTTTCAAAATATCTTTATTTACTCCCTCAAAATGAGCACCGCATCTGGGGTGGGCTACCCGGTATATGTCCTTGAACACCAGCAAAACGTTCATTTTATCGTAGAATATAGTTGAATCTGTCACCAACACAAGAAAGTGTATTAAACAATTGCTCAAGGGATCCAAATCATGATAATTTCATTAAGAGCCTTTAATTATGTCGAGATAGGTTATAGTTATTTTCCTAACAACTGCGGAAAGCTTCTTTCCTCAAGAGTTAGGAACATTCCACTTGGAAAAATTGACTCCAGGTGGCATATCGCTTGTTTGGAAGTCCCAGTTGTGACCTTTTTTGTACGGTTGAATCATTGTCGAATTTCGATCGATTACTTATCTAACCCTAAGATACACCAAAACGAAAAAATCTTCACTTGGTAAAATTATGTGGCTATACATCTTGTCTGAAAAACTGTTTATCTTAGTTACTTTTTGTACTCCCTCCCATATACTTAACCTCTTTTCCAGCGTTTAATAATTTCATTATATCCGTGCGATTTCGTATTGTTGATAATATTTCAAAAGGCACTCATCCAGGTGTCATTTATTGTTCGTTACGTCTCCCTTTCGAATCCTGCCGGTTGAAAGCGGTGTGCGGCTATACCTACTGTATCCTCGACATTTTCATTCACACCGATTCTAGAACATTGAACAAAGGGATTCATCTCTTGAAAATTCCTCTCTGGCGTCGGGCCAGTAGAGCGTTTTTCTGAAATGAGTTTTACTCGTTGATTTTTATCACCACCTCCGTCAAAAGAAAAATGCCAACTTCGCGGTCTGTTCCTACGCCGCGGAACATCGCTTTTTTTGCAGCATCGAACCCGCACTTAAAATTTACCAAGGAAACTCGTAAAGCATCCCAGATTCGATACGTTAGTTGGGGATTCACATTCGTTAGGTGAGCGAGTTTTATGTTCTGCGTCTAAATGGGACACGGACTTGTTGGCGGTCGTCGTTTCTCCGAAATCTATGCGTGATCATGAGATTTGCTGATGATTTCACTGGTTGTACTCAAAACAAATAATAAAGATAATTGAAAAAAAATTTTATGAGAAGTAGGTATTTTTTTCGTTAGAAAATTTTGTATCAATTATGAATGAATGAAAAAAATTTTAAACAAAGGGAAATTGTCGGTAGAGAGGGAGGTGCTCATTTGGGGGAGGTTCTAACATAACCTCAAATTCACTGAACGAACGCAAATAATAATATATAATTACAATAATAATTACAAAAAAGTTGCCAACGTTTCGAGGACTTTTCTCCTCTTTTTCAAGGCTGTGAAAAGAAAAAACAAGTTCAAGGTAATCATTATACAAGGAAGCTACTCTCAATACCAATATTTTGTACTTTTTAAAAACTGTTTAGAACTAAAATCATCTATCTAAATGCAGGCCGGAGCCATAAACCTAACCTAACTCAGTCATAAACTTATGGTGCAGTGGACTGGACTATTGAACTTTGTCAAACACAAAATAAAACATGGGGCAAATTACTGTCACACCCACTACATTAAGAACTACGTTGTATTCTTCTCGAGTCTCCATTATAACTGTGGACCATAGACCTCCACTGTGACCTGTCTAACGCTAGTTGTTCCCAGTTATGATTGGCATTAACTGATTTTTGGGATTGATGCAGTATATCCTTAAACCCCTTATACTGGTATCCTGGTTTCCGGGCTCCCTCTGTGAATTCGCCATACACAGCTATTTTGGAGAGTCTGGTGTCTTGTGGCCGCTCCATCTGAGTCGGGCTCTCGTTACTTTAGTCTCAATTGTTATACAACTCGCTCGCTGCAAGACTTCTGCATTTTAAACTTGTGGAACCATCTGGTGTGCACTATTTGTCTAAGATGACGTTGTTGCATTTTTTCAAGCTGTTTAATTTGTCGGCTCTAAGGCGTCCAACTTTCGCTTCTTCAAATAAGTGTTGTTGTAAAAGAAGGTCATGGTCTTCAGATTGAGGTCGTGATTTTGAAACACCCTGTCCTTTAGCTTCCAGAATGCCCGTGATGTCGAATTGATACGGTTGTGTATTTCCGTGTCTAGATTAGCCCTAGTATGTATGAAGCTTCCTAAGTATTTGAACTGCTCGACCTGTTCTAGAGTTTCATCCTCCAGGCTGATATCTCTTTGAAGGCTTTCTGACGGACTTACCAGGATTTTGGTTTTCATCATTCCACTACGAAAAAGTGGGTAAAAACGCACGTTCACAGAATTTTTCAATGAAAAATGAAATTTCAGGACTGCGTGTCTATTATCCTATGAAGGAATGATGAAAATATTAGGAAAAATTTTTATGAAAGGCTGCTTCCTTGTGGGCATATGTATCTGCCTAATTATTGAGCTTTCATTAGAGTTGAATGAGAAATTTTCTCCCTTTCCTAGTATTCGTTTCCGTCACAGAGTTTTGACGATGAATTATTTGTGTGTGTGTTGGATTGCGGGAAATAGCTCCAGATCACTCTTTCGAATTACGCTTCCTCGAAATTTACATTTCCCGAAACATAAATAATACAGCAGGATTTATACCCAAACTTCCAAGTTACGCATTAGCGTTTGTGCTGAAGCGGCTTGCAATCCAAAACCTAACACACCTGGCCAATCTTTCTATTTGCTTGTAAATATATAGGAACAAGGAATTTCAAAGGAAAATCTGTCGTACCTTGAATCTAATACTTCGAGGAATTATAATGGTACCTTGGAATGATTTCAATTAGTTAGGTATATCCCCACTGAAAACGATAACATCGAAGATGACATTCATTTATTATTAGAGATCAAAATTGAAGATACATAGTTTCTACAATTCTGCTCGATATTTATTCAAATTGAGTTAACTATGAATTATGTACATACTTGATTTCATTGAAGTTCTTGACGTTTCAGCTAACAAATGAAAATCAATTATCGGAAAATTTCAATTCGTATCATAGAGATGGATTTTCATTGAGAATGGACATGTTTGTGTTTGTGATTTTGCCTTGTAGTTGGGGAGCTCAAGAGTGAAATTCGGTAGTTACTCGAGCGGGTCAGATTAATATAAGGGGAGATACTTTGGAACCTGTATAGTACCTCTGCCAAAAATTAGATCAGTATATACATATATAGTCCATTCAAGAATGATTGACATCTCGAGTGGCTATGGAAAATCGAATTAAAGTTGGTAATAGCTCATAAGTTGAGATTTTTTTGCGGAATTCAGGTTGGTATTGTGAATAAACAGTGATCTGTAGTCCTCTTATGTGTGAATCTATGCACTAACCGACAATAATTTGAATTTTGTACTTCTATTTATGTTCTTAATTTAATCGTACAAATTGAAAACATAAGTGTTTCAATTTTGAATGCTGATTAATATGCTTTGAATTCAAATATTTCTTTTATTCAGATACTTGTCTAGGTTATATTTGCATATTCCTCTTCTGTGAGTGAAACTATAGAAATTATTGAAGATATTTTGTGATCAGATATTAAGCTGCGTCTGGATTTTCAAGACCTACTGGGATATCAATCATTTTTGAATGGACTATATAAGGGGAATTGTCTAGGACAGCCTGTCAGAATAGTAGAAAAAACGATCATTGTACATACTAGAGCGTGTCAGATTGAGATGTATGTGGTTAATTAAATGTTGAAAAGTATATATTTTTTTAATCTAACAATTTAGTTGACAATACTTGTCACTTGTACATTCTCGAGCGCGTTGGCTTTTTTCTTAATTTGAAGCTAATGATTCAAGAATAATGGAAAAAATATAATATCTGACAGTTTCAGCAAGGCGAAAAACTAAAAATTGGCCATAAGGGGAAAAAATCAGTTTTTTTTTTATTTTCCCCTTTTCTGGGCTTCGAATTGTTTTCGCATTCATTATAGAAGTTGTAGAGTATAACATTCTCTTCAAATTGCGTTACGTTCGAATTGTCAGTCTCTTGAAAAGTAGCTTCCTTTGGATCCCATTAACATATCCTCTGAAAATCTGACACGCTCAAATTTTTTTTTACCATTTCCAACTCTTCCGTAGCGAACTGATAGAAATATGAATTTATTTTGATTATAGAAGTAATATATCGACATATATAGGAAGTCCCAAAACTAGTGCATCAAACGATAGAGTAGACCAAATACTATCGAATGACACCAACATTTGTCCAGCGAAAATGCACTTTTACAAAATAATTAGAATTATATGAAAATACCTAAAATTGTCGAATTTCGAACTTTTTCTTTTAATCACAGGTCCAGTTTGTGATTAAGAATGATTAAGAGATTAGCTCATATCAATCCTAGATTATCACCCTTAATTGAAATTATTAAGTAGTCAATCGAAAACCTCAGTAAATGTAAATTAAAATAATTTTTTTCTACATAATTTTTATTACTCAGAATAGAACCACCTCTAGTTTCATACAAATTTTACTCTGCAAACAGTTTTCTTCCCCATTTTTTGAAGATCGATAACTGGTAAAAAACATTAACAATATTTTTCGATTCATTGATTAGAATCATTTAATTAGGGATGTTTATAGGTTTCAAAACAGATTGAATGTGATTTTTAAATTCTAAAATTGAAAAAAAAATGATTTCAATTGAACTATTGTTGCTAATTTTCATGAACCAGAATTTTCAAATTCAGAGTTAACTGTCATCGATAATTCGTTTTAAGTACCACGTCTATCTTTACTATATAACAGATATATAATGGTCAACAGTCCACAGAGGTCTAATTTATATTTTGTGAAATGTTTTGGTCTCATTTCTTCTGAAAACATGATATTTAAGCAAATCATTCAGAAAAAAGGCTAGATTAAGAGTAAACTAAACTTTGACTTTGAATACCTTTCGACTGAGTTCATTTATTGAAAAATAACATCACATTGTAGAGCGTTGAATTCGTTATAAAATATAGTTATAAAAATCGGAGGAAAAAATGTTTTTTCCCTGTGTTATTCTTATGCGAAATCGAAAAGTGCGATGTGTACAACATAAATATTGTTATTGGGCTCATATTTTCAGAGGCCTATTTTGACATTTAAACGAAACTTTTGAGCGTGGTTTAA
This sequence comes from Coccinella septempunctata, assembly GCF_907165205.1. Lineage (NCBI taxonomy): Eukaryota > Metazoa > Arthropoda > Insecta > Coleoptera > Coccinellidae > Coccinella > Coccinella septempunctata. The sequence goes on along the minus strand of NC_058190.1, from coordinate 2,926,079 downwards.
AGAAAGAATGATTTTTTTATTTTTTTTTTAATCCCCTACTGTACAGGGTGGCGAAATTGGTGATACCTGAACTACAACTTCTTAACCCAACGAGATAGAGTAAAATGAATGTGCCATTCATGTCGTCGTTTTTCGAGAAACTAATACTGCCATCAACTCTATTCCTCTATCTTCTTTTGTTTTCGAGTTATAGGTCAAAATTTAAAATTTAAACTTTGGTCATTATCTCCGTTCCTGTTTTTGCTAGGATATTGAAATGAAAACATTACAGAGACACTTTTTTGATAGCAATCTAGTGGCGTACTATGATTTTTTCCAACAGGTTTATTTGCTGAGCTATATCATAAAGTTGTGTTTTTTCTTAGGAAAACAATAATTTGAAATGAATCACCATTTTTTTTCTTTCCAGAAGTAATCTTAAACTACTGTTGTCATAAGAAAAAAACATATCTTTATGTTATAGATCAGTATATAAACCTGTTGGAAAATCATAGCATGCCACTGGATTGCTATCAAAAAAGTGTCTTTATAATGTTTTAATTTCAACATCCTAGCACAAACAGAAACGGAGATAATGACAAAAGTTGAAATTTCAATGCTGACCTATAACTCGAAACCAAAATAAGAAATTGGCACTATTAGTTTCTCGAAAAAAGACGACCGTAATGTGCCATGCATTTTCCTCCTTCTTGTTGGGTTGAGAAAGTTGTATTTCAGGTATCACCAATTTTGCCCAGCCTGTACAGGGTATCCCAAATTGCTTGATTTTGGCTGTTTCTGGTACTTCTAGACTACATAGGTAAAAACTTTGAGAGGAGTTCTGTTCTCGATTTTCGTGAAAAGTCCATTACTGATAACCGTTTCACGATATCTTCATTTGCCTTGAAGATATAACCGAATTTTGATATTTGGTCGATTTCGAAAATGGGACATATGTTAGTTCTTTATTTATGAAAATATCTTTCTACACTTTCTACAGGCACTTTTTCATTGGAAATACACGATACCATATTCAACTTTTTCCTATCTCTTGTACTAAGGGTGGAAAAAAAACAACTTCGTTATTTTAAATATGAATGAATTCTTTTTTTGGCCTCATATCATCCAAAAAAAAAAAAATGGTTTTCAAAAATATATATATATGTCGACCCTGAAGAAGCAATAAAAACAATTGCGAAAGCTTGTTTGAGATAAAAGAGTGGTTATTTTCCATAAATGAGTCGTTAAACCCTTAATTTTCTATTATTCATATTACAGAGTCTGATAGCACATAAATTATGTCGATATATTACTTCCTTAGTCAAGGCAAAATCACCATTTCAGTAAAATTTGCATTTTTGATAGAATTCTATGAAACCATTGGCCACAAAATTGTCCACTACCAAAAAATCTCCATCTCTTTGATACGAATTGAAACTGTCTATCAAATATAAAAACTTTACTGAAATAATGATTTCTCCTTGAGTAAGAGAGTAATATATCGATATATGTAGATATATTTTTGAAAAGCTCATTTTTTTCTGGATGATATAAGAACAAAAAGGAATGCATTCGTATTTAAAATAACGAATTTGTTCTTTTCGACCTTCAGTGCAAGACATAAAAAAAGTTAAATATCAAATATGGTATCGTATTTCCAATGAGAAAGTGCTTGTAGAAAGTTTTTACCGTTTTCAGATATTTTCGTAAATAAAGAAGTAACGGCACATTTTCGAAATCCACAAAATATCAAAATTTGATTATATCTTCAAGACAAATGAAGATATCGTGAAACTGTTTTCAGTAATGGACTTTTCACGAAAATCGAGCCCAGGACTCCTCTCAACGTTTTTTCCTATCTGGTCTAAAAGTACCAGAAGCAGCCAAAATCAAGCAATTTGGGATACCCTGTACAGTTACTCTGAAAAAATTAAATTTTCATTCCATTTGCTCCCAATTTATATTATTCTTCAATCAGACGAAGTTTTCTTTTTGTGTAACAGGTAGAAAATCTGCAAGTCAGGCGAACCACCCTCTGCTGAGGGGGAACAAGTGTGGGGTTTCTCACTCTGCTGAGCTCGAGACCCACTAAAAACCCTTAAATGCTTCTTAACTGACTCAGACGAAGTCGACGTGTTTTTTGCAACTTATCATCCCTAGAAATACTGCCTAACATTTCCTTTTCACGCTGTATACAGGCAACGTAACTCTATATTCGAAACGAGCATAATTTTCTCGCTCGAAAAATGGAATAACTGACGATGTGCCAGCCGCAAATCGGCTAATAAACCGGACAATTGGCAACAGCATGATTAATATTTGTGTGTTTTCAGGGACGGCGGAGTCGCGGAAGGTGTGCGGGGTTGCGGGGGTGCGCGGCGCGTGCCCAGTCTCCGTTTGGCGAACGGTCGTGTGGCGGCGGCCCAGTCCGAAGAAGAGATCCGCTCGCCGCCTCCGCACCGCCTAGCCAAGGATGACTCGATCAAGATCAGCATCGAGAACACGAACACGTGCACGGACTCTCTGGTGACGGCCATCGATGATGAAACGTTGCTCATCGCCGACTATTTATCCAACGATATGAACTACAAAGGCTCGGGAAAGGTCCACTTCGGTGTGGACGATGTGTCCCTGTACGGCACCCCCAAGGAGGAACCCGGTCCTACTCCCCTGGGTTCCGTGGAGGCCGGCAAGCAGAGCTTCATCAAGAACCAGCTGCAAGCTCTGTTCCAGCCCACCGACAACAAGTTGGCCATGAAACTGTTCGGCTCCAAAAAGGCGCTGATGAAAGAGAGAATAAGACAAAAGGCCTCTGGTCATTGGGTGATACATCCTTGCTCCAGTTTTAGGTGAGTTATTACGGTAGCCCTGCGAATGACTCTCACTATTTTAGAACCTCTAGCACCAACTATCTTTCGTCTTCGTAGCTGCAAGATTACTCTAGAACTCTTTCCTGTATGCAACAAGGTGATAACTCCCGCCGGATAGAAGGATGATGCTTTGAATGAAAAAATATCTATTTCTTTTGACTACGTTCACATTAGAGAAATTAGGATTTTCTAACCCCTTTTTCTCGCAAAATGTAAGAGAAATATAGGGTGTCTGTAAACAAATACGAAGGAAAAAATAAGGGTAGTTCCTATAATTTTTTTTCGAAATCAATCTCCCTTCCAAGATACAGCCTTTGGAAGGCGATGAAGAGTTGACTGTTTTTAATTTTTTTTACGTTTTCTAAACAACACTGAGTCATGAAACTATACATAATAAGAAGCACTCAGTAGATGTTACTCACACAATTTTAGTCATTCTATGGAACACTCTATACGATGAAATGGAATGAACAATGATAAAAACTGTTTGAAAGTTTTTATTTATTCCGAGAAAAGTATCGACTGTATTGAAATTTTTCAAGAGACTTTTTTTCTCCAGAATGGATTGGGAAACCATAAGAGAATTTTATTTTTCGAAAATCTATCCCACGAAAACAATTTTTGAAGGAAAATCATACAGAGTTGTTATTTTAAACCCCTAATAATAAAGTTAGGAGATCTAAAGAAATTGTGTGAGTAACATCTACTTAGTACTTATGTATAGTTTTATGACGCAGTGATTTTTAGAACCCGTAAAAAAAATTAAAAACGGTCAACTCGCCATCGAGTTCCAAAGGCTGTATCTTGGAAGGGAGATTGATTTCGAAAAAAAATTATAGGAACTACCCTTATTTTCATCGAAGAATCATCGCCCTGAGTCCTTCGTATTTGTTTACAGACACCCTATATTTCTCTTACATTTTGCGAGAAAAAGGGGTTAGAAAATCCTAATTTCTCTAATGTGAACGTAGTCAAAAGAAATAGACTACACCTGCTTATTTTCATCGGGGAATCATCTCTCTAAGTCATTCGCATTTGTTTACAGACATCGTGTATGTATCCACATCATTCACTGCTGAGTTTTCAAACACAGTCTTAATTATGACTGAAATGACCCATTGTTCCTAATGGACATAACAATTATCTTCAAATTTTGACAGATAAAGTGGGATTCTTTAGAACTGATTGACGTAATGAAAAGTCTTGCTGTGTGTAACTAGCTGCATAGTGAAATATTATGCAACTGAGAACGAAAAATGAATGAATGAACATTCAATGACAAAAAAATTTCATATATTCAAGTGTTACACAAGATAAGAAGATAAATTATAAATTTATTATTATAAATATTGCAAACAAAATTATTGCAATTATTTAACTCGCTCGCACTGGCTGTTATTTGGGAAGTGGAGCACATTGCTTTAGATGTTTAACCAAACTAAGTATATCTTGTGCAACACGTTTTTTTTTTCAATGGAATTCTCAACTTATCCCTACGCTACAGTGCTTGATTTCCAACCACCGTACCTCTTTCATTTTGAAATATCAGCGCCACTGTCAGCCTATAAAGTAGCAGAGCTTCTTCTGAAACAGTGGTCAGTATACAGAGTGAGTCTTGGACTCCTACAAATATTCTAGCAGTAGATTCTTGACTTCAAAAGAAACACTTTTTTTCACTACAATTTTTTTCCGAATCGACTCATTTTAAAAGATACAGGCTGTTGAAAAACCACAAAAAAATTTAAATTTTAGTTCTTACGAACGGGTTTATAAAATGAAATTAATTTCGGAATTTAGTTTTTCATTTATTCAATTGATCTTTTTCGAACACAAGATATCACCAACCTCTTTCAGTTTTCTTATTATGACCATTACGTTCCATAAAAATACCAAAAATTCAAAGAACCCAACTCTTGAAATTAAGTTATGATGAATAGTTGTTTTGCGAAATGAAAGTATGGTTCATATTTTCTCGTAAAATGCGACGTTTGCGAGTAAATTGATATTCAAAAATTACAAAGCATCTGTGAAATTTGAAAAATTGTGTACCTATACTTCATTCAAATTTATTTTAGCAGTCGGTTGGCCATGAAATAATTTTCTCAAGTTTTTGTAACTAGAACGAAGTTAGGTTGGCACTCATTAAATGTCGTTAATGTCATAACGCCGTTGCCACAACTAATATCAATTTTTATTACGAAAATGCCGAAAGTAATTGAAAAAAAGACAGGGTTTCAAGAAGTGCTATTTAGAATTCAGGTCCACTCATTCAAATAGTTACACCATGATATTCTAAAATCGACAATACGTCAGACGGTAGCGAACATATTCAATGTAAGAGAATTTATATAATGTTTCATCTGAATCTAAACGATATATATTTCAGCTGGATATTTCCACAATCAGAAAGATTGTGAATGAAGAGGATGACAAAGAATTTCCTTGGGAGACCCAAAAAAGTGGTGGCATTTGAGAATTTTATGTTTGAGTGAATTAATGCGAAAAGTTCACTGCAGGATTTTCGATAAATGTTACCGGACAATAAGTTCCCTAAAATGGATTTTTCTATTTTTCATTTGACTTGTCCTATACAATGTAAATGTCTTAAGGTACTAATAAATACCTATAATTATTATATTATTACATCAATGTATTAAGATGAATAGCCACAAATAAGCGCAAGTTGCCCTGTTACTTGTTTATTCATGTGAAATTTTTGGTCAAAGGTTCATCTTAACTTGAAACTTCCTTCAATTCATTTTATGAAGATGATGCAAGATGATTTTTGTTGAAGAATTTAACATTCTTGTAATTATCTGTTAATTCCTTAGGGAGAAACCCATTCCAAACCACTGCATCATATGCATTTCATCTTCGAGTTCATATTTTTGAAATATACAAATGATGTAAGCCAAAGAAGATAACGAACATTAACTCTCCTCAAGCTGGTGCATATTATGATATTATACTGATCTCTTGTATTTTCCATGCAAATAACTGGATTTGGTATGACTTCAATCAGTTTTTATAAACTTCAATTATGTTCGTCACATATTTTCCGAAGAGATTCGACATAGTGATAAAATACGTAATAACAGAAACTTTCACGTAGAACGGGCAACATAGCGTTGATTTAAAACCCAAAAATGTTTTGACAAGCTTCATAACCCCACATTTTCGTACTATACAGAGTGAAATGTGTCAAATTTCCATGGCCAACCGACTGCTAAAATAAAAGTGAATGAAGTATACCTATCGAATGCAACTCTTTTTAAAAGATCTACAGATGTGTAGTGTCACAGATTCAGCTAGTTATGCTAATATGGGAATGGTGGTGGAAAAGGTCAAAATATTCGGGATTTAAACTTCCAACTTAGCCAACGTTTCGGAAATTATATTTCCATCATCAGGGCACTGAAAATGAGAAAACAAACTCTGAAAAGTCCCTCCCTTCACGATAGTGAGACAAAAGTGCAAAACATCAATACAAGGATACTTGTTACTTCTTAAAAAATTGGTATAAAAAGTGATTAAAAAAGAAAATTACAAAATTACTCGAAATTACAAAATATCACAAAAATAAAAATGACAAAGTCAAAATCAAGAAGCACAGCACAGAGGAGAAGGAGAAGAGAAAGAAAACATATAAAAAAACAAGAATTACCAAATATATGAATATGCATATAAATATCAATAAGTAAATAAATTAATAAATTAATAAATTGAAATGTAAAAGAAATCACAGATCAATTGATACTCACAAGATGAAATTGCTTTTCCCACAGTCATTGAAAAATATCATATATAAAATTCATTAAAACAAAACAATGGTACGCTTTCATCGAGGTAAAACAATGACAACAAAGGGAGATCGGGAACATATGAAGACAAACACAGAGAAATGTGGACGGACACCGAGAAATGTTCACGTTTTCTTTCTTACTTTCTTCAATAAATTATGATATATTATAGAAAGGTGCTGTATGTCGGTTCTGGAATTGACAGAATCGTGAACCTTGATCTGGATCATCTCGTGCAACAATCGTTTGCCGAGGAAAGGATGTCTTCCCAAAAGAACAACATCATCGAAATCAAAACGGTGTCCAGTTGACTCACAGTGGTGGGCTAGTGCAGTCTTAGGGTTGGTGATGGGTAGACTAACAGAACGTTTATGCTCCTCAACTCTAATTTTTAAATATCTGCCTGTCTGGCCAACATATACTTGGGAGCAATCATTACATCTAATCATGTAAACAATGCCGGACTGTAGGGAAACCGGAGTTACGTCCTTGATACGGGTGAAAAAATTAACGTGAACATTTCTCGGTGTCCGTCCACATTTCTCTGTGTTTGTCTTCATATGTTCCCGATCTCCCTTTGTTGTCATTGTTTTACCTCGATGAAAGCGTACCATTGTTTTGTTTTAATGAATTTTATTTATGATATTTTTCAATGACTGTGGGAAAAGCAATTTCATCTTGTGAGTATCAATTGATCTGTGATTTCTTTTACATTTCAATTTATTAATTTATTAATTTATTTACTTATTGATATTTATATGCATATTCATATATTTGGTAATTCTTGTTTTTTTATATGTTTTCTTTCTCTTCTCCTTCTCCTCTGTGCTGTGCTTCTTGATTTTGACTTTGTCATTTTTATTTTTGTGATATTTTGTAATTTCGAGTAATTTTGTAATTTTCTTTTTTAATCACTTTTTATACCAATTTTTTAAGAAGTAACAAGTATCCTTGTATTGATGTTTTGCACTTTTGTCTCACTATCGTGAAGGGAGAGACTTTTCAGAGTTTGTTTTCTCATTTTCAGTGCCCTGATGATGGAAATATAATTTCCGAAACGTTGGCTAAGTTGGAAGTTTAAATCCCGAATATTTTGACCTTTTCCACCACCATTCTCATATTAGCATTGTTGATGTGAGGTCACCAGTTTACAGATTCAGCTAGTTATTCTGAAGGTAACTTTGTTCTTCTAGAGATGGTGCAGCTCATGAATTTTGGTACATTGTCCGATAACATATTTAACAAAAACAATTTTTGTTTAAGGTTCTGAGGACGCAGATCAATATATTTCCTTGAAATGTCAATAAAATCCATATTTTCAATGTCACCGGTAGTAATTGCAAACTGCCTTATAACTTTTGTTTTCAACGAAGGGTTAACAACACGAGAATGGATTCCTCGGATTCCTTCATCTATAACATTTTCAAATTAAAGAAATGTTAAGTCTTCTTTTCTGCAAGCTCCTTCCATTCCAAAAATCAGCCTCAGCCATTAAGTATTCTTTGTCATCAACTTCTAACAAGAATTTGTCGAATAAACAAAAATGTGACTTCTTAAAACTGAAGCCGTCCGATTGCCTTTTAATGAGAGGATATATTGAAAATTTTTTAGCCTACTATAGAAAACAACATAAACAAAATATTTTATTACTCAACACATTCTCCTCTTAATTGGATAAATTTATTACAACGAACCTGCAACGTCTCTAGACCTTAAAAAAATGTTTCCTCTTGCTCTGCAAACCAGACCTCCACAGCTTTTATAACCTCCTCGTTGGAAGAAAATTCACGACCTTTTAAACTTTTTCTCAGTTGAGGAAAGAGATGATAGTCGTATGGAGCCAAATCAGGTGAATAAGGGGGGGTGTTCTGGTAATTCAAACCCTAAATTACGAATTTTTTGCATAGCAACATGAGATTTGTGTGCAGGGACGTTGTCCTGCAAAAACAAAACACATTTGGATAGCTTTCCGGGGCTTTTCTCTTTAATTTTTCCCGTAGAGTTACATCGTTTTCAAATCGAGCACAGATCGAACGCGATGCATCTACCCTTGAACGCTTTTGGTCAACATTCAAACATTTCGCTATCCATTTTGCAGCAGTGCTTCAGATATCCGTTTAAGCCCAATTCGACGGTTTGATAAAATCATATCATGAACTGCATCGATATTTTCGGGGACTGACACAGAAACTGGCTTTCCCAATCGGTCATCACCTTCAATGGAAAATTTGTCTCTTTTGAAGCTTGCAGTTCAATTTTTCACGGTCGCATACGAAGGACATTGATCACCAAGGGTGTTAAGCATATCTTCGTAAATCTGCTTACCTCTTAACCCTTTTAAATACAGGTACTTGATGATGGCTCGATACTCCAATTTTTCGATTTTCACAATTTCGGTGGACATCTTCTTTCTTTTAATTTATTGCGTAACTCTGTTTCACTTTTTTGACTCCAAACTTCACACTGACACCTCTAATGAGTTATTGTTCATTGCTATGGTAACGCAATATTTTTTTTTATGCATGGAACTGGTTTAGGCTAACTAACTTAGACTAGATATCAATACATCCTCGTATACCTACGCTATAAAATTTCCGTAGAATTGAAGAATCCTACTAAACATTAAAGGGAGGTTTGAGCTTAAACTGACTTTAAATTTGATATGAAACTAGACGTAAAAATGGCACTAAAGGAATCTTTGAGCTTATAGTGACTTTAAATTTGATTAGGAAACTGGACGTTAGATTTAGTTCGGATCTGAACATTGAGTGAAGTGTTCATAATTTGGATAACTTCTAGATCTTTCTAACTCTCAGAATACGCAAGTAGGACTTTTTCATCAAAATATTTCATCTTCTTTTCATCACAGCAAGTTTTGAATTTTTCATAAGCCAAATGGTTAACCGCCTCTGACTTTTGTGGAATTTTTGGAATTTTGAAAAAATTGGCATCTCTTCAGAACTTGAATCCCTCATTTTGTGAAAGTAAATAAAAATCGTGCGTTTTAGTGTATTCATTTACAAAATGGTGAGCTGACACGAAGTGACAGCAGTTAACAGACTTGATTTATGTTTTCACAATTATTGTTATCAATAGTATTCTATATTTACCAATACTTTATTCAAAATTAGAAAAAACCCTGTATATAACACGTTAAGAACTGCAATTTTATGTAAATTGTGAGCTTTTCTCTCACGCGTAACATAAAATCAGGCATTTCGCAACTGATTGCATAAAGAGCTATTTGGCATGTTTCCACCATGGTACGAGTCCCCAACTTGGAATAAATTCAGTATACCAAAGACAGATTTTTCGGCAGTAGATATGCTCGGAGTGATAGAGTAGTATATTAAATTGCACTCCTTCAATAAATGCTCAAAATATTGTCGATTAAGCAACTTACAATATCCTAGAGGAAACTGAACTACATTCTGTGTTATGTGTTCTTGCAACTGCTCTAAGTGCTCTCTGTATCACGGTTTGGTTTTGAAAATTTGCTCTTCAATTACATCATAAGAAATAGTCCATAGTCCATAGCTATTTAATCTGCAGATCTGGAAAGCCATTCAGACGGTCCTTTTATATTAATACATCGGCCTGAAAATATCTTGCCCCACAAAAGTTGAGGAAGTGCAGAAACTTTGAGACTCTTTCAGAAGTTTCCATTTTTTTTTCATCAATTCTTTAAACATGAGAAATCTGAATGTTTCCTCATTCTTCTGCTCATTTTCTCATGACTTCGACAGTTTCAGGTGAAAATTCAATTTTAGTATTCCTGGTGCAAAATCCAGTTCACACGAAAAATTTAAAAAAAAAAGTTGAGTAAGGAGTATGGTCTCCTCGTACATCAAAAACCTGCTTGACAACGAATTTGCTTACTTTCGATCAGATTACTGAAGTAGCCTTGATCAGCTGCTCTCCAGATTTAGGGTAAAAGTCGTCTGGGTTCTTGAAGTGTATGCGGGGGAGATTGAGGAGAATCCGAAGCTCTTTGTAGCTGACCCCAAGCGTGTTTAATGGGATTGTGGTCTGGCGACTGGGGAAGCAGGGTCAAATGCGGAATAATCTAATATTCGAGAGCTTCATCGAGATTTTTCGCACGATAAGGTCGCTGATTATTGCTCAAAAATAAGAGCTGACACTAACTTGAAAGAAATTTGACGCTACTGGTTCAGTCGGAAAGAAAAAGGGAATCCATGAAAGAGACGAAGCGGGGGACGTGGCTTTCTCAGCTCATGTAGCAAGAGATCCGACCTTTAGTACTAGGGAATTGTCCGATGTATCTGGTGTTTCGCGCACAACAATCATGAGAATATGTGATATATAGACCACCTGATCTGGCTCCACTGGACTTTTATCTTTGGGATTACCTGAAATCCAAGATTCGCGCTACCCAGCCTGAGTCACTGGATGATTTGCGAACTCGGATCATTAATGAGATCTTGAGTAATGTACGTGAACGCTTTCTGCAAAACATATTACTGAATGGAAGTGAAAGATGCCCATTTCCAGCATTCAATAAACTAATCACAAAAGTAGGTACTTGAATTAATAAGGGAATCCGGGAGACTTGCTGAAATAGGAAGCTTGAACCACCTCAAATATTTCAATTCAAATTTCGCGCTACCGGTATCTTAAATACGTTGCGATATACTCGCAACAAGACACAACTAGTGGCGGCTCCATTTTGGCCACCATCATAAACAGTTCGTTAGTGAGAGCTCATATAAAAGTTTTAAAAAAAAAATTGAATTGTAGACATGAATATGAAAAGATATACAAAGGTTCAAAAAAGTGAAAAACATCTCGAAAATAAGTGAGAGTGACACTGAAATAGAATATTGTACATATTTCATACGCTGATACATCTGATGATGAAAACCTTGACATGGAAAATCGTTGGCCATTAGAAAGTGTTTTCCTTCAACGTTCTTCCTGATAAACAAACTTGTGGTCAAGTCTCTCTAGCCCCCTGTTCAACTCTACCATGGATTAAGGAAACACGAGCCAATTTTCGGTTCCTAAAAAACTGTTCATCTCACAAACGCTCTACTAGGTTCTTTGTATCGTTAGCCATTTGGGCATATATCTTCAGGCGAGAAAAACATTGCTATACCATTTACACCTACAACTTAAGTGGCTTCAGAGTGAAAGGAGGCTAAACTCTCCCAGACTCCCCATACCTACTCTATTTTAACTGTCAATTCGTTGTCGATGGAAATTTTGACGCGAAATTTCATCATCAGATAACACTCGATAAGATCTTCAACATGGGATTTAGCAACACCCCTCATCTCTATTTGAAACCAAGGAATTGTGTTCCCACACGAATCATAAATTGACAAGTTCGAGCGATTTTCCATACTGTCAAAAATGACATTGTCACAGTAAGATATTTTTGGTTCATCTATCAAAATACAGGGTATTGAATTAGAAAAAAAGGACTTTCTCATTATTAACAGTCATACTCAGGCCCAGTTGTACAGTTCAAGTTCAAGCTGAGTTTGAGTTTAAGCCAACCTCAACTTTGACAATCCCGTACTTTTTTACAGGTTGAACTAGGTTCACTGTTGAACTCTACTCGAATTTGAACTATACAACCGGACCTTAGTCGAGATAAATTTTGAAATTCCCGAGAAACATTTTGGTTATTTCAAATTGCGAATTGAATCTAGATATGGGGGATTCTTTTATGCGGATTATTGGTTCTCTTGGACATTTTGCATGGAACATCCTGTGTGGGTCCATATTTGAGTTCATAACACTCAACCAGTCGATTAATTCTTAAACTATTAACTTTTTCTTATTACAGTGTTCGCTAAAATCGGATAATGAACATCTAAATTAAAATAATGACGGAACTTGCTAACTTGTTTTCTACCAAAAAATATCACCTATACTCCATTCACTTTTATTTTAGCACTCGGTTGGCTATGGAAATTTGGCACATTCTACTCTGTATAGTACAAAAATGTGGGGGTGATGAAGCTTGTCAAAACATTTTTGGGTTTTAAATCAACGCTATGTTGCCCGTTCTACGTAAAAGTTTCTGTTATTACGTATTTTATCACAATGTCGAATCTCTTCAGAAAATATGTGACGAACATAATTGAAGTTTATACAAACTGATTGAAGGCATACCAAATCCAGTTATTTGCATGAAAAATATAAGAAGATCAGTATAATATCATAATATGCACTAGCTTGAGGAAAGTTAATGTTCGTTATCTTCTTTGACTAAAGTTTGAATACGTTACATCAGTTGTAGATTTCAAAAATTTTAACTCGAAGATGAAATGCATATGATGCGTGGGAATGGGTATCTCTCGAAGGAATAAACAGATAATTACAAGAATGTTAAATTTTTCAACAAAAATCATCTTGCATCAATATAAGTGAAAGGAATTAAAGGAAGTTTCAAGTCAAGATGAACTTCACATTTGTACAAGAATTTCACATGAATAAACAAGCTGTTCATCTTAATTTAATACATAAAATTCTCAAATGCCACCACTTTTTTGGGTCTCCCAATAGAAGGAAATTCTTTGTCAACCTCTTCATTCACAATCTTTCTGATTGTGAAAATATTCAGCTGAAATATAAGTCGTTTAGATTTAGATGAAACATTATATAAATTCTCTTACATTGAATATGTTCGCTACCGTCTGACGTATTGTGGATTTTAGAATATCAGGATATAACTATTTGAATGAGCGGACCTGAATTCCAAATAGCACTTTCTGAAACCCTGTCTCTTTTTTCAATCACTTTCAGCATTTTCGTAATAAAAATTGATATTAGTTGTGGCAACGGCGTTATGACATTAACGACATTTCATGAGTGCCAACCTTACTCCGTTCTAGTTACAAAAACTTGAGAAAATTATTTCATAGCCAACCGACTGCTAAAATAAATGTGAAATGCAGTATAGACAGACAGAAAAGCGAACAGACAAAAATGTGGAATCAACTAGCTTCCAGCATTCTCATCTAAGAAATAAACCCTTTCATCTTCATTATGACAGATTGATTGGGATGAAGGAAGGAATAAATTGTATCTCATTCGATGGGGAAGATCCTTAGCTTGTTTGCGAACTCAATATTTCAACACAATTCATCAATCTGAGATAAGTAACAAGGGGAGATTAATCGATCAAATATATTTCGGTGGAATTGAAACCGGAGATCTATTCCTATAGCGAATTAATTTCTACGGAAGATGTTTATCCATCGCACAGAAATGTTCCTTGGATTGATGGCAGAGTATACAGCATGCACAAGAAGCGGATGGGAATTTAAATGAAGAGTGGTGTACACTCGTATGGATTGACACAAATATTGAACGGATATGAATACTTGTACAGTAAAAAAATATTATTTCTACAAGTTTTTTTGTTGAAAAAGATAATTTTTTTTTTAATTTCGGAGAACAAAGGCACTTGAGCGTGTCAGATTTTTACAGATGTTTGATCTCGGTGTTGAAGACGTGTTGAACTATTCACACTAATCAGGGGGGTTTTCTCAATCTGACAATTTGAAGACGATAACAATGCTTTTTTTTCAAATATCTCCCTTCCTGTACCTCTAATAGTTTCTGTATTCATAATGGAAGTTGTAAATAATAAAATACTATACAACTTTTGTCTGAAGCAATTAAACATATTTTTCAATCGTTTTCGAGCTAGAGAGTCATGAGAAAGAGGAGCTTAGCCATACAAGCGAAATTTCACCCGGAAATTTCAATTAATGACTGATCCGTTACTTGTTCGCAATGGTTCAGTCGTATTATCTAGAAATCTAGGCTATTTGTATGGAATCATTGAAAAAATGTATCATAGGAGGTGAGATATATAAGCGCTATAGAAAAATGCCTTGTTACTTGTCCATTTTAACGATTGTATGATTGTGGGAATGCCTACCTAGATCAGACAAATTTTGTTGGAGACTCTTTGACCTCATTTTAAATGTTTTACACTGGTGTCTTGAGCCTTTTTCTTTCAGTCGGTAAAACGTATCGAAATGAATAATTCCATGAAGAATCGTCCACAATACGAGTGTTGGAATCACCTGATCCTGGATGGCGATCATGAAGCCCTCTGTATCAGGAAACAACCTTCCGGAAGTCAACCAGTCGACGCAGATATGTCGACGTAACGATGTAATCATGCCTTCCATGAAAAGGTTTGCCAATCAGTTTCTGCATTTCACTTTCTGCAGAGTGTTCGAGAGTTTCCAAGTGGTCCTGTTGTAGCTTTAACGGTGTAGAACTATCAGCAACACAAACTACTTGATGGAGTTCTGGCGAAGTAGCCTTGCTCAGAAAATATTTTCGTCAATTTCCTTCAATTTCCTGGGACATGCGGTTGGACAAATCATCAATTCTTCTACCCCCAAGATGTCGTGGCAGCTCTGTTCGTTCTATTGAGCTTTTGGGGCGATGTTTATTGTGTTTAGTCAGCATCGTCCTCATTTATCTCTGTAAGGCTGCTAAATCGGTGGTGGTCCAAGAGATGATACCAAATGAGTAGCTCAGCGCCGAGTAAGCGCAGGTATTGCTAGCTTTTATCAGATTCTTGCTGTTAAGACCAGTTCTCATTATCCCTCTCAATCTTCGGGTGAACTCCTCCGTTAATTCTTTCTTCATCTGACTCTGATGTTTTTTTTGCCTGTTTTATGCCTAGATACTTGTATGTGTCTCCTTCCTTTAATGCTTCAATTTCTGCACCATCCTTGAGTTTGAACGTGCCATCTTCTATTTTCCCTCTCGTTATGTTCAGCAGTCAACATTTTTCCAGTCTAAACTTCATTTTGATGTCTTCCGAGAATCCTTCAACCATTTTCAGCATCTGTTGCATTTGTTTTTCTATAGATGCGAAAAGTTTCAAATTGTCCATGAAGAGGAGATTCAGTTTCATCATAGTTCTACTGCCTCTCTTGATGGCAAATCCGTAGTCCGTAGTATTCAATCTATGAGACAAGGGATTCAGGGCCATACAGAACCACAGAGGGCTCAGCGAATCTCCTTGGAAAATTCTGCGTCTTATTGGAATAGGTTCTCATGTAATGGAGCCATCTGCTGCTTTCATTTGAAGACTAGTAGGCCAGGTTGACATGGCGTTTTTCAGGAACTTAACAATATTGGGATCCACCTTGTAAATCTTCAAGATCGTCAAGAGCCATTCGTGAGGTATAGAATCGAATGCTTTTTTGTAATCTATGTACGCAGCGTGAAGATTCCTTCGTTTGGAGAACGCTTGGTTGCAGATAACTGAATCAATTATTGTTAGTTGTTCTTCGCACCTTCGGCTGTCTTTGGTGCATCCATTCTGTTTCATGGCGATGATGTTGTTCTTTTCACAATGATTATGAATTCGGTTTGAAATACACGATGTGATCAATTTGTACATCGTTGGAAGACATGTGATTGGTCGGTACCTGGATGGGTCTTCTGTATTCCTCTGGTCTTTAGGTAATGTTAGGTATGTTGTGCCTTATGTGAGGAATACTGGCAGTTTCTCAGGATTTTCAGTGACATCATTTATGGCGGAGGTCAATTTGTCATGCATGAATCATGCAGAAACTTAGGATCATGCAGCATCATCCAAAGTTTCTTGATCCAGAAGTTCTGCAATCCATCAGGTCCAGGTGTTTTCCAGTTGTGTAGTCCTCTGATAGCTAATTTTACTCCTTCAATTGTTATCATGTCATGCTGCATCGGCTCATATTTTATAGCTTCAGATTTTTTATCTTCAATCCATCCGGTATCTCCATTGAACTGAGGTTTCGTTGATAATTGTTCGGTCCAGAATTTTCAATGGCTTCCTTTGGTGGTAACTTTCCATTTTCTCCATCAGATGATGTAAGTGACCGATAGAAAGTTTCTTCCGACATTTCGAATGAATTATTGTTATTATTTAATTCAGTAATAAGAGTTGAGGTAATACACATATAAACTCAATACAATATATATCTAATGTGAAAGTAACTAAAAAAGAATGTTTATATTTCATTTAGTCATGCAGAAATTAAACACCTTCAGGAAAATTTCGGGTCTGTTATAATTTCCGGAGCAGCGAGTTGATTTTCTGTATTTACTCCATCATTTTTGGTGTACACTATTTTCCGGCGTTAGTTTGAACTTCTAGGAAGCGACGCTTCGATAAACATTGAAATCCTTTGGGACTCTAAATTAACGAAAGTTTTCGGATTTAGCACTGCGGGAAACCTGGATTTTCTGCTTCACTTTTTTTTTAGATGAGTGAGAATTCCGCACATAATCCATATTTATTTCAAGTCTGGAAATTCTCGCCATAACCTGAACAAATTCTACGTCTAGCTCTCTCAATTCAACTGTGATATTTCTCTAAAATGAGAATACAGAGTGATATCTGCCGTATTTACAATTCTGTAGGAAACTGATCGAAAGGTCAATTTTATATAAGTTTAAATTCACTCAAATTTTCATTTAAAGTTGTGGATATTGTCATGCACCCTTTTATGGGATTATTTGAAGGTGGGGTTTTTATCAGCTTTAGAAATGTCATCTCAAATATCCTCTCTTTTCTTTGAATGTCAATTGAGAAAAGATGAAGTGAAATTCTATATATAGAAAAAAGAGTAACTTACGTAACCGTAGGCCGAGATTCACGAACTTAGCATTTATGAATGGAGGATACAAATACCCCATTCACCTTTATTTTAGCAGTCGGTTGGCCATGGAAATTTGACACATTTTACTCTGTATAGTACGAAAATGTCATCAATATAAGTAAAAGGAAGAAAAGCAAGTTTCAATCAAGATGAACTTCACCTTTGAACAAAAATTTCACATGAATAAACAATAAGCAGGACAACTGGCGCGTATTTGTGGCTGTTCATCTTAATGCATTGATATAATAATTAATTATTTATTGGTGCCTTAAGACCTTTACAATGTATAGGACAAGTCAAATGAAAAAGAGAAGAATCAATTTTCGGGAACTTATTCTACGATGACATTCATCGAAAATCCTGTAGTGAACTTTTCGCCTTAATTCACTCAAACATAAAATTCTCAATGCCATCACTTTTTTGGGTCTCCCAATAGAAGAAAATTCTTTGTCATCCTCTTCATTTACAATCTTTCTGATTATGGAAATATTCAGCTGAAATATAAGTCGTTTAGATTCAGATGAAACATTATATAAATTCTCTCACATTGAATATGTTCGCTACCGTCTGACGTATTGTGGATTTTAGAATATCAGGGTATAACTATTTGAATGAGCGGACCTGAATTCTAAATATCACTTCCTGAAACCCTGTCTCATTTTTCAATCACTTTCGGCATTTTCGTAATATTAATTGATATAAGTTTTGGCAACGGCATTATGATATTAACGACATTTCATGAGTGCCAACCTTACTCCGTTCTAGTTACAAAAACTTGAGAAAATTATTTCATGGCCAACCGACTGCTAAAATAAATGTGAATGCAGTATAGAACATTCAACGTAGATCAGTTTGATTTTCATCCATGTAAAACAACTTATCAGGAATTTGAACTTCAATTTAAGCTGTCAAATTTCCTTTAATTTGCCGAAGTTTCAGAAGCATAATATTCCTCCTTTCTCATGGCTAAAAACACAAAACCTTCATTAAAAACAATTAACAAAGCAACCGCAAGAGACGGACAAGATACAAACCTCGAGAAATAATTGGTTGAATAGAATTTTGCGGTTGTAAACAAGCATAAATATAGCATTAAATAAAATTAAGACCTCGAAAATATCGCCAACAAGGACATAAACAGAATTGTCAGATAGAATGAAATACAAAAAGCCGGGAAAATGCAAATGTCGAAATAACAATCATAAAACAATTGGCAGATAATCGTCTTATATCAAGCTACATTGAACATCTTTCTTTTTTTATATATTTTTTTCTCTTCATCTCACGTGGAGTGATATCATAAAAATAGCAAAGACATTTTAAGTCTTCTCTGAAATTCACAGCTTTACGACTCCTGATGGAAATCATCTCACTTCGGCATGACTGACGATAATATTGTTATTGGCGTGACTGACAGTAGAAGAGTTTTGTTTCTTGCCCGCAAGGTGTCGGTAGCAAGTGGGACAAAAAACGCCTGATAAACCCGAGTCAGGCAACCCAATTCACTATCGTACAACTAGAATGCTAGAGACGAGCTCGTGGGGTACAAACCAAGTAACTACTATCTTTAACTATATACAAAAAAATTTCTCCTTTATTTGAGCCCAGAATTTCTAATATTTTCAATCAAAAATGTTCCTCTATAAAAGTCTTAATTCTTCTTTTTTAAAAGAAAGTGATATTTACTGAATATAAGTGATATTAACTGAATATATTCTGGTATGTTTTATCGTACTACATTCGGCTCATTTAGATACAAAAATCGAATCTTTGTAGCAAATAAAGATGTAGAAAGCTGTATGGATATCCCGGAGAAATAATTAAACCTGAAACAGTTATTTCTCAGCGAAAGTGAAACAACGAAATAAATTTCATTTTGATTCCCAGCCTCATGAAAATTTCATCATCATCGTGGTTTCCTCAGTTCCAAGAATTCCGTAATTTCATCAACTACTGAACTTCAGGCATTCTCGGCTGTTTAAATACGGAGATTTCTGTCGAAAACACAGTAAAAGAAGCATAGGTAATGCGGTGTAGTCGAATCAGGTATTCGTGCAATTTTCTTCTGGACACAAGGGAAGTCGTGAATATTCTAAAATATCTACCTGATAGTTTGGAATCCTAGTATGCTTATACTACACTTAGTTTGCAACTTTCGGAGGGAGTCAACCTGATGTCAAGATTTAAGGGATTTAACTTGGTTGGAAGTTGGTAATCGATAGAAGCTTCGACTATGGAATTGAATTATAAGAATTCAGGAACGTTTTGGCCAGTTTCTCGAGCGTTGTGTTCAATTATCTTTATTTTGAATGGATTGAATTTTGAAAAGGATTACCAGAAGTTGTACAAGACACTGTGTGAAATTTGTCCTACATTTCATTTTTCACAGCACTTTTCATTCGACAATTTTATTTATGAATGGTTCTTGCTTCTCAAAGGATTTCATTCAGCATCCAAAGCTGAACTTACAAGTTATTGAATAGGATATTTGGTTGGTAAGGCAGATCATTTAAAATTAACTATTTATTCACAATGTTTTTCCAATGGCCTTACAGCTTGCAGCTATTATCTATACAGGGACTTTACGATGAGTCTTTGATTCGTACAAATATTTTAAAAGTATATTCTTGAGGTCAAAAGAAACACTTTTTTATGAATTTTTGGTATTTTATGGTACTTAATGGTCTTAGGTAATGAGAAAACTGGAAGACGTGGGTGATATCATCCAATAAATGAAAAAGTATGTTCCGAAATTCATTCCATTCGATAGAAGAGTTTGTGAGATAGATCTAAAAATAAAATTTTTTGATGATTTTTCAACAGCCTGAATCTTTTAAACTAAGTCGGTTCGGAAAAAGTGGTGAAAAAAAAGTTTCTTCTTCAGAATCTACTGCTAAATATTTGTACGAGTCAAAAACTCACCCTCTGTCTCTGAGGAGAGAGAAAATAGCATCAAAAAACTATGTAGCTTTCATAACTACTATAATATAAGAAGTAGGAGAGTGCTGTTTATATCACAACACAAAACAGGATTTTTTGAAATCTCGCCCACATACTGGGTGTGGCGTAATGAATGGATAATATGGAGCTTGCGGGTAGAGGACTCTATGGCGGTTCAGAAAAAAAATATTTTACATTTAGTAAAAGTGCCTTGGTTTTCGAGATATTGGAGATTTTCGAAAATTTAAGAAAATCACACTCTTCTCCACTCGTTTTGCAGGCAAGACTTCAAATGAAGGAATTTTTTTAACTGTATTTTGTATAGCATTCCTGGATAGATGATCTATCGAATGAAATTCATTATTTTTGAGGAGCAAGAATATTTCTTCATGAAAAAGATCTAACTCAACTTTGCCGTTTTGCTTTTTTTTATAAGTTCAACCTAGCGTGGTGTAAAAATAATATAATTACCTGAGAGCCAATGCAAGAAAAAACATGCCCGTTTCATTGAGATTCCGAAATGGTATAACTCTCTGTATTTTCAGCATTGGCAATCAGTTGAGGCCTAGTTTAATGTAAACACTATTTCTAGAAATTTTAGCAGCTAAAATGAGAAATGCAAGCAAAATAAAGCAATCATCTATAAGTAGGTATAGAGCATGTATTGAAGCTCATGGTGGCCTCTTAGAACATCTTTTGTGAAATTTAATTCAATGAAACGATACTCATTTTATAACTGTTGATATGCAATAAAGCTATGATTCATAAGAAAGTCTAGAGCATGTATCAGAATTCATGGTGGCCAATTTAAACGTCATTTGTGAAACTTTTTTCAATGAAACGATATTTTAAAATTGATATTTTGTTTCGTTTCCTTTTATTATTGAACCCCAACGTTTTGAAATCAATATTTTCAAATTAATTTCAAGTTATGAATTCAATTTCAACATTTTTGTAACAAAGGTCTTGACTCAATGTAATAGGAATTAATTTTTACCTTTTTTCTTAATTACAAAAGTGCCAAAATTCACTTCGTTTTTTGAAATTCGCTTAAAAACTATCAACTTTATAACTATATAGGGCTTGATAATGAAAGATTACGAGAGAATTTTTTTTCTTAAATATCGTTTAATTGAATCGAGTTTTACAAAAAAGTGTTCAAAGTGGGCATCAGGAGCTCTACTAGATGCTTTACAACTTCTTATGAATAATTGCTTTATTCTGCTTGCAAGTCTCATTTCATTTGCCAAGAATTAAAGAAAAACTCTGCCTTGACTCATTGTGATAGAAATTTATATTGTATTTGATGCTGGAAATAGAGTGAGTTATACCATTTCAGAATCTCAGTGAAACAGGCAAGTTTTCTCTTGCTTTGGAACTCAGGTAACCATATTATTTTTTACACCACGCTGCCTGGGTTGAATTTATGAAAAAAAATGAGCAAAACGGAAAATTTGAGTTAGATCTTTTTTTTTATGAAAAACTATTTATGCGCCCCAAAACAAATAATTTAGATTCTATAGCACATCTATCCAGGAATACTATCCAAAAAAAGTCTGAAAAAATTCCTTTATTTGGAGTCTTGCCTGCAAAACAAGTGGCGAAGGGTGTGATTTTCTTGAATTTTCGAAAATCTCCAATATCTCGAAAACAAAGGGACTTCAACTGAACATAAAATATATTTTTCCGAACCGCCGTAAGATCCTCTACAAGCAGGCACCATATTATCCATTCATTACGCCACAGCCTGTATATCAGGGCATAAAATTGTTCAACCATTTACCTTTATTCGATCCCTGAATCTCTAAATATCCAAGGCAAATGTGAAAGCTTTGTTGTTGAAAAATTGTTATTATTCTGTTGATGAATTTGTGAATGCAGCTTTTGTTATTTGACGATTGTTAGCATTACTTTCTTTTTTGTGAGTCTCACACAAAATTTCATGTCTTAAGAGATCAATAAGTTGTTTATTCATTAAGTTTTTTTTAAAGTTTCCAAAAGAATTTTCTTTCATATAAATCTATAGTAGACATCTGCATACGTGTTTTTATTTTCCTTCAAACTTCACAGAAATCGTACAACAGTACCTACAAGTCCTACAACGCTACCTGGAAACTAAGACAAAATCGATCCTTCAGATCCAGCAGTCATATAAAACCACCGTAAAATCTGAAATTTATTAGCCAGTAGCTCGCCGAACCAAGGCGGAATGTAGAATTTCCGCAGCCTATGGAAGCTCACGGATTCGTCAATATTTCCTTACCCAGATTCTTGAGTCGGATCGGGATTGTTTTCTCTCCTCCGTAATGACGCAATTTCTTTTTATGCGTCCATGGGAATCACTTGTCCGCAGCGACGTATTTGGTTATTTACGTCTTTTCGCCGAACAGTGCATACATATTCAGAATCTTGGGAATTCTCACCTGACCGATTGTTCTACAGACCGCACTCAGTTGCATAACAACCGGGGGGTTTTCTTGTGAAAGCCAGGGGAATACCAGAAAAAAACGTTGCGTTTATCTCATTTCGGTGATCATGCAAGTGAACGTTAGAGACAGATTGTTTCACGCCGCCACAGCAAAGAATGTGTGAGGCATGGACAGTTCAAATGTGTTGAAGTGCCAAATGTCTTTCCAAATGTATAATTACAACTAGAAATTCAGAATTCTGAGATGAAAGTCAGAATTCTGAGTTGCAACTTGTAACTCATTCAAAATTCGGAGTCAGATACAACTAATAAATCTGAGTTGAGAGTTCTAATTATAAAATACAACTCAAAATATAACTTACGACAAGGAATTCCGACTAGAAAGTGGGAATTTTGATAACGCTAAGAACTCTGAGTAGCGAATCTCAGTTCAAATTCTGAGATACAAGGCAGATTTAAGAGTAGGATCAATGAAATTCTAATAAACGAGTTCAAACTCTGACTTGCAGGTAAAACGGGATGCGAGTCAGCTGACATCTTAAGAAACCGTCAGTAAGAATTATATGTTGCGAATCGGAAATAAGTCTGGAACGTTTGAAGTTCAAGATAGTATACTCCATACACTTGTATTTTAGCACCTGGTTGGCCATGGAAATTTGACACATTTCACTCTGTATAGTACGAAAAGGTGGAGTTATGACGCCTGTCAAAACATTTTTGGGTTTTAAATCAACGCTATGTTGCCCGTTCTACGTAAAAGTTTTGTTATTACGTATTTTATCACAATGTCGAATCTCTTCGGAAAATATGTGACGAACATAATTGAAGTACATATGCAAACTGATTGAAGGCATACCAAATCCAGTTATTTGCATGCAAAATACAAGAGAACAGTATAATATCGTAATATGCACTAGCTTGAGGAGATGTTCGTTATCTTCTTTGGCTGAAGTTTGAATACGTTACATCAGTTGTAAATTTAAAAATTTTTAACCCGAAGATGAAATGCCTATGATGCAGTGGTTGGGAATGGGTATCTCCCGAAGGAATTAACAGATAATTAAAAGAATGTTAAATTCTTCAACAAAAATCATCTTGCATCGATATAAGTAAAAGGAATTAAAGGAAGTTTCAATCAAGATGAACTTCACCTTTGAACGAAAATTTCACATAAATCAACAAGGACAACTGGCGCGTATTTGTGGCTGTTCATCTTAATACATTGACATAATAATAATAATTAGGTATTTATTGGTACCTTAAGACATTTACAATGTATAGGACAAGTCGAATGAAAAATGGAAAAATCAATTTACAGGAACTTATTCTACGATGAATTCTTTTGATTTTTCAATTGTTTTCCCTGAACTCCATAAAAGTAATAAAAAAACAAATTCATCGAAAGTATTGTAGTAAACTTTTCGCATTAATTCACTCAAACATAAAATTCTCAAATGCTTTTTTGGGTCTCCCAATGGAAGGAAATTCTTTGTCATCCTCCTCATTCACAATCTTTCTGATTGTGGAAATATTCAGCTAAGATATAAGTCGTTTAGATTCAGATGAAATATTATATAAATTCTCTCACATTGAATATGTTCGCTACCGTCTGACGTATTGTGGATTTTAGAATATCAGGGTATAACCAAAGAGTATCAAAGAGTTGGTACTCTTTGGTATAACTATTTGAATGAGCGGACCTGAATTCTAAGTAGCATTTCCTGAAAGCCTGTCTCTTTTTTCATTCTATAAATTCACTTACATTGAATATGTTCGCTACCGTCTGACGTATTGTGGATTTTAGAATATCAGGGTTAACTATTTGAATGAGCGGACCTGAATTCTAAACAGCACTTCCTGAAAACCTGTCTCTTTTTTCAATCACTTTCGGCATTTTCGTAATAAAAATTTATATTAGTTTTGGCAACGGCGTTATGACATTAACGTCATTTCATGAGTGCCAACCTTACTCCGTTCTAGTTACAATAACTTGAGAATATTATTTCATGGCCAACCGACTGCTAAGATAAATGGCAAGGCAGAGTTCTGAAGTACAAGTTAGAATTCAAGTTTAAAGTTCAGATGCTGAGATACAGGTGAAAATTCTGATTGAAATTTGAAATCCTTAGATACAACTCAAAATTCTGACTTGCGCGGTGGAATTCTGATACACAAATCGGACTTCCGAATGGAAATCTAGAATTTTGAGAAACAAGTCAGAATTATGCGTTTCGAATCGAAAATTGAAAGCCTGAGATGCAAGTCAGAATCCCATACTTGAAAGTTGCAATTTTGAAATACAAGACTAAGTCGGGAATTAAAATTCTGAAATTCATGTCAAAAATTCGACTTTCTAGAATACAGTCAGAATATTTAGAAAGGGGTTCCTATTCTGAGTTTCAATTCAGAATTTTGACAGGAGAGACAGTATTCTGAGTTGCAAGTCGAAAATCTAAGGAACAAGTCAGAATTATAAGTTTTCAATCCGACTTCTGAAATTTAAGTCAGAATTCTGAGTAACAAGTCGGAATTATAATGAATGAGTAAGACTCTTGAGCTGCAATTCGAACTTCTAAGCTACAAGTCGAAATTCTGACTTGCAGGTTGTAATTCAGACACGCGAGTCGAAACTCAGTCTAGAACGTTTGAGTCTAAAGTACAAGTCACAATTCTGAGTTCAGAGCTCTAATTTGATACAAGCTGAAATTCGCAGATGCAAGTAATAATTTTTATTTGTAAGTCAAAATTCTGAGAGGCGAGTCAGAATTCCCAAAAGCAAGTTGAAATTCTGATATAAAAGTAAGACTTCTAAATTTAGAATCGAAATTAAGAGATACAAGGCAGGATTTTGAGTTGCAAATCCAATATCTGAGATGCAATTCGGAGTATTGATGTATTAATCATAATTTCGACTTGGGAGCTTGAGGTATGTTTCACGTTGAAATTCTATAATACAAGTTAATATTCTGTCTTGGAAGTCAGAATTCTGACTCACAAGTTAGGAATCTGACATGCGGGTGAAATTAAAAAAAAAGAAGTTGGAATTCTGAGACACAAGTGAGAATTCTAAGCTACGAATGGAAATTCTGAACAATTCAGAATTAAATAAAGATGGTTTTATCATTAGTTTCTGCCCTACCTCAACACTTTTAGTATACAGTACTCAAAATTTGAGGCAAAAATTACGAATCGTTATTGGAAATAGACTTCGACCAGATTAATTTCTATGATGTTATAACGGAAGAAGAAGTGATAGATTGTGTGCTCCATAATACGTAAATTATTGCTGAATGCATTGCTGTTATGAACAAAAGTTACATAATTTTTACCCAGGAGATCACACGAAAAACGTCGCCTTTTAGAATTGATTCTTTAGCAGCAGATACAAAATAAAAAAATTTCAAAGAGAGTGTTAGGTAGGAAGAAGATTCTTTTTCTCATCGTGGCATAAAAAAATGCAATAATGAACATGTAGGATTTCAAAAAACCTAACACTCTTGAAACAAAGAGAGAGAGAGAGAGACAGAGAGAGATAGAGATTTATTGGTGATTGTCACAAATATTACATTGTTTTCACGTCAAGATAAAAACTTTAATAAATAACGTGCGTTCAAAAAAATTCGTCGTCAAGTAGGCTATGGAATTTTGTAGGTTGATTTTCTGTGACTGAACGTAATTCTTTCCCTTACATCACACTCATCAGTCATCATAGCCAAATGTAAACATTGATGACATTAACCTATTTATCGTAATTTTGTATGAAAAGGCAATTTCTCAGAAAAAATTACTTGCACATTCAATAATGATTTATTAGTATTTTTTCATTGAATTAGATTACAAGAATCCAAATAATCTGAGGCGATTGGAAAAATTAACCTGAGTTCATAAGTCAAAGACATGAATCTTGAACGAATCGAGTATTATGGTTTTTGTACTTACAAGTATGTGAAAAGGTTGTACCTATTACAGTAGGTAATAGAAATAAATCACACTAAGAACCTCAGAATATGTTTATTTCTCAATGAATGAAATATTGAATTGACGCTGACAGTGAAAATCCATAACCAGAGGCAGTCTCTGCCATAACTGAAGAAACTGAATTATAGGGTTTTCATTACAATGAGTTTCACGTTTAAGAGTTTTCTTTGCTCCAAACACTTCTTACATCTTCTTTTGAGAGATTCAAAGACATTATTCAAAATAAAAGGATCATCGTTAATTAGATGAATTTTTTCAATGATCCTAGTCTTGAGTTCGTCCAGATTAGAAATAGGTGATTGGAAGATAGAATTCTTCAAATGAGGCCTTAAGAAGAAATCACATGGTGTAAGATCACACGATCTTGAAGGAAATTTATTTTCAGTATTGAGGCTAATGAGTCGATCCTGAAAAATATTCCTTAGTGTAGCCAATGTTTCTACAGCTGTGTGTGTTCTGGCTCCATCTTGTTGAAAATAACTATATGACCATTCTTCGAAATTTAATTCAGCTATAAAAGGCATGATTATATCCTCTTTATAGCGTTCTGCTGTAAAAGTTCCGTCAAAGAAAATAGGTCCAACAATTCTTCTCTGACTGATAGCACACCAAACTCCAATTTTTTGAGAATGAAGTGGTGTCTCAATGTAAAGATTTTCCGGTTTTTGACTGCTCCACATTCTCATATTTTGTGAGTTGACATATCCAGAAAGATGAAACCAGGCTTCGTCGGAGAAGAAAACTTTATTCAGGTTATCGATGAATTCGTTTAGAAACCACTGACAGAAGGCCATTCTACGAGGGTAATCAACATCTTCAATCTTCTGATAACATGTCAATCTATAAGGATACAAATTGATGTCTTCTTTCAAAATTATGTGTCCTGTACCAACAGAGACTTCAGCTACTTGAGATAAAACCCGTACAGAGGTTCGTGGAGCTTCTGTAATCACATTCTCAACATTTTCGATTAACTCGGGTGTTCTCTTCTTTGGTCGACCACTTCCTTTTTTTTTTGAACGCTACCTGTTTCACGAAAAACGCTCACACATCGCGAAACAGTACTCTGGAAAGATTGGTAATCTACAGCAACGTTGGGATACTCGATCCTGAAGTCGCTGAGACATTTCTCAACAGAATATTTCCACTCGCCTTCTATTTTCTCCCCATTTCTGAAGTAGGATTTAATAATGAATGCTTTTTGTACGTCGGTAAAAACCATCTTTATTATTTGCTGATAATTTTAATTTAACAACAATCCAAAACGCTAACTTGACAGCTAACCTGTAATAATAATAGAGCACAAGCTAAGAACTACGTTTAGATACGCAATATCGACGTTTAAAATTCCATAGCCTACTTGACGACGAATTTTTTTGAACGCACGTTATAAATAGAATAAAATCCAAAGACCAAACAACAGTTGAATTAATAAAAGTCACATAAAATCCATGTCATCCTGAGTCCGACCATGAAATTCGTCAACTGAATAAAATATATGAACTGCCAACATCTTCTTCACTTTATCCTTGAACCTAACAATTGGCAGATCCTTCACTCCACTTCACTTCCAAGCTTATTGTATGGTGGTATTTTTCACATTTGATTTAATCACTTTTGTATTCATATATTATGTGTGAAAGTTGAAAATTGCCGATATCCAGAAACATTCAACATCCCTACATAAAAAAAAATTATTACACATTGCTTAACAAGAATATCATCAGCCTGTATTCCTTCGTTGATTTTTCGCCTCAGGTTTTGTATCACCCGCATTCAGTAGTTACGTTCCTTTGTTCGACAAAGAGTAAGAGAATCCAAGAAATGAGATCATTCCTTCCTTGAATTTTCCCGGCTTGTTTTGATTTCAGTTTTCCCCGAGAGGTGTCTTCGTCAAGTGCTCCCTTTGTGATTCGCGTTCGCGTCTTAATGACCTCTTACTTTAGGCTGACTACTCGTTTTTTTCGCTGAACTTGTTCATTCATTCGAATTCTAAACACTTCACACAGAGATATAAGATATGAAAATCAGCAGTTTCACTAGACTGTGGAAGTAATGAATGAGTTCTGAAGTGTGATTTCCTTGAATGGGGTCAGTGAGGGGAATCTGATCTTTATTATGTAGATATTCTAGGTTCGTTATTGGATTCAAGTCGAACGGAAAATTGAATTTTACGATGGAGCAGCGATTTATTTCAAGTAATATTGTTGCACAGATATTTCAAATCATATAGGTAAGGCTCAACGGTCTTGGTTAGATTAATGTTGTTATTGTGATTTAGAGTGGTTTTCATGAATCCTCATCAATTTTCTGAAAAAATCTTGTGAATGAATATTATTTATTCTTCAGTGGTGATGTGAACGTGCGGAGTAGAAGAAAACTTTTTTTTGGTGTAGCAGGGGGAAAATCTGCAAGTTAGACGAACCACCCTCTCCTGAGGGGGAACAAGTGTGGGGTTTCTCACTCTCCTGAGCTCGAGACCGACTAAAAACCCTCAACTACTTCTTGAATTTTGGTTATGGGCATTTGCCTATAAGCCGTTCATCTCTTAGTCGGTTTTCTTCACGCGCACTATCGTGCTGGGATTTATGTGTTTATCCTTCATCGGATAAAACTTTATTGGATTTTTCAATAAGTTTCTGTTGTTATTTTAATCTCTTTTTAATTGATCACTTGGTCTCCTTCGGTAAATTCGCATTCTCCTTTTGTCTTCCTCTGGGTCGTAGTCCACTAGTCTCCTGAGTTCTTGATTCGGATGGTTTTTCGCTGTTTCGAATAATTTCTCTGCTTTTCTGTTCATGAATTCCGTTATGGTTTCCCATTTTAGGTCCCTATAAATCTATCTATTCCTGACAAACCAAGGTGCATCTATTGCACATCCAAGCAGCTTGTTTTCAGTGGCCTGAATTCTTTTGATATGGCTCTTTGCCGCGAAACCCCAGGCAACTGATTCATAAGTCAGTTGATGCCTAGCAACGGCTTTGATTATCTTCAATTTTGTCTCGTTAGACATGTGGCTTTTTCTTCCCATCAGAGGGTAGAGTCTATTCATCGCTGCTTTCGTTTTGTCGATTGCTTGTTTGATATGACTTTTCCAAGTAAGTCCTTTGTCAAGCGTTATTCCTAAATATGTGGCTTCATTTTTCCAGTCGATTTCTTCGCCGTCAACTTCCGATTTCGTTGTGGGTCGCACTCTTCTCTTCTGTAGTAATATTGCTTGGCTCTTTTGTCCATTGAGCTTGATATTCCAATTTATGCACCAGTCATTTGTTTCGTCAATCGTTTCTTGTAGAACTCGTTCTGTTACTTCTGGGTTGCGGTGTCGAGTTGCTATGCCTGTGTCGTCAGCATATCTATAACGTTAGCATGGTTCTTGGATTCTTCGGAATATCGTGAATGTATATGTTGTACAGAAGTGGCCCAAGTACTGATCCTTGGGGTATTCCAGCCTCTATATCTCTTGTTGAGGAGCATTCTCCTCCCACTTTCACGTAAAATCTTCTATTTTTGAGATAATTCCTGATCAACTTGCATATTTTGATCGAATATCCAGCACATCTCATCTTATATATTAATCCTTCATGCCATACTCTGTCGAAAGCTCTGGCTACGTCTAGTAAAACAAGGCCTGTGGCTTGTTTATTTTGGAATCCCTCTGTAATGTACTCTGTGAACCTTAATAATTGTTGCTCTGTTGAATGCTCTCTTCTGAATCCGAACTGATCTGGTGGAATTAGTTTCAGATTTTCGGTTTCCTCATTTAGCCCCGTGGCGATAATTCTTTCTACTAATTTTCCTAACGCCGACAGTAGACTTATCGGTCTGTAGCTTCTTCTCTTTGAATGGTTTATTGAATACTATGACTTCTGCTGTTTTCCATTTTTCTGGGTAGTGTTTTGTCCTCATGATTCCATTCGCGATATTTGTTAGAGCGTCTATACCTTTTCTAGGTAATTTCTTTAACATAACATTCGTTATTTTATCGCTTCCGGGAGCTTTCCTCTTCTTCAAACTTCTAATTAGGTAAAAAACTGACTGTTATTGACAGTATCTACTCGTGCAGTTCAGCGTTTTGTGATGATAAAATAATGCCATATGCAAGGATTATAGTGTTAGGAAAATATAAAACGCCCTCATATCTCTAGTGCTAAAAACCGAATACCTTTTGCTCTCTGTTTCTCACATTTGACAATGAGATGGCGCTGAAAACGTACTGTCTATAAAGAAATACTGTTAACAGTTTCCTGTATTAAAATTGAAGGGTGCGCAATATCGACTCTGTCGAGAGCTGAAAACAAACATTCTGAGCGACAAGACAAAAGTTGGATTCTGGTTTGTGATCAGGGATGGTATTTTTCATCTCAGAATTGTTTGGAATCAATTGATATCAGTGAAATATGCTGCCGGATTGGCTATATATATTGGCTTTATATCTTTATCTCAAATTTATAAAAAATTATCACGAAAATTTATGAATATGGACAACGAATAGAGATTTGAATATAGAACACAAAAATTTATGGTAATCTCTTATATGTCAGAGGTGACATTTTTGTCCAATCCATTGTTTTGAATTCATAAAATTAGTTTGATGTTAGTTGACTTTTTACATTAGAAATTAATATGAACCAATTTTCGATATATACTATCGTAGCATACATATTCCAGTCCTTTACATATTGGTTACAGAATTTTCAGAACATCAATTGAAAAAAACCCTACAGAGGTATGAAACATCTGTATGTTAGCCCTTCAGCCGAGTTTCTTCATGCTTTTTTTAATTCCTTTATGATATGTTCTCTTTATGACATAATGTACGAACTGACTAATGAATGAATTTCACAAAACTTTGACTATCCAATCAACAATTAGGCAGTCACTCGATTCCCAAAGCGAAATCGATAAAACCTCTTCATTTCTGAATATATTACAGTTGTAGCAATTGAAAATCATTGAATGGACGTATAAAGGTCATAATTTTCCCTAAATTGGCCCTTCATGCAAGGGATGCTTGTTGCATACAACAATTCATGTGTATGAATAGTTCTCAATTGTCTTTTAATAAAATGTTCAGTGCACATGACGTACCTACTGTGTGCTCAAGTAATTGTCTTTATGCACTGAAAATAAAAATCAATGAATGACCGAGTCACATGGTACGAGTTGTAATACTTTTATTTTCATTTTTTTACTGAAGTAAAATACTGCATTCGGGAAATCCATATTATTCAGTTCTTCATCATTTTCGAACGACATTTACAAAAAAAAAGCGCTACGAATATCATAATAGCCATCTGAAATTCTGAAATCTTACAAAATTTCATACTTTTCAGCAAGGACTGCAAATGGCCCTGAAATTAATATTTTCATGAGTACTAGGGTCTTGATAACACATTTGAGATACGAGATGGCGCTCACATCACCTTAGTCGCCCCGTTTTCTTTCTTCCTAACTATTTAGCTTCGGCCATACGCTTATTTCATCTCAAATATGAAATGATGTTAGCAGTTTAGAAGTAAAACAGCGGTACCAGACTGTCAAAATAATCCTAGCTTGTATTGCTGACTAATTTCCGGGTGGAATGAAAGATTGATTATAATTCATTCAAATTTTGATGAAATTTTCTTTATAAATGATCATAAACATTTAACTTTTATTGAATGATTTCAGTAACATTATTTTCTACATGAGCAGATATACAGGAAATTTAAACTGAACAATTGTATTTGCGGAAATAGATTATAAATTAAGAGAAAAGAGGGTGCAAACAGAAATAACATGCAAACTCACATGCCACGAAGAAATTCAAAGAATTAAAAATAGCAAATAGTTCCTACATAGAAGTTAATGAACTACATCAACATTTATTCTCATTCGGAAGCAAAAAAATCTTAACTGCCAATTTCAACTAATTCTATATAAGGAGAAAGACAGAAGCTTTTTAGAATGCTTTGAGAATCAACTTCTCAAAATTCCAGAGGAGCCATTAAGATTTATCTTCAGCGATAAAAATTTTCACATTACAATGATGATAATAGATTTATTGAAGGTTCAGTACTTGAATCTTGCTCTGAAATGAAAAATGGTGATCACTGCATGGAACAAGAATGCAAGTTACAAGTTTGGTACCTTGAGAAAATCTATTAGCATTATCAGTGTAAAGAACAAATTGCCCGTGACAAGAAGGAATAACTTCAACCACTTGAAAACATCCAGTTCTTTACGAACAGAACAGAATTTACCACATGAAGTTGCTCCAATGGCTGCCCCAAGACAAATACATAAAATCCATCCAAGCAGGTTAAATACATTCTTACTATTCTTGTATATATCATATATGATCTGAGTGAGTTCTTCGTCACCATTTACCTTGAAGGCAAAATTGCAAACAATGCAATACCTAACTCATTTCCAAGGCAGCAAAAACTAACTGTTAGCAATGAGTGATGAAACTTTTGTAGACAACTTAAAGTGAGTCATAAAATGATTGATAAATAATTGATCCTTTATACTTACAGCTGCAAGAGATGAAAATGGCTCTCAATTATCACATCCATCCTTAATAATTAAATAACGAGGCAATCATAAATTTCGAGCTCAATTTCATGAAATTTGACCTTGTTTTTTAGGAATACCAACGAAAATTTTCAATGTGAAAATTTGGTGTTTCTGAAAAGAAATTGATGAGAGAAACTAACGAAATATTAGTGTAATAGACAAAAATAATTATAAATCGGTCAAAATAAAAGTTTATATTAGTAACCTACTTTTTTGATCAAAAGGATTAAAATAAACCGCAGAATTAATAGTGCACCTGCAACGTAGCGTAATGTTGACAACACAAATCGTGAGAAATTGTTCTGTTTCGTGCGAATTCCAAAGTGTTCACAGTTGGCATGACTTATTCGACGTTCAAAACGTTATTTCATTTCATACTTATACTGAATACACTTCAGCTGGTTTGTTCGCTTCTCAAGTGACGCCAATCCAAAAAAGGGAGAAATGAAGGAAGTGGTCTCAAAGGAGAGCCCTGGAGTTAATTAACAATGTTGGAAATGTTACGACAGGATCGTGTGATCAAACAAATTGATTTCTTTCTATGTCCTTATTTTGAGAATTCTATTTTGGGAATAGGTACCTGTTTCTGATTCAATTCTCTTATGGAATTCTTTGTATTGTCCTTGACCACATCAATTTCATATAGTTACTAACTGACAAAGAAACTACAACACCGAGAAGGAGCTGTTAATTTTTTTTTTTTTGGTGAAACATAGGTAGTTTAGCAAGGAGTAAATGATTAAAATTTTGAAAAAAATCGTGAAGGTTTTTCAAAATAAACATTTTTTGTTACTTAAATATTGTAGTTTATTTTTGCAAATTTTTTAAATTTCACAAACAAACCAGCTGTTCGAGGAGATCCAACCAATATCGATGTTAAGTTGTTGTTAAAATGCTTAGAGCACGTATGTACGCGTAATTTATCGCCAGCTAAGTGAATTTTTGAGTTAGTTTAAACTTTTCTGAAGTGACCCAGGTGGATCTTTTGCCATGGCCGCCCAGATCCCCTGATCTTTCGCCCATAGAGCATGTTTGGGACATCATGGGTAGAAGGCTTGGAAATTTACCCCAGGCCCCACGGACTTTGGCGGCTCTGAGACATGAAGTACATGTAGCTTGGGATAGTTTCTCTCAAGAAGAAATAGACCATCTTCTTGCATCAATGCCAAGACGTTTTGGGGAGTGTATAGATAACCGCGTTGAACAAACACATTATTGACAAATTAAATGAAAAAATTTGTAAACCTTTCGTTTTTTTCCTTCAAATTTTAATCATTTACTGATTGCTATTACTATCCATGTTTTCCAAAAAAAAAAAAGTAAAATTTAAACAGCTCCTTCTGGGTGTTGCAGTTTCTTTGTCAGTTAGTATATTTATAGAGAACTTAACATACTAAAGGTTTTCAC
This sequence comes from Coccinella septempunctata, assembly GCF_907165205.1. Classification (NCBI taxonomy): domain Eukaryota; kingdom Metazoa; phylum Arthropoda; class Insecta; order Coleoptera; family Coccinellidae; genus Coccinella; species Coccinella septempunctata. Next base: position 2,891,470 of record NC_058190.1, on the reverse strand, counting down.
GGTGAAACCAGACATAGAGTAGTAGCAAAAGATACAGCATTAGATGAGATATGCGCTATTTTACTCACCTACTTTTTGCATCATTCTTTGCATCTTAAGATATTCACTTGGTCACATACTCTACTACAAGTCTGTATATCTTCATAATCTGTTCAAAACGGCTTTCAACTATCGTACAATACCCAAAAGGGTACAAAAAGCGCAACGTCAAGAAATGACCATCCCTTGATTAGGAATTCTCCTTGTGACTCCCGCATTAAACAGACAAGCAAATTTGCTCCGAACAGAAGTGAAACCTGACTCGAAAGAGACAGGCACTTCTGCTGCTTACTTGAACATGTGAAAATGAATGGAAGAAGGCTTTGAATTTCACTCTCGAGCTGAGTTCCTGCAAAGCATTATTCAGCACCCTCTTTCCTTATTGAAAGGGCCGCTTTCCAAATTCCCTCTCGTTTTTATAAGGTTAGATGTGTGACGTGATTTCTTAGAAGAATTCCCGAATATACAGACAGGGTGTAATAAATGAATTATTGCGAAAACAATTAGGGAGAGATTCCTTGTTAAAAAATAGTGTGGGTTTTTTATACAGGGTGTCTCAGAGAATATATTTGAATATAGTTTCAGAACCTCAAAATAAGACGAAAAGTGAATGTGTGTCTGGAAACGATTCTTTGAAATTTCGAATATCAGTTTGACCACCAGCATATTATTTACTATTTAGTTCGTTGTGCATAATTTGGTTTGTGTACAAAATTTTCAAATGAGAAATAGGCCGATAGGTCGAAAGCAGACGAAAGGATCTAATTTATGCTATTACGCAAACAGTTAAAACGCAATAAAGTTTCCAGAAAAAAATCGTCTTTTCGATACATATATTTTTATGAGCCTGAATGAAAAATTATAGTAGAAAATAATAAATGGTTGCTGATTTCACCCCTGGGAAGCTATTAGTTGGGAGCCGAAGAGGGAAATTCGGGATTTACTCGAGTGTGTCAGAATAATATAAGGGGAGATACCTTGGAACCTGTAGAGTACCTCTACCAAAAATTAGATCTAGGGGGAATTGTCTAGGACACCCTGTCAGAATAGTAAAAAAACGATCATTGTACATACTCGAGCGTGTCAGATTAAGATATATGTGGTTGATTACATGTTGAAAATTATATATTCTTTTAATCTGACATTTTAAGCTTGTAGAAAATGTGTGGGAGGGCGCCAAATTTGCAAAAAAAAGTCAGGTGTAGATTCTCGAGCACGGTGGGGTTTTTTTCTATTTTGAAGCTATTGATTCAAGAATAACGGAAAAAATATAATCTGACAGTTTAAGCAAGCCGAAAAAATAAAAATTGGCCATAAAGGTCACAAAAATTAGTTTTTTTGAATTATCTCCTCCCCTGGGCTTCAAATCTTATTCGCGTTCATAATAAGAGTTGTAGAGCATAACATTTTCTACAAATTTTGTTCCGAGCAATTTTTTCTACGTTCAAACGTTTTTGAGATATATGGCGATTAATACGAGGTGTTTAGCGATACATGCTGAAGCGAAAATTCATTCGTTGGAAAATAGTACATTCTAAGGTTCAGTCAGAGACAATACTAAAATTTTCGAAATAGTCATAATACCTTGTCATTTTGACAATTGGATGAATGTAGATTAGACTGAGATTTTATATTGACCTTGGCCTTTCGCATGTGTGGCTAAGCTCCTCGCCCTTATCGCCTTCTAACTTGAGAACGGTTGAGAGTATGTCAAATTGCTTCAAACAGAAGTTGTGTAGAATTTTATTATCTACAACTTTCATTATGAATACGAAAACGATTAGAGCTACAGGCAGGGGAGTAGTCGAAAAAAGCATTTTTATCATCTTCAAAGTGTCAGATTAAGAAAATCCCCCCTGATTAGTGTCAGATTAATAGGTCAACACGTCTACAACACCGAGAATTGCCATTTGTATGAATATCTGACACGCTCGAGTATGTACAAGTAACGATTTTTTTTACATTTTCAAAGGACCGCTGTGACCTTGCGGCACGTCCAAATTGTCAGTCCCTTGAAAAGTAGCTTCCTTTGGATCCATTTAACATATCCTCCGAAAATCTGACATGCTTTAAATTTTTTTTTAACCATTTTCAACTCTTTCGTACGGCCAGTCCCACCGCGCAAACTGTCAGATAAGCATGAATTCATTATCAGAGACATGTAGGGCATATAAAGTATCTCAATCTGACACTCTCGAGTATGTACACCAGACGATTTTTTTTTACATCTTTGAGACCCTGCAGTCGCTTTCCCCACCGCTGAAAGTGCATACATCATAGTGTTTTCTACCATCTAATCTTCAAAATCCACTAGGTTTTCACAACGCTCGAGTAAATCTCGATTCAGCATCGTCGGCTCCCCAACTATATGAGAAATCGGTCAAAAATTGAGTTCCATGTACAGCCCGATTTGAAAGATTTCACTGCAAAATTCCATTCGTTTATGGTGAAAAAATTCAATACATCTGCGCCTGCCTTCATAAAAATTTTTCGTCTTATTTTGACGAACCCATATTCGGTTTTATTCCCAGTAATCCTGGGACATCCTGTATAATTTTTTTTCGAGCATTTCCTGCTCAAAGATGCCACCTGCAAAGCAGTTCTCCAACCCAACTTTCTGGCAGTCAAAATTATCTTGGCTCGTTTTTGAACGTACATTATAATAACATGGCTGCTGGTGAAACTAAATTATGCAACCTTTTTTATATGACGCGAATGCAATACTAATGGATAGAGCTTTGATAATAATCAATACTTCGATCAGACCCCTAAATTCACCTTCCATTACTGAATATTAAAACAAAAATTTCATTGCAGTTTTTAATGGTTCCATTTTGGTTGATAAAGTGGCTCTGTTCGGAACAAAACGTCCCATGGGAATGAGATTTATTTCCGTTTTATGCTAGTTTTATTCATAATTTCTGAGTATAATAATTCTAGGAATACCTATGCCTACATAATTTATCGATCTTTGCATCAGTTGCATCACCCATGATCGAATATTACGAAAAAGGGTTAATCGCGAGCTTCAATGATAACAGTACAACAATGGTGATCGCGTACAGGCTGTCCTGGCACTACGTGACACTTTCTCAGGTGTCAATAAAGTATATGAAGACGGATCTGTAATGCTTCAGTTTTTTTTGTACGACATGAAGATGTACAGGGTGACGATTCAAAATTTCCTGAAACTTTTTAGGGTTTTCACTCCCAATCTCTGAAACAAAATCAATTAAAAAATGAAATAAACGATTTGCTCCTGACAATTCAAAAACTTGCCTGGCAAATTATGTCGCGACAAGGATGTTTTCTGAGAAAATGCCGGAATAGGTCAATTTTTATTCGGAGGGGGATATGTTTCTAGCAGAATTGTAAGCCAAAATCTCCTCAATCTTATGTGTGGGGACCTGTTAAGACATTTTTTCTGAAAAAATCCTTGTCGAGACATAATTGACCTGACAAGTTTTCAAATTGTCAGCCCCTGTAACTACTTCAAGGACTCAATACAAAATTTCAAACCATAGTATTCATGTAGAGGCTCGAGTGATCTTTCAATTGAGGTAAATCTCACCTCCTATTCCCTATTAAGAATTTAGGGGTAATAGCTCCTACACCTAGGGTTGAGGAGATTTCGGCTTACAATGCTGCTAAAAATATGTCCCCCTACGAATAGAAAATCACCTGTATCCAATTGAATCCAGGTTAATAAAATTTCCTGAAAGTGATTCATTCCATATTGGGAAATTTTTCATCCTTTCAAATATCCGGAATTAAAGTGATCTCCAAAATCTCTCATATTAGTAATAATAATGAGGTTAATTATTTGGAATCTATAAGGTTGTTACAACTTTAAAATCTGAATAATCCACTGAAGGCAAAGCCTGTGACATTTAATGACCTGACACAATTCAGGAGCATGAAGTTCATTATCATATTATCAATGGAATGACCTGCCAGTTAGACCGATCTAGTTTTGAGATTTTTTATTGAAAGAACAATCAGAGACATGGAGTATGTTATATTTTCTAAATCAGAAAAAAAATATGGGACTGGAATATGAAAGAATCACACAAAAATAAAAGATATCACTATATCACTGAAGTGGCGGCCTGAAAAAAAACTCTGTACAGGGTGGGCAAAATTGGTGATAACTGAATTACTACTTTTTCAACCCAACGAGATAGAGGAAAATGCATGGCACATTACGGTCGTAATTTTTCGAGGAAGTAAGAATGCCATCAACTGCATTCCTCTATCTTCTTTTGTTTTCGAGTTATAGGTCAAAATTAATATTTCAACTTTGGACATTATCTCCATTTGTGTTTGAGCTAGGATGTTGAAATGAAAACATTATACAGACACTTTTTTATAACAATCCAGTGGCGTATTATGATTTTTTCCAACACGTATATTTGCTGAGCTATAACATAAAGATGTATTTCTTCTTATGAAAACAGTAATTTAAAATGACTTAGAAAGACTGAGGGCGATGTATGATATATTTCTGAAACGGTAAAAAATGGCAATTCTTTCTAAGTAATTTTAAACTATTGTTTTCATAAAAAAAACACAACTTTATGTTGTAGCTCAGCAAATAAACCTGTAGGAAAAATTAATATAACGCCACTGGATTGCTATAAAAAAAGTGTCTGTATAATGTCTTCATTTCAACATCCTAGCACAAACAGAAATGAAGATAATTACCAATGTAAAAAATCGCCCAAATTTAAATTTTGGCCTATAACTGAAAAACAAAAGAAGATAGAGGAATGCAGTTGATGGCATTATTAGTTCCTCGAAAAAAGACGACATAAATGGTACATTTTCCTCTATCTCGTTGGGTAAAAAAGTTGTAGTTCAGGTATCACCAATTTTGCCCACCCTGTACAATCGCCGCCAGAAAGGTCGGTACACATTTTTGACTCATCCCGTATATCTTTTTATCAGGTCGAATCGGCAAAAATGGTAAAGAACAAATTGTTCCTTTTGACCTCAACAATCTGCTGTTAAAATATTTGTAGGAGTCAAAGACTCACCATGTAAAGAACCACCTCAGTACCCTCTATTCGCCTCTGGACTATTTCCGTATATATATATATATATATTCTTTTGAATGTCAGCAATACATTTTTAGTTATCAAACAATATAGCATATGTATGAGTTTTAGCAAAGGTTAGTGTAACGGGGTACCATACAATTTAGAGTATGATACAAGAGCTTAGGGAAAAACCTCAGTAAAAAAACCCTGTCTCCCCGTGAGAAGTGTAGTGATGACAAATTTGTTTACAGAATAAGCTTTAAATACTGAAGGGCTTCCTTTCCATTGACATAAAAATTTCTTTATCCTCTTTCCATTTCGAAATAATATCTGAAACAAAGAAACAGAGCAGAAAACGAGAAAAAAGGCGAATAATAAAGCCTTCATCCAAACTTATTTCAAGACTTGATGATGACTGAAGAAAAAAATAAATAATCATAGGTACATAACTTGTTTTTCAATTGCATTGGAAGGAATGTCATCTCTGCGTCAAAAATCTTCTGCAGATCTTGGTGGAGGATCACCTTCGTCGTTAGAAATGCCTTCAGTACTCAAATTAATAATGGCCAAATCTTCCGTTTCCCAATGAAACACCCTGTGTACTTTATTCACAGAGCAAACGTCACGTAGTGTCGGCACATCCTGTAAATATTTCAAAAGGTGATAATGTTCTGAAGAGAAAGCAAAGTTTAATTCAATACCCTTTTTTTTGGTCGAGGATTTCTGTCGATAGGAGGCGCCATTGTGAAAGAATCCATCAGTCCCGTTCATTCATGTCAAGCTAATTGTTGGTTATTGGAAAAGAGGTCGCGTTCGATTTGATTCATCGTTCGATTAGAATTCCCGATTGTTTTAAAACCCAAAAATGTTTTGACAAGCTTCATAACCCCACATTTTCGTACTATACAGAGTGAAATGTGTCAAATTTCCATGGCCAACCGACTACTAAAATAAAGTTGAATGAAGTATAGTATCAGCACACCCTGCAAATATTTCGAAAAGTGATTGCGTTCTGAAGAGAAAGTAAAAATTAATTCAATATTCTTTTTTTGTCGAGCATTTCTGTCGATAGGAGGCGCCATGGTGTGAAAGAATCCATCAGTGCCGTTCATTCATGTCAAGCTAATTGTTGGTTATTGGAAAAGAGGCGCGCGTTCGATTTGATTCATCGTTCGATTAGAATTCCCGATTGACATTTTCAGCTGGTGGATGAACGAAACGAAGGGAATCATTCAACCCCCGATTTCTAATTTCTTCATCGGCTGACCAGCGTAATTACGGACGATTAATTTTAAAGCATTGCCTCGTAATGGTGTCATTCTTGCAAATTGGATAATGGCCGCAGTAATTCGACGTGAAACGTCCAAAAGAGATGCCTCTTGTCGATGCGAATTGCCTACGTGATTCTTTATCGCCCACGATAATTTTGTTTGTTTATGGAACTTTTTAGATCGTGCCTGCAGGATTTTTTATAAGATGGAACATCTCTTAATTTCTATATACATTCTCTCTATACATCTCTAATGATGTATAGAAACGTTCATACAGGGTGATTCCAAAAAAACTTGTCTACTGAAGGGATCTCGAGAACTCTAGCAGCTAGAAGAAAACGGATGACACATTCTCGAGCTCTTTTTTCCTTACTATTCCAAATCTGAAAACAGATCCAGCCTAACGGTCAAAGTTTGTGAAATATGAACGAAATTTGAGAAATTGTCATTTTCAATGAAGCTGAAAAACTCGATTGTTTGAATTCGTATTCGAAATCATTCTGCAGGTACTTTTTTATGAGGAATTCGAATATGATATTAAGAAATTTTTCGATCCAGTCATTTTCGAGATACATTAGGGATTTCTGATTTTTCAAATGTAAACTATAGTTGAAAGTTCTTTCATCTTGTTGCAATTTTTTTGCTGATTTCACCTTTAGTTTTTTTTAATAGAATCTCCATGTTTTCCCTACATATTCCAGCCCCATATTGTTTCTGATGCAGAATATGTAACTAATGTTTGGTCTCTAATTATTCTTTCAATAGAAAAAACTCAGAAATTAGTTGGCTCAAGTTGCCAGGTTATTTTCATTGATAATATAATATAATAATAATAGGGCTCTATGTTGTGTGAGTTCATGAAAGACTTTGAAAATCACTTTCATTCCAGGTATTAGAAAATATACTCGAAAAGTGAAGAAATAACGAAAATTTTCATGATTACTTTACATATACATTTACGTATGTACTATGATGGAATACTGAGTCACTCTCTATAATGATAAAGCGATGAAAAAAAATACACTCCTGCAGGAAATTGAATTGCCTTTGCAACAAGGACCTGCTCGACCCCTTTTCCCTAGTCAAAAATGAGAGCTGCTAGGGGTTGCAGCTAGAGGGGTAGTGACATCAAACTCATTTGGACACCCTTATTTGTCCCCCTTTCAACAAAATTTGACCTAGCTGCCTGAGCGTTTTTTCGTTATTCCATCCCAAATCCCAAAATTCGGGAAAGTTATGGATGGCCCACCCTGTAGAAGCATAAAGCTTTAAATGCATTATCATATTATCAATGAAAGGTTACTATATCACTGAAGTGGCAGACTGAAAAAATCTTCGACTACGTCACTGTATTCTTTATAAAAAATTATGTCTGAGAATGTTTAATTTTTTTTTTCGGTATCACGATAACTTTACGAAATATAGACACCAAATCAAAGAGCCGAAAAATGATTTTTCACTTACAACTTGAAAAAAAAATGAAAATATAAGTTTCGTCAAAAATAGCTTTCACAAAATATGGGCACCATTTCAAAGAGGAGAAATGAAATGATGAAATGAGTTTTCACTTATAGGTAACCCGAAAACAAAAGAAGATAGAGAGATGCGGTTGTGGCCATTAATCATCATTCGAATTTCGAGCTCCTAAACGTATTATCCATTTTTCTCTAGCTCTTACAGTTACAGAGCTGCCACTCAATCCCATCGAATCTTGCCCACTCTATACATGCAAGGTGTGGCGTTATGAAATAAGGAGGTTTAGAAAAATATGTTCTATGTTTAGTATTAGTTCATCGGTTATTTACTCATTCTTTAAGGAATACTATATGCTGAACTTTTATTTGTTTTTTCAGGTGAGTCATCAAACCAATCTATCCATAGCATTCATCTTTTTAAGGTAAGACGTATAACGTTTCATATCTTTGATTAATAACTCATTGTATCCGTTTTCTATGACTTTAAAAATTAAGCCATATTTCGAAAGGAATCAGTAACTGAATGTTAAGCTGTAAAATATCATTTAATATAGTTAATACTCAATAATAATATAAAATAACAAAGAAGAAACTACAATGATTAACGCAGATTAACCATATCGACTTAACGTGGGTAGCTAAATCAAATATGCTGTTCAAAACCTATATGAATGTTGAATTTTTTTTGAAGAAAGGGTATATAAACGATAGAATAATCATAACTGTCAAAATCACGATCAGTGTAAACACTAAAATAGGTACACTCAAAATCAGTATCTACATAAAATTAGACTTATTTTTTATTATTTGAATTTATACGGGTGAAGGAATATCATTTCATCTTATTGCTGTACAACTGTAATAATCTCTATCCATTTTTTATATCTGAGCATAGGTACTCTATACCTGAATATTTTTTATAGAGGGTTATTCTTTTCGAAATGCGCATACAGTAAGTGTAGATCGAGGACACTAAGGTGCTTCAAAATAACCTACATTCCCATATAATGTCTAGTCTTTTTAACCAAAATACAGGGTGACGTAATAATTTTTTCATTTTTAAAATTACTCAAGAATTCTGAACCACTTTCCTGTAACACATAATACATGTTTCCTATAATCTTTAGACACAATATTTTAGGTCAGGCTTTAAAAAAATTGGAAATGGCATAAAATAAATATCTATGTGTTTTTTGCGCATACTAGTACAGGTGGTGAAGATCAAGACTATGCTGAATTAAATGATGACGTTTCATCCGTATATTCGAACTTCTTCAAGACTATATAAACGCACAAAAATTCATCAGTATAACACAACAAAACAATCAATATGGATAGATCACAACAATAATGAATTCTAGAAATGAAAATGATGTCAACTCAGTAAAATAATACATAGAAATGAAACAATGAACTCCAGAAATAGACAAGACCGCATATCATATACGAAGATAATAAATTAGTATCGGTAAAACTGATTTATTAACTTACCAAGTATACCAGATTAGGAACAACTGTGGTTTACCTAATTTATTATCTTTGTATATAGTATGTGCTCTTGTCTATTCATTGTGTTCATTTATGTTTTAGTTTTATATAATATTTTATTGAGATAACATCATTTTTTTATACAATTCATTATTGTTTTAAGCTCGGTTTTAAGGTACTTTTTGATTGTGTTGGTGTGTTATACTGATTAATTTTTATACGTTTATACAGCCTTGAAAAAGTTCGAATATCCGGACAAAACGTCGGCATTTAGTTCAGTTTAGTTTTTTTTCTCATCACCTGTCCTAGCTCCTGTCAAAGTACTCACGTCAGCACGTTATGAATAACGATATACGTTTAATATATGTGATGAAGATGCACCTAGCTGTCCCCTATATATCTTTACTGTAGGCGCACACTTTTCATTGTGGCCAGACTTATCAGGCGTTTTCATAGTTTTCATTGAATTTTAGGTTACTGGGTGTGCATTTTCCATAATAAATATTCCATTTGGCACACCATTTCAATTTCAGAAATTCCCAATATACTGCAACTATTCCACCGAGCGAATATGCCGCGTGAGAAAGATAACAAACACATATAGTTAGTGGAAGGTTTCGGAATGCACATTAATTCAACATATAAATATCTGGAATGCCTCCACAACTGAGTCGAATATGTAAATCCATTAAAAATCACATGCTGCTATTCCAGAAACTGCCGTTAACAAGGTTTAATTAAAGCACCAGTTTATTAACGAGGAGTAATTCAATTAATATCTTGGCGTTATAAATAGGAAACGACTCACTTCTGCATCGAGAGATATTCAGCGATTGCCTCACATGCATAGGAAGAAAACGTGCAATTATCAATTGAAATGGGAGCAACCCTCAACGCTTTTTCTTATTTAGATCTTCAGTGTTAATTGGGACGTCATAATACGAAATATCTCTACAGGAATCAGCCTCTGAATGTATGCGCCAAGAGTGCTTCGTGCTTCTAAGAAATGCATGGATAAAACCACTGGGTATTTCATAGAGTGATTCATCATTGCAGAAATCATTCACTTTCCAAGTCAATATGTGAATGTGAAATTCTTGATTATGGAGATTGAGGGTACTTGATGGCGGGTTACAGTTGCAGCACTTGTTATCCAAGGGCGCATGCTGAAGTGGACTAAAGCTTCTTCCACGTCTGCGTTGGTTGCACGTATTCCATAAAGAGTCGAGGGTTACCAGTGCAGTTACACAGAGGCCTGTTCTTGGACCGGTGCTCTTCATACTGTACACTGCCGAATTTCCCTCCTTCATTCGGTTTATCTGTTTATTTTACCGGGGAAATGCTAAAACGTTTAATTGCTCACAACATAACCCTGGCATCCTAGAGTAAAACTTAAAAAATGAGAAGAAAACGAAAAAGCAGTGGCAGAAAGATGGTTTGCCACTTGAAATGAATTAACGCATCTTCGGTTTATTGAGCACCCTAAGTTAGAACCTACTGACTGAAGTAGCTATTCCGTATGAATGAAGCACATCACTTCACTACATATTATAGAAGAAAGTTGCTTCCCACTGTCTGCCCCTATGTATGATTAGGTATTCAACTACGCTACTGATTTTGATGCGGTTTTTTTCGACAGATATAGGATTCAACAGAAAATTTTATATAAGTATTTATGATTTCGGTTGAAATATGACGATAATTATTGAAAACTCAGAAGGAGTCCATTTCTGTCCGGCTATCATGGACGACGCTGATAATATACTATGAAATAAAGAGAAAAATGATCAAGGAGAATTTTGTAGAGCTCAGGAAGTTTTGTAAAAAAGGCCGCGATGCCATATATTATGCAATTCTCAATGATAATCCACAATAATCAGTTTTAACATTGTAAATTTGATTTGAAAATGCTCCATTTGAAGTGTCTTCTGACTGTCTTGTAATAAGTCAATATACATTCCTGACGAAAAATGCTCTTCACAATCCAGTCCCCACCACTCGGCAATATAAAGCAGCCCATAAACGTAGCGTTTGTTCATCTTGAGAACTTGGAGCCCACACACACCTCTGGAGTTTCATCGGATGTAGTGCCACATACCACATACCTTTGCAGTACACCTATAAGTATATGGACATGCGAATAGGAAATAGCAAGCAATATTTTTAGGGATGAATGGATGATAAAACACCGAAAAATAAAGGCATCTAATGAACGCAGGTCCGAAACCTATCATTAAGTTACTACAATCTTACAAAATCCCGTCAGGATCTTGAAGTGGGTGAAATAAAAGATTCCAATATTGGGTATTACTTGAAGATAGAAGAGGATGTTAGTTGATTATGAATCTTTTTTCGGAATCACCTCAGTAAGGAAAATCAAACTTTTGAACGTAGGTACCGCTCAAATTTTTTTTTAACTTGCTGTAGTTGTACTCCCAGAAGACGCAAATTACTCGAAAACGTTTTATTTATCAAGAATACCTACCTCTTAAGATATATTTTGGATCAATTGTTTCAAAAATATTGCGAGTTGAATGTGAATGTAGAAGATGTATTTATCATACATCTAGAGATAGAGTAGCAGTGAAATTTGTTCAGGCATTTTTTAGAGGATCATTATTTGAGTCATATCAAGTCAAACGTATTCTTCTTTGTGTTGAAGAAAGAATTTAAAAAATTGATTCCCCGAAACGGGCGGGTACAGCTTGTCCAGAATAAATTGTGAATGAATAAAATTGTCAAAGAATATGAGCAGGAGTTTTCACAATACAGGGTGTTTTCAAAGATAAGGCTTTTTTCTGACAGAAGGTAGAACTCATCAAAATAAATCGTTGAACCAAAAATTGTCCATGTAAAATATCCAAGATGACAACCCCTAGTAATTCGGCAAAATTCCATTGAATTTCAAGTACGGGACTGTAGAAGGTGACTCCGGCTTCGGAAAAACGAAAAAAAAAACATAAATACAGGGTGTCTCAAGTTCGAGTGCCTATTAGACGTTTCTGGAGAACTAGACATATTTGAAATCTGAAAATTGGGATTATGATATTGTTCGAAGTTCTCTACAGAGCTTAAATATTTTCGAAGCCCAAAAACTTCCGGTTATACAGGGAGTGAAAATAAATTCGACGAAAAAATTTTTTTTCAAGTTTTCCATTCCTGGTATGATCGAGTATTCAATAGTGAATACATTTCTGTTAAAACCATTGTATTAAATCGAATAGTTTTCAAAATATCCAAAAAAAACTGGAAAAAAAGTCAAATATGTTCAGTCAGTAATATGTTCATTATTCTTATTTTAAATATCCTGAGCGTAAACCGTTTTTACAACATCGAAGAGGAAGGATGTGAAAAGGTCAAGCATCTTTTGGATTTCAAAAATATCATCACAGGGTGTTTCAAATTTTGTGTTGAAAATTGTGATCTTAAATTGGCCATAACTTCTGTTTTTCAAATTAGAACCCTATTTTTTTATAATTGTGTTGGATTCTGCGGTCAAGAATAATGATAGTTTTTTCACTTGATTATGCTCCTAAATTCAATAATTTCTGAGTTATTTGAGATTTTCTGGATTTATGTAGTAAGTAGAGTCAAATTCTTCGAATCTGATTCATAAGGATATTCTGTGAGCATAGAAGATAAATCATCCCATTTATAATTCACAAGTGTCAGATAGGTCTTATTGTTAGTCGTTATGAAATTTTTTGATTTCACAAAATGAATCGTTGCTATTCTAATAATGAGATTTTGGATTTATTTCTTATATTTTATTTTTTCAATTGTATACGCAATACACATTCGAATGCACTTAATGATATTGTTTATTTTAAATCCATGGTGGATGACACAAAATGTTGAGTATCCAGTGAGAAGTATCTCCATTTTTTTTACAATTTCTGAAAAGATGTTTCAAACTTTCCAAATTTTGGAATGTGAGAGCCCCTAAAGAATACAAAAAAAGGGCAGTTGATGAAATTAGTATTTCGACTTATTTCGAAGCGAATGAGAATTCATCTCTTCAATAGGAAACACATTAAATAGATTCGCTACTTCAGTACACCGAATTATGATTATAAATAAATTATGATAATAAAAATAAAAATACGTTTCAAAACTCAAATTAACAAAATAAATGATCAGGTAAGAGTTTCAATATGGTAACCATTTTGTTCCACACACTTTCGAATACGTCTTGAAACACCTCGGTTAGTCGCTCGCTCAATTTCCTCCCCCTTAAGCGAGTGGAAAGCATCCTCCACACGCCGTTTCAAATCTTCTTTGCTTTCAATAGGAGATTCATAGACTATGTTTTTTATTCTACCCCTTAAATAAAAATCTAAGGGAGTAAGATCGGGAGATCGTGGGGGCCAAAACAGTGAAGAACGGCGTCCGATCCACCGATTTTCAATCATTGCATTCAGTTCTTCAGACACCTCGTGCGAACTATGTGCCGGAGACCCATCCAATTGATAATATGCGGTATTCGACATACTCAACGGCAGTTCATCCAAAAACTCAGAAACAAAATTTCTCAGGATTTCCAAATATTGTTCTGTATTTAAATTTTTTTCATAAATGTAGTACCGCACTTTATTGTTCATCAAAAGAGCAAACACATTAAAACTAAATTTGTTCTGGGGGTTTCTTTGTCTTTTTCTATGAGGATTTTCACTTCTCCAAATGTGGCAATTCTTTCTATTAAATAGTCCTTCATTATTGAATTTTCCTTCGTCTGTCCAAATGAACTTTTTCAAAAAATTTTCATCATTTTCAAGTTTTTCTAATATTTCTCTACAAAAATGTAACTTTTTTATGTAGTCACCTGGTTCTAATGCATAAACTTTCTCATATTTGTAGTCACGCATGTTGTGTTCTTTAAAAATTCGGTGCACTGAATTTCTGTCTAAATCGATTTCATAAGCTGCACTTCGAATAGATGCATTTTCATTCGCTTCGAAATAAGTCAAAACACTAATTTCATCTTCCTCATCATCAACTACCCTTCTTTTGTATTCTTTAGGGGCTCTTACACATCCAAAACTTTGAAAATTTGAAACATATTGTCTAAAGATCTTCTCCGTCATGGAAGGTAAATGGGGATACTTCTCGTTGAAGGTCCGGCAGGTTCTACTAATAATTCTGTCACATTCACCATGTATATAAAATAGATCCAGAATTTCGTAATTAGAATAACGGTTCATTTTGTTAAATCGAGAAATGAAGATAATGAATAACAATAACACCTGACACTTGTGAATTATTAACAGATAATTTATCTTCTATGGGTACAGAGTGTTCCCATGGTTTCGAAAGAATATTCATTGAATTTTTTTAGATGCAATCAATTTGACTCTATACTTCATTCAAATTCATTTTAGCAGTCGGTTGGCCATGAAATAATTTTCTCAAGTTTTTGTAACTAGAACGAAGTTAGGTTGGCACTCATGAAATGTCGCAAATGTCATAACGCCGTTGCCACAACTAATATCAATTTTTATTACGAAAATGCCGAAAGTGATTGAAAAAAGAGACAGGGTTTCAGGAAGTGCTATTTAGAATTCAGGTCCGCTCATTCAAATAGTTATACCCTGATATTCTAAAATCCACAATACGTCAGACGGTAGCGAACATATTCAATGTAAGAGAATTCATATAATGTTTCATCTGAATCTAAACTACTTATATTTCAGCTGGATATTTCCACAATCAGAAAGATTGTGAATGAAGAGGATGACAAAGAATTTCCTTCTATTGAGAGACCCAAAAAAGTGGTGGCATTTGAGAATTTTATGTTTGAGTGAATTAATGCGAAAAGTTTACTAAAGGATTTTCGATAAATGTCATCGGAGAATAAGTTCCCTAAAATGGATTTTTCTATTTTTCATTTGACTTGTCCTATACAATGTGAATGTCTTAAGGAACTAATAAATACCTCATTATTATTATTACATCAATGTATTAAGATGAATAGCCACAAATACGCGCAAGTTGCCCTGTTACTTGTTTATTCATGTTATTCATCTTAACTTGAAACTTCCTTCAATTCCTTTTACTTATATTGATGCAAGATGATTTTTGTTGAAGAATTTAACATTCTTGTAATTATCTGTTAATTCCTTCGGGAGATACCCATTCCCAACCACTGCATCATATGCATTTCATCTTCGGGTTAATATTTTTGAAATCTACAAATGATGTAAGCCAAAGAAGATAACGAACATTAACTCTCCTCAAGCTAGTGCATATTATGATATTATACTGATCTCTTGTATTTTCCATGCAAATAACTGGATTTGGTATGACTTCAATCAGTTTGTATAAACTTCAATTATGTTCGTCACATATTTTTCGAAGAGATTCGACAATGTGATAAAATACGTAATAACAGAAACTTTTACGTAGAACGGGCAACATAGCGTTGATTTAAAACTCAAAAATGTTTTGACAAGCTTCATAACCCCACATTTTCGTACTATACAGAGTGAAATGTGTCAAATTTCCATGGCCAACCGACTGCTAAAATAAAAGTGAATGAAGTATACGTACACCATAAATCCAGAAAATCTCAAATAACTCAGAAATTATTGAATTTAGGAGCATAATCATGTGAGAAAACTATCATTATTTTTTACCGCAAAATCCAACACAATTATAAAAAAATAGGGTTCTAATTTGAAAAACAGAAGTTATGGCCAATTTAAGATCACAATTTTCAACACAAAATTTGAAACACTCTGTGATGATATTCTTGAAATCTAAAAGATGCATGACCTTTTCACATCCTTCCTCTTCGATGTTGTAAAAACGGTTTACGCTCAGGATATTTAAAATAAGAATAATGAACATATTACTGACTGAACATATTTGACTTTTTTTCCAGTTTTTTTTGGATATTTTGAAAACTATTCGGTTCAATACAATGGTTTTAACAGAAATGTATTCACTATTGAATACTCGATCATACCAGGAATGGAAAACTTGAAAAAAAATTTTTTCGTCGAATTTATTTTCACTCCCTGTATAACCGGAAGTTTTTGGGCTTCGAAAATATTTTAGCTCTGTAGAGAACTTCGAACAATATCATAATCCCAATTTTCAGATTTCAAATATGTCTAGTTCTCCAGAAACGTCTAATAGGCACTCGAACTTGAGACACCCTGTATATGGCTGGACAATGAATAGTTCAGTACAAACTTCATCGAATTAGATACATTAGGTCACTTGAGAGAATAATGATTATTGTATCGTGCAATTTAGGGTGACAAAAATGTGGAAAATAGAGGCAGTTTCTTGAAAGTGCTTGTGTGAGTTATGTTGAAAAAGTGCTATGATATTTCCTTATTTCATTCCATTTTTACGACGATTGTTGTAATGTGCAAACAAGAAGATTGTGATGTCCATTGTGAAAAAATTCGTCAATAATTAAGACGAATTTTATTGGAGAGATTTTGAATGTTATTATATTTTTTACACTTGTGCCCTAAGTCTCTTCTGTCAGTTGGTATCGAAATGATCCATTTCATAAAATCGTGTAAGTTACTAAAAAATAATGAGAAAAATTTGGCAATCCTATGTTTCCATTTTCATTAACACGTAAATATCGAACGTGCCAATATCCTGAAAGAAACTACATGGTCGAATTAGGAGATAAGATTTTTCCCACTGCTTTGCGATAATTCAGATAAAAAACTACCTAGGGTCGTATTAGGATCCATTTCTGAAATTATTTTCAATTTTTTTTTTCAATTTTGTCATTTTGAAAGTTTTGTATAGGCGATTTTTGGTTTCATTTTCACCAGTTCTACCTTGTGTTAAAAAATGCCTCACCTTCAAATACACCCTTGGTAAAGAGAGAAGTTCTATTTTTTTTTTTCAATAGATTCAATTGTTAATTCCATTCAGGAGTTTCATTCACACTCTCTATCCAGGAAAATACAGAAATTAACATCATTAGGTCATCATTAAGACCTGTCCCTCGTGCGATTTCAGAGGGCGTTAAATTTTTTATCTTTAACTTCTCACAAATAATCACCCCTTGTCCAGTAGAAAGCCACTATTCCATTGATCAAGACACATGGTGCATTATTACACTGGTGACAGCGGTGGGATCTAAGTTGAATTTTCCTAGGTTGGTAGAATACCAGAGGTAACAATTTCCAATTCTGTATTGTTTTCTTTCCTCTCTTGGGTTCAGAGAAAAACGTGAATATAGTACAGAGTCCTGAAATTTCCGAATTCATTGATTATTTATTAGTTTTTTATTGTTGCGTGCTGAGATTAGGAGAATTTAACTCAAGATTTTGTGATATATACGCAGCTAACGATTAACACGTTGACTGTGCCCATTCTAATTTTTTTCTCACCCCCCCCGTCCAACATATTTCTCCCAAGATAAGGGTTGCGTTTGAGTGATAAAATATATATTCTATGAAAAAATTAATTCTGCAGCCATTTAAGGAACTGTTCATGTTCAAAATTTTCAAGTCCAATGGAAGGCGTGATGCTGATGTTTCTTGAATCATGTATGATTAATTATGATTGAGGTTATCAATACATATTTCTACAAGACGTTCAGCCCATATGAACCGACCACACTGCAGCGTTCATGAAAAGTAACCATATTTATCTTGAACGTCAAGTGAATCAATGAATCACATACGACTCATGGACTCCTGGCGAAAATCTTTATGAATCATATGTGATGCATGGGACAGTCAACGTGTTAATCATGTTCCTATACGAAAATCTCATGGTTTCGGAAATAAATAAAGTCAAATTTCTATGAAAGTGAGAGTTTTCAGCTGCCGTAAAATTACTGCCACTTTAATTTCGTGAGATTCAAAAATCATCGGAATCTTGTCTGAAGGTATTCGTCTCACTTATACAAGGAATTGTGTTTGTTAGATAAAATTTGAAAACCCTCACAAATTTGACTTTTTTATTGTCGAAACCATAAAGTTTTCGTGAAGTAACATCATTAATCATTGAATTGGAGAAAAAAGAGTAGTAAGCCTAAAGTAAGAGGTCATTGACCTATTTTCTAAAAATAGGGAAGAATGGACAAAATACTCAGATGGAGATAGCGAAGCGAAAAAAGTTATTTTAAATTGGGTGTCCCATTTGAAATAGTTCGAACTATGTTTTCGTATTATAAGCGGTAAAGTTCCGTACTTAAAATCTTTTAGGCAGATAGGAGCGTAAACCCTAGTATCATTTTCAGAACAATGGTCCATTTTTCGTAAATATCTAATAGCCATCCAAGGACACCCTGTATATCAACACATTTCTCATACTAACCGCGAATGCTCCCGAAAAAATAAGGGGATGATTTTTGCAAATGAATAAGTTGGCAGCAACCATTTTTTAAACATCATGACAATCTATCCGAAAAAACAACGAATAGGTCACTAACAACTATGAATAATTTTGAATATTTCTTGACTAATTTCTTCGAATTCTATTATATTAATCTCTCGAATATGTCTGGAGTAACTCTGTACTACATCGATAATCGGAAGTGTTCCACGCTATAACGATGTAATTGCCTGTGCATATCCATAAATTCGTAATTAATCAGACTTTAGTTCATATGCATATAGTCATTTGACATTCCACGTCTGGTTGCACTGGCATATATGGAGCATAATATGACATTGTCTAATTATTAATGCTCTGTTCAACAACTATGCTCTGTTCAATTTAAATCCGTTGAATTATTCATATAACTGATTCGTTCAATATTTACCCACCAAGATTGTGTGAAGCATGAATGCATTCAGTTCTAGGGAATTTTCATTATAAATTGGAAAATTTTGTTCTCCTCTCCTAATGGAATTTCACGGTATGACACAATTTCGATCCCCACTCATGAACCTCGGGAACTCTAAGAATAAGAAAATAACTTTTCTGAAATAATTCGATGAATGGATTTGATTTTGGAGTTATAGGACCTTATTATTGACGGGTGTTCCAAAAATTAGTTGTCAAGTAGGCTGTGGAAATTTGAAGTTTGATGTTCTCTGGCTGGGCGTAATTCGTTTCTTGAAACACTCAATTCCCAAAATGATAAAATGTAAACATTGTTGACATCAAGCTATATAGATAATTGCAAAAAAAAATTTAGGGTGTGATTCTTTTAAAAAATAAGGTGAGTTCTTTACACAAACTTTTCCTTTTTGAGTCCCCCTACATACTTATAGCGCCCAGAAGATAGCACCCGAAAAGCATTTTTTTCAATTTTTCTTTTGAATCGAAAAACTGACTAAAATGAAATCAAGCAGTTATTTTATATGGGCGAGAAGGCATTCAAAAAAATGTTTGAAGGTGTTCCCCTATGATTGAAAGGGGTAGATTACCCTTGAATCTTGTTTGCAAAAAACTTTTTCTATATTTTTGTTTTATAATAAAACAATCAATTTTGTATAGCTTGATCCGTTCTCAATAAATAAGGTCTCTTGCAATTTCTTGCCAAAGTTTTTATATTATCAATGACAATGACCTGCCAACTTGACCGAACTAGTTTTTAAGTGTTGTTTTCATTGGAAGAACAATTGGACACATGATGTGTATCATACAGGGTGAGTCTTTAACTCATAGAAATATTTTTTTCCTTTGCCATTTTTTTCGATTCAATCCGGTTTAAAAGATACAGGCTGTTTTCATTTATTTGATTATAATTTTTCGAATCCAAGATATCACCCATGTCCTCCAGTTTTTTCATATGACTATTATGTAGGTACTATAAATATAACAACAATTCAAAGAATTTAACTCTTGAAACTGAGTTGGACGCTATTTGAATATGTACCTATGAAATTTGAAAATTGGGTACTTTGACTGAATACAACTCTGTTTAAAAATACACAGAGGTGTAGTATCACATATTCAGTTAGTTATTCTTGAGGTAATTTTGTTTTTCCAGCAATGGCATAGCTCATTATGAAACCGTAAAATGGCTATATCTCTTTATCAGGGCCGAATTGGAAAAAGTGGTATGAGAAAAAAGTGTTTCTTTTGGCCTCAAGAATCTACATTTTAAATATTTGTAGGAGTCAAGGACTCAACCTGTAAATTCCAAATCAGAAAAAGATATGGGTTTATATTTGAAAAATTAAAGTCAAGTTGCGGACCGAAAAAAAATCTTTGATAACGCCCCTCTCCCAAACAACACACACACATCTTTAAAACATTTTATAGACCATAGCTCATAGACTTTTAGATGATCTATAAAACATCAGAAAGTATCGAACCTTTAACCTAGATTCGACGGAAAAATGTCCGCGAGATTTACGTTGAAAAGTAGCACTTCTTTAGACGTCTATTCGACACAATTCTAATTATCTCTATAACAAGTACGATTTCTGATATTCTCGAGATTATCCTGATTTGGTATTTTGTTTGATATATAATAGACGTTTGAGGATGTACTTTATTGAAATCATTCGATATCGTTTATATATCATTAGATTTTTGACATTTTTCTTCGATCAACAATCTGATAATATATAGATGATCTGAAAAACATGGCCATCAGGACATCTAAATCATGTAGCACCAAAGATCTTCTTTAGACTTTGGAGCATTGTCTTTATCGTTGAAGAAATCGGATGTCTATTAGAGGAAAGATTATTTATTGAAAAAGATGGTGTTAGTATTCACCTATTTTAGATGATCAGAGATGAACGTTTGTTAGATATTTCTAGAATGACCTTGTATTGTATATACAGTTTTTGTCCTCTAATTGTTGTCAACTTTGGAATTATATTAGGATAATTTAAAAAACGTGATATTAATGACCTCTCAACTAGACATATTTATTTCACGAGATATATTTCGAAGAAGGGTCCATGTGAAAGAAAATGGACGTTCCGTAGATTCAAGATCCACATCTTCGAATCATATCCATAAAATCTGACCACTTGAAAATCTACAAATTAGTGATGGGCGAGTTCATATTCATACGGAATGGTTGACAGTTCGTATGGGAGTTGGAAGAGAAAAAACAGGTTCTGATGAATAAATATATTTATAATAAAAAAAAACAAAAATAAATATAATTCAAAACATAACACAAATTCATAAAATTGGAAAAAACATAATATAAATAAATGAGATTATTGTCTATTTGTTTTTATTCTTCTCATATTCGTACCGTTGATTGGCTAGTCGTAACCAGTCTTGAATGGCCTGTTTTATGACAGCATCATTTAAGTCTGCTGGCGTTTCACTTTCGAAGAGAACATATACAGCCTCTGGAAGCAACATAAATTACAAATGGCTAAATGTTTTTTGATTGAATATCAATTACAAGTTGAGAAAATATGCAAAAAAATATTCTTTTGAAGAAATTAAAGCGACGAACCAAAACCTGGAGATACAAATTATAAATCAATAGGATTCAATTTCCGTACTCTTTAGATACCCTGAGTATTTTTTAGAAATAAAAAACGCTGCTCTAATGAACTCCTATGGATTAATTGATACAGAATTTTCAATTCGAATATCGAAATACGAAGAAACATTCGAATTCTTAAATGATCGAAAAAACATCTAAACATTTCCTCAAAGATTTCAAACTCCGTATATTCAATTATTCGTCAAATTTCAGATCGAATCCTGTTTTGTTAGTACTTATAATAAGGGTTACATTATTCAGCAAGAGTTTCCTGAGTGAAGTGATTCAAAATTCACTTCTGAATCGATGTCTAGAAGATGTCTATCAATAGACTTTTTCAGATAACCGTCTTCACCAAGTAAATTTTACATAGAAATAGAAAACGCTGCTGTATAATGAACTCCTATGGATTAATTGATACAAAATTTTCAATTCGAACATCGAAATACGAAAAAACATCGGAATTCTTAAATGATCTAAAAAACATCTAAACATTTCCTCGAAGATTTCAAACTCCGTATATTCAATTATTCGTCAAATTTCAGATTGAATCCTGTTTTGTTAGTACTTATAATAAGGGTTACATTATTCAGCAAGAGTTTCCCGAGTGAAGTGATTCAAAATTCACTTCTGAATCGATGTCTAGAAGATGTCTATCAATAGACTTTTTCAGATAACCGTCTTCACCAAGTAAATTTTACATAGAAATAGAAAACGCTGCTGTATAATGAACTCCTATGGATTAATTGATACAAAATTTTCAATTTGAACATCGAAATACGAAAAAATATTCGAATTCCTAAATGATCTAAAAAACATCTAAACATTTCCTCGAAGATTCCAAACTCTGTATATTCGATTATTCGTCAAATTTCCGATTGATATTCCTCAGAGGACCGCATTTTAGATATAATATATACCATTAATAGTACCTATCTAACAAAATAGTATTGACTTGTCAATGGTTATCTAAAGAATATCATTTGATAGACTTTATTAGACGATTGATCTATGAAAGATATTTCTATTTTAAATCTACCTATATTTCAATTTATTGTAGCCAAAAATTCATGTAAGTATTTGAAAACGATAACTGGATATCATTTTCAACAGAGAGCACAAATCCAAACTAATACCAATAATACCATATCGAAGTAAATAGTATTTTCCTATATTCAAGCAATTTGATTAATGTGTGAAGGGATTACCTGCTGTAACTACCCTAAGTAGAAATTGCACTCACCTTGTTCAATTATTACAGCACAAATCACTAATCAAAAAACGAACACAATCACTAGCCGACTTGACCTTTTTACAAAGAAGGGTTGTATACTAATAACGGAAATGTTGAATGTTCAAGTTCAAATGGCTATGCACTATGAACATTAACTCTATTGGCCCATGGCCGGTTCGCGGCTTCTTGCGAATTGCGATAAGAGTTCGCCACCAAGCGATCCAACCCGATCGTAGTTCGTGTCTAGTCCTTCTCATCGCATATCTCTCGATCCAACCAAACACCTATTTTCTGCAAACTCGGAAAAATATCCTTTTTCCTCAAGACTGTCAAGAGTATCTTGGGTTAATCAATAATTTCGTTCGAAATTCATATTTAACATATTGAATTTAGGAGTCAATCATTCTTCACCATTATTGTTTTTGAAATAGGTACCAATATTCATACTCGATTTTCGATTTATATTATAAAAATTGTCCAATCAGTTTTATCATATGAAAATTTTCACGAATTTCAATATCCTGATACTAAGTCTCCTAGAAAAACATCCCAATCAGTAAGAATACGAATACTTACATGTGCTTTTTAACATTGATACTTAGATGATAAAACACAATATGAATTTGAAAAATACACTAGGAATATGTTGATTAGTCCAAAATTTTTGACTATCGTAGAAATATGGTTTATGAATAATTAATTTCGGAAGTCACTTCAATAGATGACATTGACTTCTTATTATTATTTGGAACACTTGGAATCGTGAAGTTTAAAGACGATCCAGCAATGACAAATCTCGAAGAAATTTATTTGTTCACTGTTTTTCGACCATTTTACTTAGATGTTTTATATATGTAATCTAGGCGTCTAAACAAAGTCAGATATTGATGTGTCATATCGATATAGTATATGATATCTATTTCCCGTCTGAAAATTAATTTCATCATGATTATAAAATTAAGATATCCAATAAACGTTTTTTCAATATATGATCTTCTTTGAAGATATTAATCGACATATATGGTACAATTTGAATTATAATGTTCATAGACGATACAAAATGATATATCTGAAAGATATTCATCTGGTCACTGGTTTTCGACCATTTTAGTTAGATGTTCTCCATATGTAATCTAGATGTCTTAATAAAGTCAGATATTGATGTCTAATATTGGTATGGTATATCATATCTATTAGTTGTCTGCCCAGTGATTCTTTTGCGAT
This sequence comes from Coccinella septempunctata, assembly GCF_907165205.1. NCBI lineage: Eukaryota > Metazoa > Arthropoda > Insecta > Coleoptera > Coccinellidae > Coccinella > Coccinella septempunctata. Next base: position 2,867,306 of record NC_058190.1, on the reverse strand, counting down.
TAATACAATTAGATATAAGATAAACGTTTTTCAGATGTATATGTGGAAACTAATCTATTTTCAGATATCTTACGGACATAAGAATTTTGCCAGGCATAAGACTAGACATCTAAAAGATATTTCGAAAACATCATTCATAGAAAACGTCTTATTTAGATAATCTAATTTTGATCATAATTCAGAGCAAGATCATTTTAGATCCCTTTTGACATAAATGAGATGTCATTTAGACGGAAGTGTGTTGTTTGGGCTATATGAAAAAGCGTCTATAGAATGAAAATTTATTTCTCGATATATACAGGGTGTCTGTGAACAAATGCGAATGAGATGATTCCTCGATGAAAATAAGCAGGTGTAGTTACTATTAATTTTTTTCGAAATCGAACTCCCTTCCAAGGTACAACCTTTGGAAGGCGATGTAGAGTTGACAGTTTTAATTTTTTTTTTACGGGTTCTAAAAACACTGAGTCATAAAACTATACATAATATGAAGCAGTAAGTAGCTGTTATTCACACAATGTTTTTGATCTCCTAACTTTATTATTAGGGGTTGAAAATAACAACCCTATATGATTTTCCTTCAAAAATTGTTTTCGTGGGATAGATTTTCGGAAAATAAAATTCTCTTATGGTTTCCCAATCAATTCTGGAGAAAAAAAGTGTCTTGTAGAATTTTGATGCAGTCGATACCATTCTCGGATTAAATAAAACCTCATAATAAGTGTACAAAGGTCTATGAGGCACAGAGTGTATTTTAGCGGGAGGTAGTCATTCTACGGAAAACTTTCATACGATGAAATGGAATGAACAGTGATCAGAACTGCTTGTAAGTTTTTATTGATTCCGGGAAAAGTATCGACTGTATCGAACTTTTGCAAGAGACTGTTTACCCCAGAATTGAATGGGAAACCATAAGAGAATTTTATTTTTCGAAAATCTATCCCACGAAAACAATTTTTGAAGGAAAATCATATAGGGTTGTTATTTTCAACCCCTAATAATAAAGTTATGAGATATAAAAAAAAATTTGTGAGTAACATCTACTTAGTGCCTCATATTATGTATAGTTTTATGACTCAGTGTTTTTCAGAACACGTGAAAAAAATTTAAAACTGTCAACTCGTCATCGCCTTCCAAAGTTGTACCCTGGAAGGGAGTTCGATTTCGAAAAAAATTTATAGGAACTACACCTTCTTATATTCATCGAAAAATCATCTCCCTTGGTTCTTCGCATTTGTTTACAGACACACTGTATAAATTAGAATTCAGAATAGAGGCACCAATTCAAAGAGCCGAAAAATGAGTTTCCATTCATTACTTCAAAACAAAAGAAAATAGAGAGATGCGGTTTTGGCCATTATCCATATTTTGAAAATCGAATATAACACATGAATATAACGTAAGAAAAAAAATTCAATACTTTTTCCTACTTTTCGATTCACTGTTGATTTTGCAGTAGGCTGGCGTAACCATAGCGACCGTTGAAAATGCATTATGGTTCGTGAACTCCACATAATTCTTTGTTAACTCAACCTTCTGTGATAGGATTCACCGACTGTCGAATAATTATTTTTTTTATATATGGATATCGAGATCGATATCCTTTAAAAGAAAGTAGAAGACTTCGTCTGATTATTAAAGGAGAAAATTTATTCAACTATCGTTTTTCTATTTTTGAAAGAAACTTGAAGAGTCAGTTATATTAATCGAATACGATAGTTAACTATAATTATAATTTTTACAAAAGTAAAAGATGATGCAAAATAGGTACTTCTGTCGGCGGTATTGTTCGAATTGTGAACCATCGTTAGATATGCATGCCAAACATCGCGAGAAGAAACGATGATAAATTAATCATCGAAATATTTATTCAGCAATCCTTGATTCCAATCATAGAGGCACAGGTTCACAAAAGATAATGGATATACAACGGTTGCCATGGTAAGTCAGCCTACTTATAATTCAACAGTGAATCGAAAAGCAGGAAAAAGTATTGAATTTTTTTCTCGTGTAATATTCATGTAGATAGCGACATATGATACATTTTTGAAATCAGCAAAAAAATTGCAGCAGAATGAAAGGACTCTCATCTATAGTTCACATTTGAAAAGTCAGAAATCCGTGTCGTATCTCGAAAATAACTGGATCATAAAGTTTAATAATATCATATTCGAAATCCTCATAAAAAAGTGCCTGTAGAATGTAACAACGGATTTCGGATATGAGTTCAAACAAGCAAGTTATTCAGCTTCATTGAAAATGACAATTTCTCAATTTTCGTTCATAACTATAAATCTATGAACGCTAGGCTGAATCTGCTTTCAGATTAGGAATAGTCAAGAAAAAAAGAGCTCGAGAATGTGGCGTCCGTTTTCTTTTAGCTGCTATAGTTCTCGAGATCCTTTCAGTAGACAACGAATTTTGCCCACCCTGTATGTTGTATGTTGCCACATTTAATTCGATTTATTATACACTGCGCAAATAATTAACGCACATTATGGAAATCTCAAATTTATTCTACAACTGAAGGTGTTCTCAATGATAATTATTTTTATCAGAATTATGCATGCAAATGTTATCCACTTTCAACGGTTTTCTTCAATACAGATGTTTTTTCCCAGCAGGAATAAAAAAAGATGATATTATCAGATTTTGAATGTATTGGCTCCATTCTAAAATCAGTTGTTCTCGATTAATTCTAGTGATCAATAGTTTTTCTTTCGTTTGATTTTCTACACTCGATCGCTATGCAACGCAAAACACGCAATTTGACCCAAGAGGAATGTGCCCAAGCGGTAGTTTTGCGAGAAGAAGGGTGGACATACAAAAGAATTGCAGAAAGGTTTGGAGTTTCCCAAACAAGTGTGTCCAGAATGTTGTAGCGATTCAGGGAGACAGGTGTGAATGTCCGAAGACCAGGACAGGGTAGACCACGGGTAACAACTGCCATTCAAGAACGTTACTTGAGAGTTTCTTCGTTGAGACAACGGTTTGCAACCGCTCGCCTCCTTCAAATTCTGCTTGAGCAAACTCATGAGGTGCAAATTAGCACTCAGACAATAAGAAATCGCCTCAGAGAATATGATTTAAGGCCTCGTGTCACGGCAAGAGGCCCAGCTCTTACCCCAGCCCATCGAAGGGCGCGTTTAGATTTTGCGAGAGAGCATATCCATTGGGAAGAGGCCGATTGGGAAAGAGTTCTCTTCACAGATGAGTCTAGATTCTGCTTCTACCATTGTGATCGACGTTCCCTTGTATACAGACGTCCACATGAAAGATATGCTCAGTGCAATTTCCTGAATACTACTGGTTTCGGGGGAGGATCGATTATGGTATGGGGTGGAATATCTTTGACTGCTCGCAGACCTAGTGGTCGTTGATAATGGAGCTATGAATGCTGATAAGTATATAAGGAACATTCTTGAAGAGCATGTAGTGCCATTTGCCCCATACATTGGTGAAAATTTCATTTTTATGGACGATAATGCCAGACCCCATCGTGCGCGCATCGTTCAGGAGTACCTTCAAGAGGTTGAAGTCTCTCGAATGGAATGGCCAGCAAGAAGTCCAGATCTCAATCCGATTGAGCAGGTTTGGGACAACCTCAATAGAAGGCTGAGAAGTTCAGAAAATCATCCAGCTACTCTTAATGACTTAGGAATCCATGTCGGAGAAATCTGGGAAGGATTAGATCAGAACATTTTGAGATCACTCATTTTGAGTATGAACCGTCGTTGCCGAGCTGTAATTAACGCAAGGGGTCGAAATACCAAGTATTAAATCACTTATCAGCATTTCAGTATTCAGAAAATTGTTAATATCTCTTCTTTCACATAAGATTCGGTGAAATCCTGAATTTATCTTCCATTTAGTGTGTCTTGTTTCGTTCGAAACCTACCCGCGAGAACATAAAAATAAGTTAATAAGTCAATGTAGAGTTAACTTTCATTAAAATTGAGATTTTCAGAATGTGCGTTAATTTTCTTGCGCAGTTTATATAAATAAAAATTCTCCACGTCATTTAATAAATCGACAATAGATGAAAGAAAATTCAAGTGATATTTCTTTCTCCAAAAACGAACCGAAGAAATCTCCCATTTAAAATTTAATTGCCAAAGTGCCGACGTCTTGTTTAAAAAAATGCGTTCACGAATTGAGTTATTGCCTACTCGCGATGCTTACCTAGTGGCAAACTATAATTGTTCGATCAGATTTGAACGGTGCCAGGCAATCAGAATTCGATTAATTCTAGCAAGTTAACACCTATTACTGTAACGTCTGTTACACGGAACCGCTGACCTTCTAACAAGGAGAGGTTAGCGATAAGAAACTATAATATATCGAAGCCAGGATGATTTATGAAGACAGCGTGTATAAGTGGGGATTGCTCAGAACATTTCTCCTTGATAATGTGTTGTGGTGAAAGGAAAAATCGCTGAATCAGGTGCGACTTTTTCTATATTTCTTCGAATTCTCATCGGGGGAATTATTTCGATGAATAATGTTATTCCGAGAAGTAGAGGAAATGAAATGCTTGTGAAAAGTTAAAGATATTGAACTGATTTATTTTATCTCTTTTACAAGCTAACCCGGTAGATATTGTCAAGCCATATTTAGGTTATTTTAAGCTGCTAGAAGTAAAAAATGAGAGATGAAAAAATTTTTAGAATGGGATGAAAAGTGAAAAACTTCATTATAAAATTTTTATTGAAATAATGCATTAGGTATATTATTATACAGGCTGTCCCAAAACTAGTGAATCAAACGTCACCCCACGATAGGGTAGACCAAATACTATCGAATGATACCAATATTAGTTCAGCGAAAATCTACCGTTTCCAAAATATTCAGAATTTTATGAAAATACCTAAAGTTGCCGATTTTCTACTATTTTTTCAATCACAGGGCCAGTTTGTGAAAATGGATAGCGATTTGGAATCATATTCATCCTAGATTATTGTTTCATTACACTCCAATTTTTGACCATTTTCAATTTCCAGTTTTTCTAAAAACGGCAATATATTTCGAAAACTTGTGCTCACATTTTCTGACAACTGACAACATTCACAATTTATACTTGACAAGCTGTACTCGACTGCTTCGCATGACCAGTTTTTCGAATTCTTGAAATTCATTCTTAAAGGCTCTTCTAGCCTCCGAGAACAAAAACGTCTACGATATCTTGGTAGAACACATTATTAAAAATGGCATATTAATATAAAACACCTAATGTCAAAATTTTAAGTATGTGGCTGATGAACTATGTTCAGTGCCAACTAAGGGGAAAAAAAAAGAAAATTCTTAAAAACATTGAAAGAAAACAATTTCTAATGACGATTGTCTATGTCAATTTTTTCATCATCCGATTTATCAGCTTTTGAAATACATATTTTCTATTTCAGAGTCACACTCACTTATCTCCAAGATTTTTTTTACTTTTTTGAACCTTGATATATTTTTTTATATTTTTTTCTATTATTCAATTTTCTTTTTTTGAATTAATCTATTATCTAAGCTCAGTGCGGGAAACTCCCGACCCTAGCATGGGTTAACTCTCCCGCTCTCCCTTTTAGTCTATTCAACAGATGTTTTCCTGAAACTTTTAAAACTATTATTAAAAAGGCTCTTCCTTTGTAAAACAATATTAATCAATGAAAGCGAGAAAACTAAATAACACCACGCACCTATTAATTTTTTTAGACAGTGTAACAAACATAAATTATTCAATTTCTTACTTCCTAACAACAAAATCATGTTTAACTCACTTACTCCCGAACTGTTCTGATGGCTGCCAAAATGGAGCCGCCACTAGTTGTGCGAAATTTGAATTGAAATATTCGAGGTAGTTCAAGTCTCCTACCTGAGCAAGTCTCCCCCTACCTACGGTCAAAAGTTTGATTGACTTTACTGAGGTAATACCCGTAAAAACGGGTTACTTTGTCGAGAACTACTCTTTGTGATTCCGAATAAAGATTCATAATCAAATAACATCCTCTTCTATCTTGAAATAATTCCCAATATTGGAATCTTTTATTTCGCCCACTTCATGATGCTAACGGGATTTCCTAAGATTGTAGTACCTTTAATGATGGGTTTCGGGCATGAGTTCATTAGATGGAGAGCCTTTATTTTTTGGTGTTTTATCAGCCCTAAAAATATTGCTTGCGATTTCCGATTAGCCTATGTATACACTTATATTTGTACCGCAATGATTCAACTTTTTTATCCGCCGCAAGAGATTAAGCTCGGCGTATGTAACACTACATCCGATAAAACTCCAGAGGTGTGTGGACTCCAAGTTCTCAACATGAAGAAACGCTACGTGTATGGGCGGCTTAATATTGCCGAGTGGTGGGGACTGGACTGAAGAGAGCCTTTTTCGTCAGGATTAGATGCCGAAAATGAAGGTCATATTCATTTGTATATTGATTTATTTCAAGACAGCCATAAGACCCCTTCAAATGGAGCATTTTGAAATCAAATTCACAATGTTGAAACTGATTATTGTGGGTTATCCTTGTGAGTTGAATATATGGCATCGCGGAGTTTTTCATTTTCCCTTAGCTCTACAAAGTTCAACTTGATCATATTTCTCTATCTCTTATAGTTTTCTCAGCGTCGTTCATAATAACCGGACAGCAATGGACTGCTTCCGGCTTTTCAATAATTATCGGCATGTTTCAATCGAAATCATTGACAAATTAAACATATAAACCTTTTTCTTGAATCACTGTATCTATTCAAAAAACCCGCATCAAAATTCGTTGCGTAGTTTTGAAAATATAAGCATACAGACATAAGGACAGACGGCGGTGATCTACTTTGTTCTATAATATTATTTATAATATCATATGTAGTGATGTAGTGAAGTGATGTTGCTTCATTTAAATGGAGGAGCTACGCCAGTCAGTAGGTTGTAACTTGAAGTGCATAATGAACCGAAGGTGCGTTAATTCATTTAGAGTGGCAAATCATTCTTTCTGCCACTGCTTCTTGATTGTTTTTCTTCTTCTACTTCTTCACATTAATACAAACTGAAGTGGCAACTAAGTTCATAAGTTCACAAGTTCCTTATTCATATAGTTGATCAAGATCAGATAGATAGATAGATAGATAATTTAATTAATCAGAAACCCTAATATAAACACGAAGATACATAAAAAACAAAATTTTCAAAACTGCTAACACGCTACAACAATAAATAAATAGATTAAAAATACAAATACTCTGCTGAAAGCTTCATTTCTTAATCCTAGCATATTTCTTATCTCACATATCTTAGATCACGATGAAGATGCATATTCACTCGGCAATTATACAAGTGAACATGTAAAGTAAACGGCATGGGCTTGATTTTAGACGTGTGCAAACTTGGCTCGATAGGTTTGATGCGAGGCGTTCGGCTCCACCTTGAATGGCTAGCTTCAAAATTTTGGTCTCAGGCCGTGGACGCTTTAACAAGGATTCCGCAACGTCCCATAAAGCACGTGTGAACCAAGAATGGTTAGAAAACAATGTTTCACACTTTGTTTCAAGTACACAATGGCTATCGAATTTTCCAGATGCGAACACAATGGTTCATCTTAAAGAGCAAGGTTCACACTAAAAATTTGAATGGCACAAAATACCAGTCGATCACATTTGTGCAGCTTTTGTTGCGTTTTTTGGATATCTTACGGCTAAAGTCAAGGTAAAAGGTGGTTATATCGAATCATTATAACTTTTCGTTTATGTTTGCACATGTTTGTAACATTTCATTCGCCGCGACTGATATATATGGATAAGAGTGGAAAGCATACTGTAGATATCGAAATATTCACTGGGGAGTTAACATCCGCATCCGTCCAATTTGCGAGATTGCCTAAAACAAAAAAAATAAGAATCTCTCGTCAAGCGTCAATTTAAAAAGAACGATTCAGCGAAGCCTCTCGTAGAGGCCAATATGGCAGCTGAAATTTATTGTTAGCTAGAGCTTCCCTGTAACCCCAACCCCTCGAAGAGTTATATATCCATGTGGAATTAGTTATTCCCGCTCTATTAAGTGTGCCACCGTTCGACGTGTATCTCCGTCTTTATTTCGGGCTACTTTGGGAATACGTAAGGGACTATGAGAAATCTGTGCTCTGTAAGCTGGCAATGTTTGCCCGACCTGAATTCGTAATAAATGGAAATGTTGCACATGAAGAAACACTTGATTTCAGTGTTAAAAGCATGCCATCATTAGAAAATGGGCACAATCGACATTATTTTCCTAAAACTGTGTACTAATTCCAAAAAGTAGGTAATAATTTCTCTCTTAACATCATATAAAATCATCGTAAATTTTTCTCGTTATTCATTTTCTCAAGTGACAGGAGGTTTGCTTACTGAAAACTAGCTGTCCTACCATAGTAAGGTTATATCAAGTAACAGAGTTTAAAATGTGAGATAAAAAAAATTGAAAGAATGGAATGAAAAATAGAAAAACTAAATTTTAAAGAGTATTAATTCAGATGCATACCACCCGCGCGCCGATATAATATCAACAAGTGTTACGATCTGAATTGAACTAGCCAATTTTGCCATCCCCTACTAAACGGAGAACGTTCCATCGAAAGAAAACAGATGCTGACCATGGTTTCGGTCTTATTTGTCCTCCTCAGAGCAACACAGTTCCTTCTCCGATGGAAAAACGTTTGGAATTGATGGATTCTCATTGAATACTGGCAGACGATATTGAGTGTTATCGAGTAGTACTCGAGCGCCACCCAGTATCAAACGAGATCCGATTAGATTTTTCACAGTCAATATTTCCTGAATGGAGTGTATGTTTGACAGTTTTTCCGGTAGCACATTTGGAAAAGCTCTGAAAAATAAAAATGCTCAAGAGAAATACCATATTCAAGGTCAACTATCCAAATTTGCTCAGTTAATAAGTCATAAAATCCAGTGATCCGCTAACGTAAAACATACTGTACTTGCCCTTTGATATTGTTGCTTCGAAGAAGTTGTTCATCAATTTTTTCACAGGAACAAAAATCCTCCAATTCCCTTACTGACAACTTTCGTTAGGCTGTCTTAAGCATACATTTGTAAGAAAAAAGATTTGGCATTGTGTCTGCAATGTTAAATATACAGGGTATAAAAATTGGAGATGTCTCCCCAAGTGGGGAGAGTTTTTCTTCTGTATCTACATTTCACAAGATATATAAATATTGAAATTGATAGTATACACCATGTAACATGCCAATTTCGATAGCAAACATAGAGTGTGATATTTTTCTTTTAACACTGTTCTCTATTTTCCTCCAAAATTTTTTTCTGGTGAGCCACTGTTAATTTGAAAAAATTTAAAAAGAAGCTTTGTTGTTATACTTAACTTTATGGTCTCCTGTAGTTTTTATGATTATTTTCCCCATCTGTAGCAATGATTTGAAAAAAATTCAATAAATTTGAATAATCATTTCTAAAAATGTATTACTACACGAAAACTCACACGCCCTGTATTTCGAAAACGAATCTTTCGTGATCTTTTGTTTATGGGATTTTTCCTCTTAAAATTACTCCAGGAATCTCCCCTCTTCGTGTGTACCTTCAATACAGGAAAACCCTGTATACAATGAGAATGTGCACAATTGGTGAATGTGGGCATAAAATTGTCTTGAACCCCATGTGTTGCTCCAAACGATGTCATATCAAAGCATTTGTTGTACCGTTGAACATGATTTTTAGATTCTGGTAATCAAAGTCTCCAATTTAATCTTGCTATTTTACAATAGTATCCAGGAGCTTGATTTTTTTATTTTGAAGCTCTAAAATATGAATTTCAATTGATTCAATAAATAATAAACGATTTGCACTGTAATCAACTGGTGCATTGTAATTTTAAGTATTCAATTTAATACTAAATTAGTATATAGTCAAATGTAGCGCAATTCAACAAAATTGCAATATTTTCACGTTCTGAATTGGTACGTCATTGCAGATTAATTGAAAATGTATTCAATTAATCTGTTCTTTCTGAAGTGGATTCCATGGAAGTTTAATGTGAATAAAAAAGTTTAAGATACCATATATTAATATATTAAATATAGTATTTAATAATTTATGTACTAATCACTCAGATTCACAATGCTAATTGAGATAGTTGAAAATCAATATTATGTATTGGCGTATTGTTTATTTGTCAATAGTCAATCAGTCATCAACTTTTTGTCATCATCAACCCAAAATACAGCCATGTATCAAAGTTAGAAAATTTTTGTTTGTTAGGTTTATATTGGATTGCATTTTTCGATCAATAATATTCTCAATTTTGGACTCACTCGAGAAAATCTCACTTCTTCGTCCAAGTATCAAAATCCTGATCAAATATCCTGAATGGCCTAATCAGCCACGGATATATTTCAAGAAAGAAGAAGCACGCTCTATGATTTTTCGTGCGGAAGCAAGAAAAAAAGAAAGCCTCTTTTCATCCACTTACGATTTTTTCTGAAATATGAACCTGATCCTGGCAAAAACGTACACAAAAAAAATAATTATCCAATTTGGTACAGTCATTTCACCGTGATGCGCTTACATAGATTCTCCTTTATTTATATAAAAAACATTATGAATTCTGGGGAATTCTTCCTAGTGTAGAGCAGAGCATCATTAAAATAAAAACTCTTGTGCTAGTGATATGAGGTTTATTGCAGTTCTATATTGCATCTGGTTGAAATGTGTTATAAGGTTATACTTATTGTTGAACATGAGTTCCATATCAACAAATTCTGAGTGTATGGCGATCCACCCTCTTCACTCTATAAACTTCGTTGTCTTCCGAAATCCAGTCAGAACCATTTATGTCAGCTTCAAGAATGGGAACAATGTGATTACCGCAAACTTCACTCCTGTTGAAATACTCAAATCAGTATTACAATGGTTATTAAAATAAGTTTATAATTCCATTTGTGAATCAACCTATTCTTTTTTGAATGGATGGATGGTGAGCAATTTTGAAATTGAATAAAATTGAAGAAAGAATTGATTCCCACCAATAAATGAAACCACTCAAAGCATGTCGCTTTGATTTTCACACAAAAACTTTTTTTTTCACATTATGTATAAACCGAAGGGTTTTCTGCTTCACATGGAGGAATAGTGCAGGTGAAATTCATCAAATGCTCGTAAAGGCTTGTGGTGACATTACTAAAACTAAAAAATCATGTAGGGAATTATTTCAACGTTTTAAGAATAGTGATTTTAGCGTTGAAGACAAGACTCTCTCTAGGCAGCCAAAAAAATTCAGTATTGGATAGTTGAATGATTTTCACAAAAATAAGTTTTCAAACCACTACACACGTGTTTCGCTATCCCAATAGCATCTTCAGGAGTTCAGGTGGGTGAGGATAAATCGAAATATTTGGTATCGAACTAAATATATCAGCAAGGATTCAATTATACTCCTAAAAATCTAGTAATGATAGTCTGCATAACATTGGGAGAAATTTCGTTGCAGGTACGAAAAGTCCCGTGAGATATGTGGGACAAATTTTATGCGCTCAAATGAACGCTTCTTTTCCCAGCAGCCGCAGATGTGACACATGTTATTTCTAACAGACTTCAATAAAGAAAGCAATATCAAAAAATCAGCCAACTAAAAATCCTTGCCTTCTCACTGCACGAATTTCAAATCAAGTGTGATCTTTACCAGATGCAACGTCTGAATCGATATACTCAAACCATTATGAAGCTGAAATTGTTCGAATATCTTCCTATTGATCGGACAGCAAAAGTACAATTGAATATATCCCCAGATTTAAAATAGTTTTCCTTCTTTCAATCATGATGTGAATCAGTTCACTGATGGGATTGAAATGATTTTAAAGAACAACATGTGTCCAAACAAATCATTTCCATCAACAATCTATACCTTCTCTCAGAATTCTCCTCAACATTACAATATGTTGCTATAGCTAATGTTGAAGATCGTAGTGAGTACTGCCTGACCCTACTATTTCGCATCAAAATATCCATCGATAATGAAATAACAGTCAAAATAGTTCCTGAAGTGGTTACTTTACTCTTTTGTAAGTGTCCTGCCAGATAATGTAGTATTTAGAAATGGAAACTTCGAGGAGTTAGGCCTTCTTTGAATAACCGAATTAATATCTACTCATTTCATGTTTTACTCTTGAATATCCAAATAATATAACATTTAATTTGACTGTTCCTGAAATGGTATAAAATAGCACTGTTTTTTCATGAAAATAGCAACTAACAGACATTTAGTAACGACCAAATCAAGATACCAAAAAATATTCATATTTTCTATTGTGTTGCAAAGCAAATGCAAAAAGTATAGGTCTTCCTTAAATGACTTCAAATTAATCATTTTTATCTATAGAGGATAGTGAACGCAAATTTTACAACTTGGTGTTGTGAGGTGAGGTGAGGTGTTGTTTTCTGTTCGAGTGAGTCTAAGGAATCATACATTGAATCTTCCTTGAATTATTAATTGTTGTTTCGATGCTGCTAGCCCTCGTACTTCATTATCTTGCCGAACTAGAACTCGACATAAGTTTTTCTAAACATTCCATCAGAAATATCACACTATATACTATACACCTCAGAAGCTCCGCGAGCTTGTGCGAGTTCGGAGAACCAGTTGTGTTTTGTGTAGGCTTTGTTACTGTGTCCTTACGCCACCTTAGGCACAGCACTGTTAATTTCAACCCAACAGTGAATGGTGGCCCGTACCCGTATCGACTAGAAAATTTCTTTCCCAGCTCGGGATCGAACTCAGTACCTTGTCGGTTGCAATTTACTGAACCGACGCCCTAACCACCAAGCTTCATTGAGACACCTTTCACATGATAGGAGTGTTAAGTTCCTCCGAGGGGTTACCTGTATAAAGAAAGCTTTCAAAACTCACGGTTGCGTTGGTAGTTTGTACAGCTCGTCATGCAGAGCCTTCGATGTATCTCCGAATCCTTCCAGTTGAGGCCTCTCTCCCGACTCCGTAACCATGGAGCTGAGAGTCACGCCTGGGCAAAGAGTCATCACCTTCACCCCTGTCTGGCAGAAATAGAAATCGCTCCCCATCGACCTCGAGAAACCTATGACGAAGTGTTTCGATCCGCAATAAACTGGGCACGGAAAGCAGTGTTGGTGTCCCAGAATGGAGGAGAGGTTGATGATCCTCCCACCTCCTTTATTTCTTCGCATGTAGTGGAATCCCAAGAGTGTGCCACGAATAACGCCTTTCTGCAATGTTAAGAATATTGGATACAAAAAATAATCCAGTGATACGACTATGTTCTCACTATATTGATGTCGACAGTCTTCTCCCATAGATGATCCTCCAGTATTCCTGCATTGTTTATTACTATATCTATCTGTTTGAATTCACATAGTGCAGCATTGAATAAACCTGAAAAGTTAGATATCAAACATTCTTCAAATTATCATTATTGGTATTCACTTTCAGTTTACTCACAGTCCATATCTTTTGCCTGTGTTACATCGCATTTGATGAAAGCAGCTCTGTTGTATCCAAACTTGTCAATAATTTTACAGATTGCTTCTTTCCCTTCATCCAGTTTCACATCTCCCAGCATGACCTGAAATTTGAGATAAAGATTCCAGTAGATCATACCATTACCAACATTACCTTGCCACCATTCTTCAATATTGCCAATGCAAGATGATATCCTATTCCTATAGAGCCACCAGTTATAACCGCAACCTTCCCAGCAATTGCTGGACTGCAGCAAGGTGGAGGACAAGGGCAACAGGGTGGTTTTGGCGGGCAAGGAGGCGGCGGGCAACAGGGTGGTTTTGGCGGGCAAGGAGGCGGCGGGCAACAACAGGGTTTCGGAGGGCAAGGTGGGGGAGAACAGCAAGGAGGTTTGGGTGGACATGGGGGAGGAGGACAAGATGGAGGTTTGGGTGGGCAGGGGCAAGGAGGTGGACAACATGGAGGTTTCGGTGGGCAAGGGGGAGGCGGGCATTGAGGTTTAGGGGGGCAGGGACAAGGAGGGGGACAACAGGGTGGTTTGGGAGGGCAAGGTGGGGGGCAACAGGGTGGTTTGGGAGGGCAAGGTGGAGGGCAAGGTGGAGGGCAACAAGGTGGTTTTGGTGGACAAGGGCATGGCGGAGGGCAACAGGGGGGTTTCGGTGGACAAGGGGGTGGAGGACATGGACATGGACACGGAGGAGGACAACAGGGAGGTTTTGGAGGTGGGCATGGTGGCTTCGGCTTGCATGGATTACTGGGTTCGCATGGACCCTTTGTACCACCTGGCGACTTTTTCTTTCCTTTTCCCCATGAGTATAACCTGAAACACATTGTTGTCAGAAGTGTATATTAATCAATCAGTTGAGTCTGACCTTGATAAAGTTGGTTCTGTTATTAAATTCTTGGTTTGAGGTAGATAATTCAATGAAAATTTTATGAATTTGGCCATGATTTTACTGTTAATTTTGATAGATTACATGAGTGACATTGAATGAAAATTATTTTGGAAATGATTCACTGACATGAGATATCATAGAATTATTAGATTCTTGGGTGGTGCACTATTTTGGTTGGTTGCAAACGCTTGTATGTGATATTATCAGTGGTAGACTATATATGTGGAATGTCGCATTATCCGTAAGGATTCATTTTTCATATTTGATAGGTAGATTGGACCGAAACGGTTTAAAGGAAAAGTGAACATAAGCAGTATATACAGGGTGTGGCGTAATGAATGGATAATATGGTGCCTGCGGGTAGAGGACTCTATGGCGGTTCAGAAAAATATATTTTACGTTTAGTAAAAGTGCCTTGGTTTTCGAGATATTGCAGGAATTTAAAAATTCAAAAGAATTACACCCTTCGCCACTCGTTTTGCAGGCAAGGCTCCAAATGAAGGAATTTTTTCAAACTGTTTTTTCATGTTAGTTCTTCATGAAAAAAAAATCTAACTCAACTTTTCCGGTTTGCTTTTTTTTTCGTAAGTTCAACATAGCGTGGTGTAAAAATAATATGGTTACCTATACCTGAGAGCCAATGCAAGAAAAAACATGTCCGTTTCATTGAGATTCCGGAATGGTATAACTTCTGTGTTTTCAGCATTTAATGCAAAATAAATTCCTATTGCAATCAGTTGAGGCTTAGTTTGATGTAAACTCTGTTTTTAAAATTTTTAGCAGCTAAAATGCGGAATGCAAGCAGAATAAAGCAATCATCTATAAGAAGGTATGGAGCATGTTAGAGCATCTTTTGTGAAATTTAATTCAATGAAAAGATACTCATTTAAAAATTGTTGATATGCAATAAAGCTATGATAAATTAGAAAGTGTAGACTATAGAGCATGTATCAGAACTCATGGTGTCCAATTTAAACATCATTTGTGAATTTTTATTCAATGAGACGATATTTTAAAATTTTTTATATTTTCTCGTTTTCCTTTATTATTGAACCCTTACGTTGTGAAATCAATATTTTCAAGTTAATTTCAAGTTATGAATTAAATATCAGCATTTTTGTGACAAAGGTTTTGACTCAATATAAAGGATATTAATTTTTAGCTTTTTTCTTAATTACTAAAGTGCTAAAATTCACTTCATTACTTAAAATTCGCTTAAAAACTATTAACTTTATAACTATAGGGCTTAATAATGAAAGAATACGAGAGAAAAAAACCAATTTCAAAATATCGTTTAATTGAATCGAGTATTACAAAAAGTGTTCAAAGTGGGCATCAGGAGCTCTACTAGATGTTTTATTACTTCTTATAAATAATTGCTTTATTCTGCTTGCAAGTCTCATTTCAGTTGCTGAAAATTAAACGAAAAGGCTTACATCAAACTCCGCCTTGACTCATTGTAGTAGAAATTTATTTTGTATTTAATGTTGGAAATAGAGTAAGTTATACCATTTCGAAATCTCAGTGAAAGAGGCATGTTTCGTCTTGCTTTGGCACTCAGGTAACCATATTATTTCTTTACACCACGCTGTTTCGAACTTAGGAAAAAAATAGGCAAAACAGATTATTTGAGTTAGATCTTTTTTTTATGAAAAACTATTCATGCGCCCCAAAAAGTCATAGCGATAGCGCATCTATCCAGGAATACTTTCCAAAAAATAGTTTCAAAAAATGCCTTTATTTGGAGTTTTGCCTGCAAAACTAGTGGCGAAGGCTGTTATTGTCTTGCATTTTCTAAAATCTCCAATATCTCGAAAACCAAGGGAGTTTTACTAAACATAAAATATATTTTTTTGAACCGCCATAAGGTACTCTACCCGCAGGCACCATATTATCCATTCATTATGCCATACCCTGTATGAAATGTGCCCCCTGAAGAGACTAAAATTTCAGAAAATTGTTCATATGTAGAGCAACAAATTTTGCATCTAATGACATCAGAATTATATTCATTGGTCCAGCCGTTTCCTTTATACAGGTCCAGAAAAATTTGACCAGTTTTCCACAATAAATAAAAATATTCGTTTTTGCGCCAGTTATTCGATAATATCTCCCAAAATAACCTATCAGTGATAAAGGTAATGCCTCTCAACTATAAATGTGAATGAATATTAAATTTAAATTCAACATCGACTGGGATCAAGAGTTTTTTTTCGATCACCTATTTAAAAAACTGTATTCAAAAGTTGGGTCACTTTTGAGCCATCAATGGAAAAGAGAGCTCTGGTAATTGAAAATATCAGAACTCACATAACCCAAGGTGAAAATTTAAGAAAAAAACCACACAAATTTTACACAAGGTTTACTATTCTAAATAAACTCGGGATATTTTCATCTCAAACTCAACGAATAAAAAAATGAAAAATTGATTTTTCTGCTGGATTAGATTTTGAACATCTTTAGGAGCAGTCTCGTGAAACAATGTTGATTGTTGACATAACGAATGATTGAATAATCAGGAACGAGAATCTTTCTGAAGATATCTACAAATTAATGCTCATCTATTAGATGTTGACGATTTTATGAAACAAATTCGAATTCCATTTCATATGCCATATCTTCCTCAGAAATAAGGAAATAACTATCAGGATAATTAACTTCCTGAGGTCTCGTAGTCGAATTGGATGCGGCTGATAGATTCACTTCAAAGGAGATGATTCCAGACAGATTTAGATTAATCTGGCTTCTCATGCCCACTTTGGGAGCTAGTCTTCATTCATTACGATTATAATTTTCCCGTAACGAACTTCCTTCTTTGATAATTCTCCTTCTACTTCTCTGTAGACCACATAAGGAATGAAATGTCTCTTTCAAAACCTAGAACTGAATCTTATTTCCCGTTGGAAAATCCGTCTTGATCATTGACCTTTCCCAATATTTCAATAAGATTTCAATTATTCCAAAGCCCTTATGGCATAACCTACCAGCAGAGGAATGTAAACTAAGTAGAAGGAGCTTTTTTTATTATTACTGTTATTTATAATCTCCTTTTGTTGAATAGGTCACATGTGCCAAAAGACACTGGATGATGAAAATATTACTCATCACAGGCAGCACCTAATTCAAAAATTATAAGAGTAACCTGGATAGGGTCAAATAGCATTACAGGAAACCTATTTGAAACTGAATAAGACGGAATTAGAAAAGTAAGGCAGTGAAACAACAATCGAATATACATCATATCAGTTATTTCAAATCGAGGCAATTATTGGAAACTTGTGATATGATAATTTTTTTCGCTTACTTTGAACAGGTGAATTAGATAAGATTATGGAAGGGGTGAAAAGCCATGCAAACATCTTTATCGAACGTACCCCTCCACATGGAAGTTCGAGTAATTGTGTCTTAGACCTATGCATAGAGAAAGCATAGAGTGCACAGAGCATAGGTTCTATACTCTTATTCTTCAAGAATCACCTAAATATTAGGCCAGAATGCCAGATATTCGGAATTTTGGTATGAAAATATTGGTTTTCGAACACGCTGAATTTATTGCGAGCATTTTCGTAAGCCTATTCTAGAAAACCAAACAGTTAATGATTTAATAAAGAATTGCACTAGAGAGAGCTCTTCGAAGTCAACTCGAAAATGAAAAGTGGAAAAAAAAATTTCTCCTTAAAACTGTTAGATATTGGGAAGTTTGGTATGGAAATATAGGTTTTCGTACACGCTGAATCTAACGTAAGCATTTTTGAAGGCCTATCTCCGTTCGTTTAGAATTTAATCCTGGAAATGGCATTTTTCAAAAACTGCAATTTTCAATCTGCGATATCTTCTGGTATATTCGTCTGATCCAATTGGGATTTCCGGTTATATAATCATCGTTGCCTAGGCTTCTACCATGGCACAAAAACTCGATTTCGAAAATTTCAATTTTTTGGGTCAAAAATGAGCAAGGGGTTAGACCCCCCTAAAATGACATATTTGCTACCCTGTCTAAAAATCAGGATGTTCTATGACTGTCCTCGGATATGGAGTGCATTGAATTTCTTTTGAATATTCTGGCAAACCAAACAGTTGATGATTCAATAGAGAATTGCACTCCAGAGAGCTCTTCGAAGTCAACTCGAAAATGAGAAGTGGAAAAACAATAAAAATTATTTTCTCCCCAACAGTGTCAGTTATTGGGAAGCTTGGTATGAAAATATTGGTTTCTGAGCACGCTGAATCTATTGCAAGCGATTTCGAAAGCCTATCTTCGTTCGTTCAGATTTTCATCTTGGAAATGGCATTTTTCAAAAACTGCAATTTTCAATCTGCCATATCTCCTGGTATGTCCGTCAGATCCAATTGGGTTATATAATCAGCCTAGGCTTCTACGATGGCACATAAACTCGATTTCGTAAATCTCGATTTTGTGGGTCAAAAATGAGCGAGAGGTTAGACCCCCCCTTATGACCTATTTGCTACTCTGTCTAAAAATCATGTTCTATTACTGTCCTCGGATATGGAGTGCATAGAATTTGTTTCGAAGATTCTAGAAAACGAAACAGTTGATAATTCAATAGATAATTGCACGCCAGAGAGCTCTTCGAAGTCGAAAATGAAAAGTGGAAAAAAAATTATTTTCTCCTAAACAGTGTCAGATATTGAAAAGTTTGGTATAAAAATAAAGATTTTCGAACACGCTGAATCTATTGCGAGTATATTCGAAAGTTTATCTCCTTTCGTTTAGATTTTCACCTTGGAAATGGCATTTTTCAAAAATTGCAAACCATTGCAACCAACAACTTAATAGGAAAACACAGTGCTGCATTATTCCTCGACATAAAAAAAACATTTGACAGCATCTGGCATGAAGGACTTCTCTACAAATTGAATATTTTGAAGTGCCCTGTCAATTTGATATGGTTGCTGAGAGACTTCTTGATGGATCGCACCTTCCAGGTCAGGGTAGGACCACTGCTTCAAAAGCAAACAGGGTGTACCACAGGAATCGCCACTAGCTACACTGTTGAGCAAAGTGTACCGCTACGACATCTACGAACCCAGTACACAACCTAAGCCTGAATTGAACCTGTACTTGCTGCAATTCGCGGACGACACGGCCCTCATCAGTCACAACAACACCCTTCCAAAAACAGTTGAAAACCTGCAATGTTTACTGGACAAAACGATATGTTGGTTCAATAGATGGAGATTGCAACTAAACCCAGCCAAGTCGCAGTTCATCATCTTTAATCACAGGATCACACAGAACTCTCCCGAACTGGTCATGGAAAACACATTCATAGAGTGTAAAGAAAGTGTGAAATACCTTGGTGTGTAAATAGACCAAAGAACTACCTTCAAGAAGCATGCGAGCACCATGAAGAGAAAATCTATCGCCAAGAGGAAGCTCTTCAAGAAATTAACTTACAGAAACTCCGGTATTAACAAAAAAACGGCAGCACACATATTTAAGTCTATATGCCGCCCACTTTTGGAGTATTGCCACCCAATATATCTATCGGCGAATAAAACCACCACAAAGATCCTCCAAACAGCAGAAACCACCTCCTTGAGAGCCATTACTAAAATGAGACACCCCAGAAATCCACTTCATCATCCTCCCAACACTTTACTCTACGAAATAACTGGTATTACCCAAATTAATCAACGAATGGGGGAGCTCTCCAAGAAGTTCGCACAGCAAACACATAATAAAGAAAATTTGGGAGAGATATAATATATTTACAAATTATCAATACAAGTTGAAGGACTTCGGTCGATGGCCATTTGTGAAAATAAAGCACAGTATTGTTGTTGAAGAGTTGCTCTATCAGAATATGTATGACATTTCCATCTACGGTTATTTTTATTTAGAGAAAAAATACTCTAACGGTGACTATCGAAAAATTTCCAAAAAGATGGAATCACTTGAATAATCGTCAAGACCGAACGGCTGCTTGGTGCTGAATAAAATTTTCAGATTTTCAACTACAAGAGTTGGTCTTTCAGAATATGTATCACATTTCCATCTGCGATTATTTTTATCGAGAGAAAAACTGCAGACTGCAATTCAACGGCTACTGTTCCATAGGGATTAATTCTTGGACATAAATTTATTTGTGCTTCTTATTTAGATTTTAAAGATATGAATCATCGGGTGCACCCTACGTCATCGATCATTCTGTATATCGCAAGGTCGAATAAAATAGTTCTATTTTACTTTTTTGCTTTATTCACCATTTCGTATAGCGTTTCTACAGGTATATTTTTGACTATCTAACTTCGCAGTCGCAATCTAAGCAAGGATTCTTCCTTTTTTTACATGGTTGTGGTTCGCATGGTTTGGTGTTGCAAGCTATGGGGCAAGGCTTTCTCACGGTGGGATCCGTTTCGCACACTTCACATTGCTCATTCTGTCGGACTGGCGAGCACGGAATGCCCTTCTTAGGCAACTCTTCGCACACTTTGCCACATGGCTTCTTCTTCACATGACCATCGCAATCCTTTCTACAGCCGTCGTCTGATTTATATCTAAGGCTGGCCAACCTAAAAGAAATATTGAATATTTGACCCTGATACATTGATTTTTTTTATTTCATGATGCCAGTATGGTTGTCTCACAATTAAAATTTAAATGAAGAGATAGAAGTTGAGTAAAAAAATAGACCTGGCTACTAATTGTTGTATAAACAGAAATACCTATCTCACTGGGAAACATTATGCTGACTAAGATTTTGGACTCATTGGTCCTAATCAGAGCAGCACACCTCCCTGCTCCATGGGAACAAATACGAAATTAACATTTATCTGAAGGGAAACAGGCGCTAGAAAGTATTGATAATACACTAACCCCATCTAGGATCAGGAGACGATACCAGATCGAATTCTCACACCACAAACCCTATAGTAAAACTGGTGGTATATAAAGTGAGTCTTTGACTCGTACAAATATTTTAACAATAGATTCTGGTGGTCAAAAGGAACACGTTTTTCCTTACCATTTTTTCCGAATCGGCTTGGTTTGAAAGAAACAGGCTGTTGAAAAACCATAAAAAAATATTATTTTTAGTTCTATCTCACAAACGGTGTTATCGAATGAAATGAATTTCGAAGTAGGTATAGTTTTTCATTTATTTGATTAATCTTTTTGGAACACAAGGTATCACTCATTATGACCGTTATTATCTCCCATCTTTTGAAACTAAATTGGAATTGGAAGTCGAATATTTGAACGTTTTTAAAAATAAAAGTATTCCTCATATTTTCTCGTATAATTCGCCATTCACGAGTTATTTGAAAAAAATGGGTACTTTGGCTGAATACAACTCTATTTAAAAGATCCACAGATGTTTATGTAGTGTCATGGATTCATCTTGTTATTTTTAAGTTTTTTCAGGGGTGGCATAGTTCTTTAGGAAAATTTAAAATGGCTATATCTTTTCATCAGGGCCTAATCTGAAAAAATGATATATGAAAAAAAGTCTTTCTTTTGACCTCAATAATCTACTGTTGAAATAATTGTTCTAGACGAAGACTCACCCTGTATAATGGAATACCCAGGTGACCAGTAACATATCTGTAATTTTTTCAAATGACCTGATGTAACTAATCGATAGACTCGGATGTACGGAACCTTTCATTTTTCAGCCATTTGTTTATGTTTTGTTACGTTTTTCCGATGCCGGAGTCATCTTCCACAGTCCCGTACTTCAAATTAGCTGAAATTTTTGTCGAAATTGTAGGGGTTGTAATTCAGCCATCTTGAATATTTTATATGAACTGTTTTTGGTGAAATGACTCTGATGACTTTTACCTTCAGTCAAAAAAAATCCTCACCTTTGAAAACACCCTGTATTTTTGCTATATGGCTGCCCTGTAATTTGCTTATCGGGTTATTTCCTCGGCTCATTTTCTACTGCATTTTAACTGAGTTTGCTGTTGAAGCTTCTTCTTCTTAGATGATATTAGATATAAGCAACTACCTTTGTTCTGGTTGTCACGAAAGTGGAAGTGGACATATGCGACATGGCCATGTTTCCTTCTATGTAGATGGTGTATACTCTTCAATGACTGCTAGTGTTCAATGTAGGTCTTAATACTGTATGTGTTTTCATCGCGGTTGGAATTTATCTGATGGCGAGCAATTAGTCAGAAACCATGTGGAGCATCTACACTTCATCGATACAGTAGAGTCTTTCGAAGCTTTGAAAATGTCAAAATTTGTGACTCCAAATCACATGATTCATCAGTAACTCCTTCGTAAAACCTCATTTTTTTTAATTTTGAAAACAGCAATATGCAAGTTCTGTTAGATAGAGGTTCTCTCAAATTAAACATCAAACTTTTAAGCACTCAAATGTGACGAGAAAAACCGTATAAACAAAATAGGTTCCAATAATTCATAAAATATTGTCAGTTCAGTGTCTTGCACTTGACAGCATTGCATTCGACTTTAGAGGGCTGTAGCTCCGCCATCTTGAATGATTCATATAGACGTTTTTGGTGTGGAGATTCATTTTATTACTTTCATTTTCTGTCAAAAAAAGACCCACCTCATGAACTTCCGATTTTTGGGTAAATATAAAAAATCACATGTTTGCTTCATAATCATTCTGTGTATCTTTGATAAACCCACGTGACGTCTCCGTTGAAAATCCATCAACATTCGTCACAGTCGTCTCGTCTTGGCTTGCATGGTTTTGGATGACGGGGAGGTGGAGGAATGGGATCGGGTTTGTCCGGCTTTCCCCGTCCACAAAATTTAATCCTTCTCATCCTCCCACTCTTACACGTATCCTTCCTACGTGGTTTCTTATAGGGATCGCAAGGGTCTGAACTTTCGCAGGGATCGCAAGGTTGTGGACAGCAGGGGCACTTACAGGGGTTGTTGGAGTCTCTATCGAACTTGCTCGAGAAGTATTTCAATCTGGAACAATACGGAAAATTTTCAGTGATTGGTCTTGTTTTTCTTGGTATAAAATTCATCTTCTTATATGTTCTGATTTGTAGGACACAGAGGTGTTTGCATCGATGAAGAATCGGCATTATGATCACAACATTGCCTGCATGGGTTTCTATAGGAATCGTCGATTAATATGCAGACTTGTGAACCCCAATGGGCATTATGTAAACCCTATAAAAGGTACCAGATAAACTCATCAGCGAGATGATTCTTAAAAAACATCCTTTGAATCCTCATCACTATGCTTATCAGAAAAGCAAATCCATCGATATCGTTCTGAACAATCTAGAATAAACATCTCTGATCCTTTCAGTTCTTGTGAAGAGACGTCGATTATTTTTTTCCGTCTATGTGAGAGGAGAAACCTTTGAACCTTTTAAAATCAAATCCTTTTAGGATTGTTAGACCCTTGTATTTGAATACTCACTACAAACCTTTCACACATTCTTGGGATAGTTCCTCATCCTGCCAACGGAGTCCCTTATCAAAAGAAATTAGCTGCAAGTGGCCTTATGACTTGAAGTGAACGAGCAACACTGCTTTATTCATTCTGCATGGCTATACCTCAGCTACAGTTATGCAGACCGGAATGATCCGGGTTTTTACGTAGTTAGTTCTCAATCCTTCAATCAAAACAACCATCCAACTTCAAACCCTGGGCTTTTCTGCCCAGTTCGAACATGGTTCTACTTATCCCTTTTCTGTTCTTCTTTCAACACCACCTTGGAGAGGACAGTTCGACGATAAAGAATTCTTTTAAGTCATTGCTTAGCATAATTTTATCTATCTTTATACTGTGGACCTTCCGAGTTGTTAGTGACAGAATGCTCAGTCTTTCAAATTTGCGACCACTTGGATCTTTCGTTATACTACACTCTACTTATTCAATGCTAAGTGTACCGTCGATGCCATAACAAATCTGACAACGTTTTTAGGAGCCTCGAAGGTCTTTAGAATCCAGGATTGATTCATTCAAATGCATGGTTGATAAACGAGTGAGTTCTGGTGCAATATATTCAACTGTTCCAATATGAAAAATAATTGTACCAACGGTGTCCCATCAGCAATGCCACCATTACCCGAAGTGCATCTAGTGGCAGCTTCAGAAGCAAGTCCAAGAGTGTTCCTCCTGAGGGTTTTTCTATTATTCACCTCACTTCTTCGTCTTTCTCAAACCCATTATGGTCCCGGTTCAGCAAGTGTTTAACCATTTCCTCCATTGCTACAATGCTCTAGGCATCCACCAAGGAGATTCACCTTATTGCTTCTGGCCAAGGCCTCAATGTATTTGAAGAGCCCAAGAGGGAAATTAGGTATTTACTCGAGCTTATCTGAATGTAAGGGTAGATACCTTGAAGCCTGTAGAGTGCCCCTACCAAAAACTAGACCTATATATAGGGAGAATTGTCTGGGACAGCTTGTCAGAATATTAAAAACAAAAATGATCATTATACATACTTGAGAGAGTCGGATTAAGATATATGTGGTCAATAACATGTAGACAAGTATATATTTCATTAATCTGACAATTTAAGCGTGACGAAAATATGTGGGAGGGCGCCAAAATTACTCGAGCGTCGTGGAGACCTAGTGGATTTTGAAGATTAGATGGTAGAAAGAAAAAAAGGTTCTATGATGTATGCACTTTCAGCGGTGGGGGAAGCGTCTGCAGGGTTTCAAAGATATAAAAAAAATCGTCAGGTGTACATACTCGAGCGTGTCAGATTAAGATACTGTATATGCCCTACGTGTCTCTGATAATGAATTCATGCTTACCTGACAGTTTGCGCGGTGGGACTGGCCGTAATGAAAGAGTTGAAAATGGTGAAAAAAAAAATTCCAGCGTGTCACATTTTTGGAGGATATGTTAAGTGGACCCAAAGGAGACTATTTTTCAAGGGACTGACAATTTGGACGTGACGCAAGGTCACAGCGGTCCTATGAAAATGTAAAAAAAAACTCGTTACATACTCATGCGTGTCAGATTTTCATACAGATGGTTAATCCCTGTGTTGTAGACGTGTTGACTCATTAATCTGACACTAATCAGGAGGGGTTTTCTTAATCTGAGACTTTGAAGATTATAAAAATCTTTTTTTTTCGAATATTTCCCTGCCTGCACCTCTAATTGTTTTTGTATTCATAATGATAGTTGTAGATAATAAAATTCTACACAACTTTTGTCTGAAGCAATTTTACACACTCTCAACCTCAACCGTTTTCGAGTTAGAGGGCGATAAGGGCGAGGAGCTTAGCCACACATGCGAAAGGCCAAGGTCAATGAAGAATCCCATACTAATCTACATTCATCCAATTGTCAAAATGACAGGGTATTTCTATGATGACAATTTCGAAATTAGTCACGAAAATTTTATTGTTGTCTCTGACTGACTCTACCAAAAACTAGACCTGTTTATAGGAAGAATTGTGTAGGAAAGCCTGTTAAAATAGTAAAAACAAAAACGTTCTTTCTACATACTTGAACGTGTCAAGCAGATTGAAATCGGTTTTTTAAATTATCTCCTTTTCTCGTTTTCAAATCGTTTAAATTCATTATGAGAGTTGTTGAGCATAACATTTCCTTCAACTTTCGTCCGAAGCAATTTTTTCTACGTTGAAACGTATTACAGAATTTTCATGTTAGCAAAGAATTTTGGTTGGGTGAATCCAGTGCCCTCAGCGTGTTTATCTGCGATATAGTTGTGCGCCCACCCTAAGGAGGTTCTTTTTGAGAAACACTGAGCTCAAGTGAAATACCTAGAGGTTTTCAATTTGAGTTACTGTTAAGAGGTTTTGATCAACTGATTGCATATCCTCATATGTTTCATCTTGTTTATGAAGGAATTTTTGCCAAGAGATACTTATTGTCGCTGTATAAACAAATCTGCTGATATTTCAACGTTGTCGGAGGAATACTTTTCTGTTGACGAATTGTATTCACAAGGAGGGATATCTGGGATATCAAGATGTGAATTCAATAAAATACACTTGAATGGCGAAATATCCAATATGTTTAGTTGAACGAAACGGAGTTCTCACTATACTCGGGAAGGAATGTCTGAAGAGCAGACTCGAATAGATTTATGTATTTCTGTTTCTCAATATATACCCTCACAAATCACATTGCGTATTTCCTAGTTCCTTAGATTTAATTTTGCTGCCAGTTGTCAGGAAACTCTTAGCTGTATCTGTCTCGACTGTTCAACAAAGGTAAAGCAAAATCGAACCAGAACTTACACCATAGTTTCAGTAGACATTTTGAAGGTGAAAAATCCATTCATAGAATACAGACTGGTTCACCATAAGCAAACATGTATAAGGATTTTAAAAGGGGGTCAACATATGAATCTCTGTTTGAAATTTTTCTCTTCACAGTTGGGGATCCCAAGAGGGAAATTCCGGATTTACTCGAGCGTGTCAGATTATTATAAGAGATACCTGTAGAGTAGCTCTACCAAAAATAAGACCTGCTTATAGGGGGAATTGTCTAGGACAGCCTGTCAGAATAGTAAAAAAAAAGGTTCATTGTTCATACTCGAGCGTGTCAGATTGAGATATATGCGTTTAATTACATGTTGAAAAGTATATATTCTCTTAATCTGACAATTTGAGCGTGTCGAAAATGTGTGGGAGGGCGCCAAAGTTGCAAAAAAAAGTCACGTGTACAGTCTCGAGCGCGGTGGCGTTTTTTATTTCATTTTGAAGCTAATGATTCAAGAACAACGGAAAAAATATAATCTGACAGTTTTAGCAAGCCGAAACAATAAAAATTGGCCATAAAGGTCACAAATATCAGAATTATCTCCTCTCCTTGCCTTCAAATTGTTTTTGCTTTCATTATAAAAGTTGTAAAGCATAGAATTTTATACAAATTTTGTCCCAAACAATTTTGGCTTCGTTATAAAGTCATTGAGATATATGGCGATCAATGTACATTAGACTGGGTTTCTACCTTGACCTTGGCCTTTCCCATGTGTTGGTTAAGGGTATGAAAAATTGCTTTGAACAAAATAAGTTGTATAGAATTTTATTATATACAACTTCCATAATTAATACAAAAACGATTAGAGGTACAGAGGCAGAGAGATAATTGGAAAAAATGCCTTGTTATCATCGTTAAACTGTCAGATTAAGAAACCCCCTCCTCGAGTACAAGTAACGATTTTTTTGGCAATTTTAAGCAAGGACCGCTGTGACCTTGCGTTACGTCCGAATTGTCAGTTTCTTGAAATGTAGCTTCCTTTGGTTTCAATTAACATATCCTCAAAAATCTGACACCCTCGAAATTTTTTTTTACCATTTTCAACTCTTCCGTACAGCCAGCCCCACCACGCAAACTGTCAGATTAACATGAATTTATTATCAGGAGCACGTAGGACATATACAGTATCTTAATCTGACACTCTCGAGTATGAACACCTGACGATGTTTTTTACATCTTTGAAAACCTGCAGATGCTTTTTCCAACGCTGAAAGTGCATAGATCATAGAAATACGATTGCGTTTTTATTCCAATAATAAAATTTTCGCATCATTTTGAGGAATTAAAGATGATCCAAATATCAAAAAATGATGGTATTGCGAAAATAATAACAATTTACTCACTCTTTCCTTATACTCGGTTTGTACTTGAATTTACCTAACATTTTAACTGAACTTTGCAGAAGCTGTAGAAGTGCCATGCTGAAATGATGAATTTTTTTAGACTTGAAATTTTGATGTTATGATACTGACACTCGACTGAATGACTTTATTCAGGTTATCAAAAATTTGAACCACTGACGATTGTCAGCATCATATAGCTAAACGCAGAACTTCATTTTGAAAAGTTTTTAAGCGAATATCAGAAACAATTGTTCATTTTTCAAAAATTTCAAGATTTCTTTCTTTGTTTATTGTTGAATAGTTGAATGGTTTTCATTTAAACTCTATTTGAGTATGACAAGGAAAGCAATTCACAAAGAGCTATATAAGATGTCTAAAAACATCTTAGAGCTATACTTTAGAACTTTTCCAATCAACTCTGTGTCATTCTATATAATTGTTTCTGTATCGTGATTTCAAAGATTCTTTGATATGAATCATAGATAACAGTGTCCGCTCTAAGCTTTGGTATGAAATGAACATTCAACCAAATGAAAGTCTTGTAAAATCCCAATCATTTTTAATACACGACTACGCTTTCACATTTGATGTCAAACTTTTACTTTTTCAGTAATAAAAATCTCCTGCAGAATACATTGGTGAATCCATTGATGCATCCATCGAAAACATCTGCTTAGTTCTTCCGTAGTGTTAGCCTGTCTGGTATATTCACCTCATAGATGGGTTCTCTACCTTCACAAACCCAAACACTTCCATTTTCTCCATGAGTGATCAAATGGTACATTCCTTTTGCTACGTACTCTGGTCTGAAATATTATAGATGTTATTATGAGAAGTTGAAAATTTTCTCAAATTCAAACTGCTCATTCTACTAAGTAGAAAAAAAAAACAGAACATGGCGCATAAAAAAACTTACGGAATATTTGTTTAGGGGGTTATGACACAATAATTTAATCGAGTTGTACTCTTTTATAATGCTCGTGGAAGGGGTGGTCGCCCCAAGGAAAAAATTGACTGGAAATTTGTGACAATTTATGCACTACATATTGAAAAGACAATAGAGCGGTAGGCACTGTTTCCTGCTAGCCTAAAAAGAGTGGGTCATAAGTAGGGACCTTAGAAATTTCACGCTTTACTCAAAATTAGGCAATTCGTAACTGACTATACTTCATTCAACTTTATTTTAGCAGTCGGTTGGCCATGGAAATTTGACACATTTCACTCTGTATAGTACGAAAATGTGGGGTTATGAAGCTTGTCAAAACATTTTTGGGTTTTAAATCAACGCTATGTTGCCCGTTCTACGTTAAAGTTTCTGTTATTACGTATTTTATCACAATGTCGAATCTCTTCGGAAAATATCTGACGAACATAATTGAAGTTTATACAAACTGATTGGAGGCATACCAAATCCAGTTATTTGCATGGAAAATACAAGAGATCAGTATAATATCATAATATGCACTAGCTTGAGGAGAGTTAATGTTCGTTATCTTCTTTGGCTTACATCATTTGTAGATTTCAAAAATATTAACCCGAAGATGAAATGCATATGATGCAGTGGTTGGCAATGGGTATCTCTCGAAGGAATTAACAGATAATTACAAGAATGTTAAATTTTTCAATAAAAATCATCTTGCATCAATATAAGTAAAAGGAGTTGAAGGAGGTTTCAAGTTATGATGCAACTTCACCGTTGAACAAAAATTTCACATGAATAAACAGTAACAGGGCAACTTGCGCGTATTTGTGGCTATTCATCTTAATACATTGATGTAATTATAATAATTAGGTATTTATTAGTACCTTAAGACATTTACATTGTATAGGACAAGTCAAATGAAAAACAGAAAAATCCATTTTAGGGAAATCATTCTCCGATGACATTTATCGAAAATCCTGTAGTTAACTTCTCGCATTAATTCACTCAAACATAAAATTCTGAAATGCCACCACTTTTTCGGGTCTCCCAATAGAAGGAAATTCTTTGTCATCCTCTTCATTCACAATCTTTCTGATTGTGGAAAAATTCAGCTGAAATATAACTCGTTTAGATTCAGATGAAACATTATATAAATTCTCTTACATTGAATATGTTCGCTACCGTCTGAAGTATTGTGGATTTTATATAATATCAGGGTATAACTATTTGAATGAGCGGACCTGATTTCTAAATAGCACTTCCTGAAACCCTGTCTCTTTTTTCAATCACTTTCGGCATTTTCGAATTTTCGTAATAAAAATTGATATTAGTTGTGGCAACGGCGTTATGACATTAACGACATTTCATGAGTGTCAACCTAACTTCGTTCTAGTTACAAAAACTTGAGAAAATAATTTCATGGCCAACCGACTGCTAAAATAAATTTGAATGAAGTATACATAAATAGCTATTATTTCTCGGTAGGTCCTGATTCATTTATGTAGATGTCTCAAAATCATCACTCCATATAAATGAGATCAACAAGGGTCATGAGGTCAAGACGCTGAATCATTTGGATTTATCTTACGAGTATTATCCAGCGAATAATGTCAGAGAAGGGTCGAACAACCGCTTCTACTTAGAATCTATAACAATTATCAGATTAGAGGCCGATAAATTCAAATCAACCTAATGCTGGCAAATCTAATCCAATTGGTTCTGTTGGGATTTCTAGTAACTAGCTGATATAGTGTGCGGATTACCCGTACTTTTCTGAAATATCGATTGTTTTCCTTTTTATACAAAATGTATTTAAAAGGGAGGCTTAACAGAAGGTAAAACTGGTCAAAATGAAGTGTTTCACCAAAAATCACCTATACAAAACTTTCAAAATGACAAAGTTGAAAAAAAAAAAATTATCGCAAAACAGTGGGAAAAAACCTGATTGGACCATGTAGTTTCGTTTAGGATATTGGCCCGTTCGATATTAACGTGATAATGAAAATAGAAACTTAGGAATGCCGAATTGTTCTCACTATTTTTTAGTAACTTACAAGATTTTATGAAGTGGCTTATTTCGATACCAACTGACAGAAGAGACCTTAGGACACAACTGTGACAAAAAAAAAATATTACTTTAAAATCTCACTAATAAAATTCGTCTAAATTATACACGAATTTTTTCACAATGGGCATCACAATCTTCTTGTTCGAACATTTCAACAATCGTAGTAAAAATGGGATGAAATGAGGAAACATCATAGCAACTAAAATAAGTAGAAGATAAGTAGAAACTTCTACATTTTTTCTTCACCCTAAATTGCAGGATACAACAATTATTATTATCCCAAGTGACTTGATGTCTTCATCAGATGAACCATTCGTTGTTCAGCCATATGTTTAGTTTTTGCGATGCCGGAGTCACCTTCCATAGTCTCGTACTTGAAATTCAATTGAATTTTGACGAATTTCTAAAGGTCTTATCTCAGCCATCTTGGATATTATATATAGACAATTTTAGGTGAAACGACTTATTTTGATGATTTCTACCTTCTGTAAAAAAAATCCTCACCTTTGAGAACACTATGTGAAGACTCATGAAAATATTTTAAGAGTAGATTCTTGGGGTCCAAAGAAACACTTTTTTTTCTTACCATTTTTTCCGAATCGACTCGGTTTAATAGGTATAACCAGTTGAAAAACCACAAAAAATTTTTTTTTATTGGTTCTCACAAACAGTCTTATCGAATGAAATGAATTTCGAGATATAGTTTTCCATTCATTTGATGAATCTTTTTCGAACACAAGATATTACCCACGTCTCCCAGTTTTCTCATTATAACCATTGAAATACCATGAACATACCAAAAATTCAAAGAACCCAACCCTTGAAACTAAGTTGGACGCTATCCAATGAATATTTGAACGTTCTGTAAAATAAAAGTATTTCTTATATTTGCTGAGTACAACTCTGTAAAAGATCTACAGATATGCAGAGTCACAGATTTAGCTAGTTATTCGAAAGGTAATTTTGTTTTTTTCAGGAGTGGCACAGCTCATTATGAAAACTCAAAATGACTTTTTATTTTTATCAGGGCCGAATCGGAAAAAATGGTATAGGAAACAAGTGAAACAGAAATGGCACATCGGTCTGAAAATAATTTAGTGAGAAAGTTCTGTATTGAAAAGCAAAAGATGTAAATTTTTACTTCGAAATTGTTATTAGTTTTCCATGAATGTCTGCCATAGTGGTGAATCTCCTTATACAGGGTGTATGGCACAAGTTTATAGAGAACTTATCAGACTTTTGTTCTGAAAATTTGCATGTTGGGAGTAAGCTGTAAGATCTCTCCCTGAAATTTTGGTTGTTTCTGTTGAAGTAAATGGTGCTCAACTTTGTTTGTTTTAACAGAGATCCGATTGCAGTTCTTATCGTATAGAATAGTGGACAACTCGCGCTTATTGAAATACAAGACATGGATGGGTCAATAATAATATTCTTTATAATATTTTTCTTGTAACAGCATACTTGTTAGGTTTCATATGGTTTTGATCGTAGCTTTCTTAGACCTCTCACCATAGGATATACAGGGTATTTTCAAAGGTGAGGTTTTTTTTTTTTGACAGAAGGTAGAACTCATCAAAATAAGTCGTTTAACCAAAAATTGTCTATATAAATTATAGCCATCGCAAAAAAAGAAACAAAACATAAACATATGGCTGGACAATGATTGGTTCAATACCAAGTTCATCGGATTAGATGCATCACTACGTCACTTTTGAGAGAATCATAATTTAGGATGAAAAAAAATGTAGAAAATCGAGGAAGTTTCTTGAAAGTGCTCATGTTAGTTTGGTGGAAAAAAATTATATGATGTTCCTCCATTTAATCAAATTTTTACGACGATTGTTGGAATGTTCGAACACGAAGGTTGTGATGCCCATTGTTAAAAATTCGTTAATAATTTAGACGAATTTAATTGGTGAGATTTTGAAGTATTACTCTATTTTTTACACTTGTGTCCCAAGTCTCTTCTGTCAGTTGGTATCCAAATAAGCCATTTCATAAAATCGCCTGAGTTACTAAAAAATAATGAGAACAATTCAGCAATCCTAAGTTTTTATTTTCATCACCACGTAAATATCGAACGAGCCAATATCCTAAACGAAACCACATGGTTGATTCAGGAGATAAGTTTTTTCCCACTGCTTTGCGATAATTCAGCTAACAAACGGTCTAGGGATCTATTTCAGTAATCATTTTCAATTTTGTTTTCAACTTTGTCATTCTGAGTTTTGTATAGGTGATTTTTGGTGAAACGCTTCATTTTGACCAGTTCTACCTTCTGTTGAAAAAAGCATCATCTCCAAATACACTCTGTATTTTCAGCATAATTTTGTTCTGATTGATTGTGTTCAATCGAATAGCCTCCAATTAACTGATTCAATTGAATTTCTACGCTCTGGTAGAAAAAAATTTCGGTATCAACGGTACAGGCTTCAGAGGTTTGTAATGATTTCAGGCATAAAGTTTATAGTAGAAAACCCCAGTATGCAAATATTCAGCGTACATTTATTGGAGACACTTCCTTTCACGTGGAGATCTGAGGTTTGAACTTTCAGCCAGACTCATTTTTTCCTTCTAATTCTGCAGAAAAATAGCGAAAAGTGAACATGGAAACCTATTATGTGGTTGAATTTGTTGATTTCTAACATATACTCACTCTTGTTGGGGTAAAGACGCAAGTTGCTCTGCTAGCAGTTTACCCAACCCTTCATAATTGGTCAGAGCGAACAAAGACGCCTCTGTTATAAGAGGAGTATCGGTGACGCCTGGACACATTGTTAAGAATTTCACCCCAGTCTTATCATAGAAATAGGGTTGTCCGAAAGACCTTGTCATTCCCAATACGAAATGTTTGGTTCCGACGTAGACGGGACATCCCGAAAGCTCTTGGAGACCTAGAATTGATGCGATGTTCACCACTATGCCTCCGTTACCCCCACGATGTTTACCCATACGTTCAAGGGCTAAGAGGGAACCAGTTACAACAGCATTCTGTGAAAAAAAAAGAAAGTTACTTTTTTCAAAAAAAGTTATAAATGTAAAACAATTTAGTCATTGCTGCTATTACTCAAATAAGAATTATTATGATGTTAAACACCAATTGGGGATCATAATGTATATACAGGCTGTTCCACAGTAATTGACTCATTAGACTTTTACGAAGAATGGATCATTGAATTTTTCTGAAAATTTGAGTAAATTAGGGTTTACGCTTTTGATCTATTTGACTAAAATATTTTCAATGTTGCCACGTTGCCGCTTCCACGGAAAAATACTACAAGCTTGGTTATTTCAAACGAGACACCCTATTCATTATAATTTTTTCTCTTCTCTATCCCTATCTAAGTATTTTGGTCAAGTACTTTACTATCCCTATTCCTGATATTTTCGGAGATATTAACGGTTTTTCACAAAAAAATGCCAAAATATCATGGATCCAATGAAATAAAAGGCATAGAAAAGGTATTTCAAATTAAAGCGAGCTGAAATTTCAAAAATAAGTCACTGAAATTCTAGGATGAGCTATCTGTGGAAAAAACTTGGTTTGTGGTATACACGGTGTTCCAAAATTCTTCGTCTTATCACTTAATCAATACTTTGAACATATATCTTCGATGTATCACCAAATTTTTGAGGATTTGTATTTTATAAAATTACTCAACGTCCCTTGCTAAACATTGTTCAAAGATCTGGCAAGATATTTTTAAAGGCACATTATATTTATATATATAAGGTTTTCCTGGAGGTAACTTGTACAATATGGGCAAAATTATTGATACCTCAACTACAACTTTTTAAACCAAAGAGAGAGAGGTAAATGAAAGGCACATTTTATAGTCGTCTTTTTTCAAGAAATGCTATAAACTGCATTACTCTTTCTTCTTTTGTTCTCGAATTGAAGGCCAAAATTGCATTATACAGCCACTTTTTTCATAGCAATCCAGTGGCCTACTATGATTTTTTCAAAAGGTTTATTTGCTGAGCTACACCATGAAGTTTTGTATTTTCCTATGAAAACAGTATAGTTGGGGAGCCGAAGAGAGAAATTCGCGATTTACTCGAGCGTGTCAGATTAATATAATGGATACCTTGAATCCTGTAGATTACCTTTACCAAAAATTAGACCTGTATATAGGGGAAATTGTCTAGGACTGTCACAATAGTAAAAAACATACGATCATTGTACATACTCGAGCGTGTCAGATTCAGATAAAATGTGGTTAATTACATGTTCAAAAGTATATATTGTCTTAATCTGACAATTAAAACGCGACGAAAATGTGTGGGAGGGCGCCAAAGTTGCAAAAAAAAAAACGTCACGTGTACATTCTCGAGCGCGGTGACGTTTTTTCTTTTTTTGAAGCTAATGATTCAAGAATAGCGGAAAAAATATAATCTGACAGTTATAGCAAGCCGAAACAATAAAAATTAGCCATAAAGGTCACAAAAATCAGTTTTTTTGAATTATCTCCTTCCCTGGGCTTTAAATCTTTCTCACAATTATTATGAAAGTTGTAAAGCATAACATTTTCTACAAATTTTGTCTCAAGCAATTTTTTGTACGTTCAAACGTTTTTGAGATATATGGCGACTTCTGCAAGGTGTTTAGCGATACATGCTGAAGCGAAAATTCACTCGTTAAAATAGTACATTCTAAGGTTCAGTCACAGACAACACTAAAATTTTCGTGACTAATTTCGAAATTGTCGTCATAGAAATACCTTGTCCTTTTGACAATTGGATGAATGTAGATCAAACTGGGATTCTACATTGACCTTGCCCTTTCGCATGTGTGGCTAAGCTTCTCGCCCTTATCGTATTCTAACTCAAGAATGGTTAAGAGTATGTAAAATTGCTACAGACAAAACTTGTGTAGAATTATATTATCTTCAACTTTCATAATGATAACAAAAACGATTAGAGGTACAGGCAGGAAAATATTCGAAAAAAAAATTTTTTTTATCATCTTCAAAGTGTCAGCTTGGGAAAACCCCCCTGATTAGTGTCAGATTAATGGGTCAATACGTTTACAACACCGAGATTAACCATCTGTATGAAAATCTAACACGCTCGAGTATGTACAAGTAACGATTTTTTTTTACAATTTCAAAGGACCGCTGTGACCTTGCGTCACGTCAAAATTGTCAGTGCCTTGAAAAGTAGCTTCCTCTTGGGTCTAATTAACATATCCTTCAAAAATCTGACACGCTGGAATTTTTTTCTTACCATTTTCAACTCTTCCGTACGGTCAGTCCCACCGCGCGAACTATCAGATAAGCATGAATTCATTATCAGAGACACGTAGGGCATATACACTATCTTAATCTGACACGCTCGAGTATGTACACCTGACGATTTTTTTTACATCTTTGAGACCCTGCAGACGCTTTCCCCACCGCTGAAAGTTTATACATCAGGAAACCTTTTTTCTTTCTACCATCTAATCTTCAAAATCCACTAGGTCTCCACGACGCTCGACTAAATTCCGATTTAGCATCGTCTGCTCCCCAACTAGTAGTTCCACATGACTTACGTCCAATTTCATAATCAAATTTAAAGTCATTTTTAGCTTAATGCTTTCTTAAGTGTCATTTTTAGTAGGGTTAAAGGAAGCTTTACAACTAAAAACTTTTGGTTGGACTATGAAACCGTTAGAAAGAATCGGAAATAAGCCTATTGGATAAAATCATAGAACGTCACTGGATTGCTATCTAAAAATTGTCTCCATAATGTTTTCATTTCAACATCCTAGCTCAAACAGAAGCAGAGATAATGACCAAAGTTAAAATCGCCCAAATTTTAATTTTGGCCTATAACTCGAAAACAAAAGAAGATTGAGTAATGCAGTTGATGGCATTATTAGTTTCTCGAAAAAAGACGCCATGCATGGCACATTCATTTTTCTCTATCTCGTTGGGTTAAAAAGTTGTAATTCAGGTATCACCAATTTTGCCCATCCTGTACAAGAAGTAACTGAAGCTGCAGTTTTCCAACGGAAGTTCATCTTCATTTTATGGGCAAAATGCGCTCCAGAAGTTGCCTCATTTATACAACAAACATGTTATACAGGGTGGCCATTTGAAAACGAAACAGACGAGATTACAGACAAAATAAATTTTTTCGATAGAAATGCTCGGACAGGTCGATTTCTGTTTCGAGGGGAACAACTTGAGATGTAGGTTACTGACGCATAGCGCTTCAACCCTTGCTACTACAACCCTCACCCCCAATTTTTGAATAGGGAAGATGGGGTAAGTGATACCTCATTCGAAAGGTATTTTTATACTGATTTCAACACAGTAATTGTTTTTTCATTTTATGCATTAG
The DNA here is from genome assembly GCF_907165205.1 of Coccinella septempunctata. Taxonomy (NCBI): domain Eukaryota; kingdom Metazoa; phylum Arthropoda; class Insecta; order Coleoptera; family Coccinellidae; genus Coccinella; species Coccinella septempunctata. The sequence goes on along the minus strand of NC_058190.1, from coordinate 2,830,055 downwards.
TTCTTGAAATATTCTTAACTAAGTATTTGAAAATGAAGTGGTGTTTTCATAGCACTCGTAGTATTTTTTTGTGAAAAATCGACATTTTGAGCTTCAACAAAACCATGACTGTGGCTTCCTTCCACCAATCCAATGACATAGAAATCTTTAATCAAGATGTCGAACAAACAAAGCGTATTGCGAAGGAGCTAAATACTTAGTTAAGAATATTTCGAGAACTACTGCATAAAATGAAAAAACAATTACTGTGCTGAAATCAGTATAAAAATACCTTTCAAATGAGGTGTCACTCACCCCATCTTCCCTATTCAAAAATTGGGGGTGAGGGTTGTAGTAGCAAGGGTTGAAGCGCTATGCGTCCGTAACCTACATTTAAGTTGTCCCCCTCGAAACAGAAATCGACCTGTCCGAGCATTTCTATCGAAAAAATTTATTTCGTCTGTAATCTCGTCTGTTTCGTTTTCAAATGGCCACCCTGTATATGTGGGACGAATAATGAATGATTTTATTAGTCCCTGCATATCAATTCTGGGACGTTCTGCTGACAGTACGAATAAATATAGTCCTAATAATTGATACCCCTGTAGGCTATGCAACGCGAAATCCTGTCCAAATATGTTTTTCGAACGGACGCTGCCGGCGGCGGCTTTGCGAGACCCGAGACTGAATTATTCTAAGCGGCAATTTTCCGAGCTCTCGTTTCACCTGGAAATTCGTTCAATTTGTTCGAAGTAATTTAACAGGAACGTAGCCACGAGCCGCACCGATCTGTTCCTGCCCTCCGAACGTTTCCGTGTCGAGGTCATCTGGAAGGTATGAGGCAGCTTTCGAACGGTTATGGACAATCATCCGTCGGAAAAACAGGATTTATTTCTATCCGGAAATATAGACGGGGACTGTTCGAGTGAAATGCATCAAACGGCTGAATTGCAATTTTTATATCTCAGGGTGGTTTTATTGCACTGCAACCTTGAGGTTTATTGTGCCTCGCCATAACGTAGTCTATAACGTTCGCCCTCCAGTTCTGGAGCTCTAATGAACTTCAGTATCTGGAATGGCTTCAAGGAGGTTACTTCCTCATTTTCACAACTTTCTGGTCCAATGAATTTCTTGCATTGTCCAGCATTGGCGAGGAATTAAGTCACGTGGGTATCTGATTATGGACTTTGATCCTCTTCCTTATAGAGTCTTCATGCACTCATCGTTTTCTGCTAGACACATCCTCATAGAGTGCCATAGAACCACTGAAACATTCTGAAAGGAGTTTTGAGTCCTTTTTTGGCAGGTGTTGTAACGTGGTTACCTCGGAGAAAACTAATCTCGAGCGCCAGCTATTCTTTTCACTAGGAAGAATAGCAAACCTACCAGAGTAGCTGCTAGTCGGAGACAGAGTTCGCTGTTATCTAGGGTGGTAGCGATAACGAAGTAGTCAAAATCAAATTATGTACCAGTTTATTCACACCTTCGGAAACTGATTATATAAACAACGGAAATATGTGTAGGTAAGAAATATGAGCGAATCTATCAGCGAGCACTTTATAAGGTTTATACCGGGTGCAGTGAAAAATCAAAGGTTGTTCAATAAAATGCGCCAACCAGAACTGACGAAATGAATACTAAGGATGACCTCGCGAAGTGGAATGACTTGCTATACGGTATCGGGATGTAATTAATTGTATTTCTCCAATAAAAAGAAACACAACCAGGGCGGATCTATTCGAGACTTTTATTCGCTACCCCAAGGGCTAACCGTCCATGAGTGATAGCGAAGAAAAGGTCTATTTTTAGCGCAACTACGGGATTTCACTGACGACGAGCGGTATCTCTTATTCTCTACCCCAAGGGCTTACGCGCCATGACTGATAGAAAAGAAGAGATTTCGTATTCAACACTTATGACGCGGAGTTCCTTCAGTACCCCAAGGGCTTACGCGCCATGACTGATAGCGAAGGGAAAAGTCAGACTCGCGAAACAGGGTAAACTACGATAAAATATAACAGAAAGCGATACAGTACAGCAGTGTCAAAGAAGTAACCGGTGTAGATCTAATTAATAAACTGAACGGTAAAGACGGGGACCTACCTCCTTTATTTCAGGCACTCGGGGAAAACAAACGAAAACTAAAAATTAATTCCTAAGAGCACTAATACTCGCAACACAAAATTATTTATAAATTTGTTGAACGGCTTGTCGTGCACACAATTAAAGTCGAATCGCATAAAAGTACGGTGCGTAAACTAACTAAATAGACTGAAGTAAAAGAGCAGAAAAAAAGTCAAAAGTGACCGTCGTGGGGGAAAATCTGCTTTTATAGGCAAATCCCCCCACACGTTAAAATCTGAAAATTCCAGAATGCGACAAGAGTGAAAAACGTCGTCAGCTCCGGTTTATCGCATATCAACATCAGAAAAACGTCGAAATCTTCAACGGCATGCCAGAAAAACAACGTTAAACACAGTTAAACGGTTTTTTACATTTACTCTGCCTACCGGAATGAATGTACTGAATATTTAAGAATTGAAATATTTTCAAAGGCGGAAATATGAAATGAAAGGAATGCACTAAAATGAACTCCAATTTTTCCTCAGAAAACTGGAGATCATTACAGTGTATATTGGTCTCTTCATTCTCGAGTGACCAGGAGCCCAGCCTTCGCTGACCTTGCCTCCCCAATGTCCTGAACTGAGGTCTAGTGACCCATTGTTCATCCACTTGTAGATGAAGAGACTCAAACCCTGAGACAGAGAGGAGTACCTTTCGAATAGAACTCGTGGGTGTTATATTTCCTAGGTTAACTCTTCATGGCTGCTGCAGATGAACAGAATATGTTCAACAGTTTCATCAATGCTCCTGCACCAGCGGCACAGGGAACAGCCTGTCAGTTATATATATATATAAGCCGGTTTATAACGTCTTACGACGTTGTCCGACGCCTAATTTCTATCGGTGTCGCAATCCGCAATCTTCTGGTGTTAATTGTCTGGCACTCATTGATTTTTCGATGGCCTTCTGCCATTCTAGTTTAGGTCTTCCTCTCTTTCGTCGACCCTGTGGCTGCCATTCCAGAACTTGTTTAGGAAGACGATTATCTTGCATCCCCTTAACATGACCGAACCATGTGAGCTGTTTCACCTCTATGTCTTGCCAAGTGGTCCCCACAATTCCCATTCTCGTCTTCACTTCTTCATTCCTTATCCGGTCTCTTCTGGAAATTCTGAGCGATCTTCTTATCGTGTCCATCTCGACAGCTTCTATTCTCGATTTCAACTTTTCTGGAATTCTCTAGGTTTCAGAACCATATATGAGTGAAGATTGGATCATGGTCTCGTAAATTTGAAACTTTCTACTTTTGGTTATTTCTCCATTCCATAGCACACTGTTGAGACATCCTATCATTTTTTTGCGGAAGTTATTCTATTTTCAATCTCTCCTATGTCTGTTCCGCTCTCGTCGAATCGTACTCCCGAATAGACATAGTCCCGACAGCCAGATATGCGATGCCCGTTTTCAAGATCCAGAAAACCAGGCGGACCACCTATTCTCAAGTACTTCGTCTTCTCCAGGTTGACTGTTAAGCCCCATTCATTGTACTCCTCCACAAGTTTACGTATCATATACTTCATATCCTCTTGGTCTCCAGCAAGAATCGCCTCATCGTCTGCAAATTGTAGGGTATAAATATAATTATCCTTCAGTTCTATCCCCATCCCTCGTATCTTTCTTTTCCATCTTTTCAGGCAGGCTGCCACATAAATTTTAAAAAGAGTTGGTGAAATGCAGCAGCCTTGTCTCAATCCCTTTGTTACTGCGAACTCCTTTTTTAGAAATTTTCCTACCTTGTTGTAGTGTTTAAGGATTTGCCATAGTCTAGATAACGGGACAGTGTCATAGGCCTTCTGAAGATCTACAAAAGTGATATGGGTTTCCATGTTTCTTGCACTTCTCTTTTCTATCACTTGTTTGAGGCAGAATACATTGTCCGTACAGGATCGTCCGGCTCTGAAGCCACTCTGTTCTTCCTCTTCGGATTCCTCATACTCCTCCTCAATAAGGTCTCTCAAAATTTTACCATATAGTCTACTCATGAGACTGGTGACTTATATGCCCCTATAGTTACTGCATATTTTTTTGTCGCCTTTTTTGTGTATAGGAGTGATATAAGCCTCTTTCCAAGTTTGGGGAGCCGGATGTCCATTTATACATTGGTCTATAATGTAGGTTATATGTTTTATGAGCTTATCACTGCCAAACTTGAGCATTTCTGCGTGGATTCCCGCCTGTCAGTTCCATTTCATTTAAGTGTTTATTAAACAGATGGCCAGTTATTGCTCCAGTAACCAGAATCAGCTGTTTCCTCTCAAGTGAGAGGAGTTTTTTGACCTCAGGTACAGAGGACGGTCTCTCAATGATAAGCCTCAACTGCCAGAGACCACTTCTCGTACTCTATTCAGAGGAAAATTTTCTGTCTAGCCAAAGAAGTTCTTGACAGATGACAGATGGGAAGCGCTGGTTCTGGACCAACAAAAGCTGAGCGGGCTCCCCGCTTAGCAAGAATGTCTGCCTTCTCGTTTTTGATATCAATTTATGGCAAGGTGTTTTCGAATATGATGATATATGGCTGTCTGTGAGAAAATCACCGCAAATTAGGTATGCCATCTGTTAAAAACGCGAGATATCCGGGGTAAAGTAAGAGAGAGTTTACGCGCAACACCACTTGTTAGATGAGGATGGCGAATGTACGCCATGTGAGTATTCAAAGCCATTGCGCATGCGTCGATAAATAGGGTTCTTAGTCGGCCGGTTAAGCAATAGTAGGAATGACTTTACATCTACTCCAAAATTATAATTACGTAGCGAATATTATGGAAAGAAACTTAAATTAATAGGAGATTTATTTTATGATGAAAAATATTTTATTGATCAAGTAAAAATGAAAATAGCGTATTTATGAAGTCGATAATTTTGGTGACTTCTTATTTCTTACAAAATGAAATACTATATACGCATACCATATTTAAAGAATAGTTTTTATTACATATTATTAATTAGTCATTGAATTTCAAGAATGGATATCAGCTTCTTCAAAATCAGTCTCTTAAATTGTCATTGTTTAAGAAAAGCTTTCTTATGTTTCAATATGAATTTATTTGAACCTATTTATAAATGACGTTCTTATTAGAATCTATTTGAGACATTGTGTCCGACGAAGTGTTAATACATAAATAATAACAACAGCGTTTGTACAACGAGATCTAATACGTGGTTATTATAATATAAGAATAATAAATAAATAAATAATAATAAGCTGCACTGTTGAGTACTCTAACTCTCTCTTACCTTATTCCGGATATCTCATGTTTTTAATCTGTTGAAAAATTTATTTTCGGCTATAATTTCACATCCAGCCATATATCATTATATTAAAAAAAAAATTATCTATTAAATGATATCACAAATATCCGTATACAGGGTGGGCCAAATTGGCGATACCTGAACATCAACTTTTTTACCCAACGAGATAGAGGAAAATGAATGTGCCATTCATATCTTTTTTCGAGAAGCTATTAATGCCATCAACTGGCATTATTCTTGTGTTTTCGAGTTATAACCCAAAATTGAAATTGGGCGATTTCAACTTTGGTTATTACCTCCGTTTCAGTTTGTGCCAGGATGTTGAAATAAAAACATTATACGGACACTTTTTTGATAGCAATCCAGTGGCGTACTATGATTTTTTCCAACACATATATTTGCTGAGGTATAACATGAAGTTGTATTTTTTTTCTTAAAGAAACAGTCCTTTAAAATGACCGAGAAAGAATCGCCATAATTTCCTGTTTCAGAAATATATCATACATCATACATCACCCTCAGATTCGTTCAGATATTATGAAAAATATAGTTTGTATGTGAATTTTTAATGATTGAGTAGGCTGAACGACAGAATAATATGTCTCTACGCATAGTTTAATTATTATTTTGAGTTTGAATACTTTATTCAATCCTCCATGGTTTGATCTGTATTTATAATTCAGCTTACATAATACTTTTCATTTTTAATTTAACATGAATACAAACTGTATTTTCCATAATAACTGAACCAATCTTTCTCTGAACGTAGCTTTTGAAAGAACATTGCTGAATTATTTGACAATTTCTTGAAATACCTAACATTCGGTAACATTACGTTCGGGGTAAAGATGTATAATGCAACACATGCTACCCGATTATCCTTATGCGCCAAAATAAAACATTTGAACATATCATATGGACGATTGAATCAAGTATTCAAACGCAAAATAATAATTAAACCATGCGAAGAGACATATTATTCTGTGATTAAAATTCACATTGAAACTATATTTTTTTCATAATATTTGAACGAATCTGAGGGCAACGTATGATGCATAATATATTTCTGAAACTGGAAAAAATGGCGATTTTACCTAGTTCATTTTTAACGACTGTTTCCATAAGAGAAAACACAACTTTATGTTATAGCTCACCAAATAAACCCGTTGGAAAAAATCATAGTACGCCACTGGATAACTATAAAAAAATAAATAAAATAAAATAAATAAATAAATAAATCAAACATCACTTGCGGCCACTTTTGACAGGCTGCGGTGTTTTTAGTATATTCTCCTATCCATAAACGTATGTAAAAATGTGTGTTTGACTCACTACGTAAAGAACGTAGTGATTTTGTAGCGGTATATTAGACTAAAAACGACCAGACTACGAGACTTGCACGAGGCTCTGGCACGAAACTCGAGACAAGACGAGACTAGAACCCAAAAGACGAGACGAGGCCAAAGAACGAAATCAAAATGGAATGGAACTGAATGCAAAGCAGTCCTGAAAAGTGAACCTAACAAGAAAAATTAGGATTTGATTAGTGATTTTCATTACTCTATCCATTATAAAGTATTTCAAGATGAATTCTGTAGGTTTCCCCAGAATATATCATCACTATACCAATCGTTCAATTTGTATTCAATACAAAGAGATGGATTATAATCCCAAACAACAGACAATCGGATACAATGGAACTCTTCTCCTCAGCAGCATCTCCTGTTTTCCAATATTCTCCCTTGCATTGCAACCGCAGCTATTCAGTGTATGAACCCTATGTGACGATCTACGTGAAATAAATAACTACATACTAATACTCACACAATTGATCGCAATTTGCAATTCCCATGATCCATCTTTCATGACACCGGCATTATTTATGACGATATCCAGTGTTTTCCAGACATTGAATGCTGTATCGAAGGCACCTGAAAAAAAATTATCAACAAATAATCTCGTTGTAATGTGGAACTAGGTGATCGATTATAAAAAGAACGTATAGACGTATGCTACAGTCTACAGGGAGTGATTGTAACGTTGCAGATGGAGCCAATTTTGAAATTCTACTTTGATGTGTTATTACCATTTATCTTCATAAATGTTAGCAAATGTTAATTTTGACCCCCTTTATAATATAATGAAAATGTCCGATGATGAATGTCAAAGGAAGAATAAGAGTATAGAACCCATGCTCTGTGCACCCTGTGCTTCTATGTAACCTGCTTTCTCTATGCATAGGTCAAAGGGAGAATTACCCGAACTTCCTTGCCCGGTGGTACGCTTTTTACCTGATCCTTTGTTAGAGCACCACCACGTGCGAGATAACTGTCCGCCATTTTACTTTGTAAATAAAAGCTTTCGCCCACGATACAACTTGCGTTTTTATTTCTTACATAAATGATGTGTGATTGTTATTCATGCATACAACGTCAATGTCAAGAGCAGAAACATTCTCAAGAATATTCTGATTACTCGTCCTACTCAATGGTGGTAAACAGATCAGAAAATGTTTGTGACTTGGTGAAAAAGTAAAAACCCCCAGGTAGATTACAGTAAACACAAAATCACTTACTCCCTTCAACATAAAAAAAAGCTATACAAGTTTGAATGATAACGTTTGTTCTTTGTCGCAAATTCAGGGTTAGGATATATGAAACTAATCCCTTTCCTAAGCAGATCCTTTGAGGAAAAAAACATGACTATAATGGAATTGGTCATGGCAATTTTCATTGAAATTATGAATAGTGTAGACATGTTGGAATTGAAAATAAGGAGTATCTATTTTGGATTGATTTGAAGATAAGATGAACAAGAATTTCATCAGATGTAAACCGATAGACTTTCGTGAAGATCTCGAGTCAAACTATAAGCTCACAATACAGGATACTGAAAGAAAGAAGTTCTTACTCTTCAATTCATTCTCCTTAGTGACGTCTGCTCGGCAAAAATGAGCCACTTTTTTCCCATACCGATCGTTCAGACTTTGAGCTGCTTCTGGTCCTTTTTTCGAATCGGAATCGATTATTGTTACCCCCTATAAGAAAGAATAATGGATGTGATTTTATATATCACACAAATAATACTCGCACACATACATGAAAGGAGAACCACGAGAGGTTATAACGTGTATTCAAAAAAATTTATCATCAAGTAGGCTGCATGTCACTTTGATAATCTGAAGGTTCGAATTGATGTATTTTTCCAAAGTGAGGAAACCTTGAAAAAATTTCTACAAAAGTTTTTTTTATCTCCCTATTAAGGGGCTTCACCTACTGTGTCTTTATATGTTATTTTTTCCTTATTTTTCCTTATGATTATTATAGGAATAAGGAGCTGTTAATGTTATTGTATTGTTAAATTGTGAGCACTGTTTTGGGTGTTGGGTTACCTGTTAGTTTTCCTTATGAATAAATAAATAAAATCTATATACAGGCCGATGAGTCGATCCTAAAGAATATTTGTGAGAGCAGCTTTGAATTCTGCAGCTGTGTGTGCTCTATTGAAACCGAGATTGACCATTTATATATAAAACCAGACTTCATCAGAAAAAACAATGGTGATCAATAAATTGATTCATTGATGAGAAATCACTGGCAGAAAGCCATCCTACGAGGATAGTCATAGTTTGAAAGGGAGTTACATTTCACAGCGACTTTTAGGTATATTGTGCCCCTATCAAAGATGGTCTACGGTGGTCGACAAATTCTTCAATTGTCTGATGAAACGTTAATCTGTATGGTCTTTCTTCAAAATTGTGTGGCATCTACGAACAGAGACTAGAGCCAGTTGAGATAAAACCCAAACGGAGGTTCGTGGAGCTTCATTTTTAACTGTATTGACTGAATTCAAAGCTTCTGTCAGTAAAAGAAATCAATTCAGATATTAAATTATTATAAATATCAACAAATATTACGATCTTAACCACCAAAGTATCAGCAGAGAAACCATGGCGTCAAGGAAGAGTAGACGCTGACCATAGTTTTGGTCTCATTTGACGTCAGAGTAATACAACTACCACAAGCTATATTCCTACACGGTACCAACTACTAGAATTGAATAAAAGGTTCATCAGTTCGTTTAATTTTTGTCGAGATAGGAGAGCATCTACTCTTCCTCAACGAAATGGTTTTTTTTATTGATATTTTAAGTAATGATGGTTGGATACATTTAGAATAAAACATTTGTTGATTTTTATTTTTATATCCATGGATGTTGCAATGTAGTTTCCCAGGATGTATCGAATGCCAGTCATTCTTGAGAAGGGAAATAGAAAACTTCGAGGCTTCGAGTATAAAACAAGGTTCCTTGTTATTGAGGGTGTAAGCGGTCTATCGAAAGTCAAAATACGAGTTCACAAATTTATTCAATGTTTTGATATAATGATACAATAGTCCGTTCCTATTACACAGTTCCAAAAACCCCGATTTAGAGGGATATAATTAGGTAGTATCAGTCAAGTGAAAATTACAGTATAATAGGTCGAATTAGCAGACAGTCTACTCCTACACAACTAAAAGATTTTCTCGGTATGATATACAGATAGCAATGAGAAGGTGGTGATTCTGCAGATTGAATTGAACTTGAAGAAAAGGAGATCCGATCTCGATTTCATCCCGGATGTTATAGATTCGTTTGCCAGCCAGAACCAAGAGTATCACTTAGTGGACAAGACAATGGAGTTGGAACTCAGCCTTAAGAATTACAGATTCGAAGGTCGGAAAACAAGGGACAGCAGTGAGAGACGGTTCTCCCCTCCATTTTCTGCGTTCAACGGCCTTCGCACCAGCCAAGTATCGTACTCACACCAGGGACAGAGCTCAGACAGAACGGGCTTTCGCATCAGCTAACAATGCTTAAAATAGGAAGAGAAGAACTAGGACAGGTGAATTGAAGCTGAAGTTTTGAGTTAACAGTACAGTACATCGTTTTTCAGTACTAAAAAATGTATAAAATCGGTTTGGAATGCTAACTTTAGGGTTGTCATTGATGTATGAACTTTGAATTGGAATAAAAAATTATTCTAAATGAAACTGAGAAGGAAAAAATTCGATGAAGGTGAACTTTCGTTACAAAAAATATAATTTATTATTGCAATTTAACATTTCTGAATTAATTTCGTTCAATATTTACATGTGTCAATTTATGAAGGATTTATCCACTTGAATTGAATTTTTTACGACCTACTAATAACAGAAAGTGCAGAATCCTCAAATTGAACTGTCCGTTCATCGAGTAGAATTGTGCTAGTTCCTAAAAATACCAAAACTTCAAAGAACCCTTATCTAGAAACTGAATTGTAAGCAATCTAATGAATATTCGAACGTTTTGTAAAATGAAAACATCCATATTTTATCGTATAATGCGCCGTTTTCGAGAATAATTTGATGTTCAAAAAATAAAAAGTATCTGTGAAATATAAAAAATTGTGTACTTTGACTGAATACAACTCTCTTTAGATGTGTAGTGTCACAGATTTAGCAAGTTATTCTGAAGGCACAGCTCATTATGAAAAAAATTGAAATGGCTTTATCTATTTATCAGGGCGGAATCGGAAAAAATTTTACAGAAAAAAGTGTTTCTTTTCACCTAAATAATCTACAGTCAAAATATTTGTACTCGCCCTGTTCATTAGCATCCCGAGAATACTGATTTGCTGACAATTTCCACTTTAAGCCATATCTAAGGTCAAAATTCCATGTTTCCTGAGTTAATGGGATTCTCACGAACAAAATGGTGGAATAAAAAATATATTTTTTCATCAGTTCAGTCGATTTTACGTAAAGAGAAAAAGGAGTGGTAACCTGAGTAAAACCTATACCTTGAATGAAAACTTTCAGAGTTCTTAAGGAGGAACTTGAAATAAGGCAGCAATGGGGGCTACCGTTTTTTTGCTCACCAGTTGGCGCCTTTGTAGAGTGAGGTCCTGAACATAGACAAAATAATGCAAGATTTTTGGGAACTTGTCATTTCACAGATCATAATATTGGAGAAACTGAATATATAAATATTTGGTTACTAATCAATATCTTGTTCGTCATGTGTGTAAGTCCCTTTCTCACAATGATTTGGCTTCACTTCTTTCAAAGCATTAAACACGTAATATCAATAAAAGTATTATAGATATATGGAGACCAAAAACTTAATATTAATCATATAGTTGAGTCTATGATTTGGACCGCACGCTACACTAGCACATCTAGCGGCGAATTCACACGCGGTAGCCCTTATTGCCAACTTCTTGATCAATCTGTCACATTACAAAAAATTTGGGTACTTTGGCTGAGTACAATCCTGTTTGAAGATCCGCAGATTTAGCTTAGTTATTCTGAAGGTAATTTCGTTTTTCTATTGGTGGCACAGCTCATTATGAAAATTTTAAAGGGCCGAATCGGAAAAATGGTAAAGAAAAAAAGTACTTCTTCTGAACTCAACCTCCAGAATCTACTGTTGAAATATTTGTACGAGTCAAAGACTCACCCTATATAGATCGAAAAAAAAATTACCTTCAATCCGTGTCTGAGCAACGCGATAGCATACTCGAAACCAATTCCACTAGCAGCACCGGTTATCAAAGCGATTTTTCCCTCAACACTGTACCCCATGATGACACTCTCGAAATGAACTGGAAAATCGAGTTACTCTCCGTTCATCCCTCATTTATATCCATTTAGTTGAGCTTGATTCGCATTCGCGATAATAGTATTTGAAGGTTATTCGATACAATAACATAATTAAAAGATTCATTACGGGCCATCTGCTGAATGATTAATCTTAATTAAACCGCATTGTTGTTTACCTGCTTTTAGGGATAATATGCGGTATCAGAACGAATGAAAATATAACCAATTCGTTATCAGTTTATATCGACGTTAAATTAATCAAGCAATCATATAAATAATCGTCTTCTGTCGCATAATTTGTTTATTGTGGATTACAGGTAGGGTTGTTGAACCTGAACCTGCAAATACTCACGCGTATTGAATCGCCAATCCAGGATTAATGGGACTAATGTTGGTATTCTGCTTCCATCTGTAAGACAATCTGTAACTTTTCATAAGCCTACAGGAAAATTGCAATTCTTGACGTTTTTAGTGATCTGTAGCTTACAGGAATCCGTAACTATTTACGATAAGTAGTTCAAAAGTAACACTGTAAAGAAGATAATTACAGAAACATTTCCAGAAGTGCATTATTTACGAATCTGTGAATCGGAAACTGACAGATCTATCATACCAAAGAGTAACAACTCTTTGATCTGTTACTTCTTTGATTTGTTACTTCTTTGATCTGTTACTTCTTTGATCTGTTACTTCTTTGATATGTTTTTTCTTTGATCTGTTACTCTTTGATCGTACGCTACAGATTTGTAACTTACAGATGAAAAGCAGAATACAACCATAAATTCGGATATGGGTTCAGTACCTCAGAGTAAGACGAAAATTTTCTATTGAGTCATGCACAGAAAAGCTCCGTTGAAGAGTTATGTTGTTTTAAAGATCACGACTTGGTCATACGTAGTCTTTGTTGTTATTTTTTTTAATAACATTCTAAATTCTAGTAATTTGCAGGCCGAGTTCCGAAAAGCGAAAGTCATAGAAATTTTAAAACGTGGAAAGGATTCTTCTGATCCTAGTAGTTCTGGATCCATTAGTCGATTGATTGTTCGTTTCGGAATTTTAGAGAGGCTTATTCTTTTTAAGATTGAATCGATTCTGGAAGACGCTATCTAAAATTGTCAAGAGGGTTTTATAATAATAAAACTATTGGATCAGGTTTCGATGATGAAAACAGGAACAGCATTTGTGGATATATTTTTTGGATATTTGAACCAATTTATGCCAAAATTTCATAAATTTTCTGATCTCTGAGTTGAATGTTTGAGACAGCTCGTGGAAACTGAAGAAACGAGAATTAAAATTTTCTGTGCATTTAATTTTCTTCCCTGTTGTTTTAAGCAAGAAGTTTCCATATTATTATTCTCAAAAAATATTTTTTTGTGAGAAATTCTTCATTCTTCCATTCTTTTGTGAATGAAACAAGAGTATCCACTAATCATGATCTGATATCTGAACAAAAGAATCATCTGGAAGCGAAAATTGCTAAAATATATTGATGGAAGTCGGTGATCCCAATGTGTTTCCTTCACAAATCATCTATATAGGCCCTGTAGCTTATATGGAAACTTCCAACTAGTAGAGTCAGTTATCAATGGTGAAGAAGCTAGGCTCAGCGCATGCACCATTCTGCACCATTTAGTTCAGCTTTTCACTAAACATTTCATTTGTTTCAATTCAGAATTTTTGAGATTTCCTGAGCAGATGAAGGAATCTAGTTATAAGGATAAGGAGAGTTGCAGTAGGGTTCCATATTATAAGTTTCTTCTATATGCGGACAAATCTCTCAATAGGTATCACGAAATCGATTCTTCAACTCATAAAAAATAAAATAATTCTGTCAAATCTCCCAAGAAATCGTCACCTTGAGACATGATACCCTACTATACCAAGTGATAGAAAACGGAACACCTATGAAAAATTTGGAATATATTCTTTCGTGCCAGTATAAGGAACAATCGTTTTCAACTTGAAACAGATTATACGATTTTTACAAAATGAGTTCTTAAACCACGACATGTGTTTCGCAATCACAAAGGCATCTTCAGGTGGGTGAAAGTAAACTTTACCTTCACCCATCTGAAGATCCAACTTAGTTTCAACAATTTTGATTTTTGTGAGACTTAATGGTCATAATGAGAAAACCATGCAGAAGACGTAGTTGATATCTTGTGTTCGAAAAAGATTTATCAAATGAATGAAACACTATATTCCGAAATTCATTTTATTTAATGAAACCGTTTGTGAGATACAACTAAAAATATAATTTTCATATGGTTTTACAACATCCTGTATCTTTCAATCCGAGCCGATTCGGACAAAATGGTGAAAGAAAAAAATGTTTCTTTTGACCTCAAGAGTCAACTGTTAACATATTCCTACGAGTCAAACACTCACCCTCTATATATTTTATTGATTCCGAGGCAATTTTAACGACTTTTTTCAAGATTCAAACATAAAAAGTAATGTTTCGGGTAGTAAATGCACCCACATCAGAATAGCATTTCAATTGCTCAAGTTTACTCACATGTATAAGAATAAGTTTTTTCGAAAATAAAAGATATAGTTCCACAAGAAATGGGGATACGATACTAACAATTTTTTTCTTCTTTTTCAGGTTTTACTGGGACCTGTGTATGCTACTGCTGCTTGTCGCAAATTTGATTATTTTACCTGTAGCTATAAGTTTTTTCAATGATGATTTGAGCACGCGGTGGATAGCATTCAATTGTTTATCGGATACGATATTCCTCATCGATATTGTTGTCAATTTTAGAACAGGTAAGAATTACTTCACATTTTTTTTACTATCATGATAATACCGTTAAGAAAATATTATATTTTAATTATTACCTAGATATGTATATGTAGGTTCTGGGTGGCTTCCCTAAATACTAAATATACTTCCAGAATTAGTACACTATCAATATTAAATATTAACAAAAAATACAGAGGATATTGGCTTTTTTCTTTTGAAAAATTCTACAGCACAGCAGGTTTATCATCAAAATTATAGAATAAATATGTAAAAAATCGATGGATTTATACGACATGCTGGGAAGAAAAATTAATGATGTTCAAAATCTAAATGTAAATATTTCGAAAACGAGTGGATTGAATAAATGACAAAAAATTGAATATGCTGATTTCAGTATACAAATCCCTTTCATGTAATATTGAGAGTAAAAGACACGTTTCCTAATTTGATCTCAGAAGTTGTCTCCCTCGAATCAAAAATTGACAGGTTTTCGATAACCTGTTTCGTTTTCAAACGGACAAGGTGTACTTAAAGGTGAGGCTGTAAACTATCACAAAACAATGGGAAAAAAGCTTATTTCGTGATGACAGACTCAACCATATGGTTTCCTTTGGGATATATGTTCGATTTTTATGTGGGAATGATTTTGAACTTAGGTTGCCGAATTTTTTTCATTATTAAGTAACTTAAACGATTTTATGAAATAGTTCATTTCGATCTGAATTATTCCCTTTTTTTTATAATGGTCATCATAATCTTCTTCTTTTTCGAACCTTCCAATAATCGTCGTAAAAAGGGGATGAAATAGTGCAGACATAATAGCACTTTGTCAAAAAAGGCACTTTCAATGAACTGTCCCCATTTTCTACCCTTTCAGCACCTTAAATCGCACGATACAACAATTTTTTTCAAGTGTCTTGATACAACTAATTATTGATTCGGAAGTACAGAACTATTCATTGTCCGACCATATGTTCATGTCCTTCTTTCGTGAAATGAAATTTTATCGAATTAGGGGTTGTAGCTCAGCCGTTTTGAATATTTTATATGGACAATTTTTAATGTAATGACTTACGGACTTAAATGAGTTTTACCTTCTGTCGAAAAACAGCCCCATCTTCGAAAATATCGTATATATGCAAGTTGATTATCATAAATTTCGATATATGAAAATGAAGGAGTCAAATGATATCTAATAAAAAAATCTTAAGCTTTTGATAAACAAATGTTGTCTGAGTTTCCTTATATATTTTTTCGATCTCTTCAGATTTTTCATTCAAACCTCCAATTCTATTTCTCATTACAACAAATGAATTAATGAACTCGTAGGTAACGAAATTGCCCAGTTTCTTGGTATTTCTTATCATTGCACTAATTGAATTTTCTCTAGATAGGTACTATTGAAGTATACGTTAAGCTCATGAAGAAATTATATTTCAGGGATAATGCAACAAGATAATGCAGAACAAGTGATACTAGATCCTAAACTAATAGCCAAACATTATTTGAGGACGTGGTTCTTCCTTGATCTGATTTCGTCCATCCCATTAGATTACATATTTCTAATATTCAATCAAGTAAGTAAACTCCCATAAATGCAGAAAAGTGATCAAACCAAAACGTTATAACATTCAATATTTCACAATCTGAATGAGCCTGAATAATGATAATTATCGATGTTGGATTAAAGCGAATTGCAGAGAATAAACGTACAAAATATTATCAGAATATATAGAGTGGTTCGAAAGTTATGGGTAATCGAAGAAATTGACAGATGCTTCGAATATAGGTTATTCTGACTCACCTCAGTGTCATCCATCTACCCTTAGCTTACGCGTACTTACCAATGAATCACAATGTATATATTCTTTTGATAAAGAGCATCACAATTTTTAACATCGAGCAATAATTGAGCATGTTTATGAGATACAGTCTCTAAGAGCTTAGAAAAAAAAACACCAGTGAGTGTAGTGGATTGTAAGAGATGAATGTGTTTACAAAAATGAAGCTGACATGCTTCATATTAGAGGGCATCTGGCTCTGCAAAAATTGATCTAGGAAATTTTTTTTTCCTTTACCATTTTTTTCGAATCGGCTTTATTTAAAAGAAACGAAACAGGCTGTGAAAAATCAATAAAAATATGTTATTTTTAGTTCTATCTCACAAACAGTTCTATGGAATGAAATTAATTCAGGGCTATAGTTTTTCAATTATTTGATGAATTTTTTTCGAACATAAGATATCACCTACTTCTTCCAGTTTTCTCATTATGCCCATTACGTACCTTAAAAATACAAAAAATCCAACTCTTGAAACTAAGTTGGACGCTATCTAATGAATATTTGAACATTTTGTGATATAAAAGTTTTCTTCATATTTCCTCATGTAATGCGTCGTTTTAGAGTAATTTGATGTTCAAAAATTAAAAAGTTTCCGTGAAATTTGAAAAATTAGGTGCTTTGGCTGAATACTGTTCAAAAGATTCATAAATGTGTAGTGCCACAGATTTTGCTAGTTATTCTGAAGGTAATTTTGTTTTTTCAGGTGTGTCACAGCTCATTAGGAAAACTTAAAAGGGCTTTATCTTTTTATCAGGTCCGAATCAGAAAAAAATGGTACAAAAAAGTGTTTCTTTTGACCTCAAAAATCTACTGTTATAATATTTGTATGAGTCAAAGACTCACTCTGTATACTGGGACACAGTAAAGTTTATACCTGGGTTGTCAGGAAACATCTATTAAAAATTATTTTTTGTACATTTTTTGACAAAGTCTACACCCAAAAAAGTCGTTCCTTCTCGTTTTTAATTAATTTATGAGCAATCTAAATGACTATATATTTAAAGTCAAAGTAACCCCCAAAAGTGGTTTGAGGCAGAGCAAAAATGTATTTTAGTGTTCTTTTATAAAATTAATAATTTTCGACTTATTTGCGATTAAAACCTGGGATCTTTCAACTCAAAAAGCCACGTTCCTGAATAGGTTTTTACGAATATCTCAAAAACTATAAACTGCATTTGAAAACGCCGCAATATACGAGAAAATATAAATAATATACTTTTATTTTACAACACGTTCAAATATTCATCATATAGAGTCCAACATAGTTCCAAGAGTTGGATTCTTTAATTTTTTGGTATTTTTATGGCACGTAGTGGTCATAATAAGAAAACTGGTAGACAAGGGTGATATCTTGTGTTCGGAAAAGATTCATCAAATTAATGAAAAAAGTTATTTTCCTATCAAGTGCGAGCAAGACACTTTCCGCAAGAGTTAGGAACAATATTTTTTCTACAAGCGCTTGAAATATACAGTTGATTCATAACTATTGGGACATAGGCTAAGGGCAGATTGTTTGGACAAAATATGTCGATAGGTCCAAATATACCTCAATAAAATATTGCTGTGGAAAAAGATAGAGGGCGTTAAAGTTGAATTTTTTACAAGGGGACAGAATAATATTTTCTTCGAAGTTCGAAAGTCCTTTATTAAAAGAATTAGAGAAGGCATAGAAGTCGGAGGACGCCACGTAAAACATTTACTTTAAGTTTATTCTTTTTATGTTACATTGTTTTTAATTATGCTTTATCGTCGAAATAAAATAAATAAATCGTTACTTCAAATCCCCTTCCGATGCTCCGAACTGTTCAATTGTGTATTTCCTGAAAACGGATGAAAAAAAAATACAGTGAAATTATTAGCAAAAAATTAAAACAAAAATTCAACTTTAACGCCCTCTATCCTTTTTCCACAGCAATATTTTATTGAGTCCTATTTGGTCCTATCGCCATATTATGGTTCAAACAATCTGCTCTTAGGATATCTCCCAATAATTATGAATCACCTTGTATAAATATATCCATTTAACGAAACAGATCATAAATCATTTGATTAATTCATATATAATGACGTAATTCTGTATGTAGTTACCATGGGTTTTTCATCGTTGGCTTTCGGTGCATAGAGATATGATAGAATTTAATTTACCCTATAATATTTCCTTTTGGGAAAGTGACTCTTTGCAACTTGAAATGCGTGCGGGAAAAAGGTTGAACGCGCACGCTTGTAGAAAAACTACATCCCGAAATCCATTTCATTTGGTGAAACCATAGACATAACTATGGATGAAACCGTTTGTGAGATAGAACTGAAAATAACATTTTTATGGCTTTTCAACAGCCTATATCTTCCAAACCGAGCCGATTTGGAGAAAATGGCAAAGGAAAAAAGTGTTTCTTATGACCTCAAAAGTCAAAAAAGAATCGGCAACTTTTGAAACGTTCACAACATTTTTTAACTTCCATAATTTTTGTGAAGCAGTATATTGCTCGACATAAAAACATAAAGTGTGGCGTTTTGGATTTGATCACTTATAAATGTGTGAGGTTGCAATGGTTCATACTATATCGTGTCACATCCCAAACTTAACAATGGAAATATCTCAGTTTCAGGATTATGGCGATAGTTTTCAAATTTTACATGCAGGGCGTGCCTTGCGTATCCTTAGACTTGCGAAGTTGCTCTCTTTGGTTAGACTACTCCGGCTCTCTCGGCTGGTACGATACGTCAGTCAATGGGAGGAAGTCTACGTAAGTATTTTGCCTTGTATTCGCTTAAGTTTAAGCTATGCTTACACGCATCGTCGGTTTTTACATAATAAATGGGTGAAATAATTTTTGGTTGACACAAAAATGTGAAATGAACAGATTTTTCAGTTCACAGTAGGCAAACAATTTTCTACCGATCAAATCCATCAGTATACAGGGTGTTTCATTGGAGAAGGGAGGAATACTCAAGAGAAGAATAAGCTGGTTCTAGATACGCCACATTTATTGGCTCTGACTGTCTCCTTAACCGAGATATGAACTGCCTGTATTTCTTATAGGCAAAACTATATGATCGGTGGCGTCTGACTAATTTTTATGAATTAATATTTGAAAGGTTCAATTCATTTATACCAGGTGGCCCACCCCAGAGGCGGCGCTCATTTTGAGGGAGTAAATGAAGATATTTTGAAAAACTTTTCTTGTGGTGTGTATAGGATGTCCCAAAGCACAATCTTGAATTATTGTCATATATACAGAGTCTTCGAAAACAAAGATATAGACCAAAGTTACACTTTTTTGAATGTAACACCCTATATTTGACGTCAAAAATGGAATGGCAAGCTTAAGTTATGATGAGTTTCTTCAGATTATTTTATAGCTCAGAAGCACCCTTTACGAGATAATGGCGAAAAGTCGAAAATATGGAGTTTTTTCAAATAGCAATTAATGAAGAAACTAGTTAAGCTAGCGATACAGACAGTATTTTTTCGAGTAGATAATTTGGCTACTCCTACATATAGAAGAAATTTTCCACTCTGGAATATACAGAGTGATCATAATTAATTCTCAAACATAAACTACAAATAATCATCGAAAACTTTCTTATTTCAAATGGCACACCCGGTATTTCTATATCTCGTTGAACATAAAAATTAATTTCGAAACTATCTTCATAAAATTTTCCTACATTTAAACCTGATAGTTTATTCGATAGAGTAACTTTCGATTTTTAATTCAAAACTAGTAAACCATTTTCGCCATTATCTCGTAGATGGTCCTTCTAAGGTATAAAGTGATCTGAAGAAAATCATCATAATTTGAGCTTACCATTCCATTTTTTAGGTCAAATACAGGTGTTACATTTAAAAAAGTGTAACTTTGGTCTATATTTTGACCCTGTATAAATGACAATAATTTTAATTTGTGCTTTTGAACACCCAACATACACCACAAGAAAAGATTTTCAAAATACATATCTTTATTTACTCCCTCAAAATGAGCGCCGCGTCTGGGGGGGGGCCACCCGGTATATCTTTTCATAATTGAATTGATCAACATATAATGAGATTCTTCAACATAATGGGAAAAGATTTGATGTAGGTAGTCCCAGCACATAACCCTTGTTCAAATTAGTGATGCCCACGAGACCAACCAGATGGGACTTCAGTAAAGTCTCGTATTCTCAGTGAAAAAGCTTCAATAGTTCAGAAACGGTTTCCACTAATGTACTTCTCAGGAAAATCGAGCTCAGGACTTCTTTCAACGTTTTCACCTATCTAGTCTCGAAAAAGTAGAAACAGCCAAAATCAAGCAATTTGGGACACCCTGTACAATGATGCCATATTTTTGTTAGTGCGGAATTATTGATTATGACATTTCATCGAGTAATTGTATCTGATTTACTGTTTGTTATCCCTCAACGATTCATGAAATGTCAAAATTATTGATCGGATCATCAAGTTTTAGTTTTCTTCTGTGTTTTTACTTATTTCTTGTTTTCCTTGATAACTCTGAAAGTTTTAATTTTTTTTAGGATTTATTTAGGAACCTCCCCTTTTTTCCTACATAGTTTCGATGGATTCGATTCATCCAACTCAATGATTTTCTCATGAAAACTCTGACCTCTCCGGTTCAAACAGCAAACAGTGTAAAAATATAATAACTGATAAAGAATCTGCAACACCCAGAAAGAGTTTTTTAATAAAACATATATAGTATAGCAATCAGTAAATGATTTGAATTGAATTTGAAGAAGAAAAACGAAGGGTTTACAAATTTTTTTTATTAAATATGTCAATAATGTGTTCGTCCACCGCGGTTATCTATAAACTTCCCAACGCGTCTTGGCATTTATGCAAGAAGATGGTCTATTTCTTCTTAAGGGATACTAGCCCAGGCTACCTGTACTTGTCTCAGAGCCCAGTCCGTGGGGGCTGGGGTAAATTTCCAAGCCTTCTATCCACGATGTCCCAAACATGCTCTATGGGCTTAAGATCGTGGGATCTGGGCGGCCATGGCAAAAGATCCACATGGGTCGCTTCGAGTTTAAACTAATTCTGGCAACATGAGGTCGAGCATTATCTTGCTGAAATATTGGATTCTCGAACCGGTTAAGGTGAGGGAGAACATATGGCTTTACTATTTGTCGAAGTTCACGCAGCGCTGTCATGTTACCTCGAATTAAGATTAAAGGTGACGTACTTTCATGTGCAATAACACCCCATACCATAACGCCTAGTGTCCGGTGTACATGACGCTCAATATCACAATGAGGTTCACGTCTTTCTCCTCGACGTCATCTTACCCTTCTTCGGCCATAATGTGCACCCAAGGAGAATCGAGATTCATCAGAAAAGACGACCTGATGCAATCCTGATGTAATCGTTACCGTCGATGCTCAACCGTAAGAGGTAACACAAGATGGGATCGATATTACTGCAGTCCAAATGACCTTATACGGCGGTAAACCATTCGAACAGTTAAAGAATGGCCTTGTTCTCCTAACCACTCATCAGCCAAAGATCGAGTTGTCGCAAATCGGTCTCTAATGGCCATAAGTCTTAGACGCCGATCTTGAACTTCATTTGTGCCCCTTCGACATCAGGTGTCTTCTTCTTCGATTTTGGGCACTATCAAACCACGCTTGACAACATCTCATAACAATAGTTGGATTTCTGTTCGTACGGTTAGCGATTTATCGAAATGACAACCCCGCCTCCCGTAGACCAATAATTCGACTTCTTTCAAATTCACTCAGCTATCGATAAATTCCGTGTACACGTGCTCTAGGGATTTTAACAACAACTAAACATCGACATTGGATCTCCTCGAACAACTGGTTTGTTGTAAAATTTAAAAACTTTTCCAAAAACAACTACAATATTTAAGTAACAGAAAATTTTCATTTTGAAAAACCTTCACGATTTTTTTCCAAATTTCAATCATTAACTCCTTGTTACACTATACAGGGTGTTCCTAAATTGAACGTACAAACGAAAAGGGGAGATTCCTTTAGTGAGTTTAAGAAAAAAATGACCCATAAACATGGGGTCCCAAACGTTTCGTTTTCGAGATACAGAGTGTTGAAGTTTGAATTTTTTTCAATTTTTTTTCTCATAGTATCTATACTTCACAAGATATTCAACTGAAATTTGGCATAGATATTACATTTTAGAGTTCTCACCACGTGACATGGCAATTTCGATAGAAGATCTACAGGGTGAATTTCGAGAGAATCGTTCAAAATAATTTTTTTTCTCGAAATCGTTGGTAGATACGACAAAACTACAAGAGACCGAAAAGTTTAGTATAAGAACAAAGCTTCTTTTTACATTTTTTCAAATTAACAGTTGCTCACCAAAAAAAAGTTCTGCAGAAGAACAGGTGGCAGTGTTCCAGAAAAAATATCACCCTGTAGATCTTCTATCGAAATTGCCATGTCACGTGGTGAGAACTCTAAAATGTAATATCTATGCCAAATTTCAGTTGAATATCTGAATGAAGTGTAGATACTATGAGAAAAAAACTTGAAAAAAATTCAAACTTCAACACTCTGTATCTCGAAAACGAAACGTTTGCTACCTCATGTTTATGGGACTTTTTTTCTTAAACTCAATTTAGGAATCTCCCCTTTTTGTTTGTACGTTCAATTTAGGAACATCCTGTATATGTTTCACCAAAAAAAAAATTTAGAATTTAAACAGCTCCTTCTGAATTATAGAAAAATTTTTACAGAGTAGCAAAATTGAAAATAGTAAAAATTTTTCTGAAAAAAACTCAACAACAAAAATATTCGACCCCCTCTCACTTTTTCCCTTAAGAATCCCAATAACTCATAAATCGTTCAGTTTTTTCCGAAGGAATTGCATACTCTTGAAATGGCCATCAAATCAGCTACCTAACGATATAAGATATACTAGTTGTACCATCAGAAACAAGCAAGGAGTAAGCTGTTTCCCACTGTAGGCTGTTCCTGAAAGTTGCAAAAATCTGAAAATATTTTATGCGAAAATTTCATTGTCGAAAACCGCCACATGCAAATTTTCAGAGCAAAATTGTGATTGCTTTTTCATGAACGATAAATAGGCCATCGCTGTGAGTCACCTGTAGGTTTATCGTCCTCTTCATTTCAAAAATGTTTACTTGGTTCCATATTTCATTTCACACCTGTATTGTTATATCCCAATCTTTCCGTTTTCCGTTTATAGAACTTAGCACAAAATTTTTGACATTTTTATGTAGGTATGCTACTAATATAATTGAAGATTACTGAAAGTAATAATTTGATAATTGACCATTTCACTAGTGCCCCAAAAGTTATTTCACCTCACTTAAATGTCAAGCTGTAACAGTATTATTACCAGAAAGTTGAAGAGAAAGCTGATTAATGAGAGAAATTACTAAAATAAATGGATTATGAGACCTACGATGACAATACTGATAAACACTAATGGGAGATTAGAAAAAGCGAAGGCAAATTAGAATACCTAAGCTTTGGGCTTACTGCATCAGCTAAAGGCCTACAGCTTTGAACAATTTGTGCTGAGCACCTACCCATTGATTCATATTACACTAACCAAGACTCGTTAATGATTTATCGCAAAATATAACATAAACTGAGTTGAAACAACTTGAGTGTTATGACAGTCTGAATCAGAATTTGCTTTCTTACTCCTACTCTTTAAGTATATATCTCTTTCAAGACTCTTTTTACTTCACCAACAGAACATGCACTTTCAACACATGCACATATAGAAATAATACGATTACAAGCATCGGTTCTGAATTTTAATTTCACTCCTCATGATGTTTTCAGAAACAGCAATAAATAGTTCAACCAAATGGATGTATCCAAAAAAAAGTGAAATTCCACGAACAAATGTAGAAAGAAAAGATGTATATATTTATAAGACGCGAAACAATAAAAGTAGACAATATTCCAGACGACTGGAATATGATCATTTGAATATTCAATAGGAGAACTCCTTCTGCCTCATATTATTTAGTTTTGTTCTCAGTTGATTTTCATATATTTATTGAAAAACCGTTAGAGATACCTTCCAAGAGTGTGAAGAGGAGTGTGGGATACAAAATTGTTGTTTGGATACTCACTAAAAAATCTCTCACACATTATTGGGGTAGTTCTTCATCCTGCCCTTACAGCGTCGCTCAGTAAAAGAGATGCAAATAGCTTTCATGCTCCATGAGTCCTGATGATCTGATCAACACTGCTTTCTGCATTCTGTATTCCAATACCTTCTAAACATCCCCGGTCTGAACAGTTCGAACATCAAATTGCTTTTGTTGCTATTTTGTTCTCCTTTCATCCACACATTTTTTCTGCATAACTTAATAGAGATTTTCGACCAGCTGAAATTTGCTTCGGTATCAGGCTTGTAGATGAAATGACAACAGGGATAGTCCTGATATCTTTCAACTTCCACTTTCTCTTGGTTTGTTCCTCGAGGTCTCTATATTTCTAAATCTCTTCGATGTGCCTATCTAGTAGGTTGTTGTTATTTGCAATCGCCATGTCGACGAATACTGTTTTGTTCTCATCCTTATGCATAATGTGCATAAGCCGTGCAAAACCCCATGATGGATTTTTGAATCCATTATGACGTGGTCCCACGTCACGTCAGACGTAGGCACCTTTATTCAGCAATATGAGCTCAGATTCATTGTGAGCGATTTTCTTGTCTGTGAGGACCTTAGAACAATGATACAAGAAATGGAAAATAATCATTTGTTGTTGTCCAAAGACTGGAGTGAGATAGTTGCTTAGTGTCGCCAATCACAATTGAGATAGTTGACTCTGACATCATTGTCACATCAATTTTCAATACGAATAGAGAAGTATCGAAAGTGTGTTCCACAACAAATACATTCTTAGCACTTCAATGGGCATTCCATGTATTTATGTTCCAAGGTGAGAACCCTGCCATCCAAGTAGAGCTTGTGATGATTATTTTCCAATCTGTATGGTAATTGTGATAAGGAACCTTTTTTGGCCTGAGAAGTTGGTATTTTATTGTCAATTCTTGGTGTAAAATTTTTGCAGCAGCATCTGTCTATTTTCGTACTCTGTTCCTGGCAAACCCTGGATAGTTTCATGTGTCGCACAGCCATAACCATAGCTTATCGTCCGCCACTGAGGTATTCTCGGCGATATATTTCATATAGGTACCTAGTTCCTTGTTGAAATTACTTGATCCTGGGTGGCAATGATGAAGCATTCTGTCTCGGGAAACATTCATTCATTCATTGCTCTATCCAGTTACCGGGAATAAATCTACAAAAAGACATAAAAAGAAGAACAGACTCATAATTCCTTAGGGCTAATTGTGACTGTGTGTCCCCTGTGACTGAAGAGACCCAACTGTGACCTAGAGATCCTTCCACACTCTGAGCATGGATAGTCACCAACCAGATCTGGCCGCCGCTGTATCCTTCTCGATTCTCCATTATAACTGTGGACCAAAGACCTCCACTGTGATCTGTCTAACGCTAGATGTTCTCAGTAATGATTGGCATTAACTAATTTTAGGGATTGATGTAGTGTATCCTTAAACCGCTTATACTGGCTTCCTGGTTTCTGAGCTCCCTCTGTCAATTCGCCATACAGAGCTATATTATGGAGACTTGTGTCTTGCATCCTCAGAATGTGGCCGCTCCATCTGAGTGGGACCCTCGTTACTTGAGTCTCAATTGTTGTACCACTCGCCCGTTGCAAGACTTCTGCATTCGAAACTTTGTGGAACCATCTGATGTGCATTATCTGTCTTAGATAACGTTGTTGCGTTAGTTCAAGCTGTTTAATATGTCGCCTGTAGGGCGTTCAGTTTTCGCTTCCGTAAAAAGGCGTTGGGAGTACCACTGCTTTGTAAACAGCTGTCTTGGTCGTCAGATTGAGGTCGTGATTTTGAAACACTCTGACCTTTAGCTTCCAGAATGCCCGCGATGCCGAGTTGATACGGTTGTGTATTTCCGTGTCTAGGTTAGTCCTAGCATTTATGAAGCTTCCCAAGTATTTGAACTGCTCGACCTGTTCCAGAGTTTCATTCTCCAGGCTCGGGAAAAAACTTTCCGGAAGTCAACCAGTAGTTCGACGCAGATATGTCGACATAATCATGATTGACCTCCCATGTGAAAGTGGGCCATCACTATCTGCATTTCGCTTCCTGCAGAATGTTTGACGATTTTGAAGTGAGCCTATTTCATCTTAAACGACATGAGTGTGTCAGTATCTCGAACTACTTAATGAAGTTAGAATGAAGAAGCCTTGTTTAGGAAAAATTCTCGAAGTCCTTCAATTTCCTGACAAACGTTTGGACAAATCAACAATTTCTCGACCTCCAACATGTCGTGGCAGCTCTTTTCGTTCTATTGAGCTTTTAGAGTGATGTTATGATGTTCTTATTTTCTCTGAAAGGCTGTTAAATCAGAGGGGATCCAATATATGTACCGAATTAGTAGCTCAGTGCTGAGCAAGCATAGGTATTAATCGCTCTGATTAGACTTTTGCTGTTTAGACCAGTTGAAAGTATGCCTGAATTTTCTTGTTTTGAAAAGGATGTCCCTCTCTGTCAAAAAATAAACATTATGAGAGTATTATGGTTGAACTAATTTCCGTTGTTTCGGGAATATCATGAGGCACGCAAATCCATAAATTTGAAATTTGAGCTTATTACGCTGCACAGATACCTATGTACCAGCATCCACCTAGGAGGCAAGCACAGTATGCTCCTGATGGCACCTTAATACCACCAACAATAAACAGGACAACAGAGGTGCTACACAAATATCTTTCAGTTTCAGTGTGCTTGCCTGTATGTTCATTGGGTCCACTGATAGTCTCTGAAACATATCATAACCTTCCTGCCAACATTGAATATCACGAATAGTTATTCATATTTTAATTTTGTATATTGTGTAAGATCACAAAAATCGAACAGTCCTCTGATGACAAATATCAATTCTGGATGCGAAAATTTTTAATGAATAATACAGAAGAAAAGACAACCCGTTTCATAAATATTTGTTGCTGCTTCCGTATTCTGATATGAAGTAATGGTAAAATATGTAAAAAGTGAGTTCATAAGGTAAATTAACTGAAATGATGTAAATCACAAAATCAAATGAGAAACAGTGGATCGAGTAGAACGTTTATACTGATAACACTACTGATGACAAATATAAAGGCAACATTCAAATAAAAGTGTTCCTACTCTTGAAATCAGTTCCTTCCAACTAATGTCCTCAATCAATTTTGTGAGGACACATATTATGTTTTCCCAGAATTCCTCCAACGCTAGAACAACATAATCCTAGTTATATTTCAGTGTCATTCAAATTTTCCGGGTTCCTATGAAAGAGTCTGATTGTTCTGTTAACATCTTGATTACACACATTATGAATGAAAATGAGATTCAAGCAATCTTCGTTCGAGGAAACAAGCATATTTTGTCAAAACTCCAATAAACAGTGATCTCAAATAGTTGGGGAGCCCAAGAGGGAAATTCGGGATTTATTCGAGTGTCAGATTAATATAAGGGGAGATACCTTGAATCCTGTAAAGTACCTCTACCAAAAATTAGCCCTTTAATAGGGGGAATTTTCTGGGACAGCCTGTCAGAATTAAAAAAAAGCGTTGTACGTACTCGAGCGTGTCAGCTTGAGATATACCGTGGTCAATTACATGTTGAAAAGTATACCTTCGCGCGGTGTTTTTTTTATATTCCAGCTAATGATCCAAGAATAACGTGAAAAATATGATCTGACACTTTCAGCAAGCCGAAACAATAAGATTTGACCATAAAGGTCACAAAAATCAGTGTTTTCGAATTATCTCCTCTCCTAGTGATCAAATTGTTTTCGCATTTATTATAAAAGTTGTAGGGCATAATATTTTCTACAAATTTTGTAGGAAGCAATTTTTTCTACGTTTTAACGTTTTTGAGATATATGGCGATGAATGTACATAAGACTGGGTTTATACATTGACCTTGGCCTTTCGCATGTGTGGCTAACCTCCTCTCTCTTATCGCCCTTTAACTCCAAAAACGGTTAAGAGTAGGCAAAATTGCTTCAGAAGAAAGTTGTAAAGAATTTTGTTATCTACGACTTTCATAATGAATATAGAAAGGATTAGAGGTACAGGAAGGAAAATATTTCGAAAGAAAATGCCTTGTTATCATCTTCAAACTGTCAGTTGAGATGAAAACCCCCCTAATTAATGTCAGATTAATGGGTCAACACGTCTGCAATACCGAGGTTTCCCATCTGTTTGAAAATCTGACACGCTCCAGTATGTACAAGTAACGATTTTTTTTGCATTTTCGCTGTGACCTTGCCTCACATCCGAATTGTCAGTCCCTTGAAAGGTAGCTTCCTTTGCGTCCAATCAGCATAACCTCCAAAAATCTGACAGGCTTGTTAAAATTTTTTTTGGACCATTTTCAACTCTTCCGTACGGCCAGCCCCACCACTCAAACTGTCAGTTTAATATGAATTCATTTATCAGAGACACGTAGCGCATATACGATATCTTAATCTGACACGCTCGAGTACACCTGACGAAATTATTTACATCTTTGAGAAACTGCAGACGCTTTCCCCACCACTGAAAGTACATACATCATAGAACCTTTTTTTCTTTCTACCATCTAATGTTCAAAATCCTCTAGGTCGCCACGACGCTCGAGTAAATCCCTATTTAGCATAGTCGGCTCATCAACAAAAATAGGACTGAATGAAAATGAATTTCACAGGTGTGAATTCCTGATGTTTGATATTTGCAATAATGAATAATTTGATAATACCTTAAATGAATGATCACAACTGACCACGTTGTTGAGCTTAGAAACGTGTTATTTGTCACTGTTGGTCATATGATAAAACATTTTTGTCGGGTTTTATAGCAGTACAATGATTAATTCTATTGATTATATAAAAAAATTATGGGTGTCTATTTGAAATGAAATGAGGAACATTTCAATCAGAAATCAATCAAAATTGAGCATTTACTGTGAATACTCTGTGAAATGTTTTAATCAAGATCACAATTTAAATCATACAACGTGGCTTCAATAATATTACCTGAATATGTTAATACGTTAAAGAACCATCGTTGTGATTATACCGAATAGGGGATATTTCCCAAAAGCTCAAACTCTGGAATGCTTCGGAATATCAGTGGTGGACAATTTATTGGACATGTCACATGATAAAAAGTGTACTTTCACCCAGAAGATGATACTGTGATAGCGAAACAACTCATTACCATTCGAGTGGAATAAGAACTCGGTTACTTGAGTTGTAAAGTACCTATACGATTATTTCAATTCACGTATGATCAAATAGATCGATTTTTCCTTTTATTTTCGGAAAATCCAGAATTGAAATTTTTGCCAGAGGAATAAACACAACCAATAGATTTCTGGACTAATTTAAAGGTTATGATATTTTCGAGACCATTGTAGGAAAATTCTTATCAGTGGTTTGATCATCTTGTCGAATGTAAATGTTAGCATAGACACAATTCATGTCAAAATGGAAGGATTTGAGTCATTCATTCAATGCAGTAGTATGGATGGAAAGAAAAGCGAGAGTTTCAATTTGTAAATATATAGTTCTGAACACATTCGAATACCAATAGTTCACATGAAGACATTTCGAACCTATACACTTAGCTTCCTTGTCGTTTTTTCTTCACTGTTTGAGTTTCTCGCTAGGTTTTTGGTTTTTGTGACCTCAGAATTGGTTTGAATGATGGTTGGTTCGTTTGAAATTTTCTAACAGATTTGATTGTCATCTTTTTTCGTTTCAACAAAGATGTTACATATTGTAACAAACTTTGAAACACCAAAGCTACAGGAAGTTTTTGAAGGATACTACTTATTGAATCTTTCTTTTTCCTGGTATTCAGATCTTTCATACCCCTGTCAGGGTATGGTGAATCTTTTTGTTTTGGAGATTATGAAATATTTCAGCTCAATAACAAAAGTAAAAGTTAGGTGACAATTATCTTCAGGTAAAAAAAATTGTTACTCAAAATTGTCTCTTCAAAATAAATACGAAGTGATTTCTCGCATATGTTGTACCTTTATATCTGACCAAATTAAGCATGACAAATTCTTAAACACAATATCGAGTACCCATTTTATAATCCTTCCTCACAGCACTTTGTATAAAGGGATAACCACAATTAGTTTCTTCATTTCTTGTTTCATGCTTTGCACCAATATTTTGAATTGCAAAAAATTACGGCAAAACAGAGCAAAGACTTTTTATAGATTTTGGTTTGATATTCAGACCTACCTTTTAATCTGAGTTTGGAGCTTTTGTTTCGGGGCGGACTGATTTAGGCTTTATTCAAATTCAAACTCGTAAAAAACAGCCTGTGTGTAGTTGTTCATTATCATTTTGATACACTCACCGGCAAAAAGAACTTTGCTTAAATTCGTTGTCCAAGAACTTTCGTAATTTTTCATCGATTTCAATTGTTTCTACGCCAAATTGTAGATAAATTCATGGGTATTGAAACAAACATTCGAAAAGTCCTCCAAAAATGTTGATATCTGATTTATACTGAGTGAGAAAATGATGTATTTGTAGTCCAATTTCTTAAGACCCTGTGGAACATTTCGGGAAATTTGTAGAATTTACGCTCAGTAAATTACAAAGACCATCCTTTTTGCCGTCTTGCAGTTTTTATTTCACCTAAATATCTTGATTCGTTTCGAAGATACACGTATTCAAATAAAAGCCTGGAATTGTTTTAGGGAGAAAATTTAATTTGTTATGTTTTAATATTCTACAGTAATTTGACACTGGTCAAGTGTTTCGGGCTTGGAACATAGATACATGGAATGGAAAATAAAAAATTTCATGCAGCTCTATTCCTTAGAGACGTCTGACCACAAAACACATATTCATGAAACATGAATGGGTGGGGCATACCAATGATTCATTTAATTTGAGACATTCATGCGTGCCAATTACGAAAATATTAAAATTATGATGAAAAAATACATTCCGGTATTTTTCATGAGTTTGAGATGAATGTCCTCGAAAACTCAACGAAACAAGCAAGAATATAAAGTCTGATTACCTGATCAATTGGTGATTTTTTTCAAGTGTTTCATTAGACGTATTTGAGGAAGGAATTGTAATATATATTCAAAATGTTGGATTTTTGTGTACACGAACTTGAATTGTAAAATATTTTTAAGCGGAATATACTTCCTGTTTACCGGAAACATAGTTGTTCGAATTTTTCAATTCTACACTTATTTGATGTTTGATAAAAAAAAAAGATTGTCACAAATTAGGGTCCATATCTTCGAAATCTCTCATTGTAAAGTACCACCTGATATTCTTTCTTGAATAACTCATGAGGAAATATTATACAGGGTGTCTTAAACAGGGCTACAAAGAGTACCTCAATAAATCTCTATGATATCTCATTTTTTTCAAATGGCAACCCTATAATTTTGTAATTTCCATCCATTCTCGTCAAAACTATTTGGGGTGTCCCAAACATTTCATGCCTTTAAAAACAGTATATAGTTGTGTCGTTACTGAATAAAATTCGAACTTCACGACTAAAACCAGGTTTCGCACCGTCAGATTCATTTGTATGCTTTGTTTTTTGAAGTCGGCTATGTTAGAAACTCCTATTCTTACTTTTTCTCACTGATCTACTAAAATAACATGAGCTGTAGTAGGGTGCAGGCTGCATTAAGGGGATTATTACCTGAACAAATAAGAAAAGCTATATTAGATGAAGTTCGTAGAAGAATCGATAAATTTATGAAGGTAGGGGGCCAACATTTTGAAAATTTATTGTAGTATTAGTTTCCTGTTAGTTTTAAACTAAGATATCATATCATTATCCGTTTGGGGTTAATCATAGACTCATAAAGAAATCCTTTATTAGTCTATGGGGTTAATGCATTCATTACGGAGAAAATTGTTGTGATACTTCCTGAACTTTGATTTCATTGAAGTTCGTAAATGTGAATTTCTTTCGTTAAATTTCTAATCATCCATTTTAAGATTTTGTTACATTTGCCGCGAATGAAAAACATACTTTTGATTATTATTCTACATTCTAGTGTTATTATTATTATTGCATGTTTTGCATAGTGCTTGATCACTAATAAAAATGTAGAAATCACAGTTTCTAGTTTCTAGGATAGCCTACTTCAAAAAATACAATCATACAAATGAATCTGACTGTGCGAAACCTGGCTTTACTCGGATTTATTTCAATAACGGCAAAAATACTGATTTTAAAGACATGAAATGTTTGGGACACCCTATTTAGTTTTTGACGACCAGTCGACTGGATTTACAGAATTATAGGGTTGACCTTTGAAAAAATTAGATATCATAGTTTTATTGAGGCTCATTTTGGAGCTCTGTTTCAGACACCCTGTATAATATTTCCTCATAAGTTATACAAGAATGAGTATCACCGTACTTTCTCTTGATCCACTCTTTCAAAAAGAAATCCTTACCAGGAGAGATTTGGAAGATATGGACACTAAATTGTGACAATCTTTTTTCGAAAAAATTCGATAATCAGGCTATAATCCAAAAATCACTTGGGTGGTTATGCATATCATATATAATATCGGTGTAGAATTGAACGAAAAATTCGAATATGTATAAATATACAGGTTGTTTCATTTGAAATAACGAAGTTACATTTGTTTCCGGTTAAACCGGAAGTAGATTATGCTTGAAAATATTTTACAATTCGTGTTCATGTGCTATGAAACGAAAATAAAAAATCTTGAATCTGTATTACAATTCCTTCCTCGAATAAGTTTAATGAAACATTTGAAAAAATCACCCTATAGTTACTCCTTTCATTGGCTTGGACCTTTCTGTACTATGGAAAAATGTACCTACATTCAAGAAAACGTATCAGAAGAAGAAAAAAACCAAAAGAAAAGTACTTCAGTAGATTCTTCCAAGGCTGGATCGTTCCGAAAAGTTCTTTTGGAACTTCGAAGTTACGAGTATTGAAAAGTATCTTGAGCTCAGCAAGAAAATGCTACATCTGCTACATCATTGGCCTCCTGAAGTTATTGTCTCTGGTATCTACACCAGAACTTGTACAGAGTAGGAGAGTAACCACATACTGGAGTTCATAAACCTCTTGAAGTGGAGGGTGAACTGTAAACATGGTGAGAAAAGCTCTGAAATGGAGCACAACAGATCTTGAAGTCCGACCCCCCAAAATCTAAAATCTTGATGCATCCTGAGCAGCAGTTCTTGATTCATGTAAATGGTATCCTTTAAAAATGAGTTTCATAAATATATTTTTTCAGTCGTTCAACTACAAGCAGCGTTTTGATACGAAACCGAACAAAACCTCATTCAATCTTCTATTTCTCTGGTCCATTGGTGTAATCTTATTTTCTCGGTGTTCGATATGGTTTGAATATTTCGGATATAAGTTAAGAATGCTCCAACACGAATATCTCTTATGGCATATTTTTCACGTAATCAGCACTCTTCAATTTGCCAATTACAGCGGGTTCACTGAAAATTGGCTGCTTCAAGGACATCTAAAAAAGCTATACTTTCATTTTCAGTTACCGCGGAATGTATTAGTCCTTGTGGTGAACTCGAAAGTGAAATCTGATTAATCTTTTAATTGGCAAGTCTGAATCGTATGGAAATTTATTATTGCATTTTCACTTTGTCGAATTCATTTTATTTGGGCCGAAAATGTGTGATATATGCGTTGTCGTCAATTTGAATTTTCTCTTCCTTTCCGATGTTCACGCACCGAATTTCAAATGCTTCAAGTAACTTTTTTCTCAATTTTAATCCACGTAGTTCTGGCCTTTTTACTATATTTTTTGCCTGGATGTGAATTTGGGAAGATATTGGTAAGATCAAAACCAAATGTGTTTACTTACAACTACTATTATTTTACATGAGTTAATTGATTCTCGCATTCTTCAAATGGGAGGATATTAGTTATTTGCATTCAATAATTATTGAGAGAATAAAATATTCATCTACCTAACACGATTATCTTGATACTTCCAAATAGAAACTAAAAAATCGTTAATCGATTAAATATCAATTTTTGCGAGATAAAGCTAAGTGAGACTCTATTATATTATCTTTCAGAATGATTGTTTCAGAGTGATCAGTAAAAGGAACAGCCATATTTTGTCTGCTACGAATCATTCGCCTTAAACTTAAATTTTTCTCTAATTTCCTCGACAGAGAAAATTGAAATAGCACCAATTTCCTTTCAACACTTCGACGAACATTTACCGTTTGAGTTCTGAAAATTCAGGCACACAAATAGAAAGGTTCAATTTAGAATCTATACTAAAACTAGAATAACATCTGGAGAATTTTTGTTGAATTTGATCTGAATTGAAATATGACCAGCACAAAAATGTATTGGCTTCATTACGAGAATAAAGAAAATTTATCTAATACAGAGAGATTGATGAAGACTTTCTGCTTGTTTCGAAAGTCTAAGTAAAGAGTATCAACTCCTTGGTATAAGTACCCAAAATATTATTGGGAATTCAAAACAAGCGATACGCCCCCTGGTGTCAATTTTTGTAAATAAAAAGTTAATGCACTTTTGTTTGTTTACATCGAGAAACGGAGAATATTTTAGGGTTTCAATGAGATCTTCCATAAAAAATATACCTTAATCTGTTGAAAATATCTTTAGCTATCTCGTAATAATGGGAAAAGCTTAGTGAAGATTTCATAATTCGTATCCTTGGAGCAAATCTTCGATTACGATTTCTTGTGAAGATGTCAGTTTTTACTATTTTTCACGATGAAATGAACTTTTAGTCAATGTTTAAGGTTTTGTACATTTCAAATCAGTTACGAAGAATAGGAGGTGAATTAAATAACCTGGATATATAACCTCAAAATGAAAGGATTTACACAAAAAACAAATCTGTTTCCTTCAGACAGGACTTTTTTCATCTAGTAAGTGGATATACATATGAATTTCGATAACATTCACACAAAATTCATTCAGAAAATCATTTCTGATTCCCAGTTCAACTTGAACAAGTTTTTTTAGCATCAATGTTGCAATTTTAGCTATTGTATATAATGGAGAAGGTAAGATATCATAGTTGTGGCTAGCATAAATTAATTTCCTTCTTTTTGATCGTGCAAAGAGCCAAGAAGTTTGGATTAAAAAAAGATTGCTCTTATTTATCAGCTGATTCAGAACATACTAGGAATTTTTTTATAAATACTAATACTTCATGACATTTATTGACCTAAAATTGATAATAATTAACACACTTGAATCCAGATTGGAAAACCAATCTTCAAAATTAAGAGAAAACAACTATCAACTGAGGAAAAAGGATTTTTGGACGAAAATCTCAAAATCCCTTTCAAAAATGACAATTACTGCATTAACGGCCAGTTTCATAATCAAACCTAAAGTCCCTTTAATTTTAAAGCTTCCTTTAACCCTACTAAAAATGACAGTAAAGGAAGCTTTAAGCTTAAAGTGACTTTAAATTTGATTATGAAACTGGACCTAACTTTTTATTTCGAACTGTCAACACCATGTCGCTGCCATCTACATTTGAATTCCCAATAGTACTCTCTTATTCCAAATGGCACAATATTCCAAGGTGACTTGATTGCCTTTTCACTAATACCAAACACTTCTCTTTTTTGTTGGTTCTTGAAAAGAAGGGTAGAATAGTTGCCAAAGCAAGAATTGCCATGAAACATGAAAATATTGAAAAATATTTCACTTTAAAAGATTTTCAAAATATTGTCCATTATTTTGTAGAGATAAATAGGTATCCTGTTTTCAAATTCGGCCTGACGTTTTGGAACACTCAAATTTCTGGGCATGCTGTACGTATGAGATTAATTAGGTGGAGGTCCATCTAGTTAAAAGTAAGTGACGTCTTCTTGTGAAAGCATAAGGATTACAATATTATTTTGAATATATTGAGGAAGTGGCTCACTGGCTCACAGATCATTTCCAAGGCAAATAGATTCGTGAAAGTGGACCAATTGCATGGCCACCTCGCTCCCCAGACTTGACACCTGTAGATTTTTTCCTCTGGGCACCGAGCACATTCAAAGTCACTATTGTGTATAAAATTCTGCCCTGGGATGTGGACGAATTGAAAGGATTCAATTAAAGGTGTTTTTCAAAACATAAGGGTCGCATTTTGTATTTTTCTCTACGAAATAATGGACAATATTTCGAAAATCTCTTAAATTGAAAATTTTCCCATTATTTTCATGCTTCATTACCGTACGAGTGGCAATGTAATCGTAATTATTCTATTCTGCTTTTTCTTATTTTTCCGAAGTTCTCAAAAAAAAGTTAAAGTGTATAGCAAGCATTGTTGTGAAGGCTATCGAATAAGCTTGAAAGCAAGGTGTCACTCAACCGAACGAAAGTTTACCTCTTTTAACATTATTTCTGATACTGCATGGGGACCTAGATATTAAGGGTGGTACCTATTCAAATTGACACAATATACATGGTGAGTCTTTGACTGGTACAAATATTTTATTTCAACAGTAGATTCTTGAGATCACAAGAAACACTTTTTTCCTATACCATTCTTCGGTCCAGATTAAAAGATATAATAGCCATTATAAATTTTCATAATGAGCTGTGCCACCCCTGGAAAAACAAAATTACCTTCAGAATAACTAAATAAGTCTGTGACACTACACTTTTGTGGATCGTTTGAAAAGAATTGCATTCGGTCAATTTTTCGAATTTCACAGATTGTTTTGAACATCAAATTACTCGAAAAAGACGTATTATACGAGAAAATATAAAGAAAAAGCACTTTCATTTCATAAAACGTTCAAATATCTATTAGATATGGTTCAACTTAGTTCCAAGAGTTGGGTTCTTTGAATTTTAGGTATTTTTTTTTGGTGCGTTAGGGCCATAATGAGAAAACTGGAAGACATGGTGATATCTTGTGTTCGAAAAAGATTCATCGAATAAACGAATAACTATATTTCGAAATTCTTATGATTCAACAGCCTGAACCTTTTAAAGCGAGCTGACTCGGAAGAAATGGTAAAGGAAAAAAGTGTTTCTTTTGACCCTCAAGAATCTACCCTTAAAATATCTGTACGAGTCAGAGACTCACCCTGTATAACAAGGCATAGAAGGAAAATACACAGTGCATATCATTACCTAACGGGTAAACCTTCCCTATATACTAGAATAATTCAACTGTTTTTTCTTGCGAGTAGGTTAGAAATAGGTAAGGATTGAAAAATAGGTAACCTTGCTCCATTGAAATTATCGATCTTGCCAAAACATCTTCTAATGTTAATAATTTTATCCGGGTTGTAGATAAATTGTAAACCTTGTTTATCACAATCATCGAGAACCGTTGGCATTATTACACTTTAATTGTTAGCAACATGTGGTCGATTCTCTTATGGTATCATAAGAGAGAATGCGTATTAAGACTAGTATACTTGTATACAGTATAACGTATTACCGAAAATTGCTTTGATAAAAAAATTTAATAGCATTGACCAATATTCATAAGCATAACCTCTCAATGCAAAATTTCAGCTCACTAATGACAATAGTTCTCTCAAATTATCTATTAATTTGTCTACTTCAATCACAACATAGAATAAAGCTCAAATATTTCACTAGAACGAGGATGCAGAATTCATTTTGATTTTCCGTATGATTTCTACGGAATTCTCATTTAAATGATAATTTTTGAAGCACTTTTGGTTCTGAATGAATGTAGTTTATAATGCATAGTACGCTAACCAAACATTTTCAACAATCTAGGTGCATAATTTACACTAACCAGGAAAAGAAAAAGATTTTTGCTACATTGCAATGCAACACTTTGTTAATATTCATCAGCAGATTCACAAAAGGGTAGCTCAATGTGGAATTTATCGAACGTAAATACAGAGTGAGTACATCTGCTAGATGTCGTTCTTTTATTCGTCATTACACGAGATGAATTCCCAAAAGAATCATTCATAAATAACATGATACACAGTCCAAGTGGAGTATAATGCGTCCAATACAACTTATAGCGTTTTCGATTGGTAAAACTAGTGCTTATTGAGTGCATGTTATAAAATCAGAGCATATATTTAAAGATATCCTTATTCATATTTGAGGTTCTGTGATCCAGTGCAGCACTAGTTTTACCAATAGAAAACGCTATTAGATATTTTTAGAATCTGGAGCTTTATTCACGATTTGTTTCAACGCCCACATGCATAAACTCATCGAGGAAAAACACTTTGGATTTCAATTCCTTCAATTTGATTACTCTTCTAGGAAGGAATGAATATAATATAATAATATAATGATATATATAATGATATATGTATAATGACGAAAAACCACAGTCACAGAAGCAGTGTTAAACTACTTGTATGTGATCTACATATTCACTCCAAACCTTTCAAAAAATAAAATAGATATAAAAATGCTATAAAGATTGAATATAATTCACATTCATGTGTATTGGGAATTCCAAACAAGCGATACGCCCCCTGGTGTCCATTTCTGTAATTACAAAGTTAGTAGTTTACATCGAACTTGCAACATATTCTATAATATAAGGCATCCTAAAGGGTGAGTCTTTGACTCGAACAAATATTTCAACAGTGTATTTTTGAGGTCAAAAGAAACTCTTTTTCCTTTATCATTTTTCTGGAATCGACTCGGTTCAAAGAAAACAGGCAGTTGAAAAACCATAAAGGAAGTAATTTTTTATTCTGTTTCACAAATTGTGTTATCGAATGAAATGCATTTCGGAATATTGTTTTTCATTTACTTGATGAATCTTTTTCGAACACAAGATATCACACACTTGTTCCAGTTTTCTCATTATGTCCATAACGTACCATAAAAATACCAAAAATCAAAAGAACCCAACTCTTGATACAAAGTTGGACGCTATCTAAGGAATATATTTGACCGTTTTGTAAAATGAAAGTATCCTTCCCAATTTTTCGTATAGTTCGCCGTTTTCAATTAATTTGATGTTCTTGAATCAAAAAGTATCTGTGAAATTCGAAAAATTGTGTACTTTGACAGAATACAACTCCTTTTAAAAAATTCACAAATGTGTAGTATCACAGATTTAGCTAGTTATTCTGAAAGTAATTTTGTTTCTCCAAGGGTTGCACAGTTCATTATGAAAACTTACAATGGCTATATCTTTTTATCAGTGCCGAATCGGAAAAAACGGTATAAGAAAAAAGTGATTTTTTAAACCTCAAGAATCTACTGTTAAAATATGTGCACGAGTCAAAAACTTACCCTGTATGTCACGTTAGTCGCCTTCATGAGTTAAAGTTTTCATTTTTTCTTCACTCATTACATAACAAGAAAATAAAATCTCCAAATGTTATTTCAGTTTTGAAATAAATGTATTAATTCTCGATAAAAGCAGGAACAGTCTCATAGCTTTGTTTCGAAATGTCACTTATTGAAGATCAACACTTCTGTTGTTCTATGAAAACTTCAGTTCACGTCACGAAATTCACTCGAGGCAAAAACTTTGAGTTAAATATCCGACTTCCTTTCAGAATAATTTGAAATTCTCTTATTTTTTTCCCTCTATATATCGTCTATAGTAATACGTAATTAGATGCTCGCATGCGCTGCTGTGTCCTTACCGCTTTGCACTGCACCATACTGTCACTGTACTTATTGACTTTCCGAAATTTACTTCTCTATACTGTTGTTGATACTTTGACTCTCTCATAATTCTATTTAAGTCGTTCTCCTGGAAACCAGCGGGTCACGCTTTCTCTATTACCTGGTGTTCTTCGCTTTTTCTAGATCTTGCAGAATCTCCAAAAAAAGCGAACGGAACGGAGGGGGCGCCTCAGTTCGGACCTGAACAAGTCCGGTTACACCAAAAGCAATCTCATCTTTAAGGTAACCCGCTTCGGGCTTGCTTGGCAATGCGCATGACCGACCCGCGGCGCCTCTGCTTCCGCCACTTACAAAATCCACTCAGTCCCATCCTGTACCCTAATGTAGAATTATTTTCCATACATATTTATTGAATAGTATCGAATAGTCAGTCATTGGTGACCCCACAGTGTACTCCTCAGGTAATTGTTATAAATAAGGACATACTGTACAAAATGAAAAAAATCCCAAATTTACAGTAAGTATAGGTAAATATATAGTGATTAGAAATTAACTCTTCAGTATTCACTATTTTCTGGTAAAACGCTCGAAAGAGTCAAGTTTTATTTTAAACTAGGTGCGCAACTTCTCATGCATTTTGAAGAGTGTGCCCTGCATCCTCTACGAGGGGTAGGGTGGAGTTTTTTAAATGGCAACCCTAACCTTTGGTGCCAGGAATGGATACAACTTTTTTTGCTGTGGATAATTGGGTCATGGATGGTTTATTTATGATAGAGATTGTAATGATCTACCTTCACTTTGAGAGGACTGAACCATTTTTTACGAATTCTGGTCTTAATTAAAATATAAATAAAACAATAAAAAACACTCGACTATACGTTTCACAATTTTCACAATAAATTGTGAAACGTATAGTCGAGTGTTTTTTATTGTTTTATTTATGTTAGAACGATGTTTCACCAAGAGATTAGCGAGGAGTCAATTTCTATTAATTAAAATAATTTCAATTTTAAATCCAAATTCAGACATCATTGGAAACCGTGAATATTCAGGACAGTTTTCATCCCTTTTTTAGTTCTGAACAACGATGTAGCACCGTGAAAAACAACCCCCGTCTTTATCGATGTGAACATTGAGGGACATACCTTTTCCGCACCCCACAGGTAGCTACAAATAAAGATGTTCATCATTTCATCAATCTGTATTTAGTTTCTTTCGAGTCTCCATTCAGTCTTTTGGATTTTTCAGAAATCAGAGTACAATTAAAGAATAGTCAGTCAACCGGTATTCTTGTTCAAATTCCGTAGTCTTGCTATTTGACTGTTTTCTTGCTGCGGATCCGTCCTGTAACGAGTAGTTGACGCTCATAATTTTTTTTTCTTTACTCGTACTTCTCTCTCTGTTGTAAACAGTGCTAGCTGGTGTGGAAGCCCATGACCCACTGAAAGCAAGACAGGTGAGACACCTCATCGTGTCCAAATAAACTTGTTCACAACTAACACCCTAGTTGACAAGGAACCTTGTTACTCGAAACCACCAGGGTAGATTTACTATTTCCCCTCTATAGAACATCCTAGGAAACACAGTTATAGGATGAAATGGTTTTACTCATTGAATTCAAATTTTCGGTTTTGTCACTTAGGTATTGTGCGAGACCGATCCCAAACATTTTCAGTGTTCTTATTTTGTGTGAGTATTATCATTCTTTGAAATAAAAATGAGGAAATAACAAGTCCCATAATTTGCTCTCTGCTGTATGCAATCGAATCTAAATTTCCATGCAAAGAATATGAACACACCAAGACTTACGTTCATTCGCTTTTAAGTGTTCAGGTTTCTTATTTTCGTGAGCTAAAATTTATAGAAATAAATAGATGATGAGGTTGACTGAAAAACAAAACCTCATGTCGCTAATTTGATCTGAATGAAGAACATCTTAATTTTTTGTCATAATGGTGGTTTTGATTTCAGATGATTCATCGAATACTACCCAACGAAAAGAGCATATTTTCAAAAAAACTACCAAAACATCAATACGTCCCAGAATATTCATCATTGAATATCAATATCTGCCTCAAAAACATAAAAATTCGACTTCAATATATACAGAGTGGGCCATTAAAAACGAAACAGCAGCTCCGTAGGTTGGCAGAACCGAATTATATGAAATCACACGGACACCTTAATTTTTCATTTTAGGGGAAACAACTTCTAAGATCGAATTTGAAACTGTATCGCTTCTACTCGTAGTGTGACAACCCCAACCTTCATATTTTAAATGTAAATGATGGGGTGGAGGCACTTTATTTGAAAGACCTTTCTATTCTGAGTTCAACATATTTGATTTTTATGCAATCCATTTGTTTTTGAGATATTCAAGTTCGAATGTTGTACAGAATTGGTTATTCCGTTGAATTTGTATGAATTGTATTGTATGAATCAATCAACATTTTATTCTATGGTAACGACTATAAATGTTAACTGCCATACACCAAAAATCAAAATATTACTGAC
Organism: Coccinella septempunctata; assembly: GCF_907165205.1. NCBI lineage: Eukaryota > Metazoa > Arthropoda > Insecta > Coleoptera > Coccinellidae > Coccinella > Coccinella septempunctata. The sequence continues at coordinate 2,787,320 of NC_058190.1, read as the reverse complement.
TGTTCCTTCTGTTAACAATTAAAGTAAAAATAGTTTATTCATCGGTAGAATGACTCGAAATTATTTATCTCTTTTTGAAAATGGCCATTGCGAAAACAGTTCAGTTGATTTATAATCAAAATTTCAGAATGAATGAGTGAAAATTCCATTGATATACACATCATGCTTGAAAGCAAAACCAACGTTGCTTGAAATTTAAATGTAGGTAAATATTTCGAAAACGAATGAAAAAAAAATTAAATATGTTGAACTCATAATAAAAAGGAATTTCAAATGAGGTACCACTTATTCCATCTCGCCTACACAAAATATAGTGGTTGGGGTTGTAACACTGAGAGTTGAAGAGATACGGTTCAAACCTTAGAAGTTTGTCCCCCTGTTTTTATACAGGGTGTTTTAAAAGGTGAAGCTTTTTTCCGATAAAAGTAAAACTCACCAAAATAAGTCGTTCAACCAAAAATTGTCTATATAAAATATCCAAGATGGCTGAGATACAACCCCTAGAAGTTGACAAAATTTCATTGAATTTCAAGTACGGGACTGTGGAAGGTGACTCCGGCATCACAAAAACGAAATAAAACATAAACATTTGGCTGAACAATGAATGGTTCAGTACCAAGTTCATCGGATAAGATGCATCAGGTCACTTTTGAGAGAATCATAATTGTTGTATCGTGCAATTTAGGGTGAAAAAAGAGTAGAAAATCGAGGCAGTTTCTTGAAAGTGCTTATGTTAGTTATCTTGAAAAAGTGCTATGATGTTTTCCATTTCATCCCATTTGTACGACGATTGTTGAAACCTCCGAAAAAGAAGATTGTGATGTCCATTGTGAAAAATTCGTGAATAATTCAGATGAATTTTATTGGTGAGATTTTTAAGTATTATTCTATTTTTTATACTTATATCTTGTCTCTGTCAGTTGGTATCGAAATGAGCCATTTCATATAATCGTGTAAGTTACTAAAAAATAATGAGAACAATTGGGCAATTCTAAATTTCCATTTTGATCACTTAAATGATGGGTTCAGAGCTGAAGTAAACCAAGTCCATGCAGCCTAGTTTTGAGATGAATGGCTTAGAAGTTTTTCATCGCCAATTAATTCAAAAGTGACTTCTTTAGATTTTAAAAGATTAGAATGTAAACATATGCTCACATAAGAATAATATTAAATAAAGAAGTCACTTTGTAATTAATTTGAGATACACAACTTCTAAGCCATTCATCTCAAAACTAGGCTGAATGGACTTGGTTCTGAACCCCTCAAATATCGAGCGAGCCATTATCCCAAACGAAACCACATGGTTGAATCAGGAGATAAGTTTTTTCCCACTGCTTTACGATAATTCAGCAAAAAACGGTCTAAAGTCGTATTAGGATCTATTTCAGTAATGCTCTTCAATTTTTTTCTCAACTTTGTCATTTTGAAAGTTTTGTACAGGTGATTTTTGGTGTAACGCTTCATTTTGTCCAGTTCTACATTCTGTTGAAAAAAAACCCTTACCTTCGAATACACCCTGTATAATTCAGTTCTGCAAACCTGATGGCTCACTTTGTATCTAGTCCTAGCCATTTCAATCTCTTAATTGATGAATTAAGAGACCATCAATGACCAAACCATCTTCGAGAACGAAAAATCCATCCACTTCTGACATTAAAAGATAAGGTTGCCATTTGAAAAAACGACTTCAACATTTCTCAGAAAGTGCATGACAATTTCGTCAATTACTGATGGAAAGTTCCAGGAATCAAAGGAAACGAGAAAGCCAAAATATTCGCCAGAAAGGCTGCACAAATGCCAATAAAAGGCCCAGAGCCTTTTGTGGTATAGGAAATTGCATCTATACGAAAGAGTTTTGGAGAAGGAAGAAACCAAAAGAGAAACAAAATGAAGAAATTTTCCAGGAATAGAGCATTCCAAAAAGTTCCTCCGGATTTTAAGACCGCAAGATCCAAGAATTATTTGGACTTCGGTAAGAATAAGTTATGCCTCCTAACTGGCATTGTCACAGGACATTGTTGCCTTAGAAAGCATATGATTAGAATGGGTTCATCAGAAAGAGTGTAGATTCTGTTCATCTGGTTACATAATGCCTCGCCATTTCAAGCCTGCTCAAGGAATGCCTTGGACGAGAAAATTATAGTAAAATGAGGACTCCTTAAAACAATCTCAAATACTGAAAGTCATTGATTGGAACACTAGAGCTGGAGGTCGAACTGTAGGCTGTAGAGGGCGCTGAGAACAGCTCTGATAGACCTTAAGGTCGCAGTAACATGTAACTCCCTTATCAAACTATAACTATAACTAACAAATGAAAAGTTATTTATTCGAAATGGTGAATACCGATGATATGAATTTTCTGCGTTACTTTTTACTCACCCTGTTCAGATACTCCAGACGCATAGCATACTTCGATATCATTTTCAACAAATAGTACGATTTGAACCACACAACATTATTCAGGAAGCTATGGAAAAGACCATCACATCGAAGAAGACCAAGACTAAAACATGATCGGCATCTTATCTTTTCATTGGGATGGTCTTTCCGTTAGCACTATGAATGATGGTGCAATGCGTAACATTCTGATGATATTTATATCGACGATTGTAATGCGTGTGACTCGTTCTGTTTACGATATGATATTTTTCTTAATTTATAATTCACAGCCTACAACTCATCTTCAAGTTCTTCGAAACTGAGCCTGTTTTTGGGAAATGAATGAAACAGAAACATAGATACCATGTGTTTTTAATCTCTTCTTACGGACATTATTACAACAATATATATATGTTGTATTGCGAATGAGGTATTTGTCTTAATAGTCAGATTTTATTATAGTCAGTCTCATTTGAGATCTTAAGTTTTAATTTCAAGGTCACTGCAAGGTATAAGTTTGCATTTTCATCTTGTGTTTCAGAGCTGGTGTCCAAAGGCACCAGCCTCCTGTAGAGCTGGAGCCAAAAGGCACCAGCTATGAGGTGAAGTAAAAGTGGATGAATACTTCTATAATATTTCATCTAGCATGTTTCTGAACGGCTGCAAAGTTTTAGGCCGTATGACAACATTTTGAAAAACAAACAGCATTTAATCAAGAATTGAGCTCAATTCTGCCGTAAACATTTTCTGAAATGAGAACATCTTAAGAACTTCAATAGAGGGAAATGTTAAAGGCTTTTCGAATTTTTTTTTCATATCATAAGATGTCGGAAAACAGATCATAGATCCAAGGTCATGTATTCAAGCAAAGTGATAAGAGTTCTGGACATCATTACCTGGCATATAAATTTCTGAACTTAACCTTGTAGTGACCTTGAACATTAAACTTTCTCGAAATATGGAAGACAAACAGCTCCACGCATTCCACCGTAAAAAACACGAAGGTATAAAAAAAATTATTGTCGTAGATTCATTGACACTGGGTGTTCTATCACTTAGTATCAGGCTGTCTTGGTTTCAAAGAATAAGTAATGTTGTACATAGAGCAAACCGATATCAACCTCAAGAACTAAAACTGACCTTTTTGGTTTCTCCAGTTGATCGTTTATCGGAAAATATCACAAGCACCATTCACAGAATTTCAAAAGTTCAATTGATAGTTAGAAAGATATTTATCAATCGATTTCAAATCGTGATCCCACAACATCAAAGAATATGTCCATTGAAATTAACATACAACGCCTGAGGAGTACACAAAACCAATTTGTATCAATCAAAATTCACATGATATTTGTTATTCATCCATACAACCAGTTGAAGAAACGTAGATTTTAGATAGTTGCCTGTTGAGTAAACTGAATCAACAGTCCTCCTTATTAGTCGAAGACTCGCATTGGAAGAATTTCTCTTACGTCTCCAAACAGACCTATGAAAAATGTTTCCGTTACATATTTTCAGAATCCCGAACATCGTCTGAAGCAGTTCGATACATAGATATGAATAATATTGTTATTTTTAAAACCTTCAACCCATGAGATGAGGAGTCGTGGTACTGCTTAAGCATGCTCCTATAGTCACAAGTCACCATCGAAAAAAAAATTCTATCTACAACCAGCAAGTTCACATCAATCAAATTTGCATTTTCACATTGATGTCAACTGCTTGTTATTATTGCATCAATCTTTCACTGCCTGATTCTAGAATGTTAGATGCATGTTTGCTTCTTTTAATTTTCTCTAGCGACTTATTTTTACTTTTCTTATCGATTTATTTTTAACTTTTCCGATTCATTCGAACACGTGAAAACTAAGATATTCATACATGTGGAATAATATCTCATTGTTTCAATTCGAAGGTGCTGAGTACATTTTATTTAGAAGTACTTGACACACGCTTTTAGAACCATGATAGCTTCCCTGCTTATATTCGAGCACAGCTTGCTGGCAGTTTGCAGAAAGTTTTCAAGTTTAGGTAGAAGCTGGAGGTGTAATAACTGCTGATTGGGTGTTTCGGTCACAAATAACAGTATTGAATAACATCTTGATTTTGGAAGTCTGCAATCTATTGATATTCTTTACAGGAGACAATTATTGGTAACAGGAATCATAACGAGGGTTTCAAAATGTATTCCAGAGGTATTTTATTTTATTTGACTGATTTTTCATGGGGTTTATATTTTCTCCTGGTTTTAAATGATTTTATTTCAATGTAGGTATACATGTACAGGGTGGGCAAATTTTGATGTTTTAGCACTACAGCTTTTAAACCAGTGGAGATAGACAAAATCTGATACCCCATTCCCGATCTTTTTTCTGAGAAATTTACAATAGTAGTAGTCATTTTTGGCCACCTTCTTTTGTTTTCGAGTTATAAGCGAAAATTGGAAAATTGGCAATTTCGAAATAAATTTATATCTCCGCTAATACTGATGATAGGGCTGAAGCTAAAACATTATACAGGCACTTTTTTGCGTAGAATCTAGTGGCGTGCTCGCCTTTTGAGCAGGATTTTCAAACACGAAGCTATGTCCCAAAGTTCTGTTTTTTTTAATGCGGACATTAGATTTCTGTGCAATTTTCTGAAAGCTTAATGTTTACTGATCTCAAAAATATATAATATCATATGGTTTGTATCAAAATAAATAATAGAAAATAATTAAAAACCTTTTTCCCCCTTATTTCTTTGGTTTTAACCTTTGACGACCTCAGAAAAATAGAGCTCTCTCTAACATGAGCAGTCTCCTTCAGGCAATGTCATTCTTTCTATGCTTTTTACCAATTTTCACAAAATTTGAATCAAGATATATTTCATAAATTTTTAAAATAATGAAAGGACTTATAATAGAAGAAGACACTGGTAATCATACGATGCTATATTTTTCTATGCTCATCAAAAGTTGAAACCATAGAAATATTGAGAGAAAAGGTTTTTGACCATTTTCTATTATTTATATTTATATGAACCATACGATGTTATATAATTTTGAGATGAGTGAAAATTAAGCCTTCAAAAAATTTCACAGAAATCTTATGTCCCCATTTAAAAAAACATAACTTTGTGTCATAGCTTCGTAATTAAAAATTCTTCTAAAAAGGCGAGCACGCCACTGGATTCTACGTTAAAAAGTGCCTCTATAATGTTTTATTTTCAGAGCTCTATCATTAGTATTAGCGGATATATAAATTTATTTCGATATCGCCATTTTTCCAATTTTTTTTTTATAACAAAAGAAATTTGCCAAAAATCACTAATACTATTATTAGTTTCTCAGAAAAAGGGAACAATAATGGGGTATCAGATTTTGTCTATCTCCTCTGGTTTAAATAACTGTAGTGCTAAAACATCGAAATTTGCCAACCCTGTACATGTTTCGACAGTTATTAGACTTGAACAATAAAAAAGTTCTTCCTTCAAGTGAGTATGAGCTGAAAACTCAGCTCATATTGGAGGTACATACAACATATATGTGTTTTGAAATATTCGCTGAAATATCCTTTGTATCAGCCTGTATAAAAAAATTTCAGCTGAAAGTTTCTTAGTCTTCAAGAGGAAATTTGACCTTGAAGCTTGATTTCAAGGAACAATAGTGTTTTGAATGGGAAATATACCTTTTTCTTGGCTGAATATCAATTTTCTTGAGGAACTCAAAACTACAACGTTTTTGACGTTTTTTCAATGAAATGAATTTATCTGGAGATATGATATATGATAAAGTATTATCATACCAAGAATTTATTTCCAATTGAAAAAATTTACTTGACCTTGAAATAACCTTGAACTATAATTCCAAGGTCGAATTGCATGTCTGCCTTTAATGTCTCCCTGAAGTCTGAGAAACTTTCAATTGAAACATCTTTTCGATACAGGCTTTCCCTGAGGAGTTATATCAGTTGAAATGAGCCATCCTGTATTTCAAAGATTGTGCTGTATTTTCAGAAGAACAGTTTAGCTTGTTTGTTTCTTTGAACTACTGTTTCATCATATGTTTTGTCAATGTTTTTAATGACCTGTGAAAGCATATGTGATATGCAATTCATCAATAAAACCGTCCTTTGTCCTAGATTTATAATAAAAAATTGGAAATATATGATATGCGAAAAGTGCTTATTTCTTTTTTTTAAGGACGTTTCCTATGAAATTTTGGAATCTTCCAATGTTTTCGTTCATTCAATGAAGTTATAACATTTTTATTGAAGTCGGCCTGCTAGATTCCAAGTTACGACTTTCAATTTGTTTTGGCGGTCATATTGGATTTTTTCAATAAAAATCAATAAAAATATTCGCCTTCAACATTCGACTCTGTTTGAAGGAATTCGTATATTTCAAAATACAGGGTGAGTCTTTGACTCATATGAATAGTAGATGCTTGAGGTCAGAAGAAACACTTTTTTCCTTTAACATTTTTTCCGGATCGGATCGGTTTAAAAGATACAGGCTGTTGAAAAACCATAAGAAAAAATTTATTTATTGTTCTCTCACAAACGGTTTTATCGAATTAAATTAAGTTTTTCATTTATTTGATGAATCTTTTTCGAATACAAGATATCACCTACGTCTTCCAGTTTTCTCATTGTAACCACTATGTACAATAAATATAAAAAAAATTCAAGAATCCAACTCGTGAAAATAAGTTCTAATGAATATTTAAATGTTTTGTGAAATAAAATTATTCCTTATACTTTTTCATATAATGCGCCGTTTTCGAGTAATTTGATATTCAATAATTAAAAAGTACAAGTGAAATTAAATGAATACCACTCTATTTAAAAGATCCACAGATTTAACTAGTTATTCTGAAAATAATTTTGTTTTTTCAGGGGTGGCATAGAGCTCATTATGAAAACTTAAAATGGCTTTATCTTTTTATCAGGGCCGAATTGAAAAAAATGGAATAAGAAAATAGTGTTTCTTTTGACTTCAAGAATCTACTTTTAAAATATTTGTACGAGTCAAAATCTCATCCTGTATATTCGAATATTATTGAAAATATCTGGGCTCGTACTAAGAAAGTATTGAATTCATCATTTTCAAATAGGTTTTTTCACTTCTATTAATTCGTATTAATAAATAAATATAAAAATGCTATAGAATAAAAGTTTTTTCATATTAATTATCTTTTAACGTATCATGTCTGTAGCTTCTAGTTGAAGGAAAACTGATCCTGTTTGAATTATTGAGAGATAATGTGTTTTTTTTAGTTTCGATGGATAGGAAGACTGATTCAAAAACGAAATTCATAGCGCCAATTGTACGGTAACAAATATTTTTAAAAATATTCCCAAATTTTTCTTTTCGATTCGAATTCAAACAAACTAAGTGTTATATATATCCTTGTTCATTTTTCAAGGGGAAAACTCAATGAGGCTGCTATAGAGAAAAAAAATTGAAAGTCGTATCTTATTGAAATCTAGGAGGACGATTTCAAAAATCTCTTCCCGCAAAGGCAGAACTTTTTTGTCAATAAACGAAATTTCTATCTTGTTTAGTTTGGAAGATAGTAATGGTGCACATCGAATTTGTCACCACCCTGTATACGTGCAAGTAGTTCTCATTTATTATCCATAATCATTTTAGATCTTTGAAGCAACATATTTTTCAAGAAGAAGATGTAATGGTTCTTTTTTAGTGCTTTGTTTAACTATTTATATTGAAATATAACTAGCTATAAATATAAAAATTTACTCTTACTCTGGAATAGTATTTTAGATCTTTCTTATGATGCATTGGTCTGATTATTATAATTATTAATGCACAACTTCCAAAATCGAGAGATCACCTGATATCCCATTAACAAATTCCGCAGTTTGGACATCGCCTGCCCTCATTTATTGTTTACCTGGTTTGGTTTAGTTCATGTAACAGCAAAGTATGCCGTTTAATTTTTGAATTTTTATTATTGAAAGTATTCATGAGTAGTTCGACACAAACACCGTGCCCTTCAGCACGATAGGTGTGTTCTGCCAGAGCTGCGACGAGTTTTTTTAATGGATTAATCGTAAAATTACAGTTCCTGAATATGGCGAGTGTTTTCATGCGGATATTCAATTTGATCTGTATGATGCTGCTCATTGGACACTGGTCTGGATGCCTTCAATTTTTAGTACCTATGCTGCAAGGATTCCCTCCAAATTCTTGGGTAGCCATCAACGAACTTCAGGTGGGTAACTATTAATTTATTTCATTGCTACAGACAACTTTTATATTTGCTATTTCGACATGAAGCTGCGTTTAGAGGAATTCAACGTACAAGTGCAAGTGTAAAGTAACTTGTATAACAATACAACAAGAGTTGTATGCAAATTAAGAACCCTTGGTATTTTCTAAGAGAAGGCCTGACCTATAATCAACGAATTTTTATTTTTTAGAAATCATGATTTTCCACAACGCCAATAAAAAACCTTTGAAATCTAACAAAATGACAAAATATTCACTGAGTTCACGTTTGTAGGTATGTAGTACTTTAAGTAAGTACCGCAAACCTAGAGGGTGTCACAACGAAAATTTGGCCTTTCCAAGAAATCATTAACTAAGATTTTCCGAAGATTAAAAAAACAGGTTGACTCCTTTTTTGAGTGGGACGAACACCCCAGGAAGGTGGCATCCACCTCCAACATTTTTTGAATAGGGAAGAGATGTAGTATTGGTTAGTTTGAAAGTTATTTATGTTTTGTATACAACTCAGTTAAACTTTTCAGAATCGGTGCATTATTTACGAAATAATGTAAAAATTGAACTTACCATCGAAAAGTGTAGTTTAGTTGAACCGACAAATCTAAAGAACCTAAGAGTTTTGAAGGATCCTAAAATAAACCCCCATCATTCTTTTAATAGGGAAGAGATGGTGGATATAGTTTGGTTAAAAAGCTTCATAACTCAAATGAATATCTTCATAACTGATCGAATCAGTGGATTCTACTTTAAAAGAAGGTTAAAGTTTCAGACCTATAACTTCGAAGACAAAAAACAAACTCATGATGGGCATTCGTCACCCTCAAAAAAAAGCTGACGTGTTTCTTCAAAATCTTCGTTTCTGAGTTTTGTAGGATAAAATTTTCGTTGGGATACCCTGTATAAAAAAACTACTGTATTGTATTTTCAAGAAAAACTCAACGGGATATCTTAATGGATCTGTATATTTAGAATTCTTGTAGAAACTACTAGTTCCGATTTTGACTACTCTATTTCCTAATCCGAATGAACACGATGTTCTGATTAGGAATGTCTGGTTTCAACAAGATCTGTTCGTCAATATTTATATGATGTATACCGCTAACACAATTGTTAAGGTTGTTTGTGGTAGCTTCAAAAATTTCTAATTCCTTCTACCAATTTTTTTAATATCTTGAATAAAATGTTTACTCACTTATTTTACTCCTTTCTTTGCCTTTTTCTTTGTAAGGTTTACAGTTTTTGGTGAGAATTCATTTGTAGTATTCGTAGTACAAATTAGTTCACTAAAAAAATTGCAGAAATAAAGTTCAATAAAGAGTATGGCCTCACCGAACATCAGTCATAGCCTTTGCATAGTTTCGATCATATTGAGAGAGAGAGAGAGGAAATAACTTTATTGAAAACTTTTCAAAGAGCTATCGACAGAGGTCTTCCTGCCCCTGTACAATTTATGTTTTACAATATGATGGTATGTAGAAAGTTTGCGAGTCTGTGAAATATAAAATGACTACAATATTAAAGTAGGCTAAGTAAATATTGGAATATTGGTTGTTCTGGTAGTTTTAGTGTTTCTCGAGCTCAGGAGATTGAGAAATAAAAAAACCACCTCCGCATACATTTCAAGAACTCAGACGGGTTTTACTGCAACTTTGGAGATCAATTGATTAAGGCTACTTCAACAATCTGGTCGAAAGTATACAAAGGCGTTGTCAGCCTGTGGTCGATGTTCAATGAGGCCTTACCCTTTACTGAAATTTATTTTTTTTAAATTTTTTGATCGAACTGATTTCATGCTACAAATAGTAAAAACAAATTTTCACCTGAAAGTGTGAAACTTATAACGAAATGGCCAAAAGAATCAGATAGATAAGTGAGTGAACAATTCGATTTCTTATATTTCGAAAAATGCTGAAAAAATGGAAGTATTAGAAACAGTCTCAAATTTTCTTAACTTTTTTACTTTCGTAGCGCTGTATATCCTTGTAGCATTACATTCTGTGAATCATTCATACAATGAAAAATTAAATTCTAGGTATAAACAAATCACCTACCTACAATATATTATTATTTTGGGAGAATAATTCAATTTATGCCCAAAAATGATTTGGAAAATGTTTTCAACTCCAGAGGTTCGTGATCTGAACACAGTGTGTTATTACAGGGAGCTTTCTGGCTGGAACAATACTCCTGGGCCCTCTTCAAAGCAATGTCCCATATGTTATGCATAGGGTATGGAAAATTTCCACCCCAGTCCCTGACTGATATGTGGCTGACAATGTTATCCATGATATCAGGAGCAACCTGTTATGCCTTGTTCCTGGGACACGCCACAAATTTAATTCAAAGCTTGGATTCGTCACGGAGACAATATAGAGAAAAGGTACGATTTTTTCTTTCAGGCTGCGGTTTAGAGAATTAACGTGATTCGATTCAGGACAGTGAACACATCCATGAATACAATTCCTTTTGAATTTTGTATTTTTCGGCCCATCATTTCGATTTTTGAGCGAATTTATTTTTCAATAAGTTATACTAGTTGAACTCGATTGGGTATATAACTATTTATAATCCATTCGATTTTATTTTAGCACTCGGTTGGCCATGAAATAATTTTCTCAAGTTTTTGTAACTAGAATGGAGTAAGATTGGCACTCATGAAATGTCATTAATGTCATAATGCCGTTGACACAACTTATATCAATTTTTAATACGAAAATGCCGAAAGTGATTGAAAAAAAGAGACAGGGTTTCATTAAGTTCTACTTGGAATTCAGGTCCGCTCATTCAAATAATAGGTAACCCGGATATTCTATTATCTGCAATATATTACACGACTCTACAAAAAAAAATTCGTTCTTTGTCCTAACGTTTATACTAAGATTTTTCGGTTAATTATGCACGAAAACGAGAAGAAAATACCTTTTTTTAGTATAAAGTTTGCTTTTGTGATAGTTATAGTATTAATACTTATTCTTAATTTTTTGTTATAATTTTTAATAATTCAAAAAGACCGCGCGATGAGAGTGGGGGTGGGGAGGTTTACAAGGTGCCGCTAGAGGGCACTCGAGTCAAAAACAACGATCGGGTGTTGTTTACAGGCCCAGACAAACTTCAAATGTCGTCAGGAAAGTGTAAATACGATGCTGATGCATTTTGTTTCATATGTGGTCAATTTATTATAATTCGTGACGTGAAATACGAATAAAAGACATCTCATGTTCTCTCTGAAGCCTATGAAGCATATTTTGACTTTTCTGTTTGGAATCAAGACAAGCCATGGGCTCCACATGTTGCTTGTAGTCCTTGTGAATGATATCGTTTAATCAGTCTCCTAAACACAGAAGCAAACTTTTTCATGCCATATATTTTTTTTTTTTGGATTAATTAGGATCTAAGCTATCGATATTTTATGCTTTGCAGTCAAAGTCAAATTTGGTGTTGACCCGTGTTATCAGACGGTAGCGAACATATTCAATGCAAGTGAATTTATTTAATGTTTCATCTAATTCTAAACGCGACTTATATTGTAGCTGAATGTTTCCAAAATCAGAAAGATCATGAATGAAGAGGATGGCAAAGAAATTCCTTATTCTATTGGGAGACCCAAAAAAGTGGTGGCATTTGATAATTTTATTTCAGGGTGAACGAATGTGAAAAGTTACTACAGGAATTTCGATTAATGTCATCGTAGAATAATAAATAGAAACAGAAAATAACTTTTTCTTATTTTTCATTTGATTTGTCCGATACATTGTAAATGTCCTAAGGGATCGATAAATATATAATTATTATTATTATATAAAAGTATTAAAAATAAACAGACCATAGACTAATCCTTTATTTGCCTATGAAACAGACGTATACATACGAGCCAGTTATCGTGTTGATTGTTAATTCATGAGAAATTTTTGTTCAAAGGTGAAGTTCCTCTTGCCTTGAAACTTCCCTTGAATCTTTTGACTTCCATTGATGCAAGATGATTTTTGTTGAAAAGTTTAACATTCTTGTGATTATCCGTTAATTCCTTCAAGAAATACCCATTTGTAACCACTGCATCATAGGCATTTCATCTGCGGGTTAATTTTTTCGAAATCCACAACTGATGTAGCGTATTAAACCCTCATCCAAAGAAGAAAACATTAACAACCACATTAACTCTCCTCAAGCTGCTGCATATTACATATGCGTCAATAATTCAATTTTCTTCCATAGCAAAAATAAATATATTCACAAACTGATCTCTTGAATTTTCCATGCAAATAACTAGATTTGGTATACCTTCAATCAGTTTGTATAAACTTCAATTATGTTAGTCACATATTTTTCACTTCATATGTTTTGAAGTTATTCGACATTGTGATGAAATACATAATTACTGAGACTTTTACGTATAACGGACAACATAGCGCGGATTTAAAACCCAAAAATGTTTTGACAAGCATCATAATCCCACATTTTCATATTTGAATGTGTCAAATTTCCATGGCCAACCGAGTGCTAGAATAAAAGTGAATGGAGTATAAAATATCCATTTGAGCATTCCTTTGACGTCGATGTGACATTACACAATCGATCAACAACTTAAGGGCTCTTTGAAGTTTATGGGACAATTTGAATTCATTATGAAAGTGGCCAAAGGCCGACTAGTGTCATTATTAGTAGAACGGAAGAAGGCTTTACATTCAAAGTAACTTTAATGTATTAATGTGCTTAAAAGTCAGAACTATTTACCAAAGTAGATTTTGCTAAATTTTTGTTATAAGCTAATGACAAAGAATATTTAATGGCTAAGGTAGCATTGATTTTATTGGAATAACAGGAGCTTGCAGAAAGGCAGAGTTCAACATTAACTAACTATTATAACATTAAAACTATTTGAAAATGTTATAAAGGGGAATTAATTCAAACAATTGCAATGATCGTGTTATTGATATTCATAATAATCAATTTATAATTTATGTTATCTTGTGTTTTTATGTCCTAATTGTGAAATCCATTTTTCGTTCCCAATTGCATAATATTTTAAATGTGCAACTAGTTACAATAAGAAGTTTCATAACGCCAATCAGTTCTAAAAAGTGTCACTTTATATGTTTCTGAAACCGGCTGTGAGTATGCTGTCCCAACTCTTGATTCTCAAACATAAAGTGTAATGAAAGTTGAACTTACGATTTCATAATTATTCAAAAATTTATTACTCTTCAGCCATACATAAAGTAAAAAGCATATGGTTAATGGTTTATGTTGAAATGAAATATGAAACATTTGGAATTTGTTTAGGATAATTTCTTTAAATGATCTATAGGATGGAATGAATACATCCTGTTAATTGAATTTGAATTTCGTATTTTCACGAAAATTGCTTCGGTCTAAAATCGAGATAAATTGGTGCCGCATGTAGTGTAAAAAAATAAATGCCAGTCAATGGCTGTACTGAATTCGTATTCATTGGATGTGTCGGTAAATTGAATCGGAATATTCTGACAAGGTTCTATATGGACGAGTGTACTTTAATGGAATCTCTCTATAGAAATCGTTTCTCGTCTTTCTTCTCTATATTTCAAAATCACGTGCTTCGACGATTCATTGCACTATGCATAGATTCAACGCATTTCACTCATCCCCTTCTGGTACTGGATCATAAATTATCCATATTCACCTGTATAGCTTTAAAGTAATTATATGACCACTCAACATAGGAAGTTTGTCTTGCAGCCCGAACTGTAACTGAGAAGTTCGGCGTTAAGTATATTGAGCAGCTTGCTTTTTGTGTTTTTTGTGTTTCTTTGACTTGTATACAGTGTGAGTCTTTGACTCGTACAGATATTTCATTAGTATATTCCTGAGGTCAAATAAATACTTTTTTTCCGATTTGGCCCCGATAAGAAGATTAGCCATTTTAAATTTTCATGCTGAGCTGTGCCACCCCTGGAAAAACAAGATAACTTTCAAAGTAACTAGCTAAATCTGTGAAATCTTTTGAGAGAGTGTTGTGTTCAGCCAAAGTACCCAATGTTTCAAAATTCACAGATGCTTTTTTGATTTTGGAAAATCAAATTACGTACTGGAGAACGGCGCATTATACGAGAAAATATGAAGAATACTTTTATTTTACAAAACGTTCAAACATTCTTGAGATAACTTTCAACTTAGTTTTAAGAGTTGGGTTCTTTGAATTTTTGGTATTTTCATATTACTGTAACGTTTTCTTCGCTTGATTAAAACGTCTAACTGATTAAAATTATTTATTTACACTTAATACACTTATAACTCACAAACTAACTATGACACAACTATTTATTTCCACTCGTATTTATTTCCACTAGTCGCTTGCACTGTGAACTATAACTGTACTTGTACTTGTCTACCTGCTCCTCCGCTGGGCTTATATAGGCGCCGGAAACATTCAGGTACCTTCGCGGTTGTTCGAGAACCTCGCGACCGCTCTGGTTCTCGAAAGGTCCGACCGCAAGGGCCGGACTGGTTACATTACTTACCTAATGGTCATAATGAAAAAACTATAATAGAATACGTGGGTGATACCTTGTGTTCGAGAAAGATTAATCAAATAAATGAAAAATTATGTTCCGAAATTCATTTCATTCGATTAAATTGTTTGTGAAAACTGAAAATATTATTTTTTTATGGTTTTTCAACACCCTGAATTTTTAAACCGAGCCGATGCGGAATAAATGGTAAAGGATAAAAGGGTTTCTTTTGACCTCAGGAATCTACTGTTGAAATATTCATACGAGTCAAAGACTCACCCTGTATACATATATTTCAACAGAAGATTCTTGAGGTCGAGAAAAACACTGTTTTTTCAATTCGGTTGGGTTGAAGAAATACAGGCTTTTGTAAATCATTGGATAAATATTATTTTTAATAAGTTTCATCCGAGATTATATCTCAAAAACGATTATACCGAATGAAATGATTTTCGGAATATAATTTCTCATTTATTTGATGAATCTCCTCCGAACACCAAATTTCACCCACAACTTCCATTTTCTATATTATACCCATTACCTCCGATGAAAATACCGGAAATGCAAAGAAAACTATTAAAATTGAGTTGGACACTCACCATTAAGTATTCTTTAATTGAGGAAAATAAAGGTATTCTTCATATTTTCTCGTAAAATGCGACATTTTGAAGTATTTAATACTCAAAAGTAGGGAAATATCTTTGAAATTCGAAAAATTATTTAGGTACTTTGGCTCAACGCAACTCTGTTTAAAAAATTCCACAGAATCAAACTTAAAAGGTAACACAACACATTACAGTAAGTAGTGTCATAGATTCAACTTGTTCGTCTGATGTTGGTTTTGTTGACACTATGGCAAAAGAATACTTTGTTCCTTAGTAACTTTTGAACGTTCTCAGAATATATCATATATCATTTATTGATTTATATGAAAGTTAAAAGTAAAACAAACAACAATAATAAATGATTACATATTGATATTGGAGAAGAATATCAGAGCTTATAAAGGTCGTTGCAAGCTGAATTCGTTATTTAATTGAATTGTTATCTATCTAAATCAAGGGAAGAATATACAATAGATATCGCCAACTAAATTGCGGTAACTCATTTATTGTATTATAATTGTTAGTACTTAATTTACCGAATGATATTTAAAAACTGAGATCAGGCTTGTTTTTCTAATATAGTAGCTTATTTTCAAGGTCAACTTGTCATATTTAATGCTTGGAAAAACTTGTGACAGGTTTCCAGAAGTGTCATAGCTCATTATGAAAATTCATAATGGCTACATATTTTTATCTAGACCGAATCGGGAAGAATGGTAAAAAAAGTCTTTCTTTTGATTTCAGAATATCTTGTCAAAATATGAACAAGTTAAAGACTCACTCTATACTTGGTGTACTACTAGAGTTGCGGGGGAAGAATCCTTGTAGTAAAACTTTCATATTTGGTGAAGAAATATGAGGACAAATATGCCCTTTCAAAAAATGAGTTCATCTGCTCAAAAATTGTTTCAATGGTTCTTTTTCAACCCTAGCTTCCAAAGTATTTGAAGTTCAAATTCAAAACAACATTCTCTTAAACCTTGGAGTATCTGGTGCTCTTGGCCACTCTTTCCACTACTGGAAAGTGTAATAAATTGTGACTCATTTAGTGACTTTTTTGTCTGCACAGGGTGCTCTATATTCGATGGCATTTGATGGCTGCTCCGTAACCGTTAGAGCTAGGAAAAAATGGGGCTCGATTTTCGAGCTCGAAAACTTTCAGAGTTATCGAAAAAATTTGAAATGAAAGAAACATTTCGAACTACATTATTATTCTGTGACTTTCAAGAATCACAGAATAAACCTATACATAATTTAAACATTTCAGGAATTGTATCTAATAGAGCGATCGAAGAATATCAAATATGAATAACAATATCTTGGAATTATTACTCTGTTTCTTTAATATGCACTTACGGCCGTTTTCAATAAACCTATCTATCCATCGTTTCACTTACTGTCTACTGACGATTGGTAACCATTCTAAAATATATCTACAGATAGATCATAGAAACGAAGTCACATGCATTCTCTATCTTCAGTAACTGAAACAATGGATAGATAGGATTATTGAAAACGGCCGTTACTCATATATCTATTATACCAATATTGATAACACGCGTTCTAGACTACGACAAAAAATGAAGCCAAATCGTTGGGAGGAATCCACTTGTACGCATGCGCGAATTAGAAGTTCGAAAATGACAATCGAGATATTGGTTAGGTTCTTTTCATATTTGACGTTGAATGATTGAATGAATTCGAATGATGATTTATTTCAAATTGTTGTACAAATTTTGAGAAGAATTTTATGTGAGGCGAAAGTTAATGAATATTAAATTCATCGAGTATGTATCCGTTTTTTTCAACTTTCAGATGAATCAACGAAAAGAGATCAAACCAAATAAGTGCATAAAAACTATTCAACCAATATTATTATGATTTGTGAAATAATAATTAAGTGCCGAAAAGGAAGGGTATTGTCCATACTCAGTAAACTCAAGAGTGACATAATAGCAAGTGCGTTTTATATTACTGTTTCATACCAGTTTCAATTATTGCGTGTACGTGTAAACATCATACTTATCTCACCTCTTGAATTTTCCCTCTTGTAAATCTACTCAATACATACTCAATAAAAAATATTTTTGGGTCAACATTTAATGTAATATGTAGTAATATTATATATAAAAGTACAGAGTGCTCATTGAAAGAGCCATGCTTCAATAGAATCAATACAATAAATCAATTTGGCAATAAGAATATTCAGAAGATGAGAAACTGGTAGATATTAGTAACTACAGTTGAGCTTTATAGATATAGATGTCGATTTAGATGTTTCACTATTTCAGTGCCGAAAAAAACAATCATAAATTGAACTAGAATTATTACCTCAACTCCCAACTGAATTTCAAGACAATAACAGACTTATCTAGATACAATGCAGATAATATACAACAATGAACAACCTAGAAAAATGTATTCACATTCCTACAATTTTGTAGATTCAACATAACTTTTGTTAATCTCCGCACATTTCACATGTTTTTCACATTTCTGTGAAAAACACATAATATTTCACTTTTGTTATGAATTCGAGCGTCTAGTGCTGCAAAATGATGAAATTTCATGAATTTTGACTTCTAATTATTAGAAATCAACGATGAAATACAAATTACTACGTAATGCAAACCTGAGTTTGAACCTGATTCAAATTATTATCAATATATTGTAAGGTTAAGGTCGAAAATATTCGAATGGTTGTGAAGTAAAATCATTTCATTCCTGTCAGTTCATAAATCGATGTATCAGAAAGAGACAGAGCTAATCAGGTATTTTTATTCTTAATATTTCTGCACATGCGCAGAAGTCGATTCCGGCCACGGGCTGACTTCAATTTTCGAAGTCCCATTATCGATATAGAATATAATAGATATATGCCGTTACTGAAGATAGAAAAACCATAGAAACCTATAGAAATATTTTAGAATGGTTACCAATGGCTACCAATCGTCAGTAAATGAAAGGATGGATAGATAGGTTTATTGAAAACGGTCGTTAATGTGCACCAATTTTATACCAATGAAATTTTCAGATCTTCCGGAATGCTTGTGTGACATCAAAATATGCGCCCGTACTGCACTAGGTTTACCAATAGAAAACGCTATAATAAACTGTTTTTGGGATTGTTAATATTTCATCAGAAATTCATGATATAATGACGAAATTATTTAGGTAGTTTCCCAAAGAAATAGGATATACAAGCTCTTTTCTCTTATTTCAAGTTTCCTCTAAAAACTCCGGAAGTTTCTATTTCAGGTTGATATCTCGAGGGTTGATTATATTTCGATTTGTCCAACTTGATGTTTTTTTCATAAATAACCAGAACTTTGGATCCAAATAGCAAACAGTGTCATAACTTTACATAATAAAAAAATTATTGATCTGGAATATATGAAATAAACAAAGGATTTATACGTAAAAAAATAAAAAAAACCACTATATCACTGAAGTGGCGGACGGAAAAAAATCTTTGATTATGCCATTGCATTCTACATGAAAAAGTATGAATTTTTTTCGATATTATTAAAACTTTACGAAATAGAGGCGGCGCCCATTCAAATAGCCGAAAATAAGATTATACGTAAGTGAAAACACTCACCTATAATTTCAAAACAGAAGAGGATAGAGGAGTTGAAAATGAGTCATCCATTTGTCCCTAGCTTTTACGTTATAGAGCTGCCATAAATGCCATCGAATTTTGCCCACCCTGTACAGTAAGTCTGGTTATTCAAACTTCCCAAAAATTATGATGAAATGATGAAGAACCGGATACCTTCAAGTCCCAAATTCTCAGAAAATTCTTCCCTCGAATGTTCAAACCTTTTTCTAGAATATTGTGTATCATAATAGTTTTCAAGAACCGAAAATATAGGCATAGCCCTGGTTTTTCCAAATTGTCAATATTTTTAACACATTGTAGGATTTTCAGTCCGAAAATAAGTTGTAAAATATTTTAACATTTTTTCAGAATGAGTTGTTTGTAGGTACCAAAAATATGGGTATATCCCAGGTTTTTTCAACTTCGAAATTGTCTGAACGTAAAAAGTAACTTTGTAGCATTTTGGTCCAGGAATCTCTAAAAAGTCACGTTCGGATATTTTACAGCGCTGTTAAAAAGGACACAATGTTGTGCTGTAAAAGATCTGACTGACCCATAAACGTGTCTACTTGAAGAGCTTTCGACTGCCGCAGCCGCTAAACTGTCATTTATTATTTACAATCGTTCAAGCGTTACCCAAAACGGCAAAAGATGAATAGAAGGGCAAAACTGAATAGTGACATTGAGTATTTACCCCCAATGAATTGAATACTCAATTAAAGTGCTTATGTATATTTACAACATTCATTGACCAGAGAAGAAAAACTAACCCAAGTGGATAAAGAGAAACGCATACAATTCAAACTATTTGTGTTGGAACAGGTTAATTTTTATTTTCAACAATACAACTTTTCATGTATGATGGGGGAGTTTGTCATGTCATTCACACTCTACGGAGGGGTGCAAGGTAGTCGAGTATTTTCATATAGCAACCCTAACTTTTTTTTCGGAAATAGAGACCTTTGAGGCTGAGGATTATTTGGTAATTGATGAAGTTTTTTATCGAACCTATTTTTAGTTTAGGGATTACTTCTTGAACCTTATTGAATTCGATTTTTACTCTTTATGTATTTTGAGATCAATAACTCTTTTAGTAAATGATGTTTTGGAATTGTCAAAGAAAACATATGTTTTTCGTAAGGTAGCATGTGATCAATTATCTGAAATACAGGGTGGGCAAAATTGGTTGTCTACTGAAGGGACATCGAGAACTATAGCAGCTAGATGAGAACGGATGACACATTGACACAAACTCGAGCTCCAGCCTAAGGGTCACAGATTTTGAGTTATGAACGAAAATTGAGAAATTGTCATTTTCAATGAAGCTGAATAACTCGCTTATTTGAACTCGTATTCGAAATCCGTTGTTACGTTCTACAGACACGTTTTTATGAGGAATTCGAATATGATATTCATAAAGTTTTTTGATCCAGGCATTTTCGAGATACGATTTCTGATTTTTCAAAGGTAAACTATAGTTGAAAGTTCTCTCATTCTGCTGCAATTTTTTTGCTGATTTAAAAAAATGTATCATATATCGCTATTCACCTGAATGATACACGAGAAAAAAATTCAATACTTTTTCCTGCTTTTCGATTCTCTGTTGAATTATAAGTAGGCTGGCTTACCATAGCAACTGTTAAATATGCATTATATTTTGTGAACCTGAGCCTCTATGATTGGAATCACGGATTGCTGAATAAATATTTCGATCATTAATTTGCCATCGTTTGTTCTCGCGATGTTTGGCGTGCTTATCTTACGATAGTTCACTATTCGAGCCCTACCGTTGACAGAAATGCCTATTTTTCATCATCTCACTTTTATAAAAATTATTATTCGTATTTTATTTATATTACTGACTCTTTAAGTTTCTTTCATAAAAAGAAAAACTATAATTGAATTAATTTTCTTCTTCATTAATAATCAGACGAAAGTCTTTTATTCTCTTTTGAAGGATATCGATCTCGATATCGATATATTAAAGAAATAATTATTCGAGAGTCGGTGATTCGTACCACAGAAGGTTGAGCTCAGATAGAATTATGTGGAGTTCACGAACCATAATGTATTTTCAACGGTCGCTATGGTTACGCCAGCTTACTGCAAATTCAACAGTGAATCGATAAACAGGAAAAAGTATTGATTTTTTTTTCTCACGGTATATATGTTACGGGCAATGTAATTATTTAGGTCAGTATTCATAATGCTTGGTTATTATGAATAATGACCATTAAAATTGGGCAATTTGATAAATTCGAATTACTTTACGATAATTTCTCACATTGCCCGGTCATTATAAATACCACTATTATTTCTTTGGGCACTTTGATTAAGTGTCAGCTAATGAAGAACAGAGCTCATCCACAGCCCTTTTAAGGGTTAAGAGGGCCGTGGCTCATCTTAATGGCATCAACTGTAACTCCGTACAAGGCCATGTCTGGGACAAAGTTAAAAGTTGGTATAAAAAGTTTTTTAACCACAGACGTTCTGCATAATATAAATTGTGAAGAGGACTCAGAAATTTTAGTAGAAGATCAGATCAATTTACAGTCTGTAGACGAAGGTCTACTGCAAAATAAACCACAGCGTAGCGAAGCTACCAGGTCCAAGTCATCATGATGAGGAGGAACTACGGCACGAAACACGGAATTCTAAATCAACTTTATGCCCGGAACCAATTTACAATTTGTAATGAGAAGTTTATATATGGCGAAGATATTCCACAGACAGAGATTTCACTATGAGAATGTGCAAGATTGTCATCCAAGAAAGAGGGCCAAAGCTATAGTCGATGTGGCTGTAAAGGTAGCTGCAAATCCGGTAAGTGCAAGTGTCGTAAAAAAAAGTTATGTAACTCCAAATGCCACCAAAGTAGAAGATGCTCTAATAAATACACCCTCTATGTAGGTATTGCTACATATTGACATTTTGTGTAAATATAAATTTATAAGTACGTACATATCTAATACATTATTTTTATTTGGACTTAAGTTTTGTTTGTACCTACTTATTTCATCGCCACCGGTTTGTTTGTCACCATGTGAAATTTGTTATTTTTTGTTACTTTGTCAGTTAGGTATGTAAAAATTTGTTTTTTTATAAGAAATATGAATAAAAATTATTTTTAAATTGCCCACTTGACTTTCAGCATTATACATAATGACCGGGCACTATAATATTTGGAACATAATTTATCATTTTGTCATATCCATTTGGGCACTTTTTAAATTGCCCGGGCATTATGAACAATGCCCAATTATTTACATTGCCCGTAACATATACATATGATACATTTTTGAAATCAGCAAAAAAAATGCAGAAAGATGAAAGATCTTTCAACAATAGTTTACATTTGAAAAATCAGAAATCCCTGTAGTATTTCGAATACGAGTTCAAATGAGCGAGTTATTCAGCTTCATTGAAAATGACAAATTCAGAAAATTGCAAGTTTAAATTTGCAAAGATTTCATGCCTGTAACAGAAAAAGGTGGAAGAAAACCACATCAATGACCAAGTCATCCGCAACAACAAAGTGTTCCTCCATTTCTGGTACACAAAATTGGGATTGTCATTAAAAAAAAATAACTACCCTTTGTAGAGGATGCATGGAAGTGGCGTTATTAAAAATTGAAATAGAACTATTCGAGAATTTTACGACAAAATAGTATATTATGAAAATATGAAAATTGTGAGTTACTTTTTACTCACTCTGTACAAAATATCAAGTAGAAAAATTCCACAACCAACATCGAAATACATACATTATTTCGAACGCTTATTTTTGAAATGTTCTTGTGATAGATATTCTGAGATGGTATTTTCCTTTGAACTTTGAAATATTCTTTCTACACCATTGAAGCTGTCCACTGACATTTCATTATCTCTAAATACTTCGAATTCTTCTCCTTCTACTTTCCACTCAGGATCAGTCACAGAATACCAAATAAATAGATGAATTCCACTAAATCTGCAAATGAATTGAGTTGCTTATGTTTCATGAACAGATATTTTTAGATTGAAGCTTCGTTCGTTTATGGAGAGGCAAGAATATTGGGGTCTGCAGAATAGATATCCATACCGGTGGTATACTGTGTTATCGGCAATTATCCGAAAGAAAAAGGAATTCATTTAATAGAAATTGAATTTTTATAAAAATTCAATATCATTCAAATGATTCAAAAATTTCATATTTTTCTTTATCATATTTCTACAGGGTGATTCATTGTGAAATGCGCATACAGTTAGGGAAGATAGAGGACATCAAGGTTCCTCTAAATAACCTTTATTTTTCAGGTCCATATTTCTCCATTGCTAGGATACACGATGATTTAGTGATAATCCCCATATTTTCCAATTGACCATAACTTATGATCCACCCTACACATTTTTATAGTAATTGGCTTCGTTCTCAGTTTGAGTTGAGTCGATAAAAATAATAAAAAAAAAACCTTTTCTAGGTCCGGCCTCAATAAAAATCAAATAGTAGCTCTTGAGTCAAAAAACACCCTATATATCAATATTTTGAAATTTTATTACCAAATTTGTAAAGACCATCCGTGGAACTGAATGTTTTCGGTGCTTCTGCATCCAAGTTTTTCAATTTTAGCTCGTGTAAAATCTAGATGTTTCGTTAATGAGGTGGCAGTTCATTGAAAAATAAAAATAAATAAATTGCTTTTCTCAATTGCTACTTTTCTAGATTCATACCATGAAATCATCAATTTTTCTAATTTCACAGATATTTTTCATTTATGAACATCAAATTACTGGAAAACGGCGCATTATACGAGAAAATATGAACACTTTCGTTTTAAAAATCGTCCAAATATTCATTAGATAGCGTCCAAGTTAGTTTTAAGATTGGGTTCTCTGAATGTTTGGTATTTTTATGTTACGTAATGGTCATAATGAGAAAACTGTAAAACTTCGAGTGACCAAATGAGTGAAAAACATTTTTTATGGTTTTTCAACAGTCTGTATCTTTTAAACCGAGCCGATTCGTAAAAAATGTTGAAGAAAAAAAGTGTTTCTTTTGACCTCAAGAATCTACTGTTAAAATATTTGTACGAGTCAAAGATCATTTTGGGATGTCAAAGCTAATGGGTATCATTTAATACATTCAACAATACGTATAAACGGCTCTATTTTATAATTAGGTATCATCAAGAATACATCAGAATAGTTGAGGAATGATCATACCCTTGTTCTAGCTAAAAAAAATGTTAAGATGAAGATTTTGCCACATTCGTTTTGTTTAAACTAAAGCTATGTTTCCTCTAAAATAAGTAACTTTCTCCTTTTTAATTTTTTTTAAATAGAGGTGAAGATCAATTTAAGCCTCAAATGGTGTTTCCAAGTTAGTTATTCACGAGGTTCTTCATCATAAAATTTGTCCAGGATACCGACAAACATACTCTGCAGTTTTTCAATAAGGTTGAGATCTAAAAATTAGGAGAACGAAAAATAATTGATGATTTGAGTTGAAAAAATAAAATTTGGGAAAAACAATTTAATTTTTCAACTTTGTGTCACCTAATTTTCGAAACATCTAGATTTGACTCAAGCTAACAAGTGAAAAAATTTCATGCGGAAACACTACATACATTTGATGTTGCTTATTTTTTCCTGTTCTTCACGGATATGTGAATGAAATTTCAAAATATTGATATACAGGGTGTTGTTTCTACTCGAAACCTACTCAATAAATTTTTCAGAGTTGGACGTGGAATGTTACTTGTTTTATTATGTTAATCGATAGAACTCCTGACAATGAACATATAAAATAAATATCACAGAAATGTTTACTGTAATTACAGTGGTTCATAAGTTATAATCAATTGAAGAAATGGCCGACATCTTAGTTGCAAAGAAT
Source organism: Coccinella septempunctata (assembly GCF_907165205.1). Taxonomy (NCBI): domain Eukaryota; kingdom Metazoa; phylum Arthropoda; class Insecta; order Coleoptera; family Coccinellidae; genus Coccinella; species Coccinella septempunctata. The sequence continues at coordinate 2,762,141 of NC_058190.1, read as the reverse complement.
GGTAGACTCATGAAATAATAGTTATTTAATCAACTACGCATGGGCGCCCGCAGGGGGGGGGCAGGGGGGGCCACGGCCCCCCCTGAGATTCTGATAGACACCGTTAGAGAAATTTTTCTTTCAGTAAAACTAATCGTAGATGATATTTTGCCCCCTCTGAGAAAAATTTCTGCGGGCGCCCATGCAACTACGTTATTAATGAAAGCGATTAATGATTGAGATTAATGTTCGAGAACATTAATCGCTCAATTAATAAACGAGTTGAGGGGTTATGAAGCTTGTCAAAATATTTTTCGGTTTTAAATCAACGCTATGTTGCCCGTTCTACGTAAAAGTTTCTGTTATTACGTATTTTATCACAATATCGAATCTCTTCGGAAAATATGTGACGAACATAATTGAAGTTTATACAAACTGATTGAAGACATACCAAATCCAGTTTTTTGCATGGAAAATACAAGAGATCAGTATAATATCATAATATGCACTAGCTTGAGGAGAGTTAATGTTCGTTATCTTCTTTGGCTGAAGTTTGAATACGTTACGTCAGTTGTTGGTTTCAAAAATATCAACACGAAGATTAAATGCATATTATGCAGTGGTTGGGAATGGGTATCTCCCGAAAGAATTAACAGATAATTACAAGAATGTTAAATTCTTCAACAAAAATCATCTTGCATCAATGTAAGTGAAAGGAAATAAAGAAAGTTTGAAGTCGATATGAACTTCACCTTTGAACAAAAATTTCACATGAATAAACAATTAACAGGACAACTGGCGCGTATTTGTGGATGTTCATCTTAATACATTGATATGATAATAATAATAAGGTATTCATTGGTACCTCAAGACATTTACAATGTATGTAAGTCAAATGAAAAATAGAAAAACCAATTTTCGGGAACTTATTCTGCATTCATCGAAAATCCTGTAGTAAATTTTTCGCAGTAATTCACTCAAACATAAAATTCTCAAATGCCACCACTTTTTGGGTCTCCCAATAGAAGGAAATTCTTTGTCATACTCTTCATTCGCAATCTTTCTGAATGTGGAAATATTCAGCTGAAATATAAGTCGTTTAGATTCAGATGAAACTTCATATTCTCTTACATTGAATATGTTCGCTACCGTCTGACGTATTGTGGATTTCAAAATATCAGGGTATAAGGTATAACTATTTGAATGAGCGGACCTGAATTATAACTAGCACTTCCTGCAACACTGTCTCTTTTTTCAATCACTTTCGGCATTTTCGTAATAAAAATTGATATTAGTTGTGGCAACGGCGTTATGACATTAACGACATTTCATGAGTGCCAACCCAACTTCGTTCTAGTTACAAAAACTTGAGAAAATTATTTCATGGCCAACCGACTGCTAAAATAAATCTGAATGGAGTATAGATATATTGATTACTCTCTAACCATCATAATTTTTCTCCAACCTCCACAATTCATCTCTTCTCAATTCACCCGCTAGGTACTACGAAAATCAATGCTGCAAACAAATAAAATAATTATTTAGGAAGCTGCTGAATACTTCTATGTTCGATTACCCATGACAATAACGCATTAATAGGAAATTAACCAATAAAAGGGTTCATTAACAGCTAATTTCGTGTACGTTAAACAGTGCTATTGAGATCGACGGAAAAGGTTATTTATTATTATATCACATCTACCCTGATTGTATCCGCATTTCCCTATGAATCACCCTGTCTATGTTATTTCTTCGACTACCGAATTCATCAGTGATCCTTGCTGACCAGATATTAAGTTGCGTTTCGACTTACAAGGCCTGCTTCAATGCCAATAAAATTCTTTACACAAGCATTGTATAAATACCATCTGGTCTTTATACAATGACACAAGTAAAGCTGACTCACGTAAATACCCCAAATGATAACCCTATGAGATTATTAGTGGAATTCAAGATATCCAATAATAATACTCACAATATCCGTCTTCTGTGACTGGCTCCTCTAAAATTCCATTAAATTTACTGTAACTCCAACTAACATGGCAAACTGCAGCCCGAACCTGAAAAAATCTTATGCACGTTATGTATCTGCACGGCATAGGTGAAGCAAGTGGAGGAGTATATGGCCTATAGGAAGCTGCCGAGGGAGATGCGACAAAGGATAACAGAATATTTCGAACACCGCTACCAGGGTAAATTTTTCGACGAGGAGTGCATCCTGGGAGAACTCTCCGAAAAACTTCGAGAAGATGTCATCAACTACAACTGCAGATCGTTGGTGGCGTCGGTGCCCTTTTTCGCTAACGCAGATTCTAATTTTGTTTCGGACGTGGTGACAAAATTGAAATATGAAGTCTTCCAGCCAGGTGAGTCTAAAGAAATATTTTCTATTATATTTTCATGTAAGAAAAAGTTTGTGCTGCATATTCAACAATATCGATTAGATTTCGAATATTATAGTATAAATACACCGCGCAAAAAAATCAACGCACATTATGGAAATCTCAAATTTATTCTACAACTGAAGGTGTTCTCAATGATAATTGTTTTTATCAGAATTATGCATGCATATGTTATCCACTTTCAACGGTTTTCTTCAATACAGATGTTTCTTCCCAGCAGGAATAAAAAAAAATTATATTATCAGATTTTGAATGTATTGGCTCCATTCTAAAATCAGTTGTTCTCGATAAATTCTAGTGATCAATAGTTTTTCTTTCGTTTGATTTTCTACACTCGATCGCTATGCAACGCGAAACACGCTACTTGACCCAAGAGGAATGTGCCCAAGCGATAGTTTTGCGAGAAGAAGGGTGGACATACACAAGAATTACAGAAAGGTTTGGAGTTTCCCATACAAGTGTGTCCAGAATGTTGCAACGATTCAGGGAGACAGTTATGAATGTCCGAAGACCAGGACAAGGTAGACCACGGGTAACAAATGCCATTCAAGAACGTTACTCGAGAATTTCTTTGTTGAGACAACTGTTTGCAACCGTTCGCCTCCTTCAAATTCAGCTTGAGCAAACTCATGAGGTGCAAATTAGCACTCAGACAATAAGAAATCGCCTCAGAGAATATGATTTAAGGCCTCGTGTCGCGGCAAGCGGCCCAGCTCTTACCCCAGCCCATCGAAGGGCGCGTTTGGATTTTGCGAGAGAGCATATCCATTGGGAAGAGGCCGATTGGGAAAGAGTTCTCTTCACAGATGAGTCTAGATTCTGCCTCTACCATTGTGATCGACGTTCCCTTGTATACAGACGTCCACATGAAAGATATGCTCAGTGCAATTTCCTGAATACTACTGGTTTCGGGGGAGGATCGATGGTATGGGGTGGAATATCTTTGACTGCTCGCACAGACCTAGTGGTCGTTGATAATGGAGCTATGAATGCTGATAAGTATATAAGGAAGATTCTTGAAGAGCATGTAGTGCCATTTGCCCCATAAATTGGTGAAAATGTGCGACATTTTTATGGACGATAATGCCAGTCTCCAAGTCCAGATCTCAATCGGATTGAGCAGGTTTGAGACAACCTCCATAGGCTGAGGAGTTCAGAAAATCATCAAGCTACTCTTAATGACTTAGGAATCCAACTCGGAGAAATCTGGGAAGGATTAGATCAGAACACTTTAAGATCACTCATTTTGAGTATGAACCTTCGTTGCAGAGCTGTAATTAACGCAAGGGGTGGAAATACCAAGTATTAAATCACTTATCAGCATTTCAGTATTTTGAAAATTGTTCATTTCTCTTCTTTCACATAAGATTCGGTGAAATTCTGAATTTTTCTTCCATGTAATATGTCTTGTTTCGTTCAAAACCTTCCCGAGAGAACATGAAAAATAAGTTATAAAGTCAATGTAGAGTTAACTTTCATTAAAATTGAGATTTTCAGAATGTGCGTTAATTTTTTTGCGCACTGTATATTTTTTCGATAAAGAGTATCACAATTTTCAACATAAAACAATAATTATAGCATGTGTATAAGATACAGTTTTAGCAGAGGTTAGCGTTACGAGGTACCATAAAATTTTTTCGTATGAAACAAGAACTTAGGGAAGTGAATTGTAAAAGATGAAACTGTTTACAAAATAATTAGAACTATTCCATATTGAAGGGCATCTCGAAAATTGATCCTTTCCTGGAAGAAAGGAAAAATCCAGGTAGTCTTCTTCAAGTTAAAAATTTTAAGAAAATTTTATCTGAAATAACCAAAAACAAAAGCAAACAAGGACTCTCCGATTGATTCTGACGGTGTTCACATCGCTCTTCAATTAATCACAGCTTATTACCTTATATTGGGAAATAATTAGTTTAAAAGTGTGCAAAAGTATACGAAATAACAGAAGCACTTCACGAGTGGAAAGTGACAGTGACTACCAGGCATTAAATTCTACTGAAAATCGATTTATTCGATCTCCGATATATTGGTAAACAAACTTTTCCTTATCTCATAAGTGAAACAGATACAGAGATTTGATAACATAACCGGGAACAGGGCGTTTTGTCCGTTCTCGTGCAGGCAACCAACAATACACTATGGTGTATTCGGTTGTGCCTCCTTCCTGATCTCAACAAGTCGACAAATCAAACGCTCTTGAGTACAAGGGCGCTAATCATGCTACCTAATAGTTCTAATAATACAATGTCTACAAACACTGAACAAACCCCAATCTCTCAAAAAACATCATATGTAGCCGCAGCCAAATCAGTTCCCAAAATTAACTTCCCTAAAAAAGAACAAGCCATAGTTATTCACGCCGAAGATAATCTGAAACTTCACGACTATGTCCAAGCAATTGGTGAAATTATCCAGCCGAAAAACATATGTTTCGCTTCAAGAATTTCGAACAACAGAATATGCATATATCTGGCTTCTGTAGAACTTGTTGATCAGCTAATTAAAACCAATCCAACTGTTTTTATAGGAGATTTAAACCTAAATATCAGAAGACTAGTCTCTCCAACCAGAAGAATAGTGATCTCGAATATCTCACCGTGTATTCCCCATGAAATAGTCACCGAAGTTATACAAAATCTTGGACTTAAGCTTGCCTCCCCTGTTTCATTCCTTAAAGCCGGAATTCCTGGAGAAGAGTATTCACATATCCTCAGCTTTCGAAGACAGGTTTACATCTTTCCCCCAAGTGAAAATTATGAGTTACAAATGTCAACACTAATTCAATACGACGGCAATGACAATAGGATATTTCTATCGACCGACAAGATGGAATGCTTCATATGTCGACAAACTGGCCATATAGCATCAAACTGTCCAAACCCACAGGCAGAACAACCTAATAATACCCAACCAATAACACAAACCACAACAAATGAAAAACAGGATCACATTCCACCTTCACTGATACCTCAAGCAAATGAAACACCCGTCCACAAAAGAGGATTATCAGAGATATTATCATCCAGTGATCAGACTAGTCAATCAGAAAGACATACTGAAACTGAATTCATAGAAGATACCCTCATGCCTCCACCGCAGATAGCAACAAAAAGTGCTTCTACTAGTAAAAGAGTTCTGAAGAAACGTAAGATGGATTTATCTGAAGATCACGCTTTAAATGAATCCACCAAAGATGCAATCTTAAGAGCATATCAAGAAGACACACAGAGTTTTCATCTTTCCTACGACAGACTCGTTGCATTTTTAGAGAATTCTTATGGCAGTCCCACTCCCTATACTGAAGCAGAAAAGTTCACATCAGATATAAAATCACTTCTCCAAGATCTGCACAATATTTACCCACACGTAGAAAGATCCACTAAAAACAGAATAACTCGAATTTCAAAAAAAATAAAAGCCAAACTTGTGGACGATTCGATAGAGGTGGGCAGTCTAAATAGCCTTGATACCAATACTGATGACGAACTCTCTGATAATTCCTCACTACGATCTCAAAATTAACAACATAAACCACATTCACACTAATCCAGTGGAATTGTAATGGATTCTACTCACGTCTAGAACGAATCCATCAGTTGATATCTGAAACCTCACCAGATGTTCTTTGCCTACAGGAAACTAACTTCAAACCTGACCAGAACCCAAAACTAAAAAACTATGTGGGTCACCATTTCATGAGAAATACCAATACCAGAGCCAGCGGTGGAGCATCCATATTTGTTTCATCACACCTATACTTCAAAGAACTTTCTCTCAGTACCTCTCTGGAAGCTATTGCTGTCACTACCTGGTATCCCCGAAAACTCACAATCTGTAATGTATATATACCACCAAATTACAACCTCACATATCTGGAACTCTCCAATCTTGTCGATCAGCTGCCAACACCTTTCATTCTGGTAGGTGATTTCAATTCGCACAACACAATATGGGGTTCGGAAAAAACATTCGGCAGAGGAAAGATAATTGAAGATCTGATGATAAACCACGATCTCAACTTACTTAATACTGGGGAAAACACATACTTCGATATATCCACTGGCAAATTTTCTTCAATCGATCTCAGTCTTTGTGACCCAGTCACAACAACTCACTTATTCTGGCATACTCTAGACAGCCTCTACGACAGTAACCACTTCCCCATATCAATAAACGACCAAAACGTACCTCTCACAGAAAGCGTATCTAAGTGGAATATATCAAACGCCAACTGGGAGTCATTTTCGGAAGAGGTGAACATCCAAATGAGAAATACAGATTTTTCTTCAAACATAGATCTGGCCATTAACCAACTCACAAATATCCTGACCTCAGCCGCCGAAAAATATGTCGGAAAATTCACGATAACTCCAGGTAGGAAGATGGTACCTTGGTGGAGCGAATCATGCAAAGAAGCAGTTAAAAAATGCAAATGCGCCCTGAACAGATACCGACGAACCCGAAACCAAGAGGATTTAATAAATTTCAAAAAATGTAGAGCAGTCTCTAAGAGAGTTTTGAAACAGAGTAAGCGTGAATCCTGGATGAAATACGTCAGCACAATCTCCTCGAGCACACCGTCGACCCAAATTTGGAAGAAAATAAAACAAATAAAAGGGCACAACACAAACTACAAAATACCCTCTATACTAGGAGATGACAATGAACCAATCACGAATAACCAAGACATGGCAAATATACTAGCAAAACACTACTACGATAAAACAGTTACTTCAAAAACATCAACACACCTCGAAAATGAAGAACCAAATACAATAAATGATCCTGAAAATTCTATAAACGATTCCTTTACCATACAAGAACTCAATTTGGCATTATTTTCCATGAAGAACACAGCAGCAGGCCCAGACAACATCCCTATGATATTCCTCAAACAACTACATCCAGAAACATTGAACAAACTCCTAGAAATATATAATGACATTTGGAACAATCATCAGTTTCCCACCCAATGGAAGCAATCTCATATTATTCCCATCCGAAAATCAGACAAGTCAGGACCCTCACCTAACACGTTCAGACCAATCTCCTTGACATGTACCTTGTGTAAAATTTTAGAAAAAATGGTTAACCAACGACTTATGTGGCACCTTGAGAAAAATAACCTTCTGTACTCCACACAATCAGGCTTCAGGCAGAAACGTAACACCACGGACAACCTTGTCTTACTACAAACAGAAATCGCGAATGCCTTCGCAAATCAACAAGACCTAATTGCTGCACTTATTGATATAGAAAGTGCATTTGACACCACAAGTCGTGAAAGTATCTTGTCTAAATTAAAAAACATAAACCTTAGTGGCAATATATTCCTTTTTCTGAAGAACTTCCTAACCGACAGAAATTTCAAAGTGAAAGTAAATGGTGTAATGTCAGCTTCTTACACCACCCAAAATGGTATTCCCCAGGGCTCCGTACTAAGCGCCACCCTCTTCTTGTTAGCCATCAATGACATATGCAACGTTATCAAAGCCCCAATAAAACTAGTTCTATATGCTGACGACCTGCTCCTGTTCTGCTCAGGTAAGAACACAAACAGTACGTGCAAACTGTTACAAAATGCTCTTGATGGTATAACTGCTTGGGCGGGAAACATCGGTTTTAACTTCTCCTCATCAAAATCAAAAGTCATTCGCTTTACTAGAAGACATCAAACTGTCCCACCCCACCTTACAATTAACGACCTACCTTTAGAAATAGTTGACCATCTTAAATACCTAGGAATGACCTTAGATCAAAGACTTACCTGGACTCAACATATCAAAAACGTTAAAGGCGAATGCATGAAAAGTATGAACATCCTTCGAACCCTATCTCATCATCACTGGGGATGCGATGAAGAAATCTTGCTGAGAATCTACAGATCAGTAATTCGATCAAAACTGGAATATGGCAACATTCTCTATTCCACGTCATGCAGAACAAATCTGAATCTACTGAACACCGTACCCAATACAGCATTCCGCATCATACTTGGAGCCTTCCGATCAAGCCCATCAGAGAGCCTCCATGTAGAAGCACAAGAAATGCCACTGAACCTTCGTCGACAGCAAACTCTACTTTCGTATGCTTTGAAGGTGTCTGCTATGCCAAACCATCCAGCACATGATCTGATGAAAACATCGAAATACCCAACCACTATAAAACCTATGACGCTACTCTCAATTCCACAGATGGTCCAACAGCACTCAGAGTCCATAAATCTTAACTCACTAGTGCCAATGTTCTACTCGAAACATGCTCCCTGGTCCAGACACCAACCAATGCTAAATACAGTCCTACATAGATACAATAAACAGGAAACTCATGGTGCAATTCTAAAACAACATTTCCTTGAATTGAAAACCAAGGAGAAATTCGATGAGGAATTTTACACCGACGCATCTAAAGATGAACACGGAGTTGCATGCTCGATAGTTAACGAACACAATAACACAGTATCCTACAAACTTCCACCTACCAGCAGCATTCATACTGGTGAACTGTTCGCAATCTACAAGTCTCTATTCAGCACCATGACGCCAGGCCAACATATTGCAATATTCACAGACTCATTATCATCAATTCAGTCGATATCCAACATCTATTCTAATAACCCACTAATACAAAAAATTCAGGAACGATGCCATATACTTAAAACCAACAAAAACATCTCTACGACCATAATTTGGATACCATCTCATGTGGGTATAGAAGGAAACGAAGTTGCAGACCAATCCGCGAAACTGGCACGATCCTCTGATCTTCCCATCACAAACTTTCAGTTGCACTCAGACCTAAAGGCGATAATAAAGTTGAAATCCCTTCGAGACTGGCAAACCAAGTGGAATAGCAGCAATAACAAGCTACATGCAATCCAACCTGAAATCGATTCCCCGCTAAAAATCAGTCTGAATAGAAAGGACAAAATAGTAATTAGGAGACTAAGAATAGCACACACCAGGCTTACACACGGCTACTTAATGTCATCAGAAGAACATCCTATATGCGAATACTGTCGAGAAACTCGTTTAACTGTAGAACACCTTCTATCTCGCTGCCCACATTATGATGAAATCCGTCGTCGAATGGGACTCAAAGAAAATTTAAAGGACAACCTCAACTCAGCAACGCAAATTGAAGCAACATTGAAATTTTTGAAAGAATGCCAATTGTACAACCACATATAATCAATGTATCTAAAATTATTTCCTTTTCAGTAGATACCCATTCTTTGTATACACATTAATGTCTGTTAGAACTCTGTACCATGTGTCAATGGCCTAGTTGCCGAGACACGTTAATTACAAATAAAAAAAAAAAAAAAAAAAAGCAAACAAATATGATATAATAAAATTGGTTTCTATACAGTGCGCGTCAAAATTATGGAGAAAATTCATTTTCTCAGAAGAAAATTATTTGGCAACAAAATCCTGAGACAGGTCAATTTTTGTTTCACTTTTCTCAAATTTGTATGCATTTATGAAGAATTTTTATTGCACCCTGTGCCATCCCCAACAACCCTTTAAATTTTTTGAATGGGGAAAGTGGGTCATGTGGTACTTTTTTTGGCTTGCAGTAATTTTCAAGAATAATTTTTTTTTTTGAAAAATTAGTTAGTTCAAAGAGGTTTTCAGTATGTGCACTTTGTCATGGCTCATTTACTTGATGGTACTTGATGAAATTTGACACCAAATGAAAGTCGATTACAGTTTTGTTCATGCACAACTTTCAACCCCTACGAACCCTTTAATAGAGAAAAAAAGGAGTGACACTGGAAATTTATTTCGACTTTCATTCGGTGACAAATTTCATCAGGTACCATCGGCTCAAAGTAAATGAGCCATGACAAAGTGCACACACTGAAAACCTCTTTGAACTAACTGATTATCAAAAAAAAAATTTCTTGAAAATTTCTGCATGTCTGTAAAGAACATACAAAGACCTTGCCAAGAAAGTACCACATGACCCACTTTCCCTATTCAAAAAATTTGGAGGGTTGATGGGGATGGCACAGGGTGCAATAAAAATTCTTCAAAAATGCAAAAAATTGGGTAAAAGTGGAACAAAAATTGATCTGTTTCAGGATTTTGTTGTCAAATATTTTTATTTCGCGAAAATGAATTTGTTCTATCATTTTAACGCGCGTTTACGGATTCCACCGTTTTCATTTTGAGTTTTTGGTTGAAGAAATATTAATTTCATCTTCGAGTATTCAACTCATTTGAATACTCAAGGATTTTATTCAAAACTTATGCCCAACTAATGGGGATATCGTTCATTCAATATAATCCAGAAATTCGCAAAAAAAAATCTTATTGCGTTCTCTCGATATTTCTAATAGCAAGTTTGCCTGATACAACTTGTATGTCAATTATAGATATCGATTGAAATTCAATCTGGGAGGATTCTGTATTTTCTGAAACATTTTAGGGTTTTCTCTCCCAATCTCTGGAACAAAATCAATCGAAAAATTCAAATAAATGATTTGCTAGTGCGTAAATTCTTGCACTGATTTGTCAGGAGTAAATCAAGTAGAAAAATTGTTGCATGACAATGAACTGAAAAAAAAAACTTTGAAATTATAATTATGTATGGTAAATAGTAAAATTTCGGAGTGTATGTCAGATACCTTCGTTTGGTATTTCTACGACAAAGGTCAATTTTTGAAAATCTTTTGAACTGAAGCTTTTATTTGACATTGATTGTCAATACATAGAAAAAGAAACGTTGATTCATTTAATTTTAAAATTAGCGTAGGACAGTTCCCTCTTCAATTAATATAAATATGATCTATTTCCACCGAACAATTGGCCAAATCATTATTTTGATCCAACAAAATGCAAGTGGACTCTTTAATTTCTCTTTTATGAAGATCTGGTCCTGCCATTAAAATTTTAGTGTTATTTCAATCCATCATGTGGTCTCCTGTATTAGAACAAACATGATCTGTGATCTGTGATCCATTAATTTCTCCATTTTTCATTATTTTTATGTTCGTGTTTTCTTATTTCTAGAGGTCTAGATGTTTGACCTGTATATTTTACCACAAATACAGGGAATGTTAATACAATTTTTTGATTTCTGCTTTTCATTCAAAGGTTTAGTTTTTGTTAGTATAGATCATTTTGTGTTTTAGAAACTGTTCTTATGTTGAATTTGGAATTGATTCTTCAAATTTTTTCTGAAAGGCCATTAAAAAAAAAGGAAAGGAAAGAAAGGAATTACTTCAATAAATCTGGTTGCTCTTGATAGTTTATTGGTTGTTCCAGATCATTATTATGATTTTGTTAGACATTTCTCTTTCTAAATTAAATATAGTTTTTTTCAATCAAATCTGTCGTTCATTTTTTAATGAAGTCAATTTAATTATTTTTAATTTCGTGTGTAGATGAAATCAAATCAGCTCTTTCATAAAGTGTTTTAATAATACCTCTTTTGACACTTACTTGGTGATTGGAATAAAAATTCAAATATCCATTAGTATTTTTCTTTTTTCGTTATACGCTCGTTTCAAAATAATTTGAAAACTTTTTATTGAAACATCCAAAAATGAAATTATCCTGCTCTAATTCCATTGTGAATTTTATTGTATTATCATTTACTTCATTTCTATCATGTAACCAAATTACAAAAATATCATCTGCATATCAATTATAACTGAAGATTGGTTGAGAATTTTTCCACATTGCAGAAAGTCCCACTCAAATTTTAAAATGTCACTTTCGAAGGGATTATTGGAGGATTGAAATTTTAATGGAGCATTAAATTTTAAGGAATTTTTCTGTTTCTGTCATCAAAACCGTTCTAACGAATAAAAAATTAAATTCCAGGTGATATCATTATTAAGGAGGGTACGATTGGCTCAAAGATGTACTTCATCCAGGAAGGTATAGTAGACATTGTGATGTCCAACGGTGAAGTAGCCACTAGCCTGAGCGACGGCTCTTACTTCGGAGAAATCTGCCTTCTGACGAACGCTAGAAGGGTGGCGTCAGTGAGAGCAGAAACTTATTGTAATTTATTTTCGTTATCAGTGGATCACTTTAACGCCGTTCTCGAACAGTATCCATTGATGCGTCGCACTATGGAATCGGTTGCAGCGGAGAGGTCAGTGCGTTGGTTGGTATAACGAAACCTAAGAGGTTTTATTGAATATTGTTTTAGTCATCGCTTTTATATTGTAATGTTGATATATATTTGGGAGTAAACTAGAGCATATGTTCGTTGTTATATGTGTTGCCTCTTCCATCGTTCGTAGTGGCTAGATCTAACGAAATTATACTTGAATTCGTTTCTTTTTCCACTCAGCACAAGACATGTTATAAGAGAAGGAGATGTGCCTTAAAATCATAATAAAATAAAGTTCATTAATACTGAGGCCAAGACCCCACAACACTTGTCGTTATCGAGAAGTTGAATCGAGACCTACTACCCACCACTGTCTATGATCTGTGCTAACCTAACTTTCCTTGAATTGACAGCTGACGTTCGTATAGATTTGCATTTGATAAACGTCAAAAATATAGAATTTCTGAATCTTTCTTCTTCATTTCTGATGAGGCTCCCAAGTCGAGAGTAATTTCTAGGCAAGCTCGTCTTTCATGTGGCATATCTTAAGTCACTCCATATACTTAAGCATCTTCTATGATATTGAAAGCTACGGTTGCCCCTATGGAGAGTAGAGAGAAGGAGAACGATCGACGTACTAAAAATGTGTCCCCGAAAACGGGAAACGTAGGATAGGTGTCGCTGCGATTGCAGCGGGTATCGATAAGGGGTGGGGATGCAAGCGTCAATTTGAACAGCCTTCATTTTATTTTAGGTTATGTGTCATCGTGGTTTTTCTGATGATTTTTCAAATACCTTTCTTCAAATCTATATCAAATATGAGTTCTCTGAATTATATGCAATAAAATACAAGTCGAAATCAATGAATTTCAAAATAAATCACTGATCAAAAAAATTGTACCTACATTTGTTTATCATTGTTTATTGAAAGCAGCTATGTTAGTTGGTTTACCGTAATCTTCAAAATTATATAAATCTGTAGTGAGGAGTAGTACACATCAAGACAACAAAAGGTAGCAATATCAAATGTATCACTTAAATATTAGAGTAGATTCTGTTTCCAATACTCAGCTGAGAACCGATATAAACCATATATCATGTTATGCCAACAAAATTCTTTAAGAATATTTACTTCTGAACCATGTAGTTTTATTGGTTAGATATTCTTATTCAGAAGAGTCAACTTCTCACGAGGGATGACAATTTCGATTTCGTTTATAATGAATCCATCATCTTTTTGATATCTTCATCGCAAAAGTGCTCTTGACACACAATTTGATTCGGAGCCGATTTTTGGGAAAAGGTTTTTTTTTCTAATTTTCTCGCAAAAATGCTCTCGGAAATTTTATCTCTTCTCCTTTTCTTTCCGATGCCAAAACACTCTAACACTAGCGCACGCTTCAACATTTCACCATGATCATATGTTGTTCTCTTATCAAAAATCGAAAATAATAATATTCCTATCATCCGTCACCAGGGAAACAGTTGACTCAGCTAACTTCAATTTGTTTTAATCAAAATTTCGCACTCTCGTAATGGCCAGCGCGCCTGTTGGCAAAAGCATGAACTACTCTATTGGTACATATTTTAGGGGACAAAAAATCTGTGGTCTCAAAGCAGCGATCGTTCTCCTTCTCTCTACTCTCCCTAGTTGCCCCTATAAACACTCCACCATATAGGGCGATTCTTTCATTCGTACAAATATTTTAACTGTATATTTTTCAGGTCAAAAGGAACACTTTTCTCCCCTACCATTTTTTCTAAATCGGCTAGATTTAAAAGATAAAGGCTGTTGAAAAATCATAAAAACTGTTATTTTTGGTTCTATCTTACGAACGTCTTCCAGTTTTCTCATTATGATCATTACGTTTTCGAGTAATTCGATTTTCAAAAATTTAAACGTAGGGGGAGTCCGGTAGACTTGCTCAGGTAGGAGACTTGAACCACCTCAAATATTTCAATTCAAATTTCGCGCTACCGGTATCATAAATAGCTTGCGACATACTCGTAACAGGGCACAACTAGTGGCGGTTCCATTTTAGCCGCCATTAGAACAGTTCGGGAATGAGAGGGTTGAACGTGATTTTGTTGTTAGGAAGAAAGAAATTGAATGGAAGAAAGAAATTGAATAATTTTTGTTTGTTACACTGTATGAATATTTTAATAGGTGCATGGTGTTATTTAGTTTAATTGCTCTCATTGATTAATATTGTTTTACAAACGATGAGCCTTTTTAATAATAATTGTTAAAACTCCAAGAAAACATCTATTAAATAGAATAAAACGGAGTGCGTGAGACTTGACCCATGCTATGGTTGGGAGACATAATCAGTGGTCCAAGTTTCCCGCACTGAGCTTAGATAATAGTTTGCTTCAAAAAAGAAAAATGAATAATAAAAATAAATAAAATAACATCTCGAAAATAAGTGAGAATGACTCTGAAAGAGAAAATGTGTATTTCATACGCTGATACATCTGATGACTAAAACCTTGACATAGACAATCGTTGGTCATTGGAAATTGCTTTCTTTCAATGTTTTTCCTGATCAACAAACTTATGGTCAAGTCTCTCAAGCTCCCTGTTCAACTCTCCCATGGGTTAGGAAGACACGTGACAATATTCGGTTCGTAAAAAAAGAATTGCTGTACTCAAAATGTTCATTTCACCATCTCTCTACTATTATCCATCGATACCTATTTGGGCATGATATCTTCACGCAAAAAAATGAGTTGCTACCATTTACAAAAAATACAACGTAAGTGGCTTCAGAGTGAAAAGGGGTTCAACTCTCCCGGACTTCCCATATGTGTGAAATTTGAAAAATTGGGTACTTTGGCTGAAAACAACCCTGTTCAAAAAATCCACAAATGCTTAGTGTCCCAGATTAAGCTAGTTATTCTGAAGGTAATTTGGTTTTTCCAGAGGTGGCACAGCTCATAAGAAAAACTTAAAATGGCTATATCTTTTTATCAGGGCAGAATAAAGAAAAATTGTATAGAAACAAATGTTTCTTTTGACCTCTAGAATCGAAAGTTGAATTATTTGTACGAGTCAAAGATTCACCCTGTATAGTGGGCCCGCGTAAGGTTTATACCTGGAAAGCCAGGAAACATCTATGAAAAAAATAAATGGAAAAATAATTTTATGTACATTTTTTGATAAAGTTCACCCAAAGAAAAATCGTTGCTTCTCATTTTTCATTTACTTATAAGCTAACTAAACGACTGAAAAATTGAAGTCAAAATATCCCCCAAAAATACTTAAGGGTATGGAACTTGAATAAAACTGTAGTTCATTTGTGAAATCTGAGATTTTTCACCTTAGCTACGTTTCTGAATGACAGTAGATTGTAGATTTTACTTGCCCTTGACTCACATTTTATTTCAGATCAGCGTTATCAACTCTGAACATGAGATGATTCGAAAAAAAGTCAATCAATTAAAACGGTTATTTTTCCACTTAAATTTCTGATGAGTATCATGAACAAACAAGTTATTTCAATAGATTTAGCCTCTACTCATTGTGATTGGTTTCAAGCTCACACTACACTACTTTATGACACGTAGAATATTTCTGAAGCTTATTCAATCTCTTAGTTTGTTGTTGTTGTACCTACTCTCTGGAAAACTATGGATTTGCATAATTTTCTCGAGTACCAGAAATTGATTATAACAGATCCAACACACACTCAGACACATGTAGTTTCCTAAAAGCGATGTAATTAACAAATTCAATAAAACACCCACATTCATACACATACCTCCAGATAACCCTGCACACTGTCATATCATCACATGTACCACCACATGCCATTCTTTCTATTCATACTTTTCCCATTCCACCTGCTTCAGTAATGATTGTTTCATTATGATAGTGTTTGAATTGATAGAGCATAGAATTGCATCCTCAGGATGTTAGCAGTGACCTACATTCAGGATTTCAGCTTTCTAAATTATGAAATATCTTTGCTATGCTTAATTCATTGGATCCGCGTGTTTGGAAATTTTTAGTGGAAAACCGTTAGCATCTCAGAAAGTATCAGGAATAGGGATGGAGAATTACAACAGGAAAATACTCAGCTGGGGATAGAGAAGCGAAAGAAGTTAAAATGAATACGAAAATGGTACTGTGGCTATACACAGGGTTGTACGCCCTATTGTCTCTAGCATGGTGGACAACAACCAAAGAGGTCACCACACGCAACCAGTTGCAGAAACTGCAAAGGCTGGCCTGTGTTGGTGTTATGGGAGCTATGCGCACAGCTCCTACAGCAGTGCTTAAAGCCATACTTGATGTGCCTCTCCTACACCTACATGTGAGGAAATGCAGCTTGCTGGAAGCAATAAAAATATCCCTTAACGGAAATCTCCTACCCGGAAACTGGGTTGGACATATGAGGATATTGAATCAACTGGACTCATACCTCTTGGCAAAACCATCGGATATTAAGCAAATCATCCTAGATTTCGAACCGTCCTTTGAAATGGTCATAGCTGTCCGTCCTAGTGCAATAAGTTTCCCAAATAGTCTGGACAGAAAGGCCACATGGTTTACTGATAGATCGAAATCTGAGAGAGGCATATGAATTGACATATATGGACCTAAACTGAGTGTCTCTAAAACCCTGGGAAGTGAACCCTCTAATTCACAGACCGAGACACTGGCTGTTCACGAATGCGCTCAAGAGTGTCTTATAATGAACCTCAAAAGGGCGCATATCTATATCACTACGGACAGCCATGCTGAGGTCCCTGGAATTACACTGCCAGGGATTTCTGCTGACATGGGAGTGCTGTAATACCGTAAAGCAACTGGCCAAAGGCAATAAAGTGACTCTACGATGGGTACCAGGGCATTTTGGTATTGAAGGAAATGAAAAAGCCGATGAAGTTGCAGAAAAAGCATGAAGGTTTACACCTGCTGAACCTGAGCCTACTGTGGGATTGGAAAAGACAAATATAAGGCGGTCCAACAATGGGAGTTGAACAACAGAATATCCCTCTGGAGAAACACACCTGGACTTACTCAGTCAAAGAAATTCGTGATGATTTCACCGACCTACACCAGAAAACTGCTAAAGCTGTCACAAGCTGATCTTCGGGTGATGGTGGGACTGCTGACAGGGAAAGTCAGCAGATGAGATTTGTGGGCTCTGTGGATCAGGAGCAGAAACAGCTCAACACGTGGTATACAAGTGTACAGAGCTGGCAGGCCTGTAAGAACCATTCATATGGGGAAATCGGTCCTGGATACTCACGAGGTAACGGCCAAGGCTCCTAAGGATGTTGTCGGTTTTATCAACACCATTGACGACCTCCTTGGGTTCCTATGAATGAGTAGGGTAGAGAACAGAAGATTTACATGCTCGCAGGTCCCGGAAGGCTATCCGAGCCACAAAGACCCCGGTTCAAATAATAATAATAAATAAAAACTCAATAAGCATCACCCAAAAGCTCAATAGAACGGACAGAGCTGCCACGACATCTTGGGGGTAGAAAAATTGTTGATTTGTCCAACCGTATGTCCCAGGAAATTGAAGGACTTCGAAGATATTTCCTGAGCAAGGCTGCTTCGTCAGAACTCCATCGAGTAGTTTGCGTTGCTGATAGTTCTACACCGTTAAAGCTACAACAGGACCACTTGGAAACCGTCGAACACTCTTCAGAAAGTAAAATGCAGAAACTGATTGGCAAACCTTTGCATGGGAGGCACCAGAACGAGGTCAACCATGATTACGTCAACATATCTGCGTCGAACTACTGGTTGACTTCCGGAAGGTTGTTTCCTGAGACAGAGAGGGCTTCATGCTCGCCATCCAGGATCAGGTGATTCCAACAAAGAATTACATGAAATATATCACCAAGGATGCCTCAGTGGC
Source organism: Coccinella septempunctata (assembly GCF_907165205.1). Classification (NCBI taxonomy): domain Eukaryota; kingdom Metazoa; phylum Arthropoda; class Insecta; order Coleoptera; family Coccinellidae; genus Coccinella; species Coccinella septempunctata. The sequence goes on along the minus strand of NC_058190.1, from coordinate 2,743,807 downwards.
GGATGAGAGCTGTCGTTATGGATGTGCGACACAAGAAACTATCCAGCACATCACCCGGGGATATCAGAAGTTCGCAGGTACGGAGTACAAAAATAGACATGATGCCGCTGCCAAGATTCTCCACCAAGAATTGGCATTAACACACCAACTCCTAAGTTCGAAAAAGGTTCCTTATTGCAATTACCATCCGGATGCTGTATTGGTAAATGAACATCACAAGGTCTACTGGTATCGTACGGTTCTCACAGACCGAAAAATAACCCACAATAGACCAGACCTCATATTGCTCAATATGGAGCAGGACAGAGCACTATTTATCGACGTGGCGATTCCAAATAATAACAATCTTCTAGATAGGCACACAGAAAAAATTTCAAAATACAGAGATGTCGAGGAACAAACCAGAAGACAGTGGAAGCTGAAAGATATAAAGACCATCCCTACTGTCATTTCGTCTACAGGCCTGATACCGAAGAAACTACCAGATAATTTGAGGAAACTTCAGTTGGACGAAAATATCTATACAGTCATGCAGAAAGCGGTACTGCTCGGAACGGCGAGAACTGTACGCAAGTGCATGGGGAATGCAGAGGAACACCGTCTGCACCGACAGGAAGTGCGGGTGCAGCAGGAATCCAACCTACAGCAGAGAGCCGAGGAGAGACCCGGACCCGACCACCACGAGCCCGAAAACCTGGAAAGGGCTCCAACAGAGGTAAATCCTTTTGATATCTGAGATATCTGGGATAAGTGAATTTTCCTCTGGAGAGAAGTGTGAAAGCCGCAAGGCTAAAATCATAAATAGGGTGTCTTATTTGAATTTTGTAGGCTTTTCTCCTGTAAAAGACAACGTCGCAATATTGAGAATATTTTAGTCAGATAGATCTAAGCTTAAACCCTAGTATCCAAATTCTCAGAACAATTCTATGTTTCGTTCTGGGTAAACGTCTAATAGGCCACCCATCGTGGGACACCTTATGTACAGAGTGAGTAAAACGTAACACACAAAATTCATATCTTCGGTATTTAGTACTTTGAAGAAAATATTTGAACACGAGAATTTTTATTGTTCTTTGCCAGAATGCTGAATTTCATCGACGAACTTGAATACCTTTTGGCAATTTGGTTTGGAAAGAAAAGTCCACAATACAATTGAGTGTCAGATGAAATACTTGAATATTTAATATTTCCTCGATATGTTTCGATTTCTCCAGAAAATCTTCAGCTGTGTAGAAAACAGGCTGGAGGCATTGTTTTGTCACCGTTTGAAAAGAAAATTGTTGTCATTTCACATGTTGATGCTATCTTTTTATTTAATTTTTGGTAAATCATTTTACTATGCTCTATCAACTCAAACAATATGACCCAATATTTCCGTTAAATACTCAACGAAATGCCTTATTTGTTTAGGTTAAACAAAATAGGAAAAAGTCCCAATTTGCTATCAAACCGAGAAGAAGACCTGGGTAGTGAGAGTAAAACGATAAACGCTGTGGTGAACGCTCTCGCTAACGAAGCAGACCATGTCAACGTTTCTGAAGAATCGATGGTCAAACTTCACTCTAGCGAAAGGAGTCTGCAAGAACTTGGACGCACTCTGCACAGGTTTACCTTACCCAGACCAAAGTCTGAAAACAACTTCGCATCTCAGGATATGCCCTTGACGAGAGGAAGCCAGAACAATGGGAGGCCCTCGTTCCACAAGTCAGATACTTTTCAGAAGGAGTCGTCGTTTCAATGACGTCACTCTACGCACTAGTGCTATCTGGTGACAAGCTGATTGGGCTAGACGCCCTTACCGACTTCAAATTAGCTGATTGTGTTTGTATTACGAACGAAAAAATCACGATGGGGCAATTTTTCCCATCGCCACACTGCTTAACAGTTGTCTGCCCATTATGTCAATGAATCAGAACCTTTCCAATGATCTCACCTATTTTTGAAAATATCTTAGACTTGTTCAGGCACATATTCAAGACCTCATTATAAATTTCTCACTATCGTTTCAAATATATAAAAAAAAAACGTGACAGGAAATCCAGATTCAATTTTTACTGGAAATATCGACGACCAAATGATAAAAATTAAGGACACAATAAAACAACAACTAGATGAACATATTGGGATAGAAGTTTCGAGAGCATGTTATTTTTAAACAATGACTATATTCAGAAATTGTGAATAAAGATTTAAAATACAAGGTGTGAATGAATAGTTGTGAAAAAGTGGGTGAATAGTTTGAATTATACAGGATGTTTCTAAATTGATGCGAAAAATTTTGAAGGGTAATTTTGTCAACGAAAATTACAGGGGTTCTTTCATATTTTTTTGTTCAGTACCCCTTCTCCTCCTTGACATGAAAGTCAAAGCGAAATAATCGATATGGTCATAATAGCAACCCTTACATTATTTAGCATCAGGAATTTTTAACGTGCCTGCTTTTTCATATTCAAAAATTCATTTTTATATTTCGAAAATTTGTTGCTTGGAAACAGACCAACGCCGCAGGAGAAAGTTGTTAACAAATTTTTTCGATCATTTATCAATGTTCGAGGGTTTATCGAATGAATTTTTTTTGATAAGTATAGAAAAAAAAACAGAGCAAAAATAATTGATGTAAAGGTACAATTGATAAGAAGACAATTAAAAAAGTTGAATGAAGATTCAGACGTGTTATAGTTTCTATAACTGGTTTATTTATTTATTTAGTTGCTATTACATAAGCGACGAATATACAGTGCGCTTCGAAATTATGGAACAAATTAATTTCCTCAAAAGAAAAATATTTGACAACAAAATCCTGGAACAGGTCAATTTTTCTTTCACTTTTTTCAAATTTGTGTGCATTTTTGAAGGATTTTTGTTGCACCCTGTGCCATCATCATCAACCCTCTAAATTTTCTGAATAGGGAAAGTGGTTTATGTGGTATTTTTTTGGGAAAGTTTTTGTATCTTCTTTACAGGTGTGCAGACATTTTTCAGATAACTTTATTATGAGTGGTTGGAAATAACAACCCCTTTATGATTTTCCTTCAAAAATTGTTTTCGTGGGATAGATTTCCGAAAAATAAAATTCTTGCATGGTTTTCCGTTCAATTCTGGAGAGAAAAAATTCTTGCAAAATTTCGATACAGTCGATACTTTTCTCGGAATAAATAAAAACTTACAAACAGTCCTGATCACTGTTCATTCCATTTCATCGTATAAGTGACAAAAATACATGTTGTTGTTTTCAACCCCTAATAAGAAAGCTATGAGATCTAAAAAGATTGTTTGAGTAAAACTTACTTAACGCATCATATTATGTCTTGTTTTATGACTCAGGGTTATTTAGAACCCGTAAAAAAATTAAAACTGCCAACTCGTCATCTCCTTCCATAGACTGTATCTTGGAAGGGAGGGCGATTTCGAAAAAAATTTATAGGAACTACCCCTGCTTATTTTCATCAGGGAATTATCTCCTCAAGTCCTTCGCATTTGTTTACAGACATCCTGTATACTTTATTTGTTTGGCTCATTCCAATAACACATTTTACCCAAAAAAAAGGTCATCATTGTGTATTTGTGCTCCAAAATGTCTATTAATAATAATAATAACAGGTTTATTTTAACCTCAGCGAAGTCAAGCTAGAAGCTTCTTCACTCAACTATCGGTTTAGGTTCCAGTCGATAAGTTTTCGTCTAAATATAAAACGATTCGTGAAGAAAATATTGGGAAATTGACGAAAAAAAAACTGTCAAATACTTGTGCTATTGTATTATTGCAAAAGTTTGAGTACTGTGTAGAGGATGCGCTAAAAGTCATTTCAGAAATTTCAAGAAAGATGTGTACTCTGATTCATCAGAAATGTTTAATATGCCATCCGTCATTATTTACCATATACCGGGTGGCCCACATAAAACTTTTAACCAAGAGATATCATATTTTCTAGAAGGACATGGACATTTTTGAATTTTGGATTGTGCGTTATTTCAGATACTTTTCTTTAGCGTCATTTCTTTCTACTCATTTATTTCCCTTTATTATTTTCTCTCATTCGAACATTTTTCCAGGTGAAAAATGCTATTAATTCAATTTTTATTTGCACATTTTGATTAAATAATTCATTTTTTATAGTTGACTATGAATAGTTTGTGTGTTGAAGGTTTTCATTATAACCGTTCTGAGCATAAAACAATTCATATCTACACAACGATTCATTTCATGGCAGAAACGTAAAGGAAAAATGTTCCTAGTTTTTTCACGAAGAATAAGAATGTGCAAAAAATGTACTTGACCTCAAAATGACCTCTAAATTTAACTCCAGGGCCACATCAAATATCTACATTCGATTTCCTAAGGGCTAGAAGAAGAATCTAGGCTCTTCACACTTCATATCTCCAGACAATCTGGAAACAAAGTATTCGTAGTTTTTACGAAGAATAAGAATCTGAAAATTCCTTATTCAAAAAATCTACTTGTCCTTGAAATATCCTTAAAGTTTATCATCAAGGTCAAATATGTCTGCATTCGATAAGTCGAATTTTTCTCTTCCCAAGAAGTAATTTCAGTGGATCTTTCAAAATGGATCGTCCTATATTCTAGCAAAAATTCTGGGTTAGACTGTTTTGTGTGGGCTACCCTGTACCTGTACACATTGAAAAATGATTATGAGGTGAATTGAATTTTTTGCGAATTCTCAATTTTGCGAACTTGATATAAAAAAATATTATTATGGGAATTAAATTCGAAAGCCTCCTTGGTAGTGTAGAAGAAAATCAAAATTTTCCAAATGCCGTCCATGCATAGGACATTCCACAATCATCGAACACAACATTCAGAATATTTCTTTCAATTTAATTCGAATTTGATTCCTAATTTCTTCCCCTGGCTTAGAGTGCTTAGGTTAAATCCTGATATTAACATATGCACATCAGCTATGTTGAAGTCAAACCCATGTCACCAAAGGGAATAACTTGCTAAGTTTTTCCGCATATAGACAAAAGGAAGTACTAGTGCGTATTCAAGTGCTTTGCTATTTCAATGAAGCAATATGTGCACGGACACTACAAAGCTGAAATTTTGTGCAATATTAGATTAATATACCTGGATAAGTTAGCTTTAAATACTAGGTGCTCAATGAATTAAAAAAATAGTGAATCTCACCTCATAAACTTGATTTTTAATTCGGTAGTAATTATTTATTATTGATAACAGAACAGGCATTTGTTCTATTTCTGTATCGCTTTTCGTTCGAATAGGTTTCGGCATTTTCGTGAAACGTTCATAACGAACCGTCATGCTGGAATTTGTTATTTACTTATGTCGACTAGCTGAAACAAAATTAGGCCTAAACCACATTTTATAAAAAAATATCTTATCGTTAGTGATTTTAGTGTGTCTACCATATGCAGATTTCTATTAGGAGTTCTTCGGGAGGATTTTCATCCTAGAACACTTTTGCGTATTATAGACCCAAATTTCGAATATAAATAATTTTTCATTAAAAAAAAATTGGACCAATTCGGTGAAAATTACATAAACTTTTTACATTGTATATATTGCATTCAAATGGATGATAAATTTTTCAAATTGATAAAAGCATGAAAATTCAAAAACTTAAGAACGTTCTTAGAAAAAGAATAACGATCACATTTTTACATGAAAATTATTACTGAATTCTCGTATGAAATATGTTCTAGGATGAGTATTTCCTTCATGTTGATCAAAAAATATATCAGAGTATTTCAGTATTTTCTATTTGTGTTTCCTTTTATAACAGACGACTTCATGTCAATTCGTTTAAAAAAAAATTGGTGAATATTGTAATATAATATATCAAAAATAATTACTTATAGGAATTAGCCATGTTTAAAATGTCAATTGAAATTATGATAATGATAATGCTGAGGCGAGGAAGATTATTCATTTTTATATGAGGAAGCGAACAAATTTGTTGCAAAAAATACAATATCAACATTTAAATCAAAACGTACAATATAAGGATGCCATTTAGTAGTATCAACGCACAATTTTGAATGAAGACTGAGAACCACAAAATATGTGACTACCTATACGTGATTGCATTTTGGATTGAATTGTGCCTAGTGCGTGAATTTTTTTCACATCATATGGTTACTGAAGCTCATCAAAAATATTCTGATTTTACACTTGAAATAATTCAGTTGCATTGCTTAAGCGTATTTTTTATTATTAATAGATAGGTGTACTGATCTGAAATAAGATCAGTTTCAAGAAGATTTTCATATAAATATAAACCTACATATCTTTCAAATTGTTCATTTTAGATATCATAGGACACATCTGGGCATGAGTATGACAAAAATTCAGAATTTGCTAAAATGATAGAAAAGTTATGAGGTCCATTTTAATTCAAGCAATGTTTCAATAATCAGATTTGAAAATGAACACGAAAATTTATTTTTTTCCTCAATTGAATGAAATTTTTTTTCGAAAATTCAACAAAAGAAGAGTATTTTGTCGCTTCAAAACTAATTTTGTAGATTTGACTCCTTTAAAATTCACATCAGAATAGAAAAAAGTATCGAAATATGAAGTAGATATAAATATTAAATTATTAATTTATGGAAGTCAAATCAATTTCAGAAGTTTTCAGTTATGGGAGAATTTAATTGCTCAAGATATATATTCAAAGTCTTCACAGAATGAATTAATTTTTAATGAACAGAGACATAATTCATTTTCCTTAGTTCGTCGAATTATTCCCCATTCAATTCATTTTTTTGTGATATCATAAATATATATGAAACAATATAAATTTATCGAAAATGGTTTCAAAGTTCACAGGTAAAAAATAATTCCAAACAAAATGACATTTCGGTTGACTGATATTTTCAGAAAACTCTATTGCAAGTTGTGAATAATTGGACATCCTGATTCACATTTTTACTATTGATCAGTCACGAGAAAAAAAATTATACGTCATTTTGGTAGATGAAAAATAATTCTGCAGCATCCTTTCAATCTACTGAATAAATTAAATAAATCAAAGACAGTTTTTGGCTGCTCTATATTTGAGCTTTGAATGCTTCATTAATGAGACAAAACAAAGAATTAACTCAGCATATATTTCTGCTTTATAGCTGCTGTATAACATTTTCCCATATCCGACCTCTTCAATCATATTGGAACCAAAAAAACTAGAATTGTTTTCAAGTTTCTGGTTAGATAGAATCTTCAGTAACCATATATCATATGTTATTTAAAAAGTTGACCCACTTAGTGAAATATTTCATTCCAAATCTGAGAAAGAGTTTGGACTGACAAAGAAAGATTAATATTATTAATAAAATATACCTCTTATTATTCTAATACAGGACATATTGACATGAAGTCTGTTAAACCTTTTCCCTCCGATTACTTTCTTTGTTTTCAAATTATAACTTTTTCTTCATACTGCGGAGAATTTTAATCTTGTAAAATAATTTGAGAGACTACACTGTTAGCTGTGATCTACAATATGGAGATATAAAGTGACATTAAATATATCATTTGTCTAATCATGTAGAAGGTATGCGTTGAAAGAGCATAGCTCATTCTGTAATTTCTTATTAAGATAAAATATCAGTCTTCAGTTGTGATACATTTCTTGGAGACAGCTTGGTAGTTGTATGAGACCGTAGATATTCTACTGAATTCATTGAAATAGGTTTCGTCTCTTCATGAATCATTCGACTGTAGAATGAGCAAATATCAGAATGCTGCAGATCGAGATAGAAAGTTTTCCGATGCAAAATTGAAAACTTAAACGAATTAGGAGCTGCAAAAGTATTATTTGCCATACGCTCACTATTTGAAGCATGAAGGCAGCCATAAATTGATTCCATCCACACTCAATGCCAACCTTGATTGTGTCTTCTTTGTTTTCCTCTTCAGTTTCCATACTTGACAAAGAAATAATGTTATATTATATGCTTAGGCTTTTGAAACTTATATTCATCAGCAAATATCTTAAAAAATATAATGCAATTTCCATGTACCTGAATTCACATAATCCATTAAAAATCAAAGAAAAATATTCATCTTGTACCTGAAATGGTATTTGATTTAAATGTATGACAATGGTCAAGTGTGGATCAATAATTCAATTTCTGGTTGTTTCTTCTTTTATGCTTGCAACGATCGACTCATCTTCCAAATAATCATCTTCATGTAGGTATGAACGAATTGATTATTATGTTTGGATTCGCACGTTTTAAAAAATTGCTTTCTTGACCATTCCTTCAAGTGATCGTTGGAAGCATAAATTCGAAGCACATTTTATATAGGTGAATCTCTTAGTTAGTTCATATTCTTGTAAATTTCATTTTAACATGTGTAAATACGTAGAAAGTGCCTCTCAGAATACTGGCGCAAATCTGTTAAAATAAGTTTCAAAATCGTTTCTTGTTTTATTTGTTGATAATTTGTTTCCAGTTGGTTAATAAAGCTTAATTTTTGAATATTTTTGACTGAATAAACAACCTCCTACAACACCCAGAAAACGGGCCTCTTGAAATAAATGGCATTGATTTTTCCACCTTTCATTTTCGAGTTGACTTCGAAGAGCTCTCTGGAGTGCAACTCTCTATTGAATCACCAACTGTTTGGTTTTCTAGAATTTTCAAAACAAATTCTATGCACTCCATATCCTAAGACAGTAATAGAACATTCTGATTTTCAGACAGAGTAGCAATTAGGTCATTTTAGGGGGATCTAAACCCTTGCTCATTTTTGAAATAGAGTTTTTGTGCTAGGGTGGAAGCCTTGGCAATGCTGATTATATAAACGAAAATCCCAATTCGATCAGACGAATATAACAGGAGATATCCCATATTGAAAATTGCAATTTTTCAAAAATGCCATTTCCAAGATGAAAATCTACATGTAGAGGATTAAGCTTTCGAAATTGCTCGCAATGGATTTAGCATGTTCGAAAACTTATATACAGGGTGAAAATTTGAAAACTTGCCAGTCCAATTATGTCACGACAAGGATGATTTCAGAGTAAATGCCGGAACAGGTCAATTTTTATTCGGAGGGGGACATGTTTCTAGCAGAATTGTTAGCCAAAATCTCCTCAATCTTAGGTGTAGGAGTTGTCACCCCTAAATTCTTAATAAGGAATAGAGGGTGAGCTATTGGAAGACAATAGTATTATGTATATACTGTCTTTCAATTTGAGGTTTAGCTCACCCTCTCTTTTCTATGAAGAATTTAGAGGTGAGAGCCCCTACACCTAGATTTGAGGAGATTTCGGCTTACAATTTTACTCAAAATATGTCCCCCTCCTATTAAAAATTTACCTGTTCTGGCGTTTTCTTTGAAAACATCCTTATCGAGACAACATGGTTTTCTTGAAGGAAAATCGACTACATATCAGCAATAGCAGAAATCCTCTAAAAAATTACAAATGCTATGGATGAAGGCAAAAAATGCAAGCTCTACTCTTGCGATTTGAGTAAAGCTTTTGATAGCATTGACCACCAACTGTTCTTGAGAAAACTAAAATACTATGGCATAAGGGGGATAGCCTTCGATATGATCTCAAGCTTTCTGGAAAACAGATTTCAACAGGTTCACATTGGAACAGAACGATCAGATTGGGAACGTGTTTTCTGTGGTGTACCCCAGGGGTCGGTCATGGGACCGTTGCTTTTTCTGATCTTCGTGAATGATCTACCAGCAAATGTTGGGCGAGATGAAGTGGTAATGTTTGTGGACGATACAAGCTTCGTAGAGGTTGCAACAAGTAGTGATGAACTGGGGAGTAATGCCAAAGAAAAACTGCTTAAAGCCCAACAATGATTCAGCGCAAATAAAATGAAAATGAACCCAGAAAAAACCCAGTCAATATTTTTCTCAGCAAAATCTAATGAAATAGTCCACCTCAAATTCCTTGGAATCCAGATACAATCCGATTTGAAGTTCTTCTACCATATAACTGAACTGAGAAAAAGATTATCGAGGGCAATTTTCGTTTTGAGGAGAATTAAGCAGATAGCTGGTCAACAGGCTGCAAAAACGTCATACTTTGGAGTTTTCCATTCTGCTCTCTCATATGGTATATTGGCCTGGGGTCGAACGCACGGCATAAACAGCATTTTCATCAAGCAGAAATATGCCGTCCGAATATTATGTGGTGCTAAGAGAACAGAAAGCTGCAAGCCATTGTTCAAGCAAGAACATATTCTTACTCTGACCTCTCTTTACATTATTGCTTGCATCACTTTCGTCCATAAGGATGATTCAGTCAAGAACAACTTCAATCATTCTTATGATACCAGAAATGCGAACATATTCATCATCCCGTATCATAGACTCTCAGCAACACAACTGAGTGTGAATCACCTTGCCAGATGAGTATAAATCTATGAGCAGCAAAAAAATACGGCATTCACTCAAGAAAAAGCTGGTTCAGAAGGCCTACTACAGCATTGAAGAATACTTCGCAGATCCAATAATATATTGATATGTTTGTCCAATTATTTTTTCATGAATTTTTGAATTTCGATAAAGTTCGAAAATTTGAATTTTTCACCATGAAGAGAACTGAAAATCTCATGTTTGAATATAAAATGCGAAAGTATTAGTAGAAAATTCACAAAAAAGTTCAGTGTTTTAATAAGCACTTCAATAACGAAACAATAACAAATGAAAAAAACTAAAATACAGTAAAGAGTACTTAATAAAAATAAAAATAGGGACGAATGAATTGCTGAGTCAACGTTATTTCAAAAGTGGTTCGAAATGAAAACCATTAGCATGTATACATTTCTCTTGCCGAATATTCAAATTGGATACAGCCTTCCGAATCATATCGCCATTATTTCTTAAAATATCGCAACAGTTGATTATTATATGTTCTTCAGCAGTTCTCTTGACTGGCTTTCTTCAGAATATACCGTATCCTTCGATTTTCCCCTCAAAGTGAAATCCGCGTCTGGTGTGGCCACCCAGTATATAAACAAATTATTAGAGTTTTCTTAACCTTTAGTGACTTTTTTAAGGAAATTTATTATTCATTTTCGACCTGCACAAGATGACTAAGTCCTGTTCAGGTAAATAAATTGCAATTTTCGAACTCAATCCAAATTCAAAAATTCATAAAAAAATAATTGTTGATGTGACAACTTTGAGCGATACCAAAAATTGAAGCATAATTTAACCTCTTCCTAAAAAGCGAATCAATTATTAGTAGTTCGAAATACGAAGTGTTTTTTTACCCTGAACACTTTGAATGAAGATTAGTGAGTCCGGCCCTGGAATAATGAAATAATTGAAGTCTTTCTGACTTGACCTTAGCATGTGTCAATAACCTCCCAAGTTTCAGTAATATCCGTCAATGAGTTTGGAATTTATGGTGGTCTAAGTATTTCCATGAAGTTGGAAAATCGTCCTGTAGCTTTCTAGGGAAATCCAGAAATTAATTTTTTATAGTCAATTCGTAATCAGCTAGTCCAACTCTATCTCTGGTATGAGTATGTACAGTTACTCCCCGGACACCCTGTATAGGTACCTACATGGAATTATTTCTTTTTATCATCGGGGAATTTTTTTTTAAAGATTTGTCGCCTCTCATATCTGGCCGCCCTCAGACCCGCCCTATTTGGCCCTAAGGCAAATCCGCCTACTGTAAATAGAGGATATTCTTAACGACGTTTTCCGGATTAACCCGTTCCATATCATTATTACCAAATTAGTTACGAGTCAAGTTCTCGAAAACAGGTATTGTTGATGTTTTGGATACAACTGACAGGTAATAAACAATCTCACAATAGTATACATTGAAGTTGAATACTTACTGTCCGAAGTATATTCAAATAATGGGCTTATCCCTTTCCAAGGTGAAAAGGAACCACAAATTCAATATCCCTTATCAACATCGTTAACACCTCGGAGGAATGTTTATCACCATAAATCACTATTTTTTCCGGCTATGCCTTGTTTAGAACATAATACCAAAGATAATATTCAAAACAAATGGTTTGTTTCTACAACTTTTCAAAATCGCCGATGAATTCTGTTTTTATCTTGATCTTTTATGTATACTCATCCAAAGAGGCTCATTTTGAAGGTAAACATAATTTATAATGACATTGTTTTGGTACGAAGACGTAGAAGAATGGCCATATAATATTTTGAAAATATTTTTTCATAAATTCACTTCAGTACCTATACAGCTAGATGCACAGGGTGTTCTACGACGACATATAGTTCATTTGTCCATACACAGAGGGATTTATGACAGGTTTTGGTTTCGTAATACAATATGTGTTTTTATTTAATGAATACTTAAATTTATTCATATTATGTGAATACTGAATGTGACTGCTATTTATACAGGATATTCTTGGATATTATTCAACTCTTTTTCCATGATGAAATCATAACAACGTTATGACAGTCTTATAGAGGCTGTTTTATGACGGCTTCATTTCTCGATATACCTACAGAATATGACAAACTATCTAGTTTTCCATATGTAGGTACAAAATAGTATTAAAACCGATATGGACATCTAAGATGATCGTCTGTTTTTTCAATGAAGATGTGATTTGAACAAGCTTTATATGTTTCTCATTCTGTGATTATGAATTCCTCAACAGAAAAACGCAGAAAATATGGCCAAGATCATTCTGTATTAAATAAAAACCCCACAGTAATCTTATATGAAATAAAAAGAAAACAAAAGTATAAAAATGTAAAATAATAAAATTGAACTCAAAATGTCAAATTGATCTAAAATTCACAACCAAATTCAAAAATAATTCGGAAACTGATGCATGTATTGAAGCTCTAAGGCCTTAAACCATCCCGAAATATATAAATTAGATAATGAGTAACCAGATGATTTAGCGTCTCTTCTCGTTCCCCGTATTCACAACTAGGGCTTTCAACTTAATTCCATCTGAAAACCATACTATTGAAACGTCCGTGACCTTATAGGATTTAGAATACACCATATTTTCCTGTACATATCAAAGCCAGGAACTCTTTTTGAAGAGTCAGTAACTAATTCTTATTGAAAATAGTGCACGCGTATTTCGTTTAGACTGTCGAATGTCCATTCAATCGAATTAAGAAAATGATTGGATCATACGTGGCTTTAGTCTCGGAAGAGTATTCTCTGGAATATAGGATAGAGTTGGAAATGAATCGAGAAAGGAGTGGAATTTATTTCAAGAATTCATAACTGTAGTATATCTACGAAGTACCTGATCACAACAATTCCTATTTTTCCTGAAACCCCCTTGACAATTTCGTAAAATTTTGAAAGGAACAATCAATAAAGTATAATGGTTGATAAATATACTAGGAGCAGAAGAATTTTTTCCATATTTCGAAATTCCAATCAAAATTGTTAGTATTCAGAATTTTGTTGAGTGATCGCATCCATATTCAGTAAATTCAATAAATGATAACAGGAATTTGAAATTTTTAAAGGTGTATACTTTAATTCTAAGACATCTACAACTTTGCCAACGTTTCGGACGTTATTTGTCCTTTCTCAAAGCTGCAATGATACAAATATATTACGGTACTCATCTAGACGAACAGACCTAACTCTCACCTCGGTATAACTCTTGAAAAATATTCTATCTAGAATGAATTTTTATTTTGTATTTTCGATCAAAGGTTAATTGTTCATTGTTTATCTCATCTGTTCTATGTCAGTAACAATAATCAGTGAGCTGGTAAATCTGTTCTTTCCCAACACGTGGTGATAATAGCAGTTCACAACATATTTACAAAATCTATACTAAACATAACATTTTAAAAAACAACAAAAGTTGATTAAACATAAAATTTGATTGATATCATGAATTGAAAATAATGCAAGTTAAAAATTGCAGGCTGAAAGTATCACAGGAATGAAATGGTAAAAAGATGGTAAAAACATCTACGGTTTATTTTCGAATGAACTCCCCTCTAAGTAACCCTATCATTTCCTAATATTAAGCTGTTATATATGTCAAAAATGCTGACATCTTCAAAATTGAACTTGTGTCCTTTCATGTGCGTATGTGCTGTTAGTGCTGTCTTGAGCAGCCTTGAGAAAGGACAAATTGGTGTAGCAGGGGGAAAATCTGCAAATCAGACGAACCACCCTCTTCTGAGGGGGAACAAGTGTGGGGTTTCTCACTCTTCTGAGCTCGAGACCCACTAAAAACCCTTAACTGCTTCTTGAATTTTGGTTCCGGGCATTTGCCTATAAACCGTTCATCTCTTAGTCGGTTTTCTTCTCGCACACTATCGTGCTGGGATTTATGTGTTTATCCTCTATTGGATTAACACTTTATTGGATTTTTCAATAAGTTTCTGTTGTTATTTTAATCTCATTTTAATTGATCACTTGGTCTCCTTCGGTAAATTCGCATTCTCCTCTTGTCTTCCTCTGGGTCGTAGTCCACTTGTGTCCTGAGTTCTTGATTCGGATGGTTTTTCACTGTTTCGAATAATTTCTCTGCTTTTCTGTTCATGAATTCCGTTATAGTTTCCCATTTTAGGTCCCTATAAATCTGTCTATGTCTGACAAACCAAGGTGCAACTATTGCACATGGAAGCAGCTTGTTTTCAGTGGCCTGAATTTTTTGATGTAGCTCTTTGCCGCGAAGCCCCAGGCAACTGATCCATAAGGCAGTTGAGGCCTAGCAACGGCTTTGATTATCTTCAATTTTGTCTCTTCTTTCGACATGTGGCTTCTTCTTCCTATTAAAGGGTGGAGTCTATTCATCACTGCTTTCGTTTTGTAGATTGCTTGTTTGATATGAATTTTCCAAGTAAGTCCTTTGTCAAGCGTTATTCCTAAATATTTGGCTTCATTTTTCCAGCCGATTTCTTCGCCGTCAACTCCTAGATTCGTTGTGGGTCGCAGTCTACTCTTCTGTAATAAGATTGCTTGGCTCTTTTGTCCATTGAGTTTGATTTTCCCCTTTATGCACCAGTCATTTGTTTCGTCAATCGTTTCTTGTAGAACTCGTTCTATTACTCCTGGGTTGCGGTGTCGAGTTGCTATGCCTGCAGCATATAACGTTAGCATGGTTCTTGGATTCTTCGGAATATCGTGAATGTATATGTTGTACAGAAGTGGCCCAAGCACTGGCCCTTGGGGTACTCCAGCCTCTAAATCTCTTGTTGTGGAGCATTCTCCTTCCACTTTCACGAAAAATCTTTTATTTTTGAGATAATTCCGGATCAACTTGCATATTTTGATCGAATATCCAGCACATCTCATCTTATAATCTTTAATATATTAATCCTTCATGCCATACTCTGTCGAATGCTCTAGCGACGTCTAGTAAAACAAGACCTGTGGCTTGTTTATTTTGGAATCCCTCTGTTATGTACTCTGTGAGCCTTAATAATTGTTGCTCTGTTGAATGCTCTCTTCTGAATCCGAACTGTCAGATTTTCGGTTTCCTCATTTAGCCTCGTGGCGATAATTCTTTCTACTACTGCAACGAATAACCTATATTCAACGTCCCCAATCTAGTTTAAACGCATAATTCATTTGTGCGTGTTTAGTGGAGGAGATTAAGTGGAAGGCATAGCTACCTTCATCTTTGTAGATGCATTTATTTTATTTTAATTTACAATTCTCCAGAAATATACATAATACATATATATTCAATATCCAGGGTCTGCCACCTAAAACTCACCAGGCCCATAACTTGGTTAATTTTGGAGACATTTTAGCGAGCGAAGCGTCAAATTGTATAAAGTATATCTTTATAAAGTCTTTTGAAACGATCGAGTTAAATTTTTTCAAGATAGAAAAATGACTGTCGATTGAAAATTTGTTTTTTGTATCACCTCAGAGCCAAGGCACTAATCCCACTGTTTGATATGTCAGATCAAAGTTATTAAAATTCCCTTCTGAAGGATAACATTTGTTTTAGTACAGGGTGTCCCAAAAAAAAGCCGGTCAGGAAAACTAATTTTCAATTGACTGAAAAAAATCGGACTTAATTGTTTCGAAAGATTCACATGAACAATTATCTCTAAAACTAGGGAGTTTTAGGTGGCAGACCCTGTGTATCTTCTCGAGAAGGTTTTACAAAGTATTTTCCAGGGTTGAATAGGAACATTGTTTGTGATTGGTCACCATTGGGCAGAATACTCAAAGTGTTTTTTTTCGAATAAAATTTTAGATGGGCTCTGTTTTCGGCTGCTCCTCCGTCGGTTGTTCAAAAGTATGTACCTCATTCAAGCTACTTTGTGACGTTGAAGGATGTGAATGTATCCAAGTCCCCTTTTTATTGCAGCCGTTCTCGCAGAAATCAGTTTCTTCCGTTAATTGGTTCAGTAACCCCCGTCTAATAATGTCACTCACCAAGGACTCAGCATAAATGGCTTGCGATGGCTCCATCCTCGCTAATTTACCAGATAGATTGATACCAACCGCTTCGAAATCGTTCAATGAACGGGCATTTGCCTTGAGGGCTGTGGTACACAGTCTCATGAAGTCTGCTTGAGGGTCCGAAACTTTTCTTTTTTTAGGACGAAATTTTGGATGGAATGTCACTGGCGTCTGTGGAAAAATGCATCGATAAATAGAAAAGTGCAGAAGCGCTAAAAAACTACGGTTACATGATATGACAAGTACCCAAATGAGACCTTCCAGGTCACAGTTAGAAAACGATCTTGTGCAGGAAAGGTTTATCTTGGGCTCCACTTTTCACTTTTTCGGTTACTGATGCCCACGATAATCTCGTTTTAGACAGACTCGTCTCGTCTTGTTTTCGAGACTCGTACGAGTGTCTCTCAGAGGTGTTTTATGCCCGTTTTCACCAACGATCCCTAAACAAGCCCCTATCTAAGTATTCCTTAGCATTAGGGAGTACCTAACTACCCTTAATATAAATTCGTTTTCACCGTACAAAGGTACACTTTGTTAAGGAATACTTATCTAGGGAATGGATAGGAGCTCGTAGCTACGAAATTTGGCTACGAGGGTACAGACGTAATGGTTCACCGAATCGCACGATTCTTTATGTGTTGCAAACAGATTTCCGTTTATTCCTGAAATATTCCAATGTCCTGTGCCCTATATTCATTGTTTCCCTGTAATAAATTAAAAAGAAATATATTTCGTATCAGATTTCAACAGTATTTCGATAACATGAGGATCTGTGCTCCTGGCATTGACCTGTCGTTGTAGTTTGACGTTAAAAATATTAATTTTTTTAAAGAAATTACGCAAGTATCTGGCTTTTAAATCCGAATAATCATGAAAAGAGAAAATACAAGTGAGCTTTTATAGAATACATAGTATTCCGCTCTACACCTACACTTCTACATAACACTGGATTAGGTGATCTATCTAAAAACAGAAAATGGAAGTTGATATCTTCGAAACATGATTCACATTCATTTCATAATAAAGTTCAGTACACACCAAATTCTATTACACAACTTTCAGTACCCTCCCCAAGACTATCAACAAAAAATTCTGATTTCTATATATTGTTCAATATTTTTTCCCAAGTATTCACTCAACTTCCTTTCTATAGGAAGAAATAGTCATCCAAATAAAATAGTTCCGTACTAGTTTTTTTATTAATACACATAAAGACAGAACCATAAATCCAATATTCCCTTTGCGTTGATGGTCATACAAATCATTCTATATGGTGTCACCGAACATCCTCCTCGAGGTATAAAGAATCGCCAAATTCCAACATGACTGCATTTTGTCATAAACTTTCATTGTATATGTTCAAAATTTTTTACACAATTTCAACACAACTACTTCTATTTATTCCTAAGAACAAGCTCTGATTTATCGTATTCGATCGATTTCTACTCTTGAAAGCTCTCAAATATTATTGTTCATTTGCTATAAATTGGTGTTTAGAAGTTATAATTGTGAAGGGGTTTTTAGTTCAATAACTTCCCAAACAACCGTGTCTCCAAATAAATACACAAATCTCAAACCAACCCTTCAAAATTTGATGATTGGAATTTCGAAGAGCGATCATTTCCACAAATTCACGACTTACATTTATCCCTTTCTCGAAAAAATTCTTTTTGCGTATCGTAGACATGTCAAAATCCGCTGTCACTTTATTAGGGATTCGATAGGGGATTGACTTTCGGGCATTTATAATTTAGGGTGTCCCCTAGCACTTAAGAGTTCCCTAAACGTTGGTGAAAACGAAATTGAAGCTAAGAGTCACTTAAATGGGCTTTGGTATTCCTTAAAATTTAGGGATCGTTGGTGAAAACGGGCATGAATATTTTGGATAATAAAGGAACAATTGGTTTCTACGCCAGAGAAAATTCTCGGGCAGAACCTATACATAAAAATACACGTTCGGAAATGTCTCCAATAAACAAAACTTTAAAACTATAAAATATAATGATTTAATCATCTACACAACATATACAATGTTCCCACTGAAGAAGATTTGATGAGACAATTGAAGATTTTTTGTTGAATTGATGTTTCTATTCCGTTAATGAGTATTTTAGTTATAAATTTGTAGATCATATATATATATATATATATATATATATATATATATATATATATATATATAGTGTTTTTTCCTACATGAATGAATAATTTTTGTTTTGTTTTTACCTTATCCTACATACATTATGTCTTACAGGATCAATACAAATTATCATTATTATTTATTATATTATCTCCGCCACTGATGATAATCAGTTAGTTTTTATGCCAGGATGATTCAGTTTATCAAATAATCTCCATATATTGAATTTCATTTGATCCGCCAAATTTCGACAAAGCTATACAGGGTGTTTAATAAGTCGTTGGCCATAGCCTAATGGTGAATGAAGGTCATCCAGGCCTTTAAGAAAACTTGTTTGTTTTGTATCCTAAGGTTATTAGCTTCGCAGATACGGGGTGATTCATTCATGAACATTGGCCTAAATTTGCGATAGCCATAACTCGAATGCAAGGTCCGATTTCGATCAAATTTTATGGGTTTGTTCACTTCAGAACGCTCTTTCAAACGGCTCATGAAATATCGATATTTTCAGGGCAGTACTCAGAATATCATGATTCGTCTTTCAAGCTCAAAAATCAATATTTTTCACATCCCTTACAGAAATTTCGTTATTGCCATGAAAAACTAAATAATTCATTCTAAGAAGTTCAATTTTCACTTTGCATGGCACACTTGTCACAAGTCATGTTTTTTCGAAATGCGGTCCTGTCATTATTCCTTCGGTGATAATATT
Source organism: Coccinella septempunctata (assembly GCF_907165205.1). Lineage (NCBI taxonomy): Eukaryota > Metazoa > Arthropoda > Insecta > Coleoptera > Coccinellidae > Coccinella > Coccinella septempunctata. Next base: position 2,724,591 of record NC_058190.1, on the reverse strand, counting down.
TTTTGTTCTTTGCCTAGATTCTGAAAAACGGCACAATCTATTCCACTTTAAGCCACATCGATGAATAGGTGCATGATCAAATTACCTTTATTTGATGTATCACAATACTACATACTGTTACGGTTTGAGTTTTCCCAAAAGAATATTGTTTAGTTTAGTTTGTTCAATGAGTATTAAAACCTAGAAGAACTTTTTGTTAATTCATAAGAAATATATTCATCATAGATGCTGTGATAGAATGGCATGGAAACATAAAAAAAATAGAGAGTTGTGAGTCGCGAATTTTAGAAAAGTCAGTTGAGAATTAAATATTTTTCGATAAGTTGCGATTCCGTTGATTTGAATGACAAGTTTATGTACAAATTAAAATAAAGAGATTTAACGGATCGTAACAATGCCTTCCCACATTTGAAAAAATAAAGTAGGGAGGTGCGGGGCGTAGGGGGTGAGAAATATCAAATACAAAATAGAATACGATAAATTGCTTTTGAAATTAAAAATCGACGGGTGCCAGGATTTTCCTTAATAAAACTTCGTAGAAGAATTATTGACGAGTTAGGTTACTTTTTTGGCACACTGTATAACTAGAATAACTCAATGTTAAGCTTAAGACTTTCAAGGTCTGTTTCTGCTTCGATATCGATATTTTCAAGTGAATATTAAAGTGTGTTTGCCAAAAACCTGCCTCTCTTGGTATTTATTCAGTCACATGACACCATTTCCTTATGGAATTAATTAATAAATGCAACTCACTCGTCTTCTTTTTTCTTCAATTCTATCTTCTTCTTCTTCTTCTATTTCATCACTGTCCCCTTCTTTACCAACATCTGTCGAATCCAAGTTTAAAACGCTGACCGATGATTCTTCCTGGTCAGTTGTGAAGAGCAGGAGATCGTAGTACCACAACGAGGGCTTGTATACTTCTTCAGCTCCACGAGCACTTCGTTCACTGTCTTGGACCTTTTTCAGCTCCTTTCTGAAGGAACCGCGTAGACTCTGGATTTTTCTCATCACGAAATCTCTGTTCGCCTCTGGGAATCCCCGAGCCTTGCAAAAATCAATGAGGGTCCTGAATGCTTCGTTACGAAGATTTCTATTTTTATATTCCTCACTTCTGACCTTCCACAAGCACGGGTGTGATTTGTATAAATTTATGAGATCGGCAATTAACTCTACCGACCAAAGGCGAACATCCATTTCGAAACGGGATTCTTATAGTACTTCCCTCTCAACAGTATTGAAAACACTGAACTGGTGAACTGGGAATGCCACGATTGCGTGCATGAAAGAGCGCTCCAATTGGAACTCATACTAGTTGTTCCCTCGCTTGTAGCCCTTCTGCATCGGGCAGGAAAGCGCGCCAAAGTGGAAAACACATTTGTATTGATTATTCACTTTCAGTGACGGCTCGAGAATATTTTTCATGGGTAAGGACTAGCCATTAATAGAATTCGCACAAACCGTGCGATTTCTCACATATTCTGTTGTCAACAATATGCTACGTTGCCGGTTCAGTAGCGATATATTTTAATCGTTTTGTTTTGGTCTAAGATGAGTCGGGTTAATTCCATGAACTTTGGTTCTGGGTCTTCGATCCATTCTCGTCTGTTGTATTTAGATTTCATTGGTTTTTTTTTACAATCAATTCTTTTGAGAACTACCAAATTTTCATATTGAAAAGTTTTTCTTTAAAGCAGAGCATGATCAAATGCTATCAAATTAGGCACGAAATTTATTTAGTATACACAAGCCGAGGTATAACCTATGTGGCTCAAAACAAATTAAACAAAAGAGGAAACACAGAATGGAGGCAAAATGCAGAAAAAAAGCTGAAAATTCCTGAATATATATACTTCATTCAAATTTATTTTAGCAGTCGGTTAGCCATGAAATAATTTTCTCAAGTTTTTGTAACTAGAACGGATTAAGGTTGGCAGTCATGAAATGTCTTTAATGTCATAACGCCGTTGCCACAACTAATATCAATTTTTATTACGAAAATGCCGAGAGTGATTTAAAAAGAGACAGGGTTTCAGAAAGTGCTATTTTAGAATTCAGGTTCAGGTCCGCTCATTCAAATAGATATACCCTGATATTCTAAAATCCACAATACGTCAGACGGTAGCGAACATATTCAATGTAAGAGAATTTATATAATGTTTCATCTTAATCTAAATGACTTATATTTCAGCTGGATATTTCCACAATCAGAAATATTGTGAATGAAGAGGATGACAAAGAATTTTCTTCTATCGGGAGACCCAAAAAAGTGGTGGAATTTGAGAATTTTATGTTTGAGTGAATTAATGCGAAAAGTTTACTAGAGGATTTTCGATAAATGTCATCGGAGAATAAGTTCCCTGAAATGGATTTTTCTATTTTTCATTTGACTTGTCCTATACAATGTAAATGTCTTAAGCTACTAATAAATACCTAATTATTATTATTACATCAATGTATTAAGATGAATAGCCACAAATACGCACAAGTTGCCCTGTTACTTGTTTTTTTCATGTGAAATTTTTGTTCAAAGGTGAAGTTCATCTTAACTTGAAACTTCCTTCAATTCCTTTTACTTATATTGATGCAAGATGATTTTTATTGAAGAATTTAACATTCTTGTAATTATATGTTAATTCCTTCGGGAGATACCCATTCCCAACCACTGAATCATATGCATTTCATCTTCGGGTTAATATTTTTGAAATCTACAAATGATGTAAGCCAAAGAAGATAACGAACATTAACTCTCCTCAAGCTAGTGCATATTACGATATTATACTGATCTTTTGTATTTTCCATGAAAATAACTGGATTTGGTATGCCTTCAATCAGTTTGTATAAACTTCAATTATGTTCGTCACATATTTTCCGAAGAGATTCGACATTGTGATAGTGATAAAATACGTAATAACAGAAACTTTTACGTAGAACGGGCAACATAGCGTTGATTTAAAACCCAAAAATGTTTTGACAAGCTTCATAACCCCACATTTTCGTACTATACAGAGTGAAATATGTCAAATTTCCATGGCCAACCGACTGCTAAAATAAAAGTGAATGAAGTATACTTGTTCCCTCGCTTGTAGCCGGCTGCATCGGGCAGGAAAGCGCGCCAAAGTGGAGAACAGGAGAACACACATCTGTATTGATTATTCACTTTCAGTGGCGGCTCGAGAATATCTTTCATGGATCGGGACGAACTGGTGTGATCTGTTTTCTGAAAGTATGAAATGATCACTCATGCCAACAATAACCACCTTGAAATTCGCACAAAACCGGAGCGATTTCTGAAACTTCATGTTGTCAACACTATGCTACGTTGCCGGTTCGATAGCGATTCATTTCAATCCACAAATTATAGGAAAGGAAGATGGGAAACGAAGCGACTAAACTTGCGTAAGCGCCGCCTGGTGGTTCAGTTGTGTATTAAAATACTACGACTGGTTAAAATATTTATTCAAGCCATTTGGCATTTCATGGAGATATTTCAACATGGCCGTTTTGTTAACGTTTTGATTTTCGTACCGCTCGTTCAACTCGCTCGTTCTAGTCACCTTATTTCAATGTTATTTTTGTGTATATAGTGGAAACTTCAAAATCAAAGATTTTGCTCAAAATGTCGTATGGAAAATATTATATGGTGAAGAACTGTTGAAACTGCCGTTTGGGATTCTCCGAATATAAGTTTTTTGAATTTACCAAAGAAAATGGAATCGTAAGTATTGAAACTCGTATCATGTGACTCGGATGTTGATTGATTTTTATTTTCAGTGTTCTGAAGTGGAAAGAATTTCCCGGGCGTCAAGACATTGACTTGAGTAAAAGCTACACCATGTGCAGTGAACATTCTACTAAAGATTATAGAGTTAGGTTCTATAATCTATAATCTTTGCATTTTACTTAAAGTCAATTTGAATCTTTTCATCCACGCAAGTATGCAGGAAGCATCCCATGCATGAAAGGGCCACCAAAGGAACCACATGCGATGGAGGGCAAGCAGTTTGAAACTGATACATCGAATACTGATGGTAAGTCTTCCTAGATATCTGCAATGCATAACTGAATTCATTACTCATTTATCATATATTGAATGCATATCTTTTTAATATGCAGGAAGCATTCCGCTCATGGAGGGGTCACATTAAATGGAAAGCAAGCAGATTGAAAGTGTTACGACAAATACTGATGGTAAGTCATCCTAGATATCTGTGACAAAAATAATTGAATGAATTATCATCTTATATATGACAAAATTTATGCAATATATTGAATTAATTGCTTTATTATGAAAGTAGATTACAAGAACTTCCCCTTTTTCAGATATTCTTTCGAGTGTACCTGACAGAAGTTCCCACACTCTGTAGAGTGTTTCCAAGTCTTTCCCCAGAAGTGATAGAAAGATCCGAATACTGAAATTAACAATCAACTCCTTGGAATGCAAGATATATGGTACCTATATCGATTATTTGTTCATTTAGATTTCTGATAAAGATTGTACAAATTCAACGAATTCTATTGCCTCAAAAAAATTCATTGCATAGAAATAAGGACTTTGATATATAATATTCAATATGTACTTTTGTATCCTTTATTCAAAGCTGTATTATTTGTATACAGGTGTTTTCAAAGGTGAGAATTTCGACACAATTATTCTCACCAGTTGTACATGTCGAAAAAAACCTCACCTTTAAATATACCCTGTAAAATCTTCAATTCTGTCATATTTTATTATGAATTTCGAATAAAAATATAGCAAATCTAACAGAGTAGTTCATTAATATTAATTGATTCAAAACAATGTTTACGTAAAAAAAACATCCTGATCACGAAACAAAGCCCTGGTTTTGTTTTGTCGCTCAGGATGTTTTTTTCTGGTCTCGACTAAATCGAGATTCGAATCCAATACAAGGAATAAAATTCGAATTTCGCGCCCTTAAATTAAAAAGCAGACAACTGTAATTTTACTGTTTGACATTACGATTTCAGCGCCATCTAATTTCTCAGTATGTGAAACACAGGCCCAAAGTGTAGTCGGTTTTAAATAGTAGATTAGTAGGGTCGTTTCCCATCTTCCTACTCTATAATCTTTGATAGTTAGCAATCTTTCGCTTCAATAGGAACTCATACTACTTGTTTCCTCGCTTGTAGGCGGCTGCATCGGGCAGGAAAGCGCGCCAAAGTGGAGAACGGGAGAACACACATCTGTATTGATTATTCACTTTCAGTGGCGGCTCGAGAATATGTTATTAAAAAGTTTTTCTGTATTGACAGTGCGTTTTTAGCGCCATCTCATTGTCACGCGTGTTTTCACTGGCCAAAATGTGGTCGGTTTTTAGTACTAGCGATATGAGAGCGTTTCCTATCTTTCTACTCTATAATCTTTGATTTCTACAGTATTTCGAAAACATAAGGATCTGTGCTCGTGACATTGACCTGTCGTTGTAGTTTGACGTTGAAAATATTATTTTTTTTTAAGAGAAATTACGCAAGCATCTGGTTTTTAAATCCGAGAAATCATGAAGAGAGAAAATACAAGTGAGCTTTTATAGAATACATAGTATTCCGCCAAAAATTAGACCTGTATAAAGGGGGAATTGTATAGGACAGCCTGTCAGAAGAGTAAAAAAAAAGGTCATTGTAGATACTCGAGCGTCAGATTAAGATCTTATGTGGTTAATTACACGTTGAAAAGTATATATTCTCTTAATATGACAATTTTAGCGTGTCGAAAATGCGTGGGAGGGCGCCAAAGTTGCAAAAAAAAAACGTCACGAGTACATTCTCGAGCGCGGTGGCGTTTTTTCTCATTTGGAAGCTAAGGATCTTCTCCCCTGGGCTTCCAATCATTTTCTCATTAATTATAAAAGTTTTAGAACATAACATTTTCTTCTTCTTTCTTGTACCTAGCAATTTTTTCTACGTTCAAACGTTTTTGAGATATATGGCGATTAATGCGATACATGCTGAAACGAAAATTCACTCGATGGATTGCCTTTATTCAGGCAAGAGAGGATACTCACTTTACCATCTGCTTACATTCTCGCTTGTATGAAATATGTGGTCGAGAATAGTTCAGAGTTCAAAACTCTTGGAAACTTCCATTGTTACGGAACAAGACATACAGACCATCTACTTATTCGACATCATCGTCTCGGAACAACCCAGACAAGTACAAATTACTTGTGTGCGAAACTATACAATAAGTTGCCGAATTCTCTGAAAAAACAAAGAGGAAAGAAATTTCTGATATCATTGAAAGGGATGCTGATGCAGAATTGTTTTTATTCAGTGCAGGAATTTATGGACCATAATTTTTAAATGTTGAAACACATTGTTTGTCTGATTCTATTAGTATTTGTCATATACAATCAGTTAATATCATATGTGTATATATGCCTATTTATGTTATTTCTTGACTTTCCATGTAATTTTCATGTTTTGATGGTGCAAGTAAATAAACCTTTAGCCTTGCGGCTTTCACACTCCTCTCCAGAGGAAAATTCACTTATCCCAGATATCTCAGATATCAAAAGGATTAAGCTCTGTTGGAGCCCTTTCCAGGTTTTCGGGTGATGGTCGGGTCCGGGTTGCTCCTCGCCTCCCTGCTGTAGGTTGGATTCCTGCTCCACCCGTACTTCCTGTCGGCGCAGACGGTGTTCCTCTGCATTCCCCATGTACTTGTGTACAGTTCTCGCCGTTCCGAGCAATACCGCCTTCTGCATGACTCTATAGATATTTTCATCCAACTGAAGTTTCCTCAAGTTCTCTAGAAGTTTCTTCGGTATCAGGCCTGTAGATGAAATGACAATAGGGATGGTCTTGATATCTTTCAGCTTCCACTGTCTGCTGGTTTGTTCCTCGAGATCTCCGTACTTTGAAATTTTTTCAGTGTGCCTATCTAGAAGATTGTTATTATTTGGAATCGCCACATCGATGAATAGTGCCCTGTCCTCATCCTTATTGAGCAATATGAGGTCTGGTCTATTGTGGGTTATTTTCCGGTCTGTCAGAACCGTGCGATCCCAGTAGAGCTTGTGATGTTCATTTTCCAACACAGCATCTGGATGGTAATTGTAATAAGGAACCTTTTTCGAACTTAGAAGTTGGTGTTTTAGTGCCAATTCTTGGTGAAGAGTCTTGGCAACAGCATCATGTCTGTTTTTGTACTCCGTGCCCGCGAACTTCTGGCATCCCCCGGTGATGTGCTGGGTAGTTTCATGTGTCGCACAGCCATAACGACAGCTATCGTCCGCCACTGAAGCATCCTTGGCGATATATTTCATGTAATTTCTTGTTGGAATCACCTGATCCTGGATGGCAAGCATGAAGCCTTCTGTCTCAGGTAACAACCTTCCGAAAGTCAACCAGTAGTTCGATGAAGATATGTCGACGTAATCATGGTTGACCTCGTTCTGGTGCCTTCCATGTAAAGGTTTGCCAATCAGTTTTTGCATTTTACTTTCTGCAGAGTGTTCGACGGTTTCCAATTGATCCTGTTGTAGCTTTAACGGTGTAGAACTATCAGCAACACAAACTACTCGATGGAGTTCTGACGAAGCAGCCTTGCTCAGGAAATATTTTCGAAGTGGGACATACGGTTGGACAAATCAACAATTCCTCTACCCCCAAGATGTCGTGGCAGCTCTGTCCGTTCTATTGAGCTTTTGGGGTGATGTTTATTGTGTTTAGTCAGCATCGTCCTTATTTTTCTCTGTAAGGCTGCTAAATCGGTGGTCGTCCGAGAGATGATACCGAATGAATAGCTCAGCGCCGAGCAAGCGTAGGTGTTAATCGCTTTTATGAGATTCTTGCTGTTAAGACCAGTTCTCATTATCCTTCTCAATATTCGGGTGAACACCTCCGTTAATTCTTTCTTCATCTGGGTCTGATTGATTTTTCTTGCCTGTTTTATGCCTAGATACTTGTATGTGTCTCCTTCCTTCAATGCTTCAATTTCTGCACCTTCCTTGAGTTTGAACGTACCATCTTCTATTTTTCCTCTCGTTATGTTCAGCAGTCGACATTTTTTTAATCCAAACTTCATTTTGACGTCTTCCGATAATCCCTCCACCATTTTCAGCATCTGTTGCATTTGTTTTTTGGTAGATGCGAAGAGTTTCAAATCGTCCATGTAAAGTAGATGATTCAGTTTCATCATAGTTCTACGGCCGCTCTTGATGGAAAATCCGTAATCCGTAGAATTCAATCTATGAGACAAGGGATTCAGGGCCATGCAGAACCACAGAGGGCTCAGCGAGTCTCCTTGGAAAATTCCGCGTCTTATTGGAATAGGTCCTGTTGTAATGGAGTAATCTGCTGCTTTCATTTGAAGACTAGTACGCCAGGTTGACATGGCGTTTTTCAGGAACTTAGCAATATTGGGATCCACCTTGTAAATCTTCAAGATCGTCAAGAGCCATTCGTGGGGTATAGAATCGAATGCTTTTTTGTAGTCTATGTACGCAGCGTAAAGATTCCTTCGCTTGGAGAACGCTTGATTTCAGATAACTGAATCTATTATTAGTTGTTCTTTGCACCCTCGGCTGTCTTCGGTGCATCCTTTCTGTTGCATGGCGATGATGTTATTTCTTTCGCAATGGTCGTGAATTCGGTTTGAAATGCACGATGTGATTAATTTGTACATCGTTGGAAGACATGTGATTGGTCGGTACTTGGATATGGGTCTTCTGTATTCCTTTGGTCTTTAGGTAACAAGTATGTTGTGCCATGTGTAAGGAATACTGGCATTCTTTCAGGGTTTTCAATGACATCATTTATTGCGGAGGTCAATTTGTCATGCATGATCCAAAGTTTCTTGATCCAGAAGTTCTGTAATCCATCAGGTCCAGGTGCTTTCCAGTCCTCTGATAGCTGATTTTACTTCTTCAATTGTGATCATGTCATGCTGCATCGGCTCATATTTTATACCTTCAGATTTTTCATCTTCAATCCATCCGGTATCTCCATTGAACTGAGGTTTCGTTGATAATTGTTCGGTCCAGAATTGTTCAATGGCTTCCTTTGGTGGTAACTTTCCATTTTCTCCATCCGACGATGTGAGTGACCGGTAGAGAGATTCTAAGGTTCAGTCAGAGACAACACTAAAATTTTCGTGACTAATTTCGAATAGAAATAGAATAGAAATAGAATAGAAATACTTTGTAATTTTGACAATTGGATGAATGTAGATTAGACTAGGATTCCACATTGACCTTGGCCTTTCGCATGTGTGGCTGAGCTCCTCGTCATTATCGCCCTCTAATTCGAGAACAGATAAGAGTATGTAAAATTGCTTTAGACAAAAGTTCTGTAGAATTTTATTATCTACAACATTTATAAAGAATACAAAAACGATTATAGGTACAAGCAGGAAAATATTCGAAAAAAGCATTTTTATCATCTTCAAAGTGTCAGATTAAGAAAACCCCCCCTGATTAGTGTGAGATAAATGGGTCAACACGTCTACAACACCGAGATTAACCATCTGTATGAAAATCTGACACGCTCGAGTATGTACAAGTAACGGTTTTTTTCACATTTTCAAAGGACCGCTGTGACCTTGCGTCAAGTCTAGATTGTCAGTCCCTTGAAGAGTAGCTTCCTTTGGGTCCAATTAACATCCTCCAAAATTCTGACACTCTGGAAAAAATTTCTCTTTTACCATTTTCAACACTTCCGTACGGCTAGTCCCACCGCGCAAAAAGTCAGATAAGAATGAATTCATTATCAGGGACACTGAGAGCATATATGTACAGTATCTTAATCTGACACGCTCGACTATGTAAACCTGACGATTTTTTTACATCTTTGAGTCCCTGCAGATGCTTTCCCCACCGCTGAAAGTGCATACATCATAGAACCTTTTTTTTTTCTACCATCTAATCTTCAAAATCCACTAGGTCTCCACGACGCTCGAGTAAATCCCGATTTAGCATCGTCGGCTCCCCAACTATCATAGCGTATGAAATTGCTTGCTTCACTATGAAAGCTCTCTTCTAATTGTCAGACTTACACGAATGAATTTCATAGTGAAAGTAATGCCACGATTTGGATAATTTATTAGTTTTACTATGTTGCATTAAAGTGTATTCGTACATTAATAAGGGTCAAAAGAGGGATTTAATGTATATTACCGACGAGTGACTTGTTATATATTATAAAGAGGTCAACGGAAATCGATATTATTATAGTTCGATTACGCAAATTGATTCCTACTCAATCAGTCTTCCTTACATCTTCATATTTACGAAGTGACATCCAATTTCACTACAACATAAACTTATGACAATGAAGTCAGTTCGGAGAAGAGAATCATTATGCAATTCTCTGATTGAATTCCCGCCACAGCGGAATTTGAAAGTGCTGCGTGCAAAGTCTTTGTTATACTCTTAAGTTGTCAGTCAGATTTTACCTTGAAAATTGTTGTTGAATTCCAGAAAAAATACAAGGCATTGTAACTTATTTGCGTTGACGGCTTAGGCCCTCCCTAATACTGTTTTATTGCAATGGGACGTGCTGACCGTGGTCAATCCAAAAAGCTCTGTTTTGTGATTTCTCCAGACTTGTAAATATCAGTCAGTTCCGTCAGATTCACGCAAAGTATACTTCACAAGAAAATGAGTCAGTTGCTGTTGCTTTCTCTTATCTTCAGTGATGTCAATTCCAAACTTGTGAAATGAATATTATTTCGTAAATAGAATTTGAATAGCTACGTCGGAAATTTCGGATCGTTTAGAGACGAAATCAAGAGTTTTTTCTTGGAACAATTTGATGCTGTAAAAGTGATCAGTGTGTGAACAGGCATTTTTTCGGATTTGAATAAAAGTTTGAGCGATACGGATCGGATATTAACACCAGATTTGTGGTAAGTAGGTTTTTAGTGCCATTTTGATACTTTCATTTTATTTTTCCACCCTATCCACAGTTTGACTTTTTCGAGGGACGTAAGTAACAAAATTAATACCAAAAAACTATATCGATTGCCTTGACAACGGTGGTAATAATTTTTCATGCCATACAAAATGTTTATCTATGTGTTATTTATGTGACTATTAATTATTAATAGTAAAATTAGGAACATCATTTACAAAATTTGGATAAATCCTAATGTTCCCTCGTTTTTTCCAATTTTCATACCTTTATGAAAGTAATTATTTAGTTATGTGCTATAAATCCAACCTGTCTGTAGCTGCCAATTTCTACATCTCTGGAGTATTGATATCCATATCGCTATCACTATTCATTTTTGATTCTACTGAACACTAAAATTCAGACCACGTACCTTATTCACTCGTAAATTTTAACAGATTTTGTTAAGAATTAATTTGAAAAGAGCAAATGACAGTTATTGTCACATGCTCAACTCCAGCTGGCTCTAGAAATTGATTCATCGCCACTGCCGTATTTGATTTGAATTGACAAACAGAGCGGATGAAAAGTGTTTACGGACGAAAAGTATTTGATGCGAATGAAAAATACTTGATTAAAGATGTCGGCTTTTCGTTGGAGAATTAGTATTATTTGTGTTCTGTGAATAGTTACGTAGAATGTCATTTTATGTTGAGGTCGACGAAAAAATAAATTTCTTCAATTCCATGACCTAACATAATTTTTTTTTCATACTCTTCCCGATTATCCAGAAATTTTAGATAATTTCCAATTTTACCAATTCTTCTCCACCAAATATTATTTTATGAGAGATCAAATATTCACTTTCTTACATCTAAATGGTACAATGAAAATGATCTGCCAACTTGACCGAACTAGGTTTTGAGTGTTTTTGAAAAACGATTAGAAACACAACGTATATTATGTATTCTGAATCAGACAAAAATATGGGATTAGAATATGTATGAAAGCACAACACAGAGTGTATACTAAAAAAAATGAAAGTTACTATATCAAGTGTTGGACTGAAAAAAAACTTTGACACCACTGCATTCTAAATAAAAAAAGTGTCTGTACAGGGTGGGCAAATTTCGATGTTTTAGCACTACAGTTTTTAAACCAGAGGAGATAGACAAAATCTGATACCCCATTCCCGTTCTCTTTTTCTGAGAAACTAACAATTGTAGTAGTCATTTTTGGCCACTTTCTTCTGTTTTCGAGTTATAAGCAAAAATTGGAAAAATGGCGATATCGAAATAAATTTATATCTCCGCTAATACTGATGATAGAGCTCTGGAATTGAAACATTATACAGGCACTTTTTGACGTAGAATCCAGTGGCGTGCTCGCCTTTTTAGCAAGATTTTTAATTACGAAGCTATGACCCGAAGTTATGGTTTTTTGGATGGGAACACTAGTTCTCTGTGCAATTTTTTGAATGCTTAATTTTTACTGATTTCAAAAATATATAACATCATATGGTTTGTATCATTATAAATAATAGAAAATGGTCAAAAACCTTTTTACTCAATGTTTCTATGGTTTCAACTTTTGATGAGCATAGAAAAATATAGCATCGTATGATTACCACTGTCTCCTTCTATAAGTTTCTATAAGTCCTTTCATTATTAAAAAAATTTATGAAATATATCTAGATTAAAATTTTGTGAAAATTGGTAAAAAGTAGGTATAGAACGAATGACATTGTCGGAAGGAGACTGCTCTTGTTATAGGAAGCTCTATTTTTCTGTGCTCGTCAAAAGTTGAAACCGTAGAAATATTGGAAAAAAGTATAGATTTGACCATTTTCTATTATTTATATTGATACAAACCATATGATGTTATATATTTTTGAAATCAGTAAAAATTAAGCATTCAAAAAATTGCACAGAAATCTAATGTTTCCATTCAAAAACACAAAACTTTGTGTCATAGCTTCGTGATTAAAAATACTGCTGAAAAGGCGAGCACGCCACTGGATTCTATGTAAAAAAGTGCCTGTATAATGTTTCAATTTCAGAGCTCTATCATCAGTATTAGCGGAGATATAAATTTATTTCGATATCGCCATTTTTCGAATTTTTGCTTATAACTCTAAAACAAAAGAAAGTGGCAAAAAATCACTACTACTATTGTAAGTTTCTCGGAAAAATAGAACGACAATGTGGTATCAGATTTGGTCTATCTCCACTGGTTTAAAAGCTGTAGTGCTAAAACATCGAAATTTGCCCACCCTGTACAATGTCCCATTCGTTTTTCGACATCATTGAAACTTTACGAAATAGAGGCGCCAGTTCAAAGAGCCGAAATTGTTATTTATGTACCAAGGACGAAAAACTATCTATTAGAGTCGAGACTGCAAACTGATAGCCGAGGCGCAGCCGAGGATAGCAAGCCCGCGAGACAATATAGACAGTTTTTTGCAGAGGTGCATATTACATTTTTTCGTCGATCTCATATACTTTTATGAAGGTAAGAAGTTATCCGATTTATGGCCTCATCTAGTGTCCGTAATTGCCAATTATCTGAGCTCTGGTTAAGCGTTACTGTCATCCAAATCGCTATCAATATTCATTCTTGATTATACTGAACACGAACATTCAGACCACGTACCTAATTCTCTGGTAAAATCTAGCCGATTGCGTAAAGAATCAATTTGACAACATCAAATGACAGTTATTGTTACAGGCACTTATGTTTTCATAAAGTTGATTTCACAAAATTGATTCAATCACCCCGGGATCTAACATACTCATTGCTTAGTGATGAACAGCCGGACGAAAAGTAAATCAGTACGAAAAGTACTCGCCTTCAAAAATAGTTCTCTTTTGGACCGGAAATTAGTAAGTAAAATGTCATTTATTGTTTAGGTTGACAAAAGAATGAGTTTTCAATTATTACTTGAAAAAAAAAATAGGATGCGGTTTTGGCCATTAACCATCCCTTCACACAAGCGCGCATTGGCGTAACCGAGGGCGTAATATCATAAAATCAGGCAGTGCAATCTGAAAAATAACAACGTTTTGGCATAACAGTTGAAGTTATTTTAAATTATCTTGTTTTTAACTTTATCTGTTACTATTATCTACCGAAACGACAATGCTAACGGACCCAGTTCTGCCAATTGAACTTGACTTTGCAACTGAATTGCAACTTCTTTCTATACCTACTCTTGAATATCACAGAGTGGTAGTCTTATTTTATCATAAGTGACATTGACTCTCCAGTAAACAGAACGTCTGATGAGCCATTTCGCTCCGATTCAGACTCAGAAGATTCACTAAAGCCTGTTTGCAACAGCCGAGAATTCTCTAGAAAATTTACTCGAGATTTCATGCGCTTTGAATTATTCACCGTTGCATACGCACTTTCGGTAGAATTCTCTGTTCAGTTACATACAAAATAATCTCTGCCGTTTTCTTGCGAGAAGAAGCAGCAGCATTCACCAATGCTAGATATAGGGGACATAAGTACCAACGGCGAAAGTAATAAATAAGACAAAATTGTAGTCTGTTTTCATAAACACAAGAAAGTGTATGCCTGAAAGTAAAAATTGAAAATCTAGATTCCAATAATTGGAGTATCAACAAGATTATCCTTAATTATTCTCAATTTACATATTTCTAGCAGAAAATGTGTGTAATAAATAGAAATAGGTATTTTATGTTACAACATGTAGGTAATCTTTTTCACAAATGAACACATGTTAGGTTATTCATGGTTAGACAACATATTTCAAGATTTCTTGTTTCCTTGACAAGAAATCTTGATCTTGTCTTGAAATCAAAATAGGATCTTGAAATTTTTTAGAACTCAGCGACCCCAATCAGCGAAGTTGATGGAATCCATCAACTGTCAAATCGTTGATTGAGCAATCAATGTTGTGGGAAACTCACTCTCAATATCATCATCATTGAGTATCAACTCAATGAAATTAAATGCTCGAAGATATCATTCAGAATTCAAGTATTTGGATCTAAAAGAACCGCTTAATTTAAATTATTTCAATTCAATAATTCAATTATTTAAATTGAACAACAGCAAAGAATCCGGTTTTTCGAAATTGCGCCCATAAATCTATACGGACAGTAAAAATATGGTCATGTTTTGATCTGGCTCCCTTGTTTGACCTTTGTGTGGTGCTGTTAATTCAGGTAGGTAGTAAAGTTGATAAAGATGGTACTTTACCGTAGAAATAAATCAAAATTGAGAGCTTCATACTATTTCACCAGTATGATTCCCCTTAGCTCGAAAAAACTATCAGATACGTCCGAAAGCCGCGACTGATAGATCTGAACGGTCGTTTGGGACGTGGATCCATTCACATATGCGGGTTTGATTGCCTGTTCAAAATGTTTACGTAGACTTCGTTGGTACTTATTCTTTGTTTTACGTTATTTTTTTCCAGCTAAGGAAGAAGTATGCCGCGTAGACTGAAATAAGTTAAAAAGATTTCATCATAATGCATAATACAGAAGTGAAATATTCTGCATTTCAGAAAATAATAGAACCCAAAACGAACACGACAAAATTTTGGTATTATTCACGGAAATTCCAAAGTTATTAAGGAATAACGATGGGACGACTGAACATCTGGCTTTCAGATATGAGGATACCTACAACAGTATTCACCTAGTTTTAAAGGTATAAATACCGACCTTATTTTTACGGCTGCAGTAAACCAAGGATTAATGAATACTAAAAGCCAATATGCAATTTTTGAACATTTCCATCGTTTTATTTTCACAGAACAAATGAAAATATAATATATTCATAGACCTATAAAACACATGGACGCGCCCTTTCAGTGAGTTTCAATAGCCACGAGTGCGGCCAACATGAGATGGAGCTAGTATGGTCAAGATGGTATTAATTTCCGAGCTATATTTGTATATTTGCGCCCGTTAGAGATGAAAACAAGTACCTATAATCGAATATAAAAAATTGAACCAATATTAGTATCATTTAGATTGCGTTTAATGATCCAATTAGAACTAAAGAGCACAATTTTTGCTTTCGGCAACTATTCCTCGGAAAATACAACAGATAAGTTCATGAAAAGTTTGTAAATAAATTGATTTGAATAAAAACAATTGAGCACATTTTTAGCCAACACAATATTCTGATTTCTTGTTCAATATCTGAAAAAATATTTCATTGATCAATATTGATAAAAAGGTTGAAAAATAGACATTACAATCAGCATACTAATTTTCTCTTCTAATCTCAAGTGCTTCTTGAGTATTATTTTAGCTAGATGAGAAAAGAATTGACATACATTTATTGATTTGAAATGAATAATTCAACTATGATATAATAAATCGATCAATACATTCGAAGTTACTATACCTGTGAAATTTCACTTTATCTGTCTTTTCAACTCATTTCGTACTATTAATTGCACTCTACGAGGACACCATTATTACTTTCATAATAGAAAAAGGATACGACATTCAAAGTTGATCTAAAATTAATGAGAAAATTCTGAAAATTTCGATAAATACAAAGTGCAAACGAATGTTTTGCCCATACTAGCTCTATCTTATTTCGGCCGCACCCCCTTTCTCTCTACGCCGTGTCCATGTGTTAAATATGTCTATGAATATATTGCATTTCTGAATGCCTTCAGTCATTATCATCTGTACAGGGTGGGCAGAATTGGTAATACCTGAATTACAACTTTTTCAACCCAACGAGATAGATAGAGGAGAATGCATGGCACATTACGATCCTCCTTTTTAGAGAAACTAATAATGCCATCAACTGCATTCCTTTATATTCTTTTGTTTTCGAGTTATAGGTAAAAATTAAAATTTCAACTTTGGTCATTATCTCCGTTTCTATTTAAGCTAGGATGTTGAAATGAAATCATTATAGAGATATTATTTTGATAGCAATCCAGTGGCGTTCTATGATTATTTCCAACAGGAATATTTGCTGAGCTATAATATAAAGATGTATTTTTTCTTATGAAAACAATAGTTTAAAATGACTCAGAAAGACTGACTGTGATGTATAATTTCTTTTTGAAACGGTAAAAAAATGGCGATTCTTTCTAAGTCATATTGAACTACTGTTTCCATTAGAATAAACACAACTTTTTGTTATAGCTCAGCAAATAAACCTGTAGGAAAAAATCATAGTACGCCACCGTATTGCTATAAAAAAGTGTCTGTATAATGTCTTAATATCAACATCCTAGCACAAACAGAAACGGAGATAATGACCAAATTTGAAAACTCAAAAACAAAAGAAGATAGAGAAATTCAGTTGATGGCATTATTAGTTTCTCGAAAAAAGACGACATGAATGGTACATTCATTCTTTCCTATCGCGTTGGATTCTAAAGTTGTAGTTCAGGTATCACCAATTTTGTCCACCCTGTACAGTACAATAATATTCTCGGCACATCAGATGGTTCCACAAAGTTTCGAATGCAGAAGTCTTGCAGCGCGCGGGTTGTACGACAGTTGAGACTCAAGTAATGAGGGCCCGACTCAGATGGAGCGGCCACATTTCGAGGATGCAAGACACAAGACTCCCCAAAATAGCTCTATATGGCGAATTCACTGAGGGAGCCCGGAAACCAGGAGGCCTGTAGATATAAGCGGTTTAAGGATACACTACATCAATCCCTAAAATCAGTTAATGCCAATCATAACTGGGAACAACTAGCGTTAGACAGGTCACAGTGGAGGTCTATGGTGCACAGTTATAATAGAGACTCGAGAAGAATACAGCGGCGGCCAGATCTGGTTGGTGACTATCCATGCCCGTAGTGTGGTAGGATATGTAGGTCACGGTTGGGTCTCCACAGTCACAGGAGAGCACACGGTCGCAATTAGCCCTGAAAAATTATAAGTCTGTTTGCACCTTGTTTTTTTTTTTCCTTTCTTTTTCTTTTCTTTTTGTTTTTTCCCTTTTTTCGTCTGTTTGTAGATTCATTCCCGGCAACGGGATACAGCCATGAATAATATTCTCGTGATAAATTCGACATGGGACAATCCTGTAACTTGGGACAATTACCCCCTTGTAGATTTCTTTGTTTCTTACCATTTATGAGGGAAGGGGCAAACTTATAAGATTGTGTAGCGTCTCATCGGTTAGTTTAACAAACAATTCCTGTTGAGTTTGCCGTGACTAGAGCGTTTGAATTGACAGAAAAAATTAACGAATTCAGGAGAGTAAAGGCGCGTGTTTTTATGGCCCTTATACTTTCTACTGTTCTATAAGTACATGTGTTTCACTTTGTGCAAGTGTAATTTTTTTCTGGATACGTGGGATATTGGTATATTATGTAGATATGCCATGAAACAAGGTTATTTACAAAGCAAACGGCAACACGGATCTCATTCATTTATTTTGTTGTTTCATAGGGTGACTTGGGACAATGCCGAATAGATACAAGCGGCGCATTGGCAGCAGGAAATATGCCGATTTTTCGATTATTTACGTTATTTCCACAAAGAAATCACCAAAGAATGAAAGAAATCAAAGTTTTATTTAGTTTTTTTTTTCATTTGAGTTGCAATATATTTACTTTCACTGTAATAGGGGTGTATCATTTAATTTCCTTACCGTTGGTCCACCCTGTATATCAAAATGAATTTGACCCTTATCTGTGGCACAAATTGCTTCTCTACAGAATAGTTATTTGATGGATATTTCGCGATCGGTTGGGAAATACTAATTTGGGCAAGAAATACTCTTACTGGGATCGTATAGTGTCATGTGACGTTTATTTATACGCGAGTTTCAAAAGAGGCATGATCGATAATGTTTGGAAAAGGATGCTATTTGAAATAATTGGAGTTTGTTCTCAGTTTTCTTCTCCGTGGGTATTTTCGTTACATGCTTATTAATTTTTTTATGTTGATTGTTGTTGTTGATTATTATTACTCTTATTCTCGATTTAGTTTTTCGTAGGGAGGTTTGTTGACTTTCTGCTCATATGCTTTCTCGAATTATTACAATTATATCGTCACTAAAGGGTTTTTCAATTATATAATACGCAAGCGGAACCTTGAGTTTGAGCTAGTTTATAATTAAATTCATTGTCCTTCGAAATTTGCCTTTTTCCTAAAACAGTGGCAGAAAAATATTAAGAGGGAGGCATTTTTCTAATTAATCATCCTGTACAGATAAGAAATTCACTCCTCATCATACAAACTTTTCTCATTTTAATGTCATGAATAATTTGAGACCTCCTTTTCAGTGTAAAAACAATCAAGGACGACATGGGTGTCAGGTCAGCTTATTTAACACAAGAAATTATTCCGGACACGTCATCCTTTCCTGCTACTTTTCATGGAAAATCCGATTATTCTCTTCTGCCCCGAAGAATCTCAAAGGGATGCAAGTCCCCATCGTCCTGTTGGAAGGAACTCGAAGATGCAGCATACGAACCATCACTTCCGAGTCCTTCGAAAGACAATTTTTATAAACAACAATACCAAAACTCCATGGACTCCACTATTCGTTCATTCGACACATCAGATTCCGGCTTCAATGAAGAACACTCGATATCTATCGACGAATTGGAAAAACAATTTTTCCCTTTACCGTTAAGTACTGCTCAATTCGCAGAAACGAGCAGAAAGAAATCTGTTGTCGATTCAACCTCCATTGATAATTACACAAAATCCAATGAAACTTCTAGAAGAAATTCTATATCATCAAGCTTCCGAGATGCTTTTGATGTTGAAGATATCAGTGATTTTAAGAATTCCTTTGTGCCTCCAGTAAAGTTTGCACATTTGATGGATGCAAACGAGGAGGAGTTAAAATTCTGGGAAGAAACTCTGTTTTCCGAAAATAGTACAATGAACGATTCATTTGATGAATATGAAGAGGATAGACAGCCCAGTATTAATTTAAAGTGCTCTGAGAAAAAACGTCTGAGACCTTCTCTAGAATATTATACCGCTCCAATATTTCCCTACTGCAGAAAAGACCATCTGAACGAGGAGGAAAAGGAAACAGCTAATGCAATAAGGAATGTTGTAGCGAGACAATATGGTCCTAAGATGAGGAAAACCATTAATAATTTCAATAAATCTCTACATAGAATCAGGAATACTTCTTTAGGAAATCGAAAAACTGAGGTAAGTTCATTTGTGATAGATTTTAACCACATGGAAGGTAATTTTTTTAACATTTCATCCCAAGGAAAATAGATGAACTTGATTTTATTATTGCTTCGCTGCGAGTTTCACAGAACTGACTGAATTAGAAAGAGCAGTAGGTAGCTAATTGGGTATCTTCAAAAGGACGTGAAAATAATTTAAGTACAACGCACTATTTATACAGGATGGTTAGATGGTCGCGTAGAGAGAATGAAAACGAAAGCCATACTAAAAATTGTCTCCAAAACGGGGAGAATAGAAGTCGCAACGATAAAAAGGGAGAACTGATTTATATGCAATAAAATATAAGTATAGAAGTATATTGAGGGAAGTAAGTTATCAGCTTATTCGGTCATAATAATAAAGAAATTAATGGAATTCAAAAGAATTCACCGAAAATAGTTATTTTCCGCCGACCTCTTAATAATAGTACTGTTTAACGTACACGAAATTAGCTGTTAAGAAAACTGGCAACAGCGTTATGACATTAACGACATTTCACGAGTGCCAACCTTACTCCGTTCTAGTTACAAAAACTTGAGAAAATTATTTCATGGCCAACCGACTGCTGAAATAAATGTGAAGGCAGTATAGGTAATATTTTTTTTCCGCCGACCTCTTAATAATAGTACTGTTTAACGTACACGAAATTAGCTGTTAATAAATTCTTTTATTGATTAATTTCCTATTAATGCATTATTGTCATGGGTAATCGAACATAGATGTATTCAGCAGCTTTCCAAATAATTATTTCATTTTTAAGTAGCATTGATTTTCGTGGTACCTAGCGGGTGAATTAAGAAGAGATGAATTGTGTAGGTTGCAGAAAAATTATGATGGTTAGAGAGTAATCAATATATCTATTTACTACAACTCCAGCTTCCACCAGGTCCACACATTCTTTAACAAATATAATAGGGACTGATATCAATGTGATTTACTCAAAATGTCACAACTCGAAAATGCCCTCTATGGACTTCTCGAATTGTTCGATCGGCCGCATAAATATCAACATTCCGATATGAGCATAGAAAATTTATAAGGTGTCAAATTTGACTAGGTATCGATAGAAAATTTTTGCAATAAAGATTTCACATTAAATTCGAAATGTTGTCGACGGAAAAATTTTGTAATCAACTCGTTTATTAATTGAGCGATTAATGATCTCGAACATTAACGTGCTCGCTTCGTTCACACGTTAAAATATCTCAATCATTAATCGCTTTCATTACCTTGTTGATTAATAGTTATTTAATCAACAAGGTTATTAATAAAAGCGATTAATGATTGAGATATTTTGACGTGTGAGCGAAGCGAGCACGTTAATGTACGAGATCATTAATCGCTCAATTAATAAACGAGTTGATTACAAGATTTTTCCGTCGACCAAATTTCGAATTTATGTGAAATCTTGATTGCAAAAATTTTCTATCGATACCTAGTCAAATTTGACACCTTATAAATTTTCTATGCTAATATCGGAATGTTGATATTTATGCGGCCGATCGAACAATTCGAGAAGTCCATAGAGGGCATTTTCGAGTTGTGACATTTTGAGTAAATCACTTTGATATCAGTCCCTATTATATCTGTTAAAGAATGTGTGCAGCTGGTGGAAGCTGGAGTTGTAGTACCTAGATATATTGATTACTCTCTAATCATCATAATTTTTCTGCAAGCTCCACAATTCATCTCTTCTTAATTCACCCGCTAGGTACCACGAAAATCAATGCTACTTAAAAATGAAATTATTATTTGGAAAGCTGCTGAATACTTCTATGTTCGATTACCCATGACAATAATGCATTAATAGGAAATTAATCAATAAAAGAATTTATTAACAGCTAATTTCGTGTACGTTAAACAGTACTATTATTAAGAGGTCGGCGGAAAAAAAATATTACCTATACTGCCTTCACATTTATTTCAGCAGTCGGTTGGCCATGAAATAATTTTCTCAAGTTTTTGTAACTAGAACGGAGTAAGGTTGGCACTCGTGAAATGTCGTTAATGTCATAACGCTGTTGCCACAATTAATATCAATTTTTATTACGAAAACGCGAAAGTGATTGAAAAAAGAGACAGGGTTTCAGGAAGTGCTATTTAGAATTCAGGTGCGCTCATTCAAATAGTTATAACATGATATTCTAAAATCCACAATACGTCAGACGGTAGCGAACATATTCAATGTAAGAGAATTTATATAATGTTCCATCTGAATCTGAACGACTTATATTTCAGCTGAATATTTCCACAATCAGAAAGATTGTGAAGGAAGAGGAAAACAAAGAATTTCATTCTATTGGGAGACCCAAAAAGGTGGTGGCATTTGAGAATTTTATGTTTGAGTGAATTAATGCGAAAAGTTTACTACAGGATTTTCGATTTATGTCATGGTAAAATAAGTAGCCGAAAATTGATTTTTCTATTTTTCATTTGACTTGTCCTATACATTGTTAATGTCTTAAGGTATCAATGAAAACCTAATTATTATTATTTCAATGTATTAAGATGAACAGCCGCAAATACGCGTCAGTTGTCCTCTTAATTGTTTATTCATGTGAAATTTTTGTTCAAAGGTGAAGTTCATCTTGATTTGAAACTTCAATTCCTTTTACTCGTTATTGATTTTTGTTTAACATTCCTGTAATTATCTGTTAATTCCTTCGGGAGGTACCCATTCCCAACCACTGCAACATCTTAATTTCATCTTCGGGTTAATATTTTTGAAATCTACAACTGATGTAAGATATTCAAACTTTAGCCAAAGAAGATAACGAACCTTAATTCTCCTCAAGCTATTGCATATTATGATATTATACTGATCTCTTGTATTTTCCATGCAAATAACTGGATTTGGTAAGCCTTCTTCAGTTTGTATGAACTTCAATTATGCTCGTCACTTATTTTCCGAAGAGATTCGACATTGTGATAAAATACGTAGTAAGAGAAACTTTCACGTAGAACGGGCAACATAGCATTGATTTGAAACCCAAAAATGTTTTGACAAGCGTCATAACCTCACATTTTCGTACTATAAAGAGTAAAATGTGTCAAATTTCCATGGCCAACCGAGTGCTAAAATAAAATTGAATGGAGTATACATATGTTTATAATTATTTATTGAAAGGATTTAGACAACATTTTTTGCTTTACGATTTTTTTCCAATATGGCTCGGTTGAAAAGATACAGGCTGTTGAAAATTTATAAAGAAATATAATTTTCCGTTATATCTCACAAATGAGTTTTACGAATAGAAATATTATATTTCCGGAATATACTAGGTGAGGTTTGACTCGTATAAATATTGCAAGACTTTTTTCAGATTCAGCCCTGATAAAAAGATTTGACATTTTGAATTATTATAATGGACTGTGACATTTCTGAAAAAACAAAATTACCTTCAACTGAATCTGTGACACTACACATCTGTGGATCTTTTAAATTGAGTTGTATTCAGCCAAACTCTCCAATTTATCAAAATTCATAGATATTTTTTAATTTTTGAACATCGAATTACTCGAAAACGGTGCATTATACAGGAGAATATGAAGAATATTTTTATTTTACAAAACCTCCAACTCAGTTTCAAGAATTGGGTTCTTTGAGTTTTATTTTGATGGTACGTAATGGTCATAATGAGAAGACTGGAAGACGTGGGTGATATCTTGTGTTCGAAAAATAAATGAAAAACCATTTTCCGAAACTCATTTCATTCGATGAAACATTTTCTTCTATGGTTTTTCAACAGCTGTATCTTTTAAACAAAACCGATTCAGTAGAAATGGTAAAGAAAAAAAGTGTTTCTACTCTTGAAATATTTGTACGTGTCAAAGACTCGCCCTGTACCTATAGTTTTTCATTGATGTGTGATGAATTCTAGCCGCACCTTCCATTTTCTTGAGTATGACCATTACATACCACGAAAATAAGTACCAGACATTCAAAGGACCCAACTCTTGAAGAAGTAGGTTGAATGCTTACACATATTTGACCATTTTGGAAAAATAAAAGTATACTTCATATTTTCGTCGTTTTCGAGTAATTTGATATTCAAAAATAAAACATATCTATGAAATTTTAAAAATTGGGTATCTTGGATGATACAACTCTGTTTAAATGTTCCTCAAAATAATCTTAAAACATAACACATCACAGATTGTAGTGTCTTAGATTTAGTGTGTTTTTCTGAACGGAGCTTAATTGTCATTTTATGTTGGTAGTGTATTTGTCAACTCGGCAACGTTTGACCATTCAGAAAAATAGTTATTTTCCTATCAAGTGCGGAAAGTGATACTTGCCCGCACGAAACTGCCGTTGCCCGAACGATGCGAAGCAGAGTTCGGGTAAGCAGTTGAGTGCGGGCAAGACACTTTCCGCAAGAGTTAGGAACAATATTTTTTCTACAAGCGCTTGAAATATATGAATGTATCCATTTCACGAAACAGATCATATCTCATTTGATTAATTCATATATGATGACAGACGTAATTCTACATGTCATTACTATGGGTTTCTCATCGTTGACGTTCTATGCATAGAAACATGATAGAATTTAATTTACTCTATAATATTTGCGTGCGGGAAAAACCCCTGCTAATCCATTCTTTCCCGCACGCATTTGCGTGCGGGAAAGAAATAGCGTTTTTCCCGCACCCTTTGGGAAAGTGACTCTTTGCAACTTGGAATGCGTGCGGGAAAAAGGTTGAACGCGCACGCTTGTAGAAAAATATCATTTAGTTATTTAGGTTGAATGTGTCATTTGTGAACCTGGTTACCTAATCTTGTACGAAATTAATTTAGCAACGAAAATGAATGATTATACAGGTTGTTTCATGAACGATTGTACAGGCTTCCTGAGCAGACGCAGGATATTTTGGTGAGTCTGAATCAGTGTTACAAAAATGTCCTAACTATATTCGTTCAAGAGATACAGGATTTTTATGTATTTTGTCAAAAACTTTCAATCGGCATAACTCTTGAACGCCTGCATGGATCTTCATGAATATTTCAGGAAATAAGTATGGACCAGTGCCAAATATTTGCACATAATGACTTGTGGATAGCGCAGGTCCGGACTGAGAAAATTATATTCGTTATTCCACTTCTTGTAAAACACCCTGTACATGAAATTTTCGAAAAGCGAAATTTTTCTCAGAATCTACAATAAATACTCTTCCGAACAAGCCTATTAGGATCAACGGCACACTTCGCATCATCCTATTATGAACCATTGAATTTTTGGGATTTTCAATTTATAGTTAACACGGACCTGTGAATCTCCGAATAATGCGTCAATTTATATTGAATCGATTGGAATTCTCGAATAAATAAAAATCCTGTATCTCTTGAACGAATATAGTTAGGACATTTTTCGAACACTGATTCAGCCTCACCAAAATGTCCTGCATCTGCCCTGAAAACCTGTACAATCATTCGTGAAACACCCTGTATATTGGAGATGAATATCTAAGTTAACCCATAATAACCTAGTGTTACACATATGTAACGCAAATTTCACTGGCATATCTATTTTATTTCTCAGTAACTGTAGCTATTAGCGTTACATATATGTAACACCATTTTTCTCAAACAAAAACTATACAATTTTCAAAGAGAAATTGAGTTGTTTTTGTCTTGTACACTCTATAAAGAATATTTATTCAATTAGAATAGTGATCATAACTCAGGTTATTGAGGGTTAATATGGCTGGTATCACCAACGAAATTGCGGTAACTCTTTTGTTGTATTATGAATCCTACTTCTTCAAATGAAATAGAAAACTTTGTACTTCTTTTTCCATTATAGTAGCTTATTTTCAAGGTCAATATTTATTTACACAACAAGTGAGTTGAATTTTCGTGATTTTATTTTGTGCAACTATTCAAGTAAGGCGTTTTATAACGTCAATTAGTTCTAAAAAGTTTAACTTTACTTACGTCAAAATTTGAATTTTTTCTTTCTTTCACTGAATGGATAAACGTTAACTTGTTGATATTGTTCATAATGTCGTCTTTCTGAGTGAAAATGGAATAAAATGAAATGGATGGATTGGTTAAAAATTCATTCACGCATCAATTTTCTTGAACGATTTTATAATTGGCGCCATCTTCTTTTTTCTCTCTCTCTTTTTAGGGTATATTAGTGATCTTTGTTGGCAAATTTTGGGATTAACCTACAAACTTTTGTGCAAAATAAATCTACCATTTTACCATTGACATTATTATTATAGCGATAATGTAGTTTGTGATTTTTTGTTGTACTATTTAATATTTTCAGATGAAAACTAAAGAAATAAATCTAAGGAATGACGAGAAAACATTGGATGGTTCGCATTTATCGCAGCTATTGACAATGCGTTCGAAGACAGGAAAAAAATTTGGAAATGGCATAAACGACGTAATCGTCGAGGAAGAGAATGATGAAATTACAGATCATGAATCTATGAAAGCTGTTTTTCAACTGAGTATCAATAAGGATAACGATGAAATCGATAGAATATTGGACCAACAGGATGCAATTATTTCTCAAGCAAATAAAGCATTGGGAATTTGCCAGGATGAAGAGAAATATAAGGGCAGCAAGATACGTATTGAGGTTGAACGCATCCTACTGAAAGCAAGTAAGTTTTTACACATTAAATCCATCGAATAAAAATATATTTCTATTATATATAAAGTGTTTTGAACGAGAAGACAAGTAGGAAAAGTTTATCTTCACTGAATAAACATTGAAAAATGTCCTTTTCAATAATCTCATTGTTGAACGGCAAACAAATCTATTATACAGGGTGGTCCAACGAAAACTTAACACCTCGATTTTCCGATATGAAAATGTGAAAAATTGGACCCGTCAATTTCAGATTCGAGAGGCATTTACTTTTCCTCGTAACTTCAACCCCCTAACAACAACCCTTGATTTTGAACAGGGATGAGGGGTATTGCGATAACTAATAATTTCGCTTTAAAATGTGTATCGATAATGAAACAACAGCGAAAATAGTGAAGGAGGCAATGCGGAATTTATCTCGAGAATATTATTCGTATTCGACACATTCAAAGGTATTTGAAGGTATTTTCCTCACGCCTAGATTTTAAGAAGGGCAAATATCGAGTGGCCATCCAGATCACCTGATCTGGTTTCACTGGACTCTTTTCTATGGAGTCACCTGAAATCCAAGGTTCACGCTACCTAGCCGGAGTCACTGGATGATTTGCAATGTTGTCCGGATATTCAGATTCGACTATAGCTTTATTCTTCTTCTTCTTCTTCCTTTTGCTAGGACAATGTCCTGTCTTTTCCAACTTTTTTATTCGATGTCCTGTGACGATGAAGTCCAGGAGTCAGCCCATCTCTTCGGTGGTCTTCCTAAGGGTCTAGTTGAGTTCGGTTTTTCCTTGTATGCGGCTTTGGCGAGTCTATCGTCCTGCATCCTCTCTACATGCTGTCTCCATTCTCTTCTTCTTCCTCGTGACCACCTTACGACATCTGGCATATTATCGCACCGCTCCCGGATCTCGCTGCTTCGCTGTCTGTCCCACAGTGTAACGCCTGCGATCGCTCGCAGGGTCCTCATTTCGGTTGTTCGTAGTGCTCTTTTCGTCCGGCTAGTGTCCGCTCTCGTTTCCGCTGCGTAGGTGAGGATGGGCCTCACTGCTGTTCTGTAGATCCTTGCCTTGCTGGTTATCGACATGCATTTGTTTTTCCAAATAGTACTGTGCAGACAGCCAGACACTCTTGCTGCTTTATTCACGCAGGTTTGTTAAATTCTATGGACTTCTCGATGATTTGTCGCAGTATGAATATAGCGTCGATTGTTGACCTATTCTTCCTAAAGCCTTGTTGTTCTTCGTTGATGCTGATTGTACTTGATAGATGTTGGGTTATAATTTTGGTGAGCAGCTTCATAGTGATGTTGAGCAGGCTTATGCCTCGATAGTTCTTTGGGTCTTTCTTTGCTCCCTTCTTGTAGATAGGTATTGTGATGCTAGATTTCCATTCCTGGGGTACTTCTCCTGTGGAAATTATCAAACTGAAAAGATGTGATAGCTCCATCATCAATTCATCGCCGCCATATTTGAGCATTTCGTTTGTTATTTTATCTGGGCCTGGTGATTTTCTGTTCTTCAATTTGTTGGTTGTTGCTTCGATCTCTGTTTTGTCTATAGTGTATTCGTCTATGTTGTCGGGCACGGTCCATAGATCTGCTTGTTCTTCAGTATTGTACAGACTCTTGAGGTGTTCTGTCCATTCTTCAGCGGTGATATTGACTGTGATCTGTTCGTTAACTGATCTCTTCTGCGATCTAATGAGGTTCCATATTCTCCGTTGTCCTCCGTACAGGTCATGTTGCATGTCGGTGGAGAACTTTTCCCAATATTCTTTTTTGATTTGTCTTATTTTAATATTGGCTCTGTTTCTTACTTGGACGTATTGCAGACGTTGTTCATCTGTTTTGTTGTTGAGGTACTTAATGTAGGCTGCTCTTTTCTCTGCAGCGAGTGTTTTTATTTCTGGAGTAAACCATGGTTTGGTGGCCTTTGCGTTCACGTTCACCTTTCTTTTGCCAATCGCTTCGTCTGCCGCTGTTATGATATTGACTTTGACTTTTGACCAAGCCGTATCGACTGTATCCCCGGCTGTTATTGGATTTGCTGTTATTTTTTCTTTCAACCGTGATTTGTACAAGTTCTTGGTGCTGTCGTTGTCAAGAGATTCTATGTTGAATTTTTCACGGATTATTGGTGGTTTTTTACTGAGTAGTTGCACTCCTAGTCTCATCTTACATAGCACCAGTTTGTGTCTCCCTCCCACGTCCGAAGAAGCAAGCGATCGTACGTCCAGGATCTGCGTTGGATGGATGTTTCTATTGGTTATGATGTAGTCTATAGTGGACTGTTGATCTCTAGAGTTGGACCACGTTATCTTGTGTTGAGTCTTGTGGGGATAAAATGTATTATTTATTCGTAGTTCAAACTGACTGCAAGTTCCTATAAGGAGTTCACCATTTTCATTTGATGCTTCTTTGCATAATCCCGTCGATGACCCTATTGCCGATCCTAGCGTTGAAGTCTCCGGCTAGGATGACTTTATTTTCTCGGGGTATATATAGTATTTAGTATGGCTTCTAGCTGGTTATAGAACTCTTCCCGTTCGATCTTGGGTTTACTAATGTCGGGAGCGTATACACTCACAATATCTATTTTTTTTCTTCTGTATTTCCAATGTTGCATGTAATAAACGATCATTTATGTAAGATATTTTTGATATATGGTGTTCATATTTCTCGTGTATCAGAAGTCCTACTCCAGATTTCGCTCTCTCGTTTTTTTCTTTTCCACTATAGAGAAGTATATACTTGTTGTATTTTGTTGTTCCATTCCCCTTCTTTTTCATTTCAGATATTGCACATATATCTAATCGGAGTCTGTGCACTTCCCCGAGGACTTCTTGGTCGTTTGAATTCCAAGAGTTGATGTTCCAACATCCCAATCGTAACATGTTCGTTTTCCATTCTCGTTTCTTCCGTAGCCGCGCCGTGTCGTTGTTCCGTTGTATCCGTCCATATTCCGAGGCATTTGTGTTGGTTCTGTGAGCGATTCTATCTTTTTACTTGAGGTAGGTTGCTAGCCTAACCCCAAAACCCTCCTCTTTCATTCGGGCTTGGGACCGGCTGAAGTCGGAATCGAGCTACTCGATCCGCCCTACTCCTTCCTCAGGCAGAGTTCTATAGCTTTATTGAGTATTAAAATCGCATCCGCAATTACGAGAAATACCTTGTTCTGCTTTTTTCAAATATCCCATCAATTTTGGGGAATTTGATGTACAGGTTGTTTTTTGCGTTGAACCTTACCTTTTCATGATTTTTTTGTAGGCCGGACCTGAAAAAGAATTTATCAGTTATTTACTGTCAGTAAGTATGAACTAGTTTTTGCGGAGAATTAAAGCACCGAATTCATTTCATCAAAATATACAGGGTGTATTTGAAGGTGAGGCTTTTTTTAAAAAAAAACTGGTCAAAATGGAGCATTTCACCACAAATCACCTATACAAAACTTTCAAAATGACAAAGTTGAAAAAAATTGAAAATTATTACTGAAATAGATTCTAATACGACCCTAGACCGTTTGTTAGCTGAATTATCGCAAAGCGGTGAGAAAAAACTTAAAGACGGAGGGCCAGAGCCAAAAAAAGTCTCTGAATTTTTTAAGCCTGGTTTTTTCTCAGGTGATTAGAATCATAATATACAATAAAATGCTGCGGTCAGTCAAATGGATGTTAAAACATGTGCCTCTGGTGCGCGGTCAAACATGTCGTGATCACCGACATAATAAAATCAATTTCTTAAGGCTGAAACTTTATAAACTTTTGTATTTTGTTATGTAAATCAAAATTATGATAGTCAGTCAACCTCCGATCGGGACACAGCTGGTCAGTCAGCTTCAATGTGCGTACCGTCGTTTATAAGGATGCAATTCGTTTATAGAGCGTGAAATTTTTTTTTTAACTACTACTGACTATATTATTGATAAATAAAATGGTCAGTCAGCCATTCCGTAGACCAACGCCCGTCACTCAGTGGATAAGAAATTAAATTTTTCCGCTCCCTATAGATAATACATCATAATCATTTAAAGTATAACACATTTATTTTAATGAGCAACTGTTCTTTAAAATCTCAGAAATAAAATTCATTCGAAATCAGCACTTAACGAACTACTTAACGAACATAAGTATACGCACAAGTAAGAACCCATTGATCTTCAAACATTTCTAATATTTATTTAATTCATTAACGATAACAAGCTATAAAGAATCATCACATGATTCATCATCTGAATCTTCATCTGAATCCATATCATCATTTTCATTATCGTGATCTGACAAGTCGAGCTCTGGTGTTGCAGAATCTGAAAAATAAATGAAATTCAGTAAAAAAAGTACTTTTGTGATCGTTTAATCCAGATAAAGATATTTCTATACCTGTATTTTCTTGTAGAGGTTGAATAATGACATCTTGTACAAGTTCTGGTAATTGGTCGCCTTTGAACCAAAGTCATATTTCTCATCCACCAATTTACACCCGTAGTCTGTAGGAGATAGCTCCATTGGAATTTGACGGTGAGCATTACGCCAAATATTTGAAATGAAGCTCACTCTTAAGAACTGCTGCATCAATTCCGATTGGCATGGTGGCATACTCGACCCATCGACATTCTTTATTTTAATTTTAAAAGGATAATTTGTGGTGCTTAAACATTTATACGTCTGTGAAAATAAAACGAATCTTGCCTCGCCAATTGATTTAATTTTTTTCAAGCCGTATAAATGGCAAACAAATTCTTGAACCTTATTGAACATGTTATTCTGGTTGCTTGCTTCTACAAATCCAAGGTCAGCGAATGTTTTTTGAAAATCTTCGCTTTGCTTCATTATCTGCAGAGGTTTTTTTTACCTTTCTTGTAAAAAGCTGGGTTAAAATCACATCCAGTCAAAGCATGCAGTCCAGGAAGAGCATTGCAAACTGAATTTCCCAATTCTTGATGCATTCTACTGACATTAATTATCCTTTGATGCTTTCCAGTCACACGTCCAGTCCAGTCTACGCACATTAAAGCAGACTGACCAGCTGTGTCCCGATCATAATTTTGATTTACATACCAAAATACAAGAGTTTATGAAGTTTCAGCCTTAAGAAATTGATTTTATTATGTCGGTAATCACGACAGGTTTGACCGCGCACCAGAGGCACATGTTCTAACATCCACTTGACTGACCGCAGCATTTTATTGTATATTATGATTGTAATCACCTGAGAAACAAACCAGGAACCAGGCTTAAGAAATTCAGAGACTTTTTTTGGCTCTGGCTCTTGGACTATTATCTCCTGATTCGAACATGTGGTTTCGTTTAGGATATTGGCTCCTTCGATATTCACGTGGTAATGAAA
Organism: Coccinella septempunctata; assembly: GCF_907165205.1. NCBI lineage: Eukaryota > Metazoa > Arthropoda > Insecta > Coleoptera > Coccinellidae > Coccinella > Coccinella septempunctata. The sequence goes on along the minus strand of NC_058190.1, from coordinate 2,692,624 downwards.
ACTCAAACTTAGGATTGCCGAATTGTTCTCATTATTTTTTAGTAACCTACAAGATTTTATGAAATCGTTCATTTCGATACCAACTCACAGAAGGGACTTGGGACACAAGTGTGGAAAAAAGAATAATACGTCAAAATCTCACCAATAAAATTCGTCTAAATTATTCACGAATTTTTTCACAATTGGCATCACAATCTTCTTGTGCGAACATTCCAACAATCGTCATAAAAATGGGATGAAATGGGGAAACATCATAGCACTTTTTCAACATAACTAACATAAGCACTTTCAAGAAACTGCCATGATTTTCTACATTTTTTTTTTCACCCTAAATTGCACGATACAATAATTATGATTCTATCAAAAGTGACCTGATGCATCTAATCCGTTCAAATTGGTACTGAACCGTTCATTGTCCAGCTATATGTTAATATTTTGTTTCGTTTTTGCTATGCTGTAGACACCTTCCACACTCCCGTACTTGAAATTCAATGAAATTTTGTCAAACTTCTAGGGGTTGTACCTCAGCCATCTTGGATATTTTATAGAGAAAATTTTTAGTTGAACTACTTATTTTGATGAGTTCTACCTTCTGTCAAAAAAACTCACCTTTGAAAACACCATGTACAGATAGGGCGTTTCAAAAATTATGGGTAATGGAAGAAATTGACACAATCAATTTAACACCCTGTATCTTGATTATAAAGAGAGATAGACCCCTTAAATATTCTGAATCACCTCCGTGTTCTCTATCTACCCTCAGCTTTCGCCCATTCACCAATAAATCACCTTATATTACGGATAAATTTCATTGTGAAAAACCTCAAACTGAAAATTTCAAGCAGAAAATTATGATCAGCTCTGCATAAACGTCTAATAGATAAACTGCTTTTTCATAGATTCCGGGCATTTTGCCTAGTAACCAGTTGACGATCATAGTCGTGTTGATAGTTGTATGCTGCCTATATCTTTTATAGGTTAAGCTCTTCTTTGGTTACTTTTTAAATCCTTAACTGATCTATCGGTCTTCGTTGGTAGGTTCTTGACCTTCAAGCTTCTTCTGTTGGATCGTAGTCGACTAATCTTCTTGATTCCTCATTTGGATGTTGTTTGGCTTTGTCGAATATTCTTTCCGCCTTTCTCTTCATTTATTCTGTAACTGGTTCCCATTCCAAGTCCTTGTAGATTTGTTTGTTCCTAACAAACCAGGGTACATCCATCGCCATTCTAAGGAGTTTATTCTCAGTGGCCTGTATTCTCTTGATGTGGGTCTTGGCTGCGAAGCCTCATGCCGCCGATCCATATGTGAGTTGTGGTCGCGCGATAGTTTTAATCATCTTCAACTTGATGTTCTTATTCATATGACTTCTTCTGCCTATGAGTGGATAAAGTCTACTCATTGCGGCTTTTGTTTTATCAACTACGTATTTGATGTGGTTTTTCTATGTTAGTCCTCTGGCAAGCTTCACTCCTAGGTATGTTGCTTCATTTTCCCATTCAACCTCTTCTCCATCAACTTCGAGGTTTTCTTCCATCCTCAATCTTCTCTTTTGCAGTAATATTGCTTGAGTCTTTCTTCCATTGATTTGGATTTTCCGTTTGATGCACCATTTGAGTAATTCATCTATAGCTTCCTGCAGTCTCTGGTGTATGATCTCTGAGCGTCGATGTCTGAATGCTATTCCTTTGTCATCTGCGTACAAGGTGAGCATATTTCTAGCATTCTTCGGGATATCATGAACGTATATTACGTAAATCAGAGGTCCAAGTACCGATCCTTGAGGCACTCACGCTGCCAATTATCTGGTTTGAGAGGTTGCTCCATCTATCCTCACACAAAAGTTTCTATTTCTCAGATAGTTCCTTATAATCTTGCATAGCTTGGTCGAATATCCTGCTTTTTTCATCTTGTAGATTAGGCCTTCGTGCCATACTCTATCAAAAGCTCTCTCGATATCCATCAGAACTAATCCTGTGGCCTGTTTGGTCTGCATTCCTTCGGTGACGTATTCTATGAGCCGTAGTAATTGGAGTTCAGTCGAGTGTTCTCGTCGAAATCCAAATTGTTCGGGTGGAATTATCTTCAACATTTCTGTTTCCACATTCAGCCTTTTAGCGATATCCCTTTCAACGATTTTTCCTAGTACTAATAGTAGGCTGATTGGTCTATAATTTCGAGGAAATTTCCGTTCCTTTCCAGGCTTGTTGAAAACTATCATTTCTGCAGTTTTCCATCTCTCTGGTTAGTATTCGGTCCTTATCACCCCGTTTGTTATATTAATATTGTCTAATAGGCCTGCACGGGGAATCATCCTGTATTAGTTACCGAAACACTATTCGTCCCACGTTCTAATTTTTGACAGTCAGGACGACCCTGTTCATGACTAAAATCGACTCGACTACTACAGTAGGTATACAACGCTATATCCGAATCAATACCAAGCGAGCATAATCGCTTGATTGAATTTGCAGCAAGAAACATGTCCATTTATTACGTTAATTAATTATATTGCTCTTTCTGACAAGAGTTTCTAGTCGTTGGGCTTCCACCGGCCATGATTGGCTTTTTAGGATCTTGTCCAGCCATCAATTTAATCTGTCCAGCTTTTGTTAGGTTTTTCTACACGTTCCACGTCTGGACTGGATGAGCAAGGCGAAACAGAATATCGAATGAACAGCATAAAGACTTGCGGTTATTTGAACATTGATCCTTTGTTCGTTTGAAAAAAGTTGTTCATATTTGTAGAACTACATTTACACAGGGTGTTTCATAGTGTACAGGGTGGGCAAATTTCGATGTTTTAGCACTACAACTTTTAAACCAGTGGAGATAGACAAAATCTGATATCCCATTCTCGTTCTCTTTTTCTGAGAATCTAACAATAGTAGTAGTGATTTTTGGCCACCTTCTTTTGTTTTCGAGTTATAAGCGAAAATTGGAAATGTGGCGATTTCGAAATAAATTTATATCTCAGCTAATACTGATGATAGAGCTCTGAAATTAAAACATTATACAGGCACTTTTTTGAGTAGAATCCAGTGGCGTGCTCGCCTTTTTAGCGGGATTTACAGTTACGGAGCTATGACCCAAAGTTATGTTTTTTTAAATGGGAACACTAGATTTCTGTTCAATTTTTTGAAAGCTTAATTTTTAAAGCTTCTTCTTGCTCTTCAAACCAGACCTCCACAGCTTTCATTATCTTCTCGTTGGAAGAAAATTTACGACCTTTTACACTTTTTTTCAGTTGAGCCAAATCTTGTGAGTAAGGAGGATGTTCTGGTAATTCGAACCCTAAATCACGAATTTTTTGCATGGCAACATGAGATTTGTGTGCAGGCGGGGGTTTGTCCTGCAAAAACTAAACATCCTTGGACAGCTTTCCGCGTCTTTTCTCTTTAATTTTTTCCTGTAGAGTGGTCTGTAATGTCGTATAGTAAACTCCGGTTATTGTTCTACTCTTATCCAAAAAATTAATCATGATTACTATACTTCATTCACTTTTATTTTAGCAGTCGGTTGGCCATGGAAATTTGACACATTTCACTCTGTATAGAGTACTCTAACGATTTGTCAAAGTCAGCTGACCGTTCATTACCGTGGGGCACACAAAGCTTTTTATTATCAGTGTAAAGAGGCATTGCTTAGAAAGTTATAGTCTAATCTAACGTAGGGAAGAACATGTTTTCCAAAAATATGCACAAATCACAATATATATATTCTTTTGAAAAAGAGTGTTACAAACTTTTACAATCTGAAAAATAACAATGAAGCGGGTGTAAAGAAACGGAACAAGAAACAGATCCTAAAAACCTGTTCCACGTTCCAGATCTCAGTGTAAGCAGAGGAAAAATGTCAACGGGGTACCATACATATCTTCGTATGATACATGAAAAAAACAGAGATAAAAACCTCAGAAAAAACTCTCTGTTTGCCCGTATAAGTGTAATGATGATGTATTTGTGTAAAGAATAAGCTGAAAATAATTGAAATTGAAGGATATCTTCTTCATATGCCAAAATCCAAAAACTTCCTCCCATTCTTTGTACTATGATGGTTGACGAAGAATAATCTGAAAACAAAAAAGAAAGAAAAAACGAGAGGGGTGTGTTGCATTTAATATTACTTATTAAATAATTTTGAAATTAGTAACCCAACTCAAAAAAGAATCGGTAACCGAATGAATACCTTCGAAACCACCCTGAAAACGATATATTCCACAACTGTTCACCAAGTGGTCTATAGTTTCTTCTTCTGCACCACACTCACATCTTGGACTATCAACAGCATTCCACCTAAAGAGCATGCTATTACACCGACCATGGCCAGTCCTCAGTCGATTTAGTGTACACCAACTTTTTCTTGGAAGATCAAAGCCAGGAACTTTTTTTGAAGGATCAGTAATCAAATCTTTATTAAAGAGATTACATGAATTCCATTCTGATTGCCAAAATTCTTTATGGTTATTAGTTGAATACAGAAAATCATTAGTCCATAAAGGCTTACGAGATTTCAATCTGGCACTTCTAGAATCTGGTAAATATGATAAAATTGGAAATGAATTTGGGTAGGAATGGAATTTATTCCAAGACTTCGAGACTGCCACCTGTCGGCGAATATGAGGTGGTACGATGTTAGACAGAACGGGTAACCAATGCAAAGGTGTAGATTTGATAGTCCCCGTAACGATCCTCATAGAATCATTGAGTATGGTGTCGATACAAATCACAATACTCGACCAAAACAGCATGCGAATCAATGGAGGGAAAAGCTTGTGTGCCCCACGACAGCGAACGCTTAGCTGATTTTGACAAATCGTTAGAGTTCCCTATAGTACGAAAATATGGGGTTATGAAGCTTGTCAAAACATTTTTGGGTTTTAAATCAAGGCTATGTTGCCCGTTCTACGTAAAAGTTTCTGTTATTACGTATTGAATCACAATGTCGAATTTCTTCGGAAAATATGTGATGAAGACAAACCAAATCCAGTTATTTGCATGGAAAATACAAGAGATCAGTATAATATCATAATATGCACTAGCTTTAGGAGGGTTTATGTTCGTTATCTTCTTTGGCTAACATCATTTGTAGATTCCAAAAATATTAACCCGAAGATTAAATGCATATGATGCAGTGGTTGGGAATGGGTATCTCTCGAAGGAATTAACAGATAATTACAAGAATGTTGAATTCTTCAATAAAAATCATCTTGTATCAATATAAGTAAAAGGAATTGAAGGAAGTTTCAAGTTAAGATGAACTTCACCTTTGAACAAAAATTTCACATGAATAAGCAATTAACAGGACAACTGGCGCGTATTTGTGGCTATATATCTTAATACATTGACACAATCATAATAATTAGGTATATATTGGTACGTTAAGACATTTACAATATATAGGACAAGTCAAATGAAAAAGAGAAAAATCCATTTTAGGAAACTCATTCTCCGATGACATTTATCGAAAATCCAGTAGTAAACTTTTCGCATTAATTCACTCAAACATAAAGTTCTCAAATGCCACCACTTTTTTGGGTCTCCCAATAGAAGGAAATTCTTTGTCATCCTCTTCATTCATAATCTTTCTGATTGTGGAAATATCCAGCTGAAATGTAAGTCGTTTACATTCAGATGAAACAGTATATAAATTCTCTTACATATTGAATTTGTTCGCTACCGTCTGACGTATTGTGGATTTTAGAATATCAGGGTAAAACTATTTGAATGAGCGGACCTGAATTCTAAATAGCACTTTCTGATACCCTGTCTCTTTTTTCAATCACTTTCGGCATTTTCGTAATGAAAATTGATATTAGTTGTGGCAACGACGTTATGACATTAACGACATTTCAAGAGTGCCAACCTATCTTCGTTCTAGTTACAAAAACTGATGCGAGAACTTTTCCAGCAGATTTTTGGACACGAAACTTCTAAGGTCTTGGAGAACCAGAGTGTCACCATTCCATCGATTGTTGCTTTGTTTCTGGATCGTAGAAATGTACCGAAGTCTCATCCATAGTAACAATTCCGTTTAAAAAGTCTACATCGTTTTCAAATCGATCACAGATCGAACGCAATGCTTTTACCCTTACACGCTTTTGGTCAACATTGAAACATTTGGGGAACCATTTTGGAGAAATTTTTCTCATGCCCAAATTGACGTGAACTATATGATGAACGCGTTCGTATGAAAAATCCAGTGCTTCAGATATGCGTTTAAGCACAATTTGACGGTCTGATAAAATCATGTCATGAACTGCATTGATATTTTCCGGGACTGACACAGAAACTGGCCTTCCCGATCGGTCATCATTTTCAATGGAAAATTTACCTCTTTAGAAGCTTGCAGTCCAATTTTTCATGGTCGCATACGAAGGACATTGATCACCAAGGGTATTAAGCATATCTTCGTAAATCTGCTCACCTCTTAACCCTTTTATATGTAGGTACTTTCTCGATTTTCACAATTTCGGTGGACATCTTCGTTCTTTTAATGCATTGCGTAACTCTGGTTTACTTTTTTGACCTCAAACTTCACACTAACACTTCTAATGAGTTATTGTTCGTTGCTATGGTAACGCAATATTTTTTCTATACATGGAACTGGTCTAGGCTAACTAGATATCAATACATCCTCGTAGTTCAACTGTGGATAGAGGACACAACAACGATTGCAAATAACCCTACCACTTGTTTATCCAGATACCAGATAAAAGAACTCCCCACACCGATATGGCACTTCAAAAAACCCTGATTTCTTTCATGTTCCAGATGCGACAAAGGAAATCATCGAAAACCACAAAATCAAATATAGCTACCAAGATCCGGAAGACAGAAGCGGATTCATCAAAATATCAAATCTGCGAGTATTCTTGAGGAACAGCAATAAACCAAAGACGGTTGAATCGCAGTATGTGTGCATTTTATATTGTGGAGCCACCATATATTGTTCAACCCTTACCTACTTCAAGAAAAAAAGAAGACTTGAATTGCCGGAATCGTACACTTTCAACGAACTCCCGAGTGATTTCAAGATTGGATGTCAAATTTATGTTATTCAATCGGATGCTGTTCGCAAACATTCTTTCTATAATCTTATAAAGGTGAGTTCATTTCTCAAAATAACCGTTGCCAATCTTACCCACTTCATTGTTAAAAATTTCAAAGGAAAAATCACGTGATATAAAAAATAAAGTTTAGATCCAGTCCTTTTTCTATTTCAGCTTCAGAATTAGTCGACTGAAGCTAAAAGTAGCACTGTGGTAAATCAGCATAAGGAAGTCATTCAATATGTCCATGTATAGCAGTTTTTGATAAAAACTCACCTGCTAAACGTTCATTGCGCTTGGCTTCCAGCCATCGATAAGACGAATATGAAACCAATGCTAAGTGATGGAAGTACTTCAATACAGAAATACATATGTGCATACTTATGTAATCGGATTAAACCGAAGGAGAATACAATTCCACAATATTAAACATGACCATAGTCTAGGTTTTGGTCGATGGTAAAGAAATAAGCAACACTTTTTTCCCACTCTAATGAAAGAGGACGGTCCTCTTAGGCCAGGCCCCAGCTATTTGAAGGTGCGAAAAAATTGCAGCAAGCTAAATTTTTTGTGTGTTTTTAGAATATGCTTGAGTAGAATTATACCAATTTTATAACTCAGAAATCCTCTGCGAAAATTTTTTGAACCCAAAAAACCTCAAAATATTTGAGCCTGTTCCAGTTTTTAGCTTATATAACTTGTGTCAAGTCGTTTTTTAAAATGGGCCATAGCTAAAAACAGTTTTACTCAGTCCAACTAGGTATATACAAACTAAGGAAAAAAACATAAACGGAGAGATTCAAGCCCAGTTTCAGGTTGAAAATTATAATTTGATGGTCCATTGAAATTTTAATCGTCCCTTAAGCGGGATGAATACTCCGTAGTATTTGTTCCGTTTAATGGAGGAATGTAATATTATTAGACCATATAATTCTTATTGACGTTTCTGCAACGGGATGTCTCCAATTTGGCAGCAATTTTGAAAACACCATCACTCACCTACCTCACACTCATTTACTATTGTCATTTATATGAGCAGGCAATACATTAAATACAATCTGGTGCATAATATCAACTTAAATGAGTAGCCTTTTTTCTTAAGTGCATCGAGAAACCCGAATCGTCTGGGTCAATTTATTGAAAATTCCGATTTTCCCAACTTTTTATTTTTTTGAGATTTTTAGATCTATGACAGATCTATGAGACTAAAGGATTTGTTTTTTTGCACAAATGAAAGCCAAATCAATTCTGTACAACTTTCCTGTGACTTCCTTCGTGGTTAGTTCCAATATTGTATCCAAAAGATGACTAAAACGGAAATTTTGATCTTTTCTGGAAAAAAATAGTCAATTTTTGAAGTCGAGTTTCTCCGGATCTACTAGACTTACAGCGGATTTCATAAAACTTTGATTGTCCGATCAACGATTTGACAGTCCCTCGATTTCTAAAACGAAATCACTGGAACCTTTTCATTTCTGAATAATATTGAAAAAGTAGCAATTAGAACTAATTGAATGGACGTATGAACATCATTATTTGACGCGAGAATGATATTCTGAATGATTATCGATTGGAAACAAATTGACGTCTATTCGTCAATCAAGCGTTGATTCTCCGATCAAGCTTTATGAATCCTGGGGTTAAAGAGCTCCAATCAGGTTTCAATAGTAAAAAATGTCCTATATTTTAAAAAAGGTAGAGTGACCTTTCTTGAAAAAAACAACTCGTCACAAGTTATAAGCTAAAAACTGGAACAGTCGAAGATATTTTGAGGTTTTTTGGCAACAAAAATTTTCCCAGAAGATTTCGAAGTTGCAAAATTGGTATACTACTAGTCGAAGATGTCCTCACAACATACCAAAAATTCAGCCCCTCTACAGAGTATCACAAATTCGATGTTCACTCAGAGCATATCGAGAACTATAAGACTTAAATAAAAATTTTCCAGGACACATGATCTTTTTTTTTTTTCGAAATAATAAAATATCATATAGCAGATCATAGATATCTTGATTCTGTCTCCAATCATAGAAACTTTCTGAAAAATAACTTTTTAAAATATGTCGCCATAACTTGGTTTATATTCGAAATATTCGAAAAATTCCAAAACATATAATACAAACCAATAATTATATAAAATTGAAAACTCAAGCAAAAATATCACATTCTCTGTTACCAAAAGTACATTACAAAGACTCATTTTTTCTTCTAGCGTGTTCACTCCTTTCCTTGGCTCTTCTAATCCACTTTTTCACCCGGTAATTGCAACACAAAAATACACTAAGATATTCTTAAGCGCCTTGATGTATGACATACTGTCCAAATTCCTGCATCCGACGACCGCAATACCAACCACAGATCCACCAAAGCAAATAAAATTATATTTCCACTCTTCCACTATATGGGTACCTACATCAACCCTGTGTCAGCTACAAGTGGTGGATAGAGATGACATACTGCAGAATATACGCAAGAATTCGAAATATTTATGAGTGTTTTCTGTTCGTTGAACACACATAATTTCTACAGAAATCAGCAGATATACATAGATATATACATACTTCACTGAAGCGGATAAGATTATTCAATATAATTGATATTCGGCAAGAAATGAATATCCATTTTGTAGAGCCAAATACTTATACTGCACAAAAAAATTAACGCACATTCTGAAAATCTCAATTTTAATGAAAGTTAACTCTACATTAACTATATAACTCATTTTTTATGTTCTCTCGAGAAGGTTTTGAACGAAACAAGACACATTAAATGGAAGAAAAATTCAGGATTTCACCGACTCTTATGTGGAAGAAGAGAAATGAACAATTTTAAAAATACTGAAATGCTGATAAGTGATTTAATACTTGGTATTTCCACCCCTTGCGGTGATTACAGCTCGGCAACGACGGTTCATACTCAAAATGAGTGATCTTAAAATGTTCTGATCTAATCCTTCCCAGATTTCTCCGAGTTGGATTACTAAGTCATTAAGAGTAGCTGGATGATTTTCTGAACTTCTCAGCCTTCTATTGAGGTTGTCCCAAACCTGCTCAATCGGATCGAGATCTGGACTTCTTGCTGGCCATTCCATTCGAGAGACTTCAACCTCTTCAAGGTACTCCTGAACGATGCGCGCACGATGTCCGGCATTATCGTTCATAAAAATGAAATTTTCTCCAATGTATGGGGCAAATGGCACTACATGCTCTTCAAGAATGTTCCTTGTATACTTATCAGCATTCATAGCTTCATTATCAACGACCACTAGGTCTGTGCGAGCAGTCAAAGATATTCCACCCCATACCATAATCGATCCACCCCCGAAACCATTAGTATTCAGGAAATTGCACTGAGTATATCTTTCATATGGACGTCTGTATACAAGGGAACGTCGATCACAATGGTAGAGGCAGAATCTAGACTCATCTGTGAAGAGAACTCTTTCCTAATCGGCCTCTTCTTAATGGATATGCTCTCTCGCAAAATCCAAACGCGGCCTTCGATGGGGTGGGGTAAGAGCTGAGCCTCTTGCCGCGACACGAGGCCTTAAATCATATTCTTTGAGGCGATTTCTTATTGTCAGAGTGCTAATTTGCACCTCATGAGTTTGCTCAAGCTGAATTTGAAGGAGGCGAGCGGTTGCAAACCGTTGTCTCAACGAAGAAACTTTCAAGTAACGTTCTTGAATGGCAGTTGTTACCCGTGGTCTACCATGTCCTGGTCTTCGGACATTCATACCTGTCTCCCTGAATCGCTGCAACATTCTGGACACACTTGTATGGGAAACTCCAAACCTTTCTGCAATTCTTGTGTATGTCTACCCTTCTTCTCGCAGAACTACCGCTTGGGCACATTCCTCTTGAGTCAAATTGCGTGTTTCGCGTTGCATAGCGAACGAGTGTAGAAAATCAAACGGAAGAAAAACTATTGATCACTAGAATTGATCGAGAACAACTGATTTTAGAATGGAGCCAATACATTCAAAATCTGATAATATCATCTTTTTTTATTCTTGCTGGGAAAAAACATCTGTATTGAAGAAAACCGTTGAAAGTGGATAACATATGCATGCATAATTCTGATAAAAATAATTATCATTGAGAACACCTTCAGTTGTAGAATAAATTTGAGATTTCCCTAATGTGCTTTAATTTTTTTGCGCAGTGTATAATTAAAAAGAGATATTTATATCCCTAGTACTTGCGTCCATGCATGGATGTGCAACGAATGTCCATTATGGGTTATCTATATTATGTCCTTGAATGGATGTACAATGGATGTCCATTATTGGTGATCTATAGTACCTTTGGGTATTCAACAGTTAATACTCAAAGATAGTACGTATATAGTACATCCATTGTTGGTCCATGTCCAACTATGTAAGTTTTATGGATGTCCTGTGTTTACTGGGCAGTGAGCATCAAATTGGGGACAAGTTTTCATTTGTTATTTTCTCGGAAAACGTTGAATAGCATATCGAAATTAGAGTCAGAAAATGTAAAAAAAAAATTTTTCCTTTGGAAATCGAAAGTTGATGTTAGCGTTCGATAGAAACGGCAACGTTGCAAACCTGACAATTTTATATCGATGAAACAGGACTAATTACTCTCTCACGAAATATGTGTAGAGATTGATATTTTATGTTCTTAAAACAAAAAAATATTGAAATTTTTGCAACATTACGAATACTGTCACTGCTTCCTATGAGAAAATCATTGAACTTAATAAAGTTTTCTTTCATTTCAATGGAGAAAACGAATGAATTTCGGTGATTATTGTTCAGTGTTGTTCTGTTTGTGGGTTTTTGTTCCGTTTATAGTTTCAGTTTTTACTTTTCATTATACAATTATTATGTACACTATTGTGTCTGATGGAAAATAAAGAAATTAAAATCAATATGATTAATCAATTTTCTCCAAATAGTTCATGAACAAAAATTTCATTTCTAGAGCTGCGGTCTGCTGCTGAAATCCTTGTTCATTTGTTCAAACCCTCCGAGTGAAACCGAATGCAGAACCAGGACCGGTTTCGAAAAGTGTGGGGAGTTTCTCATCACCAGAAACGTATCGAAACCGAAAGAATTTTTGTTCGAGGATAGATCACAATGTGATCAAATCACTGAGAAATTTCTGTGTGATATTGAAAGTGGTGTAAATTTGAAATATGAAATGTTCGGTTATCTGCTTATCTGCAAAGTGGAAAACGACGCAGGTTGGGTAAAGCAGTGGTGCGAACTTGATGGTGCAGAACTGAAATTCTGGAATACTTCAGGCAGTGAGGATGAGCCTAAAATGACAATCGACCTCTCCAGGTTAGATAAAGTTGGATTTAGTGGGTATTGTAGCTTAGGTTTACCTTCATTGATTTATATAGGTTGTTGTGATAGAAATATTCTAGTGGTAATTCATGTTATAAATGATAAAGTCCGTGTTTTTGTGAGTTTGTTAGTTTGTTTGTAAGTTTGTCTTTCTATAACTCCATAGCCAGATGTCCGATTTTGATGGGAACTTCACTATAAAGTAGAGTGCAGAGAATTCATTTGAGTTGATTTCAAGCTTTCAAGGCCGACGCTGGATACAATTTTCTAGAGCTCAAAAAGTTCTATTTAAAAGTCCGCAACAGCATACATCTAACTTCCGAGGATAACCAGTTTTCACATTTTTTAATCAATCCAACATATACCTACTTACATTTGAAGAGGGTTCTTGACTGGCATGAAATGAATGAGAATAATAATGAATGTGATTACAAAGTGCTTCTTACAGCATAGTTTTCTAACATATATTCCGCGATATTCGACAGGTTAAAGAAATACGAATTTGTGCAAGAAACGTGACGACCTTTTTTACGAGGCGAGATTCTTGAGTTCGAAAGAAACACTTTTTTTCTGTACTATTTTTTCCGATTCAGCCCTGATAAAAAGATATAACCATTTTAATTTTTCATGATGAGCTGTGCTATCCCTGGAGAAACAAAATGCCCTTCAGAAAAGACAAGAAAAATATATGTCATTACACATCTGTGGATCTTTTGAACAGAGTTACATTTACCCAAATTACCCGATTTTCCAAACATCACAGATATTTTTTATTTTTGAACACCAAATTATTCGATAACGGCGGATTATTCGAGAAAATATGAAGAATACTTTCATTAAAAAAAATGTTCAAATATTCATTTGATAGCGTCCAACAACTGTAGCTTTCTTTTTTATAGTTAATCTGTCAATCCGTATTCAGTAAACAAAATTATGAAGTAGTGACGTAAATTTTACGTAATTTGTGATGTTGTTATACGCGGTGTGTAAGTATATGAAGATGAGGCTTTTTTCAACAGAAGTTAAAATGAAGCGTTTCACCAAAAATCACCTATTCAAAACTTTCAAAATGACAAAGTTAAAAAAAAAAATGAACACTGAAATAGATCCTAATACGACCCTAGACCGTTTGTTAGCTGAATTATCGTAAAGCAGTGGAATCGTTTAGGATATTGGCTCGTTCGATATTTACGTGGTAATGAAAATGCAAACTAAGGATTGCTGAATTGTTCTCATTATTTTTCAGCTCACACAATTTTATGAAATGGCTCATTTCAATACCAACTGACAGAAGAGACTCAGGAAAAAAGTGTAAAAAATAGAATAACTAATACTTCAAAATCTCACCAATAAAATTCGTCTAAATTATTCACGAATTTTTTCACAATGGGCATCACAATTTTCTTGATCCAACATTCTGACAATCGTCGTAAAAATGGGATGAAATGGGGAAACATCATAGCACTTTTTCAATATAACTAACATATAAGCACTTTCAAGAAACTGCCTCGATTTTCTACATTTTTTTTCACCCTAATTTGCACGATACAACAATTATGATTCTTTCAAAAGTGACCTGATGCATCTAATCCGTTAAACTTGGTACTGAACCATTCATTGTCCAGCCATATGTTTTGTTTCTTTTTTGCGATGCCGGAGTTCACCTTCCATTGAAATTCAATGAAATTCTAATGGTTGTATCTCAGCCATCTTGGATATTTCATGTAGACAATTTTTGATTGAACGACACCCTGTAAAGGTAACATATAAGATCACAGTCAATTTCATTGTGACTCAACAGTGACGCGAAATGTCCGCACTTTTTGCATTTATTTGAATATCACTGTTATATTTATTTCACATGTATATTTTACATAAGCTAGATATATCACAAAAGTACTTCAATTTTATCTCCAATAAATGTCACTGTTATGTTCATTCCGAATATAAATTTAACATCAACGGACTTGATGTCTTGATCTAGCAAAATAATTGAATATATATTGTCGGAATACTTTAATCCTCATTATCGGATTTGTTGTTGATGTTGAGTTATGCTGCCAAAGGCACCGCAATGCAAGCCCACAGTGTTCCTCCTCCATCCGGGAAATTCGCCTCTGGAATATACAGAGTGATCATAATTAATTCTCAAACATCAACTACAAATAATCGTCTTTTTCATTGTGAGCTCTGTTGATTCCCTACTCATTGCCTTTCTTGAATTATTCTAATTATATGTTAATTAGTATTTTACTATGAAGTTTTGCGCGAGTGAGGCTGTTGGCTTCAGCTAAAATATTTCAATAAATTTTGATATAGATACATATTTTTAAGCAAAGCTTGCATATCGAGTAGTAAAAATCCCCAATTATTCCAAGAAAAATCATTAATGTGTTGAAGATGCATCAATTTTCACAGAGCAACACATAAAACAATCCTGTAGAATAATATACACTGAATGTGAGTGCTTCTAGAAATCGCCGAGATAAGTTAGGTTCAATCACTAATATCTATAGGTCATATTGGAAGTTCATGGAAAACTAAAAACAATTTCTGAAAACTATCGGAGACTATTTGAACTCATCAGTCATCAGTGTCGCATAAGTCAAACAACAAGAGTTTAATACAGGACTTCCACGAGATATCTTATAACTGTTTATGTAAATAAATTTAATTTATCGCACATTGTCCAATTTCCAAAATTCATAAAAAAAGATTTGTGAATGCGACAACTTTGAGTGTTACTCCGTATTGAAGCTTGATTTAGGTTCTTTCTAAAAAGCGAAACAATTGTTTGAATTTCGAAATACTAAGTTGTGGTTTTTCCCTGATCACTTTAATTGGGATTAATAAGTCCGGCTCTGGAATATTAAAGTAGTTGATATTTCTCCTGCTCAATTTCATTATGTGTCAATAACCTCCCAAGTTTCAATAAATTCGTCGATAAGTTTGGATTTGTATTGTCTCAGTATTTACATGAATTTCGAAAATCACCCTGTAGCTTTCTGAAGAAATAAGTCAGAAATTATTTTTTATAGTCAATCCGTACTCAGTTATAGTTCTACTCTAACTTTGATAAGAGTATGTACAGTTACTCCCTGTATAATTAAAAACTGATTGTTTTGTGATATGCTCGAGGGCTGATTTTATCAACATTCCTTGAGAGTATGAGAAAATTTCAGTATTTGTGTTGATGAGGCGTGGGATATCGTATTAGCTTCGAACCAAAATAAATATCGATAAAAAAAATTACGTTTTGTTGAGACATCGTCGCTAAATGTTATGGAGATTTGAATTTTGATTTAATTCCTTTCCAGGAGAAGTTCCACACTCGTTGGATCTATTCAGTGAAAATAGTTCAAGCGTTGAAGTTAGAATTCGAGCCTTACGGAATTTCCAGTAGATGCTAAGAACTTCGGGACGTATGACAAGAATGTCAATCGAAATACGTTGGCGGATAGAGGAAATGTAGTTCGTAGGTGGTGTATATTCCTATTTCCGGAAATAACTTTATGCAGTCGGCGTCGTTTATCGAAAAACGAATTGAAAAGTCTCGAATAAGGTTTTCTTTCACAGTTGCTTCGAAATAGAATTGATATATCAGTTACTTTCATACAGGGCCGGCGACAGTGGCAGAGACAAATGTCCTAAACATGGGCTATCGAAAAAACCTGTATGGTAAACAACGCATTTTGACACCATCTTTCTCCATCTCTAACCATGTTTAATTTGCAACTTTCCTTTTATTGTTGATGCCCCCCTCAATAGTTGCAGATTTTATCCGTCATGTATCATGTAGTTTGAGAGCTAAGACATCAACATCAGTATTAGCTGAAAGAGTGGATGGGAGTAGGTATACACCAAAAACCGTGAACTTTAGCAAGAAATCACAAGAGACCTTATTTGTTAAGAATGGATCAAGCTATCCAAAATTAATTTTTTCAATTAAAAATATGAAAATGGAAAAAAGTTTCTTACTCGTATTTTTCTGCATGCTAATCCTGGATATAGGAAAAATGATGAGATGATTCAGATTAAGATGAATAATACTGTAAACCACCGAGAGGATGTAGAACATAGAACATCTAAGCACTATTTACAGCAACTTGATCAACGGTTGAGCAATTGATGACGAGAATTCAGTGAGAGTGATACCAATGGTGAAGTTCCATATATCTAGACGATTCGCATAGTCATGCACCACCGGAGTGTTTGAATTCTTAGCTGACCTTCTCTCTTTTGTTTGTCGTTTTTTGTCGATTGTTCCCATCCCCCGAAAGAGCTAGTCAAAGTTCCTGAACCCGCCCCTGCCCAAGACTAGTGGCGGTGACAGATGAACACGATAAAATTGTCAACCATAAACAAGGAGAAGAAAGTTATCTCTGTGTTACCAGCGATGTCATCTGTCACAGCCAATATTCTGCGTCTGAAATTTTTCATTTTAATGTTCTGAGTTTTGCTATCCTGTCTTATATTTATTCAAATTTTTATTAATCCGGTGTTAAGTAGCGATTCTGATTCCGATTCTGCCTAAACCATATCGTGCCGAACACGTTTCTGAATGCCCGCGGATTTCTGTCAAGGTTCGCCCGCAAGCATACTTTTATATTCGGGATTCCTTAACGTTTTACTTATTTGTGTAATTTTGCTATCATTAATTTTTTTTTTGTTAACGTCACAGTAAATTGCGAAGGATTCCCGGTATGCGACGGTGTGCAAGAGCAATGGTTGAAACCGACGTCCTAAACGAGCCGTCCACAGCACTCCGTATCTGAAAACCTGTCTGCTGGTGTGAAAACACGGGGGAACAAAACCCACTCAGGGGTGAAATTCAGTTTTTTTTCCCAACTTGCCAATATCCACCTCTACTGTTAGTACTCTGCTGGTGTGGAAACCCGGGGAGAACAGAAAGCACTCAAAGGTGAACCGCCGTGTTTTTGTGTCATATTGCTCAAACTCTACCCCGCTCCGACATCATTGCCCGTTAAATGTAAGTCTTGCTTTTGGCTGGCCAACGAATCCGTTACACCCGTGGCCAGTTTGAGATCGGATCGCCTTTTGTTTTCGTGAATACACCATCTTTGCTTTGCTCTTTGTATATAATTTCGAGAAAAACCCTCTAAGTTGTATAAGATAGACTGTGTTTCTATTCCATATATTGCACTGTGATTTTCACTTAATTGATTTATTTTATCTCCCTGTATCGGTGGATTTTTAGAGTTATGTAATAGTGCATATTGTGTCCCTCATTGCGAAAAAGTTCAATGACTAGAAACTGTCCAATTGTCCTATTCAATAAAGATGAATTAACTATATAATCTTTTTTTCAGATCGCTCTTCCGAAGAATTCCATATGCTGATTCAGCCGTCTATTGCCGTGAGAAAAGTCTTCACGTGAGAATCAAGCCTGAATTTCCAGCAGATGGCGCAATACATGAAGACGTGTTTCTTTCATCTGATGACCAGGAGGTTCTCGTGAATTGGAAAGTAAAACTGAACATCGTTTTGTTCAATTTGCAAAATTGGGGATGTATGAAGATTTGAGTCAGAAATGGCATTTGGAATGAAAACTGTGATATTTAGTGTTAGGCTTGATTATTTGATATATTTATGATGATCTTGTGTATTCTCTTTATTTATTTAGCTGTGTATTTTTATGTTTTTGTGTGAAGAGTCCAGTTGGTTGTCTACCTTATTTATTATGAATAAGTTTCTGTTTACTCAGAAAAATTTCCATTCGTGTTATCATACGAATACATGCTATTTGATTCAATAAAGAAAACGAAGCTTCGTCATCATTTGATTATATTTGTATTCTAGAAGGTATACATTTCTATCTGCACTTTACTGTGTCTTGAAGATTTTTTTTTCCTGTCTTGAAGATCATTTATGTTTCTTATGAAAATTAGTATTTTGTATGGTTACTGTGAGTAGGTGATGATGTTATTTTTATCACTTGTTAACAAAAAAATTTTTGAATGATTTTATTACCTTAATGTATTTTCAATTTCGAATTACCGTAAAATATTAAATGATTCAAACACCTAGAACAATACTTTTTCTTAGACGAAAAAGTTATAGAAGGAATGAGGCCTTCTTGAAGCCCTCTCAGATGGCGAACACTATAAACCTCAAGGTCGCAGTGACATATGTAAATTCCTTACCAAACTATAAACTATATTAGTATGGATCACTAAGTCACAATCTCCTTTATATTTTCTTTCCAGTCCAATCTTTCGATTGCAAGTATATTTCTCCCTGAAAGACACTCGAGAAAGAGCCTAACGATAGTAAATTCTGGGTAGGATATTCTTTTTCCCATTCCTGCCTTTAACATAGCATATAGTGTTTGAGTTCTCCAGCCCAATAATAAGGGGTTACTACACTTATTTGGAAACAAACTGCGGAAAGAAAGTCAAACTTGTAATAAAGAAATACTGTTTTTCACACTTTATTTTATTTGAGATTTCCAGGTCGAATCCTAATTCATCAAATCAAACTAACATTCAGAGTACAATGCCTTCACTTCGTAGTTCTGAACTGTATTTGGTGACGTACACCTTCTTGGGGTCATACTTGGCTTCTAGCTCGTTCCACCAGTCTCGTTTGTTCTTGATGAGGTGACGGATGATCTTCTTGGTTCCTTCCTTCTGAGCGTCAGTACATTTTTGGCAATCTGTCTTCAGGGCGTCAGGCAAAACATCTGCGAAAACGAAAATACATGACTGTTGTGTGTGATACAATCTAAAACAGTTCTGAAGACGACCAAAACAGTTGTGGACGAAATTCGGGTTAATTTTCTAGACCACGGATAAAATCCCAAAATAATTTGAAAAATCTATGAAAACTATATGTAAGCTCCTCCTATATAACGTAATATTTCAGAAAAAAATCGTACGGTGAAGAAATACGGCTTTCTTCTTCCTCCGAACGTGGAGGAATCATGGTGCTTTCTGACAGAAAGCAGATGACTGATTGACAATTTGATAAAGGAGAAATAAACAATACGCCAATCGATAATATCGATTTTCAACGTTCTCAATAATTTCATTATTGAGTGTCTGTGTGATCAATATATTAATTATAAAGCGTATATTGCGAATTGTGTTTTGCACTTTTTAATTAATGTATAATTTCGTTGAGACGGTAAGTTTTTGTGAGTGAGATTTTGAGATGCGGTATTCATGTCGGTATTAAATGAACAACTATTGGGAATTCAAATGTAGATTTCAGCAACATGGTGTTGATAGTTCAAAATAGAAGTTACTGCAGTGATTGTCATTTTGAAGGAGTTTTGAGATTTTCGTCAAATAAATCTTTTTTTCTCAGTTTATATTGGTTTTCTCTCAATTTTCATGATTGATTGTCGAAACTGACTGTTATGAAATATTGGAAGTAAAAAATTCCGACTATGTTCTGAATCAGCTGATAAAAGAGAGCGATATTTTTCGAATCCGAACTTCTTGGCTCTTTACACGATCATAAAAGAAGGAAATTGATTCTATGACGAGCCACAACTTTGATATCTTGCCTTCTCCAATTATGTACAATGTCTAAAATTGCAACGTTGATGATAAGAAAACGTATCCAAGTTGAACTGGAAATCAGAAATGATTTTCTAAATGAATTTTGTGCTGATTGAGTCAGTAAATACACCGATTCTTTAGAATTATTGCCGAAAAAATCAAGAAAAAAGTACGAAGATACATACAGGTAAACATTTTATGGACTATCGCAATAGCTATTGCGAATTCGTGTTTTTACTAGTAAAAACACGAATTCTTTCTCGGAAAATGTTATAAAGACATACTTCTTGTCAAATAACTGTAAATATAACAAACTGATTTTAAAATATATTCTGCCTGCATCGAGATTTTTAAAATATGAATTAAATTCCTTATATAGGCAACGTGTTTTCAATCATTTATGTAGAACACTAAAAACTGTAAGGGAATAGCATTTCTTTTCCTAACAGTTGGGAAATCTTGACTTTTTCTCTGAGAAATTTTATCAATTGGAATGCCATTTTGATTTTTTGAATGATATGATTCATTTGCCCTCGGTTTGAGTATTTCTTCATTTCAAATACTTATGTTTCAATGATGCATGGAATCAAATATTGAAGTTTCATC
Organism: Coccinella septempunctata; assembly: GCF_907165205.1. Taxonomy (NCBI): domain Eukaryota; kingdom Metazoa; phylum Arthropoda; class Insecta; order Coleoptera; family Coccinellidae; genus Coccinella; species Coccinella septempunctata. The sequence continues at coordinate 2,672,126 of NC_058190.1, read as the reverse complement.
TATTTTATCAGATTTTATATAAAGGACATAAAGGTATTACAGATTCGGAAATAGGCAGATCAGATGTCCATACGAGACAAAATTCGGAATCTACAAAATTATTACCCTATAGAGCAAAGAAGGGTTATTCTTGATCATATGTTTTCATTTCGAATATTGAATAATCATTTCGATTTTCCCCTTATTCATCAAATTTGTTTCAATACTTGTGTTTTTCGACCGGTTTTAACAACTCTTTTCAAGCATCTGCATTTTATTCGTAAATAATTTTATTTCTTTCATTAGCAATAATAAATATTATACTTATTGAACACTGATATCTTGAATTTTTCATACAAATAAAACTAGATTCGCAATCGCTTTCAATCAGTTTATATAAACGAATTATCTGCACATATATCATCACATATTGTTGGATTAATTACTTTTCCGAAATAAATTCACATTTTGAATATTACGTTATTATTTAGACTTTCATTTAAAAACCGACAACATAGCGCTGATTTGAATCCCAAAAATGTTTTGACAACTGTCATAACCATTAACCTCACATTTTCGTTATATACAGTGTGTAATGTGTCAAATTTGCAATGCCAACCGACTGGTTTTATGAATGTGAAATACTACAGATTTTATGCCTACATTAAAAACTCTTAAACACGAGCAGTGTTATATCTAACTTATGGCAAATTTCATATTCAACAAAGGAAAGATACTCACTCTTCAATTCAAGTCCATCGGGTCTGCAGGCACCCTTGTCAAGCAAACAATTCACATAATTTTTGAAGAGACGTTCGTTTCTCATTAAGGCATCTAAATCAACTTTATCGTACTTGTCAGTATAGGTGGTGGCCGCCATAGCAGACCCTACAAAGGCCAAGCACAGTAGAGATACGGAATATTTCATTTTTACTAGCAATCAACGTCTCGACGTCTGATGAAACTGGAGATGAGAACCTCCCTTTTATAACCGAGAATATTCCGTGGAATTCCCTCATTTCATTTTTCAGAAAAATGTGCCGTTGACGCAGTCGATGTAAAAGAACGCGTTTGCTCTTATTATTCATGCTCATGTCGATGACCAGAGGAGTCTTTGACGATGGTAGATATTCTTCGAAAAGAAACAAACTGGTTAATCAAGAACGGTTCAAACAGAAATAGGAGTGGAAGATTTCTTCCCAATTAAAATTCCCAACGCTTCTATGATTGAAAAAATGGCAATAAAATAATACCTTAATTTGCATTTCGCACTGAAAAATAATATGCTAGCTGAATTGCTGAAAATGATTGAGGATTGACCAGGGAGCTTCGAATAGAACATATCACTTTTTATGCATAGGTAATACACTGCGCAAAAAAATTAACGCACATTCTGAAAATCTCAATTTTAATGAAAGTAAACTCTACATTGACTTTATAACTTATTTTTTATGTTCTCTCGGGAAGGTTTTGAAAAATTCAGGATTTCACCGAATCTTATGTGAAAGAAGAGAACTGAACAATTTTCAAAATACTGAAATGCTGAGAAGTAATTTAATACTTGGTATTTCCACCCCTTGCGTTGATTACAGCTCGGCAACGACGGTTCATACTCAAAATGAGTGATCTTAAAATGTTCTGATCTAATCCTTCCCAGATTTCTCCGAGTTGGATTCCTAAGTCATTAAGAGTAGCTAGATGATTTTCTGAACTTCTCAGCCTTCTATTGAGGTTGTCCCAAACCTGCTCAATCGGATTGAGATCTGGACTTCTTGCTGGCCATTCCATTCAAGAGATTTCAACCTCTTCAAGGTACTCCCGAACGATGCGCGCACGATGGGGTCAGGCATTATCGTCCATAAAAATGAAATTTTCACCAATGTATGGGACAAATAGCACTACATGCTCTTCAATAATGTTCCTTATATACTTATCAGCATTCATAGCTCTATTATCAACGACCACTAACTCTGTGCGAGCAGTCAAAGATATTCCACCCCATACCATAATCGATCCTCCCCCGAAACCAGTGGTATTCAGGAAATTGCACTGAGCATATCTTTCATGTGGACGTCTGTATACAAGGGAACGTCGATCACAATGGTAGAGGCAGAATCTAGACTCATCTGTGAAGAGAACTCTTTCCCAATCGGCCTCTTCCCAATGGATATGCTCTCTCGCAAAATCCGAACGCGCCCTTCGATGGGCTGGGGTAAGAGCTGGGCCTCTTGCCGCGACACGAGGCCTTAAATCATATTCTCTGAGGCGATTTCTTATTGTCTGAGTGCTAATTTGCACCTCATGAGTTTGCTCAAGCTGAATTTGAAGGAGGCGAGCGGTTGCAAACCGTTGTCTCAACGAAGAAACTCTCAAGTAACGTTCTTGAATGGCAGTTGTTACCCGTGGTCTACCCTGTCCTGGTCTTCGGACATTCATACCTGTCTCCCTGAATCGCTGCATCATTCTGGACACACTTGTATGGGAAACTCCAAACCTTTCTGCAATTCTTCTGTATGTCCACCCTTCTTCTCGCAAAACTATCGCTTGGGCACATTCCTCTTGGGTCAAAAATTGCGTGTTTCGCGTTGCATAGCGATCGAGGGTAGAAAATCAAACGAAAGAAAAACTATTGATCACTAGAATTGATCGAGAACAACTGATTTTAGAATGGAGCCAATATATTTAAAATCTGATAATATTATCTTTTTTTATTCCTGCTGGGAAAAAACATCTGTATTGAAGAAAACCGTTGAAAGTGAATAACATATGCATGCATTATTCTGATAAAAATAATTATCATTGAGAACACCTTCAGTTGTAGAATAAATTTGAGATTTCCATAATGTGCGTTAATTTTTTTGCGCACTGTATTTTGGAAGCTGGTGTATGTTCACAGAAAATTGAACAGATGTTGCAAAAAATTTCGTGGCGCAATATTCGGAATCGAGAGGACAAATTTCGGTGACTTGCACAAACTTTCAGGTTCAACACATACGGGGTTATACATCTAGAGGCAGAGCTGTGTCGAGCACTGAAAAAAAGTGCTTCGAGCACTAAGCACCGAGCACTGACAAAAAATGCTCCCAAGTCTTGAGCACTAAGCACCGATTTTTCACAAAAAGCTCGCGATCACTAAGCACTTTGTGGAAGTAATTCGATTTTGCGAGCACTTATCACTAAGCCCTTTCCTGAAAAATTGTTGGAAATAAGATTTTTTATTATAAAATCCCGCTTATAACGATAAGTTTTTCGTTCTATTCTACAGCAGTTTCAAGCTTCCATAAGTATAAAGAAAATAATTGTTTCTCGAATGGAAATAATGAATTCTACGAAGGCTATAAGAAGAGGGCCACATATGATATTTAAAAAGTATTTTTCGCCTCATTCCGACTTTAAAGTAGAAATTTTATTCAGTTCCGAACTTTTACAGGGTGTTCTATGACGGCGTGAACTATTTCCTGAAATATAGATAGCTTTTTCAAGGAATATTCATATTCATATAAAACTGGGTGTTCACATATTCAGGATAAATTGATGATTATGTATTTTTGAAATATTATATGCGGCGCTTCTATGCCTTCGAAGAATTGCATAGCAAAGTTTTTGATGGAGGATGAAGTTAACGAAAACGTTTAAAATCTTAATTTTTTCAAGCCATTAATCGGGATAAAATTCGTTCTTTTGGAGTAAGTTTCATATCATCAGTGATTTTTGAGTTATTCCCGATGTTCTTCATTTTATAAATCTGGCTATCTATGAAAACCGGCATAGATTTAAAACAAGCTCTCTTGGACACCGTTTGGAGCGGCTTCTTCAAAGCAAGCGCAATTTTGTCGTAAATCACATGTGTCAAGATTGCAGCAGTTTTTATTCAATAGAGAGGAACCCGACAAGTGTTTTTATAAATTAGCAGGTGGTCATCTGAAGATATTTTTCAAAAGCTATTTTTCCAGTCCATTCTCCTTATTCGGATATTGAAAGAAGGAAATTCGGTTTTCACAAATTGCGAATTTGTTTCATATTACTTATATACCTATATTACACATATCTAAGAGGATGTATTGATATCTAGTTAGCCTAGACCAGTTCCTTGTATAAAAAAAGTATTGCGCTACCGTAGCAACGAACTATTGTGAAATTTGAGGTCAAACAAGTAAACCAGAGTTACGCAATAAATTGAAAGAAAGAAGACGTCCACCGAAATTGTGAAAACTGAAAAATTGGAGTATCCAGCCATCATCAAGTACCTGTATTTAAAAGGGTTAAGAGGTGAGCAGATTTACGAAGATATGCTTAATACCCTTGGTGATCAATGTCCTTCGTATGCGACCGTGAAAAATTGGACTGCAAGCTTCAAAGAGGCAAATTTTTCATTGAAGATGATGACCGATCGGGAAGACCAGTTTCTGTGTCAGTCCCCGAAAATATCGATGCAGTTCATGACATGATTTTATCAGATCGTCGAATTGGGATAAAACGGATATCTGTGGCACTGAATATTCCATACGAACGCGTTCATCATACAGTTCACGTCAATTTGAACATGAGAAAAATTGCTGCAAAATGGATATCCAAATGTTTGAATGTTGACCAAAAGCGTGCAAGGGTAGAAGCATCGTGTTCGATCTGTGCTCGATTTGAAAACGATGTGGACTTCTTAAACCGAATTGTTCCTATGGATGAGATATTTCTACGATCCAGAAACAAAGCAACAATCGATGGAATGGCGACACTCTGGTTCTCCAAGACCTAAGAAGTTTCGTGTCCAAAAATCAGCTGGAAAAGTTCTTGCTTCAGTTTTTTGGGATTGCCATGGAGTAATCATGATTGATTTTTTGGGTAGAAGGGTAGAACAATAACCGGAGATCACTATTCGACATTACTGACCACTCTACGGGAAAAAAAATTGAAGAGGAAAGACGCGGAAAGCTATGCAAAGGTATTTTGTTTATGCAGGACAACGCCCCTGCACACAAATCTCATGTTTCCATGCAAAAAATTCGTGATTGGGGGTTTGAATTACTAGAACACCCTCCTTATTCACCAGATTTGGCTACATCCGACTATCATCTTTTCCTCAACTGAAATAGTTATTTTCCTATCAAGTGCGGAAAGTGATACTTGCCCGCACGAAACTGCCGTTGCCCGAACGATGCGAAGCAGAGTTCGGGTAAGCAGTTGAGTGCGGGCAAGACACTTTCCGCAAGAGTTAGGAACAATATTTTTTCTACAAGCGCTTGAAATATATAAATGTATCCATTTCACGAAACAGATCATATCTCATTAGATTAATTCATATATAATGACAGACGTAATTCTGCATGTCATTACTATGGGTTTCTCATCGTTGACGTTCTATGCATAGAAACATGATAGAATTTAATTTACTCTATAATATTTGCGTGCGGGAAAAACCCCTGCTAATCCATTCCCGCACGCAAATGCGTGCGGGAAAGAAATAGCAGGCGTTTTTCCCGCACGTTTTGGGAAAGTGACTCTTTGCAACTTGGAATGCGTGCGGGAAAAAGGTTGAACGCGCACGCTTGTAGAAAAAAAGTTTAAAAGGTCATAATTTTTCTTTCGAAGAGAAGGTTATAGAAGTTGTGGAAGTCTGGCTTGCAGAGCAAGAAGAAAAATTTTTTTGAAAGGTCTAGAGACGTTGCAGGTTCTCGACAATATGTTGAGAAATAAAATATTTTGACACTGAAATTTTGTTTGGTGCTATAGTACGCTAAGAGTTTTTCAATATATCCTCGTATACCAGACATTGTAATGTTCCTTTTTTTGAGAATTGAGGTGTAAATAGATCATTCTTTGGATGGAAGAATTGAAATCATTTCTTTATTTTTCAAAAATACTCAGTGCGGAAACCGTATAGCAGATTCATTATTCCGTCATGTCATTCTGATTTTGGATGCATAGAGAATAATCTATTTAGAAATTTCGAGGAATTACCTTTTCGAGTAGCGTTTGCGTCCTAACTCAAATGAAACTGAGGTTTCGTGTTTCCATTTGAATAAACATCAAAAATATAGAAAATTGAGTGTAGTTTCTGGTAATTTTTTTTGGAACATAACTTCAATCCTAAATATCTGGTAGTTAAGCTGGATTACTCTTCAAATTTCAAAGTCCATTTAGAAAATTTGCGTCTGAAGTTGAAAACTACCCAGGAAACCACCTTTCGTTTATTAAACATATATAAGTCAACTTATTCCGACGTATAAATACGGTTTCATTAGACCAAAATAAGAAGGACAAATGTCCGCGTGGTAGACGTATAAAATCAATCCTGGATATACGTCTCCTATTCGTATTTTATATACGTCTGATACTCGTATTTCATATACGTCTTTTAGACTACTTAAGTAATTCAGAAATTACGTCTAAAACCAGTCGTCTATAAACGTTCACAACTCATATCTTATAGACTATATTTCAACGACTTCAATGTACCAAAAATAGACGCTTAATATTCGTATTTTGTACTACAATTAAGTATCAGTAATAGACGTCTCTGAACAACGTTAGACCTACTGTTCATGTATACGATATCCGACGATACGATGATCCGAAATTGCATTGATATGTTTTGATCGATGATTTCGAATATAATAAATTAAAAGAACAATAAATGCACTTTCGGATCATCGTTTATATTGTCGAATATCGTATGAATGAACATTAGGCTTATTTGTTGTTAGATATTACTGTTCTGAATATAGTCAATCTTCAACATTTATTATAACAATCTTACCCTCTTCCATACTTATCCTTTTCATATTTTCGAATAAGACATAACGTAGTGTCAATCGGATTTTAGGAAAACTAAATTTTAAACTATTTAGGTCTCAAACCAATTTATTCAGAAAATAATAAAATAGTAGTTTTCAAAACTTAGGTATATACATTGAGCACACCTCTTCAAATAAATATAATGGTCTATTCCTATATTTTTAGATTGCTTCAATCAGATGTACCCACATCAGCACTACGACCTCTGTAAAATGTTATTTCAGTTAGTTTTAGGAGAAAAAAATATGTCGAACAAAACATACCAAATATCTTTTTCATCATATTAGTAGACTTGAAAGTGGAGAGCTTTCTTCAAAATTGGTTATATCATTTTGTTTTTTAGCAGATGTTTAAACATGTCCATCACTATGTTGAATCAGAATCAATTTCAATCACTCATGACAAAGTACAATTAATTTCCTCCAGGCAAAACAAACACAGTAAACACACACAGCTTACGAAACTATTTCAAGATGGACGACAAGGAGAACGAACTACGAACAGCGCATGCCGCATAGCATAGCATAGAAACACGGCCGTGACTGCCACATGCGTGTATTGTAACGATAACTAATTGCCTATTGGCCGGTCGGGCCTGCGTAGATCCTCAATCCTCTGCCTACGTAAACATGGCACCAACGTTGCCAGGCTATTAAAAATGTAGTAGATCTTGAACATTCTCATAAATCTGCTAGGCTTGTTTGAATTAGAACTAGTAGACTACAATTATATCAAGTGAATAGTAATTGAAGAGGGCTCATTCAGTTTTCCAGATCACAAGTATAGACAGCGGAATCTTTGATGGTTGAAGCAATCAGTGTATGGACAGGACATTATTTCATTTCATGTGACAACGCTGTGAATTGTCGAATTGGGGGACTTTCAATCAAAGATATTATATGTGTAATATTTTTGCTTTTAATTGGTTGACGACCATCAATCCGAATGAATTAAACTCCATTTGGCGAGGAAACTATAGAAAAATATGCAAATATGCATTTTTTTCGTTCAATGTATATATTTTTTTTTCATTTATTGTACCTATGGTTGTACCCTCTATTCAAGAATATCTATTATGAATGTTATACATATAAATTATTCCTGCCACGGCTCAACCATTTATATACAGCTATCATTTAAATGGTGATTTTTATGGAAAAAGATTAAGTTCGATGTGAGCCGATTAATTAGCTACCTGGTGATATCAGTTCAAACAATTAAAGCACTTATATAAGCTGAATCGCTTTTTCAACTTCAAAAAACTTGAATGTTTGGAACTATATGTACTAGGTGTATAAAACTCAGAAACATAGATATGACAATAATGAATAAAGGACCAGTATTTTTTTTTCTCCCTGATAACTAGAAGTAATGTAGTAGATATCTACATATGGCTTATAATAATAGTCATATTTGAAACCTTTCATATATTTGTCCAGTGTAGACCTCAATGATAAGTGTTAAAAAAATTCGCTAATAGACAGATTGAAAACCTACCATATATCCGTTTAATATACCTAAGTTCATGGAGTAGGAAGGTAGGTTGAAATATGTACGACTTATAGTCGTATAATTTGTCTAACTTTATAGACCTAGTTTATAAATTATGAAAAATTATTAAATCTGGGAAATAAGCGATATATATTGTAGGATGCATATTGTTCCAATCGTAAAAACACAACTGGGAGACAAAATAGATCTCATTATGTATATATGACTTCCACTTATAGACATTTCAAAAACCTATCACATATTCGTTTAATATAGGTTTAGGAAGTACGTCGAAAAGTACAATATATTCGACGTATAATTCGGAGATCTTGTAGACTTAGTTAATAACTGGTGAATATGACGAAGAGTTTAAAATAATTGAAGTATATAAACAAAAAATAATCTTCACTTCTTGAAAAAACTATTGATAAGCAAAAAACATATATTGTGGTATATATAGCTAACGCTAAAAGACGTTTTATAAACCTACTACAGAAAAATGGTATAATATAGACGTAAAATACTTGTACTGTGATAGACCAAAACGAAAAATATACCATCAGGATGAATATTAGACGTATACTAAACCAAGGTGTGTTTCCTGGGTAGGAATAATATCTTGCATAAACTTGGGGTGTAGATGCAACAAGTCTTGGTTTTTTCGGCTGCTGAATATTGTTGCCCCGTTTGTGTTAATAGGACTCATGCGCAAAAAATTGATGCACAACTAAATCTTTCTATGAGAATTATCACTGGAACTATTAGATCTTCATCAATTCAGTGGTTACCAGTTCTTTCAAACATTGTACCGCCACCACCCCATATTCGTAGACAGAGTGCGGTTATGAATTCCTGGAATAATTTTCAATCCTTTCCCGACTCATTTTCAATTCTGCCCAAGGCTGAAGTCGCGTAAACCTTTATGACTCAAGTATTTCCTTAATTCGAATATGAGGGACAAAGACCTTTGGCAGTCTGAATGGAATAGGTGCACCATTTTCAACAAAGAATTAGTTACTGATCCCAGAGTTCCTGGTTTTGTTCTTCCCAGGAAAATATTGTGTATTCTGAATCGTACAAGAACAGGTCACCGACGTTGCAACAGTATGCTTTTCAGGTTGAATTCAGTTGAAAGCCCTAGTTGTGAATGCGGGGAACCAGAAGAAACCATAAATCATCTGGTTAATCATTGTCCAATTTATAAATTTCAGGATGGTTTTAGGGCTATACATGCAGTTTCCGATTTTTTTTTGAATTGGGTTGTGAATTTTAAATCAATCTGACATATTGAATAAAATTTTCATATTTTATTTTTTCTGCTATTTCAGATTAAAGATTTTGGTATTTTGGAAAAGACATGATTTTCTTTTTATTTCGAAGAAAAGATCCTTTTTCGCAGTACGAGATACCCTTCAACACAAATTATTTCATTGCCTATTTAATGTCTCACCATTCACTACACTCATGGAGAGAAAGAGTTTTTTACTGGGGTTTTTCCATAAGCTCTTGTACCATACACCAAATTGTATGATAAACCGTTTACGCCAACCTCTGCTGAAAATATCTCATAAACATGCTATTGTTTCGTCTCGCCGTAGCTGTCTTGATAATTGCTGACATGAGCATGCCTGCAAGAGGTGTTGGATTGAGATTCAGATTTGATAGAGGCCTGCTTAACCTGAAGCGCCTCAGAGCAAAAACCCGTACAAAGTTTATCACGGAACTTCAATATGCAGACGACACATATCGCTAGCAGCCCAGCTTAAAACATATTTACGAAGCTTTAGGCCTTAGGCTCAATATTGACAAAACTAAAATCCTGGTAGGTCCGCCAGAAAGCCTTCAAAAAGATATCAGCCTGGAGGATGAAACTCTAGAACAGGTCGAGCAGTTCAAATACTTGGGAAGCTACAGAAATACTAGGGCTAACGTGGTCACGGAAATACACAACCGTATCAATTCGGCATCACGGGCATTCTGGAAGCTGAAGGACAGAGTGTTCCAAAATCACGACCTCAATCTGAAGACCAAGACAGCTGTTTACAAAACAGTGGTCCTCCCAACGCTTCTTTGCGGAAGCGAAAGATGGACGCTCTACAGGCGACATATTAAGCTTGAACAAACGGAACAACGTCATCTAAGACAGATAATGCACATCAGATGGTTCACAAAGTTTCAAATGCAGAAGTCTTGCAGCGCGCGAGTTGTATAACAATTGAGACTTAAGTAACGAGGGCCCGACTCAGACGGAACGGCCACATTCTGAAAATGCAAGACACAAGACTTCCTAAAATAGCTCTCTATGGCGAATTGGCAGAGAGAGCTTGTAAACCAGGAGGCCAGTATAAGCGGTTTAAGGATATACTGCGTCAATCCCTAAAATCAGTTAATGCCAACCATAACTGGGAACAGCTAGAGTTAGACAGGTCACAGTGGAGGTCTTTGGTACACAGTTATAATGGTAAATCGAGAGGAATACAGCGGCGGCCAGATCTGGTTGGTGACTATCCACGCCCGGAGTGTGGAAGAATCTGTAGGTCACGGTTGGGTCTCTTCAGTCACAGGAGGGCACACAGTCGCAACTAACAAATTATAAGTTTGCTTTCACCGATAGTCTGGTTTTTTAGTCTTTTTGTAGATTTATTCTCGGTAACGAGATTCAGCAATGAATAAATGAATGATTTGCTGGTGTTAAAATGTGTAATGCTCTGCATCGAAAGAATATATCATTGAAATTACTCAGCAGCATTCTTAGGAGCAAAATGTTGTTTGAATGGGAAATATTCACGAGACTACGAGACTCGAGACTCATCGAGACGACACCGAGAAAAGTCTGATCTCGTCTCGCTTATGAGATGATATCTCGTATTAATATTACTTCTTCGTGTACGTACCTCTCATTACTGAATTGGTTGCAACAATGAAAACACTGAAAGACATTCTCCTTATTGAGATGAAACATCAATTTTTTGCTCATATTATTTTTATTGATCACATTTTAGTTTCACATGTAAATAAATTTCTAGCAAAATATAGTATTACGTATAATCACAATCAATCACATTTTATAGTTCAATGCCTTCTTTTTTCAATTCGTCCCTGTATTTGGTTACATAGACCTTCTTAGGGTCATATTTAGCTTCCAGTTCATTCCACCATTCACGTTTGTGCTGAAGGAGATGACGGATTACTTTTCTTGTTCCTTCCTTTTGAGCGTCTGTGCAATGAATACATTCTGTGAGAAGAGCATCGGGCAAATGGGCTGGAAAAAAAATATCCTTTAAATTTCTAGTCAAGTTTCGCATTTAGGAGCTCTCTTGTTAATGTTGATGGCAAAATTATGAAATCGTTAATGCAATGAAAATATTATTTCAATCCAGCAAAACAGTCAGTTTGTACAAAATTGAAAGAGGAATTTTCAATAATATCATTGAAAATAACCTAAAATCTACAAATAGAGGCATGGATAATATTTATACACTGCGCAAAAAAAAATTAACGCACATTATGGAAATCTCAAATTTATTCTACAACTGAAGGTGTTCTCAATAATTATTTTCATCAGAATTATGCATGCATATGTTATCCACTTTCAACGGTTTTCCTCAATACAGATGTTTTTTCCCAGCAGGAATAAAAAAAGATGATATTATCAGATTTTGAATGTATTGCCTCCATTCTTAAATCAGTTGTTTTCGATCAATTCTAGTGATCAATAGTTTTTCATTCGTTTGATTTTCTACACTCGATCGCTATGCAACGTGAAACACGCAATTTGACCCAAGAGGAATGTGCCCAAGCGGTAGTTTTGCGAGAAGAATGGTGGACATACACAAGAATTGCAGAAAGGTTTGGAGTTTCCCATACAAGTGTGTCCAGACTGTTGCAGCGATTCAGGGAGACAGGTATGAATGTCCGAAGACCAGGACAGGGTAGACCACGGGTAACAACTGCCATTCAAGAACGTTACTTGAGAGTTTCTTCGTTGAGACAACGGTTTGCAACTGCTCGCCTCCTTCAAATTCAGCTTGAGCAAACTCATGAGGTGCAAATTACCACTCAGACAATAAGAAATCGCCTCAGACAATAAGAAATCGCCTCAGAGAATATGATTTAAGGCCTCGTGTCGCGGCAAGAGGCCCAGCTCTTACCCCAGCACATCGAAGGGCCCGTTTGGATTTTGCGAGAGCATATCCATTGGGAAGAGGCCGATTGACAAAGAGTTCTCTTCACAGATGAGTCTAGATTCTGTCTCTACCATTGTGATCGACGTTCCCTTGTATACAGACGTCCACATGAAAGATATGCTCAGTGCAATTTCCTAAATACTACTGGATTCGGGGGAGGATCGATTTTGGTATGGGGTGGAATATCTTTGACTGCTCGCACAGACCTAGTGGTCGTTGATAATGGAGCTATGAATGCTGATAAGTATATAAGGAACATTCTTGAAGAGCATGTAGTGCCATTTGCCCCATACATTGGTAAAAATTTCATTTTTATGGACGATAATGCCCATCGTTCAGGAGTACCTTGAAGAGGTTGAAGTCTCTCCGATGGAATGGCCAGCAAGAAGTCCAGATCTCAATCCGATTGAGCAGGTTTGGGACAACCTCAATAGAAGGCTGAGAAGTTCAGAAAATCATCCAGCGGAGAAATCTGGGAAGGATTAGATCAAAACATTTCAAGATCACTCATTTTGAGTATGAACCGTCGTTGCCGAGCTGTAATTAACGCAAGGGGTGGAAATACCAAATATTAAATCACTTATCAGCATTTCAGTATTTTGAAAATTGTTCATTTCTCTTCTTTCACATAAGATTCGGTGAATTCCTGAATTTTTCTTCCATTTAATGTGTCTTGTTTCGTTCAAAACCGAGAGAACATAAAAAATAAGTTATAAAGTCAATGTAGAGTTGACATTCATTAAAATTGAGATTTTCAGAATGTTCGTTAATTTTTTTGCGCAGTGTATATTGAGTACCTCCAACAATTTTGTCATGATATTCGTGGCGTTCTGAGTATGACTTGTGAGGTTTTGAGGACTATATATTGTAGAAAATCCTTTTCTCAATTAAAATTTTGACTGATCTGATTTTACAGGGTGAGTACAAATATTTTAATATCAGATTCTTGAGGTCAAAAGAATCACTTTTTTCCTTTATCATTTTTTCCGAATAGGCTCGGTTTGAAAGATGCAAGGTATTCAAAAACCATAAAAAAAATATTTTCTTATCTTATCAATATCTGAACGTTTTGTAAAATAATAGTTTTCTTCATATGTTCCTTGTAAAATGCGCCGTTTTCGAGTAATCTGATGTTTAAAAATAAAAGATCATCTGTGAAATTCAAGAAATTGGGTACTTTGACCGGATGCAACTCTTTGTAATAAATCTACAGATGTATAGTGTCAGAGATTTAGCTAATTTTTCTGAAAGTAATTTTGCCTTAAAATTACTATATCATGCAAGGCCGAATCGGAAAAAATGATATAGAAAAAAGGGTTTCTTTTGACCTCAAGAATCTACCTTTGAAATATTTGTACGATACAAAGAATCACCCTCTAGTTAGGAAATATTTCGAACACTCAGTCAGATTGCCAGAAATGTCATGCATCTGCACTGAAAGGAAACATAAGACATTTCGATTGAAATTTTTACTCACTTTTCAATTCAAGTCCATCTGGCTGGCATGGTCCTTTGTCCAGCAGACAATTGACGTACGTTTTGAAGAGACGTTCGTTCTTGACCAAAGCATCCAGATCCACTTTATCGAACTTATCAGTGTAAGTTGAGGCGGATCTTGCGAAGCTCACAAAACCGAAGACAAGAACAACCACCGCTGCGTATTTCATTTTGATTCTCTACTGAAAAGGGAAGACTTATGAACGACGAACGAGAACATCCTCTTTTATATAGGAAAAATATCCGAAGGAATATTTTGCTGAACCGATTATTCGGTTTGACGCAAGTTAATCTCCGAAAACTTGTTTTGCGAAGGACCAGTCCACTATTTTATTTGGTTATTCTAAGAAGTCTTTCGATCGAAGGAAGTTTCCTTGCTAATTAGGTAAACAAGAACCTGTGATTTCCCTAGAATGAAAAAAATGCAAATAAAATCACCTTCTGATTCAGGTTTTCAGAATAATCAATTGCCCTTGCCAATGGTCCATGAATGTTGATGAACTCACCATCTATGTTCAGTTGTGTATGCGAATGGAGTTAGATCTACAGGGTGAGAGAAGGAAGAAAAAGTCGGGTTCAGCGAGGATTTGATTATTAGTTACACCCATTCATTTTCAACCGCCTTCAATATTTGTTCGAGATTCTTATGTCTCCAGTCCCCCAATAATAGAATTTTTTTCGCGAAGCAGGATGAAATTCAATTCAATTCAATTCAATTTTATTGACCGAAATTCCTCCAAAAATTTTACAATAAATGAAGGACCCAAAGGAGGCATAAATGCCTGTACATGGGTGGTCCCAAAAAAAAAACATAATTATTCTCCATTTATGAAAAATTACTTGACCCTTCAACCATCTCAAACTAAACACACCTTTACAACAACAAAAGGTAAACTATGACCTTTAAAATAATCAACAACAAAAAATACAATTTTTTATAGAATTGACGTTATTATCATAGTTTTTATTGTTTCCTTTAAATTCTTCTTTAGGCTGTCACCAACACCGACTTCAAATTGTAAGGAAGTTTATTATAGTAAACTTTGCCGTAATAAGAGGAGCTTTTTTGACCCATCTTCATTTTTTGTTTAGGCAGTTCCAAACTTCTATGCCTGGTATTAGTAGGGCAGTTGTTAAATTCATTCCTGAGCTCGCTATAGTGTCTGGTAATAGACTTCATGACGAACACTTGTTGTTTGTTGTGTATTGAATTTATTCTGAAATGTAAAGTTGTGAAAACGACTTGAAAAGTTTTTGTAAAAATTAATTTTGATAGAAAAAGTGTCCCGGAATGAATGGATAATCCTTAAAAAATACCTCGGACTATTGAGTGATCTGAAAAATATATAAAAAAATCCTCAGCAGAAATGTACGAAGACGTAGAAGGACCCCATAATATTTCAAAAATGTTTTATGCTAAATTTTCCGACTTCAAACCCAAAATCAAACTAAATTCCGACTGCAATAAAAAAGGGAATGTACAGGACGTCAACAATTTTCGCCCAATTAGTTTACTCAGTTCTTTCGCTAAAATATTCGAGAGGCTTTTGATCGGGAGGTTTTGTATAAATTCAAATTATCTCTTACAGACAACATGGACAACAGGAGCACAATCAAAACAGCGATGTTTGAACTGGTAATTGATATTGTCGATGCTTTGTAGAATGATGAAGTCCCTATTGGTCTTTTTCTAGATTTGTCCAAAGCTAGAAAACGGACAACGCCCTTTGATGAAGCTCTCTTTTTGTAGTTTACGCCATTGTCAACTAGAATTGTTCGAAAGCTACTTGTCTGAGAGAGTACAGAGGGTTAGCATTTATGATGGAGAACAAGTTTTCATGTCAAAAGATAAAATTATCAATGTAAGAGTCTGTCAGGGAGGTAATCTGGAACACTTTATTCCTGGTTTACGTCAATACGATCGTAATATTTTGAAGTTTGTTGATGATGCGAATGCTTTATACGCAGTGAAAATATTAATTTGAGTATTGAACAGGTTCAGTCGGTTTTCAATTCGGTGCAGCTGTAGTGCATTAGGAATGAATTAATACTCAAAGCCACACTGAGTGCGTGATTTTTAGAACGATTCAGTCGAAGAAAATATATCCTCAATCGAAGACTTCACCTCAGTCAAATTTCTCTTCTAAAAATTTTAAATGGTATGATCGTGTGGATCAGGTCAGCAGAAAATTGAATAAAGTGCTGTACATGATCAGGGTATTGTCTCGTAGAGTGGACATGAATTAATGAAAATAATTTACTACTCAAATTTTGCTTCGATTCTTAGGTATGGACTGGTTGTTCAAACCGCATTTTCTTTTTTGTTTTATATTTGTTATTTGGTTCACAAACTTCATTTTTCATTTCATTTCAATTAATATCACTCATTTTTCGTATTTTCCCCGTACCTTCAAATCTGTCTTTCACGTCTTCGACGCACACATGGATCAACGCTCTACAACCAACAAGAATTTCAACAATTTCTGCAAAGCGGAACATCAAAGCCGAGAGCTTTGAGGTATGAAGGTATGGAGTGGAAGCAGCGAGTTGAATAGATTGTTCATTTTGCAAAAATACGCTTTGAGGGCAATATTAGGATTAAGATGTAAAGACTCTTGTAGAAGTCATTTCAGAAATAACTCTATGCACACTCTTCCAGGTCTGTATAAACTGGAGTGTCTTCTATCCTAAGAAAACATCCTGGATATTTCAAAGATTTTTTTAATAGAAACAATACAAGAATCATGGTCTATACCACTTTCCGAAGCAACAGTTGCATTAAATTATTTCTCATTTTCGATTTCCCATTTTCGATTGAGTCTGAGCATCTGGCAACAGGAGGTTTAATGAGTAAGACTATTCCATTCTTCTGATTCGTTCTTGAGGATTCCTCCTGCCTTGAAGAAAAAACAACCTGAATATTTCAGTTTATCATAAATGGTGAAGGTTATGACCTTTTAGGTATAATCTCCCACTCTTCCAATTCTAAAAAAACTTCGCTTGCCACTTTTCAAGAAATAAAAGGCTCCTTTGAAGCTGCTCTCAATGAGTTGTTCTTTGTGAAAGCGTCCCTTCTTACTGTATCAGCACTGAACTGAACATCATGATCACGCTTTGTAGCGACCCTCTTGAATTCAAAGCAGGCTCTTAAGGCTGCGTTCAGCACCTCTATTCTGGTCTCTCGCCTTTAAAGCTGCTCTCACTGAGTTCTGCTTGGTGAGGGCTACCTCTTATTCCTAACTGTGTCAACACTAATTTGAGCTTATTAAGAACATCATTACCCTCATAGACATATAGACATGGACTGCGCCTTCCTTTTCTATCTATGCATGAAATACGGTCAAAAAAAGTGACAGAGAGAAACGCACGTCGGGAATGCAGTTGTCTCTTTCTAGTATATTGATTGGTCCACACTCACCTCTATGTGAACAAAAAAGAGAAGGTAAATGCCCGACCATTATTTCTCTCTTTCTATAAAAAAAGCCAATTTCATGCTGATATTGCTCAGTCCATGTATCTATGTCTATGATTACCCCGCTTTGTAGTGACACTCTTAAATTCAAAGCAGGTGGCATTCTGTCACCTCGATTCTCATCTCTCACGCTCGACGATCTAATTGACATTGGAAAAACCATCGGATGTCATGCCAATCATCTTCGATTTCGAAACGTCTTTTGCAATAAATTTCGTAAATCGTTTGGACAAACAGTCATCCACGTGGTTTACCGATGGATCAAAATCAGAAAGGGGTACCGGCATTGGCGTATATGGACCTAAACTGAGGATCTCTGAAGCCCTGGAGAGTGAACCCTCTATTTTACAGATCGAGACACTGGATGTTTACGTATGGGCTCAGGAGTATCTTGAAATGAACCTCAAAAGGGCGCATATCTATATCACCACGGACAGCCAGGCCACGCTGAGTACCCTTGAATCAAACTGCCAGAGATCTCTGCTGACATGGGAGTGCCGTAATACAATAAAGCAACTGGCCAGAGACAACAAAGAGACTTTACTATGGGTACCAGGGCATTGCCGATGAACTTGCAAAAAGAGCATCAAGGTTAATATCTGCTGGACCTGACCCTTTCTGTGGGCTTGGAAAAGGCAGCGGTCCAACAATGGGAGTTGAACAACAGATTAACCCTCTGGAGAAACACTCCTGGACATACTTAGTCAAAGAAATTCCTGATGATTTCACCGACCTACACCAGAAAACTGCTGAAGATGTCACGAGCTGAGCTTCGGGTGATGGTGGGACTGCTGACAGGGCACTGTTGTTACAAATATCATTTGTACCGTATGGGTAAGTCAGCAGATGAGATTTGTAGGCTCTGTGGATCAGAAGCAGAAACAGTTGAACACATGGTATGCAAGTGTCTAGAGCTGGCGGACCTAAAAACCATGCATATGGGGAAACCAGTCCTAGGTACTCACGAGGTAAAGTCCAAGGTTCCTAAGAATGGTGTTTTGTCAACACCATTGACGACCTCCTTGGGTTCCTATGAATGTGTAGGATAGAGAACAAAAGATCTACGTGGTCGCAGTTCCCGAAAGGCTAATCGAGCCGCATAATAATCTAATTGAGATCATGACATCCGCCTAATAGATAAATTTGAGCTCGAATATAATGGGGTATTTTCCTAAATTTCAAAATATATGTCATAAAAATCCTTATAACTCAAATATCTCGAAATATATTTTTTTCGAATTTTAACATATTGCATTTTGTCTGTATTCGATTACGAAAATTCTGATTTCAGAAGTGCTCTTGTGAACATTCTACGTCATTTTTACAATCCGGCAACGCCCATTTGTGTCAGTAATGGTCATGAATATGGAGAGTAGAGAGAAGGAGAACGATCGCTGCTTTGAGACCACAGATTTTTTGTCCCCTAAAATATGTACCAATAGGGTAGTTCATGCTTTTGCCAACAGGCGCGCTGGCCATCACGAGAGTGCGAAATTTTGATGTACACAAATCAAATTGTAGTTGGCTCGTTGGCTGAGTGGACTGTTTCCCTGGTGACAGATGATAGGAATATTATTATTTTCGATTTTTGATAAGAGAACAACATATGACCATGGTGAGATGTTGAAGCGTGCGCTAGTATAAGAGTGTTTTGGCATCGGAAAGAAAAGGAGAAGAGATAAAATTTCCGAGAGCATTTTTGAGAGAAAATTGGGAAAAACCTTATCTCAAGAATCGACTCCGAATCAATTTGTGTGTCAAGAGCACTTTTGCGATGAAGATATCAAAAAGATGATGGATTCATTATAAACGAAATCGAAATTGTCATCCGTCGTGAGAAGTTGACTCTTCTGAATAAGAATATCTAACCAATAAAACTACATGGTTCAGAAGTAAATATTCTTGAAGAATTTTGTTGGCATAACATAATAATATATGGTTTATATCGGTTCTCAGCTGAGTATTGGCAACAGAATCTACTCTAATACCTAAGTGATAAATCTGAGACTGCTACCTTTTGTTGTCTTGATGTATACTACTCCTCACTACAGATATATATAATTTTGAAAATGATGGTAAACCAACTAACATAGCTGCTTTCAATAAACAATGATAAACACAAGTAGGTACAATTTTTTTGATCAGTGATTTCTTTTGAATTTCAGTGATTTCGACTTGCATTTTCTTGCATATAATTCAGAGAACTCATATTTAATATAGATTTGAAGAAAGGTATTTGAAAAATCATCAGAAAAACCATGATGACACATAACCTAAAATAAAATGAAGGCTGTTCATTTCAAATTGACGCTTGAATCCCCACCCCTTAACGATACCCGCTGCAATCGCAGCGACACCTATCCTGCGTTTCCTGTTTTCGGGGACACATTTTTAGTACGTCGATCGTTCTCCTTCTCTCTACTCTCCATAGTCATGAAAGTTTTCTGATCACCATAGATGTAATAAATATCAAGTTTGATGATCACATCATTCACATT
This sequence comes from Coccinella septempunctata, assembly GCF_907165205.1. Taxonomy (NCBI): domain Eukaryota; kingdom Metazoa; phylum Arthropoda; class Insecta; order Coleoptera; family Coccinellidae; genus Coccinella; species Coccinella septempunctata. The sequence continues at coordinate 2,652,210 of NC_058190.1, read as the reverse complement.
TGACAAGAAAAACCCACAATGACACAAAATGTCATCGGTTTTAAGAAGGTAAAGACACAGATTACAGAAACAATTTTTTGTAATCTGTGGATATCTTCTTGATCGGTTCCAGTGTTGTCGAATTAACAAAAATTACTATATTTCAATAAAGTTTCGAAGGGTGTATTTCTGAAATGTCTGAATTTTTAAGCGAATCTTTTACGTGTTGAATAACTAGTAGAAAAGGCTTTCCATAAATAATCTCAAATTCGGTTTTGGAGTTTTAGGAAACTTGCCCATTCCTGCCCTTACGAGTCAGGCGTATCATCAGTTGATAAATTTCATTTTTTTTTCTCGAACACGGTAAGCTGTAGCAAGAAATTACATTATTCCTCATTTGTTGAGAATAGAACAAGCTATGCAAAATTCTTTTTTATTGTCAAATATTAATATCCTTGCGAAACAAGGTTCAGGGATGGGGGATTTTTCTACCACTGGCCATCATATAGAGGAACAGCAGTAAACATTTTTTGGGTGTCTTTTCACTAGCATTACATGTCTGCCTATTTTTATTCATGTCAGTTTTTTAGTTTTCACAATCATTATTCCAAGATTTTTCAACATATTTCGATAAAAATAGCGGCAAGATGACATCGGCGATTCAATTCTTTATATATTGCGAGAATGATTATAGTGATATATGCCAAAATTACGCTGAAATTCAGAATTAACTGAAAATTGTTCAATATTCCTAATATTACCTCTCTCGTGGTAATTTCTACTTTTCTCCTAAATTGAAGAAGGAGCAAGGAACAAGTAATTTTTTTCCTGAAATAATCATTTTAGCCCTTTAGGGTTAGCTTTCATTATGAAACACCCTCTAGGTAAGATAGTTCATCAGGAACATCTGTGAGTTCTTTGCCTTTCCCAGATATTGTGATGTTATGAAAAGGTTTTTCTCACTAAACTGGCAAGGGATGCACCCTAACATTTGTTATAAGAACTTAATTTTCTCTCGGATAGCTAGGGATAGAAGTAATTAATTATCTGGCGTTGTCCACTCTAAATGATTATACGTGTCGTGGCCACAGAAAAGAGAAATTAAACAATACAATTCAACTGACATTTTATTCTCTAAAGAATGCACATTTACACGTTCACACTAGAAGTTATTCCTTGAACAATACTACTCGAATTTGGGACGGATCCTCAGAATTTACCAAGTTCGGCTTTCTTCTTTCTGTACACCTGTGCAGGATCGTATTTCGCTTCCAATTCCGTATACAGATCGGGCTTCTCCTCCAACATGAAGTTGAGGGTCTTTTTAGCGTTTTCTTTCTGTTTTTTCGTACATCTCAAACACTCTGTTTTCAGGGCATCAGGAAGGTTTTCTGAAAAAAAAAAAATGTTATCAGTATCAAAGTTATGTTACCACACTCATTAAATGACAAACTGTAATCAGTAATCAAACTGTATCAGTGGCGGTCCCAGGCATAATTGTTATTTGAAATTCTTTAAAGTGTTTGTTGATATAAAATAGGAATATCTTTATAAATGTAATATAAAGGGCGAAATGAAATCATTTTTCGATATTTGAAAAAATATTTCACCCAAGTTCTCAAAGAGTAATACTTCTAGTAGTAAATCTCGAAATTTTACCGACCTCGATGTAACCATTCGGTCTTGAAGAATTTTCAACTGACCCCCATCTATTTGGAAACTTTCGGCAGGCATAGGTATACAGGGTGTCCCAAAACTAGTGAATCAAACGTCACACCACGATAGAGTAGACCAAATATTATCGAATTACACCAACATTAGTTTAACGAAAATGTACCTTTTCCAAAATAATCAGAATTTTATTAAAATACCTAAAGTTGCCGATTTTCGAACTATTTTTCTTAATCACAGGGTCAGTTTGTGAAAAAGGATATCGATTTTAAATTACATATATTAAACTGAGATTATTGTTTTATCTCACCTAATTGAAATTATTTTAAGTAGTTAATCGATAACCTAAGTAAATGTGAATTGAAACAATTGTTTTTTCTACACGATTTTTATTACTCAGAATAAACCCCTTCTATAGGGGTGATAATATGGGAGAAAAAAGCTATCCTTAATCACAAATTGGCCTTGTGATTGAAAAAATAGTTCGAAAATTGGCAACTTTAGGTTAGGTTTTTTCAGAAACGGTACATTTTCGCTCAAATAATGTTAGTGTCATTCGATAGTCTTCGATCTACTCTATCGTGGTGTGACGTTTGATTCACTAGTTTTGGGACACCCTGTATACTAGAAATATCATCGTAGATCTGAATGTGATATTCTAAAGAAGCAACTTTTCTATTGATAAATACCGAAATTTCATATTCGGAAACAGCAATTCTTTTAGTAATATATTTCATCGAGCTTGGTGCAACCGTTCGGTCTTGACGCATTTTTAACTTTTTAATAGGATTTGTTGAAGGTCAATTTTCGGTACACATATATCTCCCAGGAAAATCATCTTGTCATTACCCCTTCCAGATTCTTAGGAGTAGGTTCAAATGCTTGCTTATATATTTTGTTTCGGTACCAAATATTTCAGTTTACGTTCATCTACCTGAAGATGATTTTGTGGTAGCGAAACAAGTGCCGATGTTTAAAAATTCGTTATGTGAAAATCTTATACCCAATTTGTTTTGAGTTAAAAAAATGCATTCGTATTTAAAATAACAAAGTTGTTTTTCTTTCAATTTTAGTACAAGCGATAAAAATTGAATGAATATAGGGTAGTATTCTCAGTAACAAACCCTACACCGAGCCCTACACAGAACACAACTGGTTCTCCGAACTCGTACAAGCTACAAAACTTCTGAGGGGTACTCATGGTACTTACGGAGAATCAGGATAATATGATAATAATAATAATTCGCAGTCAAAAAAGCCTGGAGCAAGTTCTTATCATTTTTAGATGTTGTCGAAAATAAAGAACTTCTGGCACATTTTCGAAATCGACAAAATATCAAGACAAACGAAGATATCGTGAAACGGTTTCCACTAATAGACTTTTCACGAAAATTAAGGCCGTGGCTACTTTCAACATTTTCCTCTACCTATACAGGGTGTCTGAAAATAAATGTGAAGGACTTAGGGAGATGATTCCTCGATGAAAATAGGCATAAATGTTTTTCGAAAACGACTTCCCTTCCGAAATACAGCCTTCGGAAGGAGATGACGAGTTGACAGTTTTTAATTTTTTTACGCGTTCTAAAAAACATTGAGTCATAAAACTATACATAATATGAAGCACTAAGTAGATGTTATTCATACAATTATTTTAGATTTCAAAACTTTATTATAAGTGGATGAAAATAACAACCGCTTATGGTTTTCCTTCGGAAATTGTTTTCGCGGGATAGATTTTCGAAACATAAAATTCTCCTATGGTTTGCCATTCAATTGGAGACAAAGCTGTTGCAAAATTTCGATACAGTCGATTCTTTTCTCGGAATAAATAAAAATTTACAAGCAGTATACCTACGAAGGTCTTTGAGACAGAGAGTTGATGCATGGTTACTCCATTCATTTTTATTTTAGCACTCATGGCCATGGAAATTTGACACATTTCACTCTGTATATTACGAAAATGTGGGGTTATGACGCTTGTCAAAACATTTTCCAGTTTTAAATCAACGCTATGTTGCCTGTTCTACGTGAAAGTTTTTGTTATTACGTATTTTATCACAATGTCGAATCTCTTCGGAAAATATGTGACGAACATAATTGAAGTTTATACAAACTGATTGAAGGCATACCAAATCCAGTTATTTGCATGGAAAATACAAGAGATCAGTATAATATCATAATATGCACTAGCTTGAGGTTTCCCATTCAATTCTGGAGAAAAATGTCTCTTTCAAAAGTTCGATACAGTCGATACTTTTCTCGGAATAAATAAAAACTTAAAAGCAGCTCTGATCACTGTTCATTCCATGTAAAAGTGTTCCACAGAATTACTATCTCCCGCTAAAATATACTCCATTCACACTTATTTTAGCAGTCGGTTGGCCAAGAAATAATTTTCTTAAGTTTTTGTAACTAGAACGGAGTACGGTTGACACTAATGTCACAACGCCGTTGCCACAACTAATATCAATTTTTATTACGAAAATGCCGAAAGTGATTGAAAAAAGAGACAGGGTTTCAGGAAGTGCTATTTAGAATTCAGGTCCGCTCATTCAAATAGTTATACCCTGATATTCTAAAATCCACAATACGTCAGACGGTAGCGAACATATTCAATGTAAGAGAATTTATATAATATTTCAGCAGAATATTTCCACAATCAGAAAGATTGTGAATGAAGAGGATGACAAAGAATTTCCTTCTATTGGGAGACCCAAAAAAGTGGTGGCATTCGAGAATTTTATGTTTGAGTGAATTAATGCGAAAAGTTTACTACAGGATTTTCGATGAATATCATCGTAGAATAAGTTCCCGAAAATTGATTTTTCCATTTTTCATTTGACTTGTCCTATACATTGTAAATGTCTTGAGGTACCAATAAATACCTAATTATTATTATTATATCAATGTATTAAGATGAAGAGCCACAAATACGCGCCAGTTGTCCTGTAAATTGTTTATTCATGTGAACTTTCTGTTCAAAGGTGAAGTCCATTTTGACTTGAAACTTCCTTAAATTCCTTTTACTTATATTGATGCAAGATGATTTTTGTTGAAGAATTTAACATTTTTGTAATAATCTGTTAATTCCTTCGGGAGATACCCATTCCCAATCAGTGCGTCATATGCATTTCATCTTCGGGTTAATAGTTTTGAAATATATTTTGATATTACACTGATCTCTTGTATTTTCCATGCAAATAACTGGATTTGGTATGCCTTCAATCAGTTTGTATAAACATGAATTATGTTCGTCACATATTTTCCGAAAAGATTCGACAATGTGATAAAATACGCAATAACAGAAACTTTTACGTAGAACGGGCAACATAGCGTTGATTTAAAACCCAAAAATGTTTTGACAAGCGTCATAACCTCACATTTTCGTACTATACAGAGTGAAATGTGTCAAATTTCTGTGGCCAACCGAGTGCCAAAATAAAAATGAATGGAGTAACCATGCATCAACTCTTTGTCTCATAGACCTTCGTAGGTATACTGTGTGTAAATTTTTATTCACTACGAGAAAAGTATCGACTGTATCGAAATTTTGCAAGACACTCTTCTTATCCAGAATTGAATGAGAAACCATAAGAGAATTTTATTTTTCGAAAATCAATACCACGAACGTTGTTATGTCCTTCGCATTTGTTTGTGTTTAAGACTGAAATTGGAAATATTACAAGAACGAATAACACAAGAGTGTAGGCTAATTTCCGCCAATGTAATCAGATATGTCCAAAACGACTTTCAGTTTTTTTAAGGGCATTTTCAGTTTGGACAACGGTGTGAGCATTTATTCAAGAATCTATTCATCGATGAAGTCATATCTCAAATAGACTTGTGACTGTAAATAAATCCAAACCAAATGCAACGAACCTTCAGCAAACTTCTTTGGTTTGTTTTTGTTTTTATTTACTAAGAAGTAAGAAGTTATGGGTTCTCATGAAAAAGTGCTCTATAATCAGGAACGAAAACAAATCAATCGAAGATTTAATCATTCAGTTCCATGGATAATTATTCAGGGAATTCAGTTTTTTCGCTTGACTTTGAACACGAGGAAAGGGAACCTTGACTTGATTCTCACTATTTACCGACTCCACTAGAACTGGTTCTACTGGCCTCGGCTTGAGCTTGCTCCTTATTTCCCTATTACGTTTTCCGATCTGAATAAAATTACGTCCAACAACTTTAATAATTGCTCTATTTTCTCAGTCGTTGATGTGCGAAATATCGAACCGCACATAATATATTATCATAGAATTCGATCGATGAAAAATATTATAATATCTCAAACTAAAACACGAAATTTTTCGGAAGTGGCTATTAGTATGGAAATATTGAATCTATTTGGATATACAGGTTCAGAACAAGATATCCCTTGCATCTAGTTCTGAAAGTATGAAAAGACAGTCAAAAGAACTAACAAACATATGGACTTTCATACTTATACTGAAATAAACTGCTCCACAAGAGTTAGGAATATCGTATTCAATCATTTTTAAAAGTATGTAATCTTCTAGAAAATCAGTGTAAAATCATTTAAAACTCAATAACAACTTGAATCGATCCAATGAAAATCAGTATGAGACATTTCGTCAATCTAGTCGCCTTTTCTATGAAGTTTGGTTTTTTGCATATTATTATTATTATTATTATTGTTACATATAAATGAAGGCTGAGGACTAAGTCCTATATAAGCCTAAAAACTAAAGAAATCAATAAGCCGACTGAGTGCATGCAGAGAAAAAAAAGAAAAAAAAACAATTAATATATGCGTGGAAACAAATTAACCAAATAAGCAACTGTCTATTTTGTTTTTAAAACAATTCACATATGCTTCATGAATGTTCTTATTTTGAAGTGAAGTCAGTTTATCAACGGCTTCGATTTGCAACGAGTTTTCTGAAAATGCCAAGACGTAAATTAACAAATACTGAGGCTAATAGGGCTATCGGAATGCTACATGGTGGACTAACTCAGGTTGTTGTAGCGCAAGGGCTCCAAGTCAGCCAAAGTGTGATATCTCGACTTTGGAATAGGTTCAGGGAGACAGGTTCCGTGTTGGAAAGACCAAGGCTTGGTGGGCGACAAAAAACAACACCTGCTCAGGATCGTTTCATCACCGTTTCGGCGAGAAGAAACCCTACATCTACGTGTAGAATGCTACGGAATACTCTTCAAAATGCAGATGGGGTCCAAATTTCCATCGAAATCATCAGACGACGTTTGAGAGAGGTGAATCTAGGTTCTAGACGTCCATTAAGAGGAGTTCCATTAACACGTAAGCGTCAAAGACTGGAATGGACAAGGCAACATATCAATTGGAACGATCAATGACGTAGTGTCCTTTTCACTGATGAATCCAGATATGGACGATTTTCGGATTCTCGAAGAATAAGGGTATGGACATCCCCACGCATACCCCGTAATCTTCGCTATGTCCAAGAAGTCCATCCATTCCGAGGGGGTAGTGTTATGGTATGGGCCGGGATATGTTTCAACGGGCGCACAGATCTACACATTTGTCCTGAGAATATGACCGCCTTATACTATAAGGAGCATGTCATTGACAATGTGGTGCCAAATTTTCACGCTGCTATTGGTGAAACTTTCCAATTTCTAGACGATAACGCTAGACCGCACTGTGCAGCCATAGTTGAGAAAGCGCGCGAGTAGCTTGGTATTCCACATTTACCAATACCTCCGCACTCACCAGATTTGAAATGCATAGAACATGCATGGGATATGCTCCAAAGGAGATCAGATAATCATCAACCTAACCCAGAATCCTTAAATGATCTGAGAGAGCTTCTGCCCCGTTTATGGAACCAAATTCCTCAAGAAATGTTCAACAACCTCGTGTGTAGTATGCAAAGAAGATGTCAAGCTGTTATTGATGCCCGTGGAGGCCATACATTGTATTGATAGTCTTATAATGCTTGAATTCTCTGGGAAAAAAATTTCGTTGTGTTGGGTGATTGTATAAATGAAGAAAATCAATAAATCACTCTGTATCTTGGTAGAAAAAGGACGATATATAAAATATGGGTTATTTAGAAGCACCTATGTGTCTTTTGCCTAGCTTGTTTGTATTAATTTCCCAATGAATCACCCTGTATACAAAGTGACCAATTTTAAAGGATCCACTCAGGTACCTACTTCTCTGATAAGAGACAGGAACATCATTTCATGTTTAAGAAGATTTTTCGAATAGGGAATATACCTACATTTTTCTAGCAGAATATAATATTCGTGAAAAACTGAAAATATTTTGCAAAAGATGCATTTGTACATAATTGTGAATTTTAAATGGTTTGTCTGTTTTTTGATTTGATCTTTCCATGAATATTCACTTCTTCAAAACAAATATGCTCAGTATTTTGTGTGTAGAAGGTTTTCATAACCATTCTGAAAATCAAACACGAATCCTAAAGACATTCATTTTATGGCAACAACTAGAAAGGCAAGATGTTCACAAAGAATAAGATTCTGCAAAAAATTAATATTTTCTATTGCAAAATCTACTTGACCTTGAAATGAAAATAAATTATATCACCAATAATATTCTCTTGTGACAAGTGTGCCATGCAAAGTGAAATTTGAATTCCTTAGAATAACTCATGGAGTTTTTCATGGCAATAACGAAATTTCTCTGGAAGGTGTAAAAAGCATAGATTCTGGGGCTTGAAAGAAAAATCATGATATTCTGAGTACTGCCCTGAAAATATTGATATTTCATTAGCCGTTTGAAAGAGCTTCCTGAAGTGAACAAACCCATAAAATTTGATCGAAATCGGACTTTACATTTCAAAGTTGGCTATCGCAAGTTTAGCCCAATTTTCATGCATCACCCCGTATCTCCGAAACAAAAAAGTTTTTCTGAAAGGCCTGGATGACCCGCGTTCACCATTAGGCTATGGCCAACGACTCATGAAACACTCTGTATAACTCACTGTATTTTCAGCATTGGATACAAAATATATTCCTATTGCAAGCAGTTCATTGTAAACCATGTTTTTAAAATTTTTATCAACTGAAATGAACTATGCAAGCAGAATAAAGCAATTATCCATTGGAAGGTGTTGAATGTATTAGGAGTTCATGGTGGCCACTTTGAAGACCTTTTCTGAAATTTTTATTCACTAAAACTGTAGTTATTTTCAAATTGTTCATTTCTCATGTTTTTTTTTCATTACAGTTCAAGAAATGAAGTGAATGTTAGCAATTTCGTGATTAAAAAGACTCTTGAGTCATTGTGAAAGCAATTAATCTTTTTTCTTAATTACAATTCACAATGCTAAAATTTACTTCATTACTCGGTATTAACTCAGAAATAGCGATGTTCTAACTGTGGAATTTTGTAATGAAAGAAAACGAGAGAAAATACCAATTTTAAAATATCGTTTCATTGAATTAAATTTTTACAAAGGACATTCAAAGTGGCCTCCATGAGCTCTAATACATGGTCGACACCTTTTAATGAATGATTGCTTTATTCTGCTAGCATATCTTAATTCATCTCTACATGTTTCCCAATTTCAGTGTTTTACTCACTTCTGATAGAATTTCCTTGAGGTGTACAAGGGGCCCTTTCCATGAAGCAGTTTTGATAATTCATTAATAACCTTTCACTACGAAAAATTTCATCCAAATCGATATTATCGAACTTAGAATCGTACGTTTCGATCGACAGCACACTGGTCATAACAAAGCTGACAAGTAAAACAAATATTTCGAAATTCATCATCTTGTTCGAGAAATTGATTTTTCCAGATTGGAGCGCTATTTATATTGGAGAGAGTGGGTAATTTTTTTACTCAGAATTATCTCAAATTGAATTCATTATTTAATTTGATTTTCATCGTCAACAAATTCTATGGAATGAGAAGTGGTCAACACGTGAAGGATCTTGAATTTTTTGTTGAAGTAGTTATTCCTAGAACAAATTGGAAGCGAAAAGAAATTGGAATTGGTTATTTTGCTGTTGAAACTCTTAACTCCATCATCCTTTGTAATGTTTACTGTATAGTATTTGATCAATTAGGTACTGAAGCAAGAAGAAGAAGACTACATGAAGAAGATCAGTCTGAAAAGATCTCATAAATGTTAGACAATGATAAATTTGCTTGAATTTTTCAACATCCAGAGCTCAGATTGTTCATTTGGGGGAGTTAAAAATCAATTGACGGGTTCGGAGTTTTCATTTTGTGTTATTAGTTGAAGAAGTATTTATTTTATTTCAGACTTATGCTCAACTCTGTATTTCGTACACAATTTTCAGAATAACATCATACGAGCGATGTCGTGGTTACTATATGGTCTGTATTCAGAAGGTATGAAATGACGTCATGAACGGCGGATCAGTCATGCCAACAGTAACCGCCATTGAATGCGCAAAAAAAAAGCGGTAGATTTCTGACGATTTATCTTATACTATGCTACGTTTCTGGTTGCACTATCGATTTATTTCAATCTTTTTTTTTGGCCAAAAAGTTCGGTTAACTCCAGAACCTTCAGTTTTGGCTGTCTTCGATTTTCTCTTCTGTTATACCCATGCATATTTAATTGGTTTTTCATAATCAGATCTTTTTAGAACAACCAAATTTTTATATTGAAAGGTTCCTGTCAAAATATGCCCAATTGTAATTGAATTTTCTTGAGGATGAACATGATAATGTGTCCTGTCAAAATGTGCCCAATTGTAATTGAATTTTCTTGAGGATGAACATGATAATGTGTCCATGTTAAAGAATGAACTCAATGATTTGACTAATGATACCATCTTAGTGGAAGACATTATACACAACCTTGGTTTAAAATTTTCTGAAGATGATCGTGGAAGGAATTGAATCGAATTGCTTTCACGATAAGATTGAACTTTTAGGTACAAAGCCTACATTTGATGCAGAAAACAAGAATTGTGACTATTTTTGAAATAAACTTGGATTTAAAAAAATGTTACTCTGTGTTTGATCAATAAAATCAAGACTAAAGTATGAAGAAACTAGGGGCTTTTTTAGTTGATAATTCAAGGATAATCAATCACATAATACTATAATTACATAAGTGGATAACTAATTTGTCTTCATGTGGGAAATTCTGTTGTGTTGTTAAAGGACTGATTACTCATGATATGATTCAAGTTATTCATTCATTCATTCATTGCTGTAAAAGACATAAAAAGAACACACTTATATATTCTTGGGGCTAATTGCGACTGTGTGCCCTCCTGTGGCTGAAGAGACCCAACCGTGACCTACAGATCCTTCCACACTCCGGGCATGGATAGTCACCAACCAGATCTGGCCGCCGCTGAATTCTTCTCGAGTCTCCATTATAACTGTAGATCATAGACCTCCACTGTGACCTGTCTAACGCTAGTTGTTCCCAGTTATGATTGGCATTAACTGATTTTAGGGATTGATGTAGTGTATTCTTAAACCCCTTATCCTGGCCTTCTGGTTTCCGGGCTCCCTCTGCCAATTCGCCATACAGAGCTATTTTGGGGAGTCTTGTGTCTTGCATCCCCAGAATGTGGCCGCTCCATCTGAGTCGGGCCCTCGTTACTTGAGTCTCAATTGTTGTACAACTCGCGCGTTGCAAGACTTCTGCATTCGAAACTTTGTAGAACCATCTGATGTGCATCATCTGTCTTAGATGACGTTGTTGCGTTTGTTCAAGCTGTTTAATATGTCGCCTGTAGGGCGTCCAGCTTTCGCTTCCGTAAAGAAGCGTTGGGAGGACGACTGCTTTGTAAACAGCTGTCTTGGTCTTCAGATTGAGGTCGTGATTTTGAAACACTTTGACCTGCAGCTTCCAAAATGCCCATGATGCCGTGATACAGTAGTGTATTTTCGTGTCTAGGTTAGCCATAGTATTTATGAAGCGTCCCAAGTATTTGAACTGCTCGACCTGCTCTAGAGTTCCATTCTCCAGGCTGATATCTGTTTGAAGGCTTTCTGTCACCAGTAAAAACTAGTATTATTTCGACAATCTGGCAACGATGTTGTACTTCTGACGTCATTTTATTCCTAAGACGAACCAAGTCTAATAAAGCTTTAGTTCGAAGAACAATCTGGTATTATGAACAATAATCTGAATCTAAATTTGCGACAACTTTTCAATCCAATGAAAGCTATCCGCAATATCCATGAAAAAACTCATGAGAAATATCTTTTAACGCACAATATCACGTGAACTTTCCCATATCAATATATCAAATGATCGCCGCATAATATTTTCAGCAATGTGATCCAGAACTAACGTCAGGAAAAGGAATATCTATTCGTTTTATATCGCAGATGATGGAATATACTCCATAAAATTTGTCAAATAAAGTTTTCGTATAAATTTCTCCCTATGTGGAAGCTTTCAGTCAATAAAACAGGACGAATATCTGCAAGTATTATTGACGTATGAGAAATTTGAATCAGCTCCCTACGTTGAATAAAAATCCAGATTGATTTTCCGTGAAGCATTACACGGTTCATCTTTATGTCTCTTCCATTTTAGTTGCAACGTTTTCTAGAACCAATGTTTCCAATGGTGTACTCACAAAGTGAGTCAATTCTTCTCAGTCAATTTCTTGTGGGTAATATTACCTGAGCAAATAAAAGGAGACTATTTTACCTGTTAAAAACAAGACAGATCATTCAAACTTTGGCAGAGTCGACACTAATAAGCGGATAAGCTAAAATCGTTTTTGACTTTATAAGGTGGTTTGAAAATGATGGAAGTACCCAATTTTTATATCATATTCTAAATCATACTTCGAAACACCACTTGTCATAATTTGTCTCTTTTACGTAGGCCACTTTTCCCAACAAGTCTTTGCAGATTTTGGATCACTCTGTTTGGCCGAAAGACTCTGCAATTTTTTGGAAAATGACTTTCAATGTCAATAACTCAATTTTTTTCGAATTGCAAGCCTTAAATATTATTTATCGGACACCCTAGTGGGTGATTTTTCATTTTAAAGGAATTTTTTGAGCCTAAAATGAATACTAAAATTTATTCATTAAGGACCTGAAATGCTTTACATTTGAAAATGTCTCAATCGTAGGTATATATTTTGGTTCCATGGTTCCTCTGCTTTCTTCTAAACGAAATTATATTATGGTTGTGAAACCGTGATTGAAATCGTAAGAAGTAATAGTGAGCAGTAATAACTGTCTAAAAAATGTTTGTCATTTATTTGATATTCCATTAAATCATATAAGTACTGATTCAACTGAACTCAATTGGTTCTGAGACATTGACTCAAATTAAATAATTTCATTAACAAGTTCCAATAATAAGTCATCATTATAATTTTCTTTTAATGTTAAGGCAGTCGTCCCAAGTTCATTTTCTGTGAGAGTGAAACACTGTTATTGCTTTCTTGGAGGATGGTGAGAGGAGTTTCTAATTGTGACAATATAGTTATCACATCTAACTTTTGATTAACTTGAGTTTTGAAACATCTTCCACAATAACTATTACTCGATGCGTAATTCTACAGAGTGAGTGAGTCTTTGACTTGTACTTTATTTTAACACAAGATTCCTGGTGTCAAAATAAACACTTTTTGCCCTGAACAATTTTTCCAATTCGGTTCGGTTGAAAAGATACAGGCTATTGAAAATCCCTAAAGAATGTAATTTTCAGTTAGGTACATCTCCTAAACGGATTCATCGAATGAAATAATTTTTCGGAATATAGTTTTTTATTGAGGTGATGAATCTTCTCTGAACACAAAATTCAACTCAAATCTTTCAGTTTCTCAAGACCATTACATACCATAAAACAACAGGAAATTTAAGGAATCCAACTATCAAAAGCGAGTTGAACGCTCACTAATGGGACAATTTTGGAAAATGTTTTCGAGTAATTTGCTATTCAAGATCACAAAACGGGGTACTTTTGCTGAACGCCACTCTGTTCAGAAGATCCACAGAATTAACCTCAAAACATAACACAGAACTGATGTGTATGGTGTAATAGATTGAATTTGTTATTTCATTCTCAGTTCATAAAAGTTTTGTTTACAACGGGATATACACTGGTTTTTGAAGAAAGAATGTACTACCCCTGTTTTTTGTTCTTGTCAAGCTTTTCAATAATAGTTTTATTCTTTTTTAGAGTCTTTCTGAAAATATGTACCGAGAAATGTTTTATTACAACACAAATCAGCAACACTGAAAACTGAAACACATATATAGTCCATTCAAGAATGATTGACATCTCGGGTGGCTATGGAAAATTGAATTTAAGTTGGTAATATCCCATTAGTTGAGATTTTGTGTTTCGGAATTTAGGTTGGTGTTATGTGATCTATATGGGAATCTATGCACTGACCGACGATAATTTGAATTTTGTACTGCTTTTTATGTTCTCAATTTAATCGTACAAATTGAAAAAATTATTGTAACAATTTTGGATGCTGATTAATAGGCTCAGAATATCAATATTTTTTTTTCAAATACTATTTTAGGTTATATTTATATATTTCAGTGCTGTGATTGGAACTATAGAAATTATTGAATATCTTTTGTGACCAGATATTAAACTGCGTCTGGACTTTCAGGGCCTACTGGGATGTCAATAATTCATGAATGGACTATATGTACTCACAAGAAAACTGAATTTATTAAGTTCGTTTGCAATTATGATTTTTTTATTGATAACGTATTTTTCCTTTATTTATTTCAACATTTTTTGTGACGGAATGAAAAGTTTGTTGCGATTTACCACTACCCCATTTATTCAACAACGCGGAAATTCAGAATCCACTCAGTAATCTGAGTGAATTCAAAAAATTCCTATATATAGTCCATTCAAGAATGATTGACATCCCAGTAGGTCTTGGAAGTCCAGACGCAGCTTCATATCTGATCATAAAAGAGCTTCAATAATTTCTATAGTTTTAATCACAGAACTGGAATAAACAAATATAACCTAGAAAAGCATTTGAAAAGAAGAAATATTCGAATTCAGAGTATATTAATCCGCATTCGGAATTAATAGAATAATGTTTCCAATTTGTACGAATGAATTAAGGACATAAACAGCAGTACAAAATTCAAATTATCGTCAGTCAGTGCTTCAGTGCATAGATTCACTTATAATAGATCAATGTTAATTTACAATACCAACCTGAATTCCGCTAAACTAAATCTCAATTTATGAGCTATTACCAACTTAAATTCAATTTTCCATAGCCACCCAAGATGTCAATCATTCTTGAATGGACTATATATGAAATGAATCGAAGAAAACTGAAAAGCACGTGTACCCCTTCCTCTTATTCTACAACATATTCATACTAACTTGCAACGGCGATGCGATTCTAATATTCCCACCCCTAGGGTATGCTGGGTGATTTTACAGCGTATTCAAAGAAGCTTCGATATTATATACACTGCGCAAAAAAATTTACGCACATTATGGAAATCTCAAATTTATTCTACAACTGAAGGTGTTCTCAATGATTATTTTTATCAGAATTATGCATGCATATGTTATCCACTTTCAACGGTTTTCTTCAATACAGATGTTTTTTCCCAGCAGGAATAAAAAAAGATGATATTATC
The DNA here is from genome assembly GCF_907165205.1 of Coccinella septempunctata. NCBI lineage: Eukaryota > Metazoa > Arthropoda > Insecta > Coleoptera > Coccinellidae > Coccinella > Coccinella septempunctata. The sequence continues at coordinate 2,636,986 of NC_058190.1, read as the reverse complement.
AGATTTTGAATGTATTGGCTCCATTCTAAAATCAGTTGTTCTCGATCAATTCTAGTGATCAATAGTTTTTCTTTCGTTTGATTTTCTACACTCGATCGCCTAGTGGTCGTTGATAATGGAGCTATGAATGCTGATAAGTATATAAGGAACATTCTTGAAGAGCATGTAGTGCCATTTGCCCCATACATTGGTGAAAATTTCATTTCATGGACGATAATGCCAGACCCCATCGTGCGCGCATCGTTCAGGAGTACCTTGAAGAGGTTGAAGTCTCTCGAATGGAATGGCCAGCAAGAAGTCCAGATCTCAATCCGATTGAGCAGGTTTGGGACAACCTCAATAGGAGGCTGAGAAGTTCAGAAAATCATCCAGCAACTCTTAATGACTTAGGAATCCAACTCGGAGAAATCTGGGAAGGATTAGATCAGAACATTTTAAGATCACGCATTTTGAGTAGAACCGTCGTTGCCGAGCTGTAATTAACGCAAGGGGTGGAAATACCAAGTATTAAATCACTTATCAGCATTTCAGTATTTTGAAAATTGTTCATTTCTCTTCTTTCACATAAGATTCGATGAAATCCTGAATTTTTCTTCCATTTAATGTGTCTTGTTCCGTTCAAAACCTTCCCGAGAGAACATAAAAAATAAGTTATAATGTCAATATAGAGTTAACTTTCATTGAAATTGAGATTTTCAGAATGTGCGTTAATTTTTTTGCGCAGTGTATATTGATATATCACCGAACTCTTAAATTCACTAGGAATTACGAATATTATATTTTTATGGCCAGAAAATCACTATTCTACAACTACTTTTGAACGGTACGAATTCCCTCTTTTATGAATCGCCTTTGTCATGTATGTGCCATGTCAGTGCTACGCTACTTTGGTGGGCGCTCCCACTAACTATAAACGAATGACCCCCTTTTCGTCATTTTCCTTGATTTGACTTGAACGGACTCTTCTATCAGGCCTACTTAAAGAAGTAAATTGAACCAATATAAAAAGCACCTATCAACCTGGAGAAATTTGCGATCGCAACTTTCCAACGAGAGCCCAAAAGAAAAAGATGTATATAATTATATTAACAACAAATTCATAAACATTCGATCCGATAATTTGATTTGAACACACGCGCTATTGTTCACCTTAGGATGGCCATACATTTACAATAAAGGTTTAACTTTTTTGTCTGTCAAGAGGTGAACCTCGGCCGCCGAAGAAACTCCAGAGGTGTAGGGGCTCCAAGTTCTCAAGATAAATAAACGCTACGTGTATGGAAGGCTTTATATTACCGAATGGTAGGCCGAGTATAGTGAGGACTCGCGATGTCGCAGTGAGACTCACTCTTGAACTGATTTCTTGCCACTTTTCTTTTCTTGTAACTTTTCGACCCGCAATATCTCGCGAACTATTCGTTGAAGGAAGATGCTGCAAAGAGCATTTTTCGTCAGGAATAAATACCGAAGATGAGGGTCGTATTCATTTGTATATCGATTTATTTCAAGACAGTCAAGAGACCTCTTCAAATGGAGCATATTTTTGAATCAAATTTACAATATTGAAGCTGTGGGTTACCCTTGAGAATTGGATACATGCCATGGAGGTTTTTTTAATAGAACTTCCTGAGCTCTACAAAATTCTACTTCGTCATTTTCCTCTATCTCTTATAGTTTTCTCAGCGTCGTTCATAATAACCGTACAGAAATGGACTCCTTTCAACACTTTCAATACTTATCATCATATTTCAAGCGGAATCATTAACAAATTTTACATACACAAACCTTGAATCGCTCTATCTATTGAAAAATCCGTTGCGTAGTTCAGAAAATCTCAGTATACATAAGAACAGACAGACGGAAAGCGACTTTGTTTTATGATATAATAACTGACAAAAAAACTGCAACACCCAAAAGGAGCTGTTTAAATTTCAAATTTTTTTTAGTGAAACATAGATAGTATAGCAAGGAGTAAATGATTAAAATTTGGAGAATGTGTTTGTCCAACGCGGTTATCTTTACACCCCTCAACACGTCTTGGCATTGATGCAAGAAGGTGGTCTATTTCTTCTTGAGGGATACTATCCCAAGCTTCCTGTACTTCATGCTTCAGAGCCGCCAAAGTCCATGAGGGCTGGGGTAAATTTCCAAGCCTTCTACCCATGATGTCCCAAACATGCTCTATGGGCGAAAGATCGGAGGATTTGGGCGGCCATGGCAAAAGATTCACATGGGTCGCTTCAAAAAAGTTTAAACTAACTGTGGCAACATGAGGTCGAGCATTATCTTGCTGAAATATTGGATTCTCAAGTCGGTTAAGGTAAGTGAGAACATATGGCTCCACTATTTTTTGAAGGTAACGCAGCGCTGTCATGTAACCTCGAATAAAGACTAAAGTTGACCTTCTTCCATGTGCAATAGCAACCCATACCATAACGCCTACTGCCTGGTGTACATCACGCTCAATATCAAAATGAGGTTCACATCTTTCCCCTCGACGTCGTCTTACCCTTCTTCGGCCATCATGTGCACCCAAGGAGAATCTAGATGAGAGACCTGATGCCATTCTACATTCCAATGTTGTCGTTCTCTGCACCACTGTAATCGTTGCTGTCGATGCTCAACCATAAGAGTTAACACAATATGTGGTCAATAATGTTGCAGTCCAAATGACCTTATACGGCGGTAAACCGTTCGAACAGTTACAGGATGGCCATGTTTTCCTAACCACTCATCAGCTTAAGATCGAGTTGTCGCAAATCGGTCTCTAATGGCCATAAGTCTTAGACGCCGATCTTGAACTTCATTTGTGCCCCTTCAACGTCCGGTGCCTACTCTTCTTCGATTTTGGGCATTATCAAACCACGCTTGACAACATCTCATAGCAGTAGTTGGATTTCTGTTCGTACGGTTACCGATTTCTCGAAATGACAACCCTGCCTCCCGTAGACCAATAATTCGACCTCTTTCAAATTAACTTAGCTGGCGATAAATTCCGCATACACGTGCTCTAGGCATTTTAATAACAACTAAACATCGATATTGGATCTCCTCGAATAGCTGGTTTGTTGTAAAATTGAAAAAATTTGCAAAAACTACAATATTCAAGTGTCAAAAAACTTCACGATTTTTTTCCGAATTTTGATCATTCACTCCTTGCTATACTATCTATGTTTCACCAAAAATAAAATTTTAATTGAAACAGCTCCTTCTGGGTGTTGCAGTTTCTTTGTCAGTTAGTATATGTAGTGATAACGATGCCAGATGTCTCTTACAGTACAACAAAAGTAACAAAAAACATGATTAGAGATGGAGAAACTATGAAGTCAGAACATTCCATACAACTTGAGAAAGAACGAGAAGACATTTATACCAATTATGTAGGTAAAGATACTCATGATATGGCATAAATCATAATCCTCAAAAGGTGGTAAGTTAATTGACAACCCCTCGTCAAGGGCAATTGATACCTTTTTTGTAATTTCACAACAATTCAGACCGGTAACTTGAAAAAATGTACAGCAGCAGCCAAGAATTACATTATGACACAGAATATCAACCTCCAAAATTCCATAGCCTACTTGACGACGACTTCATTTCAATACATATTATTGCGGCGCCAATTACTCTAATGAAAACTCACTTTTGATGGCTGCGCCCTGGGGGGTGCAATTTCCCCTTTCCATGAAGCATTCGTGGTAATTCTTGATTAGCCTTTCACTTTTGAAAATTTCGTCCAGATCGATGTTGTCGAATTTCGAATCATACTGCTCTTCCTCGCATGTTACCAACACAGCACAGGTAACCACTAATACAAACGTTATTGAATGCATCTTCATGTGTCTCAACAGTGTTCTGCACAATTTGATGTGATAATCAGCTTATATAGGAAAGAGAGAGATGTAACTCGATTTACCTAACAAAGAAAATATTTCCATAAAACATAATACATTCGTGGTCATTTATTGACAATGAATTCATTTAATTATCAATAGAGAAAGCAGTAAAAAAAGTGAGCAAGGACAAATTAAAAGGAATGGAAATCGCAATCAGATCGAATCTTATAACTATTAGTCAGAGCAAAAATTATTCAAGAGGTAATTGTGGAGGAACTTCCATATCAACAATTAGATGAAGGAACGTTATAATATGATTTTTTCAACCAGCCGACAATTGCTTGATACACTCAAATTGCATTGTAATGAGCTATCAATGATATCGAATTATGTAATAAAAAAATTATAACTTGTTTTCGAAATACTGGATGTCAAATATAAAAAGTGCAACTTTTCTTTCAGAATTTCTTACAATTTCGAGAATTGACAAAAACGCCTATGTACTGTGACTCCCCATGAACTATAGAAACACCCATTGCTTTGATTCTAATAGCCTTTTCACAGATTGAGTTCTCCCGTTACCACATGAAGAAATCGTGACAACTGCGATCACCCAGATTATATGATTATAATTTTCGAGTAATGAAAAAGTTCACGCATTTCATCGTATATATGTCGTAATTTCAATGAACAGAAAATTTCATTGATGTAAATTCAACATAAAATCAGCGTTCGTAACGATGGAATTAAGTAATATCATTCTACACCTATTTCAGAAATCGTCAACTGTATTTCAGATTAGTCAATTCGATTTCAGAAAGCGTCAATTGTATTTCAGATTAGTCAATTCAATTTCAGAAAGCGTCAATTGTATTTCAGATTAGTCAATTCAATTTCAGAAAACATCAAAGACGAATTTTGGCGCTAGTGGTTAACTATGGTTAGGTTGTAGTTACTTGGGTAACCACATTTTGGCGATGATAACCATGTAACTATGACGTTTCAATGACGTCACAGGAAGTTAACCACGTAACTACACGTAACCTTCCTCTTGAGTAGGGTTAAAGAGTATGGTATGTAGTTTAGTGCCATAGATTCTTAACAGAGACGCACAGAACACAAATAGTAGACGTTGGGAGCGGCATTCACGATGCACAGAACGCACCCATATAGAAGGGAAACTCTCCTTCTATGAAGTGGGACCTGTTTTCATCGACGGTGGTTTTTGGAAATAATACTTCAAATTCTATTGACAACTGTGTTTTCTATTTGTGTTGATATAAAATTCGAAATAATAATGGATGATTTGGAAGATGAGATATTACTTGATGATAATCTTGATACACTTGGCAATATTGAATTTGGATTTCCCAGATGTTTTCCCAGTAGAAGAAATTATTTCGACAGAATGGACCTCACTTTTTTCAGAAGTTTTCGTTTGACGAAAGAAAACGTGCTATTTTTTTGCCATATATGGAGAATTATTTGGAATTTAATAATTTGTTATATTAGGTATACCAAAATAGATATTTCAGGAATAATAGTGTTGCCCCAATAAATCAATTGCTAACTACATTGAGGTTTTATGCTAGTGCTGATGGTCAGTTGGCTTTTGTTGATAATTTCATAAATGTAGATGTATCGACAGGATCAAGAATTATTGCTGCAGTTTTATTAGCAATTGGTAAATTATATTCCGAATTCATTAAAATGACCAAAGATGAGGATATAGTGAAATTCAACAGTCCTTTCACAAGAAGGCTTTTTTTCCTATTCTTAGAGTAATAGGATGTGTTGATGCTACTCATATTCGCACTTCAAATTCAAAACACAATACCGAAACTCCAAAAGAAATGTTCAAATTTCCCACCTTGACAACAGAAGTTTAGTCACGAAACCTTGACTTCTTTTTCTTTTTAATTTATCTTCTATGATGTGCTTTGTTGAAAATTTGAATTTTCTATGCTGTGAGTGATGTTGCCAAACCTATCGATGATTAAAGTAAACAACGATTATGATTCCACGGTGCAAACCGTCAACCGATTAGTTTAACCATGTTTACCAGCGAAACGGTGCAAACGGGCATTATTTTTATCGAAAACTAACCAAACAAAACGTACAGCTGACACCTAACAGCTGATGACATAAATGTCATCAGTAACTATGACGTCAGAGATAACCATAACCATAGTTAAGCTGTGGTTACAGCGCCAAAATTCGCCTTAAATGTATTTCAGATTAGTCAATTGAATTTCAGAAATCGTCAATTGTAATTCAGATTGAAGTATATGTATTTCAGAAACGGTCATTTATGATTCAGAAAGTATACATAGAGATGTAAAAAAGGATGACTTATGTAGATGTCAGGTGATTTTGAGAAAAAGTCAGATTAAGTCACGATCACCTAAGTTTTCAATTCTCAATAATGAATTTGAAAGACCACTGTGCAATATATCTTATTCCCATGTTGAGAAAAGCAGTTATAAAATTGCATCCGTGCCAACATTATTTGCACCAAAAGTGTTTTCTACCGATCAATACAACTTGCCCTATTTGCCGTACATCAGTGATAAATTTTGATAATATCCAAAGGAAAAATTATAAAAAAAACACACGAGAAGACCGTCAAAGAATTGTAAATTGTGCTAATAAAGGCGAAGACTGGGTGAGTTTAACGAAAACATTGGGCGTGGAATACAAGACGGCATATCATTGGATTCGTTCTGGACGCGTTGACATGAGGAAAAAAGGTGGAATAAAACCTACAACACTCACTGAGGAAGAAATTAACACAATCATTCTATGGGTAGAGGAAGATTCTTCCATAACCCTCAAACAAATGAAAACCAAAATAATGCAACATTTTCAAAAAGATGTTTGTACATCAACAATCGGCAATTATTTAGAGGGAAAGCTTTTCACTCTCAAACAAGTTCATTATGAGGTGACAAACATGAATGTAATAGAAAATAAGAGGGGATGGGCTGAATATGTACAGTCTTTGAATTCATATATCCAGCAAGGAAAACAAGTTGTGTGGATGGACGAAACCAATTTCAATTTGTTCTGTAGAAGATCAAGAGGACGGTCCCGAGCTGGTACAAGAGCGATTCAATATCTTCCAGCGTCAAGGGGCCCAAATGTCCATTTGATTGGGGCAATGTCTGCTGCTGGTATAGTTGCCATGGAGAAACGTAGAGGTTCATTCACTGCGGACTCAGCAAATGAATGGGTGATGACTTTATTGCAGCAGTGGCAAGATATGGGAAACCACTTAGAAGATTTAGTTATCGTCTGTGATAATGCTCCATGCCATTCGAGATTGGAGACTGTAGTCAACCCTACACCAGTAATACTGCTGCGACTGAGCCCTATTCTCCTACGCTGAACCCCATTGAAATTGTATGGTCGAAGATCAAGACCTATGTAAAAACACACCTAAGAATTCCCAACTGTGTGCCACCGAGAGTTCTTGAACAAAGACTCATATATCTAGAAAATATAATTGACCAGGCTAAGGAAACAATCGTTGGAGGTGATTGTGCTCGAGCAGCGCAGCATAGCACTGCCTTTCATGCAGCTGCTATTGCCATGGAAGATATGCCTGTAGGAAGTTAGATATTTTTATGTAGTTAAGAGTTATTCGTTTTATTGTTTGACTGTTTCACCATTTCCAAGTGTTATTGAGAATTAATAAAGATTATACAGGGTTTTTCATGAGTCGTTGGCCATAGTAAATGCAGGTCATCCAGGCCTTTCAGAAAAGTTGCTAGTCTTGTATCCTCATAGAATGGAAATCTAGGTCCTGAACAAGTTATCATGCACTATTTCTGATGTCAATGATACTGAATTCACGCGTTACGCGAGCAGCTGAAGAAGGCCTATACTGTTGCGTTATTTCTCTTTTCAATAATTGTATTCATGATTGAATGTAGGAACTGCTTTAATCTTAGTATTCGTTCGTTTCTTCGTTCAATTTGTGAAGATTACCATCAATAACTACCAGAAGCAATCCCTCCATGCTCCATGACTCATTCACGAAATCACGAACCCCTAAAATGTCTTGCAAAAAAAGATCTAACGGTTTTTCAAAGAACTTCAGTAATGTTTTTTACATTACATTAAACCGAATTTCCAAATATCACAGTTATCTCACTTTCAGTCTGATCTCAGGATTCAAGAGGATCAACCGTATTTCCAATAACCATTTCTGTAACCTATATGAAATGTGTGGAATTTCGAATTAGGATTTCCGAAATACAATTGACGATTTCTGAAATTAAATTGACTGATCTGAATTACAAGTGATGTTTTCTGAAATGCAATTGATATTTTCTGAAATTGAATTGACTAATCTGAAATACAATTGACGCTTTCTGAAATTGAATTGACTAATCTGAAATACAATTGACGCTTTCTGAAATTGAATTGACTAATCTGAAATACAATTGACGCTTTCTGAAATCGAATTGACTAATCTGAAATACAATTGACGATTTCTGAAATAAAATTGACGATATCTGAAATACATTTGGAAATGGTGTAGTAATCTTATTCTATGTGATAATTACGAATATCCGTCTGTTCCGATATTCCTGAATAGTACTGTCAGTATTTCAGAAACGATGCCTATTGGCCCAGTCGTTCGAGTTCTATTGTTATTCGATTGCGGGCCAGTACTAACAGCAATATCGGAACAGGCCCTATGTCATACGATGATATGTGCGAACCTCAAGTCAAGGTCAAGGATAAGCTTTCAGAACTGAAGTTGCGAATATATCATAAAAAATGGCTGAGGGAGTGTAGATCAAAAAATCAAAGATATTTACTACAGTATACAGGCGATCAGAAAGATGGATAATATTTGGAAAAGCCAATGTTCCAGTGTACCGGGTGGGCAAAATTCGATGAGATTGAATGACAGCTCTGCAACCGTGAGAGCTAGGGAAAAATGGATGGCACGTTTCCGACCTCGATTTTCAAAAGATTGTTAAGCCGGGTCCAGACTATGTAACAAAACAGGTTATAAAGCAAAGTTATAGAACTTGTTAGAGAAATTCAATTCAAAAAGTTATATAACACAATGTTATACAACATTTTTCTTGCTATATAGCAAATTTTATGTTATCCGTTGGGTGTCGGTAAAGATCAAAGAAAGTAATATAACTTTGTTATAAAACACGCCGCAATTTGTCCACACTTGTGTTATTAAACATTTACTGCAGCGCCAATCTTTCTTTTACTGGTATTGCATCTCGAAATGTCGTGTCTTTTTTGTCTATTTTATGGCCGATTTGATTTATTAAGTATTAGAAATCAGAACTTGTCATCCTTAAGCCGGGTCCAGACTATGTAACAAAACATTTTATTAACAAAGTTATACAACAAATGTGTTAAACAACTTTGTTATATAACTTGTTATAAAATAGCAGAGACATCCAGACTATGTAACAAAATAAAACTAAACAAAAGTGCTCAACTGGAAGCAGTGGCATCTGTAGGACATTGAAAATGTCCTCAAACGTAGAGGATGTCATTTTGGCAGCAGCACCTTGTGTGATTTTATGTAGACGAGTGAAATCTCATCGTTGAGAGCTAGGGGAACATTATAGTGGAACAACTCTTTTGAAGGATCTAGCAATGGTTGACATAGACCCATTGACAGGGGACATTAAATGTGATGGTAGTTTTAAAAATTTCCTAAGGATGACAAGTTCTGATTTCTAATACTTAATAAATCAAATCGGCCATAAAATAGACAAAAAAAGACACGACATTTCGAGATGCAATACCAGTAAAAGAAAGATTGGCGCTGCAGTAAATGTTTAATAACACAAGTGTGGACAAATTGCGGCGTGTTTTATAACAAAGTTATATTACTTTCTTTGATCTTTACCGACACCCAACGGATAACATAAAATTTGCTATATAGCAAGAAAAATGTTGTATAACATTGTGTTATATAACTTTTTGAATTGAATTTCTCTAACAAGTTCTATAACTTTGCTTTATAACCTGTTTTGTTACATAGTCTGGACCCGGCTTTAGGAAATTTTTAAAACTACCATCACATTTAATGTCCCCTGTCAATGGGTCTATGTCAACCATTGCTAGATCCTTCAAAAGAGTTGTTCCACTATAATGTTCCCCTAGCTCTCAACGATGAGATTTCACTCAAGGTGCTGCTGCCAAAATGACATCCTCTACGTTTGAGGACATTTTCAATGTCCTACAGATGCCACTGCTTCCAGTTGAGCACTTTTGTTTAGTTTTATTTTGTTACATAGTCTGGATGTCTCTGCTATTTTATAACAAGTTATATAACAAAGTTGTTTAACACATTTGTTGTATAACTTTGTTAATAAAATGTTTTGTTACATAGTCTGGACCCGGCTTTAATAGCCAAAACCGCATCACTCGATCTTCTTTTGTATTAGTGAAAACTCATTTTTTCAGCTCTTCGTACTAGTCTCAGTGATGTCGAAAAACAAATGTTACATCCTACAGATAGTTTTTCATTTCGAATGCAGTGGCGTAGTGAAAGATTTTTTCAGTCCGTCACACATTCAGAATATTATATAAGGGTATATTATAATCTAAGTCGTACGAGGATGTATTGATATCTAGTTAGCCTAGACCTTTTCCATGCATAAAAAAAATATTCTGTTACCATAGCAACGAACAATAACTCATTGGAAGTGTCAGTGTGAAGTTTGAGGTCAAAAAAGTAAACCAGAGTTACGCAATAAATTAAAAGAAAGAAGATGTCCAGCGAAATTGTGGAAATCGAAAAATTGTAGTATGGACTTATTGAGCCACCATCAAGTACCTGTATTTAAAAAGGTTAAGAGGTAAGCAGATTTACGAAGATATGCTTGATACCCTTGGTGATCAATTTCCTTCGTATGCGACCGTGCAAGCTTCAAAAGATGTAAATTTTCCATAAAAGATAATGACCGATCGGTAAGGCCAGTTTCTGTGTCATTCCCCGAAAATATTGATGCAGTTCATGACATAATTTTATCAAACCGTCGAATTGGGCTAAAACGGATATCTGAAGCACTGAATATTTCATACGAACGCATTGATCATATAGTTTAAGTCAATTTGGACATGAGAAAACTTGCTGTAAAATGGATCCCCAAATGTTTGAATGTTGACCAAAAGCGTGCAAGAGTAGAAGCATCGCGTTTGATATGTGCTCGATTTGAAAACGATGTAGAGTTCTTAAACAAAATTGTTACTATGGATGGGACTTGGGTACATTTCTAAGATCCAGAAACAAAGCAACAATCGATGGAATGGCGACACTCTGGTTCTCCAAGACATAAGAAGTTCTTGCTTCAGTTTTGGGATTGCCATGATTGATTTCCTCAACTGAAAAAAAGTTTAAAAGGCCGTAAATTTTTTTCCAACGAGGAGGTAATGAAAGCTGTAGAGGTCTGGTTTGCAGAGCAAGAAGAAACATTTTTTTGAAAGGTCTAGAGACGTTGCAGGTTCGCTGTAATAATTGTATCCAATTAAGAGGAGAATATGTTGAGTAATAAAATATTTTGACATTGAAATATTATTTGCTTCTATAGTAGGCTAATAATTTTTCGATATATCATCCTATCTCTGATTGTTCATCCAATAAAAAAACTCAAAAATTATTTCGGTCAAGTTGGCAGGTCATTTTCATTGATAATATGTAGGCTGTAGTCTCCCCTTTCATCATATTATAATAATAATAATAATATTATATTATTATAAGTACAATGCAAGAAACTGATTGGCAAACCTTTGCATGGGAGGCACCAGAACGAGGTCAACCATGATTACGTCGACATATCTTTGGCGGTATGTGCTGGGGTGAGTTCACGCTATTTGAGGAAATGCGTGCTCTTGGGGTGATTGTTTCGTCCCACTGCTAGGGTCGGACTCATCAGGTAGGTTAATGAACCCTAGCAGCTACCTACGACAATCGCCGAAGCAGCGTAGTTTGTGCCTGCTATAAACGCCGGTTACGTCGAGGGTATCGAGTTTTGCGTCGCCGGTGGCGCCATCGTTTGGCGTATGCTGCACCGCAATAGACGTATAATCTACCCTGTGATCGCAACCGTCGTGCGCAGTGATGCCATCGTTTGGCTACCCTTGGTACCATCATGGTGAGATGAAGTATTCCTCTACCATGGGTACAACTACGCCGCCACAACACTCCCCCATCAGCGGCGCTGACTGGGGAAGCGATGCGATACGGTAGGCAGGGTACCGCCGTTTACGGAGATGGGAAAGGGCGTCTAGAGTAGCGTCAGAAATACCAGAGATGGGAGCGTGCATTGTGAGCGAGCTATTGTCTCAACCGGTCTGGCCTTCTGGGATACGTCGTTAAGACTCTCAACAAGGATGAGGACAGAGCACTATTCATCGACGTGGCAATTCCAAATAATAACAATCTTCTAGATAGACACACTGAAAAAATTTCAAAATACAGAGATCTCGAGGAACAGACCAGAAGACAGTGGAAGCTGAAAGATATCAAGACCATCCCTATTGTCATTTCATCTACAGGCCTGATACCGAAGAAACTACTAGAGAACTTGAGGAAACTTCAGTTGGACGAAAATATCTATAGAGTCATGCAGAAGGCGGTACTGCTCGGAACGGCGAGAACTGTACGCAAGTACATGGGAAATGCAGAGGAACACCGTCTACTCCGACAGGAAGTGCGGGTGAAGCAGGAATCCAACCTACAGCAGGGAGCCGAGGAGCGACCCGGACCCGACCACCACCACGAGCCCGAAAACCTGGAAAGGGCTCCAACAGAGCTTTATCCTTTTGATATCTGAGATATCTGGGATAAGTGAATTTTCCTCTGGAGAGGAGTGTGAAAGCCGCAAGGCTAAAGTCAAAAAATATGATAATGAACTTTATGCTCTTATGTTGCGTCAGGTTATGAGAGATTTTGGAGATCACTTTCATTCTGGATATTCGAGAAGATGCTAGGGAAATGAGGAAATTATGAGAATTTCCATGACTACTTTATATTTACCAATTAACCTCTACTATTAGTGGCTCAGCCCTATTTGTGAAGGTGTTTGAAAAGGCTGTGGTATTAGTATTTAGATGATTTACTAGTTGAAAAGGTTTCTTGAAAGTGATTCATTCCGATTGGAAAATTTTTCATCCTTTCAAATATCCGGAATGAAATTGATCTTCGAAGTCTCTCATATTAATAGGAATAATGAGGTTTATTCTTGAAACCTACAAGGTTGTTACCATTTTAATGTCTGAATAATAAACCTAAATAAATCCACTAAAAGCAAAACCTGTAACATTTAAACCCGAGGGCACCGTCTTATTTGAGAGAGGATTAACGTTAATTCGATGATTGCTATGGTAACTGCTTTAGAATTCAGAGGAATAATAGAGTATTAACGTTAATCTCGCCCTAAATAAGTCGGAACATACGGCCCTTAATAACCTGACACAATCAGGAGCATAAAGTTCATTATCATATTATCAACGACCTGTCAAATGACCTGCCAACTAGACGTAACTAGTTTTTGAGTTTTTTTCCTGGAAGAACAATCAGAGACACGACGTTTGTTGTATATTCTGAATCAGAAGAAATATGAGACTGGAACATGTAAAAACAAAACAGGGTTTATATTTTAAAAAATAAAAGTTATCACGATGTCACTGGAGTGGCGGACTGAAAGAAACCTTTGACTACGCCACTGCATTCTAAAGGAAAAAGTGATTGAAATGAATTCTACATATTTCAATCTATTTTTTGATAGGTACTGTTACGATCCGTTTTATTACCTTTTATTTTTTTATTATAAATTAATTTGTAATTCAAATCAACGGAATCGCAACTTAAAAAACTATTCAATTCTCAACTATAAAATAAGTGACTTTTCTCAAATTTATTCTGACTGACAATCCTCTCTTTTTTTTATGTCTCCATGCCATCCAAAAATTTCCTAGCATAGCATCTATGATGAAACAATATTACATTGGAAAAAACTCAAACCATAACAAAATCCCCAAAATTAAAATATTTATTCCCCAAATTGAAAATTTTGGGAATAAACATTTTAAATTTAACAAATTGTATTTTACACACACAAAAAAAAATCATCAATTATCAACCTAAATTTTTTTTTTTTTTGAACTTCTTATGATTTCTCCTTAAATAACTCTCTCTAATCCATTCCACTCCCTTTCTCACTCTTTGCATGACATTCTCCCATTTTCTGTTACTTGTGTAATTCCAATTTCTTGTACATGCTCCCTCTCCATCATTGAACCAAAACAATGCTCGATCCACCAATTTCTCAACATTCCTAATTAATGGCACCAGTGCAGTATATTTTCCTTTTACCTTTCCATTGAAATTCCATTCTTGATCCCCCAACTTGACTATTCCTGACGTAGAATTTTCGTTGTTCATGACTCCGTCTGATGTTTCATTTTGTTTGTCTATATTCTCTTTAATTTTATTTATATCCATATCTAATTTCTCTCTCACCTCCTTTCGAATGTTATTTTCTGTTGTTTCCAAATCTTCCTGACATTGTCTCATCATCATACCCATTTTCCTATCTATTTTCTCTTCTGTTTTATTGACTCTTTCATTGAAACTTTCATTAATTTTCATGAAACCTTCTTCCATTCTATTTTCAAATCTTTTTTCTATATCTTCCAATCTTTCTGCTGTTACTTTCATTGCTCTCGAATTTTCTTCCATTTTATTTTCAATTCTTTCCGCAAACTCTTTAAAATCTTCTTTCATCTTCATTAAAACATCCAATATGTTTGAATTATTATTTTCTTGTGCTCCAGCTGGACTCTTGTGTCTGGATTCAATATTTTGAGTTTTCCTATCACTCAAATTGCCCCACGTTGGGCGCCATTTTGTTACGATCCGTTTTATTACCTTTTATTTTTTTATTATAAATTAATTTGTAATTCAAATCAACGGAATCGCAACTTAAAAAACTATTCAATTCTCAACTATAAAATAAGTGACTTTTCTCAAATTTATTCTGACTGACAATCCTCTCTTTTTTTTTATGTCTCCATGCCATCCAAAAATTTCCTAGAATAGCATCTATGATGAAACAATATTACATTGGAAAAAACTCAAACCATAACAGTACCTACCGTGATATTTTTTCCCCTGGAAAAAAGGTTAAAGATTCGATAAATTTTGCCTTTTACCTTGATTTCCATTCCTCATTCCAAAAATTCTTCATTTTATCTTTATGAAAAAAGGGAAAAGATCCTCTTATTAACAGGAAGAGCGATTACTGCTTAGAAGCCACTCAACACGACAAGATGAGCTAGAAATTTCAAATATCTATGGGAGTAGGGAGTAGTATACAAAACTGACCAATGAAATCTAAAGATTACTGATTCAGTTCGACAATTAACGGCCGTTTTCAATAAACCTATCTATCCATTGTTTCACTTACTGAAAATGCATGTGATTTTGTTTCAATGATCTATCTGTAGATATATAGGTTCTTTCACGAGGAACCTCACCCATATTTATACGGGAAACTACTGAACTTATTTTCATGAAATTCAGCACTTATAAGTATTTCACGATGCTGATGAAATCTAAAATATTTTCAAGGCATGAGCACCTCCGGTTTTTCCGGAAATGACGTCAATTTCCGTTTTTCAAATTAGAACACCATTTTTTTATTGCAGAAATAGATTCCTTAGAAAATTTCAAGTTATTTTGATGTAACATTTTTCAGTTTTGGTTGGAAAATTCTCTCTGAGCGGGAAAATTCGAAAAAAAAAATCGAAAATAGAGCTCCGCTGAAACAAGAATAACTTCGAGGTTTTTGGATGGAAAATTTTCATTTTTGGGATTTTTCAAGATGTAAGATTGATGTATCCAATTTAAAAATCGAAATCGCGATTCATGATACAGGGGGTGAAAAAATCGCTTTCAAAGTTAGGGATGAGAAAATCGTGAAAAATCAATTTTTTCAAATTGTAACCCCATTTTTTTAAGGCAGATATTGAATCTACGTTAAAAAATAATGTGAGTGTATGCATCACACCCTTGCCCTAAAATGGATATTTTCTGAGTTATTCACAAAAAACTGTTTTTCGTCTTGAATTTTCAGCTATTTCTTTTCCCTTCACGCCAAAAAGATGAAATTTTCAGGAACTGTTACTTAAACCATGTTTTAGATTTTACTACCCTAATATGCAAGAGAAAAAAGTTACAGGTTGTTCCTAAATAGATGGCGAATTTTGATTCGAATTTGTATCGGAAACCTCTTTATTTCAATTAATCGGCCATCGGTTTTCTCTCCAGTGATAAATAAATAATTCCTTATGAACCATATGCAAAACTTACCATGTTTTACATTATTTTTTTTAATGATAGATATCATTAATTACATCTGCCAAATTCTTCTTTATTCAGTAGCAAAGTAGCATTTTGTGTTTACTATTAATTTGGTGATAATTCGTATTAAGTTATAAAATCGATCACTATGCCTAATTTTACCAATGAAGATTATTTAAATCTCATTCTACTTCATGGAGAATGTAATAAAGTTGTAGATAGAACGATTCGACTGTTCATTGAGAGGTTTCCTGACCGACCCAGACCAACGAGAGATACCATTAACAGAACCATGACAAACTTGAGAAATGTCGGATCTTTCGTTAAGAAAACTATAAAGAGAAAAAAGGGTAGTAGAAGATGAGAACAACGAAATAACAGTTCTTGCATATTTTCGTGTGAATCCTCAAAATTCTCCAAAAGATGCCGAGATTGATCTGGGATTATCTCAATCGAGTGTTTGGAGAATATTAAAAAAACATAAAATGCACCCATATAAATTCAATAGGGTACAGCATTTGAAGGAAACTGATTTCGTCAGGAGAACAGAGTTTTGCGAAGCTATGATGATTCGATTTCAAGAGAATGAAAACTTTTTGGACTCTATAATTTGGACAGATGAATCTAAATTCACAAAGAATGGTTCTTTCAATAGGCATAACAGTCATTATTGGGATGAAGAGAACAACCACCACTTCAGACAATGGAACTTTCAAGAGACCTGGAGTTTCAATGTTTTTTGCGCCATCAAAAATAATGCAATTCTCGATGTTCACATTTATGATGGGACTTTAACTGGTAAGATAGAACACTACACATGTTTGCATTATTTAAAGAATGTTCTCCCTTAGGAGATAGATATTCTGACATATTGACTCAAATAATTGAGCCGCTAGTACAGAACCATAATGACTTATGGTATCAACAAGATGGCGCGCCTCCACACAATTCACTCAATGTGTCAAATATCCTCTACAGGCTATTTGAAGATCGATGGTTGGCGAACAATGGTCCATATCTTTGGCCACCACGTTCTCCCGATTTAACTCCTTTAGACTATTATGTTTGGGGTAGGATAAAAAATATTGTCTACTCAACTCCCCTGACTGATAAAGAGGACTGCATAGAACGAGTCAGAACTGCGTTCAGGTTTGTTTAGATTTTTAGATTCATAGTTTTGAAACTCAATTTGGTTTTTAAACACTTTTGCAGATCTCTTCCTCCCGATGAAATAAGAAGAGCAACGCACGAAGCATTCCTGAGACGTATAAATAAATGTCTAGAAATTAACGGTCAAACCTTTGAGCATTTTCTCTAGTTATAACTGCGAGAGTTTTCCATGGTTCTCCTAATAGTAACTCGAAGTCGGTTTCAAGAAGGGGTGAAAAATCTACAGCATGGTTCAAATAAAAGTTCCTGAAAATTTCATCTTTTTGGCGTGAAGGGAAAAGAAATAGCTGAAAATTCAAGACGAAAAACAGTTTTTTGTGAATAACTCAGAAAATATCCACTTTAGGGCAAGGGTGTGATGCATACACTCATATTATTTTTTAACGTAGATTCAATATCTGCCATAAAAAAATGGGGTTCTAATTGGAAAAAATTGATTTTTCACGATTTTGTCATCCCTAACTTTGAAAGCGATTTTTTCACCCCCTGTATCATGAATCGCGATTTCGATTTTTAAAGTGGATACATCAATCTTACATCTTGAAAAATCCCAAAAATAAAAATTTTCCATCCAAAAACCTCGAAGTTATTCTTGTTTCAACGGAGCTCTATTTTCGATTTTTTTTTCGAATTTTCCCGCTCAGAGAGAATTTTCCAACCAAAACTGAAAAATGTTACATCAAAATAACTTGAAATTTTCTAAGGAATCTATTTCTGCAATAAAAAAATGGTGTTCTAATTTGGAAAACGGAAGTTGACGTCATTTCCGGAAAAACCGGAGGTGCTCATGCCTTGAAAATATTTTAGATTTCATCAGCATCGTGAAATACTTATAAGTGCTGAATTTCATGAAAATACGTTCAGTAGTTTCCCGTATAAATATGGGTGAGGTTCCTCGTGAAAGACCCTGTATTTTAGAAAGGTTTCGAATGGTAACCAATCGTCAGTAAGTGAAACGATGGATAGATAGGTTTATTGAAAACGACCGTTAGTGATATCTCATGCGAACATTACCTGGGGTAGGATTCTAAAATGTCTAACTTGTCATTCTCCCATGCAACATTCAACTACAGCAGTAATCTGTAGATTCCATTAGTCATTCATAGACCTCGGTGCAGCCGTTCGGTATTGGCAGATTTTCAAATCACACCGTTTTCTGGATTTTTCGAAGGTCAACTTTCGACACGCGTATCTTCCAAAAAAATCATCCTAGATTCAAATGTGATATATATTCTAAAAAAAATAGGTCTTCTAGTAAAAAATTTGGAAATTTCTTTGACCTCAGTGCAACCGTTCGGTCTTGAGGTTTTTTTAACTGATCCCATCTTTTTAGGAATTTTTCGAAGGTGAATTTTCGACATTCGTATCTCCCAGAAAAATCACCATAGATCTGACTTCGATACATATTCTAGAAGAATCTATCTATAAATAAATTTCGAAAATTCATCTACCTCAGTGCAACTGTTCGGTCTTGACGATTTTTAAACTTTTTACATCTTTTTGTGAATTTTTCGAAAGTCAACTATCGACACGCAAATCTCCCAGATAAATCATCCTAGATCTCCACGTGACCCATATTCCGAAAGTGCCACTCTTCTTTAAATAAATCTGAAAATTTCATACAGCTCAGTGCAACCGTTCGGTCTTGACGATTATTTATCTGAGCACATCATTCGGGGAATTTTTCGACAACAGATTATGTATCCATACTACGCCACTGTATAACACGGACATAATCAAAGCGTTGACGTACCCGTCGCTCTTGGCAACCAGTCTATTTTTCTTCAAAACAAAACAATGTCAAAAGTTAGGGTGAACGATTCTTGAAATAGTCGAGGGAAAACAATGTCTCTGATGCTCAACGGCCACAAACACATTTCAGTATCAACGTCCGGTAAGCTGAAAAGAATATAAATTGTGTGTTTTATTGAAGGAATTTGAAAGCGAACACACCCCTTGGGTCGAATGGATCGTTTCTCACATGTTTTATGCTCACTAGTATTCATACACTCCTGTAGATTTAAAAGTTTTCCTTGATTAATAAAGCTCGCAGTTCGTACGAATGGAAGGGTTATTGAAGTCAACACCTTTTCTTCACCTGCAATATTGGTGGAAATTTTATTTTACAGTTTTCCGAGTAGATCCCAGATTTAAATTTAAATAATTGAATTTGAAACTTCTGGAAGGATTTCATAACAATTTCTCCATATGTTTTTTCATTTGTAATGATTCATTCATTAATATTGAATTATTTTCGAAAACAGAACAAAAAATCAATTACCTTTTTAATCGTTCATTTCAAACTATTTGAACTTCATAATAAGTCAGTTGTAACCAGTGGCGTAGAGCAAAATTCGGAGGCCCCCTCCATCTAAGTAATTTCTGATTAACTTATCCTTTAAGTTTTTCATAGACGGATATTGAAGAAAAATTGATAAAATTAATACACAGGGTGGTTCATTGAGAAAGCTGGAAACAATCAGGGTATATGGAGGCCACTGAGGTGTCCTAAATAAGCTATATTTTGTAGGTCTACAATTCTTTGGTACCAAGATACAGGCTGATTTATTACCACCTTATATTTTTTTTAATATTTGATGAGTATGTTATTCTTTATCACATCCCAGGTCCTGCTCTTTAAAATTCAATGAGTACATTTCGAGTTGAAATAACACCCTGTATATCAATATTTTGAAATTTCATTCTTCAATTTGGAAAGAGCAGATACTTGCAGTAGTTACGAGTCAAATCTAGATGTTTCGAAAATAAGGTGGCACACAAAATTGGAAAAATGAATTATTATTTTCCCCAAAGGATACTTTTCCAACCTAAAACATATCGTATATATTTTATTCTCTTAATTTCTATATCCCAACCTTATCAAAAAACGAGAGGGCATGTATGTTCGTATTTTGGACAAATTTTATATCCAATGACAAAAACTTCCTAACATCTTGTATGCGTCGATTAATCAGCACTATTTGAAAAAAAAAGTAGGAAAAAAGAAAGTTGCTCATTTTGGAGGAAAATAGCTTTATTTCAAACAAAAATAATGTTGCAACAAACCTACACTTCGAAATTTAAGTTGAACATCTAGATATTTTATATCTAGAACAATAGTATTGTAACCAGTCCGGCCCTGCCTGACTTTGACTCGTACACGTATTTTGACAGTAGATTTTTGACATCAAAAGAAACACTTTTTTTATACCATTTTTTCCGAATCGGCTCGGTTTGAAAAATACAGGCTTTTTAAAAACCAGTTTTTTCATATTGACCATTACATAACATAAAAATACCAAGAATTCAAAAAAGCCAACTTCTGATACTAAGTTGGGCGCTATCTAATGCAAATTTGAACGTGTTGTAAAATTTGAACAATTGGGTACTTTGGCAACTCTGTTTGAAATATCCACAGATGTCTAGTATCACAGATTCAGCTAGTTAATCTGAATGTAATTTTGTTTTTCCATGGGTGGTACAGCTCATTATGAAAATTTAAAATGGCTATATATTTTTATCAGGGCCGAATCAGAAAAAATGGTATAGGAAAAAAGTTTTCTTTTGACCTCAAGAATTTACTGTTAAAATATTTGTACGAGTCGAAGGTTCAACCTGTATAAGCCAAGCGGAGGAGCCGGACAGGAGTACAGTACAGTTCACAGTGCAAGCTACGGACGATTGGAAATAAATAGTAAAGTCATAGCTAGTTTGTTAATTACTAGTGTTAGTATAGGTGTAAACAAATAATTTTAATCAGTCGGACGTTTTAATTTAGTGAAGAAAACGTTATGATCATCTCCCAACTTTTCTGATGTATTCTTGATGATAATAGTAAAATAAAGCAGTCTATAAGTATTATTAAATGTTTTAAATAATACACTTTAGGTTCAACATCAACATAGTGTATTATTTACTAAACTAATCAATACGTACAAACTGCTCTGTTATATAATTATTTTTACCTAGAATACATCAGAAATGATCCTCTAGCTGAAAAAAATAATTAGAAGCGTATAAAGAAGATTCCAGTTTTTTGATTTTCTGTAATGTTCAATCTGTAGATTTGTTCGAACATTATTTTTGTATGAAATAAAGTTGTTATGATGAATCAACATGATTCACTTTTTCCATAATTTTGTCAATGTTGTGCAATGAATTCATGCTATGATAATTTTCTTACACATACGGGTTGTTTGGGATGCAGTTATTGTTGATAATAATATTTCCTAATAGCGGAAATGTCCTCTATCATTTCAATGAAATAGGAATCTAGTACTTAAGAAAATAAGAAAAATTGATGATTTCATAAATCTGGAAATGTAGGTAGTAGGTACTCTTTGGGAAAGGCAATTCATTTGTTTTCAAATATGTGCCGCCTCATAAACTAAACATATAAATTGGACTCAAGTTGAAAGTTGAAAGCTTGTATGCAGAAAAACCAAATATTTTCAATTCTCCTCATTTTTCTGTGGTCTAGACCTACCTATTATACTAATTAATTTTTTTGGGAGCGTATTATTTCTGTCGACCCAACCGGGGACGTAGAATGTATAAGCCAAACATCATGAAATTTCATGGGGTGGTTTATAAATTTCAATTCATTGAAAAAATGGAAATATCACTGAATTACCCTGCATCCTAGTAATGAAGAAAGATGGACCCATTAAATATAGGTTATTGAGAGCACATTGGTGTCCTCTATATATCCTGAAAACTCATTCTATAACAAAGACAAAAATATTCAACAAAGATTCACATTGCGGAAAAAACTAGACGTAAAGTTGATGTGAAAGTTACATCATTTCGAAACTTTTCAAAAATTTTTCTACCTAAAGAAGGATTAGCCTGTTAGAGCCATTTCACAATATAGAATTTTCCTTTTCGAAAAACCAAAAACTATGAAATATGAAATAAGCAGGAAAGATACACGTTGGCGACATCGAATCGTTGTTGCTTTAGTGGGGCCAGGACTTTAGAGTTTCTATGAATTCACTAAGCGTCGTGCTTCTTTCTCAAGTAAATCTTCTGGGCCGAAGCAAGGGTGATGATAAAACTATTGATCTGTAGATACACTTCGAAGATGTAGATCTTCTTTTCAACTTGTCGATAAAACTACAGCAGACTACTGCGAGACTCGTACACTAGTGCATTTATTTTTTTTTTGGTGTAGCAGGGGGAAAATCTGCAAATCAGACGAACCACTCTCTCCTGAGGGGAACAAGTGTGGAGTTCCCACTCTCTTGGGCTCGAGACCCACTAAAAACCCTTAACTGCTTCTTCATAGGTTCCGGGCATTTTGCCTATTAACCAGTTGACTCTTATGGTTTCTGGACTCTCACACGATCATAGTCGTGTTGATAGTTGTATGCTGCCTATATCTTTTATAGGTAAAGCTCTTCTTTGGTTACTTTTTAAATCCTTAACTGATCTCTCGGTCTTCGGTGGTAGGTTCTTGACCTTCTAGCTTTTTCTGTTGGATTGTAGTCTATTAATCTTCGTAGTTCCTCATTTGGATGTTGTTTGGCTTTGTCGAATATCCTTTCTGCCTTTCTCTTCATAAATTCTGTAACTGGTTCCCATTCCAAGTCCTTGTAGATTTGTTTGTTCCTAACAAACCAGGGTACATCCATCACCATTCTAAGGAGTTTATTCTCAGTGGCCTGTATTCTCTTGATGTGGGTCTTGGCTGCGAAGCCCCATGCCGTCGATCCATATGTGAGTTGTGGTCGCGCAATAGTTTTAATCATCGTCAACTTGATGTTCTTATTCATATGACTTCTTCTGCCTATGAGTGGATGAAGTCTACTCATTGCGGCTTTTGTTTTATCAACTGCACATTTGATGTGGTGTGGATGTAATCCTCTGTCAAGCTTCACTCCTAGGTGTGTTGCTTCATTTTTCCATTCAACCTCTTCTCCATCAACTTCAAGGTTTTCTTCCATCCTCAATCTTCTCTTTTGCAGTAATATTGCTTGAGTTTTTCTTCCATTGATTTGGATTTTTTATTTGATTCACCATTTGAGTAATTCATCTATGGCTTCCTGCAGTCTCTGGTGTATGATCTCTGGGCGTCGATGTCTGAATGCTATTCCTGTGTCATCTGCGTACAAGGTGAGCATATTTATAGCATTCTTCGGGATATCATAAACATATATTACGTGAAGCAGAGGTCCAAGTATCGATCCTTGAGGCACTCCCGCTTCCAATTGTCTGGTTTGAGAGGTTGCTCCATCTATCTTCACATAAAAGTTTCTATTCCTCAGATAGTTCCTTATAATTTTGCATAGATTGATCGAATATCCTGCTTTTTTCATCTTGTAGATTAGGCCTTCGTGCCATACTCTATCAAAAGCTCTCTCGGTATCCATCAGAACTAATCCTGTGGCCTGTTTGGTCTGCATTCCTTCGGTGACGTATTCTATGTGCCGTAGCAATTGGAGTTCAGTCGAATGTTCTCGTCGAAATCCAAATTGTTCGGGTGGAATTATCTTCAACATTTCTGTTTCCTCATTCAGCCTTTTGGCGATAACCCTCTCGACGACTTTTCCTAGTGCTGATAGTAGGCTGATTGGTCTATAATTTTGAGGAAATTTTCGTTCCTTTCCAGGCTTGTTGAAAACTATCATTTCTGCAGTTTTCCATCTCTTTGGGAATAGTGCATACGAGACCGAGATAATAATAACGTCTTGTGTCGTCTCGCCAATGAAATGTCCCGTCTCCAAAATGATTGTGATTAGAATTGGAAACTTCCTCACATAATTCCGGTCGATGTTAAATCGATATTCTTCCTTGGAAAAGATTAATGAAAATGGAATATCGGTTTGATGAATGAAATTCATGCGCCCTTCAATAAATAAATAAATAAATAAATAAATAAATAAATCTCTTTATTCCAGAATAATTTACAAATTATAAAGAAATGGCGTCATAAAAACAATACATTCTTAACCTAGGGTACACCCCTTGAAGCCAAGAAATCATTTAGACAATAAGGTTCCAAATTTATCAGATATTCCTTAACTTTTTCCTTGAAAACACTATCAAATCGTAATGACTTTATTTGATTTGGAAGACAGTTATAAAATTTGATGCATCTATAATACGTACTCCTTTCTGTTATTGACAATGAATGAGGAGGATAATTTATATTTAGTCCTCTTGTGGCATAATTGTGACTGGCCTGAGATGAAAAAGTTTCATTATATTTGAATAGAAATAGGAGGCATTCATATATGTACAATGCATGGATGGTAAATATTTTATTCTGTCTGAACACTCCCCTACAACTATCTCTGAACTTCATCTTATTTATATAGCGTAAGACTCTTTTTTGAATAATGAAAATTTTTTGAACCTTTGCATTTGTCCCCCAAAATACAATGCCGTATCTAACAACAGATTCCAAACATGCATGGTAGAGAACAATAGATTGCTTGATGTCTATAACTTTTGAAACATTTTTGATTGCGAAAGATGTGGTGCTCAGTTTATGGCATAAATAGTCAATATGAGTTCCCCAATCAAGAAATTCATCTATGTAGATACCTAAAAATTTATGGTTCTTTTCTAATTTGATTTGCATGCCATCTATAGTCAGGTTTTCAGGTAAATCTACCCTTGACCTCTTTGTCCGAAATAAAATAGAGGTTGTCTTATCAGTGTTTAGAACCAATCGGTTATTTGAAAACCATTTTGTCACTGAATTTAGTTGTTCGGATGCTATTTCCTCAATATTGCTAAGACTATCACTCCACACTAGGATATCTGTATCATCAACATATTTCAACAGCTGGTACAAAACAAGGCTTAGATCGTTTATGTAGATCAAAAAGAGCAAGGGGCCCAGAATACTGCCCTGTGGAATGCCCACCATCAATTGAACAACACGAGAACTGAAATTTCTGCCTGATCTGTTTATTGAAACATATTGTTTCCTTCCATTTAAATAAGTGGACAACCAAGAGTATGCCGGACCTCTCACTCCATAAGCATACAGTTTCCTCAGAAGTATTTCTATATTGATGCAGTCAAATGCCTTGGAAAGGTCCAAAAACATCCCCAAAGTCAAATTTCCCCTCTCGAGCTGCTCGACAATTTTTTGAGTGAAATCAAAGATAGCTGTGGTTGTAGATTTATTTTTTATTGAGCCATGTTGATTCGTATTTATGATGTTGCAGCTATTAAAAAACGCTAGTAATTTAGAAAGGACAATAATTTCGAATAATTTCGAAAAACTCTGTAATAAACTAATAGGACGATAATTTTCAAGTTTATGAGGATCGCCTTTTTTGAAAAGGGGTATAATCTTTGCCAATTTCAGCTGCTCGGGAAAAACACCGTATTTTAAGGAGTTATTTATAATGTGACATAAGATATCCTGAATATCTTCCAAGCATGCTTTTATTAACGATGTGGGGATGCCGTCTTGACCACTAGTTTTTTTATTCTTAAGTTTCGATCCGTAATTTATGAGCTCAGTAGATGTAAGTGGTGTAAAGTGAATAGACTGATTGTTCTCCTCAAGGGAGCATTGAAACTGAGAAAGCGGAAGCTTTTCTAGTAGTTTAGGAATTGTGTATGCTAAATGATCGTTATATGAGTCGGCTATCTCAGAATCAACACCCTCGATTTGACAATCACCACCCTGTCTTTTTCTTCCAGATATCTCATTACAAATGGACCACAAACACCTGGACTTATTGTCAGATTTTTCAATGCGTTCGGCATAGCACCTTTTCCGATCTGAAAGTAATGATTTATCATACTTTGATTTGGTTTGCTTATAAAGAGATCTATAATAATCATTTGACTGTGACAGAGGTAGCAACACATCTAATTCCCGCTTCAGACGCGAAGTCTCATCAGAACATGAAACAGCTCTTCTCGGTTTCTTATGAACTCTTTTGAGAGGAAAACTTTGATTGAAAAATCGAAGGAAATCACCGATGAAGCTGTCCCACTGAGAATTCACATCCGGTAGCGATATGTCGAGAATATTCTTCCAATCTTGCTGTCGGAGATTGAACTTAAAATTTAAAATGTCCTCGTTTTTGAAAAAACGCTGGTATCTGGTGGGTGATTCTATTCTCTCAACCTCAAAACTTGCCTTTTGTCCCGCATGATCGGAAATATGATCATCAAACACTTCTGTACTTAATATTTCATGGTTCGTAAAAATGTTGTCAATACAACTTTTTATGCGTGTACACTCAAAAATAGTTTGTTTGAGCCCATAGGTATTCATAAGGACAATTAAGTCAACACTATCATTAGACTTAAGGTCAACATTGAAATCACCCGAAATGAAAACTGTTTTTTCACAGTCAAAAATGTTCTCACACATTCTCTCTAGCCTCTCGAAGAAAACATCTAGAGGTTTACCTGATGGTCGGTATACCGAAACGACAACGAAATTCTTGTTCCCTATTTTAGTAGTTATTGCAGCACATTCAAAAACACCCTTCACTGAGAGATTGTTCACACTACGAAGTACGTTGAATTGAATGTCGCGTCTCACATATATCGCGGCACCTCCATGTTCTTTTTCGTTCCTGCAGAAATAAATTATTTTATATTCCCATCGATCAGGCATCGTGCGCTCCAGCAGCTTCCTTTTTTCCGTATTATAATATTTTCCATTTAAATATCATCGGTGCGTCGAACGCTCAGTGAAAGTTAGCCTATTTATATTCCATTATACGTGAGAAAATGAAATATTTGCTTCAGCCAAAAGGACGCCTGTACGATATTCAGAACCAGCCCCCTTCGAGAAGTTAAATTGGTTAATCCACTTGTTGCATGTTCGAGGTGACACCGGAGCGTGTAGAGAATTGATAGAGGACGAAATTGATAATACAGGAGGACGGAATGAGTTTCTTTACTACAAAAAGGTGAGTGATGTTTGGGACAGATGTGTAGAATGAGGAATAAGGCTTATTAGTTTACTGATAAATTGAATTTAAAACAAAATATACCTAAATGTCATGAATACAACGTCTGATTCGGATTTGATTCAATGAAATACCTTTTATTAGGGTTCCGTTTCTTGGTAGAAGGGAGTGGCTCTATAGCTGGTTAGATTCTGTGAATTCCATTCGGTATTCATTAGAACAGGGACTATTCTTCAAATCAATATCAGCGATCAGCTGGTCCCCTCGAACATTTTAAAGTTCAGAATCGTTAAGTTCAATAATACGGATCAAGGGTGGTCCAAGGGGGAGGAATATTTTTTTCGAATAAATAAAAAGGATTTTATTTTCCTCTCCGAATGAGTATTCGCTTCAAAGTAGACTTATTTCAAACATAAAGCTTATATTACAATAATAAATATACAGGCTGGGCAAAATTCGTTGTCTACTGAGGGGATCTCGAGAACTATAGCAGCTAGAAGAAAACTGCTGACACTCTTTTTTTATGATTAATCCAGATCTGAAAACAGATCCGGCCTAACGTTCATAGATTTTGAGTTATGAACGAAAATTGAGATTTTGACGATTCCGATTCATAACTTATTTGTCTTTGAAGTTACAAGTCTGAAACTTGAAGCTTCTTAGTTTCATACGTAGAATCTACTGATAAAGATTTATTTCCAATTCGAAAATTGGAGAACAATTTCAATAAAAATGAAAGTTCACCTAATGATTCGACGTAGAAAAAATATTTTGAGCTCATCAGTGTATTCTACGTAAAAAAGTGCATACAAGTATTGATAGAAGCAATAAAACATATACTTCATTCAAATTTATTTTAGCAGTCGGTTGGCCATGAAATAATTTTCTCAAGTTTTTGTAACTAGAACGAAGTTAAGTTGGCACTCATGAAATGTCGTTAATGTCATAACGCCGTTGCCACAACTAATATCAATTTATATTACGAAAATGCCGAAAGTGACTGAAAAAAGAGACAGGGTTTCAGGAAGTGCAATTTAAAATTCAGGTCCGCTCATTCAAATAGTTATACCCTGATATTCTAAAATCCACAATACGTCAGACGGTAGCGAACATATTCAATGTAAGAAAATTTATATAATGTTTCATCTGAATCTAAACGACATATATTTCAGCTGGATATTTCCACAATCAGAAATATTGTGAATGAAGAGGATGACAATGAATTTTCTTCTATTGGGAGACCCAAAAAAGTGATATGGCATTCGAGAATTTTATGTTTGAGTAAATTAATGCGAAAAGTTTAATACAGGATTTTCGATAAATGTCATCGGAGAATAAGTTCCCTGAAACGGATTTTTCTATTTTTCATTTGACTTGTCCTATACAATGTAAATGTCTTAAGGTACTAATAAATACCTATAATTATTATTATTACATCAATGTATTAAGATGAATAGCCACAAATACGCGCAAGTTACCCTGTTACTTGTTTATTCATGTGAAATTTTTGTTCAAAGGTGAAGTTCATCTTAACTTGAAACTTCCTTCGATTCCTTTTACTTATATTGATGCAAGATGATTTTTGTTGAAGAATTTAACATTCTTGTAATTATCTGTTAATTCCTTCGGTAGATACCCATTCCCAACCACTGCACCATATGCATTTCATCTTCGAGTTAATATTTTTGAAATCTACAAATGATGTAAGCCAAAAAAGATAACGAACATCAACTCTCCTCAAGCTAGTGCATATTGTGATAATATACTGATCTCTTGTATTTTCCATGCAAATAACTGGATTTGGTATGCCTTCAATCAGTTTGCATAAACTTCAATTATGTTCGTCACATATTTTCCGAAGAGATTCGACATTGTGATAAAATACGTAATAACAGAAACTTTTACGTAGAACGGGCAACATAGCGTTGATTTAAAACCCAAAAATGTTTTGACAAGCTTCATAACCCCACATTTTCGTACTATACAGAGTGAAATGTGTCAAATTTCCATGGCCAACCGACTGCTAAAATAAAAGTGAATGAAGTATACCTACTTTAACTAATGTTTCAAACCGAGATTCATTCATCCTTCATTCATTGCTGTATCCCGTTACCGGGAATTAATCTACAAAAAGACAGAAAAAAGAACAAACTTATAATTTCTTGGGTCTAATTGCGACTGTGTGCCCTCCTGTGACTGAAGAGACCCAACCGTGACCTACAGATCCTTCCACACTCCGGGCATGGATAGTCACCAACCAGATCTGGCCGCCGCTGAATTCTTCTCGAGTCTCCACTATGATCTGTCTAACGCTAGTTGTTCCCAGTTATGGTTGACATGAATGGATTTTAGGGATTGATGTAGTGTATCCTTAAACCGCTTATACTGGTCCCTTGGTTTCCGGGCTCCCTCTGTGAATTCGCAATATAGAGCTATTTTGGGGAGTCTTGTGTCTTGCATCCTCAGAATGTGGCCGCTCCATCTGAGTTGGGCCCTCGTTACTTGAGTCTCAATTGTTGTACAACTCGCGCGTTGCAAGACTTCTGCATTCGAAACTTTGTGGAACCATCTGATGTGCATTATCTCTCTTAGATGACGTTGTTGCGTTTGTTCAAGCTGTTTAATATGTCGCCTGTAGGGCGTCCAGCTTTCGCTTCCGTAAAGAAGCGTTGAGAGGACAACTGCTTTGTAAACAGCTGTCTTGGTCTTCAGATTGAGGTCGTGATTTTGGAATACTCTGTCCTTCAGCTTCCAGAATGCCCGTGATGCCGAATTGATACGGTTGTGTATTTCCGTGTCCAGGTTAGCCGTAGTATTTATGAAGCTTCCCAAGTATTTAAACTGCTCGACCTGTTCTAGAGTTTCATACTCAAGGCTGATATGTGTTTGAAGGCTTTCTGGCGGACTTACTAGGATTTTGGTTTCGTCGATATTGAGTCTAAGGCCTTAAGCTTCGTATATATGTTTATAGGTGTCCAGCATTATCTGTAGATCCTCTGGGCTGCTAGCGCAGTCGTCTGCATATTGAAGTTACGTGATGAACTTTGAACTATGGCGAAAATATTGTAAAGGCGCTTACACGCAGCCTTGTTTTATACCAGAGTTGGTTAAGAAATGGTCGGTTGTAGAGCCATTATGCTGTATTCTAAGCGGTGTTGTTGGTATGAAGGCCTTTACACACTGCTAAGAATTTTCCAAGGCGTCCCATAATTTTCCACAGCGCTTTCCGATTCATCGAGTCGAAGGCTTTACTTAAATCGATGTAGGCTGTATAGATCCTCGATTGTTGTTCACGGGCCTTCTCTTGCAGCTGTCAGTGTGAAAATTAGGTCCAGCGTACCTCGATTTGGTCGAAAGCCGCACTGGGATGGAGAATATGCCTAAAGTTTGGATCACAATAAAACGAATATTGTTTCAGAAACTCTAGATTGTCAGTTTACATGCTTCCCGTCCTTTGTTTCCATAGTTACAATGAAATTTCACTCTTCTCCTCTCCCTATAAACAATAATTTATGCACTAACCTTGAGGAATTAGGTGGCTGGTTGGATCTGATTCCCGTTTGTTTTGCGTACGTTCCTTCTTGGGGTAAATTCAGATTTATGAATTTCTGGAACATTGAATATTCATCAACCAATATATTTTCATTCCCTTCAGTCGCATCTCAGATAGGTAGTGTTTTTCGTAGCGAACAACCTATGCGTGTATTTTCAGCTGAGCTGAATCCAGTTTCCTCATAGGGTGTTCCAACTGAAGCAGGGCCACCTCATATAATCTATTTTTCAGATGGATCAATATTTGCCGGAGGAAAGTTAATCGTATATTAAGTTCTTTTTCAACTCCTTTTACTAGAGCACCGAGTTTTCTGACAAATATTATCGTTTCATTTCTGATTCGAAACTACTTCTGTACAGGATTATTCTTTCCCAAACTCACCTCAGGTTTATAAAGCGAACTACTGAAGATAATTTCACCGAATTTATTTTCCGTGTGTTTCCGAGAAATTCAGAGATATTTTCATGTTTTTTCTCACTTCCGTTCATTACGGAAACAGCTATCAATTTCCTTTTTCGAGTGACATGTTTAATCACATTTGCTTGAATGACCTCCGATAACCCGAAACTTTCTATAGAGAGTTATTTGAGATCGTTCTATATTCTGGATGATCGGAAAGATCCACATAGCTAGGTTTCCTTAACGTTAAAAGCATTAATTTCCAGAAAATGTTATTGAAACTATGCTGCACATTTATCTTCATTGAATCATGATGCTATCACTCGAGAATTTTCATTATGTTATACAAAATTTTATAGTTACATTTATCCGTTATACCTACAAGTAGTTTTCAACAGGAGGTATCAACGATATTTCGTTGATTCATTCATCAATTCAGTGCTGCATCCCGTTACCGGGAATATATCTTCAAAAAGACAAAAAAAAAACGGTGCAAACAGACTTATACTTCCTTAGGGCTTATTGCGACTGTGTGCCCCCCTGTGTCTGAAGAGACCCAACCGTGACCTACAGATCCTTCCACCTTCCATATCCTCCGGATATGGATAGTCACCAACCAGATCTGGCCGCCGCTGTATTCTTCTCGATTCTCCATTATTACTGTGTACCAAAGACCTCCACTGTGACCTATCTAACGATAGTTGTTCTCAGTTATGATTGGCATTAAATGATTTTAGGGATTGATGCAGTATATCCTTAAACCGCTTATACTGGCCTCCTGGTTTCCGAGCCCCCTCTGTGAATTCGCCATAGAGAGCTATTTTGGGGAGTCTTGTGTCTTGCATCCTCAGAATGTGGCCGCGCTATCTGAGTCGGGCCCTCGTTACTTGATTCTCAATTGTTGTACAACTCGCACGTTGCAAGACTTCTGCATTTGAAACTTTGTGGAACCATCTGATGTGCATTATTTATCTAAGATGACGTTGTTGCGTTTGTTGAAGCTGTTTTATGTCGCCTGTAGGGCGTCCAGCTTTCGCTTCCGTAAAGAAGCGTTGGGAGGACCATTGCTTTGTAAACAGCTGTCTTGGTCTTCAGATTGAGGTCGTGATTTTGAAACACTCTGTCCTTTAGCTTCCAGTATGCCCGTGATGCCGAATTGATACGGTTGTGTATTTCCGTGTCTAGGTTAGCCCTAGTATTTATGAAGCTTCCCAAGTATTTGAACTGCTCGACTTGTTCTAGAGTTTCATCCTCAAGGCTGATATCTGTTTGGAGGCTTCTTGACGGACTTAACAGGATTTTGGTTTTGTCAAAATTGAGTCTAAGGCCTGAAGCTTCGTATATATGTTTATAGGTGTCCAACATTATCTGTAGATCCTCTGAGCTGCTAGCGATAAGTGCGCAGTTGTCTGCATATTAAAATTCCGTGATAAACTTTGCAAGAGTTTTTTTCTGAGGCGCATCAGGTTAAACAGGCCCCCATCAAATCTAATTTCAGCACCTCTTACAGCCATACTCATGTCAGCAATTATCAAGAAAGCTATGGCGAAAATATTGAACAGTAGAGGCGCTAACACGCGGCCTTGTTTTATTCAAGTGTTGGTTAAGAAATGGTCGGTTATAAAGCCATTATGCTGTATTCTAGCGGTGTTGTTGGTATGAAGGCTTTTACATACTGCTAAGAATTTTTCTGGTATTCCAAAACGTGCCATGAATTTCCATAGCGCTCTCCGATTCACCGACTCGAAGGCCTTACTTAAATCGATGTAGGCTGTATAGATCCTTGATTGTTGTTCACGGGCCTTCTCTTGCAGCTGTCGCAGTGTGAAAATTAGGTCCACCGTACCTCGATTTGGTCGAAAGCCAGATGTAATGCTTAACTCCCCAATGACTTACTACATTGAGAAATCCAATAAATATTACACCGCTTTCACCAGAGGAAACAGGAAACCAAATTTCTTGAACCTTCAAACCTCGCAGCCTCCGTTGGACTCAGAATATTTTCTTTGAAGTTTCCTGAAACCACGATGAATATTTCAATATCCACTGCTTATATGCATCGAATTATCCAATTTTATTCCAACAGGGTTTGCTACTGAGAAATGAGGGCAGGATCTCAGAAGCTTTGGAAGCATTCCAGATATGCTTGCGTATCAGTCCAGATAATCCGGACAATATAATGGAAATTGGGAGCTGCTTGTAAGTTTATATTCCTGAATATCACTTTTTTAGTTATGATCAGTAAAGTCTATTCAATTTTTCAAATTGAGATTTGAAAATCAAATGGAGAATAGACACATTCACTTTGGTATTAAAAAATCAAATTGAAACAGTTAAATTGGGAATAAAACAATTTCATTGTGTGTTAAATGTAACATTTGCTTCGAGCTTTCCTGCTGATATGTACAGGGTGTCCGAGTTAAAGTACCCTCATATCTTATTGTGGAAACTAAAGGAGCTAGAAGAAAAAGTTATAAACATAACTTGTCTGCAATCGATTGAACTTTTATTTTTTATAACCCACCTCAATACAGGGTGCTCCGTTTTTTCTCTGTTGGTATCAACTTTCTGATTTTAAATGAAACACCCTGTATATCATTGCATTTTTTAATTCTTTTTCAAATTTTAAGGTTACTCTGGTATGACAACCATTGTCCTTTAAAGCAACGATTCTGAGATATTCGACTTTTTCATTAAATTTTGACAGCTGTAGATGCTCACTAAAATATCTGATACTAATTTTCTAAAGAATGTATCAAAACCAAATTTGGCCAGCTCTCGTCAACTTATTGGATCATACGTTATATCTCTATGTTTAGCAATCTGACATACAGGGTCTTCAAAAATAAAGTTGAAAATTCGACTAGAAGTTCAACCAAAACTTATTTTTTCCTTTTTCATCAATCATCAGTATTGAGCAGGTTAAAGTGAGCAGAAAATATATTTAAACTTTTTTGTGAAGTGAATAGTTTCAGAAATATGGACACCAAAGTGCATTTTCCTGTAAGAACCAATGATAAATATTAATTAGTGTTGCTGCTATATATAGCCACCTATAGGTGGCTTCGATTTTTTGGATAAATTTAATTAACTAGATTGACTAATAAAAGACAAAAAGACTCTTTTACTCATAATCAGTACTCGCTCCCAATAAAATTATATTATTTCAATTTTGAAGGAAGACTCAACTAAAAGATAGATTTTACTCAAAGTAATCAATATTTGTCTGACAACAAAAAAGAAAACTCAAAAATACACAATTAGATAAGTGGTAGTTTCCATAGTTACCATATTCTATCACCTTAATTAATTAATTAATTAATTATCGTTGGTTCTTACAGAAAAATTCACTTTTTTGTCCATATTTCTGAAACTATTCACTTTCCAGAAAAATTTTGAAGACTCTTTTGCTCATTATAACCTGCTCTACATGATGAACAAGAAAATAAATATAGGTTGTTATTCGGAAAAATTTTTGATTTTTGAAGACCCTGTATATCAGATTGCTAGTAATAGAGATGTAACGTATGATCCAATATGTTGACAAGAGCTGGGCAAAATTTGGTTTTGATACATTCATTGGAAAACTGGCATCTGCTATTTTAGTGAGCACCTACAGATGTCAAAATTTGAGGAAAAAGTCGAATATCTCAGAATCGGTTCTATATAGGACAATGGTTGTCATACCAAAGTTACCTTGTAGCAATTGGGAATCATTAAATGGATGTATAGGTACAGATCATAATTTGATGCAACAATGATATTATTAATGCTCATGACTGAATTATCGATCGGAAACAAATTGACGTTTACTCGTCAATCAATCCTTGATTCCCCGATCAAGCTTCGTGAAACCAGGGGTTAATTTTTCCTTATTTTTCTCGTAAGATTCGAACTGAAACGATATAAGTTAGCTTTGGATGCTTACAAGGAAGCCGAAAGAATATCCAATTCTCCAGACTGGCAGATATTTCACAGAATCGGTAAGTTTGGTTTGATCTTTAAAATCTGTGATGAACATAATCAACGTTTATACAAATTGATTGAAAGGAGTCCTAAAAACTTGAATCACTCATTTTGTGAAAGTAAATGAGAAGCGTGCGTTCTGCCTTATTTATTTACAAAACTTCAAACTGACATGAAGTGATAGCAGTCAACAGACTTGATTTTACTTAATTATTCTTAGCTTTATTGATATCATTAGTGATTTCTTAGAATTTCACTGTCCTTTTCAGCGATGATTCTACTTTTAAATGAAGATATTGACGGAGCAAAGGATTACGTAAGGAAGGCAGTTGAACATGGAAAGAACGAGATCTCCTATGCACTTCTAGTGAGAATTCTGAAAGAAGAACGAGATTTCAAATCCGCTCTAGCAGTATGCAGAACAGCTATAGAGTGAGTATTCATCGTGAACTTCTGGAAACTGCTGTATTTTGGCTTGCTCATATAAGCACAAGTTGACTATTCATCAAAATGACAACATAGAGGGTGATCAAACGTTTGAAAATAGGCGAAAAAAAATTCATTATTTGTGAGTGATTTAAGATCTTTATAAATGATTGTTAAAACGCAGTGGACTCTGAATTTTTCCTGTGCTGCTGTTTTGGCGAATTATAATGGACTGTATAGTTTTTAAAAATAATGTGGAAATTGCTGAGAATTCAACTCACCAAAAACCAAATCCTTGCTAGCGTATGTTACCCTTCGTGAATCACTGGATAAAGGTTGGGTTGTAGGGTAGAAAGGAGCGAAGGGCTTCACCTGGTTCCCTTTCCTCTATTTCGTTTCTTGTCTTCCACACAAAAAAACAGGAGACACTAGCAGCACTAACTACTATTGCGAGCAAATCTATAGTGAATAGCGGGTGAAACTAAAGTTTTGATATAGCGGGTGTTTCTATTCCAATATTCGCGGAAATTTCTATGAATTTAGCAGAATTTCAAGAGCGGGTGAAAAACTATAATAATCTAAACTATAATAATAAAACAGCGATATCCTCAACTCAGAACAATCGAGACAATACTGAATTCATACGCGATCTTGTGGATACGATATCGACAGATGTTCTCCTTATGTTTTCACGCAAAGAAAATCAAGAAAATAATAAATGCGTAAACATCCTCCCTCACCATTGGGGAATGGTACTCATTCTCAAATTATTAATGATTACCTAACGTATCAAAACTAAGATAAAATTACAAAAAAAATGAAAAGCGGTGCGTTCATTGTGTCGGCAAAGGACACAATTTGGTAACTGGCCTTTGATATGTTCCATGTTTCGTTCTGACAGAGGCGGCTCTAACAATACCGTCTTTTCCTGGAAAAACCTCAACTATGATACCTAAAGGCCATTGAAGGACAGGAGTATTTTCATTCATGAGAACAACTATTGTTCCGAGTGTGAGGGGACTTGAATTTTTTGTCCACTTCGTGCGTACCTGAAGTTGGCTCAAATACTCGTTCTTCCAACGCCTCCAGTACGACTGAACTATTTGATCCAATAGTTGCTTTCTATTTAATCTATTCAAAGAGATATTTGAGACGTCAATTGATGGTAAGCACTGTAGCGTATTTAAAGTAAAATGAGCGGGCGTGAGCATTTCAGGATCAGATGGATCACTACTAATATACCCACATAAAGGGCGACTATTCAAAAGTGCTTCTATTTGGGCCAAAACAGTAGCGAATTCCTCATAACAAAGAATTTGATGTCCTATTGCCTTAAACAAATGGGTTTTCATCGATTTGACATTAATCTCCCATAAACCACCCATATGAGGCGCTAATGGAACATTAAACTTCCAACTAATCTGATTCTCAATAAGAATGTTTTTGAGATAATTTGTGTAATCGCTTGAGGCGATGAATTTCTTCAAGGAATCTAAGTGGCGTTTTGCTCCTACAAAATTCGTTCCTCTATCGGAATAAAGGGTCTGAATTGGGCCTCTTCTACTCAAAAATCTTTTGAGGCAATCTAAAAATGTGTCAGTAGATAAATCTGACGCAAGTTCTAAATGTAAAGCTTTGGTAGCCAAACAGACAAATAAACAAACATAAGCCTTTTGCGTTTTTACTCCTCTATGTCGAGTCAATGTAATTGAAAAAGGACCTGCATAATCAACCCCGGTATCTATAAATGGTTTTTGCGGAATATTTACTCGGTAAGGAGGTAAATTTCCCATCAATGGATAGGAAGCTTTAGGTTTGAATCTGAAACATATATTGCAAGCTCTGACTCTCTGACGAATCATAGTACGATCGGAAATGATCCAATATTTTGTCCTTATCAAAGAATGCAGTAAATGTGAACCAGTATGGAAATTTTTTCTATGATAATTATCTATCAAAATTTTCACGAAATGTTCGTTTTTTGGAAGAAGATAAGGATGTCTATGATTGTAACCTATTTCTGCATTTGAGATACGGCCTCCTACACGAATAATCTCATCTTTATCCAGGAATGGCGATAAATTCCTAAAATTTGAGGGAATTATTCCTCCTTTTTTCAAACACAATAAAAGATCCGCAAACCGTATTTTCTGTAGTATTTTGATGAAATATTTTTCTGCTTCATCTAGATCAGAAATATCGATCTCTTTCCGAGGTAATAATTTGGTGAATCGTAATACGAAAACCATAGTGTTACATAACCTTCGGAATGATGAAAATTTGTGAATAAGAGAATAGAAAATATTCTCTGAAGTTTCAACTATAGAAACGAAAGTGAGTTTCTGTTTTTCAGGCAGATCATTAGGCAACTCTAAATTTTTAATACCTACTAAAGGCCACTTTTCAATGTCCTCCTTTAACCATTTCGGACCTGAGAGCCAAACATCCTTATTTTCTATGAATTCGCGGGGATACATTCCTCTTGAAATAATATCAGCCACATTTTCACGGCCCTGAACGAAAAACCAATTTCCTCTAGAAATGTTGGTTTGGATTAATGATACGCGATTAGCCACAAATGTTTGCCATCTATGAGGTGAACTCGAAATCCAAGCTAATGCGATCTGCGAATCACTGCAGGCATATATTCTTTCAACTTTACCTCTGGCGCGATATACGGATTCTACATACTTCATTAATTTGGACAACAACAAAGCAGCGCAAAGTTCCAGTCTTGGAATTGATATTACTTTTAAAGGGGCTACTTTTGATTTAGAATAAATTAAATTTACATAAACTTGTTGACCAACAACTATGCGTGAGTAAATGGCAGCACCGTATGAACCACTACATGCGTCTGCGAAACCAATTAATGAAATGCAAATGTTATTGTTTGCTCCTAGCCATCTAGGAATAGAAATATTTTCTAAAAGCGGAATTTCTGTTTCAAATTTTCTCCATCTATCTATTAAATTACTTGGAAGATTGGAATCCCAGTCCACCTTCAAAGCCCACAACTGCCGAATAAATAACTTGGCATATAAAATAACCGGACCCAAAATGCCCAGTGGATCGAAAATTCTACTTATTTTTGAAAGAATTACACGTTTGCTGAGTATCTTTTCTTCAACCAAAAAGTTTTCTATACTAAAAGACAATGAATCCGCCTCTGAATCCCACCGAATACCCAATACTTTCACCATTTCACTCTCATCGTTGAACTGAAAAATCGAAGAACGTTGTTCTATAGGAATATTCGATAATAATTCCTCCGAATTAGTATGCCACTTTGTAATTTGAAAACCTCCTGACCTAAACATATCAGTAAGTTCAGAAAACAAGAGTTTTGCATCATCTATATTATCCACACTAGTGGCTAAATCATCCACATACAAATCTCTGGAAGCTATCTTTGAAGCGAGTGGAAATTTTTGTGATTCATCGGAAGCTAACTGTTGAACTACTCGCAAAGCTAAAAACGGCGAGGACTTCACGCCGAAGGCAACTGTAGTCAATTCATAGATGTCAACTGATTCTTCGGGTGAAAAGCGCCACAATATCCTTTGAAATCGGTGATGGTCCTCAATTAATTTCACCTGTCTATACATTTGACATAAATCAGCAATGATAGCGATTTCGAAAATTCGAAAATTCAAAAAGAGTTGCACTATATCTATTTGCAGTCTAGGGCCTGCAAACAAGCAATCGTTCAACGAAAGGGAGTTTGGATTTGTTTTCAGGCTAGCATCGAATACGACTCTAACCGGAGTCGTAGTGGAATTTTTAAAAATAGCGTGATGCGGAATGAAATAGTGCGGTGCGAGAGTAGAAACATCAAAAGTTTCATCTAAAGTTGAAAACTTTTTCATATGACCCTGATTCAAGTAATCTCGAAAAACTTCACTATATTTCTCCTTCAAATCTAATGACGAGGACAATCTCTTTTCTAAAGTTAAAAACCTTTTCAAAGCAGAAGTGAACGAATCTCCTAGATTGGAGGGATCTATTTTGAAAGGAAGAGCTACTTTATACCTTCCTGAAGGTTCCCTAGAGTAAGTTGCTTTGAATAAATCTTCGCAAGCTAAATCATCAGAGCTAAAATGTTCCTTTTCTGGAACTTCTTCGAGTTTTATGAAATGTTTCAATAATTTTTCTAAAGCGAAATTATCAACAACTATGTGAAACGAATTGGAATAAAGCGGCAAGTTGGTTTTGTTGCATGAAGAAAATTTTCCACTAATAACATAACCGAAGGAAGTGTTAAGAGCGAATAAGCTATCTGAGCGGTCAATTATTTTATCCCCCTTCAGAATTCCAACGAAAATTGCTGCACCTAAAATACCATCAATTTTCTCAGAATGGCTAAATCTACTATCCGCTAGAGGCAAATTGTCAATGAAACTTAAATCCTCCAATGGTATATCGTATGATGGTAGTTTTGAGGTAAGATTATCTATAACTAATGTTATTTGGAATCTTTCATTGAAGCGTGAGAATATTGTTAGGTCTTGAGCAATACCCCTTATAGGTGTAGTAATATTTCCTATCCCAGTTACCTTAATATCTCTTTTTGAGAACGGAATTTTCAAATGCTTGCAACATTCAGTTGAGAGAAAATTATCCTGACTACCACTATCTAAAAGAACTCGGATTTTTTCTAACCTATCATCTACTTTAATCATTACCTCAGCTGTAGGTAATAAAGTGATTCTGTCATAATTATGCGAAATATCCATTTTCCGATTAATACTATCAGCTACCACTAAACTTACACCACTTTGAGAAACATTACCTTCTGCAGTAACGATAGGTTTTGCTTCTTTTGGAGTTTCTTTCTTGAAATGTAAAAGAGAATGATGTTTATTCTTGCAAACACTACAAGAATTTAAAGATTTACATTGACTTATTTTATGTTTGCTACTCAAACAATTTAAACATAAGATTTTTTCTCTTGTCAATTTATATCTTTCGTTTGGCGAAAGCTTCAAAAATCGATGACATTTGGTTATCAAATGGCTATTTTCTCCGCAGATAGGACAAGGATACTGTACTATTTTATCTGAAACAGAACTAGCGCTGGCATAAGAATATGAGCCTTTAGGTTTCGGCCCAGGCGATTTTGACTGGGTGGAACTACTGGCATGAGTAGAGGTTCTACTCAAAACTTTCGATTGTTTTTGAACGAACTTTATAAGGCTATCATAAGATGGAATTTCATTCGATGCCAAAGACATCTCAAAAAGCCTTTGTGTATTAGGATCTAATTTTGATAACGCTATAGAAACAAGCAAAAAATCAGCAAGATTCTTCAACGAAAGCTGCTTAAGAGCACTAACGGCTACATCAAATTTTTCTAAAAATGAATTCAAATTATTTGCGGATTCTACATTCAATTGTTTGAAATCAACTATAGATTTGAAATATGTAGCAGCTAGAAGGCGTTCATCTTGAAAAGTGTCTACTAATACTTTCCAAATTGTTTCATAATTTTCTGCTACTGGTGAGATGGCAGAGCACAAAGTTTGAGCTCGTCCGCGTAATTTCCCAAGCAAATAATGAATTTTGCATGTGTCATCTAAATCAGAATTTTCAAGAACACAGCCATTGAAATTTTGATAAAAAATTGGCCACATTTTAGGATCACCAGAAAATTCCACCAAATCAATTTTCGGCAATCTTGGTTGTGCTTTCATTGCGGATAAAGAACTTACATTAGTTTCATTCGTAGATATTCTTTTAGAAGCCTCTATAATGTGACAATATAAATCGTCCGCTGCTTCAATTACTTGATAGGAAGGAACATACTCTGGTAAACATTCTACACTCAGTAAATTGATCTCATCAACTACTTCCAACAATTGAGTCTTCGATTTCTCCAAATTATTCAAGCCAACCTTGAAATATTCCAGAATTTTTGGATTATCCAGACTTTTTGTATAATCGTACAGTTTCTGGAAACGTTGGAACAACATTTTTTTTCTTGATTCTAAGACTTTTAGTTTATTGTTTTTAGTCTCCATCTGAGGTTCTGATTTCGACATACTTAATTTAAATTCGATCAAATGGAAAATGAAATCAGTTTCAATAATATTAACAGCATATGTGAACACAAAAACCAGATTTTGAATGCGTTGAATGTTAGAACATCTGTCAATTCGAAACCACAAGCAATGAAGAGTTGAAATTCCAATCGTGAAATATAGAAAAAATTCAACAAAATCAACGAAATTCAAATGAATGAAATTGAATTCCAGCAACTTACACACTATCCGGCTCTGAACGGACCAATAATGTTTTGGCGAATTATAATGGACTGTATAGTTTTTAAAAATAATGTGGAAATTGCTGAGAATTCAACTCACCAAAAACCAAATCCTTGCTAGCGTATGTTACCCTTCGTGAATCACTGGATAAAGGTTGGGTTGTAGGGTAGAAAGGAGCGAAGGGCTTCACCTGGTTCCCTTTCCTCTATTTCGTTTCTTGTCTTCCACACAAAAAAACAGGAGACACTAGCAGCACTAACTACTATTGCGAGCAAATCTATAGTGAATAGCAGGTGAAACTAAAGTTTTGATATAGCGGGTGTTTCTATTCCAATATTCGCGGAAATTTCTATGAATTTAGCAGAATTTCAAGAGCGGGTGAAAAACTATAATAATCTAAACTATAATAATAAAACAGCGATATCCTCAACTCAGAACAATCGAGACAATACTGAATTCATACGCGATCTTGTGGATACGATATCGACAGATGTTCTCCTTATGTTTTCACGCAAAGAAAATCAAGAAAATAATAAATGCGTAAACAGCTGCTTTTTACTTTAGGTTTTCAATCATACAGAGTGAGTAAAAAACATAATTCATATCTTTTATCTACATTTCAGGGGGTGATTCTAGAGGATGATAGGGGGGGTGCTTCCTTAAATCATTTTCTAATTTGTGATCTAATTGAAATTTCCATGAAGGAATAGAGTCCTCAATCCTTTTTGTAGTAAAAAGGTACCCTTCGTTGAAAGTAGTCCAGTAATTTTATACATCACAGCATACATCAAAATCCGCAGACTTGTTTATGATGTTGGCCTAATGAATGATCCAAGTTTGTGACCTCGAGCGCTGAACGCAACTTTGTCCAAAATCGAAAAAAAATGTTTTTTTAAACTCCGGTGATTACCACCCTAAAGGACTAATTTTGGAAAAAACTTCTTCAAGACGTTTTTAAAGTAGACTAAATACAATATGATGCCAGAACTGTCTCAATAGACTCAATACTTTTCGAGATTAAGTCGTTTTGAATGAATTTTGACCCTGAATAAACCATCGAAGCCCTGTACTTTTATGATGGGATGTTGAGGAGGTGTAGCGGTGTAGCTGTACCCATGGTAGAAGAATACCACATCTCACCATGGTGGTACCAAGGGTAGCCAAACGATGGCATCACTACATTTTGACATCGGACAGATCGTTGCCTTCTGGGATATCTGCTACTGCAGCATCAGGTATATTGTCACAAGAGGCTCCGCTACAGTGCCTGCAGACTGATAAGAATGTTCATCCTGCCTTCCTGTAGGTGCACGCGTTCCCATAACCCTTCATGCAACCACAAGAAATCATCTGCAAGAGGTGTTGTGGGGCTGCATCTCTGGTCATCATTTTGGTGTTGAGACCTTGTGGCGTTCTCTTCCAGAAATGAATAAATCTCTTCCATGGCCTCATCAATAGAGGGATGCTGATGAGTTCCCCTGGACCTTCCTGTTGGTGGTACCTAGTAGAGCTTTGTTCGGCAAAACCGATTATGTCAGGCACCACGGGCTACCAAATCTGTCTTATCATATATACGCTTTTTTATTTTGAGAGCCCATTTATCACAACGTTTCTCCGCTGCTTTCAAGATTGTTGCACTGAGAGACAACTCTCAATAATTTTTCCTCCACATAGACAATAGTGTTTTCTGAAATTGAACTGCTCAGAGACAGATCTCGTGGGCCTTGATGGCGTTATATTTGATTATCCACTGCTAACAGCTGCTTCAATCAACTTCGGATTGTTGTATTTCATCTGACAAGCACTATGCACATATATCTCATTACCCTTCAAGAAACGCTTAATTATTTCATATGAAACACTCGACTCAGAAGGGTTTCATTTAAAGTCCCCTTCATATAAAATACAAACCCACGCTAAGACTGGGAAACTCTGGGATTGGACACATTATGAAGATTCTGAGTTCAAACGTCACTCCGCAGACCAAATGAAATATTGACAGATCATGAAAACGGATATGAAATTTCTTCTTTCTCAATCCTCAAGTGAGTCGAGTGTACCAACAATTTGATAATTTTACAGCGTTGCTAAATGTCAGTGTCCTTAAGTTTCCATTAAGCGGTACCGCAAGTTATCTTGTTGGACATGTAATTATGGCAGAGGATAAGCAGCTAGCAGCAAGCACAAAAGATGATATGCCATTCGAAAGTACACTAAATGAGTTATTTTTTACTGAGATGAAAACATGTGCATTATTATTAAGTTTTCATAGATAAAACCATTGGAAAAATAGGACTAATTTTGTTCACTTCAGACTCGTGATATTCATCTCCTTACCACGTCAGCAATAAGACTTTTTTCTGCACATAGGCTCCCTTATCTTGTAGCAAATTCATTGTCCTTTCCGAATATGTGGTC
This sequence comes from Coccinella septempunctata, assembly GCF_907165205.1. NCBI lineage: Eukaryota > Metazoa > Arthropoda > Insecta > Coleoptera > Coccinellidae > Coccinella > Coccinella septempunctata. Next base: position 2,592,704 of record NC_058190.1, on the reverse strand, counting down.
AAATTTGACGAGGCTACAAGGAAAACTGAATAATGATTGAGTTTATGAAAAAACTTGAAATATTTCGTGAAATCAACAAATGTAAAATTGAAGAATAACCGTCACCATTTCGACCATGTGTTATGTGACATGTTTTGTTGCAAATCACTCGTCTGATCTCCCCTTGAAGTTTGGCCACTTTAAAAGTACACACCCTGTATACAGATCTAATTTTTGGTAGCGGTTCTGTACCTACATAATCAAAGTTAAGTATCTCCCTTTATATCAATCTAACAGGCTCGACCCTCTGATGCCATCTTCAACATTCTGAAGATCTCAACTATCCGTATAAATATAGAATATATTTGTCAATTTGTGTTGATTTAAAAATGATTAACTTCCTCCTTGGACAGCAGAGTGGTTATACAAAATATCCTTGTTTTTTGTGCCTTTGGGACAGCAGAGCTAAAAATGAGCACTGGGTTAACAAAAATTGGCCTTCAAGAGATATCATGATTCATGGAATACAAAACGTGATCAACGAACCTTTGGTTTCAAGAGAAAAAATCTTACTTCCGCCCTTGCATATCAAGCTAGGCCTAATGAAGCAATTTGTGAAGGCTTTAAATCGAGATGGAAATTGTTTTGGGTATTTGTCACGTAAATTTCCTGGCATTAGTACAGAAAAACTAAAAGCTGGTATATTTGATGGTCCTCAAATAAGGCAACTTGTTAAAGATCCACAATTCACCACATCAATGAACGAGACTGAATCTAACGCTTGGAGTTCATTTGTTCAAGTAGTACAAAATTTTCTTGGCAATCATAAAGCAGAGAATTACGTAGAATTAGTGGAAACTATGCTTTCAAATTTTAATATTCTCGGCTGTAACATAAGTATAAAAGTTCACTACCTCCACAGCCACCTAGATCGTTTTCCAGAAAACTAAGGTGATTGTAGTGAAGAACAGGGGGAAAGATTCCATCAGGATATTAAAACTATGGAAGATCGTTATCAAGGACGATGGGATAGCCACATGATGGCGGACTACAGCTGGAGCCTTCAGCGAGACTGCCCTAGTAAACTCCATTCTAGAAAATCGTATAAAAGAAAATTTTTATGTGATTAGTGACTAATGTAATTATGTAAATTAAGTTTTTGCAATAAATACTTAAATCCATGTGTCTTTGTTTTTTGTAACTGTCAATGATAATATTATATATTATAACAGTTATAACGTAAATTATTTACAGAATTTTTTTTGAAAATCTCAAAAACTAGATCTGATAGACGAAATCTAAGAACTTTTTTACATTCTGCATCCAAAAATTACTCAGGAACAGTTAACAAATCGCAGGCACCAAAATGTGTGTTGGCCTGTGTTATTTAAACATATATTTCGATTTTCACCCTACTGAATCGAATCAATGAACTGAAAATAACAATGACTAGCCTTCTCAGTCTCTTATTCTGCAGCATCTTTCTCGAAGTCACAAAACTGCCCTCACCAATTAATGAAGCCCTAAACAACGGCTCTCGTGAAATTTTCCCTTTACGTTGGGTGACCCAGATTCATTTTTGGGAGTTTGATTAAATTTTTCGTCTGCCACCAGCTTTTTCGTTAATTATCTGGACCTGAAAAGCAGAAGTTGCCTAACTGAATTATAACGAAAAAGTGTCGTTTTGATTTGAATGAAATTTTTTCGATTTAATGAAAACTTTTAACTCGGTTATACATGAACAGAATTTGCCAGATTGGATGACGAATATTTTGATGGAAATTCATGATAGTAGGCTTGAAATTTTCGGTCCATATTCGTTTTGGCGATGGGGACCGATTGTCTGATGTCAATTTTTCCTAGGCAGCACTTTGTTATTTTTAGTACATTTGCGCGTCTGCAACCTTTTTTCATGGAGTGGAGATTTATGTTGATTATGGACAGCATCTGCTTTTCTTCGATGAGAATGTCCTTTCCGTTGATTATACCAGTATGATAATGTGGATATTAATATTGAGGCGATATACAGGATAAAATGCTCATACAGTAAGCAATTCCTATTTATTGGTTTTTCTCCAGCCAAGATAGAGGGTGATTTATTATTTTTTCTTCTCTTGTCTTGAAATTACTTATTGCTCTGAAATCAAGATAGGATCAAGACAAGAATTATGGGAAGTCCCCTCTGTATCTGTGAGATTGTCAGTAATTTAGTATAATACGTTATGAGTATCCCATAGAACATGAAAATTACTGAAAAGAACGTATGGAATTTTTCGAATATCTCGAACATAATCATGAAAGCGGAAATGAGTCGTTTTACAGAAACGCCCTGTAACTTGGGACGAATCAAGATCCTAATAAGGGATCCTGGGGGCATGAAACAAATTCGCATTTTGTGAAAACCGAGTTCCGCATTTTGTGAAAACCGGATTCCCTTCTTTCAATATCCAAAAATAAGGAGAATCGATAGGAAAAATAGGGCATTTGAATATCTTCAGATGACCATCTGCGAACTCATAAAAACGGCTTTCTCCTTATTGAATTAAAACTGCTAAACTGCCACAATCTTGATACATGCGATTTACGACAAAATTGGGCGTGCTTTGAGGAAGCCGCTTCAAACGTTGTCCAAGGGAGCTTGTTTGCTTGCTTAACATCTATGCCGGAGTACAATGGTTTTCATAAATGGCGAGATTTATAGATATAGATAGATATGAAACTTATTTCAAAAGAAGGAATAGGGCCTTAATGGCCTAAAAAAATTAAAAATTTTAAACTTTTTCGCTAACTTCATGCTTCATCAAAAACTTCGCTATGCAATTCTTCGAAGGTGTAGAAGCGCCACATGAAATATTTCAAAAATACATAAGCATCAATTTATCCTAAATATGTATACTCCGTTCACTTTTATTTTAGCAGTCGGTTGGCCATGGAAATTTGACATATTTCACTCTGTATAGTTCGAAAATGTGGGGTTATGACGCTTGTCAAAACATTTTTGGGCTTTAAATCAAGGCTATGTTGCCCGTTCTACGTAAAAGTTTTTGTTATTACGTATTTAATCACAATGTCGAATCTCTGAGCATAACTGAAGTTTATAGAAACTTATTGAAGGCATATCAAATCCAGTTATTTGCATGGAGAATACAAGAGATCAGTATAATATCAAAATATGCAATAGCTTGAGGAGAGTTAATGTTCGTTATCTTCTCTGGATAATGTTTGAATACGTAACATCAGTTCTAGATTTCAAAAATATTAACCCGAAGATGAAATGCATGTTATGCAGTGGTTGGGAATGGGTATCTCCCGAAGGAATTAGGATAATTACAAGGATGTTAAATTCTTCAACAAAAATCATCTTGCATCAATATAAATAGAAGGAATTAAAGGCAGTTTCAAGTCAAGATGAACTTCACCTTTGAACAAAAATTTCACATGAATAAACAATTAACAGGAACACTGGCGCGTATTTGTGGCTGTTCATCTTAAAACATTGATATAATAATAATAATTAGGTATGTATTGTTACCTTAAGACAATTACAATGTATAGGACAAGTCAAATGAAAACTAAAAAAGTCAATTTTCGGGAACTTATTCTACGATGACATTCATCGAAAATCTGTAGTAAACTTTTCACATTTATCCACTCAAATATAAAATACTCAAATGCCACCACTTTTTTTGGGTCTCCCAATAGAAGAAAATTCTTTGTCATCCTCTTCACTCACTATCTTTCTAATTGTGGAAATATTTAGCTGAAATATAAGTCGTTTAGATTCAGATGAAACATTATCTCTTACATTGAATATGTTCGCTACTGTCTGAAGTATTGTGGATTTTAGAATATCCCGGTATAACTATTTGAATGAGCGGACCTGAATTCTAAATAGCACTTCCTGAAACCCTGTCTCTTTTTTTCAATCACTTTCGGCATTTTCGTAATATTAATTGATATAAGTTGTGGCAACGGTGAAATGACATTAACGACATTTCATGAGTGCCAACTAAGATGTCTAAAACTCTGGTGTATTCACTGATTCGATATTGTTTTTAATTTCGTGGGGATATCGGACCAGTTTCGTTTTTTCCACTGTAGGTAGCGCTGTTTAGAATTTGACACAGCATTGTCAATTGATATTTGAAAATAATTTGAGTACTTTCGTACGACTAACGAATATGTTGTATTTATAAGCGATTATTGGTGTGTGAAAATGTATTAGTATCGAAAAAGGGGTGTAGAACATTCATTTATTCAACATGTCGTTCAGTAAGTTTATGAGGAGATGCAAAATCCTCCCAAAATAAATTTCAATCGATATCAGTAAGTTCAGGTTTCTGTATGGACAATCAAGAACTACAGCTAATAATTCGGTGTTGTTGGAATTTGAGGCAGAAAAAATCAGATGAACGAATATTCGGGAAGGATATAGCTAAGTTTTATGGCAACTTTAGCAATATTTCAAAGAAACTGTATTGGAAATACGTAATGTGAATTGTGAGCATGTATTGAGAATCAGAAATTGATAAATCTATTCGAGTTTGTTCTTCAAATATTCTTCCTGAATAGATATAGTGAAAATTACCTTTCTATCAACTGAATATATTGGATATTAGACCAATCAATTGTGTTTTATTAAAATCATATTGAATTACCCCCCTCACGAATTCAAGTTGTCAAACGGAAATTATCTTGAAGAAGAACAGTAAATACTCCTTTGAATCCTTATTCGGTAGTGTTGAAATGTTGACAAATTCGTTTTAACAACGAAAATTGAACTGTAAATCACAAATATTCCTTAAGAGCTGACAAAATGGGCCAGTTCATATTTTGCACTCGTTGATCGATATTCGATATCAACGCAAAACAAAATAAAACGAGAGAGTATCATTGGACTTCCTTTGATAGAACAAGGATAAAACGAAGCAAATGACATGGTGGCGCCGCCTCGAAACTCATCCCATATCCCCGATTATCTGAAATGTTGATGCTTGCAAAAAGTGACAAGTGCACACACCAGTGTTTTAGACATCTTAGTGCCAACCTTACTCGGTTCTATATATAGTTACGAAAACTTGAGAAAATTATTTCATGGCCAACCGACTGCTAAAATAAATTTGAATGGAGTATATGTGAACATCCAGTTTTATATGAATATGAGTATTCGTTGAAAAAGCAACCTATATTTCAGGAAATGGTTCAGGCCGTCATAGAACAACCTGTAAAAGTTTATAACTAAATGAAATTCCTACTTTAAAGTCGGAATTAGACGAAAAATATTATGTGGTCCTCTTCTACGCCTTCGTAGAATTCATATTTCTTTCTTATAAAATCGTGAAACTGCTGTAGAGAAGAACGAAAAACTTATCGTTATAAGCGGGTTTTTCGATCGAATGCAGATTCTATAACAAAAAATCTTATTTCCAACAGTTTTTCAGAAAAGTGCTTAGTACTTAGTGCTCGCAAAATCGAATTACTACCACAAAGTGCTTAGTAATGGCGAGCCTTCTGTGAAAAATCGGTGCTTAGTGTTCGAAACAGAGGAGCACTTTTTGTCAGTGCTCGGTGCTTAGTGCTCGGTATGATCCTAATGAGCAGTTTGGTGGCAGAAACGAAGAACTTTATAGCCCATATTAAATTGTTTCTTCTGGCTTCCCAAAATCCCTAACATCTTTTCACTGTGAAACTACGTTCAGGCACCCACCATCCTGTACATGTTTCATAGCAAAAAACCTCATATTTGCAACGAGAGGAATTCTATACCAATTTTCTGGCAAATGATGAAAGCAGTCACCGTTCAGCAGCACTATTGAATTAATTTCTTTGACATCTCTTCGTTTCGTTTCGATTCTTTCATTTCGTTTCAGAATGTCACAGTATGAGCCCAATTAAAAAAGTCCGCCTGGAATGTTTTCATTCTCCTCAAAATGCTTTTTCATTTCGTGAGAAACTTTCGAATATTATGAATTCATTAATATTCGGTTATTTCTCTCAACGTTATGATATTTTAAAATCGTGAATAGCACGGAAATCTTTCAACTGGTTCAAAACTTGAAAGGTATGTCCGTTCCTACATAAACTTAACAGACCAATAACCTTGCTCGCGTAACAAATGGGGAGGAAGGAGATAACGAAACAATGTTTTACGTATTGATACCTGACTTCTATGATGAGGATGTCTGCAAAATTGTCAGGGAAATTTTAGGTAGAAAAGAAATTGTTCTGATCGAGTACTGGGCTTCATTACTTTTTAGTTTCTCAATTATAAGAAGAAAACAGGAGCCAGTTTCAAAATTTCAAATAATGGATTTCCACAAGGATCGCCAGAATCGGTATTATCTCCCCTTCTTTTCAATTCATATTTCCTGAATATATACAGGATGGTCCAAAAATTGTAAGAAATTTGTGTCAAAGAAACCTCGACAATTTTGTTTTTAATATCGCAATTAATGACTTTATTGGTGTTTATGACAGTACTGACGTCAATGGATGTTTTCAAGCACTCGTTGATACTATAAAGAGTACGTTTGAGACATGTTGCCCATCGGTGAGGCTGGCTAACAGGAAGCGAAGGGTGAATATGTGGATCACTCAAGAAGTAATTCTAGCGAAACGTGAACTTGTAAGTCTCCATTGGTTGCACTCGAGCTTGAGATGCCAGAGTAGTTATATACTATACAAAAAGGCGAAAAAGGAGTATGCATCTTTGATCAAGACTGCTAAATTAAATTTTCATAATGAGCTCATCGGTAGATCCGACAATAGAAGCAGAACAGTATGGTCCATGGTCAATAACCTAACTGGCCGAAAGGGTAGGAAGAATGGATGTATTGAACTCCTTGTTGATGGTGTTTTGATCGATGACAGCTTGCGTCTACCGAACATTTTTGCAGATTACTTCTCTACAGTTACCGAAAGCACTCTTCACCGCTATTATGGGGACTCCTTATCCCAATCATGTACTACGTCTGTATTGTTGAATACAACATTTTTCTTTCATCCGGTGATTGAGAGCGAAGTAGCTGATATTATAAGATCAATGAAAAACAATAAGTGCGCAGGGGTGGATTCCATTTCTGCCAGAATTCTCAAACTAATTAGTTCAGACATCTGTAAGCATTTTGCTCACTGTATTAATCTATCTGTGAGCACAGGCATCTTTCCAACGGTCCTCAAAAAAGCCCTTATCGTCCCAATCTTCAAGAAAAATGATATACATGACATCACAAACTATAGACCAATTTCTCTACTCAGTATATTTTCTAAAGTGTTTGAGAGGTTGGTGTTCAACCAAATGATGAAATATCTTGACAGATTCAATATTCTCGATAATGCCCAACATGGTTTCCGAGCTGGTCGATCAACAGAAACAGCTGCAATTTATTTCGTCGATTATGTGTATGAATGTCTCGATAGCGGATTGCATGTGGCAGGTCTATTCTTTGACCTTTCGCGAGCATTCGATAGTCTTCCACCTGACTTTATAATTGACAAGTGTTACAACCTGGGTTTTCGGGGTGTATTTTTGGATTGGCTCCAGAGTTATCTCGAGGGAAGGTCTATGTTTGTGAAGGTTGGAAGTTCCATATCGGAAGAACATGATATGAGGCTGGGAGTGCCGCAGGGATCTGTACTTGGGCCTCTTCTCTTTTTGCTTTTTGTGAACGATCTCCCAGTTAATTTGAAAGCGATGTTCCTGAATTTGCTCCAGTGTGGACGCCCTTCATCTGCGTTGGGGAGGTTTTTGTTGAGTTTGTTTGCCGATGATGCTTCAATGGTAGTTTCGGCAGCAACGGTGGACGAACTTCAGGAGTTGTGCGGATTACTATTAGAAAGTTTTGTAACTTGGTGTCAAAAAAATAGGCTGATGATTAATATTGATAAGACAGAATGTATTTACTTCACAATCGTACAAAGTGATCGTAAGCTAGTTATTCACCATAATGATAGCGCTATCCTATCTAAAGATGCCAGCAAATTTCTTGGCATTCATGTGGACAACAACTTGAAATGGGATGTACACGTTGATTCTGTTTGTAAAAAACTAAATAGTTCCTATTATGCCATCAGTAGGGTAAGAGCTTTACTCCCATTAGAATCACTGATTAATGTTTATTATAGTTTAGTGTATAGCCATTTGTCTTATAATATTTTACTGTGGGGAAACTCTTCGGATGTTGGGAGAGCTTTCATAATTCAAAAAAGAATTTTACGTATGATATTTAATATGCCCCCACGTTCGTCCTGTCGACCTATATTTGTTGAAAACAATATATTAACGTTATCGTCTATCTTCATTATGAAATGTCTTTTGTATGTTAAGGAAAATGAAAAAGATATTGTCCAGTTGTCCAGTTTTCATCAATACGGTACCAGAAGTGAGAGAACTCTATATATTCCTAAGCACAAAACAACAAAATATGAAAGTTCTCCTCTGTATAAGTGTATCAAAATCTTCAACCACTTGCCTGTCAGTATCCAATCTCTTGACGGAAAAAAGTTCAAAAAATGTGTGAAAAAGTTGATGCTAACTAGATGTTATTATACTGTTAAAGATTATTTTAATGATGTTAATATGATTGGTTGATCCATGTATTTCTTTTTTCCTTCTCTTTTTTGTGACTTATCCTATACATTAATTTGTCTTACAGGATTAATAAACTATTATTATTATTATTATTATTATTATTATTATTATTCAAGTGATATATCTGATAAGTCATTCGAAAAATTTATTTACACCGATGATATTGCTCTTGGTTTTCGCCATTCTGATTTCGAAGTAATGGAAAATACTTTGAGCCAATTTTCGGAAATCCTGAAAACTTATTTCCTTGAATTGCATTTATGTCCTAATACAAACAAAACGGAATAGGCATCTTATTTCCATTTGAATTTAGAACAACAATATTGAGAAATATTTTTGATGATACTGTTTTGCAACATAATTTCAATCTTTCATTGGATTTCAAAGTTCATTTGGAAAGTTTACGTTTAAAATTAAAAGCGATGAATAATATACTTCAGAAACTAGTTGATTCTTCATGCGGTCACACTTCGTACAGCCTTAGAATGTTGAAAGCACTGACGCTATTTTGGATTATCCAGGCCCTGGGCACAACGGTGCTGGGGTCTTAATATTTGCAAGAATAAAATGAACACATCATCAGATCGAAGCTAAAACAATCACTCTGCTTAAATTAAAGTTTTGAAGGTACCTGCAAATGACCGTCATTTGATGGATACTTTCTGAGATGCAAACCATACCGTCCATAATATAATTTTCCGAAAATTCTGACAATTCAAAACATTACAGATCTTGTCCCGACAGTTTAGAGATGATGTGTGAAGCAGGTTTTCTTCACCTACGACTTGGTGAAGATCAACATGCTTTCGAGAGATTCAGCGATGCACTTGCCTTCAATCCGTACTGCTCAAAGGCCTTACTTGGAATTGGCTATGTGACACAGGTAAATATTCAAATTCATAAAATATTTCATTCCATGGAAATTCGATACTGTAATTCTTATGATCCTTTCACAACACACAACTAGGCATATGTAGAACACAAAATTTTAATAGTCGACTTATTTTAGCGTTGGTTAGAGATCATTCGGAAAACAACATTGATGAAGTGTTATCCTTTTTCCTCGTACTGTACACCTCGTAACTCGTATATTATCTACATAGGGCGAGTCTTTGACGATAGATTTTTGAGGTCGAAAGAAACACTTTTTTCTTTACTCCTTTTTTGTTTCGACCTAGATAGAGCGATATAGCCATTTTATGTTTTCATAACGAGCTATTCAACCTTTGGAAACCTGACACTTTACAAGCATCAAATATACTGTTTCAACCTTGGGAATAAACTACAGTCTCCTATGTATTATATATGTTACGGCTAAAGATAGGTGTGAACATAAACTTAGGTTTAGCTTCGGTTGGTTATTTGCTAATGTTAGTTTCTTCTATCTTTAGGCGGCTAAACTCCGAGAGACATTATTCAACTAAAAATGGAGATAATCGAGAGCAGTTCAAATGAGAAGTCACTTGAGTTCAGACTTAGACTTTGAGAAGCTCAATAAATTCAAAATTAACAAGGCGTTCACAGTAACAGAGCAATCGATGCAAATTGATTGAGAAAGCCTTTTTATTTCATCAGAAAAACAAGAAGTTTAGAATAATGAATTTTAATGAGAAGACCGAGTTGTAACTGTCAAGTAGGCCAAGAGTGAAAAAGAGGTAAAACCACATTACCTAAGTCTGATCATCAATGAGAGATCAACCAATTCAATGTGAGCTGGCCGATAACTATGATTTAAATATGAGCAGTGCATAAATCGTACAAGTTAAATGAGACGAGCAAACTTAATTCATCTGTGAAGTGCTAGAATATTATAAAGAAATGAGGAGACCAAAATTAATTATTAAAATGAGAAGAACTATCACAATTAATCTGAGAAGAGCAAGAATAGTGAAATTAATATACATTACGTTGGCCTTGAAGACTGCTATAATTTATCTATGAATACAACATTTACAGAAACGGACTGCTCAAAAGTAAGCTCGATTAGGACGTCCATCAGGAAAATAGAATATACAATTGATAAATTATGAGATGTACAAATTGAGAGTACTAAAAGGAAAACCACTAATCGTTGGTTTCGAGAAGTGTAGAAGGCTGAAAACTAACATGTATATGAATCAAGATGAATAAACGTGAGAATGTAGCAGTGAACAGTGTAGCAGTTGATCATACCAAATGAGTAGGCACGATTACCAGAGCAGGCCTTCCAGGGTAGAGCCAAGGACGAGAGCGTATTAACCAGTAACATGCTGCAAGCATGCTTACCACTGACCGTTAAACACGTTCACATCGTGTTCTGAAGGAAAACTATTAATTCTAGGGTCCACCCTGGAGAAAATGAAGATTCATTCATCTGAAACTGGTGCTACATAGCCATTTTCATGTGAGAAGATCTAAACAGCTCTGAAAATCTATCTAAATTAAAAAATATAACAAAATACATATTCCTGAGAATGCATTTAATTGATTTGTGTCGAGCGAGCGTTTCAATTAAGCGGTACTAGCAAGGATTATAAATCTGTTTGAAGATTCTGAAATATTTTGCACGTGGACTCATTTCATCATAATGAATTGAACATGAAAATGGTAGAATTAATAATTTTGAGAAGACTGTGCGTACATAACCTTGTGATGTGAACAAACTAGCACCAGAACCGACTGAGAAGATATTAATTTGATGAGATGAACTATCTATGAAAGAGGTGTTATAAATCTAAATGTGAACAATGAGCCATGAATTCCAGTTACCAAAGAGAATGATAAGAAAATGTTAGTTTTTTGCTTCTGAAAAACACTGAGAGTGGGGCTGCTGCTTCGGTCAATTAGCGCACCTCAGAATTGTGGCACTTTACGTGGCCAACGAAGCTGGTCAGGAGCTGGAGGGAGGCTTCGCTCAATTTTAATCCCACATAATAGTAATTTTTTAATACATATCAAGTTACTCGAATCATATAAAGATAGCGTTCAACTTACTTTTGGGAGTTGGGTTCTTTGAATTTATGGTATGCAATGGTCAAAATAAATAATCTGAATGTCTTGGGTGATTTTGTGTTCGAAGAAGATCGATACATCCATGATGAATTATATTCTGAAAATCATTCAATTCGATAAAATCGTTTTTGAGATTACTGACAATCAAATTTTCTTATGGATTTTCAACAGCTCGTATCTTCATTTCAACTGCGCCGAATGAGCCAAAAATAGTAAAGAGAAAAAATATTCAAATGGATCACAGGAATCCCTAGTTAAAATATATGTAGATATCTACATGTCCCAGATTCTGCATTATATAGCATTCACAGCGTCTCCCTTGTTGGGTCGCTCTGTCTACGATTTTTTTTGATTGACCAGTGAATAATGGCCCGTTAATCATAAGTGATTAATAATGTTTGATGGCTAATAACTGGATATTTTAAGATTATTATAATACACAAGGACACGAATAGATTATTACGTCATGACCCGAGGGTAAAAAAAAAAGTTCTTGTACAGCTTGAATCTTTATTTGCCTTCGAAGTTATTGAACGTCTGTCTTTTTTTTCCAGAGCCATGGAGAAATTGACGTTGCGCTCAGCAAATACAAATCGGCGATCCAGTTCCAACCGAACTCCGTCGCATTATGGAACAACATTGGTATATGTTTTCATTCTCTGCAGAAGCATATTGCGGTAAGTAGTAATATGGTTTAAAATCCTCGGACAACAATAACATCTTACCCTTATTCGAAGCTATAATAGACGACGTGAAAAGTTTTCCGCTACTCAAACAACATTCCTTTATTTACCCGCGGCTGTCGCCAAGTCCAAGTTCAATAAATCGACTCCGAGATGTATGAGTCAATTGAATTAGGGAAAAGATGGCAACTCCAAAGTTGAAAAAAAAACTAATATTAGCGAAATTCGAGTTGGGGATCGAATGTTGGGATTCCCAGAAACAGGTTAGCTTTCAAGTAATGTGAGAATGAGGAATTCGCAGTGACATTGAGATAACTTTTACTTAAAAACAGAGTTAGATGAGAAGTGCGCTGACAAGAAGTCAGGAGCTTGGACGCGCTGGTTCAAGTTCGAAAGACGTTCGTTATTCATGTAACGGCACAGCGTTTCGATGTCTCGAACGCCAGCTATTCTCTAAAGGGAAAAATAGCAAACATACCTTGGTGACCTGTTATCTAGGGTTTTAACGATAATTACAGAAAGTCATAATCCTAGTTAACAAAGTTTATTCGTTGTTCCACAACAAAGAACACAATACGCACTATCTATGACACAACTCTAAGAATTCACCGATTTACAGGGATAAACAATAAATCAGTGAAAATCACAGAGTGTAAGAGATGGAATAAAAACAGTCTACTTCACACAAATAAAAGGGTTTTTCTCGATATTATATACAAAAAGCAATGCAAAGGTGGTGAATTCACGGAATGAGTTGAGCAGAAAGAAAAGGAGATCCAATCTCAAACGCGTCACGGGTGTTACGGATTTGTTCGCCCCAGGAGAGAATCGTACTAACAGTAGGGATGGACTGGAAAGTTTGAAAAAAGAATGGCAGTTCACACCTGGGTGCTTTCTGTTACCCCTGGGTTTTCACATCAGGGGAGAATCGTACTAACAGTATTGGTAGAACGTGAATTGTAGCAGAAGATGGGTCAAGGTGGAAGCTGAGGTCCCCAGATAATAGAACGGAGTACTGTCCTATCATTGGACTGAACAAAAACCCCTCGATTTTCCGGCTTTAAGAAGAAAATGTGGAAAATCATTGTAGTACGAGATCCCGCTGCAGAATCACTACGTTCATTGCGTACATAGACAAACACACATTTTTACATACGGTTATGGATAGGAGAATACACTGATAACACCGCAGCCTGTCAAAAGTGGTCGCAAGTAATTTTAATTAAATTAATGTTAATCAATATTCCAAGAGAAATTTCGTTCACTCCGTTTTGAAATAAAATATCATCCACATCATAACAATGCATGTAAAGATTACAAAAATCCATAGCTGCCGTTGCACACTCGGCCGCAACTACCTCGCAGCCAGGTGTAAGCAGGTAACATTTCGATGTATTTCTACGTTCATGACGTACACGGATGTTTTTGATATCAAATTGAAGCTAATTTTTTTTCGAATAGGATGATGTATGGCAGCCTGTGAAAAAATGGCCGAAAGTTAGGTCTGCCATCTGTTAAAATAGCGAGATATCTGAAATAAAGTGAAAGAGATGGCTCGCAAAGCCACTTGTTAGATGAGGATGGTGGATGCCAGCCGACTTAACATTTACAAAATTATTTATTTTATAATAAAAAATAATTTATTCATCAAGTACAAATGTGATTAAATCTGAAGAATTTTTTTTCATGTTTCTTCAAAATCAGTCTCTTGAATCAAGTTATATTTTATTATATATCAGTGTATTACTTTTTCTAGTCCAAGTCCGATTGCTCGCTGCTTTCCCAATCGCAGTTGTCGCTATCGTCATCGCAATCAGAGTTTTTTTCATCATCTGAAAATGTGTTAGCTCAATTACATATAATAATACATTTTCTATTTGTATCGGAGTTGAACTTCCCAGAAATCATGTTGGTTTTAGGGCACCATCCAGAAGAAGCCAACCATTTATTCTCCGCATTAAACTTTAAACAGTGGTACTTAGTAGCATTGAGCAATATCGAATTGACGAAAATCGTCCGTAGCACCTTTTGTTTTAATGATTTCCAAACTATGATTTTTTTAATGAATTTTTCATCATTCTCTTTTGCCGCATACATCTTGTTGAACAAGATAAATCATGAACTTTGATGAGACATCATCTTTTGAAGAAAATCTTCTTTTGTTTCGATATTAATTTATTTGGACCTTATTCTTATTAGAATCTATTATATGCATTGCGCCCGAACTCTCAATATTCGTATAGCGCCCGACGAAGGGTGATTACATAAATAATATCAACAGCGTTGTGTACAACGAGCTCCAACACGTCGTTATAATATACGAATAATTCAGATGCACTGTTGATAACCCTAAGATTCCTTTCACACCACGGGTTTTTACCGTCGGGTTTTTTACCGGAAAACAACCGAATGAAAAATTATTCATCGGGTTTTATCCGTACGGTGGGCACATCAAGCTCTCGAATCTCGTGGCGATAAGCGCCGCCGAAAATGCAATCTGGTTGTTTTCCAGTGCAAAACTAAACCGGAACATGTTTGAAAGATCCCATAATATCATATTATCGGGTAAGAACCCGATGGTACGAAATGAGTCTAACTCTCTCTTACTTTATTTCGGATATCTCGCTATTCATCATCCTATTCGAAAAAAAATTAGCTTTAATTTGATATCAAAAACATCCGTGTACGTCATGAACGTAGTAATTCTGCAGTGGGATCTTAGACTATTGGGACTCGTTGATTTATGATTTGGAGGGGAACAACTTTTGAATCCCTGTAACTGCAACCCCCAAACAGGGGTGAGCACAACACCTTGATTTTGAATAGGAATGAGGGGTGTTGCCCAACCTCATGTTGAAGACATTATCGAGTGCTATCTGATCCTGAAATTTCTCTTCGAGATTTCTATCAATAACGAAATGACATGTGAAATAGTGGGCAAGTACTTACTCTAGTGATTATTTTATTAAATGTTGGAGATGCGCAATATTCTCTTCCATGCAGGAATATAAGCTGAAAAACATTCACGTACATTACTCAAGATTTCTGGTTTAACTTGACCACATTCATTAATGATCCGGTTTGCAAATCATCCAGTAACTCAGGCTGGGTAGCCTAAATCATGGATTTCAGGTGACCCCATAGAAAAGTGTCCAGTGGAACCAGATCAGGTAATTTGGGTGGCCACTCAATATTTCTCCTTCTTAAAATCTAGACGTGAGGAAATTTTCATCTAAAAACTGACGCACCAGTTGAACGAAATGAGGTAGTGCGCCATCTTGTTGGAAAATTATCGTTTGTTGGTCTTCTGAATTCCCCAATACTTGCACGATGGTTGGATAAATAGCGTTTTCCAAGATATCTAAATTAATTTGGCCAGTGAGATTACCGGGTATAAAAAAAGTAAACTAAGTAGGCACCTGACGAAATAATCATTGATTTTCATCTGACCAATACCATAGTTGTGCCGGTTCAAAATGCCGTTAAGGTGAAATGGACACTCGTTCGATAAACAGATAGCAAACATGTAGCTTTTATTAGCGTTAATCATCTCATTGACCACTTCACAGAACTGGAGTCAGCGCTCAGGATCATCCTCATTCGATTACTGAACCAATCGTAAGGATGTAATTTATGTTGTTTAAGGATTCTCATTGTTGTGCGTTGAACACCAGTTACATGGGATAATTTCCAAGTACTAAAGGTCGGATCCATTGCTACATGACCTGAGACAGCCATGCCCTCGCTTCGTCTCTTTCATGCATCCTCTTTTTGTTTTTGGCAACCAGTTGCAAAACGTAAGCAGCAGATGAATTTTTTGCAGGATTTCGTTCGTTAAATAAAACCGCTGTTGTTCGCACAGATTCTTTATTTCCGAAGAATAATTACATCATTGCCACCCTTTCTTCTAAGGAATACACCATTTCAATTGTACTAAAAATTTACAATCGCTCCCAAACACTCGTAACGTCCTCAAAAATCGATGAATATTTTGAATGAAATTCCAGGATCAGATAGTACTCGATGCAATCTTCGAAATTGGTTATCGCAACACTCTTCATCCCAATTCAAAATCAAAGGGTTATGCTCACCATCGTTAGGGGGTTGAAGTTAAGTGGATGAAAAAACCGGAAAAGTTGTTCCCCTCGAATCAGAAATTAACGGGTCTGAGCGATTTTCCACATTTCCGTACTGAAGTCGAAAAATCGAGTTGTTATATTTTCATTGGAGCACCATGTATAAATTGGGTGAAATTTTCATTTTCATAGTCGAATATTACATAAACACAAGGGCGGCTCGTCGGAGGAGGTAAGGGAGGCTAACTTATGCCTAACTGGATCGATCAAACGGGAAAAATTATTTTGCTGGCCATGTTCACTATTTTCCCATCAAACAGAATGTACTTCACGGTCTAAAACGGGGTTCCCAGATTTGAAAAATTTACCGCGTTCTATCGAGAGGCATAACAAGTCAAAAGAGCATATAGCTTCCTCTTGCATTGAAAAATAGTCTGAGAACTGGCAACTTTTCATTATATTGAAGAAATATACTTTATTGACTGATAAGAGTCCTCAAAAACTTTTAGCCTCCTCAGATCTCATGACCACGAGCCGCCACTGCATAAACAGATGATCCAATCTCAGAAAATTTGATTAAACAGGGTGTTTTCAAAGGAGAGGTTTTTTTGACCGAATAAATAAATAATAAAATAAAATGAGTCGTTTCCAAAAATTTTCGATATAAAATATCCAAAATGGCTGAGACACAACCCCTAGATGTTCGACAAAATTTCATTGAATTTCAAGTACGGCACTATGGAAGGTGACTCCAGCATCACAAAAACGAAACAGAACATAAACATATGGTTCAGTACAAAGTTCATCGGATTGGATGACTTTGAGAAATTCATAATTGTTTTATCGAGGCAGTTTCTTGAAAGTGCTTATGTTAGTTATGTTGAAAAAGTGCTATGATGTTTCTCCATTTCATCCCATTTTTACGACGATTTTTGGATTGTTGGAACAAGAAGATTGTGATGCCCATTGTGAAGAAATTCGTGAATAATTTAGACGAATTTGAGTAGTGAGATTTTGAAGGATTTTTCTATTGTTTACACTTGTATCCTAAGTCCCTTCTGTCAGTTGGTATCGAAATGAGCCATTTAATAAAATCTTGCAAGTTACTAAAAAATAATGAGACCAATTCGGCAATCCAAGTTTCCACTTTCATTACCACGTAAATATCGAACGAGCCAATATCCTAAACGAAACCACATGGTCGAATCAGGAGATAAGTTTTTTCCCACTGCTTTGCAATAATTCAGCTAACAAACGGTCTACTGTCGTATTAGGATCTATTTCAGTAATCATTTTCAAATTTTTTTTTTGAAAAATGTCATTTTTAAAATTTTATAAAGGTGATTTTCGGTGAAACGCTTCATTTTGACCAGTTCTACCTTCTGTTGAAAGAAAATCCTCACCTTCAAATACACCCTGTATACTCAGAAGAAAAATACCTCTTCAACAACATATCACACGACCCATCCTCCCCATTCAAATTTAAGGTGTTGACGTTGCTGAGCACAGTAATGAAATGATATAATTAATGGTGGTTTTTATGTAAAAAATGTTACGCTCGAGAACAAAATTAATTGGTTCGAGAGATTTTTTAAAATCTTTAAAATACTCCGGCTTAATATTCAATGTATAACCCTGCGTACATTTTACATTTCGTCTCTAACCATCTTAGCGACCTCTTCCTTGTTGGTATTTTTGAAAATTCAAAATAATTCAGATGAAATTTATTCCAAAATTCGATGCTGCATAGAAGGCATCCCATACCTTATACTTACTTGATGTAACAGAATTTCATAATATTTTTAGTCGGGAAAATCATAAATTTCAAAAGAGCGAGCTGTAATATTGCTTCAATTCAGCTAAGTAATTGGGGAATCTGACGGGATAAGTTTGGAAACGGGAAAACGCCCGAAATTTCCGATTTCAGTTCCAACACAATGGGGCAATCAGGAAATTGCCATTTTTTCAATATCTGCAATACAGAACGAACTATCTAAATTTGCCGTAACCAAATCACTACGGGAAAAAAATCCATACATATACGAGAATATGCCGAGAGACCTCCAATAAAAAAATGGAATTTCATTATCTGTCATTCAATCGTACATTTTTCATCTAGGCTGTTTCTCATTCGACTGGAACTGCATAATATTACATCTAGATCACAGTCAGTTTTTCAGACTGGAAAAATCATGAATGAGAGTGTTCAGAATGCGGAAAAAAGTAACTCAGGCGGAAATTAATAAATTCCATATTTATCTCAATCTTCATAGTCTTCCGAAGTGACGGAATTTTGGATGTTCAAGTTAAGCTTTCTGGGAAGAAATTAGCAGAGCTCGATATGTCCGTGAAGTTAGCCTATTTATTCGAAAATTAAGATAATTTTTAATAACTATTTGTCACACCAAAATTTGCAATTGTACAGGGTGTCCGAGTTAAAGTGTCCCTATAACTTATTGTGGAAATTTAAGAAGCTAAAAGAAAAAGTTGAATACAAAATTTGTCCGTAATCGATTGACCTTCTATTTTTTATAACCCACCTTAATACAGGTGCTCCGTTTTTTCCCTGTTGGTATCAACTTTCTTATTTTAAATGAAACACACTTTATATTATTGCACTCTTGAATTCCTGGACAAACTTTAAGGTAACTTTAGTATAACAACCATGGTCAATGACAATAGCTGGGCAGAATTTGGTTTTGATACACTAATTAGAAAACTAGTATCAGCTATTTTAGTAAGCACCTACAGCTGTCGAAATTTTAGGAAAAAGTCGAATATCTCAGAATCGGTGCTATATAGGACCATGGTTATCATACCAAAGTAACCTTAAAATTGGACAAGGAATACAAAAATGCAATAATATACAGGGTGTTCTATTTGAAATAAGAAAGTTGATACCAACAGGGAAAAAAACGGAGCATCCTGTAAAGGTGGGTTGTAAAAAAAAAGTTCAAGCGATTGCAGACAAGTTTTGTATTCAACTTTTTCTTCTAGCTCCTTTAGTTTCCACAATAAGGTATAGGGACAATTTAACTCGGACACCCTGTACCTCAAAAATAGTAGATGGAAAGCATCGCATTTAGCCTGGGTATTAACTTCATGGGCACCCACTGTTCTATTTTTCGCGAAAAATGAAGAACAGTTGGAACGTCAATCGTTAGTAACTATTTTTAACACAAAATTTTTTGTCTGTAACCCATATTTTAGAGAACTCTCCGTCTTTTTTTTGCTTCCAACAGCACTTCGTTAGTAACTATTTGTAACGCCAAAATTTTCGTTTGTGGCATTACCTATAGCGGAATAATGGCACCCCTAAATGCGAAGTTATAGCTCTCACTTTTTCGAAAATGAGGATCATTTTTTTTGTATTCCTTAGTAACTTGTTAGTAACTATCTGCAACACAAAAATTTTCGTTTGCAACCTTACCTATGATGGAGAAATAACACCCCCAGCATGCGAACAATACCCACCATTTCGAAAATGAATATTTTTTTTTTCATTTGTTAGTAACTAGCAAGTAACTATTCGTGACAGCAAATTTTTGTTTGTACCTCGAGGATGGTGATCGGGTCCCAGACAAGAAATTTCATGAAAAAAAACTAAAAACAATACAGAAATTTGTGTAATAAATATGTAGTTAGAGATGAGGTATTTCTCGGAAGCAATAAATTAATACAGAATTTCACAAAATGTGTATGTGTTGATATTGCACTTTAAGGGTGCAAGGTTTTCAACAGAAGGTAGAACTGGTCAAAATGAAGCGTTTCACCCATAGACTTATTAAACACATGGACGCGCCCTTCCAAAGAGTTTCAATAGCCACGAGTGCGGCCAACATAAGCGAAGAGAGAGATGGAGCTAGTATGGGCAAGAAAACGTTCCTTAGAACGGCTTAGCGCTAAGCGCATAAAATTTATTTCGATTTTTTTATATTCAGGGAAAATTCTAAATGAAATTTGCTTGGAAATATTTCGATAATTGATTAGGAACATAATTCTTTTAATTTAGGTATTAATTTCCGAGCTATATACCTATATTGGCTTGCGTTAGAGATAAGCAAGTACCTATAATTGAATTAAAAAAAAATGAACGAATACGAGTATCATTTAGATTGCGTTTTATAATCCAATTGAAACTGCTTTCGGCAACTATTCCTCGGAAAATACAACAGATAAGTTCATGAAAAGTTTGTGAATGAATTGATTTGAATAAAAACAGTTTTTCAGTTAACATAATATTCTGAATCTTTGTTGGTTCAATATCTGAAACAATATATTAAGTGTGTAATATCACTTTTGACTAAAGATAAGTTCCCCATGATGATATTTCTTTCACATCGCTTCACATTTTGAGATTGGATGAAAATAATGAAAAAATCATAATTATTAGCAACTCAATTTATTTTTCTTATTCATCAATATTGATCAAAAGGTTGAAAAATAGACATTACAATCGGCATATAATGTAATTCTTCAACTAAGGATAATTTTCAGAAAGCATATTTATATTTTGTCCCAATGGAAAAGCTCGTATTTTGGGCATTCATTTCTTCTTCTAAACTCAAGTGCTTCTTGAGTATTGTTACAATATTTGCTCCGTATCGTTGCAACTTTTTTTTGAAATCACCTTTTTCGGCCTTTTCCTATTATGATATAATAATCAGGGCAAATTCACATTACTTTGTTGGAGCGGAGGAAGGCAAGGATTAGTCGATAAGTTACCTCAACAGAATTTGAGCATCCATCAGCTAGGTCAGACCAACTCAGTTTTGAAGCAAATTCATACTTGCTTGTGCAAAGTAGGTGAGTTAATTGAAATTTAAATGAATATGTATATATGCTTAGGAGACCACCGCTGATAGCAAATGAAAATTTGAAACCGTTTTTCAAGAAGGTATAGAACGATCAATCAACTACGGATAATGGGAGCATGAAAATGAATGCCATTAAGTATTTCAACAAACATCATTGTAGTATTACGTTAGTTATACATGATACATGTAACTTAGTTGACTAAGTTACATGTATCAGCCTCTCTCCATGATTTCAGAAAAAGTTTTCAGCATTTTAACCTTCTTTTTCACATTTTTGTATTTGATGTGAATGCTATTTATATATGATTTCTTTTACTTGCGGGATATACCTGTGTTATATCTGTAATCAGTAAAGGAACAAATTTAGATTTGATATTCATTTAGGTATCAGATTTTGGTTTTGTTCACTGCAACATTGTTCGAGAATTTTTTTACAATCAAATGCACCATGAAATTGAAAACCAATGCGACAGTTTCTTTTTTCAACATCAACTATCCGTAAAAATGGGATTTTCAATCTGTTTCTGGAGAATGATGACCAAATATCACTGCCTTTAATGCCTTTTCATTCAGATTCAAGTCCTATCTTTTCACAGCCATAATCCAGTTATTCCTCATGACCTCGTTTTTCGGAAATCTAGATGAGAAAAGAAATGACAAACATTTATTGATTTGAAATGAATAATTCAACTATGATAATTATAATAAATCGAACAATACATTTGAAGGTACTTTACCAGTTAAATTTCACTTTATCTGCCTTTTCAACTCATTTCGTACTATTAATTGCACTCTACGAGGACACTTTTCTTACTTTCATAATAGGAGAAGAATACAACATTCAAAGTTTATCTAAAATTTATGAGAAAACTCTGAAAATTTCGATAAATAAAAAGTGCAAACGAATGTTTTGCCCATACTAGCTCTATCTTATTACGGCCGCACCCCCCCTCTCTCTCTACGCCGTGTCCATGTGTTTAATATGTCTATGGTTTCACCAAATATAACCTATACAAAACTTTCAAGATGACAAGGTTGAAAAAAACATTGAAAATGATTACTGAAATAGATTCTAATACGGCCCTAGACCGTTTGTTAGGTGAATTATCGCAAAGCAGTGGGAAAAAACCTATCTCCTGCTTCGTTTCGTTTCGTTTAGGATAATGGCTTGTTCGATATTTACGTAGTAATTAAAATGGAAACTTAGGACTGCCGAATTGTTCTCATTATTTTTTAGTAACTTACACGATTTTATGTTTTGGCTCATTTCGATACCAACTGACAGAAGAGACTTAGGACAAAAGTGTAAAAAATAGAATAATACCTACTTCAAAATCTCACCAATAAAATTCGTCTAAATTATTCACGAATTTTTTCACAATGGGCATCACAATCTTCTTGTTCGGACATTCCAACAATCGTCGAAAATGGGATGAAATGTGGAAACATTATAGTACTTTTTCAACATAACTAACATAAGCACTTTCAAGAAACTGCCTGGATTTTCAAACATTTTTTTTTTCAACCTAAATTGCACGATACAACAATTATGATTCTCTCAAAAGTGGCCTGATGCATCTAATCCGATGAATTTGGTACTGAACCATTGATTGTCCAGCCATATGTTTATGTTTTGTTTCGTTTCTGCGATGTTGGAGTCACCTTCCATGGTCCCGTACTTGAAATTCAATTAAACAAACACCAAGAAAATTCTCCAGGTGTCATCCCATTATATCTTAGGTTACGAACAAAATTTTTATGTTATAAATAGTTACTGAATTTCATTTCTCTATGCTCACTGAGTGAGCTCCTAGAGTAACATTGTGATTTTTCTTCATTTTTCTTGAGGTGAAAACTAAAATTTTGGACAAATTGTTACCAATGAGTGACTGAATAATTCAAAAAATTATTTCCATTTTCGAAAAAATGGGTGCTAACTTCACAGACACGTCAAACTCTGTCAACTTGGTGAAAAACATAATTGTTGATGTTCCTTAGGAACTGTCCTAATTCTTTGAACACTCATCATTTCTTGTATAAAATTATTCAACTAAGTTTCCACACTTCCTATTTCCTTCTAGTCGATGAGCTGTCTGAAACGAGCTCTTTGGATGGCACCTTTGAACTGGAAAATTTTGTTCAACCTTGGCCTAGTTCACCTGTCCATTCATCAACAAGCTTCTGCCTTCAACTTCTTATGTGCGGCTGTGAACCTAAGACCAGATGCTGCAGGAGTTTTCAACGCCTTAGGATGTAAGTGTTTCTCAAATTCAAAGTACATATGTATCAGATTGTTAATAATTTTTTTTTACTTCAAATGGTTAAATTTTCTTCAAAAATTGCTACTATCAGCATTAGGATTTGATCATCAACTCTATAAATATATTCTTTTGATACAAAGCATTACAATCTTTAACAGCAAACAATAATTATATCATGTGTATGAGATGCAGTTTAAGCAGAGGTTAGCGAAAGCGGGGTGCCATATAATTTGGTGTATGATACAAGATCTTAGGGAAAAACCTCAATAAAAAATCCCTTTCTCGCCGTGAGGGTAGTGGATTGTAATTGTTCACGAAATAAGCTGAAATATTCCATATTGAAGGGCATCTCGCACTGCAAAAATTGATTCTTTCTCCAACAAAAAGGAAAATCCAGAAAGCTTTCTCCTAGATACCAGAAACTTTTATCCGAAATAGAGAGAAAACAAAAGCAGAAAAGGGTGGAATAATGAAATTAGATTCAATATGTCAGATGGACCTAAAATTGACAACCCAATTCAAAGAAGATTCCTAAACTGCATGTATAGCTCTAAAACCATCCTGAAATTTATAAATCGGACAATGATTAACCAGATGATTTATGATTTCTTCTTGTTCCCCGCATTCACAACTAGGGCTTTCAACTGAATTCCACCTGAAAAGCATACTATTGCAACGTTCGTGACGTAACGTACGATTCAGAATACACCATATTTTCCTGGGAAGATCAAAACCAGGAACTCTATTCGAGGGATCACTAACTAATTCTTTATTGAAAATATTGCACCTATTCCATTCATACTGCCAAAGGTCTTTGTCCTTTATATTCGAATTAAGAAAAGAGTTGGACAATAAAGGTTTATGCGACTTCAGTCTTGGAATGGTATTTTCGGGAATATAGGATAGAATTGGGAACGAGTCGGGATAGGATTGGAATTTATTCCAGGAATTTATAACCGCAGTCTGTCTACGAATATAAGGCGGTACAATGTTTAAAAGAACTGGTAACCATTGAATAGATGAAGATCTAATAGTTCCAGTTATAGTTCTCATGGAAAGATTCAGCTGTGCATCTATTTTTTGCACATATGAGCACTATTAACCCAAACGGGGCAACAATATTCAGCAGACAAAAAAACCAAAGCTAGGACTGCTGTTCGAAGAATGGTTGCATCAGCGCTCCATGAAGTACCAGCTAGTTTATGCAGGATATTATCCTAGTTCTTAACTTCAGACGCAAATTTTCGAAATGGGCTTTGAAATTTAGCGAGGAATTCAGCATAACTCCTAGATATTTCGGATTGAAGTTATGTTTTATGAACGAAATTCCTATAGGTAGAGTAGGTACCTATAGGTTATGGAACAGTGGACGCTGGATGAATATATACGATATATTCATCTTCCGAATTATTTATTTATTTATTTATTTATTTATTTTAACGGACATGCCAATTTACGAATTATTATCATTATTACCATCAATTACAAACAGCGAAGCCAATTTTCCAATAAGATATACAATATTTCAAAAATTAACAAGAAAACAAACAAAAAATGTTGAAATCTACAAAAAAAAACATTATAGGAAAAGCAACAAGAACAGTTGACAAGTTCAAATAGCTTCAAAATATCTTTTAAGACTAAAAATAGATATCTGAAAAAGATCAATCTCCGATGCATTTGCCCCTTTTATCGCTCGTGCAATCGGATTATTCATGGCAGAATTATAACAGAATCACATGGAAATTCCGTTTCTTGCAGTGACGGCTCCTGCCCTTCAGGTTCAGAATGTTATTTCAACATTCCTCCTTCTACACTAACATCATCTGGTGACAGGATGAAAAGTTTGTTTCAAGTTACTAAATACTCCACTTGATTCAACAATAGTCATAAAAAAAATAGGATTGGTAATTCGAAAGGTTTTCGATGATATATCGAATTTGGGTCACCCTGTATACTTAACATTTTCTCACATAAAAACAATCGCAATTTAAAATGGTAATCGACCTGTCCGAGAATACTTACAAAATAAAATGTTCTTGATTAACTGAGTTTATTTTATTTGCTTATTTGCGTTTCTACACGCAAGTAATTACTATGAATTGCAACTTTCTAGTCCGATAGAAGAAAGGGAACTTACGAATTTCAAACTGTTTGGCTGATTTACTGCCAAATATTCATTCTCTGTATATTAGTCTCATTAATTTACACTTAACAGTATTGGAATTATGGGGATTCCAAAAATATTTCACTTTCTTGGAATCGTTGATGGGTAAGTTTTATTATAAAGAAATTTCACTAATCAAACCCTAGTTTAAGTGAATTCCATCGGGTATTGATTTTTGATCATATTTGAAATTTTATTCGTCAACAAAAACTATTTCTCGGAATAAGTCGTCGGCATAATTATAAAATATGACAATTTATAATCAACGCACCAACTCAGAGTGTTCTAGTTACAAATTATAATAGCTGACAAATATTTATAGTCTACTGAACATAAAGGTTAGGTTATACTCGAATCAGTGATCAATAATGGAGGAGTTCCCTACATCTTGGCCAACCTAGAAAAAGGTCTACCAACGGGGAATAATTGCTTCCTAACGAAACCTACTTCATTCATTCCGCAATGATCAAATATATTTATGAAATTCTACCGAGCTTTCTAGAGTTTACTGTTAAAGAGAAAAAAAGATTTTCATAACCTCGATTGCTGATTAGTTGAAATTTATGTTGGTGTTACTACTTCTTGTGACAACTGACATGTTCCGTTGGCAATTGTCAAGAAGGAAAAAGTAATCTGTTAGGTTAGGTTAGGTTAGGTTATATCATAGGGTACTCTAACAATTTGTCAAAATCAGCTGATTGTTCGTTACCGTGGGGCACACAAAGCTTTTTATTATCACCATATAGAGACATTTTTGAAAAAGCTATAGTCTTAACACTCTAATCTAACGTCGGGAATAACATTTTTTCCAAAAACATGCACAAAACACAATACTCGACCAAAACAGCACGCGAATCAATGGAGGGAAAAGCTAGTGTGCCCCACGGCAACGAACGCTTAGCTGGATTTTGACAAATCGTTAGAGTTCTCTATAGACATAATAGTATTATTAAGTCTAAGGTTCAAGCAAAGATTATGCAAATAACCAAAACTTTGCACATAGCATAACCATAAATGGCGTAAATGGTCACAGATTACTCTTTTACTTCTTTCTTCTTTATCTGTAAAAATGACATTTGCCAATGAAATATGTCAATTGTCACAAGAAGTAGTGACCAACATAAATTTCAACCAATCAGCAATCGAGGTTATGAAAATCTTTTTTCTTTTCAACAGTAAACTCTGGAAAGCTCGGTAGAATTTCATAAATATATTTGATCATTGCGGAAAGAATGAAGTAGATTTCGTTAGAAAGCAATCATTCCCCGTTGGTAGACCTTTTTCCAGGTTGGCCAACATGTGGGGAACTCCTCCATTCATTCCACCATATTCTACGATCGAAAATATTGTAACCAGTCCGGCCCTTGCGGTCGGACCTTTCGAGAACCAGAGCGGTGGAGAGCTTCCAGAAAGGTTCGCGAAGGTACCTGAATGTTTCCGGCGCCTATATAAGCCCAGCGGAGGAGCAGGTAGACAAGTACAAGTACAAGTACAGTAACAGTGCAAGCGACGAGTGGAAATAAATAGTTGTGTCATAGTTAGTTTGTGAGTTATAAATGTATTAAGTGTAAATAAATAATTTTAATAAGTTGGACGTTTTAATTAAGCGAAGAAAACGTTACATTGGTGTCAAGTGTGCGGTTCAACATCGCTCGAATTAAATAAATAATTTTGGATATTTGGAGTTCATGCCAGTGACCACAAGACTGCAGAACACGATGGAGACTCAAGCGGTAATGGACTTTTTGAGAAAATTAATTCGATAAAGTGGACGAGAGATTCGATATAGTGAGTGGAAAATTTGACGAAGTTGATGAAAAGTTGATAGATTCCTCGAAAAGAATGTCAAACAGAACAGATATTTTGGCTTCAACACCCTACAGCACAGCGAAAGCGGAAAATGACGGCGAAGGTAGTAGAATGAAGATCAAGCCTCCAACTTTTGATGGAAAAATACCCTGGTCGACATATCAGAAACAGTTTGAAGCTGCTGCGCTGGCGAACAATTGGAACGATAACGAAAAAGCCACGGCATTAATAATAGCTCTACGAGGAGAGGCACTTAACATTCTGCAAACGATTCCGGAGGGTCAACAAGCCTGTTACGAAGTTCTTACATCGAAACTTCAGATGAGATATGGTGATGCTCATTTACAACAAGTATACCATGCACAAATAAAGAATCGAGTGCAGAAAACAGGGGAAAATCTCCAAGAGTTTGAAGCTGATGTGGCGAGATTAGTCAGGCTGGCTTATCCATCTGCTCCAGATAGCTTCCTGGAACAGCTATCAATCCAGACATTCGTGGACGGGATAAAGGATAGCGAAATACAACAAGCCCTGAGACTGGCCCGCCCTGGAACCATAGATGATGCCTTAGCCCAGGCTTTGGAAATAGAGGCAGCGAAGCAAGCGTCGCATAGAGGACACCTTCGTGTAAGACAAGTCCAAGAAACAGACCGATCTATTGAGGACATTGTCAGAGAAGAAATCCGCAGAATATCACAAACTAGGAAAAAGGATACTGTGTGCTGGAACTGCAACAAAAGTGGGCATTTCAAGCGAAACTGTCCAGAATTGGAAAAAGAGTCGCAGCAGGGAAACTAAAAGGGCCAAAAGGGGTCGGTGATAAGGGGCATAAATCGACCCAAGCCAAAAATGCCCCCGAAGTGATAATCCGAGGAATAATGTCTAAGGATTTATCAAGCATAGTTATCCCTGGAAAGATAAATGATCGAAATGTGAAAATACTGGTAGACACTGGCTCGACCAAAACCATTGTGCGTCCAGAAATTGCTGAAGGATTGGAGATTCGCCCAGTTAGGATCAAACTTCGAACTGCGTCTGGACAAGAAATACCGACTTATGGATCGATCGTCTCCACTATTGAATTAGGAAACACATCAGTTAGCCACGAAGTTCTGGTAGCTGGAATCACGGAAGAAGTTATTCTGGGATTGGACCTTGTTAAGAAGCTTGGATGCCAATTGGATATGAAGAGTGAAGTACTTCGGCTAGGAAGTGAAGAGATTCCATTCAATGATGTGGAGGACAAGATATATCGGATTCGACTGACCGAGGACATCACGTTGCCAGGGCGAATTGAAGGCATAGTGACTGGTAGATGTGACGATGTAACGAGGAGTGGCTGCGTGAGAGTAATTGAGCCCTCTGACGATACAACCTTAGCTAAAGGACTACTACTTGGAAAGACCTTGGTAAGGGTAAGAGACAGCATTCCCATCCGATTGCTAAATGTCAACATGTTTCCAGTCACCCTGAAGAAGGATACCTTGATTGGACGTGGTGTACCTGTGTACCATATTTCGGGTGGGATAAGTACTGCAGAAGTCTCAAAATCGCAAAGCAATTCTGAAGAACTGGTGTCCCTCCTCACTTCAAAATGTCAAGAGCTCGACCGATACCAACTACTCGAAGTGAGAAAATTGGTTCAAACGTTCTCCGACGTTTTTGCTACGGACGGAAAAGCAGGGAAGACTGATGTTGTGCAGCATAAAATCAATACTGGTGATGCACAACCTATCCGACAGCATCCTAGACGTCTTCCTCTGGCAAAAAGGGAGGAAGCTGAAAGGATTATTGAAGACATGGCGAGAGAAGGTGTAATCGAACCGTCAGATAGCCCCTGGACATCGCCCGTAGTATTAGTGAAGAAGAAGGATGGAACCACTAGATTCTGCGTAGACTACAGGCAGCTCAATCAGGCGACGAAAAAGGACAGCTATCCCTTACCGAGAATTGACGATACCCTGGACACACTCTCGGGATCACGTTGGTTTTCCACTTTGGATCTGAAGAGTGGATATTGGCAGGTTGGCTTGGATCCAAAAGACAAAGAAAAGACTGCCTTCAGTATTGGAACGGGTCTGTGGCAGTTTAAAGTTATGCCTTTCGGTCTATGCAATGCTCCTGCCACATTTGAACGTCTGATGGAGACAATATTGAGAGGGCTCTCCTGGAAAACTTGTCTGGTGTATCTGGATGATGTGATAGTAGTGGGAAAATCATTTCAAGATCACTTACGCAACCTATCCGAGGTTTTCCAGCGACTTCGTGATGCCAACTTAAAGCTAAGTCCTAAAAAATGTAATCTGTTTCGAACAGAAGTGAAATATTTAGGACACGTAGTTTCACGTAGAGGTGTCAAGGTTAATCCGGATAAGATCAAGGCACTGCAGGAATGGCCTATACCGAAAGACAAGAGTGAGTTGCGGAGTTTCTTAGGCCTTTGCACTTATTATAGAAGATTTGTATTTGGTTTTGCCAACGTTGCCAAGCCGCTGACGAAATTGATGGAAGATGGACAGGAGTACATATGGTCCGATGATTGCACTGAAGCCTTCGAACGATTGAAAAAGGCTCTGGTCACAGCTCCAGTTCTGAGTTACGCAAGGGCTGAAGGTAAATTTGTGCTCGACACCGACGCCAGTAATACAGCCATTGGCGGCGTTCTATCGCAAGTCCAGGATGGACAGGAAAGAGTCATCGGGTACTTCAGCAAGGTGTTGTCCAAACCAGAACGGAATTATTGCGTGACCAGGAGAGAACTTTTAGTAGTCATCAAGTCCGTAGAACATTTCTACAAATATTTGTACGGTAGGAAATTCTTACTAAGAACGGACCATGCTGCTTTGAAATGGCTCCTGAGTTTTAAGAACCCGGAAGGACAAGTGGCTAGATGGATTGAGAGGCTGCAAGAGTATGACTTTGACACTGAACACAGAGCGGGGACTAGCCATCGCAATGCAGACGCGTTATCAAGAAGACCTTGTCCCGAGAATTGCAGCCATTGTTCGCGTCTGGAAGAAAAGATTGATTTGAGGCGGACCACCATAATCGAAGACGACTGGCTACCTGAAGAAATTCAAAGAGCACAAGAGGAAGATAACGACTTGAAAGTAATCCTGTGTTGGAAGAAGAGCGGTAGACGACCTACTTGGGAAGAAGTATCCAGACTGAGCCAGAATATAAAGTCGTATTGGGCACAATGGGAAACTCTGAAGATTGATGGAGGTCTTCTGAAACGTTGTTGGGAAAATGAAGATGGAACTGAGCAGAGACTTCAGTTGATTGTGCCGAAGAGCCGTGTGACAGACATTCTGACCAGACTACATAACGGAACTTCAGGTGGACATTTCGGGATAGCCAAGACATTGGAAAAAGTCAGGCAGCGATTCTATTGGCCAAATTGTAAGAGGGACGTTAAAGATTGGTGTAGAAGATGCAAGGTTTGCGCTGCTGCTAACGGACCTAATGGTAGAGGAAAAGCACCAATGAAGCAATATAAAGTCGGATCTCCCATGGAACGAGTAGCTATCGACATCGCTGGCCCCTTTCCCGAAACAGACCATGGAAACAAGTACATTTTGGTAGCGATGGACTATTTCACGAAATGGGTGGAAGCCTACGGTATTCCTAATCAAGAGGCAAGTACGGTAGCTGATAAATTGGTCAGAGAATTCTTCTGCAGATTTGGAATACCTCTGGAGCTGCATTGTGATCAAGGCCGAAATTTTGAGTCGAAGTTATTCCAAGAAGTATGCAGCAAATTGGGGATTCATAAAACAAGGACTACACCTCTTCATCCACAATCAGACGGCATGGTCGAACGAATGAATCGGACCATGGGAAAACATCTAGCCAAAGTAGTGTCTGATCACCAGCGGGATTGGGATGAATATTTACATCTATTCACCATGGCATATAGATCTTCGGTTCAAGAATCTACCAAGGAAACTCCATCCAGTATAATGTTCGGCCGAGAAATAAGGCTGCCTTGCGACTTAGAGTTTGGATGTAAGCCTGGAGAAGACGTAGCTGGGGAGGACTACGTTAGTAAATTAAGGAACAAGCTGGATTACATTCATGACAAGGTACGCAATCAAATGCAGCAAGCAAGTGACCGAATGAAAATGCGCTACGACATCAAGGCTATTGAAGGTGGATTCACCACTGGAGATCTGGTGTGGCTACATAATCCACAAAGGAGGAAAGGTTTTTCACCAAAGCTGCAGAGACAGTGGGAGGGACCGTATGAAATAATCAAGAGGATAAATGACGTAGTTTACCGGATAAGGAAGCTCCCCAGAGGAAAACCAAAGGTTGTTCATTTCAACCGATTAGCCCCGTACGCGCAGGACAAAGAAGAGGTACGTCTTGTGGAAGCCCCGATGCAAGGTAGCAGCGATTACCAGAAGTTTATGGATTGTTATGGTGAGACACGCGTTGCACGGTTCGGCGTTACAGAGGAAGTACATCAAGATCTCTTTACCGTGTCTGAGGAATACTCTCTCGCTCATTGCGTAGCGGAGGACCTTCGTATGAGCAAAGGAATAGCCAGAGTATTCAGAAATAAATTTGGACGTCAGGAACAACTATTGCGACAGCAGCCAAGAATCGGGAAAGTTTTGAAATTGAAGGCTGAAGGTCGGTTCATTTATTACTTAGTCACAAAGCAACATTCCTATCAGAAGCCAACCTATCAGAATCTATGGACGGCACTGCATAGCTTGAAAGAAGACCTTTAACGCTTTGGGGTTAGGAAATTAGCTGTTCCCAAGCTCGGTTGTGGATTGGACCAGCTAAATTGGCGAGTTGTGCGAAGCATGCTGGAGGTGGTATTTCAGGGGACTGGTATACGGATCCTGGTGTGCAGTTTCAACCCAAAGCAGGCCAGGGAGCCTGGAAAAACTGTGGAGTGCTACTTCCATCAGAATGGCTACTGTAGGAATGGTGATGAGTGCAAGTTTCGCCACGGACCTCGGAGGAATTCACTAAATCTGTTCTGGGACAGAACAGGCTTAAGGAGGGGACAGTGTAACCAGTCCGGCCCTTGCGGTCGGACCTTTCGAGAACCAGAGCGGTCGAGAGCTTCCAGAAAGGTTCGCGAAGGTACCTGAATGTTTCCGGCGGTATAAGCCCAGCGGAGGAGCAGGTAGACAAGTACAAGTACAGTAACAGTGCAAGCGACGAGTGGAAATAAATAGTTGTGTCATAGTTAGTTTGTGAGTTATAAATGTATTAAGTGTAAATAAATAATTTTAATAAGTTGGACGTTTTAATTAAGCGAAGAAAACGTTACAATATTGAGGCAGTTTCAAATAATTATATTCGAAATTGTTTCCGGTCGGAGCTACAGCAAAAAAAAAATTTATCAATGGATGGATTCTTTTCATTTTCCTACTACAACATCAAGAAACTTGATATCTGGTTTGACTCTTGCTATTTATAGGAGCCCAAAACTATCAATCCTTATGGGGAAGTAGTACAAACGATTCGAGATCAAGACGACCGACATTGATTGCTTAACCTGTGTGTTGCAGTTTTTTTGTCAGTGTTCCACCTCATTTGCTGCTTAGTTAAATTCAAGGATACAGAAATGCGAGAAGCAACCAATATCTGAGGACAGTATTTGTGAGATTTCATTCTTCTGAATTTTCACATTTTCGATATCACTTTTATTTACTTAGGTAATTATTGTGTAATATCGAATAGAATGGAAAAATTTTGCCCCTATTTTTGATATTTTGTCTAAAAATTCAACTTTTAAAAAACTCCCTACACTTTTCATGAAGATGTGACAAAATGATGAAGCATGTCATACCAAAAATATTTTATTTTGGCAATAAAAATATATTGCTACAGCAACTAGACAGGGTTATAAAACACAGATCTGCAGAGAGGTACGTCATACCAAAATGCTCAATTTGTTTTATGATTTAGATGATATAAAACTGGTTCTTACAGACAAAGGCAATTAAAAATAAAATTTCCTGTAAAAACAGAGTCTCCTGAAATTGAGTTATTCAGATATCAAGCTTTAACAAATTCCAATAGGAATCACACTATAAATCGAAAATATCCTACCGAACATTTCACTGGATATTATTATAAAAATTCGATTCCCTCAGGAGGGTAGAGAAATCTACATTAACATTAGGTACAGTAATTTGCCAACTGGATATCAATCTTCCAGCGACCTCTAGTATCTTCCTCAGGACTATAATACCATTCACGGTGAACGCACTGAGAGTTCCAATATTATTCACTACCGCATTGAATAAATACACTATGGTGTCCCAGTTATCAACAGCGACGGCGTACAATCTGGATGCTACCTCAGCCTTCAGTCTGATGAAACTTTCCGCCAGTTTCAATATTTCAACTTGCGGTTTGATAATGCTGGATGGAGAGAAGGTACCACCACTTTCCAAAGAAACTCCAACATTGGAAGAAGAGGCTATTGGATATGCTGGGGCCTTGAGAGATGGGAGTAAATCAGGTTGTCCGTACATTACTGGTGGAGGTAGATAATTGGAGGTTAGCTGGTCAGGTCGACCAACAAAATTGACATCGTCGTTTATTATCATATCCCATATATTACCCTCAACTGTTTGTGAATGGGCCGCACGGAGCGTGAGCATCAGAATCTGGAAGGAAATTAAAATGAGTTTGCAGAAATTATTTGGGTGCAAAGGGGAATTCTCCCCAATTTGGGTAATCACTGCATATGCAAGTTTAAACTGAATAATTATGTGTTTTATTCATGAATTCTTCAAATTCACCTCGGAAACTATTCAAAACCAACCTTCAAATATGGGGTTTTAAAATTAAAATCGCTTTGTTTCAAGTTCACGATGGCAACAGCGCCTACTAGAAAATAAAAAGAACAATGGCTTGTTTATGAAATAACAGCTCTTAATTTACAGCCATCATAAGGCGCGTACTCACTGGCGAGCCTCAACAGCAACTGGCCATAAAAATCCCATAAAATTTAACGACCTTCCTCGTTCGTCGCAGACTTCATAGACAGCCATCTTTGTCTATCTCATCAAGATAACGTATTTGTTTTCCTTTATTATCAACGCATATTTCAGTCGACGTTGCCAGCTTGTACAATTGACACAAGACGCTTTAAATTTTAAATACCCATTTTTATTCTTCATTTTTAGGTACTTTTTTTTTGGGGAAACGGTTGAAATGGTTATTTCAAAATGTGACGTTTCAAGGATATTTCATAAAAAATACATCATTTTTATCAGAAGGAGTATTCCCAATTTTGATAACATATTTGGTTTGGTATGTTTTTTTTTTTTGGGAAACCGGATTTCGTTTAATTTTTCTGTGATCATTCTTTGTTTGACAAGATATTCTTGAAGGTATCGATTAAAATTCAAAAGAGGTATTGAAACACTTTATGATAGATCTAATTTGATGTCATCTACACCCGAAATTAGAAGTAATGAAATTGACTTAAAATTTCTTAGGGATAATCAATACGTGACAGATTTTAATGAATAAACAATATTAAATTCAGAAAGAAAAATGTCTAACCAAAACCATAATAATGATTAGGGACAACCAACAAACCGTCAAGAACAACCAAATTTATTGAACGTAATTTCTTATGTTAATGGTAATCAGAAAAAATAAAAAGAATCGGTTCCAAATTCAACATAAGAATTGTTTTTATAATACAAAATGAATTCAAATCTAGATTAACAAAAACGAAACCTTTGAATGAAAAATAAAAATCAAAAAAATTTTATTCAAATTATTCCGTAGAAATAAGAAAACGAGAACATAAAAATAATATCAAAAATAGACAAATTAATTGATCACAGATCGCAGATCGAGTTTGTTCTAATACAAGAGACCACATGATGGATGAAAATAACACTAAACTTTTAATGACAGAACCGGATAATTATACACGAAAGATTAAAGAGTCTAAAGTATTTTGTTGGATTAAAATAATAACTTGGCCAATGGTTCGGTAGGAATAGATCATATTTGGATTAATTCAATGAAAAGGAATTATCATACGGTAATTTAATTAAATGGATCAACGTTTCTATGCATTGTCTGTTTCTATGTATTTACAATTAATGTCAAATAAAAGCTACAATGGATGAGTTCAAGGAACGTTTGCCAACCTTGTAAATAATAATAGAAATAACTCTTTCGATGGGAACGTATTTTTTTTAATTATATTTTTGCCTTTCGGCTGCTTTCATCATTTTAAAATCCTTGGAATGTCCAAGGCTCTCAAATGCAAGTGATATAAAAGAAAATTTATATTGAATTTTCAAGGTGAGTTTTGACATTATGTAGGCTTTTTTTTCGTGTTTAACACTGTTTGTATCCGAAATGTACAGGGTTTTTATGTGAAGTAAACTTGTTTCAGTATTTTCCTGCTTTATTTTTAAATGACTCTGTATGAAGTAGATAATGTAGGCATATTTGAAGAAGAGTAGGTACACAAAATATGAATCTAGTTATTACTCACCATAAAATAAATCACACACTTCATCATCACGCTTGAGTATCGAAAAACGCTGTGGTGAATATAGTTGAACTGAAGAACTCCTTCAATTCACGAAATATTTATTGTATTCATGACCGGTGGTTAAAGGTTGCATGATGACTTTAATTGGGTATAAAGTAGTAACCCATTGACAAATGAGTATTCATCGGAAATAAGCAGGTGATCGATTTTTAATCTGAAAATGAAGATATATTTCCACATTCCATAGAAGAAACTAATTTTCAACCAGTTACAATTAATATTGGCAATTGACATTTATTGAATCTCAATGAAATAGTTTCTGAGAGACTAATACAAAAGGAATTCATGGTACACATAGGTACGTACTTATGTTTGTGCTGATATTAAATTCAATCAATTCTCATCATCATCGAAATCATTTTCTTAGAAGGTAATTTGCAACTGAAGACATTAAATTACGTCTACTCATACGTCAATAGCTAGAAGCCGAACCAATCTGAATCTAGGCTTACGAAAAGTGTTCGGCAAAAAATTGAAATAAAATTGAATCAGTATAAAGAAAAAGTATAGAAGATGTAAAGAGACTAAAGAGAGTACTAGAACAACCCCCCTTATTCACCAGATTTGGCTCCATCCGTCTATCATCTCTATCCTCAACTCAAAAAAAGTTTAAGAGGTCGAACATTTTCTTCCAACGAGGAGGTAATAAAAGCTGTGGAGGTCTGGTTTGCAGAGCAAGAAGAAACATTTTTTTGAAAGGTCTAGAGACGTTGCAGGTTCCCTGTAATAAATGTTTCCAATTAAGAGTAGAATATGTTGAGTAATGAAATATTTTGACATTGAAAGTTTGTTTGGTTCTCTAGTAGTCTAAAGGCGGAAACACATTATTAAAACGCATTTTTATTTAATCATTTACCATCCTCTGTGACATCCATAAATATACATAAATTCAAAAACGAAATCAAGAATATGTTAGTGTCAAAATATTTCTACTCGCTAGGAGAATATTTCTCTGATTGTCTAGCTTAAGGAACTTAAACTTAGAATGTTTTATTTAATGTTTTTTTTGTAATCATCTTTTTCGATTTAAAAAAATGCTATACGTATTGTAGTGTCTTCCAGGATCAATAAATTATGTTATGTTATGTTAATGGATGTTACGTTAATGGATGTTCTTCCTCAACATCTGAAACAAGATGAATAAAAAATTTTTGTTTGGTAAAAATTGCTGTTCTCCTTTGTGGATGTTGTAAACCAATTATCAAAAACAATTTTTTTGTACAGCAGTACGCGAAGTAAGTACTTCGCAGGCGTTATACAGCTGCCCCTAGTTGTCCATCTAATTTTTTTGTCCAAATAACCAAATAAGTATTGACGTGATGAAAAATCGAACAGCGCAAATAATTAAAGTACGAAACTCCGCAGGCTTCGCTGATGAACAAAATTTATAAAACAAATATTTTATTTTCAACAGCGGAACATTCAATATCAGGTCAGAAACTCTGCTTTTTGTTCTTTTAGGTTAATTCTTGCTCCTCTTGTATATATATCAGCTCCAACCGTAACTTTTTTCATTCAACGAACAAACTGAAAATATTGTAATTCATGAAAATTATATTGTCGGATTTGGACCAGAATTTGTAAGAAATTTCAACGAATTCATTGAATTCAAATCCCAAATTTCCAGAAAAAATCAGAAAATTGAACGCCACTAGATAGTTATAAAAAAGTCAACATACTTGCATAAACAGAAATGGAGATTATGATAAATGTGAAATCACCCAAATTTAAATTTTGGCCAATAACACGAAAACAGAAGAAGATACAGTAACGAAGTTGATGACAAAATTATTATAAGTTTTCTATAAAGGTCTAATAAGTTTTCGTATTGAATCACCTCATAAAGGGTATCCCAAATTAAATGATTTTGGCTGTTTCTGATACTTCCGGACTAGATAGATGAAAACGTCCTGGGCTTGAATTTAGTGAAAAGTCCATTAGTGGAAATCTTTTCACGATAGTTTCATTTGTCTTGAAAATGTAACCAAATTTTGATATGTTGTCGATTTCAAAAAATCCATAAATATCGAAAAAAACAATTTTCATAAATTCATATAACATCTGGAACATTTCGACAACTCAATTTAGAAATTTTGGGCCTCAAAACCCAATTAGTTATTTTTCTATTATGTTAGAGGTTCCTACGTGATATTTGGACGGCTACAGTGAAGGAACGGTTTGATATTTTTCGATTCTGTTTTCATATTCGTGTTAGGTATAAAAGGAAGTACAATTGGAAAACATTTCAACAATTTCGGGTGAAATTTTTTTTCGCTGTAGACATGTAAAAAAAAGGTGATTTATGAAAAAATATCTTCACGGAAATTATTCAAAAATTAAGTTCATTCAGAAAATGAAATTCGATTTGGCAACGAAAACGTTCTTTATCTTTTCTGAATTGAGCATTCATTAATACTCAGATGTGACTAGAAACCGTTACTTTGAGGTTCATACATAACTGATCACTCTCATTAGAATATTGCTCAAAAATGACGTTGAACACCATGTATATGCGTCGAAAACGAGGTATATGTCATAAGGCAAAAATGATTCTCCCGGTGTCATGTACCGAGCTTATTATGTTTGTCCAGTTTATGATGAAACACCCTGTATAATACTTACACAATCAAGGCAACATCAGATTTAGTGAAAATCCCATTTTTGATAGAGATTGACCACAAAAATGTCCACTGACAATAAATCTTCTTCTCTATGATGCCGATTTAAACTTTCTTTTCATAGAACTTCATTTTTCAACTGAAACATCTATAACTTCAATGGAATCATGTAATTCATTAATTCATATCACACTCAACTTGAATAATGTTGGTGAGACTCAACAGTTGGAAATTATTTGTATGCTGATTTTGCCTTGAATATACATGTTATCAATATATCGACGTATATATATTTTTTAAAAGCTAATTCAAAAATGCATTCATATTTAAAATAACCAAGTTATTTTTTTAGCCTTAGTATAAGAGATGAAAAAATTGAATATAGTATCGTACTCCCAGTGAAAGAGTCGCTTTAAGATATTTTCGAAAATAAAGAAGTTATAGCCCATTTTCGAAATACACAAAATATCAATAGTTCATTATATCTTTAACACAAATGAAGATATTGTGAAACGGTTTCCACCAATGGTCTTTTCACCAAAATCGAGTCCAGGGTTCCTTTCAATGTTTTTTATCTAATATAGAAGTACCTCGAGGAGCTGCAGCGATGAAGAAACACGTGCAGAAGTGAAAAGCTTATCATATATGTGGTTAAAATCCTCTTTGTCCATAGAGATTCTATGCTTAAACATCGTTTTAGAGCTTAAGGTTCGTTCAATCAAACGTGGTCATTGAATAAATGCGTACGATTTGATAATGAAGCTCTATACATTTTTACTTTTCCATTACCAACAGTACTGAATTCATAATCGTATTCGCATCATAAAAAAAAGACAATTAATAGTTGTCAGATTCGCGTATACTCGTCGTTAGTCTAAATAACAATATTCTTTTCAAAACACCAAGTTAATTTCGCACTTGTATGATGTACCATTGTCTACCTGGTAAAAATAATCTAGAGACTAATTCATTCTTGTTCCTTCGTGAAAAAACTGTTCATAATTATCCCTACTGTCCAAGGGTTAAAATACATCCATACTTCCACCGGATTGTAGCGACCAAATTGCTCATTCAGATTCTATTGGGAGAAAACACTACAGCGCTTCATCGTAACGAGCCTGCCTTAAATGAGAGCACGAGGGAGTATAATTAACTGAATATTTTCCCATTAAGTAATAGCTTTCCTCACGTATAGCTTAGTTTTTTTGAGCATTAGGTAGTTCATTCTTCCACTAACAATGGAACTCTGAGTTTTGAAAATCGGTAATCTCTCGTGCATTATGTTGATATAAGCTACCGCAAAACTTCCCACTCGAAACATTTTCACTAGTTTTCAGTGGATTATTAGGTTTCACGTTGTTCGAGAGG
Source organism: Coccinella septempunctata (assembly GCF_907165205.1). NCBI lineage: Eukaryota > Metazoa > Arthropoda > Insecta > Coleoptera > Coccinellidae > Coccinella > Coccinella septempunctata. Next base: position 2,552,785 of record NC_058190.1, on the reverse strand, counting down.
GACAAGGGTCCTGAATTTTTCCTCATTCAGATGATATGAGGATAAAATTCTACTCAGCAGTATTGCGCATTTTTAATCCTACATTGGTTACTCCGTATTGGTAGCATTGCAGCTAAACTAAAAATGTACAATTACATAGTCTAGTTTTCAACACACTCACAGTCATTATTAGGAATTCCAAACAAGCGATACGCCCCTTGGTGTAAATTTTTGTAAATAAAAAGTTAATACACTTTTGTTTGTTTTTATTGAGGAATGGTGAATATTTTGGTGTTTCAATAAGAGTTTTCATACAAAATATATATATACGTCAAAAATGATAATGGGAAATAGGACAAATAGGCCAATGAAACACAACTTCTTAACCGAGCGACGTTTCGTCTATATATTTAGACTTCTTCACAGTTAAAATACAATAATTACAGAATGTTTGTGAAACTTTTGGTGGAGGCTTACCCTTAGTTAATTGTTCTAGGCTAAAAGTGTAAAACATAAATCATTGAATACACAAGGTATAGATAAAATCATCGTCAAATATTTACAATAAAATTAATAAATTAGAACGTACATTTAACTGTATAAAAATATACGAGACAGAAAGACGCAATAAAAATGACAGCTTCATTCCTCATACAGATATGACCAACTAAAGATTATAGAGTAGAAAGATGGGAAACGAAGCGACTAGAGTGTTGTGAGCGCCATCTGTGTTTCAAATGTGTTTTTAAGGCCCTAAGACTGGTTAAAATGTCAATTCGAGGGACATATGAGATTTTGCGAGATATATATATTCTTTTGAAAAAGAGTGTTACAAACTTTTACAATCTGAAAATAACAATGACTAATGTCAAGATAGCTGTCAGAAGTTTTCTAATTTGCTCCTGATTTTTTTAATTATTTTTCAATGTTTAATAACCGTACATCTACGGGAGATGATTCCCCAACATTAGGGTCCTGTAGCGTTCCTCGAACACCTGAAGAACGATTGAATCATCACTTGGAAGACCGGACCTGTTCCAAAGGAATCTCCCGGTCAGAGAGTGGAATTATTAGAATTATTTCGTTGAATATTGAAGGAATCTCCAAAGACAAAGGCGATTATTTATCTAAATTATCGATTGATTGCGGTGCAGACATTATTCTTCTCCAAGAAACTCACTGTGCAAACCAAGAACAACTCCAAAAAAGAGGCCTTTTAGCAGGTTATGTATTAATTGATTATCTTTTGATTCCCATTTATGGTCTGACTTGTTACGTTGAGAATTCTTTAATTGGTAATATTAACTTAATTCGAAAAGGTGATATTGACGGAGTGTTTTTCATTGCTTTCAAACTTAATGACATTTCTATAATCAATATTTACAAACCCCCCAATACTGTTTGGCCTCGAAATTTCGATGTTATTTTTCCTCATCCTTCAATTTATTGTGGAGATTTTAATTGTCATCACATTATGTGGGGTTATGCAGTTAACGATTATAATGGGACAGCTTTAACTGAATGGATTGAAAATAACGACCTTCATCTAATTTTCGATGCAAAAGATAGGCCTACTTTTCATTCGGCCAGATGGAACAGAGGATATAATCCAGATTTATGTATAGTTTCCTCTAATGTAAATTCCAGACCTCTTTCTGTAAACCGTGAAGTTTTAAATAATTTCCCACACAGTCAACATAGACCAATTTTACTCTGTTTAGGTAATATTCTTCACACAAATGCTTCCTTACCTAAGTCAAGGTGGAACTTCCAGAAAGCTCGCTGGGATAATTTTAAGGAAAAAGTTGATAGTGATATAAGATGGTTTCGTCCTTCTTATAAAAATTACTTTAGATTTATGGGTGTTATTAAAGCTGCTGCGAAAAAATTTATTCCTAGAGGCTTTCGAAAAAATTATATCCCTGGTTGGTCAAGGGAAACAGAAAGTTTGTATGAGGAATATCAACGATCCCCAACAGAACACAAATCAGATGCATTATTAAAATCTATTAATGTCGGTCGTAAAGAAAAATGGAATGAAATTGTGTCTAATATGAATTTTACTCATTCGAGTAGGAGTTCTTGGGATGTTTTACGGAAATTAGGAGAAGCTGCTCCTTTAACTAAAGCCCCTTCAAATGTGAATCCAGAACTGATTGCTCGCCGACTTGTAAATGTAGCGAACACAGTTAAAATCTCCCAATCGAAAGTTGAAGACATGAGGAAAAAATTACATAAATTAAGGAAATCGGCATCTATTGTAGATGTTATTTCTAATCCTTTTAATATGGACGAATTAAAATCTGCAATTAGATGCACGAAATCTCGAAAAGCTGCTGGGTTTGATGGCATTTACCCAGAATTCATAAAACACTTGGGAGTAAAAGCTTTATCTTGGCTATTATCGTTTTATAATGATATTTTGAATTCTGGTAATTTTCCAACTGAATTTAGAAAAGCAAAAGTTATTGCAATTTTGAAGCATGGTAAAAATTCTTCGGATCCGAATAATTATCGTCCTATAAGTTTATTAAGTGTCCCTTTTAAAATTCTTGAGAGATTGATCCAATTTAGGATTGAAACATATGTTGAGGATGTTTTACAAAATTGCCAGGGAGGTTTTAGAAAGAATAGAAATTGTTCTGATCAGGTACTGAGCCTGACTACTTTTATTGAATCGGGTTTCAATAATAAGAAGAAAACAGGAACAGCATTTGTAGATCTATCATCGGCGTACGATACGGTGTGGAAAGATGGTTTAATTTTTAAACTTCACAGTCACTTAAAATGTGGTAAAATGGTTCGTTTGATAGAAAATATATTATCTGATCGAAGACTTCGTGTTTTTGTTAATGATAAAAGCAGTAGTTTCAAAACTTTAAATAATGGACTTCCACAAGGATCGGTATTATCTCCTCTTCTTTTCAATTTATATTTATGTGATATCCCCGATACGTCTTCCGAAAAATTTATTTACGCCGATGATATTGCTCTTGCTTTTCGCCATTCTGATTTCGAAGTAATAGAAAATACTTTAACGCAAGACTTAGAAATCCTGAAAAATTATTTCCTTGAATGGCGGTTATGTCCTAATCCAAATAAAACAGAAGTTTCCTGTTTCCATTTAAATAATCAGCAAAAATATAGAAAATTGAAAGTAACTTTTAATGATGATGTTTTACAACATAATTTCAATCCTAAATATCTCGGAATAAAATTAGATTCTTCATTGAATTTTAAGGTTCATTTGGAAAGTTTACGTTTGAAATTAAAATCGAGGAACAATATAATTCAAAAATTAGCTGGTTCTTCATGGGGTGCTGATGCCATCACACTTCGTACGGCAGCTTTGGCCCTAGTTTTTTCTGCTGCTGAGTACTGTTGCTCTGTTTGGTTCAACAGTGCTCACGTCAATAAAATCGACACCATACTCAATGATTCTATGAGGATCGTTACGGGGACTATCAAATCTACACCTTTGCATTGGTTACCCGTTCTCTCAAACATCGTACCACCTCATATTCGCCGACAGGTGGCAGTCTCGAAGTCTTGGAATAAATTCCATTCCTACCCAAATTCATTTCCAATTTTATCATATTTACCAGATTCTAGAAGTGCCAGATTAAAATCTCGTAAGCCTTTATGGACTAATGATTTTCTGTATTCAACTAATAACCATAAAGAATTTTGGCAATCAGAATGGAATTCATGTAATCTCTTTAATAAAGATTTGATTACTGATCCTTCAAAAAAAGTTCCTGGCTTTGATCTTCCAAGGAAAATTTGGTGTACACTAAATCGACTGAGGACTGGCCATGGTCGGTGTAATAGCATGCTCTTTAGGTGGAATGCTGTTGATAGTCCAAGATGTGAGTGTGGTGCAGAAGAAGAAACTATAGACCACTTGGTGAACAGTTGTGGAATATATCGTTTTCAGGGTGGTTTCGAAGGTATTCATTCGGTTACCGATTCTTTTTTGAGTTGGGTTACTAATTTCAAAATTATTTAATGAGTATTATAAAATGCAACACACCCCTCTCGTTTTTTCTTTCTTTTTTGTTTTCAGATTATTCTTCGTCAACCATCATAGTACAAAGAATGGGAGGAAGTTTTTGGATTTTGGCATATGAAGAAGATGTCCTTCAATTTCAATTATTTTCAGCTTATTCTTTACACAAATACATCATCATTACACTTATACGGGCAAACAGAGAGTTTTTTCTGAGGTTTTTATCTCTGTTTTTTTTTAATGTATCATCCGAAGATATGTATGGTACCCCGTTGACATTTTTCCTCTGCTTACACTGAGATATGGAACGTGGAACAGGTTTTTAGGATCTGTTTCTTGTTCCATTTCTTTACACCCGCTTCATTTTGCGAGATGTAAGAGTCATATGGCCATTTTGATCAAACAGGTTTTGAATGTTTTGATTCTCGTATCCATAGACAACGTCGTATCGCCTTTTGTTTTTCAAGCCCGTTCTAGTTGCTGATTATTAAAATTTTTGTCTGATTTCTTGGCGAAAACCTCAGAATGTCGTTCGAAAATTATTGTATGGTGAAGAACTGTGCATAAAATAAAATGAATTTTACTAAGGAAAATGGGAATGTAAGTATTAAAACTGGTAACATGTGACTCGGTCATTCATTGATTTTTATTATCAGTGCTACGAAGTGGATAAAATTTTCAGGCGTAAAGGCCTGCAAACACTACTTACTACACCATGTGCAATGGACATTTTACTGCAAGTCGATTGAGAACTGTTCATCCACGTAAATTGTTGTATGCAGGAAGCATACCTTACATGAAAGGCTCATTTAGGGGAAATTATGACTTTTATACGTCCATTCAAAGATTCTCAATTGCCTTCAATATATTCAGAAATGCAAAAGTTTTATGGATTTCGATTTGGGAATCGGGTGACTGTCAAATTGTTGTTTGGAAAGTCGAAGTTTTATGAAACCTTCTGTGAGAGTTCATTCGTCAATCAATTTGTATATTGTGTCATAAAGGGACCATGAAGAAATCATGAAAAAGCTTGAAGAAATTATACTGACGGGCTTGAATACAAGGCTTGTATACCTCTGGAAGGTTTTTTTCAATTGTGGTTCTAAAAATTTTGTAAATTATATGTAAGTAACGGAAATGTGTATCCTATGACGAAAAATTGAATGTTGGTTCATATCAATTTCTGATATAAATTGTAAAAATTCAACTCAGTTTATTAATTCGAAACGTTTTCATAGAAAAAACACCTTTGACGTAACTATGGCAGATAACCATGTACTCTTGTATCCTAGTCAAAGTTCTATTCGTTGTCCATAATTTAAAATTTTTGTAAATTTTTTATAGATTGCAAAAAAAAATTATCACATCCAACAGCGTATTTCATTGATATCAATCGATTCCAAACAATGTTCAGATAAAAACTAACATCCTGGTCATAAAACAAAACCATCCTTTTGTTTTGTCGCTCAGGATGTTTGTTTTCTGGTCTCAACAAGGTCAATATTGAAATTGAATACAAGAAATACAATTCGAATTTCGCACCCCTCAATGATAAAAGAGAAAACTGTTATTAAACAGTTTTTCTGTATTGACAATACGTTTTTAGCGCCATCTCATTGTCAAATGTGTTTTCACTGGCCAAAATGTAGTCGGTTTTTAATACTAGCGACATGAGGGCGTTTCCTATCTTTCTACTCTATAATGATTAATCTTTGATGACCAACATCATAACAATTCAGCCGCGTCCGAAACACATCACATATTATGTTCATGTGATCCTTTCACTCAGCCGCTTTCTATTCACTCTGTAAAAATTCAAAATATTTGAATAATCTGAACTCAAATTTTGGGTAGGTATCAATTCTGTCATGTCGATGCAACAGCAATGGTTAATCCAGCATCTCCTGTTATTGCCAATTTTGTAGTTGAAAAATTTCTAAAAGGATTGTCATTTGTTGTACCCTTGTTGAAAATCTATCTTTTCTGTTCCAGAAGAGAACGTACTCACAATGAAACTAAACGTTGATCCTTGTTTATTACAGTTACATTCAAATAAAATATCATTGATTTCAGCATTACGAAAATAAATCAGGGAATGCATATATGGTAACCACCAATGACAAACTAATACATAATAACAATTGTCAATAAACTCGAAAGAGAATATCTACTAATAATTGTTTTCATCAGTGCAGTCGGTTTTGATGTTGTTTGCAGAGCTGCGGATTATCCAATACATGTAGGTAATTAGCAGGGCACCATAATCTCGACGTTTCATGATATAAAAATAGACACGGTACGAGAATGAATCAAAGTGGTATACATGGTGTATTAATAACTAAACCATTTTTCACATATTCCCGAGCATAGAATATCGTTTTTTAATTATGATGGATCCATAAAATGGGTTTTCAAGTGGGCCGAGAGAGCATTTCCATTCGCTTGTAATCATCGCCACTATGAGTACCTTTGTGGACATAGTCGATTGGCCTAGGCAATGGCATGGCGTCACAGACGGCTCACAGTGGGCGAAAATAACGTCTTAGGTGGACGTTCACACAAAAGATTTTATTAACCGCCCACTAAATATTGTTTAGTATGAATTGGAAAACGAAAAATGTAAATATTCACCTTCTTGGATTGTCAACAAGCGTCGGATAAGGGCATCATGAATCTATCTGTAACATAGGGCACATTTTTCTCAGGGTTCAATGCAGTGCTGCTATTGTAATTACTTTTTTATTATTTGAATATAATCTATACTTGATTCTTTGAATTTGATGAGTAATGGGAGAATTTTTCTAACCGCCTCAGATTGTTTGGATTCTTGTGATCTGACTCAATGGAACAAATTCTTTTAGCATTGTTGGCGAAATTAACTTTCCTTAAAAATGCCTTTCCACTTTCCATATAAAATTACGATGTATAGGTTAATGTCATTATTTCATAAACTTTTTAGGGTTTTCACTCCCAATCTCTGAAACAAAATCAATTAAAAATGAAATCAACGATTTGCTCCTGCGTAAATTCTTGCACTAATTTGTCAGGAGCAAATTAACTAGAAAAAATTGTTGCCTGACAATGAACTGAAAATATATAACGTTGAAATTATAATTCTAGGTTGAAACGTTTCGGAGTCTATATCAGACTCCTTCATCAGACGAAAAAACTATTTTTGAAAATCTTCTGAATTGTCGCTTTTTGTTTGACATTAATTGTCAACACACAGAAACAGAGACTGCATAGAAACGTTGATTCATTTAATTTTTTAATTACCGGATGACAGTTCCTTCTTTAGTAAATTGATCCAAATATGATCTATTCCTACCGAACAATTTGCCAAATTATTATCTTGATCTAATAGAATACACGTAGACTCTTTAATTTTTCGTTTAAAATGGTCTGGTTCCGTCATTAAAATTTTAGTGTTGTCCCAATCCATCATGTGGTCTCCCGTATTAGAACAAATGTGATCTGCGATTTGTGATCGATTAATTTCTCTATTTTTAATATTATTCTTATGTTCGCGTTTTCTTATTTCTAGAGGTCTGGACGTTTCACCTGTACAAGTTTTACCACAAATACAGGGTATGTTGTAAATACAATTTTTTGATTTTTGTTTTTCGTTCAAAGGTTTAGTTTTTGTTAATATAGATCTTAAATCATTTTGCGTTTTAAAAACAGTTCGTATGTTGAACTTCGAACCGATTCTTCTTATTTTTTCTGAAAGGCCATTAACATCAGGAATTACATTCAACAAATTTGGTTGTTCTTTACGCAAAATGATTTAAGATCTATATAAACGAAAACTAAACCTTTGAACGAAAAACAAAAATCAAAAAATTGTATTTACAACCCTGTATTTGTGGTAAAACTTATACAGGTGAAACGTACAGACCTCTAGAAATAAGAAAACGCGAACATAAAAATAATATTAAAAATAGAGAAATTAATCGATCACAAATCGCAGATCACATTTGTTCTAATACGGGAGACCACATGATGGATTGGGACAACACTAAAATTTTAATGACGGAACCAGACCATTTTAAACGAAAAATTAAAGAGTCTACGTATATTCTATTAGATCAAGATAATAATTTGGCAAATTGTTCGGTAGGAATAGATCATATTTGGATCAATTTACTAAAGAAGGAACTGTCATCCGGTAATTTCAAAATTAAATGAATCAACGTTTCTATGCAGTCTCTGTTTCTGTGTGTTGACAATTAATGTCAAACAAAAAGCGACAATTCAGAAGATTTTCAAAAATAGTTTTTTCGTCTCATGAAGGAGTCTGATATAGACTCCGAAACGTTACAACCTAGAATTATAATTTCAACGTTATATATTTTCGGTTCATTGTCAGGCAACAATTTTTTCTAGTTAATTTGCTCCTGACAAATTAGTGCAAGAATTTACGCAGAAGCAAATCGTTGATTTCATTTTTAATTGATTTTGTTTCAGAGATTGGGAGTGAAAACCCTAAAAAGTTTATGAAGAAATGCAGAATCCTCCCAGAATAAATTTCAATCGATATCTAATGTCATTATTGTTTACATTTTGGGAAGATTTCAAGAAGTATTTCAAGAAAAGACCTACGTTCAGACACCGAATATCAACGTTTAAAATTCCATAGCCTACTTGACGGCGAATTTTTTTGAACGCACGTTATAAGTAAATCTATGTTAGGTTTTATCTCGATATAAACGACTTATATATTGTATCTGAATGTTTTCAAAATCAGAAAGATTATGAATGAAAAGCATGACAAAGGATATACCTACCTATAAGTACGTGTTAATAATTTAACGTCCGAATCCCCTGAATACGTTCCTACTGCGCCGTTCGAAAACAGTGGAAACATAGCCACGTTTTCCGCCTATGCCGGAAAGCTCTTGATCCGGGGCGTATCGATATAAAAGAAACGCACCGTGTACCCCGCGGCAGTGAGTGTTCTATCTAGAGAGCGGAGTGAAGAGTGAATTTCAAAGACTTTCGAATTGCAAAGTAGTGAAAGTATATCAGTGAGGGTTTAAATAAGTAAGAGTAAGTAGTTGTAGATTAATGAATGTATTGGTTGTGTGAATAAATAAGACGTTCTAGAAAGAAGACAATTTAATTAACCTTGAGAACGTTACAATAATTGTAACTGAACTCCTGTCCTTTTCATGCGAATAACTAAATCAGGAATCTCCAAAATAGTTAATCATTTTACTAACTACTTCACACAAGTGAAGTAGTTATCATCCTCATTCAGATCCTGAACCAATCGTATCTATGGAATTTATTATATGTAAGGATTCTCATGATTGTTGTGTGTGAAACGCCAGATACATCGGACAATTTCCTAGTACTAAAGGTCGGATTCATTGCTACACCTCCCTCCCTTCAAGCATCCACTTTTGCTTTCCAACTGAACCAGTAACCTCGAATTTTGGCAATACACTTCCTCTTTCAGATAACCCCACAGAAAATAACCCAGAGACGTTAAATCGGGGGAACTTGGGGACCATGCCAAAGGTCCCCTATTTCCTATCCATCTGTTCGGAAAGTGGTTGTTCAGATATTGCATAACTAGTCTAAATCGGCGAGAACCTGAACCATATGTTGGAAGTGCATCCCCCTGATGTTCAATTTATCAAAATTTTTCGAGTTTCAAAGCGAATTCACTCACGTATTATATTTTCTATGCTGGCTTACTTCATTTCAATCTAAATTCAAAATATAAGTCCGAAAGAATTCATATCCTGATTATGCATACTTTCAATATCTTTTTCACGCACCCACAGTGGAAACTGGTGGTGTGAAATGGAAAAGAGTTAAACAGAGTTTTAAAAAATTCAAAATCCTAACAGAGGGCGATAAATAATATCACCAAAGGAATAAAACAGGACCGCATTTCGAAAAAATTACATGAAAGATGAATTTGTCAGGTTCTTATTCTCTTGTGACAAGTGTGCCATGCAAAGTGAAAATTGAATTAGTTAGAATAACTTATGCAGTTTTACATGGCAATAACGAAATTTCTGGGGATGTGAAAAATATAAATTTTGCAGCTTGAAAGAAAAATCGTGATATTCTGAGTACTGCCCTAACAATATTCGGACTTTGCATTTTAGAGTTATGGCTATCGCAAATTTAGTCCAATTTTCATGAATCACCCCTTATCTCCGAAAGTAATAACCTTTGGGTACAAAACAAGCAAGTTTTTTGACCTGGATGACCTGGATGACCCGCATAAACTATTAGGCTATGGCCAACGATTCATGAAACACCCTGTATATTTCGTAAAGTACCTAATACATGTTTCAGTTTACTTTCATCTACCTGAATATGTTAGTGGGATAGCGAAATAAGTGTCGCGGTTTAAAAACTCATTTTTCCGAAAATCATATAATCTGTTTTAAGTTGAATGAAGTATTTTTCTCATTATTTAAAAAAGCAATATCCCAATTAAATCAGAAATACTGATAATTTATACCTTGGAGTCAAGAAACGTCGGGTAGATTATGTATCTACCCAATCATTTATCCGAATTCATGATCAGGGCTGTTACCCATATTGGTAAGAGCTCACTCTCCTTCAGGGGTTTTCTCCTCCTTTTGTAATAGTACTAGTGATTCTCTACATATAAATACGTTATTCTATTTCAGGTAGCCTGATGGAATTGCAGGATCCAGTAAATGCTTTGCGAGCTTTCAATCAAGCATCCCTTCTTGCTCCACATGACATCAACAGTATTCTGAACGCTACACTCTGTCTGGCTCTCATTGGAGATTTGGTAAAATTCCATCAGAATATGCAGGAAATCGGGGAATTCATCAATAGCCATCCCAACGTACCCAAAGAGGTGAGTGAGGAATACAGTGCCCAACAAATGATAGGGCTCCCGAAATCTCTCCATTTTTTCAAATCGAACCGGGGTCGCTGTGGCTCGGTTAGCCTTTCAGGAACTGCGACCATGTAGATATTTTGTTCTCTACCCTACTCATTCATATGAATCCAAGGAGGTCGTCAATGGTGTTAAACCGATAACATCCTTAGGGGCTTTGGCTTTACCTCGTGAGTATCCAGGACCGGTTTCCCCATATGCATGGATCTTAGGCCAGCCAGCTCTAGACAGTTGCATACCATTTGTTCAGCTGTTTCTGCTTCTGATCCACATAGCCGCAAATCTCATCTGCAGTCTTTTCCATACGGTGCAAATTATATTTGTACCAACAGTGCCTTGTTGTAGTTCCATCATCATCCGATGCTCAGCTCAGAAGGGGCTGTTTAAATTTTAATTTTTTTTGGTAAAACAGAGATGGTATAGCAATCAGTAAATGATTAAAATTTGAAGAAGAAAAACGAAGGGTTTACAAATTTTATTCAATTTAATAATGTGCTTGTCCACCGCGGTGATCTATTCACTCCCCAACACGTATTGGCATTGATGCAAGAAAATGGTCTATTTCTTCTTGAGGGATACTATCTCAAGCTACCTGTACATGTCTCAGAGACGCCAAAGTCCGTGGGGGGATGGGGGGTAAATTTCCAAGCCTTCTACCCATGATGTCCCAAACATGCTCTATAGGCGAAAGATAGGGGGATCTGGGCGGCCATGGCAAAAGATTCACATGGGTCGCTTCAAAAAAGTTTGAACTAACTCTGACAACATGAGGTCGAGCATTATCTTGCTGTAATATTGGATTCTCAAGCCGGTTAAGGTAAGGCAGAACGTATGGCTCCACTATTTCTTGAAGGTAACGCAGCGCTTTCATGTGACCTCGAATAAAGGACTAAAGGTGATCTACTTCCATGTGCAATAGCATCCCATACCATAACGCCTACTGTCCGGTGTACATGACGCTCAACATCAAAATGAGGTTCACGTCTTTCTCCTCGACGTGGTCTTACCCTTCTTCGGCCATCATGTGCACCCAAGGAGAATCGAGATTCATCAGAAAAGACGACCTGATGCCATTCCACATTCCAATGTTGTCGTTGTCTGCACCACTGTAATCGTTGCCGGCGATGCTCAACCGTAAGAGGTAACACAAGATGGGGTCGATAATGCTGCAGTCCAAAAGACCTTATACGGCGGTAAACCGTTCGGACAGTTACAGGATGGCCTTGTTCTCCTAACCACTCATCAGCCAAAGATCGAGTTGTCGCAAATCGGTCTCTAATGGCCATAAGTCTTAAACGCTGATCTTGAACTTCATTTGTGCCCCTTCGACGTCCGGTGCCTACTCTTCTTCGATTTTGGGTATTATCAAATCACGCTTGACAACATCTCATACCAGTAGTTGGATTTCTGTCCGTACGGTTAGCGATTTCTTGAAATGACACCCCGCCTTCCATAAATCAATAAGTCGACCTCTTTCAAATACACTTAGCTTGCGATAAATTCCACGTACACGTGCTCTAGGCATCTTAACAACAACTGAACATCAACATTGGATCTCCTCGAGCAGCTGGTTTGTTGTAAAATTTAAAAAATTTGCAAGAAACGACTACAATATGTAAGTAACAAAATATGTTTTTATGAAAAAACCTTCACGATTTTTTTTCCAAATTTCACTTAACCCCTGCCATACTATCTGAGTTTTACCAAAATAAAATTTAAAATTTATACAGCTCCTTCTAGGTGTTGCAGTTTCTTTGTCAGTTAGTATAATTCGAAAGAGGAAAGGACACTAGAGCCCACGAGACTTCATGTCTGTCTTATCGACTTCAGTAGTCTCATAGTAGTAGTAGTGAAAAAGTGTGTGTTAGAACACGTTTCTAGATAGTTTCGAAAATAAAAAAGTTATGGCACATTTTTTAAATCGACAAAATATCAAAATTTGGTTATCATTCAGAGACAAATGAAGATATCGTGAAGCGGTTTCCACTAATGAACTTTTCACGAAAATCGATCCCAGGACTACTCTCAACGTTTTCACCTATGTATAGTATACAAGTATTGGAAAACGCCAAATTATAGGATACCCTGTACATATTGTCTAAGTTACAAAATTTGTCATCATTAAACAACAGATGAGGGTATATATTTCTTATATCTTCCGTATCCTTGACTATCACGTTTAATTTCCTTTCCAGACTTAACGGAAGCTGATTCCAGGTACAAAGGGAACCTGGAAATTTGAATTTCTTTTTCTTGTTTAACTGTCGTGATTCGAGATAAATTAATTTTTTTTGTCAGTGTTGCTCTGAAGTATAAGGACCTAGTTTTCCTACAGCGATTCTATTACTGTTTGCCCGATGGTTAATTGTTTCAGTTTAAAAAAAGGAAGATATTTACAAATGGCCAATAATACAGAAACGAATCCAATAACACTTTTTGCATTCCAGGAAACTCCTCTCGACAAAACTCAATATCCTGATTATCTCTTTCTCTCTCCGTTATTTACAGACTACGGAACTATATAATCAACTCACCAATGTTCCCCCCGAAGCCCTGAGTCTATCCGCAAACGAGGGCTCCTCGACGATGAAACCAAATGCAATCACAAAAGACGGAACAACGAAGAAAGGCCTCCCTGAGAAGTCGGAGACAAGAGGAATTAGTGTACAGAGGCATGGTGAAATGGCATCCGATGAAGTATAAAATTTCGAATACAAGTATTGGAATTACTCGGATGATTTGTGCACATTAAATATTCAACCAATCGTTCTTGTTTCTTTATTGAAATAATGACAATACTATTCCTTCATTGTAGCCTTGAAATATCTGTGTTTCTATACTTCATTCACTTTTATTTTAGCAGTCGGTTGGCCATGGAAATTTGACACATTTCACTCTGTATAGTATGAAAATGTGGGGTTATGACGCTTGTCAAAACATTTTTGGGTTTTAAATCAACGCTATATTGCCCGTTCTACGTGAAAGTTTCTGTTATCACGTATTTTATCACAATGTCGAATCTCTTATTAAATTAATATTAACCCGAAGATGAAATGCATATAATGGAGTGGTTGGGAATGGGTATCTCCCGAAGGAATTAACAAATACATAATTACAAGAATGTTAAATTCTTCAACAAAAATCATCTTGCATCAATATAAGTAAAAGGAATTGAAGGAAGTTTCAAGTTAAGATGAATTTCACCTTTGACCAAAAATTTCACATGAATAAACAAGTAACAGGGCAACTTGCGCGTATTTGTGGCTATTCATCTTAATACATTGATGTAATAATAAATATAAGGTATTTATTAGTACCTTAAGACATTTACATTGTATAGGACAAGTCAAATGAAAAATAGAATCCCATGACATTTATCGAAAATCCTGTAGTAAACTTTTCGCATTAATTCACTCAAACATAAAATTCTCAAATGCCACCACTTTTTGGGTCTCCCAATAGAAGGAAATTCTTTGTCATCCTCTTCATTCACAATCTTTCTGATTGTGGAAATATCCAGCTGAAATTTAAGTCGTTTAGATTCAGATGAAACATTATATAAATTCTCTTACATTGAATATGTTCGCTACCGTCTGACGTATTGTGGATTTTAGAATATCAGGGTATAACTATTTGAATGAGCGGACCTGAATTCTAAATAGTACTTGAAACCCTGTCTCTTTTTTCAATCACTTTCGGCATTTTCGTAGTAAATATTGATATTAGTTGTGGCAACGGGGTTATGACATTAACGACAATTCATGAGTGCCAACCTTACTCCGTTCTGGTTACAAAAACTTGAGAAAATTATTTCATGGCCAACCGACTGCTAAAATAAATTTGAATGAAGTATAGGTGGAATTCTGATGTGTAGCTCTGTTCATTTTTTTCTTTCATAATATTTGTTCTATTCACCTTGGTCAACCGAACCAAAAAAGGTGACCATATTATTTATAGAGCAGCTATACAGGTTATTCTACCAGCTCTATGACAAACTTTGGCAGAAGGTATATGTGCTTTTTTTGACCTTTTTTTTTCCTATAAACATAGGTCCGATTCGTTTTCGTTTTCAAGCATTTGAAATAATTTTTTTTCATGTTTTAATTAAGTAGGTCAGAAAATATCGGTTGATATGGTACTTGACGTTATTTTAATTATTCATTTGACACTTGTTTCACTGAGGATGGTACTACAACAATTACCATAATGAACATGTATGGGCACTGCAGAATCCATATGCTATTAGACAAAGTTGATGTCAGCAACGTTTCAGTGTTTTCATGCTATAAATGATCGTTTGAATGCAGATTCGTATACAATTTTTTAGGAGCACAGCCTTATTGACTTCATTGATAACTTAGAGCTCAACATTGTTGGAAATGTATGGCTGGTATCAGCACGATGGTGCACCACCACATAAAGGGAGACAAGTAGTCAGTTGGCTGAATGAACATTTCCCGAATAAATGTATAGGTCAGGGAGGACCAATACAATGGCCATCTCGTTCACCTCATCTAAATCCTCTAGATGAAGCAGCTTGTTTATCATGTTGAATTGCAATCTCATTAACAATTACTTGATAGAATTTGAGATGCAGCAAACCAAATACGAAACGACCCAAATCTAATCGGCCGAGTAGCGGCATCTTTAGTTCGTCGACGTAGAGCTTGCATTCGAGCCGAAGGTGGACACTTCGAACAATTTTTGTAGTCCCGACATTTCCATTGATTATTATGATTTGAACATAAAAATATGTTGACAGACTACCATCTGTCAAAGTTAGTCATAGAGCTTGTAGAACACCCTGTATAGCAGAAATATATCCTTGTTCCTTGTTTTGTAACCTAAACATAACATTCAAAGCACAAATATAGAACAGTTGTTATATATCAGCTATGTCCTCCTCAAACAATAAACATATCTACTTTCTGGAGAGGAGATATAAATATTTCAAACATTAATATTACAACTATTTGTTCCGTGCTCTATATCTAATACCTTTATGTGATGACAAAAAAAGTCTTGAGACCACTTCAACAAAAATATGAAAAATTATTGAAATTAATATGAACGTTTTAGTGGTCAGTTCAAAAAGAGAAAATGAATATCTTACGATAGAAACCAATAATTTATATGGGATTTTCATTATAATTCAATTCAATCAGTTCGTATATCGATTGAAATTTATTTTGGGAGGATTTTGCATCTCTTCACAAACCTTTTAGGGCTTTCACTCCCAATCTCTGAAACAAAATCAATTAAAAATGAAATCAACGATTTGCTCCTGCGTAAATTTTTGCACTAATTTGTCAGGAGTAAATTAACTAGAAAAAATTGTTGCCTGACAATGAACTCAAAATAAATAACGTTGAAATTATAATTCTTCGTAACGTTTCGGAGTCTATATCAGACTCCTTCATCAGACGAAAAAATCTACTTTTGAAAATCTTCTGGAATTGTCGCTTTTTGTCTGACATTAATTGTCAATACACAGAAACAGAGACTGCACAGAAACGTTGATTCATTTAATTTTGAAATTACCGGATGACAGTTCCTTCTTTAATAAATTGATCCAAATATGATCTATTCCTACCGAACAATTTGCCAAATTATTATCCTGATCTAATAGAATACACGTAGACTCTTTAATTTTTCGTTTATAATGGTCTGGTTCTGTCATTAAAATTTTTGTGTTGTCCCAATCCATCATGTGGTCTCCCGTATTGACAATTAATGTCAGACAAAAAGCGACAATTCCAGAAGATTTTCAAAAGTAGATTTTTTCGTCTGATGAAGGAGTCTGATATAGACTTCGAAACGTTACGAAGAATTATAATTTCAACGTTATTTATTTTGAGTTCATTGTCAGGCAACAATTTTTTCTAGTTAATTTGCTCCTGACAAATTAGTGCAAAAATTTACGCAGGAGCAAATCGTTGATTTCATTTTTAATTGATTTTGTTTCAGAGATTGGGAGTGAAAGCCCTAAAAGGTTTGTGAAGAGATCAATCAGTTCGTCATCTCGGAAAGTCAGAAATTATTTTATTCGTCAAACGAATAAAGCTCCATAAAATTTCCAAATTTATTACTAGTAGAGTTGCGTTTTCGGAATTTGTATCACATTTCCATCTATGTTTATTTTTATTGAGAGATAAACTACTCGAATTTTGACTACCGGAAAATTTCAAAAAAGATGGAATCAATTGAAAAATCGTCAAGAGCAAGGAAATTTTTCGTGGAAAACCGTCAATATCTCCGGAAGTATAAAAAATAGTAATAGGGAAGTACTAGACAAGAATAGGTACTCAGATTGGGATAGAGAAGCGAAAAAATTAATAATGAATATACTGCATTCACATTTATTTTAGCCGTTGGTTGGCCATGAAATTACTTTCTCAAGTTTTTGTACCTAAGTAACAGACTAAGGTTGGCACTCATGAAATGTCGTTGATGTCATAACGCCGTTGCCACAACTTATTTCAATTCTTATTACGAAAATGCTGGGTGATTGAAAAAAGAGACAGGGTTTCAGAAAGTGCTATTTAGAATTCAGTTCCGCTCATTCAAATAGTTATACCCTGATATTCTAAAATCCACAATACGTCGGACGGTAGCGAACATATTCAATGTTATGATATTATACTGATCTCTTGTATTTTGCATGCAAATAACTGGATTTGGTATGCCTTCAATCAGTTTGTATAAACTTCAATTATGTTCGTCACATATTTTCCGAAGAGATTCGACATTGTGATAATGTACGTAATAACAGATAACTACGTAGAACGGCCAACATAGCGTTGATTTAAAACCCAAAAATGTTTTGACATGCGTCATCACCCCACATTTTCGTACTATACAGACAGAAATGTGTGAAATTTCCATGGCTAACCGACTGCTAAAATAAAAGTGAATGAAGTATATACTTCATTCAAATTTATTTTAGCAGTCGGTTGGCCATGAAATAATTTTCTCAAGTTTTTGTAACTAGAACGAAGTTAGGTTGTCACTCATGAAATGTCGTTAATGTCATAACGCCGTTGCCACAACTAATATCAATTTTTATTTCGAAAATTCGAAAATGCCGAAAGTGATTGAAAAAAGAAACAGGGTTTCAGGAAGTGCTATTTAGAATTCAGGTCCGCTCATTCAAATAGTTATACCCTGATATTCTAAAATCCACAATACGTCAGACGGTAGCGAACATATTCAATGTAAGAGAATTTATATAATGTTTCATCTGAATCTAAAAGACTTATATTTCAGCTGAATATTTCCACAATCAGAAAGATTGTGAATGAAGAATATGATAAAGAATTTCCTTCTATTGGGAGACCCAAAAAAGTGGTGGCATTTGGGAATTTTATGTTTGAGTGAATTAATGCTAAAAGTTTACTACAGGATTTTCGATAAATGTCATCGGAGAATAAGTTCCCTAAAATGGATTTTTCTATTTTACATTTGACTTGTCCTATACAATGTAAATGTCTTAAGGTACTAATAAATACCTAATTATTATAATTACATCAATGTATTAAGATGAATAGCCACAAATACGCGCAAGTTGCCCTGTTACTTGTGAAATTTTTGTTCAACGGTGAAGTTGCATCTTAACTTGAAACTTCCTTCAACTCCTTTTACTTATATTGATGCAAGATGATTTTTGTTGAAGAATTTAACATTCTTGTAATTATCTGTTAATTCCTTCGGGAGATACCCATTCCCAACCACTGCATCATATGCATTTCATCTTCGGGTTAATATTTTTGAAATCTACAAATGATGTAAGCCAAAGAAGATAACGAACATTAACTCTCCTCAAGCTAGTGCATATTATGATATTATACTGATCTCTTGTATTTTCCATGCAAATAACTGGATTTGGTATGCCTTCAATCAGTTTGTTTAAACTTCAATTATGTTCGTCAGATATTTTCCGAAGAGATTCGACATTGTGATAAAATACGTAATAACAGAAACTTTTACGTAGAACGGGCAACCGTTGATTTAAAACCCAAAAATGTTTTGACAACCTTCATAACCCCACATTTTCGTACTATACAGAGTGAAATGTGTCAAATTTCCATGGCCAACCGACTGCTAAAATAAAGTTGAATGAAGTATAGGTCGTCCAATTTGAAATAACGAAATTTTTCGTATAAGGAGCAATGTCCCAAGATTGAAAATATATTTCAGTCAGATGGATCAGAAGCGTAAAGCGTAGTTTACACTTTGATTTGTCCTCGTTCCCGTGAAATCCTCATATGTAGCACCTACCCAAATTTTCAGAACAGTCCCATAATCTGTTCTTCGTAAACGTCTACTAGGCCAACCACCCTGTGAACGGCAGCTCCTGGCAACTTCAAGAGCTTTCTTGTGCAAGTGCAAGTCGATGAAGGCACCACGAATCTTATTGCAAGTACAGGGGTGTTCCTCCAATTAGAGGGTTATTCTATTTTTCATCTAACCGCTGCCTTATATTCGGCTAGCCCACAAAAGACTCAGGTCCAGTAAACTGGGCGCCCTTTCTGCAGGTTCATTTCAGAGATAAATATCTGTGTATCTTGGTCTCATTGATACGACCACGACAAGTTTAAGATTAGACGTTGCTACGCTTCTAAGCTGTAGGGCTTTTCCGAAGAACTCCAAATGAGGAAGTAAAGATAACACCAACTTTCAACCCTTGACTTTTCCGTTCGGGAAATTTTCCAATCGTCCTCTGGCTGTCGGACGGGACGAGATAATATCTCTACACATGCGAAAGGTAAGAGAAAATTTGTTTTTCCGCGCAAGCGTTCTAAGAAATAACAAATGGCAAATTCGAAACGTGATAAGCGTCTAGCGGCAGTTATTACTCTTGCTTCTTCCAGACTGTGTCGGACTCGTGTTGCATATTGAAGAGCGGGAAATACTTGTTGCTCGCGTTCATGTTGGACTGGATTTACGTGTTCAGCATGCTGCGTTCGGAAGGATAACTTTCACGTCGAAGGACCTCTTGGATCTTTTTTTTGGCCATGAATTGGTGAGTAGTTTTTGATCCATATCGGACTTTTAGTGAGTAGTAGAAAAAATGTCCTTACCCCGACATATAAAGTAGAAAACTAAATTGTTTTTTAAAATCCATGTATTATTGGGTAAAAAATTGCACCATTTTGAGCATCGGGTTTGGCAGACGAGACTGTTGAAAAGTTAGTACCTTT
This sequence comes from Coccinella septempunctata, assembly GCF_907165205.1. Taxonomy (NCBI): domain Eukaryota; kingdom Metazoa; phylum Arthropoda; class Insecta; order Coleoptera; family Coccinellidae; genus Coccinella; species Coccinella septempunctata. The sequence goes on along the minus strand of NC_058190.1, from coordinate 2,532,702 downwards.
TTTCACTATGAGTAAATCTCGAAGGCTATATGATTAAGCGCAAATAGTGGTATAAACAAAATAATACACATAGAATTAGAAACGAAAATGATCCCATGTACCTATAATCATGTTAAAATGAACGATTCTCAAATTATTTAAGAAAATATTCATTTGTCACTAAGGAAACTATTCTTTTCTGAAAATTGTGTTTTGTGTGAGTTGTGGCTCCAAATGGGAATTTAGGATTTAGGGGAGACTGGGAAGGGTTAACGTTTTTTATAATTTTTGTTAAACTAAACTATATGAAGAAATAGGACTTTAATAGTAATAAATAGGGTGTTTTCATAGGTGAGGCTTTTTTTGACAGAAGGCAGAACTCATCAAAATAATTTCTTAATAAACTTTTAAGAGTTTTCACTCCCAAGCTCTGAAACAATTAATGTCAAACAAAAGATACAATTCAGAAGATTTTCGAAAATTGATTTTTCGTCTGATGAAGGAGTCTGATATAGACTCCGAAACGTTACAACATAAAATTATAATTTCAACGTTCTTTATTTTCAATTCATTGTCAGGCAACAATTTTTTCTAGTTGATTTGCTCCTGACAAATTAGTGCAAGAATTTACGCAGGAGCAAATCGTTTATTACATTTTTAATTGATTTTGTTTCAGAGAGTGCGAGTGAAAACCCTAAAAAGTTTATTAAGAAATGCAGAATCCACCCAGAATGAATTTCAATCGATATCATCAAAATAAGTTGTTCAACCAAAAATTGTCTATATAAAATATCCAAAATGGCTGAGATACAAGCCCAAGAAATTCAATAAAATTTCATTGAATTTCAAGTACGGGACTGTGGCATGTGACTCCGGCATCGCAAAAACGTAACAAAACATAAACATAGGGTTGAACAATTAATAGTTCAGTACCAAGTTCATCGGATTAGATGCATCAGGTCACTTTTGAGAGAATCATATAATTGAGTGCTTATGTTAGTTATGTTAAAAAAGTGCTATATGGTGTTTTCACATTTGATCCCATTTTTACGACGATTGTTGTTGAATTGAATGTTCGAACAAGAAGATTGTGATGACCATTGTGAAAAACTTCGTGAATAATTTAGACGAATTTTATTGGTGAGATTTTGAAGTACTATTCTATTTTCTAGAATTGTGTCCTGAGTCTCTTCTGTCAGTTGTTATCGAAATGAGCCATTTCATGAAATCGTGTAAGTTACTAAAAAATAATGAGAACAATTCGGCAATCCTAAGCTAATATCGAACGAGCCAATTTCCTTAACGAAACCACATGGTCGAATCAGGAGATAAGTTTTTTCCCACTGCTTTGCGGTAATTCACCTAACAAACGGTCTAGAACCGTATTAGAATCTACCTATTTCAGTTATGATTTTCAATATCTTTTTCAACTTTGTCATTTTGAAAGTTTTGTACAGGTGAGTTTTGGTGGAACGCTTCATTTTGACCAGTTGTAACTTCTGTTGAAAAAAAAGCCCCACATCTAAATACCCCCTGTAAGTATAATTCAATTACTAGTGCAACAAAATAAATATAGAATTCTCAAAACATAAACTTCTTATTCTGTACAAAACGTTGAACAAAAAAAAAAACATGCAAACTGTCTCAAGCCTCCCCATATAGGGAGCATTGATACGGAGTATAAACTGGAAAATATAAGCCCCACTATCATTACTTGCAAATGTCACACCTAAGCAATTTCGAGCACACCTGTTTGTTTATGCCGAAAAATTAATTCATGACATCATAGAACCCGTAGGTAATACTAGTAAATAATTAAATTTTTTTACCTCGAAAAATCTTTGTTGAATATTTCAGCACCAGCTACAGGTCAGATAGATTATTCTCTATATGTATATCTAAAATCAGAAATACGGAATGCGGGGGCAAAATCATCAGCGTATATAAATTCCTCAGAGGAAGTAGTAGGTATTATTACACAGATATAAATTGAAAAGAAAACTGATCCTTATGAAACTTTTCTTTCAAAGTTTTGAAATTACTACTATTATCATCAACAAAAACACGAAACTATCTTACAGCATGGTTTCTATTTAACGAACCATCTTTCCACATTTCAGATGAGTATATAAAGTTTGAGAATCAAATATTGACGGCCTTGATGCTTTCTGCTTTAGTAACCCTGCAAGCTCTAGACAAACTTATGCGTTTCGAAGAGTTTCCAAATTTATCTATTCTTTCAAAGTAAAGGAGAATGTGTTTATTTTTACCTCAAAAAACTACTGTTAATCCTCAAATAAGTTGCTACCACAAAGGTCATATCGAAAGATTGGATGGATGTTTAGAGACTAGAAAAACTATTTTAACCCTCAAAGCTGTTTATAAATCGCAGAACATCAGGATTGATATTGCCAGCATTATTTGAAAATTACCAATTTCAACTCCACATTTAGAATGCAGGAATAACTAATTATTTTATTCAAAATCGGGTAGACCTAACTTGAGCTTACAGTCTCTAATTGATTCCATGTGTGATACTTTTTATAATTCGAGGCAAGGGTTAATTTGGCATGCATTAGCCAAGAGATTCTCGATGCAAAAAGTCTGTAAACCATCAGGTCCAGGTCTTTTCCAGTTGTATTGTTCTTTGATGGCTGATTCAACTTCCTCAAATTTGATTATATCCATTCTGCAGCGGTTCATCCTTCAGATCTCCAGGTAGCGAATTGTTTCCGAGGCGTCTTGTCATCATCATTTCTATGGGTTTATGCTCTCCTTTCTCGGTTTGGGTGAGGGGTAGAGAAATGGGAGAAGAAAGAGAAAGATAAAAGAAATGGAACTGCGGACGGCAGGCTTGGCTGGCTGCATCGTCTACGTCATTTTAAAGTGGCTACCTGACAGGCCATCCACAAGATAGCTGCCAGGTAATATTATATCGTAATTATGTCGGTGCAAGCAAAATGCTGCCATTGTTACCAGAGAAAGCGCACGTACCATCTCCTGTAGCAAAAAGCAAACAAATGCTGCTCATGATCTTCGGGAGAGAGGTTCATTCATTCATTCATTGCTGCATCCCGTTACCGGGAATGAATCTACAAAAAGACAAAAAAAAATAAATAAAGGTGCGAACAGACCTATAATTTCTTAGGGATAATTGCGACAGTGTGCCCTGTGTGTCTGAAGAGACCCAACCGTGACCTACAGATCCTTCCACACTCCGGGAATGGATAGTCATAAACCATATCTAGCCACCGCTGTATTCTTCTCGAGTCTCCATTATAACTATATACCAAAGACCTCCAGTGTAATCTGTCTAACGCTAGTTGTTCCCAGTTATGATTGGCATTAACTGATTTTAGGGATTGATGTAGTGTATCCTTAAACCGCTTATACTGGCCTCCTGGTTTCCAGGCTCCCTCTGTGAATTCGGCATACAGAGCTATTTTGGGGAGTCTTGTGTCTTGCATCCTCAGAATGTGGCCGCTCCATCTGAGTCGGGCCCTCGTTACTTGAGCCTCAATTGTTGTACAACTCGCGCGTTGCAAGACTTCTGCATTCGAAACTTTGTGGAACCATCTGATGTGCATTATTTGTCTTTAAAGACGTTGTTGCGTTTGTTCAAGCTGTTTAATATGTCGCCTGTAGGGCGTCCAGCTTTCGCTTCCGTAAAGAAGCGTTGGGAGGACTACTGCTTTGTAAACAGCTGTCTTGGTCTTCAGATTGAGGTCGTGATTTTGAAACACTCTGACCTTTAGCTTCCAGAATGCCCGTGATGCCGAATTTATACGGTTGTGTATTTCCGTGTCTAGGTTAGCCCTAGTATTTATGAAGCTTCCCAAGTATTTGAACTGCTCGACCTGTTCTAGAGTTTCATTCTCCAGGCTGATATCTGTTTGAAGGCTTTCTGGCGGACTTACCAGGATTTTGGTTTTGTCGATATTGAGTCTAAGGCCTAAAGCTTCGTATATATGTTTATAGGTGTTCAACATTATCTGTACATCCTCTGAGCTGCTAGCGATAAGTGCGCAGTCGTCTGCATATTGAAGTTTCGTGATAAACTTTGTACAGGAGAGACGTGAAAACAGTAGAAAAGTATACTTATTAAGAAACGTAGGCAAGGAGGGATCCTCTGTTAATTTAGGAGTTTTCCATTATTTTCGTATCACTGTTGTTGTATATTTAACCATCGAAATTTTTTATCTGTTCAACCTCGGTTCAAGCCTTACGTATGAGGAGGAAAATTTTGAACCATTGGCATTGCGAGGAAATATGTATAAGATCTATAATTTTTTTCGACCCTCTGGATGTACCTGATGAAAAAATAATCTATGCATGTTAAAATCCATAAAAAAGAGAACTTCTGAGTATATACCGTATCCGAGTGTTTTTGTTTTTCATTTGAACCGAATAATTTCATGTTTGTATATTCCGCATGAATATTCAGAGACATGTGAAATCCGAATCCTATTTGTCCCGAAATCAATTGGTCAATTCGAATTTCCCCCATATGGATCGTTTTCCGAATATCGGACCACCCGAGAGACCACCGTGGGATATCTCATATCTCCATCATTAAATCCAAATTATGGAAACGAAATTGGAGGAATATATTAATTATAGGAATGTAAGGATAACTGGCGTTGAAAATGTGTATATATAGGTTTCGTATTTGTAACTAGATACGAGAATAAATGGAAACGGAGTCTGTATTGATGAGAGTGATATAGATATTTAATCAGAACCGATACTACCGAGACTACATAAATTAAACAAGAAATTCATCAAGCAGCAAACAAACAAGGCTATCATGGAATCACTGATTCACCACTACAAAGTATAGTTGGAGAGTCGAAAAGGGAAATTCGGGATTTACTCGAGCGTGTCAGATTAATATAAGGGAACATACCTTGGACCCTGTAGAGTACCTCTACCAAAAATTAGACCTCTATATAGGGGGAATTGTCTAGGACAAACTGTCAGAATAGTAAAAAAAAAACGTTCATTGTACATACTCGAGCGTGTCAGATTAAGATATATGTGGTTAATTACATGTTGAGAAGTATATATTCTCTTAATCTGACAATTTAAGCGTGTCGAAAATGTGTGGGAGGGCGCCAAAGTTGCAAAAAAAAAACGTCACGTGTACATTCTCGAGCGGGGTGACGTTTTTTCTTATTTTGAAGCTAATTATTCAAGAATAACGAAAAAAATATAATCTGACAGTTTAAGCAAGCCGAAACAATAAAAATTGTTCATAAAGGTCACAAAAATAATTTTTTTTCAATTATCTCCTTCCTGGGCTTCAAATCTTTTTCGCATTCATTATAAAAGTTGTAGAGCATAACATTTTCTACAAATTTTGTTTCAAGCAATTTTTTCTACGTTCAAACGTTTTTGAGATATCTGGCGATTAATGCGAGGTGTTTAGCGATACATGCTGAAGCGAAATTCACTCGTTGGAAAATAGTACATTCTAAGGTTCAGTCACAGACAACACTAAAATTTTCGTGACTAATTTCGAAATTGTCATCATAGAAATACCTTGTCATTTTGACAATTGTAGATTAGACTGGGATTCTACATTCTCTAACTCGAAAACGGTTGAGAGTATGTAATATTACTTCAGACAAAAGTTATGTAGAATTTTATTATCTACAACTTACATAATGAACACAAAAACGATTAGACGTACAGGGACGGAAATATTCGAAAAAAAGGGATTTTATCATCTTCAAAGTGTCAGATTAAGAAAACCCCCCCTGATTAGTGTCAGACACGATCGAGTATGTACAAGGAACGATGTGTCCACGTGATCATTCCAAGCTCTTCTACGCTTACGTCCCCACCTGACAATGTCTTCTACTTGACATTCGTGCCTTATGTCAGTGTTTCTTTTCCTATCTCTTAGTGTGTAGCCTGAGATGTTTCTTAGTATTTTCATTTCAGTTGTTCGAATGATATTTTTAGTTTTTTTGTTGTCAGCTCTTGTTTCTATAGCGTATATTAATACCGGTCTAACACAGTTTTGTATATCCTAACTTTAGCCTGTGACCTTACGTCACGTCCAAATTATAAGTCCCTTGAAAAGTAGCTACCTTTGGGTCCAATTGATATATTCTCCAAAAATCTGATACGCTGTAAAAAATTTTTTTTTAGCATTTTCAACTCTTCCGTACGGCCAGTCTCACCGCGCAAACTGTCAGATAAGCATGAATTTATTATCAGAGACACGTAGAGCATATACAGTATCTTAATCTGACAGGCTCGACTATGTACACCTGACGATTTTTTTCACATCTTCTAAAACCTGGAGACGCTTTCCCCACCGCTGAAAGTGCATACATCATAGAACCTTTTTTTTCTTTCTTTCATCTGATCTTCAAAATCCACTAGGTCTCGACGACGCTCGAGTAAATCCCGATATAGCATCGTCGGCTCCCCAACTAGTACAGCAAAGGCCAAATTACCAGCACCACCACTTTTTGAACACCTACTGTCACTGGAATAATTCTAACACCTTCTCTCACTGAAATAATTCTTTTTCTCCCATAACATTTATATACATATACTTGAAATTAAGTCTTTATTTCAACGAATATGTTTGTTCCTGGCAGAAAGACCTCGGTCGCTACCCATTTGATCCGATTTCAATCAATAAAGTTAATTTCTCTCTCCCTCTCTATTCAATTAAAAAATTATCTCTTCCTGAAAAGGAACTATTTCACAATTTATTTCTTAAGATTTGACTCCAAGTAATTACTCTACAAATTCTTGATGGGTGTCCGATCGTGAAGAGTTGCCTGAGACGACTTTGTCAGGCGATTTTTGTCCCAGGAGCTGGCGACACTATGCGGGCAGAAAAAAAAAAGTTTTTTCTCTAACACCCAGAGCAATCCTCTGTAATTTCGCCGAATTTATCGCACCATTTATTATCTTTATTGAAATCATCTATTAGTTAAACCAGAGTGATATTAAGCAACTTTGAGTGAGGTGAGGAGGACCACGAATCCGGTACAGAAGAAAGGTTAGTCCCCTTCCTTTCCTTCGGAACCCCCTTTCTGCTACCAGACCAGTCGAGAATTGCCAGGTTTGGGTAAGTTGGGTTCAGTTGCATATGAAATTGGTCGCAAACCTTTTGCGACTTATGCGAAAAATCACTACTAACTTCGTCATTTCAAATGGAACACCCCATTTATTGAAACTTTCTTCGCTTTTCTATCACCGTCTGAGTATTTTTACCTGGCACCCTCACTATCATAGACATTTGACTTCATTTTCGAAATCATTAGGTTTTCGTATAGGAACATGAAAGTACTCGTATTCGAAAATGAAATTTGCACGAGGAATTGATATTTGAATTTTTCCCATTTGTTCGATTTAACCAGGAACATATAGAACAGTAAGAAATTTAATGTGTCTTTGGTCAGTACATAGTCTTATAAGTAACTTGTCTATCGTTCAGTGTTCTTTGTTAATACCAACCTGAATTCTTTTATGATCTATACGAGGATGTATTGATATCTAGTTAGCCTAGACGAGTTCCATGCATAAAAAAAATATTGCGTTACCATAGCAACGAACAATAACCCATTAGAAGTGTCAGTGTGAAGTTTGAGGTCAAAAAAGTAAACCAGAGTAACGCAATGAATTGAAAGAAAGAAGATGTCCACCGAAATTGTGAAAATCGAAAAATTGGAGTATCAAGCCATCATCAAGTACCTTTATTTAAAAGGGTTAAGAGGTAAGCAGATTTACGAAGATATGCTTAATACCCTTGGTCATCAATTTCCTTCGTATGTGACCGTGAAAAATTGGACTGCAAGCTTCAAAGAGGTAAATTTTTCATTGGAGATGATGACCGATCGGGAAGGCCAGATTCTGTGTCAGTCCCCGAAAATATCGATGCAGTTCATGACATGATTTTATCAGACCGTCGAATTGGGCTGAAACGGATATCTGAAGAATGGAATATTTCATACGAACGCGTTCATCATATACAGTCCACGTCAATTTGGACATGAGAAAAATTGCTGCAAATGGATCCCCAAATGTTTGAATGTTGACCAAAAGCGTGCAAGGGTAGAAGCATCGTGTTCGATCTGTGCTCGATTTGAAAACGATGTGGACTTCTTAAATCGAATTGTTACTATGTATGAGACTTGGGTACATTTCTACGATCCAGAAACAAAGCAACGATCGATGGAATGGCGACACTCTGGTTCTCCAAGACCTAAGAAGTTTCGTGTCCAAAAACCTGCTGGAAAAGATCTTGCTTTAGTTTTTTGGGATTGCCATGGAGTGATCATGATTGATTTTTTGGATAAGGGTAGAACAATAACCGGAGATTACTATTCGACATTACTGATCATTTTACGGGAAAAAATTGAAGAAAAATGACGCGGAAAGCTATCCAAAGGTGTTTTGTTTTTGCAGGACAACGCCCTTGCACACAAATCTCATGTTGCCATGCAGAAAATTCGTGATGTAGGTTTTGAATTACTAGAACACCCCCCTTATTCACCACATTTACCTCCATCCGACTATCATCTCTTTCCTCAACTGAAAAAAAGTTTAAAATATCGTAAATTTTCTTCCAACGAGAAGGGAATAATAGCTATGGATGTCTGGTTTGTACACATTGAACTCTATGGGAACTGGAATGGCATCGCGATACAGGCAAAATGAGGAAGAGTGAAAGGGAAGATGTAGAGCAACCTTTCTCTCTCGCACGCCGTTGCTATTAGCAACGTAAACATTTCAATGTGCGGGAATGAAGGAATCAAAGATCTTTGGAAAGAATGAACCTCTGTAATCTGTGGAATGAACTGAAAATATTTGAAGGTTTGATACTGATAGGAAAAATTCACTTCTTTCTCTATTTCCGAAATTGTTCAAATTTTTCAACGAGTCGGTTCGTTCTAAAAATAATTAATCATTAGTTTGTCATTCTAATCGAAATTTCTAAAAATTTTCACGAATATGCACTTTTTTTAGTGATTTATGATGGTAATCATAATTTCCTGAATTTCGAGAACGAAATTTTTAATAATCACCCTTGCAGCCTTGATGAATTAATAAAATTGAAGCTTTAGAGTAATTTGAATATAAATATTAATTATAATCGTGAGGCAAGAATATAGGAAATGATCTTCTGAAAAACCTCGGATAAAGCGTTGGCATCATATGAAAAGCAGTGTCTGCAGAGACAGAGTTGTCTCTGGAGCAGAGACATAGTCGTCTCTGGTGTCAGTGCGAGAGATTTTAAATAATCCAAATAGTTCAATATACAAAAGGAACCATATCAAAAAGTAAAGAACAAAATTGCTGAAATATTTTTATTTAACATAATTGGGACAAAAATATTACATTTGCTTAACAATTATTCCCTGGCTAGCCCTAGTGCACTCTTCATGGTCAAAAGAAATCCTAAAGCGAATGTCTTTCGACAGTGAAAAAGAATGTTGGTATCATCAATTTCCAATGATTCTAAATTCTAAATATTCTATAGTTTCACTGAAAATTTCCTCAACATACCTCAGGGAAGAAGATCTAATTGGAGCTTTAAACCCTCTCTGGAACGGATTTCCAGAATGAAGAATGTCAAACACTCTATCAATTTTTCTAATGAATTCAACGGTAGCGACACTATCTTTGAATTGTAAGTTCTTACATTTTTTATCAAGAAATTCAATAGTTTGAGTAGCTAATCTGACATTCATAATTCTATTTTTATAATTGATATGCTGAGATGACAGGGAATTAGCCAACCTTAGACCTTCCTCCCTTTGAACTTTTTCTAATTCCTTGACAAACTGCCAAGAAATGTTTCCTGTGGGGGACTGCAAATTTTTTTCTGCAAACGTATTTCTACGGATACCAATTTTTCCTTCCTGTAGCTTTGGCTCAAAGTCGTTAAGTAAAAGGTTTTCGGAGAGGGAACCTAAAACAATGAAAAACATGAGGCATAATTCCTAATTATTTACTGCTTCTCTCCTTTTGTGGATTCTCAGTTCCGTAAAACTGATCAGGATGGATTGTTTTATGTGATACCAACACTTCACAGAAAAAATATTATATTATATTTATGTCCCCTGCATTATGGCATCCGTTTCCAACAAAATACTGGACCATTGTTGTTATGAAATTCTTCTTATTCAAAATGTTTTTTGTTACTGCAAAAACCACTTTTGTCACTCTGGGTAACACATAGACTTAAAAAACACTCACCAAAAAACTATATTTAAGCTTTGAAAAAGCACAAGAAATTCTGTTCAACAGCTAACTTGACTTGATATATAGACATTTTTCGAGTTTCTTAGGAATGTAAATCGGAAGTATATGGCTTCTAAACAATTTTTCATCACGATTTTTACTAAAATACTGACGAAAAGACATTAAACAATGAAATTTAAAATTTATCTACGAAAATGACATTTAAATTTAGGTTATAATAGTGTAAACAAAAACACGCTAGAGAGAGAAAGGTTGCTCTACATCTTCCCTCTCTGTCGGTCACACTTTTCGTCGAATTTTGCTACCTACGAAGCCATTCCAGTTCTCATAGAGTTCAATGTTTGTACAAGAAGAAGAAATTATTTTTTTTGAAGGTCTAAAGTTGTTGCAGGTTCGCTGTGATAAATGTATCCAATTAAGAGGAGAATATGTTGAGTAATAAAATATTTCGACATTGAAATTTTGTTTGGTTCTATAGTAGGCTAAGAATTTTTCAATTAACGTGATGAACTAATTAGAAATTCAATAAAGGTTTTTGAGCACAAGAATCGATGTTAACAGAGAGTCAAAAACTAATGAGTATGAAAATTAGTTTCTAATTTTTGGAGAATTCTGACAGTTCAGGTTCGGCTGATGCGGCGGTCAATCAATTGTTCTCGAAGTGTACCACAGAACTTGCGTAGGATTTGGTAGACATTCAAACTAGTCAGGAGTGTAAAGAGGAGCAATGTTGCAGACGATAAGACGAAAGTGTATTCAAATGTACTGTTAGAAATTCGTGAATGCTAGGAGTTCCGTGTCTTTGTCATTCAGAATACCTTATTAAAGCCTGAATTCTATACAGTGGCGGCGATTGAGCGTAAGAAGTGGGGGGGCAATAAGGTGAAATCTAAAACTGAAAATGGCATTGTGAGAAATTGCTTCAAGTTAGTTTGATTTTTTGCACCTACAAGCCTTTCCAAATTCCAAATTCGAGGAAAAACTAAATGCAGTCGTAATTGATTAATTAATTTATCGGTAAAAAGAAACAATAGTTTAGATAGGAATAAACAAAAATAATAAACAGTATGATATGTCTTCTCGATGTGTACTTGTTTTAAAATAAAGCTAGATGTCTTGATTTCCGCCTGGCATATATTTCTACGCATTCTTCTAATTTGATGTTTTGAGCAGCATCTTTCTCAATGGCTAGTATAGCAAAATGTGACAAACGTTCTTGAAGCATAGAATTCCTCAAATAATTTTTCATCCGCTTCAAGACACTGAAAGATCGTTCTGCTGTTGCAGTGGATAAAGGGACAGCCAAAAACAGTTGCAGAAGCTTGAACAAATTAGGGAATACATACTGTATGTGGACATTTTCTGACTTGAATTGTGAAACCAAATTTGGCCCAAGATGAGGATCAATTTGGTCTGAATCATGATGTTTTCTTGAAAATACATCGATTTCGGATGCTAAAGTATAACACAAATCTGAAGTAGTGATCCAAAAATTTCATTCAAAATAGGTTGGTGGTGTAAGGATCAAAAGTAAGCAGGAGAATGATACTCTGTCAGTTCGCCGACGTTTCGGAAATGTATTTTTCCATCTTCAGGGCTCTACAAAAGTTATGAGAAGACAATTTTGAACACCAAAAATAAATGTAAATAAAAGAGCAAACACGAGCTACATTATGAGTTGTCGACTAGAAAAATATCACAAGAAAAAGATGGTGTGGTATAATATATCTATACAGTAACTTGAAAATATAAGGAACGTGTACACAGCCTGAAAAATTATTTCTCTTTCTCTTTTATAAAACTACATAGTAAAAACAAGATATATGTTATACATAAACGTACAGAGTACTTACAAACTAGACAAATGTATCCTCCCAAAATCACTCCATGAAATCTCAAATCCATTCTCCAATATTTAATGATAAAATCGTGTTATAATTGATTTAAAAGCGGGGACAACAACAGTGCAACCGATACGACGATATGCCGACAGACGGAGGTGAAATTAAAGAAACAGCAGATCGGGAAATGAAACAAGGTGAAAAAGGTAAAAAGACATAGGCGTACCCACGCGTGTGATGTATTGAGAAATCAAGAGTGAAATTGAGAGGGGTTTAGAAAATTAAAGTTGATCTCATTTCATCTTCCACTTCTTGTTAGTTGGTTCATTTTCAATAGGGGGTAATAGAATCTGCTGAGTTGTTGAATATCAGATCTAGAGTTCACTGAGTCATGGACACTTATCTGCAGCATCTCATAAATCAATCGATTACTCAGGTATGACTCCCTATTTAAATAGGGAGTAGTTTTATAAAAGAGAAAGAGAAAGAATTTTTCAGGCTGTGTACACGTTCCTTATATTTTCAAGTTACTGTATAGATATATTATACCACACCATCTTTTTCTTGTGATATTTTTCTAGTCGACAACTTATAATGTAGCTCGTGTTTGCTCTTTTATTTACATTTATTTTTGGTGTTCAAAATTGTCTTCTAATAACTTTTGTAGAGCCCTGAAGATGGAAAAATACATTTCCGAAACGTCGGCGAACTGACAGAGTATCATTCTCCTGCTTGCTTTTGATCCTTACACCACCAACCTATTTTGAATGCTAAAGTATAATTTTCCAAACCAAACGCGGAACTCACAGCAGAACACGCTTCTTTGATGCGGTCGTTAGAAACTGCGTTATTTTTCATCGAAGCCGTCAGCAGTAGTTCCATGTTGCAGAGTAGAGCTAACTGGTTCTTCTCAAATCGTGATTTAATATGCTCCCTGAGTATATCTATCAAAAGGTAATAAAATGTTTTTAAAAAGTAGGTTTGAGGTGAATCATATTCAGGATGAACATATCCTCCTCCTATTTTTTGTTACTGTATTCTAACCAATTGTAATCTGTAAACCACATTTTTCTACACTTTCTTCTGTTTGTTTCTGGGTATTTATCCAGAGTTGATTGAAAAGGACCTTTTTTAAAAAACTGTGATGCTGCTTGTCTACCATGAATTGGATCTCATGGTTCGAATATAGGCTGATGAGGACTATTAGACGTAGTAGGCGTGCATACGGGCAATACATTCTCACTGGACACATTAGCACTAGGTTCAGGTCTAACCATTTCATCTGTTGATTCTGTCACTGACGAGATTTCGTGTGGTTGATCTATGGTTGGAGTAACCGTCACTGATAACTCATTCAATTCACTATTTGAATCCGGAACAACAGCAATATTGCACTAGAGGTGTAAGGGACTGTACTCCTTCTTGGGATTTCTGTTTCTTAAGGAAGAAATTGAACAACGTTTTTCCCGAAGAACACTTCATTTTGACGTTCGATTTGACCAGAAATACGCGCGCAGAGAGGTTATATTTACGATGAGTTAATGCGCATGCAGTGAACTCTAAAAGAATTCTTATAGAGTTCACTGTACGCATGGCAGTGGGTTCAGATATGATCACGAATTGTCGTATGACGTCGGTTTGCGAAGGCGTCGTGAGGGCCACTCAGTTTCAAAAGTATACAAGTGTTGCTACCCTAAAAAATTATATAAATTCATTTCATATTCCCCAGAAAGTGAGGGGGCAACCGCCCCCCCTGGCCTCCCCTAATTGCCGCCAATGATTCTATATTGTTCGAAGGAAATCAATCACCCTCATCAATACTCTGCATATCGGTGAATCATATCGAGAGCTAAGGATTTCATTATGCAAATATCAGCCCACCCACTGTGCTTCTTCTTTTTGACAAAATTCATAATTCGAATCAGTGTATTCCCGACTCCTATAGAGATGTAAATTTGTTCTTTCAAATAGGAATTTAGGGCAACCTCAATATAACCATCTTCTTTGTCAACCACATTGATAGTCGATAGCGAAAACCCTGTGGGAGCAAGGAAGGAAATTTGCATAGAAAAAGATCCTCGACACAGAAACGGAGGAAAACGTTTCAACTTTTTATTACATGGAATATTCCTCGGCTACATATTCTGAACTGAAGAAGGTTGAAGGCTTTCCCGAGAGAGTGCATTTCATATATCGGACTAAATTTCAGGATATTCGATTACATTGCAAACATATTACATGGTAGTTGTTGTCATATTGACATAAAAACTGGATAAAAAGATTTCAATTGTGAGATCTACTCTCCGTAACAAAGCATTGGAAAGAACCATGCATCAGTTTGATGGAAAATAGCTTTCTGTTGAATTTTCTGAACTTTGAGTTCTAGATTTGGTGCAAGGGCACAAAAATCGTTTGGCTAATTTTGAAGATGCAGGTTTGTTAAGATGAATAGTGAGGCTGAATTTTCTTTAGTTCCTAGAAGTGATACCTAATTTGATAGACTTCATTGATACATCATATTTTAAAACAAGCAAAGTGTATCGTATCGATTTTTTCATCCTCATTTTCTCCTTCAGAATTGTCTTTTGTCACAAAACACCAGGAGACTTTCTTAATACCGCAGGATATTTTCTGACGGCACAAGCCCATCTAAATGAGGTCTCGTGTTATAGCTTATAACTTTTTAATCCGTCCTGAAGATATTTCTGTATAAGATATTCCGATACGAAGCTTAAATTGGGTAAGTTGCAGATTGTTCGAAAGCTTGCATCCATACAAAACTTAATACTCTTTAACTAGAAGCGGTTCGCCTTTATGGAACCAATACCACGTCAGATGGGACTTTTTCGAAAATATGCCCTCGTAGAAATCAGGATTGAGGATGCTTCGCCGAAGTGGACAATCGGACCGCATTCATCCATAAGCTAATCTACCGGGCGCTAATTTTGAGGGAGAAAATGGAGATATTTTGAAAATATTCTCTTGTGGTGTGTGTAGGGCGTTCGAAAGCACAATTTAAAATAACTGTCATCTATACAGGGCAATCGAAAACAGATATAGACTAAAGTTACACTTTTTTTAATGTAACACCCTGTATTTGACCTCAAAAATGGAATGGCTAGCTTAAATTATGATGGGTTTCTTCAGATGACTCTATACCTTAGAAGCACCCTTCACGACATAATGGCGAAAAATTGAAAATATGGAATTAATGAAGAAACTAGTTACGCCAGCGATAGAGACAGTATTTTTTCGAGTAGATAAGTTGGCTACTAATACACATAAAAAAATTTCAACTCTGGATTGAACAGAGTGATCATAATTAATTCTCAAACATCAACTCTACAAATAACCGTAAAAAACTGCTGAGAAACTATCAGGTTCAGGTGTAGGAAAACCTAATGAAGATACTTATAAGGAGTGATCACGCCTAAACTGGCAATGAATACAATATAATGAGGATTAATTCAAATACATACCACCCGCTGATATGAATATCAACAAGTGTTACGATCTGAATTGAACTAGCCAATTTGCCATCGTCAAGGCCCCAAATAGAATACGCCCTATCAAAGAAAAGCAGATGCTTACCATGGTTTCAGTCTCATTTGCCTCATCAGAATAACATAGCTTTTTTCTCCGATGGAGAACGTTTGGAATTGATGGACCCTTATTCAATACTGGCAAGCGCTACTGAGTACTATACAGTTACCAGAGCGCCACCCAGTATGAAACGGTGTCCGATTCAATTCCCCCCAGATAGAAACCCAGACGAAGACAATAGCATATGTTTCATATTTTCCCTAATTCAGTACGCCGATTCGCTTTGCGTACAACAGATGTGTGACGAATTGAGAAGTTTGGGAACACGTTCAGATCACGGCAGAAATAATATATGCTATTGTCTTCGTCTGGGTTTCTATCTTTCAAACGTTAATGTTAATTTACAATACCTATATTTAGTATTTAATAACTAATATACTGATCACTATAGTCACTCAGACCCACAATAATCAACCAACTGATCATCAAAATGTGAACTTTGAGAACGTCAATATTTAGATCGATTGGCGTGTTGTTCATTTGTCAACTACCTACTTTCAACCTCCAATATGTCATCATTCATTAAGTTGTTCGAATGTTACCAATACTAAGTTCGAAAAATACACTGCATCGCTTCTCTCTACTCTTGTCGGTTCTTTTAATCGAATCTTTCCCACCAAACTCGATAAAAAGAACAATAGGAGTAGAGAAAGGCGACGGAGTGTATTTTTCGAACTTAGTACAAGCTAACAGACACAGAACTGTAACTATAATGGCAACAAAATTCCCCTTCAAAATAACAAGCGAAGATTATAATCTTTGATAACAAACTTATGCCCAGTTGCAGGAAAGTCCATTAAGATTTGATGTCCCATCAGAATTTAAAACTGTCATTCTTGAAGGGGAAAATGGAGGATTAAGATTTTGATGGAGTATTAAATTTAATGGACTTTCCTCCAATTGCAAGTAAATCTATGATACTTAACATCTGTAATGTAAATTAATAATGCATGTGGATAATTCAAATAAGTCGCATTCGTCCAATTTTTCTGAATTCGCATATTTTTTTATTTTCAAATATTAAATTAATCTTGAACGGCGCATTATATGAGAAAATATGTAAAACACTTTAATTTTTCTGAATAGTGAAATATTCATTCTGGAGCATTTACCTCACATTTAAGAGTTGGGTTTTTTGAATTTCTGGTATTTTTATGGTACCTATTTAATGGTCATAATGAATTTCGATCTTTGATCTTTTGAGAGATAAAACTAAAAATTTTTATGAATTTTTAGTCTGTATCTTTTCAACCGAATCGAATTGGAAAAAATGGTACAGGAAAAAAGTGTTCCTTTTGACCTCAGGAATCTCCCGTTTAAAAATATGTATGTATACCCATGGACAATCCGATAAAATGTGCATAACAGGTTCCTGTAAGTAGTTGGGGTTCCCAGTATCCATATATTATTTTCATAGCATCCAGTATTTACTATACCATGCTATTCATAACTAATCCCCCCGTTTCCGGCTTTTAAATTATTTTTCTAGGAGATCAGAACTGCTGCACTATCATATTTTTATCCAGATATACGTAATTATGCCACACTATGCGAAATGCCTACTCTATTATGCATTGCCCCCTTGATTCGAATGCATAATAAGAATCAATCAGACAGTGTCATGATTGGGCATGAAATCATCTCTATCATCATAATTAACTCGAAATTTGGCGTGCCTTGAGCGATCAGTAATATCAGATTGTTACGTAACAGCTGCAAGACTGATTGTTTATATTCAATATCCTGAAGCGAGCGATAATATTCAGTTAGTTCTTAGCATATTATGATAAGGGTATGTTAACATGAAAATCTACATTACCGCACTGTCTGGTGATGAAGAATAAACAAACTGAGGAAAGCAATATTCCAACGAACAAGAACGTATTGTTGATACGGCATTTTTACTGGTGTCTGGTCGAAATATAGGCGTTTTCAACAATGTGATATTCTTTACAATACCAGAAACTAATTGTGTTGTAATTTTGGCACGAAACCCTCGAAGTGATTCAAATGAACAAACATTTAAACCTCACGTGTTATACAGAATTTTATTCCATTTTGATTAGGGTTCAAATGATGTTTTCAGAATATCAGGTTTAACTAATGAAATTACATGAAAGGTGTTGCTTCGATTGATTGTTGCTAAGGCATTATTCAATCCATAGCAACAAGAGCAAGATCATAGATAAACACTATAGATGGGAAACTCTCGGATAAAATTTTGTTATACAGTGACTTCACTGTATTTTGTTACGAAGAAAAGCGCCATCTCTTAAAAGCCAGCAAACTAATCTCGATTAATTTGTCGAGAGCGCTCTTTACGCTTTGATAAGGTAATATTATTTTATTTCATTTGGGGACAACTAT
This sequence comes from Coccinella septempunctata, assembly GCF_907165205.1. Classification (NCBI taxonomy): domain Eukaryota; kingdom Metazoa; phylum Arthropoda; class Insecta; order Coleoptera; family Coccinellidae; genus Coccinella; species Coccinella septempunctata. Next base: position 2,514,679 of record NC_058190.1, on the reverse strand, counting down.
GTAACAAATAATACTGAGTTCATACATACAATTTATTAGATGAAATGTTTACATATGATAATTGAAAAACAATAGAATATAAGATTGACAAACAAACAAAAATCAGTGAAATGAAACTTATCCATCTTTTATGAGCTGAAATACCTCAAATTTGGACAAGATTTCAAGCACTTCATGAGAAAATCATACCTCTTCTTTGGTACTACATCCTACATAATCAGAAAGGATTTATTCTTCGAACTTCTAATAGTCCGGCTTCTGAAGAATTTTGCCAACCATAACTCTATAAGGAACCATAATAACAGGCAATTTTTCTCTCTTCTTTCACTTTTAATCGTTGCTCTTGAATTTAGGTACACAACAATATTTCTTCCCAACGAAAACTTATAATGAAATGAACAAACAAAGTTGAAATCGAATGTTGATCATTTGACATATCAATTTCACACACAAGCGCAGATCAAAGATTAACTTAGTCTATGCTACAAAGTCACTCTAGTTTATGCGCAGAATTATCAGTGTAGGAAACTAACGTTTTTTTATGTTAATTCGCTGACTTTTCAGAGATGGCAGCAGTTCACTCGGTTCACGTCATTACTGAGGGAGTTCCACCTCCCTGAGCAAGATGACGTTTATCAAGTCATGTAAATGTTATTTTAATGCACTTGTGATTTTAAAAATTTTCATTTCACTGAATGGATAAACGATAACTTACCCTTGTTGGTAAGGATTGAATAATGACGTTTTTAAACGTCGAAATGGAATGACAGTTGTTTATACAACAAGTTAGATGAATGTTTATTCATGGGAGAAAAGTTTAACCCAGAAGTCCGAAAGTCGAAAGTTTTTGAGTGAGACTGAATAATTACAAACACAGTTATTCATCAAGCAGAATAATAATAATTGGGCAGGAATGAAAAATTGCGTTAGGGTTGAATATGGTGTTCAAATGCCTCCCCTATCATACTCAATGAGATGTTTAGCATTCATGTAATGTCAGCACGCCAAAATATGCAATTAATCAATTGATAACGTTTAAGTGCCTAATCTACCATTCACTCGGTAATTGCTGATCAAATTGTATCGATGTGAGACGGCAGTAAAAGCAAATATAATTAATCTGGCCACCTACGAACATGCCAAAGTATCATCTTTATCATTTATGAAGTAGTGAAATATTAAATTGCAGCTTGATCTCTTCTTCTCGCAAACATGGAAAATTGTCGACTTTGTTGAACTTCTTACACATTATTAATGTTGAATTTGTTCTCGAAGACTTCATCTTTATGCCCGGACCATGATGAGCATCAGCTCTAGTTCACGTTCTGTGATAAATTATCATAACAAACCTTCAAAATCCCAGAATCCGAATTAACAAAAGTAGTGATGCCCACATGAGAGTCTAGTCTGCTCTCTTCTCAGACGACACTTGATATTTCACCGATGGAAAAAAAGCTCGATACAAGTTATATTCATCCCAAACAATCTTCTAACTATCGTTTTTTATCATATTTTTTTCCATTTGTGCAAAATTGGGATGATGTGATTTTGTAAAAAAGATTAATGGACTGTATTACCAGATAATTCAGTTAAAGATGGTATTGTAAAAACATTTATTGTATATCGTTCACAATCATAAAATGAATAAGTCACTTGCATGAAGCTAATACAGTAATAAAAACAAATATTAACAAAATCTATAGACTCAGAGAGATATTAACCAACTAAAAGTAGAGATAATCTGGAGTAGTTCGAATACAAAGTCACTTGAGGTCAGACTTAGACTTTGAGAAAGTACAATTAATTCATAATTAACATAGTAATCAATGAAAATTGATTGCGAGAGCCTCTTTATTCCATCACAAAAACAGAAGGTTAAAATAATGAATTTTAATGAAAAGGCTGAGTTTTAATAGTGAAATAGGCCAAGATGTGAAACTAAATTGTCCAATTCTGGTCGTCAATGAGAGATCAATACATTAAATGTGAGTCGAGCAACAATTATAATTCAAATCTGAGCGAATATTATAAATTAGATGATAAGAGCAAGAATATTATAATTAATATGAGAAGAGCGAGAATATGATAATTAATCTGAGGGGAGTGAAAAATTCATCAATGAATACAACATTTACAGAGACGAACTGCTTACAAGTAAGCACGATCAGAACGTCCATCGGAAAATAGAAGATACAATAGATTAATTATGAGTGGTACAAAATGAGAGTACTTATGAGGAAAACCACTAATCGTTGGTTTCGAGAAGTGCAGAAGGCTGAAAACTAACATGTATATCGAGCACTATGAATGAATATGAGAATGTATCAATGAGAGTACAAAGTATAATGAGTAGATCGTACCAATTGAGAGTGTACACGAATACCTGAGCAGACCTTCCAGGGTGGAACCAGGACGACTATCCAGCAGTATCATGGCCTTCCATTAACCAATGAAGCTTATTTGAGAAGTTCACATCGTGTTCTGAAGGAAAACTATTGAATCCAGAATTCATTCATCTGAAACTCGCCAACAGTAATCAATCATATGTAATTGAGCAGAGTTGGCTGAGAAATGAAATGAACGGATTCAAATAAATCAAATGATCATGAGAGAACAATAAATCAGTGTAAAATATCGTTGAGAAAGACGTGGAAAGAATTCAGTACTTGTACTACATACTCATTTCTATGTGAGAAAATCTAGAGAGTTGTGAAAATCTAGTTGAGGTGTGAAATATAACAAAATATTTATTCACGATCAAGGTGACTTTACTGAAATGAGCAATAAAAATGAGAATTATCAACACTTTTTGCCAATTAGGGAAATTTAAAATTATGGTGAAAGAATATTTATTGCAAAAATGCTTTTACTCAATAGAGGAATACCTTTCTTGTGATTTTTCTGATTTTCAGAAGTAATATATTTTTTGTTCATTTTTTGTTGACGTATGTAAGCATCGTTAGTATGTATTAGCACGAATAAACTACTACTATTATTATTATTATTATTAATTTTCTACAATCTCGCACGTGGACACATTTCATCTATAATGAAATCATGTAAAGGACATTAAACGGATTAATTAATAAATGTCACTCGAGAAATATCTCTGAAGACCATGAAGAATGATTTTGTGAAAAAGAGTAGCGGGGAGTGTTACCAGATAAATTGAGTTGGAGATGGTATGGTAAAAACATTTATTGTACATCGTTCACAATCATAAAATAAATAAGTCACCTGCATGAAGCTAATACAATTTTCAACACCATGCAAGACTTAGGAAGCACGAAATAGTAATTTGTAGAACCAGTTGGGAAAAGTATTGTTTTTCGTAATGAGCTTATTTCTGCGCAACTTCGAAACATGGGTAAATAAGAGGACTGGCTATTGCTAGACCAGTTAAAAGCACCTAGACCAGTTAATAGCACAGCGCTATTCGTGCTGGGCTTCAAATACATGTCCACCGCATTATTTGGTCAAGTTGTACAGGAGCCAAATGTCTTCTTGGCTTCCATTTCCTCAATTACTGTGAATTCGAATAGAACATGATTTTTTATACCACCATCTATGCAGCCTTCTTCAGTAAATCTATGTCACAGGGCAAGAGCTTGATGAACTATAAACAGAATATGATAAAATTAACTCGATATATTCCTCTTTTTCCTTGAAGAACACCTATAAATATAACTGATGTTCCAGATAACTCAACAAAGGTGACGAAGAGAGAGATATGTATACGCCTATCAATTATTGAGCAGTGTAGATGAACGTATATGTAGAGGTAGAATTTTTCACCGTATTCGTATCATGAATTATGATGTGTCGTTCGACCTCATATGAACTAGATAAAAGAAAAATCGATATTCCTTCATTATTTTACCTAATGGATCTATCAGAGTATGTCAATCATTTTATTAGTTTGTTTTTGCAACTTATCTGCGATGATCGCAGCGTTAATATGCCATTTCTCCAATATTTTATATCTGGTATCACCCATTTCCCTCTTCTTTATATTGTTATCTGATTGCTTAGATATTCAAAAAAGAAGTCTCTGAGGACTCTAGGAGTCGCTGCGATCCGTAGGTTGATCGATAAGGGGTGGGAATTTAAACTTCAATTTGAAATGAACAGCCTTCATTTTATTTCAGGTTATCTGTCTTTTAGTTGTTTCTGATGATTTTTCAAATACGTATCTTCAATTCTATAATGAATATAAATTTTCTGAATTACATGCAATGAAATATATTTCACGTTATGAAAGTGACTAAGGAATCAGCTTTATTCATTCATGATGAATGATGAAATCAATGAAAGTCAAAAGAAATCCCTGAACAAAAGCATATACCTATACTCCATTCACTTTTATTTTAGCACTCGGTTGGCCATGGATATTTGACACATTTCACTCTGTATAGTACGAAAATGAGGGGTTAAGACGCTTGTCAAAATATTTTTGGGTTGTAAATCAACGCTATGTTGCCCGTTCTACGTAAAAGTTTCTGTTATTACGTATTTTATCACAATGTCGAATCTCTACGGAAAATATGTGACGAGCATAATTGAAGTTTATACAAACTGATTGAAGGCATACCAAATCCAGTTATTTGCATGGAAAATACAAGAGATCAGGATAATATCATAATATACACTAGCTTGAGGAGAGTTAATGATCGTTATCTTCTTCGACTAAAGTTTGAATACGTTACATCAGTTGTAGATTTCAAAAAATCAACACGAAGATGAAATGCATATGATGCAGTGGTTGGGAATAGATATCTCTCGAAAAGGAATTAACAGATAATCACAAGAATGTTGAATTCTTCAACAAAAAATCATCTTGCATCAATGGAAGTCAAAATAATTAAAGAAAGTTTCAAGTCAAGCTGAACTTCACCAAAAATTTCACATGAATGAACAATTAACAGGACAACTGGCTATTTGGGGCTGTTCATCTTAATACATTGATATAATTATAATAATAAGGTATTTATTGGTACCTTAAGACATTAACAATGTATAGGACAAGTCAAATAAAAAATAGAAAAATCAATTTTCGGGAACTTATTCTACGATGACATTCATCGAAAATCCTGTGGTAACGTTTCGCATCAATTCAACCAAACATAAAATTCTCAAATGCCACCACTTTTTGGGTATGCCAATAGAAGGAAATTCTTTGTCATCCTTTTTATTCACAATCTTTCTGATTGTGGAAATATTCAGCTGAAATATAAGTCGTTTAGATTCAGATGAAACATTATATAAATTCACTTACATTGAATATGTTCGCTACCGTCTAACGTATTGTGGATTTTAGAATATCAGGGTAACTATGGGTTATATATGTATATGAATGAGCGGACCTGAATTCTGAAAAGCACTTCCGGAATCCCGGTCTTCTCTCTTTTTCAATCACTTTCAGCATTTTCGTAATAAAAATTGATATTAGTTGTGGCAACGGCGTTATGACATTGACGACATTTCATGAGTGCAAACCCTACTCCGTTCTAGTTACAAAATATATTATGTTATGCCAACGAAATTCTTCAAGGATATCCACTTCTGAACTGTGTAGTTTTATTGGTTAGATATTCTTATTCAGAAGAATCCACCTCCCACAAGGGATGACAATTTCTATTTCATTTGTAATGAATCCATCATGTTATTTGAAATCTTCATCATGAAAGTGCTCTTGACACACAAATTGATTCAATGTTGATTCTTGAGGTAAGGTTATTTCCAATTTTCTCTCAAAAATGCACTCTGAAATTATTTCATCATTTATCCTTTTCTTTCTGATGCCAAACTACTCTTGCACTAGCGCACCCTTCAACATTTCACCATGGTCATATGTTGTTCTCTCATCAAAAATTGAAAATAATAATTTTCTTATCATCTATCACCAGAAAGACAGTTCACTCAGCCAACATCAACTAGTCAAGATTTCGCCATCCCGTGATCGCTAGCGCGGCTATTGGCAAAAACATGAACTACCTATTGGTATATATTTTAGGGGACAAATAATCTGTGGTCTCAAAGCAGCGATCGTTCTGCTTCTCTCTACTCTATAACGTATCAGAGACATTGTCTCTGATAGTATTGTCTGCACGATTGTCTCTTTCACAATTATAGCTATAGTTACTGTACAGGTGATAAGAGAATGCTGGGTCCATTCACTATGTGTATGGTTTGAGCATTGTCGCCATACTCGTTCAATATTCTCAGGTCAGCTTGAGATTGCTCGTTAAAATGAACTCAGTGAGCCTCCTGCGATCTGTTTGTCCTTGATCTTCACAGGAAAGAAGAAATTCTCCACTTCTGGCCAATTTTTTTCGATTTGAGAAAACTCCTTCAACTTTGATCGGCTGTATCTAAGTTGATATTAGGCAAAGAACAGGTTTACTTAAACAGAATTTTAGCAAATTCAATGGTATTTGCTTCTTTTGAGCAAAAAAAACCTAAAATAGTTGGAAACTTTTGAGGTCTTTTGGCCCTCTCTTAGTTAGCAGGGGATCCTCGAGGTATAAAACTTGACAGAGTCATCTCACAGCGCCCTTCACTACGGAATTTTTTAGCTGCTCTGTCTACTGGACTAAGGCTCGGTACTTTCACCTTCGAATAAATTTTATTCAACCAATAATGACGAACCGACATTCGATCTATGACAAATGAACTCTTCTAATTTTCAATGACAGATTTATTCGATGAATAACACTATCTGAAAGTGAAAAGACTGCATTTTTACTAATCTTACGAATAAGACTTAATAAATGCGAATAAATTTATTTATTCGCACGTGAAAGTACCGGGCCTAAGTATAAATATAGGTATGTGTTCATTGGAAATTGAGGAACTTCCATCGGTCCAGTTGAATAATTGAGAAAACGTCACTTGCATACGGGATACTTTGTAATGATCAATTGGCTGATAATCCCCCTATCTTTACGTGCATTCATTCTATGTTTCAATGTTTCCATTTATTGTCAGCAAGATTTCGCCAACTGGCGATGTTCAATAGACTCGCCCACTGAACTGAATTTCCCGCATTTGTCACCTACGATTAGTTTCAAACCGTGCTATTCACTCCATACCATAGATGGCTGAGAGGATGCATTGGGTAATAGGATTGGCTAAGCTCCTGATAGTGTCATCATACATGAACAGATTACTGCAGCTGAATTGAATAAAACTGAATAAAACGAGAAAAGTATCAATGAATTTTAAATTTAAATCGTCATAAGGGTCGCCAAGTTCTTGAAAGTGTCAAGATCTTGTCGTGATTTCAAGACGAGATCAGGATAAGAAGTAAGTTCAGATTTCGATATAACAAATCATCTCGAAATATACTAACTGACAAAGAAACTGCAACACCCAGAAGGAGCTGTTTAAATCTTTAATTTTTTTTGGTGAAACATAGATAGTATAGCAATCAGTAAATGATTAAAATTTGAAAGAAAAAGTGCTCACAAATTTTTCTATTAAATTTGTTAATAATGTGTCCAGAGCGGTTATCTATACACTCCCCAACATGTCTTGGCATTGATGCAAGTAGATGGTCTTCTTCTTCTTGAGGGATACTATCCCAAGCTACCTGTACTTCATGTCTCAGAACCACCAAAGTCCGTGGGGGCTGGGGTATGGACTATACATATAGTCCATTCAAGAATGATTGACATCCCAGTAGGTCTTGAAAGTCCAGGCGCAGCTTAAAATTTGGTCACAAAAGATTTCTAAAAATTTTTGTACTTTCAGTCATAGAACTGGAATATATTAATATAACGCAGAAAAGTATATGAAAATGAGAAATATTCAAATTCGCAGCATATTTATCAGCATTCAAAATTGACACAACTATGTTTCCAATTCGTACGATTAAATTAAGAACATAAACAGCTGTACAAAATTCAAATAACCGTCGGTAAGTGCATAGATTCATATATAGTAAGTCTATAGATCAATGATTATTCACAATACCAACCTGAATTCTGCAACACAAAATCTGAACTTATGGGCTATTACCAATTTAAATTCGATTTTCCACAGCCATCCGAGATGTCAATCATTCTTGAATGGACTATACTAATGAATGAGTCACTGAAAAGTTTGAGGTCAAAAAAGTAAACCAGAGTTACGCAATAAATAAAAAAAAGAAGATTTCCACCAAAATTGTGACAATCGAAAAATTGGAGTGTCGAGGCATCATCAAGTACCTGTATTTATAAGGGTTAAGAGGTAAGCAGATTTACGACGATATGTTTAATAACCTTGGTGATCAATGTCATTCCTATGCTACCGTGAAAAATTAGACTGCAAGCTTCAAAAAAGGTAAATTTTCCATTGAAGATAATGACCGATCGGGAAGGCCAGTTTCTGTGTCAGTCCCCGAAAATATCGATGCAGTTCATGACATGATTTTATCAGACCGTCGAATTGGGCTAAAACGGATATCTGAAGCACTGAATATTTCATACGAATGCGTTCATCATATAGTTCACGTCAGTTTAGACATAAGAAAAATTGGATCCCCAAATGTTTGAATGTTGACCAAAAGCGTGCAAGGGTAGAAGCATCGCGTTCGATTTGAAAACAATGTAGACTTCTCAAACCGAATTGTTACTATGGATGACACTAAGGTACTTTTCAACGATCCAAAAACAAAGAAACAATCGATGGAATGGCGACACTCTGGTTCTCCAAGACCTGAGAATTCTTGTCCAAAAATCTGCTGGAAAAGTTCTTGCTTCAGGTTTTTGGGATTGCCATCGTGTAATCATGATTCATTTTTTGGATAAAGGTAGAACAATAACTGGAGATTACTATTCGACATTACTGACCACTGTACTGGTAAAAATTAAAGAGAAAAGACGCGGAAAGCTATCCAAAGGTGTTTTGTTTTTGCAGGATAACGCCCTTGCACACAAATCTCATGTTGCCATGCTAAAAATTCGTCATTTAGGGTTTGAATTACTAGAACACCCCATTTATTCACCAGATTTGGCTCCATCCGACTATCATTTCTTTCCTCAACGGAAAAAAAGTTTTAAAGGTCATTAATTTTCTTCCAACGAGGAGGTAATAAAAGCTGTGGAGGTCTGGTTTGCAGAGCAAGAAGAAACATTTTTTTCAAAGGTCTAGAGACGTTGCAGGTTCGCTGTAATAAACGTGTCCAATTAAGAGGAGAATATGTTGAGTAATGAAATATTTTGACATGAAATTTTGTTTGGTTCTATAGTAGGCTAAGAATTTTCAATATATCCTCGTATATATGGTACCAATCAAATTATGGTCCTCGCCTTATTTGGATGACGTGATAATTGAACTCATTAATGTGATATTATGGAAGTAAGTATTCTTTTTACGAGAGGATTGTCGGTTCTAGAATAAATAAATTTCTTCGAGGAAAAATCGTATACAGACAGCTAGTATTCAAAAGTTCACTTTGTTTCTAATGGACCTGTTTAAATAACTAATATTACAATCTGAAAAATATATCTTCTGTCATGACTGAAATGAAAAAAACGAAACAATTTCACCCTAATTCATTGAAACAATTTTTTTTTGCCATAGACTCGATATAATGCCTCATATAATTCTTAAAGTTTCAGCCAATTGGCTATCTGAAAAACTGTGAACAGATAGGTATAGCTCTATCAGAAAAAATAAAATAATTGTAGCTTGGACGAATAGTATAATTAAATTGAGTTGTTTCCGTTTCAACATTGTCTGAGTTAAATAAATCATTGAAAACTGATCCTGTGTCATTACTGCAAAATAATTGGGAGTTTGTTTTACATATTTATGCTGAAAGAGTACATTCATGATGCAATGATACTGGATACAGTGGTTATCCCCATTATTTCAATGAACAATTTTTAATCATTCAGAGCAACACTATGTAGTATATGCATAAAATTTTCTAATTAAATTCCAGGCGAATTCTTGTTTCTAACGGACTTCAAACTTATTCGTCACTTAAAAGAGAAATGACATTTCAAGTTGTGATTCCCGAACGAAAAATCTACTATTTTTGAAGGCAAGTACTTTTCGTCCCCATTCACTTTTCGTCCTTACACACTTTTCGTCAGCTCTGTTCCTCGCTTAGTTACAGAGCGATTTGATCAATTTTGAGAGCCAGAGTTTGATGAAAATATAAGTGCCTGACACAATAAGTGTCATTTGAATTTGTCAAATTGATTCTTTACGAAATCTGCTACACTTCACGAGTGAATTAAGAACGTGGTTTGAATGTGAGTATTCATTCCAATCGAAAATGGATAGTGATAGCGATTTGGATATGGATATGAGCATAGATTAATAAAACAGGAGATAGAGCATCTCGACAAAAACGCGTTCACAAAATACTGCCATAAATATGAATTTGGATTTCTTGGGTGGGGGAACTGGACAGGGGCGGATTCAGAACTAGTCACACTGTGAATATTTCAGGTAGTCGGCAATAATTTTAAATCGAATGGAAATATGTTTCAATGCAAAGATTTCGAGTATTTTTCTTATGACAACTAATCAAAGGGATGTAGAACTAATAATACCAAAACACCTGATGTAAAAAAGAATTTATTTTGAATACAATGTTACCATACACAAATAGTCAATATGACCCTAACCTACATACAGATTATTTGAAATTTTATTCACTAAGTATAAACTGAACCAAAAATTACTTTCATGAAAAAAATTCCGTTTAGAATGGTTTATTCTCAAATCAATAGAAGTGGAAGCAGCTGAAGTTTATGGAATTTGTATAATGAGAATCTAAAAGAGTTTGTTCATTGGAGAAATTCTCAAGTCTTCCGTACAGATTTTGCGGAATGAAACAGTAATGTAATACTATAAACATGAACCAATTATTGTGAAATAGGAAATGATTTCTTATTTCATAGAGTAACTCATAAAAGAATTCCTCAATTCTAGATGAAGCATCAATATTTTTTTTTAAGGGCAGTTTTAAATTGAATTAAGTTATATTGGATATAAACTAAAGAGCAGTGTTTTTCAGCAACTCAAATACATAGTTCAACAACCTGCTTCCTCCTTCTCCTCCTTCAAATTTTTATACCACCTCAAAAGTGCTTTTTGGTGTTGAAGTGCATAATGATCAAGAGTTATTTTACGAAACTGTAAGCTTTAACTCAATAATAATGTAACTTGTAAGCAAATTGTTCGAGGCCGTTGCCATATTTATGTATTTTATGCATGCAGCTGTCTTCGAAGAAATTTTTCATTAGGTATTTGCCTCGGCTTTCCAAGCTTTCATCTTGAATTTTTCTTTCCAATGAATTGGGAACTGCTTGTAGGGCAGCAACTTTTTTTTTGAAGTACTGACGACTCACTCGTAATCTTAAATCGGTTTTCTGGCGTCAATTAGCTGTTTTTTAATTTCTGTTCTCCGCTTGTCTCCTGCAACAATTTTTCAACTGAAGTTTTACTTCGAAATATGAGGTGTCGTTCCTAAGACGAGTTCTATTTGCATAGCAGTTTATAAGGAATTTTGTATACCTCCCTGGGTAGGTATGTATCTCACTTGTTTTATCCTTGAACTACAAGAAGCTTTCATTTCTGCAAATCCAGAACTGGCATTCATGTTTCTTGATATTGTTCCCATTTTCCTTCCATTTTCCTTTAAAACTCCAGTATTGATAACAGGTTTGGCACAGTATTGGCTATAATTACAACATTATTGAAGCAATTAGAATCTCGTTTTAATGTTCATCTCGAAACCAGGAAGAATGTTTATACAAAAAAGCATGATATAATAAGAAAAAGAAAATCTACTATAAATTTCAAGTTCACCACAAAACTAGAAGTAGTCAGAAATTACTTGCAAAATTCCAAACAAAGTGATAATCAGACAATAAAGCGAGTTAAATAAGTGGTAAACTACCTATCTTACCTAACTCGGGATGGCATCTTTTTTCAAATTTACGGTAAAAGTCGATTACCGATTACTCTCATTATACTGACGTCTGGAGTGTAAATTACAAGAGAAGTGTAAATTGTTTTCAAGACCCAGTGCAACTCTCCACTGCTGTCGTCTGGTTTTATTTCTGGGAAATCTAAAATTGAAATCAATTATTTGATTGTATAAACTCAACATTTCAATCCCATCATTAGATGGGATTCAAACAAAATTCGACCCTGGCGTCCCCTAACTCCCTCCCTTGATTTCATAAAGTCGTGAACTCAAACAAGAATAAAATATCAAAAACTTACCAGAATAAATAAATCGCATTCCTCTTTCGTGTATAAATTGCACTTCTATTTCAAACACACGCTTTTACGGCACATCGCTGCTTATTTTCCAAAATATTACGACGTGAATGATTGAAATAATATTTTGACAATTACAAGTACACACGCCGTCTTAGAAATTTCAGAAGCGATCTGGAGGGGAATACAAGCGAAAATTCATTTCATTGGTGGTTGCATGCACTGGGAATAATTTGAAAAATGAACAGTCTGGAAAATAGCTTATGATCCATCTATTTAATCTATGGATATGAGTAACTCCTGAGGGCTGAGGGAATTGACAACTACGGCCAGATTGGATTTACAGCTCACAAGTGAGTACTACTTGCTTTCATAAAGGTATGTGAGGTCGACGAAGAAATGTAATATGCACCTCGACAAAAAACTATCAATTGTCTCACCTTTATTCTAGCCTCGGCTATCAATTTGCACCTTCGACTGTAATAGACAGTTTTTCGTCCGTGGTACATAATCTCATTGTGATGTGATTAATCTTCTCCGAACACAAAATTTTACCCAAATATTCCAGTTTCGTCATAAGGGCCGTCACAAGTGACATAAAAATAACAGAAATTCGAAGTACACAATTTTTAAAAGTAAGTTCAACGCAAACTTATGAATGTTTGATCATTTTGGAAAATAAAACTATTCTTCATATTTTCTCGTATAATTTCTCGATTAATTTGATATTCAAAGATATAAAATGGTTTCGCTGAACGCTAGTGTGTTTAAAAGAACCACAGAATTCAATAACACATAAAATATGGGTCCTGTCATCTAATAGCTGGTTATTCTGGAGGGAATTTTGATATCATTATAGTGTGTTGACAAGTCTTTGATAAAGTACATCATGTTACACTTTTGCGTGTGCTCTCGGCTTATACCTGAGTCGTAGACATCAGTTTCTCATTATCAAGGATGCCCACTCTTCTGTTTACATGGTTGACTCGGAAGTATCCCAAGGTTTCCACTTGGGACCACTACTCTTCACTTTGTACATCAATGACGTCTATAGATGTTTCCTCTACAGACACTTTGAACTTTATGCCGATGGTATAAAGATGTATTTCGCCTTGGAGAACTTGGATAATGCCAGAAGATTTCAGGATGACATCAATAGATTTTGTGAGTTCTGCTATCTGCACTATTTGTCTTTGAATATCTTTAAGTGCAAACTTATCACATTTACAAAGATATCGAATAATATCTGTAATATACTCAATATAGAATAATTCGATTAACTAGATCTTTATTTAATCGCTCGACAATTACAACTGATGAGATTTGCACATGTTACCCCCTTTTAGACTGTTTAACGGTAGTGGGGCAATCATAGTGCGCACATCTAAGAATCATTACACATAATTCAATACATTACATTTTTCCACCCCTTAATTCAAATTAATACAATAATTGAATATCCATATTATTATTGTTATTTTACCATCATCATCAACTAAATACTAGGTTAACTACAAATAATATGAGATCAACAGAAATTAAGAAGCTTGATAGCGTTCAGGTGGCTTAGCCACACGCTTGGGTCTAGTTGGTACAATTTCATTAGTAACAGTTGTATTATCATTGTTTGGAGTCACTGTTTCAGCAACTGTACTCTTATTCGGATAACTTATATCTGGTAGAGATTTTTTTAATTGATTTGCATGTCTTTTCCAATTTTTTTCTAACTCCGGGATATACACAAGAAAAGTTACTCTACCAATTTTCTTCTGAATGATGCCTTTAATCCAGGTTGGCTTATTTTGATCGCGATAATCTTTTACTAAAACAGTATCACCAACTAAGAATTGGACATGGTTATTGCCTTTGAAATATTTCTTTTGTCTATCTTGAGCTTCCAAAACTCTATTTCGCAATACACTAGACGGTTTATACAGTATGGCATCAAACCTTGTCCTTATATTACGACCAAACATAATTTTTGCTGGAGTTTCTCCAGTCGTACAGTGCTTTGTAGTACGATAGTCCAACAAGAATCTGCAAAGAACTGTATTCGTGTCCACAGGGTGTCCTTCAACAAAAGCCTTTTTCAAAGAATTTTTGAACAACTTTACAGAATTTTCGGCAGCACCATTAGATTGTGGATGAAATGGGGGTATCGTTTTGTGTGAAATATTATTGTTGGTTAAGAACAATTCGAAGTCAGAGGACTTGAAATATGTGGCATTATCCGAAACTAAGGTTACTGGTAAACCGAATCTTGCAAAAATTTGTTTCAAAATTTTTATTGTTATTTCTGTGTTAGTAGAAGAAGTCTCAAAAACTTCGGGCCATTTCGAATGGGCGTCAAGTATAATTAAATAATATTTTCCTGCGATTGGTCCCAAATAGTCAATATGCAATCTCTCCCACACTTCCTTTGGCCAAGACCAATTGGCCAACGGAACCTTTGGGGGATTACCCGCAACTTTGGAACAACTATGACACTTTTTAACCGTATCTTCGATTTCCTTATCTAAATTCGGCCACCAGAAGTGCGATCTAGCTATATTTTTCATTTTAACAATTCCAAAATGTGTTTGATGAAGAGATTTTAAGAACACCGATCGTAGCTTGCTCGGGATAATAATTCTATGGTTCCAATAAAGAGAATTATCAACCACCGAGAACTCAAAGCGTCTAGAAAAAAACGGTTTAATATCTACATCATTGATATATCTAGGCCATCCTGTTTTCACTAACCTAATTATTTTAGCAATTAACTCATCCTGTTTCGTTTCGCGTACAATTTGATTATAGTTCATAGGTAATTCGTCACTATTTGATAAAAAATTGCAATAGTTTACCTCTTTATCCTCGATACTTAGAGTATCGTTTTCTGAATGATTCTTTAATAGCCTGGATAACGCATCTGCATTATTCTTTTTCGATTCGACATATTCTATTTCATATTGATAGTTAGATAGTATCACGGCCCAACGTCTAAGTCTGTTGGCCGAAAATTGTGGAATGGGTTTATGCTGACCAAAAATTGAGATCAATGCTTTATTGTCTGTTACTAATTTGAATTTATTTGCGTATAAATACTGATGAAATTTCAATACCGCGAATATTATCGCCAAACCTTCTTTTTCTATGTGGGAATAATTTTTTTCACTGTTGGAAAGTGTTCTAGAAGCGAAGGCAATTGGCCTATCTATCCCTGTAGGAAGAATATGGCTCAACACCGCTGCTACTCCGTATGGACTAGCATCAACTGTCAGTTTTATTTTCATAAGAGGGTCAAAATGTACTAGAACTCGAGGAGAAGCTAAGAAGGATTTAATCTGCTCGAAAGCTTTTCGACAATTGTCAGACCAATCCCATTTTTTGTCTTTTTTCAATAACTCATATAACGGATGTAATATAGTTGACAAATTTGGGATGAATCTACCATAGTAGTTCACCATTCCCAAGAACGATTTGAGTTCACTCACATTGGTTGGTGCTTCCGCATTTTTAATAGCTACTGTCTTTGATTCACTGGTATGCAAACCTTCCTTATCAATTATATAACCTAGATACTCAATACTATCCTGAAAGAATTTGCATTTAGGACGACTTACTTTCAAACCTGAATTTTTTAGAATTGTTAAAACTACTCTCAATCTTTCCAAATGTTCATTATCATCTTTTCCAGTTATCAACACATCATCCAAAAATACTACGACACCTTCTAAACCAGTGAAAAGCGATTCCATTATTTTTTGAAACTTAGCAGGTGCTGACGCAATTCCGTATGTTAATCTATTGTACCTGTATAAGCCCTTATGAGTAACAATTGTGGTGAGCTCTTTAGAACTTTCATCTAAGCCTATCTGTTGGTAAGCATCAGACAGGTCCAGTTTTGAAAATTTTACTCCACCCTGTAGACAATTGAACAGATCATCAATTCTCGGCAGAGGATGTTGGTCAACTTCAATATGCGGGTTGATAGTTACTTTGTAGTCTCCACAAAGACGCAATGATCCATTTTTCTTCAATACTGGTACGACTGGAGTTCCCCATTCGCTATAATCAACTGGATACAGAACACCTAAAGAAACAAGTCTATTGATTTCGTCTTCTATTTTGGATTTTAAAACGTAAGGTACAGGTCTAGCTCTATAAAACTTAGGGTTAACATCACTATCCTTCAGGTTAATAGTTACAACTCCTTTTGAAAACTTTCCTAACCCATCAGAAAATACCTCAAAAAATTCATTGACTATACCTTCAGCTCTATCATTCACGAAATTCACATTGTCTACAATTCCCATATTGTATGTTATTAAAAAATCTCTTCCAACTATTGGCGGACCTCCATTTTTGAAAACATAAAAATCTATGTTATTTTTGATATTTCTGAATTCTACGTTTGCACGAAAAATTCCCAACGGTTTTACTTTGGTACCATTATAGAAATGCAAACATTGGTCAGAAGACTTCAACGTATGATCATGTGCGTAAAGTTTCGAAAATACATTTTCAGACATGCAGGAAACACTAGCCCCTGAATCGATTTGGCAAACAATTTTATGAGATTCTATATTTACTTCAATAGTAAAAGGGGTGTTTTCCATTTTCTCATTTATACTATATAATTGAAGATCATCCAAGTCATTGTTCAAAAGGTTACTTTTGTTCTCAACATTATTATCACTTCGCAAATAATTATGACTATATCTATTTCTATTTTGTTTTTGGGGACAAACATTAGATAAATGACCCTGAACTTTGCAAAAATTACAAGAATATGATCTAAAATAACACTTATCTTTGCGATGTCCTTGTTTACCACAAACTGCGCAACTCTCCCTGTCCTGCACCGGATGATGGCCTTCTGCTTGATGACGTTTTCCTTCGTCACTCTTGTTATTGCGTTTGCGTATATGATGTAACGGCTCCGACTTGATTTCAAGACCTGAAATCTGGTAGCTCTGACACGCCGCCATTTTGTTTTCCGCCACATTGATCGCTTGTTCAAATGTGATCTCCTTTTTTTCTTCTAGCAATCTATCCAAAATTGCTCCCTTCTCAAACCCACAGACAAAACGATCCCTGAGGCAGATATCCAGTTCTTGTCCGAATTCACAGGAAACAGCCAAACTTCTTATTCTTGCAGCCCACTCCTTGATATTTTCATACGAATCCTTTTTCGCCGCGAAGAATTTATAGCGTTCAGCCAAGACTGACTTCTTCGGCGTGAAATGTTTGTCGAATAATTCCAGTAACGAATTGTAAGACTTATCTTCTGGAAGGTCCGGGCTACATATGTTAAATATTAGTTTATAGGCTTCCTCGTCCAACATGTTCAATAGGATCGCCCGTTGTTTATTCGTATCGGAAATTTCGTTTGCTGAGAAATAGTTATTCAATCTCGCCTTGTAGATATTCCAGTCTGTGATATTCAAGTGAAATTCTCTTAAATTCCCAACACTTGATGCATTTTTGGACGTACCTTGTCCCTCATTGGTGGAAGGCATATTCGGTTCGCTTTCCTCGTCGCCAAATTGTAATATACTCAATATAGAATAATTCGATTAACAAGATCTTTATTTAATCGCTCGACAATTACAACTGATGAGATTTGCACATGTTACCCCCTTTCAGACTGTTTAACGGTAGTGGGGCAATCATAGTGCGCACATCTAAGAATCATTACACATAATTCAATACATTACAATATCATAAGTACACCTCTATCTCTGAACGGTTTTAGAAGAAGTAAAAGTCGTTAAGGACCTAAAGGTTTTATTGGATTCAAGGATATCATTTGCACACCACATTTATTATATTGTCTCTGGAGGCTTCAGAATGATTGGCTTCATCCTGAGGATTCCTCGTGTCTTCAGGAATGAGGAAACACTAAAGGTCTTTTATTTCTTTTTGGTTCGAAGCATACTCGAATATGCAACCTCAATTTGGAACCCTTCTTCTTACAAATATATAAATCGGATAGAGAGAATTCAGAGGAAGGAACCTTCATCATAGGTTCGGAGAGGCTGGTTTAGTGTCCCTATAGTGCAAGACTGCATATGTTTGACTTCATATTTGTAGAACGACTGAGCTTCTCTCTCTCTCTCTCTCTTTGGTTTTCACGTTCTACCCTGAAATACTAGGGAGTCTGTCATCCTCAGTGTCCCTAATTACAGGCTGAAGTACACAAGGGCATCTCGTATTCCCAGAATTTCAGAGCGGTTGAATATTGCCGGACGGCTTGGCATCGATTTTATAAATTCATCATACTCCGCCATAGTGAGAAATGTCGATATTTTTGTTGACTTATATTTTTGTTCTTATTTTGTAATATATAATATATTTGTTGTATCCTGTGAATAAATAAATAAATAAATTTGACATTGTGATAAAATACGTGATTACTGAGACTTTTACGTAGAGCGGACAGCACAGCGCTGATTTACAACCCAAAAATGTTTTGACAATCGTTATAACCTCACACCTTCGTACTATACAGTGTGGAATGTGTCGAATTTCCATGGCCAACCGAGTGCTCTTGTAGAAGTGAATAGAATATACTTAATTATCAATGTAAAAAGAATAACCAATTTGTTGAAGTCGTTATGCTCTTATATAGATTCTGTTTTATTTGTATAGGGTGAGTCTTTGACTCGTACAGATATTTTAACAGTAGATTCTTGGAGTCGAAAGAAACACTTTTTTCTTTACCATTCTTTCCGAATCGTACCGGTTTGAAAGATATAGGCTGTTGAAAAAACAAACAAAAAATGTCAAATGTCTCATTTCATGAACAAAATGAAATCACTTTTAACACAAATACCATACAATGTTTTTTGTACAACTGCCCTATTTTGGTAATGAAATAGGCGAATTTGGAATGAAAAAACTTCAAAATGCATTTTAATATTCAAATAATCACAAGGTTTTTTTGAATGCCAACGTTATAGTTACTAGCAAATGCTTGTTTCCAAATAAGAAAAGACGCTGTCACTTAAATTTCGTTCTTGTCCAATTTTTGTCTTTGGTTCTTGACTGCTTAATATGTCAATAGTTTAATTATTAATAAAAGTGTCGATTTGGTTGTTTCTATGAATACTGAAGAGTCCGCAAGAAAAGCAAATTTTGATCTCCTACATAAAAAAATCTGTTCAGCAGTACGATATTGCATTTACCAATTCCCTGGCCTGGTGTAAATTGAAAAATGTAAAAAGGAACCTGTTTTTTTTTGGCATAATTAGAAGAAAAATAAAAAATATGGAGCTCGTCAACTTTGTGTAGCAAGCACCCTTGTTAAAAATGGTGTGGATGTTAGTATAGGTTTTTTCGTTTGCATAAAAAGTGTAGCACTTTTCTACACTCGATTTGATTTACACCAGTGTAGATAGTCAAAAGGAGATGTAGATAAACTACGCCTCCTCTGCACTGGTGTAAATTTAATCAGCAAACGAATACTAAAATCGAGTATGGAAAAGTGCTACACTTTTTATGCAAACGAAAGGACCTAATATATTTTAAGGCTTTTCAATGGCATATTAAAAAAGGAAATGTGAGGGATATCGTCTGAAAAAATCAAAAATTCTCCCTCATGAACAAGTTGAAAAGTGTATAAATGATGCACCAGATGAGAAATACTTGATGGTTAAGGTTGCAACTATTTTCGGATTATTTGGAGCCTGTCGACGTGAAGAATTGTGTAATTTATCAGAAGAAAATCTCGAAACAACAAATAAATCATTGTTTATACAATTTCCAAACACAAAAATGAAAGTCAGAAGTTCGTTCTGTATTATTGGAAGGATGTTGACAATTTTCGTAAGTACTTTGCACTCCGCCTTCTGTTATAAAACATCGTCGTTTTCTCCTGAAATACACTCTGAAATACATGAATAATAAATGCACTGCCAATCCAGTTGATATAAATACATTTGTGTCGATTCTGTCGATTGTGGGGTTCCTCAGGGTTCCGTGTTGGGGCCGCTCTTATTCTTGTTTATTAATGACTTGCCAATCCACTTGGTCCTATTCTTGCTAGTTCTCTTTGCGGACGACACCTCTGTTGTATTATCGACTAAAACTGCCGAGGAGCTTCGTCTCGCGTGCGAGTCCATTATAAGCCAGTTCGTTGCTTGGTGCCAGTCAAACAGAGTGATAGTAAATGTCAATAAAACAGTCTGTATTGACTTCAGTACCAGGAATAATTCTGTTGATATTTTGGAAATTCATCATTCAAACTTCTTGATCAAATCTGCTGAAACTAGTAAATTGTTGGGTAGGTACATATTTATATTGATAGGAACCTCAGCTGGTCCACGCATATTGATATGCTTTGCAAAAACTCAATAGCTCATTTTTTGCCATCAGTAGAGTGAGTGATATGCTACCACTCAGTTCATTGATTCAGGTCTATTATAGCACTGTTAATAGTTTACTTTCCTACAATATCTTACTCTGGGGTAACTGTGCTGACTTCAACAGGGCTTTCATCGCTCAGAAGCGTATCATTCGTCTAATTTTAAACTTTAGTTGTCGTACATCCTGTAGACAAATTTTATCGCTAATAATATTCTCTCTCTGCCATGTATCTACCTATTTAAAAGCCTGCTGTATGCTAAAGAAAATGAAAGGAAGTGGACAAGGTTGTCTGATAACCATGAACATGGTACAAGGAATCAGAATATTTTACTTGTACCTAAACATAGGACTCAAAAGTTTGAAAGAAGCCCAGTGTATCAAAATCTATAATAACCTTCCTAAATTTTTCAGATCTCTTAATTACCAAATGTTTAAGAATAAGGTAAAACATTATATATTGTAATGAGGCATGGAATGTTGGGGACACTGTAAGTAGTTTTTGACGGGCAATCGATTGGAATTACAAAATTATAGGGTTGCCATTTGAAAAAAGTGAGATTTCATAGTTTTATCGAGGCTCAGTTTGGGGCCCTTTTTCAGACACCCTGTATAATATTTCCTCATAAGTTATACAAGAAACAGTATCAGCGTACTTTCTTTTGTTCTACTTTCGCAAAAAGAAATTCTTATAATGAGGGATTTTGAAGATATGGACACTAATCTGTGACAACCTTTTTTTCAAAAAATTTGATAATCAGGTTATAATTCAAAAACCGCTTGAGTGGTTGCACATATCATACATCAAATCAGTGTAAAATTGAACGAAGAATTCGAATATGTAAAAATATACAGGGTGTTGCATTTGAAATAACGAAGTTACATTCGTTTCCGGTGAAACCGGAAGTAGATTCCGCTTGATAATATTTTGCAATTAAAGTTCATGTTCTCTAAAACGAAAATCCAAAATCTTGAATCTGTATTACAATTCCTTCCTCGAAAACTTCTAATGAAACACTTAAAAAAATCACCCTCTATATTGAATATTTGAACGTTTTGTAAAATAAAAGTATTCTTCATATTTAAAAAGTATCTGTGAAATTTGAAAAATTGGGTACTTTGGCTGAGTACAACTCCGTTTAAAAGATCCATCTGTAGATCGATATATCTATATAGTATGACAGGTTTAACTAGTTATTCTGAAAATAATTTTGTTTTTCCAGGCGTGGCACAGCTCATTATGAAAATTTAAAATGGCTATATCCTTTTATTAGGGCCGAATAGGAAAAATGGTATAGGAGAAATGTGTTTCTTTTGACCTCAAGAATCTGCTGTTAAAATATTTTTGCCAGCCAAAGATTCACTCTGTATAGACTAAGTACAGACTACAGAGAAAAACATTGTGCATTTCTGACACAACGAACAAAAAGTGATCAAACTTGATAAAAACTTGCTTCACGAAGAAACAGGAAACGCGTCTTGTATAGTCATTAGAAGTTTATGAAATTGGAAAAGAATATTAAGATGCTCCGAAAAATAAGGAAAGCATCAATATCCCTAACATTCAACGAGCAGTTTCTTAATTGAATAGCTTCAAGGCAGGACCATGTAAACTCTCCCCATGCTCTATTATCCCTGGCTGTATACCTAGTCACTAGTCTTATTTTCTAAACCGAAATCTATCAGATCGAGTTCATCGAAGAAATGTAAATTCTGCCAAACGAAGACCGATATCTTGAATTCCGATTTTCCGCATTAACATTCCCTCAGCGTCTGTCGGGGTGTTGGGCGTGACTTGTATTGAACTATCGCCATCTTTCATTTATACCCATCTCTATATTCAATATTCCAGTAGTTATTTTTCATCGAATTACCGCGGTCGATTTTTACCCGTAATCGAATTCGTGTTTAGCTGTTCGTTCCCCAGCCTTCGCGCAATATTCTGATCCGTGCGATCGAGGAGAATATAGAATTAATTCGCTGGCGAATTCTAGGTAATGTGTCTGCAGCAGAATCAAATTAAGAGCGAAGGGCAACATTAGGCAATAAGACCGATTCGTGTCGTTCTATTCCGGCCTTTTCTAAATTTCTCTCAGGCTCTTCTCGGTCGTGTTATCTTCCAGTAGAATGAGTGTTGATTTCTTGATGAAGGGTTTTCATTTCGGTGAAATTGGGTTTCAATTTTAACTTGTATGTACTATTAGAAAGGGTGGGTTTTTTTATGTGAATCATCTACACTCCATTCACGTTTATTTTAGCATTCGATTGGCCATGAAATAATTTTCTCAAGTTTCTGTAACTAGAACGGAGTAAGGTTGGCACTCATGAAATGTCGTTAATGACATAACGCCGTTGCCACCAGTAATATCAATTAGGCCCGTTTGCACCAATACCCCTTAAAACGAGTACTTAACTAAGTGTCGTTTAAAGTTAATGGACGCTTAATTTTATTCCCAGTTGCACGACTGTGGCTTAACAGAATCTTAAGTGAGGGGCCCTTAAGTTTTTATATCTAGTGATATTTCAGTTTTTTATTTAGGTGCAACTTCATCCTAGTCCAATAAAGCCATTTCATTGGTTGGCCGGTTGCCGATGATCGTTGTCATTTCATTGACCTAACTCAATTGTCCTGTCAGTCAGTTATATAAGTAAACTATTATATTATTATCAAAGAGTAACAACTTTTTGTTGTTGAATTAGCATTAATATTGATAATGATAAGGATTGTCAAATAAAAGGTACCTAAGTTTATATGAGTACAACACTTTCTTTGTAAGGTCTTGTGTGAATTTGTTTTACTAATGTTGAAGAGGAACGTGAAGAAAATGTCCTTATTGTCCTTGTTAGTACGAATACGGTGAATGATAGCCAAGGAAGTGGTGGTAATTTGCGAAGGGCACTCAACTTCTTAACAGAAGAAAAGAGTTTGTTGCTAACTATAGTATGATTTGTGACACCAAATTGAAAATTAAAAAAGACTGATGCCATTACAATAAAGGCAAAAGAAAAGGCTTGGTACTCAGTAATGAATTAATTCAATTTTCAAAATCCATCTAAAATGGGAAGTTCTGCAGCCAGTTCAACAAATTATTTTAGGTTAGAATCCTGCCCTTAAATACCTAAGTGGTCATTATAGGAGAGCTTAAATTTAAGGCTAGCTTTAGCTATTTAAGTGCCACTTAACAGTTGGTGCTACGTAATTTAAGTTAAGGATTCATTTTAAGGGACACTTAACTCAAAGTGCGTTTGGTGCAAACGGGTCTTATTTTTTCAATTTTCTTCTCTATAATATTTGCCCTTAACGGTCGTAATGCTTAGGCAGGCTTTCGTCTAGCATTTAGTTATAAAGGTTCAATTGCAATTCTTCCTGTGGATGTCCACCACACCAGAGATTAGTAGGTTAAAATAGGCCTCACCACCACTGTACCACTGTATGCAACCCGTGCATAATGAGCAGTCTGAAACCCTATCCCTCAACCAGCAGTCTTAGAAATTACCAAAAGTTCACAAAACAAAAACAAAACATACCTCCTTGATTTCAATCACATGAGAAATCCAAAAAGTCACGATTTCTTCTGCATGCCACTTCAAAGACGAAGTTGATGGCTATTTCCGGTATAACCGTAGTAGTTGGGGAGCCGATGATGCTATATCGGGATTTACTCGAGCATCATGGAGACCTAGTAGATTTTGAAGATTAGATGGTAGAAAGAAAAAAAGGTTCTATGATTTAAGCACTTTCAGCGGTGGGAAAAGCGTCTGCAGGGTCTCAAAGATGTAAAAAAAAGTCGTCAGGTGTACATACTCGAGCGTGTTAGATTAAGATACTGTATGTGCTCTACGTGTCTCTGATAATGAATTCATGCTTATCTAACAGTTTGCGCGGTGGAACTGGCCGGACGGAAGAGTTGAAAATGGTAAAAAAAAAATTTGTTCCAGCGTGTCAGATTTTTGGAGGATATGTTAATTGGACCCAAAGGAAGCTACTTTTCAAGGGACTGACAATTTGGACGTGACGCAAGGTCACAGCGGTCCTTTGAAAATGTAAAAAAAAATCGTTACTTGTACATACTCGAGCGTGTCAGATTTTCATACAGATGCTTAATCTGGGTGTTGTAGACGTGTTGACCTATTAATCTGGCACTAATCAGGGGGGGTTTTCTTAATCTGACACATTGAAGATGATAAAAATTCCTTTTTTTTTCGAATTTTTCCCTCCCTATACCTCTAATCGTTTTTGTATTCATTATGAATGTTGTAGATAATAAAATTCTACACAACTTCTGCCTGAAGCAATTTTACATACTCCTAACCGTTCTCGAGTTAAAGGGCGATGAGGGCGAGAAGCTTAGCCACACATGCGAAAGGGCAAGGTCAATGTAGAATCCCAGTCTAATCTGCAATTGTCAAAGTGAAAAGGTATTTCTATGATGACAATTTCGAAATTAGTCACGAAAATTTTAGTGTTGTCTGAACCTTAGAATGTATTATTTTCCAACGAGTGAATTTTCGCTTCAGCATGTATCGCTAAACACCTCGCATTAATCGCCATATATCTCAAAAACGTTTGAACGTAAAAAAAACTGCTTGGAACAAAATTTGTAGAATATGTTATGCTCTACAACTTTTATAATGAATGCGAAAAAGATTTGAAGCCCGGGGAAGGAGATAATTAAAAAAAGCTGATTTTTGTCACCTTTATGGCCAATTTTTATTGTTCCGGCTTGCTAAAACTGTCAGATTATATTTTTTCCGTTATTCTTGAATCATTAGCCTCAAAATAAGAGAAAACGCCACCGCGCTCGAGAATGTACACGTGACGTTTTTTTTTTTTGCAACTTTGGCGCCGTCCCATATACATCCCATATATAATATATACTTTTCAACATGTAATTAACCACATATATCTTAATCTGACACGCTGGAGTATGTACAATGATCGTTTTTTGTTTACTATTCTGATAGGCTCTCCTAGACAATTCCCCCTATATACAGGTCTAATTTTTGGTAGAGGTACTCTACAGGGTCCAAGGTATGTCCCCTTATATTAATCTGACACGCTCGAGTAAATCCCAAATTTTCCTCTTCAGCTCCCCAACTATAGGTGACAAAAAAGAAAGTACTTATTTCAGATTTTCTGAACATCCCTAGAACACACTGTATCTTCCATCTTCATACAATATACAATTTGCTTCATTAGATACATATCCACTGGGAATTTGTAGTTTCGTTTTCTTTTATGGATCCAAATCCATGACGCTATCAGCTGTTGTTTGCCCATGAACATAACTGTTATTCTGAAATTCAACAATAGATACTTGTTTCCTTTATTGCATTCATCTTTTTACCGTCCTCCTCATTATCTCTTTATGCTGCAGCTTCTCGCCTTCAATCTCAACGTTACAGTGCGATCTCCCATATAATTGTGGGATATCGTTTCCTTTATACGGTATTTTCAACAAACGTGTCAGATCATCTACATTTTCGATTGTCACCAGAATAATCACCGGGACATTTTCATAATGGAATCCTCTTTTAGGACACTAAGAAAGCTTTGTTTGGTATACGAATGCGACAGATAACTGCCTACATTATACGGACTTTTCACTGCAATGGAAATGTATAACAACCCAAGGAAAAACTTGTCGATTTCTATCTCATATTTCACTATCGAAAGGAATAGGAGTGGTTCAAATGCCATTCGATACTATTCATCAAAGATTATAGAGTAGAAAGTAAGATGTTTTTAGACATCTTAGTAGAAATATAGGAAACGCCCTCATATCTCTAGTACTAAAAACCGACTACGTTTTTAGTAACAGTTTTCTGTTTTTTAATTGAGTGGCGCGAAATTTGAATTCTATTCCTTGTATTAAATTTCGATATCGACTTTGTTTTGATCAGAAAACAAACATCCTGAGCGACAAATCACAAGTATGGTTTTGTTTTGTGATCAGGATGATAGTTTTCATCTAAAAATTGTTTGGAATCAATTGATATCAATGGAAAACGCTGTTGGATGTGCTATATTGTTTTTTGCAATTTATAAAAAATTTACAAAAATTGAAATTATGGACAATAAATGAAGCTTCGACTAGGACACTAAAGTATATTGTGATCTTGGTTACTTGCATATGTAGGAATTATTTATAGAATTTTCAGAACCACATATAAAAAAAACTTACAAGACCTGTATGTCAGGATAATTTCTTGGTGCTTTTTTCATGATTTCCTTATGATATGGCCTCTTTATGACAAAATATACAAATCGATTAATGAACGAACAAAACACTCACAGCAGGTTTCATAAAACTCTGACTTTTCAAACAATAATTTGACAGTCACTCTGTTCCCACATGGAAATCAATAAAACCTCTGCATTTCTGAATATATTGAAAGAGTAGCAATTGACAATCATTGAATGGACCTATAAAGATCATAATTTCCCCTTAACAGGCCCTTCCTGCAAGGGATGCTTCCTACATACAACAATTTACTTGGATGAACAGTTCTCAATTGACCTGCAGTAAAATGTTTATTGCACATAGTCATTGTCTTCAAGCCCTGAGAATTTTATCCACTTCGGAGCACTGGAAATTAGAATCAATGAATGACCGATTCACATGTTACGACTTTTAATACTTACGCTTCCATTTTTCTTAGTTGGGTAAAGAACTTAATCACGGAAAATCCATTTTATTATTTGATCCACAGTTCTTCACCATTCAATAGTTTATTTTCGAACAATATTTTGGTGTTTTCATCAAGAAATAAGCCAAAAAAATTCAATAATCAGCAACTAGAACGAGCTAGATAAACAAAAAGCGGTACGAGAATCAAAACATTCAAAACCTCTGAACTTCCGAAATCTTACAAAATTTCATGTTTCTGCAAATGGCACTCACATTAATATTTTAACCAGTCCTTCCCGGGTTTCATATGGCTTGATCGGAGAATCAACGCTTGATTGACGAATAGACGTCAATTTGTCATGATCATTCAGAATATCATTCTCGCATCAAATTATGATGTTGATACGTCTATTCAATTATTTTCAATTGCTACTTCTTAATATATTCAATAATGAAAAGGTTTCAGTGATTTCTTTTCCAAGAATTCGAGTGACTGTCAAATCGTCTATCGGACAATCAAAGTTTTATGAAACTCGCTGCTAGAGTCTTAAAAATACGCTTGACACACAGATGGCGACCAAAACGCTTTAGTCTCTTCGTTTCCCATCTTTCTACTCTATAATCTCTGCTATTCATCTTACATCTAATATAAATTCGAACATCCGGGTTTCACAAAGGTTGATCGAGGAATAAACGCTTGATTAACGGATAAACGTCAATTTGACTTTAATCGATAATTCATTTATGATCATTCAGAATATCATTCTTGCATCAAATTATAATCCACATACAACATGATTCTCTATTGCCAATTCTTCAATATATTCAGAAATGAAAAGGTTTCAGTGATTTTCGTCCAAGTTTTGTGAAACCCGCTGTTAAAGGTATTACAACTTAAACAACTCTAATAAATTTGTAACGGCTTTTTCTCAGTGTACTCGAGCGCCAGCTATTCTTTAAGGGAAAATAGCAAACCTACCCTGGTAGCTACTAGCCGATGACAAGGTTCCTCGGTGTCTGGGGTGTTAGCGACAACCAGTGAAAGTCAAAATCAACGTACACAAATTATATTTGTCGACTCGTACAAGGAAACACAAATGGCACTATTATAAAATTCGTACAGTGAGAAACTCGAGATCAGTGAATTTACAGGGCAAAACGGACGGAATGAAAAAGGATCCGATCTCAAACGTGATACGGGATTTACGGACGTGTTCGCCAGCCAGAACCTAAGACGCACACTTAACGGACAGGTATCGGATTCCCGACAGCTCACCCCTAGGTGCATTCTTCACCCCCTGAGTATCCACGCCAGCGGGGTTCTTCGATAACACCAGTGGTGAGCGTCGGACAAACGAGGGAGGAAATAGGGTTAGCCACTCCAAAGTGCTTTCCGCACCCCCTGAGTATGCACGCCAGCGTGGTGCTTCAGCAGTAGGAGTGGAACTTAAACCGTTGAGTAAGGGATGAAGGGAGGCTGAAGTTCCAATGATATAAAAAAAGGACGGAGTGTCGTCTTACCTATGGTTTCGGTTTGGCACTTGCACACGGAAATTTCAAATCACCAAATACCGTGAAGAGAAAAAATAAATAAATTATACTTTGAATCGTTACAAAGAAGAAGAAAAGCAACTCTAAAGAACTCTACCGAAAAGTTTTTACTGAAGACGTCTTAATTTCGACTTATCTATCTGTGCTAGAGAACAAAAAACACGGTTATCTTCCAATTCAGGATGTTTTATACGGTACGACATCGTTTTTCAGAACTGAAAACCGAATAAAAACGGTGCGGAATGTTTACAATTCCGAACGATGCCGGAATCCTGTATTGGAAACTGAAAATATTTCTCTCCAAAATAAATTCAAAAATAAAATTACTAAAATAAAACTAAAAGGAATATTCTAAAATGAGGGGGTAGGTTTGAAAACTACCCTCTCATTTCAAAAACAGAATTTATTTTTTGAATAACGAAATGAAATATTGGATATGGCTATACAGGGTGTGGTGTAATGAATGAATAATATGATACCTGCGGGTAGGGGACGTTAGATCGGTTCAGAGAAACATGTTTTATGTCCAGTATAAGTTCCTTTGTTTTAGAGAATTTCGACATCATCGAAAATTAATATTATAGTTATTTAATCAACTAGGTTATAAATGAAAGCGATTAATGATTGAGATATTTAATCGGTCAATTAATAAACGAGTTGATTACAAGATATTTCCGTCGACCACATTTTGCATTGAATGTGAATTCTTGATTGCAAAAATTTTTTATCGATACCTATAAACCATTCACTTTTATTTTAGCACTCGGTTGGCCATGGAAATTTGACACATTTCACTCTGTATAGTACGAAAATGTAGGGTTATGAAGCTTGTCAAAACATTTTTGGGTTTTAAATCAACGCTTTGTTGCCCGTTCTACAAGAGATCAGTATAATATCATAATATGCACTAGCTTGAGGAAAGTTAATGTTCGCTCTCTTCTTTGGCTAAAGTTTGAATACGTTACATCAATTGAAGATTTCAAAAATATTAACCCGAAGATGAAATGCATATGATGCAGTGGTTGGGAATGGGTATCTCTCGAAGGAATTAACAGATAATTACAAGAATGCTAAATTCTTCAACAAAAATCATTTTGCATCAAAGGAAGTAGAAGGAATTAGAGGAAGTTTCAAGTCAAGATGAACTTCACCTTTGAACAAAAATTTCTCATGAATAAACAATTAACAGGACAACTGGCGCATATTCGTGGCTGTTGATCTTAATACATTGATATAAAAATAATAATTAGGTATTTATTGGCACTTTTAGATATTTACAATGTATAGAAAAATAGAAAAATCAATTTTCGGGAACTTATTCTACGATGACATTAATCGAAAATCCTATAGTAAACTTTTCGCATTAATTCACTCAAACATAAAATTCTCAAATGCCACCACTTTTTTGGGTCTCGCAATAGAAAGAAATTCTTTGTCATCCTCTTCATCCACAATCTTTCTGATTGTGGAAATATTCAGCTGAAATATAAATTGTTTAGATTCAGTATAAATTCTCTCACATTGAATATGTTCGCTACCGTCTGACGTATTGTGGATTTTAAAATATCAGGGTATAACTATTTGAATGAACGGACCTGAATTCTAAATAGCACTTCCTGAAACCCTGTTTCTTTTTTCAATCACTTTCGGCATTTTCGTAATAAAAATTGATATTAGTTGTGGCAACGGCGTTATGACATAACGACATTTCATGAGTGCCAACCTAACTCCGTTCTAGTCACAAAAATTTTAGAAGATTATTTCATGGCCAACCGACTGCTAAAATGAATGAATGAATGGATTATAGTCAAATTTGACACCTTATGAATTTTCTATGTTCATATCGGAATGTTGATATTTATGCGGCCGATCGAACAATTCGAGAAGTCCATAGAGGGCATATTCAAGTTGTGACATTTTAGGTAAATCACATTAATATCGTTCCCTATAATATGTGAGAGAATGTGTGGAGCTGCTGGAAGCTGGAGTTAGAATAATGGTCTGATTGCAGTAGTCTCCAATCACAAATTGTAAATTATTTCGTAATTTTTTAATGAAAAACGGCTCAACCAATTTTAATTTTATCTACATCGATGAATAGGTAATGTAATGAAATTACCTATCATTTGATGTATCACAATCCTTATATTTCCCTTTAAAAAGGAAGGGGGATGCTGGGCGTAGGGGGTGAGAAATATCAAATTCAAAAAAGCATACAATAAATTGCCTTTGAAATAAAAAATCGACGGGTGCCAAGATTTTTCTTAATAATTCTTCGTAAAAAAATTATTGACGAGTTACGTTACTTTTTGGCACGCTGTATATTGTGAATTCAATGGCCCTATCACAGCTTCATTTCTCTGAATTGATCTATTTGATCAAGTGTGGAAATTCAGTCTGTATTTACCCTCTGAAAATGAACTAATCTCGGAAATCTCGTTTGTTAATTTTTGTAGAGGACATTTGATTCCGTATGTTGCGTTGATTGGAATATGAATGACATACAAACCATAAACCAAACAATCCTGGGATCCCAAATTGATACTGCATGCATGTTCATAAAATGTAACCAGAGAGGAGTGATGAAAATGTCAATTATTTCACATCTGCTAATGACAGGATTTTTCGAGCTTCAAAGGGTTTAACGTAGATAAATATCACCAGCTCTCACACGTGTATATTTTCACATTTTTTGGAAAAGTTTTTTCGAATAATGGAAATTATTTCTATGGAAATTAAAATGGAGTTCAATAATATACCACCTGAAATAGTTTTTATATGCGATAAGAAACGTATTGTTCGATTTTTGTAACGAAATGAACGTTTTTAAGAAATAGCACTTATTATGATTGAAAGAGTTGTTTCCGTAGTTGTGTCACTTCTTCTGATTCGATTTATTCATATGAAAATACTAGCTGACCCGGCAAACGTTGTTTTGCCATATAAATAATTTCCATGTTGTATCATAAAAAAATAGAAATTAAAAATTTTGTCTAAAAAATAAAAATAAAATTTAGGGGTGGACTACCCCTAACATTTAGGGGGATGAAAAATAGATGTTGGCCGATTCTCATAGATAGCTGACCCGGCAAACGTTGTTTTGCCATATAAATAATTTCCTAATGATTAAATTACTAAAATGGCTATTAAAAAATAAGGGTTGATCGTAGAAGGGTGAAAATTGAGGATTGTATGTATTTTTGTATGTTGTATCATAAAAAAATAGAAATTAAAAATTTTGTCTAAAAAATACAAAAAAATTTAGGGGTGGACTACCCCTAACATTTAGGGGGATAAAAAATAGATGTTGGCCGATTCTCATAGATAGCTGACCCGGCAAACGTTGTTTTGCCATATAAATAATTTCCTAATAATTAAATTACTAAAATGGCTATTAAAAAATAAGGGTTGATCGTAGAAGGGTGAAAATTGAGGATTTTATGTATTATTGTATGTTGTATCATAAAAAAATAGAAATTGAAAATTTTGTCCAAAAAATACAAAAAAAAAATTTAGGGGTGGACTACCCCTAACATTTAGGGGGATGAAAAATAGATTTTGGCCGATTCTCATAGATACCGGATAAGCACAAAAAATTTCATCAAAATCGGTCAAGCCGTTTCGGAGGAGTATGGTAACCAAAACTATGACACGAGAATTTTATATATTAGATAAGCTACTAAACAATAAAAACAAAAGTATCACAATTCAAAGTTTCCATCAATAATCAAACCAAACGAAATGAAAAATTTGTTCTTTTAACAATTGAACAACTTCTTCAAACTCCATAAGCAGAAAAATATATCATAATTATACAATTAAAACACTTATAATGCAATGATTAATATTTATCTTAATTATTTGTATAGGGTGGGTAAAATTCGTTGTCTACTGAGAGGATCTCGAGCTCTATAGCTGCTTGAAGAAAACGGATGACACATTTTTTCCTGGATGATCCAAATCAAAAAAAAGAATAGACATATCATTTTTAGATTTATAGTTATGAGTTAAAATTGTGACCATTTTTAAAAGGTAATGCTAAATTACTGGCTTGTTGCAGCTCGTACTAGAAAATAATTGTTATATTCTACATGAACTTTTTCATGAGTAATTGGATTATGATTATATTGAACTTTTCGATCCAGCCATTTTTAAGCTGACAGGAGTTCCTGATTTTTCAGATGTGAACTCAAGTTGAAAGATCCAAAGATCATTTATCTTACTGAAAATTTTCAGCTGATTTGAAAAATGTGATATGTAAATAATCCATGATAGAAAAATAAGCACTTTTTCCTGCTTTCCGTTCAACTATACAATAATTTATAGGTTTCGTTTCCGAAACGAGACTTGATTTTCATTGACGAGACAAGGCGAGACTTTTCTCAGTCTCGTCGAGAGTCTCTCAGTGATCTCTCAAAGAAAGCTTCGGAATAATTTCTTCGTATTCATATTTTCCTATGTTTCCCAACAAGATTTCAAAAGCACGAAGCTATTTTCATCGAAAATTTTAATCCAATCCTAGAAATTCTTCATTCTACTGCAATAAACATACCAAGACGCACTCGTTAAAAACAGGATTTGTTTATGTACAATACGTGGGCCAACTTGTGGGCCTAAATAAATTGGTGGAATAAGATTATTCCCCACTTTTTAACGATTCACTATCAACAGTTATTCTCCTTATTTTTTAGGAGACATTGTTAGTTAGCATACTGAAGTTCCGTGATAACCTTTGTACGGGTTTTTGCTCTGAGGCGCTTTAGGTTAAACGCAGGCCTCCATCAAATCTGAATCTCAATCCAACACCTCTTACAGACATACTCATGTCAGCAATTATCGAGACAGCTTATTATATTGAACAGTAATGGCGCTAACACGCAGCCTTATTTTATTCCAGAGTTGGTTAAGAAATGCTCGGTTGTAGAGCCATTATGCTGTATTCTAGCGGTGTTGTTGGTATGA
This sequence comes from Coccinella septempunctata, assembly GCF_907165205.1. Taxonomy (NCBI): domain Eukaryota; kingdom Metazoa; phylum Arthropoda; class Insecta; order Coleoptera; family Coccinellidae; genus Coccinella; species Coccinella septempunctata. The sequence goes on along the minus strand of NC_058190.1, from coordinate 2,480,957 downwards.
AGGCTTTTACACACTGCTAAGAATTTTTCGGGTACTCCAAGGCGTCCCATGATTTTCCATAGCGCTCTCCAATTCACCGAGTCGAAGGCCTTACTTAAATCGATGTAGGCTGTATAGATCCTTGATTGTTGTTCACGGGCCTTCTCTTGCAGCTGTCGCAGTGTAAAAATTAGGTCTACCTACCGTACCTCGATTTAGTCGAAAGCCGCACTGGGATTCAGGCAATAGCTTCTCCAAGAGTGGAAACAGACGATTAGCCTTACTCTTCGAGAGAATTATACCGGCCACACTAAACAACGACATGCCCCTGTAATTGTTGCAATTTGACGTATCGTCTTTGTTCTTATAGAGGTTGATAACTAAAGCGTCTCTGAAGTCTTGTGGCAACTCACCTTGTTTATAGATCTTGCGGAATAGTGTTAGGAGATTATTGACCATGTCTTCATTCAAGGCTTTGAATATCTCCGCTGGAAAGCCGTCTAGACCAGGTGACTTATCATTTTTCATATTTTTAATCGCACGATGTCATCGGACTATACGCGGGGAGCCGATCTAAAATGGATGAATCCGAGTCGTTATTTTGACGGGCGAGTAATGCTCCTTCCATCTTTCGAGAATTTTTCTATCATTAGTTAGAATAGCTCCATGAGCATCTCTTATAGGAAAGTTAGCTTTTCTGCTTGGACCGTAAACAGTATTAATAGCTTCGGCAAAACGCCTGTGGTCATGGTTATCGGCGTAAGCTTGTATTTCCCTAGCTTTTTCTTTCCACCAACTATCCTTGATTTTTCTTATTTCCTGACGGACCTCGCGTTTTATGTTTATAAGACTTTTTTGGGTTGCAACATCATCATACTTGTTAATTGCTGTTTTTATCGCTTTGTGTTTCGCCCCCAAAAGGGGTGCGATATGAGTTTCGCTGTAGGCGAACCAGTCTGGGGATTTTCGGGAGCGTTCTGTGCCCAGTATTTCTTTCGCTGTATTTGTAAGAGATGACTTGAAGCGAAGCCAATGACTCTCAATGTCGTCATTTTAATCCGGTGGTGTTAGGTTATCTTTGACGGCAGCTGTGAATCTTCCTTGTGTAGAAGGGTTTTGTAGTTCGGAGATTTGAAGGCGCTCTCTTACGGCCGTTTTCAATAAACCTATCTATCCATCGTTTCACTTACTGATGATTGGTAACCATTGGTAACCATTCTAAAATATATCTACAGATAGATCATAGAAACGAAATCACATGCATTTGAGGACCCTGGTATCAAAGTCGGCAATCTCCACTTTTTGTCGAAATTGAGTTAAATACATAATATTTCTCAATTTTTCGCGCTACATCTGAACATATGGTTCGCGTGTGTCAAGAAAGGCTATATCCCATTAAAAAACCACTTTGAAACTTCGTCTGAGATAGAACCTGGCAATCTCCAAGACCCGCTTAGAATCAAAGCCGGCAATGTCCGTTCTGGCCAATCAGCTCATGTGTGTCGTGACGTTCGTAATTTATCTGAATTTCGAGCGTCAATTCCGTTCGTTTTTGCAAACCTTCAAAAGTGTACTTAGAAAAGGAAAAACCCTTCACATGATTGAACCAGTCATCATGAAAAGTGGTCTGAAACAAGTCAATATATTGAAACTTAAAGATGTTGACAAACTTCTTGCAACACACTTTGGGGCTACCTGGAGATCAATTGACGAACTAGATTTTTATGCAAACATCTTTTCTAATGGAACTCTCGCGTCAGGGCAAGCAGGCCAGAAAGAAGAAAACGCATTGCCAGACATGGAAGAATCAGCAGCAGAAGAAAAAATACCCTCTGTATATGTATAATAAATATGTTATGTTAATAAAAATATTTTTGATTACATGTTTTCTTGGAATTATTTCAATATTGTTTTTATTCTATTCGTGAATTTTTTTCAGAACACTTGATATTCAGATCCCAACTGATTTCAGTAGAAACTTTGGTATCAAATCCGGCAAAATCCAATAGTCAGTATCAAACACGGCATTCTCCATTCATTTTTTCTCATTTTTTCGAAAACGAAAAAGAAATTAGGCATAATAACTTCATTATTCAATGGAGTTTAGTATTTTATTCCGTTAGAAACTACGCACGCAGTTAAATATGAAACAATATGGACGTAGCCGTTTTTTGCGCTTTACTCAAATAGGAACACGGTGGAGATTGCCGCCTTTGATATTATGGTCCTCATTTTCTATCTTCAGTAACTAAAACAATGGATAGATAGGATTATTGAAAACGGCCGTAAAATAACTTTGGCTTGCGTTGGTATTTTGGGAGCATTGAGATCTTCATTCTCGAGATTACCAGCCTATGATCAGTCCAGCACTCCAGATCTGCTCTGAATTCAGTGACCAACCTCTTTCAGATCTTTCCTTCTCACGATTACATAGTCGAGCGTATGCCAATGCCCTGAGCGCGGTAGCTCCAGGTTCTCCTTGAATTAGGTCTCGTAATAAAATAGGTGTTCGTTATACACAGATTGTGTTCTGCACGAAGAGCCAGCAGATAATTCGTTCCCATTTTGTGATTTTACTTAATGTAGCAACGAGGGTTTCGTAGAAAATGTCCTTTAAGTTGTCAGAGGAGTTCAAAGTGGGTGCGTATACTGTAATGATATTCACAAACGTGTTATTTGCTGCAGGAAAGCGTAGGGCCATTGAACGTTCTGAGATGCCAACTGGATTTTCGGTTATTTTGGCGGCCAGGTCGTTTCTAATGGCAAAGCCTACGCCATGTTGTCTGATTTCGCCTTCAGGCAAGCCCTTCCAGAAAAAAGTATACGCTTGTTTTACCAACCTACCTTCGTCCGAAAAGCGTGTCTCGCTTAAGGCAACTATTGCAATGGATGTTCGTTGCAGTTCCTTATCGATAAGGGCAGTACGCCTCTCTGGTCGGTCGGCCTTGGGGTTGTCTAGCAAGGTTCTGACGTTCCATGCTGCAAAAGCTATGTGCTTTTCATTGGTGGTTGTACTATGATTCAATCGCTCAGGCATTCTCCCCCGGAGATCCGAATGGGAGGATATTTTACCTCCGCATACAACTTTTGTCCTGTTCCACTGACCCATCTTTTTGCAGGAGCTGCGTTAGAAGGTGTTTCAAAGCTGCACTGGCAACGCTGTCAGTGCAACTCTGGTTGCGGTTTCGACTACATTATCTTGTGGCACAGTTATCCTGAGACGACAAGGTCTAAGACGTAACTTAAGCAACGCAGAGAGCCATTTCCTGCTCAAGCCAATGTTTAGGCTGGGTAATTGTGGGAAGAGTTATACCGCTCATGTTCGGTCGCCAGAGCCTCGTTTTTAAGAACAGGGTGCAGCGCGAGTAGGTGAGGTTGGCATTTGAAAGGAGAGGCTATAAAACGCATCCTTCCCCTTTACACCCCTGTCGCCTGTAGGCGATAGCATTTCAGGCGTAAATCTTCGCAAATATGATCAATAAAAATCCTAACGGATAGTCAAGCTGCCATTAAATCCCTCGCACCAGACAAATGCAACTCGGCACAGGTATTCGAATGCAGGTCTAAACTCTCCAAATTGGGAAGTTTAAACAGACTGCAACTGATTTGGGTACCTGGACACTCTGGATTCAGGGGCAACGAAGTATCGTATCGGATGCTCTAGCCAGAGAAGGTGCAATATCAGTGCTTATTGACCCGGAATCAAGTACAGGAATTTCCAATTCCTTAATCGCCGGGGAACGGAACAACAGCTGGATAAGGCAAAAGGTCCTGGAGTTCTGACGCAACCGTCCTGAACTGCATCAAGAATATCAGTCTCTATATGTCCCTTAATTTTTCGCCTCGAGTTTTGAATCATCCTGTATAAAGATAAACTGAGTCTGTTCAAAATCGAAGGTGTTATGATTTTGTAATTGAAGAGTAGTGGACTGTATGACAAGATTATTGATTTGGAGATGTAATAAAAACATTCATTGTATATCGTTCACAATTATAAAATGAATATGACACCTGCATGAAGCTAATACAGTAAAAGCAAATTAATATTAACAACATCTATAGACTCAGAGAGACATTATTCAACTAAAAAACAAGTTGTGGTCCAGAGCAGTTCAAATGAGAAATCACTTGGTGTCAGACTTAGACGTTGAGGAGTTCAATAAATTCAATATTAACACAACGATTACAAAGTGATAGAGCAATCAATTGAAAATTGATTGCGAGAGCCTCTTTATTCTATCAGAAAACGTGAAGGTTAGAATACTGAATTTTAAGGAGAAGACGAGAGAGTACAGTGAAATAGGCCAAAGGTGAAACTGCAATGTCTAAGTCATCAACGAGAAATCGATACATTAAATATGAGTTGATCAATAAGTATAATGTAAATATGAGCAGAACAAGAGTCGCACAAGTTAAATGAGAAGCACAAAATTAATGAATTTGAGAAGCACTAGAATATTAAAAATAATATGAAGAGGACAATAAATTCTAATTAAATGAGAATCTCAATAATAATTAATTAAATGAAAAAAACAATCATAATTAATTTGAGAAGAACATAGTATAATTCATATACAATGAGTTGGTCTTGAAGAGTGCAAAAATGTATCATTGAATTCAACATTTACAGAGACTTGGAAATGAAATATCGGGAAATTGGACTATTTTGTAACTTTTATTTCTCAACTATGCCGACGTTTCGAGGAAGTTAACCTCTTTTTCAAGGCTAAAAAATTTCTTATACAATAATTAATGGGAGAGTATAAACAATATTATCAGCACCTACCTAGTTAATTCCTTAAAAGTTGAAGTCATATAAATTATTCAAAAGTAGAGCTAAGGAAGCATTAATCGTGCGATACATTTGGAGTGGAACTAGTGAATGGCGCGAGACACGAGGTCGTGAGGTTAGAATCCTTGAACTCCCTCCTCTATGATCACAGAATGTAGACTAGAATAGTATGTTGTCATCTAGATTATATCTAAGTTGACAGTACAAAATTATCATCAACAGATTTGGACAACACAAAGACATCTACAACAATTGGCTGTATAAAATACTTAGGCCCTGTACATCTTCTCTATGGTTTACCGTTTTGTTCTTTTTTATAAAAATCATTTCACTTATGTTTCTTGCATATCTATTTTCTTCATAATCTAAGATCTTTACATTATCAAAATTAAATTTATGACCTGTCACATGTGTATGATTGGCTAAAGCTGTTTTTATGTCATGGGTTAGATTATTGGTATCATTTTTGTGTTGTCTTATTCTATCTTTAAGGTATTGTTTTGTTTGTCCAATGTATGATTTATCACAGTTGAAGCAGGGGATCTGGTAGACTAGATTGGACTTGAGTAGTTTTGGTGTTTTGTCTTTTAAATTGGTGTAAAATTTTCTACCTTTATCAGTATTATAATAAGCACAACAACAATTAAATTCTCTGAAGATTTTATTAATGTTTTGAGACAAACCAGGGATAAATGGAAATTTATATCGTCTTATATTGTTGTCAACCATACCATTGTTGACAACTATGTTCTCTGACTCACTGACACCTCTACATATTCGTTTTACAAAGTATTTAGGATAGTTATTCTTTAATAGTATTTTTTGAACTTTATCAATATTTTTACTATGAAATTTGCTATTACTCAGTTTTGTAGCTCTGAAAATTAAATTCTTAACTACATTAAATTTCTGCTGTAAACTATGGTTACTGAAAAAGTTTATACATCTACCAGGATTGTAGGGTTTAATATACCAATCTGATATCAAATTGTTACCTTCGCGTATAATAATTGTGTCCAGAAATGGAAGTCTTCCATCAACTTCAGCTTCTAAAGTGAATTTTATCTTACTATGAAAGGAGTTGAAAACATCTAATGTATGTTGTACCTTATCTTTTGGTACTAATATGATTGTGTCATCCACATAAAATTTGAGTAATGGTGTTCTGAAGGTTAGTTTTGATTCAATATATCTAAAAAGTTCATGCATAACAAATTCTGCAATTGAGTTACTTGCTGGGGCCATCATGGGGTTGCCATCTAGTTGTTTATAAAACTGGCAATTGAATACAAAGTAACTACTCTCAAAATAAGTATCGAGCAACAATAAAAAAGTTTCCTTATCTAGAACAGTATAGCAACTAATTAAATTCCAATGCTTTATAACTAATTGGGTTACAAGTGATAGTGGGACGTTAGTGAACAGGGATACAACATCTAAAGAGATCAGGATGTAATCCTCCGGGACTATAATATCAGTCAGTGATTCCACCAGTGAAAAGTATACATTCTGGTCATCTAACATCTTATAGACTTCCGTGTCATATTCATCCCTACTCATTATCACAGTTATATTACCTTTATCTGATCTACTAATCACTAGTTGTTGGTTATTCTTTACAAATTCAAAAGTTTCCCTAATATATTTTTTCGAGAGAATGTCTTGTTTTTTATGTTGGTATTTTGTTAAATTGTTTTTGACTATACCTACACTTCTGGCACGGATGTTGTCCTTTTCATCACTATCCAGCTGTTGAGATTCAATACAGTATTCCAAATCTTTAATAATGTTTACCACAGGGAGTTTGTCAGGGACAAAGCTATGTTTTTCTCCCAAACTGAGAATCATCCTTACTTCATCAGGGATGTTAACATCAGTGTAGTTGGTCAGGAAATCTTCGTTCTATTGAGATGGTGTCAATAAGCTATATTTACTTTTCAGTTCTTGCAGTTTTTTCAAATTAATGTCTTTCACTTTCTTAAAATGATCACTGAACACTCGAGCTGCCATATTCATAACACTTGTCGACAGTTATGGGTCCAGGTTTTCTTGTAGTGAAACTTGAAGCCGACTGATTTGGTCTTGTAGGGCACTAATTCTCCACACACATATCTTAATTTCAATGTTCAGAATGGAAGAGCGAAAGCGGGACAGGGTTTTATGTACTAGGTTCTTGAATGGGTGATCCTCCAGTTCCAATGAATAAATTTGTCTAATATTATGTACTATATGGTTAGGGAATAGTTGGTGTCTTCTACAACTGAGTAGGAAAATTCTCCTATTCAGTTGTGCTGCCTTCTTTCTGTGTAGTCCCACGAGTTGTTTGCTGACATTGCAGATGTAGGTGCCTCCAACTCTCCTTATCGTCTCGAAAAGGCCCCCAGGTAGTAGATTTGAATTGGAATTTTCATTTCCAAATCTAAAGAAATGGACGTTAACCCACCAAATTTACAGAGACGTTCATCAAAAAAACAGAAGAAACAATTGATAAATTAAGAGAAGGACAAGAGAGTAGTGAGTTATAAATCAAATCTCTAATCGTCGATTTTTGAGATGTGCTGAAGGCTGAGAAAACTAACATGTATGTTGAGTTCGATGAATGAATATGGAAAAGAATCAATGAGTGTCCAAATTATAAGGAGTAGATCATACCAAATGAGTGTACACGAGTACTCAAGCAGACTTTCCAGGATGGAGCCTAGGTCGACAGTGTATCGAGCAATATCAATTATTTATCGTTTAACCATAGTTGAGGTGTTCACTGCAGGTTCTGAGGAAAACTACTACATTCAGCTTCCACCATGGAGAATATGTGGATTCATGCATCAGAAACTCCACAACAGTATATAATTAGTTACATGTACATAGAGGTGATCATAAGAGTTGTCTTAAAAAATGAGTAAACTGATTCTAATAGAAAGGAATATCATGAGCAGACAATAAATCAGTAATCATTATTACTGATAAGGACTTGAGAAATTTCAATCTTGGTGCTACATACCCATTATCATGTAAGAAGATCTAGAGAATTCTGAAAAATCTATATAAAATAAGAAATATAATAAAATATATACTGAGAAGGCAATTGGTCGATTTGTCGTGAGTAGACGTGTCAGTTGAGCGGTGCTAGCAAGGATTATGAATCTGTTTCAAGATTCTGAAATATCTTGCACGTGGACTCATTTCATCAGAATGAAATTATCATGAAAAATGGTGAAATTAATAATTTTGAGAAGACTGAGTGTACTTTACCTCATGAGAAGAACAATTTAGCACCAGAATTGAGCGAGAAGACTTGAAAAATTAGATTAACTAAAAGAGGTGAACTTAAACGAGGTGATACAAATCCAAAATTATAACAGCGAGAAGTGAATTATACGGTGCTAACAAGAAAATCCTTAAGAAAATCCTGAAAAACAGAATCGGGGTACCATACGTGGCTACCGGAGCTGGTCAGGAGCGTCGAATAGAGAGAGGTCGGAGGGGGACTTCGCTCAATTTTTAACAGAGTCTTTATTTAGCGGCCAGTTTCAAGGGTGGAATGAAAGGGATTATCAAAGACATATAACTTGAAGAAATACTACACTGCGCAAAAAAATTAATGCACATTATGGAAATCTCAAATTTATTCTACAACTGAAGGTTTTCGCAATGATAATTATTTTTATCAGAATTATGCATGCATATATTATCCACTTTCAACGGTTTTCTTCAATACAGATGTTTTTTCCCAGCAGGAATAAAAAAAGAAGATATTATCAGATTTTGAATGTATTGGCTCCATTCTAAAATCAGTTGTTCCCGATCAGTTCTAGTGATCAATAGTTTTTCTTTCGTTTGATTTTCTACACTCGATCGCTATGCAACGCGAAACACGCAATTTGACCCAAGAGGAATGAGCCCAAGCGGTAGTTTTGCGAGAAGAAGGGTGGACATACATAAGAATTGCAGAAAGGTTTGGAGTTTCCCATACAAGTGTATCCAGAATGTTGTAGCGATTCAGGGAGACAGGTATGAATGTCCGCAGACCAGGACAGGGTAGACCACAGGTAACAACTGCCATTCAAGAACATTACTTGAGAGTTTCTTCGTTGAGATAACGGTTTGCAACCGCTCGCCTCCTCGCCTCTTTCAAATTCAGCTTGGGCAAACTCATGAGGTGCAAATTAGCACTCGGACAATAAGAAATCGCCTCAGAGAATATGATTTAAGGCCTCGTGTCGCGGCAAGAGGCCCAGCACTTACCCCAGCTCATCGAAGGGCGCGTTTGGATTTTGCGAGAGAGCATATCCATTGGGAAGAGACCGATTGGGAAAGAGTTCTCTTCACAGATGAGTCTAGATTCTGCCTTTACCATTGTGATCGACGTTCCCTTGTATACAGACGTCCACATGAAAGATATGCTCAGTGCAATTTCCTGAATACTACTGGATTCGGGGGAGGATCGATTATGGTATGTGGTGGAATATCTTTGACTGCTCGCACAGACCTAGTGGTCATTGATAATGGAGCTATGAATGCTGATAAGTATATAAGGAACATTCTTGAAGTGCATGTAGTGCCATTTGCCCCATATATTGGTGAAAATTTCATTTTTATGGACGATAATGCCAGACCCCATCGTGCGCATCGTTCAGGAGTGCCTTGAAGAGGTTGAAGTCTCTCGAATGGAATGGCTAGCAAGAAGTCCAGATCTCAATCCGATTGAGCAGGTTTGGGACAACCTCAATAGAAGGCTGAGAAGTTCAGAAAATCATCCAGCTACTCTTAATGACTTAGGAATCCAACTCGGAGAAATCTGGGAAGGATTAGATCAGAACATTTTAAGATCACTCATTTTGAGTATGAACCGTAGTTGCCGAGCTGTAATTAACGCAAGGGGTGGAAATACCAAGTATTAAATCACTTATCAGCATTTCAGTATTTTGAAAATTATTCATTTCTCTTCTTTCACATAAGATTCGGTGAAATCCTGAATTTTTCTTCCATTTAATGTGTCTTGTTTCGTTCAAAACCTTCCCGAGAGAACATAAAAAATAAGTTATAAAGTCAATGTAGAGTTAACTTTCATTAAAATTGAGATTTTCAGAATGTGCGTTAATTTTTTTTGCGCAGTATATATCGATACATTTTCACATAATGATCTTCTATTTTTTTCCAGATAATTAATTGAAGATGTGAGCGATGCAATAATAAGATGCAGAGGTTCAGCTTCGAGGAAGTCAGGAGAATACTGGGTAACAACTTCTCCGACATATTCAACATAAGCCAGAGTGATATCATAAACATCGGACCATATCCCGACGTGGACGGTGTGGATGAAAATGAAAGACGCCGGGATCATCGGTGCGGTTCGCTGGCAGACGTGGCGTCCGATTACGCCGAGAACTACCACATCTACTGTGCGATCGGTGTGTGCGTTTTTGGCACAGTTTCGAACTCGCTGAACGTGGCCGTGTTGACGCGGAAGGAGATGGCGAGCGTTCCCATAAACAGGATTTTGACGGCTTTGGCTGTGGCAGACATGCTCTTAATGGTCGAGTATATCTCGTTCCACAGTTATTACTACCAGGATGTTTCGGGTCGTAGGGATTTTCCGTATCTTGGTGCCGTTTTTGCGCTGTTTCACATACACTTTTCGCAGGTCATGCACACGACTTCGATTTGTCTGACTTTGACGCTGGCGATATGGAGGTATTTGGCGCTCGGGTGAGTATTCTTGGATGAACACATAGTTAATATTTAGTAATAGTTTTCGAACTGATCTAACTCTTAGGTTAATTCACGGCTCCAAACAAACACAACATACAAAAACTTTTAATAATGCACCCTGTGTTTTGATCAGCGGTTTTTTTTAGCCCCCCTGAAAACACAAAAATGTATGGATTCAGCTGGTCACACGAAGGACAGGTCTTGATCTTAATATCAGTATTTTTCTGGGGAGAATGTTTCAATGAAACTCCTAAAACATAATTATAAAAGGAACGGAAAACAATAAACGAAATTTTTCATCAACAATACTTTGAGTTTATATTACGCTTTTATATGAAACTCTCACGATAGTAAGCGGACGATTTGCGCTTATTTGATTTTCCTTCTATGGTATCTGAAGTTCGTTTATTTTTCCAAAACCAAGAATTCACCCAGAATCGACTTTAAATCGCTCAAAAGAGGACGAACACCCCTTGAATACTGTTTATCTTTGATTTACTTCCGTTTTTTCCTAGCTATCGTTTTGAGTAAGGCATTCGACTCGATGAATCGGAGAGCGCTATGGAAAATCATGGGACGCCTTGGAGTGCCCGATGAATTCTTAGCAGTGTGTAAAAGCCTTCATATCAACACCGCTAGAATACAGCATAATGGCTCTACAACCGACCATTTCTTAACCAACTCTGGAATCAAACAAGGCTGCGTGTTAGCGCCTTTTCTGTTCATTATTTTCGCCATAGCTATCTCTATAATTGCTGATATGAGTATGGCTGTAAGAGAGGCTGGAATAAGATTAAGATTTGATGGAGGTCTATTTAACCTGAAGTGCCTCAGAGCAAACCCTTACAAAGTTTATCACGGAACTCCAATATTCAGACGACTGCGCACTTATGTCCAGCAGCCCAGAGGATCTACAGATAATGTTGGACACCTATAAAAATATATACGAATATTTAGGCCTTGCGACTCAATATTGACAAAACTAAAATCCTGGTAAGTCCCCCAGAAATCCTTCAAACAGATATCAGCCTGGAGAATGAATAACTTTAGAACAGGTCGAGCAGTTCAAATACTCGGAAAGCTTCATAAATACTAGGGCTAACCTGGACACGGAAATACATGACCGTATCAATTCGGCATCACGGGCATTCTGGAAGCTAAAAAACAGAGTGTTTCAAAATCACGACCTCAATCTGAGGACCAAGACAGCTGTTTACAAAGCAGTCGGCCTCCCAACCCTTCTTTAAGGAAGCGAAAGCTGGACGCCTTACAGGTTTCACAAAGTTTCAAAGTCTTGCAACGCGCGAGTTGTACAACAATTGAGACTCAAGTAACGAGGGACCGACTCAGATGGAGCGGCCACATTCTGAGGATGCAAGACACAAGACTCCCCAAAATAGCTCTGTATGGCGAGTTCACAGAGGGAGCCCGGAAACCAAGAGGACAGTTTAAGCGGTTTAAGGATATACTGCATCAATCAGTTAACGCCAATCCTAACTCGGAACAACTAGCATTAGACAGATCAAAGTGGAGGTCTTTGGTCCACAGTTATAATGGAGACTCGAGAAGAATACAGCGGCGGCCAGATCTGGTTGGTGACTATCCATGCCCGGAGTGTGGTAGGTCACTTCTCAAATATAGTTCAGCAGTGAGCTATGATACTTGTTGATACTCTCTCATCCTGGTTCCACCCTGGAAGGTCTGCTCTGGTAATCGTGTACACTCTCAATTGGTATGATGTACTCATTATACTTTGTACTCTCATTGATATATTCTCATATTCATTCATCGTGCTCGAAAAACATGTTATTTTCAAACCTTCTGCTCTTCTCGAAACCAACGATTAGTGGTTTTCCTCATTAGTGCTCTCATTTTGTAACTCTCATAATTATATTTTTTTTTTTTCTGATGGACGTTCTAATCGTTCTTGCTTGTAAGCAGTCAGTCTCTGTAAATGTTATATTCAGTGATGAATTTTTGCACTCTTCAAGACCAACGTTACTCATATTATAATATTCTTGCTCTTCTCATTCAACTTATAATATTCTCGCTTCGCTGATATTTCAATTATAATTATTGCTCGACTTATATTTAATGTATTGATCTCTCATTGATGACTAGACTAAGACAATTTAGTTTCACCTCTTGGTCTATTTCATTATTACAACTCAGCCTTCTCATTAAATTTCATTATTGTAACCTTCTATTTTTCTGATAGAATAAAGAGGCTCTCGCACTCAAATTTCATTGATTGTTCTGTCACTGTGAATGTTGTGTTAATTTTTTATTTATCGAACTTTTTCAAAGTCTAAGTCTGACCACAACTAACTTCTCATTTGAACAACTCTGGATTATCTCTGCTCTTAGTTGAATAATGTCTCTCGCAGTCTATAAATGTTGTTAATATTTGTTTTTATTACTGTATTAGCTCCATGCAGGTGACTTATTCACTTTATGATCGTGAAAGATATATAATAAATGTTTTTACAATACCATCTCCTACTCAATTATCTGGTAATACGGTCCACTACTCTTTTTTTTTGCAAAATCATAACACCCCCGATTTTGAACAATAGCATAGGTCGGCTATCACCATTTTGCTTTAATGAGACCATCAATCATATCAACGGAATTTATTGAAACTTGGGAGGTTAATCAGACATTTCAACTTAACACAAATTAAGATATCCTAAGTGCAACCTCAGAACAAGTTTGAGTAAATTTTCTAAGAAGAAAAAAGATTTACCCCATGAAAAAAGAGTGATCAATCTTAGACACAATACAGAAACTGCACCGTAACCGTATATCAAAAACTGCATTTCTCAAATGCAGTATTATCAATACAGACACTGTGCAGTTTCAAACAGCAATTTCCGTGCTGCATTCAGATGGCAATTCTACTACAGTGTCTGTACAGTTACTGTATGTTGTGTTTGTTGGGTGATGAAGAGCCAGAGCTAGAGCCCGTAGAATGCATTTTAGAACTTACCTTGATATGGTGTTATCTTCATATTTTAACCTCTAGAATCACCCCCTGCCTGGAATATATACGTGAAATCCGGACACTCTTTATAAATTATATTGATCTCACTAAAAGGGTCAAGGAAGGGTATATAAAATTTATGCAGTTTGAATGCAATTTTAATTCGCTTACTCCTGACAGTCCTTCTAACTTCAGTCTCAGTTTGAGGTAGTTCAATATGATCTCCTTAGAGAATCGGAGAATTAATGACATCCTATTAATTTTGAAACTTTCGAACCACGAACTTCGAAAGTAGTGAACTTCTACAATGGCTAGACATCAAATTTCCATCTGGAAGGCTCAGAAACTCGATTCTACTCTTACCGAAGTTTCGAAATATCGGGTCCGCCCAAAAATTCTCCATTTCGAAAATGATGGCTGAAACTGTTTTTTGCTCTTGGTCTCAAACGATTGAATTGGACTCAGTGATGAGGAATCCGTTCTCAAATTAACTTTCGATGAAAGATAGCTAGAAATTTGAAATTTGCAAGGTAGGTTAAGGTTTCGAATGCGCAAAATTCAAGAAGTTCAACTGATATTACTCGAAATAAATTCACTTTAATACCTATGTCTTTTTGATGGGAGACGGGCTTCGGAGGAACATTTGAAATAACATACCTGTTTCTCGGGTTGTTTTCGCCTAAATGTAGTACTGGACACTTTGCTGCGTTTATTGTGACCAGGATGTCACACACCTGGAAACTTTCTTGAAGGTCGCTTTGCAGTAGGTAATAATATTAATAATAACAGGCAAGAAAAATCAATCAGTGCCAGATGAAGAAAGAATCAACGGATGAGTTCACCCGAAGATTGAGAAGGATAATGAGAACTGGTCTTAACAGCAAGAATTTGATCGAAGCTATTAATACCTACGCTTGTTCAGCACTGAGCTACTTATTCGGTATCATCTCTTGGACCACCACGGATTTAGCAGCCGTATAGAGAAAAATAAGGACGATGCTGACACGATTATGACTGATCCTAATCTGACACGCTCGACTATGTACACCTGATGAATTTTTTTTACAACTTCGAGAACCTACAGACGCTTTCCCCACCGCTGGAAGTGCATACATCATAGAATATAGAATCTTCAAAATCCACTAGGTCTCCACGACGCTCGAGTTGTTACGTTTAAAATAAACCAAAGTTAAATAAATCAAACAAAGTTGATTTTTTTTTTCAAATTTGCCAGTTGTAACAAAAGTGACCAGCTAGCTCACTCAGGGTGGGTTTCCCTCTGGAGCATGAAGTAAAAAAAAAATAAATTAAAGAGTTCTAATGGGCGCCAGGTAATTTCATTATCTGGTCACATATTTCTAAAATTACCAAACTTATGGCATAAAATGAAAAAAAAATATAGATTCTATTGACTGACAATGAGAGGTGGAAAAAATAATATTTGAATTCTAATTTTGAATATATTCAAGTTAATAACTAAAACCCTAAACCTATCTAAACCTACCTATCTACTAATCTCTTATTTATTACCCTATGCCTATTATCTAACCTATATCCTATACTAACCTAATCTCAACTTATCTACCTATCTTATGTACTACCTGCTCTAAAACTACAATAGCTAATCATCAATAATTTTTTTTTTGATAATATAAAATCGATATACGAGTATACATATATAGATCCCCTGCGGGGTACTTATCCAAACAAATAATGAGGATGGTGAAATTTTCCTGGATCAGTTACTCCTCCAATAGATCATTAAACGTCCCTCCAGATAACATTATCGCATGGAACTGACGTAATGTGGTATTCCAATATTTCAAAGAGAAAATAAAAAAAATAAAAACCCTAAAAGGACATACAAAACAATCAGAATATTCTCTCTGGAGCACGGAAATTATATCTTACCCTTGGTGGTGTGTGGGGTTGATGTGTGGTAACAATAAATTCCAATAATGAAATCCTCGATTTTCGAGTTTAGCCAGAGAATGAAAACCAATAGTCTCTCTTAGCTTTCTAAATATTGTGAATTTACTTAATGAAGAGATTTATTAAATCCTCAAAAGATATCTTTATAATCACCAAAAAGATATTTCTCTCTTCCTTGTTACCAGAATAATGAATTGAAAATATGTTCCCGTAACTCCAGAAAGAACATTCGGACAAAAAATTACACAAACATATTAAAAGCGTAGTTTGTTCGAACTCGGCCGCTAGATTTAGGAAACCTAAACTACCCGAACAAAATCGTGGCATACACTACTCCGCCGAGAAAATGAAATGAGGGTAACACTCCCCACTCGCCAAAAAAAATTTTTTTTTCCAAAAAAAATTATTGGATAAAACAAGGGATAAAAGAGAAAAATCCGACTATAAATAGAGAGAATTTGTTTATTTTAATTTTTTTTTCAAGGAGTTTAAAAATTAATTTGCAAGTCCTGAGCTATTCCCTATCATTGAGGTTAGTTACCGGTTTGAGATCCTTCACGTTCCATGTACCCTGATACTTGCCATTTCCATCGCTCAACTCGTATGTCCATGGAGACACTCTTTTCTTAATTAAAAGGACCTAAATACTTAGGAGCAAATTTTGCAGTATAATACTGTAGCGCATCTGACAAAACGTAATTTTTCCGATATACATATTGTCCGACAGAATAACCAACATCGCGCCTACGCAAGTTATAATATTTGGAACTGTGTAAGTACGAACGATTCATGTACTCTCGTATGTCGCTGTACAATTTCGAAAATCCCTGAACGCGTGACGGTAGATTCGCAGGAGTTTTAATTTCCACTTCTTTATCGGAAGACGGCGAAAAGCAGTGACTCTCACCCGTAAGGTGCATTTCTGATCCGAAGTTTACGAAATATGGAGAATATTTTATTGTTTCATGAGGCGAAGAACGAATGGCACAAGCAGCCTTCTGAAGGTATTTGTCCCAAGTCCTGTGATTATCATTTACGTAACAGGAAATAACATTTTTCATTACTTTATTGACGCTCTCAGTATGATTTGCTTGTGGGTGATAGTGAGCAGTATATTTAATTTTAACTCCGTAAGAAGAAGCGAATTCAGCAAATTTCTTACTTTTAAATTGAGGACCGTTGTCTACCACTAAAGATTTTGGAACACCGAAGAGCATAAATACCTGATCTTCTATTCTTTCTATAATATTCTCCGTAGTCGTTGTCCTAAGTGGAAAGAAAAGAGGAAACTTTAAAAAATAATCACATACTACCAGTACGTATTTATAACCATGAATTGTTCTAGGTAATGGGCCGACAATATCCGCAGATACAAGTTCCCAAGGTTTATTTACATAATTTCTGGTAACCATCAAACCCGCAGGAGCTTTCTGAACAGTCTTAAATTTTTGACAAATATTACATGCTTTGATATATGCAGAAACATCTGAGCGCAATTTTGGCCAGTAGAATCTCTGCAAAATTTTTCCAACAGTTTTATTTAAACCTAAATGACCAGACCGAGTATCATCGTGGTGCAAAGATATTATTTTTCTTCGATCATGTTTCGGAACCACCAACTTCCAATACTCATTGTCATCATATGACAATTGTGGGTATTTGACGCTACAATACTTAAATAACTTATTATCAGAAATCTTCCACTTCGGATAACTATCAGGTTTGAGTTTAACACGAGTGATCATACTGGAATACCACCTATCTAACCCATGATTTTCATCAGTTTTCTCAACCCTAGCTATTGATGATGTTTGTATTAATGGGGAAAAATTTTCATTAATAGGTATATCTGAGTTATCTTTTCCGACAGATCTACTCAAAAAGTCTGGAACAACATTTTCTTTACCAGGCCTAT
This sequence comes from Coccinella septempunctata, assembly GCF_907165205.1. Lineage (NCBI taxonomy): Eukaryota > Metazoa > Arthropoda > Insecta > Coleoptera > Coccinellidae > Coccinella > Coccinella septempunctata. The sequence goes on along the minus strand of NC_058190.1, from coordinate 2,463,644 downwards.
GGACTATTTCAAAATCATACTGAGTTAGGGCAACAGACCATCTTGCCAAACGACCTCGTGGATCCTTAAGGTTGTGTAACCACAACAGACTGCTGTGATCGGTAACCACAGTAACTTTTGAACCCTCTATATAAGGTCTGAATTTTTCAAGACTAAAAAGAACTGCTAGGCATTCTAACTCTGTTGTCGTAAAAATTCTTTCATTACGCGAAAGTGACCTACTGGCATAGGCCACGACTCTATCACCGTCAGGATATTTTTGAGTTAAGACACCACCCAAACCGAACCCTGAAGCATCGCACTGAACCACGAAAGGCAGATCGAAATTCGGACAAGCTAGTATAGGGGAAGACACAAGTGCTTGCTTGATGAGCAGAGTCAACCTCGAGACGTTGAAGCAGGTAGATGTGTTGAATGATACCAGTGCGATACGTCATCTCTCGTGTTGTAAAAGAGAAAGTCGAAGTGAAAGTGTACACTAGCGATGCAGTGCGATACGTCATCTCTCGTGTTGTAAAAGAGAAAGTCGAAGTGAAAGTTGACACTAGCGAAGCTACGGAATTTTTGATTCCGTCTACGAAACTTCCGAAGTTTTTTTTGTAAGTTCTATAAGTGTATGCGTTATAGAGCGGAAATTCGTTCAAATTCAGTGTGTTCAGTGTAGAGTCCAGATCACCTCCAAGATCGCTGGTTCCACGGATATCACTGGTGAGTCGATTTATTTTTCTCATAGTATAGAAAATATATAACTTAGCCATTTTTCTTTTGTCTTGAAAAATTTTATTTCCAATTTCTTTGAGTAGCAAAGTAATTATTAATTAGATTCTAAAATGTCTGACCATTCGGACTGCGATTCCGTAATGGAAGAAGACGCGCCAGAAATCGCTAATGTCGTGTCCGAACACGATATTTTGAGAGAGGAGAACGCAAGTTTGAAAGCGAGGGTGAATGAGTTAGATAGATGCGTATCTAGCTTAGTTGCTGAGATTAAAAATCTCAGGGAGAGGCTCGAGTTGCAGGAGGGAAATAAGGAAAGTTACTCCAAAGCACTCAAGAAGAACATTATTTTGAAAAATGTCCAAGAAGTGAACTTACCGGTTCCAAAACAGAAGATGGAGGTGGTCAAAACCCCTCAAACCAAAATTTCCCCACCCGCCAAAAGAGTGAGAAAGGATAGCTCCTCGTCAAATGAAGATGCAAACAAGAAAAGAGTCTTGGAAACCCCAGACCAAGAGAAAACCACTCCAGTGGAGAGAAAAGAAAAAATCCCCCCTGTCACCCTGAGAGGTACGTCCGAATGGACTTCAATTTCGAACGCGTTAATGCGAAACGGTATTAAATACCAAAGAGCGACGACAGTAAAGGACGGTATAAGAATCGTCCCACAAAGCGCCGATGATCATAGAAGGATGACGGACTTCCTTCATAAAATAAATAGGGAGTTTTACACTCTTCAACGGGAGGAAGAAAAGAAAATATACGCGGTAGTGAGATACCTACCGCTGGATGCAGATATCCCGACGATCCTTGACGACCTCAAGGATCAAGGGATCGTCGATGCTGAGGTCATAAGGATGACCTCAAATAAAACAAAACAGCCGATGCCCTTATTGCTGGTTAAAACCCAGAATAAGGGTATCTTCGAGGTGAAAAGGCTCTACAACATGAACTGTGTTGTTGAACCTAAGAGAAGGACGATTGGGCCTGGACAATGTTACCGCTGTCAGCGATATGGACATGCCCAAAGTAATTGCACTTTTCCATGGAGGTGCGTGAAATGCTCCGGTAATCACAGCTCCAAGGAGTGTACGCTTACCAGGGAGAACGAGGAGCGAAATGCCTCTTGTGTTCTCTGTGGAGAGCAAGGACATCCAGCTAGCTACAAGGGATGTAGCGAATGGAAATTGGTCACTAAAAAGACCAAGAGATCGCCAAGATCGAACCAGACCAGCTCGAGGCCAACACAAAATACACCGAGGCCATCCCAAAACTCTTCGGAAGTGAAGAAACCCCAGGAAACTGCAACCAAAGTGGTCAAAGAGACGAAGAAACCAGAGAAAAAGACGGAAAAGGCAAAAACCGTCAAAAAAGCCGAAACCAGAAAAGGAATTTCTGGAATCACTGAGGAACTGGATAAGTTCACGAAAAACCTCCTCAGCACGATGATGCAGAATCTGGAGAAAGAGATTGAGAAGAAGATGCAGCAAATTATTAAGAATATTTAATGGCTGACACGACGATAAAGAACAATCTCATAATCGTCTCTTGGAACGTCGAAGGATTGAGAGCCCGCAGATCAGAATTCGAAGAACTGATTGAAGAGAAGAGACCGGATGTCATAGCTCTCCAAGAAACGAGACTTAACCCCAACGTTCGGATAGCATTTCCCAATTACGATATTTACAGAAATGATAGACCTAACAGCACAGGTGGCGTTGCTATACTGGCTAGAAGGAATATGGATCACCATTTCGACCAAATATTCAATGGACAAGAAGTAGAAGCAATATCGATTATTGTGAATACTAATCGAGGGCAAGTGAAGATTATTTCAACTTATAAATCACCGGATAAGGACATGCTGGAAGAGGATCTAAAAATGCTACTAGAAGGAAGACACCCGAAAATCATAATTGGTGATCTTAACTGCAAATCGCAGGAATGGAATAGTAGAGTGGAAAATACAAACGGGAGAAGACTGAAGATTTATGCTGAAAAACTTAATGCAGTTGTGATAGGACCTGATATACCGACCTACATACCAAGAGTAAATGGACTACCCGATGTACTGGACATTGTCGTAATGAAAGACATCACTGAAGAAATCAGCATTGATACAATAGAAGACGGAACTTCAGACCACAATCCCATAGAATTCATAGTGGGACATGGCCCAAGAAACGAAGAAGAGACACAAACCAAGGATCGCACAGACTGGGAGAAATATAAGAATTTACTGCAGGAGAAAATCAGGGAAATTCCCCAAATAAACACCCAGGATGAATTAGATGAAGCAGTTGAAAAATTGGAAAATCATATAAAAGAAGCCTATGAAGAAAGCACCAAGAGAATAAGGAAACCAATTCCGAAACATTCACACGGAGATACGCCAAGGGATATAAAGGAACTTATAAAAAAGAACAGAAGACTCAGGAAAATCTACAGAACAACAAAAAGAGAAGAAGACAAGAAGAAACTGAATAAGCATAGTCAAATATTGAAAAATGCTTTAACAGAACTGCGTAATAACAGATGGAACCAGAGATTAAGGGAACTGAATACAATAGATCACTCGGCTTGGAAAATGCAAAAACGCTTACGACGAGAACGGACAGTTATACCTCCACTGCATGGAGCAAACGGAATGGTATATACGAGACTTGAAAAAGCCGAAGCACTTGCCGACTCAATTGAGAGAGAAGCCAGAATAAATTACAGAAATGATGATGACAATGAAGATCTAGAAGAAGAAGTGGAGGCAAACGAAGAACTGATGATGGAACCACCGGAAACCGAAATCATTCCAAAACCGGCTTCACCAACAGAAATCAAAGAGATCATAATGAAACTGAAAAACCGGAAAGCACCGGGAGAAGATAGGATAACGAATTATATGTTGAAGAAATTGCCTAGAAAAGGAATAGCAGCCTTGAAGAATATAACAAACGGAGTGATGAGGACCGAATACTACCCAAAGAGATGGAAAACTGCAGAAATGATAGTTTTCAACAAGCCTGGAAAGGAACGGAAATTTCCTCAAAATTATAGACCAATCAGCCTACTATCAGCACTAGGAAAAGTCGTCGAGAGGGTTATCGCCAAAAGGCTGAATGAGGAAACAGAAATGTTGAAGATAATCCCACCCGAACAATTTGGATTTCGACGAGAACACTCGACTGAACTCCAATTACTACGGCTCATAGAATACGTCACCGAAGGAATGCAGACAAAACAGGCCACAGGATTAGTTCTGATGGATATCGAGAGAGCTTTTGATAGAGTATGGCACGAAGGCCTAATCTACAAGATGAAAAAAGCAGGATATTCGACCAAGCTATGCAAGATTATAAGGAACTATCTGAGGAATAGAAACTTTTATGTGAAGATAGATGGAGCAACCTCTCAAACCAGACAATTGGAAGCGGGAATGCCTCAAGGATCGGTACTTGGACCTCTGCTTTACGTAATATACGTTTATGATATCCCGAAGAATGCTAGGAATATGCTCACCTTGTACGCAGATGACACAGGAATAGCGTTCAGACATCGACGCCCAGAGATCATTCACCGGAGACTGCAGGAAGCCATAGATGAATTACTCAAATGGTGCATCAAATGGAAAATCCAAATCAATGGAAGAAAGACTCAAGCAATATTACTGCAAAAGAGAAGATTGAGGATGGAAGAAAACCTTGAAGTTGATGGACAAGAGGTTGAATGGAAAAATGAAGCAACATACCTAGGAGTGACGCTTGACAGAGGACTTACATGGAAAAACCACATCAAATGTGCTGTTGATAAAACAAAAGCCGCAATGAGTAAACTTTATCCACTCATAGGCAGAAGAAGTCATATGAATAAGAACATCAAGTTGACGATGATTAAAACTATTGCGCGACCACAACTCACATATGGATCGGCGGCATGGGGCTTCGCAGCCAAGACCCACATCAAGAGAATACAGGCCACTGAAAATAAACTCCTTAGAATGGCGATGGACGTACCCTGGTTTGTTAGGAACAAACAAATCTACAAGGACTTGGAATGGGAACCAGTTACAGAATTTATGAAGAGAAAGGCGGAAAGGATATTCGACAAAGCCAAACAACATCCAAATGAGGAACTACGAAGATTAGTTGACTACGATCCAACAGAAGAAGCTAGAAGGTCAAGAACCTACCACCGAAGACCGAGAGATCAGTTAAGGATTTAAATGTAACCAAAGAAGAGCTTAACCTATAAAAGCTATAGGCAGCAAACAACTATCAACACGACTATGATCGTGTGAGAGTCCAGAAACCATAAGAGTCAACTGGTTAATAGGCAAAATGCCCGGAACCTATGAAGAAGCAGTTAAGGGTTTTTAGTGGGTCTCGAGCTCAGAGAGTGAGAATCCCCACACTGTTCCCCCTCAGCAGAGGGTGTGTTCGTCTGTTTGCAGATTTTCCCCCTGCTACACCAAAAAAAAAAAGCTTGATGAGCCGAAATGAGTTCTCGCATTCTTCAGTCCACCTAAATGTAGAATTCTTCTTAAGAAGGTTATTAACAGGGGCAGCTATATGAGCGAAGTTTGGTATGAAACGTCTATACCAACTTACCATGCCCAATAAGCTACGGAGCTCTTTAACACAAGTAGGACGGGAAATATTCACTATAGCTGAAACCTTCTCAGGGTCAGCCCGCAAACCATTCCTGTCAACTATATAACCCAAATACTTTATTTCAGGCTTACAAAATTCGCATTTAGATCGATTTATCGACAAACCAGCCTCCACAATTTTAGAGATGAGCAATGGGGTATTTTCCTGAATTTCAAAATATATATCAACGAAATCCTCATATCTCAAATATATGGAAAAGTATTTTTTTTTCTATTTTAACAGTTGTATTTTGCCTGTTTTTAATTACGGAAGTTCACATCGCGGAGGCATTCTCCCAGAAACATTCTACGTCACTTTTACAATCCGGCATCGTTGGAACACTCATCAATGTTTCTCATCAATGTTTTCTGATCTCCATAGACTTGATAATATATTATTGAGTCTATGGTTGTTTATTGTCAGTTAATATTCGATCTTCCTTGGGCTGTTATTGTTGATGAAAGAAGGCATTGCTGATATATTTTATAGGTTCCTAAAGTCATCAATATGAAAAAGTTTACAGGTGGTAAATTTTCACTGCTTGCTTTTGAAAAATTCGACTCCATTTCGACAAGTTATAACAATCTGACAAGAACGTTTAAAACAATGTCAGAAACTGTCATCGGTTTCAGGAAGATATAATTCTGTATCTTGGAACATAAATACATAAATGCATTTATGTTCCAAGTTCTATATAATATCCTCTTGATCAGTTCCGATGTTGTCGAATTCACAAAAATTACTAGACTCTAGTAAAGGCATTCTACGTCACAAGCTCTCACAATTTTTTTTTCAAAGGCTATATTTTTTTTCCTACTGAATTTTGAGTGGAACCTTTTATGTGGTGACTAACCAATGGAAAATGGTTTCCAAAAATAATTTTTAATTCTTTTTTTGAGTTTTAGGAAAATACCCCATTTCAAAATCCTAAGATGATCTTCAAAATTTTCCGTCACTATGACAATATCATCGAGATAAGGGAAACAAAATTCCGTCAATTCACCAGTTATTATTTTATCAATAAATCTCTGCCAAGTGGCAGGACTGTTACATAGACCAAAAGGGAGACGATTGAAATGGAATAGTCCTCTATTAGGTACAGTAAAAGCTGTATATTTCTTTGAACCCGGTGCCATCGGTATATTCCAGAAAGCACTTTTTATGTCAATCGTGGAAAGGTAGTTAGCTCTCCTGAGTTTGTCGAGAATTGTAGTAATTCTTGGTAAAGGGTACGCATCCTTCACCGTTACTCTATTTAAACGCCTATAATCCACGCAAAACCTATAAGTGTTATCCGGCTTCTTCACAAGAATAATAGGAGAAGACCAAGGGCCATCAGAAGGTTCAATAATATTGTTTTTGAGCATCTGATCCAGTTCTATGTTGATCTGTTTTTGAACCGGAGGTAATACTGGGTAGTACCTTTGCTTAATAGGTGTTTCATCAGTCAGCTGAATCTTATGATGAACGAGATTCGTAAGACCGACTTCTGATCGAGGTTTGCTGAATATTTCCTCCAACATTTTGTCGAGATTAAGCTGCTCGTTTTCAGAAAGAGATGTTTGTGCCAATATATTATCGGTTGATACAACTGAAGCGAAGCTCCATTCTTTAGATCTCAAATTAGGAACGATTCCTATCTTCCTCCAAAAGTCAGCACCCAAAATTAATAAATGAGTAAGAGATGGCACCACTAGAACGTCCATTAAAACTGTTCGATCGCAAACTTGAACAGGTACCGTTAAATATCTCAAAATTTGACATTGGTTGCCATTAGCAACAGTGCAATGACTACCTGAATATGGTTTCAGAGGTAAATTAAGCCTCTTTAAGATATTCCAACCTGGACCACCCACTATAATAGAGGATGCCCCGGAATCTAACAAACCCAAAAATTTTATATCGTAAATTGATACCTGCAAATAGGGTCTTTCGTCACTCCCTGCGCTTTGAAGAATATAATCCAGTATGGGAGAGGTTCTATCCGAGTCTGGAGCCGCTAGTCGACCATCTAGTGCTCCGGTATGGCGTTTCCCTGAGATCTTGAATTGTTTTTTGAACAAGACGGACATGTGAGGACAGTGTAATTTGGTTTATTACATTGATAACACCTTTTCCTTCTTGGAGCTCTACAGACGTTCGCTTTGTGCCCGCTTTGGCCGCAATTATAACATTTAATGTTTGATTCTACAGCATCAACATTCGATCTCGACGCAGTATTTGAGAAGGAAGTAGAAGGTTCATTATATTCCGTTTCTACCGCCGCCAAATCTGGCTCCAATAAACGAGAAACCCTACGTGATGGTGGAGGCTTAAACGATTCTACAGACGCTTTACACGATTCTAACTTTCTACCATACCTAAGTAATTCCTCAATAGAATGTATATCCAATAAACCTAATTGGGTCTGATAAAAAGGAGAAATATTCTTCAACAATATCTTCAAACGTAAGTGCTCCGATACAGGTACTGTGAGACGATTGAACAAGTTAGTCATAACAGCAATATACATCCCTATAGATTCATCTGGCGATTGTGTACGATTTTTAATTTCATCGAATAATTTATCATTGTAATCAACAGGTTGAAATTCTTCGCGTAGTAATCGAACTAAAGCAGACCAATCTTTAACACGACTTCTTGAAGCACGATACCAAATTAAAGCTTTTCCTGAGAACAAATCAATGGCGGAGTTGAACAATTCTTCATACGTTGTATTTATCGCGACTCTCATATCCTCTATACGTTCGAGAAATGCGCTAAGGGAACACGAATCTTTCTCTCCGGTGAATTTCAAATTCCATTGGGAAACTGGTACCTTTTTGATTTTGACCGCATTGACGACATTAGACGAATGTGAAAAGTTATGTGGGAAAGCATCAATATCAACTTCCGAATCCGACGAAGAAATTTCTGAATTACTGCTCGAGAGAGCAGTCTGAGCCATTCCTGGACCTAGACTATGTTCTGACAGTAGAGAACGATTATATTGCCTTAATTTCTTATTAAAAGCTGTTTGTTTGGCGAGAATGTTCACTAATAACGATGACTTAGCTTTCGAATCATCATTTGTGATTGGCTTTGCGTTATTCAGTCTTTCAAGAGCGAAATTTATTTTAGTGGAAATTTTCTTCTTGACAGAATCATTGTAACCATCAAAATTCTCTAACAAAGTATCGACATCAGACAACATCAAGTCTAAAGCAGCCCTATCTGCATCGAAAGAAAAAGGATAATCAGGCCATTTGATTCTAATATCAGATTTACGTTCCATCTTGATAAGACTTCGCAAAGTTTGTCTCATTAATTTAACAGTATCGACATCTGTAACTCCTCGTATAGCAAGAAGATATTGTAGTTCAGACGATGAAAGACGATTGATCTCAAGGTTCGATGAAGCCATGATGAAATATGTTACTTATGGGTGAGAATCAAATATAAAAAAATTTAAACGAATATATAACCGCGAATAACAACAACTAGCTTGAGGACGCAGAGTTCGAACAATAACAATTTTCTAAATTTTCCTTCAAGTCGAAAGAAATATGTAATATCAACATCAACTAAGAATCGATATGGATCAAAAATAATTTGAAAATATCAGGTTTCGATTTCAATATCAGATATCAATAATTTAATCAACATCAACTAAGATACTCTAATCAATAAATCCCTACTAAGTACAAATCCAACCTCTCAATTTTATTACTATGACGTGTTTCAAAAGTTGATGTTCCAAAAAGAGGGGTGGCCCCACGTTGGGCGCCAAATTTGTTACGTTTAAAACAAACCAAAGTTAAATAAATCAAACAAAGTTGATTTTTTTTTCAAATTTGCCAGTTGTAACAAAAGTGACCAGCTAGCTCACTCAGGGTGGGTTTCCCTCTGGAGCATGAAGTAAAAAAAAAATAAATTAAAGAGTTCTAATGGGCGCCAGGTAATTTCATTATCTGGTCACATATTTCTAAAATTACCAAACTTATGGCATAAAATGAAAAAAAAAATATAGATTCTATTGACTGACAATGAGAGGTGGAAAAAATAATATTTGAATTCTAATTTTGAATATATTCAAGTTAATAACTAAAACCCTAAACCTATCTAAACCTACCTATCTACTAATCTCTTATTTATTACCCTATGCCTATTATCTAACCTATATCCTATACTAACCTAATCTTAACTTATCTACCTATCTTATGTACTACCTGCTCTAAAACTACAATAGCTAATCATCAATAATTTTTTTTTGATAATATAAAATCGATATACGAGTATACATATATAGATCCCCTGCGGGGTACTTATCCAAACAAATAATGAGGATGGTGAAATTTTCCTGGATCAGTTACTCCTCCAATAGATCATTAAACGTCCCTCCAGATAACATTATCGCATGGAACTGACGTAATGTGGTATTCCAATATTTCAAAGAGAAAATAAAAAAAATAAAAACCCTAAAAGGACATACAAAACAATCAGAATATTCTCTCTGGAGCACGGAAATTATATCTTACCCTTGGTGGTGTGTGGGGTTGATGTGTGGTAACAATAAATTCCAATAATGAAATCCTCGATTTTCGAGTTTAGCCAGAGAATGAAAACCAATAGTCTCTCTTAGCTTTCTAAATATTGTGAATTTACTTAATGAAGAGATTTATTAAATCCTCAAAAGATATCTTTATAATCACCAAAAAGATATTTCTCTCTTCCTTGTTACCAGAATAATGAATTGAAAATATGTTCCCGCAAGGTCGTAACTCCAGAAAGAACATTCGGACAAAAAATTACACAAACATATTAAAAGCGTAGTTTGTTCGAACTCGGCCGCTAGATTTAGGAAACCTAAACTACCCGAACAAAATCGTGGCATACACTACTCCGCCGAGAAAATGAAATGAGGGTAACAGAGTGAATCCCTATTTAGCATCGTCGGTTCCCCAACTATATGAAGTGAAGTAAGGAGGGTAAAGAAACCACAAAACATAGAAACACTCCATTTTAACTGAAGTTAAAATGCCCAATTGACATACGTCGACGTGTTTCTTTCCTCAACGTAAGTAACGTCCTATCTCGGCCTATATCCTTGGTGAAATTGGGCCTAAAGGAGATGCATCCAAAAAACTGTTGTCATTAATTCATCAATACTAGCGTTCTGTTTTTCTGTTTTCTATGGCACTTTTTGAAGCATCAGGAATAATTAAGAAGATACGCAATGCGTGCATGCATATGGCGAGAGAAGCTTTCGACTTCCTGTCAAACTTGTATTATCTAGTGATTACAACAAAAATTATTGTTTAATGTTTGTTCTCTGAACGAACATTCAATCAAACCCTAACTAGTGAGATAAGGAAAATACATGTTATTGCTTTCCTGTCTATTCCTGTCTATAAATATAAGATAAAAAAGTCCACGTGAATATGTTTACTCTGTCTCGGATCAAAGTGTCCTTAATAACATCGAGGAAAGTTCGCTTCATCTTAACGAATTGAATTATTGTAACTTCTGACAAAGAAGCACGAAAAGAACTTTCAGACTTGTGTAAACTTATGGCTTCTTTGATAAAAAACTCGAGGGACGGATGAAAGAGTTGATTTAGATTCTAATCAGCTTTTCGGAATGGTAGTATGAGAGAATTTATAACACATAGAATCTACTTCTTCAAGTACGATATTTCTGAAAAAAATGTCAGTTTCAGAGTAACGAAAAGCTCGTGATAATTCAATACGCTTTTTTTCGTGTCAAAAAACTGGAGGTCTTAAGTCGCATCCACACTATGCCGAACGACATCATTCGACCTGAGTCGAGCGGAAAAGTCGAAATAGTCTGGACGTGTGTCGAATCGAATCGAATCATCCAAAAGTCGAATCGAATCATGTCGCTTCCAACCCGAATCAGCGCGGTCCCGCTCAAAGAAAGTCGAATCGAATGAAGTCAAAATTCATAGTGTGGACGTGTCGGATGGGATTCAGATCAGTCGACACCTTGATGAAGACGATCTTTGAAGAATTAGTGGTCTAAATCCGAATGAATTAATAAACTACCAAGTACAACATCGCCCTGAAATAATTTTTCATAGTCAAAATCGTTCGATAACTCTCATCCGTGGATATTTGAGAGTGATCTGCAATGTCCAGAACACCTATTTGAAAAAAAAAACCTTAATTTGGAGGGTTTGCTATCACCATTGTGAGCCGTTCCTATACTCTAAGTTGAGCTCGTTGACTTCATCAAGGAGAAGATCCTCCATGTTCCTCCATGATCCCCATATTCACCATTAACTGTGGTTTTTATCCAGATAGAAACCACAGTTATGAATCCCTTTTGAATGAGTTTGAGTTCGCTTCGCTTAGAAAGGTCCGTGAAATGATTATAAAATCGTACACGATTCAGGTATAATCAATGGCTCTGCTCTCGTCACTGCAATTCAGTGTTCCTCGTTTAGCTTCTAGATCAGACACAACATTTCATATTGAGGTACCTAATTCCTAACATCACTTTTTCTGTCCGCTAACAACAATGTTATAACAATCTAAGGACGATGGCGAATTGGCTTCTTCAATTCAGATCGTAACACTTGTCGATATTCATATCGTCGGGTGGTATGCATCTGAATTTATCCTTATTATTTTATTCATTGCCTCCCCGTTTAGGCGTGATCATTCTTCATTAATCTAAGGAATGTTGACATTTTTTCTTTCATTATCTCCTTTTCAGGAAATCCTGGAACCACGCGTTGGTAATTTTTGTTTTGTTTTGTTTCTAAGACTTCCTTATTTTTTGTCTGCTTCATCATCGTCGATGTATTATTTGTAATTTTTTTGTATGATTGTATACATCTGTAATTGGGTCTCGGTCTGTTGGATGTATGTCTGTATAAATAAATAAATAAAACGAAGAAAAACTATTTCTCTCGACACTTCTTGATACTACATGGGTCTCGCCCAAAATCTACGAGGACATGGGCGTCGCTGACAACCTGCAACTGCGATTATTACTGCAATAGCTGCTGCCAAAAAAGGATAATCATTCATTTTGTTTTCCAAAATCCAACTCCTACACATTCAGTGCTCGAAAACACCTGAGTCGAACCGTTCTTCATCATTCGAGACGTCTACACTGCAAAACCAGTCTGGACGCCGTGTCGAATCGAACGTAGCGAACCGAATGTGTCGACCCGTATAGGTCGAATGATGTCGTTCGGCATAGTGTGGACGCGACTTTACGCATGGAAGAAGAGTTGTATGATGGTCTGATTAGATTTAGAATTGCGTTTTCAGGTTCCGAATATTTTGTCGAAATCAGTTAATTCAAAATGATCGACCATCCAGCTGACGAAGAATGTAAATTCATGACTGGTAGTTGGGGAGCCGACGATGCTAAATCGGGATTTACTCGAGCGTCGTGGAGACCTAATGGATTTTGAAGATTGGATGGTAGAAAGACAAAAAGTTCCATGATGTTTGCCCTTTCAGCGGTGGGGAAAGCGTCTGCAGGGTCTCAAAGATGTAAAAAAAAATCGTCAGGTGTACATACTCGAGCGTGTCAGATTGAGATACTATCTATGGTTAGACTAAGAAACCTTGATTTATTCCCGAAATTCGAATTTTATTCAATTACGGCGAAATTACTGATTTTAGAGGCATGGAATGTTGGGGACACTCTAAGTAGTTTTTGACGGGCAATCGATTGGAATTACAAAATTATAGGGTTGCCATTTGAAAAAAGTGAGATTCCATAGTTTTATTGAGGCTCAATTTGGGGGCCTTTTTCAGACACCCTGTATAATATTTCCTCATAAGCTATACAAGAAACAGTATCAGCGTACTTTCTTTTGTTCTACTTCCACAAAAAGAAATTCTTATAATGAGGGATTTTGAAGATATGGACACTAATCTGTGACAACCTTTTTTTCAAAAAATTTGATAATCAGGTTATAATTCAAAAACCGCTTGAATGGTTGCACATATCATACATCAAATCAGTGTAAAATTAAACGAAGAATTCGAATACGTAAAAATATACAGGGTGTTGCATTTGAAATAACGAAGTTACATTCGTTTCCGGTGAAACCGGAAGTAGATTCCGCTTGAAAATATTTTGCAATTAAAGTTCATGTTCTCTAAAACGAAAATCCAAAATCTTGAATCTGTATTACAATTCCTTCCTCGAAAACTTCTAATGAACCACTTAAAAAAATCACCCTGTATATGCCCAATGTGTCTCTATTAATGAATTCATGCTTATCTGACAGTTTGCGCGGTGGGACTGACCTTACGGAAGAGTTGAAAATGGTAAAAAAAAAATTCCAGCGTGTCAGATTTTTTGAGGTTATGTTAACTAGACCCAAAGGAAGCTACTTTTCAAGGGACTGACAATTTGGACGTGACGCAAGGTCACAGCGGTCCTTTGAAAATGTAAAAAAAAATCGTTACTCGAGCGTGTCAGATTTTCATACAGATGGTTAATCTCGGTGTTGTAGACGTGTTGACTCATTAATCTGACACTAATCAAGGGGGGTTTTCTTAATCTGACACTTTGGAGATGATAAAAATTCATTTTTTTCGAATATTTTCCTGCCTGTACCTCTAATCGTTTTTGTATTCATCATGAAAGTTGTAGATAATAAAATTCTACACAACTTTTGTCTAAAGCAATTTTACATACTCTTAACCGTTCTCGTGTTAGAGGGCCATAAGGGCGAGAAGCTTAGCCACACATGCGAAAGGGCAAGGTCAATGTAGAATCCCAGTCTAATCTACAATTGTCAAAATGACAATTTCGAAATTAGTCACGAAAATTTTAGTGTTGCCGGTGACTGAACCTTAGAATGTACTATTTTCCAACGAGTGAATTTTCGCTTCAGCATGTATCGCTAAACACCTTGCATTAATCATCCGTCATCCAAAACGAATGATAGTCCGGTCAAAATTTCACTTTGTTCTTCAGCCGATTGAATGGTTGGTCATCACAAATATTATACAGGGTTTATTTAGAGGTGAGTTTTTTTTAACAGAAGGTGAAACTGGTCAAAATAAAGCGTTTCACAAAACTCACTTATACAAAACTCTTAGAATGACAAAGTTGAAAAAATTATTGAAAATGATTACTGAAATAGATCCTCATACGACTGACCCTGGATCAATGGTAAAAAACTTATCTCCTGATGACTGACTCCAAGACTGACTCAATCATATGGACTCGTTTAGGATATCAGCCCATTCGATTTTTGAAAATGAAAATGGAAACTTACGATTTCCGAATTTTTCTCATTTCTAAGTAAATTAAATGATTTTATGAAATGGCTCATTTCGATACCAACTGACAGAAAAATACCCAAAACCAAGTATATCGAAATAGAGTATGAGTTTAAAATCTCACCAATAAAATTCGTCTAAATTATTCACAAATTTTTTCTCAATGGTCATCAACATCTTCTTCTTGTTCGAACCCTCCAACAATCTTTGTAAAAATCGTATGAAATAGGCTAACAATAATAGCACTTTGCCAACATAAGCATTTTCAACAAACTGTTTCAATTTTACACTGTTTTCACTCCAAATCACCTGATACAACCATTTTTCCAAGTGACCTGATGCAACTAATCACATGAGATGAAACATTCGTTGTCCAGCTATAAGTTTATGTTTCGTTTCGTTTTTCTATTTCTGAAAACATAACTTTTATTTCAGGAAACATCAAATTTAATTCAGATTAGTGATTTCAGTTTCAGAAATAGTTATTTAATCAACTAGGTTATTAATGAAAGCGATTAATGATTGAGATATTTTCGAGAACATTAATCGCTCAATTAATAAACGAGTTGGTTACAAGATTTTTCCGTCGACCACATTTTGAATTGAATGTGAATTCTTGATTGCAAAAATTTTCTATCGATACCTAGTCAAATTTGACACCTTATAAATTTTCTATGTTCATATTGGAATGTTGATATTTATGCGGGCGATCGAACAATTCGTGAAGTCCATAGAGGATATATTCGAGTTGTGACATTTTGAGTAAATCAAATTGATATCGCTGCCTATAATATCTGGTGAAGAATGTGTGGATCTGGTGGAAGCTGGAGTTGTAGTACATAGATATTGATTACTCTCTAACCATCATTTCTTCATTTTCTTCAATACAGATGTTTTTTTCCAGCAGGAATAAAAAAAGATGATATTATCAGATTTTGAATGTATTGGCTCCATTCTAAAATCAGTTGTTCTCGATCAATTCTAGTGATCAATAGTTTTTCTTTCGTTTGATTTTCTACACTCGATCGCTATGCAACGCGAAACACGCAATTTGACCCAAGGGGAATGTGCCCAAGCGGTAGTTTTGCGAGAAGAAGGGTGGACATACACAAGAATTGCAGAAAGGTTTGGAATTTCCCATACAAGTGTGTCCAGAATGTTGCAGCGATTGAGGGAGACAGGTATGAATGTCCGAAGACCAGGACAGGGTAGACCACGGGTAACAACTGCCATTCAAGAACGTTACTTGAGAGTTTCTTCGGTTTGCAACCGCTAGCCTCCTTCAAATTCAGCTTGAGCAAACTCATGAGGTGCAAATTAGCACTCAGACAATAAGAAATCGCCTCAGAGAATATGATTTAAGGCCTCGTGTCGCGGCAAGAGGCCCAGCTCTTACCCCAGCCCATCGAAGGGCGCGTTTGGATTTTGCGAGAGAGCATATCCATTGGGAAGAGGCCCATTGGGAAAGAGTTCTCTTCACAGATAAGTCTAGATTCTGCCCCTACCATTGTGATCGACGTTCCCTTGTATACAGACGTCCACATGAAAAATATGCTCAGTGCAATTTCCTTAATACTACTGTTTTCGGGGGAGGATCGATTATGGTATGGGGTGGAATATCTTTGACTGGTCGCACAGACCTAGTGGTCTGTTCATTTTTATGAACGATAATGCCAGACCCCATCGTTCAGTAGTACCTTGAAGAGGTTTCAGTCTCTCGAATGGAATGGCCAGCAAGAATTCCAGATCTCAATCCGATTGAGCAGGTTTGGGACAACCTCAATAGAAGGCTGAGAAGTTCAGAAAATCATCCAGCTACTGTTAATGACTTAGGAATCCAACTCGGAGAAATCTGGGAAGGATTAGATCAGAACATTTTAAGATCACTCATATTGAGTATGAACCGTCGTTGCCGAGCTGTAATTAACGCAAGGGGTGGAAATACCAAGTATTAAAACACTTATCAGCATTTCAGTATTTTGAAAATTGTTCATTTCTCTTCTTTCACATAAGATTCGGTGAAATCCTGAATTTTTCTTCCATTTAATTTGTCTTGTTCATAGACATATAGACATGGACTGTGCCTTCCCTTTCTATCTATGCATGAAATACGGTCAAAAAAAGTGACAGAGAGAAACGCAAGTCGGGAATGCAGTTGTCTCTTTCTAGAATATTGATTGGTCCACACTCACCTCTATGTGAACAAAAAAGAGAAGGTAAATGCCCGACCATCATTTCTCTCTTTCTATAAAAAAAGCCAATTTCATGCTGACATTGCTCAGTCCATGTCTCTATGTCTATGGTCTTGTTTCGTTCGAAACCTTCCCGATAGAACATAAAAAATAAATTATAAAGTCAATGTAGAGTTAACTTTCATTAAAATTGAGATTTTCAGAATGTGCGTTAATTTTTTTGCGCAGTGTATAATAAAAATGTTACAAATTGTAGTTTGCTTCCGATATTGACAGGGTTATTTGGATGGTGTAGGTTTGAATCACTGACGTAACCCTGCTAACCGTTGACACGTGTATCAACGCAGTCAACAAACAGAAGTCAGCCGCTTTTTATGGTTGTTCATCTTTGAACTTTTTCACCGTATACCTACTGATGAGGGCCGAAAGTCCGAATAATATTATTCTGGGGATTAACGCCCCTTAAATTTCACCAATATTGGCAAATATATCGAATATAATTACCGCTATTTGTCTTCTCATCCGATTTGATCCTCCATATTTACTAATTTAACAGGCACAAAAAGCCTTTCCATCCAATCAACAAGATATCTGAAGATACCGACAAACTCCGGCTATCTATACGATGTATGATTTCCACATCTGAAAGCAAAGCAATTCAAATAAATTTATGAATAGTGCAAATATTTATTTTATAGTATTATTCTTATTCAAACATCCGATATCGAATATGATACACTGACGGGAATTTATTTGCGGTGAGTTGGTTTACATCTCTCTATTTTCATTCGATTCGTTTGAGAGGGATTTTATGTGCCCGAAACCATCAACTGACAGCAGAAGATTGATTGTTTCATTGAAGATTTGAAGGGTCCAGATTTATCGATAAATAAATACGCAATATTGGATGAAAGCAAGCAGAGAAAAGATCGGTATACTTGAAAACATCACTCTGGCTGTAAGCATACACATTCCAGATTTGGATGGCGAAGACGATTGAGGAATTGCAGGTAGTCCAGTCAGAAGAGGGATGCAGAGTAGGTAGATACATGGAATATGCGATGATTGCGGGCCAGAAGAATAAGCATGAAATCATGAAAAAATTCGACCAAAGTATTTATTGTTGAAATGGCTTCAGATTTGTCCTACACAGAGCCATGCCGAGCACTGACAAAAAGTGCTTCCGAGTCTTGAGCACTAAGCACCAATTTTTCACAAAGGGCTCGCTATTGCTAAGCACTTTGTGGAAGTAATGACTAATGCCTGTTTGCACCAATACCCCTTAAAACGAGTACTTAACTAAGTGTCGTTTAAAGTTAATGGACGCTTAATTTTATTCCCAGTTGCACGACTGTGGCTTAACAGAATCTTAAGTAAGTTTTTATTTCTAGTGATATTTCAGTTTTTTATTTTGGTGCAACTTCATCCTAGTCCAATAATGCCATTTCATTGGTTGGCCGGTTGCCGATGATCGTTATCATTTCATTAACCTAACTTAATTGTCCTGTCAGTCAGTGTCAAGGATATTATTATAATATTATCAAAGAGTAACAACTTTTTGTTGTTGAATTAGCATTAATATTGATAATGATAATGATTGTCAAATAAAAGGTACCTGCGTTTATATAAGTACAACACTTTCTTTGTAAGATCTTGTGTGAATTTGTTTCACTACTGTTGAAGAGGAACATGAAGAAAATGTCCTTATTGCCCTTGTTAGTACGAATAGGGTGAATAATTGCCAAGCAAGTGGTGGTAATTTACGAAGGGCACTCAACTTCTTAACAGAAGAAAAAGAGTTTGTTGCTAACTATAGTATGATTTGTAACACCAAATTGAAAATTAAAAAAGAATGATGGCATTACAATAAAGGCAAAAGAAAAGGCTTGGTATTCAGTAATGAATTCAATCAATTTTCAAAATCCATCAAAAATGGGAAGTCCGAAAGCCAGTTCAACAAATTATTTTAGGTTAAAATCCCGCCCTTAAATACCTAAGTGGTCATTACAGTAGTGCTTATATTTAAGGTTAGCTTAAGCCATTTAATTGTCACTTGACAGTTGGCGCAACGTAATTTAAGTTAAGGGTTCATTTTAAGGGACACTTAACACTAAGTGCGTTTGGTGCAAACGGGTCTAAGCACTTTTCAGAAAAACTGTTGGAAATAAGATTTTTTGTTACAAAATCTATATTCGATCGAAAAAACACCATTTCTTTTTCTTCTGAATGTTGAGTTTTCCGTTCTACTCTACACCAGTTTCACGATTTCATAAGTACAGAAAAATAATTGTTCTAGGAAAGCGTAGAAGAGAGCCACTTACAATATTTCAAAATTATTTTTCGCCTAATTCCGACTTTAAAGTAGGAATTTTATTTAGTTCCGAAAATTTATTTACAGGGTGTTCTATCTATGACGGCGTGAACATTTCCTATAATATAGGTTGCTTTTTCAACGAATTTTCATATTCATATGAAACTGGGTGTTCACATATTCAGGATAAATTTTGATGATTATGTATTTTTAAAATATATGTGGCGCTTCTATGCCTTCGAAGAATTGCATAGCCAAGTTTTTGATGGGGGATGAAAGTTAACGAAAACGTTTAAAATTTTAATTTTTTTAAGCCATTAATTAGGATACCATTCGTTCTTTTGGGGTAAGTTTCATATCATTAGTAATTTTTGAGTTAATCTCGATTCCATTTATTTTATAATTTATAAATCTCGCCATCTATGAAAATCATTCCGGCATAGATTTCAAACAAGCTCCCTTGGACTTTGTCGTAAATCATATATGTCAAGGATATGGCAGTTTTTATTTTATAGAGAGAAAGCCGACATGTGTTTTTATAAGTTCGCAGTTGGTAATCTGAAGATATTCAAAGGCACTATTTTTCCTATCGATTCTCCTTGGTTGCATTCGGATACATTTGAATAAAGGAATTCGGTTTTCACAAAATGTTTCATGCTACTTCATACATACGAGAATGTATTGATATCTAGTTAACCTAGACCAGTTCCATGCATACAAAAACTATTGCGTTACCATAGCAACGAACATTAACTCATAAGAAGTGTCAGTGTGAAGTTTGAGGTCAAAAGAGTAAACCAGAGTTACGCAATAAATTAAAAGAAAGAAGATGTCCAACGAAATTATGAAAATCGAAAAATCATCAAGTACCTGTATTTAAAGGGTTAAGAGGTAAGCAGATTTACGAAGATATGCTTAATACTAGTCAATGTCAATGTAATTCGTATGCGACAGTGAAAAATTGGACTGCAAGCTTCAAAAGAGGTAAATTTTCCATTGAAGATAATGACCAATCAGGAAGGCCAGTTCTGTGTCAGTCCCCGAAAATATCGATGCAGTTCATGACATGATTTTATCAGACCGTCGAATTGAGCCAAAACGCGTCAATTTGAACATGAGAAAAATTGCTGCAAAATGGATCCCCAAAAGTTTGAATGTTGACGTTCGATCTGTGCTCGATTTGAAAACGATGTAGACTTCATAAACCGAATTGTTACTATGGATGAGACTTGGATACATTTTTACGATCCAGAAACAAAGCAACAATCGATGGAATGGCGACACTTTGGTCTCCAAGACCTAAGAAATTTCGTGTCCAAAAATTTGCTAGAAAAGTTCTTGCTTCAGTTTTTTGGGATTGCCATGGAGTAATCATGACTGTTTTTTTGGATAAGGGTAGAACAATAATCGGAGATTACTAGTCGACATTACTGACTCTACGGAAAAAAATTAAAGAGAAAAGACGCGGAAAGCTATCCAAAGGTGTTTTGTTTTTACAAGACAACGCCCTTGCGCACAAATCTTATATTGCCATGCAAAAAATTCGTGATTTAGGGTTTGAATTACTAGAACACCCCCCTTATTCACCAGATTTGGCTCCATCTGACTATCATCTCTTTTCTCAACTGAAAAAAAGTTTTAAAGTTCGTAAATTTTCTTCCAATGAGGACATAATAAAAGCAGTGGAGGTCTGGTTTGCAGAGCAAGAAGAAACATTTTTTTTTGGAAGGTCTAGAGAAGTTCTATTTTTCTGTGTTCGTCGAAAGTTGAAACCATAGATATATTGAGAAAATAGGTATTTGACCATTTTCTATTATTTATATTGATACAAACTATATGATGTTATATATTTTTGAAATCAGTGGAAATTAAGCTTTAAAAAAATTGTATAGAAATCTAGTGTTTCCATTCAAAAAAACATAACTTTGGGTCATAGCTTCGTAATTAAAAATGCTATTGAAAAGGTAAGCCCGCCACTGAATTCTACTGAAAAAGTGCCTGTATAATGTTTACATTTCAGAGCGCTATTATCAGTATTAGCGGAGATATAAATTCATTTTGAAATCGCCATTTTTCCAATTTTCGCTTATAACTCGAAAACAAAAGAAGGTGACCAAAAATGACTACTACTCTTGTTAGTTTCTCAGAAAAAGAAACCGAGAATGGGGTATCAGATTTTGTCTATCTCCACTGGTTTGAAAGTTGTAGTGCTAAAACATCGAAATTTGCCCACCCTGTACAATCAATAGATATGAATATCCTTGGTTTTCTTCTCCGTGAAGTTGTGCACCGAGGAAACACCTCCTTTCCTCGGTTTGTTGATCTTATTTCCTGTGGAACTGAAAATGTTGGAAAAATGGTGGATATTAAAGTTTTTGAGCATTAAATTTTGCGTCCAATCAGACAAGACGCATATACTTTGGTTACCCGTTTCAAATATGCAGGTCCCCCAAAGTTACCAATTTCAATTTTTCAAAATAACCTTTGAGTGATATGAAAAGATCTTCATTCATGGGCGCCCGCAGAAATTTTTCTCAGGGGGGGCAAAATATCATCTACGATTAGTTTTACTGAAAGAAAAATTTCTCTAACGGTGTCTATCAGAATCTAAGGGGGGGACCGTGGCCCCCCCTGCGGGCGCCCATGTCTTCATTTACTTGTTGAGCATTAAGTTCTGCGTCGAATGGGTTCAAAATGTTTTCATTTGTACAACCCATTTCAAAAGAATTAAATTTCGAAGTTTGGTTACGTGCGAATTAACCATAGCAATGGAAACATTTCAATCTTTCTGTTTCATCGGAATTCTTGTTCAGATATTATATACGTATGACATATTTATATGTACTTATATCGATTAAGTATAACATACCTCCCTAAACAAAATTACTAATTTACGCAAGTGACCCAGGGGTGTGTACGGGGTGTTATTGATTATCTTTTACTCAATAGCTATTGTAATTAATATTGGTCTTAAATGGGCACATATTAGGTAAGTATTTTTTATCGGAATTCAGAATTCAGTACTAGGAGATGCAAAAAAGCATCGTAAACATAAAATTTTTATGAACATTGATATTTTTTTAATGGATTATTGTATTTTATTTTGCTAATAGGTAGAATAGTTATTTTCCTATCAAGTGTGGAAAGTGATACTTGCCCGTACGAAACTGCTGTTGCCGAAAGATGTGCAGCAGAGATAATGAACTTTATGCTCTATTGTTGTGTCAGGTTATGAGAGATTTTGGAGATCACTTTTATTCCGGATATTTGAGAAGATACTCAGGAAATGAGGAAATTACGAGAATTTCCATGACTACTTCATATTTACCTATTAACCTCTACTAGTAGTGGCACAGCCTTATTTGTGAAGGTGCTTGAACTACTACTACTACTAGTATTTAGATTATCTACTAACTAGTACTTTTTCAACTGAAAAGGTTTCGGAACATATTCAGTTGAATCCAGGTTTATAAAATTTCCTGAATTTGATTCATTCCGTATTGGAAAATTTTTCATCCTTTCAAATATCCGACATTGAAGTGATCTTCAAGATCTCTCATATAAGTAAGAATAATGAGGTTCATTCTGTGAAATCTACAATTTCAATATCTGAATAATAAACCTAAGGAAAAAGGAAATACACTAGAGGCAAAGCCTATGTCATTTAGATCCAGTTTCACAATCATTGGTAACCAGTGGTGGTTTGTTAACCACTACCAGTGAGTTAATTTAAGGTTTAAAAAGCTGCTCGTTTCACCACAAAAAAATGAGTGATGGTTATTTGACTATCGGTTAAAAATTTTTTATGAGGGTTGGTAATGCTTTTCGTGAACGATAGATCTACTTTTGGGATATTTATTACTGACATTCCGTATTTCTGTGAAACAAAAACTTTAGAATATAGAAATTGTTACGAATATTACAGAAAACGAATAAAACGTATGAGTACCGTACGAATGTTTGATGTTCTGTGCCGATTTGAGTCTCATAATTGCCTAAAGGTTATTTTTCATTTGGATTTTGATTTGTGAAGCTGAAGCGTTCGTTTTTTCTTGTGCGAAATAAGGAAAAACAGTGCAACTGTGCTGGACCAATAGAAATTATTACTTTATTGAAAAATTCAAACAAAATTGACTTTTGCATTTATTACTTAAAGTTCCTTAAATAATTTATATCTATCTATGAGGTGTTTTCCTGAACAATTCTTCAAAAGCCTATTTTTATTGATCATTTGAGTTTGAATTGGAATGCTTTGATCTATTTCAAAAATTCAAATTTCATCACTCTAATTCAACATATTTGCATAATAACTATTAATAAGATTCAGTCTAGTTCTTCTAGTTCTATTATTTGACAATAATTCTTGATCCCCTATAGGGGGCGCAGCAACATTTTGATATAAATTAATTGCCTCTTCTTCTCCTCTTGAAGGAGGTTGTCCTTCATTTTCATTACAAGTTATGTTATGTAAAAAAGCTGTAGACTTAATCATTGCTTGCATCTATACTTTTAATATTCTCATTGAAGGAGCTGAGATTCTTCGCTTCCAAATGCCTTCCTTTCCACTGTATTTCTGAATCTACAGAAGAAATCCGGGTCGACATATTCCTCAAAATAATTCCTCCTAGCTCCAAATCTTCTGGGCCTCACTGTTTCCTCATCAATACTATGAGTATTCACATCATAATCGTCCACGATGTTCGTAAATAATAACTAATAACACCCAATACATGTGAAACGCTTCCTAACCAGTAATCTCGAAGAAATGCTGAATTGTCTCTGACAGAACTCAAAATATGTTATCTATGCAGAAAAGCATACGCCACGAAAATTCTATGTCCTGGTAACTCTTAGTTAACTCATGAAATTTTCGGGGTCAAGTTAACCAAAGGTTAACTTTAGGTCAAACGATGAACCACACTTTGTGAAACAGAATTTTTGATTTAACTACTGGTCACTACATAACTTTGGGTTAACCATATATTGTGAACCTGGGCCTTAATAACCTGACACAATTTAGGAGCATAAAGTTCATTATAATATTATCAATGAAATGACCTGCCAACTAGACCGATCTAGTTTTTGAGTTTTTTTATTGAAAGAACAATCAGACACTACGTATGATATATATTCTGAATCAGAAAAAAATATGGGAAAGGAATATGTAAAAATAACACTGGGCTTATATTTAAAAAAATAAAAGTTATCACTATATCACTGAAGTGGCGGACTGCAAAAAATCTTTGACTACGCCACTGCATTCTACATGAAAAAGAATATGAAAAATATAACATTTGTTATATTCACTGATACTTTACGAATTAGAGGCACCAGTACGAAGAGCCGAAAAATGAGTTTTCACTTATAACTTGAAAACAAAAGAAGATAGTGGGATGTGGTTTTGGCCAATAAGAATCTTTTGAAAATCGAGGTCGGAAACGTGCCATCCATTTTCCCTAGCTCTCACGGTTACAGAGCTCCCATTCAATCCTATCGAATTTTGCCCACCCTGAACAAGATCAAAAGCCTGTAGAAATTACTGGTCATAACAATGCCAACTCAATAAAACCCCATCTGAATATTGACAAAGAACATCATAATCAAATAATTAACAGATTTCAAATTCAATATTTCAAATTGTTCTTATTTGTTAAATGCACCTATAAATACATTATTTTGCCATGTAATTTTTTCTTTACTTAGTGAATCTTGTCTCTTTATCATTCTGATAAATGCTCGAAAACATTTTTTTTTAAACTTTCTCAAGCTTGTTGCTAATAGGCAACAGACCGGCCAAGCTTTCGAAATCTGTTATAAATTTTCTTCGTACAATTATCAATGTCCTTGGGTTATTACTCCTGCGAATCGAATATATGACGGTCGTCCAAAATCATGGACAAGTTTTCCGCCTGAAATGCGAATTCACTTCGAGTTTAGAAACTCTAATCAACTGGTAAAATTCAATTCCGCCCGCGTATTGTCGATGGAATATAAATTCATGGAATGAAACTGACATATAAGTTGCAAGAGTTTAGTATGTATCGTTATACTTTACAACGAGATCTCGATAGTCTCTGGATAAGGCAATGTCATTTTATGTTCCTTTTTCTTTCCATGTTATGTTACCTATAATAGGTACTTGTTATTTTTATGTATTGGATGATAAGGTCACTATGTTGCACGACATACTGCTTCCTGGTTATTGTTATCTGAGTCTGATATTACCCAGTAGGTATTCGATTATTGTAAGATTCATTGGGATATTTCCGTTATCTTGAACTAGTCTATATACTTTGTGTATACATCTTCAGGCCCCTAACAGGGGTGAGTACAACCCCTTGATTTTGCATAAAAATAAAGGATGTTGCGATAACTAGTATTGAAGACCTTATCGAGGACGATCTGACCCTGAAATTTGGCTCCAAATTATCCACCGATAATGAAATAACAGCGAAAATAGTGAAAGAGGCAATGTGGAATTTATCTCGAGAATATTATTCGTATCCGACACATATTTCAAAGATATTTAGAAGTTATGCTGTTAATTTTTTGTCAAAAAAAGTATTAATTTTTCAAGGTTTTTAATTTTCGAATTGACAATAGAGACCAACTGGCAATGTGAGTAGCTTCTAATTGTTATTTGTATATATGTGATAATTTCAAAGATATTTTTGATCATATTCATTACTTTGTTAGTCTGATTAATGTTCTTATTCAATAATTGTTATATGTGTCCTGTTTCGAGACTTCTATTCTCTATTCCTTTGAATTTTTACTTGTTTTTACTATAAAGTTTGTCATTTATTTTAGAGCCCTGAAGATGATTTTAAAATAAAATCGAAACGTCGGCTTTTTGTCTAATTGATTCTCTGAAATTTCGACCGAAAAGAAACCTCTAATCACTAATACACATTAATTTATTCAACGAACGACATCCTAGAAAAAATGTATCCACTGCTTACGTTGTGCAACTGTGACGCTACTTGTTCGGTCGGAAACAAAAAGAGCGTGCATGAAAAAGATGAATCGAGGGACGTGGCTGTCCTAGGCCATGTAGCAATGGATCCGAGCTTTAGTAGATACTAGGAAATTGTCCGATGTATCTGGTGAAAAAAAAAATACACTCATGCAGGAAATTGAATTGCCTTTCCAACAAGGTGCTGCTCGGCCCCTTTTCCCTATTCAAAAATGAGAGCTGTTAGGCGTTGCGACTAGAGGGGTAATGATATCAAACTCATTTGAATACCCTCATTTCTCCCCCTTCAACAAAATTTGACCTATCTGAGCGTTTTTTCGTTATTCCATCCCAAAGCTCAAAATTCGGGGTGGAAAGTTATGGATGGCCCACCCTGTATAGTGATTTCGTACTTTTCCTTCCATATGGTCTGAGTGATTTCTTCGTCACCATTTAGTAATATTGAAAACAATTTACTTACTGGTTTCAATGCAGCAGAAACTTACTCTAAGAAATAACTAATGAACTTTGATAGATATTTGAAACTTATAACGAGTTACGGAATAATTGCTCAATGACACTTTAAGCTTCAAGAAACATAAATATCCCCTCGTCATCACGTCCACTTGAGAATTAAGTGAAAACAGCCAAAACCAACATTTATAGAGTTAACCTAACCAAAACAAAACGTTTGAAAGAATTCGCTAGTGCGCCGGCAACGTAGCACAGTGTTGAAAACATAAACTGTCAGAAATCGCTCGGTTTTGTGTGATTTCCAAAATGGAATGACTAATCCGCAGTTCATCATTTTGAACTTTCCGAAAACAGACTATGTTTCGCATAGAATCACCCTATATAGCTACTACTCCTCAAACAAGGAACACATCTCCCGTCTACAGAATAGTTGTTCAAAATCGAGAGTGTTCAGATTTTGTAAAAATTAAAGTAGTGGACTGTTACCAGATATTTGAGTTGAAGATAGAATTGTGAAAACATTTATTGTATATCGTTCACAATCATAAAATGAATACGTCACCTGCATGAAGCTAATACCTATATAGACTGAGAGAACCATTATTCAACTAAAAACAGAGATAATCAAGAGTAGTTCAAATAAGAAGTCACTTGAGATCAGACTTAGACTTTGAGAAAGTTCGATAAATTCAAAATCAACACAACGTTTTCAGTAACAGAGCAATCAAGAATAATTGATTGCAAGAGCCTTTTTATTGCATCAGAGACACAGGTTAGAATAATGAATTTTACTGAGAAAGTCGAGTTAAAATAATGATGCAGACCAAGAGATAAAACTAAAATGTCTAACTTTGGTCATCAATGAGTTCAATACATAAAATGCGAATCGAGCACAAAAATTTTAATTTAAATATGAGGAGAGCAGAAAAAGTATAATTCGATGTGAGAAGAGCAATAATATTATAATTAATATAAATAACTTGGTCTTCAAGAGTGCAAAATTCATCAATGTATACAACATTTACAGAAAAATAGGAGATACGATTGATAAATTACGGGAGGTACAAAATGAGAGTAATGAAGAGGGAAACCACTAATCGTTGGTTTCGAGAAGAGCAGAAGGCTTGAGAACTAATCTATATGTCGAGCAAGATGAAGGAGTAATAGAATTCATGAAATACAAAGTATAATTAGAAGATTATACCAATCGAGAGAGTACACGATCTTCCAGGTGGAACCAGGACGAGATACTATCAACTAGTGTCATGGCTTACCACTGACCGTTAAACCATATTTGAGAATTTAAATTCGGGTTCTGAAAGAAAACTACTAATTCCAGGGTCCACCCTGGAGAACATTGAAGGATTTTATAATTTCGTACGTGGACAAAGGACCCCGCACACTTACTTAGGAAAAGCGGGTCCAGTGAATTTTCCCCATTTTTACATATTATATTTATATCAACCTTAAGAACAATATATCAGATTTTCACGAAGGTCTTACATCCGGTTTGTTCTATAGGGCGTTCCAAAATTGCAGCTACGGAAAAATGAATCTTTAAATTTTGATGATAATTCTTCTAATTTTCAGAATTTCATCATGATGCCTTGGGTTCTGAATAACAAGATATCACAGATGTCCAAACACTGCCCACCACGTTGAGTTTCGTTATACTGGCTGTTCCATGAAGCTGTATAAGTAACTGAATGTAACTTTGTTAGTGACTTTGGGACCACCCTGAGTTTTTCAAAATATGATACCATGATGTATGTCCACCTCTGTAGGAAGTTTCATTAATGTACAAAGAACAGTTGCAAAACTATTCAGGTTTGAATTCTGATTTCATACAATTTTTCTTTAAAACTTATCTGTAGTTGTCAAGGAATATAGGTTTTCATTCATTATAATTAATATGATAGGTATTGTCTGTCGAAAGGTGTTTCTATTCAGGAATGTACAGGATGGACATAATTCAGTGTCACTAATCTCCTCATTTCGCTATCTCAAAATCTGTTTATATAGAAGAACAGTATTATCATTCCAGGTTGTTGTATCTTTGAGCACTATGAAGATGCATATTTTTTTAAATATTCTACTATAAAAGTATGTGAAAAATTTCACTCGTGTATATATAATTAAAATATTGTTGCCACATCATTCAGGTTTTAGTTCATTACTTTAAATAACAATTTACCTACATAAATCATCTGACAATCCTTGTTTTATTTTGCATAGAAAAGTGAGAAGATCTTTCTTAGAAATGTGACTCGATTTAGTTTAATTTTCGGGAACTGGCAAACACTGTCTAAACAAATCAAGAAATTCGTCTTTTGTAATTGGACAAAGGGCTTCGAATTCCTCATCAGTAAAATCCTTCTCGACAAGATATCTCCATTTAAGGGCTTCTCCATGGCATTTGCGCATTTTTTTGTAAAAATGTAGAGATTTGAATTACGTTCATTCTAATGTTTTTCTTGGTGTATCGTATAAACCAACAAGGAGAGGACGAGGTATAAAAAGATCCTCATTCACGTGGTGTCTGCAAATTCTAGCATTCTCACTCATTTATATGCCATGTGCTATGAAAATTTTCAATCTGCACTTCAGTGTTAACCTGCAAAGATCACCACCGTCTTCATTGCAAATGAAGCACGCATGACTTGGAGTTCGACGCAAAGTATTTCATTTAACTGGTACTGTAGAATCATGATTTATGTCGTTGATTTCTTCAGTTATCTCTTTCAAACAATTAATGCAAATAATGCACAATCTTATTAATTGGGTTACTTCAACTACCGGTAATTCTAATACTTCACGCTTCAAAACAGCCAGATTTCTTTTATCGACATCATCTTCTCTATCTATTCGTCTGAGGTTATTTAATGGAAACTCATGATCACATAGGAAACATGCACATCTATTTCGCGCATTCGTTGCTGTCTTTTCACATCAACTTTCTATAACTTTATACCAATAATGGTCGCAACGATTAAAAAAAAACTAACTGAAAACTACTTAACAGAAGGAAAGCCAACCAACCGTTTGAGTAGCCTACAGAATTCATAAAAAATCAAATAATTGACAGTAATCTCAACTACAGAGATAAGTTTTAAAGAAGAAAAATTGTATGAAATCCGAATTTAAATCTGAATAATTTTGCAATTGTTCTTTGTACATTAATGACACTTCCTACAGAGGTGGACATACATCATGGTATCATATTTTGAAAAACTCAGGGTGGTCCCAAAGTCACTAACAAAGTTACATTAAGTTACTTATACAGCTACATGGAACAGCCTGTATAACAAAACATAACGTGGTGGGCAGTGTTTGGATATCTGTGATATCTTGTTATTCAGAACCCAAGGCATCATGATGAAATTCTGAAAATTAGAAGAATTATCATCAAAATTTAAAGATTCATTTTTCCGTAGCTGCAATTTTGGAACGCCCTATAGAACAAACCGGATGTAAGACCTTCGTGAAAATCTGATATATTGTTCTTAAGATTGATATAAATATAATATGTAAAAATGGGGAAAATTCACTGGACCCGCTTTTCCTAAGTAAGTGTGCGGGGTCCTTTCATACATAATGAAGTCATGAAAACGACATGGAAATGGATTTATTGATAATTTTGGGAAGACTGAGAGTACATTACCTTTTGCGTTGAACAAGTCAACACCGGGAAAGAACGGGAAGACTTTAAAGAGAATGACTTAAATGTTAGAGAAGTTTTCACAAGAATCGACGTAAATGAGCAGTGACTTAAACACAATGAACAAAGAGAATGATGATGGCTTCAGCGGAAACGGGAACATCTGACATCTTGTTGACATGGGGGCTGCGTCGATCAACTGCCAAGTAACGTTACCTGAGACACCATAGAGTTGAACTTCAGTGACGTAGACAAGAGCAAGGTCGCAGGGGGCTCAATTTTCAACAATATTCAAAATATAAATCATTCAAATATTTGTCCGATATCTGCTCTCGCTGATACCTGTATGTGCTTTAAAAGAGATTAGTCCCTGAGAACGCTTGAATATGAAAAATATCGTGTAACACTCACTGAAAATAATTTGAAGCAAAATCCAGTAAACATTTCGTTCTTTTTGTTCCAGGTACCCCGAGAAGACACACGTTTTGGGATCGGACAAACGATGCTCCCTCGCCATCGTCTTGAGCTTCGTGATTCCCATCATCCTGTGCTCCCCAACATTTTTATCGTTCCATATCAAATCGAACGTGATAAAGGAGGACAAGAATTACACGCTGTACACAGCGGCGATCGTTGACGAACTGAGAGAGAACGAATTCTTGCTCAAAGCCAACTTCTGGATGTACGGAGTGTTCATTAAATTATTGCCTTGTTGCATACTATCTGTGATCAGTTGCTGGCTGGTGAAGACGCTCATGAAAGCCAAGAAGCGAAAGCAGATACTGAGGAGCTACGAAACACACCCTTTACGAGTCGAAGGCAAGACATGTGATGCTAAACCAACGAAAGCTGAGAGGAGAGCTGACAGAACTACGAAGATGCTCATAGCTGTCCTCTTACTCTTCCTGGTTACGGAGTTTCCTCAGGGAATCTTCGCGCTCTACATTGCTCTCAAAGGGGAATATTTCTTCCTCGTCTGTTATCAGAAGTACGGTGCTGTTATGGACATTTTAGCGTTAAACAACGGATCTGTTAATTTTATTTTATACTGCTACATGAACCGTATGTTCAGATCTACCTTCGGTCAGCTTTTCAAGCAGAGACTTCTTTCCAAGCTTAAAGTTGATAATCCAAACTCAGAAGTTCAATCTACACTGGTGTGATTTTTCAGGAATTTCCAAAAGAATTCTGTGATTTGAAAATAATCTGATATGACTGTGTTTTTCACATTGCTGTACGTGCAAGAATCGATCTGTTAAATACAGGGTGATTCACGAAAACCGTTCGTTAGAATATTTCAAAGAAAGACGAGACACTTGAAAGTTTATAGTTGATCTTTGTTAAGAGAGATGATGAATTCTTGGAAAAAATTTTAGATTCGTTCGACTTCCGGTTTGACCGGAAATGATACTTACACTGCGCATAAAATTTAACGCACATTATGGAAATCTCAAGTTTATTCTACAACTGAAGGTGTTCTCAATGATAATTATTTTTATCAGAATTATGCATGCATATGTTATCCACTTTCAACGGTTTTCTTCAATACAGATGTTTTTTCCCAGCAGGAATAAAAAAAGATGATATTATCAGATTTTGAATGTATTGGCTCCATTCTAAAATCAGTTGTTCTCGATCAATTCTAGTGATCAATAGATTTTCTTTCGTTTGATTTTCTACACTCGATCGCTATGCAACGCGAAACACGCAATTTGACCCAAGAGGAATGTGTCCAAGCGGTAGTTTTGCGAGAAGAACGGTGGACATACCAAGAATTGCAGAAAGGTTTGGAGTTTCCCATACAAGTGTGTCCAGAATGTTGCAGCGATTCAGGGAGACAGGTATGAATGTCCGAAGACCAGGACAGGGTAGACCACGGGTAACAACTGCCATTCAAGAACGTTACTTGAGAGTTTCTTCGTTGGGACAACGGTTTGCAACCGCTCGCCTCCTTCAAATTCAGCTTGAGCAAACTCATGAGGTGCAAATTGACACTCAGACAATAAGAAATCGCCTCAGAGAATATGATTTAAGGCCTCGTGTCGTGGCAAGAGGCCCAGCTCTTACCCCAGCCCATCGAAGGGCGCGTTTGGATTTTACGAGAGAGCATATCCATTGGGAAGAGGCCGATTGGGAAAGAGTTCTCTTCACATATGTGTCTAGATTCTGCCTCTACCATTGTGATCGACGTTCCCTTGTATACAGACGTCCACATAAAAGATATGCTCAGTGCAATTTCCTGAATACTACTGGTTTCGGGGAGGATCGATTATGGTATGGGGTGGAATATCTTTGACTGCTCGCACAGACCTAGGGGTCGTTGATAATGGAGCTATGACTGCTGATAAGTATATAAGGAACATTCTTAAAGAGCATGTAGTGCCATTTGCCCCAAACATTGGTGAAAATTCTATTTTTATGGACGATAATGCCAGACCCCATCGTGCGCGCATCGTTCAGGAGTACCTCGAAGAGGTTGAAGTCTCTCGAATGGAATGGCCAGCAAGAAGTCCAGATCTCAATCCGATTGAGCAGGTTTGGGACAACCTCAATAGAAGGCTGAGAAGTTCAGAAAATCATCCAGCTACTCTTAATGACTTAGGAATCCAACTCGGAGAAATCTGGGAAGGATTAGATCAGAACATTTTAAGATAACTCATTTTGAGTATGAACCGTCGTTGCCGAGCTGTAATTAACACAAGGGGTGGAAATACCAAGTATTAAATCACTTATCGGCATTTCAGTATTTCAAAAATTGTTCATTTCTCTTCTTTCACATAAGATTCGGTGAAATCCTGAATTTTTCTTCCATTTAATTTGTCTTGTTTCGTTCAAAACCTTCCCGAGAGAACATAACAAATAAGTTATAAAGTCAATGTAGAGTTAACTTTCATTAAAATTGAGATTAACAGAATGTGCGTTAATTTTTTTGCGCAGTGTACTTACTTTAATTTTTCAAATGAAATACTCAGTTTTTTCATCATATTACCCATTGAATTCAACATCGTTTCAATGTCTCACTTATATTTTTCATTATATCTGAAATAAACTGAGGGCAACGTATGGATGTATTATATATTTTTCACAGGGAAAAGAGGATAAATTTTTCAGTCATTTTGAACTGTTGCATTTTTAAGAGAAAACAAAACTTTATATTATTGCTCAATTAGAAAGCCTCTTTGCAAAAGTCAGAGTATGCCATTGGATTGCTATAAAAAATGTGTCTGCATAATATTTTCTTTTCATCATCCTAGAACAAACAGAAACGGGAATAGTGACTAAGGTTGAAATAGCCCAAATTTTAATTTTGGCCTATATCTCAAAAACAAAAGAAGAAGAAATTTGTTGTATTATCAGTTTCTCGAATGGCAATTGCCATTCATTTTCCTCTGTCTCTTTGGGTTAAAGGATTTTAGTTCAGTTTTATCGCCAATTTTGCTCTCCCTGTGCAGTTCAAAACCTTTTATAAACAGCAGTGCACTGCCATTCAAAGCGAACTTCATAAATCGTTCATAAAAGCCTGTATCGTTTTTATTAAGTTCATTGTTACGTTTTCGATTGATGTTATTGTTCAATTTACTACTCACTGATTCATTTTCACTTTTATTTTCACTATTCACATACAGGTAATTCATCTAGCCTTGTATCATTTCTTACGTCCACAATTATAAACACGTCGTAATTCTGGAATGTTCTCGACAGGACATGAGGGTAATAATTGAATTGCAGTCATAACAATATGTTTCCTGAAGAATCACCTGCGGTGATTAGGTAAATACAGAATTTGAAATAAACACAGTTGAAAAAATGTATGAAAATATAACACCTGTCAACCAAACTCACCAACATTCTGGGTGACAGCAGAAAGACCGTCCAATTTAGGAGTGTAGATATTGACTATGTTTTCAGTCTTATGACGCCTCATCAAGGCAACACAATCCCGAACTCCGAACAAAAACGGATTTGTCTGACACGTGTTAGCAACTAGAGATTGAATCAAGGAACTAGTTGAAAAACGTTGGACAGATAATGAACGGTTAACCGTTAATTAATCAAGTAATACCCTATTTCTCAGCTAGTTCAATTATCATCATCAGATATTGATTGGATTGGAAAAATTTAGCGAATGAATAAACAGTTGTTAATTTTGTATAAGTTTCTGAGGTCACTTCGAATGTTTTCACAACTGTCAATCAGATAACTGGTGGATTTCTGGAGATAAATCTAGCCAGGATCATTCCTCTTATCCTTCCATCACTACTAAAAATCCCAAAAACTAGATTGATATCTACTAAAGTGAGCTTGAATGCCTGTAAACAAAGACGTCGAATAGTGCTCCGTCGTCGAAGGGTTAAAATAAATCTGAATCTAAGTTAAACTTAATTTCAATCTTAAGTTTTTGGGAGTTTTTCTTTCCGAGCGAGCCTCAGCAACTGAATTTACCAGTAATCCTAGTTTTTTCTGTCTGCTGACATTGGTTAGAATGTCAAATATGGAAATTTTGAAAATCTATTTCGAAAGTTTAATTGTATTCTGTAATGAAATGAATAATTTGTAAATAAAAATGATGAGAAGCATTTTACTTTTATTGATTGTTTTCAGAAGCATTCTTTTCTGAATTAGTTAAGTACATTACTTGATGAATAACTATTTTCAAACACTAAGCCAGTTGAACTTTATAATTCATCATCGAGGAAGTGAGATGAAAGATGATATACTGATATAAGATATATCAATCTGAACTGTTCGACAAGTAGTAGTAGTTCTTCATAATTAGGGAGCTAAACTTGATTCAACAATTTGATTAATCCCTGTTCAATTTTATTCTGTTGTAATTTTCACTTGGATCGATAAACCTTATCATTCATACTTAAAATGAAATTCTTTTATCATCACATAAGAAACAGCAGATATGTCAACTACAGCATACTAGGTGTTCTAGTACGCTGTAGTTTGTAATGAATCCCAGTTTTCTGAATTCATTTTAGTGCATTCCTTTCATTTCACATTTCCGCCTTTGAAAATATTTAATTCTCAAATATTTAGTACATTCATTCCGATAGGATGAGTAAATGTAAAAAACCGTTTATCTGTGGTTAACGTTGTTTTTCTTGCATGCCGTTGAAGATTTCGTCGTTTTTCTGATGTTGATATGCGATAAACCGGAGCTGACGACGTTTTTCACTCTTGTCGCATTCTGGAATTTTCAGATTATTAACGTGTGGGGGGATTTGCCTATAAAAGCAGATTTTCCCCCGCGACGGCCTCTTCTGTCACTTGACTCTCTTTTGTCACTTTTGTCTCTGTACTCTCTTTTCTCTGCGATTCTTCTTTAATTGTGTGCACGACGAGCCATCCAACGAATTGAGAATAAATTTTGTGTTGCTCTTGTAAATTAATTTTTATTTTTCGTTTTCCGCGAGTGCCTTGAATAAAGGAGGTAGGTCCCCGTCTATACCGTTCAGTTTCTTTATTAGACCTACACCGGTTACTTCTTTGACACTACTGTACTGTATCGCTTTCTGTTATCTTTTGCCGTACTTTATCCTGTTTCGCGAGTCTGACTTTTCCTTCGCTATCAGTCATGGTGCGTAAGCCCTTGGGGTAGTGAAGAGGAAGTCCCTTCAACCCCCCCTAAGTGTTGAAATATAAATCTCTTCTTTTCTATGGTGCGTAAGCCCTTGGGGTAGCGAATAAAAGTCTCGAGTAGATCCGCCCTGGTTGTGTTTCTTTCATTTCTGGAGAAATACAATTAATTACATCCCGATACCATATAGCAAGTCATTTCACTTCGCGAGGTCATTCTTAGTATCCATTTCGTCAGTTCTGGTTGGCGCATTTTATTGAACAACCTTTGATTTTCACTGTACCCGGTATAAACTTCATAAAGTGCTCGTGATCGGATCGAATTTCCTGAATGTACGTTTGCTGATCGATTCGCTCGTATTTCATACCTACACATATTTCCGTTGTTTATATAATCAGTTTCCGAAGGTGTGAATAAACTGGTACATAATTTGATTTTGACTACTTCGTCATCGCTACCACCCTAGATAACAGCGAACTCTGTCTCCGACTAGCAGCTACTCTGGTAGGTTTGCTATTCTTCCTAGTGAAAAGAATAGCTGGCGCTCGAGATAAGATTTCTCCGAGGAAACCACGTTACAAGTTTGATAAACTTTAGATAAACGCTTTGGTTTATCGCACAAATATTTTCCCTTAACCTTCCTTGTTTTTTCTCTCATCATCAGTACATCAAGTGCAGAAGAAGAAAAAAGAAAACTTTCATTTGTGCAAATTGGTTTGCAGTTGACAAATAAAATAAATGTGAATGAGAAGCATTCAACACAAAAATTCAGAAAATTTTCATTCATTACCTGATAAAGGCTTCGAAAATTCATATTCATTATATTCAACTATCATATCTTAGGTAACGCAACGTTGTTCTAAAAATTACTGTTTTCAAAAAAATAGTTAATGTACAGCGTGTCCCAGGATTAATGGAAATAAATTCGGATATAAGTAAAGTACCTCAAAATAAGACGAAAAGTTTCCATGGAGTCATACCCGGAAAGAGTCCGTTGAATAGTTAAGTTGGTTCAAAGATGACAACTTGTTATGGATACATTCAATTATTCCAGAAACACAGAGACACCCATCATTTTCTAACCGATTCTTGATAGCTACAGGGGGGTGAAATGGCGACATTTTTCTAAATTTCCACCATAACTTTTCTCATTGTTCAAAATTGAGCGATGCTCCATCCGACCTTGCTCTTGTCTACGCTCCTGAAATATAGTACTGCTTATTCTATGGTGCCTTATTGACCTTATTGACCGACGCAGAAGCCCCACTCTCAGTGGCTGATGTTAGAATTTTCCGTTTGCGCCGAAGCGAAAATCACTTCCGTTGTTCCCGTTTTTGAATTCATTTCTCTCGTGTTAAACTTGAATATTTTAAATTATCTTTAAAGTCTTCTCGTTCGATTTTGCTGCTAACTAGTTCTACGCAAAGGTAATGTACCCTGACTTCTCAAAATTATCTACTCCAATTATGTTCTTTTCATGGTTTCATTGTGTCTGAAATGTGTCCACGTGCGAGATCATAAATAATCTTCAAACATATTTATAATCCTTACTAGTAGGGGAGAATTCCTTTGAATTGGACTGCCCATGAACCGGACGCTACAGTTTTCTACTACACTCGATAGTAATTTAGCATCCTTCACGTAAATCCCATTTTCGCAACAAGGCGCGAGCCACAGGGTCAGCCATTTTCCAAGAGATCTCGATCGATGTTTCGAAAATGGGATTTACGTAAAGGATGCTAAATTACTATCGAGTGAAGTAGAAAAC
This sequence comes from Coccinella septempunctata, assembly GCF_907165205.1. Taxonomy (NCBI): domain Eukaryota; kingdom Metazoa; phylum Arthropoda; class Insecta; order Coleoptera; family Coccinellidae; genus Coccinella; species Coccinella septempunctata. The sequence goes on along the minus strand of NC_058190.1, from coordinate 2,426,082 downwards.
TGTAGCGTCCGGTTCAAAGGGCTGTCCAATTCAAAGGAACCTCTCCCCTACTGCTCAATTGATATTTTCACTCGAGTCAACTCGTTCATGTGCCTCATCATGAATGAATGTTTTATTTTATTTTATTTTACAACTCAAATAGAAAGTTATGGTAGAAAATCAAAAAGGGTTAGCGATTTCGCCCCTCTAGCTATATAAGAAATGAGTGAGGAAATTAATTTCAGGTGCATCTCTATCCGAATAATGCCTCTGCAAAATTTCATTTGTTCATCTTGGTCCTACTTCATAAAAATGAACAAATCCATAATCAAGTCGTCATCTTTGGAGCAAAGTAACTCTTCAACGAAGCATTTCCAGACATATACCTTCATGGGAACTTATATTCTGAACCTTTATCATCCAAATCTATTATCAGTAATCCTGGGATACACTGTATATATATTTTAACGCAAAAGCAATTTCTACAAACAAATCCCATGAATTCACAAGTTCCAAGAAAAATTTACGAAGGTATTTCGAAAAGCACGAGGACGTTATTATTCAAAGCAGTTGACTAGTCTAGTCTATTGTTGATCAATTAGCACCGTCGTTTATAATAACTATAAAACAGACGCAGTTTCTACGTCACCAAGTCGATGAAATTATTCAGTTGATCAACGACAAATAACTGTCTAATTAAGTTTAAGAGAAATGCATTGTGTGCCCATCCCTAACCCAAAAAACAAACGAAAGTCGGTGGCGTACAGCCAATGTGCTCTAAACCTGCTTTACAAAAACTTCAGGCGCCATCAAACTGGTATAAAGAAGAGGAGATGGAAACATTTTTTGTTGAAGGTAAGTGAACACAAGGGATAAAAATACCTAGATTCTGAATTGTAAATCAGTGAACTCCATTATGGTGAAAGGATATTAGTAACATTTGGTGCCTTACATTCCCATCCTGTATCTACAACAAGAAGAGATTGCAAAAATATCCTTTGAATGACCTCAGACCAAATTTTTCCCTTTTGGCTGAGAATCCAGCATTGGCAATGTAATATACAGGATGTTTTCAAAGATGAGGCTTTTTTTTGACAGAAGGTAGAAGTCATCAAATTAGATCATTTCACCAAAAGTTTTCTATATGAAATATTCAAGATAGCTGAGCTACAACCCCTAGTAGTTCAACAAAATTTAACATAAACATATGGCTGAACAATGAATGCTTCAGTACTTCCAAGTTTATCTGATTAGTTGCATCAGGTCACTTGGAAGAATTTTTGTATCGTGCAATTTAGGGTGAAAAGATGTAGAAAATTGAGATAGTTCATTGAAAGTGTTTATGTTGACAAAGTGCTATTATTGTTATCCTATTTTATCCCATTTTTACGAAGATTGTTGGAGGGTTCGAGCAAGAAGAAGATTGTGATAACCTAATCGTGAAAAATGTGAATAATTCAGACTAATATTTTATTTTTTTGAAATATGTGTCCGAAGTCTTTTTCTGTCAGTTGGTACCGAAATGAGCCATTTCATAAAATCGTGTAAGTTACTAAATAATGTGAAAAATTCGGCAATCCTAAGTCTCTATTTTCGTTCCCACAACGAAATCACATGGTTGAGACATCAGGAGATAAGTTTTTTCAATAATTCAGATAACAAATGATCTGCCGTTGTATTAGAATCTAATTCAGTAATTATTTTCAATTTTTTTTCAACTTTGTCATTTTGAAAGTTTTGATAGGTGATTTTTGGTGAAACGTTTTATTTTGACCTGTTCTACCTTATGTTAAGAAAAAAGCCTCACCTTTAAATACACCCCGTATAGATTTTTAAAATTAGTCAGCTTTTTCTACATCCCACTTCATTCATTTGCGGCTTAGTTTATAATGCATCTCAAGAATAAGACTCCAATAAAGCAATGACGGCTCGTCAGGGTATGCAGGGTCGGCCAGGCCGACCCAAAAATACTCGAGAAATAGAAAATAATTATAATTATTTTATTCTTCAAAACCTATTCCAAATAATCAGTTTCGATATTCAAATCTCGATTAATTCCCTAGTATAACGTACTACAACTTATTTCGATCAGCATGACGCCCCAGTCGCCCTGAATTAGTTTATTTCGAAGTTCTCTTTCCTTACGCTAAAAACGCTAGGTCGGCCAGCCGCACTAGCCTAGCGAAACGCTTCACGTTATGGTACTACACCTCACCTACGTACGCAGATATCACCAAGTTGAACTGTACAATATATCGTATTACGTCGCTGCTAGATACATACAGGGTCGGCCAGCACTAGTTGGGCCTACCTTGCATTTTTTCATTTTTCATATTTCTGGATTTCCTCATTGTCTATTCCAAGATATTATATTATCAAATGAATAGTAAATATTAAATATTATGTCTATTTTAGAAAAGAGCGTATTCTTACCGTTTACGAGTAGTTTAGTCAATGAAAATATAATATATCCCTAATTATAGTTAGATTTTTTTATTATTAAATGAATAGTTAATTTTTGAAAAAGGATATTAGTACCGTATAAGAATAGTTTATTGATTTTTTGACCAAAAAAATTCCTAGTGAATTTATAAGGGCACGGTGATTTCGAAGCTTCTTGAATACGCGTAAGATCGGCCGGCCGACCCTCGGAGTGGGGATTATATAAGAATCGCATCCGCATCGCTGTTCCGAAATGACCTTCATAAATATCAAAATTCAAATAAGAATAGTTCAACCCAAATATTTTGCCCTGTTATCTGGAAACATGCTCCGGAAACCACCCCAATTCATTATTCCAACAATTACAAAAATATAGTGATGTATATAATGATTCAAACATTTTTTATTTTATATTCATTTATCTACTCATTTGTAAATATGAAAATATATTATACTTATTCGAAATTTTTCTTGTTTCTTTCATTTTTGCCCACAAATTTTTATATTCCGCAAAAATTTCCGCAATTTCGGATGTGTACGATAAAAAACAATGGGATTCGATAGTATGTATGATAAAATACGATTATTTTGAACTCGCAGTACGATATTTTAAGCTTATCAATTCGGCAACGCTGCAGTTCCCATTTTATGAATTGAATTAGGTCAGTGTCGTAGAATAAGAGGAAGTGGTGAACGTGTTTATCATTTCGCCAATTTTGATAATCTGAGAGGATTCTAAATTTCTTGGATTGTTGAATAATTGGAGTAGTAGCAAATCGAATCAAACTTTGCACCCTGTCACGAGATCATGTGACAGTAGAAGGAGGAATGGTGAAATAAAGAAAGGAAAAATTAGCACATTATCAATCAAAATTGTAGATGTGTTTCAGTGAACTTAAAATTTTGATTCGTATGGACGTTGATGTTTTGTGTTTTGTTATCGGTATTTACAGAAAAACTACGCGAAGAAGAATAAAACTATTATTCAAAAGCTTGGCAAAAACAAAGAAGTGTAATACATTCTTTCTCCTAAAACAAGCATATATATCGCATTGAAAACGAAACTTTTATACACTGCTGTTGTATAAAGATAATCAGACTATATCTACAGCTTGGGGCATAAGTCTGGAATTAAATTAATGTTTCTTCGATATAAATTAACCACTCAAAATGAAGACGCTGAAACCCACCAATTGCTTTTCAATTACTTTCTTCTTCTATCAATTAGTAGTTTCTCAACCAATAACTTAACATCAATGATGCTGAACAACATGTCAATTGAGATCTGATTGTACTTATTTTTGGGAAATAAAATTGAATATTTTTCTTCCACCCCTTAGCCGCAACCCCATCCAACTTATATCTTTAGAAACTGAATTGACAAAAAATATATCAATATTTAATTTTAGAAAAACAAATATTATGGTGGGATTCCGCTCTTTCATTTTCTATTGGTAGAAAATATAGATATTAATGTTATTCCAGGATATTCCCAGCGAGCACAAACATCCCTGGGATGTTTTGGGATGTTTCGAAAATGTTGGCATGAGGATGTTTCTTTGAAACGTAATATGCACTTCCCAAAGAGGTCTCCAAAGGCTATTGGAAATCTTAATTTGTTCTGATCTGTGCCATCTGTGGCATTTTTTCGTCTACCTACTGAGAGGTACTGTCGTGTTGAAAATAATGTAAACGTGTGGGTATCTTCTCTTGGCGTCGCATAGTTTGCCTTGGGAGGTTTATTCCAAATAAACAATATACAATTCAACTATTTCATTTTGCCGCCATTTCCACTTTCTTCGTAGTTTGGACTGTGGACTGTTCGGAGTTGGAAGTTGATTGGTGATTTGTATAATATTAACTACTTCTGTGTTGGTTTTGATTGTGAATTTAGGATCGATCTCTTCATAGTAACCAAATACAATTAATAAGTAAGTATTACATGAATTAAATGTATATTATAATGTCCAGAAACATACATATAACCTCAAAAGAATCCACGCTGCGTGGTTAATATTATTTGTGTATTTGGGACTAGGTATAAGAGATCATTGTATTTTGGTTGGAATAATCGAATGGTATATGGAAGGTTATTATAATTATTCAAGAAATAACTTTATAAAGTTTAAAGCCATATCATCGAGGGTTTCAACATATTTCGATAATCTATCTCTGCCGTTGATAATTCCCAGAATATTTTGTAAGATTACTCTTCCGGCGATGATAATAATCATTCATCACTTGTGAATCACAAAATAATTCAAATTGTCCCAGAAAAGTTCTTGTTTTTGAAAACTCCTTTAAATTGTTCCATCTTTAAATACCAGTACAAATAGTTAAATAAATAAAATCGTTTCGCAAATCAACCTGGTCAGGAGCTATATACAACTCAAATCTTCCAGATCCTTTCATGCAGCTATTTTCTCTGTTATTTTAATTGGAAAAAGTTATCTTAACCTTCATATTATAATTTGTGAATTAATTGTTTGAATTGTTTTTATTTTGTAGATGTGATCCATAAAAAATTCCAAATCACTAGGAAAGTATTCGAACTCTATGCCAAAGATTGATTTAGGCATATTAGGCAGAGGAGGAGGGACGATAAAATGAAGGGAAAATAAATTCATTTCTGTTTTTTTATGTTAAATGTGATATTTCTTTTTGGTTATTTATGTTTGTTTTATTAAATTTGATATATTTTTTTGTTTATTCTCCCTTTCTGTAGTATAATATTTATCATTTTTTGTTGTTAAATTTTTTATGTGAAATGTGATTTCTTTTCCTTTTGTACCTGTTGAAGTATCATTAAAATATTTTTATTCTTATATAGTATTCTGTATTTCATTTAAAAACTTTGTAGTTCATTTAAAATAGAATGTGGTATCCTCAAACATTCAAATGAAAGAAAAAAAGCCTCACAAAAGAATTTCATATAAAGTCTTACGAACAGCGATTTCGTGTGCGCAAAGCGCTTTAGAAATGTTCTATTGTGTACATGAAAAGGCTATCAAAAAAACTTCTGAGTAGTTCTTTTTGTGACATCCCAGGGACATCCATATAATAGCCGCCTGCGGCGGACATTGGCTGTTCTATAAAAGTTCTATTCATGTATAAACAGAACATCGCAGTGGATGTTCAATGTCTCGATCCCAGCGAGCACAAAAACATCTCAGAGATGTTAAAAGTAAGAGATATCGAGACATTGAACATCCACTGCGATGTTCTGTTTATACATGAATAGAACATTTATAGAACAGCCAATGTCCGCCGCAGGCGGCTATTATATGGATGTCCCTGGGATGTCACAAAAAGAACTACTCAGAAGTTTTTTCGATAGCCTTTTCATGTACGCAATAGAACATTTCTAAAGCGCTTTGCGCACACGAAATCGCTGTTCGTAAGACTTTATATGAAATTCTTTTGTGAGGCTTTTTTTCTTTCATTTGAATGTTTGAGGATACCACATTCTATTTTAAATGAACTACAAAGTTTTTAAATGAAATACAGAATACTATATAAGAATAAAAATATTTTAATGATACTTCAACAGGTACAAAAGGAAAAGAAATCACATTTCACATAAAAAATTTAACAACAAAAAATGATAAATATTATACTACAGAAAGGGAGAATAAACAAAAAAATATATCAAATTCAATAAAACAAACATAAATAACCAAAAAGAAATATCACATTTAACATAAAAAAACAGAAATGAATTTATTTTCCCTTCATTTTATCGTCCCTCCTCCTCTGCCTAATATGCCAAAATCAATCTTTGGCATAGAGTTCGAATACTTTCCTAGTGATTTGGAATTTTTTATGGATCACATCTACAAAATAAAAACAATTCAAACAATTAATTCACAAATTATAATATGAAGGTTAAGATAACTTTTTCCAATTAAAATAACAGAGAAAATAGCTGCATGAAAGGATCTGGAAGATTTGAGTTGTATAGCTCCTGACCAGGTTGATTTGCGAAACGATTTTATTTATTTAACTATTTGTACTGGTATTTAAAGATGGAACAATTTAAAGGAGTTTTCAAAAACAAGAACTTTTCTGGGACAAATATGTTGAAACCCTCGATGATATGGCTTTAAACTTTATAAAGTTATTTCTTGAATAATTATAATAACCTTCCATATACCATTCGATTATTCCAACCAAAATACAATGATCTCTTATACCTAGTCCCAAATACACAAATAATATTAACCACGCAGCGTGGATTCTTTTGAGGTTATATGTATGTTTCTGGACATTATACTATACATTTAATTCATGTAATACTTACTTATTAATTGTATTTGGTTACTATGAAGAGATCGATCCTAAATTCACAATCAAAACCAACACAGAAGTAGTTAATATTATACAAATCACCAATCAACTTCCAACTCCGAACAGTCCACAGTCCAAACTACGAAGAAAGTGGAAATGGCGGCAAAATGAAATAGGTGAATTGTATATTGTTTATTTGGAATAAACCTCCCAAGGCAAACTATGCGACGCCAAGAGAAGATACCCACACGTTTACATTATTTTCAATACGACAGTACCTCTCAGTAGGTAGACGAAAAAATGCCACAGATGGCACAGATCAGAACAAATAAAGATTTCCAATAGCCTTTGGAGACCTCTTTGGGAAGTGCATATTACGTTTCAAAGAAACATCCTCATGCCAACATTTTCGAAACATCCCAAAACATCCCAGGGATGTTTGTGCTCGCTGGGATATCTCTTACTTTTAACATCTCTGAGATGTTTTTGTGCTCGCTGGGTTCCCCTGTATATCCTGGGTCTGGCCGACCCACACCTTATTGGCACGAGCCGTCACTGCAATAAAGCGAAATAATCTAGTATTCAATCTTCTTGTTGCATTAATAATCGAATCAATGATAATTTCCAACATTTAAATCCTATGGACGACCAAGTTTCACAATATGAATATGACGTATTAATTTTTGTTTTTTTTTATGAATTTTATTATTTTTCGAACAATTTGAACATATCGACATGAAGTAGGTACTCGAAACTTGATCATAACACAGGTTATACATGCACCCAACGGTGATGCATTATAATATAATGCCTTTTATGCAAGCGTGTGTGAAATCCTTCCAAGTTTTGATTGTTTGAATTGAAAAGTTACGAGAGGCCGCTGTTTTGTTTTGTGAATATCAGTAACGGGTAAAGTTAAATTAATGTGTAACCTTAGAAGGGAACAACCAAGTTATACGATGTCCGAAATATAAGTTTCTCCAATATTTTGAGCATTTACCACACTTTACCATATACATATAGCTTGGTTAATACTGGTTAAAGTACCTTTTCGATCTACCTCTTCATTGGATTCAATTCAATTAAAAAAATCATAATCGAAAAAAATCAATCAATCCATTCAACATCGTGGTGATGTTAGCTCCCGGCCGACCAGCTTCCAGAACGACTATTCCACCACGGTCAATACCGTATGTCTGATATCAATGCTACAGTCTGTTAATTTGTTTCCATATTAAGAATAGGATGCCGAAGGGAATAATTAGCTATATGCAAGCAGGCATGGACTGATTCTTGATTTTTAACAAGATTGAGGATTATAAATTATGATTTATAATACTTCATATCTTTGTTTATTCAAACTATTTGGGAGATTTCAACTCCGGGATAAATGTCAGTTCAAAATATCCAGCCAGGAATATTGATGGATAGAGTAAATAGAGCAATAATATCCTATAATATAATTTTTTTTTCTACTGAAAGCCCTAGAGCCCCAGCTCCAAGAATTAAAATGCCACTATTCTGTCAACGATGGAGACCGCGTTCCTCATATTTTTTCGAAGGGACATGCTCTCCATCGTAGACAGAATATCGATTCATTTTGATCGTTGGAGGTGGGGTTCTAGGGCTGTCAGAATGAAACAAAATTTCTGTCTGAGTACATTGCTCTATCCATAAATTTTCCAGAAGGCCATTTTCAACTTGAGGAATATGCACTCCATCGACTGAATAGTTTATTTTGCTTCTCGGAGCTCTAGTCTAAAAAAAAATTGTTATCTATACTCCATTCACATTTATTTTAACAGTCGATAGACCATGAAATAATTTTCTCAAGTTTTTGTATTTAACTAGAACGGAGTAAGGTTGGCACTCATTAAATGTCGTTAATGTCATAACGCCGTTGCCACAACTAATATCAATTTTTATTACGAAAATGCCGAAAGTGATTGAAAAATGAGACAGGGTTTCAGGAACTGCTATTTAGAATTCGGGTCCGCTCATTCAAATAGTTATACCCTGATAATAATATTCTAGAATCCACAATACGTTAGACGGTAGCGAACATATTCAATGTAAAAGAATTTATAAATATAATGTTTCATCTGAATCTAAACGACTTATACCTATTTCAGTTGAATATTTCTACAATCAGAAAGATCGTGAATGAAGAGGATGACAAAGAATTTCCTCCTATTGGGAGACCCAAAAAGGTGGTGGCATTTGAGAATTTTATGTTCGAGTGAATTAATGCGAAAAGTTTACTGCAGGATTTTCGATGAATGTTATCGTAGAATAAGTTCCCGAAAATTGATTTTTCTATTTTTCATTTGACTCGTCCTCTACATTGTAAATGTCTTAAGGTACCAATTAGTACCTAATTATTATTATTATATTATCAATGTATTAAGATGAACAGCCACAAATACTAGCCAGTTGTCCTGTTAATTGTTTATTCATGTGAAATTTTTATTCGAAGGTGAAGTTCATCTTGACTTGAAACTTCCTTCAATTCCTGTTAATTATATTGATGCAAGATGATTTTAGTTGAAGCATTTAACATTCTTGTAATTATCCATTAATTCCTTCGGGAGATACCCATTCCCAACTACTGCATCATATGCATTTCATCTTCGGGTTAATATTTTTGAAATCTACAACTGATGTAACGTATTCAAACTTTAGCCAAAGAAGATAACGAACATATTAACTCTCTTCAAGCTAGTGCATATCATGATATTATACTGATCTCTTGTATTTTCCATGCAAATAACTGGATTTGGTATGCCTTCAATCAGTTTGTATAAACTTCAATTATGTTCGTCACATATTTTCCGAAGAGATTCGACATTGTGATGAAATACGTAATAACAGAAACTTTTACGTAGAACGGGCAACATAGCGTTGATTTAAAACCCAAAAATGTTTTGACAAGCTTCATAACCCCACATACACAGTGAAATGTGTCAAATTTCCATGGCCAACGGAGTGCTAAAATAAAAGTGAATGGAGTATATTTACTCAAGACATCAATTTTATTGGTCGGCTATTTGTAACTGACTTTTCTTCAGGAGAAGGAATCCTTAAAACATTGTGAATAGAAACAGAAATAAAAGAGATTGTTCTCGCATTCATGAACGAACCCTTGTCTACCTATACGTCACGAGATTTTATAAACCCTGAGATGAATCTTCGTTTATCAAACTATTTTCTGAATTTGATTTTCTCAAATGATTTTTAATGAATTATTCATAAGCTTGAAGAAGAGAAGAAATATTCTCGAAACGTCGCTGTGTGAATAGTTGTAAATATATAGCTCCTAAAGACTGATAACTTTGTTCTTTAATATCTTTGGAACTATATTTCTCACATACAAAAAGAAAAAGTAATATGAAATAATGCAATCAAGGATTATAAAACATAATCTATATTACTTGGTATGAAATCAGTCCATCCCCTTTGCATATAGCTAATTATTCGCTTCGCCATTTTATTTTCAATAAAGGCAAAGAAATTAACCGATTGCAGCATTGATATGCGAGATATGATATTTACCGTGGTAAATTCGTCTTGGAGCTGCACAACCGAGAGCACACACAACGGTATATAATAGAATTGAGGAAACAATATTGCTTCAAGAAGGATCATATTAAAACAAATTTGGTATGGAACTTCAACTTTCCAAACAACAATTTCACAGTTACTTGATTCCCAAATCAAAATCAATAAAACCTTTGAATTTCCGAATATATTGAAGGAGTAGCAATTGAAAAAAATCATTGAATGGACGTTTAAAAGTCATAAATTTCCCGAAATGGGCTCTTCATGCAGGGAATGCTTACTGCATACAACAGTGGATGAACACGTCGATGAACAGTTCTCAATTGACTTGCAGTAAAATGTTCACTGCACATGGTGTAGTCAGTAGTATTTGCTGAAGTCATTGTCCTTACGCCCTGAAAATACTATCCTCTTCAGAGCAATGAAAATAGAAATCAATGAATGACCGAGTCACATGTTACCAGTTTTAATACTTTTAGTATTAAAGTTTGCACCAAGAAATTAGACAAAGAAATTCAATAATCAGCGAGCATAAGGAGCTAGATAAACAAAAAGCGGCACGAAAATCAAAACATTCAAAACCTCTTCGATCAAAATGGCCATCTGAAATCTTACAAAATTTCATATGTTTCTGCAAATAATCGTCAAATTTATATTTTAACCAATCTTATCGTCTAAATAACACATTTGAAACACAGATGTCGCTTACACCACTTCGCTTCGTTTCGTTTCCCATCTTTCTACCTTATAATCTCTGTTCAAAACTTTCCTTAAAGCAACCTAAAAATTCAAAAGATGTTCTTTGTAGGCAATAAACAGAACAGAATTAATCCAGATGCATACCACCCCTGATATAAATACCAACAAGTGTCTCGATCTGAATTGAACTAACCAATTTGCCGTCGTCAGGGCCCCCAAATGGAGTAAGCTCCACCGTAGGAAAGCAGATGCTGACTATGGTTTCGTCTCATTTGACCTCATCAGAGCAACATAGCTTCTCCTCCGATGGAAAAACGTTTCCGGCATCCTGTAACCTGCATGCTGTGTCTGTGTATTTGCATACTAGAACTTGGTTCTCTCGCTGCTATCTTCTACTTCGTTTTCCAGTGATTTTTTCTGTTTCGTTTTAAATTATTCTCGGCCTATTTCCTTTTCTGTTTATCTTCCAGGTTTTCTTCCAACCTGGTTCTTGGTCTCTTGATTCTTCGTTTTTCGTTTTCGTCATAGTTTATACATTCTCTTATACCACTGTTTTAATGGCTTTCCATTCTTTTGTAGGCTCTTTTTGCTAGTTCTGTTATGTGTTCTTTGATTATTGTTGTTCCTGTCATCTCTCTGATCTCTCTGTTTCTTGTGTACCACTCTGCGTCTAGGGCTTCTCTAAGTGTCTTGTTCTATATTGTTTCCAATTTTCCGAGCTGATTCGTATTCATTATTAAAATTTCACTTCCGTATGTCATGGTCGGTCTAATGATTGCTTTGTAAAGTCTTACTTTCAGTTCTGGATACAGTTTGCCCTTTCGGTTTATAAGGGGGTCCTTTGATACTTCTCGCTTTTTTTGCTGTTTGCTCTATATGATCATTCATATTCAAATTTTTAATCCATTGTTATTCCTAGATATTTGACTTTATTTTGCCACTCTATTTCTTGTCATTAATTTCTATCTTTCTTTGGATTGTTTCTTGTTTTTACATTTGAACATTATGCTTCGACTTTTGCTCTCATTTATTTTATTTTCCTATTCCTGTACCATTTGGTCAGTTTGTCACTGTGTGTCTGTAGTTTTTTTGGTTGCGCTGTTTTAGGTTTTTTCTGAGGCTAGGACTGACGTATCGTCTGCGTAGAGACTTAATGTGACCTCTTGATTTCTTGGTACGTCGCTTGTAAAAACGTTGTATAGTATGGGTCCCAGTATGGGTCCCAGTAAGGATCGCTGTGGTACTCCTGCTTGTATATTTTTTATCTCCGATGTTTCTTCGTTAATTTCCTATTTGTCAGGTAAGATTTTACAAGTTTGACGAATGCTGTCGGAAAGTCTACATTTATGTATATAAATTTATATACTCATTAATGAGTCCTTGATGCTATACTTTATCAAATGCTTTCGATATATCCATCAATACTGCTGCTGTTTCATATCCTCTTTGTTTTTCTTTCAGAATTGTTTCCATTATTCTAGTGAGTTGGGTTCCGATTTCATGTTCATTTCTAAAGCCGTGTTGAATTTCTGGGATTATTTCCTTTTCGTGGATAATTTTCTTCAGTCCCTCGAGTATAATTTTTTCTGCCAACTTGCTCAGACTTGAAAGAAGGCTTAAATTGGTCGATAGTTATTTGGGTCTGTTTTGGGTTTGCCTGGTTTGGGTATCATTATGGTTTCTGCTATATTTTACCTAATTGGGAATCTTCTTGTTTAGAGAATGCCGTTGCAAATGTTTTTTATCTTCTCTATTGTGTTTTCATGCAGGGAGGTTCCTTAGTGTTCTGTTATTAATTCTTTTCATTCTTGGTGCCTTCTTTAGGTTGAGCTTTTGATTATCGAATGAATTTCGTTGGTAATGGACTCTTAAATCCATTAATTTCAAACGAAGAAGATAACTACGAATTCGAAGAAGTCACCACCGACGAAATTCATTCGATAATCAAAAAGCAAACCTAAAGAAGGCACCAGGAATGGACAGAATGAATATCAGAACACTATTGAATAAGTTCAATACTGGCACGCGCTACTGAGTACTATACAGTAACACAGATCACTACTGAGTACACAGATTACTCTGTAATCTGTGACGCTGGCTTGTTTTAAGCAAGCATCAGCGTGTATGAATCGAGAAGTTGGGAACGCGTTCATCTCACAGCAGTAACGATGCCAGCGGTAAAATAACCTAAAAAATAGATTTCCATTTTAAGCGTTTAATCGAATAGGGTACTCTAACGATTTGTCAAAATCAGCTGACCCTTCATTGCCGTGGGGCACACAAAGCTTTTTATTATTTATCAGTGTAAAGAGACATTTCTTAGGAAGTTATAGTCTAATCACTAGAATCTAACGTAGGGAAGAACATTTTTTCCAAAAACATGCACAAAACACAATACTCGACCAAAACAGCATGCGAATCAATGAAGGGAAAAGCTTGTGTGCCCCACGACAGCGAATGCTTAGCTGATTTTAACAAATCGTTAGAGTTCCCTATATTTATCTACAAGGTTGACAAACGTTTCTGAACCCTTCCATTAACAGGTTAACATGTCATCATTTTTTAAATACAGTAATGTTCTCTTCGAATATTATAGAATTATTTTCTTCTCCATAATCTTTGGTTCGCTCATAAAAGCGAACTTCAAGCGTCCGTCAATAAATAATAGTTCGCTTTAAAAATCGAAGATCGCTTAGTTCGCAGAAAAGAATAAAAATGATAATACCTATCAGGAATTAATACCGTAGATTCGGGTGACTAGGGACGATTATTGAATTCAATTTGTGATATTTCAAAAACGTTGACTCAGACTATTGATTAGGATATATACCATGCTTCAGAATTCGGATATAAATTTTGAAAAAAATAAAATATACGTGCCCCAAGTCACCCACCGATTTGGGAGGCTTGGGACACCAGTTAAAATCTATTGAATTCTCAACTATCAAATGGAATAGGTGACTTGGGATGGTGTATAGTTTTGAAAAATTAGAATTTGTGATTATATAGTTGTAATTCGGTAAGGAAATTAAATGATAAATCCCTATTACAGCGAAAGTAAATATATTGCAACTCAAAACAAGAGAGCTTTGATTTCTTTCATTCTTTGTTGATTTATTTGTAGAAATAACGTAAATAATAATTAATTATATCCTGCGAAAAATCGGCATATTTCTTGCTGCCAATGCGCCGCTTGTATCTTTTCGGCATTGTCTCAAGTCACCCTATGAAACAACAAAATAAATGAATGAGATCCGTGTTGCCGCTTGATTTGTAAACAACCTTGTTTCATGACATATCTAATATCCCACGTATCCAGAAAAAAAAAATTACACCTGCACATGTACAGGGCACTAGAAAGTATAAGGGACATAAAAAACGCGCTTTTACTCTCCTGAATTCGTTAATTTTTCCTGTCAATTCAAACTCTCTGGTCACGGCAAGCTCAACAGGAATTAATACTAACTAACTAACTAACCGAAAAGACGCTACACAACCTTATAAGTTTGAGAGAGAGAGAGAGATCACAATCATGTAACCCAGTGGCGGCTCGTGGTCATGAGAGCTAAGGAGGCTAATAGTTTTCGAGGAGTGTTGGAACAAACTCTTATCAGTCACTAAAATATACTTCTTCAGCATAATGAAAAGTTGTCAGTTCTAAGATTAATTTTGAATGCAAGAGGATGCTATATGCTCCTTTGACTTGTTATGCCTTTCGATAGATCGCGGTAAATTTTTCAAATCTGAAACCCCCGTTTTGAACCATGAAGTATATTCTGTTTGATGAGAAAATAGTAAATATGGCCAGCAGAATAATTTTTCCTGTTTGATCGATTCAGTTAACCAATCACATTTATCGTACCAAACAACACTGAACCTTCTATTCTGACGATTTTCGGTAGACTTTAGTGTAATTAAATTTGGTGGAGGTCTTGTGAAGGTTTTAACAACGTGTACAGTTAATTCTCAATATTCAATTCCATTTTATTTTTTGATCCGTATCAGTACTTACCCCTAACGCCCTGACAAAACAACCTATCTTAACAAGAATATATCACAAATTTCCCGAAGTTCCAGTTCTCCACGAAGTCGTTACATTCAAATTGAAAATTGAAATCATAACAACTACCGTCGGACAACGCCCCTACCGTCGGAGATCAAGCGAATATAGTCGAAGACGGCACGAAAGAATCGATGGAGAACAGGGGAGCTGAGCCTCCTCTGGTACATTTTACGGGCGAATATGGTACAGTAAGTCAGCTGAATTCTTGTTCGGTTAGTATGCGAGTCCAGAGAACGTATGCGTGAGTTACACTATCAACGGAGGCAGCAGGCCCAACAGCCTCCGTCCGAATAGGCAGTTGGTGTCTATACTGTGCTACTAGGAAACATTCGACGCGGCGGACGCGTACGCAGCCGGTGGAAGGTGGAATGTATGATTGTTATGCTGGATTTTTATGAGCGGAGGACCGAAAAATGAACTAATTTTTATCTGAATATCTAGTTCAGGTGTTCGGAAAATGTATATAGAAATTACTTTCTGAAAATGAGAACATGCACGAAGTGAATGTATTTTAGCTCTAAGCTTCATGAGGAGGCTTAGCCTCCCTTGCCTCCTCTGACGAGCCGCCCTTGATGTAACCAATACAGTTGTTGATCTTGTCAAACTCAATTCATTTACAAAGGTAAAAGAAAAAAAAAAAAACAAAATAGTAAGAAAATAAACTCTACAGTTCCTCATAATTTCTTTCATTTAGGAACTCGTTTAAACTGTAATAGCATTTCTTTACGAGAAAATTTTTAAGGCTACTTTTCTGTACACTGAGAGATCGTTTTTTGAATTTTTCAGGTAAATTATTCCATATTGACAACAAACTATATGTAACATTTCTCTGCAAGTATGAGAAGTTTGGCTTATCCTCAATTAAATAATTTTTCCCTCTGGTGTTATAGGGATGTTCTATATAATTCAGAAGGATTATTAATGACAAACATTACACACTCATATATATTCAAACTGTAAAGGGTTAATATACTAAAGTTTTTAAATATAGTTTTACAGGTTTCAGTTTGTTTCATTCCAAAAATTACTCTTAAACATTTTTTTTGTAGTAGAAAAATTCTTTCAACTAATGGAGATCTTGCCCAGAAGATTATCCCATATCTGATTCTTGAGTGAACGAAAGCATGATAGGCAGACAATGCAGCATCCACCCCTATTGTATCTCGGATGACCCTTAAAGCATAGCAATGTCGTGCTATATTTGGAGCAAGTTTTCCAATTTGACTCTTCCAGTTTAGCTTAGAGTCAATATTTAATCCTAAGAATGACAGACTTTGTGTTGTTTTGATGTTTGTATCTTGATGTTTTAAATTCAACTCATCTGTTTCTTCACCTCTGAACAATAAGACTTTAGTTTTGTCTATATTAAGCATTAGGTTGTTTTCATTAAACCATTTATTCATTTTTTCCATATCTTTTTCAAGACTAGATCTACAATCATTTAAATTATCAGCTTCAGTAATTATAGTTGTATCATCTGCAAACATAACAGCATTATTGTCAGTGCACTGTATCAAATCATTTGTATAAAGAATATAGAGCAATGGACCTAGGATAGATCCCTGGGGAACCCCGCTCTTCACTTGTTTCCACTTCGAAGTCTTTATGTTACCATCTTTCCCCTTGCTGGTTGTTTTTTGCATTCTGTTTGTTAGATATGACCTTATTAGATTCAGTGCTACACCTCTTATACCATATTTTTCCAACTTGGCTAATAGCTTCTCATGATCAACCCTATCAAAGGCCTTTGACAGGTCCAAACATAGAGCAGCTGTGGTGTGCTTTTGGTTCAGTGATTTTATTATGGTTTTGAGTGCTTGGTATATCGCATTTATGGTAGATTTACCCCTTCTGAAACCGCATTGCTGTTTAACTAATATGTTATTTTCCTCAAAAAACTTAATGAGTTTATCAAAGATTATTTTTTCAAAAATTTTGTTCACATTAGATAGTAGTGATATGGGTCTGTAGTTGTCAAATCTTTCTCTACTGCCTTTTTTGAATATTGGTATCACAAGTGCTTCCTTTAGCATCTGAGGATACTTCCCTGTTTGTAAAATCTGATTGAATATATGTGTCAGAGGTGATGTTATTATTGATGCACACTTTTTAAGAAGTTCCACAGGTAATTCATCATGACCAACAGATTTTTTATTTTTCAGATTTAGGATATAGTGATACATTTCTTGCTCTACAACTGGACTCAGAAAAATACTCTTACTGCAAGATTTTATGTTATCAACATTAGTATTTACTTCACTGTTTTTCTTGATTGAGTCAATAAAATATGAGTTGACACTATTTAGTATATCGTCTTCATTTCCTTGAGGAAATGCATTCAGAATAGAGTTACTTCCACCATGTTTTTTATTTGTGATGTTGTTTACCAGATTTCATGTGGCTCTGCTTTTGTTTTCAGCTTCCATTATATTGTTGCCACCCTGTATACAAGGGCCCCATTGTTAACATATTTTTGCTCAAGTCAGCATTTTCCAAAACAATATATAAGTAGCAGCATGACGCTCTCAGTTCAGTTCAGATCGTACCGTTGAGATTGATTCTTCATTCATATCGCATAGTTCAGATCGTACCGTTGAGATTGATTCTTCATTCATATCGCATAGTTCAAATTAATTTTCGTATCTATTGATCTATTTCCGTATCTTGTGCCTTCCAAATAAATTAATTAAAATAACAGTGCGTTATCCTTCGTAAAGTGACAATCTATCAATCTAATAGTGTTCATAAAGGTTTTACGGAGCTTTACCTCAATAAAGCTGCCCTGGTGACAGCGACCCTGCTTTCTGTTAGTTTTTTTAAAAACTAAGTTCGTTCCGAAAGGAATACAACAATATACTTCCTGTTGCTCATCCATTTAGCCTGTCTAGTAACTTGCTTGAGTATTCGACAGTATTTTCTATAGTAATCAAGTGTTATTTTTCCTTCCTGTACTTCATTCCAAATTACTCTTTTTCGCTTACTTGATGTTCTTATCCCAGTAGTAATCCATGATTTTGTGTTCCTACTGGCAGTGCATTTTTTTTTGTGGGAAGATAAGGTTTAAGTGAATCTTCATTATCTCTGAGAAACCGTTATATGCTCTTTCCGTATCCATTTCGTCCATCACATCCTGCCAAGATACATCCTGTAAGCTGTAAACAAACTGTTGAATTTTACTGTTAGTGAACAGTCTTTTCTTCTCAGTAGTTTTTTTATGTATAACATTATTACTTTCTATGGTTATGAACTGAGCCATGTGATCACACAAAAGAGAATTTATATTGCTGTTATTTGCAAAATCAAGAGTGTTGACAAAGATATTATCTAACAAAGTTTTTGATGTTTTTGTTATTCTAGTTGGTTCATGTATTGTTGGTTGTACATCATAGCTATCAAGCATATCCAGGAAATTGTAATTTGCTTCACTTTCTTCCATTAAATTGATGTTAAAGTCACCGCATAGTACCACTTTGCTTTTAGCAAATTTTTTGTTTACTACATTGAGTAATTGATCCATTTTAGTCATAAATACCTGTATACTTCCCCGACAAGTTCTATATACAGACAAGACCATTAATTTCCTCGATTTGCTGTACACACAAGATACCTCAATCTGCTTTTCCACACTTAAGTTGGTGATATCTGGAATGTCCCTTTACTCATAAATGGTAAAAAACAGAAAAATCTGCAAGGGGGTAATTGTCCCAATTCCTTTTATTTCCTAAAAATTGGTTAGTTCTAATGGAAAATTTCCCGAAAACGGAGCCATTATGAGAGTACATTATATCGCATTACATTCATTCTGGGATTCAAGGAAATAATAAAAATAAATAAATAATTTTTCGAACGCGCATTACAGAAAATAACCACCTATTATTTCGCTCAAAAACACAAGTTATTCAAGTTCATCCTAAAAATATAGAATTACTAATGGGAACAGCAGCAAGTTCACCTTTCGTGATTATATCCATTTTAAGCTACTGCAAAAAGCCATCAAGGGACCTGTATCTACTTCGGTGAAATTGCAGTACGTGCAAAATCAGCTGGAAATTGTCCATTTTAGCATCGGGATAATGGAACAAATTACTTCGAATTATGCGATTTCGAGTTGGAACTGAAGTAATAGTCAATTAAATAAAAGCTTTTTTCTTCTGATTTCATTAGGTACGTACAATGTCCTTCAGTTAGGATAATTGTTTCGGATAGGGTGCTGTCGAAATTGAACATTTAGGAACGATTAACGTCCGGGCAATTTCTCAGATTCTATTGCCCCTGTTTACCCATATACCTAATTCTGAACAACTGGCAGGAGTATCACGAAACTGCAAGATTGAGCAGATTAATTAAGTTAATTGAAACGTCAAAGGATCGTTACGACGGCAGACTTCGATGGGGATTTGTGCGTCCCAAAAATGAATACACAATTCGGTTCGATCCGATTGTTCGAAATTAATCCAATTATGTTTGAACTCCTGTACATAGATACGGTGTAACCTAGTAGAATGGAACAAGTAACCAATGGCGTAGCGTGGAATTCTGTTATCTATACTCCATTCACTTTTATTTTAGCACTCGGTTGGTCATAGAAATTTGACACATTCCACTCTGTATAGTAGGATAATGTACGGTTATGACGCTTGTTGAAACAATTTTAGGTTTAATTCAGCGCTAAGTCTAATCACTTCGGAAAATATGAAGTCAAAAGTATGTGACGAACATAATTATTGATGTTTATACAAACTGATTGAAGGCATACCAATAAATCTACTCGTAGTAATTTGCATGTAAAATAAAAGAGATCAGTTTTTGAATATATTTCCTTTTGGTATGGAAGAAAATTGGATTATTGGCACATAATATGTAGCTTGAGGAGAGTTAATGTTGGTTATCTTCTTTGGCTCAAGGTTGAAGACGTTAGTTACATCAATTGTAGATTTCAAAAAAATCTATTCGAAGATGAAATGTATATGATGCAGTGGTTGGGAATGGGTATCACTCGAAGGAATTAACGGATAATTACAAGAATGGTAAATTCTTCAACAAAAATCACCTTGCATACATGATAGAAGTGAAAAAAAAATTGAAGGAAGTTTCAAGGTAAAAGGAACTTCATCCTTTGAAGAAAAATTTCACATGAACACTCAATTCACAAAATATTGTATTTATGGCAGTTCATTTTTAATACTTTGATATAATAATAATACATTTATTGATCCCTAAAGACATTTACAATATAAACTGCTCCACAAGAGTTAGGGATATCGTATTCAATCGTTTTTAAAAGTATGTTATCTTCGAGAAAATCGCTGTAAAATCATTTAAAACTCAATAACAACTTGAATCGATCCAATAAAAATCAATATGAGACATTTCGTCAATCTGGTCGCCTTTTTTCTGAAGTTTGGTTCTTTGCATATGCTTCATGAATGTTCTTATTTTGAAATGAAGTCAGTTTATCAACGGCTTCGATTTGATTCGAGTTTTCTGAAAACGCCAAGACGTAAATTTACAAACACTGAGGCTAATAGGGCTATCGGAATGCTACAGGGTGGCCTAACTCAGGTTGCTGTAGCGGAAAGGCTCCAAGTCCGCCAAAGTGTGATATCTCGACTTTGGCATAGGTTCAGGGAGACAGGTTCCGTGTTGGAAAGAACAAAGCTTGGTGGGCGACGAAAAACAACACCTGATGCTCAGGATCGTTTCATCACCGTTTCGGCGAGAAGAAACCCTACATCTACATGTGGAATGCTACGGAATACTCTTCAAAGTGCAGATGGGGTCCAAGTTTCCATCGAAATTATCAAACGACGTTTGAGAGAGGTGAATCTAGGTTCTAGACGTCCATTAAGAGGAGTTCCATTAACAAGTGACCATAAGCGTCAAAGACTGGAATGGGCAAGGCAACATATCAATTGGAACGATCAATGGCGTAGTGTCCTTTTCACTGATGAATCCAGATATGGACGATTTTCAGATTCTCGAAGAATAAGGATATGGACAATCCCACGCATAACCCGTAATCGTCGCTATGTCCAAGAAGTCCATCCATTCCGAGGGGGTTGTGTTATGGTATGGGCTGGGATATGTTTCAACGGGCTCACAGATCTACACATTTGTCCTGGGAATATGACCGCCATACACTATAGAGAGCATGTCATTGACAATGTTGTGCCAAATTTTCACGCTGCTATTGGTGAAACTTTTCAATTTCTAGACGATAACGCTAGACCGCACCGTGCAGCCATAGTTGAGAATGCGCACGAGGAGCTTGGTATTCCATATTTACCAATACCTCCGCACTCACCAGATTTGAATTGCATAGAACATGCATGGGATATGCTCCAAAGAAGATTAGATAATCATCAACCTACCCCAGAATCCTTAAATGATCTGAGAGAGCTTCTGCCCCGTTTATGGAACCAAATTCCTCAAGAAATGTTCAACTACCTCGTGTGTAGTATGCAAAGAAGATGTCAAGCTGTTATTGATGCCCGTGGAGGCCAAGCATTGTATTGATAGTCTCAAAATGCTTGAATTCTCTGGGAGTAAAATTTCGTTATTTTATTCGATTTTTCTTAACCACCTGTATAAGCTGCAGACCTACAGGCTAAAATTAATTTGCAACTTGAAATCATATTAATATGAATTTTCATCACAAAAATCTTATTTTAACTATATTTTTTTGCAAATTAATAATCTGGAACTTATTCTACGATGATATTCATCGAAAATCCTGTAGTAACTTTTCGCATTCGTTCACCCTAAAATGAAATTCTTAAATACCACCACTTTTTTGTGGTGGAAATTCTTTGTCATCCTCTTCATTCACAATCTTTCTGAGTGTGGAAACCTTCAGCTTAAATATTAGTCGTTTAGATTAAAATCAAACATCAAATAAATTCACTTACGTTGAATATGATATATGAAATTTTCAGATTTACTCATTACTAGAAGACTTGCTCTTTCAGAATATGTATCACACTTCCATCTACGGTTACTTTTATTGAGAGATAAACTCGAAACTTGACAATCGAAAAATTTGCAAAAAGATGAAATCAATTAAATAATCGTCAAGACCAGACGGCTGCATCGAGCTCCATAAAATTTTCAGATGTATTACAAGAAGAGTTGCTCTTTCAAAATATGTATCACACTTCCATCTACGGTTACTTTTATTGAGAGATAAACTCGAAACTTGACTATCGAAAAATTTGTAAAAAGATTAAATCAATTAAATAATCGTCAAGACCGAACGGCTGCATCGAGCTCCATAAAATTTTCAGATTTATTACTAGAAGACTTGCTCTTTCAGAATTTGTATCACATTTCCATTCATTTGTATTGAGAGATAAACAACTCGAAACATGAGTATAGAAAAATTTCCAAAAATATGGAATCAATTGAATGATCGTCAAGACCGAACAGCTGCATCAAGTTCCATAAAATTTTCAGATTTATTAGTAGAAGAGTTGCTCTATCAGAATATGTAACACTTTTAGTGTGAGATAAACGACTCGAACGTTGACTATCGAAAAATTTGCAAAAAGATGATATCAATTAAATACCCAACAAACACAATATACAGCAACTGTACATATACTGCACTACAAATGCCACCAGAGTGCAGCACAGAGATTGCTGTACTGAAACTGCACAGTTTCTGTATTGATAATTCTGCATTTTCAAAACGCAGTTTTTGATGTACAGTAACTGCACAGTTTCTGTATTCATAATTCTGCATTTTCAAAATGCAGTTTGTGATATGTACAGTGACTGCATAGTTTCTGTATTGATAATTCTGCATTTTCAAAACGCAGTTTTTGATGTACAGTGACTGCATAGTTTCTGTATTGATAATTCTGCATTTTCAAAACGCAGTTTTTGATGTACAGTGACTGCAGATTTTCTGTATTGATAATACTGCATTTTCAAAACGCAGTTTTTGATGTGCAGTAACTTCACAGTTTCTGTATTGATAATTCTGCATTTTCAAAACGCAGTTTTTGATGTGCAGTAACTTCACAGTTTCTGTATTGATAATTCTGCATTTTCAAAACGCAGTTCTTGATGTACAGTAACTGCACAGTTTCTGTATTGATAATTCTGCATTTTCAAAACGCAGTTTTTGATGTACAGTAACTGCACAGTTTCTGTATTCATAATTCTGCATTTTCAAAAGGCAGTTTGTGATGTACAGTGACTGCATAGTTTCTGTATTGATAATTCTGCATTTTCAAAACGCAGTTTTTGATGTACAGTGACTGCATAGTTTCTGTATTGATAATTCTGCATTTTCAAAATGCAGTTTGTGATGTACAGTGACTGCATAGTTTCTGTATTGATAATTCTGCATTTTCAAAACGCAGTTTTTGATGTACAGTGACTGCATAGTTTCTGCATTGATAATTCTGCATTTTCAAAACGCAGTTTTTGATGTAGAGTGACTGCATAGTTTCTGTATTCATAATTCTGCATTTTCAAAATGCAGTTTGTGATGTACAGTGACTGCATAGTTTCTGTATTGATAATTCTGCATTTTCAAAACGCAGTTTTTGATGTACAGTGACTGCATAGTTTCTGTATTGATAATTCTGCATTTTCAAAACGCAGTTTTTGATATACAGTGACTGCACAGTTTCTGTATTTGCAATTCTTGATTTCAAAAATGGAGTATTTGATATAGAGTTAATAATAGAATCTAGAATAATAATTCATAGGAATTCCTAAAACTTAAACATATACCTTCTTCAAGAAGTTGAAAATTCCATTATGAAGGTTAAAGAGACATTTCATAAACAGATTTAATTCAATAATTGAAGACTCCGTTCATTACCAAAATATGGATTATACCCATGATAGAAGAATACTTCATCGCACCATGGTGGTACCAGAATTAGCCAAATGATGGCATCACTGCTCTTGACGGTTGCGATCACAGGGTAGCATACACGTCTATTGCGGTGCAGCATACGCCAAACGATGGCGCCACCGG
The DNA here is from genome assembly GCF_907165205.1 of Coccinella septempunctata. Classification (NCBI taxonomy): domain Eukaryota; kingdom Metazoa; phylum Arthropoda; class Insecta; order Coleoptera; family Coccinellidae; genus Coccinella; species Coccinella septempunctata. Next base: position 2,402,062 of record NC_058190.1, on the reverse strand, counting down.
CGACGCATTACTCTATGTCCTCTATGTAACCAGCGTTTATAGCAGGCACGATCTACGCTGCCTCGACGATTGTCGTAGCTAACTCCTATGGTTCATTAATCTCCACCCCTAAGAGTAGGCTATGTCTCATTTAGCGTGAAAGTCACCTTTGCGCTTACCGCAAAAATACTAAGTGAAATTGAAAATTTCTGATTTGCAGAATAGATTTTCTGTTTATAACTAGGAAACTTCTCTAATAGAATATTGTTTCGTAATTGCAAGTTTCGATATAGTTTTTACACAGTGACTGCTACATTTAAAGTGCAGCTACTGTATAGTTTGAGCACAGTGTCTATTGTATATAAAATACAGCTTGCTGTACAGTTCTTGCGTGAACAAACTGCATATAAAACACAGCTAACTGTACAGTATTTGCACAGTGACCACTGCATTTAAAGTACAACTTGCTGTACAGTTTTAGCACGTAACTGCTGCATTTGAAGTGCAGCTATCTGTGCAGTTTTTGCAAAGTGAATACTGCATTTAAAGTACAGCTTGCTGTACAGTTTTAGCACGTCACTGCTGCATTTGAATTGCAGCTTGCTGTACAGTGGATTGCGATGCCATCGCTGTTTTTGAAGTGCAGCTGTGGCTGTATGTCGAATGCAGTTTGTACTGTACAGTAACTGCAAAGTCCACCTGGACATATACGGTCCTTTTTTGTGCAGTTATTGCATTACCGTAACTGCAGTCAATTGAAGCAACGAAGTACAGTTTTTGTACAGTGACTGCATTTCAGTGTTTGCTGGGTAATCGTTAAGACCGAACGGCTGCATCGAGATGAAAATTTTATGATTAATACAAGAAGAGTTGCTCTTCCAGAATTTGTATCACATTTCCATTCACGGTTATTTTTATTGAAAGATACTTATATTTCTCCAGAATTTGACCTTTGGATGAAGAAGTTCGCGGCATCATTCTTGTCTTCATTCTCTCCTTTTGCTCATTCAATTCCCTTGCAAATTATGAATAATTACAAGTTGAAAGATAACCATTAACTCTACAGTTTTCCCTCACACTTAAAATAGCATGTTCGTCTCGAATTTGGTCATGAGGCGTTTAGATTTTTAGATTAGCTAATAAGATTACGTTGAGACATAGTAGAAAAAGTTGGAAAATAAATGTGAAGTTATGGACATTTCTGAACAATTTATCGATGAAAAAGCAGTTTATGAAAGAGAAGAGTATATAATCAAGAATGAAGACAGTAAGTCAAATTGCCCAGTTATAGAAGTTGATGCAAGTCATTTATTATCTTGCCCTACCATTATAGAAATGCCTCAAGTATTAGATCCACTGATGAATGACTGTGAACCAGCAAAATATGATCATAATTCTAGTCGAAAACATCACAAGAAAGAACATGTTAAATTGTATGAATACAAGTGCTCATCATGTGAATACATCGCAAGTGAAAAAAGAAACCTTCAAAATCATGTGAAATTGGTTCATTTAAATATCAGAGAAAACAAGTGTCACCTATCCCAGCAAACACTGAAATGCAGTCACTGTACAAAAATTGTACTTCGTTGCTTCAATTGACTGCAGTTACGGCAATACAATAACTGCACCAAAAAGGACCGTATATGTCCCGGTGGACTTTGCAGTTACTGTACAGTACAAACTGCATTCGACATACAGCCACAGCTGCACTTCAAAAACAGCGATGGCATTGCAATCCACTGTACAGCAAGCTGTAATTCAAATGCAGCAGTTACGTGCTAAAACTGTACAGCAAGTTGTACTTTAAATGCAGTGGTCACTGTGCAAAAACTGTACAGCTAGCTGTATTTTATATGGAGTTTGTTCACGCAAGAACTGTACAGCAAGCTGTATTTTATATACAATAGACACTGTGCTCAAACTGTACAGTAAGCTGCACTTTAAATGTAGCAGTCACTGTGTAAAAACTATATCGAAACTTGCAATTACGAAACAATATTCTATTAGAGAAGTTTCCTAGTTATAAACAGAATATCTATTCTGCAAATTAGAAATTTTTAATTTCACTTGATATTTTGGCGGTAAGCGCAGAGGTGAGTTCACGCTATTTGAGGAATGGCCTGCTCTTGAGGGTGAAGGTTAATGAACCATAGGAGTTACCTACGACACTGGTCGAAGCAGCGTAGTTCGTGCATGCTATAAACGCCGGTTACATAGAGGATATAGAGTAGTGCGTCGCCGGTGGCGCCATCGTTTGGCATATGCTGCACCGCAATAGACGTGTATGCTACCTTGTGATCGCAACCGTCAAAAGCAGTGATGCCATCATTTGGCTAATTCTGGTACCACCATGGTGCGATGAAGTATTCTTCTACCATGGGTATAATCCATATTTTGGTAATGAAAGGAGTCTTCAATTATTGAATTAAACTTGCTTATGAAATGTCTCTTTAACCTTCATAATCGAATTTTCAACTTCTTGAAGAAGGTATATGTTTAAGTTTTAGGAATTCCTATGAATTATTACTCTAGATTCTATTATTAACTCTATATCAAATACTCCATTTTTGAAATGAAGAATTGCAAATACAAAAACTGTGCAGTCACTGTATATCAAATACTGCGTTTTGAAAATGCAGAATTATCAATACAGAAACTGTGCAGTTACTGTACATCAAGAACTGCGTTTTGAAAATGCAGAATTATCAATACAGAAACTGTGCAGTTACTGTACATCAAGAACTGCGTTTTGAAAATGCAGAATTATCAATACAGAAACTGTGCAGTTACTGTACATCAAAAACTGCGTTTTGAAAATGCAGAATTATCAATACAGAAACTGTGCAGTTACTGTAATTCAAGAACTGCGTTTTGAAAATGCAGAATTATCAATACAGAAACTGTGCAGTTACTGTACATCAAGAACTGCGTTTTGAAAATGCAGAATTATCAATACAGAAACTGTGCAGTTACTGTACATCAAAAACTGCGTTTTGAAAATGCAGAATTATCAATACAGAAACTGTGCAGTTACTGTACATCAAAAACTGCGTTTTGAAAATGCAGTATTATCAATAGAGAAACTGTGCAGTCACTGCACATCAAAAACTGCGGTTTGAAAATGCAGAATTATCAATACAGAAACTGTGCAGTTACTGTACATCAAAAACTGCATTTTGAAAATGCAGAATTATCAATACAGAAACTGTGCAGTTACAGTACAGCAATCTCTGTGCTGCATTCTGGTGGCACTTGTAGTGTAGTATTTGTACAGTTGCTGTATATTGTGTTTGTTGGGATGTGATTATGCTACAAATAAAAAAGAAAACCTGAAAAGTCATATTAATAGTGTTCATTTAAAGATCAAGAGACACAAGTGCCATTCATGTGAATATGCTGCATATGCGAAATGTAACGTCAAAGCGCACATAAAATTGGTTCATTTGAAACATAGACATATAGATACAAGTGCCACTTATGTGAATACGCCGTAAATCAGAAATCCCTTCGAAAACACATTAATTCTGTTCATTTTAAAGTTAGAGATCACAAGTGTCACATGTGCGATTATACTGCATGTGTGAACAAGGACCTTGAAGCACATATAAGATCTGTTCATTTATGTAAAAGAAAAGACTAGTGCCACTGTGAATATGAAAAATGAGGACCTTGAGTCTAAAGATATTATTAATGTCTTTGCTTGAGGCTTATGTAGAACCTGTTCATTTGGAAGTTGAGGAACACAAGTGTCATCTATTGGAGCAATTAAAAAATGAAATTTATAAAGTCTCTCTTCATTTGAATATCAAGGAAATAGAATATATATCTATATCTCTAAATATATATCTATATCTCTATAGATATATATCTATATCTCTGATTAGTACTTGTAATACAATACTTCAATCAACGGTGGAGATAATCGATTTGTAGTTGAGGTACTGCCAAAAGCCCAAAGCGGCGATCTTGAAGTGGAATCGTTCTTCTAGCGTGATTTAAGACAAGAAAACTTGTCAGTTTAAATTTTAAGCTGATTCAGGCAAAATATGAAAGGCTTACTTCATAGCTTCATCAAATTTGAAAGTTAATCACAAATTTTTATGTAGATGTTTAAAGTTACGTTCAAGCACATTAGCAACCTCAAATCAAAGATTAGAGAGAATCTTTGCACCTAATTTCCACAGCCTACTTGTAATACTTGACCAAAATTCCTCTTTGACTTTAATTTTTTGAACTTCTCTTTTTATATTAGTGTTCTGTGCTTTTTATTTCCAAGATAAAAAGAAGAAGAACAAAACTTTATGGCGTAGACCTAATCCAAAGTAGTTACAACAAGATTATGTCTATGGTTTTAAAAGGATGTTTGAATATTTGGCGGGATTGCTTGTTATTTGTTATTATCAGAATGAATAATTGGTACAAACTCATTTGTAATAATTGTGAGTTGCAGTTGAGTGGTACATTAAATGGAGGACAAAGTTTTAGGTTTGTTATCTATTGAAATATTCGATATAGAAATTGTTCCTTCATCCTCTTTATCCACTCAGATGGAGTAAGCACCTTGAAGATAACCAAGAATGTTGGATTGGTGTATTCAAAAAGAGAGTTTGGATATTGAAACAGAATGAAACTGAAATATTGTACAAAGTTTTCGAAACAAAATGTGGTTTCGAAAAGAAGGAAATCGAGGAACGTAACGAACTCTATAATAATATTCTTAAGGACTATTTTCAATTGAACCTGAGCCTACGTGAATACTATCAGCAGTGGTCTGAAGCCGATCCAATATTCAAAAAGGCTGCCCAGCAATTTTACGGAATTAGAATACTTAATCAAGATGTCACTGAAAACATATTTTCTTTCATATGTTCTTCAAATAACAACATATCGAGGTAAAAAAATATTGAGATGACCGGTTCTTTGTGAAGATATTCAGCCAAATTGTTGCAGGATTTCTAGTATGGTAAATAAGTTGGCCAAATTTTATGGAGACAAAATATGTGAAATCAATGGAGAAACATACTACAGTTTTCCAGATGTAGAAAACCTTACTCAACCAGGTGTAGAAGCAAAACTCAGAGAAAATGGATTTGGCTATAGAGCGAAATACATAACTAAATCTGCTGAAATGATAAAAGAGAAAGGTGGTGAGATGTGGTTGGAAAAGTTGAAGGGGATGGATTATGAGGAAGCGAAAGAATCTCTGATGACTCTCACAGGAATTGGTGCTAAAGTAGCAGATTGTATTTGTTTAATGTCCCTTGGACATTTAGGTGCATTACCTGTCGATACACACGTATACCAGATAGCTGCTAAATTTTATATGCCACATATTAGAAACAAAAAAACAGTTACCAAAAAAATGTACGATGAGATAGGCGATCATTTTAGAAAATTGTACGGACCACTCGCAGGATGGGCACATACGGTAAGTGTTGAGATAAATTCATCAGAGTAAAGCAAAACCAAATCCCTTACTCATTCAGAATTCCCGACAAATATAAATATGTCGAATGCGATTGGTTTATTAGTCAACAATATTAGTGCTGGCGGTCGAAGTGTTGAATAACATACCCCAGCAGTTTTCGACTGTGATAACCATATTATGTACTTTGCTATTGGAACCTATATACTGTATATAAGCATCTTTTAGGAATAAGATATTTCTCTCCGTTTGAGTTAGTTCTGGTTTGATATTCATTGAGAGTATAGATCGACCTCCGTTAAATCGATTGAATCAATATACAGATTGTTTCACAAAGTGCGTTTCATTGAAGAAGAATTTATCCTGAACCAACCTAATTTCCAACAGGTTATCGGCCCAGCTTGCTCTGTTAAAAATAAATTCGCCGCTGTTAATTGCGAATATACTTTTCGTTTAAAAAGTTAATCAGTGAAATAATAAGAAGTTTCCTTCTACTATTGAGAATGAAAAATTTGGTAGTGAGTGAAGTGAAGTGAACTCGGTTGAAAAGCAATATGTGCGTAGTTAGCTGATGATCAGCGATGAGTCCTACGAAAGATCACAAAGTGTTCTTCAGTCAGTAGCAGAGTTGGATCAAGATGCAACAATCCATCACAAGGGGAATTGAGGAGCTAGAGAATGGTCTTCTCTTTTATATTGATCAACAGCCTGTAGGGTTTTTCAGATAAGTAAAACGAAAGCTCGTTGAATCTAGACAAAATCAATTTGTCTGTGACTGTTATAAAATTTCGTAAAAAGGAATTTTCTCAATGATAGTTATCATTGAAAGGCATTATTATTGAATTTTGATTTGAAATTCCCTAATTAAAATTCAATTGAAAAGGATTTTAATTTTGAAATTGAATTAGGTACTCAAGCGAAATATAAATCGGACTCAACCAACTTAGAAGACATTTCATCAGGTAGACAAAAAAAAAAATCCGTTTGAATATATCTCAAGAGTAGTTTATGAACTATCTGGATATAAAATAGAATATGGAATTTGCCTTAAGAATCAAAACACAGTAAAGATGACATTTAAGAAATATTAAATTTTTCTTTTCGAGGTCAGTTACTTTTAGTTAATGTGACTGATTAAAAAATAAAAAAATTCAATTCTTGTATTCTTGAAATGAAGAGCCTGAACCATAATTTATAATTTCATAAGTAGTAATTGATAGTTTTCCGAAATCGGGACATTTCTTTTATATTTGAATTAAATGTTTGGAATACATACATCGTTGCTCATATTAGATTTAAAAAAAAAAAAAAATCATTTCATGAGAAGCTGATATAAGTTGAAGGTATTTTCTTTGATTGGTGAAAGTAAAAAGTAGAAGTTCTGTTCAAGGGCATCAAAATAGGAGTTCATGATCATTATCGGAAATATAGCTTGAAAATGAATTGAGTATTCAATTTATTTTGAAATGTTCTAAAGGCTTCATAAAATAAAATATTTCAATTGAGTCTTTAATTATCTGAATAAGAATTGAAATAGGTATATAACTTTCATGACCTAATCTTCATATTATTCACATAAGTTCGAAAGTCAATCTGTTTAATGGTGAAAATATTATAGATTGCTGGAATAGCAAAATACCTGAATATGTCTGTCTTCTAGATTGGTTGTTGAAGTCTGATTGTTGAGGAATTTGATTTATATTTTATTACTTGGGTGTTTCGAAGAATCTGATTCTCGATGAAAAAAAAAAATTTCATAAAGCACTTTAAACAACTGCATATCTTGATAGAAGTTTTTTTTACAAAAAAGGGATTCAATTGAGTCTTAGAGTCTTGCTTAAATTATGATTCGAAATAATTTTAATCATTTCAATACCCTGAAGAATAATGTTGTTGTTGAATAAAAAAAAAAAAAAAAAAAAAATCCAAGAATAAAGGTATTTTTCGAATGAACTAAAATCACAGCTGATAAAAATGTGATGATGCTCATAGGTACTGAATTTATGGAAAAAGTGGAGTGACTCATTTCGTATCCAAATATAAATTAGAGATGTGATGATTATAAATTACAATATCATATTCACATTAACGATTCTCTCTAATATTCTATTGAATTTGAATTTTATTGAACTTTGAATAATTGCTAGTCACGAGCTGATTAAAAAAAAAAAAAAAAAATCAGTTATCTACCTTTCTGAAGAATGAGATAAAAAAAAAAATCTGATAGTGAACTAAAATCCAAAATATAATGCAATAACAAACTGGTATGAACTCTATTGAATTGAAACCAGTTGGTGGTTTAAAATAAAATATACAGCAGTCATGGAAAGTCATATAGTTGATGCAATAAGACGCAGGTACGGACTTTATTGAGTTGATAGCATGGCTTCATGTAGAAATCTGATAGTGATTGAAAATCAGATATTCTGTGAAGTGAGAAACTGGTGTGTTTGATTTCGTATCAAAACCAGTAGGTAAATCTGATAACGATAAATCAGGTAACTCAAAGATAATTGAGAATGAAACTAGTGAGTTTGATTTTGTATCAAATCCAGTAAGTAAATCTGATAACGATAAATCAGGTAACTCAAAGGTAACTGATAATGAAACTGGTGAATCTGATTTTGTATCAAAACCAGTAGGTAAATCTGATAATGGTAAATCAGGTGAATGAATCGATAATAATGGAGAAAGAAACTGGTGAACCAAAACCAGTAGGTAAATCTGATATCAACACTTTGTCGAAAGCGGAAGAACGTGAAAATTTATGAAATGAAATTGGTACAGTTAGTATATGAGAACAAAGTGATTGTGATGAATTGGCAATTTAAGGTGGAGGTTAATATGAATCTCACAAGAGTGAATTGGGTTGAATTTACCCAAAATAAGGACAAAGTGAAAGAATGTCCAGAGTATCGATAATGAAAATTATTAAGTTATATGTGCTTAATATAATATAGCATTCCTAAATATTTTTAGGCAATAAATGAAATGTTGAATAGACATCATTGGTATAAAGAAATAAAGTTATTATTATTGTTGATGAATAAATCATGGTCTTTATCGAAGACACCGGAGGATGAAAATATTGTTGATTGCAAATGCATAATAAGAATTTTTTGATGCATTTTTGGAAATCCATTGAAATATAAACGCGATTTGTTTCCAGGGGCTTCAAGTAGCGATAGTTGATTAGATAATGCTGAAACTTTTGAATCAGTCGTCAGAATTTCAATCTTCAGATACATAGTAACACTTGCACTCGATTTAATTCATTGATACATCATAAAATATATCGATGTCTAAACTTTCCCTTCAAATAGCTGATTAGTTAAATAGTTTTCTCAGAGCAAAAAAAAATTCTTAGGAAGGTCCCGTGAGGAAACGATTGTCAATTTCGTCAATTGAGTAAAGCCCTATACGTAGGAGTTAAAACAAACAAAAATTCGAAAAGGATCTAAAATGATTTCGGTTTTCGAAATTCATACTCATCGATGCATATCTTATAGGTAGGCAAAATATATCGCAAAATATATAATTATGAGGTACTCTATCCGCATAATATTTCAGTAGTCACAACGAATGATGAAACATTGATAAGTTCTAATTGATGGATTTTCTATGACAAAAGCAATCAAGTTTTTTTTAAGAATCAAAGTTGATAGAAAACAAAATGAAATTATTCCTGATGAAAAAAAAATTATTACATTATATAAGTGTTTTCAAAAGAAGATTATGAAGCACTGTGTAGAAAGATCTCATAGTATAATTAAAATGGATCTATATATTTTAAGTAGATTTTTTTAATAAAAGAAGAACAAAACAACTTTGGATGTTCTCACGGAGTTATCAATTAATTCAAGATTATAAAATATGTTCGAATTATTTGAATTCTAATTTTTCGAAAATAATAAGTACAATTTAATACAAAAAAAAAAATGCAAACTTTAATCGCTGCCTCATCCACAGAAAAAGGTTATATACAATATGGTTCTATAAAAAGCCGTCATAATACGTGAGTTAAGACTATACAAAAAAAAAAGGTTTTAATTTGACTATTATGATGTCTATCATTATTATTATGAAGATAGAAATAATGGTTATACTAACTTGTATTAGTTTTGGGACTAGTACGTACTGCAATCCATACGAGATCAGAACATATTGAATATATGTATGTTATAAAACTCAAATAAAATCGCAGAGGTTATCAGCTCTCTGTTATTTCAACCAAACTATTACCAGACTAATGTCTGTTAATTCATAGCAGGTTTAGGAAATTTAAGTTTTAAATGTTTATTTACTAGGTATTACTATTTAATACTGAAAGTTTTATAAAATGTATGTATACAATTTCTAATAGCAATGGTCTGGTGTGGTTTTTCTGGGTTTCCCACATCCTTGCAATGAATATTGGACCATACTTGTATTGCCCCAGATAACAAATGGAGGGTCTTTCTATACTCAGGAATATTCTATTTTTGCATGCAATTTTGATATGTAATGATATGTATAGGTAATTGAGCATTGTGTTATAAAAGATAAGAGATTTGATTTTGAGGCGGCGTGTTGAGATAAATTCATCAGAGTAAAGCAAAACCAAATCCCTTACTCATTCAGAATTCCCGACAAATATAAATATGTCGAATGCGATTGGTTTATTAGTCAACAATATTAGTGCTGGCGGTCGAAGTGTTGAATAACATACCCCAGCAGTTTTCGACTGTGATAACCATATTATGTACTTTGCTATTGGAACCTATATACTGTATATAAGCATCTTTTAGGAATAAGATATTTCTCTCCGTTTGAGTTAGTTCTGGTTTGATATTCATTGAGAGTATAGATCGACCTCCGTTAAATCGATTGAATCAATATACAGATTGTTTCACAAAGTGCGTTTCATTGAAGAAGAATTTATCCTGAACCAACCTAATTTCCAACAGTAAGTGTATAAAGGGACCTATATCTGGTTTTTTCAAATGTTTGATTATACAGAATAGTTTTCCGTACAGAAATTCTTGCATGAAAATCTTTAGGAAAGCTGAGGTTTGAAAAACATGTTTGAAAGTTCTGCAAATAAAAGATATCTTGAAATACAGGGTGTCTATTAGATGTTAACGGAGAATGGAACATAGAACTGTTGGGTAAATTTGGCTCCTAGGGTTTACACTAAAATATTTTGAAGGTTGCGATGTTGCTGCTTATATGAAAGAATACTAAAAACTTTGTTATTGCAAATGGGACACCCTTTCTAGTATAACTTTTTTTGCTTCTCTATCCTCATGTGAATATTTTTGCCTACTATTTCCCTATCCCTATTCCTGCTACTTTCGGAGATATTAATGATTTTCCACGAAAAATTGCCAAAAATATAGATCCAATGAAATAGACTTAAAACAGACATTTCATATTTTAAAAAGCAGAAATTTTGGAAATAGCTCACTGACATCCTGCGTATGAGTTTCGTGTAGAAAAAACTTGTTTTCTGATATACAGGCTGCTCCAATATTCTTCGTCTTGTCACTCGATACGAAAACGACATAAAACGGCGTAACAGTCCAGTGAAGATGCCATTAGAACAATTCAAAAAAGAAAATCAACATCAAAAAATTAATAAGCATGTAATGAAAATCCTCATAATAAAGAAAACAAAGAACAGCTCGACCTCCCTGAAAAAAAACTACAATTCCCTACAGCCTACGAGGTTATTACTTATTACATTCCTAGTCCGAATGCAAATGATCGTGTCCCTTCTATAACCTCTTCTCGAAGTAGCCGACACGTTTCTTGCCTAAATTTGTATATGTTTAAGATGATTTAGATCAATCCAAAATAATGTTTCATTTGAAGAGGGTTTTTGACTGGAATGACTAATTAATATGAAAGTCCGGCATTTATTTCTGATGGAAAATGTTTTTTACATCTAAGATATTTCGCGAGATACAGGGTGTCCGCGCAATGAGGCAGCGGTCGATTACTCCACTTCTATTAACTTTACAAAAAAGAGTATCAAATAAAACTTTCCTCTTTTTAAATAGAGCAACTCCTAAGATTTCGTATATGTTTAAGCTGTCATACAGGGTGTCCGCGCCATAGGGCAGCTGTCGATTACTCTAATTCTATTAACTTTACAAAAAAGAGTTTGAAATAAAACTTTCCTCTTTTTAAGTAGAGCATTTCCTAAAATTATTGAGAACTATACAAAGTGTTTCGTTTCTTCTGCACAGCTATCAACTACGTTATGTTAAGTAGAACACCGTATATATTTTTACATTTTTGAATTCCTTGTTCAATTTGAATATAAGTTTGATAAAACAACTATGTCTGAATTCTCAACGGTTTTCGAGAAATTTGACTTATTATTAATATTTTGACCGTATGAGGTACTTACATAAAGGACTATAGCTCCCTCCCTATTCTATGTAATGGATTCAAATTTGGACAGTGTCTAGTCAATAAAGGAAACACTAAAAATTTTCTTTGTAAATAACCATATTATATACAGGGTCCACGAAAACGGAGTTTCATTATCAAAACAGAAATTCATCAAAATCTTAATTTTTTTAAAAAGCAACCCATATTTTGTTTCTGTTAATTATTTAAAACAAACAAAAGCGAACAATGTTTAAATAAAGAACAGAAAAATATGAGTTGCCATTCAAAAAAAGGAAGATTTTGATGAATTTCTGTTTTGATAATGGATCCGTTGAGAATTCAGACATAGTTGTGTGATCAAACTTATATTCAAATTTTGACATTGGAATTCAAAAATGTAAAAATATATACGGTGTTCTACTTAACATAACGTAGTTGATAGCTGTGCAGAAGAAACGAAACACTTTGTATAGTTCTCAATAATTTTAGGAGATGGTCTACTCAAAAAGAGGAAAGTTTTATTTCAAACTCTTTTTTGTAAAATTAATAGAATCGTAATCGACCGCTGACCCATGGCGCGGACACCCTGTATGGCAGCTTAAACATATACGAAATCTTAGGAGATGCTCTATTTAAAAAGAGGAAAGTTTTATTTGATGCTCTTTTTTGTAAAGTTAATAGAAGTGGAGTAATCAACCGCTGCCTCATTGCGCGGACACCCTGTATCTCGCGAAATATCTTAGATGTAAAAAACATTTTCCATCAGAAATAAATGCCGGACTTTCATATTAATTAGTCATTCCAGTCAAAAACCCTCTCCAAATGAAACATTATTTTTGGATTGATCTAAAAAATTCAAAATTATCGTGAGGGTTATCTTCATAAGTTGAATGTAGGTTATCTATGGTTGAATGTATGCTGTCGCGAACATTTTAATAGAATTTTAATGAAACTCTATGAACTCAAGAGAATCGGAAATCTTCGAAACGTCACATTTTGAAATAACAGTTTCAAAAGTTTCCCAAAAAAAATTATTTTAAGTACTTTAAAATGAAAAATAAAAATGGGTATCTAAAATTTAAAGCGTTTCGTTTCTATTGCACAAGTTGGCAACATCGACTGAAATATGCGTTGATAATAAATGACAACAAATACACTAACTTGATGAGATAGACAAAGATGGCTGTCTATGAAGTCTGCGACGAATGAGGAAGGTCGTAAAATTTTATGGGATTTTTATGGCCAGTTGCTGTTGAGGCTCGCCAGTAAGTACGCGCCTTATGATGGCTGTAAATCAACAGCTGTTATTTTATAAACAAGACCCATTGTTCTTTTTATTTTCTATTAGGCGCTGTTGCCAAATCGTAAACTAGAAACGAAGCGATTTGAATTTTAAAACCTCAGAGTATTTGAAGAATTTTTTTACTCAATCATTTTCCCCTCTTATAAAAGAGTTTCATTCACGACTTGTTTATGACAAAAATCAATATTTTCGTCCATCAAAGTCTGAAATCAACAGCTTCGTGTAGGTACGACTTATTTAGAAAAAATCGATATTATTCGTCATCTCATCATTATGAAGGAATTAATGTAACACGAAAACCTAATTTAATAAATTCTGTACCCTATAGCGGAATTCCCATTGAAATCAGGCTTGGAGTTATGGAAAGACAAACACAGGGACTTTCACATTTATTTTATAATAGCAGTCAGGATTATTCCTTTTTCTATTTGTTTATTTTTTCTAAGTGGCTCCATTCAAGAGAAATAAGGGCATAAACAATCGCTGAAATCCTAGCCCTGCGTGTTCTGGGAAGGCTATAGAATTATTTCGATCCCTTCTAATCGAAGTGCAATTTCTTCTTCTCGTCATGATCAACCCCTGAAAGTCTTCGCGTTGGTTCAAATAAGAAAAATAAGAACTTGTAGATATAATTTTTATTTCGATACTTTCCAAGAAAACCAAAAGTATCATTGATTAATTTTTATTACATTTTAGGTACTTTTTTGTGCAGATTTGAAAAAATTTCAAGGAGAGTTATAAACATATATGGAACTCTTAGGGTTGCTACGCCTTCCTTTACTATACAAGTGAAAAAAAAATAAAGTAATAAATAAAATTTTATTAATCTAACTGCATTTTTTCATCGTCCTTGTCATCCTTAGTATTCTCCTGCTTATCTTCCTTTTTGGCATCACCAGAATCTGCCGTGCTCTTTTCCAAAGCTTTAACAAATTCTTGCATATTGCCCTGTGACGCTGCAGCCACAGCTTCCGAATTAACAGATAATTGAGAAACTACTGGACCTAACATTCCCGTTTCCAAGGCACTGGAGAACTGAGAAACAGCCTGAAAGCAAAATGAATTTCTGCAATTATTTAAAACTAAGACTAGCCTAATGGCAAATTTCTCCTATTGAACTGAACAAAAATAAAATCGTAACTATGAGAGTATAAAATACTCACATTTTGAAACTGTGGGGATGCTACAGTGGTTCTCAATGCTTCTTGTGGCGTTGAACCTTCAACTGGAGGCAGATGGCTCTGTAATTGTTGTAAGGCTTCAGGGCTGCTCAAGACGCCAGATAGTGCATCAGTAGTAAGGGCTGTTGACAAATCAACTGGAACAACGCAATTCTTAATCAATTTCCATTTATCCCACATAATGCATGATACAGATATACTAACTGACAAAGGAACTGCAACACCCAGAAGGGGCTGTTTAAATTTCAATTTTTTTTTGGTGAAACATAGATAGTATAGCAATCAGTAATAGATTAAAATTTGAAGAAAAACACGAAGGGTTTTACAAATTTTTTATGAAATTTGTTAATAATGTGTTTGTCCAACGCGGTTATCTATACACTCCCCAACACGTCTTGGCATTGATGCAAGAAGATGGTCTGTTTCTTCTTGAGGGATACTATGCCAAGCTACCTGTACTTCATGTCTCAGAGCCGTCAAAGTCCGTGGGGGCTGGGGTAAATTTCCAAGCCTTCTACCCATGATGTCCCAAACATGCTCAATGGGCGAAAGATCGGGGGATCTGGGGCGGCCATGGCAAAAGATTCACATGGGTCGCTTCAAAAAAGTTTAAACTAACTCTGGCAACATGAGGTCGAGCATTATCTTGCTGAAATATTGGATTCTCGAGCCGGTTAAGGTAAGGGAGAACATATATATAGCTCCACTATTTCTTGAAGGTAACGCAGCGCTGTCATATTACCTCGAAGAAAGACTAAAGGTGACCTACTTCCATGTGCAGTAGCACCCCATACCATATCGCCAACTGTCCGATGTACATGACGCTCAACTTCAAAATGAGGTTCACGTCTTTCACCTCGACGTCGTCTTACCCTTCTTCGGCAATCATGTGTATCCGAGGAGAATCGAGATGAGAGACCTGATGCCATTCCATAATCCAATGTTGTCGTTCTCTGCACCACTGTAATCGTTGCCGTCGATGCTCAACCGTAAGAGGCAACACAAGATGGGGTCGATAATGCTGCAGTCCAAAAGACCTTGACGCTTGACAACATCTCATAACAGTAGTTGGATTTCTGTTCGTACGGTTAGCAATTTCTCGAAATGACAACCCTGCCTCCAGTAAACCAATTATTCTACAACAACTAAACATCGACATTGGATCTCCTCGACTAGCTGGTTTGTTATAAAATTTGAAAAATTTGCAAAAAACGACTACAATATTTAAGTAACAAAAGATGTTCATTTTAAAGAACCTTCACGATTTTTTTTTCAAATTTTAATCATTTATTCCTTGATATACTATGTTTTACCAAAAAAAAATTCAAAATTTAAATAGCTCCTTCTGGGTGTTGCAGTTTCTTTGTCGGTAAGTATATATACGAACAATTGAGGTGAATTGATCAACAGCTAGACTATATGACACATAAGACAACTTTTCTCATTTTTATGATTTTTGGTGAAAAGCTTCTTATTGACATTCTGTTAAGAAAGGTCTCTTCCAATACACCCTGTATATATTTATATCTCTCAAATTCGACCGTAAAATCCCCTCCTAACGACTTGTTGAAATATCGATATCGATCTTCATTATACAGGGTGTCCCAGGATTAACGGGAATAAATTTGGCTATAGTTTCAAAAACCCAAAATAAGACCGAAAGTTCCCATGGGGGTATGTCCAGAAAAGTTTCGTTGAAGAGTTAGGTTGCTTAGATGTGCTTAGTTAAATATGGATTTATTCAAATGTAGAACAAAGAACAGAAAATGAAATTTTGCAGAGATATTTTTTGAAGATTAACCCTTCTGTAGCTACAGTGGATAAGTAAAGAATTGAGTTCTGGGTGCATCTGTCTTTGACGGATACCATTGCAAAATTTCATTTGTATGTCTCTTTTCCACCTTGAAAATATTGAAGGAATTCACAATCAAATCGTCATCTTTGAAGCAACTCTTTAACGGGGATTTTCCGGGCATGACTCAATATGAACTTATCGTCTTATTCAGAGGTTCTGAACCCAATTTCCAATAATTCTGTGCGGTAGCGAACATTTTCAATGTAAGAGAATTAATATAATGTCCCATCCGAATCTAAACGAATTATATTTCAGCTGAATATTTCCACAATCAGAAAGATTGTGAATAAAAAGGATGACAAAGAATTTCCATCTATTGGCATACCCAAAAAGTGGTGGCATTTGAGAATTTTATGTTTGAGTGAATTGATGCGAAAAATTTACTACAGGATTTTCGATGACTATCATCGTAGAATAAGTTCCAGAAAATTGATTTTACTATTTTTCATTTGACTTGTCCAATACATTGTAGATGTCTTAAAGTACCAATAAATACTTAATTATCATTATTATACCAATGTATTAAGATGAACAGCCACAAATACGCGCCAGTTGACCTACTATTGTTTATTCATGTGAAATTTTTGTTCAAAGGTGAAGTTCATCTTGACTTGAAACTTCCTTTAAGTCCTTTTACTTATATTGATGCAAGATGCTTTTTGTTGAAGAATTTAACATTCTTGTAATTATCTGTTAATTCCTTCGGGAGATACCCATTCCCAACCACTGCATCATAATTTATCATAATTTAATCTTCAGGTTAATATTTTTGAAATCTACAACTGATGTAACATATTCAAACACTAGCCAAAGAAAGATAACCAACATTAACTCTCCTCAAGCTAGTGCATATCATGATATTATACTGATCTCTTGTATTTTCCATGCAAATAACTGGATTTGGTATGCCTTCAACCAGTTTGTATGAACTTCAATTATGTTCGTCACATATTTTCCGAAGAGATTCGACATTGTGATAAAAGACGTTATAACAGAACCTTTTACGTAGAACGGGCGACATAGCGTTGATTTGAAACCCAAAAATGTTTTGACAAGCGTGATAACCCCACATTTTCGTACTATACAGAGTGAAATGTGTCAATTTTCCATGGCCAACCGAGTGCTAAAATAAAAGTGAATGGAGTATAGAGTGAAATTCCCATTAAAATCGGACATCTGGTTCCGGAGTTATTATATGTAAAGACCAACACACGGACATTCCCATTTGTAATAGAAGTAAGGATTCCGGAAGTTCTGAATCCCGTTTATTAATTCAGAATATAAAAAATTGCTGGTTACCTGATTGTTGCTGTTGTGGAGCGGCCGGAGTAATGTTCTGAAGGAAATTCTGCAGGTCGGAGAGCTGAATAGGCTGCAAGGTTGAGGGGGCGGTCTCTGTGGGCGCCGAAGTATTCCTCTTGGGAGCGTCGGGCGTTGCGATGGTCGTCGAGGCGTTTTGCGGGGTGCTCAGATTCGCCGAGGTCACAGGCGAGCTCTGGGTGTTGGTCGCGGTGGTCGGAGTACTTGGGACCGTGCGATGGGTGATTGCCGGCGTGGTGCTGGTACGAGCGCTTCCCGGACCTCTGGATTGACATAGAAAGTGATGTAGGCGTTGACGTTGGGAGTATGAATAGTGTTTTAAACTACAATAACAAAATTTTCTAGTTTCGTGAAGATAGTCCACAACAAGGAAGAAAAAATTATTGGGAATATTGGATACTGTTTAATTTCTATTGTTTACTTCGTGACAATGCGGACGTTTCGAAACAAATTCGTTTCTTTTTCAATCTTATCAGATATTATTTCCACATTTATGACAATGACACTAAAATTAACATAAGCTTACAAAATATTGATCACGAATAGACTTAACACTATTGACGAGGTCAGCCATTACTTATTACTTTCTAAGTATATTATTATAAATCGTGCTTAGGTGTTGAACATCTTCTCTATGATTATTAACGGTTTAATTTCTTTTTATGTGAATCATCTCGCTCATATATTACGTCTATAACCAACCGCTTCTCTATCAAGAATTTGTACATTTTCAAAATCGAATTTATGGCCCATAGTCATTTGATGTAGAGAAAGCAGTTTTGTTAAAATTTGCAATATTTTCATTTCATTTTCATTATCATATTTATGTTGTTTTATTCTATCGCGTAAATACTGTTTTGTCTGGCCAATATAACACTTGTTACAATTAGCACAGGGTATCTTGTATGTCACTCCCGAATCTAAATTATAAGGTGTTTTAAATTTTAAATTTTTATACATTATTCACCACAAAGAGATTTTTCACTAATTTAAAATTCAAAACACCTTATAATTTAGAATCGGGAGTGACATACAAGATGCCCGGTGCTAATTGTAACAAGTGTTATATTTGCAAAACAAAACAGTATGTATTTACGCGATAGAATAAAAGAAAAGTTAAAATATTGCAAATTTTAACAAAACTGCTTTAACTTTACATCAAATGACTATGGGCCATGAATTTGATTCTGAAAATGTACAAATTCTTGATAGAGAAGAGGTTGGTTATAGACTTAATATATAAGTGAGATGATTCACATAAAAAGAAATTAAACCGTTAATCATAGAGAAGATGTTCAACACCTAAGCACGATTTATAATAATATACTTAGAAAGTAATAAGTAATGGCTGACCTCGTCAATAGTGTTAAGTCTATCGTGTAAGCTTATGTTAATTTTAGTGTCATTGTCATAAATGTGGAAATAATATCTGATAAGATAGATGTTTGCATATTTTTTCTGTAAATTTTTTATTTCTATAAAATGTCTGGATGTTTTTGAGAAGGGTACAATATTGTTTATCGTAACTAGGTGATTTATTTACGTGTTATGTCATATTGTACAGTACCTGGCCATATTATTAGACGCATTGATTGATTTGTTATTAGGTTATTGGTTTTTGAATATTGAATTATTAAATTGAATGTCTATGTTATATAGACTTAATCTGTAAATGGTTTTCACATAAAATATATCATATTCAATAAAAAATATTGATTTATTGATGAATCAATATGAAAATCTAATATTTTGCTGAGCCACCTTGTGTAGCTATGAGAGCTTTATACTATCAATGCAGAATTGTTCGGTTTGCTGCATTCGAGGATGATGATTTCATATGTGGATTATCGAGCATGCAAGACGTCCACTGGAAGACAGTACTGATTCATACTTTAGTACTAATATTACAACATCAAAAATAAATGCCAAATAGAACAATTTAATGAGAGTCGTAGATAAAACTGACATTCTGTGGAAATGAAATTCAAATATTCTTCTTTTTCCTCGGGCAATACCAGTAAATATAAAAAAAATCCTCAGTGCGTCTAATAAACTGGCCAGGAACTGTATGTCTTATAATAAATCTTTGTATTTATTTTTGCCTTGAAAAAGAAACGAATTGGTTTCAAAACGTCGGCATTGTCACGAAATAAACAATAGAAATTAATCAGTGTCTAATATTCCCAATAACTTTTTCTTCCTTATTCTAACAACAATGGACGATAACCGAGTTATTATGGTCCACAACATTAGGATATGACTGTGGTGCATTCTCGCCTTTGAAATATTATTGAAAGGCTAGGAATTAATAGAAACACGGCGGTTTACTGCAGAGTGCTTTCTACTCCCCCTGGGTTTTCACACCAGCAGAGAATCATCCTTACAGAAGAGGTGGAACACTGGCAAGTTGGGAAATAGAAACGTCGGTTCACCCCTGAGTTCTTTCTGTTCCCCCGGGTTTTCACGCCAGCAGAGAATCGTACTAACAGTAGTAGTAGAACACAAATTGTGGCGAAATAGGGGTAAAGGTGGAAACTGAGGTTCCCAGATAATAGTACAGAGTGCTGTCTTACCTCTAGATGGCTCGTCTAGAGTATCAGTCTCAGTGCATATCCCTGTATAGTAATTTTCAATGTCCTATAAACAACTGATGAAAGAAATAAAATCTTCAATATTGAACTAAAAGCACTATCATGGTGCAAGCTTATACATGTTAAATAAAGGGTGACCCATTTTGAAATATCCATTGTGAGGACTTCTTGAAAAAAGCCTGGATCAGAAAAATGTTTTAAAAGGCATTTCTTAATCTTCGCAGGACATCAAATGCCTAGATCTTAGAGTTAGATTTCAAGGTCAAGTAGAATAAGAAAGATATATTTTCCTTTGCAGAGCAGAATAAATTTAGTCTGCTGTTAGAAATCCAGCTATTGAGAAACTTTCCATTAGTTTTGGAAAGAATTTGGCTGTTTGACAAATGGAGCTGAAAAAAAATGGTTATAAAACATATTGTATTCTAAATACCTTATTGTTCCAAGCAACGATGACAAAGGACCCATCTGTCCACTTCCACCAAATAATTGGATCAACTGAGACTGCGACATGCTGCTCAGTAAAGATTGCAAGTCGTGGTCAGAATTTGGATTTTCAGAAGAATTGATGCTTGCTGGGTTATTCAGAATCTCGTTGATTCTTTTGCAATGTTCATCGTCTTTGTCTGTCTTGGGTTCCTATAGAATGAAAAAACATTTGCAATCAAGCACTCAAGGAACTAAAACAAAACAATGAAATGCATATATTTTAGTGAATTGAACACAGTAAAGTAATAATAAGATGATTGGTATTTTACCTGGAGCCAAAAGAAAAATCTCCTATTGGAAGTTCGGAACTTCAGAACATAGGCTCTACCAGTGGTGCACTGAGGAATTCGCACATACTCACAATCGTCAGGAAAAATGATCAAATCCTCTTCGACAGTTCCTGCAACGAATCATCAATTAGAGAATTTTAGAAACAATACTTTACGACAGTTTACCTGTTGTTCGATCTTGCCAGCAAAAGTGCATAAGGGAGTCTTCACTTTGGAATACATAAATTAATCCCTTCCTTTTATCAGGGTAGATCATCCGCCCTGAGAAAAAAAAAATAAATTTAGATTAAGTTCTGTCTCATAATCAATAAATGCATTGTAGAAGTATAAAACAAAGCTCAATGTTATAAAGTGTATAGAAGTTATTATCAAAGTTTTTTTTTAAAACTTATGACATTACCCCTGAGTTCCATTTTTCCAGCACGCATCTCCACTACATGTTTGACACCACTTCTGTATCCCAGAGCCGTTGGGACATTTGGAAAAAGAGCTCCACTGGATGACATCTTGAAACTTATGAACTGAAATGTGAAATGCAAGTCATTCACAAAGGTTATGTGTTGTGGTATTATCAAATTTCAAAGATCTCGAACAATGGGAATCGACTGGAAATACCTATTAATAGGAAAGGAAAAGCAATAAAAGGAAATGAAAGAATTGGAAAACAAAAAATAGCCCAATGAGTAGCATAACCCCTATTTTTAAAAAACACAGTACATGCTAGATTCGTCGAATGCTCATTGATGGACACAATTAGTAAACAAATTGATTTCTTATTCCTTGTACCTAGAAAATAAAAAGGACTGAACTTACTTATTCCAATATTTTCACTTTTCACAATCAAAATCGGATTAGGAAACGTCAAACTTGTCAAACGTCAAAGTTGCATAAAGAACACAGAAGTTTGAGAGATAAGTTCAAAGAGTAACGACGATTTGAGAAGAAGATATCTGCTTGTGTTCTGTGAAACAGTTGACGGTTTTAAAATGTTCTATGTGCAAACATCTAACCTGATTCTCTTTGCGAATAACCTTTTTATTTTTGTAAATAAAAATTTTAAATTAAATTTTGATTCCTGGAATATTTCACCTTTCCTAGTTTTATTTATGATCTTAGCTGAGGTGTTCCTGTTTTAACAAATGGATATCAGTAATATCATCTATCAGACCAATGAACCATTAATTTTGGCCAATTATTTGAAATGGGACATTATCAATTGGAATCTCCAAAAATGGCATGATGTTTTAGGCAATGAAGATTTAGAGTTTCGTTATGGATGGAATGCGAAAACCAAAGTATATTGCTGAGAAGTACATATAACCTTATTTACAAAATTTGATGTCGATTGCAGAATCCACAGTGGGAGAAGAGTACTCCTTCAATCAAAGGGAATTTCAAAGAACTCCTTAATTTTTCTAAAACTGACCGATGGCTCTATTTCGATTACAAATATCTGAACGAGTGGCTCTTGGAAGCTAAAGAACTGAGAGAGGTTGTTATTAAACAGTGAAATTTCTTCAACATTTGTGAGAATTCAAATTTTAGCAAATAAATTTTGGGGACCTCGGTTTGAAAAACGTTACTGCAAATGATTCAACCATATGGATAGGTACCAAAGGAGCTCATACCCCGTGTCATATTGATACTTATGGCTGCAATGTTGTTGTACAAATTTATGGGCAGTGAGTTTCTTATTTTTGATTATTTCAATATTTCACCTTTGCTCCAGGAAAAGTCAGATTTTCTCCAATAGCTGCTGCAAGCAGCTATTACTGGTTCTTTTTGTGCTATCTTTGGCTGGTCATGCTAGTGTTCTGCGATACCTTCAACTGTGCGATGGTTCAAACAATTGCCACTCCATACACATATGAAACGAAATTGTGGGAACCATAGACTGTTCTGAACTCAAAAGAATTACTCCCCCTCTGGCATCATCTCCTTTATGACGATGATGGGACTAGAGAGAGAGGTTTAGCTCTATGAGCTTGTTTGTGTGTTACAATAGACCGTTTTGGTAGCAGTGGCAGGTTTGGTTGTTTCGACTAACACACCCAGCAATCTATTAATCTGTTAGTTTTCTGTTAACGCTGTGAGTAGGAGCGCAATAGGTATACATCAATTCTCTATTTTAGTCGGCCTCACTTTCCCAGATCCGAGAGTCCCTTCCCTTTCTTTATTGAGTTCAATATTTTCAACTGTCCTATTGTGGTTATCCTCGGCTCACTGTCATCGGCATACTCTATGCAAACTGGGAAGATGTGCCTGCCTACATGCTCTTAAACCAGCATGAAGTCAACGTCTCACAGGATGATAACCCTCAGTGATCTATTGAGCTATGTTGGATTCCTCCTAGCATCGATGATCAAAATGCCATTATTGTCAATTCGAATAGAACGAGAAAAAAAACAGGTTTATCCATAAATACCACATGATTTTTTATGCTACCATGCTTAGCCGACTACAATTAACCGATTTCAGAATATAATAGCTTGTTATTAGAAAAAAGAAAATGAGGAAAACATCCTAGTTTTTTCTAAAAGAACACATATTTGAGATAATTCAACAAATCCACGAATAAAGAGAAATTTATATGTGGTTGAGCATTGTAGTCGCTAAGTGTTCATATATTTCTTTTCCATTACGATATCTAATATATAAAATTCTCGTGTCATAGTTTTCGTTACCATACTCCTCCGAAACGGCTTGACCGATTTTGATGAAATTTTTTGTGCTTATCCGGTAACTATGAGAATCGGCCAACATCTATTTTTCATCCCCCTAAATGTTAGGGGTAGTCCACCCCTAAATTTTTTTTTGTATTTTTTAGACAAAATTTTTAATTTCTATTTTTTTATGATACAACATACAAAAATACATACCATCCTCAATTTTCACCCTTCTACGATCAACCCTTATTTTTTAATAGCCATTTTAGTAATTTAATCATTAGGAAATTATTTATATGGCAAAACAACGTTTGCCGGGTCAGCTATCTATGAGAATCGGCCAACATCTATTTTTCATCCCCCTAAATGTTAGGGGTAGTCCACCCCTAAATTTTTTTTTGTATTTTTTAGACAAAATTTTTAATTTCTATTTTTTTATGATACAACATACAAAAATACATACAATCCTCAATTTTCACCCTTCTACGATCAACCCTTATTTTTTAATAGCCATTTTAGTAATTTAATCATTAGGAAATTATTTATATGGCAAAACAACGTTTGCCGGGTCAGCTATCTATGAGAATCGGCCAACATCTATTTTTCATCCCCCTAAATGTTAGGGGTAGTCCACCCCTAAATTTTTTTTTGTATTTTTTAGACAAAATTTTTAATTTCTATTTTTTTATGATACAACATACAAAAATACATACAATCCTCAATTTTCACCCTTCTACGATCAACCCTTATTTTTAATAGCCATTTTAGTAATTTAATCATTAGGAAATTATTTATATGGCAAAACAACGTTTGCCGGGTCAGCTATCTATGAGAATCGGCCAACATCTATTTTTCATCCCCCTAAATGTTAGGGGTAGTCCACCCCTAAATTTTTTTTTATTTTTTAGACAAAATTTTTAATTTCTATTTTTTTATGATACAACATGGAAATTATTTATATGGCAAAACAACGTTTGCCGGGTCAGCTAGTCTTGTATAGAATCTGCGCCCGCAAATAATTTTTTAACATTAAATTTTCAGTAATTAAATCGACACTCAATTAAGCACAGTAGCAAATGGCTGATAAATTGAATGGATTAATAGGGAAATTCGTACATTAGAATTGTTAAACCTGTATTAGTTTCGTTCGGCTCAACGAGCTATAACAATAATATTGAATTGATATACAGGATGGTCCAACCAACGAAAACTTAACACCTCGATTTTCCGGCATTACAATGAACATATGGATCGCTCGGACCCGTCAATTTATGATTCTAGGGGGTGAGCACAACTCTTTGACTTTGAACTGACTCGATAAGAACATGAGGTATCGCACATCCCACATTCCTATTAAAAATCAAGAGATTTTGCTCACCCCCGTTAGAGGGTGCAGTTACGGGGATGCAATGAGCGGAAAAGTTGTTCCCACACGAATCAGAAATGGAGGGGTCCTAGCGATTTTCCACATTTTCATTTTAAAGCCGGAAAATCGAGGTGTTGAGTTTTCTTTGGACCACACTATATGTGGTCGATATACCTGATGAAAATCCAGAAATATATTATTTTTAATAACATTACTTATTGAACCGTGACACGAATTTCGTTATCACAATATTCACTTTCCCCTACCTGAAGATGCTATTGTGATAGCGAAACACGTGTCGTGGTTCATAAACACATATGTTAGTGAAAGTCTTATAAACTGCTCCACATGATTTAGGGATATTGACTTGAATTGCAAAAAAAGTTAAAACAAGATTTTTGTGATGAAAATTCATATTTATATGATTTCAAGTTGCAAATTAATTTTAACCTGTAGGTCTGCAGCATATACAGGGTGGATAAGAAAAATCGAGTAAAATAACGAAATTTTATTCCCAGAGAATTCAAGCATTTTGAGACTATCAATACAATGTATGGCCTCCTCGGGCATCAATAACAGCTTGACATCTTCTTTGCATACTACACACGAGGTTGTTGAACATTTCTTGAGGAATTTGGTTCCATAAACGGGGCAGAAGCTCTCTCAGATCATTTAAGGATTCTGGGGTAGGTTGATGATTATCTAATCTTCTGTGGAGCGTATCTCATGCATGTTCTATGCAACTCAAATCTGGTGAGGGCGGAGGTATTGGTAAATGTAGAATACCAAGCTCCTCGCGCGCATTCTCAACTATGGCTGCACGGTGCGATCTAGCGTTATCGTCTAGAAATTGAAAAGTTTCAACAATAGCAGCGTGAAAATTTGGTACAACATTGTCAATGACATGCTCCCTATAGGTAAGGCGGTCATATTCCCAGGACAAATGTGTAGATCTGTGCGCCCGTTGAAACATATCCCGGCCCATTCCATAACACTACCCCCTCGGAATAGATGGACTTCTTGGACATAGCTAAGATTACGGGGTATGCGTGGGATTGTCTATACACTTATTGACTTATTCCTCGAGAATCTGAAAATCGTCCATATCTGGATTCATCAGTGAAAAGGACACTACGCCATTGATCGTTCCAATTGATATGTTGCCTTGCCCATTCCAGTCTTTGACGCTTATGGTCACGTGTTAATGGAACTCCTCTTAATGGACGTCTAGAACCTAGATTCACCTCTCTCAAACGTCGTCTGATGGTTTCGATGGAAACTTGGACCCCATCTGCATTTTGAAGAGTATTCCGTAGCATTCTACACGTAAATGTAGGGTTTCTTCTCGCCGAAACGTTGATGAAACGATCCTGAACAGATATTGTTTTTCGTCGCCCACCAAGCCTTGGTCTTTCCAACACGGAACCTGTCTCCCTGAACCTATTCCAAAGTCGAGATATAACACTTTGGCTGACTTGGAGCCTTTCCGCTACAACAACCTGAGTTAGGCCACCCTGTAGCATTCCGATAGCCCTATTAGCCTCAGCGTTTGTTAATTTACGTCTTGGAATTTTCAGAAAACTCGTTTCAAATCGAAGACGTTGATAAACTGACTTCATTTCAAAATAAGAACATTCATGAAGCATATGCAAAGAACCAAACTTCAGAAAAAAGGCGACCAGGTTGACGAAATGTCTCATACTAATTTTTATTGGATCGATTCAATTGTTATTGAGTTTTTAATGATTTTACAGCGATTTTCTCGAAGATTACATACTTTTAAAACGATTGAATACGATATCCCTAACTCAGTTTAATTTTGTTTTTAGTTCAATAACAATAATAAAGCGGTTTCAAGGAAATAACCCTTGATTACCACAGTAATTATTATTTTTTTCCTTGATTATGATCCTTCACAACTTCTAACCTCGCTTCAATAACCAGAAGTTTAACAGCTCTCGAGTGAGGTAACCTGCGGTAAAAATGATGACGTTGATGGGTATATATAGTCAAGTGATTATAACCAACAATGACCAAACGCCAGAGACAAGTTGTCTCTGCCAAACGCGTTTGAATACAAATTTTAAATACCAATACAACCAAGCAAGAAAATTATAAAAACTTGTGTTTGGTCGGTATAATAGATCGTCAAAATGTGTAGATCTGAAAGTTGTCTTGGGGATTGGATCATCCTAGAATCCTGCAGTTCCTCAGGACCTCAAGGAAACAATAACCAAGATTCTACCGAAATTAGGTACATAGCCTCATTTTGTTTGCTCAGATTGCCGTCACCCATGACTAGAGAGGCTGCTAGCTTGAGCGTTGTAATTATCGAGAATAAATATATAAATAACCAATGCACTTACTTGCTTGAAATCTATTATAGTTAGTAAAATTTCAACATTTCAACAAGATTGAATACATTGGGAATTTTCATATTTTCAGGAAACTCTGGCTACTTTTCAAGCCCGATGAGGATTTGAAAGCTACAAGAGTTCCCTATGAAGAAAGTACAATTTATTCAAGGTTGAACTTTTTTAGCCCCTCTAATATGACAGACTTCAAAGGTAATAAAGCAGCTCGAAAATTAATGAATAACTGCATTGTTTTTTATTTCAGATATTCAATCTGGAAAACTCATTATTCTGAATCCAGGTGATGTGCTGATTATACCAAATAAATGGTGGCACTATGTTGAAGCTTTGGATACTTCTATAAGTATCAATACGTGGCTACCATTGGTAAGATGAAATTTTATTCATTGTGTTTATCAAGTGACAGGCATTTATTCATTAGGTGGAAAACGTTTTCACATAAGAGTTGGACGTATTTTATAGCACCTTCTTCATAACTCTACCCATTGTGTATGATGCGCCACTGCTAACGAACGCAATTTTGTCAATTGAGCTTAACATTGCCACCCAATACCCCTCTGCTAACATTTATGGACAAAGCTGAATAAACTTGTAGTGAAGTTTCTTTTTTGATAAAAATTCACTCCCATTTTGGAGTGATTCCCCCTGGTGGTCAATCATTTTCTGTAGCTGCTTCTGTGGGTGGCATTCTAGCCAAGATGATAGGATGAAGTTGGCTTTGGAGAGGGCCTTCTCAGACAGTTGCAGGCATATTGTTCAGTCTTTTGTTGCCGATACCTGAGTAGACAGCCGCAATACATCGTGCGCCTTTTAATAACTTTATCAGTTGTGGCTTTGGGGTATATGAAAATAGAAAGAGTGTTCTGGAGGTCTGGGCTTTTTACCGTACAAGCTTCGTGATGACTATCACCTCGCTGTGAGAGAAGGCGCGTCCGACGATGAAATTGTTATTGTGATGATTGACAGACGAAGAGTTCTTTTTCCTGCCCGCAAAGTGTCGCTAGCGACTGGGACAAAAAAAACTCCTGATAAACCCGAGTCAGGCAACACTAACATTCACTCTGTAGTATTCACGTCCATGCTTCTTAGAATTGAACGATCTATCGCAGGAATTTGGACTCAGTAAATAAATCAATTATGATTTTGCCAACGTTTCGGAACCTATTGTTCCTTTCTCAAGGCTAAAAAGAGGCATTTATTAACCATACAAAGAAATACAACATTGAATACTATACCTCATCATACAATTAATAAGACATAATAGGTATATAATTAAAATATTTGGGCGAAGTCAGAAATAAATAAATGGTCCCGACGTATGACAGTCAACAAATTAAAAACAATGAACGTAAATCGCAATGAAATATTGTGTTTTGGTATGATGTTGCGTTGACACATATTTTCAATCTGGTCTCAGCTTACTCAATTCGTTCCAACCAGCAAATATACAGGGTGACATAAATATAAAACATATAAAAATATACAAAATATATAAAGTATAAAACATATAAAATTATACAAAAAGACGTCTAAAATAATGTTGTTCTTTATCTAGGATACTCACATTTTCAAAATTAAATCTATGTCCCTCTCTGTGTGTGTGTGTTGTGTGAGTGCAGTTTTGTTTTCAGCTTCTAAATGTTTACTATCATTTTCATGTCATGTCGAATTCTATCTTTTAGATATTGTCTTGTTTGGCCCACGTACACCTTGTCACAATCCTGGCAGGGAATTTTATATACCAGACTAGACTGCATAGTGATAGGGGTTTTGTCTCTTGTGTTGGAGAAAATTTTTTTGTTGTTATCAAGGATATTATAGAATGATGTTGTGCAACCAAACTCTTTGAATATGTTGTGCAGTCTGTAGGATAATCCAGGGAAAAACGCGAGCTTGAAATACTTCAGCTTGGTAGTCACCTTAGGTTCTGAGCTAATGTTTGTTGTGTTAGTCATTGTGTTGACATTCCTACTATTTCTGGCAAAAGAAACACGATCCTGTTTAATCTTGTAGTTATTTATCGCTTTTCTGATATAGTAGGGGGGTAGTTGTTTATCAAAAGTATATTAGTTATTTTTATAATGTTCTTCTTCTCAAACGTTTTGTGACTTAGTGCTAGAGCTCTGTGAATTGAATTGGTAGCTACATTTTTCTTTTTTTTTTTTGTTGGAAGCTGTGATTAGAAAGGAAATTAAGGCATCTGCCAGAATTAGATGGTTTTGCATACCAATCGGTGATCATTTTGTCGTTTTCTCTTATCACCATAACATCAAGACAAGGTAGATTTATTTACTGAGTCCAAATTCCTGCGATAGATCGTTCAATACTAACATTCACGATCTGATATAATATAATATAATATAATAAGTGTTTCATCTGTAGATGTAGAAACAGCGATATTTTGTTTTTGCCTTGCGATCAACTGTTATTTTCGGTTCCTATGGCCGAAAAATTCCACGTTCAATTATTTCGAGGAACGAAAATAAGTGTTGCTATTACAAATTTAGACCGTCATATTTGAGGTAGCCATTATGCATCTGTAGATGGAATGCAATCGATTCAATTGTTGCTTTCGTCATTTAGATGGCATAGTGATGAAATGATATTTGTAAGTAAGGTGTATATTTTCTCTTCAAGGAGGTTGACACTGTATGGATAGATTTCCCCTGAAAAAAATCGTCCTGCAAAGCAGGCGGGTACGGCAAGTATCAGATGAAGTGATTTTAAAGCCGTTGCGTCTAAATATTAGACCTAGCAGGTTCCTTTTGGAAGTACCCAACGCGCCAGTCGTCAATAAAACGGAATACCTCAATATATTGTTAATGATTAATTAGAGTTTATTGATAAATAATTTATTAAAACGTTATTATTTTTCAGAAAAAAGATCATGGTGAAAGACAACGGGAGTGCTTACTGCAGTTATTAATTGGGTCTTTTTTGAGCAATGCTGATAGAAGTATGCAGACATCTGTTCTTAATCCAAATTCTTATGTTAGTAAAGGTTCTTTTTATAGCATTTTTCAATACAAGAAGACAGGTGAATCTTTGTCTTGTACATATATCTCAACACAAGATTCTTGAGGTCAAAAAAAACACTTTTTGTTCACCTTTTGACAGAAGGTAGAACTCATCAAAATAAGTCGTTTCACCAAAAATTGTCTATATAAAATATCCAAGATGGCTTAGATACAACCCCTAGAAGTTCGACAAAATTTTCATTGAATTTCAAGTACGGGACTGTGGAAGGTGACTCCAGCATCGCAAAAACGAAACAAAACAAACATATAGCTGGACAATAAATGGTTCAGTACCAAGTTCATCGGATTGGATGCATCAACAGGTCACTTTTGAGAGAATCATAATTGTTGTATCTTGTAATTTAGGGTGAAAAAAAAAATGTAGAAAATCGAGGCAGTTTTTGGGAAGTGCCTATGTTAGTTATGTTGAGAAAGTGCTATGATGTTTCCTCATTATATCACATTTTGAAGACAATTGTTGGAATGTTCGAACAAGAAGATTGTGATGCCCATTGTGGAAAAATTCGTGAATAATTAGACGAATTTTATTGATGAGATTTTGAAGTCTTATTCTATTTTTTACACTTGTGTCCTAGGTCTCTTCTGTCAGTTGGTATCGAAATAAGCCATTTCATAAAATTGTGTAAGTTACTGAAGAATAATGAATAATGAGAACAATTCGGCAATTCTAAGTTTCCATTAAGGAATACTATTATTCTCCAAAATGGTCATAAATCATGAGTGAGCGTAATCTTTTAAGAGTTCTCCGAATTGCTGGTATTTTTATGGTGTATTATTCACTGGTCATAATGAAGATACTGGAAGATATGGGTTGAATTTTGTTGTTCGGAGAAGATTCATCACAGCAATGAAATACTTTACTCCGGAAATAATTCCATTCGATGGAATTGTTGTGAGATATAGGGAAATAATTTTTTTTTTTTTGGATTTTCAGCAGCAAATATCTTTTCAACCGAGCCGAATTGGAAAAAAAAGAAAAGTGTTTCTTATCACCTCAGGAATCTTCTGTTGAAATATACGTGTAAGTCAAAGGAGTATATATACCGGGTGTCCCAGAGCTTTTAGGCCAGCAAATATCTCAGTTACCTGCGGAAAAAAAAATTGAAAAAAATACTTGTCGTAGGAGACCATACGCTCTTTCATGCAGCATAGCAAAATCCACCCCCTGACAAACAACCCCC
Source organism: Coccinella septempunctata (assembly GCF_907165205.1). Lineage (NCBI taxonomy): Eukaryota > Metazoa > Arthropoda > Insecta > Coleoptera > Coccinellidae > Coccinella > Coccinella septempunctata. The sequence goes on along the minus strand of NC_058190.1, from coordinate 2,370,625 downwards.
GACAAACCACCCCTAACTTTTGTTTTTCAAATGGCACCCCCATGTTTGTTGTGCTTCAACTTACAGTTTTTTTCATTTCTCATTCAATGATGTATCATGGTAGCTAGAATGGCATGCAGAATTATGGAAAATAAAAATACAAATGAAATACGAATTTATACGCTCAGCTGTATTGTTACTGCAACATTATACTAAAGAAAATGTTTTATAACATAAATTATAATAAACAAAAAGTTCTAACATTTTATTGACTCTTTTTTTTCAACATCCACTTTTTCTTGTCTCTACAATGTGGACTAATTCGATCAGTCCAATTAACAGTACCCACTAACGAATTCAATTTTATCGAGTGACTATCTTTACATACATATTATGATATATCATTGATTGAGAATTAAAAAGAGCTGTCAGTTGAAGCCAAACAAACATGGGGGTGCCATTTGAAAAACAAAAGTTAGGGGTGGTTTCTCGGGGGTTGTTTGTCAGGGGGTGGATTTTGCTATGCTGCATGAAAGAGCGTATGGTCTCCTACGACAAGTATTTTTTTCAATTTTTTTTTTCCGCAGGTAACTGAGATATCTGCTGGCCTAAAAGCTCTGGGACACCCGGTATAGGGTGAAGGTGAAGGTATAGGTAGAAAAATTAATTTTTCATTTTAAATTACTCAAACTCGTGAAACTGAGGAGAGTTTATGAAAAACTCCTCAATTTTACATTAAAACTTCCGTAATTCAAAATGAAAATTGACCACTCCGAGCATTTTTCTACAAAATAGTGAAAATATGAATTTTGTGTTTTACTTTCAACTCACTCTGTATACCACAATTCATGATATGGAACTGCATATTGTATTGCATGATAAGAATATTACGACAGTTCAATAAAATGAAATCAATGGTACCTAAATCAATTTTTTTTGCAGGATATATTGAATCAAACCTTGAGTGAAAGGTTAGAATTTTTCGAAGAAATTTTGAAAGTACGTGGTACTAGAAATGAAGTTAATGATAATGATAATGAACAGGTTTCATGCAGTTCTCCCAAGATGCCTCATTTTATTAGAAAAATCGGGAATTTGACTCCGGAAAATCTCAAGCAGTTCTTGAATGATCAGTCTAGACGATTTCCTGAAGAATTGAATCTTAAGGAAGAACCAGAAGATAATTCAACTCTAAAAAAAATTACACATGCTTTTACACATCCAGATGTTATAGATTTGATTTTGAATAAAATACTAGAAAAGTAAAATGATTCACTAATTTTTTTTTTATAATCAATTTTGAAGTAGAATGGGAAATAATTCTGTATAAAATGGCAACGAAGAAATTTCATAGTAATACACATTAGTAATTGCGGTATATACAGGGTTTCCCTCGGCAGGTAGCCTCTATTATAAATAGACGTTTATGGCGAACGGATAATAGGATTGCTCTGAAAATTTGGGTACTGGGGTTAAATGCTTCTGATCTATCTGACTAAAATATTTTCAATGTTGCCACGTTGCCGCTTATACGAAAAAATACTACCAACTTCGTCATTTCAGATGGGACACCTTTATATTTATTATAACTTTTTTCGCTTTTCTATTCCCAATATTGTACCGTACTTCCTTATATCACTATTCCTTTTACTTACGGATATATTAACGGTTTAAAAAAAAATGCCAAAAACATGGGTCCAATGAAATAGAGCATAGAAAAGACATTTCAAATTTTGAAAATAAGTCTCTAAGATCCAGAGGATGAGTTTCGTATAGAAAAAAACTTGGTTTTTGATATACAAGGAGTTCCAAAATTCTTCGGAAAAAAGTTGAGAAAAGAAAAACTTGCAGTCATGTTTATCTTGAAGCGGGATTTCAAAATGTCATGGTAATAATTCGTAAAATAAACAATAATATTATGAGCAATTTTCGAAAATCATAAACAAGTATTATTTCCTATTTTTCGTTATAAATCTAGAACAAGACACGTCCTTAATGGAGAATTTTGCTCAAAGGTAGAATTCTGTTGTCAATATAAACGGAATTTCTATCTGGTATAGTTTGGAATATAGTAGTATATATAGTGGAATTAGTATCAAAATTAATTTTTTATATGGTATATTTTTGGTACAAAAAATAAAAAATACTGTATATATAATCAAGGTTTAACTGAGTAAATCATATCGATATCATTTGAATTAATGTAAATGATATATCCTTGCATTATTTCGGCAAACTTTCAATTTTTTTCTCAATATGAACATAGCTATAAACTATAGGAAGATTTATCTTATATTTTGTCTTTTTTGCTTTCATGAATCGTTAATCAAACTTATGACAAAAAATTGCACCCTAATGACAAATTTTGTATGTGATCTAAAATTTCATGAAAGTATTGAAAAAAAATTACACAACTTTTTTCAAAATATTAATATATAAGCTTTTCGGTTTAAGAAATTAAGAACTATATAGTATTTAAGATTTTAACAAATGAAATTAAACCGAAATCATTGAAATGATTATTTTTTTTCTTCCATTCGCACTCTAACAAGAAATTTTGTGGCTATATTTCATTCTATGCAATTTTCACGAAAGAAGTTGAATAATACCTAAAATAATTATTCGTCACAAAAATCAGACAATCAAATTCTCTCAGTATTTATTTAATTCTTCTCAGTATCAAAATTACCTTTTTGATACAAAGTTGTGGTTATTAAGATTTCAACAAATCAACCTGGGTCATTGAAATGCAATTTTTTTGCAAACTATTGCATTAGCAAAATAAAATCGGAAGACTAGTCTTCCGAAATATAAAATAGCTAGTTCATATTTTAGAATTGTTTCAATAAATCGTCAGTCATAAAAAGCCACATATTTGAACAGCAATCCAAAATTTCATATAAGTATGTAAAAGAAATGCATATTTTTTATTAATTTCAGTCAGACATCTTCTCAAAAGAAGTTTTAATACAATTATTCGTTGATAAAATGAGAAGAATGAATAAGTATTACCAAAATAACATTTCTGATACAAAAACTAAAGTACTTATTGAGACTTCAACAAAGCAAAATCATTGAAATGCAAATGATTGTATTCTTGCATTTTTATGAAAGTATTGCAATATATCAACATAAAATAGGATGAATTATCTAATATTGTGGAATTGCGTTTCCATGAGCAGTTAATCAAATAGGTGACAAATTCTTAACAAGTATAAAATGTTGTAATCTAAAACCTTATATGCTTAAAAAAATGCATATATTTTCAATGCATTCATTCAGTAGGTGATTTTCACACTAGGAGTTGATTGATACAATTACTTGTCACAAAAAGATCAAGCAATTAATTCTCTGCAGTTTTTAATGGAGTTCTTGCGCTCTTCGGTATCAAAATCATGTTTTTTTGGAACAAAAACTACTGTAATTAAGTTTTTAGTTAACTAAGCAAATTATATCTAAATCATTGAAATGTATAAATGATTGTTTCTAGTATTTTTTTGCAAAATATTGCAATGTCAATATTAAATTGGAATATTCATTTCATATTTTGGAATTATACTTTCATGAATTGTCAATCAAACATATGCCAGAAATTTGCACTCGAAAAAGAAATTTTGTAACTTCAGAAATGCGTGAATACCTGAATAATATTGGAAGTATAAATACTTTCACCAACCTTTTATTAAGAATTCTCTTAAACCCACCGCTTCTCTTGCGTAGTATCTATTACATTTTATAAAAAGCTAGTATAAAGATATAATTAGGAAGATTCAAGAAAGAAAGTGGGTAGAAAGCCCAGAAACCTCACTTCAAAAATTAAATCGAAAAGTAACAAATTAATAAATCAACAAAGATGATATTAATAACAAAAAATTCAACATTTAACAAAAACCCTCACGATGAAGAAAACTGAAATCAAACCCCAATTATTGATTCGCGAAACCTTCCTGAAAAAAAATGCCCGGCATGCCTGTATCCTTCTTAGACCTACTACCTTATCAAGATCATAGTCCAAATCAGGATGATGGTACATATGGATCGTGCGAATTCTATAACGTCTCCTCGAAGTAGCCTTCACGTGACACTGCGATCACGGGTAGATTTTATTTCTTGCCTAAATTTGTATTTATCAAACCCGTGTGTATCTATTTCGCGAAATATTCGTTATTCAAAAACTATGCTATAAAGATTATTTTTCATCAGGAATAAATGCTGTAGATAAGTGTCATATTCATTCAATTATCTTTTAATTACATGCTAGTCAAAAGCCCCCTTCAAATGGAACATTATTAATTAATTTCATCCCTGTAATTACAAATAAGTTCAAAAATGCAGAAATTTGAATGATTTTTGAATTCTGGAAGCTTAGCCAGTAATAGTGTCTGGCAAGTCAAGTTGTTAACGCCCCCCCTGAAATATTGAGCCTTCCATGGGGAGGGGGTGAGATCGAATGACTGGGGTTGTACCGCCCCCTTCTTATTATTTCTTTAAATATAGAAACGCAAAGAAAAATGTGAAAGAAATAGTGCAGCCTTCGAACAGTTTGAAACTTCTGAAACTTCACAGTCGTTACGCAGTAAGTTGACTACATATTTTTATTCGAATTTTATGGTACTGAATTTTATAATTAGGGGTGAATTTATACGGCAAATATAATGAAATAAGTATTAAAATATATTCGTTTGAATAGAGTTTCTGTTTTTTGTATTTCTGTGTAACACTTTTGAACTCTTTTTAATCGTTTTTATATTGTTTGAAAGTTAAAAGGTACTAGGATTTCATGTTTCATTCAAAATTTATAATAATTATGTAATAAGGCAATAGTGTTCGTTCATTTTTATTTTATTTCAATTGCTGAATAAACTCAACTTGATTTTTTCCGGGATATCTGATATCAGAACTTAACAATTTTTCTAATATTTTTTCTTTACTTTTCATATTGTTTGCCATTATTTTCCTTCTGTATTTATTCAGAAATGATCACGAAGTACTAATAATTTGAATTTTCAGCAAGATCATCACCATGAATGTTTCAAGACAACGCACATTCAAGAAATGGCAAGTTATTGATGAATACATCCCTGAAAATGGGAAACCTACATCCAAAAGTATGCAGAAAATACTGCCAGATGATCTGAAGAATAATTCATCGATTATTGGTAAAGAAACAAGTGCCCGCAAATTCAGTAGATGGTCAGTGGTTGATAAATATACCCCTGAATATGAAAAACCTACACCAAAAGATGTGAAGAATCCAAGGGATAATTCACCAGTTTCTGGTGATGGTAAAGAAATAGTTCCATTGCTGCCAAAAGAAGAAGTAATTGAAAAGAAGAATGATACAGTTTCACTGGAGAAAATACAACCAGAAAATTCGAAGATTGTCACTAAAGACACAAGAGGACGCAAATTCAATAGATGGTCAGTAGTTGATAAATACAACCCTGAACATGGAAAACCTACACCAAAAGATGTGAAGAATCCAAGGGATAATTCACCAGTTCCTGGTAAAAGTGAAAAAATAGTTCCATTGGTGCCAAAAGAAGAAGTAAATGAAAAGAAGAATGAAACAGTTTCACTGGAGAAAATACAACCAGACAATCCGAAGACTAATTCATCGATTGCCACTAAAGAAACAAGAGGACGCAAATTCAGTAGATGGTCAGTGATTGATAAATACACCCCTGAACATAGGAAACCTACAACAAAAGATGTGGAGATAGTTCCATTGGTGCAAGAAAAAGAAGAAGAGGTTATAAATGATGAGAAGAAAGATGCAGTTTCACAGAGCTACGTTGAGAGAATGAAACTCAAGAAGATTTCTGATGGGAAACTGAGAAAAATGGGTCATGTTGATGATTGTGAGGATCTAAGAAAGAGAGTTATAGTGAAAAATACATTAAAGCTTTTAACGGAAAAGCCTATTTGTTTCTCAGAATTATTCAGATAACATATTTTTTATTGTATGTATAATATATATAATGTATATATATTATTGTTATTATTGTATGTATTAAAAATTAAAAATGTATATAAAGTTGTAAAGACACCATATTTATGAAATAAAAAAATTTAACTGATAAACAAAATTGTATTTTTTGCTTTCCCAGTAACCATTGATTTATCCCAGTAATAGCTGAAACATTCCACTTGCAACATGAAACATTTCATTCACAAGGTCAGAGATGTTTCAGAAATATCTATGTCATTCTTAATGTCCCACGACAGTGATGTTTCTATAGAAACATATCTCAGAAAACGCATCAGTGAAGCATTCATATATGTTATTTTCGACGTTAATTTCATCTCACAACATCACTTAACATATCATTGAAATGTCTTAGGAATATTTTTCACTGATATCTAAAACTTCAAACAGATTATAATTTTTTCACAAAAACAATAAATGAAATGATAAAAGTATATAAGAACAAAATATCATATGATATAAAAACTATTTTATATGAAAATATAATGGCAGAATAGTAATAAATGAAAATATATAATATAATATAACACAAACAAAATATACGTTGTGGAATAAAAAACATATGTGACTGTGTCTGTGTGAAACAAAATAAATAAACGAAATGATGTAAAATGAAAATATATTATAAATATAAGAACAAAAATATATGAAATGAAGATGATTTAATATAAAAATATATTATGATTGCAAAATAGTAATAAAAAAAATTTAATAGAAACATAATATGAAATTATAACGATATTTAATTGATTCCTATTTCCACGAATCTCAGTTTCCACTTGATGGTTCAGAGTTACGAGTTGATTTTTTTTCCATATAGGTATTTGAAAACTATTGATCCAATTGAATTGAAACTCAGTAAGGAAGACTTATTGCCACCATAATCCCTTTTTTTAAATACATAATTATTAATTTCACTTTTTTTTCTAGGAACTTGTGTAGTTCTTTCGATAATCACAAATAAAAAACAAGATTTTTTTTGTACGGAAGTTTAATGTTGCATGGTGTTGCGGCTAAGGTGTTAGAGAAGAACACTAAATATTAGTATTGCCAAAAAAATTAGTCGAATCAAAAATGAAAATTGACGGATTTCAGCATTTTCATTTTGAGTCATTATTTGAAGAAATATAAATTTTATTCCAGACTCTTATGCCCAGCCCTGTATGTACCTATTCAAAATGAGTATGACTCAACTACCTGGGGTAAGTAAACATTGTATTTATGAAATTGAATTCATTTCAAACTTGGCTGACTAAATAAGAAAATAACTAATAATACAAAGAAGGTACACAGATTCTGAGAAACTCAAATTCAGAACAATTTCTTTCTTAGGACGGTTTACCTTTGCCAATTGAAAAACCATTATTATAATTAGTTATTGATTACCTACCGAGTACAATAAAGTTAAATACGCCATATAATATACTGTCTCTATTATTCCTCAATGACCTTTTTGTGCGTACCTGGAAGGGTATATTTTGTTATCGTTGACCGTTGACTATTTACTTCTTTGTAAATTATCCTCCCTTCATGGAATCATCAAATATTTCTTTTCTCTTAATTACTGGAAGTTTCTTTTATTGAGAAAGGGAAAAGACAAGTCTGTATTTGGGACAAATAATAAATTACTATATAATATTACAAAAATTTTTTTCGTAGAAGTCCGCCATAATGTTTCTATTATTCCTCAACAACTCTTTCCTTGCGTATCTGAGAAGATGTCTAAAAACAATCATTTTCTTATCATCGACTTTCGAAAGGCCTTCTTTGTGGAGAGTGAAATGAAAAAGGCATCTGGCGATAATAAATCGGATACAAATTAAGGTGTGCTTTCATTTCACATTGTGAATCGATATTTGTTCTCGAAAATCTGTAAGTGGAATGATAAATAATGATTCATCTATCTGGTGTTCCAAATTTCATTTGTGTGAACTATTTTCATCTTCATAGAAAAAAGTTATAGAATATTTTACTCTCAGATGGTTGTTGAGTTTTTGTACTCGGCTTTTAGGAGCCGAATTGTATACAGGCTGGTCCAACGAAAATTTGACACCTCTATTTAACGACTTTGATTTCAAACGTATTTAGTTATGTTGCTACAATTTGACGCTACTGATTCAGTTGGAAACAAAAAGAGGGTGCATGAAAGAGACGAAGCGAGGGACTTGACTGTCTTGGGTCATGTAACAATTGATACGATTTTCAGTACTAGGAAAATGTCCGATGTATTTAGTGTTTCACCCACAAAAATCATGAGAATCCTTGAACAACATAAATTACATCCTTTTCTTATAAGATACGATTAGTTCAGGAACTGAATGATGATGATCCCGATCGCCGATTCCAATAATTCTGTGAAGTAGTCAGTGAAACCGTAATCAAAACAACATTTCGATATCTGTTTTTCGAGAATCTCGATGACTTATTATTGTATCTGTCTTATTATAAAAACCAGGTTGTCCTAATACTGTCCTAGGGTATGGAGAGCATAGAAGTTGTTGAATAGTATGGAGAAAACAAAACAGTTCATGGTTAAATAGAGAATTGTACTCCAGAGTGAACTTGAGAATGAAATGTGAAAAAAAAAATTCAATTTTCTCGTGAACTGCGTTCGATATAAGAAAGTTTGGTATGAAAATATTGGTTTTAGAATACGCTGAATCTATTCCAAGCAGTTTCGGGAGCATATCTCCCTTCGTTTAGATTTTCATCTCCGAAATGGCATTTTTCAAAAATTGCAAATTTCATTCTGCGATATCTTCTTTTATATTCGTCTGATCAAATTGGGATTTCCGGTTATATAATCAGCGTTGTCTAGGCTTCCACCCTGGTAAAAAAAACTCGATTTCGCAAATATCGATTTTTTGTTTCAAAATGAGCAAGGGGTTAGATCCCCTAAAATTACCTATTTGCACCCCTGTCTAAAAATCAGGTTTTCCTATTACTGTCTTAGGATATGGAATGCATAAAGGTTGTTTTGTAGATTCCAAAAAACCAAACAGTTCATGATTCAATGGAGAATTTCGCTCTAGATAGAGAGCCTTCCTGAGTAAAATTGAAAATGAGAAGTGGAAAAACAAAAAATTCGATTTTTTCGCAAACATCGATAGATATATGTAGGTACGAAACTTTGGTATGAAAATATAGTTTTTCGAATACCCTGAAGTTTGGGAGAACAGTTTTTACTTTCATCTATCACCGATGCATAAAGTGTATTCTGTCCGTTTCCTAGAGGTGGCACCTCTTGTAATTTGAATAAATCATTATTCGCTGATTTATCAAACATTCAAATCACTTGTGATTCATGAGCCATTATTCAAGGGTCAAGAGTTCTTTTCCTAATCACAAAATCGCTAAAATTTACTTGGAATTGAATTAAAAATATCGATTTCATAGCTGTGAAGTTCAAAAAACGAGAGAAAATAAAATTCCACAAAATGTGTTCAAAGTGGCCAGAACTCTCTGATACATTATCTACACCTCTTTATGAATAATTTTTTCATTCCGCTTGTATGTCATATTTCAGTTGCTGAAAATTTTAAAAACAAAAGATTTACATAAAACTAAGCCTCTACTCATTGAAATACGAATTTATTTTGAATTAAATACTGGAAATACAGTGAGTTATACCGTTTCGGTATCTTAATAAAGCAGGCACGTTTTCTCTTACTTTGACGATCAGGATTTTTTTTTACACCATGTCAGGTTAAAATTATAATAAAAATGAACAAAACAAGAAATTTCAGGCAGATCTTTGTTAAAAAAAACATATGTAACCCAAAAATCATAAATTACATAATTGATGCAATAAACTTTATTTACAGACCAATATTTTGAAGTTTATTTCATTCATTTTACTCCGTACAAATATTTCGAAAATTAACCTTATACATATGAATCCAATCTTCAGAATGTGAAGAGTGGAGAGAAGCTTCATTAATCGAACTCAGCTCCTATAGTTATGCTTACTTCTCCTGGGAGAATATTGGTCTCATGGTACCATTTATTTGTATCCAACACAACTGGAAAAAGTTCTGTTTTAATTTTGATTATGGCTCGGAATTTTATTTCATTATATTTTTATTCCATTATTTATTGATATCGTTTTCAATCCATATTACATGCAAATGTGAATCGTTCTCCTACAACTGAAAGTACAGCAGAAAATTAACAGGGGCTGGCCTCTTATTAACCCATATTATACTTCTTAAAGAGTAAGTGAGATTGAAAATTGAGCCTTCATTGTACCCAGCCCAAGTATGAATGCGTCTTGACGCCAATGGTGAAAAAAATACGAAATTAGGTCTGGTTAGTTGCAATGAAATTGAATAACACAGGGTATCAAAATAAGTCGTTTAGCCAGAAATTGTTTGTATAAAATATCCAAATCCAAGATAGCTGAGATACAACCCCTAGAAATTCGACAAAATTTCATTCAAGTACGGGACTGTGGAAGGTGACTCCGGCATCGCAAAAACGAAACAAAGCATAAACATATGGCTGGACAATGAATGGTTCAGTACCAAGTTTATCGGATTAGATGTATCAAGTCACTTTTGAAAGAATCATAGGTAATTGTTGTATTGTGCAATTTAGGGTGGAAAAAAAATGTAGAAAATCGAGGCAGTTTCTTGAAAGTTCTCATGTCAGTTATGTTGGAAAAGTGCTATGATGTTACGCCATTTCATCCCATTTTTAAGACGATTGTTGGAATGTTCGAACAAGAAGATTGTGATGCCCATTGTGAAAAAATTCGTGAATAATTTAGACGAATTTTATTGATGAGATTTTGAAGTATTATTCTATATTTCACACTTGTGTCCTAAGTCTCTTCTGTTAGCTAATATCGAGATGAGCTTCATTTTGACCAGTTCAGCCTTCTGTTGAAAAGAAACCTCACCTTTAAATATACTCTGTATAAAGAAGTAATAAAACATTCAATTATTAGGTGTAATTTTTTAAATTTGTTGGTATAAGATCCTGCCTCACTTGGCTCATAGGCAAGAATTGGATTCACATATTTTATACTCACTGATATCTCCAGGTTCCACTAAAATAACGTGGGATTTACATTTAAGAGTACATTCTGGTGGTGGGGCTAAAAACCATTCCTTTCGTCCTCTTATTTGTGCTTGCCAAGATGGATAAACCACATTATCTACCTGAAATTCATCAATATTAAATATATATTTTGCGAAAATACCATTTGAACCGTGAAAGTAGTAGGTCTGCGAATATTTTAGCGAGAAAGTTCATTGTCAAAATCCCGGGCATGCCAATTTTCAGCACAAAATTGTTATAAGTTCTCCATACACGCTATCATGAAAAAAAATTGTTTTCAAAGTATTTCTCGTTTACGATTGAATTCAATGGTAATTTCCGGTAGGTTCATAGATACTATGATGTATGCACTTTCAGTGGTGGGGAAAGCGTCTGCAGGTTCTCAAAGATGTAAAAAAATCGTCCGGTGTACATACTCGAGCGTGTCAGATTAAGATACTGTATATTCCCTACTTGTCTGTCTCTGATAACAAATTCATATTTATCTGACAGTTTGCCTAGTGGGGCTGGCCGTACAGAAGAATTGAAAATGGTAAGCAAAAAAGATTTTTAGAGGATATGTTAATTGGACCCAAAGAAAGCTACTTTTCAAGAGACTGACAATTTGGAAGTGACGCAAAAGATCACAGCGGTCCTTTGAAAATGCAATAAAAATTGTTACTTGTAGGTACATACTCGAGCGTCTCAGATTTTATACAGATGGTTAATCTCGGTGTTGCAGAAGTGTTGGCCCATTACTCTGATATAATCAAGGTGGGTTTTTTTAATCTGACAGTTTGAGGATAATAAAAAGGCATTTTTTTTAATATTCAGCTTCCTGTACCTCCAATCGTTTCTGTATTCATAATGAAAGTAGTAGATAATGGAATTCTAAACAACTTTTGTCTGAAGCAATTTTTCATACTCTCAACCGTTTTCGAGTTAGAGGGCGATAAAGGCGAGGAGCTTAGCCACACATGCCAAAGGTCAAGGTCAATGTAGAAAGAAACCCAGTCTAATGTACATTGTACATTCATCGCCATATATTATTAAAAACAGATTGGACACATTTCTTCGACAATAGACGGACTTTGGTGTTGATATTTTTTTTTATTTGTGACCCTCACAGTGCAGTAGTATGTTTTGTTTGTTTTTTTTATATAATTTCTCTCATTTCACATCAACAAAAATCATAATATATCTCAAAAACGTTCAAACGTAGAAAAAATTGCTTTGGACAAAATTTTTAGAAAAAGGTTATGCCCTACAACTTTTCTAATGAATACGAAAAGGATTTGAAGCCCGGGAGAGAAGATAATTTAAAAAAACTGATTTTTTGACCCTTATGGCCAATTTTAATTTTTTCGGCTTGCTGAAACTGTCAGATTATATTTTTTCCATTATTCTCGAATCATTAACATCAAAATAAAATAAAATCCACCGCGCTCGAGAATGTACACGTGACGTTTTTTTGGAAGTTTGGTACCCTCTCACACATTTTCGTCACGCTTAAATTGTCAGATTAAGAGAATGTAAACTTTTCAACATGTAATTACCCACATACGAGCATATATTGAAAAAGTCTTAGCCTACTATAGAACCAAGCAAAATTTCAATGTCAAAATATTTTATTACTCAACATATTCTCCTCTTAGTTGGATACATTCATCACAGCGAACCTGCAACGTCTCTAGACCTTTCAAAAAAAAGCATCTTTTTGCTCTGCAAACCAGAGACCTCCACAGTTTTTATAACCTCCTCGTTGAAAGAAAATTTACGACCTTTTAAACTTTTTTTCAGTTGAGGAAAGAGATGATAATCAGATGGAGCCAAATCTGGTGAATAAGGGGGGTGTTCTAGTAATTCAAATCCTAAATCACGAATTTTTTGCATGGCAACATGAGATTTGTGTGCAGGAGCGTTGTCCTGCTAAAACAAAACACCTTTGGATAGCTTTCCGCGTCTTCTCTCTTCAATTTTTTCCCGTAGAGTGGTCAGTAATGTCGAATAATTATCTCCGGTTATTGTTCTACCCTTATGCAAAAAATCATTCATGATTACTCCATGGCAATCCTGAAAAACTGAAGCAAGAACTTTTCCAGCAGATTTTTGGACACGAAACTTCTTAGGTCTTGGAGAAGTGTCGCCATTCTATCGATTGTTGCTTTGTTTCTGGATCGTCTCATCCATAGTAACAATTCGGTTTAAGAAGTCTACATCGTTTCCAAATCTAGCACAGATCGAACGCGATGCTTCTACCCTTGCACGCTTTTGGTCAACATTCAAACATTTGGGGATCCATTTTGCAGCAATTTTTCTCATGTCCAAATTGACGTGAACTATATGATGAACCGCGTTCGTATGAAATATTCTATGCTGCAGATATCCGTTTTAGCCCAATTCGACGGTCTGATAAAATAATGTCATGAACTGCTTCGATATTTTCGGGGTCTGACACAGAAACTGGCCTTCCCGATCGGTCATCATCTTCAATGGAAAATTTACCTCTTTTGAAGCTTGCACTCCAATTTTTCACGGTCGCATACGAAGGACATTGATGACCAAGGGTATTAAGCATATCTTCGTAAATTTGCTTACTTCTTAACACTGACACTTCTGATGAGTTATTGTTCGTTGCTGTTTAACGCAATATTTTTTTATGCATGGAACTGGAACAGGCTAACTAGATATCAATACATCCTCGTACTTTGTATTCTCATATTCATTCATCTTGCTCGATATACAGATTAGATCTCAAGCCTGCTGCACTTCTCGAAACCAACGATTGGTGGTTTCCTTCATTAGTACTCTCATTTTGTACCTCTCATAATTTTTATCTTCCATTTGATGATGGCTCGATACTCCAATTTTTCTTCTTTCATTTAATTTATTGCGTAACTCTGGTTCATTTTTTGACTTCAAACATCTCATTGACATTCTAATGAGTTACTGTTCGTTGTTATGGCAATATTTTTTTTATTCATGGAACTGGTCTAGGCTAACTAGATATCAATACATCCTCGTAAATCTTAATCTGGCTCTGGCACGCTCGAGTATGTAAAATGATCGTTTTTTCTTTACTATTCTGACAGGCTGTCCTAGACAATTCCCCCTATATAGAGGTCTAATTTTTGATAGAGGTTTATATTAATATGACACGCTCGAGTTAATCTCAAATTTCCCTCTTGGGCTCTCCAACTATGGCCGGCTATTTTGAACTGATATTTTTCCTAGATCAGAAATCCTTCAAATATTCTGAATGAAAAGAAAACGTTGTATGAAATCAAGGATTATAAACCATAATCTATAATTCTTGGTGAGAAGTCACTCCATCCCTCCTTGCATAGAGCTTATTATTCCCTTCGGCATTCTATTATAAGGGAAAAAGTTAACAGACTGCAGCATTGATATCAGACATACGGTATTGACCGTGGTGGAATAGTCGTTCTTGAAACAGGACTGCCGGGAGTAAACATCACTACGGTATATAAATCGGGTTAATTCGATTTGATTCATTGATTTTTTTCGCTCATGATTTTCTTAATTGATTTGGTGGTAAAAGATGAATACGCCGAAAAGGCAGATCGCTGGTCTAGAATACTCACGTGGAGGGGTGCCCCTTTCCCAGGTGTTCCCATGAAGATCCAGCTCAAATTGATGGTTTCGGAATTATTAGACAGAAAATAGGGCTTCGTGTAGAAATTCCTCAAAATATCGCCACCCCTCTTGAAGCAATTGCTCCAACCAATATACCACGGCATCTGACCTTGCTTCATTTTGGCTCTATCAGGACTCATATTCAAGGCTTCCGTCAGTGACTTAAATTCCGTCTTGTAGGGGAAGAACTGACACGTCGGGTCGTCATCATCGCCTATTGGGCCGTATAAATCTTTGAAAAATTCGAAATCGAACGCTTGCATTGCCTTCCAAGTCTTCGTGGCGTCCTTCACCAATACAGGTCTTGAATTTCGGACGTATCTCCATTCGAAGTGTTCCGATGACACGTTATTTATTTTTTCGATCTCGTCAACATCTTCGCATATTTCACAGCTTTCTACAGGTCGGAAGAGTTCGGTGAAGGAAGATGAAGGCTCGATAAGACACTGGAAATAAGCTGAATTTAGTTCAGAGGATTATGGATATATGAGTATACAGCGCGAGTCTTTGATTTGTACATATACACTGCGCAAAAAAATTAACGCACATTATGGAAATCTCAAATTTATTCTACAACTGAAGGTGTTCTCAATGATAATTATTTTTATCAGAATTATGTATGCATATGTTACCACTTTCAACGGTTTTCTTCAATACAGATGTTTTTTCCCAGCAGGAATAAAAAAAGATGATATTATCAGATTTTGAATGTATTGGCTCCATTCTAAAATCAGTTGTTCTCGATCAATTCTAGTGATCAATAGTTTTTCTTTTCTACACTCGATCGCTATGCAACGCGAAACACGCAATTCGACCCAAGAGGAA
Organism: Coccinella septempunctata; assembly: GCF_907165205.1. NCBI lineage: Eukaryota > Metazoa > Arthropoda > Insecta > Coleoptera > Coccinellidae > Coccinella > Coccinella septempunctata. The sequence goes on along the minus strand of NC_058190.1, from coordinate 2,355,135 downwards.
TGTGGCAAAACGGTATATTTTTGCGAGAAGAAGGGTGGACATACACAAGAATTGCAGAAAGGATTGGAGTTTCCCATACAAATGTGTCAAGAATGTTGCAGCGATTCAGGGAGACAGGTATGAATGTCCGAAGACAGAGAAGACCACGGGTAACAACTGCCATTCAAGAACGTTACTTGAGAGTTTCTTCGTTGAGACAACGGTTTGCAACCGCTCGCTTCCTTCAAATTCAGCTTGAGCAATCTCATGAGATGCAAATTAGCACTCAGACAATAAGAAATCGCCTCAGAGAATATGATTTAAGGCCTCGTGTCGCGGTAAGAGGCCCAGCTCTTACCCCAGCCCATCGAAGGGCGCGTTTGGATTTTGCGAGAGAGCATATCCATTGGGAAGAGGCCGATTGGGAAAGAGTTCTCTTCACAGATGAGTCTAGATTCTGCCTCTACCATTGTGATCGACGTTCCCTTGTATACAGACGTCCACATGAATGATATGCTCAGTGCAATTTCCTCAATACTACTGGTTTCGGGGGAGGATCGATTATGGTATGGGGTGAAATATCTTTAACTGCTCGCACAGACCTAGTGGTCGTTGATAATGGAGCTATGAATGCTGATAAGTATATAAGGAACATTCTTGAAGAGCATGTAGTTCCATTTGCCCCATACATTGGTGAAAATTAAATTTTTATGGACGATAATGCCAGACCCCATCGTGCGCATCGTTCAGGAGTAACTTGGAGAGGTTGAAGTCTCTCGAATTGAATGGCCAGCAAGAAGTCCAGATCTCAATCCGATTGAGCAGGTTTGGGACAACCTCAATAGAAGGCTGAGAAGTTCAGAAAATCATCCAGCTACTCTCAATGACTTAGGAATCCAACTAGGAGAAATCTGGGAAGGATTAGATCAGAACATTTTAAGATCACTCATTTTGAGTATGAACCGTCGTTGCCGAGCTGTTATTAACGCAAGGGGTGGAAATACCAAGTATTAAATCACTTATCAGCATTTCAGTATTTTGAAAATTGTCCATTTCTCTTCCTTCACATAAGATTCGGTGAAATCCTGAATTTTACTTCCATTTAATGTGTCTTGTTTCGTTCAAAACCTTCCCGGGAGAACATAAAAAATAAGTTATAAAGTCAATGTAGAGTTAACTTTCATAAAAATTGAGATTTTCAGAATGTGCGTTAATTTTTTTGCGCAGTGTATTTCAACAGGATATTCAAGAGGTCAAAAGAAACATTTTTGCCCTTACTATTTTCTCCAAGTCGGCTCGGTTGAGAAGATACGGTGGAAAATCCATTAAAAAAAATTATTTTCAGTTATATCCCACAAACAATTTTATCAAATGGAATTATTGATATCATGAATCTTCTCCCAACACAAAATTCCACCCATATCTTCCAGTTTGAACCCCTCAATTGGTATGATCTACTCATTGTAACTTATACAATACATTCTCACGTTCATTCATCTTTTGCTCGATAAACTTGTTAGTTTTCAACCAACGATTAGTGGTTTGCCTCATTAGTACTCTCGATTTGTACATCTCACAATTTATCAATTGTATCTTCTGTTTTTCTGATGGATGTTCCTATCGTGCTTACTTGTAAGCAGTCCGTCTCTGTAAAACCCGATTGCACTATAGAAAATACTATAGAAATAAGAGAAATAATCAAGTATTAACATTAATCTCGCCTTAAATAAGTCGGTGCACATGGCTCTAAATGTTGTATTCATTGATAAATTTTTATACTTTTCAAGACCAACGTAATGTATTTTGATTATACTATTTTTGCTCTTATATCATATCGATTATGATTGTTCTTCTTATTTTATTAATTAATTTTGATCATCTCATTTCATTCAAATATTCTAGCACTTCTCAGATTAATTAGTTTTGCTCTTCTCATTTAACTTATACGATTCATGCACTGCTCATACTTACATCATAATTATTGGTCAACTCACTTTTAATGTATTTATCTCTCCTTGTTGATCAGATCGACTTAGACAACGTAGTTTCACCTCTTCGCCTATTTCACTGTTACAACTCGGTCGTCTCAATAAAATTCATTATTCTAACCTTCTGATTTTCTGATGGAATAAAAAGACTGTAAACGCTGTGTTAATTTTGAATTCATTGAACTTCTCAAATTCTAAGTCTGATCTCAAGTGACTTTTCATTTAAACTGCTCTGGATTTTTTTCTGCTTTAGTTTAATGTCTCTCTGAGTCTATAGATGTTGTTAATATTTGTTTTTATTACTGTATTAGCTCAATGTAGGTGACTTATTCATTTTATGATTGTGAACAATATACAATTAATGTTTTTACACCATCTCCAACTCAATTATCTTGTCATGCAGTCCATTACTCTTTTTTTACAAAATCATAACACCCCCGATATTGAACAACACATGTTACAATTCATTAAGATATTAGGTATATGATCCGAAAGGATTATATAGGTATATGGGATTATCAAAAATATCGAATTTTAATAAACAGGTCGTGAATGAAGCCGTTGATTTCAGGCTAACTGAGTGTAAGATATAGGGAGTAACGATCATCTATAATTTTATAAAGCTTGAAAAGTTCTATGAAAAAGTCCGTGAAGGTATATGTCCAACTTCAGAGGATAACCCACGATAACTAATTTTAACATTTTCAATTGAAAGCAAAATAATATTTCATTCGAAGTGGGATTTTAAATAATTTTCAAACCAGATGTCCGATTCTGATGGGAATTTCACTATAATGTAAAGATTACATTCGAGCAGGTTTTCGTGTGAAATTCAATCCTATATACAGGGTGATTCTTTGACTCGTACAAATATTTTTACAGTAGATTCTTGAGGTAAAAAGAAACACTTTTTTCCTATACCATTTTTCCGATTCGGTCCTGATAAAAACAAAAAGCCATTTTAAGTTTTCATAATGAGCTGTACCACCCCTGTAAAAACAAAATTATCTTCAGAAAAACCAGATGAATCTATGACACTACACATCTGTGGACCTTTTGAACAGAGTTGTATTCAGCCAAAGTACTCAATTTTTCAAATTTCAAAATTAAATTTTTGAATATCAAATTAGGTACTAGAAAACGGCGCATTATATGAGAAAATATGAAGAATACTTTTACTTTAGAAAACGTTAAAATATTCATTTGATATCGTCCAACTTGGTTTCAAGAGTTGGGTTCTTTGAATTTTTGGTATTTTTATGGTTCGTGATGGTCATAATGAGCAAAGTGGAAGATCTGGTTGATATCTTGTGTTCGAAAAAGATTCATCAAATAAATGAAAAACTATATTCCGAAACTCACTTCATTCGATAAAACCGTTTGTGGGTAAAAAATAACACATTTTATGATTTTTCAGCAGCCTGTATCTTTTAAGCCGAGCCGATTCGGAAAAAATAGTATAGGAAAAAAGTGTTTCTTCTGATCTCAAGAAGATACAGTTAAAAAATAAGGTATCACTTATCCTATCTTCCCTATTCAAAATTAAGGCGTTGGGGTTCAAGAAAGTGATAACATGATCAGATATTTCTCAAAACTGTCTACCATGCAAATTTTCAATTTCTAATTAATTATGGTATCATTTTTGGGGAAGTTGTTCTGGTGTTCAGCGAATTTTCATTACACAAATATTAGCTATGAGAACTATTTACAGACTTGACTTCCTACAATCTTGTCGGGGCATTTTTGAACATAAAAAGATAAGTACAGTACATTCGCCTTATTGTGACACGATTTCTTTCTTTTCAAAATTGTTCATTACTGTTGAAAACTATACCTACCTTTCAGAGAGTTACGAGTTCATTTTAAGCATCACTAGAGTACCTATATGTTCTAACAGTCAGAGAAGTCAAAGTTGCCAGTTTCGAGATTCTAAACTCGGTTATGACTTTTGCACAAAAAACTTTATGCTGTCACATTTGCACTACAAAAGGTGTGAATGTGACATTAGCGGATTATAATTGTGACACATTTTCACAAAGATCAGAAAATTGCACTGAAGAGGCGTAGTTTCATTGTGATCGAGTGATAAGGGGTATCTGTGACATTGAGTTTCATTGAAACCAATCTTTCTTTGAAAATAAGCTAATTTATTTGGACAAAAAATATACTAAACTAAATGAATTCAAGTTTTCATGAATCTAGTAATAACTGTGGGTAATGAACAAAAAAGTTTTATTTAGAATTCAGAAGTAAGTGTCACAATTACCTAAGAGTCACAATTTGGCGAATATAGTGTATCTACGTACTTTAAGATACAGTATTATACATCTTTAGGTTGTTATTGTTTTTTCAAAACTACAGATATTAGTTCACGCATTTAATGAATTCTAACAAAGCAGAAATTACCCTATTTAAATCCGTACTAATTCCTAAATTCAGTAGAAAATAACTGTCTCTACATGACAATAAATAAAATTGTTCATTGATATGCTCCCGAGATATTTGCAGTCAATAATAATCAATAATAGTACTTTCAACGGAGAAATTCAAAGATTGTTAATTAAAAATGAGCCTTGTTCAATACAAGAAAATGAATTAGCTTAATTGTAAGGAAGTGGTGAATTGATATAACTTTGTTTAGAAGTTGAGTTTTGTTCTTTTTTCCTTTGATTGTTTTCTCTTTGTTGATGTATGTATCACTAATTTGGAAAATAGGAATAAGCCATTCTATTCTATTAGTAATGTCATGATCGAAATCAAATCAAAATCCTAAGGAAATTTAAAAATGTGATAATTTTGTAGTCATTTGGGAAAATGAAGTTGATGTAGGTAGCTACACTACTTATTTCAGTTACAACCGGAAGTGACAAAAATGCACATTTCTTCAATTGAAAAAAAATATACAATCAAAAATGAAATAGAAAAAATATATCTAATACCCGTGCAGAATAACTTCCATTCTTAAAATACTCCAGCAAAAACTCTTGGACTCTTATTGGAAATATTAGAAAATATCATTACCCGTATCAGAAACAACTTTAGAGGTACTCACATCAGTTTGGTTCCGAAAAACCTCCAACTTGGTCCATATCACATAAACAATCAAGAACGCACCAAAACAAACCAGGTCTCTGAAATACGAAGGTTTTCTGTTATTTTTACAATGCACCATTTTCATTATTCTCAATTTCTTGAAATCTCCAGGTGGAATGGACTTGTAATTAGTCAGAATCGCTTCCAATCGCTTCTTGGCTTTCTGCATGGTAACTTCGGAAAATGTGGGGGATGAACTTCGCTCAGACTAGATGATGCTTCGATTGAACCTGCTCATTTCACTTTTTCAACCCTTACTCGAATAGGGGGACGGTAAGGAAGTAGGAGGGGGAAATTGAGTTGATCAACAAAACTGTTGATTCTAGGTAACTTTTTTTTGGAAACATTAACATACCTTGGAATACTTGATTATTTTGATAATTTTTTGAGGTTCACTATTTGAATTTGGTATTCAACGTTTCGGAAATATGAGAATTCAAACAAAGATGACAATAGAGTCACAAAATACGCCAGAGGTGAGTTATAAAATTAGCTTAAGCATTGAGTATTAAACCCACCTCAATGGCCTCAATGGCTTAAGTTAAGAAACTATTAACTTCTTTCTTGGATACGTTCTGTAGGAATCAAACAAAAATTCTTTTCGTGGGATAGATTTTCGAAAAATAAAATTCTGTCATGGTTTCTCATTCATTTCTGGGGAAAAAAGTCTATTGCAAAATTTCGATACAGTCGATACTCGGAATAAATAAAAACTTAAAAGCAGTATGGGAAGGTCTGTGAGGCAAAGAATTCATGCATGTATGTATTTTAGCGGGATGTAAGATGTAGTCATTCTATAGAACACTTATACGATGAAATGGAATGAACTGAAGTGATCAGAAATGTTTTTAAGTTTTTATTTATTCCGAGAAAAATATCGACTATATCGAAATTTTTCAAGAGAATTTTTTTCTCCAGAATTGAATGAGAAACCATAAGATAATTGTATTTTTCGAAAGTCTATCCCACGAAAACAGTTTTTGAAGGAAAATCATAAAGGGTTGTTATTTTTAACCCCTAATAATAAAGTTATGAGATAAAAAAAAATTGTGTGAGTAACATCTACTTAGTGCTTCATATTATGTAGTTTTATGACTCAGTGTTTTTTGGAACTACTGCACCTTGTATACCTGTAGTAATTAACCTATTTCTAAATACTTTGAGTCAGTACGATAAGGAATCGTTTCTGATTGGTACTTTGCTTGACATTCTGTCATTCGATTTTCAAACAACCGTTCAAATACCTAAAATTTAGTTCAATATTTTGAAATCCGATGAAAAAAATGTCAAACAAAAGTTACTCCGTTTTTCCGTTTTTTACGAAGAATAATTATCTGAAATAAAAAATATACGTTTCCTTCAAAAAAAACAATTGGAAATAATCTCAAAGTCAAGGTCAACTATGTTCATTCTCTCTCCCCCTTCATACCTAACAATTGTAATTTGAATTTTTTTTTCTAAAGTTTATAGTTTTTGAGACCATTTAATGCCTCAATTGAAATGCCGCACCCTGTATAATCCTCGATCCTTGAGTGAAACGAAGCTACAAATTGAAATCGTGAATAATGGATATGTGACCATATGTGCTCGACCACAGGGTGAAAATGGTGGAAAGGAGATAAGGATTCAATTTTCCACCAATTTCACACACAGGGAGTAAATTAAATAGGGGATCTTAGTCGATCTTTTAGGTTATAAACGTCCCATTTCGTCTCATTTCGATGGCAAAGGTACATTAATCGAGAGTTCTCGAACTTTTAGGCCCGGTTGCTCAGTTCAGGATCAAACCGAGATTTAAGTTGATCCTAGATTAACCTGACAAAATTAAACTGAAAAGTATAAATTAATCCATGCAACCAGCCCTTAATCCATTAGTATAGAGCGTCAAAGAATAATTCAAAACACTGAGCAATTGTTACAATTTTTACTCATAGAGCGATGGCCTATAAGACGTTTATGGAGAAGAAATCATAATTATGTGCTGAAAATTTGCATTTTGAGGTTTTCGACTATGAAATTATTTCCTAAAATATTTTCGGTCCTCCGGTTTTAACGGAAACAGCATAATTCTTTCTTATTTGGAATGGCACCTATAAAGAGTGTTTTCAAAGGTAAGACTTTTTTTTTACACAAACCAAAAATTGTCTATATAACGTCCAGTTTCATGATTAAATTCAAAGTCACTTTAAGCTTAAAACTTTCTTTATTGTAATTTTAGTAGGGTTAAAGGAAGCTTTAAAATTAAAGGGACTTTAGGTTTGATTATGAAACCGGCCGTAAAATATCCAAGATGGCTGAGATACAACCTCTAGAAGTTCGACAAAAGTTCATTGAATTTCACGTAGGGGACTATGAAAGGTGACTCCGGCATCGCAAAAACGAAACAAAACATATACATATGGCTGGACAATGAATGGTTCAGTACCAAGATTATCGGATTAGATGCATCAGGTCACTTTTGAGAGAATCATAATTGTTGTATCGTGTAATTTTGGGTGAAAAAAAAATTTGGAAAATCGAGGCAGTTTCTTGAAAGTGCTTATGGTAGTTATGTTGAAATAGTGCTAGGATGTTTTCTCATTTCGTCCCATTTTTACGACGATTGTTAGAATGTTCGAATAAGAAGATTGTGATGTCAATATGAAAAAATTCGTGAATAATTTAGACGAATTTTATTGGTGAGATTTTGAAGTATCATTCTATTTTTTACACTTGTGTCCTAAGTCTCTTCTGTCCAAGGGCGGATTTAGGGGGGGGGGGGGGGGCCGGGGGGCACGTCCCCCCCCCAGACGGACGGATCTTTCTATACATACTTGAACTCTTAAAAATAAAAGTGAAGTTTATTTCTCACAGTTACTGTTGATTTTTTTGATCGTCTGCCCGTTGTGCCCCCCCCAGAAAAAAATCCTGGATCCGCCCTTGCTTCTGTCAGTTGGTATCGGAATGAGCCATTTCATAAAATCGTGTAAGTTACTAAAATATAATGACAACAATTCGGCAATCCTAAGTTTCCATTATTATTGACGCTTAAATATCGAACGAGCCAATATCCTAAACGAAACCACATGGTCGAATCAGGCGATAAGTTTTTTCCCAAATATTTGCAATATTTCAGCTAACAAACAGTATAGGATCTATTTCAGTAATCATTGTTTTTCAACTTTGTTATTTTGAAATTTTTATAAAGGTGATTTTTGGTGAAACGCTTCATTTTGACCAGTTCTACCTTCTGGTGAAAAAAAGCCTCACCTTCATATACCCCCTGTATACAGGGTGTCCGGAAAAATGTGGCAAATCTCTCAGATTCAGATAAAACGTAAAAAAAGAAGATAACAAGTTCCCATAGTTTTTTTCCTACCGGCCGTCCTAAACGACGCTACTGGAAATCCATTTTACTGGAATAAAATTTAAACTACTGGATAAAATTTGATGAAAATGTGATATGATAATAATTAGTAGTAAGGACCCCTTAAAATACTGCCTTTGAATTTAAATTAACTTGTTCAGTTTACCAGTGGCGGACTAGGTTGCTAAGGTGCCTTTCTGGGCCAAAACTGCATTGTTAAGAATGTTTGTAATTTTGTTGGATTCAATAACATAAATTAAAATTTTTTTGTTCCTTGAATAACTTTCGTATCACACTTTGTTGCAGACAAAAAAAAATGGAATTCATGGTTCCTTTTACTAGAAATAAAAAATTACTTCTTTTATTATTTTGTTTTTTGGAAACGGTTCATTTTATCGACAATCAACAAGAGTATACCTTTTATTTAGCTTAATTTTCAAGGTATCCAAATTTGCTTTTTTAACTCATCATACAGGATGTTAAAAATGTAAGCATTAAAATGTTCAAACTAATTTGAATTTAAGGCAGTATTTTAAGAGATCCTTACTACTGTTTATCATATCAAATTCTCATTGAATTATATTAAGTAGTTCTTCTTCTTCTTTCTCCTTTTACTATGTCCACGGCTGCTTAGGCGATTCAGAAAAATTTCCATATCAATCAGCCGAATGAGCCTGCTGCTAAGCAGTTCAAAATTTATTCCAGTAAAAGGTAATTTTGGCGAGGTTATATTTTTCTCCCATGAAATATCACTTGACAAAACCGTCATTATAGTTGAGGAGCCCAAGAGGGAAATTCGGGATTTGATCGAGCCTGTCAGATTAATAGGGCACATACCTTGGACCAAAAATTAGAACTATATAGGGGAAACTGTCTAGGACAGCCTGTCAGAATGGTCAGAAAAAAAACGAAAAAAAGAGCTCTAAAATCTGTTATCCGTTTTCTTCGAGCTGCTAAAGTTCTCGAGATCCCCTCAGTAGACAGAGAATTCTGCCCACCCTGTACACCTGACGATTTTCTTTAACTTCTTTGGAAACTTGCAGACGCTTTCCCCACCGCTGAAAGAGCATACATCATAGAACCTTTTTTTCTTTCTACCAATTCTACCATATAGTTTTCAAAATCCACGACACTCGAGTAAACCCCGTTAAAGCATCGTAGACTCCCCATCTATTATATATGAAACAATTCCTTCGAATGTTATTAATTGAATTGCGCTCTGGTCACTAGTGTTATCTGAATTCCTCGCTGTAATAAATGATGAAGTAACGATAATATCCGAAATCCGCACAAGTTCACACGTAGTGATTGATACCTTAATTTTTCTTGACGATATTGATATGATCATGTCTACGTACTATCTTTGTTGGAAATTAATAAGGAGTGAGAATTTTGTTGAATACAGTTGTTGATCGAATTTGTGTATGATGGAATTGGCAAAGAAATTTAGTGAAAATAGAAATGAGGTTCTATCGGCTTATGAACTGACCGAAGAAGATGTCAACAGATGTATTTCTGACTTGAGAATTTGGTTAGAGGGTCAGAAGCATTTACAAACACATCTTCTGGGAGGCAAGTAAACTATAATATTTAATTGACGAGACGCTAATTTGTAAATGATCAATTTATTCAGTTGGAATATATTCAGTACCTAAAGAAAAATCAATAATTGGAATTGTATCCTATTTTCGGTAACTTTTGCTTAGTATCTGGGGATTTCCATAATATATGATGTATTTACACAAGTGTAAAAAATAAAATAATACACTGCGCAAAAAAATTAATGCACACTATGGAAATCTCAAATTTATTCTACAACTGAAGGTGTTCTCAATGATAATTATTTTTATCAGAATTATGCATGCATATGTTATCCACTTTCAACGGTTTTCTTCAATAGAGATGTTTTTTCCCAGCAGGAATTAAAAAGAGATGATATCATCAGATTTTTAATGTATTGGATCCATTCTAAAAACAGTTGTTCTCGATCAATTCTAGTGATCAATAGTTTTTCTTTCGTTTGATTTTCAACACTCCATCGCTATGCAACGCGAAACACGAAATTTGACCCAAGAGGAATGTGCCCAAGCGGTAGTTTTGTGAGAAAGAAGGGTGGACATACACAAGAATTGCAGAAAGGTTTGGAGTTTCCCATACAAGTGTGTCCAGAATGTTGCAGCGATTCAGGGATACAGGTATGAATGTCCGAAGACCAGGACAGGGTAGACCACGGGTAACAACTGCCATTCAAGAACGTTACTTGAGAGTTTCTTCGTTGAGACAACGGTTTGCAACCGCTCGCCTCCTTCAAATTCAGCTTGAGCAAACTCATGAGGTACAAATTAGCACTCAGACAATAAGAAATCGCCTCAGAGAATATGATTTAAGACTTTGTGTCGCGGCAAGAGGCCCAGCTCTTACCCCAGCCCATCGAAGGGCGCGTTTGGATTTTGCGAGAGAGCATATCCATTGGGAAGAGGCCGATTGGGAAAGAGTTCTCTTCACAGATGAGTCTAGATTCTGCCTCTACCATTGTGATCGACGTTCCCTTGTATACAGACGTCCACATGAAAGATATGCTCAGTGCAATTTCCTGAATACTACTGGTTTCGGGGGAGGATCGATTATGGTATGGGGTGGAATATCTTTGACTGCTCGCACAGACCTAGTGGTCGTTGATAATGGAGCTATGAATGCTGATAAGTATATAAGGAACATTCTTGAAGAGCATGTAGTGCCATTTGCCCCATACATTGGTGAAAATTTCATTTTTATGGACGATAATGCCACACCCCTGATCGTGCGCGCATCGTTCAGGAGTACCTTGAAGAGGTTGAAGTCTCTCGAATGGAATGGCCAGCAAGAAGTCCAGATCTCAATCCGATTGAGCAGGTTTGGGACAACCTCAATAGAAGGCTGAGAAGTTCAGAAAATCATCCAGCTACTCTTAATGACTTAGGAATCCAACTCGAAGAAATCTGGGAAGGATTAGATCAGAACATTTTAAGATCACTCATTTTGAGTATGAACCGTCGTTGCCGAGCTGTAATTAACGCAAGGGGTGGAAATACCAATTATTAAATCACTTATCAGCATTTCAGTATTTTGAAAATTGTTCATTTCTCTTTTTTCACATAAGATTCGGTGAAATCCTGAATTTTTCTTCCATTTAATGTGTCTTGTTTCGTTCGAAACCTTCCCGAGAAAACATAAAAAATAAGTTATAAAGTCAATGTAGAGTTAACCTTCATTAAAATTGAGATTTTCAGAATGTGCGTTAATTTTTTTGCGCAGTGTACTTCAAAATCTCACCAATGAAATTCGTCTAAATTATTCACGAATTTTTTTACAATGAGCATCACAATCTTCTTGTTCGAATATTCCAACAATCGTCGTAAAAATGGGTTGAAATAGGGCAAAATCATAGCACTTTTTCAACATAACACAAGCACTTTCAAGAAACTACCTCGATTTTCTACATTTTTTTTTCACCCTAAATTGCACGATACAACAATTATGATTCTCTCAAAAGTGACCTGATGCATCTAATCCGATGAACTTGGTACTGAACCATTTCACCCAGTAACGTACAATAGTTCCTTTTTTTCCTAACATTTTTGTTTTGAACAAAAATATGTTATAACACTCTGTATATTATTCTCCACAATAGTTAGGAATGAAGTAGGCTTTCCAAAACTATATAATTGTGTTCAATTGACTACGAAATAATTATAATAGAAGTTAAGATTTTTTTCTGAAATTTCTTTTGTGTCGAATCATAAAAGGGATGCAATGGATAATTTGGTTGGAACAAAAACCAAAATGTCAAAAACAATAAGTAGATTTAGGTCTGCTGGCATCCACAGATAAGAAAACAATAAACAGAGATTTCGGATCGTATTAACATATTATTTGCATGCAGATTCCAATTTTAGGATGAAAAATTCACATAGGGTTAAAGTTCAATCGTCTTAGAGATTATCTATTAATTATTTACTAATAAAATTTCAATTTATAAATAAGAGCACTAGACGAGAGTGACGAGACTATACAAGGTGTTTTTGAAGGTGATTCGTTTTTTCATCTGAAGGTTATATAAACTTGCAAAATAAAGGGGTTTCGTCAAAAATATCTACGAAAGCTATTATGAAATTTTGTCAGAACAAGCACTTTCAATAAGATGTATAAAGGGTGACAATTTAAAAACTTGCCAGGTCAATTATGTCGCTACAAGGATGTTTTCAGGAAAAATGCCGGAACAGATAATTTTTTTGTCGGAGGTGGACATATTTTGAGCAGAATTGTGAGCCGAAATCTCCTCAACCCTAGGTGTTGGGGCTATCAACCCTAAATCCTAAATAAGTATTAGGGGGTGAGATTTATCTCAATAGAAAGATCACTTGTCCCACTACATGAATACAATGGTTTGCAAATTTTTATTGATTCCTTGAAGTAGTTGCAAGAGGTGACAATTTGAAAACTTTCCAGGCCAATTATGCCTCGACAAGGATGTTTACAAAGAAAGAGCCGGAACAGGTCAATTTTTAAAGAGAGGGGGACATATTTTGAGCAAAATTGTAAGCCGAAATCCCCTCAAACCTAGGTGTAGGGTCTATCACCCCTAAATTCTTAATAGGGAATAGAGGGTGAGCTAAACCTCAATTGGAAGACAATATGTCCCTCTACAATTCCCTCTTCCAATTGAGGTATTGCTCACCCTCTATTCCCTATTAAGAATTCAGGGGTGAGAACCCCTACACTTAAGATCGGATGTCCCCCTCCGAATAAAAATTGACCTGTTCCGGCATTTTCTCTAAAATCATCTTTTTCGTGATAATTGAACAGGCAAGTTTTCAAATTGTCACCCTGTATATTTTTTTCAAATGATCCTATAAAATTATTCAAATAGACTCGAATGTAGTATTCTCAACTATTGTGAACAAGAACAAATATGGCTCATTCCTCTGTTTCAGTTCTTGAAATGAGTCCAGAATATATTTCAATGCCAATGTTTCAAGAACGTTCTACATGCTCTGTGTAACATTATTCCTGATGTTTGAATTCAACTCTACACAAGAACCTTGTATATACTTTGTTTAATGATTAAATATTTAGGGTGCTTCATTAAGGCTGGCCACCAAAAATGATGAAATGAAACGAAAAGGGTTTGCGATTTTGACAGGTCAACATGTGGTTAATTGGGTAGTTATAACATTTGAAATTTTCAAGTAAAATTTAAAAAAAGACTATATTCTGCATAACGCCCTCTAGTTCGCAATTGAAACATTCGATATATGATTTAAGAAATCAACGTTGAATGCTATGAGTCTTTGACTCATACAAATATTTTAACAGTAGATTTTTGAGATCAAAAGAAGCCCTTTTTTACAAATCGGCTCGGTTTAAAAGATAAAGGCCAAAGGCTGTTATCTACCATAAAAAATCTAAAAAACGGTTTTATCAAATGAAATGAATTTCGGCACATAGTTTTTCATTTATTTGATTAATCTTTTTCGAACACAACATATCATCCACGTCTTCCAATAATAATAATAATAATAACTGTTCTTTATTGGCCATCGACCGAAGTCCTTCAGCCTAGTAAATTACACAAATACAAAAAAAAAAATTCATTCTATTTCAGTTTTTTCACTGCAGCTCAGATAGTCTGTCCATCACACTTCGAGTTGGAAATTTTCTATGTGGGTTAGTTACCGGGGGTCCTTGTGGAACATGATTTCGACATCCTCTATTTCTTTCAATTTTTGTGCAAATCTTCTATTCAGTTTCTCTAGTCTTTCCTTGATTGGCTGTATGTTGGCTTTTTCATATAAGAGTTCATTTGATGGGTTGTGGAGTTTATTAAGTGGGTGTCTCAGTCGAGTTATAATTCTTCAAAAGAAGCACTTTTTTCCAAATCGGCTCGGTTTAAAAGATGAAGGCTGTTATCTACCATAAAAAATCTAAAAAACGGTTTTATCAAATGAAATGAATTTCGGCATATAGTTTTTCATTTATTTGATGAATCTTTTTCGAACACAAGATATCATCCACGTCTTCCAATAATAATAATAATAACTGTTCTTTATTGGCCATCGACCGAAGTCCTTCAGCCTAGTGAATTACACAAATATAAAAAAAAAAAAATTCATTCTATTTCAGTTTTTTCACTGCAGCTCAGATAGTCTGTCCATCACACTTCGAGTTGGAAATTTTCTGTGTGGGTTAGTTACCGGGGGTCCTTGTGGAACATGATTTCGACATCCTCTATTTCTTTCAATTTTTGTGCAAATCTTCTATTCAGTTTCTCTAGTCTTTCCTTGATTGGCTGTATGTTGGCTTTTTCATATAAGAGTTCATTTGATGTGCTGATCTTTCACCTACTTCTATATTTCTCAGTACCGAGTCCGCAACGTTTGTATATACCTAGTGGATGTCCATATTCTAAAATTGGTCTACAGATGGTTTTGTAGTTTTTGATGGAATTTTCCAAACTTATTCCTTGGTCGTTATATGTGAGGCATCTGAAATGTTTAGCTCTTGCTATTGTTTTTTTTTTGGCTATGTTGAAATTCAATTTCATATTGGCCTTGTTGTCTACTTGTATGCCTAGGTATTTTATTGATGGAGATGGTGATATGATGTTGTTTGCAATCTGGATTGTTGGTGAATTTGGACTTATGATTGAATATTATCAGTTTTGATTTGCTTGGATTAGGTTGAAGTCGCCATTTGTGAAACCAGGAAACTAGACTGTTTGTGTAGAGTTGTAGGCCTTTCAGGCATTTTTGTTCTGTTTTTTCGTGTGAAATAACTATTGTGTCGTCAGCATACTGTAGAAGGTATTGCGATTGGCTGGGTGCATTATATATATCGCTGCAGTATATGTTATAGAGGAACGGGGACAGTGGTGAACCCTGTGGTGTGCCCTGCTCTGGGGAGAACCAGGAAGAGGACGTCTCATTTATCTTCACTGTCAGTTTTCTTTTTTCCAAGAATTCCTTGATTATTTTTATGAGATAGTGAGGAGTGTCGAGTTGGTGTAATTTAAACAGTAGTCCTCTGTGCCAAATGCTGTCAAATGCTCTGTTGATGTCTAGGCAAATCGCAGCTGTTTTCTTTCGATTTAGTTGAGCATTTTGTGTGTTAGATATAAATATGGTAATTGGCAGAGTAGTTGATTTTTTGGTCCGAAATCCAAATTGATGTTTAGGTCTGACATTTTCCAGTTGTTCCTCAAGTCTACTTTTTATGATCTTCTCCAGCAGTTTACCCAGCACACGTCTTCCAGTTTTCTAAATATCACAATTACGTTCTACAAAAATACCAAAAATTCAAAGAACCCAACTCTTGAAACCAAGTTGAACGCTTTCTAATGAATATTTGAACGTTTTGTAAATTTCAATGTGCATTCACATATTTTCTAGTATAATGCGCCGTTTTCGAAGATTAAATTGATTTTTAAAAATAAAAAATTACTGTGGAATTTGAAAAATTGGGTACTTTGGCTTAATGTAACTCAGTTTAAAAGATTCCGAAGATTTTTACTGTTATAGATTTAGCCTGTTATTCTGAAGGGAATTCTGTTTTTCCAGGGTTGGCATTGCTCATTATGAAAAATGGCTATATTTTTTTAACAGGGCCGAATCGGAAAAAATGGTGAAGGAAAAAGTGTTTCTTTTGATCCCAAGGATCTACTGTTAAAATATTTGTAAGAGTCACCTTATAGACCCAGTTTATGAATATCGGTTCGGATTCACGAAAGTACCAAACAGTATATTTTTCTGCAGAGAAAAGTTTATTCACCTCACCGCTTGATAAAAGCAATAAACATGGAAAAGTGGCCTGAAAAAAAATAGAAATATTTTCATAGTTTCTAATTTCATCACTTTTCACCCATCAGGATATATTTTGCAATATTTTTCGGTTCGGGTTTGTGACAAGATTTTTTCCCTGGAGTTAAAGGACATATGGTTTTCGCCAGTACATATAAAATTTTCAACAACGAAATTCCTGCAACTATTTGAATAAATGTTCTGTCTGTTTTTACTCATGCCCGATTAAACTTTTCATTTATTTTTTTCAGATGACCTTCTGGAAAGATTTCTCCTGAAAAACAAATTCTCAATCGAAAAAACGAAAATAAAAATGGAAAATTACTGCACACTCAGAAAAAAATATCGGAAATTCTATGAAAACTATGAAGAAATTGTTCCATCTAAGGAAAGTTCGTAAGTATGAAATGATTCGCAATAAATCATTTTGGGAATTTTTGAAGGTCAACTTTCGACACGCGTATCTCTTAGAAAAGTCATTGTAGATATAGAGATGATACATATTCTGAAGGAACAACTCTTCTAGTAATAAATCTCGAATAATCATAGACCTCGATGCCACCGTTTGGTCTTCACGATTTTTTAACTGTCCCCATCTTTTTTGGAATTTTTGAAGGTCAACTTTCGACATGCGTATCTCAAGGAAAATCATCGTAGATATAGAGGTGATATATACTCTGAAAGAACAACTCTTTTAGTAATACGAGGATGTATTGATATCTAGTTAGCCTAGACCAGTTCCATGCATAAAAAAAATATTGCGTTACCATAGCAACGAACAATAACTCATTAGAAGTTTCAGAGTGAAGTTTGAGGTCAAAAAAGTAAACCAGAGTTACGCAATAAATTTAAAGAAAGAAGATGTCCATCGAAATTTTGAAAATCGAAAAATTGGAGTATCGGGCCATCAAGAAGTACCTCTGCATTTAAAAGTGTTAAGAGGTAAGCAGATTTACGAAGATATCCTCAATACCCTTAGTGATTAATGTCCTTCGTATTGGAAATTGGACTGCAAGCTTCAAAAGAGGTAAATTTTCCATTGAAGATGATGACCGATCGGGAAGGCCAGTTTTTGTGTCAGTCCCCGAAAATATCGATGCAGTTCATGACATGATTTTATCAGATCTTCGAATTGGGCTAAAAGGGATATCTGAAGCACTGAATATTTCATACGAACGCGTTCATCATTTAGTTCACGTCAATTTGGACATGAGAAAAATTGCTGCAAAATGGATACTCAAATGTTTGGATGTTGACCAAAAGCGTGCAAGGGTAGAAGCATCGCGTTCGATCTGTGCTCGATTTGAAAACGACGTAGACTTCTTAAACTGAATTGTTACTATGGATGAGACTTGGGTACATTTCTACGATCCAGAAACAAAGCAACAATCGATGGAATGGCGACACTCTGGTTCTTGAAGACCTAAGAAGTTTGGTGTCCAAAAATCTGCTAGAAAAGTTCTTGCTTCAGTTTTTTGGGATTGCCATGGAGTTGAAGTAATCATGATTTTTGAATTACTAGAACACACCCCTTATTCACCAGATTTGGCTCCATACGACTATCATCTCTTTCCTCAACTGAAAAAAAGGTATTAAAAGCTGTGGAGGTCTGGTTTGCAGAGCAAGAAGAAACATTTTTTTTTTGAAAGGTCTACAGACGTTGCAGGTTCGCAGTAATAAATGTATCCAATTACGAGGAGAATATGTTGAGTAATAAAATATTTTAACATTGAAATTTTGTTTGGTTGTCTAGTAGGCTAAGAATTTTTCAATATATCCTCGTAAATCTCGAAATTTCATAGACCTTGACACCACCGTTCGGTCTTGGCGATTTTTCAACTGTCCTCATATTCAATATTCTAAAAGATCATGTCTTCTAGTAATAAATTTCGAAATTTCATCGAGCTCGGTGCAGTGGCGGTTCCAGAAGCGATTCTGGGGTGAGGGGGTAATTTTATATTTGAAATTCTATAAGGTGTTTGTCAATATGAAATAAATAGGTATATCTTTATAATTGTAATATGTTTGAAAGAAAACTACTTTGAAACTTGTTCTTATATGAGCCGTTCAGAGGAAAAGTGGTATAAGTCACAAATTCCGATTTTTGAGTTATACCGATATTTGGGTACCAAAGGCATTGATAGGTATGGAGAATTTTGATAAGAGGAAAAACTTTAAATGGGTATAACTCGGTCAAAACGACTATTTGACTCATACCACTCATAAGAAGAATAATATGCAACCTTTGGTACCCAAATATCGGTATAACTCAAAAATCGGAATTATGAAGAGAGAATTAAAATCATTTGTAGAGACTCGAAAAGGGGTTTTGGACCCCATGTCACCCCTACTGGAACCGCCCCTGATGAGGTTGCGGTTGAGGTTTCGTGTTGGATTAAAAAGGTTCATTCTAGCAAAAATTTGATCATGTGTTTGAATCACTCCATTGAAATGTTTCCACTCAAATTTCAGGTTCATCATACCGATGTTTAAACTCAACGATGATTTGAACAGAATCATCATATGTAGAATTTTCGATGAAAAAAAATTCGACTTTCTGAGAAGCGCGAGAGGTATTATGCTGATGCTGGAAATGGAAAGTAGGATGGACTACAGCTGCGGGGATGAATTCATCGTAGACTTGGCTGGAACCGGCGCTCTTTTTTTAACCAAGATTAACTTCTTGCTCTTGAAGGATGCTCTCACTCTAGCAATCGTAAGTATCGTCCACCACATTCCGATCAAAGTTGTGATGATACCCCATTTCAGAAAGCATATTCTGCCAGAGTCAGAGCCGTACACATCGTGAATGCACCAAGAATCATAAATGTATTGATGACACTCCTCAAGACAATTGTACCTACAAAAATATTTAATAGGGTAAGTTGAAAATTCTTTTTTTTATGATTGGGATCAGAAAAAGTGGTCATGTGTCTTGGAGTACATAGTGAACAGATATATTATATTTCTTAATGTTTATACAGGGTGACTCTGACTCGTACAAATATTTTAACAGTATATTCTTGTAGTCAAAAGAAACACTTTTTTCCTTCATCATTTTTTCCGAATCGGCTCGGTTTGAAGGATACAGGCTGTTGAAAAACCATAAAAAAATTTATTTTAAGTTATATCTTTCAATCAGTTTCATCGAATGAAATGAATTTCGGAATATAATTAATGATTTGATTAATCTTTTTCGAACACTAGAAATTACCCACGTTTTTCAGTTTTTTCATTATTACCATTGCGTACCATAAAAATACCAAAAATTCAAAGAACCCAACTCTTGAAACTGAGTTGGGCGCTATCTAATGAAAATTTGAACATTTGCTGAAATAAAAATATTTCTCATATTTTCTCGTATATTGCACCGTTTTCGAGTAATTTCATATTCATATCATAAAAAATATCTGTGAAATTCGAAAAATTTGATACCTTGGCTGAATGCAACTCTGTTTGAAATATCCACAGATTTGTAGAGTCACAGATTTAGCATGTTATTTTGAAGGTAATTTTGTTTTTGCAGGGGTGGCACACCTCATTATGAAAACTTAAAATGGCTATATCTTTGTATCATGGCCGAATTGAAAAAAATATTATAGGAAAAAAGTGTTTCTTTTGACCTCAAAAAACAACTATTAAAATATTTGTACAAGTCAAAGACTCACTCCGTATACCTATTTGACCGATGTCATGGTATCGGAGATAACTCGTTACATAATGTAAGGTGCAGTAAGGTGTCCAAAAGGTGGGCACAATAGACCTTAAGGTCGCAATGAACTGTAATCCCTTCTAACTATACAGGCTGGTCCAGATCGTAACCAAGAAATTTCAACCACGTATTCTACATCAAAAATAAGCCCTAGTTTGTCATACAAACATATGTCGGAAAAGTTTTGTAATGAATCCCAGTTTTCTGAGGAAAATTGGAGTTCATTTTAGTGCATTCCTTCCATTTTACATTTCCGCCTTTGAAAATATTTAATTTTTAAATATTCAGTACATTCATTCCGATAGGTAGAGTAAATGTAAAAAACCGTTTATCTGTGTTTAACGTTGTTTTTTTTTCTGATGTTGATATGCGATAAACCGGAGCTGACGACGTTTTTCACTCTTGTCGCATTATGGAATTTTCAGATTTTTAACGTATGGGGGGATTTGCCTATAAAAGCAGATTTTCCCCCGCGACGGTCTCTTTGACTTTTTGATTTCTGCTCTGTCACTTTGACTCTTTTACGCTCCGTACTTTTCTGCGATTCGACTTTAATTGTGTGCCGTGCACACAATTACACAGTACACGGCACAAGCCGTTGTACTGTAATGCTATTCAGGGTCGTCGGAGTTGGCCAAAAGTATGAAGGAATTCAATAATGTTCGATTAAGATTTATTTCTAGAAGAATGACAGAATCAAAAAAAGCAAATTCAGCGTCTCATTTACATACTTAGAAGAATGACCTGAATCCAATCTCAATGACTTTCAAAATCTATGACAATCGGTTATATTCTTCCTGGTTCACGCTCAAGAAATCAACCTTCATTACGATCAACGCGTATTATTTCTCCCCAATAATTCTCTCATTCACATGCGATGCGATGCCGATAAGAAACAAAAACAAAAGAAACAAACGCACAAGCCAAACAGTAAAGCAGAGGCGCAATATCACCGCCGTAGATAGAGGAAGGGGAAGATAACGTAAACAACAAGAAAAGTGTGTCCAACATCTCTATGTTTTTGTTGACATTTACTGTGCATCTACTCCATGTTTGTTTACGTTTACCCCAATATTTGAATGTTTATTATCGTATTTGTGTTCGATGTAATAGTGTTTCGTGCGTTTTAAGACTTGAGTATCAGGAATTTCGGTGTTGACATGCCAGGAAATCGTGTAATTTGTGGAAAATATGCCGAAAAAGATATATTCGGATTGGGGTAAACGTAAACAAAAACAACTTGTTGGACCCAGAGAGCTCTCCTTCGTAGCTGCGCAATGCGGTATCTTCTCTTTCCTCTATCTATGATCACCGCTCAGCGGCAGGCAACACAACACACACCGCATATAAATACTGGGTTCCTATGACACAAGGACTATTTTAACTTATTTGATCAAATGGGTTTCGGTACACCGTTAAACAATTTTAAAAATAATTTTGTGTAGCGAGGATTAGTGCTATTAGGAATTAATTTTTAGTTTTCGTTTGTTTTCCGCGAGTGCCTGAAATAAAGGAGGTAGGTCCCCGTCTTTGCCGTTCAGTTTCTTAATTAAACCTACACCGGTTACTTCTTTGACACTGCTGTACTGTATCGCTTTCCGTTGTATTTTATCGTTTTTTACCCTGTTTCGCGAGTCTGACTTTTCCCTTCGCTATCAGTCATGGTGCGTAAGCCCTTGGGGTAGTTAAGAGAAAGTCCCGTCAACCCCCTGTTCGCGTTCCGCGTCATAAATGTTGAATCCGAAATCTCTTCTTTTCTATCAGTCATGGCGCGTAAGCCCTTGGGGTAGAGAATAAAAGATACCGCTCGTCTTCAGTGAAATCCCGTAGTTGCACTAAAAATAGACCTTTTCTTCGCTATCAGTCATGGAGCGTTAGCCCTTGGGGTAGCGAGCAAAAGTCTCAAGTAGATCCGCCCTGGTTGTGTTTCTTTCATTTCTGGAGAAATACAATTACATCCCGATACCGTATAGCAAGTCATTTCACTTCGCGAGGTCGTCCTTAGTATTCATTTCGTTAGTTCTGGTTGGCACATTTTATTGAACAACCTTTGATTTTTCACTGTACCCGGTATAAACTTTATAAAGTGCTCGTGACCAGATAGAATTTCCCGAATGTATGTTTGCTGATCGATTCGCTCATATTTCATACCTACATATATTTCCGTTGTACATATAATCAGTTTCCGAAGGTGTGAATAAACTGGTACATAATTTAATTTTGACTACTTCGTTATCGCTACCACCTTAGATAACAGCGAACTCTGTCTCCGACTAGCAGCTACTGTGGTAGGTTTGCTATTCTTCCTAGTGAAAAGAATAGCTGGCGCTCGAGATAAGTTTTCTCCGAGGTAACCACGTTACAGTTTCCTCTCCGAGATACGGGGTGTTGAAATTATAAAAAAAAAAATGTTTTTTATTAATAACTTTCACACTGCTTGAAATATTTTCATGAAATTTGGCGTCAAGGAGCACTTTTTGCATAATATCATTTCTTTTCTATTCTACCAGTGGCGTCCGTACTGCAGCTGGACTGAATATTTTCAGATAAAAAAATGATACGCCACTGGTTTTTCCGACAATAAAAATTACGATTTAAATCCTTATTTAATTTGGAGTAAATTCGGTCTCCTGACTTTTTGCTGTACGAGGCACCGTTTCCGGTTGAAAAAATAAAACACATTCTCATGCATGAAGGAATCGCCAAAATTTGATAGCAAAAATAGTTATTTTCCTAACAAGTGCGGAAATTGATACATTATCCACGAGAGTTAGGAACAATTTTTTCTACAAGTGCTTGAAATATTTATAATTTATATAAATACAATGTGGTAAAACGAAAACTTTACACCTCGATTTTGTCGGTTTACAATGCCGTTAAGGTAAAATAAACACTCGAAAAACGGATATCGAACATGTAGTTTTGATTACCATTAATCATTTTACTGACCACTTGACAGAACTGGAGTTTGAGGATTCTCATAACTGTTGTGCGTGAAACACCAGATACATCGGACAATTTCCTAGTCCTAAAGGTCGGGCCTATTGCTACAAGACCTAAGACAGCCACGTCCCTCGCTTCGTCTCTTTCATGCACTCTTTTTGTTTCTGACTGAACCAGTTGCACAACGTAAGCAGCGGATAAATTTTTTCTAGGATGTTGGTCGTAAAAAAAAGCGGATGTTGTTCAAGCACAGTCATTATTTCTAAAAAATAATTTTATCGCATGAAGTCAATGTTCCACCCCGTATTTCACAAAACGAGTTTTTTCTACGCGAAACTCTTTCTTAGGATATCAGGAAACTATTTTCAAATTTCAGGTTCCTATGGTATGAATTGTATTTTTTTATTCATTGGATTGGAACTGGTTTTTAGCAATTTTTGTGAAAAATCGTTGATATATCTGAAAGTATCTGGAATAGGGATAAGGTGTACCAGACAGAAATACTCAGATGGGAATAAGGAAACGTTATAATTAATAGGGCATCCCATTTAAAATAACGAATAAGTTAGTAGTAGTTATTTTTCCGTATAAGCGGCAACGTTACCACATTACAAATATTTTAGCGATAGATCAGAACCATAAACCCTAGTATCCAATTTTTCTGAACAATCTAATGATCCTTTCTCCGTAAACATCTAGTCGTTGATTGAACCAAACATACACAATACATATAACTCCATTCACTTTTATTTTAGCAGTCGGTTGGCCATGGAAATTTGACATATTTCACTCTGTATAGTACGAAAATGTGGGGTTATGAAGCTTGTCAAAACATTTTTGGGTTTTAAATCAACGCTATGTTGCCCGTTCTACGTAAAAGTTTCTGTTATTAGATATTTCATCACAATGTCGAATCTCTATGGAAAATATGTGACGAACATAATTGAAGTTTATACAAACTGATTGAAGGCATACCAAATCTAGTTATTTGCATGGAAAATACAAGAGATCAGTATAATAATAATGTCATAATATGCACTAGCTTGAGGAGAGGTAATGTTCGTTATCTTCTTTGGCTAAAGTTTGAATACGTAACATCAGTTGTAGATTTCAAAAATATAAAATGCATATGATGCAGTGGTTGGGAATGAGTATATCTCGAAGGAATTAACAGATAATTACGAAAATGTTAAATTCTTCAACAAAAATCATATAAAAGTCACATAAATAAACAATTAACAGGACAACTGGCTCGTATTTGTGGCGGTTCATCTTAATACATTGATATAATAATAATTAGGTATTTATTGGTACCTTAAGACATTTACAATGTATAGGATAGAACAAGTCAAATGAAAAATAGAAAAATCAATTTTTGGGAAACTTATTCTACGATGACATCCATTGAAAATCCTGTAGTAAACTTTTCGCATTAATTCACTCAAACAAGAAATTCTCAAATACCACCACTTTTTGGGTCTGCCAATAGAAGGGAATTCTTTGTCATCCTCTTCATTCACAATCTTTCTGATTGTGGAAATATTCAGCTGAAATATAAGTCGTTTGTATTCAGATGAAACATTATACGAATTCTCTTACATTGAATATGTTCGCTACCGTCTGACGTATTGTGGATTTTAGAATATCAGGGTATAACTATTTGAATGAGCGGACCTGAATTCTAAATAGCTCTTCCTGAAACCCTGTCTATTTTTTCAATCACTTTCGGCATTTTCGTAATATTAATTGATATAAGTTGTGGCAACGGCGTTATGACATTAACGACATTTCATGAGTGCCAACCTTACTCCGTTCTAGTTACAAAAACTTGAGAAAATCATTTCATGGCCAACCGACTGCTAAAATAAATGTGAATACAGTATACATACACAATACTTCAATCAACGGTCTAGTCTCATAGGTCACCCACACCCATGTGGTGCACCCTGTATTTAAACAAGAATTGATAGAATGTTAATTTTCGAAATCGTAAACACCAATCAATTAAAAACCTACATAGAAACAAACGTTTATGAAACTTGGGAAATTTTTAAGGTTTGTGACATCAAAAAAGTTTTCCAATAATTTCTCTAGTTTCCATCACATAGTTTTAATATACAGGGTGATTCTTTGACTTGCACATTCATATATATTTCAACTGTATATGTAATAGTATCTTCAGGTGGGTGAAGGTAAAGTAAAGTAAAGGCTATATTCCGAAAATCATTTTATTAAGAAAATCATTTGTGAGATGTGAGTGGAAATAATATTTTTTATGGATTTTCAACCGAGTGGAATTGGAAAAAATGGTAAAAAGACGTAGTTCTTTTGACCTAAGGAATCTTCTGTTAAAATATAATATATGTATGTACAAGTCAAAGACACACCCTGCAACCTCTGTCAGAAGATTTGTATTGTATTTTTCTACCGAACGAAAAGAAATTGAAGTTGGGAAAGTGTCGAAAATTTCATCTTTAGACTTATTATGAAGGATTCGTGTTTCAAATGAAACGCCCCGTGTATATTGTTGGGGAATAATGAAAGATTTTCATTCATTTCAGATTCGAGTTCACCGCAGTTTGGACACTGTCTATGAATATTTTCCCAAACGTTTACTACCACTGGAGTACGGTGGAGAATTAGGATCATTGAATACAATTTTAGGTAGGTATTTGAATTAATTTTTGTTTCTTCTCAAAACTGTCGAGAGAGAAAATCATTTCAGACATTAATCATACATTCAATATTTCGAAACTGAAATCGCCAGTTATTGCGATTTGTATCTCTATTTCTATGTGTTTTTACGCACGCTTGTGGCTGTGTAAAGTTAAACTTTTCTGAGTACGGAAGGTAAGATGATTCAAAAATCACAGTGACGGGGAGAATTTATACTTATTTCAGCACCAGACGATTATAATGAAAATAATCCAAGTTCTTTTCAACAAGGTTAATCTTGAATTTCTGTAGCTTTTTTTCGTATTTCCGGTTTCCGCTTTCTGGTTTCCGCGTCGAGAGTATTTGCTGGACACGCTTCGCTCATTCGTCTTTCGTTTGGTAATTTTCGCTGCTCTCAATATCAGCGGTTCGCTCACAGGTAACCATTTATACATACATTTTTTTCAAACTGACAGCCCTAGAGCATGTTGCGCATTTTTTTTTCGAATGTTTAAATTGGTCGACCAAGAAACTTGATAAATAATAATAATAAAATAAGTACAAGTAACTAGGCATAAAACAGGCAAGAAAAATCAATCAGACCCAGATGAATAAAGAATTAACGGAGGAGTTCACCCGAAGATTGAGAAGGATAATGAGAACTGGTCTTAACAGCAAGAATCTCATAAAAGCGATTAACACCTACGCTTGCTATTCATTCGGTATCATCTCTTGGACGACCACCGATTTAGCAGCCTTACAGAGAAAAATAAGGACGATGCTGACTAAACACAATAAACATCACCCCAAAAGCTCAATAGAACGGACAGAGCTGGCACGACATCTTGGGGGTAGAGGAATTGTTGATTTGTCCAACCGTATGTCCCAGGAAATTGAAGGACTTCGAAAATATTTCTTGAGCAAGGCAGCTTCGTCAGAACTCCATCGAGTAGTTTGTGTTGCTGATAGTTCTACACCGTTAAAGCTACAACAGGATCACTTGGAAACCGTCGAACACTCTGCAGAAAGTAAAATGCAAAAACTGATTGGCAAACCTTTACATGGAAGGCACCAGAACGAGGTCAACCATGATTACGTCGACATATCTGCGTCGAACTACTGGTTGACTTCCGGAAGGTTGTTTCCTGAGACAGAGGGCTTCATGCTTGCCATCCAGGATCAGGTGATTCCAACAAGAAATTACATGAAATATATCGCCATGGATGCCTCAGTGGCGGACGATAGCTGTCGTTATGGCTATGCGACACATGAAACTATCCAGCACATCACCGGGGGATGTCAGAAGTTCGCGGGCACGGAGTACAAAAATAGACATGATGCTGTTGCCAAGATTCTTCACCAAGAATTGGCACTAAAACACCAACTTCTATGTTCGAAAAAGGTTCCTTATTACAATTACCATCCGGATGCTGTGTTGGAAAATGAACATCACAAGCTCTACTGGGATCGCACGGTTCTCACAGACCGGAAAATAACCCACAATAGACCAGACCTCATATTGCTCAATGAGGATGAGGACAGAGCACTATTCATCGATGTGGCGATTCCAAATAATAACAATCTTCTAGATAGGCACACTGAAAAAATTTCAAAATACAGAGATCTCGAGGAACAAACTAGAAGACAGTGGAAGCTGAAAGATATCAAGACCATCCCTATTGTCATTTCATCTACAGGCCTGATACCGAAGAAACTGCTAGAGAACTTGAGGAAACTAAGTTGGACGAAAATATCTATAGAGTCATGCAGAAGGCGGTACTGCTCGGAACGGCGAGAACTGTACGCAAGTACATGGGGAATGCAGAGGAACACCGTCTGCGCCGACAGGAAGTGCGGGTGGAGCAGGAATCCAACCTACGGCAGGGAGGCGAGGAGCGACCCGGACCCGACCACCACCACGAGCCCGAAAACCTGGAAAGGGCTCCAACAGAGCTTAATCCTTTTGATATCTGAGATATCTGGGATAAGTGAATTTTCCTCTGGAGAGGAGTGTAAAAGCCGCAAGGCTAAAGTCATAAGCCTTTATTTCCAACAGGCAATGAACACCCAATTACAGGAAATTAAAAAAAATAAAAAAACGAATTAAGTAATGACAACAAAATAAATACCATGAAAACCATTCTGCAATGCAATGCAGGCAAAAACGCGCTGATGAATTTGATGAATATAAGTATTAGCAGAAACATTTTCATTTCTTTTTGACAGCACTAGAGATCTAACTTCAAGGATCAAAACTAACTGTTATTGTTTTGTCTACGATCGAGGGCAAGTTCTCTTTCTTTGAAAGTATAAAACGGCCGACCAAGAAAATTTATTTCCCCATGCACCCATTCCATCAATTTTCTTGGATGGCCATTTTAAATTTTCAAAGAAAAGAGGAACATGCACTCCATCGTAAACAGAATCGATTCATTTTGATCGTTGGAGGTGGGGTTCTAGGGCTGTCAGAATTTAATTTTTTTTTACTGAGTAGGTAGGTACATTCTAATAGATTAATCTATCCATCAATTTCCTCAGCCGGCGATTTTGAAATTGAAAAATGAGGAATAGACGCTTCCTTGTAGACTGATGCGAATAGTTCATTTTGATACTCGCAGCTCTAGTATGAACAAAAAATTATGTTAGGATATTTTAGTCATCCCTCTGTCAGGGACAGAGTCTCTGCCCCTATGTGCTCTAACCATAAATTTTCTTGGCCGGCTATTTTGAACTGACTTTTCTTCAGTATCAGCATTTTCAAAGGACCGCTGTGACCTTGCGTCACGTCCAAATTGTCAGTCCCTTGAAAAGTAGCTTCTTTTGGGTCCAATTAACATATCGTCTAAAAATCTGACAGGCTCGAAAAATATTTTTTTTACCATTTTCAACTCTTCACGTAGGGCATATAGAATATCTCAATCTAACACGTTCGAGTATGTACACCTGACGATTTTCTTTTACATCTTTGAGAACCTGCAGAGGCTTTCCCTATCGCTGAAAGTGCATACATCATATAATCTTTTTTCTTTCTACCATCGTAACTTCGAAATCCACCAGGTCTGCAAGACGCTCGAGTAAATCCCGATTCAGCATCGTCGGCTCCCCATTTATTGCAAATTCACCTTCTTTAACTCTCTCATCTTATGATATGAAAGATATACGGGGTGTCCGGGGAATAACTGTACATACTCTTACCAGAGATAGAGTTGGACTAGCTGGTTACGGATTGACTATAAAAAATTAATTTCTGGATTTCCCTAGAAAGCTACAGGGTGATTTTCCAACTTCATAGAAATACTTAGACCATCATAAAATCCAAACTTATTGACGGATATTATTGAAACTTGGGAGGTTATTGACACATGCTAAGGTCAAGTCAGAAAGATATCAATTATTTCATTATTCCAGGGCCGGACTCATTAATATTCATTTAAAGTGTTCAGGGTAAAAAAAACACTTTGTATTTCAAATTACAAATAATTGATTCGTTTTTTAGGAAGAAGCTAAATTATGCTTCAATTCTTGGTATCACTCAAAGTTGTCACATCGAGAATTATTTTTTCATGAATTTTTGAATAGCGAAACAATAACAAATGAAAAAAACTAAAATACAGTAAAGAGTACCTGATAAAAATAAAAATAGGAACGAATGAATTGCTGAGTCAACGTTATTTCAAAAGTGGTTCGAAATGAAAATCATTAGCCTGTATACAGTTCTCTTGTCGAATTTTCAAATTGGATATAGTCTTCCGAATCATATCGCCATTATTTCTTAAAATATCGCAACAGTTGATTATTCTGTTCATCAGCTGTTCTATTGACTGGAAGAAGTGTAACTTTGGTCTATATAATTGTAGTCGAACACCAGGTATACATAAGAATAATTTTGAAATATGCTTCTGTATACCCTATACACATCACCAATTATTTTTTTCAAAATACCTTCATTTACTCCCTCAAAGTGAAATCCGCGTCTGGAGTAGCCACCCAGTATATCAACAAATTATTATAGCCTTCTTCACCTTCAGTGACTTTTCTAAGAAAATTTATTATTTATTTTCGACCTGCACAAGATGACTATGTCCTGTTCAGGTAAAAAAAATTGCAATTTTCAAACTTTATCCAAATTAAAAAATTCATAAAAAAATAATTGTTGATGCGACAACTTTGAGCGGTACCAAAAATTGAAGCATAACTTAGCTTCTTTCTAAAAAGCGAATCAATTATTTGTAATTCGAAATACAAAGTGTGTTTTTTTACCCTGAACACTTTAAATGAAGATTGATGAGTCCGGCCCTGGCATAATAGAATAATTGATATATTTCTAACTCAACCTCAGCATGTGTCAATATCCTCCTAAGTTTCAATTAAATGCTTCAATAACTTTGGATTTTATGATGGTCTAAGTATTTACAATTTACATGAAGTTGAAAAATCACCCTGTAGCTTTCTAGGGAAATCCAGAAATTAATAGAGAGTTGAAGTGTGCACAATACGTTAGCCTGAACGTAAACGTTAACGTGAGAAATAACGTCAGATATAACGTTTACGTGTTGTGATGAAATTTGAGTTGAAGTGCTGCCTTCATGAAACGTCAGACGTTAAACATAACCTATCAATTTGATTTTGCTTTCGTTTCGCGTGAACTCTCTTTTATCTAATATTGAGCTTCGACAGCTGGAATAACATTTGGAATATTGATGTTCTAATGATTTATATGCCTAATAAAGAGAATTTTCAGCTTGGAAGTATTTTATTATCAATGAAATGTTCAAGTGTTAGAGACATGGGAATTGCAGTGTAGATTCAGCCATTTCCTTATGTACTGAATATAGTCTGATAACAAAGTAATTTCACTTAATCCTTTTGATAACTTTCAAGTCACTGCTGATTTCTTATAATTTTCGTTCATTATGAGAAAATACACAGGAAATGTAAACAATGACAGTTTGAGGTTATCGAGAATTGCATTTAACAATCAAAATTCGGCCATTCGCAAGTCATCGGTGCTACTCGTTTAACGTTCGGTTAACGTACGTCGATGTTTAAGGTATACGTGGGAGACCGCTAGTTTACGTAGGCCGTAAAGCTGACGCTAACGTTAAAAACTGACGAATGAGCATGCGTAGATGTCAATTATAACGTTAACGTTTACGTTCATGGCTGCACTTCAACTCTCTAATGTTTTATAGTCAATCCGTAATCAGCTAGTGTCCAACTCTATCTCTAGTATGAGTATGTACAGTTACTCCCCGGACACCCAAAATAATTGAAAAAAAACGTGAAGACTGAGTGTCATGTTTCTTTGTCACTTGGTATATGTCAGAACTGAGTAATTACATCCGTATTACTCATCTGCATATTTGTATGTTTAGAGTACAATAAATTTGAAGAATGTCAATCGAACATGTTTTTCATCCGAAAGAAAGCAAACTTTTAATATCCTTTATGGTGATCGCTTCTGAATGCATCCATCGCAATCAATTCTTTCATTCTTCAATTGGAATTTGTTTCTAAAGGTGTGCTATCTAGGAAATCTATAATCTCACTAACCGTAAGGATTCTATAATGAATCTGAGTGTCTTTTTAAACACATCGACGATTCTTTATTTTCGCATTTTCTCCACAAGGAATCGTGAGAAGAGCGAATTGTTGAAATGGCATCAAAGTGATATAAGTTGCAGATTTCGAGCGTATATTGATCAAGACGAATTTTATCCTCGTTTGACTAGTGAGGATTATTTTGACAAAGGTTTCTTACCTTTTATCAGCCTGGCTACGAACAGAAGTACGGAAAACTTGAGTACTAACTTCACTTCCACCCCGTGTGAAGCATTCATTTTTTCTGATAGCTACAAGGACGTTCCAAAAAAAATTTCATTTTTCCGGAGTACAGGTTTGTATAGATCTACTATGCCAACTATAATCTTCCTGAAAAACCCCTTGGACAATTCAGATGTATTAGAAGAATTCACCAAAACTGTAGTAGATGAGCAAATATTCGTCTCCATGGTAGTATTTTATCTTGATGGAATGAAAGCCTTATCGTATGATCCCTTCAAGAAAACATATTATGGTATAAGAGGCTTCATGGATTACGTTGGGGAATCTGAAAAATTCGCTTCTAACCTTCAAGGACACAAACTTCAACTAGCCCTCTTCCTGAATCCTCCCAGAATAATCAAGGAGGATACTGGAAAATGGCATTCAGATGACGAATTCTTCTGGCAAAGAATAATACACGACCTGAATGGTACAATAGAGATTGTTGAAACAACGCCATACGATCTGGATGCTGCAAAGATGGCTGTCAGGAATGGCAAGGCGCACTTTTGTCCACTCAGTTACTTCAGAACCAGCATTCCTGAAAATTTGGATTTCATCGCACCTCATGCTATCGAAGATCTGGTTGTTTTGGTACCTTATTCAGAATTGATTCCACAAAGTACCTATATTCTCATGGTCTTTTCGACAACAGTGTGGTTTTACTTATTTTTCTCAATTATTTTATTCCTTGTATTATTGCTAGTGATGAACAAAATGCGCAAATCCCATAAGAGAGAGACCTCATCTATAGTGATGGATATTATAAGTTTATTGCTGGGTAAATCCATTACTATTCACCCTTATTACAATAATTGGTTGGAAAAGGGTTACCTGTGTCTGTCTCAAATGATCAGTATTGTCATCATAACCGCGTTCAATTCTGCTTTGATTTCTGCAGTTCTCGTTGATAAACATAAGGGCCAAATCAATACACTCAGTGATCTTAAAGAGTCCCAGTTGTCGATTTATGCCTTGCCCGATTTGAAGTACTACGTTGAGGAATTCGCACCAATGTTTAAGTCGCAGCTGGTGAAAATACCAAGGAGAAATTATAGTTCGTTACTCGAGAATAAAATTCATCAACAAGCTTTGGTAGTGCCACGTTCATTGTCACAAGCAGCACTGGATATGATCAATGACAAAGGTTCTAATGTTTCGCACAGAACCATGCGTGAATCGCTTCTTTCTGGGTTTTCTACTTATTTCTTCACGAAAGGATCTCCGTTCGTCAAAATAATCGACAAAATGATACTGAAAAAGTTTCAATACGGTTTGGACTGGAAGGATCTGAGGGAATTTGATGTAACACCGAGTGAATTCACTGCAAAAAAGAGACATATTCCGCTATCTCTATCGCATCTTGGAGGAATTTTTGTCGTCTGGCTTGTCGGTGTTGGTATCTCAATAATAGTGTTTTTTGCAGAAAGGTTTCATATACTAACTTATTAGAGTTTTATGGTTGTTCGTTCACTGTGTCGTTTTTGAAATAATAAATGTTGTTGTGCACCTGCAGACTGATGTTTTCTTTAAATCTTTTCATTTTTTTCTGAAGAACCTTCTGAGAAGAATCTCAAGATTACATAGAAGAAACATTCGATGCTATCCTCACGAAATCGTGAATGAATTAATTTTCCTTGAAAGAGCATAGGGAACAAAATAACCTTGGATTCTTTTATTATGTTACAATTTGAACGGGCGTTGTTTCAGCAAACACTGAAACCCAGCCACTGTACAAAAACTATTCTTTCTGCACTTGACTGCAGCGATGTTAATGCAGAAACTATACCAGAACGGACCGTATATGTCTCGCTAAATTGTACAGTACAAACTGCATTTGACATACAGCCACAGTACAGCCAAGCTGCAATTCAAATACAGGGATGGTATTGCAATCACTGTAAACTTCAAATGCAGCAGTAAAGTGTACAAGTACAAGCTGTACTTTAAATGCTGCAGTCACTGTGCAAAAACTGTACAGCAAGCTTCAATTTGAATGCAGCAGTCATTGTACAGGGTGGGCAAAATTGGTGATACCTGAACTATAACTTTTTAACCCAACGAGATAGAGGAAAATGAATGTGCCATTCATGTCGTCTTTTTTTGAGAAACTTATAATGCCATCAACTGCATTCCACTATCTCCTTCTGTTTTCGAGTTATAAGTCAAAATTGAAATTTGGGCGATTTGGTCATTATCTCCGTTTCTGTTCGTGCTAGGATATTGAAATGAAAACATTATATAGATACTTACTTTTTGATTGCAAATCAGTGCCGTACTATGATTTTTTCCAACAGGTTCATTTGCTGAGCTACAACATAAAGTTGTGTTTTCTCATATGAAAACAGTAGTTTGAAATTACTCAGAATCGCCATTTTTTTACGGTTTCAGAAATATATCATATATCGCCCTCGACTGAGCGTCAACTACTGTTTTCATAAGAAAAAACATATCTTTATGTTATAGCTGAGAAAATATGCCTGTTAGAAAAAATCAT
Organism: Coccinella septempunctata; assembly: GCF_907165205.1. Classification (NCBI taxonomy): domain Eukaryota; kingdom Metazoa; phylum Arthropoda; class Insecta; order Coleoptera; family Coccinellidae; genus Coccinella; species Coccinella septempunctata. The sequence goes on along the minus strand of NC_058190.1, from coordinate 2,321,264 downwards.
AGTACTCTGTAACGTGGTTACCTCGGAGAAAACTTATCTCGAGCGCCAGCTATTCTTTTCACTAGGAAGAATAAACAAATTAATTCAGATGCATAACATCCGCAGATAATTAAATCAACGAATGTTACGATCTAAATCGAACTAACAAACTACCATCGCTCGAAGTATTACCAGAAATTTCATTTCGTCGACAAAGAGTAGATGCTGACCATGGTTTCGGTCTTATTTGACCTCGTCAGAGCAACAAAACTCATTCGTCAACGAAATGCTATGAATTGCCGGCTCCTTTTATTCCATATAGGTAGCGGGTATGATGTATAAATACATCGTACCGACATCTGACAGAGAAACGGGAACCAACCCAATTCAATTTCCTAACTATCAGAGCGAAGATAGCAGTATGCATCCATATGCTTTAATCCCATATTGCAGATATCGTATATTACGATAATTAAGCAAGGGAAAAAGCGCGGAAAGGTTCGGATCATTCCAGTAACCGATCTGCCGCGGACATGGAAAAATAAGAAATGGATCACGCCTTCAACAGTAAGGCAGGTAAATAATAAACAAATTAATTCAGATGCATAACATCCGCAGATAATTAAATCAACGAATGTTACGATCTAAATCGAACTAACAAACTACCATCGCTCGAAGAAGAATAGCACGAAGGAAGAATAGCAAACCTACCAGAGTAGCTGATAGTCGGAGACAGAGTTCGCTGTTTTCTAGGGTGGTAGCGATAACAAAGTAGTCAAAATCAAATTATGTACCAGTTTATTCACACCTTCGGAAACTGATTATATATACAACGGAAATTTTTGTAGGTATGAAATATGAGCGAATCGATCAGCAAACATACATTCGGGAAATTCGGTCCGATCACGAGCACTTTATAAAGTTTATACCGGGAACAGTGAAAAAAATCAAACGTTGTTGAATAGAATGCGCCAACCAGAACTGACGAAATGGATATTAAGGCTGACCTCGCGAAGTGAAATGACTTAGGGTACGTTCATACCGAAGATGCCTGGATGAGCGCGGTGGAGGTCGCGGTCGCGATTTTTACATCGATGTCAAAACAAACCTTCATATTCTAATGAGACCGTACATACCAAGGATGTTTCACCCGTTCACCCTCGCCGCTTATCATCGCGGTTTACAGCGATGTCAATCGCAGAACAAAATAGTTTGATTTTATAAGCGATCGAGCTGTTGCCGCGAGGTACCTTGCACGCTTATTGGCGCTCTTCAAATCACGTGAAATGCACCAGGGTAACGTATTTATTTTTCAGTTCGTTTGTGAGCTTTGACTGAAAGGAAAGCATCTTCGACATGTACTGCCAGACATCGATGTAAACCTCGACCGCGATCGCGACCTCCACCGCGCTCATCCATGCATCTTCGGTATGAACGTACCCTTACTATACGGTATCGGGATGTAATTAATTGTATTTCTCCAGAAATGAAAAGAAACACAACCAGGGCGGATCTATTCGAGACTTTTATTCGCTACCCCAAGGGCTAACGCTCCATGACTGATAGCGAAGAAAAGGTCTAATTTTAGCGTAACTACGGGATTTCACTGACGACGAGCGGTATCTCTTATTCTCTACCCCAAGGGCTTACGCGCCATGACTGATAGAAAAGAAGAGATTTCGGTTTCAACACTTATGACGCGGAACGCGAACAGGGGGGTTGACGGGACTTTCTCTTCAGTACCCTAAGGGCTTACGCACCATGACTGATAGCGAAGGGAAAAGTCAAACTCGCGAAACAGGGTAAAGTACGATAAAATATAACAGAAAGCGATACAGTACAGCAGTGTCAAAGAAGTAACCGGTATAGGTCTAATGAAGAAACTGAACGGTAAAGACGGGGACCTACCTCCTTTATTTCAGGCACTCGCGGAAAACAAACGAAAACTAAAAATTAATTCCTAAGAGCACTAACCCTCGCAACACAAAATTATTTCTAAATTCGTTGAACGGCTTGTCGTGCACACAATTAAAGTCGAATCGCAGAGAAAAGAGAGTACGGAGCATAAAAGTGACTAAAGAGTAAAAGAGTCAAAGTAAAAGAGTCCGTCGCGGGGGAAAATCTGCTTTTATAGGCAAATCTCCCCCCCCCCGCGTTAAAAATCTGAAAATTCCAGAATGCGACAGGAGTGAAAAACGTCGTCAGCTCCGGTTTATCGCATATCAACATCAGAAAAACGTGAAAATCTTCGACGGCATGCAAGAAAAACAACGTTAAACACAGATAAACGGTTTTTTACATTTACTCTGCCTATCGAAATTAATGCACTGAAGATTTGAGAATTAAATATTTTCAAAGGCAGAAATGTGAAATGAAAGGAATGCACTAAAATGAACTCCAGTTTTTCTCAGAAAACTGGAGATCATTATAACTCCACTGCATTGCTATCAAAAAAGTGTGTATAATGTTTTCATTTCAACATACTAGCACAAACAGAAACGGGGATAATGACCAAAGTTGAAATTTTAATTTTGGCCTATAAGAAGATAGAGGAATGCGGTTGCGAATGAAACTTTACAGCAATCTGCACTTCAAAAGCAGCAGTCATTGTGCAGTAAATATTACTATTAATATTTTTTTCTACACCATTTTTTCCGATTCGGCCCACGGATACTCAAACATGTTAGAGTATCCATGGATTCGGACCTGATAAAAAGACATAGACTTTTTAAGTTTTCATAATGAGCTGTGCCACTCCTGGAAAAACGAAGTTACCTTCAGAATAACTCGCTAAGGCCCGGTACTTTCACCTTCGAATAAATTTTATTCAACGAATAATGACGTAACGACATTCGATCTATGACAAATAAACTCTTCTAATTAAGTTTCAATGACAGATTATTCGATGAATAACACTATCTGAAAGTGAAAAGACTGCATTTTTACTAATCTTACGAATAAGACTTAATAAATGCGAATAAATTTATTTATTCGCACGTGAAAGTACCGGGCCTAAATCTGCGACACTACACATCTGTGGATCTTTTGAACATTCATTTGTGCATTCAGCCACAGTACCCAATTTTTCAAATTTCACAGATACTTTATTATTTTGAACATCAAATTATCATAAGATAGCGTCCAACTTAGTTGGATTCTTTAAATTTTTGGTATTTATTTATGGTGCGTAATGGTCATAATGAGAAAACTGGAAGACATGGGTGATATTTTGTGTTCGAAAAAGATTAATCAAATAAATAAAAAACTATATCCCGAAATTCTTTTTATTCGATAAAACCGTTAGTGAGATTGAACTAAAAATAACATAGTTTTATGGTTTTTCAACAGCCCGTATCTTTTAAACTGTGCTGATTCGGAAAAAAGTGTTTCTTTTGAATTAAAGATTCTACGCTTCAAATATTTGTATGAGATGAAGACTCACCCTTTATACAGGGTGTATTTGAAGGTGAGGCTTTTTTTCAATGGGAGTTAGAACTGACCGAAAATCACCTATACCATTGAGTATTAATACTCAAGATGCCTATACAGAACTTTCAAAATGACAAAGTTGAAAAAAAAAATTGAAAATGATTACTGAAATAGATCCTAATACGACCCTAGACCGTTTGTTAGCTAAATTATCGCAAAGCAGAAGGAAAAAACTTATCTCCTGATTCGACCAGGAATTGTTTAGGATATTGGCTCGTTCGATATTTACGTGGTAATGAAAATGAAAACTTAGGATCACCGAGTTGTTCCCATTATTTTTTAGTAACTTACACGATTTTATGAAATGGCTCATTTCGATACCAACTAACTTAGGTCACAAGTGCAAAAAATATATTAATACTTCAAAATCTAGCCAATAAAATTAATCTAAATTATCCACGAATTTTTTCACAATGGGCATCACAATCTTCTTGTTCGAATATTCCAACAATCGTCGTGAAAATGGGATGAAATGGGGAAACATCATAGCACTTTTTCAACATAACTAACATAAGCACTTTCAAGAAACTGCCTCTATTTTCTACATTTTTTTTCACCCTAAATTGCACGATACAACAATTATTACTCTCTCAAAAGTGATCTGATGCATCTAATCCGAAGAACTTGGTACTGAACCATTCATTGTATAGCCATATGTTTATGTTTTGTTTCGTTTTTGCGATGCCGGAGTCACCTTCCACTGTCCCGTACTTGAAATTCAATGAAATTTTGTCGAGCTTCTAGGTGTGGCATCTCAGCCATCTTGGATATTTTATATAGACAATTTTTGGTTAAACGACTTTTTTTGAGGAGCTCTACCTTCTGTCAGAAAAAAGCCTCACCTCTGAAAACACCCTGTATATCGACTAAGAGAATTTCCATTACAATAATATACTAACATAATTTCAATAATTTTCTATCATTTTGCTTTGCATTGTTTATTAATTCGAATTTCATTTTGTGATTTGGTCGTTTCGATCGATACGTTGAAATTTTTTTACGTGCCCATCCGAACCTCATGTGACTCAACATTCTATTTGTGGCGTTTTTTTTATTCGCTCGCTCATTTTTGCTTTTCGCCAATCACATTCTATGTTTTCTGTTTCAGCTGACTACGATTTAATTTTCAAAGAGTGTCAAGATACATTTTCAACAGCACTCCAAATTGCGACAGACGAAACAAAGAAAACTACAAAGAGAACGCCAGATGATGAGTCTTTCAGAAAACTGCAGATAGATTGAAAACCTTAGAGGAATAGTGCTTACTCGAAGTAGAATAACAAATAATGTGATTCGTATAAAAAGTGTTTCCTAAACTGATATGAATAGATTTTTACCATTGAACGTTTTTATTTTTCACTTCATTTAAATAATAGACGAATTTTTCCATGATGAATTACTCCATGAACTGACAATCTCCTTATTACAAACAAACTTCACGAGTTTCACTCAACTGTGCCATCTAAATTATGTGAAGATCACTTTGAAAGCCTACCTAACTTAACACGTAATTGGTGTTAATTTGTAACAGCTTTTTACGTTTACTCATTAAACTTCTTTCGATGTAAACACGAAAGACTGAATTTGGACAGGTTCAAAAACAATCTCTTATGAATTCGCCAACGTTTCGAAACTATTTTGTTCCTTTCTCAAGGCTAAAAAAAGGCATTTATTAATCATATACAAAACACAAAACAAATTATACCTCATCATACAACTAATAAAAGATGAAAGTAACACTTTAAAATTGGTCATAGGAAGTTGAGGATAAATTAATAAACAGTCCGACGTGTCAGTCAATGAAATAAAAACAATGAAACCGAATCGGAATTACATACGTTGTTATCGATGACAGATATTCTCATATTCGGTCTCGGCTTATTTGATTTATCCCAACCAGCAAATATACAGTGTGAGACAAACATACAAAAGGCGACGAACACGAAACAAAGCGCGCAGAAAACAATTTTTCGATATTATCCATTATCCATTCATTCATTGCTGTATCCCGTTGCCAGGAAATGAATCTACAAAAAGACGAAAAAAGGGAAAAAACAAAAAGAAAATGAAGAGAAAGGAAAAGAAAAGGTGCGAACAGACTTATAATTTTTCAGGGCTAATTGCGACTGTGTGCTCTCCAGTGACTGTAGAGACCCAACCGTGACCCACATATCCTACCACACTCCGGGCATGGATAGTCACCAACCAGATCTGGCCGCCGCTGTATCCTTCTCGAGTCTCCATTATAACTGTGTACCAAATACCTCCACTGTGACCTGTCTAACGCGAGTTGTTCTCAATTATGATTGGCATTAACTGATTTTAGGGATTGATGTAGTGTATCCTTAAACCGCTTATACTGGCCTCCTGGTTTCCGGGCTCCCTCTGTCAATTCGCCATATAGAGCTATTTTGGGGAGTCTTGTGTCTTGCATCCTCAGAATGTGGCCGCTCCATCTGAGTCGGGCCCTCGTTACTTGAGTCTCAATTGTTGTACAACTCGCGCGTTTGCAAGACTTCTGCATTCGAAACTTTGTGGAACCATCTGATGTGCATTATCTGTCTTAGATGACGTTGTTGCGTTTGTTCGATCTGTTTAATATGTCGCCTGTAGGGCGTCCAGCTTTCGCTTCCGTAAAGGAGCGTTGGGAGGTCCACTGCTTTGTAAACAGCTGTCTTGGTCTTAAGATTGAGGTCGTGATTTTGAAACACTCTATCCTTTAGCTTCCAGAATGCCCGTGATGCCGAATTGATACGGTTGTGTATTTCCATGTCAAGGTTAGCCCTAGTATTTATGAAGCTTCCCAAGTATTTGAACTGCTCGACCTGTTCTAGAGTTTCATTCTCCAGGCTGATATCTGTTTGAAGGCTTTCTGGCGGACTTACCAGGATTTTGGTTTTGTCGATATTGAGTCTAAGGTAAGGCCTAAAGCTTCGTATATATGTTTATAGGTGTCCAACATTATCTGTAGATCCTCCGAGCTGCTAGCGATAAGTGAACAGTCGTCTGCATATTGAAGTTCAGTGATAAACTTGGTACTGGTTTTTACTCTGAGGCGATACAGGTTAAACAGGCCTCCATCAAATCTGAATGTTATATCAACACCTCTTACAGGCATACTGATGTCAGCAATTATCGACACAGCTATGGCGAAAATATTGAACAGTAAAGGCGCTAATATGCAGCCTTGTTTTATTCCAGAGTTGGTTGAGAAATGGTCGGTTGTAGAACCATTATCCATTCTTATTCTTGTTATCATGTAGTCAAAAAAAAACACTCAAGTTGTTGGTATCCTGTCTATAATTCACTGTGTCGTTTCTTCTTATATGTATCATTTCACTTAAAAGACGTCTGAAATGATGCTGTTCGTGATCTAGGATGGTTACATCCTCAAAATTAAACCTTGTCCCTCTCTGTGTGTGTTGTATGGGGACAGTTTTGTTTTCGGCTTCTAGATGTCTGCCATCATTTTTATGTTGTCGAATTCTGTCTTTCAAGTATTGTCTTGTTCGGCCCATGTACACTTTGCCACAATCTTGGCAGTGAATTTTATACACCAAGGTGGATTGCATAGTTGGAGGGTCTTGTCTTTTATGTCGGTAATTAAATTACCCAATATATTTAAAGAGTTTGGCTGCCCAACATCATTCTAAAACATCCTTGATAACAACAAAAAAATGTTTACCAACATAAAAGACAAAACCCCTCCTCTGAAGAAGAGCTAGAAAATGTCATCCGTTTTCTTCTAGCTCTTATAGTTCTCCTCAGTAGACAACGAACGTTACCAAACCCGTACATTAACGTTATAAAATAAATAATATTTTACTTACCAGATGAAAAATCACAAATATTTGAGTAAGGACAAGAAAACGATCAAGCTAAAGACTCAACTTTTATTAAAAATATATCACTGGGAAATGAGAATCCATTTCAAAGAAAAAAAATTGGAGAACAATTTACGAATCTCACGGTTGTTAAAGTGAAACCCATTTCAGTTAACAGTATCATTAATTCTAATCATTAATATAAAACTTAATCTAGGTATACTGTTAAGCAATTCGAGAAAATTATACAATCTGCAAATTGAACTTCGATAAATAAGTTTGTAAAATGGTTTGACTTTGCTGGTTTATTTTTCCAATCATTTCTGGGATGCATCCAGGTTGCGAATTTCCGCAATTCACTAAACTTTGAACGAGAAATTGTCTAGGCTCGCTTATACCTGGAAAAAAATGTATACAATAATCATAAAAGAGTATCGACGTTGTCAGGTGAGTAATAAATGAGAAATTAATTCAGGTACAACATAACATCCGCTGATATAAAATCAACAAACGCTACCATCTACGCTCTTAGACCCGTTTGCACCAAACATACTTAGTGTTAAGTGTCCCTTAAAATGAACTCTTAACTCAAATTACGTTGCACCAAATGTTAAGTGACATTTAAATGGCTAAAGCTAACCTTAAATTTAAGCGCTCCTGTAATGACCACTTAGGTATTTAAGGGCGGGATTCTAACCTAAAATAATTTGTTGAACTGGCTGCAGAATTTCCCATTTTTCATGGATTTTTAAAATTGAATGCATTCATTATTGAATATCAAGCCTTTTCTTTTGCCTTTATTGTAATGCCATCAGTCTTTTTTAATTTTCAATTTGGTGTCACAAATCATACTATAGTTAGCAACAAACTCTTTTCTTCTGTTGAGAAGTTGAGTGCCCTTTGTAAATTACTACCACTTGCTTGGCAATCATTCATCGTATTCGTACTAACAAGGACAATAAGGACATTTTCTTCACGTTCCTCTTCAACATTAATTAAACAAATTCACACAAGCCTTACAAAGAAAGTGTTGTACTTATATAAACTTAGCTACCCTTAATTTGACAATCCTTATCATAATCAATAATAATGCTAATTCAACAACACTGACCGACAGGACAATAAAGTTAGATTAATGAAATGACAACGATCATCGGCAACCGGCCAACCAATGAAATTGCTTTATTGGACTAGGATGAAGTTGCACCAAAATAAAAAACTGAAATATCTCTAGATATAAAAACTTAAGAGACCCTTAATTAAGATTCTACATATCCGCTACTGACGTCGAATGAAGAGCTGTCAATTGGGAATTCAAATGAAGATTGCAGCGACATGGTGATGACAGTTCGAAGTAAAAAGTTATTGCAGTCATTGTCATTATTGAAGGGGATTTTGAGATTTTCCTCAAATAATCTTTTATTATCAGATTATAATTGTTTTTTCTCAATTTTGAATCCATCTCAATGGTAAAGCAATACCACAAGCTGAAACAGTCAAGTATCTGGGATTCCACTTAGATACCAGACTTACTTGGAAAGAGCAGATTAAAAAGAAGAGAAAACAAGTAGATTTTAAAATCAAGGAAATCTATTGGCTAATAGGAAGAAAGTCATTGGAAAATGAAATTCTTTTGTACAAAACAATTATATTATAATTCCGATTTGGGCGTATGGACTTGAAATTTGGGGATGCGCAAGCAAGTCAAATATAGCCATCACTCAAAGATGCCAGTCCAACATATTGCGAATGATAGCCAATGCACCATGGTATGTCACCAACCAAACACTCCATGATGATCTAAAAATATCCTTTGTCCAGGATGTCATAAAAACAAGAAGTAGAAACCACCACTCTAGATTGGAAGCACACACAAATATCCTTCTACAACCCTTAACACGAGACAACGAAGCGAGAAGACTGCAAAGGAAATGGACAACTGACCTAATGGAATATTAAGAGATTCTCCCAATGGGGAGAACCTCTTCATGTTATGTCCTCTATGTCTGTAGAATTGTGAAAAAATTAGCTCATAGAATTTGTTTTCTGATTGCTGATCAATAAATGCTTGAAAAAAAAAAAAGATTGGCTGTTGAAACTGTGAAAGTGAGTTGATTATTATCAATTCTAGGTCGATAAATGTCATGAAGTATTAGTATTTATGAAAAAAATTCCGTTCTGAATCAGCTGATAAAAGAGAGCAATATTTTTTTAATCCGAACGTCTTGGCCCTTTACACGATCAAAATATAAGGGAATTGAATATACAGGGTGACAATTTGAAAACTTGCCCATTATGTCACAAGGATGATTTCAGAAAGAATGCCGGAACAGGTCAATTCCTATTTGTAGAGGGACATATTTTGAGCAGAATTGTAAGCCGAAATCTCCTCAACTCTAGGTGAAGGAGATATCACTCCTAAATTCCCAATAGGTAATAGGGGTTGAGATATACCTCAATTGAAAGATCACTTGACCCTCTACATGAGTACTCTGGTTCTCAATTTTTTATTGAGCCCTTGAAGTAGGGGCTGACAATTTGAAAACCTGCAAAGCCAATTATGTCTCGACAAGGATGTTTTCAGAGAAAATGCCGGAACAGGTCAATTTATCTATTCGTAGGGGGACATGTTTCTAGCAGAATTGTAAGCTAAAATCTCCTCAATCTTAGGTGCATCTAAGTAATCTAAATTCTCAATAGGGACCCATTGTCTTCCAATTGAGGTTTAGCTCACCCTCTATTCCCTATGAAGAATTTAGGGGTGATAGCCCCTACACCTAGGTTTGAGGAGATTCGGGCTTACAATTTTGCTCAAAATATGTCCCCCTCCCTTTAAAAATTGATCTGTTTATTCATATAGAGGAACAAGTGCTCTTTCAATTGAGGTAAATCTCACCCGCTATTCCGTATTAAGAATTTATAGATGATAGCCCCTACACCTAGGGTTGAGGAGATTTCGGCTTACAATTCTGCTGAAAATATGTCCACCCCTCCGAATAAAAATTGACCTGTTCCGACATTTTCTCTGAAAACATCCTTGTCGCGACATAATTGGCCTGGCAAGTCTTTAAATTGTCACCCTGTATGGGGAGCCACAACTATATCTTCTCCATGCTATACAATGGCTAAAATTGCAACATTGATGCTAAGAAAACTTGTCCAACTTCAACTGGAAATCAGAAATGATTTTCTAAATGAATTTTGAGTGAATGTTTCCGAGATTCATATGTACAGGGTGGGCAAAATTCGTTGTCTACTGAGGGGATCTCGAGAACTACAGCAGCTAGAAGAAAACGGATGACACATTCTCGAGCTCTTTTTTCATGACTATTCCAAATCTGAAAACAAAATCGGCTTATCATTTTTAGATTTCGAGTTATAAACAAAAATTGAGATTTTGACTACTCCGAAAAGTTCTCATAATTTTTTTGTCTTTGAAGTTACAGATCTAAAACTTGAACCTTCTTAGGCACTTTCATACGTAGAATCTACTGAAAGAAGGTTTTTTTTCCAATTCAAAATTAACAAATTCAATAAAAATTTGCATTTAAAAATATGAAAGCTTAACTAATGTTCTAAGTAAAAAAGTGCCTGTAGAGTTTCAGATTTGTAACTTTGTAACAAAAACAAAAAAGTTATGAGAACGAAATTGTCAAACTCAAAAACGAAGTATCGTAGGATGCTGCGCGGTTTTCACCATTCTTTGTTTCTCCGAAAAAGAGCTCGGAAATATGCCATCCGTTTTCTACTAACTACTATAGTTGTCGAGATCCTCTCAGTAGACAACGAATTTTGCCCACTCTGTACGTCAACTTACTAGGTGGAAAAAGTCCTCTCCGGGGAAAACAGATTTGTTCTTAGGTTAGTTAATTCACCTTAACCAATTTGAAATGTACTTTACCGTACTATAAGGACGAGATACATATGCATGTCCTTAAACAGTGACTAAACGTTCATTTCATCGTGGAAAATAGCAAAAAAATAGTAAAATCTGACATCTTCACATGAAAGTCTCAGTTGAAGATTTGCTCGAAGGATGCAAATTATGACAACTCGACTAAGCTTTCCTCATTGTCACGAGATGGATGAAGATATTTTCAACAGATTGATATATTTTTTATGAAATCTCTCTTGAAACTAAAATATTCTTCGTTCCTCGATGTAAACGAACAAAAGTGCATTAACTTTCTATTTACAAAAATTTACACCAGGGGGCGTATCACTCCCAATTCATTCCATTTTCGTCGAGGTATGAGTTGTGTTGCTCTGACGAGGTCAAAGGAGATCGAAACACGGTCAGCTTCTTTTCTTTCTCGACGAAATAATATTGATGTTAATACTTTGACTGATGGTAGTTTGTTGGATTGTAAAATTTGTTGATTTTATGTCAGCAGGTGTTATGTGTCAGAATTGATTTCGGATATAATAATCTTTTCCAACAAAAATTTGCGGGATAAAATTGATATAAGATATAAGAGAGTTAAACATTTGATTTCTCCTGAATGGATATTTGGTGGACAAGAATCCTCAAGTGTCACAAAATTCCTGAACTTCCTTGCTTTCTATGGAGCAGTATATTATATCAAACAAGGAAAATTCTTCAACTTACCCTGGAGAGGATCTGCTTTGGCATTGGATGCAAAACTCAATTTAGCACTCGTAGTCTGGAATGAAGGGGTATCTTCGATTTCAATAAAATGATCATCGGGCAAGGTACTTTCATCGGTGGGCATTTCGAAGAATGATATCAGAGCCTGTAACAAATTTTTAGTACTATAAATATAAGAATACCACATCCTCTACGAGGAGTGGGGTAGGGTAATTTTTTCAAATGATTTGCTAATGGATATGTTTTTTTAATCAACCATTTTTCATCAAAGGGACCAAATGGTTAAACTTATTGAATTCGAATTTTTACTTTGAGTTAAATTAAAAAATGCAAAAAGAGATTAACTTTGTTTTTCAGGAGGACACTTTATACGGTTGGTCCCAGTCAATTTCTATCAACCAGTTGGGTCAGAATCCTTGAAATTATTTAATTATAATGCAGCAATTTATTACAGTGCACGTCTTTCAGAGGAAAATATTTTTCTCTCTCACCTGTAAAAGAGGGGCCCAATATTTCTTATAATGGCCATTCAGCATATCTTCACTCTCACATAGCAATTTAGTAACTCCACAAGCGACTATTTTCCTTTCTGTGGCACCTGACACTTTCTGCAATTCGGTTATGAACAGCTTCTCCAGCACCATCCCGAACATCCTTGAAAATAAGACATTTTAAATCTTTCATCCTTGCCAGACATAAAAAATACTTACAGCCGCTGTATCTCATCGATGGTCGTTATTAGCTGCTTTGGCGAGTACTGGATAGCGTACAAAGAGAAAAAGACGATGATGTTTATCACGAACTTGGTAGTTTTACTGCTCGACAGCCTTTGGAACAGCAAGAAAAAGATTTGTTTCTGGTAAGGTGCAAGCGCCTCCCTGAAAATTTAATACATTCTGAGCCTAAAACATGTCATCACAAAGGGTGTTTGAATATCGACGGAAGATATATTGAGACCTGATTATTCTGCAAGAATCAGTAGAGACCTTTTAGTTATAACAGCTAATGTGTAAACCTATAGAATGTGAGTTCCAGTTATAAATTATACGCTGCAGAAACTATCCAAATTTATTTTCCAAATATAGGTTTTCAAATTTTGAATGCATAGCTTCTTTTCAAATGCAAAAAGTGGCAACAGCGCCCCTAAATTGAGTTATCGTCATTGATGAAGTGGATTCAGGGTAAGTATGAAATGACGTCATAACGACAGATAGTCTTGCCAACTGTAGCCACCTTGGAATTCGCACAAACCCGAGCAATTTCTTACAGTTTGTGTTGTCAACACTATGCTACGTTGCCTGAGCAGTAGCGATTTATTTCAATCGTTCTGTTTTGGTTTGAGTAAGATAAATTTATGATAGCTTTCTTATTGAATTATTTCACTTCATAACCCACTATAAGTTTTAAATGTCTACTGAAGTTCCATTACTTATTTCTTAATGGTGACGAAAAACTTTTTCAGACCATATGAGGAAAACTTACAACACGAGTTGCTGATATCGATAACTTTGACCAAATAGCTATATGATTTCTCCTTCGATGGTTTTTATTTTATAAATTTGTATTTGTTTCAGACGACGATGTGGAATACTTTCTCAGGGTGATTCGAAAGGGAAATGAAGAATTGTGAATCTTCATTTTCTTCAACGAAACTTGGATTTTAAAAAATTGTTCCTACTCTTGGTCGATACAAGCAGGACTAAAGTGTGAAGAAACTAGAGACTTTTTCAGTTGATAAATATAGAATAATTAATTTATTGACTTTTGCTCGCAATTGTAGGAACTTTATGTAAAAATTCTGTTGTGTTGCACAACAAGTTGTGTTCGTCAAGGACTGTAGATTTTCATTTAGTCATGATATAATTAGAGGTACTTTGTTCTTGATATTGATGATGCTTAGCTTCTTCTATTCTACGTATAGAAAAGACATTGAGGTGAAAGTGGCAGTATAATTTCAAATGATAATAATTGTAGTTGTAGTTTATCAGAACCTAAGTGAAAACTAAGAAATTTGGTATTTGCAATTCTTTTTGTTGTTTCTCAGTTTGCATGCATGTAATTTCTATTTGAAAATCTCTGTTCTCTATATGCAATATGCATAATATATTTCCGCACAGAAAAGTGTTTAGTTTTCATTCTTTGTATATCTTCTCATTCCCTTATGATGAGGCTAAGAAAAATTCTCAGTTTATCAAAGGAATTTTAATGGAATGAATGTAAGCTGTGATAACGCAACTCGTTCAAGTTCATCCTCCTAAAAGTTGTAGAGCAGTTCATATCGAAATTTTGTCAGTCCATTTGTCAATAAAAGTCTTTCAACCTCAACTTTGACTTAGAATTTAAAAATAGATTAAGTTAGCTACTCAACTCATTCAGAAAAGAATGTAACTGTAATCAATAAAAGTTTATTGATTGGTTTATCACCATTTATACAGAACATTTATTTCATTAGAGTCTGAATGATTCACAATTAATTTTCCATTTCAAATGAAGATTCGCTATAACTAATGTCAGCAATAAAAGATAGGGTTATTTTGACAGTTTGGAAACGATGTTTTACTTCGGACTGCTGACGTCATTTCATACTTGAGATGGACCTGACATGAACTGGCCTGAGAGAGAGGATAGATGAGACAACTGTCAAAAAATGAGGTTATGTTCTGTTTATCGAGTAATAAGTGTTGTTGTAGACATCATCTTTGATCACCTAACCAACCTAATCTAACCTAATCAATATGTTCTCTATTATCTCTTTTAAAGAACTAATTTCTACTGAAATAATTTCACCAATCTAATTCTGTCAGACTAATTTATAAACATCATATGTATCGGAAATAAAATAAAGATCGAATAAAAACTCACATTGGAAAATGAAGAATCAAATTTTGAAGCAGATGGAAGCCTTCGTGGTCGTTCGTTTTCGATGCAATCAATTTTTGAAACACGCCCAAGAATCCAGCCTGTAATTTAAAATTCATGAGAAACATCGACACTGTGGTGCAACTACTACGAGATTTCAAGGTTCATTATTTCCAAATTATCACCGATCTAATCTATTCTTAACCCAAACTAATTGATATTCGGTAAATCATTTGGAAATACGCATACAGTAGGTCCTAGGGTAGGTGGGGAACACAGAGGTGCTTCGAAATAACCTATATTTTAGGAGTGTATCGTTCTTCATGATCAATATACTGGGCTATTAATTTTCCCTGTTTCTACAAATAATCTCATGAGCCTCGCTATACAAAGGTGAGGCTTTTTTTCTGACAGAAGGCAGAACTCATCAAAATTAGTCGTTTCACCAAGAATTGAATTCAATTTCAATGAATTTCAAGTACGGTACTGTGGAAGGTGACTCCGGCATCGTAAAAACGAAACAAAACATAAACATATGGCTGGACAATGAATGGTTCAGTACCAAGTTCATCGGATTAGATGCATCAGATCACTTTGGAGAGAGTCATAATTGTTGTATCGTGCAATTTAGGGTGACAAAAAATGTAGAAAATCGGGGCAGTTTCTTGAAAGTGCATATGTTAGTTATGTTGAAAAAGTGCTATGATGTTTCCCCATTTCATCCCATTTTTACGACGATTGTTGGAATGTTCGAACAAAAAGATTGTGATGCACATTGTGAAAGAATTCGTTAATTATTTGGACGAATTTTATTGATGAGATTTTGTAGTATTATTCTATTTTTTACACTTGTGTCCTAAGTCTCTTCTGTCAGTTGGTATCAAAATGAGCCATTTCATAAAATCGTGTAAGTTACTAAAAAATAATGAGAACAATTCGGCAATCCATTTTCATTACTACGTAAATATCGAATGAGCCAATATCCTAAACGCAACCACATGGTCGAATCAGGAGATAAGTTTTTTCCCACTGCTTTGAGATAATTCAATTAACAAACGGTCTAGGGTCGTATTAGAATCTATTTCAGTAATAATTTTCATTTTTTTTTCAACTTTGTCATTTTAAGAGTTTTCTATAGGTGATTTTAGGTGAAACGCTTCATTTTGACCAGTTCTACGTTCTGTTGAAAAACAGCTTCAAATACCCTGTATATTTTTTTAATATTTTTAGATCGTGATGATTGATATGGATTTGTTCAGCTAAAATACACCACTCAAAAATTTAAGTGGAAAATTCGCATACCTGCAATTTTTCACAGGGTGATAAACTGCGAAGGCATATTAGAAGTTTGTTGAAAAGTTATCATGATTTTGCCCTGAAAATCAGCATGAAACGGCCTACTACATTCTTATTTTAAACGACACACCCAGTATATCTTGCATCGTTACATAGTTGATCTGATGACAACAGTATGTCATACCTTGAGTAAAAACTCAACGGTTTAAGTGTTATTAAGATTCCTCCGAAAAAAGTTGTGGATACGGCAGGTCACACTTTTTTGAATGGGCAGTTTAAAAAAAAACTTAACCATTTCCATTTTTCCATTATGTATATTATGAAACTGTTTCCTTTTTAGGCTTAAATTGTACAGGTTATTTATGAGGAAATCATCAATTCATTTAAAAATTAAAACCTATATTTTTTATAGTTTCAGTCAATTCTACGTGAAAAAACAAGGTTCATATAACTAAAATGAAAACTTTCAAAGTTATCAAGGAAAAAATGGAATATGGAAAAGAATCCATTTTTTTCGATAAATTTCATGAATTGTTGATGGATTCTCAATAACCCCAGTGTACAGTAATTCTGAAAATTCGATTCAACTGCAAACAGTTATCTCTCGAATATCCAATATACAGGGTGGCCATTTGAAAACGAAACAGACGAGATTACAGACGAAATAAATTTTTTCGATAGAAATGCTCGGACAGGTCGATTTCTGTTTCGAGGGGGACAACTTAAGATGTAGGTTACGGACGCATAGCGCTTCAACCCTTGCTACTACAACCCTCATCCCCAATTTTTGAATAGGGAAGATGGGGTGAGTGATACCTCATTTGAAAGGTATTTTTATACTGATTTCAGCACAGTAATTGTTTTTTCATTGTATGTATTAGTTCTCGAAATATTCTCAACTAAGTATTTGAAAATGAAGTGGTGTTTTCATGGCACTTGTAGTGTTTTTTTGTGAAAAATCGACATTTTGAGCTTCTAAACATACTTCCTATTAACATGTTCATCTAAATGTCGTTGATTGAGGAATTCTGCGGTTCTATTCGCACATTGATTGTTTGCAAAAAAAAGTGAAATTATTTCCACCCGCTCTGCAATTGAATAAACCATGTCGAACAATGTATTAGAACACATACAAGTCTCGATTCAAAACTAAGAATAATTCACATGTCAAAGAACCAGTAAGCCAACTTAATGATCTGTTCGTAATAAATAAAAAATTATCGATTCCTATTTTTTTGAAAAAGATATGAATTCAATAATCAACAAAATGAAAACATTATTGAAGCCAACTGAGAAAACACTTCATAATTAAGTCGGAAATCGTTTCACGAATTGGGACTGGAATATTTCTGTGGCATCATTAATGATTTGATTTTCTTACCTGGTAATCTGATTAGAGATATGTACGTATTTGGACTTTTTGGAGATTTCTATCGATCAAGTGTTACCGCATGTTATTGAAAATACTGCAAATTATATCGAAGATAATTTAGATTGAGTTTCAGCAAGATTGAGCTCCTTCGCAATACGCTTTGTTTGTTCGACATCTTGATTAAAGATTTCTATCTCAGTGGATTGGAGGAAGGAAGCCACAGTCATGGTTGTTTTGAAGCTCAAAATGTCGATTTTTCACAAAAAAACACTACAAGTGCCATGAAACCCCACTTCATTTTCAAATACTTAGTTAAGAATATTTCGAGAACTACTGCATAAAATGGAAAAACAATTACTGTGCTGAAATCAGTATAAAAATACCTTTCAAATGAAGTATCACTCACCCATCTTCCCTATTCAAAAATTGGGGGTGAGGGTTGTAGTAGCAAGGGTTGAAGCGCTATGCGTCCGTAACCTACATCTTAAGTTGTCCCCCTCGAAACAGAAATCGACCTGTCCGAGCATTTCTATCGAAAAAATTTATTTCGTCTGTAATCTCGTCTGTTTCGTTTTCAAATGGCCACCCTGTATTTTGGAGCAATGTATTTCGTAGGGTAAACCAACACTTACTCTGGTAAAATCAGAATAGTTTTCATCGAAACAAAACTGTATAGAAATGAAATTTTTAGTCCAAAGGAACAAATAAAAACCAGTCAATCGCAAGGCGACGAGAAAATGAGCGGCATATATGTGAATCTGATTAATAAGTGTTGAAATTAATTTCGAACATATGAATTCAACTTCTCACATCTTTATTATAGATATCAGCAGGGTTTTAGTTTTAAACGAATTTATGGGGCGGAAATCACATCAAAAACGCAAAATTTAGCAAAATATATTTTGTATGCCATGTCACGGTTGGGTTTGAGTTTTGTAATGTTTCATTTTTATCACAAAAATGCACACTCATTTTAGAAAAATGAATTGCCCTCCTTTTTTTCCTAACTTGCTAGTGTCCACCTCCACTGTAGTTACGAATCTCTGCTGGTGTGAAAACCCAGGGGGAACAAAAAGCACTCGGAGGTGAACCGCCGTATTTCTGTGCCGTCTTGCTCAAGCCCTAACCCTGATGAGTTCCGACATCATCGAACGAAAGGAATTTTACAACCAAACTGTACACTTCATCCAGAAAGAAAGTTTGAAATGAATCAGCAGAGTCCAGAAGGTTTATAGAATCATAATTCTTTCTGCGGGTATTTTGGAAATAACGAACCATGAAAAACGAATTAATATTCTTGCAATTCTAATAATGGACGATAAATCATTATGGCTTTTATCGAATGAGTAAACTACGTGAATTATCAATACTTTACCAATTTGTCCTGTGCCACAACCGCCGGCGCCAACACTATGGAAAATGCACTGAGTAACCTTACTAAAGGACTTATGTTCGCAGGTCTCTCCCACAAGACCGGTACCAGTAAACAAGGAAGCAGTGACATGTACGCTTCCGAAACGTTACCCGGCGCCGAGTATTCCATCAACAGCGAAAGAATTTGAAAGACATACGGAAGAAATTCTGAAAAGAAAACAAAAAATTCTCATCTATGATATGATTAAATGACTCATTATATCACCTTGTATATCTTGCTGAAATATCCCTTGAAATATTGGAAAGAGGATATCTTCAAACGACTGAACTGCTGAGTTGTTTGTTTTACATACAATTCTGTAAAAGAAAGAAGACATGCATATACGTTTTAGTATAACGGGTATCTCTTCACTCACTTGATTGACAGAGATAGAGTCTCGAACAGGTAATGATTAAAATGAGGTCTGGATGGATTCTTCGCCACTTGCTCAACTTTTCCTGTTATTTTCGGCAGCGCTGCTGCCAGGAAAGGAATCACCTTATCCTGTAGGGTGGAGAAAGTTCTCATAATGGCTGAGGAAAGCGATTAATTAATGCAATTCTCGAAAAATATCGTTATACACTGCGCAAAAAAATTAACGTACATTCTGAAAATCTCAATTTTAATGAAAGTTAACTCTACATTGACTTTATAACTTATTTTTTATGTTCTCTCGGGAAGGTTTTGAACGAAACGAGACACATTAAATGGAAGAAAAATTCAGGATTTCACCGAATCTTATGTGAAAGAAGAAAAATAAACAATTTTCAAAATACTGAAATACTGATAAGTGATTAAATTCTTGGTATTTCCACCCCTTGCGTTTATTACAGCTCGGCAACGACGGTTCATACTCAAAATGAGTGATTTTAAAATGTTCTGATCTAATCCTTCCCAGATTTCTCCGAGTTGGATTCCTAAGTCATTAAGAGTAGCTGGATGATTTTCTGAACTTCTCAGCCTTCTATTGAGGTTGTCCCAAACCTGCTCAATCGGATTGAGATCTGGACTTCTTGCTGGCATTCCATTCCAGAGACTTTAACCTCTTCAAGGTACTCCCGAACGATGCGCGCACGATGGGGTCTGGCATTATCGTCCATAAAAATGAAATTTTCACCAATGTATGGGGCAAATGGCACTACATGATCTTCAAGAATGTTCCTTATATACTTATCAGCATTCATAGCTCCATTATCAACGACCACTAGGTCTGTGCGAGCAGTCAAAGATATTCCACCCCATACCATAATCGATCCTCCCCCGAAACCAGTAGTATTCAGGAAATTGCACTGAGCATATCTTTCATGTGGACGTCTGTATACAAGGGAACGTCGATCACAATGGTAGAGGCAGAATCTAGACTCATCTGTAAAGAGAACTCTTTCCCAATCGGCCTCTTCCCAATGGATATGCTCTCTCGCAAAATCCAAACGCGCCCTTCGATGGGCTGGGATAAGAGCTGGGCCTCTTGCCGCGACTCGAGGCCTTAAATCATATTCTCTGAGGCGATTTCTCATTGTCTGAGTGCTAATTTGCACCTCATGAGTTTGCTCAAGCTGAATTTGAAGGAGGCGAGCGGTTGCAAACCGTTGTCTCAACGAAGAAACTCTCAAGTAACGTTCTTGAATGGCAGTTGTTACCCGTGGTCTAGCCTGTCCTGGTCTTCGGACATTCATACCCGTCTCCCTGAATCGCTGCAACATTCTGGACACACTTGTATGGGAAACTCCAAACCTTTCTGCAATTCTTGTGTATGTCCACCCTTCTTCTCGAAAAACTACCGCTTGGGCACATTCCTCTTGGGTCAAATTGCGTGTTTCGCGTTGCATAGCGATCGAGTGTAGAAAATCAAACGAAAGAAAAACTATTGATCACTAGAATTAATCGAGAACAACTGATTTTAGAATGGAGCCAATACATTCAAAATCTGATATCATCTTTTTTTATTCCTGCTGGGAAAAAACATCTGTATTGAAGAAAACCGTTGAAAGTGGATAACATATGCATGCATAATTCTGATAAAAATAATTATCATTAAGAACACCTTCAGTTGTAGAATAAATTTGAGATTTCCATAATGTGCGTTAATTTTTTTGCGCAGTGTATTTCAATCTCGTGCGTTCAAAAACAGAAAAGGAATTATGCGTAAAGGTTAGATATTAATTCATCAGAAGAAATCATTTCACCGAAAATTGCCACCATAAAATATTCAAGATCCAATTAAGTATTAAAAATTGAGCTCCCTTCGACCATGTTCTTGTCCACGCTACGCGTAGAGTTAAACACTATGGTGCTTCAGACAACGTTACTTACAGTTGATCGATGCAACCCCCTCTCAACAAGATGTCAGAGTTTATTCTCATACTTATTTAAAGACCACATAAATACTCAACTTTCTCATTTCTCTTTTTTGTGAAAAATTCCGTCTAATAAATCATCCTACCGATTTACACATAAATTCACAGGGGGGCTATTATTCATCAGGATAAATCATGATGAAATCTTCAAAGTTTCAATTTCCTTTCTGATGTTTCTTTGTTTACAATATTTTTGAATCAAATAAAAATGCTACCAATAGGTTAAGTTTCTCTGATTATCTGATCATTCTCATTATAACATCATTTGACACCAATCTAATTGACTTTATCAACAATAATCCCTCTGTGAATAAGTCACCCCGTATGTACTGAATTCTGAAAACGAAAATATCTCACCTCTCATCACATATTCATTTTCTTCAGACACGGGTCTATCTAAAATACCGAATAAGTTGGTCAATAATTCTCCAGCAAGCGGTTCTAATTGAGCACTTGTAACCCTAAAAAAAATTATTTCATTTTGAATAGAACTCTATCGCAGATTTTTTTACCGTGTTGTATCATCATAAACAAATATATCTCATCAAAAACAAAAATTAGGGTAGCTTTCAACTCATTCTGTGTATAAAAACATTCGAAAAAAAATATACATATTAAAAATTTTAAAAAATTTCAGAACATAACTCCAGGATGATAGTTTTTCTGCGTTCAATAAATGTGTCAAAAAATTCGCTCTTGATATAAAAAACACGTGAAAAACTCACACTATAGTATTTGAATTCTTCAAAGCCAGAATCTTCTCCATTGTACATGCGGCATACGTATGAACCACTGCACTCTCACTAACCATATGTTTGATTAAACTTGGCAGAGTTGAAACCACCATTTCACTCGGTAAAATCGATCTAAAGGTCATTATATACTTTATTGCATCTGCTCGTATAACCGGTAAATCGTCCACTGAAAGAATATAAAAAAAGTTGTTTCAAGCAGAAAATACTTATACAAATTAATCTCTATACTCCTACTCCAAAAGAAGCGCAACAAAATACATATAAAAAAAACAACAAAAAATTAAAGTATCTAAAAAATGATACAACAAAAAATAAAATATCTTAAAAAAAAATACAAAAAAATAAAAATACCTAACAAATGATGCAATAAAATAAAATACAGAATGATTCACCGCGATGGCCTAGTTAAACTAAACATAACTTTGCGCTGAAAAAGTTCCTCCTTGAAATATTCTCAGACCTCTTCAACTTCCGGTTATACCGGAAATAACCTACTTTGTACTTTTCTTAGATCGAAAGGCATACCCAGTATATCTGGTATAGCTGATTTGATGGCAATATCAACAGTATACCACATCTTGGTAAAAACTCGAAGATTTCTGGGATTATTATGGAGAAATTTGTGAAAATGGAGGTCACATTTTTTCGAATATTTCTGCAGGGAAGATTTCTTCAAAATTTTTTTACCATTTTCAATTTTGCGATTCTGTTGCATTATAATGCTGTTTGCACCAGAAATGTACAGGGTGTTCATGAGAAAATCATCAAGATTTTCCAATAACAACCTATTCTTTTTATTGTTTCTGTCGATTCGTAAAAAAAGAAAGGATCATATATTTTTGGAAGTCCATGCCAAATGAATATAGAAAATAATATACATAATGTTCCACTCAAAAAACACATGTTTGCTTCATAACTACAACACAAAGAATGTAAGGAAAAAACTAGCCACTTAACTGCGTTTTACGATAAAAATTCTATCAGAAGTAGTTTGACTTTATCTAAAGTTTGAAAATAACTGCGAAACGAGAGGTGCTTGAACGGTGATACTTTTCAATTCGACTCCTTATCTTAGAAACCAAAAAGGCCATCGAAATTCTTGATGTGCCATTTTTAATTTCATAAAAAGTAGCACGCTGTCGGGAAAACCGCAATCTTCTACCTTCAAAAATAAGGGAGATACCCCACAAATTGGTCAAAAAAATGGGACTCACCGTACGTTTTCGGTGCAAAGAGCGGTGTTATAATACTGTAGTATTATAACACCGTATATTGGCAAAATTGAAAACGATATTTTTGGGAAAAAAATACTGATCAAAATTTCAAAGAGATAAGACTTGTTTTCGCCATGTTTCTCATAAAAATCCCTCATAAATCGTTGAGTTTTTATTCAAGTTACTTATGGCATATTGTTGAAATTTTCCTAAAACCTGCCATCTTACGATGCAACACTGGGTTTGCCGTTTAAATATATACTCCATTCACTTTTGTTTCAGCACTCGGTTGGCCATTCTCAAGTTTTTGTAACTTGAACGGAGTAAGGTTGGCACTAATATCAATTAATATTACAAAAATGCCGAAAGTGATTGAAAAAAGAGACAGGGTTTCAGGAAGTGTATTCAGAATGAAGAACCGCTCTTTCAAATAGTAGGTAACCCCATGGGCGCCCACAGGGGGGGGGCAGGGGGGGGCCATGGCTCCCCCTGAGATTCAGATCGCCTTATTTTTCTTCAGCACAACACCTTCAATATTATCCTTTGTTTCGTGCAACTCGTTGGTCAGCTAGATATAAACCTTCGCAAGTTTTCGTTGAAAACTTTGAAACTATATCCAAAAAGAAATTTCAATGAATTCTTCAACAACAAAAAAAGCTGCTCAGTTATGAGCTGCAATAAACTCTTTCACTTTTGTGGTTCGTTTAACGGTAGCAAATAAATATTCATTCAGATATATTGGAACCAATAGCAAATACACTACAAGATGTTTTTATCAATTTTGCAGATGTTCATCGTCACATAAATTTTATTATAGATATATGTGGAAAGTGTCGTTCCGATGATGCATGCTTCACAGAAATTTTTTCCAAAGCATCATCTATTGCTCAGAGTCTCAATATAGAGATTGGAAAACCACGAATTTGCGGTAGACAAATGTACATATGCTTGTTCGTAGAGTGGTTCCTAACGGTTGTGAACAGAGCAAGTGCAAATGGATTTTCGTCCCCCTAAAATGGAATTGCGCTTGCTCTGTACAGTTCACAACCGTTGTGAACCACTCTACGAACAAACCTCATATCTGATTAGGAAGCATCTTCAGCTGAAGATTACTTCAAAAAATCTATATTCATCCAATATTTAGATCATCTGATTTCAGCCCTTGAAACGAGATTCTCAGAAGAACATGAAATGCTTTTTTTTTTGTTCAATATTTTGCCCAAGAATTCAAAATTACTAGATATTGAATCTTTCGCATCTAAGGTCGGCCATATTTATAACATTGAAGATTTTATGGAGCTCGATGCAGCAGTTCGATCTTGACGATCATTTAATTGATTCCATCTTTTTGGAAATTTTTCGATAGTCACCGTTAGAGTAATTTTTCTGTCAATAAAACTAACCGTAGATGATGGAAATGTGATACATATTCTGAAAGAGCAACTCCTCTAGTTGAAAATCTGATGATTTTATGGAGCTCGATGCAGCCGTTCGCTCTTGACAATCATTTAATTGATTCCATCCAAATTTTTCGATAGTCACCGTTAGAGAAATTTTTCTCACAGTAAAACTAACCGTAGATGATATTTTGCCCCTCCTGAGAAAAATTTCTGCGGGCGCCCATGGGTAACCCTGATATTCTAATATCTACAAAATATATCAGACGGTAGTGAACATATTCAATGTAAGTGAATTTATACAGGGTGTCACGGAAAATGTGGGAAATCTCTCGGATTCAGATAGAACATAAAAAATGAAGATGACAAGTTCCCATAATTTTTTTTCCTAGGGGCCTTCCTTCGAAGATACGACTCCCTAAATGACGCAACTGGAAATCCATATTTTTTTGTTATTGTTGTATAACACAAAATGAAACTTTTTCGTTCCTTCGATAACTTTCGTATCACACTTTTTTGCAGACAAAAAACTAGACTTCGTGTTATTTTGAATAGAAATCAAAAAAAATACTTACTTCTTTCATTATTTTTTTTTTCGAAAACGGTTCATTTTATCGACACTGAACAAGAGTACATTTTCTTTATCTTAATGTTCAAGGTATCCAAATTTTTTTTTTAGCACCTTATCATACAGGGTGTTAAAAATGTAAGCATTTAAATGTACAACCCAGTCCGCCCCTGGTAAACGGAACAAGCTAATTGAAATTTGAGTGCGGTGATATAAGAGGTCCTTACTACTATTAATCATATTAAATTTTCATCAAATTATATCGAGTAGTTTGAAAATTATTCCACTAAAATAGATTTCCAGTGGCGTCATTTAGGAGGTCGTATCTTCGTAGGGAGGGCTGCTAGGAAAAAAAATTATGGGAACTTGTCATCTTCATTTTTTATGTTCTATCTTAATCCGAGGGATTTCCCAAGCTACTACATATACATACAGGGTGTCCGCGCCATGGGGCAGCGATCGATTACTCTAATTCTTTCAAATTTACAAAAAAGAGTTTCGAATGAAACTTTCCTTTTTTTGAGTAGAGCATGCCCTAAAATTATTTAGAACTATACAAACTGTTTCGTTTCTTCTGCACAGCTATCAACTTTGTTATTTTAAATGGAACATCCTATATATTTTTACATTTTTGAATTCCTTGTTAAATTTGAATATGAGTTTGATAACACAACTATTATATGTCTGAATTCTCAACGGTTTTCGAGAAATTTGACTTTTTATTAATATTTTGACAGTTTGAGGTACTTACCTAAAGGGCTATAACTCCGTCCCTATTCTATATATGTAATTGATTCAGATTTGGACTGTGTCTATTCAATAAATGAAACACTAAAAATTTTTATTGTAAATAACCATATTACATATATAAAGGGTACACGAAAACGTATATCCATTATCAAAACAGAAATTCATCAGTCTTCATTTATTTAAATGGCAACTTTTCTGTTCATTATTTGAAAGAACTAAAAGCGAACAAAAAATGTTTAAATAATGAACAGAAAAAAATATGGGTTGCCATTTAAAAAAATTAAATTAAATTAATATTTTGACAAACTGTCAAAATATTAATAAAAAGTCGAATTTCTTGAAAACCGTTGAGAATTCAGACATTGTTGTGTTATCAAACTCATATTCAAATTAACTAGGAATTCAAAAATGTTAAAATATATAGGGTGTTCCATTTAAAATAACGAAATTGAAAGCTGTGCAGAAGAAACGAAACCCTTTGTATAGTTCTAAATGATTTTAGGAGATGCTCTACTTAAAAGGAAGAAAGTTTTATTTGAAACACTTTTCTGTAAAGTTATTAGAATATAATATATTAGAATCGACCGCTGTCCCATGGCGTGGACACCCTGTATAATGTGTCAATAATTCAATCTTCTTCCATAGCAAAAATAAATATATTCAAAAACTGATCTCTTGTGTTTCCACGCAAATAACTGGATTTAGTATGCCTTCAATCAGTTTGTATAAACGTCAATTATTTTCGTCACATATTTTCGACATTTGCCGAAGTGATTCGACATTGTGATAAAATAATTACTAAGAACGGACAATATAGCGTTGATTTAAAACCAAAAAAGGTTTTCACAAGCGTCATAACCCCACATTTTCACTGACTAGAATGTGTCAAAATTCCATGGCCAACCGAGTGCCAAAATAAAAGTGAATGGAATATATGGTTTCCGGTAAAACCAAAAGTTGCAGAGATCTGAAAATATTTTAGGGCGAAAGTTCATTGTCGAATATGTCAACACGCAATTTTTCAGCACAGAATTATGATCAGGTGACTTTTGGTAAAAAAAAAAACAATTCACAGAAAGAAAAAACCAATAACTCACCATCTGGTTGTTGTAATTCCGGCACAATGTGCTGTTGGAAAAATTGCGGTATCGATACCAGCTGACTCGTTTGTGTGACTCCCTGTTTTTGTGTGGCGCCCCTGCTGACCAGCGAAGTGACCAAATAAAGAGCAGCATCCTTGCTCCTCCAATTCTCCTTGCGGTTCTCGTTATACTTTCCTATCATAACCTACACGGACATATTTCAACGTTACTCACGATGTAACTTTTTTTTCAACGCTTCGTCTTACCTGCAAGTATTGCCCGAAAATGTCCATGATTTGCTTTTCGAAATTTTGACTCAACGTGTTCACCAAATCGCAGGCGGCCCTTCTTCTGGTGTCAATGTCGGACCCTTCGATATCTCTCCTTATGTATTCTTCTGGGTTGTCTTCAAAGAGCTCCTCGTCTGATGCTGAAATGGTGTGATGGTTAGATGTGGTGGTACGATGGAATGAGGTCTATAATATCTACCTCTAAACTGAATGTTGGGGATTATGACTTTCTCACAAATACTGCTAAGAACGTTATGATCTTCGAACAAATTTTTATAATGGGGTCTCTCGGCTACTGTCGATAGGAACTGGAGAGCATTTGACACCAGCTGGAAAGTGGAAAAAAAAGCCAATTATGTATTTGGTAATGATCATCAGTGTTTACATAGTGTAGTTCACTGGGAAAGCTTTAAATATTATAAAGCTTGAACGAACGCAACAACGTCATCTAAGACAGATGATGCACATCAGATGGTTCCAAAAAGTTTCGAATGCAAAAGTCTTGCAATGCGCGAGTTGTATAACAATTGAGACTCAAGTAACGAGGGCCCGACTCAGATGGCCCGGCCACATTATGAGGATCCAAGACACAAGACTCCCCAAAATAGCTCTGTATAGCGAATTAACAGAGGGAGCTCTGAAACCAGGAGGCCAGTATAAGCGGTTTAAGGATACACTACATCAATCCCTAAAATCAAATGATGCCAATCATAACTGGGAACAACTAGCGTCAGACAGGTCACAGTGGATGTCTTTGGTACACAGTTATAATGGAGACTCGAGAAGAATACAGCGGCGGCAAGATCTGGTTGGTGACTATCCATGCCTGGAGTGTGGAAGGATCTGTAGGTCACGGTTGGGTCTCTTCAGTCACAGGAGGGCACACAGTCGCAAGTAGTCTGTTCGCACCGTTTTTTTTTTTCTTTTTGTAGATTTATTCACGGTAACGGGATGCAGCAATGAATGAATGAAATATTGGGTAAGAACCATCGAGAGTTTCACGACTCACTAGCATTTAGAACGTGCGCGCGCAGGAAATCTAATACGTTGTAAGTCTCCGGGGTTCAGTGTAATTAATATACACTAATCAAGATAGGGATCACTGATTTTTCTTCAATTTGTTTCAGGATGTTTATTTTGATCATATACCACAGTATGTCTAATTTATTGTCTTGTTTTGTTAAGAAATGAAAGAAGGGAGAGTTTCATTTCAGTGCGGGGAGGTAGAACTCATCAAAATAAGTCGTTTCACAAAAAATTTTCTATATAAAATATCCAAGATGGCTAAGATACAACCCCTAAAAGTTCGACAAAATTTCATTGAATTTCAAGTACGGGACTGTGGAAGGTGACTCCGGCATCGCAAAAACAAAACATAAACATATGGCTGGACAATGAATGGTTCAGTACCAAGTTCATCGGATTAGAGGCATCAGGTCACTTTTGAGAGAATCATAATTGTTGTATCGTGCAATTTAGGGTGGAAAAAAAGAAGAAAATCGATTCAGTTTCTTGAAAGTGCTTATGTTAGTTATGTTGAAAAAGTGCTATGATGTTTCCCCATTTTATCTCATTTTTACGACGATTGTTGGAATGTTCGAACAAGAAGATTGTGATGGCCATTGTGAAAAAATTAGTCTCAAACAATGAGTCTCGACAGTTGGTGATTATTTTAGGCCGATTTTGCATTGAGATGTAAATTATATATCGATGTTGAAAATTGAGCAAAGCCCCCCTGCGACCTTGCTCTTGTCTACGCTCCTGACTAGCTCCGGATGGTCACGTATAGTACCACGATAGGGAATACTCCTTCTGACGAAAATGATGTATTTTTTATGAAATATCTTTGTGACGTCACATTTTTAAATAACTATTTCAACCGTTTCCCAAAAAAAATTATTTTAAGCACTTAGAAATGAAAAATAAAAATGGGTATTTAAAGCTTAAAGAATTTTGTGAGAATTGCACAAGCTGGCAATATCGACTGAAATATGCCTTGATAATAAAGGGCAACAAATACATTATCTTGATGAGATAGACAAAGATGGCTGTCTATGAAGTCAGCGACGAACGAGGTCGTAAAATTTTATGGGATTTTTATGGCCTGATGCAGTTGAGGCTCGCCTGTAAGTACGCGCCTGTAGATCAACAGCAGTTATTTTATAAATAAGCTGATCGGACATTGTTCTTTTCATTGTCTTGTATGCGCTGTTGCCAAATCGTAAACTCCGCACAAAGCAATTTAAATTTTAAAACCCCATATTTGAAAGATGATTTTGAATAGTTTCAGCGGTAAATTTGAAAAAAATTATGAATGAAACTCATAATTATTCAGTTAAAACTTACATATGCAGTGATAACCCAAATTGAGGAGAATTCCCCATTCTGCGGTGCGCTAATTGACCGAAGCAGCAACCCCACTCTCAGTATTTTCTGAAGCGAAAAACTACTCATTCTCTTTGTTCAAGTTGATGAATTGACTTCTCATTAACCTCGATTATTGCAGTACCTACTTCAATATCAGTTCATCTCATTCAAGTAACTCTCTTTAAAATCTTCTCAGTCAGTTCTGTTGCTAACTTGTTCAACGCAAAAGATAATGTCGTTTTCATGATTTCATTAAGAAATGTGACCACGAGCGAGATTATGAAAAATCTACAAAAAATGTTGATGATTCTCTCATTTTACAGTTTTTCTCGAGTCACCTCAATCATGAATAAATATTTTATTATATTTTACAACTCAACTAGATTTTCCAACATGGAAATGGACCCTCCACGATAGATATACACAGTTTAAAATTCTTGCTGACTTGTGCCATTTGAAATTCCAGAAAATATCTCTCAACTCTTCTTTCAAATGGCGGAAATTGGAAAAATCAACAGATTGAAAATCAGTATACATGCGCTAGTGTTTCAGAACGTTGAGGATCGCAACACGTTGCATTTCTGAACTATCTCTCAAGTGTGTTTCGATAACAGTTTTCAACTTCCACAAGAGACTATCGACGGTAAAAAGATATAGCTATTTCAAGTTTTCATAATGAGCTATGACATACATCTCTGGGAACCCGACACCGAAGTTTTTCCGAGTATTAAATATACCATTTTAACCTTCCATGGATTCTACGTAAAAAAGTGCCTGTAGAAGTTCAAGTTTCAATTCTGTAACTTCAAAGACAAAAAAGTTATGAGAACTTTTCAAAATCGTCAAAATCTCATTTTTTGCTAATAACTCAAAGAAAAAACGATGAATCGTAGGAGGCTACGGTTTTCACCATTTTTTTGTTTCTCTGAAAAAGAGCTAAGAAAGTGTTATTGGTTTTGCTTTAGCCATTCTAGCTTCCGAGATCCCCTTACAGGACATCGAATTTGGGACACCCTGTACAAGTTGGACTCACCCTGAATATGTTATTGCGAAATTGTCCAAATAATCAATCTCAAAAACAAATTAATATATCGGAAAACAGTTTCTCCACTTATGGAGTTTTCAGGAAAATCAAGATCCAGAATCCATTATTGTGTATCTAGCCCAGAAGTACTAGCCAAAATGGATGGGGCACCCTGTATATTTATCTATGAACACCCTATATATTTTTGAAATTATTCATTTTTTTTTTAATTCGAAGATAACAAGTTCAACGATAGCTGTGATTCGAGAAACTACACTATATGCTATAATTTCTAACCTAAAAGAGGGAAAATACACCAAACCTAACCTAAAAGAGGAAAAATACACCTAACCTAACCTAAAAGAGGGAAAATACAGTTTCAACTATTCTGTTTCTTGGAAAAAAAACTCGGAAACATGTCATCTGTTCTGCACTAATTCTTCTAGTTTCTAAGATCCCCCCATCAGACATTGAATAAGTAGACAAGAAATCTGCATAGTCTATTTAAAGCCAATTCAAGGTAATCAAGGATAGAACTCACCAAATCGTACTTAGGCTCCAAACCAGTAGATATCAACAAATTCCAGACATCGGTAACAAACATCGGTAAATAAGGTTTGAATTCCTCATCATACTTTTGAGCATACAAAGCAATATTATCACAGACTTGGGACTTCAGCTGCTCCATCACACCAGCTTCTTCAGGATTCTTGAATAAATTTTCAAGAATTAACCAAATAAGGTCGAAATGCAGTCGAAGTTTAAACTTACATGACTTTCTAACCCTTGAACATTAGTTGTGAGTAATGTATGGAAATTTGTCATCCACGTTTCCATACTATCCTCGAAAAATTCAGGAAGATCTTGATAATTCAACGAGAAGAATACTTTACAGATCAAACCCAAGGAACTATAAATTATTCTGAGGGCATTAAGATCATTTGCATGTGTTTCTGCCAATTTTATGGTAGCCTAAAAAATACATTGGTAATCCTGAAGTTTAATTGAAAAATTCTTCAAAGTGGTCATAATGAAATAATCAAAATAAATAATTGCATTTAAAAGATGAGGCTACTGACCACCAATAAATTTGTGAGAGGTTGAGCTATTTTCTCCAAAACATATTTTATTTCTGTCCATAGCTCATTAGAAGCAAATTCATATCTATATTTTTTAAACAATGAATGTGCAGTTCTCAGTATACCATTGATGATGTTGAAGTCCCCTAGAAATAAGAAAAACAACCAACAACCATGAAAATCTTCATTTTCCATTTATTTCAATTTAATCTAACCTGTTGCAAAGTTTTCAACCATCTGGGTTATTAACTCTGGCCATTTGAGTGGGAAATCTGTACTTCCGATAACACTTATGGCTTCACTCAACTGTTTTTGAATTGCTTCAGGAGAGTTCAACATAAGTCCAACAACTAGGTTTTTAACAGCTAATCGATCGCTTTCATGAATTCGATCTGGTTGATCCTCATCCTGAAATTCCAAGTATAAGAAAGCAACTTCATACTGATGGTCGTAAATTCAACATACACATTTCCAATTCCGTTTCACATAGTTTTTGAATGCTATTGCACCAGCAATACGAATAGTCATTTCTATTTCATTTTTGTGGACAAGATCCAGGAGGAGAACTGCATAGTTTTGATTTATTTCTACTCCTTCCAAAAACTTCTCAGCTACATGAAAATTAAGATCAGTTATGAATAATGAAAAAATAATGGAAAAAATTATTTACCGGGCCTTCTAACATTAACATCGGGGCTGAGAGTTTGTTGTAAGTACTGTCGTAGTGTAAGTAAGTTTTCTTCATTTATTTCCATTTCTGATGATTGTTCTGCTCAGCCAGATAATAATGAAATCAGACGACACGACGAGAAATGGGAGATTTTCCAGTTTCTAGATTTTTTTATGGCGGTTATTTTTGTAACTCGCAAAAATACCATTAGGTTAATGCACAGAATTGAAATCATAATTAAAATTTTATTCTATGCTTGTTTTTTGATTTCAGTTTGAAAGCTACTTTTTATTTGTTTCTACTTCCTTATTATTTTTACGAGCTGTGTAATTAAAATCACACTCAGTCACTTTTGCTTTAGTTCGGCATTAAATTCAATAAATAAATATTTTCAAGAGAAGATAAAAGATAAGCAAGCGATTTAAAAAACAAGAATAGAATTTTTATGGCTTATAACCATTTAAACGTCAGTCGCCAAATATTAAAGCGAGGTTATGGAATAATTTGCACATCAAAACATTGGATATTGGAAAATTGTAATTTATTGAAAGTATTAGTTTTAAAGTTTCTCTTTATCTATAAAATATTTCCAAAATGAGTTCAGGTTTCGTAACAGAGTCAGAAATAGAAGAAGCTAGGAGAAAACGCCAAGAAGAATGGGAGAAAGTGAGGAAACCAACGGATCCACTAGGTAAATTTGTCATTTTCCAGAAGAAAATTCTTCTAAAATTTACATTATCGTTATAGAAATGCCGGAGGAACCTTATGACTCGAGAAGTTTATTCGACAGACTTCAGGAACAGAAGCAAAAAAAAGAATTGGAATATGAAGAAGCGCATAAACTTAGTAAGAATTTATGAAGAATCATATGAAGTAGAGGAAATTTTAACATCATGTTTATATTTTTCAGAAAATATGATTAAAGGCTTAGACGACGATGAAATCGAATTCCTAGATCTTGTTGATAGAACTAAAATAGCAGCAGATAGAAAAAAAGAATTAGAAGAAGAAAAAGAGCTTAGTGATTTTAGAAATCGAGTTGCAGTACTACAAGAAAAAACTTTGGATGAGAAAATTAGTGAAGAAAAAATTATTGGCAAAGCTAAAGCTCATCAAAAGACTATTGTATCTCAACAACAAAAATTACTGAAAGGTGCAATAGTAACAAAAAAAAGAAAGCTATCTGATAATGATCAGAATAATGATATATCAAGTAATGAAGACAGAGAAAAAGAAAAATTAAATAATGGCGAACCTATATCTAAAATCAAAATCATAGCACCTCCAAGTGGTTTGCAATGCATTGGGGTCTTGCCAGGAATGGGTTCATATTCTGAATCCTCTGATAGTTCAGGTTCGGACTCAGAAATTGAACCATTACCGCCACAGATTGACTTAGTTGGAAGGCAGATCAAAAAAGATGAGCCAGAATCATGATCAATATGATTGGTAAATTTGAACTGGCACAATTGACTTCCGAAATATGTGTATTAAATATTTCTGATTAGCTACGACTCCATAGGAATTTTTCTATAAGAGTTTTTAATTGACAAACAAATTTATTCAAATGTAAATATAAGTGAATTCAATTGAAAAATATGTATATAAACTCAAGTGTTTTTTTTTAGACCAACCAGATTAATCCGTTGTAGTGTTGGTTAAAAAAAATTTTTTCTTTTTTAAATCTTACAAAATATATTGTAGGGCTAAATACTTGAATATAGAGAGTGGATTATAAAATAAATGGTGTATTTGTTTGAAATTCTGCACAAAAGGGCAACGATAATTATAAAAATATTTTTAAGGATGTAGGAAATTAACATCAACTTGCTTATTTTAAATGGAACACCCTGTATTTTAATACATTGTTGAATGCGGAGGCAGGTTGTCTCTGGTCGAATGTATCCTCAAAATCATCATCATGTAAGCTTTTGACCATAGAGATGACACTTATTTTTTGACCTGAATCATAGATATCCATGATTTGTCGTCAGTAAATTTACTAATTTCGTGAACACCGAGTGGGAGAGGCTAGGCTAGAGGGTAAAATCTTTCTTTAAGTTCTTTATACCTGTACCCATTGTCTATGCTACGCCACTGAAGTCTGTTCTGTCAATTATTTGCTTGACCTTGCCACCTTCTACGTCATGACCTTTGCAATCAGCGCCACCTGCCTATTTTCTACAGGGTCCTGCAACAATTGGCGAATCCAAAAATCTAAACGCCGCCTAGCGGCCAAATCACTAACCACAGATTACAGAGTAATCTGTGTCACTAACCTAGAAAGTGAGTAATAACTTGAGTTTAACTTCTTTGGATTAGATATTTTCATTACATATTCGGTTACCAGTGAACTATATTCACAAAATTTTTTGGATGCCTGACTAGAAAAATAGGTATTAAAAAATTTAGTGAGTATTTATATCAGTGTCATTCAGTTGAGAAACTATTTACCAATTTTCGCTATAATTTTAGGTTAGTAGACACTTTGTTCTAGATGAATTTTCTAGTGTTGGATGATTAAGAAAGGCAATGCGAATTTTCATTTCCATGATTTTGATAGTGCCGAGAAACCTGGTCAAAAGAAAGTATATGAGATTAAATTTCTGACATAACTGAAGTTGTACATGCATTACTGGACTTGCAATCTTCAAGAGATGATATGTTGGGAACATTTCAAATGAAAAGTGGTGATTTGACATGGAATTTTGCAAGCAGTTGAATGTGATCAATAAATAATTAAACCGTTCGACAAGAATTTCAAATTTCGTTAATGAAATTACAACTGTAGAATTAAATTTCAGGTGGTCTTGTTGAGTTGGTTGTAAATGCTGGAAAATAATTTCTGTGTTGGCATTTTGAACTGCATAATATGTTTTCATCCAAATAAATTATCTCAAATATTTACATTAATTTATTTCCACAAATTACATAATTCATGTGAGTGTGATGATAGAATGAAATTTTCTGGATATAAGTTCTTGTAAAATCTTCATCAAACGACACCAACATGTTCAGGAAAGTTTTGGAATAACCCGAGCACAATGAATAATCCCATAATTATTCACTACTTTCACAAATATCTCTATAATAGAATAAAATCTACGATAACATTGTTTTCACAATAGAGTTTTCACGATGATTACTCATTTTCCGCCATGTTTGTTGACAAGTCGCAGCGCCCTCATCGGTAGTTGGATTCGCCAATGCGTGAGGCTTTCATAACTGCCAAACCAGAGGTTTTAAAAATTTAGTTGAAAAGCATTCCCTTTGTACTCTCAATTCTGCATTTCAGGAAATATACAGGGTGTTCCCAAATAAAATTATTTAACAAATGAGTGATTTTTTATATGGAACACCTCTTATATTTTTGCATATTTTCAATGTTCTCCAATACGTCTACCATGACGCAAAATATTATGGATATTTTTCGAACGGTACGGATCTTATTCAGAAAAAACTGCAAAATTTCGACGAAACAGTAGTTCGGTAAAATCCATTTACCGATTTCCAAAAGCGATAGAAACATGAATTTGATCAGGATTTCTTTTAACTTAAAAATTTGCCTAGTCATCGTTCCTAAATGATCAACCTCTCTTATACAGGGTGTCCGTTATCAATGTCCAAATGAAGAATTTCAAATTGTTTTTTCTCGATTTTTTCAAATGTAACACCCAGTATTTTTTCCATGATTATGTACACAGTTTAAAACTTTAAATTTTTTCAGAAGTAACCTTAGGATTATTTTCACTCCTGTGTCCAGCAGACACGAAGAATGACATTTCAACCAAAAATTTCAGGAATAATGAACATAATAACTAACGGATATTTTAAATGAGCCACACAATGAAACAAAACTGAATGACCAATTTTTGAAAAACTTTAAAACCCTTCCAACATCATAATCCTTGAAGTTCAACATGAAAATGTTAATGTTTGTCCGAATAAGTAACACATACATAGGTATTATTGGTAACTTCTGTATTCTAACGATTACCGAGTTTTATCGGCATCCAAAAAAAATTATGATTCATGAAATGGATTAACACAAAGTTTCTTTGTCTTTTTCAACGCCCGTTTGTTTTTATATCCAATATTTAAATAGAATTTTCCGCTCTGATTTCATTTTTCGTGCCTGCTGGACGCAGAAGTGAAAATAACCCTTTGGTTACTTCTGAAAAAAGGTTTTAAACTGTGTACATCATCATGGAAAAAATATAGGGTGTTACATTTGAAAAAATCGAGAAAAGAAAATTTGAAATTCTTCATATTTGGACATTGATAACGGACACCCTGTATAAAAGAGATCGATCATTTAGGAACGATGACACTAGGCAAATTCTTAAGTTAAAAGAAATCCTGATCAAATTCATGTTTCTATCGTTTCTGGAAATCGGTAAAGGGCTTTTACCGAACGTACTACTGTTTCGTCGAAATTTTGCTGTTTTTTCTAATAAGATCCATACCGTTGAAAAAATATCCCTAATATTTTGCATCATGGTAGAGGCATAGAAGAGCATTGAAAATATGCAAAAATATAAGGGTGTTCTATTTTAAGAATCACTCATTTGTTGAATAATTTTATTTGGGAACACCCTGTATATCAGAAAATAATTTCCTGAGATGCAGAATTGAAAGTACAAAGGGAATGCTTCTCAACTAAATTCCTAAAACCTCTTGTTTGGCAGCTACGGAAGCCTAACACACTATTGGAGGACCCTGTATATTTTCGAATTTTGTAATTTTTTTTCAATTCACAGATGACAAATTCAATTCGAAATCACAAAAAGAAAAGAATATCTACAGAAGACCTCTAGACTTTGTCCAAAAAAATGCCTGGAGAATTTTATTTAAATATTGCAATATTTAAATAAAATTTTTCGCTCTGATTTAATTTGTCGTGCCTGCTGGACGCAGAGGAGAAAATAGCCCTTTGGTTACTTCTGAAAAAAGGTTTTAAACTGTGTACATCATCATGGAAAAAAAAATAGGGTGTTAATTACATTTGAAAATATCGAGAAAAGACAATTTGAAATTCTTTATATTTGGACATTGATCACGGACACCCTGTATAAAAGAGATTGATCATTTAGGAACGATGACTAGGCAAATTCTTAAGTTAAAAGAAATCCTGATCAAATTCATGTTTCTATATCTTTTGGAAATCGGTAAAGGGCTTTTACCGAAATACTATTTCGTTGAAATCAAAGATTATAGAGATAGAGATATAATCTTTGGTTGAAATTGCAGTTTTTTCTGAATAAGATTCGTACCGTTGGAAAAATATCCATAATATTTTGCATCATGGTAGAGGCATAGAAGAGCATTGAAAATATGCAAAAATATAAGGGTGTTCTATTTTAAGAATCACTCATTTGTTGAATAATTTTATTTGGGAACACCCTGTATATCAGAAAATAATTTCCTGAGATGCAGAATTGAAAGTACAAAGGGAATGCTTCTCAACTAAATTCCTAAAACCTCTTGTTTGGCAGCTACGGAAGCCTAACTCACTATTGCAGGACCCTGTATATCTTCTTGGGTAGCATACATCATGCATATGGATGAATGTTGCAATCTCCACTTTTGGGGCATGATATAAGAATTGTTCTTATATCATGTCTTGGGGTAAAGAAGGATAATTGAGTTGGATCCCGTGTGCCCTGCCAGATGGCGCTAATTTTTATTGGTACATGACAGCGTTTGTTGTCTTCGAAGAGTAACCAACAAGAGGATGCACTCTGTCATTTTGGCCGGTTGGGTTTCAATGACCTTGAGGTTTTTCTAGATATTGGTGGGGGTCAACCAGAAAAAGACAAGTATAAACTTTGCTCTCTCTCTTTTAGAATTTTGAATTTGGCGGTATATCCGAAATCATCGCCATTCCTTTTATGAACGAACAAACGAATAAGACAAGCTTTTGATAAACTTCAATTTTATAAGTTTTACCAAAGTTTAACTAGTGACTAGTGATATTTTAAATCGTTTTTTTCAAGACGATCTATAAAAATTGATCCTGTTTGCATCCCTTTTTTGTTATATTTAGTTTAGTAGTCGTATTGCTCGTTGGAATACATCACATTTTGCATGATTGCATGATTCTTATTTGTTATTTTATTTAATTTATTTGTTGGTTTTATTTATTTGCTTCATATTGAACTGCATGTCATTATGGGTGACCATAGCAAGAAAAAGAAGTGTTCTGTTAAAAATTGTGCTTCGTTAGGTGAGAGACTTTTCAGATTTCCCAATCCAAAAGAACCACATCGGGTTTTGCAATGGCAATTGGCCTGTAGCGATGAAAATATTATGAAAAAAGAACCAGCCTTGTTGTATGCTACTAATAGAATATGTAGTGACCACTTCGAACCTCATTTTATGACTAGTCACAACTTGAGTAAAGCTGCTGCTCCTACACTAAATTTGTTTAAGAAACCAAAAACAGTGGATGTTGAAACGCAGACAGAGTTTTTAGGACAAACTAGGGATGTTGGAGTACAAGCAGTATGTATTATTAAAGAAACTGTACGAAGAGAAGAAACTAGAAAGTCTGAAAATACCCAGACACAAACATGCCAGGAAATATCATCTAGGACCCCAAGAAAAGAAAAATTAAGACATTTGTTGAAAGTAATTAAAGCAAAAGTAGGTATTTTCTTTTTTAATCACTGTAATTGTTCCAGACGAAGACAAACATGATTAGACGATTGAAAATGGACAATATAAACCTAGAGAAATCTTTTGAAAAATCAAGCTCTAGAGTCAGTTCGAAGGAAGTTTTTAAGAATTCTTGTGAAGTACATCTTCCAAAAGTTTTGGGCAATTTAGCAAAAATTGTCTGCGACTTGAAAGATAGAAAAGCACAAGGCAGAAGATATTCCAATGAGCTTAAGCAACATGCTCTTTCAATATATTATTCGAGCCCTAAAACATACAGGAAGATGGTACAAAATTATTGTTTCCCTTCAGTCTCAACGCTGAGAAGAATGACAGAAAATATTCAAAGAAAACCAGGATTGAGTGATTTTGTCTTCAGAAGCCTGAAATGGAGGTTGAAGAATAAAGCCAACGAAGATAGGATTTGTGTGCTTTCGATGGATGAAGTCTCTCTGAAAGCACATTTGCAATATGATCCGAAAAATGATGAGATTGTTGGATTTCATGATTTGGGTTAGTAGTTTGGCAAATATTATAAATTAATGTTTAAAAGAAATCGTTTCATTGCATTTCTTTCAGGTAATGGAAAGGAATTTGTACCGGCCAAAAATGCCCTAGTTTTGATGGCCAGAGGAGTGAAGGACAAGTGGAAACAGCCCTTAGGATATTTTTTCGTGAATTCAGTCTGTAGTGCTTCAGACTTGAAAACAATTGTCTTCAATTGTATAGAAAAAATGGTTGAAGCAGGGCTTGATGTTAGAGCTCTTATTTCTGATATGGGCTCTAACTTTGTTATGTTTTCTAAACAGTTGGGTATAAGCACTAATAATTCTCAGTTTCAGGTCAATGGTAAAACTTTATTATATATTTTTGATGCCCCACACTTGATGAAGTGTATGAGAAATTTATTAATGAATCATGAAGTGCACTTCGAAGGTCACACAGCAAACTGGAAGCATATCGAGGAACTTTATAATATTGAAAGAAATAAAAATTTGAAAATGGCTACTAAGTTGACTGAAGCACATATATATCCCACTTCATTTCAGAAAATGAAAGTGAAGTATGCTACTCAGATATTCAGTGCAACAGTAGTTTCTGGTAAGAAATTGTATCAAAATTGCACATTATATTATGAATTAAATCAATTGATTTTAATGAAGTATACTCATGTTTTAAAGCTTTGTCGACATATATTGCTTGTGGGGAAATGTCCGCTTCAGCTGCAGGCACAGCACATTTTTTGGAGCAGCTCGATCACCTGTTCGATCTGTTGAATTCATCAACGACAAAAACGACCAATCAATATAGGAGACCATATTCAGGATCGGAGGACCAGGAAAAATTTTTGATGTCAATGTTGGATGCTTTGAAAGGAATGAAAGTCTTTTCAAATACAAATACAGGTAAAAAAGATGTAACTGGAACTTTTAAATGCATAAATTGTTTCCAGATTACTATCAGTAGTATCATGAGATTGTGGCATTTTCTCAAAAATGATGGACTCCAAGAGATCAGGACTAGAAGATTGAATCAGGATTGTATTGAAAACTTCTTTGGTAAGATAAGGCAGCAAGGAGGTAATTCAGTGAATCCAACACCCATACAATTTATGCATGCTTTTAAAAAATTGTCTTGTATGGATTTGTTGGATTGTGTGGATACCTTCAATTGTGCTGCAGATGTAGATAAACTTTTAATGGCCACTGTAGATTTACCTGCAACTGTAGAAGAAAATCTAACAATGCAAATAAGGGAACCTTTCAAGGTAGAGTGAAAAAGTATTTTGGGCTATGGAACTAGTTTTTTCTTTTTATGGTTTGGTTATCAGAATTACTTTTTATTTTCAGCTTTTATTTTTTATCATAACAAAAAATCAATTTTGATCTATGAATAAGGGGTACTTATCGTGTATGCATTGAATTTTAATTTTTTCATAACGTGTACCTCTAATTAGATCAAAAATTTTTTTTGTTGCTTCGTTTTGAGCATGCCTGGTGAGTAACTTGTTGGTTATGAATGCACATGCTGAAAATCTACATCATTATTTCTTTAGATCACCAATGCGGATTTTAGAAGGAGTGATTTGCCTTCTAAAAATGTGGAGCAATATATTAGCGGATATCTGATAAGAAAATGTCTCAAAAAACATACTTGCACGGAATGCCAAACTTACGCATCTAAAGTTGAAGATATGGACTCTAATAAGCTTTTCTGCCACTTTAAGGGTATAGTTTAAATTTTTCCTTTTCCTTTTGTTATGGAAGGTATACTTGCAGCTTCTACTGATAAATATGGAAAGAAAACTGGAAATTTTGGAAAGTTGCTGATTCCAGATGAATCATTTGTAAAATATGTTTCATCAATGGAGGAATTACTGATTACAAATGTGAAATCAGTGGCAACCAGAACACCTAGACAGACTCTTTTTGAAAAATTGAGAGCTATTCCCTTTTATCACCCTTGCCCTCAATTTCCTTATGTGTATTTGATACATTTATTCATAAGAATGAGAATATTTTATATTGTGAAATATGCAAATCAAAATTTCAAATCGGATGAATATAATAAGAGGAAAAGCAACAAATTGAGAAAGCTACAAATATTGCAACATGAATAGTGAGTTGCTCTCAATTTTTCAAAAATCGAGGATTGTGGATAATATGTTTCTTAGGGATTCTATCCCACTGTAAGCATATCATTATGTGATCAGAAGTTTATTCCACTCAATATACTCTTTTCATAGTCGCAATGAAGCTATACAACTTGAAGGATTACAAAAAAATATTGGAAGCTATCAAGGAGGAAGTATAATGATTAAATGGATTCAACTTCGCAGGTGTTCCTACTGCTCTCTATTTTTCATGGATTATGAATATGCTCAGGGATCCTATCCCATTGTAAGAATCTTGCATTATGTGAACAGAAGTTTATTCCACTCAATATACTCTTTTTCATGGTTTCGAGGAAGCTGTACCATTTGAAGGACACACTGCAAAAAAATACTGGAAGGCTATCAGGCAAGAAGTACAATGATTCATCTTCACAGGATGTTTTTGCAATATATTTAAATTATATTGAATAAATGATTTGAAAAGATATGTGTTATTGATTTAGTGCTGCGAAAAAATATTTGGTACATAAAACTGAATCTTCCAATGTGTGTCATCTCTATCTTATATGAGCATGTAATGTATAATCTCTACATCTTCATGGGGATTCCTATCTTGCAGATCTTTTGAGAATTGATCGATTAATGAATTCATTTTATATGTGCAAATAAAGCCACTCTTCATAAAAAAGTATATTATGGTTCATGTCTTCTAAATCTACTCTTTCAATTTGTGTTGGGTTGGAAATACAGTAATTAAAAATAGATCGTAGATCGTATCAACACCCAACTCGCAAATATTCAGAGGAAAACTATCTTTATGGAATCTTTAATTAATATCCTTCGTATATACATACTCAATTCCATTCAAAAATATTAATATGTAGTAGTGGTGAAAAAACGAACCTTTCAATAATGAAAATTTTACATGTAGATGGAACTTATTCCATATGGATAGATAAATAAAACTTATCTCTTGAAAAAGAAGTACATATATTCTTCATTTCCCCTAAAAGTATTATTTCAATTTATTTATTGGCAATACTCATAATTCGATATTCGAACTATTTTGAAAGAAGTCGCATTATTTTCATAAACGGAAATTGATTCGTTTCCGACAGGATACGAAAACGAAAGCCGATGTCTGCCGATATTCGTTCGGTTCGCAACTCGCAATTTGATTGGACGCCCAGATTCTCCATTTGACTGCGGATGATTCTGTTCGCAGTATTCCTGGCGCGTATCGTGTCCCCACTCCAAGGCTAAAATTCCATGCGTCAGATTTCCCCTTGTAAATTGACAGAGTGAAACCTCTTGTTGGTTACTCTTTGGTCTTCGAAGAGTAACCACTTACTCTTTGATAAAATGATGTTACATCAATTCGATCCATTTTCGTCAAGGTGTTAGTTGTCTTAGCAGTGTTGCTCTGATGAGGTCGGATAAGAGCGAAACCATTCTCAGGCCTCAATCCGAAGGATGATTCATTTGATTTTTCCGATTTTTCATATTGAAAAACTTCCTCAGTCTACACTCAATGGATGCACGATACTTCCCGTACTTGTGATTTTGGAAAATCAGTTCGGACACCACTGCTTTTCCATCATATCCACACGATACTTGAATAATGAATAATAGGCAACAATCATTTCGGTATGGAATAATGCATTGAATCGAAATAATATACAATTGATGAGTTGTACTACGTCCTAATTAATTCAGCTTCATTCATTACCGAATATGGAGCAATAATGAGTAAGGGAAATTAGTTCATTGTCATGGTAATTTCCACGTGTACAATTAATGAACCGCCAAAGGACTCTGATACTTAGTGTAACAGTTTTAATGGAAAAAATTACTCAACATTGCGTGATGAATTTACTTATAAGAATTGTCTCTTGGCGTGTAATTTTATCCACCAAACATTTTTCTCAAATTGCACACTTGTTTTTCTCAATTTGATTAGGGGCGATAAACTATTTAAACTGTACTAAAATATCGAGTTACAATTTATACATGGTGTCCCAACAAAAATTTTATCAGAACAAGATTTCGAAAAAGTTGGTCAACTTCTAGTTTGAGGGGGAAGAATTTCCAATTTCCATTATGAGTTTGTTCCGGAAAAAACACCCCTATGAAGGTGGGATTAACCCCCAACATTATTAGAAAGGGGATGAAGAGATAAGTGTTAGTTTGAGAGTTATTTTTAAGTTCTGTACACGCATACCCAGTCACAATAATTTTCAAA
This sequence comes from Coccinella septempunctata, assembly GCF_907165205.1. Lineage (NCBI taxonomy): Eukaryota > Metazoa > Arthropoda > Insecta > Coleoptera > Coccinellidae > Coccinella > Coccinella septempunctata. The sequence goes on along the minus strand of NC_058190.1, from coordinate 2,277,356 downwards.
ATCGGTTCACTTTTCACGAAATAATGTAATAATTGAACTTACCGTCAAAAGATATGATGTTAAAATGACAGTTGAACCGCCAAAACTCAAGAACCTAAGTGTTATGTAGAATCTAAAAATAATTTTCAAGTTTCGTATTAGGGAGAAAGAATTCGTATGACGACAATATTGTTCCGAAAAAAACACCTGAGGGTGATAACAACTTCCAATTATTTATTCTTTTAATAAGCAAGAGAGTGCGGACGTGTTTTCGTTAAATAGCTTTTTTTCTTCTCTTAATATCCTACTTAAAATTTTCAAATCCAGTGATTTTTTCTAAGCAATTTGATATCGAACATATCAGAAGAGAAGCACAAATACGAGGATGTATTGATATCTAGTTATCCTAGACCAGTTCCATGCATAAAAAAAATATTGCGTTACCACAGCAACGAACAATAACTCATTTGAAGTGTCAGTGTGAAGTTTGAGGTCAAAAAAGTAAACCAGAGTTACGCAATAAATTAAAAGAAAGAAGATGTCCACCGAAATTGTGAAAATCGAAAAATTGGTGTATCGAGCAATCATCAAGTATCTGTATTGAAAAGGGTGAATAAATAAGCAGATTTAAGAAGATATACTTAATACCCTTGGTGAGCAATGTCCTTCGTATGCGACCGTGAAAAATTGGACTGCAAGCTTCAAAAGAGGTAAATTTTCCATTGAAGATGATGACCGATCGGGAAGGCCAGTTTCTGTGTCAGTCCCCGAAAATATCGATGCAGTTCATGACATGATTTTATCAGACCATCGAATTGGGCTGAAACGGATATCTGAAGCACTGAATATTTCATACGAATGCGTTCATCATATAGTTCACGTCAATTTAGACATGAGAAAAATTGCTGCAAAATGGATCCCCAAATGTTTAAATGTTGACCAAAAGCGTGCAAGGGTAGAAGCATCATCGCATTCGATCTGTGCTCGATTTGAATACGATATAGAATTCTTAATCCGAATTGTTACAATGGATGAGACTTTGGTACATTTCTACGATCCAGAAACAAAGCAACAATCGATGGAATGGCGACACTCTGGTTCTCCAAGACCTAAGAAGTTTCGTGTCTGAAAATCTGCTGGAAAAGTTCTTGCTTCAGTTTTTTTGGGATTGCCATGGAGTAATCATGATTGATTTTTTGGTAAGGGTAGAACAATAACCGGAGATTACTATTCGACATTACTGACCACTCTACGGGAAAAAATTAAAGAGAAAAGACGCGGAAAGCTATCTAAAGGTGTTTTGTTTTTGCAGGACAACGCCCCTGCTCACAAATCTCATGTTGCCATGCAAAAATTCGTGATTTAGGGTTTGAATTACTACTTGAATTACACCCCCCTAATTTACCAGATTTTACTCCATCCGACTATCATCACTTTCCTCAACTCAAAAAAAAGTTTAAAAGGTCGTAAATTTTCTTCCAACGAGGAGGTAATGAATGCTGTGGTGGTCTGGTTTGCAGAGCAAGAAGAAAATTTTTTTTTGAAACGTCTAGAGACGTTGCAGGTTCGCTGTAATAAATGTATCCTATTAAGAGGAGATATGTTGAGAAATAAAATATTTTGACATTGAAATTTTGTTTGGTTTTATAGTAGGCTGAGAATTTTTCAATATATCCTCGTACAAAACATTCAAATATACCAGATCTGTGTAAGTCATAGGAAACATCAAGAAAAAATGTAAATCAAGGACAACAAAAGTTTTGTTCCTGGCTAGATTTGCAGGGGGTGGTCCAACGAATCACCGTTCTTCAAAATTATTTATCGCAAAACTCCTCATCCCCATTCAAAATCAAGGGGTTGTGCTCACCTTCGTTAGGGGGTTGAAGTAACTGGGATGAAAAGAGCCGAAAAGACGTTTAGTAAGAGATCCCGCTGCAGAATTACTACGTTCATTACGTACAGAGACAATCACACATTTTCACATACGTTTATGGATAGGAGAATACACTGATAACACCGCAGCCTGTCAAAAGTGGCCGCAAGTAATTTTAATTAAATTAATGTTAATCAATATTCCAAGAGAAATTTCGTTCACTTCGTTTTGAAATAAAATATCATCCACATCATAGCAATAATGCATTAAAGAATACTAAAATCCATAGCTGCCGTTGCACACTCGGCCGCAACTACCTCGCAGCCAGGTGTAAGCAGGTAACATTTCGATGTATTTCTTCGTTCATGACGTACACGGATGTTTTTGATATCAAATTAAAGCTAATTTTTTTTCGAATAGGATGATGTATGGCTGCCTGTGAAAAAATGGCCGCAAGTTAGGTCTGCCATCTGTTAAAATAGCGAGATATCTGAAATAAAGTGAAAGAGATGGCGCGCAACGCCACTTGTTAGATGAGGATGGTAGATCCCAGCCGAATTAACATTTACAAAATTATAATTACGTAATGAATATTATGAAAAAAAATTAAAGTATTAAGAGATTTATTTTATAATAAAAAATAATTTATTCATCAAGTACAAATGTAATTAAATCTGTGTCCGGTATCTTTGGAATGAACTTTGATGAGACTTATCATCTTTTTAAAAAATTCTTCTTATGTTTCGATATTAATTTATTTGGACCTTATTCTTATTAATCTATTATATGCATTGCGCCTGAACTCTCAATATTCGTATAGTGCCCGACGAAGGGTGATTACATAAATAATATCAACAGCGTTGTGTACAACGAGCTCCAACACGTGGTGATAATATAAGAATAATTCAGCTGCACTGTTGAGAACCCAAAGATTCCTTTCACACCACGGGTTTTTACCGTCGGGTTTTTACCGGAAAACAACCGAATGAAAAATTATTCATCGGGTTTTATCCGTGCGGTGGGCACATCAAGCTCTCGAATCTCGTGGCGATAAGCGCCGCCGAAAGTGCAATCTGGTTGTTTTCCAGTGCGAAACTAAACCGGAACATGTGTGAAAGATCCCATAATATCAATAGATATAATTCGGAAAATCGGGTAAGAACCCGATGGTGCGAAATGAGTCTAACTCTCTCTTACTTTATTTCGGATATCTCGCTATTTAGGCAGACCTAACTTGCGGCTATTTTTTCACAGGCAGCCATACATCATCCTATTCGAAAAAAAATTAGCTTTAATTTGATATCAAAAACATCCGTGTACGTCATGAACGAAGAAATACATCGAAATGTTACCTGCTTACACCTGGCTGCGAGGTAGTTGCGGCCGAGTGTGCAACGGCAGCTATGGATTTTAGTATTCTTTACATGCATTGCTATGATGTGGATGATATTTTGTTTCAAAACGCAGTGAACGAAATTCCTCTTAGAATATTGATTAACATTAATTTAGTTAAAATTACTTGCGGCCACTTTTGACAGGCTGCGGTGTAATCAGTGTATTCTCCTATACATAAACGTATGTGAAAATGTGTGTTTGTCTCTGTACGTAATGAACGTAGTAATTCTGCAGTGGGATTCTAGACTAGTTGTCCTCCCTCGAATCAACAATTGACTGGTCCGAGCGATTTTCAGCATATTCATTTTAAAGTCGAAAAATCGAGGTGTTAAGTTTTCATTGAACCACACTGTATAGTATATTTCGCGTATGTTTTATACAGGCTGAGTCAACCAGTGCTCGATCGGTGGATAACTCTTGAAAAAAGAAATTTTGAGCTAGGAGAAAGGTTCGCATCATTTATCAAAATGTAAAAAAAACAAAATTTACTACATTGATATGTATTGTCGGAATTATTACACGTTTTCTACATGTTTCTGTATTTTATCTTCACAATGGTATGAGTCATTTTTTACTAGTTCGCTGATTTTTTTACAAACGAAGTATAACCAACATTTTCATGGGATCTTTACAAATGACATATTGTACATACTTTGACAAGTGTTAGTTTGTTAGAATTTAGAAATATACAAGGTGTTTCGGTGCTGTTATTTCCAACAATAAACAAAATCAAGACAGTAATTATTAATCACAACTTTATAATTGACTCATATTGTCTAAAAACCAATTAATAACCTTCAAGGGGAACGGACTTTTGCAAAATTCATGTAAGCTTTTCACATCTTTTTTCAACGATTTTTCTTTGTAAACACATCAAATCACCTTATATATTTATGTATGGCGGCACATATGAAACCGTCCATCCGGAATAAAGAGGCAAAAACTACTTCTAAAGCGGACTAGATATGTTTTATATGTGTCGCCCTGTATATGCTTCTCCTTTGAAACAAAAATCGACTTAGATAGGTCTACGACAGCTTTCAATGTGTTTCAAATCGGTGAGAAATATGTTCTGATTAATAATTTTAGAAAATAAATACAAAAGAGATTAGCCTTAATTTTTTTTTCAAATTTGTCGCCCCTTATTATTATATACATAAGTACATCAATTCGAGTTCATCAAGAAGATTGATGAATTATTATTCTCAACTAACATCCTTATATCTAAGATCATGTTAAGCTACACATCGATTTTTCAACAATTTAACAACGAAATTCTAATATTGATTTCAATAAATATGTCACAACAGGTAGGTATATATAGTAAACATTTTAAAATTGGTTATACAACATAAAAACAGAACGATCGGCTAATAAAGCCTTTGGAAGACATTCGATTATACTTTCGCTTATAGGTATGTATAGATAAATCTCAAAGCATATTGTCATCAATACATATTTACATCATTTGGAAGACATCGTTTCTTTGGTTCAAATTATACTGAGCAACTCTTAAATCAAGCAAATTCATGTATCTATAGTGATTCGTTAATAAAGATGGAATGATTACATTCTAATGTGAATAGTGACAATGAGCATGGGCGCCCGCAGGGGGGGGCCAGGGGGGGCCACGGCCCCCCCCTGAGATTATGATAGACACCGTTAGAGAAATTTTTCTTTCAGTAAAACTAATCGTAGATGATATTTTGCCCCCCCTGAGAAAAATTTCTGCGGGCGCCCATGACAATGAGTAAAAATTTCTAAATTCTGGAAGTAAGTCGAAAACATTTTTCATTTTGAAAATGCTTGCTATATACGAAGTATTTATATTATGTGTAAATAACAGAGTTTTTGTCCCTCGTTCATGTTTTAATTTTCATTTCACCTCCAATGGATTTCAAATGTTTTCGACGTACTTTTTCCAAACCAAAAAATTTTTATATCGTGAATCAATAAAAATTGATATTCAATAGAATATGGTTTAGAATTCTTCGATTCGTTAAATGGTGGGTGAGAATTGATTGATATTCCGGAAAATACCGGTTTTTTATTGTCGATTTGTCGAATATACCATTGAATCAATGAAAAATACTGATTTTTTACTCTCAAACAGGTAGGTATTCTAACCTAGATTTGCATCTATTGATAACAAGGCATTAATTATAATTGGAAGACTCGATTTGATGAATCTTTATCAACATGTATCACTGTTTAATAATATTCTATCAGCAAATATGAATAGGAAAGCAAGAAATTACAATGAATTGACTCATTTTCATTGTCCATAATAAAAAAAAAATCGGAAGTATAGATCTAATTAAAAATAAATGGAAAAAAACATCACATCAGAAGGAGTGACACAGGAATATTTGCTTGTCAGAGGATTATTTTACCTAATTTGGAGTTTATGGAAGTTGGGACTAAATGGTCCATTATGGTCCTTCGACTAGATTTTCATTCTGTTTCGAATTTTCAGTCCGGTACGCGAATGAGGAATAGAGAGATGCTCCTATTGTCCGCCTCATCATGTAGTTTTTCATTTGAAATTTTGATAATTTTGTAACTGGTAGATCTCCGCCAGTAAATAGTAGATTTTGATTATGGGGTACCAATCCTACCACCCAAGAAGATATAGCAAAGAAGGTGATGGTCATCGGAAATAGGAAGTACTCGGGTAACTTCGGTATTGCAGCACTCATCCACTTCATACACTAGTGCTCATTGATGAAGCTTTCATAAAATTAAGGAGTTGCCGTTTAATTAACTTAAATAATTTGCTTCTCATCTACTAACCCGTACTCTTCAGCTCTTCCAATGACATAGTCACAGTCATACGTCATACGATAAACAACGTTTTCGCACAAAAATTTACCCATTGTCTATGCTACGCCACTGCTAACGTGGTCAGTCAGTAAGCTTGACCTTGTCAGCTTTTATGTCTTCACCCTTCCAATCAACTTTAAACCGAATTGCAACTCCTTTTTATATCTTCTTGTTACCACCTGCAGATCGACAAAGACATTGTTTTAGGTTATGTCATTGTGAATCAACTGACGTGCTCACCTAACATATGTTAGGTAAGTAACTTTGCGTATGCAAAGATGCACAAAAAGGACTTTCATGGTTGGGAAGTGAGAATTCAACACCTGCATCGACATTAACACCGTAGGCTTTTCCTGCATTAGAGTGTGTTTACATTACTCTACACGTAAAATAGCTTATCAATAGGCCTTGTAAATTTTCCATTATTGGAACAAACCAATTTATCTGGTTTGCGCAACTGGTTTGAGCGTGTAAACATGCCTTAAGGATCGCATTTATCCTTAAATACACCAAAAAGAGAACGCTCTACGACAGTCCATTGTAAGCGAAGCTGTAATTGATATCGTGTGAATATAGTGGTAGGTAATACCTAATAATGGACTGTCATCAGGAAGTTCCTCACTATGAGATTGTTGCAATAGCTTGGCTTAGTGTAATAATGACTATGCAATTGCCTTCGAGTAAACAGGGGCAATTGATGATCCATTCTGTGAAGCCAATGTGAACCCTATTTGCGCTAAACCACTAATGGTTAAGCTGTTCGGTATGGCTATAATCAATTGGTAGTGTCTACACACCCTGTCTTCAGGCAGTTTCAGTTTCCAAAATTCAGTTAGATTGGTGTAATAACAAGGAAGTTGTTTTTAAGTACAACAGGGCCTATTGAACATCCTCAACAAAAAGCCAAACCATATTTATTACCTATTTAAACAACATCAGTGATGGTTTGGCTTTTCGGTATGGCTGAACATGGCCCTGTATACTCACAAAAGCAATTGCCCTGTCGTTACACTAATTCATACCATAAAATAAAGACATATACCGCATTTACTTATTTACGCAACACCAGTAATGGTTGTATGGCTCATAAATGATTGGTCCTGCATAGACTCTTATTTCTTCAGGCAGTTTCTCACTTTTAGTTAGATTAGTGTGAGCAGGTCTTGGCATAGTGTGGCATTTTTTTTTGGAGTGTGTATATTCAAACCGTATTCAATTGATGAAGCATTAGGAAAACTCAAACCATTACCCGATTTGCCAATACCAGTAATTGATAAGCCTTTTGGTATAGCTCAAAAATAATTGGTGTAGTGCATCCTGTCTTCAGGATGAGTTTATTCTCACTTTTAGAATTGAAATTGGGGCTTAGTGAAATGACAAGACAAGACAATTACCTTTGAGAATATAGGATATAGGGCAAATCGATGATCCATAATAAAAATTCGATCCATTTATCTATTTAGACAACATCAGTGATGGTTTGACTTTTCGATATGGTTCAATAATTGGTCCTGTATATATCATATCATCATATTATCCTGATTCTCCATAGGTACCGAAGTACCCCTCAGAAGCTCTGTAAGCTTGTGCGAGTTCGGAGAATCAGTTGTGTTCTGTGTAGGCTTTGTTACTACCTACTCACAAAAGCAATTGCCTATCATATAAAGCCAAAACATCAATCGATTTGCTAAAAACACCAGTATTGGTTGAGTGGTTAAACTTTTTGGTATGCCTCATTAATGTTTGCTCCTGTATTATTATCATATTATCCTGATTCCCCGTAGGTACCGAAGGACCCCTCAGAAGCTCTGTGAGCTTGCAGGAGTTCGGAGAACCAGTCGTGTTATGTGCATTGATTTCAAATAAGTCTTGAGTTCAATGGTCATAAATTATTTTAAAATCATTGTTGCCAGAATTCAACTTTCAGAAGGGAAATCTCTAGAATTGAGCTTAATGAACTCCAGCTTTCTTCTTCATTTTCGATTTTCCGGAAAATGTGAGTAAATCTCGAAAAATTCGAACGACACAACTCGGTACAGGGTGGGCAAAATTCGATGGGATCGAATAACAGCTCTGAAACCGTGAGAGCTAGGGAAAAACGGATAGCACGTTTCCGACCTAGATTTTCAAAAGATTATTATGGCCAAAACCATATACCTTTATCTTCTTTTGTTTTCAAGTTATAAGTGAAAACTCATTTTTCGGCTCTTCGTACTACTAGTTGAAAAGGTTTCTGAACATATTCAGTTGAATCCAGGTTTATAGAATTTCCTGAAAGTGATTCATTCCATATTGGAAAATTTTTCATCCTTTCGAATATCCGGAATGAAAGTGATCTTCAAAGTCTCTCATATTAGTAATAATAATGAGGTTTATTCTTTGAAATCTACAAGATTGTACAATTTTAATACCTGAATAAAAAACCTAGGAAATCCTCTGAAGGCAAACCCTCTGTGTCATTTAATAACCTGACACAATTCAGGAGCATAAAGTTCATTATCATATTATCAATGAAATGACCTGCCAACTAGACCGAACTAGTTATGGCTGTATTCGGGTTCGGCTTTCTGACAGTCCGAGACTTGTTCTAGGACTGCGCAAAACTGTTGCGCCCTAGTATTAAATCATCTGCGCAGTTCTAGAACCATTCTCGGACTGTCCGAAAGCCGAACCCGAATGCAGCTTATATATGCTGAATGTGAAAAAATATAGGACTGGAATATGTAAAAATAACAGGGGATTTATATTTAAAAAAATGAAAGTAATCACTATATCCCTGAAGTGGCGGACTGAAAAAAATCTTTGACTACGCCACTGCATTTTAGATGAAAAAGTGTCTGTAGAATATAACATTTGTTCTTGGAAATCACTGATACTTTACGAAAAAGAGGCACCAATAGGAAGGGCAGAAAAATGAGTTTTCACTCATTCATTCACAAATAACTTCCAAACAAAAGAGATAGAGGGATGCGGTTTTGGCCATTAACAATCTTTTGAAAATCGAGGTCGGAAACGTGCCATCCATTTTTCCCTAGCTCTTACCCTCACAGAGCAGCCATTCAATGCCATCGGATTTTGCCCACCCTGTACAGGTTGGGCAAATTTCGATGTTTTAGCACTACAGCTTTTAAACCAGAGGAGATAGACAAAATCTGATACCCCATTCTCGTTCTCTTTTTCTGAGAAACTTACAATAGTATTATAGTAGTGATTTTTGGCCACTTTCTTTTGTTTTCGAGTTATAAGCAAAAATTGGAAAAATAGCAATATCGAAATAAATTTATATCTTCGCTAATACTGATGATAGAGCTCTGAAATTGAAACATTATACAGACACTTTTTTACGTAGAATCCAGTGGCGTGCTCGCCTTTTTAGCAGGATTTTTAATTACGAAGCTATGTCCCAAAGTTATGTTTTTTTAAATGGGAACACTAGTTTTCTATGCAATTTTTACTGATTTCAAAAATATAAAACATCATATGGTTTGTATCAATATAAATAATGGAAAATGGTCAAAAACACTTTTTCCCAATATTTCTATGGTTTCAACTTTTGACGAGCACAGAAAAATAGAGTTTCCTATAACAAAAGCAGTCTCCTTCCGGCAATGTCATTCTTTCTATGCTTTTAACCAATTTTCACGAAATTTAAATCAAGATATATTTCATATATTTTCATAATAATGAAAGGACTTATAGAAAGAGACACTGGTAATCATACGATGCTATATTTTTCTATGCTCATCAAAAGTTGAAACCATAGAAATATTGAGATAAAAGGTTTTTGACCATTTTCTATTATTTATATTGATACAAACCATATGATGTTATATATTTTTGAAATCAGTAAAAGTTGAGCTTTCAAAAAATTGCACAGAAAACTAGCGTTCCCATTTAAAAAACATAACTTTGGGTCATAGCTTCGTAATTGAAAATCCTGCTGAAAAGGCGAGCACGCCACTGGATTCTACGTAAAAAAGTGCCTGTATAATGTTTCAATTTCAGAGCTCTATCATCAGTATTAGCGGAGATATCAATTTATTTCGATATCGCCATTTTTCCACTTTTTGCTTATAACTCGAAAACAAAAGAAAGTGGCCAAAAATGACTACTACTATTGTTAGTTTCTCAGAAAAAGAGAACGAGAATGGGGTATCAGATTTTGTGTATCTCCTCTGGTTTAAAAACTGTAGTGCTAAAACATCGAAATTTGCCCACCCTGTACATGTATAGCAAAATCTATTTCAGCCATAAAACCCCATTTTTTCTAAAAGTACTGGGCTGGCCGATGCCAATTTGTAGAATATCTTGAGAACCATATGGAATTTTTAATCTCCACTGCTAAAAGCATCACAAACCTAGCACAATTCAGCTCAAAAAAAAAAAAAATTTATCAAAAGGTGCCTGGTCAGCTTGACTCACATTCAATTCAAATTTAGGCAGGTTTTTTTTTAGTAGCATGGCTCATCAACTAGCATTCAGTGGTCCATAATGGATAAACGTATTCCTCTGGCGACCCAATTATATCGATCAATCGAAGCCCTCTTACGTTAATTTTCGAAAGTATACTCACAATTGGAAAATCCTGTCAAAAAATAAATACATATCCCTAAAGCCGTAAAAACGCCTCCTCCCAACATACAAAATAATGTTTCATATTCGCTGATAAAACCTCCATAATTGCTTCGATATTTGTATAACACGATCTTTCTTCTCTAACCTACAATCTAAAATGGAAGACCAATGGAAAACGCTTTCCTCAAAGCGCTACCCGAATCATAGATACCTATGACGCCGAAGAGAACACCCAGGGCTATGATAAAATAATCGAATACCATCGTTCTCGTGTCCATGAAACTCCTCTTGAGCTTGAGGTGAAAGTAACAGGGCCAAATGAAACTCAACATGGTCCCCGTGAAGCTCCCTATGAAACCCATGAGGATGGAAAAATGGGGTATGAAACAGGCCATCATTATCGTGAACGTCACGACGCCTACTCTCCAAGCAAGACCCCATACCTTGAGCTCGCCGTCCGTATCCCAAATGGTCGGGAAACGAGTTTTGGGCTTTCCCCGAAAAAAGGCCCGTTCTAAAAGCTCGCAGGCCGCGTAATACGGTAAAGGGTAGCTGAGGATGGCCTTGACCACGAGACAAATATTGACCAAACCTTTGAAACCGGCCGATGGTAGGTTGTTGGTGATGACCTGTTGCGTGTCGTTCTGGAAGGTGAGGAAGCAGACGTAGCCGAATAGGGCCTTGAAGACGGCAGCCCACACGTGGGACCAATCCAGCATCCATTGGAATTTGGACGGGTCGATCATGTTGCCCTCTAGGGTGGGTAAGAATATTTGCGATGTGTAGGAGAAGACGATCACTCCCAAACTGATGGGAAAATTCTCCATGTCCAGCGTCCATTTGACCTTGCCCCAGCCCCAGTCGCCGATGTAGAGCAGGCAGTATCCGATGATTATTGCATTGATGAAGATGTGCGACATGGTACACCAGAAGGATAGTAGGCTGACGCTGGTTAGGGATTTCAGGAAACCTGAAAAGTATTTCACGTATATTATTACCTTGTCCTTGATTGAAGTCTTCGATTTATTACATCCCAGCAAACACTAGAATCCAGCCACGGAAACTGTACAGGGTGGGCATAATTTGTTGTCTACTGAGGGGATCTCGAGAGCTATAAGAGCTAGAATAAGACGGATGAAATATGTCCGAGCTCCTATTCAGAGAAACAAAGAATGGTGAAAACCGTAGCCTCCTACGATTATTCGTTTTTGAGTTATTAGCAAAAAATTAGATTTTGACGATTTCGAAAAATTCTCATAACTTTTTGTCTTTGAAATAACAGATCTGAAACTTGAACCTTTTTAGGTACTTTTTAACGTAGAATCTACTGATAAAAGGTATTTTTCCAACTCAAAAATAACAAATTCAATAAAAGTTTGCATTAAAAAAAAAGTTCTCTTGATGATTCGAAAAGAGAATTTTTTTTGAGCTCGTTAGAAGATTCTACGTAAAAAAGTAAGTAAAGAAGGTTCAAAGTTTCAGATCTGTAACTTCAAAGACAAAAAAGTTATGGGTGGGCATAATTTGTTGTCTACTGAGGGGATCTCGAGAGCTATAAGAGCTAGAATAAGACGGATGAAATATGTCCGAGCTCCTTTTCAGAGAAACAAAGAATGGTGAAAACCGTAGCCTCCTACGATTATTCGTTTTTGAGTTATTAGCAAAAAATTAGATTTTGACGATTTCGAAAAATTCTCATAACTTTTTGTCTTTGAAATAACAGATCTGAAACTTGAACCTTCTTAGGTACTTTTAAACGTAGAATCTACTGATAAAAGGTATTTTTCCAACTCAAAAATAACAAATTCAATAAAAGTTTGCATTAAAAAAAAAGTTCTCTTGATGATTCGAAAAGAGAATTTTTATGAGCTCGTTAGAGGATTCTACGTAAAAAAGTAAGTAAAGAAGGTTCAAAGTTTCAGATCTGTAACTTCAAAGACAAAAAAGTTATGAGAACTTTCCGATATCGTCAAAATCTCATAATCGAATAATCGTAGGAGGCTACAGCTTTCACCATTCTTTGTTTCTCTGAAAAAACAGCAACCCTGTAGAGCGTTGGTGCACTTGTAATGCAGCGACGGTACATGGGCGCCCGCAGAAATTTTTCTCAGGGGGGGCAAAATATCATCCACGGTTAGTTTTACTGAAAGAAAAATTTCTCTAACGGTGAGTATCGAAAAATTTTCAAAAAGATGGAATCAATAAAATGATCGTCAAGACCGAACGGCTGCATCGAGCTCCATAAAATCTTCAATGTTAGAAATATGGCCGACCTTTTATGCGCAAGATGCAATATCTAGTAATTTTGAATTCTTGGGCAAAATATTGAGCAAAGAAAAAAGCATTTCATTTTTTTTTTGAGAATCCCGTTTCAAGGGCTGAAATCAGATGATCTAAATATTGGATGAATATAGATTTTTTCGAAGTAATTTTCAGCTGAAGATGCTTCATAATTAGGTATACATTTGTCTATCGATATTCATGGTTTTCCAATCTCTATATTTGAGACTCTGAGCAACAGATGATGCTTTGGAAAAAATTTCTATATATATATATATATATATATATATATATATATATATATAAATTTATGTGACGTTGAACATCTACAAAATTGATAAAAACATCTTGTAGTGTATTTGCTATTGGTTCCAATATATTTGAATATTTACTTGCTACCGTTAAACAAACCACAAAAGTGAAAGAGTGTATTGCAGCCCATAATTGAGCAGCTCTTTTTGTTGTTGAAGAATTCATTGAAATTTCTTTTTGAATATAGTTTCAAAGTTTTCAGCGAAAACTCGCAAAGATTTATATCTAGCTGACCAATGAATTTCACAAAACAAAGGATAATGTTGAAGGTGTTGTGCTGAAAAAAAATAAGGCGATCAGAATCTCAGGGGAGGCCATGGCCCCCCTGGCCCCCCCCTGCGGGCGCCCATGCGACGGTACCTATTTCATACTCGAATTTTCAAATTGTTTCAATATAAGTTTGAGCTTTGGAAATTTCAAAATATTTTCAATCTTGATTCTATTATTTTCGTTTACTCGGCATAGTACGATAAATATTGATGTAATCAAACAAAACTTTAATTCATCAAATATTATATGTAGGTATCTATGTAAACAATTTATATCAGATATGTAATAATAAACTATTAAAAATTCAAAAAAAAACCTAATTCTTAAAATAAAGTGGACGCTATCTAATTCATATTTTAACGTTTTGTAAAATAAAAGTATTCTTCATAATATCTCGTATAATGCGCCGTTTTCGAGTACCTAATTTAATTGAGAGGATAGTTTTAATGTCTGAAACTGGTACTTTTTTCAGAATTCAATTCTTGTCTGCATGCCGTCAAAACTTTCATAATACCTAATTTAATGTTCAAAAATTAAAAAGTATCTGTGAAATTTGAAAAATTGGGTACTTTGGCTGAATACAACTCTGTTTATAAGATCCACAGATAGTTATTTTAAAGATAATTTTGTTTCTCCAGAGCTGGCACAGCTCATTATGAAAACTTAAAATGGCTATATGTTTTTATCAGGGCCGAATCGGAAAAAAGTAGTAAAGAAAAAAAATGTTTCTTTTGAACTCAAGAATCCAATGTTGAAATATACAGGTCAATACAGAAACTGAGCAGTAGCTTTCAAATCTATATCTATATCAAATACTGCATTTTTCAGAGAAAACAAAGAATGGTGAAAACCGTAGCCTCCTCCGATTCTTCGTTTTTGAGTTATTAGCAAAAAATTAGATTTTGACGAATAACTTTTTTGTATTTGAAATTACAGATCTGGAACTTAAACCTTCTCAGGCACTTTTATAAGTAGAATTTACGCAATAAAGATTTTTTCCAATTCAAAAATAACAAATTCATTGAAAGTTTGCTTTCAAAAACCAAAGGTACGCCTAATGATTCGAAATGAAAACATATTTTGAGCTGGTCAGTGGATTCTACGTAAAAAAGTGCCTGCAAAAGGCTCAAAGTTTCAGATCTGTAACATAAAAAAATTATGAGAACCTTTCGAAATCGTCAAAATGTCAGTTTTTGCTAATAACTCAAAAACGAAGAATCGTAGAGGAGGCTACGGTTTTCACCATTGTTTGTTTTTCTGAAAAAGAGCTCGGAAATGTGTCATCCGTTTTTTTTAGCTCTTGTAATTCTCGAGATCTCCTCAGTAGACAACGAATTTTGCCCACCCTGTACAGTTGTTACATGTTGTGTTTGGTGGGATACTAATTGATTTATTACTATCCTTAACCGTTCAGAGTATACCACGGTGGGTGGCCTATTAGACGTTTACAAAGAACGGATCATGGATCATTGTTTTGAAAATTTGGGAACTAGAGTTTA
Source organism: Coccinella septempunctata (assembly GCF_907165205.1). Classification (NCBI taxonomy): domain Eukaryota; kingdom Metazoa; phylum Arthropoda; class Insecta; order Coleoptera; family Coccinellidae; genus Coccinella; species Coccinella septempunctata. Next base: position 2,262,350 of record NC_058190.1, on the reverse strand, counting down.
CAATTCTGATCTATCTGACTAAAATATTCTCAATATTGCGACGTTGCGCTTATAGGAAAAAAAAATTACGAACTTCGGTATTTCAAATGGGACACCCTATTTATTATGACTTTTTTCCTTTCTCTATGCCAATCTGAGAATTTTTGTCTAGTACTTCTCAATACCTATTTTTGATATTTAATACAGAAAATTGCCAAAAAAATGGACCCAATAAAATAGTCCACATAGAAAAGACATTTTAAATTTTAGGAAGCTGAAATTTTGAAAATAGGTCACTGAGATTTTGAGGATAAATTTCGTGTAGAAAAAACTTGGTATGTAATATACATTGTGTTAAAAATTCTTCGTCTTGTTACTCGATGCAAAAACAGAAAAAAATTCGGAACACCTTACTTTTCATCTGATATTTTCAGGAGAAATTAAAATACGCATCTTATGATGTATTGTTCCAATATGGAAAGCTCATGGTTTCGGAAATAAAGTCAAATTTCTATGAAAGTGAGGGTTTGTCTCATTCGTATAAAATAGGGAGTTACCTACTCGAGCGGGTCAGATTAATATAAGGGGAGATACCTTGGACCTGTAGAGTACCTCTACCAAAAATCAGATGACCTATATTTAGACCTGTATAATTGTCTAGGATAACCTATCAGAATAGTAAAAAAAAGCGATCATTGTACATACTCGAGCGTGTCAGATTGAGATAATTGTGGTTAATTACAAGTTGAAAAGTATACATTCTCTTAATCTAACAATTAAAGCGTGACGAAAATGTGTGGGAGGGCGCCAAACTTGCAAAAAAAAAGTCACGTGTACATTCCCAAGTGCGGTGCCTGTTTTTCTTATTTTGAAGCTAATGATTCAAGCATAACGGAAAAAATATAATCAGACAGTTTCAGCAAGTCGAAACAATAAAAATTGGCCACAAAGGTCACAAAAATCGGCTTTTGTGAATTATCTTCTCTCCTGGGCTTCAAATTGTTTTTGCATTCATCATAAAAGTTGTAGAGCATAACATTTTCTACCAATTTTGTCCGAAGCAATTTTTTCTACATTCGAAAGTTTCTGAGATATATGGCGATGAATGTACGTTAGACTGGGTTTCTACATTGACCTTGGCCTTTCGCACGTGTGGCTAAGCTTCTCGCTCTTATCGAACTTTAACTCGAAAATGGTTGAGAGTATGCAAAATTGCTTGAGACAAAAGTTGTGTAGAATTTTATTATCTACAACTTTTATAATGAATATAGAAACGATTAGAGGTACAGGAAGGGAGGTATCTGAAAAATGGCTTGTTGTCTTCTTCAAACTGTCAGATTAAGAACATCCCCGCTGATAAGTGTCAGATTAATGGGTCAATACGTCTGCAACACCGAGATTAACCATCTGTATGAAAATCTGAAACGCTCGAGTATGTAAAGTAACGATTTTTTTCCATTTTCAATTAACCGCTGTGTTCTTGCGTCACGTCCGAATTGTCAGTTTCTTGAAAAGTAGCTTCCTTTAGGTCCAACTAACATATCTTCTAAAAATCTGACACGCTCGAAAATTTTTTTTTAGCATTTTCAATTCTCGTACGTCCAGCCCCACCACGTGAACTGTCAGATTAACATGAAATTATTATCAGAGGCACGTAGGATATACAGGGTGTCCGGGGAGTAACTGAACATACTCATACCAGAGATAGAGTTGGACTAGCTGATTACGGATTGACTATAAAAAATTAATTTCTGGATTTCCCTAGAAAGCTACAGGGTGATTTTCTAACTTCATGGAAATACTTAGACCATCATAAAATCCAAAGGTATTGACGGATTTTATTGAAACTTAGGAGGTTATTGACACATGCTAAGGTGAAGTTAGAAAGATATCAATTATTTCATTATTCCAGGGCCGAGCTCATTTATCTTCATTTAAAGTGTTCAGGGTTAAAAAAACACTTTGTATTTCGAATTACAAAAAAATGATTCGATTTTTAGAAAGAAGCTAAATAATGCATCAATTTTTGGTATCGCTCAAAGTTGTCACATCAACAATTATTTTTTTATGAATTTATTAATTTGGATAAAGTTCGAAAATTGCAATTTATTTACCTGAACAGGACTTAGTCATCTTGTGTAGGTCGAAAATAAATAATAAATTTTCTTAAAAAAGTCACTGAAGGTGAAGAAGACTAATAATTTGTTGATATACTGGGTGGCCACCCCTGACACGGATTTCACTTTGAGGGAGTAAATGAAGGTATTAAAAAAAAAATTGGTGATGTGTATAGGGTATACAGAAGCATATTTCAAAATTATTCTTATGTATACCGGGTGTTCGACAACAATGAAATAGACCAAAGTTACACTTCTTCCAGTCAAGAGAACATCTGATAAACAGAATAATCAACTGTTGCGATATTTTAATAAATAATGGCGATATGATTCGGAAGGCTGTATCCAATTTGAAAATTCGGCAAGAGAAATGTATACAAGTTAATGGTTTTCATTTCGAACCACTTTTGAAATAATGTTGACTCAGCAATTTATTCGTTTCTATTTTCATTTTTATCAGGTACTCTTTAGTGTATTTTAGTTTTTTTCATTTGATATTGTTTCGTTATTGAAGTGCTTATTGAAGCTCTGAACTTTTTTATAAATTTTCTACTAATACTTCTTCTTCTTTATATTCAAACATGAGATTTTCAGTTCTCTCCATGGTGAAAAATTCAATTTTTCGTACTTTATCCAAATTCAAAAATTCATAAAAAAATAATTGTTGATGTGACAACTTTGAGTGATACCAAAAATTGAAGCATAATTTAGCTTCTTCCTAAAAAGCGAATCAATTATTTGTAATTCGAAATACAGAGTGTTTTTTTACCCTGAACACTTAAAATGAAGATTAATGAGTCCGGCCCTGGAATAATGAATTAATTGATATTTTTTTGACTTGACTCCAGCATGTGTCAATAACCTTCCAAGTTTCAATAATATCCGTCAATAAGTTTGGATTTTATGATGGTCTAAGTATTTCCATGAAGTTGGAAAATCACCCTGTAGCTTTCTAGGGAAATCCAGAAATTAATTTTTTATACTCAATCCGTAACCAGCTAGTCCAACTCTATCTCTGGTAAGGGTATGTACAGTTATTCCCCGGACACCCTGTATACAGTAGGTATCTTAATCTGACACGCTCGAGTATGAAAACCTGCAGACGCTTTCCCCACCGCTGAAAGTGCTTATTAAGTGCATATACATCATAGAACCTTTTTTCTTTTTACTATCTTATCTCTTATCTTCAAACTCCACTAGGTCTCCACGACGCTCGAGTAAATCCCGATTTAGTATCGTCGGCTCCCCAACTATAAACTGTCTAGTTTTTTCGTACGGGTTTTTTTTTTCAATTTAAGGTTTAAACTGAGATGAAGCAATTAACTTTCAATCACAGATTACAGAGTAAATCTGTGCTTTCAATTCCTTGCCCGTCTACTCACCTAAAGGTAACAGCAGTATTCCAATCAGCATCATCCACGACCTAGTACCGATGGACCCAGTTGGAAATGTCCCTTTCATCAAATCCCCGCATACCACAACATACAAGATGCATGTCATGAGCAGTTCTATAATTTGGGCGATGTTCACTATTCTACCGCCATATTTCCTTCCAAAACATTCCTTTGCTATGCCTACGTAAGAATCCCTCACTCTAACCATCTTTCCAGTTTGCATGTCCAACTCGTAGAGGCATTCCACGAGGATTTTGCCAGTGTAACAGCAAATGTATGCGATTCCAATCATGGCGGCTATAGCCCAATAACCTCCTCGAAGGACGGCGAAGGGCAATGACACTATGAACATTCCCTGAAAACGTAAATCGCTTCATTAGAGATGCCATATGAAATAGGAATTGAATGGTTTGAAAATTCGCATGATACAACCGGAAGTTCAAGGCAATATTTCCAGTCTTTAAAATTACTATATAGCGTTCGAAAAAATTTGTCGTCAAGTAGGCTAAGGAATGTTAAACATTGATATTCGATGTCTGAACGTAGGTCTTTTCTTGAATTACGAGGATGTATTGATCTCTAGTTACACTAGACCACTTCCATGCATAAAAAAAATATTGCGTTACCGTAGCAGAGAACAATAAGTCATTAGAAGTGTCAGTGTGAAGTTTGAGGTCAAAAAAGTAAACCAGAGTTACGCAATAAATTAAAAGAAAGAAGATGTCCACAGTGAAAATCGAAAAATTGGAGTATAGAGAAATCATCAAATGCCTATATTCAAAAGGGTTAAGAGGTAAGCAGATTTACGAAGATATGCTTAATACCCTGAGAAATTGGACTGCAAGCTTCGAAAGAAGTAAATTTTCCATTAAAGACGATGACCGATCGGGAAGGCCAGTTTCTGTGTCAGTCCCCGAAAATGTCGATGCAGTTCATGACATCATTTTATCAGACTGTCGAATTGGGCTAAAACGAGTATCTGAAGCACTGAATATTTTATACGAACGCGTTCATCATATAGTTCATGTCAATTTGGAACTGAGAAAAATTACTGCAAAATGGACCCCCTAATGTTTGAATGTTGACCAAAAGCGTGCAAGGGTAGCAGCATCGCGTTCGATCTGTGCTCGATTTGAAAACGATGGAGACTTCTTAAACAGACTTGTTGCTATAGATGAGACTTGGGTACATTTCTACGATCCAGAAACAAAGCAACAGTCGATGGAATGGCGACACTCTGGTTCTCCAAGACCTAAGAAGTTTTGTGTCCAAAAATCTGTTGGAAAAGTTCTTGCCTCAGTTTTTTGGGATTGCAATGATGTAATCATGATTGATTTTTTGGATAAGGGTAGAACAATAACCGGAGATTACTATTAACGGAAAAAAATTAAAGAGAAAAGACGCGGAAAACTATCCAAAGGTGTTTTGTTTTTGCAGGACAACGCCCCTGCCACAAATCTCATGTTGCCATTCAAAAAATTCGTGATTTAGGGTTTACTAGAACACCCCCTTTATTCACCAGATTAGGCTACATCCGAGTGTAATCTCTTTCCTCAACTGAAAAAAAGTTTATAAGGTCGTAAATTTTCTTCCAACGAGGAGGTAATAAAAGCTGTGGAGGACTGGTTTGCAGAGCAAGAAAAAACATTTTTTTTAAAAGGTCTAGAGACATTGCATGTTCGCTGTAATAAATGTATCCAATTAAGAGGAAAATATATTGAGTAGGTAATAAAATATTTTGACATTGAAATTTTGTTTGGTTCTAAAGTAGGAGGTAGAATTTTTCAATATATCCTTGTAATCAACTCATCTTCTGGAATTAAGATAATATCATACGAGAAGGAAGTGATACAAGAAACATTAATTTTGCAAAAACACCCTGTTACCCGTGAACGAAGCAAGATATCTATGATCTGATATGTATGATATCTAACTGATTCGAAAGAAAGATTGGAGGTTCTACAAGATTTTTCTCCAAGTCCTATAGTCGTTCAAATGGGCATCAAGTTTGGGACACCCTGTACATAATTGGAATCGAAATCAAGAGTTGCTCCGCCACTTCGATTTTTGATTCAAGGGGGACCACTTTCAAAATTAAATTCAAAACCGTATTGCTTCAACCCTAAGTGTTACAAACCCAATACCCATAAGGTATGTAATGCCTCATTTGAAAAGCCTTTGAACCATGAGTTCAGTATTTTTAATTTTTTGCATCGAATACTCAAAGGTTTTTGTCATTTAATCTATATTCGTTTTCGAAATACCTATTCACATTTAAATTTTAAACAACTTTGGTTTTTCACTTTAAGCATGCTGATAAATCTGCAGTACGCACTGGATATTTTTGATGAATAAAGAAATTACTTCAATTCTTTCTGACAACAGTTTTATTTTAATTTGGACATTTGAAAACGTCATTATTCAACCCATAGCAACAAAGGTGAGTTGACGTTTATCCATATCCAGTGGAATATTTTTTTTTCTGATTTTGATATACATGGTGGGCTTTTTAAAACGAAACAGGCGAGATAACGGGCGGAATAAATTCATTTCGAAAAAATGCTCGGACACGTCGATTTTTGTTTAGAGGGGGACAACTTTTGAGGTCAAATTCACAACTATATCGCTTCAACCCTTAGTGTTAGAACAACAACCCCTAAATTTTGAATAGGAAAGATAGGGCGAGTGATACCTCATTTGAAAGGCCTTTTTATTCTGAATTCAGCGTATTAATGTTTTTCTCATTCATTGCATTCGATTTCGAGTATTCAATTTTGAATTTCGTACAGTACCAGTCATTCCGCTAACCATGCTATGTGAAATCATCAATTATTTGACTAATTCATTCTGTGGTTACGATGGTAACCGTTAATTGTCAACATTAGACAACGAAATAATTATTATTGGTTATTACATACTTTCTTCAACAATTAAGGTGGTTGTCTCGTCTGTTTCGTTTTAAAAAGCCCACCCTGTATAAAGTAACACTTTTTAAAACTCATTGACGTTTTACTTCTCGTAACCAGTTACGAAAAGTAAAATATTTCGCAACTGATGATGGGAAGATACTTACTTCCATAGTAACGGTGTGAAAAATAGAATATTTCCGTCACTATAGACGATTTGAAATGAATCTGCGAAGGGCGCTTGCATAGATGGTTTTTTAATTCTAATTCATAGCTACATTCAATTGAAAATTAGAAGAAATATTGTGTGAAACACGTTGGGAATCACTATTTTTCGTATTTCGCGTTCTTTTCCGCAACGAGCTCATTACGAAAATAAAGCTTTTTCCAACTGGTTGCACAAATAACTATTCATTTCAAGTGAAATAAAAAATAACATGAACATGACTTGATAAACGTCATCTTGCTCTTGTTGCTATGGATTCAATAATGCCCTAGCAACAATCAATGAAAGTGACACGTTTTATGTTTTATTTGATAAATTAGATAATATTCGGGAAAGTGTTATCATTTGTCCAAAGATTAGAGAGATCTTTGATTTGAATCCTTATCAAAATGGAATACAATTTTTCATTTCCTTTCGACATTTAAAAACGACATTATTCAACCCACAACAAGGGTAAGTTGACGTTTATCAACTCAGTGAAATGAAATAAATTTAATTCACGAGTGAAATAAAATAACATGATCATGAGCGAATGAACGTCATCTTGCTCTTGTTGCTATGAATTGAATAATGCCCTAGAGACAATTATACAGGGTGTTTTCAAAGGTGAGACTTTTTTTGAGAGAAGGTGGAACTCATCAAAATAAGTCGTTTAACCAAAAATTGTCTATATAAAATATCCGAGATGGCGGAGATACAACCCCTGGAAGATCGACAAAATTTCATTGAATATCAAGTACAGGACTGTGGAAGGTGACTCCGGCATCGCAAAAACGAAACAAAACATAAACATATAGCTGGACAATGAATGGTTCAGTACAAAGTTCGTCGGATTAGATGCATCAGGTCACTTTTGAGAGAATCATAATAATTGTTGTGTCGTGCAATTTAGGGTGAAAAAAAATGTTGAAAATCGAGGCAGTTTCATGAAAGTGCTTATGTTAGTTATGTTGAAAAGGTGCTATGATGTTTCCCCATTTTATCCCATTTTTACGACGATTGTTGGAATGTTCGAACAAGAACATTGTGACGCCCAATGTGAAAAAGTTCGTGAATAATATAGACGAATTTTATTAGTGAGATTTTGAAATATTATTCTATTTTTAACACTTGTGTCCTAAGTCTCTTCTGTCAGTTGGTACCGAAATGAGCCATTTCATAAAATCGTGTAAGTAACTAAAAAATAATGAGAACAATTGTGTCGTCTGGTTGCAAAACCGGCCAACTCCTCAATTTTCGGAGGAAATTTCTGTTTATTTTACTAAGTCCTTTACTAACATTTCCACCCATTGGCAATGAGAAACCATAACAAAACCGGTCAACTCCGTGCGTTTTGGGGGTTAGAAAACTCCAATGTGCTGCAAAAGCGGCCACATCCACTCGTCAGTGTTTTTCAAAACAGTTTACTCAACCTAAAATAAAGTTCAGTTACACAGAAACATTGTGAATGATTTTTCTTGGCTAAAACCCCGCTATTTGATGTCAATTTTATAGATATTTTAAGCTTTAGTTTGTTGCAAAACCGGCCAACTCCAAAGTGGGTTGCAAAACCAGCCAAATCCTAACTATAATTTTGAATTTCCCCCTCCCAGAACCTTCCCCCAGATTCTCTTATGGTGCTCTAAAACCTACTATCCTAGTGACACATTAATAACAAGAGATTTGGATCCTATGTCCAATTCCCTAGTTTTGACAAAAAATCGTCTCTCCTGAAAAATTTTCTGTTATGGAGATGACCGGTTTTGCAACCAGACGACAGAATTTCTAAGTTTCCATTTTCATTATCACGTAAATATCGAACGAGCCAATATCCTAAACGAAAACACATGGTCGAATCAGGATCAGGAGATAAGATTTTCCCACTGCTTTGCGATAATTCTAACGGTCTAGGGTCTTATTAGGATCTATTTCAGTAATCATTTTTTCAACTTTGTCATTTTGAATAGGTGATATTCGGTGAAACGCTTCATTTTGACCAGTTACTGTTAAAAAAAAACGCCTCACCTTCAAATACAGCCCGTATAATTCTCTGAGAAGATAATTTGAATCCGAATCAAAATGGAATAATATTTTGTATACAACATATGTGAGTCACAAATTCTTGTTCATTCTAAGAAATAAACTATTGCTTCTCAAGAATAAACATGGTATTAACCTAATTATTGTTAATAAGGGAAACAAAATGTAATATTTTGATGGCATGGTCGAAACCATAGAATAAATTAGTGAAAATTTGATTGATTCATACAGCATATTTAACGAAAGGACCAATTCTGAATTCTGTACAAAATTTAAATTTGAATTACTCGAAAACGAAGAAATTAAATGAAATAAAAACAAAAATGCTTAACACTAATAGAGTAAGATCCCAGAGCAACCAGACATAACACATAACTTATTTTCACACAGATGAAACTCTAGGATCTCAGTAGAGTCTTATGTGCTTTGAATACCTTTGAACTTGTGGAGCTTGCCTAGTGACACCTGGGCAGTTACCAGGGAGTATGAGACTATGGTAACTCGGTTCCCTTTCACAATCTGTTTGGAATCCCTTTACTGTATACCACTTGGAGTTAGCTAACCTGCTAACTCCATAATCTTTGCTGTATACTATACATTGCTCGCACATGGCACATACACATACCTGAGAGAATCAACTCTTGCATATACAGGGTGTCCCGTAAAGACCACGTCGAACGAAAACGGAAAGTAGATCAGAATGTGCTCTACCTGATGTGAAAAAATCGTTTATATGAAAGTCTCACAGTTTTCGAGATATCTGATGTTTTATGAAAATGTTGAATTTTTTAACTTAAAATGCTCGTTCTCTCTTGGGGAAGCGCTACAATTAAATACTTTTCGAATCAGTTTTTTTTTCCGTAAATTTTGTTGAATGATTACTTCAATTCATGCAATGAAAAATACCACAAAATATTATACAGGGAATCTGAAAAAAAAAATTAAAATTCATGTTCTGAAGGAAGTGTATTTTTGTGCTGAATTCTATCTGACGTGGTATTAAAAATAAAACGCAAGACCTTTTCTGCATATTACGTTGAGAAGTTGCTCATTTTGTGAGGATTCCGAAAAGGTAAAATACAGGTGATAACCTTCTTCACGAAAAAAGATATTTGAATGTTTTTCGAGAATGGAGCATTTCTGTGAAAAACTGATTTTGTCACCTTTTCCACAAATTCTTTCATTTTGCAGATTCTGCTGTAACATATTGAATAATTCTCTTGAAAAATCTCAGTTAGTCCTTAAATTACTTATAAAATGAAATTATTCATTAATTGCAATGATATAATGTAATAACGCACAGGACCTTCAACATCAACAAATCTATTGTGAAGAAACTTTATGAAAATATCAATAATAAAAATTCAGGATTTTTATTAGAGCAAATGCTTAAAATGACCACCCCCTTCGCCAATACATGCCCTGCATCTATTGAGAAATGACCTTTTCAAACCATACAAACTTCTCCCCGCTATTTTGGCTGCTGAAATACGAATGCGGTCCCTAAGTTGTGCTTCATCTCTTATAGGATTCGAATAAATTTCATTTTTTAAAAAACCCCAGTAAAAAATCCAGAGAATTTGAGTCTGGTGAATCATTTTGAATCGCATCACATCATATCGATGTTCGAGAGTTCTTTAGGCAAAGAAAAAGAAATAAAAAAACTCAGTCAGTGAATTAGCATCTAAATAACATTTTATTGATTTGTTGATTGATTATTTTCAGCAGGAAGTGCAAAATGAAAGTATTTATGGAAAAGGTGACAAAAATCAGTTTTTCATAGAAATGCTCTATTTTCGATAAACATTCAAATATCTTTTTTCGTGAAGAAGGTTTTCACCTGTATTTTACCTGTTCGGAATCCTCACAAAATGGGCAACTTTTCAACGTAATATGCAGAAAAGGTCTAGTGTCGTTTTTTATACCACGTCAGATAGAATTCAGCACAAAAAAACACTTCCTTCAGAACATGAATTAAATTTTTTTTTTCAGAATCCCTGTATAATATTTTGTGGTATTTTTCATTGCATGAATTGGAAAAATTGCAAAATCTACGGAAAAAAACTGATTCGAAAAGTATTTAATTGTAGCTTCTGCAAGAGAGAAAGCATTTTAAGTGAAAAAATTCAACATTTTCATAAAACATCAAATATCTTTAAAACTGTGAGACTTTCATATGAACGATTTTTTCACATCAGGTAGAGCACATTCTGATCTACTTTCCGTTTTCGTTTGACGTGGTCTTCACGGGACACCCTGTATACAACACATACTTATAAACAATAAACTAACTGACTGCATTCATAGTCCCTTGTTAAATCAGATACAATAGGATAGTATTTTCTTTCGAATTCTTAAATAGTCTCTTATTGAAAGAATAATTTTGTTATATTTTCGTAGATGATGCCAGGTTTGCAGCAATCGATTGCAGTACAGTACAGTCTCGATTATCCGAAATAGTGTACCAAAGTGATTTCGGATAATCGAAAGTTTGGTTAATCCAAATTTTTTTTTGGAAAATAGGAGTTTAGGATGCCTGTATGTATCATATGATCGAGAAGAAAATAAGTAAAGTTCATTTATTTTTTGTGCAGCTTCAAAGCGTCTGTCAAGAGTTTTGTCCCATAGAAAGTGTCTGTCACTTATAATACCTATAACTTCACAAAAAAATATTCTTTAAAACATATATAAAAATCAGCCATGTGAAAATAAGTTAAGTAACACTTATTTTTAGTTACCTTTGCCACCTGGTATCTGTCCAGGTGTCACTAGGCAAAGTCCACAAGTTCGCAGGTATTCAAAGCACATGAGACTCTACTGAGATCCCAAAATTTCACCTCTGTGAAAATAAGTTGTGTCTGGTCGCCCTGGGATCTTGGACTATAAGGATTGCAGAAATATGGTAGTGAATTTAATCTTAAAAGTTATCCCTCTTGAATCGGAAATCGACTTGTGGGAACATCTTCTCCAAAAAAATTCATTCCGTCTGTTTCTTTTTCGAAAGCACAGCCTGTATGGCCATTGAAACAAAAAGAAAATACGTATACTCCATTCACATTTATTTTAGCAGTCGGTTGTCCATGGCCACTTTTTCAAGTTTTTATAACTGGAGTAAGGTTGGCACTCATGAAATGTCGTTAATGTCATAACGCCGTTGCCACAACTAATATCAATTTTTATTACGAAAATGCCGAAAGTGATTGAAAAAAGAGACAGGTTTTCAGGAAGTGCTGTTTAGAATTCAGGTCCGCTCATTCAAATAGTTATACCCTGATATTCTACAATCCACAATACGTCAGACGGTAGCGAACATATTCAATGTAAGAGAATTTATATAATGTTTCATCTGAATCTAAACGAATTATATTTCAGCTGAATATTTCCGCAATCAGAAAGATTGTGAATGAAAAGGATGACAAAGAATTTCCTTCTATTGGGAGACCCAAAAAAATGGTGGCATTTGAGAATTTTATGTTTAAGAATTAATGCGAAAAGTTTACTACAGGATTTTCGATGAATGTCATCGTAGAATAAGTTCCCGAAAATAGATTTTTCTATTTTTCATTTGACTTGTCCTATACATTGTAAATATCTTAAGGTACAAATAAATACCAATGTTTTAAGATAAACACCCACAAATACGCGCCAGTTGTCCTGTTAATTGTTTATTCATGTGAAATTTTTGTTCGAAGGTGAAGTTCATCTTGACTTGAAACTTCCTTTAATTCCTTTTACTTATATTGATGCAAGATGATTTTTGTTGAAGAATTTAACATTCTTGTAATTATCTGTTGATTCCTTCGGGACTTACCCATTCCCAACCACTGCATCATATGCATTTCGTCTTTGGGTTAATATTTTTCAAATCTACAACTGATTTAACGTATTCAAACTTTAGCTGAAGAAGATAACGAACATTAACTCTCCTCAAGCTAGTGCATATTATGGTATTATACTGATCTCTTATATTTTCCATGCAAATAACTGGATTTGGTATGCCTTCAATCAGTTTGTATAAACTTCCATTATGTTCGTCACATATTTTCCGAAGAGATTCGACATTGTGATAAAATACGTAATGACAGAAACTTTTACTTAGAACGGGCAACATAGCGTTGATTTAAAACCCAAAAATTTTTTGACAAGCTTCATCACCCCACATTTTCGTACTATACAGAGTGGAATATGTCAAATTTCCATGGCCAACCGAGTGCTAAAATAAAAGTGAATGGAGTATATTTGATTCTGCTGGCACTTTATAACCACAGAATGATAGAACATAAAATTAAAAAATTTCTCATCCTATCAAGTTCTATGAACACCCGTCATAAATTAAATTACCTGAATGGCATTCGTCACGTTCCAAGCCGCCTGATATTCGTTGATTTTCATCTCGCTCTTTCCCTCCACGAAGTCCGAACCTTCGGAAAAGTCCATGGAAGACATCCTGCTCTTCTCCTGCTGGTACGAGCCTTCGTTGAAGGTATCCTCGGCCACCTTCACGTTATTGGAGGCCTCCATGTTCAAGAAGGGGTTAGTGACGCCGGTTTTGTTGCCCGTCATGTTGGACATCTCGTGGTTCTCGTTGACACCGTGCGAGGAGTAGTTTTGCTCCAGGTTCTGGGCGAAATGTACCTTCTCGTGGGCCACCGGTTCCTGTTCCTGTTGCTTGGCGGTTTTCTCCGGCAGGACCTGCTTGACGACCTGGTGGGCCACGTCCATCGCCTCCCAGAAGGGCGGAAGACGAAAATTCGCGAAACGCTTCATTTGGACCTTTTTCTTAAACTATTTCGAACTACACTAATGGAAGACTTTTTATCACTTCGAATCACTACGAATAAACCGCCAAGATGGATGTTTCGGTGAACGAGACGTTTTTGAGTGTTTTCGGTGTTTATACAGGTGGAAGTTACCTTTTTTGAAGGATTCTTTCGGATTCGGGAATGTTATAAGGACTCCATCTTGGCGGTGTAAATCTATATCGGATTGATGCTGCAACAGCATCCCTCGAAAAACGAACGGGAGTTTGCGCGGATCGGAGGGGAATATTGGGGACGTATTGAGCGCCCTTGGTCGCGTTTTTAGGGGGACCAGAGATATAAACTGCTCATCAAAAATTGGGGAATTGGGGTTTTCCGAATTTGCATCTCGATATCTTCTTTTACAATCACATAAACGTAAACTTATAATGATTATAGTAACCTCCCCTGGTTCATCGTGAATTTTTTTACGATTTTTGTACAGGGTGTCCCAAATTCGATGTCCAGTGAGGGTATCCCTGATACTAGAGGGGTGTTAGAGCAAAACCGATGACAGTTTCGTTTTCCGGGTTTTTTCCAGACAAATGAGGAGTGGCGAAACCGTAGAGCAAAAATTGAGATTTTGACGGTAATAAGGGTTCATGTACAGGGTGGGCAAATTTCGATGTTTTAGCACTACAGCTTTTAAACCAGAGGAGATAGACAAAATCTGATACCCCATTCTCGTTCTCTTTTTCTGAGAAACTTACAATAGTAGTAGTGATTTTTGGCCACTTTCTTTTGTTTTCGAGTTATAAGCAAAAATTGGAAAAATGGCGATATCGAAATAAATTTATATCTCCGCGAATACTGATGATAGAGCTATGAAATTAAAACATTATACAGGCACTTTTTTTCCGTAGAATCCAGTGGCGTGCTCGCCTTTTTTGCAGGATTTTTAACTATGAAGCTATTACTCAAAGTTATGTTTTTTTAAATGGGAACACTAAATTTCTATGCAATTTTTTGAAAGCTTAATTTTTACTGATTTCAAAAATATATAACATCATATGGTTTGTATCAATATAAATAATATAAAATGGTCAAAAATCTTTTTTCTCAATATTTCTATGGTTTCAACTTTTGACAAGCACAGAAAAATAGAGTTTCCTATAACAAAGGCAGGCTTCTTCAGGCAATGTCATTCTTTCTATGCTTTTTACCAATTTTCACAAAATTTGAATCAAGATATATTTAATAAATTTTGATAATAATGAAAAGACTTATAGAAGGAGACAGTGGTAATCATACGATGATATATGTTTCTGTGCTCATCAAAAGTTGAAACCATAGAAATATTGAGAAAAAAGGTTTTTGACCATTTTCTATCATTTATATTGATACAAACAATATGATGTCATATATTTTTGAAATCAGAAAAAATTAAGCTTTCAAAAAATTGCATATAAAACTAGTGTTCCCATTTAAAAAAACATAACTTTGGGTAAAACCCGTAATTAAAAATCCTGCAAAAAAGGCGAGCACGCCAATGGATTCTACGGAAAAAAGTGCCTGTATAATGTTTCAATTTCAGAGCTATAGCATCAGTATTAGCGGAGATATAAATTTATTTCAATATCGCCATTTTTCCAATTTTTGCTTATAACTCAAAAACAAAAGAAAGTGGCCAAAAATGACTACTACAATTGTTAGTTTCTCAGAAAAAGAGGACGAGAATGGGGTATCAGATTTTGTGTATCTCCTCTGGTTCAAAAACTGTAGTGCTAAAACATCGAAATTTGCCCACCCTGTACAAGCTACGAGGATGAGAAAAGCGGAAAAGTTTTTCCCCCTTGAATCAGAAACTGATGACGGGTCCATTTTCCATACTTTCATTTTGTAGTCGGAAAATCCAGGTGTTAAGTTTTCGTTGGACCACCCTGTAGGTACACTGTTGTGTGTGTAAGTTTTTATGAAGGGAATGGTCAGGAATTGTCTCTATTTCATTCAAATATGAAAACTAGTCGAATCTCCAGAATTCATTTATTTTTTGAAAAACACTTTTTTATATAAGTAGCTCATGCTTATGTACAAGCTGGGCAAAATTGGTGATACCCTGGACTCTCACTTTTTCAACCAAACGAGGTAGAGGAAAATGCATGTGCCATTCATGTCGTCATTTTTAGAACTAGTAATGCCATCAACTGCATCCTCTTTTGTTTTCGAATTATAGGCCAAAATTTAAATTTCAACTTTGGTCATAATCTCCGTTTCTGTTTGAGCTAGGATGTTGAAATAAAAACATTATACAGACACTTTTTTGATAGCAATCCAGTGGAGTATTATGATTTGTTCTTACAGGTATATTTACTGAGCTATAACATAAAGTTGTGTTTTTTCTTATGAAAACAGTAGTTTAAAATGACTTAGAAAGAATCGCCATTTTTTTCACCGTTTCAAAAATATATCATACATCGCTCTCAGTCAACTACACTCTTTTCATATGAAAAAATACATCTTCATGTTATAGTTCAGCAAATATAGATACCTGTTAGAAGAAAATCATAGTACTCCACTGAATTGCTATCAAAAAAGTGCCTGTATAATGTTTTCATTTCAACATCCTAGCTTAAACAGAAACGGAGATAATGACCAAAGTTGAAATTTTAAGTTTGGCCTATAACTCGAAAACGAAAGAAGATAGGGGAATACAGTTGATGGCATTATTAGTTTCTAGAAAAAAGACGAACGTAATGTGCCATGTATTTTCCTCAATCACGTTGGGTTGAAAAAGTTCAGTAGTTCAGGTATCACCAATTTTGCCCACCCTGTACCATGGTTTTTCCGGTAGCATATTCTGATATGTATACGTAGTCGGTGAAAAATATGTACCTACTATCATTTTGATGCCCCCTTTTTTTAATCATAAAATTCATGGACAGCCAAAAACGTGAAACACGCTACCTGATATTCAACGAAAATAAAATGTATTCCCAGTAACTTCGAGCGATAAGGAGCTCTGTAGTCAGGGTCAAGAATTATTTGTAAAATCCCCCCCTAAGTTTTTGTTGGAGTATGAATTTCTGATATTTTTCCTATCAGAAACATGTACACAAGTACCTACTTAATTCACAAAGCAAAAGAAAATTGAGAATGAAAATATTGAAAATCAATCTTGACGACAGAAATGGAGAAATGTTGGCTGTACTTTTACATAATGAATTAAAATCATGTATTGATAATCACCCGCTTATATACCATTAACACCCTGTTTACATTTAATTTCAAACAAAGGGTTGACTTGTCACTTTCATGGAAGAGTGCTTATAACAGTTCAAGGATTCTGTAATTTTAAAGATTCGGAAATATCAAATGACTTGGCAGTTTCAATAATCTGTTCTATCGACGAATGCTGAATCAGTGAATCATCACAAATTAATCCTTTATCTCTGTATAGAGTAGGTACACGGGTTGACATTGACGAACTATAAATGAGAGAAATTTATTAGCAAAATCCTACTGAATTTGCAAACTAATTCAAAGAGAGAAGTTGAATATTTTATGCTGTTAAATTCTTCTATGCATACTAAATGTGCTGAATCATCCGAAGTGAATTTGCAATTTCTGAGATTTTCGTTCGGTAGTTACCCATACACCTCTTAGATATCATTCAACCCTTCCTTTTAGAGTTTAAACAAGAAGAAAGAACAAAGATCACCTCATCAATGAGCCAGAATTAAATTGCGCAATATTACTAGACATTGTAATAATTATCCAACAAGTTAACCTATAAACAATTTGAAATTTTAATTCCAAGTAATTGTTGATTCACATTATGCAGAATACCAACAAAGGATACTCATTATGAATGAAATGGAATAGCTTACTGAACATAAATTCAAATTTATTCAGTTCCTAATTCATCAAATCATTGTGACACATGTGCCAATAGAAAAAACCTAAATTTTTAACGAAATATGTAATGTGCCACTAGTAAGAAAGGAACGAAACACACGTGAAAAAATAAAGTGAATTTATTGATAATATTTTAACAACTAATAGGTGAAAAAAACTGTTTCCAATACATGGGCATTACAAATACATAATGTAAAGATAAAATATCAGACTTTGTGTAGGTAGCTACGAGTTTAACTGTCGGCGAAGTAGTTTTTGGATTCTTTGACATCGGGTTTCATGGTCTTTTTTCCTGGGGTCCAGCCAGCTGGGCACACTTCACCGTGTTCGTCGGTAAATTGGAAAGCCTGTACCAACCTCAATGCTTCGTCGACACTTCTTCCAACCGGCAAATCGTTGATGGTGATTTGTCTCAATATACCTTTTCCATCGATGATGAACAGACCTCTGAACGGGATTCCAGTTTCTTCGTCAAGGACACCGTAGTCTCGTGAGATTTTGAGGTTCTTGTCGGCCAACAAGGGAATGTTCATTGGGCCCAAACCTCCCTGTTTCCTCGGTGTATTAATCCATGCCAAATGAGAGAAATGACTGTCTGTTGAGCATCCCACAACGGCGGTCTTGATTTTCTTGAACTCCTCGATACGATCAGAGAATGCGACAATTTCGGTTGGGCAAACGAAGGTGAAGTCCAATGGGTAGAAAAATAGTACGACGTACTGACCTTTGTAGTCTTGCAGACTTATATCTTTGAATACTCCGTCGACAACTGCAGTTCCCTTGAATACTGGGGCAGGTTTTTGGAGACTTGGGACAGGCATCTTGAACTTGAGACTTACACGTTGACAGAAAAACAGGACTTCGCGCTTCTAGAACTTCTAGATGCAAAATAACCCGCTCTGCTCTTGATATAGTTTTGTCGATTGCCGGTCTCCTGCGGCTGCGATCAAATGATGACAACGTTGCCGGTTGTCATTTCGTCATATTACGTCAACCGTTACCTTTTAAAGGTATTTAATTTCTTCATTATTAAAATAAAGAGGAAGCCGAGAAATTAACAGAAGAAGTAGGCTTTGCTGAGATCGTAGAGCCTTTTTGAGTCTTCAGGTGTCATAAAAGGAAACAAGGGTTATAAAAATGACATTCAAACTGACAGCAATCTGATAAATCTTTCACAAGCAGGAATTTTTTGCAGTCAAGGTGGAAATACCCTTTCGAATCTCTTCGCTCAAGCTGGGACTTTGACTTTGACAAAAACATAAAAGATTCTGGATAAACTTGCTATATTCTCCTATATTTTTGTAAAACCAATTCAGGAACTCATGCAAAGCAGTAGATTATTTAGGATGTTTGTGGACTTTGGTTCTTTGGTATTGTCTTTTTGGAGTTTTTGGTGATGACAACTCCTATCTGTACTCTTATTGTCAGTAATTCAACAAATGAAATCAATCAGGATTATGAGGATCTACATAATAATTACTGAAAACATATAATAGATATTCTCGTCGTCTTATTTGAAGATAATTAGTTTAGGCGTGATTAAGAAAAATATGCAGTGTAACAGTCTTTGTAATAAATTTTGAAATGTATTTATATACATATAAGATTTCAATAGAAGCATGCTTATATTTATTTAATCTCAGTCACAAGGATTATTATCAAATGCGATCATAAGCGTCGTATTCGTTGAGAAGTTTTGGTAAGTGAAGCAAAATGGTGGATGCGCCGATTTGAAAATTCACACATTTTATCGACTGCTAAGTTATGGTCCTGAATAATTCTCGTTTTAACGAAAGCATTAGATTTCAAATCGTAAAATCACATTTCTAAGCTTAAAACTTCATAAACTTGAGATATATCATCCAGTTGAATTTCAAATTTCGTTGCTATAAATATAGCCCGTCTCTTGAAAAAAGTAAAATTGATTACTACGATCTACATAAGGCATATAATATAACATAGAAATCAAGACCCAGTTTAGTATATTTGAGTATATCGAAGGTGTAATAAAACCATCCATTTCTCATGGACACTCCCGAATTAAATCGAATAGTGGCAACGTTGAGTTATGCGCATTAACATATCGCGTACCCTACGATATCCTGACCCCGCCTTACCATCAAATCATCGAAGGTGTACATTCATACGTATGACTTCTGAGTTTTGATTACAGCGGCGTAGCAACTAAGTGGTAAGAGGAAAATTATTAATCAAGAAACTCAGATCAGATTGAAGTGAAACTGTAAAATTATACATGAAAAGTTGCGTATTTCATTAATTTACCTGTCCTTATGCCTGACTTTTTGTACACTCCAGAATTATGCTGATGAAATGTTCACAAGCTTACATATTTTCAAATATTATGCCACAAAACATCGAATATACAACAAGCGGACCGCTACGTTTAGTCACAAAATATCAAATCACGTGATAACGAGCTTTCAAAAAAATTCGTCTTCAAGTTGTAGGCTATGGAATTTTGATAATTTGATAATCTCAGGTGACCTTCTTCTTGTGTCACGTAGAGTCCACTGAAATATTAAACATATAGGTTGTAATTCGAAAATTTTGTGTTTCGATGAATAAGATTAGTCCAACTTGATGATCTTCTAAGGGCGGCTCATCTGTGATAGTCTATTGAAATAATAAAGGGAAGTATTAGAAAAAATCAACAGATTTTGATGAACATTTACTCTCGTTCAGAGCCCAGTTATAAACTTACCCGAAAATCATTCTGGTTAACTTAGAGAACAAATAGAATCTAGACAGTGTTATCTGGGGATATACCGGGTGGCCCACCCCAGACGCGGCGTTCATTTTGGGGGAGTAAATAAAGATATTTTGAAAATCTTTCCTTGTGGTGTGTGTACGATGTCCCAAATCACAATTTAAAATTATTGTCATATATACAGGGTGTTCTAAAACAAAGATATAGACCAAAGTTTTTCTAAATGTAACACCTTATATTTGACCTCAAAAATGGAATGCCAAGCTCAATTTATGATGAGTTTCTTCAGATTACTTTAAAGCTCAGAAGCACCCTTCAAGAGATAATGGCGAAAAATCGAAAAAATGGACATGACTGTGGCTTCCTTCCTCCAATCCACTGACATAGAAATCTTTAATCAAGATGTCGAACAAACAAAGCGTATTGCGAAGGAGCTCAATCTTGCTGGAACTCAATCTAAATTATCTTCGATATAATTTGCAGTATTTCCAATAACATGCGGTAACACTTGATCGATAGAAATCTCCAAAAAGTCCAAATACGTACATATCTCTAATCAGATTACAAGGTAAGAAAATCAAATCATTAAGGATGCCACAGAAATATTCCAGTCCCAATTCGTGAAACGATTTCCGACTTAATTATGAAGTGTTTTCTCAGTTGGCTTCAATAATGTTTTCATTTTGTTGATTATTGAATTCATATCTTTTTCAAAAAAATGAGAATCGATAATTTTTTATTTATTACGAACAGATCATTAAGGTAATCTGGTAATCTGATTAGAGATATGTACGTATTTGGACTTTTTGGAGATTTCTATCGATCAAGTGTTACCGCATGTTATTAGAAATACTGCAAATTATATCGAAGATAATTTAGATTGAGTTTCAGCAAGATTGAGCTCCTTCGCAATACGCTTTGTTTGTTCGACATCTTGATTAAAGATTTCTATAACAGTGGATTGGAGGAAGGAAGCCACAGTCATGGTTGTTTTGAAGCTCGAAATGTCGATTTTTCACAAAAAAACACTACAAGTGCCACGAAAACACCACTTCATTTTCAAATACTTAGTTAAGAATATTTCGAGAACTAATGCATAGAATGAAAAAACAATAACTGTGCTGAAATCAGTATAAAAATACCTTTCAAATGAGGTATCACTCACCCCAACTCCCCTATTCAAAAATTGGGGGTGAGGGTTGTAGTAGCAAGGGTTGAAGCGCTATGCGTCCGTAACCTACATCTTAAGTTGTCCCCCTCGAAACAGAAATCGACCTGTCCGAGCATTTCTATCGAAAAAATTTATTTCGTCTGTAATCTCGTCTGTTTCGTTTTCAAATGGCCACCCTGTATACAAGACTATTGCTTTACGTAAAATTCGAGACAAAGGAGGTACTTATCTCAAGAATCTTGAGGTTTGGTTATGTTGAAGTTCGAATAAACTAGAATAAGTTTTTGTTTGAAAATCTTCTTCGCTTAAAAACTAGGGAATCCCTGAAGATGACTGGCGAATCTTTGTCGAAACGTTGGACATAATGAACAATAAAAAATGATTAAAATATCCCAATATTCTCATTATCAATTATTTCACGTCAATAATCAAATGTCTGAACTAGATTGGAATGTTCGATAAAATTTATCGTAAATCTAACATCGCCTACTCGATTAACGAATAAACCCATAAAGGAATGAGAACACACCCCCTCATTATGTTGTTGAATAATCTGAAGTGAAATTATTTCGGGGATGTATTGATATCTAGTTAGCCTAGACCAGTTCCATGCATAAAAAAGATATTGCTTTACCACAGCAATGAACAACAACTCATTAGAAGTGTCAGTGTGAAGTTTGCATGAGGTCAAAAAAGTAAACCAGAAGCACGCAATAAATTAAAAAAAAGAAGATGTCCACCGAAATTGTGAAAATCGAAAAATTGTAGTATCGAGCCATCATCAAGTACCCGTATTTAAAGGGTTAAGAGGTAAGCAGATTTACGAAGATCTGTCCAATACCCTTGGTGATCAATGTCCTTCGTGTGCGACCGTGAAAATTTGGATTGCAAACTTCAAAAGAGGTAAATTTTCCATTGAAGATGATGACCGATCGGGAAGGCCAGTTTTTGTGTCAGTCCCCGAAAATATCGATGCAGTTCACGACATGATTTTATCAGACCATCGAATCGTCTAAAACGGATATCTGAAGCACTAAATATTGCATACGAACGCGTTCATCAGTTCAAGTCAATTTGGACATGAGAAAAATTGCTGCAAAATGGATCCCCAAATGATTGAATGTTGACCAAAAGCGTGCAAGGATAGAAGCATCGCGTTCGATCTATGCCCGATTTGAAAACGATGTAGACTTCTCAAACCGAATTGTTACTATGGATGAGACTTGGGTATATTTCTACGATGCAAAAACAAAACCACAATCGATGGAATGGCGACACTCTGGTTCTCCAAGACCTAAGAAGTTTTGTGTCCAAAAATCTGCTGGAAAAGTTCTTGCTTCAGTTTTTTGGGTATGCCATTGAGTAATCATGATTGATTTTCTGGATAAGGGTAGAACAATAACCGGAGATTACTATTTGACATTACTGACCACTTTACGGGAAAAAATTAAGGAAAAAAAAAGCGGAAAGCTATCGAAATGTGTTTTGTTTTTGCAGGACAACGCCCCTACACACAAATCTCATGTTGCCATGCAAAAAATTCGTGATTATAAGGGTTTGAATTATTAGAAAACCCCCCTTATTCACCAGAGATTTGGCTCCATCCGACTATCATCTCTTTTTCCTCAACTGAAAAAAAGTTTAAAAGGTCGTCGCTTCCAACGAGGAGGTAATGAAAGCTGTGGAGGTCTGGTTTGCAGAGCAAGAAGAAACATTTTTTTTGAAAGGTCTAGAGATGTTGCAGGTTCGCTGTAATAAATGTATCCAATTGAGAGGAGAATATGTTGAGAAATAAAATATTTTGACATTGAAATTTTGTTTGCTTCTATAGAAGGCTAAGAATTTTTCAATATATCCTCGTATTTATTGATTGAAATAAATTTTTTTTTTTATTGATATGAAGAGGTTTTATCCCAGGGAATCAACACTATCTCTGATGCAACCTTTTTTGTGGTTGTTGTGATGATCCTACTCGATTTGAATTTATTTAAGTAATGTCTATAATAGATAATATCGTATAAAAACCTTACAAATAAACCTCTACAGTCTAGACATTTTTGGAAATAGGTTTTATATAATAGCTAATTCACGAAGGGAATTGAGTATTTACTCAATGCTAAGGGTTATGATGGAGGGATCAAAAAATAATGTTTTTATTCAATCTCAGCTTATTGTAAAACGTGTACCTGAGAAATAAATTTCTTGCTGTTCCTTATACCCCTTACCATAATCCTGTTGTTCTCTTGTGGAGCATGTAACAAAATAACAATACGGACTGGGACATTCAATTGAATGTAGGTATATTGTAGTTGTTAGAGACTACAGGAAACAAAACAGAAATATATGTAGGTACGGTACTGAAATTTCCCACGGGAAAATTTCAAATGGAAAATATCAAATAAATGAGAAAACTTATCATACAGCGTTGTTTCTCCTGTCAGTATTTTGATGAATGTTTTTGTCTGTACATATACAATAAATGTGATAATTTAACGGAAACTGATATCTAATTACCTATTATATCTGTCTTATATCGAGAGAGTGAGAAATTTTGTTATTCTTCCATAATATTTCGAACGGCTAGGTACTTTCCTTTTTTTTATGTGTTATAGATAGTAAGCTATGAAAATTTTAAGGTTGAAGTTCATGTGCTAGATCAGCATGTGTGCCTTATTGTACCCATGGAGGGCAAAGATATTACATATAGAGTTATCTAACACTTTTATCTTTGATGGAGGGTATAACGTGTACCTACCAAGGAGTCAGTTGAATGGTGCATGGATTAACGCCGTAGATAGAGGATTCTTTGTTCCTTTCTCATCTATCTACGGTTAACGCAGAGTTCCTAAGAACTAGAGACATTAAATGAACGTATTCTACTTGGGGTGACTCCTTTTCGTTGGGACACCTTGTAATCTGTTTCTGGGAGCCAATAAGCATCGTTGGGTGAGTTCAGTACCTGGATGGGCGACCGATCTATATACGAATTTCGAAAAGCGCGCCAAAGCTGTTTATTTCATGCCAGCATTTTCCTCGTTTTTCTTTAATACTTATTTGATATCACAAGTTTTCGAACTATAAACGTGGCTATATACCTATAATGAAATAATCACCGGTATAGATCCAAAAATATATTTTAAATCACCGTCCGCGTTCCAAGATAACGTTAAGTTTTAGATTATAGAGTACTGAACTAAACGAGGGCAATTTTTTCGGATCAGGAAGGTACTGTCAAGGTGAAGGTGTTGAAAATCAACTTTCACAACTTCGAAAAATAACCCAATAAGATAAGATAGACATCGGTGATTAGTGGGAGTTCTAACAAAATAACAATTCCACCTAAATCACAATGGGTGGCATTAAAATGGTGAGTACTTTATTGTTGAATACCCTTTTTGACAAATTCTAGCGTAAAGCATCAATACTTTCATAGGTACTTTGGGGCGTTTTGGAAATGACATTCAAATTCTTTCCCCAATCCATATGTTATTTTTAGGTTATGTATTTGTTTTGTCAGCAGGAAATGCACTAGCTGCAAGATTAGAAAAATTAAATTATTACATTTACACATCAGAATGAAAATAGTTAATAATAGTTCTAATTCTGTATATCAAATCTCGATACAGCATTTTGATAATCAAATATTCAGATATCTCCTGGCACCAACCTTTATGATCCAGATTTACTGAAAAATTTGGATTGGGACTCCGTCAAAGGATGTCTTTCACCACCCATCACCAACGAAAACACCGGAGAGAATTGGCTCCTTGTACGTCCCCTTCAACTTGAAGATTTCGACAATGGTTACCTACAGCTCCTTTCTCAGTTAACGACTGTTGGTAATGTGGATCAAGAGAAATTCAGAAGTAAGAAGCTAAAGGCATCAAAATTTGAAGTTTAATTTCGTTTCTGGTTTCCAGATCAGTTTCATGCTATGCAGAAAGCTGGGGGTTATTATGTGACCGTTGTTGAAGATCTACGAAACAGCCAAATCATTGGTGCTGCGACATTGGTAACGGAGTTCAAATTCATCCATGAATGTGCTCTGAGAGCGAGATTAGAAGATGTAGTTGTGAACAGTACCTACAGGGGCAAACAACTGGGAAAATTGTAAGATTTTGTATTCTCTTTCTATCAGCTTTTTTTTATCATTGAAACAACATATTGTGGGGGTAGTATTTAATCTGAAATGTCTATTCTCCTTCCATACTCATGTATATAGTTATTATGTGTTGCCACAAACAGTCCGTCATATTGAACTAATGTCCAGAAATTGAGACCAGTTTGAATATCTTTACTGCTGAAGATTACTGATGTGTGATAATTTCAGATATACGTAACATATTTTTAGGAATTGATACAGGATTCAAGAATGTAGGTGAAACGCCAGATCATGAAAATCTGATATTCTGCATGTTTATGTTGGTCAATCAAAGTTTTATTATTGTACAAGGTTTATCGGACACCCTGTATTTATTTAGTAACAAACCAAGCAATACGATAACGAAATTTACCAGATAAATAGGATAGGCGCATCCACCAGTTTGAATATGAACGAGTTATTCGAACTGGGGTATTTTTCGTTTCTCAATGTAAAAACTATTTTTTGAGGTGCAAGAAAAACATCAATATTATCATTGAACAATGTATACAGTGATCAAAATCATCGAGCATTGCGCAATTCATTTATCACTTGTGATTAATGAGTCATTATTCATGTATTAGCTAGCAAACATTCATTAACCAATTGTAATTTATAATTCATTATTCACCTGTGAATCGAACTTCATAGTCCAAACTAAAGACAGAGGCTCTTAACATAGGGATATTGCTATGCAGGGTGGTGGTGGTGATAAATTCTAAGCTCACCACTATTATCATCAAAACTGCAGTTTGAGTCTTCGACTCGTACAAATATTTTAACAGTAGAACCTTATGAGGTCAAAAGAAACACTTTTTTCCTTTATCATTTTATCCGAATCAACTCAGTTTAAAAGATACAGGTTATTGAAAACCCATACAAAAAATGTTATTTTTATTAAATGAAATAAATTACAAGGGAATCGTCCGTAAAAGAAACAAGATATGAGCAATTTTCGAATATCATATACAGGGTGATTCATAACTGTTGGGACATAGGCTAAGGGCAAATTGTTTGGACCAAAATATGGCGATAGGACCAAATATACCTCAATAAAATGGAAAAAGATAGAGGGCGTTAAAGTTGAATTTTGTTTTGTTTTTTTGCTAATAATTTCACTGTATATTTTTCCATCCGTTTTTGAGAAAAACACAATTGAACAGTTCAGAGCATCGGAAGGGGATTTGAAGTAACTACTTATTTATTTTATTTATTTATTTCGACGATAAAGCATAATTAAAAACAATGTAACATAAAAAGAATAAACTTCAATTAAATGTTCTATGTGGCCTTTTCTAATTCTTTTAATAAGGGACTTTCGAACTTCGAAGAAAATATTATTCTGTCCCCTTATAAAAAATTCAACTTTAACGCCCTCTATCTTTTTCCTACAGCAATATTTTATTGAGGTATATTTGGCCCTGTCGCCATATTTTGGTCCAAACAAACTCCCCTGCCCTTAGCCTATGTCCCAATAATTATGAATCACCCTGTATTTCCGATATTTGTGTCTTCAGCAAAATTTGCGAATTTTGATTTTTTATTAGATTTGAACTGAGCAATTACCAAATATTGTTCAAATTGTTGCAAATTTTTTCTCTATCGTCCTCTGAATTTCTGACCCCTCATGCTGGACCATCCTGTATAATGCTGCCTTATGATTCGAGCTCACCAAAATAAAGATATTATTGGTCTCACAGAATGTTGAATTTTCATTTGGTGTTCTTATATTTTCAACACTTTTTCTGTTTCCAAAAGTAAAGATACTTCTCACTATCTTTACAAGAGAATATTGACCATTTTCGAGATATTCAGCATAACGTTTTTTCTCCAATATTTGAAATTATGCCTAAAGTTGTGCCAAGTCCCAGTAAAATTTATTTTTGGCTACTCTCTCAAACTCTACAGTGTGCTTTCAAAGGTGTGGCTTTTTTTTTAAAGAAAGTAGAACTCATGAAAATAAGTCGTTTAACTAGTAATTGTCTAACAGCGGGTTTCATAAAACTCTTACTGCCCGATCAACGATTTGACAGTCACTGGATTTCAAAAACGAAATCACTAAAACATTTTCATTCCTACATATATTGAACAAGAAGCAATTTAGAATCATTGAATAGATGTATATAGATCATAATTTGATTCGAGAATTGAATTCCGAATTCTTATGGCTGAATTATTGATTGAAAACAAATTGACGTTTATCTGTCAATCAAGCGTTGATTCCCCGATCGAGCTTTATGAAACCGGGGGTATATAAAATAAAGTTCGACAAAATTTAATTGAATTTCAAGTACGGGACTGTGGAAGGTGACTCCGGCATCGCAAAAACGAAACAAAACATAAACATATGGCTGGACAATGAATGGTTCAGTACCAAGTTTATCGGATTAGATGCATCAGTTCACTTTTGAGAGAATCATAATTGTTGTATCGTGCAATTTAGGGTGAAAAAAATTTTAGAAAATCTTGGCAGTTTCTTGAAAGTGGTTATGTTAGTTATGTTGAAAATGTGCTATGATGTTTCCCCATTTCATCCCATTTTCACGACGATTGCTGGAATCTTCGAACAAGAAGATTGTGATGGACATTGTGAAAAAATTCGTGAATAATTTAGACGAATTTTTTTTAGTAAGATTTTGAAATATTATTCAATTTTTCACACTTGTGTCCTAAGTTTTTTCTGTCAGTTGGTATCGAAATGAGCCATTTCATAAAATCGTGTCAGTGTTCATTTTGATCACCACTTAAATATCGAACGAGCCAATATCCACAATATAACCGAAAGGAGATAAGTTTTTTCTCACTTCGTTGCGATAATTCAGCTAACAAACGGTCTAGGCTCGTATTAGATCTGTTTCAGTAATCATTTTTATTTTATTCCTTCAACTTTGCTATTTTGAAGGTTTTGTATAGGTGATTTTTGGTGAAACGATTCATTTTGACCAGTTTTACCTTCTGTTGAAAAATCTCACCTTGAAATACACCCTGTATATCTGAAATCGAGTATACTGACTATAAAAAACAGCTTTTGTACAACACCTCGTATAATTAGTGATCCATAAGAGACGCCTATAGAGGCTCTACAAAGTTCTTTAGGTGTTCTTGTACGGTTGAGTTTACAAGTTTTCCTTAAAACAGGTATTTTTTCAAAGATTGCAAAGTATTCATATTTGTTCCATATAATTTAAAAATGACGACTTTTTTAGAAGGTATGATTCCTATATCAAAACAAGGTCCATGAGACACTCCACAATATCTGGTGTTTTTTCGGTGAAAATTTACTACACGTTTTAAATCGTTTTCACGCACCTAAAAAATTAAACACCCTGTTTGATCGACAATACTTTTACTTTGTCGTGTTTATGGAAAAATCTTCTCTACACCATAGTCAAGCTAAAGCAATCAGTTAACATTGTAGAAAAATAGATCCCAATTTGTTTCCTGCATGGAGATATACAGGGTGATTGGCATAAACCGTCCACTAGGAGTTTTAGGGAGAACTTGAGTTTGAACTGAGGGTTTGGTATTTCATGGAAGTCCTGTTCTTGCCCGATTTATTTCGTTGTTTATGTTAGTTAATTTACGAAAACTTTGATAAACTTATCCATTTCAGAATTGTGTTGACGGTGACACTGCTATCGAAAAAACTTGGATGTTATAAAATGTCCTTGGACTGCAAGGATAAGCTCATACCGTTCTACAAATCTATTGGGTACAAACTAGAACCAGGCAACGCCAATTCCATGATAATCCGTTACGATCAGCCGTCAGATGGACAAAAGATCTTTTGACAATTAGCCGCTAATGCATCGAACAACAAGTCTAAACTTTGAATTCTCGCCAGAATTCGAAATTTCCGATCTAAATATTTCGAACGTCTTCTCTTCATCAACATGATTTCAGAGTTTGATTTTTTGTTTATGCATTAGCACATAATTTTTTCTTTACATTGTATGAATATAAAGTATTATATATCTGTGGTATTGTCAATAAATTTTGGTATTTGAGTAGATTTCTTGAACATCAGTATTAAAAATAAATCAATATCAGTGAATATTAAATATTTTTATTTAATTCTCTTATGCAGTCAGTAACAAAATGAATATAAACAGATAATAATATTGATAATGGAAAATCATTACCTCATTTCCGTGAAGAATTGGTACAGAATAAAAGGTAATTTTTATTATTATTATTTCATCATATATAAAAAAGTATCAAATCATGTCATAAAAAATATAATTAATTTTTAATTATAAAATGTTTAAAATCTTAAAGTATAATATTATCTTAACTATACACATATTTATCATTATATCATACTGTATATATTTGATATATTAATAACATATCATTTATGCATTATTTCCACATATTTTTGTCGCTAATAGTATCGTATTGAATTGTGAGCACCATTTTATTCTTTCTTCTTTTGTGTCTGCAGACAGAAGGTGCCTGAAAAGGAATGGATTTATATAATATCAAAAAAATTGGAACGCGCACCAGCTATTCTTTCAGAAAAAGGAAAACAGCAAACCCACCAAAGTACCCTCAAGTCAGAGTTTGGGGATTATCTGAGGATAACGAGGAATTAAAACTGAGTTTTCATTAATTTAACCATACAAGAATTTTTAATCAATGTGGCTGATATTTTGATGTCATAATTTTACCTTCACCCTCTAGATGATGTTCTATGATAGCGAAAAACTTGAAAAATCATAGAGTGTGGCAAATCGAAAAAATGCCACCCTTAATATCTCAGCCCCATACTAAATTAGAAAAAATGCAAAAAATTTTGGTTCGTAGATTTTATATTGTTGGTTCCAATCAATTTGTATCTACCCTGTGGGCCTGATAACAACAACCCTTAAAATGGGAAAGGGGTTGAGTGATACCTGATTTTAAAGGTTATTCTATTGCTTATCCAAAAATGCCATACACTTGATCTTTTTTGTAAGTATAGGGTCATAGGGTGGGTAAAATTGGTGATACCTGAATTACAACTTTTTAACCCAACGAGATAGAGGAAATGCATGGCACATCACGTTTGTGTTTTTCGAGAGACTAATAATGCCATCAACTGCATTCCGCTATCTTCTTTTGTTTTTGAGTTATGAGCCAAAATTTAAATTTGGGTGGTTTCAACTTTGGTCATTATCTCCGTTTCTGTTTGTGCAGAATGTTGAAATTTAAACATTATACAGACACTTTTTTGATAGAAATCCAGTGGCTTACTATGATTTTTTTCCAACAGGTATATTTGCTGAGCTGTAACATAAAGATGTGTAAGTAGTTTAAAATGACTTAGAAAGAATCGCCATTTTTACATCGCCTTTAGTCTTCCTAAGTCATTTTAAACTAAAGTTTTCATAAGAAAAAACACATTTTTATGTTATGGCTCAGCAAATATACCTGTTAGAAAAAATCATAGTAAGCCACTGGATTTCTATCAAAAAAGTGTCTGTATAATGTTTAAATTTCAACATCCTAGCTCAAACGGAAACGGAGATAATGACCAAAGTTGAAATTTTAATTTTGACCTATAACTCGAAAACAAAAGAAGATAGAGGAATGCAGTTGATGGCATTATTAGTTTCTCGAAAAAATGTGTAATTTTCCTCCATCTAGTTGGGTTGAGAAAGTTGTAGTTTAGGTATCATCAATTTTAGCGACCCTTTACTTCCAAAATAGAAGGAGAACAGTTACGATAGCTAGAATTGCAATAAAAATGAAAATAATCTTTTACTATAAAAGATTTTCAAAAAGTTGTCCATTATTTTGTAGACAAAAATAGAGGGTGAGTTGTAACGGGTTTTCCTCGGTGTACTCGAGCGCCAGCTATTCTTTAAGGGAGAATAGCAAACCTACCCTGGCAGCTACTAGTCGGAGACAAGGTTCCCTGGTGTCTAGGGTGTTAGCGACGCCCAATGATAGTCAAAATCAACGTACACAACTTTTATTTGTCGACTCGTAAAAGGGGAACACAAATGGCACTATTACAAAATTCTTACAATGACTCGAAATCAGTGAGATTTACATGGCAAAACGGACGGAATGACACGGGATCCGATCTCCAACGTTATACGGGGGTTAACGGACTTGTTCGCCAGCCAGAACCTGAGACGTACACTTAACGGACAGATATCGGACTTCAGCCAGGTTAGGGGATGAAAGACGGCACAGACCTACGACAGCTCACACCTAGGTGCGTTCTTCGCCCCCTGAGTATCCACGCCAGCGGGGTTCTTTGATAACAGCTGAGGTGAGCGTCGAAACAACGGGGGAGGAAAAAGGGTTAGCCACTCCAAAGTGCCTCCGCACCCCCTGAGTATCCACGCCAGCGGGGTGCTTTAGCAGTAGGGTGGAACTTAACCCGGGGTAGGAAGGGATGAAGGAAGGTTTTCTGCCACTCCAAAGTGCCTCAGCACCTCCTGAGTATCCACGCCAGCGGGGTGCTTTAGCAGTAGGGGTGGAACTTAACCCGGGGTAGGAAGGGATGAAGGAAGGTTTTCTGCCACTCCAAAGTGCTTTCCGCGCCCCCTGAGTATGCACGCCAGCGGGGTGCTTCTGCAGTAGGAGTGGAACTTAACCTAGGGGTAGGAAGGGATGAGGGGAGGCTGAAGTTCCAACTAGACGAAAGAGAAAATAAAATGGCGGAGTGTCGTCTTACCTGTGTTTGGCCACTTGCACTCGCGAACCTCAAAATCATCCAATATGGTGCACAATAATTACAGAGAGAAAAAAAACTAAAAATTTATATTCTGAACGGTGAAACCAAAACTCAAAAGAAATCTTCTAATAAAATTCAACGGCGGAAGGTAAGGCGATTAATGAAACAGCAAATCAAGCGTAAGTCGAATGTAAGTGAAAATCGTAAGTGAAGTGGCCTGCGGGGGAACATCTGATTTTATACCCACAGGGGGGGTGCGGAAATCAGATGTGCGTCTTAATTTCGACTTATCTGTGCTAGCGAACAAAAAACACGGTTATCTTCCAATTCAGGATGTTTTATACGGTGCGACATCGTTTTTAGGAAATGCAAACGAAATAGAAACGGTACGGTATGTTTACGATTCCGAACGATGTCGGAATCCTGAATTGGAAATTGAAAATATTTTTCTCCAAAATTAATTCGAGAATAAAATTACTTGACCGTGAAAACTAGAAGATTCTTCTAAAATGAGGGAATAGGTTTGAAAAACCATTTTCTCATTACAGAGTCTTTGACTGGTACAAATATTTGAACAGTAGATTCTTGAGGTCAAAAGTAACACTTTTTACTTTTACAATTTTTTCCGAATCAGCTCGGTTTAAAAGATACAGGCTGTTGAAAAACAATAAGAAATATTATTTTTATTTCTATCTCACAAAAGGTGTCATCCAAAAAAAAGAATTAATTTCGAAATATAGTTTTCATTTATTTGATGAATATTTTCGAACAAACGATATAACCCAGTTTTCTCATTATGACCATAACGTACCATAAAAATAACAAAAATTTAAAGAACCCAAGTCTTGAAACTAAGTTGGACGCTATCTGATACATATTTCAATGTTTTGTAAAATGAAAGTACCTACTTTTTCTTTATATTCTCTCGTGAAATGCGCCGTTTTCGAGTGATTTGATGTTCAAAAATGAAAAATATCTGTGAAATGCGAAATTGCGTATTTTGACCGAATACAACACTGTTTAAAAGATCCACAGATGTGTAGTGTCATAGATTTAGCTAGTTATTCTGAAATTAATTTTGTTTCTCCAGGGGTGGCATAGTTCATTATGATGAATTAAAATGGCTTTTTATCAGGGCCGAATCGAAAAAAATGGTATAGGAAAAAAGTGTTTCCTATGACCTCAAGAATCTACTGTTAATATATTTGTATGGGTCAAAGACTCACCATGTATAGGTAAACGTTTTGGAAAACTTCGACTTCTTTTATATCTTGGGACTATGATTTTAGACACAACCGAATGTAATGTAATGCAACCAGACGAAAAAATCTAAAGGTGTAAGGCTGGGGAGTGTGGTGGCCATTCCATTCAATCGACCCTCTGCTACCAATCCATTCTTCTTGAAAATGATCTGCGAGCCATTGCGTCACTAAATTTATTATCTCATTTCTATACTTATGCTTCTACAGAAAGACCTCATTCTCTTCTCATTACTTTCATACACTTCCAAGAGGAGTATTGGTAGAAGAGGACAAATTGAATGGCCACCACGCTCCCCAGACTTGACATCTAGATTTTGTCGTCTGAGGACATTCAACATCTTTTATATATAATAGATAAAAGACATCTCGGAGATGTAGAAGAATTGAAAGTAAGAATACGCACAGCCTGCCGAGAAATTCAAGTTGAAGTTTTCCAAAACGTAAGGGCCAAATTTGAAAATAGATTATATTTTTGTCTACAAATAATGGACAACATTTTGAGTTTTTCATAGTAAAAATTTTTCATGTTTCATTGCAACTTCTATTGTCACTATTCTACTCTTTTTTTTTGTCGGAAGTTCAATTTACCTTCCTGTATTGAAAGTAGGTTTTAAGCGCCATCTCATTGTCAAATGTGGCACACAGGCCAAAATGTAGCGGGTTTTTAGTACTAGAGTTATGAGGGCGTTTCCTATCTTTCTGCTCAATAATCTTTGGCTTCTCAAGGCTCGTCGAGAGTGTAGTTGTAGATTAACATCTCGAAGTCTTTGACGAACCGTCTCCGGCGAAACCAAAATACCTTCAGAAGAGTTCGAAACCTTTGCATGGAGTACCCAAAGGCACTCTACGCAGTTAGAAACCGATCTTGTGCATGTCTGGTAGATCTTGGGCGCCCACTTCTCGGTCTTTCGGTCATTTTTCCAGTTTCTCGACATGGATAGACGAGTCGGGAAACTATGCTCTCACTAACTTGAAAGAAATTCGCAACATATATCTGATTTGCCTATTGGCTTCATCCGCACTAAATTTACGTCTAGGGGTAATTGCAAAACAAATCTTCAGATTTTGAATTAAGTTAAGGTTGATTGTAAGAAAACAATAACCAAAACTCTTATAAACCCAAATGACAAAAACTTGCATGAATGTGACAATATTATCAAACGAGGAGCAAAAAACCATTCAGATATACGAGATTTAACACTTGTTTTCTCATAAATGAACATTCAGTGAACAAGATTCGACTATGTACTTTTGAAGCAGCCCTAAATCTACCTTCATTTTTCCGGAGCAGTATATTAACAAAGCTAACTGTAATTTTGAGACGTGCAATCATCCAAATGTGAATTACTCAAATTCAATCTTACCTGATTATTGTTTTGTCCTTTTTACATATTGTGGTCAGTGTTTCTTTGTCTTGAGGAAGGGGTTCTCTTTCAGTTTCTATCAAAAACGTGTGAAGCCTAGCACAGATGTCCCTGCTCACTGGGCCGACTTCTTTGGTGACGCAACTTTTCAAATCGATTGAATTTATGGGGGGCTGAAAACACATAATAACACCATCTTTGCAAAATGTCCATGATCAATTTCATATTTATAAGTTAATGATTCCAAATGAACCAACTACAAACTATGAGAAAAGTAAAACGTAAAAATGATTAATTTTTATTTCATTATGTCAGAAAAAATTCTGCGATGATAAAAAAAATCCACGGTTTCGGCATTCGCGATATGTTGAACATGCAAACTCACCATTTTTTTCTCGTCGTCTGGATACTTCCAGTAACTCAAGGAATCTCCCTTAAGAAGGCACCACCTTCTGTGCCAAGCGCCGAAACCGGAAATGTCTTCGAACATAGTCAGGAACCCGCGGTATTCGACGCTTGCTGTCAATTCGCAAGAAACTACCATTTCGACGGATCCTTCCAGGGGACTCATCGAGGGTGTCTGCAAATGAAAAATGAGAGATTGGTGCGAATATAACCCCAGCTGACAGGATGCCACTCATTCAATATAAAAGTGCATACAGTGCCAGCGTCTAACTCTGAAGAAATATCATTATATCAAAGATAAAAGACAATTTTTGTTGTGGTAAATAAGCTCGGACGAGTCTATTAGTGAAGTTAATTCAAGATAAGTCATGCCAACTGTAACTACCTTGGAATTCGTATAAAACAAAACAATTTCTTACAGTTTGTATTGTCAACATAATGCCGCGTTGCCGATGCCGATTTATTTTAATAGTTTTCTTTTGGTCAAGGAGTAAGGTTAACTTCATAAACTTTGGTTTCGGAAGTTTTCGATAAATACTCTTCTTTTATACTCATATTTTATTCGGTTTTTTCAATCACTCCTTTTCAGAACTACCAATTTTCATATTTAAAAGTTACAAGTATATCGTTTTTAGATATTTTCGAAAATAAAAAAGTTATGGCACATTTTCTCCAAATATTTCCAGTTAAAAAGTGCCTGTGGAAGGTTTTTATCGTTTTTAGATATTTTTGAAAATAAGTATTACCAGTTTAAAAGTGCCTGTATAAGGTTTTTATCGGTTTTAGATATTTTTGAAAATAAAAAGGTTATGGCACACTTTCTCATTGACAAAATATCAAAATTTGGTTATATCTTAAAGTATTACCAGTTAAAAAGTGCCTGTAGAAGGTTTTTATCGGTTTAAGATATTTTTGAAAAAAAAAATTTATGGCACACTTTCTCATTGACAAAATATCAAAATTTGGTTATATCTTAAAGTATTACCAGTTAAAAAGTGCCTGTAAAAGGTTTTCATCGGTTTTAGGTATTTTCGAAAATAAAAAGTTATGGCATATTTTCTCATTGACAAAATATCAAAATTTGGTTATATCTTCGAGACAAATGAGGATATCGTAAAACGGGTTCTACTAATGGACTTTCCACGAAAATCAAGCCCAGGATTGCTCTCAACGACTTTATCTATCTAGTCTAGAAGTACCAGTAATAGCCAAAATCAAGCAATTGGCCATTTTTGAACGCCTTTTTCTCGGTATACTCGAGTGCCAGCTATTCTTAAAGGGAAAATAGCAAACCTACCCTGGTAGCTACTAGCCGAAGACAAGTTTCCTCGGTGTCTGGGGTGTTAGCGACAACTAGTGAAAGTCAAAATCAAAATTTTATTTATCAACTCGTACAAGGAAACACAAATGGCACTATCACAAAATTCGCACAGTGAAAGACTGTCGAGATCAGTGAATTTACAGGGCAAAACGGACGGAATGAAACAGGATCCGATCTCAAACGTTATACGAGAGTTTACGGACGTGTTCGACAGCCAGAACCTAAGACGCACACTTAACGGACAGGTATCGGACTTCAGCTAGGTTAGGGGATGAAACAAGACGGCACAGATTCCCGACAGCCCACCCCTAGATGCGTTCTTCGCCCCCTGAGTATCCACGCCAGCGGGGTTCTTTGATAACAGCAGTGGTGAGCGTCGGACAAACGAGGGAGGAAAGAGGTTTGCCCACTCCAAAGTGCTTCCAGCACCCCCTGAGTATCCACGCCAGCGGGGTGCTTCAGTAGTAGGGGTGGAACTTAACCCGGGGTGGTAAGGGATGGAGGAAGTTTTTCGCCACTCCTAAGTGCTTTCTGCACCCCCTGAGTATCCACGCCAGGGGGTTGCTTCGGCAGTAGGAGTGGAACTTAAACTAGGGAGTAAGGGATGAAGGAAGTTTTTCGCCACTCCAAAGTGCTTTCTGCGCCCCCTGAGTATCCACGCCAGCGGGCTGCTTCGGCAGTAGGAGTGGAACTTAAACTAGGGAGTACTGGATGAAGGAGGTTTTTCGCCACTCCAAAGTGCGTTCACCACCCTCTGAGTATCCACGCCAGCGGGGTGCTTTGGCAGTAGGATTGGAAGTGGAACCTAAACCGGGGAGTAAGGGATGAAGGGAGGCTGAAGTTCCAATGATACAAAAGAGAAAAAAATGGCGGAGTGTCGTCTTACCTATGGTTTCGGTTGGCCACTTGCACTCGCAAACTCCCAGAAAACAGAAAAATATCACCCAATACCGTGAAGAGAAAAAAATAAATAAATTATACTCTGAATCGTAACAAAGAAAAAGGAAAGCAACTCTAAAGAAATCTCGCAACAAGTTTTTACGGCGGACGGCACTAATTAATCGCAAATAGTAAAGTACGTGAACTGCCGGTGAATAATCGCGGAAATCAGATGTGCCCCGACTGTCGAAATTCGGTAAAATTTGCGTCGATGAAGACGTCAAAATTTCGACTTATCTGTGCTGACTAACAAAAAACACGGTTATCTTCCAATTCAGGATGTTTTATACGGTGCGACATCGTATTTCAGAAATGAAAACGGAATAAAAAATGCAAAATTGATTTCATTAGATTCTGAATGAATCCTAAAGGAAGCTTTGAAATTAAAGGGACCTTAGGTTTGATTATGAAACCGGCCGTAAGACGTAAGAAGTCGCCGTTTAAGAAAAAAAAAATAAGAAATATAAAAAAACTCACGTTATTCAAACTCCACGACTTCCTGTTCATCTTATGCACGGAGAACACGACGTAACCCATCAGCGCGAAGGAAGGAGACCTCACTGCCTGAGGACCGCCGGGAGATTCCTTGATGGGCCTGGACAACAACGATTCGTGCTTGGACTTTTTCGGCGTCGCCTTGTTCTTCTTGATGTGATACTTGACCTCGTGCGGGAGGAGTTCCTCCTGGGCCTGCAGACAGTACACCTCCAGGGTGACGGTGGAATCGTTGTAGATGTTTTTCAGCGTGATGGAACCGGGGATGGTCAATTCGTAGCAGGGATTCTTGATGTTCGTCGCCACGGTCGAGACGAGTTTCGAGGAAACCACTTCTTCCCCGCATTTCACCAGGCATATTACATGATGCCCTTTGCCGCCAGCTAGAAGAAAAAAAACAGGATTTTAGAATATATATGATTTTTTTGAAATTTTGGTTATCTGCTAGTTATTTATACTGCGCAAAAAAATTAACGCACATTCTGAAAATCTCAATTTTAATGAAAGTTAACTCTACATTGACTTTATAACTTATTTTTTATGTTCTCTCGGGAAGGTTTTGAACGAAACAAGACACATTATATGGAAGAAAAATTCAGGATTTCACCGAATTTTAAGTGAAAGAAGAGAAATGAACAATCTTCAAAATACTGAAATGCTGATAAGTGATTTAATACTTGGTATTTCCACCCCTTGCGTTGATTACAGCTCGGAAACGACGGTTCATACTCAAAATGAGGGATCTTAAAATGTTCTGATCTAATCCTTCCCAGATTTCTCCGAGTTGGACTCCTAAGTCATTGAGAGTAGCTGGATGATTTTCTGAACTTCTCAGCCTTCTATTGAGGTTGTCCCAAAACTGCTCAATCGGATTGAGATCTGGACTTCTTGCTGGCCATTCCATTCAAGAGACTTCAACCTCTTCAAGGTACTCCTGAACGATGCGCGCACGATGGGGTCTGGCATTATCGTCCATAAAATTGAAATTTTCACCAATGTATGGGGCAAATGGCACTACATGCTCTTCAAGAATGTTCCTTACATAGTTATCAGCATTCATAGCTCCATTATCAACGACCACTAGGTCTGTGCGAGCAGTCAAAGATATTCCACCCCATTCCATAATCGATCCTTCCCCGAAACCAGTAGTATTCAGGAAATTGCACTGAGCATATCTTTCATGTGGACGTCTGTATACGAGGGAACGTCGATCACAATGGTAGAGGCAGAATCTAGACTCATCTGTGAAGAGAACTCTTTCCTAATCGGCCTCTTCCCAATAGATATGCTCTCTCGCAAAATCCAAACGCGCCCTTCGATGGGCTGGGTAAGAGCTGGGCCTCTTGCCGCGACACGAGGCCTTAAATCATATTCTCTAAGGCGATTTCTTATTGTCTGAGTGCTAATTTGCACCTAATGAGTTTGCTCAAGCTGAATTTGAAGGAGGCGAGCGGTTGCAAACCGTTGTCTCAACGAAGTAACGTTCTTGAATGGCAGTTGTTACCCGTGGTCTACCCTGTCCTGGTCTTCGGACATACATACCTGTCTCCCTGAATCGCTGCAACATTCTGGACACACTTGTATGGGAAACTCCAAACCTTTCTGCAATTCTTGTGTATGTCCACCCTTCTTCTCGCAAAACTACCGCTTGGGCACATTCCTCTTGGGTCAAATTGCGTGTTTCGCGTTGCATAGCGATCGAGTGTAGAAAATCAAACGAAAGAAAAACTATTGATCACTAGAATTGATCGAGAACAACTGATTTTAGAATGGAGAATACATTCAAAATTTGATAATATCATCTTTTTTTATTCCTGCTGGGAAAAAACATCTGTATTGAAGAAAACCGTTGAAAGTGGATAACATATGCATGCATAATTCTGATAAAAATAATTATCATTGAGAACACCTTCAGTTGTAGAATAAATTTGAGATTTCCATAATGTGCGTTAATTTTTTTGCGCAGTGTTAATCTCGAAATTTCATCGTATTCGGTGTAACCTTTGGATCTTGACGAATTTTTAACTGACCCCATCTTTTAGGGAATTTTTCGAAGGTCACCTTTCGAGTCGCGTATCTTCCAGAAATCATCATAGATCTTAATGTGATACATATTTTGAAAGAGCTATTCTTCTAGTGATAAATCAAGAAATTTCATGAACCTCGGTGCAACATTTCGATCTTGACGATTTTTATGTTATCTTCGTCAATTTTTGAAAAATATAGATTTTTTATTCTAAATTTGAGGCAGCAGTAGAATACAACCGAGTCGAGATTAAATTGTTTTGTTTGACATTGACATTATTATTATTGATGCAAATTCAATTTGAATGTTCTCGAGGTTGAAACTCGTGGTCGGTTTATTTTCTACCAGGTGACACCTCGTACGAATGGGCAAGTTTCCTAAAACTCCAAAACCGAATTTGAGATTATTTATGGAAAGCCTTTTCTACTAGTTATCTAACACTTTAAAGATTCGCTTCAAAATTCAGACATTTCAGAAATACACCCTTCGAAACTTCGACTATGTGAAAGCTTGTGACGTAGAATGCCTTTATTAAAGTATAGTAATTTTTGTTAATTCGACAACACTGGAACCGATCAAGAAGATATCCACAGATTACAAAAAATTGTTTCTGTGATCTGTGTCTTTACCTTCTTAAAACCGATGACATTTTGTGTCATTGTGTGTTTTTCTTGTCAAATGTGATCATCAAACTTGATATTTATTACATCTATGGTGATAAGAAAACTTTCATGACCATTACTGACACAAATGGGCGTTGCCGGATTGTGAAAATGACGTAGAATATTCACAAGAGCACTTCTGAAATCAGAATTCTCGTAATCGAATACAGACAAAATGCAATATGTTAAAATTCGAAAAAAATATATTTCGAGATATTTGAGTTATAAGCATTTTTATGACATATATTTTGAAATTTAGGAAAATACCCCATTACAAATTACCTCAATCATTTTTATCTTCATCGAGATACGTCTCTTTTCAACGAATAGGGAATACTTCTTGTGTCGAAAATGATGTATTTTTTATGAAATACCTTTGAAACGTCACATTTTGAAATAACCATTTCAACCCAAAGATTATAGAGTAGAAAGATGGGAAACGAGGCGACTAAAGCGATTTGAGCGCCATCTGTGTGTCACGCGTGTTTTTAAGACGCTAGGACTGTTTAAAATATTAATT
Organism: Coccinella septempunctata; assembly: GCF_907165205.1. Lineage (NCBI taxonomy): Eukaryota > Metazoa > Arthropoda > Insecta > Coleoptera > Coccinellidae > Coccinella > Coccinella septempunctata. The sequence continues at coordinate 2,221,351 of NC_058190.1, read as the reverse complement.
TGAGTGCCATTGGCAGAAATATATGAAGTTTTTTAAGATTTCAGACGTCAATTTTGATCGAAGAGGTTTTGAATGTTTTGATTCTCATTCCGCTTTTTGTTTATCTGGCTCGTTTTAGTTGCTGATTTTTGAATTTTTTTGTCTTATTTCTTTGTGAAAACATCAAAATATTGTTCAAAAATTATTGAATGGTGAAGAACGGTGAATCAAATAATGAAAAGTATTTTACGTGATTGAGTTTTTCACTCAACTAAGGAAAATGAAAGTGTAAGTATCAAAAGTCGTAACATGTGAATCAGTCATTTATTGATTCTAATTTTCAGTGCTCCTAAGTGGATAAAATTCTCAGAGCTTGAAGACAATTAATTCAGCACACACTATTAACTACACCATGTGCAATGCACATGGTGTGCACTGCAGGTCAATTGAGAACTGTTCATCAACGTAAATTGTTGTATGCTGTAAGCATCCCTTTCATGAACGGCCTCTTAAGGGGAAAAGATGATCTTTATAGGTCCATTCAATGATTCTCAATTGCTACTCTTTCAATATATTCAGAAATGCAGAGGTTTTATTGATTTCCATTTGGGAACCAAGTGACTGTCAAATTGTTGTTTAGAAAGTCAAAGTTTTATGAAACCTGCTGTGAGTGTTTTGTTCATCCATTAATCGATTTGTATAATGTGTCATGAAGAGACCATATCATAAGGAAATCATACAAAAAGCACCAAGAAACTATACTGACATACAGGTCTTGCATATGTCAGTACGGTTTTTTTTTAAGTGTGGTTCTGAACATTCTTTAAATAATACCTACATATGTAAGTAACTGGAATATGTATGCTATGATGGTATGTTGAATATTGGTTCATATTAATTTCTGATATATGTATATTTTACAAATTCAACTAAGTTCATTATTTCAGAACAACCTATTGTACAGAAACAACACCTTCGACGTATAGCAGATCACCATATACTTTAGTGTCCTAGGAAAAGCTTCATTTATTGCCCACTATTTCAATTTTTGTAATTTTTTTATGAATTGCAAATAAACATATAGCACATCCAACAGCATTTTTCGTTGTTATCAATTGATCCCAAAATGTTTAGATGAAAACTAACACCCTGATCACAAAGCAAAACCATACTTTTGTTTTGTCGCTCAGGATTTTTGTTTTCTGATAGAAACAAAATCAATATTGGAATGGATGATTTTGAATAGTTTCCGCGGTGAATTTGAAAAAATCATGAATGACTCATAATTATTCAGTTTAAACTTGCATATGCAGTGATAGCCCAAATTGAGTAGAATTCCCCATTGTCCCCTGCCTTGGACTTATTTGGAGTATCAATTAATTGCTTTAGGGGCGTATAGTTGTGGATTGATTCTTATAATTCTTTGTTTGTTTTATTCTAGTTTTTCATAGTAATTTGTAATTACTTTTTTCAAATGGATTGTTCCGTAAATTGTATTGAGCAATGCTTATGTCAATAAATAAATTTATTATCCATGGTAGCGAGGAAAGCAAAGTGAGCAGATCAGAGTGGGTTGAGTGTGTGGAGCAGAGTAGTGGGGAGAGTAGAGTGGAGAGAAGTAGAATGGAATAGAGAAGACTCGGAGTAAAACAGAGCACAATAGAGTAGAATCGAATGATGTAGAAGATAGCAGAGTAGAAGAGTGCAATAAGTAGAGTAAATAAAATTCGTCCTGCCACTATTAACACCTAGTTCATAATAAAAAATAACTTACCAGCCGCGAGAGCCCTCACGTAATCTTTTTTGAGGGGCAATATGATCTTCGAAATCGTCAAAACGCCCCTCTCGATGGGTATCTCCTGCTCGTTGTGGTGTTGCGGCCTGAGCGTCTCCTCAACTTTGAGCCTTTGAATTTCGTTCAATATCGCCTGCCTGCGATGAGCTGAAATAAAAACAATCATACTGATAAGAATTCCCATTCCGCGTTATTATAACAGAATCCATTCGCTATCGAAGATACTCACTAGAGACCAGCAGAACCTTTTCTGCTTCTACTTGTTCGGTAGATCCCATGAACTCTAAGGTGTTGTTGCAGAGATTCAGAGCCTGACTCGTCTGCGAAATGATCAGCTGCAACTTTTGCACCTGAAAAAACAGCTTCGTCAGTATGAATCAGAAACTTAAGCCATATTTTCGCGATTAAGACGCGTGAAACTTCAAAATTTCCATTTGTAGTTGTAGAATAATTTCAGATCGAGATTTTGATCGGTCAATACAATTCTTTCAACCTCAACTTTGTCGTAGTGAAAACAATTGACGAAAATAAAATGCTTATAATGTTATTTCACTGAAATCTGAATGAATAAAAATTAATATTCCATTTCACACGAAAATTCGTTATAACTAATGTAAGCAGTAAAAGCTAGGATTACTTTGACTATCCGGCAAACTACCAATATAAATTGCACCTACCTCAGCCTGTAAAAATTTGATCTTCGCCAGAATGTCCAGCTGTTTATCCGGCTCGGGAACTGAATCTTTTTCTTGCCTCGATACAACTTTTGTGGATGATGGTGACGAGGTCTAAAGTGAAGAAAAAAAAAAACAATAAACAAAAATGCTAATCAATAAAACTTGTAACAAAAGTATTCCATTTCTTTAATCAGGAGAAGAAACTTAAAATCAGCAAGTACAAACGGACAAATAACCATTCAAGCATCGATCGGTTCAGATTACTACTTACATTACTGGTTTGTCTTCTGTAGAAACTAACAGTATAGGTCAGAGGAACCACTTCATCACCGTCTACCAATTTAACCGGCTTCTCTTCGGGTCTTTCGAAAATAGGTTTTTGTTTCATCGGTGATTTGAAACTGTTTGCGGAACAATCTTTGTAATTGAAAGAATGAGAAGCGAAGGAACTGTCCTGAAACGCAACAACTTGGTCAAAAATGGAATTCTCGCTACAGATACTCCACTCACTTATATAAATGCAGTCGGTTGGCCATGAAATAATTTTTGTGAGTTTTCGTAAACGTCAGAACGATGTTGCCACAACCATTTAGAAAATAGAAAGTTCATCTTTAACGAGACAGAGTACAGAGTGTGCTACTTAGTATAAAAATCCAATCATTCTAAATAGTAACCCCGAAATTTTGAAATCAACAATAGGGTAGGATGTATTTAAAGGTGAGGGTTTTTTTTAACAGAAGGTAGAACTGGTCAAAATGAAGCGTTTCACCAAAAATCACCTATACAAAACTTGACAAAATTGAAAGAGAACAATAGGCTGACGATGGTCAGGGATTTCAGGAAACATGAGAATGAATTCACGCATATCAACCTTGTCCTTGCATGAAGTCTTCAATGAGGGCTACCGCGCCGCTAGACGTGCTAGTGTAGCGTGAGGTCCAAATCATAGACTCAACTATATGATTAATATTAAGTTTATGGCCCCCATATATCTATAATACTTTTATTGATATTACGTGTTTAATGCTATAAATGAAGTGAAGCCAAATCATTGTCAGAAAGGGACTTACACACATGACGAACAAGATATTGATTAGTAACCAAATATTTATATATTCAATTTCTCCAATATTTTGATCTGTGCAATGACAAGTCCCCGTCATCGTAGATAAACAAATCTTGCATTAGTTTGTCTATGTTCAGGACCTCACTCTACAAAGGCGCCAACTGGTGAGCAAAAAAACGGTAGCCCCCATTTCTTACATCCCAGCAAACACTAGAATCCAGCCACGAAGACTGTACAGGGTGAGCAAAATTCGTTGTCTACTAAGGGGATCTCGAAAATTATAAGAGCTGGAAGAAAACGGATGACACATTTTCTAGCTATTTTTCAGAGGAACAGAGAATGGTGAAAACCTTAGCCTCCTCTGATTCTTCGTTTTCCGAAGTGAGGGTGCATGAAAGAGACGAAACGAGGGACGTGGCTGTCTTTGAGATCATGTAGCAATGGATTTGACCTTTAGTACTAGGAAATTGTCCGATGTATCTGGTGTTTCACTCTTAACGATCATGAGAATCCTTAAACAACATGAATTCGATCCTTATAAGATACGATTGGTTCAGGAACTGAATGAGGATGATCCCAATCGCCGACTCCAGTCCCCCAAGGGGGTTGCGGTTACAGGGATGCAAAGAGCGGAAGAGTTTACAGCAAAAATAAATACAGGGTGTATTTGAAGGTGAGGCTTTTTTCAGCAGAAGGTAGAACTGGTCAAAATGAAGCGTTTCACCAGAAATCACCTTTACACAATTTTCAAAATGACAAAGTTGAAAAAAAAATTGAAAATGATTACTGAAAGAAATCCTAATACGACCCTAGACCGTTTTTTAGCTGAATTATAGCAAAGCACTGGGATAAACTTATCTCCTGCTTCGACCATGCGGTTTCGTTTAGGATATTGGCACGTTCGATATTTACGTGGTAATGAAAATGGAAACTTAGGATTGCCGAATTGTTCTCATTATTTTTTAGTAGCTCACAGGATTTTAAGAAATGGCTTATTTCGATACCAACTGACAGAAGAGACACAAGTGTAAAAAATAATACAAAATCTCCCCAATAAATCTATAAACTTTCAAAATACAAAAAAAAACGAAAAAATAGTGTGATGAAAAAACGAAAGACACATGAACAAGGATACCAAAAAATTAAAAATAAAAAAAATAAAAACAAATCAGATCCTCAACAAAGTTCATGGGAGGCCAAATCCAAAAAATGAAGCGTTTCACCAAAAATCCCTCATACAAAACTTTCAAAATGACAAATTTGAAAAAAAAAATTGAAAATGATTACTGAAATAGATCCTAATAGCTGAATTATCGCAAAGCAATGAAAAAAACTCATCGATTCGACCATATGGTTTCGTTTAGGATATTGGCACGTTCGATATTCCAATTTTTCTCATTATTTTTCAATAACATGGCTCATCTCGATACCAACTGATAGAAGAGACTTGGACACATGTATAAAAAATAGAATAATACTTCAAAATCTCACCCATAAAAATCGTCTTAATTATTCACGAATTTTTTCACAATGGGCATCACAATCTTCTTTTTCCGAAAAATTGAATTAGGGAAACATCACAGCACTTTTTCAACGTAACAAACATAAGCACTTTCAAGAAACTTCCTCGATTTTCTACATTTTTTTTCACCCTAAATAGCACGATACAACAATTATGATTCTCTCAAAAGTGACCTGATGCATCTAATCCGATGAACTTGGTAATGAACCATTCATTGTCCAACCATATGTTTATGTTTTGTTTCGTTTTTGCGATGGTCACCTTCCACAGTACCGTAGTTGAAATTCAATGAAATTTTGTCGAACTTCTAAGAGTGGTATCTTAGCCATCTTGGATATTTTATATAGATAATTTTTGATTAAACGACTTATTTTGATGAGTTCTACCTTCTGTCAAAAATAAAAGCCTCACCTTTGAAGACACCCTGTACATTTAAACACCGATCTCAAATAACTAAATAATGAATCTCTTCAAACGGTTTGTATAAACGCTATGTTCATCACATATTACCGAATTCAATAATTTTCCGATTCACATTGTGAGAAGTACGTTATTACTAAGACTTTTATGTAGAACGCACAACATAGCGCTGATTTATAAAACCAAAAATATTTGAACAGCGTTACCTTTTCGTCCTATGCAGTAAAAAAATGTGTTAAAATTCCGTGGCCAGCCGACTGCTTTTATGATAGTGAATAGACAGTAAAGACAATAATGGCAAAGAATTAGTGGTTTGTAGGGCTGGTTGGGAATAAAACGACAACCCTTTTCAATTGGCAGACGTTTCGAGTAACTTTCACTCTTTTTCGAGGCTAAAATACAAATCTCAGTTACATAATATCACATGGAAATTACAATAATGGCTGACAAACCACAATGCAAGGACGGTTGGGGGCGAACACATCAAAGTTAAAAAAATTAAAAAATAAACTACACCCTTCACAGGGAGGTTGGTATGTCATAAAAATTCTTTTCATTTACTATCATCCCGAAATAAAACTTTATGCACAGGAAAACTATTCTGAAATAGTTTTCTCGCAATCCTAATCATTATTAGGATGACTATGATGATGATTGCGAGATAACTATTTCAGAAGAGTTTTCCTGTGCAAAAATTTTTATTTCGGGATGATAGATAGTGACTGAAAATTTTTTTTATGACATACCAACCTCCCTGTGAAGGGTGTATTACAATCTTATCTATTTGGTGAGTTTTAATTTTTTTAACTTTGATGTGTTTTCCCCCAACCGTCCTTGCATTGTGGTTTGTCAGCCATTATAGTAGTTTCCATGTGATATTATGTAACTGAGATTTGTATTTTAGCCTCGAAAAAGAGTGAAAGTTACTCGAACCGTCGGCCAATTGAAAAGAATTGTCGTTTTATTCCCACCCAGCCCTACAAACCACTAATTCTTTGCCATTATTAGAATAAAGAGGGTACGAAAGAATATGTCGAGTATAGACAATAGTTACTTTGGATTTCGTCTGTTTGGGCGGGGTGGGTCCCATACTCTCCTCGTTCTCCAGAGCCTCGTCCAAATATTCGTCCATGTCCCCGAGTACGTCGGACACGTCGCTCGCCGTGCTGTCATCGTAGATGGGCTGGAAAATCACTCGTTAAATCGGGGCAAAATAGAAAGCTCAGAAACTTACCCTTTTGACGGGGGTCTGATTTTTACAGACCGCTTCCAATATTTCTTTCCCGAAACTCGTTTCTAGTGTCCCAGAATAACTTGCAATACTGCATAATACAGAAGCATTTAAAGAAAAAAATGTTAAGAATGAGGAATGAGTTGTATGATGATCGATGGAAACATGTGTGAAGATGATGATGAATGAAAAACGAATCATGAATTGCCAGTTTTATTTCGCTTATGGAAATCTAATTTGTCAGATATGGAAGATGGAGTAGTAGTTGGGGAGCCGATGGGGGATTTGGGATTTAATCGAGCGTGTCAGATTGATATAAGGAAGATACCTTGCACCCTGTAGAGTACCTCTAGCAAAAATTGGACCTTCGTATAGGGGGAATTGTTTAGGACAGCCTGTCAAAATAGTTAAGAAAAAACGATCATTGTACATACTCGAGCGTGTAAGATTAAGATATGTGGTTGGTTACATGTTGAAAAGTATATGTATATTCTCTTAATCTAACAATTTAAGCGGGTCGCAAATGTGTGTGAGGGCGCTAAAGTTGCAAAAAAAAACGTCACGTGTACATTCTCGAGCGCGGTGGCGTTTTTTCTTATTTTGAAGCTAATGATTCAAGAATAACGGAAAAAATATAATCTGACAGTTTTAGCGAGCCGAAACAATAAAAATTGGCCATAAAGGTCACAAAAATCAGTTTTTTTTTAATTATCTCCTCCCCTTGGCTTCAAATCTTTTTCTCATTCATTATAAAAGTTGTAGAGCATAACATTTTGTACAAATTTTGTCCTTGGCAATTTTTTCAAACGTTTTTGAGATATATGGCGATTAATGCGAGGTGTTTAGCGATACATGCTGAAGCAAAAATTCACTCGTTGGACAATAGTACATTCTAAAGGTTCAGTCAAATACAACACTTAAATTTTCGTGACTAATTTGGAAATTGTCATCATAGAAATACCTTGTTATTTTGACAATTGAATGAATGTAGATTAGACTAGGATTCTACATTGAACTTGCACTTTCACATGTGTGGCTAAGCTCCTCGCCCTTATCGCCCAACTCGAAAACGTTTGAGAGTATGTAAAATTACTTCAAACAAAAGATGTATAAAATTTTAGAATCTACAACTTTCATAATGAATACAAAAACGATTAGAGCTACATGCAGGGGAATATTCGAAAAAAGGCATTTTTATCATCTTTAAAGTGTCCGATTAAGAAAACCCGCCCGATTAGTGTCAGATTAATGGGTCAACACGTCTTCAACACCCAGATTAACCATCTGTATGAAAATCTGACACGCTCGAGTATGTACAAGTAACGATTTTTTTTTACATTTTCAAAGGACCGCTGTGACCTTGCGTCTCGTCCAAATAGTAAGTCCCCTGAGAAGTAGCTTCCTTTGGGTTCAATTAACATATCCTCCAAAAATCTGACACGCTGGAATTTTTTTTTTCACCATTTTCAACTCTTCGGTACGGCCAGTCCCACCGCGCAAACTGTCAGATAAGCATGAATTCATTATCAAAGACATGTAGAGCATATACAGTATCTTAATCTGACACGCTCGAGTATGTACACCTGATCATATTTTTTTACATCTTTGAGACCCTGCAGACGCTTTCCCCACTGCTGAAAGTGCATACATCATAGAATCTTTTTTCCATTTTACCATCTAATCTTCAAAATCCACTAGTTCTCCACGACGCTCGAGTAAATCCCGATTGTGCATCGTCGGCTCCCCAACTATAGTGACATACAATCAAGATACAATAAATTTATAGGTGAGACAGTACAGCATGTCAGAAGAAGAGGTGTCGCGCAAGTTTCTGTATTTTTTCTTGGCCTTCCTATCGTAACTCTTCATCTTTACCTTGAAAGTAAATTCAAGGTCAAATGGTATCACACCCTGTTATGGCCAGGAAAGCAAAGAAATTATAAATTTAGGTCAAATGGGATTATACCTCTTCCTCTAAACCTTGAGACCACCTTAGATTAATAATAAATCTATGCGGGCCACGTCAAAGTCAAACTGGCGAGTACCAGATTGAGGGAAAATACGATTGAAAAGTATTCTAAAGAAAAATACAACAGTTTCTGTATTTTTTCTGGCCATCCTATTCGACCTCGAAATGTCCTTCGAGATCAAATGATCATCCAGGTTCGAAATCGGGAAAGGAAATAACGCAAAGTTCAATGTTTGAAATTTAAGAGAAATTGTTTCTCACAAAAGATTCTGTATTTTCTCTCGGCTATCCGATTGTGACTTGTAATATTTCATATTCAAAGTCATTTTGAGGTCGAATGTGACTTTTCTCTAAGAAATGGTAACAGGACAATTTTAATTTCTGACTTGGCCTTGGAGTCAACGGAAAATTATACTACAAGATATGAAAAAATAATGTTGATCAATTTATAGCTCTTAGCAACTCAAGCTAGGGCTCGTTGAAGAATCATCTCTAGTTGTCCAATGATTCGTTTGGATCCTGCCAATTTCCTGTAGTTCCTGTGCTTTGAAGGGGCTCCAAGGTTAAAAGCAAGCGTTTAAGAACTTAAAATTTCCCCCAACCCCTCTTTTCATAGGGTCCCTTCTGAAAACTACCATTTGACCCTGAAGGAACAAGGCCGAGAACAAAATACTGAATATTCTGTATGGAACATGAAGGCCCTAAAATTGAAAGGAGGACCCACTCAAGTCCAAGTTCAAATGTGGAATTTTCCATTTCTGGTACCAGAAATACAGGATGTATTTGAAGGTGAGGCTTTTTATCAACAGAAGGTAGAACGGTCAAAATGGAGCATTTCACCAAAAATCACCTATACAAAACTTTCAAAATGACAAAGTTGAATTGAAAATTATTACGACCCTAGACTGTTTGTTAGCTGAATTGAGATATTGGCTCGTTCGATATTCACGTGGTAATGAAAATGGAAACTTAGGATTGCCGAATTTTTCTCATTATTTTTTAGATACTTACACGATTTTATGAAATGGCCAATTTTGATACCAAGTGATAGGAGAAACTAAGGAAACAAGTGTGAAAAAAAGAATATTACTTCAAAATATCCCCAATAAAATTCGTCTAAAATATTCACGAATTTTTTCAAAATGGGCATAACAATCTTCTTGTTCGAACATTCCAACAATCGTCGTAAAAATGGGATGAAATGCGGAAACATCATAGCACTTTTTAAACATAACTAACATAAGCACTTTCAAGAAACTTTTTCACCCTAAATTGCACGATACAACAATTATGATTCTCTCAAAAGTGATCTGATGCATCTAATCCGATGAACTTGGTACTGAACCATTCATTGTCCATATACCGGACCTCATTTTGAGGGAGTGAATAAAGATATTTTGAAAATTTTCTTGTGGTGTGTGTAGGGTGTTCAAAAGCAAAATTTGAAATTATTGTCATATATACAGGGTTAAGATATGGACCAAAGTCACACTTTTTCAAATGTAACACTCTATATTTGACCTCAAAAATGGAATGGCAAGCTCAAATTATGATGATTTTCTTTAGATCACTTTATACCTTAGTGGGACCATTTACGAGATAATGGCGAAAATGGTTTACTAGTTTTGAATCAAAAATCGAAAATTGCTCAGAAACTATCAGGTTTAAATGTAGGAAAATTTTATGAAGATAGTTTCGAAATTAATTTTTAAGTTCAACGAGATATAGAAATACCGGGTGTGCCATTTGAAATAAGATAGTTTTCGACGATTATTTGTAGCTGATGTTTGAGATTTAATTATGATCACTATGTATATTCCAGAGTTGAATTTTTTTTTATATGTAGGAGTAGCCAACTGGTCTACTCGAAAAAATTCTGTCTGTATCGCTTTTGAGGTCAACTATAGGGTATTACATTTAAAAAAGTGTAACTTTGGTCTATATCTTTGTTTTAGAACACCCTGTATATATGACAATAATTTTAAATTGTGCTTTGCGACATCCTACACACACCACAAGAAAATATTTTCAAAATATCAATATTTACTCCCTCAAAATGGGCGCCGCGCCGCGTCTGGCATGGGCCACCCGGTATAGTTGATAGTTATGTTTATGTTTTGTTTCGTTTTTCCGATGCCGGATTCACCTTCCACAGTCCCGTACTTGAAATTCAATGAAATTTTGTCGAACTTCTAGGGGTTGCATCTTGGATATTTTATATGGATAATTTTTGGTTAAACGACTTATTTTGATTAGTTCTACTTTGTCAAAAAAAGCCTCACCTTTGAAAACACCATGTATATTGAAAAAAAACATTTCACCTTGAAACGACCTTCGAGGCCAAGGTGAAAGTAAGAGTCAACTTCAAACAACATCAAACTTAAACAATATACGGGGTATCCCGTTTGAACCGGATCGTAGTTATAATAAATGCGCCGTCGATACCAACAATTCAGAAAATTCAACCGAAAAACATGTTCGGTGAGGATTCTGAGGATTCCTTTGAATTAAGGTACCCTTTTAGGGAAGGAACGTCATTATATAGAATCTTGGTTAACTCTTAGTTATATCCCTGAGGCTCGGTTATTCAATTCTGGTTTAAACCGAGATTAAATCTAATCCTGGATTGACGTGACAGATTTTAACGGAAATGTCAAAATTAATCCAGGATTAATTGAACAACCGGGCCTAAATATCGTTGTAAGGATCCAACCATCTGAATGAAGTGAACATGATGATCATATGAGGCAAAGAACGAACAGAATCCAATCAATCATGATATCGCACCTGCTATTTTCCGCAGAAGAATCCTCGAAACCATCCTCAGTTTCAGTCTCTTTCGCCGCCTCTATATCCGACAAGCTCGGGTAGATTCTGCCGGGTTTGACAGGGGAAACCTTGATCCTCTTAACATCCTCCAAGACAGCAGCCACTCTCGGACTCACCGAAGCACCTTCAATGGATTTAGCAATAATTTCTCAGGCTTACCGAGGGGTTAATCTACTTACGCTTGCCTCCACTTCTTCTAGGGCTCGGAGAAACATCACAAGATTTCCCTGCACTAGCTCTCTTCGCGGCGGGAGATTCAACATCTTCGTTACCGTCACTATCTTGGCTTACACGTGAATGGGAATACGTATTTTTACCATTTTCATCGCGTAACAAGGGATCCTCCTCGGAACTGTATTCTTCATCACTTTCGTCTTCTTCTTCTATCACCTCTTCTTGAATCTGTTAGATGGAATGATAGACAATGCATAAGAAAGAGAGCGCAAATCGATTATTTCAAAATAGTACGATGGTAACCTCTCCCCATAATTTCAACGCCACTTCTAGTCGTTCAGTTAACAGTCGACCTAGAGGGACCTCCCTTTTTTTGACCTTGCATCATTCGCAAGGTCAAACTACAATAAATTGGCAGTGACCAAATGAATAATATAATTCTATGAATTTATGTGACTTATGGTGAGTCTTTGACTCATAGAAATATTTTAAATTTTAACAATAGATTCTTGAGGTCAATTTTTTTTTTCGATTTTACCGATTCGGCCCGGATAAAAAGATTTTAAGTTTTCATAATGAGCTGGGCCACCCCTGGAGAAACAACAATACCTTCAGCATAACTTTAATTAATCTTTTATTTAGCCAAAGTACCCAATTTTTCAAATTTCTCAGATACTCGCATTATACGAGAAAATATGAGGAATACTTTCACTTTACAAAACGTTCAAATATTCATTAGATAGCGTGAATTTTGTGTATTTTTATGGTACTTAAAGGTTATAATGAGTGGGTGATATCTTCGATATGTTCGAAAAAAAAATGATAAAGGAAAAAAGTGCTATTTAATGAATATTGAAACGTTTTGTAGAATTAAAGTATTATTAATATTTTCTCGTATAATGCGCCGTTTTCGAGTAATTTGATGTTCAAAGATTAAAGAATGGTATAGGAAAAAAGTTTTACTTTTGACCCCAAGAATCTTTTGTTGAAATATTTGTCAGAGTTGGCCGATATATTTCTAGTGATATACAGGGTGTATTTAAAGATGAGGCTTTTTTTCAACAGAAGGTAGAACTGGTCAAAATTATTATTGTTTATTTGATTGAGAAAGGAGGCATATAGCCTATAAACTTTCAAAGTACAAAAAAAGAGCGAAAAAATAGTGCAATAAAAAAAAAGAAAGACATATGAACAAGGATACCAAAAAATGAAAAAGAAAAAAAAAAAAAACAAATCAGAACCTCAACAAAGTTCATGGGACGCCAAATCCAAAAAATGAAGCGTTTCACCAAAAATCCCTTATACAAAACTTTCAAAATGAAAAAATTGAAAATGATAATTGAAATAGATCCTAATACGACCCTAGACCGTTTGTTAGCTGAATTATCGCAAAGCAATTGGAAAAACTTATCGATTCGACCATATGGTTTCGTTCAGGATATTGGCACGTTCGATATTCTAATTTTTCTCATTGGCTCATTTCGATACCAACTGACAGAAGAGACTTGGACACAAGTGTAAAAAATAGAATAATACTTCAAACTCTCACCCATAAAAATCGTCTTAATTATTCACGAATTTTTTCACGACGGGCATCACAAACTTCTTGTTCGAACATTCCAACAATCGTTGTAAAAATGGGATGAACATAACTAACATAAGCACTTTCATGAAACTACCTCGATTTTCTACATTTTTTTTTTCACTCTAAATTGCACGTAACAACAATTATTATAATTGTTGTAACGTGCAATTTAGGATCTCTTTCAAGTGACCTGATGCCTTTAATCCGATGAACTTGGTACTGAACCATTCAATGTCCAGCCATATGTTTATGTTTTCGTTTTTGCGATGCACCTTGCACAGTCCCGTACTTGAAATTCAATGAAATTTTGTCGAACCATGTTGGATATTTTATAGAGACAATTTGTGATGAAATTACTTATTTTGATGAGTTCTACCTTCTGTCAAAAAAAAGTTTTGGGCTAACTCAATCTCAATTAAGAAATCGTCTGGGCAACGATAAGGCGATTAAACTAGTATTTATTTTCAGATATTCGAAGCAATATACCAATATAAAGCCGAAAACTTGATCTGGATCTCCTCAACAAGTGATGAAGTTATCACAAGTGACGATGATGATGATGAAGATTCCTCTGGCCTGATTTTGCCCTACGTAAAAATATTTACACTGCGCAAAAAAATCAACGCACATTATGGAAATCTCAAATTTATTCTACAACTGAAGGTGTTCTCAATGATAATTATTTTTATCAGAATTATGCATGCATATTGTAACCAGTCCGGCCCTTGCGGTCGGACCTTTCGAGAACCAGGGCGGTCGCTTCCTTCTGGAAGAATCGCGAAAGGTTCGCGAAGGTACCTGAATGTTTCCGGCGCCTATATAAGCCCAGCGGAGGAACAGGTAGGCAAGCACAAGTACAAGTACAGTTACAGTGCAAGCGACTAGTGGAAATAAACGAAAGTGGAAATAAATAGTAGTGACATAGTTAGTTTGTGAGTTATAAATGTATTAAGTGTAAATAAATAATTTTAATAAGTTGGACGTTTTAATCAAGCGAAGAAAACGTTACATTGGTGTCACGTGTGAGGTGAAACATCGCTCGAATTAAATAAATATTTTCGGTTATTTGTTCATGCCAGTGACCACAAGATTACAGAACGCAATGGAGACTCAAGCGGTAATGGACTTTTTGAGTAAGATGAACGAAAGAATGGAAGAAAATTTTCGAAAACTGAATGAGAAAATGGACGAGAACTCTTGTAAGTTGAATGAGAAAATGGACGAGAACTCATGTAAGTTGAATGAACAAATGGAAGAAAATTCTCGAAAATTGAATGAGAAAATGGACGAGAACTCATGTAAGTTGAATGAACAAATGGAAGAAAATTCCAGAAGATTAAATGAGAAAATTGATGAGAAATTAAATGAGAAAATGGACCAGATTAGGGAGAATTGTAATGATGTGGTGAGTCAACTTACAGACAAATTGGATGAGAAACTGGAAACCATAAATGAAAAATTCGATAAAGTGGACGAGAGATTCGATATAGTGAGTGGAAAATTTGACGAAGTTGATGAAAAGTTTGACAAGGTTAACGGAAAGTTTGAAGAAATGGCAGGAATAATTGAACATCATTCCAAGTTCATAGATTCCTTGAAAAGAATGTCAAACAGAACAGATATTCTGGCTTCAACACCCTACAGCACAGCGAAAGCGGAAAATGACGGCGAAGGTAGTAGAATGAAGATCAAGCCTCCAACTTTTGATGGAAAAATACCCTGGTCGACATACCAAAAACAGTTTGAAGCTGCTGCGCTGGCGAACAATTGGAACGACAACGAAAAAGCCACGGCATTAATTATAGCTCTACGAGGAGAGGCACTCAACATTCTACAGACGATCTCGGAGAGTCAACAAGCCTGTTACGAAGTTCTTACATCGAAACTTCAGATGAGATATGGTGATGCTCATTTACAACAAGTATACCATGCACAAATAAAGAACCGAGTGCAGAAAACAGGGGAAAATCTCCAGGAGTTTGAAGCTGATGTGGCGAGATTAGTCAGGCTGGCTTATCCATCTGCTCCAGATAGCTTCCTGGAACAGCTATCAATCCAGACATTCGTGGATGGGATAAAGGATAGTGAAATACAACAAGCCCTGAGACTAGCACGCCCTAGAACCATTGATGATGCCTTAGCCCAGGCTTTGGAAATTGAGGCAGCGAAGCAAGCGTCGCATAGAGGACACCTTCGTGTTAGACAAGTCCAAGAAACAGATCGATCTGTTGAGGAGATTGTCAGAGAAAAAGTCCGCAGAATATTGCTTGCTGGGAAAAAGGATGCTGTGTGCTGGAACTGCAACAAAAGGAGGCATTTCAAGCAAAATCGTCCAGAATTTGAAAGGGCTACAGCTGGGAAAATAAAAGGAGTCGCTGTGGTAGACAATGGCTCGACCAAAACCATTGAGTGTCCCCAGAATTCCAGTCATTGTTCGCGCCTGGAAGAAAAGATCGATATAAGGCGGACCACCATAATCGAAGACGACTGGCTACCTGAAGAAATTCAAAGAGCACAAGAGGAAGATAACGACTTGAAAGTAATCCTGAGTTGGAAGAAGAGCGGTAGACGACCTACTTGGGAAGAAGTATCCAGACTGAGCCAGAATGTAAAGTCGTATTGGGCACAATGGGAAACATTGAAGATTGATGGAGGTCTTCTGAAACGTTGTTGGGAAAATGAAGATGGAACTGAGCAGAGACTTCAGTTGATTGTGCCAAAGAGCCGTGTGACAGACATTCTGACCAGACTACATAATGGAACTTCAGGTGGACATTTCGGGATAACCAAGACGTTGGAAAAAGTCAGGCAGCGATTTTATTGGCTAAATTGTAAGAGGGACGTTAAAGATTGGTGTAGAAGATGCAAGGTTTGTGCTGCTGCTAACGGACCTTATGGTAAAGGAAAAGTACCAATGAGGCAATATAACGTCGGATCCCCCATAGAACGAGTAGCTATCGACATCGCTGGCCCCTTTCCCGAAACAGACCATGGAAACAAGTACATTTTGGTAGCGATGGACTATTTCACGAAATGGGTGGAAGCCTACGGTATTCCTAATCAAGAGGCAAGTACGGTAGCTGATAAATTTGTCAGAGAATTCTTCTGCAGATTTGGAATACCTCTGGAGCTGCATTGTGATCAAGGCCGAAATTTTGAATCTAAGCTATTCCAAGAAGTATGCAGCAAATTGGGGATTCACAAAACAAGGACTACACCTCTTCATCCACAATCAGACGGCATGGTCGAACGAATGAATCGGACCATGGGAAAACATCTGGCCAAAGTAGTTTCTGATCACCAGCGGGATTGGGATGAATATTTACATCTATTCACCATGGCATATAGATCTTCGGTTCAAGAATCTACCAAGGAAACTCCATCCAGTATAATGTTCGGCCGAGAAATAAGACTGCCTTGCGACTTAGAGTTTGGATGTAAGCCTGGAGAAGACGTAGCTGGGGAGGACTACGTTAGTAAATTAAGGAACAAGCTGGATTACATTCATGGCAAGGTGTGCAATCAAATGCAGCAAGCAAGTGACCGAATGAAAATGCGCTACGACATCAAGGCTATTGAAGGTGGATTCACCACTGGGGATCTGGTGTGGCTACATAATCCACAAAGGAAGAAAGGTTTTTCACCAAAGCTGCAGAGACAGTGGGAGGGACCGTATGAAATAATCAAGAGGATAAATGATGTAGTTTACCGGATAAGGAAGCTCCCCAGAGGAAAACCAAAGGTTGTCCATTTCAACCGATTAGCCCCGTACGCGCAGGACGAAGAAGAAGTACGTCTTGTGGAAGCCCCGATGCAAGGTAGCAGCGATTACCAGAAGTTTATGGATTGTTATGGTGAGACACGCGTTGCACGGTTCGGCGTTACACAGGAAGTTCATCAAGATCTCTTTACCGTGTCTAAGGAATACTCTCTCGCTCATTGCGTAGCGGAGGACCTTCGTATGAGCAAAGGAATAGCCAGAGTATTCAGAAATAAATTTGGACGCCAGGAACAACTATTGCGACAGCAGCCAAGAATCGGAAAAGTTTTGAAATTGAAGGCTGAAGGTCGGTTCATTTATTACCTAGTCACCAAGCGACATTCCTATCAGAAGCCAACCTATCAGAATCTATGGACGGCACTGCATAGCTTGAAAGAAGACCTTCAACGCTTTGGAGTTAGGAAATTAGCTGTTCCCAAGCTCGGTTGTGGATTGGACCAGCTGAATTGGCGAGTTGTGCGAAGCATGCTGGAGGTGGTATTTCAGGGAACTGGTATACGGATCCTGGTGTGCAGTTTCAACCCAAAGCAGGCCAGGGAGCCTGGAAAAACTGTGGAGTGCTACTTCCATCAGAATGGCTACTGTAGGAATGGTGATGACTACAAGTTTCGCCACGGTCCTCGGAGAAATTCACTAAATCTGTTCTGGGACAGAACAGGCTTAAGGAGGGGACAGTGTAACCAGTCCGGCCCTTGCGGTCGGACCTTTCGAGAACCAGGGCGGTCGCTTCCTTCTGGAAGAATCGCGAAAGGTTCGCGAAGGTACCTGAATGTTTCCGGCGCCTATATAAGCCCAGCGGAGGAACAGGTAGGCAAGCACAAGTACAAGTACAGTTACAGTGCAAGCGACTAGTGGAAATAAACGAGAGTGGAAATAAATAGTAGTGACATAGTTAGTTTGTGAGTTATAAATGTATTAAGTGTAAATAAATAATTTTAATAAGTTGGACGTTTTAATCAAGCGAAGAAAACGTTACAATATGTTATTCACTTTCAACGGTTTTCTTCAATACATATGTTTTTTCCCAGTAGGAATAAAAAAAGATGATATTATCAGATTTTGAATGTATTGGCTCCATTCTAAAATCAGTTGTTCTCGATCAATTCTAGTGATCAATAGTTTTTCTTTCGTTTGATTTTCTACACTCGATCGATATGCAACGCGAAACACGCAATTTGACCCAAGAGGAATGTGCCCAAGCGGTAGTTCTGCGAGAAGAAGGGTGGACATACACAAGAATTGCAGAAAGGTTTGGAGTTTCCCATACAAGTGTGTCCAGAATGTTGCAGTGATTCAGGGAGACGGGCATGAATGTCCGAAGACCAGGACAGGGTAGACCACGGGTAACAACTGCCATTCAAGAACGTTACTTGAGAGTTTCTTCGTTGAGACAACGGTTTGCAATCGCTCGCCTCCTTCAAATTCAGCTTGAGCAAACTCATGAGGTGCAAATTAGCACTCAGACAATGAGAAATCGCCTCAGAGAATATGTTTTAAGGCCTCGTCACGCGGCAAGAGGTCCAGCTCTTACCCCAGCCCATAGAAGGGCTCGTTTGGATTTTGCGAGAGAGCATATCCATTGGGAAGAGGCCGATTGGGAAAGAGTTCTCTTCACAGATGAGTCTAGATTTTGCCTCTACCATTGTGATCGACGTTCCCCTGTATACAGACGTCCACATGAAAGATATGCTCAGTGCAATTTCCTGAATACCACTGGTTTCAGGGGAGGATCGATTATGGTATGGGGTGGAATATCTTTGACTGCTCGCACAGACCTAGTGGTCGTTAATAATGGAGCTATGAATGCTGATAAGTATATAAGGAACATTCTTGAAGAGCATGTAGTGCCATTTTCCCCATACATTGGTGAAAATTTCATTTTTATGGACGATAATGCCAGATCCCATCGTGCGCGCATCGTTCAGGAGTACCTTGAAGAGGTTGAAGTCTCTCGAATGGAATGGCCAGCAAGAAGTCCAGATCTCAATCCGATTGAGCAGGTTTGGGACAACCTCAATAGAAGGCTGAGAAGTTCAGAAAATCATCCAGCTACTCTTAATGACTTAGGAATCCAACTCAGAGAAATCTGGGAAGGATTAGATCAGAACATTTTAAGATCACTCATTTTGAGTATGAATCGTCATTGCCGAGCTGTAATTAACGCAAGGGGTGGAAATACCAAGTAATAAAGGACTTATCAGCATTTCAGTATTTTGAAAATTGTTCATTTCTCTTCCTTCACATAAGATTCGGTGACATCCTGAATTTTTCTTCCATTTAATGTGTCTTGTTTCGTTCAAAACCTTCCCGAGAGAACATAAAAAATAAGTTATAAAGTCAATGTAGAGTTAACTTTCATTAAAATTGAGATTTTCAGAATGTGCGTTAATTTTTTTGCGCAGTGTATATGTCGAACGACAAGTTTTATATGTATAATATATTTAGGAAAAGTGTAATTTTTCAATTCGTCTTGTTTCTCCTTTTTGTTATTTCGAATTCAAGTTTGATTTTAGGTTCTACCATAATAAGGGTCTATTATTTTGTGTGTTTATTGAATGATTTTTTCTGTATTATAGCTAAAGAACAAAATTTCTGATATATATCGGATATACCATATATCCGATATTATGATATTTATATAAATATCATTATTGCGAACCCTGATATTTGTACGAGTCAAAGAATCACTCTATATATGATAAGATTTGAACCTGAAAAAATTTGGGAACCTATGATACCAATAAATTTTCATACTAGAAACAGCAACACTCACCTCTTTACGCTTGAATCTGTTCATCAACACCTCCATCTCCCTCATCCTCTGCTCCTTGACCTGACTCTGGATCTGTTGCTCGGATATCGTGTTCTTGTTCTTGAACAGCGCTTCCACGGTACTAGCGATACCCATCGACTTGGAAACCGTCGCTTTTGCCGGACTTCCGTGCGGGCTCTTCGTGCAGCCGTTCTTCTCGGCCGTTTTAACCACCTTGGGCGGATTCGCGAAGGTCCTGGACGAAGTTAAGGCCTGCGTCGGTCCTTTGGCACCTTCAGATGTAGACGATGAAGAATCGAACTTCTTCGTGACCGATTTAACGGAAGGTTTCCAAGAATCCTCGGGTTTAGGTTTTTGATCGTCGTTCGATCCCACCTTCCTCAGTTTGACGTTCTCGAAAGTGACCAATTTTTTACCATCGTCGTTTTTTCTGGGCGACCCGGTCGCGGGACTGTTCACGGTCGTTTTATTATTCGCATTCGCCGCCTTGTTATTGCCCTTTTTATCGTTCAGAGGCACGGACATGGCGAAGGGTGCCTTGGGTAACAAAACGTCTCCGCGATTTTTTTCGAAAAGTGCTTTTCTCTCCGAAATGGATAGGCAGGAAGGATCTTGGGTCGGCATTCTCCTGGGCGACCTAGGTTCCTCCGCGGTTCTTGCAACTGCGTTTCTCTGGAAACGCCCGGAAGTTTCAGCGTCGGTCTTTTTGTTCTCCGCGGGTTTATTAGGGGGTTTTTTCTCTTCCTCGTTCTTGTTTACGTTCTTGGTGTAATTGTACACCAATTTTGAATCTTTAGTTTTCCTTTGGAA
Source organism: Coccinella septempunctata (assembly GCF_907165205.1). Lineage (NCBI taxonomy): Eukaryota > Metazoa > Arthropoda > Insecta > Coleoptera > Coccinellidae > Coccinella > Coccinella septempunctata. The sequence continues at coordinate 2,200,740 of NC_058190.1, read as the reverse complement.
TCCCTGAGACTCCTGCGAAAAGAAATGAGGATTTTTCTTGTGAACTTATGCTCGATGCGCCAACTTCATGCAAAAAACTGTTACATGGAGGGAAAATTTACTAAGGCCGTTTGCACCAATCCCCCTTAAAATGAGTACTTAACTAAGCGTAGCTTAAAGTTAATGGACACTTAATTTTATTTCCAGTTGCACGACTGCGGCTCAACAGAATCTTAAGTAAGGGGCCCTTAAGTTTTCATATCTAGTGATATTTCAGTTTTTCATTTTGGTGCAACTTCATTCTAGTCTAATAAAGCCTTTTCATTGGTTGGCTGGTTGCCGATGATCGTTGTCATTTCATTAACCTAACTTTATTGTCCTGTCAGTCAGTGTCAAGTAAACTATACTGCATTCATATGTTATTTAGCAGTCGGTTGGCCATGAAATAATTTTCTCAAGTTTTTGTAACTAGAACGGAGTAAGGTTGGCACTCATTAAATGTCGGTTATGTCATAACGCCGTTGCCACAACTAAGATGTCTAAAAATATGGTGTATGCACTGATTAGATTTTGTTTTTCCCGTTTAGAAAATAAAAGATAAGTTTCGTTTTTTCGATTTGGTCTAATGTCATTCCATTCAAAAATTGACGAGTGCATACACCATGTTTTTAGACATCTTAGCCACAACTAATATCAATTTTTATTACGAAAATGCCGAAAGTGATTGAAAAAAGAGACAGGGTTTCAGAAAGTGCTTTTTAGAATTCAGGTCCGCTCATCCAAATTGTTACACCCCGATATTCTAAAATCCACAATACGTCAGACGGTAGCGAAAATATTCAATATAAGAGAATTTATAAAATGTTTCACCTGAATCTAAACGACTTATATTTCAGCTGAATATTTCTACAATCAGAAAGATTGTGAATGAAGAGGATAACAAAGAATTTCCTTCCATCGGGAAACTCAAAAAAGTGATGGCGTTTGAGAATTTTATGTTTGAGTGAATTGATGCGAAAAGTTTACTACAGGATTTTCGATTAATGTCATCGTAGAATAAGTTCCCGAAAATTGATTTTTCATTTGACTTGTCCTTCACATTGTGAATGTCTTAAGGTACCAATTAATACCTAATTATTATTATTATATCAATGATGAACAACCACAAATACGCGCCAGTTGTCCTGTTGATTGTTTATTCATGTGAAATTTTTGTTCAAAGGTGAAGTTGATCTTGATCTGAAACTTATATTGAAGAAAGATGATTTTTGTTGAAGAATTTAACATTTTTGTAATTATCTGTTAATTCCTTCGGGAGACACCCATTCCCAACCACAGTATCATATGCATTTCATCTTAGAGTTGATATTTTTGAAATCTACAACTGATGTAACGTACTCAAACTTTAGCCAAAGAAGATAACCAACATTAACTCTCCTCAAGCTAGTGCATATTATGATATTATACTGATCTCTTGTATTTTCCATGCAAATAACTGGATTTGGTATGCCTTCAATCAGTTTGTATAAATTTCATTTATGTTCGTCACATATTTTCCGAAGAGATTCGACATTGTAATAAAATACATAATAACAGAAACTTTTACGTAGAACGGGCAACATAGCGTTGATTTAAAACCCAAAAATGTTTTGACAAGCGCCATAACCCCACATTTTCGTACTATACAGAGTGAAATGTGTCAAATTTCCATAGCCAACCGAGTGCTAAAATAAAAGTGAATGGAGTATATTATATTATTATCAGAGACGAGTCTCTATGATTATTATCAAAGAGTGACAACTTTTTATTGCTGAATTAGCATTATTATTGATAATGAAATGGATTGTCAAATAAAAGGTACTTGACGATATTAGAAAAATCACAGCAGTTCTGAAGCCAGTTTATGAGTTCAACAAATCATTTTAGGTTAGAATACCGCCCTTAATAAATACCTAAATGGTCATTACAGGAGCGCTTAAATTTAAGGCTAGCTTTAGCCATTTGAATGACACTTAACAGTTGGTGCAACGTAATTTAAGTTAAGGGTTCATTTTAAGGGACACTTAACACTAAGTGCGTTTGGTGCAAACGGGTCTTATTATCGTAAGAGAAATAACTCACCAAGGAATCCAAAACTGACTTGTCCCACTTGAGCGTTGTTTTGTCAGGCTTGGCAGATGTCTGAAATAAATTTTGGGACATATCTCAATGATAATGTATTGATCAAATATTTTAGAGTAGAAAAATGGGAAACGAAGCGACTGAAGTGATGGGAGCGCCATCTATGTTTCAAATATGTTTTTAGACAGGTCAAAATATTAATTTGAGGGCCACTTGCAGACGCATTTTGATCAAAGATGATTCTCTTAACGCCTTTTGTTTATCAAGCTCGTTCTAGTTGTTGATTATTGAATTTTTTTTCTCTAATTTTTTGATGAAACCCTCTAAATCTAGTTAGAAAATTATTACGTAGATCATATAAAATGGATTTCTAAGGAAAATGGAAATATAAATATTAAAACTGGTAACATGTGACTCGGTCATTCATTGATTTTAATTTTCAGTGCTCCGAAGTGGACTCAATTTTCAGGGCGTAAAGACAATGACTTAAGCAAACACTACTGACTACACCATGTGCAGTGAACATTTTACTGCAAGTCGATTGAGAACTGTTCATCCACGTAAATTGTTGTATGCAGGAAGCATCCCTTTAATGAAGGGACTATTTAGGCGAAATTATGACTTTTATACGTCCATTCAAAGATTCCCAATTGCTACTCTTTCAATTTACTCAGAAATGCAAAGGTTTCATTGATTTCGATTTGGGAATCGAGTGACCGTCACATTTTCATTTGGAAAGTTAAAGTTTTATGGAACCTGCTGTGAGTGTTTTGTTCATTCATTAATCAATTTGTATATTGTGTCATGAAGAGACCGTATCGCAAAAAAATCATGAAAAAAGCATTGAGAATCTATACTGACGGGCTCACATACTGGTGTTGTATAGCCCTGTAAGGTTTTTTTATTGTGGTTCTGAAAATTCTGTAAATAATGTGTGATTAACTGATATGTACAGAGTGACAGTGATATGTACTGGATGGGCAAATTTCGATGTTTTAGCACTACAGCTTTTAAACCAATGGAGACAGACAAAATCTGATACCCCATTCTCGTTCTCTTTTTCTGAGAAACTAACAAGAGTAGTAGTCATTTTTGGTCACCTTCTTTTGTTTTCGAGTTATAAGCGAAAATTGGAAAAATGGCGATTTCAAAATAAATTAAATCTCCGCTAATACTGATGATAGAGCTCTGAAATTAAAACATTATACAGGCACTTTTTAAGTAGAATCCAGTGGCGTGCTTGCCTTTCCAGCAGGATTATTAATTACGAAGCTATGACTCAAAGTTATGTTTTTTTTTAAATGGAAACACTAGATTTCTGTGCAATTTTTTGAAAGCTTAATTTTTACTGATTTCAAAAATATATAACATCATAAGGTTTGTATCAATTTAAATGATAGAAAATGGTCAAAACCTTTTATCTCAATATTTCTATGGTTTCAACTTTTGACGAGCACAGAAGAATAGAGCTTCCTATAACAAGAGCAGTTTCCTTCCGGCAATGTCATTCTTTCTATGCTTCTTACCAATTTTCACAAAATTTGAATCTTGGAGAAATTGAGTAAGAAGCATAGAAATGAAAGGACTAATAGAAGGAGACTATGGTAATCATAAGATGCTACATTTTTCTATTCTCATCAAAAGTAGAAACCATAGAAATATTGAGAGAAAAGGTTTTTGACCATTTTCTACTATTTATATTGATACAAACCATATGATATTATATTTTTTTGAAATCAGTAAAAATTAAGCTTTAAAAAAATTGCACAGAAATCTAGTGTTCCCATTTAAAAAAACATAACTTTGGGTCATAGCGTCGTAATTAAAGATCCTGCTAAAAAGGCAAGCACGCCACTGGATTCTACTTAAAAAAGTGCCTTTATAATGTTTGAATTTCAGTATTAGCGGAAATATATTTATTTCGAAATCGTCATTTTTCAAATATTCACTTATAACTCGAAAACAAAGGAAGGTGGCCAAAAATGACTACAACTATTGTAAGTTTCTCAGAAAAAGAGAACGAGAATAGGGTATCAGATTTTGTCTATCTCCACTGTTTTAAGAGCTGTAGTGCTAAAACATCGAAATTTGCCCACCCTGTACAGGGTCCAGTCCAATTATGTCACGACAAGGATGATTTCAAAGAAAATGCCGAAACAGGTCAATTTTTATTCGTGGGATGACATATTTTGAGCAAAATTGTAAACCGAAATCTCCTCAACGCTAGGTGTAGAAGCTATCACCCCTAAATTCTCAATAGGGAATAGGAGGTGAGATATACTTGAATTGAAAGATCACTTGTCCCTCTACATGAATACTATGGTTTGAAAATTTTTATTGATTCCTTGAAGTAGTTACAGTGAGGTGACACTTTGAAAACTTGCAGGCCAATTATGTCTCGACAAGGATGTTTCCAAAAAAAAAAAAAGCCGGGACAGGTCAATTTTTAATAAGGAAGGGGGACATACTTTGAGCAAAATTGTAAGCCGAAATCTCCTCAATCTTGGGTGCAGGGGTTGTCACCCCTAAATTCTTCATAGGGAATAGAGGGTGAGCTAAACCTCAATTGGAAGACAATATGTCTTTCTACATAATACTATTGTCTTCCAATTGAGGTATAGCTCGCCCTCTTTTCCCTATGAAGAATTTAGGGTTGATAGCCCCTACACCTAGGTTTGAGGAGATTTCGGCATACAATTTTGCTCAAAGTATGTCCCCCTCCTTTTAAAAATAGACCTGTTCCAGATTTTTCTTTGAAAACATCCTTGTCGAGACATAAAAATGGATTTCTCCTCAATTTGGGTTATCACTGCATATGCAAGTTTAAACTGAATAATTATGAGTTTCATTCATGATTTTTTCAAATTCACCGCGGAAACTATTCGAAATCATCCTTCAAATATGGGGTTTTAAAATTTAAATCGCTTTGTGCGAAGTTTACGATTTGGCAACAGCGCCTACTAGAAAATAAAAAGAACAATGTCCGATCAGCTTGTTTATAAAATAACAGCTGTTGATCTACAGGCGCGTACTCACTGGCGAGCCTCAACAGCAACCGGCCATAAAAATCCCATAAAATTTTACGACCTTCCTCGTTCGTCGCAGACTTCATAGACAGCCATCTTTGTCTATCTCATCAAGATAATGCATTTGTTGTCCTTTATTATCAAGGCATATTTTAGTCGATGTTGCCAGCTTGAGCAATTCTCATAAAACGCTTTAAACTTTAAATACCCATTTTTATTTTTCATTTTTGAGTGCTTAAAATATTTTTTTTTGGGAAACGGTTGAAATGGTTATTTCAAAATGTGACGTTTCAAAGATATTTCCTAAAAAATACATCATTTTCGTCAGATGGAGTATTCCCTATTGGCCTGGCAAGTTTTCAAAATGTCACCTCCTGTAACTACTTCGAGGAATCAATAAAAATTTGCAAACCATAGTATTCATGTAGAGGGACAAGTGATCTTTCAATTGAGGGAAATCTCACCCGCTATTCTTATTAAGTATTTAGGGGTGATAGCCCCTACACCTAGGATTGGGGACATTTCGGCTTACAATTCTGCTTAAAATAAGTCTCCATCTCTTAAAAACTTTACCTGTTCCGGCATTTTCTCTGAAAACATCCTTGTCGCGACATAATTGACCTGGCAAGTTTTTAAATTGTCACCCTGTATATGCTATGATTGTATTTTGAATATTGGTTCATATTAATTTCCGATATGAATTGTACAAATTCAACTGGGTTTAAATTCAAAACAACCTATTGCACAGAAATAACACCTTTGACGTATAGCAGCTCAGCATATACTTTTATGTCCTAGTCAAAGCTCTACACAATTTCAAATTTTCGTAAATTTTCGATAAATTGCGAATAAAAATATAGCACATCCGACAGCGTATTTCATTCATTAATATTAATCGATTCCAAACAATGTTCAGATGAAAACTAACATCCTGGTTACAAAACAAAACCATACTTTTAATTTGTCACTCAGGATGTTTGTTTTCTGGACTCAACAAAGACGATATTGAAATTCAATACAAGGAATAGAATTTGAATTTCGCGTCCTTCAACAGAAAACTGTTATTTAACATCGATTGAAATTCAATCTGGGACGACTCTGCATCTTATGAAACTCAATTGAGAAACTACAATTCAGAAAATTTTTCAAGAATTCGTCTGATGAAGGAGTCTGATATAAACTCCGAAAGTTACGAAGTAATCATTTTCCATTTTTCCAGTTCCATTTTTCGTTGATTGTCAGGCAACAATTTTCATCTGATTAGTATAAGAATTTATGCAGCAGCAAATCCATTATTTCTATATTTTTTAATTGATTTTGTTTCAGAGACTGGGAGTGAAAACCCTTAAGAGTTCCAGAAGATTATATTAAACAGTTTTTCTGTATTGACAGTACGTTTTCAGCGCCATCTCATTGTCGAATATGGCAAACGGTGACCAAAATATAATCGGTTTTTAGTACTAGAGATATGAGGGAGTTTCCTATCTCTTTACTATACAATCTTAGGTATTGATAAGGGCAAAACATATTCACGGTGCGACAAAGCCAATTGACGATTTTCGAAGGTCCATAAAAAAATGGTAAAGCCAAGAAAAACGGTTTTATTCATTTGAATCCAACTTCTAAGATAAAAAAAGGTTCCCTATTACAATTACCATCCAGAAGCTGTATTGAAAAATGATCATCACAAGCTCTACTGGGATGGCACGGTTCTCACAGATCGGAAAATAACTCACAATAGACCTGACCTCATATTGCTCAAAAAGGATGAGGACAGAGCACTATTCATCGACGTGGCGATACCAAATAATAACAATCTTCTAGATAGGCACACCGAAAAAATTTTAAAATACAGAGATCTCAAGGTACAAAGCAGGAGACAGTGGAAGTTGAAAGATATCAAGACCATCCGGGAAAGGGCTCCAACAGAGCTTAATCCCTTTGGTATCTGAGATATCTGGGATAAGTGAATGTTCCTCTGGAGAGGAGTGTGAAAGCCACAATGCTAAAGTCATAATGGTGAAAACAAAATCGTGGTTAAGTATCAGACAAATGGTCCAGTCCCTTTAAATTCGGGGATCGTTGTTGAAAACAGGTACAAAATTACGCGTTCATCCATTATTTTTATGATTTCAACATTCACCTCAACAATCGTCTAAACTGCCGAGTTGGAGGGAGGAATTTCAAAAAAGTGTACTAAATAAATACTTTCTTCATGAAAATACAATATATGTCACTTAAATTCATTATAGTATTAATAATAACTTAAAGATCACCATGAAATCTATCGTATTCCATTTGGAATTCCGTAAAAAACCTCTCTTCAGAACAAATCATCGAATTCATCACTCAGACATTTTTTTAAACAGAATCTGAACAGAAATGAAGGAAAAGACTTGGCATGTTTGAAAATTCTAACAAAGAAATTATCAAAACGTTATTACACAAATAAAATCAGGAGAAATACTAAATGTTACATTTAAATTCAGACAAAGAAGTGATTTGCTTATTTACCTTAATTTCATCCTCCCAGCGATTCATCTCTTCTGCCAAATTCGCCAAACCCCTGAGAAGTTTACCCCCGTGTTTATTTGTCACTGGCGTTTCGTCAGATTTATCTTCAGACATGAATTTTTCTTCTGTTCTGTGTATTGGCGATGACAACTCAGCATCCTCACCACCTTCAAAATTTAATTATACAAGTTCTTGTACTGTACTGACTAAAATCCAATGAAGTAAAATCCGCATATCTTGGAGACTATGCAGGATCTTCTATTTGTAGTACAGGAAAATATTGATCAAAATGTCCAAAACATAGTGGTCTTCCACGCTATGCAGCCCTTGGAACATGTAGCAAAATTTGCCCAGGAAATTGATTGAAAAGCCTCCAAGATCTCCGGATTTAAATCCATTAGACTCTCACTAGAGCGGTCATTCCATAAGTATAAAACTGAAACTACTAAAAAAAGCCTTGCCAACAAATATTGATATAATCAACTGAATGACATGTAAGAATGCTCAGGTATTTATTCCTTTAAATTCAATTATTGAAGCTTCTAAAATAGCTGATTTTATTTATAAAATCTAACCAACCGTTTACGGTTGGACATAAATGCCATGTGATTTCAACATATTGAAACTAGTTTCATAATTTACTTCTGATATAACTTGTTGATTTGATACAAGTAACAAATTGAACAAGTCAGTAAAGCCTATAGATCATGAACAAACTGAAAACATATTCAATTCACTTAACACCCATTATGGTAGAAAAATTCAAGTGTCGTTCACTTTCAACTAATTTGGATACTGAAACCACCAACTAAACCCTACCTGCATAAAGTTTGCCAAGTCTATTCAATCTGTCTTTGACATCTTTTCGAAGACCAGCACCATTAGTTTTCTGTTCTTCGGTATCTGAAGGATCTTCAAATTCTACTTCTACCCTAACATCATCAGAAGAAGTAACTTTAATTTCCATATTTAGATTTTCCTTTTGGAAACAGAGGGTTTTAGTTTTTTGAGGACTATTCCTCTGAACACTTCGCCTACATTTTTCAGCAGTGGGGGATTTCTCTATCTTGAGTTCAGGGATAACGTTCTTCTCACTTAATACCCTGGATTGTGGCACTTCTGTTTCAATTTCTTTATTATTTTCATTCTCGGTGGCTAGTAGATTAGCGCGATGCCTTGCTCGCGACAAAATATTCTTAAAAACAAATAGTAAGTAATGTGAGAATAACAATGTAAATAGTGGCTCACCTCTGTGAATGAATCCATGTGAAGGATTATTATATATTATATATAAATATAAATTTTTGTTCGTTATGAAACTTTAAAACACTTCTTGAAAGCCAATTGTAGATAAATACCGTCTTTGTATTAAAATACAACGTTTTCTTTTTTCACTGGCCGTTTCAACTTACATCAAATTTGAAATGACGGTTACAAGATATTTGTGTATGTGATGGCGCTGCAGGCGCTGCGTCCACAATGCTTGTTTTCTTCCATTAATCTATCTGTGGATACATCATCTTCAAATTCTAATTTGCTCAAAATTAATATATTTCAATGATTAAAATACATGTAGGATCCGGTGCAAATCAAAACAATATTGGTAATTTCATGTCATTAAACACTTGTGCAGAGGTAATTATAATGTAATGATACTTACCTCTCTGGTAATGACTTTCGGAGTTGTTGACAATAAAGAGGTGTTAATTTCTGTGCACCTTTCACAGTTGAATTTTGAATTTGAATCATGCTGTCTTGAAATTCTAGATTTAACCACGTTTTCTTGGAATTTATAGTAATTTCTAGGACTAGAATCTCAAAATTGTAGAAAATAATTGAATTCATGGCGAAGTGTTTGCATACAGATTATTATTATTTATCGAATAATTGTATAAATTTTCATATGAATAAAACATGGGGGGTTTTAGTTTTTGGGGACTATTACTCTGAATACCTTGCCTTTATTTTTCAACAGTGAGGTTTTTTCTGTCCTGCGCTTTGGTTCAGGGATAAGTTATAAATAATCGCATATCTTATACGCTTGTATAATATTATATATTATGAGGTTTTTAAGTATTTATTCAGTTGATAACCAACATTTTCGAATTATATAAGGTTGATATCGTTGACTGAAGTATCAACGGTATTTTGAAGTATTCTTATTGATCATGTCGGGCTGCAAGTTGTTTCTTGGAAAAATCAGGAGAGGAAGTTATGCTCTTATCGGAAATTCTTAATTGATGCAAATAAAAATGAGCTAGTTAAATTCGAAGAAATTATTTAGTCATCCAAGAGAAAACAGCCCTCTATCTAATCTGCAAATGATGTTATCGTTAATTGTTCAATTATACCATATATAATAAGTACATACCTACCTACAGGTATAGTTTCAGGAATTTTTTTACATATGACTTTTAATAATAAAATTTATCGAAGATTTCAATTGATTTATTCCCTATATAGTATATTTATTTTAGTTTGCGCCATAAGGTCAGGAGTCATTTGGAAAACATTGTTGTTATGCAGATTGTTGAATTTGTCGATTACATTTTAATTTTCACGAAAATTCGTGTGCGACATCTCTGATGGAGAAAATGCAGATATGCAGGATTCTACACCTTTTTAAGAATGTAAAAATATGAGATATGGGTGAGGCATTTTGAAACATGACTTTGAAATGTTTCAAATGTTTGAATGGGACATCGCTTCGCATCGGTGGAATTTCAAGGGACTGACAATTCGGACGTGACACAAAGTCACCGCGCGGTCCTTTGAAAATGTAAAAAAAGTCCTACTGACACGAGTGTGTCAGATTTTCATACGGGTAGTTAATCTCGGTGTTGCAGACGTGTTGACCCATTAACCTGACACTTAACAGGGGGGGTTTTCTTTATCTGGCAGTTTCAAGAATTTTCTTGAAACATCCCCGTTCCTGTAACTCTAATCGTTACTGTATTCATAATGAAAGTTGTAGATAATAAAATCCTTCACAACTTTTGCCTGAAGCAATTTTACATACTCTCAACCGTTTCCGAGTTAGAGGGCGATAAGGGCGAGGAGCTTAGCCACACATGCGAAAGCTCAAGGTCAATGTAGAAACCTAGTCTAATGTACATTCATCGCCATTTATCTCGAAAACGTTCAAGCGTAGAAAAATTGCTTCGGACGAAATTTGTAGACAATGTTATGCTCTACAAATTTTATAATAAATGCGAAAAGAATTTGAAGCCCAGGAGAGGAGATAATTAAAAAAAAAAACATTTTTTGTGACTCTTATGGCGAATTTTAATTGTTTCGGCTTGCTGAAACTGTCAGATTATATTTTTTCCGCTATTCTTGAGTCCTTAGCTTCAAAATAAGAAGAAATTCCACGTCCCACACATTTTCGTCAAGCTTAAATTGTCAGATTAAGAGACTATATACAGCTCCAAGCTCCAATATTTGGTACAGATACTCTACAGGGTCCAAGGTATCTCCCCTGATCTGACACGCTCGAGTAAATCTCGAATTTCCCTCTTGGGCTCACCAACTATTACAAAACATTCTATAGTGATGTAACGGAAATTTTATATTTGAAATTCTGTTCTGAAGGTGTTTGATGATATGAACTAAATATATAATTATTTATAATAGGGAATACTCCTTTTGTGACGAAAATGATGTATTTTTTATCAAATATCTTTGAAACGTCACATTTTGAAATAACCATTTCAACCGTTCCCCAAAAAAAAAATTATTTCAAGTACTTAAAAATGAAAAAAAAAAAAAGTATTTAAAATGTAAAGCGTTTCGTTTCTATTGCACAAGTTGGCAACATCGACTGAAATATGCGCAGATAATAAAGGACAACAAATACACGTATATCCAGGTGAGATAGACAAAGATGGCTGTCCATGAAGTCTGCGACGAACGAAGAAGGTCGTAAATTTTTATGGGATTTTTATGGCCGGTTGCTGTTGAGGCCCGCCATTGAGTACGCGCCTTATGATGGCTGTAAATAAACAGCCCTTATTTTAGAAACAATCCATTTTCTAGTAGGCGCTGTTGCCAAATCGTAAACTAGAAACGAAGCGATTTAAATTTTAAAGCCCCATACATATTTGAAGAATGATTTTGAACAGTTTGCGCAAATTCATGAATGGAACTCATAATTATTCAGTTTCAACTTGCATATGCTGTGATAACCCAAATTGGGGAAAATTCTCCATTCTAATATAAGATGTTTTGTTGAAAGGAAACTTCTTTGAAACTTATAAATCTCGAATTCGATGCAATCATTCCTTGTTGAAGAATTTTTGAGTGAACCTATATTTTTCGAAAACTCTCGAAAGCCAACTTGCTCCAATCAACATGGGGTGTTCAGCAATACCAACAATAAATCTGATATCTGCGGTAATTGACTGTGAAGTTCCATGTAGTCAGGTGAATCACATAACCTACAAAAAGATGACTGAAAGCAGTCAGGTCAGTAAAAATAACAGAAACAAGCATTCTTTAGTTTCTTCTTTATCAAAAACTTATACATATATTGTCCAAGGACTTTCTCACATAATTATATATACAAAAAATCATAATGACATAGAAGCTGGAAACAAATGAGTATTATTGAATATAAATATCTATTCTATAAATAAATTGATATGAACAGTTACTTGAATCATATTTTTGAAGATATGTACAAGAAAATAAGACAAATTTTCTGCAACTGTCGAAAATAACTAATACTGGGATATAACTTGATATATCCATAAAAATTTCAATAATATGAGCAAAAATTTTATCTCCTACGGGCAGACAAGAAAATTGTGTTACGATACAATTATAATTGATAAGATGCCATGATCTGTGAAGAAATGCCTGTTCAGAAATATCAATATTAAAACAGATAAAAATAGAAACGACTATTGTTATCAAATTAAAGTAGAGAGCTAAATCACATTATATGGAAATACAGTGTGTTCTACTATACACTGAACAAACTTATATATCGTGTAGATGAGCTCCAGAGAAACGTTTTTGCCCTTTTGATACGCCGATTTTGATTTTTTTTCTGAATTGCATACCAAATTTAGCACAAAAGTACCAAGATGGGACCAGAAACTATTATTTCAAAATTCAAACACACTCGACAAAACATTGCTGAAAAATGACTTCAAACACCCTGTATCTCGTTTATGCTCGAAAACTATATCAGTTTGTGCAGTTTGAAGTGAAACACCCTGTATATCGAATAACTTTCAACCCATCGGAGGTTATAAATTAATATTAGTTACCAGCTTTTGATCGTTGTTAACAGAAAGATATTTTTAGTTTTAACTATTACTGGTTTTCGTACATGGAAAAATGTTTCACGTAATTTTTTGTTGAAGGGGTTTGTACCAGTCCTAGATAGAATTCCGTTGGAGTTCAATAGTGGAATAACTTCACAATATCAACAAGTTCAACAAAAAATTCAATTATTCCAATAATTGAATCTAAAAATTCATTGAAAACCCTAATGAATTATAACGAAGACCTTACAATTTATCTTCATTGAAGATTGCATCAGTATTGAAACAAAATAATCAATTAATTAATCCTTCTATCGAGTGCGATGACTTCAAATTACGAGTCATAAACAATTCGTACCAATTGAAAATTCGCGATAATCTTTTTTGTTTAATATCTCATTTGTTTTTCGATAGGTGAAATTATAAAACTTAAATCTATAACTAAATTCTGTTTTTAGTAACAATTTTAACCTAATTGTACTTTTATTGCACTTATGGCATTCTAGAATGAAAAAAAAATCATACATTTGGCACAAAGTCGATCAAAGTTCACTTTCAAGTAGTTTCTTTCCTATTTTAACAGCTGTACAGGGTGGGCAAGATTCGATGGGATTGAATGGCAGCTCTGTAACTGTGAGGGCTAGGGAAAAATGGATGGCACGTTTCCGAACTCGATTTTCAAAAGATTCTTATTGGCCAAAACCGCATCTTCGTTTGTTTTCAAGTTATAAGTGAAATCTTACTTTTCGGCTCTCCGTACTGGGTCCCGATTCTCGAATGTGTAGGAATTAGATCCTATAGGAACATGATCCCATGCTTTCAGTTCCCATGGGAAATCATAATTTGACGTGATACCTATTCTCGAATTCGATGGAATAGTTTTTCCTATAGGATTGACAGAGTGAGGTTTGTCGATGATAGTGTCTTGTCCTTTAACGAATACTAGTGTATTCGTTAAAGTATTCTCATTAGTATGAGAAAGATGTAAATTATGTTGGTAATATGTAACATATTCTGTGGTATGTAGTTCTGAGGTTATATTATTTTGACATTGAACTCAATGAATGAAAACTTCATGACTTCAATATTGTGTTCGAAGTGTTTTGATATATTTTTATTACTACCTGTTCATAATACATAAGACAGCGAAGAAAGATGGATAGAAACGGAAATAAAAGAGATCGAAGAGGGGCCAATATCAGTAAGGAGTAGAAAAAACTTCTTATTGAAATAATGGAGGGGTCTGAGGACTTGAGAGACTTAGGTCATTGGCGAAGAAAAGGCATATACCAAATAATTATATATGTACATATATTATTAAGTCAGCATTAAGTTTTCAGATTAGTTTGTTGAAAAGTTTCTTGTTGAGTTTAATTATTTATTATTCAGATTCTTGTTTTATTGTCACATAGCCTGTTCGTTAATTGTTGTATAATAATTTCGTTTACAATGATAATATACGCTGAATTTTCTCTACTGTTTGTTTTGTTCTCAAACATATAAAAGAATATTTCATGATAAGGGGTAAATAATCATAAAATGTGATAAAAAGAATATGTTCGATATAAAACTGTAACATCCAAATTCAGGGGAAATATTTCCGAAATGGTCGTTACAGTGGGATGATTACTTTTCCTCACGTCACATTTTGGAGTAGAAAGTGTCTCTGAATATTTTCTGTTGTCGACGTTTGTGAAGAAAATATTTCGAAAATGTTTGGTGATTGTTATGATAATCAGTTATTGTGACGGAGTTTGCAACGCAGCTCGTTCCATGTGTAGATGGCGACCAGCCAGGCACATTTCAAAAAATTCAATGAATGAATATGTTCCTAATCTTGAATTCCGAAAAATATTGATTCGCGAAACTGTCGAAATGAGAACATAAACGTCAAACGACCCTGTAACGTCAAATTTTCCCACTGGAAACAGCTCATTCCCATAGAAAAAACCATAGGAAGCAATTCCTCTGAAATGTAGAGGAATATGATCCCATACTTCAGTTCGAGAATACAGAATTTGAAAATTCCATGGGAAATGTCATTTTTTTCCTATAGGATTGCATTCCTACACATTCGAGAATCGGGCCCCTGGTGCCTTTATTTCGTAAAGTATCAGTGATATCGAAAAAACAAATATTACATATTACAGACACTTTTCATGTAGAATGCAGTGGCGTAGTCAAAGATTTTTTCAGTACGCCACTTCAGTGATATAGTGGTAACTTTCATTTTTTTTAAGATAATGGGCGTAGTCAAAGATTTTTTCAGTACGCCACTTCAGTGATATAGTGGTAACTTTCATTTTTTTTAAGATAAACACTATGTTATTTTTACATGTTCCAGTCCCATATGTTAATAATATAAAATATTATTAATTAATATTATTATAATATAAGACGTATCTCTAATTGTTCATCTAATAAAAAACTCAAAAACTAGTTCGGTCTAGTTGGCAGGTCATTTTATTGATAATATGATAATGAACTTTATGCTCCTAAATTGTGTCAGGTTATTAAATGACACAGGCTTTGCCTTCAGTGGATTTCCTTAGGTTTATTATTCAGATGTTAAAATTGTAACAACCTTGTAGATTTCAAAGAATAAACCACTTTATCATTACTAATATGAGAGATTTTGAAGATAACTTTCATTCCGGATATTTCAAAGGATGAAAAATTTTCCAATATGGAATGAACCACTTTCAGGAAATTGTGTAAACCTGGATTCGACTGAATATGAAACCTTTTCAAATACCTTCACAGATAAGGCTGTGTCACTACTAGTAGACGTAAATTGGTAAATATGAAATAGTCAACGAAATTCTCATAATTTCCTCGATTCCTGAGCATCTACTAGAATATCCAGAATGAATGATCTCCAAAATCTCTCATAACCAGATACAACATTAGAGCATAAAGTTCTGATCATATCAAATCAATTTTCATGACTACCCGACATAGGACAAAAAAGTTTGAGTCGTCTATGTCATATCAGGGCCTCGCCTTGTACAACCACGTGCCTAGTAAATACAGGGTGTCCCAAAACTAGTGAATCAAACGTCACACCATGATAGAGTAGACCAAATATTATCGAATGACACCAACATTAGTTCAACGAAAATGTACCGTTTCCAAAAGAATCAGAATTTTAATAAAATACTTAAAGTTGCCGATTTTTGAACTATTTTTCTTAATCACAGGGCCAGTTTGTGAAAAAGGATATCGATTTTAAATTATATTGAACAAAGATTATCATTTTATCTCCCCTAATTGAAATTATTTTAAGTAGTTAATCGATAACCTAAGTAAATGTAAATTAGAACAATTATTATTTCTACATGATTTTTATTACTCAGAATAAACCCCCTCTATAGGGTTGATAATATGGGAGAAAAACGCTATACTTTATCACAAATTGGCCTTGTGATTGAAAAGATAGTTGGAAAATCGGCAACTTTAGGTTAGGTTTTTTCAGAAACGGTACATTTTCGCTCAACTAATGTTGGTGTCATTCGATAGTATTTGATCCTCTCTATAGTGGTGTGACGTTTGATTCAATAGTTTTGGGACACCCTGTATAAAGTTCTGATCCTCAGAGTTTTTAAAGACCGAATAAAAGAACTTCTCCTAAGAAAAGCTTACTATAGTGATGCGGAGTATTTGAGTGACAGCAATCTTTGATTGTATCATCTTTTTTTTGTTGTATGATGGATCTATTGTCTATTTTTATATTAATGTTTACAAGTCATTTTATGATTGCTGATGCGATGTTTGTTATTGTGTCTTTTATATGCGTGTACGTCAATATTGTTATATTGACTTTTTATCAAATTTTTTGACCTGTCCTATACTTCCCATGTCTTCTGAATGGACCAATGAAGATTTATTTATTTATTTATATTTATTATCAATGAAAATGACCTGTCAACGAGACCAATCTAGTTTTTGAGTTTTTTATTGGAAGAACAATCAGAGACACGACGTATGTTATATATTCTGAATCAGAAAAAAATATGGAACTGGAATATGTAAAAATAACACAGGGTTTAAATTTAAAAAAATAAAAGTTACCACTATATTACTGAAGTGGCGGAGTGAAAAAAATCTTTGACTATGCCACTGCATTTCTACATGAAAAAGTGTCTGTAGAATGTAACATTTGCTTTTCGATATCACTGACACTTGACGAAATAGAGGCACCAATACGAAGAGCCGTAAAATGAGTTTTCACTTATAACTTGAAAACAAAAGAAGATAAAGCGATGCGGTTTTGGCCATTAAGAATCTATTGAAAATCGAGGTCGGAAACGTGCCATCCATTTTTCCCTAGCTCTCACGGTAACAGAGCTATACCATTCAATCCCATCGAATTTTGCCCACCCTGTACATACATTCCGGCCATCCATTATGATGCAAAAATTTACAGGAAAAATCTCACTCGATTCCCCAGTCTAATGGAAATTGAGTTAAAGACCCTGTATGTCGAATGAAAATCATCAATTTTCAACACCTACACAAATATCATTTATCCGCTTGCAATCTTCAGTTAAAGTTCCAATCGATCTGTAAATTTAACTTTTCTCTCATAAAGCCCTCAACCTTGATCAGAAAATCCTTCGAAACCTTTCGTTTTAAATATCTCGCGAAAAAAAAAGGAAAACCTTGATCTGAACCCAAGAGTGAATCGATAATGAAAAAATTTCCTTTGAGATATGTACAAAGAGGTAAACGAAAAAATTAAATACGAAATCAATCAATATCTAGGAGATATGTTTGAAAATATGACGTATTGATATGACTGAAAATTTGAGCTTATTGATTGATAAGAATGTCGATGAATTGGAAAAGAGAAATTTTTAAATGAAATAAAAAAAAAGAAATATTATGAAATAAATACCTACTCATAAATATTTGTTGAGGATCCAACGTCTTTCTTCATCCAAAATTCTGATGGAAAACTACTTGAAAACGAACAATGCCAGCGAATTTCACATTGAACCATGTCATAACGTTCTTCCTCCAGGATAAAGCTCAAAAGAACCGCCATAAAATGACATGAATCAATCTTAAATTAAAATTTCCCATACTTAACACTGAAATTGCAGGAAATTAAAAAAATGATGAAGGGACATCGATTATGTTACCAACATAAAATAAATCCAACTGAATTACATTAAATTAAGTTAGATAAATGATAAGTCTGCTTGCGAAATATAGTAAAAGTCGATTCATTCACGTACTCATAATCTTCAATGAGTAAAATACTCCCCGAATGTTCCTCCAGGCGATTACTGAACTCGAATGACAAATAAAAGTATAATTTCGCTCGGAAATCTTCTATCCGTCTATTATTATTGTCTCTTAAAACTCGAGATCGAGTTAGTCGACAGCATCAAACACATATCTCCACGTCGTCTAAATTGATCAGGTTCTCGCCGCTGCCTAATTTCAACAACGTCTTTTTGATGCGTAGAGCTGGAAGTCTCACGTTTGGATTCTGGTGCCAGCATTCTCTCATCACTTTCACCATGCCGTTCAAGATCTGAAAAATAAAATATGGCGGATTTAAACGCGCGAATATTACAGGTATTCTGTCCTCGTCCCAATACACACGGTCTTTATACAGGGTTGGGCATAAATCTGGAATGAAATTAATATTTCTTCAATCAATATCTCAAACTGAATACGCTGAAACCCGTTAATTAGCCCTATTTATTATGGTTATTTTACATATTGCCATAGGAAAAAATCCAAACGATTGAGGTCTGGTGATCTTGCTGGCCAGGCAATATAGGACTCAACAGTTAGTGATTATTTCACTTTTATGATGATTTTGCCTTGAGGATGTAAGGTAACATATCTACATACATTTATTTTGACTTACTTGAAATAACGAAGTTGTTTTTTTCCACCCTTAGTACAACAGATATGAAAAAAAATTAATATAGAGCCGTGTTCCAAGTGGAAAACTGCCTGTAGAAAGTTTTTATCGTTTTTAGATATTTTCGAAAATAATGAAGTTATGGCGCATTTTCGAAATCGACAAAATATCAAACAAAAATATCCACAAGGATCAGTTTTAACACCTCTTCTTTTCAATTTATATCTGTGTGAAATCCCTACTACTTCTTCTGAAAAATTTATATACATGGTGATTCATAACCATTGGGACATAAGCTAAGGGCAGATTGTTTGGACCAAAATATGGCGATAGGACCAAATATACCTCAATAAAATATTGCTGTGGTAAAAGATAGAGGGCGTTAAAGTTGATTTTTTTTTCGTTTTTTTTGCTAATAATTTCACTGTATATTTTTTCATCCGTTTTTAAGAAGAACATAATTTAACAGTTCAGAGCATCGGAAGGGGATTTGAAGTAATGATTTATTTATTTTATTTATTTATTTCGACGATAAGGCATAATTAAAAACAATGTAACATAAAAAGAATAAACTTGAATTAAATGTTCTACGTGGCCTCCTCCTATGCGTTTTCTAATTCTTTTGATAAAGCACTTTCGAACTTCGAAGAAAATATTATTCTGTGCCCTTATAAAAAATTCAAATTTAACGCTCTCTATCTTTTTCCACAGCAATATTTTATTGAGGTATATGGTCCTATCGCCATATTTTGGTCCAAACAATCTGCCCTTTGCCTATGTCCCAATAGTTATGAATCAACCTGTCTATGCTAATGATATCGCCCTCGCATTCCGTCATTCTGATTTCAAATGAATAGAGAATAATCTATGATAATCTATACTTCATTCAACTTTATTTTAGCAGTCGGTTGGCCATGGAAATTTGACACATTTCACTCTGTATAGTATGAAAATGTGGGGTTATGACGCTTGTCAAAACATTTTTGGGTTTTAAATCAACGCTATGTTGCCCGTTCTACGTAAAAGTTTCTGTTATTACGTATTTTATCACAATGTCGAATCTCTTCGGAAAATATGTGACATAATTGAAGTTTATACAAACTGATTGAAGGCATACCAAATCCAGTTATTTGCATGGAAAATATAAGAGATCAGTATTATATCATAATATGCACTAGCTTGAGGAGGGTTAATGTTCGTTATCTTCTTTGGCTTACATCATTTGTAGATTTCAAAAATATTAACTCGTAGATGAAATGCATATGATGCAGTGGTTGGGAATGGGCATCTCTCGAAGGAATTAACAGATAATTACAAGAATGTTAAATTCTTCAACAAAAATCTTGCATCAATATGAGTACAAGGAATTAAAGGAAGTTTCAAGTCAAGATGAATTTCACCTTTGAACAGAAATTTCACATGAATAAACAATTAACAGGACAACAGACGCGTATTTGTGGCTGTTCATCTTAATACATTGATATAATAATGATAATTAGGTATTTATTGGTACCTTAAGACATTTACAATGTATAGGACAAGTCAAACGAAAAATAGAAAAATCCATTTTAGGAAACTTATTCTCCGCTGACATTTATCGAAAATCCTGTAGTAAACTTTTCGCATTAATTCACTCAAACATAAAATTCTCAAATGCCACCACTTTTTTGGGTCCCCCAATAGAAGGAAATTCATTGTCATCCTCTTCATTCACAATCTTTCTGATTGTGGAAATATCCAGCTGAAATATAAGTCGTTTAGATTCAGATGAAACGTTATATAAATTCTCTTCCATAGAATATGTCCGCTACCGTCTGACGTATTGTGGATTTTAGAATATCAGGGTAAAACTATTTGAATGAGCGGACCTGATGAATTCTAAATAGCATTTCCTGAAACCCTGTCTCTTTTTTCAGTCATTTTCGGCATTTTCGTAATAAAAATTGATATTAGTTGTGGCAACGGCGTTATGACCAACCCCTTCCAACTTCTATAGGCAGAAATGCAACCGCTTTAGTTCGCCCTTCAACCGGTGCGATTACTTTGGGGCGCTAGCGTCGAGTCGTGTTACTATAGAAATCAAAAATAATATCTTTGATAGAAATCCTACATAGATTTTCAATCTATGAAATACTGTTCTGATGACAGATTTATTTTGGCGAAGTTTTTCCAAGAAATGTTCTTATTTTTTCAATAATTTGTTTGACTAGTGGGAATCATATACGTTCTTCTAGTTCCGTTTCTTGCTTTACTGGTAAGTGATTGGTTTTTTGATAATTATGTTTGTGTAATCATGAAGCTTGGAATTTGTCTGCTCACCGTTGGCTTGAGAAAGTATAAGTTCTTCAAAGAAAAATTGTATTTTAACACGTTTAAAGTTGACTTGGTTTAAGGCCAGCTGTTCGATGAGACCGCTGTCGCCAAAATCACTCCAACTCAATTGTGGCTATTCTTTAGATCTCATAACAGGCCGCTTGGCCACAAGGAGTGCTTTTTGTGTTGTCCAAAAAGGTGGAAAATATGATTCTATATCATATTGGTTCAAAAAATAATACCATTGAGTTTGAATACGACCGAGTTGAATACCCAAAGTTCATACAAAACCCTTTTAAAATCCTACTAATTTGAGATGAAGTACAATTTTGCAACTGAGTACCTACTTATTTATGGATGTATTTTCAGTATTTGAAAACTCAACATTCCTTCAACAAATTTTTCTCGAAAATGGTTTACCAGAAGAAACAGAGAGTTTACCGAAGAGAAGACTTCGAATATCCAGTCAACAGAAGCAATTACAAGATTACCTATAATTCATTGCTGGTTTACTGTAATAGTTATGTCGTTATATTCCTAACCAATATCATTTTCTGCAGAACAACTTCTTAGAGATATGGTTTAAGGGTTAATAAAAATTCCGCTCTTTCCTAAACTGCTCTTATTTTATTTTCCAATAATTTGTACTTGAATACTTTTACAACACCCCCTGCAATGCAGTCGTTTTATTAGATGGTACCTTTTTAGTTCCATGGTGGGTAATTTCAGTCTTCAATTTTAATTGTTTCTGTACCTACAATTCAATAGTTGAAAAAAAAAACACGATTCATTTTTCAATCAACAAATTTGTCATCGATTTATCTGTACCTAATGTAGTATCTTTAGTTTTGTTGCAAATGAATGAAATAGTTTAATTTGTGAATTACAAGTAAGACGACGCAAAGTCTACTGGGGTTCAAAATTTCAAATCGAATGAATAGGTTTTGGCCCGCCACCTACGACCGATGCCGCAGAGCATTAGTTCCGATTTCCGTCGGTGCGATTTTGGAGCAGCGCTGTTGTAGTGCCTAGAAATCATAGATTACAAACAGTGTCAATAAATTTAGTACGGGAGTCGGACTTCTTTTCTTTTGGTATTTCTATGGTTATGACATTAACGACATTTCATGAGTGCCAACCTAACTTCGTTCTAGTTACAAAAACTTGAGAAAATTATTTCATGGCCAACCGGCTGCTAAAATAAATTTGAATGAAGTAGGTATATCTACAGATTCAGAACATTTGAGAAACTACTTTATCGAGTGGCGTTTGCGTCCTAACCCAAATAACACCGAGGTTTCGTGTTTCCATTGGAATAATCATCAAAAATATAGAAAGTTGAGCGTAGTTTTCGGTAATTCTTTTTTGGAACATAACTTCAATACGAAATATCTAGGAGTTAAGCTGGATTCCTCGCTAAATTTCGAAGCGCATTTGGAAAATTTGCGCCTGAAGTTAAAAACTAGGAATAATATCCTGCATAAACTCGCTGGTCCTTCATGGGGTGCTGATGCAGCTACTCTTCGAACGACAGCCCTAGCTTTGGTTTTTTCGGCTGCAGAATATTGTTGCCCCGTTTGGATTAATACTGCTCATGTGCAAAAAATTGATGCATAGATGAATCTTGCTATGAGAATTATTACTGGAACTATCTGAACTACACCTATTCAATGGTTAACAGCTCTTTCAAATATTGCACAGCCCCATATTCGTACACAGACTGCGTTTATAAATTCTTGGAATAAATTCCACTCCTTTTCCGACTCATTTCCAATTCTGTCCTATATTCCATAAAATACGATTCCTAGATTGAAATAGCGTAAACCCTAAATGGTTCAACTCCTTCCTCAATTAGAATATAAGGGACAAAGACCTTTGGCAGTCTGAATGGAATAGGTGCATTATTTTCAACAAAGAATTAGTAACTGATCCCTCGAATAGAGTTCCTGGTTTTGATCTTCCCAGGAAAATGTGGTGTATTCCAAATCGTATAAGAACAGGTCACGGACGTTGCAATAGTATGCTTTTCCGGTGGAATTCAGAGTTGAAAGCCCTAGTTGTGAATGCGGGGAACCAGAAGAAACCATAAATCATCTTGTTAATCCTTGTTCCATATATAAATTTCAGAATGGTTTTAGGGCTTTTCATGCAGTTTCCGAACCTTTTTTGGAATTGGATTGTGAATTTCAGGTCATTCTGTCATATAGAATATAATTCATTATGTTATGTATTGAATGTATGTATTCGTTATCCGAGAAACACCACATGTTCCAATGATGGTAATGTTCAATGAGACGGAGTCAGGCCCATCAGTTGTATGCCAAAGATTATAGAGTAGAAAGATGGGAAACGAGGCGACTAAAGCGATTTGAGCGCCATCTGTGTGTCACGCGTGTTTTTTGAGCCATATTTTCGCGATTAAGACGCGTGAAGCGTCTTTAAGCGGTGCTATTCGAGCGAATAAGTCATGACGTCAGTCTTTAAGACGCTTTAAGCGGAACCTGGCGGTCTGTGGAGAGCGCCTGTGTCATAGAGTCATCTTGTCTCTGGCCTGTGTCGTCTTAAGCACAGAACTTCTTAAGCGGAAAGAGGTAATATAAAGAAGAAGGGAGAATATGTTGTTTATATCGAATTTGATTTGAATTCCTACTAGGGAAGAGTGCTTTTATTGCCAATAATGCAGTTTCTGCATTATCATTTAGAATAAATAAATATTTTTCAAATAATAGCCAAAGAACAGAAATTGAAAAATTCACAATTCGATTTGCTGTCTAATGACAACGACAGATGACTCAACCATCAGCGATATTCTGTTTTTGCGACAACAAAATTAATGACGTCACGCTTAAAGACGCTTTAAGACATCGATTAAGACGCTTAATCGTGTTACTAAGACTGGTTAAAATATTAATTTGAGTGCCATTTGCAGAAATAAATGACATTTTTTCAAAATTTCAGATGTCAATTTTGATCAAAGAGGTTTTGAATGTTTTGATTCTCATTCCGCTTTTTGTTTATCTGGCTCGTTCTAGTTGCTGATTTTTGAAGTTTTTTGTCTTATTTCTTGGTGAAAACATCAAAATATTGTTCGAAAATTATTGAATGGTGAAGAACGGTGGATCAAATAATAAAATGTATTTTACGTGATTAAGTTTTTCACTCAACTAAGGAAAATGGAAGCGTAAGTATTGAAAGTCGGAACATGTGAATCGGTCATTCATTGATTCTAATTATCAGTGCTCCGAAGTGGATAAAATTCTCAGGGCTTGAAAACAATTACTTCAGCAAACACTACTAACTACACCATGTGCAATGAACATTTTACTGCAGGTCAATTGAGAACTGTTCATCGACGTAAATTGTTGTATGCAGAAAGCATCCCTTGCATGAACGGCCTATTAAGGGGAAATTATGACCTTTATGATACGTCCATTCAATGATTCTCAATTGCTACTCTTTCAATATATTCAGATATGCAGAGGTTTTATTGATTTCCATTTGGGAACCGAGTGACTGTCAAATTGTTGTTTGGAAAGTCAAAATTTTATGAAACCTGCTGTGAGTGTTTTGTTCATTCATTAATCAATTTGTATATTGTGTCATGAAGATACCATATCATAAGGAAATCATAAAAAAACCACCAAGAAACTATACTGACATACAGGTCTTGCATATGTCTGTAAGTTTTTTTTTTTAAGTGTGGTTCTGAAAATTCTTTAAATAATACCTGAATGTGTAAGTAACTGGAAGTATGCTATGATGGTATATTGAATATTGGTTCATATTAATTTCTGATATATTTATATTTTACAAATTCAACTAAGTTCATGAATTCAGAACAACCTATTGTACAGAAACAACACCTTCAACGTATAGCAGATCACCATATACTTTAGTGTCCTAGTTAAAGCTTCATTTATTGCCCACTATTTCAATTTTTGTAAATTTTTTATGAATTGCAAATAAACATATAGCACATCCAACAGCGTTTTTCGTTGATATCAATTGATTCCAAACAATGTTTAGATGAAAACTAACATCCTGATCACAAAGCAAAACCATACTTTTGTTTTGTCGCTCAGGATGTTTGTATTCTGTTAGAAACAAAGTCAATATTGGAATGCAATACGAGAAAGAGAATTCGAATTTCGCGCTCCTCAATCAAAAAACAGAAAACTGTTATCAAAAAGTTTTCCTGTATTGACAGTGCGTTTTTAGCGCCATCTCATTGTCACGCGTGTTTTCACTGGCCAAAATGTAGTCGGTTGTTAGTACTAGCGATATGAGGGCGTTTCCAATCTTTCTACTCTATAATCTTTGTTGTATGCTAGATATCGAATGAGAATTATATCGATGCCTAAATAAAATTCTAAAAATCCAACGTAGTAATTATTCTGGAAGATATTACACATTATATCACATTTTCCTGCCTTTTTTTTGGTTCAGATAAAATTTTCTGGTAACTTGGAGAAGACTCCCTGGATTTTTTTTTTCGAACGAAGGATCAATTTTTGCAGTGCGAGATGCCCTTCAATGTAAAATATTTCAGCATATTTTGTAAACAGTTTCATCATATATAGAAATAAAGACCTTTATGACTTTAGCCGCGGCTTTAAAACTCCTCTCCAGAGGAAAATTCACTTATCCCAAATATCTCAGATATCAAAAGGATTAAGCTCTGTTGGAGCCCTTTCCAGGTTTTCGGGCTCATGGTGGTGGTCGGGTCCGGGACGCTCCTCGACTCCCTGTCGCCGGTTGGATTCCTGCTCCACCCGCACTTCCTGTCGGAGCAGACGGTGTTCCTCTGAATTTCCCATGTAGGTACTTGCGTACAGTTCTCGCCGTTCCCAGCAGTACCGCTATCCCCTATAGATATTTTGTCCAACTGAAGTTACCTCAAGTTCTCTGGTAGTTTCTTCGGTATTAGGCCTGTAGATGATATGACAATAGGGATGGTCTTTATATCTTTCAGCTTCCACTGTCTCCTGGTTTGTTCCTCGAGTTCTCTGTATTTTGAAATTTTTTCAGTGTGCCTATCTAGAAGATTGTTATTATTTGGAATCGTCACATCGATGAATAGTGCTCTGTCCTCATCCTTATTGAGCAATATGAGGTCTGGTCTATTGTGGGTTATTTTTCGGTCTGTGAGAACCGTGCGATCCCAGTAGAGCTTGTGATGTTCGTTTTCCAGCACAGCATCCGGATGGTAATTGTAATAAGGAACCTTTTTCGAAGTTAGAAGTTGGTGTTTTAGTGCCAATTCTTGGTGAAGAATCTTGGCAACAGCATCATGTCTATTTTTGTACTCCGTGCCCGCGAACTTCTGACATCCCCCGGTGATGTACTGGATAGTTTTATGTGTCGCACAGCTATAACGACAGCTATCGTCCGCCACTGATGCATCCTTGGCGATATATTTCATGTAGTTCCTTCTTGGAATCACCTGATCCTGGATGGCGAGCATGAAGCCCTCTGTCTCAGGAAACAACCTTCCGGAAGTCAACCAGTAGTTCGACGCAGATATGTCGACGTAATCAAGGTTGACCTCGTTCTGGTGCCTTCCATGCCAAGGTTTGCCAATCAGTTTCTGCAGAGTGAGGGATTGCAGGGAGAAAGGTTCTTTTACTAGGGTTTTTTCCTAAGCTCGTACCCCCTTAACCTCTGCTGAAACTGTATATTTTACACCTGCTATAATTATTGTTTGATGTTAAAAATTGTAATACTCTTTATCAAAAGAATATATATACCCACTCAGTAGGTTCAGGGGTCAAAGGATGTGCAAAACTAAGATTTATAGGAGCCTAAGATCAAAATAGCCCAGAATAATTAGATTCTGTGAGGAGCAATTTTTTCACTTCTACTTTGCACTTACAGAAAAGAACTTTTCTAGCTGTTTTGCTTACTTCAAAAAGTTCGATTATATGAATATCTGGTATTTTTATGGTATGTTATGGTCAAAATCGAGAAACAATCTTCCGAATATCTTTCCAATGGATAAAATCGTTTGTGAGATATAACTCAATAGAATGTAACTTTTTAACCGAGCAGAATTGGAAAAAAATTTCTTTTTAACTCAGGAATCCCCTGATGAAATACATGTACAGGTCGAAGACTTATATGTTCATGAATAATAATATAAAAAATATAGAATGCTCACCACGTCACTAGACCACCTATTAGGCACGCACGGTCGTTGCTGATCGGTACAAACAACTTTTTTCATCTCCTCGAAGCTTGGATCGCTCGGTACCACATCTGAGAAGGGCGGCTTATATTCTTCCGCAATGCCGTTGCTCACCGTCCTACGACACACCTCCCATATCACCAAACCGAAGGCGTAAATATCGGCACGACGAAACGAGTCGAAATAGTCCATTTGAATCCTGAAATAATCGGAAAAATGTTGAAATGTTTTCCTAGTTTCGGACATTCCCTCACGGGATATCGAATTTGGGACACCCTGTACAAGTCAGAGACAAACAACGTATACTAAAAATAAAATCGGGATCTAACTTACGTTTCATCAAGTACTTCGGGTGCCATGTACCTTTTGGTGCCCACTTTCGGATTGTCACCTATGTCTAGCTTGTCATTGGTCTGGGAATGCATGACAGCTAGACCGAAATCCGCTATGCAACACGTGCCATTCGCTTTGACGAGGATATTTTTACTTTTTATATCCCTATGGGCGATGGCAGGTTTGCCCTAAAATGAAATAAGATTCATAGTAAAAATATGTGGATATGGTAGGTATATTCATTAAAGCAAGGTCAAAGATTATAGAGTAGAAAGATGGGGAACCGAGCGACTAAGCGATGTGAGCGCCATCTGTATTTCAAATGTGTTACTAAGACCCTAAGACTGAATGAAATATTAATTCGATGGCCATTTGCAGAAACATTTTTTGTAAGATTTCAGATGGCCATTTTGATCAAAGAGGTTGTGAATGTTTTGATTCTCGTACCGTTTTTTTTTATCTAGCTCGTTCTAGTTGCTGATTATTATTTTTTTTGTCTAATTCAAGATATCGTTCGAAAATTATTGCATGTTGAAGAACTGTGCATCAAATGAAATGGATTGATGAACTTTACGTTTTCAGCGCCATCTCATTGTCAAATGTGGCAAACATAAGCCAAAATGTAGTCGGTTTTTAGTACTTGAGATGTAAGGGCGTTTCCTATCTTTCTAAGCTATAATCTTTGGCTATGGTGGTTCTTCAAGCTCAAGTAAGCGGAGATTAAGAAAAAAATTATCAAGAAATCCCTTCAGAGGACGTGAATTCAGAATCTCAAAAAAAATTCTGGACACTCTACAAGTCGAAAATTTGAAGCTATAGAGCTAAATTTTGGAAATTTCTTCTTTCAGAAAATGCTCGAATATACTCCATTCACTATTATTTCAGCACTTGGTTGGCCATGAAATAATTTTCTCATGTTTTTGTAATTAGAACGAAGTTAGATTGGCACTCATGAAATGTCGTTAATGTCATAACGCCGTTGTAAGAACTAATATCAATTAATATTACAAAATGCCGAAATTGATTTAAAAAAGAGAGAAGACAGAGTTTCCGTAAGTGCTATTTAGAATTCTCATTCAAATAGTAGGTAGCTAGGTTGCCTATTATTTGAATGAGAATTCTTACTTATACTTATATTTCAGCTGAATATTTCCACAATCAGAAAGATTGTGAATGAAGAGGATGACAAAGAATTTTCTTCTATTGGGAAACCCAAAAAAGTGACGCCATTTAAGAAATTTATTTTAGGGTAAACGAATGCGAAAAGCTACTACAGGATTTTCGACGAATATCATCGTAGAAAAAGTTAGAGAAAATTAATTTTTCTATTTTTCATTTGACTTGTCCTATACATAGTAAATGTCTTAAGGGATCAATAAATATATCAGAGTATTAAAAATAAACAGCCATAAATACGAGCCAGTTGTCCAGTTAATGGTTAATTCATGTGAAATTTTTGTTTAAAGGTGAAGTTCCTCTTGCCTTGAAATTTCCTTTAATTCTTTTGACTTCCATTGATGCAAGATGATTTTTTTGAGGAATTTGACATTCTTGTAATTATCCGTTAATTCCCAACAGAGATACCCATTCCCTATTTGTATTGTATTTTCCATGCAAATAACTAGATTTGGTATGCCTTAAATCAATCAATTTAAGAGTAGCTTTTTGATAGGAAAACAAACTACCGAAAAACTCCTGAATTGATTTCTTTGTATTCAAAGGTTGTGGAAAAAGGATCTGTGTCCACACACGATAAATAAATTTTTGTGCCGAATTGTGCTAAGTTTGTGTTGCAAATACTGCTAACTATTTTCAATGGGGAATTCTCCTCAATTTGGGTTATCACTGCATATTAAAGTTTAAACTGAATAATTATGAGTTTCATTCAAGAATTTTCCAAATTCACCACGGAAGCTGTTCAAAATCAATCTTCAAATATGGGATTTTAAAATTTAAATCGCTTCGTTTCAAATTTACGATTTGGCAACAGCGCTTACTAGAAAATAAAAAGAACAATGTCCGATCAGCTTGTTTATAAAATAAGAGCTGTTTATTCACAGTCATCATAAGGCGCGTACTTACTGGCGAGCCTCAACAGCAACCGGCCATAAAATTTTACGACCTTCCTCGTTCGTCGCAGACTTCATAGACAGCCATCTTTGTCTATCTCATCAAGATAATGTATTTGTTGTCCTTAATGATCAACGCATATTTCAGTCGACGTTGCCAGCTTGTGCAATCGACACAAAACGCTCTAAATTTTAAATACCCATTTTTATTTTTCATTTTTAAGTACTTGAAATAATTTTTTTTTGGGAAACGGTTGTTTCAAAATGTGACGTTTCAAAGATATTTCATAAAAATACATCATTTTTGTCGCAAGGAGTATTCCCTATTTGACACGAATTTTCGTTGCCAACTTCTCATACATGGAAAAAAGAACATTTTCGTTCTACGACATCGAAAAAACCCCAAAAAAAAAACGAAGAGTAGACCTGCAAATTCCACTAAATGATTTCTTCCTTACCTGGGTACCGAATATTTCGGTATGTAGATGAACCAGACCGTTCGCAATCGACAAACATATCTTCATAAGTTGGTGATGACTCAACGAGGTACGATTCAAATGATCGTACAGGCTGCCCAGAGAGTGATAATGAGTTATTAGCCAAAGTTGGGTGCAGGAGCTTCGAGAAGTCATATCTGAACCAATGTATCCGAGTATATTTTCGTGACGCAGTAACACCGTGCTGAAAAAAAATAAGCAAATTAAGATTTTCTACGATATAACTATCAAAATAAAGTGCATGAAGATCAAAATACAGCAAGGGATAGGTTATGAATTGGTCATTGGACACTTATCTAAAGAGTCAAATTAATTATTAACTTTTTTTTTAAATGAATCACATGAATGTGATTTTTTCTATTACTGAACCATCAATGTCATGCACAAAACACACAACAAATCCCAAATTATGTAAAAAAATTTAATTTGAAACACATTTAAATATTTGAATGATCAAAGGTAACACAATAGCACAAATAGAATCTAAAAATTTCCATTGTGAGTATTTTGTCGAGGTTGACAAGTACAAGGTGCGGCACGCAGGGCGGACGTTTTTCAGATGGGCATAACTTTCCCCCACTGAGGACGAGAGAAGTGGGGAAGGTGCCGTTAGACTCGTGTGTTCCTAGCATTTATTATTATATTATAATTTATACTGATCGATCAAAATGAGAACCTCATTTTGTTCATGAGTGACGAAGCCCACTGTCACCTCAACGGCATGGTTAACCGGCAGAATTGCCGTTATTGGGCTAATGAAAATCCACAACACTTACACGAAAGATGCTGCACAGCCCAAAAGTTACGGTTTGGTGCGCTGTATCGCAAATTCGCATCATTGGCCCTTACTTCTTCGAAGACGTTAATGGTCGTGCTGTTACCGTGAACTCAGGGCGGTACGTCGAAATGATCAACAACTTCTTTATCCCCGAATTACGACGGCAACGTGTTCCAATCCGACGTGTGTGGTTCCAACAGGATGGGGCGACCGCCCACACAGCCAGAGCATCAATGGACGTTATTCGCCCTCTCTTCCCTGGTCGCCTTATTTCCAGGTTTGGCGATGTTCATTGGCCTCCCCGGTCCCCAGATTTATCCATATGCGATTTTTTCTTATGGGGACACCTCAAGTCTAGAGTATACGAGACCAAGCCCCGAACTCTGGACGAATTGAAAAGGGCTATTCGCGTGGAAGTTGCCCAAGTTGAGAGAGCGATGTTGGAGAGAGTCTACGCGAACTTCCAAGAGCGCCTCCAGCACTGCATCACCGATTTCGGCCACCACAGGCCTGATGTGATTTTCCACACTTGACTGTCTCAAATGCTATTTCCTTGAGAATCTGATTCCGTCAATAAATGTGTTTTTGAGTAATAATTAACGCTTTTATTATTTTTTTAAAACCATCCATCCTCCGTGCCGCACCCTGTATTTCTGAACTCCTCCAATGAAAAAATCATTTAAAGGAACATCGAATTTTCCTTCTGCGTTTTCCGAAAGTCACAGACGAATTTAGGTGTTCAAAATTGCCGTTTTCCCTTATTTCAAGTTTTTCCTTTATAAATCTAAAAGTTTTGAACGAAAAATCGATCGTAATAATAAAAAATACCGGGTGTTCCATCTCAGACGAGCCACCCCCGTATATTTCTTACCCCATAGTGAATGGAAAAATTTCCCGAAACACGTCGAATTATTCTGTTTGGGGAGCTTCAACCCCTCAAAATTGAATAGGGGGGAGGGGTTGAGGGATACTTCGTTTGAAAGCTATTGAAAGTCTCTTTACAGCGAGGAGGATCGCTTTCTAATTTTTCTGTTATTGAAGGATCAATCGCATTTTCCAACATTTCAAGATAAATTTCGCCATTTAAATTACCAGGAATAAACAGAGGTCCAATTAGGTGGTCTCCCAAAATTACATCATTGTAAAAATAACCAAAATATTCGAGGTGGCTCATTTGAGCTAAAAAATTGTTTGTGTTTCTATAAGGAGCAACCTCCTAAGAAGGGGCGCTTCAACCCCTCAAATTTATAGGGTAGAACCAATTTTTTAGCTCAAATGAGCCACCTCGAATATTTTGGTTATTTTTACAATGATGTAATTTTGGAGACCACCTAATTGAACCTCTGTTTATTCCTGGTAATTTAAATGGCGAAATTTATCTTGAAATGTTGGAAAATACGATTTATCCGTCAATCCTGCCAAATAAAAAAAAGTGATAGGCTTGTTCCAGTAAAACAGGAAGTTGCAACATGAAAATTTTTAACACAAAATTATGATTAGTCCTCCATAAACGTCCAACAGGCTATCGTTGTGAACAACCTAGTATACAGCATAGCTGCCAAACCAGACGTTTTAGAAATTTAGTTGAAGAGCATTCACTTTGTACTTTCAATTCCGCATCTCAGGAAATTATTTTCTGATATACAGGGTGTTCCCAAATAAAATTATTCAATAAATGAGTGATTTTTTGAATGGAACACCACCTATATTTTTGCATATTTTCAATGCTCTTCAATACCTCTACGCATGATGAATAATATTAGGGATATTTTTCCAACGGTACGGATCATATTCAGAAAAGAACTGCAAAATTTCGACGAAACATTAGTTCGGTAAAAGTCCTTTACCGATTTCCATAAGCGATAGAAACATGAATTTGATCAGGATTTCTTTTAACTTTGTCTACTAATCGTTCCTAAATGATCAACCTCTCTTATACAGGGTGTCCGTTATCAATGTCAAAATATGAAGAATTTCAAATTGTTTTTTCTCGATTTTCCGAAATGTAACACCCTGTATTTTTTCCATGATAATGTACACAGTTTAGAACCTAACATTTTATCAGGAGTAACCTTAGGATTATTTTCACTCCTGAGTACAACAGACACGAAGAATGACATTTCAACCAAAAATTTCAGGAATAATGTACATAATAACTAACGGATATTTTAAATGAGCCACACAATGGAGCCAAACTGAATGACCAATTTTTGAAAAACTTAAAAACCCTTCCAAAATCATAATCCTTGAAGTTCAACATGAAAATGTTAATGTTTGTCCAAATAAGTAACACATAAATAGGTATTTATTGGTAACTTGTGTATTCTAACAATTACAGAGTTTTTCCGGCATCCAAAAAAATTATTATTCATGAAATGGATAAAGAAAATTTTTCTTTCTTTTTTTCAACGCCCGTTTGTTTTTATATCCAATATTCAAATAGAATTTTCCGCTCTGATTTCATTTTTCGTTCCTGCTGGACGCAGGAGTGAAAATAGCCCTTTGGTTACTTTTGAAAAAATGTAAGGTTTTGAACTGTGTACAACATCATGGAAAAAATACTGGGTGTTACATTTGAAAAAATGGAGAAAAGACAATTTGAAATTCTTCATATTTGGACATTGATAACGGACACCCTGTATAAGAGAGGTTGATCATTTAGGAACGATGACTAGGCAAATTCTTAAGTTAAAAGAAATCCTGATCAAATTCATGTTTCTATCGCTTTTGGAAATCGGTAAAGGGCTTTTACCGAACTACTGTTTTGTCCAAATTTTGCTGTTTTTTCTGAATAAGATCTGTACCGTTGAAAACATATCCCTAATATTTTGCATCATGGTAGAGGCTTTGAAGAGCATTGAAAATATGCATAAATATAAGGAGTGTTCCATTTAAAAAATCACTCATTTGTTGTATAATTTAATTTGGGAACACCCTGTATATCAGAAAATAATTTCCCGAGATGCAGAATTGAAAGTACAAAGGGAATGCTTTCCAACTAAATTCCTAAAATGTTTGGTTTGGCAGCTATGGAAGCCTAACGCACTATTGCAGGACCCTGTATATTTTCGAATTTTGTAATTTTTTTCCAATTCAAAGATGACGAATTCAACTCAAAATCACAAAAAGAAAAGAATATCTACAGAAGGCCTCTAGACTTTGTCCAAAAAAGTGCCTGGAGAAGGTTTAACTTTCAGATCTGAAGCTTCGAAAACAGGGAAGTTGTGAAAAGTTTCTGAAATTGACAAAACCTCAACTTTCATTTAACTCTAAAACAAAAAATAGAAGGAGGCTACAGTTTTCACCATTCTTTATCAGAAAAAAAACCAAATATCTGTTGTAATTTCCAAAATCCCCTTACTGGATATGGAATTCGGAACAGCCTATAATAATTTTCTTAACTCACCTATAGATCTCGGTCTCCCTCGCCCAACTGGCCTCATCTCTGGAGAAAAATATTTTAACCGCTATATTTTCACCGTACCAGATTCCTCTCCAAACTTCACCGTAACGACCTTTACCGATGCATTCCGCCAACGAGATCTGTTTCGCCAACGTTCTCTGTATCAGAAGGGGCAGTCCGGATCCACTTCCCGAAGTCATGGAATGCTCCAGGTACTCCCTGAGGGTACTGTCTCCGGCAGCGGTGGCCCTCAAAAGATCATCTGACGCATAATATGATTCCGGATCGTATCGGCTCTCGTTACACAATTCTCTTCTGTGTTTTCGCTTCATGATAAAGAGCACGAACATGATGCACAATATCAGAATGGCAATCGGCAGGAGAACTGCCCCTATCAGTTTTAAAATATAGTGGAAGGGGTCGGCATT
Source organism: Coccinella septempunctata (assembly GCF_907165205.1). NCBI lineage: Eukaryota > Metazoa > Arthropoda > Insecta > Coleoptera > Coccinellidae > Coccinella > Coccinella septempunctata. The sequence continues at coordinate 2,165,944 of NC_058190.1, read as the reverse complement.
ATTGACGTTTTCCACATACATGGCAGGAAGGACGGGAAAGTCCCCATCGTTGCAGAGGTCGCTTGTGCAACAATCTACCAGATACTGGCCGCGTGCTTGACGTTTTTCCTTGACAGAGTATGAGGGAGGGTGGCAAAAGAATGCTAGCTGGTCAGATTCTTTTGTGCAGCCTCTGGATATAGTTTCCAAACCTAAAATGAATTCGAGATCATTACCACAGGTCAAACAATAAATATCTAGTGAGATTCACACAGATATTGATACAATAAATAATTCTTTGTAACCTTCTAAAGGGCACTCCTGTTATACAAACTGTAAGATTTTCATGAAAGATTTCTGAGTGCTCAAAGGATAGAAGTTGAAATTTGGTCAATAATTAAACAGTTCTGAAGTCGATTGAAGAATGAGAATCCTAGTGATATGCTGAAAATTTTGAAGTGTTCTCACTAACCATTTAGATCTCTGACCCTAGATTTCCAACACTGAATGGCATCCAGACACACTGACGGATTGTTACAGTTAGGTGCCTCGCAAGTGTGACAACGGAATCTCTTTCCACCTGGAATATTTTTATCGATAATACGTTTCTGCAATTCTTCTAGATCATTAGGTGGTGGCTCCCCAGGATCACTATCTTCTGTTATGTCTTCATCAGAATCTTCTTGTAAAGATATCCCAACATCAGATATCTTGCCTGAAATCAAATCGGTTATTTCGAGGTAATATGATTATAAATTGATCCCTTCATTTACCGAAGGATGAAGTCCATAAAACAGTTGAAAATAGATAAAAATAAATATAAAATAGAAACGAAGCCATTTGACGCTTCTAATGTTTATATTTTCTAATATTTTGTTCTTCAACTTTCTGTGATAATAACCTCACATTTTTCTGTCAACATCGACTGTTCTATCAAGTGATTATTTTTATTATATGGACTCAGTCCTATAATTAAGTTGATAAAGTTATTTTATTTATATAAGATATCAACGAAATGTTTACATAACGCATACATATTAACATATCGATAAAATTTAAATATGTAGAATAATCGAGAATGAGAGCATACATTAATTGTCTCCAGATGCCAAATCATATCGACCAATCAGAGTGCAGCGCATCTCCCGCCAAAACATTTCTCTGGTCTGGCCAACTTTTCCCCCGACCGGGTTATTCTCGATCTCGAACGAACTTCTTCATGTAATCGTACCATTAGATCCTCTTAATTTTGATGATACTCTGTTATCTGTGAATGTAATAAGTTCAAAATTTCGCATTTCAGTTTGTTCTTTCATTAAATTTCGAAAACAGCGATTATTATCGCTTATACAGATTGCGAAAGAAGGTAATTAATTAATAATTGCTTTTTGACTATATTAAAATATTTGAACGAGTTTCTGATATTTGCCTTTCAGCCGGTGGTAATATCTATATCAGTTTATCAGCTCTAAAAAGCAGTTTTTATTGCTACGTTTGAATGATCGATATGGATCAAGAAAGGTAAAGTTTATTCATATGGTTCATTCCGATCTGAGTTACAGAATAGGGGTGATTTGATTGTTGTCATCAGCTTGCTATTTTTGTAGTAAACAGCTTCTTTGTCACATATGTGGCAAAAGGTTATCCAGTGTGTCTACATTCAACCGCCATATAAAACAGGTGCACCTGCAAGAGCCACTTACAGGAAAGGACACGAAGAATATTAAATGTCCACTTTGTGAGGATAAACTTAAATTATCATTTGGAAGCCATGACCAGTTAGTGGATCATATAGAAAAAATTCATTTTTTGACTATTATACGATCAACTCTTTATTTTGGAAACAAAGAGGAATTTGAAGCTTGGAGAGCAGTTGACAATAGAAATATAGATTATGCCTTTCAAAGAGGTCAAAAGATCAAAGATGATGAGTACATATACTATAATTGCAATAGGAGTAATACAAGAGGTGAGTATATTTAAGCTGTCTATCTAAGTAACTCAATTATTCAATTACTTCTATTCAGGATATGACAGTAAAAGTAACCAAAGATGTTCAAAAGCAGGAGGAAGCATTAAAATATCAGGATTATGTCCATCTAGAATTTGTGCTAAAATAACTAATTCTGGTAACACTTTTAATAATATAGTTATTGTACTAGTGTTGATTCATTCTATTTAAGGAGTAACAGTGAACTATATTGAAACACATGCTGGCCATGATGATGAACTCCGAGCCAAACATTTATCGAAGGATCAACAGGAAATGCTCGCTGAAAAATTATGTGCTGGTGTTACAAAAGAGAGAATACTTGAGGATGCGAGAATATTAGAGGAAGGGAAGCTCACCAGAATGAATATTTTAACAAGAGGAGATCTCTCATATATCATTCGAAAATTCAATATAAACAAACAACGACATGCAGATGATATGACAGCAACAGCCTTAAAAGTGGAAGAATTGAACTGTCAAGATGAAAACACTGTTTTCTTATTCAAGCAGATAGGTATGTTTTTATACACTAATTTGATTCTGATTTAATACCTGCTTATCATATTTTTATCAGGAGAAAGTCACCCTCAGCTGCAAATTGAAGATTTTGCTATAGCTTTCATGAACAGGACTATGGAAAGAAAGCTGAGGGAATTCCCAAAAATTATTTGTATTGATGGCACTCATGGAACCAACATGAGGAATTTTGAATTGACTATTGTTTTAGTCAAAGATGAGAACAATGTTGGGTTCCCTGTATCCTTTTTGATTTCCAATCGTTTGGATCAGACGATCCAAAACATTTTTTTTAGGTCATTAAGGGAAAGACTTGGAGACTATATAAAATGTGAGTATATTATGACAGACGATGATGCCAAATATTTCAATGCATGGTGCCAAGAAATGGTGAAGGATGAGAAGCCAAGGCGTTTGCTTTGCACGTGGCATGTCATAAAAAACTGGAACATCCAAGGGAGAAATAAAATAAAGAAAATAGAAATCAGAAAAGGAATGAAATACAGAATGAGGCATATATTGAAAGAAACTGACCAAACCAAATTTCTAGAATTGAAAGAAGAGTACTTCAAATATTTGGAAGAAGAATGTGAATATGATTTTTTGAAATATTTACAGAAGTGAGTTGTGATATAAGCAATTTAGGCAACTTTATTCTAATTTCATATTCTTTCAGACACTATTTTCAGAGTATTGAAAGAATAATGATGTGGTCCCATTGCTACAGGATAAATGTTGGTATTAATACTAACATGGCTATTGAGAGCCTAAATAAAGTGATAAAATACAATAAAATGAAGGGAAAGCAGAACCTACGGTAAATATTTGTATATTGATACACTATAATTATGTATATTATTTGGAATATGTGGATTTCAGAATAGAAAAATTATTAGATTTATTAGAAGATCTAGTACAAGATAAAATGTGGAAAAAAATTATTGATTTGGAGAGACCTAACGCCAATTCCTACCAAAGCAGAGTAGGTAGAGAAGCTCATATAAAGGCTGAAAATGAAGTAAAGGACAAAGTGATAGTATTAGATTCTGGTGAGTTTAAAGTTTTCTCGACTTCGGTAAGTGGAAAATTTTATATAGTTAAATATAACGAGATGTGTGACGATGAATGCAGAACCTTGTATTGTGACCAATGCAAAGTATGCATTCATAAGTATCAATGTCAGTGTCCAGAATACACTATCAAAACTGCATTGTGTAAACATATTCATGCAGTTGCTTTGGCCGAAAAGAGGAGCGATTTTGTTGTAGGTCCAGAGAGTGATGAATCTCCATTATGTATAGATGAGCCTTCGACTAGCAGAGTTCGAAATCAAAATGAAGTTGACAATTTTATTGAAGAAATAACAGAATCTCAAAATACTGTTTCCATTGATCCTAGTACCAAGCGTGAGGTAAGTTGGGTAGAAAATTGGTGATGGGAATATCCTGTGCATTAAAATTTTTGTAGACTGTATTGAAAGATACATTCCTGAAATTAAAATCATTGGATGATGAAGAATTTTATAAGATGGTAGAGATTATCAATAAAACTTATAATAGTTCTCAAGCCAAAAAAACCCAAAGAGTAGAAAAAAGGAAAATAGAAAAGCAATTATATTATCCTAACAAAAAGTAGAATATTATGAATGTTGGTGATGGAATATTATTCACATTTATAACTTGCTTTTCGTTTGAATTTAGAAGGTTAATATTAATCCACTGCTGCTTTGTGTTGGTTTTCATTTTCGATTACTTTGTAGATATCACTTAGAGGGTGTGAAGGTGGGGAGGTGGTGGGTCAATATCTACATCTATCATGGATGTCTGATTTGTAGAATATGTGTGCTTCACTTTAGAAATGATAATGCATGAATTTGTCTTTTTAGTGATTGTGAAATATAATTTCATTCATGTAGGTAAATGTGGTTTTATTTTGATTTTGGATTATCTAATTATACTAAAGAAATGTATAAGATTGCTTAATTTATATCCATTCTGAATACATTTTGTTTGTTTGTAGTGTTCACTTGTGTTGCGCACTCAAACTTACTCCGAGTAAGCTCTGATTACTCAAATTTACAAATGTATGTATGTCTTCCTCAGAGTATGCTCTCTGAGCATGGTCATACTCTACTCTTGTAGTAAGTTTGTGAATGCAACCTTGGAGTATAATGCTATTGTACATGCACTGTTGCTTCCCATGAGTTATGCAGATTTCTTTTGTGAAACAAGTAAATGTAATTGACTCGTACTTCTTGGATATTCTATTGTTCATTGTAGAAAATAAAGAATGATAACTTTTTAACCTGGATGTTTCTGTTATTCCCTATGTCCTGCCAATTTCATTTTCAAGAGCATCTTTGAAAAGATTTGAGTGAGAAAATTTGTGTATCTCTTTTTGTAGGCCAATTCTTCAAAGTTTCTGATCAAAAAAATTTAAGAAGCAATTATGAAGTTATATTGCCTACGAGTTCTGTAGAAAAATATCCCTAGAAAGTTAATCCTTATTTTGAATAGACATCAAATTGTCTGATAACATTAGTGATTTTTTTCTAATCTATTTTGAATATGACTTAGATTTATAGTTACGTTTTAGTATTCAAAGCAAACCTTCCTTGAAGTGGATACAATTTTCAATATCTTTTTAATATTAACTAAAATGGCATAATAAATTTAGGTAATTATGAAGTTCCGTATTTTTATTACATTAACCAAATTTTATATCATATTCATCCACATGAGGAACTAACGGAGAAATTTGTACAATACTATACTTTCAATATTATTATTTTCAATCCATGTTTGAATAATATACTTCATATTAATCAGTGGATTACAAAACAGAACACTAATATCAGAGACTCTGACTATGACTTATCACAAGTTGAGCTTTGTAGCAAAGATCTTTCTTTGTAGGTTAAGCTATCAGCTGAAAGCTGTCAATTCATAACACAACATTCGTTTTTCGATTAACACACGTCAATATCGGGTGCATTGCGTAGGGAAAACGACAAACGAGATAGCTTTGCCCTGATTGGCTAGGATTTTGGGATTCTTTGAGAGAATTAACGTATGCTCAGAGAGCGAAGATAAAGTTTTGGCGGGAGATGCGCTGCACTCTGATTGGTCGATATGATTTGGCATCCTGGAGACAATTAATGTATGCTGAGAATGAGAGATCATGTGGCACGTATCTACGATGTGGCAGCACTATAGAGGGCAACACTTACTGTATTTTTATTCCACTTTGGATTTGGGTACTTTGGTGTTCCACTTTTTAGATTATTTAGTCTGTAGATTTTCCTGAGAATTCAAATAAATCGAATATAGGATATTATTATTATTATTAGGAATCATTTTAACTCATCTCAGTGTATTTTAATGCTATGTCTACGTGATTCGAAATGAAACAGGCACAAGAAAAACGTTTAGTATGAAAACAAACCCCCTTTTTAAATAAATTAAAATTAATTAAGCATGCCATTTAAAAAAAAAGGTTGATAGCTCACTACCGTTACCACCGGAAAAGACAAAAATTCGAAAATAGGTCAAATTTTCTCCCCCTTCCGGATTAAACACTTGGTTGGCACGTTACCCTAGATGATGAAGACCGAAAGACCGAAGACCGAAACAAAGCGTTCCACCGAATATCACCTATATAAAATTTTCAACATGTCAAAGTTGAAAAATCCTAATATGATCATTTGTAATCTGAATGATGGCAAATCGATGGAGAAAACTTATCTCGTGATGACTGAGTCAACCATATGGTTCCGTTTAGGATATTGGCCCGTTCGATTTTACCTGGAAATTAAAATGGAAACTTAGGATTGCTGATTCTTTTTTATTATTTAGTAACTTTAAACGTTTTAATCGAGCAAATTTCTGCGTTTAGTTTAAACAACGTTTAAGGGCCTTATAATCAACTTTTAGTAACGGTGCAACCCGGTTAAGGAATTAAACGTTGTTTAAGAATTTAATCGTTGTTTAGACAAACGGTGCAAACGGCCATTAGGGCCTTATAATCAACGTTTAGTAACGGTGCAACCCGGTTAAGGAATTAAACGTTGTTTAAGAATATAATCGTTGTTTAGACAAACGGTGCAAACGGCCATAACGATTTCATGAAATGGCTTCTTTCGATACCAACTGACAGAAACATACTTAGGATCAAGTTTAAAAAATTGAATATTCGTTCAGAATCTCACCCATAAAATTCATCCAAATTATTCACAAATTTTTTTAAAATGTTCATCACAATCTTCTTCTTGTTCGAACCCTCCAACAAACGCCTTAAAATTTGGTTGAAATAGGGTACCAATAATAGCGTTTTGTCAACATAAGCACTTTCAATAATCTGTCTCTCATTTTCTTTACTATTTTTACTCCAAATTGCACGATAGAAACAATTTTTTAAGTGATCTGATGCAACTAATCGGATAGACTTGGATGTACTAAATTATTCATTGCCAAGTCATATGTTTTGTTTGTCCGATGCCGTTTAAACGGCTATCCTAATTAGGATATTGGCTCGTTCGATATTTACGTGTTGATGAAAATGGAAACATAGGAATTATTCTCATTAGTTTTTGGTAACTTACACGATTTTATGAAATGGCTCATTTCGATACCAACTAACGAGACAGGACACAAGTGTAAAAAATCGTATAATACTATAAAATCTCACCAATAAAATTCGTCTAAATTATTTTCATTCTCCCTATAAAGTACTTCAGCATCTTGAAATCATATCTCACCGATCGAGAATTCAGAACAAAAGTAGGGGAGGAAACATCTAAAAATTATCCAATTGAAGCAGGGGTTCCTCAAGGAAGTGTATTGGGTCCGATCCTATATGTGCTGTACACTTCTGATCTGCCAACATGTAATAACACAACAACTGGAACTTTTGCAGACGATACAACCATAATAGCAAGCCACGAAGATCCCATAATAGCAACCAAACTTGTACAAGAACATCTGAAACTAGTAGAATCTTGGGTCAACAAATGGAAAATAAAAATAAATGAAACAAAATCAAAAAAAGTAGATTTCACCCTGAGGAGAGAACGATGTCCTCCAATCCATCTCAATGGTAAAGCAATACCACAAGCTGAAACAGTAAAGTATCTGGGATTCCACTTAGATACCAGACTTACTTGGAAAGAACATATTAAAAAGAAGAGAAAACAAGTAGATTTTAAAACCAAGGAAATCTATTGGCTAATTGGAAGAAAGTCAAAACTATCATTAGAAAATAAAATTCTTTTGTACAAAACAATTATAATTCCAATTTGGGCGTATGGACTTGAAATTTGGGGATGCGCAAGCAAGTCAAATATAGCCATCATTCAAAGATGCCAGTCCAAGATATTGCGCATGATAGCCAATGCACCATGGTATGTCACCAATCAAACACTCCATGATGATCTGAAAATACCCTTTGTCCAGGATGTCATAAAAACAAGAAGTAGAAACCACCACTCTAGATTGGAAGCACACACAAATATCCTTCTACAACCCTTAACACGTGACAACGAAGTGAGAAGACTGCAAAGGAAATGGCCAACTGACCTAATGGAATATTAAGAGATTCTCCCAATGGGGAGAACCTCTTCATGTTATGTTTTCGATGTCTATAATTGTTAAAAAATTAGCTCATAGAATTGTATTCTGATTGCTGATCAATAAATGCTTGAAAAAAAAAAAAAAAAAATTATTTTCACAATGGGCATCACAATCTTTCTGTTCGAACATTCCAACAACCCAACAACCGTCGTAAAATGGGATGAAATGGGGAAATATAGCACTTTTTCAACATAACTAACATAAGCACTTTCAAGAAACTGCCTAGATTTTCTACATTTTTTTTCACCCTAAATTGTACTATACAACAATTATGATCCTCTCAAAAGTGACCTGATGCATCTAATCCGATGAACTTTGTACTGAATTATTCATTGTCCAGCAATATGTTTGTTTTGTTTCTTTTTTGCGATGCCAGAGTCAGCTTCCAGTCCCGTACTAGAAATTTTGTCGAAATTCCAGGGGTTGTAGTTCAGCCATCTTTGAATATTTTATATATGTAGAACATTTCTGATGAAATTTTGAGCTGTCAAAAAGCCTCACCTTTGAAAACACCCTGTATACAAAGGCTGAGTTGACTCGTACATAACACTTTTTTCCCTTGCCATTTTTCGAATAGACTCGGTTTAAAAGATACAGGCTGTTGAAAACCATAAAAAATGTCATTTTAAATGAAACGTTTTTATCGAAAAAAATGAATTCCGGACTACAGTTTTTCATTTATTCGATTAATCTTTTTGGAACACAAGATATCATCCACGTTTCCCAGTTTTCTCATTACCATAAAAATACCAAAAATTTAAAGAAGCCAACTCTTGATAACACATTATGAATGTGTATTTTGTCATAGATTTTGCATGTTATTCCTATTAAGGGAATTTTGTTGTGTTCTTGTTTTGGCACAGTTTGAACGTTCAGAGAAAATATCGCTTATATAAAATGGGTTATGTTTGAAACTGTTGACTCTAGTACGAAATTAATAAACAACGATAATAAATTATTACATATTGGAGATGAATATCAGAGCTAATATGGGTGGTCGCAAGCTGCATTCGTTATCATTATCGGAAACTAGGAGAAAAATATTCAATATTTATCGCCAACGAAATTGCGGTAACCCATTAAATCATTGTTTTTTAAAAACTAGGACTTCGTTCACCAAATTCAATGGAAAAAGTGAGCTTATGCTTGTTTTTTAGTATAGTAGCTTATATTCTGGCAACACACTGTTATTGTTATAATATATACTCTTCACATAATTTTTGTGATCATACGATCATAATGTGAGGAAAAATAAACATAAACAGTAAATTAGGGATTTTCAGAGAAAAGTGTAGGATTTAATTTTTATTGAATTTGAAAAATTTTAATCATGGTTGACATATAATTAAAAAAAAAAACAAGTTCGAAGTTTAATAAAAGAAAATCGAATTACAAATTGGTAATTGTGATCAATTGATAAATTTATTACTAAGTTCAATTAATATCAATCAATTTTATGTCTTTTTGCTCCATTTGTTTGTTCTACCTCCATGTCAGGACTAATATTTTTCAGAACACGTTGGTTGGTATATTTTCCGAATAAAGTTGGTAAGAGAGTAACACCAAAACCTGTCGCTTTCTCCAGCTGAAAAAAAATTATAAAATAATTCAGAACTGATTTTGAACATCCATGATTGAAATTAATTCAGATGCATAACAACCATTGATATAAAACGAAAAAAAGAGAAGGACCGAAACAAAATCCAAATTTTAAGCGATTTTCAACTTGAAGAAAAATGAGTTGATCCCTGAATGATGGTGTGTTGGCTAGTTCGATTTTGCACGAAACTGTTAAAATTTCATCGAAGCCCCCTCCGACCTTGTTCTTGTCTACGCTAATCACTGATTCCAAATGTGAACTTATCACTTCCGTTTCCGCTGAAGCGAGTAACATTATTTATCAAAGATTATAGAGTAGAAAGATAGTAAACGCCCTCATATCTCTAGTACTAAAAACCGACTACATTTTGGGGGGTGAAAACACATTTGACAATGAGATGGCGCTGAAAACGTATTATCAATACAGAAAAACTGTTTAATAACAGTTTTCTGTTTTATAATTGAGGGGCGCGAAATTCGAATTCTATTCCTTGTATTGAATTTCAATATTGACCTTGTTGAGATCGGAAAACAAACATCCTGAGCGATAAAACAAGAGGATGGTTTTGTTTTGTAACCAGGATGTTAGTTTTCATCTGAACATTGTTTGGAATCGATTGGTATCAATGGAATACTCTGTTGGATGTGATAAATCTGTATTTGCAATCTATAAAAAATTTACAAATTGAATTTGTACAATTTATATTAGAAATTGATATGAACGAATATTCAATTTACCGTCATAGGATACACATTTCCGTTACTTACATATTATTTACAAAATTTTCAGAACCACAATTGAAAAAACCTTACAGAGGTATACAAGACCTGTATTCAAGCCCGGCAGTATAATTTCTTCATGCTTTTTTATGATTTCTTCATGGTATGGTCTCTTTATGGCACAATATACAGATTGACGAATGAATAAAACACTAACAGAAGGTTTCATAAAACTTTGACTTTCCAAATGACAATTTGACAGTCACCCGATTCCCAAATCGAAATCCATAAAACGTTTGCATTTCTGAATATATTGAAGGCAATTGAGAATCTCTGGATGGATGTATAAAAGTCATAATTTCCCCTAAATGAGCCCTTCATTTAAGGTATGCTTCCTGCATACAACAATTTACGTGTATGAACAGTTCTCAATCGACTTGTAGTAAAGTGTTCATTGCACATGGTGTAGTCAGTAGTGTTTGCAGGCCTTTATGCCCTGAAAATTTTATCCAGTTCGTAGCACTGAAAATAAAAATCAATGAATGACCGAGTCACATGTAACCAGTTTCAATACTTACATTCCCATTTTCCTTAGTAAAATTCGTTTTATTTGATCCACAGTTCTTCACCATACAATAATTTTCGAACGATATTCTGAGGTTTTCGCCAAGAAGTTAGACACAAATTTCAATAATCAGCAACTAGAACGGGCTTGAAAAACAAAAGGCGATACGAGGTTGTCTATGGATACGAGAATCAAAACATTCAAAACCTGTTTGATCAAAACGGCCATATGACTCTGACATCTCGCAAAATTTTATATGTCCCTCGAATTAAAATTTTAACCAGTCTCAGGGCCTTAAAAACACATTTGAAACACAGATGGCGCTCACATCACTTTAGTCGCTTCGTTTCCTATCTTTCTACTCTATAATTTTTGATTATTTATCTTTGTTCACGTTGCTGAAATTACTTCTCATTGTCTTAACCTCGATTTTTGTAAAACCTTCTCCAAATGTTCATCTCATCAAAGTAATTCTCTTTCAGTCTTCTCAAAATTATCAATTAACCCATTTTTATGTTTCTTACATGATTTCGTTATGCATGAAATGCGAATTACCAAGAGTCTTGAAAGAGATTTGCAATCCTTAATAGTACTGCTCTATTGATATGTTCACTTGAGTTAACTCATGTATTTGCCTCCTCAGGAATATATATTTTATTACATTTTACAACTCAACTAGATTTCAGGCCTCTCTCAGTTTCTCACATGGAAATGGATATGTTACACCAGAATTGAACTTTCTCATGTCTTTCTCATTTATATTGAATGATGATGTATTCATTCTTCTTGTGCTCATCTTATTAATTTGCACAAGTTTATTTCATTCTTCAAGTCAACTCTGTTGTTAACCTCTCACTTACATATGGCTAATAACTGTTGTCGAGTTTCAGATGAATTGAATTCTCACGTTCTCCAGGGTGGACCCTGGATTTATTTGATTTCCTTCAGAAACGGTCAGTAGTAAGCCATGATACTGGTTGACAGTCTCTCGTCCTGGTTCCACCGTGGAAGGACTGCTCTGGTAATCGTGTACTCTCTCAATTGGTATGATCTACTCATTGTAATTTGTATTCCCACATTCATTCATCTTGCTCGATATGCAGATTAGATCTCAAGCCTTCCGCTCTTCTCGAAACCAACGATTAGTGGTTTCTCTCATTTAGTAACTCCCATAATTTATCATTTGTGTCTCCTATTTTTCTGATGAACGTTCTAATCATGCTTACTTGTAAGCAGTCCGTCTCTGTAAATGTTGTATTCATTGATAAATTTTTGCACTATTCTATACCAATGTTGTTTATATTCATTATAATATTATTGCTCTACTCATATTTAATGTATTGATCTCTAGATGACCAAACTTAGACAATTTAGCTTTCACCTCTAGGTCTGCATCATTATCCTGTTTTTCTGGCGCGATAAGAAGGTTTTCTTAATCAATTTTCATTGATTGCTCTGTCACTGTGCTAAGCGTTATATTAATTGGGAATTCAAATGTAGATTGCCGCGATATGTTGATGACAGTTCGAAGTAGAAAGTTAATGCAGTCATTGTCATTTTTCAACGGGATTTTGAGATTTTCTTCAAATGAATCCTTTTTCCCAGTTAATAGTTGTTTCTTCTCAATTCTGAAGATTGGTTGTTGAAACTGGATTCAAGTGTGTTAATTACTATCAATTTTAGATCAAGAAGTGTCATGAAGTATTAGTATTTATGAAAAAAAAATTCGACTTTGTTCTGAATAAGCTGGCTCTCTTTACACGATTCTAATAGAAGGGAATTGATTATATAGAGAGCCACATATATGATATCTTGCCTTCTCCCTTATATACAAGGCTAAAATTGCAAAATTGATGGTAAGAAAACTTGTCCAAGTTGAACTGGAAATCTGAAATGATTTTTTAAATGAATTTCGTTTGAATGTTATCGAAATTCATATGTATATTAACTTACTGGGTGGAAAAAGTCCTCTCTAGGTGAAACAGTTTTTTGTTTATTCTTTCGTAACCAATTTGGAATGTACAAAAACTTTACCGTGCTATAAGGACGAGATACGAGGATATATTGAAAAATTCTTAGCCTACTATAGAACCAAATAAAATTTCAATGTCAAAATATTTAATTTCTCAACATATTCTCCTCTTAATTGGATACATTTTTTACAGCGGACCTGCAACGTCTCTAGACCTTTCAAAAAAATGTTTCTTCTTGCTCTGAAAACCAGAGACCTCCACAGCTTTTATTACCTCCTGGTTGAAAAAAAATTACGACCATTTAAATTTTTTTTCAGTTGAGGAAAGAGATGATAGTCGGATGGTGCCAAATCTGGTGAATAAGGGGGGTAATTCAAACCCTACATCACGAATTTTTTGCATGGCAGTATGAGATTTGTGTGCAGAGGCTTTGTCCTGCAAAAACAAAACACCTTTGGATAGCTTTCAGCGTATTTTCTCTTCAATTTTTTTCCGTAGAATGGTCAGTAATGTCGAATAGTAATTTCCGGTTATTGTTCTACCCAATCCTAGAAAACTAAAGCAAAAACTTTTCCAGCAGATTTTTGGACACGAAACTTCTTAGGTCTTGGAGAACCAGAGTGTCGCCATTCTATCGTTTGTTGCTTTCTTTCTGGATCGTAGAAATGTACCCAAGTCTCATCCATAGTAACAATTCGGTTTAAGAAGTCTACATCGTTTTCAAATCGAGCACAGATCGAACGCGGTGCTTCTACCCTTGCACGTTTTGGGTCAACATACCTTCGTGAATCTGCTTATCTCTTAACCCTTTTAAATACAGGTACTTGATGGCTCGATACTCCAATTTTTCCAATTTCGGGGACATCTTACTTCTTTTAATTCATTTTGCGTAACTCTGGTTTACTTTTTTGACCTCAAACTTTACACTGACACTTCTAACGAGTTATTGTTCGTTGCTATGGTAACGCAAAATTTTTTTGATGCATGGAACTGGTCTAGGCTAAGTAGATATCAATACATCCTCGTATATATGTCCTTAAACATTGACTAAACGTCCATTTCATCGTGGAAAATAGTAAAAACTGACATATTCATAAAAAAGTTGTAATCGAAGATTTGGTCAAAGGATGCAAATTATGAAATGTTCACTAAGCTTTCTCTATTGTCACGAGTTAGATTGAGAGATTTTCAACAGATTAAGATAATTTTTTCTGAAAATTCTTATCGAAACACCCAAAAATTCTCCGTTCCTCGATGTAAAGAAACAAAAGTGTATTAACTTTTTATTCACATAATTGACACGAGGGGGCGTGTTTGGAATAGGGAATACTCCTTCTGACGAAAATGATGTTTTTTTTATGAAATATCTTTGAAACGTCACTTTTTGAAATAACTATTTCAACCCTTTCCCAAAAAAATTATTTTAAGTACTTAAAAATGAAAAATAAAAATGGGTATTTAAAATTCAAAGCGTTTCGTTTCTATTGCATGAGTTGACAACATCGACTGAAGTATGCGTTGATAATAAAGGACAACAAATACACTATCTGATGAGATAGACAAAGATGTCCATGAAGTCTGCGACGAACGAGGAAGGTGTAAAGTTTTATGGGATTTTTATGGCCGGTTGCTGTTGAGGCTCGCCAGTGAGTACGCAACTTATGATGGCTGAATCAACTACTGTTATTTTATAAACAAGGCATTGTTCTTTTTATTTTCTAGTAGGCGCTGTTGCCAAATCGTAAACTAGAGACGAAGCGATTTAAATTTTAAAACCTAATATTTGAAGAATGATTTTGAATAGTTCCCGCGGTGCATTTGAAAAATTCATGAATGAAACTCATGATTATTCAGTTTAAACTTGCATATACTGTGATAACCCAAATTGAGAAGAATGCCCCATTCCCAATAGTGAATTTGTTTAATTTTCTGTTCTTCTGATGGAATAAATAGGCTCTCGCAATCAATTATTATCATTGATTGCTCTGTCACTGTAAACGTTGTGTTGATATTAAATTTGTTGAACTCTCTCAGTGTTTGACTTCAAGTGACTTCTCGTTTGAACTACTCATAATTATCTCTCTTTTTAGCTGAATAATGTCTCCCGATTTTAAATAGAAACATTTGTTGATTTTTTATCTAGGGATGTTATACATCTGTATTAATTTCGCCTTGATAGTAAGGTATGGAGAGTAGAGAGAAGGAGAACGATCGACGTACTAAAAATGTGTCCCCGAAAACGGGAAACGTAGGACAGGTGTCGCTGCGATTGCAACGGGTATCGATAAGGGGTGGGGATTCAAGCGTCAATTTGAAATGAACAGCCTTCATTTTATTTTAGGTTATGTGTCATCGTGGTTTTTCTGATGATTTTTCAAATACCTTTCTTCAAATCTATATTAAATATGAGTTCTCTGAATTATATGCAATAAAATGCAAGTCGAAATCAATGAAATTCGAAAGAAATCACTGATCAAAAAAATTGCACCTACTTCTGTTTATCATTGTTTATTGAAACTATGTTAGTTGGTTTACCGTAATCTTCAAAATTATATAAATCCGTAGTGAGGAGTAGTACACATCAAGACAACAAAAGGTAGCAGTCCCAGATTTATCACTTAGGTATTAGAGTAGATTCTGTTGCCAATACTCAGCTGAGAACCGATATAAACCATGTATTATGTTATGCCAACAAAATTCTTCAAGAATATTCACTTCTGAACCATGTAGTTTTATTGGTTAGATATTCTTATTCAGAAGATTCAACTTCTCACGAGGGATGACAATTTCGATTTCGTTTATAATGAATCCATCATCTTTTTGATATCTTCATCGCAAAAGTGCTCTTGACACACAAATTGATTCGGAGTCGATTCTTGAGGTAAATTTTTTTTCAATTTTCTCTCAAAAATGCTCTCGGAAATTTCATCTCTTCTCCTTTTCTTTCCGATGCCAAAACACTCTTACACTAGCGCACGCTTCAACATTTCACCATGGTCATATGTTGTTCTCTTATCAAAAATCGACAATAATAATATTCCTATCATCTGTCACCAGGGAAACAGTTCACTCAGCCAACGAGCCAACTACAATTTGATTTGTGTAAATCAAAATTTCGCACTCTCGTGATGGCCAGCGCGCCTGTTGGCAAAAGCATGAACTACTCTATTGGTACATAATTTAGAGGACAAAAAATCTGTGGTCTCAAAGCAGCGATCGTTCTCCTTCTCTCTACTCTCCATATAGTAAGGCATCGCCCTTCCGTTCACTGAAAAAAAAATAAAGAACCAAAAGTTTCAACTTACGCTGGCTACGGTATAAGCCATATCAATGTGAATCCACTTCCCTGGGTACTCAAAGCCAAGATGCGATAATATGAAGAGACCGGCGCAGCTCACCTGAGCGTTGCACCTATCCTTGACGGAATTTTTCATATCAGCCATAGTGGAATTGAATTCCGCAAAGTGAAGTTCCGGAGTGAACGGTACCGGATGGACCAAATCTCCACAAGCCTGTCCTGCTTGCCTCACATTGTTCTCCCAAACCTCGTCGTTCGTCAGGATGGACGCGTGATATTTACCGGTGGCGATACCCTGCAATGAAACGATGGGGATTAATGTATTTACTACTGGCTTGAAACCCGCGGCTTCGCTCGTGCATTATTTCATCGCAGAATGCCAGTTAACCTCATAGTTGGGGAGCCGACGATGTTAAATCGGTATTTACTCGAGCGTCGTGGAGACCTAGTGGATTTCGAAGACTAGATAGTAGAAAGAAAAAAAGGTATGATGTAAGCACTTTCAGCGGTGGGGAAAGCTTCTGCAAGTTCTCAAAAATATAAATAAAATCGTCAGGTGTACATACTAGAGCGTGTTAGATCAAGATACTGTATATACCCTACGTGTCTCTGATAATAAATTAATGTTATTCTGACAGTTTGCGTGGTGGGGTTGGCCTTACGGAAGAGTTGAAAATGGCAAAAAAAAATTTTTTTTAGGGCGTCAGATTTTTACAGGATATGTTAACTGGACCCAAAGCAAGCTACTTTTCAAGATACTGACAATTCGGACGTGATGCAAGGTCACTGCGGTCCCTTGAAAATGCAAAAAAAATCGTTACTTGTACAGGGTGGGCAAATTTTGATGTTTTAGCACTGCAGCTTTTAAACCAGAGGAGACAGACAAAATCTGATGTCCCATTCTCGTTCTCTATTTCTGAGAAACTAACAAGAGTAGTAGTCGTTTTTGGCCACTTTCTTTTGTTCTCGAGTCATAAGCAAAAATTGGAAAAATGGCGATATCGAAATAAATTTATATCTCCGCTAATACTGATGATAGAGCTCTGAAATTAAAACATTATGCAGGCAGTTTTTTACGTAGAATCCAGTGGCGTGCTCGCTTTTTCAGCAGGATTTTTAATTACGAAGCTATTACCCAAAGTTATGTTTTTTTGAATGGGAACACTAGTTATCTGTGCGATTTTTTGAAAGCTTAATTTTTACTGATTTCAAAAATATATAACATCATATGGTTTGTATCAATATAAATGATAGAAAATGGTCAAAAACCTTTTTTCTCAATATTTCTATGGTTTCAACTTTTGATGAGCACAGAAACATATAGCATCGTATGATTACCACTGTCTCCTTCTATAAGTCTTTTCATTATTATGAAAATTTATTAAATATATCTTGATTCAAATTTTGTGAAAATTGGTAAAATGCATAGAAAGAATGACATTGCCGGAAGGAGACTGCTTTTGTTATAGGAAACTCTATTTTTCTATGCTCATCAAAAGTTGAAACCATAGAAATATTGAGAAAAAAGGTTTTTGACCATTTTCTATTATTTATATTGATACAAACCATATGATGTTATATATTTTTGAAATCAGTAAAAATTAAGCTTTTAAAAATTGCACAGAAATATAGTGTTCCTATTTAAAAAAACATAACTTTGGGTAATAGCTTCGTAATTAAAAATCCTGCTAAAAAGGCGAGCACGCCACTGAATTCTACGTAAAAAAATGCCTGTATAATGTTTCAATTTCAGAGCTCTATCATCAGTATTAGCAGAACAATAAATTTATTTCGATATCGCCATTTTTCCAATTTTTGCTTATTAACTCGAAAACAAAAGAAGGTGGCCAAAATGGCTACTACTCTTGTTAGTTTCTCAGAAATAGAGAACGAGAATGGGGTATCAGATTTTGTCTATCTCCTCTGGTTTAAAAACTGTAGTGCTAAAACATCGAAATTTGCCCACCCTGTACATACTCGAGTGCCAGATTTTCATACAGCCCCGAATTTTGATCTTTGGAATGGAATAACGAAAAACGCTCGGTCAGGTCAAATTTTGTTGAAAGGGAGACAAAGAACTTTCGCACGGCGAATTTGGATCTTTGGGATGGAAAAAACGCTCGGACGGGTTAAAAAATGAATTCGATATCACTACCCCTCTAGCCGCTACCACTTAGAGCAATTATTTTTGAATAGAGATAATGGGTCGAGCAGTTTTGTTGAAAAAGTAATTCAATTACCTGAATGAGCCTTTTATTTTTTTTTCGATCGCTTAACTATTAAACAGAATGAATTCAGTTTTCGACCCGTCCGAGCGTTTTTTTTCAGCTCCAAGATCCAAATTCGGCGTGTGAAATTTACTGATGGAATACTGAGTCACTCTGTATTATTATATATAAAGCGATAAAAAAAATCCACTCGTGTAGGAAATTGAATTGCCTTTCCAACAAGGTGCTACTCGACCCCTTTTCCCTATTCAAAAATGAGTGCAGTTAGGGGTTGCGGTTAGAGGGGTAGTAATATCAAACTCATTTGAACACCCTTATTTGACCCCCTTTCAACAAAATTCAACCTGTCTGAGCGTTTTTTCGTTATTCCATCCTAAAGCTCAAAATTCGGCGTGGAAAGTTATGGATGGCCCAGCCTGTATAACAAAATTCTGTACAACTTTTGTCTGAAGCAATTTTACATAATCCTAACCGTTTTCGAGTTAGAGGGCGATAAGGGCGAGGAGCTTTGTTACAAATGCAAATGGCCGAGGTCAATATAGAAACCCATTTTAATGTTCATTCATCTCTATATATTTCAAAAACGTTCAAACGTAGAAAAAATTGCTTCGAACAAAATTTGTAGAAAATGTTATGCTTTACAACCAATTCGTTGCTTCATCTGGTGTTCCGCAGGGCTCAAATTTGGGACCTCTGTTGTTCCTGCTGTTTGTCAACGACCTTATGGATAAAGTCAGTACACCCATCTTGATGTTTGCAGATGACTTAAAATTATATCTGGAGATCTTTAGTGAATTGGATTGCATCATTCTACAGAGGGCCATAGATCTTATAAGTGCATGGTGTTGTCGCAACCGTTTGGCTTTGAATGGCAAGAAATGTTACATTGTATCTTATACTCGAAGGAAGGCAATAATCAGATATGATTACAGTATGAACAGTAAAGTGTTGAATGGTCTAACACAGATAAGAGACTTGGGTGTGATATTTGATGAGAGGTGCACATTCTTACCTCACATGGATCATGTGGTATCATCAGCGTGCAGATTGTATGGTTTTTTAGTTCGCAACGGTAAATGCTTTACATGCGTTGACACTTATCTGTCGTTATTTAATTCATTAATAAGGAGCAAACTGGAGTACGCGAGTATGATTTGGAGACCTATTTATCAATGCCATATACATCGACTGGAGGCGGTACAGCGGAAATTTTTTAAGTTTTTGGCATGGAAACAGGATGGTGAATATCCTCCTATTGGATATGATCATAAATTACTACTCAGCAGATTTAAGGGCAGAAGTTTGGAAACTAGAAGGGGTATGCTAGCATTGAGTTTTATTTATAAACTTTTAAATAACAGGGTGGATTGTCCACCATTATTGGAGAAGTTATTATTATTTTATTATAATTATTGTTCCACGCTTAGAGGGCAGAACTAATTTCTTGTTTTATATGAGAGCGGGAAAAACCAATTTGAATTTAAAGTCACCAATTCACTACATGTGTAGTATTTATAATAAGATAGCTAATAGGTGTGACATTAATGATGACCCTCTGTATAAATTGCTCCAAGTTTATGTAGAATTGGATATTTGCTAAATTCAATTTTGTAATATTTGATTTTTTCGATTAATAGCTGTGTCAAGCATGACTAAGTGCTGTTGTGTTTCTTATAGTATTTTTCATTTTGTTTTTCCTGTAATTGGGTTGAAAACCTGTTGGAGAATAAAGGCTTATTATTATATATTATTATAATGGAAGCGATAACAATTTGAAGCCCAGGAGAGGAGATAATTCAAAAAAACCGAATTTTGTTAACTTCATGCTCAATTTTTACTGTTTCGGCTTTCTGAAAGTGCCAGATTATATATTTTTTCCATTATTCTTGAATCATTAGCTTCAAAATAATAAAAAAAGCAACCGCGCTCGTAATCTACACGCGACGTTTTTTTTTCTGATAGTTTGACGTCCTCCCACACATTTTCGTCAACCTCAAATTGTCATATTAAGAGAATATATACTTTTGAACATGTAATTAACCACATATATCTTAAACTGACACGCTCGAGTATGTACAATGATCGTGTTTTTTTACTATTCTGACAGGCTGTCCTAGATAATTCCCTCTATATACAGGTCTTATTTTTGGTAGAGGTACTCTACAGGGTCCAAGGTATGTCCCCTCATATCAATCCGACAATCTCTAGTAAATCCCGAATTTCCTTCTTGGGCTCCCCAACTATTGATAAGTTTATTCTTTAGGAGATTGTATAATATTGATAATCACAAAAATTCATTAATGTAGCCTTTTTAGAAGGTTCCGGTTGAGGTTCGTACTTATCTGGATTGATGTATTGGGATGGCATATAACCATCCAGGGATGGTGATGAATCTTGAAGTTCTCAGGGAACAGAAACAAAAAAATTTCATATAGTATCGTATTCCCAGCGAGAAATGCTTGTAGAAAAATTCAATCGTTTTTAGATATTTCCGGAAATAAAGAAGTTATGGCATACTTTCGAAATCGACAAAATATCAAAATTTGGTTATATCTTCAAGAAGAATGAAGACATCATGAACAATCATGAAATGATTCCCAGTAATGGACAAAAATCGAGCCCAGGACTCCTTTCAACGTTTTTCCTCTCCAGTCTACACCATCTCCAGTTGTAATTCAGAAATAATCAATTCAATTTCAGTCATTAGAAATTCCGTTTAGTCACATTTATTTCAGAAACCGTCAATTGTAATTCAGAAAGGAATTTATTGAATTTATGAACTCTTATTATCTTGAAAAACACTAAACTCTATGTATGTAAACAAGAAAATGCAACAATTTATGGCACTGCATGGAAGGTGGTGCTATGCTGCGCTGCTCTTGTAGCACAATCAACCCCAAAGATTGTGTCCTTATATTAGCCAATAACATTCTCCAGATATGCAGATTCAGAATTTTCAGAAGGATAGAAAGATTAGGTACCTAGATAAAAAAATAAGGAAGTAGGATCACGCCAAGATTCTGCAGCACCTTAAATATTTATGAAAAGAAGTTTTTTCAAAAATTCATTTTTTACAGTGTAGGACGGGCATCACCTACTGAGATTTCAAAT
Source organism: Coccinella septempunctata (assembly GCF_907165205.1). Lineage (NCBI taxonomy): Eukaryota > Metazoa > Arthropoda > Insecta > Coleoptera > Coccinellidae > Coccinella > Coccinella septempunctata. The sequence continues at coordinate 2,144,335 of NC_058190.1, read as the reverse complement.
AAATCCTGGAGACAAGTAACACAGTTAGAAGAATACCTAAAACTGAATTAATTTAATAATTCATTTTATGTATGTATCATCCTGATATCATGTAAATGCGTATTAGATAATAATGTGACAGATTTATCTGACATAGCCTTGAATAATATTCTTACTCTTTTTTACTTTCTTACAAATCACGGTTTCTAAAATACAAATGATTGATTCTGATTTTTAATTGATAGTTTCTGAAATCAAATTGACTAATCTGAATTACATTTGATGTTTTCGGAAATAAAAGTGACTACTCTGAATTTCAAATGATCATTCCTGAAATTAAACTGACTAATCTGAAATACAATTGACGGGTTCTGAAATAAACTTGACTAATCTGTACCAGAAACAGCCAAAATCAAGCGATTTGGGATACCCTGTACAGGCGTGTTTTCTTATATTGTAGCTAATTAAGAAGAATAATGGAAAAAATATGATCTGACAGTTTCAGCAAGCCTAAACAATACAAATTGACCATAAAGGTTACAAAAATCAGTTTTTTTGAATTATCTCCTCTCCTGGGCTTCAAATTGTTTTCGCATTGATTATAACATTGGTGGGGCATACCATTTTCTACAAATTTTGTCCAAAGCAATTTTTTCTACGTTTAAACGTTTTCAAGATATATGGCGATGAATGTAGATTAGACTGGGTTTCTACATTGACATTGCCCTTTCGCATGTGTGGCTGAGCTCCTCGCCCTTATCGTCCTTACACAGTTATAATGGAGAATCGAGAAGGATACAGCGGCGGCCAGATCTGGTTGGTGACTATCCATGTCCGGAGTGTGGTAGGATATGTGGGTCACGGTTGGGTCTCTACAGTCACAGGAGGGCACACAGTCGCAACTAGCACTAAGAAATTACAAGTCTGTTCGAATTTATTTTTTTTTCTTCTTCTTTTTGTAGATTTATTCCCGGTAACGGGATACAGCAATGAATGAATGAATGAATGAGTATCGTCCTCTAACTCGAAAAACAGTAAAAAGTATTATATTTAAAATTGCTTCAAACAAAAGTTGTATAGAATTTTATTATATACAACTTTCACAATGAATACAGAAACGATTAAAGGTACAGGAAGGGAAATATCTTAAAAACATGCCTTGTAATCATCTTCAAACTGTCAGATTCAGAACCCCCCCTTGATTAGTGTCAAATTTATATGTCAACACGTTAACAAGATCTTAAAAACATGCCTTGTAATCATCTTCTAACTGTCAGATTCAGAACCCCCCCTTGATTAATGTCAAATTTATATGTCAACACGTTTACAACATCGAGATTAACCATCTGTATGAAAATCTGACACGCTCGAGTATGTCCAAGTAAAGATTTTTTTTTGCATTTTCAAAGGACCGCTGTGACCTTGCGTCACGTCCAAATTGTCAGTGGCTTGAAAAGGTTCAATTAACATATCCTCTAAAAATCTGACACCCTCGAAAAAAAATTTCAATCATTTTCAACTCTTCCGTACGGCCAGCCCCACCAAGCAAACTGTTAGATTAACATGAATTTATCATCAGAGACACGTAGGGCATGTACAGTATCTTAATCTGACACGCTCGAGTATGTACACCTGACGATATTTTTTTTTACATTTTTGAAAACCTGCAGACGCTTTCCCCACCACTGAAAGTGCATACATCATGAAACCTTTTTTTCTTTCTACCATCTTATCTTAAAAATCCACTATATTTCCACGACGCTCGAGTAAATCTTGATTTATCATAGTCGGCTCCCCAACTATAGGGTTAGATTAGATGGGTGGCGTAAGGTTTAAAATATCCAAATTCCATCTACTCAAACAGAAAACACCTTATAATCAACTTTCATCGATCAGGAATCCAATAGGAAAATAAATAAGAAAACAGATCCACATACCTGCGCCCCAGTCAATGTAGCAACGTCTACAATTATGTCAGCCTTCAAGTCTTTGTTAGCGTATGCAACTCCATCGGCGAGTACTAGTCTACCTTCGGCGTCCGTATTATTGATCTCCACTGTCTTGCCCGAATATAAAGTGATAATATCATCGGGCCTGAAATGCGCACGAAGGCTTAGTAAAATTGATCTCATTTCGTAAATGATAATACTGAACTAACTTGACTGCTTCCGGTCCAATTGCGTTCTCCGCGAGGCAGAACACCGCATACAAATTCTCGCTGAATTCGGACTTCACTGCAATATAGAAGGCACCCAATATGGCCGCGGCTCCACCGCAGTCTCTCTTCATTCCAAGCATGTCAAACTGAATAAAAAAATATATCAGTTAAACAAAGCAGGATTATCACTGAAGCATTTTGGTTTTTCCATTGATAAATGTACAGGAAGAAAAAGACCCTATACGCTATACAATACAAGGTGTTTCCAAAGCTGAGGCTTTTTTTTGACAGAAGACTAATCAAAATAAGTCGTTTAACTAAAAATTGTCTACATAAAATATCCAAGAGGGCTGAGATCTGAGAGACAACCTCGAGAAGATTGACAAAATTTCATTGAATTTCAAGTGGAAGGTGACTCCGGCATCGCAAAAACGAAACAAAACATAAACATATGGCTGGACAATGAATAGCTCAGTATCAAGTTCATCGGATTAGATGCATCAGTTCACTTTTGAGAGAATAATAAGTGTTGTGTCGTGCAATTTAGGGTAAAAAAAAATGTAGAAAATCGAGGCAGTTTCTTGAAAGTGCTTAGGTTAGTTATGTTGAAAAAGTGCTATGATGTTTCCCCCATTTCGTCCCATTCTAACGACGATTGTTGGGTTGTTCGAACAAGAAGATTTTGATGCCCATTGTGAAAAAATTCAAGAATAATTTAGACGAATTTTATTGGTGAGATTTTGAAACATTATTTTTTTTACACTTGTGTTCTAAGTCTCTTCTGTGAGTTGGTATCGAAATGAGCAATAATATAAAATAATGAAAACAATTCGGCAATCGTAAGTTTCCATTTTCATTACCACGTAAATATCGAACGAGCCAATATACTAAACGAAACCACATGGTTGAATCGGGATATAGGTTTTTTCCCACTGCTTTGCGGTAATTCAGCTAACAAACGGTCTAAGGTCGTATCAGGATCTATTCCACTAATCATTTTCAATTTTTTTTTTAACTTTGTCATTTTGAAAGTTTCGCGTAAGAGATTTTTAGTGAAACGCTTATTTTTACCAGTTCTACCTTCTGTTAATAAAAACCCTCATCTTCAAATACACCCTATATATGTATATAAATAGGGAAGGTGAGATTCTGACTTGTACAAATATTTTAACACTACATTATTGAGTTCATAGGGAACACTTTTTTCCTACACCATTTTTTCCGATTCGGTCCTGATAAAAAGATACATCCATTTTAAGAATTCATAATAAGCTGAGGCCACCCCTGGAAAAACAAAATTACTCAAGATAACACATCTGTGGGTCTTTTAAACAGAGTTGTATTCAGCCAAAATACCCAGTTCTTCAAATTTCACAGATACTTTTTGAATATCGAAAACTTAGTTTCTTTGAATTTTTTATATTTTTATGGTACGTAATGGTCATAATGTAAAAACTGCAAGACGTGGGTCATATCTTGTGTTCGAAAAAGATTAATCAAATTAATGAAAAACTATATTCCAAAATTCCTTTCATTCGATAAAACCGTTTGTAAAGTAGAACTATAAATTTTTTTTATGGGTTTTCAACAGCCTGTATCATTCAAACCGAGCCGATTCGGAGAAAAATGGTAAAGGAAAAAAGTGTTTCTTTTGAACTAAAGAATCTAATGTTAAAATATTTGTACTAGTCAAAGACTCTGGACTCCCCTGTTTAAATCAGTCTCCATTAATTCGCCAATACAATACAATTTTCTTTCCAATTCACCCTTGCAAGTTATACAAATTAAAAAGCTCTCGGAATATTGTTTTATAGGGCCTTATGAATATGAATGTTTGATTTATCCTGTGGACTCCGAGAAGAGGGGTGAAATTCACCCTTTCAAGTCCTGCAAATGGAAATATTCTCGGAATATCGTTTCTGAAGGGTTTATAAATATGTACATCGAATTTTAAACCCTTTATTAATTTTTTAGACCTATTTTAGATGTATTCTGTGGACTCTGAGAAGAGGGGTTGAAATTCACCCTTCTGCAAATAAAAAATCTCTCGGACTAAAGTTTTTTAGGGCTCTATGAATAGGTGCACCAAATTTCAAATCCTTTATTCATTTTGGGACCAATTTTCTATTATATTTCGAATACTCACATTAGTAGGAGCGCCCACCAAGGTAGCGTGGCACTGACACGGCACATACATGACGAAGGCAATGCATAATTTTCAGAGTTGAACTGAGAACGACACATTTAACTCAGATATGCGATATCTGAAAATTATGCATTGCCTTTGTCATATATAAGGTGGGCAAAATTCGTTGTCTACTGAGAGGATCTCGAGAACTATAGCAGCTAGAAGAAAACGGATGACACATTTCAGAGCTCTTTTTCGGAGAAACAAAGAATGGTGAAAACCACAGCCTCCTACGATACTTCGTTTTTAAGTTCTCATAACTTTTTTGTCTTTGAAGTTACAAATCTGAAACTTGAACCTTCTACAGGCACTTTTTTTACGTAGAATTCACTGACGACCTCAAAATAAATATTTTTTCATATCGAATCATTAGGTGAACTTTAATTTTTTTGAAAGCAAACTTTCATTGAATTTGTTATTTTTGAATTGGGAAAAAAACTCTTTGTCAGTAGATTCTAGGTATAAAAGTGCCTAAGAAGGTTCAAGTTTCAGATCTGTAACATAGTTATGAGAACTTCTAGGAATCGTCAAAATCTCAATTTTGTTTATAACTCGAAATCTAAAAATGATAGGCCGATTTTGTTGTCAGATTTGGATTAGCCATGAAAAGAGCTAGAGAATGTGCCATCTGTTTTCTTCTAGCTGCTATAGTTCTCGAGATCCCCTCAGTAGATAACGAATTTTGCCCACCCTGTATGTGTCATGTCAGTGCTACGCTACTTTGGAGGGCGCTTCCCCTTACGGATGAAACCCACACTCCCACATTATACGTATAACTTTGAAATAGTATTCATCAACTTCTAATGAATGAATAAACACTCCGGGTTTGGAAGAATGCATTCATTTCCGAGACCTAATATCGATTTCAGTATGCATGGTCCACGAAAAAAAAGTACCCGATGCCACTGGTTAAACGTCAGCTAGATCTGGAGTGGCTTTTAGCAGAGACAGGCCTTTCTCTATGGCTTTTAGCAAATGGCTGCTAACTTCACACCCGATGCCTCTTTCTATGACCCTGACCATGAAGTTTGAAAAGACACCAGTGAATAATGGCTAATGAGTGATTAATAAATTATAAATGTCATGATGTTCAAGGGAAAGAATGGTCACTTGATGCATCGATAGAGGATAAAATGATCAAAACATAATAACCACTCGCTTCAGGATGAATTTTTTAATCGTAATAATAAGTGTTATTGTAATTAAAAAAAATATCAATATGATACGAAAAATAGAAACAAAACAGAATTGAAATATTTTCACTCATCCCTATTCGGATCAATAAACTTACCCTTCCTTTCAAACTGAGACCGCCAGTGTCGTACACAATACCCTTCCCGACCCACGCAATCGTTTTGGTGGCAGTGGCGGGCGTGTTTTTGAGGATAACGAGGGCTGGAGGACAGGAAGCCCCTTTGCCCACACCGTATATCCCGCCGAACCCTCTCTGATTCAATTCTTCGCCTCTGATCACTTCGATACCCGTTTTTAAAGAGTACGCCACTGTTTGGGCCTCTGATATGAAATGGTCTATGTTCATGTAACAACACGGCGTGTCCACTATTCTCTGGCACATTTTCAACGCGTAACACGTGTCCGACAATAATTGTATGGTGGGTTCATCTAAGTATCCCTCCGCGGCACCAGCTGCAAAAAAGGAAGATTATTTTGTGATGCAGTTTTTACAGATCCCCCAAAAAGGCGGGAAAAATGAACGAGTGTTCAAATTGCAACCAAAGATTACAGAGAAGATAGAAAACGAAGCGACTTAATACAGTGAATCTATCAAACACAGTGGCGACAATTGGAAATTTAGCAAGAATATGGCGGCTTAGAAGCACAGATTTCAATGCTATGATATCTAATTCGGAATGCGGATTGGCTCATGTCACGTCACGTGACCAAATCCGCCATATTCTTGCTAAAACGATGAAAAACGAGACCACAATTGTCGCCACTGTCTCGTTAGAGTCACTGTACGACCAAAGTGATGTGAGTGCCATCTGTGTTTCAAATGTGTTACTAAGACTTAATTTTAAGGCCAATTGCAGAAACATATGTAATTTTTTAAGATTTCAGATGACCCTTTTCTTTTGATCAATGTTTTGATTCTCGCACCGCCTTTTGTTTACCTAGCTCCTTCTAGTTGCTGATTATTAAATTTTTTTGTCTTGGTGAAAACCTCTAAACATCGTTTCAAAATAACTAGATGGTGAAAATCCTTCAATTAAAGTTTTTACTTTACTAAAGAAAATGTAAAAGTAAGTATTAATACACTTAACATGTGACTCGGTCATTCATTGATTTTTATTTTCAGTGCTCCGAACTGGGTAAAATTTTCAGGGCGTAAAGGCCTGCAAACATTACTGACTACATCATGTGCATTGAACATTTTACTGGAAGTCGATTGAGAACTGTTCATCCACGCGAATTGTTATATGCAGAAAGCATCCCTTGCATGAAGGGCCCATTTAGGGGAATTTATGACCTTTATACGTCCATTCAATGATTCTAAATTGCTACTCCTTAAATATTCAGAAATGCAAAGGTTTTATTGATTTCGTTTTGGGAATCGAGTGACTGTCGAATTGTTGATTGGACAGTCAAAGTTTTATGAAACTAGCAGTGAGTGTTTTGTTCATTCATTAATCAATTTGTATATTCTGTCATAAAGAGATCATATCACAAAAGAATCATAAAAAAGCATAAAGAAACTATATACTTACGAGGTCTTGTATACCTCTGAAGTTTTTTTTTATTGTGATTCTGAAAATTCTGTAAATAATATGTAAAGAACTGAAATGTTTATGCTATGATGGTATATTGAATATCGGTTCATATTAATTTCTGATATAAATTGTATAAATTCTACTAAGTTTATCAATTCAAAAAACCTACTGCACATCAGCAGATCAGCATATACTTTTGTGTCATATTCAAAGCTCTATTTTTTGCCTTTAAAAAGAGTCCACGAAAAAAATTATAATATATAGGTTGCCCCATTTGAAATGACGAAGTTTGTATTTTTCGTATAAGCGGCAACGTCGTAACATTGAAAATATTTTAATCAGAGAGATCAGAGGCGTAAACCGTGGTACCCAAATTTTCAATCTTATGATTCATCCTTGGTCAACGTCTAATAGGCCACCCACCGTGGGCAAACCCTGTTTATTCCAGTTCTGTGATTGAAGACTATAGAAATTATTGGACATCCTTCGTGGCCATATTTTAAGCTGTCTAGACGGACTACTGGACTCTTAAGGCCTTCTGTTTATTCATTTATTAAGGTTATGCCTTTTGTGACAAAATCAAAACATTTTTTTTCTAATGTTGACATATAAAGTGACAACTAACTGAAGTTTTGAAACGAAAATGAGCGACTCATATGAAGAAATATTTATTTCATTCACTAGTACAAAAAATGTCTTTATTTTGGCGAATAAAACACCCAAAAAGATATTGTCATTCGTATAAGTACCAAAATTGGGCAATCATGAGGTTTTATTAGCCAAAACAAAGAAATTTTTTGTACTAGTGAATGAAATAAATATAGACCATATTAGTGAGGTTAGGCGGGAATTTTGAATCGCGATCCATCCGTGGATCTGGTCCCTGAATTCCCTATGCATTTCTTATGGGACTAAAAATGCCGCGTACTTCTCGCCTGTTTTTGGATATTTTAGCGAATTTCTTAAGATTTATTTCTGTTGGAATGTGTTCTATGATCCTTTCTTAACAAGTTGAAAACAAAATTTCGTAATAAAATGGTATATTTTATTAATAATGGAGCAATATAAAATTGGTCGGCAAGATCCATGGAAGTTTGTCGTAGCTTCATTTCGTTTCTAACCTCTGAAGCTGACATCATTCTAACGCGCAAGCGTAGCATGTCAATTTTCCTTGTTACGGTTCATGATTGACGTATTGCAGAAATGATCTACGACATACGGATATATTCTGTATAATAATGTGTTCAATTTTGATTTTAGGACATATAAAAGTATTTTGTGATGTAAAATGTACTTGGAAACAACCTCTAATAATTGCGGAACCCAATTTTGCATGTCTTTATATTAACATTTACTTCTAGCTAGCGATATTCCATCTTAAAGTCGATTCCTATGTAAAAAAATTTGAATATGGATCTCCCGCCAATTGAGTGATTCTAACCTCACTAATATGGTCTATTTCGCTCATTTTCAACTTTATGATATGATCTCTGTTGTTGAGAATGTTATAACGAATCGAAATGCATGATAAAATATAGGGTGTACCATTCAAAAAAAATATATATATATGAAATGCATATTATGAAAACGCGACTGTCAATTTTCTTTTTGTGTTCGTCATCGAGAAAGCCATTTAAAATGCTACTATACTTCATTCAAATTTATTTTAGCAGTCGGTTGGCCATGAAATAATTTTCTCAAGTTTTTGTAACTAGAACGAAGTTAGGTTGGCACTCATGAAATGTCGTTAATGTCATAACGCCGTTGCCACAACTAATATCAATTTTTATTACGAAAATGCCGAAAGTGATTGAAAAAAGAGATAGGGTTTCAGGAAGTGCTATTTAAAATTCAGGTCCGCTCATTCAAATATTTATACCCTGATATTCTAAAATACACAATACGTCAGACGATAGCGAACATATTCCATGTAAGAGAATTTATATAATGTTTCATCTGAATCTAAAGGACTTATTTTTCAGCTGGATATTTCCACAATCAGAAAGATTGTGAATGAAGAGGATGACAAAGAATTCCCTTCTATTGGGAGACCCAAAAAAGTGGTGGCATTTCAGAATTTTATGTTTGAGTGAATTAATGCGAAAAGTTAAGTACAGGATTTTCGATGAATGTCATCGTAGAATAAGTTCCCGAAAATTGATTTTTCTATATGACCTTTGAGGCTCGACTACACTTTAGCGGAAGTCGATTTTTTGTACAGGACGGGTCCTATCTTATGTATTTTGACGAGGCGAGTTCAATAAAAGTTGTTTCAACCATTGGTTCAAAAGTTACGCCATTTTGAAGTTTCAATGTTAAATGTATCCTTGTTGCCGCTTTGACTTCAGGAGGAGTCCTATCATATGTAATTTGACGAGGCGAGTTCAATAAATGCGGTTTCAACATTAGGAGGCCATTGGTTCGAAAGTTACGCCACCTTTAAGTTTCAATCTTAAGAGTATTTTATGTTTTTTATACTCTAATTTTATGATTGTCAGTTGTAAGCATAGAATGACAAATATTAGATGACTGAATTATTTTTCAGGGAAAATAACGTCAGATTTCTTTGGCACCATCATATTTACACGATGGAAGATTCAAATGAAATTAGATACTTTTATTCATTTTAATTCAATTCTTCATTCTCATAATTGTATGTTTATTTTAGGTTAGTTAAGGTTAGGTTACGTTAGGCTAGCTTAGGTTAGATACTTTTATTCATTTTAATTCAATTCTTCATTCTCTTAATTGTTTGTTTATTTTAGGTTAGTTTAGGTTAGGTTACGTTAGGCTAGCCTGGGTTAGCCATAATATGTAAGAGCAAAAAAATAATTACATATTTTATTATGATTGGGTAAAGTTGTCGTTTTTTTAGGATTTAGTTTATAGCAATTTATACGAGTGCGGAGGCTCGTGCCGTAAATTGCATTTTGAAACCACCATTCTTAAGCTATCACATCTTAGCGTCATAGATTGTATATTTATATAGATTATATTTATGTGAAAACATTATACAGTAAACGTTCATTATCAAATGATCCGCATTCCAATCTCAATTCTCGGGGAATTTACTAGGTACCTTAGAACTCTTATACAAGGTAAAATTGAGGAATAAACCCAATGAATAGAAAGATAGGGAAAGATAGAATAGGTATTACGATTGTGTTATAGAGTCAAGTTGTCAAGTATCTCAAATCCTAATATTTTACATGAAAATTCAACTTGCATGAACTATATCAACCAATATATTTTTTTCGTTCGAAATCTGTCAAAAAATTTATCTACGGATAACATGAATTCGAGTTAGCCTAAGTCACTTTGATTCATGTCAAAACTCATTCAGAAGTTTGAACACAATTTGGAAAGAATAGAGCAAATTTACTTCAATTATTTAAGAATTCATGATTATTTTCGTTCATGAAAAAGTGAAAAGAATTATACTGTAGTGTTGCATGGAAAAAGTGAATGCAATGATAGGAATTGGTTAATCATTGAGCTTCGGATTCGTCGTCTACTAAGTGAGTGAAGAATTTTCAACTGTATGTCCAGTTGTGAAATATTATAGACCTTAATTACACCAAATAACTCAATTGTAAGTTTCTAAATTCATTCGATCATTATTTTGTCAAATGTCATTCAGATCAGTCATAACATTGGACCTTCAAAGTGGCGTAACTTTTGAGCCACTGGTTTCCTGAAGTTTAAACCGCTTTTTTTGAACTCAGCTCGTCATAATGTACACAATAAAATCAAAAAATTACAAAAAATCGACTTCCGCTAAAGTGTAGGCGGACCTTCAATTATGTTCGTCACATATTTTCCGAAGAGATTCGACATTGTGATGAAATACGTAATAACAGAAACTTTTACGTAGAACGGGCAACATAGCGTTGATTTAAAACCCAAAAATGTTTTGACAAGCTTCATAACCCCACATTTTCGTACTATACAGAGTGAAATGTGTCAAATTTCCATGGCCAACCGACTGCTAAAATAAAAGTGAATGAAGTATAGTTACCCATTTAACCGAATTCGTAGCATTAATAATAATAACGGAGTTGGCAATGATGCCACCTTAATTTGGAACACCCTGAGCCTGTATAGCAAAGATGGCGCAATAGGAGATCGGAAGTACTCGGGCCTCTTCGGTATCGCCACACGCCACGTCATACTAGCGCGCATTGACGGAGCTACCATAAAATCAATGCGATAAATAAAAACATTTCATTCTTATTCACTTATGGCCGTATGCACCGTTTGATTAAACGAAGTTTAATCTCTCAAATGATTTTTAAGCGTAGAATCTCTATGGAAAAAAAGGAATTAATCTTGTTTAATGAAACGGTGCATATTATGGCCATTAGTCGTAAAAGTATATGCAGAAATTCCTGAGACTTATTCATTAGATCAACAACAAATATTGAAGTGATTTCAGATTATCTTTTTCATAATTTCACCCATTGTCTGTACTGAGCCACTGCAAAGGAACGGTGTCAATGAGCTTGACCTTGCCACCTTCTACGCCATAACCCTTCCAATCGGCTTCTTGGTGTTAACCCCACTTTCATCAAACTGACTCATTTCATCACATTCACCTTGGATGATTCAGTTTGTTGTGGTTGAAAAATAAATATGACTTTGACAAATTGATCGCAGTAGAATATGAAAAATTCGTAAAAACGCGATTTTCTCTAGCCTTCTTTTCCCTAGTTCAAAGTCGCAATGACCTGGGGAATCACGTTCTTATGATTTTTTTTTTGTATTTCCCGTAAAAAATATAGAGGCAGTTAAATGCTAGTTGATTATTTATACTCACCCTTTTCGGAAACAATCATAAACTCTACGTAGACAGTTATGTTTTTCGCTGTGTTGGATTTCTTATTGTAAGAAGGGTATGCCCGAGCTACAGCCACAGCACTTGCATAAAAATCACGACCTTCGCATACAATCTGAAAAAAAAAAAGTACAATGAAAGGAACTATTTGGGCTTTTCTACCGAACTAGTTTTTGAGTTATTTTATTGCGAGAGCAATTCAAGATGCGAATTCTGAATTAGAAAAAAATATGGGACTGGAATATGTAAAAATAAATGAAAGTTACCTCTATATCACTGAATTGGCGTATTGAAAAAAATCTTTGACTACGCCACTGCATTCTATATGAAAAAGTGTCTGTATAAAGTACCATTTGTTTTTCGATATCACTGATACTTTACGAAATAAAGGCGAAAAATGTGTTTCCACTTATAACTTGAAAACAGAAGAAGATAGAGGGATGCGGTTTTGGCCACTAACAATCTTTTGAAAATCGAGGTAGGAAATGTACCATCCATTTTTTCTCTAGCTCTTACAGTTACAGAGCTGTCATTCAATCCCATCGAATTTTGCCCACCCTGTAGAGATGAGAATGTTTGATCCGGGATCAAAATGCAGTGCATAATATACAGGGTGTCCCAAAACAAGTGAATCAAACGTCACACCACGATAGAGTAGATCAAATACTATCGAATGACACCAACATTAAAGCGAAAATGTACCGTTTCCAAAAAATCCTAACCTGAAATTGCCGATTTTCGGTCTATTTTTCTAATCACAGGGCCAATTTGTGATTAAGGACAGCGTTTTTCGCCCATATTATCATCCCTATAGAGAGATTTAGGAAATTGAATTGGGTTGGTTCCCGTTTCTCTGTCAGATGTCGGTACGATGTATTCATACACCATACCCGCTACTGATATGGAATAAAAGGAGCCGGCAATTCATAGCATTTCGTTGACGAATGAGTTTTGTTGCTCTGACGAGGTCAAATAAGACCGAAACCATGGTCAGCACCTACTGTTTGTCGACGAAATGAAATTTCTGGTGATACTTCGAGCGATGGTAGTTTGTTAGTTCGATTTAGATCGTAACATTCGTTGATTTCATTATCTGCGGATGTTATGCATCTGAAATAATCTGATTCCTATAGAGGGGGTTTATTCTGAGTATTAAACATTATGTAGAAAAAACAATTGTTTTAATTTGCATTTACTCGGGTTGTCGATTAACTACTAGGAATAATTTTAATTAGGTGTGATAAAACAATAATCTAGGATTAATATGATTTAAAATCGCTATCCTTTGTCATAGTCTAAGATCCCACTGCAGAATTACTACGTTCATTACGTACAGAGACAAACACACATTTTCACATACGTTTATGGATAGAAGAATAGAGAGATAACACCGCAGCCTGTCAAAAGTGGCCGCAAGTAATTTTAATTAAATTAATGTTAATCAATATTCCAAGAGAAATTTCGTTCACTCCGTTTTGAAATAAAATATCATCCACATCATAACAATGCATGTAAAGAATACTAAAATCCATAGCTGCCGTTGCACACTCGGCCGCAACTACCTCGCAGCCATGTGTAAGCAGGTAACATTTCGATGTATTTCTACGTTCATGACGTACACGGATGTTTTTGATATCAAATTAAAGCTAATTTTTTTTCGAATTGGATGATGTATGGCTGCCTGTGAAAAAATGGCCGCAAGTTAGGTCTGCCATCTGTTAAAATAGCGAGATATCCGAAATAAAGTAAGAGAGAGTTAGACTCATTTCGCACCATCGGGTTCTTACCCGATGTTCCGAATTATATCTACTGATATTATGGGATCTTTCACACATGTTCCGGTTTAGTTTCGCACTGGAAAACAACCAGATTGCACTTTCGGCGGCGCTTATCGCCACGAGATTCGAGAGCTTGATGTGCCCACCGTACGGATAAAACCCGATGAATATTTTTTCATTCGGTTGTTTTCCGGTAAAAACCCGACGGTAAAAACCCGTGGTGTGAAAGGAATCTTTGGGTACTCAACAGTGCATCTGAATTATTCGTATATTATAACCACGTGTTGGAGCTCGTTGTACACAACGCTGTTAATATTATTTATGTAATCACCCTTCGTCGGGCGCTATACGAATATTGAAAGTTCGGGCGCAATGCATATAATAGATTCTAATAAGAATAAGGTCCAAATAAATTAATATCGAAACATAAGAAGAATTTTTTAAAAGATGATAGGTCTCGCCAAAGTTCATTCCAAAGACACTGGACGATTTTTCATGTTCAACAAGATGTATGCGGCAAAAGAGAATGATGAAAAATTCATTAAAAAAATCAAAGGGTTTGTTTCAACCCACATTTTATAGTTTTGGAAGTCATTAAAACAAAAGGTGCTACGGACGATTTTCGTCAATTCGATATTGCTCAATGCTACTAAGTACCACGGTTTAAAATTTAGTGCGGAGAATAAATGGTTGGCTTCTTCTGGATGGTGTCCTGAAACCAACATGATTTCTGGGAAGTTCAACTCCGATACAAGTAGAAAATGTATTATGTAATTGAGCTAACACATTTTCAGATGATGAAAAAAAAACTCTGATTGCGACGACGATAGTGACAACTGCTATTGTGAAAGCAGCGAGGAATCGGACTTGGACTAGAAAATGTAATACACTGATATAAAATATAACTCGATTCAAAAAACTGATTTTGAAGAAACACGACAAAAAATTCTTCAGATTTAATTACATTTGTACTTGATGAATAAATTATTTTTTATTATAAAATAAATCTCTTAATACTTTAAGTTTTTTTCATTATATTCATTACGTAATTATAATTTTGTAAATGTTAAGTCGGCTGGCATCCACCATCCTCATCTAACAAGTGGCATTGCGCGCCATCTCTTTCACTTTATTTCATATATCTCGCTATTTTAACAGATGGCAGACCTAACTTGCGGCCATTTTTTCACAGGCAGCCATACATCATCCTATTCGAAAAGAAATTATCTGTAATTTGATATCAAAAACATCCGTGTACGTCATGAACGTAGAAATTCATCGCAATGTTACCTGCTTACACCTGGCTGCGAGGCAGTTGCGGCCGAGTGTGCAACGGCAGCTATGGATTTTAGTATTCTTTACATGCATTGTTATGATGTGGATGATATTTTATTTCAAAACGGAGTGAACAAAATTTCTCTTGGAATATTGATTAACATTAATTTAATTAAAATTACTTGCGGCCACTTTTGACAGGCTGCCGTGTTATCAGTGTATTCTCCTATCCATAAACGTATGTGAAAATGTGTGTTTGTCTCTGTACGCAATGAACGTAGTAATTCTGCAGCGGGATCTCGTACTATCACAAACTGGACCCGTGATTGAAAAAAATAGTTCGAAAATCGGCAACTTTAGGTATTTTCATAAAATTCTGATTATTTTGGAAACGGTACATTTTCGCTGAATTAATATTGGTGTCATTCAATAGTATTTGGTCTACTCTATCATGGTTTGACGTTTGATTCACTAGTTTTGGGACAGCCTGTATAAGAAAAATAATAATCATGAGTTGAATTGTTCGGTGCACACGGCTTAAGTACAAAAATATAAAAAGCCGTGACTTAAATTAAGGCAGTAGATAACTTACAACAACATACTCGTCCAAGCCCAGGTCTGTCCCAGAGGCCAAACTCTGCACCATGCGGGTCACCGCATGCGATCTCGCTGTCGTATTGTGACGGCTGCATTTCGATGGTAGAGAAGCTATCGAGGCGTAATTCAAGTACAAAGACACGCTATCGGATAGGGACGAATGCAATCCGGATAACGCCGTTTTGTACACCTCTTCGGATACGCGAGGCTCCAGTTTATACTTTATATCGTCAAATTTGAGCAGTTTGAGGTGCTTCAGTTGGCCAATAATCAAGACTGGGTTCTTCCTTGGGTCCGATTTGGAAATGGTCGGTTTGAAAACTACTTTCACCATGGTGTATGCTGTAAGGAAATTGGAATTAGGGACAATCATACTATGTTATCAAAATCCTACATACTGAATACCAATTATGTATTTTTCTTTGGGCAAAAGGTGAAACTCATCGAAATTACCCGTTTCATAAAAAATCGCCTATAGTTTGATAGTTTGGTAAGGGAGGTTACAGCAGACTGCGCCCTTAATAGTTGGGAGTCAGATTAATATAAGGGGACATACCTTGTACCCTGTAGAGTACCTCTACCAAAAATTAGACCTGTATATAGGGGGAATGGGAAATTCTCCTCAATTTGGGTTATCACTGCATATGCAAGTTTAAACTGAATAATTATGAGTTTAATTCATGATTTTTTCAAATTCACCGCGGAAACTATTCAAAATCATCCTTCAAATATGGGGTTTTGAAATTTAAATAGCTTTGTGCGGAGTTTAAGATTTGGCAACAGCGCTTACTAGGAAATAAAAAGAACAATGTTCGATCAGCTTGTTTATAAAATAACAGCTGTTGATCTACAGGCGCGTACTTACTGGCGAGCTTCAACTGCAACCGGCCATAAAAATCCCATAAAATTTTACGATCTTCCTCGTTCGTCGCAGACAACCATCTTTGTCTATCTCATCAAGATAGTGTATTTGTTGTCCTTTATTATCAAGGCATATTACAGTCGATGTTGCCAGCTTATATAATTCTCAGAAAACGCTTTAAACTTTAAATACCCATTTTTATTTTTCATTTTTAAGTGCTTAAAATAATTTTTTTTGGGAAACGGTTGAAATGGTTATTTCAAAAGGTGACGTTTCAAAGATATTTAATAAAAAATACATCATTTTCTTCAGGAGTATTCCCTATTGTCTAGGACCGCCTGTCAGAATAGTAAAAAAAAAGATCATTGTACACACTCGAGCGTGTCAGATTAAGATATATGTGGTTAATTACATGTTGAAGAGTATATATTCTCTTAATCTGACAATTTAAGCGTGTCGAAAATGTGTGGGAGGGCGCCAAAGTTGCAAAAATAAACCTCATGTGTACAGGGTGGGCAAATTTCGATGTTTTAGCACTACAGTTTTTAAACCAGAGGAGATAGACAAAATCTGATACCGCATTCTCGTTCTCTTTTTCTGAGAAACTTACAATAGTAGTAGTGATTTTTGGCCACTTTTTTTGTTTTCGAGTTATAAGCAAAAATTGGAAAAATGGCGATATCGAAATAAATTTATATCTCCGCTAATACTGATGATAGAGCTCTGAAATTGAAACATTATACAGGCACTTTTTTACGTAGAATCCAGTGGCATGCTCGCCTTTTTAGCAGGATTTTTAATTACGGAGCTATTACCCAAAGTTATGTTTTTTTAAATGGGAACACTAATTTTCTGAAAGCTTAATTTTTACTAATTTCAAAAATTTATAACATCATATGGATTGTATCATTATAAATGATAGAAAATGGTCAAAAACCTTTTTTCTCGATATTTCTATGGTTACAACTTTTGACGAGCACAGAAAAATAAAGTTTTTTTTTTCTATGCTTTTTACCAATTTTCACAAAATTTGAATTAAGATATATTTAATAAATTTTCATAATAATGAAAAAACTTATAAAAGGAGACAGTGGTAATCATACGATGCTATATGTTTCTGTGCTCATCAAAAGTTGAAACCATAGAAATATTGAGAAAAATGGTTTTTGACCATTTTCTATCATTTATATTGATACAAACCATATGATGTTATATATTTTTGAAATCAGAAAAAATTAAGCTTTCAAAAAATTGCACAGAAAACTAGTGTTCTCATTTAAAAAAACATAACTTTGGGTAATAGCTTCGTAATGGAAAATCCTGCTGGAAATGCGAGCACGTCACTGGATTCTACGTAAAAAAGTGCCTGCATAATGTTTCAATTTCAAAGCTCTATCATCAGTATTAGCGGAGATATAAATTTATTTCAATATCGCCATTTTTCAAATTTTTGCTTATAACTGGAAAACAAAAGAAAGTGGCCAACAATGACTACTACAATTGTTAGTTTCTCCGAAAAAGAGAACGGGAATGGGGTATCAGATTTTGTGTATCTCTTCTGGTTTAAAAACTGTAGTGCTAAAACATCGAAATTTGCCCACCCTGTACATTTTCGAGCGCGGTGGCGTTTTTTTCTTATTTTGAAGCTAATGATTCAAGAATAACGGAAAAAATATAATCTGACAGTTTTAGCAAGCCGAAACAATAACAATTGGATGATAAAGGTTTTAACGGCATGCAGACAGGAATTGAATTCTGAAAAATTTCTGTCTGTATGCCGCTAAAACCTATATTATATTTCAGACACTAAAACTATCATCACAATAAAAATTGGCCATAAAGGTCACAAAAATCAGTTTTTTTTAATTATCTCCTCCCCTGGGCTTCAAATCTTTTTCGCATTCATTATAAAAGTTGTATAGCATAACATTTTCTACAAATTTCGTTTCAAGCAATTTTTTCTACGTTCAAACGTTTTTGAGATATATGGCGATAAATGCGAGGGAAATTGTAGTTCAGTCAGAGACAACTCTAAAATTTTCGTGACTAATTTCGAAATTGTCATCATAGAAATACCTTTTCATTTTGACAATTGTAGATTAGACTGGGATTCTACATTGACCTTGGCCTTTCGCATGTGTGGCTAAGCTCCTCGCCCTTATCGCCCTCTAACTCAAGAACGGTTGAGAGTATGTTAAATTGCTTCAGGTAAAAGTTGTTAAGAATTTTATTATCTACAACATTCATTATGAATACAAAAGATTAGAAGTAAAAGATTGGGTATCTCCCGAAGGAATTAACAGATAATTACAAGAATGTTGAATTCTTCAACAAAAATCATCTTGCATCAATATAAGTAAAAGGAATTGAAGGAAGTTTCAAGTTAAGATGAACTTCACCTTTGAACAAAAATTTCACATGAATAAACACTTAACAGGGCAACTTGCGCGTATTTGTGGCTATTCATCTTAATACATTGATGTAATGATATTAATTAGGCATTTATTAGTACCTTAAGACATTTACATTGTATAGGACAAGTCAAATGAAAAATAGAAAAATCCATTTTAGGGAACTTATTCTCCGATGACATTTATCGAAAATCCTGTAGTAAACTTTTCGCATTAATTCACTCAAACATAAAATTCTCAAATGCCACCACTTTTTTGGGTCTCCCAATAGAAGGAAATTCTTTGCCATCCTCTTCATTCACAATCTTTTTGATTGTGGAAATATTCAGCTGAAATATAAGTCGTTTAGATTAGGATGAAACATTTTATAAATTCTCTTACATTGAATATGTTCGCTACCGTCTGACGTATTGTGGATTTTAGAATATTAGGGTATAACCAAAGATTATAGAGTAGAAAGATAGGAAACGAAGCGACTAGAGTGATGTGAGCGCCATCTGTGTTTCAAATGTGTTTTTAAGGCCCTAAGACTGGTTAAAATTTTAATTCGAGGGACATATGAAATTTTGCGAGATGTCAGAGTCAAATGGCCATTTTGATCAAACCGGTTTTGAATGTTTTGATTCTCGTATCCATAGACAACCTCGTATCGCCTTTTGTTTTCCGAGCCCGTTCTAGTTGCTGATTATTGAAATTTTTGTCTAATTTCTTGGCGAAAACCTCAGAATATCGTTCGAAAATTATTGTATGGTGAAGAACTGTGGATCAAATAAAACGAATTTTAATAAGGAAAATGGGAATGTAAGTATTAACTGGTAACATGTGACTCGGTCATTCATTGATTTTTGTTTTCAGTGCTACGAAGTGGATAAAATTTTCAGGGCGTAAAGGCCTGCAAACACTACTGACTACACCATGTGCAATGAACATTTTACTGCAAGTCGATTGAGAACTGTTTATCCACGTGAATTGTTGTATGCAGGAAGCATCCCTTACATGAAGGGCTCATTTAGGGGAAATTATGACTTTTACACCAATTAACCTTACCTTCCATTCAAAGATTCTCAATATTGCCTTCAATATATTCAGAAATGCAAAATTTTATGGATTTCGATTTGGGAATCGGGTGACTGTCAAATTGTTGTTTGGAAAGTCAAAGTTTTATGAAACCTTCTGTGAGTGTTCATTCGTCAATCAATTTGTATATTGTGTCGTGACCATACTATGAAGAAATCATAAAAAAGCATGAAGAAATTATACTGACGGACTTGAATACAAGGCTTGTATACCTCTGTAAGGTTTTTTTCAATTGTGGTTCTGAAAATTTTGTAAATAATATGTAAGTAACGGAAATATGTATCCTCTGACGGTAAATTGAATATTGGTTCATATCAATTTCTGATATGAATTGTAAAAATTCAACTGAGTTTATTAATTCGAAACTTTTTCACAGAAAAACACCTTTCACGTAACTATAGCAGATAACCATGTACTCTTGTCTCCTAGTCAAAGCTCTATTCGTTGTCCATAATTTCAAATTTTTGTAAATTTTTTATAGATTGCAAATAAAAATTTATCACATCCAACAGCGTATTTCATTGATACCAATCGATTCCAAACAATGTTCAGATGAAAACTAACATCCTGGTCACAAAACAAAACCATCCTTTTGTTTTGTCGCTCAGGATGTTTGTTTTCTGGTCTCAACAACGTCAATATTGAAATTGAATACAAGGAATAGAATTCGAATTTCGCGCCCCTCAATTATAAAAGAGAAAACTGTTATTAAACAGTTTTTCTGTATTGATAATACGTTTTCAGCGCCATCTCATTGTCAAATGTGTTTTCACTGGCCAAAATGTAGTCGGTTTTTAGTACTAGCGATATGAGGGCGTTTCCTATCTTTCTACTCTATAATCTTTGGGTATAACTATTTGAATGAGCGGACCTGAATTCTAAATTCGCGAATCCAATTACCGTTGAGGGCGCTGCGAAATGAAAACAAACTTTGACGTTTGTCAGTACTCTTTTCAAGATTTGTACGGCCTACCAGAGTTTTTCTAGTAAATCAAGATATTTATCGGAAGTGAATTGATTGATTTAGTTTCGTAAAGAAAGATCAACGTTCTTTGGAAATACTTCATTTGAAAGGGATGAATTGTGGAATAAAATCGAGCGATGATATTGGTGATCCACTGTACCTAGACACAAAATCCTATTATTTCATAGATTCTTTCTTGAATTAAACCTAGCCAATAATGTCGAGGTAGCATATACTGAGTTTGTGAAGTTTCTATTTAAAGTATTTCAATACCATGTTATGATATAGGTATTCCTCATACTGAAATCTCAAGAGACATAAATATGATTCAGCTCATGGAACAAGTTCTACAGATGAGAAAAAGCATTATTTGGGAGTATGAAAATTATAAAATTGTTTTTCTAAATCGTCCATTGAATTTAGCAGAAAACTATCGCAAAGAAAAATCGTTCAACCTAACTCCTGCCAGTTGAAAGCACTGGTATAAATACCTTTTCCAATATTTTTTCGGAATCAATATTTCTATTCAGAAATCCAGATAATAATCTCAATATAACTTCTCCAAATAATGATTATAATACTTTGTTGGACAACGTGAGATAAGAGAAAACATAAGACTTGTTTTGACTTTGCAGTACTGAAAAAGTAGTTTCGTAATTCACTCGGCAGAGGGCGTTTAGATTTTTGGATTCGCCAATAATGTAGAAAACACGAAAAAACGCCTGAATAATGTCAAAGCTTACCTTGAAAATACAATATAAATTTTATTCCATATCACTTGGAATTGAAAGCCGGCGATCTTCTAAGGATTTTAAAATGCTCAAAACAACCAAAAGGCACAAATATAATTTGAAAAGAATACGTTTCCATTGTGAGCGTTTAGTCGAATAATAACAAGGTTGGCAAACGTTTCTGAAGTCATTGAAAAAAATTTTGTCTATTTCATTTTTTATTATTTATGGAAGCGAGTGGTTTTGCCAGTACAGAGAACTGTACGGTGATTACGGTCAATAATAATAATGAAGGTCCTTTATTATTATTATTAGTAGCAGTAAGTAAATGATTAGGTACTTAGGTAGCATAAAGGAATTAGGTAAAAGGTAAAACCTCTACACCTGTATTGTTATCACAAATGCACCTGTAGGTGCCTGAGAGTTAAATCAAATCTAACTTTTTAGCTTCACCTACTCGAAAATATGCAATCAAAATCATATGGAGGAATGGAAATCGATTATAAATCACTTAAAATATGTTCTTGCCATAGATATATTTTCTATAATTCCTTTCATTCATTTCATATCAACATATTCATAATGTCAATGGTAGTTTTAAATTTAGTAAATTTTCGAATCATCCCTGTACATATGCATAGATTCTTTGATTTATCAATTAAGTAATTACCATAGACTTATAATACATGGACTCACTGTCACGTGACTTTTCAGTAGATCGAGGGGTTGTATGCATTAGAGAGAGAAGGGCTTATGCGTTTTGATCGAACAAGAAAGAGATTAACTGATTCCGTGTGGGCAATGTCAAAATCATATGATGGATATTAACGCAGACGTTGCCCACAAGGTGTTCATACGTTGAGTATTATTCACATTATATTTATTCTTGAATGAAACTCACATAATTTTTATATTTTCCATTTCGAAGGAATGTTAAGGAATTCCTGTTTGCCTTCTCGGAAGCTTGTTGAACATTTATTATGGAAAATTTTTACAATTTTCGCAGACTTTGCCCACAAGGTGTTGATAAGTTGATTATTATTCTCATTACATCTATTTTTGACTAAAACTCACATATTTTTTGACATAATTGATTTCGAAGGAATGCTATGGAATTTCTGTGTGTCTTCTCGGAAGCTTGTTTAAAATTTATTGAAGAAAATTTTCGCATAAACTTGTGTTCTATAACCTTTTGACAGCTTGCCCACAAACTTTCCATCTTATTCAACCAACCGACTTCTCTCTCACATGCGGAGTCCATGTTATTTATAAGTCTATGGTAATTACACAACCTTTAACGCCATCCTTTTTCGAATAATTATGTTCGCCAAAGACGAATTATTTCAATTTTTCAAAGAGACCGTGCCAAATACCTCTTATTCATATTCATCTCGAACTCTTATTTATCCACATTTCAGAAGAAAGCTCCAAAGCATGTGATGCAGGATGCAGCAGTTCAAGGGCAAACATAACCTAACTCAACTTATCGATAACAACACAACACAAATGTAACTGAACTGAAATTAAATCACACAAGATTTTCTTATAAATGACAAATAATTTAGAGGAAAATTAACGTTTATTAAAGCACGTAGTGTTCGATATATCAAGAAATATCTTCGCAATCCCTGTATTTAAAATATTTTTAATATAATAGAAAGACTCATTCTTCTATTATTCTAGAATGATTCAGCATTAATTCCATGATAATAAATTAACGATTTGTTTTTTCTATTCATAGCATTGTCCCTGAATATCTGAACAACGCAAAAATTAAATGTCCTATAGGAAGAAATTTCGAAAATCCTGCATATGCATATTGATTTGGCTTCCTACGTAATATTTAATTAATCTGTACAATCAAAACACATTAATCTGATTCCAAAGGGCTGTCTAGATTCAAAGGACTTCGGTTAAATTGAACTTGTAACTTACCGTGAAAAAAAAACTCTTTCAAAGCACAACAACTAAACTTTTGATTATATATTCAGGGAGTATATAAATTTCTCAAAGAATCATATTCAATGATTCAAATATAACAGAAGGAAAGTAAAAATAGTTTGGCTTTGTTTAAGGGTATTTTCTACTTAAGGCATAGAAAACGCCCTTGAGCTTCCTGCCTGACTTATGTCAACTCGAGCGATATGTGTTGCATAGTTTTCTGTTGCAGAAAAATTGAAAAGAGAAACTCAGTTTCTCCACAGCCGTCTATAGACGGCTGTGGTTTCTCCATCATTGAACTCCATTCATTGAACTCTATGGGTTCCCATAGAGTTCAATGACTCCATTCGATAAATTCAAAAGAAATTCAGATAATTTGCAATTATCATAATACAATTTCATGATTGTGGACACATTAATAAATTTCGTCCAGATATTAAAATATGGAAAAACCAGATATTTCAACATTTTCCTAATGTAATTTAAAATAATTTTTTGGTCCTTTGTATGGAAGGTCCTCTACCCTCCATAGTCCTTCGCATGGAGGTACCTCCATGGTCCTTTGATATTTGATGGATGGGAATGTTCCTGCTGGTTATTTCTTGAATGAGTTCAGATTTTAGGTCTTTATTATGTGATTATGTGACAAATGCGACTTCAAGAATTTGGTATGCCACGGAACTTTTAATTTTTTGCAATATATGGAGAATAAAATAAATATATTTTTAAAAATAGAAATGAAAATTAATTCATAAAAAACAGTTATCAAAGCTATGAGCTGAGGTTAAAAAATAACGTATTTTTATCAGATTTGAATTCTCCACCAACGAAACGTACTATTTTTTAAACCTTTAGATTATGTATGAATTTCAATCCTGAAACCAGTCAGAATAGAACTTTTCGCATTGGGATTACATTAAACTGGCGATAAGATCAAATATTGACTTCCATTAATATTGATTAGCAATGAATAAGACGCCTTCTTAACATAACAAACAAAGTGTTCTTAGTAAATGTTAGCTTGACTGTTTTGATGCAGTTTCTCAGCCATCAACGTTTCGACGTTTCGTTCGTCGTTTCTAGTAGGCTATGCTATAAGTAACGAAAAAGAGTTTGTTTTCCGTGGCACTTGGAAGCTTTAATTTCAATATTTTTTAACTCGTTATCGCCCAGTTCGTCCGTTGATTTATCAAATTGTTCAATCAACGGTTCGTATCTGTTTTCTGATACTCTCTGGTTGTGATGCAGAAAGTGGGAGTTTCTGTGACAGTGACAGTGAGTGGGAGGTTGACATTAAACATATGTTACGTTTGACGGTTGACTGTCAAATGCTGAGATCGTTCCTTTGCTTCTCTGATATTTGCAGAGATTAGAGGTGGACGTTTTTGTAGTGCTTTTTGTGTGAAACGTTCACTCGCGAGGAATGAAAATTGATAAATACGTCGAAGAAGTGATAAAAGATATTGAATGACAACACCGAGTGATTTTTACACCAAAGTATTTTTACAAAACCAAGATTCCACCTAAAAGTCTAATCCGGCCCAAAGGGTGGCTACCGAAGGTAAATGTTTTTTTCTTCCTCTTTCATTGAATATTGAGTAAAATGGTTCTATTAGACATCGAGAAAATTTAATATTTGTCGCTAACAATTGATCCATATTGTGAAATGAAAATCTATTCTCGAATTAATGCATGATCGAATTGACGAAAATTTCTTGTCAATTGTTATGAACTCTTATTGTCCACATAATAATATAATTGGTAACCTTTCAATAGGATTGATCAAAGTAGATTTAATGTATTTCGATCATGTGAGTGTCATGTTGAATAGGTTATCTGAATTATCTTTCTTTCTCGTTTGGTTTGTTAATACAAGACGAAAAATCTTATGGGATCCTTATTTGTTAACATCAATTTTCCGTGTTATGCTATTATATGAACTGTCACATGAATTCTGAAAATTCAAGGTGAAATTTTGTCGAATTGTTTATGGTTCATTTACATTAGAATTTCATTCAACACCTCTCTGAAATCGCACTTTCAGGAATAGAAATATCATAAAACTTCTTTCAAATATCAATTGAACATTAACCTGATGAAGTTATTCCCATTACTTAATCAAAAAACAAAAACCCTTTGTAAATTTTCGCAATGATTATTTTTCTCATTGTGATTTTCTTTATTTGATTAATAAACAATTCTCAGTACCTACATCTTCTAATTGAAGCATTCGAATGACTCATTTTTACTTAGTCTGTGCGCTTTCTTTCTTCAAAAGAAAAAGTATAAACTAATTAAACATGTAATTCGATCTCGATAATTTGTGATAACAGAACCTCAAGTGTATTAATTTGTATAATTTGCTTATCATAACTTTAGATGAACAAAGAGGGTTTAGTATCTTCATATTTCATCAATTTGTCGAACTTGTCTAGACTTTACAATAGTCCTAATTACTGTGTGCATTACATTTAGCTGTGTGAATTATTTCATACAAGCATTTGAAATGGGGAAATCATTTTCCTATCATACCTTTATCTTATCTAAATCTTTCTCATTCAGGCTCCTGAAATTCGCATATGGATTTAGAAATGAATATGAAACTTCTGGGTTATGTAATAAACCATTTTTCACCTAAACTGTTTCAAAAATTTCGAAACTGGAGAAAAATTTTGGATTAGGGATTACCTTTTATTTTACGAAATTGTTTCTCTACAAAATTTGATTGCAGTAATTTAAATCGATGTCAGAAAACAAAATTTGATATCTGTGGTTGGCATACTCAACTCGATAATATCAAATATAAAGTTCTCTATTGTCTGATTTTGGAACGATAAAATACTTATTTAGTGATAAATTATCTAAAATCGGAAATCGTTTAAAGTTATATCAAAGAGGAAGGTTCCTCTTTGGTTATATTACGTATTACATGTGTACCAATTTTTAAATTGAAACAAGAAGTTGGAATTTCTATGATTATTGATCATTCCTATTCTGTGACTTCTATGACACATAACCTCTCTCTCTACATGCGTGATATTTTCAAAAGTTGTAAATAAATCTGGACGGAGCCTTTGTTATTCGGATAACAAATATTTGATGGTGCCTGAATGTGCGATTGTGGGTCACTTTGTTTATTTATATTGAAAGTGCTTTCACGATAGAAGTATACCAGGGAAAACGAATGAGGTAAATGTCTCTTGAATATCAATAACATGTTTAGTTAATCGAGACCATAAAATTGATTGTGTTTCAAGTACATTTCTTTTTGCAGTTAATATATACTCAGTTGCAACGATACAATGGGAAAATTCAAACGACCAAACATGCCAGAGGGAGATTCAAATGAATCTAATGGGAATCGAAAGGATAGTTTCTTCGTGAAACCTAAAATAACCGGGGAGAATAAGTCTCGTGTGGTTATGCAGAAGAACAAGAGTGAGGGAACTAATTCTACAAATAGAAAGCAATTTTTTGAAGATTCTCAAGAGGAAACAAGCAAAAGACCATTTGATAAAAAGCAATGGAGACTTAAGAAATATAGCAATAAGTACAAGGTGGATAAATGGAAAGAAACAAGGAAAAAGGAAATATTAAATCAGTACCATAAGGTTGCAAAAAAAATTGATAATAAAGGATTGGACATACAGAAAATTTATGAACGTTATGACAAAGAAGATTCTGATTTAGATGAGATGAACCCTGTGAATAGTTTCACAGTAAAAACATCGCAACCAGAAACTGCTCCACATGATGAAGGAATTTCTGAGAAACCTAAGTCCCCTAAAAAACTTGGAAAAACAAGTAGAAAGACTAAATTGCAAGAAATTGAAGAAGAAAAAGAGAGGAGAAGACAGGAGTATCTTAAAAAACAAGCAGAAAGGGAAGAAGCTTTGAAACTAATGAGGAAGAAGAAAGCGGAGAGATATAGGAGGTTGAATAAAAGAACTAAGAAAGGACAGCCAATAATGAAGGACCGAATGGAAATGTTATATGAACAGGTCCAAAGAGTTTGTCAAGAAACTGAATAGAGTATAACTCCATCATACATATTCTGTCAGATCTACCTAGTTTTTTGCATTCGATTAAAAACCCTGGTGGCTCAATACTTAATTAAATAAATACTCGAGTAGAAAAAAAGCAGGAAGAGAAGCTTTGAAACAAAGCAAAACCAAGAAATGTAGAATGAAAAACTAGGAAATAGGCATTGTGTAAATTATCCATTTTGAATTTTATAATTTATGATGTGTGGATTTCTTAGCGGAATGTCCAAATAAGAAAATGTTTTCTCGAAATCAGTTATTATGGTTTTATAATATATGTTGTTGGAAATTGAGTTTTGTAATATACTGAAGTTGAAAATGTGTTTTTTTCTGTCCTCAATTTCCATAGTATTTTTCTATCGAAATGATTGGCAAATAAATTATGCAAGGCATTATACAGAGTGTTCCTAAATTGGAGGTACAAATGAAGTGGGGAAATTCCTCAAGTAATCTTAAGAAAAAAAGTTCTATACACATGGGATCGCAAACGTTTCGTTTTCGAGATACAGGGTGTTAAAGTTTGAATTTTTTTCAAGTTTATTCTCATAGTATCTACACTTCATAAGATATTCAACTAAAATTTGGCATAAATATTACAATTGGGAGTTCACATCATGTGACAAGATGCAAAGTGCAGCTATTGATTCTGTATTTTTAACAGTTTAATTGACAAAATGCCTGTGTTGTTTGAATGCGACTGCTGGATGATTGAATAATGTCACAGCTAATTCATTATAATTTTTGATTTGTTTTGTATATATGTACAGGGTATATTTAAAGGTGAGGCTCTTTCAAAATGACAAATTTAAAAAAAAATTGAAAATGTTTATTCAATTTGATCCTGATACGACCCTAGATCAATTTGTTATGTGAATTATTGCAAATTATCTCCTGATGTCTGACTCAACCATGTGGTTTCGTTTAGGATATTGACCTGTTCGATTTTTACGTTGAAATGAAAATGGAAACTTAGGTTGGCTGAATTTTTCACATTATTCAGTAACTTAAACGATTATATGAAATGGCTCATTTCGGTACCAACTGTCAAAAAAAGGCTTAGGACACAAGTATAAAAAAATAAAATCTTAGTTCAAAATCTCACAAAAGGGAATACTGCTTCTGACGAAAATGATGTATTTTTTATGAATCATCTTTCAAACGTCACATTTTGAAATAACAATTTCAACCGTTTCCCAAAAAAAAATTATTTCAAGCACTAACGGCCGGTTTAATAATCAAATATGAAACTGGACGTTAAAAATGAAAAATAAAAATGGGTATTTAAAATTTAAAGCGTTTCACTTCGATTGCACAAGTTGGCAACATCGACTGAAATATGCCTTGATAATAGAGGACAACAAATACATTATCTTGATGAGAAAGACAAAGATGGCTGTCTATGAAGTCTGCGACGAACGAGGAATGTCTTGAAATTTTATGGGATTTTTATGGCCGATTGCAGTTGAAGCTCGCCAGTAAGTAGGCGCCTGTAAATCAACAGCTGTTATTTTACAAACAAGCTGATCGGACATTGTTCTTTTCATTATCTTGTAGGCGCTGTTGCCAAATCGTAAACTCGGAACCAAGCGATTTAAATTTTAAAACCCCATATTTGAAGAATGATTTTGAATTGATTTGATGATTTTGAAACTCCTAATTATTCAGTTTAAACTTGCATATGCAGTGATAACCCAAATTGAGGAGAATTCCCCAATAACATTCGTCTGAATTATTCACAAATTTTTTCACAATGGGCATCACAATCTTCTTCTTGATCGAAACAATCGTCGTAAAAATGGATTGAAATAGGGTAACAAGTAACAATAATAGCACTTTGTCAACATCAGCAATATTGGCTTAGGAAACTTAGGATTGCCGAATTGTTCTCATTATTTTTTAGTAACTTACACGATTTTATGAAATATTGAAATGGCTCATTTCGATACCAACTGACAGAAGACACTTAGAACACAAGTGTAAAAAAAGAACAATACTTCGAAATCTTACCAATAAAATTCGTCTAAATTATTCACGAATGTTTTCACAATGGGCATCACAATATTCTTGTTCGAACATTCCAACAATCGTCGTAAAAATGGGATGAGATGGGGAAACATCATAACACTATTTAAACATAACTAACATAAAGCACTTTCTAGAAACTGCCTCGATTTTCTACATTTTTTTTTCACCCTAAATTTCACGATACAACAATTATGATTCTCCCAAAAATGACCTGCTGCATATAATCCGATGAACTTGGTACTGAACCATTCATTTTCTAGCCATATGTTTATGTTTTGTTTCGTTTTTGCGATGCCGGAGTCACCTTCCACAGTCCCGTACCTGAAATTCAATGAAATTTTGTCGAACTTGTAGCTCAGCTATCTCGAATATTTTATATAGACAATTTTTGGTGAAATGACTTGATCTGATGATTTCAACCTTTCTCAAAAGAAGCCTCACCTCTGAAAACACCTTGTATATACAGGGTGAATCTTTGACTCGTACAAATATTTAAATAGTCGAAAGGAACACTTCTTCCAATTACCGGAAAAAATCCGAATCGACTCGGTTTGAAAGATACAGGCTGTTGAAAAACAATAAAAAAATGTTATTTTCAGTTCTAACTCACAAATGGTTTTATCGAATGAAATGAATTTCGGAATATGAATGCACAGAAATTTGCAATGCCTCGATTTTCATTCTAAAATGTTTGATCTATACCAAAGAAAACGAAAATAAGTTCACCAAACTTTCTAGCTTTCATAGCTACAGTACAAGAAACGAAGGATTGTTGTGTGTACCAAAACATAATTCCTCTAGATTCGAATGTTCACCAATGTATCACTGTATCAAACTTTTTAATCACTTACCTAAATCATTGCGAAGTCTTAAGTTGAATGAATTCAAAAAAGCAGTTAAAGTTATTTTAGTTAGTAGATGTTATTATTCTGTTGCTGAATATTTTTCTGATTCTTGTGAGTAGTTTTCTATTTCGATTTTGTTTTTTTCTCTGACTTGTCCTATACATGTATTTGTCTGACAGGATTAATAAAGTATTATTAATAATCGCAATGTATATAGTACTCAAAATCAATTGAGTGATCAGAATCAGTATTCGCTCAAACTCACAATAATCAATTAACTGATCATAAAAATGCTGATCTTTGAGAACGTTAAATCAATATCAAGATCGTGTTGTTCATTCAGTTCATAGACTACCGAACTGAAATTAACACTATCACTAGTCGAATAATGTGGCTGTACAAGCTATGCTCCACGTTAATATACTGAGCGTTTCTGGATGAAACAACAGACTGAACTGAAAAAGAAAGGGCGCAATATACGAGAAAATATTACAGTCCCTGGCCAGTTTATTAGACGCACTGAGGATTTTTTTTATATTTACTGGTATTGCTCGAGGAAAAAGCAGAATATTTGAATTTCATTTCCACAGAATGTTAGTTTCATCTACGACTCTCATTAAATTGTTCTATTTGGCATTTATTTTTGATGTTGTAGTATTAGTACTTAAGTATGAATCAGTACTATGCATTCCAGTGGACGTCTTGCATTCTGCAGGTTCGGACGTTATTTCGATAATCCACATGTGAAATCATTATCTTCGAATGCAGCAAACCGAACAATTCTGCATTGATAGTATGAAGCTCTCATAGCTACACAGGGTGGCTCAGCAAAATATTAGAATTTCATGTTTAACCATCAACAAATCAATATTTTTTATTGAATATGATATATTATATGTGAAAACCATTTACAGATGAAGTATATGTAACATATACATTCAATTTAATAATTCAATATTGAGATTTTGCATCGAATCAATGCGTCTAATAATATGGCCAGGGACTGTAAGAATACTTTTATTTTACAAAACGTTCAAATATTCATCAGATAGCGTGCAACTTATTTTCAAGAGTTGGGTTCCTTGAATTTTTGGTATTTTTATGGTACGCAATGGTCATAATGAGAAAACTGGAAGTCGTGGGTGATAACTCGTGTTCGAAAAAGATTAATCGAATAAATGAAAAATTATATTCCGAAATCCATTTCATTCGATTTAGCCGTTTGTGAGATAGAATTGAAAATAACATTTTGTTATGGTTTTTCAACAGCCTGTAGCTTTTTAACCGAGACCTTTCGGAAAAAATGGTAAAGGTAAAAAGTGTCTCTTTTGACCTCAATTTTTTTCACAAAAAAATTGCCATAAACATTGACCCAATGAAATAGGCATAAAATAGACATTTCATATTGCAGGAAAATGAAATTTTGAACATGGATCACTGGGACCCTGAGGATTACTTTCGTGTAGAATGAACTTGCTTTGTGATATACAGAGTGTTCCAAAATTTTTCGTCTTGTCACTCGATACAAAACCGGCAAAAGTTGATTTTTTCAAATGAACACCCTACTTTTCATTCCATATTTCCAGAGGAAATCAAAACACAAATTTAATGATGTATCATGTTCCTATAAGAATACCTCAAAGTTTTGGAAATGAAGTCAAATTTCTATGAATGAGAGTGAGGGTTTTCAGAATGCTTTGCTAATTTTAACTTACAAACACAATTCCTTGTATAAGTGAGACAAACACCTTCTGTGGAGTTTTCAGTGATTTTATGTGGCAGTAATAGGGAATTCCCCTCAATTTGGGTTATCACTGCATATGCAAGTTTAAACTGAATAATTTTCAGTTTCATTCATGATTTTTTCAAATTCACCGCGGAAACTATTCAAAATCATCCTTCAAATATGGGGTTTGAAAATTTGAATCGCTTGGTTCCGAGTTTACGATTTGGCAACAGCGCCTACCAGACAATGAAAAGAACAATGTCCTATCAGCTTGTTTATAAAATAACATCTGTTGATCTACCGGCGCGTACTTACTCCCGAGCTTCAACAGCAACCGGCCATAAAAATCCCATAAAATTTTACGACCTTCCTCGTTCGTCGCTGACTTCATAGACAGCCATCTTTGTCTATCTCATCAAGATAATGCATTTGTTGTCCTTTATTATCAAGGCATATTTCAGTCGATGTTGCCAGCTTGTACAATTCTCACAAAACGCTTTAAACTTTAAACCTCCTTTTTAATTTTTCATTTTTAAGTGCTTAAAATAATTTTTTTTTGGGAAACGGTTGAAATGGTTATTTCAAAATGTGACGTTTCAAAGATATTTCATAAAAAAATACATAATTTTCGTCAGAAGGAGTATTCCCTATTCTACGCAATTGTACAAGACGACGAATATTGAAACACTCTGTATATCACTAACCAATTTTTTTACATGCAACTTATTCTCAAGATCTCAGTGAACTATTTTGAAGATTTCAGCTCACTTAAGTATGAAATGTTTTTTTATGCCTACTTCATTGGATACATGTTTTTGGCAATTTTTTATGAAAAACCATTAATATTACCGAAAATATCAGTTTTAGTGATAGGTAAATCCTAGACAACATACTCAGATAGAGATGCCTTAAAAGTTTTAATAAATATTGTGTCCCATTTGAAATCATGAAGTTTGAAATAATTTTTCGTATAAGCGACAACGTCGCAACATTAAAAATATTTTAGTCAGATATATCAGAAGCGTAAACCCTAGTAACCAAATTTTTATAGCAAATTTATTATCCGTTCTTCGTAAACGTCTCAATGATACTGTTGAAATTAGCATAAAATCAGCTATCCAACGATGCAAAGAGTTACTGATATACCGAGTGTCCTATTTGAAAAATTTTAATAATAGACTGTTACCGGTATATCCGGAAGTGCATAGGTCTGAAAATATTTTAGAAAAAATATTCATTATCGAAAACCCCAATATCCATATTTTCATCCCAAAATTATGATTATAATTTTGCATAAATGTCTAATGGGGCATCGAGGTTAATGACCCTGTATACCTGCAAATAGTTTCTCCTTTAGGCTCACATAACAAATAAACCTACAAGAATTTCAGAAAACATCCCTTTTCGTTCAGACACCAAAACAACTCTCTCGAAAAGATCCAGATGTACAGAAAATGTGACTTACAGAATTTGAATAGCATAGATTCAAAGGTAGTTTAGTTTATGGCACCCTTGCAGGTTCGCAAATTGGTTTCTAGGTACGACTCGAAAAGAGTCAAACTTTCATTTACAGATAAGTCATCGTTTTCTTTCAAGATCCCTTTGTTACAAGCTGTTATTTATTTATTTATAATTCTCTTATTTACTCATTAGTCGATTAGTCTATTACGAAGAAAAGAACTTGTATTTGTAAAGGCGATGTCAATTAACGAAGTAGCCGAAGAAAAGGGTCACAAATTACGTTATTTTCGAGCCGATAAGCAGGGCTGGTGAAAAAATGTCTGAATTTTGGCATTTATGCATGGTATAAGAGGCTTCGGCTAGTAGGTACACAGACAGTTGGTGGAACCTGGTGCAAGACGGAGGACGTGCTTGGTTTAAGTAGTGTACATGTAAATTTGAGTTTTCTATGGGTTAGCACTAAAAAGCAAGTAAGTCGACTGAATACTTTGGTGAAAATTTGTATTAGTTGCTCGCTTTTTTATTCAAGTAATAATTCAGTGATATGAGTGATGTCAAAGAGTTTTTAGATTACTATCACTTTATCTGAAATAGTCATTATAGCAGGCTGAACAACCCGAGCTTTTTTGCGAAAGAATATGTTAGTTATACGATTTTTTGGTAATGATTGGAGACAATATCCATCATAATTCTAGGACCTTCAAAGAATCATTTTTATCGTATAATTTTTAGAGAAAATAAAAACTCTTGGAGAGCTATCGACCATATTCAAAAGTATTGTTGATATTCAAAAGAATATACATATTTGTGAATACAGGGTGATTCTTTGAGTTGTACCTACATATATTTTAACAGTAGAATCTTGACGTCAAATCTTATAATTTTTATCTTTACTGTTTTTTTCTTGAGGTCAAAAGACACACGTTTTTTCCTTTACCATTTTTTCCGAATCGGCTCTGTTTAAAAGATAGAGGCTATTGAAAAACCATAAAAAAAATTTAGTTTTAGTTTTATCTCACAAACGGTTTTATCGAATGAATTGAATTTCGGATTATAGTTTTCATTTATTTGATTAATCTTTTTGGAACACTAGATATCACCCACGTCTTCCAGTTTTCTCATTATGAGAACTACGTACCATAAAAATACCAAAAATTCAAAGAACCCAACTTTTTTAACCAAGTTGGACGCTACCTAATGAATATTTGAATGTTCTGTAAAATAAAAGTATTCTTTATATTTTGTCGTATAATGGCCGTTTTCGAGTAATTTGATTTTCAGAAATTAGAAAGTATCTGTGAAATTTGAATATTTGGATAAATTGACTGAATCTTTGTGGAAGATATTACAGACCACGTTGATTTCAAATTTTCTAAAGACGGAGTAGGAAGGAGTTAAATCAAAATGCCATCTCCGAAAAGGTGGAAAATAACTGTGAAATTCGAAACTTGGGCATTTTGGCTGAATACAACTCTGTTTTGAAGACATAGGTTATTGTGAGAAATTTCAAACGGCACATGCATAGCTTGTTTTTTCAGTTGTTGAAATATGAATTTTCGAAAAGTTCTACTCCATTTCATACATTTTGTGAAATATCTTGAGAACCGTTCGGAATGAAAAAAAATTTTCAGCGACACAAATTCACCACAGAATAATAGGGAATACTCCTTCTGACGAAAATGATGTATTTTTTATGAAATATCTTCGAAACGTCACATTTTGAAATAATAATTTCAACCGTGTCCCAAAAAAAATTATTTTAAGCCCTTAAAAATGAAAATTAACAATGGGTATTCAAAGTTTGAAGCGTTTTGTGAGAATTGTACAAGCCGGCAACATCGACTGAAATATGCCTTGATAATAAAGGACAACAAATGCATTATCTTGATGAGATAGACAAAGATGGCTGTCTATGAAGTCTGCGACGAACGAGGAAGGTCGTAAAATTTTATGGGATTTTTATGGCCGGTTGCTGTTGAGGTTCGCCAGTGATGGCTGTAAATCAATAGCTGTTATTTTATAAACAAGCTGATCAGACATTGTTCTTTTTATTGTCTTGTATGCGCTGTTGCCAAATCTTAAACTCCGCACAAAGCGATTTAAATTTTAAAACCCCATATTTGAAGGATGATTTTGAATAGTTTCCGCGGTGAATTTGAAAAAATCATGAATGTGACTCATAATCATTCATTTTAAACTTGCATATGCAGTGATAACCCAAATTGAGGAGAATTCCCCATTGTTTTCGAAAATCAAAAAGCTCTGGGCTAACCTCACACACATGAAACTGAAACTCTCAAAAGCTCGTAAAATTACAAAAAAAAAACTCACTGGACAACAGGTTTTTGTTAGTTACTATCTCGTTCTAGATTGAATTCAAGCAATGGGGAATTCTCCTCAATTTGGGTTATCACTGCATATGCAAGTTCAAACTGAATGATTATGAGTTTCATTCATGATTTTTTCAAATTCACCGCGGAAACTATTCAAACTCATCCTTCAAATATGGGGTTTTAAAATTTAAATCGCTTTGTGCGGAGTTTACGATTTGGCAACAGCGCATACAAGACAATGAAAAGAACAATGTCCGATCAGCTTGTTTATAAAATAACGGCTGTTGATCTACAGGCGCGTACTTACTGGTGAGCTTCAACTGCAACCGGCCATAAAAATCCTATAAAATTTTACGACCTTCCTCGTTCGTCGCGGACTTCATAGACAGCCATCTTTGTCTATCTTATCAAGATGATGCATTTGTTGTCCTTTATTATCAAGGCATATTTCAGTCGATGTTGCCAGCTTGTGCAATTCTCACAAAACTCTTTAAACTTTAAATACCCATTTTTATTTTTCATTTTTAAGTGCTTAAAATAATTTTTTTTTGGAAACGGTTGAAATGGTTATTTCAAAATGTGATGTTTCAAAGATATTTCATAAAAAGTATCATTTTCGTCAGAAGGAGTATTCCCTATTGTCATTTTTATTCGAGTATTTTTCTTGACACTTTCAATAACTTTCAAAGTCAGTGAATTGAAATAAGACTAATAAATGTACATTTATATTACATATTTTTAAGGTTTCAATTTAATGTCATATTACAATACTGGAGAATTCCGGAAATCTGTAATTTTTCGTGAAATTATCACGTGTTCTTAGAAGACCGGGAAAGGAGTATCAGTTACCCAATTTGACGGTTTCAATAAGGATTCAGTTAACAGCTGATTCTAGCAGTTTGTTTTTTATTTTTTGTGTGCATTTTTCGTGAAACTATCACTAACTCCTCGAAACAAGGCAAAAAAGAAAAAAAAACCGAAAATATATTATAAATATAAATATGTTGGTTTCAAGTTCATGAAGGTTCAATTTGAATCATAATCTATTATAATATGTATAGCAAATTCATTTTTGAATAGCCAGCAAATCACCAAAAAATATAATACAGAAAAGAACTTTTAGTTACTCAATAATATCTATGGAGTCATAATTCTAATATGTGCTAATGGAATAGATTTGATTTTCACACTAGGCATTCTTCGTGAAATTATCACTAGCTTATAAGTAAAGCGCCAAAATACTTTATTGGACAACAGTGGTATTTTCCGAAAAACCTCATCATGTATTGAAGATATTGATTAGCAATTTTTTTTTCAGGGTTATAAAGAGAACGAAGCTCGCATTCTTCCATTGGACAACAGTTTCATACCGTACAACTGGAGAATATTCTTGAACGGTGAACCACCCTGGCACTGCTAGCTCCCTGCTAAGCAGTGATTAAAATTTAAACTATAAAACACATTAATCCTGAGTGACTCTGAGCAAGGGTTGCCTCGTAAGTACAAGCCTCGTTAAGATTATTATAAATATACCTAAGTATAGTGAAAAATGTATGGCATGGACAAAATATGTAATTTCGCTATACAGGGCAAAAGAAATGTGTACCAGCAAATGGTTTCATTTTCAACAACCCTTGAAATAACGTTGACGAATTCTAATATGAGGAATTCATTCAATCTTTTATAAGCTGATAAGAGTATGTACAGGCTGGACAAATTTCGTTGTTTTAGCACTACAGCTTTTAAACCAAAGGAGATAGACAAAATCTGATACCCCATTCTCGTTCTCTTTTTCTGAGAAACTAACAAGAGTAGTAGTCATTTTTGGCCACCTTCTTTTATTTTCGAGTTATAAGCGAAAATTGGAACAATGGCGATTTCGAAATAAATTTATATCTCCGCTAATACTGATGATAGAGCTCTGAAATTAAAACATTATGCAGGCACTTTTTTAGGAAGAATCCAGTGGCGTGCTCGTCTTTTTAGCAGGATTTTTAATTCCGACGCTATAACCCAAAGTTATGTTTTTTTAAATGGGAACACTAGATTTCTGTGCAATTTTTTGAAAGCTTGATTCTTACTGATTTCAAAAATATATAACATCATATGATTTGTATCAATATAAATAATACAAAATGGTCAATTCTTTTCTCAATATTTCTATGGTTTCTACTTTTGATGAGAATAGAAAAATGTGGCATCTTACGATTACCACAGTCTGCTTCTATTAGTCCTTTAATTTCTATGCTTCTTACTCAATTTCTCCAATATTCAAATTTTGTGGAAATTGGTAAAAAGCATAGAAATAATGACGTTGCCGGAAAGAGACTGCTCTTGTTATAGGAACCTCTATTTTTCTGTGCTCGTCAAATGTTGGAACCATAGAAATATTGAGAAAAAAGGTTTTTGACCATTTTCTATTATTTATATTGATGCAAACCATATGATGTTATATATTTTTGAAATCAGTAAAAATTGAGCTTTCAAAAAATTGCACAGAATGTTCCTATTTAAAAAAACATAACTTTGGGTCATAGCTTCGTAATTAAAAATGCTGCTAAAGTGGCAAGCACGCCACTGGATTCTACGTAAAAAAAAAGTGCCTGTGTAATGTTTTAATTTCAGAGCTCCTATCATCAGTATTAGCGAAGATATAAATTTATTTCGAAATCGCCATTTTTCCAATTTTCGCTTATAACTCGAAAACAAAAGAAGGTGGCCAAAATGGCTACTACTCTTGTTAGTTTCTCAGAAAAAGAGAACTAGAATGGGGTATCCGATTTTGTCTATCTCCACTGGTTTTAAAGCTGTTGTGCTAAAACTTCGAAATTTGCCCACTCTGTACAGTCACTCCAGGGACATCCTGTATAGTTCTATTATTTGCTTCCAGCCCTCTGTTGCGTAGAAAATGATGCATTTGTATGTTGATACGATCTGGAATCGGACTGGATATTAAAAAACACTAATTTTTTTTCAGCTTGCTTATCACTAGTAATTATATTTGATAAGAAAAATCCCTAATTGAAAACTAAAATCATGAAACTCATATCGAACACCTTTGTCCAATCCCTGGACTCAGGCGCTGATATTTTGACCATTTTGGATAATCTGAGAGGTCGCCTTGATGATAATGATTCATTTTTCGTCTGCAAACTTCCTGAAATCATCGATAAATGCCTTTTGTGGAGGTCGATGTTTCCACGCGTGAAACCATATTATGGTGAGTATTTTGCATCTTTTATTGAACATCTACTGTTGAACTGTGACTTGCAATCTAGAATATGTATTACTTATTCTCATATGGATGCCAAAATATTGATCGACTTTTTTTCAACAGAAGGTATACTCCATTCACTTTTATTTTAGCACTCGGTTGGCTATGGAAATTTGAAACATTTCACTCTCTACAGTACGAAAATGTGGGGTTATGAAGCTTGTCAAAACATTTTTGGGTTTAAAATCAACGCTATGTTGCCCGTTCTACGTAAAAGTTTCTGTTATTGCGTATTTTATCACAATGTCGAATTTCTTCGGAAAATATGTGACGAACATAATTGAAGTTTATACAAACTGATTGGGGGCCTACCAAATCCAGTTATTTGCATGGAAAATACAAGAGATCAGTATAATATCGTAATATGCACTAGCTTGAGGAGAGTTAATGTTCGTTATCTTCTTTGGCTCAAGTTTGAATACGTTACATCAGTTGTAGATTTCAAAAATATTAACCCGAAGATGAAATGCATATTATGAAGTGGTTGGGAATGGGTATCTCCCGAAGGAATTAACAGATAATTACAAGGATGTTAAATTCTTCAACAAAAATCATCTTGCTTGAAACTTAAAGGAAGTTTCAAGTCAAGATGAACTTCACCTTTGAACAAAAATTTCACATGAATAAACAATTAACAGGACAACTG
Source organism: Coccinella septempunctata (assembly GCF_907165205.1). Lineage (NCBI taxonomy): Eukaryota > Metazoa > Arthropoda > Insecta > Coleoptera > Coccinellidae > Coccinella > Coccinella septempunctata. The sequence goes on along the minus strand of NC_058190.1, from coordinate 2,104,458 downwards.
GCGCGTATTTGTAGCTGTTCATCTTAATACATTGATATAATAATAATAATTAGGTATGTATTGGTATCTAAAGACATTTACAATGTTTAGGACAAGACAAATGAAAAATAGAAAAATCAATTTTCGGGAACTTATTCTACGATGACATTCATCGAAAATCCTGTAGTAAACTTTTCACATTAATTCACTCAAACATAAAATTCTCAAATGCCACCACTTTTTTGGGTCTCCCAATAGAAGTAGGAAATTCTTTGTCATCCTCTTCATTCACAATCTTTCTGATTGTGGATATATTCAGCTGAAGTATAAGTCGTTTAGATTCAGATGAAACATTATATAAATTCTCTTACATTGAATATGCGGACCTGAATTCTAAATAGCACTTCTCTCTTTTTCAATCACTTTCGGCATTTTCGTAATAAACATTGATATTAGTTGTGGCAACGGCGTTATGACATTAACGACATTTCATGAGTGCCAACCTTACTCCGTTCTAGTTACAAAAACTTGAGAAAATTATTTCATGGCCAACCGACTGCTAAAATAAATGTGAATGGAGTATAGAACTGTCAGAATGAAGCGTTTTACCAAAAATCACCTCTACACACATTCAAAACGACAAAGTTGAAAAAATAAAATGAAAATAATTACTGAAATAGATCCTAATACGAGCCTAGACCTTTTGTTAGCTTCATCATTACGTGTAGAAGAATATTCAATGGAAGAACTATTGTAATTGTAAATGTCTTCCAGGTGTAAACGCAAACAGTAGCTGCATTGTTATGGAGACTCTCGCGGCTTTGGGCGTTGGATTCGACTGTACCACCAAGAAGAATCTCGTTCAAGCTTTGGGTGCAGTGCCTGCAAACTCCATCTATCTGTCCAGTAGGCTACAAACTGAGGGCTTGCTTAAGTATGCTGCAGGAGCGGAAATTGCCTTGCTTTGCTTCGATAACAAGTCTGAACTGGAGAAGTTGAAGAAATGTTATCCGGACGCCAAGTAAGTGTTCGTTTTATTTCACTCGATGTGCACAGCAACCCTGTACAAATAACCACTTTGTTTCTATTTCCACATGATAATTTCAAGAAAATTTACAGAGTAGAAAGATAGGAAACGCCTTCATATATCTTATACTAAAAACATATTACATTTTGGTCTGTGTTTGCTACATTTGACAATGAGATGGCGCTGAAAACGTACTGCCAATACAAAAAAAACTGTTTGACAACAGTTTTCTGTTTATTTATTGAATACAAAATTCGAATTCTATTCCTTCTTTTGAATTTCAATATCGACTCTGTTGACGCCAGAAAAAGAATAAAACATCCTGAACGAAAAAACAAAAATATGACTTTGTTTCGTGATCAGGATGTTGATTTTCATCTGAACATTGTTTGGAATCAATTGATATCAATGTAATACGCTGTCGGATATGCTATATTTTTATTTGCAATTTAAAAAAATTCACAGAAATTTTAAATTATGGATAACGAATAGAGCTTTGACTAGGACACAAAAGTATATGGTGATCTGCTATGATATTTCTGTGCAATGCGTTGTTTTGAATTGATAAACTTAGTGTAATTTGTACAATTTTTTTCAGAAATTGATATGAAACAATATTCAATATACAATCATAGCATACACATTTCAGTTACTTACATAATATTCATTCACAGAATTTTCAGAACCACAATTAAAAAAATCCTTACAGAGGTATACAAGACCTTTATGTTAGCCCGTCAATATAGTTTCTTTTTGATTTTTTTTTCTATGATATGGCATGATATGACGCAATATACAAATTGATTAATGAATGAACAAATCACTCACCGCAGATTTCATTACAACAATTTGGTAGTCACTCGATTTCCAAAAGGAAATCAATAAAACCTCTGCATTTATGAATATACTGAAGGAATAGCAATTGAGAATCTTTGAATGGACCTACAAAGGTCCTAAATTCCTCTAAGTAGGCTCTTCATCCAAGGGATGCTTACTGCATACAACAATTTACGTAGATTACCAGTTCTCCATTGACTCGCACTAAAATGTTCATTGCACATGGTATAGTCATTGGTGTTTGCTGAAGTCATTGTCTAGACGCCCTGAAAAATTTATCCACTTCGGAGTACTGAAAATAAAAATCAGTGAATTACCGAGTCACATGTTACGAGTTTTAATTCTTACATTTCCATTTGCCTTAGTAAAGTAGAAAACTTAATTTCGGAAAATCTATTTCATTTGATCCACAGTTCTTCAACATGCAATAATTTTTGAACGATATTTTAAGGTTTTCGACAAGAAATCAGACAAAAAAAATCAATAATCAGCATGTAGAAGGGTACGATAATCAAAGGGTGGTACGAGAATCAGAACATTCAAAACCTCTTCGATCAAAATGTCCATCGGAAATCTTACAAAATTTCATATGTTTCTGCAAATGGTCACCGAATTGATATTTTAACCTTTCTTTGCGTCTCAAAAACACATTTGAAATGAAGATGGCGCTAACATCACTTTATTCGCTTCGTTTCCCATCTTTCTACTCTATAATCTTTGGTACATATCATTTGTATTCAACGATACATACTTTTTTCTACTCATTAAACGATCCAAGGAGCATGTTCAGTTCAATAAAGCAGAAATCACACATACTCTCTAATCGATTTTATGAAAATAAAGAAAACCTTGATCACATTAAAATATATACATATAATGATATAAACATAAGCAGAGGGGTCAGATATGCAGGGACATCTTTATTTTGTCGATCGCCTCGTCAGATTTGTATATCAATGAAGATTTGGTAGTTGCGAAACTAATGAAATATGAGTGTAACAGACGAAAATTAATAGAAAACAGCCAAAATCAAAGTTTATAGTGTCAACATACCTCTTAGTTGGGGAGCCCAAGAGGAAAATTCGGGATTTACTCGAGCGTGTCAGATTAATGTAAGGGGGGGAGATACCTTGGACCCTGTAGAGTACCTCTACCAAAAATAAGACTTTATATAAATAGGTTTATAGGGGGAATTGTCTAGGATATAGTAAAATAAAAATATATATGTGGTTAATTACATATACTTATTACAAAGTATATATTCTCTTAATCTGACAATTTGAGCTTGACGAAAAAATGTGGGAGGGCGCCAAACTTGCAAAAACAGCACGTCACGTTTACATTCTCGAGCACGGTGGCTTTTTTCTTATATTGAAGCTAATTATTGAAGAATAACGTAAAAAATATGATTTGACAGTTTCAGCAAGCCGAAACAATAAAAGTTGGCCATAGAGGTCACAAAAATAAGTTTTTTTTTTAATTATATCCTCTCCTGGGCTTCAAATTGCTTTCGCATTGATTATAAAAGTTGTAGAGTATAACATTTTATACAAATTTCGTCCGAAGCAATTTTTTCTACGTTTGAACGTTTTTGAGATATGTGGCGATAAATGTACAGGGTGGGCAAATTTCGATGTTTTAGCACTACAGCTTTTAAACCAGTGGAGATAGGCAAAATCTGATACCCCATTCTCGGTCTCTTTTTCTGAGAAACTAATAAGAGTAGTAGTCATTTTTGGCCACCTTCTCTTGTTTTCGAGTTATAAGCGAAAATTGGAAAAATGGCGATTTCGAAATAAATTTATATCTCCGCTAATACTGATGATAGAGCTCTGAAATTGAAACATTATACAGGCACTTTTTTAAGTAGAATCCAGTGGCGTGCTTGCCTTTTTAGTAGGACGTTTAATTACGGAGCTATGACCCAAAGTTATGTTTTTTTGAATGGGAACACTAGATTTCTGTGCAATTTTTTGAATGCTTAATTTTTCACTGATTTCAAAAATATATTATATAACATCATATGGTTTGTATCAATATAAATAATAAAAAATGGTCAAAAACTTTCTTTCTTAATATTTCTATGGTTTCAACTTTTGATGAGAATAGAAAAATGTAGCATCTTATCATTACCACAGTCTCCTTCTATTAGTCCTTTCATTTCTATGCTTCTTACTCAATTTCTCCAAGATTCAAATTTTGTGAAAATTGCTAAAAAGTATAGAAAGAATGACATTGCTGGAAGGAGGCTGCTCTTGTTACAGAAAGCTCTATTTTTTGTGCTCGTCAAAAGTTATAACCATAGAAATATTGAGAAAAAAGTTTTTGACCATTTTCTATTGTTTATATTGATAAAAATAATATGATGTTATATATTTTTGAAATCAGTAAGAATTAAGCTTTCAAAAGATTGCACAGAAATCTGGTGTTCCCATTTAAAAAAACATAACTTTGGGTCATAGCTTCGTAATTAAAAATCCTGCTAAGAAGGCAAGCACGCCACTGGATTCTACTTAAAAAAGTGCCTGTATAATGTTTCAATTCCAGAGCTCTATCATCAGTATTAGCGGAGATATAAATTTATTTCGAAATCGCCATTTTTCCAATTTTCGCTTATAACTCGAAAACAAAAGAAGGTGGACAAAAATGACAACTACTCTTGTTAGTTGCTCTGAAAAAGAGACCGAGAATGGGGTATCAGATTTTGTCTATCTCCACTGGTTTAAAAGCTGTAGTGCTAAAACATCGAAATTTGCCCACCCTGTACATTAGACTGGGTTTCTACAATGACCTTGGAGTTGTTTCGCATGTGTGGCTAAGCTCCTCGCCCTCTAACTCAAAAACGGTCAGGAGTATGTAAAATTGCTTCAGACAAAAGTTGTATAGAATTTTATTATCTACAACTTTCATAATGAATACAGAAACGATTAGAGGTACAGGAAGGGAGATATTTCAAGAAAATACCTTTTTACCATCTTCAAACTGTCAGATTAAGAAAACCCCCCTGATTAGTGTCAGATTAATGGGTCCACGCATCTGCAACACCGAGATTAACCATTTGTATTAAAATCTGACACCCCCTTGTATGTACAAGTAACGATTTTTTTTTGCGTCCAAATTGTCAGTCTCTTGAAAAGTAGCTGCCTTTGGTCCAATTAACATATCCCCTAAAAATCTGACAAGCTCTAAAAAAATTTTTTTTCGCCATTTCCAACTCTTCCGTACGGCAAGCCCCACCACGCAAACCGTCAGATTAACATGAAATTATTACATGAAATTATACGTTCGGGTATGTACACCTGACGATTCTTTTTCGACATCTTTGAAAACCTGCAGACGTTTTCCCCACCGCTGAAAGTGTATACATAAATCCACTAGGTCTCCACGACGCTCGAGTAAATCCCAATTTAGCATCGTCTGCTCCCCAACTATCTTTGAACAAAACAAAACTGTTGAAATAAATCGCTAGTGTACCTGCAAAACATAGCATAGTGTTGACAACACAACATGTGAGAAATTGCTCGTTTTTATGCTTATTCCAAGGTACTCTGAATTCAGCTTAGCTCTGCATTTTAAACTTCCGAATGATCTTGTTGCTCTCTTATTCTATCTTATATTGTATCCATTCTGCACATCATGAGAAGTAAAAAAAATTTTTTTTTTCAGTTTGCTCATCGTCGTGAAAACTTCATCGGATGAGAAATACAGTTTCGACTTCGGCTGCGATGCGAACGCCGGTTATTACGACCTGCTGAAAATGGCCCGTTCCCTGAACATGAACGTGGTCGGGATCCAGTTCGACATCGAGCCGAAGGGCCATCATCAGCCCTACTCCAAGGCCATTCAGCTGGCCAAGGAACTGTTTGACGTCGGCTCCAAGCTCGGCTTCAATCTCAATCTGCTGAGTTTGGGTTCCGGATTCCCAATCGATGCATTAAACGAGGTGAGTTATATATTTGGATTTTAAAAACCCGAATTGAAGAATTCTTAGCCGAATGTGGTTGGTCGGAAAGTTTAGTATGAGTTTTAAGTGAATTTATATTAATGAAGCGAACTCGGCAGGTGGTTGTTTTTAGGGGTGAAGAATAATTTTTACGATTTCCGCAAGTTCTGTAGATAATCGCCATATTTATAACTTTTTACTCACCAATTTTCGACCTTACCTCAAATTCATGATGTAAAATGCATAAAATCGTTTTTCCGTTTTTGATTTTTTTTCGCAACAAAAATGTATCGATATGGATCAAAATTAATAACGTTATAGATTTCCATGTACTTAATGAGCAGTATTTTTTTGTTCAGCCCAATATGCGTGTCAGATTAATATAAGGGGATTAACCTTGGACCTTGTACAGGGTGGGCAAATTTCGATGTTTTAGCACTACAACTTTTAAACCAGAGGAGATGGACAAAATCTGATACCCCATTCTCGTTCTCTTTTTCTGAGAAACTAACAAGAGTAGTAGTCATTTTTGGCCGCCTTCTTTTGTTTTCGAGTTATAAGCGAAAATTGGAAAAATGGCGATTTCGAAATAAATTTATATCTCCGCTAATACTGATGATAGAGCTCCGAAATTAAAACATTATGCAGGCACTTTTTTAAGTAGAATCCAGTGGCGTGCTTGCCTTTTTAGCAGGATTTTTAATTACGAAGCTATCACCCAAAGTTATGTTTTTTTAAATGGGAACACTAGTTTTCTGTGCAATTTTTTGAAAGTTTAATTTTTACTGATTTCAAAAATATATAACATAATATGGTTTGTATCAATATAAATAATAGAAAATGGTCAAAAACCTTTTTTTCTCGATATTTCTATGGTTTCAACTTTTGACGAGCACAGAAAAATAGAGTTTCCGTTAAAAAAAGCAGTCTCCTTCCGGCAATGTCATTCTGTCTATGCTTTTTACCAATTTTCATAAAATTTGAATCAAGATATATTTCATTAATTTTCATAATAATGAAAGGACTTATAGAAAGAGACACTGGTAATCATACGATGCTATATTTTTCTACGCTCATCAAAAGTTGAAACCATAGAAATATTGAGAAAATAGGTTTTTGACCTTTTTCTATTATTTATATTGATACAAACCATATGATGTTATATATTTTTGAAATCAGTAAAAATAAAGCTTTCAAAAATTTGCACAGAAATCTAGTGTTCCCATTTAAAAAACATAACTTTGGGTCATAGCTTCGTAATTGAGAATCCTGCTATAAAGGCGAGCACGCCACTGGATTCTACTTAAAAAAGTGCCTGTATAATGTTTCAATTTCGGAGCTCTATCATCAGTATTAGCGAAGATATAAATTTATTTCGATATCGCCATTTTTCCAATTTTTGCTTATAATTCGAAAACAAAAGAAAGTGGCCAAAAATCACTACTACTATTGTAAGTTTCTCAGAAAAAGAGAACGAGAATGGGGTATCAGATTCAGTCTATCTCCTCTGGTTTAAAAGCTGTAGTGCTAAAACATCGAAATTTGCCCACCCTGTACAGTACCTCTACCAAAAATTAGACCTTTATAGAGGGGGAATTGTCTAGGACGACCTGTCAGAATAGTAAAAAATAACGATCATTGTACATACTCGAGCGTGTCAGATTATGATATATGTGGTTAATTACATGTTGAAGAGTATATATTCTCTTAATCTGACAATTTAAGCGTATCGAAAATGTGTGGGAGGGCGCCAAAGTTCTAAAAAAAAAAGTCACGTGTACATTCTCGAGCGCGGTGGCGTTTTTTCTTATTTTGAAGCTAATGATTCAAGAATAACGGAAAAAATATAATCTGACAGTTTTAGCAAGCCGAAACAATAGGTTTGTTCGTAGAGTGGTTCAAAACGGTTGTGAACTGTACAGAGCAAGCGCAATTCCATTTCAGGGTAGCGAAAATCCATTTGCGCTCGCTCTGTACACAACCGTTGTGAACATCACTACGAATAGCCTAATAAAAATTGGCCATAAAGGTCACAAAAATAAGTTTTTTTGAATTATCTCCTTCCCTTAGCTTCAAATATTTTTCGCATTCATTATAAAACTTGTACAGCATAACATTTTCTACAAATTTTGTCCGAAGCAATTTTTTTCTACGTTCAAACGTTTTTGAGATATATGGCGATTAATGCGAGGTGTTTAACGATACATGCTGAAGCGAAAATTCACTCGTTGGAAAAAAGTACATTCTAAGGTTCAGTCAGAGACAACACTTAAATTTTCGTGACGAATTTCGAAATTGTCATCATAGAAATGCCCTGTCATTTTGACAATTGTAGATTAGACTGGGATTCTACATTGACCTTGCCCTTTCGCATATGTGGCTAAGGCTCCTCGCCCTTATCGTCCTCTAACTCGAGAACGGTTAAGAGTATGTAAAATAGCTTCAGTCAAGTTATGTAGAATTTTATTATCTACAATTTGTTCTATCAGAAAAACAGAAGGTTAGAATAATGAATTCGAGAAGACCGAGTTGTAACAGTGAAATAGGCCAAGAGGTACATTGTCTAAGTCAGATAATAAATGAGAGATCAATACATCAAATGTGAGTTGACCAATATTATGATTCAACTATGAGCAGAGCTTGAATCTTATAAGTTAAATGATAAGAGCAAAATTAATCAATCTGAGAAGTGCTAGAATATTATAATTAACATGAGAAGAAAAATAATAATTAATCTGAGAAAAGCAAGAATAAAATAAAAATAAAATTCAATTAATATACATAACGTTGGTCTTGAAGAGACAGAGACGGACTCCTTACAAGTAAGCACGATAGGAACATCCATCAGAAAAATAGAAGATACAATTGATAAATTATGAGAGGTGCAAATCGAGTGTACTAATGAGGGAAACCACTAATCGTTGGTTTCGAGAAGTGCGGGAGGCTGAAAACTAACGTGTATATCGAGCACGATGAATGAATATGAGAATGTACCAATGAGAGTTCAAATTACAATGAGTAGATCATACCAATTGAGAGTATATACGATTACCAGAGCAGAACTTCCAGGGTGGAGCCAAGGATGAGAGAGTATCAACCAGTATCATGGTTTACCATTGATCGTTGAACCATATTTGAAAAGTTAAAATCGTGTTCTGAAGTAAAACAACTATTTATTTATTTATTTATTTAAACAATGAGAAGGGTTGAGGTGAAACCTATAAACCCATTAAAACAAAATCAATAGTAATGTGAATAACGAAACAAACTTCAGACTCTAGACAAAAATATACAGGTGACAAAATCGAAAAACTATCTAGGTTGAGCACTCCACTGATCGTATCTGTTTTTGAAACTATTGACCGAAGGGGCTTCTACAACAGAGGGTGGTAACTTATTCCAGCGATTGCACCAACCTTAGAATTCATGCACGATCTCACGTACTTGTACAGCCTCTTCCCGCTTTTGGACGCAACCAATCTTTTCTCTTCACTAGTTCCAGGGTCCACCCTGGAGAACAAAAGGAGTCACTCATCTGAAACTCGACAACAGTAATTAGTTATATGTAATTGAGCAGGTAACAGAGTTGGCTGGGAAATGAAATTAACTGATTCGAATAAAAGAAATCAACATGAGAAGACAGTAAATCAGTATTCATCATCAATGAGATAGACTTGAGAAGATTCAATTCTGGTGCTACTTACCATTTTCATATGAGAAGATCTAGACAGGTCTGAAAATCTACGTAAATTATAAAATATATGATGCATTTAATGCCTTGTCAATGTTCCGTGTGAACGGTTCAATTGAGCGGTACTAGCAAGGATTATAAATCTGTTGGAAGATTTTGAAATATATGGACGTGGACTCATTTTATTAGAATGAAAAGATCATGCAAATTGTTAAATCAATAATTTTGAGAAGACTGTCCGTACATTACCGTGTGAGATGAACAAACTGGCACCAGAATTGACTGAGAAGACTTGAAATAACATTAATTTGATGAGATGAACAATAAAAGTGGTGTTACAAATCTAAATGTGAACAATGAGAAGTGAATTCCACAGAGCGAACAAAGATAATAATAAGAAAAATGTGTTAATGTGTAGATTTTCGCTTCTGAAAAACACTGAGAGTGGGGCTGCTGCTTCGGTCAATCAGCGCATCGCAAAATCGGGGTACTATACGTGGCCACCGGAGCTGATCAGGAGCGTCGACTAGAGAAAGATCGGAGGGGGACTTCGCTCAATTTTTAATATTCACCCATGATTCAACCACCTTCTGCTAAGAATTTTCTGCAATTCGAGATAGTTTTGACCCTGATCTATGTTCGATTCGATCTAATCCTTACCCGTTTCAGACTGCAGAGGAAATAAATACCGCTCTGGACGATCATTTTCCCGGTGACGCCCTGACCGTAATCGCCAATCCGGCGCAATTTTTCGTCGAATCTGCGTACACTCTAACGTGTCAGGTCGAGTACGTTCGTGAAGTTGAACGAGAAGACGCCGAGACTGGAACCACCTACACACACTACGAGTATTACATCAACGATGGCGTTTTTGGTAGTTTCAACAGCGTTCTATGTGACAAGCAGGTAATTTATTACGTTTATTTTATTCTAGTTATTGTATTCTACAAACTTGTAAATACAGGGTATATTTTAAGGTGAGGCTTTCTTTCAACAGAAGGTAGAATTGGTCAAAATTAAGCGTTTCACCAAAAATCTTCTTGTTCGAACATTCCAACAATCGTCGTAAAAATGGGATTAAATGGGGAAACATTATAGAACTTTTTCAACATAACTAACATAAGCACTTTCGAGAAACTGCCTTGATTTTCTACATTTTTTTTCACCCTAAATTTCACTATGCAACAATTATGATTCTCTCAAAAGTGACCTGATGCATCTAATCCGATGAACTTGGTACTGAACCGTTCATTGTTCAGCCATATGTTTATGTTTTGTTTCGTTTTTGCGATGCCGGAGTCACCTTCCACAGTCCCCTACTTGAAATTCAGTGAAATTTGTTGAATTTCTAGGGGTTTTATCTCGGCCATCTTGGATATTTTATATGGACAACTTTTGGTTAAACGATTTATTTTGACGAGTTCCACCTTCTGTCAAAAAAAAAGCCTCACCTTTGAAAACACCCTGTATGTTTCCACAGTAGATTCTTGAAGTCGAAAGGAACACTTTCTTCCTTTGCCATTTTTTTTCGATTCGGCCTAGGTAATAAATATGGAGACGAAGTGAAATAGTCTCAAAACGAAGGAAATATATACAATCATAATTTTCAACTCAGGCTCTCACTCTGAGGGAAATTTATGTAGTTTACCCTCGGAACATTTTTTGTTACTAAAAGATTCGATGTTACCTGGTAGGGAATTATACATTTTGAGACATCTATACTCCATTCACTTTTATTTTAGCACTCGGTTGGCCATGGAAATTTGACACATTCCACTCCGTATAGTACGAAAATGTGGGGTTATGACGCTTGTCAAAACATTTTTAAGTTTTAAATCAGTGTTATGATGTCCGTTCTAAGTAAAAGTCTCAGTAATTACGTATTTTATCACTATGTCGAATCATTTCGGAAAATATTATGTCGGAAATATGTGACGAACTTAATTGACGTTTAAACAAAGTGATTGAAGGCATACCAAATCTAGTTATTTGCATGGAAAATACAAGAGATCAGTTTTTAAATATATTTATTTCTGCTATCGAAGAAAATTTAATTACTGACATATGACACATAATATGCAGTAGCTTGAGGAGAGTTAATGTTGGTTATCTTCTTTGACTAAAGGTAGGAGACGTTACATCAGTTATGATTAATTAATTAACAGATAATTACAAAAATGTTAAAATCTTCAACAAAAATCATCTTGCCTCAATGGAAGTCAAAAGAATTAGGAAGTTTGAAGGCAAGAGGAACTCTACCTTTAAACACAAATTTCACATGAATCAACAATAAACAGGACAACTGGCTCGTAGTTATGGCTGTTAATTTTCAATAATTTGATAATTATAATTATATATTTATTGATTCCTTAAGACATTCATTACAATGTATAGAACAAGTCGACTGAAAAATAGGAAATTAATTAATCGAAAATCCTGTAGGTAGTAACTTTTCGCATTCGTTCACCCTAAAATCAAATTCTCAAATGTCTTCACTTTTTTTGGGTCTCCCAATAGAATTCTTTGTCATCCCCTTCATTCACAATATATTTCTGATTGTGTAAACATTCAGCTTAAATATAAGTCGTTTAGATTAATATGAAACATTATATAAATTCACTTACACTACTTACATGATGGCAATCATCTGATATAGTGTAGATATTAGAATATCAGGGTTACCTTCTATTTGTGAATGAGCTGGACCTGAATTCTATAGCACTTCCTGAAACACTGTCTTCTCTCTTTTTCAATCACTTTCGGCATTTTTGTAATATTATTAATAATTGATATTAGTTGTGGCAACGGCGTTATGACATTAACGACATCCTATTAGTGACAACCTTACTTCGTTCTAGTAACAAAAACTTGAGAAAATTATTTCATGGCCAACTGAGTGCTAAAATAAAAGTGAATGGAGTATATACTCAACTTGTATCTGGGATTTGTTAAATTAAATTTGGGATAGAGATAGTTAACATTTCTTGTTTCGTAAAATTTTTTCTTTTCATATTTTTCGATAGATCCTGTTGTTCTTGATGAATATAATGTATTCCTATATTCTTATATCTATTTTCCCTTATTTCAAGTTTTCCTTTGATAACTCTGAAAGTTTCTATTTCACATATGTTAACCCTTCCTATTTTTTTATGTAGAATCGACGGAAATAAAAAATATATGTTATAAATACTAGAATCACAAAAAGGTTCTGAATTTAGTTGTTCAATTCCTAATATTTTGCTTTTTTTTGTAGAATTTCAACCTGCAACCTCTAAATAAGTATCCGAAGTCCAAAACCTTCTCAAGCAGCATCTGGGGCCCGACTTGTACCAACTTGGATCAGATCGTCGAGGAGGTTTCGTTGCCCGCGATGAATGTCGGGGACGCCATCATCTTCAACAACATGGGCTTCTACACGGCCAGCGCTCATAGTGGTTTCCCGCTCAAGAAGGTCTACATCGTTTCTGACGATGAAGTCTGGTGAGTTCTTATTGACACTTTGATTTGTTGGTCCGCAAAGTAGTTAGAATGTTGGATTCGTGACTCGCTCACGTAATAATTTTTTCTTTACGTCTTTCACAATCAGCTGTACACAGGGTGGGTGGCCTATCTGATCTATCGGGATAATTCAATGTTGCGACGTTGACGCTTATTAGGAAAATTACTACAAACCTCTTTATTTCAAATGTGGGATCCTATTCATTCTTACTCTATCTATTTCTCTATCCCCATCCGAGTATTTTTGTCTTTTACTTCCCTATCCCTATTCCTGATACTTTCGTAGATATTAACGTTTGTTCACAAAAAAATGTCAAAAATATGGATCCAATGAAGTAGCCATAGAAAGGACAGTTCATATTTCACGAAGCTGAAATTTTAAAAGTAGGTCACTGTTCAAAATCTGGATTTCGTAAAAATTTAAGTAGTGAACTGTTACCAGATAATTGAGTTGGAGATGGTCGTGTAAAAATATTTATTATACATCGTTCACAATTATGAAGCTAATACAGTAATAAATACACATATTGATAACAATTATAAATTCAAAGTGAAATTATTCAACGGAAAACAGAGCTAATCTAGAGTAGTTCAATTGAAAAGCCTCTTTACAGAAAAACAGAAGGTTAAAAAAATGAATTTTAATGAGAAGGCTGAATTGTAATAATGATGCAGACCAGGAGGTGAAATCTAAATTGTCTGAGTCCTGGACATCATTGAGATCAATACATTGAGTATGAGTGGAGAAATAATCTTATAATTTATATAAACAACTTTGGTCTTGAAGAGTGCAAAATTCATGAATGCATACAACATAAACAGAGACCCACTGCTTACAAGTAAGCACGATTAGAACGTCCGTCAGAAAAATAGAAGATACAATTGATAAATTATGAGAGGTGCAAATCGAGAGTACTAATGAGGGAAACCACTAATCGTTGGTTTCGAGAAGTGCAGAAGGGTGAAAACTATCATGTATATCGAGCACGATGAATGAATATGAGAATGTATCAATGACAGTTCAAATAAGAGATACAAATGGGGTTACAAAATGAGAGCACTCATGAGGGAAACCATTAATCGTTGGTTTCGAGAAGTGCAAAAGGGTGAAAACTATCATGTATATCGAGCACGATGAATGAATATGAGAATGTATCAATGAGAGTTCAAATAAGAGATACAAATGAAGTTACAGAATGAGATCCCTCATGAGGGAAACCACTAATCGTTGGTTTCGAAAAGAACAGAAGGCTTGAGATCTAATCTGCATATCCAGCAAAATGGATGAAAATGAGAATATATTTCTAAGTATAATTGGGAGATCATACCGAATGAGAAAGTACAGGGTGGACAAAATTCGTTGCCTACTGAGGGGATCTCGAGAACTATAAGAGCTAGAAGAAAATGGATGACACATTTCCGAGCTCTCCTTTTCAGAGAAACAGAGAATGGTGAAAACCGTGGCCTGCTACGATCCTTCGCGTTTTTGAGTTATCAGCTTAAATTGAGATTTTGACGATTCGGAAAGTTCTCATAATTTTTCTGTCTTCGAAGTTATAGAACTGAAACTTGGACCTTCTCAGACAGTTTTATACGTAAAATCTACTGACAAAAGATTTTTTTCAATTAAAAAATAAAAAAATTCCAAAAAAGTTTGCATTTAAAAAAACGAAAGTCCGCCTAATGCTTCGAAATGAGAAAATATTTCGAGCTTGTCAGTAAAAAAGTGACTGTAGTTCAAGTTTCAGATCTGTAACTTCAAAGACAAAAAAGTTGTGAGAACTTTTCGAAATCGTCAACTCCAAAACGAAGAATCGTAAGAGGCTACATTTTACACCATTCTTTGTTTCTCTGAAAAAGAGCTAGGAAATATGCGATCCGTTTTTTTCTAGCTCTTATAGTTCTCGAGATCCATCCCCTCGGTAGACAACTAATTTTGCCCAACCTGTAGACGATTACCAGAGTAAGACTGTCAACCAGTGTCATGGTTCACTACTGACCGTTGAACCATATTAGAGAAATTCATTCCATGTTCTGAAGGAAATTCGTTCATCTGAAACTCGATAACAGTAATTAGTCATGTGAATTGAGAGGTTAACAACATAATTGACTTGATAAATTGAATAAACTGATTCAAATAAATGAGATGATCATGATAAGACAATAAATCAGTATTCATGATCAAAGAGAAAGATATGAGAAAGTTCAATTCTGGTGCAATATACCCATTTCCATGTGAGAAACCGAGAGGTTTGAAAATCTATTTGAGTTGTGAAATAAACAATAAAATTATTCATGACAAAGTACATAAATGAGTAGTCTCAAATGAACAGTTGAGCAGTACTCGTAAGTATTATAAATCTGTTTGAAGATTCTCAATAATCTTGCATGTGGACTCATTTCTTAAAGAATAAAAGCATGAAATGAACATGAAAATGGAATAATTATTAATTTTTAGAAGACTGAGAGTACATAACCTTTTGCGTAGAACTCGTTAGCTCCAGAATTCTACGAGAAGACTTTAAAGAGAATCACTCAAATGTAATGAACTGGTAGAGAAGTATTACAATAATCGAGATTAACACAATGAGACGTTAAATCAAGAACATGAACAAAGCAAGTGATTCACTTTGGCGGGAACGGAAAGTTCTGATACCTCCAGAGTGGGGTTTCTGAGTCGGTCAATTAACGTTGTCCGGCATTGGTTCGACAAAGTTTCAAATGTGAAGTCTTGCAGCGCGCCAGATCTGGCTGGTGATTATTCATGCCCGGAATGTGGAAGGATCTTAGGTCACGGTTGAGTCTCTTCAGTCACAGAAGGGCACACAGTCGCAAGTAGCCCTAAGAAATTATAAGTTTGATCGCACCGATAGCTTTGTTTTTATGTCTTTTTGTAGATTTATTCTCGGTAACGGGACACAGCATTGAATGATTAGAATTAGCTGCACTATATGAGTGGCCTGGAGAACTAGTCAAGAAAGTAGACAAGAGCAAGGTGGAAGGGGACATAGCCTTAAGCAGTCGCTGAGATCCTGAGAATGTGTTTATTATCGAAAGAACTTGATTTGTGATAAACAGACTGTTCCAAGATTCATGGTCTTGCCACTCGATACAGTAACTTGATTTTTTCAAATGAACATCCTACCTTTTATCTGATATTTTCAAGGAAAATCAAAATACGCGTCCAACGATGTATCAGGTTCATACAAAAACCTCATGGTTTCGGAAATAATATCAATTGGCAATATCTTTTTATCCAGGTCCAATCGGAAAAAATGGTAAAGGAAAAAAGTGTTTTTTTTACCTCAAGAAGCTACTGATTTAAGTCAAAGATGACAGACGAAAATTATTCTGAAACTGCCAAAACCAAAAATTATTGAATTGACTGAACTCTTCGACCAAAACAAAGCGGTTGAAATAAAATGCTAGTGCACCGGCAACGTAGCATAGTGTTTACAATATGAACTGTAAGAAATTGCACGGTTTGGTGCGCATTTCAAGGTGGATAGAGTTGGCATGACCGATCCCACTGTTTGTGAAGTCATTCCATACTCCCGCAAATGAAGCATACTCTTGTTTCATTGATTCGGTCTCTACTTGAAGAAAGTTCATTTTGAAATGAATGAAAACTAAATTAACAACTTAAACAAAATTTTTTAATAATTTAACAATTGTTTCGCTAACACTGTAGCTTCATCAGATTATCAGGAAAATAACGAAAGCCTACTGTTGTATTTTAACAGTGTTAGTAATGTTATTTTTCCTTATAGGTTGAGAGAAAGCGGAGAACAACATGACACGAAAGAGGTGTACTTTGTCATGGGGAACCAAACAGAGCTGATGAAAGCCCAGAAGAGGAAACAAGATCCGACAGAACGCCCAGATACGGAAGCTACAGTTGATGGTTCAGAAATTATCCAGGTTGAATATGACGGAATACAATGACATATTTTTTTTGCAATTTTATCTAATTTCTTACTTTCTTTCATCAAATACGCGTTTTTGAACCATAATATGACGAAAATTATATTTGTGTAAAGGGAAATTTCCATGTGGAAGAAAAAAGTACCAAATGAACGTTATCAGGAATGGAAATTTCTCATAAACTAAATGTTATAGTTATTAACTACAATTCTCTCCATATAATGTGTCCATTAGTTATAGTATCTGGTTATAGAAAAATTAAGTTTGATAATTGACTTCATTAATTCCAACTTTTCAGAAATTAGTTTTTTTAATATCATCATTGCTTTCTGCAAAGCATCGTTTTTAATTTTCTCATTTTATTCATGATCGATTAGGATTTTAGGGATTTTCTCGATAATATAATTAAGATAGGTATTTGAACTGTATAACGTTAAGAGATTTGAGTTTGTTCAGATGAATTCACACTCAAATTTTCGATGTTTAACTTTTTTGAATATTTGTGTAAGCAAGGGGGCAGCTTTATGCTTATCCTCAAAATAAAATTAACGTTGAAATTAATATATTTGTAATTTAGATTGAAAAAAAAAATATATGTATTATGCTTAAAATTGTATAGGAAAGAGTAATACATGTATTGTGGTTATTTTTTTGTTTTGTTTTTTTCATCCTGCGATTCTTCCTATATTTAAACACCTGAGGTGATACAAATCAATTATTCCTTGTATTAAGTATGTTTTTTTACATCAAAGCATTGATGATGTAGGCCAATGTTTAGTGAACTTGGTTAAACACACACTATTTGAAGCCACCCAGTTATTATAGGTACACTTTAATCTTTTTCGACAAATAGATGATCAGTTTTTGTGTCATATACAGGGTATTCAATGGGTGCCTTTGTTTGAATGGAATGCGGAATTCATCAACATAAAAAAATTCACGAAAAATCACGTAAGCGGAACTTTCAAGAAAAAAATACACTGCTCAAAAATTGAAGTGGGTAGTACTCGAAAGAAAACTTACTTTTTGCACTTGAATCGAATTTTCAGTATTTCTGTACGTACCACTTGGGGGGGCGTATATTTGGGTATTAAACACAACACAAAATATGGTCGTTATGACATTCGAAGGCTTAATAAAAAAAAATGTCTCTTTTTTTTGTACATAATGAATAGTGTCCGTGGCAACCTCCGCAACCCTTCAAAAATTTAAAATTTGTCTTGGGGTTCGAAAAATATAATGGTGAGCCATAAGAAACGGGGAAAACCACAAGAAGGGACACCACAAATAAATTAATTTCTAATGAGGCCTGTTAAAGAAACAACCTAACATTCTTAAACTTGGACTTCAAGTCCAAATTCCCGATAATTGGTTTTTATTATAAAAAATAATATCCAGAGTACTAATGAGGTTTCGAGGAGTGCAGAAGGCTGAAAACTGGCATGTATATCGAGCACGATGAATGAATATGAGAATGTATCAATGAGAGTTCAAATAAGAGATACAAATGAAGTTACAAAATGAGATCCCTAATGAGGGAAACCACTAATCGTTGATTTCGAAAAGAACAGAAGGCTTGAGATCTAATCTGTATATCCAGCAAAATGGATGAAAATGTGAATATATCTCTAAGTATAATGGGGAGAGCTTACCAAGCATACCAGGCTTTTGAATGTTTTTTTATATTGAATATTTTATATGAGCAACTGCCGGCGAAATGATCTCTTTTAATGAGTTCTAACACCTGTCAAAAAAATCCTCACCTTAAAAAATTCATTGGATATACTGGACACCCTGAATATGCAGTATATACAGGATTCGGATAAAACATAAAAAATAATATGACAAATTCCCAGCATTTTTTTCCAAGCGGCTCTCCCTATAGAGAGGTACGGCCTCCTAAATGACGCCACTGGAATTAGCTTGTTTAGTTTACCAGGGGCGGACTAGGTTGTCGAGGCCAAAACTGCATTGTTAAATCTTTGTAATTCTATCGGATTCAATAACACAAATCAAAACTTTTTCTGTCCTTGAGTTACTTTCGTATCATATTTTGTTGCAGACAAAAAAAATTAGAATTCATGGTTTTTTTTAATAGAAATAAGAGATTACTTCTTTTATTATCATTTTTGTTTTTATTATTTTTATTTTTTTATTTTTTTTTATTATTTCTATTTGTTTTTCGAAAACGGTCCATTTTTCGACAATGAACAAGAGAACCTTTTCTTTAGCTTCATGTTCAAGGTATTGAAATTTGTTTTTTTAACTCTTTATCATATAGGCTCTTGAAAATGTAAGCATTAAAATGTACAACCTAATCCGCCCCTGGTAAATTAAACAAGCTAATTTAAATTCAAGAGTAGTATTTTAAGGGGTCCTTACTACTGTTCATCATATCAAATTTTCTTTTGATCAAGTAGTTTGAAATTGATTCCAGTGGCGTCATTTAGCAGCAGGCCGTATCTTTGTAGCGAGGGCCGCTAGGAAAAAAATTATCACCTTTTTTTCTGTTTCATCTGAATCTGAGAAATTTCCCACAATTTCCCGGATATCCTGTATGTACAGGCGGGGCAAAATTCGTTGTCTACTGAGAGGATCTCGAGAACTATAGCAGCTAGAAGAAAACGGATGACACATTCTCGAGCTCTTTTTTCGTGACTAATGCAAATCTGGAAACAGAATCGACCTATCATTTTTAGATTTCGAGTTATAAACAAAAATTGAAATTTTGACGATTCCGAAAACATCTCATAACTTTTCCGTCTTTGAAGTTACAGATCTGAAACTTGAACCTTCTCAGACACTTTCATGTTTAGAATCTACTGACGAAAGATTTTTTTCCAATTCAAAAATATTCAAATTCAATAAAAGTTTGCATTTAAAAAAAATAAAAGTTCACCTAATGATTCGAAATGAAAAAATATTTTGAGCTCATCAGTGGATTCTACGTAAAAAAGTGTCTGTAGAAGGTTCAAGTTTCAGATTTGTAACTTCAAAGACAAAAAAGTTATGAGAATTTTACGAGATAATTGTCAAACTCAAAAATCGTAGGAGGCTGCGGTTTTCACCATTCTTTGTTTCTCCGAATAAATGAGCTCGGAAATGTGTCATCCGTTTTCTTCTAGCTGCCAGAGTTCTTGAGGTCCTCTCAGTAGACAACGAATTTTGCCCACCCTGTACAGGGTGGGCAAATTTCAATGTATTAGCACTACAGCTTTCAAACCAGAGAAGATATAGACTAAACCTGATACCCCATTCTCGTTCTCTTTTTCTGAGAAACTAAAAATTAGTAGAGTCATTTTTGGCCACCTTCTATTATTTATATTGATAAAAACCATATGATGTTATATATTTTTGAAATCAGTAAAAATGAAGCTTGCAAAAAATTGCACAGAAATCTTAGTGTTCCCATTAAAAAAAAAACATAACTTTGGGTCATAGCTTCGGAATTAAAAATCCTGCTAAAAAGGCGAGCACGCCACTGGATTCTACCTAAAAAAGTTACCTCGGAGAAACTTATCTCGAGCGCCAGCTATTCTTTTCACTAGGAAGAATAGCAAACCTACCAGAGTAGCTGCCAGTCGGAGACAGAGTTCGCTGTTATCTAGGGTGGTAGCGACAACGAAGTAGTCAAAATCAAATTATGTACCAGTTTATTCACACCTTCGGAAACTGATTATATATACAACGGAAATATGTGTAGGTATAAAATATGAGCGAATCTATCAGCAAACATACATTCTGGAAATTCTATCCGATCACGAGCACTTTATAAAGTTTATACCGGGTACAGTGAAAAAATCAAAGGTTGTTCAATAAAATGCGCCAACCAGAACTGACGAAATGGATACTAAGGATGACCTCGTGAAGTGAAATGACTTGTTATACGGTATCGGGATGTAATTAATTGTATTTCTCCAGAAATGAAAGAAACACAACTAGGGCGGATCTACTCGAGACTTTTATTCGCTACTCCAAGGGCTAACGCTCCATGACTGATAGCGAAGAAAAGGTCTATTTTGAGCGCAACTACGGGATTTCACTGACGACGAGCGGTATCTCTTATCCTCTAACCCCAAGGGCTTACGCACCAGGACTGATAGAAAAGAAGAGATTTCGGTTTCAACACTTATGACGCGGAACGCGAACAGGTGGGTTGACAGGACTTTCCCTTCAGTACCCCAAGGGCTTACGCACCGTGACTGATAGCGAAGGGAAAAGTCAGACTCGCGAAACAGGGTAAAGTACGATAAAATATAACAGAAAGCGATACAGTACAGCAGTGTCAGAGAAGTAACCGGTGTAGGTCTAATTAAAAAACTGAACGGTAAAGACGGGGACCTACCTCCTTTATTTTGGACACTCGCGGAAAACAAACGAAAACTAAAAATTAATTCCTAATCCTCGCCACACAAAATTATTTCTAAATTTGTTGAACGGCTTGTCGTGCACACAATAAAAGTCGAATCGCAGAGAAAAGAGAGTACGGAGCGTAAAAGTGCTAAAGAGTAAAAGAGTCAAAGTAAAAGACAGACCGTCCCGGGGGAAAATCTGCTTTTATAGGCAAATCCCCCCACACGTTAAAAATCTGAAAATTCCAGAATGCGACAAGAGTGAAAAACGTCGTCAGCTCCGGTTTATCGCATATCAACATCAGAAAAACGTCAAAATCTTCAACGGCATGCAAGAAAAACAACGTTAAATACAGATAAACGGTTTTTACATTTACTCTGCCTATCGGAATGAATGCACTGAATATTTGAAAATTAAATATTTTCAAAGGCGGAAATGTGGAATGAAAGGAATGCACTGAAATGAACTCCAATTTTTCTAAGAAAACTGGAGATCATTACAATGTTTTAATTTCAGAGCTCTATCATCAGTATTAGCGGAGATATAAATTTATTTTGAAATCGCCATTTTTCAAATATTCGCTTATAAATCGAAAACAAAAGAAGGTGGCCAAAAATGACTACTACTCTTGTTAGTTTCTCAGAAAAAGAGAACGAGAATGGGGTATCAGATTTTGTTTATCTCCACTGGTTTAAAAGCTGTAGTGCTAAAACATCGAAATTTTCCCAGCCTGTACATACAGGGTATCCGGGAAATTGTGGGAAATCTCTCAGATTCAGATGAAACAGAAAAAAAAAGGTGATAATTGATATTTTACGCTACGCCACTGTATGTGAGTTTTGATATAGTTCTAAATATCACAGCTGCATTTTTCATGTATGTTGGAGAACGACACAACTTCGAAATTAAATTATTATTATGACTTTAGCCTTGCGGCTTTCACACTCCTCTCCAGAGGAAAATTCACTTATCCCAGATATCTCAGATATCAAAAGGATTAAGCTCTGTTGGAGCCCTTTCCAGGTTTTCGGGCTCGTGGTGGTGGTCGGGACCGGGTCGCTCCTCGCCTCCCTGCTGTAGGTTGGATTCCTGCTCCACCCGCACTTCCTGTCGGCGCAGACGGTGTTCCTCTGCATTCCCCATGTACTTTCGTACAGTTCTCGCCGTTCCGAGCAGTACCGCCTTCTGCATGACTCTATAGATATTTTCGTCCAACTGAAGTCTCCTCAAGTTCTCCAGTAGTTTCTTCGGTATCAGGCCTGTAGATGAAATTACAATAGGGATGGTCTTGATATCTTTCAGCTTCCACTGTCTTCTGGTTTGTTCCTCGAGATCTCTGTATTTTGAAATTTTTTCAGTGTGCCTATCTAGAAGATTGTTATTATTTGGAATCGCCACATCGATGAATAGTGCTCTGTCCTCATCCTTATTGAGCAATATGAGGTCTGGTCTATTGTGGGTTATTTTTCGGTCTGTGAGAACCGTGCGATCCCAGTAGAGCTTGTGATGTTCATTTTCCAACACAGCATCCGGATGGTAATTGTAATAAGGAACCTTTTTCGAACTTAGAAGTTGGTGTTTTAGTGCCAATTCTTGGTGAAGAATCTTGGCAACAGCATCATGTCTATTCTTGTACTCCGTGCCCGCGAACTTCTGACATCCCCCGGTGATGTGCTGGATAGTTTCATGTGTCGCATAGCCATAACGACAGCTATCGTCCGCCACTGAGGCATCCTTGGCGATATATTTCATGTAGGTCCTTGTTGGAATCACCTGATCCTGGATGGCAAGCATGAAGCCCTCTGTCTCAGGAAACAACCTTCCGGAAGTCAACCAGTAGTTCGACGCAGAAATGTCGACGTAATCATTGTTGACCTCGTTCTGATGCCTCCCATGCAAAGGTTTGCCAATAAGTTTCTGCATTTTACTTTCTGCGGAGTGTTCGACGGTTTCCAAGTGGTCCTGCTGTAGCTTTAACGGTGTAGAACTATCAGCAACACAAACTACTCGATGGAGTTCTGACGAAGCAGCCTTGGTCAGGAAATATTCTGGAAGTCCTTCAATTTCCTGGGACATACGGTTGGACAAATCAACAATTCCTCTACCCCCAAGATGTCGTGGCAGCTCTGTCCGTTCTATTGAGCTTTTGGGGTGATGTTTATTGTGTTTAGTCAGCATCGTCCTTATTTTTCTCTGTAAGGCTGCTAAATCGGTGGTCGTCCAAGAGATGATACCGAATGAATAGCTCAGCGCCGAGCAAGCGTAGGTGTTAATCGCTTTTATGAGATTCTTGCTGTTAAGACCAGTTCTCATTATCCTTCTCAATCTTCGGGTGAACTCCTCCGTTAATTCTTTCTTCATCTGGGTCTGATTGATTTTTCTTGCCTGTTTTATGCCTAGATACTTGTATGTGTCTCCTTCCTTCAATGCTTCAATTTCTGCACCATCTTCTATTTTTCCTCTCTTCTATCTATTATTCTATCTTATTATTATTTTTATTATTATTATTAAACCAGGTTACAGAGTTGAGGTACATTTATAACCTATAAACTCTAACTTAAAAGTAATGAAAAAAAATCACAACTGTAAAAAAAATAGAAACAAGTGAAGTAAAATGAAAATCAAAACGGAAGGTCATTCAAAAATCAAATAATAGGAACACGGAATCAACATATCGTTTTGAAATGGGTGGTAAAAAATGCTGTTCGTGCCATTCGACGCAGAATTTATTGCTCAATCACTTTGACAAAAATCACTTTTACCATGAATAGGTTATTTTAGATTACTTTAGAAGATATTCTCAGGAAAATTGTGTTTAAACGAATATTTTTCATTGATATGAAAAATTGGTAAACTTCGAACCTGTATAACGGAAACAGTAAGTCCGAAATAAATGCATCTGGTCTCATTTTACGCAAAATTCAATGCTCTAAAATATTCATATCGAACATTTCCCGAAATTTTCAGTCCTTCAGGATATATGATCGAAAAAATCCTCCCTACTCGCAACTCCGCCGAGGGGGAAAACCTAGGATAGTCATATTGGGACATATCTGAAGACATTCTAGCAATTTGGTTGCAATTTTTTCTAATTGGTCGATTTAAGAGTCTCAAGCTACTTCGGACGTTAGGTATATTTAGTCGGGGAAATGAAATTCTCATCAAAACATTACGTCTTCTCCAAAGCAGATCTTTTCCATCAAGCAGACCTCTTAATTCAAAGGGTAAATGGTATATCGCACCCGAAGAATTTCCATCCAAGACTATTGATGCCTAGAGGAACCTTGATGATGATAAAAATATCTTGTGAAATGAACTTTCAAGAGTTCGAATCAGAATCAATCATTATTGATAACATCATGGACAGAGCTAGCAGGAAATCCCCATGTTTATAAGCAACTTCACGAATCCGCACTTGATAAATCGCTCCTAAATAGTGCACTCGTATAATTCAAAGTTTCATCATGTACCCTGGTCAAAATATGGAAGAAAAGTACATCGAAAATGAAAATTTCAATCATCCGTCTTATACGCGAAGAAAAAACATCTTTGATTTGTCCACTCTATGCTGCCTCCTAATTTTATTCGTGATTCAAATCTGCTGGTTCTATCATATTTACGCGCTGAAGAATGAAATGGCTGAAATTTCGAGAAACAATGAGAAACTCACGAAAGTTTTAGCCGCCATTTGGAACAGAAGAAGCAAGAGGTCAGCCAGTATTGGAATTGAGTTTCCCAGTGCAGATTTCGCCGATTTTGCGATCTTCGATGATTTAGGAGCCACGTACGTCGTAAGTTGAACGAAATAAATAATAAATACATGTATTGCTTCCAATATTCGTCTTCACGATAAAATGTATGTATTCCAAAATTAGACTCAGATGAAACTCGATTGAATCACTTATTCGCGCTTTCTATAGATAACAATTATCGTTTTTATTTATTACAGTCAGTAGGATAATCTTGTACTTTCTGCTCAATAACACATCATTCCTTTGGATGATTCTGAATTCTTTTTCAGTATCAAATGAATATACAGATATACAAATGTTTCAACAGTAAATTATGGAGGTCAAAAGAAATGCTTTTTTCCTTCAGAATTTTTTACGAACTGGCTCGGTTTGAAAGACACAGGGCATTGAAAAACCATAAAAACATGTTATTTTTAATTCTATCTCACGAACGGTTTTATCGAATGAAATGAATTTCCGAATGTAGTTTTTCATTTATTTGATGAATATTTTTCGAACATAAGATATCACCCACGTCTTGCAGTTTTCTCATTATGACCATTAACGAACCATAAAAATACCAAAAATTCAAAGAACCCAACTCTTGAAATTCAGTTGGACGCTATCTCATGAATATTCGAACGTTTTTTAAAATAAAACTAAATATTCTGCAGGTACAATCAAAGAGGGTGTATTTCTGCAAGTATATACAGGGTGGTCCAGATCGTAACCAAGAAATTTTAACCACGTATTCTACATCAAAAATAAACCCTAGTTTGTCATATAACCATATGTCGAGGAATGTTTCCTCTCCCAGATACGGGGTATTAAAATTATAAAAAAAATGTTCTTTACTAATTACTCTCACACTGCTTGAAATATTTTTATGAAATTTGAGAAATAAGGTTTGAGCGTCAAGGAGCACTTTTTGCCATATATCATTTCTTTTCTATTCTACCAGTGGCGTCCGTACTGCAGTGAGACTGAATATTTTCAGATAAAGAAATAATACGCCACTGGTTTTTCCGACAATGAAAATTACTATTCAAATCCTTATTTAATTTGGAGCAAATTCGGTCTCTTGACTTTTTGCTGTAAAAGGCACCGTTTCCGTTGAAAAAAATAAAACACATTCTCATGCATGAAGAAATCGCCAAAAATTGATATAGCAAAAATGGTCTCATTATTATTATGTACCCACCATATCAAATTTTGGCGATTTCTTCATGCATGAGAATGTGTTTTATTTTTTTCAACGGAAACGGTGCCTCGTACAGCAAAAAGTCAAGAGACCGAATTTGCTCCAAATTAAATAAGGATTGAAATAGTAATTTTCATCGTCGGAAAAACCAGTGGCGTATCATTTTTTTATCTGAAAATATTCAGTCTCACTGCAGTACGGACGCCACTGGTAGAATAGAAAAGAAATGATATTATGCAAAAGGTGCTCCTTGGCGCTCAAAACCTATATGTCTCAATTTCATAAAAATATTTCAAGCAGTGTGAAAGTTATTAATAAAAAACATTTTTTTCTCTATAATTTTAACACCCCGCATCTCGGAGAGGAAACATTTCTCGACATATGTTTATATGACAAACTAAGGCTTATTATTATTATTATATGTAGAATATGTGGTTAAAATTTTTTGGTTACGATCTGGACTACCCTGTATACTGGCAGAAATACACCCTCCTTGAATATTAGCATTTCTTCAAGGAACAGCCTTTATACTGCTCCGCAAAGAAGGATAAGTTCAGCAATTTTGAGAATATCTCAAAAGTTTCCATTTTTTTACCATTTTTGAATGAATATGAGGAATCTAAATGTTGGGGTTTGATGCCACCTTTATGGGGGTGGTTTTTTCGGAACAAACCCATGATAGAAGTTTGTCCCCCTAAAAAAACAGAAGTTTTTACCTGTTTTTTTAAATCTTCCAAAATTTATCGTTTCTGCGTTCTGGGGATGGGAGTCAAATTGTAATTGGGACCCTCTGTACAAAATACTGCTTAACTACTTATAATTGAAAGTCTTTCACAAAAATTATAAAATTGTTTCAGATTGGGAATCCATTTTGCAATGACGTTAAAAAGTGCGTGAAAACAGAATTGTTGGATCTCGGAAAACGTACAAAAGAAGGTAGGTTTAAGAATTTTATCTATGAGCAATCTATTAGCTAGGATAAATAAAGAAGATTATAAGTATGTAGGTACGCTGTATTCATTAGAAAGAATATCTAGGAATATTTTTTTTTAAGTGAGGATCTCAATGATATAGTTTTCATGGGCGCCCGCAGAAATTTTTCTCGGGGGGGCAAAATATCATCTACGATTAGTTTTACTGAAAGAAAAATTTCTCTAACGGTGTCTATCAGAATCTCAGGGGGGGCCCCCTGGCCCCCCCCTGCGGGCGCCCATGATAGTTTTTCAACCATATTTACAGGGTGGTTTTTGTGTTATCGTCTGATCTCACAAAAAATTAAGTACGTGATAATTATGTTTTCTATTATACTCCATTCACATCCAAGAAAACAGTCGGTTGGCCATAAAATGATTTTTTCGCACACTAAGTTGTAGTAATGAAACCTCACCTTCTTGGTTTATTTAGTTGTGTTTACTTTTTCTTTATTATCTTGATTATGTTGTATGATTGTTGTATTGTTCGAACTAAATTAACCTCATTAATTTGTTCTTGAACAGAGGTAGTTGAAAAGGGTATAATACAACAGCAAAATTCCAAATCAGTCCGTTGATTAGTCAAAGATTTATTGGATCATGTACACACGTTATGAATATTTTTTTTTATTCAATGTTAATAAAATTATTTGAAAATGTTATCATTTGACAGTATCGCTGAAAAATATGAACGATTTCCTGTGGGTTTAACATTTTCGATGTCAATGGAAATGATTATATACTGCATACAGCGTATTCATTTTTTCGGAATAAATAACCTATTCCTCAACAATGTATTTTTTCTGCAGGAAAAATATGCACCAAAGGTGAGCCTGGACCGATTGGCCCTATAGGACATCCTGGAATAAAGGGAGCTAAAGGCGACCGAGGACAGGAAGGATCTGTAGGTCCGAAAGGTGAGAGATTTTCACGTTGTGCTTATACCTAGTGCTCGTGAAAGCACTCGATGTCTTTTTGTGCTCCCTAGAGTGTTCCTCAAAAACATGATAATATGTAAGGGATGATTTTGTCTAATTTTAGTATGTATGTCCTAAAAGTCTTAACTTTTATGAAACAGGTTGATGATATTTTGTAAAGTGGTTTCCTCGGAGAAGACTTATCTCGAGCGCCAGCTATTCTTTTCACTAGGAAGAAATAGCAAACGTACCAGAGTAGCTGCTAGTCGGAGACAGAGTTCGCTGTTATCTAGGGTGGTAGCGATAACGAAGTAGTCAAAATCAAATGATCCGATCACGAGCGCTTTATCAAGTTTATACCGGGTACAGTGAAAAATCAAAGGTTGTTCAATAAAATGCGCCAACAAGAACTGACGAAATGGATACCAAGGATGACCTCGCGAAGTAAAATGACTTGCTATACGGTATCGGGATGTAATTAATTGTATTTCTCCAGAAATGAAAGAAACACAACCAGGGCGGATCTATTCGAGACCTTTACTCGCTACCCCAAGGGCTACGCTCCATGACTGATAGCGAAGAAAAGGTCTATTTTTAGCGCAACTACGTGATTTTACGGACGACGAGCGGTATCTCTTATTCTCTATCCCAAGGGCTTACGCACCATGACTGATAGAAAAGAAGAGATTTCGATTTCAACACTTATGACGCGGGAACGTGAACAGGGGGTTGAGGGGACTTCCTCTTCACTACCCCAAGGGCTTACGCACCATGACTGATAGCGAAGGGAAAAGTCATACTCGAGAAACAGGGTAGAGTACGGCAAAAGATAACAGAGAGCGATACAGTACAGCAGTGTCAAAGAAGTAACCGGAGTAGGTCTAATAAAGAAACTGAACGGTATAGACGGGGACCTATCTCCTATATTCAAGGCACTCGCGGAAAAACGAGAAATAAAATTTAATTTCCAAGAGCACTACCCTCGCAACACAAAATTCACTCTAAATTCGTTGAACGGCTCGTTGTGCACACAAAGCAGAATCGCAGAGAAAAAAAGGACTAAGAGAGTAAAGAGACAAAAAAGAGTCATGTGACAAAAGAGTAAAAAAGAGGCCATCGCGGGGGAAAATCTGCTTTTATAGGCAAATCCCGCCACACGTTAAAAATCTGAAAATTTCAGAATGCGACAAGAATGAAAAACGTCGTCAGCTCCGGTTTATCGCATATCAACATCAGAATGACGTCAAAATCTTCAACGGCATGCAAGAAAAACAACGTTAAACACAGATAAACGGTTCTTTTACATTTACTCTGCCTATCGGAATGAATGTACTGAATATTTGAGAATTAAATATTTTCAAAGGCGGAAATGTGAAATGAAAGGAATGCACTAAAATGAACTCCAATTTTCTCAGAAAACTGGGATTCATTACAATTTCGGAAAAAAAAAACTGGTTGTTTGATAATAACTGAGATAATATTGCAGACATACCTTCATATAAAATTTGGTACAATCTTCTCTTTTATGAAGATTTCTTAAATATTATCTCAGTTTTCACTAAAAACTGTTTTTTTTTCAAAATTTCATCACCCTCTCTCAAAAGTTGAGACTTTCATAGGACATACAATGATAGGAGGTTTCTTTTTTAAAATGAGTCAAAGAATCACAGACCCTTGAATATAAGCGTTTTTTCAATGAACATTCTTTATACTGCTCCGCAAAAGTTAAGGAAGTTCAGAAATTTTGGGATCATCTAATTTTTCACTAGTTTTTCAAATATAAGAAATCTGACTTACTTATCTCAATCATTCTTTTGTCCATTTCTTCATAAGTTTCGCAGTTTCAAGTGCATATTTATTTTCAATATTTGTAGTTCAGGATGCCCGAGTTAAAGTGTCCCTATACCTTATTGTGGAAACTAAAGGAGCTAGAAGAAAAAGTTGAAAACAAAACTTGTCTGTAATCGATTGAACTTTTATTTTTTGTAACCCACCTTAATACAGGGTGCTCCGTTTTTTCCCCTTTGGTATCAACTTTCTTATTTGAAATGGAACACCCTGTATATTATTGCATTTTTGAATTCCTTGTCAGATTTTATGTAACTTTGGTATGACAACCATGGTCCTATATAGCACCGATTCTGAGATATTCGACTTTTTCCTAAAATTTTGACAGCGGTAGGTTCTCACTAAAATAGCTGATACTAGTTTTCTAATGAATGTATCAAAACAAAATTTTGCCCAGCTATTTTCAACGTATTGGATCATACGTTACATCTCTATTTTTATCAATCTGATATACAGGGTCTTCAAAAATTGAAGTTGAAAATTCAAATAGAAATTTAATCAAAACTTAATTTTTTCAGATGGCAACCCAGGTGACCATATCTCATAACAGTTACGAAGCAGAAATGTATCCCGCGCTCCTTGTTTTATAACAGATATATCACACTAAGGCCCGGTACTTTCACGTGCGAATAAATAAATTTATTCTCATTTATTGAGTCTTATTCGTAAGATTAGCAAAAATGCAGTCTTTTCACTTTCAGATAGTGTTATTCATCGAATAAATCTGTCATTGAAACTTAATTAGAAGAGTTTATTTGTCATAGATCGAATGTCGATACGTCATTATTCGTTGAATAAAATTTATTCGAAGGTGAAAGTACCGGGCCTAAGAGTACAAATACAGAGCGCTTATGTAGCAGCTATGCTCCTATGTCCGCCTCAAACAAGGAACACATCTCCTTTCTGAAAGGAGCATAAATAGTTCAAACATGGATATTGCAAATATTTGTTTCATGGGAGATCTATATATATTACGTTCATGTGCTCTGTTTATTATATTTCATTTGTTATTGAAAACGCTTTCAACAAAAAGATGAAAAATTATGGAAATTAATGTAAACTACTGCAATAATATTGAACTCGTATTTTGATTGTTCAAATAGAGTGTGTTTATCAATCATTTCTGAAAATAAAATTCAAAAACATCTCACATCAGTTCGGCGAGCTATGTGAACGAATGAACTAATGTTCAAAAACAATATATTTTCATAAATTTCAGATTACAAAATTAGTGCACACGTTAATAGAACTAGAAAGAATAAATTACATCATTCAAACTGCAGGGTTCATGATTATTGTTCTCCAAGAAAGATTAGGGCATGTCTTTCTGGTCTTTGCACCTGCATTCCATAAAAAGAATAATCAACAGTTCATTAATCTTTTGGCTTAGGTCAATAAGTTTTTAGAAGAATTGTGTCCATGTTATGCGTTGTGAGAATGAAAAGAATACTTTATGCATATTTCATATCTTTCTGAAGGAATGACCATAAGTATATGATTTATTCATTTATTTCTACATATGAGGTACATGCAACACGTGAGGAAATAACCAATATCGAAATTAAGGTACACCAAATAGGATATTATTTATTCAAATATAATTTTTATATGCTGGATATAATAAAAACATAGCCTATTATGTTTTATAGGACTGCTATGAAAATACGAGAAATGATTTATTGACCTACAGTTCGATATCCATAGCACTTTCTTTTCAGTAATTCACCATTTCACTGGAAAATCACTATGACACACAAATAACTTATCAAACGTTCAATATCTTCACTTCACTTACTTTCAGTTATCCACTATTCAACTGACAAAACGTCTAAATGATACTAAAAACATATCGAAACGACAGCTGTATCAATAGCAGATTTGTTTACGTTTTACAGCACCCTCGACGGTAGTTAAAACGCTTATGGTGTCATGCTCTGTTCATGGTCTCAAAATGATACATGGCAAATAAAGAACAATGTTACAAATATGTTACGTGGATATCATGGAGCGGGAACATGAAATTTACAAAATGTGGATATAATTTCGATACAGCACAGGCACATCCCAAATATCGTATCAGACACGTAATGGTTACAGAAAAATATCACATAACAAAGTTCCCCATTCGATCTCCCAAGAAAACATAACAGATATGTAACTGGTCACCTGGGAACTTATATTTTTTTCTTGTTCATCATGTAGAGGAGGTTAAAATGAGCAAGACATGTATTCAAACTTGTTCTGTAATGTAAATAGTTTCAGAAATATGGACGAAGAAGTGCATTTTCCCGTAAGAACCAACGATATAATTATTAATTAGTGTTGCTGCTTTGATTCTTTTGATTAATTTTATTAACTAGAATGACTAATGAAAGACAAAAACTCTTTAACTCATAATCAGTACTCACTCCCAATAAAATTAAATTAAAGGGACTAACAGACTAACAGATACATTTTTCAAAAATAATTGAGTAGTTGTCTGACAACACAAAAGAAAACTCAAAAATACACAATTGGATAAGTGGTAGTTTCCATAGTTACCATATTCTATCAGCAATTGATTATCGTTGGTTCTTACGGAAAAAAGCACTTTTTCGTCCATATTTCTGAAACACTTTAGAGAAAAAGTTTAAGGAAATTTTTTGCTCATTTTAACCTGCTCTACATGATGAACAAGAAAACAATATAGGTTGCTTATTGAAAAAATTAAGTTTTGATTGAACTTCTATTTGAATTTTCAACTTAAATTTTTAAAGACCCTGTATATAAGATTGCTGAAAATAGGGAAGTAACGTATGATCCAATATGTTGACCATAGCTGGGCAAAATTTGGTTTTGATACATTCATTAGAAAACTAGTTTGAGCTATTTTAGTGAATACTTACAGCTGTCAAAATTTTAGGAAAAAGTCGAATATCTCAGAATCGGTGCTATATGTTTGCTATATGGTTGTCATACCAAAGTTACCTTAAAATTTGACAAGGAATTCAAAAATGCAATAATATACAGGGTGTTTCATTCAAAATACGAAAGTTGATACCAACAGGGAAAAAACCAAGCACCCTGTATTAAGGTGGCTTATAAAATATAAAAGTTCAATCGCCTACAGACAAGTTTTGTATTCAACTTTTTCTTCTAGCTCTTTTAGTTTCCACAAGGTATATAAGGTATAGGGACACTTTAACTCGGACACCCTCTAAAAAATCAAAAAATGGTTCAGTAAAGAGTCTGGCCTCCTTGAACATCAACCTCACATCCTAACAACGTCTTTGCGTCAGATCGTTGAAGTAGCCCATATCAATTATTTCTCTCCAGTGTTGGGGCAAAAATCATCTTCTCGAAGTGTATAGGTTCCTTTTGTAGCTGTATCTGATCAATCGTGTGTTCTTCAATGGCATTGGGGTCTGGAGAACAAGGGGGCAGGGTCAAAGGGTGATCGCAGATATATTATACACTCCTGAAGATGCAATATTCTTATAGCGAAACATGTGTAGTGGTTGAATATATTGCCTTGGTGAAAATCATGTAAATTCTTATCATAGTTTCTCCTTCAATTCCACACAATATAAGTAATTTCAATTTCGCAGGTTCTAAAGGCCTATCAGGGTATCCGGGGATCCCAGGTCTGAGTGGCAGAAACGGAATTGATGGTCCACCAGGAAAAGATGGTGCGAAGGGTGAGGCCGGTAAAATGGGACCTAAAGGAGATAAAGGAGATAGAGGCCCAGTAGGTGAAAGTCTGATTGGTAGGTGTCTTGGCGAAGACTCAATGAAAAAATATCAGGAAGTGATTTCTCTTTGAATTTGAATTGTTGAAATGAAGTTCATTTTAATTAGATCCGGTATATGCATTCTCTGTATGAAGTGTCGTTTATCACAGGGGTTCTCAACCTTTTCTTGGCCAGGGACCCGTTTTTATTATTCTTGTTAGCATTGACGATTATTTGATTGATTCCATCTTTTTGGAAATGCTTCGATAGCCACCTTTCGAATGGATTATCTCTCAATAAAAATAACCGTAGATGAAAATGTGAAACATATTCTGAAATAGCAACTGTTCTAGTAATTAATCTGAAAATTTTATGGAGCTCGATGCAGCCGTTCGGTCTTGACGATTATCTAATTTATTCCATCTTTTTGGAAATTTTTTCGTATGATCACAATTGAAGTTTGCAAATGAAAGCTCGAAGGTTATCTTCAAAAATGAATATATTTGCGACGTTCTCAAATTTTTCAGCAAGTTTGTATTGACTGTACTACTGATTCCATTCACTAACGCCATGTATTAAATAGTTTGGTCTGAGGGCAGCGGTTAAATATTAAATGGAAAACTGTAAATCATTCGCGGACTTCGAATGAAGTTCCATGTTCTAAGTTCGCGGACCATATTTTGGCTTCTGCGGGCTACACAGGTGGTCCACGGACCCTATTTTTTGACGTATATTCCAGCTGAGCAATGAAAAAATCCAAAGTCTATGGAGATGCTATTAGACCTTCCTCCCCTTCATATTTTTGTCCACGGAGAGGCAAGACTAGCAACCCACAGTCTCCACCACCTTACCGAAAATGAGCCTGACAAACTCATTTTCGTGTCCAATCTTCTTTCAGTCCAACTGGGGACAGACGAGGTGATGGGAATGAGAACTGATCAGATAATCACAAGAACCAGCACGGATGGAACCTTCGGTTCTCTGATTCCAAGCAGAGACGAATGGCTCCGTCACAAGGAATTCTATCTACAAGGACCTTGCTGGTTTACTGATGGCTCCAGAACAAGTCAGGGATCTGGAGCCGGAGTCTACAGTCGTAGACCGCTGACTGAACTCAGTGCCAGTCTGGGAAAGTCGGCGATAGCATTTCAGGCAGAAATCTTCGCCATTGATCTATGCGCCGGGCATTTGCTTAACATTGGTTGGGCGGGCAGATCAATAAAAATCCTAACGGATAGTCAAGCTGCGATTAAATCTCTCGCAGCAGACAAATGCAACTCGGCACAAGTATTTGAATGCAGATCTAAACTCTCCAAATTGGGAAGTTTAAACAGACTGCAACTGATTTGGGTACCTGGACACTCTGGCTTCGGTGGCAACGATGCATCGGATGCTCTAGCCAGAGAAGACGCAACATCAGAGCTTATTGGCCTACAACCAAGTAAAGGAATTTCCAATTTCTCACTCAGGGATCGGAACAACAGCAGGATAAGGCAAAAGGTCCTGGAGTACTGGCGCAACCGTCCTGGACTGCGTCACTCGCATAGGGCTATTTCAGTGCCTCCCAGCCCATACACCAATCGTTGGCTAGGATTTTCTAGAACCAATCTGAGATCTATCATGGCGGTTTTCACAGAACATTTTAGACTCAGAGCCCATCTTAAAAAACTCAGCATCGTGAATGACCCGCTCTGCAGACTCTGCTTAGAGGAGGACGAAACGATTGAGCACATCCTCTGTGACTGCCCGGCTGCAGACAGGGTCAGACTTGGAGTATTTGGTTCTTCGAAGATGACCCTAGAGGAACTCTAGAATCACTCCCCCTCCGACATCATCTCCTTCTTGAGTAGGATAAGACTGGAGGGAGTGATCTAGCTCTACGAGCTTGCCTGTGTGCTACAATAGACCGCTTGGTCGCAGTGGTAGGTTTGGTTAATCCGTCCAACATACCCAGCTATCAGTAATCAGTAATGTAACGTGGTTACCTCGGAGAAAACTTATCTCGAGCGCCAGCTATTCTTTTCATTAGGAAGAATAGCAAACCTACCAGAGTAGCTGCCAGTCGGAGACAGAGTTCGCTGTTATCTAGGGTGGTAGCGATAACGAAGTAGTCAAAATCAAATTATGTACCAATTTATTCACATCTTCGGAAACTGATTATATAAACAACGGAAATATGTGTAGGTATGAAATACGAGCGAATCGATCAGCAAACATACATTCTGGAAATTCTATTCGATCACGAGCACTTTACAGTGAAAATCAAAAGTTGTTCAATAAAATGCGCCAACCAGAACTGACGAAATGGATACTAAGGATGACCTCGCGAAGTGAAATGACTTGCTTTACGGTATCGGGATGTAAGTAATTGTATTTCTCCAGAAATGAAAGGAACACAACCAGGGCGGATCTATTCGAGACTTTTACTCGCTACCCCAAGGGCTACGCTCCATGACTGATAGCGAAGAAAAGGTCTATTTTGAGCGCAACTACGGGATTTTACTGACGAC
Organism: Coccinella septempunctata; assembly: GCF_907165205.1. Classification (NCBI taxonomy): domain Eukaryota; kingdom Metazoa; phylum Arthropoda; class Insecta; order Coleoptera; family Coccinellidae; genus Coccinella; species Coccinella septempunctata. The sequence continues at coordinate 2,068,318 of NC_058190.1, read as the reverse complement.
GAGCGGTATCTCTTATTCTCTACCCCAAGGGCTTACGCACCATGACTGATAGAAAAGAAGAGATTTCGATTTCAACACTTATGACGCGGAACGCGCACAGGGGGTTGAAGGGACTTTCTCTTCACCACCCCAAGGGCTTACACACCATGACTGATAGCGAAGGGAAAAGTCAGACTCGCGAAACAGGGTAAAAGATAACAGAAAGAGATACAGTACAGCAGTGTCAAAGAAGTAACCGGTGTAGGTCTAATAAAGAAACTGAACGGTATAGACGGGGACCTATCTCCTTTTATTTCAGGCACTCGCGGAAAACGAACGGAAACTAAAAACTAATTCCTAGGAGCACTAACTTCGTAATACAAAATTATTTCTAAATTCGTTGAACGGCTTGGCGTGCACAAAATCAAAATCGAATCGCAGAGAAAGGGGAGTAAAGAGCGTAAAAGTGACAAAAGAGACTAAAGAGTAAAAAGAGTCAAAAGTAAAAGAGTAAAAGAGGTCGTCAGCTCCCGTTTATCGCATATCAACATCAGAAAAACGTCAAAATCTTCAACGGCATGCAAGAAAAACAACGTTAAACACAGATAAACGTTTTTTTTTTTACATTTACTCTGCCTATCGGAATGAATGTACTGAATATTTGAGAATTAAATATTTTCAAAGGCGGAAATGTGAAATGAAAGGAAAGCACTAAAATGAACTCCAATTTTTCTCAGAAAACTGGAGATCATTACAGTAATAAAAAAATGGGTTCTTCTTGGAAGAAAAATGAGATTTGAGGTTTTATGTCGTGACTAACCTTGACATTGAAATAGAAAAACCCTGTATGCTCAATGGAATATTTAATTGCTGAAGGAGAAGCATTGGAATGTTTTCGGATAGAAGCTAGAAAATAAGGAATAGTCATGCAAAAATCTACAAGTTATTAACATTGAGACATAACATTTGAGAAAAAAGAGTTTTTTCAGATTTAAAATGAATTTTCTGAGAGTAATATTCAAGTTACACATTAAAATAATGTACAATTCAATGGGTTATTGGGTAATCTGATTATCAATGAAAATGTTTGGTTTTACATTTGAAAAACGAAAGTTGGTATCATTTCCTGTGAAACCGGAAGTCGAACGAATCTGAATTTTTTTCCAAGAATTCATCCCTCCTAACAAAGTACAACAAATTACAATTGTTTATGCCGAGTCTTTCTTTGAAATATCCTAACGAACGGTCTTCGTGAATTACCCTGTGTAATCCCTGTTAGTTTATCTACGGTTGGAAGCATTATATAGTAGTGTTCTGTGGTGAGAAGATTGGCTCTACATGAGATCTCCAGTGTTTTAATTATGCATTTCTATAATATAAAACTTAAAATCAATTTAAATTTCAAAAATTTGCGAAATACGCAATTTTTGATGAAACCTCTGCCTATTTCAGGACCTGTTGGGCCTCCTGGATTACCTGGAGTTAAGGGAGACAAAGGAACCACCGGTGCTACAGGGAAAGACGGAAGTAAAGGAGAGGCAGGTTTGCCGGGAAGCCAGGGAGAAAAGGGCGAGAAAGGTAGTCGAGGAATCGTTGGTGAGTATATAAAACTGATCAAATGAAGCGATCATGCTCTTAAGAGGAGTTTATAGCACGGGACTTTCTCGCCATCCGTATAATAGTTGGAAAGCCGACGATGCTATATCGGGATTTACTCGTGCGTCGTGGAGACCTAGTGGATTTTGAAGATGAGATGGTAGAAAGAAAAAAAGGTTCTATGATGTATGCACTTTCAGCGGTGGGGAAAGCGTCTGCAGGGTCTCAAAGATGTAAAAAAAAATCGTCAGGTGTACATACTCGAGCGTGTCAGATTAAGAGACTGTATATGCTCTACGTGTCTCTGACAATGAATTCATGCTTATCTGACAGTTTGCGCGGTGGGACTGGCTGTACGGAAGAGTTGAAAATGGTAAAAAAAAATTTTTTCCAAAGTATCAGATTTTTGGAGGATATGTTAATCGGAACCAAAGGAAGCTACTTTTCAAGGGACTGACAATTTTGACGTGACGCATGGTCGCAGTGGTCCTTTGGAACTGTAAAAAAAAATCATTACTTGTACATACTTGTATATACTTGTACATACTCGAGCGTGTCAGATTTTCATAGAGATGGTTAATCTGGGTGTTTTAGACGTGTTGACCCATTAATCTGACACTAATCAGGGGGGGTTTTCTTAATCTGACACTTTGAAGATGATAAAAATCCCTTTTTTTCGAATATTTCCCTCCCTGTACCTCTAATCGTTTTTGTATTCATTATGAAAGTTGTAGATAATAAAATTTTACACAACTTTTGTCTCAAGCAATTTTACATACTCTTAACCATTCTCGAGTTACAGGGCGATAAGGGCGAGAAGCTCAGCCACACGTGCGAAAGGGCAAGGTCAATGTAGAATCCCAGTCTAATCTACAATTGTCAAAATGACAAGATATTTCTATGATGACTATTTAGAAATTAGTCACGAAAATTTTAGTGTTGTCTCTAACTGAATCTTAGAATGTACTATTTTCCAACGAGTGAATTTTCACTTCAGCATGTATTGCTAAACACCTCGCATTAAACGCCATATATCTCAAAAACGTTTGAACGTAGAAAAAATTGCTTAGGATTTGTAGAAAATGTTATGCTCTATTAGTCCGAGAGCTGGCAGCAAAAACAACTACCTCATAAGTTACCAAAGGTTTGGTTTGGCACTTTGGTTCAACTTTAATACCAAAACTTGAAACCGCCCGTCTGCCGGGCGTGAGTGGTCGCCTTATGGGATAAAAAAAATTGAAAAGATGAGAAAAAATCGATTGGAATTTCCTAATAGTTACCAAGATGAATGTTGTGTCAAAATGGTCTAGGATCTTAACTGAATTGAAATCGTAAGCGTCTGCCAACAGGGGTGGTCGCTATTTCGAAACAGACGCTGTCAAATACAGGGTGGTTCAGATAATAACCAAGAAATTTTAACCACGTATTCTACATCAAAAATAAGCCCTAGTTTGTCATATAAACATATGTCGAGAAATGTTTCCTCTCCGAGATACGGGGTGTTAAAATTATAGAAAAAAAATGTTTTTTATTAATAACATTCACACTGCTTGAAATATTTTTATGAAATTTCAGACATAGGTTTTGAGCGTCAAGGAGCACTTTTTGCATAATATCATTTCTTTTCTATTCTACCAGTGGCCTCCGTACTGCAGCGAGACTGAATATTTTCAGATAAAAAAATGATACGCCACTGGTTTTTCCGACAATAAAAATTACTTTTCAAATCCTTATTCAATTTGGAGCAAATTCGGCCTCCTGACTTTTTTCTGTACGAGGCACCGTTTCCGGTTAAAAAAATAAAACACACTCTCATGCATGAAGAAATCGCCAAACTTAAAGATGTTCGAAGTATGACCCATTCTGCTGAACACATAATTCACATCGACGTCTAATAGATCCGACAGCAGCAGTTAAATTTCGATTTCTTAATTCGTCGCAAGCATTTTAAATACGGCCAATAAGTTTTTCCCTTGAGTTCACAGAAGTCATATATACGATTTAAAAGAATAATACGAAGTAGTCCAAAGGGGTAATATCGGGGCTCCGTGGAGGCCAACTGACTGGCCCATTACGTCCGATCCATCTTTCTGGAAAATTATTATCCAACCAGTTCCTCGCATTTCTATGAAAGTGGGCTGGACAACCGTCAAGTTGAAACCAAGCCGCTAACCTTGATTCTACTGGAATATTTTCCCACATATTTGCAAGCTCTGCCATTAGAGATTGTAAAAAATTTTCACCACTAACTCGTTCTGGTAAGAAATAGGGTCCAAATAGGTGATTATAATAAACTCCAAGCCAAACATTAACACTAAATTCTATTTGGAAATTTCTTGATCGAATGGGATGTGGATTTTCGTGGGCCCTTACATGCTGGTTATGAAAGTTTACCAAGCCCCGACGACTGAAACACGATTCATCAGTCCATTATATGGTATTTAAAAAGTCTCTATTCTGCTCAATTGAACAAAGAATCCATTGGCAAAAAAATAACCTTCGCTGTTCATCACCTTCTCGTAAACCTTGGACGGGTTGCAAGAATTTTTGACATAGAAAATCGAAGTGTGCTATTCGACTGCTTGTTGTTGAATTCCCATCAAATTCACGAAGTATCCTCCATGGCACACTTTGCTTTCCACAATAAAGAAATTACAGTCTTTTATGGTTATGCTTGTATTGAAACGAGTCATTTAAGTTTTTTAATCAAATTAATCTACCCTAAAAATAGGAGTTGGGTGTATGTTGAATTCATCTAAACTTGGAAAATTGCTACGAAACAAAACAAAACAAATTAAATAAGGATTTGAAAAGTAATTTTTATTGTCGGAAAAACCAGTGGCGTATCATTTTTTTATCTGAAAATATTCAGTCTCGCTGCAGTACGGAGGCCACTGGTAGAATAGAAAAGAAATGATATTATGCAAAAAGTGCTCTTTGACGCTCAAAACCTATGTCTGAAATTTCATAAAAATATTTCAAGCAGTGTGAAAGTTATTAATAAAAAACATTTTTTTTTCTATAATTTTAACACCCCGTATCTCGGAGAGGAAACATTTCTCGACATATGTTTATATGACAAACTAGGGCTTATTTTTGATGTAGAATACGTGGTTAAAATTTCTTGGTTATGATCTGAACCACCCTGTATTTGACAGCGTCTGTTTCGAAATAGCGACCACCCCTGTTGGCAGACGCTTACGATTTCAATTCAGTTAAGATCCTAGGCCATTTTGACACATTCATCTTGGTAACTATTAGGAAGTTTCAATCGATTTTTTCTCATCTTTTCAATTTTTTTTATCCCATAAGGCGACCACTCACGCCCGGAAGACGGGCGGTTTCAAGTTTTGGTATTAAAGTTGAACCAAAGTGCCAAACCAAACCTTTGGTAACTTATGAGGTAGTTGTTTTTGCTGCCAGCTCTCGGACTAATAATTTTTATAATTTTATAATGAAAGCGAAAAAGATTTGAGGCCCAGCAGACAGCAATCTGCCTACCCTACGATGCCTCGATTCGCTTATTACCGTTTATGCTCGTGATGATGTTTGTTTCTCGCCACACACTGTATATAATTCGAGAATTTACCTCATTCAGTGTAACCGAAAAGTTTCAACTCTTGTTGATACTCTTTGGAGAAACACCTCATCCGGCTGAAACATCTTGAACATATAATGAAAAAAATAGGTACATTTTCTTTTTACAAATTCACTTGCATAATCTCTTTCCAGGTATCCCGGGAATGATAGGAGATATTGGTCAAAAAGGCGATGTAGGTCCAGCAGGTTCCAAAGGAGATAGAGGAGAAAGAGGAGATATTGGACCGAAAGGAGTCAAAGGAGATAAAGGTAACTTTGCTTTTTTTTTCGATCGATTAATCTAACTTTGAACTTAACTTAGATCGTTTCTAGTCCAATTTTTATTATTGATCAGAGTCAAACTGGTTTTAACTTCCTGTTCAATCAAAGTAACACGTTTATCATCATTTATTCAAGAAGCACATACGAGGATGCATTGATATCTAGTTAGCCTAGACCAGTTTCATGCATAAAAAAATATTGCGTTACCATAGCAACGAACAATAACTCATTAGAAGTGTCAGTGCGAAGTTTGAGGACAAAAAAGTACCAGAGTTACGCAATAAATTGAAGGAAAGAAGATGTTCACCGAAATTGTGAAAATCGAGAAATTGGAGTATCTAGCCATCATCAAGTACCTGTATTTAAAAGGGTTAAGAGGTAAGCAGACTTACGAAGATATGCTTAATACCCTTGGTGATCAATGTCCTTCGTATGCGACCGTGAAAAATTGGACTGCAAGCTTCAAAAGAGGTAAATTTTTCATTGAAGATGATGACCGATCGGGAAGGCCAGTTTCTGTATCAGTCCCCGAAAATATCGATGCAGTTCATGACATGATTTTATCAGACCGTCGAATTGGGCTAAAACGGATATCTGAAGCACTGAATATTTCATACAAACGCGTTCACGTTAATTTGAACATGAGGAAAATTGCTGCAAAATGGAGACCCAAATGTTTGAACGTTGACCAAAAGCGTGCAAGGGTAGAATCATCGCGTTCGATCTGTGCTCGATTTGAAAACGATGTAGACTTCTTAAACCGAATTGTTACTATGGATGAGACTTGGGTACCTTTCTAGGATCCAAAAACAAAGCAACAACAACAATCGATGTAATGGCGACACTCTAGTTCTCCAAGACCTAAGAAGTTTCGTGTCCAAAAATCTGCTGGAAAAATTCTTCCTTCAGTTTTTTAGGATTGCCATGAAGTAATCATGATTGATTTTTTGGACAAGGGTAGAACAATAACCGGAGATTACTATTCGACATTACTGACCACTTTACGGAAAAAAATTAAAGAGAAAAGACGCGGAAAGCTATCCAAAGGTGTTTTGTTTTTACAAGCCCTTGCACACAAATCTCATATTGCCATGCAAAAAATTAGTGATTTAGGGTTTGAATTACAGGAACAACCGAACAACACCCTTATTTACCAGATTTATTTCCATCCGACTATCATGTCTTTCCTCAACTGAAAAAAAGTTTAAAAGGTCGTAAATTTTCTTCCAACGAGGAGGTTATTAAAGCTATGGAGGTGGGTAATAAAATATTTTGACATTGAAATTTTGTTTAGTTTTATAGTAGGCTAAGAATTTTTCAATATATCCTCGTATTCAATAGAAATGAATATTTAGCTCAATTTTACACGAAAATTCGTTATAACTAATGTCAGTAGTAAAATCTTGAATTATTTTACCTACAGTTTATCAACGATGTTTTCTATCTGTTTGCTGACGTCATAATCACAATGAATGCAGTTTAGGTCGATCTTATGCCTCTTCTTGTATTTTTGTCACATGGATTGAACAAGGAGGGAGTTATTGTGTTGTTCTCGTTTATTATCAAAGTTGCTTATTTTCTTTCGTCAAAAATAGCAGCTTTTTATTTATTCTGTTTTCTTTTATTACAGGTGAACCTGGAGAATATCAAGCCGAAGCAGATATAGTGTGAATTCGATTATGATTGTTTTTATTGATTTTACCTTTTGTTAAAAGTATTGGCTATAAGTTTCTTACTATCAATAAACATCATTCTTAATATCTGTTTTGACATGATAGCTAGTGAGTTGTACTAATAATTCAAGCTTTAATATCTTTGTAGACGTTTCAGAACCGATGGATCCTTTTTCGAGACTCGTTATAAAAGTAGGTCAGATTAATATAAGGGGAGGTACCTTGGACCCTGTAGAGTACCTCAGCCAAAAATTAGACCTATATATAGGGGGGAACTCTCTAGGACATAGTGAAATAAAAATATATATGTGGTTAATTACATGTTGAAAAGTATATATTCTCTGACAATTTGAGCGTGACGAAAATGTGTGGAAGGGCACCAAAATTGCAAAAAAAAAGGGACGTGTACAGGGTGGGCAAAATTCGTTGCCTACTGAAGGGATCTCGAGAACTATAGCAGCTAGAAGAAAACGGATGACACATCCTCTCGCTCTTTTTTCCTGACTATTCCAAATCTAAAAACAGATCCAGCCTAACGGTCATAGATTTTGAGTTATGAACGAAAATTGGGAAATTATCATTTTTAATTAAACTGAATAACTCGCTTATTTTAACTCGTATTCGAAATCTGTTGTTACGTTCTACAGGCACTTCTTTATGAGGGATTCGTATATGATATTATTAAATTTTTTGATACAGCAATTTTTGAGATACGAGATACGATGGGGATTTCTGATTTTTCAAATGTAAACTATAGTTGAAAGTTTTTTCATCTTTCTGCAATTTTTTTGCTGATCTCAAAAATGTATCATATGTATCTATTCACATGAATATAACGTAAGAAAAAAAATTCAATACTTTTTCCTGCTTTTCGATTCTCTGTTGAATTATAAATAAGTAGGCTGGCTTGCCATAGCTACCGTTGAATATGCATTATATTTTGTGAACCTGAGCCTCTATGATTGAAATCACGGATTGCTGAATAAATATCCCGATGATTAATTTGCTATTTGTTCTCGCGATGTTTGGCATGCTTATCTTACGATGGTTCACAATTCGAATACTACCGTTGACAGAAGTACCTATTTTTCATCATCTCACTTTTGTAAAAATTATAATTATAGATAGCTATCGTATTTTATTTATAATACTGACTCTTTGAGTTTCTTTCATCTAATATACAGGGTGTCCGAGGAGTAACTGTACATACTCATACCAGAGATAGAGTTGGACTAGCTGATTACGGATTGACTATAAAAAATTAATTTCTGGATTTCCCCAAAAAGCTACAGGGTGATTTTCCAACTTCATAGAAATACTTAGACCATCATAAAATCCAAACTTATTGACGGATATTATTGAAACTTGGGAGGTTCTTGACACATGCTAAGGTTCAGTCAGAAAGATATCAATTATTCCATTATTCCAGGGACGGACTCATAAATCTCCATTTAAAGTATTCAGGGTAAAAAAAAACACTTTGTATTTCGAATTACAAATAATTGATCAGCTTTTTAGAAAGAAGCTAAATTTTGCTTCAATTTTTGGTACCGCTCAAAGTTGTCACATCAACAATTATTTTTTTATGAATTTTTTAATTTGGATAAAGTTCGAAAATTGCAATTTATTTACCTGAACAGGACATAGTCATCTTGTGCAGGTCGAAAATAAATAATAAATTTTCTTAAAAAAGTCACTGAAGGTGAAGAAGACTATAATAATTTGTTGATATACTGGGTGGCCACCCCAGACGCGGATTTCACTTTGAGGGAGTAAATGAAGGTATTTTGAAAAAAAAAATTGGTGATGTGTATAGGGTATACTGAAGCATATTTCAAAATTATTCCTATGTATACTGGGTGTACACTTCTTCCAGTGAAGAGAACAGCTGCTGAACAGAATAATCAACTGTTGCGATATTTTAAGAAATAATGGCGATATGATTCGAAAGGCTGTATCCAATTTGAAAATCCGGCAAGAGAAATGTATACAAGCTGATGGTTTTCATTTCGAACCACTTTTGAGATATCGTTGATTCAGCAATTCATTCGTTCCTATTTTTATTTTTATTAGGTAGGTACTCTACTGTATTTTAGTTTTTTTCATTTGTTATTGTCTCGTTATTGAAGTGCTCATTAAAGCTCTGAACTTTTTTGTAAATTTCCTACTAATACATTCGCATTTTATATTCAAACATGAGATTTTGAGTTCTCTTCATGGCGAAAAATTCAAATTTTCGAACTTTATCCAAATTCAAAAATTCATAAAAAAATAATTCTCGATGTGACAACTTTGAGTGATACCGAGAATTGAAGCATAATTTAGCTTCTTCCTAAAAAAGGAATCAATTATTTGTAATTTGAAATACAAAGTGTTTTTTTTGCCCTGAACACTTTAAATGAATATTAATGAGTCCGGCCCTGGAATAATGAAATAATTGATATCTTTCTGACTTGACCTTAGCATGTGTCAATAACCTCCCAAGTTTCAATAATATCCGTCAATAAGTTTGGATTTTATGATGATCTAAGTATTTCCATGAAGTTGGAAAATCACCCTGTAGCTTTCTAGTTAAATCCAGAAATTAATTTTTTATAGTCGATCCGTAACCAGCTAGTCCAACTCTTATCTCTGGTAAGAGTATGTACAGTTATTCCCCGGACACCCTGTATAAAATTCTCGTGTCATAGTTTTCGTTACCATACTCCTCCGAAGCGGCTTGACCGATTTGATTTTTCATCTCCCTAAATGTTAGGGGTAGTCCACCCCTAAATTTTTTTTTTATTTTTAAAAAAAATTTTTAATTTCTATTTTTTTATGATACAACATACAAAAATACATACAATCCTCAATTTTCACCCTTCTACGATCAACCCTTATTTTTTAATAGCCATTTTAGTAATTTAATCATTAGGAAATTATTTATATGGCAAAACAACGTTTGCCGGGTCAGCTATCTATGAGAATCGGCCAACATCTATTTTTCATCCCCCTAAATGTTAGGGGTAGTCCACCGCTAAATTTTTTTTTGTATTTTTTAGACAAAATTTTTAATCTCTATTTTTTTATGATACAACATACAAAAATACATACAATCCCCAATTTTCACCCTTCTACGATCGACCCTTATTTTTCAATAGCCATTTTAGTAATTTAATCATTAGGAAATTATTTATATGGCAAAACAACGTTTGCCGGGTCAGCTATCTATGAGAATCGGCCAACATCTATTTTTCATCCCCCTAAATGTTAGGGGTAGTCCACCCCTAAATTTTTTTTTTATTTTTTAGACAAAATTTTTAATTTCTATTTTTTTATGATACAACATGGAAATTATTTATATGGCAAAACAACGTTTGCCGGGTCAGCTAGTAATTGAATAAAATTTTCTTCTTTAATAATCAGAAGAAAGCCTTTTACTCTCTTTTGAAGGATATCGATCTCGATCTCGATATATAAAAGAAATAATTATTCGACAGTCGGTGATTCCTATCACAGGAGGTTGAGTTCGCATATAGGATTATGTGGAACATAATGCATTTTCAACGGTCGCTATTAGTTTTGTTCGTAGAGTGGTTTGAAACGGTTGTGAACTGTACAGAGCAAGCGCAATTCCATTTTAGGGTAGCGAAAATCTATTTCCGCTTGCTCTGAAATCTATTTACGCTTGCTCTGTATAGTTCACAACCGTTTCAAACCACTCTACGAACAAGCCTATAGTTACGCCAGCCTACTGAAAATTCAACAGTGAATCGAAAAGCAGGAAGAAGTATTGATTTTTTTTCGTATGTTATATTCATGTGAATAGCGACAAATGATATATTCATGAAATCAGTAAGAAAATTGCAGCAAGATGAAAAAACTTTCAACTATAGTTTACATTTGAAAAATCAGAAATCCCTATCGTATCTCGAAAATGACTGGATCAAAAAATTTACCAATATCATATTCGAATTCCTCATAAAAAAGTGCCTGAAGAATGTAACAACGGATTTCGAATAAGAGTTCAAATAAGCGAGTTATTCAGCTTCATTGAAAATGACAATTTCTCAATTTTCGTTCATAACTCAAAATCTATGAACGTTAGGCTGGATCTGTTTTCAGTTTTGGATTAGTCAAGAAAAAAAGAGCTAGGGAATGTGTCATCCATTTTCTTCTAGCTGCTATAGTTCTCGAGATCCCTTCAGTAGACAACGAATTTTGCCCAGCCTGTACATTCTCGAGCGCGGTGGCTTTTTTCCTCATATTGAAGGATTCAAATCGTTTTCGCATTCATTATGAAAGTTGAAAAGCATAACATTTGCTACAAATTTTGTCCGAAGCAATTTTTTCTACGTTCGAACGTTTTTGAGATATATGGCGATGAATGTACAGGGTATCCAAATTGCTTGATTTTGGCTGTTTTTGGTACTAGACTAGATAGGTAAAAAAAGTGAAAACCGTCTCGCGATATCTTCATTTTTCTTGAAGATATAACCAAATTATGATATTTTGTCGATTTCGAAAATGTGCCGTATCTTCTTTATTTACAAAAATATCCAAAAATGGTAAAAACTTTCTACAGGAACTTTTTCATTGGAGATGCGATACCATATTCAACTTTTTTTTTATCTGTTTTACTAAGGGTGAAAAAAAAAACATTTTGAATACGAATGCATTCTTTTTTTGGCCTCATATCATCCAAGAAAAAATTAGCTCTTCAAAAATATATACATGTCGATATATTTCTTTCTTACACGAGGCAAAATCACCATTTCGGTAAAATTTGCATTTTTGATAGAATTCTATGAAACCTTTGACCACAAAATTGTTCACTCCCTATAAATCTCTATCTCTATGATACGAATTGAAACTTTCCGTTCATATAATTTAAGTAGATGAAGTGGGGATCAATAGACATAATGAACACTATAGGTCCTTCCGTTTGCATAAAAAGTATAGCACTTTTCTACACTCGATTTTAGTATTCGTTTTCTGATTGAATTTACACCAGTGTAGTGTGACTATGTGTAGATAAACTACACTTCCTCTACACTGGTGTAAATCAAATCGAGTGTAGAAAAGTGCTACACTTTTTATGCAATCGAAAAGTCCTTATTTGTCAAACCAAAATGAAGATATTTTAAGACAAATAAACAGGCAAGGACGGTTTGGATTCAATGTAAGGCTTGCAATTGAGAACGGAAGATTTCTGGGACCTGAAATATGTGAAGAAAATTTGGCTTATTTGAATATTTCAGAAAATTTTGTTGAGGAGTATATTGACAATATTCCTCCCAGTGAATCGAGGTTGCTTTCTTATCAGCAAGATGGCGCACCTGCCCATAATTCGCAACGAACTAAAATCAAATTGAATAGTTTAATCGAGAATCAGTGGATGGGAACGCATGGTCCTATTGCCTGGCCTGCAAGATCACCAGACCTCAATTCAGTCAATCCTTTAGATTTCTTCGTGTGGGGATATGTTAAAAATAAAATTTTCAAGATTTAGAGCAGAGCGTCAGGAACGCCATCAGAGACATTTCCCCAGTTATGCTGTTGAATTCAGTGAATTCTGTTAGAAAAAGAAGTAGAATTTGTTTACAGAATAATTGAACTCATCTCGAGAACTTTTCATGAGTAATACTAAAATTTATCATAGTAATTATGTTCGATATTTATTCCAATTGAGTGTAACTTGAATTACATGATTTTATTGAAGTTATAGTACGAGATCCCGCTGCAGAATTACTACGTTCATGACGTACACGGATGTTTTTGATATCAAATTGAAGCTAATTTTTTTTCGAATAGGATGATGTATGGCTGCCTGTGAAAAAATGGCCGCAAGTTAGGTCTGCCATCTGTTAAAATAGCGAGATATCTGAAATAAAATGAAAGAGATGCCTCGCAACGCCACTTGTTAGATGAGGATAGTGGATGCCAGCCGACTTAACATTTACAAAATTATAATTACGTAATGAATATTATGAAGAAAACTTAAAGTATTAAAAGATTTATTTTATAATAAAAAATAATTTATTCATCAAGTACAAATGTAATTAAATCTGAAGAATTTTTTGTCGTGTTTCTTCAAAATCAGTTTATTGAATCGAGTTATATTTTATATCAGTGTATTACATTTTCTAGTCCAAGTCCGATTCCTCGCTGCTTTCACAATCGCAGTTGTCACTATCGTCGTCGCAATCAGAGTTTTTTCATCATCTGAAAATGTGTTAGCTCAATTACATAATACATTTTCTACTTGTATTGGAGTTGAACTTCCCAGAAATCATGTTGGTTTCAGGTCACCATCCAGAAGAAGCCAACCATTTATTCTCCGCACTAAACTTTAAACAGTGTTACTTAGTAGCATTGAGCAATATCGAATTGACGAAAATCGTCCGTAGCACCTTTTGTTTTAATGACTTCCAAAACGATAAAATGTGGGTTGAAACAAACCCTTTGATTTTTTTAATGAATTTTTCATCATTTTTTTTTGCCGCATACATCTTGTTGAACATGATAAATCGTCCAGTGTCTTTGGAATGAACTTTGGTGAGACTTATCATCTCTTTAAAAAATTCTTCTTATGTTTCGATATTAATTTATTTGGACCTTATTCTTATTAGAATCTATTATATGCATTGCGCCCGAACTCTCAATATTCGTATAGCGCCCGACGAAGGGTGATTATATAAATAAAATCAACAGCGTTGTGTACAACGAGCTCCAACACGTGGTTATAATATACGAATAATTCAGATGCACTGTTGAGAACCCTAAGATTCCCTTCACACCACGGGTTTTTACCGGAAAACAACCGTGAATGAAAAATTATTCATCGGGTTTTATCCGTACGGTGGGCACATCAAGATCTCGTGGCGATAAGCGCCGCCGAAAATGCAATCTGGTTGTTTTCCAGTGCAAAACTAAACCAGAACACTTGTGAATGATCCCATAATATCAGTAGATATAATTCGGAACATCGGGTAAGAACCCGAAGGTGCGAAATGAGTCTAACTCTCTCTTACTTTATTTCGGATATCTCGCTATTTTAACAGATGGCAGACCTAACTTGCGGCCATTTTTTTACAGGCAGCCATACATCATTCTATTCGAAAAAAAATTAGCTTTAATTCGATATCAAAAACATCCGTGTACGTAATGAACGTAGTAATTCTGTAGTGGGATCTTAGACTATTATAGGTGTTTCCGCTAACCAATGAAATTATAAGAACGGAAAGTTTCAATTCGTATCATAGAGATGGAGAGATTTATTGGGAATGGATAATTTTGAGCTCAATGGTTTCATAGAATTCTATCAAAAATGCAAATTTTACTGAAATGGTGATTTCAGTAAGTAAGTAAGTAATACATCGACATATATATATTTTTGAGCAGCTAATTTTTTTTTTGGTGATATGAGGTTTTTAAAATAACGAAGTTGTTTTTTTTTCCACCCTTAGTTAGTACAAGAGATAAAAAAAGTAGAATATGGTAATATCGTATTTCCAATGAAAAAGTGCCTGTAAAAAGTTTCTACCGTTTTCAGATATTCTCGTAAATAAAGAAGATACGGCACAATCTCGAAATCGACAAAATATCAAAATTTGGTCACATCTTCAAGACAAATGAAGATATCGTGAAACGGTTTTCAGTTATGAACTTTTCACGAAAATCGAGCCCAGGAATTCTCCCAAAGTTTTCACCTATATAGTCTCGAAGTACCAGAAACAGCCAAATCAAGCAATTTGGGATACCCTGTACATTAGAATGGGTTTCAACATTGACCTTGGACTTTCGCATGTATGGCTAAGCTCCTCGCTTCGAAAAAGATTCATCAAATGTATGAAAGAATATATTCCAAAATTCGTTTCATTCGATAAAACCGTTCGTGAGAGAGAACTAAAAATAACATTTTTTTATGGTTTTTCAACAGCCTGTATCTTTCGTTCTGCTTATGCAGTGGGGAAAAACTTAGGTTATTCATGTTTGGACAGATCTGAAAACAATAAATTCTTTGGTCGGAATTTGTTCATAATTGGTCGATTTTTAGAGTTTAACGCTTTTTGGTCAAAAAAATAAAATGTTTATCAAAACATTACGTCCTCTCTTTTGCATCAAGATCTATTAATTCAAGGGGTAGATGATAACGCACTTGAAGAATTTCCATCCGAGATTGTTGGTGGCTAGGAGAACCTTAATATGTAATGAGAATATCTTGTTAGTTAGTTGTTAGTTAGATGAACTTTTCAAGAGGTCGAATGTATTTTTCGAATCAGGATCAATTTATTGATAACATCATGGACAGAGCGAGTGGGAAATCCCCTATTTATATGAGCAAACGAATTCCGCGAATCCAAAATCGATAAATCGCTCCTAAATAGTGCACTCGTATAATTCAAAGTTTCATCATGTACCCCGGTCAAGATCTGGAAGAAAAGTACACCGAAAATGAAAAATTCAATCTTAAGTCGTATACGCTAAGAAAAAACGTCTTTGAGTTGTCCACGCTATGCTGCCTCCTAATTTTATTCGCTCTTCAAATTTGCTCCTTCTATCATATTTACGCGCTGAAGAATGAAATGAATGAAGTTTCAAGAAACAATGAGAAACTCTCCAAATTTGTAGCAGATTTTTGGAATAAAAGGGACAAGAGGTCAACCTACCTAATAGACCATGATGTGCTCATCGACACTACGACCCTCGTAAGTTGAACAAAATAAATATAATATTCTTTATTCACGCTTAACTTTTAGCAGATTTTAATCTAACGTAAACATATGGAAAATCATCTTGAATACATACCTAGAGTGAAATCGGTTTCAAAAGTCAGAAACCCAAGAGGAATAAGATTAACAATATTCTGAATAACTCATTCAAATTGAAAGATAAATAATAACAAAACTTAAAAATAGAACTATGGTGATCCTTTGACTTATTTAAAAAAAATCATATGAACGAATGTCCTTTTAACATCTCAACTTTTGAGGAACAGGATGATAAAATTTGGAAAAAAAAGTTGTTATACAGAATGTTTCATGAGTCGTTGGCCATAGCCTAATGCAGAATGCAGGTCATCAAGGCCTTTCAGAAAACTTGCTTGTTTTGTATCCTAAGGCTATTAGTTTGGGAGATACGGGGTAATCAATGAATATTGACCTAAATTTGCGAAAGCCTCTGTAATGCAAGGTCTGATTTCGATCAAATATAATGGGTTTGTTCACTTCAGAAGTCTCTTTCAAACGCTTCATGAAATGTCAATATTTTCTGGGCAGTACTCAGAATATCATGATTTTTCATATTTTATGTCATTTTTTCGAAATGCGGTCCTGGTTTTATTCCTCGGGTTATAATATTTATGGTTCTTTGCCGATATTCTGATTTTTTTCAAATTCTATTTAATTCTTCGTCATTTTAAACCCTCAGCACATACTGACTGTTCGTAAAATAGTGTTTAAGAGTATACAAAGTCCAACTGTGAATTCTTTTGAAATTACATATTGTATTTAGATGAAAATGATGTAAACCATCTTGGAAAATGTAAGTCGTAAGTGTATTTGCTACAAAACACACATAAGTATTGAAATTTATTCTTTAACGATGAAAATGTACTATCATAATAGATATTCGAAATGGAGTTCTTCCTTCTCGACACATTTCCTAGCGCTTAAAATCAGATTAAATAATATGATTTTAAGGGCAATAAATATTATGGTTATATATCTTAATAAACTTTTTAGGGTTTTCACTCCCAATCTCTGAAACAAAATCAATTAATAATGAAATCAACGATTTGCTCCTACGTAAATTCTTGCACTAATTTGTCAGGAGCAAATTAACTAGAAATAGTTATTTTCCTATCAAGTTCGGAAAGTGATACTTGCCCGCACGAAACTGCCGTTGCCCGAACGATGCGAAGCAGAGTTCGGGTAAGCAGTTGAGTGCGGGCAAGACACTTTCCGCAAGAGTTAGGAACAATATTTTTTCTACAAGCGCTTGAAATATATAAATGTATCCATTTTACGAAACAGATCATATCTCATTTGATTAATTCATATATAATGACAGACGTTATTCTGCATGTCATTACTATGGGTTTCTCATCGTTGACGTTCTATGCATAGAAACATGATAGAATTTAATTTATTCTATAATATTTGCGTGCGGGAAAAACCCCTGCTAATCCATTCCCGCACGCAAATGCGTGCGGGAAAGAAATAGCAGGCGTTTTTCCCGCACCTTTTGGGAAAGTGACTCTTTGCAACTTGGGATGCGTGCGGGAAAAAGGTTGAACGCGCACGCTTGTAGAAAAAAATTGTTGCCTGACAATGAACTGAAAATAAATAACGTTGAAATTATAATTCTGAGTGGTAACGTTTCGGAGTCTATATCAGACTCCGAAACGCGTGTTTATCTTTTATGAAAATCGTATAATCTGACCGCATTCGGTATTTATCAATCTGCCTGCTTTGGATCGTTTTGTTATTCCATCCAGATTTTGGGAAGTAAATCAAATGCGTTCTTTTATTCGAATCGGACTAGTCACTAGTCTGATCCAAATCTGTTGACTCCGTGTATTTGAGTGGATCAAAGAGATTAATCTGGTCGTTTGAGGTTAGGTCATTTGTTTGTTTAGGAAGTCTGTTTGAAAATTTCAAAATTGTTGCTTATTAAGAAGTTGGATTCATTCATTCATTCATTTATTTAATTGCTGCATCCGTCACAGGCAATAAATCTACAAAAAAAGAAAAAATAAAGGTGCGAACAGACTTGTAATTTCTTAGGGCTAATAGCGACTGTGTACCCTCCTGTAACTGAAGAGATCCAACCGTGACCTGCAAATCCTTCCACACTCAGGGCATGGATAGTCATCAACCAGATCTGGCCGCCGCTGTATCCTTCTCGAGTCTCCATTATAACTGTGTACCAAAGACCTCCACTGTGACCTGTCCGACGCTAGTTGTTCCCAGTTATGATTGGCATTAACTTATTTTAGGGATTGATGTAGTATATCCTTAAACCGCTTATTCTGGTCTCTTGGTTTTCAGGCTCCTTCTGTGAACTCGCCATACAGAGCCATTTTGGGGAGTCTTGTGTCTTGCATCTTCAGAATGTGGCCGCCCATCTGAGTAGGGCCCTCGTTACTTGAGTCTTAATTGTTGTACAACTCGCGCGTTGCAAGACTTCTTCATTCGAAACTTTGTGGAACCATCTGATGTGCATTATCTGTTTTAGATGACGTTGTTGCGTTTGTTCAAGCTGTTTAATATGTCGTATGTAGGGCGTCCAGGTTTCGCTTCCGTAAAGAAGCGTTGGGAGAGTGACTGCTTTGTAAACAGCTGTCTTGGTCTTCAGATTAAGGTCGTGATTTTGGAACACTCTGTCCTTCAGCTTCCAGAATGCCCGTGATGCCGAATTGATACGGTTGTGTATCTCCGTGTCTAGATTAGCCCTAGTATGTGTGAAGCTTCCCAAGTATTTGAACTGGTCGACCTGTTCTAGAGTTTCATTCTCCAGGCTGATATGTGTTGGAAGGCTTTCTGGGGGACTTACCAGGATTTTGGTTTTGTCGATATTGAGTCTAAGTTTGAAACTGTTGAGAGGGTCCTTGTTGGTCTGGGTTAAAGAGACTCAATTTAACAAAATGCCGACGTTTGGATTTATTTAAAATCGTCTTCAGGGCTCTACAATAGATGGTACACATTAAGAAGCTATTTAAAGAAGGTAACATTACACATCAACAAGAAAATATCAAAACAATTGTATATGAACTCTCTGCAAGGGATACTATAGATAACACCAGATCTTAAGCCAAGAGCAGTTTTCGACTTCAACTTGGAATAAAATCCCCCGACGGTATTGGCTGGTTTGAAGGCAATTTCTCTCTGGTGTTATCTGTAGTATCCCTTGCAGAGAGTGTAACAAAGTATATATAGGACAAACTAACAGGTATCTGAGAACTAGATTGACTGAACATAAAAGAGACTGTGTCAATATACACAATCCAACTAAAATGAAAGATAACAACACTGCATTAGCTGAACATTCTTTCAATGAATTACACTCGTTCGATTTCGATAGTGTTAAGATACTTGATTGCCAAACTAATTTAAGTAAAAGGTTGTTTTGTGAAATGCTGGAAATAAAAAAAAGAAGTAAATTCTCTCAATAAGAGAAGTGACATTGAGAATTTGAACACGGCCTATTTCAATATAATCCAAAGAATAAGAAATCTCACATCTTAACGTAACGTTAGTCATGTTCGTGTGTCTACATATTGTTTCCTTCCCTTCTTGACAGATGATTATTCACGTTGAATATATTTCATTTTCATTTCGGATTCGAGTCAAATACCGTAGTATGCCTGTCATCATAACATCCCTCAATTATTTATTACTGAAGACAATAGAGACCAACTGACAATGTGAGTAGCTTCAATTCATTTCATTGAAGGGTCAATAATAAATACTCTTTTTATATTTTTTTATATTTATATATATATGTAACCAAGTTGTTAATGTGTTCGATCTTTTTTCCCTTGCCCTTCATTAATGTTTGCTTGCTTTAGTGGTTTGTTCATATACAATTGTTTTGATATTTTCTTGTTGATGTGTAATGTTACCTTCTTTAAATAGCTTCTTAATGTGTACCATCTATTGTAGAGCCCTGAAGACGATTTTAAATAAATCGAAACGTCGGCATTTTGTTAAATTGAGTCTCTTTAACCCAGACCAACAAGGACCCTCTCAACAGTTTCAAATTGAAATAAGGTCTTTAAAAATACGTCAAATTGAGTCTAAGGCCTTAAGCTTCGTATATATGTTTATAGGTGTCCAGCATTATCTGTAGATCCTCTGGGCTGCTAGCGATAAGTGGGTGAAGTTCCGTGATAAACTTTGAACGGGTTTTTGCTCTGATGATGCGCTTCAGGTTAAATAGGCCTCCATCAAATCTTAATCTTATTCCAACACCTCTTACAGGCATACTCATATCAGCATAATTATCGAGGCAGCTTTGGCGAAAATACTGAACAGCAAAGGCGCTAACACGCAGCCTTATTTTATTCCAGAGTTGGTAAGGAAATGGTAGGTTTTAGAACCATTATGCTGTATTCTAGAGGTGTTGTTGGTATGAAGGCTTTAATGTCTGTGAAATAATAATTAAGGAAAATTGACAGACATTTGTCAGTTTGTAATGTTAAAGTTAATGCATTACCACATCTCGCTTGAAAAAAATAGATGTTATTCATCGAAAACATTCATTATAAGCTAGATACCAAAGGGTAATGAGGAGCTGTTTCTCAAGCGAGATCTCAGTTCAACAAATTATTTTAGGTTAGAATCCCGCCCTCAAATATTTAAGACATTACAGGAGCACTTAAATTCAAGGTTAGCTTTAGCCATTTGAATGTTGTTTTAACGTAATTTAAGTTAAGGGTTCATTTTAAGGGACACATTGAGTCCGTTTGGTGAAACAGGTCTAAGGGAAAAATTAAGGGATCAGAAAACAATTTCTAATTTATAGTTGATTTTTCAACAAGCTGCAACTTGGAGAAAAATCATCGTAGGGCCATTTAAAAAGAGCGAATCGTAGCTCAAGGTCTAGTTTTTAGGTCTGAACATCAAAATAATTTTTTCTATTTTTTTTACTTAGTATTGAAAAAACCACTAAGGCCCGTTCGCACCAATACCCCTTAAAACGAGTACTTAACCGTTTTAAGTTAATGGACGCTTAATTTTATTCCCAGTTGCACGACTGTGGCTTAACAGAATCTTAAGTAAGGGGCCCTCAAGTTTTTATATCTAGTGATATTTCTGTTTTTTATTTTGGTGCAACTTCATTCTGGTCCAATAAAGCCATTTCATTGGTTGGTCGGTTGCCGATGATCGTTGTCATTTCATTAACCTAACTTTATTGTCCTGTCAGTCAGTTTCAAGTAAATTATTATATTATTATCAAAGAGTAACAACTTTTTGTTGTTGAATTAGTATTATTATTGATAATAATGATAAGGATTGTCAAATAAAGGGTACCTATAAGTTTATATAAGTACAACACTTTCTTTGTAAGGTCTTGTGTGAATTTGTTTTATTAATGTTAAAG
Source organism: Coccinella septempunctata (assembly GCF_907165205.1). Classification (NCBI taxonomy): domain Eukaryota; kingdom Metazoa; phylum Arthropoda; class Insecta; order Coleoptera; family Coccinellidae; genus Coccinella; species Coccinella septempunctata. The sequence goes on along the minus strand of NC_058190.1, from coordinate 2,047,121 downwards.
AGGAACGGGAAAAAAATGTCCCTATTGTCCTTGTTAGTACGAATACGGTGAATGATTGCCAAGCAAGTGGTGGTAATCTACAAAGGGCACTCAACTTCTCAACAGAAGAAAAGAGTTTGTTGCTAACTATAGTATGATTTGTGACACAAAATTGAAAATTGAAAGACTGATGGCATAACAATAAAGGCAAAAGAAAAGGCTTGATATTCAATAATGAATTCATTCAATTCTCAAAATCCATCAAAAATAGGAAGTTCTGCAGCCAGTTCAACAAATTATTCTAGGTTAGAATCCCGCCCTCAAATATTTAAGTGGTCATTACAGGAGCGCTTGAATTTATGGTTAGATTTAGCCATTTAAATGTCACTTAACAGTTGGTGCAACGTAATTTAAGTTAAGAGTTCATCTTAAGGGACACTTGAGACTAAGTATGTTTGGTGCAAACGGGTCTAAAAATAAAAAAAAAATAAATTTTTTGGTTTCTATTTCGAGTCTACTGACTCTAGTTTTTTTCAGACTTAATAACTTGTTCATTGAGCTTCATGATTCAATTTTGTTTCCTTGAAACATCGATAGGATCATTTTTTTGGAGATATCGGACTTTGACTGGAAAAGGGTTATTTTGTTTAGATATATCACTGGCACGTGTCGTGGAATTTATAATTATTATCATCCGAAATGAAAACGTAGACAGAAAGATTCCACGAGCTGATGCTCCGTGTAGATGTCTAGTCAGCATTATATGCTGACATCTACACGGAGCATCAGTTCGTGGAATCTTTCTGTCTACGTTTTCATTTCGTATGATAATAATTATAAATTCCACGACACGTGCCAGTAATAATTATAAATTACATTAATCATTGGATGAGTTAATCTCGACTTGATTCACGCGATGTGAAATTTCTTATTCCTGTGTAAAACATCAACAAGGTAGTTTTTCAATCTACTGATTTTTGAAGCTGAGACCCATAGATTAATAAACCAGGAGATAGAGCATTTCGACAAAAACGCATTCACAAAATACTGCCATAAATATGAATTTGGATTCTTTGGGTGGGGGAACTGGACAGGGGTTGATTCAGAACTACTTGCACTGAATATTTCAGATAGTCGGCAATAATTTTATATCGAATGTTTTAAAGCAAAGATTTCGAGTATTTCTTTATGACAACTCTTCAAAGCGATATAGAACTAGTAATACCGAAACACCTTGTTTGAAAAATAATTTATTTTGAATACAATGTTACCATACACTAATGGTCAATATGACCTTAACCTACATACAGATTATTTGAAATTTTATTCACTCACACACAAGTATATCCTAAAAACTAAAAATTACTTTCATCAAATTAATTCCCTTCAAAATGGTTAATTCTCAGATCAATAGAAGTGGAAGCAGCTGAATTTTATGGAATTTGTATAATGAGAATCTGAAAGAGTTTGTTCATTGAATAAATTCTCAAGTCTTTTGAATAGATTAGGCGGAATGAAAAAGTAATGTTATACTATAAACATCTACGAATGATTGTGCAATCAAAAAGAAATGATTTCTTATTGCAAAGAGTTAGCCATGAAAGCATGCATCCCTAAATTCGTGATAAAGCATAATTTTTTTTCTTTTATGGGCAGTTATAAATTCAATTAAGTTATATCGCATATCAACTAATAAGCAGTGTTTTAAACTTTCATTTTCGGCAACTCATATACTTCAACAACCGGCTTCCCCCTTCAAATCTTCATACCACTTCAAAAGTGCTTCTGGGTGTTGAAGTGCATCATAATTAAGAGCAATTTCAACGAAACTGTAAGCTTTAACTGAATAATAATGTTACTTTAAAGCAAATTGTTTAGGGTCATTGCCATATTTATGTTTTTTATGCATGCAGCCGTCTTCAAAGAAATTTTTCATAAGGTATTTGCCTCGGCTTTTCAAGCTTTCATCTTCAATTTTTCCTCCCAATGACTAGACAACGGCTTGTAGGGTAGCAAATTATTTCTTGAAGTACAGACGAAACACTCGTCGTCTTAAATCGGTTTCGACTTCAATTAGCCTTTTTTCAATTTCTGTTCTCCGCGTGTTTATTCCTGCAAATATTTTTCAACTGAAATTTCACTTCGAAATATCCTGATAACAGACGTTTTCATTCAAGAACTCATAAAAATAATGGGAATATTCAAGCTCCATTTGAATGGTCATAATATTGTGTTCATAATTACAGTAGTAGCATAATTTTTACATTGCCATTGAAGATTGAAATACATTTTACAAATGAAGAAAACTTTTTTGATTATCAAAAAAGGTTCAACGCCGTGTGCCTCAAAACATGACCTTTACTCATTTTTATGGATTTTCATTCCTAAGACGAGTTCTATTAACCATAGTAGTTTAGAGAATTTTTTGTACCACCCTGGGTGGGTATGTATCTTACTTGTTTTATTCTTGAACTACAAGACACTTTCATTTCTGCAAATCCTGAACTGCCATTCATGATTGATGATTTTGATCCCATTTTCCTTCCATTTTCTTCAAAAACTCCAGTACTGATGACAGGCACAGTATTGGCTATAATTAAAGCATTGTTAAAGCAATTAAAATTTCGTTCTACTGTTCGTCTTCAAACCAGGAAGGATGTCTATATAAAAAAGCATGATTTATTATAGGAGAAAGAGAATCTACCAAATTTCAAGTTCACCTCAAAACTAGAAGTTGTCAGAAATATATTGCATAATTCCAAACAAAGTAATATTCAGACAAGAAAGCGAGTTAAAAAAGTGGTAATGTACCTATCTTACCCCACTCGGGATGGCATCTTTTTCAAATTAACAGTAAAAGTCGATTTCTCTCATTATAGTGAAGTCTGGAGTGTAAATTACAAGAAAAGTGTAAATTGTTTTCAAGACCCAGTCTAGTCTGGTCGTCTGGTTTTATTTCTTGGAAAACTAAAATTTAAATCAATTATTTTAATGTACAAACTCAACATTTCAATGTAAGCATAAATCATTACATCGTATTCAAACAGAATTCGACCTTGGCGTCCCCTAACTCCCTCCCCTGATTTCATAAAGTCGTGTACTCAAACAAGAATAAAATATCCAAAACTTACCGGAATAAGTGAATCGCTTTCCTCTTCCATGTATAAATGCACTTTTACTTCAAACACACTTTTTTACGGCACATCGTTGCATATTTTCCAAAATATTACGTCGTGAATGATTGAAATAATATTTTGACAATTACAAATACACACGCCGTCTTAGAAATTTTGAAGCCATCAGGAGGGGAATACAAGCGAAAATTCATTTCATTGGTGGTTGCATGGAGTGGGAATTATTGGAAAAATGAACAGTCTGGAAAATAGCTTATGTTTAAGATGTCTAAAAACATGGTGTATGCACTGATTAGATTTTGTTTTTCCCGCTTCGAAAATAAGAGATAAGTTTCGTTTTTCCCACTGTAGGTAGCGCCGTTTAGGAATTGACAGTTGTCAATTGATATTTGAAAATAATTTGAATGCATTCCTACGACTTGCGAATGTGCTGTATTTATAAGCGATTATTGGTGTGTGACAATGTATTACTTTTGAGAAAGGTCGTATAATATTCATTTATTGAACATGTCGTTCAGTTTTCTGTATGGACAATCAAGAACTACAACTAAGCATTTGGTATTGTTGGACTATCACCCTTTGTTGTTGGAAATTGAGGCAGATCCAAATCAGATGAACATTCGGGACGGATAGAGCTAACAGTATTATGGCAACTTCAGCAATATTTAAGTAATAAAGGAACTGTATTGAAAATACGTAATGTGAATTGTGAGCATGTATTAAGAAACAGAAATATGTTGATCTGTTCGAGACTGTTCTTCAAATATTCTTCACAAGTATAGTGAAAATTGCGTTTCAGTCAACTGTATATATTGAATATTTCGCCAATAAACTGTGTTTTATTGAAATCATATTGAATTGCCTTCCTCACGAATACAATTTGTCAAACAAAAATTATCTTGAAGAAAAATAGAAGTACTCTTTCGTATCCTTCTATAGTGTTGAAATATCTGCAGATTCGTTTTTACAACGAAAATACAAGTGTAAATCACAAATATTCGTTAACAGCTGATTCTCAGAGACTTTCTCTATGCTGATTCTTTGATGGATCAGGAACACAAAAATGACTGTAATCTGTGATCGATATAAACGCATAACAAAATAAAGCGAGGGAGTATCATTAGATTTTCTTTCATAGAACAAGGATAGAACATGGTGGCGCCGCCACGAAACGAATCTCTTATTTTCGATTTAGTCTAATGTCATTCCATTCAAAAATTGACGAGTGCATACACCATATTTTTAGACATCTTACTTATGTTTCATCTATTTAATCTATGCTGAGACCCGACTCCATTGTCCGCTAAGTCTTGACATAAAGTAAATCGAGGATGTTATCTGTGTGTCTTGGTTCTGGCTGGTGAACGAAGCCGTAACACCCGAGGTGCTTTTGGGATCGAACCCCCCTTTCTTTCCGTTCAAATAACTCTGTGAAATCACCACCGACTCATTACTACTTGAATCCGAGAAAAATTTTTTTAGTTGTGTTAGTAGACGGTTCGACATTCCACCTTTCGAGATGCGAGCAATTTTCGAATACCAGATATTTCAAATATTGGGCCTCCGATAGAAACTTACTCATTCTACACTCCATTGATCCACAGTATTCTCTCTATATTTGGACTAGACTACACTTCGTGTAAGTGAACAGAACCTTATTCATAGGAACAAGAGTAAAACAAGTTGTAATAATACACTGCGGAAAAAAAATAAACGCACATTCTGAAAATCCCAATTTTAATGAAAGTTAACTCTAAATTGACTTTATTACTTATTTTTTATGTTCTCTCGGGAAGGATTTCACCGAATTTTATGTGAAAGAAGAGAAATGAACAATTCTCAAAATACTGAAATGCTGATTAGTGATTTAATACTTGGTATTTCCACCCCTTGCGTTAATTACAGCTCGGCAATGACGATTCATACTCAAAATGAGTAATCTTAAAATGTTTTGATCTAATCCTTCCCAGATTTCTCCGACTTGGATTCCTAAGTCATTAAGAGTAGCTGGATGATTTTCTGAACTTCTCAGCCTTCTATTGAGGTTGTCCCAAACCTGCTCAATCGGATTGAGATCTGGACTTCTTGCTGGCCATTCCATTCGAGAGACTTCAACCTCTTTAAGGTACTCCTGAACGATGCGCGCACGATGGGGTCCTGGCATTATCGTCCATAAAAATGAAATTTTCACCAATGTATGGGGCAACTGGCACTACATGCTCTTCAAGAATGTTCCTTATATACTTATCAGCATTCATAGCTCCATTATCAACGACCACTAGGTCTGTGCGAGCAGTCAAAGATATTCCACCCCATACCATAATCGATCCTTCCCCGAAACCAGTAGTATTCAGGAAATTGCACTGAGCATATCTTTAATGTTGACGTCTGTATACAAGGGAACGTCGATCACAATGGTAGAGGCAGAATCTAGACTCATCTGCGAAGAGAACTCTTTCCCAATCGGCCTCTTCCCAATGGATATGCTCTCTTGCAAAATCCAAACGCGCCCTTCGATGGGCTGGGGTAAGAGCTGTGCCTCTTGCCGCGACACGAGGCCTTAAATCATATTCTCTGAGGCGATTTCTTATTGTCTGATTGCTAATTTGCACCTCATGAGTTTGCTCAAGCTGAATTTGAAGGAGGCGAGCGTTTGCAAACCGTTGTCTCAACGAAGAAACTCCCAAGTAACGTTCTTGAGTGGCAGTTGTTACCCGTGGTCTACCCTGTCCTGGTCTTCGGACATTCATACCTGTCTCCCTGAATCGCTGCAACCTTCTGGACACACTTGTATGGGAAACTCCGAACCTTTCTGCAATTCTTGTGTATGTCCACCCTTCTTCTCGCAAAACTACCCCTTGGGCACATTCCTCTTGGGTCAAATTGCGTGTTTCGCGTTGCATAGCAATCGAGTGTAGAAAATCAAACGAAAGAAAAACTATCGATCACTAGAAATCGATCGAGAACAACTGATTTTAGAATGGAGCCAATACATGCAAAATCTGATAATATCATCTTTTTTTATTCCTTCTGGGAAAAAACATCTGTATTGAAGAAAACCGTTGAAAGTGGATAACATATGCATGCATAATTCTGATAAAAATAATTATCATTGAGAACACCTTCAGTTGTAGAATAAATTTGAGATTTCCATAATTTGCGTTGATTTTTTTGCGCAGTGTATTGCTTATATAGAATACTGCATTACTTCCTCATTATATATACCGGGTGGCCCACCTCAGACGCGGCGCTCATTTTGAGGGAATAGATAAAGATATTTTAACGTTTTCTTCGCTTGATTAAAACATCTGACTGATGATAGTTATTTAATCAACAAGGTTATTAATGAAAGCGATTAATGATTGAGATCATTAATCGCTCAATCAATAAACGAGTTGATTACAAGATTTTTTCGTCGACCACATTTCGAATTTAATGTGAATTCTTGATTGCAAAAATTTTCAATCGATACCTAGTCAAATTTGACAACTTATAAATTCTCTATGTTCATACCGGAATGTTGATATTTATGCGGCCGATCGAACAATTCGAGAAGTCCATAGAGAACATATTCGAGTTGTGACATTTTGAATAAATCACATTGATATCGTTCCCTATAATATCTGAAAGAATGTGTGTAGCTGGTGGAAGTTGTAGTACATATACATATATTGATTACTCTCTAACCATCATAATTTTTTTGCAACCTCCACAATTCAGCTCTACTCAATTCACCCGCTATGTACTACGAAAAATCAATGCGACATACTAATGAAATAATTATTTGGGAAGCTCCTGAATACTTCTATGTTCGATTAGCCATGACAATAATGCATTAATAGGAAATTAACCAATAAAATGATTCATTAACAGCTAATTTCGTGTACGTTAAACAGTGCTATTATTAAGAGGTCGGCGGAAAAAATTATTTATTTACACTTTACACTTATAACTCACAAATTAACTATGTCGCTACTATTTATTTCCACTCGTATTCATTTCCCCTAGTCTGTTGCTTGCACTATGAACTATAACTGTCTTCCCTACCTGCTCTTTCGCTGGGCTTATATAGACGCATGAAACTTTCCCGTGCCATTCGCGATTGTTCCAGAAGCACAGATTACAGAGTAGAGTCAGATTACAGAGTAGAGTGTCCAGAAGGAAGCGACCGCTCATCTGGTTCTCGAAAGGTCCGACCGCAAGGGGACACTGTCCCCTCCTTAAGCCTGTTCTGTCCCAGAACAGAATTAGTGAATTCCTCCGAGGACCGTGGCGAAACCTGCACTCATCACCATTCCTACAGTAGCCTTTCTGATGGAAGTAGCACTCCACAGTTTTTCTAGGCTCCTTGTTTTGCTTCGGGTTGAAATTGCATACTAGGATCCGTATACCAGTCTCCTGAAATACCACCTCCAGCATGATTCGCACAACCCGCCAATTCAGCTGGTCCAATCCACAACCGAGCTTGGGAACAGCTAATTTCCTAACTTCAAAGCGTTGAAGGTCTTCTTTCAAGCTATGTGGTGCCGTCCATAGATTCTGATAGGTTGGCTTCTGATGAGAATGTTGCTTGGTGAATAGGTAATAAATGTAGGAACCTTCAGCCTTCAATTTCAAAGCTTGGCCGATTCTTGGCTGCTGTCGCAATAGTTCTTCCTGACGTCCAAATTTATTTCTTAATACTCTCGCTATTCCTTTACTAAGGAGCGAAGGTACTTCGCTACACAATGAGCGAGAGAATATTCCTCAGACACAGAAAAGAGGTCTTGATGTACTTCCTGTGTAACGCCGAACCGTGCAACGCGTGTATCACCATAGCAATCCATAAACTTCTGGTAATCGATGCTACCTTGCATCGGAGCTTCCACAAGACGTACTTCTTCTTCATCCTGCGCGTACGGGCTAATCGGTTGAAATGGACGACCTTTGGCTTTCCTCTGGGAAGCTTCCTTATCCGGTAAACTACATCATTTATCCTCTTGATTACTTCATACGGTCCTTCTCACTGTCTCTGCAGCTTTGGTGAAAAACCTTTCCTCCTTTGTGGATTATGTAGCCACACCTGATCTCCAGCGGTGAATTCACCTTCGATAGCTTTGATGTCGTAGCGCATTTTCATTCGGTCACTTGCTTGCTGCATCTGATTGCGCACCTTGTCATGAATGTATTCCAGCTTGTTCCTTAATTTACTAACATAGTCTTTCCCAGCTACGTCTTCTCCAGGCTAACATCCAAACTCTAAGTCGCAAGGCAGCCTTATTTCTCAGCCGAACATTATACTGGATGGAGTTTCCTTGGTAGATTCTTGAACCGAAGATCTATATGCCATGGTGCATGAATAGATGTAAATATTCATCCCAATCCAGCTGGTGATCAGAAACTACTTTGGCTAGATGTTTTCCCATGGTCCGATTCATTCGTTCGACCATGCCGTCTGATTGTGGATGAAGAGGTGTAGTCCTTGTTTTGTGAATCCCCAATTTGTTGCATACTTCTTGAAATAACTTCGACTCAAAATTTCGGCCTTGATCACAATGAAGCTCCAGAGGTATTCCAAATCTGCAGAAGAATTCTCTGACCAATTTATCAGCAACCGTACTTGCCTCTTGATTAGGAATACCGTAGGCTTCCACCCATTCTGTGAAATAGTCCATCGCTACCAAAATGTACTTGTTTCCATGGTCTGTTTCGGAAAAGTGACCAGCGATGTCGATACCTACTCGTTCCATGGGGGATCCAACGTTATATATGTATATTGCTTCATTGGTACTTTTCCTTTACCATAAGGTCCGTTAGCAGCAGCACAAACTTTGCATCTTCTACACCAATCTTAAACTTCCTTCTTACGCTTTAGCCATCAAAATCGCTGCCTGACTTTTTCCAACGTCTTAGTTATCCCGAAATGTCCACCTAAAGTTCCATTATGTAATCTGGTCGGAATGTCTGTAACACGGCTCTTCGGCACAATCAACTGAAGCCTCTGCTCAGTTCCATCTCCATTTTCCCAACAACGTTTCAGAAGACCTCCATCAATCTTCCACGTTTCCCATTGTGCCCAATACGACTTTACATTCTGGCTCAGTCTGGATACTTCTACCCAAGTAGGTCGTATACCGCTCTTCTTCCAACTCAGGATTACTTTCGTTATCTTACTCCTGTGCTCTTTGAATTTCTTCTGGTAGCCAGTCGTCTTCGATTACGGTGCTGAAGGGCTTTTTTTCCATTGACATAAAAATTTCTTTATCCTCTCTCCATCTTGAAATTGAATTTGAAAAAAAGAACGGAACAGAAAAGGAAAAGTGAATAATAAAGCTTTCATCATAACTTATTCGAAGACTTGATGATGACAAAAAATAAATAATCATAAGGTCACTTATCTACACTTTTCTACACTCGATTTGATTTACACCAGTGTAGAGGAAGTGTAGTTTATCTACACATAGTCGAAAGGAGGTGTAGAATAGAATAGAATAGAATAAACTTTATTGATCCCGTTAGACAATACAGTATAGGACAAGTCAATAATGTATGTGAGGTGTAGATAAACTACACCTCCTCTACACTGGTCTTAATTCAATCAGCAAACGAAAACTAAAATCGAGTGTAGCAAAGTGCTACACTTTTGATGCAAACGATGAAAGGACCTATAGGCACATAACTAGTTCCCCAATTGCACTGTGGGGAATATCATCTCTGCGTCAAAAATCTTTTGCTGATCCTGGTGAACCACCACCCTCGTCGTTAGAAATGCATGCCTTCAGTACTGAAATTAATAATAGCCAAATCTTGGAGGGTCTTTCGACCAGGTCCAGTCTTCCAAGTGATGATGCATCTGTTCTTCAGGTGTTCGCGAGGAATGCTACAGGACGCTCATTTGGGGAATCATCCCCCATAGATATACCAGTAGTTATTCAGTATAAAATAAAATAAAACGAGAAAGAAATTAAAAAAACTTCTGTCACTTTGTTGACAATTTGTCTTTCTTAAAATTGTGAAATTGTTTCAGAGTGGATTCTGCCGTGGCGTTCAAACCTGCACACGTAAGTTGAAGAATGTAATTGCAACCATTAAATGACACACATGGTTCAAAGACCTTTATAGGGACTGACGCTGACGGTGGAATTTACGGGGCAAGTAAAAAACTGGAATAGCGAAACGGAAGGCTCTTTTTCAGAGAAACCACCGTAGCCTTCTACAATTCTTCGTTTTTGTGTTATTAGTGAAAATTGAGATTTTGACGATTTCGAAAAGTTCTCATAATAACTTTTTTGTCTTTGAAGTTGCACATCTCGCAATATTGATTAATTGTCGAAATACTTTTTTATTGACATGAACATGGAGAAGTTTCATGATTTTTATGTACAGGGTGGGCAAAATTCGTTGTTTACAGAGTGGATCTCGAGAACTGTAAGAGCTAGAAGAAAACTGATGACACATTTCCTAGCTCTTTTTCAGAGAAACAGAGTATGGTGAAAACCGTAGCCTCCTTCAATTCTTCGTTTTTGAGTTATCAGCAGAAAAATGAGATATTGACGATTTCGATAAGTTCTCATAACTTTTTGTCTTTGAAGTTACAGATCTGAAAATTGAACCTTCTACAGGTACTCTTTTACGTAGAATCTACTGACGAGCTCAAAATATTTTTTAATTTCGAATCATACAGCACATGTATATCCATTGAATGTCCATTGGACGTACAAAATGGACATGACGGACATCCATTGTACCTACGTCCAGTTATGTACAATGATTGTTCCAGAAAACGTCCGAACCTCACCGGATTTAACATCCGATGGACGTACATACAGGATGTACATTGGACGTACATACAGGTACGTACTTGCTTCAATGAAAACTTTTATTGAATTTGTTATTTTTGAATTGGAAAAAAACTTTTGTCAGTAGATTCTACGTATAAAAGTGCCTAAGAAGGTTCAAGTTTCAGCTCTGTTATTTCAAAGACAAAAAATTTATGAGGACTTTTCGAAATCGTCAATATTTTGCCATGTGAAAGCTGAATTAATGCTGATAGAAGGTATATTATACCTTCACACTCCTGAAGATGCAATTGTGATAGCGAAACACGGTAGTGATTTAATAACTCGCTCTGGTTGAAACCATGTAACTTAATTTCCTAGTTTCTTCTTCAATCTAACACAAATATAAGTAATTTTAATTTCGTATGTTCTCAAGAAGAAGACTTAGTGGAATTCCCTAGGCCCCAAGGATACCCTGGGCCTCAAGGGAACCCTGGGCCCCGAGGGAACCCTGGGCCTCAAGGGCCCCAAGGTCCCCCAGGTCTGAATGGAGCAAACGGCATTGGGAGTCCAGGTTTACCAGGAAACAACGGTACAAAGGGTGAGTTCTCCACATTATGTTTTTTTTTCGGATCCAATAAAATTACTTGCAAATGTTAGATGACAGCATTGCGGAAAAATATGAATGACTTATTTTGGGTTTTACACTTCTGATGTCAATGAAAATGATTATACACTGCGTATTTTTCTGTTTCTCGGAATGAACCTCTTTCTCAACAATGTTTTTTTTTAAGGGGAGCCTGGACCGATTGGACCCATGGGATATCCTGGAATAAAGGGAGCTAAAGGCGACCGAGGATATGTAGGTGAGAGATTCTCCCGTCTCTGTAATATTTATGGGAAAGTTTCGCCTTTTTAGTCATCAGCTCAGTATTATATAAGTATTTAGTGTCCGGAAGAGAGCTGTGACACATAAGCGTTGTGCTTAGTTCTCGTGAAAGCACTTGATGTCTTTTTTGTGCTCTCTAGCACTTTTTTAAACGGACGAATACATCGAGAAATCGCAATTTCGTCCCAAAAATCAAAGATTTTGCTTAAACAGGGTGTTCCTTAAAGGCATATGATAATATAAGGGGGTGATTCTTTGACTCATTATTTTAAGAAAAAAATTCCTATGAACGTAGGTTCTATAAATATCTTAACTTTTGAGAAACAGGATGATGATCCATACAGCACATGTATATCCATTGAATGTCCATTGGACTTACAAAATGGACATGACGGACATCCATTTTCCAGTTATGTACAATGTTTGGTCCAGAAAACGTCCGACCCTCACTGGATTTAACATCCTATGGACGTACATATAGGATGTACAATGGATGTACAGACAGGATGTACATTGGACGTACATACAGGATGTACATTGGACGTACATACAGGATGTACATTGGACGTACATACAGGATATACATACATTGGACGTACATACAAGATATACAATGGACGTACATACAGGATGTCCAGTGGATGTACATATAGGATGTACATTGGACGTACATACAGGATGTACAATGGACGAACATACAGGTACGTCCACTGTACATCCGAACCTCACTGGATTTAACATCCTATGGACATACCTGTATGTTCGTCCATTGTACATCCTGTATGTACGTCCATAGGATGTTAAATCCAGTGAGGTTCGGACATTTTCTGGACCATTCATTGTACATAAGTGGACGTTATTTGGGAGTCTCAAATGCCCATTTTATTGGGGTTAGCATTTTTTAAGTTTGATTCGAAAAAGGTATTTTAAAATCCCACCTATCAATACATATATTTATTGATAATTATAAGGAAATTGGGATTATTGAAAAATGAAATGCCTGGAAATGTTCCACATCTTTATGTGAAAAATTAAAATAAAATAAATAACAAGTAAGTATAATTTGAACATTGGACTACTGCCGCTAAGCAAAAAAAAACTAAACTAAAAAAAACTGAATATCAAAGAAGCAGATATATAGGTATATATACACTGAACAGGAAACACTGCTTATGATATATTTTCTATCGTTGGCTCCTCGAACCCATTTAGAAATAGCCTCTTCTATCTCCTTCCTGTCCCCTTTACTGGAGTGTATGGCCGTTTCTGTAAATTTATTTCATTGAAATTTTGCTGTTGTCATATTATATATCAGTACATCACCATACTATAATTATAATAGAATGGTGATAATATCTATTGAAAATTGAATTTCTGGATGTTTTCTCGTAATTCCGTTTCATATTCTTATATTGTTGTCCCCCTACCAAATAATAGATATTCATGGTTGTGAAAAGACAAAAATATATTTTTTACGATAGTATATGAATATAATTATAACTAATGAAATCATCAAATTAACATGAAACAGAGATGAACATTCGTGGTTCGTATAAGCATTCAGCATTCAATTCCTTCAACATTTCTACCCATTAGATAACCATTACCCATTAGATTATATTTTTCTATCTACACGTAAATTTGCCACTTCCCTCAAGAATAAAAATTTCGACTCACCTCGTTACTATCAAATATATGCACCACACACTGGAACTAGAACTAGACACTATACCTCAAATGTAGTTCAACAAGCTTAAAGCCAAAATATTCACAAATTTACAAAATCTGTAGAGTCCACTTCAAAATCCACTGTTTACAGATTAATGAGTTTCACTTAGAAAATGTTCTGTTCTGATTCAATATTTCGCTGTGTGTCACTCAAATGAAACTCAAAAAATAAATGTTTCGGTCTTTGGGACGAAAGTTCCAGAGTAAAAAAAGGAATAATAATGAGAGGGCGAAACATCTGGGTTTCAACACAGTCAGTATGTACCTACTCTCAATAAGAGCCGAGACCGACATGGCAGCAATACAAGGGTATATCCTTGCATACACATTCCTGTTATTTCCAACATCCCTTATTTAAAGTACAATGGACATCCATAAAACGTCCATTTTTGAACGTACAGTGAATGTCCAGAAATGTACATCCTACGAATGTTGAGAAATGAATAATTATAGATACTAGAAAATGGTACATCCAGTTGTCGTACAGAAAAGTACAATTTCTGGAAGTACATATTTATATCCAGATCCGAACATCCAAAAGATGTACATTCATGGATAATTCACGTTGATCCAAAATTGTACGTTGAATGGACGTACACTAACGTACCAATTCCTGATAGTACAATTAAGATCCAGATTTGTATATCCAGGGATGTCCAATAAGGGATGTATATGGATGTATGTCGAACATCCCTTATTTAAAGTACGATGGACATCCATAAAACGTCCATTTTTGAACGTACAGTGAATGTCCAGAAATGTACATCCTACGAATGTTGAGAAATGTATAATTATAGATACTAGAAAATGATACATCCAGTTGTCGTACAGAAAAGTACAATTTCTGGAAGTACATATTTATATCCAGATCCGAACATCCAAAAGATGTACATTCATGGATAATTCACGTTGATCCAAAATTGTACGTTGAATGGACGTACACTAACGTACCAATTCCTGATAGTACAATTAAGATCCAGATTTGTATATCCAGGGATGTCCAATAAGGGACGTATATGGATGTATGTCGAACATCCCTTATTTAAAGTACGATGGACATCCATAAAACGTCCATTTTTGAACGTACAGTGAATGTCCAGAAATGTACATCCTACGAATGTTGAGAAATGAATAATTATAGATACTAGAAAATGATACATCCAGTTGTCGCACAGAAAAGTACAATTTCTGGAAGTACATATTTGTATCTAGATCCGAACATCCCAAAGATGTACATTCATGGATAATTGACGCTGATCCAAAATTGTACGTTGAATGGACGTAAACTAACGTATAATTTCTGATTGTACAATTAAGATCCAGATTTGTATATCCAGAGGATGTCCAATAAGGGACGTATATGGATGTTTGTCCAACATCGCTTATTTAAAGTACAATGGACATCCATAAAACGTCTATTTTTGAACGTACAGTGAATGTCCAGAAATGTACATCCTACGAATGTTGAGAAATGAATAATTATAGATACTAGAAAATGGTACATCCAGTTGTCGCACAGAAAAGTACAATTTCTGGAAGTACATATTTGTATCCAGATCCGAACATCCAAAAGATGTACATTCATGGATAATTGACGCTGATCCAAAATTGTACGTTGAATGGACGTACACTAACGTACAATTTCTGATTGTACAATTAAGATCCAGATTTGTATATCCAGAGGATGTCCAATAAGGGACGTATATGGATGTTTGTCCAACATCCCTTATTTAAAGTACAATGTACATCCATAAAACGTCCATTTATGAACGTACAGTAAATGTCCAGAAATGTACATCCATTGGACTTCCATATAAGGTCCGTGGACGTTTGTACTTCATTTGGATATAAAATGGACGTCATGTGCTGTATGGATGAAACTTGAAAAAAGAAGTTGTTATATAATAACTGAAATAATATTGTAGACATCTTCGTATGGAATTTGGTAGGTACTAAAACATGTCATTTATGCATCAAGATCTATGCATTTTGTGATGTACACCTTTTCACAGCCCATGCTATACTGTTTTGCATCTTATATTTCTGGAGATATAAACTGTTTGGCAAGTTTACTTTCACCAACCTCAAGATGCTATTGTGATAGCAAAACACGTGTCATGTAGTGAAAATCATAAAATATGTTTTCAGTTCAATAATGGATTTTTATCAAGTATATCGGCCACATCAATTATTCAATGTTTGAAAAAACGTCATTTCTGAAATGGAGACGGCTATTCAAAGAATTCCCAGAGAGGCTGAAACATCTAAACATGAACTGTAGATCGGTTTCGGTATTATTGTCCCTCATTAGTACAGTGCAGTGTTACACATCTCCCTGGCACTTGACGGCGGAGTACTATATGCTCCAGGTCAAAACGTCATTTATTCAGGATAACTTGCTTTTTGCCTTCAAAAATTATCATTAGTTACTGAAAAGGAAAGTTTTTGTACATCAAAAAGTGTACCTTGATGGATAGAAGACATGTAGTAAATTTTATAAAGATGTCTTCAATATTATCTCTCTCACAATGTTTTTTTTTATGCACTAAAGGGGAGCCTGGACCAATTGGCTTCCCAGGATATCCTGGAATGAAGGGAGATAAAGGCAACCGAGGACCCCAAGGATATGAAGGACCGAAAGGTGAGAGATTTTCACGTCTCTGTAATAGTTATGGAAAAGTTTCTCCTTCTTAATTATCAGCTTAGTATTATATAAGTATTAAGTGTCCGGAAGAGAGCTGTGCCACATAAGCGTTGTGCTTAGTTCTCGTGAAAGCACTTGATGTCTTTTTTGTGCTCTCTAGCACTTTTTTAAATGGACGAATACATCGAGAAATCGCAATTTCGTCCCAAAAATCAAAGATTTTGCTTAAACAGGGTGTTCCTTGAAGGCATATGATAATATAAGGGGGTGATTCTTTGACTCATTATTTTAAGAAAAAAATTCCTATGAACGTAGAGGTCCTATAAATATCTTAACCTTTGAGAAACAGGATGATGAAACTTGGAAAAAAAAGTTGTTATATAATAACTGAAATAATATTGTAGACATCTTCGTATAAAATTTGGTAGGTACTAAAACATGTCATTTATGCGTCAAGATCGATGCATTTTGTGATGTACACATTTTCACAGCCCATGCTATCCTTACGGGTTTTGCATTTTATATTTCTAGGGATATAAACTGTTTGGCAAGTTTACTTTCACCCACCTCAAGATGCTATTGTGATAGCGAAACACTATCGTGTCATGTTTTTGAAAATCATAAAATATGTTTCCAGTTCAATAATGGATTTTTATCAAGTATATCGGCCACATCCAATTATTCAATGTTTGTAAAAACGTCATTTCTGTAATGGAGACGACAATTCAAAGAATTCCCAGAGAGGCTGAAACATCTAAACATAAAACCAATTTATGAACATCTAATATCATTGGAATAACTTTTTTTTTATACAATGGATACAATTAATAAATTATAAATGTAATTGGCAGGAAGACTTCGGTCGATAGCCATTTGATGATTTTTTATTATCAATAATGTTAATTTCTCTCTTTCTCTCTAAACATAAACTGTAGATCGGTTTCGGTATTATTGTGCCTCATTAGTACAGTGCAGTGTTACATATCTCCCTGGCACTTGACGGCGGAGTACTATATGCTCCAGGTCAAAACGTCATTTATTCAGGGTAACTAGGTTTTTGTTTTTCAAAAATTATCAATAGTTACTGAAAAGGAGTAGTTTTTGTACATCCAAAACTGTACCTTGATGGATAGAAGACATGTAGTAAATTTTATAAAGATGTCTTCAATATTATCTCTCTCACAATGTTTTTTTTATGCAATAAAGGGGAGCCTGGACCAATTGGCTTCCAAGGATTTCCTGGAATAGACGGAGCTAAAGGCGACCAAGGACCCGAAGGATTTTTAGGACCGAAAGGTGAGTGATTTTCACGTCTCTGTAATAGTTATGGAAAAGTTTCTCCTCCTTAATTATCAGGTTAGTATTATATAAGTATTTAGTGTCCGGAAGAGAGCTGTGCCACATAAGCGTTGTGCTTAGTTCTCGTGAAAGCACTCGATGTTTTTTCTGTGCTCCCTATCAGCTCATACTGACTGTTCGTAAAATAGTGTTTTAGAGTATACAAAGTCCAGCTGTGAATTCTTTTGAAATTACATGAAAATGCAATGAAAATAAATATTATCACCGAAGGAATAAAAACAGGACCGCATTTCGAAAAAATGACATAAAACGTGATTTCGTCCGGTTTCTATCCCCTTGTGACAAGTGTGCCATACAAAGTGAAAATTGAATTCCTTAGAATAAATTATGTAGTTTTTCATGGCAATAACGAAAATTCTGTAGGGGATGTAAAAAATTCAGATTTTGGGGCTTGAATGAAAAATCATGATATTCTCAGTACTGCCCTGAAAATATTGATATTTCATGAACCCACAAAATTTAATCGAAATCGGACCATGCATTCCAGAGTTATGGCTATCGCAAATTCCGGCCAATGTTCATGAATAGATCCATTTGTAAGAGAATATCATAACAAACCAATTCTAGCAAAGATTATAACTGATTCAAAAAACTTTGCACCACAGAAACGAACACCATCTGCAGTTGAACATAAGAAGTATAATGAAGAATATGGATGAATTGGTTTTGTTTTTGAATGGGGTTGCGCTGGAGTTTCAGATTATTGTTCTATCTGAAACATATCTCGTACATGACTTGCACGTACAGAAGATTGATGGTTTTACCACATTATATAATGAAGGCGTATTAAGCAGGAATGATGGGGGTCCTAGTATATATCAAAGATGGCATCCATTTCACCCATGAAGTGAGAAACCTAGGAGATCTTAAGTTATTAGAAGTCTCTACGGAGGTTGAATCACAACAAATAACCCTTTCAGCTATATACAGATCTCCAAGTTCATGTCCAAAAAAGTTCAACGTAGACCTACAAGAGTATATACAAACTGTAAAAGGAAGTAGCATGCATATAATAACGGGAGATATAAACATAGATTTATTGTCTGATTCGGATGTCAACGAGGAATATAAGAACATCTTGAGCGCGTTTGGTTATGAATCATACATCAATGAGGTCACTCGACCACAGAGTCAAACTTGCATTGATCACTTTCACGTAAGAACAAAGGTTCATAGGAAAATACAGTCGTATATTTTCCATTGTTCCATTACGGACCACTATCCAATAGCTTTGACAGTGGATTTGAGTCGGAAGTCGGCAGATATGTCTAGAGTGGATGATGGTTGCAGACAATATATTGATTATCCAGCACTTAGGACCGCATTGAGAATGGAAAAATGGGAAGAATTCTATTGTTCACAAAATATAGATGCTATGACTGATGAGTTCATTGAGAAAATTAACAAACATATAGCCGAAAATACAAGAAACGTAAGGTTGAACAAATATAACATTAAAAGTAAAAAATGGATTACTAACGGACTTCTCACATCAATAAACGAAAAACAACGATTATATAGAGCCGTACAGATGGATCCCAGCAATTCACTTTTGAGGATGGAATATGTGAAATATAAAAATAAATTAACTAAACTAATAAATGTCGCGAAAAGAACATTTGCACAAAAATTGATAAGAGATAACGTCAACCAGTCCAAGGCTCTTTGGGATTGCGTGGATTATATATGTAAACGGTCCAGGCCTGAAACAAAAATTGACAAAATTAGATCGATGGATGGTACATTATTGGAATCCAAAGGAGAAATTTCGGACAACTTCAATAATTACATATTATAGCTCACTAGGCCAAGAATACGCAAAAAAAATCAAAATCCCTGAAAACTATAAAGATAATGATAAGACTGTGCAGAACTCCATGTGCTTAATGCTTGCGGACATCGAAGAAGTGCATAAGACAATAATGCAAGTAAAACAAAAAAAAATCCTCTGGCCATGATAACATAAGATCGGAAACTTTAAAGAACATATATCTGATGAGGTAAAAATCCCTCTGGCCCACTTGATAAACTGTTGTTTTAGTGAGGGGTACTTTCCGAAGAGGCTAAAAATTGGTATTGTGAAACCTCTGTTCAAGGGCGGAAATAAACTGGAAATGAAGAACTATAGCACTATATATTTTTGGGGGAATAGTCGACATGTGAAAATGGTTTTTTACATCCAGAAGATGGTCGTTAGGGTTCTTTTTGGCCTGAGGTACCGGGAATCCTGCCGTGGCGTATTCAGGAAGAATAACATTCTCACACTTTCTGGCATCTACATCTATAGATGTCTGCAGTTCCTGTTCCAAAATAGGAACCTTTTCGACAAATTTAGGAAAAGTGATTCATACAGGACCCGAAACCAATTTTTTCTGTACCCTCTACATACGTTGTCCCTGACGGAAAGAAATTGTACATATATGTGCCTAAAACTATATAACAAACTACCATCCAAAATACGTCGAATTGATAACTTCAAATGTTTTCGAAAAGAGGTCTACAGCCTATTGTTACGACTAGAGCCATACACTGTTAGTGAATTCCTGGAGAGTAACAGTGAATGTTGATCTTCTCTGTTTTTGTTTATTTTTTTCCTGTATGACGTTTCCCATCTTCATTGTTTTGTTAACAATTATTATTGGTGAATAAAGATATTCTATTCTATTCTATTCTATAGACCAATATCTCTAATATCAAACATTGCAAAAATCATAAAAAAAATATTGAATAAGAGAATGACAGATTTCTGTCTCAAATATAAGATTATTTCACAGCGTCAATATGGATTCATGGAGAAAAAATCAACGGAAGGTGCGCTCTATCACTTGACATCTCACATCTACAGTTCTCTAGACAAGTGTAAACCATCCTTATGCGTCTTCGTTGACCTCTCTAAGGCTTTCGACACTGTCGATCATAAGAAACTACTAAAGAAGTTGGACAACTATGGTTTCAGACGGAAAGTATATGATTTACTTAGAAGTTATCTGACTGATCGAGAGCAGAGGGTGGATATCGGTGATGAGCTGAGTGGACCCAGGTATGTGAGCTATGGAGTACCACAGGGTACTGTACTTGGGCCACTGTTATTTATACAATATATATTAACAGCTTATTGAATCTCGGAATCAAAGGGAAAATTCTTAGTTTTGCGGACGATATTGCACTACTCTGTGAGTCCGACTCGTGGGAAACTTTGAAATCAGAAACCGGAGCTGACCTTACAATTCTAGAGGATTGGTTCAGTTACAACACGCTCACCCTCAACCTAAAAAAAACAAAATACTTACCCTTTTGCTCATACTCCAGTGAACTGCCATCCATAGGGTGTTTGTCGGCCGGAACTGACTCTCGCATCTTGGAAGCAGAATCGGTCAAGTATTTGGGTGTGATCATTGAGCAACATATGAGGTGGGACCTACAAATAAAAAATATAGTGAATAAATTGAGAGGTGTGCCGTATAAAATAAAATATTTAAAGGAATACCTAGATTTGAAACACCTTAAACTGCTCTACTTTGCGTTGGTCCAATCGCAGCTGACATATGGAATTGTGGGTTGAGGGGGTGTTAGTGATACTCACCTGGAGGAATTGAGTGTTATTCAAAGATGGATTCTACGGGTAATCTATAGTAAACCGCTCACCTTCTCTAACGCTAGGTTTCACGGGGATTCCGGAATACTCGATGTGAGACAACTATTCTCCTTGAATATGCTGGTGAATATTAAAAAGTCCAGAATCGATTTTGAGCCCATTATACACTGTCACAATACCCGAACTAAGATAGTTTTCTTGAGCGTACCTAGGTGTGCAAAAACTATAGGACAGCGTCACTGTGACTATCTTGCGCCGAAACTCTTTAATCAGCTTCCTGCTAACATCTTACGGATAAACAATGTCAATATGTTCAGAAAGAGGTGTGAAAAATGGATTATATCCTATGGAAGGCAGAGACTACACGACTTCATTAACCACAGGTGGGGGTGTGGATTAAAAAAAAGTTATATATATAATACGAAAAAACATGAAAAAAACGATTACATAAATAAACGAAAAAAAATACGGTATTCAGTTCAAAGTATAATAGTAGTATAAGTATTTTTTGGATAAATTGCGTGAACCATTTGTTCACTCATCATCAGGGGCGAATTTTCTACAACATCACGTACAAGCGAAGGCTTCCTGAGCCGGAGCTTCTGTGATATCATCTATTTGTTCATGCATTTTGCTCTATTTTCATTTATATTGTGAATAATTTATGGTGAATAAATATTATTATTATATTATATTACCCCGTATCTCCGAAACTAATAGCAACAAAACAAGCAAGTTTTCTGAAAAGGCCTGGATGACCTGCATTCACCATTGGGCTATGGCCAACGACTCATGAAACACCCTGTATAATAACTGAAATAATATTGTAGACATCTTCGTATAAAATTTGGTAGGTACTAAAACATGTCATTTATGCATCAAGATGGATGCATTTTGTGATGTACACATTTTCACAGCCAATGCTATCCTTACGAGTTTTGCATCTTATATTTCTGGAGATATAAACTGTTTGGCAAGTTTACTTTCACCCACCTCAAGATGCTATTGTGATAGCAAAACACGTGTCATGTAGTGAAAATCATAATATATGTTTTCAATTCAATAATGGATTTTTATCAAGTATCGGCCACATCAATTATTCAATGTTTGAAAAAACGTCATTTCTGAAATGGAGACGGCTATTCAAAGAATTCCCAGAGAGGCTGAAACATCTAAACATGAACTGTAGATCGGTTTCGGTATTATTGTCCCTTATTAGTACAGTGCAGTGTTACACATCTCCCTGGCACTTGACGGCGGAGTACTATATGCTCCAGGTCAAAACGTCATTTATTCAGGATAACTTGGTTTTTGCCTTCAAAAATTATCAATAGTTACTGAAAAGGAAAGTTTTTGTACATCAAAAAGTGTACCTTGATGGATAGAAGACATGTAGTAAATTTTATAAAGATGTCTTCAATATTGTCTCTCTCACAATGTTTTTTTTATGCACTGAAGGGGAGCCTGGACCATTTGGCTTCCCAGGATATCCTGGAATGAAGGGAGATAAAGGCAACCGAGGACCCCAAGGATATGAAGGACCGAAAGGTGAGAGATTTTCACGTCTCTGTAATATTTATGGGAAAGTTTCGCCTTTTTAGTCATCAGCTCAGTATTATATAAGTATTTAGTGTCCGGAAGAGAGCTGTGCCACATAAGCGTTGTGCTTAGTTCTCGTGAAAGCACTTGATGTCTTTTTTGTGCTCTCTAGCACTTTTTTAAACGGACGAATACATCGAGAAATCGCAATTTCGTCCTAAAAATCAAAGATTTTGCTTAAACAGGGTGTTCCTTAAAGGCATATAATATAAGGAGGTGATTCCTTTGAATCATCATTTTAAGAAAAAAATTCATATGAACGTATGTCCTATAAATATCTTAACTTTCGAGAAACAGGATGATAAAATTTGGAAAAAAAAGTTGTTATATAGTAACTGAAATAATATTGTAGACATCTTCGTACAAAATTTGGTAGGTACATAGTATTTGTCATTTATGCATCAAGATCGATGCATTTTGTGATGTACACATTTTCACAGCCCATGCTATCCTTACGGGTTTTCCATCTTATATTTATGGAGATATAAACTGTTTGGCAAGTTTACTTTCACCCACCTCAAGATGCTTTTGTGATAGCGAAACACTATCTTGTCATGTTTTTGAAAATCATAAAATATTATATGTTTTCAGTTCAATAATGGATTTTTATCAAGTATATCGGCCACATCAATTATTCAATGTTTGTAAAAACGTCATTTCTGAAATGGAGACGACAATTCAAAGAATTGTCGTTCCATTAATGCAAGCGTAGGAATTCCCAGAGAGGCTGAAACATCTAAACATAAACTGTAGATCGGTTTCGATATTATTGTCCCTCATTAGTACAGTGCAGTGTTACACATCTCCCTGGCACTTGACGGAGGAGTACTATATGCTCCAGGTCAAAACGTCATTTATTCAAGATAACTTGGTTTTTGTCTTCAAAAATTATCAATAGTTAGTGAAAAGAGAAGTTTTTGTACATCAAAAAGTGTACCTTGAAGGATAGAAAACATGTAGTAAATTTTATAATGATGTCTTCAATATTATCTCTCTCACAATGTTTTTTCACGCACTATAGGGGAGCGTGGACTAGATGGCGTCCCAGGATATCCTGGAATAAAGGGAGCTAAAGGCGACCGAGGACCCGAAGGATCTGTAGGTGAGAGATTTTCACGTCTCTGTAATATTTATGGGAAAGTTTGGCCTTTTTAGTCATCAGCTCAGTATTATATAAGTATTTAGTGTTCGGAAGAGAGCTGTGCCACATAAGCGTTGTGCTTAGTTCTCGTGAATAATAATAATAATAATAATAATAATAATAATGTCTGGCCTGCCTGGCAGCCATCTGGTAGATGGCCTGCGCAGGATATTCAGCCAGTGCTCACCCAAGCGGGGTTAGTTAGAAAGCGCATGAAGTGGACAACGTCCATGAATGAAACTATTGTGCGCATATATAACTCCATCACGGGACTAGGGCAGAACACGAACAACTATAGAAAAAGGCTCCATGAGGAATTCTGCAACGCCTACCCAAATCTCAATGTCACTGAACAACGAGTGGCAGACCAGTACCGCGTAATTCTGAGAAATGAACTAATACCTACGGCCCGAATCGACGCAATCAAACGAGAACTTCAGCGTCCGCCTACAATAGAGAATAACACCAACACCTCTGATGAAATTCACATGCCGGGGCAACAACAGGCAGAAGAAACTGATACTGAAAGTCCATCTTGCAACGCAAGTGAGCCTGAACACCAGGACGATAGGGAAGAGCTCCACCGACAAGTTGACTCTGACATGAGGAGATACTTTGCCGAACTGGAAGGAACAGATCCTCTTCATCGAGTAGCACCTCCACGACTCAATACATCCAAGAAACTGTCACTTATAATCGACATCTTGAATAAGGACGTTTTACCTGAATACCTACAGAACGGAAGTTCATTGGAATATCTGCATCTAGTTTTTCACTGTGCAGCGCTAACGACAGCGAAAACCATGGGGGCAAAAATTCGCCGAACGAACAACGATGGTCCAAAATTACACAAATTACACGCGCCAGCATGGCAGAAACGTCTTCAACACAAAACAGAAAGGCTAAGAAGAGACATTGGACGACTGACGGAGTACTTGAACGGGAATCGCGGAAGGAAGGTTGTGAAAGCTGCCAAAGAAATCATCGATAGAAACAGAACACATACCGAACGAGAGACGGAGAATGCTACAGCACACCATTGCCTTGACACTCTGAAGCAAAAATTAAGTCTGTATGCAGAACGCCTGAGGAGATATAAAAGCAATTATAGCCGGAAAAGAGACAATAATTCATTCGAAAAGTCGGAAGAATCTTTCTACCGGTCACTCACATCGTCGGATGGAGAAAATGGAAAGTTACCACCAAAGGAAGCCATTGAACAATTCTGGACCGAACAACTATCAACGAAACCTCAGTTCAATGGAAATACCGGATGGATTGAAGATGAAAAATCTGAAGCTATAAAATATGAGCCGATGCAGCATGACATGATCACAATTGAAGAAGTAAAATCAGCTATCAGAGGACTGCACAACTGGAAAGCACCTGGGCCTGATGGATTACAGAACTTCTGGATCAAGAAACTTTGGATCATGCATGACAAATTGACCTCCGCAATAAATGATGTCATTGAAAATCCTGAAAGAATGCCAGTATTCCTTACACATGGCACAACATACCTGTTACCTAAAGACCAAAGGAATACAGAAGACCCATCCAAGTACCGACCGATCACATGTCTTCCAACGATGTACGAATTAATCACATCGTGCATTTCGAACCGAATTTACAACCATTGCGAAAGGAATAACATCATCGCCATGCAACAGAAAGGATGCACCAAAGACAGCCGAGGGTGCAAAGAACAACTAATAATAGATTCAGTTATCTGCAATCAAGCGTTCTCCAAGCGAAGGAATCTTTACGCTGCGTACATAGACTACAAAAAAGCATTCGATTCTATACCTCACGAATGGCTCTTGACGATCTTGAAGATTTACAAGGTGGATCCAAATATTGTTAAGTTCCTTAAAAACGCCATGTCAACCTGGCGTACTAGTCTTCAAATGAAAGCAGCAGATTGCTCCATTACAACAGGACCTATTCCAATAAGACGCGGAATTTTCCAAGGAGACTCGCTGAGCCCTCTGTGGTTCTGCATGGCCCTGAATCCCTTGTCTCATAGATTGAATTCTACGGACTACGGATTCTCCATCAAGAGCGGCAGTAGAACTATGATGAAACTGAATCATCTCCTTTACATGGACGATTTAAAACTCTTCGCATCTACCAAAAAACAAATGCAACTGATGCTGAAAATGGTGGAAGGATTCTCGGAAGACATCAAAATGAAGTTTGGACTAGAAAAATGCCGACTGCTAAACATAACGAGAGGGAAAATGGAAAATGGTACGTTCAAACTCAAGGAAGGTGCAGAAATTGAAGCATTGAAGGAAGGAGACACATACAAGTATCTGGGCATAAAACAGGCAAGAAAAATCAATCAGACCCAGATGAAGAAAGAATTAACGGAGGAGTTTACCCGAAGATTGAGAAGGATAATGAGAACTGGTCTTAACAGCAAGAACCTGATAAAAGCGATTAACACCTACGCTTGCTCGGCGCTGAGCTATTCATTTGGTATTATCTCTTGGACGACCACCGATTTAGCAGCTTTACAGAGAAAAATACGGACGATGCTGACTAAACACAATAAACATCACCCCAAAAGCTCAATACAACGGACAGAGCTACCACGACATCTTGGGGGTAGAGGAATTGTTGATTTGTCCAACCGTATGTCCCAGGAAATTGAAGGACTTCGAAAATATTTCTTGAGCAAGGCAGCTTCGTCAGAACTCCATCGAGTAGTTTGTGTTGCTGATACTTCCACACCGTTAAAGCTACACCAGGATCACTTGGAAACCGTCGAACACTCTGCAGAAAGTAAAATGCAGAAACTGATTGGCAAACCTCTGCATAGGAGGCACCAGAATGAGGTCAACCATGATTACGTCGACATATCTGCGTCGAACTACTGGTTGACTTCCGGAAGGTTGTTTCCTGAGACAGAGGGCTTCATGCTCGCCATCCAGGATCAGGTGATTCCAACAAGAAATTACATGAAATACATCGCCAAGGATGCCTCAGTGGCGGACGATAGCTGTCGTTATGGCTGTGCGACACATGAAACTATCCAGCACATCACCGGGGGATGTCAGAAGTTCGCGGGCACGGAGTACAAAAATAGACATGATGCCGTTGCCAAGATTCTTCACCAAGAATTGGCACTGAAACACCAACTTCTGAGTTCGAAAAAGGTTCCTTATTACAATTACCATCCAGATGCTGTATTGGAAAATGAACATCACAAGCTCTACTGGGATCGCACGGTTCTTACAGACCGGAAAATAACCCACAATAGACCAGACCTCATATTGCTCAATAAGGATGAGGACAGAGCACTATTCATCGATGTGGCGATTCCAAATAATAACAATCTTCTAGATAGGCACACTGAAAAAATTTCGAAGTACAGAGATCTCGAGGAACAAACCAGGAGACAGTGGAAGCTGAAAGATATCAAGACCATCCCTATTGTCATATCATCTACAGGCCTGATACCGAAGAAACTGCTAGAGAACTTGAGGAAGCTTCAGTTGGACGAAAATATCTATAAAGTCATGCAGAAGGCGGTACTGCTGGGAACGGCGAGAACTGTACGCAAGTACATGGGAAATTCAGAGGAACACCGTCTGCTCCGACAGGAAGTGCGGGTGGAGCAGGAATCCAACCTACAGCAGGGAGGCGAGGAGCGACCCGGACCCGACCACCACCACGAGCCCGAAAACCTGGAAAGGGCTCCAACAGAGCTTAATCCTTTTGATATCTGAGATATCTGGGATAAGTGAATTTTCCTCTGGAGAGGAGTGTGAAAGCCGCAAGGCTAAAGTCATAATAATAAGACTTTATTTCCAACAGGTCAAACAACCCAATTACAGGAAAGTATACTAAAAATATTGAGAGCAATGAAAAAAAAAAAAAAAAAAACTTATTCTAATAATTGGTTAACATTACCAATCCCCTCCATAAATGCAGCCACTATAGAGCGGGGAGAGTCATTATATAAATCGCATTTGCCAGCTATGGAATTGAATAGGTTACACATGAAATTAATTGGTGATCTGAGACTGGCGTTTGTTCTACCCGCCCTACAGTAAAATACAGCATCACTCCTAGAGCCCAATCGGGGAACCAAAAAGGGAAGATGCTCAATCAAATCACTACAATCTATTAGGTTATTCACAATCTTATAAATAAACAATAGTGCTTTTACTTTGACCCTTTGTTCTATGGGCTCAGCTCCAAATCTACCAAGTAACATATCATTGCAACAACCTATATTTGGATAGACACCATCTTCTCTCCAAACTAGATACTTATAGAACTTTCTTTGTACTGATTCAATTCGTTTTTTATGACAACTATATATGGGTCTCCAAATGATGCTACAATATTCTAATTTGCTACGAATAAAACTATTAAATAAAATTATCAACGTGTTCGAGTTGTTGAAGCGCCTACCATTACGAATAATGTATCCATAAGTTTTACTGACAGAAGAAATAAGTTGGTTCAAGTGTGGTACAAATGAGCACTGACTGTCACACAGCACCCCCAAATCTCTGTACTCAGTTAAACGAGATAATTCATGTTTATCGACTCGATAATTATAAAGAATTTTATTACATTTTTTAGTGTAAGACATTACATGGCACTTGGAAACATTCAACGACAGCCTATTCCTTTCACACCATCTCAAGAGAGTATCGAGCGCCCTCTGCAATCTAACACAATCAGTAATAGAGAATATTCTGGTGAATAGCTTTAAATCATCAGCGAACATCAAAATCAAAATGTCAGTGTCATTTAGAATATCATTAATAAAGAGAAGAAACAGCAAAGGTCCCAAGTTAGAGCCCTGAGGAACACCAGATGTTGCACAGAACTCAAATGAGCGAGATTGCTCGATCTCTACAGAACATACTCTTTCACACAAATAAGATTCCATCAGAGAGGCCAACCTATCTCCAAATCCAAATATAAACCTCAAGTATATCGGCCACACCAATTATTCAATGTTTGTAAAAACGTCATTTCTGAAATGGAGACGACAATTCAAAGAATTGTCGTTCCATTAATGCAAGCGTAGCAATTCCCAGAGAGGCTGAAACATCTGAACATAAACTGTAGATCGATTTCGATATTATTGGACCTCATTAGTACAGTGCAGTGTTACACATCTCCCTGGCACTCGACGGAGGAGTACTATATGCTCCAGGTCAAAACGTCATTTATTCAGGATAACTTGATTTTTGTCTTCAAAAATTATCGATAGTTACTGAAAAGGAAGGTTTTTGTACATCAAAAAGTGTACCTTGATGGATAAAAGACATGTAGTAAATTTTATAAAGATGTCTTCAATATTATTTCTCTCACAATGTTTTTTTTTATGCTCTAAAAGGTAGCGAGGACTATATGGCCTCCCAGGATTACCTGGTATGAATGGAGATAAAGGCGACCGAGGACCCGAAGGATCTGTAGGACCGGAAGGTGAGAGATTTTCATGTCTCTGTAATAATAGTTATGGTAAACTTTCTCCTTCTTTATCATCAGCTCAGTATTGTAAGTAGGTAGTGTTCGGTAGGAAGCTGTGCCAAAGCTCGTGAAAGTACTCGATGCCTTTTTGTACTCCCCAGCACTTTTTAAAACGGAAGAAGACATCGGGATATCGCAATTTTGGCCCAAAAATCAAGATATAGCTTAAACAGGGTGTTCCTTGAAGACATGATAATATTTAAGGGGGTGATTCTTTGTCTTATTTCAAGAAAGAAAGTTGATATGAACGTATGTCCTATAAAAGTCTCAACTTCTGAGAAACAGGGTGATGAAATTTAGGAAAAAAAGTTGTTCAATAATAACTGAAAAAATATTTTATTTTTTCATATTATACTGATTCATATATAATTTGGTGGGTGTATAATTCCCTCCCACCCGTATATTGCTGCCGCGAATATCATTCTACCCTTAGAACAGGAAATACAAAAAATTGAATATGGTTTGTCGTATTTCGTTTTTAGATATTTTTTAAAATAAAGAAGTTACGGCACATTTTCGAAATCGACAAAATATTTGGTTATATCTTCAAGACAAATAAAGTCTTGAAGTCCATTAATGGACTCTTACGAAAATCGAGCCCAGGACTCCTCACAACATATTTACCTATCTAGTCTAAAACTACCAGAAACAGCCAAAATAAAGCAATTTGGGATGCACTGTACACATTGAACTCTAAAAGAACTTTTAGAGTTAGTGTTTCGCAAATACTCATTTAAAGTAGACTTATGCGGTACTGATGAGCTCTAATAAGAGCGAAATCTGGCTATCGCTACTCCCATTCGATGGCGACACGCTTTCTATGGTTAACTTTTAACTTCGTTGCTAGTCTAATCTATATTGTATTATTGATCATAGCCATATCGGTTTTAACTTTACTGTCAAATAAAAGTAACAAGTTTATCATCATTATCATCATTTATTCACGAAGCATATATTTGTTTCATCAGAATCTGAATATCAAG
This sequence comes from Coccinella septempunctata, assembly GCF_907165205.1. Classification (NCBI taxonomy): domain Eukaryota; kingdom Metazoa; phylum Arthropoda; class Insecta; order Coleoptera; family Coccinellidae; genus Coccinella; species Coccinella septempunctata. Next base: position 2,016,814 of record NC_058190.1, on the reverse strand, counting down.
CTCCATTTCATACGAAAATTCGTCATAACGAATGTCTGCAGTAAAATCTAGGATTGTTTTCCTTCTGTTTGCTGACGTCATGTCATACTGCAGTTTAGTTCGATCTTATGCTCCTTCCTGTAGTTTTGTCAAAAATCAAAGTTGTTTATTTCCTTGTCGAAAATAGCAGCTTTCAATTAACTCTGTTTTCTTTTATTTCAGCTGTACCTGCGTGTGAATATCAAGCCAAAACAGATGTATATGATTATTGATTGTTTTTAATGATTTTATCTTTTGTTAGAAGTTTTTGCTATCAGTTTTTTACTGTGCAATTAACATAATTCTTACTATCAATTCTGACATAATAGCATGTCATTCACATGGGAAAAAATAAGAAATATAGGAAAATTACGTCTATTTCGATTAAAATAACCTTTTTTTTGGTACAGCTTATTAAAAACCAAGTACATATTTGAAATATAACATTTTGTATATCTACCTTCCTTTAGAAAATAACACCAAAGAAAAAACTCATACATATAATTCACAATATTATTTCATTTTTTATGCTTCTGGACAATTCTTTATGCGGAAGAACAATAGAATTCAACAATATCGTTTCTGATGGAACACTCACCCTGCAACCTGAAAAAGAAAAGAAAATCACAGCTGGATGAAGATGTAAACAAGATTAAAACAAGATCAGAAGATCGGTACCTAGATTTAATGCACTTGCCATAAGATTTACAAGCACCAGAAGCAGAGTCCTTCATGGGTTCATGAAAACTCTTATTAAAACATAATAAATCTTCTCCGTTTCTCGATGTAAACAAACAACTAAGTACTAAATCTAGTAGCAAAAATTGACACTAGGTGGAGCACCGTGGAGTGATCTAAATAAGAGAAATCGACCTATTTGAGTATCTACTGAAGAGAAGAAATCTACAAAAGAAACGTCAAGTTTTTCGCCGAGAATAAACTCCAAAATTACGGCTTTTATACAGGGTGATTTCAAAGGTGGGGCTTTACTTCTAACAGGTGGTAGAACTCATCAAAATGGACCACTTCATAATCACTTATAAAATAACGAAGTTGAAAAAGTCATCAATCAAGTTACCTTTACTGTAAAGATCTATTTTAATAAAAATTTTGCAGTCTTGAGAAAGTTGGAAAATTCTAACGAAACGTTGCCAGTAGTCAAGAAAACGGCCATTTTATTACTTCGCATATATTGTTCCTTTGAAATCTTCAATTATGGGTACACCACAATGATATAGAAATAGTCCCATTTTTCACATTAAATACTGAAGCCAAGATTCCAAAAGAAATTGAAATGCTCCTTCTGACGAAAATGATGTATTTTTTATGAAATATCTTTGGAACGTCACATTTTGAAATATCCATTTCAACCGTTTCCCAAAAAAAATTATTTTAAGCACTTAAAAATGAAAAATAAAAATGAGTATTTAATGTTTAAAGCGTTTTGTGAGAATTGCACAAGTTGGCAACATCGACTGAAATATGCCTTGATAATAAAGGTCAAAAAATGTATTATCTTGATGAGATAGACAAAGATGACTGTCTATGAAGTCTACGACGAACGAGGAAGATCGTAAAATTTTATGGGATTTTTATGGCCGGTTGCAGTTGAAGCTCGCCAGTAAGTACGCGCCTGTAGATCAACAACTGTTACTTTATAAACGGGCTGATCGGACATTGTTCTTTTCGTTGTCTTGTATGCGCTGTTGCCAAATCGTGAACTCCGCACAAAGCGATTCAAATTTTAAAACCCCATATTTCAAAGATGATTTTGAATAGTTTCCGCGGTGAATTTGAAAAAATCATAATTATTCAGTTTGAACTTGCTTATGCAGTGATAATTAAGGAGAATTCCCCATTGTACGATATTCACTTTGCTGCGCTTTTGCCAAAATGCGCTTTCTGAACACTGCTCGAAAAAAATAATATATCAAAACGAAGCAGTTGATTCGATGACAATGGAAATTTGTAAAAAATATATTACAGTCAAAGGGAATATGATACTATTGATAGATGAAAATCAATATTTTACAGAAAACAAACTTTCTTTCAAGTAATGTTGTTGAAGATGGTGTTTCAATGAAATTATTTTACTAAGCGTCACAACGCTGTGTGACAGAAATCATTCCAATAGTTTTAGAGCAATCGCCTCACTTCAACTCAGTGCATAGTTGCCATAACCGCACAACGTTGATTTCGTAGAAGTAGAGGAATATTTTTCTACCTTTTGAGTTATTTTGCAAGTGATTATTTGCTTTTTTATGTAGTTATTATACTATTAGTATAGTCTACGAAAGTTCAATATTACTCGAAAATATGTTCATGTAATTATTGAATGAATTTCAAAGTTGAATGTTATGTATTTCAACATAATAAAATATCTCAATCGATAATCTTCTTTTTTTTCTATATGTAATAAGTTCATTTCCCACCAAAAAATAGCAAAGAAAAATTTTGTTTTTACTAACATTCTTGCAAAAGCAAATGGTGCAAAATATAATAAATATTAAACATGGTGCAAAATCAACTACTTTACATGGAGCATTCAATTTTGTTTCCTTCAGGTAAGTGCTATCTAAGTAAGTTCAAGATACAAAATTTTTCATTTGTGTTATTCTGCCTTAGTGAAGGGCTACATAGATAAAATGTAAATAAGTTTCTACACCTACACAAAAATGAAAAATTTAAAGATAATAAAGGCAAGTTGGAAGAGAAAAATTCGTTGCTCACAGCGGTCTGTCCGAAGACTCAAAAGTAAAATTGTCAGATTGAATTCTTGTTGGAAAAGGCATATTATATCTCTGACGGAACACAATCTTATCAGGAAAACATGAAAGATGTTGTGAATGTTTTATTCTTGGTAATGGAATATTCGTCCTATACAAAGATTATAAAGTTAACTAACCTAACCTAACTCTATAATCTTTGGTTCTATAGTTACTTGGGCTATTTCCATCATCCGGATGTTTGTTATCACCCATACCATACACCAAACATAAACTTACCGTTTCAGAAATATATCATATATCGCCCTTAGTCTTTCTAAGTCATTTTAAACTAATGTTTCCATAAAAAAAATACATATTCATGTTATAGCTCAGCAAGTATTCCTGTTGGAAAAAATCATAGTAAGTCACTGTATTGCTATGAAAAAAAGGTCTGTAAAATGTTTTCATTTCAACATCCTAGTAGTTGGGGAGACCTAGTGGATTTCGAAGATTAGATGGTAGAAAGAAAAAAAGGTTTTATGAACTATGCACTTTCAGTGGTGGGGAAAGCGTCCGCAGGGTCTGAAAGATATAAAAAAAAATCGTCAAATGTACAGGGTGGGCAAATTTCGATGTTTTAGCACTACCGCTTTTAAACCAGAGGAGTTAGACAAAATCTGATGCCCCATTCTCGGTCCCTTTTTCTGGAAAAATAACAAGAGTAGTAGTCATTTTTAGCCACCTTCTTTTGATTTTGAGTTATAAGCGAAAATTGGAAAAATGGCGATTTCGAAATAAATTTATATCTCCGCTAATACTGAGATAGAGCTCCGAAATTGAAACATTATGCAGGCACTTTTTTAAGTAGAATCCAGTGGCGTGCTTGCCTTTTTAGCAGGATTTTTAATTACGAAGCTATGACCCAAAGTTATGTTTTTTTAAATGGGAACACCAGATTTCGGTGCAATTTTTTGAGAGCCTAATTTTCACTGATTTCAAAAATATATAACATCATATGGTTTGTATCAATATAAACAATAGAAAATGGTCAAAAACCTTTTTTTCTCAATATTTCTATGGTTTAAACTTTTGGCGAGCACAGAAAAATAGAGCTTCCTATAACAAGAGCAGTCTCCTTCCGGCAATGTCATTCTTTCTATGCTTTTTACCAATTTTCACAAAATTTGAATCTTGGAGAAATTGAGTAAGAAGCATAGAAATGAAATTCATAGAAGGGGACTGTGGTAATCATAAGATGCTTTATTTTTCTATTCTCATCAAAAGTTGAAACCATAGAAACATTGAGAAAAAATGATTTTGACCATTTTCTATTATTTATATCAATACAAACCATATGATGTTATATATTTTCGAAATCAGTAAAAATTAAGCTTTCAAAAAATTGGACAGAAATCTGGTGTTCCCATTTAAAAAAACATAACTTTGGGTCATAGCTTTGTAATTATACATCCTGCTAAAAAGACAAGCACACCACTGGATTCTACTTGAAAAAGTGTTTTAATTTCAAAGCTCTATCATCAGTATCAGCGGAGATATAAATTTATGTCGAAACTGCCAGTTTTCCAATTTTCGCTTATAACTCGAAAACAAAAGAAGGTGGCTAAAAATGACTACTACTCTTGTTAGTTTCTCAGAAAAAGAGAACGAAAATGGGGTATCAGATTTTGTCTATCTCCACTGGTTTAAAAGCTGTAGTGCTAAAACATCGAAATTTGCCCATCCTGTACATATTCGAGCGTGTCAGATTAAGATACTGTATATGCCCTACGTGTCTCTGATAATGAATTCATGCTTATCTGACAGATAGCGCGGTGGGACTGGCCGTGTGGAAGAGTTGAAAATGGTGAAAAAAAATTTTACAGCGTGTCAGATTTTTTGAGGGTATGTTAATTGGACCAAAAGGAAGCTACTTTTTAAGGGACTGACAATTTGGACGTGACACAAGGTCACATGTAAAAAAAAATCGTTACTTGTACATACTCGAGCTCGTCAGATTTTCATACAGATGGTTAATCTGGGTGTTGTAGACGTGTTGACCCATTAATCTGACACTAATCAGGGGGGGTTTCCCTAATTCCCTTTTTTCCGAATATTTCCCTTCCTGTACCTCTTATCGATTTTGTATTTATTATCAAAGTTGTAGATAACAAAATTCTACACAAATCTTGTCTGAAGCAATTTTACATACTCTTAACCGTTCTCGAGTAAGAGGACCATAAGGGCGAGGAGCTTAGCCACACATGCGAAAGGGCAAGGTCAATGTAGAATCCCAGTCTAATCTACAATTGTCAAAATGACAAGGTATTTCTATGATGACTATTTCGAAATTAGTCACGAAAATTTTAGTGTTGTCTGTGACTGAACCTTAGAATGTACTATTTTCCAACGAGTGAATTTTCGCTTCAGCATGTATCGCTAAACACCGCGCATTAATCGCCATATATCTCAAAAACGTTTGAACGTAGAAAAAATTGATTGGGACAAAATTTGTAGAGAATGTTATGCTCTGCAACCTTTATGATGAATGCGAAAAAGATTCGAAGCCCAGGGAAGGAGATAATTCAAAAAAACTGATTTTTGTGACCTTTATGGCCAATTTTTATTGTTTCGGCTCGCTGAAACCGTCAGATTATATTTTTTCCGTTATTCTTGAATCAGTAGCACAAAATAAGAACAAACGCCACCGCGCTCGAGAATGTACACGTGACATTTTTTTTTGCACACATTTTCGACACGCTTAAATTGTCAGATTAGGAGAATATATACTTTTAAACATGTAATTAACCACATATATCTTAATCTGACACGCTCGAGTATGTACAATGATCCTTTTTTTCTTACTATTCTGACAGGCTCTCCTAGACGATTCCCCCTATATACAGGTTTATTTGGTAGAGGTACTCTACAGGGTTCAAGGTATGTCCCCTTATATTAATCTGACACGCTCGAGTAAATCCCGAATTTCCCTCTTCGGCTCCCCAACTATTAACAAATGTGACTAATGTCCTCGTATGATCTCAAGATAGGTTTTGGAAACGTCAAATTTTGAGTATGGTCGGAACCTGACTCAAGATGTGAACTGACAATTTTGACCACACACAGCGGTCTTTATACAATGATGAAACCGATGACTTTGACGAACAAGAATGTCATTTGACATGTCCGTTTGTTCGAGATCGAAAAATATACTTCCGTTACACTCCACTGTAAGCCGCACTGATGAAAAAATCTCGAGCAAAAATTAAAATAATAATTTCTCTTTCCGTTTTGTAATCTCAAGTATATCTCAAGACCATTTACTCAAGACATTCATAAGTTGAGTTTCAAGACTCGCTGCTTGAGATAGTACCAAACTGATAACGACTAAACTAACTCTGGTAACAAAAATTGACACCAGGTGGAGCACTGTGTGTATCTTCAGAAATGAAGAAATCTACTAAAGAAACTTCGAGTTTTTCGTCGAGGATGAACTCTAAAACTACCGCTTTTATACAGGGTGTTTGCAAAGGTGAGCCTTTACTTTACTTTTTAAAGGTGGTAGAACTAATCAAAATGAATCATTTCAACTTTTAAACTGACGAAGTTGAAAAAATCATCCATCAAGTTCATTCTAATGCGTCCCTTGATCTTGTGCTTCTTTCATGATCGAATGATAAATAGATCTTCACAGAATACAAGCATGAATCGACTTATGCTGTTGTATTCTGTAAAGATCTTTTTTAATAAAAATTTAGCGGACTTGAAATACACTGCGCAAAAAACGCACATTCTGAAAATCTCAATTTTAATGAAAGTTAACTCTACATTGACTTTATAACTTATTTTTTATGTTCTCTCGGGAAGGTTTTGAACGAAACAAGACACATTAAATGGAAGAAAAATTCAGGATTTCACCGAATCTTATGTGAAAGAAGAGAAATGAACAAATTTCAAAATACTGAAATGCTGATAAGTGATTTAATACTTGGTATTTCCACCCCTTGCGTTAATTACAGCTCGGCAACGACGGTTCATACTCAAAATGAGTGATCTTGAAATGTTCTGATCTAATCCTTCCCAGATTTCTACGAGTTGGATTCCTGAGTCATTAAGAGTAGCTGGGTGACTTCTCAGCCTTCTATTGAGGTTGTCCCAAACCTGCTCAATCGTATTGAGATCTGGACTTCTTGCTGGCCATTCCATTCGAGAGACTTCAACCTCTTCAAGGTACTCCTGAACGATGCGCGCACGATGGGGTCTGGCATTATCGTCCATAAAAATGAAATTTTCACCAATGTATGGGGCAAATGGCACTACATGCTCTTCAAGAATGTTCCTTATTTACTTATCAGCATTCTTAGCTCCATTATCAACGACCACTAGGTCTGTGCGAGCAGTCAAAGATATTCCACCCCATACCATAATCGATCCTCCCCCGAAACCAGTAGTATTCACGAAATTGCACTGAGCATATCTTTCATGTGGACTTCTGTATACAAGGGAACGTCGATCACAATGGTAGAGGCAGAATGTAGACTCATCTGTGAAGAGAACTCTTTCCCAATCGGCCTCTTCCCAATGGATATGCTCTCTCGCAAAATCCAAACGCGCCCTTCGACGGGCTGGGGTAAGAGCTGGGCCTCTTGCCTCGACACGAGGCCTTAAATCATATTCTCTGAGGCGATTTCTTATTGTCTGAGTTTGCACCTCATGAGTTTGCTCAAGCTGAATTTGAAGGAGGCGAGCGGTTGCAAACCGTTGTTTCAACGAAGAAACTCTCTTGTTATCCGTGGTCTACCCTGTCCTGGTCTTCGGACATTCATACCTGTCTCCCTGAATCGCTGCAACATTCTGTATGGGAAACTCCAAACCTTTCTGCAATTCTTGTGTATGTCCACCCTTCTTCTCGCAAAACTACCGCTTGGGCACATTCCTCTTGGGTCAAATTGCGTGTTTCGCGTTGCATAGCGATCGAGTGTAGAAAATCAAACGAAAGAAAAACTATTGATCACTAGAATTGATCGAGAACAACTGATTTTAGAATGGAGCCAATACATTCAAAATCTGATAATATCATCTTTTTTTAATCCTGCTGGGAAAAAACATCTGTATTGAAGAAAACCGTTGAAAGTGGATAACATATGCATGCATAATTCTGATAAAAATAATTATCATTGAAAACACCTTCAGTTGTAGAATAAATTTGAGATTTCCATAATGTGCGTTAATTTTTTTGCGCAGTGTAGTTGAAAAACTCTAACACTGTATTGTGAAACATTCGATTGCTGAAAATATCGATAAAAACAACAACCTTAATACTCACCCAATATAGTGATGGAAGGGTTGAGCCTGCCATCTTTGTTGAATAACGGAAGATTTTCCATTTTGGCGAACGGCTTATTCGGATCCGGATCCGTCGGCGTTCCCTCGACCCTGGCCCATTTTCCGACCCTCGAGCCTGTACCTATGATGCTGTATAAAATGAGGCTGTGATCTTCGATTACGGCGTTCGCTAAAACGATGCTCTCGTGAATTCTAACGCCGGCCCCAACGTGTACCCCGGGACCGATGCTGACATTGGGACCAATCTGAAAATTAAATGAGATCATATACTCCATTCATATTTATTTTAGCAGTCGGTTGGCCATGAAATAATTTTCTCAAGTTTTTGTAACTAGAACGGAGTAAGGTTGGCACTCATGAAATGTTGTTAATGTCATAACGCCGTTGCCACGACTAATATCAATTTTTATTACAAAAATACCGAAAGTGATTGCAAAAAAGAGACAGGGTTTCAGGAAGTGCTATTTAGAATTCAGGTCCGCTCTTTTAAATAGTTATACCCTGATATTCTAAAATCCACAATACGTCAGACGGTAGCGAACATATTCAATGTAAGAGAATTTATACAGGGTGGCCATTTGAAAACGAAACAGACGAGATTACAGACGAAATAAATTTTTTCGATAGAAATGCTCGGACAGGTCGATTTCTGTTTCGAGGGGACAACTTAAGATGTAGGTTACGGACGCATAGCGCTTCAACCCTTGCTACTACAACCCTCATCCCCAATTTTTGAATAGGGGAGATGGGGTGAGTGATACCTCATTTGAAAGGTATTTTTATACTGATTTCAGCACAGTAATTGTTTTTTCATTGTATGTATTAGTTCTCGAAATATTCTTAACTAAGTATTTGAAAATGAAGTGGTGTTTTCATGGCACTTGTAGTGTTTTTTTGTGAAAAATCGACATTTTGAGCTTCAAAACAACCATGACTGTGGCTTCCTTCCTCCAATCCACTGACATTGATTGTTTGCAAAAAAAAGTGAAATTATTTCCACCCGCTCTGCAATTGAATAAACCATGTCGAACAATGAATTAGAACACATACAAGTCTCGATTCAAAACTAAGAATAATTCACATGTCAAAGAACCAGTAAGCCAACTTAATGATCTGTTCGTAATAAATAAAAAATTATCGATTCTCATTTTTTTGAAAAAGATAAGAATTCAATAATCAACAAAATGAAAACATTATTGAAGCCAACTGAGAAAACACTTCATAATTAAGTCGGAAATCGTTTCACGAATTGGGACTGGAATATTTCTGTGGCATCATTAATGATTTGATTTTCTTACCTGGTAATCTGATTAGAGATATGTACGTATTTGGACTTTTTGGAGATTTCTATCGATCAAGTGTTACCGCATGTTATTGGAAATACTGCAAATTATATCGAATTTAGATTGAGTTTCAGCAAGATTGAGCTTCTTCGCAATACGCTTTGTTTGTTCGACATCTTGATTGAAGATTTCTATGTCAGTGGATTGGAGGAAGGAAGCCACAGTCATGGTTGTTTTGAAGCTCAAAATGTCGATTTTTCACAAAAAAACACTACAAGTGCCATGAAAACACCACTTCATTTTCAAATACTTAGTTAAGAATATTTCGAGAACTAATGCATAAAATGAAAGAACAATTACTGTGCTGAAATCAGTATAAAAATACCTTTCAAATGAGGTATCACTCACCCCATCTTCCCTAATCAAAAATTGGGGGTGAGGGTTGTAGTAGCAAGGGTTGAAGCGCTATGCGTCCGTAACCTACATCTTAAGTTGTCCCCCTCGAAACAGAAATCGACCTGTCCGAGCATTTCTATCGAAAAAATTTATTTCGTCTGTAATCTCGTCTGTTTCGTTTTCAAATGGCCACCCTGTATAATGTTTCATCTGAATCTAAAAGACTTTAATTTCAGCTGAATAATTCCACAATCAGACAGATTGTGAATGAAGAGGATGACAAAGAATTTCCTTCTATTAGGAGACCCAAAAAAGTGGGGGCATTTGAGAATTTTATGTTTGAGTGAATTAATGCGAAAAGTTTATTACAGGATTTTCGATGAATGTCATCGTAGAATAAGTTCCCGAAAATGGATTTTTCTATTTTTCATTTGACTTGTCCTATACATTGTGAATGTCTTAAGGTACCAGTAAATACCTAATTATTATTATTATATCACTGTATTATGATGGACAGCCACAAATACGCAGCAGTTGTCCTGTTAATTGTTTATTTATGTGAAATTTTTGTTCAAAGATGAAGTTCATCTTGACTTGAAACTTCCTTTCATTGCTTTTACTTATATTGATGCAAGATGATTCTTGTTGAAGAACTTAACATTCTTGTAATTATCTGTTGATTCCTTCGGGAGATACCCATTCCCAACCACTCCAACATATGCATTTCATCTTCGGGTTAAAATTTTTGAAATCTACAACTGCTGTAACGTATTCAAAATTTAGCCAAAGAAGATAACGAACATTAACTCTCCTCAAGCTAGTGAATATTATGATATTATACTGATCTCTTGTATTTTCCATGCAAATAACTGGATTTGGTATGCCTTCAATCAGTTTGTATAAACTTCAATTATGTTCGTCACATATTTTCTGAAGAGATTTGACATTGTGATAAAATACGTAATAACAGAAACTTATACGTAGAACGGGCAACATAGCGTTGATTTAAAACTCAAAAATGTTTCGACAAGCGTCATAACCCCACATTTTCGTACTCTACAGAGTGAAATATGATAAATTTCCATGGCCAACCGAGTGCTAAAATAAAAGTGAATGAAGTATACATGCCGAGTCTTTGACTTGTACACTGTGTCTCATTTTGGTTGACACTGAACTGTATCTCAGCTATTATATTAAAGATAGAGACATGCGGTTTTCGCTAACTTGTATCACTTTTTTGTAAAACTTTCAAAGCCACAAACAGAAATATTTCAACTACTTTTGTTCCTGAAACACAGGGCGAAAACGAAAATGTTCACCTTTAGAGATGTTATTATTTCTAAGGCTCTCCTCCACTCCATTCACTTTTATTTTAGCACTCGGTTGGCCATGGAAAGTGGACACATTTCACTCTGTATAGTGCGAAAATGTGGGGTTATGACGCTTGTCAAAACATTTATGGGTTTGGTATCAACGTTCTGCGTAGAAGATTCTGTTATTACATATTTTATCACAATGTCGAATCTCTTCGGAAAATATGTGACGAACATAATTGAATTTTATACAAACTGATCGAAGGCATACTAAATCCCGTTATTTGCATGGAAAATAGAAAAGATCAGTATAATATCATAATATGCACGAGCTTGAGGAGAGTTAATGTTCGTTATCTTCTTTGGTTAAAGTTATCGTCTAGAAATTGAGAAGATTCACCAATAGCAGCTTGAAAATTCGGCACAACATTGTCAATGACATGCTCCCTATAGTGTAAGGCGGTCATATTCCCAGGACAAATGTGTAGATCTGTGCGCCTGTTGAACCATATCCCTGCCCATACCATAGCACTACCCCCTCAGAATGAATGGACTTCTTGGACATAGCGACGATAACGGGGTATGCATGGGATTGTCCATACCTTTATTCTTCGAGAATCTGAAAATCGTCCATATCTGGAATCATCAGTGAAAAGGACACTACGCCATTGATCGTTCCAATTGATATGTTGCCTTGCCCATTCCAGTCTTTGACGCTTATGGTCACGAGTTAATAGAACTCCTCTTAATGGACGTCTAGAAGCTAGATTCACCTCTCTCAAACGTCGTCTGATGGTTTCGATGGAAACTTGGACACCATCTGCATTTTGAAGAGTATTCCGTAGCATTCTACACGTAGATGTAGGGTTTCTTCCCGCCTAAACGGCGATGAAACGATCCTGAGCAGGTGTTGTTTTTCGTCGCCCACCAACCCTTGGTCTTTCCAACATGGAACCGGTCTCCCTGAACCTATTCCAAAGTCGAGATATCACACTTTGGCTGACTTGGAGCCTTTCCGCTATAACAACCTGAGTTAGGCCACCCTGTAGGATTCCGATAGACCTATTAGCCTCAGCGTTTGTTAATTTAGGTCTTGGCATTTTCAGAAAACTTGTTTCAAATCGAAGCCGTTGATAAACTGACTTCATTTCAAAATAAGAACATTCATGAAGCATATGCAAAGAACCAAACTTGAGAAAAAAGGCGACCAGATTGACGAAATGTCTCATACTAATTTTTATTGGATCGATTCAAGTTGTTATTGAGTTTTAAATTATTTTACAGCGATTTTCTCGAAGATTACATACTTTTGAAAACGATTGAATACGATATCCCTAACTCTTGTGGAGCAGTTTATATTTGCTTCATTACTGAAAAACAAAAAATGTCCGACAATTCTATCAGGACTAGTTTTAACTTCTTCGCTTAGTTTAAGGATAACTGGGATACGAGACGTGCCTCAAAAGTAATACTCTAAATTTTTATCACGAAAACCAAAAGAGCTTGCGACATTAATAAATACGTAAAAAAGTAGCATACTACCGCAAAAACCTTAATCCTCTACCTTCAAACATAAGGAAGACACCCTGCTAAAGTGCACAATGTGAGATTCCCAGTGCAGGTCGAAGATTCATCCTGTATATAAAAAATCAGAAGCAGTTTGTTCATTTATCATTCTGCACATAAGCACGGTTATTATCATCAATTATTTGCTACTTACAACTGCGCTGGCATCAATGACTGCCGTTGGATCGATGAACACATCAGGATGGATAGAACACAATGGTTCGTCCCCCTTTCCGTGAAGGATTGATTTTTTATTGGGTCTTTTCTTATACAATCCCAGGTAATGCCTATTCGCGTAAATGGCTGAACCAGCAGTCTTCAATTGGGACCACCAAGTATCGAGCTGTCGATGAAATATTCTTGATTAAGTATGTAATACTTTTAGGAATTAACAGCACTCTCACTTACATGCCATCCGAAGAATTTTCCGGTACCAGAAAGACGAGCAAGAATATCTTGCTCCAGCTGTATATGGCTTGTTTCTTTATTTCCATTTCCATTGTCAAGTCTGAAATTTAGGCTTCAATGATTACAAAGATTATAGAGAAGAGAGATGGGAAACGAAGCGACTAAATACAGTGACTCTATCAAACACAGTGGCGACAATTGTGGTCTCGTTTTTCATCGTTTTAACAAGAATATGGCGGATTTGGTCACATGACTTGACCTGAGCCAATCCGCATTCCGAATTAGAGATCATAGCATTGAAATATGTGCTTCTAAGCCGCCATATTCTTGCTAAATTTCCAATTGTCGCCACTGTGTTTGATAGAGACAATGTACGACTAAAGTAACTGGAAGCGCCATCTGTGTTTCAAAAGTGTTTCTAAGACCTCTAGACTGGTTAAAATATTTATTCGATGGCCATTTGCAGAAACTTATGAAATTGTGTGAGATTTCAGGTGGCCATTTTGGTCAAAGAGGTTTTGAATGTTTTGATTCTCGTAACGACTTTTGTTTATCTAGCTCGTTCTAGTTGCTGATTATTGAATTTTTTTCTCTGATTTCTTGATAAAAACCTCCAAAAATCGTTCGAAAATTATTGCATGGTGAAGAACTGTAGATCAAATAAAATGGATTATCAGAAATTAAGTTTTCTACTTGACTAAGGAAAATGGATATGTAAGTATTGAAACTCGTAACACGTGACTCGTTAATTTATCGATATTTTGGTCAGATAGAGCAGAAGCGTAAACCCTAACACCCAAATTGTCAAAACAATTCTATGATCCTATCTATGTGAACGTCTAATAGGCCCCCCACTGTGGGACACACTTTATAGCTAACTATGCAGGGTGTCCCAAAACTAGTGAATCAAACGTCACACCACGATAGAGTAGACCAAATATTATCGAATGACACCAACATTAGTTCAACGAAAATGTACCGTTTCCAAAATAATCAGAATTTTATTAAAATTCCTAAAGTTGCCGATTTTCGAACTATTTTTCTTAATCACAGGGCCAGTTTGTGAAAAAGGATATCGATTTTAAATTATATTGAACTAAGATAATTGTTTTATCTCCCCTAATTGAAATTATTTTAAGCAGTTAATCGATAACCTAATAGCGTTTTCTATTGATAAAACTAGTTCTGCACTGAGTGCACTCGAATATTATTTCCGTGCTATCAAGAAGCTCATCTAGTGCAGCTCCAACAGAACATAAGAAACCGAAATTTGAACGGGTCGATCATAGATAGAAAAGAAATCTATGTCATTTTGCCTTGTTTGTTTTGGGCCAGTTTGCCCTTTTTGAAATAAAAAATGAAAAATTTTTTAGTACTCATTTTCAGATTCAATAAAGAAATAATTTCTATAAATGAAGCAGTTGAAGAAGATTATCCTGATCATGGTTTCAAATCATGTAGGTAACTAGTAAGTGCGCGACTTCAGATTAATTTCATTTTTGCAATTCATTTATTTTTGAACGGATAATTAAAATACAAAAATAATCTATTTGTTACTCAGCATCAGTCCTCTTGTGAACAATATTTTTTCTATTTTCGAAGTGTCCTTCTGTTTAGATAAAACAGCTGAATATTCGAGCTCATCTTCACTGTGAAGATAACAAATTCATAACAGCAAAAATATCTTCACTGTTCATGACGTCAAAAGTTGCAAAACAGTACTAAACAATATCCTGAAAATATTTTTCAAATTTTCAACATAATATGAATTTTAAAATTTTACCATTAATTGTGTCGGTGTTCTCTGGTTTTGAATCTAACCGAATTGCACCAAGGCTGTGGTCCGTACATACACTTTGGTTTCTTCTGGTTAACTTTCGGTTACCAAACGTAGAGAAAGGTTGTCTCTGTTACCAAATGTGTATATACGGACCATAGCCCAACACTGGCACGAGCTCTCAGACCTCGTGTCGAAAAATGCGCACTGAATGCATATAGTGCGGAACCAGTTTTCCAAAAGAACATGACTTTTTGCACTCCGAACGCCAATAGAACATAAAAACTGCACCAGTGCAGCACTAGTTTTACCAATAGAAAACGCTATAAGTAAATGTAAATTAAAACAATTGTTTTTTCCACATAATTTTTATTACTCAGAAAAAACCCCCTCTATAGGGGTGATAATATGGGAGAAAAACGCAATCCTTAAGTACAAATTGGCCTTGTGATTGGAAAAATAGTTCGAAAATCGGCAACTTTAGGTTAGGTTTTTTCAGAAACGGTACATTTTCGCTAAACTAATGTTGGTGTCATTCGATAGTATTTGATCCTCTCTATCGTAGTGTGACGTTTGATTCACTAGTTTTGGGACACCCTGTATATTGAATTTTTCTCATCCTGTTCCATATCGCAAAATATCATGGCAAATCATCAGTTAAGTAACTATACAGGCTCATTCTTTCTCAACCACACCCAAAATTATACCGAGAACTGAAATATGCAGTTATTTATGTAACAAGGACGAAAATCTACAATGTGTTTTCGAAAGTGTGGCTTTTTTTTGACAGAAGGTAGAACTGAATATCCAAAAAGACTGAGATACAAGTTCGACAAAATTTTATTGATCTCTGGAAGGTGACTCCGGCATCGCAAAAACGAAACAAAATATAAACATATGGCTGGACAATGAATGGTTCAGTACCAAGTTCATCGGATTAGATGCATCAGGTCACTTTTGAGAGAATCATAAATGTTGTATCGTGCAATTTAGGGTGAAAAAAACAAATGTAAAAAATCGAGGCAGTTTCTTGAAAGTGCTTATGTTAGTTATGTTGAAAAAGTGCTATGATGTTTCCCCATTTCATCCCATTTTCACGACGATTTTTGGAATGCTCGAAAAAGAAGATTGTGATGCCTGTTGTGAAAAAATTCGTGAATAATTTAGACGAATTTTACTGGTGAGATTTTGAAGTATAATTCTATTTTTTACCCTTGTGTTCTAAGTCTCTTCCGACAGTTGGTATCGAAATGAGCCATCTGATAAAATCATGTAAGTTACTAAAAAATATTGAGAAAAATTCGGCAATCCTAAGTTTCCATTACCACGTAAATATCGAACTTGCCAATATCCTAAACGAAACCACATGGTCGAATCAGGAGATAAGTTTTTTCTCACTGCCTTGCGATAATTCAGCTAACAAATGGTCAAGGACTAATCATTTTCATTTTAATTTTTCAACTTTGTCATTTTGAAAGTTTTGTATAGGTGGTTTTTGGTGGAACGCTTCATTTTGACCAGTTCTACTTTTTGTTGAAAAAAAAAGGCTCACCTTCAAATACACCCCGTATAAAAAAAATTGTGAAGCCTGCAAATCGATAGCCGAGACTAGCAAGCAGGCAAGACAATATAAACAGTTTTTTGCCGAGGTGCATTTTACATTTTTTCGTCGACTTCACATACTTTCATGAAAGTAAGTATACTCCATTCACTTTTATTTTAGCACTCGGTTGGCCATGGAAATTTGACACATTTCACTCTGTATAGTACGAAAATGTGGGGGTTATGAAGCTTGTCGAAACATTTTTGGGATTTAAATCAACGCCATGTTGCCCGTTCTACGTATAAGTTTCTGTTATTACGTATTTTATCACAATGTCGAATCTCCTCGGAAAATATGTGACGAACATAATTGAAGTTTATACAAACTGCAAACTGATTGAAGGCATACCAAATCCAGTTATTTGCATGGAAAATACAAGAGAAAAGTATAATATCATAATATGCACTCGCTTGAGGAGAGTTAATGTTCGTTATCCTCTTTGGCTAAAGTTTGAATACGTTACATCAGTTGTAGATTTCAAAAATATTAACCCAAAGATGAAATGCATACGATGCAGTGGTTGGTAATGGGTATCTCCAGAAGGAATTAACAGATAATTACAAGAATGTTAAATTCTTCAACAAAAATCATCTTGCATCAATATAAGTAAAAGGAAATAAAGGAAGTTTCAAGTCAAGATGAACTTCACCTTTGAACGAAAATGTCACATGAATAAACAATTAACAGGACAACTGGCGCGTATTTGTGGCTGTTCATCTTAATACATTGATATAATAATAATAAATAGGTATTTATTGGTACCTTAAGACATTTACAATGTATAGGACAAGTCAAATGAAAAATTGAAAAATAAATTTTCGGGATACTTATTCTACGATGACATTAATCGAAAATCCTGTTGTAAACTTTTCGCATTAATTCACTCAAACATAAAATTCTCAAATGCCACCACTTTTTTGGGTCTCCCAATAGAAGGAAATTCTTGTCATACTCTTCAACTCTTCATTTACAATCTTTCTGATTGTGGAAATATAAGTCGTTTACTCGTTTAGATTCAGATGAAACATTATATAAATTCTCTTACATTGAATATGTTCGTTACCTTCTGAAGTATTGTGGATTTTAGAATATCAGGGTATAACTATTTGAATGAGCGGACCTGAATTCTAAATAGCACTGCCTGAAACCCTGTCTCTTTTTTTCGATCACTTTCGGCATTTTCGTAATAAAAATTGATATTAGTTGTGGAAACGGCGTTATGACATTAACGACATTTCATGAGTGCCAACCTTACTCCGTTCTAGTTACAAAAACTTGAGGAAATTATTTCATGGCCAACCGACTGCTCAAATAAACGTGAATGGAGTATATTTACCCATTTGATAGCCTCTGCTAAGTCACCGTATTTGCAAATTCCCTCAGCTCTGGAGTAGTGTTACTGATATCCATATCACTATCACTATCCATTCCTTTTCACTCGTGAAATCTAGCCGATTTCGTAAAGAATTTATTTGGCAATAGCGATGATATTATTAAAGGCACTCATGTTTTTATCAAATTCTGTATTGCTAAAATTGATTCAATCGCCCCGGGATCTAATATTGCTAAGTGACGAACAGCCGGACGAAAAATATGTGCGGACGAAAAGTGTCCGCGGACGAAAAATACTTGCCTTCCAAAAATTCGACTTTTCATTCGAAAACTTTCGATTCTTCAGGCGCAATCTATTGACCCAATTTGGAACCTTTATTTCGATGCAATATTCTCTACATTCTACATGCCAGTAGTATTGATCACAAGATTTTCGATATAAGTGAGATAAACGTGGATATTCTACTCACTTATTGTAAACATCATTCTGTTTGCTTGAGAAAACTTCTCCAATGATTTGAAATATATCCAAGGAAAAAATGTATATTCCACAATTGATGAACGATGACACATACGAACTAGGTTTTTCGACGTAATGTGTTACCTCATTTGTTTTCTTATCGATAACCATACACCCAAAATTCAACGACTGTTGTCTTGTAGCCTCAGTATACATTACAGATGCCTAAAAGTTTAAACAATTAATGGAATCATGGAATTTACTATTCGTGTAAAAGGTAATAAAGAGTTGTGAAAGGGTATATCAGTCACCAGGAACCTCAGTTTATATACAATTTATTCAAATAGCTACGTTTCGAGACTTTCAGTCTCTTCCTCAGGCTCTGAATATTAGATAAATGGATTTATTCCTTTGAAACATTGTTCAAAATCGTGGTTGTCAATAAATCTTATAATAAACATCTCTGGGGGACAACAATCTTTTTGACGTATATCAATATCGGGTTCATAAATGGAATTTTCGGATCACTCTACAGGTGGTCCGAAAAACACTGCGATTTTTTTGAAAATGACCTTCGAAAAATGTAACAAGACAATTTTTTCATGATACGCCCTGAACTTTCATTGTATTCGGATACCATAGTGTCCTAGTGGATAGTTTATGGAAACATTACAGACCTGAAATGAATCTTGAAAACTATTCATTTTAAACCTAAATGTTTCAATAAAAATAAAGACCATCCACTAGGATATCCAAGTTCAGGGCTGGCTATTCAAAAAAATGGGCTTGTGACATTTTTGAAGGTCATTTTCGAAAAACTGTAGTATCTCTCGTACAAACTGTAGAAGGATCATAGTTTTGCGGATCAGCAAAACTTGACATTACATCCCTAGATTTCTTCATTTCGAAAGTTGCTCGAATAGGTAGATTTCTTTAATTAAACTGCGCCACCTGATGTCAATTATTTTTAACTAGTTTTAATTCTTATGTGTGTTGTTGACCCAGGAGTTCAAAAAAAAATATTGCGCTAAATTGTGCTAGGATTTTGCCACTTTGTGCCGTTGAAATTGTTTTTTCATTTCATACGGTTCTCAAGATATTGCACAAAACGTATTGTAACGTGATTACTTCGGAGAAAACTTATCTCGAGCGCCAGCTATTCTTTTCACTAGGAAGAATAGCAAACCTACCAGAGTAGCTGCTAGTCGGAGACAGAGTTCGCTGTTACCTAGGGTGGTAGCGGTAACGAAGTAGTCACAATAAAATTATGTACCAGTTTATCCACACCTTCGGAAACTGATTATATATACAACGGAAATATGTGTAGGATTGAAATATGAGCGAATCTATCAGCAAACATACATTCTGGAAATTCTATCCGATCACGAGCACTTTGTGAAGTTTATACCGGGTACAGTGAAAAATCGAAGGTTGTTCAATAAAATGCGCCAACCAGAACTGACGAAATGAATACTAAGGATGACCTCGCGAAATGAAATGACTTGCTATACGGTATCGGGATGTAATTGATTAATGAAAGAAATACCACCAGGGCGGATCTACTCGAGACTTTTATTCGCTACCCCAAGGGCTACGCTCCATGACTGATAGCGAAGAAAAGGTCTATTTTGAGCGCAACTACGGGATGTCACTGACGACGAGCGGCATCTCTTATTCTCTACCCCAAGGGCTTACGCACCATGACTGATAGAAAAGAAGAGATTTCTATTTCAACACTTATGACGCGGGAACGCGAACGGGGGAAACGGGGGTTGACGGGACTTTCTCTTCACTACCCCAAAGGCTTACGCACCATGACTGATAGCGAAGGGAAAAGTCAGACTCGCGAAACAGGGTAAAGTACGATAAAATATAACAGAAGGCGATACAGTACAGCAGTGTCAAAGAAGTAACCGGTGTATTCGAGACTTTTATTCGCTACCCCAAGGGCTAACGCTCCATGACTGATAGCGAAGAAAAGGTGTATTACGGAATTTCACTGACGACGAGTGGTATCTTATTCTCTACCCCAAGGGCTTACGCACCATGACTGATAGAAAAGAAGAGATTTCGGTTTCAACACTTATGACGCTGAACGCGAACAGGGGGGTTGCATGACTCTCCCTTCAGTACACCAAGGGCTTACGCACCATGACTGATAGCGAAGGGAAAAGTCAGACTCGCGAAACAGGGTACAGTACGATAAAATATAACAGAAAGCGATACAGTACAGCAGTGTTAAAGAAGTAACCGGTGTAGGTCTAATTAAGAAACTGAACGGTAAAGACGGGGACCTACCTCCTTTATTTCAGGCACTCGCGGAAAACAAACGAAAACTAAAAATTAATTGCTAAGAGCACTAACCCTCGCAACACAAAATTATTTCTAAATTCGTTGAACGGCTTGTCGTTATAGGCAAATCCCCCCCACACGTTAAAAATCTGAAAATTCCAGAATGCGACAAGAGTGAAAAACGTCGTCAGCTCCGGTTTATCGCATATCAACATCAGAAAAACGTCGAAATCTTCAACGGCATGCAAGAAAAACAACGTTAAACACAGATAAACGGTTTTTACATTTACCCTGCTTATCGGAATGAATGTACTGAATATTTGAGAATTAAATATTTTCAAAGGCGGAAATGTGAAATGAAAGGAATGCACTAAAATGAACTCCAATTTTCTCAGAAAACTGGAGATCTTTACAGTTTGGAATGGCAAACCCAGCACTTTTGAAAAAAATGGGTTTTTATGTCTTAAATAGATTGTGCTTTTCATGTACTGAGTTGTGCCGTTCGAATTTTTGCGAAATTTCCTCTTATTTACCGGAAAATTGAAAATGAGGAAAAAAGTTAGCCCAGCACTTTTGTTTCTCAAAATGAGTGGAATAATTTGTGCTACATTTGTGCCGTAAATTATTTTCTCGAAAATTCGTCGAATTTTTCGGTAAATCGCGAAATTGAAAAACAATAGATTTTTTTTTGGGCTAGTGCCCAACACTTTCGTTTTTTAATAACGAAAACATATGGAAAAAATTATGCTACACGTGTATTAATTTGTGCCGTTGAAATTTTTACGAAATAGTTTTTCAAAAAATTTTTTTGTTGAAATTTTTCATATAGATGTGTAGGCATTTGTACCGTTTGTACCGTTATACCCTGTATATTTCAACGTCAAATTTGTGCAATTTTTCTGAATACAATTATGTATCACAAACTAATCTTTAATACGTTTGAGCTCCAGAAATCAAAGAAATCCATATTTATATTTGTTTTTTAATAGTAGGCTATGAATTCTTTCACACATTCATTCAATTATTACTTTTTTGAACGCCATGTGATTTAAACCTATTTATTTAATTATATTTTGAACATTTTTAAGTTTATATTGAAGAGTGATATTTGGAGTTTATGTTTTGAATATAATTAAATACATATATAGGTTCAACTCACAGGGCGTGATTCAAATGCATGTGTGAAAGAATTCATGGCCTACTTCATTTAAAAAACAAACATAAATATGGATTTTTCTGATTTTAGAAGCTGAAATTTATTTAAGATTAGGTTATGATACATCAATGTATTCATAAAAAAAATAGCAAAAGTTTTAACTTAAAATATACAGGGTGTTCCATACCAAAATTGTGTCGAATCTTAAAAAAAATGCTCTAAAAAAATTGTCAATTACTCTAGTGACTTTTATGTAAAAATATCTATTATAAGCAGTTTTTTTCTTCTATTTTATACAGAACCTGAAAAATAATAACCTCTGCTGAACTAACTTGTTTCCAAAATCTTTACTTTTCGAAAAACTAAAAAAATTTTCGTGAAAACTTAAACGGGAAAATTAGTATACGAGTAGCACAATTTTTTCCTTATGTTTTGTTAAGAAAAAAACGAAAGTATTGGGCTACCTTTTTTTCAATTTTGTAATTTCCCTGAAAATTCGATGAATTTTCGAGAAAATATTTACGGCACAAGTCAGCACAAATGTAGCATAAATTATTCTACTCATTTTAAGGAACAGACAACAAAAGTGGGGCGCTAACTTTTATCTGAATTTTCGATTTTGTTTTAATCGCCTATATATTCTGAGTTACTCATATTGAAAAAAAAATCATCATGCTATACGGGGTGGGCAAAATTCGATTGAATGGCAGCTCAATTTCCAAAAGATCTTCTCTATTTCGTAAAGTTTCAGTTATATCGAGAAATGAATGTTTTTGGCAACTTGACCAAACTAGTTGGTTAGTTTTTTTTTATTGAAAGAACAATTAGAGAAACGACATATATTTAGTTTATATATATTCTGAATCAGAAAAAATATGAGAATGAAATATGTAAAAAATTTAGCCCAGTAAATAATTTTAAAGTACAGATATTCATGAAGCATCTTTCATTTTTCATGTAGAAACCAAAAAAGTCATAAAAATACTCGAAAAAACAAAGTTGGTCCCCGCTCAGTGAAAATTCAACTCCCTGTGAGTGACCAACAATATTTTCATTTTGTCTAGCTAGAAAGTGGACCTAGATATGATCTATTAGGTACCATATTTGTTTAATATAAGTCAATACTTACTAAGCTACCTGTATTTTTCTTATGGAACTCATACAAAGAAGTCAATTGGAAATCTGCACAGACATCCCCATTCAACACAAAAAATCCATCAGGATTTCCCAGTCTAATTTGGTCTCTAAAATGAAAAAGGCCACCAGCTGTTCCAAGAGCTACAAACTCCTGGAGGTATCTGTACGAAACAAATTCCACTATCACAATCGATTCATCAAGGTAGTAATAAGTAACTCACTTGATCGAGATCTTATACAACTGCTGCATATCATTGACGAAAGGTTCTATTTGATTCGCGGGATAAAACCCAACGAGCAATATTTCTTTGAGGTCCTTCAATAGAATGCATGCTTCGATGTGATGTTGTATCAGGGGTAGTCCAGCAACAGGAAATAAAGGTTTTGGTATGTCAAGTGAAAGAGGACGAAATCTTGTTCCTGCAAAGAATTTCGTGGAATTTTGGGGTGTACTATTTTTTTACTCATGGTAGTGTTACCTTTTTGAGGACCGCCTATTAGTATAACAGCTTTAAGCATTGTTTGGCTCTGATTTTATTATTTATAGTATACAAACAAATAATTTCGAATGATGTTTCTCTTGGATTATTTTTGTTTCCTTTTGTACCTCAAACCAGAAATTTATGTCATTATTTCACCTTATAATAGAATCTGACGCGATTTAATTACGTGGTATAGATTTATAGATAAGCAATATTTACTTTTTGAGCAAGGTAGAAGAGGTTAGGCAGGTCGAGTGAAGTTAGCTGTAAAATGTCAGAATTGTCAGATACCAGCTGATATTCAGTGGCGTAGAATGTACTTGAACCTTCTACAGGCAGTTTTAAACGTAGAATTAACTGACAAATTTTTTTTCCAATTCAAAATATAACAAATTCAATAAAAGTTCGCCTAATGCTTTGAAATGCTCGCCAGTGGATTCTACGTATAATGTGCCAGTAGAAGGTTCAAGTTTCAGATCTGTTACTTCAAAAACAAAAAAGATATGAGAACTTTTCGGATCGTCAAAATCTAATTTTTTTGCTAATAACTCAAAAACGAAGAATAGTAGGAGGCTAGGGTTTTCACTATTCTTTGTTTCTCTGAAATAGAGGGCTCGTAAAGTGTCATTGGTTTTCTTCGAGCTATTCTAGTTTCCGAAATTCCCCACTGGTTATCGAATTTGGGACACCCTGTATAGTAGGTAATGAAAAATTAGAGACAACACCTTATTTATTATATTTACAAATTGCTACACATTCGGAGGATTCTATTCGAAAAAAAAATTAAAAGATTTTCCATTTTCTCCATAGCGAATTCACGTCACAACTTGACATCAATATGTTGGTGTATCCACCCATTGATAACCTTTTTTGGACTTTTGATCGTATCCATACTTGACACATTTCTTCCTATAAATTAAGAATAGAAAAGGAGGTGGCATTCAGAGCGTTAAGCATATGGTACCCACCATCTATTTCTAGATAGGCAAGAGATTCTTTGTTCCGATGCAAAACATTTTGGAGCTATAATATTGAAGTATGCTACACCCAGCGAATTACTGATGACATCTCCGTTACCCTTCAAGCATTTGAAGAAGTTGAATTCACATGCGCAATGTAACCTGAAAGCAGTAACTTCATGAGAAATATGAACTGCCATCATACGCTTCTATACCTCTTGAAAAGACTTTTATTTTCCAATCCGAATTTTTCTTCTGAAGGCTCTATCCGATCTTCGCAATCTTCGTGCGTTTCGCAACATGTGCCAGCTTCTTCTTCGTCTTGTTCAGGATAACACCAACCCGGCCCTAGAAAACATAGATTATCAGTTCGCAAAGTTACTAGGCCTGGAGATCAACATTTTCGGGTCGAATATTGCCTTTAAAATTAAATTAATTTCATAAATACTGAGGCCAAAAACACTACTCTTCGCCATTGATGAGTCGATTCGGTACATTGAACTAAAGAAAATTCAATGATTCGGTACTACCATAGACTTAAAATAATAATATTATAAGTCTATGGGTACTACCCATCCCTGTCTGTGATCGGCGCTAACCTCACTTTTGTCAAACTGACGACTGACTCAGATTTCTTTGTTTTATTTATATAAACGTCAAAAACCTAGAATTTCTGAAGGTTTCTTCCTCATTTACGATCGAGGATTAACTGCAGTCCAGTACAAGTCAAAAACTCGTATTAAATGCTGGCGAGTTCTACAGAAATATACTATCCGTCTGTTCCGATATTATCAGTATTTCAGAGACGATGCCTATTATTGGCCCAGTCGTTCGAGTTTTATTGTTATTCGATTGCGGGCCAGTAAAACCAGCAATATCGGAACAGGCCCTATATCTATCGAAATACTCTAGCAGAGACAACCTTTCTCTATGTACTCTAGAGCTAGGCAGCCAACAAGAAAATATCGAATTTTTTCTTTAGTTCTGAAATTTGACCACCAATTTCACAACTCAATCAACTCAAATCAAGATAGGTAACATAATATAAGGAACAAATTATAATGTTATCATCCCTTCTGGAACCCAAGAAGGAAATTCGGGATATACTCGAGCGTGTCAGGTTAATACAAAAGGGGGGATACCTTGGACCCTGTAGAGAACTCCTACCAAAAATTACTCCTGTATAGAGGAGGAATTGTCTAAGTCTAAGACAACCTGTCAGAATAGTTAAAAAAAAAACGATCATTCTACATACTAGGGCGTGTCAGATCGGCCACCGAATGCTAAGTTGAGCTTCTTCAATGCTAAATGACAATCTACGTCACTCGATTCGTAGCTTGTCATTTATATTAGCATATGAAAACGCTCAACTTCGCATTCGGTGGCCGGTCAGCCTAGGATTTATGTGGTTGATTACATGTTGAAAAGTATATAATAATAATAATAAGCTATAAAATATGAGCCGATGCAGCATGACATGATCACAATTGAAGAAGTAAAATCAGCTATCAGAGGACTGCACAACTGGAAAGCACCTGGGCCTGATGGATTACAGAACTTCTGGATCAAGAAACTTTGGATCATGCATGACAAATTGACCTCCGGAATAAATGATGTCATTGAAAATCCTGAAAGAATGCCAGTATTCCTTACACATGGCACAACATACTTGTTACCTAAAGACCAAAGGAATACAGAAGACCCATCCAAGTACCGACCAATCACATGTCTTCCAACGATGTACAAATTAATCACATCGTGCATTTCAAACCGAATTCACAACCATTGCGAAAGGAATAACATCATCGCCATGCAACAGAAAGGATGCACCAAAGACAGCCGAGGGTGCAAAGAACAACTAATGATAGATTCAGTTATCTGCAATCAAGCGTTCTCTAAGCGAAGGAATCTTTACGCTGCGTACATAGACTACAAAAAAGCATTCGATTCTATACCTCACGAATGGCTCTTGACGATCTTGAAGATTTACAAGGTGGATACCAATATTATTAAGTTCCTGAAAAACGCCATGTCAACCTGGCGTACTAGTCTTCAAATGAAAGCAGCAGATTGCTCCATTACAACAGGACCTATTCCAATAAGACGCGGAATTTTCCAAGGAGACTCGCTGAGCCCTCTGTGGTTCTGCACTTGATTTTCCATCAAGAGCGGCAGTAGAACTATGATGAAACTGAATCATCTCCTTTACATGGACGACTTGAAACTCTTCGCATCTACCAAAAAACAAATGCAACTGATGCTGAAAATGGTGGAAGGATTCTCGGAAGACATCAAAATGAAGTTTGGACTAGAAAAATGTCGACTGCTTAACATAACGAGAGGGAAAATAGAAGATGGTACGTTCAAACTCAAGGAAGGTGCAGAAATTGAAGCATTAAAGGAAAGAGACGCATACAAGTATCTAGGCATAAAACAGGCAAGAAAAATCAATCAGACCCAGATGAAGAAAGAATGAACGGAGGAGTTCACCCGAAGATTGAGGAGGATAATGAGAACTGGTCTTAACAGCAAGAATCTGATAAAAGCGATTAACACCTATGCTTGCTCGGCGCTGAGCTATTCATTTGGTATTATCTCTTGGACGATGGAATAAGGACGATGCTGACTAAACACAATAAACATCACCCCAAAAGCTCAATAGAACGGACAGAGCTACCACGACATCTTGGGGGTAGAGGAATTGTTGATTTGTCCAACCGTATGTCCCAGGAAATTGAAGGACTTCGAAAATATTTCTTGAGCAAGGCAGCTTCGTCAGAACTCCATCGAGTAGTTTGTGTTGCTGATGGTTCTACACCATTAAAGCTACAGCAGGATCACTTGGAAACCGTCGAACACTCTGCAGAAAGTAAAATGCAAAAACTGATTGGAAAACCTTTGCATGGGAGGCACCAGAACGAGGTCAACCATGATTACGTCGACATATCTGCGTCGAACTACTGGTTGACTTCCGGAAGGTTGTTTCCTGAGACAGAGGGCTTCATGCTCGCCATCCAGGATCAGGTGATTCCAACAAGAAATTACATGAAATACATCGCCAAGGATGCCTCAGTGGCGGACGATAGCTGTCGTTATGGCTGTGCGACTCATGAAACTATCCAGCACATCACAGGGGGATGTCAGAAGTTGGCGGGTACGGAGTACAAAAATAGACATGATGCTGTTGTCAAGATTTTTCATCATAGCAACATCTGAGGTCACAAAAGGTTCCCCATTACAATTACCATCCGGATGCTGTATTGTAAAATGATCATCACAAGCTCTACTGGAATCGCACGGTTCTCACAGACCGGAAAATAACCCACAATAGACCAGACCTCATACTGCTCAATAAGGATGAGGACAGAGCACTATTCATCGATGTGGCGATTCCAAATAATAACAATCTTCTAGATAGGCACACAGAAAAAATTTCAAAGTACAGAGATCTCGAGGAACAAACCAGGAGACAGTGAAAGCTGAAAGATATGAAGACCATCCCTATTGTCATTTCATCTACAGGCCTGATACCGAAGAAACTACCAGAGAACTTGAGTAAACTTCAGTTGGACGAAAATATCTACAGAGTCATGCAGAAGGCGGTACTGCTGAACTGTATGCAAGGACATGAGGAATGCAGAGGAACGCCGTCTGCTCCGACAGAGTGTGGGTGGAGCAGGAATCCAACCGACAGCAAGAAGCCGAGGAGCGGCCCGAACCCGACCACCACCACGAGCCCAAAATCCTAAAAAGGGCTCCAACAGAGCTTAATCCTTTTGATATCTGAGATATTTGGGATAAGTGAATGTTCCTCTGGAGAGGAGTGTGAAAGCTGCAAGGCTAAAGTCATAAAGACGCACAGATAGTCTCTATCTCTGTGATTAAGTTTATTTGTAAGACTTCGCAAATAAATATTATAACTTTAGCCTCGCGGCTATCACACTACTCTCCAGAGGAACATTCACTTATCCCAGATATCTCAGATATCAAAAGGATTAAGCTCTGTTGGAGCCCTTTCCAGGTTTTCGGGCTCGTGGTGGTGGTCGGGTCCGGGTCGCTCCTCGGCTCCTTGCTGTAGGTTGGAATCCTGATCCACCCGCACTTCCTGTCGGAGCAGACGGTGTTCCTCTGCATTCCCCATGTACTTGCGTACATGGTTCTCGCCGTTCCGAGCAGTACCGCCTTCAGCATGACTATAGATATTTTCGTCCAACTGAAGTTTCCTCAAGTTCTCTAGTACTTTCTTCGGTATCAGGCCTGTAGATGAAATGACAATAGGGATGGTCTTGATATCTTTCAGCTTCCACTGTCTTCTGGTTTGTTCCTCGAGATCTCTGTATTTTGAAATTTTTTCAGTGTGCCTATCTAGAAGATTGTTATTATTTCAAATCGTCACGTCCATGAATAGTGCTCTGTCCTCATCCTTATTGAGCAATATGAGGTCAGGTCTATTGTGGGTTATTTTCCGGTCTGTGAGAACCGTGCGATCCCAGTAGATATTGTGATGTTCATTTTCCAACACAGTATCCGGATGGTAATTGTAATAAGGAACCTTTTTCGAACTTAGAAGTTGGTGTTTTAGTGCCAATTCTTGGTGGAGAATCTTGGCAACGGCATCATGTCTATTTTTGTACTCCGTGCCCACGAACTTCTCCCGGTGATGTGCTGGATAGTTTCATGTGTCGCACAGCCATAACGACAGCTATCGTCTGCCAATGATCCTTGGCGATATATTTCACGTAATTTCTTGTTGGAATCACCTGATCCTGGATGGCGAACATGAAGCCCTCTGTCTCAGGAAACAACCTTCCGGAAGTCAACCAGTAGTTTGACGCGGATATGTCGACGTAATCATGATTGACCTCGTTCCATGCAAAGGTTTGCCAATCAGTTTCTGCATTTTACTTTCTGCAGAGTGTTCGACGGTTTCCAAGTGGTCCTGCTGTAGCTTTAACGGTGTTGAACTATCAGCAACAAAAACTATTCGATGGAATTATTATTATTATTATTATTATATATTCCCTCAATCTGACAATTTTCGCGTGACAAAAATGTGTGGGAAAGCGGCAAACTTGCAAAAAAAATCACGTGAACATTCTCATCGAGCGTGTTGGCTTGTTTCTTAATTTGCAGCTAATGATTCAAGAATAACAGAAAAAATAAAATCTGACAGTTTCAGCAAGCCGAAAAAATTAAAATTGGCCATAATGAAGGTCACGAAAATCAATTTTTTTGATTTATCTCCACTCTTGGGATTCAAATTGTTTTCGCACTCATTATAAAAGTTTTAAAACATAACATTTTCTACAAATTTTGTTCAAAGCTTTTTTTTCTACGTTTGAACGTTTTTGGGATGAATATTAGATTGGGTTTCTAGAATGACCTTGGCTTTTCGCTTATGTGGCTGAGCTCCTCGACCATGACGCCCTCTAACTCGAAAAAGGTTAAGAGTATCTAAATTTACTTCAGACAAAAGATGTATAGAATTTTATTATCAACAACTTTCATAATGAATACAGAAACGATTAGGGGTACAGGAAGGGAGATAGTTAAAAGAAATGCTTTGTTACGTAACGACTTTTTTTGCATTTTCAAAGGTTCACTGAGACAATGCGTAACATCCGAAATGTCAGTCTTTTGAAAGGTAGCTTCCGTTGGGTCATCATATCCCCTAAAATTCTGACACGCTCGAAAAAAATTTTTTTTACCATTTTCAACTCTTCCATACGGCCAGCCCCACCACGCAAACTGTCAGATTAACATGAATTTGTTGAAGAGACACGTATGGCATATAGATAATATAATTATACAGGGTGGCCATTTGAAAGCGAAACAGACGAGATTACAGACGAAATAAATTTTTTCGATAGAAATGCTCGGACAGGTCGATTTCTGTTTCGAGGGGGACAACTTAAGATGTAGGTTACGGACGCATAGCGCTTCAACCCTTGCTACTACAACCCTCACCCCCAATTTTTGAATATGGAAGATGGGGTGAGTGATACCTCATTTGAAAGGTATTTTCATACTGATTTCAGCACAGTAATTGTTTTTTCATTTTATGCATTAGTTCTCGAAATATTCTTAACTAAGTATTTGAAAATGAAGTGGTGTTTTCATGGCACTTGTAGTGTTTTTTTGTGAAGAATCGACATTTTGAGCTTCAAAACAACCATGACTGTGGCTTCCTTCCTCCAATCCACTGACATAGAAATCTTTAATCAAGGTGTCGAACAAACAAAGCGTATTGCGAAGGAGCTCAATCTTGCTGAAACTCAATCTAAATTATCTTCGATATAATTTGCAGTATTTCCAATAACATGCGGTAACACTTGATCGATAGAAATCTCCAAAAAGTATAAATACGTACATATCTCTGATCAGATTACCAGTTAAGAAAATCAAATCATTAATGATGCCACAGAAATATTCCAGTCCTAATTCGTGAAACGATTTCCGACTTAATTATGAAGTGTTTTCTCAGTTGGCTTCAATAATGTTTTCATTTTGTTGATTATTGAATTCATATCTTTTTCAAAAAAATGAGAATCGATACTTTTTATTTATTACGAACAGATCATTAAGTTGGCTTACTAGTTCTTTGACATGTGAATTATTCTCAGTTTTGAATCGAGACATGTATGTGTTCTAATTCATTGTTCGACATGGTTTATTCAATTGCAGAGCGGGTGGAAATAATTTCACTTTTTTTTGCAAACAATCAATGTGCGAATAGAACCGCAGAATTCTTCAATCAACTTGTGGCTTCCTTTGAAGCAGTCATGGTTGTTTTGGAGCTCAAAATGTCGATTTTTCACAAAAAAACACTACAAGTGCCATGAAAACACCACTTCATTTTCACATACTTAGTTAAGAATATTTCGAGAACTAATGCATAAAATGAAAAAACAATTACTGTGCTGAAATCAGTATAAAAATACCTTTCAAATGAGATATCACTCACCCCATCTTCCCTATTCAAAAATTGGGGGTGAGGGTTTTAGTAGCAAGGGTTGAAGCGCTATGCGTCCGTAACCTACATCTTAAGTTGTCCCCCTCGAAACAAAACTCGACCTGTCCGAGCATTTCTATCGAAAAAATTTATTTCGTCTGTAATCTCGTCTGTTTCGTTTTCAAATGGCCACCCTGTATATAATTATAATATAATCTGACACACTCGAGTATGTACACCTGACGATATTTTTTTACATCTATGAAAACCTGCATACGCTTTCCCCACCGCTGAAAGTGCATAAATCATAGACCCTTTTTTTCCTTTCTACCATCTAATCTTCGAAATTCACTATAGGTCTCCACGATTTAACAACGTCTACTCCCCAACTATAGAAGAGTGAAAATGTACCTCAATTTCGGACATGAAATACCTACAAGGAAAATTTGCGACAAAGTCTAAGATCGCCTCTTTATCGACATCATGTGGTCCAAAATCATCATGGAAGTGTACCGTCCTCGTGCTTATCTCCTGCACCGTTGGGACGTCGTCATCGTGACTCGTATACGAGTTTTCATGCATTATCAGAGTGTCGTTCCACCCGTCCGTTCCTGAAATGAAAACCAGAAAATAATCCTCGTATTAAAAAAATCCCAGAGGAATTCTCACCGGGATAACTTCCTAGAAAAGTGAACGGGAAGTCCGGATTAAAAAAATATTCCTTGTCCGATGCTCCTGATCCAGATTTACCTTTCCTTTTATTCGGAATATTTTTCTTGTCGTTTATAGAATATTTAGCCCGCTTTCTTTGGAGAACAACTCCTGCAAGAAATCATTTTTGAGGAGAAAAATTCAAATAAAACTCATAGAATAAATTACAAATCGAATTGTAATAAAGTTTGAATTTTTTTTTAACAAAAATAGGGACCCTCATTTTAAAATAATTAGGTTTCTATTTTTTCGTTTTGGTTTCAATTGACATACTTTTAATTCCAATTGAGGATTCCCACATCGCATCGTTCGAAAACGTAAACATTTCGGACCGTTTTTATTCCTTTGTCAGATCTGGAAAACGATGTATCACCGTGAAAAACATCCTGATTTGGGAGATAACCGAGTTCGTTAGTGCCGATAAGCCAGACTCAATACATCTTCATTTTACCGATTGTCAGCACATGGGATACATTCCGTTTCCAGCTGGTGAGAAAACTCGGGAGGAACAGAAAGCACTCAGGGGTGAACCGCCTTTCCTTTTTTTTAATTGCCAGCGGTTTCGCTCTGCTGGTGTGAACACCCGGGGGGAGCAGAAAGCACTCAGAGGTGAACCGTCGTGTTTCTGTGCCGTCTCGCTCGAGCCCCATCCCTTCTGTGTTCCGACTTCATTGCCCGTTAAGTGTGTGTCTTAGTTCTGGCTTTCGAACAAATCACCCGTTGCGCGTTCGAAGTCGGATCCCATTTCCGTATCACACGCTCCGTGAATTCACCACCTTTGCGTTGCTATTTGTATACAGGGTGAATCTTTGACTCGTACGAAATATTTCTACAGTAGATTCAAAAATGTTATTTTTTGTTCTATCTCACAAACGGTTTTATCGAATGAAATGATTTTCGTTGTAGTTTTTCATTTATTCGATGAATCTTTTTCGAACACAAGATATCACCCACGTCTTCCAGTTTTCTCATTATGACCATTACGAACCATAAAAATACCAAAAATTCAAAGAACCCAAACTTGAAACTAAGTTGGATACTATCTAATGAATATTTGAACGTTTTGTGAAATAAAAGTATTTTTATATTTTCTCGTATAATACGCCGCGCCGTTTTCGGGTAATTTGATGTTTAAAATTAAAAAATAAACTTCTCACAAAAATTAAAGGAACAAAAAAATTTTCGGAATTTTTTGGTGATTTTCAACAGGCTGTATTTCAGTGAAAAATGGTCGTACAGGAAATAAAAAAAAACGCTTTTGAAGCTTGAAGACTCTAGTTTTTGAATTCATTGGTCAAAATTTTTTCGGAGCACTGGTAGCCATGCAATCCTTAGATTAAGTACGAAGAAAAAATTTTCAAAATTTTTCACATTTTTTTTTTGCTCTATGGGCATGGAAAAATTTTTTCGAGCTAGACCAATGCATAGGTCGCATAGCCTCTTTATTCAGATTCAATTTGCTTTTTACGGGCTTCAGATACGACCATTTGTCTTTGAGATATCAAATTTTGAATGCAAAAGGATCCTTTTTCACTCAACTGCCAATATCTCTGGAACTACTGGTCGCCCAGCGAGCTGCCAGGCGGCATCTTTTTCTGCAGAAAATTTCACACAAAAATCTGCTATGGTTAATTTAAAAAAAAAAAAAATTTCACCTTTTACGTTAACGTGAAAAAAGAGCAAAAAAATGCCATTTTTCCTTTTTTTCGTTAATCGCCAATATCTTCGTCAATATTGGGGGGAAAGCTTATAGGTTAGAAGAGAATTTTACAGTCTTATGTATCCCAAAGGCCCCCATAAATCAGTAGATTGATCGGTTCAGCGGTTTTCCTGGACCGATTGATTGAAATTTTGAAAAAATTAAGGGAACAAGGTTTTTGTTCCTTAAACTTGACCTAATCTTTTTAAAAATCAATAATTTCATTTTTTTCCACTTTTTACTCAATTTTGTGTTTTTTTAAGATTAATTATCGAAAAAAAAATCCAAAAAAAATTTTTCGTAAATTTCGAAAATTTCCAAAAAAAAATTTTTTGAAAATTTAAAACAAAATTCAGAAAAAAAACTTTTTTCTCGTTTTTTTAGAAATCGAGGTTTCTTACAAAAATTTTGAGTGATGACTGATTTACCGCCGGCATTAACGTTACCCAAATTTCAATCAATCGGTCCAGAAAAACCGCTGAACCGATCAATCTACTGATTTAGGGGGGCCTTTGGGATACATTAGACTGTAAAATTTTCTTCTAACCTAAGCTTTCCCCCCAATATTGACGAAGATATAGGCGATTAACGAAAAAAAGGAAAAATGGCATTTTTTTGCTCTTTTTTCACGTTAACGTAACAGGTGGAAAAAAAATTTTTTCAAAATTAGCCATAGCAGATTTTTGTGGGAAATTTTCTGCAGAAAAAGACGCCGGCTGGCAGCTCGCCGGGCGACCAGTAGTTCCAGAGATATTGGCAGTTGAGTGAAAAAGGATCTTTTTGCATTCAAAATTTGATATCTCAAAGACAAATGGTCGTATCTGAAGCCCGTAAAAAGCAAATTGAAGCTGAATAAAGAGGCTATGCGACCTATGCATTGGTCTAGCTCGAAACAATTTTTCCATGCCCATAGAGCAAAAAAAAATGTGAAAAATTTTGAAAATTTTTTCTTCGCACTTAATCTAAGGATTGCATGGCTACCGGTGCTCCGAAAAATTTTTGACCAATGAATTCAAAAACAAGAGTCTTCAAGCTTCAAAAGCGTTTTTTTTTTTTATTTCCTGTACGACCATTTTTCACTGGAATAAAGCCTGTTGAAAATCACCAAAAAATTCCGAAAATTTTTTTGTTCCTTTAATTTTTGTGAGAAGTGTATGTGATATTCGGAAAATTTGGTACTTTGGCTGAATGCAACTCTGTTCAAAAGATCAACAAATGTGTAATGTCATAGATAAACTTCTTATTCTGAAGGGAATTTTGTTCCTCCAGGGGTGGCACAGCTCATTATGAAAACCCAAAATGGCTATATCTTTTTATCAGAGTCGAATCGGAAAAATTGAATAGGAATAAAGTGTTTCGTTTGACCTCGAGAATCTACTGTAAAAAAATTTGTACGAGTCACGTATTTGTACACACCCTGTATAAAGTTGCACTTCATTGGTTTCAAAATTTGGCCGTTTTTCAACATTTTTCAAACTACACTGAATATAAAATAATTACCCCCATCAGATTTTGAATCTAGTGGAACTGGCAGGTAGTGCATGAAGTAGTCAGTTTTTCCAGTTTCCAGGTCCTCTCCATTTGCTACACCATTCGATTTTCCCTCTCGTTTATAATTCTCGTACCTCGCATGTTCATCTACTTCCCGACTATCAAGGGTGGGCCTGGAATGGGCAAGTTTCCTAAAACTCCAAAACCGAATTTGAGATTATTTATGGAAAGCCTTTTCTACTAGTTATCCAACACGTAAAAGATTCGCTTCAAAATTCAGACATTTCAGAAATACACCCTTCGAAACTTCGACTTCGAAAGCTTGTGACGTAGAATGCCTTTATTAAAGTATAGTAATTTTTGTTAATTCGACAACACTGGAACCGATCAAGAAGATATCCACAGATTACAAAAAATTGTTTCTGTAATCAGTGTCTTTACCTTCTTAAAACCGATGACATTTTGTGTCATTGTGTGTTTTTCTTGTCAAATGTGAATAATGTGATCATCAAACTTGATATTTATTACATATATGGTGATCAGAAAACTTTCATGACCATGACTGACACAAATGGGCGTTGCCGGATTGTAAAAATGACGTAGAATGTTCACAAGAGCACTTCTGAAATCAGAATTTTCGTAATCGAATACAGACAAAATGCAATATGTTAAAATTCGAAAAAAATATATTTCGAGATATTTGAGTTATAAGGATTTTTATGACATATATTTTGAAATTTAGGAAAATACCCCATTGAATGAGAAGCATTCGGTCGTTCGAAATGAAAAATTAGTACCTATGTTCAACATGTTCGGGCATCTTCTGTGATTTACAACTCAAAAAATATTTTATATTCCTTTGAAACCATTTCGAATTTGATCACGAATGATTATTAATTATATAGACTGGAAATTCAAAATCTGCAACCACACAGTGGCTACAACATAATAATATATCAAAACTTTTTGAATTAGCCGTTCATTCATTTCCAAAATAATTCATAAAAAATCTTATTCTCATCCACTTACCCGTGAAAGTCTTTTCAGCACTTTCAGTTGAATTTTCAATGAGATGAGAGGAATGAAATTTGAAATAAATGAAGAATGGATAGAATAAAAATTTATTCATTAATGAATAGAAATAGATAAGGTTATGAAGTAAAGATTAAAATAGAGGGATAAATATTTTGAAATAAAAATTAAAAGCCGAATAAAGGGTAAAAAAAGAAATGGAAATAAGGAAAGAATGTTTAAAAAAATGAAAAATAATTGAATATAATATTGAAATGAATAATTCAAAATAAAAATTGATAAAAAATTAATGAAAGGAAATGAAATACATATAAATACATGAAAATTTATCGATAAATGAATGAATGATTCTGATAATTAACTAGGCCCTTAGCTAGATGACGTAATCTAGACGATAATTAAAAAAAACCTTCGATCTATTTAATGACTAATCATTTATTTAGGTTTTTATAAATTTTTCTCACAATTCCCGTGAAATTTCATCCAACAGGCGCTTTTAGACACTTCGCATTAGACTAATTAGTTTGTCTATCGACGTTTCTACTCATTCCGTTTTCACCAGAAGTGATACCAACTCTAGTTTTTCAAACTGATAGCCCCACCTATATTTTATTATGAAAATTGATTCTCCATCGAACTCTTCGTTGTTTGAATGTCAAATTTCGTAATTTCCATCAGAAAATTGTATGTTAACGTGAAATTACGAAAACAAATTTGAAAATGGAGCCGTTAGCTGTTTACAGTTCACCTTCACTCACCTGAAGATGCCATTTTGTGATAGCGAAACATGTGTCGTGATTTTTGTAAAAATCGTATAATCAGTTTTAAGTTCATTTATGTGGAAACAATTTTCGTAATAAAATATAGGGGGTGCCCATTTGACAAACGAAAGTCGAGACTTAACTCCAAAATAGAAAAAGTGTATTTCAATTCCTTCTCAAAAATATTTTTAAAGAACGCATATCTTGTGACATCCTGTGTACACAACGTTTTTTCCTCTGCCTCTGGTCGGAAGTTGATAGAAATGATTGATTTTAATATTTATTAGGTATATATCAGTATTCTTACGTACCTTTGTCTTGTGAATATTGATTAGTTGGGAAAATTTCTCATGTAACATTTTGAATACAAATCTTTAAAGGAACTAAATACTAGTAATGAGGTAAATGGATAAGGTACGAAACAAATTTTAACATTAGGAACCATTTTGTCGAAACCATGTGGAAAGATGATTTTTTTTTGTTACACTCACTCAGGTTATGGGCCCAGAAATGTAGGCGTCTATGTGAATCAAAAAAGAAATGTTCGAATGAAGTAATTAGGCACTAGGCACAATTGACACTAGGACAAACTTTCACTTTATGTATTTGATTTATCTACAGGTACATAAGGGCAACCAAAAATTTCACCTTGCAGGATTGGGTAGAGATTCTTTACTGTCAATGGATTGGTATTTTCCATCAGATGATTCGGTTTTCGCACTTCTGCCCAGTCCATCAGGAGAAATCACAATTTGCTCATTTGAATTACCTGAAAAATAGCCGTTTGAAAAATTTTTCTTTTTGAAATAAAGTCGCAATACACCATTTATAACTCAAGATGGGTTAGAGACGTGGAGTGTTTGTTACGAAATTTTGTTTGTTGAATTGGTCTATGGCCATTTATTAAAAAAATCATTAAAACTTTCAAAATTATTATGAAGAAAATGGTGATAAAGGAAATAATAAGTAGTGAAAAAAGAACGATCGCTGCTTTGAGACCATAGATTTATTTGCCCCCTTAAATATATACCAATAGATAGTTCATGTTTTTGCCAATAATGCGCTAACGATCACAGGAGAACGAGAACTAGTTGAAGTTGCCTGAGTTGTGGTGATAGACGATTAGAATATTCAATTGATTTTGAATTTTTGGTAAAAAAAATATTTCACCGTGGTGAAACACTGAAGCGTGCGCGTCAGTGGTCAAGGGTCGGAAAGAAAAAAGGGACAGATAAAGTTTTCAGTACCTGTTACATCGTGAACTTGTTAGGTTGCCTGAATCGGGTTTGTCAAGCGTTTTTTGACCCAGTCGCTAGCGACACTTTACGGGCAGGAATTAAAACTCTTCGTCTTTCAGTGTCAACAATAATAATAGTACCATCGCCGTGCGCTCCAAAAGTTTTTGAAAACCTAAATTAAGCCTCTAATATATCTATACAAGTAACGCACCATTCGTCATCTATATTTTCAGTACGGCGATCGTTCTCCATCTCTCTACCCTCCTTATTGAATATCAAAGTAAAGAATGGTGTAAAAATGTAATGGATTTAATTTGACCTGTAGAAGCCCACTATTTTAAAAGCTGTCATATAGGAATATATCGCTTGTTAACAGATGACAACTGAATGAATTAAAAATGGAAGAAAATTAGCTTCGAAAACGCTACGAATTCAAGGCGTGAAAATTTTGCTAAAACAGCATCTAATGTGATATTTATTGAAGAGTTTTCATAGCAAGACAAGGGAAATTAAGATTGAACTTGTCCATCGCGCATCGCCTCAATAAAAATATAACCTGATTATTGCACGAATAGTCTTACCATTTATAACATTCTCTGTTGAATTGCTGATTTCTGATCCGTTAGCCTCTTGTTCGGTAAATGAAATCAAGGACTCACTTTCGGTCGTTCCGTTGTTTCTTCTTGAGATTTCACTGTCTTTCTGATCTGTGGATGGGGACTTATTCTATAGTTCAACATTCGACAAAAAATCACCACCAACTAAAACAGAATTAATTCAGACACATAACACCCGTCGATTTCGGAGCGGCAAATATGCCTTTTCCATCGAAGTGAGAGTTCTTCGCCCTGATGAGGTCGAATAGGACCGAAACGGGGGTCTACTCTTTTTCGATAAATGGTCCTTCTATTATTACTCTGAATGAGCATGTGAAAAGCTCGATACCGATGTGCCTGTTGAAAGTTTGGGCCGTTTCCTCATATATCGAAGAATAGACAACACAACATCTTCGACATTGACAAAAATGT
The DNA here is from genome assembly GCF_907165205.1 of Coccinella septempunctata. Taxonomy (NCBI): domain Eukaryota; kingdom Metazoa; phylum Arthropoda; class Insecta; order Coleoptera; family Coccinellidae; genus Coccinella; species Coccinella septempunctata. The sequence continues at coordinate 1,977,669 of NC_058190.1, read as the reverse complement.
CAGAATTTGGCCCTATCTCAAAAACAAAGTATAGAAAAGCGGTTTTCTTGAGAATAACCTAAATGTTTCTGTCTATCTGGCTTAGAAGAAAATCAAATAATTTGGAACACCCATGTGATTAATGAATTTCAGTGATCAGCTGTATCAAGAAGCTTAGATTCCTTTGAAGAGTCGCCATTCTTCGCTGCACAGTAATTTAGGGACCCTTATGTTTGTGTGTAAACCTGGCCTAGCATTTTTCGATTTTCGTAATTTTTTGAGCTGAATTGTGCTAGATTTGTGCTGTCCGTGTCGTTCAAATTTGTTATTTTTAGATACGGTCCTCAAGATAACTCAAAATATATAAAATGCCCAGCCCAGCTGGCCCACCAATTTTTTAAAAACTAGATACGAACCATCGGAGGGTTACGAAGCACGGTTAGATATAGGCAGTGTACGCATTTTATAGGAAACTTGTTCCGGTGTTTCATCACCGTTTCATCATGTCTTCAAAAGGGATATTGCAAACCTACCCTGAGACGTGGCTTCGAGTCGAAGACAAGATTCCTTGTAATTTAGGGCGTTAGCGATAACTATTTAATGTCAAATAATTAACACAATAGTCATTATTCCTACACAATTCTTAAAATCCACCGATTCACAGGGATATAAACTACATAGTATCAAATGGGAGGAAACAAGGCTCCCAACGGGTTTGCCCGCCAGCTAATAATCGTGTTTCCAGCGGGGAGAACACGCACTGAATGGGGGAAAAAACAAAGCTATTCACCACTCTGTTTTCTGCTCCCAACGTGTTTACACCCCACCCAGGAATCGTACTTCCAGCAGTGGTAGAACTCAGACAGGACTGGCGAAAAAGCAAAACAGATCACCGTTCTGGTTTCTACTTCCAGCGAGTTTGCACGCTAGCCAGCAATCGTACATCCAGCAATGGTAAAACTTGGACAAGACAGGGGAAAATGCACAACTGGTGAACCGTTTCTGCTTCCCACGGGTTTTCCCGCCAGCCAAGAATCGTACTTCCAGCAGTGGTAGAACTCGGACAGGACTGGCGAAAAAGCACAACAGATCACCACTCTGGTGTCTGCTCCCAGCGGGTTTGCACGCAAACCAACAATCGTACATCCAGCAATGGTAGAACTTGGACAGTACGGGGTAAAAGACACAAAGGTTCAACACACTGGTTTCTGTTCCTAACGGGTTTGCAACCCAGTCACGAATCGTACTTCCAGCAGTGGTAGAACTCAGTAAAGACTGGGAAGGAGGCACAACGGTTCACCATTCTGGTTTTTTTTCCCAACGGGTTTACACGCCAGCCACGAATCGTACTTCCAGCAGTGGTAGAATTTGGAGAGAGGAAAAATGTACAACGGTTCACAACATTGGTTTATGTTCTCAACGGGTTTGCACGCCATCTAAGAATCGTACTTCCAGCAGTGAGAGAACTCTGACACGACGGGGAAAAAGGCACCGCGGTTCACCACTCTGGTTTCTATTCCCAACAGTTGTACACTTCAGCCACGAATCTTACTTTCAGCAGTGGTGGAATTCGGACAGCACGAAGAAAAAAGCACAACGGTAACAATATTGGTTTATGTTCCCAACGGGTTTGCACGCCAGCTAAGAATCGTACTTCCAGCAGTGATAGAACTCTGACACGACTTACTCGTTTCTAGTAGTCTATGAATTAGTCCATAAGCCGGTCTTCCAGTAACCCCGACATGGGTGATTATCACAATGTGTCTGAATTAATTCTAATTATCATTTTATGCCTTCACAGCTCCAGTCCAAAGACTATAGAGTAGAAAGATGGGAAACGAAGCGACTAATATGATATGAGCGCCATCTGTGTTCTAATTGTGTTTCTAAGACCCTAAGCCTGGTTAAAATATTAATTCGAGGGCCATTTGCAGAAACATATAAAATTTTGTAAGATTTCAGATGGCCATTTTGATCGAAGAGGTTTTGAATGTTTTGAGTCTCGTACCGCTTTTTGTTTATCTAGAACCTTCTAGTTGTTGATTATTGAATTTTGAGTCTAATTTCTTGGTGAAAACCCAGAAAATATGGTTCGAAAATTATTGAATGGTGATCAAATAATAAAATTGAATAATGAGGATAAAATTGAATTTTCGTAACAAGTTTCTTACTTTTCTAAGAAAAATGAAATAGTGAGTATTAAAACTCGTAACATGTGACTCGGTCATTCATGGATTTTTATTTTCAGTGCTCCGAAGTTGATAACACTTTCAGGGCGTAATGTCAAAGAGGAACCTGTTTGGTAATGGCCTGCGAACACTAGTAGACTATACCATGTGCAGTGAACATTTCACTGAAATGTGTATGCTATGATGGTATATTGAATATTGCTTCATATTAATTTCTGATATACAGGGTGTTCTACAAGGTCTGTGACAAACTTTGACAGAAGGTAGATGTGCTTCTTTTGACAATTTTTTTCCTATGAACATAGGTCCGATTCGTTTTCGTTTAGGAGTTACAGCCATTTGAAAATTTTTTTTTCATGTTTTGATTAAGTAGGCCGACAGAAAATATCGGTCGATATGGTAATTGACGTTATTTTAATTATTTATTTGACACTTGTTTCACTGAGAATGGTATCAACAATAACCATAATGAACATGTGTGGGCACTGCATAATCCATATGCCATTGGACAAAGACGATGTCAGCAATGTTTCAGTGTAAACGTTTGGGGTGGGGTTTTTAACAATGATTTGATGCCAGTACATGTTATAAATGATCGTTTAAATGCAGATTTGTATAAAAATTTTTTTGGAGCACAATCTTTTTGACTCCATTGATAACTAAGAGCTCAACATTGTTGGAAATATGTGGTATCAGCACGATGGTGCACCACCACATAGAGGGAGACAAGTAATCTGTTGGCTGAATGAACATTTTCCGAATAAATGGATAGGTCAATGAGGACCAATACAATGGCCATCTCGTTCACCTAATCCAAATCCCTTAGATTTTTATTTATGGGGTCATATGAAGCACCTTGTTTATCACATGAATTCTACCAAGTGATATAATTCAAGATGTAGCAAACCAAATACGAAAAAACCCAAGTCATATCCGCCGAGTAATGGCATCTTTAGTTCGTCGATGTGAAGCTTGCATTCAAGCTGAAGGTGGACACTCCGAACAATTTGTATAGTCCCGAAATTTCCATTGATTATTATGATTTTATGAACATAAAAATTTGATTTTTCGAATGCTTGTATCTTTGAAACAAAAACGAATCGGATATATGTTCATAAGAAAAAAAATTTCAGCATAAGCACAGCCACCATCTGTCAAAGTTTGTCATAGAGCTTGTAGAACACCCTGTTTGTATATTGTACAAATTCAAATAAGTTTATCAGGCCCGTTTGCACCAATACCCCTTAAAACCATATTTGAGTACTGTCTATGCGTGTCGAAATTTCTCCGAGTTCTGCGTCGCAGATAGCGCTGCCAAAGACTTCTTTTGGTACGAACCATGCTAAGAATACTGCGATTGATCCACGGCTTGGACGGACTCAACTGTACAATCCTAGTGCTCGAACACGCCTCGACCGCTCGAGTAATCAGACACCTGAAGGAACTCCACACAACATCAATGTTCTCCGAAGATAGGCACTGATTCCAGTCGACATCAGACAGGCGACTCCTCAGTAAACCATAGTCTATCATGGTTCTGGTCTCACGCGTTAACCTCGTCGCCGCAATACGAGTGAACTGAACCCTCGAAGTCAGAACACAGTGGTCAGAACGCCCAACAGGATCATGGTATTGGACATCGCATACAAGATCCCGATCACTCGTGAGCATCAAGTCCAAGGTTGAGGGACTCTGACCCTGGCAATAACGTGTTGGACGATCTATAAGCTGAGTAAGATGGGCCTCCTCAATAGCCGAGAGAAACATCTCAGACCTAGATCCACCCGAAGGAGGTGAGCCAGCCCTCCATTGAATGTCACGGAAATTGAAATCACCAGCCACAATGATGTTATCACCCCGCTGAGAAAGAGTAACGAGAAGCTGATAGAGGAGTGAATCTGATGGTGAAGAATGAGGTCTATATATACAGCCAAACAGCGTGGAGAATTCATGTGAAGACAAATATAAAAACAAATTATCAATTCCCGGTAAATCATGAACCTTAGCCTTCACCTTGAAGGAGGTCGTTAAGTCATTGTGCAAATAAATGCATACTCCATCAAAACCTCTATTGATTTGACTATCACAACGAAACAGTTTGAATCCGGGAATATTAAAAAAGCTATCTGGTATACCGTCATGCAACCAAGTTTCAGTTATGAGAATGATCTTAGGTTTCAAATCACGAACACGCGCACATATTTCATCAAATTTATTTTTAATTGATCTGGCATTGGTATACATAATGATCCACTCCTCGGAAATACAACCTACTTTTTTGACCGTCTGGAAGCCTGCGCAGAAACAATAGTGGGTACCCCCTTCACGTATTTTATTGTCAAGTTTGCTTCCCCATTCAGTTGTCGCAGTTTCAGTTCTTCCCTCACTTTCCGCAAACCAGCCAACTGATTTGGAGTGAGGTCATCGGATATTTGTAACCTACTAAAAGCTGATGCAGTTGACAGAAGTTTTTTACCCCTCAACACAGTCAAAGCAGTGACCGAGTTAGCAAATCTTACCAACAAGGGTCTAGGATTCCCTCCAACCGCAGTACCGATTCTGTTATGAGAGACAATGTGCTGGACGCCAGCTGGAAAGATATGGCCGACAATAGAGCGGACCATATCGTCATCCGCAGCGCCATCAGTTGCCTCAGGCAGGCGCCTGACGATCACATTATTGGATCTTCGCACCCTCTCAACAATCTCAGCAGAGTCCACCATAACCCCTTCCGCACCAGACTCATGCCCACAGAAGGATTCACGCCTCTCCACCCCCAAACCAGCCATATATCTATATCTCTATAATGAGAGATATTCAAGCGCTCAGATCGTAAAAGCCACCATTAAGAGGATAGGGAAAAAAAAAACATGTATACACTTTTCACTTTCCTGGGCCCGTAGGAAAGACTCACACAAAGGAAGGAAGGCCACGGAGTCAGGATTATGAGATACAAGGAACAGTGGTACCAGATGTTAGAAACCTACAGAATGCCCTCACACGCCAAGCGGCTCGATAGAAACTCTGAAATGAACTATCAAACACGGTCCAATGCAGCATAAACAGAACGGAAACAATGCAAAGCACGAACGAGGCCAACACAAAAATATGGCCGAGAATCAATAGAACCAACGCAAAAAACAGTCAGCCTATACCTTTGATCGGGAAAGGCTATCAAAATCACTTTTTTTTATTTGAACACAAATAACACCTTTGACGTATAGCAGATCACCATACACTCTTGTGTCCTAGTCGAAGTACTATTCGTTGTCCATATTTTGAAATTTTTGATAATTATTCATGAATTACAAATAAAAATATGGTACATCCATCAGCGTATTTCATTGATATCACTTGATTCCATAAAATGTTTAGATGAAAACTAACCTCCTGGTCACAAAACAAAACCATACTATATATTTTGTCCCTCAGGATGTTCGTTTTCCGGTCTCAACAAAGTCGATATTGAAATTCAATACGAGAAATAGAATTCGAATTTCGCGCCTTTCAATTATGAAACAGAAAATTGTTACCAAACCGTTTTTCTGTATTGACAGTACGTTTCCAGCGCCATCTCATTGTCAAATGTGTTTTCACTGGCCAAAATATAGTCGGTTTTTAGTACTAGAGATTTGACGGCGTTTCCTATCTTTCTACTCTATAATCTTTGCTCAAGGCATTTGCACAAACTATAAGTTTTCGTAAATGTCATTATAACCTTACCTGTCGAATTGGTGACATCCCTCCCCTCTGGAAGTGACTGCGACCCCCGTTCGATGGTATCGTTTTTTCTTCTCGACAACACCTCGCTGACTTTCCGAACCGTCACCGGCGATGAGTCTGGATCGTTGTAGAGCAGCCCGATCGAGTATACGACAGACGACGGATCCCCTTCGAAATCCGTCTGTGGCACCACCGCCTTCAACGTTTTCAACAGAGGAGCAACCATATGGTCTTCGATATTCCCGAGACTCGTCGTCGACTTCGACAAGGGGGAACGTCGCGCCCCCTTTACTTCCTTGAAGCTCACCAGGTTAGGCTTGGAATGTCCGCACTTCGACGAATCGCAAAAGTTCCCGGGCACCTTCCCATCGCTACGCAGTTGTCCACAGATCGATTCGTAGCAGTCGTCGCTGTTGAACAACAGCAGGTTCTTGTCCTTCAGGTAACAGTCGTCTTCGACGATCACGCATTTCAGCATCCGATTCGGCGGCTTCTTGAAGTACGAGCTCAGGAACTTCCGGTCCCTGTGGACCTTGTAGCATTCCCCGTCTATGAGGCGACAGTTGTGCGCGTCTTGCGGGCTTATCTCGTCGGTGTTTTGGTTGCCCGGGTAGCATTTCGTTTCCCACCTCTTTTTCCTCATCGTCATGTGGAAAATACAGTCGGTAAACTTAGCATCGCGCCATATATCTGAGGCAACCGGATCTTTCTTCACAGATTTTCTAGATGACGGCAGATCATAGTCTACAAAAGATTCGGTCTGTGAGAAAACGGCGAATGTACAGCATTAACATATAGGATGGGCCAACAAGAACTAAACACCAAGATTTTATGATTGAAATAAAGACCTGGACCACAAAGTACTCCGCCGTAAAGTTCCAAAGCACTCGACCACAATTCAAAGAATTGTCGTTCCACTAATGCGAGCTAGTCATGAATCAGCGCAGGAACTCCCAAAGAGACTGAAACATATAGACACAAACTGTAGACCGGTTTATTGTCCCTCATCGGTACAGTGCAGTGTTACTCATCTCAACCGAAGTATGGTGTCTTTAAGCGAATTTGGGGGGGCGCCATAATGAATATCTTTCAATCTTTATCCTGGCAAATACACTGCGCAAAAAAATTAACGCACATTCTGAAAATCTCAATTTTAATGAAAGTTAACTCTACATTGACTTTATAACTTATTTTTTATGTTCTCTCGGGAAGGTTTTGAACGAAACAAGACACATTAAATGGAAGTAAAATTCAGGATTTCACCGAATCTTATGTGAAAGAAGAGAAATTAACGATTTTCAAAATACTGAAATGCTGATAAATGATTTAATACTTGGTATTTCCACCCCTTGCGTTAATTACAGCTCGGCAACGACGCTTCATACTCAAAATGAGTGATCTTAAAATGTTCTGATCTAATCCTTCCCAGATTTCTCCGACTTGGATTAAGAGTAGCTGGATGATTTTCGGAAATTCTCAGCCTTCTATTGAGGTTGTCCCAAACCTGCTCAATCGGATTGAGATCTGGACTTCTTGCTGGCCATTCCATTCGAGAGACTTCAACCTCTTCAAGGTACTCCTGAACGATGCGCGCACGATGGGGTCTGGCATTATCGTCCATAAAAATGAAATTTTCACCAATGTATGGGGCAAATGGCACTACATGCTATTCAAGAATGTTCCTTATATACTTATCAGCATTCATAGCTCCATTATCAACGACCACTAGGTCTGTGCGAGCATTCAAAGATATTCCACATACCATAATTGATCCTCCCCCGAAACCAGTAGTATTCAGGAAATTGCACTGAGCATAACGTTCTTGAATGGCAGTTGTTACCCGTAGTCTACCCTGTCCTGATCTTCGGACATTCATACCTGTCTCCCTGAATCGCTGCAACATTCTGGACACACTTGTATGGGAAACTTCAAACCTTTCTGCAATTCTTGTGTATGTCCACCCTTCTTCTCGCAAAACTACCGCTTGGCACATTCCTCTTGGATCAAATTGCGTGTTTCGCGTTGCATAACGATCGAGTGTAGAAAATCAAACGAAAGAAAAACTATTGATCACCAGAATTGATCGAGAACAACTGATTTTAGAATGGAGCCAATACATTCAAAATCTGATAATATCATCTTTTTTTATTCCTGCTGGGAAAAAACATCTGTATTGAAGAAAACCGTTGAAAGTGGATAACATATGCATGCATAATTCTGATAAAAATAATTATCATTGAGAACACCTTCAGTTGTAGAATAAATTTGAGATTTCCATAATGTGCGTTAATTTTTTTGAGCAGTGTAGTTTTACCTTCGTTGACTGCTGGCAGTGGTATGTCTGGGAGTCATGGACGGGTGTAGGATTCTACAGAGTAAGTGAGGGTATGCTCAGTCTTGGTGGGACAGGTGGCGCGTCGTGATGAGGATTAGAAAAATATCTCCCATGGCGAGCCTTTTTTCTCGCTTAAAGATAACATCCTCCGGTTGAGATGTGTAACAATGTACTTGTTAAAAATTGAGCGAAGCCCCCCCTCCGATCTTTCTCTAATCGACGCTCCTGACCGGCTCTGGTGGCCTAATTGACCGAAGCAGCAGCCCCACTCTCAGTGTTTCAAACTCTTGAAACAGGTTTATAATCCTTGCTAGTACCGCCCAATTGATAGGTTCACACGAGACCACTCGATTAAATGCCTTATCAGGAGTATATATTTTAACGATATTTTGACGATGGCAAATTGGCTAGCTCAATTCAGATCGTAACACTTGTCGATATTCATATCGTCGGGTGGTATGCATCTGAATTTATCCTCATTAATTTATATATCTTAAGATATTTTATAATTTACATGAATATTTTCAGACCTCTCTAAATCTTCTCACATGAAAATGAGTACGTATCACCAAAATTGAATCTTCTCAAGTCTTTCTCATTGATAATGAATACTGATTTATTGTGTCATCTCTCTTATTATCTCATGAAATTTTTTTTACTTGAATCAGTTTATTTTATTTCCCAGCCAACTCTGTTGCCTGCTCAATTACATATGACTAATTACTGTTGTCGAGTTTCAGATGAATGAATCCTCATATTACAAACTAGAGGCCTGCTCTAGTAATAGTGCACACTCAATTGGTATGATCTACTCATTGTTATTTGTACTCTCATTGATACATTCTCATATTCATTCATCATGCTCGATATACATGTTAGATTTCAGCCTTCTGCACTTCTCAAAACCAACGATTAGTAGTTTCCCCTCATTAGTACTCTCGATTTGTAACACTCATCATTTATCAATTATATCTTCTGTTCTTCTGATGGACGTTCTGATCGTCCATCTCAGTCTCTGTAAATGTTGTATTCATTGATACATTTTTGCACTGTTCAAGACCAACGTTATGTATATTGTAACGCCTTTTTCTCGGTGTACTCGAGCGCCAGCTATTCTTTAAGGGAGAATAGCAAACCTACCCTGGTAGCTACGAGCCGAAGACAAGGTTCCTCGGTGTCTGAGGTGTTAGCGACAACCAGTGAAAGTCAAAATCAACGTATACAAATTATATTTGTCGATTCATACAAGGAAACACAAATGGCACTATTGTGAAATTCGTACAGTGAAAGACTCGAGATCAGTGAATTTACAAAACGAATGAAACAGGATCCGATCTCAAACGTGATACGGGGTTTACGGACGTGTTCGCCAGCCAGAACCTTAGACGACTCTTAGACAGCTCACCCCTAAGTGCGTTCTTCACCCCCTGAGTATCCACACCAGCAGGGTTTTCGATAACAGCAGCGGTGAGCGTCGGAAAAAACGAGGGAGGAAATTTTTCACCACTTCAAAGTGCGTTCTGCACCCCCTGAGTATCCACGCCAGCGGGGTGCTTCAGCAGCAGGAGTGGAACTTAAACCGGGGTAGTAAGGGATGGAGGAAATTTTTCGCCACTCCAAAGTGCGTTCTGCACCCCCTGAGTATCCACGCCAGCAGGGTGCTTCAGCAGTAGCAGTGGAACTTAAGCCGGGGTACAGGAAGGATGGAAATGGAGGCTGAAGTTCCAATGATATAAAAAGAGGACGGAGTGTCGTCTTACCTATGGTTTCGGTTTGGCCACTTGCACTCGAAAATTTAAAGTCACCAAATAAAAGTGACGAAGAAAAAAAAATAAAATAAAATTCTACTCTGAACGGTGAAAAAGAAACTAATTCGACACGGAGCGATTATTCGGGTTCGTAAGTAAGTCGACAACAAGTGAATAGCCAGTGAATTAATCGTAAGTGAAGTGACCTGCAGGGAAACATCTGATTTCATACCCACAGGGAGGGTGCGGAAATCAGATGTGCCCCGACTGTCGAAATTCGGTAAAATTTGCGTCAATGGAGATGTCTTAATTTCGACTTATCTGTGCTAGCGAACAAACAAACTCGGTTATCTTCCAATTCAGGATGTTTTATAAGGTACGACATCGTTTTTCAGAACTGAAAACGGAATGAAAACAGTGCGGAATGTTTACAATTCCGAACGATGCCGGAATCCTGAATTGAAAACTAAAAATATTTCTCTCGAAATTAATTCAAAAATAAAATTACCAAAATGAAACTAAAAGATTATTTTAAAATGAGGGTGCGTTTTTATCAGAAAAATACACGTTCATTACAATATTAATTATAATATTCTTGCTCTTCTCATTATAATTATAATATTTTTGTTTTTCACTTTCAACTTAATTTTAAATAATAATAATGCTCTGCTCATAGTTACATTGTAATTATCGCTCAGCTCACATTTAATGTATTGATCTCTGATTGATTATCAGACAGAAAATTTAAGTTACTTGTACTTCTCATTTAAATTCATTATTCTAACCATCTGTTCTTCTGATGGAATAAAAAGGTATTCGTAATCAATTTTCATTGATTGCTCTATCAATGTGAACGTTGTGTTGATTTTGAATTTATTGAACTTCTCAAAGTCTAAGTCTGACCTCAGTGACTTCTCATTTGAACTACTCTGGATTATCTCGCTTTAGTTGAATAACGTCTTTCTGAGTCTATAGATGTTGTTAATATTTTTTTGTTATTACTATGTTAGCTTCATGCAGCTGACTTATTTATTTTATGATTGCGAGCAATATACAATAAATGTTTTTATACCAACTCCAACTCAATTATCTTCTCATACAGTCTACTACTCTTTTTTTTTGCAAAATCATCATAACACCCTCCATTTTGAACAGCACTGATGGGGGACAATAATCCCGGAACCGTTCTACAGTTTGTGTTTATATGTTTGAGCCCCATTGAAAATTCCTGCGCTGATTGATGACTAGCGTGCATTAATGAAACGTCTCCAATCTTGAAAATTGAGCTTTCAGCTATAAATCTATAATGTTAAATGGAACTATTTAAAATTGACAAGTGAGTGCCGAAGGAAAAAATGATTTTTGAATGAATAAAACTGCATTTTGAACTGCAGTATTATCAATACAGAAACTGTCCAGTGACTGTATATCAAGAACCGTCTTTTCAAATTTCGTAATCATTAATATCAAAAACTGCATTTTAAATGAAGAATTATCAATACTATGCAGTAACGGCACATCAAATACTGCATTTTTGAACTGCTGTATTATCAATACAAAAACTGTTCAGTTTGACAGACACAGAATTATCAATACAGAAGCTGTTTAGTAACTGTATGTCAAATGCTGCATTTTCTAAATGCAGAATTATCAATACAGAAACTGTTTAGTAACTATGTATCAAATGCTGCATTTTTTATGGAGAATTATCAATACAGAAACTGTGCAGTAAATGCATACCTATCAAAAACTGCATTTTTGAAATGAAGAATTATGAATACAGAAACTGTGCAGTAACAGTTTATCAAATAGTGCGTTTTTAAAATGCAGATTGTAACGTGGGTTCCTCGAGCGCCAGCTATTTTTTTCACTAGGAAGAATAGCAAACCTACAAGAGTAGCTGCTAGTCAGAGACAGAGTTCGCTGTTATCTAGGGTGGTAGCGATAACGAAGTAGTCAAAATCAAATTATGTACCAGTTTATTCACACCTTCGAAAACTGATTATTAAACAACGGAAATATGTGTAGGTATGAAATATGAGCGAATCCATCAGCAAACATACATTCGGGAAATTCTATCCGGTCACGAGCACTTTATAAAGTTTATACCGGGTGCTGTGAAAAATCAAAGGTTTTTCAATAAAATGCGCCAACCAGAACTGACGAAATGGACACCAAGGATGACCTCGCGAAGTGAAATGACTTGCTATACGGTATCGGGATGTAATTAATTGTATTTCTCCAGAACTGAAAGCAACACAACCAGGGCGGATGTACTCAAGACTTTTATTCGCTACCCCAAGGGCTCACGCACCATGACTGATAGAAAAGAAGAGATTTCTATTTCAACATTTATGACGCGGGAACAGGGGGGGTTGACGGGACTTTTTTTCACTACCCCAAGGGCTTACGCACCATGACTGATAGCGAAGGGAAAAGTCAGACTCGCGAAACAGGGAAAAGTACGCAAAAGATAACAGAAAGCGATACAGTACAGCAGTGTCAAAGAAGTAACCGGTGTAGGTCTAATGAAGAAACTGAACGGTAAAGACGGGGACCTACCTCCTTTATTCAAGGCACTCGCGGAAAACGAAAAATAAAAATTAATTTCTAAGAGCACTAGCACAGAAACTGTGCAGTTTCAGTACAGCAGTTTCTGTGCAGTTGGCACTTGTAATGCAGTACCTATCTGTACAGTTGCTGTATATTGTAATTGTTGGTGGAATATCGGTCTGAAGATGTGGAGCTGTTAGCTTCTACGAAACCGGTCACAATATTAGTTTCATTCAAAAATCTTATAGGTTCCTACTTGGACATTAATTTGTTGATAACTCAATGAGAAAACAACAAGGTCTCTTTAGTCTGGGTTCCAAATCGCTCTGGACTCAAAGAAAACAGAGAAGCAAACACACTTGCCAGAAAGAGTGCACAAACGCTACTTACTGGCCCAGAGCCTTTCTGCTTTCTGTGGCATAGGAAAATGCACCTACAGCAAAGATTTTCTGGAGAAGGAAGAAATCAAGAGGGAAACACTCTGGAGAAATCTCCCAAAAATGGATCATTCCAAAAAATTCCTCTGAAATTTTGAAACTGCAAGGTTATTTGGATCTGAGTAAGAAGAATGCCCCGCCATTGCAAGCCTGCGCAAAGAATGACTCAGCCTCTTTGAAGCCCAGTCAGATACTGGAGTTCATTGGAACTCCGGAGCTGGGGGACGAGCTGTAGATGGGGGATGTAACAAACCTTAGGTTGCAGTGGACTGAATCCCCCCTTACCAAACAATCAACTACTACCAAGACCAAGAAAAAACTTACCCTCATCGTAGTCGTAATCATCGATTTCATCTGTAATATCTTCCGTTTCTTCTTCTTCATCCACTTCCTCCACTTCCGGAAGATTTTTATCGCCAGAATCGTTTTTATCAAAGTTTTGTCCATTATTACCACCATCTCCACTACTACTGCCCGCTGATTGGTCGGAGCTATTCGGCGACGTGTACACAGCCGAAAGTGAATTGTTGTATATGAAAGACATTGAGTAGAATATACCTACGGGCTTCCCAGTGGTGTGATTTTTAGGTAATAGTTGCTTCAGACCGTCCGACAGCCCCTCAGCCATATCGTTGTCCAAAACAGTCACTGGAACCTCTCCACCAATTTGGCCCGCGTGTTCGGAATCTTCGGGATCATCGGAATCATCGGAATCCCCGCAATCTATAAAATCGCAATAAGCCCCTGGATTGACCGGGTCGGCCACCAGTGCGCGACAGACCGGTTCGTGGCACTCTTCCTTCTTGTACAACAGCATGTCGCCGTCCAGCATGTAACACTCCTTGCCGAGCATGACGCACGTGAGTATGTTGTTGTGCGGCGTGGAAAAATACTCTTTGAGGAATTCCGGGTCTTTGCGTACCCTGAAACAATGCCCTTGGATCATACGGCAGTTTTTCCCGCGGTCGTACTGCACAGTGTTGTCGTTTCCCGGATAGCATCTCTTCTCCACCTTGTCCTTCTTTTTTCTCACCAGCAGGACGCAAGTGGTGTAGTTGGAATTGGTGAATATGTCGCCTTTGGATGCTCCCTTGCGGGCTGCTCGAGGTTGCTGCTCCGATAAATCGTTACGTGATGGTTCTGATGGTTGACCTGGAAAATGTTGATCATAGACGAACACATAATCAAATTTTTGAAGTTCCTTTGAGCTTAAAGCTTCCTTTTGTGTAAAATTCATTGGGGTTAAAAGAAGCTTCAAAATTAAATAGACTTTGTTTGATTATGAAACTGCCCAGCAAACACTGAAATCCAGCCACTGTACAGGGTGAGCAAAATTCGTTGTCTACTGAAGGGATCTCGAGAACTATATATATAGCAACTAGAAGAAAATGGGTGACACATTCTGTAGCTCTTTTTTCCTGACTTTTCCAAATCTGAAAACAGATCCAGCCTAACAGTCATAGATTTTGAGTTATGAACGAAAATTGAGAAATTGTCATTTTCGATGAAGCTGAATAACTCGCTCATTTGAACTCGTATTAGAAATCCGTTGTTACATTCTACAGGCACTTTTTATGAGGAAATCGAATATGATATTAATAAATTTTTTGATCCAGTCATTTTCGAGATACGACAGGGATTTCTGATTTTTCAAATGTAAACTATAGTTGAAAGTTCTTTCATCTTGCTGTAATTTTTTTGCTGATCTAAAAAATGTATAATATGTTGCTATTCACCTGAATGTTCCTCATAAAAAAGTGCCTGCAGAATGTAACAACTGATTTCTAATACAATTTCAAATAAGCGAGTTATTCAGCTTCATTGAAAATGACAATTTCTCAATTTTCGTTCATAACTCAAAATCTATGACCATTAGGCTAAATCTGTTTTCAGATTTGGAATAGTAAGGAAAAAAGAGCTCGAGAATGTGTGTCCGTTTTCTTCTAGCTGCTATAGTTCTCGAGACTCCTTCAATAGACAACAATTTTAAATAAAGAATTTGGAGCAGACACGAAAATTTCGTCTTTTACATTATCTATCAAACTCCAATGAACAGGATGGATAACAGATTTGACAACGAATTTCGCCCACCCTGTACAAAAACTGCCCAGAGTTTGCTGCACATGAATGCAGTTACTGTAATGCAGCTTGTACAGTACAAACTGCATTCGACATACAGTTACAGTACAGCATAGCTGCACTTCAAATACAGCGATGGTTTTGCGATCACTGTACAGCATGCTGTGCTTTAACTGCAGCAGTCAAGTGCAAAAACTGTACAGTACTACTTTTAATCGAGTAGTCACTGTGCAAAATCCTCACAGCAGGCTGCACTTTTAATGAAGCAGTCACTGTACAAAAACTGTACAGCACGCTGTATTTTAAATGCAGTAGTAACTGTGCAGAAATTGTATCGAAACATGCAATTACGAAGCAATATTCTGTGTACGGGAGTTTCCCTAAATATATACAGAATATCGATTCTGCAAATCAGAAATTTTCAATTTCACTAAATATAAACCATATTTTGGTAATGAAAGGAGTCTTCAGTTATTGAATTATATCTATTAATGAACTGTCTTAAAGAGACCGGAGACTTACATAATCGAATTTTCGAATTCTTTCAACTTCTTAAAGAAGGTATATGTTTAAGTTTAAGAAATTCCTATGGATTAGTATTCTAGATTCTATTATCTTCATTATCAATTTTTATTGGAGTATTATAAATACAGAAACTGTGCAGTAACTGTATATCTAATACTGCGATTTCAAAATGCAGAATTATCAATACAGAAACTGTGCAGTCGCATTCAGTGCATATCAAAAACTGCATTTTCGAAATGCGGAATTATCAATACAGAAAGTGTTGTAACGTGGTTTCCTCGGATAAACTTTTCTCGAGCGGCAGCTATTCTTTTCACTAGAATAGGAAATCCACCAGAGTAGCTGCTAGTCGGAGACAGAGTTCGCTGTTATCTAGGGTGGTAGCGATAACGAAGTAGTCAAAATCAAATTATGTACCAGTTTATTCACACCTTCGGAAACTGATTATATGTACAACGGAGATATGTGTAGGTATGAAATATAAGCGAATCGATCAGCAAACATACTTTCGGGAAATTCTATCCGATCACGAGCACTTTGTAAAGTTTATACCGGGTACAGTGAAAAATCAAAGGTTGTTCAATAAAAGGCGCCAACCATGGATACTAAGGATGACCTCGCGAAGTGAAATGACTTGCTATATGGTATCGGGATGTAATTAATTGTATTTCTCCAGAAATGGAAGAAACAAAACCAGGGCGGATCTACTCGAGACTTTTACTCGCTACCCCAAGGGCTAACGCTCCATGACTGATAGCGAAGAAAAGGTCTATTTTTAGCGCAACTACGGGATTTCACTGACGACGAGCGGTATCTCTTATTCTCTACCCCAAGGGCTTACGCGCCATGACTGATAGAAAAGAAGAGATTTCGGATTCAACACTTATGACGCTGAACGCGTCATATTCTCTACAACTTTTATAATGAATGCGAAAATAATTTAAAAGCCCAGGAGAGGAGATAATTGGAAAAAACTGATTTTTGTGACCTTTATCGCCAATTTTTATTCTTTCGTCTTGCTGAAACGGTCAGATTATATTTTTTCACTACGAAGAGTTTCTGGTTGACATGAATTTACATTAATTATACTTATACAGTATCTTAATCTGAGACACTCGAGATGTATACATCTGACGATTTTTTACATCTTTGAAAACCTGCAGACGCTTTCCCCACCGTCTTCACCGACGCCCGAGTTAACACCGTTTTGGCATCATGGGCTCCTCAACTATTACACACAGAGAAACATTCTCATTAATTGCAATTGCAATTTGGCACTTATAATGAAAAGGTTTGTAATCTAAAATCCACTTTTACTTTTGAAACAATTTATTTTCCCACTGACATGTTTCTAATATACAGTCATCAACAACAATACTTCAACCCTCAACTTACATAAAATAAAATAAAGTTAAAGTCAAATAAGTTTTGTCTAGAGTTATATTCCCATTTATGTTCAATTTTTTCTTTTTAGCCTGACTACCTTACGGCCTCCCTCGTATCTAGTTGGCTAGACTCCTATATAGTCAGGTTAAATTTTATACCGAATAACAGCCCCATCTCTTAAACGTCAGCAAACTAATGCCGGTAAATATTTCGTCAGCGCCATCTTATCGTATGATCATTAAATTTTAGACTCCTGAAAGGGGGAGTTATTTTAATTAAATTCGGAAACAACCTCGATTGTTTTATGCAAAGTAAAAAATATTACTTTGATTTTATTGATATAATTCAAGTAAGTATCACATAAAATATTCATATATGATCATTGGAAAACCAACAGAAATTTATCAGTTTTTACAAGCTAAATACCTCATATTATAATGAAAGGAGTGGAGTGGACAGAGTAGAGTGCTGTAGAGAAGAATAGAATACAGTAGATTAGAGTTAAGAAGAGCAGGGCAGAGCAAAGCGAAGGTTGAGTAGAGTAGAGTAAAGTGGGGTGAAGTAAAAAGTACGGTGGGGTAAAGATGAAATGGATTGGGGTAGAGTAGAATAGAGAAGAGTTGAGTAGAGTAGAATAGAGTAGATTATAGTAGAGTAGAGCAAGGGAGGGAAGAGGTGAATAGAGTGGGGTGGGTGGAGTAGAGTACAATAGAGTATAATTGGTAAGATTAAATTGGAATAGAGCAGGGGATAGAGGAGAGAAGAATAGAGGGAGTGGGGTTGAGTGAAGTGGAATTGGGTAAAGTACAATGCATTCCATTTTGAGTGAGACAGCCAAGTTTTCTCGCTTGTTATTTAAGATAGAGCCTTTAGGTGTTCACGTTCCTGTCCTATTTTTCTGTGAAACTCAAGTTGTCCTAATCAGATTTTGCATAACTATTTCCGTTTATGAGATACAGGGCGGTTTTGGAAATTGATACTTTTCGGACTCCTCTTT
The DNA here is from genome assembly GCF_907165205.1 of Coccinella septempunctata. Classification (NCBI taxonomy): domain Eukaryota; kingdom Metazoa; phylum Arthropoda; class Insecta; order Coleoptera; family Coccinellidae; genus Coccinella; species Coccinella septempunctata. The sequence goes on along the minus strand of NC_058190.1, from coordinate 1,959,718 downwards.
CATCTCCGAAGTTATTTGAAATAATGCTGAGCTGAGTTGAATAATGCTACGTTTGATACATAATTCTGTGTAGAATCCAGTGGCGTACTCAATTTTTTTCGCCACTGGAGTCTACGAAGTTCTGTATCAGAAGTTTTTAGCTCAGCATTATTTTTAGTTACTTCGGAGATAAAGAACCCAGCAAACACTGAAATGCAGTCACTGTACAAAAACTGTACTTCGTTGCTTCAATTGACTGCAGTTACGGTAATTCAATAACTGCACCAAAAAGGACCGTATATGTCCAGGTGGACTTTGCAGTTACTGTACAGTACAAACTGCATTCGACATACAGCCACAGCTGCACTTCAAAAACAGCGATGGCATCGCAATCCACTGTACAGCAAGCTGCAATTCAAATGCAGCAGTGACGTGCTAAAACTGTACAGCAAGCTGTACTTTAAATGCAGTATTCACTTTGCAAAAACTGCACTTCAAATGCAGCAGTTACGTGCTAAAACTGTACAGCAAGTTGTACTTTAAATGCAGTGGTCACTGTGCAAATACTGTACAGTTAGCTGTGTTTTATATGCAGTTTGTTCACGCAAGAACTGTACAGCAAGCTCTATTTTATATACAATAGACACTAGATACTTTAAATGTAGCAGTAGCAGTCACTGTGTAAAAACTATATCGAAACTTGCAATTACGAAACAATATTCTATTAGAGAAGTTTCCTAGTTATAAACAGAAAATCTATTCTGCAAATCAGAAATTTTCAATTACACTTAGTATTTTTGCGGTAAGCGCAAAGGTGACTTCACGCTAATTGAGACATAGCCTACTCTTAGGGGTGGAAATTAATGAACCACAGGAGTTAGCTACGACAATCGTCGAGACAGCGTAGATTGTGCCTTGCTATAAACGCTGGTTACATAGAGGACATAGAGTAATGCGTCGCCGGTGGCGCCATCGTTTGGCGTATGCTGCACCGCAATAGACGTGTATGCTACCCTGTGATCGCAACCGTCAAGAGCAGTGATGCCATCATTTGGCTAATTCTGGTACCACCATGGTGCGATGAAGTATTCTTCTATCATGGGTATAATCCATATTTTGGTAATGAACGGAGTCTTCAATTATTGAATTAAATCTGTTTATGAAATGTCTCTTTAACCTTCATAATCGAATTTTCAACTTCTTGAAGAAGGTATATGTTTAAGTTTTAGGAATTCCTATGAATTATTATTCTAGATTCTATTATTAACTCTATATCAAATACTCCATTTTTGAAATCAAGAATTGCAAATACAGAAACTGTGCAGTCACTATATATCAAAAACTGCGTTTTGAAAATGCAGAATTATCAATACAGAAACTGTGAAGTTACTGCACATCAAAAACTGCGTTTTGAAAATGCAGTATTATCAATACAGAAAATCTGCAGTCACTGTACATCAAAAACTGCGTTTTGAAAATGCAGAATTATCAATACAGAAACTATGCAGTCACTGTACATCACAAACTGCATTTTGAAAATGCAGAATTATCAATACAGAAACTATGCAGTCACTGTACATCAAAAACTGCGTTTTGAAAATGCAAAATTATCAATACAGAAACTATGCAGTCACTGTACATCACAAACTGCATTTTGAAAATGCAGAATTATGAATACGGAAACTGTGCAGTTACTGTACATCAAAAACTGCGTTTTGAAAATGCAGAATTATCAATACAGAAACTATGCAGTCACTGTACATCAAAAACTGCGTTTTGAAAATGCAGAATTATCAATACAGAAACTGTGCAGTCACTGTACATCAAAAACTGCGTTTTGAAAATGCAGAATTATCAATACAGAAACTATGCAGTCACTGTACATCACAAACTGCATTTTGAAAATGCAGAATTATGAATACAGAAACTGTGCAGTTACTGTACATCAAAAACTGCGTTTTGAAAATGCAGAATTATCAATACAGAAACTGTGCAGTTTCAGTACAGCAATCTCTGTGCTGCATTCTGGTGGCATTTGTAGTGCAGTATTTGTACAGTTGCTGTATATTGTGTTTGTTGGGAAGGGGTCCGAAAAGTATCAATTTTGTGACGTGGTTACCTCGGAGAAAACTTATCTCGAGGGCCAGCTATTCTTTTCACTAGGAAGAATAGCAAACCTACCAGAGTAGCTGCTAGTCGGAGACAGAGTTCGCTGTTATCTAGGGTGGTAGCGATAACGAAGTAGTCAAAATCAAATTATGTACTAGTTTATTCGCACCTTCGGAAACTGATTAAAGTACAACGGAGTTATGTGTAGGTATGAAATATGAGCGAATCTATCAGCAAACATACATTCGAGAAATTCTATCCGGTCACGAGCACTTTGTAAAGTTTATACCGGGTACAGTGAAAAATCAAAGGTTGATCAATAAAATGCGCCAACCAGAACTGACGAAATGGATACTAAGGATGACCTCGCGAAGTGAAATGACTTGCTATACGGTATCGGGATGTAATTAATTGTATTTCTCCAGAAATGAAAGAAACACAACCAGGGCGGATCTACTCGAGACCTTTATTCGCTACCCCAAGGGCTAACGCTCCATGACTGATAGCGAAGAAATGGTCTATTACGGAATTTCACTGACGACGAGCGGTATCTCTTATTCTCTACCCCAAGGGCTTACGCGCCATGACTGATAGAAAAGAAGAGATTTCGGATTCAACACTTATGACGCGGAACGCGGACAGTGGGGTTGACGGGACTTCCTCTTCAGTACCCCAAGGGCTTACGCGCCATGACTAATAGCGAAGGGAAAAGTCAGACTCGCGAAACAGGGTAAAGTACGATAAAATATAACAGAAAGCGATACAGTACAGCAGTGTCAAAGAAGTAACCGGTGTAGGTCTAATTAAGAAACTGAACGGTAAAGACGGGGACCTACCACCTTTATTTCAGGCACTCGCGGAAAACAAACGAAAACTAAAAATTAATTCCTAAGAGCACTAATACTCGCAACACAAAATTATATATAAATTTGTTGAACCGCTTGTCTTGCACACAATTAAAGTCGAATCGCAGAAAAGTACGGAGCGTAAACTAACTAAAGAGACTGAAGTAAAAGACCAGAAATCAAAAAGTGACCGTCGCGGGGGAAAATCTGTTTTCATAGGCAAATCCCCCCACACGTTAAAAATCTGGAAATTCCAGAATGCGACAAGAGTGAAAAACGTCGTCAGCTCCGGTTTATCGCATATCAACATCAGAAAAACGTCGAAATCTTCAACGGCATGCAAGAAAAACAACGTGTTAAAAACAGATAAACGGTGTTTTACATTTACTCTGCCTATCGGAATGAATGTACTGAATATTTGAGAATTAAATATTTTCAAAGGCGGAAATTTGAAATGGAAGGAATGCACTAAAATGAACATTACAATTTCCAAAATCGCCCTGTATCTCATAAACGGAAATAGTTATGCAAAATCTGATTAGGCCAACTTGAGTTTCACAAAAAAGTAGGACAGGAACGTGAAAACCGCAAGGCTCTATCTTGAATAACAAGCGAGAAACCTGGCTGTCTCACCCAAAATGGGATGCACTGTACAGTAGAGTAGACTTGACTGTAACGCGCCGCGGATATTCCAACTCATTCGCCAGCCAAAACCAAGACTTTCAGTAATCGTATAATGGAAACGGAATTCAGCCTAAAAAAATTACAGGTTTACAGGTTGGACAGGAAGGGTTGTTTATCCTTTTCCTTTTCTTCTTCCCAGGGGCTTTCACACAGTCAGTTAAACTACTTCCGGTAGTCAGGACAGGACCGGGTTGGCTTAATGTGAACTTCACAGCATTGACTTAGGAAGTCTATTAAAAATCTTCGATATAGTAATATTTATAATAGGCTCTGATTACACAAGCAATTTCGTTTGAAAAGCTATTCGCAATAACTCAGATGAGGAAAAACAAACTCGAAACATTGAGGCAGCTCAATTAACCCTCATTCAGTAATCAAGAATGGAAGATTCTCTCTTTTATCCCACCTGAGGGAAGAGGAAAAGGAATGTCTCCCATGAGCTAAAAATGGTAAAATTCACGCCGGTGAAAATGTTTTTGCTTTGCTTCATCACTGTGCTTCATAGTTTTTAGAAGTGAAAAAAGGATGAAAACAGCCTAGGAATGTTTACATTAAAATAGAATTAAAAGGAAAACAAAACAAAAATCGCAGACTCATCCCAAAGTGAAGACGGGTTTCAAACAAAATTCAAACTTCATCGTAAGAGTTAAATGGAATAGAGTAGATTTTAGTAGAGTAGAGCGTTGCAGAGCAGGACAAAGGAAACGAGAGGAGAATAATGTAGAGTGGAGTGAAATGAGGTAGTAGTTTAGAGTAGAAAAATAAAATAATGTTGTGCAATGAAAATTTTTCTGCGATAGAATAGTAGAGGGTGGATTATAGTTGAGTAGGCAAAGTAAAACAGAAGTAAAACAGCTAGGGCAAAGGAGAGGAGAGGAAAATAGATTAAAGTGGGGTGAGATGGAGTGGTCTGAGTGGAATAGTCTAGTGAAGTAGATTATAGAATAGATCAAATTGGAACAAAACATAGGAGAAGAGAGAAAATGGGGAATTAGATGGGGATTAGAGTACGCTAGAATAGAGTAGAGTAGACTACTCTCTGTTGTAGAGTAGATTACTCTTTGTAGTCGAGTAGATCATGGTAGAATGAGGAGGGGATGGGAAGTACAGTTGAGTAAAGTAGAATAGAGTGAAGTGGAGTAGAGTAGAATCAAGCGAACCCTGCAAACATACTGTACAAATACTGCACTACAAGTGCCTCCATAATGCAGCACAGAGATTGCTGTACTGAAACTGCACAGTTTCTGTATTGATAATTCTGCATTTTCAAAATGCAGTTTTGGATGTACCGTAACTGCACAGTTTCTGTATTGATAATTCCGCACTTTCAAAATGCAGTTTTTGATGTACAGTGACTGCATAGTTTCTGTATTGATAATTCTGCATTTTCAAAACGCAGTTTTCGATATACAGTGACTGCACACTTTCTGTATTGATAATTCTACATTTTCAAAACGCAGTTTTTGATGTACAGTAACTGCACAGTTTCTGTATTGATATTTCTGCATTTTCAAAATACAGTACAGTTTTTGCATAGTGCCCAACTGCATATAAAATACAGCTGGCTGTACAGTTTTTGCACAGTGACCAAACTGCATATAAAATACAGCTAGCTGTACAGTTTTTGCACTTAACTGCTGCATTTGAAGTGTAGCTTGCTGTACAGTTTTTGCACAGTGACCACTGCATTGCTTACTGTACAGTTTTTGCATTGTGACTACTGCATTTAAAATACAGCTTGCTGTTCAGTTTTAGCACGTAACTTCCGCATTTGAAATGCAGCTAGCTGTGCAGTTTTTGCAAAGTGCATACTGCATTCAAAGCACAAATTGCTGTACAGTTTCAGTACGTTACTGCTGCATTTGTGCAGCTGTACAGTGATTGCAATACCATCGCCGTTTTCAAAGTGCAGCTGTGGCTGTATATCAACTGCAGTTTGTACTGTACAGTAAATGCACAGTCCACCGGGACATATACGGTCCTTTTTGGTGCAGTGCCTGCATTACTGTCACTGCAGTCAAGTGAAGCAACGATGTGCAGTTTTTGTACAGTGACTGGATTTCAGTGTTTGCTGGGAAGAGTACAAAAAAATAGACATTATAATAGAGCAGAACAGACCAGAGCAAAGAAGAGGAGAATATAGTAGGTTGGAATAGTGTGAAGAGGATAAGAAGATAGCAGACTATAAATTAAAAGTAAAATAAAGTAAACTATTATAATATTGTGTCATGAAAATTTATCCTGCGAAACAGGTGGTTTCAAATAAAATTGATGACATTTTACGACGAAAAGCTATGTTGAAAAATATAGGGTGTCCCATTCAAAAAATCAACTTTCCTCTTTTTGAGGGTACCTCATTTCCCTCATCAGATGAAAGTAACTTATAAGCCATCAAATTTAATGAAAAAACGTTTTGAAATATCAAAAACACAAACAAAGATATAGCGAAATACGTGATAGAGTAATTTTCCAGTAACGTCCTGTAACTCTAAACCGAATCAAGACATCTGCGATCAGCTTTCTGATCGAATATTTTTTCCAAGCCTTTGAGTTCTGGGTATACTTCCAGTGAGAAACGATTTTGGGACACCCTGTACCATCTGAAACACAGCTAAACCCTTGTTGTAGAGTATGAAGACTCACCTTCATTTTGGACCCTTGGTATCCCATTTTCATCAGGAAAGTCGTATGCTGCCCTTCCATACATCATGGAAGTATCATCGTAGATCGTCCTCATCAAGGGATATACATAAAATTCATTCATTTGCCCGGTCTGAACATCAGTGTATCTTTCAGTGAATTCATCAAGTACCATACAAGCCTTGTCTACCAGGGGTATGTTGGTGATGGTAAACGGTGTGGAAACGTAACATCTACCCCCATACAGAAAACAATTTTCGCCATCTGGAGCCACGGTGATCATATTGTCAAGTTCCAAGAAACATTCACCCCCCCACAAGGCGCAGTTAACATCTGTGTAGAATCCGAGATTCTGGAAACGTTGTAATTGGCAATCGTACCCCGGATACGTCTGGATCTGCCTCCTTCTCCTAATTTTCGGTGCAGGATCGAACTCTCGACAATCCTTACCGACGAACGGTAGATCCGTCTTGAAATCTTGGGAGGCGACGCAGGTGCCGTTTTCTAACCTACAATTCTCCTCGTCCAAGATTATGGTCATCCTATTCCCGTCGCTCAGAAAACATTCGCCCTCCTTCAATTCGCACGCCAATTCGTCGAACGCCAGTTCGTCCATGTAGTGAAACTCGCAACTGTTCTCTTGCGTTTCGTTGTTCACGTCGTGGATAGGCTCGTTGGACATCCTGGGATTCTGCCTGTATTTTTTACATCCTATCCGAGTGAACGGAAGCATCACTCGTTTGGCACCTTTCTGCAGGATGCACCGATTGTTTTCGACGAGGCAACGCTTCAAATCCGGTATGACGGTTCTGAATCCGCTGTACTCGAGATGGCAACCTTCCTTCTCCATCCTGCACTTCGCAGATTTGACGTCGATGTCGTAGAAATATTGTATTTCACATTTGCCCCCTGCCGAAGAGTTCACGTTACCTTCCGACGAGTCCTCGCCCCTTTCCGACGAGTCCTCGGCCGTTTCCGACGAGTCCTCGGCCGACGAGTCCCCGTCCCCCTCGGACGAGTCCTTGTCCTTTTCCGACGAGTCATCATCCGTTTCCGACGAGTCCTCGGCCGACGAGTCCCCGTCCCCCTCCGACGAGTCCTTGTCCTTTTCCGACGAGTCATCGTCCGTTTCCCACGAGTCCCGTTCCCTTTCCGACGCGCCCTTGTCCCATTCCGACGAGTCCTGGTCGATGGCACGAAAAGTCTCTCCATTTGAGTTTGGCTTCGTATTTCCACCACCGCCGCCATGCCAAACATTTTGATCGGTTATCAAATAATCGTATATGCCGCCGAAGCTTTTAAGATTTTCTTTTGAATCTTCATGTGTATGTCTAACGTCGTCTGGAGGCCATTGGACGCTTTTGGCGGTGTTGCCCCATCCCATTTCATCTGGAAAATGAAGCTTAAGTTAAGTGAGGAAATCTCAGGTAGAGGGTTGAGTAACAAGGAAGATAATGTGAAATATACCCTCGATTTGGAGAGAATATTATGTTCATCTAACGAAGGAGTGCTGTGACAGAGTGAAATTCGTAAATTTTATGATAGCTACAGCAATTCTTGCTAGTGTGACGTGGCAACACCTGAGTAATTTTAATACGTCCGTTCTCTTCTTGCTCCTCCTTTCTTATGCAGTCAACATGCGTGAGAAAAGCGAAGAAAGTCATAGCAGGTAAACTAGAATAAAGAATAACGCCATTATCCGTGAGACAATGAATATAATACAATTACCACGTGGTAATAGGGAATACTCCTTCTGACGAAAATGATGTATTTTTTAAGAAATATCTTTGAAACGTCCCATTTTGAAAAACCACTCCAACCTTTTCCCAAAAAAAAATTATTTTAAGCACTTAAAAATGAAAAATAAAAATGGGTTTAAAGCGTTTTGTGTGAATTGTACAAGCTGGCAACATCGACTGAAATATGCCTTGATAATAAAGGACAGCAAATACATTATCTTGATGAGATCGACAAAGATGGCTGTCTATGAAGTCTGCGACGAACGAGGAAGGTCGTAACATTTTATGGGATTTTATGGCCGGTTGCAGTTGAAGCTCGCCAGATCAACAGCTGTTATTCATAAAGTAAGTCAAGTGTGTTCTGTGCTGTTATTTTATAAACAAGCTGATCGGACATTGTTCTTTTCATTGTGTTGTATACGCTGTTGCCAAATCGTAAACTCCGCACAAAGTGATTTAAATTTTAAAAGCCCATATTTGAAGGATGATTTTGAATAGTTTCCGCGGTGAATTTGAAAAAATCATGAATGAAACTCATAATTATTCAGTTTAAACTTGCTTATGCAGTAATAACCCAAATTGAGGAGAATTCCCCATTGTCGATATAAATATCAACAAATTTTATGATCTGAATCGAACTAGTCGATTTGTCATCGTCAGGATAATGAAAGGGAGAACGTTCCATGGAAGAGAAGTAAATGCTGACCATCCCAGCAAACACTGAAATGCAGTCACTGTACAAAAACTGTACTTCGTTGCTTCAATTGACTGCAGTTACGGCAATGCAATAACTGCACCAAAAAGGACCGTATATGTCCCGGTGGACTTTGCAGTTACTGTACAGTACAAACTGCATTCGACATACAGCCACAGCTGCACTTCAAAAACAGCGATGGCATTGCAATCCACTGTACAGCAAGCTATTTAAATGCAGCAGTTACGTGCTAAAACTGTACAGCAAGTTGTACTTTAAATGCAGTGGTCACTGTGCAAAAACTGTACAGCTAGCTGTATTTCATATGGAGTTTGTTCACGGAAGCTGTATTTTATATACAATAGACACTGAGCTCAAACTGTACAGTAAGCTGCACTTTAAATGTAGCAGTCACTGTGTAAAAACTATATCGAAACTTGCAATTACGAAACAATATTCTATTAGGGAAGTTTCCTAGTTATAAACAGAAAATCTATTCTGCAAATTAGAAATTTTCAATTTCGCTTGATATTTTGGCGGTAAGCGCAAAGGTGAGTTCATGCTATTTGAGGAATGGCCTGCTCTTGAGGGTGGAGGTTAATGAACCATAGAGTTACCTACGACAATCGTCGAAGCAGCGTAGTTCCTGCCTGCTATAAACGCCGGTTACATAGAGGATATAGAGTAGTGCGTCGCCGGTGGCGCCATCGTTTGGCGTATGCTGCACCGCAATAGACGTGTATGCTACCTTGTGATCGCAACCGTCAAAAGCAGTGATGCCATAATTTGGCTAATTCTGGTACCACCATGGTGCGATGAAGTATTCTTCTACCATGGGTATAATCCATATTTTGGTAATGAAAGGAGTATTCAATTATTGAATTAAATCTGTTTATGAAATGTCTCTTTAACCTTCAAAATCGAATTTTCAACTTCTTGAAGAAGGTATATGTTTAAGTTTTAGGAATTATTACTCTAGATTCTATTATTAACTCTATATCAAATACTCCATTTTTGAAATGAAGAATTGCAAATACAGAAACTGTGCAGTCAGTGTATATCAAATACTGCGTTTTGAAAATGCAGAATTATCAATACAGAAACTGTGCAGTTACTGTACATTAAAAACTGCATTTTGAAAATGTAGAATTATCAATACAGAAACTGTGCAGTTACTGTACATCAAAAACTGCGTTTTGAAAATGCAGTATTATCAATAGAGAAACTGTCCAGTCACTGTACATCAAAAACTGCGTTTTGAAAATGCAGAATTATCAATACAGAAACTGTGCAGTTACTGTACATCAAAAACTGCGTTTTGAAAATGCAGTATTATCAATAGCCCAGCTAGCAATTTCATGTCTTGTAAAAATCCTGTAAACGTTCTCAGTACTTTTTTACACGGCGAGACAAAGTCCTACAAACTTTTTCATTTCGTATATACAACACATATTCAACCAAAATGGGCAAGATTTATACGACAATTTAGTTATTTTGATTAATTTGGTAGCGCACTTTAGAACTGTTACAGGAATGACGAATAAACGTTTAGCGAACTGTTACACGACATTTAATAGAACTTTCAGAACTTTTAATGTTCCCCTATACGTCCTTTCATTCCTTATTATATTTCGTTCAGGTATAAGACTATTTTGTGATTCTGAGAATATTTATAAAACTATGCGATCGTGTAAATGTGCCCCACTAGTAGACAAACTAATCATTCTTCCACATCGATAAATATATTTCCATTTTCAAGTGTTGAATCTTTGTTACAGCGGATATATTGATGATAAAATGTAATGTCGCGAAATTCACAGGGTATTTCACATGGCAAATTAATTTTATTGTGAAATAGATGGCATATCTGATACTTAATTTTCATGCGCTTCAGAAATAAATAATATTAAGAAAAAAAAACTTCATTCGAAAAAAACAAAATTCTGTTGATTTTTGTTCTTGTTCCATTCAATGTGCCCTATTACTCAATTTTTCATCAATGATATAAAGAAAAATAATTCCATCCACATAGGAGACCCAAAATTATAATTTTTCATACATTTGATTTGTTTTTTACAATATGGCGATTGATGATACGTGTCCTTCTAGTTTTTAAGATGGCGTCTTTTCAATATAATTTTCTGATGACAGATGAAACTTTTATAGAACATATTGATTCTGTAAGGTACATCAATCGAATACTTATACAACTTTAGTTATTTATTGCTGCATAGAATAACAGGCCCGTAATAGTTATAAATATAAAGTCAATATTCTGAGAACTTATGGTACCTTCATAACATATTCCATAATAATTTTAAATATAGTATTACTTATATATTTCACCAAAAATTTTTTGAATACATTACTGTAACAACTTATCTGCTTGTTTTTTACATGATACTTAGTTACCTTCATTCCTCATTAATACGACAAATTAATTTTATTATGCAACATTCGCAAAACAATATAGAACCGGTATGGTCGTATCAAAATCAGTTTATTATAACCTCTTGGCGACAAGTTGATCACATTTAGTCGCGAAGAGAACTCTTAGGGGACAAATCATATAACCTCACTCAATTCCATGTGTTTATACCTGAGTAAATTGTGTGCTCTACTTTCAAAATGAGTTTTTTCTACAGCCGCAGTATTTTCTTATAACACTCGTCTGAAAGCTCCACTATGTTTTACTTTTTCCCAAGAACGCATTAGATCAGACCTATATTGACGAATATTACCTCTACATACAAGTTGGTTGTATAGCTGTGTTGAATATGAATCTTTTGTATTATAATGATTTTGTAAGCGTCCTTTAGTTGACCTACCATACAGGCCTTCTACGATAGTTATATTTCACATTCAGAATAAGTCGTGAAAAGGATTCCCAACATACACATACAGGATATTCCTATAGGAGACATATAACTGTTTCAAAATACATCATTACCACAACTACATCTCATGGATGAAAATGTCGTATAAAAATTGTCCTGTAAACGTTTATACAACATTCTGCGAAATAATTGTATGAATGTCCTATAATATTGTTCTGAGAAGATTTACACGATAATTTATAGAACTTTTTAGTTCAACACAACAAAACGGTCCCTATCAGAATATTTACATGACAAAAAAGTATTCGTGGGACAATATTACAACAACTACAAGGCCAAGTTGTCGTATAAGAAAAAAATTATAAGACTATTTTGCTAGTTGGGAGAGAAACTGTCCAGTCACTGTACATCAAAAACTGCGTTTTGAAAATGCAGAATTATCAATACAGAAACTGTGCAGTTACTGTACATCAAAAACTGCGTTTTGAAAATGCAGAATTATCAATACAGAAACTGTGCAGTTACTGTACATCAAAAACGGCATTTTGAAAAAGCAGAATTATCAATACAGAAACTGTGCAGTTACAGTACAGCAATCTCTGTGCTGCATTCTGGTGGCACTTGTAGTGCAGTATTTGTACAGTTGCTGTATATTGTGTTTGTTGGGATGGTTTCGGTCTCATTTGACCTCCTCAGGGCAACACTACTCCGTTTTGCATCGTAGTGTGATAGTTGGGGAGCCGACGATGCTAAATCGGGATTTACTCGAGCGTTGTGGAGACTTAGTGGATTTTGAAGATAAGATGGTAAAAATAAAAAAAGGTTCTATGATGTATGTGCACTTTTAGCGGTGGGGAAAGCGTCTACAGGTTCTCAAAGATGTAAAAAAAAATCGTCTGGTGTACATACTCGGGCATGTTAGATTAAGATACTGTCCTACTTGTCTTTGATAGATGATAATAAATTCATGTTAATCTAACAGTTACAGGTACAGAAGAGTTGAAAATACTAAAAAAAAAATTTCCATCGTGTCAGATTTTAAGAGGACGTAATTGGGCCCAAAGGAAGCTACTTTTCAAGGGACTGACAATTTGGACCTAACGCAAGCTCACAGAGGTCCTTTGAAAATGCAAAAAAAATCTTTACTTGTACATACTCGAGCGTGTCAGATTTTCATACAGATGGTTAATCTCGGTGTTGAAGACGTGTTGACCCATTAATCTGACACTAATCAGGGAGGGTTTTCTTAATCTGACGGTTTGAAGATGATAACAAGGCATTTTTTTAATATCTCTATTATCTCTATCTCCCTCCCTGTACCTCTAATCGTTTCTGTATTCATTATGAAAGTCGTAGAGAATAAAATTCTATACAGCTTTTGTCTGAAGCAAGCTACTCTTAATCGTTCTCGAGTTAGAGGACGATAAGTGCGAGGAGCTAAGCCACATATGCGAAAGGTCAAGGTCAAGGTAGAAACCCAGTCTGATGTACAGGGTGGGCAAATTTCGATGTTTTAACACTACAGCTTTTAAACCAGAGGAGATAGACAAAATCTGATACCCCATTCTCGTTCTCTTTTTCTGAGAAACTAACAAGAGTAGTAGTCATTTTTGGACACCTTCTTTTGTTTTCGAGTGATAAGCAAAAATTGGAAAAATGGCGATTTCGAAATAAATTTATATCTTCGCTAATACTGATTATAGAGCTCTGAAATTAAATCATTATACAGGCACTTTTTTAAGTTGAATCCAGTGGCGTGCTTGCCTTTTTAGCAGGATTTTTAATCACGAAGCTATGACCCAAAGTTATGTTTTTTTAAATGGGAACACTAGATTTCTGTGCAATTTTTTGAAAGCTCAATTTTTACTGATTTCAAAAATATTTAACATAATATGGTTTTTATCAATATAAATAATAGAAAATTTCTCAATATTTCTATGGTTTCTACTTTTGATGAGAATAGAAAAATGTAGCATCTTATGTCTTATGAATACCACAGTCTCCTTCTATTTAGTCCTTTCATTTCTATGCTTCTTACTTTCTTACTCAATTTCTCCAAGATTCAAATTTTGTGAAAATTGGTAACTAGCATAGAAAGAATGACATTTCCGGAAGGAGACTGCTCTGGATTTTGACCATTTTCTATTATTTATATTTATACAAAACATATGATGTTATATATTTTTGAAATCAATAAAAATTAAGCTTTCAAAAAATTGAACAGAAATCTAGTGTTCTCATTAAAAAAAACTAACTTTGGGTCATAGCTTCGTAATTGAGAATCCTGCTAAAAAAGTAAGCACGCCGCTGAATTCCACTTAAAAAAGTACCTGTATAATGTTTCAATTTCAGAGCTCTATCATCAGTATTAGCGGAGATATAAATTCATTTCGAAATCGACATTTTGCCAATTTTCGCTTATAACTCGAAAACAAAAGAAGGTGTCCAAAAATGCCTACTACTCTTGTTAGTTTCTCAGTTGTCTATCTCCACTGGTTCAAAAGTTGTAGTGCTAAAACATCGAAATTTGCCCACCCTGTACATTCATCGCCATATATCTCGAAAACGTTCAAACGTAGAAAAAATTGCTTCGAACAAAATTTGTAGAAAATGTTATGCCCTACAACTTTTATGATCAATGCAAAAGTAATTTGAAGCCCAGGAGACGAGATAATTCAAAAAAACAGATTTTTGGGATCTTCATGGCCATTTTTTTTTGTTTCGGCTTGCTGAAACTGTCAGATTTTTTCCGTTATTCTTAAATCATTAGCTTCAATATGAGAAAAAGAAGCCACCGCGCTCGAGAATGTACACATGAAGTTTTTTTTTGCAAGTTTGGCAACCTCCTACATTTTGGTCACGCTTAAATTGATAGATTAAGAGAATATATACTTTTCAACATGTAATTAATCACTTTTATCTTAATCTGACACGCTAGAGTATGTACAATGATCGTTTTTTTTTCACTATTGTGACAAGCAGTCCTAGACAATTCCCCCTATAATAAACAGGTCTAATTTTTGGCACAGGTACTCTATAGGGTCCAAGGTATCTCCCCTTATATTATCATATTATCAGACACGCTCGAGTAAATCCCGAATTTTCCTCTTGGGCTTCCCAACTTTGGGTTGTGTTGCTCTGGAGGTCAAATGAGACAGAAACAATGGTAATACTTGATGAAAATTGAATGGGTTCGTCATTGCAATTTACCTGTCCTATATTCTTCCGATGAGTCCGTATCCAGGATAGAGGGAGTATAATCATCGGGAAGATAAAGTTCACTACTGTATACTGAATGAAAACCATTTATATATTTGTCCATGTGTGTTATGCCATGTCGAACACACATAAGCATCAGGATGCAAGAGCTTGCCGCATGTCTCGTTTTTGATCGCTGCATATTCATTCCATTCGTCTATAAATTAAAGAAATTCTGTTAGAAAACATTTTTTCCGATACTCTCAGGTTATGAGTGACTAAATATAATAACAAAAGGCTGATCAAACCCCCCAATAAACAATTCATCTTCAGCTCTGTAATATCTATCAATTTCTGATTCAAATTTGATGGAGACCTGAAGCGCCTCAAAGCAAAAACCCGTTCAAAGTTCATCACGGATTTTCAATATGCAGACGACTGTGCACTTTTGCTAGCAGCCCAGAGGATCAACAGATAATGTTGGACATCTATAAACATATATAGAAAGCTTTAGGCCTTAGACTCAATATTGACAAAATCAAAATCCTGGTAAGTCCGCTAGAAAGCCTTCAAACACATATCAGCTTGGAGCATGAAACTCTAGAACAGGTCGAGCAGTTCAAATACTTGGGAAGCTTCATAAATACTAGGGCTAACCTAGACACGGAAATACACAACCGTATCAATTCAGCATCACGGGCATTCTGGAAGCTAAAGGACCGAGTTTTTCAAAATCACGACCTCAATCTGAAGACCAAGCCACTGCTTAATAGAGAGTTGAAGTGCAGCCATGAACGTAAACGTTAACGTTATAATTGACATCTACGCATGCTCATTCGTCCGTTTTTAACGTTAACGTTAGCGTCAGCTTTACGGCCTACGTAAACTAGTGGTCTCCCACGTATACCTTAAACATCGACGTACGTTAACCGAACGTTAAACGAGTAGCACCGATGACTTGCGAATGGCCGAATTTTGATTGTTAAATGCTATTCTCGATAACCTCAAACTGTCATTGTTTACATTTCCTGTGTATTTTCTCATAATGAACGAAAATTATAGGAAATCAGCAGTGATTTGAAAGTTATCAAAAGGATTAAGTTAAATTACTGTGTTATCAGATTACATTCAGTACATAAGGAAATGGCTGAAACTACACTGCAATTCTGATGTCTCTAACACTTGAGCATTTCATTGATAATAAAATACTTCCAAGCTGAAAATTCTCTTTATTAGGCATATAAATCATTAGAACATCAATATTCCAAATGTTATTCCAGCTGTCGGAGCTCAATATTAGATAAAAGAGAGTTCACGCGAAACGAAAGCAAAATCAAATTGATAGGTTATGTTTAACGTCTGACGTTTCATGATGGCAGCACTTCAACTCAAATTTCATCACAACACGTAAACGTTATATCTGACGTTATTTCTCACGTTAACGTTTACGTTCAGGCTAACGTATTGTGCACACTTCAACTCTCTACTAAGCAGTCATCCTCCCAACGCTTCTTTACGGAAGCGAAAGCTGGACGCCCTACAGGCGACATATTAAACAGCTTGAACAAACTCAACAACGTCATCTAAGACAGATAATGCACATCAGATGGTTCCACGAAGTTTCGAATGCAGAAGTCTTGCAGCGCGCGAGTTGCACAACAATTGAAACTCCAAGTAACGAGGGCCCGACTCAGATGGAGCAGCCACATTCTGAGGATGCAAGACATAGGATTCCCCAAAATACCTCTGTATGGCGAATTCTAGCGGAAACTAGGAGGCCAGTATAAGCGGTTTAAGGATATACTGCATCAATCCCTGAAATCAGTTGACGCCATTCATAACAGGAAACAACTAACAAGTAGCGTTAGACAGATCACAGTGGAGTTCTTTGGTCCATAGTTATAATGGAGACTCAAGAAGAATACAGCGGCGGCCAGATCTGGTTGCTGACTATCCATGTCCAGAGTGTGAAAGGATCTGTAGGTCACGGTTGGGTCTCTTCAGTCACAGGAGGGCACACATTCAAGTAGCCCTAAGAAATTATATACAGAATCAAACCTCACACCACGATAGAGTATAGACCAAATACTATTGAATGATACCAATATTAGTTCAGCGAAAATGTACCGTTTCCAAAATAATCAGAATCTTATGAAAATACCTAAAGTTGCCGATTTTCGAACTATTTTTTTCAATCACAGTTCCAGTTTGTGACAAAGGATAACGATTTTAAAACATATTAATCCTAGATTATTGTTTCATCACACCCAATTAAAATTATTCCAAGTAGTTAATCGAAAACCCAAGTAAATGTAAATTAAAACAATTGTTTTTTCTGCATAATTTTTATTACTCAGAATGAACCCCCTCTATAGGGGTGATAATATAGGCGAAAAACGCTGTCCTTAATCACAAATTGGCGCTATGATTAGAAAAATAGACCGAAAATCGGCAATTTCAGGTTAGGTTTTTTTGGAAACTGTACATTTTCGCTTAACTAATGTTGGTGTCATTCGATAGTATTTGATCTACTCTATCGTGGTGTGACGTTTGATTCGCTAGTTTTGGGACACCCTGTATAAGTTTGATCGCACCGATAGTTTTGTTTTTGAGTGATCTCCCCAATGTCTGTCATATTAGTAATAATAATGAGGACAATTTAGGAGCATAAAGTTCATTATCATATTATCAATGAAAATGACCTGCTAACTTGACCGAACTAGTTTTTGAGTTTTTTTATTGGAAGAACAATTAGAGATACGATATATATATATATATATATATATATATATATATATATATATATATATATGTATGTATGTATGCTGTAGTCACCTTCCACAGTCCCTTACTTGAAATTCAATGAAATTTTGTCGAACTTCTAGGGTTGTACCTCAGCCATCTTGGATATTTTATACAGACTTATTTTGATGAGTTCTACCTTCTGTCAAAAAAAAGCCTCGCCTTTGAAAACACCCTGTATATTCTTGCATTTTTCTCGCTTTGTGTTGTAGTTTTTTTTTTGTTTCTATATCTTTGTTTCTATTCTATTCTTGTCGACGTCTTGTCTTGTGACACGAACGTATTGTTCACGAATTGATAGAGGTGTGTTTGCCATATATATCATCTGCTCTGAATTTATTTGACCATTCAGGTCTTGCAGGACCACAGATTACAGAAAATCTGTAATCTGTGTGCAGGAGTGTGGACAAAACGACTTTTATCGATATAATATTCGGCGGTATTTGAACTTTGAGTCATATAAAATATACGGAAATAAAAGAAATAAAAAATTGAGTGAATATAATTGGAAGAAATATTAACTTAATAAATAAAACTAGGGATTCGTTCCACAGAATTCAATGAAATATAGTGTCCATTTCGAAATTATAATGTTCTGTATGAGTTATTACGGTACAGTTTAGTGCACAACGCGTAAAAGCCATTTCGTAGCTTTTTTCCAACATATATTGATTCTTTATGGAATAAGAATATTTCGAATATATATTCTCAAAATACTGAACCTTCATGGATGTAATCCTTTCAGCGTCGAGGGTTTTTTACTGTTTTGTGCCACTCTGTAGGTATAGTATTACGATGAGATGATTCGAGGAACTTTGAAACCCTTCATGTATAGATTTTGCGCAGTCAGTGAAACACACTCACTACACAATCGCGGAGTCCACGTGATTCTCGACTTTCCGAAACTTACTGAAAAAAAAATAAATAAAAATTTTACGGTTCAGCCTCAACCATATATCATTCAATTCGATTGAATTTCGTCGATCTCATCAAGTTGAACACACCTCATTATTTTTTATGGTTCCATTTGAAATTGCTATGCAGTTATGCACCCAATAAAGAAAAAACTTCACGCACCAGTGGCGACTCGTCCTGGAAGGAACAATCGAACTCTTGGCAGACTTCGCTGTCATTCTATGACTTATTTTCCTCCTCTTGATAATTGTACTCCTGGAAATTCAACACTTACTACTTGTTATCTCTTCTGAAAGAATACGCGAAGATCATCGAATGTGCTAGTATCCATTAAAAATATTAAAAAAAACACTGCGCAACAATTGAGCATATTTTAGCTGTTTTTTAAATATTTATCTTTAGTATATCAAGCTCATTTTGCCCTCTGAAATCGTGTGGTTAGCTGCAGATGGTGAATAGAAGCATGATAAACCATATTGTATTTGTTGCTAAAACCTGTTTTTTTCCTGCTTTCGGGAAAGGTTTCACAATAACATTTTGGGGGTATATCCTATACGAATAAAAAGGCTAGCTATCAGATCAATCATTATTCCATTCATTAATTTATTCAGTATAGTTTTAGGGCAATTCATGCAGTTTCCGAAACTTTTTTGGAATTGAATTGTGAATTTCAGGTCAATCTGACATATAGAATTTAATTTTATTTTCTCACATTTTTCCGCTTTTATTTGTTTTCATTCCAGATGAAATTTTCTGGTAATTACCAGAGAGAAGAGAAGACTCTCTGGATTTTCTTTTACTCCGAAGAAAGGATCACTTTTTGCAGTGCGAGATGCCCTTCAATACGAGGATATATTGAAAAATTCTTAGCCTACTATAGAACTAAATAAAATTTCAATGTCAAAATATTTTATTACTTAACTTATTTTCCTCTTAATTGGATACATTTATTACAGCGAACCTGCAACGTCTCAAGACCTTTAAAAAAAAAATGTTTTTTCTTGCTCCGCAAACCACACCTCCACAGCTTTTATTATATACCTCCTCGTTGGAAGAAAATTTACGACCTTTTAAACTTTTTTTCAATTGAGGAAAAAGATGATAGTCGTATGGAGCCAAATCTGGTGAATAAGGGGGTTGTTCTAGTAATTCAAACCCATAGACTTATAATACATGGACTCACTGTCACGTGACTTTTCAGTAGATCGAGGGGTTGTATGCATTAGAGAGAGAAGGGCTTATGCGTTTTGATCGAACAAGAAAGAGATGAACTGATTCCGTGTGGGCAATGTCAAAATCATATGATGGATGTAAACAAATATGTGACACAGACTTTGCCCACAAGGTTTTGATTCATTGTATTTTTCTGGAATGAAACTTCTTGATATAATTCCTTTCGAAGGAATGTTAAGGAATTCCTATCGGAATTCATTATGGAAAATTTCCGCTGATTTTGCTCATATGGTTGAGTATTATTCTCATTATTTTTGTTGAATGAAACTCACTTTTTTCGATATGAACTTGTGGGTCTGATAAATATTGTTTATATGTTTATTTGAGACTGAATATACGCATATATTGAGGACATATGTTGTGTATTTGTTGATTGTGGAAGTGAGTATTTCTATTTTTTCGTTCTTTGGAATTTTCAACTTGTGAAATCAAAGCGTTATTGTTAGAATTCCTTTCACATTATGACTATTCATTGGATACTATTTCTGGAACGAGACGTAGAGAAATGTGCCAAAATGGCACATTTAGTATGCAAAAAAAAATAATTCTTTCTCGTTAAGCAAATTCAATTGAAAAAATTAATATGAAATATTTCAAGACATCAAGAATCAATAGAAGATTTCGAGATTATTTGTTTCCTTCCATTATCAAAATCAAATGTTACTTCAAAATGTTTCAGGGCATGCAGAAAACTATTAAGGTCAAATATAATATTTAAGACCATAATGATAATCTGAAATATTCGAATAACAGTTTCATTCTTTCCATTATATTATTGAATAAAAACAATTTTAGAAGAATATGTTTATTCTACAGGAATTTTTCAAGTAAAAATATATTCATACAAGTATAGGAATAAAATTTAACAAATCAAATTATAAATGACAAATATTCAATAACAAACAAACAGGAACTCCATGACAGAAAAAATTTAATTTCAATAATATTTTAATTGGATAAATCAGACTTTTGACTATCAGCATATAAGATACGAAGTCTTTATGCAGTCAGCATTCACACTCTCCGCTAAGGAGAACCTTCACTCATCCAGAATTTTTAAAATAAGGATTGAGCTCTGTTGCCTTCTTCTTCAATGTTGATCTCAGCTCCATTCTCCAACCGATGATGAATTTGTTACTTCCTGTCACAAATTTCAAATATTAACTGATAGAAAAGTGGCATAGAAAAATTTACCTCAATAATGCTCTCCTCTTGAATAAATGTATCATACATATTGATCCTTCACTAAAAAAAAATTAGTTAATACTAACCACATTAAAAGGGAACAAGAAATACTTATCTTTATAATTGATATTTTAGTTTATATTTTTACAGTACTCCTTTCCTTATAATTGATGTTCGGAAATGTAATTTGAAGAGATTTCAATGTGTTGTGGTAGACATATCTTCCATCGTTCATCTGATAACCTACAAATTCTGAGTAAAGAATAATTTCAATTTCACACATATTCTACTCAGGCTTACTTTTCTGACATTTTTGATCTTTTGGACTTTGTCCGTAACCCTGGACATGGAGCCCTCAACAGGTGCTAGCTTTTCGGGCCAGAAAGCACCTGGATTCCATCAAAGGCAGGAGTTGAATCAATTCTCCTGATAGGACTATCCAGAAGGAGTTCCTACTGGTACCTTTTGATAAGCACTCCTGGCAGCCTCATTGATGCCTGAAATGAATTAATTTTGTTAGTTTCTGCCTTATTCTTGATTTAACTTCATTTGAAGTTTTATTAATGTGATGCAACCGAACAGTGAAATAATTCAAAAATATTAGTTTCACTAATTGTAGATGATGGTCTGATAGTGCATCTTGCTCCAAGGAGTGATCTCTCAGATTGGTGAAAATGTTGCCTATTGAAATTTTTCTCAGTCCCAGAATGATCATCTTGTCCATTAACTTTGGATCTGAATAAGATTTCATTGATCTTATTATACTTTCTGCAACCATACACAGCTTAACGACATCTGAAGATGGTTTACAGAGTCCTCCTCGAGTTTTTCTCAGTAAAAGTGCTGATGAAGAAGTCGCTGATGTTAGCGATTCAGCACATGTCTCGCAATTGATTTTTCTCCTCATCCTCTGCTTATGAAACCTGCAATGTACTCAATAATGTCAGAATAATACATTGAAGAACTAATCTCTTCGAATGGCACCAAGGTATCCAAGTCCTCAATTTCTATGGCCTCCACATTCAAGGTATCCAATAGATGTCTGTTCATCACATTTGTTGAACTGGCATTCAGAATACTGGTCTCATCTTGGGCTAAGCAGTTTGCAGCATCTGATGATTGTAATTCTGTATGTATGAGGACTCTTTTGTATGCCGCTTCAAACTGCATGGCTGTGGGATTATTATTGAAGCCCCCTCTTGATCTCATCAATGAAAAGAACATCTCCAGATGATCTTGACTTAGCTTGTATGTGCACAAGAAATTGAGAAATCCTGTTTAAACCAATTCATCGAATAAGTTTTGCACACTGGTCAAGCAAATTATCAATCCCACGAATCCTGTTTTTCGTTGTGAATGCAGAATCGAACTTCCTGTTTTATCTTTGAGACCACTCAAATACTGTATGGCTGTATCTATTTTTCCTTTGATGAATGCCTCATTTTCAAGGCTAAGAGGTTTTTTTGTCATGACCTTATTCAAAAAATTCCGGCTGTTCAACAGATCAAATATGTCATTCATTTGTCTGCAATGTCTCACAAGGGCTTCACTTCCTTCAAACTGTGGGATATTTAAATCTTTGTCACAGTATTCCAGTGCATCAGCAACACTAGCACTGAATGTTTGTACAGCCAGTTTCACTCGCATCTTTTCCTTGTCGTAATTCAGATGTCTATTACGAATTTTATTAGCCATGTGCAATCCTGTCTCTGTTTGTATCTTCACCAGTTCAGTCAAATACTTCCAATTTATTTCTTCATAATCCTCGTTATAAATATACCCCCAATCGCCAAGTGTATTTCGACATAACTTGACCATGTGGCAAGCATCCAAGATTACATGAATCTTTTCATGTGTTTTTGGGTGAAGGAAATATGGTCTAATATCTGGCCAGTTCAACTTTGCTCCCAAGATGCTACACATAGATATATTCGATGTTGCTCCATCGAAAGTGAGACTTTTAATCAATATTCCAGTGCTTTCCATTTGAATCAAACAGCCTCTAACCAGATTGGCCTTTTCTTCTGCAGTTAGCGTATCTATTAGGAAGTAAGCAATTGGAACTTTCCACTTTGCATTTAAAGCCACCAGCATGAATACTAGAGCATTCTTGGCTCTAGGAATACCATCATTTTCTTGGATTCCAGTTCCATAGTCAATATATCCCACATGTCTAGAGCCTGTCCACTCAACATGTTCTTTAATTGACATCTCATCCATTATAAGTCCGGCTATAAGTTGTTTCCCCCTCGATTTTTCAATTTCAACTTTAATTTTTACAGCTCTTATAGCTTCAGAGGTATACCCTGGTCTTCCATCTACTGAGCTACACCATTTCAGTAAGGTGTTTGGATGAGGTAAACAATTTTTTCCAAAATTATTTCTCACAAAATTGTAGGCAGAGGATGAGTAAAAATTGAGAGTTAAAGCAAAACTTCTCAATTCTGGAGAAAATTTTCCTGTTCTTCCTTTCAATTGCCTCTCAAGGAGTTGTTTTTCTGCTTCTGGTATACATTCCTATGGAAAATAAATTTGAGTTAATATTTGGACTTTCAACTAATTGGAACCCAAATAAATCTGAAATTGAATAAAAATACTGTTTGGCCAGGGCTGAAGAACTTTGGTCAGTAAATTGGCACATTATAAATATGTAGATTGTAGGTTTAAATGGCGGTTGTATTTCACTGCGACTCTAAGGTATCAGAGTAGTTTAGCTGCTATATCGTCTATATGCCCTATATCCTATATGCCTGTCACACTTTTATTCACAAATGATCTCTTAGGTGACCAAAATGTGTGTTCAGAGTTTTTCAACCTTTGTTTTTGTGTGAATATTATTCTAACAACAAGAGAACAAAGGGAATACCTTAAGTACTATTGATGACTCGGAAGAAATTTGAAATCTTCTTTTCAAATCATCCAGGAGATCGTTCAAGTTTTCAATTTTTTTCTTGTATTTGCTAAGCAGGGCACAGTGTTTTTTATTGGATTTTCTCAAATTAGAAATAACAGTTTGTGAAACATTCCAATATCTACGACGTTTCACTGGATTTTTGAGGTCAGCTTATACGAAATCTCCCACATACACAGGAACTGATCTCTTTCTAAAGATAATGAACAAGTTGATGAGTGATAATAGTAGTAATACAGGGTTTCATGAGAACTGTAAGTTGAATTTCTCATTCACCTTTTTCTAATGATACTGCAAGGTAAGGCAGGCTCTTTTGTTCTCGTTGGTGATTGGGATTCTATCACTGTAGAGTCTGTAGGCACCGAAATCGGTGCATCTGTTGTAATATTTTCCTCCAACAGAAAGTTGCTAACCTCTGGAACTATTTTAAGAGACAACATTCAATAAAGAAGCCTGTCAGATTATAATGTCATCAATTCAAATAAGAAGCATCTAAAATAATTAGTTGCGTAAATATATACTAACCTAATACATTTGCATCTGAGGATCTTGCAATGCTATTTACAAAGCAAAATTTAGAAGGAATTGCATCCTTCTTCAAAACTTTTTTTCCATGAGCGTTAATCTCATAATCATTTTCATGAAAATGTTTGCTACATATTCTTGAATATGTAGAAGGTACAAAATCAGCTCTCCCTAACGCTGCTATCCATTTATCCCTCAATAATCCTGTTTTTGGAAAACTGTAAATTCAATTAATCATCAGTTTTCAATGCATTTGTGTTGCCATAAATGAATATTAGTGATACTACTTACGTATGAAATTTCAAATTTCCCCCTTTCCTATGTCTGATGTAACAATTGTAAGCTACACAAGATTGTGGCATTATGATTTACTATTCCTAGCTCTCAAAAGAACTGAAAAAACGAATATACTATTTCTTTCACGAAACACGTAGAAAATAAACAATAAACAAAAACACTCCAAGTTCTAGAGAGTTCGATAAACTTTTGACGTTTATGCTTTTGTTTTGACAGCTTGCCCACAAACTCTCCATCTTATTCAAACAACCGACTTCTCTCTCACATGCGGAGTCCATGTTATTTATAAGTCTATGTTCAAACCCTAAATCAAGAATTTTTGCATGGCAACATGAGATTTGTGAGCAGGGGCGTTGTCCTGCAAAAACAAAACAACTTTGGATAGCTTTCCGAGTCTTTTCTCTTTAATTTTTTTCCCGTAGAGTGGTCAGTAATGTAGAATAGTAATATCCGGTTATTGTTCTACCCTTATCCAAAAAATCAATCATGATTACTCCATGGCAATCCCAAAAAACTGGAGCAAGAACTTTTCCAGCAGATTTTTGAACTTTTTAGGTCTTGGAAAACCAGAGTGTCGCCATTCCATCGGTAGTTGCTTTGTTTCTGGATCGTAGAAATGTTCCCAAGTCTCATCTATAGTAACAATTCGGTTTAAGAAGTCCACATCGTTTTCAAATCGAGCACAGATCCAACGCGATGATGAAATATTCAGGGAAAGGGAAAATGTAACTTTTTCGTCCATATTTCTGAAACTATTCACTTTACAGAAAAAGTTTGAATGCATTTCTTGCTAATATCAACCTGCTCTACATGATGAATAAGAAAAAAATATAGGTTGCCATTTGAAAAAATTAAGTTTTGATTGAATTTCTATTTGAATATTTAACTTTAATTTTTGATGACCCTGTACATCAGATTGCTTAAAATAGAGATGTAACGTATGATCCACTATGTTGGCAATAGCTGGGCAAAATTTGGTTTTGATACATTCATTAGAAAACTAGTATCAGCTTTTTTAGTGAACACCTACAGCTGTCAAAATTTTAGGAAAAAGTAGAATATCTCAGAATCGGTGCTATATAGGACCATGGTTGTCAATTCAAATTACCTCATTTTTGACAAGGAATTCAAAAATGCAATAATACACAGGGTGTTTTATTTAAAATAAGAAAGTTGATATCACCAGGGAAAAAACCGAGCACCCTGTATTAAGGTGGGTTATAAAATTAAAGTCCAATCGACTACAGACAAGTTTTGTATTTAACATTTTTTTTCTAGCTCCTTTAGTTTCCACAATAAGGTATAGGGACACTTAAATTCGGACACCCTCTGTAATCAAAACGTTTTTTTTTTTCAGTAATTTTACGCTACTTCCATCTGATCAGAGATCGATAATAGATTCCAATGAAGGGTAATGAAGAAATTTTTTTGGCTCCCACAAAAAGATTGCTCGACTTGTGAGGAAAAAATATTCTATCCCGAAAAATTTATTTCTTCATACCGGGCGCAAATTTTTTTCGAGAGTGGGAAAAATATTTTTCGAACACGAGATTTTTCTCGTGCTCGACATTTTCATGTTATAGAAAGCGAGAAATAAATTTAACTTATCAGCAATAATATTTTCCGGTCCGAAAATAGTATAGGTATTACTCATGGTCAAAAAATATTGTTTTGTGATGACACTTCAACTGTTTTCCTGAGCATTATGAAATTCATAAATCATTTGACAAAAAATTCAACTCGACTATATCTAAATAAATAAACAATCTTTCCAAACTTTAATGTGTTGGAGCTAGAAGCTCCAAAATAGGAAGTGAGAGACAGAGAAAGTAGTCGTCTCACCATGGCAACCATTTTGGATCATTATTCACAGATTGTCATTCATTAATCACTTGTGATGTATGAGTCATTAACGACTGCTTCATCAAACTTAATGGTTCCAACAAAAGATAGAGGTATCTACGGTTACAATCAATTCAACTTTTCCCGACTGTTCTGTGAATTTACGGAGATATTGCTATAATAATAGTTGTGATTGTGAAATGTCAACAAGTGCTGAATCGAAGTTTACGAGTGCTGAAATGGATGCAGACGAGATGCCTTGCACACTTCCAGAAATTCAAGAATCAGCCATGGATATCAAAGAGGAAATCTTTGAGGATACAGATGATAGGTCTTGTACATCTCCAGAAATTCAAGAAACATCCTTGAGTTCGTTACCCGAAGCATCGAGAAAGTCTTATTTATGTGTGTATGAAAACTTCATACAGTGGAAAATGGCTAGAAACACCGAATCTCTCTCGGAATCTGTTTTGCTCGTATACTTCACTGAATTAGCCTCAAAATATAAACCTTCGACCTTGTGGACAACCTATTCAATGCTGAGAAGTACAATCCATTTGAATCATGGAATCAACATAGAAAGATATTTCAAATTAAGAGCATTTTTGAAAAGCAAATCTAAAGGTTTTCGCCCAAAAAAAGCAAGTACATTTTCCACAGAAAATATCAACGAATTCCTTACGGAAGCATCGGATCAAAAATTTCTTGCAACAAAGGTGAGATAAAAAATGATATGGTTATGTGCGTTCAAAAAAATTCATCTTCAAGTAGGCTATGGATTTTGAAGGTTGTGTTCTGTGACTGAACGTAATTCTTTCCTTAATTCTGAAATCCCAAAACGAAAATATAAACATTGATGACCTTAACCTATACATCGTAATTATTTTGTATGAAAAAAAGTTACTGGCAGATTCAATAATGATTTCTTTCAACTTGGGAAAACCATTTTTTTCATTGAGTTATATTACAGGAATCCAAACCATATGAGTCGATTGGAAGAATTCTTTGTAAAGATTTTAACCGAAGTTCATTATTTTACATGTCAGACTTGAATCTTGAATGAACCGAGGTATTATGGTTTTTGTACTTTCAATTGTAAACAGGTTGTACTCATTTCAGTATTTTGAATATCTCACACTAAGAAGCTAAATATGTTTAATTCAGTATAAACATTGAATGTGTGGTCAATACTTTGATCATCGTTGATTTTATGAATTTTTCAATGATTTTAGTCATCATTTGGTCCAAATCAGAAATGCATATGTGGAAATTAGAATTCTTCAAACATTGAACTAAAGAAAGTTAGTTCAAGGTCTTCAAATGATGCTATACAGAAATAATCATATGACGAAAGATAACATGATCCTGGAGGAAATTTAGATTTGGTCGGTATTGATGCTGATGAGCCAACCCTGATGAACAATCCTTAGAGTAGTTTCTACAGCTGTTGAAAATTACTATTGGACTATTCATCTAAAATTATTTCAGCTATAAAAGGCATGATAATTTCTTCCTTATAGAATGTTCTGATGTGAAGTTCCTCAAAAATTTCCTACAATTTGCTTCTTATTGATAGCACACCAAACTCCAATTTTTTGAGAATGAAAGTTTAGTGATTTTTGGCTGCTCCACATCCTCATATTTTGAGAGCTGACATATCCAGAAAGAGCAACGTCTCCATTAGAAAAGGAACTTGATTCAGGATATCAATCAATTGGTTGAGAAACCTCGGGCAGAAGGCCATCCACAAGGGGTTATCAAAATTATTCAATTTTCTCATCTTACATCAATCTTTATGGAAACAAATTGATGTCTTCAATCGAAATCGTGTTACATGTGCCAATGGAGGCTCCACCAAGTTCAGATAAAAACCGAACAGAGGTTCGTGGAGCTTCTACCATCACATTATCAACATTGTTGAATGAATCTGGGGTTTTCTTCTTTATAAACTGTTAATCTTTATAATTTGTTGATAATTTGTATGAAACAATACAGAACAAATGGTACAGTAGAAGCAAATATTAGATACTCTGGCAGAAGCTAAGAATTACCTTAAGACACAGAATAGCTACCTTAAAAATTAATATTTTTTTTTGAACGCACGTTATACAGAATAACCCAGGCGTGTGTACAGGGTATCCCAAATTGTTTGATTTTGGCTTCTTTTTAAAAAATTGCCATAACTTTATTATTTCCGAAAATATCTTCAAATGATGAAAACTTTCTACAGGCTCTTTTTCACTGGGAATACTACACTAAATCCATTTTTTTTTTCAATCTCTTGTACTAAGGGTGAAAAAAAACAACTTCGATATTTTAAATATGAGTGCCTTTTTTTATCTCATATCATACAATAAAATATAATGGATAATTACTAGAATATTGAATTCTTCAACAAAAATTATCTTGCATTAATGGTCAAAATAGTTGGAGGGCGTTCTAAGGCAAGAGCAATTTCACCTTCAAACAAAAATACCACATATCACACAGCTGAGAGGACAACTGCCTCTTATTTTAGGCTATTCCATGTCTTTTCTAAAAATAAAGCAGGTACTCAAATGCCACTAACTTTTTTGGTTTCTTCTTCATCCTCAGAGACAAGTTGTTTCTGTCCTACATTAAGCTAAACTTATGGATAGCTAAACTATAAGTTGTTTGTCTATGCTCATAAACAATATAAATTCAAGTACATTGAATATGTTCGATACCGTCTGATATACAGGCTGTTCTTCAAACTCTATGACAAACTTTGACAGATGGTAGCTGTGCTTATTCTTTTTTTTTTTTTATTAATCTCAATAATTATTAACAATCAGAATAATATTCTATAAGTTAATGTGTTAACAAGTAGTCAAAGGGCGGGGAGATTATCTCCAGTGAGAGAATCTCATTATTCCATTAAATCAGCTGGCCAATGTCTCTTCAATCTTCTTGATAAGGTGTTTGCCAGTAAGGGTTGGAGTAAAATATTTGAGTGGTTTTCCATTCTTGCGTGGTGATATTTGCTTCTATGCTTGATGACTTCTTCAACGTATGGTATATTTAGGTCTTCATGTAAAGTCTGGTTGGACACATACCATGGGGCGTTGGCCATCATGCGAAGTATTTTCGATTGCGTTCTTTGGATCAGAGCTATGCTGGATTTGCTTGCGCATCCCCAGATTTCTATCCCGTATGTCCATATTGGGGTGATGATAGTTTTATACAACAATATTTTGTTTGTAAGTGGTAACTTGGATTTTCTTCCGATGAGCCAATTAATTTCCCTGACTTTCAGGTCAATTTGTTTTCTTTTTTTGATAATATGTTCCCTCCAGGTTAGTCTAGTGTCTAGATGAAAGCCTAGGTATTTTGCTGATGTAGCTTGTGGAATTATTATGTTGTTCAATTTGATTGGAGGACAATGTTGCTTTCTCAGTGTAAAGTCTACTTGTTTTGATTTGGTTTCATTTATTTTTATTTTCCACTTTTTCATCCAGATTTGTAATTTGTCTAGGTGTTCTTGTACTAGTTTAGTCGCTGTTGCTGGGTCTTCATGTGCTGCCATTATTGTTGTGTCATCAGCAAATGTTCCTGTTGTAGTGTGAGCTGTTATTGGTAGATCCGAGGTATAAAGTAGGTAAAGGAACGGGCCCAGCACGCTTCCTTGTGGGACTCCAGCTTGAATGGGACAATAATCTGATACTTCATGCCCTACTCTAGTTCTAAACTGTCTGTTTGTAAGGTATGAATTCAGTATATTGAAGAATTTTAGAGGAAGAATATTTCTTATCTTGAATAGGAGTCCTGAATGCCATACTTTATCGAACGCTTGACTCACATCCAGAAAGACTGAAGTACAGTATAGCTTCTTTTCAAACGCTTGGTTTATGGTTTGCGTTATTCGATGCGTTTGTTGGACAGTTGAGTGACCTTGTCTGAATCCGAATTGATGTGAAGGAATCCAATGATCTATGGGAATTTCGGCGTTTATTCTCTGAAGTAATAATCTTTCCAATATTTTCGAGATTATTGGCAGAAGGCTTATGGGTCGATATGATGTCACTTCGTGTGGATTCTTGCCCGGTTTCAGTATCATGAGTACTTCTGCTGTTTTCAGTGATCTGGGCCAGTGCCCGAGTCTCAATATAGCATTAAAGATGTAGGTTACCATAACAATCCCTTTTCTAGGCAGTTCTTTGATCATCTTTGCAGTTATTCCATCAATACCTGGTGCCTTTTTAAGGTTCAGATGAGTGATTTCTTTGTATACTTCTTTAGGTGTTAAGAACTTTATATTTTGAGTTTCTGTAGGGATGTTAGAAATATTTTCCTCAACAATTTCATCAATGACCTGGTCATTTGGTTTGAATACCTCTGTCAGGTAATGTGCAAACAATTTCGCCTTTTCTTTTTCGCTTCTAGCCCATCTAGCATTGGTTTCAGTTGATTTTTTCACTGGGACATTTTGTTCTGTTGGCTTTACCTTGGATTTTATAGGTCTCCATATTGAGTTGTCGTATCGGTTCAATCCGGTGATATATATATTGAATGATTCTTCCTTCAATTCTCTTAGCCTATTTTTAAGTTTATTGCTTATATTATTGAATGCTGTTTTGTCTGCAGGAGCATGTGTGTTTTGCCATCTAGATCTTATTTTGCGTTTTTCAGCAATGAGCTTTTTAATTTCTAATGGTATTGGTTCTGGTTTGTTGTCATTGCAACTTCTTGGAGTACTTTGGATGGCTGCATCCTTAAGAATAGTTGTAAATGAATCAAGTGCTTCTTCGATTTCTTTTTTTTCCTTCAGTCTCAAGGAAAGAGAGACCCGCTCATGAATTAATTTGCGGTATTCAACCCAGTTGGTTTTTCGATTATGTAGTTTTGGTGGAGACTTTTTATTGATTATCAAGGTGCTCAGTGACGCTATTACTGGAGTATGATCTGATGATAGGTCATAGCTTGAACATACATCCATATATGATGAAGCTATTCCATTTGTTATAAAAAAATCTAGCAGATCAGGGGTTTTATTCGGATCACTGGGCCAGTATGTAGGACTTCCAGTAGACAAGAAGGAGTAGTTTTTTTCCTGCAACAATTTTGCCAGCTCTCGTCCCTTGGTGGTGGTTAATCGTGAGCCCCAGAGAGTATTCTTACTGTTAAAATCTCCTCCGACAAAGAATTTTGTGCCTAATGTGGTAAAGAATTCTCTATAGTGGTTAATTTTCAGATTGTGTTTAGGGGGACAATAGACAGCTGATATTGTCAATTCATAGGAGAACATTCTTACTTTGACCGAAGTAGCTTGAAGGTGATCAACTTTGTATTCTGGCATTACATAGTGGCTTATTGTGTTTTTAATTAGAATTGCTGTTCCGCCGTGTGCTGTGTTGTCTGGGTGGTTGGTAGAGTAGGTGATGTAATTTGGTATGTTGAAGTTTGACCTATCAGTGAAATGTGACTCACTTATGAGGAGGATGTCGATAAAGTTGTGTTGTAAAAAAGTTTCAACTTCATTCTTGTGTTGCAAGAGTCCGTTGGCATTCCATTGTGCTATTCTAATTAGTTTAATGAATTTTGTTGATCAGCGTTGAGAGCATGCTCAAGATCATGCTATTTTGTTGCATTAATTGCTGAAACATGCCTTTAAATTCTGTTAAAAAGGTACTTAGTATTGTTGAACTGTTTTCTTCATTTTGTGTTGTAGTTTTGTTATTTTTGCGTAGAGCTTCAGCGTAATTCATTTTCTGCGGCTGTTGTGTTCGTAATTGATTATCCATATGTTTGTTGTTGAATGATGTTTTTTGTATGTTCAACCTATTATTATCGTTTTCAGGTTTCTTGACTAGGTCATGATAAAATTGACACCCTCTATAGTTCGCTGGATGCGGACCATTACATAATACACATTTTGCTGGGGTATTGTTGCTTTTTTTGCAATGTGCCGTATTGTGCTCCCCACCACACTTCACACATGCATATGGCCTATTGCAATAGGTTTTAGTATGTCCATATTGTTGACATCTCATGCACTGAATTAGTCCTTTCACTTTTTTTGGTGGTTCGATTGTCACTAACCTGTTCTGTATGCCATGAATCTTGTAAATTTCTTTGTTGTTCAGGGCCGGTTCAAGATCAACGAAAAATAAATTCAGAGGTTCTTTTGTTATCCTACTTTTTCCATTGTGGATATTTCTTACTGTGTGTCCTTCTTTGGAGAGTTCCAGCTTGATATCCTCTACATTTGTTGTGTGATGGACATTTTTTATAACAACTCTGAATGCTCTTTCCTGCTTTGGTTGATACGTGTGGTGTATTATATTATTATTCCTCATGTGGTGAATAAGTTTTCTATAACCTTCAACAGTTAGACAATTCACTTTCACAGTATTGTCAGCTAGGGTTTTTGTGGTAAATTGATCCATTTGAAGGATTTCACTCATGATGGAGATCATCTCATTGTAATTATTAACTCCGTAAACAAAAATGGGCGGAGGGCGAGGAACCTTGGTGATTGGTTTATCTGCTTTATTACTCTCTTCTTTATCTTCATTCAGACTGCTGAATCTATTATGTGTTGGGATTTCATAATTTTTTGAATTATTAATTTTCCTTTTCTTCGTTGTACGTCCTATACTTTGCCAACTTTGTTGATTTTTGTTTGTTTGATTTATTTCACTAGCGCTGAATCCAACGAATTCTTCCTCACTTGTTGAGGACATTCTGCAGTAACTAGATGAATGTGTACCTTCCTGTATATCCATATTTATTTCAGTTGACGGGGTATTCACGGCATCTGGTGTCAAATTCATATTTTTATTTTATCTCACGCTATCTGTGGTTATCAGATCCATCCACCATCTGGACTGATAAGGAATCACTTTATTTTTCGATTTCAATTGAATTCTGGTCTACAAATTAGCGGAAATATTTAAATTGTCGAAATTATATTTCCTTTTCTGGAGCGATTTTCGAATTTTACTTAGTAATAGCTCGATCAATCCGGGTTTTTATGCCCGGAGTCGGTGGCTGATTACTAATAACACTTTTTTTGCGTAGATATAGGATTTTATCAGCGGCTGTTGTTTACGCGACGGCTGCCTGATGTGAACTTGTGCTTATTCTGAACATTTTTATGTTCCTATGAACATATATCCGTTTCGTTTTTGTTCAGAAATACAAGCACTTGAAAAATCATATTTTTATGCTCAAATCATAATAATCAATAGAAATTTTGGGACTATATTGTTCAAAGTGTCCACCTTTGGCTCGAATGCAAGCTTCACATCGACGAACTAAAGATGCCGCCACTCAGCAGATTAGATTTGGGTCGTTTCGTATTTGGTCTGCTGCATCTTGTATTCTATCAAGTAATTGTTAATGAGATTAAATTTCAACATGATAAACAAGCTCTTTCATATGACCCCATAAATAAAAGTCTAAGGGATTTAGTTTAGATAAACGAGATGGCCATTGTATTGGTCCTCCTTGACCTATACATTTATTAGGAAAATGATCATTCAGCCAACTGACTACTTGTCTCTCTCTATGTAATGGTGCACCATCGTGCTGATATTTTCAACAATGTTCAGCTCTAAGTTATCAATGAAGTCAATAAGGTTCTGCTCCAAAAAAATTGTATACAAATCTGCATTTAAATGATCATTTATAACATGAAAACACTGAAACGTTGCTGTCATCGTTTTTGTTTAATGACATATGGATTGTGCACTGCCCGTACATGGCGTATGGTCCGTATATACACATTTGGTAACCGAAAGTTACCAGAGCGGTTACTCTGGTGACTGATATTGAACCAAATTGTCAGGAATTCGACATATACGGACCGCCCACTTACTAACCAGAAGTAACCAAAGTGTATATACGGACCACAGCCTATGGTTATTGTTGATACCAACCTCAGTAAAACAAGTGTCAAATGAATAATTAAAATAACGTCAATTACCATATCAACAGATATTTTCTGTCGATTTTCTTTTTATCCGAGGAAAAGATCACTTTTTGCAGTGCGAGATGCCCTTCAATACGAGGGTATATTGAAAAATTCTTAGCCTACTATAGAACCAAACAAAATTTCAATGTCAAAATAATTTATTACTCAACATATTCTCCTCTTTATTGGATACATTTATTACAACGAACCTGCAACGTCTCTAGACCTTTAAAAAAATGTTTCTTCTTGCTCTGCAAACCACACCACCGCAGCATTCATTACCTCCTCGTTGGAAGAAAATTTAGGACCTTTTAAACTTTTTTTCAGTTGAGGAAAGAGATGATAGCCGGATGGAGCCAAATCTGGTGAATAAGGGGGGTGTTCTAGTAATTCAAACCCTAAATCACGAATTTTTTGCATGACAACATGAGATTTGTGTGAAGGGGCGTTGTCCTACAAAAACAAAACACCTTTGGATAGCTTTACGCGTCTTTTCTCTTTAATTTTTTTCCCGTAGAGTGGTCACTAATGTCGAATAGTAATCTCCGGTTATTGTTCAACCCTTATCCAAAAAATCAATGCTGATTACTCCATGGCAATCCCAAACAAATGAAGCAAGAAATTTTCCTGCAGATTTTTGGACAGGAAACTGCTTAGGTCTTGGAGAACCAGATTGTTGTCATTCCATCGATTGTTGCTTCGTTTCTGGATCGTAGAAATGTAGCCAAGTCTCATCCATAGTAACAATTCATTTTAAGAAGTCGTTTTCAAATCGAGCACAGATCGAAAGCGATGCTTCTACCCTTGCACGCTTTTGGTCAACATTCAAACATTTGGGCATCCATTTTGCAGCAATTTTTCTCATGACCAAATTGACGTGAACTATATGATGAACCCGTGCGTATGAAATATTCAGTGCTTCAGATATCCGTTTTAGCCCAATTCGACGGTCTGATAAAATCATGTCATGAACTGCTTCGATATATTCGGGGACTGACACAAAAACTGGCCTTCCCGATCAGTCATCATCTTCAATAGAAAATTTACCTCTTTTGAAGCTTGCAGTCCAATTTTTCATGGTCGCATACGAAGGACATTGATCACCAAGGGTATTAAGCATATCTTCATAAATTTGCTTATCCCTTAACCCTTTTAAATACAGACACTTTTGATGATGGCTCGATACTCCAATTTTTCGATTTCCACAATTTCTGGGACATCTTCTTTCTTTTAATTCATTGTGCGTAACTCTGGATTACTTTTTTGACTTCAAACTTCACACTGACACTTCTAATGAGTTATTTGTCGTTGCTACGGTAACGCAATATTTTTTTATGCATGGAACTGGTCTAGGCTAACTAGATATCGATACATCCTCGTAATCA
Source organism: Coccinella septempunctata (assembly GCF_907165205.1). NCBI lineage: Eukaryota > Metazoa > Arthropoda > Insecta > Coleoptera > Coccinellidae > Coccinella > Coccinella septempunctata. Next base: position 1,923,962 of record NC_058190.1, on the reverse strand, counting down.
AAACATGAAAAAAACCTTTTTCAAATGCTTATAACTCCTGAACGAAAACGAATCCGGACGAACGGACCAATGTTCATGAGAAAAAAAAATGGTCAAAAGGAGCACATCTACCTTCTGTCGAAGTTTGTCATAGAGCTTGTAGAACACCCTGTATCGGGGTTACTTTTTGAATGAGCTGTTCTCAATTCTAAATAGCACTTTCTGACACTCTGTCTTCTATCTTCTTCAATAACTTTCGGCATTTTTGTAATATCAATTAATATAAGTTGTGGCAACGTCGTAATTACATTAACGACATTTCATGAGTGCCAACCTTACTCCTTTCTAGTTACAAAAACTTACGATAATTATTTCATGACCAACCGATTGCTTTTATAAAAGCGAACGGAGTGTATGAAGTCGGCGTGTTTTATATCGACAATTTAGTGACAAATCCAAAAATTGAGACTACCCATTCAACAAATGGGAGGTTTATTTTATTTTCTATCGAATTATGTCGATTAATTGAAAAAAAGTTATGGGCCATGTACGCACCCCTGGGTCACCCTCTATGTCGAATAACAATAAATATTTGTTACAGGTTGCACTGATAATGGGCGTAGTGGGTGCTTGCCGCGCCAACGAAATGTATGAGATGAAAATGACCCATTTGAAAGATCTCGGTTCGGCATTCTTGGTGAAAGTGCCAACGACGAAAACAAAAGTTTCCCGCGAATTCACAATCACAGATAATTATTATGAAATTTGCAAGAAATACATCAGCCTGCGTCCGCGCGATGTTATATCCAACGTTCTTTTCTTGAACTTCCAAAACGGAAAATGTACGAATCAAAGGATCGGTATAAACAAATTCACCAAAATGGGAAAACAAATAGCCGAGTATCTTAAATTGCCGCATCCAGAGAGATTCTCCGGTCTCAGTTTTCGCAGATCTACCTCGACTATATTGGTGAATGCTGGCGGGGTTATAACGTCCTTGAAGAGGACCAGTGGATGGAAATCCACGACGGAAGCAGAAGGCTATATTGATGAGCCGTTTGAGAATAAAATCGAAACTGACGAGAAAATCTCCATCTCTGTACAGAATCCCATAGGTGAAAATAATGAAATCATATCTACAAACTCATCTTCTTGTAATATTAACACAGGCTCATCTTCATGTAAAATAAACTCGGGCCCATCTTCATATAATATAAACACAGACTCATCTTCTTCATGTAATATAAACACAAACTCATCTTCATGTAATATAAACATCACCTCAAGTTCAAATTCAGTGCCTGTGATCAATATTGAAAATTGTGTAAATACTAATATTACAATTAATATCAATAAATAGTATATATCTATATATAGCATGAACTAACTCAAAAATTTAATTAATTCTAATTAAGTGTTTTGTGCAATGTCAAATTAACGTATAATTTGATTTGAAATGTCAGAAGTTGTTTGGAACTATTTAATATAATAAATAATTATAATTATTTTAGAAATAATCTTTTGTATATTTTTTAACAATCGTGGACGAAGTATATAGGGTGATTCTTTGACTTGTACAGTTTGGCTCTGGCTCTAGTAAAAATACCGGCTGTTAAAAATCCATAAATCTTCAGTTATATCTCACGAACTATTTTATAGAATAGAGTGGCTTTCTTTGGCTGAATGCAACTTTGTTTAAAAGATCCATAGATGTGTTGTGTCATGTATTAAGTCTATGGTAATTTGTGTTGGAAAGTTTTCATATCGAAAATTTCACTTCGTAAATAATGTGCCGGTAAAACTTTCAGAAACGAATTTTCCTGAAGGCATATCATAAGAATATTATCTTGAAATTAGTTCACAGATTACAGAAAAAGGGAATCTGTGAACTAGTGTACGCCACTGGGAATAAATACCAATGACGTTTCTCCAGGCTGCTAAGTTCACTGCCGTATCAAAGACAATCTCTCTGGTCGTATCAAGATTTCTTCTTCAAGATCTATCTTTCAGTGGTTCTACATTTTTCTATGACTACGAACCTAACCTATTGAAAAATCAATAATTGACAATTAAAATTACAAAACAATTTTCAATAATTATGAATAAATGAGCATATAATACTATATCAGGAACAAGATTTAGGAATTTTAAATATTTAAGATGATTTTTGGATCTTCCTCCATCTTCATTATATTCATAGCTGCGATCCAAACAGCATACACCAGCAGTTTAGAACACGATGGTTCTTTATTTGTTAAACTCGAACATTATCTGGACGAGAATAATGAACCAGTTGAACGAGGCAACATTTCAGTTCAGAGCATCAGAATCGGTCAAACTCAAGTATATCAAAACATACTGAATCCTCAACAATCTCAGATGCTGCGTAATCTAGCTTCTTCGAACAGTTTCTATCAGATAAGAGCGATTGCGAATGGAAAGCCTTACATATCGTCTGTTAAAGCTTGTATGCTGGCTGAAGCTGAATTGGATGACCGTCTATCCATATCCTTAGATTACGCTGGCAGAGTCGTTGCTGTTTCCCAGATTATCGCGTCTAAATCTTCATGTGAGGGGGCTACTGTACCTTTGGATAAATTGAAATATTTCACAACGAACGTTTATGTCAGGCATGCTGAGATGGGTCCGATTCCTGACACAGCTTCCTATATCCAGAGGATAGAGAGAGAACGAGAGGCGAAAGAAAGGGGAGAAGGAAAGGATAACAGGTCTTTGTTTGCCAAATATTGGATGTATATCATACCAGTTGTGGTAGTGTTGGTTATTTCCTCTGCAACGAACGTAGAAAATGGGGGTGCTGGAGCAGCAAATTAATTTATTTACATTATGTTCGTTCCAGTAGGATACGGGATATATGATATATTTATGAGTGAAATCAAACCTGGATTAATTTTATTTCTGTTTACCAATTATTGACTAAGTGAAACCATGATACCTGTGTCTTTAGTAATATTTTCATAGTTAGAATACTGTCCTCTAACAAACTGTAAGATTAAATGAAGTTGAAAATGGATGAACATTTCACAAGAAAGTGGTCGGCATGGAAATAAAGTATGAAAGGATATATAATATTTTTCTTGGAATAACGATTTCTGCCCCAATATTGATGCTTTTCGTCACACTTCGATTAAAAATAAATTAACTCATCGTTTTTTCGGTGGTGTAATATTTTTCCCGAAATATAACTACAATAGATGCAACTAATAATAGGAATAGTTGTCATTCTTGGGGAATCTTATATTCAATTGTCATCATAAAATAGGAATATTTTGTTGAAATATAAATGCCTTTATTGAAAATGTACCCACAATACTATACTAGAATTATAGTTTAGGCTTAATAGATCATTTTAGGTACATTCTGATGCAGAGAAAACAACCCTTTAACTTGTCACTGTAGAAAAGTTATTTGTGCAACCAGTTATTAGGAAAAGCATTATTTTTCGTAATGAGCGAAATACGCAATATTTTTTCTAATTTTAAATAAGATGTTGCTATGAATTGATTAACCTTAATATCCTAAATGATTTTAGGATATAAACTTGAGAAATAGACAAGAGTATTTTTTTAGAATAAGTAAATATAAGTTTTTCATCATCAGACAGCGATTTTCCCAGGATTTTTGAAGGTTCAAGGCAAAGAGTAACACAAAAAGAAATCTATGAAAAATCCAACCATAGATGAAAGATTTTATCCATACCATAGACTTCTCAATAATATTTTTAGTTCTATGACTCTTAGACACTAATATTCTATGCACATTTCAAAAATACCAATCCGTTGCCATGGAATTCGCCAAATAAATATTCATCGTTGGTTCGATAAAGATGGAGAGCCTTCAAAAACCTCAGATTATCTGTCACAGCGTGCAAAACCTAGATTATTCGGTGCATGACGTGAAATGGATACCTTGTTCGGCGAAATTTGTCGCGATTGGGGGCAAGTCGAACGGGGCCGGGGTCGTGGAAACTTTCACCCTTGGATGCGACGGTATCGAGAAGGTTTCGGAGTTCATGAAGAAGGACCACTTCAAATGTGGCACGTTCGACGCTTCCAGTCTGAGGGATCGTCATCTGGCGACTGGGGACTTCGGAGGTCGTCTTCAGGTTTGGTAAACCTCACTTTTTATACCGTTTTCCCTATTTTATTCCGCTTCTTTTGTTAAGACACGAACATCGCAATGACGGAGGCGGCTATGGAGACGGCAAGATAAGATAGGTTAAAGAAATACGAATTTAGGCAAGAAACGTGACGGCTTGAAGAAGAGGGACGATCATTTCGATTTGGGCTAGGAACGTAATAAGCGATAACATTGACAGATAAGTGCGGACTGAGCCACAGAACACACCCAACTTGACTTACTTTATGGACTGAGCATTGCCTTTCTACATAGACATAGAGACATGGACTGAGCAATGCCAGCATGAAATTGGCTATTTATTAGAAAGAGAGAAAAGCTCGTCGGGACATACCTTTCTCTTTTTTGTTCACATAGAGGTGAGTGTAGACCAATCAAAATTCTAGAAAAAGTCAACTGCATTCCCGACGTGTTTTTCTCTCTGTCACTTTTTTTGACCGTATTTCATGCATAGATATAAAGGGAAGGCACAGTCCATGTCTCTTTGTCTATGCCTTTCTATGGCTGTGGTCCGTATATACACTTTGGTTACTTCTGGTTAGTAAGTGGGCGGTCCGTATATGTCGAATTCCTGACAATTTGGTTCAATATCAGTCACCAGAGTAACCGCTCTGGTAACTTTCGGTTACCAATTGTGTATATACGGACCATACGCATCTGTGCATCTGTCAGAAAAAGTGACAGGGAGAAACTGAACATCAAGCCAGCTAGTTGTCTTTTTCTAGAATTTTGATTGGTCCATACTCATTCATTCATTCATTGCTGAATCCCGTTACCGCAAATAAATCTACAAAAAGACCCAAAAACAAAACAATCCTTCCACACTCCGGGCATGGATAGTCACCAACCAGATCTGGCCGCCGCTGTATTCTTCTCGAGTCTCCATTATAACTGTGCACCAAAGACCACCACTGTGGCCTGTCTAACGCTAGTTGTTCCCAGCTATGATTGGCATTAATTGATTTTAGGGATTGATGCAGTATATCCTTAAACCGCTTATACTGGCCTCCTGGTTTTCGGACTCCCTCTGTGAATTCGCCATACAGAGCTATTTTGGGAAGTCTTGTGTCTTGCATCCTCAGAATGTGGGCGCACCATCTCAGTCGGGCCCTCGTTACTTGAGTCTCAATTGTTGTACAACTCGCGCGCTGCAAGACTTCTGCATTTGAAACTTAGTGGAACTATCTGATGTGCATTATTTATCTTAGAGACGCTGTTGCGTTTGTTCAAGTTGTTTAATATACTGCGCAAAAAATTAACGCACATTATGGAAATCTCAAATTTATTCTACAACTGAAGGTGTTCTCAATGATAATTATTTTTATCAGAATTATGCATGCATATGTTATCCACTTTCAACGGTTTTCTTCAATACAGATGTTTTTTCCCAGCAGGAATAAAGAAAGATGATATTATCAGATTTTGAATGTATTGGCTCCATTCTAAAATCAGTTGTTCTCGATCAATTCTAGTGATCAATAGTTTTTCTTTCGTTTGATTTTCTGCACTCGATCGCTATGCAACGCGAAACACGCAATTTGACCCAAGGGGAATGTGCCCAAGCGGTAGTTTTGCGAGAAGAAGGGTGGACATACACAAGAATTGCAGAAAGGTTTGGAGTTTCCCATACAAGTGTGTCCAGAATGTTGCAGCGATTCAGGGAGACAGGTATGAATGTCCGAAGACCAGGACAGGGTATACCACGGGTAACAACTGCCATTCAAGAACGTTACTTGAGAGTTTCTTCGTTGAGACAACGGTTTGCAACCGCTCGCCTCCTTCAAATTCAGCTTGAGCAAACTCATGAGGTGCAAATTAGCACTCAGACAATAAGAAATCGCCTCAGAGAATATGATTTAAGGCCTCGTGTCGCGACAAGAGGCCCAGCTCTTACCCCAGCCCATCGAAGGGCGCGTTTGGATTTTGCGAGAGAGCATATCCATTGGGAAGAGGCCGATTGAGAAAGAGTTCTCTTCACACATGAGTCTAGATTCTGCCTCTACTATTGTGATCGACGTTCCCTTGTATACAGACGTCCACATGAAAGATATGCTCAGTGCAATTTCCTGAATACTACTGGTTTCGGGGGAGGATCGATTATGGTATGGGGTGGAATATCTTTGACTGCTCGCACAGACCTAGTGGTCGTTGATAATGGAGTTATGAATGCTGATAAGTATATAAGGAACATTCTTGAAGAGCATGTAGTGCCATTTGCCGCATACATTGGTGAAAATTTCAATTTTATGGACGATAATGTCAGACCCCATCGTGAGAAGTTCAGAAAATCATCCAGCTACTCTTAATGACTTAGGAATCCAACTTGGAGAAATCTGGGAAGGATTAGATCAGAACATTTTAAGATCACTCATTTTGAGTATGAACCGTAGTTGCCGAGCTGTAATCATCGCAAGGGGTGGAAATACCAAGTATTAAATCACTTTTCAGCATTTCAGTATTTTGAAAATTGTTCATTTCTCTTCTTTCACATAAGATTCGGTGAAATCCTGAATTTTTCTTCCATTTAATGTGTCTTGTTTCGTTCAAAACCTTCCCGAGAGAACATAAAAAATAAGTTATAAAGTCAATGTAGAGTTAACTTTCATTAAAATTGAGATTTTCAGAATGTGCGTTAATTTTTTTGCGCAGTGTATATATATCGCCTGTAGGGCGTTCAGCTTTCGCTTCCGTAAAGAAGCGTTGGGAGGACCACTGCTTTGTAAAGAGCTGTCTTGGTCTTCAGATTGAGGTCGTGATTTTGGAACACTCTGTCCTTTAGCTTCCAGAATGCCCGTGCATGATGCTGAACTGATACGATTGTGTATTTCCGTGTCCAGGTTAGCGCTAGTACTTATATGAGGCTTCCCAAGTATTTGAACTACCCGATCTGTTCTGGAGTGTCATCCTCCAGGCTGATATCTGTTTGAAGGCTTTCTGGCGGACTTACCAGAATTTTGGTTTTGTCAATATTGAGTCTAAGGCCTGAAGCTTTGTATATATGTTTATAGGTGTCCAGCATTATCTGTAGATCCTCTGTACTGCTAGCGATAAGTGCGCAGTCGTCTGCATATTGAAGTTGCGTGATAAACTTTGTACGGGTTTTTGCTCTGAAGCGCTTCAGGTTAAATAGGCCTCCATCAAATCTGAATCTTATTCCAACACCTCCTTCAGGCATACTCATGTCAACAATTATCGAGACAGCTATGGCGAAAATATTGAACAGTAGAGGCGCTAACACGCAGCCTTCTTTTATTCCAGAGTTGGTTAAGAAATGGTCGGTTGTAGAGCCATTATGTTGTGTTATAGCGGTGTTGTTGGTATGGCTTTTACACACTGCTAAAAAAAAAATCGGGTACTGCAAGTCGTCCCATGATTTTCCATAGCGCTCTCCGATTCACCGAGTCGAATGCCTTACTTAAATCGATGTAGGCTGTATAGATCCTTGATTGTTGTTCTCGGACCCTCTCTTGCAGCTATCGCATCACACACTCACGTCTGTGTCAACAGAAAAGAGATAGGTATTGGCCTGACGATCATTTCTTTCTATAAAATAGACAACTTCATGCTGGTTTTGCTCAGTCCATTTCTCCAGAGACTCTTTGTAGCTCAGCCATCTTGAATATTTTATATAGACAATTTTTGGTGAAATGACTTATTTTGATGACATCTACTTACTGTACAAAAAAAAAAGCCTCACCTTTGAAAACACCCTATATATCTCCAGTTTCTGGATTATCCTTTCGTTTCACATCTACCAGTAGGACATTGGGTAGTATATTAGTAATAAGTATTTAATATGAAAATTTCAAAGGGACTTGGAAGACACGCTGATACCAGTTTATCAAACGACAAAACACAAAACTGTGATCAATGCTATTGACGGAGTAGCTGGGACTGGAAGCAATTGTGGAGCACCTGAAATAGCTACTGGCTCTAGAGATGGTAATGTACCTAATTTTCGAATTATTCTAGGAACTCTTAGGGAGTTTGAAGTACTTTTTCTCATTACTTTGAGGAAAAAACCCTTCAAGACTCATAAACTGACATAGTTATGTGAACTTTTCGATATCGTCAAAATCTGATGTTAATTTAGAGGCAACTGTTTTCACAATTCTTTGTTTCTCTGGAAAAGAGCCAGGGAAGGTGTCAACTGTTTTATTAGAGCTCTCTTAGTTTCTGATATCCTCTCATTGGACATCATCCTAATGAAGTTCTAGATAGTTCATGAAGTTTTCCGAGAGACATAGTCGTACTTAGGGTCAGAAAATTTCTTGGTCTCTTGGCGATCTTCGATTTTCACAGAAATATCCGAATGATTTCAAGGGTCCGTAATGGTCTGGGACGTGAGGCAGAAGGACGAGCCAGTGGCTAAGTTCATGCCGGTTGAGGGTACCGCTGGAAGGGATTGCTGGGCGGTAGCCTTCGGAAATTCCTACAACGACGAGGAGAGGGTCTTGGCCGCAGGGTACGACAATGGCGACATCAAGATATTCGACCTGAAGAACATGAAATTGAGATGGTCGAAACACCTGAAAAATGGCGTAAGTAAATCTCGTAAATTTCATTTCACATTTCTCTGATAAACCATGAAATTAGACAACACAGGCCAAGGGAAATTTTGGTCGCAAGAACCAGTAAGCTCAGCGAGTACATTTCTGATATATTCCTTAATCCACCAATTTTCTTGGCCGGTGATTTTGAACTTGAAGAATGAGGAATAGGCGCTTCATCGTAGACTGAATAGTTCATTTTGATCCTCGTAGCTGTAGTAAGAAAGTTAGGATATTTCAGTAATCCCTCTATATACTTCAGTCATCAATTTCCTTGGACGGCTCTTTTCAACTGACTTATCTTCTGGAGAGGGAATCCATTCTGAATAGAAAAAAAATCGATTCATTTTGATCGTTGGAGATGGGGTTCTAGGGCTGTCAGAATGAAACAAAAATTTTTTTTAATACATTCTGATATATTCCTTAATCCACCAATTTTCTTGGCCGGTGATTTTGAACTTGAAGAATGAGGAATAGGCGTTTCATCGTAGACTGAATAGTTCGTTTTGATCCTCGTAGCTGTAGTAAGAAAGTTAGGATATTTCAGTAATCCCTCTATATACTTTAGTCATTAATTTCCTTGGCCGGCTCTTTTGAACTGATTTATTTATCTTCTGGAGAAGGAATCCATTCTGAATAGAAAAAAAAATCGGGTCATTTTGATCGTTGGAGATGGGCTTCTAGGGCTGTCAGAATGAAACAAAAATTTTTTTAATACATTCTGATATATTCCTTTATCCACCAATTTTCTTGGCCGGTCATTCTGAACTTGAGAAAATGAGGAATATGCGCTTCATCGTAGACTGAATAAGTTCATTTTGATCCTCGGAGCTGTAGTAAGAAAGTTAGGATATTTCAGTAATCCCTCTATATACTTCAGTCATCAATTTCCTTGGACGGCTCTTTTCAACTGACTTATCTTCTGGAGAAGGAATCCATTCTGAATAGAAAAAAAAATCGGTTCATTTTGATCGTTGGAGATGGGAGAATGAATCAAAAAAAATTTTGAGTACATTCTGATATATTCCTTAATCCACCAATTTTTTTGGCCGGTGATTTTGAACTTGAAGAATGAGGAATAGGCGCTTCATCGTAGACTGAATAGTTCATTTTGATCCTTGGAGCTGTAGTAAGAAAAAAGAATTATGTTCGGATATTTTAGTCACCCCTCTGTGTACTTTAGTCATAAATTTTCTTGGCCGGCTCTTTTGACCTGACTTATCTTCTGGAGAAGGAATTCTTAAAAACATTATGAATAGAAAAAAAACAGGATATCGGTTCATTTTGATCGTTGGAGATCGGCTTCTAGGGCTGTCAGAATGAAACAAATTTTTTTTTGTACATTCTTATATATTCCTTTATCCACCAATTTTCTTGGCCGGCCATTCTGTACTTGAAAAATGAGGAATATGCGCTTTATCGTAGACTGAATAGTTCATTTTAATCTTCAGAGCTGTAGTAAAAAAAAAAATATGTTGGGATATTTCAGTCATCCCTCTATGTACTTTAGTCATCAATTTCCTTGGTCGGCTCTTTTGAACTGACTTATCTTCTGGAGAAGGAATCCATTCTGAATAGAAAAAAAATCGGTGCATTTTGATCGTTGGAGATGGGCTTCTAGGGCTGTCAGAAGGAAACAAAAAATTTTTGAGTACATTCTGATATATTCCTTAATCCACCAATTTTTTTGGCCGGTGATTTTGAACTTGAAGAATGAGGAATAGGCGCTTCATCGTAGACTGAATAGTTCATTTTGATCCTTGGAGCTGTAGTAAGAAAAAAAAATTATGTTCGGATATTTTAGTCACCCCTCTGTGTACTTTAGTCATAAATTTTCTTGGCCGGCTGTTTTGACCTGACTTATCTTCTGGAGAAGGAATTCTTAAAAACATTATGAATAGAAAAAAAAACAGGATATCGGTTCATTTTGATCGTTGGAGATGGGTTTCTAGGGCTGTCAGAATGAAACAAAAATTCTTCTGTGTAAATTCTGATGCATTTCTCTATTCGCCAATTTTCTTGGCCGGCCAAAAATTTCTGAAGCTTTACTTTCATGTTTTCTATCTGTCCATCTACCTATGCTCCGGTTACTCGTCTTTCGTTTTGCCTTTTTCGCGTACATGGACGTGCGGCAGTTTTCGAACAAACAGGGAGTTCCCAAACTTCTAAATCAGCCGATTTTTCGGTTCATTTTGATCGTTGAAGGTGGGGTTCTAGGGCTGCCAGAATGAAATGAAGTTTCCTTGAGTACATTCTGATATATTCCTTCATCCACCAATTTTCTTGGCCGGCCATTTTGAACTTAAAAAAAGAGAAATATGCGCTTCATCGTAGACTGAATAGTTCATTTTGATCCTCGGAGCTGTATTAAGAAAAAAGAATTATGTTAGGATATTTTAGTCATCCCTCTATGTACTTTATATAGTCATCAATTTCCTTGGCCGGCTCTTTTGAACTGACTTATTTTCTGGAGAAGGAATCCTTAAAACATTCTCAATAGAAAAAAACCGGATATCGGTTCATTTTGATCGTTGGAGTTGGGCTTCTAGGGCTGTCAGAATTAATCAAAAATTTTTCTGAGTACATTCTCATGCATTTCTCTATTTGCCAATTTTCTTGGCCGGCCAAGAATTTCTTAAGCTTTTCTTTCATATTTTCTATCTATTTGTCTATCTCCCATTTACCAATGAATCACCTTGTATAAAATTTGTACAGTATGGTCCAACGAAAACTTAACACCTCGATTTTCCGGCTTAAAAATGAAAATGTGGAAAATCGGCAAACGGGCAGTTTGACAGTTATGCCATTAAGGTAAAATGAACACACGTCCGAAAACAGATATCGAACATGTAGTTTTCATTACCGACCTGACCACTTCACAGAGCTGGAGTCACACCAGATACATCGGACAATTTCCTAGTACTAAAGTTCGGATCCATTGCTACATGACCTGCCACGTCCCTCTCTTCGTCTCTTTCAAGCACCCTCTTTAATTCTACTATAAATTTACAATCAATTTGACACACTTTGTATCGTTCTCAAAAATTCACGAAAGACTAAGGTAAATCAAATACATTGGCCGTCTACTTTTTGGACAAAAATTCAACAACGTACGTGCTAAACACCTTTGAAATGCGATTCTATTTCAGGTGGTCGGAATTCAGTTCGATCGCAAAAACATCAAGATGAACAAACTTGTGGCGACAACGTTAGAATCGAAATTCTACTGTTTCGACGTGTCCACGCATCATCCAAGGAAAGGTTTCGCCTTCACCACCGAGAAAGCTCACAATTCAACGGTTTGGTCGGCCAAGCATCTACCCCAAAACAGGGAGATATTCATGACGACTGGAGGAAATGGGACCTTATGCCTATGGAAATAGTAAGTCGATTTATTATATCCGAAATAACACCATTCCCCACTCCGAATACACAGCGCTACACTGTACTGACGAGGGACAATGATCCCGAAACCGGTCTACAGTTGCGTTTGGATATTTCGACTTCTCTGGAACGACAATTCCTCGGATTTATATAAGAGTTATCTGTTGTTTAAAATTACATATGTGCATTATGTATAGGGTGGGGAAATTTCGATTTTTCAGCGATGTTTGGCCGCACTTTCTTTTGTTTTCGTGGTATAAGCGAAAATTGGAAAAATGGCGATTTCGAAATAAATTTATAACACCGCTAATATTGATGATAGAGTTCTGAAATTGAAACATACAGGCATTTTTTTAAGTAGAATCCAGTGGCGTGCTCGCCTTTCAAGCAGGATTTTCAATTACGAAGTTATGACCCAAAGTAATGTTTTTTCAAATGGAAACACTAGATTTCTGTTTTTTGAAAAAAGCTTAATTTTTACTGATTTCAAAAATATACAGGGGGTCAGCGCTATGGGGTAGCGGTCGATTACTCTAATTCTATTAAATATACAAAAGAGAGTTTCAAATAAAACTCTCTTTTTAAGTAGAGCATCTCCTAAAATTATTCAAAACTATAATAAGTGTTTCGTTTCTTCTGTACAGCTATCAACTTCGTTATTTTAATTTGAATTCCCTGTATAGTTCTACATTTTTGAATTCCTTGTTGAATAAATATAAGTTTGAAATAAAACTATGTCTGAATTCTCAACGGTTTTCGGGAAATGTGACTTGTTATTAATATTTTGACCGTTTAAGAGATACTTACTTAAAGGACAATAGCTCCGTCCTATTCCATGTAATTGATTCAAATTCAATAAATGATACACTAAAAATATTCTTTGTAATAACAATGAATATGTTAACGGCCTACAGACAATTATTGAATTCAATAATTGTCTGCATGCCGTTAACATATTCTTTGTTATTTAATTCACAGACATTAATTCCACTTCTCAATTCTTTGTAATATTATATACAGGGTCCACGAAAACGTATATCCATTATCAAAACAGAAATTCATTAAAATCTTCATTTTTTTAAATGGCAACCCATATTTTTTTCTGTTCATTATTTAAACATTTTTTGTTCGCTTTTAGTTGTTTTAAATAATGAACAGAAAAAAATGTGGGTCGCCATTTAAAATAATTAAGATTTTGATGAATTTCTGTTTTGATAATGGATCTAGGTACGTTTTCGTGGACCCTGTACCTATATAATGTGATTATTTACAAAGAAAACTTTGAGTGTATAATTTATTGACTAGATACAGTCCAAATTTGAATCAATTATTATACATAGAATAGATACGGAGCTATAGTCCTTTATGTAAGTATCTCTTAACTGTCAAAATATTAATAAAAAGTCAAATATCTCGAAAACCGTTGAGAATTCAGACATAGTTGTGTTATCAAACTTACATCCAAATTCAACATGGAATTCAAAAATTTAAAAATATATAGGGTGTTCTATTTGAAATAACGAAGTTGATAGCTGTGCAGAAGAAACGAAACACTTTGTATAGTTCTGAATAATTTGAGGAAATGCTCTACTTAAAAAGAGGAAAGTTTTATTTGAAACTCTTCTTTGTTAAATTAATAGAATTAGAGTAATCGACCGCTGCCCCATGGCGCGGACACCCTGTATAACATCGATATAAATAATAGAAAACGGTCAAAACCCTTTTTTCTCAATATTTCTATTATCTCAACGTTTGATGATCATAGAAAAATAGAGCTTCCTATAACAAGAGCAGTCTCCCTCCGGCAAAGTCATTCTTTCTATGCTTTTTACCAAACGAAAAAATTATTCTAAAATGAGGGTGCATTCATGTGAAAAAAAAAATGAAACTTTTTTACATGTACCTTTAAATAATAATTCGTTTTTTTTCCACAGTAACTATCCCGATAGGAGGGTGGAGAAAGATTCCGATGGAATAGAATATGGAGTAGCTGGAGAATTATCACTGTTGCAAAATAGTGTGCTGACCGAGCAGCCCATAACTGGTTTCGATTGGTGCAAAGACAAATTGGGATTATCCGTTTGTTCAGCATACGATCAATCAGTCAAAGTTTTAATTACAACCAAACTGAACCTTTATTGATACACACATTCTGTTTATTGTATTATAATAATATAATATATTTAGAAAAAAATCTCGTAAATATTTTATAACCCACAATCTTACCCTTGTATGTACAAAGGTATACTTTATATTTCTTACTTTTACTTACTTACTTTTATTGACCAAAAATTCCTCCAAAATATAAATGAAGGACCCAAAGGAGGCATAAATGCCTGTTTCACTAAAACATAATTTATTTCAGTCGAAAGAAAACATTAACGATGTACAGGATGTCCGAGTTAAAGTGTCCCTATACCTTATTGTGGAAAATAAAGGAACTAGAAGAAAAAGTTGAATACAAAACTTGTCTGTAATCGATTGAACTTTTATTTTTCATAACCCACCTTGATACAGGGTGCTCCGTTTTTTCCCTGTTGGTATCAACTTTCTCATTTAAAATGGAACAGCCTGTATATTATTGCATCTTTGAATTCCTTGGCGAATTTTGAGGTAACTTATATAGGTCCTATATAGCACCGATTCTGAGATATTCGACTTTTTCCTAAAATTTTGACAGCTGTAGGTGCTCACTTAAATAGCTGATACTACTAGTTTTTTAATGAATGTCTCAAAACCATATTTTGCCCAGCTCTTGTCAACATATTGGAGCATACGTTACATCTCCATTTTTAGCAATCTAATATACAGGGTCTTCAAAAATCTATTGATGAAAAAGACATAAGCCAACACCTAAACAATCTCAATCTAAAACACAGATACTGTAAGAGAATAACATCAAGAGCAACAAATACACAAACAGGGCATATAAGAATAATAACTGGAGAGGAAACAACATTTGAAAAACTGTTAAATGAGGGGATGTTTTATAAAAACAGACACTACCTTGTCTACCCTAGTAACCCACCTGAACCCACACCAATGCCGTGCAGCAGATGTTTATTATTTGATCACACAACCGATAACTGCATAAGTCCTCTTGTGTGTACTAAATGTCAGGGCCCACACAGAGAATCTCAATGCAAAACAACCCTCCCTCCCAAATGCAAGTCATGTGGCTCAGAAGATCACCAATCATGGTCCCCTAAGTGCCCAAAACACCCCAGAAAACCGTTAGAGGGAATACCTAACGTCTCAATCAAACCACTCAACAAAAAATCAGGAAACATAGAAGAACTAAACAAGAAACAGAGCAGAATTCACGGCACAATTACTATTCATGATGATATAGTTAATACATATATAAGGAAGTTAAACAAACCTAAAAATACCAATAGGGAAGAACTAATCAACAAATTAAAAAGAAGATTCATCAACCAATATAAAATCGACACTGTCGCCGTTTTTTCAGGGAGCAGAGTGTATATTTTGATGTTTGACATGGAGAACCCAGAAGATCCGTCACCAACAGAGCCAACCCATAACAGCATTCAAATTCAATTCTGAAGTGAAAATCCTTTACAACAACATTAACAGCTATGTTCCGAAAAAACAAATTATAAATAACTTCATTGAAAATAACGACATATCAAATGTGCTATGTTTGTGGAGGCAAAAATTGAAGAGGATGATAAAGTGACATACAGGGATTGGAAAACCATCAAAAAAATAGGAAACAAAACAATAAACAAAAGAGGAAGAAGTATTGTGCAAGGCCACCCAACCATGAAAATAGGAAAGGAAAACCCACCAGTGCTGAAGAAACATTGGAATGAATGTCTCCACTTCACTATACCATTCAAAAAAGAGAAGCTGCATGTATTTTTGGTGTACATACATCCACACTCCGCTATTGAAGAAACAATATTCACCAAGGCAGCACTATACAAATACGCTATAATCATAGGAGACTTCAACGTTAACAGAAGTAAAAATAAACAGCTAAGCAAATTTTTGCAGAACGGGATATTCACTAAACACCTGACAAATCCAACATTTATTATTGGCAACAATCCAGACAATACTCCGGACCTAATATTATACACTTCTAACCTGAGAAGCAATGTCAAGAATGTTGAGCTTGTTCCAGACCTGGGATCCAACCACCTAGCAATGGTAATCACCTTTGATATGTTGGAAATAACAGAAGATATACCCAAGAAAACAACATATAACTTTAGGCAATGTAATATGAAAGAAGTCAATCGAGAAATAATGAACTTCATAAAACAAAATGAGGGAAGAGAAATTAACGAAGACTACATCACAGAATTCAACAACTATTTATCAGACAACATAAGAAAACACACCCCCATTGCTAGACAAAATCCATCTCTTCATGAACTCCCCCCCTATATCATAAAGCTCATCAAGACAAAAAGAAAAATGTACAGAGAATACCAGCAACAGCCAAATCCCGATTTCAAAAGAAACATAAATGAAATTAACAAGAGCATTCACAACATGATCAAGCAATACAGACAACATACATGGATGAGCGCGTGCAATGAAATAAATAAGACAAAGGGACGAACATTCTATCAACATGTAAACAGGCTTTCCAAATACAAAACATACCATAGTATACCAACCTTAAATGAGGCAGGCAAAATATATGACACAGATAAAGAAAAAGCAGAAATATTCTCCAGGCATTTCAACAGCTCATTTCAATATGATAAAAACCTCAAGTTTGACAAACATCATGAAAAAGATATTAACGACTGGTACAACAAATATTTCAATAATCCACAAACATTAACAAGAAATCAAAACATTAAAATTGATGAGGAAGTCTACTATGACATTTTACATAAGAGCAAGAACAGTGCTCCAGGAGCTGACAATATTCCATGGAGCGTTCTGAAAATGTTACAAATAGAAGTACATAACGAAATAATCAAAATATATGAACACTGCTTAAATACTGGATTATTCCCTAATATTTGGAAAGTAGGCACTATAATAACCATACCGAAACATAACACGGATCATCAAAAGGTACAAAACTATAGGCCAATAACACTGCTCCCTGTGCTGGGTAAACTGCTGGAGAAGATCATAAAAAGTAGACTTGAGGAACAACTGGAAAATGTCATACCTAAACACCAATTTGGATTTCGGACCAAAAAATCAACTACTCTGCCAATTACCATATTTATATCTAACACACAAAATGCTCAACTAAATCGAAAGAAAACAGCTGCGATTTGCCTAGACATCAACAAAGCATTTGACAGCATTTGGCACAGAGGACTACTGTTTAAATTACACCAACTCGACACTCCTCACTATCTCATAAAAATAATCAAGGAATTTTTGGAAGAAAGAAAACTGACAGTTAAGATAAATGAGACGACCTCTTCCTGGTTCTCCCCAGAGCAGGGCACACCTCAGGGTTCACCACTGTCCCCGTTCCTCTATAACAGGGTTTCTTAACCTTTTTCTAGCTATGGACCCCTTTCAATATTTCGCAGAGCTCACGGACCCTTTCTGAAAAAATAAAAAGAACGAGATTTGGATTTTGCCAGATTTTATTATTTACGATTGTAGTTAATATACATCAGTTTCAAACTTAATGTTGAGACAGAATGGTCATGGACCCCCGACTTTTGTTAAATGGACCCCTTAGGGGTCCATGGACCACTGGTTAAGAAACCCTGCTCTATAACATATACTGCAGCGATATATATAATGCACCCAGCCAATCACAATACCTTCTACAGTATGCTGACGACACAATAGTTATTTCACACGAAAAAACAGAACAAAAATGCCTGAAAGGCCTACAACTCTACACAAACAGTCTAGTTTCCTGGTTTCACAAATGGCGACTTCAACCTAATCCAAGCAAATCAAAACTGATAATATTCAATCATAAGATACGTCCAAATTCACCAACAATCCAGATTGAAAACAACATCATATCACCATCTCCATCAATAAAATACCTAGGCATACAAGTAGACAACAAGGCCAATATGAAATTGAATTCCAACATAGCCAAAAAAAACACAATAGCAAGAGCTAAACATTTCAGATGCCTCACATATAACGACCAAGGAATAAGTTTGGAAAATTCCATCAAAATCTACAAAACCATCTGTAGACCAATTTTAGAATATGGACATCCACTATATACAAACGTTGCGGACTCGGTAATGAGAAATATAGAAGTAGGAGAAAGATCAGCACTAAGAATTATAACTCGACTGAGACACCCACTTAATAAACTCCACAACCCATCAAATGAACTATTATATGAAAAAGCCAACATACAGCCAATCAAGGAGAGACTAGAGAAACTGAATAGAAGATTTGCACAAAGATTGAAAGAAATAGAGGATGTTGAAATCATGTTCCACAAGGACCCCCCGGTAACTAACCCACACAGAAAATTTCCAACTCGAAGTGTGATGGACAGACTATCTGAGATGCAGTGAAGAAACTGAAATAGAATGAATTTTTTTTTTTTTTGTATTTTTGTAATTCACTAGGCTGAAGGACTTCGGTCGATGGCCAATAAAGAACGGTTATTATTATTATTATTCATTTGATACAATCAACATAAACATATTGCTGAAAAAATTGAAAAAAATTAGAATACAAGGAAACGCTATCAAACTGTTTCAATCCTTCCTCACCAATAGAAGACAATATGAGGTCGTTGAAGGGAAAAAAATTAGATATAATAAAATCAACTGGAGTTCCACAGGGTACAGTACTTGGACCACTACTTTACCTAATATATGTTGAAAATATTGTTAGATCAGGAATGCTGGGGGAATTCTTCATGTTTGCGGATGACACAGTCATCATATATAGCGCAGACAATATAAAATCTTTGGAAGAAATGGTCAATAGGGACATGCGGAAATACAGTGAATGGCTAAACTCAAACAAACTTGTGATAAATGAAGAAAAAACTGTGTATATCCTGTTCAGAAATAAAAAAACGAACACAAACAACCATCCAAATCTAATTATTAACAGTAAGAAACTCACACAAGTAAAAAAAACTAAATACTTGGGATTGATTATAGAAGAGACATTGAAATGGAATGCACATGTGGACATGATCATAGACAAACTTTCGCCATTAGTGTCAAAGTTTCGTCATCTGAAGCCATACCTTGATGAGAGGACAAGTAAAAATATATATTATGCTTATTTCCAGTCAGTACTCAGCTATTTATCTGTATAATGGTCAAACTCAACAAAATTCCATCTGAAAAGACTGCAGAGATTACAAAATAAAGTAATAAAAAGACTCCACCACCTTCCATATGAATATCCAACTGAAGATTTATATAAAATTATCAATACTTGAAGCTGGAAAAATTGATCAAGTTGCAACAATGTAAACTAATATACAAGCTGGAAAATCAACAAATCAAAAGTAAAAATCTCTTGAAGAGAGTCCACAACATAACAAACAGAGAAACAAGACAAAAAAATTCATATTACCTATGTAGAGCAAAAACAGAAAGTCCAAGAAAGGGTCCTATATATGTCAGCTTGACAACTTTTAATAGTATGCCTGGCCATATAAAAAATTCTTTAAAATGTACATTAAATAATTTCAAAAATCTAGTTTTAAGTCAACTATAGAAACAACAAATTGTTGAATGATAGTTGTATTTTCAAATAAATAAATGAATAAATAACTAGCACTTATTTGTATTTTTGAGTTTTCTTTTGTGTTGCCAGACTACTACCTGATTATTTTGTGGAAAATATATCTGTAGGTTGAGTCTTCCTTTTAAAATTTAAATAGTATAATTTTATTGGGAGCGAGTATTGATTCTGAGTAGAAGAGTCCTATTGTTCTTCCATTAGTCAATCTAGTTAATTAAATTTATCAAAAAAATCAAAGCCAACTGGGCAAAATTTGGTTCTGATGCATTCAATAGAAAACTAGTATCAGCTATTTAAGTGAGCACCTACAGCTGTAAGACATTGCAGACTAGACATCTTCAATACAATTTTGGTCTGGAGAGACAGGCAGGTATAAAGGGTGTTTTTAGATGGTGAGACTCACCGTCTAAACTTCATTCGTTGTATTTGTTCTGGTGAAAAAAATAGAAGCATTCAATTGAGCGAAAGAAATTACATGAAGAAGGTACTCTTATATAATCTACAAAATTAAGAACAGTATCGATCATGGCCTGCTGAAATAACGTTATGGATGAATCTGGCGATGGAATCTGCTGACCCCATGTGACTACAAAATCTCAAATATCTCGAAAACGGTTCAATTTTTTGTATTTGGATAAGAGTACCTTTGTCATTTACAAAATTTTCTCGCTCCATTAAATGCTTCTATTTTTTTCACCAAAACGCGCGAATACAACGAAAAAGAAGTTGTCCCAAAAAAAACCTTCTAAAAACACCCTTTATAACAATATCAGAAATGCAGAATTGTAATAAAAAAAATGTATTTTAAAAACATGCATACATTTATGCACAAAATTTCAATGTGGTGGCATTCACCGTTTAGAAGTTATGCGAACAATTTTATTTAAATTTTATCAACGTTGGAAGGATATATGCATTTTAGGCCATACACATTATCTATCACCCCAAGATCTATAAAGATCTTGAAAGGCATATTTTTTCCAATATACTATTCGTTTTCTAAATATTTTTTTTCAGAATGGACTTGAGTAAAAAGCATTATATTACTTTATCAACATGTTTCATCTTCCCATTTTTTTTCAGGTTCTATTTCTATAATATAATCTATTAATTAGGGAAAGTGTAGAAAAAAGTACAAACAAATCTAAAATAATCGAATAATTAAACAATTTAATCTCTATCACAGAATTTGAAAGGTTTGGCTAATTTTCACTTAGAATAGATCGGTACAGTCGAAGTAATGTAGAATAGATGATAAATCACATTCTATTCTTTGTAGAATAACCCTTCAGCCAATATCCACAACAGTCTTGAAATTGAGAGAATTTCATTTTGCGTCCAAATGGAAAATTGTTACTATCACACCAAAATTATTTTTTCATTCCACTATTAGCTTTTATCGAATTTCTTAGGATTAGTAAATCTGGCTGTGAGAATGTAGAACAGGGTAGGAAAAGGAACCAATAATATCAACAAAGAATGGAACAGGGGCTCCACAAACTCGGTGATTGCAATAATGCCATATGCATGTAAACACCAATGTCCAAGTAGAATAATCACGTTTCTAGGACTATACAATGTCGTGGTTATTAACGAGAAAACAGTTTGATTAATAGTAAACGCAAAATGTGCTGCACAGGATATGACGGACATAACAACTATCAAATAGGGAAATGCATAATCTGAAAGAAATATTGATAAGAGAAGAAATGAGATACCCTAATTAATAACTCACATAAAAGGCCTCCAATCAGAGCATGGGAAACTCCTAGAATTGGTAAGTAATACATGGCTGCATAAATAGACATTGTACTGCGACTCAAACTGATTTTTTTACACACCCATGGACGTAATAAAAGCATACAGGCCAGATTCAATGCATAAAATAAACACACTATAGAATACCTAAAAATTGGAAAACAAGCTTATTTAAAATTAATTCAATATATGAATATCTTACATAGGATATACAGCTTCTTGAGTGCAGTGAACTGTTTCTGTATAATAAGGATTTGGATTATGTAGAAGGGTATACCAGTCTGCCATGGACCTAACAGCACAGCTTTTAATTTCAAGACTCCCAAATGGATGTACTATTAGAAGTGACAAAATACTAGAGATAA
Organism: Coccinella septempunctata; assembly: GCF_907165205.1. Taxonomy (NCBI): domain Eukaryota; kingdom Metazoa; phylum Arthropoda; class Insecta; order Coleoptera; family Coccinellidae; genus Coccinella; species Coccinella septempunctata. The sequence continues at coordinate 1,902,070 of NC_058190.1, read as the reverse complement.
TAACTTCAAAAGTTGCAGTCAAATGTAGAATTAAACCAGGTTTGCTGAAACTGCGTTGAATATCATCAAATAATGCTGAAAAGAACTCATGGAATTTTTGAATACCTTCTTCGCATTGAAACCATATCAATGAAAAACCAATGTAATATTAATAGAAAAATCACTATAAATCCTAAATATAGCCAATCATAAAATGTGAGGCTATCTGTACATGGCATACATATAAATGTTGTTTCATTCCTTCTGTATCCTCTAGGACAGGACCCACAATCGCTCAATTCATGATTTTCCAGTAACTGTCTACCACAATACCATCCAGGACATGGCTCGTATTTTTTCATCGCAGAAATAAACTGAAGATCCATTTTCCATTCCAGTGAAAATAAATATTCTATTTATAAACAATGTAGAATAACAATTATCGTAACTGTCAATGTCAAAATTAAAAAACGTCTTTCCCGTTTTCGATTCTCGGCAAAGCTTAGGAAATGTTTTGATAGGTCAAATAGAAATCATTCCTACGTTGTGATTGGTTAGAATTTTATTTCGTTCGAATTCAATGTACTTTTCGGAAAAATGAATTGATACTGTAATATCAAATAGGAATAAAATTTATTGGAAACGAATTTAAAAATTTTCAGAAGAATACTTCGATCGTTTTTTTGTAAATTAACGTAGGATGTTGAATTGACGTAATGAGTTTGGACTTTGATATGACTACATCAGATCCTCCATCTATTTTCAGCCCCAGGTACTTACAGTATCCGATCCCTAATCGGTTTTAATGTGAACTCTGTGATTAAAAGAGGAAAGGTAAAAAATTATTGAAAATAAAAGTGAGTGCGTCCCAAATGTTATAAATCGAATGGTTTAAAAAAATAAGTCATAGATAGTGATTGAGAGTCATCGAGTATTTAGGATTAATCATTGAAATAACCAGCTGATGGCGGGTGAAAATACTGAACTCCTTTGGCAGTTTGGTTGTTCCAAGTTCACACAACTGTGGATAAGTTGGTGATAAATAAATTTGTGCGATTCATCTGGACGGTTCTGATGTTTTATAGTGGAATTTGAAGCTTCAATACGTTGAATTATTATATTTGAAAACGTTGATAATTGGGCGTGCACTGAATTTAAGCACACACCTTGTCATTGATATTTTGTAATCCTTCATTGAATTTGAAGACTCTCTTTCTCGAATAATGCGATTGAGAAGAGTTTCAATTTGACGTCGGTGTTTCGATGTTGAAATGAAGAGTGATCAGTTTTCGGTTCAAGTGTAAATAGTGTTTTGGATAGTTTCATAAAGGAAGGCCTCATCAGAAACCTGCCAGGATGTCTTCCACGGCTTTTGTGGATAGAATCGATCCCTTCGCTAAGCGGTCCTTGAAGAAGAAAACCAAAAAATCCCAAGGCAGTTCGCGGTACCGCAATTCCCAAGAAGTGGAAATGCAGCAGTTGCCCCTCTTGAAAGGTAAGAAGATAGACTTCAACGTTATGCCTTCCTGACCTAGAGTAAATATCAAATAAACAAATGAAATTCGACCCATACCGCTTGCTCAAAATTGTGGAAAATTCTTGAAAATTCTCCGATATATTGGAAATTATTTTGCCACTTCATTATGTAACAATTTACTGTCGAATTTTTCTTCATAATAATATGAGTAACTGAGTTGCTCCCAATTTTTTTCGATCATATATAGTTATCTCCCTTTGAAGGTCATTATTTCTAAATATGTAGGTGGCTATACATATAATGAATATACTTGAAACTACACAAGATTGATGTGTTTAATGCCATATTTTATTTATGGATACAGTCTGAATTAGTTTTTCATTCATTATGAAATGTATCACTATTTTGTCCTTCAATTTCAGTCAGTTAGATCTTCTCAAATTCAGAGACAATTCAGACAGTATTCCTGTTCAATTTTATTTGAGTTGATGAATTCGAATATGTCATACGAAGTTTGTGGAAATTTCAAAGCATAAATCATTATGCATAGTGTTTGCTTAGGTTTCATTATTCCTTTTTGAGGAAGTGAGTTTATAAAAGGATATATTGATATATATGATATTTCAATTAAGAAATTGATTGTCAATAAACAAATCTTTGACCTTGAAACTTTGATTGGCAGAAAAATTTGGAAATTGTATTAATGTTTATATCGATTGTTGGATGTCACCACTTGTATCATCCAGGATTTGGAGAAGCCAAACTTGAAATTATTCCTTGTAGTATTTTACATGCTATTATCATATTGAATGAAATAAGTTATATATATATATATTCATTAGGTTTCGAATTTTGTAGCATAATCAATAATTCTTAATTTTCCAACAGTTTCTTGAAATATATGGGGTGAACCATCTCATGATAAACAAAAGTACCTTCCAAAATTGATGTGAAATGTTGGGCAACATCGATATGGAATGCTATTTTACCAGAAGTTTGGACAGGTTTCACTGATATCTCTGAATAATACATTCAATTGGTCGAATCAATTCGATATTCAATTCAAATTTATGGAAATTTAATGGCATAGATATTTTCAGTTCTCTAGAAGAGATGATACGAAATGAATTATTTCAATAATCGGAATTGAGTGCTTGCTGGCATCCTCGTTGAACAGTCTATGGGAGGTTGTGTATAGATATATAGATTCATGAATATGTCTGAAATATGTCAAAATCCATAAAATGAAATTGTTTTTAACAATGCCCCAATCCATCATGCCTAATAACCGAGGTTCATCATATTTTCCGATGAAAGCTATTGAATGGTTTTCCAAGTATACTATTATTGAAAATACAACATACATCGAAAAGTTTTATTTTTCATCTTCTGAACAGCATCAACAAGAACTGAAATATCATTATTATATCTATGTAAAGTTTCAATGCCCCCAATATATATTCTTCTGGTGATAATTCTATGTATCGTCCTCCCATGATCAGTTGAGTGTCGAACATCAAATAAAGTATGAACACAGCTAATCCTATCCCACTGTAAACAAGGTGCATGACTTTGAAGGTTTCAGGGTCGACGAAAAACACCAATATCGTACACACAATACCGTAAATCATTAAGCCTAGGAGTAGAATATACAGCATGCAGCCGCATTTGGTGATGTCCCATCTCATTTGACATGCCAGAACTGACACCAAGAAACAGACTATTGCTGTCGTACCAATAGCCATGTACACCTGTAAAAGAAGTTGGGTCGTATACAGGGTGGGCAAAATTCGATGGGATTGAATGGAAGCTCTGTAACCGTGAGAGCTAGGGAAAAATGGATGGCAAATGGATGCAAAACAGCATCCCTCTATCTTCTTTTGTTTCAAGTTACAAGTGAAAACTCATTTTTTGGCTCTTCGTACTGGTGCCTCTATTTCGTAAAGTATCAGTGATATCGAAAAACAAATGTTACATTCTACAGCCACTTTTTCATGTGGAAGACAGTGGCGTAGTCAAGATTTTTTCCAGTCCGCCAATTCAGTGATATGGTAGAAACTTTCATTTTTTTAAATATAAGCTCTATGTTATTTTTACATATTCTAGTCCCACAATATTTTCTGATTCAGAATATATAATATAAGTATCTCTAATTGTTCTTCCCTTGGTTCTTCTAATAAAAAAATTCAAAAACTAGTTCGGTCAAGTTGGCAGATCATTTTCATTGATAATATGATAATGAACTTTATGCTCATATGTTATGTCAGGTTATGAGAGATTTTGGAGATCACTTTCATTCTGGATATTCGAAAAATTAGGAAATTATGAGAATTTCCATGACTACTTCATGTTTACCGATTAACCTCTGCTGGTAGTGGCACAGCCTTATTTGTGAAGGTGTTTGAAAAGGCTGTGGTACTGGTATTTAGATTATGTACTCATTGAAAAGGTTTTGGAACATATTCAGATGAATCCAGGTTTATAAAATTTCCTGAAAGTGATTCATTCCATATTGGAACATTTTTCATCCTTTCAAGTATCCTGAATGCAAGTTATCTTCAAAGTCTCTCATGTAAGTAGTAATAATGAGGTTTATTCTTTGAAATCTACAAGGTTGTTACAATTTTAATATTATGAATAATAAACCTAAGGAAATCCACTAAAGGCAAACCTGTGTCATTCAATAACCTGACACAATTTAGGAGAATAAAGTTCATTATCATATTATCAATGAAATGACCTGCCAACTAGACCGAACTAGTTTTTGAGTTTTTTTTTATTGGAAGAACAACCAGAGACACGACGTATGTTGTATATTTTGAATCAGAAAACAATATTGACTGGAACATGTAAAAATAACGCAGGGTTTATATTTAAAAAAAATAAAAGTTATCACTATATATATCTCTGAAGTGGCGGACTGAAAAAAATCTTTGACTACGGCACTGCATTCTACATGAAACAGTGTCTGTAGAATGTAATATTTGTTTTTCGATATCACTGATACTTTACAAATTAGAGGCACCAGTACGAAGAGCAGAAAAATGAGTTTTCCCTCATAACTTGAAAACAAAAGAAGATAGTGGGATGTGGTTTTGGCCATTAACAATCTTTTGGAAATCGAGGTAGGAATCGTGACATTTTTCCTTAGCTCTTACGGTTACAGACTCGGTTACAGAGCTGCCATTCAATCCCATCGAATTTTGCTCACCCTGTACAGGGTACAAACTTTTGAGTTATTGGGATTATTCTTATGAAGACGATCGTGCAAACAGGTTAAACTTTTTGGAATGTTTCTTGGGTGAGCAGACTATTTTCTGTTTGGATTTGAAGTGTACAGGGTACTGGATTGATTTAATCAAAACGCAAGGTTTTCAAATTACCTTTTTTTCATTGTTTCAGTCTATTCTACGTAAAAAAAAGAGGGACGGTGACCTAAAAGAAACGAAAATTTCGGAGTTATCATAAGGAGAAAGAGCCTTTTCGAACTACTTGATTTATCTGTGATTTCCGGAAACCACAGAAAAACTATTCCTAATTTGATGTTCCGATAAATAATTTTGAAATTTCATGAATTGTTGATAAATTCTCAACAACCCCAACAAACAATTTTTTAGGTGCACTTGAAGAAATATCAAAATAATTGATCGGAACACAGAATTTTAGTTTTTTTCTGTGGTTTACAGAAGTCACAGAATAATCAAGTAGTTCGAAATTGCTCTATTTTAATTATTTGATCTTCCGATGAACAATTTTGACATTTATGATGAATTTTCAACAATCCCAACCAACAATTTATTAGATGCAGTTCATGAAATGTTAAAATTATCTATCGGAACATAGAATTTTAGTTTTTTCTGTGGTTTACAGAAGTCAGAGAATAATCAAGTAGTTGAAATGGCTCTTTTTCCATATTTCGAGTGGATCTTTGGTAACTCTAAGGCCTATTTGCACCAATACTCCTTAAAACGAGTACTTAACTAAGTGTCGTTTAAGGTTAATGGACGCTTACTTTTATTCCCAGTTGCACGACTGTGGCTTAACCGAATCTTAAGTAAGGGGCCCTTAAGTTTTTATATCTAGTGATATTTCAGTTTTTAATTTTGGTGCAACTTCATCCTAGTCCAATAAAGCCATTTCATTGGTTGGCCGGTTGCCGATGATCGTTGTCATTTCATTAACCTAACTTTATTGTCCTGTTAGTCAGTGTCAAGGATATTATTATCAAAGAGTAACAACTTTTTGTTGTTGAATTAGCATTAATATTGATAATGATAATGATTGTCAAATAAAAGGTACCTAAGTTTATATAAGTACAACACTTCCTTTGTAAGATCTTGTGTGAATTTGTTTTACTAATGTTGAAGAGGAACGTGAAGAAAATGTCCTTATTGCCCTTGTTAATACGAATACGGTGAATGATTGTCAAGCAAGTGGTGGTAATTTACGAAGGGCACTCAACTTCTTAACAGAAGAAAAGAGTTTGTAGCCAACTATAGTATGATTTGTGACACCAGATTGAAAATTAAAAAAGACTGATGGCATTACAGTAAAGGCAAACGAAAAGGCTTGGTATTCAGTAATGAATTAATTCAATTTTCAAAATCCATCAAAAATGGATGCAGCCAGTTCAACAAATTATTTTAGGTTAGAATCGCGCCCTTAAATACATAAGTGGTCATTACAGGAGTGTTTAAATTTAAGGCTAGCTTTAGCCATTTAAATGTCACTTAACAGTTAGTGCAACGTAATTTAAGGGTTCATTTTAAGGGACACTTAATACTAAGTGCGTTTGGTGCAAACGGGTCTGAATGTTTTAGGTATAGAATTGAATAGATAAAAAATATAGGTTGTAATTTGAAAATCTTGGGTTGTGATGAATTCGATCGTTCCAGTTTAATGATCCTCTCAATAACACTCTGTATATTTTAGGTCCAATCAGCAAACAGGGTTATAATAATAATGAAGAAATTGAAAATAAAAAAAAATTTTAACTTCCCATTATCTCCATTCTTTCATGAGAATTCCAATAACTCAAAACTCATAAACCTATAAGTTTTTGCCCAAGGTGGGGCATATTGTTCAATCAGCAGCTTCGTTTGAAGTCTACAAAAATAATAAACATAAGACGATTTTTACTCACTGCCACTGTATCGTATATACAGGAGACTGCAGCGAGCATGTACGCATAAAGTAGAGTCAAGATCATGAGCGTTATCAGATTACAAGGAAAATTCTTTCTCAGTCCCTCGCAGCACACTATAGCTATTACGAACACTAACGTCAAGCACATGACGACAATTAGTAGTGCGAAGTTTCGCAGCAGAAAAATCCTTATGGCATCGACGTGAATGGCGAGAAGGATGAACCCGAAGGTGATCAGCAGTTGGATTGTCAGGAGCGTGTAAACCTGAAAAAAAAAGGATTTTCAGAATTACTTCAAGCGAATAAGACCGGATCGTCGTTCGGTTTACCAAAGGACGGACCATTCCATCGAAGAAGAGTAGATGCTGACCTGGGTTTCGGTCTTATTTGACCTCATCAGGGCAACACCACTCTCAGCTCGATGGAAAAGTTATGGATTGATTGAAGGCTGGTACGCGCTAAGTTACAGTGACTCTAAGGAGACAGTGGTCTCGTTTTTCATCGTTTTTGCAAGTATATGGCGGATTTGGAGAATCAGCAGTGCCAGCGTAGCATTCTACAAAGGAGTAAATACCGAAGATATCAATTTTGCTCACACTGTAATATTATACAGGGTGGCCATTTGAAAACGAAACAGACGAGATTACAGACGAAATAAATTTTTTCGATAGAAATGCTCGGACAGGTCGATTTCTGTTTCGAGGGGGACAACTTGAGATGTAGGTTACGGACGCATAGCGCTTCAACCCTTGCTACTACAACCCTCACCCCCAATTTTTGAATAGGGAAGATGGGGTGAGTAATACCTCATTTGAAAGGTATTTTTATACTGATTTCAGCACAGTAATTGTTTTTTCATTTTATGCATTAGTTCTCGAAATATTCTTAACGAAGTATTTGAAAATGAAGTGGTGTTTTCATGGCACTTGTAGTGTTTTTTTGTGAAAAATCGATATTTTGAGCTTCAAAACAACCATGACTGTGGCTTCCTTCCTCCAATCCACTGACATAGAAATCTTCAATCAAGATGTCGAACAAACAAAGCGTATTGCGAAGGAGCTCAATCTTGCTGAAACTCAATCTAAATTATCTTCGATATAATTTGCAGTAGGTATTTCCAATAACATGCGGTAACACTTGATCGATAGAAATCTCCAAAAAGTCCATTAGTCTAAGTCTAATCAGATTACCAGGTAAGAAAATCAAATCATTAATGATGCCACAGAAATATTCCAGTCCCAATTCGTGAAACGATTTCCGACTTAATTATGAAGTGTTTTCTCAGTTGGCTTCAATAATGTTTTCATTTTGTTAATTATTGAATTCGTATCTTTTTCAAAAAAATGAGAATCGATAATTTTTTATTTATTACGAACAGATCATTAAGTTGGCTTACTGGTTCTTTGACATGTGAATCGAGTTTTGTATCGAGACTTGTATGTGTTCTAATTCATTGTTCGACATGGTTTATTCAATTGCAGAGTGGGTGGAAATAATTTCACTTTTTTTTTTGCAAACAATCAATGTGCGAATAGAACCGCAGAATTCTTCAATCAACTTGTGGCTTCAAAGGAAGCCACAGTCATGGTTGTTTTGAAGCTCAAAATGTCGATTTTTCACAAAAAAACACTACAAGTGCCATGAAAACACCACTTCATTTTCAAATACTTCGTTAAGAATATTTCGAGAACAAATGCATAAAATGAAAAAACAATTACTGTGCTGAAATCATTATAAAAATACCTTTCAAATGAGGTATCACTCACCCCATCTTCCCTATTCAAAAATTGGGGGTGAGGGTTGTAGTAGCAAGGGTTGAAGCGCTATGCGTCCGTAACCTACATCTTAAGTTGTCCCCCTCGAAACAGAAATCGACCTGTCCGAGCATTTCTATCGAAAAAATTTATTTCGTCTGTAACCTCGTCTGTTTCGTTTTCAAATGGCCACCCTGTATGTCAATTATCGCCAGTGGCATATTGTGATTTTAACCAAGGGATTTCCTTGCGAATCTATACAGGGTGAGTCTTTGACTCGTACAAATATTTCAACAGTGGATTATTGAGGTCAAAGGAAAAAAAAATTTTCTTATCATTTTTTCCGAATCTGCTCGCTTAAAAGATACAGGCTGTTGAAAAACCAAAAAAATTTTCATTTTTATTTCTACCTCACAAACGTATAGCGTATATGAGCTATATACGCCACTGGGACACAAGATATCACCCTAAAAAATACCAAAAATTCAAAGAACCCAACTCTTGAAACTAATTTGGACACTAGATAGTGTATAAATTAGAAGTATTCTTCATATTTTTTCGTATAATGCGTTGTTTTCGAGTAATTTGATGTTTGAAAATTAAAAAGTTTCTGTGAAATTTGAAAAATTTGGTGCTTTTGCTGAATGCAACTCTGTTCAAAAAATCCACAGATTTGTAGTGTCACAGATTAAGCTTGTTATTCTGAAGGGAATTTTGTTCCATCAGGGTTGGCACAGCTCATTTTGAAAACTCAAAATGGCTATATCTTTTTATCAGGGCCGAATCGAGAAAAATGGTACAGGAAAAAGTGTTTCTTTTGACCTCGAGAATCTACTGTTGAAATATTCGTACGAGTCAAAGACTGACCCGAGGACTCACCCTGTATAACAAAGTTGTATTTTTCTGTAGGATGCATGTATGGTTTTTTCCATTTATCTTATACTACAGGTTGTTCGCAAATTGAAGGTACAAACGAAGAGTGGAGATTCCTCAAATAATTTTGAAAAAATCCCATAAACATAAGATCGCAAACGTTTCGTTCTCGAGATACAGGGTGTTGAAGTTTGAATTTTTGGATGGAACGAAATAAGTTTTGAAAACACAATCATTATTAGGAATACCGAGTTTAATTCGATATGTCAAAACCAATAATAAATTTCTTCAACACAGCTTACTTAATGAATTTAATGACAATTTGGATTTTTTTTTGGAGGATTTCGAGAATATGAATCAAAATTTTTTTCTCTATATCAGATACGATAAAACTATAAGAGATCATGAAGTTTAGTTATAAACAAAGCTTCTTTTTACATGTTAACTCGGCAGTCTGTACTGTTGATTGATTCTGTATTCCAGCTAGAGTTTTCATTACGTGAGTTTCGTCATCGCAGATTCTTTTCCTTGTCGTTTACACTCTCTCTTTCTTTTTATCGTAATCGGTGTTAGCTGGTGCGAAAGCCCATGATACACTGAGAGCGAGAAAGGAGACGAATCCCGTCCGGCCTTAGTTCTGCCCCAGCTGGGAGTAAGATTCTTTGCTTGTGTGCAAGCCCGTGAGGAGCAGAAAAAAATATTAACATATTTGGAGAACATCAATACCCTTCCGTTTCGACGAGCATTTAAAATCCCCGTCAATTAAACACTCACCTTGCGTACAAACCGATTCCGTATTTCCACCGTGTTGAACTGGAACTGACGCTCGACGCCGTCGTCGTCGTCGTCGTCGTGGCGCCCCGATCCGAAGAAACTGTTGAGTCCCCCTTGGGGACGCTGGCCGCGTTCCTCCCTGGCGACGGCCGTCTCCTGTCCCATCCTGAACGCGCCCATCCTTCCCCCCTGGACGGGAGGGGGCGGCGGTCCGTACTGGTACACCGGCTGACCGGCGACAACTTGCTGTCTGTAATATTGCGGCGGCTGGTCGTCGGGCGGCCTATAGTAATCCGTCGGTTCCGCTTCTGCATCATATTTTCCCAAGTCTATAAAATTATCCACAAGACGTTCGTGATTATTGGCTGGGCGGTGTTCGGTTGAGGCGCGATCGAGGGCCCGTTCGCCCGGCGACGATCCGTCATTTTTACCGTATCGTCATTTTTGACGTATCGTCTTTTTTGACGGATGGTCATTTTTGACGTATCGTCATTTTTGCCGTAATGTCATTTTTGCCGGATGGTCATTTTCAACGAATAGTTGTTCTTGAACTGACTGGCTACGGAGAGAAGCAATCGCCACACACCTGACTATTTATCGTCATCGAAACATCCTTGCCAGACTGTCGACAAAAAAGTTCAGGGAAGTTCAGAAATTTTGTGACCGTTTCAAAAGTTGATTCTTTTCCACCAAATGTTCATTTATGAGAAATCAATTGTTTACTCTCTTATATCTGAATGGTTTTTTTGGTCCTTGTTTGATAACTTTTTCGGTTTCAGGCAAGCAAGAACGCGTTCGTAGCACTGCAATGACCATTCCATGTATTTATGTTCCAAGATCATAAGTGATCTTTGGCCACAGTATTTCTGAATTGACAAAGTGAAACCTCTAGTTGATACTCTATGCTTCAACTGTCCTAGTCTCTCCGTATACAATCTACAAGTTTTCACGTATCGTTAAAAACCGTATATCCTTGTCAAAGCCAATTTTATATACGGTGTCTCGATACTACGTCAATCATTATCAGGTGTGAGTGTAAAGTACACTGCGTAAAAAAATTATGGCACATTCTTAAAATCTCAATTTTAATGAGAGTTAACTCTACATTGACTTTATAACTTATTTTTTATGTTCTCTCGGGAAGGTTTTGAACGAAACAAGACACATTAAATGGAAGAAAAATTCAGGATTTCACCGAATCTTATGTGAAAGAAGAGAAATGAACAATTTTCAAAATACTGAAATGCTGATAAGTGATTTAATACTTGGTATTTCCACCCCTTGCGTTAATTACAGCTCGGCAACGATGGTTCATACTCAAAATGAGTGATCTTAAAATGTTCTGATCTAATCCTTCCCAGATTTCTCCGAGTTGGATTCCTAAGTCATTAAGAGTAGCTGGATGATTTTCTGAACTTCTCAGCCTTCTATTGAGGTTGTGCCAAACCTGCTCAATCGGATTGAGATCTGGACTTCTTGCTGGCCATTCCATTCGAGAGACTTCAACCTCTTCAAGGTACTCCTGAACGATGCTCGCACGATGGGGTCTGGCATTTTATCGTCCATAAAAATGAAATTTTCACCAATGTATGGGGGCAAATGGCACTACATGCTCTTCAAGAATGTTCCTTATATACTTATCAGCATTCATAGCTCCATTATCAACGACCACTAGGTCTGTGCGAGCAGTCAAAGATATTCCACCCCATACCATAATCGATCCTCCCCCGAAACCAGTAGTATTCAGGAAATTGCACTGAGCATATCTTTCATGTGGACGTCTGTATACAAAGGAACGTCGATCATATTGGTAGAGGCAGAATCTAGACTCATCTGTGAAGAGAACTCTTTTCCAATCGGCCTCTTCCCAACTGATATGCTCTCTCGCTAAATCCAAACGCGCCCTTCGATGGGCTGGGGTAAGAGCTGGGCCTCTTGCCGCGACACGAGGCCTTAAATCATATTCTCTGAGGCGATTTCTTATTGTCTGAGTGCTAATTTACACCTCATGCTCAAGCTGAATTTGAAGGGGGCGAGCGGTTGCAAACCGTTGTCTCAACGAAGAAACTCTCAAGTAACGTTCTTGAATGGCAGTTGTTACCCGTGGTCTACCCTGTCCTGGTCTTCGGAAATTCATACCTGTCTCCCTGAATCGCTTCAACATTCTGGACACATGTGTATGGGAAACTCCAAACCTTTCTGCAATTCTTGTGTATGTCCACCCTTCTTCTCGCAAAACTACCGCTTGGGCAAATTCCTCTTGGGTCAAATTGCGTGTTTCGCGTTGCATAGCGATCGAGTGTAGAAAATCAAACGAAAGAAAAACTATTGATCACTAGAATTGATCGAGAACAACTGATTAAAGAATGGAACCAATACATTCAAAATCTGATAATATCATCTTTTTTTATTCCTGCTGGGAAAAACCATCTGTATTGAAGAAAACCGTTGAAAGTGGATAACATATGCATGCATAATTCTGATAAAAATAATTATCATTGAGAACATCTTCAGTTGTACAATAAATTTGAGATTTACATAATGTGCGTTAATTTTTTTGCTCAGTGTATTTTGACACGAGTCAGGAATGCTTTAAATATTGGATTGATGTGGCCGATACTTGATGCTTCAATTTTTTTCCTAGATCGATCCCCTTCAAAGATATGTGCCTTCAAATGGTACTACTGTTATTAAGGTTTTTTAGTGAAAACTGCCGAACGACTCAAACGATTTTGGTAATTCTTTTTAATTTCAGTCAATGAAAATATCAGTTAAGATTTGTTTCCAAAGCTTTCCCATAAGTCTTCAGGACCGCCAGGAACATACAACCTGCACTTAATGGCTAGAAATTTTTTTTGGTGGAAGATATCGACGAAATTCCTTCATTTATGTATTTTGTCATTGATTCTCCAAAAAAAAGGTATACCGGTGCAATATCGAAAAAATGTACCGTTTTCGTGTTACAAGCATTTTTAATATTGAATATTAAATTATTTTTCATAAATATTGCAAGCTCTATTTTAATCAAAACATCTTCCAATGCTGCTGTCCTAACATGTCTCCTACCTCCTCTACCAGATCTTTTTGGTAACATGTGGCACTGCTTTACCCGAGGCTTCACCTTTGTTTTGGAAAATTAATGATAAAATTCATAAATGAAGCAAATAGGTCCTGAAGACTTATGAGAAAGGTGTTGGAAACAAATCATTATTGATATTTGTATTTACTTGAATTCAAAAAATTGTCAAAATCGGTCGAGTCGTTACCATCACATAAAAACTGAATTATCAGATCCGGTTCATTCTAAAAAGTTTTGCTTCAATCGTTTCGGAAATATGATATATCATTTTGTATTATCCCACATACCTTGATAATCGATCGACCTAAGCTAAAAATTCAATCTTCTAATGGGCTAAAAAAGGTGTTTTTTCCAGTAAATTTTCGATATATTTTTTTCTTGATTTCTTCGAGTTTGAATGAAAATCCGATTCTTTTGCCCTTGAGATAAACATCAGTTCATTTTGCACATCTCCAAAAAATTACCTGTTGTTCTGTTTTGGGCGTCGTTCGTTTTAGACGTGTAAAAAAATCTCCTCTGGTTTTTCGAGCTGGATTGGCCATCCATCGTCAGATATCTTCTTGGCTCTTTTATGGGTTATTTTGTCACTTTCTCAACTGTCACTGTCTCCAATTGTCAAAATACTTCTATAGTTCCTTTTCTTCTTACAATTGGTCGATGCAATATTATTTTCAGTGTTCCATTATGATTATACAGGGAAAAAATTACTTTTCAAATTACGTTTCGGAGGGCTGACGATGTAATCCGTCCGTCGCTTATACAGAGTGAATGAAAAGTAACGCACAAAATTAGTATCTTCGGTATACAGGGTGAGTCAACAATATTGGACTAGGAGAATGAATCCAACTTTGATGGAGTATTCTACTCAGCGCATAAGCTGAAATTGTTTTTGACTTTGTAGGGTGGTCCGAAAGTGGCTGCATTTTCAAATGAATTTTTATATTATAATCTTAACATTTCGAAATACCCCAATTGTCATAATTCATCTTTGTGTCCTTTTCCGACAAATTTCATGATAATGATGGTTTCAACTATAGATCATATATCGATAAATTTCGAGATAAATGTATTATTTTTTTAATGAATTACCTAAGGGTTTTTTAGTATTTCGGATCACTCTACAGTTGGTACGAAAGACATAACAATTTTTCGAAAATGATCTTCAAGTAATGTCAATTGGTCCATTTTTTTTTAATGGCAAACACTGTGGGTGGTAGTATTCATTTTATCGGAATATTTTGGGCTCAAAATGAACATTTCTTAAAATTCATTTAAAGTCTGGAATGTTAGAACAATAATTTTAACATTCCATAAATTCTAATTGGTGAATTATTGTTTGTTGGGATTGTAGAGTTTTAATTTTATTCCTGACCTTGTATACAGGGGAGTCTTTGACTCGTAAAAATATTTTCAACAGTGGATTCTTGAGGTCAAAAGAAACACTTGTTTTTCACCATTTTTTCCGAATGGGCTCGGTTTTAAAGATACGGGCTGTTGAAAATCCATAAGACAAATGTTTTTTAAGTTATATCTCAGAAACGGTTTCATCGAATGAAATGAATTTCGGATTATAGTTTTTCATTTATTTGATTAATCACACACGTCTTCCAGTTTTCTCATTTTGACCATTACGTATCATAAAAATACCAAAAATTCGAAGAACACAACTCATGAAACTCAATTGGACGCTATCTAAAGAATATTTGAACGCTCGTTTGAACTTTTTGTAAAATAAAAATTTTCCTCTTATTTTCTTGTATAATGCGTCATTTTTGAGTAATTTGATGTTCAAAATTCGGAAAATTGGGTATGGGTACTTTGGCTAAATGCAACTCTGTTTAACAGATCCACTGATGTGTTGTGTCATAGATTTAGCATGTTATTCTCCAGGGTTGACATAGCTCCTTATGAAAACTTAAAATGACTATATCTTTTTATCAGAACCGAATTGGAAAAAAAATGGGCAGGAAAAAAGTGTTTATTTTCCTCAAGAATTTAGTGTCAAAATATTTGTACGAGTCAAAGACTCACCTTGTATAAAAGGTTTGTTTTCGATGGGGGTATAGACTCGTTTTGCAGGAAGAATGTAGTATCTACTTTTGTTTTTGCCAAACTTTTGAATAACGCTTTTATTCTTCTTCAGGGACTTTCTGCGAATACTGATAAAAATTCTATTACAACACAAAACATCAACATCAATACGAATCACAAGTATTAAGACATTAAGATGAACAGCCACAAATACGCGCAATTGTTCTGTTAATTGTTTATTCATGTGAAATTTTTGTTCAAAGGTGAAGTTTATCTTGACTTGAAACTTCCTTTAATTCCTTTTACTCATATTGATGCAAGATGATTTTTGTTGAAGAATTTAACATTCTTGTAATTATCTGTTAATTCCTTCGGGAGATACCCATTCCCAAACACTGCATCATATGCATTTCATCTTCGGGTTAATATTTTTGAAATCTACAAATGATGTGAGCCAAAGAAGATAACGAACATTAACTCTCCTCGAGCTAGTGCATATTATGATATTATACTGATCTCTTGTATTTTCCATGCAAATAACTGGATTTGGTATGTCTTCAATCAGTTTGTATAAACTTCAATTATGTTCGTCACATATTTTCCGAAGAGATTCGACATTGTGATAAAATACGTAATAACAGAAACTTTTACGTAGAACGGGCAACGTAGCGTTGATTTAAAACCCAAAAATCGAGGCAAAAATGTTTTGACAAGCTTCATAACCCCACATTTTCGTAATATACAGAGTGAAATGTGTCAAATTTCCATGTCCAACCGACTGCTAAAATAAAAGTGAATGGAGTATACCTCAAGAATCCAATAAATTCAGAATAATCCACTCAGATCATCTAAATTTACGAAATAAATAGAAGAAAACTGAAAAACACTTGCACTCCTTTCTTTTATTCCACGACACTGACATATTTCAATTCATTATACAGGGTGTCCCAAAACTAGTGAATCAAACGTTACACCACTATAGAGTAGACCAAATGACACCAACATTAATTCAGCGTGACTGGACTAATACTCACCTTGCTGACAAACCGATTTCGTATTTCCACCGTATCGAACTCGTTTTCATCATCATCATCGTCGTCGTCGTCGTCGTCATCGTCCTCGTCGTCGTCTTCGTCGTCACGCCGTCGCCGCCATCCGAAGAAAACCTGGAATCCCCCTTGAGTACGCTGGCCGCGTTCCGCTTCTGCATCATATTTTCCCAAGTCTATAAAATTATCCAGAAGACGCTCATGATTATTGGCTGGGTGGTGTTCGGTTGAGGTGCGATCGAGGGCCCGTTCGCGCGGCGACGATATCGTCATTTTTGACGTATCGTCATTTTTGACGTATCGTCATTTTTGCCGTATCGTCATTTTTGACGTATCATCATTTTTGCTGTATGGTCATTTTTAACGAATAGTTGTTTATGAACTAAGGGGCTACGGAGAGAAGCAATCACCACACACTTGAAGTAGTCTATTTATCGTCATCGATCACAACGAAAACATCCTTGGCAGACTGTCGACAAAAAAGTTCAGGGAAGTTCAGACATTTTGTAACGTTTTCAAAAGTTGATTCTTTTCCATCAATTGTTCATTTATGATAAATCAATTGTTTACTCTCTTATATCTGAATGGTTCTTTTGCTCCTCGTTTGATAACTTTTTCGGTTTCAGACAAGCAAGAAAGCGTTCGTAGCACTGCAATGGCCATTCCATGTATTTATGTTCCAAGATCATAAGTGATCTTAGGCCGCAGTTTTTCTGAATTGACAGAGTGGAAACTCTTGTCGATACTCTATGCTTCAACTGTCGTAGTGTCTCCGTATACAATCTACAAGGTTTCACGTATCGTTAAAAACCGTATATCCTTGTCAAAGTCAATTTTATATACGGTGTCCGGGCACTACATCTTTATCAGGTGTGAATGAAGTGTTTTGGCACGAGTCAGGAATGCTTCAAATATTGGATTGCTTTTAATTTCAGTCAATAAAAATATCAGTAATGATTTGTTTCCAAAGCTTTCCCATAAATCTTCAGGACCGGCAGGAACATACAACCTGTACTTAATGACCAGAAACTTTTTTTGGTTGAAGATATCGGCGAAATTCCTTCATTCATGTATTTTGTTATTGATTCTCCAAAAAAAAGGTATACCGGTGCAACATCGAAAAAAATGCACCGTTTTCGAGTTACAAGCATTTTTAATATTGTATGTCAGAATATTTTTCATAAATATTGCAAGTTCTATTTTAATCAAAACATCTTCCAATGCCGCTGTCTTAACCTGTCTCCTACTCCCTCCACCACCTCTTTTTGGTAAAATATGGCACCTCTTTACCTTTGTTTTGAAGTAAATGATAAAATAAATAGAAAAGGAATTTCGCTAATATCATCAAACAGAAAAAAGTTTCTTACCCTTAAGTTCAAGTTCAGACTGTTACTGGGGTTCCTGAAACTTATTGGAAAAGTGTTGGTAACAAATCATTATTGATATTTGTAATTACCAGAATCGGTTCTGTCGTTATCACAAAGAAACTGAATTATCATAACGGGTTTAAGAATCTTCTAAAAAGTTTTGCTTCAATCGCCTCTGAAATATGGTATGTCGTTTTGTATTATCCCACAAAGCTTGATACTTGATAGATCGAAGCTAAATACAATCTCCTAATGAGCTAAAAAGGGTGTTAGTTCTTCTAGTGAAATGTTGTTCTATTATGTTGTGATAAGTATCATTTCATTTTGCACATCTTCAAATGTTACCTGTTGTTCTGTTTTGGGTATCTTTGGTTTTGGACGTGTAAAAAAATCTCCTCTGTTTTTTCGAGCTGGATTTGCCATCCATCGTCGAATATCTTCTTGGCTCTTTTATGGGTTATTTTGTCACTTTCTCTACTGTCACCGTCTCCAATTGTCAAAATATTTCTATAGTTCCTTTTCTTTTCTGAATTAGTCTCTTCGATATATTTTTTCAGCGTTCCATATCGCACAAAATTAATATCTTCTTTATACATATAAGAAGTCATAGAATAATATGTATTAAAAAAAAAAGTTTTTTTGTATGTACTTTGAAATATTGGAATAAAATCAATTCCTTCAACAAATAATTGTTCTCTCAAATGTTTGAGGTTCCTGAAGAAGAATTCATAACGATATTTTCTATAAGTAGGATTGATATTCTGACGAAACCTAATCAACTAATTTTTGAAAAAATAAATGAATAAAAATATCGAACAGTAGTTAGAATCTTCGACTGGTACAAATATTTCAACAGTAGATTCTTGAGGTCAAAAAAAATACTTTTTTTGTTTGCCATTTTTTCGGATTCGGCCCTGACAAAGAGATATAGCCATTTTAAGTTTTCATAATGAGCTGTGCCACCCCTGGAAAAACAAAATTATCCTCAGAATAACTAGCTAAATCTGTGGATTTTTTTAAACTGAGTTGTATTCAGCCAAAGTACCCAATTTTTCAAATTTCACAGATACTTTTTAATTTTTCAACAAATCACTCGAAAACGGAGCATTATATGAGAAAATATGAAGAATACTTTCATTTTACAAAACGTTCAAATATTCATTAGATAGCGTCCAACATAGTTTCAAAAGTTATTGGTTCTTTGAATTTTTGGTAGGTATTTTTATGGTACGTAATGGCCATAATGAGAAAACTGGAAGATGTGGTTGACATCTTGTGTTCGAAAAAGATTCATCAAATAAATAAATAACTAAATTCCAAAATTTATTTCATTCGATGAAACCGTTCGGGATAGAACTAAAATTAATTGTTTTTTTTTTTACGGTTTTTCTACAGTCTGTATCTTCCAAACCAAGCCGATTCGGAAAAAATGGTAAAGGAAAAAACTGTTTCTTTTAACCTCAAGAATCTACTGTTGAAATATTTGTACGAGTCAAAGACTCACTGTATAATAATTTCAGGTTGAATGAAGTTGAAGTAAAGTTTTAACCGTCTGTATTTGAAGAAAATCGTATGAAATATAATAATTTTTCTTTCCAGATGTGCCAGCCTCGGATCAGGAAGAACTGTTTATACGTAAGCTTCGACAGTGTTGCGTTGCCTTCGATTTCATGGATCCGGTAGCAGATATAAAAGGGAAAGAGGTGAAACGTTGCACCCTGAATGAACTGGTGGATTATATCACCGCTGGACGAGGAGTGCTCACCGAGCCAGTCTATCCAGAAATCATCAAAATGGTATGTATCCTCATCCTGATTGATTGAATAGTTATATTTTTACCACGCTGCGCCAGAAGGCGAGAGATATTTTTCCCCTTTTTTATCATGTGTCTATTGGTTCGGTATACTCTGTTCTGTTGCCATAACTACATGGATATACAGAGCGTTTCACGGGAAATATCCATTCGAAATGATTTTTTCTTGGAAATTTGTGGATCGTGATGATAAGACGATATGGAGGTGGCTTCGACTTACCAGCTTGTCCCCACTTATAGCTCCTACAAGCAGCGCTTGAGGCCAAACTTGTTCTGACTCCCCTACACCTACATGTGAGGAAATGCAGCTTGCTGGAAGCAATAACAATATCCCTCAAAGGGAATCTCCTACCTGGAAACTGGGTTAGACATATAAGGATATTGAATCAAATGGACTCAAACCTCTTGGCAAAACCATCAGATGTTATTCCATGGAAAGTACCAATACAAGACAGCGGTCCAACAATGGGAGTTGAACAACAGATTAACTCCCGGGACTAACACTCCTGGACTTACTCAGTCAAAGAAATGATTTCACCGACCTTCACCAGAAAACTTCTAAAGCTGTCACGAGCTGAGCTTCGGGCTATGGTGGGACTGCTGACAGGGCACTATCGGTACAAATATCATTTGCACCGTATAGGAAAGTCAGCAGATGAGATTTGTAGGTTCTGTGGATCAGAAGCAGAAACAGCTGAACACATGGTATGGAAGTGTCCAGAGCTGGCTGGCCTAAGAACCATTCATATGTGGAAACCGGTCTTGGATGCTCACGAGGTAACGGCCAAGGCCTCTTATGATATTGTCGATTTTATCGACACCATTGACCATCTGCTTGGGTTCCTATGAATGAGTGGGGTACAGAAAAAAGGTCTACATAGTCGCAGTTCCCGATAGGCTTACCGAGCCACAAGGACCCCGGTTCAAATAATAATGATATCCCGGTTGCCATTCAGAATCAGAAAAAAATGCAGATGGAGTTAAACCGATGACACATTTCCGAGCTCTTATTCAGAGAAACAGAATGGTGAAAACCCAAGCCTCCTAGGATACTTAGTTTTTGAGTTATAACTTTGTTATCAAAACTTGATCTTTCTACATGCACTTATTCACATAGAATCCACTGACGAGCTCGAAAAATGTTTTCCTGTTCTAGATTTCGCATTATTAGGCAATCTTTTTTTTTTTTTTTTACTTTTAAACGCAAAACATTATTGAATATCAAACAAATTAATTCAGATGTATAACACCCGCAGATAATTAAATCAACGAATGTTACGATCTAAATCGAACTAACAAACTACCATCGCTCTGAGCATTACCAGAATTTTCATTTCGTCGACAAAGAGTAGATGCTGACCATGGTTTCGGTCTTATTTGACCTCGTCAGAGCAACAAAACTCATTCGTCAACGAAATGCTATGAATTGCCGGCTCCTTTTATTCCATATCAGTAGCGGGTATGATGTATAAATACATCGTACCGACATCTGATAGAGAAACGGGAACCAACCCAATTCAATTTCCTAACTCTCAGAGCGAAGATAGCAGTATGCATCCATATGCTTTATATTGACGAATGAGTTTTGTTGCTCTGACGAGATCAAATAAGACCGAAACCATGGTCAGCATTCACTCTTTGTCGACGAAATGAAAATTCTGGTAATGCTCAGAGTGATGGTAGTTTGTTAGTTCGATTTAGATCGTAACATTCGTTGATTTAATTATCTGCGGGTGTTATGCATCTGAATTAATTTGTTCATTACGTTTATTACGAAGCTATGACCCAAAGTTGTGTTTTTTCGAATGGGCACACTGGATTTCTTAAGATTTTGAAATCTTAATTTGTACTGATCAAAAATATATAACATCATATGGTTTGTATCAATATGAATAAAAGAAAAACCTTTTTTCTCAATGCATATTTCTATGGTTTCAACTTTTGACGAACACAGAAAAATAGAGTTTCCTATAACAAGAGCAGTCTCCTTCCGGTAATGTCGTTCTCTATGCTTTTCACCAATTTTCACAAAATCTGAATCTAGATATATTTCATAAATTTAATTTTAGAAATGAAAGGACTAATAGAAGGAGACTGTGGTAATCATAAGATGCTACATTTTTCTATTCTCATCAAAATTTGAAACCATAGAAATATTGAGAAAAAAGGTTTTCGACCATTTTCTATTATTTGTATTGATACAAACCATATGATGTTACATATACAACGTGTCCCAAAATTCAACGATGAGCCGGCGCCGTAGGGTGTACATGGTCGTGACTACTTCAGAAAAAAAAAATCCAGCTCACTTTGTTATTTAATTACAAAATAACTTAGAAATTCTTCGAAAATTAACAACCTTCATGACATTTTAAGTTACTACGGCCACAGTTCTTCAAAAATTTTTGTAAATTTTTTTGTGTCGGCAACTTGAGTAGTACTGCTGCCCACCACGATTCCTAAATCTCCTAGAATACTTATAGTTTTTACACAAAAAATAATCAAAATATGTTCTTCCCATAAAATTTTGAAAGATTTTTCCGTTCAGCCCACTTTCCCTCATTGTTTTGTTAAAAAAAGTATGGAAACTATGGCGGCAAGTTTTTCTAAAAATTTACACAACTAACCAAGATTCCAAAATAGTATAATAATCCAAGAAAAATAGTCGCAAAAAAAATATGCGTACCATTTCTTAGAAGGACTAAATTACTTAATTGTTCTCGTTCATAGTGACAATTTTTATTATGTGCCCAAATGAGATTGTGTAAAGTCATTTCTTGGAATTTCAATGGGGTACGTGTGTTGTTGATGAAATTTAGAAATTAAAGAGAAAAATATAGCGAGAGATACACCTTAGAGAAGGATAGTAGATGTTCTTTGTTTAATAACAATAGCACTGATAAAGAAGTTCCTATTCTCGGCAAAGTCAGTACCAATCTCAGAACATAGATACATGGAATGGACATTCTATGCTACGGATGAATTTTTTGTAGTTCACACATTCGATGTTCCTCTGTCTAGCACGACACTAAGGCAGTGGCGTTATATTGAAAAATTTACATACTTCCTATCTATTCGTAATGAAAATTGATGTTAATGATGTCCGAGTCAACTGTCTCAATTTTGATTGGCAACACTAAGCAACTATCTCACTCCAGTCTTTGGAATGGTTATTTTCCATTCCATGTTTCTATGTTCTGAGATTGGTACTGACTTTGCCGAGAATAGGAACTTCTTTATCAGTGCTATTGTTATTGAACAAAGAACATCTACTATCCTTCTCTAAGGTGTATCTCTCGCTATATTTTTCTCTTTAATTTCTAAATTTCATCAACACACGTAGCCCATTGAAATTCCAAGAAATGACTTTACACAATCTCATTTGGGCACATAATAAAAATTGTCACTATGAACGAGAACAATTAAGTAATTTAGTCCTTCTAAGAAATGGTACGCATATTTTTTTTGCGACTATTTTTCTTGGATTATTATACTATTTTGGAATCTTGGTTAGTTGTGTAAATTTTTAGAAAAACCTGCCGTCATAGTTTCCATACTTTTTTTAACAAAACAATGAGGGAAAGTGGGCTGAACGGAAAAATCTTTCAAAATTTTATGGGAAAAACATATTTTGATTATTTTTTGTGTAAAAACTATAAGTATTCTAGGAGATTTAGGAATCGTGGTGGGCAGCAGTACTACTCAAGTTGCCGACACAAAAAAATTTACAAAAATTTTTGAAGAACTGTGGCCGTAGTAACTTAAAATGTCATGAAGGTTGTTAATTTTCGAAGAATTTCTAAGTTATTTTGTAATTAAATAACAAAGTGATCTAGATTTTTTTTCTTATTTTTTCTGAAGTAGTCACGACCATGTACACCCTACGGCGCCGGCTCATCGTTGAATTTTGAGACACGTTGTATATTTTTGAAATCAGTAAAAATTTAGCTTTCAAAAAATTGCACAGAAATCTAGTGTTCCCATTTAATAAAAAAACCTAACTTTGGGTCTTAGCTTCGTAATTAGAAATCCTACTAAAAAGGCAAGCACGCCACTGGATTCTACTCAAAAAATGTCTTAATTTCAGTATTAGCGGAGATATAATAAATTTTTCCAATTTTCGCTATAACTCGAAAACAAAAGAAGGTGGCCAAAAATGACTATACTGCTCTTGTTAGTTTCTCAGAAAAAAAGAACGAGAATGGGGTATCAGATTTTGTCTATCTCCTCTGGTTTAAAAGCTGTAGTGCTGAAACATCGAAATTTGCCCACCCTTTACAGGGTAACCTTTGAAACGGTCACAAAATTTCTGAGCTTCTTTTCTGTAGCAGTATATTTTTGTTTCATGTTTCACATAATAATAATTTTGTTTTTTGATTACAGATATCGGCTAACCTATTTCGAACTCTACCTCCTAGCGAAAACCCAGACTTCGACCCGGAAGAGGACGATCCCACACTAGAGGCGAGCTGGCCGCATTTGCAATTAGTTTATGAGTTTTTTTTGCGTTTCTTGGAAAGTTCTGACTTTCAACCAACAATCGGCAAGCGGGTGATAGATCAGAAGTTCGTCCTGCAGCTGCTGGAATTGTTTGATTCAGAAGATCCAAGAGAGAGAGATTTTCTCAAAACTGTATTACATCGTATTTACGGAAAATTCCTCGGCCTGAGGGCTTTCATTCGAAAACAGATAAATAATATATTTCTAAGGTGAGTTTTTATTTAATATTATTACGTTTTTATTCAATATTTTTGCTTAGTGACATAGAAAACAGAACACTCGGTGTTTAAGAATTTATTTCGACAATTATTTCGCACGAAACAACAATTTTGACCTGATGCATCTAATTCGATGACTTTGGTACTGAACCATTCATTGTTCAGCCATATGTTTATGTTTTGTTTCGATTTTGCGATGCCGGAGTCACCTTCCACTGTCCCGTATTTGAAATTCAATGAAATTTTCTCGACCTTCTAGGGGTTGTATCTGAGCCATCTTGAATATTTCATATAGACAGTTTTTAGTGAAATGACCTGTATATAGTTGAAAAACTTATCGTTTCTCATCTCGACTTTAACAAACTCATTAAAACTGAGTGTTTCGTTTTCTATGTCGGTTAGTATATGTTTTTTCTTTCATGGAGATTGACACAATAAGAATAAAATGTTCGATTAAGTAAATTCTTTATTTCGTTCGTTTCTTTACATTTTCTCATACAAGTTATCCCAAATGGCTTGATTTTGGCTGTTTCTGGTAGCTACTTCTAGACTAGATAGGTAAAAACTTTGAAAGGAGTCCTGGGCTCGATTTTCGTCAAAAGTCCATAACTGAAAACCGATTCACGATATCTTCATTTGTTGTGAAGATGACCAAATTTTGATATTTTGTCGATTTCGAAAATGTGCGGTATCTTCTTCATTCACAAAAATATCTGAAAACGGTAAAACTTTCTACAGGCACTTTTTTATATCTCTTGTACTAAGGAAAAAAACAACTTCGTTATTTAAAATACGAATGCATTCTTTTTTTGGCTTCAGATCATCCAAAAAAAATTTGCTTTTCAAAAATATACAGGATGTTTTCTAATTGAGTGTCAATATTTATGGGGATGATTTTTGGGCCCATTTTAAGAAAAAAACTTCATATGAACATATGTCCTAAACGTGTTACCTTCTGAGATACTGGGTGGTAATGTTTTCAAAAATAAATAATTTATTATCAATATCTACAATACCCCTTCAAATATTTCAATGAAATTTATCATAAATGTATATTATGAATCAAGGGGCATTTTTTAATGTATCTCTTTGCTTAATTTCCACCAGTGGCGTTCGTACGTAATTTGACCTACCTATTTTGCCAGACATTGATGGTATGCCACAGATTTTTCATGAAATAAAAATTATTTTTGAAATTCCCAATAATTTCTTGCCAAAGTTAATCACTTGACTTTTTTCAATCCGATTCACGGTTTCCGCTTAAAAAAATAAAAACCGTTTATCTGCATGATCATAATAATATCCTTAATACATACATATGACAATTTCACCATGCAGAGACATACGTAGATTTTAGTTTTTAGATGAAACCCGTGCGTCGGACTAAAAAAATTCAAGAGATCAAATATACTCATAGTTGAATACAGTCAGTGGCGTGCCACTTTTGTCTAAATAATACCATCCTGTATCTCAAAATGTAAGACGTTTAGGTCATATGTTCATATGAAGTTTTTTTCTTAAAATGGGCCCAAAAATCACTCCCACAAATATTGACATTCAATAAGGAAACACCCTGTATATTTGCACTTTCTTACACGAGGCAAAATCACCATTTCAGTAAAATTTGCATTTTTGAAATTCTATGAAACCATTGGCCACAAAATTGTCCACTTCCAATAAATCTCCACCTCTATGATACGAATTGAAATTTTCCGTTCATATAAGTTCAAATAGATGAAGAGGGGATCAATAGTGATGGACTATTCAATAGACAATAATGAACACTATTGGTCCAACCAAAATGAAAATATTTGTAGACAAATAAACAGGCAAGGACGGTTTGGATCCAATGTATGGCTTGCAATGGGGAATTCTCCTCAATTTGGGCCATCACTGCATATGCAAGTTTAAACTGAATAATCATTAGTTTCATTCCGATTTTTTCAAATTCACCGAGGAAACTATTCAAAATCATCCTTCAAATATGAGATTTTAAAATTTAAATCGCTTTGTGCGGAGTTTACGATATGGCAACAGCGCCTACTAGAACAACGAAAAGAACAATGTCCGATCAGCTTGTTTGTGCAATAACAGCTGTTGATTTACAGGCGCGTACTTACTGGCGAGCCTTAACTGCAACCGGCCATAAAAATCCCATAAAATTTTACGACCTTCCTCGTTCGTCACAGACTTCATAGCCATCTTTGTCTATCTCATCAAGATAATGTATTTGTTGTCCTTTATTATCAAGGCATATTTCAGTCAATGTTGCCAGCTTGAGCAATTCTCACAAAACGATTAAAACTTTAAACCCATTTTTCTTTTTCATTTTTGGGTGCTAGAATATTTTTTTTGGGGAACGGTTGAAATGGTTATTTCAAAATGTGACGTTTCAAAGACATTTCATAAAAAACACATCATTTTCGTCAGAATGAGTATTCCCTATTGTGAACGGAAGATTTCCGAGACCTAAAATACGTGAAAAAAATTTGGCTTATTTGAATATTTCGGAAATATTTGTTGAGGAGTATATTGACAATATTCCTCTCAGTGAACCGAGGTTGCTTTCTTATCAGCAGGATGGCGCACCTGCCCATAATTCGCAACGAACAAAAATCAAATTGAATAGTTTATTCGAGAATCAGTGGATGGGAACGCATGCTCCTATTACCTGGCCAGTAAGATCACCAGACCTCAATTCTATCAATCCTTTGGATTTCTTCGTGTGGGGATATGTTAAAAATAAAATTTTCAAGACTCCAGTCATCAATATTGAGAACTTTTCATAAGTTATACTAAAATTTATCATAGAAATTCTGTTCGATATTTATTCCAATTGAGAGTGAAACATGAATTACTGATTTTATTGAAGTTATAGGTGTTTCAGCTAACCAATGGAATTATATGAACGTAAAGTTTCAATTCGTAACATCGAGATGCAGATTTATTGGGAGTGGACAATTTTGAGGTCAATGGTTTCATAGAATTCTATCGAAAATGCAAATTTTACTAAAATGGTGATTTTGTCTCGAATAAGAAAGTAACATCGACATATAATATATTTTTGAATCGTTAATTTTTTTTGGATATGAGGCCATAAAAAGAATCCATTCGTATTTAAAATAACTAAGTTGTTTTTTTTTTCACCCTCAGTACAAGAGATAAAAAAAAAGTTGAATGATATCGTATATCCAATGAAAAAGTGCCCGTAGAAAGTTTTTACCGTTTCCAGATATTTTTGTAAATAAAGAAGATATGGCACCTTTTCGAAATCGACAAATTATCAAAATTTTGTCCTATATTCAAGACGAACGAAGATATCGCGAAACGGTTCTCTGTAATGGACTTTTCACGAAAATCGAGACCAGGACTCCTCTCAAAGTTTTAACCAATCTAGTCTAGAAGTACCAAAAATAGCCAAAATCAAGCAATTTGGGATATCCTGTACAATGGGGAATTCTCCTCAATTTGGGGTATCACTGCATATGCAAGTTTAAACTGAATAATTATGAGTCTCATTCATGATTTTTTCAAATTCACCGCGGAAACTATTCAAAATCATCCTTCAAATATGGGGTTTTAAAATTTAAATCGCTTTGTGCGGAGTTTACGATTTGGCAACAGCGTATACAAGACAATGAAAAGAAGAATGTCCGATCAGATCAGCTTGTTTATAAAATAACCGCTGTTGATCTATAGGCGCGTACTGACTGGCGAGCTTCAACTGCAACCGGCCATAAAAATCCCATAAAATTTTACGACCTTCCTCGTTCGTCGCAGACTTCATAGACATTCTTCTTTGTCTATCTCATCAAGATGATGCATTTGTTGTCCTTTATTATCAAGGCATATTTCAGTCGATGTTGCCAACTTGTGCAATTCTCACAAAACGCTTTAAACTTTAAATACCCATTTTTATTTTTCATTTTTAAGTGCTTCAAATATTTTTTTGTGGGGAAACGGTTGAAATAGTTATTTCAAATGTGACGTTTCAAAGATATTTCATAAAAAAAATTCGTCATAAGGAGTATTCCCTATTGTTTATCACAATGCTTAGCATAATTTTCATCTTGTTTTTCAACATTGACATGATAATAATTATTAAAATATGATTTTAATTAAATGCAACTTATGTTACAGATTTGTGTATGAGACTGAACACTTTAACGGGGTGGGTGAGCTGCTTGAGATTCTTGGCTCTATTATCAACGGGTTCGCACTACCTCTAAAAGCGGAGCACAAGCAGTTTCTGGTCAAGGTACTGATACCTCTGCACAAGGTGAAGTGCCTATCCTTATATCACCCCCAGCTGGCCTACTGCGTGGTACAATTTCTGGAAAAGGTACGGTGTCAAAGACTCATCTTGTTAAAAAATTCGTATTTAAATGTTTGCCAGAGTTTCATAAAATGATCAATGGATGGAAACGAAATTTTTTTTTACAGCGTTGCCAATTAAAATGATATTTTTGTTTGTTTCCAGGACCCAACACTAACAGAGCCAGTAGTCAAGGGCTTGCTTAAGTACTGGCCCAAAACGTGCAGCCAAAAAGAGGTGATGTTCCTTGGTGAGATAGAAGAGGTGCTCGACGTTATTGAACCTTCTCAGTTCACTCTGATTCAGGAGCCGCTATTCAGGCAGATTTCTAGATGCGTCTCCAGTCCGCATTTCCAGGTAATTTTCTATTTATTTTTTGAAAATACAACTAATATTCAACAGTTTGTTGTTACTATAGTTGGCTCAAAATTAAAATTTTAAAATTATTAATATTACAATTGGGAATTGTTGTTAAAAGTTGTCAAACTGACGTATATGGACCCTTTCTTCGAAGACTCTGTTTTTGCTCATTATGAATTGGTTTGTATTGTTTCTCGGTTTGTTATATTCATTCTCTGCTGTCTTTTCAGATTAAATTTTGTCGTTTTTGACCATAGTACCGATGATTGAAAATACGACTAATATACAGGGTGTACTTGGTGGGGATTGTTTTTTCAACAGAAGGTAGAACTGGGCAAAATGAAGCCTTTCACCAAAAATCACCTATACAAAGTTGATAAAAAAATTGAAAATGATTACTGCAATAGATCCTACTACGACCCTAGACTGAATTATCGCAAAGCAGTGGGAAAAAACTTATAGATTCGACCATGTGATTTCGTTTAGGATATTGGCTCATTCGATATTTACGTTGTAATTAAAATGGAAACTTAGGTTTGCCGAATTGTTCTCATTATTTTTTAGTTACTTACACCATTTTATGAAATGACTCATTTCGATACCAACTGACAGAAGGGATTTAGGACACAAGTGTAAAAAATAGAATCATACTTCAAAATATCACCAATAAAAATCGTCTAAATTATTCACGAATTTTTCCACAATGGGCATCACAATCTTCTTGTTCGAACATTCCAACAATCGTCGTAAAAATAGGATGAAATGGGGAACATCATAGCACTTTTTCAACATAACTAACATTAACACTTTCATGAAACTGTCTCGATTTTCAACATTTTTTTTTTACCCTAAATTGCACGATACATCACTTATTATTCTCTCAAAAGTGACCTGTTGATTCATCTAATCCGATGAACTTGGTACTGAACCATTCATTGTCCAGCCATTGGTTTATGTTTTGTTTCGTTTTTGCGATGCCGGAGTCACCTTCCACAGTCCCTTACTTGAAATTCAATGAAATTTTGTAGAACTTCTAGGGGTTGTATCTCATCAGCCATCTTGGATATTTTATATAGACAATTTTTGGTTGAACGACTTACACTGCGCAAAAAAATTAACGCACATTATGGAAATCTCGAATTTATTCTACAACTGAAGGTGTTCTCAATGATAATTATTTTTATCAGAATTATGCATGCATATGTTATCCACTTTCAACGGTTTTCTTCAATACAGATGTTTTTTCCCAGCTGGTATAAAAAAAGATGATATTATCAGATTTTGAATGTATTGGCTCCATTCTAAAATCAGTTGTTCTCGATCAATTCTAGTGATCAATAGTTTTTCTTTCGTTTGATTTTCAACACTCGATCGCTATGCAACGCGAAACACGCAATTTGACCCAAGAGGAATGTGCCCAAGCGGTAGTTTTGCGAGAAGAAGGGTGGACATACACAAGAATTGCAGAAAGGTTTGGAGTTTCCCATACAAGTGTGTCCAGAATGTTGCAGCGATTCAGGGAGACAGGTATGAATGTCCGAAGACCAGGACAGGGTAGACCACGGGTAACAACTGCCATTCAAGAACGTTACTTGAGAGTTTCTTCGTTGAGACAACGGTTTGCAACCGCTCGCCTCCTTCATATTCAGCTTGAGCAAACTCATGAGGTGCAGATTAGCACTCAGACAATAAGAAATCGCCTCAGAGAATATGATTTAAGGACTCGTGTCGCGGCAAGAGGCTCTTACCCCAGCCCATCGAAGGGCGCGTTTGGATTTTGCGAGAGAGCATATCCATTGGGAAGAGGCCGATTGGGAAAGAGTTCTCTTCACAGATGAGTCTAGATTCTGCCTCTACCATTGTGATCGACGTTCCCCTGTATACAGACGTCCACATGAAAGATATGCTCAGTGCAATTTCCTGAATACTACTGGTTTCGAGAGAGGATCGATTATGGTATGAGGTGGAATATCTTTGACTGCTCGCACAGACCTAGTGGTCGTTGATAATGGAGCTATGAATGCTGATAAGTATATAAGGAACATTCTTGAAGAGCATGTAGTGCCATTTGCCCCATACATTGGTGAAAATTTCATTTTTATGGACGATAATGCCAGACCCCATCGTGCGCGCATCGTTCAGGAGTACCTTGAAGAGGTTGAAGTCTCTCGAATGGAATGGCCAGCAAGAAGTCCAGATCTCAATCCGATTGAGCAGGTTTGGGACAACCTCAATAGAAGGCTGAGAAGTTCAGAAAATCATCCAGCTACTCTTAATGACTTAGGAATCCAACTCGGAGAAATATATAGAAATAAAAAAATGGTGAATTGGCAAAATTTCTATTTGCAAATTACTTAAATCGCGACAGTTTCGAGATGGGATTTATCTCTTCTTCAGGCTAAAAAAAATTACAAGACATTGTAAAACAAAATATGACAAACTACACCTAATAAAGCTTACCGAAATAAATACTTTTACAATAATATTGGTAATTCAAATGTTTCGACATCACACAGGCACTAAAAACTGGATTAGATGTAACATATTTTTCCCATTCATATTTATGTATGTGGATGATATTTGCATAGCTATCCCGAGGAGCTTGTTAGATTATATTTTGAATATTTTTAATAGCATAGAGCCTAATCTCAAGTTCACATTTGAATTAGAGGATGATGTAAATCTTTCATTACCCTTTTTAGAAATCCTGTTAATTAGAGATCCTAGTAGTAAAAGTATAAGAACGAATCTGTATAAAAAAACCCACGAATACATGCAGGACAATTAATTATTGGTCCCAACATCCATTACATCAAAAGATGAATATCATTAGACAGGGATATTTGAGAGTGCTTAGAATATGTAGCCCAGAGTTTGTGTCATCCAACTTAGATATTTTAAGAAGTGACTTAGTTAAAAACGGTTATCCAACGAGATTAATTAGCAAATTTGTAAATTCTAACCCTAATGCTATTCCAGTCAACGATATTCGCCCAAATAACATAGACAATGATATTGTTAAATTTGTTAAACTTCCACTTATTCCAAATTTGACACACAATCTGAAAAGAGTTTTAAAGAAAGAAAACATGAAGTTCATAACTTGGAGTGACAACACTTTCGAAAAAGTGTTCTTTACTAAACTAAAGGACAAAGTTCCTAAAAAATGGGAATCTTATCTAATATATAAGATCAATTGTCTACATTGTCAACAAAGTTATGTAGGAACAACTAGGCAACATCTTTGTAAGAGAATATCTGATCACAAATATTCGATTAAGCATCCCTCTGACAACAAAACGGCCCTAGTCTATCATCATCTTAGTACAGGACACATGTTCGATTTTAATCTCGATAATGTTGAAATTTTGCACAAAGAGAAAAATTATATTAAAAGATCTTTTGCCGAAATGTTTTATATAAAGACGTGTAACTCTGTAAATTATAGGACCGACATTGATAATTTGAGCCAGATTTATTGCAATTTAATTTCTAAATATTAAATGATTTGTGGTAGGCCATTAGGATACAAAGTGAATGTGAACACAAGAAATTGGATTATAACAACTAACCTCGTCGTTGGAACATGTCTGATTGATTGTTTGTGTTTAGAATTCTAGAAGGTTCCATCTAATCCAGTTTTTAGTGCCTGTGTGATGTCGAAACATTTGAATTACCAATATTATTGTAAAAGTATTTATTTCGGTAAGCTTTATTAGGTGTAGTTTGTCATATTTTGTTTTACAATGTCTTGTAATTTTTTTTAGCCTGAAGAAGAGATAAATCCCATCTCGAAACTGTCGCGATTTAAGTAATTTGCAAATAGAAATTTTGCCAATTCACCATTTTTTTTATTTCTATAACGATTTCCTGACAATCTTAGTACTAGAGTATTGTAACTCGGAGAAATCTGGGAAGGATTAGATCAGAACATTTTGAGATCAGTCATTTTGAGTATGAACCGTCGTTGCCGAGCTGTAATTAACGCAAGGGGTGAAAATACCAAGTATTAAATCAGCATTTCAGAATTTTGAAAATTGTTCATTTCTCTTCTTTCACATACGATTCGGTGGAATCCTGAATTTTTCTTCCATTTAATGTGTCTTGTTTCGTTCAAAACCTTCTCGAGGAAACATAAAAAATAAATTATAAAGTCAATGTAGAGTTAACTTTCATGAAAATTGAGATTTTCAGAATGTGCATTAATTTTATGGCGCAGTGTATTTCGAGTTCTACTTTCTGTCGAAAAAAGCCTCCTCTTTGAAAACACCCTGTATAGTGTGGACCAACAAAAATACTTAGATTTTTCCGACTTTGTAATGAAATTGTGAAATTTCGAACCCGTCAATTTCTGCTTCGAGGGGGAACAACTTTTCCGCTTTTTTTTATCCCCGTTACTTCAACCCCCTAACGAGAGTGAGCACAAAGCCTTGATTTTGAATGTGGATGAGGGGTGTTGCAATAACTAATTTTGAAGACCGTATAGAGTACAATCTGATCCTGTAATTTCGCTTCAAAATTTCCATCGATAACGAAATGACAGGTATAATTGAAGAAAAGTACTTATTTTTGTGATCAGTTAAATGGTGGAAATGGGCACTATTCATTTCCATGTAGTAAAACAAGTTTTACTGAAAACGTTCCAGATTCTGGTGTAATATGACATTAATGATTGAATTTATGTTCAAAGATTATCATGATTGTTGTGAGTGAAACACCAGATACATCGGACAATTCCCTAGTATTAAAGGTCGGCTCCATGACCTACATGACCTAAGACAGCCACGTCCCTCGCTTCGTCTCTTTCATGCACCCATTATTTTTGTTTCGTCTGAACCAGTATCGTCAAATTTGGCAACCATTTGTCGTTTGTTAAATAAATCCGCTCTTCTGTTCGCGCAGAGTCGTTATTTCTGAAAAATAATTTTTTCATTTTCACCTAATGGGCTAGTTTCCTAAAACTCCAAAACCGAATTTGAGATTATTAATGAAAAGCCTTTTCTACTAGTTATCCAACACGTAAAAGATTCGCTTCAAAATTCAGACATTTCAGAAATACACCCTTCGAAATTTCGACTATGGGAAGCTTGTGACGTAGAATGCCTTCATTAAAGTATAGTAATTTTTGTTAATTCGACAACACTGGAACGGATCAAGAAGATATCCACAGATTACAAAAAATTGTTTCTGTAATCTGTGTCTTTACCTTCTTAAAACCGATGACATTTTGTGTCATTATGTGTTTTTCTCGTCAAATGTGATCATCAAACTTGATATTTATTACGTCTATGGTGATCAGAAAACTTTCATGACCATTACTGACACAAATGGGCGTTGCCGGATTGTAAAAATGACGTAGAATGTTCACAAGAGCACTTCTGAAATCAGAATTTTCGTAATCGAATATAGACAAAATGCAATATGTTAAAATTCGAAAAAAATATATTTCGAGGTATTTGAGTTATAAGGATTTTTATGACATATATTTTGAAATTTAGGAAAATACCCCATTGGTTGCGAAGGGTTTACGACTACTTTCAGATGATTATTATTTTGACTATTGAGCAACTAAACAGGCGAAAATGCTTACCCCAACGGGTTTAAGAAGAAACCTAGGCAAATCTCCAAGTGAAGGGAAACAGGGAACTAACCTTCCTTCCGTACCAGCTTCGTGGTTTATCACCTCGCTGATATAGAAAAAACAAGGCACTCTCCACTCAAAGTTGCTCAATATTTTAATTGATTTCACTAAAGATGATAAATGCGACGATATTATCAGAGGATAATTGTTATTGCCATGATTGACAGACGAAGAGTTTTGTTTCCTGTCCGCAAGGTGTTGCTAGCAACTGGGACAAAGAACGCCCGATAAACCCGAGTCAGGCAAGCCAATTCTCTATCGGACACCACTCTTTATTTTGCGGATTACACCATTTCAATTATAATACAAATTTACAATCGCTTTGACACACTTGCAACGTTCTTAAAAATGCACGATGGACCAAGGTCAAAAACACAGTCCGTCTACTTTTTTTTTAACAACGTTTTTACTAAATACCTTCGAAATGTGTCGAATACGAACAATATTCCCGAGATAAAAATGCACATTTCCTCTTTCACTATTTTCGTTATTATTTCATTATCGATGGATATTTTGAATGCAAATTTCAGGGTCATATAGTACTCGATAAGATCTTCAACATGATGTATCGCAACAGCACTCATCCCTATTTAAAATCAAGGGGTTGTTTCCCCCCCCCACCCTGTTAAGGGCTTGAAATTACGGGAATGAAAGAAGCGAAACAGTTGTCCCCCCTCAATTCAGAAATTGACGGAAAATCGGGGTGTTAAATTTTCGTTAGTCCACCCTTTCTCCAAGGTATGGTTTTACATGACGAAGCTTCGAGACCAATAGCGAAAGTTTATATCGATTCAGTCTATAAATCTCCCTGCAAAACCAGAATTACAGTACAGTGACATGGCGTTAGTTACTCGTTTTAAGGAGATTTGCTTGTTTCCAAACTTTATTCGAACATGATAAATTTTTGTTAAATAATGTCGTTCGTATTGTTTTATCGTATAACTCCTTTTTTTTTGCAGGTTGCCGAAAGGGCGCTCTACTTTTGGAATAACGAATATATAATGTCTCTTATGGAAGAAAATAATCACGTCATTATGCCAATTATGTTTCCCGCACTGTATCGCATCTCGAAGGAGCACTGGAACCAGACCATTGTAGCTCTCGTTTACAATGTACTGAAGACGTTCATGGAGATGAATTCGAAATTGTTCGATGAGCTCACGGTCAGTTACAAAGCAGAGAGACAAAAGTGAGTAATACAACATTTATTTATCAACATGATCCTACTTCCTGACACTTTCTCATACTTCCCTTGTTAACAAGATTAAAAGAAAAAGAAGATCGGTAGATTTAATACAGTAAAGTTCATGAAAACTCTTATGAAACACCGTTTTTCGACGTGAACAAACAACTTAGTACTATCCCTAGTTACAAAAATTGACACCAGGTGACGCACCGTGGAGTAATCTAAATAAAAGAAATACCTATATTTCTTATTATTTCAACCAATTCTCTTAAAAATAGAAGGGAGACTACCTAAATGAACAGTTCCCCTAAACTGAAAATTTTCAGAATTATCAAGGAAAAGCTTGAAATAAGGGAAAATAACAATTTCGAACTGCCTGATTAGTCTGTGGCTTCCAGAAACACAGAAAAAAACTGAAATTCGATGTCTCAATAAATAATTCTGACATTTCATGAAATGTACCGAATAAATTGCATATTTGTTTGTATTAGGATGTCTAAAAACATGGTGTATGCCCTCGTCAATTTTTGAATGGAATGACATTAGACTAAATCGAAAATGAGAGATTCGTTTCGTGGCGGCGCCACCATGTTCTATCCTTGTTCTATGAAAGAAAATCTAATGATACTCTCTCGGTTTATTTTGTTCTTCGTTGATATTGATCACAGATTACAGTCATCTCTGTGTTCCAAAAAAATGAACCGGACTATTTTCTCAGCTGTTAACGAATATTTGTGATTTACACTTGAATTTTCGTTGTAAAAACGAATCTGCAGATATTTCAACACTATCGAAGGATTCGGAGGAGTACTTCTATTTTTCTTCAAGATAATTTCTGTTTGACAAATTGTATTCATGAAGAGGGTTATTCAACAAGATTTCAATAAAACACAGTTAATTGGCGAAATATTCAATATATTCAGTTGACAGAAACCCAATTTTCACTATACTCGTGAAGAATATTTGAAGAACAGACTCGAACAGATTAACATTTCTGTTTCTCAATACATGCTCACAATTCACATTACGTATTTTCGATGC
Source organism: Coccinella septempunctata (assembly GCF_907165205.1). NCBI lineage: Eukaryota > Metazoa > Arthropoda > Insecta > Coleoptera > Coccinellidae > Coccinella > Coccinella septempunctata. Next base: position 1,865,468 of record NC_058190.1, on the reverse strand, counting down.
AGTTCCTTTGATTAAATATTGCTGAAGTTGCCATAAAACTGTTAGCTCTATCCGTTCCGAATGTTCATTTGATTTGGCTCTGCCTCCATTTCCTACAACAACTAAGAGTGATCGTCCAACAACACCGAATTCTTAGCTGTAGTTCTTGATTGTCCATACAGAAAACTGAACGACATGTTCAATAAATGAATGTTGTAGGACCTTTCTCGAAACTAATACATTTTCACACACCAATAATGGCTTATAAATACATCACATTCGCAAGTCGTAGGAATATATTCAAATTATTTTCAAATATCAATTGACAACTGTCAATTTCTAAATAGCGCTACCTACAGTGGGAAAAACGAAACTTATCTTTTATTTTCGAAGAGGGAAAAACAAAATCTAATCAGTGCATACACCATGTTTTTAGACATCATAGTTGGTATTAATAAAAATCCATGAACAATTCGTGAAATGTCAAAATTATTCATTGGATTTTACTTCTGTGGTTTCCAGAGAAGTCGCACTTCGTTTTCCATGATAACTCTGACTGCCAGTTTCTTAATCGAATTTCAAGTCCTTTTAAGCTTTGCTTCCCTAAGTATCATTTTTAGTAGGGCTAAAGGGAGCTTTAGTAATAAAGGGACTCAAAGTTTGATTATGAAACTGGCCAAGTTATAATCTTAGGTATATATATGTATACATATTCGATTACCATTTCATTTTCGATAATAATACCCAATTCAGCTTGAGGCCACCCATATTAGATTTCGTACAAGAGTTACGAGATTCATAAACATAATGCCCCATTTAACCATAGAACATCTTCCGCGTGAACCGTCATTGGGAATAACGCAGTGAGGTGGGGAATTTTCATAATGGTAAGCCGCTCGTAAAATTTGAGCGTTATATCCGGAAATGAAATATTCCATTTGATTTTCATATATACAGGATTCCACGTTCTACGTAGAATCGACTGAAACAATTCAGGGCGAGTCTTTGACTCGTGCAAATATTTCAACAGTAGATTCTTGAAAAACTTTTTTCCTTTACCCCTGATATCTTTTAAAATGTTTTATTCAGCCAAACATCAACTAACTCGAAAACGGCGCATTATACGAGAAAATACACTGCGCAATAAAATTAACTCACATTCTGAAAATCTCATTTTTAATGAAAGTTAACTCTACATTGACTTTATAACTTATTTTTTATGTTCTCTCGGGAAGGTTTAAAACGAAACAAGACACATTAAATGGAAGAAAAATTCAGGATTTCACCGAATCTTATGTGAAAGAAGAGAAATGAACGACAGTTCATACTCAAAATGAGTGATCTTAAAATGTTCTGATCTAATCCTTCCCAGATTTCTCCGAGTTGGATTCCTAAGTCATTAAGAGTAGCTGGATGATTTTCTGAACTTCTCAGCCTTCTATTGAGGTTGTCTCAAACCTGCTCAATCGGATTGAGATCTGGACTTCTTGCTGGCCATTCCATTCGAGAGACTTCAACCTCTTCAAGGTACTCCTGAACGATGCGCGCACGATGGGGTCTGTCATTATCGTCCATAAAAATGAAATTTTCACTAATGTATAGGGCAAATGGCACTACACGCTCTTCAAGAATGTTCCTTATACACTTATCAGCATTCATAGCTCCATTATCAACGACCACTAGGTCTGTGCGAGCAGTCAAAGATATTCCACCCCATACCATAATCGATCCTCCCCCGAAACCAGTATTCAGGAAATTGCACTGAGCATATCTTTCATGTGGACGTCTGTATACAAGGGAACGTCGATCACAATGGTAGAGGCAGAATCTAGACTCATCTGTGAAGAGAACTCTTTCCCAATCGGCCTCCTCCCAATGGATATGCTCTCTCGCAAAATCCAAACGCGCCCTTCGATGGGCTGGGGTAAGTGCTGGCCCTCTTGCCGCGACACGAATTCTTAAATCATATTCTCTGAGGCGATTTCTTATTGTCTGAGTGCTAATTTGCACCTCATGAGTTTGCTCAAGCTGAATTTGAAGGAGGCGAGCGGTCGCAAACCGTTGTCTCAACGAAGAAACTCTCAAGTAACGTTCTTGAATGGCAGTGGTTACTCGTGCTCTACCCTGTCCTGGTCTTCGGACATTCATACCTATCTCCCTGAATCGCTGCAACATTCTGGACACACTTGTATGGGAAACTCCAAACCTTTCTGCAATTCTCGTGTATGTCCACCCTTCTTCTCGCAAAACTACCGCTTGGGCACATTCCTCTTGGGTCAAATTGCGTGTTTCGCGTTGCATAGCGATCGAGTGTAGAAAATCAAACGAAAGAAAAACTATTGATCACTACAATTGATCGAGAACAACTGATTTCAGAATGGAGCCAATACATTCAAAATCTGATAATATCATCTTTTTTTATTCCTGCTGGGAAAAACATCTGTATTGAAGAAAACCGTTGAAAGTGGATAACATATGCATGCATAATTCTGATAAAAATAATTATCATTGAGAACACCTCCAGTTGTAGAGTAAATTTGAGATTTCCATAATGTGCGTTAATTTTTTTGCGCAGTGTATGAGGAATACTTTTATTTTACAAAATGTTCAAATATTCATGAGATAGAGTCCAACTTAGTTTCAAGAGTTGGGTTCTTTGAATTTTTGGTATTTTTATGGTACGTTATGGTCATAATGAGTAAACTGGAACATTTTTCATGGATATTAAGCAGCCTGTATCTTTCCAACCGAGCCGAACTGGAGAAAATGGTAACGGGAAAAATGTTTCTCTTGATATCAGGAAACTTCTATTGAAATATATGAACAAGTTAAAGATTCATCCTGTATACAGAGTGAGTCTTTGACTCGTTCAAATATTTCAACATAAGATTCTTGAGGTCAAAAGAAACACTTTTCTTTACCATTTTTCCAAATCGACACGGTTTAATATACAGGCTGTTGGAAAACCATAAAAAGTGTTATTTTAAGTTTTATCTCGCAAACGGCTTTATCGAATGAAGTGAATTTCGGAATATAGTTTTTCATTTATTTTATGAATCTTTCCCGAACACAAGATATCACCCACGTCTTCTAGTTTTCTCATTATGACCATTACGTACCATAAAAATACCAAAAATTCAAAGAACCCAACTCTTGAAACTAAGTTATACACTACCTAATGAATATTTGAACGTTTTATAAAATTAAAGTATTCCTCATATTTTCTCGTATAATGCGCCATTTTCGAGTAATTTGATGTTCAAAAATTGAAAAGTATCTGAAATTCGAAAAATTATGTACTTCGGCTGAATACAACTCTTTTTAAAAGATCCACAGATGTGTTGTGTCACAGATTTAGTTTGTTGTTCTGAAGGTATTGTTTTTTCAGGGGTGGCACAACTCATTATGAAAACTCAAGATGGCTATATCTTTTTATCAGAGTCGAATCGGAAAAAATGGTATGAGAAGAAAGTGTTTATTTTGACCTCAAGAATCTATTGTTGAAATATTTTTACCAGCCAAAGACTCACCCTGTACAGTAATACATACAGTTGATGAATTTTTAAGTGAACAAACATTGGTTTCCCACGAAAGGAAAATTTTTGTTTCGGCAGTAGATCGATTAAAAAAAATTCTGAAACAAAATGTAATCCAGTGTACACGCTGGGCAAAATTGGTGATACCTGAACTACAACCTTGTCAACCCAACGAGATAGAGGAAAATGCGAGGCACTTTACGGTCGTCTTTTTTTTTTGAGAAACTAATAATGCCATCAACTGCAATTCTTTATATTCTTTTGTTTTAGAGTTATAATCCAGTGGCGTACCATGATTTTTTTCAATAGGTATATTTGCTGAGCTATAACATAAAGATGTGTTTTCTCTCATGAAAACAGTAGTTCAAAATGACTCAGAAGGACTGAAGGTGATGTATGACATTTCTGAAATGGGAAAAAATGACGATTCCTTCCAGTCTTTTCAAACCACTGTTTTCATACGAAAAAACACAACTTTATGTTATAGCTCAGCAAATAAACCTGTTGGAAAAAAGTCATAATACGCCACTGGATTTCTATCAAAAAAGTGTCTGCATAATGTTTTCATTTCAACATCCTAGCACAAACAAACCCAGAGTTGAAATCGCCCAAATTTCATGTTTGGCATGTAACTCTAAAACAAAAGAAGATAGAGGAATGCAGTTGATGGCATTATTAGTTTCTCGAAAAAAGACGACCGTAAAGTGCCATGCATTTTCCTCTATCTCGTTGGGTTAAAAGGTTGTAGTTCAGGTTTCACCAATTTTGCCCACCCTGTACAATATAAAACAGAAAATCATGCACTTCCAACCTCGAGCAGAATGACTTCTTTTACGAAATTTTTCCCACAACGATCTAGGTCTAGTGTTTCATTTTTTTCTGGTGTGTTATAGGCTTAAAATCTAGGTGACGTTCTATTTAGCAATGGTGAATTTCGAAAAACTCGAAAACGGCTGGATCGATTCTGGCCAAAATCGATAGGCTCCGTCATGTTTCAGACTTGAATCGATATATTCAAAATTGCAACTAAAAATTTCAAGTTAAACATCTAAGACCCGTTGTAAATGAACTCTTAACTTAAATTAGGTTGCACCAACTGTTAAGTGACATTTAAATGGCTAAAGCTAGCCTTAAATTTAAGCGCTCCTGTAATGACCACTTTGGTATTTAAGGGCGGGATTCTAACCTAAAATGATTTGTTAGAGTGGCTGCAGAACTTCCCATTTTTGATGGATTTTGAAAATTGAATGAATTCATTACTGAATACCAAGCCTTTTCGTTTGACCTTATTGTAATGCCATCAGTCTTTTTTAAATTTCAGTTTGGCGTCACAAATCATACTATAGTTAGCAACAAACTCTTTTCTTCTGTTGAGAAGTTGAGTGCCCTTCGTAATTTACCACCACTTGCTTGGCAATCATTCACCGTATTCGTACTAACAAGGGCATTTTCTTCACGTTCCTCTTCAACATTAATAAAACAAATTTACACAAGACTTTACAAAGAAATTGTTGTACTTATATAAACTTGGGTACCTTTTATTTGACAATCATTATCAATATTAATGCTAATTCAACAACAAAAAGTTATTACTCTTTGATAATATTATAATAATTTACTTGAAACTGACTGACAGGACAATAAAGTTAGGTTAACACGTTGACTGTCCCATGCATCACATATAATTCATAAATATTTTCGCCAGGAGTCCATGAGTCGTATGTGATTCATTGATTCATTTTACGTTCAAGATAAATATGGTTACTTTTCATGAACGCTGCAGTGTGGTCGGTTCTTATGGGCTGAACCTCTAGTAGAAATATGTATTGATAACCTCAATCATAATTAATCATACATGATTCAAGAAACATCAGCATCAAGCCTTCCATTGGACTTGAAAATTTTGAACATGAACAGTTCCTTAAATGGCTGCAGAATTAATTTTTTCATAGAATATATATTTTATCACTCAAAAGCAACCCTTATCTTGGGATAAATGTGTTGGACGTGTGGGGTGAAAAAAAAATTAGAATGGGGATAGTCAACGTGTTAATGAAATGACAACGATCATCGGCAACCGGCCAACCAATGAAATGGTTTTATTGGACTAGGATGAAGTTGCACCAAAATAAAAAACTGAAATATCACTAGATATAAAAACTTAAGGGCCCCTTACTTAAGATTCTGTTAAGCCACAGTCGTGCAACTGGGAATAAAATTAAGCGTCCCTTAACTTTAAACGACAGTTAAGTACTCAATTAAGGGGTATTGGTGCAAACGGGCCTAAGATCAAGATTAAAGTTCAAGTCAAACTTGAGCTAGTCTCCTTTGGCAGGTCTATTTCATTGATAATATGATAATGAACTTTATGCTCCTAAGGCCCGTTTGCACCAAACGCACTTAGTGTCCCTTAAAATGAACCCTTAACTTAAATTACGTTGCACCAACTGTTAAGTGACATTTAAATGGCTAAAGCTAGCCTTAAATTTAAGCGCTCCTGTAATGACCACTTAGGTATTTAAGGGCGGGATTCTAACCTAAAATAATTTGTTGAACTGGCTGCAGAACTTCCCATTTTTTATGGATTCTGAAAATTGAATGATTTCACTAATGAATACCAAGCTTTTTCTTTTGCCTTTATTGTAATGCCATCAGTCTTTTTTAATTTTCAATTTGGTGCCTCAAATCATACTATAGCAACAAACTCTCTTCTTCTGTGAGAAGTTGAGTGCCCTTCGTAAATTACCACCACTTGCTTGGCAATCATTCATCGTATTCGTACTAACAAGGACAATAAGGACATTTTCTTCACGTTCCTCTTCAACATTAGTAAAACACTCACACAAGATCTTACAGAGAAAGTGTTGTACTTATATAAACTTAGGTACCTTTTATTTGACAATCATTATCATTATCAATATTAATGCTAATTCAACAACAAAAAGTTGTTACTCTTTGATAATATTATAATAATATCCTTGACACTGACTGACAGGACAATAAAGTTAGGTTAATGAAATGACAACGATCATCGGCAACCAATGAAATGGTTTTATTGGACTAGGATGAAGTTGCACCAAAATAAAAAACTGAAATATCACTTGATATAAAAACTTAAGGGCCCCTAACTTGAGATTCTGTTGAGCCACAGTCGTGCAACTGGGAATAAAATTAAGCGTCCATTAACTGTTTAAACGACACTTAGTTAAGTACTCGTTTTAAGGGGTATTGGTGCAAACTTTTATAACAGTTACAGCTTCCCCTGTTTTGCTTAAAATCATGTTTGCTTTTCAGAGAAAAGAAGCGCGAAAAAGAGAGAGATGAGTTGTGGAAGAAGCTAGCGGACCTGGAGATCAGCCACACTAAAAACATAGCTGCAGATAATAGTTCACCTAGTAAAAAGTGATACAACAACCTAAGACTATCCCCGCCCAATCATGATAATATTTATTGGTAAGTAAAACATGTTAATATAGGGCGTTTTCGATGTCGAAAATTCATTGTAACATAATGAGCAGAAATTGTGAATATTAACTGCAAAATTGATATATTATTATGATGTAGGTTCAGTATAAATCCACAGTGAAATTTTGCAAAAATGTGGAATTGCTCCTCATTTCTTTTTTCTTCTAAGCGCCCTGTATGACACTCCATAAGGAACAACTGCTATTGGAGCTTGCTAATAACACCAAATCTCTGAAAAAATTGCTGTTACAAAAATGAACTTGCTGCACGTAAAGATTATTGATACAAAATTTATTGTATATTATGTACTGTAAACTTTTTTTTTTTAAACAATAGAACTAGTCTTACATCATTTCTTGTATATACTTTGAAATGTTTTAATGAGTCTTTGTAGAGGTATCAATATAGTTTTCTCTGAGATTCTGTTCGATTCATTTTTTTCGTCGTATAGAGAATTTTGCGATTTTGAGTATGATTTATCGTTTGTTTCGCTTGGTTTCCGATTTTCTTCTCAATCTGGATTGATTGTTGGTGAATATTTCCTAGAAAAAAAAGAAGTTGATCGTCGGTTTCATGAGAAATATACTGACGAGCATGATAATTCTATGCCAAAGACAGAGAAACTTCAAGACCAATCGGACAGTGCAAGAATCGAAAGTTATGCGCATCATGATAAGTCTTAGGGAGTTGGGTGTCTTCAATTCATTCAGTGGCGCAACAGGAGCAAAATGGTAAAGGGGAAAAATGGTGCGACGCTGCAAATCAAATACCTCACTGTGATACATTTTTTTTTTCATTGCAGATGAATTTATTTCGACAATAAATGACGGAAAAGATTATTTAATCTCTGGAAGTCAGTACGTTATACTTTGGCTTCTTTCTCTGTCGTAACTTGTTTGAAAATGAATAAATATACAGGGTGAGTGGTGACGTAAGGGACAACGGCTAAGTGGAGATAGAGGACCAGAAACTGAATGAGAATTCGGGTTTTAAATGTGCCATAAGCCTATTCGTTTCGGAGATATAGGGTGATTTATGAAAAAATTCAAAATCTATAAACTGCTATATCTTCGATAATATGGTAGAATTCTGGCTGATATTTCACAAGCTTATTCCTATAGGCATTCTCCGTCAGCACAAGAAAAAAAAATAGAAAAAATTGCAGGACCGTACTCAAAAATTTCAATTCACTAGTCAGGTGAGAAATATCACACGGTATATGAGATAAAATAAATTCAGCACCCCATGAAGTACTAGTAGTTTATGCAGGATATTATACCTAGTAAAATTACTGGCATTAGCGTCCTCCATATTAAACAATCCGGAAACAATATCAGGAAACAGGACTAAAAAATGAAAGAAACTATGGTTTCATGACAACCGTGGCGACGTTTCGCAAGATGTCTCTTGCTTCCTCAGGCCTACAATTTACTCGAGACATAGTTACAACGTATAGCACATCAACAGTTTCTTACCAAAGATGTCTAAGAAAACCAATTCATCAATTGATGCAATAAAATACTAAAAATTAGCATCTAGTCACATTCAATGATATCGAAAAACTGAGCACGACTCAGCAACATACGGTGACACAGAAGAACCGACAGAACACAAAACAACAACAACAATCTTACATCCAATATCAAAACAATTCTTTACAATTACATATTACAGTCTATTTTCAATAAATATCGTTAACAAATATCGCATAAGTGAAATAAATATCCTCAATGTATTATTATTATTTTTTTTATATTATTTTGATATATTGTATATTATTATTATTTATTTATTTATTTTTTCTTTAATTATATAATTTATTTTATAAATAATCTTTTACTATATCATAAGTTTTTTTTTATAGTTATATATACATACACTAACATTAACAATATCCTAAATATTCTATAACCTAACCTGGGCCAACAAGACACTAATAAAAATGTAATGATAGTATTTTATAACCGAAAAACTATAGGAAAAATCATCTATAGTAATTTGAATGATAGATTAGATAAAGGACAACTTTCAGGATTGATTTATAAGATCCCTTGCTCAAGTTGCAATAAGGTATATATCGGTCAAACAAGACAGTATTTAAATAATAGGATAAAACAGCATAAAAATGATTTGAAAAATATTAGAAATAGGGAAAAAACAGCACTTTGTTCCCATTACTTTGATGAATCTCATATACGGCCGTTTTCAATAACCTATCCAAGATAAGGGATAGATCGCTATCTACAGTTTGTCTGCCTATCTATCCTTGTAGTTATCTATCTATGGTTTGCATTTCACAATTATGGTTTGACGTTATCTATCTCAAGGCAAGGATAGATAGGAATCCATTCAGCTCAGACCACAGAACACTAATATAAGACCTCACATCATTAATTCATTTCTAGCGTTTGAGATATTGGGGTGTGTTAGAAAGTGTAAATATTAGAATATTATGTATAGAAGGTTAATCGTGTGTGTATGACTACATACCCGTATGCATCGTTTCATTGAACGAGCTTAATTCCTTAATGTCTTTTTTTCTCATAGAGATTCTATGCTTAAACGTCGTTCAATGAAAGGTGCATACGGCAATAAATACATCACAATAATTGTTGATCGAGATTCTCAACCACGCAATATTTGAAAATGAATTCTTCAACCGTAAGTACCTTCAAATAAAAGCGCCGTTGTTATCGATATTCATTTTTCATTAATTTCAAGTTCTGAAGGCAATGATTTTTTCAGCCTAAATCAAAACCAATGACTAAAGAAGAGGCCATGCGTTTGGTACAATTTGTAGCAGCTGATGGGGTTATTACCAGCAGAGCTATTAATGCTACTAACAATAAATTGAAAGAGGAGATTTGGAGAAGATTGACCGAATCCTTCAACTCTTCGGTTTCAATTTTCCCACATTGCGCCCTCAAATATGGATTAATTAAATCCAATAATTCACTCACAGCAACTTTGCTCAGTTGAATTCTACATGTGAACTCGTAATCATTCAAAATAATCATGTAATCAACTCGTGCTTTATAAACTTTTTGGGTCTCTTCCGATTCACTTTCTTCATCATCAATCATCTCTAATAATTCCATGTCGCTATCGTCGCTACTCAAATAATCCATTTTTAAAGTTAATTACAATTCAATTGTTAAGAAAAAAGCACTGAAATGCACCCTGATAACAATTTCCAACGCTTATCTCTACCCCTTACTGCTCGAACTCGACAGATCAAAAAACTGAACTACCGGAGATAATTTTTACAATCGATGGTTTACTTCAAATTTCTTTGAAACGCAGATAGGAGCATATATAATGAAAGTTCCTATCTCTGGTTGTCAATCTGACCTCATTTCAGAGGAAGGGATAGATCGCTGCGGCCAGTAAGAATCGCTATCTGCAGATAGAATATTGAAACGTAAACAAGCACAGAATGACAGATTTGTCTATCCCTAGTATCTATCTATCCACCGTTTTGATGGATAGATAGGTTATTGAAAACGGCCGTTAATAGATTTTGATAGAGCGAGTGTTTGTGAGAGGGAGGGAAATGGTAAAAAGAGGAATATTTTAGAGATGATTTATATTGGTTTATTTGATTCCATGAACTATAGAACGGACACTGAAAATTTGGCTGGACATTACAATTCCATTATTAGAAAACACAAGAGTCTTGTTGACCCAGGTTAGGCTATAGAATATTTAGGATATTGTTAATGTTAGTGAATGTATATATAACTATAAAATAAAAAAACTTAATGATATAGTAAAATAAATTATATAATTAAAGAAAAAAATAAATAAATAACATAGAATATATCAAAATAATATAAAAAAAAATAATAATAATACATTGAGGATATTTATTTCACTTAAGCGATATTTGTTAACGATATTTATTGAAAATAGACTGTAATATGTAATTGTAAAGAATTGTTTTGATATTGGATGTAAGATTGTTGTTGTTTTGTGTTCTGTCGGTTCTTCTGTGTCACCGTATGTTGCTGAGTCGTGCTCAGTTTTTCGATGTCATTGAATGTGACTAGATTCTAATTTTGCCCTTTTGCTTTTTTCCGATTAGCAAGAATATCTTTATGGTAGCCCATTTTTTGTATTTTATTGCATCAATTAATGAATTGGTTTTCTTAGACATCTTTGGTAAGAAATTGTTGATGTGCTATAATATATACTATATATTATAACTATGTCTCGAATAAATTGTAGGCCTGAGGAAGCAAGAGACATCTTGCGAAACGTCGCCACGGTTGTCATGAAACCATAGTTTCTTTCATTTTTTAGTCCTGTTTCCTGATATTGTTTCCAGATTATACCTAGTTTTCAACTTCAAATTTTCCAAATGCGCATGTTAAATCAGAACGACAGAATGCGAGGGCATCAGCGTATATAAATTTCTCAGAAGAAGTAGTAGGGATATCAAACATATATAAATTGACAAGGGGTGCTAAAACTGATCCTTGTGGAAGACCGTTATTCAAAGTTTTGAAATTACTATTATAATCTGTATAATCAACAAAAACACGAAACCTTCTATCTGACAGCATGTTTTCTAGTAAGCGAACCATCCTTTCACATTTCAGATGTGTATAAAGTTTGAAAATCAAACCATCCTTCTATCATGTGTTATATGCTGCAAATGAATCCACGAATGCTGTTCTTGTCATTTTTTCTTTTTTGACAGTTGAATTTGAACATATGACGTGGGGACATGGGATGACAAAATGAACTGTTCGACAACATTTAGGTCTTTACAATCAGGAAGCTGAACTTGACCACTTATGTAATTCCAGTTCTCTTGAATTCCATTGAAATTTTGACTGGTATGATTATTATTACGAAGAACATTCTTCTGAATGTTGATGAAAATGCCCCCATCATCACGTTCATCTTCAAAATAATTCAATAACGAACCATCATAAATTTCGACCCTGATTTTTTGAAATTTGTGCATGTTTACTAAGGAATCGGAAAGGAACTTTTTGACATGAAAATTTGGTAGTTCTGACAAAAACTTATTTTGAAAAACCAATGAAATATGCGTATAACAATTATTCGAAAAAGCCAAAATCAAAGATTATGGAGTTAACCTAAATCCTTGATCAAAACAAAACTATTGTAATAAATCGGTAGTTCACCGCTAATGTAGTATAGTGTCGACAACACAAACTGTCAGAAATTGCTCGATTTTGTGCAACTTCCAAGATGGTTACAATGGGGAATTCTCCTCAATTTGGGTTATCACAGCATATACAAGTTTAAACTGAATAATTATGAGTTTCATTCATGAATTTTTCAAATGCATTATTGAAGCTATTCAAAATCATTCTTCAACTATGAGGCTTTAAAATTTAAATCGCTTCGTTTCTAGTTTACGATTTGGCAACAGCGCCTACTAGAAAATGGCTTGTTTCTTAAATAACAGCTGTTGATTTACAGCCATCACAAGTCGCGTACTCACTGGCGAGCCTCAACTGCAACCGGCTATAAAAATCCCATAAAATTTTACGACCTTCCTCGTTCGTCGCAGACTTCATAGACAGCCATCTTCATCTATCTCATCTAGATAGTGTATTTGTTGTCCTTTATTATCAAGGCATATTTCAGTCGATGTTGCCAACTTGTGCAATAGAAATGAAAACCTTTAAATTTTAAATACCCATTTTTATTTTTCATTTTTAAGTGCTCAAAATAATTTTTTATGGAAAACGGTTGAAATGGTTCTTTCAAAATGTGACGTTTCGAAGATACTCCATAAAAAATACATCATTTTCGTCACAAGCAGTATTCCCTATGGGTATGACTGATCCGCCATTCCTGACGTATTTCCATACTTACCCTGAGATTAAATCATTTCTGTCATTCATTGTCACAAATCGCAGAAATATCGTGATAATTGATTCGCAGCTTCAGGCCATCCTCTGCTGCTTTAGCACGACTGAATAAAATGAAGACTCCCCACCTACGACCTGTTAGAAAAAAAGTATTCTGTTTTTGTTCCAGATTTGATGATTAATTATCATAATCCACATAATGTACAAAATTTAAATTGGCATATTGCAAAATATAACAATTTATTTATATTCCTTTCGATGATGAAGGAATAAAAACAATTGAAAGAAAAAAATCTGATTGTTCGACTGGATAGTTTCTCGAAACAAAATAATAAAGGAATAAATTCGAAAAAATTTAGGACTTGAAAGGACAACAGCAGATGTTTTACTCTATCCAAAGCAGCAAGTTATGAAAAAAGGTGCCTACAAGTGGATGAGGTGTACGAAAACTTCAAGGAAATGTATTACAAAAAAAAATAAAATTATTCATTAGAAAAATTTACTCATGTTATAGAACTACAGCGGTCTATAGAAAAAGTCAAATCACAATCTGACAACGCTGCGGACGGTTCAAGTATATGGGCCTGTCTTACTGAATACGTAGAACCAATAATCCAATTTTTTATAGTTTCAATATCATTCAAACCCTTTTTCAAGATTAACTGGAAGAATATAATAAAATGGCCGAACATCATCTTGATCCAAATTCCCCAAATAAAGTATTCTCTTCAAAAAACAGATTCTCATATATTTCACTGTATATCACAGAGAATATTATCATACGAAAGAATTTTAACAGAACGTTCCTTTTATAAGTTTACATATATCTTAGGTAGTACTTGAGGAAGACAATTTTTGTTCATATTCACGCCGAAAGGGTATATATGTTAAAATTCACGTCAGTTTGGCAACACCGACAAAAATGTGGTTTTCACCAATACATAGGGGTGGGTGATACCTCATAGATCAAAGAATAGTGTTTTTTGTTCTGGTGGTTTTTTAAGGCTTACTGACCCGAAAAGGTTGATCTCCTGGCCTTCTACATGCAAGAATGATTGACATTCCAGTAGGGGCTTGAAAGTCTAGACACAGATTAATATCTGGTCACAAAAGATCGTCAATAATTTCTGTAGTTTCGATCACAGAACTGAAATATATGAATATAACCTAGAAAATTATTTGCGAAGAAGAAATATTCAAATCTAGAGTCTATTAATCATCATCATCAAAGAATTGAATAATTTTGTTTTCAATTTGTTAATTTATTAATAATTAAATTAAGAACATAAACAGCAGTACAAAATTAAAATTATTTTCGGTTAGTGCATAGATTCACATATAATAGAGTTCTATAGAATAGATCACTGTTTATTCACAATACCAACCTGAATTTCGCAACAGAAAAATCCCAACTTATGGGCTATTACCAACTATTTTCCATAGCCACCCAAGATGTCAATCATTCTTGGATGGACCGGAGGAGTTGACTTATTATCTTATACGTCAAAGGTTTTAAAAATGACTCGTATTCTGTTTGTTCGAATTCTTTGTTGAGTTTTTGGATTTGGTAAGTATCAATATTTCTAGTTTCAGTTTTTTTCCCCTTGAAGAACGACCAGTTTTCGATTATTGAAAAATTATTTAAAAAAAAGTTGCATAAGTTTTAGTTATATTCGTGAACAAACTAATATTATCGTTGGTGCATCCGTATCCCATTCACTTTTATAAAAGCAGTCGATTGACCATAGAAATTTGACTCATTCATTTTCAATTCAGCTCTATGTTGTCTGTTCTACGTAAAAGTTTCAATAATTACGTATTTAATAACAATGTGAATTTACTTCGGAAAAATGGAAAATATGTGATTAACATAGTCGACTTATACACAGGGCGAGTCTTTGACTCGTACAAATATTTCAACAGTGGATTCTGGTGGTCAAAAGAAACACTTTTTACCTATATCATTTTTTCTGATTCGGCCCTTATAAAAAGATATAGCCATTTTGAGTTTTCATAATAAGCTGTTCCACCCCTGGACAAACAAAATTGCCTTCCGAATAACTAGCTTAATCTCTGACACTACACATCAATCGATCTTTTAAACAGAGTTGTATTCAGCCAAAATATCCAATTTTTTTAATTTCACAGATACTTTTTAATTCTTGAACATTGAATTACTCGAAAACTGTGCATTATACGAGAAAATATGAAGAATACTTTTATTCTACAAAACGTTCAAATATTCATTAGATAGCGTCCAACTTAGTTTCAAGGGTTGGGTTCTTTGATTTTTGGTATTTTCATGGTACGTAATAGACATAATGAGAAAACTAAGCAACACGTGGGTGATATATTGTGTTCGAAAAAGATTAATCAAATAAATGAAAAACTATATTCCGAAATTCATTTCATTCGATAAAACCGTTTGTGAGAATTAAAAAAAATTGTTTTTCAACAGCCTGTATATTTTACCCATCCTATTCGGAAAAAATGATAAAGGAAAAAAGTGTTTCTTTTAACGTCAAGAATCTACTGTAAAAATCAGTGACGGCTCGTGCCCATAAGGTGTGGGTCGGCCAGACCCAGGATATACAGGGGAATATCCTGAAATAAAATTAATATCTATTTTTTCAACCAATAACTGAAAATGAAAACGCGGAATCCCACCATAATCTCTGTTTTTCTAAAATTAAATATTGATATATTTTTTGTCGATTAAGTTTCTGAAGATAAGTTGGATAGGGTTGCGGGTAAGGGATGGAAAAAATATTCAATTTTATTTCCCAAAAATAAATGCAATCAGAAATGACATGTTTTTCAGCATCTTGATGTTAAGTTATTGGTTGAGAAACTACTCATTGATAGAAGAAGAAGGTAATTGAAAAGCAATTGGTGGGTTTCAGTGTCTTCATTTTGAGTGGTTGATTAATATTGAAGAAATATTAATTTTATTCCAGACTTATGCCCCATCCTGTAGATATAGTCTGATTTATTTTTATACAACAGTGTATAAAAGTTTCGTTTTCAATGCGATATAAAGCCTTGTTTTTGGAGAAAGAATGTACTATACTTCTTTGTTTTTGCCCAGCTTTTGAATAATAGTTTTATTCTTCTTCGGTGTCTCTCTGTAAATACCGATAACAAATTTATTACAACACAAAACGTCAATATGAATCAAAATTTTAAGTTCACTGAAACACATCTACAATTTTGATTTTAAGTGAAAATGTACTAATTTTTCTTTTCTTTATTTCACCATTCTTCCTTCTACTGTCACATGATCTTGTGACAGGATGCAAAGTTTGTTTCGATTTGCTACTACTCCAATTATTCAACAATTAAAGAAATTTAGAATCCACTCAGATTGTCAAAATTTACGAAATGAATCGAAGAAAACTGATAAACACGTGCACCCCTTTCTCTTATTCTACGACACTGACCTAATTCAATTCATAATATGGGAACAGCGATGCGGATGCGATTCTTATATCCCCACTCCGAGGCTCGGCCGGCCGGCCTACGCGTATTCAAGAAGCTTCGAAATCACCGTGCCCTTATAAATTCACTAGGAATTACGAATTTTTATGGTCAAAAAATCACTAAACTACTCTTATACTGTCGGAATACCCTTTTTCAAAAATTAACTATTCATTTAATAATAAAAAAATCTAACTATAATTAGGGATATATTATATTTTCATTGACTAAAGCTACTCTTAAAAAGTGCGAATACGCTCTTTTCTAAAATAGACATAATATTTAATGATTAACTATTCATTTGATAATATAATATCTTAGAATAGACAATGAGGAAATCTAGAAATATGACAACTAAACGACCAAACCATAGCAAGGTAGGCCCAACTCGTGCTGGCCGACCGTGTATGTATCTAGCAGCGACGTAATACGATGTTCAACTTGGTGATAACTGCGTGCGACGTAGGTGCTGTATAGTACAATAACTTGAAGCGTTTCGCTAGGCTACTGCCGGCTGGCCGACCTAGCGTGTAGCGTGTTTATCGTAAGGAAAGAGAACTTCGAAATAAACTAACTCAGGGCGACAGGGGCGTCACGTTGATCGAAATAAGTTGTCGTACGTATTACTAGGGAATTAATCGAGAATTTAATATCGAAATTAATCATTTGGAATAAGTTTTGAAGAATAAAATAATTATAATTATTTTCCATTTCTCGATTATTTTTGGGTCGGCCCGGCCGACCCTGCATACCCGGACGAGCCGTCATTGGTAAAAATATTTGCACGAGTCAGACTCGCCCTGTATAAACTGATTGAAGAGATTATTTGCTTGGAATATACATATATTTATTTTTGTTATGAAAAAATATTTCATTATTGACACTTAACATGCAGATGCTTGAGAATAGTTTATGTTGGTTTTCTTCGTGGACTGATAGTTGTAGATGTTATACAGGGTGATTCATTACTATTGGGACATAGGCTAAGGGCAGATTGTTTGGACCAAAATATGGCGATAGGACCAAATATACCTCAATAAAATATTGCTGTGGAAAAAATAGAGGGCGTTAAAGTTGAATTTTTTACTTCGTTTTTTGGTAATAATTTCACTGTATATTTTTTCATCCGTTTTTGAGAAGAACATAATTTAACAGTTCAGAGCATCGGAAGGGGATTTGAAGTAACGATTTATTTATTTTATTTATTTATTTCGACGATAAAGCATAATTAAAAACAATGTAACATAAAAAGAATAAACTTAAATTTAATGTTTTACGTGGCCTCCTCAGACTTCTATGCCTTTTCTAATTCTCTTAATAAAGGACTTTCGAAGTTCGAAGAAAATATTATTCTGTCCCCTTATAAAAAATTCAACTTTAACGCCCTCTATCTTTTTCCACAGAAATATTTTATATACAGGGTTGGGATAAAGTTTGGCACCAAATTTATATCTTTAAAACAAAACGGGCGATATTTTTGAAATTTGGCAGCTGAGTGTAATGGACCACAATGCATCTGATGAGCATATTTTCATTAATGAGATACTTCCGGTTTAGCCGGAAATGACAAAACTTTTTTTTATTTAAATAGGACACCCTGTATATTTCTGCAGATTCTGAAAGTGCACCTTGTTCCGGATCTGTCCATATCGGGTTCCATGTAAAAATTATCTGTAAAAAGAAGAATTCAGTCTTTTTGTACATTGGAGAAAAAATCCATTCAAATAAATAAATCCTTGTTATTTGTATCAATAGTGAGAAATAAAACGATATACTTTGTATTAGATAACTCTTTCTGCTTTTCATGACGTATTTTTTATGAAAATCTATAATAAGAAGAAATATTACCGTCCGTTCCGTTTTAAATATATTAATTTGGTGCCAAACTTTATCCCAACCCTGTATATTTTATAGTATATTTGGTCCTATCGCCATATTTTGGTCCAAACAATCTGCCCTTAGCCTATGTCCTAATAGTTATGAATCACCCTGTATATTACAGTTATTCTGGCTGCAAAGCTTTCGACATTTTTGCAGCGTAAAAAAATTGATAAATGGTTGTGGCTACGTCGTTTTGACATTAACGACATGTCAAGGGTACCAACCTTACTCCGTTCTAGTTACAAAAACTCATGAAATTGTCTGTGGCGAGTCGACTGCTTTTATAAAAGTAAATGGAGTATTCACTCATTATAACTTCGGGCAAAACTTTGCGCACTTCCAACTAATGCTGACAAATTTCTGTAAATAATTTTGGTCAATTTTTAATTGCTATTTGCAGATATTCTTCCGTCAGAGAAAGAATATGCAAACTTTTCAATAATTTTTTTTCCCAAAGATAGAACAGTAAACACTTCATTAACTTGCATTCCAAACAAAAGCATCTGGAGGATTATTCATTGATGATAAAATGACATATGTTCTGATTATGAAAGTATCAAAAACCAGGGACGCAATTTTTAGGATATATTGCTTGATCAAAGATTTTTTTTTAACTAATTTTTGAAGATTTCTACAATGATGAAATGTTTCATTTTGATCAGTTTTACCACCTGTTTTATTATAAAGACTCACCTTTCAAACCATCATGTATATGTTGAGTTAGGTATTCTTACCTTTGAGTATTCAACAATTCAGCCAATACTCAATGCTTTTACTCAAATAGTTCTAATATCTAAATTGCATGATCATTAAACGTAAGCAAAGGGGTTTTGTCTGAAAATGGCGAATTTGTACCACGTGATTCAGATGACCAATCACCACTACCACAATTATTAATTGTTGTCACTTTAATAAAGTCACTGCACTCCCAATGGACTGTAACTTGTGATTTTCTGTGTGTTGTTTTGCAAAATTGCCAGTGCATTATTGCATCAGATCAATGAATCTTTATCATTTTCAGGAAAATATTGGATCAGTACATCATTTTGTAAAACTGTTATCTCCATTGACTTTCGACAAGAAATGCATTAAGTTTCATATTGAATTTGAGGCGCCATACTTGAAAAGTGAGAAGCGTAATTTATGTCCAGTTGAAAGGCTTTCTCTTGAAGACTGTAAGAGTGAGACTTGAAGTGGGTTGGTAGAAAACTAGTACTCCTAAATATCTGTGTTAGAGCTCCAACCTATTAATCTCTTCTTTCTTTTTGTTATGTATAGATAATTGCTAAGTAACATTATTGTTGCGATTTTCGTTTGGAAATGTTAATTAACATAATGTCACATTTAAATTTGAACAAATCTGTTGAATATTAATTGAGTGATACATTGAAATTATACTAAGAACATGGACATTTTTGTTTTGTTTTATTTTTCATTCCCTCACTCATATTGTGTTAATTCAATAGGAAATGTTCTTGAGCAAAATTTAAAAAAATTGAATCAGAGGTGGGGATTTATATCTTCGTTTGCAATGTATTCACTTAAATTTATCAGGATTTAATTTGTAGGAGCAGCAACGAAGGTACAAACTGCCTAAAGGATATTTTCATATGTTACTCAGAAATTTTGTGCCTTGTTATCTTAAGTTTTCGTTGCTCACTGATTTTTCGGGATTTTTAATAAGATTTCAGTCTGAATTCAGGGAAAAAGGCTACTGGCCTGGTCACACCTTGAAACTATCTGCTCCAAATATCCATCATGTAATGAACTAACATTAATAATTGTCATGGATAAATTGATGATTTTCATTATACTGATTTCCACCAGTTTGTATCGAATTCAATGTCAGAACACAAAATAGGAATTAATGTGCTTCCGAAGTCCTTGATGTATCGGCTGGATTTCGAAATCTAAACATCCTATTTTTTTTTTTTTGTATTCCATCCTGGTGCATTTCGAAAATTTTCCAAGAAAAAAAAATTGAAGGAGAATCTACTAAGCAAGTGTACTTTTAAATAATTGTGAATGTTTATTAACTAAATAACATCTATATATGACGTAAAATGTGAAAACCGCTATATGTTAAATTCGTAATATTGTAAATAGATCAGCCAAATGTGATTTTTTCGTTTATTGAACATATTGTTTCAAATTTGGATATTTTCTTAGATGTTAATTTTGGCATTTAGAGAGAGACTATTTTAGTTTTATTTTGATGGGTGTCTGAAGGAATCATTTTTGAAATTTCGCTAAATGCTGATAATCATTGCTCAACTAGCATAACGACGGGAAAACTAAGTTAAATTAAATTATAGCAAAGAAGAATAATAATTTGAAACAATAATATAAATTATATACATGCATCCTCACATAATGTAATCGAAACAACTCATTGAAATTATCCCATTTCCTGTATGAAAATAACTTCAACCCGCTAAGTAGTGATTTTAAAGTTAGATTTTTGATTAAGCTTGCTTAAAATGAATGGAACTGTAATAAATGTAAGAATATTTTCAAGAATGATTTCTTCGCTTTTGAATTAGTAAGGTTTTGTGATCACTAGAACTTTCAATCATGAGAACCGATACGAGATGGAATTTTAGTATGTTTTGTATAGAGAAACTTATAGACCCCCTCGTCTATATTTCATTATTAGAGTTATATATGAATATTTGTGAAGAAAAATACGTATACTACTGAGTTCATTAGAGAACTATTTTAAAGATGGATACAGCAACGTTTTTCCTTTGTTTTCGAGCCTGCAACAATACTTATGTTTGAATTGAGCACATCAAGTACTAATTTAGAGAGTGACCTGTGTAAACCAAGAGATTTTTTTTTAAGATTGATAAACAGGTGATTTTTAAGAAGTCTTTCTTGTTGTACTTGCTGATTAGGTTTCTTGCTCACTTTATGATAACGAGAACGTAGCTAATATTTGTACCACAATGCAACAAAGAAAATTGTTCTCCATTTTTCAAACTTGTAAAATATGTAGAATAAAAAGTCCTTTTTAAAATGAAATATAGCAATAGTTTTTATTCACAAAACATCAACAATAGCAATAGATTTTAGAATTCGATATAAAATTCGATTCACGATCGAAGCTTTAAAATATACATACCTAAAATTCAATAAGAAAATATAATATTTATTGAAGAAGCATATTCCATAGATGAAAATCAAAGGATTCACAGTTCTATAGTAGATCGATTTGCCAAGGTAAGTACTGATGGCTGTGAACTATTTGTCCTCCTTATATAGATATGGTTATTGTCTTACTTTACCATCTTGTTCTCTAAATCTTTTATTAGTGTATCGATTTCTTCCATGGAAAATATTTTTTTCTTTACCGATTTCGTAGTTTTTTCTGTAGTCTTGTCCTGTAAACGATAATATGTTTAGTTATTTTCCTAAAAAGAGAACAGGCATATCCTTCAATGGTAAGGAACAATCTTGGAAGTCTCAAGTGAAAAATAATATAGGTAAGTTATATTCAACAGCATCACCATGGGCAGGCGACAAAAATCTATCAAACGTACAGTAAGTATACAGGGTGTGTCTTTGACCCCTACAAATAAGGTTTGTTCGTAGAGTGGTTCACTACGGTTGTGAACAGTGAACTCTGTACAGAGCAAGTGCAATTCCATTTTAGGGTGAGGAAAATCTGTCTGCGCTTGCTCTGTACAGGGTGGGCAAATTTGGTGATACCTGAACTGCAACTTTCAAACCCAACGAGATAGAGGAAAATGAATGTGCCATTCATGTCGTCCTTTTTTCGAGAAACTAATAATGCCATCAACTGCATTCCTCTATATTCTTTTTGAGTTAAAGGCCAAAATTTAAATTTGGACGATTTGTCTTTGGTCATTATCTACGTTTCTGTTTGTGCTAGGATGGTGAAATAAAAACATTGTACAGACACTTTTTTGATAGCAACCCAGTGGCGTTCTTTGATTTTTTCCTACAGGTTTATTTGCTGAGCTATAACATAAAGTTGTGTTTTTTCTTATGAAAACGGTAGTATAAAATAACTTAGAAAGAATCGCCATTTTTTTCCCGTTTCTGAAATATATCATACATCGCCCTCAGTCTTTCTAAAGTCATTTGAAACTATACTGTTTTCATAAAAAAAAACACATACCTGTTGACATATTTCTGAGCTCTTTTTCAGTGAAACAAAAAAGGGTGAAAACCGTATCCTCCTACAATTCTTCGTTTTTGAGTTATTAGCAAAAAATGGGATTTTGACGATTTCGAAAAGTTCTCATAACTTTTTTGTCTTTGAAGTTACAGATCTGAAAAATGAACCTTCTACCTACAGGCACTTTTTTACGTAGAATCCACTGACGAGCTCGAAATATTTTTTGGTTTAGAATGATTAGGCGAACTTTTGTTTTTTATAATGCAAACTTTTATTGAATTCGTTATTTTTGCATTGGAAATTGTCGGTAGATTTTACGTATAGAAGTGCCTAAGAAAGATCAAGTTTCAGATCTGGAAAATATTATTTCTTGCTAATTACTCAAAAACGAAGAATCGTAGGAGGTTTTCACCATTCTCCGTTTCTCTGAAAATCCGTTCTCTTCTAGCTCTCATAGTTCTCGAGATCTCAGTAGACAACGAATTTTGCCCACCCTGTACAGTTCACAACCGTTGTGAACCACTCTACGGACAAGCCTATATTCAAGCAGTAGATTCTTGATGTCAAAAAACACTTCTCTTCACCATTTTTTCGGAATCGGCTCGGTTTGAAAGATATAGGCTTTTGAAAAACCATTAAAAAATGTTATTTTAAGTAATAATCAAATTAATTCAGATGCATAACATCCGCAGATAATGAAATCAACGAATGCTACGATCTAAATCGAACTAACAAACTACCATCGCTCGAAGTATTACCAGAAATTTCATTTCGTCGACAAAAAGTAGATGCTGACCATGGTTTCGGTCTTATTTGACCTCGTCAGAGCAACAAAACTCATTCGTCAACGAAACGCTATGAATTGCCGATGTATAAATACATCGTACCGACATCTGACAGAGAAACGGGAACCAACCCAATTCAATTTCCTAACTCTCAGAGCGAATATAGCAGTATGCATCCATATGCTTCAATCCCATATTGCAGATATCGTATATTACGATAATTAAGCAAGGGAAAAAGCGCGGAAAGGTTCGGATCATGACAGTAACCGATCTGTCGCGTACATGGAAACTAAGAAATGGATCACGCCTTCGATAATAATTATGATTATTATTTACCTGCCTTACTATGAAGGCGTGATCCATTTCTTAGTTATTTTAAGTATCTCACAAACGGTTTTATCGAATGAAATGAATTTCGGAGTGTAGTTTTTCATTCATTTGATGAATCTTTTTCGAAGAAAAGATATCACCCACGTCTTCCAGTTTTCTCATTATGATCATTAAGTAACATAAAAATACCCAACACTTGAAACTAAGTTGGACTTTGTCTAATGAATATAAAACCGTTAGGTAAAACAAAAGTATTCTTCATATTTTCTCGTATAATGCGCCGTTTTCGAGTAATTTGATATTCAATAATTTGAAAGTACCTGTGAAATTTGAAAAATTAGGTACTTTGGCTCAATACATGTTCAAAAGATCCACAGGTGTGTAGTGTCACAGATTTAGCTAGTTAATCTGAAAGTAATTTTGTTTTTCCAGGGGTGGCACACCTCATTATGAAAACTTTAAATGGCTGTATCTTTTTATCAGGGCCGAATCGGAAAAAAAGGTACTGAAAAAAGTGTTTCTTTGGACCTCGAGAATTTATTGTAAAAATATTCATGAAGACGTTCATAATTTTGTGCTGAAATTTTGCATGTTGGGGTTATCGACAACGAACTTTCTCAATTAAATATCATCAGTCCTTTGCAACTTCCGGTTATACCGGGAAAAGATAACTATTTTCTTATTCCAAATAGTTATAGTATATGTTTTCATCGTTTGCGCTAGCTGATTTGATGACAAAACTTACCCAAAATTGAATGTATTCAGGCGAAATCGACTCAAGTTTCAGCATCCGCTCTTCTAATAATTGCAATCGAGCAAAAATATTCGAAGGTGCCTGAGATGTCAGGGTTAGTTGACTTTCCAAATTCTGGATTCTTTCTTCTACTCCGTTTGGTGGCATGTACTTGGTCAGGTAATCCGAATTGATCTGGTCCCTTTGATAATAAGAATTCAAAACACGGTCAACTGAAAAATTCAATAAATACATATTTCATATCAAACTAGTACAGGGGGTGTCCCAAAATCGATCCTCACTCGAGAACTAAAACACTCAAAGAAAAAATCTTCAAGGATCCCCGATTTCTTTTTTGGAATTAATTAGATATCAGGAAGCAAATCATAGATATCTTGATTAGTTCTCGAGACTTACAAGGCGTTTCTAATTATTACTGTTTCAAATATTTCGCTATATCTTGATCGATGTTCATTTTTTGCATTAATGTTTGTATTTTATGTGATACTTGTTCTCTGTTGTGCAGAGATATAGAGGAGTCGGTGTTTTTTGAATGGGAAACCCCATATTTTGCAAGGTAATTTTTCAGTCATAGATTTGTTTCAAAGATATTTAATTTTTCGACTTCATTCTTGACATGGGAATATTTATACAGGGTGAGTCTTTGACTTGTACAAATATTTCAACAGTAGATTCTTGAGGTCCAAAGAAACACTTTTTTCCTTCATCATTTTTTTTTCGAATAGGATCGTTTCAAAAGATACAGGCTGTTGAAAAACCATGCAAAAATGTTATTTCTAGTTCAATCTCACGAACGGTTTCATCGAATGAAATTAATTTTCGAGTGGACTTTTTCATTTATTTGATGAATATTTTTCGAACACAGGATATCAGCCACGTCTTCCAGTTTTCTCATTATGACCATTACGTACCATAAAAATACCAAAAATTCAAAGAAACCAACTCTTAAAACCAAGTTGGACGCTATCAAATGAATATTTGAACGTTTTGTATAATGCGCCGTTTACGAGTATTTTGATGTTCAATAATTAAAAAGTATCTGTGAAATTTGAAAAATTGGGTAATTTGGCTGAATACAACTCTGTTCAAAAGTTCCACAGATGTGTAGTGTGGCAGATTTAGCTAGTTAATCTGGTAATGGTACAGCTCATTATGAAAACTTAACATTTTAAAAATAGTATAGGAAAAAGTGTTTCTTTTGATCTCAATATTTGTCAAAGACTCACCCTGTATATAAATCTTATAGATTCCACTTAGTGCTCTCTCGAGTTAGTTCAATGTTGCGTTTCTATTGAAGTTTCGATTCAATTTGTGTGTATTCTTTATTAAATTAAAACTTGCATGATAATTTCTTCTTCTTAAATGATATAATCTTCATTGAGAAAGAATACACAATAGACACAAAATGAATTGAATCTCTGAATAAATGAAAAATATTTATATACATATAAGGGGTCAAGAATGAAGTCGAAAAACGAAATATCTCCGAAATAGGTGACATTTTTTGAAAAATCATCAACAGGATGCTTTTCTACAAATCTGCGACTAAAACACTGCGTTGAAAAATATAGGATATCACATTTTAAAAACACCGACCCTCCTCTATATCTCTGAAATGGTTATTCATTTCTATGATCCGTTACGAGTATAACATAAAAAATAATAATTACTGAAAATATGTTTAGGAATTTTTCGAATACCTCGAGCATAAACTAAGATATAACGGAATATTTGAAACAGACATTTTTCAGTAATGCTCTGTAACTCGAGAAGGAATCAAGATATCCATGATTTGCTTTCTGATATCTAATTATTTCGAAAAAAGAGATCGGGATTCTTTGAAGATTTTTTCTCTCAGATGTAATCAGTAAGCATCGAATTTGAGACACCCTGTTCAAGTTTTACCAGACACAATAACTAAATTTAATCCTTTCTCGAATCTTTCTTATTATTGTCCATTCAAAAATTATTAACATCGGAGTAGACCTTGAGAGTCTACCAGATGTAGCTGAATAACCGGTCACGAAATATCAATAATTTCTGTAGTGTTAATCAAATAATTTAGATATACAGGGTGTTTTCAAAGGTGAGGCTTCTTTGAGGCAGAAGGTAAGAAGTCATCAAAAAAAAGTCATTTCACCAAAAATTTTTATATAAAATATTCGAGATGGCTGAGCTACAACCCCTAGAATTCCGACAAAATTTCATTAAATTTCAAGTACGGGACTGTGGAAGGTGACTCCGGCATCGCAAAAACGAAACAAAACATAAACATATGGCTGGACAATTAATGGTTCAGTACATCCGAGTCTATCTGATTAGTTGCATCAGGTCAGTTGTATCGTGCGATTTAGGGTGAAAAAAAAAACTGTAGAAAATTGAGAAAGTTTAAAGTGGTTATGTTGACAAGTGCTATTATTTCGCCCCATTTTCAGGACGATTG
Source organism: Coccinella septempunctata (assembly GCF_907165205.1). NCBI lineage: Eukaryota > Metazoa > Arthropoda > Insecta > Coleoptera > Coccinellidae > Coccinella > Coccinella septempunctata. Next base: position 1,838,822 of record NC_058190.1, on the reverse strand, counting down.
TTGGAGGGATCGAACAAGAAGAAGATTATGAAGACCATTCTGAATATGTGAATAATTTAGATGAATTTTATTGGTGGGATTATGAACCAATCTATTTTTTTACACTTGGTCCTAAGTATTTTTCTGTCAGTTGGTATGGTATAGAAATGAGCCATTTCATAAAATCGTTTAAGTTACTGAATGATGGGAAAAATTCGGCAATCCTAAGTTTCCATTTTCATTACCACATAAAAATCGAAAGAGCCAATATCCTAAACGGAACCATGATATGGTTGAGTCAGTCATCACTAGATTCCCATTGCTTTGAGATAGTTCAGGTTACAAATGATCTAGGGTAGTATATTTGGATCTATATATTTCAGTAATCATTTTCAATTTTGTCCTTGTGAAAGTTTTGTATAGATGATTTTCGGCGAAACGCTTTATTTGTTCTACCTTCTGTTGAAAATACACCCTTTATGGCATCTATAGATGAGCTTTCAAAATTAATACAATCAGTTTGTAAGCTTATACAGGGTGATTCAAATCGCGACGATCTATTAGACGTTTATGGAGATCTAATCATAATTTTGTGTTGAAAATTTGCATGTTGGAGTTTTAGACAATGGACTTTCTCCCTAGAGAATTTTCTGACAGCAAACAGTGTTATAATATTGCATAATCAAAAAATTCAAAATGGTTAATTTTTTTCAGAAAACTATTACGCTTGAGCTCTTGCCCATATTTTTGAAACGATGAGAAGACATCCTGAGGGTGAGGGTACCATTTGAAATGAGAAAGTAGTAGGCTGTTTCCGGGAAAACAGGAAATTGCAGACGTCGGAAAATATTTCAGGAAGAAAGTTCATTGTCAAACACCCATCAAACAATTTCCAGCACAAAATTATGATTAATTTTTCATAAACGTCCAATAGTCCCTCGCTATGAACCATAGACATATAGACATGGACTGTGCCTTCCCTTTCTATCTATGCATGAAATACGGTCAAAAAAATTGGCAGAGAGTAACTGAACATCGGGCATGCAGTTGTCTTTTTTTAGAATTTTGATTGGTCTACACTCACCTCTCTGTGAACAAAAAAGGGACAGGTAAATGCCCGACGATCATTTCTCTCTTTCGATAAAATAGTCAATTTCATGTTGACATTGCTCAGTCCATGCCTCTATGTCTACGCTATGAACACACGCCTTCATAACTATACAAGATGTACACTGCGCAAAAAAATTAACGCACATTATGGAAATCTCAAATTTATTCTACAACTGAAGGTGTTCTCAATGATAATTATTTTTATCAGAATTATGCATGCATATGTTATCCACTTTCAACGGTTTTCTTCAATACAGATGTTTTTTCCCAGCAGGAATAAAAAAAGATGATATTATCAGATTTTGAATGTATTGGCTCCATTCTAAAATCAGTTGTTCTCGATCAATTCTAGTGATCAATAGTTTTTCTTTCTTTTGATTTTCTACACTCGATCGCTATGCAACGCGAAACACGCAATTTGACCGAAGAGGAATGTGCCCAAGCGGTAGTTTTGCGAGAAGAAGGGTGGACATACACAAGAATAAGAATTGCAGAAAGGTTTGGAGTTTCCCATACAAGTGTGTCCAGAATGTTGCAGCGGTTCAGGGAGACAGGTATGAATGTCCGAAGACCAGGACAGGGTAGACCACTGGTAACAACTGCCATTCAAGAACGTAACTTGAGAGTTTCTTCGTTGAGACAACGGTTTGCAACCGCTCGCCTCCTTCAAATTCAGCTTGAGCAAACTCATGAGGTGCAAATTAGCACTCAGACAATAAGAAATCGCCTCAGAGAATATGATTTAAGGCCTCGTGTCGCGGCAAGAGGCCCAGCTCTTACCCCAGCCCATCGAAGAGGCCGATTAGGAAAGAGTTCTCTTCACAGATGAGTCTAGATTCTGCCTCTACCATTGTGATCGACGTTCCCTTGTATACGGACGTCCACATGAAAGATATGCTCAGTGCAATTTCCTGAATACTACTGGTTTCGGGGGAGGATCGATTATGGTATGGGGTGGAATATCTTTGACTGCTCGCACAGACTTAGTGGTCGTTGATAATGGAGCTATGAATGCTGATAAGTATATAAGGAACATTCTTGAAGAGCATGTATTTCCATTTGCCCCATACATTGGTGAAAATTTCATTTTTATGGACGATAATGCCAGACCCTATCCTGCGCGCATCGTTCAGGAGTACCATGAAGAGGTTGAAGTCTCTCGAATGGAATGGCCAGCAAGAAGTCCAGATCCCAATCCGATTGAGCAGGTTTGGGACAACCTCAATAGAAGGCTGAGAAGTTCAGAAAATCATCCAGCTACTCTTAATGACTTAGGAATCCAACTCGGAGAAATCTGGGAAGGATTAGATCAGAACATTTTAAGATCAATCATTTTGAGTATGAACCGTCGTTGCCGAGCTGTAATTAACGCAAGGGGTGGAAATACCAAGTATTAAATCACTTATCAGCATTTCAGTATTTTGAAAATTGTTCATTTCTCTTCTTTCACATAAGATTCGGTGTAATCCTGAATTTTTCTTCCATTTAATGTGTATTGTTTCGTTCAAAACCTTCCCGAGAGAACATAAAAAATAAGTTATAAAGTCAATGTAGAGTTAACTTTCATTAAAATTGAAATTTTCAAAATGTGCGTTAATTTTTTTGCGCAATGTAGTCTATAACATGTCCGATCAATCTTACCTTGGAGATGTCCTTTGGCGTCTTTTCTCTTCTTCAATTTGGCATCTATCCTGGCGCAAATGAATTCCGAGTTCCTATCCCCGCTGCAGAATTCCGAGATGTTATTGATGTTTATCTCGTTCCTTTTACGCTCCATCAAGGTTCGGATCCTCCTGTTGATTTCTTCGTTCGGCGCCTTTATCTGGAGCAAGTGGGGCGCAACGTAGGGCACGTCGATCTCCTGTGCGATCTCCAATTTTGTCTTTTTCGGCTTTACTTCGGCAACGGATGGAGCTGCATGATAGGAATTTATTTATTTATTTATTTATTATAATCTAAAACTGTAAATCAAACAGAGTTTGGCAATACGGAGTACAATTAATACTTAATTTATTTGATTTTGCATAATATATTTTTTAGCCCTTTTTTAAACTTATGGTAGTCTTCTTCTTTATTCAAGTAATTGGGTAACTCATTATATGACTTTATTGCAGAATATGTTGGAAGTTTTGACCCTCTTGTTGTCTTGAAAATGAAATCAGTGTACAGATTATTGGCGTTTCTTGTACCGTATTTGTGTTCGTCAGAATGCTTCTTAAGATTCACCATTGATCTTAACTGACCCGTATTTATCTTATAGATCAACTTACGCTGTTCTTGTTTCACACTCTTAGAGAGCGGCAGCAATAGGAACTTTTTATACAAGTAGCTGGTGCTGGTCTCTTATGGAAGATTATGTATGTTGCCCTATTTTGAAGTCTTTGAGGTCTGCTTAGATTTAATTCTGTCGTATTTCCCCAAATTGATGCCAGATATGTGAAGATGGACTATGCAGGGTGGGCAAATTTGGATGTTTTAGCACTAGAGCTTTCAAACCAGTGGAGATAGACAAAATCTGATACCCCATTCTCGTTCTCTTTTTCTGAGAAACTAACAGGAGTAGGAGTAATTTTTGGCCACCTCCTTTTGTTTTCGAGTTATTAGCGAAAATTGGAAAAATGGCGATTTCGAAATAAATTTATATCTCCGCTAATACTGATGATAGAGCTCTGAAATGAAAACATTATACAGGCACTTTTTTAAGTAGAATCCAGTGGCGTGCTTGCCTTTTTAGCAGAATTTTCAATTACGAAGCTATAACCCAAAGTTATGTTTTTTAAATGGGAACACTAGATTTCTATGCAATTTTTTTAAAACTTAATTTTCACTGATTTCAAAAATATATAACATTCTCATCAAATGTAGAAACCATAGAAATATTGAGAAAATAAGTTTTGACCATTTTCTATTATTTATATTGATAGAAACCATATGATGTTATATATATTTGGAACATAGACATAGAGACATGGACTGAGCAATGCCAGCATGAAATTGGCTATTTATTAGAAAGAGAGAAAAGCTCGTCGGGACATACCTTTCTCTTTTTTGTTCACATAGAGGTGAGTGTAGACCAATCAAAATTCTAGAAAAAGACAACTGCATTCCCGACGTGTTTTTCTCTCTGTCACTTTTTTTGACCGTATTTCATGCATAGATATAAAGGGAAGGCACAGTCCATGTCTCTATGTCTATGATTTGGAATCAGTAAAAATTAAGCTTTCAAAAAATTGCACAGAAATCTAGTGTTCCTATTTAAAAAAAACATAACTTTTCATAGCTTCGTAATTAAAAATCCTGCTAAAAAGGCAAGCACGCCACTGGATTCTACTTAAAAAAGTGTCTGTATAATGTTTCAATTTCAGAGCTCTATCATCAGTATTAGCGGAGATATAAATTTATTTCGATATCGCCATTTTTCCAATTTTCGCTTATAACTCGAAAACAAGAGAAGGTAGCCAAAAATGACTACTACTCTTGTTAGTTTCTCAGAAAAAGAGAACGAGAATGGGGTGTCACATTTTGTCTACCTCCTCTGGTTTGAAAGCTGTAGTGCTAAAACATCGAAATTTGCCCACCCTGTACACATGCGTTGTAAAAGATCAATTTGCAGTTTTGTGACATATTTACGGACTGGCATGCTTTGCGCTGCGCTTATCAGACCTGAGAGCTTCTCAACTATTTCATCAGAATTTGAGAAAGGATCATCATAAACATTTTCTGTATACATGTTTCTTAGGGTTAGGCAAGTAATCGATCTAAATTTGAGAAAAATTCAAGTGTAGGAAAAAGGGAGGAATTTATAATATAATGGACCTCCAAGCAGTCAGAAATACGTCAGGGAATACTCTTAATAAGATTATCAATTTCCTCCTGAGGTGCCCCAGGCAATTTTTATTCCATATCCACACTTAACTATTTTTTAACCTAGTGCATAATCATTTCCTTATTATTCTGATACCCTCTCGCAAAAAAATCTAAAAATAATTATAAAAAGAACGGTCCGTACATGACTAATACAGTAAATAATAAACTTCAGGCTTGTAATTACAACAATATGGGATATAAAGCTTAAAAGTGTATCATTTACTGAATCAAATATAGTATAGGTACGTAAACAGTGCATCATTTTACTTTTAGTGCTAGTTTTTTTTTACAGCAATGAATGAATGAATTTTACTTTTATCATAAAAAATAGTTGTGAAATTATCATGCTCATTTTCTAGCTTGCGTTCAGATATGTGTTCAGATATTCAAATTTTGAAATGTTAATTTACGCATACAAGGTGTTTGAAAGTTAGCCAATGATAATAGTCCCAATATAGTCATGTGCTCGCGTTTTTCAATAAGATTGAGATCCAGCAATTGGGAGAATAAGAAATAGGTGGAAAAGAAGTATTTGAGGAAAAAAATAATTTTGTAATTTTTGTGCAACCAAATTTTTCTAAACATCTAAATAATTTGGCTCAATCTAACACGTGAAAAAGTTGTATGCATTTTAGTCCAAAGTATAAGACATTTTTCTACTCTTTTCTAATTTTTATGAAATGAAATCGCAAAATATTGATTAGACTCTGAATATAATTATACAGGGTGAGTCTTTAACTTGTGCAAATATTTTAACAGTAGATTCTTGGGATCAAAAGCAACACTTTCTTTTCAAATCTACTAAAGGTAACAGGTTGTTGAAAAACTATAAAAAAAGTATCAAAAATTCAAAGAACGCTATCTAATGAATATTTTGACGTTTTGCAAAATGAAAGTATTGCTCATATTTCCCCTATAATATTAATTAAGAAGTATCTGTGAAACTCAAAAAATTGGGTATTTTGGCTGAATACAACTATGTTTAAAAGATCTACAGATATGAAGTGTCACAGATTAAGGTAGCTATTCTGAAGGTAATTTTGTTTTTCCAGAGGTGGCACAGCTCATTATGAATACTTAAAATGGCTATATCTCTTTGTCAGGGCCGAATCGGAAAAACAATTATAGGAAAAAAGTGTTTCTTTTGACCTCAAGAATCTACTGTTAAAATATTTGTGCGAGTCTGTATAGACACCTGGGGTAAGATTTTTTCATTATGTTAATCGCAAATCAACATTACAAAAATATGTAGGGTGGTTCATAAGTTATGAATAACTGAAAAAATGAGGAAAATCAATAACTGATAGATCTATAAATGTGGCTTATTTAGAATAAGCACCTCAGTTTTCTCCATCTAAATCTGATTGTATGCGCATTTCCCAATGAATCACCCTTAATTTGCATAACAGATTAAGAAAATTTAATAATGATACCCAAGAATTACTCAACCTGAAATTATTTTCGAATGTACAAGTTGCCTGACAAAAGCATAGTAGATGGTGATTTTTTTATTCCCAGGTACATTTTGCATGTTTCTGTATACTTCTCACAATTTTTCATTCAGCAGTTTTCAAAATATTGATGATTGTGTTAAAAAATCTAAGCTCTAGCAGGAGTTTTAACCTCTCTTATAGCGGTTAATGATAGATAGTAACCGAATACGGGTTGATGGCCACCATGCTTTCCATTCCAGACTTGACACCTTTAGATTTTTTCGGCTGGAGGCATTTAAAGTCAGTTGTGTAAAAGATTTGAAAGTAACAATTCAGCATCCAAGTTGAATTTTTAAAATCTTTTATAATAATGTTTTCAATTCTTGCTATTCTCTTTTTTAATTTTTCCGAAAAAAGTTAAAGGCAATCGAAATACTTTTAAAACAAGGTGTCACTCAACCCCTTTTCCCAATTGAGATTTCAGGGGTTTCTGACAACATGCTCATAAGGTTGATACATATTAATTGGAACTAACTGTATAAAATGTCCCCCTACAAACCAAATATTACCTCTTTTTGCATTTTTTCGTATTTTACATGGGGCCGAGATATTAAAGGTGGTACCTTTTCTGATTGACATACTGTATGACAAAAATCATTCTATGAAGTTTCAAAAGCAGTCAATTTTTAGAGGAAACATTGTCAGAAGTACGATTTTTTTTTTCCAATCCCTTATTTTTGAGCCTGATGATTTGATTGGAGCCAAGAACTAGAAGAGTTTTTGTCGGATGATAATTGAGTTTTATAGCACATATACTTAGTGGATGCTGAGAGAGATTCCAGAAGTCATCAGAAGAAACTATAGAAGTTACAAAGTTTGGCTAACTTCATGCTATACCACGAACATGACTGTAACATTTGACAGGGCATTTTTTCTCGATCCTAACAGCTTTTCACATTTTTTTCAAGGAAGCAAAACAAGATTGCATGAGGGTCATAGATTGCATATTTTGAAGATTTACATTTAATTGTTGTTTTGTATTAGACTATACCAAATTAATTTTTTTTACTAACATTTGCTGAAAAAGTGTACCTATCAAATAGGTTAATCCACTAATAAAAAAAATAACTACTGCTGTGGTTGACCCAACGATTAACTAGTATTAATTAGAAACTAAAGAGAAACTTACAATTTCTATATCTAAGCTGGCTTTTATTCAATACAAAAATAATTTGCTATAAACAATATTCCATCAAAAATACTACTTGTTTGAATTCATGTAACTACTAGACCACATACATTCTTTATTTTCCTTCCATTCAGGTGTCTCCCCTTGGTATATCTCCTTCTTCCAAATCGGGACAGATTTTTTCAGGTTATCTATACACCATTCCGTTGCTTTCATTGCTTCTACTCTATGGGGGGAAGATATAGCAATAACAACACTGGCTTCCTTAACTGGTACATTTCCCAATCTACAATTGGTTGAGATCAATAGAAAAAATTCTGAAGAATGACTTCAAAATGTAAATCTTCCCTTTCAATTTTCAACCAATATACCAAAATCATAAATTCTATCAGTATTAATTATGCTGTCAATTATAAAGAAAGCTTGTTTCGAAATATGCGTTTAACACCTACCTATGATAAATTGCAATTTTTTCCACTGTTTCCCATTGTTTTCTTATTTCAACACATAACTCTTCCATGGCTTTCACAGCCATACTTTCGTACGCCTCATATTCTAAAGATAAAACTACCTTTCCTTCGAAATTATCCCTAGTAGTTCCAACGAAAAACGATGAGGCACCACAGGTAGGCGATGATACTAAATCTAATATTGCATCTAATGATAATCTATCTTGTGTTAACTTAAGGAAATTCATTTTCATATATTTCAACCTCCACTTAGAGGGGGAATAATAGCGATTTCGTCACCTCTTTTCAAACAATATGAATCCTCTGGATTACCAAATTGTTTGTTCACTGCAAGTATCACGTTATTTTTTATTTCTTGAAGGCAGTATTTTTCTGCAATAAGATTCAACAAAGAATGATATGTTATGGGTGTTTCGACTGCTAAAGAATCATTTGTTTTTCCAACAATTTCTCTGGCTTTTGCAAAAAATAAAATATTTACTTCAACATTCATATTCGCTCACAGTTTGACATTTTCGTAATAAATAACCTCAAAATTTTTAACCTTTCTTGACATGGTTCCTTGCATTAGAGCTACCGAGCTATTATACGTTGTGCCTACTCTTAAATTGTCAAAACTTTGTGTTAGTACTTGATTACTTATTTCAGGTATTCCTGGGAAGTGAATGGAATGATACTACTAAAAATAAAACTATAAAACTAGATTGTTGTTGCAAAGATTAGAAGTCGTTCAAATGTACGACGAAGTTTCATCTTCTTTTCAATGGATGGACTCCAAAAAATGATTAATTTAAATACGTGTGACTTCTGTCATTCGTGTCATCTCTGGTGACGTGTATGAAATAATTCAAACAAGTTTAAAAATGATTTGAGTTCAATTTCTTCTTACAAAGTTACATTAAATATTTATTGAAATATTATTAAGTGCTATATATTAATAGTATACCAGCGTAAGTAAATCAATTTATTACTATACGTGCATTTCCGATATAAGGATTTATGCCTTTTAGATGGCCACATATGAGGAGTATATCCAACAAAATGAAGATAGAGACGGAATTCGATTCACATGGAATGTTTGGCCCTCCAGTAGAATTGAAGCAACTCGTCTAGTCGTTCCGTTGGGATGTTTATATCAGCCAATAAAAGAGAGGCCCGATTTGCCTCCTATCCAGTATGATCCTGTATTATGTACAAGAAATAATTGTCGAGCCATACTGAATCCACTGTGTCAAGTAGATTATCGAGCAAAGTTATGGGTGTGCAACTTTTGCTTCCAAAGGAATCCAGTAAGACGGCTGAATATCTTCAAGGGAATATGAATTTTATAATTGACATTTGCAGTTCCCACCACAATATGCAGCAATATCGGAACAGCAACAACCAGCTGAATTGATGCCAATGTTCTCGACCATTGAATATACAATTAGCAGAGCTCAATGTTTACCACCAATTTATCTCCTAGTAGTTGATACATGTATGGATGAAGAAGAACTGAGTGCTCTGAAAGATTCCTTACAGATGTCGCTCAGTTTAATACCTCAAAATGCCTTGATTGGTCTCATAACATTCGGGAAAATGGTTCAAGTACATGAATTAGGTATGCTTTACTTATTTTGTTGAATATTTCTTTCTCCTATATGGCCGAACTCTATTTTAGGATGAGTGAGGTTATGTTCGTAATTATGTTCAATGTTGTTTTCAACGATTCCAGGCACGGAAGGATGTAGCAAATCTTACGTATTCAGGGGAACGAAGGATTTGTCAGCCAAGCAGATACAGGATATGTTGGGCATTGGAAGGGTTGCTATGGCGCCCCAGGCTCAGATGCAACAACCAGGCGTGCGAGGCACGCCGCAAATGCTTCAGCATCAACAGCCCGTACCGCCTGCCAGTAGATTCCTACAGCCGGTATCGAATTGCGACATGAATCTTACAGACTTGATCGGTAAGTTCAGAGTTGATTTTGTCCCACTGTTCTCTTCGTGAATGCTTTATTTAGGGCCGTTATATTCATCCTCTCTATGAAGAGTTCTTTAACTTTCATTTGTAATATTTAATTATCACCTGTGATTAGGAATAAAATGACGTCAGAAGTACAACATCGTTGCCAGACTGTCTAAATAATCTTAGCTTTTACAGCTGATATTGGTCATAACGAAGTTTTGTGTGATATTCAGATGATTCATTCAGAATCTAACGAAATAAATTTTCTATCAAGATTTATTTCTGTTTTACGAGTGTAAGTGGCCGAATAGAACCCAGAGGTAAGACGACACTCCGTTTTTTTATATTCACTGTTGGAACTTTAGGTCCCATCTTCAGCACTCCTAAGCCACAGTCTGAGTTCCACCCCTAATGTCATTAAAGTACCCTGCTGGTGTGGATACCCGGGGGGTACCGAAGGCACTTTGGGGTGGCTCTCCCTTCCCTCACTTTTCCCTTCTTCTCTTTCCAGTCCATCCCTACTGTCATTAAAGTACACTGCTGGTGTGGATACCCGGGGGGTACCGAAGGCACTTTGGGGTGGCTCACCCTTCCCTCATTTTCCTTTTTTATCTCGTTCCCGTGTTCACCCCTACGGTTAGGGAAGCACTCTGCTGGTGTGGATACCCGGGGAGTGCCGAACGCGCCTAAGGGTGAGCCGATATCTGTCCGTTAAGTGTGCGTCTTAGGTTCTGGCTGGCGAACACGTCCGTTAACCCCCGTATAACTTTTGAGATCGGATCCTGCTTCAATCCGTCCGTTTTGCCCTGTAAATTCACTGATCTCGAGTCTTTCACTGTACGAATTTTATAATAGTGCCATTTGTGTTTCCTTGTACGAGTCGACAAATATAATTTGTGAACGCTGATTTTGACTTTCACTGGTTGTCGCTAACACCCCAGACACCGAGGAACCTTGTCTTCGACTCGAAGCTACTAGGGTAGGTTTGCTATTTTCCTTTAAAGAATACCTGGCTCTCGAGTACACCGAGGAAAAAGCCGTTACAAGTGACATTATTCAACTAAAAATAGAGGTAATCTAGAGTAGTTCAAATGTGGAGCCACTTTAAGTCAGACTTAGTAACTGAGAGAGTTCTGGAAATTCAATATCAAGACAACGTTTACAGTGACAGAGCAATCAATGAAAATTGATTGCGTGAGCCTCTTTATTCCATCAGAAAAACAGAAGGTTAGAATAATGAATTTTAATGAGAAGGCTGAGTTGTAATAATGATTCAGGCCAAAAGGTGTGAACTGAATTGTCAGGATTAGAACGTCCATCAGAAAAATAGGATATACAATTGATGAATTATGAGAATACTGAATCAGAGAAACCACTAATCGCTGGTTTCGAGAAAAGCAGAAGCCTTGAGATCTAATCTCAGGCAAGATTAATGATATGAGAATATATCTATGAGAATACACATCATACCAACTGAGAGAATACAGGGTGGGGAAATTGTGAGATTGAATGGCAGTTCTGTAACCCTGAGAGCTAGAGAAAAATGGATGGCACGTTTCCGACCTCGCTTTTCAAAAGATTGTTAATGGTCAAAACCGCATCCCTCTATCTTCTTTTGTTTTCAAGTTATAAGTGAAAACTCATTTTTCGGCTCTTTGTACTCGTGCCTTTATTTCGTAAAGTATCAGTGATATCGAAAGACAAATGTTACATTCTATGGACACTTTTTCATGTAGAATGCAGTGGCGTAGTCAAAGATTATTTTCAGTCCGCCACTTCAGGTATATAGTGATAACTTTTATTTTTTCAAATATAAAAAATGTTATTTTTACATATTCCAGTCTATATTATGATTCAGAATATATGACATACGTCGTGTCTCTGATTGTTCTTCCAATAAAAAACTCAAAAACTAGTTCGGTCTAGTTGGTATGTCATTTCATTGATAATATGATAATGAACTTTAAGCTCCTACATTGTGTCAGGATATTAAATGACACAGGGATTTTCTAAGGTTTATTATTCAGATATTAAAATTGTAACAACCTTGTAGATTTCAAAGAATAAACCTCATAATTATTACTAATATGAGAGACTTTGAAGATCACTTTCATTCCGGATATTTAAAAGGATGAAGAATTTCTCAATATGGAATGAATCACTTTCAGGAAATTTTATAAACCTGGATTCAACTGAATATGTTCCGAAACCTTTACAACTAATAGATAATCTAAATACTAGTACCACAGCCTTTTCAAACACCTCCACAAGTAAGGCTGTGCCACTACTAGTAGAGGTTAATAGGTAAATATGAAGTAGTCATAGAAATTCTTCTAATTTCCTCATTTACGAGCATCTTGTTGAATATCCAGAATGAAAGTGATCTCAAAGAAACTCTTATAACCTGATACAACATAAAAGCATTATCATATTATCAATGAAAATGACCTGCCAACCTGACCGAACTAGTTTTTGAGTTTTTTTATTGGAAGATCAATGAGAGATATGACCAATATTATATATTCTGAATCAGAAAAAAATATAAAACTGGAATTTGTTAAAAATTACATTGAGTTTATATTTAAAAAAATGAAAGTTACCACTATATCACTGAGGTAGCGGACTGAAAAAAAACTTTGACTGCGCCACTGCATTCTACATGAAAAAGTGTCTTTAGAATGTAACATTTGTTTTTGAAAACAAAAGAAGATAGAGGAATGCGGTTTTGGCCATTGACAATCTTTTGAAAATCGAGGTTTGAAACATTCCATCCATCGTTTCCTAGCTCTTACAGATACAGAGGTGTCATCAATCCCATCGAATTTTGTCACAGTGTACAAGATTACCAGAGCAGGCCTTCCAGGGTTGAACCAGGACAAGAGACTGTCAACCAGTGTCACATGGCTTACCACTGACCATTGAACAATATTTGAGAAGTTCACATCGTGTTCCTAAATCGAGGGTCCACCCTGGAGAACATGAGGATTCATTCATCTGAGACTCGACATCAGTAATTGGTCATATATAAGTGAGAGATTAACAACAGAAATTAAATAAACTGAATCAAATTAATGAGATGAGCATGAGAAGACAATAAATCAGAGTTCATTATCAATGAGAAAGACATGAGAAAGTTCAATTCTGCTGTGACATACCCATTTCCATGAGAAAAAAATCTAGAAAGGTCTAAAAATCTAGTTAACTCAACTAGATAATATATATAATAAAATTTATATTCCTGAGGAGGCACATAAATGAGTTGACTCGGGTGAACATATCAATTGAGGAGTACTATTGAGGATTATAAATAAGTTTGAAGATTCTTAATAATCTTGCAGGTGGTTATTTCATACAGAATTAAAGCATGAAAAGAAAATAAATATGGAGTAATTGATAATTTTGAGAAGACTTAGAGTACATTACCTTTTGCGTAGAACTTTTTAGAACCAGAATTAAACGAGAAGTACAATTATCGAGGTTAACACAATGAGAAGTTCTGACAGCTGTAGAGTTGGGCTTCTGCGATGGTCAATTAGAGTTGTCTAAGGCACCATAGAATAAACTGCACTATATGTGTGTCCTGGGGGAACTAGTCAGGAGTGTAGACAAGAGCAAGGTCGGAGGGTGGGGGTGAAAAAGTACACTTCTTTTTTCAAGTAGTAATAAAAAAATTAATATTTGGTTAAAAAAATATTACTGCTCATTGAGCACAAGGTAATCTATAATATTTTCCGTGATTATCATTCGAACCGATACATTTTTGTTGCAAAAAAATTCAAAACAAAAAATTGGTGTTCTGCATTTTTCACCATGAATTTTAGGTTATGTCGAAAATCGGTTAAGGAAAAAGTTATAGGGAGTGAACTTATCTACAATTCTCACCTTGAAATTTTTTCGAGACGGGTTATAATATTAATAATAATAATTTATTCATTCTTCAAGACAGAATACTTCTGTATAGAACACGTCCGAGAAGAAAAAGAAAGAAATATATGAAATAAATAAATCAGTAGCTAACTAACATATGGAAAAAAACTTGAACAATATAATTAGCTCAAACAACACAATATAGTTTAGCCATCAATCGAAAATATCTTTTCTCAGCCCTAAAAATCAACATCTACCCTGAAAAAATGTTACCACTACTATCTCTCTTCTAGATTTCAAGAAACGTCGATTTGTGTGTTTTATGTGAATAATTACAGGGTGATATTTAATTTAAATGATCTGATATTTTTGAGATAATGATAATTTTGAGACAATTATTTTACGAATGTAATAGTGTGTATCCGGATTCAGGTGAACTTCAGAGAGATCCTTGGCCCGTACCTCAGGGAAAAAGGCATCTACGTTCGACAGGTGTAGCCCTTTCCATCGCAGTCGGTCTATTGGAATGCACGTACGCGAATACGGGGGCAAGAATCATGACCTTCGTGGGCGGACCCTGCTCTCAAGGACCGGGTCAGGTGGTTAACGACGACCTCAAAGAGCCAATCAGGTATTAATTCCGAGTTTCACGTTTTTGCGTGATCGATTTAACTTTTTATGTTGCAGATCGCATCACGATATCCACAAGGATAACGTTAAATACATGAAGAAGGCCATCAAACACTACGAAGCCCTTGCTGTTAGGGCGGCAACTAACGGACATTGCATCGACATTTATTCTTGCGCTCTCGACCAGACAGGACTGATGGAGATGAAGCAGTGCTGCAATTCCACTGGGTAAATATGAGTTGATTTAACGAAGAAGGAATACGATAATTTCGCTTCATTTTGCAGAGGTCATATGGTTATGGGTGATTCCTTCAATTCATCCCTGTTCAAGCAAACTTTCCAGAGGGTATTTTCCAAATATACCAACGGTGACCTCAAGATGTCATTCAATGCAATATTAGAAGTCAAATGTTCTAGAGAACTGAAAAGTAAGTTATTCATCACTAGCTTAATCCGCCACATAGTAAACGTTAGAAAGGATAATTGGAATAATCCAAGAAACTTCAAATTAGAGCAGTGAAACTGTCTGCGCAAAGTTCATTGTATTCTTTTGAAATATGCAAACGGATTTTCGAAATTTCTACATACAGGTTGTTTGGAGGATACAATCGTTCCACCATTTTTTGTTAAACCAGACCTGGATTTTTCTTGTGGTTATTAAGAAATTAAGAAAAAAAAGCCTCCGCTCTCGAGAATGTACACGTTACGTTTTTTTTTGCAAGTTTGGCGCCCTCTCATACATTTTCGTCACGCTTAAATTGTCAGATTAATGCCCGTTTTCACCAACGATCCCTAAACATGCCACTATCTAAGTATTCCTTAGCTTTAGGGATTAGGGAGTACCTAACTCTACCCTTAATATAAATTCGTTTTCACCGTACAAAGGTATCTTTGTTAAGGAATACTTATCTAGGTAATGGATAGGAGCTCGTAGCTACGAAATTTGGCTACGAGGGTGCAAACCATAAACATAGAGACATGGACTGTGCCTTCCCTTTATATCTATGCATGAAATACGGTCAAAAAAAGTGACAGAGAGAAAAACACGTCGGGAATGCAGTTGTCTTTTTCTAGAATTTTGATTGGTCTACACTCACCTCTATGTGAACAAAAAAGAGAAAGGTATGTCCCGACGAGCTTTTCTCTCTTTTTAATAAATAGCCAATTTCATGCTGGCATTGCTCAGTCCATGTCTCTATGTCTATGGTGCAGACGTAAATGGTTCACCGAATCGCACGATTTTTATGTCTTGCAAACAATTTCCGTTTATATTCTCCTGAAATAATCCAATGTCCTGTGCCCTATACTCATTGTTTCCCTGTAATAAATTAAAAAGAAATGTATTTCATATCAGATTTCAACAGTTTTTCGAAAACATAAGGATCTGTGCTCGTGACATTGACCTGTCGTTGTAGTTTGACGTTAAAAATATTAATTTTTTTGACAGAAATTACGCAAGTATCTGGCCTTTAAATCCGAGTAATCATGAAAAGAGAAAATACAAGTGAGCTTTTATAGAATACATAGTACTCCGCTCTACACATACACTCCCACATAACACTGGATTATGTGATCTATCTAAAAACAGAAAGTGGAAGTGGATATCGTCGAAAAATGTTTCAAATTCATTTCATAATAAAGTTCAGTACACACCAAATTCTTGGCAGAATCTCGACAAAGAAGTCAGATCAAAATAGGAGTTACCTCGGGAGTTACTTATATGAAATATTCCAAATGGAAAGATTCATGAGAAGAAAAAATGTATTCCAGAATGTGCTCATGTTTTTAAATAGTGTGAAGATTAAAAGGTGAGAATACAACTAAGTGGTATATTTTTTCTTGGATTGAATGCTATATTGAGAAACACTCTTGAAGCATATTTCAACAACGGTTGAAGTGTTTTTATGTGAAGTATTAATGTCGATTACCCAACATTCAGTACTCTCCTCAAGCATATCAATAAAAAATTCTGATTTCTATATATTGTTCAATATTTTTTCCCAAATATTCAATTTCCTATTGATAATAACTCACTCAACTCACTTTCTATAAAAAGAAATATTCGTCTAAATAAAATAGTTCCGTACTAGTGTTTTTTTTATTAATACTCATAAAGACAGAAACATAAATCCAATATTCCCTTTGCATTGATAGTCATACAAATCATTCTATATGGTGTCACCGAACATCCTCCTCGAGATATAAAGAATGGCCAAATTCCAACATGATTGCATTTTTTCATAAACTTCCATTGTATATGTTCAAAATTTTTCACACAATTTCAACACAACTGCTTCTATTCATTCCTAATAACAAGCTCTGCTTTATGGTATTCGAGCGATTTCTACTAGAAATTGGTGTTTAGAAGTAATCACTGTGAAGGGGTTTTTAGTTTTATCACTTCCCAAACAACCGTGTCTTCAAATAAATACACAAATCTCAAAGCAACTCCTCTAAATTTGATGATTGGGGTTTCGAAGAGCGATCATTTCCACAAATTCACGGCTAACAATTATCCATTTCTCAAAAAAAATTCTTTTTGCGTATCGTAGACATGTCAAAATCCGCTGTCACTTTATTAGGGATTCGATAGGGGATCGACTTTCGGGCATTTATAATTTAGGGTATCCCCTAGCACTTACGAGTTCCCTAAACGTTTGTGAAAACGAAATTGAAGCTCTTAAATGGGCTTAGATATTCCTTAAAATTTAGGGATCGTTGGTGAAAACGGGCATAAGAGAATATATACTTTTCAACATATGGTTAACCACACATCTTAATCTGACACGCTCGCTTATGTACAATGATCGTTTTTTTTTTTACTATACTGACATGCTGTCCTGGACAATTTTCCTATATACAGGTCTTATTTTTGGTAGAGGTACTCTACAGGGTCCAAAGTATCTCCATTACATAACATCAATTGAATTCTTAATGCTTCGTGAAAATTTTTACAACCATCGGTTATAGCTCGAGAATCATACTAGCTAACAAAAGTACATACAGGGTGTCCCGTATAAGATGGGAAACATTTTAATGAAAGATAGAGAACACCTAGAGTATCACGAAAACGAAAAACGTCCATATGTAGAATCTAGAAGTTCTAGATTCTAATTTACAGGGTGTTTTTCAAATTTAAATAGAAATTAAAACCATTTGGAATGAAGATAGCTCCCATGAGGTTCCAGAAAACTTTTTTTTTTTCCTTTTCTCTTTATTTATTAGCATTAGCAATCACAAATTTACAATTCTATGGGCTCTATGGGGCTCCATGGGTTCACCGTTTTATAAAATCCACAATGTATGGGACTCATCGTGTAAAGTTTGGTTGGTGACGTACCATGGATCTTCGTCTATGGCCAGAATAGTTGTATCATCTGCAAATGTTCCTAGTATAGTTTTGATCGATGTGGTCAGATCTGATGTGTACAATATATATATATAGTACTGGGCCCAGGACGCTACCTTGAGGAACTCCAGCACGGATGGGGTAATTTCCAGAGATTTCTTGTCCAACTCTGATTCAGAATTTCCTATTCATCAAATAGGATTTCAGAAGATGTACTTTAGGGGGAGGATAATTTTTATTTTGTGTAGTGTTGCGTGCTAAACTTTATCAAAAGCTTGGCTTACATCGAGAAAGACTGAAGTACAGTATTTCTTTTCTTCGAAGGCTGGGTTGACGGCTTGTGTGATTCTGTGAGTTTTCTGGACCGTTGAATGGCCTTGTCTGAATCCGAACTGAATCCATTGGTTGTTGGGGATGTCGGTGTTGATCCAGAAAACTTGAATCAAATATCATTCGATTTGCAGGACCGTATCACATTAATTTGGACAGTTCGTAACAGTTCGCGAAATCACCCTATACAATGAATTTAATGATTTCTTCGATATCTGCGTGAACTGTAAGATTCGATCATTCAATTCGCCAAATGATATTGCATGGCACCATCCAGGTTGTCGAGGACTGATTTTTTTTTCTTGATAGTGGCAATAATTTTCTCTCTCGTGTCGTTAACATCCTATTCTTCTCACAAGGAAATGAATTTTGAATCTTTATTAATTTGATCATTTGAATATACCATGAACGTAGTGATTTTGCAGAGGGATTTTAGACTACAAGTTAAATTTCCTGAAACTTTTTAGGGTTTTCACTCCCAATCACTGGAACAAAATCAATTAAAAAAGTGAAATAAACGATTCGCTCCTGTGTAAATTCTTGCAAGAATTTACCCTAAAAACCCTAAAAAGTTTCAGGCTATGCAGAATCCTCCCAGAATGAATTTCAATCGATATACAAGTAAAATGTTTGCTTATTTTCAGTACAGGGCGGAATTGGGCCGTGTGTTTCTCTGAACGTTAAGAGCCCGCTCGTGTCCGACATAGAGACCGGCATGGGTAACACGGTGCAATGGAAATTGTGCACCTTGACACCCAGCACCACCATGTCCCTATTTTTCGAGATAGTCAATCAACATGCCGCTCCAATTCCCCAAGGTGGAAGGGGATGCATTCAATTCATCACCCAATATCAGGTTCGTAGATAATTTTCTTTCTCAATGGAGCGAATATTTTTTCATCGGGTACATATTTATACATACACTGCTCTGGAATTGAAGTGGATAATTTGCGTGCATGTGATGATATAGGGTGGTCCAACGAAACTTCAAATGTTCACCTTAGTATTTTTGTTTCATCAGGAACTTTATTTTTCATGATGGGAATATAAAAATATTGTAATATTCTGATTTCAACATATCATAAAAACAATAGAAAATTTGTGCCATTCAAACAAAAGACAGATCTTGCATCAGTTTTTTTCGCTCTCCTCAAATTTCTATGTGAATTTATTTCATCTCATATTTCTTACCTGACAGGTGAATTGAAATTTTTTAATATGGGCCTGCAATTCTTTATATTTTTTTTCTTGTGCTGACGGTGAATGCCTATTGCAACAAGCTTGTGAAATATCAGCCAAAAATTCACCATCGGTGGCATAATCAACAAACGTCACATTTGTCAGTTTTCATAGGAGACACAAAAAACTGATTATTTCCTTTATAATTGATAAAGAATTTCTGTAATAATTCCTTTTTCCACATACATTAAAATATACATATTTGCATTGTAACGGCTTTTTCTCGGGGTACTCGAGCGCCAGATATTCAAGAAAAATAGCAAACCTACCCTGGTAGCTACGAGCCGAAGACAAGGTTCCTCGGTGTCTGGGGTGTTAGCGACAACCAGTGAAAGTCAAAATTAACGTATACAAATTATATTTGTCGACTCTTACAACACAAATGGCACTATTATAAAATTCGTACAGTGAATTTACAGGGCAAAACGGACGGAATGAAACAGGATCCGATCTCAAAACGTTATACGGGGTTTACGGACGTGTTCCCCAGCCAGAACCTAAGACGCACACTTAACGGATAGGCATCTGACCTCAGCCAGGTTAGGGGATGAAACAAGACGGCACAGTTTCCCGACAGCTCACCCCTAGGTGCGTTCTTCACCCCCTGAGTATCCACGCCAGCGGGGTTCATCTATAACAGCAGCGATGAGCGTCGGACAAACGAGGGAGGAAAGAGGGTTAGCCACTCCAAAGTGCGTTCAGCACCCCCCTGAGTATTCACGCCACCGGGTGCTTCGGCAGTAGGAGTGGAACTTAAACTAGGGAGTAGGGGATGAGGGAAGTTTTTCGCCACTCCAAAGTGCGTTCTGCACCCCCTGAGTATCCACGCCAGCGGGGTGCTTCGGCAGTAAGAGTGGAACTTAAACTAGGGAGTAGGGGATGAAGGAAGTTTTTCGCCACTGCAGAGTGCGTTCTGCACCCCTTGAGTATCCACGCCAGCGGGGTGCTTCAGCAGTAGGAGTGGAACTTAAATTAGGGAGTAAGAGATGAAGGAAGTTTTTCACCACTCCAAAGTGCGTTCTGCACCCCCTCAGTATCCACGCCAGCGGGGTGCTTCGGCAGTAGGAGTGGAACTTAAACTAGGGATTAAGGGATGAAGAAAGTATTTCGCCACTCCAAAGTGCGTTCTGCACCCCCTGAGTACCCACGCCAGCGGGGTGCTTCGGCAGTAGGAGTGGAACTTAAACTAGGGAGTAAGGGATGAAGAAAGTTTTTCGCCACTCCAAAGTGCGTTCTGCACCCCTTGAGTATCCACGCCAGCGGGGTGCTTCAGCAGTAGGAGTGGAACTTAAATTAGGGAGTAAGAGATGAAGGAAGTTTTTCACCACTCCAAAGTGCGTTCTGCACCCCCTCAGTATCCACGCCAGCGGGGGAACATCTGATTTTATATCCACAGGGGGGGGGTGCGGAAATCAGATGTGTCCCGACTGTCTGTAAAATCTGCGTCGATGAAGACGTCTTAATTTCGACCTATCTGTGCTAGGGAACAAAAAACACGGTTATTTTCCAATTCAGGATGTTTTATACGGTACGACATCGTTTTTCAGAACTGAAAACGGAATAAAAACGGTGCGGAATGTTTACAATTCCGAACGATGTCGGAATCCTGAATTGGAAACTGAAAATATTTCTCTCCAAAATTAATTCGAAATTAAATTACTTAAAAATGAAAATTAAAGGATTATTCTAAAATGAAAGTGCATTTTGTCAGAAAAATACACGTTCATTACAGTATGATGCATTTATTTATTTATTTAATACATAAGACGACAAATCATCATTAAAGTGATGTTCTAGTAGAATCATTAAATTTTGAATAAAATCAAATGAAATAAACATTAGGCAAAATGTGTCATCGCAAAATCTTTAACAAATTTATTGAACAATTTGAGAGATTGTTTCCGTTTTACATGTTCAGGTATGTTGTTATATACCATTGCAGCCTGGTAGTAAGGTGAATTTTTGGCTCTATTTGTTCTGATATTATCTAGATGGAAATTGTTAATTTGTCTGGTATGGTAGTTGTGAATGTTTAGTCTTTTTTTCATTTTAGTGTTGAATAATATCCGGAAAGACCATAGATAAACAAAACTAAATAAATATCAGAAATTCGATTTAGCTGGAGTTACGAGGTTTGTTAATTAGGCCATCGCCATATCAACGAAAGTATGGGAGTTAATAGATTTAGCATTGTTTCATAACGAACATTCGGAACATTTGAAACCCAAATTCTCATTCAGTTTGAGGTCCTCTATCTCCACCTAGACGTTGTTCCTTACGTCACCAGTCACCCTGTATAAACAATCCACCCGGTACAATCCGCAATATCTTGCGATGTAGTCGTCCGTTTTTAAAAGTGCTTGAAAAACGCACAAAAAGACATCGAGTTCGAGTGCTTTCACGAGCTCTAAACACAACGCTTTAGCACAGTTCATTTAAAAAGTTAGTAAAAAAAAATTGGAAACTTTTGAGATAATCTCAAAATTGAACTTCCTCAACTGCAGCGGTATATTTATCGAAATTACAGCATTCAAGTGGACAGAAAAGGATAAGAGTAACAACGGTTGCGAGAAATTGGGCTGACGCGTCTGTGAACATCCATCACATAACAGCGGGCTTCGACCAGGAAACAGCAGCTGTTCTGATGGCAAGAATGGCGGTGTATAGAGCGGAAAGCGATGAGAGCCCCGACGTGCTCAGATGGGTCGACAGGATGCTTATAAGATTGGTAATTCGAGTCATATTTGTTATTTTTTTTTTATTACATACCCCAATTTTTTTTTCAGTGTCAGAAGTTCGGAGAATACAACAAGGACGATACCAACAGTTTCCGATTGAGCGAGAACTTCAGTTTGTACCCTCAGTTCATGTATCATCTCAGACGTTCCCAATTCTTGCAAGTTTTCAACAATTCCCCGGATGAAACGTCCTTCTACAGACACATGCTGATGAGGGAAGATCTCACCCAGTCGTTGATAATGATACAACCGATATTGTACAGTTATAGTTTCAACGGACCTCCGGAACCTGTTCTTCTTGATACCAGTTCCATTCAACCCGATAAGATCCTGCTCATGGACACCTTCTTCCAAATTTTGATTTTCCACGGAGAGGTGAGTTTACATTTTTTTTTCCTTTTGAAAACAGAGAAATAGAACAAATGTATACAGGGTATTTCATAGTCGAATGTATGAGGATATATTGAAAAATTCTTAGCCTACTATAGAACCAAACAAATTTCAATGTCAAATTATTGTATTACTCAACATATTCTCCTCTTAATTGGATACATTTATTACAGCGAACCTGCAACGTCTCTAGACCTTTCAAAAAAAATGTTTCTTCTTGCTCTGCAAACCAGACATCCACAGCTTTTATTACCTCCTCGTTGGAACAAAGTTTACGACCTTTTAAACTTTTTATCAGTTGAGGAAAGATATGCAACAACTAGTTCATACTGACATAGTAATTTTATTCAGGTCGGGCCTAGGAAAAACTGACTAATGATATTGAACTAAAAAAAAAAACACCCTGTATATCAAAATTCCCTTTATTTCATAGGATATTCGAGAAAAAGAAGAAAAAACTTCAGGGAACAAGGTATTTCTTGTACTTCGGCATGCGATTCCAATATTCAATCTATCTAGTCAAGTCTGAATTTTCAGACAACACAGTAGGTAGCCAAACTTTTATGAAACACAATTTTACTCAGAATTTATTCATTTTCATTTACGAGGATATATTGAAAAATTCTTAGCCTACTATAGAACCAAACAAAATTTCAATGTCAAAATATTTTATTACTCATCATATGTTCCCCTCTTAATTAGATACATTTATTACAGCGAACCTGCAATGTCTCTAGACCTTTAAAAAAAAATTCTTTTCTTTCTCTGGAAACCAGACCTCCACAGCTTTTATTACCTCCTCGTTGGAACAAAATTTACGACCTTCTAAACTTTTTTCTGTTGAGGAAAGAGATGATAGTCGGATGGAGCCAAATCTGTTGAATAAGGGGGTGTTCTAGTAATTCAAACCCTTAATCACGAAT
Organism: Coccinella septempunctata; assembly: GCF_907165205.1. Taxonomy (NCBI): domain Eukaryota; kingdom Metazoa; phylum Arthropoda; class Insecta; order Coleoptera; family Coccinellidae; genus Coccinella; species Coccinella septempunctata. The sequence goes on along the minus strand of NC_058190.1, from coordinate 1,815,361 downwards.
TTTTTGCATGGCAACATGAGATTTGTGTGCATGGGCGTTGTCTTGTAAAAACAAAGCACTTTTGGATAGCTTTCCGCGTCTTTTCTCTTTAATTTTTTCCCGTAGAGTGGTCAGTAATGTCGAATAGTAATCTTATTATTATTGTTATTGTTATACCCTCATTCAAAAAATCAATCATGATTACTCCATGGCAATCCCAAAAAACTGAAGCAAGAACTTTTCCAGCAGAGTTTTGGACACGAAACTTCTTAGGTCTTGGAGAGCCAGAGTGTCGCCATTCCATCGATTGTTGCTTTGTTTTTGCATCGTAGAAATGTACCCAAGTCTCAGCCATAGTAACAATTCGGTTTAAGAAGTCTACATGGTTTTCAAATCGAGCACAGATCGAACGCGATGCTTCTACCCTTGCACGCTTTTGGTCAACATTCAAACATTTGGGGATCCATTTTGCAACAATTTTTCTCATGTCCAAATTGACGTGAACTATATAATGAACGCGTTCGTATGAAATATTCAGTGCTTCAGATATGCGTTCTAGCCCAATTCGACGATCTGATAAAATCATGTCATAAACTGCATCGATATTTTCGTGGACTGACACAGAAACAGGCCTTTCCGATCGGTCATCATCTTTCAATGTTTTGAAACTTGCAGTCCAATTTTTCACTGTCACATACGAAGGACATTGATCACCAAGGGTATTTAGCATATCTTCGTAAATCTGCTTACCTCTTAAGTCTTTTATACAGGTACTTGATGATGGTCCATATTCCAATTTTTCACTTTTCACAATTTCGGTGGATATCTTCTTTCTTTTAATTTATTGTCCCCAAACTTCACACTGATACTTCTAATGAGTTATTGTTTGTTGCTATGGTAACGCAATATTTTTTTCATGCATGGAACTGGTCTAGGCTAACTAGATTTCAGTACATCCTCGTACACTGCGTCCCATTTTGGTTGAGACTGCACTCTATCTCAGCTATTATTGAAGATAAAGACATGCGGTTTTCTCGACCTGTATCACTTTTTTGTAAAACTTTTAAAGCCTCAAACAGAAATATTCCAACTACTTTTGTACCTGAAATACAAGGCGAGAACAATCTTTTGGCGATGTAATTATTTCTCAGGCCCTGTATAAGATGGAAAAAAATGAAAACTGCTCAAAATAGATATTTTTACATAAAAGTCAGTGGCGTATCCAAAAAAAAATTTAAGTCCACTGTTTTTATGATTGGGCACAAACTTGGTAGTTTTTAAATAGAACACCCTGTATATTTTAACTTCAAATTTTTGCAATTTTTTTAGGAATACATTGATGTATCATAACCATATCCTTAATAAATTTTACGTACAAAAATCAGAAAAATCCATATTTATGTTTGTTTTTTCAATAGTAGGCCATGAATTCTTTCACACATGCATTTAATTATTACTTTTCAAAACGCCGTGTTATTTAAACCTATTAATTCAATTATATTTTAAATAAACTTAAAATATCACTCTTCAAAATTGAGAATATTTAAAATGCAATTGAATAAATAAGTTCAAGCACCTGGCGTTTTGAAACAAGTGATAATTGCATGATGGCATGTGTGGGAGAATTCATAGCGTACTATTAAAAAAACAAACATAAATATGGATTTCTCTGATTTTTGAAGCTAAAATTTATTAAAGATTAGGTTGTGAATGTTGTGATACACCAATGTATTCAGAAAAATCCAGAAATTTGACGTTAAAATATACAGGCTATTCCATTCAAAAAGACCAAGTTTGTGCCCAATCTAAAAAACAGTGCTCTAAAAAGAAATTTTCAAATACACCACTGACTTGTATGTAAAAATATCTATTGTAAGCAGTTTTCATTTTTCTTCTATCTTATACAGTGCCTGATAAATAATAACATCTCCAAAGGTACACATTTTCGTTTTCGCCCTGTATTTCAGGAACAAAAGTAGTTGAAATATTTCTGTTTGTGGCTTCAAAAGTTTCACATAAAAGCGATACAGGGTTTCGAAAACCGCATGTCTCTATCTTTAGCTGAGATACAGTGCAGTCTCAACGAAAATGGGACACAGTATACAGGGTGGGCAAAATTCGATGGGATTGAATGGCACGTTTCTTACCTCGATTTTCAAAATATTGTTTATGGCCAAAACCGCATCCTCCTATCTTTTTTTTGTTTTCAAGTTATAAGGGAAAACTCATTTTTCTTTGTACTCGTGCCTTTATTTCGTAAAGAATCAGTGATATCGACAGACACTTTTTCATCTAGAATGCAGTGGCGTAGTCAAAGATTCTTTTCAGTCCATGACTTCAGTGATATAGTGATAATAAATATGATAATGAACTTTATGCTCTCAAATTGTGTCAGGTTATTAGATGACACAGGCTTTGCATTTAGTGGATTTCCTTAGGTTTATTATTCAGATAATAAAATTGTAACAACCTTGTAGATTTCAAAGAATAAACCTTACTATTATTATTAATATGAGAGACTTTGAAGATCACTTTCATTCCTGATATTTGAAAGGATGAAAAATTTTCCAATATGGAATGAATCACTTTCAGGAAATTTTATAAACCTGGATTCAACTGAATATGTTCGGAAACCTTTTTAACCAGTAAATAATCTAAATTCCAGTACCACAGCCTTTTCAAACACCTTCACAAATAAGGCTGTGCCAGTACTAGTAGAGGTTAATTGGTAAATATGAAGTAGTCATGGAAATTCTCATAATTTCCTCATTTCTCGAGCATCTTCTCGAATATCCGGTATGAAAGTGATCTCCAAAGGCTCTCATAACCTGATAAAACATAAAAGCATAAAGTTCGTTATCATATTATCAATGAAAATGAACTGCCAATTTGACCGAACTAGTTTTGAGTTTTTTATTGGAAGAACAATTAGAGATACGACTTATATATTCTGAATCAGAAAAAAATATGGGACTGGAATATGTAAACATAATACAGGGTGTATATTTAAAAGAATAAAAGTTATCACTAAATCACTGAGGAGCGGAGTGAAAAAATATTTGACTACGCCACTGCATTCTACATGAAAAAGTGTCAATTATGGACTTTAAACGAATTCATAAGTAAAGTGTTTATGATGCAGTCGAACATAAAGTTCTTTATCATATTATCAATGAAATGACCTGCCAACTGGACCGATCTAGTTTTCGAGTTTTTTATTGAAAGAATAATCAGAGACACGACGTATGTTATATATTCTGAATCAGAAAAAATAAGGAACTGGAATATGTAAAAATAACACAGAGTCTATATTCAAAAAAATAAAAGTTATCACTATATCACTGAAGTGGCGGACTGAAAAAAATCTTTGACTACGCCACTGCATTCTACATGAAAAAGTGTCAATTATGGACTTTAAACGAATTCATAAGTAAAGTGTTTATGATGCAGTCGAACATAAAGTTCTTTATCATATTATCAATGAAATGACCTGCCAACTGGACCGATCTAGTTTTCGAGTTTTTTATTGAAAGAATAATCAGAGACACGACGTATGTTATATATTCTGAATCAGAAAAAATAAGGAACTGGAATATGTAAAAATAACACAGAGTCTATATTCAAAAAAATAAAAGTTATCACTATATCACTGAAGTGGCGGACTGAAAAAAATCTTTGACTACGCCACTGCATTCTACATTAAAAGGTGTCTATAGAATGTAACATTTGTTTTTCGATATCACTCATACTTTAGGAAATACAGTAAAATCCTGTTATAACGACATTGGGGGGACCGTGAATATTAAGTCGTTATATCCGATGGTCGTTATATCCAAGAATGTGTATAAAGAACTCAGAAATAGGATTCATCTATGTATTTTATTTTGAGATCGTTATAACTGCATACATAACGAATACAAAATACAAATAGGTATATACAATAATATACATATGCGAATACATGGATAAGATCATTAAATTCATACTGTAAATAAGTATATGTTACAACATCGAACTTTTTTATATATATACAATTAAACAGTAGTGAGTAGTAGGCTTAAAAAAATGAGTATCGCTCCGGTATTTCTCCGATGATAGAGTCGACAGCGCTTGCAACGGCGAATTGTTACTGGTACGTCGTTATAAACGGAAGAAATAGAACAAGCTTAGAAAATTTCTGTCGCAATAAGCGACTTCGTCCTTATAGTCGAAGTCGTTACGTCCGAATGGTTTTATGTTGAATTACTTAGAATTTCAAACAATTGTCGATAATTTCTTCGTTATATACGGATTTTCGTTATAACCGGTGTCGCAATAAACAGCTTTCACTGTAGAAGCACCAGTAAGAAGAGCCGAAAAATGAGTTTCCTCTTATAACTTGAAAACAAGAGAAGATAGAGGGATGCGGTCTTGGCCATTGACAATCTTTTGAAAATCGAGGTCGGAAACTTACCATCCATTTTTCTCTAGCTCCCACGGTTACAGAGCTCTCATTAAATCCCATCGAATTTTGCCCACCCTGTACACGTAACATTTTTCTTTTCAAGTTTGGCGCCTCCTCACACATTTTCGTCGCGCATAAAAGAATATATACTTTTCAACATGTAATTAACCACATATATCTCAATCTGACACGCCCGAGTATGCACAATGATAGTTTTTTCTACTGTTCTGACAGACTGCCCTAAACAATTCCCCCTATTATATACAGGTCTAATTTTTGGCACAGGTACTCTATAGGGTCCTAGGTATCTCCCCTTATATTAATCTGACACGCTTGAGTGAATCCAGAATTTCCCTCTTGGGCTCCGTAACCACATACTTATAAATTTATATTTTCAGACCATCGCCCAATGGAGAAATCTCAAGTATCAAGATATGCCCGAGTACGAGAACTTCCGTCAGTTGTTACAAGCTCCAGTTGACGATGCCCAAGAGATCCTGCAGACGAGGTTCCCCATGCCCAGATACATAGACACCGAGCAGGGTGGTTCGCAGGCGCGTTTCCTCCTGTCCAAAGTGAACCCGAGTCAAACTCATAACAATATGTATGCTTACGGCGGGGTAAGTGTCATTTTCATTATTATTATTATTATTATTCATCATTGAAATGTTCACAAACTATGTACGACTCAGTTTTTATGGTTCAACGAACTCATTTTCACTATTCATTTTCGTTATGCATTTCATTCTGCTCGCTGCATTCTTGAAGGTTAGTCGTTTTAGCAGAAGGTAGAACTGGTCAAAATAAACTGTTTCAACAAAAATCATCTTTAAATGATATTCGTTTGGTTGTTTTTGCGGCCGGCGAAACGCGGCGGTTTGAATAAATAAACCGTTTTCTGAACCCTCTAAATCCGCTCATCTCCCCCCTTGGCTTTCCGACTCGGTGCTTATGAAATTAGTATACAGGGTGATTTTAAGTGTTTCATTAGACGTATTCAAGAAAAGAATGGTAATACAGTTTCAAGATTTTGGATTTTCGTTTTAGAGTACATGAACTTGAATTGTAGAATATTTTCAAGCGGAATCTACTTCCGGTTTTACCGGAAATGAATGTAACTTCGTTATTTCGAATGTAACACCCTGTATATTTATACATATTCAAATTCTTCGTTCAATTCTACACTGATTGAATGTATGATATGCGCAACCACTCAAGCGATTTTTGAATTATAGCCTGATTATCAAATATGTTGAAAAAAAGATTGTCACAAATTAGTGCCTGTGTCTTCGAAATCCCTCACTGTAAGAATTTCTTTTTGCGAAAGTGGATCAAGAGAAAGTACGCTGATACTGTTTCTTGTATAACTTATGAGGGTGTCTGAAACAGGGCTCCAAAGTGAGCCTCAATAACACTATGATATACAGGGTGGCCATTTGAAAACGAAATAAATTTTTTCGATAGAAATGCTCGGACAGGTCGATTTCTGTTTCGAGGGGGACAACTTAAGATGTAGGTTACGGACGCATAGCGCTTCAACCCTTGCTACTACAACCCTCACCCCCAATTTTTGAATAGGGAAGATGGGGTAAGTGATAGCTCATTTGAATGGTATTTTTATACTGATTTCAGCACAGTAATTGTTTTTTCATTTTATGCATTAGTTCTCGAAATATTCTTAACTAAGTATTTGAAAATGAAGTGGTGTTTTCATGGCACTTGTAGTGTTTTTTTGTGAAAAATCCACATTTTGAGCTTCAAAACAACCAAACTGTGGCTTCCTTCCTCCAATCCACTGACATAGAAATCTTTAATCAAGATGTCGAACAAACAAAGCGTATTGCGAAGGAGCTCAATCTTGCTGAAACTCAATCTAAATTATCTTCGATATAATTTGCAGTATTTCCAATAACATGCGGTAACACTTGATCGATAGAAATCTCCAAAAAGTCCAAATACGTACATATCTCTAATCAGATAACCAGGTAAGAAAAAAATAAAATAAAATAAAAAATTATCGATTCTCATTTTTTTGAAAAAGATATGAATTCAATAATCAACAAAATGAAAACATTATTGAGGCCAACTGAGAAAACACTTCATAATTAATCGGAGATCGTTTCACGAATTGGGACTGGAATATTTCTGTGGCATCATTAATGATTTGATTTTCTTACCTGGTAATCTGATTAGAGATATGTAGGTACGTATTTGGACTTTTTGGAGATTTCTATCGATCAAGTGTTACCGCATGTTATTGGAAATACTGCAAATTATATCGAAGATAATTTAGATTGAGTTTCAGCAAGATTGAGCTCCTTCGCAATACGCTTTGTTTGTTCGACATCTTGATTAAAGATTTATATGTCAGTGGATTGGAGGAAGGAAGCCACAGTCTTGGTTGTTTTGAAGCTCAAAATGTCGATTTTTCACAAAAAAACACTACAAGTGCCATGAAAACACATTTTCAAATACTAAGTTAAGAATATTTCGAGAACTAATGCATAAAATGAAAAAACAATTACTGTGCTGAAATCAGTATGAAAATACCTTTCGAATGAGGTATCACTCACCCCATCTTCCCTATTCAAAAATTGGGGGTGAGGGTTGTAGTAGCAAGGGTTGAAGCGCTATGCGTCCGTAACCTACATCTTAAGTTGTCCCCCTCGAAACAGAAATCGACCTGTCCGAGCATTTCTATCGAAAAAATTTATTTCGTCTGTAATCTCGTCTGTTTCGTTTTCAAATGGCCATCCTGTACAAGTTTTTTCAAATGGCAACCTGATTGCTCGTTGAAAGCTAGTCAGGGTGTCCCAAACATTTAATGCCTTTAATCAGTAGTTTTGCCCTTATTGAATAAAATTCTAATTTCACGACTAAAGCCAGGTTTCGCACAGTCTGCCTGTATATAGGAACTATATATAGGCATTAGCTGATCAAGCACTATGCAAAACATGCAATAATAATTAATAATTACACTAGAATGATATATCAAAAGTTTGTCCTTTATTTGCGGCAAATGTAACAAAATCTTAAAAGGGATAATTAGAAATTTAACGAAAGAAATTCACATTTACAAACTTAAACAAAATAAAGGTTCAGTAAATACCAAAAAAATTATCTCCCCATTAACCCTTTTAACGCTCTCGAATGAATACACTAATAAATAATGAATGATATCTTGGTTTAAAACTATAACAAAAATTTTCTAAACAACAAGAAAATAATCCTGCAATAAATTTTCAAAATGCTCTCAACAATGCATTATAAATGAATAGATATAGCCTACTTGAAAATTATCTTAATAAATCTATGATTAGACTAAGGAAACTTCTTATTCCTACAATTCGAATTTTATTCAATACCGGCGAAACTACGGATTTTCAAGGCATGAAATGTTTGGGACACCCTAACTAGTTTTTGATGAGCAATCGATTAGAATGACAAATTTATAGAATTGACCTTTGAAAAAAATGAGATATCATAGTTTTATTGAGGCTCACTTTGGAGCCCTGTTTCAAACACCCTGTATAATATTTCCTTATAAGTTATACAGGAAACAGTATCAGCCAACTTTCTCTTGTTCTACTTTCTCAAAAAGAAATTTTTACAATGTGGGATTTCGAAGATATGGACACTAATTTGTGACAATCTCTTGTTCAAAATTTTTTTTAATTAGGTTATAATTCAAAAATCGCTTGGGTGGTTGCGCATATCATGCATCAAATCAGTGTAGAGTTGAGCGAAGAATTCGAATATGTATAAATATACAGGTTGTTGCATTTGAAATAACGAAGTAACATTCATTTCCGGTAAAACCGGAAGTAGATTCCGCTTGACAATATTTTACAATTCAAGTTCGTGTACTCTAAAACGAACATGCAAAATCTTGAAACTGTATTACAATTCCTTCCTCGAATACGTCTAATGAAACACTTAAAATCGCCCTGTATACCGAAGATCCTACATCGTGCACGATACCATTTGTCTGGAAGCCAGCTAAGAGAAGACCTTGGGGAACAACGGTAAGTTCGGAAACTCACCAACAAAATCGATCTACAGATCACAGATTGTTGGATTGGCTGGTCTGTTGTGGCACACAAAAAGCTAAACCTCTCTCTCTAGCCCATCATACTCACCAGGGAGATTATGTCAGAGGGGGAGTGATTCTTGAGTCCCTCTAGATTCAGCTTGGGAGAGCCAAAGGTCCAAGTCTGACCCTGTCTGCAGCCGGGCAGTCACAGAGGATGTGCTCAATCGTTTCGTCCTCCTCTTGGCAGAGTCTGCAGAGTAATTCAGTGACGATGCTAAGTTTGTGTAAGTGAGCTCTGATTCTGCAATATCTTGTGAAGACCGCCTTTATGGATCTCAGATAGGTTCTAGAAACTCCTAGCCATCGACAGGTGTATGGACTGGGAGGCACTGAGATGGCCCTGTGCGAATGACCAGTCCAGAACAGCTGCCCCAAAACTTCAGGACCCTCTGCCCTATCCAGCTGTTTTTTCGTTCCCTGATTAAGGAATTAAAAATTCCTTCGGTTGGTGTTTGCCTAATAAACACTGAGGTTGCGTCTTCTCTGACTAGAGCATACAATAACATGATGCCTCTCAAGCCTGAGTGTACAGGAACTCAAATAAGTTGCAGTCTGTTGTGACTTCCCAATTTGGAAGGCTCATTTCCAAATACGTTTTGTACTTTGCAGTTTTAAAATTCCGGATGAACTTTTTGAAATGATCCATTCCTGGAAAGTACCTCCAGAGTATTTCTCTTTTGGTTTCTTCCTTCTCCAGAAACTCTTTCTTATGGGTGCATTTTCCTATACCACAGGAAGGCTCTGGGGCAGTAAGTGGCTTTTATGCTCCCTTTCCTGCGACTATGTTAGCCCCTTCGTTTCCTTTGGAGTGGCCAGGAACTCCAAGGACCAAAGAGACCTTGTTGTTCTTTTATTGAGTTTCCTTCGGCTCTACCATATCAGCTTTGAGTCGATGAAATACGAGTCCAGTGCGTTAATAGCGGCTTGACTTTCAGAATAGATCACTATATAACTTTCCAGGTTTATGTCTACGAATCTTTCGAATGCCAATATTTCTGCCTGAAAAATACTAGAGCAGAAACCTAAAGATAGTATTACCCTTGGTGTCCGGTCGTGAATGTTAGTTTGCCTGAATGGGGTTTGTCAGGCGTTTTTTGTCCCAGTTACTGGCGACTCTTTGCGGGCAAAAAACAAACCCTTCAACTGTCAATCATCGTTACAATAATTATCATCGTCTACGCTCCGAAAGGTTTTTTAGAAAGCGAACAAATCCTCTGATATATCGCCGCAGTTATCGCACCATTGCATCTATAGCGGCATTCTCTATCAACCATGATAATGTCAAGTTCAACATTTGAATAATTGCATCTGAGTGCAATGCGGGCGTTACGTTTGTCGACTTCAATCGGACAGAACCGTACTAAAAATTTCACGAAATCGCATTTAGCTATGAAAGATGATTTATTGTGAAATGGTTTATTATGATGGGTTCTATCCGCCTAGAAAATTGAAAATTTTCAGTTGATATATTTTTTATTGCAGCGATATTTTTTATTTTGCGTTCCTAAAATATTTATACAGGGTGATTCACCTCGATGGACGTTTACGTTCAGGGACAACTGATCATAATTTTATGCTGATCATTTTGATGTTCTGATTTTCGACAATGAATTTCTCCCCCAAATCTGCAGACCTCAGCAACTTCCGGTTATACTGGAAACATCCCACTCCTTTCTTATTTCAAATGGCACACCCAGTATACCTTCGGATCGTTAGATAGCTGATTTGATGGCAATTTCAACGGTCTGCCATAACTTGCGTAACAAATTTTCAGCACCAAATTGTGATTAGATTGTGATTATGGAATTTGTGTGTTATTCGTAATTTTGTTTTTTCCCAATCTGTAATTGGCTTAACCTGTAGATTGGTGTAGTATTTAAATAAATTAGATTTCCATGAACGTCTAACAAGCCATCGCAATGAATCAACCTGTATACTTATTAACACAAGTTAATTAATATTCGCTTAAAACTGATTTGTCCTTTATCATCTGTGGACTTTCATTAGTGAAACCGTGAATTTTTTTATTTATACATTTTTTCGTGCAATGTCATTCGTACGATGATTAATTTTTCAACTTTATTTTTCATAATCCCTGGATAGGCCATGCCCGCCATTTCATCGGTATAGTAATTTTTTTCATTATTATTTTACCCTTATAGAATAATAAAAAGGTTATGTGTATAACTATTTATGAACGCCCGAGCAACCAAATCGAAACAGATCGATTTTTATCGAGAAGCACATGAAAAAGTCACATACTCATTAAAAAAATTTGAATCGAAGTATTGAAATGAAGCCATGATAAATATATTTGGGGTCTACATCCTTAAATGTACACGGTGTCCAAGTTGAAGTGTCCCTATTCCTTATTGCGGAAGCTAAAGGGGCTAGAAGAAAAAGTTCAATACAAAACTTGTCTGTAATCGATTGGAGTTTTATTTTTCATAACCCACCTTAATACAGGGTGCTCCGTTTTTCCCCTATTAGTATCAACTTTCTTATTTAAAATGGAACACCCTGTATAGTATTGCATTTTTGAATTCCTTGTCAAATTTTAAGGTAACTTTGGTATGACAACAATGGTTCTATATAGCACCGATTCTGCAATATTCGACTTTTCCCTAAAATTTTGACAACTGCAGGTGCTCACTAAAATAGCTGATACTATACTTAATTCACTTTTATTTTAGCAGTCGGTTGGCCATGGAAATTTGACACATTTCACTCTGTATAGTACGAAAATGTGGGGTTATGAAGCTTGTCAAAACATTTTTGGATTTTAAATCAACGCTATGTTGCCCGTTCTACGTAAAAGTTTCTGTTATTACTTATTTTATCACAATGTCGAATCTCTTCGGAAAATATGTGACGAACATAATTGAAGTTTATACAAACTAATTGAAGGCATACCAAATCCAGTTATTTGCATGGAAAAGACAAGAGATCAGTGTAATATCATAATATGCACTAGCTTGAGGAGAGTTAATGTTCGTTATCTTCTTTGGCTTACATCATTTCAAAAATATTAACCCGAAGATGAAAGGCATATGATGCAGTGGTTGGGAATGGGTATCTTCCGAAGGAATCAACAGATAATTGCAAGAATGTTAAATTCTTCAATTAAAATCATCTTGCATCAATATAAGTAAAAGGAATTGAAGGAAGTTTCAAGTTAAGATGAACTTCACCTTTGAACAAAAATTTCACATGAATAAACAAGTAACAGGGCAACTTCCGCGTATTTGTGGCTATTCATCTTAATACATTGATGTAATAATAATAATTAGGTATTTATTAGTACCTTAAGACATTTACATTGTATAGGACAAGTCAAATGAAAAATAGAAAAATCCATTTTAGGGAACTTATTCTCCGATGACATTTATCGACAATCCTGTAGTAAAATTTTCGCATTAATTCACTAATTAATTCTTTGTCATCCTCTTCATTCACAATCTTTCTGATTGTGGAAATATCCAGCTGAAATATAAGTCGTTTAGATTCAGATGAAACATTATATAAATTTTCTTACATTGAATATGTTCGCTACCGTCTGACGTATTGTGGATTTTAGAATATCAAGGTATAACTATTTGAATGAGCGGACCTGAATTCTAAATAGCACTTCCTGAAACCCTGGCTCTTTTTTCAATCACTTTCGGCATTTTCGTAATAAAAATTGATATTAGTTGTGGCAACGGCGTTATGACATTAACGACATATCATGAGTGCCAACCTAACTTCGTTCTAGTTACAATAAAAACTTGAGTAAATTATTTCATGGCCAACCGACTGCTAAAATAAATTTGAATGAAGTATAGTTTTCTAATGAATGTGTCAAAACCACATTTTGCGCAACTCTTGTCAACATATTGGATTATATGTTACATCTCTATTTTTGGCAATCTGATATACAGGGTCTTCAAAAATTAAAGTTTAAAATTCAAGTAGAAGTTCAATCAAAACTTAATTTTTTTCAATTCAAAAAATGTACGAGTCAAAGATTTACCCATTCCTTGCTGAATCGATTCTAATGCTTATGGTATGTGACTTTTCATGAAGTGGTTATGTTAAATTTTTAGAAAAGCACCCTCCGTGTCGATTTAGTTGCTCGCTGATGTAGATTTCCCCTAACAACTTCTCTCAGAGTAACCAGTTGAATCCTGGTTTATCTTCTTCATTTATTTCAATTTTTTTTACGGAGTATTGATGGAATTTCGGAAATCTTATCTAATAAATCTCAAAATACTCACATCCACATTCATAATTGCCTAAAAAAATCGTAAGATGAAGGAGTCCGCACCATTTGAATGTAAAATGATTTTCGGTTAAAATTCCTGAATTTTTGGTATGTTATTGTAGATTTCGATCATAATTTCGAACAAGATTAGAGAAGTTCACCTCAATTTTCATCGGAGAACTCTGGTTTGAAATTATTCGAATTGAAATGTTCCGTGTTATACAGCGAGTTTCAGAATTCAATACAACAACCTCTAAAATTATCGTATTGAATTTTAAAGCACCCTGTATAACGAAAACATAATGGATGGATAAAAATCACCGTTACTAGTCCAGGGCCCAACCCCTGATTATAAAAACTTGAAATTCTTAGTATGTGGTTGGTCGGAAAATTCAGTATAAATTTTAATTCATATTACAGAAGAGAACTCGCTAAGAGTTCCAGCACAGAGGTAGGCAGTTGTTTTTAGGGGTGAAAAATGATTTTTACTCGCCAATTTTAAACATAACCTCAAATTAATGGTGAAGAATGCACGATTTTTTATTTTTTCTGCATCATAAATGTATCGAAACAATCTTCAAAGCAAAAATTTGGTTAGCGAAATAAAATAAAAAATAAATTTTTCGTTTGAAAAACATTGTGTCAATCGAAAAAAAAAGATATAGATTTTTTCCAAATTATTTGTTCTATTAATGCTATGGACAGGGTGGACAAATTTCGATGTTTTAGCACCACAGATTTTGAACCAGTGGAGAGACAAAATCTGATACCCCATTCTCTTCTTCTCTTTTTCTGAGAAACTAACAAGAGTAGTAGACATTTTTGGCCACTTTCTTTTGTTTTCGAGTTATAAGCGAAAATTAGGAAAATGGCGATTCGGAAATAAATTTATATCTCCGCTAATACTGATGATAGAGCTCTGAAACCAAAACATTATACTGGCACTTTTTTTACATAGAATCCAGTGGCTTGCTCGCCTTTTTAGCAGGATTTTTAATTACGAAGCTATGTCCCAAAGTTATGTTTTTTTAAATGGGAACACTAGATTTCTGTGCAATATTTTTAAAGCTTAATTCTTACTGATTTCAAAAATATATAACATCATATGGTTTGTATCAATATAAATAATAGAAAATGGTCAAAAACCTTTTTTCTCAATATTTCTATGATTTCAACTTTTGACGAGCACAAAAAAATAGAGCTTTCTATAGCAAGACCAGTCTCCTTCCGGCAATGTCATTCTTTCTATGCTTTCACAAAATTTGAATCTTGTAGAAATTGAATAAGAAGCATAGAAATGAAAGGACTAATAGAAGCAGACTGTGGTAATCATAAAATGATTTTTTATTCTCATCGAAAGTAGAAACCATAGAAATATTGAGAAAAGAGTTGACCATTTTCCATTATTTATATTGATACAAATCATGTGATGTTATATATTTTTGAAATCAGTAAAAATTAAGCTTTCAAAAAATTGCACAGAAATCTAGTTTTCCTAATTGAAAAAACATAACTTTGGGTCATAGCTTCGTAATTGAAAATCCTGCTGAAAAGGCAAGCATGCCACTAGATTCTACATAAAAAAGTGCCTCCATAATGTTTTAATTTCAGACCTCTATCATCAGTATTAGCGGAGATATAAATTAATTTCGAAATCGCCATTTTTCCAATTTTCGCTTATAACTCGAAAACAAAAGAAGGTGGCAAAAAATGACTACTACTCTTGTTAGTTTCTCAGAAAAAGAGAACGAGAATGGGGTATCAGATTTTGTCTATGTCCATTGGTTTAAAAGCTGTAGTGCTATAACATCGAAATTTGCCCACCCTGTACACATTAACATTTTGTGGTACTGAACGAACTCCACAGAATTACTATTTTGAGAATTTCTGAAAACATTGTTTAAGACAATAATTTTGTGTCGTAAAGAATAGAAGAAGACACGCTTCAAAAAAATTACTGCTCATCAAGCTCATAGAAACCTATATTTTCAGTGATTTTTACACAAATTTTTTACAAAATTGTTTTTGGCATTTTTCACCATGAATTTGAGGTTATGTTGAGAATTGGCCAAAAAATCTAGGTATTGCAATCACCTACAAATTTCACTTTCCATTCAACCCTAAAAATAACCACCCACCCCTGTTTGGGAACTTTCACCGAGTTCTCTTCATTAATTCAGTTATAATTTACACAAAATTTTCCGACCAAGGAAATTGTTGTAGGAATTTTTCCTCTCTCAATTATGTTCGGCCCTGGACAATATTTATTTTCTCAAATCTGGAAAACGTGAAAAATTCTGAACCGAAAGATTCGCCAAAACTAGACATACGACACTACTGTCGGACAGTTTAAAATCTACAACATACTGTAAATTCAGGAATTTAATCGAAAGCCCTTTTCTATTCACAACGCTGCTGGGTCCCTTATGTTAGTTTCGATCAAAAATCTTGTTCAGTTTAACTTGATGCCTGATTCATTAGGATAAGAATATTGTGTGTAGTTACTCTGAGAAAATCCACCAATCTCTTTCCAGTTGTAAACCAATTCTAAATTTTCCGGTGAAGGTGATTAACTTGTGTATTATAACTTAGTTAAATATTTTTTTTTTATTTCTTCATTTGAATAAGGTCAACGAGTGACAGCTGGAATATTTTCACGATGATGAAAATTTTTCACATTTCAGACTTATTTTCTCCGGAAAATATGCAAATGATGAATCAATGTAGAATTCCAAGGGTAATCTGATCATAAATAAAAAAATCTGACAGCGGGTTTCATAAAACTCTTACTGCCCGATCAACGATTTGACAGTCACTGGATTTCAAAAACGAAATCACTAAAACTTTTTCATTCCTACATATATTGAACAAGAAGCAATTTAGAATCATTGAATAGATGTATATAGATCATAATTTGATTCGAGAATTGAATTCCGAATTCTTATGGCTGAATTATTGATTGAAAACAAATTGACGTTTATCTGTCAATCAAGCGTTGATTCCCCGATCGAGCTTTATGAAACCGGGGGTTTGTGTTACATTTAAAAAACGAAAGTGTCAAACGAATCTGAAAATTTTCCATCTCTTCAAACAAAGAGAGAGAAATTTCGAGTGCTTATCTGGAGTCTAACAAATGTGTTGTTGAATCTCCTTGTATACCGTTTAATGGAGGATTGAAATTTTAATGGATCGTTAACTTATAATTGAAGTCACACTCCATCTGGGTGGAGAGTAAATAACTCTTCCTAGTACCTATGAACGAATTTAAAATCAAAATATTTTTTATATCTTAAAAAATTTCTTATTTAAATAAAAAATGGGGTAATTTCCGGTGACTAGAAATATTAATTTTTGTACATCAATTCACATCTTTATGCAAGTGTTTATTGTTTATAGTATCTGCCTCTTGTAGAAAAGACTGATAGGTGATTAAACAAGAAACATTTTAATCATGTTTTTTCCAGCTAATAGGGCTCATGTGCTTTTAATACAGTGATTTCTTGTAGTCGTAGTTTCAGTTCTTCAATTTAGATAATTTATCTTGTAAATGACCCTTTCTTAGAATCATCCGGCATACAGAGTGTCTGTTAAACCCTGTACAATATCTAAACTGATGATAGACCAGGTCAAACTGTGTTGTTTACAAAAAATCGATAGAATTCATACCTGTCATTTCACCTCAAATTCCTTGGAGAATTGCAGCAATTTATGGAAAACTAGATATTTGAATTAGACCCGTTTGCACCAAACGCACTTAGTGTTAAGTGTCCCTTAAAATGAACCCTTAACTTAAATTACGTTGCACCAACTGTTAAGTGAGATTTAAATGGCTAAAGCTAGCCTTAAATTTAAGTGCTCCTGTAATGACCACTTAGGTATTTAAGGGCGGGATTCTAATCAAAAATAATTTGTTGAACTGGCTGCAGAACTTCCCATTTTTGATGGATTTTGAAAATTGAATGAATTCATTACTGAATACCAAGCCTTTTCTTTTGCGTTTATTGTAATGCCATCAGTCTTTTTTTAATTTTCAATTTGGTGTCACAAATCATACTTTAGTTAGCAACAAACTCTTTTCTGCTGTTGAGAAGTTGAGTGCCCTTCGTAAATTACCACCACTTGCTTGGCAATCATTCACCGAATTCGTACTAACAAGGGCAATAAGGACATTTTCTTCACGTTCCTCTTCAACATTAGTAAAACAAATTCACACAAGACCTTACAAAGAAAGTGTTGTACTTATATAAACTTAGGTACCTTTTATTTGACAATTCTTATCATTATCAATAATAATGCTAATTAAACAACAAAAAATTTTTACTGTATGATAATATTATAATAATTTACTTGACACTGACTGACAGGACAATAAAGTTAGGTTAATGAAATGACAACGATCATCGGCAACCGGCCAACCAATGAAATAGCTTTATTGGACTAGGATGAAGTTGCACCAAAATAAAATACTGAAATATCACTAGATATAAAAACTTAAGGGCCCCTTACTTAAGATTTTGTTAAGCCACAGTCGTGCAACTGGGAATAAAATTAAGCGTCCATTAACTTTAAACGACACTTAGTTAAGTACTCGTTTTAAGGAGTATTGGTGCAAGCAGGCCTTAGTCTTAATTTGTAGACATAGCACTCAAAAATCCAAGTTGAGGTAAATTTACAGAAATGTTAACGTTTATTTATTTATATGAAAATGAAAATTTGAACGGGTTTTGTTTGAATATCGCAACTCTTGTACGGAATGAAATAAACAACGGTAATAAATGATCACATATTAGAGATATCAAATAGAAACAAAAATCGAGAGAAGAATATTCAATATTTATCGCCAACGAAATTGCGGTAACTCATTTATAGTATTATAAATATTACTTCGTTCACCAGATAGAATGGAAAAATTGTGTTTATGCTTGTTTTTTCAATATAGCAGCTTATTTCCAAGGATAAAATGGTATATTTAATGCCAGGAGAAACTTCTGAGTTAGGTTTCCAGTAGTGGCATAGCTCATTATGAAAACTTAAAATAGCTTCATATTTTTATCAAGCCCGAATCGGAAAAAATAGTGAAGAAAAAAATGATTTTTTTTACCAGAAGAAAATATATGTTGAAATATATGTAAAAGTCAAAGACGCTCTCTGTATATCTAGCAAATGGTGTAAATGTAATCACCTGGTCTATCACTTATTCTGAAATTGTACAGGTGTCCAAAATTCGATGCTCACAAGTGTATCACGAGTACTATAAGATCTTGGGTCCTTGAAGATTTTTTCTCTAAGTCTTATAGTTCTCGAGATGTTCTCAGTGAGCTCTCTTACCTTACCTAACCTAACTAACTTTAATCCTTTCCCAAATCCTTTTTATTATAGTCCATTCAAGAATTATCGGCATCGCAGTACGCCATGAAAGCCTAGAGCTGGCTTTATATCTGGTCACAAAAGATCTACAATAATTTCTATAGTTACAATTCAAAAATTTAAACATATACTTGAATATAACCAACAAAAAAAGTATTCGATATGAAGAAATACTCAAATTCAGAACAAATAAATCAGCTTTCAAAATTGATACAATCAGTTCATTGACTTATACAGGGTGATACACCGTTTCTCAAGAACTAATCACAATTTTGTGATGAAAATTGAACAACTCTTTAGAGTATTTTCAGACAACAAACAGCATATAGTGTTATAATACTACATAATAGAAAATTGAATATGATAAAGTTTTTTTTTTCTCAAAATAACCATTATGACTAGGTCCATCAGCTAGTTTTGGGCTTGACGTCGACATCTGGGACAACTGTATGGGTCAATGTTTATTCCCAATACCAACCTGAATTCCACAGAATCTTGCTTAATGAGCAGTTAACAAGTTCAATTCAATTTTCCCAAGCCGTTGGAGATGTCAATAATCCTTGAACTCATACTAAAAATCATCCTGTATATATGAACATTCTCATTCTAACCATGAGGAATTTAATTTGATAATAATACTGTTATCCTTCTCATTTTCAGGATGGAGGAGCACCAGTTTTGACGGACGATGTTTCACTTCAAGTATTCATGGATCACTTGAAGAAATTAGCAGTTTCTTCCACAGCTTAGAGAATCTTTCATCAACTTTCAGTTTTTTTTTTTCATTATTGGTATCGATGGAAATAAGATAGGGTTCATTGTGTGTATTGAAATTTTCTGGAAACGTGAAACTTGCTATCTCTGTAATCAAATAGATGTAGATTCGCGAAAAAAAAAATTGATTCAGTCATAGCTGATATATCGAGTTTAATGAAGAATTAATATATATTGTAATTAATTAAATTTTATACCCCTTGTGTTACATAAAATTTTGGACTCGCTGACGCATATTTTTCAATGAAAGTCAACCCTCGTTTCGTTGGAGACTTCAGGATAAGAGGGGATAATTCAGCACAAGGTAAGTATGCTGCATAGTATGGAATACTCTTCTCTTTTATAGAGGATGCAGGGCCTATGTGACATTTCCTATGAAAATTTAAAAATCCGTATTCTCGAACTATAGACTGTCAAAATATTGCTTCACATTTCAGAGGAACTGCTTCCAATGCTATTCACCATGGGAACATGTTCCTATAGAATCCAATTCCTATAGATATATAATATATAATCGACTTTTTTTTACTAAATTATAACTCAATACTGTTAGTCACACCTATTGTAATGGTTTTCCTCGAAGTTTCTATTATTTCCCAGCAAACACTGAAATTCAGAATTACAACGTCGCTGCATTTAAATGCAGCGATAGTGATGCAGTAAGTATACTACACTGCGCAAAAAAATTAACGCACATTCTGAAAATCTCAATTTTAATGAAAGTTAACTCTACATTGACTTTATAACTTATTTTTTATGTTCTCTCGGGAAGGTTTTGAACGAAACAAGACATATTAAATGGAAGAAAAATTCAGGATTTCACCGAATCTTATGTGAAAGAAGAGAAATGAACAATTTTCAAAATACTGAAATGCTGATAAGTGATTTAATACTTGGTATTTCCACCCCTTGCGTTAATAACAGCTCGGCAACGACGGTTCATACTCAAAAAGAGTGATCTTAAAATGTTCTGATCTAATCCTTCCCAGATTTCTCCGAGTTGGATTCCTAAGTCATCAAGAGTAGCTGGATGATTTTCTGAACTTCTCAGCCTTCTATTGAGGTTGCCCCAAACCTGCTCAATCGGATTGAGATCTGGACTTCTTGCTGGCCATTCCATTCAAGAGACTTCAACCTCTTCAAGGTACTCCTGAACGATGCGCGCACGATGGGGTCTGGCATTATCGTCCATAAAAATGTATGTATGCCAATGTATGGGGCAAATGGCACTACATGCTCTTCAAGAATGTTCCTTATATACTTATCTGCATTCATAGCTCCATTATCAACGACCACTAGGTCTGTGCGAGCAGTCAAAGATATTCCACCCCATACCATAATCGATCCTCCCCCGAAACCAGTAGTATTCAGGAAATTGCACCGAGCATATCTATCATGTGGACGTCTGTATACAAGGGAACGTCGATCACAATGGTAGAGACAGAATCTAGACTCATCATCTGTGAAGAGAAATCTTTACCAATCGGCCTCTTCCCAATGGATATGCTCTCTCGCAAAATCCAAACGTGCCCTTCGATGGGCTGGGGTAAGAGCTGTGCCTCTTGCCGCGACAGGAGGCCTTAAATCATATTCTCTGAGGCGATTTCTTATTGTCTGAGTGCTAATTTGCACCTCATGAGTTTGCTCAAGCTGAATTTGAAGGAGGCGAGCGGTTGCAAACCGTTGCCTCAACGAAGAAACTCTCAAGTAACGTTCTTGAATGGCAGTTGTTACCCGTGGTCTAACCCTGTCCTGGTCTTCGGACATTCATACCTGTCTCCCTGAATGGCTGCAACATTCTGGACACACTTGTATGGGAAACTCCAAACCTTTCTGCAATTCTTGTGTATGTCCACCCATCTTCTCGCTAAACTACC
The DNA here is from genome assembly GCF_907165205.1 of Coccinella septempunctata. Lineage (NCBI taxonomy): Eukaryota > Metazoa > Arthropoda > Insecta > Coleoptera > Coccinellidae > Coccinella > Coccinella septempunctata. The sequence continues at coordinate 1,794,584 of NC_058190.1, read as the reverse complement.
GCTTGGCACATTCCTCTTGGGTCAAATTGCGTGTTTCGCGTTGCATAGCGATCGAGTGTAGAAAATCAAACGAAAGAAAAACTATTGATCACTAGGTTTGATCGAGAACAACTGATTTTAGAATGGAGCCAATACATTCAAAATCTGAGATAATATCATCTTTTTTTATTCCTGCTGGGAAAAAACATCTGTATTGAAGAAAACCGTTGAAAGTGGATAACATATGCATGCATAATTCTGATAAAAATAATTATCATTGAGAACTCCTTCAGTTGTAGAATAAATTCGAGATTTCCATAATGTGCGTTAATTTTTTTGCGCAGTGTATGTCCCGCTGAACTGTTCAGTCACTGTACAGTACAAACTGCGTACAGCCACAGTACATCGTTGCTACACTTCAAATACAGCGATGGTATTGCAGTCATGCGCAAAAATTGTACAGCAAGCAGCACTTCATATGCAGCAGTCACTTGCAAAAACTGTACAGCACGCTGTACTTTAAATCCAGTAGTCACTGTGCAAAAACCTCACAGCGGGCTGCACTTTTAATGCAGCAGTCATTGTGCAGTAACCATATCGAATATTTCAATCACGAACCCCATAGATGGGACACTGGCCTTCTATGAGATGAAATATTGTTTGGCGCTTTTCTATAGCGGATGCGATCCGTACTACAAGCAGCCTAAGGAAACTGTATTATCAACAATACAGGAGTCTGTATTAGCAAGAAAACGCGCGAAATTTCGAAAACTTGAATTATTTTAAAGGAATGGGAGCTGCTAAGGAAACAATATTAATAATTATGATAATAATGTTTATTTACATATTAATAATCATTACTTACATATCCATGAATTTTCAAAAACAAACATTGTTTTCCCACAAAGTGAAAATATTATGTACTTTCAACAAATTCAGAATAATATTTACAAGAAATTTATAAAAAACATTGAACATTATCAGGTATATAAATAAGCCAACATTGTTTTCCCAACAATTATGAACTTTCAAGGAATTTAAGTGAAATTACTCGCACTAAAAATTTAGAATAATATTTACAATATATGTACAGGATTTTTCAAGTAGACAGACATCTACTTACGTAAGTTGGTTCAGAGATATGCTAAGAAAGCCTTTGAAATCCACGAGATGAAATAATTCTTTTCGCATAAACTAATTTTTGCCTCAGACATTTATTTCGGTATTTCAGCTGACTTATCCTAGCATTGTACTCTTTTAACATTGAGTACATTATTTTTTCTTTCGCAGTTAGTTGTGAAGTCCTAGTGTACTGCAACCTCGTCAAAATTGACTTTCTAACCCCTAAAACAAAAAATATTCTATATAACAATTGATCATCTGAAAATTTGATGGGAAAAATTGCTTGGTTTTGTTGAATTGATTTCCATATTTTCAAAAATCAATGAAAAAAATTGTTACTAACCTTTTTGGATTTTTTTCTTATTCATCACCGAGTCAGATACTGGTTCTTGTATGTCGGGCTCCATAAAATCATTATTGGGACCATCTAAAGAAGTAGAAATAAAATATAATCTATATAATATAAATAAAATTATAACTTATCAACTCATGATGAACTCTTAGAAACAGGAAATATTTGAAGATGAAGAAAAACAAGGAATGATACAAACTACAAACCTTCTGGAGTTGATTTCTCTATCCCACTTGGTCCAGCTTCAGAAGGTGTTTTCTCTGTATCAACTTCTGTTAATACTTCACAAAGTCCAGCTTCAGAAGGTGTTTTCTCTGTATCAACTTCTGTTAATACTTCACAAAGCTTTGGCTCATTTGCCAGCAGAACTGTTTCAAAACTAGTACCTGATGAAAAAACAAAGTGTTGAAAAGTCAAATCATAAAATTTATCATATATGATGCAACAAACAAACACTCCGTCTCAATTTCATAGAATTTCTAGCAAACATCTGGCTGGTTTCAAATTTCAACCATTTCATAAATAAATATAATCGTAATTATAGGACAGCATACAGATATTGGGACATTTCAGTATTTAAAAAAGGTAGGCTTACCAGGTACATCTATTGTTGGAACTGCATCAATTGTGAGACCTCTTTTACTTCCTGGTAAATGATAATTCTTGGTAAAATGTACATGACACACGTAATATCTATTGTAAATCTGTTCATCGGATAATTCTTGCCAATTTTGTGGTTTAATAACTTCTAACCAAGTTTTAAAAAGAGTTGGATTGGCTTTGGGGAAACGATGTCTTTGGCTTACTCGGTCCATACATCCAGGTACACAACAATTGTTTATTTTTCTCATTTTTAAAGGGTATAAAATAGCTTACAAATCACTACACTTACAATCACCTACAACGTCCACTAATATTAATTATCAAAGATTATAGAGAAGGAAGATGGGAAACGACCCTACTAATCTAGTACTAAAAACCGACTACACTTTGGGCCTGTGTTTCACATACTGAGAAATTAGATGGCGCTGAAATCGTAATGTCAAACAGTAAAATTACAGTTGTCTGCTTTGTAATTTAAGGGCGCGAAATTCGAATTTTATTCGAATATCGACTTAGTCGAGACCAGAAAAAAACATCCTGAGCGACAAAACAGTACCAGGGCTTTGTTTCGTGATCAGGATGTTTTTTTTATGTAAACATTGTTTTGAATCAATTAATATTAATGAAATACTCTGTTAGATTTGCTATATTTTTATTAGAAATTAATAAAAAAATATGACAGAATTGAAGATTTTACAGGGTATACTTAAAGGTGAGGTTTTTTTGACATGTACAACTGGTGAGAATAATTGTGTCGAAATTCTCACCTTTGAAAACACCTGTATACAAATAATACAGCTTTGAATAAAGGATACAAAAGTACATATTGAATATTATATATCAAAGTTCTTATTTCCATGCAATAAATTTTTTTGAGGCAATAGAATTTGTTGAATTTGTACAATCTTTATCAGAAATCTAAATGAACAAATAATCGATATAGGTACCATATATTTTGCATTCCAAAGAGATGATTGTTAATTTCACTTTTCGGATCTTTCTATCACTTCTGGGGAAAGACTTGGAAGTACTCTACAGAGTGTGGGAACTTCTTTCAGGTACACTCGAAAGAATATCTGAAAAAGGTGTAATCTACTTTCATAATAAAACGATTAATTCAATATATTACATAAATTTTCTCATATATAAGATGATAATTCATTCAATTATTTTTGTCACAGATATCTAGGATGACTTACCATCAGTATTTGTCGTAACACTTTCAATCTGCTTGCTTTCCATTTAATGTGACCCCTCCATGAACGGAATGCTTCCTGCATATAAAAAAGATATGCATTCAATATATGATAAATGAGTGATGAATTCAGTTATGCATTGCAGATATCTAGGAAGACTTACCATCAGTATTCGATGTATCAGTTTCAAACTGCTCGCCCTCCATCGCATGTGGTTCCTTTGGTGGCCCTTTCATGCATGGGATGCTTCCTGCATACAGCAACTTGCGTGGATGAAAAGATTCAAATTGAATTTAAGTAAAATGCAAAGATTATAGAACCTAACTCAATAATCTTCGGTAGAATGTTCACTGCACATGGTGTAGCTTTTACTCAAGTCAATGTCTTGACGCCCGGAAAATTCTATCCACTTCAGAACACTGAAAATAAAAATCAATCAACATCCGAGTCACATGGTACGAGTTTCAATACTTACGATTCCATTTTCTTTGGTAAATTCAAAAAACTTATATTCGGAGAATCCCAAACGGCAGTTTCAACAGTTCTTCACCATACAATATTTTCCATACGACATTTTGAGCAAAATCTTTGATTTTGAAGTTTATATACTCAAATAACATTGAAATAAGGTGACTAGAACGAGCGAGTTGAACGAGCGGTACGAAAATCAAAACGTAAACAAAACGGCCATGTTGAAATATCTCCATGACATGCCAAATGGCCCTTGAATAAATATTTTAACCAGTCTTAGTATTTTAATACACAACGGAACCACCAGGCGGCGCTCACGCAAGTGTAGTCGCTTCGTTTCCCATCTTCCTTCTCTATAATCTTTGATTAATTATATTAGTGTTCTGTGCTAATAATACAACATTTTTAACAGAAAAGAACGAACTTAACCTCTCAACCACAGAACACTATATAACCACAGAACATTAATATTACTTCTGAACATTGAACTCTATGGTCTTCCAATGAGTTCAATGCTTCTGAACTTCTGTTCTGAACTTAACTGTCACTGCTGCCATGCTTGAATCGCAAATTTATTATAGAGCTACCTAGCGGCCGAAAAATAAACATTTTTTTCTCTATTTAGAACAGTGAACTAATTACCCAGTTATTATTATTATTTCACTGATTTAGAAACAGAAAAATAAAGAAAACTACAACTTCACTTGATTGGCATCCATGGTTGCGTTCACAAACTTACTCAGAGCAAGCTCTAAGTAAGCTCTGATTACCCGAAGCGTTCACAAACGTACTTTTAGTTCTTCAGAGTATGCTCTCTGAGCATGACCATACTCATACTCTACTCTCGGAGTAAGTTTATGAACACACCCCATATATTCTATGGTGTCAAGACTGTCAAGTGTTTTCAAAACATTCATATTTGACAATTATGTCAAATTTAGTAGGCAAAATTTCAATTTTCAAAAATTTAATTAATATCTATCTGTCCAGAGCAAAGATATATATTGAGTAATATTTTTGGTCCAGAGACAGTTATCTCTGCTCTGCTCCTAAACTACAAGCTTGCCGAAGTTGAGAATGGTACCAATCGATTTTTCATGAAAAACTGCATATGTAAAAAAAATTACCGTCAAAATTGGTCACTGTCCGTAAAGTAATGAGGAAAAAACTGAATGTGATTGAATGAAATAGTATTAGTGAAAAAAGAAGAGGTGCATATTGCCTATGATGAGTGAATATACATAATACATAACCAAAATGGAAGAAAGTAAATCGAATTCCTTATTTGGAGAAGTCTATGAAAACCAGTGTTCATTTGCCTCTTTTACAAAAGAAATGCCACAAGTAGATAAAGCGATTAATAACTCTGAACCGGCTCACTTACAGGAGTATGATTTCCATAAAAGTGGTGGTCTAGCTGACAGACATTGTGAAGAAGGGTTTCATATAACCAATGATGAGTAAGTATTCATATTTATATTGTTTTAAATTACCTCTTCCTCCTTTTTTAAGTCCTAAAAAAATTTAATTTATTTCAGTGTGAAGTTGGAAAAAGTAGGAAAAATTGATGTATTTGAACAATTTATAGATGATGAAGAAGTTCACGAAAAAGCAGAATATAAAGTCAATATTGAAGAAAGTACCTTCAATTGTTCAGTTACAGAAGTTAATGCTAATCAATTATGTTCTGCCCCTTTCAAGGAAGAAATATTAAATCCCCCAATGATTAATTCATCCCCTACATTAGATCAGCAGATGAATGACTCTGAACCAACTGACTTAAAACAATATATATGCCATAAAAGTCACATTGGGGATTATTCTGTAGAATATTATATCGAAGAACACATTCAAAATGAAAACACTTCTAGTCTTGAAAGCAACCAAGAAGTTCCCATAAAATTTGTTATTTTGAATACCAAAAAATACAAGTGTGACCTATGTGAGTTTGTTACCAATAAAAAAGACTACCTTGAAAAGCATGTTGATGATGTTCATTTAAATATGAAACACAAGCGTCAAATATGCAGATTCGTTTCAACTGGAAAATATTACATCAAGGAACATATGGAGGTTATCAGAGAATACGAGTGTGACCTCTGTGATTTTGGTTCCGATGATAATTCAAAACTTCAAAGGCACATAAAATCTTCACACTTGAAAAGGCAGGAATATAAATGTCATTTATGTGAATTTATTACAAGTGTAAAAAGTTCTCTTCGGAGGCATGTAGTCTATGTCCATTCAAATATCAAGAAACACAAGTGTGACTCATGCAGCTATGAAACAAGTATAAAAAATGACCTTCGAAAGCACATCGACTCCGTTCATTTAAATATCAGGAAACACAAGTGTCCCTTTTGTGACTATGCTGCAACTTATAATAAAACCCTTCAAATGCACATAAAAACTATTCATTTAAAAATTAAGGAACACAAGTGCCATCTGTGTGACTATGCTACAAATTTAAAAGCAAACCTTCAAACACATATCGATTCTGTTCATTTGAAAATGAAAAATCAGGAGTGTCACCTATGTGATTTTGTTACATATAGAAGAGAGGTCCTTAAAAGGCATGTAAACTCCGTTCATTTAAATATCAAGAAACACAAATGTCACTCGTGTGATTTTGCTGCGAATCAGAAACATACACTCAGTAGGCACATAAAATCGGTCCATTTAAAAATTAATGACCACAAATGTCGACTATGCGAGTATAAGACAAATAAGAAAGATAACCTGAAAAGACATATGAATTCTGTTCATAAATATCAAGAAACACAAGTGCCACCACTGCCACCTACATAAATTCATTGTGAGAATAGTAAACACTGAAAACTGTTAATTCGAAAATTTTGTTGAGGAAAAGGGTGGATCAGAAAATTATGGTGGTTGTGTGCCTGATATTAATCTTTTCAAATTCAAGTGTTAGAAAAATCCTATGTATTATAATTTTCAATAAAGGTTGAATGTTTTGTTTTAATTCCTTAAAAGGCATGTAAACTCCGTTCATTTAAATATCAAGAAACATAAATTTCACCTGTGTGAATTTGCTGCGAATCAGAAACCTACACTTAATATGCACCTTAAACTGGTTAATTTAAAAATTAATGACCACGTATCAACTTTGGGAGTACGAGACAAATAAGAAAGATAACCTGGAGAAGCATGTCTATTTTGTTCATCAATAACAAGAAATATCTTAAAACATGTTCACTTGGCTTGGAAAATAAAAGACATGTTTAGTACCTATTTGAAAAAAAATATGTATTTATTTATTGTATTGAAGTACATATTTGATATTTCAATATAATAATTTCATTAGAAATGTGAAAATATTTTTTGATGCTCATGCTCATAATGTTTTGAATTCACAGTGTAACGCCTTTTTCTTGGTGTACTCGAGCGCCAGCTATTCTTTGAAGGGAAAATAGCAAACCTACCCTGGTTGCTACTAGCCGAAGACAAGGTTCCTCGTCTGGGGTGTTAGCTACAACCAGTGAAAGTCAAAATCAACGTACACAAATTACATTTGTCGACTCGTACAAGGAAACACAAATGGCACTATTGTAAAATTCGTACAGTGAAAGACTCGAGATCAGTGAATTTACAGGGCAAAACGGACGGAATAAAACAGGATCCGATCTCAAACGTTATACGGGGTTTACGGACGTGTTCGCCAGCCAGAACCTAAGACACACACTTAACTGACAGGTATCGAACCTCAGCCAGGTTAGGGGATGGAACAAAACGGCACAGATTCACGACAGCTCACCCCTAAGTGCGTTCTTCACCCCCTGAGTATCCACGCCAGCGGGGTTCTTCGATAACAGCAGCGGTGAGCGTCGGACAAACGAGGAAGGAAAGAAGGTTAGCCACTCCAAAGTGCTTTCCGCTCCCCCTGAGTATCCACATTAGCGGGGTGCTTCGGCAGTAGGGGTGGAACTTAACCCGGGTTGGTAAGGGATGGAGGAAGTTTTTCGCCACACCAAAGTGCTTTCCGCACCCCCTGAGTATCCACACCAGCGGAGTGCTTCAGCAGTAGGGATGGAACTTAACCCGGGGTGGTAAGGGATGGAGGAATTTTTTTCGCCACTCCAAAGTGCTTTCCGCACCCCTTGAGTATCCACGCCAGCGGGTGCTTCAGCAGTAGGGATGGAACTTAACCCGGGGTGGTAAGGGATGGAGAAATTTTTTTCGCCACTCCAAAGTGCTTTCCGCACCCCCTGAGTATCCACGCCAGCGGGGTGCTTCGGCAGTAGGGGTGGAACTTGACCCGGGTTGGGAGGAGATGGAGGAATTTTTTTCGCCACTCCAAAGTGCTTTCCGCACCCCCTGAGTATCCACGCCAGCGGGGTGCTTCAGCAGTAGGGGTAGAACTTAACCCGGGGTGGTAAGGGATGGAGGAATTTTTTTCGCCACTCCAAAGTGCTTTCCGCACCCCCTGAGTATCCACACCAGCGGAGTGCTTCAGCAGTAGGGATGGAACTTAACCCGGGGTGGTAAGGGATGGAGGAATTTTTTTCGCCACTCCAAAGTGCTTTCCGCACCCCCTGAGTATCCACACCAGCGGAGTGCTTCAGCAGTAGGGATGGAACTTAACCCGGGGTGGTAAGGGATGGAGGAATTTTTTTCGACACTCCAAAGTGCTTTCCGCACCCCCTGAGTATCCACGCCAGCGGGGTGCTTCAGCAGTAGGGATGGAACTTAACCCGGGGTAGTAAGGGATGGAGGAATTTTTTTCGCCACTCCAAAGTGCTTTCCGCACCCCCTGAGTATCCACGCCAGCGGGTTGCTTCGGCAGTAGAGGTGGAACTTGACCCGGGTTGGTAGGGGATGGAGGAAGTTTTTCGCCACACCAAAGTGCTTTCCGCACCCCCTGAGTATCCACACCAGCGGAGTGCTTCAGCAGTAGGGATGGAACTTAACCCGGGGTGGTAAGGGATGGAGGAATTTTTTTCGCCACTCCAAAGTGCTTTCCGCACCCCCTGAGTATCCACACCAGCGGAGTGCTTCAGCAGTAGGGATGGAACTTAACCCGGGGTGGTAAGGGATGGAGGAATTTTTTTCGCCACACCAAAGTGCTTTCCGCACCCCCTGAGTATCCACGCCAGCGGGGTGCTTCGGCAGTAGGAGTGGAACTAAAACTAGGGAGTAAGGGATGAAGGAAGTTTTTTCGCCACTCCAAAGTGCCTTCTGCACCCCCTGAGTATACACGCCAGCGGGGTGCTTCAGGAGTAGGAGTGGAACTTAAACCGGGGTGTAAGGAATGACGGGAGGCTGAAGTTACAATGATATAAAAGAAAAAAAAATAGCGGAGTGTCGTCTTACCTATGGCTTCAGTTGGCCACTTGTACTCGTAAATTCCCAGCAACAAAAAAAAATATCACCCAATACCGTGAAGAACCAAGAAAACAAAATTATACTCTGAAACGTAAAAAAAAGTATTTATCCTATAGTGGTAAAAATTAAAGTGTATTACGATAAAAACCGACTCTCAATGACAAAATTGACTATTTCCAGTTATAATTGAGAAGTAATCACATCAGAAACAATCACTTGTATTTCGGATTAACCAAGTTTATTTCAGAAACCGTCAATTCTAATTCAGAACAGTCCTGACCCTATACACAATTGACTCGTACAAATATTTTAAAAGTAGATTCTTGAGGTCAAAAGAATTACTTTTTTCCTATACCATTTTTTCCTATTAAGGCCTGATTAAAAGATGCGTAGCCATTATTAAGTTTTTCATAATGGGCTGTGCCACGCCACCCCTGGAAAAACTGAATTCCTTTCAGAAAAACAATGAACTCTAAAAAAACATTTTTATTGGGTGCTGGCCAGACATAACTTGAAAGCAAAGAAGAAAAAGAATCTCATTAGTTGTCATAATGTTCTATGGTAACCAAAATGTAAACACAGAGAACACAAGAACATAGACAATGTCAATATTTGATGTTTTGTGGACAATGTGATTTGTGAATGTCTATGATGAAAACTTTTGCCTCTCTTACAAAAGAAATTTCACTTTGATAAATAATAAAATAATTCTGAACTGTCTCACTTGGAGTAGTATGAATGAATTCCATGAGAGTAGCATAGGTGATAGGCACTGTGAAGAAGGTTTTAAAATAACCGATAATGAGTAAGTGTTCCTATTATTATATTGTTTGCATTACCTTTTGGTTTTGCTGGGTATCTTTTTCAGTACAAAGTTGGAAGAAAAATTAAGAATTGACGTAATTGAACAATTCATAGATGAACAAGGAGTTCATGAAAGAAAAGAATATATAATAAAGAATGAAGAAAGTACATTAATTTGCTCAGTTCCAGAGGATAATGCCAATCAATTATTATCTGCCTCTCTTGAGAAGGAATTGCCTGAAATATTTGATTCACCGATGATTAATTCATCCACTGCATTAAATCCACTGTTAAATAACTCTGTACCAACTCTCTTAGAGCAAAGTTGTACAAGTCACATGGCAGATTATCCTTTCAGTGATAAAAATTATCCAGAAGAACACAAACAAAAAAATTATGCTTCTGGTCTTGAAGATCCCGAAGAAGTTCCTATAAAATTTGTTCTTATGAATATTGGGGAACACAAGTGTAACTTATGCGAGTATGTTACAAATAGAAAAGGCAACCTTAAAAACCATGTTGATGGTGTGCATTCAAATACCAAGAAATACGAGTGTCATCTATGTGAACATGTTGCAACTAGAATACAGAACATAAGGAGACATATCAACACTGTTCATTATTTGAATAACAAAAACCACAAGTGTGACCTCTGTAAATTTGCCTCTAATGATTCTTCGAAACTTCAAAAACACATCAAATCTGTTCATTTGAAAATTAAGGAACATAAATGTCAACTATGTGACTATGATACAAGTGAAAAAGGTGCTCTTCAGAGGCATGTGGACTTTGTGCATTTAAATATAAAGAAACACAGGTGCCACATATGTGACTATGCTGCAATTAGACAAAATGACCTTCAAAAGCATATAGACTGCGTTCATTTAAATATCAGGAAACACTTGTGTCACTTATGTGACTATGCCGGAAGTAATAATGAAACCCTTCAAATACACATAAAATCTACTCATTTAAAAATTAAGGAACACAAGTGTCATCTATGTGATTATGCTACAAATTCAAAAACCAACCTCCAAACACACATCAATTCTGTTCATTTAAATATAAAAAATCAGAAGTGTGAGTTTTGTGATTATGTTACATATCGAAAAGACGCCCTCAAGATACATAAAGACTCTGTTCATTTAAATATGAGGACACACAAATGTCACTTATGTGAATTTGCTGCAAATGTGAAACGTACACTTAATATGCACATAAAATCGGTCCATTTAAAAATTAATGATCACAAATGTCGACTGTGCGAGTATAAGACAAATAAGAAAGATAACCTGAAGAGGCATGTGAATTCTCTTCATAAACATCAAGAAATACAAGTGCCACCTACGTGAATTTATTGTGAGAATAGTAAACACGTGAAAACTGTTCATTCGAAAATTGTTGATAAGAAAAAGGGTGGATCAGAAAATTATGTTGGCTATGTGCCTGATATAAATTTTTTCAAAATCAAATGTTCGAAAAATCCTATGTATTATAATTTTCAATAAAGGTTAAATGTTTTGTTTTAATTTCTTATGACATATTGTAAGTTGTCAGCTTTATTCATTTATAATAATAAGGAAATTAAAAAGAATCACAGTTCAAAAAATCATACCTACATATGATTATTAAAAACAGGGTATGAATATAATAGTGAATAATAATAATAAGTAGATGAAGTGAAAGTTATTCGAAAATAAACTCAAATCTTATATTGAAGTGGAAAAAGTAAAAGTTATTTAAAACTTGATGTTTCAAGTCAAGAAAATACAGAAAATTATCTGACACTTAGCAGTTCAATCTTAAGGAGGGTAAAGGGGATATCTTTAATCCATTCAAGTCCTTTCTTGAGGGAGGGCAGGGAGAACACAAAAAACACTAATCAACACTAGGCCCCAGGATATTGTTCAGCTATTGTTATTAGAAGTTCCTCTAATATCTGGTGCCGTGGAAACTGGAGGAATTTGGATTCATCATTTGCCCCCACTTTAGATGTTCCATCTTCATTGATGCCTCCAACACCTATTTTATTCCGAATGAAATAGTTTTTGGACACTTCCTGACAGAGATTGTACCAGTCGGAAACTGTGGAACTGTTGGCACTCAACTCTGCTTCCCTGGCCACATACTCCTGAGGAGACTCATTAGCCCACCCATACATTATAATAAGAATTTGAGAAAGGGTTAAGTGACTTCCCTCAAACAAGGAACCCTTTCTCAAACTTCTTGTATGTCTACACCTCTTACACCCCCACTGATATCCATCAGTAACATTCCTTGAGTACCGAATAAAAGTCATTGGAATATTGCAGTCCTCACAATCTAAATTGTTTCTCAGTAGTTTCCTTCTGGCACACCACTTAATTCCCTCAAGGGAACTTGAAAATATTATTTTCCTGGTAATTATAGTGTCCTCTCGGATTGCACTCTCGCTCATTATTTCAGAAGGATCCACTATATGTGAGCCCATTTTGAATTAGAATTTATAAAACAAAAACTTCCACTTTCACACTAAATAACGAGACGTTGAGTTTAAATTTTATCCGGCACAGAAAAGAGTTAGGTTAGATCATTGAACTCTATGTTCCCATAGAGTTCAATGGATCCATTGAACTAAAGAAAGTTCAATGGTTAGATCATAGACTTAAGAAATAAAATTATTTTAGCCATATTTTCGCGATTAAAACGACTGAAGCCTCTTCAAGCGGTGCTATTCTATGAAACGGACTTATTGGACGAAATCCTCAAAATCCTCTTCAAAAATGATAATTACTGCATTAACTTCTTATTTCGAACTGTCAACACCATGTCGCTGCAATCTATATTTGAACTCCTGAACGATGAACATTATCGTCCATAAAAATGAAATTTTCAGCAATGTATGTGGCAAATGGCACTACATGCTCTTCAAGAATGTTCCTTATATACTTATCAGCATTCATAGCTCCATTATCAACGACCACTAGGTCTGTGCGAGCAGTCAAAGATATTCCACCCCATACCATAATCGATCCTCCCCCGAAACCAGTAGTATTCAGGAAATTGCACTGAGCATATCTTTCATGTGGACGTCTGTATACAAGGGAACGTCGATCACAATGGTAGAGGCAGAATCTAGACTCATCTGTGAAGAGAACTCTTTCCCAATCGGCCTCTTCCCAATGGATATGCTCTCTCGCAAAATCCAAACGCGCCCTTCGATGGGCTGGGGTAAGAGCTGGGCCTCTTGCCGCGACACAAGGCCTTAAATCATATTCTCTGAGGCGATTTCTTATTGTCTGAGTGCTAATTTGCACCTCATGAGTTTGCTCAAGCTGAATTTGAAGGAGGCGACCGGTTGCAAACCGTTGTCTCAACGAAGAAACACTCAAGTAACGTTGTTGAATGGCAGTTGTTACCCGTGGTCTACCCTGTCCTGGTCTTCGGACATTCATACCTGTCTCCCTGAATCGCTGCAACATTCTGGGTGTGTTCATAAGCTTACTCCGAGAGTAGAGTATGAGTATGGTCATGCTCAGAGAGCATACTCTGAGGAACTAAAAGTACGTTTGTGAACGTTCGGGTAATCAGAGCTTACTAAGAGCTTGCTCTGAGTAAGTTTGTGAACGCAACCTCTGGACACACTTGTATGGGAAACTCCAAACCTTTCTGCAATTCTTGTGTATGTCCACCCTTCTTCTCGCAAAACTACCTCTTGGGCACATTCCTCTTGGGTCAAATTGCGTGTTTCGCGTTGCATAGCGATCGAGCGTAGAAAATCAAACGAAAGAAAAACTATTGATCACCAGAATTGATCGAGAACAATTGATTTCAGAATGGACCCAATACATTCAAAATCATTTTTTTTTTATTCCTACTGGGAAAAAACAACTGTATTGAAGAAAACCGTTGAGAGTGGATAACATATGCATGCATAATTCTGATAAAAATAATTATCATTGAGAACACCTTCAGTTGTAGAATAAATTTGAGATTTCCATATTGTGCGTTAATTTTTTTGCGCAGTGTATTAACCTGGTTAACCTAACAAGAAAAGCAGAAGGAAGAAGATTTATCTTGAGTTAAGTAAACTTTCATTCTGTGTTGTTTGTCTATGGTTTTGTGCATTAAGCACATTGAACATAGAGAAAGTCTCTGCATTGAACTTTCTTTAGTTCAATGATTAAGCATTGAGTCATAGAGAAAGGGTGTCTCTGCATTGAGTGCACCACAGATTACAGAGTAGTGGAGTGCCAGAGACAACCTCTGCCAAAGATTTCTCCAGACTCTGATTTCTCTTTGATGAAACGCGCATTAACGTTATTATTTGTGTTCTATGATTAACAATTCAAAAGTTCGAAATATTTGAAATTTTAAAACGTGGTGAAATTTTATTTGCTTCACAAATCAAATATAAGTAAATAAGGGTAAGTAAATTATAAATATAAATTCTTCGGACATTCTTAGTTTGTTCTTGAAGGAACCTCATTTCTTCCCCATTTCGCAATTAAGGAAAGTAATCATTTATCATATTGTTTTCAGAAATGGATAATAAGAGCATATGCAATAAGCGAACAGCTAATTTCTCCAGCAGTGAAGAAAAATTGCTCATTTTCCTAATCAAAAAGTACGCGCTTGTTATTAGAAATAAAAAAACGGACAGCGTAAGCAATAAAAAAAAAACAGCTGCATGGGTGGAAATTGAAAAAGAGTTCAATGATGCTGGTGGTGAACCGTACAGAAGTTCATTGATTCTGAAAAACAAATATTTAAACTTGAAAAAAACGTCTCTACAAAAATTTGCCGAAGAAAAAAAGCAAACTTACTCTACAGGTGGTGGTCAATCTGTAAGAGATAATGAGATTGATGGCAGTATAGAAGAAATAATTGGTATTCGAATGACAGGCTCTGTTTCTGAATTTGATAACGATATCATAGGTATAGGTACATATAGTTATATCGGATAACTCAAACTTTCGTCTTATATTCTTGATAGTTGGGAATATTTTTGGCAATTACCATTTTTATTTCAGTTGAAGATTTATCTGATTATGAAGAAGACAAGATAAAAAGCCTTAGCAGTACCAATAGTTTAGGTAAGGTATAGTCATAGCAAACCATTTTTTACTACTAATAATTATTTTTATTTGCATCATTAGATGAAGGGGAGTCCTTTGTAATAAATGCAGAAGAAAGCCAGTGGTCGATAAACAACATTGAGATTCCTATAGATGTGAGGAAAAGAGGTATTTCTATCCTATGTATTTTTATGTTACCATTTCTTGAATTGACAAATAGTACATAAGTTTTTGTTTTCAGACATCACATCGAGGACCGAATGGTTACAGAAGAAACAGGATACCCTGACAATTCAACAGAAATGTTTAATCGATGAGTGCAATCAGAAATTGCAGCACCTCCAAGAGATACACGATCAGAAACTGAGGCACACTGAGGAGAGCCATAGGCAGAAAATTCGAATGGACCAGGAGGAACATGACATGAAAATGTCGATATTGAAATTGCAAAGGCAGAAGCTATTAAATGAATTATCTTAAATAATTGTTCATTGTTTTTTCATTAAAGAAGAAGAACTACTTTCTGTATGCTCTATGGTTAAGTAGATCGACTTTGAACTCTATGGTTCCCATAGAGTTCAATGTATATTATGTTCTGTGTGCTAACCTATCAGTTAAATTTTTATGGACTGAATGAGAAAATAAATAATCCAAGATTGATAATAACAATTATTTATTTATACCAACTGAAACTACCAGCCTTGCACAGTGGAGACTGATACCAATCTATCTCTCTTGAAAACTCCACGCATTAAAAAAAAAATACATAAATACAGTTCTAAATTTTCACTGGTTTTTTTTACGAGTAGAAAAATGAATATGGGTGAAATAAATGATAAGAGAAGAGGTACATATTACGTATAATGAGGGAATATACATATATATAATATTGAATTATATCATTGAGTATTAACCCTTCAATACTCAATGTATTATATACATGTTATATGTAAAGTTGGAAAAACATTTTATTGATGAAAACGGAATTTACTGATAACTAGATAACCGAAATGGAAGAAAGCAGAACGATTTCCTTAATTGGGGAAGTCCATGAAAACCAGTGTTTATATGCCTCTTCTACAAAAGAAATGCCACAAATCGTAGATACACTGATAAATAACAATGAAGTGGCTCATTTAGAGAAGTATGAATTCCATGAATATGACAGAGCTGATAGGCATTGTGAAAAGGGGTTTAATATAATCTATAATGAGTAAGTATTCATATTGTTTGCATCATCTCCTGCTCTACTTTCAGTTCGTTCTTGAAAAAATCAAATTTCTTTTAGTGCAAAGTGTGAAGATAAATTAGGAGTTGATGTATATGAACAATTTATAGATGAAAAAAAAGTTCACGAAAGAGCAGAGTATATAGTTAAGTCTGAAGAAAGTACCTCAAATTGCTCAGTTAAGGAAATTGATGCTAATCAATTATCGTCTGCCTCTTTCATTGAAGAAATGCCCAAAATTTTCGATCCACCAATGATTAATTCATCCACTGTATTTGAAAATCACATTCAACATGATAACGCTTCTAATCCGAAAGACATCAAGAAAGTTCCTAAAAAATTTGTTCCTTTGATTGTTGAGGTACACAAGTGTGACTTATGTGAGTTTGTTACAAAAAGAAAAAGCTACCTTAAAAGGCATGTTGACGGTGTTCATTCGAATATCAAGAAACATCAGTGTCATCTATGCGAATATGTTACCACTAGAAAACATAACATCAAGAGACATGTCAACACTGTTCATCTGAATAACAGAAAACACAAGTGTGACCTCTGTGAATTTGCCTCAGATGATACTTCGAAACTTCAACTACACATAAGGTCTGTTCATTTGAAAATTAAGGAACATAAATGTGATTTGTGTGAATTTATTACAAGTGAAAAAGGTACTCTTCAGAGGCATGTCGACATTGTGCATTTGAAAATCAGGAAATATAAGTGCCACTTTTGCGACTATGCCGCAAGTAGGAAAAATGACCTTCTAAAGCATATCGACTCAGTTCATTTGAATCTCAGAACAAGTATTTGTCACTTGTGTGACTATGCTGCTACTAGTACTAAAACCCTTCAAACGCACATAAAATCTATTCATTTGCGAATAAAAGAATACAAGTGCCATCTATGTGAATATGCCGCTAATTTGAAAGCAAACCTTCAAACACATATAGATTCTGTTCATTTCCATATTAAAAATCAGAAGTGTGAGTTGTGCAAGTATGTTACATATAGAAAAGGGGACCTTAAAATGCATGTCAACTCCGTACATTTGAATATCAAGAAACATAAATGCCACTTGTGTGAATTTGCTGCAGTTCGGAAACTTAGACTTGATATGCACATCAAAAAAGTCCATTTCAAAATTTATGACCAAAAGTGTCAACTGTGCGATTATAAGACAAATAAAAAAGATGACTTGAAGAAACATATGAATTCTGTTCATAAAAAACAAGAACCACGAGTGTCGTCTACATGAATTCGCTGTAAGAATAGTAACCTTGAAACACCTGTGAAAGTTGTTCATTCGAAAATTATTGTCAAGAAAAATTATGTTGGCTCTGTGCCTATTATTAATTTTCTCGAAATCGAATTTATTTTGAAGTTTTCAATAAAGGATAAATGCTTTGTATTTTCATTTTTTATCACATTTTGTAACGATCCTAGGTATCTGTTCTTTAGTGAACTGCTTTTGAGAAGGCGGACAGCATTCGAGAAGGCTCTAGAACACGAAAAAAATATAATGGAAAGAAATTAAGTGATGTGTAAATAATTTTGTCATAGTGCATTTTAACAACATTCAATGACTTATTTTGCAAGAATAATTGACTATTTTCATTACAATAAAGTTAGATTTTTGAATCGATAAAAGCTCGCTTAGTGTGCAGCCGGTTCAGGAGAAATATAAAATATAAAATCTTTTTGTGTGAAAAAAAGATATCTTTTTCAATGG
Source organism: Coccinella septempunctata (assembly GCF_907165205.1). NCBI lineage: Eukaryota > Metazoa > Arthropoda > Insecta > Coleoptera > Coccinellidae > Coccinella > Coccinella septempunctata. The sequence goes on along the minus strand of NC_058190.1, from coordinate 1,776,703 downwards.
AAAAATTAGGGATGAAAATTGGGCATTGTAAAATTCAAATTAACGGAATTCAAACAGGAAAAAGTCGTAGGACTTAATATATTTTAGCTACTCCTATTAAAATTATACAGGGCGAATCATTAACTCTTACGAATGTTTCAACAGTAGATTCTTGAGGTCGAAAGTAACATTTTTTCATATACCATTTTTTCCGATTCGGCCCTGATAAAAAAATATAGCCATTTTAAGTTTTCATACTTACCCAATTTATTCAAATGTCACAGATATTTTTTCATTTTTTAACATCAAACTATATCACCTTCAGAATAACAAGCTAGTCACACTACACAGCAATGGATCTTTTAATCAGAGTTGTATTCAGCCGAAAAACCCAATTTTCCAAATTACACAGATACTTTTTAATTTTTGAACATCAAATTACTCGAAACCGGCGCATTGTACAAGAAAATATGAAGAATACTTTTATTTTACAAAACCTTCAGATATTCACTAGATAATGTCCAACTTAGTTTCAAGAGTTGGGTTCTTTGAATTTTTTGGTATTTTTATTAGTAATGGTCATAATGAGAAAACTGCAAGATGTGGGTGATGTCTTGTGTTAAAAAAAAAATCAATCAAGTACATAAAAATATATATTCCGAAATTCATTCCATATTAGATAAAACCGTTTCTGAGATAGAACTAAAAATAACCTTTTTTATGGTCTTTCAACAGCCTGTATCTTTCAAACCAAGCCGATTCGGAAAAAATGGTAAAGGAAAAACGTGTTTCTTTTGACCTCAAGAATCTACTGTTGAAATATTTGTACGAGTCAAAGACTCACCCAGTATATACAGGGTGTTTCATAAGAAATTCCTTGAAAGATAATTTTTATGTAGTTGTTATTGCAGAATAGGCTGTAAATTTCCTGTACTGAATTCCAGACTAAATGACTACCAAAACTTTGGAGTGGCGAAAAACTTCCTTCATCTCTTACTCCCTAGTTTAAGTTCCACTCCTACTGCCGAAGCACCCCGCTGGCGTGGGTACTCAGGGGGTGCAGAACGCACTCTGGAGTGGCGAAAAACTTTCTTCATCCCTTACTTCCTAGTTTAAGTTCCACTCCTACTGCCGAAGCACCCCGCTGGTGTGGATACTCAGGAGGGTGCGGAACGTACTTTGAAGTGGCGAAAAACTTTCTTCATCCCTTACTCCCTAGTTTAAGTTCCACTCCTACTGCCGAAGCAACCCGCTGGCGTGGATACTCAGGGGGTGCAGAACGCACTTTGGAGTGGCGAAAAACTTTCTTCATCCCTTACTCCCTAGTTCAAGTTCCACTCCTATTGCCGAAGCACCTTGCTGGCGTGGGTACTCAGGGGGTGCAGAACGCACTTTGGAGTGGCTAAAAACTTCCTTCATCCCTTACTCCCTAGTTTAAGTTCCACTCCTACTGCCGAAGCACCTTGCTGGCGTGGGTACTCAGGGGGTGCAGAACGCACTTTGGAGTGGCGAAAAACTTCCTTCAATTCAATATTTTGGTATCCAAAAAATAAATAACATTTCGCAATTTTGTAAAATCAAGCAATACATAATTTTAATTGATTATAGAAATAGAAATATAAACAAAAACTCCCCATGTGTTCAAAAGCAAACAATTTCTTTTTCGGGGAATAAACAAAAATCTCGAAATACTCGAACTTTTTGCAATAACCAAAACAAACTCAGACGGAATGACGGAAATCAGCTGACTTGAGTTCTGTCACAGATTACAGATTTCTTTCATCCACATCCACTAGTTCTTAAACTCGCCACCAAACACTAGCGCCATTTCCGACGGGATTCCAAAAATACATAACCTTATTCCAAAAACGTGTCCCCCGTGTTGCCTAGCTATTCGGCAGTCTCTCTTTTCTCTTGTCTCTGTCTCTTTTCTCTTGTCTCTGCCTCGTTGGTTCAAGATTCTTGAAAAGATTTTGGGTGAGTTCAACCAATTATTCTCAGATTTCTTTCGAAAACTGTTAATTCGCCTTAACTCAAATTTCTGTAGTTTGCTTTAGTCTTCACATTTTTTGTTTTGAGTTTTGGGAATATGGTAGAAATGTAGGCAGGGGGTCCACCGAAACTAGCAAAATTTTGAAAGTGGTCCATGAGAGAAAAAAGTTTGGGAACCTCTGGTCTAACTGATCATGCGTATGGTCCGTATATACCATTGAACTCTATGGTTCCCATAGAGTTCAATGGTATATACACATTTGGTAACCGAATGTTACCAGAGCGGTTACTCTGGTGACAGAGTATTCAGGAATTCGACATATACGGACCACCCACTTACTAACCAGAAGAAACCAAAGTGTATATACGGACCATAGCCCATATCAGTCTAACATTTTGTGACACACAAATTTTTCGTGACGGTGATCTTTACGGTCAAAGATTATAGTCTATAGATTAAAGTCTATAATCTTTAATCGATTTCAAGCGAATAACCTGGTCATCAATGGTAATTACCAACGATAACCAACAATAACCAACAAGCGCTTTTGGTTATTATTAGTTATAATGTCGTGACGTCATGAAATAGCCCTTCAACGTCATCATTTTGGACCGCAGATAACCGGAGATAACCATACTCGAGAGCTGGGTTAAACTTCTGGTTATTGTAGTGAGGTTAGAAGTTGTGAAGGGATATAACCAAGGGCAAAATCAGCAATAACCGCGGTTATTACTGGTTATTCGCTTGAAATCGATTTTTGTTTACGTTTACGGTCACCCCTGTTTACAACCTAAGTGGGCGGTCCGTATATGTCGAATTCCTGACAATTTGGTTCAATATCAGTCACCAGAGTAACCGCTCTGGTAACTTTCGGTTACCAAATGTGTATATACGGACCATACGCAAAATTTATCTAGTGTTCTGTGGTTGACAATTAGTGATTTTTCTGTGGTTGTTGGGTTTCCCGCAGAAAAAATTTCCATTTTCTTATCCAAGGTTTTTGAGGAATCCCTTCTATTGATATTCAGTTATTGAAGCTTTTCGACAATTTAATGTATAGAATAGGTCAAAAAAACATATGAATAAGTAAGTCTCAAAGTTTGATAATATGATGAAAGCTTGGTATTCAATAACCCTGAAATTGCTTTCCTGGTTAATAATAAGGAAAATCGTAGAGATAAACTCTGGGATTTATATTTTCCTTGTTAACATTTTCAGACATCTGTAATACAACATCTCCCAATGGAAGTGAATAAATATAAACAGATTTATATAGCTGCTAGTAAGAACAATGTTAAGCAACTCAATTGTCTCCTGGAACAAGAAATCGAAGATGGTAATTTGGATGATTTACTTTCGAAGGTGTGTATGGAGTTGGAACTCAATCGTGTACACCTTTCCGATGATATTAAGCAAATTTTGGAGCGTAAATTGATGAGCCTACGTTTTTTCCACAAGCAGTCTAAGTTTTACTTGAATTCACAAGAGGTTCGTGATCACATACAATTTATGATACAACTTATAAATTCTTTGGAAACATGCAAAGATAAGGATGAATTGTTTATAGGAAATTTGACATTTATAGCTAAGCAAATTTTTACGCTTAAGAGATTACTTAAGTCGACTTATGATAGGCTTCCTTGGGAAGAAATTGAATTCTGTATATTGTCTTATATTAGAACTTTTAAGGATCAGAATGAAATTGCATTGTTTTCAAGAGCTATTCTTAGTAAAAGCAATTTAATTACGTATTTGGAAAGCTTTGGTAAACATCTCGAAAATTTACTGAATTATGTGTTGATTATGAGACCACAGGAACTCTCGAGACTCCCAAATTTGAAACGGGATGAAGTTGTCGAGGATATAATCGATAAATATCCTGAGTTCAAGTCTCTTTATGATGATCATGAAAGAATAAGAGACATTCATTCGCTCAACATTATGCTGAATTACGTGGAACTTGTCAGGTCTATTGGATTGGGAGAAAAGAATGGTATATTTATTTTGATGAGAGCTTTACAGGTAATAGGCGAACATTTGAAGAATACCCTGAAGTCTCCTAAATTGACCCAGACTATTATAAATTATCTATTCACCTTCTTCAGCCAGAGTACCAGAAACTTGGTCATCAAGTTGAGAAACACCTTGGCCCATCGGTGTCTTTCAAAACATGTAGAATTATTTGAGAACATTGAATCCAACTTTTTTAGTGGGATCAAAAACGATATTGAAAAACTTGGGGGACAGATTGGTTACATTTTGTCAAAGTACAAAATGAAAGTTGTCATAGAACTTGGTGATAAATTTTTGAACACAAATGATGAGAAAGTCATGAAAGAAGTGGCTTCGGTGATGAAAAATTTCGGAACTGGTAAGGTGCTCAGAGAAGACCTATCTGAGCTGAAGAACAACGATATCACTAGGTTAAAAGATCTCATAGACCAGTATCGTTGCAAAATTAAAGGTAAATGCGTCTATAGCGAAATACTTTTCGAAGCTATCGATCAATCTTTCAAAAATGTTCAGATAGGGGCACCTACAGATTATGGTTCAGCTTTGCTGCTTTTCCATAGTTTGTATGAAAAATTCTATATGATGATTGGAAGTTCACACAATAAATCAAGCTACATAAGTTCGATGAAATATAGTCTAAAGCACAATCTGAAAACTTTATCACCGCAAATAGAATCCTTCAAATTGTGTGAAACAGCTGAAATGATAATTTCAATCCACAGCTTGTCATCTGAATCTCAAGAAGATGAGGTGTGGGAGCTCTTTTATAAAATAATATACATTATAAAATTCGAAGTTAACAGCATCCAGTGGACTGAGAAGTTCGGGAGAAAAATAAAGAAAAGGGATATGGAAGTGGAGACATTCAATTCCGAGAATTCTGAGGAGGTGACAAAGATGAAGAAACAGGAGAAATTCAATCAGTTGAGGGAAATCTTTGACGGAGTCACTTACACCCAGTTCAAGAGTAATAAAAAGCTTCAAGCTGTTGTGGAAATATTTCTTTTAGATTTGATTCCGATGTTGAAATATGATCATTTCAAAGCGAAGTATTTTTTGAACGATAATTATCCATCCCTTACTGGTGTTGATCTGAGAAATCACTTGGCACATAATAATGTCATCGTGGAAGTCCTTCTGGATTCAACCTCAGCTATATTCCTCTTCGTTGAAAAACTATTAGAAGTTGAAGGAAAATCTGACGATTTAAACTTGACTGAAGTTCAGTATTTCAACTTATCTAGAATGAAGAACTCTTACGCGACAACTGTTGATATTTTAAATAGGAAACACAACATGTTCGTCGCCTTGAAGGAAAATAATTTCGACGCTTTCTCAGAATGCATCAAGGAAGGCGCAGATATCAGATCTAGGGACACGGATTTGTCCACATGTCTTCACTTCGCAATGAGAAGACCTAAAACGATCAAACTGACGAAGTTTCTTTTGAAGGAGGGTCTGTCCACTTTTAAAATGAAGAATTTGGAAAACCAGAGCCCTCTTCACATAGCGGTCACGAAAACGAACCTGGAAGTTGTAGAGTTTCTGCTCAAAAATTTTGACACTGACATCAATGAGATTGATTCTTTCCAGAGAACCCCAGCTCATCTGGCAGCCTTCTCCGGTAATGAGCACATTTTGAACAGTCTGTGGAACCACGGTGCCGATTTCACCAAGAAGGATTACTTGCATTTAACACCTTTGCAGTACGCGGCGCTTAGCGGTAAACCTTCCGCCGTCCAGTTCTTCTTCAATAAAGACCTCTTCTACAAATTAGACGAGGCTTTCGGTGGTTTCACAACTCTATACATCGCCGCAGAAGAAGGTTTGGTCGAAATTGTGAACTATCTGCTGTCGAAAAACGTGAAGGTTGACGCTAAAAACGACGTTGGTGTCACACCCGTCCAGCGAGCCGCCTTAAACGGCCATCTTGAAACTGTTAAGGCTCTGATACGAGCAGGCGCAGACGTGAATTCCTCAAACATGAACGGCAATTGCGCACTGGAATGGGCTTGCGAGACGGGCAGAGAAGAAATCGTCAAGGTACTTATACAGAACGGAGCTGACGTTAATGTAAGGGATTACGCAAATAATTTCGCGCCCATAAATTATTTGGCCAAGCACGGATATATCGGAATACTCAGAATATTCCTGGAGAACGGAGCGGACGTCAACGTTACAACTAAGGACGGTTTAACGCCCCTTTTGTACGCTGTCGAGGGTAGGCATTTGGAAATCGTGGATTTGTTGATGCAACAGGATGGCATAGAAGTGAATAGATCGAATATACACGGAACGACACCGTTGCACGGTGCTTCTATGAATGGAGACGTAGAAATTGTGAGGCTGTTGATTATGAAGGGCGCTGATTTAGATTGTAGAAATCTAGAAGGTATGACACCGCTTCACTTCGCTTGTAAGCATGGCCACGAAGCTGTCGTGGATCTGTTGATCGAGCACGGTGTATCGATTCATGCCGAGACTTCTATTAGGCAATGGCTTCCTTTACACATGGCCGCGGAGTCTGGAAATGAAAACATAATGATTAAATTGATCAGGAAGGGTTCTCAGATAAACGCCACCACGTCCAAAGGCGCCAACTGCCTCCACATAGCTGTCAGAAACGGGAGGAACATCCTGGACCTACTGATAAGGTTTGGGGTCGACATACACGCTAAAACTAAGGACCGTGGGTTCACCCCTCTGCATGAAGCAGTCATCGCTAATAGCCTCCAAATGGTGAAGTGTCTGTTAAACGCAGGAGCCCACATCGACGATCAAGATAACGCAGGTAACACGCCAATTCATTTGGCCATCGAAAGGGACAGCAACGAGATCTCGGTGTTCCTATTCAAAAACGGAGCGAGAATCGATTTGTCGAATAAAATGGATAAAACTCCTTTCCTATCGGCGGTGAAATATAACAGGGCGACCTTGATACAGATGTTCCTTTCGTCACGTTTGATCCAGGACGAGCTGATTTTCAAAGACATAAACAACGCTATTTTTGAAGGAAACACGAACGTTGTGAGGTTGTTACTGAAACACGCCCCTCATTTAGACTTGTCCGTATACTGGGATGAAGACCAAAATACGCCTCTTCATATTGCCTCTATGTTCGGAAGAGTGGATGTTGTGGAGATGCTGCTGGGTCGTGGCGTTGTCGTGGATTCGAAGAATGTGTACGGCATCACCCCTCTTTTTTCAGCGGCCTCGAGGGGGTTCGATGAAATCGTTGAAATGTTGTTGAAAAAAGGCGCCACGATCAACCCGCAAGACCGCGACGGCTCAACTCCTCTACACTTGGTTTCAGAAACCAACTACGAAAGAATGGTAGAGTTCCTTCTAAACCACGGCGCTGACGTCAACGTGTTAGATAACAAAAATAGGTTACCTATCGAGCTGGCCGTGTCCGAGGGTCGTATAACCTCTGTGAAATTGTTCCTGGAAAAGAATAAGAGCTTCTTGAACCGTCGAGTTAATCAGAATTTCTCTCTGTTGCACATCGCCACGCAGTTCGGTCACAAGGAGATTGTGAAGTTTTTGCTGGACGAAGGCGCCGATATGCACTTGACGAACGATAAGGGCTCCAAGGCCATTCACATCGCAGCCAGGGAAGGTTTCACCGATATAATCGATGTTTTCCTGGAGAAAGGTATGGATTTGGACGTTCGTGGTGCCGCCAACCAATCGATGTTACACTACGCGGCATCCACGGGTAGATTGGAAGTTGTTAAGTATCTAGTGGAGCGAGGCTGCGATGTCAACACCGTTAACGAAGGCGGAATATCGGCGTTAAATGTGGCGGCGAATCAGGGACACATGGAAGTCGTCAAGTATTTACTCAACAAAGGTGCTATCTACATAATGGTATAGTGGTTTGCAACGGACCACAAACTCAAAAGTATGTTGTCTTCTGTTGGAAAATTGTTTTTACTTATAAAAGACGGCGACATCAAGGAAATTGAGGAGATTATCAAGGAGGGAGTACCTTTGAACTGTTCAGATACCAACAAAGGATCAGTCTTGCACTACGCAGTATACAAAAGTAGATCAGACGTCGTGGAACTACTACTACGAAACAAGGTTTCAACGAACGCTAAGCATAAGAGCGGATGGACGCCTTTACATTACGCCGCCAAATATTCCAACGATAGAATCGTATTTTTGCTGCTTTGGCACGGCGCGAAATACAACGCACAAGCCGACAACGGCAAAACACCCCTGGATTTCGCCGAAAAGACGTCCATCAGGAATTTGCTGCAGTTGATAAACGATTCCTTCGAGAGCGTACGCAAGAAGAAAATTTCGATAATCGGCCGATTGAAAAAGATCAAAGACAAGGATGTCGTCAAGGCCGTGGTGCGAGCTGAAGATGAACATGGAACAACGCTGATAACGTCTGCCATCAAAAACGATTTCCCAAAATTGGAACAGTTGGAGGATATACTTCAAGGGGACGTCAAATCTCAAATGGAAAGCATCGACGATTTTCTGTACCAGGAAAGGTTCCAAGAGGGAAAGGACCTATTGATGGAGGTTTACGAGAAAAGGAGGGAGATCTTCGGCGATCATAATCCGGCTACTTTGAGCATCGAGAGTACAATAGCCGCGGTGCTGTTCAAACTGCAATTGTATGAAGAGTCCTTGAAGTGCTCAAGGGAAATTTGTGAGAAGCTGAAGAATTGCTTAGGGCCCGTCCACGAGCTGGTTTTGAGGGAAAGGAGTACGATGGCCCTAGTCTTGCATCAGCTGGGAAGAAACGAGGAATCCCTGAAATTATTCGAAGAAGTCCATGAGATGCAAAAGAATCTAATACCGCCCCATCATCAAGACTCTCTAAACACCATAAAGCACATGGCTCTGACTCTGATGAACATGGGTGAACTGGACAGGGCGCTGAAGATCTACAAGGATGCGCTCGAACTGGAGGAGAAGGAATACGGTCTGCTTCATTATTGCACGTTTGTGACTAAGAATAACATCGCTTTGATACTGTCCAAACAAGGGAAGAAAGACGAGGCCTTGGCTCTGTTCAAGGAAGTGTACGAAGGAAGAAAGTTAGTCTTGGGAAAATACCACTCCGATACCTTGAGAACCATACACAACCAAATATGCGTTTACAAAGACCAAGAAAAATACGACGAGGCTTTGGAAGCGTTCAAGAAGTTGTTGAAAAGACAGAAAGATCACTTAGGGGCGCACCATTTGGACACTCTCAATACCCAAGCTGAAATAGCGGACCTTCTCCTGAAGCAGTGTAAGTTATTTCATGCTTTCAAAATCTTCAAAGAGATCAAGGACCATAAGATGGCAGTGCAAGGGCCAGATCACGCAGATGTGATGATGATCGCCAAACGTATGGAGGTGATAGTGGAGCACTACAAAAAAATCGGCCTCAACAGCAACCTGGACAGTTTTTCGGATAACCTCTTATGCGCCATGAACAAGGCAGCGAAGAATGGCGACATTGACACCATTGAAAAACTTGTTAGGAGTGGCGTTGACGTCGGCGAAAGGGACAAGGAGGGCAGGAACTGCCTGCATTTCGCGGTAGATGGTAACAATATAGAAGTCATCAAGGTGTTTTTGAAACACGGCGGAGATTTGACAGATAAAACCAACAAGGGTAACACCGCTTTGCACACGGCTTGTAATAAGGGTTTCAAGGACGTGGCGGAGTTCCTCCTGGAGAGCGTGAATAAGAACAAGATGGCTTACCTGATCAACGCCGCAACTAGAACTGGTCTGAAAACTGCGCTACACGTGGCAGCCCAACAGGGTTATCTGGATATTGTTAAGCTTCTACTGAAGAAGGGCGCAGTGTATAATTGTGCGGATAAAGACAATAAAAAACCCTTGGATCTGGCTCAGGTTCAGTCTGTTAGACTCATCCTGGAACTCACAGGAGAGATGTTCGCCGCTGTTGAGAAAAAAGACTACGATAAGATCACCAAACTTTATACCATCGATATCGACGATTTTTTGTGTGTTGCTCACGCTAAAAATTCCCGTAACGAAACAATCTTGAAATTGTTGATTTCGAATGGAGAACTGGAATCTGCAAGGAATTTGACTGCGATGATAAAGAAGACCAAGACTGCCGTCAGGAATCTTTGAATCTTCGCGATGGGCTAGCCCACTCTTTACATTCACCAGTTTTTCCTCTCGTATTGAGATATTCGTTGATCTCATGTTGAGCGACAGATTCGTATAGATATATTTGAAATGTTTATTGTGGAAAAACTTCTACGGTATAAAATAATACCTTCATCAACAAGGAATTTTTTTTTTCTAATTTTGAAATATAAAGTGACACTATCTAAATCTCATTGACTTTTTGAAACTGATGTTGAAAAATACTTGCTTCCATAGTAACGAAGTGAAAAATTAAATGTTGAGACCACTGGGCGATTTAAAAGGAATCTGCGAGGGACGCTTCTATAGACGGTTTTGGCACTTTTTATTTGAATTGATAGTCACATTCTATTCAAAATTAGGAAGAATATTGTGTGAAGCACGTTGGGAAACACTACAATTCGTATTTCGCGTTCTTTTGCGCAATTCGATTCGGTTGTTGCAAAATACGCACATTACGAAAAATAATGTTTTTCCCAACTGGTTGCACAAATAATCCAAAGGTAACTTTTCCACATTCGCAGCTTTAGTATGTGATATATTGCCATTTGCCAAATGTTTCGGTAAATGTTTAATTGAAAAGATGTCCAAATGTTATAAGCATTTAATTCGCATAAAAGTATGTTGAGTTTATAGGGCTCCCGACTTTCTGTCCGTTGATTTGTACAATAAGTTACCTTCTCACCTGAAATCACTGACGGAGGATAAATTCAAATGTGTTGTTAAGGAGGACTACTTTCCACGCCTGTTTTCTCCATTGAGGAGTTTTGTTCTTGTGTTTTCGGTATGTTTTGACTTATTTCAATGTGTAAATTATATACCTTGATTATATATTGACGAATGCAAACAAAATAATTGTAGCCATGAATAAAGCTATCTATCTATAGAAATGTAAATTTTTTTTATTATTATGCCTAGATAATAGAGACTCTACTCTATAAGATTATAGAGACTACTCTATAATCTTTGTTTATTACTTCTTTTATTAGAGTTTGTTTTCACTCCAATAATTAATTTTGTGGTAAGCATTCCCCTTATGAAAATCGTTTCGTATTAGAAATTAGAACTCCCAATCATGCTGTTCAACTTCTTGAAACAGTAGCATGTCAGAGACAGTTTGTCTCTGGTGGGAATGGTGTGGGAAGCTACACGCATGCTACGCGCAGGCTTACGCTGAATAAATAAATGTGTGACTGTTTTGAACCGTTCTGGAACCATCCTAAAAGCGAACCAAAACAGCCCTATTATCTTTGGTGGAGTGAACTCTAAAAGACATTTGTCTATGATTTGTCTACTCTGTAATCTGTGGTCTATGATTATAGAGTTAGGTTAGGTTTTGGTTCTGTGCTCGTCATTTTGCTAAAAGAGTTCAACGGAATGGGTGGAAAATATTCATATGAAAACATGAATATGGGGGAATGTAGTGATATTAATGAAGAGGCCTATGATGAGTGAGTAAATACATATATCCATCGTCTTTCATTCTTTCCTATTTTTCATTTAGACAAGTCAAATTAAGACATCGACTTTCTTTCAGTGTGAAGTTAGAGGAACAATTTATTGATGAAGAAGGTGTTCATAAAAGAGAAGAATATATAACGAGAATGGAAAAAAATAACCCGAATTCCTTAATTATAGAAGAGGATAAAAATCAGTTATCCCCAAAGAAGCCCCAAATATTAGATTCACTTGTAAATAACTCTCCTATGGCTCATTTGGATGATGAGTAAGTATTTATGTATATATATTGTCTGTATTACTCGTCTTTTTCCAGTCAGTTCTGTAAAAATCGCATTTGTTCCAGTGTGAAGTTGAAACTAGGAATGATTGACATATTCGATCAATTTATAGATAAAGAAGGAGTTCATGAAAGAGAAGAATATATAATCAAGAATGAAAAAACTACCTTGAATTGTGCAGTGCCAGAACCTAATGCCAATCAATTACAATCTGCCTCTCATAACGAAGAATTGCCTGAAGTATTTGACTCAACAATGATTAATTCATCCACTGTATTAGATCCACTGTCAAATAACTCTGTTCCAACTCGCTCGGAGCAGAATGAATGTCATCACAGGCAAATGGCGGATTCTCCCGTTAGTGAAAAGAATTGTATTGAAAAACACAAAAAAGTTCCTAAAAAATCGGTCGTTTCAAATAAAGTGGAACTCAAGTGTGACTTATGTGAGTATGTTACAAAAAGAAAAGACTTCCTTGAAAAGCATAAGGATTCCGCCCATTCCGATAAGACATACAAGTGTCATCTATGTGAGTATGTTGCAAGTAGAAAAGTGTACCTAAAGTCGCATATCGACACCCTTCATTTGAATATCAGGAAATTCAAGTGCCATTTATGTGAATACGCCTCTAATTGTGTTATAAACCTTCGAAAACACATAAATTCCAATCATTTGAAAATTAAAGAATACAAATGTCACCTATGCGAGTATGATACAAACGGAAAATGGGCTCTTCGAAGGCATGTGGAGTCTGTCCATTTGAATATCAAGAAACACAAGTGTCAGTCATGTGACTATGCTGCAGCTGACTTTTGTACCCTTCAAAAACACATGAGATCTGTTCACTTGAAAATCAGGAATCACAAGTGTCACTTGTGCGATTTTTCTGCGAGTGCTAAAGGGGGTCTTGAAACACATATAAATTCTGTTCATTTGAATATTAAAAATCACGAATGTGCCTTGTGTGATTATGTTACATATAGGAAAGAACACCTTGAGAAGCACATCGAGTCTGTTCATTTAAATATGAGGAAACACGAATGTCACTTATGTCAATTTGTTTCGAGCGAAAAGCATAAGCTCAACATACACATAAAATCTGCTCATTTCAATGTTAAGATTCACAAATGCCACTTGTGCGCATATGCTACAAATATGAAGTCAACCCTCGAATCACATATAAAATCAGTTCATTTAAAAATTAAGGAACACAAATGTGAACTATGTGAGTATGTTACAAGTTATAAACACACTCTTCAGAAGCATGTTTTAAAAAAACACAATATGTCACCTAAGTCAATTTGCTGCGAGTTATAAATGTAGACTTGATATACACATAAAATGTGTCCATTTTAATTATTTAAATATATATATTTATGTATATAGATGAATAGCTTTATTTCAGAAATTGTAAATGTGTACATAAAAGAAAGTGTCAAGCAACAAACATTGAACACGAATAATCAGACAAGCCCCGAACGAGTTCCCTTACTTTTCTACCAAAAATCTTTTAATTATTCAATATCTCCCACCGAGTGAAACCACAACAAAGATCTTTCTAAAAAACAGAAACCACCTTCTTGAGAGCCCTAACAGAAATGTGGCATCCCAAAAACCTTCTTCATAATCCTCTATGAAGTATCGGATATTACATCTGTTAACTTTCAAATGGGGGCGCTTATATGCAAATTTTGGGAGAAACAGAAAATTCCAATTAATACCACATTTTGAACTGGTTGTAGATACTAGTTGGCCGTTTAAGTAAATTTAGTACAGTGTTATTTATTTTTTATTGTTTCAATTCTTTACTGTATCAGAAAATTTCTTTTGTCTTATCTTAATCTAAGAAGGTAATGATTGTTTACCTTGTTGTTTTTATATTTTATTCTGTTGAAACTTAACACTCACACATTGTTTGTTGTTGATGTTTATGCTTGACCTGTCCTATACATAATTGTATATATGTATGTCTGAATCTACTAATAAAGGTTTCAAACGAAAGAATTTAATTTTCGGATTATAGTTTTTCGTTGATGTGATGAATCTTCTCTGAATGGAAAATTCATCCCAAATCTTGCAATTTTTTCAACATGATCATAACATAACAGAAATTCAAAGAACTGTTAAAAGTACGTAAGTTGGATTCTCACTAAAGGGTATTTGACTATGTCGGAAAATGAAAGTATTCTTAATATTTTCTCGTATAATACGCCGTTTGCGAGTATATATATATAAAAATATCTGTGAAATCCGAAATATTGGGTACTTTGGTTGGATCTTTGAGTATTGATACTCGATCATTGGATGCTACTCAGTTTAAAAGAAACTTGTTTTTCCAGGGATGCTATAGCTCATTATGAAAATCTAAAATGGTTATATCTTTTCATCTAGGCCGAATGGTAATCAAAAAAAAGGTTTTTTTGTCAAGAATCTACTGTTAAAATATATGCAGAAGTCACAGAGTCACCCTGTGTACAGGGCGATTCGGCGATTGCCTGTTAGGCGTTTATGTAAAACTAATCAGAATGGGGAATTCTCCTCAATTTGGGTTATCACTTCATAAGTTTAAACTGAATAATTATAAGTTTCATTCATGATTTTTTCATATGCACTGCGGAAACTATTCAAAATCATTCTTCAAATATGACGGTTTTAAAATTTAAATCGCTTGGTTTCGAGTTTACGATTTGGCAACAGCGCCTACTAAACAATGAAAAGGACAATGTCCGATCAGCTTGTTTATAAAATAACAGCTGTTGATTTACACGGGCGTACTTACAGGCGAGCCTCAACTGCAACCGGCCATAAAAATCCCATAAAATTTTACGACCTTCCTCGTTCGTCTCAGATTTCATAGACAGCCATCTTTGTCTATCTCATCAAGATAATGCATTTGTTGTCCTTTATTATCAAGGCATATTTCAGTCGATGTTGCCAGCTTGTGCAATTCTCACAAAACGCTTTAAACTTTAATACCCATTTTTATATTTTTCATTTTTAAGTACTTACAATAATTTTTCTTGGGAAACTGTTGAAATGGTTATTTCAAAATGTGACGTTTCAAAGATATTTCATAAATAATACATCATTTCCTTCAGGAGTATTCCCTATTGGGGTGGTTCAATTCAGATCGTAACACTTGTCGAATTCTTATTATTGTGTCTAATATTTCAGAGCCTCGATCAGACAATAACAAGTACTTCTTTTGATTTGTAATTACAAATTTTGTGTTAAATGCAGGAATAATTTCGATAAAGTTCACAATTTTGTGATATATCCCAAGTATCAAGATAAATACATGCTCCTCCCAAAATTATCCCTCCCTCAATTTATAATTAACAAGTCGATGTAAATTCATAAAACCAAGTACCTAAGTATTGGAGTTATAAGAAATCAAACAGCGCAAACTATAAAACTTTTTTGAGCAATGTAGTGTTTCTGTTTACAACTCGGTTCCCAATAAAGTATGAGGAGAAAGAACATATACAATATATGTTATCCAAAAATACTTCCCATACCATGTATCGTAATTCAAATTTGAAGAAAAATTGTTAAGGAATGTTATAAAAAGGTGTAATGATCTCAAGTTTTCTGAGAAAAATTGGAGTTCATTTTAGTGCATTCCTTTCATTACATATTTCCGCCTTTGAAAATATTTAATTCTCAAATATTCAGTGCATTCATTCCGATAGGCAGAGTAAATGTAAAAAACCGTTTATCTGTGTTTAACGTTGTTTTTCTTGCAAGCCGTTGAAGATTTCGACGTTTTTCTTATGTTGATATGCGATAAACCGGAGCTGACGACGTTTTTCACTCTTGTCGCATTCTGGAATTTTCAGATTTTTAACGTGTGGGGGATTTGCCTATAAAAGCAGATTTTCCCCCGCGACGGTCTCTTTTACTTTTTGATTTCTGCTCTTTTAATTCAGTCTCTTCAGTTAGTTTACGCTCCGTACTTTTCTGCGATTCGACGTTAATTGTGTGCACGACAAGCCGTTCAAAAATTTTAAAAATAATTTTGTGTTGCGAGTATTAGTGCTCTTAGGAATTAATTTTTAGTTTTCGTTTGTTTTCCGCGAGTGCCTGAAATAAAGGAGGTAGGTCCCCGTCTTTACCGTTCAGTTTCTTCATTAGACCTACACCGGTTATTTCTTTGACACTGCTGTACTGTATCGCTTTCTTTTATGTTTTATCGTACTTTACCCTGTTTCGCGAGTCTGACTTTTCCCTTCGCTATCAGTCATGGCGCGTAAGCCCTTGGGGTACTGAAGGGAAGGTCCCGTCCACCCTCCTGTCCGCGTTATAAGTGTTGAATCCGAAATATCTTCTTTTCTATCAGTCATGGCGCTTAAGCCCTTGGGGTAGAGAATAAGAGGTACCGCTCGTCGTCAGTGAAATCCCGTAGTTGAGCTAAAAATAGACCTTTTCTTCGCTATCAGTCATGGAGCGTTAGCCCTTGGGGTAGCGAATAAAAGTCTCGAATAGATCCGCCCTGGTTGTGTTTCTTTTCATTGGAGAAATACAATTGATTACATCTCGATACCGTATAGCAAGTCATTTCACTTCGCGAGGTCATCCTTAGTATTCATTTAGTCAGTCCTGGTTGGCACATTTTATTGAACAACCTTTGATTTTTCACTGTACCCGGTATAAACTTTATAAAGTGCTCGTGATCGGATAGAATTTCCCGAATGTATGTTTGCTGATCGATTCGCTCATATTTCTTACCTACACATACATATTTCCGTTGTTTATATCATCAGTTTCCGAAGGTGTGAATAAACTAGTACATAATTTGATTTTGACTACTTCGTTATCGCTACCACCCTAGATAACAGCGAACCCTTTCTCCGACTAGCAGCTACTCTGGTAGGTTTGCTATTCTTCCTAGTGAAAAGAATAGCTGGCGCTCGAGATAAGTTTTCTCCGAGGTAACCACGTTACAAAGGGTTTGATTTATAGGGAAGGGAGTGAAGAACTGAATTTTAAGAAACAAATATTTTATTTTCAACATCTAAACATACAATATCAGGTCAGCAACTTAGCTTTCAGTACTTTTCAATTAATTTTGGAAGACTCAACATGATTGACAACAAGAATTTGGTCGGCTTCTCTAATCCCAAGTGTTTTTGGTGAACTAGGATATTATACCTATACAAGCTGAAATTGGGGGATTATTGAACGGTTCCTGTAAAAAGAATACCAATAAGAATCATGTATTGACAATGTCAGAAGAAAAATTTTTCAAGCAAGCTTCAGTTTTATTTTTCAGCATGGCCTTCAGCGATCTTGGTGGAAAAAAAAATCATTATGAAAAATTTGTTTGAACCACTCAGATTGTGTACAATATAATGTACTCATAAAAATCAGCTATAAAAGTTAAAAAATACCTACTGTGCTGTAGAGGCAGCAACTTTGCTTGTTGACAGATTGTGTAAAAACCCTATCTTCAGAATCGGTGTAACTAATCTTAGAGAAAATACTCCAGCTCTGTTTAGAAATTAGAATAGAATAGATATTCTACCCAATATCAACTATTTCTTGTGAACTAGGCCATTATACCTGTACAAGCTCATGTTGGAGAGATTATTGACTTGATCCTGTAAAGAGAATGTCAATTAGTATTATGTATTGACAATATTTGAAGAAATATTTGTCAAGAAAGCTTCAGTTTTATTTTTCAGCATGGCCTTCAGCGATCTTGGTGGAAAAAAATCATCATGAAAAATTCGTTTGAACCAGTCAGATTGTGTACAACATAATGTATTCAAAAAAATCACATATAAAAGTTAAGAAATACCTACTGTGCTGTAGAGGCAGCAACTTTGCTTGTTGCCAGATTGTGTAAAAACTCTTCAGAATTGTTGTAACTGATCTTATAGAAACTGTAAAGAGAATATTAATTAGTATTATGTTTTGACAATATGAGAAAAAAAATGTTTCAAGAAAGCTTCAGTTTTATTTCTCAGCATGGCCTTCAGCGATCTTGGTGGAAAAAAAAATCATCATGAAAAATTTGTTTGAACCAGTCAGATTGTGTACAATATAATGTATTCATAAAAATTAGTTATAAAAGTTAAGAAATACCTACTGTGCTGTAGAAGCAGCAACTTTCCCTGTTGTCAAATTGTGTAAAAACTCTTCAGAATTGTTGTAACTGATCTAATAGAAACTGAAAAGAGAATGTCAATTAGTATTATGTTTTGACAATATGAGAAGAAAAATTCGCCAAGAAAGCTTCAGTTTTATTTCTCAGCATGGCCTTCAGCGATCTTGGTGGAAAAAAAAATCATCATGAAAAGTTTGTTTGAACCAGTCAGATTGTGTACAATATAATGTATTCATAAAAATTAGTTATAAAAGTTAAGAAATACCTACTGTGCTGTAGAAGCAGCAACTTTCCCTGTTGTCAAATTGTGTAAAAACTCTTCAGAATTGTTGTAACTGATCTAATAGAAACTGAAAAGAGAATGTCAATTAGTATTATGTTTTGACAATATGAGAAGAAAAATTCGCCAAGAAAGCTTCAGTTTTATTTCTCAGCATGGCCTTCAGCGATCTTGGTGGAAAAATAAATCATCATGAAATTAAGTTAATTAGTTAGAGCTACGAATTGTTGTCACATATATGATATAGACTAATTGAAATTGATTTAAGACAAATATTTCAACAGTAGATTCTTGAGGTCAAATGGGAAACTTTTTTCCTAATCGGCTTGTTTTAAAAGATAGAGGCTGTTGAAAAAACAAAAAAAATGTTGTTTGATGTTCAAAAATGAAACATTTCTGTGATTTTCGAAAAATTGGGTACTTTGGCTTAAAGCCGCTCAAATTCAAAGATCCACAGAATTCCATATTTGCTGTGTAGTAACAATTCAATATTAAGAATCAAAGCTCCGGATTTTTATTTTGAAAGAAAGGTTAGTAAACTAGCCGACTTAGTTTTAGTGAAGTTAGGTATTTGGATGAACTCACCTCAAACAACTCCTACAATTCATTCAAACAAATTTCCTGACCACTTTAGAAATATTGCTTAAGGATGCTTTACATTTTTTATCCTAGTGAATTGTTTGCCAGCAGACCTTCTCTCCCACAAATCATGCTTCACATTCTGACAGAGATTTGGACTGTCCTATACATCATGAGCAACACTTTCCACTCTGAATCTCAATTCATCAACATTATCAACAACGCTACTGTGAACAAGTTGCTCAATGAAACCCCACAGGAGAAAATCATATGGATTCAAGTCTGGCGATCTTGGAGACCATGGCACTGGGCTACCCTCTGTCCACCTTCCATTGAAATTATCATGTTCATATAACTCAGTCTTATAAGATGCCTACTGAGCTGAGGGATTTGCCGGTGTCTTTTTTCTAACAAAAAGGCATTATTATTCCTGATATTACCACAAATTAGATGGGACGACATCTTATCTGTAAACACACTCAGAATTAATAAAATGAAATAATAGAGTAACGATAAAGGAACACGTGCTACTGTTTTAAGAAGTTGAACAGCACGATTGGGAGTTCTAATTTCTAATACGAAACGATTTTCATAAGGGGAATGCTTACCACAAGATTAATTATTGGAGTGAAAAGAAACTCTAATAAAAGAAGTAATAAACTCACCCAAAATCTTTTCAAGAACAAGAATCTTGAACCAACGAGGCATGGAGTCATGGAGAGTAGAGAGAGGAAAACGATCGCTACTTTGAGTTTGAGACCATAGATTTTTTGTCCCCTAAAATATGTACCAATATGGTAGTTCATGTTTTTGCCAACAGGCGCGCTGGCCACAGATTACAGAGTAGATGGCGCTGGCCATCACAGGAGTGCGAAATTTTGATTTCAACTAGTTGAAGTTGGCTGAGAGAACTGTTTTCCTGTCGACAGATGATAGGAATATTATTATTATTTTCGATTTTTGATGAGAGAACAACATATGACCATGGTGAAATGTTGAAGAGTGCGCTAGTGTAAGAGTGTTTTGGCATCGGAAAGAAAAAAAGAATAAAATTTCCGAGTGCATTTTTGAGAGAAAATTGGAAAAAAAACCTCATCTCGAGAATCGACTCGTTATCAATTTGTGTGTCAAGAGCACTTTTCCGATGAAAATATCAAAAAGATGATGATGACACATAACCTAAAATAAAATGAAGGCTGTTCATTTGCTGAAAATCCCCACCCCTGATCGATAAACGTAGCGATCGCTGCGACTCCTAGCCTACGTTCCCCGTTTTAGGAGACACATTTTTAGTACGGCGATCGTTCTCTATAGCTATATTCGGGTTCGAATTTCGGACAGTTCGAGAATGGTTCTAGAACTGCACAGAGAGTTCGATTCTAGGGCGCAACTGTTTTGCGCAGTTCTAAAACAATTCTCGGACCGTCCGAAATGCGAACCCGAATACAGCCCTTTTCTCTACTCTACACATAGAGAAAGGTCTCTGACTCTACATTAGTGTTCTGTGACTCTACATCCCTTTCTCTATGGCCAAAACAAAGTAGACTTAGGCTGTGGTCCGTATATACACTTTGGTTACTTCTGGTTAGTAAGTGGGTGGTCCGTATATGTCGAATTCCTGACAATTTGGTTCAATATCAGTCACCAGAGTAACCGCTCTGGTAACTTTCGGTTACCAAATGTGTATATACGGACCATACGCTTAGGTTAGGTTGGTCTCACTCTGCTACTACGGAATTGTTTATCTATTTACGGTAAAAGTAGCTATTATTATCTTATTTGATAAGAATGGTTCCTTTTTCATCACAGATCTTTGTCCAGAATGGACTGAAAATTGCAACTTCACATGATAGTAATTGAATCGTAATTTCCTCATGTGTTTTGAATGAGTAGAAATAAATGGATATGGGTGTACGTAGTACTAGTGGTAACGAAGAGGAACAAGCCTACGTTGAGTTAGTATTTATTTATAATTTCCATTACTTTCAATAATAATTTAGGACTGAAATAACCGTGCTAGCTCAGTAAAAAAAATCGTACCAATGGAAATCATAACAAGAAGATACCAGAGGAGTTTCCCTCAGAAACATGAGCTTTCACTGACACAAAATTCTTTTAATTCGTCGATAACGATGATTTAATCATACATTGCTTATAGCTGTATGAATCATCATTACCGCCCATAGATCCTGGATATGGGCCACCATAGTTTATGGTTTTGTCATGGTTAAAAATTAAAATTAAGAGCATTGCCCACTTCTCATTAACCGTTTTGTAATCTATGCCCCAGAATTATTGAGTTAGATTTTTTTGATCAAGTCTTCTATATAATACCTAATTCTTAATACGCTCTTTTCAAAACTATTTAAGAAAAATTCGAATTTGTTTCAGGGTGAAGTTAGAAGAAGAGTCAGGAATTGTAGATGCAGTTGAACAATTTATAGATGGAAAGGTAGTTTACGAAAGAGAAGAATATGTAATCAAGAATGAAGAAAGTAAATCAAACTGCTTAGTTACCAATGTCGATGAAAATCAGTTACCATCTGCTAGTCCTAAGTCCTCGTCATGTGAATACATGAAAAGTACGAAAAATGACCTTCAGAGTGACGCAGAATCTGTACAGTTGGAAATTAAAAAATACAAGTGTCAATTATGTGGTTTCTGTACAAAATGGAAAGAAAATCTGAGGAAGCATGACGATAATGTACATTTAAATATAAAGAAACACAAGTGTCATCTATGTGATTTCGCAGCCACTCAGAAACGTCAACTTAAAATTCACATAGAGGTTGTTCATCTGAACATCAGGAAACACAAATGTCACTTGTGTGAATTCGCTGCCAGTGAGAAATATTTTCTTCAACTGCACATCAAATCTGTCCATTTGAAAATCAAGGACAATAAGTGTCATCTATGCGACTTTGCGACGAGTAGGAAAAGTTTCCTCAAAAAACACATTAGCATTGTTCATTGGAATATCAGAGAGCACCAGTGTCACCTATGTGAATATGTTTCAAGTAGTAAACAAACTCTTGAAATACACGTAAAATCTGTTCATTTGAGAATTAAGGAGCACAGTTGCCACTTGTGTGAGTATCTTACAAATAAAAAAAGTGACCTTCGCCACCACTTAAAGTCCGTTCATTTAAATATCAAAAATTTCAAATGTCACTTATGTGAATATACTGCTAGTGGGAAAGGAAACATCAGTATGCATATAAAAGGAGTTCATTTAAAAATAAGAGACATGAAGTGTCATCTATGTGATTACGTGACAAGTAGAAAAGGTAACCTTCAAAGTCATATCGCCTCAGTTCACGAGAAAAAGAAGATACACAACATTCACAAGTGTCATCTATGTGAGTACGCCACGACAAGAAAAAGTACTCTTCAGAAGCACATCGATTTTGTTCATTTAAATATCAGGAAGTTCAAATGCGAATTTTGCGATTATGCTGTGAATTTTAAAAAGGAACTCTCAACACATGTTAAATCTGTTCATTGAAGTGAAGCTTAAAATAGTTGAAGATGATTATGTAGAGATTGCAGGGTGTCCCATGGTGGGTGTTTAAGGAAACTTGTGGCCTATATTCTTTAGAGTTAAAATACGCAACTTGGTAGTTTTTATCAGAATTTTTTTTTCATATGAAACAGCCAGTATATTTCAACTTTTTAAACTTGAGTTTGATCTATATATCATTCTGTATACCTATTGTAAGTAATTCTGAGTTATTTCTACTCTATTGAATCATCCCTTATTTTTCATGGAATCTGTACAACTTTCGCATTTATAAAAATAAAAGTACCCAAAAATATTAACATATACGAGCTCATAATAATTGTGGATTTATGCAGCACCAGAAGAGTTGCGATAACCAATTTTTGCACATAAGGACCACAAAAAAGTATCATACACTTTCAAGAAATCTGTTTCTTGGTAATTTTTTTCGAGTAAGTCATTGTCCTTTTTACTTGCAGATATACATATGTATATTTTGGTGTATACATTTTTTATTTTATTTTATTATCTTATTTTATATGAATATTGTATACTGACTTGTCGTATAAATTTTGAAGAATAAACTAAATAAACTACTATGTCTATTTCGTGTGTGTATATACACTGCGCAAAAAAATTAACGCACATTCTGAAAATCTCAATTTTAATGGAAGTTAACTCTACATTGACTTCATAACTTATTCTTTATGTTCTCTCGGGAAGGTTTCAACGAAACAAGGCACATTGAATGGAAGAAAAATTCAGGATTTCACCGAATCTTATGTGAAAGAAGAGAAATGAACAATTTTCAAAATACTGAAATGCTGATAAGTGATTTAATACTTGGTATTTCCACCTCTTGTGTTAATTACAGCTCGGCAACGACGGTTCATACTCAAAATGATTGATCTTAAAATGTTCTGATCTAATCCTTCCCAGATTTCTCCGAGTTGGATTCCTAAGTCATTAAGAGTAGCTGGATGATTTTCTGAACTTCTCAGCCTTCTATTGAGGTTGTCCCAAACCTGCTCAATCGGATTGAGATCTGGACTTCTTGCTGGCCATTCCATTCGAGAGACTTCAACCTCTTCAAGGTACTCCTGAACGATGCGCGCACGATGGGGTCTGGCATTATCGTCCATAGAAATGAAATTTTCACCAATGTATGGGGCAAATGGCACTACATGCTCTTCAAGAATGTTCCTTATATACTTATCAGCATTCATAGCTCCATCATCAACAACCACTAGGTCTGTGCGAGCAGTCAAAGTTATTCCACCCCATACCATAATCGATCCTCCCCCGAAACCAGTAGTATTCAGAAAATTGCACTGAGCATATCTTTCATGTGGACGTCTGTATACAAGGGAACGTCGATCACAATAGTAGAGGTAGAATCTAGACTCATCTGTGAAGAGAATTCTTTCCCAATCGGCCTCTTCCCTCTTCCCAATGGATATGCTCTCTCGCAAAATCCAAGCGCACCCTTCGATGGGCTGGGGTAAGAGCTGGGCCTCTTGCCGCGACACGAGGCCTTAAATCATATTCTCTGAGGCGATTTCTTATTGTCTGAGTGCTAATTTGCACCTCATGAGTTTGCTCAAGCTGAATTTGAAGGAGGCGAGCGGTTGCAAACCGTTGTCTCAACGAAGAAACTCTCAAGTAACGTTCTTGAATGGCAGTTGTTACCAGTGGTTTACCCTGTCCTGGTCTTCGGACATTCATACCTGTCTCTCTGAATCGCTGCAACATTCTGGACACACTTGTATGGGAAACTCCAAACCTTTCTGCAATTCTTGTGTATGTCCACCCTTCTTCTCGCAAAACTACCGCTTGGGCACGATGTAGAAAATCAAACGAAAGAAAAACTATTGATCACTAGAATTGATCGAGAACAACTGATTTTAGAATGGAGCCAATACATTCAAAATCTGATAATATCATCTTTTTTTATTCCTGCTGGGAAAAAACATCTGTATTGAAGAAAACCGTTGAAAGTGGATAACATATGCATGCATAATTCTGATAAAAATAATTATCATTGAGAACACCTTCAGTGCAGTGTAGAATAAATTTGAGATTTCCATAATGTGCGTTAATTTTTTTGCGCTGTGTATAATATATACAGAGTGGTTCAATGAAAATGTGGAAAATCGCTCGAACTCATGAATTTTTGATTCGAGGGGATCAAATTTTCCGCTTTTTTCATCCCCTTCAACCCCCAAATGGTGGTGAGCACGACCTCTTGATTTTGATTAGGAATGTTGCAAAAACTAATTTTGAGTACTATCTGACCCTAAAATTTCAGTTCAAATCCATCGATAATGAAATAACAGCGAAAATAGTGAAAGAGGCAATGTGGATATATCTCGAGAATATTATTCGTATGCGACACATTTCAAAGGTATTTAGTCGTTACGCTGTTAATTTTTTGCCCAAAAAAGTATTAATTTAATTTGTCCAAAGAGGTAGACATGTTTTTGAATTACCTTAGTCTAACGTGAATTTTCAAGAATGTTACAAGTGTGTCAGAGCGATTGTAAATTTTTAGTAGAATGGGGAATTCTCCTCAATTTGGGTTATCACTGCATATGCAAGTTTAAACTGAATAATCATGAGTTTCATTCATGATTTTTTCAAATTCACCGCGGAAACTATTCAAAATCGTCCTTCAAATATGGGGTTTTAAAATTTAAATCGCTTTGTGCGGAGTTTACGATTTGGCAACAGCGCATACAAGACAATGAAACATTGAACTCTCTTCCCATAGAGTTCAATGCAATGAAAAGAACTATATGTCCGATCAGCTTGTTTATCATAAAGTAAGTCAAGGGTGTGTTCTGTGTTGTTTATAAACATTGAACTCTATAGAGTTCAATGTTTATAAAATAACAGCTATTGATCTACAGGCGCGTACTTACTGGCGAGCTTCAACTGCAACCGGCCATAAAAATCCCATGAAATTTTACGCCCTTCCTCGTTCGTCGCAGACTTCATAGACAGCCATCTTTGTCTATCTCATCAAGATAATGCATTTTTTGTCCTTTATTATCAAGGCATATTTCAGTCGATGTTGCCAACTTGTGCAATTCTCACAAAACGCTTTAAACTTTAAATTCCCATTTTTATTTTTCATTTTTAAGTGCTTAAAATAATTTTTTTTGGGAAACGGTTGAAATGGTTATTTCAAAATGTGACGTTTCAAAGATATTTCATAAGAAATACATCATTTTCGTCAGAAAGAGTATTCCCTATTAAAGTGGTGTATTCAGTAGAATAAAGGATGGAAATGATAAAATTATTTCTTAGAAATAACGACCCTGCGCGAAAAACAGCGGGTTTATTTAACGAACGACTTCATTTACGAAAAAATGTATCCGCTTCTTACGTTGTGCAATTGGTTGCCAAATTTGACGCTACTGGTTCAGTCGGAAACGAAAAGAGGGTGCTTGAAAAAGACGAAGCGAGGGACGTGGCTGTGTGGTCATGTAGCAATGGATCCGACTTTTAGTACTACGAAATTGTCCGATGTATCTGGTGTTTCACGCAAACAATAATGAGAATCCTCAAACAACATAAATTCCATCCTTAAGCCCGTTTGTAACAGCCGAGAAATTTTGGTTAGAAAACGGCAGAGATTATTCTGTATGCAACTGAACAGTGAATAATTAAATGAATAATTTGAATTTCCGAATAAAAACTTCAAGTAACACCCTGTATAGGGAACGAATACGAAGAATTTGCAGTCACATAATTATAAGACTTTTTCTTACAATTACAAAGAATTCTAGATTCTTACAATTTGAAATTACAAACAGCTGATAACATAGTCCCCTTTATAATATGACTTGTATTTTATTGCATATAATTCAGAGAACTCATATTTAATATAGATTTGAAGAAAGTTATTTGGAAAATCATCAGAAAAACCACGATGACACATAAACTAAAATTTCAAATTGACGCTTAAATCCCCTCCCCTTATCGATAAACGTTGCGATCGCAGCGACTCCTACCCTACGTTCCCCGTTTTCGGGGACACGGGATACTCTGTAATCTGTGGACAAGGGGTCTATGATGGACCATGAAGTCTGTGTTTTCTGTGGCTATGTTTATGACAGAATTGACAGAAGATGATTTTTTTTGTTGATGTTTTTCAAAGATATTGCACAAATATCTTCGATATTTTTTCCATGATTTTTTAAGGACTCCACACAGCATTTTTGGATGTGGAAAAATGGATAGAGGTGAACGTTGCTTTAATATCAGAAAAGAGGTGCATAATTCGCATGACGAGTGAGTATATCTATAAACTATTACATATCTTTCTTCACTTGTCTCAAATTTTTCTTTCAGTGTAAAATCAGTAAAAAATATTGGATTCGAGGTAATTATGCAGTGTAGAGAGAACTGTGCTAGGTCGGTGAAAAAAATCGTACTCACTAATTTCGGGTCCCAGATTACGAAAATGA
This sequence comes from Coccinella septempunctata, assembly GCF_907165205.1. Taxonomy (NCBI): domain Eukaryota; kingdom Metazoa; phylum Arthropoda; class Insecta; order Coleoptera; family Coccinellidae; genus Coccinella; species Coccinella septempunctata. The sequence continues at coordinate 1,749,902 of NC_058190.1, read as the reverse complement.
AAACGAGAATTCTGCAATCCTCTTAGTTTTCCCAAAAAAAAATGGGAAAGTTTCCCTCTGGAAGGTGAGGTTATATATAGTTAGAGCTAGTTTTCTTCTATTTTTTTAATGAATACTCGTTGGAAATGTTAAATCCATCAACATTCAAGTTCATCCTGCCAAAAAAATGCCTTTAATTCGTCGCAAACGACGATTTTATACTTTGTTTACATCCGTTGTGAACCATCATGGCCGCCATGATGTTTCGAGCTACGAACTGTTCCTATGCAACGTTGCCAAGCCTCAAATTGGTTGGTCAGCAAATTTCTTGTTGGGATAGGAAAAGCCATAGCCTACTAGAAGTTAACTCTAATTCTAGTAGGCTATGGAAGAGCATATCTTTGTTCACTATTCCATATGCGTTAGCTGCATAGACAACCTATGCTAACCTATGGTAAGCTGCCAGTTAACTAATAAAATTGCACATTGCTTAATGCTTTCTCTAGTGTCTTTTTTTACTAGAGTTAAAGGGAACTTTGGAAGCTTGACTATGATAGGTACTGGTCGTTATTCCTGAATGGTTCATGTTATTAATATCTCGATAATGAAACATTTTTGGTGTAGGAAACTTTAAAAAGACTCGATTCATTTTGCCATTACGAATTTGACCGCGTTTTCAAAAGTGATCCTTGAAAAAACACCATGACAAAACCCTTAAACCTAACCCAACCTTTCCTAATAGAAAGGTTAGGTGGTTATGGGAGTTGTACAGCTCCATAATAATTTGATATGCCAATGAGCCAATGCTAAAAGTGAAAATATCGTATAGTAAAAATCAATTGAATTATCATTTCCCCAATCAATATTCGAACTAATTTCTTCAATTTAACTACACATATGTACTATTGGCAACGTTGCATTATTTGCAGCGTTTGACAGTTCGTATGTTGAAATATCATGGCGGCAATGACGACTTATACGGATGTAAACAATATATAAAATCATCGTTTTCGGCTAAATTGAAGCCTTTTTTTGACTGGAAATGATTGAGATCACCTAAATCGAACATTTCCAATGAGTATTGATTAAGAAAAAAGGAGAAAACAAGCTATAACTATCACTAACCTCACGTTCCAGAAGGAAACTTTCCCATTTTTTTTTGGGTAAACTAAGAGAATTGCAGACTTCTCGTTTTCATTTTCGTAATCTGGGACCCGGAATCTGTGAGTACGATTTTTTTCACCGCCCTAGCACAGTTCTCTCTACACTGCATAATTACCGAAAAGCCTCAAGTGGTAGACCCATTGATAAACAAACCTGAACCTATCCACTTGGAGTATAGAAGTGATAAGATTCAGATGAGTGATCATCTTGCAAGTGAAGAAAATTTTCTTGCAAAACAGATACCATGTGATTACGCCTCCAGTCTTGCATATGACCACAAGGTTCCTGTAGAAACCATTCATTTGAATATCAAGGAACACAAATGTCACTTGTGCGAATTTGCTGCTAGTAATAAAAGTAAACTAGATGTACACTTAAAATCTATTCATTTGATAAACGAGGAATACAAATGTGACCTATGTGTGTATTTCACAAGTAGAAAAGATGACTTTCAAAGGCATGTGAACAGTGTTCATTTGAAAATCAAGAATCACAAGTGTCGTCTGTGTGAATATGCTGCGAGTAACAAACAACAACTTGCAGTACACGTAAACTCTGTTCATTTAAAAATTAAGGAGTACAAGTGTCACCTATGCGACTATGAGGCAAGTGTAAACGGTTCTCTCCGAAAACATATCAACTCTGTTCATTTGAAAATTCAAGATCACAAGTGCCACTCGTGTGATTATGCTTCAAGTAGCAAAAGTAACCTTGACGTACACATAAAATCCGTTCATTTGAAAATTAAGGAACACAAGTGTCGTCTTTGCGAATATGTCGCATGTAGAAAGGTTGACCTTCAAAAGCATGTCAAATCGGTTCATTTGAAAATTAAGGATTACAACTGCTACTTGTGTGAATATGCTGCTAGTGAGAAGAGGGACCTTAAAGTACATATCAAATCGGTTCATTTGAAAATCAAGGATCAAAAGTGTCACTTCTGTGACTATGCCGCTAGTGGGAAGAATAACCTAGAAGTACACGTAAAAACTGTTCATTTGAATATTAAGGAACACAAATGTCATATCTGCGAGTATGTCACAAATAGAAGAGGCTATCTTGAAAGGCACTTTAACTCCGTTCATTTGAAAATTAAGAATCACATACTTTAATATGTATTGAATGAGCAAAAATGTCAAGGTGTACATGTAACTTATATTCATTTGAAAATTGAAGAATCTAAGTGTTAGCTATATGATCACGATCAATTTTGTGACATTGCAAATCATGAAAGGTAAAAATGCATCCTGCACATAATTATGATGGATCTGGAAGGGTAATTAAATATAGTGATAGAGGTAAAGATTATTATACTGTTAACGTTTATTCATTGAATTATAATTTCTGTTTTATCATGAATACATGTTTATAAATGATCTGAATTTTCATTCTGTGAGCTTTGCTTCTGGTTCATTAACCAATTATTATTGATGAATTATTTACAACAATTGTTTGTACATGTGTCTTAGCGTTAGGTAAGTAATCGTTCAGTGTAATGCTAACAAGGTCGAGGTTTTGGATGCTAATAGGGTATATGAATTTGTTCAAAGAAATTTGAGTGGTCAAAGAAGGTTCATTGAATTCCTTCTATTTGAGAATGATGGAGTATGTTATGGAGAGTAGAGAGAAGGAGAACGATCGACGTACTAAAAATGTGTCCCCGAAAACGGGAAACGTAGGAAAGGTGTCGCTGCGATTACAGCGGGTATCGATAAGGGGTGGGGATTCAAGCGTCAATTTGAACTGAACAGCCTTCATTTTATTTAAGGTTATGTGTCATCGTGGTCTTTCTGATGATTTTTCAAATACCTTTCTTCCAATCTATATTGAATATGAGTTCTCTGAATTATATGCAAGAAAATGCAAGTCGAAGTCAATGAAATTCAAAAGAAATCACTGATCAAAAAAATTGTACCTACTTTTGTTTATCATTGTTTATTGAAAGCAGCTATGTTAGTTGGTTTACCGTAATCTTCAAAATTATATAAATCCGTAGTGAGGAGTAGTATACATCAAGACAACAAAAGGTAGCAGTCTCAGATTTATCACTTAGGTATTAGAGTAGATTCTTTTGCCAATACTCAGCTGAGAACCGATATAAACCATATATTATGTTATGCCAACAAAATTCTTCAAGAATATTTACTTCTGAACCATGTAGTTTTATTGGTTGGATATTCTTATTCAGAAGAGTCAACTTCTCACGAGGGATGACAATTTCGATTTCGTTTATAATGAATCCATCATCTTTTTGATATCTTCATCGCAAAAGTGCTCTTGACACACAAATTGATTCGGAGTCGATTCTTGAGATAAGGTTTTTTCCAATTTTCTCTCAAAAATGCTCTCGGAAATTTTATCTCTTCTCTTTTTCTTTCCGATGCCAAAACACTCTTATACTAGCGCACGCTTCAACATTTCACCATGGTCATATGTTGTTCTCTTATCAAAAATCGACAATAATAATATTCCTATCATCTGTCACCAGGGAAACAACTCACTCAGCCAACGAGCCAACTACGATTTGATTTGTGTAAACAAAATTTCGCACTCTCGTGATGGCCAGCGCGCCTGTTGGCGAAAGCATGAACTATCTTATTGGTACATATTTTAGGGGACAAAAAATCTGTGGTCTCACAGCAGGGATCGTTCTCCTTCTCTCTACTCTCCATAGAGTATGTTGTAACGCCTTTTTCTCGGTGTACTGGAGCGCCAGCTATTCTTTAAGGGAAAATAGCAAACCTACCCTGGTAACTTCGAGCCGTAGACAAGGTTCCTCGGTGTCTGGGGTGTTAGCGACAACCAGTGAAAGTCAAAATCAACGTATACAAATTATATTTGTCGACTCTTACAAGGAAACACAAATGGCACTATTATAAAATTCGTACAGTGAAAGACTCGAGGTCAGTGAATTTACAGGGCAAAACGGACGGAATGAAACAGGATCCGATCTCGAACGTTATACGGGGGTTTACGGACGTGTTCGCCAGCCAGAAACTAAGACGCACATTTAACGGACAGATATCGGACTTCAGCCAGGTTAGGGGATGAAAAATGACGACACAGAATTACGACGGCTCACCCTTAGGCGCGTTCGGCACTCCCCGGGTATCCACACCAGCAGAGTGTTTCACTAACCGTCGGGGTGAACACGGGAACGAACGAAAAACTCAAGGAAGGGTAGCCACCCCAAAGTGCCTTCGGTACCCCCCGGGTATCCACACCAGCAGGGTACTTTAATGACAGTAGGGGTGTACTGAAAGAGAAGAAGGGAAAAGTGAGGGAAGGGTGAGCCACCCAAAGTGCCTTCGGTACCCCCCAGGTATCCACACCAGCAGGGTACTTTAATGACAATAGGGGTGGAACTCAGACTGTGGTATAGGAATGGTGAAGATAGGAACTGAAGTTCCAACAGTGAATAATAAAAAAAACGGAGTGTCGTCTTACCTTTGGGCTATTTTCGGCCACTTACAGTCGTAAAACACGGAAAGAATCGCCCTGTTAAAAATTGGAGTAATTTTTAACCCAAATCTATCAGCTCGGTGCACAACTCTATCAACTCAACAATCTCAAGATTTTTGAACACGCCCCAACTGCGGTGAATGAGAAAAGAAAGCAAAAGAAAATTTGAACTCTATTCGTTAATAGAAAAACACAGTCGTAACTAGCCCTAAGAAATTACATTACAAGTCTGTTCAATTTTTTTTTCTTCTTTTTGTAGATTTATCCCCGGTAACGGGATACAGCAATGAATGAATGAATGAATAAAAAAACTAAAAAAAGCAATCTTCTGAAAAAAATCCGGACGGCACTAAGTAAGTAACAAGTGAATAGTGACGTAAATCGTAGATCAAGCATAAGTCAATCGTAATTACGTCAACAGTCGGTGAATTTATCGTAAGTAAATAGCAAGTCGACGGTCAGGAAATAAATCTTAAGTGAAGTGGCCTTTTCTTTTTTTTGTGTAGCAGGGGGAAAATCTGCAAAACAGACGAACAGTGTGGGGATTCTCACTCTCTGAGCTCGAGACCCACTAAAAACCCTTAACTGCTTCTTCATAGGTTCCGGGCATTTTGCCTATTAACCAGTTGACTCTTATGGTTTCTGGACTCTCACACGATCATAGTCGTGTTGATAGTTGTATGCTGCCTATAGCTTTTATAGGTTAAGCTCTTCTTTGGTTAGATTTAAATCCTTAACTGATCTCTCGGTCTTCGGTGGTAGGCTCTTGACCTTCTAGCTTCTTCCGTTGGATCGTAGTCGACTAATCTTCGTAGTTCCTCATTTGGATGTTGTTTGGCTTTGTCGAATATCCTTTCCGCCTTTCTCTTCATAAATTCTGTAACTGGTTCCCATTCCAAGTCCTTGTAGATTTGTTTGTTCCTAACAAACCAGGGTACGTCCATCGCCATTCTAAGGAGTTTATTCTCAGTGGCCTGTATTCTCTTGATGTGGGTCTTGGCTGCGAAGCCCCATGCCGCCGATCCATATGTGAGTTGTAGTCGCGCAATAGTTTTAATCATCGTCAACTTGATGTTCTTATTCATATGACTTCTTCTGCCTATGAGCAGTGGATAAAGTTTACTCATTGCGGCTTTTGTTTTATCAACAGCACATTTGATGTGTGTTACGGACGGCGAGTGAAAAAGAAGAACCAACTTACCTACCGAGATGGACGGCGAAAGAAAGTTTTAAAATTGTAAATATTGTGTAAATATACCCATATAATAGTAGAACTGTAAACCTATAGGTCAGCCGCCCCCACCAATACGGTGCCTCTGAGACCCTAAGACGGGGCGCATATTGTATAAGGGCGAGGGTTTGAGACAGTCTGCAGTCTCCAGTCATCGTTTGCCCAAGTGTGTTGTAAATATATTGTAAATAAGAAACCGTTCTTTGATTCCACGACCCGATAAACAAATACAGTCCACTACAATGTGGTTTTTCCATGTAAGTCCTCTGTCAAGCGTTACTCCTAGGTATGTTGCTTCATTTTTCCATTCAACCTCTTCTCCATCAACTTCAAGGTTTTCTTCCATCCTCAATCTTCTCTTTTGCAGTAATATTGCTTGAGTCTTTCTTCCATTGATTTGGATTTTCCATTTGAAGCATCATTTGAGTAATTCATCTATGGCTTCCTGCAGTCTCCGGTGTATGATCTCTGGTCGTCGATGTCTGAACGCTATTCCTCTGTCATCTGCGTACAAGGTGAGCATATTTCTAGCATTCTTCGGGATATCATAAACGTATATTACGTAAAGCAGAGTTCCAAGTACCGATCCTTGAGGCACTCCCGCTTCCAATTGTCTGGTTTGAGAGTTGCTCCATCTATCTTCACATAAAAGTTTCTACTCCTCAGATAGTTCTTTATAATCTTGCATAGCTTGGTCGAATATCCTGCTTTTTTCATCTTGTAGATTAGGCCTTCGTGCCATACTCTATCAAAAGCTCTCTCGATATCCATCAGAACTAATTCTGTGGCCTGTTTGGTCTGCATTCCTTCGGTGACGTTTTCTATGAGCCGTAGTAATTGGAGTTCAGTCGAGTGTTCTCGTCGAAATCCAAATTGTTCGGGTGGAATTATCTTCAACATTTCTGTTTCCTCATTCAGCCTTTTGGCGATAACCCTCTCGACGACTTTTCCTAGTGCTGATAGTAGGCTGATTGGTCTATAATTTTGAGGAAATTTCCGTTCCTTTCCAGGCTTGTTGAAAACTATCATTTCTGCAGTTTTCCATCTCTTTGGGTAGTATTCGGTCCTCATCACTCCGTTTGTTATATTCGTCAAGGCTGCTAATCCTTTTCTAGGCAATTTCTTCAACATATAATTCGTTATTCTATCTTCTCCCAGTGCTTTCCGGTTTTTCAGTTTCATTATTATCTCTTTGATTTCTGTTGGTGAAGCCGGTTTTGGAATGATTTCGGTTTCCGGTGGTTCCATCATCAGTTCTTCGTAAGCCTCCACTTCTTCTTCTAGATCTTCATTGTCATCATCATTTCTGTAATTTATTCTGGCTTCTCTCTCAATTGAGTCGGCAAGTGCTTCGGCTTTTTCAAGTCTCGTATACACCATTCCGTTTGCTCCATGCAGTGGAGGTATAACTGTCTGTTCTCGTCGTAAGCGTTTTTGCATTTTCCTGGCCTTTTTTTTTTTTTTTTGGTGTATGTAGTGGACTGCTTTTTTTTTCAATATTGACATAACCACTGCCCTCTAGTGGATTTTATCAAAGACCACCAGTAAGAAATGAAAGGTTAGATAAGGTTTTCTGTACTAGCTGTTGAATTGAAAGGGGAGATGGCGCAAGCGTTAAGAACCCTCTGGAAGACGCTCTTTTTCAAGTGGGTACTTGAGATCGAAAAGCCAAGAAATTCCTAATGAAGAAGGGATTCATTTAAGCGTCCTTTCTTGAAACGAGTTAAACCGGTTTTTCCTGTTAGTTAGTTTTTGTTTTCTAGAGTGAATTTTTGAGTAAGACAAAGCTTGTTTTTTTCTTTATTTTGTTCAGTGAATCCCATACGTAAGTTACCACTCATTTCATTATTACCGTTTCTTATTTTATTAATTTGAAGGTTTTATTGCGAATATATATGCGGTTTTGGGTACTTGATGCTCATATTAGTTTTCATTGTCAAAGTATTTCGTTAATTACTCGAGGGCTAATTCCGTCCGTCTCTATTTTATGTGCTTCACACACAATATAACTCATTTTCTTTATTGTAGATAATAACGTACTTTCTGAGTTTTTCTTTCTTTGAACACGTCATAGGGACGCTAGACGCCATTTTGTATGCTACCTCTTTTTGCTTCCAATTCTATCCCATTTATGATTTGAGGGCTAGTTATTATAATAAACTTGTTTCATGGTGGATGCGCTTGTGTTATGTAATGTTCATAGTATTAATTTCTTAATTTCTACCTATTTTTTTGTGCTTATTTTATGAATACTTGTAAATGTCACTGAAGCGTCCCCAAGCCAAGCCAATGATTCGATTACTTAGGTACGACCAACAGGGTAAATACTGTAATTGCATTAAGGACCCTTAATTATCATGTCTCCTTTTCTTTTATTCTCTTCACTGGTGGAGTTGGTCAATACAGGACATATTTGAACGTGATAGCCAGGAGCGGAAATAATTCATATTTGTGTTACGGGACAAACATACAACTTTTGTGGATTTTGCCCTTCCTAGTATCCTGCAGGCCGGGTACCCTTGTACCTGCGTCGATTTCTGAGGCCGGATGCCCTTGCAGCTGCGTCTCTCTCCCCTGAGGCCGGGTACCATTGTAACTGCGTCTCTAACCCTTTAGGCCGGATACCGTTGTATCTGCGTCGATTTCTGAGGCCGGATGCCCTTGCAGCTGCGTCTCTCTCCCCTGAGGCCGGGTACCATTGTAACTGCGTCTCCAACCCTTTAGGCTGGATGCCCTTGCATCTGAGTCTAATCCTTCCAACAACCCCCTGACTGAACCCTACCCAATTCAGAACTGTTGTATGCTGAACGTAACTCATCTCACTGAAGTATCGGTTAAGAGTCATCATTAAGGAGCTGATAGCTGTAGATGTAACTGATTCCACCAAGTGTGCATTTCACATGAGATTTTCTCTCGCCAGTTGAACCTGTTGCCGTAGCTACGTAAAATCATACCTGTATAGTAGATTATGTAGTTGTTGCTGTTCTAAGGGGAGGTTTTCTCGCAGCTCTTTTTCCTCCCCTCTGCTGCGCCCTAGAGCTATGACATTGGAAATCGTCTCCAATGAAACCCGAAATAAACGTTCCTTATTTGGGTTTAAATGTGTTGTTTTCTTTCGAATCTCCCAACCTCCCGTCAATTTTTCTATTAGTAATCAGGGTAAGAACTTTGGGTTGCCTACGTAATGTGGAGTCCTACCACAACCAGACGATCACGATTTTTGGCCATAGAGTAGTAAGGTGTCCTTAAAGTGCTGTCATTCGTAAGTATCTTCGAAGTAAAAAGAATTCTACAAGCATCACTGACCAGCGCAAGGTAATTTAAGGTCAGGACAGTACATGTAGCAGGGGGAAAATCTGCAAACAGACGAACACACCCTCTCCTGAGGGGGAACAGTGTGGGGATTCTCACTCTCTGAGCTCGAGACCCACTAAAAACCCTTAACTGCTTCTTCATAGGTTCCGGGCATTTTGCCTATTAACCAGTTGACTCTTATGGTTTCTGGACTCTCACACGATCGTAGTCGTGTTGATATTTGTATGCTGCCTATAGCTTTTATAGGTTAAGCTCTTCTTTGGTTACATTTAAATCCTTAACTGATCTCTCGGTCTTCGGTGGTAGGTTCTTGACCTTCTAGCTTCTTCTGTTGGATCGTAGTCGACTAATCTTCGTAGTTCCTCATTTGGATGTTGTTTGGCTTTGTCGAATATCCTTTCCGCCTTTCTCTTCATAAATTCTGTAACTGGTTCCCATTCCAAGTCCTTGTAGATTTGTTTGTTCCTAACAAACCAGGGTACGTCCATCGCCATTCTAAGGAGTTTATTCTCAGTGGCCTGTATTCTCTTGATGTGGGTCTTGGCTGCGAAGCCCCATGCCGCCGATCCATATGTGAGTTGTGGTCGCGCAATAGTTTTAATCATCGTCAACTTGATGTTCTTATTCATATGACTTCTTCTGCCTATGAGTCCTTCCTGGCCTGCGGTGGAACATCTGATTTTATACCAACAGGGGGGGGGTGCGGAAATCAGATGTGCCCCGACTGTCGAAATTCGATGAAATTTGCGTCGATGAAGACGTCTTAATTTCGACTTATCTGTGCTAGAAAACAAAAAACACGGTTATCTTCCAATTCAGGATGTTTTATACGGTGCGACATCGTTTTTAGGAAATGAAAACGGTATAAAAACGGTGCGGTCTGTTTACAATTCCGAACGATGTCGGAATCCTGAATTGGAAATTTGAAAAGATTTCTCGGAAAATTAATTCAAAAACAAAATTACTTAAGAATGAAAACTAAAATAATTATTCTGAAATGAGGGGGTAGGTTTGAAAACTACCCTCTCGTTACAGTATGTTATATATTCTGAATCAGAAAAAAATAAGAATATGTAAAAATAACATAGGGTCTATATTCAAGAAATAAAAGTTATCACTATATCACTGAAGTGGCTTTACGAAATAGAGGCTCCAGTACGAAAAGCCGAAAAATCAGTATTCATCGACAACTTGAAAACAAAAGAAGATAGAGGGATGCGGTTTTGGCCATTAACAATCTTTTGATTGTTTTAGCACTACAGCTTTTGAACCAGAGGAAATAGACAAAATCTGATACCCCATTCTCGTTCTCTTTTTCTGAGAAACTTACAATTGTAGTAGTCATTTTTGGCCACTTTCTTTTGTTTTCGAGTTATAAGCAAAAATTGGAAAAATGGCGATATTGAAATAAATTTATATCTCCGCTAATACTAATGATCGAGCTCTGAAATTGAAACATTATACAGGCACTTTTTTACGTAGAATCCAGTGGCGTGCTCGCCTTTTTAGCAGGATTTTTAATTACGAAGCTATTATCCGAAGTTATGTTTTTTTAAATGGGAACACTTGTTTTCTGTGCAATTTTTTTAAATCTTAATTTTTGCTGATTTCAAAAATATATAACATCATATGGTTTGTATCAATATAAATGATAGAAAATGGTCAAAAACCTTTTTTCTCAATATTTCTATGGTTTCAACATTTGATGAGGACAGAAACATATAGCATCGTATGATTACCACTGTCTGCTTCTATAAGTCTTTTCATTATTATGAAAATTTATTAAATATATCTTGATTCAAATTTTGTGAAAATTGGTGAAATGCATAGAAAGAATGACATTGCCGGAAGGAGACTGCTTTTGTTATAGGAAACTCTATTTTTCTGTACTCGTCAAAAGTTGAAACCATAGAAATATTGAGAAAAAAGGTTTTTTGACCATTTTCTATTATTTATATTGATACAAACCATATGATGTTATATATTTTCGAAATCAGTAAAAATTAAGCTTTCAAAAAATTGCACAGAAAACTAGTGTTCCCATTTAAAAAAACATAACTTTGGGCAATAGCTTCGTAATTAAAAATTCTGCTAAAAAGGTGAGCACGGCACTGGAATCTACGTAAAAAAGTGCCTGTATAATGTTTCAATTTCAGAGCTCTATCACCAGTATTAGCGGAGATATAAATTTATTTCGATATCGCCATTTTTCCAATTTTTACTTATAACTCGAAAACAAAAGTAAGTGGCCAAAAATCACTACTACTATTGTAAGTTTCTCAGAAAAAGAGAACGAGAATGGGGTATCAGATTTTGTCTATCTTCTCTGGTTTAAAAGCTGTAGTGCTAAAACATCGAAATTTGCCCACCCTGTACATGTATAAATAAATTACCACCATACAAATTCATCATTTGAATAGTCTCTCAAAGGTCTCTAAGAGTCAGAGTATTTGAAAATAGGAGCTCGTTACGTGAGCTACTGAACAAATTCAGAAAATAATGCTACTGAAAAAAAATTCATGAAAGTAAATGTTTATCATAATTTATTTATAAAGTGTTCATTTCAAAACTAAATCTCAAAATTTACATTTCACACAAAAATTAGTCACAACCAATGTCAACAATAATGGCTAAGATTGTTTAGACAGTTTACATTACTTTACATATTTTGATCAAAATAAGTATTTCATCACAAAATCTTGTTATTCTCAATTATCGAGTGAATAGTGTCAAAATGCCTTTTCAGGCTGTCTTTTCTATTTGTAGCGTATTCACATAGATGACACTTGAGTTCCACAATTTTCGAATGAACAGATTTCACGTGTTCGCAAGAGTATGTTGTATACTAGCAAAGATATTGTAATATCTTTGTATACTAGCAGCATATTCGCATAGGTGACATTTGTGATTCTTCACTTATAAATGAATCCTCTTTATATGACGGTTAAGTATATGTTTATAACTGCCAGCATATTCACATAGGTGACATTTGTGTTTCTTAATATTCAAATGAATCGTCTCTATATGTACTCCAAGGCTTCTTCTTACAGCAGTGGCATATTCACATAGGTGACATTTGTGTTTCTTAATATTCAAATGAATCGACTCTATATGTACTTCAAGGCTTCTTCTTACAGCAGTGGCATATTCACATAAGTGACATTTGTGTTTCTTGACTTTTAAATGAACAGAATTTATATGTGTGTTAAGGTTTGTTTTTGCAGTAGTGGCATATTCACACAAGTGACATTTGTGTTTCTTCACATTTAAATGAACCGACTTTATATGTAATTCCAAATAATATTTTTCACTAGCAGCATAATCGCACAAGTGGCATTTATGATCCTTAATTTTCAAATGAACCGCCTTTATATGTGTGCTAAGGTGAACTTTTTGACTTGCAACGTATTCACATATATGACATTTATATTTTTTTATATTTAAATGAACAGAATTTATATGTACTTCAAGTTTATTTTTTGCATTAGCAGAATATTCACATAGGTGACATAAGTGACATTTGTGTTTCTTGACTTTTAAATGAACAGAACTTATATGTCTGCTCAGGTTTTTTTTTAGAGCAGTGGCATATTCACACAAGTGACATTTGTGTTTCTTGATATTTATATGAACAGTGTCGACATGCTTCTGAAGACTTTGTTTCACACTCGCACTATACTCACACAGATGACACTTGTAACCCTTGATTTCTGAATGAACGGCTCTTACATGCATGTTAAGATGTCCTTTTCTCTTCGTGACATAGTCACACAAGTGACACTTATAACTCCGGATATTTGAATGAATATAATTAACATGGGCGTTCAGGTCTGATTTTCTACTTGTGGAATAATTGCATTGATCACACTTATGTTCAACAACTTTCGAATGAGCCGATTCTACAAAGTTACCCATCTGACTTTCGTGACATTTATTCTGCTCCAGATGGGGCTGTTCGGAGTTATTCCTCTGTGTATCTAAATCACGGGGAATTTCTTCGTTAAAAGAGGCAAATGATAAATTTTCATCGACCTCTGCAACTGAGCTTCTGGTGTTACTTGCTTCATTCTTGACTAAATATTCTTTTCTTTCATAAACTCCTTTTTCATCTATGAATTGTTCGATAATGTCGATAACTCCCAATTTTTCTTCTGACTCTACACTGAAACAAATTCAGTGATTTTTCCAATCAAATAAAATAAGTGAAATGAAAAAATAAAGAAGAATTTTGGGTATGCTGGATGTATAAACTAAACAACGAATCAAAAAAGATAAATACACCAATATGTCATTGAAGTTTATAAAGTTCCATATTTCCCTGTTGCGTTTGTATCTCAATTTGACCTCAAGTTCTGGGTTGGTGAAAACTTAGGGACTCGAGGATTGAGATTGATAATGCGGATCACTTAATAATGAACGTTTATTTCCTAATCTAACAAACTATTATATATACAGGGTGTCCCGGATAAGATGGGAAACATTTCAATATGAGGTAGAGAACACGAGGTTCACAAAAAAACCCCATATGTAGTATCTATGAGTTCTAGATTCTGATTTACAGGGTGTTTTTCGAATTTGAATGCGAATTGAAATCACTCTAGCTTCTGAACGGAATTTATCCGAAATTTGGAATGAAGACAGCATCCATGAGGTTCCAGAAAACTGCGATCAAATATCATTCGATTTGCAGGACCGTATCACATAAATTTGGACAGTTCTGAAAAGTTTGCTAAATCACCCTGTACAAAAAATTTAATGATTTCCTCGATATCTGTAAGTACTAAAGCTGTTCTCCTCTTGGATGCTTTTTTTAAACATAAAAATAACCTAATTTAGTTGAGTTGATAAATCCAGCACAATGGAAGTACCATATTATGCAAATATAAATACTCACTCATCATAGGCATCTTCAATACTAAACAGACGTTCACTCATATCGATTTTTGGTAGGTCTGGATCTGGATTCAAAGAATAAAATATAAAATCAGTAACCACTCTATATAGTTTTTTACTTCCAAGGAAAGAAAGAGACTTTACGGACAGTGATCGATTTTGTTCGTAATTTTTTTATAGAAGCAGTTTTTCATGAGAAATCGTTTGGTACTAGTCTCAACTCGGCAAGCTTGTAGTTTTGGAGATATTAATTTTTGAAAATTGCATTTTTCTCATATATTTTGACAAATTCGAACATTGAACCACAGAACAGACTTACTATATGCATTGAACATTGAACTTTCTTTAGTTCAATGATTTCGAAGGACTTTTCTAGGTTATATCCGTCCAAACCACAGAATATCATTAGTTTTTTTGTGTTGTTTCTATGGTTAATATAATTTGAGGAAACTTTTTATTTGAACGATTTTGCGAAAAATGTTTGGATGGAAACAGATCAATAAATGTTTTTTATTGATCTGAGGATGGAAATAAAACTGAACTGAACATTATTTTTTATCAATCTTCCAATTTATTAAAACAGAATGATTTTAAGGCAGAGATATATCTCTGTTTTAAGGTTAACTTAGGTTAGGAAAAATTTTTGAATTTTTTCAATTTTAACGATATAATTTTTCGAAAAATGTGCAAATTGAAAACTGAATCATTTTAAGGTTAGGTTAGTTTATATTAAGTTAGGACAGTGAAAAAATAATTTCTCATATGAAAATTCAATTTGTAGATATGCAGTAATGAAATGAGTAAACAATTATATTAAGTTATTTAAGTTTTGAACATAACTAATGTTTTGTGGGAATATTATGATATCTCGCGCTTTTGGATGAAATTTTGAGAATCATGAACTAAAACTTTCAAATTTACAGTTTGCTATAAATTCGTATCAATTGATTTTCTTTCACCTACTGCAGCAAAAAAATTGTCAATAAAATCAGAGTTGAACCTTTATGACTCGATTTTTTTTCCATTATTTGAAATTCGAATTTCCAAAAATTTGAATTATAGAAACCATAGAATCAACACAAAATATATTGATATTCTGTGGTTTTGACTGATATAACCTAGAAAAATTCATCGAACTTGTCAAAATATATGGGAAAAATTCAAAAATTAATATCTCCTAAACTACGAGAGTTGAGACTAGTACCAAACGATTTATCATGAAAAACTGCATCTATAAAAAAATTACGAACAAAATCGATCACTGTCCGTAAAGTAAAGTTCCACCGTTTTCTCCATTGATGGAAAAGAAAAAAATGAATTTGGGTGAACATAATAACCATATTGAAACAGAGCTACCTATTGCCTATGATGAGTAAGTATTTATATTTATGTACAAGGTTTTCATTACCATTGATTTTTTTCTATTTTGTTCACTAACTCAAATTTCTTTCAGTGTAGAGTTAGAGGAAAAATCAGGAATTATAGATGTTTTTGAACAGTTTCTGGATGAAAATGGACTTCATGATAGAGAAGAATTTTTAGTCAAGAATGAAGAAAATACCTCAAACTGCTTGGTTACCAAAATCAATGCAAATCATTTGTCATCTCCGTCTATTATCAAAAAATTGCCTCAAGTATCTGATCCATTGATGAATAATTCTGAACATTCACATCTGGAACAGTCTATAGGTCATGAAATTCACAGAGTCGCAATTGAAAAAAATAATATTAAAAACCTACAGTGTGATTACTGCTGCAGTCAGAAACAACATGAGAAAGAACCTAAGAAATCTCGTGATTTGAAAATTAGGAAACGCAAGTGCTCGCTATGTGAATATACAGCTAGAAGGAAAAGTAACCTCAGTACTCATGCCGAATCTGTTCATCTGATAATTAAGGATCGCCAGTGTCATCTATGTGACTTCGTTACAAAGAGAAAGTATTCCCTTCAAAACCATATCAATTTTGTTCATTTGAAAATCAAGAAACACAAGTGCCACTTCTGCGAATATACTACTAGTCAAAAAAATACTCTCGACAATCATCTAAAATCTGTTCATTTGAAAGTCAAGGATCACAAGTGTCATTTGTGCGATTACGCTACAAATATAAAATCTAGCCTTAAAACACATGTAACATGTGTTCATTTGAAAACCGAGGAACACAGGTGTCACCTATGTGAGTTTGTTACAAGTAGAAAAGTGGTTCTACAAAGACATATCAACTCTGTTCATTTGAATATCAAGAAACACAAGTGTGAATTGTGCGCTTATGCTGCAAGTAGAAAAAACAATCTCGATAGACATGTAAAATATGTTCATCGGAAAGCTGTGAAACCCAAATATTTCGATTGTCTGCTATGCAAGTATGCTGCAAGTACAAAAGAAAAACTTCAGAGACATGTAGACTCCGTTCATTTGAATATGAAGAAACACAAGTGCGAATTGTGTGAATATGGTGCGAGGGACAAAGCTAATCTTAATCAACATGTGAAATCTGTTCATCTGGATATCAAGGAACATAAGTGTACCTTATGTGAATACTCTACGAACCGAAAACAACACCTCCAAGCTCATGTCAACTCTGTTCATTTGAAAATCAAGAAACATAAGTGTCAGTTGTGTGAATATGTTACAAGCCAAAAAGGTAATCTGAAAAGACATGTCAACTTAATTCATTGTAAGGTCAAAAAACAGGTGTCGCCTATGTGAATATGGTACAAATTAAAAACATTTCTCGGCAAGCATATCAAATCTGTTCATTTGAAAACTGCAAATCACAAGAGTCGCTAGCTGATAGATAGATAACAATGTTTATTTTGAAGTATGTAAAGCACAACTACAAACTTATGCTATTCATACCACTAAATAGTGTCAGCAAAAACTATAATTAAAATACTTCCCACCCCTACTCAAAATATTCTAGAAAATAGGGTTCTAATTTACTGAGCATTTCTTTTACTTTCTTTTTAAATAAATTAAAATTATCAATTCTCTTGATTTCATTAGGCAACCTATTGTATATTTTTATGCACAAGTATGAAGGATGTTTTTCTCTTAGTATCAACCTATGTTTTGAAAAAGAATTAGGCATTTATACAAATAAATACCATTAACTGTGAAGATAACATTCCTCTACAAGCTATCTTGGGGAAATCAGCTGGTGCTTTTCCAAATATCCATCTAGTTGATTTCTTAATACCTTTTCAAAAACCTTCGTTAGTGAAGTTATCAGCATAATGATAGGTCTATAATTTGATAATATATATTTTTTGGGTGGTTCAACGGACTTTAAAATAAAAATGTGGAAAATCTCTCGAACCCGTCAATTTCTGATCCATAAAATCGAGGTGTTAAGTTTTCGTTGGACCACACTGTATAGTGGCTTTATAATGCCTACTTTAAATGCTCTAGGTACCCGATAGCTTTGTCTTATTTATCAAGTATATTAGAGGGGGCATATATTTGTTCTGAACATCTTTAAAGTTTCTGATATCGCCCTTTCCATTCTCTATCTATTATATTCTGTGATCCAAAGATCCAACTCTATAATCGAGACCAAGCAGAGGAGAAGAAGAAGACTCTATAATCATTGACTAATATCGTAATATCCAAAGATATCCAGGGTAATATCAAAGATTAACCTCTTTGGTAATATCCAGAGACAAGATTCTCTATGGTAATATCGATGTTATGTCCTAACCTAACTTTTTTGTTTATGAAAATCTACGATGAAAATGCAATCAACAAGGAGATATAATTGGAAAATTGGAAGATATGTTTGATATTCTCAGATACATACTTAGAGCAAAATGGATATTTCGTCAAGCTGTACCGATAATGACGGAGAGATACATATTACCTACGATCAGTGAGTATATTAATTTATCATGTTTCCATTTACTTTCAGTCTATATGCTATTTTTTTCACTTCTTTCAAATTATTTACCAGAACGTACTTCTTTCAGTGTAAAGTTAGAAGAAAAATCAGGATTAATAGACGTTGTTGAACAATTTATAGACAAAAATGGAGTTCATGATGGAGAAGAACTTATAATCAAAAATGAAGAAAGCAACCCGAATTACTTAGTTGTAGAAGTCAATGAAAATCAATTGTCATCTTCACCCAAAGTATTATACCCAGAGATGAGTAATTCTCAACTGGCTCACTTGGAGCTGAATGAATATCGTAAGGGTCAGACGTCAGATTACCCTGTGGGCGAAAATCATTTTGAAGAACATATAATAAAATATGATAACATACACGAATGTCACTCCTGTGAATTCGTTACAAATATAGAAAACCAGCTTGAAAAACATATAAAATCTGTGCATTCGAATACCAAAAATCACAAATGTCACTTATGTGAATATGTTACAAATAGAAAAGGCGACGTTCAACATCATGTCGATTCCGTTCATTTGAATATCAGGAAACACAAATGTCACTTATGTGACTATTCAGGGACTAGAAAAAAAGCCCTCGAAATACATGTAAAGTCTGTTCATTTGAACATTAAGGATCTCAAGTGTCATTTATGCGAGTATGTTACAAATAGAAAAGACACCCTTCGAAAGCATGTCGACTCTGTTCATATAAATATCAAGAAACACCAATGTCGCTTTTGTGATTATTCGTCTAATGGGAAAAGGTACCTTGAAATACATTTAAAATCTGTTCATTTGAATATTAACGATCATAAGTGCCACTTATGCGAGTATGTTACAAATAGAAGACACTGCCTTCAGAAGCACCTCGACTCTATCCATCTAAATATCAGAAAACACCAATGTCACTTATGTGATTATGCTGGTACTGAGAAGAGATATCTAAAATTGCATTTAGAATCTGTTCATTTGAATATTAAGGATCACAAGTGCCATTTATGCGAGTATGTCACAAATAGAAGAGATCACTTGCGAAAGCATATGTCTGTTCATTCAAATATCACGAAGTCCTTGAGTAAAGCTAAAAGTTAGTTCATCGAATGCAAATAATGATGGGCATATTCGTAACTTATCAATTCGATATTAAATATCTTTTCTTGTTCATGTGATTTTTTTTATTACAGAGTTTTTACCCTTCATTTTAAGTGATTGTGTTTGAAATCCAGTATGTATAAGAAATATATGTACTGTCATTTGACCTTGACAAATATTTCCTAATTGTCTCTGATAGTTGCTTTCAACAAAGTTTTGTACATCGTACTAATAAATTGTATGTAGAAATGTACAAATAAAAGATTTCACCTTCGGTAATTCGAAGACGGGTATCTGGCGTGAATTTTTGGGAGTCTCTTCTTCCATTCGGTCAGTGAACCCCACCCACGGAGGCTACAATAATTCACTATTATTTGTATAAGAAATGCAAAATTTGTTAAATTATCATATAATCTGTCACCACAACTGAAAAATTCAGCCAAGTAGTTTGAATCAAAAATTATTTCCCTCTAGCGACACTAGCACATCTATCGGATAAACAACGAATTTTTATTGGTACATGAATTGTGCATTGAACTCTATGAGTTCAATGGAATTGACTCTAAATCTGTGGTCCGTTCATAGAACTGATACCACAGAACAATGGAGATATTGCCACAGAACACTCTCCTTGTCGATGTCCACAGATGTCTGGGTCATAGACAAACCTGTAGTCTGCACACAGACTACTCTGTAATCTGTGTCTGCACAGGTTACTCCAGATTACTCTGTAATCTGTGCTAGTCTGTGTCGATGTCCAGGGGTAAACATCACAGAACACTAATATAAATATAAACATTAGCCAGCAGAGACAACCTGTCTCTGAATTAGCCACATATTACAGAGTAGTAGGCATTAGCTTTGTTTTAGCTCGCCAAAGTTAGATAATAATGAATGAAAAAAGTAAATCAAACTCCTTAGTTATAGACGGCGATGCAAATCAATCACCTGCCCCATTTACCAGAGAAATACCTCGAGTATTAGATCCACCGAGCAGTAAATCTGCTCCCATTCATTGGGACCATTGTGAATTTTCTGAATGTCACTTGGTTGATGGAGGTGAGGAAAAATATCTTGATGAACACATACAGTATCGTACTGCCAGTCCTGAAGATGACAAGAAATGTCATGTTGAATTTGGAATTGTGAACGTTTGTCAACAATTTATAGACGAAGATAAAGAAGAACATATAATTAAGGTTGAAGAAAGTAACTCAAATTCTTCAGTTATAGAAGGCGATATAAATCAACCACTTGCCTCTTTTAATGGGGAAATGCCTGGAATGTTAGATCTGACAAGCATTAAATCTGAACCGGTTCACTGGGAGCAATATGAATTTCCTGAGTGTCATTTTGTTGGTACAAGTGAAGAAAAATATTTTGATAAGATAATACAGCATGTTTATAATGATCATACGTACTGTCGCAAATATGACGAAAAATTGCATGTTGAATTAAGAAGGAACAATTCTGAGCAATTTATAGAAGGAGTTCATGATAGAGAAGAATATATAATTGAGAATGAAGAAAGTTACTCAAATTCTTCAGCTATTGAAATGAATGCAAGTCTATCACCTACCTGTTTCACCAAAGAAATTCCATCCAACAGTAAATCACTTCTTTCAAATGCCAAGTGTCATATGTGTGATTTTGAGACCAATTGTGAAAATGACCTTACGTTACATATCAAATCAGCTCATTCAAGTATTAAATGTGACTTATGTGCATATGTTACAAGTGAAACAGATAACCTTGAACAGCATATCGACTTGGTCCATTTGAAAGTCAAGGAATACAAGTGTCATCTATGTGAATATGTTACAACTAGAAAGGTGTGCCTTGAAAGACATGTCGAGAGTGTTCATTTGGATATTAAGAACCACACCCACCCGAAATCTGTTCATTTTAGTGTCAAGGAATACAAGTGTAAGCAATGTGAATATTCTTCAAGTAGAAAAGGGGACCTTCAAAAGCATTTTGACTCTATCCATTTGAGTACCAAAAAACTAAAATGTCATTTATGCGAGTATGTTACAAATAGAAAAGACACCCTTCGAAACCATGTCGACGTAATACATCTAAATATCAAGAAACACCAATGTCGCTTCTGTGATTATTCTGCTTATATGAAGAAGTATCTTCAGATACATTTAAAATCTGTTCATTTGAATATCAACGATTACAAGTGCCACTCGTGCGAGTACGTTACGAACTTAAAAAAATCCCTTCAAAGGCATATTGCCTCTGCTCATTTGAATTTCAAGGGACACAAATGTAACTTATGTGAATGTGTTACAAATACAAAAGTCAACATGAAACTTCATGTTAACAGTGTTCATTCTAGAATTAAGAATCACAAGTGCCATTTGTGTGAATATACTTCGTCTGCAAAAAAATATCTTGAAAAACATTTAAAATCTGTTCATTTGAATATTAACGATCACAAGTGCCACTTATGCGAGTTTGTTACAAAAAGAAAATACTGCCTTCAACAGCATGTCGAATCTGTCCATTTAAATATCAAGAAACACAAATGTGATTTCTGCGAGTATGTTACAAATAGAAAAGACACCCTTCGAAAGCATGTGGACTCTATTCATTTAGGCATTAGGGAACAGAAATGCCATTTATGCGATTATGTTGCAAATAGAAAATCCACCCTTCGAAAGCATGTTGACTCTATTCATATAAATATCAAGAGACACAAATGTCACTTCTGTGATTATGCCGCAAATGAGGAAAAATATCTTAAATTGCATTTAGATTCTGTTCATTTGAATATTAAGGATTACAAGTGTCAGCTATGCGGGTATGTTTCAAGTAGGAAAGGGGACCTTCAGAAGCATGTCGACTCGGTTCATTTGGACTTGAAGGAACACAAATGTCATTTATGCGAATATGATACAAATAGAAAAGACAGCCTTCGCAATCATATTAACTCTTTTCATTTGAATATCAAGAAACTCTTGAGTTAGGCTTGAAATTGACTTTAAATAATGACAGGCATATTCATAGCTTAGGTTAAGATGTTAGACATCTTAGCTTATGTACATAATTATTATTGTTATAATATGTATTCATGTAATTCATATTTTTAAGTTTATTGGTTGTACCTTTCATTTGAATTGATAGGGGAATGGAATCATACAGTGTAAAATTCAGTATGTACATATAAGAAATATATACCCCTATCAATTATTTGACGAAATTTTGTATTTGTCTCTGACAGTAATTGCTTTCAATAAAGTTTGCCGTACTTGTACATCATGATATGCAATTTAAATAATGATTGTCGCAACCTATATCATCTCAGATTACATGGGATAGTTATCATAAGTATGTTTTCATATGAAATTTTGTAAGATGGTGAAATAGTGTATGTGTTAGTTTGGTTTGCCTGCAGAACAGAAAAAAGACTTCAAAATAATTTGTGTTCCGTATTCATTATTATGAATGAATAAAGCTGATACCCAACTTCCAATACCATATACATACTCTATAATATGGTATTTATTGCATATAAACTAGAAAATTTGCACCAAAGCTTACTCGAAAATTATTTTGAAATTTTTTTAAGCAACTACCCAGAGTCATCTCTAAGAATTGAATTTTCTATGGATTCCTTTAGCGATAACAGCAAAGAGCAAAGTTCCTCTTTGATAGCAGCGACTACAATTTTCCACTTTTTTTCAGAAACATGGGGATCATTCTCCACAGAATAAGAATATGCTCTCTCTGTGGAATTAACCTAACTATTTGGATTACACATTGAACACTATAGAGTCATTGAACTAAAAAACTAAACTAAAAAAAAAAAAAACTTTCTTTAGTTCAATGTATAGAGTTCAATCGGATTACAGCGTTCAGTCATAGACAAACTGCGTTCTGTCAAACACAGAACACAAGCAATTTTATATATTAATTTAAATTTTTAAATATTATTAATTATTTTTCCAAAGATTAACTTCTGGTTTGAACGAGAGGAAAAAATGGTTACGGATGAACATAGTATTAATATTGAAGAGGAGGTACACATTGCTTATGATGCGTGAGTATATATTTATATTAATGATGTTATATCTCATTCTCTTCAGTTTTTTTTACGTGACTCAAAAGATCGTATTTCTTTCAGTGTAAAGTTAGAAGAAAAAATAGGAATTATAGATGTTGTTGACCAATTCGTAGATGGAGAAAGAGTTCATGAAAGGGAGGAATATTTAATTAAGAATGAAGAAATTAACTCAAATTGCTTACTTGCAGAACTCAATGCAAATCATTTATTATCTTCTTCTACCAAAGAAATGCCCGAAGATCCTCTGATAAATAATGAAAACAACACACAAGGTGATAATACTTTCAGTCTAAAATGTGTTGATTTTAACTCAGACGCCGATTTCAATAGCAAGAAACACAAATGTGATGCGTGTGATTTTCAGACAGATTATAGAAGAGGTCTTGTGTCACATATCAAATCTAGTCATTCGAATATTAAGAATTACATGTGCGATGTATGTGAGTATGTTACGAATTGGAAAGTAAACCTACAAACACATATCAATTCTGTTCATTCAAATATCAGGAAACAGAAGTGTAATTTATGTGAATTTACTTGTTATAAAAAATATTTACTTGAAGTGCATGTGAAATCTGTTCATTTGAAAATCGAGGAACTCCATTGTCATTTGTGTGAGTTTGTTACAAACAGCCAAGACACTCTTCAAAAGCATGTCGACTCTATTCATTTTCATAACAAGAAACACAAATGTAACTTTTGTGAATATGCTACGAATGAAAAGAGAGCCATCAAACAACATGAGAATTCTGTTCATTTGAAAATAAAGGAACACAAGTGTCAGCTATGTGAGTATGCTTCAAGTAGAAAACAGTACCTTCAAAGGCACGTGGATCATGTTCATTTGAATATTAAGAAATACAAATGTCACTTATGTGAATATGGTGCCAGTGAGAAACATTTGATCCAAAATCATATAAAAGCCTTTCATTTGAAAATTAGGGAACACAAATGTCACTTATGTGAATATGCTGCCAGTAGGAGATATGTGGTCCAACAACATGTGGAAAGGGTTCATTTGAATAAAACGATGCACATGTGTCACCTATGTGAATTCGCTGCGAATAGAAAGAAAGAACTTGAAGTACATATAAAATATGTTCATTTGCAAATAATTAGCAAATACAAGTGTCATCTATGTGGATATGGAACAAATAGCAATTATAACTTTCAAAGACATTTAAACGCTATTCATTTAAATATCAAGGAATACAAATGTCACTTATGCGAATATGCTTCCAATAAGAAATATATGGTTGAACGACATATAAGTTCCGTTCATTTGAAAATTTACTAATACAAGTGTCATCTATGTGTGTATTGTACAAATAGAAAAGGGGACCTTCAAAGGCATATTAACAATGTTCATTTGAATATCAAGAAATATAAATGTCACTCGTGTGAATACGCCTCTAATGTAAAATTTACCCTTGACGTACATGTAAAATCTGTTCATGCGAAAATTGAAGATGTCGAGTGTATGTGAGTATGTTGCAAGTAGAGTGTATCTTCAAAATCATGTAAAAACTGTTCATTTAAATTACAAGTAATTGTTTATTAATATACTTAAGAAATACGATTGACAGTTTCCTTAAAACTCCCGTAATGAAGTTTAATTTTTTTCACGAAAATATACTCTCAGCCTCCATCTTCACCCATCCTTTGTCACAATTTGTGTTCTACTCCTATTGTTAGTACGATTCACTGCTGGTGTGAAAACCCAAGGGGTTTTACTTTCTTTTTTCAAAATTTGAGCTTCCCGAAATATGAAATGTCTTTTCTATGCCTATTTAGAGGAGCAAAAAAGTTGTTATGATAATAGTGGGTTCTTTTTTACATAACCAAGTTTTTAATATTTCTTCGTATAAGCGCAACATTGAAAATATTTTAATCACATAGATCAGAAGCGTAAATCCCATGAAGGTTGTTTTAGTGTCATGCGTAAATCCTGATAACCAAATTTTCAGAACAATCCTATGATCAGTTCTTCCCATAGACAAATGGTTCTTCCCCAACATGGATACGCTGTACATCTAAAAAGTCAAGTTGATATTATTTTTATAATCGTACATCGTTTTTTTAATGTTGAGTTTTGATGCGTGTTTTGTTGTTTAAATATACTAAAAGTGAATATAAGGACATTCAATTAGTGTGTTTCTTATCATCCGAGTCGAATCTAGGCACTCCTCAATGACCAATTTCTATGGTTACAGCGATACTCGGTTTACTCTGGCTGCCACTAGAGGGCGCATCGCTTATTTTGCGAATGAAAACTTAAAAAAAGCAATTCTATGGTGAAATGTCGTCATTTTTTGAAACCAGAGATATATCTCTGTTTGAAACTGACATAGTGTTCTGTGCTGACCAAAGATATTAATATCTTTGGTGCTGACATCTATGGAGAGTAGAGAGAAGGAGAACGATATCATTGAACTAAAGAAACTTACTCTAATTCAATCCAAAGATTATAGAGTAAATCTATAATCTTTGGTTCAATCCATAGAGTTCAATCGTAGATAGAGGAAAGAGAAGATACCGCATTGCGCAGCTACGAGGGAGAGCTCTCTGTGTCCAACATCAACTTGTTTTTGTTCACGTTTACCCGAATCTATCTTTTTCGGCATATTTTCCACAAATTAGACAATTTCCTGGCATGTCAACACGGAAATTCTTAATACTCAAGACTTAAAACGCACGAAACACTATTACATCTTACACAAATACGATAATAAACATTCAAATATTGGGGTAAACGTAAACTATGGAGGGTAGAGCCCTCCATAACGTAAACAAACATGGAGTAGATGCACAGTAAATGTCAACAAAAACATAGAGATGTTGGACCGTAGATAGAGGAAGGGGAAGATAACGTAAACAACAAGAAAAGTGTGTCCAACATCTCTATGTTTTTGTTGACATTTACTGTGCACCTACTCCATGTTTGTTTACGTTTACCCCAATATTTGAATGTTTATTATCGTATTTGTGTTCGATTTAATAGTGTTTCGTGCGTTTTAAGACTTGAGTATCAAGAATTTCGGTGTTAACATGCCAGGAAATTGTGTAATTTGTGGAAAATATGCCGAAAAAGATAAATTCGGATTGGGGTAAACGTAAACAAAAACAAGTTGATGTTGGACACAGAAAGCTCTCCTTCGTAGCTGCGCAATGCGGTATCTTCTCTTTCCTCTATCTACGTGTTGGACACACTTTTCTTGTTGTTTACGTTATCTTCCCCTTCCTCTATCTACGAGTTCAATGGTTCAATCAGAGTACGTTTGTGAACGCTTTGGGTAATCAGAGCTTACTCAGAGCTTGCTCAGAGTAAGTTTGTGAACGCAACCCTTCAGAAGAAAGATTACTCCGTAATCTGTGCACCGTAATCTGTGCACAAAACATCACAGCTAAAAGATTATAGAGTTAGGTTAGAATCACGGCCTTCACTCTTAGTCGTATTCGGGTTCGGCTTTCTGACAGTCCGAGAATTGTTCTAGGACTGCGCAAAACTCTTGCGCCTTAAGGCGAATTTTGGCGCTAGTGGTTAACTATGGTTAGGCTGTAGTTACTTGGGTAACCACATTTTGGCGAAGATAACCATGTAACTATGACGTTTCAATGACGTCACAGGAAGTTAACCACGTAACTACACGTAACCTTCCTCTTGATTAGGGTTAAAGCAATGAACTCTATGGAGTTCCCATAGAGTTCAATGGTTAAAGAGTATGGTATGTAGTTCTATCTCCTTTCAATGAGTGAAATGGAATGAATTTTAGTGCCATAGATTCTTAGCAGAGACGCACAGAACACAAATAATAGACGTTGGGAGCGGGATTCACGAAGCACAGAACACATCCATATAGAAGGGAAACTTCCCTTCTATGAAAACTAACCAAACAAAACGTAAAGCTGTCACTTAACAGCTGATGGCATAAATGTCATCAGTAACTATGACGTCAGAGATAACCATAACCATAGTAAGCTGTAGTTACAGCGCCAAAATTCGCCTCTAGTATTAAATCCTCTGCGCAGTTCTAGAACCATCCTCGGACCGTCCAAAAGCCGAACCCGAATACAGCTCTTGTTTCCTGTCACCGGCACAGAACAGACTTACTTTATGGTCACCGGTCTTGTGTATTTTTCAACTCGTAAGTTTTACATTTTTGATTCGAGTATTTTGTTGATTGTATAAAGGTACAGGTTAACGCTGATCAAATTATACACATTCTTTTCTATTTTGATGGAGAGGAAAAAAGTGGTTATGGATGAACATAGTATTAATATTGAAGAAGAAATACCTGTTGCTTTTGATGAGTGAGTATTTATATTTATAATGTTATCATTACGTTTAATTAATCTAAAAAACACCTTTCAGTGTTAAGTTCGAAGGAAAATCAGAAACTATAGACGTTTTTGAACAGTTTCTAGATGAAAACGGACTTCATGAAAGAGAAGAATTTATAGTCAAGAATGAAGAATGTACCTCAAACTGCATAGTTACCAAAATCAATGCAAATCGAGTATCAGGTCCACTAATAAATAACTGCGAATCTTCGCCTTCGGTACAGTCTATAGGTCATGAAACTCACATGGCCACAATTGAAGGAAATAACACTGAAAAAAACCCACAATGTGATTTTGCCTCCAGTCAGAAAGATCATGAGAAATCTCTTAATTTGAATATTAAGGAACATAATTGCTCTTTATGTGAATATACTGCAAGAAGAAAAAGTCGCCTCCGAATTCATGTGGAATCTGTTCATTTGAATATCAGGAAACACAAGTGCCACCTATGTGAATTCGCTACAAGGGAGAAATGCAATCTTGAAATGCATATAAAAGCTGTTCATTTGAAAATTAAGGATCACAAGTGTCACCTATGTGAGTATGTTACAAGCAGAAAGGAATGCCTTCGAGATCATGTCAATTCTGTTCATTTAAATATCAAGAAACACAAGTGTCACTTATGTGAGTATGCTACATATCTAAAAACTAATCTTAACATACATGTGAAATCTGTTCATTGGAATATTAAGGAACACAAGTGTCACTTTTGCGAGTATTCTGCAAGTACAAAAAGTACCCTTAAAGCACACGTAAAATGTATTCATTTGAAAATTGAAGAGCACACATGTCACCTATGTGAGTTTGTAACAAGTAGGAAAGCGAGCCTTCAGAGGCATATCAACTCTGTTCATTTAAATATAAGGATACACAAGTGTGAATTGTGCCCTTACGCTGCAAGTGATAAAAGTCGTCTTGATGTACATGTAAAATATGTTCATCTGAATGCGGGGGAAAACAAGTGTTTCAAGTGCCAACTATGTGAGTATGTTACCAGTTGTAAATATAAACTGAAACGTCATGTTGACGTTGTTCATTTTAATGTGAAGAAACACAAGTGTCATTTATGTGAGTATGCCACAAGTAATAAGAAAGACCTTGAGATACATATCAAATCTATTCATTTGAAAATCAGGGATCATAAGTGCCATTTGTGTGATTTCGTCACCAGTCAGAAGCAGAATCTCGAGACACATATAAAAAGTGTTCATTTGAAAACTGAGGATCACAAGTGTGAACTATGTGATTATGTTACAAGTAGGAAACAATGCCTTCAGAAGCATATAAACAGTATTCATTTAAATTCCAAGATACACACTTGTTACTTATGTGGTTATGCCGCTAATCAGAAATATTACCTAAATATGCACATTAAGTCTGTTCATTTGAATATTAAGGAACACAAATGTCATCTTTGTGAGTATGAAACGTGTAGGAGAAAAGACCTTCAAGAACATGTAAAATCTATTCATCTGAAAATTAAGGAACACAAGTGTCACCTATGTGAGTACGTTGCAAGTAAAAAACAAAACCTCGAACTACATGTAAAATCTGTCCATTTGAATATCAAGGAACACAAGTGTCATTCATGTGAGTTTGCCTCGGTTAGAAGAAAAGACCTTGAGGTACATGTAAAATTTGTTCATTTAAAAATTAAGGAACACAAGTGTCATCTATGTGGGTTTGCTACAACTACGAGACAAAACCTGTTAATACATGTAAAATCTATTCATTTAAAAATCAAGGGAGAAAGAAAGAATTAACATAAGTGAGATTTATGTGAATATGTAGAAAATGCAAAAGAATTTAATATATTATCCATAATAGTCAATTTTCTTTAAATGAAAATGAGGAAAATGGAGAGAACTGAGTTTGCCGCTGCGAACGCCAAAAGAAAATTGTGGTAACCTTTAGCTTTAATCAGCTTTTTTTTTTTCTTAATGTACTCAATTTACAAGTTTGCTTTTCGTTTATTTTCCATATAACATGCGATAAAGTACCATAAATTATAATATAAAGCAATCATAAGCTGCAGGTGGCAGGTTCAGATTTCCCACTAGATGGGCAAGATTGACAAATTGATTTAGGGGTTCTTTTACAAGATTTGTTTCTATTTCCTTTTCGAAAATCTACTCTGAAATTTAATGGATATATTTTCTCAATAATGGGGAATATTCCTCAATTTGGATTATCACGGCATATGCAAGTTTGAACTGAATAATTATGAGTTTCATTCATGAATTTTTCAAATGCATCTCGGAACCTATTCAAAATCATTCTTCAAATATGAAGTTTCAGAATTTAAATCGCTTCGTTTCTAGTTTACGATTTGGCAACAGCGCCTACTAGACGAAGAAAAGAACAATGGCTTGTTTATGAAATCACAGCTGTTGATTCAGCCATCATAAGGCGCGTACTTACTGGCGAGCCTCAACAGCAACCGGTCATAAAAATCTCATAAAATTTTACGACCTTCCTCATTCGTCCCAGACTTCATAGACAGCCATCTTTGTCTATCTCATCAAGATAGTGTATTTGTTGTCCTTTATTATCAAGGCATATTTCAGTCTATGTTGCCAACTTGGGCAATTGAAACGAAACGCTTCAAATTTTAAGTACCCATTTTTATTTTTCATTTTTAAGTACTTGAAATAATTTTTTTTGGGAAACGGTTGAAATAGTTATTTGAAATGTGACGTTTCAAAGATATTGAATAACAAATTTCGTCAGAAGGAGTATTCCCTATTGTGATAGATATTTATAATAAAGATGAATTTATTGATTTATTAAGGATATATGTGAATTATATATTTTATGTAGGAATATATCAATGGCAATGTATAAATAAAAGATTTTACCTTCGGTAATTTGAAGACTGATTGCTGAATGTATATTTTTTTTTATAAAAAAGGAAAAATTTATTAAATACTGTAATGCACTGCCTTTTTTATTGTTGTACCATATGATGAAATTTAAATAAAATATTTTCCGATATATGAGAATTTTGATAATAAATATTTTGAAATTTAGGAAAATAGCCAATGGTCACTCAAATATTGTAAGATATACAGGGTGTATTTAACGGTGAGGTTTTTTTTAAC
Organism: Coccinella septempunctata; assembly: GCF_907165205.1. Taxonomy (NCBI): domain Eukaryota; kingdom Metazoa; phylum Arthropoda; class Insecta; order Coleoptera; family Coccinellidae; genus Coccinella; species Coccinella septempunctata. Next base: position 1,719,365 of record NC_058190.1, on the reverse strand, counting down.
AAGCTAGAACTGGTCGAAATAAAGAGTTTCACCAAAAATTACCTATACAAAACTTTCGAAATGACAAGGTATAAAAAAAAATTGAAAATGGTTTTATATTATTTAGTAACTTACCCGATTTTATGAAATGGCTTATTTCGGTACCAAGTGACAGAAAAAGACTTTAGTGTAAAAAAATAGAATATAAGTTCAAAATCTCACCAATAAAATTCGTTCACATATTTTTTCACTTTTTGAGTTATAAACGAAAATCGAGAAATTGTCATTTTCAATGAAGCTGAATAACTCGCTTATTTGAACTCGTATTCGAAATCCCTTGTTACGTTCTACAGGCACTTTTTTATGAGGAATTCGACTATGATATTATTAAATTTTTCGATACATTCATTTTCGAGATATGACAGTTATTTTTGATTTTTCAAATGTAAACTATAGTTGTTGCTTAAATCCCCACCCCCTTATCGATAAACGTAGCGATCGCAGCGACTCCTATGTTCCAAGTTTTTGGAGACACATTTTTAGTACGGCGATCGTTCTCCTTCTTTTTACTCTCCATAGATCTGAGAAATATTCGCTCTGTCTATGGTGATTTCTATGAGTCACTCTTACACTAGTGCACTCTTCAACATTTCACCATGGCTGTTCTCTTATCAAAAATTGAAAACAATAATATTCTTATCCTCTGTCACCAGGAGGACAATTCACTCAGCCAACTACAATTAGTTCAAATCAAAATTTCGCCATCCCGTGATGCCCAGCGCGCCTGTTGGCAAAAGCATGAAATACCCTATTGGTACATATTTTAGGGGACAAAAAATCTATGGTCTCAAAGCGGCGATCGTTCTCCTTCTCTCATAGAGTTCAATCCAGACTCTGGCTCTACTCTCCATACATAGACCAAAGAAAGAGTAATCCACAGATTAATAATCTTTGGACCATAGACATTGAGACATGTCTATGCCTTGGACACGGACAACACAGATTACAGAGAGTAGAAGACAAGACAAGAAGAGTAGAAACAAGTGACTGAAGCATAGACCACAGATTACAGAGTAGGCATAGACAAACTATAGATAGGCAACACCGGGGCAAAATTTGGTTCATGTAAAAGCGCCATCTATGGAGACGTATCGGAATTAATGTCGGTAAAATTCAATGAATGCTGGCGGCGCCATCTATCGGTTCTTTTTCGCGGTAAGGAATATTGGTGTAATAATTTAAACATTTGTTTTCAGCGAGGACCACAGATAACGTAATCTGTGGCGAGGACTGAAGTGACTAGTGAGAAACCTGAAGATTTATTAGTGTTCTCATCGTTCTATTATTATTGATAAATAAAAAATGTCAAGGTAAGTGTATTCAGTTTTGGATGAGAGTTGTTATTGTTATAAGGCTGAAAATATATCTTACCTAGAACCTCCATAACCTCAATTTTTATATTTGAATTTCGAATTATTATTCCTATTATTGAAAGGAAATATTGAAGAATATTATGCCTTAAGCCTCATTATATGTGTCTATTGATATTTCTTTCAGATGACTCAAAACCGAATAATTTCAATGACTAACATTCTTTCATTTTTCAAAGACTACATTTCGCAACTTGAGAAGGGAGAATATTATTTTAACAGTGGAAATGTCGTATGTACACATTTTAATCCTGAAGTACACCCTTTTTTACTTAAAGGAGAAGTGCAAGCAAGTATGAAGGACAGGGTATATTCCGTTGAGGTAAGAAAAATACAATTTTATCATGAAGCAATTTCAAATTAAAACATATTTATTATTTCAGCTATCTTTAGATGCAGAAGATGGAATCGTGACTGCAACCTGCTCATGCCCTAGGAACCAATTAGTGTGCCACCATATGGCAGCTCTCTGTGTTTTTGGACACCATAATCTCAGATTACCTATGGATATGCCATGCACATCGAATGCACCAATAGACACTTCTGATGAAGAAGAAGATGAAGTTCAAAGTATAGAACAAATTTTTCCAAAGGAAAAAAAGAATTACTGTGCTGTTCGTCGATTGGCAACAGAGCAAGAAATTGAGAAGTTCGTAAATTCTTTGGACGATTCAGTAGGATTCAAATGGTTGCTGAAGCCAGAACCTTCATAATTTGGTGCCTGCAATTCACGATATTATATTCATTAAAGAGTGTCTGGAACAAAACGTAATATTTCTTAGAGGACGTCTTGTTAGCAGTGGCTTGACACTTCCTTATCTCCACCCAAAATATGGTTTTTAGTTCGTCATTCAATCGCTATGTGGCACTGGATACGAGAAGTGATGTTCTCCACAGATTCCTGTATCTGACATACTGGATTTGTCAACGCCAACAGTTCACTGTAGACGATTTCGGAAACTTACTCGGGTTCATTCGATCCCTAATCTTTGCGTTCGTTTACCTAACCCGAACATCTAACCCGTGTTCGGAAAGTACGGTGCTGCTACCTCGATCACTGACTCGGGTTGATTTTCCGTAACCCTACACAAAAGCAGGGTCGTTCGAATCGCTAGAGTCACCGCATGCGCACTGCAGTTTAGTTTTGTATCTGAAAAACGCGGGAAAGAAGCTTTCTACTCTTATACTCAATAATTATGGAAAGAGAAGAGAATTCGGCTCAATGTGAAATGTGTGGTTTCATTAGCTAATTCCACTATAGCTGCAATTTTCCTCTTGCTCCTAATTTTGATAAATAGATATTGATATTGATCACTTGAAGGTCACACTACAAGTTACAAGATATGGCAAAGCATCAGAAAATCCAAATATTAATTGGGAAAAACTGACTGGGAATAAAATCATCATATATTTGGTTATTCATTTATTTATTCTTGTAAATTACAACACTCAAGCTAGCATCCCTTCCCAATTTCGGTAAAATCTTGGTTATTGTTTTCTTGCGGTCCTGGGGAACTGCAGATTTTAGGATGATCCAATCCCCAAGAAAACTTCCAGATCTTTACATTTCAACGATCTATTATTGACGAAAAACTCAAGTTTTGATGAATTTTTTGCTTGTTCCTGTTCCTAGCGAAGATTACGGGGTATGCGTGGGATTGTCCATACCTTCATTTTTCGAGAATCTGAAAATCGTCCATATCTGGATTCATCAGTGAAAAGGACACTACGCCACTGATCGTTCCTATTGATATGTTGCCTTGCCCATTCCAGTCTTTGACGCTTATGGTCACGTGTTAATGGAACTCCTCTTAATGGACGTCTAGAACCTAGATTCACCTCTCTCAAACTGATGGTCTGATGGTTTCGATGAAAACTTTGACCCCATCTGCATTTTGAAGAGTATTCCGTAGCATTCTACACGTATAGATGTAGGGTTTCTTCTCGCCTAAACGGTGATGAAACGATCCTGAGCAGGTGTGTTTTTCGTCGCCCACCAAGCCTTGGTCTTTCCAACACGGAACCTGTCTCCCTGAACCTATTCCAAAGTCGAGATATCACACTTTGGCTGACTTGGAGCCTTTCCGCTACAACAACCTGAGTTAGGCCACCCTGTAGCATTCCGATAGCCCTATTAGCCTCAGCGTTTGTTAATTAACGTCTTGGCATTTTCAGAAAACTCGTTTCAAATCGAAGCCGTTGATAAACTGACTTCATTTCAAAATAGGAACATTTATCAAGCATATGCAAAGAACCAAACTTGAGAAAAAAGGCGACCAGATTGACGAAATGTCTCATACTGATTTTTTCTGGATCGATTCAAGTTGTTATTGAGTTTTAAATGATTTTACAGCGATTTTCTCGAAGATTACATACTTTCAAAAACGATTGAATACGATATCCCTAACTCTTGTGGAGCAGTTTATATAATATCCATAATGGCTGAGATACAACCCCTAAAATGACGACAAAATGTAATTGAATTTCAAGTACGGGACTGTGGAAGGTGACTCCGGCATTGCAAAAACGAAACAACACATAAACATATGGCTATACAATGAATGGTTCAGTACCAAGTTCATCGGATTAGATGCATCAGGTCACTTTTGAGAGAATCATAATTGTTGTATTGTGCAATTTAGGGTGAAAAAAAGTGTAGAAAATCGAGGCAGTTTCTTGAAAGTGCTTGTGTTAGTTATGTTGAAAAAGTGCTATGATGTTTCCCCATTTCATCCCATTTTTAAGACGATTGCTGGAATGTCCCTACAAGAAGGTTGTGATGCCATTGTGAAAAAATTCGTGAATAATTCAGACGAATTTTATTGGTAAGATTTTGAAGTATTATTCTATTTTTTACACTTTTCTCTTTTGTCAGTTTGTATCGAAATGAGCCATTTTATAAAATCGTGTGAGTTACTAAAAAATAATGGGAAAAATTCAGCAATCCTTAGTTTCCATTTTCATTACCACGTAAATAACGAACGAGCCAATAAACGAAACCACATGGTCGAATCAGGAGATAAGTTTTTTCCCACCGCATTGCGATAATTCAACTAACAAACGGTCTAGGATCGTATCAGGATGTATTTCAGTAATCATATTCAATTTTTTTTTCAACTTTGTCATTTTGAAAGTTTTGTATAGGTGATTTTTGGTAAAACGCTTCATTTTGACCAGTTCTACCTTTTGTTTGAAAATAAAGCCTCATCTTCGAATACACCTTGTATGTTTGATAGAAAACTACTTTAAAATTTATTCTTATTTGAAGTGAGAAATAAAATCATTTTTCGAAATTCGAAAAAATATTTTTTCAAGTTCTCAAAGGGTGGGCATGGTAGTACCGCCCTTGCCAAATCACCCACTGATTGGACATGAAATTAGTATACTGAAGAGAAGTTATTGTATATACCAGACATCATATATATAAATATAATTAAAGTCATACTGCTTGGATTTTTTTCAAGTAAAATAACTGATAATAATTAGGTCAATTTTATTTTAATCATACAATAAAAAAATATATAATAAAATAAACAAGACAAACATAGATACTGAATTCAAAAGAAACAATCACCTAAAACTTTTTTTTATAAATAGGATTGTGATCCTAACAAATCTACAATTTCTTGTGCACAGTCCATTTCTGGATATTCTTGAAAGAAAGCAATTATATCTGCTCTTTTGTTCGGCTCAAGTCGATCACTAAATAAAGGCATATTATATTTATCTAACAACTTGTAAATATACGGATGTAAAATTTCCTGTTTTTCATCTACATAGTAAAATACCCTATGTAACAATAGATTTTGTACAATATCAGACAGTTCTAAATTTTCGAACGACCTCACAATATTTGCACCGTTAACCCTACCCAACGATTCTAATAAACACGGTAATTTACTATCAAAGAAAGTATTGAATTTGTGTTGCCTAGTTTCTAAAAACTCATTAATTTTGTTCATTATATCCAATTTAAAACCATTTTCGGCTTTACACATCAAGTCGAAAATATGTACCTCACAATTCGGATTATCTTTTAAACTTCTAAAAAAGAAGGCGTAAAGCTCCATCTCAAAAATAGAGAAGGATTTCATATTTCTAGGTGCAATAAATTCGAACTTATTAGTCAGAGGATTCAGTGACACTAATAATTCAAACATATTGCATATTTTGCGATGAACGGGCTTGCTAATTCTCGGTATTTTATTGGGATCAAACTTTTCTCCTTCTGCTAATCCTGCTTCGATATTATTGCGATGTAAATTAACCCAAGATATGTTGGTATCATCGACAACATCGCCAAGATATTGATATCCCACATATCCGATTCCATTTCCAGTAAGATCGAGAGAAGTAACTTGGCTATCCGGCAAACCTTCTGCTAGATATTTAGCACCATCGGCTCCAATAGTATTATGGGACAAATTTATATAAACAATCTTGGAATCTCGTAAGATTCCAGATAAATACTGAGCTCCTTCGGCTTTGATATCATTCCCCGGGAGATGAATATACATAATATCACTATCTTTCAGGGCTGGTACTAAATGTTTCAAACCTTCGTCTCCCATTTGATTATTACAAAGTCGAAGATCCAAAACTTTAACCCGTCTTAAAAATTCAGCCAAACGTTGAACTCCTTCTAAAGGTAGTTTCTCCCCATTCAGATTCAAAGTGAAGATTTGACTATCTTTGAACGCTCCAATTGCATATTCAACACCGTTATCTTGCATTATGTGATTGCAATACAACCTCAGCATGCCAATCTTGGTACCTTTGAAAGCTTGAGCCAAATATTGAACATCATCGGCTTCGAAGATCAGACCAAGCGTCAGTTCAGAAATACTCGGAAACATTTTATTCAGATATTGAGCAGTCTTGAAGCCGATTTTATTGTTGAGGAGAGTGATGTGAACCCTACCCCGAAACAATTCGTGAGAGATATAATTATAATCGTCGGGAGCTTCTCGGCAATGTACATCGAGGTCGAGGCTCTTCAATTTAGTTTTACTCAGGATCTCATTCAGGCATTTGGCTGTGTCGATTCCAACTCTGTTTCCGCTCAGATCGAGATGTTTTATTTGGGTGTCTTTTAGAGATTCCGCCAGATATCTTACACTTTCATCCCTTAAGTTGTTCTGTTTAAGATCGAGTGTATGAATTTGGGTGTGTTTCAAAACTTGTGTCAGAAATTTTAGGCCGTTACATCCTATATTACTGTCGGCGAGATGGAGTGAAGTAAGTTTTGACTCTTTCAGAATTTGAGCTACAGATTGAACCTCATCTTCTTGTACGTCACTAGGAGCAGAACGTAGAATAACTTTTAACTTATCAAGCAATTCTGTATGTTCCATATTATGTGTTTTATCCTTTTAGCTGTTCAAAAACTTCACTTTTCAGACGCTGATCGATTTTGTTCGTTTTTTTACACAGGGGCTCAGGAAATATGCTATGTACCCAATATCCTCTTCTTTTTCGCTTCCTGGGTCAAAGTATTGTTGGATGATTCCTAGGGCTGAAGAGTCTAGGCTGTACCTATATCATCACGCAAAAAATCTCAAATTAGAATCACAGAACATGTTTAAACTAGTATGCAATAGCCAAGCAGTGAAAGAAGGGAAGCAACACACATGGAAATGCACAAAGGAGAAGCTTGCATGCTGACAACATTTCCAAAGCACCAATATGGAACTTGTCTACAATCAACCACCTATAATATAATCTGACAAGAATTTAGGTATTCAAAAAGCATTTAATAAGCTGTTAAACAGTACTTCTCTAATGTAAGTGAGTTTAGTGTCCTCCAAGGTTTAACACGGGGTATTCTTTGTCGCCAAATATATTTTAAAAGTTCTAAAGTATTTGTCCTTATTCCCACAAAGAATACCCCGTGTGTACTTCTCTAATATTAATGGGCAATCTAAATTTCAACTGGGTAATACTTACATATAATAGAGTTGCATTTGGTTTAAATTTACTGCAATCAAAAAATAGGTAACAAGTAAAAATGAAATAGTAATAACCCAAGGACATTGATGAATGTTCGAAAAAAACTGTCATGTTAACATTAACCACCTTGGAATACGCACAAAAACGGACAATTTCTCAGAATTTCAGTTGTCAAAACTGCGCTACGTTGCCGGTGCCACAGCCGTCTAAAGAGGGCTGTGCCAGTGCACTGGCGATTTCATTTCAATAGTTTTGTTTTGGTCGAAGAGTTAGGTTAACAAGAATTGAATTCAGATGGATACCACCCGCCGATATGGATATCAACATGTGTTACGATCTGAATTGAACTAGTCAGTTTGTATTGTGATAATAGATGGATATTTTTATCTCTTGCAGCTGTAAGTATCGAGGATCAATTATTTCATGACTAACTATAAGTTTCGAATGTCTATAAAATTTTAATTACTTATCTCTTACAGTAAGTTGCTGGTGCCTTGGGAATAAGATACTCATTGTTCTCAATATTGCTTCCAAGATGAATGGTGACGAAGAACTCACTCAGACCATATGGAAAAAAACGTACAAAACCAGTTGTTGATATCGACGACTTTTACCAAACCACTATATGCAATCTAATATATGAGATTTACAAAATTAGTAAGTATTTAAACTCCCCCGGTGGTTGTTATCTCATGAATTCGTATTTGTTTTAGGGGAACATCTTAGTGTGTCTATATAACAAATGAATTCCAGGCTAATGGCCTAGGGGGAGTTCTAAAACAAAACATGTGTAAGATTTTCTACATATCTTCCAACTATCAATGTGAGAAGATATTGTTCTATTGTCAGCAAGCAAAAATTTTACACTCACCAACCGGGATTAACAGAAAACACAGGGAGTAATAAGTTATAAGGAGATCACTGCACTGCACACTATTTAATTTTGACAAGAGTTGTTGTCTCAGGAACTAGGAACCCACTTTCACAGAACAGACTTACTTTATGCCCACTTTAACTTTTTGAAAAGTCCGATGGATTTTTCTAGGTTATATTACTCAAAACCACAGACAAAGGAACTATTCTTTATTCTTTCTCTTCTATGGAGAGTAGAAAGAAGAACGAACGCTGCTTTCAGACCACAGATTTTTTTTTCCCCAAACTTCTTATGGCTTATTTAGTATGGAGAGTAGAGAGAAGGAGAACGATCGACGTACTAAAAATGTGTCCCCGAAAACGGGAAACGTAGGATAGGTGTCGCTGCGATTACAGCGGGTATCGATAAGGGGTGGGGATTCAAGCGTCAATTTGAAATGAACAGCCTTCATTTTATTTAAGGTTATGTATCATCGTGGTTTTTCTGATGATTTTTCAAATACCTTTCTTCAAATCTATATTGAATATGAGTTCTCTGAATTATATGCAATAAAATGCAAGTCGAAATCAATGAAATTCAAAAGAAATCACTGATCAAAAAAATTGTACCTACTTTTGTTTATCATTGTTTATTGAAAGCAGCTATGTTAGTTGGTTTACCGTAATCTTCAAAATTATATAAATCCGTAGTGAGGAGTAGTACACATCAAGACAACAAAAGGTAGCAGTCTCAGATTTATCACTTAGGTATTAGAGTAGATTCTTTTGCCAATACTCAGCTGAGAACCGATATAAACCATATATTATGTTATGCCAACAAAATTCTTCAAGAATATTTACTTCTGAACCATGTAGTTTTATTGGTTAGACATTCTTATTCAGAAGAGTCAACTTCTCACGAGAGATGACAATTTCGATTTCGTTTATAATGAATCCATCATTTTTTTGATATCTTCATCGCAAAAATGCTCTTGACACACAAATTGATTCGGAGTTGATTCTTGTGATAAGGTTTTTTCCAATTTTCTCTCAAAAATGCTCTCGGAAATTTTATCTCTTCTCCTTTTCTTTCCGATGCCGAAACACTCTTATACTAGCGCACGCTTCAACATTTCACCATGGTCATATGTTGTTCTCTTATCAAAAATCGACAATAATAATATTCCTATCATCTGTCACCAGGGAAACAGTTCACTCAGGCAACGAGCCAACTACAATTTGATTTGTGTAAACAAAATTTCGCACTCTCGTGATGGCCAGCGCGCCTGTTGGCAAAAGCATGAACTACCCTATTGGTACATATTTTAGGGGACAAAAAATCTGTGGTCTCAAAGCAGCGATCGTTCTCCTTCTCTCTACTCTCCATACTTCTTAGTTTGTCTATGTTCCCCAGAGATATAGGATCTCAAAGATATCTTCTTCTATATCTCTGATGTTCCCCTTATCATGGCTGAATTTTCCAGTTGTATTTTTCTATGGTTGTGGTATGGAGGGCATTGAACTAAAGTTCTTTAGTTCAATCACAGCCGTCTATGGGTGTGTTCATAAACTTACTCCCATAGAGAAAGGGAAAGAGGAGAGTAGTCAATTCAGTGTTATTCATGGGCGACACGTTTTGTGGCGCCCCCCTTGGCTACTGGAGAAACTAATCCGAAAAAATTTGCGCGGGAAATTCAAATAACGGCCTCGTTTTTGAAATATTTACCAAGTTCGAAAAATACACTCCGTCGCCTCTCTCTACTCCTATTGTTCTTTTTATCGAGTTTAGTGGGAAAGATTCGATTAAAAGAACGATAGGAGTAGAGAGAGTCGATGGAGTGTATTTTTCAAACTTGGTAATTATAGATTTTTAGACGAATCATGAAATAGTGTAATAAAATAGAAAATCAACTGAAATAAATATATATTCAGGAAAATATTAGAAAATTACATTTGTATAGAAAGAATATACAGAAATTTAACCGAAATGAATATATAATAGAAATATTTGACAATAACAACTATAATTACAATATTGTACAGGATACATTATATAAAGGAACTGATCTTTTAAAGGGTTGAATGGATAAATAATATGGGCCAAACTAAACACAAAAACTGAACTTTGATTCACATGAATAACTGAAATTGATGGATTCAGGCTTTATTTCTATGTGCTCATATCATATTGTATATTATCGTAATACTTTTTTACAATTATTAGAGAAATACATACCATAATCCAATTAATCATGAACAACCGAGTCCACATGTTCTTCATATGTAAACCAGAAAAATGTTACATGCGACTTAAAAAATAATTTCAACTTAGGGGTTATCGATGCAATATGTCCAAATGGCGGTACAATATGCCAATCTCATCATTTTCATAACTCTTGTTAGATTTAGAAATGGTCAAATATCAAATTATTGCAGTTTTATATGATGTAATAATAACAGTTCGAAAAGCAGCAAACATATTTCCTGGAGGATCCCCTAGATTGAGACTTCTAGTTCTCAAAAACTTGAATCCCTGGTCCCTACAACTTTTGTGTGGCATTTATTGTTTAAAGCCATCCAGACTTGAAAGCCATTTGAGTCTTTCTTGTTTCTTCTGGGCATGGGATCTGAAAAAATGTTCTATATTTTGGTATCCAAAAAATGAATAACATTTCGCAATTTTGTAAAATCAAGCAATACATAATTTTAATTGATTATAAAATAGAAATATATACAAAAACTCACCATGTTTTCGAAAGCAAACAATTTCTTTTTCGGGGAATAAACAAAAATCTCGAAATACTCTAACTTTTTGCATTAAACAAAAAACAAAACAAACTCAGACGGAATGACGGAAATCAGCTGACTTGAGTTCTGTCATAGATTACAGATTTCTTTCATCCACATCCACTAGTTCTTGAACTGGCCATCAAACACTAGCGCCATTTCCGACGGGATTCCAAAAATTCTTAACCTAATTCTAAAAACGTGTCCCCCGTGTTGCCTATCTATTCGGCAGTCTCTCTTTTCTCTTGTCTCTGCTTACTCCGAGAGTAGAGTATGAGTATGGTCATGCTCAGAGAGCATACTCTGAGGAACTAAAAGTACGTTTGTGAACGCTTCGGGTAATCAGAGCTTACTCAGAGCTTGCTCTGAGTAAGTTTGTGAACGCAACCTATAGAGTCCTTAAAGACGGCTATGGTTCAATGATGGAGGGTGGAGGGTAGGTCCATAGGTTGTGGCAACAAATTTTCCTTTTTTTTATAGAAATGGTAAATTATTGTAAGTGTGGTTCACTGACCGAATTGAAGATTAGGTATAAACATAGTCTAACGGCCAAATGACTAACCTTAGTGTTTGAGTAATATATCGGGCAAAGACGCTCAATAATTTTAGAGTTTTACTTATTCAAGTTTGATATTTTAGGTTACGAGATCTCTTATTCTAGATATATATCCATAGTTCTAGATAAGATTTCTGGTGTAGGACGATAATAATAATAATAATAATAACACCACTTTATTTCAAATAATGTACATGTTCACATATAAACACAACAATAAATGAAATGACGTCAAAAAAAGGCAGGAAAGATCAAACTAAGTTTGCACCAAAATACTCTGCTAGACTATATGGCTCTAAGTTTAACAATAGAGAATAAATTTCTCTCTTGAATTTTTTTTAGATTACAGATGGATTTTATTCTTTTTGGTAGTTTATTAAATATTCTAATACACATGTATGATGGGTTGTTTTCTGTTAATGTTAATCTGTGTATAGGAAAGTTTATGTCCAATGATCTTGATGAGTATTTTTCAGTAGTTATGAAGTTATTTTTATTCTTAAACAGGAAAAGCAAACAATCATTCAAATATACGCCGCTCACTGTTAGAATACCTTTTTGTTTGAATACTCCTCTACAGCTTTCTCTGTATTTCATTTTATATATAACCCTAATTACCCTTTTTTGAATAACAAACACAGTTTCCAAATTTTCTCTAAGTCCCCAAAAAATTATGCCGTATCTTAATACTGACTCAAAATTAGCATGATACAACATTTTGAGTGATTCTACTTCAACATATTTAGAAGCTGTTCGTATAGCATAACAAATTCCGCTAAGTTTCTTTGACACGATATTTGTATGGTGGTCGAATTTTAAAAATTTGTCAATGTATACACCTAAAAATTTGGTGTACTCTGAAATAGAAAATTCATTATTATTTATTGTTATTTGACCAGGTTTTTCTAATCTACTTCGGTTTGTAGTAAAAATGACAATGTTGGTCTTTTTCTCATTTAAAACCAATTTATTTTGTTCGAACCATGATTGTGCTTTTTTAAAGAAAAACTCGCTTCGATTAGTTAGATCGACTATTGTTTTCGCCCCCACCAGCAAACTTGTGTCATCGGCAAAACTTGAAATAATTAAATCTGAGTTCAGTGCTATTTTGCATAAATCATTGATGAAGATTATAAACAGAATTGGGCCCAGAATACTGCCTTGTGGCACTCCTACAATATTCTCTATTCGTTCTGATCTTTCTTTGAAACCATCTTTTATTACTTCTACCCTCTGATACCTAGCTGACAGATAGGATTCAAACCATGCCCCAGCATTACCTCTAATGCCATACAAATTAAGTTTTTCCAACATATGCTTTCGATCTAAAGTATCATAGGCCTTGGACAAGTCTAAGAATAGTCCCAAAGCAATGTTATTACTTTCAATTAGTTTGACTATACTTTTTGTGAATTGAAAAATAGCTGTTTGAGTTGATCTTCCAGCAAGATAGCCATGCTGTGTCTCAGTAAAAATACCACAATCATGAAAAAAAGAGAGCACTCTTACAACCATCACATGTTCAAATATTTTTGAAAAGCTCGGTAACAAACTAATAGGACGATAATTATTTATATCTGATGGATCACCTGTTTTTAGTAAAGGTTTGATTAAGGCAGATTTTAAACCTTCTGGATATATTCCATATTTGAGCGAGTTATTAATTATATATGATAAAACATACTTTATCTTTTCTATGCATAACTTCACAATGAATATGGGAATTTCATCTTCTCCACTACTATTCTTGTTTTTCAAAGATTTTGACAGCTTAACAATTTCATCTGGAGTTGTAGGTCTTAGAAAAATTGATTTATCATTCCTAATAACATTACTGTAATCATGAAATGAAAAATGATCAAATTCATCTAGCAGCTTAGATACACTGTCTTTAAAATGCACATTGAATTTCTGGGCTGCATCAAGTGCACTATCTCCAATTTCACAGTTAGTTTTTATTTTTTGTTTACCATTAATCTCGTTACATATCTTCCACATAGTTTTGTTTTTGTTGTCAGATTTTTTAATTTCTTCTTGATAATTTTTTGCCTTCAGATTTCTTAATAGCCTATCATATTCTTTTTTTGTTTCATTATATAATTGTTTATATCTAGTATCCCGTTTATGCAGAGTCAACAAAATATCTAGCGTATTCTTACATTGTATTAACTGAGGGTCTTGATTTAGTTTTGATGTACTCTTTTTTTTAAATTTCAATTTTAACGGAAAACATTCATTAAACAGTCCAAAAAACTTTGAGCTGAAACTGTCCCACTGTTTATTCACCTCCTTCTCATCTACTTCGTACACCATCTTCCAGTCTTGCTCTCCCAGTATTGATATGAAAGCCTGCTTCGCCTCTTCGTTGAAGAATCTGGTAAACTCCCTGACATTTTCTCTTATTCTCTGCGCTGCAAAAGTCAGCTTTTGAGCCGTGTGATCCGATAGATGCATTTTTACGATACTACTCTTAGATTCTATTATGTCCGTACAAATATTGTCCAAACAACTTTCTGACTCTGGTGTTATCCTGGTCATCGCATCTACAGTGAGATGTAATCCAAATGACTCTAACTGATTTATGAAGTTTGTTCTGTCCTTGTTTGCATATTCTATATGTATATTGAAGTCGCCTGCCAAAATTATGTGATCAAATTTATATTCTCGCGCCGCTGACAAGAACAATTCCAGCCTCTCCAAAAACATATTGATATCTGAGCCACTGGGACGATAGATCGAGGCCACCATAACAGTACCCCCAACACAACACTCAACAGCAGCACATTCGAAGACACCACTGACACTCAACTTTGACAACTTCCTCAATGGTTTACATCTTATGTCTTCTCTTATGTATACTGCTGATCCTCCGTGTTTATTTTGGTCTCTACAGAAACTTGAAACCAGTCTGAAATTCTTCATTGCCATGACTTCTAATTGCTCTTTACTCTTCCAATGTTCGGTTAAACACACCATAGCACACTCCGGATGGTTCTTCAACTCAAATTCCAATTCGTCAATTGCAGTACCCAAACATTGGACATTCCAGTGAAATAGACTGAACATTGTTTTTCCTTTTTTGATATCTTCAGTGGTATTTTTGATATTTACTTCGTTATTCTCATTTGATCCAAAAAATTTGCTCCCTCATTTAGTTCTCGATGTTTAATGAAACTGAAACGTTTAACTCCAACACCAACCGGCCAGAAGCTTGCCTCATACATCTCCTCCCTTTTTCCAAATGGTGCAGTGACACAAAAACTCTTACGTGCCCCATTTGTTGCTAGTTCTTTAACAGTTATTTCTTTGTTTTGGAAACCAGGTTTTTTCATTAAGTAATCTTTTATATTATTTTCTGTCACCTGACTTTTAACTCTGTATATGTAAAGCCAAACCTTCTTCTCTTCCCCGCAGAAATCACCTTTATTCTCATCATTTTCAGCTGTTCCAATTGTTTTTTTCTGAAAAGGTTTAACCTTTCTCTTATTTTTGTGATTGACTTCCTTCCAATTGCTGGTTTCTGTTTCAAACTCACTATTTTGCTGGTAATTTACGTCATTCGAGTTTCCACGAATTTTACTGGAAAATTCATTGTTTTTATTTCCAACATCATTTTCCGGTTGTTTAGAATGTGAAGAATTTATCTGGGTATCTTTATCTATCAGTATTTGTTGCCAAACTGGTGTTTTATTTTTAATGCGATCAGCCGGGTTTGTTTGTGTTCTTGCCCCCTTGTGTCGAGTATGTTTATCTGTTGTATTTATTTCTGGCTCCTTATCTGATTTCAAACCAGCTGCAATTTTTTCTTGGAGAAATTGATTATTGATTTTTAATAAATTATTATTTTCTAATAATAGGTTATATTTATCCTCTTTTTCTTGTAACAGTTTTTTTAAGAATTCATTTTCTACTTTTATTCTCTCAAGTTCACTCACTTCATTTTCGGTGTTTTTGTTCTTTGCGGTTTCACAGCACACTATTCTGGTGTCACATATTTTCTTGCACTTCATTTTATTTCTAGTAGCACAGGATTGATGATAGATGTTACCACACTCTACACAAATAAGTGTTTTATTTGTTTTATTCTGACAACATTTAAATGATTTTTCTCTGAAGTTCATTTCAGTTATCATTGGGAGATCTTCCGACACATCTTCAGAATCCGCCATCTTGATATATAGATTAAGAAAGCATCAAAATAAATATCTCAAATTTTTACATTCATTTATTTTTTTTTACATTAGTAGCATATTCACATAAGTGACACCTCTGTTCCCTTGTTTTTAAATGAACATAATTTATGTGAGCATCAAGCGTTTCTTTTGAACACGCAGCATCAGAAAGGTGACATATGTTTCTTAATATTGAAATGAACAGCGTTAACTTGCTTACGAAGATAACATTTTCTATTTGTAAAATAGTCACATAGATGACACTTGTGTTCTATAATTTGGAAATGAACAGAGTCTAGGTAAGTGTCAAGGTTACTTTTGTTACTGGCTGCATATTCAAAAAGTTTATTTAAGTTTCTCAATATCCAAATGAAAGTACTCTGTTCTACTTGTAACAAACTCACATAGATGACAAATGTGCTAGCTGCCTGAAAAAAATTGTATTCATTTTTTCAGCACAATATGAAAATGTTAGGCAGAAGTCGACAATTCTCTTAGTTTTTTTTCCAAGAAAAACGCGAAATTTTACCTCTAGAAGTTATAGATAGTTATAGCTAATTTTCTTCTGTTTTCTTGATGAATACTGGAAATGTTAAATTTATGAACTTTCAAGCTTCCTTTTTCGAAAATACCTGTTTAACGGAAAATGACAACACCTGTGTATCTTAATATTTCTTGTCTTCGAAGCATATATTTCACTTCACCAAAGATTATAGAGTAGCCTAAGCTAACTCAATAATCTTTGGTTAACACTTTTAATCCTTAATTTTTAAATGAACAGATTCCATATGAAGATCGAGGTATTTTTTTTGACTCGAAGAGTACTCACATAAGGAACACTTGTGTTTCTTGATATTCAGATGAACACTGCTGATATGCTTTTGAAGTGCACTTTTTTCACTTGATTCATAGTCACATAGATGACACCTGTGATCCCTAATTTTTAAATGAACAGATTTCACATGAACATCGAGTTGATGTTTTCGACTGGAAGCATATTCACATAGGTCACACTTATGTTCCTTAATTTTTAAATGAACAGATGTCATATGAAGTTTGAGTTGATGTTTATATTTCGCAGCATAATCACATAAGGAACAGTTGTGTTCCTTGATATTCAAATGAACGGATTTCACATGAACTTCCAGGTGTATTTTTTGACTTGCACCATAATCACAAAAGGAACAATTATATTTCTTGGTATTCAAATGAATAGATCTCGTATGAACATCGAGATGTCTTTTTTGAGTCGCAGCATATTCACATATGGAACACTTGAATTTCTTAATCTTCAAATGAACAGATTTCACATGAGCTTCGAGGTACTTTTTTTGACTTGTAGTGTACTCACATAGATGACACTTGTGATCCTTTATTTTCAAATGGACAGATTTCATATGAATTTCAAGGATTTTTTTTCGAGGTGTAGCATATTCACATAAGGAACACTTGTGTTTCTTGACTTTCGAATGAATAGATCTTAGATGTACATTGAGTTCACTCTTCTCATTTGCAGTATATTCACATAAGTGACATTGGTTTGTATGAACAAGGGCGATATGCCTTTGAAAGGTCTCTTTTCTACTTTCAACATATTCACTTAGTTGACACTCGTGATTTCTTATTTTCGAATAAACAGAATTGAAATGTAACACACATTTTTTTTCAGAATCACACCAATGACACTTCTGATTTGTGTGTGTATCCAAATCAGGAGATTCTAAATTTTCTTTCTTATCTTTCAGACTGGAAGCATTATTGCATTCTATGCATGTATAAAGACAATTTTCTTCACTTGGAGGAATATATTCCAAGCAACATCTGTGACATTCAAAAGAGGCTTCTGTATCTAAACCAATTTGGCCACTTCCTTCATCCTTGATTATAACTCCTCTTTCATCCATAAATTGTTCAAACAAGTCTAGTTTCTTTTCTGACTTCACACTGAAAAAATTTTTTTGAAATAAATGGAAAAAAATTGAGAATGATGAAAGGTAATCACCATAAATAGAAATACTCATTCATCAAAGGCATCCTCTACAATATTCATGCTACATTCAAATTTAAATCTCAAGAAGATATATTGTTATATCTTCTTGGATGACTTCTCTAATCTTTGTTCCTCAGGTTCTAGACTCTAGAGCTTACTGAATTTCAAAGAGGAACCTCTGTCATACATTGTCTCTGCATTCATTCATATCCATTTTTTCTTCTCATTTGAAAATTATTAACCAAAGATTATAACGAAAAAAAGAGTATCAGAGACAACAAGAGAATGAAGGGAAATGCATACTCACTCGTCATGGGAAATGTGCACCTTTTCCTCGGTATTATTACAGCATGCTCCCATATCCATTTTGACCCCATTCAAAAAAATCAGTCATCTCAGGGATGATTCACCATGGAGGGACAATCATAAGGTTTTAATCGCCAAAACAAAGTAATCTTTTGTACTAGTGAATTAAATAAATATTTGTCGCTAATTTTCAGCTTTAGGAAGAAAAGTGTTTTCCCAAAGATATTGCTTGCATTTTTCCAATATATTTTGACAAGTTCGATGGATTTTTCTAGGTTATATCACAGAATATATAAATATTTGTGTTGTTTCTGTGGTTCATAATTGCAACTTTGAATTTCTCTAAAGTAGAATTACAAATAATGTCAGAGACATGTCTCTGAATAATGCAGAGTAATTCTAAGATAAAACTCTACTTGAAAGAAAAGTACGCAGATTACAGAGAGCCGTTGATACAATCTCGAGTGGAATTTGTTAATCTGATCTTTGCTTTGATGAATATCTCCTAAAGCTCAAATATGAGCTTGCCGGAGTTGAGACTGATGCTAAGCGATTTCTTATGAAAAACTTGAATGTGATGATATAGATGTTCCTGAAATTGTTATATTTACTCCAGAAAATGCAAATAATGAGGATAGGGATGAAGTCTCTGGCGAGGAAAATAATGAAGAATTGAATAACTTACTTGGAAGTCAACTGCTTGCATGTGCGCATGCTGATTTTATGGTGGGTAGGTATATTGGATAGTGAATGAGTTTAGAATCACTTTATGCAAATAGCACGATAATCATGTGGTCACTTTAGCTTCAAAATGTACTAAAGTTTTTCCCAGAGTCTCTGTCAAAAGATTCTCTCAAAAATAGAAAAAACAAATTTCTGTTCTGCAACAACCACATATCGTGTAGTTTATTGAGGTATTATATTTAAACACATTGCATCCAAAATTTTGTTTTGATAATTAACATACATTATAATCAATCTTCAATATTATAATAGTTTATTTAAGCCCATCGTTCTCTTAAAAAAAAGTATTTGGGAAAAATAGCTAAATTAACTGAAAAGCAAATATATTTCCTCCAATGGTTGATTGAAAGCTACAATCAACAAAGTATCGTCAAATAAATATGAAAATCACTTTGCACCAGTTTCGTAGGGGGTATATTTGAACAATAAAATACAGCCATAACCACAAAATATTTATGATAAAATCTGGGAATACAGAAAAATAATTCAATAATGCCCGTTTGCACAGACTTGACATTAAGGTTTACATTTCCTCAGATTAATAAAACAAATAACAGTGACTTAGCTTTAATGAGTTCATGCAAAAGGGTATAAATCACTTCACTATATCTCAAACCTCGCACATCTCCTTGATGCTAAGACGTTGTGACCTAAGCACAGGGGGATCTGAACAAATGGTAATTCATCCAGGTGTAATTACTTGATTTACTAATAATTTTTACTTCTTCCAAATCGTCCAGAATCATTACTGCTATTTGGAGTATAACTTCCTCTATCATCTCTTCTTTCGTTATAACTTCTGTTAGGCTGGCCTCTATTATCCCCTCTGTTGTACCTAGATTTTCCGTACCAAGGAAATACAATAGGTGGTGGTGGAATGCTTGATCCATGGATTTGAGCAAAATCTGGTTCACAATTGGTGTATCTTTCTGAAAACTTGATCTCACATTCTTCGAGGAAAGATTTCTGCTCTGCTGATAAAGTCATATCGGTTTTGATTGTTATATTAATTCTCAGAACTCAAAAAGATGAACAAGATGATTAGAGATCACTATAAACAAAGAGAAATCTTTGCTTGCTAGCACAGCTTTCAGAGGAGGTTAATCTTTGTTTGAACACATAACCACAGAACATAAATAATAACATAACCTCTTTGACATAACACAGACAAAGTTATCTTTGAACATAGATTACAGAGTACCCATAGAGTATGGAAAGATGAGAAGGAGAACGATCGCTGCTTTGAGAGCATAGATTTTTTGTACCAACAGGGTAGTTCATGTTTTTGCCAATAGCCGCGCTGGCGATCACGGGATGACGAAATTTTGATTTAAACTAGTTGAAGTTGGCTGTGAGCTATCTTCCTGGTCACAGATGATTAGAATATTATTATTTTCGATTTTTGATAAAGGAATAACATATGACCATGGTGAAAATTGAAGCTTGCGCTAGTGTAAGAGAATTTTGGCATCGGAAAGAAAGGGAGAAGAGACAAAATTTCCGAGAGCATTTTTGAGAGAAAATTGGAAAAAAAACCTTGATATTCACATAAAAACTGTTCATTTAAAAATTTAAGGCACTCGAGTGTCAACACTGTGCTATGCTACAAATAGGAAAAATTTACTTCAAAATCATAACGACTCTGTTCATTTGGATATCAGGAAGCACAAATGTCACTTATGCGAATATGCTGCAAGTAGAAAGAAAAGCCTTGAAGTACACAAAAAAACTGCTCATTTGAAAATCAAGGAATGTGTTACTTGACACTTGTATATATGTGTCATTTAATTTACAAGTAGGAAATTTCACCTGCGAAATATGTAAAATCTGTTCATTCAAATAGCAAATATTATGTATAACAATTGTCAGTTATGTGACAATGCTCGAAATATATTGGGTTTTTAAAGAGAATTGAAATTATTTCATTCGAATACATATTAAATATATTGCTTTTAAAAGAACCAGTCTTTTTCTATCGTCTGTTTTTCCTTTCTGATGACAACGCCACATTTCAGTTGCCTTCGAATCAAAAACTCGTTCTCCTCCGAACGCCAGCGCTCTATCGGCAGAAACATGAAGTTCCTATAGTGACAAATTATCTGTGTTCTGCATTATTCTGTGATTATTCATTATCGAGTTCACTGTACTAAAAAAATTAAAAAAAATAGCAATCGAGTTTTTATGAAAACCCGAATTTGTGAAATAAAATTAACGTTCGCTGATCGTTGAGTTCGGACCATTGCGTTTTTACCGCACGCAGATAACAGAGTTTCTATTTGGTTTCTATATCCTGACAAAAGAGATTTCTCATGTAGTCATTTTGATTCAGTTTCCCATAAGATACATTCTACGGTATTTTTCACGTAAGAAATGGATATGGGAGAACATTGTGTTAATATTGAAGAAGAGATGCATTTCATCGGTGATGAGTAAGTATCCTTTTCATGTATCCGTTTATGTCATTCTGACTCGAAAAACGAATTTCTTTCAGTGTGAAGTTAGAAAAAATAGACATTCTCGAACAATTCATAGATGGAAAAACAGCTCATGGAAGAGAAGAATTCATCACCAAAAATGAACAAAGTGACCTAAATCACTCAGGTACAGAAATTGTTACAAATCTACCATCTAGTGACTCTTTCACAAAAGAATTGTCTCAAACATCAGAGGCACTGAAAAACTGTGAATCGGCTCATTTGGAGCAATGTAAAACTCAAATAGATCACATGGATGATAATCCTGCTCCTGAAGAATATAACCTTGAAAAACGCACGCAATTTGATAATGCTTCCGGCATGGAAAATCACAAGAAAGAGCTTAATTCAAATATCGACAGTCATAAATGTCATATGTGTGATTATCAGACAAGTTTTAAAAAGAGCCTTACCATACATATGAAATCTGTTCATTTGAAAGTTATACATAAGTGCCATATCTGTGAGTATAATACAACTAGAAAAGATTATCTGCGGAGGCATGTCAGCGTTGTTCATTTAAATATAAAAAAGCACAAATGTGACTTATGTGATTATGCTTCATATTATAAAAATGACCTTGAACCTCACGTAAAATCAGTTCATTTGAACATTAAAGAGCACAAATGTGACTCATGTGAATATAGCGCGAGTAAAAAAAGTTACCTTACCAGACATGTGAAAACTGTTCATTTGAAAATCAAGGAACACCAGTGTCAGCTATGTCATTATAATGCAAGCAGTAAAAGTCGTCTTCAATGCCATATTGACACCATTCATTTGAATATCCAGAATTACAAGTGCGACTTATGTGAATATGCTGTAAGTGAAAAAAAATATCTCGAAATGCATGTGAAATCAGTTCATTTGAAAATTAACAATCACAAGTGTACCTTCTGCGATTATGTTTCGAATAGAAAATATGCCATTCAAGATCATATCGATTCTGTCCATTCAAAAATCAAGAAATATGAGTGTCATTTATGTGAATATCGTACAAATAGAAAAGGCAGCCTTCAGAACCATGTCAATGCTGTTCACTTGAATATCAAGAATCACAAATGTCACTTGTGTGAACATGTTTCAAGCTATAAAAACCACCTCGAAACCCACATTAAGTCAGTTCATTTGAAAAATAAAAGAAAAAATAAAGAACATAAGTGTCGCCTCTGTGATTTTGTTACCAGTGGTAAAGCGAACCTCCAAAATCATGTTGACGCTGTTCATTTAAAAATCAAAAGGCACAAGTGTCACTTATGTGAATATGCTACAAGTTGGAAGAGTGTTCTTCAGTTACATGTGAAATCCGTTCATTTAAAAATCAGAAAATACAGATGCGACTTATGTGAATATGCCTCAAGTAAAAAAAGTTGTCTTGAGATACATGTAAAATCTGTTCATTTGAATATCAAAAAACACAAATGCCACTTATGCGAATACGCTACGAATATAAATAAGGATCTGGAAGTTCACATAAAATCTGTACATTTGAAAATTAAAGAGCTCAAATGCCACTTATGTGAATATGCTACTAATATAAAAAAAGACCTGGAAGTACACGTGAATTCTGTTCATTTGAAAATTAAGGAACACAAATGTCCCTCGTGTGAATATACTGCAAGTAAAAAAAGTCATATTAATAACCACGAAAAATCCGTTCATTTTAAAATAAGGGAACACAGGTGCGATCTATGTGATTATGATACAACCAGTAGAAAACTACTTCGAAGCCACATTAACGCTGTCCATTTAAATATCAAGAAACACAAGTGTCACCTCTGTGAACATGCTGTAACGAATAAAAGGGACCTCGAAATACATATAAAATCAGTTCACTTAAATCTAAAGGAACACAAGTGCGACTTCTGTGATTATGAAGCAAACAGAAAGGCGGAACTTCAAAAGCATATTGATTTTTATCATTTAAATATCAATAAACACAAGTGTAGTTTATGTGATTATGAAACGAACAGAAAAGGAACCCTTCAGAATCATGTCAATTTTGTCCATTTGAAAATTAAAGAACACAAGTGTCATCTATGCGATTATGCTGCAACTAGAAAATTTCACCTTCGGAAACATATCAACTTTGTTCACTTGAATATAAAAAATCACAAATGTCACTTATGTGAACATGCTACGAATGAAAAAAATAGTCTTGATGTACACGTTAGAACTGTTCATTTAAAGATAAAGAAATACAAATGTGACTTCTGTGATTACGGTACAAATAGACATCACTTGTTTAGAAAGCATGTCGACTCTGTTCATTCAAATATAAAGGAAAACAAGTAAAAAAATTTTGAATATATTTTACTAGTGACCTTGAATGGCATGTAAAATCTGTTTATTTCGAAAATTGAGGATCAACAAGCGGGAATTGTAAATTTGTTTAATAATGATGTAAAATTTGTTGATTTGAAACTAAAGTAACACACGTGTCAATGTTGTGATTATGCTACAAATAAATATCTTATAGCACTTGGAATCTATTAATTCAAATATCTTAAAGCACCTCAACAACCCTTTGCACAACCAGTACTCATAAATCTACATGCAGTAAGCTAGAAACTCATCTGGGAACATAACAACATGGTTATTAATACACTGCGCAAAAAAATTAACGCACATTCTGAAAATCTCAATTTTAAATTTAAGTTGACTCTACATTGACTTTATAACTTATTTTTTATGTTCTCTCGGGAAGGTTTTGAACGAAACAAGACACATTAAATGGAAGTAAAATTCAGGATTTCACCGAATCTTATGTGAAGGAAGAGAAATGAACAATTTTCAAAATACTGAAATGGTGATAAGTGATTTAATACTTGGTATTTCCACCCCTTGCGTTAATTACAGCTCGGCAACGACGGTTCATACTCGACATGAGTGATCTTAAAATGTTCTGATCTAATCCTTCCCAGATTTGTCCGAGTTGGATTCCTAAGTCATTAAGAGTAGCTGGATGATTTTCTGAACTTCTCAGCCTTCTATTGAGGTTGTCTCAAACCTGCTCAATCGGATTGAGATCTGGACTTCTTGCTGGCCATTCCATTCGAGAGACTTCAACCTCTTCAAGGTACTCCTGAAAAAGAAATTTTCACCAATGTATGGGGCAAATGGCACTACATGCTCTTCAAGAATGTTCCTTATATACTTATCAGCATTCATAGCTCCATTATCAACGACCACTAGGTCTGTGCGAGCAGTCAAAGATATTCCACCCCATACCATAATCGATCCTCCCCCAAAACCAGTAGTATTCAGGAAATTGCACTGAGCATATCTTTCATGTGGACGTCTGTATACAAGGGAACGTCGATCACAATGGAAGAGGCAGAATGTAGACTCATCTGTGAAGAGAACTCTTTCCCAATCGGCCTCTTCCCAATGGATATACTCTCTCGCAAAATCCAAACGCGCCCTTCGATTGCCTGGGGTAAGAGCTGGGCCTCTTGCCGCGACAGGAGGCCTTAAATCATATTCTCTGAGGCGATTTCTTATTGTCTGAGTGCTAATTTGCACCTTACGAGTTTGCTCAAGCTGAATTTGAAGGAGGCGACCGTTGTCTCAACGAAGAATCTCTCAAGTAACGTTCTTGAATGGCAGTTGTTACCCGTGGTCTACCCTGTCCTGGTCTTCGGACATTCATACCTGTCTCCCTGAATCGCTGCAACATTCTGGACACACTTGTATGGGAAACTCCAAACCTTTCTGCAATTCTTGTGTATGTCCACCCTTCTTCAAAACTACCGCTTGGACACATTCCTCTTGGGTCAAATTGCGTGTTTCGCGTTGCATAGCGATCGAGTGTAGAAAATCAAACGAAAGAAAAACTATTGATCACTAGAATTGATCGAGAACAACTGATTTTAGGATGGAGCCATCAATACATTCAAAATCTGATAATTTCATCTTTTTTTATTCCTGCTGGGAAAAAACAACTGTATTGAAGAAAACCGTTGAAAGTGGATAACATATGCATGCATAATACTGATAAAAATAATTATCATTGAGAACACCTTCAGTTGTAGAATAAACTTGAGATTTCCATAATGTGCGTCAATTTTTTTGCGCTGTGTATATTAATACACCATTAGGAAAGGAAAAGCATACATCAAAGGATATAGTATATTCTTTTGATATAGAGCATTACAATCAACAAACAATAATTATAGCATGTGTATGAGATACAGTTTTAGCAGAGGTTAGCGTAAACGGTGTACCATACAATTTGGTGTATGATACAAAAGCTTAGGGAAAAACCTCAGTAAAAAACCCTTTCTCCCCGTGAGTGTAATGAATTGTAATATTGTTCACGAAATAAGCTGAAATATTCCATAACAAAAAGGAAAATCCAGAAAGTCTTCTCCAATATATCAGTAAGAGAGAAAACAAAAAGAAGGTAAAATAATAAAATTAGATTCAATATGTCAGATTGACCTAAAATTGACAACCCAATTCAAAATAGATTAGGAAACTGCATTTATAGCTCTAAAACCATCCTTAAATTTATAAATTGGACAGTGATCAACCAGATGGTTTATGGATTCTTCTGGTTCCCCGCATTCACAACTAGGGCTTTCAACTGAATTCCACCTGAAAAGAATACTATTGCAACGTCCGTGACCTGTTCTTATACGATTCAGAATACACCATATTTTCCTGGGAAGATCAAAACCAGGAACTCTATTCGAGGGATCAGTAACTAATTCTTTGTTGAAAATAGTGCATCTATTCCATTCAGACTGCCAAAGGTCCTTGTCCCTTATATTCGAATTAAGAAAAGAGTAGGACCATAAAGGTTTACGCGACTTCAGTCTTGGAATGGTATTTTCTGGAATGTAGGATAGAATTGGAAACGAGTCGGGATAGGATTGGAATTTATTCCAGGAATACATAACTGTTGTCTGTCTACGAATATGAGGCTGTACAAGGTTTGAAAGAACTGGTAACCATTGAATAGATGAAGATCTAATAGTGCCAGTAATAATTCTCATGGAAAGAGAGTATTTGCATCAGCACTCCATGAACTACCAGCTAGTTTATGCAGGATATTATTCCTAGTTTTTAACTCCAGACGCAAATTTTCCAAATGGGCTTCGAAACTCAGCTAGGAATCCAGCTTAACTCCTAGATATTTTGGATTGAAGTCAAGTTCTAGAAAATAATTACCGAAAACTACGCTCATATTTCTATATTTCTGATGATTATCCGAATGGGAACACGAAACCTCAATTTTATTTAGGTTAGGACGCAAACGCCACTCGAAAAAGTAATTCCTCAAAGTCATTCTTAGCCTACTATAGAACCAAACAAAATTTCAATGTCAAAATATTTTATTACTCAACATTTTCTCCTCTTAATTGGATACATTTATTACAGCGAACCTGCAACGTCTCTAGACCTTTCAAAAAAAAATGTTTCTTCTTGCTCTGCAAACCAGACCTCCAGAGCTTTTATTACCTCCTCGTTGGAAGGAAATTTACGACCCTTTTTTTCAGTTGAGGAAAGAGATGATAGTCGGATGAAGCCAAATTTGGTGAATAAGGGGGGTGTACTAGTAATTCAAACCCTAAATAACGAAGTTTTTGCTTGGCAACATGAGATATGCAAGCAGGGGCGTTGTCCTGCAAAACAAAACACCTTTGGATAGCTTTCCGCGTCTTTTCTCTTTAATTTTTGTCCGTAGAGTGGTCAGTAATGTCGAATAGTAATCTCCGGTTATTGTTCTACCTTTATCCAAAAAATCAATCATGATTACTCCATGGCAATCCCAAAAAATCGAAGCAAGAACTTTTCCAGCAGACTTTTGGACACGAAACTGCTTAGGTCTTGGAGAACCAGAGTGTCGCCATTTCATCGATTGTTGCTTTGTTTCTGGATCGTAGAAATGCACCCAAGTCTCATTCCATAGTAACAATTCGTTTTAAGAAGTCTACATCGTTTTAAAATCGAGCACAGATCGAACGCGATGCTTCTACCCTTGCACGCTTTTGGTCAACATTCAAACATTTGGGAATCCATTTTGCAGCAATTTTTCTCATGTCCAAATTGGCCTTCTCGATCGGTCGTCATCTTCAATGAAAAATTTACCTCTTTTGAAGCAGTCCAATTTTTCACGGTCGCATACGAAGGACATTGATCACCAAGGATATTAAGTATATCTTCGTAAATCTGCTTAACACTGAACCCTTTTAAATACAGGTACTTGATGATGGTTCGATATTCCAATTTTTCGATTTTCACAATTTCGGTGGACATCTTCTTTCTTTTAATTTATTGCGTAACTCTGGTTTACTTTTTTGACCTAAAACTTCACACTGACACTTCTGATGAGTTAATGTTCGTTGATATGGTAAGGCAAAAAAAAATTTATGCGTGGAACTGGTCTAGGCTAACTAGATATCAATACATCCTCGTAAACTATAATATTCTCTATACATCTAAAATCAGATTGACAGAATGCGAGAGCAATATCATCAACGTATATAAATTCCTCAGAAGAAGTAATAGGGATATCACATATACTATATAAATTGAAAAGAAGAGGTGCTAAAACTGATCCTTGTGGAAGACCGTTATTCAAAGTTTTGAAATTATCATCAACTAAAACACGAAACCTCCTATCTGGCAACATGTTTTCTGGTAATAGAACCATCTTTCCACACTTCAGATGTGTATAAAGATTGAAAATCAAACCATCCTTCCATACTGTGCCATATACTACAGATAAATCCACAAATGCTGCTACTTTTTTTAGTTTATCAAAGCCTGCTTCAATGAAAGTGGTGAGGCTCACAACAATTTCTATTTTTCCTCAAACCCCCTTGACAATTATGCAAAAAAATTTCATGTCTAAAAATAAAAAAGTCTATAAAATTAATTTTATTAATATTGATAATTTCATTAATTTTGATTTTTGTTAAGTATAAAAAATAGTTTAGGATATAATACTGAGTAAGTAGAAAATAAGCAGTAAAAGATCGCAATAGAACAAACTCACCAAATGACTCAAAGCTGCCTGAATATACAGGGTGGTCCAGATCGTAACCAAGATAACAATTATAACCAGGTATTCTACATCAAAAATAAGCCCTAGTTTGTCGTACAAACATATGTCGAGAAATGATTTCTCTCCGAGACACGGGGTGTTAAAATTATTAAAAAAAATGTTTTTCATCAATAACTTTCACATTGCTTGAAATATTTGTATGGGATTTGAGACATAGGTTTTGAGCGTCAAGGAGCAATTTTTGCATAATATCATTTCTTTTCTATTCTACTATTGGCGTCCGTACTGCAGCGAGACTGAATATTTTCAGATAAAAGAATGATACGCCACTGGTTTTTCCGAAAATAAAAATTACTATTCAAATCCTTATTTAATTTGGAGCAAATTCGTTCTCTGGACTTTTTGCTGTACGAGGCACCGTTTCCGGTTAAAAAAATAAAACACATTCTCATGCATTAAGAAATCGCCAAAATTTGATATGGTGGGTACATAATAATAATAAGACCGTAGTAAGCTTTTTATTGCTATATAAAATTTTGGCGATTTCTTCATGCATGAGAATGTGTTTTATTTTTTAACCGGAAACGGTGCCTCGTACAGCAAAAAGTCCAGAGAACGAATTTGCTCCAAATTAAATAAGGATTTGAATAGTAATTTTTATTTTCGGAAAAACCAGTGGCGTATCATTTTTTCATCTGAAAATTTAGTCTCGCCACTGAGAGTAGAAAAGAAATGATATTATGAAAAAGGGGTTCCTTGAAGCTCAAAACCTATGTCTCAAATTTCATAAAAATATTTCAAGCAGTGTGAAAGTTATTAATGAAAAACATTTTTTTTTCTATAATTTTAACACCCCGTATGTCAGAGAGGAAACATTTCTCGACATATGTTTATAAGACAAATTAGGGCTTATTTTCGATGTAGAATACGTGGTTAAAATTTCTTGGTTACGATCTGGACCACCCTGTATACTGCCACGCGCTCACACTTACGGCTGACTCTCAAGGCCTCTGGCAAGATGCAAAAACCATGAAAACTGTCCGTCTACTGGGGTAACTTGTTGTGATAGTTCCCCAAGTAACATGTATATAAAATTCAGGTTTTATACTAAGACGTAAGTGTAAGTACCTACAATTTTTTAGAGTTTGAGGGTGTCTGGCAGGAGTAGAACATATCAAGACAACAAAAGTTAGATTTATCACTTAGGCCCGGTACTTTCACCTTCGAATAAATTTTATTCAACGAATAATGACGTACCGACATTCGATCTATGACAAATAAACTCTTCTAATTAAGTTTTAATGACAGATTTATTCGATGAATAACACTATCTGAAAGTGAAAAGACTCCATTTTTACTAATCTTACGAATAAGACTCAATAAATGCGAATAAATTCATTTATTCGCACGTGAAAGTACCGGGCCTTATTAGAGTAGATTATGTTTCCAATACTCATATGAGAACCGTTATAAATCATATATTATGTTATGCCAACAAAATTCTTCAAGAATATCCACTTTTGAACAACTCCTAACGAGGGATGACAATTTCGATTTCTTTTATAATGAATCCATCATCTTTTTTGATATCTTCATCGCAAAAGTGCCCCTGACACACGAATTGATTCCGAGTCGATTCTTGAGGTAAGGTTTTTTTCCAATTTTATCTCAAAAATGCAAATGAAATTTTATCTCTTCTCCATTTCGGTCGTCAAACCACTCTTACACTCGCGCACGCTTCAACATTTCACAATGGTCATACACTGCGCAAAAAAATTAACGCACATTATGGAAATCTCAAATTTATTCTACAACTGAATGTGTTCTCAATGATAATTATTTTTATCAGAATTATGCATGCATATGTTATCCACTTTCAACGGTTTTCTTCAATACAGATGTTTTTTTTCCAGCAGGAATAAAAAAAGATGATATTATCAGATTTTGAATGTATTGGCTCCATTCCAAAATCAGTTTTTCTCGATCAAGGAAAGGGTAGACCACGCGTAACAACTGCCATTCAAGAACGTTACTTGAGAGTTTCTTCAAATTCAGCTTGAGCAAACTCATGAGGTGCAAATTAGCACTCAGACAATAAGAAATCGCCTCAGAGAATATGATTTAAGGCCTCGTGTCGCGGCAAGAGGCCCAGCTCTTACCTCAGCCCATCGAAGAGGCCGATTGGGAAAGAGTTCTCTTCACAGATGAGTCTAGATTCTGCCTCTACCATTGTGATCGACGTTCCCTTGTATACAGACGTCCACATGAAAGATATGCTCAGTGCAATTTCCTGAATACTACTGGTTTCGGGGGAGGATCGATTATGGTATGGGGTGGAATATCTTTGACTGCTCGCACAGACCTAGTGGTCGTTGATAATGGAGCTATGAATGCCGATGAGTATATAAGGAACGATGATGAAGAGTGATAACACCTAAACGGCAATGAATAAAATAATGAATCTGAATTTATCCTCATTAATATAAGGAACATTCTTGAAGAGCATGTAGTGCCATTTGCCCCATACATAGGTAAAAATTTCATTTTTATGGACGATAATGCCATCGTGCGTGCATCGTTCAGGAGTACCTTGAAGAGGTTGAAGTCTCTCGAATGGAATGGCCAGCAAGAAGTCCAGATCTCAATCCGATTGAGCAGGTTTGGGACAACCTCAATAGAAGGTTGAGAAGTTCAGAAAATCATCCAGTTACTCTTAATGACTTAGGAATCCAACTCTCAGAGAAATCTGGGAAGGATTAGTCAGAACATTGCAAATTCACTCATTTTGAGTATGAACCGTCGTTGCCGAGCTGTAATTAACGCAAGGGGTGGAAATACCAAGTATTAAATCACTTATCAGCATTTCAGTATTTTGAAAATTGTTCTTTTCTCTTCTTTCACATAAGATTCGGTGAAATCCTGAATTTTTCTTCGATTTAAGGTGTCTTGTTTCGTTCAAAACCTTCCCGAGAGAACATAAAAAATAAGTTATAAAGTCAATGTAGAGTTAACTTTCATTAAAATTGAGATTTTCAGAATGTGCGTTAATTTTTTTGCGCAGTGTATGTTGTTCTCTTATCAAAAATCGAAAATAATAATATTTAAATCGTCTGTCACCAGGAAGACAGTTCACTTTCACTAGCCCAAGCTGCTCACTAGCCCATAAACCCTCAAAACTTCGTTCCCCGTGACCGCCATTGCAGCCATTGGCAAAAAACATGAACTAGCTATTGGTACATATTTTTTTAGGGCGGGTTGTAACTCAGTTGGTTAACGACGAGGCTCTTATTCCCAGAAAAAAGCACTCAAAAAACAAAAGAAAGAAATTATAATAATAATAATAATAATATTTATTGATCTCTCAAGACACGTATATAGTGTATGGGACAGGTCAAGATACAATTAAGCATGAGATTTCAATTTACATTAAACATTAGAGGACAATCCTGGTTAAATTCTGCTACAGAGTAATAACACTTCGATAACAATATATGTTTTACCTTATTCTTAAACACTAGGTAATTAAGATATTTGAGAAATTTAGGGAGGTTATTATACATTTTGATACACTGGTACATTGGGGATATTTCAAATTTCTGAGTCCTATGTTTAGGTACAAGTAAAATATCCTGATTCCTTGTCCCATGTTCATGGTTATCAGACAACCTTGTCCACTTCCTTTCATTTTATTTAGCATACAGCAGCTTTTAAATATGTAGATACATGACAGAGATAGAATATTATAAGCGATAAAAAGTGGTCGTCAGGATGTACGACAACTAAGGTTAAAAATTCGACGAGCGATGAAAGCCCTGTTGAAGTCAGCACCGTTACCCCAGATTAAGATATTGTGGGAAAGTAAACTATAAACAGTGCTATAATAGACCTGAATCAATGAACTGAGAGGCAGCATATCACTTACTCTACTGATGGCAAAAAATGAGCTATTGAGTTTTTTCCAAAGCATATCAATATGCCTGGATCAACTGAGGTTCCTATCAATATAAATACCCAAGAATTTTCTAGTTTCAGCAGATTTTATTAAGAAGTTCGAATGATGAATTTCCAAAGCATCAACAGGATTATTCCTGGTACCGAAGTAAATACAGACTGTTTTATTGACATTTACTATCGCTCTGTTTGATTGGCACCAAGCAACGAACTGGCTTATAATGGACTCCCATGCGAGACTAAGCTCCTCGGCAGTGACTACAACAAAGGTGTCGTCCGCAAAGAGAACTAGCAAGAATAGGGCCAAGTGATTTCGCGAGTCATTAATAAACAACAAGAATAAGAGCGGTTCCAACACGGAGCCCTGAGGAACCCCACAATCGACAGGAAATTTAGTCGAATAAGTGGAACCAACCTCAAGAATATATTATCCTCGAATGATCACATAGACATATTCAATAAACATTTGGAAAAAATAAACAGTATTACATCTATATTCAATGCACACATACAAGAAATCTTTTAATGCACTAGGTAATCACAAACACAAGTAAACTTCTAAAATTAAAAAAAAAAATCAACCCACAGTAAAATATTTCACATTTTGAATATATTCAATTTGAATTTGATGCTATCAACACGAGGAAAAATTGAGGTATATAAAATATGAGGTATTGATGTTTCATGTGTTAAACTTTTCGAATTTTGCCTATCAATGTATTCAAAATCAATTAATTCAGGATGGCAAAAGTCAGTGAATGCAATAGCATTAGCAGTACTTGAAGTTTTGGAGTTCATCAACTTGAGTTCGTATTTATATTTAACAGTTCGGGTTTCTAAACATTGTACCGAGAATGTAAGATTTGATCCTGGGACAATTTTTCTTGAGAGGAGGAAGATATGATCATCAAAAGAGAAAAAATAATATTTCATGCTGAAATTATGACATTCTCCAAGTATGAAAATAAACTCACTGTGACTATTACTCAAATGAGACGATAGACATTGAACTTTTGCTTCACACAATATGCAACTCTTAAATGCATGATTCAAAAATGCTTTAAATTTGTCTGCAGCAAAGTTTCTATCCAAATGAGATTCGTCTATAGGACAATAACGATCGCTTTTTCTACAGTTATCACATATTGTGTGTACTTTTTCATCACCTCTACAAACAAACATATACTTTTTTGCTTGTTTTTTACATTTATCACATTTTGTAGTTGGCAATGATGAACTTATGTCATGACAAGAAAGATTTTCTGGGGAACCAATTAAAAATCCCTTCACATAAAACTTAGTGGTCAAGAAGTATGGAGAATCAAAAAAACTTTTTATAGAATCGAAATTGATTTTGAACCAGCTGTCGTCAATTTTATGTTTCAAGAAAGTAGGGTGTAAAAGTTCAGCGGTTTGCAATTTTGATTCACTCAAACTTTGTCCTTTTTCTGAAGTGATTTCAATTTTATAATGAAAATATTTCCACATTTCTGGAACTGTCCATACTTTCCAGTAAGTGTCAGATTCTGCATGGACAACTACCAAAAGAATTACAATACTATCTTGAATCCTTGAAAACATCAATTTACTTCTCTTTATATCTTGCTCAAGACTGATCTGTACGTACTTTTCGAACCTATGTGACGAATGATTATCTTCCATATGGAGTAAGATTTCAGATGTGTTTCCTTCCCATGTACATATTTCTCCTGTGTGTTCAACATAGTCGGTTGAAAAGGGACAACATAATTTCATGAATTCACAAATTATTTCGTGTTCTCCTATTTCATTCCATGGAAGTACTTTCTTGCATCCATCTTCTTTGTACATACATGGAAATTTTAAGAATTTTGCCAACTCTTCATAGGCACTTTGACGATAATCTTCCGAAGCTGCCCACTTCTTACAGGATTCTCGTCCGCAAATGCTACCCAATGTATCATTGAGTACAATGGGTGATATTGACAAATAATGTTTACAAATAGTGCATTTCAATGTATTTCCAGCGTTATTTTCTAGTTTAAAAATTGGATGCAATTTTTCCATATTGATAACCGAGACGGTCAACAAGGAACTAAATCAATAGGTTTGTTCAGAGACAGGTTATCTCTGGGTTTGTTCGTAGAGTGGGTTGCAACGGTTGTGAACTGTACAGAGCAAGCGCAATTTCATTTTAGGGTAGCGAAAATCAATCCATTTGCGCTTGCTCTGTACCAGAGACAACCGAGACGGTCAACTGGGACTAGGAAGTAGGAACCAAAGAGGAAGGTTCCTCTTTGATAGGAACCAAAGATTATAGAGTAGAAAGATAGGAAACGCCCTCATATCGCTAGTACTAAAAACCGACTTCATTTTGGGCAGTGAAAACACATTTGACAATGAGATGGCGCTGAAAACGTATTATCACTACAGAAAAACTGTTTAATAAAAGTTTTCTGTTTTATAATTGAGAGGCGCGAAATTCGAATTCTAATCCTTGTATTGAATTTCAATATTGATCTTGTTGAGATCGGAAAACAAACATCCTGAGCGACAAAACAAGAGGATGGTTTTGTTTTGTGACCAGGATGTTAGTTTTCATCTGAACATTGTTTGGAATCGATTGGTATCAATGAAATACGCTGTTGGATGTGATAAATTTTTATTTGCAATCTATAAAAAATTTACAAAAATTTGAAATTATGGACAACGAATAGAACTCTGACTAGGATACAAGAGTACATGGTTAGGTACGTCAAAGGTGTATTTTCTGTGAAAACGTTTTGAATTAATAAACTGAGCTGAATTTGTACAATTTATATCAGAAATTGATATGAACCAATATTCAATTTACCGTCATAGGATACACATTTCCGTTACTTACATATTATTTACAAAATTTTCAGAACCAAAATTGAAAAAAACCTTACAGAGGTATACAAGACCTGTATTCAAGCTCGTCAGTATAATTTCTTCATGCTTTTTTATGATTTCATCATGGTATGGTCTCTTTATGGCACAATATACAAATAGATTGACGAATGAACAAAACACTCACAGAAGGTTTCATAAAACTTTGACTTTCGAAACAACAATTTGACAGTCACCCGATTCCCAAATCGAAATCCTTAAAACTTTTGCATTTCTGAATATATTGAAGGCAATTGAGAATCTTTGATTCTCAATTATAATCATAATTTTATACATTATGACTGTATAAAAGTCATAATTTCATCTAAATGAGCCCTTCATGCAAGGGATGCTTCCTGCATACAACAATTTACGTGGATGAACAGTTCTCAATCGTCGCAGTAAAATGTACATTGCACATGGTGTAGTCAGTAGTGTTTGCAGGCCTCTACGCCCTGAAAATTTTATCCACTTCGTAGCACTGAAAAAAAAAATCAATAAATTACCGAGTCACATGTTACCAGTTGTAATACTTACATTCCCATTTTCCTTAGTAAAATTCGTTTTATTTGATCCACAGTTCTTCACCATACAATAATTTTCTAACGATATTCTGAGGTTTTCGCCAAGAAATCAGACACAAATTTCGATAATCAGCAACTAGAACAGGCTTGAAAAACAAAAGGCGATACGAGTGGATACGAGGTTGTCTACGGATACGAGAATCAAAACATTCAAAACCTGTTCGATCAAAATGGCCATATGACTCTGACATCTCACAATTGTAATTTTAACCAGCCTTAAAAACACATTAGAAACACAGATGGCGCTCACATCAATCTAGTCGCTTCGTTTCCTATCTTTCTACTCTATAATCTTTGGGTAGGAACAACAGTGTTTGAGTATCCGTGGGAACAGCAGTGGGATTCTGTGACATGTAGAATTCCACCAAAGATATTACACACATGTAATATTGGCGAATCCAATTACCGTTGAGGGCGCTGCGAAATGTAAACAAACTTTGACGTTTGTCAGTACTTTTTTCGAGATTTGTACGGCCCAACAGAGTTATTCTAGTAAATCGAGATATTTATCGGAAGTGAATTGATTGATTTTTAGTTTAGTAAGAAAGATCAACATTCTTTGGAAATACTTCATTTGAAAGGGATGAATTGTGGAATAAAATCGAGCGATGATATTGGTGATCCACTGTACTTAGACACAAATTCCTATTATTTCATTGATTCTTTCCTGAAGTAAACCTAGGTAATAATGTTGAGGTAGCATATATTGAGTTTGTGAAGGAGATATAAACTAAATATCTTGATGAATAAAGCGTTTATGTGGAAGTTTTAAAGTTTCTATTTAAAATTTTTCAAATCCATGTTATGATATAGGTATTCCTCATACTGAAATCTCAAGAGACATAAATATGATTCAGCTCATGGAACAAGTTCTACAGATGAGAAAAAGCATTCATTTGGAAGTATGAATTGCATTTAGCAGAAAACTCTCGCAAAAAAAAATCGTTTAACCTCACTCCTGCCACAGTTGAAAGCACTGGTATAAATACCTTTTCCAATATTTTTTTGGAGTTCAGAAACCCAGACAATAATCCCAATATAACTTCTCCAAATAATAGTTATAATACTTTGTTGGGCAACGTGAGATAAGAGAAAACATAAGAAACAAAACTTGTTTTGACTTCGCAGTACTGACAAAGTAGTTTCGGAATTCAGTCGGCAGAGGGCGTCTAGATTTTTGGAATTTTTGAATTCCACATGTCGCTTTCTATGGTCGATTTCTACGTTTTGAACAGAGATATATCTCTGCGATAATCGCCTGCATGTCTCTGATCGCCTGCTTAGGCATTCTGTGGACGTATCGCTTACCGTTCGGGTAATTTCGGCGTTTTTACTATCTGAACTAAAAACATAAGTTGAATTCTAGTGAACCAAAGAGGAACTTTGAGTGATTTTGTGTTGTCAGATTGATATTTGGCGCACAATATTTCAATTTGACTCGGTTCTGGTGCAGTTGTCATTAAATCGTAAAGTTCCTTATTATTCCAGAGATACCTATATCTCTGTATTATTCCAGTCAATGTACGAATATCTGAGAACGAAGAAAGAACGGAAGATTTAAAGTTCTCAAATATGACAAGACATTCAATGCGTTGAGCCAATGATTACTTTCCCATCGAGATGGAAAAATTTATTCAACTCTTTAGATTGAATGAAGCTAATATGGTTCAATATGTATTAGTGAACGGAATTTCACCCCGTATGGAAAACTACAGAAACCCAGTGGCCATCCATGCCACAAGAAAATTTTTGCTGTACTTAAATTTTTGGAATTGGAAGCTAACAAAGTGTTGGGAAAATATTTGATATTTCAATACCTCTTTTGAGTGCTTCGAGGGCAGTAAAAGAAGTAAGTCACCATGAAAATGTTACAAGTACTCGAAATAATTTAATTCAAACTTGCTTCAATTAATACCTTTTGTATCATTGCTAAATAATATAAAATATAAGAATCAGGCGATACGTCTGAGAACAGAATGCCCACAGATTACATTACCAAAGAGTAACCAACTGGTTACTCTTGGTTACTCTTGGTTACTCTTTGACATTACTCTGTAATCTGTGAGAATGCCAGTCGTATAGATTTTGAGCGATATCAGAGACTCTTTTTCTTTCTCTATGAGCGATATATGGAATGCTACCATCTACCAAAAAAATCGAAAAAGAAAATTCAGCAAAAAACCCAATTTTTCAAATTTTACAGATACTTTTCAATTCTTGAATACTTGAAAACGGCGCATTATATGAGAAAATATAAAGAATAAGTTTATTTTTCAAAACGTTCGAATTCATTCATTCATTGCTGTATCCCGTTACCGAGAATACATCTACAAAAAAAAAACAAAACTATCGGTACGATCAAACTTGTAATTTCTTAGGGCTACTTGTGACTGTGTGCCCTCCTGTGACTGAAGAGACCCAACCGTGACCTACAGATCCTTCCACACTCCGGGCATGGATAGTCAATATATTAGTGTTCTGTGGTCAACAGCACAGAACACTAATATACAACAACAACAGCGACAACAGCGACAACAGCGACAACCGAGACCATTGAACTCTAAAAGAGTCTCTAAAAGAGTTCTTTTAGAGTTCAATGACCGAGACGATCAACTAGGAACCAAAGATAGATGTGTAATATCAAAGTTAATCTTTGGTAATATCTTTGCAAAGATCTTTGCTCGGCATTGAACTCTATGGGGTGTGTTCATAAACTTACTCCGAGAGTAGAGTATGAGTATGGTCCAGAGATATATCTCTGGTATGGTCATGCTCTGAGGAACTAAAAGTACGTTTGTGAACGCTTCGGGTAATCAGAGCTTGCTCTGAGTAAGTTTGTGAACGCAACCATGTCCGATTTTATCTTCCATCTCTTTCTTACATTGGCTTTGGCAATTTCTAGGTGGCGCTGGAATAGGCGGGAAATTTGAATCTGCATTAGTCTATATCGCAGTTAAATATTTCGATTTTTGCGAACATGATGAAAAAACTTTCATTTCAGATATTCAACACACATAATTATGTGTCGATATTAATATCGACTCGTTCGAAAAATATCTTGAATATCAAGAATGAAAGTTTTTCCTCATGTGCAAAGTCAATCATTTTTAAAATTTTAGGAATAATAAAACTCTGTCTCCACAAGAATATGTTTATTGATATTCATACATATATACACTGATGAATCAAAGGATTTATTACGATTGGTGCATAGAAATTAAACATTAGAACATATACCATGTAGTAAATTTTTTTTTTGGGAATGAAAATAAACATTGATTGATGGATTAATGGATATAAAATTAATTCAACTTGGAGAGTTTTGGAAACCATAAAAAAAGATCGATGAAGGTCATGAAGATATAAAAAAATGGCGATCGAAATGCGAGATGATGCAAAAGCTGTATCCAAGTGAAGCAAAGAAAATAAAAAGAAAATTCATTTCATTAAGAATGAAGGGTTTTTTTTTTTCAAAGGATTTTAGCCATCTGACTTCGTTTCCTTTTGCACCCCCAAGGAATGCCAATCCTACATATAGCAGCAAATGAATATAATACCCGATGATGGGAATGTAGGAATTCCTGATGTACCAGCATGTTCTTCATCAATTAGGGAAGACATGCTTTCCAATGTATGTATTTGTTGAAACATCGAAATAAGAGTTAGCCTTGTAATATCTGAATATGACAATATGCAACGTTGGACGAAAATGGTAATTATTGAAATAAGATAAATACCCGCTGAAGAGGGGATACCCAAGCCATGGATATAGCATTTCTATTGATTTTCTGTGAAATTGCATCAGTGAAAGCTTCATCCCTACTGAAGTGGTTGTTGTAAATTCTGTGATGCCTTCTAACGACAAATTCTTTCAAACCCAGAGTTTGCATCCACAACTGACTCCTGCGAAAGAAAATATACATTTTCTCAAATGATCTTGGGTTTAAATAAACAATTTTTCTTACCTTTCAGGGTTGCATGGAAAACAAAATAATTTCTTCTGAGTCAGAAGCCCCACATAATAAACACTTTCTATCAGCCATAATAAAAATTCAAATCTAAATTAAATAACTCACTCTCAAAATTCTTCTGCACGAGGCGTTTTCTAAGGAAATTCAAAAATAAGTCTTGCAGATCAGATGATCATGCGCCATTACCAAAGAGTAACTCCACCAGATTACAGAGATCTCTCTGTAATCTGTGAACAAAGAGTAACTTTCTGGTGAAGGAGATGTTTAAAAGGATCATTGAACTCTATGGAACATAGAGTTCAATGAAAAGGATAGACAGAACATAGAACAAACAGAGATGCAACATCATTCTTAAAGAGTTTACTCTTTGCTCAAACACTGTTCGAGAATCCGTGAAGTTGACCGTCTCGGTCAAGGGCATCGAGATAGAATAGAGATATTATGCTATCTCGATGGTCAAGGGACTTCCCCTTCCTTCGTTCTCACCACAGATTACAGAGCTGCTCACAGACAGACAGTGATTCTACATCATTGAACTTTAAAAGAACTTTTCTGTTCAATGGCCTACATAGACATATCTATGTAGACCATTGAACTCTATATCTATCACTTTCTCTATCATAATAGATAGACAGTAGAGAAAAGGAGAATCAGAGAATTTGGGGAGAACTTTTGGTACATGAAAACACAGCCTTCTAAAGACGGCTGTGATTAAAAGAGCAGGAGGTCTCAGGTTCAGATTTTCCACAAGATCGAGAAGATTTTTTTTTCAATAACGAACAAATTCATTTTGAGTCAATTCATGTAACAATGTTTGTTTCTACTTTCTTCTGAAAAAATGTACCGTAGTAGTAAAATTAAAAGATCAAACTAACTTACCTTAAGTGAAGTTTGATCTTAAGCGTCTCGTCCGTCCATTGAACTCTATGGGAGTTCAATGCGTCCGTCATATAAATGTAGTCGCGAATCCAATTACCGTTGAGGGCGCTGCGAACAGAGATATATATATCTCTGGCTGCGAACTGTAAACAAACTTATATACACTTTGGTTTCTTCTGGTTAGTAAGTGACGTAAATGACGAATTCCTGAC
Source organism: Coccinella septempunctata (assembly GCF_907165205.1). Taxonomy (NCBI): domain Eukaryota; kingdom Metazoa; phylum Arthropoda; class Insecta; order Coleoptera; family Coccinellidae; genus Coccinella; species Coccinella septempunctata. Next base: position 1,678,625 of record NC_058190.1, on the reverse strand, counting down.
AATTCAGTTCAATATCTGTCACCAGAGTAACCGCTCTGGTAACTTTCGGGTACCAAATGTGTATATACGGACCATACGCCAAGGAGATATCTCCTTGGGATATAAAGGGATAAGGGAAGTCCCAGTCATAGACAAACCAGAGATATAGAATTCTATATCTCTGAGACAAACTCACAGTCCATATCTCTATGTCATTGAAGTATGATATGACCATAGACAACCTTACCATACGACCATAGACCTAATAAATTATTAGGTCTATGCAGAGATATCTCTGGGTCTATGCCATCATAGAGTCTCTTGTCTTTGTATGCCATTGAACTCTATGGAACCATAGAGTTCAATGGTCTATGCATACGACTGACATTCAACTGACGTGCGCTTTGAAGAAAATAAAAAATAAACATAGACTTGATAATTACAAAGAGGAATCTTTGATAATTACGCGAATATATTTTTTCGAAAATAATGGATATGGGAGAATATTGTTATAATGAGAAAGAAGAGGTACATATTTCCAACGATGGGTGAGTAGTTATATTTAGAATGTTTGCAGTACCTTTCGTTTCTTCTCTTTTCGTCTATCAGTTCATTCAACTCAAAATATGGGATCTTTCAGTGTAATGGTAGAGGAAAAATCAGTAGTTCTAGATCAAATCTCAGAAGAAAAAGGAGCTAATGGAAGAAGAGAATATGAGGAGGATATAGGGTTCATAGATGGCTTTGAACAGTTTATACATAAAAAAGAAGTTTTTGAAAGAGATGAATTAATAATAAAAAATGAAGAAAGTAATTCAGATTGCTTAGTTACTGAAGTCGGTGCAAGTCAATTATTATCTGCCTCTTTTACAGAAGAATTGCCTCTTTCATTGGAAACACCGATAAATCACTTAAAAAGTGATAAAAGTCACAGGGATGATTATCGTGTAGGTAAAGAAAATTATCTTGAAAAATATATGGTAGATGGTTACGCTTTCAGTCAGAAAGAATACAATGAAGGACTTCTGCCTAGACAAAAACTTGATCATATAGAATCTGTTCACTTGAATACTGAGCATTATCAGTGTGTCTATTGTGATTATTCCTCAAATAGAAAAGGTAACCTTCAACATCATGTGGACTATTTCCATATCAGGAAACACAAGTGTCAAGTGTGTGGTTATGCTTCGAATATGAAAAGTAGAGTAAATATGCACATAAAATCTGTTCATTTGAAATTAAAAGATCACAAGTGTCACTTATGTGAATATGCTGCAACTAAGAAGAAAGATCTTGATGTACACATAAATTTTGTTCATTTGGAAAGTAAGGAACACAAGTGCGAGCTATGTGAATATGTCGCAAGTAGAAAAGATCACCTACAAAAGCATGTCAATGCAGTCCATTTAAATATCAAGAAACACAAGTGTCACTTATGCGAATATGCTGCGAATGAAGAAAGAATCCTCAAAGATCACATATCAGCCGTTCACTTCAAAATCAGAGAACAGAAATGTGACTTATGTGAGTATGCAGCTAGTCGGAAAAGTCAACTTAATTTGCACATGAAATCTGTTCATTTGAAAATTAATGAGCACAAGTGCCAACTATGCGATTATGCTGTGAGTCAGAAAATTAGACTTGATATGCACATGAAATCAGTCCATTTGAAAATTAAGGATGAAAAGTGTAATTTTTGTGAGTATGTTACATGTAGAAAACATGACTTGCGGAAGCATGTAAACTTAGTTCATCTAAATATCAAGAAACACAAGTGTCACTTATGCGAATATGCAGCCAGCGAGAAAAAAAGCCTTGAAGAACACATAACAGCCCTTCATTTGAAAATTAAGGATCACAAATGTCACTTATGTGAGTATGCTGCTAGTCGGAAAAGTCAACTTGATAAGCACGTAAAATCAGTTCATTTGAAAATCAAAGATCACAAGTGCCACCTATGTGATTATGCTGCGAGTCAAAAAATTAAAGTTAAGATGCACATAAATTCAGTTCATTTAAAGATTAAAGATCATAAGTGTCATCTATGTGATTATGTTACATGTAGAAAATTTGACCTGCAGAAGCATATTGACTCTGTACATTTGAATATCAAAAAACACAATTAACATCCATCGTTATAAATAAAAAAAAAATTGATATCCTGTAGATTCTGTAAAATATATGTGTAGAAGTTTTGGATTATTTATTCTATTTTTTAATGAATAACAACATTTATATAATGATGATATTCAAACTCCTATTGAAAACTTACAATACCAAAAAAATTGCATTCAAATATTGAATTGAATAGTATTGGGGGCCGTCTAGTGTGATAGGGTCAAAGAATGAGATGATTTCCCTAGGTTTCTGTAACATTTGGATTGGGAACAAGAAGTTTTTCTGGGCATGGGTGTCGCATTTATTTTTTTTCCAGAATAACGATATCTAATGAAGAATGATATATTTACCTAGAAAACATATAAAATAACAACAATTATTTCATGATAAGTTTCAATAAATCGCTAATAACGAATTTAAAAAATGAACACAGTAACTAGAAATATCAAATACGGAACAGAAAACAATGGAGTATAATAAATTACCATTATCAAATAAAAAAACTTTAATTTAATTTGGCGTTGATGGCAGTAAGTATTTCACCATAAATATTCATCAGTATACAGGGTGTCCCACGGTGTGGCTTATTAGACGTTTACTGAGAAAGGATCATTGGATTGTTCTGAACATTTGGGTAGTACAGTTAACGCTTCTGATACATCTGACTGAAATATTTTCAATGTTTCCACGTTGCCGCTTATATGAAAAAATACTACAAACTTCATTATTTCGAATAGGGCACCCTATTCATTGTAACTTGTTGCGATTCCCCATCTGAGTATTTACCTCGTTCTATCTTATCTCAGTGAGCTATTTTAAAAATTTCAGCTTCCTGAAATATCAAATGCTTTTTCGGCTCCTGCCTACTTCATTGGATACATATTTTCAACAAATTTTTGTGGACAATCGTTAATAGGGCTGTGGTCTTTGCTTTCGGTTACCAAATGTGTATATACGGACCATACGCTAGATAGATAGATTTTTTATTTGATCAAAGCCAGAGATATATATATATATATAGATATTCTATATCTCTGATCAAAGCATGGAACTCTAAAAGAAAGAAATTAGAGTTCAATGGAACTACCATACAGGTGTAGATCGTGTCAAAATTGAATATAATTAAATGACATATGACAATATATGGGGATGGGGGAAGTACCAGATAAAAATACTCAGATGGGGATTCAGAATCGAAAAAAAGTAAAATAAATAACGAACTTTGTTTTAGTTTTTCGTATAAACGGCAACCCCGCATTCAAAATTCCAAAAAAAGCACTATACGGACCACGGACGACAACAGTAGTCAGTGCTGGGGATATTGCTAAGGAAAATTTGGGGAAAACAAAGTGCCGAGAGTTTCAGTCATTATCTAAACGTGGTTCTTTTTTTCTTCTACCCTAAATACTTTGCACTATGGAGAGTAGTGAGAAGACTTACTAAAAATGTTTCTCCAAAAACGGGGAAACTAGGAGTCGCTGCGATCGCTAGGTTGATCGATAAGGGGTGGGGATTTAAGCGTCAATTTGAAACATTCAATGATTTGAAATCATTGAACTCTAAAAGAACTTCTTTTGCAGTTCAATGTTTAAAATGGACAGCCTTCATTTTATTTTAGGTTATGTGTCAGCGTAGTTTTTCTGATGATTTTTCAAATACGTTTCATCAAATCTATAATGAATATGAAATTGTCATCCCTCATGAGGAGTGGACTCTTCTGAATAAGAATATCTAATTAACTCTATAACAAGGAGATATATCTCCTTGCTCTATAATCTTTGCCCAGCAAACTCTGTAATCTGTGTTGCCCAGAGACAACCTTCTCTTGGTTCAATATCAGTCACCAGAGTAACCGCTCTGGTAACTTTCGGTTACCAAATGTGTATATACGGACCATACGCAAAATAATCTCTGCCGTTTTCTTGCGAGAATTTTGTAGAGAATTCTCCAGAGAATTCTCGGATGTTGCAAACGGGCTTAAAATACAATTACAATTAGTACGAGTTTTTGCTTTAATGAGAGCATTTGCGGGAATATCTCTATATGCCTCTATTATTTCCAAACATTCAGGACATTATTATTATTAATATTTTTCTTGATTTTTCTCATCAAGTATCCAATCACATAAGGGGTTGCCAGATCTCTGTCAACGTTCAAATTTTTTGTCCCTTCCACTACATAAACAGGAGGTGGCACATGAGTCATCGGTCGCGACGCCATATTTTATTTCTGTACGAAATGTGTCAAGGGCGTCACAAGTATCATCCTCTTCACAATTAGCACCTGGTGAATGTGGTGACAGAAAATTATTTATAAGGAGGGATTTGAAGGATGCACAATTGGGATTCACATTCCTCACACCATGGCTTCTTATGAGGGAAAATTTTTTTCCAGGGGATCCTGGTTTAAATTGCGAGGAATTAAAGATCTTAATGTTTTACCTTTAAAGGATTTCCAGATATATAAGAAGCCAAGGATCGTGAATTTGAAGTGCTTCAGGGATGGAGCAACTATCTGACTTGAGGATGGGCTGTTTTCAAAGGACATGGATTCCAAGAGTTTCAGGGATTTATTCCAAAAATCAACATGGGGAGATATTTCTGTCACCACACCCAAAGATTATAGAGTAGAAAGATGGGAAACGAGGCGACTAAAGCGATTTGAGCGCCATCTGTGTGTCAAGCGTGTTTTTAAGTCGCTACGACTGGTTAAAATATTAATTTGAGTGCCATTTGCAGAAATATATGAAATTTTTTAAGATTTCAGACGTCAATTTTGATCAGAGCAAAGATTATAGAGTAGAAAGATAGGAAACGCCCTCATATCGCTAGTACTAAAAACCGACTACATTTTGGCCAGTGAAAACACATTTGACAATGAGATGGCGCTGAAAACGTATTATCAATACAGAAAAACTGTTTAATAACAGTTTTCTGTTTTATAATTGAGGGGCGCGAAATTCTAATTCAATTCCTGGTATTGAATTTCAATGTTGACCTTGTTGAGACCAGAAAACAAAGATCCTGAGCGACAAAACAAAAGGATGGTTTTGTTTTGCGACCAGGATGTCTGGACATTGTTTGGAATCGATTGGTTTCAAAGAGAGACAAACGAGATGGTTAACTACCTGCTAAAAGTTAAGCTACATTCACAATCAATTCACGGGCCGAAGTGCACTTCGCCACGGAAGCTCAGCAGATGGCGTTCTCCGTTACCATTCACAATGAAATTCAAGACAAAATTTCTTGCAAGTTGCAAACTATCACTTCGGCAAGGAATTTCGTGCCGGCTATAGATGATGCTGATGCTTATGTTTTGATCAGTTACATTTTTGATTCATTTGAGTATTTGGTTCCAAGATTATTGCGAATGGTAAATTTCGTGCCGAAGTGCACTTCGGCCCGCGAATTGATTGTGAATGCAGCTTTAGTCACATCCTAATTCTCCATCTCTCTCATTTTTTCGGAAAGCATTTGTAGAGGCGCTGCATGCAGTATATCGCAAAAGCGCGGGAAATTTGAACTTACGTATTGCCGATTTTATTCCGGTCGAATTGTTTTATGAGAAACTTTGCATTTTTGACGAACGGAAAATTTCCTATCTGAAAAATATTGCCTTCATTGACAAATTTTCATCAAGGAAAATTTTCAGATATCAAAAATGCAAAGTTTCTCATTTATTCACTAAGGAAATAGGAAATGTGAAACTACATCAGTAAGATTCATAGCTATATTTCAACTTCAAACATAAAAAAAGTCCCATCACAATTTTAGTAAAAAACATTTCAGTAATTAACAGATATAGGTATAGGTATATATACAATAGGTAAATTTTATTTTACAAATGAAATACAAAATGAATGGAACTTAGAGAAAAAAAAATGTGAAATTAATGAATTTGAAATTTTTCAATGTTAAATTATATATATTTTTCTTTTCACTGCCTTTTCTCTTTTCTAACTTCATTAATTTCACAATTTTTCATACCAAACTAGTTTCACACACATTTGTGAGAGCTTTTAAATACATATTGGGATTTTCCCTACATAAGGTTTCAATCTTCCTCAGATTGTTCTCCCTTCTATGAATGATTATTATTAATTGCCCTTTTCGTGGTGTATGTACTGTCCATTATTGAAAGTGCATAAAAATTTCTGAATATTTTCTTCCTTGATACTCGGTGTGGCCAAATCTGGGGTTTTTGAGCTAGGGCTTGGATCATCCAAAGCTGCCACAGTCACTTCAGTCATAATTTCTGAAATAGTTTAAAACTATTTTTCAACAACTAAAAGAAACAAAACTTTTGCAAAATGAGATGAGATGTTATGTGTTATCATATGAAGGGTTTCGTGACAGAAGGGCATATACAAAAAATCACAATTTTCAAATACCTTTTTCAGATTCTACAGATGAATTTCCATATTTACTTCATGTGTCTTAATAGTTCTTGCAGAGGTTTGCCAAGGAATAGGAACTGCGGATCTGTGAAGCTTAAATCTGTTTAGATCCATATATATTATGCATCTGGTGAAAAATGCTTATTGCAGATCTTGAATGAATGCAGAGATTCACCCGTGAATTCCATTCCTAGTATTTCTTGCCACTCCTTAGATCTGAAAGTTTAATAATATTAGCACATTGCAAAAAAGATTCCATTCATAGATCGACCATGCTTATAATGACTATTTTACATATCATTCTATAAGATTTACGGAAGACATTATTAGTTCTTTGGTTTAAGAAACAGAGAAACCTTAGCAATAATTATATATTAACTCACCTTGTAAGATTACGGGGAAAATTATGCAATTTTTGAACATTTGTCTCATCACCACCACAAAGTAAACAAAGCAAGCTTGGCATTTTGCTATCTTGGAAGATTGTCTTCAAATTGTCAAAATAACTCCAGAACTTTGGTTGATAACTAAGTCAACCTCGAAACTTGGAATAAACAGAAAAGAATTGAAAATCATGCGAATTTTTACACATTTAAACATAAACACAACCTCAAAGCTGTCATGTCAAAATTTTCAAATGACGCATGTGACAACTACGAAATGTTTCTTACTGGGGCGACCTCTACAAACGCTTTCCCATAATTAAACGAAGAGAGACTTATGTAAGCCAGTGATTTCTGACTACTTCTAGTTTTGTGGTGAACTTGAAATTTATAGTAGATTCTCTTTTTCTTATTATATCATGCTTTTTTGTATGAAAATTCTTCCTGGTTTCGAGATGAATAGTAGAACGAGATTTTAATTGCTTCAATAATGTTGTAATTATAGCCAATACTGTGCCAAACCTGTTATCAAAACTGGAGTTTTTGAGGAAAATGGAAGGAAAATGGGAACAATATCAAGAAACACGAATGCCAGTTCAGGATTTGCACAAATGAAAGCTTCTTGTAGTTCATGGATAAAACAAGTTAGATACATACCTACCCAGGGAGGTATACAAAATTCCTTATAAACTGCTATGGCAAATAAAACTGGTCTTAGGAATGAAAATCCATAAAAATGAGCAGAGGTCATGTTTGGAACTTTTTTTGAAAATCAAAAAAGTTTCCTTTATTTCTAAAATGTATTTCAATGAAAAAATTATGCTACTACTGTAATTATGATTACAATAATGACCATTCAATTAGAGTTTGGATATTCCCATTATTTTTATGAGTTGTTAAATGAAAATGTCTGTTATCAGGATACCTCATATTTTGAAGTAAAACTTCAGTTGAAAAATTGAAGGAGACAAGCGGAGAACAGAAATTAAAAAACAGCTAGTTGACGTCAGAAAACCGATTTGAGATTACGAGTGAGTCGTCAGTACTTCAAGAAAAAAGTTCCTGCCCTACAAGCAGTTCTCAATTCATTGGAAAGAAAAATTCAAGATGAAAGCTTGGAAAGCCGAGGCAAATACCTAATGAAAAATTTCTTCGAAGACAGCTGCATGCATAAAATACATAAATATGGCAATGGCCTTGAACAGTTAAAAATTATTGAGTTAAAGCTCACAGTTTCGTAAAATAACTCTTTATTATTATGCACTTCAACACCAAAAAGCACTTTTGAGGTGTTATAAAAATTTGAAGGGGGAAGCAGGTTGATGAACTAGGTATTTAAGTTGCTGAAAAACACTGCTCTTTAGTTTATATGCAATATAACTTAATTCAATTTAAAACTGCCCATAAAAAAAATATTGATGCTTCATCTAGGATTGAGGGATTCTTTTATGAGTTACTGTATACAATAAGAAATCATTTCCTATTTCACCAATGATTGGTTCATGTTTGCAGTATTACATTACTGTCTCATTCCGCAAAATCTGTACGGAAGACTTGAGGATTTCTCCAATGAACAAACTCTTTCAGATTCTCATTATACAAATTCCATAAACTTCAGCTGCTTCCACTTCTATTGATTTGAGAATTAACCCTTCTGAAGGGAATTTCTTTCATGAAAGTAATTTTTGATTTTCAGTTTATACTAAGTGAATAAAATTTCAAATAATCTGTATGTAGGTTAGGGTCATACTGGCTATTTGTGTATGGTAACGTTGTATTCAAAATAAATTCTTTTTTACATCAGGTGTTTTGGTATTATTAGTTCTACATCCCTTTGATTAGTTGTCATAAGAAAAATACTCGAAATCTTTGCATTGAAACATATTTCCATTCGATATAAAATTATTGCCAACTACCTGAAATATTCACAGTGTGACTAGTTCTGAATCCGCCTCTGTCCAGTTCCCCCACCCAAGATATCCAAATTCATATTTATGGCAGTATATTGTGAACGCGTTTTTGTATAGATGCTCTATCTCCTGTTTTATTAATCTATGAATAAAATAGTATGAAAACCGCCCAATTTTGTCGCCCTCACTTTGAATGTCGTGCAATAAAAAAGTACTGTTGAGGCTACGGTCTCGACTTCTTTGTAGATATAATTTTGAAGACCATCCAGTACGCCGTCGTCTCTTCTTCTTTAGCAACTCTTACAGAATTATGAAAGAGGCAGTAGCACAACCCAAGTTTTCCATCCTTAGAACATAGAATACATAGAATGATTCCTTTTTTCTAAGTTTCCAGTTCGTAAGCACTGAACTGACACATCCGTTGGAGCGGCTCCGAACACATGCTCATGCTGTTCGTGCGTCGGAAAGAAAAATTGTCCGCATAAACGCTCATTCGGTGCGGCGTGCTCATTCGGCTATTTTGCTCAGATGTGCGCCTTTAAATCAGATGTTTGGGGCAAGGATTTCGGTTTATCTGGTATGGCAGGAGTAACAGTTGGGGACTCCGGAATATGCTTGCCGAGAGAGATTTTATTGTACGGGAGACCGACAGTTGCGGAACGCCCAGGCAGTGATCCATCGATAGGAGTCGGATCATGATATAAGAATACATTTGTGTTCTTATATCATGAGTCGGATGTTTATTCGCGGACCGATGGTAGCAGGCGGTGGCAACTCATTCAGATAATTTTGGACCACGAGTTGCAAGCGTACGCTGTTAGAGCGCTAGTGTCGCTTTCCTTGGCAACACAGAAATACGCAATCGGCAAATCCTTAACCATAAAATTCGAAATGTAAACAAACTTTGACGTTTGTCAGTACTCTTTTCGAGATTATACGGCCTAACAGAGTTTTTCTAGTAAATCAAGATATTTATCGAAATTATCGGAAGTGAATTGACTGATTTAGGTTCGTAAAGAAAGATAAACATTCTTTGGAAATACTTCATTTAAAAGGGATGAATTGTGTAATAAAATCGAGCGATGATATTGGTGATCCATTGTACCTAGACACAAATTCCTATAGGGAACTCTAACGATTTGTCAAAATCAGCTAAGCGTTCGCTGTCGTGGGGCACACAAGCTTTTCCCTCCATTGATTCGCGTGCTGTTTTGGTCGAGTATTGTGTTTTGTGCATGTTTTTCGAAAAAATGTTCTTCGCCACGTTAGATTAGAGTAATTAGACTATAATTTTCTCAGAAATGCCTCTTTACAGTTATAATAAAAAGCTTTATGTGCCCCACGGTAACGAACAAGCAGCTGATTTTGACAAATCGTTAGAGTACCCTATTAGATTAAGATTCTTTCTTGAAGTAAACCTGGGTTATAATGTTGAGGTAGCATATAGTAACTTTGTGAAGGAGGTAGAAGCTAAACATCTTGATAAGTAAAGCGTTTAAGTGGAAGTTTTAAAGTTTCTATTTAAAATATTTCAATTCCATGTTATGATATAGGTATTCCTCATACTGAAATCTCAAGAGACATAAATATGTTTCAGCTCATGGAACAAGTTCTGCAGATGAAAAAAAAGCATTCATTTGGAAGTCTGAAAATTATGAAGTTGTATTTCTAAATCGTCAATTGAAGAAAAATCGTTTTTTCGGAATCAATATTTCTATTCAGAAACCCAGACAATAATCCCAATATAACTTCTCCAAATAATAATTATAATACTCTGTTGGACAACGTGAGATAAGAGAAAACATAAGAAACAAAACTTGTTTTGACTTGCAATATGTACTAGCATTAGCCATTTTTTCACCCCTGCAAAATAACTCGAGGTGCTGTTTCAAATTACGGGCACGCATTGAAGGATGGCCGAATTAGAGAAATAATGAAAAATTCGAGAGAAATTTTAAGTTGAATAGGGAGAATAAAAGAAGAAAAACCTTCCTGTTCCTAATTTCATTACTTTTTCTGAGCACCATCAGGAAAAGAAATACAAGAAATCATAAAAGTTTATTTTCATCCTTTATTTTCCTATAAAACTCAAAATTTTTCTCAAATTTTTCATTATTTCTCTGATTCGGCGCTCTTTCAATGCGTCCTCGTCGATTTGAATCTCTCGCCTCCTGCTAGTAAGGTCCGGACGGGAGGAAGCGGAAGCCGCACGGGCAAAAAGAACGTAGTTCCACAGTACGCTGTTTCAGCGCTAGTGTCGCAGACAAAAAACACGGTCAAGAAGATTAGCACGGGAGTTACCATTCTCTTGATGTTTATGTTCTGTGGATGGTAGTGTTTTGAATGTTTGTTGACATTTTTTCCATAGAGTTCAACATTGAACTAAAGTTGAACTTTAGTTCAATGGAGTTCAATGATGTAAGCTAATACAAGAAAGAGAGAGATGCACGAATTCCTTAAAATGGGACAGATTTCAATGCCAAGTTAACCGTCTCGTTTGTCAATTAGGCCAGAGATAAACGAGATGGTTAACTACCTGCTAAAAGTTAGTCACATCCTAATTCTCCATCTCTCTCATTTTTTCGGGAAGCATTTGTAGAGGCGCTGCAAGCAGTATCGCGCAAAACCGCGGGAAATTTGAACTGACGCATTGCCGATTTTATTCCGTTCGAAAAGCCAGCATTGTTTTATGAGAAACTTTGCATTTTTGACGAACGGAAAATTTCCTCTCTGATTAATGTTGTCTTCATTGACAAATTTTCATCAAGGAAAATTTTCAGATATCAAAAATGCAAAGTTTCTCATTTATTCAGGAAGGAAATAGGAAATGTAAAACTACATCTATTTGATTCATACGTATATTTCAGCTTAAAACATAAAAAAATCATAGCACAATTTAAGTAAGCAACAAATCAATAATTGATAGATGAATATGTAGAAGGTATATATACAGTTAAATTTCATTTTTATATTTATATACAGTTAAATATCATTTTTTCATTTATATACAATTAAATTTCATTTTGAAACAGATTCCTCGTTCAACACTTGGTGAAACATAATTTCAATATTCATAAAGGAAGAAAAGAAACGTTTATTTTACAAATGTATACGAGGTAGATCGAAAAATATGTGAAAATGATGAATTTGAATATATATAGGTAAATTTCATTTTACAAATAAATGGAACGTAGAAGGGAAAAAAATTGTGAAATTAATGAATTAGAAATTTTTTAATGCTGAAAAATATTCATTTTCCTCTTGATTGATCTTTTTTCTTTTCTAATTTCATTTTTTTCACAATTTTTTCGCTTACACCACCAGGGAATTCCTATTCTGCATAATGATTTTAAAATAATTTTTTTTGAGTCGACCAAGTGATCAGGGCATCCGAGGTGTCCAAAGTCAAGAATTTTGGCCAGATGATTTTCGGATTTTACCATAATTAGTGGATGTGAGGCAAACTGATTCAGAAATTCCTCTAATTCATTTATACCACGTCCAATAAATTTGGTAAAATCCTCACTTGGATATATCAACTTAGATTTATCATCTGACCACTCTTTAAATGAAATAAATGTGTTATGGTAATCCAAGTTAGTAGAAACTAACTTGGACTCACACAGAACACATTTAATTTTTTTCCGAAGTCCCTTGATGATGTAGCCTGCAACATAAGCTACAGAAAACGTGTTATGATTTGCAGAAGAAACTTCATCTGCTATATGTGATGATACATAATCAGTATCAACCGATTCTTGTACCACAGAAGCAGATGATGTTCCTTCCCCAGGATCATTTTCCTTCACGTTCACATTTATAAACGCTTTTAAATTAGAAATGAGGGCAAAATCATCATCTTCACAATTTTTTGCTATAAAGGCCTGATTGGTCAGACCGTTCAAAATTTGCGACTTGAGGCTGCCAATAAATTGTGGTACAGTGGGATTGTCCCCACATCCACAGCCATACCTAATAGCACCAAACAAATTTTCCAATGGGTCCTGATTTAATTGTCTTGGTGCTAATGAAGTGAACCCTTTTTTTTAAAGTCAGCCAGATCTGCCTTATGGCTTGAAGGGATATCTGCCATCCTATTTGTGAAGGAGGTTTGGTTTCCTTCAAGAAGCCATTTTTAGAAATTCTTTTATACTTCCAGTTCTCCACTTTTTCTATTGCCTGTTGCCAATAGTGCAAATGTGGAGAACCTTCAGTTACACAGCTCCTCTCAGTTTATCTCTGCCCTGGATATTACACACCAAGATAATAAATAATCAATAAGTAATCAATCTGTAATCTTTGGTCATGATATAAGAACACTTATTCTTATATCATGATCTTTGGTCATAAAGTGAGTCAAGTGTGGGTGTGTTCTGTGTCTTTGGTTTAGACGTTGTTCCTTTGTTTGTTTAATAAAAACAGTATCATTCAAATGCTAGATCAATCTGGGCAAAAGGATTATAAAAGGAAAGGTAAACAACCTCCACCTGTTCCTAATGAAAGGCAAAAATTCGATCAGGACATTAGCTCTCAATTTGCTGAAAAAACATTAAATCAGCAAAATTATGAAGTATGGCTGACGCAGGAAGATGTTGCTAATATTGCAAGGATTATTGGGTGGTACGGAGAAAATAGTAACAAGGGCGGATTTAGGGGGGGGGCACGGGGGCACGTGCCCCCCCCAGACGAACGGATCTTTCTATACATACTTGAACTCTTAAAAATAAAAGTGAAGTTCATTTCTCACAGTAACTGTTGATTTTTTTGCTCGTCTGCCCGTTGTGCCCCCCCCAGAAAAAAATCCTGGATCCGCCCTTGAATAGTAATGTACTGTTTGAAGTGATTGGATCAGTAGGACAATTAGATGTTGAGTTAAAACGACATACAGAAATAATAAAAGCATCTAGTAAACAATCACTGATATTTATTATCAATTTGAATAGTAATCATTGGGTAACACTGGTTATTATTAATCAAAATCAGCAATTTTCTGCTTACTACATTAACTCTTTTGGTGATGAAATAACAAGTGATATTTATGATAAATTAAACTCAGCAATGCCAGGAATTCAGATCAGTAATCCCAAATTTAAGCAGCAAGAAGATGGATATAATTGTGGAATATTTGCTTTACAGAATGCGAGAATAATTAATGATGAAATTAAGTCTGGCAAGACTAACTTAGAAATTGAACAGGCATTGAAAGATTATAAACTAACTTCAGATGATTTAAACAATATGAGAAAATAATTTGCGGAGAAATTACGACAGCAAAAAGCTAAGCTTGATTATGAAGGAAGTACGCTAAATGATAGTAGTGCTAAAAAATCAACGGAAATACAAGAACCTAAAGCAGTGAAGGGGCCAAATAATGATCAAGAAGTACGAAATTCTAAATCTGGATTGGTGCGTACCTTACATGGAAATATTTATCAGCTAAAGTTATTAATGCTGTTTGTGAAAAGAGGATTAGATAGAGGGTATCTTTTTGAATTAGCAACAGAAATGGATGCAGCTGAAGAGTTTGATGATTTGGTTTTTCAATATAAAAAGAATAACGCAGATGGAACGGAAGAAAAGGTAGGGATATTTTTGCAGGCTAAGCATAAACAAGATGAGGATAAAAAGATCTCTGTTAATGATTTACTTACAGAAACAGAAGGAGACTTTAGTCTACAAAAATACTTTATTTCTTATCGTAAAATCCAACAAAATCAGGAGTTTAAGAATAGTAATTTACAATATAAAGATTTTATTATCTGTACGAATATTGGTTTTAAATTTGGTGATAAAAGAAGCAATCTGAAGCTAAGTGAAGATATTTTTGATCACAAGACGGATGAAAATGAAATCTTAAACACTAAGCTTTTTCTATTTAAGGATGAATTCACCGGAAGGGAGGAGATATTTTCAGTATTAAGAAACGCTCCTGATTTACCTAATCTAGCAAAGGGACTTGCTGAATGTGTATTAGATGGTAAGTCTATAAACGATCATAATTCCAAAAATGATCGAGTAGGTAATCTTTTCAAATCATATCAAAGTGCGTTGATAGACGAAGTTATTGATAAAGAAAGTTACAAACTAAGTGTTGATTTCGTGGAAGGACAGCAACTGTCTTCAAGGGCTAAAAATCTTCGAGCCGCTTTTAAAAAAGTATTTGATGATCGGAGAAAGTCTTTTAATTTAGATGATAAACCTCTTATAACAAATCCAAAAAGGTTTGCTCAGGAAATTGCTGAACTAATAAAAAGTCAACCTAATAAGGTCATTAAAATTGAGCAAAGACAGTGGCATGATATAAAGAATAATTTTCAAAAGTTAGCTGGTTATGTATTAATAAAAAAAGATAACAAGATCAAGTTCAGCACAGCATTTTTATATGATCATAAATTGCCAGGTGATTTAAATCGTTTTAGAGAAGAGTTAAAAATTGAGTTTCCGAGGCTTAACCTTGGTCAATGCGAGTTTGAAACTTATAAAGACTTCAAAACTTGTGAGGAAATATATGTAGATAAGGATAAATTTTGGGAAAAAATAGAGGAAAAAGAATTGACGTTGTTTAAGGATTTTGGAAAGCGAGATATCAATCTCCGATCTACAGAAAAATTTGTAGAAAAATTTATTTCTTTGCTAGAAGAAAGTAAAAATCTAGTTGTAAAAATAGAAGGAGCAGACCCAATTATTAACAAAAATATCCGTAAACTAGCCCAACATGTATTGATTGAAAACGAAGACGAGATTCGATTTAGCTCAGAATTTTTGAGCGATACTCAACTACCAGGTAATTTAAATGATTTTAGATCTCAATTAAAAGCTAAACTTAAGGAGCTCGATTTTGATTTGAACATACTTAAAGAGTATAAATTTTATATCAGCAATTTTCCTAAATTTAACTTGCCAAACGATAGTATCGAAGAAATAGAAGAAAATATAAAAGATTTTTTAAAAAAATTAAGGTTTGCAGTCAATCAGCCAAATGAAGGTAAGCTTGGTGAAATGATTAAAGACGAGTTGGGTAAAGAATTTAACAAAATTGATATAAAAAATGTTTATGGTAGGTTCTTGGAGAAAATGCTGGATTGGATGAAAGCCAAAAAAGGAAAATTTTTCTCACATGAGGAAGGAAAGACTTTTTTTGAAGGAATAAGGGAAGATATTTTAGGGACAATTTGGTTTAATATGAAAGATCCAGTAACGTTATTCACTGGAAGAAAAAGAGAGTTAAGTGATTTACATAAAGCATTGCAGCGAAACCAAGGTAAAAATAAGGTTACAGTAATATCACAGATGACCTCTATTAGTGGTTTGGGAGGAATAGGTAAAAGTGAATTGGCTAGAAAGTATGCTTATGATCATTGGAATGATTATGATGGCAATGTTATATGGATAAATGCTGAATATAATGATACTCTTAAAGACTCTTTTCTTAATCTAGCTAGAGATGATAAAGTACGTATTCCTATAATGGATAAAGATAGAAAAGAAAAGGAAATAGAAGCTATTGTTAAAGAGATATATGGTTTTTTTGCAAAGAGGAAAAGTTTATTTATTTTTGATAATGCTGAAAAAAATAATGACTTGATTAAATTTTTACCACTTCATGGTTTACCACCTAATGCTAACAAGCCTTACCTTTTAATTACTTCTCGTATTAGAGAGTGGGAAGAAGAAATAGAAGTGATAGACCTAAGTGAATTAAAGTTAGAAGATGCAATAGAATTTGTGAAAACAGGGCTAGGTATATCTGAAGAAGATGAGTCGCAAGACCAAGAGATAAAAAATTTAGTAGAAAAACTACAGCGTTTTCCTTTAGCTATACAACAAGCAATAGCATATATTAAAGACCAGAGATTAATACTAAAATTATTTGGAATTAATGATTATTTGAAAGAATATGAAAAAAAGACAAAAGATTTACTTGACTCGAACGTATTTAGAGGAATCGATAATCACTACGCCACAACAACTTTTACAACTTGGAAAATTACAATTGATAAAATAGCTAGTAATGAACAACATGGAGAATTAGCTTTAAAGATTTTGGATACTATTTCTTACTTTGCACCTGAAAACATTAGTAGAGAAACATTTTTAAGTTTAGCAGAAAGTGAAGAAAAGTTAAAGTTAGCTTCTAGGTTACTTGTGAAGTATTCTATGGTAAATGGTGGGCAAGAGCAAAGTGTATTAAGTATTCATATTTTAGTGCAAGAAGTAATAAGAATAAATTTAAAGGGTGTGGATAGAGACCAAGAGGTTTTAAGAGAAGCACTAGGACTGTGGAGAGATAATATTAAAGAATGTGATTTAGACCATTCTATGTCTGTTTGGTGTTATGCAAGTAGTAACCATGAATTAGTGAATGAATTTTGCAAACTGCCGCGTAAGATTGTCGACAAATTATTTGACGATCGAAAATATAATAAAGCTTTTAAATTTGAGAAAGAGGCGTTGAAATCGTTAAAAATATTAGGAGACGAGCACTTGGAAGTTGCTATAATGAATCGATATTTAGCTAATGCTTATGGCGATAGAGGTAAATATAAGAAAAAAAGGATTCTTGAAGACGAGGTTTTACCTATTCTTAGGAAATGTCACCGCGATGAACATCTTGAAATTGCTAGGACAGTGAAAAACTTGGGTGTCGTTTATGGAGATTTAAAAGATCATGAGAAACAAAAGAAGTATCTGGAGGAGGCTTGCGGGATTTTTGAGAAAAAACTTGGGAAGAACGATATTGAACTTGCTAAAGCAAAAAGAAACTTGGCTAATGCTTATGGCGATTTTGGTAGATATGAGGAAAAAAGGGCGATTCTTGAAGACGAGATTTTACCTATTCTTGAGGAACATCACTCCAATAAACCTGTTGAAATTGCTAGGACACTGAGAAACTTGGGTGTCGTTTATGGAGATTTAGAAGATTATGAGAAACAAAAGAAGTATCTGGAGGAGGCTTGCAAGCTTTTTGAGGAAAATCTTGCGTATGACGATATTGAACTTGCTAAAGCAAAAAGAAACTTGGCTAATGCTTATGGCGATTTTGGTAGATATGAGGAAAAAAGGGCGATTCTTGAAGACGAGATTTTACCTATTCTTGAGGAACATCACTCCAATAAACCTGTTGAAATTGCTAGGACACTGAGAAACTTGGGTGTCGTTTATGGAGATTTAGAAGATTATGAGAAACAAAAGAAGTATCTGGAGGAGGCTTGCAAGCTTTTTGAGGAAAATCTTGCGTATGACGATATTGAACTTGCTAAAGCAAAAAGAAACTTGGCTAATGCTTATGGCGATTTAGGTGGTTATGAGAAAAAAAGGGCGATTCTTGAAGAAGAAGTTCTTCCTTTTCTTAAGAAAAAGTATGGCGATGAAGTTGCTAAAGCAAAAATGAACTTGGCTGATGCTTATGGCGGTTTAGGTGATTATGAGAAAAAAAGGGCGATTCTTGAAGAAAGAGTTCTTCCTTTTCTTAAGAAAAAGTATGGCGATGAAGTTGCTAAAGCAAAAATGAACTTGGCTGATGCTTATGGCGGTTTAGGTGATTATGAGAAAAAAAGGGCGATTCTTGAAGAAAGAGTTCTTCCTTTTCTTAAGAAAAAGTATGGCGATGAAGTTGCTAAAGCAAAAATGAACTTGGCTGATGCTTATGGCGGTTTAGGTGATTATGAGAAAAAAAGGGCGATTCTTGAAGAAAGAGTTCTTCCTTTTCTTAAGAAAAAGTATGGCGATGAAGTTGCTAAAGCAAAAATGAACTTGGCTGATGCTTATGGCGGTTTAGGTGATTATGAGAAAAAAAGGGCGATTCTTGAAGAAAAAGTTCTTCCTTTTCTTAAGAAAAAGTATGGCGATGAAGTTGCTAAAGCAAAAATGAACTTGGCTAATGCTTATGGCGGTTTAGGTGATTATGAGAAAAAAAGGGCGATTCTTGAAGAAGAAGTTCTTCCTATTTTTAAGAAATGTTATCGCGATGATCACGTTCAAGTTGCTGAAGCAAAAAGAAACTTGGCTAATGCTTATGGCGGTTTAGGTGATTATGAGAAAAAAAGGGCGATTCTTGAAGAAGAAGTTCTTCCTTTTCTTAAGAAAAAGTATGGCGATGAAGTTGCTAAAGCAAAAATGAACTTGGCTGATGCTTATGGCGGTTTAGGTGATTATGAGAAAAAAAGGGCGATTCTTGAAGAAAAAGTTCTTCCTTTTCTTAAGAAAAAGTATGGCGATGAAGTTGCTAAAGCAAAAATGAACTTGGCTAATGCTTATGGCGGTTTAGGTGATTATGAGAAAAAAAGGGCGATTCTTGAAGAAGAAGTTCTTCCTATTTTTAAGAAATGTTATCGCGATGATCACGTTCAAGTTGCTAAAGCAAAAAGAAACTTGGCTAATGCTTATGGCGGTTTAGGTGATTATGAGAAAAAAAGGGCGATTCTTGAAGAAGAAGTTCTTCCTTTTCTTAAGAAAAAGTATGGCGATGAAGTTGCTAAAGCAAAAATGAACTTGGCTGATGCTTATGGCGGTTTAGGTGATTATGAGAAAAAAAGGGCGATTCTTGAAGAAGAAGTTCTTCCTATTTTTAAGAAATGTTATCGCGATGATCACGTTCAAGTTGCTGAAGCAAAAAGAAACTTGGCTAATGCTTATGGCGGTTTAGGTGATTATGAGAAAAAAAGGGCGATTCTTGAACACGAGGTTTCACCTATTCTTAAGAAAAAGTCTGAATTTGATAATTCGAAGTTGAAATCGAAGTTGAAATCGAAGTCGCAAAAAAATCTTAGTAAAGCCTATGAAAAATTAGGATATCCTCTTCATGCAGCTGTTATTTGTGGTAATAAGGATAAAGTAGAAGAAGAACTTAAGAAACATGATGTTAATCGTCAAACAGATGATTTGGTCACACCATTACACCTAGCTGTTCGAGATGGTCATTTAGATATTGTAAAACTACTAGTAGAGAAACAAGCAGATCCTGATATTGAAGATAAAAATGGAGAAACTCCTTCAGGGCTAGCTAACAAGCAGTTGAATCAAAATACACAAATTTATCAAGAAATTATAGATATTTTTAAGTCAAAATCTATTAATCAATAACAAGAGAATCCTCCTGTAAATCGAGGAAGTAAAGTTTTATCCGAATGTAATAAATAGGAATATTGACGTATTGGGTGAGGAAATTCCCTCTCGGGCTCTCAGCGTCTAAGATAATTGAAAATAAAGGTTTTAATGGCGAGCGTATGAATTATATTTTTCCACTGGGAAGATGAGTGTTGAGGAAGTAGAGAATTCGTTTCGAAGTTTTGGACGGAATAATTTTTTTTATTTGTGGTAATAAAAATCGGTTGATCGTTGACGACGGAAAAGTGCGGGAAGTGCGGTTGAGTGTGAAGAATTCGACGTCCTGTTCACCAGCAGCCCCATAAGGCGAACGACGGTCGCAGAAAAAGGTAGAAAGTTCCAATTTTTGTTTGTCCAGAGTCCTGAAAGCTCCTCTAAAATTCATTTAATTTTTGATCATATTTTTATTGTTGTTGTGCGCTTGAGAAAATAGAATTTTATTCCAAGATTTTGTTGACGAAACATTAATGTTTATTGCTTTGCGCTCTTTGAATTTTTTTTAAAGAATTGAAGATTTTAGTTGGTCCTCATCGACCAAGGACGTGTTTGTAGACAAGTACTAATTAATTTTAAACTGTAATGATAGTTTTTGTCTGAAATAAATGAAATTCGAATCCTGCTCTGGGTGGTACTTTTTTCAGAATTCAATTCCTGTCTGTCATGCCGCTAAAACTTTCAATTTCTAATTAATTTTATTCCAATAGAGTATTTGTTAATTTTCATATGAGTTTCCTTTAAACTTTCTCCCTAGAAAAATTATAGAAATATCCATCAAAGACCTGTCCTTCGCGCGACGGGCCGAATCCTTTAAGAGGACCTTCAATTTTGTGTGTGTAACATCCAAAAAATAATCACCCCTTGTTCAGTGGAAAGCCGCTCTTCCATTGACTCCAGATAAGGGGTGCTTTATTTCACTGGTGACAGCGGTGGGATGATGTTAGTTGATTTTTCTGGGGTAGAATACTAAAATCTTTTATTTGAGAAGTTTGATTTCCAAAGCTTTTGGTTATTTTTGGAGCGAGTTTATCCAAATCTAATAATTTGATAGGCGTCATTGTAGAAGTGAAAAGCATTGGGAGAATTGTGTTTTAAAAATTTTTTGTGGTCCATTGAGGGTTTTTGAGAGAATATACATATGATGTTTTGATTATATCAAGGAATTTGAGGGCTTTCGGATGAAGGAACTGTGAGTTATTTTATTACCAAGAATAATTTCATTTTGTGTCGGTTTATTCATTTTAAGCGTTATTTTATGAAAGGTGAAAAGCAGAGCTGCGAAGAGAAAACATTTTTTTTTACTCTTTAAAATTAGGCTGTGGACAGATTAGAGAAAGTTGTGTAGAGTTGGAAAAGTTATTTCCTCTTCAATGAATTGGATCAGATTGGTAGTAGTTATCAAGTTTTAAATCGGAAGATAGTTGAAAAATTTCATTTGTGAAGAGCATAGGGGTTTGATAATTTGTGAAAGTTTTGATTAATCGATTGATGGAAACCTTAAGAAGACTGATACAGTAGTTGATCAATATTGAAGATTGAAATTTAATTTTTCGAGAGAATTTTATTGTTTTGTGGGTGCATCCTTGGCTGATGGTGAAATATTTATTTTTTTTTCTGTTTGTTGTTTTCAGGATAATTTTTTTTGAAGTGTATATCTTACTGTTTGGTATTGAAAATTTTCAATAAGTAGGAATTTGATGGTTTTGCAGTGAATATTTCGAAAAATTTTTGTTGAGTATCAAGTACGTAGGATTTTGAACGCAAAGTTGAATGTTCGGGTGTTTTGAAAGTCGGAACTGTAGTTTATCGGAAATTTTAGAAGAAACGTCCTCTATTGAGTTTTATTATTTTGCACGCATAGTAATTCATTTTTATGTTTATCGGTGACAAGTAGATGGATCGGTTATTTTAGTAACAAAAAGAGGATTCGAAAATTATTTAGTTTCTTTCAAAAAAAAAAACTTGCTAAATTATCATCAATTTAGTTGATGCGAATATGGAAAATTAAGAATTTTTTTTGTGATGTTTTGTCAGAAGTTGAGCACGAAATTAAGAGTGAAATCCTATCAATTGAATATTTTTATTTTCTTCAATTTGGACGTCAGATTAATTCGGAATTTCGGTCATTTTAATTTAATTGTTTCAAATCAAGTGAACGTCAGGATATTTCGGAATTTTAAGTCAGTTTGATTCAATTTTTTCCAATATATTTGATTTACAGAATAGTTCGGAATTTAGGACAAGTTGCAGGTTTTTTTTCAGGACATTGTTTATTGAATATTATTTTCTGTTGTGATATAATTTTTTTTTTAGGGCGTTATTTATTTTTCGGGATATTAGAGAGCGGTCAGCATTTTTTTTTCCAGGACGTTTCCTTTGAAGGTATTTTTTTGAATAGTGAGATTATTTGGCGTGTATAGTTTGACTTATTCTATCGTGTGTTCGCAGCGTATTTTGATTTCGAAATAGGAAAATTTGATTCACAGTATCTTTGCGGAGTTTAAAGATAGTTTTCTCCGGTAAAGATGCAAATAGATATTTTGATAAATTAGAATTAGAGTCGTTGTTTCCAAAGACAGGACAAGGATGTGCCCTCGTTTTGTACCAGATTCAGCACTGTAGGGGCTAATTTGTTGAGCGAGGATCTGGAATACGAAAGAAGAACAAGGATTTAATTTTAAATCAATTCAAAATTGGTCTCAGGAAGGATGTGTGATGAAAGAAACCGGAATTTTATTGTTGAAGGAAAAAGATTTGGATTTGGAAAAGGGGGAGGAATCAGTGCGGTTGCAGGAAACAAATAACAGGATGTTGCAGGGGAGACAAGCAAATATGAGGATATCAACTGTTGGTTGAACCGGTGTGAATACAGCGGCCAAAGATAGCAGACCTCCGGAAATACCCGAACGCTGACGCCAGTGGCGTACAGACTGATTCAGTTTGCATCATAAGAATTCGATGTATAATGGGAGACATAGTTTAATTATCAGTACATTGAAGACTTCAAATCTTCAATCGTTGTTTTTTCAGATTGAATCGGATAGGTACATTGAAATCTCTACCCTCCAATTCCAATATCCTATTTCATATGAAAACGTGAATCCCGCATCATGAAAATTATACTTAATATTCCTTAGAGCGAAAGCATCAAATATTAATTAAAAAAATTAACTTCGGATGGGGCTCTGGGGTTGAACTTTCAACCCTTAGGATTAAAAATTCATATTTCATAGGAAAACGTGAATCCTGCATCATAAAAATTATACTTAATATTCCTTAGAGCGAAAGCATCAAATATTAATTAAAAAAATTGACTTCGGATGGGGCTCTGGGGTTGAACTTTCAACCCTTAGGATTAAAAATTCATATTTCATAGGAAAACGTGAATCCTGCATCATGAAAATTATTCTTAATATTCCTTAGAGCGAAAGCATCAAATATCAATTAAAAAAATTAACTTCGGATGGGGCTCTGGGGTTGAACTTTCAACCCTTAGGATTAAAAATTCTTATTTCATAGGAAAACGTGAATCCTGCATCATGAAAATTATACTTAATATTCCTTAGAGCGAAAGCATCAAATATTAATTAAAAAAATTAACTTCGGATGGGGCTCTGGGGTTGAACTTTCAACCCTTAGGATTAAAAATTCTTATTTCATAGGAAAACGTGAATCCTGCATCATGAAAATTATACTTAATATTCCTTAGAGCGAAAGCATCAAATATTAATTAAAAAAATTAACTTCGGATGGGGCTCTGGGGTTGAACTTTCAACCCTTAGGATTAAAAATTCTTATTTCATAGGAAAACGTGAATCCTGCATCATGAAAATTATACTTAATATTCCTTAGAGCGAAAGCATCAAATATTAATTAAAAAAATTAACTTCGGATGGGGCTCTGGGGTTGAACTTTCAACCCTTAGGATTAAAAATTCTTATTTCATAGGAAAACGTGAATCCTGCATCATGAAAATTATTCTTAATATTCCTTAGAGCGAAAGCATCAAATATTAATTAAAAAAATTAACTTCGGATGGGGCTCTGGGGTTGAACTTTCAACCCTTAGGATTAAAAATTCTTATTTCATAGGAAAACGTGAATCCTGCATCATGAAAATTATACTTAATATTCCTTAGAGCGAAAGCATCAAATATTAATTAAAAAAATTAACTTCGGATGGGGCTCTGGGGTTGAACTTTCAACCCTTAGGATTAAAAATTCTTATTTCATAGGAAAACGTGAATCCTGCATCATGAAAATTATACTTAATATTCCTTAGAGCGAAAGCATCAAATATTAATTAAAAAAATTAACTTCGGATGGGGCTCTGGGGTTGAACTTTCAACCCTTAGGATTAAAAATTCATATTTCATAGGAAAACGTGAATCCTGCATCATGAAAATTATTCTTAATATTCCTTAGAGCGAAAGCATCAAATATTAATTAAAAAAATTAACTTCGGATGGGGCTCTGGGGTTGAACTTTCAACCCTTAGGATTAAAAATTCATATTTCATAGGAAAACGTGAATCCTGCATCATGAAAATTATACTTAATATTCCTTAGAGCGAAAGCATCGAATATTAATTAAAAAAATTGACTTCGGATGGGGCTATGGGGTTGAACTTTCAACCCTTAGGATTAAAAATTCATATTTCATAGGAAAACGTGAATCCTGCATCATAAAAATTATACTTAATATTCCTTAGAGCGAAAGCATCAAATATTGATTAAAAAAAGGGCTCTGGGGTTGAACTTTCAACCCTTAACATTGAAAATTAACCGGAACCGCATGAGGAATTCAGAAATAATATGTGTGATTTATGTCGCATCTATTGAAAATTATATTTCATTATTTCAATATAAATATACTCGAGTGAAACCTTTGTCTTGAATATTGAAAAAATTTTGTGTTGTATAACTGAATGAGATATATAAATTTAATAAATTAATTCCGAGAGATAATTTTATCTTCCTCATGTAGGTAATGTAAACAAATTTCTCTTTCTTATACATTAATGTGAGTTTGAGATGAGAAAGTTATTTATTGCTATCAAACCTCTGTTTTCCTTTCGTTTTTTTCCAAATGTAATTTCTTTGAGGTTCGAACTATGTTCTTTGTGAAATTCTTCACTGAATATTGTTTTGCTATTCTTTTAAATGTAAAAGCCTATGATTCAACTCCTCATTAGGAGAATGTATCTTTATCAAGATTGTAAAGAGAAACAAAGGTTCTGTTTGATTTTTATGATGCAGGATTCACGTTTTCATATGAAATAGGATATTGGAATTGGAGGGTAGAGATTTCAATGTACCTATCCGATTCAATCTGAAAAAACAACGATTGAAGATTTCAAGTCTTCAATGTACTGATAATTGAACTATGTCTCCCATTATATATCCGGTAGTTCAGTTTTTTGATCTGTCGAGTTCGATCAGTGAGGGGGGTAGAGATAAGCGTTGGAAATTGTTATCAGGGTGCATTTCAGGGCCGTTTTTTTGACAATTGAATTGTAATTAACTTCAAAAAATGGATTATTTGGGTAGCGACGACAGCGACATGGAATTATTAGAGATGATTGATGAGTTCGATGAAGAAAGTGAATCGGAAGACACCATAATACAAAAAGTTCATAAAGCAAGAGTTGATTACATGATTATTTTGAATGATTACGAGTTCACATGTAAAATTCAACTGAGCTTACTGAGCAAAGGTGCCGTGAGTGAATTATTGGATTTCATTAATCCATATTTGAGGGCGCAATGTGGGAAAATTGAAACCGAAGAGTTGAAGGATTCGGTCAATCTTCTCCAACTCTCCTCTTTCAATTTATTGTTGGTAGCATTAATAGCTCTGCTGGTAATAACCCCATCAGCTGCTACAAATTCTACCAAACGCATGGCCTCTTCTTCAGTAATTGGTTTTGATTTAGGCTGAAAAAATCGTTGCCTTCAGAACTTGAAATGAATGAAAAATGAATATCGATAACAACGGCGCTTTTATCTTTTATTTGAAGCTACTTACGGTTGAGGAATTCATTTTCAAGTATTGCGTAGTTGAGAATCTCGACCAACAATTATTGTGATGTATTTATTGCCGTATGCACCTTTCATTGAACGACGTTTAAGCATAGAATCTATATGGGAAAAAAGACATTAAGGAATTAAGCTCGTTTAATGAAACGGTGCATACGGGTATGTTGTCATACACACACGATTAACCTTTCATCAAATATTTACACTTTCTAGTTTCTAACACACTCCAATAACTCAAACGCTAGAAGTGAATTATTGATGTGAGGTCTTATATTAGTGTTTTGTGGTCTGACCTGAATAGATTCCTATCTATCCTTGCCTTGAGATGGATAACGTCAAACCACAATTGTGAAATGCAAACCATAGATAGATAACTACAAGGATAGGTAGGCAGACAAACTGGAAATAGCGATTCGATTTTGTTTTTAATTTCGTGGGGATATGGGATCACTGTAGGTAGCGCTGTTTAGAATTTGACAGAGCATTGTCAATTGATATTTAAAATTAATTTGAATACCATAGATAACCTACGACTTACGAATATGTTGCATTTATAAGCGATTATTTTATGTGTGAAAATGTATTAGTTTCGATAAAGGGGTGTAGAACATGCATTTATTCAACATGTCGTTCAGTAAGTTCAGTTTTCTGTATGGAGAATCAAGAACTACAGCTAAGAATTCGGTGTTGCTGGAATTTGAGGCAGAACCAAATCAGACGAATGAACATAGGGGACGGATATAGCTAAGTTTTATGGCTATTTCAGCAATATTTCAAGAAAACTGTATTGGAAATACGTAATGTGAATTGTGGGCATGTATTGAGAAACAGAAATACATAAATCTATTCGAGTCTGTTCTTCAAATATTCTTCATGAGTTGATATAGTGAAAATTCCCTTTCCGTCATCTGAATATATTGGATATTTGACCAATCAACTTTGTTTTATTAAAATTATATTGAATAACCCCTCATTAATTCAATCTGTGAAACGGAAATTATCTTGAAGAAGAATAGTGAATACTCCTTCGAACCCTTATTCGATATTGTTGAAATATTGACAGATTTGTTTTTGCAACGAAAATTATTGCAAATATTCCTTAACAGCTGACAAAATGGGCCAGTTCAGATTTTGAATTCGTTGCGATATCAACGCAAAACAGAATAAAACGAGAGAGTATCATTGGACCTTTGGTAGAACAAGAATAGACCGAAGCATATGACATGGTGGCGCCGCCACTAAACTGATCCCATATCCCCGATTTTCTGAAATGTTCTATCTTGGATAGAAAACGGCCGTTGTCATTATATAGAAGTCAGTTTATTTTCATTCGGATTGAAATCATTTAGGTAGCGGTGTTTGCTCTATTTCAAGAATGGAAGTTATGGGAGAAATGTTGTAAAATAGCTGGAGTTGAGTTAAGCTGGACCTAAAGTCATTATGAGGGGATAGATTTCATAGAATTTTCATGTTGGAAGTTAAATTAACGATAAGGGGGTTATTTTGATTTGCTTACTAATGATATTGAGTAATAATGAAGTACATATATCGGAAAGAGATAAATTGTCTGATAGAAATAATAATCCTGGTCGGAAAAGGATTATGAAGAAGCGTTGTGGTCGCCCTTCAAAGTGAGCACAAGGTTATGCATGCCATTTAAGATAAGATTTGAATTTTGTAGATATCTATGATAAGTCTTTTATGATGATTGTTTTTACCATGATTGTATTGCATGCTCATGGAAGTTTGTTGTTGAGAGTCGTTGTTGTATGATTTTTGCATGTGTTTTTTTTTGTTGTTGTTATTTCTTGTAGTTAGTCGAAAGGTTGGTTTGGGTTTTTTTTATCCAAAACAAAGAATCTTTAAAGGCACCCCAGGGCAGGTTCCAAACTAGAAGGGCGATAATCATCAGGGAATGATCTCTGAATGGTGGTTAACCTTAGTTACCAGGTGGCAACGACGATGGTGTACCAAAGTGCGGCTAATAGACCGGAAATGACGACAATTTCATTCGCAATGTTGAGAAACTGTAAGAACTCAAAAAGTTTCGCGCCAATCAACTAGAAAGTTCGGAAATTTTGCGTAAGAACGAAACTGACATTCAACTTAATATATGGACTTGTGCCTACAAGGATACTCTGAACTGATCTAGTGCGGAAAATGGAACGATGCCGGTCCGTATATAAGCCTCGAAATTCATGACCCTGAGATGGTAATTGTTATTATCAGAACGACGATGGTTCAGCTTAGAAGGAAGGTTCTTCGAGAGATGCGAATAAAAGGTATCCAGAAGATATAGGCTGTCCACTACATACTTTGGCGATCAAGAAGGAGTACTGCCGAGAATTAATCCAATACATCACTCAGTAGAGAGTTTTACCAAGGGTTACATTCATTTTTACTCACAGTGATACCATACTGGACTGAGAGAAAATGCCGGTAAACGATGTGTCAAGTAATGTGCCGCGTCAACAAGTTCGAACTGAGCAGAAGAGTGTCTGTCCAAATGATCTTACGAAATGGACGTTAGCACGGGTGGAACAGTGGCGTTTCGTGTGAAGAAACTTTTCCACCTGAGGTAACTTTTGGTTTTTCCACCTGAAGAGTTATTCCATATGATTTCAAGGATGTCTATGGTTGTATGACCTAAAAGACTGCATGCTGGAGGAGTGAAGTGACAGGCGAATGATTTATTTTCCTAGATTTTTATTAATGAACTTTGAATTTTGCTGTTTTGACTTTTAATGTTTTCAGTTAGTAATGATAGGTACCTACTAATCTGTATTTTGATTGATTCTGACTGATTTTGTTTATGTTAGGTAGATTAGGTACTTGCATAGTTGCAAGGGAAATTTTGATTTCTGTTTTTATTTTATTAGAGGGATACTATAGATTTAAATAATGTTTCATGCTCGTGAATTATACTTTTAAGCAAAGATTATAGAGTAGAAAGATAAGAAAACGCCCTCATATCGCTAGTGCTAAACCGACTACATTTTGGCCTGTGAAAACATATTTGACAATGAGATGGCGCTGAAAACGTATTGTCAATACAGAAAAACTGTCTAATAACAGTTTTCTATTTTATAATTGAGGGACGCGAAATTCGAATTATATTCCTTGTATTGAATTTCAATGTTGACCTTGTTGAGACCAGAAAACAAACATCCTGAGCGACAAAACAAAAGAATGGTTTTGTTTTGTGACCAGGATGTTAGTTTTCATCTGAACATTGTTTGGAATCAATTGGTATCAGTGAAATACGCTTTTGGATGTGATAAATTTTTATTTGCAATCTGTAAAAAATTTACAAAAATTTGAAATTATGAACAACGAAAAGAGCTTTGACTAGGACATAAGAAAATGGCTATCTGCTATAGGTACGACGAAGTTGTTTTTTCTGTGAAAACGTTTTGAATTAATGAACTTAGTTGAATTTGTACAATTCATATCAGAAATTTATATAAACCAATATTCAGTTTACCGTCATAGGATACACATTTCCGTTACTTACATATTATTTACAAAATTTTCAGAACCACAATTGAACAAAAATTTACAGAGGTATACAAGACCTGTATTCAAGTCAGTATAATTCCTTCATGCTTTTTTATGATTTCTTCATGGTATGGTCTTTTTAATATACAAATTGATTAATGAATGAACGAAACACTCACAGCAGGTTTCGTAGAACTTTGACTGTCCAAACAATAATTTGACAGTCACCCGATTCCCAAATCGAAATCCATAAAACTTTTGCATTTCTGAATATATTGAAGGCAATTGAGAATCTTTGAATGGACGTATAAAAGTCATAATTTCCCCTAAATGAGCCCTTCATGTAAGGGATGCTTCCTGCATACAACAATTTACGTGGATGAACAGTTCTCAATTGGCTCGCAGTAAAATGTTCACTGCACATGGTGTAGTCAGTAGTGTTTGCAGGCCTCTACGCCCTGAAAATTTTATCCACTTCGTAGCACTGAAAATAAAAA
Organism: Coccinella septempunctata; assembly: GCF_907165205.1. Classification (NCBI taxonomy): domain Eukaryota; kingdom Metazoa; phylum Arthropoda; class Insecta; order Coleoptera; family Coccinellidae; genus Coccinella; species Coccinella septempunctata. The sequence goes on along the minus strand of NC_058190.1, from coordinate 1,648,704 downwards.
TCAATGAATGACAGAGTCACATGTTACCAGTTTTAATACTGACATTCCCATTTTCCTTAGTAAAATTCATCTTATTTTATTCACAGTTGTTCACCATACAATAATTTTCGAACGATATTCTGAGGTTTTCGCCAAAAAAATCAGACAAACACACAGATGGCGCTCACATTACTTTAGTCGCTTCATTTCCTATATTTCTACTCTATAATCTTTGCTTTTATGCTTGGCACGTTTAGTATTGGATATAAGAGCTTTTTGGTCAGGAGATGATGGACGTTGGATGGACACATTATAATAGGGAAAAGTTATGGCATTCGATGCCAAAACTTTTTTTAAGGAGGAAGTATTGTAATAAATAGGAATATTGACGAGATATATGTGCTTCTAGAATATTGGGTAAGGAAATTCCTTCTCGGGCTCTCAGCGTCTAAGATAATTGAAAATAAAGGTAGAAAGTTCCAATTTTTGTTTGTCCAGAGTCCTGAAAGCTCCTCTAAAATTCATTTGATTTTTGATCATATTTTTATTGTTATTGTGCGCTTGTGAAAATAGAATTTTATTCCAAGATTTTGTTGACGAAACATTAATGTTTATTGCTTTGCGCTCTTTGAATTTTTTTTAAAGAATTGAAGATTTTAGTTGGTCCTCATCGACCAAGGACGTGTTTGTAGACAAGTACTAATTAATTTTATTCCAATAGAGTATTTGTTAATTTTCATATGAGTTTCCTTTAAACTTTCTCCCTAGAAAAATCATAGAAATATCTATCAAAGACCTGTCCTTCGCGCGACGGGCCGAATCCTTTAAGAGGACCTTCAATTTTGTGTGTGTTTAACATCTAAAAAATAATCACCCCTTGTTCAGTGGAAAGCCGCTCTTCAATTGAGATAAGGGGTGCTTTATTTCACAAAGAATGCTCATCAAGTACAAGTCATAATAGAAAGAAAAGAGAAGCTAAAGGTGAATGCTTATTTACATAGGAAGATGTGGATAAATTTAATGAGGACAAAGATGAGAAAAGAGACTTCAGTAAGATTGAAATAGACAGCGAAAAGTTTGTTAATTATATTTTTATGACCGCCATGCTCCTGCCAGGGGAAGGAGAATCTCTAAGCCTAGGGTGCCCTGGTTGACTGAACGGCTCAGGGGCACAAATTACAGAGAATCTCTGAAATCTGTGCTCAGGGAGTTGATGAGGAGGCGGGACCGAGCTTTTGCTGCATTCAGGCGGTCTGGTTCAGCGGAGGATTGGAATTAGTATAAGAGAATGAGAAATGGTAGGTACTCTGGCTGACATTTATTTATTTTTAATTTATTTATTTATTTATTTGCTACATAACAAATAAACTTAACGGGATCATCCCCTTTTACATTAGAAAATAACAAATTAAGTAAAACACAATAATAGGCATAAATGGTCGTCAAAAGACGTAGCAAACTAAATTACTGAAGCAGTAGAGTTGAAATAACCCTCAGAAGTAGTAAAGGGGACTTAATTTCAGCAAAAATGTATCGAAAAGTTTTTCTGTAAAATCAATAGTTTTCGAGTTATTTTCGATTGAAACCTAAGATTTTTCACCTGGAAAAGCCACGTTTTCAAACGGATTTTCACGAATAAAACTATGAGGGGGGTGAAACTGATGAACTAAAACCGGCAACAAAACACTCTGTGGTCTGAAATTACCTACCAAGATGTCGGCCTGGCAGATGTAAACAAGTCTAGCCAGAGACAGGTTGTCTCTGAGTCTAGCCGTTGTCATGGATATTTGCATCATTTTGGCAGAGTTGGGTCGGTTAAAGATAACCTATTTCTTTTAGTATGTGCTTGTGTTGTTTTTGGTCAAGATTTACGTCAGTTAGTGCAATAATCTCTAATGAGTTGTGTTATATTTATTTATTCAGTAAGTATTTTACATAGACTAAACCCAAGTTGGGGTTATGTCTATGGTATTTTAGTTGTTTCTGATATTTTAGAACTTGTTTTAATTAGAATATATTTCTTTTCATGAACCATAATCTTGAGGAGCAAAGCCATAGGAAGACTGAAGTAACGATTTTGTGATAAAAAAAAGTGATATGGTTCAGTATGTTCCATTCGAAACCTATTATTTTTCAATGTAAATATGTATATCTTATGTATATAGAGTATATAAAAATTTTGGCCGATGTAACTTTTGAAATTTGACTCTATTCTGTTTGTATTTGTTGTAATCATTGGCTTTGGCTAATTAATTTCATCTTAGTGAAGTCAAGAGTCAAGTTTCGCAATAGTCACTCCTTCTATTTATTATATTTTATGTGCAGTTGTTATTCTTTGAAGCAAATGAAAGTCGAGCTTATACAAAAACTTAGCAGCCAACAATATGAGAAGTAAATTGTAAGAATAAACTAGAGGTGGTTTCAGAATACGTGGAAATAAGCAATACTCAACTGCTAATCAAAACAACCATCGACAAGCCACATCCCATTTTGAAATAACATTCAATTCAATCAGAAGAAATCCACCTAATAAATTTTTTATTTTGTTATACTTGTAATAATTCAACTTAAATGTTTTTATGACTCGGTTTGAAATTGTGAAGATTATTCTTTTTGTTTATCTGAATCTGTTTCATTGGGGTTGGTAGGTTTTTTCGTAACTCTGCCCAAAATATGATAGTCTCGTAATAGACTTACACTTGTCTTCTTGGAATATTTATCATGTTCTTAAAGAATTATTTGATATCTATCCTGAAAAATTCCATTTTAATATCCCATTCTGAAAATTCCTTGGAACCTGAATAATTTTTCTGTATATATTTCAGTCATTATCATTGTTATAGTTCTTTTCTCTATATGATGTGAATGAAATTCAATAAATTCACTACTTTCGATAAATTTTGCAGTTTTACTTATCCCCATAACAAAAACATTCAAATTGAAAACAATATAACCTATACTTCATTCACTTTTATTTTAGCAGTCGGTTGGCCATGGAAATTTGACACATTTCACTCTGTATAGTACGAAAATGTGGGGTTATGAAGCTTGTCAAAACATTTTTGGGTTTTAAATCAACGCTATGTTGCCCGTTCTACGTAAAAGTTTCTGTTATTACGTATTTTATCACAATGTCGAATCTCTGGAGAAAATATGTGACGAACATAATTGAAGTTTATACAAACTGATTGAAGGCATACTTAATCCAGTTATTTGCATGGAAAATACAAGAGATCAGTATAATATTATAATATGCATAAGCTTGAGGAGAGTTAATGTTCGTTATCTTCTTTGGCTTACATCATTTGTAGATTTGAAAAATAATAACTCGAAGATGAAATGCATATGATCCAGTGGTTGGGAATGGGTATCTCCCTAAGGAATTAACAGATAATTACAAGAATGTTAAATTCTTCAACAAAAATCCTCTTGCATCAATGGAAGTAAAAGGAATTGAAGGAAGTTTCAAGTTAAGATGAACTTCACCTTTGAACAAAAATTTCACATGAATAAACAAGTAACAGGGCAACTTGCGCGTATTTGTGGCTATTCATCCTAATACATTGATATAATAATAATAATTATAGGTATTTATTAGTACCTTAAGACATTTACATTGTATAGGACAAGTCGAATGAAAAATAGAAAAATCCATTTCAGGGAACTTATTCTCCGATGACATTTATCGAAAATCGAAAGTAAACTTTTCGCATTAATTCACTCAAACATAAAATTCTCAAATGCCACCACTTTTTTGGGTCTCCCAATAGCAGGAAATTCTTTGTCATCCTCTTCATTCACAATCTTTCTGATTGTGGAAATATCCAGCTGAAATATATGTCGTTTAGATTCAGATGAAACATTATATAAATTCCCTTACATAGAATATGTTCGCTACCGTCTGACGTATTGTGGATTTTAGAATATCAGGGTATGACTATTTGAATCAGCGGACCTGAATTCTAAATAACACTTCCTGAAACCCTGTCTCTTTTTTCAATCACTTTCGGCATTTTCGTAATAAAAATTGATATTAGTTGTGGCAACGGCGTTATGACATTAACGACATTTCATGAGTGCCAACCTAACTTCGTTCTAGTTACAAAAACTTGAGAAAATTATTTCATGGCCAACCGACTGCTAAAATAAATTTGAATGAAGTATAGTAAAATATAACTTCGAATTCAAATTTCCCGCCAATATCTTTCTTCGAACCATAGACTTATAATACTTATTTATAAGTCTATGCTTCGAACCTACCGAAATGGCGGCCAATGAAATGTCATCGTGTTGCACTGGTTTTGAACCACGTTTGCACCATAGATTAAATTAAAATATAGATGGATCACTCTGACAAGTGGCGCCACCTATTGTTATGGGACACTAATCACAAAAATTATTCTAAATTTGATCGTTAGGTGTCACTGCATTTTGACCTTCCTTTCGATCGTTATCACTCGTGAATGACCGTGATCTGCGCCGAATATTCAAACGACTAATCAAGACATCTATAGACCGACAGATGTATTTTTGATTATCTATCAATTTACGAATTGACATAATTTTCTAATAAATTATTCAATAGACGAAGCGAAATGTCTGCAAGAGTGAAGTCGTGCTGTGTTTTTGGTTGCAAAAATCGTGATGCAAGAAGGTAATTATGCGACATTACATTGAATTCAAAAGACCTTAAAACCTTTATTGAACAAGTTCATAGGATGTTCGCTACTTCCGCAAATTCCAAAGTAGAATTAAACATCGCCCTACAATACTCTGGAGGAGGTAGGGTTTTCTCACTGAGGTTTCTTCTCTGAGCTCCTGTATCATACGCCGAATTGTATGGTACCTCATTACATCAACCTCTACTGAAACTTTTTCATGTCATACATATGCTTTATTGTTCGATATTCAAAAATATATTGCTGATATTCAATAGAATATGTGTATATTATGTATAAATATTGAATTGTTTTTGTGATTAGGAATTATGGTACTTCATGAGAAATATTTTTGTATAATGAATAAGTTTTATAATTAGAATGAAGTGAATTTAAAAGCTAATTTCGATTATAAAATGAATCCGTGTTTGAAGAACAATGCAATAAATTTCTCAATTATGAACTGATTTTTTTTTCGATTCTTCGGATCAGAGAAAAATCCAGATAAAAATTCGTATTATTCGTTATCTCACTGCAATTTCTTAATGAGCAATTTATTTCGAATCTTTCTCTGAGTTTCACTCAGAAATTTTCAAATATATTCTGCCTTGATCATTACAAGAAAATTAAAAATTAGCGTTACAGATTGCCTTTTTATTTGGTTTCGTCGAAAATTAGTACATGTACCGTAAAAACAGATGACGCTGACGTTTGTTTTTCGAGTGGTCCATCTATTCTCTGTTCATTTAATCTATGGTTTGCACTTCTCTTATATTAGTGTTCTGTACGCCATTGAGTTCAATGGTTCTATCATGTCATAGAGTAACATCCTCTTTGCTGTTATATTTGATCATTGAACTCTATGGGTTCCCATAGAGTTCAATGCAGAGACATTGGTTCAATGTGGCTGTGGTCCGTATATACACTTTGGTTACTTCTGGTTAGTGAGTGGGCGGTCCGTATATGTCGAATTCCTGACAATTTGATTCAATATCAGTCACCAGAGTAACCGCTCTGGTAACTTGCGGTTACCATACGCTGTATTTGATGTTCTGTAGTTCTGTGCTGTTACTAGTCGTATTCGGGTTCGGCTTTCGGACTGTCCGAGAATGGTTCTAGAACTGCGCAGAGGATTTAATACTAGAGGCGAATTTTGGCGCTAGTAGTTAACTATGGTTAGGTTGTAGGTACTTGGGTAACCACATTTTGGCGAAGATAACCATGTAACTATGACGTTTTAATGACGTCACACGAAGTTAACCACGTTTTGAGTTGGGTTAATGGCGTGGTATGTCATTGAACTCTATGGGTTCCCATAGAGTTCAATGTGGTATGTATTTCTATTTCCTTTCAATGAGTGAAATGGATTATTGGACCATTGATGTTATGTGGGATTCACAAAGTTTTGAAGAGATGGATGCTATAATCAAAGATTAACCTCCCTCTTCTATATAACGTTATTTTTATAAATGAAATCCAATTACCAGACAGAAAAGAAATAATAAGGGAACTGGGAATCCGTTTAATTAATTTTATCACTCGTTAAGCAAAACTGAAAATTTGAATTTGATAATTTTGATTATTCTTAAGCTTATGAATTATTATTTACTAAGTATGCTGAGGTCTTGGTCGGATTCAGAATTTTTGGATGATTTTTTGCTTTGATAGACTTGATAAAGCCCTAAGCTATTTGGGATGTATATATACATAGTATATAGGGCCCATATACTATGTCAAGTAAAAATATGAATTAATGAGTATCTAGACTATCAAATGGAAAAGTATCTGTGTAGATAGTGAAATAATGAATCCTCAATGTAAAATCATTTTTATCTATAACAAACTCTCAAATATAAAGGAGTGTAAAAAAAACGGTATTTTAAATGGCACGGTTACTGATTACTTTTAATACAGATCTTCCTTTAAACAAAGCAATGGTATTCTCAATTCGTGTCGTTTCAGAGAGTAAAAAATTGAAATGCTTCTCCTTGGCCCTTGAATTTCCACTATCACTACTGATATAAAAATTTTTGCTGCTCATTATTTGAGAAACATGAACTTAAGTTCCCAACTGGTGAAAGATATGTGTAAATTTGAATACATATTCCATGTCTCTTTCCATATCATTCAGATTATCAGATGGTCATCGATATGGACACATAAACCAATGTTTGCAGGGATAAACAAGTCTTTTATCAATTGGTACTTTCCATCAAAGTATTTATCTTCTCCTTGTAGAAACATATTTTGATATGGTTTCTCTTTCCTTATTCCTCTAACCTCCATTTATTAATTTATTTGGAAATCCATTAATCGAACAAATCAGACAGAACTGCCAGTTGAGACCTTCCAATAAATGTCATCAGTAACTATGACGTCACACATAACCATAACCATAGTAACCTGTGGTTACAGCGCCAAAATTCGCCTTAGGGCGCAAGAGTTTTGCGCAGTCCCAGAACAATTCTCGGACTGTCAGAAAGCCGAACCCGAATACGACTCATAGACCTAATAAAATTGGCGAATCCAACTACCGATGAGGGCGCTGCGACTTGTCAACAAACATGGCGGAAGATGAGTAATCATCGTGAAAACTCTATTGTGAAAGCAATGTTATCGTAGATTTTATTCGATTATAGAGATATTTGTAAAGGTAGTGAATAATTATGGGATTATTGGTTGTGCTCGGGTTCCTCCAGAACTTTCCTGAACATGTTGGTGTCGTTTGATGAAGATTTTACAAGAACTTATATCCAGAAGATTTCATTCTATCATCACACTCACATGAATTATGTAATTTGTGGAAATAAATGAATGTAAATATTTGAGATAATTTATTTGGATGAAAACATATTATGCAGTTCAAAATGTCAACACAGAAATTATTTTCCAGCAATTACAACCAACTCAACAAGACCGCCTGAAAATTAATTCTACAGTTGTAATTTCATTAACGAAATTTGAAATTCTTGTCGAACGGTTTAATTATTGATCACTTTCAACTGCTTGCAAAATTCCAAGTCAAATCACTACTTTTCATTTGAAATGTTCCCAACATATCATCTCTTGAAGATTGCAAGTCCAGTAATGCATGTACAACTTCAGTTATGTTAGAAATTTAATCTCATATACTTTCTTCTGCTCAGATTTCTCGGCACTATTGAAATCATGGAAATGAAAATCCGCATTGCCTTTCTTAATCGTCCAACACTAGAAAATTCATCTAGAACAAAGATATCTCCTAACCTAAAATTATAGTGAAAATTGTTAAATAGTTTCTCAACTGAATGACACTGATATAAATACTCGCTAAATTATTTTAAAACCTATTTTTCTAGTCAGACATCCAAAAAATTTTGTGAATATAGTTCACTGGTAACCGAATATGTAATGAAAATATCTAACCCAAAGAAGTTAAACTCAAGTTATTAATCACTTTCTAGGTTAGTGATTTGGCCGCTAGGCGGCGTTTAGATTTTTGGATTCGCCAATGTCTCGTCCTCTAGATCATAATTGTAGTATACTATATATTGTATATAATGTGTCTTGATACATTCGCGGATCGAAAGATCCGTGGGGACATGATTGTGGCGTTCAGAGCATTAAAAGGATTTTTCGGCTGTGATCTGTCGCATCTCTTTGTGCTGAACACCAACCATCGCAGAGGACATGACATGAAGCTAGCGCGGGAAAGATTCCATACGAGAGCCCGTCAGCATTTCCTGACCAATCGGGTGTTCGCTTGTTGGAATCAACTTACACCTCATGTTGTTGGAGCTCCGACGGTTAATGTTTTCAAGAATCGGTTCGACATCTGGAGGACAAGTGTTATTTAGGATATTTCAGCACTTATTGGGGATTTTTCTGTTTTTTCTTCTTTTTTTTTCCCTTGTCATTGGATGAATATTGCTTATTTTTATTATGTTTCTATTTCAAGAGTTCTATAGTATTTTATACTCAACAATAGTCGTATTCGGGTTCGGCTTTCTGACAGTCCGAGAATTGTTCTAGGACTGCGCAAAACTCTTGCGCCCTAGTATTAAATCCTCTGCGCAGTTCTAGAACCATCCTCGGACCGTCCAAAAGCCGAACCCGAATACAGCTTCTGTATCTTTTATAATAATAATAATAATAATTATGAATGAATAAAGCTAATAACATAGTACCCTCTAAAATTTGACTTGTATTTTATTGCATATAATTCAGAGAACTCATATTTAATATAGATTTGAAGAAAGGTATTTCAAAAATAATAAGAAAAACCACGATGACACATAATCTAAAATAAAATGAAGGCTATTCATTTAAAATTGACGCTAAAATTCCCACCCCTTATCGATAAACGTAGCGATCGCAGCGACTCCTTACCTACGTTCCCCGTTTTCGGGGACGACGATAGTTCTCCTTCTCTCTACTCTTCATAGTTTTCTCTATGGTTTTTCTCAAAGAATCTTAACCATAGATCTAATAATATACTATTAGGTCTATGCTTTTAACCTCTCATCATACGGATATAAACAACGTAAAAAATCATCGTTTTCAACAAAATGAAAGGATTTTATTTCCAGGAAAAGCGTATAACCAGTATTGAAGAACTTTAAATTAAATAGAGTGTTTACCGATTTTATAATTCATCATTTAAATCCAGATCTACACCTACCAAAAATAGATATGGGTGAACATTGTATTGTTATTGAAGATGCTGATATTGATGAGTGAGTATTTACATTTACATATTGTGTTTCCATTATGCCGGATTTGTTAACTCAACTGAATTAGTCGTCTTGAATTCTCTGAGATTCAGAGATCGAATAAGGCAAGGTAAATGGTTAAACAATTTTATGTCCTTTATTGTCCTGTGTTTTTCGGTACTCCTCCACTTCGAGTATGGTTGTTATGAATTATGATTATTTATAATAAGTTTCAAGAATAAAAATACAAGACAGTGTGGGAATACTATTTTGTTATTAAACTGGTCTACAAGACGACCTTGGAGTTATATTATAGATCATGCACAAAATCCACTTTTGGACAATGAAGACCCTATCATCTACTGAAAAATTTCCCCAAAGAAGGATGTTATAAGATAAATGACTAAATACTAAGCTGTAATAGATATTGATCAACGATGACATGGGGAACGCTAGTGTTCTACTCCACTTATAGCAAAGAACGAGGTATTTAATCTGCTACAGACCAAATTAATATGATTGAACTATCTCTAATTACCATCCATAAAAATTCCAAGAAATCTAACACAATCCTTAGATGTGGTAACAGTATCCAGGTGGCAAGAATGAGTTCCTTACCACATTTATCCACTGGTAAATTCCGTCCTTTCAATGTTAATTACAGGATTTTCTGTATGGTACCATCTCATCAAGTATAAAGTCGCACAATATTTGAAGCTCCTAGAAAGAAGAAGCCCTAACAGCAAAAGACTTGTCATCAGCAAACAAGATTATCAAACCCATCTTTAAAATGATGTTTTGTGTACAAAAACTGAACAAAGCATCTCTTGGACTTAAGGGAGGCTCATTGATAGAAAGAAAGAACAACAGAGGTCCCAGTATGGATCCCTGTGGTACTCTGTTCAGGGTTAAGAGTGAACTCAGAGGATAGAGTACTTTGACATTTACTGGTCCTTCATAGACCTAATAATATATTAGAGAGATATGGGTGGTTATGCGGTAAAGGAATAAGGTCTTGCGCTATCTGTCTCAGATTTTAGTCGTATGGAAGATACAAATTTACGTAATTAGCGTAAGCAACGCATGATCGGTAAATATCCAAGTTTGTTGTCGACGTAGGTTTCTAGAAGACGCACTTAGTGTTAAGTGTCCCTTAAAATGAACCCTTAACTTAAATTACGTTGCACCAATTGTTGAGTGACATTTGAATGGCTAAAGCTAGCCTTAAATTTAAGCGCTCCTGTAATGACCACTTAGATATTTGAGGGCGGGATTCTAACCTAGAATAATTTGTTGAACTGGCTGCAGAACTTCCCATTTTTGATGGATTTCGAAAATTGAATGAATTAATTACTGAATACCAAGCCTTTTCTTTTGCCTTTATTGTAATGCCATCAGTCTTTTTTAATTTTCAATTTGATGTCACAAATCATACTGTAGTTAGCAACAAACTCTTTTCTTCTGTTGAGAAGTTGAGTGTCCTTCGTAAATTACCACCACTTGCTTAGCAATCATTCACCGTATTCGTACTAACAAGACCCAAGACCTTACAAAGAAAGTGTTGTACTTATGTAAACTTAGGTACCTTTTATTTGACAATCCTTATCATTATCAATATTAATGCTAATTCAACAACAAAAAGTTGTTACTCTTTGATAATATTATAATAATTTACTTGACACTGACTGACAGGATAATAAAGTTAGCAAAGATTATAGAGTAGAAAGATGGGAAACGAGGCGACTAAAGCGATTTGAGCGACATCTGTGTGTCACGCGTGTTATTAAAACGCTAGGACTGGTTAAAATATTAATTTGAGTGCCATTTGCAGAAATATATGACATTTTTTAAGATTTCAGACGTCAATTTTGATCAAAGAGGTTTTGAATGTTTTGACTCTCAAACGCTTTTTGTTTATCTGGCTCGTTCTAGTTGCCGATTTTTGGAGTTTTTTGCCTTATTTCTTGGTGAAAACTTCAAAATATTGTTCGAAAATTATTGAATGGTGAAGAACGGTGGATAAAATAATAAAATGTATTTTACGTGATTAAGTTTTTCACTCAACTAAGGAAAATGGAAGCGTAAGTATTAAAAGTCGTAACATGTGAATCGGTCATTCATTGATTCTTATTTTCAGTGCTCCGAAGTGGATAAAATTCTCAGGGCTTGAAGACAATTACTTCAGCAAACACTACTACACCATGTGCAATGAACATTTTACTGCAGGTCAATTGAGAACTGTTCATCGACGTAAATTGTTGTATGCAGAAAGCATCCCTTGCATAAACGGCCTATTAAGTGAATATGATGATCTTTATAGGTCCATTCAATGATTCTCAATTGCTACACTTTCAATATATTCAGAAATGCAGAGGTTTTATTGATTTCCATTTGGGAACCAAGTGACTGTCAAATTGTTGTTTAGAAAGTCAAAGTTTTATGAAACCTGCTGTGAGTGTTCTGTTCATTCATTAATCAATTTGTATATTGTGTCATGAAGAGACCATATCATAGGAAATCATAAAAAAAGCACCAAGAAACTATACTGACATACAGGTCTTGCATATGTCTGCAATATTTGTATATTTTACAAATTCAACTAAGTTCATTAATTCAGAACAACCTATTGTACAGAAACAACACCTTCGACGTATAGCAGATCACCATATACTTTAGTGTCCTAGGAAAAGCTTCATTTATTGCCCACTATTTCAATTTCTGTAAATTTTTTATGAATTGCAAATAAACATATAGCACAACCAACAGCGTTTTTCGTTGATATCAATTGATTCCAAACAATGTTTAGATGAAAACTAACATCCTGATCACAAAGCAAAACCATACTTTTGTTTTGTCGCTCAGGATGTTTGTTTTCTGATAGAAACAAAGTCAATATTGGAATGCAATACGAGAAATAGAATTCGAATTTCGCGCCCCTCAATCAAAAAACAGAAAACTGTTATCAAAAAGTATTCCTGTATTGACAGTGCGTTTTTAGCTCCATCTCATTGTCACGCGTGTTTTCACTGGCCAAAATGTAGTCGGTTTTTAGTACTAGCGATATGAGGGCGTTTCCTATCTTTCTACTCTATAATCTTTGAAAGTTAGTTTAATGAAATGACAACAATCATCGGCAACTCCATAGTGATGATTTCATAATTTTAAAATTTATGGACATGGACCTGTGAGTGGGCGCTATGCATAGTTACCAAGAAAAATTTGGAATTGATTTTGGCATTTAATATTGGAGTTTCATCATATTTCCTGGAGGATATTTGTGTGTATTGTCCTACTGAAATCAAGCCATAAGCCAATGTCCAATCTAGATGTTTCTACTTTTGTGGGTCTCGATAAAAAAAACCTCGAATTGAAACCTTTTATTTCCTATTAAAAACTAGTTACATAGTTCATAATGATCCATATGAGATTGAAATAGGTACTCAGAATTAAACACTATTTGAAAATTTCTATTTTTTTTTAATTTTCTTTCCATGTGACCCAAATGGGGAATTCTCCTCAATTTGGGTTATCACAGCATATCCAAGATTAAACTGAATAATAAAATAAACGGTTGAAATATCCATTTCAACCGTTTCCCAAAAAAAATTATTTTAACCACTGAAAAATGAAAAATCAAAATGGGTATTCAAAGTTCAAAGCGTTTTGTGAGAATTGCACAAGCTGGCAACATCGACTGTAATATGCCTTGATAATAAAGGACAACAAATGCATTATCTTGATGAGATAGACAAAGATGGCTGTCTATGAAGTCTGCGACGAACGAGGAATGTCTTACAATTTTATGGGATTTTTATGGCCGGTTGCAGTTGAAGCTCGCCAGTAAGTACGCGCCTGTAAATCAACAGCTGTTATTTTATAAACAAGCTGATCGGACATTGTTCTCTCTATTAGGAGCTGTTGCCAAATCATAAACTCCGCACAAAGCGATTTAAATTTTAAAACCCCATATTTGAAGGATGATTTTGAATAGTTTCCGCGGTAAATTTGAAAAAATCATTAATGAAACTCATAATTATTCAGTTTAAACTTGCATATGCAGTGATAACCCAAATTGAGGAGAATTCTCCATTCTCATAAAGGGATCTTGAACCCAACAATAAAAAAGAGCATTTCTGATATGGTGTTAACGATTAACGTTAACTTGCGCTAAATTATTCCAAAAGTAACGTTTAACGAAGTCAACTTTTTTAGTAACGGACGAGCGATTAACGAAGTTGATTGTCTGATTAACGGTGCCCAGCTATGCCCTTTTATTCAATTGACTCAGAAAGTCTAATTTATTTCAGAGTGAAGTTGGAAGAAAAACCAGGGATCATAGACATATGCGAACACTTCATAGATGAAGAAGGAGTTTACGATAGAGAAGAATTTATAATAAGGAACAAAGGAAGTTGCACGAATTCCTCAGATGTAGAAGTTGATGCAAATCAGTCAACTGCCTTTTTCAACAAAAAAATCTCTCAAGTATTTGATCCCACAACCATTAAATCTGAACCGGTTCACTTGGACCAGTGTGAATTTCCTAAATGTCACTTGATTGGTGCAAGGGAAGAAAAATATCTTGATGAACCCATACAATATGAACATACCGATCATACATACTGCAGTAAAGACGACAAGAATCCCGTTAAATTAGAAGTTGTAGACATTTTTGAACAGTTTATAGACAATGAAGGAGTTTATGATAGAGAAGAATATATAATTGAGAATGAAAAAATTAACCCAAACACTCTACTTATTGAAGATAATTCAAATCAATTTCCTGCCTGTTTAAACGAAAAAATGCCCCCAGTATTAGACCCAACAGGCATAAAATCTGATATGTTTAACTTAGGAGTTGTGGACACTTATGAACAATTTATAGACGAAGAAGGTGTTCACGATAGAGAAGAATATATAATTGAGAATGAAAAAATTAACCCAAACACTCTACTTATTGAAGATAATTCAAATCAATTTCCTGCCTGTTTAAACGAAAAAATGCCCCCAGTATTAGACCCAACAGGCATAAAATCTGATATGTTTAACTTAGGAGTTGTGGACACTTGTGAACAATTTATAGATGAAAAAGGTGTTCACGATAGAGAAGAATTTATAATAAAGAACGAAGGAAGTTACATAAATTCCTCAGATATAGAAGTTGATGCAAATCAGTCAACTGCCTTTTTCAACAAAGAAATCCTTCAAGTATTTGATCCAACGACCATCAAATCTGAACCGGTTCACATGGACCAATGTGAATTTCCTAAATGTCACTTGGTTGATACAGGGAAAGAAAAATATCTCGATAAATCCACACAGTATGATCATAATGATCATACCTACTGTCGCAAATATGACGAGAAATGTCATGTCAAATCAGAAATCTTAGAATTTGTCGAACAATTTATAGACAATGAAGGAGTTCATGGCAGAGAAGAATATATAATTGAGAATGAAAAAATGAACTCAAATTCCCTACTTATTGAAGACAATTCAAATCAATCACCTGCCTCTTTTAACGAAGAAATATCTCCAGTATTAGACCCAACAGGCATAAAATCTGATATGTTTAACTTAGGAGTTGTGGACACTTGTGAACAATTTATAGACGAAGAAGGTGTTCACGATAGAGAAGAATATATAATTGAAAATGAAAAAATTAACCCAAACTCCCTAATTAGAGAAGGTGATGCAAATCAATCACCTGCCCTTTTCACCAAAGAAACGCCTCAAATATTTGATCTAGAGAATGATGAAGCACTTCCTGTGACTATCAACAATCAAGAGTGTCATATGTGTGATTTTGAGACCAATGATGAAAAAGATCTTGCGTTACATATCAAATCTGTTCATTCGAATATTAAGTGTCATTTATGTGAGTATGTTACTAGCAGAAAAAGGGACTTTCTAATGCATGTCGAGCGTGTTCATCTGGATAGGAAGAAACAAGAATGTTACATTTCTGGATATGCTGCACATTTGAAAACTAAGGAACACAAGTGTCACTTATGTGAATATGCTGCGAGTAAAAAACAGACTCTTCAAAGGCATTTTGACACTGTTCATTTGAAAATTAAGACGCACAGGTGTCACTTATGTGAATATGCTGGGAGTGCTAAAGAGGCCCTCGAAAGACATATAAAATCAGTTCATTTGAATATTAAGAAACACAAATGCCACTTATGTGAATTTGCTACGAGTAAAAAACAGACACTTGATAGTCACGTGAAATCTGTTCATTTGAAAATTAAGGAACACAGGTGTTATCTCTGCGAATATGCTTCAAGTGAAAAAAATGCTGTTGAAAAACATATAAAATCAGTTCATTTGAAAATTAAGGAACACAAATGCCACTTATGTGAATTTGCTACGAGTGCAAAACAGACACTTGATAGTCACGTGAAATCAGTTCATTTGAAAACTAAGGAATACAAGTGTCACTTATGTGAATTTGCTACGAGTAAAAAACAGTATCTTCCAAGGCATTTTGACACTGTTCATTTGAAAATTAAGACGCACAGGTGTCACTTATGTGAATATGCTTCAAGTGAAAAAAAATATCTCGAAATGCATGTGAAATCAGTTCATTTGAATATTAAAGAACACAAATGCAACTTATGTGAATATGCTGCGAGTAAAAAAGATACTCTTCGAAGGCATTTTAACTCTATTCATTTGAAAACTAAGGAATACAAGTGTCACTTATGTGAATATGCTTCAAGTGAAAAAAAGGCTCTTGAAATACATATAAAATCCGTTCATTTGAAAATTAAGGAACACAAATGCAACTTATGTGAATATGCTGCGAGTAGGAAAGAGAATCTTCGAAAGCATTTTGACACTGTTCATTTGAATATTAAGAAATACAAATGTCACTTATGTGAATATGGTGCGAGTGTTAAGAATAGACTTGATTATCACGTGAATTATGTTCATTTGAAAATTAAGGATTAGGGAACACAAGTGTCATCTGTGTGAGTATGCTGCAAGTACAAAAAATGTCCTCAAAAAACATTTTTACTCTATTCATTTGAACATCAACGAGATATTAATGTCACTCATGTGAATATGAATAATTCATTGGAAAACTGGTAACAGGTGGGGACATGTTACAAGCATAAACGATACTTAAATAGTCGTGGAAAATCTGTCCATTCAAATAGCAAGTAACAATTGTCAGTCAGTGAGTATATTGTAAATAATTGAGGTTATTTTTAAGCATTGTAATTTTCATTTTCCCCCTCTACATTCCTTCTTGAAAAGAATCCCTCAACTAAAAATTCCGGACAGAAGTTCATATAGACTTCTTTTCTTAAAAATTGTCTCAGGAATATGTCGCTTATATTTTAACGTACTTATGTTACTTCCCTATATGTATATATACTCGCAACATACATGTATGTTCAGATTTTGTATAACCCATTCTGTAACCAAAATACTAGAGATTATTTCGAAAAAAATTGGGCTTCAGAGACCTTCAGTTGGATTTGCTTTCTCCCAACAGATAAACATTAAAAGACTTATGTCAAATTCGTATTGTTTATTTTTGTGTACTTCTTTTATACATTCCAGTTTTATAATATTTTCAACTATGGCTATAGAATTTCATAAGTGAGGGAATAAAGGAGCAACTTAAATGAAAATTTATAATTAACTGTCCTCCAAAAATGGGCGGGAAGACCTAGAACATAGTGTCCTTGTTACAAAGGAAAAATACTAAAAATGGCCAAAAAATGAGTTAGATAAGTGAGTCAACACATTAAAAAAATTGTTGAAAAAAATGGAAATTTATAAAACACTCTTTTGAGGAACTGACATAGTTATATGATTTTGTTCAAAGAAAAAAATTATTCAGAACTTTCAGAATGGATCTACAGAATGCTATATCATCTTAAAGTTTAAAAATAAATTTAGATATGTTGAAATATACTGGATACTCCATATGAAAAATAAGATTTTTTGGTAGAAACTTGTAACGTGGTTTCCTCGGAGAAAACTTGTCTCGAGCGCCAGCTATTCTTTTCACTAGGAAGAATAGCAAACCTACCAGAGTAGCTGCTAGTCGGAGACAGAGTTCGCTGTTTTCTAGGGTGGTAGCGATAACGAAGTAGTCAAAATCAAATTATGTACCAGTTTATTCACACCTTCTGAAACTGATTATACACTCAGGGGCAAAATTAACCGGCCACCTACATTTCACGAATTCATTCGAAATTCTATAGTAATTCAATTAATTATGTGATGCTATTACATCGGGCTAACCTTTATAGTAAAAAAAGACTTATGTTAAATGTAAAATAGTTTGATTGAAACAGAAAATAAAGAAATAGCAGCCAACTTGCACAAAATAAAAATGATTAATTAAAAGAAAAAATCGCTTCGAATCATCCCATTAATATCGCGTATTTCCTCCTCTAGCCCTAATAACCTCCCGTAACCGATTCGGGAGCCCATCCATAATATTTTGAATATCCCTTTATGGAATATTTTCCCACTCCTCAAATGCTGCAGATTTTAGCTCACTCATGGTCGTAGGAACTGGCACACGACTCCGGATCCGTCTTTTTAGATTGTCCCATGCATGTTCTATAGGGTTTAAATCTGGTCTTTGAGCTGGCCACGGTAATCGTCGAATATTGACGTCGTCCAAGTATTCGGTGACCACTCTGGAGGTGGTGCACGAGCGTTGTCGTGCATTAAAATAAATTATCGCCTATTAATGGCGCAAAAGGAATGAAATGTTGTTCAAGGACTTCTGTCACGTACCTGTGAGCATCAACGCTGCCTCTATCAAAGACGACCAACTCTGTACGGGCGTCGTAAGCAATGCCAGCCCACACCATGATTTAACTACCTTCGAAACCTACTGTTTGCACCATACAACCTTCAGCAAACCTCTCACCACGGCGTCTATACACTCGCTGACGTCCATCAGGATGTCGTAAAGCAATTCTCGATTCATCCGTGAAGAGAACAGCTTTCCATTGTTCGGAAGTCCAATTTAAGTGTTCTCGGGCAAATTCAAGTCTCGCTCTTCTGTGCATTGTGGTCAGTTCTGGGACTCGGGCTGTACTATATGCTCTGAAATCTCTCTCTGCCAACCTTCTTCTTATTGTTCGAAGAACTAATATTTCGTACCTCAAACAAGCGGTTACGAGCCTCAGACGCTGTTGTGAACCGATTTTGCATAACGTTCGAGACGATGTAACGATCATCTCTCTCTGATGTACACCTTCTACTACCCTGTCCTAGCCTTCTTGTGTACAAACCAGTATCTCTGTAACGCCGAATAGCATCTTGTATCGTGGTTCTTGGATATCCAAGCAGTCCTCCAATCTTACGCTGGCTGAACCCAGCGTATGCAAGTGCCACAGCCTTAGCTGCTCCGGCTGCGTCCACTGGCATTATTTTTAGTATGGGGAAAATAACCGCGTCCCAACACCTCGGTTTTATTAGAAAAAATTGTATCACAATGCTTTAAAACAAATTCATCCTGTACATTAACGTTGCGACGAGAATGTCAACTTCCGACTGAACTCATTATTGTTGAATAAAAAGGAAAGAAGTTAACAAAACATATGTATGATTGTTTTCAGAAATGAAAGAAACACAACCAGGGCGGACCTACTCGAGACTTTTATTCACTACCCCAAGGGCTACGCTCCATGACTGATAGCGATAAAAAGGTCTATTTTGAGCGTAACTACGGGATTTCACTGATGACGAGCGGTATCTCTTATTCTCTACTCCAAGGGCTTACGCACCATGACTGATAGAAAAGAAGAGATTTCTATTTCAACACTTATGATGCGGGAACGCGAACAGGGGGTTGACGGGACTTTCTCTTCACTACCCCAAGGGCTTACGCACCATGACTGATAGCGAAGGGAAAAGTCAGACTCGCGAAACAGGGTAAAGTACGATAAAAGATAACAAAAAGCGATACAGTACAGCAGTGTCGAAGAAGTAACCGATGTAGGTCTAATTAAGAAACTGAACGGTATAGACGGGGACCTACCTCCTTTATTCAAGGCACTCGCGGAATAAACGAAAAATAAAAATTAATTTCTGAGAGCACTACCTTCGTAACACAAAATTTATTCTAAATTCGCTGATCGGCTCGTCGGCATACAATCGCAGAGACAAGAGAAAAAAAGAGTAAAAAGCGTCAAGTGGCAAAAGAGACAGTCGCGGGGGAAAATCTGCTTTTATAGGCAAATCCCCACACACGTTAAAAATCTGAGAATTCCAGAATGCGACAAGAATGAAAAACGTCGTCAGCTCCGCTTTATCGCATATCAACATCAGAAAAACGTCGAAATCTTCAACGGCATGCAAGAAAAACAACGTTAACCACAGATAAACTCCAATTTACTCAGAAAACTGGGATTCATTACAAACTACAACATTGCAAAGCTGAGAATATTTTAAATCCATAGGACAGGTAAGACAATCAAAATTTTCAGAATAATTATTGTAAGTTGAGTTTTTCCAAAAGGTCTCAAAGGCAATCCACTATGGGATACCCTGTATCATTTTAGTTTCACTTCAGATGTACAGATTCAACATGTGTTGCTAGGTTCTTTTTAGAATTCACAGCGTAATCACAAAATTCACATTTGTGTTTTCCCATATTTAAATGGACTAAGTTGATATGATTTTGAAGAGTACTTTTTCTTCTCGTAGCATAATCGCACAGATGACACTTTTTAGTACTGTGCACCTTGTGTTTTTTAATTTTCAAATGGACAGCTCTTACGTGAGTATCAAAGTTACGCTTTGTATTCGCAGCAAATTCGCATAAATGACATTTGTGGTTTTTGATATTCAAATGAACAGATTCAATATGACTCTCAAGCCTATTTTTCCTATTTGTAACATACTCGCATAGGTGGCACTTATGATTCTTAATTCTCACATGAGTAGTTTTTACGTGTAGTTTGAGGGTTTCTTTGATGCTTGCAGCATATTCACATAAGTGACACTTGTGCTCCCTGATATCAAAATGAACAGAGTTGATATGTTGTTGAAGCTGCTTTTTGAAACTTGTAGCGTATTCACATAGATGACACTTGTGATCCTTGATTTTTAAATGAACAGTTTTCACATGAATTATGGGGTGTCCTCTTCATATGTGCAGCATATTCACACAATTCACACTTGTAGTTTTTAACCTTTAAGTGAACAGCTTCTATATGTATTCGAAGAGTTCTTTTTGTAGTAGCGGCATATAAATGACACTTATGGTTCCTGATTTTTAAATGTACATGATCGACATGCTTTTTCAGATTTTCTTTCCAATCGGTACAGTACCCACATAATTGGCACTCGTGTTTTTTTGTATCAAAGTGTACACATTTCACATGACTTTGCAGGTCACTTTTAGCACTTGCGATGTGTTCACACGATGAGCACTTATGATGAGCAGATGATAACTGATTTTCCTCGACATTGGTAAATGAACAGTTTGAGTTAGTTTCCTCATTCTTGATAATATATTCCTCTCTTTCATAAACCCCTGTTCCATCCATAAATTGTTAAGCAACGTCTATAATTCCTAATTTTTCTTCTACCTTCACACTGAAAGAAAACAGAAAGATAATGGAAATGATAAATATTAATCATAGTTATAATGTACACTCAAAAAATAGCCGTTGTCAAGTAGGCTAAGGAATTTTGATAATCAATATTCTGTTTATGAACATCTCTTAGTTTTTTCTGTACGATTTCCCAGAAAAACTGACAAGTTAGCTTTCTGGATTGTTGTGTTAAAGTATATACTAATTGTAATAACTACTAATACTCTACCTCTATCATATAAATACTTACTCTTCATGGGCAAGATGTACCTCTTCTCTAATATTAATACTAAGTTCATCTGTATCCATTTTTTAGTTCTGCAACAAAACGGTACTTAGAAGAAAGTATATCTCAAAGATTATAACTCTATAATCTTTGGTGTTTATATTTATATTATATTGTAATTTTAATTCGTAAAATTTACATTTCTCATAAACGATTTATTATTTATTTTGTATTTTGTCCATGTCATAGACCACATAAAACACCCATGACCACAGATTACAGAGTAGTGCCAGAGATATATCCATAGAGTCTATGGATATATCTCTATATCTCTGAGTAGTGCCCATGACTTTCCCTTTCTCTATGTGACTTACCATAGACCAGAGACAAGACCAGAGGTTGTCTCTGCCATAGACCAAGGCTGTGGTCCGTATATACACTTTGGTTTCTTCTGGTTAGTAAGTGGGTGGTCCGTATCAGAGACAAGGGACCCTTTCTCTATGGTCCGTATACATTGAACTCTATGGGAACTGGAATGGCATCGCGATACAGGCAAAACATTGAACTCTATGGGAGTAGAGTTCAATGCTGATAACAACAAAGATATTACATGTGTAATATCTTTGGATAACAAAATAAAAATAAATAAGACATGTGAAATGAGTTGACAGGCTGTCAGAGATGAACAGGTGACAGTTTTCAAATGTTCTGTGGCTTAAAAAGTAGACGACAGACGTGGCAACGGCGGTACGGGCAAAGAGTATCAACAAGAGTATTCACTCTATCATTTTGGCCGGTTGCGTTTCAACGCCCTTGAATGTTCCTTGGTTTAGTGGAGGGACGAAAACGAAAGCAGATGTTCGTTCTGTTCGCAAGTCCCAATCTGATTGGTCGCCCAGATTCTCGTTTGATTGTAGTGAATCTGAGCGCAGTATTGCTGGCGCGTAGCGTCTCCCCACTTCAAGGTTGAAATTCCATGCATTCGATCTTCCCTTGTAAATCGGCGAAGTGAAACCTCTTGTTGTTACTCTTTGGTACGGGTATGAGCATTTAGCTCAGAGACAACAGGTTGTCTCTGATTTAGCTCCTCGTCTAGGCTGAAGGAGCATCGAGGAAGCACGGGGATGCGTGCGCAGTTTTTTAGGTTGGAAATATGACTCTATGGTCAAATACTTTGAACACTGTGGTGAATTCCTTCGGAAACAAGTATACTACAATTATGATCTATTCGGACGAGACGCTTCATATAATTAAGATCAAACTTCACTTAAGGTAAGTTCGTTTAATCTCTTAATTATTATTAGGTCTATGATACGACTACTCTCATAAAGTAAGTGTGTTCTGTGACTACTCTTTGGTTCTGTGATTTGATGATCTACTCTGTAATCTGTGGATTTGATGTTTTGTGGTTCTCATCAACAGACTCCTAAGATGTCTAAAAACAAAGAGTAACAACAAAGTTTGGTAACAACTTCTTGGATCAACCTCTTCTCCCTGATATAAGTAAATTTTGCATGATTTGTGTAAATAATCAGAAAAATGGATATGATAGAATGCTGTTATAACGCTGAAGCAGAGTTACATATATCCAACGATAGGTGAGTACTTACTTTCAGAATATTCTCATGAAATATTAAATTTTTACTTTTCGTTCCTTTAGACCTAATCGATAAAAATGATATTTTCATGTACTAACCCAACGTAACAACCTAATCTAACCTCAAAATGATTCAGTATCATTTTTATCCAAAATTGATCAATCATTCACATTTCTCCCAAAAAATAACCTCAAACCCCAATTCATTCTTTTTCATATCTGATTTCTTTCAGTGTAATGTTGGATGAAAAATCAGGAGTTCTTGACCAAATATCAGAAGAAAATGGAGCTAATGTAGGAAGAGAAAATACGAAGTTGAAAAATAATATGAGATTTATAGATGCTTTTGAACAATTCATACATAAAAAAGAAGAATACATCATCAAGGATGGAAAAAGTTACTCAAATTGCTCAGTTACCGAAGTGGATGGTGATACATTATCATCTGTCCCTTTTACAGAAGAAAAGCCTCTTATATTCGAACCACTGATTAATAACTCCAAACTGACTCACATAGATAGTGATAAAAGTCACATAGGTCCTGTAGTTGAAGAAAATAGTCTTGAAAACCATACAGGATATGGCTATGCGTCCAGTCTGGATGAAGACAGTTACTCAAATTGCTCAGTTAACGAAGCCGATGCTGATACATTATCGTCTGCCTCTTTTACAGAAGAAAAGCCTCAATTAATTGAACCACTGATAAATAACTCTCAAATAGCTCACTCAGATAGTGATAAAAGTCACATGAGTCCTGTAGTTGAAGAAAATAATCTTGAAAACCATACAGGATGTGGCTATGCTTCCAGTCTGGATGAAGAAAGTTACTCAAATTGCTCAGTTACCGAAGACGATGCTGATACATTATCGTCTGCCTCTTTTACAGAAGAAAAGCCTCAATTAATTGAACCACTGATAAATAACTCCCAAATAGCTCACTTATATAGTGATAAAAGTCACATGAGTCCTGTAGTTGAAGAAAATAATCTTGAAAATCATATAGGATGTGGCTATGCTTCCAGTCTGGATGAAGAAAATTACTCAAATTGCTCAGTTACCGAAGCCGATGCTGATACATTATCGTCTGCTTCTTTTACAGAAGAAAAGCCTCAATTAATTGAACCACTGATAAATAACTCCCAAAAGGCTCACTTAGATAGTCACATGAGTCCTGTAGTTAAAGAAAATAATCTTGAAAACCATATAGGATGTGGCTATGCTTCCAGTCTGAAAGATCAAGAAGAAAAACTTTTGCCTACTGAAAACCTTGAACACATTAAACCTCATCACTATCAGTGTGATTATTGTGACTATTTTACAAATAGAAAAAGTGCCCTCCGAATTCATGTCGAGTCTGTTCATTTAAATATGAGGAAACACAAGTGCCAGTTTTGTAATCATGCTTCTAATGATAAAACTTCACTTAAGAGCCATATTAACGTTGTTCATTTGAATATCAAGGAACACAAGTGTCACTTATGTGAATATACCGGGAGTAAAAAAAGTTACGTTGAAATGCATGTGAAAGCTGTTCATTTAAAGATAAAGAAACACAAGTTTCACTTATGTGATTTTGCTGCAAGTCGGAATCATGAGCTGAATATGCACATAAAATCAAATCATGCTTCAACTATACAGAACGATTTCGATGTACACAGAAATTCCGTTCATTTGAAAAATAAGAAATTCGAGTGTAAGCTATGTGATTATGTCGCAAGAAGAAAAGATAGCCTCGAAAAGCATGTTGATGCTGTTCATTTAAAAATCAAGGACCACAAGTGTCACTTATGTCAATATGCTACAACTGAAAGAAAAATCCTCAAACAACACATATCAGGGGTTCATTTAAAAATTAAAGAACACAAATGTCATTTATGTGAGTATGCTGCTACTCAGAAAGGTCGACTTGAAATTCACATAAAATCAGTTCATTTGAAAATTAAAGATCAAAAGTGCCACCTGTGTGATTATGCTTCAAGTCAGAAAAAGGATCTGAATAGGCACATGAAATCTGTTCATTCAATAACTAAGGACCGCAAACACAAGTGTGACGTATGTGAATATTTTGCTACTGAAGAGCAAAGGCTTGAGGAACACAAAAAAATTGTGCATTTGGGAATAAAGAAACACAAGTGCGATCTATGTGAATATGCTACGAATGAAGAAGAAAGGCTTGAAGAACACACAAAGATTGTTCATTTGGGAATAAGGGAACACAAGTGTGATTTATGTGAATATGCTGGGAGCAATGAAAGAACCCTTAGAAAACACAAAACAATCTTTCATTCGAAGACTAAGGATCACAAATGTCACTTGTGTGAGTATGCCGCTCATCAGAAAAGTGTGCTTGATAAACACATAAAATCAGTTCACTTGAAAATTAAAGAGCACAAGTGCCATCTATGTGATTATGCTGGGAGTACAAGAAGTAAAGTTAGGATCCACATAAAATCAGTTCATTTGAAAATTAAGGATCAAAAGTGTAACTATTGCGAGTATGCTTCAAGTACAAAAACAGACCTTCAAAAGCATGTGGACATTGTTCATTTAAATATTAGGAAAAAACGCAATTGATGTCCAAGTATGTTATGAATAAAAAAAATAATAATATCCTGTTATTCTTTGAAATATATTGTGTAGAAGATTTCGATTTTTTTTAAAATTTTTTCTATGGATAACACACTCGATAAGAATAATATTTATTCACTATCCTATTGAAAACAAATTCGAAGAATGAAAAATTTTTTAGGAAATCTGTTAATTACTAGTCATCAAATCAGATGGAAGATGGAAAACCCCTCAATTCGAAACAAATAACTCGAATGTTATTTATTTATTTAATGTTTATCTACAAGCCACAAGCTGATGCCTGATTTCCTTGATGTTCTCACCATTATTGTTCAAACAATATTCTCATGGTGTTCTCTACTTCCGCTTCCAACGGGTTTGCACACCAGCCAGAAAATCTTACTCCCAGTAAGTGTATGCCAATTAAAATTCAAAACGATCAACTTGATTCAAAATAAGGGTACAATTTTGTGAAAAAATTATGCTTCATTACAACATGTGTGATAAAAAATAAGAACTCGTAGCCTTAATCAAAAAATTGATTTTGAAAAAATCAATTTTTTTATTTTTCTCGTTTTGAATGATATTTTTCCAGACCTGGTAAGGTTGAAATTTCGCTAACCAAATTTTTTTTCTTCCTTCTGAGTAAAAAAAAATGGAAAAATGCTATTTGGCTTGACAAAACTACTGCTCATTGAGCACATCGAAATATATTTTTTAATGATTTTCATCAGAATCAATACATTTTTGTTGCAGGAACATGCTTTATTTCCAAAATAAACAGATTTCATATCCCATTGAAGATCACAGGTAGCATAATCAAAAAAATTGTTAATCATGTCCTTCCATATTTGAATGAAGAGAGTCAACATGCTTTCTTAACGAGTCTTTTCTATTCGCACCATAATCACAGAAGTCACACTTGTGTTTCTTTATCT
The DNA here is from genome assembly GCF_907165205.1 of Coccinella septempunctata. Lineage (NCBI taxonomy): Eukaryota > Metazoa > Arthropoda > Insecta > Coleoptera > Coccinellidae > Coccinella > Coccinella septempunctata. The sequence continues at coordinate 1,622,465 of NC_058190.1, read as the reverse complement.
TTAAATGAACAGCTTTCACATGCATTTCAACGTAACTTTTTTTACTCCCGGTATATTCACATAAGTGACACTTGTGTTCCTTGATATTCAAATGAACAACGTTAATATGGCTTCGAAGAAGACTTTTACTGTTGGTATCATAACTGCAAAGATGACACTTGTGTTCCTTTATTTTGAAATGAACAGTTTTAACGTGGTTTTCCAGGTGTTGTTTTTCGCTCGCAGCATATTCACATAAGTGACACTTGTGTTTCTTGATATTTAAATGAATCGTGTTGATGTGCTTTTCAAGATTTCGTCTAACATGTGTGAAATACCCACATAGCTGACACTTGTGTTCCTTGATATTCAAATGGACAGATTTTATGTGTACTTCCAGGTCCTTATTTTTACTCGCAGCATATTCACATAAGTTGCATTTGTGTTCTTTGATATTCAAATGAACGGATTTTATATGTATTTCAAGAGCCTTTTTTTCACTTGAAGCATATTCACACATGTGACACTTGTAGTTTTTGATATTTAAATGAACAGCATTGACATGCTTTCGCAAGCTCTCTTTTCTACTCGTAACAAAATCGCAAAAGCGACACTTATCTTCTTTAATTTTCAAATGGACTGACTTTACATGTGCTTCAAGATGACTCTTATGACTCGTAGCATAATCACAGAAGCGACATTCGTGTCCCTTGATATTTATTGTATTTGTATTATTTTTTAGTGTCTCAAATCTTTCAGGCAATTCCTTTGTAAAAGATTCAGTTGATAGATCATGTGTAGCAATTTCTATATTTAAGCAATTTGAGTCACTTTCTTCTTTTTTAATTATATATTCTTCTCTGTCATGAACTCTATTTTCATCCATAAATTGTTCTAAAATGTCTGTTTTTCCCAATTCTTCTTCTAACTTTACTCTGAAAGGAATTCGAATCCTTGAGACAATTGAACTAGGAGGAAAAGACGATAGTTTATGGAAACATGAAAAAGATACTAACTTATCATGGATAACATGTACCTCTTCTTCAATATTTACATTATTTTTATTAGTATCCATTATGAGTCTTTTTGTTCTGAATAATTACCATTAGGTTTTCATAAAAATAACTCGACTGCTTATGATATTTAAAGCTAAACAATGAGTAGAAAGCTAATGCTAAACCAGTGTAAACCTGTATTTGGCTGAACTTATGAAGAGAGCTGAACCTCTGATAGATTGTCTATGCCTCTGAGCTTCTTCGTATCACAGAACAGACCTTACTTACTTTATGCTTCGTATGAAGGGTAGAGATTATAGAGTCTCTTTTAGAGACTCTGGTCTCTATAATCTTTGCTCCATACTTCTTGGTTAAACTTTGACCAAAGATATTATAAATTATAATAATTACAGAGACTTGTTGTCTCTGATATGGATTCCCTAATTGTATTATCTTTGGATTTGACATATATGTCGAATATAAAGGTTATGGCAAACTTTTTGGTTATGGTATGATCATAGACACCAAATATACACATAACATAGACATAGAGACATGGACTGTGCCTTCCCTTTATATCTATGCATGAAATACGGTCAAAAAAAGTGACAGAGAGAAAAACACGTCGGGAATGCAGTTGTCTTTTTCTAGAATTTTGATTGGTCTACACTCACCTCTATGTGAACAAAAAAGAGAAAGGTATATCACGACGAGCTTTTCTCTTTTTCTAATAAATAGCCAATTTCATGCTGGCATTGCTCAGTCCATGTCTCTATGTCTATGACACATAATAACATTGAACTCTATGGGAGTTCAATGCATAATGATAATCTATGGTTACGATATATCCACAGAACATCAAATAATGTATCAAAAAGATGTCAATGTCAAAGAAATTGCTTTATTGTTGGGTATGGATACGAGGAGCTAAATGCTCATACCCGTACCGGCGTTGCCACGTCTACCTCTCATACTGAAACTGTCAACTTCGGTACTGAAACTTCAACCAGCTGTCAGATAGATGTCAAAATAAAATTGTGAGGTGTTGTGTAGGCAAAAATAACACATCATTTGGAATATTATTTTACTTTTATTTAAAATACGTACATTGAAATGCATTATTTTTGGTTTTTAATTTGATGGTGGTGTTAATCCTAGTGATTCTTTAGTGTTAAATGTGCGTTATTAATGCCAGTAATGGTAATGAAAGTATTCAATATCTTGGGAAAGTCACACAGTATATTAGCAGGAAGTGAATAATTATGCCATTTTCTCGTTGTGTTGTTGGATGTGGAGGCCGAGGAAACAGTGTTAAGTTTTTTTTTTATTCCGGAAGAAATTTCTGTATTTCAGCATAAGAAGCTTCACTCAAATTACTTGACGAGGAGACAACAAAACTGCTATTATTAGGAGAGCTGACTTATACTAGTTATATTTTTATTTATACTCATTATATTTATGCTGTTTTTCTAACTAGTTCTATTTTGTATCGATTATATTTTTATAGTGTTCCTGGGCAGGAAGACCTGAGTTGTTAACCCTTGGAAACATTGTTTCAATAAAGTTTATTACTACTACTATAGTGTTCCTGTTTTATATATACCTATATTGAATACACCTTTTCAATGAAACAGTGCATCTTTTCAAGAATATTTAATATTATTACATAATATTACGTATTTACATTTTGAGAAAATATTCATTCCATCTCTTATTACCCGTACAAACGCTGTAGAAATAAAGGCCAGGAACAATGGTCTACCATACGCATTCCATATGGATCCAGAGTTTCACAATCCTCAAAGCAGTATTTTATTACAGGTTGGTCATTATTCCCTTCTCTAAATATACATCAATTCATCTGTGCTAACCCTTTTGTGAAATACTTTCCTCGAATATTATGTTCCAAATATTTTATAGAGTAACCTAGGTAAAAGGCTAATTATAAAGTATTTGTAGGCTGCTACGCTCTGAATGCTTTCGTACATCTGGCTTATCTTCTGGGAATAAAATCCGCCACTTCTTGATTTGTTTTCAAAATTTCAATAAATTGGGTACTCTTTGTATTCACTGAAAGAAAATTTATAGTTTATTCAGAAATCTTGATATATGATGATGATAGTTATCATATCAAAAGTTTAATATCAACTTACTTTTCATATATCTATTTATCTATTACAGATTGCCAAATATATATTCTTAGAGCTCTAGATGAAGTTAAATACCACTCTTTTATACCTTGAAACAACGAAAATATTCGTCAAGTGAGGAGTTTTACTTGTAATGACGCTTTTGCTTGTCTCCACAATTTTTGTGAGGCTAGAAGGTTGGAGGGGCCTATAATGGTCCAAATCTTTGTTTTGACCGAGAGGGTCTTTCGACCAGGTTCAGTCTTCCAAGTAATGATTCTAATGTTCTTCAGTTGTTCGAGGAACGTTACAGGACCCTTATGTTGTTATATGTAGATATATCAGTTTAATTTAACGTTGAAAACTTCTTGTTGTTAATGTTGTTAATCATGTTGTAAGTGATTGCAACCCTGTTATTTGTGTTGCATTGGTCATCTATTCAATACAGATTTTCTGATATAATTATTACCACAATTTCACAAAGAATATTAATGAATAATGTAAATAATAAACGGTCTCTGATAACAAAATAAAAATAAATAAGACATGTGAAATGAGTTGACAGGCTGTCAGAGATGAACAGTTGAAGTTTTCAAATGTTCTGTGGTTTAAAAAGTAGACGACAGACGTGGCAACGCCGGTACGAGTATGAGCATTTAGCTCCTCGTGGGTAACGAGGATGTGGAGGTATGGATGGTGTTGGACCAAGGAGATATATCTCCCACCAGGGGCTTGACACTTCCTTACCCCCACCCCAAATACGGTTTTTAGTTCTGCAATCAGTCGCTATGTGGCACTGCATACGAAAATATTCTCCACAGATTACTGTATTCTGACATTGGATTTGTGAACGCCAACACTGTCAATGTCAATATGTTTTAATGCAAATTCTTGTTTACAAACGAGATCTTATACGAGAGTAAATTAAAAATACTCATTTATTGAACTCGACAGTTTTATCAGGAAATCAAATCAAAGAAATATTTGATTCAAAGAACCACGTAATTATGACATTAATCGTTTATACTTAAACCAATCCAACCAAACCCTTTAAAAATTGTGTTAATGGAAATGAAAATCAAACTGTGTAGTCAGTTATTAAGCCACTCCGTGGGGTCAATGATGAGCTCATTTCTCAATGGGGTAAGTATTTTTTTCAAACATAATAATACAAAAATTTACTATTTTCCTTTTTAGAAATCAAGCATCCGGTTCAGCTTCACAGAGAGGCTATCGACACTGCTGACTTTATACTATTCTTGGATGAGTTATTTGATTCGTTGAATGTATCCAGAGCTTGGACATCCACTGCGAAACTCTTAAAGAAGACGGTTAGTATTCAAACAGAACACAATGTTTGTTGGGAGCAGGCGATACAAATTTTCAACAGTATTTCATTGTATTGCCCTCGAAAGAAAAGATCCATTGTGGTACCCACTTTGAAGAATATAGTGACAACATTGAACGCATTCCTTTACCTTACTCAAAAACTGTTCAATGATTATCACTTTAAATATATTCTCACTGGGGCTTTCAATCAAGATTGTTTAGTAAACTTTTTTGGGTACATTAGAGCATATGGAGTAAGGAATACTAACCCAAATGTTGAACACTTTATTTCATCATTCAAAACTTTAGTTATTAATGATTTCATGTTGGTGCATTCCTGGTGATCTAACTGTGAGGAAGATAAAACAGGGAGTCGTTGTTTAGAGACTTTGAAATCTTTCCTGCAGGAAAATATAAAATCCACATAGGTCTTTGGGCAACTAATTTTTTCTTTTCCAAATTATTCATGCATTCTAAGCATTGGCATGCTGTTTTTGATTTCTATTGTGACTCCCAACAAACATTGTGTCCTTTTTGGATAATGTTGAAGATTTCTGAACATATAATAATTTCAACCTCATTTCCTATGAACAATATTATTACTGTTTATTATAATTATTGTCTTACGAAGATATGTGACCCTATTGACATTTTACCTCTGCTCATATATTCATTGCCATAATTATAGCTTATGTATTTCCATATTTTTTTTTCCTGTGCTGGGTATATCAATATATGTATATTTTTCATGACAAGTTTTATTTCTCCTTAAAATTCGCCCTAATAATCCATATTATACTATCGACGTCTAAAATACCAGTGAATGGGCTAATTTAAATTTCGCGCCATGCGATTGCAGTTTCCAGTTATACCGACATTTCTCCCGGTTAGTTGGGTGGCAGCCGCATGGGGGCGCTGAGGGCGGGATAAACTGTATTTTGCATCGTAGAACGTGAGTGTCAGATCTATTCTACTCTGTAATCTGTGTCTCCCACAGAACACACCGATGACTTACTTTATGATATCTCCTTGGTCTCTACCAGAGACAAGAGGTTGTCTCTGGTCTCTACCCTCCAAAGACAACCCTCTCTACCCTCCATGGTAGAGAGAAGGAGAAGTATCGCTGCCTTCAGATCACAGAGTTTCTGTACCCAGTAGACAATTCATTATTTATCCGATAGATGTGCTAGTGTCGCCATAAGAAAACAAATTTTGATTCAAACTGGTTGCAGTTGGCTGAATTTTCCAGCAGTTGTGACAGATTATCAGAATATTCAACAAATTTTCCATTTTTTATGCAAATGGTGAATTATTTCTAACGTCCGTGAGTGGTGCTCACTGACCGAACGGAAGAAGAGACTTTTATTTATAGGTACACTGCTATTGCATTTATTCGTAAATTTGTACATAAATATATAATAACTATATTCTGGATGGCTTATTGATTATTTAATTCAACAAATTCATATTATAATACATATATTTATTTCAGACTACATTTTTCAGAAGAAACTGGGAACAAACTTTGTTACAAGAATCTTGATCTAGTGAAAAATCTGAACCTGACACCCTCTGCTCTTTTCATGTTTTCCTTAAAGTATGTTTATGATCATGAAGATTATGCCATTATGTATTATACTACTGTCATGTGGCGTTCTACAGTTTCACGAGATTATGTTCTACAGTTGCTTGAGATGTAGACGAAAAATCTATATTTTTCAAAAACTAATAGAGATAATCCCACCTGTATAAAATTTTATTCAAAAATAATCCGAGTTGACACCAACGTTTATTCATATTACCAACAACAATTTCTAGGGTTTCTTTTCTGTTTTTACTACATTAACTTCATTTGTGTTATTTTTTCTATTTCTTTCGAATTTCAGATGAACAAATTTCACATGTACATCAAGGTATTGCTTTTTACTTGTAACATACTCACATAGATGACACTTTTGTTCCTTAATTTTAAGATGAACAGAATTAACATGTTGTTCAAGGTTATTTTTTCTACCTGTGGCAAACTTGCATAAATTACACTTATGTTCCTTAATTTTCAGATGAACAAATTTTATGTGTTTCTGAAGGTCTTGTTTTCTACCTGTTTCATACTCGCATAGGTGACACTTTTGTTCCTTAATTCTTAAATGAACAAATTTTACATGTTCTTCAAGGTGTCGTTTTTTACTTGCAACATAATCACATAGATGACACTCGTATTCCTTAATTTTCAGATGAACACATTTTATGTGCATATCAAGTTTATGTTTATCATTTGAAGCATATTCACACAAGTGACACTTGTGTTTCTTGATGCACAAATGAACAGATTCCATGTGACTTCTGAGGTGAGTTGTTCTAGTTGCAATATGGTCACAAAACGAGCACTTATGTTCCTTAATTTTCGAATTAACAGATTTCTCAGGTACTTTCCCATATTCTTTCTGACAGGAGGCATAATCACATATCAGGTTTTTTCCAATATCAGTTCTTTCCATAAGACTTTTGTGACCTATAGACTCTTCCAGAGGTGAAAGTTCAGAGTGATTCATCAGAGGATTTGGTACTTGAGGCATTTTATTTATGGAAGCAGGTGATAACTGATTTGCATCGATTTTGGTAACTAAGCAGTTTGAGGTACTTTCCTCATTCTTGATTATATATTCTTCCCTTTCATGAAATCCATTTTCGTCTAGAAACTGTTCAGAAACACCTATAGTTTCTGAGTTTTCTTCTAACTTAACACTGAAAGGAATTCGAGTTTTTTAGAAGTAGGTGGAAAAAATTAAAGGTAAATGGATACCTAAATACGCACTCATCAAAGGCAACAGGTAGCTCTTCCTTAATACTGATACTATGTTCATCCATATCAATATTATTTTTCTTCTATATATGAAAACAGAATGAATTTAAGCAGAGATTACAACAGACACAGAATCATAGACAAGGTGTATGTCAATTTCTAAAGACGACATTTCACCATAGAGTATTCTTCTTCTCAGTTTTCATGAATGTAGGGTTATGGATCGGTGAATCTGAAAATCTAAACGCTACCTAGCGGTTAAATCACTAACCTGAGCTGTTTTACTTGTTTGAGTTTGTTTAAAATTTGGAAAACATTGATAGAACCTTCCTATAATTACTTGAAAAGAGCTTCAAAATAATCTTCACTAGAAATAACTTGTGCGGATATTGACAGAGTTATGGAAGGTTAACTTTGTGTGATGTTATTGAAACGTCATAGTTACATGGTGATCATTTATCATCGTCAGAATTTTGTAACCCAAGTAACTAACTTCATTCAATTTTATTTTAGCAGTCGGTTGGCCATGGAAATTTGACACATTTCACTCTGCATACTACGAAAATGTGGGGTTATGACGCTTGTCAAAACATTTTTGGGTTTTAAATCAACGCTATGTTGCCCGTTCTACGTAAAAGTTTCTGTTATTACGTATTTTATCACAATGGCGAATCTCTTCGGAAAATATGTGACGAACATAATTGAAGTTCATACAAAATGTTTGAAGGGATACCAAATCCAGTTATTTGCATGGAAAATACAAGAGATCAGTATAATATCATAATATGCACTATAGCTTGAGGAGAGTTAATGTTCGTTATCTTCTTTGGCTTACATCATTTGTAGATTTCAAAAATATTAACCCGAAGATGAAATGCATATGATGCAGTGGTTGGGAATGGGTATTTCCCGAAGGAATTAACAGATAATTACAAGAATGTTAAATTCTTCAACAACTGGCGCGTATTTGTGGCTGTTCATCTTAATGCATTGAGATAATAATAATAATTAGGTATTTATTAGTACCTTAAGACATTTACATTGTATAGGACAAGTCAAATGAAAAATAGAAAAATCCATTTTAGGGAACTCATTCTCCGATGACATTTATCAAAATCCTGTAGTAAACTTTTCGCATTAATTCACTCAAACATAAAATTCTCAAATGCCACCACATTTTTGGGTCTCCCAATAGAAGGAAATTCTTTGTCATCCTCTTCATTCACAATCTTTCTGATTGTGGAAATATTCAGCTGAAATATAAGTCTTTTAGACACAGATGAAACATTATATGAATTCTCTTACATTGAATATGTTCGGTATCGTCTGACGTATTGTGGATTTTAGAATATCAGGGTATAACTATTTGAATGAGCGGACCTGAATTCTAAATAGCACTTCCTGAAACCCTGTCACTTTTTTCAATCACTTTCGGCATTTTCGTAATAAAAATTGATATTAGTTGTGGCAACGGTGTTATGACATTAACGACATTTCATGAGTGCCAACCTAACTTCGTACTAGTTACAAAAACTTGAGAAAATTATTTCATGGCCAACCGACTGCTAAAATATATTTGAATGAAGTATACAAACATTATAGAATGAATGAATGTATGGAGATGGGAAACGCCCTCATATCTCTAGTACTATAAACCGACTACATTTTGGACTGAGTTTGTCACATTTGACAATGAGATGGCGCTAAAAACGTACTGTCAATGGGGAATTCTCAATTTGGCTTATCATTGCATATGCAAGTTTGAACTGAATAATTATGAGTTTCATTCATGAGTTTTTCAGATTCACCGCGGAAACTATTCAAAATCATCCTTCAAATATGGGGTTTTAAAATTTAAATCGCTTTGTGCGGAGTTTAAGATTTGGCAGCAGCGCATACAAGACAATGAAAAGAACAATGTCCGATCAGCTTGTTTATAAAATAACAGCTGTTGATCTACAGGCGCGTAATTACTGGCGAGCTTCAACTGCAACAGGCCATAAAAATCCCATAAAATTTTAAGACCTTCCTCGTTCGTCGCAGACTTCATAGACAGCCATCTTTGTCTATCTCATCAAGATAATGCATTTGTTGTCCTTTATTATCAAGGCATATTTCAGTCGATGTTGCCAGCTTGTGCAATTCTCACAAAACGCTTTAAACTTTAAATACGCACCGTCAAAAACATCCGAGTTTTTGTCCGCTTGTACCGATAAGACATAGTCAAGACATTTCTATCGACGCGAGTTTTACCCTTTTTTGGCACCTGAGAGACATACCCTTTCCACGCCCCACCGGTGGGTACAAAAGAAGATGTCTCCCCTCCCAAGAGATCAAGTCATTCTGATTAATTCTGTACTGAGTATCTATTGGCGATTCAAATTCTATAGCCTCATTCTAGATTTTTATTAATCCTTTCGAGCGTTCTGTCCGAGTTTTGCGATCCTATCTTATCGTCATTCGAGTATTGATTTATCCTGTGTTAGGAAGCGATTCCGATTATTCGGCTTACGTCATAGCGTGCCGAGCCTGTTTCTGAAAATCCACGTATTACTGTCAAGTAAATCGCGAAGAAGTCCACCTTAACCCATCCTTTGCCACAATTCGTGTTCTACCCTCACTGTAAGTGTTTTCTCTGCTGGTGTGAAAACCCGGGGGTTCTGTTTCTGTGCCGTCTTGCCCAAATTGTTTCATAATTAAAAGGCGCGACATTCTTATTCCATTCCTTGTATCGAATTTCAAAATCGGTTTTGTTGAGACCAGAAGACAAACAACATCTTGAGTGTGACGAAATGAAAGCATAGTTTTGTTATCAGAGTGTTAGTTTTCATCTGAACATTGTTTGGAATCAATTGATATCAATGCAATACCAAAGATTTCTCTTCGGAAATACGCTGTTGGATGTGCTATATTTTTATTTGGAATTTATGAAAAACTTACAAAAATTCGAAATTATGGACAACAAATAGAGCTTTGACTAGGTCACAAAAGTATATGGTGATCTGCTATACGTCATAGGTGTTATTTATGTGCAATACGTTGGAATTGTACAATTTATCAGAAATTAATTTGAACCAACATTCAATATACCATCAAAGCATCCACATTCAGTGTGTGTATATTATTTACAGAATTTCCAGAACCATAATTAACAATTATAATAATAAAAATCTCACAGAGGCATAAAAAACCTAAGACTTGTAACTTAGTATCTCTAGGTCTCTAGACCTTTAAAAAAAAATGTTTCTTCTTGCTCTGCAAACCAGACATCCACAGCTTCTATTACCTCCTCGTTGGAAGAAAATTTACGACCTTTTAAAATTTTTTTCAGTTGAGGAAAGAGATGATAGCCGGATGGAGCCAAATCTGGTGAATAAGGGGGGTGTTCTAGTGATTCAAACCCTAAACCGAATTTTTTGCATGGCAACATGAGATTTGTGTACGGGGGCGTTGTCCTGCAAAAACAAAATACTTTTGGATAACTTTCCTCGTCTTTTTTTCTTAAATTTTTTCATGTAAAGTGGTGTGTAATGTCGAATAGTAATCTCCGGTTATTGTTCCACCTTTATCCAAACAATCAATCATGATTACTTCATGGCAAAACCAAAAAACTGAAGCAAGAACTTTTCCAGCAGATTTTTGGACGCGAAACTTCTTAGGTCTTGGAGAACCAGAGTGTCGCCATTCCATCGATTGTTGCTTTGTTTCTGGATCGTAGAAATGTACCCAAGTCTCATCCATAGTAACAATTCGGTTTAAGAAGTCTACATTGTTTTCAAATCGCGCACAGATCGAACTCGATGCTTCTACCCTTGCACGCTTTTTGTCAACATTCAAACATTTGGGTATCCGTTTTGCAGCAATTTTTCTCATGTCCAAATTGACGTGAACTGTATGATAACGCGTTCGTATGAAATATTCAGTGCTTCAGATATCCATTTTAGCCCAATTCGACGGTCTGATAAAATCATGTCATGAACTGCATCGATGTTTTCGGGGACTGACACAGAAACTGGCCTTCCCGATCGGTCATCATCTTCAATGGAAAATTTACCTCTTTTGAAGCTTGCAGTCCAATTTTTCACGGTCGAAGGACATTGATCACCAAGGATATTGAGCATATCTTCGTAAATCTGCTCACCTCTTAACCCTTTTAAATACAGTTACTTGGTGATGGCTTGATACTCCAATTTTCACAATTTCGGTGGACATGTTCTTTCTTTCAATTTATTGCGTAACTTTGGTTTACTTTTTGACCTCAAACTTCACACTGACACTTCTAATGAGTTATTGTTCGTTGCTATGGTAACGCAATATTTTTTTATGCATGGAACTGGTCTAGGCTAACTAGATATCAATATCTCCTCGTAATATACAAATCGATTTGAATGAACAAAACACTCACAGCAGGTTTCATAAAACTTTGACTTTCTATACAACAATTTGACAGTCACTCGGTTCCCAAATCGAAATCAATAAAACCTTCGCATTTCTGAATATATTGAAAGAGTAGCAAGTGAGAACCATTGAATAGACGTATTAAGGTCATCATTTCCCCTAAATGGGCCCTTCATGCAAGGGATGCTTCCTGCATACAACAATTTACGTGGATGAACAGTTCTCAATTGACTTGCAGTGAAATGTTCACTGCACATGGTGTAGTCAGTAGAGTTTGCTAGTTGTCTTTACGCCCTCAAAATTTCATTCACTTTGGAGCACTGAAAATAAACATCGATGAACGACCGAGTCAAAGTTTACCAATTTTTACTTACTTTTCCATTTTCCTTAGAAAAGTACAAAACTAAATTTCGGAAAGTCCATTTTATTTTATCTTCACCATGCAGTAACTTTCGATCGATATTTTGAGGTTTTCACCAAGAAATTAGACAAAAAATCTAATAATCAAGTGTAATGATCTCCAGTTTTCTGGGAAAAAATTGGAGTTCATTTTAGTGCATTCCTTTCATTTCATATTTCCGCCTTTGAAAATATTTTAATTCTCAAATATTCAGTACATTCATTCCGGTAGGCAGAGTAAATGTAAAAAACCGTTTATCTGTGTTTCGACGTTTTTCTGATGTTGATATGCGATAAACCGGAGCTGACGACGTTTTTCATTCTTGTCGCATTCTGGAATTTTCAGATTTTTAACGTGTGGGGGGATTTGCCTATAAAAGCGACGGTCTCTTTTACTTTCGACTCTTTGACTTTGACTGTTTTACTCTTTAGTTAGTTTACGCTCCGTACTTTTCTGCGATTCGACTTTAATTGTGTGCACGACAAGCCGTTCAACAAATTTACAAATAATTTTGTGTTGCGAGTATTAGTGCTCTTAGGAATTAATTTTTAGTTTTCGTTTGTTTTCCGCGAGTGCCTGAAATAAAGGAGGTAGGTCCCCGTCTTTACCGTTCAGTTTCTTAATTAGACCTACACCGGTTACTTCTTTGACACTGCTGTACTGTATCGCTTTCTGTTATATTTCATCGTACTTTACCCTGTTTCGCGAGTCTGACTTTTCCATTCGCTATCAGTCATGGCGCGTAAGCCCTTGGGGTACTGAAGGGAAGGTCCCGTCAACCCCCCTGTTCGCGTTCCGCGTCATAAGTGTTGAATCCGAAATATCTTCTTCGCTATCAGTCATGGAGCGTTAGCCCTTGGGGTAGCGAGTAAAAGTCTCGAGTAGATCCGCCCTGGTTGTGTTTCTTTTCATTTCTGGAGAAATACAATTAATTACATCCCGATACCGTATAGCAAGTCATTTCACTTCGCGAGGTCATCCTTAGTATCCGTTTCGTCAGTTCTGGTTGGCGCATTTTATTGAACAACCTTTGATTTTTTTCACTGTACCTGGTATAAACTTTACAAAGTGCTCGTGATCGGATAGAATTTCCCGAATGTATGTTTTCTGATCGATTCGCTCATATTTCATACCCACAAATATCTCCGTTGTACATATAATCAGTTTCCAAAGGTGTGAATAAACTGGTACACAATTTAATTTTGACTACTTCGTTATCGCTACCACCCTAGAAAACAGCGAACTCTGTCTCCGACTAGCAACTACTCTGGTAGGTTTGCTATTCTTCCTAGTGAAAAGAATAGCTGGCGCTTGAGATAAGTTTTCTCCGAGAACACCACGTTACAGTGCATTGAAAACAGTTATGCACATGTAAAAACATAAAATGCAGTTTATCCCATCGTTTATCCTTATCCCGCCGTCATCGTCAGTGCTATGCGGCTGCCACCCAACTAATGTAATCGAAAAGCGCGAAATTTAAAAAAGCTTATCTACTGGCTTGTAGACGTCGGTTGAATCTGGATTATTAGGTCGAATTACTTTTCCAATAAGAGGTAGACGCGACTACTTATTTCAGTGTATACAAATGCATGGTTTCATTAATGAGAAATAGATAAACATGAATGTTTGTATATAACTGAAAACAAGTCACATATCCCTTATTGATATAGTTATTATACCTGAGATAAAACTACACTGGAATGCTCACCTTTCAGATTTCATTGACCATTTTTTTTGCAGCAGTAGGGGAAAGAAAATCCATTGATACAAGTTGAAATCTTAGCAAACTGTTAATTTGGAAGTTTTAATCAAAGATTCTCGATAATAATAATTTAAAGGTTAGGTTAGGACATTGAAAAAATACCTCCATGGAAAAAATAGTTTCCCACATGAAAATTTCATTTGTAGGCCTTGAACTTTATAAGAATTATTGACTTCAATATTTCTAGGTCGTAATGAAAGGGATAAACAATTATATTTATAATAACAATTTTTAATTTAACTATGTTTATTTATTCGAGTAATGAACAGAGAAAATATAATGCTTCGCGGAATATTTTGAAATAAAATTTTCAGATCAACGGATTTTCTTTCACCTACTGATCTGAGGTGAGCATTCAAGTGTAGTCTAATCTTAGAAAAACTCGATATTCTCTCTATCATTTAACATTCGATTTTCCATCAATTTAAATTGTTACCATTTAAGTTGGAATAGGGAATAATCCTTCTGACGAGAATGATGTATTTTTTATGAAATATCTTTGAAAAGTCACATTTTGAAATAACAATTTCAACCGTTTCCCAAAAAAATTATTTTAAGTACTTAAAAATGAAAAATAAAAATGGGTATTTAAAATTCAGAGTTTCGTTTCTATTGCACAAGTTGGCAACATCGACTGAAATATGCCTTGATAATAAAGGACAACAAATACATTATCTTGATGAGATAGACAAAGATGGCTGTCTATAAAGGTCGTAAAATGTTATGGGATTTTTATGGCCGGTTGCTGTTGAAGCTCGCCAGTAAGTACGCGCCTATAGATCAACAGCTGTTATTTTATAAATGAGCTGATCGGACATTGTTCTTTTCATTGTCTGGTAGGCGCTGTTGCCAAATCGTAAACTATGAACCAAGCGATTTAAATTTTAAAACCCCATATTTGAAGAATGATTTTGAATATTTTCCGCGGTGCATTTGAAAAAATCATGAATGAAACTGATAATTATTCAGTTTAAACTTGCATATGCAGTGATAACAAAATTGAAGAGATTTCCCTATTATGAACCGTAGAAACAACATAAAATAAAAAGTATTGATATAGCTATAGCTATATATTGATATAGCTGTTTAGATACAACAGCTAAATAATCGAACTCATCTTCACTGTCATCAAACGAAGATAAAAAATTCATAACCGTTCATGACGACAAAAGTTAAACTGTAAAAACTGAACAATATTTTTAAAATGTTTTTCAAATTTTCAACATGATTTGAATTTTAAAATTTTACCATTAATTGTGTCAGTGTTCTCTGGTTTTGAATCTAACCAACACTGGCACAAGCTCTCAGACCTCGTGTCAAAAAATGCGCACTGAGTGCATATTAGTGGTCTGTGGTGTATACAGTTTGTCTATGGGTGCATATAGTGCGGAACCAGTTTTCCAAAAGAACATGACTTTTTGCACTCGGAACACCAATAGAACATAAAAACCATAGAGAAAGTCTCTGATAAAAACATAGATGTATAATACTAATTATATTATATTATATTATTATAGGTCCATGGATAAAAACTGCAACAGTGCAGCACTAGTAGGCTGTGGTCCGTATATACATTCTGGTTACTTCTTACCACAGCCCTCTGTTAAGAGGTCTAGGAAACGCTATTCACGAATCCAATTACCGTTGAGGGCGCTGCGAAATGAAAACAAACTTTGACGTTTGTCAGTTCTCTTTTCGAGATTTGTACGGCCTAACAGAGTTTTTCTAGAAAATCAAGAGATTTATCGGAAGTGAATTGATTGATTTAGTTTCGTAAAGAAAGATCAACATTCTTTGGAAATATTTCATTTCAAAAGGATGAAGTGTGGAATAAAATCGAGCGATGATATTGGTGATCCACTGTACCTAGACACAATATCCTATTATTTCACAGATTCTTTCTTGAAATCAACCTAGCTAATAATGTTGAGGCAGCATATACTGAGTTTGTGAAGTTTCTATTTGAAGTATTTCAATTCCATGTTATGATATAGGTATTTCTCATACTGAAATCTCAAGAAGACATAAATATGATTCAGCTCATGGAACAAGTTCTACAGATGAGAAAAAGCATTGATTTTGAAAGTATGAAAATTATGAAATTGTATATTATAATACTTTGTTGGACAACGTGAGATAAGAAAAAACATAAGGAACTGAACTTGTTTTGACTTTGCAGTACTGACAAAGTAGTTTCGTAATTCAGTCGGCAGAGGGCGCCTAGATTTTTGGATTCGCCAATCACAGTGAACTGTCTCTGTCATAGACCCATATATATATATAGACCATAGACTAATATATAATAAGGGTTGTGGTCCGTATATACACTTTGGTTACTTCTGGTTAGTAAGTGGGCGGTCCGTATATGTCGAATTCCTGACAATTTGGTTCAATATCAGTCACCAGAGTAACCGCTCTGGTAACTTTCGGTTACCAAATGTGTATATACGGACCATACGCAAGATATCGATTGAAATTTATTTTGGGAGGATTTTGTATCTCTTCATAAACTGTCATCCGGTAATTTCAAAATTAAATGAATCAACGTTTCTGTGCAGTCTCTGTTTCTGTGTGTTGACAATTAATGTCAGACAAAAAGCGACAATTCAGAAGATTTTCAAAAGTAGATTTTTTCGTCTGATGAAGGAGTCTGATATAGACTCCGAAACGTTACAAAGAATTATAGTTTCAACGTTATTTATTTTGAGTTCATTGTCAGGCAACAATTTTTTCTAGTTAATTTGCTCCTGACAAATTAGTGCAAGAATTTACGCAGGAGCAAATCGTTGATTTCATTTTTAATTGATTTTGTTTCAGAGATTGGGAGTGAAAACCCTAAAAAGTTTATGAAGAGATAATATATAATAACTTAATAATTTATTAGTCTATGATATAGACATATGTCTCTATGTCTATGCATAGACCTAACTAAAAAACATTGAACTCTATGGCAATTCAATGCCAATATCACAGAACACTAATATTATTTTCAAAGACCCTTTCTCTATGATTATTTTTAACATTTTAGTGTTCTGTGACTTAACCTATCTCCGAAATGTTGATAGTGTTCTGTGGTTGATAGCTCAGATTTTTCCATGGATTTTTGAGAGGATCCTATTTTTGAGTGATTTTGAAAGAAAAAAAGTAATATGGGAGATTGTAGTTTTGAAATTCAAGGAGAGATACATATTGGCGTTGATGAGTGAGTATTTATGTATATGATGTTTCCATTACTTCTTACTCTGTTTATTTTTTTTTCACTTGGTTCTCAAAAAAATGCAATTTCTTTCAGTGTTAAGTTAGAAGAAAAATTAGGAGTCATTGACGTTTCTGAACAATTCATAGATGAAGAAGGAGTTCATGAAAGGGAAGAATATGTAAACAAGATAGAAAGTTCCCTGAACTGCCTGGTTGAAGAAACGCCTCAAGATTCTTTGATGAATAATTTTGAATCTGTTCATTTGGATAAAAGTTACGTGGGTGATTGTCCTGCAAGTGAAACTCACACACAATGTCATAACACTGGCAGTCTGAAAGATCAAAAAGTACATGTAAAATCTGAACATTCAAGTATCAAGGATCACAAGTGTGATCTGTGTGATTTCGTGACAAGGTATAAAAAAAACCTTGCTCTACATATCAAATCCGTCCATTCGAATATCAAGGACTACGGATGTGACTTATGCGAGTTTGTTACGAGTAGAAAAGGAGATCTAAATATGCATATGAAAACTGTTCATTTGAAAATTGAGGAACACCAGTGTCACTTATGTGAATACTCATCGAGACATAAAAAAGAACTTGAAATACATGTGAAATCTTTCCATTTGAATGCGAAGAAACTTGAGTGTCACCTATGTGATTATAATACAAATAGGAAAATCAGCCTTAAGAAACACGTCGATTCTGTTCATTTGAAAATCAAGATGCACAAGTGCCACCTATGCGATCATGCTGCTAGTGATAAAGGAAAACTTAATATACACATAAAATCTGTTCATTTTAAGATTAGGGACAACAAGTGTCATTTATGCGAATATGCTGCTAGCGAGAAATTTACCTTGGACGCGCATATCAAATCTGTTCATTTCAATATAAAGGAACACAAATGCGACTCATGCGAATATGTTGCGAGTGAAAAAAGATATCTTAATATTCACGTGAAATCCGTGCATTTAAAGATCAAGGAAAATAAGTGTCACTTATGTGACTTTGCCTGCAGCGTTAAAAGATATCTGGAAGCTCACATTAAATCCGTGCATTTAAAGATCAAAGATAATAAGTGTCACTTATGTGACTTTGCCTGCAGCGTTAAAGGATATCTGGAAGCTCACATTAAATCTGTTCATTTAAAAATCAAGGATAACAGATGCCATCTATGCGAGTACGGAACTAGTAGAAAAGGTACCCTTCAGAGACACATTAACTCTGTTCATTTGAACATCAAAAAATACAAGTGTGAACAATGTGAATATTCTGCGAGTGAGAAACTCAAACTTGATCGTCATGTTAAGGCCGTTCATTTCAAAATTAAGGAACACAAGTGTCACTTTTGCGAATATGCTGCTAGTGTGAAAAGTAACCTTGATGTGCACATAAAATCTGTCCATTTAAATATCAAGGAACACAAGTGTCACCTATGTGATTTTGTTACAAGTAGAAAAGATGTCCTTCAGAGACATATCGACTCCAACTCCAATCATTTACATCTCAAGAAAAACAAATGTCATTGATGTCAATATGCCACTGGTGAAAAAAAAGACCACCAAACGCACACGAAATGTGTTCATTCGAAAATTAAGAAACATAAATGTCACAAGCAGTAAAGATACTCTTCGAAATCACGTTAACTGTGCTCATTTAAATATCAAGAAACACAAGTGTGATTTATGTGAATATGCTGCAAATAACGTACAGAAACTGAGGAACACAAGTGTCATTTATGTGTAGTAAAAGTAATCTTCAAGATCACATCAACTGTGTTCATTCAAATATAAAGAAAGAAGAGTCAATTGTGTGATTATACCTGATACAAAAATGTACTAGGTGATTTTCGGAAGCATATCGTCGAATCTCATCTTTGCTTCAATTGACAAGTCGATCAAAAACAAAAGAGAATTATAAACCATATGGTTAACCTTCCTGAAATGACAACAGTAAGCAAGACTGCTTTAGTGCAACAACTAACCTAACCTTACATCATATTAAAATCGTGTCTCAGATAGATTGAACTGATCTTGAGACAACACATAATCTGTATCTGTATGTTTGTAAGCATTGCCATTCATGTTTATCAATTGTGTTTGAAGTAGTAAAAGTACTGTGATTATACTAAATTTTTCCTAATAAAAATAAAATTTCATTCTGGATATCCATTTGTAGTTATTTCTTTGGAATGAGAAAATCCAACAGCTGTCTAGTAAAATTTTAGTTAGGAATCTGATTGTTTGGTTGAACATTAATTCTTAGTTTGAATATATTTTTCTAGTTTTCCTGAATTATATTCAAGGGCCATTCAATTGAAGTTTTCTATCCGCCTATATAATATATATATTTACAGAGTGTTCCACTGTGGGTGGCCTATCATTCGTTTGATAAAACCTCATGGCTTTGGACGGAGACAACCTGGCTCTAGCTTTGGATATAAAGTAAAATATTGTAATGATCTCCAGTTTTCTGAGAAAAATTGGAGTTCATTTTAGTGCAGTCCTTTCATTTCACATTTCCGCCTTTGAAAATATTTAATTCCCAAATATTCAGTACATTCATTCCGATAGGCAGAGTAAATGTAAAAAACCGTTGTTTTTCTTGCATGCCGTTGAAGATTTCGACGTTTTTCTTATGTTGATATGCGATAAACCGGAGCTGACGACGTTTTTCACTCTTGTCGCATTCTGGAATTTTCAGATTTTTAACGTGTGTGGGGATTTGCCTATAAAAGCAGATTTTCCCCCGTGAAGGCCTCTTTTGTCTCTTTACGCTCTTTACTCTCTTTTATCTGCGATTCGACTTTAATTGTGTGCACGACAAGCCGTTCAATCAATTTAGAAATAATTTTGTGTTGCGAGGGTTAGTGCTCTTAGGAATTAATTTTTAGTTTTCGTTTGTTTTCCGCGAGTGCCTGAAATAAAGGAGGTAGGTCCCCGTCTTTACTGCTCAGTTTCTTAATTAGACCTACACCGGTTACTTCTTTGACACTGCTGACTGTATCGCTTTCTGTTATCTTTTGGCCATACTTTACCCTGTTTCGCGAGTCTGACTTTTCCCTTCGCTATCAGACATGGTGCGTAAGCCCTTGGGGTATTGAAGAGAAAGTCCCGTCAACCCCCCTGTTCGCGTTCCGCGTCATAAGTGTTGACATAGAAATCTCTTCTTTTCTATCAGTCAAGGTGCGTAAGCCCTTGGGGTTGAGAATAAGAGATACCGCTCGTCGTCAGTGAAATCCCGTAGTTGCGCTAAAAATAGACCTTTTCTTCGCTATCACTCATGGAGCGTTAGCCCTTGGGGTAGCGAATAAAAGTCTCGAATAGATCCGCCCTGGTTGTGTTTCTTTTCATTTCTGGAGAAATACAATTAATTACATCCCGATACCGTATAGCAAGTCATAAGTGTTGAGATCGAAATCTCTTCTTTTCTATTAGTCATGGTGCGTAAGCCCTTGGGGTAGAGAATAAGAGATACCGCTCGTCGTCAGTGAAATCCCGTAGTTGCGCTCAAAATAGACCTTTTCTTCGCTATCACTCATGGAGCGTTAGCCCTTGGGGTAGCGAATAAAAGTCTCGAATAGATCCTCCCTGGTTGTGTTTCTTTTCATTTCTGGAGAAATACAATTAATTACATCCCGATACCGTATAGCAAGTCATAAGTGTTGAGATCGAAATCTCTTCTTTTCTATTAGTCATGGTGCGTAAGCCCTTGGGGTAGAGAATAAGAGATACCGCTCGTCGTCAGTGAAATCCCGTAGTTGCGCTCAAAATAGACCTTTTCTTCGCTATCACTGCTATCAGTCATGGAGCGTTAGCCCCTGGGGTAGCGAGTAAAAGTCTCGAATAGATCCGCCCTGGTTGTGTTTCTTTTCATTTCTGGAGAAATACAATTAATTACATCCCGATACCGTATAGCAAGTCATTTCACTTCGCGAGGTCATCCTTGGTATCCATTTCGTCAGTTCTGGTTGGCGCATTTTATTGAACAACCTTTGATTTTTTTTCACAGTACCCGGTATAAACTTTATAAAGTGCTCGTGATCGGATAGAATTCTCAAAATGTATACTTCATTCAAATTTATTTTAGCAGTCGGTTGGCCATGAAATAATTTTCTCAAGTTTTTGTAACTAGAACGAAGTTAGGTTGGCACTCATGAAATGTCGTTAATGTCATAACGCCGTTGCCACAACTAATATCAATTTTTATTACGAAAATTCGAAAATGCCGAAAGTGATTGAAAAAAGAGACAGGGTTTCAGGAAGTGCTATTTAGAATTCAGGTCCGCTCATTCGAATAGTTATACCCTGATATTCTAAAATCCACAATACGTCAGACGGTAGCAAACATATTCAATGTAAGAGAATTTATATAATGTTTAATCTGAATCTAAACGACTTATATTTCAGCTGAATATTTCCACAATCAGAAAGATTGTGAATGAAGAGTATGACAAAGAATTTCCTTCTATTGGGAGACCCAAAAAAGTGGTGGCATTTCAGAATTTTATGTTTGAGTGAATTAATGCGAAAAGTTTACTACAGGATTTTCGATAAATGTCATCGGAGAATGAGTTCCCTAAAATGGATTTTTCTGTTTTTCATTTGACTTGTCCTATACAATGTAAATGTCTTAAGGTACTAATAAATACCTAATTATTATAATTACATCAATGTATTGAGATGAATAGCCACAAATACGCGCAAGTTGCCCTGTTACTGTTTATTCATGTGAAATTTTTGTTCAACGGTGAAGTTGCAACTTCCTTCAACTCCTTTTACTTATATTGATGCAAGATGATTTTTATTGAAAAATTTAACATTCTTGTAATTATCTGTTAATTCCTTCGGGAGATACCCATTGCCAACCACTGCATCATATGCATTTCATTTTCGGGTTAATATTTTTGAAATCTACAAATGATGTAAGCCAAAGAAGATAACGAACATTAACTTTCCTCAAGCTAGTGCATATTATGATATTATACTATTCTCTTGTATTTTCCATGCAAATAACTGGATTTGGTATGCCTTCAATCAGTTTGTATACACTTCAATTATGTTCGTCAGATATTTTCCGAAGAGATTCGACATTGTGATAAAATACGTAATAACAGAAACTTTTACGTCGAACGGGCAACATAGCGTTGATTTAAAACCCAAAAATGCTTTGACAAGCTTCATAACCCCACATTTTCGTACTATACAGAGTGAAATGTGTCAAATTTCCATGGCCAACCGACTGCTAAAATAAAGTTGAATGAAGTATATGTTTGCTGATCGATTCACTCATATTTCATACCTACACATATTTCCGTTGTTTATATAATCAGTTTCCGAAGGTGTGAATAAACTGGTACATAATTTGA
Organism: Coccinella septempunctata; assembly: GCF_907165205.1. NCBI lineage: Eukaryota > Metazoa > Arthropoda > Insecta > Coleoptera > Coccinellidae > Coccinella > Coccinella septempunctata. Next base: position 1,600,098 of record NC_058190.1, on the reverse strand, counting down.
TTTTGACTACTTCGTTATCGCTACCACCCTAGATAACAGCGAACTCTGTCTCCGACTAGCAGCTACTCTGGTAGATTTGATATTCTTCCTAGTGAAAAGAATAGCTGGCGCTCGAGATAAATTTCTCCGAGGAAACCACTTCGAATTATTTTGAAACGAGCGTATACCGAAAAAAGACACATACTAATAGATATTTGAATTTTTATTCCAATCACCAAGTAAGTGTCAAAAGAGGTATCATTAAAACACTTTATGATAGAGCTAATTTAATTTCATCTACACCCGAAATTAGAAATAATAAAGTTGACTTCATTAAACATTTTCTTAGGGATAATCAATACCCGAAAAATTTTATTGAAAAAACAATATTAAATTTAGAGAGAAAAATGACTAACCAAAATCGTAATAATGATCAGGAACAACCAACAAACCGTCAAGAACAACCAAATTTGTTGAATGTAATTCCTTATGTTAATGGCCTTTCAGAAAAAATAAGAAGAATCGGTTCGAAGTTCAACATACGAACTGTTTTTAAAACGCAAAATGATTTAAGATCTATATTAACAAAAACTAAACCTTTGAACGAAAAACAAAAATCAAAAAATTGTATTTACAACATACCCTGTATTTGAATCGCGATTTCGATTTTTAAAGTGGATACATCAATCTTACATCTTGAAAAATCCCAAAAATGAAAATTTTCCATCCAAAAACCTCGAAGTTATTCTTGTTTCAGCGGAGCTCAATTTTCGATTTTTTTTTCGAATTTCCCGCTCAGAGAGAAATTTCCAACCAAAACTGAAAAATGTTACATCAAAATAACTTGAAATTTTCTAAGGAATCTATTTCTGCAATAAAAAAATGGTGTTCTAATTTGAAAAACGGAAGTTGACGTCATTTCCGGAAAAACCGGAGGTGCTCATGCCTTGAAAATATTTTAGATTTCATCAGCATCGTGAAATACTTATAAGTGCTGAATTTCATGAAAATACGTTCAGTAGTTTCCCGTATAAATATAGGTGAGGTTCCTCGTGAAAGACCCTGTATGAAAAAAATAAGTTTTGATTGAATTATTTAAATTTTTAACTTAAATTTCTGAAGACCCTGTATATCAGATTGATAAAAATAGAGATGTAACATATGATCCAATATATTGACAAGAGCTGGGCAAAATTTGGTTTCGATACATTCATTAGAAAACTAGTATCAGCTATTTTAGTGAGCACCTACAGCTCTCAAACTTTTTAATAAAAAATCGAATATCTCAGAATCGGTACTATATAGGACTATGGTTGTCGTACCAAAGAATCCTTGAAATTTGACAAGGAATTCAAAAATGCAATAATATACAGGGTGTTCCATTCAAAATAAGAAAGTCGATACCAACAGGGAAAAAACAGAGCACTCTGTATTAAGGTGGGTTAATAAAAATAAAATTTCAATGGATTACAGACAAATTTTGTATTTAACTTTTCCTTCTAGCTCTTTTAGTTTCCACAATAAAAGGTATAGGTACAAGTTTGCATATTCTTTATAATTCCTAGCATTGGTACCTTTATCTTAAGAGGAAATGACTGCTTTGTCTCGATCACTTCAGGTGACAGAAGAAACGATTCAATGAAAAATATAAAATACATTACCGAAAAATTATACTTGTCACAATAACAAAGGGTCCTCGGTATTTGCGTGAATATTGGCTAAATGCCTCTTAAGACTATTTTTTCTACCTGCGTAATTCTTACATAGTTGACACTTGTATTCCTTGATTTTGAAATGTTTTTATGTGTACATCAAGTTTATGTTTTTTCTCCTGCAGCAAATTTGCATAAGTCACTCTTGTGTTTTTTTATATTTAAATGAACATTGTCAACATGCTTCTTGAGGTAACTTTTTCTATGTGTAATGGAATCACTTAGTGGACACTTGTATTATCTTATTTTTTCGAATGAACGGTTTTTATGTGTTTATTGAGTTTAGTTTTCATATTTGCAGTATATTCGCATAAGTGACACTTGTGTTTCTTCAAATGAACGGATTCAATATGCTTTTGAAGAGTACTTTTACTGTTTGTAGCATACTCACATGTATTACACTTGTGTTCATTAATTTTCAAATGAACAGAATTGATATGATATCGGAGGCCATCTTTAACGGATGCAGCATAGTCGCATAGATGACACTGATGTTGCTTGAGTTTCAAATGAACAGAATCAATGTGTCTTTGTAGCACTTGTGCTCCTTAATTTTTAAATGTGTTGTCTTAACATGCGCTACAAGGCATTTCTTGACACTCGCAGCATATTCACATAGGTCACACTTGTATTTCTTGATATTTAAGTGAACAAAATCAATATGACTTTGAAGAGTATCTTTTCTACATGCAACATACTCGCATAGATGGCATCTGTTATCTTTGATTTTCAAATGAACAGATTTTACATGATTATCAATAATGGATTTCGAGCTTGCAGCAAATTCACATAAGTTACACTTGTGATCCTTTATATTTAAATGAACAAATTTTACATGATTATCAAGGACGGTTTTTGAGCTTGCAGCAAATTCACATAAGTTACACTTGTGATCCTTAATTTTCTTAATTCTCAAATGAACAGATTCAATATGGTTTTGAAGAGTTACTTTGCTGCTTGTATCATAGTCACATAGATGACACTTGTTTTCTTTGATTTTCAGGTGAACGGATTTAATGTGTACATCGAGTTTTTGTTTTTCATATGAAGCATATTCACATAAATGACACTTGTGTTTTCTAATATTCAGATGAACACAATTGACATGCTTTTGAAGGTCCCAGTTTCTACTTGTAACATAGTCACATAAGTGACATTTGTGTTTTTTGATATTTAAATGAACTGAGTTAATGATTTTTAAGGTCCCATTTTCTATTTGCAACATAGTCACATAAGTCACACTTGTGATTTTTGATATTTGAATGGATGGATTTTACCTTTTTTTTATTGCGATCTTTTGAACTTGAACCACACTGGATGCGAGATCCAAGATCATGTTCTTCACTCGAAGGACAACTGTTATTACATTCATTCTGTTCCATGTGAACTGTTTCAGAGTTATTCATCAGAGAATCTAATACTTTAGGCTCTTCTCCTTTAAAAGAGGCACACTTGTGATTCTTAATATTCAAAGGAAGAGATTCATTGCTTGCTGGATCTAATACTCCGGGAATTTCTCCAGTTAAAGAGGCAGATGAATGATTTGCATCGCCTTCTGTTACTAAGGAATTTGAGTTACTGCCTTCATTCTTAATTATGTATTCTTCTCTATCATGAACTCTTTCTTTGTCTATAAATTGTTGGAAAATATCTACTACTCCTAATTTAGTCAGCCGTTTCTCGTCATCTATAGAACTGGAGGTATGATCATACTGTATGTGTTTACCAAGATATTTTTCTTCACCTGCAGGATAATCAACCAAGTGATATTCCGGTTCAGATTTATTGCCCGGTGAATGTAATACTGGGAACATTTCTTTGGTAAAAGAGGCAGATGATTTATTTGTATCGCCTTCTATAACTAAGGAATTTGAGTTAATTTCTTCATTCTTAATTATATATTCTTCTCTTCCATAAACTCCATTTCCATCTATAAATTGTTCGAAAACTTCTAATTTCTCTTCAAATTTCACCCTGAAAGATAGATTTTTTTTCAGTAAATTTGAATGTATGGAAAAAAATAACTTATTAATCGTTATGAATGTAAATACTCACTCATCGGGGATAATATGCACCTCTTCGTTGACATCAATACTACGTTCATCCCTATCCATTTTTCCTCCTAAAACGATTACTTACTTTATGATTAATAAACAAACAATAAACAAAAAACCGGTTAACACCCATAGACTTACAAACAACTTACAACTTACAAACTACTCTGTAATCTGTGCTCTATAGTTAACACACAGAACATCAAAGATCTTAAGAGCAGAGACAAGAGACTCTTTCCCTTTCTCTATGCAGAGATATCTCTGCAGATAACCAGAGATATATCTCTGCAGATAACTTATTCTATATCATGTAACATACTATTCATTTTTTATCCAATAGATGTGCTAGTGTCGCTAAACTGAAATAACATTTTGCATAGCCTTCTAGTAGGCTATGCATTTTGATTCAAACTATGGAGGGTAGAGCTCTACCCTCCATAGCCAATAGTTACATGGTGATCATTTATCATCGTCAGAATTTTGTAAACCAAGTAACTACAAACATTAGAATGAATGAATGTATGGGGATGGGAAACGCCCTCATTTCTCTAGTACTATAAACCGACTACATTTTGGACTGAGTTTGCCACATTTGACAATGAGATGGCGTTGAAAACGTACTGTCAATGGGAAATTCTCCTCAATTTGGGATATCACTGCATATGCAAGTTTAAACTGAATAATACGAGTTTCATTCATGATTTTTTCAAATTCACCGCGGAAACTATTCGAAATCATTCTTCAACTATGGGTTTAAATCGCTTCGTTTCTAGTTTACGATTTGTGTTAAAAATTGGAGGAATTTTTAACCCAACTCTACCACTCGATGCACATCTCTAGCAACTCAGTGACTACGTTTATCGTTACATGCTTCTGTGAACGTAACCTTAAAATCGCTGTCAATCAGCTGTTCAAAAAAACCGGTGGAACCTGTTGAATCTGCTCAATTTAATTCATTTTCTCTCTAGATTCTTCGTTCGCTCAAGTGAATTGGAACTTGGTGTGAATTATTATAGAGGTTTTAGTGCACTCTTTTTCTACATTTATTCCACTCAAATTATAATAATATTAATTCAGAATTATTATAGGATTAACATCTCAAAAAGGTACAGTACTTTTTCACTCAACAAAAAATGTAATCATTTTTTTGCATGTGTCACGTTAGAATATCATTCTACATAATTTTTCTCTCAACATTCACTCCATCGCTATGCATTTTCTCATAATTACATTTGCAATATTCTGCTCTACATCTCTCTATCATATTTGCATGTATATTTTCTCAATTTTCAACAAATCTCTCAATCAACCACATGCTCAATGTACCTAACTGCTTCAACCTTCTCAAAATGCATTGATATTCCATTCACTGTGAATCACATCACCTCGACAATCACTCACATTTTAATTTCTCTGATTTTAGCACCAAGTTCACATTTCACACCACTCTATTAGAAGCTTATATACTTGTATTCACTCTCATTTTGTATACATGTCACCTCAGATTAACTTTACACCTCTTACGATCAGACTTCTCAGGCCTCTTAAGTTTCAGGTACCTCTACGCTCAAGTTGGACACTTCGAAGGCTTCTCATAGACCAGATCGAGATCCATCTCACTACACTCAGAACTCTGAATAATGGAATACACTCAATCAACTCTATTGGACAGACTGGTTTGTGATAATGCTCGAGGAGGTCCAATCTGATTTCAACTCAATAAGTATAATTTATTATAAACTTTCTCATGACTCTATTACCTGAAAATTATGATGCCTTATTTCTTTTCTCTAACGTTATGAACTGCTCTTCTTGTTTCATCTCAATTATGAATACTATTCATTAATTCTTTCTACGTTTACATTATTTCATTTCTCTACATTACATTTGTAACACAACTCACCTCAATTTATGTACTCTCATGAAAACCTTCTGCTTTTCTAATAGATTTGCTATTCCTGTAAGCGTTGGTAATCATCTCTCTCATTCTGTCTCATTACACCTGTCTCACTACATTACATATCTCTAACTTCTCAAGTTGTCACTGCAACCTTCTGTTTTTCTGATAGCGAGACAGTTTATGAAATCGTAAACTCTATCACTGTAAACGTTGTGCTTGCATGATAACACTCACATCAATTCATAACTATCAAGCTCAATTATTATGCAACTCAAAATACATAAACACATTTTGATGTAAATCTATCTCAATTCTTATCAAACACATAATAATTGATCTTGTTACTCGATACATGAAATTCACTCAACCTGCTCTTTCTCTCAAGCAAATACAACGTTGATTTTCTCGTTGATACATTACTCTCAAATTCTCTCAATAACTTCTCAATAATTGTAAATAGGTTCACTCTGTTTAGATGTTGTATATAATTTTACTTCATGCGAGTGTCTATTTATTATGTGACGTGTTTGATATACAATAAAGATTTTATTTTACCATCTCCAACTCAATCATTTGGTAACAGTCCACTTTTAAGTAATTGCCAAAAATCTCAACACCCAGATTTTTGAACAATTTGGCAACAGCGCCTACTAGAAAATAAAAGAACAATGTCCGATCAGCTTGTTTATAAAATAACAGCTGTTGATCTACAGGCGCGTACTTACTGGCGAGCTTCAACTGCAACCGGCCATAAAATCCCATAAAATGTTACGACCTTCCTCGTTCGTCGCAGACTTCATAGAGAGCCATCTTTGTCTATCTCATCACGATAATGCATTTGTTGTCCTTTATTATCAAGGCATATTTCAGTCGATGTTGCCAGCTTGTGCAATTCTCACAAAACGCTTTAAACTTTAAATACGCATTTTTATTTTTCATTTTTAAGTGCTTGAAATAATTTTTTTTGGGAAATGGTTGAAATGGTTATTTCAAATGTGATGTTTCAAAGATATTTCATGAAAGATACATCATTTTCGTCAGAAGGAGTATTCCCTACTGTAATGTAGTTTAATTTTTTACAAAAATGCACTCTCATTTCAGGATCATTTTCTCATTTTGATTTTTAATTGGCATACTTTCAATTTCAATTCAGGATTTCGACATCGTTGGAAACCGTAAACATTTCGGACCGTTTTTATTCCATTTCCAGTTCTGGAAAACTATGTAGCACCGTCAAAAACATCCGAGTTTTTGTTCGCTTGTACCGAGTCAAGACATTTCTATCGATGCGAGTTTTACCCATTTTTGGTACCTGAGAGACATACCCCTTCCACACCCCACCGGTGGGTACAAAAGTAGATGTCTCCCCTCCCAACAGGTCAAGTCATTCTGATTAATTCTGTACTCAGTATCTAGTGGCGATTCAAATTCTATAGCCTCATTCTAGATTTTCATTAATCCTTTAGAGCGTTCTGCAATCCTATATTATAGTCATTCGAATATTGATTTATCCGGTGTTAAGAAGCGATTCCGACTATTCGGCTTATGTCATAGTGTGTCGGGCCTGTTTCTGAAAATCCACGTATTACTGTCAAGTAAATCGCGAAGAAGTCCACCTTAACCCATCCTTTGCCACAATTCGTGTTCTACCCTGACTGTAAGTGTTTTCTCTGCTGGTGTGAAAACCCGGGGGGAACCGTTCTGTTTATGTGCCATCTTGCCCAAATTGTTTCATAATTAAAAGGCGCGACATTCTTATTCCATTCCTTGTATCGAATTTCAAAATCGACTTTGTTGAGACCAGAAGACAAACATCTTGAGTGCGACGAAATAAAAGCATAGTTTTGTTATCAGAGTGTTAGTTTTCATCTGAACATTGTTTGGAATCAATTGATATCAATGCAAAGATTTCTCTTCGGAAATGCGGTGTTGGATGTGTTATATTTTCATTTGCAATTTATGAAAACTTCACAAACAAAAATTCGAAATTATGGACAACAAATAGAGCTATGACTAGGACACCAAAGTATATGGTGATCTGCTAGAGGTACGTCAAAGGTATTTTTCTGTGAAAACGTTTTGAATTAATAAATTGAGTTGAATTTCTCAACGTCAAAGGTATTATTTATGTGCAATCATTGAACTAAAGAAAGATTTCTTCAGTTCAATGTGTGCAATACGTTGGAATTGTACAATTTATCAGAAATTAATATGAACCAACATTCCATATACTATCAAAGCATACACATTCAGTTACTTACATATTATTTACAGAATTTTCAGAACCATAATTAACAATTAAATAAAAATCTCACAGAGGCATAAAAGACCTAAGACTTGTATGTTAGCCAGTCAGTATAGTTTCTTTATGCTTTTTCATGATTCTTTTATGACATACAAGGATATATTGAAAAATTCTTAGCCTACTATAGAACCAAACAAAATTTCAATGTAAAATATTTTATTACTCAACATATTCTCCTCCTAATTGGATACATTTATTACAGCGAACCTGCAACGTCTCTAGACCTTTAAAAAAAATGTTTCTTCTTGCTCTGCAAATCAGACCTCCACAGCTTCCATTACCTTCGCGTTGGAAGAAAATTTACGACCTTTTAAACTTTTTTTCAGTTGAGGAGAGAGATAATAGTCGGATGGAGCCAAATCTGGTGAATAAGGGGGGTGTTCTAGTAATTCAAACCCTAAACCGAATTTTTTGCATGACATGAGATTTGTGTATGGGGGCGTTGTCCTGCAAAAACAGAACACCTTTGGATAACTTTCTCCGCGTCTTGTCTCTTTAATTTTTTCCCGTAGAGTGGTCATTAATGTCGAATAGTAATCTCCGGTTACTGTTCCACCCTTATCCAAACAATCAATCATGATTACTTCATGGCAAACCCAAAAAACTGAAGTAATAACTTTTCCAGATTTTTGGACGCGAAACTTCTTAGGTCTTAGAGAACCGAAGTGTCGCCATTCCATCGATTTTTGCTTTGTTTCTGGATCTTTGAAATGTACCCAAGTCTCATCCATAGTAACAATTCGATTTAAGAAGTCTACATCGTTTTCAAATCGAGCACAGATCGAACGCGATGCTTCTACCCTTGCACGCTTTTGGTCAACATTCAAACATTTGGGGATCTATTCTGCAGCAATTTTTCTCATGTCCAAATTGACGTGAACTATATGATTCGTATGAAATATTCAATGCTTCAGATATCCATTTTAGCCCAATTCGACGGTCTGATAAAATGATGTCATGAACTGCATCGATATTTTCGGGGACTGACACAGAAACTGGCCTTCCCGAGCGGTCATCATCTTCAATGGAAAATACCTCTTTTGAAGCCTGCAGTCCAATTTTTCACGGTCGCATACGAAGAACATTGATCACCAAGGTTATTGAGCATATTTTCGTAAATCTGCTCACCTCTTAACTCTTTTAAATACAGTTACTTGGTGATGGCTTGATACTCCAATTTTTCGATTTTCACAATTTCGGTGGACATGTTCTTTCTTTTGATTTATTGCGTAACTTTGGTTTACTTTTTTGACCTCAAACTTCATACTGACACTTCTAATGAGTTATTGTTCGTTGCTATGGTAACTCAATATTTTTTTATGCATGGAACTGGTCTAGGCTAAGTAGATATCAATACATTCTCGTAATATACAAATCGATTTGAATGAACAAAACACTCACAGCAGGTTTCATAAAACTTTGACTTTCTATACAACAATTTGACAGTCACTCGGTTCCCAAATCGAAATCAATAAAACCTTTGCATTTCTGAATATATTGAAAGAGTAGCAAGTGAGAACCATTGAATGGACGTATAAAGGTCATCATTTCCCCTAAATGGACCCTTCAAGCAAGGGATGCTTCCTGCATACAACAATTTACGTGAATGAACAGTTCTCAATTGACTTGCAGTGAAATGTTCACTGCACATGGTGTAGTCGGTAGTGTTTGCCTAAGTAATTGTCTTTACGCCCTCAAAATTTCATTCACTTTGGTGCACTGAAAATAAGCATCGATGAACGACCGAGTCAAAGTTTACGAATTTTTACTTACATTTCCATTTTCCCTAGAAAAGTACAAAACTAAATTTCGCAAAGTCCATTTTATTTTATCTTCACCATGCAGAAACTTTCGATCGATATTTTGAGGTTTTTTCACCAAGAAATTAGACAAAAAATCTAATAATCAACTGTAATGATCTCCAGTTTTCTGAGAAAAAATTGGAGTTCATTTTAGTGCATTCCTTTCATTTCATATTTCCGCCTTTGAAAATATTTTAATTCTCAAATATTCAGTACATTCATTCCGGTAGGCAGAGTAAATGTAAAAAACCGTTTATCTGTGTTTAACGTTGTTTTTCTTGCATGCCGTTGAAGATTTCGACGTTTTTCTGATGTTGATATGCGATAAACCGGAGCTGACGACGTTTTTCATTCTTGTCGCATTCTGGAATTTTCAGATTTTTAACGTGTGGGGGGATTTGCCTATAAAAGCGACGGTCTCTTTTACTTTCGACTCTTTGACTTTGACTGTTTTACTCTTTAGTCTCTCTAGTTAGTTTACGCTCCGTACTTTTCTGCGATTCGACTTTAATTGTGTGCACGACAAGCCGTTCAACAAATTTATAAATAATTTTGTGTTGCGAGTATTAGTGCTCTTAGGAATTAATTTTTAGTTTTCGTTTGTTTTCCGCGAGTGCCTGAAATAAAGGAGGTAGGTCCCCGTCTTTACCGTTCAGTTTCTTCATTAGACCTACACCGGTTACTTCTTTGACACTGCTGACTGTATCGCTTTCTGTTATATTTTATCGTACTTTGCCCTGTTTCGCGAGTCTGACTTTTCCCTTCGCTATCAGTCATGGTGCGTAAGCCCTTGGGGTACTGAAGGGAAAGTCCCGTCAACCCCAGGGGTTCGCGTCATAAGTGTTGAATCCGAAATCTCTTCTTTTCTATCAGTCATGGCGCGTAAGCCCTTGGGGTAGAGGATAAGAGATACCGCTCGTCATCAGTGAAATCCCGTAGTTGCGCTCAAAATAGACCTTTTCTTCGCTATCAGTCATGGAGCGTTAGCCCTTGGGGTAGCGAATAAAAGTCTCGAATAGAACCGCTCTGGTTGTGTTTCTTTTCATTGGAGAAATACAATTAATTACATCCCGATACCGTATAGCAAGTCATTTCACTTCGCGAGGTCATCCTTAGTATCCATTTCGTCAGTTCTGGTTGGCGCATTTTATTGAACAACCTTTGATTTTTCACTGTACCCGGTATAAACTTTATAAAGTGCTCGTGACCGGATAGAATTTCCCCGAATGTATGTTCGCTTATAGATTCGCTCATATTTCATACCTACACATATTTCCGTTGTTTATATAATCAGTTTCCGAAGGTGTGAATAAACTCACTATAGATCATTTGATTTTGACTACTTCGTTATCGCTACCACCCTAGATAACAGCGAACTCTGTCTCCGACTGGCAACTACTCTGGTAGGTTTGCTATTCTTCCTAGTGAAAATAATAGCTGGCGCTCGAGATAAGTTTTCTCCGAGGTAACCACGTTACACAACATCTAGAAGGAGCTAGATGATCAAAAAAACGGTACGAGCATCAAAACCTCTTTGACTAAAATTTCAAATGTTTCTGCAAATGGCCCTTAAATTGATAATTCAACCAGCCTTAGGGAAACACATTTGAAACACAGATGGCGCTCACTTCGGTTTGGTGGCTTCGTTTCCCGTCTTTCAACTCTATAATATTTGACCACAACTAAACCATAGTTAACCACAAGAGCCAAAATTCGCTTCTCATGTTTACTGAAATAAATTCGACTAACCTAAAACACAAGTGATGTTTTCCGAATTCCAATTGATCATTTCTGAATCATAACTGGAAATGGGTTGCAAAAACGGAAGAAAATCAATCCATGCCCAACCGACTGCTTTTACGAAAGTGAATCGAGTATACTTTGTCCCCACAACTTCACCAAAGGGTTTCTCGATATTCAAATGAACATACTATATGTTTATATGATGTTGAAGTTTCTCTTTTATATTTACACCATACTCCCGTTAACTACATTTGTTTTTCTCGATTCCGGAATGAACAAAGTCGATGTGTCGATCTAGGTGCTCTTTTCTGCTCGCTACGTATTTGCACAGACGACACCTGTGTCTCTTGATCCTCAAATGGACATAGTTGATGTGACTGCTCAGCCCGCTCTTTCTACCAGCGACGTAATCGCATAGATGACACTTGTGCTTCTTGATATTCAAATGAACAACGTCGACATGATTTCTAAGGACGCTTTTAATATGGGTGGCATACTGGCACACGTGGCATTCATGTTTCCTCGTTTTCACACGTCTTGGAAGGGCGACCTTTCCACTTGTCACAAACCCGCACAGATATTTCGATGTTAATCTGGAGCTGATGTTTAGTTTCGGCGACAAACTCGCGTGATGCTTGAATGAAAGTCTTGGGAATTACGACACTTCTGATTGTCGATATTCAGAGGAGATACTCGAGGCAGTTCTTTGGCTGAAGATGGATCCAAGGTATTCGGGTTGGTTTCTCCATTTTTCACACCAGCCGAGTGCCGTACGGGAAATTCACACTGCCCCCAGTGAGCCGGTTCAGATTTAATCCTTGTCGGATGTAACATTTCTTCGTTACAAGGGGCGAGTGTTTGATCTGCATCGACTTCCATAACTGAGGAATTTGAGTTGTTTTCTTCATTTTTAATTACGAATTTTTCTTTATCGTGATTTCCTTCATTGTCTATAAATTGTCCAGGAGTGTCCAAAATTCCTGATTCGACGTGCCATTTCTTGTCATCTTCAGGACTGGCAGTATGATCGTACTGTATGTGACATTTAGAAAATTGGTCTAAGTGAATCGATTCATATTTAATGGTCGTTGGTCGTACTTCAGGCATTCCTTCGGTAAAAGACGAATATGGTTGATTTGGACCCACTTCTATCCTAATTCCAAATTTTTCTTCTTCTTTGTCTGTCAATTGTTCGAGAATATCAACGATTTCCGATTTGACGTGTAATTTCTCGTCATATTTGCGACAGTACGTATGATCATCCTGCACGGGTTTATCGAGATATTTTTCGTCACTTGTACCGACCAAGTGACGTTTGGCGAATTCCCGTTGGTCCAAGTGAACAACAGGTGGATCTAACACTCGAAAAGTTTTTTTGTTGAAAGAGGCAGGCGAGTGATGCGCATCCATTGCCATAACTGGAGGATTCGACTCATTTTCTCCATTCTCGATTATATATTCTTTTCTATCGTGAACGCCTCCTTCGTCTATAAATTGTTCACAGGTGTCCACCATCGCTAAGTAAACCGGTTCAGATTTAATGCTTAGTGGATCTAATACTCGAGGCATTACTTTGGTGATAGAGGCAGTCGCTTGATTTGCATCGCCTTCTGTAACTAAGAAATTCCAGTTACTCGCTACATTGAACCTACATTGAATATTGTACTTATGTGGCCCGTACTTAAACTTAGGGCCTGCCTGTATATTCATCCCGTCTATTGAGTGAGGTCAAAAATTTTGTTCACTGAAAATACAGTTTTTTTTTTGACAGAAGGTAGAAGTAATCAGAATAAGTCATTTCCATTAAAAAAAGAATGGTTATTTCACCAAAAATTGTCTCCATAAAATATTCAAGATAGCCGACAAAATTTCATTAATTTCAAGTACGGAATCGGAAAAACGAAATAACACATAAACATATGGCTGGACGATGAATGGTTCAGTACCTACAGTTGGAAAATATCGGTCCAAGGAACAAACACAAGAAACTATTCTTTCACGACGTTTCGGCACTTTATTGTGCCTTCTTCAGGCTAAAAAATGGAAAATTATGTTATAAACAGTGACATAGATAATATAAAAATATGATGGCATAATATTCATATAAATTACTTAAATTATCAATCTAATACATTACAAATACAGAATAGAATATAAAAAATATATAAACACCGAAAACAACATTAAACATCAAAGCAGACTGAGCAAGACAACTGTATAGCAAGACAGGCCAAGGAAAAAAGGAAAAAATGGAAAAATACTCACTGTCAGAATATTAAAAAATTTCAATATTTTCATATACAGAAAATCGTCATAAAAATGAAAATAAAACGGGAAAACGAGTTCTACCGGATCTAGGCATCGATGTATGTTTGCTTTTTTGGGTCATGACACATCAAACGCAGAATTCAAATGAATGGAAGAAAAACGATCTACAAACACAACGGAAACACGAGAGACAACATGACACTTGTACAGTGGCGTAACGAAACGACCAAATATTTAACTGGGCTTTCAACATTTTGGAATCAAGTTGGAATATGCCACACTCAACGTACTAACGTCCGTACGTGCATTAACTGTGTTTGGGAACTTTTTTATATAAATCATCTCCTTAAAGCAACGTTTAAACCAGTTGTTCTCCCGACCCAAAATTTCAACGTTCTGAAAATCAAAATTGTGGTTGGATGATGAAGCATGAGCAGATAATGCTGTGGATCCTTTTTTATTCTTGCAATCCCTTTCATGTTGCGCAGATCTGTTGCCCAAATATTGCCCTGTTTGCCCGACATAACACACGCTACAATCCCTACAGTTGATCTTATAAACCACCCCAGAACATCTCTCCTTCGGATCCCTATCCTTAAGCTTTGAAAAAATAGACCGAACAGTTTTGTTGTAGTAATAAATAACACGATTTGTACTATCTTTCATTAATCGTTTGAGTTGTTCGGACAACCTCGGTACATAAATCAACTTACAGACTCTGACATTATTATGGGACTCGTCAACATTATTCAACGTGTGCGGTGGAGGTTCAACATTAGAAGAATGTTCAGGTTCAGTACCAAGTTAATCGTATTAGATGCATCAGGTCACTTTTGAGAGAATCATAATATTGTATCGTGCAATTTGGGCTGAAAACAGTGTAGAAAATTGAGACAGTTTATTGACAGTGCTAATATTGACAAAGTGCTATTATTGTTTCCCTATTTCGCCCCATTTATACGACGATTGGTCGATCGCTGGAGGAGCCGAACAAAAACAAGATTGTGATGAACAATGTGAAAAAATTCTATTTTTTTACACTTGGTCCTAAGAATTTTTTTGTCATTTGGTATCGAAATGGGCCATTTCATGAAATCGTTTATAGTTGGGGAGCCGACGATGCTAAATCGGGATTAACTCGAGCGACGTGGAGTCCTAGTGGATTTTGAAGATTAGATGGTAGAAAGAAAAAAAGGTTCTATGATGTATGCACATTCAGCGGTGGGTAAAGCGTCTGCAGGTTTTCAAAGATGTAAAAAAAATCGTCAGGTGTACATACTCGAGCGTGTCAGATTAAGATACTGTATATGCCCTACGTGTCACTGATAAGTCATGCTTATCTTAGATAAGTTTTTTCCATTCCTCTGCAATAATTCAGATAACAATTATGATCTAGTGTCGTATTAGGGTCTATTTCAGTAAACATTTTTAATTTTATTTCAACTTTGTCATCTTAATAGTTTTGTATAGGTGATTTTTGGTGAAACGCTTCATTTTGACCAGTTCTACCTTCTGTGGAAAAATAAAACCTCACCTTTAAATACAAAACACGTTAGTACTAAACGGCACCTCATAGTTAAATTTCGTTTGTTGAATTACATGACCAAACGACTATTTTGGGTGTATATATTCATAACCATTCATTGTTTTGCCAGTTACTGAAGAGAGGAGTAAAAGTTTTTGAACGATGAGGGCCGGCTTATTGACCTATCGTTAAACTATCCAATAGCCTTAACAATGAGTGACTGAAGAGGCCCTTAAATCAATCAAAGACAATTAATTTTTTAGTGACTCATCAAGAGTCCCTTTCTTTAGGGAATGTCCTGCAATAGTGCGTTAGGCTTCCATAGCTGCCAAACCAGGCGTTTTAGGAATTTAGTTAAGAAGCATTCCCTTTGTACTTTCAATTCTGTATCTCAGGAAATTATTTTCTGATATACAGGGTGTTCCCGAATGAAATTATTCAACAAATGAGTGATTTTTCAAATGGAACACACCTTATATTTTTGCATATTTTCAATACTCTTCAATACCCCTACCATGATGCAAAAAATTAGGGATATTTATCCAACGGTACGGATCTTATTCAGAAAAAACTGCAAAATTTCAACGAAACAGTAGTTCGGTAAAAGCCCTTAACCGATTTCCAGAAGCGATAGAAACATGAATTTGATTAGAATTTCTTTCAACTTAAGAATTTGCCTAGTCATCGTTCCTAAATGATCAACCTCTCTTATACAGGGTGTCCCTTATCAATGTCTAAATATGAAGAATTTCAAATTGTTTTTTTCTCGATTATTTTAAATGTAACACCCTGTATTTTTTTCCATGATGATGTACACACTTTGAAACCTTACATTTTTTCACAAGTAACCAAAGGGCTTTTTTCACTCCTGCGTCCAGCAGGCACGAAAAATGAAATATGAACGGAAAATTTTATTTAAATATTGGATATAAAAACAAACGGGCGTTGAAAAAGACAAAGAAAAATTGTGTTAATCCATTCAATGAATAATAATTTTTTTGGATGCCGATAACACTCTGTAATCGTTAGAATACACAAGTTACCAATAATACCTATGTATGTGTTACTTATTCGGACAAACATTATCATTTTCATGTTGAACTTCAAGGATTATGATTTTGGAAGGGTTTTTCAAAAATTGGTCATTCAGTTTGGTTTCATTGTGTGACTCATTTAAAATATCCGTTAGTTGTTATGTTCATTATTCCTGAAATTTTTGGTTGAAATGTCATTTTTCGTGTCTGCTGGACACAGTAGTGAAAATAATCCTAAGGTTACTTCTGAAAAAATGTAAGGTTTTAAACTGTACATCATCATAGAAAAAATGCAGGGTGTTGCATTTGAAAAAATCGACAAAAAACAGTTTGAAATTCCTCATATTTAGACATTGATAGTGGACAACCTGTATAAGAGAGGTTGATGATTTAGAAACGATGAATAGGCAAATTCTTAAGTTGAAAGAAATCCTGATCAAATTCATGTTTCTATCGCTTCTGGAAATCGGTAAAGGATTTTTACCGAACTACTGTTTCGTCGAAATTTTGCAGTTTTTTCTGAATAAGATCCGTACCGTTGGAAAATATCCCCAATATTTTGCATCATGGTAGAGGTATTGAAGAGCATTGAAAATATGCAAAAATATAAGGGGTGTTCCATTTAAAAAGTAACTCATTTGTTGAATGATTTTATTTGGAAACACCCTGTATATTAGAAAATAATTTCCTGAGATGCGGAATTGAAAGTACAAAAGGAATGCTTTTCAACTAAATTCCTAAAACGTCTGGTTTAGCAGCTATGGAAGCCTAACGTACTAATGCAGGACCCTGTATACAGTTTAAGTTTAACACTTAGAATTTCCGGCCTTAAAATGACACTCTGTATATTATTTCCAGAGAATATATTCTAAATATGTTTTCTCTGAAAAAAAAAATCGATGATACAAAAATATCACCAAAGAAGGGTGTATTAAAAAGTACTGCTTCAGCGGGTGCTGAAGCAGAAGAACGAAAGTAGTAAATACAAATAGCCCAACTTGCGGTACCCTTAAATAATACCAAAAATTTGAATTCATTACGTGACTTCTTTCGGAAGTTATTCAAGAAAAATCGATTATATCTGAAAGCCCCTCCTAAGGGATGTAGCACCCTTAATAAACAGTTACGAACAAACATTCTATGATACTTCAATATCAGTAGAAGTATCAAATCTTTTGGATTTATTCATTTACATCTTATAAATAAGGTTATTGTGGCTACAGTATGACATATGAAAAAAAAGAAGATTTCAAATACCTGCACTGTCTGTTTTCTTCCATTTTTCTCCCGTATCTTGTTTGTGGTTCCATTTGTGTTCTCCTTTACTTCTTGACAGAATTTCTCTTGAATTGGAAAAAAAAAAGATACATCGTATCGCAAATAGTCATTACATATACAGAAAGAATAGAAGATGGCACCTTAGACAACAACTCAATAAAAAAAGGTTGTTGCTATGTAAATTCAAAATGAGATAGCCTGTATATTATTGCATTATCACTCATGTAAACGACTGCGCACTTATCGTTAGCAACCCAGAGGATCTACATATAATGTTTGACAATGAATGATGATGAGACCTATGGTTTGGATTAAATTTCTTTTCACAGGTGTATAGGTCTATGATTTGTACACAAAACCAACTTTTTAGAAAAAAGGCCAACTAGTTTCGACTTTATTTCATAGTCTTCATCAGGGCTCTGAAATAGAACAACACGATCTACAATGAATTGGTGCAAACAGATCTTTGACAAATTTTAGTGGTGACATTTTGAACTAATATTCTGAGTAATTTTCTCTTAGTTGGTATCTAAATGAGCCATTCCATAAACACATGCAAGTTACCAAATAATGAGAAAAATTCAGCAATCCCAAGTTTCCATTTCATTTCCACGTAAAAATCCAACAGACCAATATGCTAAACAAAATTATATGCTTAAGTCAGTCATCAGGAGATAAGTTTTTTCCCATAGCTTTGTAATAATTCAGATAACAAATAATCTAGGTCATATTACGATTCATTTCAGTAATTATTTTCAATTTTTTTTTCCACTTTGTCATTTTGAAAATCTTCTATAGGTGATTTTTGGTGAACGTTTTATTTTGGCCAGTTCTACCTTCTGACAAAAAAGAGTCACCTTTCAATACACCCAGTATAAATATATTGTGAATATATGATACTATATTTCCACAAATTAAATTATTAGCATCATTTTTCGAATTATCCTCTATTGGAAACTAAACACAATCATTCATTTCCACAAATTTATTTCGATATTTCGACCCAAATCTCAATGGTCTTTATCAAGATATGAAATCGTACTAGTTGCTGCTGTGGACTGCCTTGTGACAGCGAAGGTTATAATTTGTTTTATTCAATTGCTTTTGTCGTCTCTCCTCGTGTTGCACAGATATTTTAATTATTTTGTTCATGTGACCTTCATCTGTTTGAACATTTCGAAAAGTGTCCTGGTGGTCTTTGTAAATTTTCTCTCTCCTGCTAAAATGAATGATTGTGTTTCAATTCCAACACAGAGTAATCCCAAAAATAATAATGCTGGTATATGTATTATTCTGTTGAAACAATATAATCCTAGGACTTTATTTCAATATCTCAGAGAATTTTTACCCAGACAAGAAATGCTCATAGTTCCAGTATTGACCGATATATGATAATTATTCAAAACTAGAAAACTAAAGGCGGCATTATCATACCTAAATGCCCAACGTATAAAGTTGAGAAATTCATTGGATCCTCTATTAGATTGATTCTCTTTCTTTGTGGATTCTTCGGGAGCTGGGGCATATCTTGCTTGAGAACTGTTTGCCTCCAATTCGTCCGTACGATTTCCTTCACTCTTATCATCTCCGGGATTAGGAACAGAGGCAACTTTCTTCTTGAGCTTAAGTCTCCGATTATTAACTGATTTTGCTTTAGGCGTATACCTTTTTTCACTCTCATTATCTGGATGATTGAGAACAGGGTCAATTTTCTTCTTAAGCTTGAGTCTCCGATTATAAACTGATTTTGAGTTACGTGTACGCCGACCAATATTTGCCTTTTTTGATCCCATTTTTATCAATAACAGTAGCACGCGACACGACAAGAAAAATGTATAGTCATGTTTCGCTAAAAGATCCCATTTAAATTTATAAATAAAAATAAAATATGTCTAAGTTATGTCAACGAGGTTATATCATAGAGTATCAAAGTTGGTACCACAGAACGGTATGAAGAGTAGAGAGAACAAGTGAGTCGCTGCGATCGCTAAAAGTACATTGTGGATTTGTATAATCGGAAATTCTAAAGTCAATTTGAAATTAACTGCCTTAGGCCCGTTTGCATCAATCCCCCTTAAAATGAGTACTCAACTAAGCGTAGCTTAAAGTTAATGGACAACTTTTTGTTGTCCTAGCATTATTATTGATAATGAAATGGATTGTCAAATAAAAGCTACTTGACGTTATTAGAGAAACCACAGCAGTTCTGCAGCCAGTTTGAGTTCAACAAATTATTTTAGGTTAGAATCCCGCCCTTAAATATCTAAGTGGTCATTACAGGAGCGCTTAAATTTAAGGCTAGCTTTAGCCATTTGATGTCACTTAGCAGATGGTGCAACGTGATTTAAGTTGAGGGTACATTTTAAGGGACACTTAACACTAAGTGCGCTTGGTGGTTAATTTTATTGCAAGTTAAGAATTTTCGAATAGATTTTTCATATGAGGGTGTATATATATATCTCTGTTAGGGTGGGTTGTAACTCAGTTGGTTAACCATCAGTGGGAGCTGAGGGTTCAAAACGAAAAAAGGTTGAACAAAATTTTAAAAAATTAAAAATCTCGACAGAAGACAATAAACATAATATCACCAAAGAAATAAAAACAGGACCGCATTTCCAAAAAATTACATAAAAGATTAATTTGTCCGGTTCCTATTCTCTTGTGGCAAGTGTGCCATGCGAAATGAAAATTGAATTCCTAAGAATAACTTATGTAGTTTTTCATGCCAATAACAAAATTTCTGTAAGGGATATAAAAAATATGGATTTTGGAGCTTGAAAGAAAAATCATGCTATTCTGAGTACTGCCCTGGAAATATTGATATTTCATGAACCTTTCGAAAGAGCTTTCTGAAGTGAACAAACCCATAAAATTTGCTTGGCTATCGCAAATTTTGGCCAATGTTCATGAATCGCCCCGTATCTCCGAAACTAATAGCCTTACAATACAAAACAATCTTGAATTCCCAATCCTAATCAGTTCTATCACTTCTGTGAGTACGATTACTGGCCGGTGTGCAAACAGAGAGGAGAACCGTTTCCCAACCCCTCGCTTTGTTTCTCCGACCTGTAATCTCGTAGTTTCAGAGCTCAGCCACGACTTCATTGCTTATTTTGTAACGTTGTCACCTCGGAGCAAACTTATCTCGAGCGCCAACTATTCTTTTCACTAGGAAGAATAGCAAACCTACCAGAGTAGCTGCTAGTCGGAGACAGAGTTCGCTGTTATCTAGGGTGGTAGCGATAACGAAGTAGTCAAAATCAAATTATGTACTAGTTTATTCACACCTTCGGAAACTGATTATATAAACAACGGAAATATGTGTAGGTATGAAATATGAGCGAATCCATCAGCAAACATACATTCGGGAAATTCTATCCGGTCACGAGCACTTTGCAAAGTTTATACCGGGCACAGTGAAAAATCAAAGGTTGTTCAATAAAATGCGCCAACCAGAACTGACGAAATGGATACTAAGGATGACCTCGAGAAGTGAAATGACTTGCTATACGGTATCGTGATGTAATTAATTGTATTTCTCCAGAAATGAAAGAAACACAACCAGGGCGGATCTATTTGAGACTTTTACTCGCTACCCCAAGGGCTAACGCTCCATGACTGATAGCGAAGAAAAGGTCTATTTTGAGCGCAATTACGGGATTTCACTGACGACGAGCGGTATCTCTTATTCTCTACCCCAAGGGCTTACGCGCCATGACTGATAGAAAAGAAGAGATTTCGGATTCAACACTTATGACGCGGAACGCGGACAGGGGGGTTGACGGGACTTTCCCTTCAGTACCCCAAGGGCTTACGCACCATGACTGATAGCGAAGGGAAAAGTCAGACTCGCGAAACAGGGTAAAGTACGATAAAATATAACAGAAAGCGATACAGTACAGCAGTGTCAAAGAGGTAACCAGTGTAGGTCTAATGAAGAAACTGAAGGTACCTCCTTTATTTCAGGCACTCGAGGAAAACAAACGAAAACTAAAAATTAATTCCTAAGAGCACTAATACTTATTAGTGGGATGATTCATGTCCATTCTTGATAATATTGAATTTGAGAATCGTGGCTATATTGGACTATGTATACTGGTAAAAGGGGGAATTAAGCCCAGTTGAATTTTGTCGACGTTTCGGACATTTATTGTTTGATCACATACAAAACAATTGGGTTGTCCTTAATCATGACTAGAAAGCAGCAGATGTTAAAAACAAATCTTACTTATGGATATAAACATAAATACCTAATTCATTTGAATTATTTGATATTAAAAACATATATATGATCGTCAACCCGTTTCGATCATCAACAAAACTTGCTGTAGTTATGATGGAAATTTAAAAACACTAAAAATATCTTTCCTCTCTAACATCCAAAACATATTAATAACTACACATTGAACGATATTGGCACACGTCAACTGAAGATAGATGACTGACAATTATTGATCGTGTTCAAAAACATTTTACACATCTAATTATACTTACTTATTATATTTACAGTGTGAACAATCGTTAAACAACATTTTCAACGCGCAACTTAATCCTTAAGTACATATCTCACACAATCAAAGAGTCAAATAATTTTGGACATACACATATAAAGTGAAGGACAACTATAGTCGGTGGCTAATAAATTGGGTAAATGGTGACAAGTGTTAATTATTGCAGGAGGCTCAACAACAGTGTTCTTACCTTTTGTTCTTATATTTGTTTATAAGGATGTTGTAAATTCTACTTAAATTTTGGGTATCAGTTCTTTTATTAATAGTATCATTGGCTTTTATATGTATCATTTCACTGATAGTACGTTTTCTGTAATTAGTTTCAGAATCTTCGATGGTGACATCTTTGAAATTGAATATATGACCGGTATTGATGTGATGTTCGACTAAAGCCGTCTTATTGTCGTCATCTTTCGACGAATGTGTGTTGCAACTGTATATATGCTGTTTAATTCTATTAGAGAGAAGCTGTTTGGTTTGACCTATATATGAACTATTGCAACCTGAACATGGTATCTTATATATAACGTTGGATTGTTTTTCTATAGGGAGTGGATCTTTAAGTTTAGTATAGAAGTTGTTCAGAGTGTTTTTGTTATAGCAGGCTAAGATGCAATTATGTTTCTTTGTTATGGTATTAATTCTTTCCGTGAGACCTCTTATATATGGAAAACTGCAATAAACTTTACTAGATTCTAGTAAAAAACTCATTTTCTTTATTGTAGATAATAACGTACTTTCTGAGTTTTTCTTTCTTTGAACACGTCATAGGGACGCCAGACGCCATTTTGGACGCTTTTTGCCCTTTTTGCCCCTTTTTGCTTCCAATTCTATTCCATTTATGATTTGCGGGCTAGTTATTATAATAAACTTGTTTCATGGTGGATGCGCTTGGGTTATGTAATGTTCATAGTATTAATTTCTTAATTTCTACATATTTTTTTTTTGTGCTTATCTTATGAATACGTGTAAATGTCACTGAAGCGTCCCCAAGCCAAGGCAATGATTCGATTACTTAGGTACGACCAACAGGGTAAATACTGTAATTGCATTAAGGACCCTTAATTATCATTTTTCCTTTTCTTTTATTATTATTATTTTTCTCTTCACTGGTGGAGTTGGTCAATACCGGACATATTTGAACGTGATAGCCAAGAGCGGAAATAATTCATATTTGTGTTACGGGACAAACATACAACTTTTGTGGATTTTACCCTTCCTAGTATCCTGCAGGCCGGATACCCTTGTATCTGCGTCGATTTCTGAGGCCGGATGCCCTTGCAGCTGCGTCTCTCTCCCTTGAGGCCGGGTACCGTTGTAACTGCGTCTCCAAACCTTTAGGCTGGATGCCCTTGCATCTGAGTCTAATCCTTCCCACAACCCCCTGACTGAACCCTACCCAATTCAGAACTGTTGTATGCTGAACGTAACTCATCTCACTGAAGTATCGGTTAAGAGTCATCATTAAGGAGCTGATAGCTGTAGATGTAACTGATTCCACCAAGTGTGCATTTCACGTCAGATTAACCTGTTGCCGTAGCTACGTAAAAGCATACCTGTGTAGTAGATTATGTATACTTCATTCAAATTTATTTTAGCAGTCGGTTGGCCATGAAATAATTTTCTCAAGTTTTTGTAACTAAAACGAAGTTAGGTTGGCACTCATGAAATGTCGTTAATGTCATAACGCCGTTGCCACAACTAATATCAATTTTTATTACGAAAATGCCGAAAGTAATTGAAAAAAGAGACAGGGTTTCAGGGAGTGCTATTCAGAATTCTGGTCCGCTCATTCAAATAGTTATACCCTGATATTCTGAAATCCACAATACGTCAGGCGGTAGCGAACATATTCAATGTAAGAGAATTTATATAATGTTTCATCTGAATCTAAACGACTTATATTTCAGCTGAATATTTCCACAATCAGAAAGATTGTGAATGAAGAGGATGACAAAGAATTTCCTTCTATTGGGGACCCAAAAAAGTGGTGGCATTTGAGAATTTTATGTTTGAGTGAATTAATGCGAAATGTTTACTACAGGATTTTCGATAAATGTCATCGGAGAATAAGTTCCCTAAAATGGATTTTTCTATTTTTCATTTGACTTGTCCTATACAATGTAAATGTCTTAAGGTACTAATAAATACCTAATAATTATTGTTACATCAATGTATTAAGATGAATAGCCACAAATACGCGCAAGTTGCCCTGTTACTTGTTTATTCATGTGAAATTTTTGTTCAACGGTGAAGTTGCATCTTAACCCTTTCAGTCCAAGTGGTTTCACTATAAAGTTGCTAAGTTTGCTTAGGTGACAAAAAAGTTGTTTTCTTGCCTTCCACAAGAAATAATAATATTACTTGTATTATAAGTCGGGTCCTGGTCGTTACATGTAGAAACCACCATTAAAAAAAATGCAAATAGATATTCAATGAAATATATTGAATTTCAAGTATTCTCGACCTCAAAATATGAGTTTATTTTGAATGAAATTTTTAATTTGGGCCTGAAAGGGTTAACTTGAAAATTCCTTCAATTCCTTTTACTTATATTGATGCAAGATGATTTTTGTAGAAGAATTTAACATTCTTGTAATTATCTGTTGATTCCTTCGGGAGATACCCATTCCCAACCACTGGATCATATGCATTTCATCTTCGGGTTAATATTTTTGAAATCTACAAATGATGTAAGCCAAAGAAGATAACGAACATTAACTCTCCTCAAGCTAGTGCATATTATTATATTATACTGATCTCTTGTATTTTCCAT
Source organism: Coccinella septempunctata (assembly GCF_907165205.1). NCBI lineage: Eukaryota > Metazoa > Arthropoda > Insecta > Coleoptera > Coccinellidae > Coccinella > Coccinella septempunctata. The sequence goes on along the minus strand of NC_058190.1, from coordinate 1,575,211 downwards.
GCAAATAACTGGATTTGGTATGCCTTCAATCAGTTTGTATAAACTTCAATTATGTTCGTCACATATTTTCCGAAGAGATTCGACATTGTGATAAAGTACGTAATAACAGAAACTTTTACGTAGAACTGGCAACATAGCGTTTATTTGAAACCCAAAAATGTTTTGACAAGCTTCATAACCCCACATTTTCGTACTATATAGAGTGAAATGTGTCAAATTTCCATGGCCAACCGACTGCTAAAATAAAAGTGAATGAAGTATAGTTGTTGCTGTTCTAAGGGGAGGTTTTCTCGCAGCTCTTTTTCCTCCCCTCTGCTGCGCCCTAGAGCTATGACATTGGAAATCGTCTCCAATGAAACCCGAAATAAACGTTTCTTGTTTGGGTTTAAATGTGTTGTTTTCTTTCGAATCTCCCAACCTCCCGTCAATTTTTCTATTAGTAATCAGGGTAAGTACTTTGGGTTGCCTACGTAATGTGGAGTCCTACCACAACCAGACGATCACGATTTTTGTTGTCTCTGGTAAGTATCTTCGAAGTAAAAAGAATTCTACAAGCATCACTGACCAGCGCAAGGTAATTTAAGGCCAGGACAGTACAAACTGAATTGTCAGGAATTCGACATTTACGGACCGCCCACTTACTAACCAGAAGTAATATCTTTGGAAAAAACCCATAAAATTTGATCGAAATCGGACCTTCCAGTCCAGAGTTATGGCTATAGCAAATTTACGTCAATATTCATGAATCACCCCGTATCTCCGGAACTATATAAGGATACAAAACAAGCAAGTTTTCTGAAAGGCTTGGATGACCTGCATTCACCATTAAGCTATGGCCAACTCATGAAATGTTTTGGTGTTTCAATAAGAGTTTTAAAAAAATATATATCTTAATCTGCTGAAAATATCTTAATCTATCTCGTGACAGCTTAATGAAGTGTTTATAATCGGATCCTTCGAGCAAATCTTCGAATACAACTTTCTTATGAAGTTGTCAGTTTTCACCATTTCTCACAATGAGATGAACTTTCAGTCAATGTTTAAGGACATATATTTCTTCCTTATAACATGTTAAAGTTTTCAAATTAGTAACAAAGAACAGGAGGTGAATTAACTGAAAGGATTTGCACAAAAAAAAAAATTTTTTTATTTATATATTTCAATCAAATTTCAATATTCCGTGATACAGGGTGTTGAATCTCGGCTGGCAAAAAGTTCTAAATTTTTCTAATACGCACCTGGATGCTTTGATCGGTTCAAAGATATATCGGTTGACCAATGGAAGTGTATTTTACGTTCCTAATATCAATTAATAATACTGGGTGGATAGAAAATATTTGCAAATACATCAATTACCCTGCATCTCGATTATTGAGTTGATCAGACGGATAATTTATAGGTTTTTTGGGCTCATCTAGGCAGTTTAGGGTCTACCCAAGGTTAACATATGTCCATTAACCAATGAAACACCTAGTATAAATAAACATATTTCAGATGAGTCTTGAGGCTTCTTTTTGGACTCACAGTCTATCCACATAGGTGACATTTTTGTTTTTTAACATCCAAATGAACACTCTCGACATGTCTTTCAAGGCACACCTTTCTATTTGTAACATATTCACATAGATGACACTTATGAGGCGCCGTTTGGGCCAAAACTGTTTCAACGAATTATTCATTTTCTTAATCCAAATATACATATATCCTCACCTAGAATAGTAAATATCACCTACACCGACAAATATATCAACTAGAATAATTTATATATTTTAAGACATACTTTTGACCCAAACGGCGTGAAATCCAAATATATTATAATTTGAACTATTTCATGTCGCCAGGAGATGGCGCAGCCTATGCGAGTTTCAAGAAAATAGATCATTCGGCAACCCTGTGAAACGAGGTCAGTAGTACGGAAAGAGGCTTATAGATAGCACTAGCACCGGTACTGTTATCGTTATGCAGATAGCTAATAGCTCTTCTACAAAAAGTAACAGTTGGGCTGCGCCCCAAACGGTGATAAAAGCACTTATTTAAAACGCCGAAAGCGTAGCGTACTAGAAACTGAAGGTTTCCATTTTTAGAAGGGTATTTTGGAATTTCGAAACGAGTACTTTACTATTTCAATTTCCGTAAAGCAAACTATACTTTCAATAGCTCGAATACAAAACATATTCACGCGCGTAAATTCTAGACGCGTTGTTTATTTCGCACCCTCTCAAGCATAGACAAACTCAAGGCAAGAAGCTATCTCTGTTCCTGAGATCATTTTCAGATAATAATAATAATAATGTCTAATATTGTATCGATGGATGATTTTGTTAGGGAAGTGATTGATTGCTATCAATATTTGTCAAATCTCGCATCTATAGCGGAGAAATAGATATATTGAATTTGCAGCACCAAAAAATTGAAAATTATTGTCGAATTTTCAACATTTTTATCGGGGCAGCTACAGATAATGTCCTGAAAGATATTTCGATCCCTATTTATCAGGAATTATGGAATCTTTACCAACACATAGAATCGAAATTAAATGAATCAGATCACAATTTATATGTACGTTATGTGCAAAGAAATGGTTTTGTCCTAGGTAGGATATAAATCAAGAAAAAATATGTTTTCGAGAGGTTCAGGACTTTTTTATCGTATTTTTAGTGTATCTAGGAGAACACTATACCGTCATAGACAATTAATGTGCACTCCTGAAGCTCGAAAAACAATCAGTGATGAGGAAATTGATATTTTTCAGTTGTTTGACAGGAAAAAGGTCAAGTTTATAGAACAAAAACCACTTCTTAAAACAATGCCGACCTATTTTTCAAGATGCATCTTATTTCATTCAAGTTTGTTGTTGTCATCAGATGAATTTTAAACAACTAACTTGAATAAAATAAGATGCATCCTGAAAAATAATGATTACCCCGCCAAAATCATTGTTAACATCACAAAAATGAGGAATAAATATCTCACTATTTCAAATCAAAACTGAAAGGGAAAAATTTTCGCCAAAATCATTGTTAACATCACAAAAAACATGAATTTTGAATTTGTTTTGTATTTGAGCTTGCTTTACGGAAACTGAAATAGCAAAGTACTCGTTTCGAAATTCCAAAATAGTCTACTAAAAAGGGAAATCTCCCGTTTCCAGTACGCTACGCTTTCGGCCTTTTAAATAAGTGCTTTCATCACCGTTTGGGGTTCACCCCAACTGTTACTCTTTGTAGAACACAGATTACTCTGTAATCTTTGTTGTAGAAGAGCTATTAGCTATCTGCATAACGACATTGAACTATATGTTCCCATAGAGTTCAATGCATAACGATAACAGTACCGCTGCTAGTGCTATCTATAAGCCACTTTGCTTACTACTGACCTCGTCTGACAGGGTTGCCGAATGATCTATTTTCTTGAAACTCGCATAGGCTGCGCCATCTCCTGGCGACATAAAATAGTTCAAATTATAATATATTTGGATTTCACGCCGTTTGGGTCAAAAGTATGCCTTAAAATATATAAATTATTTTAGTTGATATATTTGTCAATGTAGGTGATATTTACTATTCTGGGTGAGGATATATGTATATTTGGACTAAAAAAATAAATAATTCGTTGAAACATTTTTGGCCCAAACGGCGCCTCATAGACACTTGTGTTCCTTAATATTCAAATCAAAGATTATAGAGTAGAAAGATAGGAAACGAATGTGTTTTTAAGGCCCTAAGACTGGTTGAAATATCAATTCGAGGGACACATGAAATTTTGCGAAATGTCAGAGTCAAATGGCCATTTTGATCAAACAGGTTTTGAATGGTTTGATTCTCGTATTCATAGACATAGACCTCGTATCGCATTTCGTTTATCAAGCTCGTTCCTAGCTGCTGATTATTGAAATTTTGTCTAATTTCTTGGCGAAAACCTCAAAATATCTTTCGAAAATTATTGTATGGTGAAGAACTTTGTATCAAATATGACGAATTTTACTAAGGAAAATGGGAATGTAAGTATTAAAACTGGTAACATGTGTCATTCATTGATTTTTATTTTCAGTGCTACGAAGTGGATTTTTCAGGGCGTATAGGCCTCCAAACACTACTGACTACACCATGTGCAATGAATATTTTACTTCAATTCAATTGAGAACTGTTCATCCACGTGAATTGTTGTATGCAGGAAGCATCCCTTACATGAAGGGCTCATTTAGGGGAAATTATGACTTTTATATGTCCATTCAAAGATTCTCAATTGCCTTCAATACATTCAGAAATGCAAAAGTTTTATTGATTTCGAATTGGGAATCGGGTGACTGTCAAATTGTCGTTTGGAAAGTCAAAAGTTTTATGAAACCTTCTATGAGTGTTTTGTTCATTCATTAATCTATGGAGAGTAGAGAGAAGGAGAACGATCGTCGTACTAAAAATGTGTCTCCAAAAACGGGGAAAATAGGTGTCGCTGCGATTACAGCGGGTATCGATAAGGAGTGGGGATTCAAGCGTCAATTTGAAATGAACAGCCTTCATTTTATTTAAGGTTATGTGTCATCGTGGTTTTTCTGATGATTTTTCAAATACCTTTCTTCAAATCTATATTGAATATGAGTTCTCTGAATTATATGCAATAAAATGCAAGTCGAAATCAATGAAATTCAAAAGAAATCACTGATCAAAAAAATTGTACCTACTTTTGTTTATCATTGTTTATTGAAAGCAGCTATGTTAGTTGGTTTACTAATCTTCAAAATTATATAAATCCGTAGTAATGAGCAGTACACATCAAGACAACAAAAGGTAGCAGTCTCAGATTTATCACTTAGGTATTAGAGTAGATTATTTTGCCAATACTCAGCTGAGAACCGATATAAACCATATATTATGTTATGCCAACAAAATTCTTCAAGAATATTTACTTCTGAACCATGTAGTTTTATTGGTTAAATATTCTTATTCAGAAGAGTCAACTTCTCACGAGGGATGACAATTTCGATTTCGTTTATAATGAATCCATCATCTTTTTGATATTTTCATCGCAAAAGTGCTCTTGACACACAAATTGATTGGGAGTTGATTCTTGAGATAAGGTTTTTTCCAATTTTCTCTCAAAAATGCTCTCGGAAATTTTATCTCTTCTCCTTTTCTTTCCGATGCCAAAACACTCTTATACTAGCGCACGCTTCAACATTTCACCATGGTCATATGTTGTTCTCTTATCAAAAATCGACAATAATAATATTCCTATCATCTGTCACCAGGGAAACAGTTCACTCAGCCAACGAGCCAACTACAATTTGATTTGTGTAAACAAAATTTCGCACTCTCGTGATGGCCAGCGCGACTGTTGGCAAAAACATGAACTACTACTATTGGTACATATTTTAGGGGACAAAAAATCTGTGGTCTCAAAGCAGCGATCGTTCTCTTTCTCTCTACTCTCCATACATTAATCAATTCGTATATTGTGTCATAAAGAGACCATACCATGCAGAAATCATAAAAATTGGTTCATATTAACATCTGATCAATGAGGTAGCCCTCATTGAGGGCTACCGCGTGTGAATTCGCCGCTAGATGTGCTAGTGTAGCGTGAGGTCCAAATCATAGACTCAACTATATGATTAATATTAAGTTTGTGGTCTTCATATATCTATAATACTTTTATTGATATTACGTGTTTAATGCTATAAAAGAAGTGAAGTCAAATCATTGTCAGAAAGGGACTTACACACATGACGAACAAGAAACTGATTAGTAACCAAATATTTATATATTCAATTTCTCCAATATTATGATCTGTGAAATGACAAGTCCCCGTCATCGTAGATAAACAAATCTTGCATTAGTTTGTCTATGTTCAGGACCTCACTCTACAAAGGCGCCAACTGGTGAGCAAAAAAACGGTAGCCCCCATTGTACAAATTCAACTAAAGGCGATTTTTAGCGTGTTACCGGTTATGTTACTAGCGGTATCTTGCGGTTACCCCCCACTCTTCCGCGGGAAGAATGATTTGAATAACCAGTATGAATCGCAAAAATAAGATCGGTTATGTAAAATGATTGATCGTACCTACATGTCAAAACAAAAATAACCTCAACTCAGTACTCAGTTGAGACTGTTTCCTCTTATATTATGAAATGGAATCGGAACAAGTTTGCTTCAACATGGATACTATGTCCGATATTACGATCGAATGTATTTTAAAATAACGAATAGTAGATTGAATATAAGTAGAAGCCCTCATTTTGAGATACGAAAAGAATATTACAGACCGTCCATTCCTACATGAACATTGGATACAATACCATGAATCTATGATATTCTTTCAACGTTTCTGCTTAAAAGAGGACACCTTCGTGAAATTCTAAATATTTTGGTTCTGAACAATAGATATTTGAATAATTTATTCATACTTATGTACAATGGTATTCGCACAAGTAATGTGAAAAAAAGAACTCTTCAGCACATGCATTAATATGCATGTTTTCTGGACCGTTCTGTTATACTGGTGAATCTTGGTATAAGCTCGGAACTACTGTATTTCTGGAATCGTGTTCAAGAAGACTGCGATGGGTTCTATAGCAGCTGATGTTTTTTCTACCAAGAATTAGGTTCTACACTGGCGGAGATTAATATTCTTCTCTTTGATGAACGAATGGTATATTTTGGTGGCCAACATCCAGTTCCTCCAAGAAAGCATTGCTTGCATTCCACTGGTTTATGGTTTTATTTCTTTCCACATTCCGTAAAGTCCATGGACTCGTTCTCAAAAGTATTTTACGGCAGGAATAGAACTATATAGAATGGCACTTTGAACACAATATAATAAATTAAGAATGCGATTTTTTCTCTATAACGTTTTTCATTCAATTGTGTCATACATTTGACAAATAAACAATCCCTTGTCACCGCTTATAACTCTGATCGCGAGCTGGGTTATTTGCGGTAAATACTAGTGACGTAGGATATGACGTCATATCACTTCCCCTCCATAACCGGTTTCACGCTAAAATACAACGGTAACTTCAGATGACATAACCACAAGTAACCGGTAACACGCTAAAAATCGCCTTAAGTTCATTACACCTTTGACGTAACTATAGTAGATAACCATATACTCTTGTGTCCTAGTCAAAGCTCTATTCATTGCCCATAATTTCAAATTTTTTATAGATTGCAAATAAAATTTATCACATCCAACAGCGTATTTCATTGATACCAATTGATTCCAAACAATCTTCAGATAAAAATCAACATCCTGATCACAAACAAAATCATCCTTTTGTTTTGTCGCTCAGGATGTTTGTTTTCTGGTCTCAACAAGGTCAATATTGAAATTCAATAGAAGGAATAGAATTCGAATTTCGCGCCCCTCAATTATAAAACAGAAAACTGTTATTAAACAGTTTTTCTGTATTGATAATACGTTTTCAGCGCCATCTCATTGTCAAATGTGTTTTCACTGGCCAAAATGTAGTCGGTTTTTTGCACTAGCGATATGACGGCGTGTCCTATCTTTCTACTCTATGATCTTTGATTCAAATGAACCAAGTCTACGTGTTGTTTGAGGTTATCTTTTTCATTAGTAACATACTCACACAAGTCACACTTGATACTCAAATGAACAGATTTGACGTGTAACACAAGGTCATTTTCATCACTGGTTTGAAAGTCCACACATATGACACATATGATTCTTGATATTCAAAGGCAGAGATTTATTGCACGCAGGATCAAATACTGAAGAGAATTCTTTGGTAAAAAGAGGCAGGTGATTGAATTACATTGCCTTCTATAACTAGGGAATTTGGGTTAGTTCTTCATTCTTAATTATAAATATAATCTCCTCTTTTACTAACTTCTTCCTCGTCTATAAATTGTTCAAAAATGTCTCCAATTTCCGATTTAACATGACATTTCTCAACATCTTTAAATGAGTAGGTATGATTAGTATGGTCATACTGTATGGGTTTATCAAGATTTTTTTCTCCACCTACACCAGCCAAATGACATTTAGGAAATTCACACTGCTCATAGTCAATGGGTTCGGACTTAATGCTGGTTGGATCTAGTACTAGAGGCATTTCTTCTTTAAAAGTGGCAGGTGATTGATTCGCATCCATTTCAATAACTGAAGAATTTGACGTACTTTCTTCATTCTTAATTAAATATCTTTCTGCACCATGAACTACTGTTTCGTCTGTAAATTGTTCACAAATGTTCACATTTCCTAATTCAACATGCCATTTCTTGTCATCTTCAAAACTGGCAGTATGATCAAGATATTTTTCTTCACCTGCAGGATAATCAACCAAGTGATATTTAGTAAATTCACATTGCTCCCAGTCAACAGGTTCAGATTTAATGCTCGTTGGATTTAATACTGAAGGCTTTTCTTCTTCAAAAGTGGCAGGTGATTGATTTGCATCCATTTCAATATATGAAGAATTAGATGTACTTTCTTCATTTTTAATTATATATTCTTCTCTACCATGAACTCCTTTTTCATCTATAAATTGTTCACAAATGTTCACATTTCCTAATTCAACATGCCATTTCTTGTCATCTTCAAAACTGGCAGTATGATCGTACTGTATGTGTTTATCGGGATATTTATCTTGACTTGCATCCACAGAAGACATTTCTGTGTTTTCATCCGAGTCATCAAGTTGAGATGAAAATATATTTCTATTTGGTTTCGATATAAATAAATACGGTACAAGGCCCTTTTTAATCCGTGGAGTCATTTTGGTTCTTTTATAAAGAGAAAAATCTATGGAATCCTCCTTCAACTAAAATAAAACTATTAATATTATGTTCTCTCAACACAAATAATATTACATACATTGAAATGATCTTCACAACAGTATTTAGCAGATTTAATTAATTTAGCTCCTACTGCGTCAAACCAGGCTTTTCTTTTAGTAGGATCCCTTGGAACAAATATAAAGCATTTGTTGGGAGCACTCTTTGAGGAATTCAGGCATGTGGGCACAAAACACGTTTTCTTCATCTTCATATTTGAAAAAGATCCACCGTTTTAAGTAACTTGAAATCAACGTTACCCGTGAACGTAAACTTGCAAACAAAAGAAGGCTAACCATAGACCTTATGCTATCAAAAAGAAGGTTAACCACAGAACAGCTGAAAGGCCATTGTTCTAGTAGGCGCTATTGCCAAATCGTAAACTAGAAACGAAACGATTTGAATTTTTAAACCCCATATTCGTTCGTTGCTACTTTTTTAATTTTTTGGTGGTTCCATTTGTCCTCCTTTTTTCTTCTGTGGCATAATTTTATAGAATTAACAAAATTCCAATTGGAGCAATCGTACTCTTCTTACGTTCTTTGGTTCAATTTGCTTGAAAAGAACAGTCCATAGATGAAGACTATGGAACCCATAGACCTATAATATTTTATTAGGTCTATGTATGGAACCAAAGATTCCTCTTCAATGAAACAGACAGTGGCTGTGGTCCGTATATACACTTTGGTTTAGTTTGTCTATGTTTGGTTTCTTCTGGTTAGTAAGTGGGCGGTCCGTAAATGTCGAATTCCTGACAATTCAGTTCAATATCTGTCACCAGAGTAACCGCTCTGGTAACTTTCGGTTACCAAATTTGTATATACGGACCATACGCAGTAGAGAGAAGGAGAACGACATAGAGAAAGGGACTCTTGTCTCTGGAGAACGACAGAGACACGACCCTTTCTCTATGGAGAACGATCGCTGCTTTGAGACCATAGATTATTTGTCCAATAAAATATGTACAAATAGGTAGTTCATGTTTTTGCCAATAGTAGCGCTGGCGATCACGGGATGACGAAATTTTGATTTAAACTAATTGTAGTTGGCTGAGTGAATTAGGCGTTTTCGGAAACTTACTCAGGGTTACTAACTCGATCCATTGAGGTCACGTGACGGATCTTCTCGGATCACTGACCCGGTTCTAAGTTCACGAACTTATCAGGCGTATGGTCCGTATATACACATTTGGTAACCAAAAGTTACCAGAGCGGTTACTCTGGTGACTGATATTGAACCAAATTGACAGGAATTCGATATATACGGACCGCCCACTTACTTACTTACCAGAAGAAACCAAAGTGTATATACGGACCACAGCCCTAGTTAGGATTTGGAAGTGTCAGTCGTGAGAATAACATAACCAAAACGTCATTCAAATTAAGTATAAACTTTTCACATTTTATTGATGCAGAAACAGAGTTTATAAGAAAAAGTCGTAAGAATCTTCTTGCAATCTTGCTTAGAAATTAATAAATATTGAGAATAAGAGTAGAAAGCTTATTCCCGCGTTTTTCAGATACAAAACTGCAGTGCGCATGCGGTGACTCTAGCGATTCGAACGACCCTGCTTTTGTGTAGGGTTGCGGAAAATCAACCCGAGTCAGTGATCGAGGTAGCAGCACCGTACTTTCCGAACACGGGTTAGATGTTCGGGTTAGGTAAACGAACGCAAAGGTTAGGGATCGAATGAACCCGAGTAAGTTTCCGAAAACGTCTATTGTCTTCCTGGTGACAGATGATTAGAATATTATTGTTTTCAATTTTTGATAAGAGAACAACCATGGTGAAATGTTGAAGAGTGCGCTAGTGTAAGAGTGTTTTGGCATCGGAAAGAAAAGGAGAAGAGATGAAATTTCCGAGTGCATTTTTGAGAGAAAATTGGAAAAAACCTTACCTCATGAATCTACTCTGAATCAATTTGTGTGTCAAGAGCACTTTTGCGATGAAGATATCAAAAAAGATGATGGAGTCATTATGAAAGAAATCGAAATTGTCATCCCTCGTGAGAAGTGGACTCTTCTGAATAAGAATTTCTAACCAATAAAACTATAGGTTCAGAAGTAGATATTCTTGAAAAATTTTGTTGGCATAACATAATATATCGTTTATAACGGTTCTCAACTGAACAATGGAAACGGAATGTACTCTAATGCCTAAGTTTTAAATCTGAGATTGTTACCTTTTGTTGTCTTGATGTGTACTACTTCTCACTGCGAATTTATATTGAAATGTATATAATTTGTAACGTGGTCACCTCGGAGAATACTTATCTTGAGCGCCAGCTATTCTTTTCAGGAAGAATAGCAAACCTACCAGAATAGCTGCTAGTCGGAGGCAGAGTTCGCTGTTATCTAGGGTGGTAGCGATAACGAAGTAGTCAAAATCAAATTATGTATAGTGAGTTTATTCACACCTTCGGAAACTGATTATATGTACAACGGAGATATGTGTAGGTATGAAATATGAGCGAATCTATAAGCGAACATACATTCGGGGAAATTCTATCCGGTCACGAGCACTTTATAAAGTTTATACCGGGTGCAGTGAAAAATCAAAGGTTCAATAAAAATGCGCCAACCAGAACTGACGGAATGAATACTAAGGACTTGCTATACGGTATCCGGATGTAATTGTATTTCTCCCGAAATGAAACACAACCAGGGCGGGTTCACTCGAGACTTTTATTCGCTACCCCAAGGGCTATAACGCACCATGACTGATAGCGAAGAAAAGGTCTATTTTGAGCGCAACTACGGGATTTCACTGACTGCGGGCGGTATCTCTTATTCTCTACCCCAAGGGCTATAACGCGCCATGACTGATAGAAAAGAAGAGATTTCGGATTCAACGCTTGTGACGCGGAACGCGGACAGGGGGGTTGACGGGACTTTCCCTTCAGTACCCCAAGGGCTTACGCGCAATGACTGATAGCGAAGGGAAAAGTCAGACTCGCGAAACAGGGTAAAGTACGATAAAATATAACAGAAAGCGATACAGTACATCAGTGTCAAAAGAAGCAACCGGTGTAGGTCTAACAAAGAAACTCAACGGTACAGACGGGGACCTACCTCCTTTGTTTCAGGCACTCGCGGAAAATCAAAGGAAAGAAAAAAAACTAAAAATTAATTCTTAAACGCACTGATGCAACACAAAATTCTTCTTAAACGGCGAAACTCAGAAAATACGGAGCATAAGCTAATTGAAGTAAAAGAACTGAATCAAAAGCAGAAGTCACCACGTCAAAACTGAAATCTAAGAGCGAAAAGTCAAAAGTCGAAGTACTGAAGTAAACGAGCAAAAGTAACCGTCGCGGGGGAAAATCTGCTTTTAAAGGCAAATCCCCCCACACGTTAAAAATCTGAAAATTCCAGAATGCGACAAGAGTGAAAAACGTCATCAGCTCCGGTTTATCGCATATCAACATCAGAAAAACGTCGAAATCTTCAACGGCATGCAAGAAAAACAACCTCAAACACAGATAAACGGTTTTTTACATTTACTCTGCCTATCGGAATGAACGTACTGAATATTTTCAAAGACGGAAATGTAAAACGAAAGGAATGCACTAAAATGAATTCTAATTTTCCTCAGAAAACTGGGGTTCATTACAAATTTTGAAGATAACAGTAAAGCAACTGATATACCTGTTTTTAATAAACAATGATAAACCAACGTAGGTAGAATTTTTTTGATCCGTGATTTCTTTTGAATTTCATTTGATTTCGTCATTTTTTGTGAATGAATAAAGCTGATAACATAGTACCCTCTATAATTTGACTTGTATTTTATTGCATATAATTCAGAGAACTCATATTTAATATAGATTTGAAGAAAGGTATTTCAAAAATAATCAGAAAAACCACGATGACACATAATCTAAAATAAAATGACGGCTATTCATTTAAAATTGACGCTAAAATCCCCACCCCTTATTGATAAACGTAGCGATCGCAGCGACTCTAGCCTACGTTCCCCGTTTTCGGGGACGGCGATCGTTCTCCTTCTCTCTACTCTCCATAGTTTTTCTCAGAGACATCTATGGTTTTTCTCAAAGAATCTTAACCATAGATCTAGTAATAAACTATTAGGTCTATGCTTTTAACCTCTCATCATACGGATATAAACAACGTAAAAAATAACCAGTATTGAAGAACTTTAAATTAAATAGAGTGCTTACCGATTTTAATATTCATCATTTAAATCCAGATCCACAACTACCAAAAATAGATATGGGTGAACATTGTATTGTTATTGAAGATGCTGATATTGTCATTGATGAGTGAGTATTTACATTTACATATTGTGTTTCCATTATGCCGGATTTGTTAACTCAACTGAATTAGTCGTATTGAATTCTCTGAGATTCAGAGATCGAATAAGGCAAGGTAAATGGTTAAACAATTTTATGTCCTTTACTGTCCTGTGTTTTTCGGTACTCCTCCACTTCGAGTATGGTTGTTATGAATTATGATTATTTTGTGATGCTTTTCTCTTCCTCCCTAATATACATATAATAAAGTTTCAAGAATAAAAATACAAGACAGTTTGAGAATACTATTTTGTTATTAAACTGGTCTACAAAGACGACCTTGGAGTTATATTATAGATCATGCGCAAAATCCACTTTTGGACAATGAAGACCCTATCATCTACTGAAAAATTTCCCCAAAGAAGGATGTTGTAAGATAAATGACCAAACACCAAGCTGTAATAGATATTGATCAACGATGACAGTGGGAAAGCTAGTGTTCTACTCCACTTATAGCAAAGAACGAGATATTTAATCTGCTACAGACCAAATTAATATGATTGAACTATCTCTAATTACCATCCATAAAAATTCCAAGAAATCTAACACAATCCTTAGATGCGGTAAGAGTATTCAGGTGGCCAAGAATGAGTTCCTTACCAAATGTATCCACTGGTAAATTCCGTCTTTTCAATGTTAATTACAAGATTTTCTGTACGGCACCATCTCATCAAATATGAAGTCGCACAATATTTGAAGCTCCTCGAAAGAAGAAGCCCTAACTGCAAAAGACGTGTCATCAGCAAACAAGATTATCAAACCCATCTTTAAAATGATGTTTTGTGTACAAAAACTGAACAAAACATCTCTTGGACTAAAGGGAAGCTCATTGATAAAAAGAAGGAACAACAGAGGTCCCAGTACGGATCACTGTGGTACTCTGTTAAGAGTGAACTCAGATGACTTTGACATTTACTGGTCCTTCATAGACCTAATAATATATTAGAGAGATATGGGTGGTTATGCGGTAACGGAATAAGGTCCTGCGCTATTTGTCTCAGATTTTAATCGTATGGAAGATACGAATTAGCGTATGCAACGCATGATCGGTAAATGTCTAAGTTTGTTGTCGACGTAGGTTTCTAAAAGACCAGTTTGCACCAAACGCACTTAGTGTTAAGTGTCCCTTAAAATGAACCCTTAACTCAAATTACGTTGCACCAACTGTTAAGTGACATTTGAATGGCTAAAGCTAGCCTTATATTTAAGCGCTCCTGTAATGACCACTTAGATATTTAAGGGCGGGATTCTAACCTAGAATAATTTGTTGAACTGGCTGCAGAACTTCCCATTATTGATGGATTTCGAAAATTGAATGAATTAATTACTGAATACCAATCCTTTTCTTTTGCCTTTATTGTAATGCCATCAGTCTTTTTTAATTTTCAATTTGGTGTCACAAATCATACTATAGTTAGCAACAAACTCTTTTCTTCTGTTAAGAAGTTGAGTGTCCTTCGTAAATTACCACCACTTGCTTGGGAATTATTCACCCTATTCGTACTAACAAGGGCAATAAGGACATTTTCTTCACGTTCCTATTCAACATAAATAAAACAAATTCACACAAGACCTTACAAAGAAAATGTTGTACTTATGTAAACTTAGGTACCTTTTATTTGACAATCCTTATCATTATCAATATTAATGCTAATTCAAAAACAAAAAGTTGCTACTCTTTGATAATATTATAATAATTTATTTGACACTGACTGACAGGATAATAAAGTTAGTTTAATGAAATGACAACGATCATCGGCAACCGTCCAACCAATGAAATGGCTTTATTGGACTAGGATGAAGTTGCACCAAAATAAAAAACAGAAATATCACTAGATATAAAAACTTAAGGGCCCCTTACTTAAGATTCTGTTAGGCCACAGTCGTGCAAGTGGGAATAAAATTAAGCGTCCTTAACTGTTCAAAAATCTGGGTGTTGAGATTTTTGGCAATTACTTAAAAGTGGACTGTTACCAAATGATTGAGTTGGAGATGGTAAAATAAGATCTTTATTGTATATCAAACACGTCACATAATAAATAGACACTCGCATGAAGTAAAATTATATACAACATCTAAACAGAGTGAACCTATTTACAATTATTGAGAAGTTATTGAGAGAATTTGAGAGTAATGTTTCAATGAGAAAATCAACGTTGTATTTGCTTGAGAGAAAGAGCAGGTTGAGTGAATTTCATGTATCGTGTAACAAGATCAATTATTATGTGTTTGATAAGAATTGAGAGAATTGAGATAGATCTACATCAAAACGTGTTTATGTACTTTGAGTTGCATAATAATTGAGCTTGATAGTTATGAATTGATGTGAATGTCATCATGCAAGCACAACGTTTACAGTGATAGAGTTTACGATTTCATAAACTGTCTCGCTATCAGAAAAACAGAAGGTTGCAGTGACAAATTGAGAAGTTAGAGATATGTAATGTAGTGAGACAGGTGTAATGAGGCAGAATGAGAGAGATGATTACCAACGCTTACAGGAATAGCAAATCTATTAGAAAAGCAGAGGGTGTTTTATGAGAGTACATAAATTGAGGTGAGTTGTGTTACAAATGTAATGTAGAGAAATGAAATATTGTAAACGTAGAAAGAATTAATGAACAGTATTCATAATTGAGATGAAACAAGAAGAGCAGTTCATAACGTTAGAGAAAAGAAATAAGGTATCATAAGTTTCAGGTAATAGAGTCATGCAAAAGTTTAGACTAAATTATACTTATTGAGTTGAAATCAGGTTGGACCTCCTCGAGCGTTTTCACAAACCAGTCTGTCCAAGAGAGTTGATTGAGTGTATTCCATTATTCAGAGTTCTGAGTGTAGTAAGATGGATCTCGATCTGGTCTATGAGAAGCCTTCGAAGTGTCCCACTTGAGCGTAGAGGTACCTGAAACTTAAGAGGCCTGAGAAGTCTGATCGTAAGAGGTGTAAAGTTAATCTGAGATGACATATATACAAAATGAGAGAGAATACAAGTATATAAGCTTCTAATAGAGTGGTGTGAAATGTGAACTTGGTGCTAAAATTGGAGAAATTAAAATGTTAGTGGTCTTCGAGGTGATGTGATTTTAAGCGAATGGAATATCGATGCATTTTGAGGAGGTTGAAGCAGTTGGGTACATTGAGCACGTGGTTGATTGAGAGATTTGGAGAAAATTGAGAAAATATACATGCAAATATGATAGAGAGATGTAGAGCAGAATATTGCAAATGTAATTGTGAGAAAATGCATAGCGATGGAGTGAATGTTGAGAGGAAAATTATGTAGAATGATATTCTAACGTGACACATGCAAAAAATGATTACATTCTTTGTTGAGTGAAAAAAGTACTGTACCTTTTTGAGATGTTGATCGATTGATTATTATAATATAAAATAGTATTATTAGATTTGAGCTGACTGAAAAAGTTGAGAGTGCACTGAAAATTCACGTTAAGAATTTAGACCAAGTTCCAATTCACTTGAGCGAATGAACAATCTAAGAAGAATGAATTGAATTGAGCAGATTCAACAGGTTCCACCGGTTTTTTTTTGAACAGCTGATTGACAGCGATTTAAAGGTCACGTTCACAGAAGCATGTAACCACAGAACACAAATAATAAATGTAACGATATGCATGTAACGATAAACGTAGTCACTGAGCGTACGGTCCGTATATACACATTTGGTAACCGAAAGTTACCAGAGCGGTTACTCTGGTGAGAGATATGAACTGTCATTTACGGACCGCCCACTTACTAACCAGAAGAAACCAAAGTGTATATACGGACCACAGCCTGAGTTGATAGAGTTGTGCACCGAGTGGTAGAGTTGGGTTAAAAATTCCTCCAATTTTTAACATTAACTTTAAACGACACTTAGTCAAGTAGGTAATCATTTTAAGGGGTATTGGTGCAAACGGGCCTAAGGCTTTTTGGGTTGATTTTATGCTGTTTTTGTGGATTTTGTGCGTTTATATGGATGCATATTCACAGGAATTTTTGTTTGATTAAACTGTATTGTAAATACCTCTCCACAATGATGATTTCATAATTTTAAAATTTATGAACATGGACCTGTAAGTGGGCGCTATGCATAGTTACCAAGAAAAAATTTGAATTGATTTTGGAATTTAATATTGGAGTTTCATCATATTTCCTGGAGGATATTTGTGTGTACTGCTTTACTGCCATCAAGCCATAAGCCAATGTCCAATCTAGATGTTTCTTCTTTTGAGAGTCTTGATAAAAAAAATCTCGAATTGAACCCTTTTATTTCCTATTAAAAACTAGTTACATAGTTCATAATGATCCATATGAGATTGAAATAGGTACTCAGAATTAAACACTATTTGAAAATTTCTATTTTTTTTTACTCTTCCTTTCATGTGACCCATTAATGGGCAATTCTCCTCAATTTGGGTTATCACAGCATATTCAAGTTTAAACTGGATAATAGGGAATAAACGGTTGAAATAACCATTTCCCAAAAAAATCATTTTATGCACTTAAAAATGAAAAACAAAAATGAGTATTCAAAGTTCAAAGCGTTTTGTGAGAATTGCACAAGCTGGCAACATCGACTGTAATATGCCTTGATAATAAAGGACAACAAATGCATTATCTTGATGAGATAGACAAAGATGGCTGTCTATGAAGTCTGCGAAGAACGAGGAAGGTCGTGAAACTTTATGGGATTTTTATGGTCGGTTGCTGTTGGGGCTCGCCAGTAAGTACGCGCCTGTAAATAAACAGCTGTTATTTTATAAACAAGCTGATCGGGCATTGTTCTTTTCATTTTCTTGTATGCGCTGTTGCCAAATCGTAAACTCCGCACAGAGCGATTTAAATTTTAAAACCCCATATTTGAAGGATGATTTTGAATAGTTTCCGCGGTGAATTTGAAAAAATCATGAATGAAACTCATAATTATTCAGTTTAAACTTGCATAAGCAGTGATAACCCAATTGAGGAGCATTTCTGATATGGTGTTAACGATTAACGTTAACTTGGGCTAAATTATTCCAAAAGTAACGCTTTAACGTTTAACGAAGTCAACTTTTTTAGTAACGGACGAGCGATTAACGAAGTTGATTGTCTGATTAACGGTGCCCAGCTATGCCCTTTTATTCAATTGACTCAGAAAGTCTAATTTATTTCAGAGTGAAGTTAGAAGAAAAACCAGAGATCATAGACATATGCGAACACTTCATAGATGAAGAAGGAGTTTACGATAGAGAAGAATTTGTAATAAAGAACGAAGGAAGTTGCACGAATTTCTCAAATGTAGAAGTTGATGCAAATCAGTCAACTGCCTTTTTCAACAAAAAAATCTCTCAAGTATTTGATCCCACGACCATCAAATCTGAACCGGTTCACTTGGACCAGTGTGAATTTCCTAAATGTCACTTGGTTGGTGCAAGGGAAGAAAAATATCTTGATGAACCCATACAATATGAACATACCGATCATACATACTGTAGTAAATATGACGAGAAATGTCATGTCAAATCAGAAATCTTAGAATTTGTCGAACAATTTATAGACAATGAAGGAGTTCATGACAGAGAAGAATATATAATTGAGAATGAAAAAATGAACTCAAATTCCCTACTTATTGAAGACAATTCAAATCAATCACCTGCCTCTTTTAACGAAGAAATGCCTCCAGTATTAGCAACAGGCATAAAATCTGATATGTTTAACTTAGGAGTTTTGGACACTTGTGAACAATTTATAGACGAAGAAGGTGTTCACGATAGAGAAGAATATATAATTGAAAATGAAAAAATTAACCCAAACTCCCTAATTAGAGAAGGTGATGCAAATCAATCACCTGCCTTTTTTACCAAAGAAACGCCTCAAATATTTGATATAGAGAATGATGAAGCTCTTCCTGTGACTATCAACAATCAAGAGTGTCATATGTGTGATTTTGAGACCAATGATGAAAAAGACCTTGCGTTACATATCAAATCTGTTCATTCGAATATTAAGTGTCATTTATGTGAGTATGTTACTAGCAGAAAAAGGGACTTTCTAATGCATGTCGAGCATGTTCATCTGGATAGAGGGAAGAAACAAGAATGTTACATTTCTGGATGTGCTGCACATTTGGAAACAACCCTTAATCTTCACATGAAATCTGTTCATTTGAAAACTAAGGAACACAAGTGTCACTTATGTGAATATGCTTCAAGTGAAAAAAATGTTCTTGAAAAACATATAATATCAGTTCATTTGAAAATTAAGGATCACAAATGCAACTTATGTGAATATGCTTCAAGTGAAAAAAATGTTCTTGAAAAACATATAAAATCAGTTCATTTGAAAATTAAGGAACACAAATGCAACTTATGTGAATATGCTGCGAGTAAAAAACAGACTCTTCAAAGGCATTTTGACACTGTTCATTTGAAAATTAAGACGCACAGGTGTCACTTATGTGAATATGCTTCAAGTGAAAAAAAATATCTCGAAATGCATGTGAAATCAGTTCATTTGAAAATTAAAGATCACAAATGCAACTTATGTGAATATGCTTCAAGTGAAAAAAATGTTCTTGAAAAACATATAAAATCAGTTCATTTGAAAATTAAGGAACACAAATGCAACTTATGTGAATATGCTGCGAGTAAAAAAGATACTCTTCGAAGGCATTTTGACACTGTTCATTTGAAAATTAAGACGCACAGGTGTCACTTATGTGAATATGCTGGGAGTGTTAAAGAGGCCCTTGAAAGACATATAAAATCAGTTCATTTGAAAATTAAGAAACACAAATGCAACTTATGTGAATATGCTGCGAGTGAAAAAGATACTCTTCGAAGGCATTTTGACTCTGTTCATTTGGATATTAAAAAACACAAATGTCACTTATGTGAATTTGCTACGAGTGCAAAACAGACACTTGATAGTCACGTGAAATCTGTTCATTTGAAAATTAAGACGCACTGGTGTCACTTATGTGAATATGCTTCAAGTGAAAAAAATGTTCTTGGAAAACATATAAAATCAGTTCATTTGAAAATTAAGGAACACAAATGCAACTTATGTGAATATGCTGGGAGTGCTAAGCGTGACCTTGAAAGACATATAAAATCAGTTCATTTTAAAATTAAGGAACACAAATGCAACTTATGTGAATATGCTGCGAGTAAAAAACATACTCTTCGAAGGCATTTTGACACTGTTCATTTGAAAATTAAGGAACACAAATGATAAAAGTATTATCCAGCGACATGTCAACTCTGTTCATATGAATATTAAGAAATACAAATGTCACTTATGTGAATATGGTTCGAGTGTTAAGAATAGACTTGAGTATCACGTGAAATATGTTCATTTGAAAATTAGGGATTAGGCAACACAAGTGTCATCTGTGTGAGTATGCTGCAAGTACAAAAAATGTCCTCAAAAAACATTTTTACTCTATTCATTTGAACATCAACGAGATATTAATGTCACTCATGTGAATATGAATAATTCATTGGAAAACTGGTAACAGGTGGGGACATGTTACAAGCATAAACGATACTTAAATAGTCGTGGAAAATCTGTCCATTCAAATAGCAAGTAACAATTTTCAGTAATGAACTATACTGTAAATATATGAGGTTATTTTTAAGCATTGATATTTTCATTTTCCCCCTCTGCATTCCTTCTTGAAAAGAATCCCTCAACTAAAAATTCCGGACAGAAGTTCATATAGACTTCTTTTCTTAAAAATTGTCTCAGGAATATGTCGCTTATATTTTAACGTACTAATGTTACTTCCCTATATGTATATATACTCGCAACAATCATGTATGTTCAAACTTAGTATAACCTATTCTGTAACCAAAATACTAGAGATTATTTCGAAAAAAATTGGGCTTCAGAGACCTTCAGTTGGATTTGCTTTCTCCCAACAGATAAACATTAAAAGACTTATGTCAAATTCGTATTGTTTATTTTTGTGTACTTCTTTTATACATTCCAGTTTTATAATATTTTCAACTATGGCTATAGAATTTCATAAGTGAGGGAATAAAGGAGCAACTTAAATGAAAATTTATAATTAACTGTCCTCCAAAAATGGACAAGAAGACCTAGAACCTTTGTTACAAAGTACAAATACTAAAAATGGCCAAAAAATGAGTTAGATAAGTGAGTCAACACATTAAAAAAATTGATGAAAAAAATGGAAATTTATGAAACACTCTTTTGGACTTCCATAACTTTTGTGAAGTTGTGTGATTTTTTGCACCACTTTCTTTTGAAGAACTGACATAGTTATATGATTTTGTTCAAAGAAAAAAATTATTCAGAACTTTCAGAATGGATCTACAGAATACTATATCATCTTAAAGTTTAAAAATAAATTTAGATATGTTGAAATATACTGGATACTCCATATGAAAAATAAGATTTTTTGGTAAAAACTTGTAACGTGGTTTCCTCGGAGAAAACTTATCTCGAGCGCCAGCGATTCTTTTCACTAGGAAGAATAGCAAACCTACCAGAGTAGCTGCTAGTCGGAGACAGAGTTCGCTGTTAACTAGGGTGGTAGCGATAACGAAGTAGTCAAAATCAAATTATGTACCAGTTTATTCACACCTTCGGAAACTGATTATATGAACAACGGAAATATGTGTAGGTATGAAATATGAGCGAATCGATCAGCAAATATACATTCGGGAAATTCTATCCGGTCACGAGCACTTTGTAAAGTTTATACCGGGTACAGTGAAAAAAATCAAAGGTTGCTCAATAAAATGCGCCAACCAGAACTGACGAAATGGATACTAAGGATGACCTCGCGAAGTGAAATGACTTGCTATACGGTATCGGGATGTAATTAATTGTATTTCTCCAGAAATGAAAGAAACACAACCAGGGCGGATCTACTCGAGACTTTTATTCACTACCCCAAGGGCTACGCTCCATGACTGATAGCGAAGAAAAGGTCTATTTTGAGCGCAACTACGGGATTTCACTGACGACGAGCGGTATCTCTTATTCTCTACACCAAGGGCTTGCGCACCATGACTGATAGCGAAGGGAAAAGTCAGACTCGCGAAACAGGGTGAAGTACGACAAAAGATAACAAAAAGCGATAGAGACAGCAGTGTCGAAGAAGTAACCGGTGTAGGTCTAATAAGGAAACTGAACGGCACTCGCGGAAAAAACGAAAAAAAAATTTTAATTTCTAAGAGCACTACCTTCATAACGAAAAAATTTATTCTAAATTCGCTGATCGGCTCGTCGGGCAAACAATCGCAAAGACAAGAGAAAAGAGAGTAAAGACATCAAGTGACAAAAGGGACCGTCGCGCGTCGCGGGGGAAAATCTGCTTCTGAGGCAAATCCCCCACACGTTGAAAATAATCTGAAAATTTCAGAATGCGACAAGAGTGAAGAACGTCGTCAGCTCCGGTTTATCGCATATCAACATCAGAAAAACGTCGAAATCTTCAACGGCATGCAAGAAAAACAACGTTAACCACAGATAAACTCCAATTTTCTCAGAAAACTGGGATTCATTACAAACTACAACATTGCAAAGCTGAGAATATTTTAAATCCATAGGACAGGTAAGACAATCAAAATTTTCAGAATAATTATTGTAAGTTGAGTTTTTCCAAAAGGTCTCAAAGGCAATCCACTATGGGATACCCTGTATCATTTTAGTTTCACTTCAGATGTACAGATTCAACATGTGTTGCTAGGTTCTTTTTAGAATTCACAGCGTAATCACAAAATTCACATTTGTGTTTCCCCATATTTAAATGGACTAAGTTGATATGATTTTGAAGAGTACTTCTACTTCTCGTAGCATAATCGCACAGATGACACTTTTTAGCACTGTGCACCTTGTGTTTTTTAATTTTCAAATGGACAGCTTTTACGTGAGTATCAAGGTTACGCTTTGTATTCGCAGCAAATTCGCATAAATGACATTTGTGGTTTTTGATATTCAAATGAACAGATTCGATATGACTCTCAAGCCTATTTTTCCTATTTGTAATATACTCGCATAAGTGGCACTTATGATTCTTAATTCTCAAATGAGTAGTTTTTACGTGTAGTTTGAGGGTTTTTTTGATGCTTGCAGCATATTCACATAAGTGACACTTGTGCATGCTCCCTGATATCAAAATGAACAGAGTTGATATGTTGTTGAAGCTGCTTTTTGAAACTTGTAGCGTATTCACATAGATGACACTTGTGATCCTTGATTTTTAAATGAACAGTTTTCACATGAATTATGAGGTGTCTCTTCATATGTGCAGCATATTCACACAAGTCACACTTGTAGTTTTTAACCTTTAAGTGAACAGCTTCTATATGTATTCGAAGAGTTCTTTTTGTAGTAGCGGCATATTCACATAAATGACACTTATGGTTCCTGATTTTTAAATGTACATGATCGACATGCTTTTTCA
The DNA here is from genome assembly GCF_907165205.1 of Coccinella septempunctata. Taxonomy (NCBI): domain Eukaryota; kingdom Metazoa; phylum Arthropoda; class Insecta; order Coleoptera; family Coccinellidae; genus Coccinella; species Coccinella septempunctata. Next base: position 1,551,680 of record NC_058190.1, on the reverse strand, counting down.
GATTTTTCTTCCCAATCGGTACAGTACCCACATAATTGGCACTCGTGTTTTTTTGTATCAAAGTGTACACATTTCACATGACTTTGCAGGTCACTTTTAGCACTTGCGATGTGTTCACACGATGAGCACTTATGATGAGCAGATGATAACTGATTTTCCTCGACATTGGTAAATGAACAGTTTGAGTTAGTTTCCTCATTCTTGATAATATATTCCTCTCTTTCATAAACCTCCGTTCCATCTATAAATTGTTCAACAACGTCTATAATTTCTATTTTTCTTCTAACTTCACACTGAAAGAAAACAGAAAGATAATGGAAATGATAAATATTAATCATAGTTACAATGTGCATTCAAAAAATAGCCGTTGTCAAGTAGGCTAACGAATTTTGATAATCAATATTCTGTTAATGAACATAACTCTTAGTTTTTTCTGTACGATTTACCAGAAAAACTGGCAAGTTAGCTTTCTGGATTGTTGTGTTAAAGCTGCAGTTTTCTGTGAATCAGGTATGAAAGGAAAAAAATAGGAAGTGGTCGACCAAAGGACAAATCCCAGCATTGTTACAAATGAGTTGAAGCTTCACGAATCTTTGTTCCCTGTTTTTTTTAGAGTTGGTTGTGAAAAAGGGACTAGAATGTTATAAAGAAGAAATAAGGCCTTAAGTAGAGATAACTGGATTTTGATGACTGATCCAATAGGATTTCAAGGTTTTCAGCCTTGATATTGATCATGAATGTAATCTTCCACCTTGTGATTTTTTCCTATGGACTCATTTGAGGCATTCTTCTCAAAGAATACCTATTCCTGATTTGGAGCAACTGAAGACAAGAATCATTGAGAAAATTAATCAGCTTAACGATGATCCTTTAATTTTAAATGTTCTGTGATCTGTCAGAAGATGTGAGAGTAAAGAGTAGGACATTACCAGCAGCATATATCTATTATAATAGATATATGACCAGCAGCTACTTGATTTATAGAGAACTCTGAAAACCATTCTTATGAAAATCATGTTATTCAATTTATTTCAACCTCATTTCCTATGAACAATATTATTACTGTTTATTATAATTATTGTCTTACGAAGATATGTGACCCTATTGACATTTTACCTCTGCTCATATATTCATTGCCATAATTATAGCTTATGTATTTCCATATTTCTTGTTCCTGTGCTGGGTATATCAATATATGTATATTTATCATGACAATTTTTATTTCTCCTTAAAATTCGCCCTAATAATCCATATTATTCTATCGACGTCTAAAATACCAGTGGATGGGCTAATTTAAATTTCGCGCCATGCGATTGCAGTTTCCTGTTATACCGACATTTCTTCCGGTTAGTTGGGTGGCAACCGCATGGGGGCGCTGAGGGCGGGATAAACTGTATTTTTCATCGTAGAACGTGAGTGTCAGATCTATTCTACTCTGCACAGAACACTAATATACATTAGTCTATACTCTGTAATCTGTGCAGCACAGAACACCACAGAACACAAATAATAAGAGAAGTGTAAACTCCCTACTATTCATTGGCAACAGAATTGGCCGCCATCTTAGGTGGCCGAGAAGTGGGGGAAGGCGGGAAAATTCAAATTGGATTTGAATCTTGCTTATATAGATATAAATAAGAGGTGTCGCGCACAAGGGCAATTTCTCAGTTTTGGTGTTTTAAAAATTAGACACTTTTCCAAGCGAAAACTGGCAAGTGATTAATCACCTATGTGTGGATTGTCATAATAAGTAAATTGTTCTATTATTTGTGATTCAAGAAGTGGAAAGTCATGAAAACAAGAATCTTCATAAATCATTTATTGAATGAATGATAAATACACATAAATTATTGTAAAAATACTTGAAAGATACATAAAATTTGTGAAATGATGATCAATTGACGGATTTTTTGAAATCCTTTATAATTTGTGTCACATGTTAGTGAACTTTATTCTAGCTTCCTGGTGTCTGAATAAAATCATTGTCAATTTTTCAGAAACAGGATGACTTTTGAAACAAAAATAGATATATGCAGAAAACATTTAATATTGAATAATAACTGATATTTGCATCTATCATGCAAAGACGTCCAAACAGTTAATAGAATTGTGAAGAAAAATATAATTTTATATAATATATAAAAAAACATTGACATAATATCACAGAGTCCAAAAGTTCAGTCTTCAAAAAATAACATTTAATAGAAAAATTGAGAATAAGGAGGTAATTAAGAAGGAAAAATATATACAAAAAAGTAACAATGCAAATAGTAGAAAAATGTAAAAATAAATTCTTCAAATAAAAACTCTAAACCCAGAGTCCAAAATCATAACATTTGATAGAAAATATTGAATGAAGGGGTTGTTAAAAGTACGATTCATTCTTATTTCCAACATATATTCAACGAAAAACATGCAAACAGTAACGAAATAAATAAAAAAAACATTGAATGCAAAAATAATACTATACCACAAATTATCACAGTAAGTATACAAAGGAAATATCACAATCAGTTAATTGCTTGTCTTGGAAAAATAACATGGTGTAAAGGGACATTATATGTACACAGGCAAGGGAACCATTTAAACAGTAATAAGAAAAGAAATATAATCTTTGAATAAATATAACCATCACATGATATCACAGAGTCCGTTAGCACTATCACTTTGGCTCTACAAATGGGGAAAAATATAAACATATATTAAACGACTAATATACAAGAAGCAATTGGTTCATTGATTATTTATCCTGCTCTCACGTATTATTCGATTTTTTCTCAGATGTCCAGAATGGGGAGGTTTTATAGTTTTATTTTTTTCACGAATATATTTGAAAATTGTTACACGAAAGAGAATTCTGTAAATATTAGGAACGATACATTAACCAATAACATTAAAAATATTAATATAATATAATAAATGACGACTTACCTTTCTACCATAGACTTATAATACATGGACTCACTGTCACGTGACTTTTCAGTAGATCGAGGGGTTGTATGCATTAGAGAGAGAAGGGCTTATGCGTTTTGATCGAACAAGAAAGAGATCAACTGATTCCTTGTGGGCAATGTCAAAATCATATGATGGATATTAACGCAGACGTTGCCCACAAGGTGTTCATACGTTGAGTATTATTCACATTATATTTATTCTTGAATGAAACTCACATAATTTTTATATTTTCCATTTCGAAGGAATGTTAAGGAATTCCTGTTTGCCTTCTCGGAAGCTTGTTGAACATTTATTATGGAAAATTTTTACAATTTTCGCAGACTTTGCCCACAAGGTGTTGATAAGTTGATTATTATTCTCATTACATCTATTTTTGACTAAAACTCACATATTTTTTGACATAATTGATTTCGAAGGAATGCTATGGAATTTCTGTGTGTCTTCTCGGAAGCTTGTTTAAAATTTATTGAAGAAAATTTTCGCATAAACTTGTGTTCTATAACCTTTTGACAGCTTGCCCACAAACTTTCCATCTTATTCAACCAACCGACTTCTCTCTCACATGCGGAGTCCATGTTATTTATAAGTCTATGCTTTCTACTTACCTGCATAAATCAACCATCGAGATAAAGGCTAACTGCATTCAAACATTCTTTCAATCACTATTCGAATTGGATGATTCAAGAGGTCTGAAATACATAAATGAAATTATTTTTAAACCTGTATCATGTTAATCAGAAAATACTTACGTCGTACTATCACATCAAGGATATTAAACAATAATTTTCATGCACTTGTATAAAAACCTTTGTAAACAATCACAACACGCACACTAGCTCAAAGATGGATGATAACAGACCGAAGTTCAAAATTCAAAGTTTGTCTATGATTCAAAACACGGCACCGGCCACCGGACGGCAATTCGATGTTTTGCGCATGCTTGGCGGCCATTGAAGGTGGCAATCAGAAGCTGCTTCTCAATTTCTTACTTTAGTTTCATACCCATGCAGAACACCACAGATTACAGACTCACAGCTGATTCGAATTCAAAGTTTATTTTTCTGTTTACTTACGATTTTGTTTTATCCACAATATGGAAAAAATGCAGCAAATTTTGAAACTACAAAATAATGCAGAAGATAGTCCATTGAAATGCGCTGTTTGTAAACATTATTTGTCAATATCGCCCATTGTCCACAATGATATTTTAGGTAGCATTTGCGGACGAGACATCTGTAAGGAGTTGGCAGCTTCGGAAGGTACAAATTATCGACAAAGTGCCTATGAGGAGTTAGCAAAAGTTTTAGAATTTCCATGTATGTACGAAGAAAATGGTTGCAAAGAAGTACTTCCATGGAATGAAATAGGAGAACACGAAATAATTTGTGAATACGTGAAATTATGCTGTCCTTTTTCGAGCGACAATTTTGAAAATGAAGAAAAAATATGTACATGGGAAGGAACTACATTTGAAATCTTGGATCATATGGAAGAACTTCACTGGCCACATAGGTACGAGGATTACGTGCAGATCAGGTTCGAGAAAGATATAAAGAAAAATAAATTGATGTTTTCAACAATTCAAGATAGTATTGTAATTCTTTTAATAGTTATTGGTTCAGAATCTGGCACATATTATTGGAAAGTATGGACAGTTCCAGATATTTGGAGAATCTTGAATTATAAAATTGAAATTTCTTCAGAAAAACGACAAACCTTGACTGTGTCGAAATTCCAAAAGGCTGGACTCTTACACCCTACTTTCTTCAAAAATAAAATTGATAACAGCTGGTTCAAAATCAATTTTGATTATATGAAAAACTTTTTTGATTCTCCTTGCTTTTTGACTGCTAAGTTTTATATAAAGGGATTTTTAATTGGTTCAACGAATCTTTCTAATTGTGACAGGAGTTTATGGCTTGTAAAATGTCATAAATGTGGAAAACGAAGAGGAAGCCATATGTTTGTTTGTAGAAGTGATAAAAAACACCTAATATGTGGATTATGTAAAAATTCACAATGTCACAATTATGAAAATTCTTGTCCTATGTGCCACCCGACTATTTGCATTTTGGATAGTAACTTTGTTACAGAAAACTTGAGAATACTTTTCAACGAATCATTTAAATATTGCTTATTGTGTAAACATAAAGTTCAGTGTCTATCATCGCATTTGAGTATTAGTCACAATGAGTCTATTTTCGAACTTGGCAAATGTTATAATTTCAGGTTGAAATATTATTTTTTCTCTTTTGATGATCATATCTTCTTTTTATCAAAAAACATCAACGAAAATAGGGATCTTACATTCTCAGTACAATGTTCAGGAACCCAAAATGTTAAATATAAATACAAACTCAAGTTGATAGGCACCAAATCTTCTTCAATTACATTTTCTAACTTCTGCCGTCCTGAATTAATTGATTTGAAGTATTTTGCTGGGGAAAATTTTAATGCTTTCACACAGGACACGTCAATACCTTGGAACTTATATAACTCAATTTTACCCGATGTTGATGAAATTGAGTTCAAATTGAATATCTTCAAAATTTGAGTTTAGATTGATTTTTTTTTTATTTTGAAATTTACATTCAGTTGTGATTACTTAGTGCCTTTAAAGATTTCATGCATTGAATGAATATGCAATACTGTTTATATTTTCAAATGTTTAATAAAATATGGGATCATTCGAGGATTAAATCATTTCTTTCCTTCGTTTCATATTTCAAATATTATAAAGTAGAATGATGGGAGAAGAAGCGACTAAAGTGATGTGAGTGCCATCTGTGTTTCAAATGTGTTTGTAAGACCCTGAGACCATAGACTTCTTTCTCTATGCCGTAAGACTGGTTATAATATTAATTCGAAATATTGTAAGATTTCAGATGGTTCCAATTTTGATCAACGAGGTTTCGAATGTTTTGTTTTGATTCTCGTACCGCCTTTTTTTTATCTAGCTTGTTCTAGTTGATGATTATTGTTTCTTGGTAAAACCTCAAAATCTCGTTCGAAACAAAGATTATAGAGTAGAAAGATAGGAAACAAAGCGACTAAAGTTATGTGAGCGCCATCTGTGTTTCAAATGTGTTTTTATCTATCTATCTCTCTACTCTATAATCTTTGATTTCAATTATCCAATTTTACGCTTGAATCCCCACCCCTTATCGATAAACGCAGCAATAGCAGCTACACCTATCCGACGTTCTCCGTTTTCGGAGACGCATTTTTAGTACGGCGATCGTTCTCCTTCTCTCTACCAGAGCAAAGAGCAGCCCTTTCTCTATGGCAAAGAGTAACCAAGTCTTTGACGAGAGAAACGAGAGACTACCAAAGATATGTGTAATATCTTTGGAGACTACCGTATGGAGAGTAGAGAGAACATTGAACTAAAGAAACTAAAGAAAGTCTTTCTTTAGTTCAATGAGAGAGAAGGAGAACGATCGCTGCTTTGAGACCACAGATTTTTTGTCCCCTAAAATATGTACCAATAGGGTAGTTCATGCTTTTGCCAACAGGCGCGCTGGCCATCACGAGAGTGCGAAATTTTGATTCAAACAAATTTTCACTCAGTTAGCTGAGTGAACTGTTTCCCTTGTGACGGATGATAGGAATATTATTATTTTCGATTTTTGATAAGAGAACAACATAAATATGATCATGGTGAAATGTTGGAGCGTGCGCTAGTGTTAGAGTGTTTTGGCATCGGAAAGAAAAGGAGAGCATTTTTGAGAGAAAATTGGAAAAAAAACCTTTTCTCAAGAATCGACTCCGAATAAATTTGTGTGTCAAGAGCACTTTTGCGATGAAGATATCAAAAAGATGATGGATTCATTATAAACGAAATCGAAATTTTCATCCCTCGTGAGAAGTTGACTCTTCTGAATAAGAATATCTAACCAATAAAACTACATGGTTCAGAAGTGAATATTCTTGAAGAATTTTGTTGGCATAACATAATATATGGTTTATATCGGTTCTCAGCTGAGTATTGGAAACAGAATCTACTCTAATATTTAAGTGATAAATTTGAGATTGCTACCTTTTGTTGTCTTGATGTGTACTACTCCTCACTACAGATTTATATAATTTTGAAAATTACGGTAAACCAACTAACATAGCTGCTCTCAATAAACCATGATAAACAAAAGTAGGTACAATTTTTTTGATCAGTGATTTCTTTTGAAATTCATTGATTTCGACGTGTATTTTATTGCATATAATTCAGAGAACTCATATTTAATATAGATTTGAAGAAAGGTATTTGAAAAATCATCAGAAAAACCACGATGACACATAAGCTAAAATAAAATGAAGGCTGTTCATTTCAAATTGACGCTTGCATCCCCACCCCTTATCGATACCCGCTGCAATCGCAGCGACACCTATCCTACGTTTCCTGTTTTCGGGGACACATTTTTAGTACGTCGATCGTTCTCCTTCTCTCTACTCTCCATAGACTACCGAAGGCAACACATTGCCTATCCATTGAACTCTATGGGAACCCCATAGAGTTCAATGGATATATCTCCTTGTCTGTAATCTGTGTTTTTTGCTTGAAATGACAATTGACATTTTGGATCAATACATTTTAAAAGATTAGAAATTATATTTGTGTTCTGTGGATTAGAAGGGAAAATGCACCACAGAACACACCGACTTGACTTACTTTATGAAATGCACCTCAATCCCAACTCTCAAAAGTTGAACTTTGAAATTTGATAATTATAAGCAAAATAGCTAGTGAAAATTTCTTGTTGATTGCATTGTGTTGAAGTATCAATTTGCAATGGGTAATCGTTCGTCTCTCTTATTACAAGAGGAGGAAATTGCTCAAATCTCTGAAGAAACAGGATGTGTGTTATTCAATTCATTCATTTTTCCATTTCCTCATTAATTTTTACTTTTAGTCAATGCGAATCAAATAGAGCGATTGTATTCAAGATTCACATCACTCGACAGAGGTGATTGTGGAACACTGAGTAGAGAAGATTTCCTTAGAATACCGGAATTAGCAATAAACCCATTGGGAGAAAGAATAGTGAACTCTTTCTTCCAAGAAGATCAGTCTAATGACAGGGTTAATTTCAAGCAGTTCATGAGGGTGTTGGCACATTTCAGACCAATCAAAAAAAATAAAGAGAATAAGCTGAATAGCAGAGAAGAAAAGTTACGCTGTGAGTATCAGAAATTCGGTCATTTGTAGAGAGTGAAGTGTAGCTGAAAGGTTTTTAATCTGTGCCTAAATCATTAATCATCAAAAAATAAGCTGAAATCACTACATAATTCAATAATTTTCAGATGCTTTCAAGATGTATGATTTAGATAATGATGACCTCATTTCTAAAAATGAACTACTAGCTATTCTTCACATGATGGTGGGAGCGAATATCAGTGATGAGCAATTAACAAGTATCGCAGAGAGAACTATATCAGAGGCAGATGAAGATGGAGATCAAATGATTTCATTCGAAGAATTTTGTAAAGCGTTGCAGAGGACAGATGTCGAACAAAAAATGAGCATTCGGTTCTTGAACTAAGGGAAAACTATCCCGTAACTCTTGTTACAAATGTGAAAAAAATGGATTTAATAGTCAACAGGGGATGGAGAATTTAGTGAATTGATGTTATACTTTGTTCTAGATATTTTATAATTTTAATGTACATAATTTTTTTGTAGGTATGTATCAGTTTTGGTGAAGAGTTTAACAAATGAATTTCTTGTTGTTATTTGGTTTTATTTCTCGATTCAGCGTAGATAAAATGTCATGAAGACAGGTTTTCATAATGAGCTTCTTCGTTGAGTTCAATGCTTTGATGTATACTGCATTCAAATTTATTTTAGCAGTCGGTTGGCCATGAAATAATTTTCTCAAGTTTTTGTAACTAGAACGAAGTTAGGTTGGCACTCATGAAATGTCGTTAATGTCATAACGCCGTTGCCACAACTAATATCAATTTTTATTACGAAAATGCCGAAAGTGATTGAAAAATGAGACAGGCAAAGATTATAGATAATCTTTGGAGACAGGGTTTCAGGAAGTGCTATTTAGAATTCAGGTCCGCTCATTCAAATAGTTATACCCTGATATTCTAAAATCCACAATAAGTCAGACGCTAGCGAACATATTCAATGTAAGAGAATTTATATAATGTTTCATCTAAATCATAACGACTTATATTTCAGCTGGATATTTCCACAATCAGAAAGATTGTGAATGAAGAGGATGACAAAGAATTTCCTTCTATTGTGAGACCCAAAAAAGTGGTGGCATTTGAGAATTTTATGTTTGAGTGAATTAATGCGAAAAGTTTACTGCAGGATTTTCGATAAATGTCATCGGAGAATAAGTTCCCTAAAATGGATTTTTCTATTTTTCATTTCACTTGTCCTATACAATGTAAATGTCTTGAGGTACTAATAAATACCTAATTATTATTATCACATCAATTCATTAAGATGAATAGCCACAAATACGCGCAAGTTGCCCTGTTACTTGTTTGTTTATGTGAAATTTTTGTTCAACGGTGAAGTTGCATCTTAACTTGAAACTTCCTTCAATTCCTTTTACTTATATTGATGCAAGATGATTTTTGTTGAAGAATTTAACATTCTTGTAATTATCTGTTAATTACTTCGGGAGATACCCATTTCCAACCACTGCATCATATGCATTTCATCTTCGGGTTAATATTTTTGAAATCTACAAATGATGTAAGCCAAAGAAGATAACGAACATTAACCCTCCTCAAGCTAGTGCATATTATGGTATTATACTGATCTCTTGTATTTTCCATGCAAATAACTGGATTTGGTATGCCTTCAATCAGTTTGTATAAACTTCAATTATGTTCGTCACATATTTTCCGAAGAGATTCGACATTGTGATAAAATACGTAATAACAGAAACTTTTACGTAGAACGGGCAACATAGCGTTGATTTAAAACCCAAAAATGTTTTGACAAGCGTCTTAACCTCACATTTTTCTACTATACAGAGTGAAATGTGTCAAATTTCCATGGCCAACCGACTGCTAAAATAAAATTGAATGAAGTATAACTATAGCTTTGTTCTCATTTACACTTAACTGAATGTTGAAATGTTTGGACTGACCCGGGACTGTTAGAAATGAATTAAACTACGAAAATAAAAGATTACATAATGGAGTTTTAAAGATCTAATATAGGTGGTCGCTACCTGAATTTGCTATCATTATAAGGAAATGAAATACAAATAAAGTGAAGAATATTCAATATTTACCGTCAAAGAAATTGCGGTCACTGATTTTTCTTAAATTGTGAATATGATATTACTACTTCGTTGAACAAATGAAATGGAGAAAGTCATTTTATGCTTGTTTTTCTAATATACAGGGTGGACCACGATGGGGGTGGCCTATAAGACTGTTACTGATTATTGGATCTTTCTGAAAATTTGGATTAACGCTTTTTTTTTATCTGACTGAAATCAAAGATTATTATAGAGTTAACTCTCATTGTTGCGACGTTGCCGCTTATACGAAAAAATACTACCAAATGGGACACCCTATTTATTTTTCTATGTATCTGAATATTTTTGTTTGTGTCATCTCTATTACTGATACGCCCTACGGTTTTCTAAAAAAAAAAATTGCCAAAATTATTGTTCCGCAAATGATGTCAAATTTCAATGATTCAATGAAAGGTAGGGTCTTCAGAATGACTTGCTAATTTCATCTAACAAACCGAATTCCTTGTATGAATGAGAAAAACACCTACAGTCGACTTTTCAATGGTTTTCAAATCTCAGGAAATTAACATTGCAGTCAAAGATTATAGAGTCGCAGTAATTGCATTCATTTCCGAAACCATGAGGTTTTCGTAAAGGAACATGATACATGATGTTATTTTGAAATTTTCTAAGAATAGAAGAGATGCAAAGTAGATTTTTCCATTTGAAAAAATTAAGTTTCTGCCGTTTTTGTATAGAGTGACGAAGTTGAAGAATTTTGGAACAAACCGTTTTTTCTACACTTAACTCATCCTCAGAATCTCAATCCAAAATTTTAGCTTAATGAAACATTCTATGTCTTATAAAGCCTTTTTCCTCGGGTACCCGAGCGCAAACTATTCTTTAAAGGGAATAAAATAGCAAACCTACCCTGGTGGCTTCGAGTCGAAAACAAGGTTCCTTTGTTATCAAGGGTGTTAGCGACAACCAGTGAAAGTCAAAATCAACGTAGGTACACAAATTTTATTTGTCGACTCGTAAAAGGACACACAAAAGGCACTATTACAAAATCCGTACAATGAAAAGCTCGATATGACAGGTTGAACAGAAACAGTCTACTTTACACACTTAAAAAGGTTTTTCTCGGAATCGGATACAAGTGGTGAATTTACGGAGTGAAACGGACAAATAACTCAGCAAGGTTAGGGCTTGAAATAAGACGGCACATACCTACTACGGTTCATCCCTAGGTGCGTTCTGCACCCCCCCGGGTATCCACACCAGCAGAGTATCGTACTAACAGTAAGGGTGTACACTGGAAAGTAAGGGAAAATTAAGGAAAGCTAGCCACCCCAAAGTGCGTTCTGTACACCCTAGTTATCCACGTCGGCAGGGTATCGTACTAACAGTAGGGGTGGAGCTCAAATGTGGCATAAGACGGGTGAGATTGGGGGCTGAAAATCCAAGACATTAATATGGAGTGTCATTATTTAAAACGAAAAGTCTATTCTTGCATGAGGGTGCATTTTTGCCAAAAAAAAATAAAATGAATCTTCAGGACAGTCTGTTTCATTTGATCCATATTTTTAGCAATTTTTGGTAGAAAACCGTAAATATCTCTGTTACGTCGATTCGTCAAGATGGTATTTCTTCTTCAAATAATTTGAGTTGCTAGGGGGTTTTTCTAAGAGAGCGGGCTATGATAGTTATTTTAGACAGATTGTAAAAATAAAATGGAGAGACATACGTCGATTAGAAATTCAAACATTTCTTGTATTTAACATTGATTCAGATTTGTTTCTTGTATTTAACAATATCTATAAGTATCAGAAGTATGGATGAATAAGACAAAAAATACTCAGATGGGAAAGAGAAGCGAAAGTTACTAAATACTACTTCTGAAGAAAATGATTTATTTTTTATGAAATATCTTAGAAACGTCACATTTTGAAATAACCATTTCAACCGTTACCCCAAAAAAATTTTTTTAAGCACTTAAAATGGAAAATTAGAAATGGGTGTTTAAAGTTAGCGTGTCATCTCGATTGCAAAAGTTGACAACATCGACTGTAATATGCCTTGATAATAAAGGACAACAAATGCATTATCTTGATGAGAAAGACAAAGATGGCTGTCTATGAAGTCTGCGACGAACGAGGAAGATCGTAAAATTTTATGGTATTTTTATGGCCGGTTGCTGTTGAAGCTCGCCAGTAAGTGCGCGCCTGTAGACCAACAGCTGTTATTTTATAAACAAGCTGATCAGACATTGTTCTTTTCATTGTCTTGTTTGCGCTGTTGCCAAATCGTAAAATCCGCACAAAGAGATTTAAATCTTAAAACCCCATATTTGAAGGAATATTTTGAATAGTTTCCGCGGTGAATTTGAAGAAATCATGAATGAAACTCATAATTATTCAGTTTAAACTTGCATATGCAGTGATAACCCAAATTGAGGAGAATTCCCCATTAACGAAGTTTGTAGTATTTTTTGGTATAAGCGGCAACGTCGCAACATTGAAAATTTTTTAGTACAAAGCGTAAACCCTAGTACCCAAATTCTCAGAACAATCCCATGATCCGTAAACGTCCAATAGTCATTCAGCATCCTGTATAGTAGCTTATTTTGAAGGTTAAAATGGTAGGTAGTTTGGAAAAACTTCAGTGTCAGGTTTCTAGATGTGACATACTTAATTATGCAATATCGCTGTATCTTTTTACCTAAGTCGAATCGGAAAAAATGATAAAAAAATGTTTCTTCTGATCTTGAAAGAATCTACTGTTATATAAAAGTTACAGACTAACTGTGTACATTGAAAGGTTAGCCTATCTGTTCTGAAAATTAGTCATGTGAAAAACTGAAAATTTCCATTTCTATTTTCTCCTACGATTATATCTCATTAGAAAAATATTTTGCTGAATAACAAAAGTATTTGATCTTTCCCGTTTTCAATAACGAGTGCAATAAAAACTTTTATTTCTCAAAAGAACAATCTCATCTCTCTTTTTCCTGTCATAATTTCTCCCAGTGATGCCGCTTGAATTTTGTATGCTCACCTACAGCTTGACTCTTCCGGTACTACCATATTAATATCTTCCACAGTTCATTGCAAAAAACAAAAAACGAAAAATATTTTATTTCATACAAATGTACATTTGAAAGAATCGACATTACACATTGTGAACATATTCTCAGTCTGCTCGACAGATCTCCAGTAACTAGGTACCTAAACCTAATCAACACATCTTCTTCGATTTGATCCAAATGGGAGGGTGGCAATCTTATAATATCCATTATCTGAAATATTTCTGATAGAAAGGCAAAATGGCGTCTTTGATGTCTTTGTTGGTCCTGTGCAAGAAATCACTCAGATACAGGGTGTTCACGCAATAGATTCCCTGCCTAGCCAGGGGTTCGTACAGTGCGAAATTCGATACGCTTTTAGGCTCCATCAGACAGTGCGTTGCGTGGATAGTATCGTCGAATGGAGGCCTGAAAAAAAAAATTGTTTGTCAGTAAACTACCCTATACAAGGAGAGGCTTTTTTTGACAGAAGGTAGAACTCATCAAAATAAGTCGTTCAACCAAAAATTGTCTATACAGGGTGTCCCAGAACTCAACGTCAAGTCGAAACAGGGTGACGGGATTGATTGTAACCATCACAAGAAAAATCAGAAAAAAAATCTATCCCATGCAGTTTGAAAATGATGGGCATTTAAAAAAAAAACTAAAAATTTGGTCGAAGTGTAACCATTTTTCGGTTATTGTGGTTAATTTTTGTTATTTTTGTTCATTCAAGCTTTAGAACCGTAACCCTAAATAACATTTCTAAAATCACTGTCAAAAATAATGACAATTGTCATTATTGCCCCAAGTTTCTCAGAATTAATAATATTTGTTAAACTATGAATTTAAAATTTTCAAGATTTGTCGACTTTGATAGGCCCTCCTTCAAAAAAAAATGTACTAGAGTGCCTTGGCAAATGCCATTAAAAGTTGGCGCATTTAATCAGGATTGTAAAATGGTACAATACTTGTTAGTTTCATACTAAAAAAAAGAAGAAACAAATAAAAACCTCAAGTAACCCTTTATTTGCTAACCCATCCTACTCAGTCAAAATGTTTTTTATTCGCACAAGTTCTTGGTAGGTTTTAAATTTTACGGCAAAATGATGAGAGATATAGATAGTGGACATATTTGCTATGAGCGAGCGAGACTGATGGTGACGCCACTTTTACCAAAGTCAATAAAAGTAAGTAAAATTAATAAAATAATGAAAAATCTTGACATAGTTTAGTTTTGGTTTACTGGAATGAAAGTCAGATAAGATAATAACATTTTTTATTATAAACAAATGTTCAAATTGTTTACCATCAGCCCCAATACACGCCCTACATCTTCTTAAAAAAGATCTACTTATTAGCCGGGCATATCCGTCTCTACCTGTCTCGCTCGCTCTTAGCAAACATGTCCACTATCCATCTCTCTCATCAATTTGCCGTAAAATTAAGAACCTACCAAGAACTTGTGCGAATAAAAAACATTTTGACCGAGTAGAATGGGTTAGCAAAAGTCGGGTTACTTGAGGTTTTTATTTGTTTCTTCTTTTTTTTTTAGTATGAAACTAACAAGTATTGTACTATTTCACAATCCTGATTAAATGCGCCAACTTTTAATGGCATTTGCCAAGGCACTGTAGTACATTTTTTTAAAGGAGGGCCTATCAAAGTCGACAAATTTTGAAAATTTTAAATTCATAGTTTAACAAATAGTATTAATTCTGAGAAACTTGGGGCAATAATGACAATTGTCATTATTTTTGACTGTGATTCTAGAAATGTTATTCAGGGTTACGGTTCCAAAACTTAAATGAACAAAAATAATAGAAATTAGCTACAATAACCGAAAAATAGTTACACTTCGACCAAATTTTTAGTTTTTTTTTTTTAAATGCCCATCATTTTCAAACTGCATGGGATAGATTTTTTTTCTGATTTTTCTTGTGATGGTTACAATCAATCCTGTCACACCGTTTCGGCTTGACGTTGAGTTCTGGGGACACCCTGTATAATATATCCAAGATGGCTGAGATACAACCCCTAGAAGTTCGACAAAATTTCATTGGCTGAACAATGAATGGTTCAGTAACAAGTTCATCCGATTAGATGCATCAGGTCATTTTTGAGAGAATCATAATTGTTGTATCGTTCAATTTAGGGTGAATGAAAAAAAAGTAGAAAATTGAGACAGTTATTTGAAAGTGCTCATGTTAGTTATGTTGAAAACGTGCTATGATGTTTCCCCGTTTTTAGACGAATTTTATTCGTGAGATTTTGAAGTATCATTCCATTTTTTCACACTGTCAGTTGGTATCGAAATGAGCCATTTTATAAAATCCTGTAATTTACTGAAAAATAATGAGAACAATTCGGCAATCCTAAGTTTCCATTTTTCAATATCCTAAATTAAACCACACGGTCGAATCAGGAGATAAGTTTTTTCCCACTACTTTGCGATGATTCGGCTAACAAACGGTCTAGCGTCGTATTAGGATCTATTTCAGTAATCATTTTTATTTTATTTTTTCAACTTTGTCATTTTGAAAGTTTTGAATAGACGCTTTTTGTTGAAACACTTCATTTTGGCCAGTTCTTTCTGGCTCACCTTCAAATACACCCTGTATAGTTAATTTGCGCAGTATGAAATGACGTCACGCACGAATGATCAGTCTGTATCTATCTTGGAATTCGCACAAAACCGAGCAATTTCTTACAGTTTGTGTTATCAACACTATGCTACGTTGCCGGTGCACTATCGATTTGTTTCAATGGTTTTGTTGTTGTAAAATAGTTAGGTTAACTCCATAAAGTTTGTTTCTGCCTGTTTTAGATTGATTTTCGTCTGTTGTACCCTTAGTTTTTTTCAGAAATACCAAATTTTCATATTTGAAAGTTCTCATTCGGTTCCGAAATAAAAAATACCGAAAGCTTCATCAACTTAAGCTCACAATTTATGATAGCTTCGTTAAGCTAAGAGCTCACCCAGACCATATGAACGATAACGTACAAAACCAGTTGTTATATCGATAACTAAGACCAAATTGCTGTATGTAATCTGATACACGATATCTACGAAAATAATTAAATTTTTTACTTTATTTAACCTCCTTCGATTTTGTATATATGAAAATATTGAAGTTTCTATTGTTTTGGTTCTTTTTTTCTATATGCAAGTGTGTTGCTGAATCCGCTTTGATATTTCGCTTCTTATTCTTGTTTGCATATGTCACCGATTTCTGTTTTATTTATTTTTCAGCCTGAGGAAGGCTCAATGAAGGACCAAAACGTTGTGAAGGAATAATAACGTGTTTTTTGTTCCTTAGACCGATATTTTCAAACTGAATTCATCACTTGGAACTAGATTTTTCTATCCAATAACAATAAGGTCATCCCAGTCACATCGGACGCTATGTTGTCCGTTCTACGTAAAAGTCTAAATAGTTACGTATTTTATCACAACATGAATTTACTTCAGAAGGTAAATAAATTCGAAAATCTGTGATGACCGTGATTAACTTTTGTACAAACTATTGAAAGGACTCCTAATCTAGTTATTTACATGGAAAGGATAAGAGATCAATTTTTAACTATATTTTTTTTTTGCTATGGAAGGAAATTGAATTATTGACACAGCGGTTGCTTGAGAAGAGTTAATGCTGGTTATCTTCCAGCTTCGGCTAGAAGTTGAGGACGTTACATCAATTGTTGAATTGAAAAAAAAAATCAACCCAAAGATGAAATGCATCTGATGCATTTCTAGAGAATGGGTGTCTTCCGAAAGAAATAATGGATAATAACAAGAACGTTGAATTCTTCAACAAAAATCATCTTGCAAAAATATCGAAATAGTTAAAGAATGTTCTAACACAAGAACAAGAATTTCACATAACAACTGGCCCATATTTATGGATCCCTTAAGACATTCACAATGTATAGGACAAGTCAAATGAAAAATAGAAAAACTAATTTTCTGGAACTTATTCTACGATGGCATTCATTGAAAACCGATTTCTGTCAAGTAAATTGCGAAGGATTCCACCGGTGCGTCGAGTGCAAGGGCAATTGTTGAAATCGACCCTTTAGACAAGCCGTCCATATTCTAGAGGTAAAACAGCACTCCGTACAGATATCTGGAACCTCAGTATCTCCTGTTACCTATACCTTGCAACAATTTGTGTTCTACCCCTACTGGTAGTACGATTCCCTGCTGGTGTGAAAAACCGGGGAAACAGCACTCAGGGGTGAACTGCCGATTATTTTTCTTCCCTAGCTTGCCAGTGTCTGCCTTTACTGTTAGTACGAATCTCTGCTGGTTTCAACCGAGCCGTATCAGATTTATTTCATTTGAATCATAATTGATATTTCATTCAAGCATTTTGATTCCATTATTACTCACGACATATAATCTAAAAATTTCCATTCCATACTAAAATTCGTTGAAGGTCAGTAGTAAAATTTGGGATAACATTGACAGTCTGGCAATGATGCTTCACTTCTGACGTCATGCACATCCCAGTGCGGCTTTCAACCCAATCGAGGTACGGTGGACCTAATTTTTATACTGCGACAGCTGCAAGAGAAGGCCCGTGAACAACAATTAAGGGTCTATACAGCCTACATCGATTTAAGTAAAGCATTCGACTCGGTGAATCGTAGAGCGCTATGGAAAATCATGGGAACGCCATGGAGTACCCGAAAAATTCTTGGCAGTGTGTAAAACCTTTCATACCAATAACAGACCGCTAGAATACAGCATAATGGCTCTACAACCGAGCATTTCTTAACCAACTCTGGAATAAAACAAGGCTGCCTGTTAGCGCCTTTACTGTTCAATATTTTCGCCATAGCTTTCTTGATAATTTCTGACATGAGTATGCCTGTAAGAGGTGTTGGAATAAGATTAAGATTTGATGGAGGCCTGTTTAACCTGAAGCGCCTCAGAGTAAAAATCCGTACAAAGTTTATCACGGAACTTCAGTATGCAGACGACTGCGCACTTATCGCTAGCAGCTCAGAGGATCTACAGAAAATGTTGGACACCTATAAACATATATACGAAGCTTAAGGCCTTAGATTCAATATTGACAAAACCAAAATCCTGGTTAGTCCGCCAGAAAGCCTTCCAACAGATATCAGCCTGGAGAATGAAACTCTAGAACAGGTCGAGCAGTTCAAATACTTGGGAAGCTTCATAAATACTAGGGCTAACCTAGACACGGAAATACTCAACCGTATCAATTCGGCATCACGGGCATTCTGGAAGCTAAAGGACAGAGTGTTTCAAAATCACGACCTCAATCTGAAGACCAAGACAGCTGTTTACAAAGCATTGGTTCTCCCAACGCTTCTTTACGGAAGCGAAAGCTGGACGCCCTACAGGCGACATATTAAACAGCTTGAACAAACGCAATAACGTCATCTAATACTGATAACGCACATCAGATGGTTCCACAAAGTTTCAAATGCAGAAGTCTCGCAGCGCGCGAGTTGAACAACAATTGAGACTGAAGTAACGAGGGCCCGACTCAGATGGAGCGGCCACATTCTGAGGATGCAAGACACAAGACTGGCCAAAATAGCTTTGTATGGCGAATTCACAGAGAGAGCTCGGAAACCAGGAGGCCAGTATAAGCGGTTTAAGGATATACTGCATCAATCTCTAAAATCAGTTAATGCCAATCATAACTGGGAACAACTAGCGATGGACAGGTCACAGTTTAGGTCTTTGGTCCACAGTTATAATGGAGACTCGAGAAGAATACAGCGGCGGCCAGATCTGGTTAGTGACTATCCATGCCCGGAGTGTGGAAGGAACTGTAGGTCACGGTTGGGTCTCTTCAGTCACAGGAGGGCACACAGTCGCAAATAGCCCTAAGAAATTTAAGTTTGATAGCACCGATAGTTTTGTTTTTCTGTAGATTTATTCTAGCTGAAGTTTTTAGGTTAGGTCAGGTTATTGAACAGAATATTTGTCAGGCTGAAAGAAATGGGTAGTAGTGTACTCACGTTGCTTCGATGACAGTTCCACCCCCAGCCTCGATGACACTGACCAGAGCCTGTTTTTTCTCGGCAACAATTATGGTCCTCATATCTTGGAACGGACCTCTACCAGTCCTGGCAAGTTCGTTCCTCCAATAATGGATGGCCTGCATCCTGATTTCGATATCTCTGTCCAGTTCGATGGATATTTTACCGATGGAGTTCGGATTACCGAATTCATAGTATTCTTCCTGAAACAGAAATTTCGATACTTGTCAAACCGGTTTTGCGAACTTGTCCAAATCATCATCTGTCACCACACTGTTTATATCTTTTAAAAATCGAGCGAAGACCTCATCCGACCTTGCTGTTGTCTACGCTACTGAAAATCAAGTTCAACTCTATGGTGCCTCAGACAACGTTAGTTGACAGTTGGGCGAAGCAACCCCC
Source organism: Coccinella septempunctata (assembly GCF_907165205.1). Classification (NCBI taxonomy): domain Eukaryota; kingdom Metazoa; phylum Arthropoda; class Insecta; order Coleoptera; family Coccinellidae; genus Coccinella; species Coccinella septempunctata. The sequence goes on along the minus strand of NC_058190.1, from coordinate 1,532,027 downwards.
TCTCAACAAGATGTCAGATCTTCCCGTTTCCGCTGAAGCGAGTATCATTATCTTTGGTCATTTTGATAAATTAACTTCTCATTGTGTTAACCAACTGTTCATATCATTGAAGTATTTGTTTTACAAGTCTTCTTATTCAATTATGGTGCTAAATTGTTCTGCTCCAAAAGTAATGTACTCTCAGTCTTCTCAAAATTATTAATTTAACCATTTTTATCTTCTTTTCATTCAGCATAAAATGAGTCCACGTGCAAGATTATTTTAGAATTTTCAAACAGATTTAGAATCCTTGTTAATACTGCTCAATTGATATGTTCACACTAGTCAACTCAATTAAATGCCTCCTCCTGAATTTGTATTTTATGATATTTTACAACTGACAAAGATTTTCAGACCTCTCTAGATTTTCTCACATGGAAATGCGTATGTAGCATCAGAATTGAACCTTCTCTTGTCTTTCTTGTCGATAATGAATGCTGATTTATTGCTTTCTCATGATCATCTCATTTATTTGAATCAGTTTATTTCATTTCTCAAGTAAACTCTGTTGTTAATCTCTCATTACATATTATACGTTTCCGACCTCGATTTTCAAAAGATTGTTAATGGGCAAAACCGTATCCCCCTATCTTCTTTTATTTTCAAGTTATAAGTGAAAACTCATTTTTCGACTCTTCGTACTGGTGTCTCTGTTTCGTAAAGTATCGGTGATATCGAAAAACAAATGTTACATTCTACAGACACTTATTCATGTAGAATGCAGTGGATTAGTCAGAGATTTTTTTCAGTCCGCCACTTCAGTGATATAGTGATAACTTTTATTCTTTTGAATATAAACTATGTTATTTTTACAAATTCCAGTCCAATATTTTTTTCTGATTCACAATATATAATGTATGTCGTGTCTCTGATTGTTCTTCCAATAAAAAAAATCTTTGACTACGCCACTGCATTCTACATGAAAAAGTGTCTGTAGAATGTAAAATTTTTTTTTCGATATCACTGATACTTTACGAAACAGAGGCACCAGTACGAAGAGCCGAAAAATGAGTTTTCACTTATAACTTGAAAACAAAAGAAGATAGAGGAATGCGGTTTTGGCCATAACCAATCTTTTGAAAATCGAACGTGCCACCCATTTTTTCCTAGCTCTTACCGTTACAGAGCTCCCATTCAATACCGTCGAACTTTCCCCACATCCCCACCCTGTACTAGAGCTTCAAAAAAAAAAATTCTTTCTCGGAACCACGCTCAGAAACATCGTTCAAATGACAACATAGACCTCTGAAAATATGCGCCCTTAATATTAATGTTTAGGTTGTCCGAATCGCACTTTTCGATATCCCATAAGAACACAGGAAAAAAATTTGTTTTCTTCTGATTTTTTCTTCTCATTTTTATAACCAATGAACGATGAGTTGCATTGCAATATTCTTTTTATCTTTTGTAGAGAATTCAACGCTCTACAAAAAAGGTCTGATGTAATTTTTTGATAAATGAACTCAGTCGAAAGTTATGCAAGGTCAAAGTTTAATCTACCCCTAATTCAGCCGTTTTCCATAAAATACTCTCAAATTCATAAGTTGCTATGTTCTCCTCATTATAATTAGTATTTTAACTGATATGTGTTCATATTCATTCATCTTGCTCGATATACAGATTAGATCTCAAGCCTTCTGCTCTTTTCGAAATCAACGATTAGTGATTTCCCTCATTAGTACTCTCGATTCTTAACTCTTATTATTCATCAATTTCATCTTCTATTTATCTGATGGGCGTTCTAATCGTGCTTACTTATAAGCAGTTCGTCTCTGTGAATGTTGTATTCATTGATACATTTTTGCACTCTTCGAGACCAAAGTTATGTATATTAATTATAATATTCTTGCTCCTCTCAGATTAATTATTTTTGCTCTTCTCATTTAACTCAGAATATTCTACTCTGCTCATATTTAAATTGTACTTATTGCTCTACTCATATTTAATGTATTGATCTCATAGATGACCAGAGACATTTTAGTTTTCACCTCGTTGCCTATCTTATTATTACAACTCAGCCTTTTCATTGAAATTCATTATTTCAACATTCTGTTTTTCTGATGGAATAAAGAGGCTCTCGCATTCAATTAACATTGATTGCTCTGTCACTGTAAACGTTGTGTTTATTTTGAATTTATCGAACTTTCTCGATGTCTGTATCTGACATCAAGTGACTTCTCATTTGAACTTCTCTATCTCTGTTTTTGGATGGATAATGTCACTCTGAGTTTGTGGATGTTTTCAGTATTTGTATTTATTACTGTATTAGCTTCATGCGGGTAACTTATCCATTTTATAATTGTGAGCGATATACAATAGATGTTTTCACTTTACCATCTCTAACTCTCAATTATCGGGTAACTGTCCATCTGAACACCATAATTTTGTGTTGTTTTTGAGAGCCTGGCAACGATATTGTATTTTTTACTGCCGACGTCATTTTATTGCTAAGATGAACCAAATCCAACAATTACATTTTAACAAAACATCAAACAAAAAGCAACATGTAAGAGAAATTTACCTATAAGTGCTCCCTATCACTTGTTTTGCAGTGTATTTCAGTGTATTTCACTTAGGCCCGTTTGCACCAATCCCCCTTAAAAGGAGTACTTAACTAAGCCTCGTTCAAAGTTAAGGGACGCTTAATTTTATTCCCCGTTGCACGAATATGGCTTAACAGAATCTTAATTAAGGGGCCCTTAAGTTCTTATACGTAGTGATATTTCAGTTTTTTATTTTGGTGCAACTTCATTCTAGTCCAATAAAGCCATTTCATTGGTTGGCCGGTTGCCGATGATTGTTGTCATTTCATTAACCTAACTTTATTATCCTGTCAGTCAGTGTCAAGGATATTATTATAATATTATCAAAGAGTAATAACTTTTTGTTGTTGAATTAGCATCAATATAGATAATGATTGTCAAATAAAAGGTACCTAAGTTCATATAAGTACAACACTTTCTTTGTAAGGTCCTATGTGAATTTGTTTTATTATTGTTGAAGAGGAACGTGAAGAAAATGCCCTTGTTATTTACAGGAGCGCTTAAATTTAAGGCTAGCTTTAGCCATTTAATTGTCACTTTACAGTTGGTGCAATGTAATTTAAGTTAAGGGTTCATTTTAAGGGATACTTAACACTAAGTGCGTTTGGTGCAAACGGGTCTTAGAAGACCTATCAAGTTGAATTTTGTCGTTTTCGATACCGAGCGCACGAAAACATAGAAGTGAGAGGCGCAGTACTCACATTAACAAATTTCGAAGCTTTAAGGCAGGCGTCCACGTAGTCGATGTGCAGGATCCATTTGCCCGCGGCCATGCAGGATAGCGTCTTCTCGTTTCTGGCCGGTTTCGGACACAGCAGATGCGTCGCGCTCGGATCGTAGCTGGACGTTTCCGACACCGTCGCTCCCAGTTCCTTCAGGGAAGACACGATCTTCGACCTCAGATTCGGGTCTCCCACTCCGGATATCATGAAAACTTTGGACTCTGGGGACGGTTCTTCCTGAAACACAAAACGCGCGTTCGTAAAAATTCGTCGCCGAATAGGCTGTGGAACATTCCATGCCTCCTTGCACAGGATGGGCAAAATTGGTGATACCTGAACTGCAACTTTTTAACCCAACGAGAAAAATGAATGTACCATTCATGTCCACTTCTTTCGAGAAACTAATAATGCCATAAATTACATTCCTATATCTTCTTTTGTTTTTGAGTTATAGGCAAACATTCAAATTTGGGCGATTTCAACTTTGGTTATTATCTCCGTTTCTGTTTGTGCTAGGATGTTGAAATGAAGACACGATACAGACACTTTTTTGATAGCAATCCAGTGACATACTATGATTTTTTCCTACAGGTTTATTTGCTGAGCTATGACATAAAGTTGTGTTTTTTCTTATGAAAACGGTAGTTTAAAATGACTTAGGAAGAATCGCCATTTTTTTACCGTTTCAGAAATATATTATACACCACCCTCAGTCCTTCTAAGTCATTTTAAACTACTGTTTTCATAAGAAAAAACATATGTATCTTTATATTATAGCTCAGCAAATATACCTGTTGGAAAAAAGCATAGAACGCCACTGGATTGCTATCAGAAAAGTGTCTGTATAATGTTTTCATTTCAACATCCTAGCTTAAACAGAAACGGAGATAATGACCAAAGTTGAAATTTTAATTTTGACCTATAACTCGAAAACAGAAGAAGATGGAGGAATGCAGTTGATGACATTATTAGTTTCTCTAAAAAAGACGACCGTAATGTGCTATGCATTTTCCTCTATCTAGTTGGGTTGAAAAAGTTGTAATTCAGTATCACCAAATTTGCCCACCCTGTACAGGGTGGGCAAATTTCGATGTTTTAGCACTACAGCTTTTAAACCAGTGGAGGTAGACAAAATCTGATACCCCATTCTCTTTTTCTGAGAAACTAACAAGAGTAGTAGTCATTTTTGGCTACCTCCTTTTGTCTTCGAGGTATAAGCGAAAATTGAAAATATCGAAATAAATTTATATCTCCGCTAATACTGATGATAGAGTTCTGAAATTGAAACGTTATACAGGCACTTTTTTACGTAGAATCCAGTGGAGTGCCCGCCTTTTTGACAGGAATTTCAATTACGAAGTTATGACCCAAAGTTATGTTTTTGCAAATGGGAACACTAGATTTCTGTGCAATTTTCTGAAAGCTTAATTTTTACTGGTTTCAAAAATATATAACATCATATGGTTTATATCAATATAAATTATTTTTTCTCAATATCCAGTGGCGTGCTCGCCACTGGATATAGAAAGACATAGAATCATAGAAAGAATGACATTGACTGAAGGAGACTGCTCTTGTTATAGGAAGTATTATTTCTGTGCTCGCCAAAAGTTGAAATCATAAAAATATTGAGAAACGAGTTGACCATTTTTTATTATTTTTATTGATACAAGGCATATGATGTTATATATTTTTGAAATTAGTAAAAATTAAGCTTTCAAAAAATTGCACAGAAATCTAGTGTTTCCATTTGAAAGAACCTGACTTTGGGTCATAACTTCGTAATTAAAAATCCCGCTAAAAGGGCGTGCTCGCCACTGGAATCTTCGTAAAAAAGTGCCTGTATGATGTTTTAATTTCAGAGCTCAATCAATATAAATTTATTTCGAAATTGCCATTTTTATAATTTTCGCTTATAACTCGAAATCAAAAGAAAGTGACCAAAAATGACTACTACTCTTGTTAGTTTCTCAGAAAAAGAGAACGAGTATAGGGTATCAGATTTTGTCTATCTCTTCTGGTTTAAAAGCTGTAGTGCTGAAACATCGAAATTTGCCCAGCCTGTAAAATGTATCCCAAATTGCATCATTTCGATCATTTCTGGATTAGATAAGAAAAAAAACGTTGAAGAGAGTCCTGGGCTCGAGTTTCGTGAAAATTCCATTAGTGAAAACCGTTTCACGATATCTTCATTTATCTTGAAGATAAAACCAAATTTTGATATTTATATCGATTTAATTATAAGATGAGCCATAACTTTTTTACTTCGAAAATATCTCATAACAATAAGAATTTTCTGCAGCCACTTTTTCATTGGTAATAAGGCAAGTACCCGTAGAAAGTTCTCATCTTTTTTAGATATTTTCGAAACTAAAGAATTTATGGCACATTTCCGAAATCGACAAAATTCTAGAATGATTTTATATATTCAAGACGAATGGAGATACATATCGCATAACGGTTTCCAATAATGAATTTTTTTTTACAAAAATGCCGAAAGTTAATGAAAAAAAGAGAAGACAGGGTTTCGTATTATTAATATTTACTATTTAGAATTCAGGTCTGCTCATTCAAATTGTAGGTAACCCTGATATTCTAATACCTACAATATATCAGACAATAGCAAACATATTCTATGTAAGTGAATTTATATAATGTTTTTTCCGAATCTAAACTACTTGTTTTAGCTGAATATTTCCACAACCAGAAAGATTGTGAACGAAAAGGATGACAAAGAATCTCCTTCTATTGGGAGACCCAAAAAAGTATAGTGGCATTTGAGAATTTTATTTTAGGGGAAACGAATGCGAAAAGTTACTACAAGATTTTCGGTTAATATCATCGTAGAATAATTTTTCATTTGATTTGTCACATTGTGAATGTCTTAAAGAATCAATAAATATATAATTATAATAATTATATCAAAGTATTAAAAATAACAGCCATAAATACGAGCCAGTTGTCCGGTAAATTGTTAATTCATGTGAATTTTTTTTTGAAGGTGAAGTTTTTCTTGCTTGAAACTTCCTCTAATTATTTTGACTTTCATTAAAGCAAGATGATTTTTTATTGAAGATTTTAACATCATTGTAATTATCCGTTAATTCCTTCGAGAGATATACATTCTCTACCACTGCATTTCATTTTGGGGTTGATTTTCATGAAATCTACAACTGCTGTAATGTCTTCAACCTTTGGCCAAAGAAGGTAACCATATTAAGTCTCCTCAAGCTACAGCATATTGTATCAATAATTCAATTTTCTTCCATGGCAAAGATAAATATATTCGCAAACTGATCTCTTGCATTTTCCATACAAATAACTAGATTGTTTATGCCTTCAATCAGTTCGTATAAACGTCAATTATGTTCGTCACATATTTTCGGTTAAATAGTGATTCGACATTGTGAAATACTTAATTACTGAGACTTTTACGTAAAACGGACAACATAGCGCTGATTTTAAACCCAAAAATGTTTTGACAAGCGTCATAACCCCACATTTTAAATGGAGTATATACTCCATCCACTTTTATTTTAGCACTCGGTTGGCCATGGAAATTTGACACATTTCACTCTGTATAGTACGAAAATGTGGGGTTATGACGCTTGTCAAAACATTTTTGGATTTCAAATCAATGCTATGTTGCCCGTTCTACGTCAAAGTTTCTGTTATTACGTATTTTATCACAATGTCGAATCTCTTCGGAAAATATGTGACGAACATAATTGAAGTTTTTACAAACTGTTTGAAGGCATACCAAATCCAATTATTTGCATGGAAAATACAAGAGATCAGTGTAATATCATAATATGCACTAGATTGAGGAAAGGTAATGTTCGTTATCTTCTTTGGCTAAAGTTTGAATATGTTACATCAGTTGTAGATTTCAAAATATTAACCCGAAGATGAAATGCATATGATGCAGTGGTTGGGAATGGGTATCTCCCGAAGGAATTAACAGATAATTACAAGAATGTTAAATTCTTCAACAAAAATCATCTTGCATCAATATAAGTAAAAGGAGTTGAAGGAAGTTTCAAGTTAAGATGAACTTCACCTTTGAACGAAAATTTCACATGAATAAACAATTAACAAGACAATTGGCGCGTATTTGTGGCAGTTCATCTTAATACATTGATATAATAATAATAATTAGGTATTTATTGGTACCTTAAGACATTCACAAAGTATAGGACAAGTCAAATGAAAAATAGAAAAATCAATTTTCGGGAACTTATTCCACGATGACATTCATCCAAAATCCTGTAGTAAACTTTTCGTATTAATTCACTCAAATATAAAATTCTCAAATGCCACAACTTTTTTGGGTCTTCCAATAGAAGGAAATTCTTTGTCATCCTCTTCATTCACAATCTTTCATATTGTGGAAACATTCAGCTGAAATATAAGTCGTTTAGATTCCGATGAAATATACATATGAATTCTTTTACATTGAATAATATGTTCGCTACCGTCTGACGTATTGTGGATTTTAGAATATCAGGGTATAACTATTTAAATGAGCGGACCTGAATTCTAAATAGCACTTCCTGAAACCCTGTCTCTTTTTTCAATCACTTTCGGCATTTTCGTAATAAGAATTGATATTAGTTGTGGCAACGGCGTTATGACATTAACGACATTTCATGAGTGCCAACCTTACTTGGTTCTAGTTACAAAAACTTGAGAAAATTATTTCATGGCCAACCGACTGCTAAAATAAATTTGAATGGAGTATACTTCTTTCTACCATGCATAGTAGTAAATGTCACCTGTCATAATAGTTCAAATGTCAAAGCACGAGCACAGAAATGTCGCTTCATAATTTCGAACTCTCTATAGTTATTATTAACTCTATGGTCACCATAGAAAATGCATCTTTCGATATTAATGATGTCCAATGTATCGTACAGAGGCACAACATTTCAAACTAGAAGCCGAGAAATAAATTATCGGAACATAACTGTACCTGTGTGTCTTTTCCGAAGTCCCATTGTACCGTGCACGGTTGCGATACCCTCATGTCTTGATCGCAAGCTGGAAAAAAAAAATAGAATATCGGTAACGAGCGACTTAATTCACGTCAAGCTTCGTTCATACTCACCAGTTTCAAGTACGAAATCCGCTTCCTTCTGCCTTCTCGATTTATTGGCACTTCCGCCGACCGCCGTCATAATTTCTTCTAGTTGTTTCAGTTTTGTATTTACCAGTTCACTTTGAGTACAACTCACCTAAACAGAAACATCGATTTCATATTCTGAACATACATAATTGAATTTTAAAATATCAGGTACGGTCTTATTATGAACAATGCCAGATGAAATTTGGACTGTTTTTATTGGTTTCAAGAAACTAAACCCTTAAATTTCATGATGTAATTGATTTTATTACATTAAAATCAATGCTCGAAATGTTCTCCATCTCGTTCTTGGCGTTAACACAGTCTCCTTTGAAACTCGTTTCTAAACGTGTTTAAGAAGCTTTGAAATTTTTTTAGAATATACAGGATGCTCCATTTAAAATAGAGGACGGACTGTGCTAGAAATACGCGAATAGCCCTATATATTTAAATTTATGCTTAAAAAATGCGCCTCTGAATTAAAAAATTGACGTGTTTCTCATAATTTCAAAGATGAGGACAGAAATAATTTTATCCCATAGGTAGTTTCCACACTGTATGTACAAGTCAAGGACTCACCCTGTATGGGTTTAAATAAGATAAGGTACCTTTTCAGATTCATTCTCTTCATCGTCCTGACTATCCTGACGTCCTGGAGTACTCGGATCTTCACTTTGGCTCTGACTGTCAAGGTTAGAACCGATTTTGTCCCACAACCTCCTCTTCAGCTCTGAAAGTGGCTTGAACGGAAATGAAGATATCGTATTATTATATTGAAATTGTAAAGAGAACGACAGAGCGTTGATGAAGACAGAAATGATAAAAAAAGAATCCAACATTTTCAAATACTGGTCAACAATATCCAACCGTTTTATTCACGACAAAATATGCCTACCTATCTTTTTTAGTTTGTTTACTTCTTCTTTTATGATATTTTCATTTTTTCGAATTGAAATTGTTGAGACTCAATTTTTTTTTATTATTCGATTGATGGCAATGAATTCTAGAACTTTGCTGTTGTAATTTTTTGTTCTCATTAATGTAATACTATTTCTCTTGTCAGCTCTAGTCAATGTTATGTCATTTTCTCTTATCTTTCTTTGAATATAATTTAAAACTATATCATCACTCTTCTCTCTTATCCTACTTCTATTATTATTAATCATATTGGCCTCTTTCCTAATCAAAGGTTTAATTTAATCTCGAACTTCCTCCTTATTACAATGTTATTGTGCTGAAATTTGAGTGAGACCCCCCCTACGACCTTGCTCTTGTCTACGCTACTGTAGAGTTCAAGTGCAATTCTACGGTGCCTTACGGCCGTTTTCAATAAACCTATCTATCCATTGTTTCACTTACTGAAGATAGAAAAACCATCTAATTTCGTTTCTATGATCTATCTGTAAATATATTTTAGAATGGTTACCAATCGTCAGTAAGTGAAACGATGATAGATAGGTTTATTGAAAACGGCCGTTAGACAACATTAATTGACTGACGCAACTCCTGCTCAACAAGATGTCTCAGATCTTTCCGTTTCCGATGAAGCGATTATTCTCTTTGTTCACGTTGGTGAATTAATTTCTCATTGTGTTAACCTCGATTATTGTAAAACTTTTCCAACTGCTCATCTTATCAAATTAACATTATTTCAAGTCTTCTCAGTCAATTATGGTGCTTATTTGTTCAACTCACAAGGTCAGGTACTCACAGTCTTCTCAAAATGATCAATTTAACCATTTTCATGTTCTTTTCATTCTGCATAAAATAAGTCGTGCAAGATTATTTCAGAATCTTCAAACCATATTTATAATATTAACTAGTACTGCACAATTGATATGTTCACACGAGACCACTCTATGAATGCCTTCTTAGGAATATGTATTTTATAATTTACATAGATTTTCAGAACTCTCTAGATTTTCTCACATGGAAATGGGTATGTTGCACCAGAACTGAATTCCTCTCACGTCTTCTCATTGATAATGAATGCTGGTTTATTACTTTCTCGTGATCGTCTCATTGATTTGAATCAGTTTATTTCATTTTTCAAGACAACTCTGATGCCACCTCTTACGTACATATGACTTATTACTGTTGTCGAGTTTTAGATGAATGAATTCTCATGTTCTTCAGGGTGGACCCTGGAACTGGTTTTTTTTTCTTAAGAACACGATGTGAGATTTTCTAATATGGTTCAACGGTCAGTGGTAAGCCATGTTGACAGTCTCTCATCCATGATTCCACCCTGGAAAGCTTGCTCTGGTAATCGTAATGCACACTCAATTGGTATGATCTAATCATTGTACTTTGTACTCTCATTGATACATTCCCATACTCAATCATCGTGCTCGATATACATGTTAGTTTTCAGCCTTTTGCACTTCTCGAAACCAACGATTAGTGGTTTCCCTCATTAGTACTCTCATTTTGTACCACTCATAATTTGTCAATTGTATCTTCTGTTTTTCTGATGGATTTTCTAATCGAGCTTACTTGTAAGCAGTCGGTCTCTGTAAATGTTGTATTCATTGATAAATTTTCACACTCTTCAAGACCATCGTTATGTATTTCAATTATAATATTCTTGCTCTTCTCAGATTTATTATTTTTTCTCTTCTCATTCAACTTATAATATTCATGCTCTGCTCATATTCAAATTATAATTATTTTTTGACTAACATTCAATGTATTTATCTCTCATTGATGACCAGTTTCACCTCTTGGCCTATTTCACTGTTACAACTCCATCTTCTCATTAAAATTCATTATTCTAACCTTCTGTTTTTCTGATGGAATAAAGAGGTTGTTGCAATCAACTTTCATTGATTGCTCTGTCAGTGTAAGCGTTGTGTTAATTTTGAATTTATTAAGCTTCCCCAAAGTCTTAGTCTGACCTCAAGTAACTTCTTATTTGAACTACTCTGGATTATCTCTGCTTTTAGTTGCATAATGTCTCTCTGGGTCTGTAGATGTTAATATTTATTTTTTATTACTGTATTAGATTCATGCAGGTGACTTATTCATTTTATGATTGTGAACGATATACAGTAAATGTTTTTACGCTACCATCTCCAACTCAATTATCTTGTAATACAGTCCACTACGCTTTTTTGCAAAATCATAACACCCCCGATTTTGAAGAGTATAGTCCTACACCCATCCATGACTCCCAAACAATACCACATGACCTGCAGTCAATTTAATTATATTCCATTTACGTTATTAGCGTAAGCAACACCTGATCGGTAAATGTCAAAGTTTGTTGTCGACGTAGGTTTTTTAAAGCTTTTTTGGTTGATTTTATTTATTCAGTATTTGTGGATTATGTGCGTTTATATGGATGAATATTCAGAGGAATTTTTGCTTGTGGAGTTTGATTAAACTGTATTGTAAATACCTCTTCACAGTGATGCTTTCATAATTTTAAAATTTATGGACATGGACCTATAAGTGGCCGCTATAAATAGTTTCCAAGAAAAAAATTGAAATTGGTTTTGGAATTTAATATTGCAGCTTCATAATACCTTCTGGAGGATATGTGGAGATAACCTAGAACAATTTGTGTGTACTGTCTTACTGCCATCAAACCATAAGCCAATGTCCTATCTATACTTCATTCAAATTTATTTTAGCAGTCGGTTGGCCATGAAATAATTTTCTCAAGTTTTTATAACTAGAACGAAGTTAGGTTTGAACTCATGAAATGTCGTTAATGTCATAACGCCGTTGCCACAACTAATATCAATTTTCATTACGAAAATTCGAAAATGCCGAATGTGATTGAAAAAAGAGACAGGGTTTCAGGAAGTGCTATTTAGAATTCAGGTCCGCTCATTCAAATAGTTATACCCTGATATTCTAAAATCCACACTACCTCAGACGATAGCGAACATATTCAATGTAAGAGAATTTATATAATGTTTCATCTGAATCAGCTGATATTTCAGCTGGATATTTCCACAATCAGAAAGATTGTGAATGAAGAGTATGACAAAGAATTTCCTTCTATTGGGAGACCCAAAAAGGTCGTGGCATTTGAGAATTTTATGTTTGAGTGAATTAAAGCGAAAAGTTTACTACAGGATTTTCGATAAATGTCATCGGAGAATAAGTTCCCTAAAATGGATTTTTCTATTTTTCGTTTGACTTGTCCTATACAATGTAAATGTCTTAAGGTACTAATAAATACCTAATTATTATTATTACATCAATGTATTAAGATGAATAGCCAGAAATACGCGCAATTTGCCCTGTTAATTGTTTATTCATGTGAAATTTTTGTTCAACGGTGAAGTTGCATCTTAACTTGAAACTTCCTTCAATTCCTTTTACTTATATTGATGCAAGATGATTTTTGTTGAAGAATTTAACATTCTTGTAATTGTCTGTTAATTCCTTCGGGAGATACCCATTCCCAACCACAACATCATATGCATTTCATCTTCGGGTTAATATTTTTGAAATCTACAAATGATGTAAGCCAAAGAAGATAACGATCATTAACTCTCCTCAAGCTAGTGCATATTATGATATTATACTGATCTCTTGTATTTTCCATGCAAATAACTGGATTTGGTATGCCTTCAACCAGTTTGTATACACTTCAATTATGTTGGTCACATATTTTCCGAAGAGATTCGACATTGTGATAAAATACGTAATAACAGAAACTTTTACGTAAAACGGGCAACATAGCCATAGGCGGAAATAGGGGGGGTCCAGGGGGGGCCGTGCCCCCCCCAGATGTCCACGGTGCCCCCCCCCCCAGAAAAAAAGAGAAATTAGAAAAAAGCGGTGAAAAACAGCAATTCTGAAGCTTTCTCGTTGTTTTTAGCCATTTCTAGAATTTTCGGACTCCTTTTCCACCCAACATCTTTACCTCGGGTGCGATTACCTCAGACCTTCCTAAGGGGTGCCCCCCCCACAAAAAATGTTCATTTCCGCCTATGAACATAGCGTTGATTTAAAACCCAAAAATGTTTTGACAAGATTCATAACCCCACATTTTCGTATTATACAGAGTGAAATGTGTCAAATTTCCATGGCCAACCGACTGCTAAAATAAAATTGAATGAAGTATAGATGTTTCTATACTTTTATGAGTCTTAATAAAAAAAACTCGAATTGAACCCTTTTATTTCCTATTGAAAACAAGTTACATAGTTCATGATCAATATGGGATTAAAATAGGTACTCAGAATTAAACACTATTTGAAAATTTCTATTTTCATTCGACTCTTCCTTTCATGTGACGCATTAATTGAAGACACTTTTACCTTTGGTAATTGGATTATTCTTGATAAACTCATTCCGTCTTTTCTACTATTATTCTCCGGATAAATTCTCTCAATGTTAATTTAAAGGCCACTGTTTCAAAACATAACCTATTTCTCTCCAAACAAATGGCAAAATAGAAGTGCGCAAGGCAAGAAAACAACTTAAATTACGATAACGTGCTACGTTATCTACCCGTAGGGATGCTGTAACGTTAATACCGTCCGTTATTAGAGAGTTGAAGTGCAGCCATGAACGTAAACCTTAACGTTATAATTGACATCTACGCATGCTCATTCGTCCGTTTTTAACGTTAACGTTAGCGTCAGCTTTACGGCCTACGTAAACTAGCGGTCTCCCACGTATACCTTAAACATCGACGTACGTTAACCGAACGTTAAACGAGTAGCACCGATGACTTGCGAATGGCCGAATTTTGATTGTTCAATGCAATTCTCGATAACCTCAAACTGTCCTTGTTTACATTTCCTGTGTATTTTCCAGAGATATATCTCTGGTATTTTCTCATAATGAACGAAAATTATAGGAAATCAGCAGTGATTTGAAAGTTATCAAAAGGATTAAGTTAAATTACTTTGTTATCAGATATTCAGTACACAAGGAAATGGCTGAATCTACACTGCAATTCTCATGTCTCTAACACTTGAACATTTCATTGATAATAAAATACTTCCAAGCTGAAAATTCTCTTTATTGGGCATATAAATCATTAGAACATCAATATTCCAAATGTTATTCCAGCTGTCGAAGCTCAATATTAGATAAAAGAGAGTTCACGCGAAACGAAAGCAAAATCAAATTGATAGGTTATGTTTAACGTCTGACGTTTCATGATGGCAGCACTTCAACTCAAATTTCATCACAACCCGTAAACGTTATATCTGACGTTATTTCTCACGTTAACGTTTACGTTCAGGCTAACGTATTGTGCACACTTCAACTCCCTATTGTGAAAATGGAAATACGCATGCGTCGTAACGTTTATAAGCCTCGACGTTATTAACGCATGAAGTTACAGATGCCTCCGTATCTCTCTATTTACCGAATTGTCGCGCATAAACAGTAGCCTACCTAAAGCTCAACTTTTTCTAACCTCGAAGATTCGAAGAACCATCAAGGGAGTCACTCTAAGGGACCGAATAAGGAGTGATGACATAAGAGCAGAATTGGGCGTACAGGATGTGGTCAGATGGGTCAGGACAGGAAATCGATTCTGGAGGGATCACGTCAAAAGAATGCCAGAAGACAGATGGGCAAAGTGGGCTAAAAATCAGAAACCGAACAAACGCAGACCTGTAGGCAGACCACCAAAAAGGTGGTACGAGAGCTGGAGTTCAGTATCGCAGGAAGATCCCGGAAGAGGGCCAAATGTACAAGATTCAACAGGACTTGGTCCTATTGAAAGAGGAAGAAGAAGAAGAAGATTCGAAGAAATCGACTTACCGTGCTCACTCGCCTCTTGGCCGGCGGCGTCGCCTTGTCCGGAAAGGAGTTGATGAACCTGAGCATCCGCTTCTTCAGGCTCCTGGACGGGTTGGGGTCGAAACAGATGCCGTAAGGGGTGTCGGGCGTGTCCACGTCCCAGGCGCACCTGGGCACCTGGGGAGATTCCGGGGTGCCGAGCAGGTTGGTCATCCTGACGGCGTTCATTATTTTCTCCACCGGCGTCACCTGGCTGTAGGGCAGGTCGTCCTCCATCCTGTCGGGCGTTTTGACTGCGGGACGAGACGAACGGAGGGTTAGAATGACGCAAAAAAATGTTCAGTTTTCGAGATATTCGAACCATTACATCGTTTGACAATCTTTTTGGTGGTCAGACTTCAAATGAAGGAATTATTCAAACTGTTTTTCGAATAGTATTCCTGGATAGATGTGCTATCGAATGTATTTCTTGATTTTGGAGCGCATGCATCGTTTTTTTTTTTTAAACAGAGATCTAACTCAAATTTCCCGTTATGTTTATTTTTTTTGTCAAGTTTGAACTAACGTGAAAGAAAAAAAAATGGTTCCTGAGTGCCAAAGTAAAAAAAACCATATTTGTTTCATTAGGATTCCGAAATGTTATAACGCACTGTACAGGGTGGGCAAATTTCGATGTGTTAGCACTACAGCTTTTAAACCAGAGGAGATAGACAGAATCTGATACCTCATCCTCGTTCACTTTTTCTGTGAAACTTACAATAGTAGTAGTGATTTTTGGCCACTTTCTTTTGTTTTCGAGTTATAAGCAAAAATTGGAAAAATAGCGGTATCGAAATAAAATTATATCTCCTCAAATACTGATGATAGAGCTCTGAAATTGAAACATTATACAGGCACTTTTTTAGTAGAATCCATTGGCGTGCTCGCCTTTTTAGCAGGATTTTTAATTACGAAGTTATGACCCAAAGTTATGTTTTTTTTAAATGAGAACACTAGTTTTCTGTGCAATTTTTTGAAAGCTTGATTTTTACTGATTTGAAAAATATATAACATCATATGGTTTGTATCAATATAAATAATAGATAATGGTCAAAAACCTTTTTTGCTCAATATTTCTATGGTTTCAACTTTTGACGAGCACAGAAAAATAGAGCTTCCTAAAACAAGAGCAGTCTCCTTTCGGCAATGTCATTCTTTCTATGCTTTCACCAATTTTCACAAAATTAGAATCGAGATATATTTAATAAATTTTCATAATAATGAAAAGACTCATAGAAGGAGACAGTGGTAATCATACGATGCTATATGTTTGTGTGCTCATCAAAATTTGAAACCAAAGAAATATTGAGAAAATAGGTTTTTGACCATTTTCTATTATTTATATTGATACAAACCATATGATGTTATCTATTTTTGAAATCAGTAAAAATTAAGATTCCAAGAAATTGTACAGAAATCTAGTGTTCCCATTTAAAAAAACATAACTTTGAGTCATAGCTTCCTAATTGAAAATCCTGCTAAAAAGGCAAGCGCGCAACTGGATTCTACTTAAAAAAGTGCCTGTATAATGTTTTAATTTCAGAGCTCTATCATATCAGTGTCAGCGGAGATAAAAATCTATTTCGAAATTGACATTTTTCCAGTTTTTGCTTATAATTCGAAAACAAAAGAAAGGTGGCCACAAATGACCACTACTCTTGTTAGTTTCTCAGAAAAAGAGAACGAGAATGGGGTATCAGATTTTGTCTATCTCCTCTGGTTTAAAAGTTGTAGTGCTAAAACATCGAAATTTGGGCTTTGAGGCCCAAAAATTTTGGGGCTGTCGACACAATCCAGATGGAAATATTAATTTATCACGGAGCTGTATGATTGGTGCATGAACACCAAATAAAAATAATTTCGAAACACTTCACAAATCGCTGTTCACTTACATGGATCTCTGGATCTCTGACTTCTTGAATCTCTTCTACCCATGTTGACTGGTCTGGGTGGTGGTATTGTGAAGGAATCTTCTGAGGTAACTTTGGGCGTCTCTACCCTAACAACGGATGAGGACGGCAAGTCCGAATCATTCATTCCTGGAAAAGTGTTTTATTGCAATTTTATTTTGTTTCAATTCAAGTTTTTTTTTATATTTTGGTCCCTGCAATGGTGGATATTGACTTTGTTGTATTATTACTTATACAGAGTGTACCAAATTCGATGTCCGGTGAAGGGATATCAGAAATTAGGAGAGCTAAAGCCTCTATTTCATAGGAAAATACATTATAACTAATGTCAGCAGTAAAATCTAGGATTATTTTGACAGTCTAGCAACTATGCTGTACTGACGTCAATTTCATTCCTAAGATAAACCCAGTATACTGTATTCACATTGTGATGAACCCCAGTTTTCTGAGGAAAATTGGAGTTCATCTTAGTGCATTTTTTCGTTTTAAATTTCCGTCTTTGAAAATATTTTAATTCTCGAATATTCCGTACGTTCATTCCGACAGGCAGAGTAAATGTAAAAAACCGCTTATCTGTATTTCACGTTGTTTTTCTTACATGCCGCTGAAGATTTCGACGTTTTTCATCTGTTGATATGCGATAAACCGGAGCTGACGATGTTTTTCATTCTTGTCGCATTCTGGAATTTTCAGATTTTTACCGTGAGAGGGGATATGCCTATAAAAGCAAATTTTCCCCCCGCGACGGTCACTTCTCGACTTTTCGACTGTTACTTCAGTTCTTCGGCTGACTTTTTGAATTTTACTTCAGTGCTTTCCTTTCGCTTGAGTGTTTTCGATTTTTCGCTTTCTAACGTGGTTTCTAACTTCGGTTATAAATTCAGTTAATTTTCGGTATTCTTTCGCCGTTGAAGAATAATCATTTTGTGTTATTTGCATCAGTGCTTAGAGTTAATTTTTTAGTTTTTCTTTTAAATCCTTTGAGTTTCGAGTGCTTGAAACAAAGGAGGTAGGTCTCCGTCTGTATCGTTCAGTTTCTTTGTTAGACCTACGCCGTTACTTCTTTAACTTTGACACTGCTGTACTGTATCGTTTCCTGTTGTATTTTATCGTTCTTTACCCTGTCCGCGTTCCGCGTCATAAGTGTTAGATCCGAAATCTCTTCTTTTCTGTCAATCATGGCGTGCTATAACCCTTGGGGCAGAGAATAAGAGATACCGCACGTAGTCAGTGAAATCCCGTAGTTGCGTTAAAAATAGACATTTTCTTCGCGGTCAGTCATGGCGTGCTAAAACCCTTGGGGCAGCGAATAAAAGTCTCGAACAGACCCGTCCTTATTGTGTTTCATTCCCGGAGAAATACAACTACACACCGATACCGTATAGCAAGTCCTTAGCATTCGTCAGTTCTGGTTGGCGCATTTTTATTGAACCGTTAATTTTTCACTACACCCGGTACAAATTTCATAAAGTGCTCGTGACCGGATAAGATTTCCCGAATGTATTTTCACTGATAGAATCACTCATATTTTATATCACACATATCTCCCTTGTACATATAATTAGTTTCCGAAGTTGTGAATAAACTTTTACATAGTTCGATTTTGACTTCTTCGTTGTCGCTACTACCCTAGACAACACCAAGCTCTGTCTCTGGCTAGCAGCTACCCTGGTAGGTTTGCTATTCTTCCTATTGAAAAGAATAGCTGGCGCTCGAGATTAAGGCTTCTCCGAGAAACGCACGTTACAACATTTATTTTAGCAGTCGGTTGGCCATGAAATAATTTTCTCAAATTTTTGTAACTAGAACGGAGTAAGGTTGGTACTCATGAAATGTCGTTAATGTCATAACGCCGTTGCCACAACTTTCATCAATTTTTATTAGGAAAATGTCGAAAGTGTTTCAAAGAGAGAGAAGACAGGGTTTCGGGAAGTGCTATTTAGAATTCAGGTCCGATCATTCAAATAGTTATACCCTGATATTCTAAAATCCACAATACGTCAGACGGTAGCGAACATATTCAATGTGAGAGAATTTATATAATGTTTCACCTGAATCTAAACGACTTATATTTCAGCTGAATATTTCCACAATCAGAAAGATTGTGAATGAAGAGGACGACAAAGAATTTCCTTCTATTGAGAGACCCAAAAAAGTGGTGGCATTTGAGAATTTTATGTTTGAGTGAATTAATGCGAAAAGTTTACTAGAGGATTTTCGATGAATGTCATCGTAGAATAAGTTCCTGAAAATTGATTTTTCTATTTTTCATTTAACTTGTTCTATACATTGTAAATGTCTTAAGTTATTAATAAATACCTAATTATTATAGCAATGTATTAAGATGCACAGCCACAAATACGCGCCAGTGGTCCTGTTAATTGTTTATTCATTTGAAATTTTTTTTCAAAGGTCAAGTTCATCTTGACTTGAAACTTCCTTTAATTCCTTTTACTTATATTGATGCAAGATGTTTTTTGGTTGAAGAATCTAACATTCTTGTAATTATCTATTAATTCCTTCTGGAGAAACCCATTCCCAACCACTGCAACATATGCATTTCATTTTCGGGTTATTATTTTTGAAATCTACAACTGATGTAACGTATTCAAACTTTAGCCAAAGAAGATAACGAATAACGAACATTAACTCTCCTCAAGCTAGTGCATATTATGATATTATACTGATCTCTTGTATTTTTCATGCAAATAACTGGATTTGGTATGCCTTCAATCAGTTTGTATAAATGTCAATTATGTTCGTCACATATTTTCCGAAGAGATTCGACATTGTGATAAAATACGTAATAACAGAAACTTTTACGTAGAACGGGCAACATAGCGTTGATTTAAAACCCAAAAATGTTTTGACAAGCTTCATAATCCCACATTTGCGCACTATACAGAGTGAAATGTGTCAAATTTCCATGGCCAACCGAGTGCTAAAATAAAAGTGAATAGAGTATAGAACGGAGTAAGGTTGGCACTCATGAAATGTCGTTAATGTCATAACGTCGTTGCCACAACTAATATAAATTTGTATCATGAAATAGTCGAAATTGTTTGAAAGAGAGAGAAGAAGGGTTTCAGGAAGTGCTATTTAGAATTCAGGTCCGCTCCTTCAAATAGTTATGCCCTAATATTCTAAAATCCACAATATGTCAGACGTTAGCGAACATATTCAATGTAAGAGAATTTATATAATGTTTCATCTGAATCTAAACGACTTATATTTATTTCAGCTGAATATTTCCACAATCAGAAAGATTGCGAATGAAGGGGAGGACAAAGAATCTCCTTCTAATGGGAGTCCCAAAAAAGTGGTGGCATTTGAGAATTTTATGTTTGAGTGAATTAAAGCGAACAGTTTACTACAGGATTTTCGATAAATGTCATCGTAGAATGAGTTCCCGAAAATTGATTTTTCTATTTTTCTTTTGTCCTAAACATTGTAAATGTCTTAAGGTACCAATAAATACCTAATTATTATTATTATATAAATGTATTAAGATGAACAGCCACAAATATGTGTCAGTTGACCTGTTAATTTTTTATTCATGTGAAATTTTTGTTCAAATGTGAAGTTCATCTTGACTTGAAACTTCCTTTAATTCCTTTTACTGATATTGATGCAATATGATTTTTTTTGAAGAATTTAACATTCTTATAATTATCTGTTAATTCCTTCGGGAGATACCCATTCTCAACCATTGCATCATATGCATTTCATTTTCGGGTTAATACTTTTAAAATCTACCACTGATGTAATGTATTCAAACTTTAGCCAAACAAGATAACGGACATTAACTCCCCTCAAGCTAGTGCATATTATGATATTACACTGATCTCTTGTATTTTCCATGCAAATAACTGGATTTGGTATGCCTCCAATCACTTTGTATAAACTTCAATTATGTTCGTCACATATTTTCCGAAGAGATTCGACATTGTGATAAAACACGTAATAATAGAAACTTTTACGTAGAACGGGCAACATAGCGTTGATTTAAAACCCAAAAATGTTTTGACAAGCGTCATAACCCCACATTTTCGTACTATACAGAGTGAAATGTGTCAAATTTCCATGGCCAACCGACTGCTAAAATTAAAGTGAATTATATGTGAATCTCAATTTTTGCTTATAACTCAAATACGGATCATCGTAGAAGGCCACGGTTTGCACCATTCTGAAAAACAACTCAGAGAGGCCGCGAATATCTATGACTTGCCGTCTGATATTTAATTATTTCGAAAAAAAGATCATCCTTGAAGATCTTTTCTTCTCGGGATGCAGTCAGTGAGCATCGTATCTGGGACACCCTGTACATCACATTCATTCTCGGTGTTAAATAAAACCTGGTTAGCAGTTGAAATTAGAGTTAGTGAGTGAAAGGAAGAGAAAACCAAGCAGGAGGTGTTATTTACCTGAATTGATAGGGGAAAGCAATGAAGAATTACCCAAAGCCCTGCCCTTTTGACTAGAAACGGACGTTTTCCTCGACGATCTAGACATGGGTTCTTCCATCCCGCTTCCCGAGGGTTTCGTACCGTCTTCTACATTTCTTTCGTCGGACCTATCTCTAGACGGTTTCGAAAAATCTTCTAAGCGAAGGTCTATCTTATCGGAATCGGACGATCTACTCGATGTTCCAGGTGTGTCTTTCAACGAAACCCCTGTAGAGTTCGTGTTGGCCGTGATGCCGAGTGCGACGTTGTAATAGTCTTTGTTGAACTCGAGCAGATGCTGCGGTACGACGTCTCTGGCCGAGATCTTCGAATATTCCATGCTTACGGATTGAGGGTTAGACGTGTTTTCTTTTTTCGAAGCCGTTTCTAATTTGCTCGACGTGACACTGCTGTCGATCTTTGAGCCTGGATACAAACAATTAAAACATTTACAGAGTGTTTCATATATAGATTAAAATTCAATCTGGGAGGACTCTGCATCTTCTGAAACTCTTTCATTCCAGCCTCTGAAACGAAATCAATTAAAAAATTGACTCTAGCGTCAATTCTTGCACTTTTTTGTCAGTAGCAAATCAGATAGAAAAAAATTGTTGCCTGACAATGAACGTCTGATATAGACTCCGAAACGTTATGTTACATAATTATTCCTTTTTTCAGTTCATTGTCAGAAAGCAACTTGATTTGCCCTGACAAATAAGTACAAGAATTTAGGAAGGAGCAAATCAATTATTTAAATTTTTTCAATTGATTTTGTTTCAGAGACTGGAAGTGAAAACCCTAAAGAGTTTCAGGAGGGTTTCATATCTAAATGTACGCAATTCAAGTGCGAGTAGAAGACACCCAGAAGATCGCCAATCACCTTATAGGGCTCATAGGGTCCATATTTTCCGAGAACAATAAGTTTGGTACCACCCAGGCTATACAGGGCGTGTCTTTGACTCGTACAAATATTTTAACACTAGATTTCCGAGGTAAAAAGAAACCCTTTCCATTCCTAGTCATTCGCTTGACAAGAGAAGACGTGCTACAGTGCTCCTAGTGCTATAAAAGAGAAAGCGTACGAGAAAGTCGAAGTGTCACAGTGCCGTAAAAGTGAAAGCGGAGGTGAAAGTGCCCACTAACCAAGCTACGGAATATTTGATTCCGTCTGTGAAGTTTGTGTAGGTTCTATATTTGTTATCGGAATTTTAATTCGTTAAAATTTTCAAAGTTGGTGTTTATTTATTTATTTATTTATTTATTTATTTATAAATAGGAACCCTTACAGGAAAATACCCACTTACAAGGGTTCACAGAATAAGAACAAGAATTTTACAAGAAGAAAATGAGAAAACAATATATAGGTATACAAGCAGCTCCAATTTTAAAGATCCCCAACATCTGATCCGAACAAAAAAAAAACGAAATTCAACAGTCAAAAAAGCACAGGAAATCCCATCTTACGGGATGCGGAATAAACAAGAGTTAATACTCCTCCTAAAACCAGTCATCGATACATCAAATATGTCAATTTTACCCAAATATGTATTATAAAAGCGCATCATCCTCAAAAAAACAGAGTTGTAAAACAATGAGGTGCGAGCCCTAGGAACGGAGAAAAGCGCCCTCTGTCGGGTGTTGACGCTCGGAATATTGAATGTTATAAAATTAATAAGTGGAAAATTGAAATTGTTACTCAAAATTCGATAAAGAAAAATTCCATCAGAGACCATTCTCCTCCGCTCCAGGGTCGACATCTTATGCAGCACTAAGCTGGCTTCATAATCTAGTTGACACGGATGACGGCACCTATAGTTAAGATTCTTTATGAATTTTCTTTGTACACTCTCCACTCTATCAACATATTTATAATAGAAAGGTGACCAGATCGGCGTTGCATATTCTAGAGTGCTCCGCACTAAACTGAAATAAAGGGTCCTCAAAGCAGTCACATTTTGGAACTGCTTTGTCACCCTTAAGATGAATCCAAGCATTCTGAAAGCCCTTGCGACAATATGCTCCACATGCGCATCAAACGATAATTTAGAATCCAATACTACGCCGAGATCCCTGACCCTGGTCACTTTGCCAATCGCTCTTCCTTCAATAGAAAGTGGATGATCTATAGGATTCGTATTTTTCGTGAAGCTGATATGGTTACATTTTTCTATATTCAAAGTAAAGTATCTACCAGAGCAAAACCTGGAAAACCGATCAAGGTCTTCCTGAAAACCAACAGAATCCCCCCGTGAGCAAATGCGCCTGAAAATCTTGAGATCGTCCGCATACAGCTCGTAATAGGTGTTCAAAAAACATAAAGACACATCGTCAATATACATGGCAAAAAGAAGGGGACCCAAATGAGAGCCTTGAGGTACTCCTGAAGTAACATCTGCCACATCCGAGGAAACACCGTTCACCACAACGTATTGTCTTCTATTAGATATGTAAGTCTCAAGCCATCTCGACAAAGATCCCACTATTCCAAACGAAGAAAGAATCCCAATAAGAGTTCCATGGTGCACCTTGTCAAACGCCTTGGCCATGTCGGTATAAACCGCATCGACCTGTATACCCAAGTCGAAACTCTCTGAAAGGAAATGCATGTAAGGAGCTAAATTAGTTAAAACCGACCTGCCCCTGAAGAATCCATGCTGGTTCACAGTGATTCCAGGCCCAATGAAATGAAACAGTTGATCGGTAACAATCGATTCAAATATCTTACCAAAGTGGCTTAGAATAGAGATTGGCCTATAATTAACTATATGATTATTTTTACCACCTTTATGAACAGGGACAACTTTTGCAAGTTTCCATTTTTCAGGAAATAGGCCTTGTTGAATTGATTGATTGAAAATTAGATGTAGTGGTTCAACCAAGCTGTCAATACATGATTTTATGAAAATGGCTGGAATCTGATCAGGACCTGAACCTTTGTTGGTACTGAGGGTTTCAATTTTCTTCACAATATCTGAGAACTCGATTTGATTTATGGACACACATCCTAGCCCTCTGGAGCGAGTCTCATCGATCTCACAAATAATTGGCTTATTGGGATCCTCATACACTCCGGTAAAATACTTCATAAATGCATTCGACACCGTCACATCAGTATCATAGGTCACGCCATCATGAATCAAAGATTCCGGGATATTATTTTTTTTTCTGACCTCAGAAACATATGACCAGAAATGCTTGGAGTCTCTTGTAATATTAATCTCGATTTGAGACATATGTTCGGAATAATCTTTGTTGATAGAGCGTTTACATTGTTTACGCAATGCGACAAAATTTTCATAATCATAACTACTTTTAAATTTTCTATATCTATTATGTGACCTATTCTTCTCGCGAATCAGATTTATTGTATTCACAGAATACCATGATGGAAATTTATTTTTTACAATTTTACGGCATGGTACGAACATTTGTATGGCAGCATTGATTATGTTATAAAAAGCCTCTACATTATCATTCACGTTATCGTAAGCAAGTAAAGACCTCCAATCAATGGATGAGATATAATCATTTATTGCAGTATAATCTGCTTTGAAAAAGTTATGAACTGAACGAGACTTCACAGAGGACGCAAGTCCTCCGCATATATTCATGTGGACTTCAAATGCCGGATGATGACTATCTTCTTTCACAAAAGGTAAATTACTTCGAATGACACTCACGTCATTAAAAGAAGTCAGAAAAAGATCTAAAATTCTGTTACTCGCATTAGAAATGTTGTTAAACTGAAGAAGTGCATTATAAGATAAAAAGTCACTGAGGGCAGTGTAGGCATCACCCTGAACCACATCAGATATGAATCCTCCATTTAGCGAGTCCTCCTTCCACGAACACAACGGAAGGTTAAAATCACCAACCAATACAAAAATGTCATCACAATGTTTTTCAATTAAAGCAGTCACCTTGTCGAAGAAATGTATGTAGCCCTCGGGACGAGTATCGGGCGGTATGTAGCACACACCGATGAATACATTCTGGTTTCCTGCTACATTACTCAACTTCAGCCATACATCTTCTATTATGGAGGATTTGGAGAGTAAGACCTCCTGGGCTTGTATGGTTTTATCAACTGCTATGAAAACGCCACCACCGTCTTTTTTAACATCGACTTCCCGGTCCTTGCGGAAGAGGTTGTATTTATTAGAGATAAATTCAGCATCACCGATTCTGTCGTTGAGCCAAGACTCGGTAACACAAATTATTTCACAAGAACAATTTAACGAAGATTTAAGAAATTCCAATGTCTTGGTCCGCAAACCCCTGCAGTTCTGATAAAACAAAGATAAATTATAACCCATTTAAAAGAGAAACTAAACAACTTATGGGCAACTGGGGTCTCCCCCAAGGAACTACTTCGACAGTTTCTCCAAATCACTTTCACCGACAATATGAACTATCTTAGAAGAGTCATTCTGTCTCAGCAAAACTCTACTTTCTTGAATCCAACAGTACTTGTAATTATGACTTTTAGAAAATTGTTTAGCCAAATAAAACAATCTTTTATTGAATCCAGTTAGAGACTCATTTATATAAATCTTCTGCTCCGAGCTCACAAAGCCCACATCATTCGCTCCGAGGTTTTTACCAGATCTCCTATACGCTCTCAAAAAATCGTCCCTTGACGTCTTGTTTCTAAAGTTCACAATAATTGGTCTTGGCTTTTTCTCACTTTTGGGCATAGAATGAACCCTGTAACAGCCCTCAATAGAAGTCTCCGGATTTGGAACGTTTATTTTTGTTGATATATCCTTTATAATTGACAAAACGTTTTCATTCCTAGCCTCAGGAACGCCAACTACTTCAAGGTCCTTATTCTTGAGCTCCTGCCGGAGCGTATTCATTTCAGTCTTCATTCTCTCATTATCAGCTTTCAGAGATATTATTTCAGAATCATGCTGATCGAGTTTATTATACAAGCTTTCGAAGCTTTTAATTTTTGATTCAAAATCGTGAAGCTTTTCGCCATAAAAATTGAGGGATCTAGAGAATTCAGTCTGCTGTTTATTAATGGCAGAAAGTTCCGCCATGATCATATCCAATTTCTTCTCCACATTTGAAATATTCACAGACGGTGTGACATCGCCGCCACTGCAATTCGCACATACCCATTTAATTCCTCCATTATCGGTTGAAGTTTTAAGAACATCTGAAGATATTCCGATACATGCAAGATGCGCCTCACCGCGACACAAAAAACACGGCACAGCTGGTCTATTTCTACTCACGGAAGAATCGCAAGACAGGCAATTTGCGGGCATATTTCCACGGCACCTGATTTCGGTTGACTGACCGGTAATAATTAGGGAAAATTTTACAATTAAACCCTAGAACAACAGTGTTTAATATGGGGCACTTCCCGAAAACAACACAGAAAGTAATATGCTATTCAACGAGCAGTCGTAAGGATTATTTCACGACGAAAAACACAGGAACAAACGAAAAACATACGGAGCTCGAATAAACACGTCCTCTCATCTCTCCTATCACCTAACTTTTTTGGTGTTCATCCTAAGTGTCCAGAGAATTTTTTTCTCGTTGGTACTGCAGAAAACATCAGGTGAGCTTATTTTTCGTATCTCTTTTCTGATTTTTCCCATAGCGTATAAAACATTCGGCTTTATACCAAAGTTTTATATTAGACTATTCCAGTGAAGATTTCTGAATATTTTATTATTTTCAAATTGTTTGATATTTTGAGATTTTTGAGTATAAAACCATGTCAGAAACCTCAGATAATGAGGGTTCCTACATGGAAGCGACCGATGCTGAAGAATTCAGCGAAGGCGAACACGAGGAGCTTGTAAGGCTCAAAGAAGAGAATGGGCAGTTGAAGGCTCAAATAAATAAACTGACTGAAACCGTGTCTCAGTTGGTCGGGGAGATAAGTATCTTGAGAGAGGAAGTTAACAAGAATAAAGCGCCTCAATCCCCTAGTTTTGCTGAAATTGCAAAATAGATTACGGCACAGAAATCCCCCACATTTGCAGAAACTGCAAAGCCGGTAGCGGTCCCCAAAAATTCCTCCAAACAGGAAGTAGCTCCAGAACCGGAAAAGAAGAAAAATCTTGCAACTCAAGTTGCTAAAACCCAGAACGCGCCCCCAACTAAACGCGCGCGAAAAGAAAGCTCCTCTTCTGATGAGGAGACTGTCAAGAAGGCAACGGAAGTGCCTAAAAGAGATAAAATTCCACCCATCACGATGATGGGCACCTCAGATTGGGTAGAGATATCTAAAGCTCTCTACACGGTATAAAAATCATCGCGTCAACCGTAGATGATTTTTGAAAAATCACTACATTCTTCGAGCAGCATGGTAAAGAATTTTTTACCTACCAAATGGAGGAGGAGAAGAAGATATATGCCGTCATTAGGCATTTACCAATCGACGCTGATATTGCGTTGATTAAGGACGACCTGATATTCCAGGGAATATCAGACGCTGAGGTGTCCAGAATGACATCGACAATGACAAAGAAGCCAATACCTCTCTACCTGGTTAAAACCCAGAAAAAGGAAATCTTTGAAGTGAAGTGACTCTACAACCTCTGTATTGTGGTTGAACATAAAAAGAGGCCTGAAAGTCCAAGCCAGTGCTTTAGGTGCCAAAGGTACGGACATGCACAAAACAAATGCTCCTTCCCGTGGAGATGCGTGAAGTGCTCAGGAAGTCATAGCAGCAATGACTGCACACTCACCAGAAAAGGTGAAGAGAGAAATGCCACATGCGTCTTATGTGGAGAAGAGGGTCATCCAGCTAGCTACAAAGGATGTAGCGAGTTCAAGTTGGTGACCAGAAAGAAGAATTCCCGAAAATCAGTTGAACAGAAAAAGAAGGTAACAAAAACAACAACTTCTGAACAAAAAATTCAGGAAGTAGCGAAGACCCAACCTACAGAGCAGGAAAAGAAGAGGGAAACTCCAAAACCCGTCCAGAAAAAAGAAGGACAGAAAAAACTTACAATGAAACAGGCTGTGAACAGTCAACAGGAGAAGAAAAAGATATCTGAATCAGCCGATGATTTAGATATCTTCACAGAAAAAATTTTCAACAAGATAATGTTGAAAATTGAGAGGGAAATGGAGAAAAAACTCCAAGCATTATTCAGTAAACTGAATTAATGGTCCTTACGGATATTAGGAAGAAATCCCTCAAGATAATCTCGTGGAACATAAACGGGATCAACACTCGGAAAGCCGAGATAGAAGAAATAATATCAGAAAGACAACCTGATATTATAGCCCTACAGGAAACAAGAATAAACCGGAACAGAAGACTGAATTTCATGAATTATGAAACATATAGATGTGACAGAATTACAAACACCGGAGGAGGAGTAGCAATATTGGTGAGAACAGATCTGAAACACTACTTTAAAAGTAGATCCGACGAAACACAAGGAAAAACAGAAAAAGTGACGATTGTTGCCGAATTAAATCGACAAAGAGTCGAAAGCGAATGCTTGGCCTCATTTTTAGGGCGTGTCGTGATTTTGAGGATCCCAACTGTTTTACTGTCCTCTTCAATTCGTTTGTTCGCTCCAGGCTTGAGTATGGATGTATTGTCTGGGGTCCAATATACAACGTTCACGTCGATCGACTGGAATCTGTTCAGAGGCAATTCTTAAAGTTCTTGGCATTTAGGTTGGATGGAGTTTACCCGCCTCGGGGTTTTGACCATAACACGCTTCTGAATAGGTTCTCGTTCTTGTCTTTAGAGAACAGAAGAATCTACTGCCAATGTCTTGTCCTCTTCAAGCTGCTCAATTTCTATATGGATTGCCCTGATTTGCTGGCGCCAAGCTAAATTTTCGTATTCCGCGCAATGGTAGTAGACTTCAGCAGGTGATGTACCTTCCTAAACCCAGGACTAATATGATGATTAAATCACCTCTATATGCTATATGTCGACAATTCAATGGTATATGTGCTGATGTTGATGTCTTCAATGATAGTGTGCGTGCCTTTAAGCTAAAACTGAGGGAATTGCTGCATCTTGGGCAGATGCATCATTAGCCTGTAAATTTTTAATTTTTTTTTTGTAAATGTAACTCTGTTGTATATCAACCTTGTACTTGTATGGTCTTTATAATTGGGAGAACCTCCTGTTTAGACGAATAAACCTTTTTTTTTTTTTAAAATAACCTCGGCGTATAAGCCACCACAAAACAATCTATTGGAAGAAGAGATAAACAACATGTTGGAAAGGATCAAACCCGAAAATCTCCTTCGGAGATTTCAACTGTAAATCCCCATTATGGAATAGCATAACAGAGAATAGAAATGGCAAAAAACTCAAGGATTTCGCCGAAAAACAAAATGCCATAGTTATTGGACCAGAGCTACCGACATATCTTGCTTTTGGAAGAGGAATACCAGATGTAATAGATATCGCGATATTGAAAAATATAACTCAAGAATTCTCGATTGAAACTTTGGAAGATGGAACCTCAAACCACAATCCCGTGGAATTGACAATTGGAGAAGAACCAAGAGAAAAACTGTTGGAAATAAGAGAATATACCAATTGGACTAAATACAGCCGTTTAATACAATCGGAAATAACAGAAATTCCAACAATAAACACTCCAGACGATCTGGAATGTGCGGTTGATAAACTGGAAGAGATTATATTGAAAGCTTACGAAAAAAGCACGAGAAGAGTGAAGAGACCAGCACCAAGTCATCCGCATGGCGATACGCCTAAAGAAGTAAAAGATCTTATACAAGAAAATCGAAGACTTAGAAGAATATATAGGATGAACAAAAATGATCTAAATAGAAGGAACCTTAACCGACATAGCCAAGTTCTGAAAAATGCCCTGAAAGATCTAAGAACAAGCAGATGGAACAAGAGGGTTCAAGAACTGAATACAATCGATCATTCTGCATGGAGAATGCAAAAAAGCCTACGAGGAGAAAAGACTAAAATTCCACCCCTACACGGAGAAAGGGGAATGGCTTATACCAATACTGATAAGGCAGATGCATTGGCGGACTCGATCGAACGAGAATCGAGAATAAATTACAGGATAGACGACGATAATGAAGATTTGGAAGAACTGGTTGAAGAAAATGATGAAGAAATGGATGAATTACCAGCGACTGCTGAAATAGACAAGCCAACATCGCCAAATGAAATCAGGGAAATAATAAGAAGTTTGAAGAAGAGGAAAGCTCCCGGAAGCGATAAAATAACGAATGTTATGTTAAAGAAATTACCTAGAAAAGGTATAGCCGCTCTAACAAATATCGCGAATGGAATTATGAGGACAGATCACTACCCAGAAAAATGGAAAACAGCAGAAGTCATAGTATTCAATAAACCATTCAAAGAGAAGAAGTTTCCACAAAACTATAGACCGATAAGTCTACTGCGGCGTTAGGATAAGTAGTAGAAAGAATTATCGCCACGAGGCTAAACGAGGAAACCGAAAATCTGGAACTAATACCACCAGAACAGTTCGGATTCAGAAGAGAGCATTCAACAGAACAACAATTATTAAGGCTCACAAAGTACATAACAGAGGGATTCCAAAATAAACAAGCTACAGGTCTCGTTTTACTAGACGTCGCCAGAACATTCGACAGAGTATGGCATGAAGGATTAATATATAAGATGAGATGTGCTTGATATTCGATCAAAATATGCAAGTTGATCAGGAATTATCTCAAAAATAGAATATTTTACGTAAAAGTGGGAGGAGAATGCTCCTCAACAAGAGATATAGAGGCTGGAGTACCCCAAGGATCAGTACTTCGGCCACTTCTGTACAACATATACATCCACGATATTCCAAAAAATCCAAGAACCATGCTAATGTTATATGCTGACGACACAGGCATAGCAACTCGACACCGCAACCCAGAAGTAATAGAACGAGTTCTACAAGAGACGATTGACGAAACAAATGACTGGTGCATAAAGTGGAAAATCAAGCTCAATGGACAAAAGAGCCAAGCAATATTACTACAGAAGAGAAGACTGCGACCCACAACGAAACTGGATGTTGACGGCGAAGAAAAATGAAGCCAAATATTTAGGAATAACGCTTGACAAAGGACTTACCTGGAAAAGTCATATCAAACAAAGCAATCGACAAAACGAAAGCAGCGATGAATAGACTCTATCCTCTGATAGGAAGAAGAAGCCACATGTCGACAGAGACAAAATTGAAGATAATCAAAGCCGTTGCTAGGCCTCAACTGACTTATGGATCAGTTGCCTGGGGTTTCACGGCAAAGAGCCATATCAAAAGAATTCAGGCCACTGAAAACAAGCTGCTACGATGTGCAATAGATGCACCTTGGTTTGTCAGGAATAGACAGATTTATAAGGACCTGAAATGGGAAACCATAACGGAATTCATGAACAGAAAAGCAGAGAAATTATTCGAAACAGCGAAAAACCATCCGAATCAAGAACTCAGCAGACTAGTGGACTACGACCCAGAGGAAGACAAAAGGAGAATGCGAATTTACCGAAGGAGACCAAGAGATCAATTAAAAAGAGATTAAAATAACAACAGAAACTTATTGAAAAATTCAATAAAGTGTTAATCCAATAGAGGATAAACACACAAATTCCAGCACGATAGTGTGCGAGAAGAAAACCGACCAAGAGATGAACGGTTTATAGGCAAATGCCCGGAACCAAAATTCAAGAAGCAGTAGGGTTTTTAGTGGGTCTCGAGCTCAGGAGAGTGAGAAACCCCACACTGTTCCCCCTCAGGAGATGAGGGCGGTTCGTCTGTCTTGCAGATTTTCCCCCTGCTACACCAAAAAAAAAGAAACCCTTTTTTTCTTTACCATTTTTTCCGATTCGGCGCTTATTAAAAGATATAGCCCTTTCGAGTTTTTTTAATGAGCTGTGCCACCCCTGGAAAAACAAAATCACATTCAGAATAACTAGCTAAATCTGTGACACTACACATCTATGGATCTTTCAAACAGAGTTGTATTCAGCCAAAGTACCTAAATTTTCAAATTCCATAGATACTTGCATACGTGCATTATACGAGAAAATATAAAGAATACTTTTATTTTACAAAACGTTGAAATATTCATTCGATAGAGTCCAACTCAGTTTCAAGAGTTGGGTTCTTTGAGAAAACTGGAAGACATGGATGATATCGAAAAAGATTTATCAAATAAATGAAAAACTATATTCTGAAATTCATTTCATTCGATGAAACCGTTTGTGCGATACAACTTCACAACTAAAAATAAATTTTTTTATGGTTTTTCAACAGCCTGTATCTTTTAAACCGAGCCGAATCGGAAAAAATTTTATAGGAAAAAAGTGTTTCTTTTGACCTCAAGAATCTATCTATATGCTAAAAAATATTTGTACGAGTCAAAGACTCGCCCTGTATATAAAAAATGTCATTGAACAATGTTCCTTATATGTCTGTTTGTCTATGCGCGATAATCTTCAGATTTGCCCAAATCACATTCACGGAACTTGGAATGTTGAAAAAGTAGGAATACTTCAGACCATAAAAAGTTAAGTACAGAAGATTAAAGAAGACTAGATTCGAGTCAAGTAGAGTAGTATAGAGTACAGTGTAGTGACTTTAGAACACAGTGTCCACAATAACGTTCTCAAAAAACGCCATTTTTAGAGAAAATATCTTTTTGTTTAAGTTGTATGTTCATGCAATTTTCGTTTTTGTTCTATTTGGAATATGAAGCTCATTTTAGTGAAAGGTGAGAATAATTCTACATGTACAGGGTGAGTCAACAGTGGGCGATCGGTCGATAACTTTTATAAATTTTGAACTAGACTCCATTCACAACAAGTACTAGATCCATAGCCAGGGTCGTCGGAGTGAGTCACAGTAGAGTTTAGAAGACACTAGGACAAGAGTAATAGGGAATACTTCTTCTGACGAAAATGATGTTTTTTTATGAAATATCTTTTTAACGTCACATTTTTGAAATAACCATTTCAACTGTTTCCTAAAAAAAAATTATTTTAAGCACTTAAAAATGAAAAATAAAAATGGGTATTTAAAATTTAAAGCGTTTCATGTGGATTGCAAAAGTTGGCAACATCGATTGAAATATGCCTTGATAATAAAGGACAACAAATACATTATCTTGATGAGATAGACAAAGATGGGTGTCTATGAAGTCTGCGACGAACGAGGAAGGTCGTAAAATTTTATGTGATTATTATGGCCGGTTGCAATTGAAGCTCGCCAGTAATTACGCGCCTGTAGATCAACCAGCTGTTATTTTATAAACAAGCTGATCGGACAGTGTTCTTTTCATTGTCTTGTTGCACTGTTTCCAAATCGTAAACTCCGCACAAAGCGATTTAAATCTTAAAACCCCATATTTGAAGGATGATTTTGAATAGTTTCCGCGGTAAATTTGAAAAAATCATGAATGAAACTCATAATTATTCAGTTTAAACTTGCATATGCAGTGATAACCCAAATTGAGGAGAATTCTCCATTGTACCCCTACCATTTCCAGAAAGTTCAAGCACTCTAACCAGAAGACCATCCTCGAAGAAAAGAATTCTGCCTGTGACTTTTAAATCACCAATATCTAACAACATCCATTCTGTTTACTGACGAAGCCACTTTCACAAGAAATGGAGTAAACAATTTCCATAATGAACATGTATGGTCTACAGAAAAATCTTCACGCTCTGACTGAATCCATATGGCATCGTGATTCATCACAGGTGATATATCCTAAAAGTCAGATACTACGATCCAGAGCGATATTGAGATATTGATGCCCAAGGCTATTGAATGATTTTTTATATACATTGCGCAAAAAAATTAACGCACATTATGGAAACCTCAAATTTATTTTACAACTGAAGGTGTTTTCAATGATAATTATTTTTATCAGAATTATGCATGCATATGTTATCCACTATCAACGGTTTTCTTCAATACAGATGTTTTTTCCCAGCAGGAATAAAAGAGATGATATTATCAGATTTTGAATGTATTGGCTCCATTCTAAAATCAGTTGTTCTCGATCAATTCTAGTGATCAATAGTTTTTCTTTCGGTTGATTTTCTACACTCGATCGCTATGCAACGCGAAACAAGCAATTTGACCCAAGAGGAATGTGCCCAAGCGGTAGTTTTGCGAGAAGAAGGGTGGACATGCACAAGAATTGCAGAAAGGTTTGGAGTTTTCCATACAAGTGTGTCCAGAATGTTGCAGCGATTCAGGGAGACAGGTATGAATGTCCGAAGACCAGGACAGGGTAGACCACGGGTAACAACCGCCATTCAAGAACGTTAGTTGAGAGTTTCTTCATTGAGACAACGGTTTGCAACCGCTCGCCTCCTTCAAATTCAGCTTGAGCAAACTCATGAGGTGCAAATTAGCACTCAGACAACAAGAAATCGCCTCAGAGAATATGATTTAAGGCCTCGTGTCGCGGCAAGAGGCCCAGCTCTTACCCCAGCCCATCGAAGGGCGCGTTTGGATTTTGCGAGAGAGCATATCCATTGGGAAGAGGCCAATTGGGAAAGAGTTCTCTTCACAGATGAGTTTAGATTCTGCCTCTACCATTGTGATCGACGTTCCCTTGTATACAGACGTCCACATGAAAGATATGCTCAGTGCAATTGACTGAATACTACTGGTTTCGGGGGAGGATCGATTATGGTATGGGGTGGAATATCTTTGACTGCTCGCACAGACCTAGTGGTCGTTGATAATGGAGCTATGAATGCTGATAAGTATATAGGGAACATTCTTGAAGAGCATGTAGTGCCATTTGCCCCATACATTGGTGAAAATTTCATTTTTATGGACGATAATGCCAGACCCCATCGTGCTGGCATCGTTCAGGAGTATTCTGGGAAATCTGGGAAGGATTAGATCAGAACATTTTAAGATCACTCATTTTGAGTATGAACCGTCGTTGCCGAGCTGTAATTAACGCAAGGGGTGGAAATACCAAGTAATAAATAACTTATCACTATTTCAGTATTTGGAAAATTGTTTATTTCTCTTCTTTCACATAAGATTCGGTAAAAACTTGAATTTTTCTTCCATTTAATGTGTCTTGTTTCGTTCAAAACCTTCCCGAGAGAACATAAAAAATAAGTTATAAAGTCAATGTAGAGTTAACTTTCATTAAAATTGAGATTTTCAGAATGTGCGTTAATTTTTTGCGCAGTGTATTAAATATTTTTTATGAGCAACTGCGAAATGATCTCTTTAAATGAGTTCTCCCACCTGTCAAAAAAAAGCCTCACTTTAAAAAAACACCGTATGTTTTTACGAGGATGTATTGTTATCTAGTTAGCCTAGACCAGTTTCATGAATAAAAAAAATATAACGTTACCGTAGCAACGAACAATAACTCATTAGAAGTGACATTGTGAAGTTTGAGGTCAAAAAAGTAAACCAGAGTTACGCAATAAATGAATAGAAAGAAGATGTCCACCGAAATTGTGAAAATCCAAAAATTGGAATATCGAACCATCACCAAGTACCTGTATTTAAAAGGGTTAAGAGGTGAGCAGATTTTCGAAGATATGCTTGATACCCTTGGTGGTCAGTGTCCTTCGTATGCGACCGTGAAAAATTGGACTGCAAGTTTCAAAAGAGGTAAATTTTCCATTGAAGGTGATGACCGATCGGGAAGGCCAGTTTCTGTGTCAGTCCCCGAAAATATCGATGCAGTTCATGACATGATTTTATCAGACCGTCGAATTAAGCTAAAACGCACTGAATATTTCATACGAACGCGTTCATCATATAGTTCACGGCAATTTGGACATGAGAAAAATTGCTGCAAAATGGATCCCCGAATGTTTGAATGTTGACCAAAAGCGTGCAAGTGTAGAAGCATCGCGTTCGATCTGTGTTCGATTTTAAAACGATGTAGACTTCTTAAACCGAATTGTAACTATGGATGAGACTTGGTTACATTTCTACGATCCAGAAACAAAGCAACAATCGATGGAATGGCGACACTCTGGTTCTCCAAGACCTAAGAAGTTCCGTGAAAAGTTCTTGCTTCAGTTTTTTGGGATTGTCATGGAGTAATCATGATTGATTTTTTGGATATGGGTAGAACAACAACCGAAGATTACTATTCGACATTATTGACCACTCTACGGGAAAAAATTAATGAGAAAAGACGCGGAAAGCTATCCAAAGGTGTTTTGTTTTTGCAGGACAACGCCCCTGCACACAAAT
This sequence comes from Coccinella septempunctata, assembly GCF_907165205.1. Taxonomy (NCBI): domain Eukaryota; kingdom Metazoa; phylum Arthropoda; class Insecta; order Coleoptera; family Coccinellidae; genus Coccinella; species Coccinella septempunctata. The sequence continues at coordinate 1,495,284 of NC_058190.1, read as the reverse complement.
CTCATGTTGCTATGCAAAAAATTCGTGATTTAGGGTTTGAATTACTAGAACACCCCCCTTATTCACCAGATTTGGCTCCATCCGACTATCATGTCTTTCCCCAAGTGAAAAAAATTTTAAAAGGTCGTAAATTTTCTTCCAACGAGAAGGTAATAAAAACTGTGAAGTTCTGGTTTACAGAGCAAGAAAAAACATTTTTTTTTTAAAGGTCTAGAGACGTTGCAGGTTCGCTGTAATAAATGTATCCAATTTAAAGGGAATATGTTGAGTAATAAAATATTTTGACATTGAAATTTTGTTTGGTTCTATAGTAGTCTAAGAATTTTTCAATGTATCTAGGCCGAATCTGAAAAAAATTGTAAAGGAAAAAAGTGTTACTTTCGACCTCAAGAATCCACACACGTACAAGCCAAAGACTCACCCTGTATACCATGCGTAACCGAATTAATGCAGTGAGACGAAAGCACCAAGCGAAAAAAAAACCAACTATCAACAAACTCACCAGCGTCGGACACCAGATAGTCCCGTTCGGGCAACCTAACCTCGCTCCTCGCGCATCCGACCAGCCAATCCTGGGTGACGGCCGGCAGTCGCCACTTGACCGCGCCCGCGTACTTCTTACCCTTGGCCTCGGCGATCACCAGATGGGTGGAGCCGAGCACGTTCCTCTCGACGGAGGTGATGCGGCAGAACTGCTCCTGCGACACGCCGCCCAGCATGACGATCAGCGACGACAGGAAGTTGCGCTCGTAGCCCATGTAGCCGCTCACGGTGACCACGCAGTCCTCCAGTACGGTGGGGTTGACGACGTGTAGCGGTCGGTGGTAGTAGGCGATAGGCAGTATCTGTTCTTCCGTGATGCAGTCGTATATCCACAGGTCGTTTATCGTGATGTTCTCGTCGTAATCTAGGGGGTCGCCTGATGAAAAGGATGTATTCGATTAGTTTTTACGAGGATATACTGCAAAGAGAGATGTTTATTCCGTATTGAAAAAATCTACTTGACCTTGAAATCGGACTCCAAGGTAAGTTAAAGGCCAAGTGGAGTACACAAGGTCCGACGATTGCGCTGAAGCCTTCGAACGACTGAAAAAGGCTTTGGTCACAGCTCCAGTTCTGAGTTACGCAAGGGCTGAAGGTAAATTTGTGCTCGACACCGACGCCAGTAATACAGCCATTGGCGGCGTTCTATCGCAAGTTCAGGATGGACAGGAAAGAGTCATCGGGTACTTCAGCAAGGTGTTGTCCAAACCAGAACGGAATTATTGCGTGACTAGGAGGGAACTTTAGCAGTCATCATATCCGTAGAACATTTCTACAAATATTTGTACGGAAGGAAATTCTTACTAGGAACGAACCATGCTGCTTTGAAATGGCCCCTGAGTTTTAAACACCCAGGGGGACAAGTGGCTAGATGGATTGGGAGGCTGCAAGAGTATGACTTCGACACTGAACACAGAGAGGGGACTAGCCATCGCAACGCAGACGCATTATCAAGAAGACCTTGTTCCGAGAATTGCAGCTATTGTTCGCGCCTGGAGGAAAAGATCGATTTAAGATTAAGACGACTGGCTACCTGAAGAAATTCAAGCACAAGAGGAAGATAACGATTTGGAAGTTATCCTGAGTTGGAAGAAGAGCGGTAGACGACCTATTTGGGAAGAAGTATCTAGACTGAGCCAGAATATAAAGTCATATTGGGCATAATGGGAAACGTTGAAGATTGATGGAGGTCTTCTGAAACGTTGTTGAAAATGAAGATGTAACTGAGTAGACTTCAGTTGATTGTGCCGAAGAGTCTTGTGACAGACATTCTGACCAGACTACATAATGGAAGTGCAGGTGGACATTTCGGGATAACTAAGACGTTGGAAAAAGTCAGGCAGCGATTTTATTGGCTCAATCGTAAGAAGGAAGTTAAAGATCGGTGTAGAAGATGCAAAGTTTGTGCTGCTGCTAACGGACCTTATGGTAAAGGAAAAGCACCAATGAAGCAATATAACGTCGGATCCCCCATGGACATCGCTGGCCCCTTTACCGAACTGGAACTTGGTCAAAGAATTCTTCTGCTGATTTGGAATACCTCTAGAGCTGCATTATGATCAAGGCCGAAATTTTGAGTCGACGTTATTCCAAGAAGTATGCAGCAAATTGGGGATTCACAAAACAAGGATTACACCTCTTCATCCACAATCAGACGGCATGGTCGAACGAATGAATCGGACCATGGGAAAACATCTAGCCACAGTAGTTTCTGATCACCAGCGGGACTGGGATGAATATTTACATCTATTCACCAAGGCATATAGATCTTCGGTTCAAGAATCTACCAAGGAAACTCCATGTTCGGTCGAGAAATAAGGCTGCCTTGCGACCTGGAGTTTGGATGTAAACCTGGAGAAGACGTAGCTGGGGAGGACTACGTTAGTAAATTAAGGAACAAGCTGGATTATATTCATGACAAGGTGCGCAATCAAATGCAGCAAGCAAGTGACCGAATGAAATGGGCTACGACATCAAGGCCATTGAAGGTGGAGTCACCGCTGGAGATCTGGTGGGGCTACATAATCCACAAAGGAGGAAAGGTTTTTCTCCGAAGCTGTAGACAGTGGGAGGGACCGTATGAAGTTATCAAGAGGATAAATGTTGTAGTCTACAGGATAAGGAAGCTCCCCAGAGGTCGTCCATTTCAACCGGTTAGCCCCGTACGCGCAGGACGAAGAAGAAGTACGTCTTGTGGAAGTTCCGATGCAAGGTAGCAGCGATTACCACAGGTTTGTGCATTGCTATGGTGAGACACGCGATGCACGGTTCGGCGTCACACAGGAAGTACATCAAGACCTCTTTACCGTTACATGAGGAATACTCTCTCGCTCATTGTGTAGCGAACGACCTTCGTATGAGCAAAGGTATAGCAAGAGTATTCAGAAATAAATTTGGACGTCAAGAAGAACTATTGCGACAACAGCCAAGAATCGGGAAAGCTTTGAAATTGAAGGCTGAAGGTCGGTTCATTTATTACCTAGTCACCAAGCAATATTTCCATCAGAAGCCAGCCTGTCAAAATCTATGGACGGCACTACATAGCTTGAAGAAAGACCTTCAACGCTTTGGAGTTAGGAAATTAGCTCTTCCCAAGCTCGGTTGTGGATTGGACCAGCTAAATTGGCGAGTTGTGCGAAGCATGCTGGAGGTGGTATTTCAGAGGATCCTAGTATGCAATTTCAACCCGAAGCAAACCAAGGAGCGTAGAAAAACTGTGGAGTGCTACTTCCATCAGAAAGGCTACTGTAGGAATGGTGATGAGTGCAAGGTTTCGCCACGGTCCTCGGAGAAATTCACTAAGTCTGTTCTGGGACAGAACAGGCTTAAGGAGGGGACAGTGTAACCAGTCCGGCCCTGGCGGCCGCTTCCTTCAAGAAGAATCGCGAATGACACGAGAATGTTTCCAGCGCCTATACAGGATATCCGAGAACTGAACGTCAGGCCGAAACGAGGTGACAGGATTAATTGTAACCATCATAAAAAAAATCAGAAAAAAAATCTATCCCATGCAGTTTGAAAATTATGGGCATTTAAGAAAAAACTGAAAATTTGGTCGAAGTGTAACCATTTTTCGGTTATTGTGGTTGATTTTTATTATTTTTATTCATTTAAGCTTTGGAACCGTAACCCTTAATAACATTTCTAGAATCACAGTCAAAAATAATGACACAATTGCCTCAAGTTTCTCAGAATTAATACTATTTGTTAAACTATGAATTTAAAATTTTCAAAATTTGTCGACTTTGATAGGCCCTCTTTTAAAAAAAATGTGATAGAGCGCCTTGGCAAATGCCATTAAAAGTTGACGCATTTAATCAGGATCGTATTCGCGTTACAGCTGTGCTAGAGAGTACACGTGTGTTTATCTGCGAGTTAAATTATCTCTCCAACACTCATCTGTTTTAACGTACGTAAATATTTTATTTTATTAATAGAATTCAGTGAATAATTCTCCTACTGAAATTATTGACATCAATAAGGTTGTCCATTGGACAACTATAAAATAAAATCATGGACCAGCCTACAGCAGAAACAATGAATATAAAGAATTCTTGGCAAACTGTCAAAAAACGAAAACGCTCGCGCCTTTCTCCTGAGATTCTCGAAAATCCTAAAATCAGCACACGAAATAAATTTCAGTATCTCAACAATGAATCAAACGATACAAATACCACACAAACATCTGAAAGGGTCTACAAACCACCACCAATTTTTATACATGGTGTTACAAATTATAACGAAATGATTGAAAAACTATCTGATGCTATAGCTAACGAACAGTTCTAATCCAAAACCCTATCTAACAATATCGTTAAGATAAATATAAACGAACCGGAAACATACAGAAGTTTAGTTCGATTTTTACGGGAGGAAAATATCATTTTTCACACATACCAAATCAAGCAGGAAAGAGCTTATAGGATTGTTATCCGGCATTTACATTCCACCGTTCCTACTGATGCAATAAAAGATGAAATTGAAAAATCGGGACACAAAGTCAGAAACATAATGAATATAAGAGATAAAATATCGAAACTTCCGCTTCCTCTATTCTTTGTAGATTTAGAGCCCCAAGAAAATAACAAGGATATTTACAAATTAGAATTCATTTCGAACATGAAAATAACTATAGAACCACCACGGAAAAAGCGAGAAATTATACAATGTACTCGATGCCAAGAGTAGTTCAAGAAGTTACTGTAATAGGCCATTTATGTGTGTCAAATGCGGTAACCAACATGACTCCAGAATGTGTGCAAAACCAAAATCAACTCCAGCTAAATGTGCATTATGTGAAGGTGATCATCCAGCTAATTATAAAGGATGTCAAGTATACAAACTCCTTTCAAGATCGAAAAATCAAAAACCAACAACAGCACAACAATTAAGGAAAGAAGAAAACCAAGAATGTAGTCGCGCAAACGATCAGCAAACCAACATCCCTAATTCACCAAGGTCGAGAGGAAGAACATATTCTCAAGTTCTACAAACACAAAACGAATACCCTATTATGCAGAGCTCTGAATCGGATTCGCTAAAATCAATGATGGAAAGTTTTCTATCAGACTTCAAATCCATGATTACTCAAATGATGAATCAGAATCAAACCATCCTCAATCTTCTAACTACTCTTGTGAGCTTTAAAAATGGCTAAGTTAATTAGAATAGCTTCCTGGAACGCTAATGGCCTTCCAAATCACAAAAATGAATTATCAATATTCATAAATACATACAAAATAGACATAATGTTAATATCAGAAACTCACTTCACCGAAAAGACATTTTTCCACTTACCACAATTCAAGATATACCCAACGGAACATCCTGATGGTCGAGCACATGGAGGTTCAGCAATACTTATTCGAGACAGTCTGAAGCACCATACACTCACTAACTACATAACTAAGGAGATTCAAGCGACAAACATAAGAGTGTTCACAGAATCGTGGAGTTTTGATATATCTGCCATATATTCACCACCTCGACACAACATATCTGAAATTCAATATAAGACATTCTTCCAAAATTTTGAACAACGATTTTTAGTTGGGGGAGATTGGAACGCAAAACATAACCACTGGGGATCAAGATTAATTAATCCAAAAGGACGCAACCTAATAAAAATTATTATGGACAAAAATTATGGAGTAATCTCATCAGGCAAACCAACATACTGGCCAAGTGACCCAAACAAAATTCCTGATCTACTAGACTTCTTTGTTTCAAATGGCATCAGCAATAATTATATCAATATAGAATCGACTTCAGACCTATCATCTGATCATACACCCATTTTGATAACTCTCAGTACGTCAGCAATATTTAAAAAGAATAAGCCTACACTTACAACGGGCAAAACAAATTGGGAATTATTCAGGGAAATATTGACTAGAGATATCACACTTGATATCAATCTACAACAACCAGAAGACTTGGAAATTGCTTCAAACTATATAACAGAAATGATTCAAAAAGCAGCTTGGGAAAGCACACCGCCTACAACAAGAAAAAATAATTTCGAAACAGAAGTGCCCCTGCAAATCAGAGAATTATTGACCGAGAAAAGAAGAGCGAGAAATAGATGGCAAAGATCACGTAATCCCATTGACAAGACGATATACAATCGACTCACCAGAAAACTGCGAAAAATACTTCAGGAACATTTCAACTCAAAATTCCAGAATCATCTCCAACAGATCGATGATAATAACGACCACAACATCTGGAAAGCCACAAAGAAGCTGAAAAGACCCATAACAAGAAAACCTCCTATTAAAACACCCAACGGAGAATGGGCAAAATCAGATGAGGAAAAAGTGAACACCTTTGCCACCCATCTTAATCAAGTTTTCTCCCCAAATCACCCACAACCGAACAATAGTGAAGAAGAAATCGACACATTTCTGGATGCTGCCTGCCAAATGTCTCTCCCCATTAAACCCTTTACACCTAGAGAAGTATGGCAAGAAATCAGAAAACTCAAAAATAAAAAAGCACCAGGATACGACCTCATTACTGCAGAAATATTGAAAAAACTACCGAAAAAGGGAATAGCTCTCCTTGTTAAAATTTTCAACAGAATGATGAGCCTCTCATACTTTCCCACTATATGGAAATATGCTGAGATAATAATGATACATAAGGCGAATAAACCCGAAAATGATGTGAAATCTTATAGACCCATAAGTCTCTTACCAGTTATTGGAAAACTTTTCGAAAAACTACTACTAAAACGACTGAAAAGCGATATAAACTTGCAAGACATAATACCAGACCATCAACATGGATTTAGACAAAACCACTCAACAGCTCACCAAATTCATCGCATAGTTAACAGAATTTCCACCAGTATTGAAGAAAACAAATTCTGTTCAGCTGTCTTTCTGGACTCGTCTCAGGCATTTGATAAGGTATGGCATAAAGGTCTCCTGTATAAATTGAAAAAACTACTTCCACAACCGTACTTTCTTATGCTAAAATCTTATTTAGCAAATCGACATTTTGCGGTCAAATTCGAAGACGCGATATCAAACCCTCATCAAATTAGATCAGGAGTTCCTCAAGGAAGCATACTTGGACCAATCCTATACCTCATTTATACATCTGACCTACCAACAAATCAGAACACCACGATAGCTACTTATGCAGATGATGTAGCAACCTTGGCAACACATGAGAATGCTGAAACGGCTTCGGAATATCTTCAACAACACTTGAACGACCTAGAAGATTGGTATAAAAAATGGCGTCTGCAAATAAATGAAACCAAATCAGTACATGTTACATTCACCAATAGAAAAAGCTTATGCCCTCCGGTCAAAATAAACAACGAACAAATACCAGTCAGTTCTGATGCAAAATACCTTGGCATGCATCTAGATCAACGTCTCACCTGGAAAAAACATATTCAAGCAAAGAAACAACAGATCAATCTAAAAATTCGAGGCATGTACTGGCTCATAGGCAGAAAGTCAAAATTATCTATTGAAAATAAAGTTCTGATATATAAGCATATAAGGCAATAATCAAACCAATATGGACCTACGGCATTCAATTTTGGGGATGCGCAAAACCATCGGGAATTATTCAGAGAACCCAATCAAAAATACTCCGCTCTATAACAGATGCCCCTTGGTACGTCTCCAATCTTACAATTCATAACGATCTAGGAATACCATTCATTACAGAAGAAATCAGAAATCGTTTCAACCGATATCAGCAGAACCTGCAAGGTCACGAAAACAACCTCATTAATCAACTAACTGAGAATCCATTCAACATAAGAAGATTGAAGAGAACTTGGCCAGTTGACTTGAATTGAAAATATAGTAAAGAAGAATATTAATAGGTTAATATCTTCAACATGTCAGTACATTCATCACGTTTGCTCAATACTTTTAGAAGTAGATTGTAAACCTCAATAAAGAGCTATAACAAAAAAAAAAAAAATTTAATCAGGATTGAAAAATGGTACAATACTTGTTAGTTTCATACAAAAAGAAAAAAAAGAAAAACCTGAAGTAACCCGATTTTTGCTAACCCATTCTACTCGGTCAAAATGTTTTTTATTCGCACAAGTTCTTGGTAGGTTTTAAATTTTACGGCAAAATGAGGAGAGATATAGATAGTGGACATGTTTGCCATGAGCGAGCGAGACTGATAGTGACGCCACTTCTACCAAAATCAACAAAAGTAAGTAAAATTAATAAAATAATGAAAAATCTTGACATAGTTTAGTTTTACTGGAATAAAAGTCAGATAGGGTAATTGTCATATATGTAAATATGTAAGAATGCGCATCCTCATTCAGGTGGGGATGTATATGATTGTACATGATTGAAAAGAATAAAGTTTCAGTTGAGTTATAAACATCTGATGTATCGATACCTATACAGATCCAGATCGTTACGAATATAACAGTAATAAAATTTTTTATTAAAACAAATGTTCAAATTGTTTACCATCAGCCTCAATACACGCCCTACATCTTCTTAAAAAAGATCTACTTATTAGCCGGACATATCCGTCACAACCTGTCTCGCTCGCTCTTAGCAAACATGTCCACTATCCATCTCTCTCATCATGTTGCTGTAAAATTAAGAACCTACCAAGAACTTGTAAAAAACATTTTGAACGAGTAGAATGGGTTGGCAAAAATCGGGTTACTTGAGGTTTTTATTTTTCTTCTTTTTTTTTTTTAGTATGAAACTAACAAGTATATTGTACCATTTTACAATCCTGATTAAATGCGTCAACTTTTAATGGCATTTGCCAAGGCGCTCTATCACATTTTTTTTAAAAGAGGGCCTATCAAAGTCGACAAATTTTGAAAATTTTAAATTCATAGTTTAACAAATAGTATTAATTCTGAGAAATTTGGGGCAATTGTGTCATTATTTTTGACTGTGATTTTAGAAATGTTATTTAGGGTTACGGTTCCAAAGATTAAATGAACAAAAATAATAAAAATTACCACAATAACTGAAAAATGGTTACACTTCGACCAAATTTTTAGTTTTTTTTTTAACTGCATGGGATAGATTTTTTTCTGATTTTTCTTATGATGGTTACAATCAATCCTGTCACCACGTTTCGGCTTGACGTTAAGTTCTGGGACACCCTGTATAAGCCCAGCGGAGGAGCAGGTAGGTCAGTACAGTATAGTGATTGTTATTGTTAGTTCACAGTGCGAGCAACGGACTAGTGAAAATAAATACGAGAGTAAATAAATAGTAGTGATGCAGTTAGTTTGTTAGTTATTAGCATTAGTATAAGTGTAAAAGAATAATTTAGTCAGGCGTTTTAATCAAGTAAAGAAAACGTTACTATATTATGGAAAAAACGAAAGAGACAACTTAATTTTAGTTTTTCACCATGATTAATATTCTGCGAAGAGAAATGTCTATTCTCTATGAAAAAAAAAATTACCTGACCTTGAAATCGAACTTCAAGGTCAAATTATGTCTTCCTTCCAAGACTAATAAACTTTCATTTAAATATTTTAAATCATTATATAGCGTACTCACTGATAAAACACGGTGCAACAACGTAGTTCGCATCCCTAAATACGTTTGTGATTCTTCCCGACGCGCTCTGGATCTTCTCCTCCATCTCGGTCACTTGTTCCTCGTCGAAGCCGGTGATGAAAAAACTGAAACCCCGGAAAATGTCCAGGGGCTGATCCAGGGTCTGTGATGTGTAAGTCTCCTCCGTAGATGGCGCATCGGCGTGCTGTTTATTCTGAGAATCCGATTCTGCGCCTCCTAGTCGTTCGCTGTCGAAGTTGGCATTCTTCAGGATGTTGGCAAGTGTGTCTTCCTCTGGAAGATTACAGGAATATCCAGAATACTAAGATTTATGCTAAAAAGCGATCGTGATGGTTTAAAATTTTTTAATGAGAAAATAACTAAAAATTTAATGAATCGATTTTCGCAAATATGAGTTATTCAACCACGAAACGTGTTTCGTTATCGCAGTTACATCTTCAGGTGGACGTCAGGTATTCTGAATTATTTGGTACCGAACGAAAACACAGGATGTTTTCAAAGGTGAGGCTTTTTTTGACATATAAATAAGTCGTTCAACCAAAAATTGTCTATCAAAATATCCAAGATGGCGGAAATACAACCCCTAGAAGTTCGACAAAATTTCGTTGAATTTCAAGTAACTGAGGGATTGTGAAAGGTGACTCCGGAATAGCAAAAACGAAACAAAACATAAACATATGGCTGGACAATGAATGGTTCAGTACCAAGTTCATCAGATTAGTTGCATCAGGTCACTTTTGGTAGAATCATAATTGTTGTATCGTGCAATTTAGGGTGAAAAAAAAAATGTAGAAAATCGAGGTAGTTTCTTGAAAGTGCTTATGTTAGTTGTGTTGAAAAAGTGCCATGATGTTTCTCCATTTCATCCCATTTTTACGACGATTTTTGAAATGTTCGAACAAAAAGATTGTGATGCCCATCGTGAAAAAATTCGTGAATAATTTAGACGAATTTTACTGGTGAGATTTTGAAGTATTATTCTATTTTTCACACTTGTATCCTAAGCCTCTCCTGTCAATTGGTATCGAAATGAGCCATTTCATAAATTCGTGTAAAGCCCGTTTGTAACAGCCGAGAATTCTATACCAAATTTTGATAAGAGAACGGCAGAGATTATTTTGTATGCAACTGAGCAGAGAATTCTACCGAAAGTGTGTATGTTCCGGTAAAGAATTCACGGCGCATGAATTCTCGAGTAAATTTTCTAGAGAATCCTCGGCTATTGCAAACGGGCTTAAGTTACTAAAAAATAATTAGAACAATTCGGCAATCCTAAGTTTCCATTTTCATTACCACGTAAATATCAAACCAGCCAATATCCTTAACGAAACCACATGGTCGAACCAGTAAATAAGTATTTTTTTGAGTCTAGGGTCGTATAAGGATCTATTTCATTAATCATTTTCAATTTTTTTCAACTTTGTCATTTTGAAAGTTTTGTATAGGTGATTTTTGGTGAAACGCTTCATTTTGACATGGTTTAAGTAACAGTTCCTGAAAATTTCATCTTTTTGGCGTGAAGGGAAAAGAAATAGCTGAAAATTCAAGACGAAAAATAGTTTTTGTGAATAACTCAGAAAATATCCACTTTAGGGCAAGGGTGTGATGCATACACTCACATTATTTTTTAACGTAGATTCAATATCTGCCATAAAAAAATGGGGTTCTAATTTGAAAAAATTGATTTTTCACGATTTTGTCATCCCTAACTTTGAAAGCGATTTTTTCACCCCCTGTATCATAAATCGCGATTTCGATTTTTAAAGTGGATACATCAATCTTACATCTTGAAAATCCCAAAAATGAAAATTTTCCATCCAAAAACCTCAAAGTTATTCTTGTTTCAGCGGAGCTCTATTTTCGATTTTTTTTTCGAATTTTCCCGCTCAGAGAGAATTTTCCAACCAAAACTGAAAAATGTTACATCAAAATAACTTGAAATTTTCTAAGGAATCTATTTCTGCAATAGAAAAAATGGTGTTCTAATTTGAAAAACGGAAGTTGACGTCATTTCCGGAAAAACCGGAGGTGCTCATGCCTTGAAAATATTTTAGATTTCATCAGCATCGTGAAATACTTATAAGTGCTGAATTTCATGAAAATACGTTCAGTAGTTTCCCGTATAAATATGGGTGAGGTTTCTCGTGAAAGACCCTGTATATTGAGTGTATATTATTAATATTCAGCAATTGCAGAAGACCTACCTTGAATAACATTGAAGTGGCAGAACGAAGCAGTCTTAGAACACTGAGTAAAATACGTCACCCAGAGAACCCACTACACAACCCACCTAATGCCTTACTTTATGAAAAAATGAAGATCGAACCCATTCTCGACAGATTTCAGGCCTTAGGAAAGAAATTTGTAAAAAATCCCAACAACCTTAGAATACTCCAGCCAGTTGTTCTACAGAGTCCCCAACAGGAACACAACAGAAAATACCCAATCAAAACTCTAATAGAGACAATTAAAGATTTCAAATGACAGCCATCGTCGGCTGTAGTTTATATGCATATAATATATGAATTTTTTTTTTTTTTACTAAACAGTGTATAATTGTATTAAGATTCAGAATGAATTGTAATATACAATGAAATGTACCTAATACTGGCAGTAAGACGCAAGTCGTTAGCCATTTGCTATAGCAATAAATTTTCTCTCTCTCTCTCTCTCTCTCTCTCTCTCTCTCTCTCTCTCTATTATTAATATATTTCACAATTCACATAGATTTTGAGACGTCTCTAGGTTTCTCACATGAAAAAAGGTTCGTTGCACTAGAATTGAACTTTCTCACGTCTTTCTTTCAGATAATCAATGCTGATTCATTTTCTTCTCATGGTCATCTCGCCAGTTTTAATCAGTTTATTTCATTTCTGAAGTCAACTCTGTTGTTAATCTCTCATTTATATATGACTAATTACTGTTGTCGAGTCTCAGATGAATGAATCCTCATGCCTATAGGGTCGACCCTACATTTCCTACAGAACACGATGTGAACTTCTCAAAAATGATTCAACGGTCAGTTGTAATGCATGAACATGGTCTCTCGTCCTGGTTCCACCCTGGAAGGTCTGCTCTGCTAATCGGGTACTCTATCAATTGTTATGATTCCATCATTACAATTTCGTAGACATTCTCATATTCATTCATCTTGCTCGATAAACAGATTAGTTCTCAAGCCTTCTGCTCTTCTCGAAACCAACGATTAGTGGTTTCCCTCATTATTAGTACTCTCATAATTTATCAACTGTATCTCCTATTTTTCTGATAGACGTTCTAATCGTGCTTACTTATAAGCAGTCCGTCTCTGTAAATGTTGTATGTTGTATTCATTGATGAATTTTGTACTCTTCAAGATCAACGTTCTAATTAGAATATTATTGATCCACTCATATTTACTGTATTGATCTCATTGATGAACAGACAGACAATTTAGCTTCCACCTCTTGTTTTTCACATCATTATTACAACTCAGCGTTTTCATTAAAATTAATTATTCTAACCTTCTGTTTTTCTGATGGAATTCAATTAACATTGATGGCTCTGTCACTATGAACGTTGTGTTTATTATAAATTTATCGAACTTTCTCAATGTCTGAGTCTGACATCAAGTGACTTCTCATTTGAACTACTCTTGATTATCTCTAGTTTTTAGTTGAATAATGTCACTCTATAGATGTTGTTAGTATTTGCATTTTACTGTATTAGCTTCATGCGGTTGACTTTTATTCATTTTATGATTATGAACGATATACAATAAATGTTTTTACATTACCATATCCAACTCTCAATTATCTAGTAACAGTCCACTACTTTAATTTTTACAAAATCTGATTCATGATTTTGTGTTATTTTTGACAGTCTGGCAACCAACTCAAACAAGATTTTTTTGAAAAAAAAAACTCCTCAGGTTGACTTCCAATTTCCACCAATTTTTTCATGAGAATCCCAATAACTTATAAACCGTTGAGTATTTACCGAATGTGTGGTATACAGTTAAAATAGCCGTCACATCAGCTATCTAACGATGTAGCGATATACTGGGTGTGCCATTTGAAATAAGATTGTAGTAGGTTGTTTGATAGGCCATCGCGGTGAATCACCCTGTATTTCAGGGGGTGAGTAGAGAGAAGGAGAACAATCTAGGCTTGCCAAAATTGTCAAAAACTCGGACAGGAGGCGCTGACTACTCAAAACAAGAAAAGACAGAGACGCATTGTGTTGGCGCCTTTTTTTTTAATGGAATATCTTCATGCATATTATTCAGATTTCGTTGATTCATTCATGGTGAATTAATTGATTCAACTAACTTACCAACGCAATTTCAACAAGGATAAATTTGAAGAATTTGGAGGTCAATCTCATAAAAACAACTCATACGCATAAACAAGCGTAAGAATTCTTAGAGAAAATGAAAATGTCTAAACACAATGTAACGTGGTTTACTCGGAGAAACCTTAATCTCGAGCGCCAGCTATTCTTTTCAATAGGAAGAATAGCAAACCTACCAGAGTAGCTGCTAGCCGGAGACAGAGCTCGCTGTTGTCTAGGGTGGTAGCGACAACGAAGAAGTCAAAATCGAATTATGTAAAAGTTTATTCACACCTTCGGAAACTAATTATATGTACAAGGGAGATATATGTAGGTATGAAATATGAGTGATTCTATAAGCGAACATACATTCGGGAAATCCTATCCGGTCACGAGCACTTTATGAAATTTATACCGGGTGTAGTGAAAAATTAACGGTTCAATAAAAATGCGCCAACCAGAACTGACGGAACGAATGCTAAGGACTTGCTATACGGTATCGGTATGTAGTTGTATTTCTCCGGAAATAAAACACAATAAGGGCGGATCTGTTCGAGACTTTTATTCGCTGCCCCAAGGGCTATAACGCACCATGACTGACAGCGAAGAAAAGGTCTATTTTTAGCGCAACTACGGGATTTCACTGACTACGAGCGGTATCTCTTATTCTCTGCCCCAAGGGCTATAACGCGCCATGACTGACAGAAAAGAAGAGATTTCGGATTTAACACTTATGACGCGGAACGCGGACAGGGGGGTTGACGGGACTCTCCCTTCAGTACCCCAAGGGCTTACGCGCCATGACTGATAGCGAAGGGAATAGTCAGACTCGCGAAACAGGGTAAAGAACGATAAAATACAACAGGAGGCGATACAGTACAGCAGTGTCAAAGTTAAAGAAGTAACGGCGTAGGTCTAACAAAGAAACTGAACGATACAGACGGGGACCTACCTCCTTTGTTTCAAGCACTCGCGGAACTCAAAGGATTTAAAAAGAAAAACTAAAAAAATTAACTCTAAGTAGCACTGATGCAAACACAAAATAATTATTCTTCAACGGCGAAAGAAATACGGAAAATTAACTGAATTTAAAACAGAAGTCACCACGTTAGAAAGCGAACAATCGAAATACTGAAGCAAAGTCAGAGAGCAAGTCGAAGAACTGAACTAAAAGTAGAAAAGTGACCGTCGCGGGGGAAAATTTGCTTTTATAGGCATATCCCCTTTCACGGTAAAAATCTGAAAATTCCAGAATGCGACAAGAATGAAAAACGTCGTCAGCTCCGGTTTATCGCATATCAACAGATGAAAAACGTCGAAATCTTCAGCGGCATGTAAGAAAAACAACGTGAAATACAGATAAGCGGTTTTTTACATTTACTCTGCCTATCGGAATGAACGTACGGAATATTCGAGAATTAAAATATTTTCAAAGACGGAAATCTAAAACGAAAGAAATGCACTAAAATGAACTCCAATTTTCCTCAGAAAACTGGACTTCATTACAACAACTGTATAGCGGTTTTGAGAGCATTGTCCCTCATCCGTACAGTGTACTGCCAACTGAGGCCTTAAGCGAAACCTGGAGTTCGCTCTGAGGAATATTTCGAATTCTCATAGCGATGCGCCACCTGTCCCACAAAGACTGAACCAAACCTCACAAACTCTACAGACTCCTACACACCCATTCATGGCTCCCAGATTCAACTACTACCTGCAGTCAACAAATGTACGATTCGTCGAGCGGCTACAGATTAGTCAACGAGGATTCGCTCGATAGACCACATTTGGTCAGGAAAAATGTGGAAATGGAGTACTCTTCTTCTTCTTCTACGTACGGTGCCCCACCGGGCTGAACTGAGGCCTCGTGACCCATTGTTCGTCCGCTTGTAGTTGGAGAGACTCACACTCTGTGACATGCTGACAAAAATGCCACAAGTCGACGGAGAGGTGTCCCTCTCACCATAGGAGCTGTGGGTGTTCTGTTTCCTAGATGTGTCATCCTTAAGTCCTCAAGGTTGATACAGAAGAACAAAATGTGTTCAACCGTTTCCTCCGTGCTCCTGCACCAGCGGCACAGGGAACGGCTAGTCAGTCCCATTCTATTTAAGTGTTTGTTAAACAAATGGCCAGTCATTGCTCCAGTCACTAGACTCAGTTGTTTCCTCTCAAGAGCTAAGAGTTTTTTGACCTCAGGCACAGAGGATGGTCTCTCAATGAGAAGCCTCGACTGTCTGAGACCACTTCCCATGCTCCATCCAGAGGAAAATTTCCTGTCCAGCCAACTATTAAAGAAGTTCTTGACAGATGTACGACAGATAGGCAGCGCCGGTCCCGGACCTACAAAAGCTGAGCGGGCTCCCTGCTTTGCAAGTCTGTCTGCCCTCTCATTTCCCGGAAGTCCTGCGTGAGCCGGGCACCAGATAACTTTCACAATGTTATCAGAACCCAGCCCCCGCAGAGCCTCTCTGCATTCCTTTACTAGGTGTGAGTTAACCCTTTCCTCAGAAAGGGATTTCAGGGTTCCCCGACTGTCACAGCAGATAAAGATGTGTTTTCCGGAGTACCCTCTGCGGATATTCTCCAGTGTGCAGGCTAGAACAGCATACAATTCCGCTTGCACTATGGAACAGTCCTTCCCTAGGGGGATGGATAGATTGAAGTGAGGTCCCACAATTCCCACTCCAGTCCCTGTGGGCATCACAGAGCCATCGGTGAACCAAGTGGGACCTTCGGGCTCAAGAAGCCTGTTTGGTGTAGACCAAAGGTCTCTGTCAGATACAATTACCCTGTAGGGTTCGGCAAAATAGAAGCTGGTGCCCGCGCGGTCCCCTCTATGGAGAAGGGATGCGTTGGCATCCCTCACCATCTTGAGAGCCCTCGCATGTCCCCTGAATAGTCCTCTATCGCGCCATTGTCCCTGTTCCCAAACTCTAAGAGCTGTCTTCATGGCCACCTGTGTAACTGCAAGGTCCAAAGGTGGTAGTCCCAGCAGACACTCCATAGCTGCCGTAGGGGTGGATCTCAGAGCGCCTGTGATGGCTAAACATGCGTTCCTCTGACATCTAGTCATAATGGTGCGGCTGGAATTCTTCCCCATGGAAGTCCACCACACCAGTGATGCGTAGGTAAGGATAGGCCTCACCACTACAGTATACAACCAGTGCATAATGTGTGGTTTGAAGCCCCATCCTTTTCCAAGCACTCTACGAGTAGACCAAAATTTACATTAGCCTTGCTCGATTGAGTCTCAATGTGTTTGTTCCACAATAACTTGTGGTCCAGTGTCACACCGAGATATCGAACTTGCTCGGATAGGGTGAGTCCAATCCCAAACAAGCTAGGAAGCTTGATGTTGTGGGGCACCCTCCTCCTAGTAAAAAGAACCATCTCTGTTTTACCAGGGTTGACCGAGAGTTCGTTCTCTAAGCACCATCGTTCAATCATACGCAGGGCATTCTGCATCAGATCGAAGATGACACTGATTACCTTACCTCTGATCAGTAGGACAAGGTCATCCGCATAGGCCACAACAACGAGCCCAGCCCTTGTCAGCTCGACGAAATGGAGTACACTGTACTCCTCCAAGTGCCAACCAAGCACCTCGGAAATATCAAATTAGAGAGACGTTGAATTATCGCATCTAAAAACAACTGTAGACCGGTTTCGGGATCATTGTCCCTCATCAGTACAGTGTACTGATAGATATTTCAACCGGAGCGACAACCCGGTTTCGCTTAAGGCCTTATCCTCCGGTTGAAATATTTAGCACTACACTGTACTGATGAGGGACAATGATCCCGAAACCAGTCTATAGTTTTTTTTTTTCGATTAAAAATGGAAGAGAACAATTTCTACTCACCAGCGGTGGGTTCCGGCATCATATACTGCTTCATGATCTCCTTTTCCGCCTCTGCGTCCATCTCGTTTTCCAGATTCTCCTTCTCCTTCTGCGACAGCGTCAAGTCTATCTCCGTTATCGTCCTCTTCGAACGTAACAAACTCAAACCCTGAAAAAAATCGAAAAGGCGCGAAATAACGAAAAGGGAAGTTTCGAGAGATGAAACCCACCTTCTTCCCCATTGGCGATTTGAACTTGGACTCGTCCCTCAGGTTGTTAACCAGGTAAGGGTCCTCTCCGCAAGGCCTCTTCCTGTCTATGCTGTCCAACAGCCACTGGATCGTGACTATGAAACAGGTGAAACCTTTCGACTTGATGATTTTCAACTCGTGCGACTCCGGATCGCCGACTATGACATGGGTGACTCGATCTGACATGTCGTCGCAACGTGTGGCACCGCTGGCGTTGATTATTTTGCATAATTTCTCCCTGTGATCGTCCTTGAATCCCACCAAGTAAATCTGGGGAGGATAAAGAACGATTGAGAAGAGTAACCTCAAAAATTGATTAAACCTCCATGCAAAAAACGAATAACACCAAAAAATTAGGAAACACGAGAAATGATCATCCAAAAAACTGAACAAACACAAAAAATGTATAACCTCAAAATATTAAGGAACTCAAGAAATGAATTTCCAAAAAAACAGAAAAATAAAAAAAAATGAATAACCTCAACATTTTACCTCAATAATGAACATCAAAAAATTTTATAACATCAAAAAAGAATTAAATACAACAATTGAATAAAAGACCTCAGAGATAGAATGATCTGTATAAAAACAGGAAAACCTCAAAAAGAATAACCTCCAAAAATTAAAAACCTTGGAGAAATTAATAACCTCAAAATATTAAGAAATTCAAGAAATGAATATCAAAAACACACAATAAATCCAAAAAATGAGTAACTTCGAAATTTCAACTCAAAAATGAACATCAAAAAACTTCATAACGTCAAAAAATAAATAAATACAACAATTAAATAAAAAACCTCAAAGATAGAATAACCTGTATAAAAACAGAAAAACCTCAAAAAGAATAACCTCCAAAAAATTAAAACCTTGGAGAAAATGATAACCTTAAAATACTGGATAACCAAAACAAGAAAGGAGCCTTAAAAATGAAAAACCTCCAAAAAAAAGAAAAACACTAAAGAAAACGGAGTAAACTCGAGAAACTAAACATTCAATACTGCAAGAACTGGATTAATCGATTTTGGAGATGAATAAAAAATTGTCCAATCTCTCGAAAATCTGTCATAACAACGTGTGGCACCAATGGCTTTCATTATTCTTTGGAACCCACCAAATGAATCAGTGGGGAACAAAAACAATTGATGAACGCACTGAATGGCCACAAAAAATGAATAAACTTCAAAAACTAAAAAACCCTAAGAAAAATTGAATAATCTCAAGAGATTGAAAAACCTCAAACAAAAATAATAATCTTTAAAAAGCAGTCGAACCTAATAAATGAATGACCTCGAAAAACTGAATAACCACAACAAAATATTGAAGAAATGAAGAATCTCAAAAAAATAAAACAAATTAAAAACATCATTTTCAATCAAAGACTGAATAACCTCGAAATACCAAATGAAAACAATAAAAAATGAATAACCTCAAAATAATGAATAACTTTTCAAAAACCTAAAAAAAATGGATACCCTCAAATAATTCAATACTGAATCGAAAATTTCCTAATTTCTCAAAAACCTGTCGTCAAATCGAATTATGGTTGAAGTAAAGCCAAGGGGAAACAAATTACAATTGAAGAAAGCCACAAAAAATGAATGAACCTCAAACAGAAAGAATAACTTTTAAAAAACAGTAGAATCAAAAAAATTCATAACCTCCAAAAAATTAATGACCTCAAAATAATTTCAAACATCGAAAAACTGAATAACCACAACAAAAAATTGAATAACTTCTAAAGAAATGAATAACCTGGAAGAAAAATGTATAAAAAAAATGAAACATCAATTTCCTCAAAATAATTTCAAACATCGAAAAACTGAATAACCACAACACAAAATTGAATACCTCCAAAAAAATGAATAACCTCAAAATAACTCTATAAAAAAATTAAAAACATCATTTTCAGTCAGAGAGAATAATCTCGAAATACCAAATGACCACAACGAGAAATGAATGACCTCAAATGAATGAATAACTTTTAAAAAACCTAAAAAAATAGATACCCGCAAAAAATGGATAACCTCAAAAATTTCAATATGAAAGAACTAGATGAATCGGTATTGTGGACGAATGGAAAATTGTCTTATCTCTCAAAAAGACCAAGTAAATCTTAAGGGGAACGAAATACAATTGAAGAACGCACTGAAGCAGCCACGAAAAAAAATGAAAAACCTCAAAAATTAATAATCTTTGAAAAACTGTGAAACCTCGAAAATTATAACCCTCGAAAACCTAAAAAAGCTACAAAATGAAAAACGTCGAAACACTGAATAACCATAACTAAATAATGAATAACCACGATAAAAAAATCAATAACCCAAAAAAAAATGGATAACATTGAAAAAAAATCAAGGAAAATATTAAAAACCCAAGAAAATTGATAATCTCAATAAATAAATTGTGAAACCTTGAAAATATTGAAACCCTCAAAAAAAATGAATGATCTTAAAAAAAACAAGAATAACATGTAAAATACCGGAAAAACTCAAAAAAAATTGATAACATCAAAAGTACTGAATGACCACAATAAAAAATGGATCACCTCAAAAAAAAACTAAATAACCTCAAAAAAATTCAAAACTGAAAGATCTAGATGAATTAAAAATTGTCTAATTCTCTCAGAAACCTGACTTTGAAACGAATTATCGTCCACCAAGTAAATCTGAGGGGGAACAAAATACAATTGAAGAAAAAAATTAAAATCTCAAAAAAAGAATAACGCCCAAAAAACGTCAGAACACTGAATAACCATAATTAAAAATGAATAAAAACGATAAAAAATGAAAAAACCCAAGAATAATATGAATAACCTTAAAAAAAATGAATAATCTGAAAATATTAAAAACCCCAACAAAATGGATGACCTGCATTAAATGTAAAACCTCAAAAAAAAAAATAAAAATTTTAAAAAAATATAATAATCTGAAAATATCAAAAACCCAAGCAAAACGGATGACCTGAATTAACTGTAAAAAAAATAAAAATCTGAAAAAAACAAAGAATAACATGTAAAAAACCGGAAAACCTCAAAAAATGAATAACGTCAAGACTGAATATCCCCATGATACTAAATCACCAACACAAAAAATGTATTACCTGAAAAAAAGTGAATAACCTCAACAAATTGAAAAAACTGAAAGAACCAATAAATCGATATTAGAGATAAATTGAAAATTGCATAATCTCTCAAATAACCATCGAGTGAATCTGAGGGAGAACAAAATATAATTGAAAAACGCACTGAACCGGCCACAGAAAAATGGAAAACCTCAAAAAAAGAAAAACTTGAAACACAATTAGAAAAGTAATGACCTTCAAAAAACCAGAATAACATGAATGACCTGAAAATATTGAAAACCCCAAAAAAAAATCAATTACCTCAAAAAAGTTAATAACTTTAAAAACTTAAAAAACAACATTAGATATAAATTGAAAATTGTCTAATCTCTCAAAAACTTACAGAAAATCCATCCAGAAACTGTCCACTCTTCTTGGCCTTCTTGATATCGATTTGTTCGATGAGATTATCGCATTCTGCGAAAACTAAAATGGAGTTAAAATCGGAGCTGTCACAAGTTGAGGCCATTTACCTTTTCGCTTCGCACCACTGGTAGGAGTCGAAGAGTGACTTGCCGAGTTATAGGTAGGGTTATGAACAACCGATTCCTCAACACTGGTCCTATCGCATTTCGACTGATCAATAGCGCTCATGGTCGAGAAGTCGGGATTGATGAAATCGGGCTTCTGGGGTGTGGAAGTGCCCTTTTGCACTACGTAATCTTCGTGGGGGACGCAGTACCCTTTTTGAATACTGTCATGAAGCCATTGTAACGTAACGCAGGTGACGTTTGATGTTTTCCTCGCTTGTTTATACTTCTCACTCATCGCACCTCTAAAAACACGATATGAATACAAAAACATAACCCAATATTTCCATTGTATCACTTACGCAGCACCGTCACAAATTAGAAAATCTGTTTTTTTCAGATTTAGCTTTGCCGTGAACTCTCCGCCATTTTCAGTGACCAGTCTCCGAACCTCTTCCCTCTCCTTCATACTAGAAATACCAGTAGTACATATGATTAGTTTGTGTAGAGGTGGACACTTGAATTTGTCGAATTGCTTGTCGTTACAGTGGATATTTGCTTCTTGGCTCGCCTCCCAAACGGCATCTATCCACGATGGGGTTAACACTTTTATGTTCATCTCTATGGCTCTCTGATTATTGAAAAAAAATCAGAAAAATCTCTGACGATAACACATTTTTATAATTAATTTCATTTCACCTACCATATATTTAGCGCTCTTCACACTGTCAGTTATTAAATGTGTAGTACTTTCCGATAAAGAATCATTATAATAACCACCCATTCTTTGGACCATTTCATCAATTTTTGATTTCATCGATTTCGGCAGATGTGATGAAGTTACTATGCAATCATACATAGCAACATTGTAGATAGGCCACTGAAAATTTGGTATCTTTTTTCCTTCCATTAGACACACCAAGATACACCATGGTCCTAAAATACTACTGCAAAAAATGTAAGAATACACTTTTTAAATGATCCAAGTAATAACAAAACACACCAAGAAGTACTTACGCACTCTTTGCTTCTTTGATACCCTCAAAATCTTGTCCTTCGAAGTTTTCAAATACAATGAAATCTGTTTTCTTCAATTCTTTTCTGGGAATATCTTGTTCTTTCACCCACAATGTGTTTACTTTGTTTTGTTTACATGCCTGAAACAAATGTATATTATAGAAATAGAAGCATAGGAGTGCCTCATAATATAATATACCTCAAAAGCTTGAAGCATTACTTCACTTGCTTGACTCTCATCGTCTAACTCTTTTGAGAGTACGAATATCACAGATACTGCTTCCATTCTCGTAAAACTTGTCACTTAAGACTGAAATGTAATTTGAATCCTTAAATATACATAAATATAGATTTGGAAGTGGGAGAAATTATAGTCGTTGAGCTATTCATTAATTCTGTTTTTTAGGATAAGACTCCAATGATAATGAAATTGTTCCAAAGCTCTTTTCCTTACATGAAAATGGGTACTACAAATACTCGTCACATTTCCGTTAATTGAATTCCCAAACAAGAGGAGTGTTGTCAATTTTAAACATGGTGAACAATTTGAATAGGAAAGCTTACCACTTAGACAGTTGATCAGATCAAATAGGAAAGTAAATCCTTCATTAGATTAAGCTTTTTTTCCTTCCATTCCTTTTCTTTTTGTGCCTCTCAATTTTCCCTCCTTAAACTACGATTCCAACACCTGTTTGAGATTCAAAAGCAAAGCAAAACCGTGAAATGCACAGAACAATTTTTGACAGGATGACAGAAACCACTGAAACCGAAAAGTGTGGAAATCACAGAGATATAGAAAACAATCTACAGATGAAAAATAATATCCTGATCTCAAAACGAAACTATTCTTTTGTCCTGGCCCCAACAAAGTCGATATTGAAATTCTATACAAGTAATTGAATTCGAATTTCGCGCGGCTTCAATTATAAAACAGAAAACTGTTATTAAACAGTTTTCAGCGCCATCTGATTGTCAAATGTGATTTCACTGGCCAAAATGTAGTCGGTTTTTAATACTAGCGATATGAGGGCGATTCCTATAATCTTTGTATCTCCACTTATATTAATCTGACACGCTCGAGTAAACCCCGAATTTCCCTCTTGGGCTCCCCATCTATTCTTATTAATGAATTGACGAGTTGGATTCCCAATTCCAACAGAAAAATTTGTTTCTCCAACAGTTAGAATACAGGTTCGAGTGACCTTATTGTTTTTTCTTTGCTTAGGTTAGATATTATTAACCGATATCTCTTCCCTATGTTGTAAATCCTACCATACCGTGGCTCATTTCCTTAAGAAGAGATAAATCACTTTGACGAGCTGGTCTCCTGTAGTTGTTAGGTTATACTTGTTCTCTTAAATTGAAAGTTTTGATGATGACTGGATAAAGGGATCACTAAGGTAAAAAAAACTGAGGAAAAAAAAACTCTCCTTTTTCCAATTAATTCCATCAACTTGAAAATATCATAATTACAATGAAAACAGTTCATAAAATGATTATTATTTATTATTATTATACAAGATTATATACAGGAATTTATTTATAAAAATGTACAATTATACAGGGTGTATGAATAGTTGCTGAAAAATTAGGGGATGACTCCTTGTCAAAAAATATGGTGAGCCTTTCATATGAAGTTTTATATTTTGAGCTTTCCCTGCTTAGTTACAGCCCCCTAAAGATGGCGCCAGAAGAGCAATTTTAATTTTTTTTTAAAAACCAAAAAACTGATGAGAGTAATATCAAATAGTTATTTGTGCAACCAGTTGGGAAAAGCATTATTTTTCGTAATTAGCGTAATTCTGCGCAAAAGAACAAAAAATACGAAAAATAGTGTTTCCCAACGTGTTTCACACAATACTTTTTCTAATTTTGAATAGGATGTTGCTATGAATTCAAATTAAAAATATCAAAAACGTCTTTAAAGCTTCTCTCGCAAATTCTTCTAAAATTAACTAGTGACGGAAATTATTCAATTTTTTAATCCGTTACTATGAAAGCAAGAATTGTTTCATCATCAGTTGCGAAATATTTTACTTTGAGTAACTGGTTTGCGAAAAGTAAAACGTTTCAAAACGTCAATGAGTTTTAAAAAGTGTCACTTTATATGTCAAAATTTAGAAAGTGTCACTTAAAATGTCAAAATTTAAAAAGTGTCACTTTATATCAAAATTATAAAAAAAAATTTCTTGATGTGTCCTATGATCGCAAGGGGTAGAAAAAGCCTTTCCTAAAGCTTGTTTCGCAACTTTTTTCCTTATCAATATTTTACAATAAAAAATGAATTTTGGATAACTTGTTCCATTCTTAATAGATAAGGTCTCATGTAATTTTCTGATCAAGTTCATGGTTTTGAGAAAAAAAAAATTTATCAACAGATAATACTGAGTCTTAGAGGCTGGAATCATTTTGACAAGTAATCACCGCCTACATTTTTTCGCAACTATTTCTATACATAAATTTATTTACAAAATGTACAATATTCTAACCAACCAACTAACCAATTTTACAATCCCTGAATTCGGTGCTAGTGCTTGGCTTTTTTTCCAATGTATCAGATCACTGATCCATTTTGCGTCTTATCCCGATCTAACATCTTGCGAGACTTTTCATAAATTTTCAATTTTCCTTTCAATTCCTTCAAAACATTTCTCAAATTCACAACCCTCTTCCTGGCCCTATATGACTCCTGTCTTATTCTTACAATGCACCTATCTCTACTTGCTATCTTTTTTTTACACCTGGCTATTATTTCATCTTTCTCCTCAATAGCTTTGTCCTTTTCAGCCAGAAGATTCCTATATATCGTTATGTTTGTTTCCTCCACTTCCATAGGTATTACTTCTTCTACCGTGTCTCCTGTTGAGGTCGATGGAATCATCTCACTTACCACGGAATTATCCACTGGCCATGGCTCAACAGCTGAAGCTTCCCTTTCATGAGGAGCAGCTTTGAGAACCTGAAATTTTTGAATTGCCAAATTAATTAACTATAATCAAAAGCGTAGATTGTTCTCGAGGAATTTTTCAAAATAATAGATTATGAATCTTACGTTTTTTGAAGGAAATTCTGAAAAAATGAAAGGTACAGCTTGTTCCCTTACTCTCACACATGAAAGAGAGGTTCTATCCAAATCCTCTTCCTTGAAGTGAATGGAGCAAATCCTAGCATGAGGTGACGGTTGCCAGTTTTCTCTTTTGATAGCTTGAATCCACAGGGCTCTCCTTTTAGGGTTCAGAGGAAATCTATGGAATCAAAAAAGTAGAGAAAAAGGTATTGGTTTATTTTGGATATTTGGGTAGAAACTTGCTTGTGGAATGTAATACCAGCTTTTTTGAGATTTGCTCTGGATGCATTAGTACACCCATATACAGAACAAGAAACCATTTTATTCAATGCTATATATTTTTATTTTACCAGTACACAAAATGAACAACTAACTAGTAAATTACATGAAATGAAGAGAAATGAATCAAAAATAACTGAATCTAACCATAGATCTAATAATATCATAGACCTAATATTTTATTAGGTCTATGAATAATATTGGTCTATGAATCCAACGGTCTAACCATAGAAATTATAAACATAAAAAAATAATCTTCTTCTTCTTCAATCAATCAGAGATATATCTATGGAGAGTAGAGGAAGGACAGAGATATATCTCTGGAGAAGGAGAACTATCAGAGATATATCTCTATCTCTGAGAACGATCGTCGTACTACAAATGTGCCTCCAACATTGAACTCTATGGTTCAATGGTCTCCAAAAACGGTGAACGTAGGGTACGAAGCGCTGCGATCGCTACGTTTATCGATAAGCGTCAATTTGAAACATTGAACTAAAGAAACTAAAGAACTTTCTTTAGTTCAATGATTTGAAATGAACAACCTTCATTTTATTTAAGGTTATGTGTCATCGTAGTTTTTTCTGATGATTTTTCAAATACCTTTCTGAGGAGTAGAACCAGAGATCTATATCTCTGAGTAGAACATATCAAGACAACAAAAGGTAGTAATCTCAAATTTATCACTTATTGGAGTAGATTCTGTTTCCAATACCCAGCTGAGAACCGTTATGAACCACATATTATGTTATGGCAACGAAATTCTTCAATTCCACTTCTGACGGATGATTCACTAACGGATTTAGTTTTCAATAAATAATAGATAAATAAAAAAATCAATAAAAGTAACATGTTTATAATCATTTATTTATAAAGTATTCATTTAATTCAAGTATACAGTCAAACTCTCGAAATAGAATCTCAAAATATCAATTTCACAATAAAATTAGAACCAAGGTAAAAGGTAGAATTGTTCAGAAAGTCTGGCAAAGAGGCTTCCTCTGCTGACTGCTCTCGTAATGTCTTACCGTAGATATCTACGTGTCATACTTATCAGAATGCAGTTTACAATACGTTACATCGTACTTAGATCAAAATATGTATTTTATCACAAAACTTGTGATTCTTAATTCTCGAATGAACAATGCTTCAGGCTGTTTTTTCTATTTATAGCAAACTCACATAAATGACCCTTGTTTTTTTACGTTTACTTTACTCTTAAGTGAACCGATTTGATGTGTGCATTGAGGTTACTTTTCTGACTTCCAGCATAGTCACATGACTGACACTTGTATTTTTTGATATTTAAATGAACAGAGTTTATATGTTTTTCAAGGACACTTTTTACAGAAGCAATATAGTCACATAAGTGACATTTGTGTTTCTTGACTTTTAAGTGAACCGATTTGATGTGCGCCTTAAGGTTACTTTTCAAACTAGCAGTATATTCACATAAATGACATTTGTGTTCCTTGACTTTTAAGTGAACCGCTTTGATGTGTGCATCAAGGTTACCTTTCAAACTAGCAGAATATTCACATAAGTGACAATTGTGTTTCCTGACTTTCAAATGCACCAACTCGATATGTCTATCAAGTTTAGATTTTACATCAGCAGCGAATTCACATAAGTGACATTTATGTTCCTTGATATTTAAATGAACCGACTTTATATGTCCATCGAGCCTACATTTAAGATAAGCCGCATATTCACATAAGTGACATTTGTGTTTCTTGACGTTTAAGTGAACCGATTCGATATGTACATCAAGGTTACCTTTCCAACGAGAAGTATATTCGCATAAGTGACATTTGTGTTTCTTGACTTTTAAGTGAACTGGTTTAATGTATGCATCAAGGTTAGTCAAATGAACCGACTTGATATGTCTATTGAGGTTGAATTTTACATTAGCAGCATATTCACATAAGTGACATTTGTGTTTCCTGATATTTAAATGAACCGACTCAACATGTCTATCAAGTTGTTTTTTCTGACTTCCGGCATATTCACATGACTGACACTTGTATTTCTTGACATTTAAATGAACCGACTTAATATGTCTATCTAGTTGTATTTTCTGACTTCCAGCATATTCACATGACTGACACTTGTATTTTTTTACATTTAAATGAACACAATTTATATGTTTTTCAAGGAGACTTTTTACAGAAGCAATAAAGTCACATAAGTGACATTTGTGTTTCTTGACTTTTAAGTGAACCGATTTGATGTGCGCCTTAAGGTTACTTTTCAAACTAGCAGTATATTCACATAAATGACATTTGTGTTCCTTGACTTTTAAGTGAACCGCTTTGATGTGTGCATCAAGGTTACCTTTCAAACTAGCAGAATATTCACATAAGTGACAATTGTGTTTCCTGACTTTCAAATGCACCAACTCGATATGTCTATCAAGTTTAGATTTTACATCAGCAGCGTATTCACATAAGTGACATTTATGTTCCTTGATATTTAAATGAACCGACTTTATATGTCCATCGAGCCTACATTTAAGATAAGCCGCATATTCACATAAGTGACATTTGTGTTTCTTGACGTTTAAGTGAACCGATTCGATATGTACATCAAGGTTACCTTTCCAACGAGAAGTATATTCGCATAAGTGACATTTGTGTTTCTTGACTTTTAAGTGAACTGGTTTAATGTATGCATCAAGGTTAGTCAAATGAACCGACTTGATATGTCTATTGAGGTTGAATTTTACATTAGCAGCATATTCACATAAGTGACATTTGTGTTTCCTGATATTTAAATGAACCGACTCAACATGTCTATCAAGTTGTTTTTTCTGACTTCCGGCATATTCACATGACTGACACTTGTATTTCTTGACATTTAAATGAACCGACTTAATATGTCTATCTAGTTGTATTTTCTGACTTCCAGCATATTCACATGACTGACACTTGTATTTTTTTACATTTAAATGAACACAATTTATATGTTTTTCAAGGAGACTTTTTACAGAAGCAATATAGTCACATAAGTGACATTTGTGTTTCTTGACTTTAAAGTGAACCGCTTTGATGTGCGCCATAAGGTTACTTTTCAAACTAGCAGTATATTCACATAAATGACATTTGTGTTCCTTGACTTTTAAGTGAACCGCTTTGATGTGTGCATCAAGGTTACCTTTCAAACTAGCAGAATATTCACATAAGTGACAATTGTGTTTCCTGACTTTCAAATGAACCAACTCGATATGTCTATCAAGTTTAGATTTAATATCAGCAGCGTATTCACATAAGTGACATTTATGTTCCTTGATATTTAAATGAACCGACTTTATATGTCCATCGAGGCTACATTTAAGATTAGCCGCATATTCACATAGGTGGCATTTGTGTTCCTTGATATTCAAATGAACCGACTTTATATGTCTATCGAGAGGACTCTTTCCACTAGTAGCATAGTCACATAAGTGGCACTTGTGTTTCTTAATATTAAAATGAACAGAGTCGACATGCCTCTCAAGAACACTTTTTTCACTCGCACTATACTCACATAGGTGACACTCGAATTCCGCGATTTCTAAATGAACGGAATTTACATGTCTCTCGAGATTAGCTTTTCTGTTGGCGGTATATTCACACAAGTGGCACTTATGATTCTTAATGTTTGAATGAACATTATTAACATGGATGTTTAGGTTTCCTTTTCTACTTGAAACATACTCGCATAGATGACACTTGTGTTGTTTAACTTTCAGGTTAGGTTCTTTAACTTCCGGATGTTTCGATTCTACATAAATTCCAAAGTTATCCATCTGACTTTCTTTACATTCATTTTGCTCCAGGTGGACCGGTTCAGAGTTATTCCTTGGTGGATCCAAATCTGGAGGAATTTCTTCAGTGAAAGAGGTAGATGATAAATGATTTGAATCGACTTCTGCAACTAAGCTGCTAAAGTTAGTCAATTCATTCTTGATAGAATATTCTTTTCTTTCATGAACTCCTTCTTCATCTATGAATTGTTCAAGGATGTCAATATCTAATTTTTCTTCTAATTTTACACTGAAAGAAATCCGATTTCTCGAGTCAATTTAACTAAGTAAAAAAAAAATCAAAAAATAATGAAAGGTATGCTGGATGTATAAACTTAACTAAACTAAGAATTAAAAAAGATGCCATTGATAAAATTTGAATCGAAACATTCAAAACTTCTGGCCATTTGAAATCTTACAAAATTTCATGGCCCTCAAATTAATATTTCAACCACCCTTACCTTCTTGCTAACACATTTGAAATACAGATGGCGCTCGCATCATTTAATCGCTTCGTTTCCACTGTATAATCCTTGCCAGAGAGGTATATGGCCGGAGATACTTTTTTGAAGAGTTATATAACTTCAAAAACCAAATCAAATATACTGAATGACCTAATGAGCCATGGACATATTGAAAGAAAGTGGAAGAATACTCTATGATTTCGTTCGTTCGTAGGAAAAGGGAAAGCTTTTTTTTTCTCCGTGCTTTTTTTCTCTGAAATATTTCGTTGCATAAACCTTGTACTGGCAATAACGAACAAAACAACAACAAAATTATCAAATTTGGTGCAGACGTTCGTACGTGTGTTACCCCATTTCACCCCAATTTAATTCAGGTTGGTATTGTGAATAAACAATGACCTATAGAGCTATTATATGTGAATCTAAACACACACCGAATATACGAGGATATATTGAAATATTCTTAGCCTACTATAGAACCAAACAATATTTCAATGTCAAAATATTTTATTACTCAACATATTCTCCTCTTAATTGAATACATGTCTTACAGCGAACCTACAACGTCTCTAGACCTTCAAAAAAAATGTTTCTTCTTGCTCTGCAAACCAGACCTCCACAGCTTTTATTACCTCCTCGTTGGAAGAAACTTTTTCTTCACTTGAGGAAAGAGATGATAGTCGGATGGAGCCAAATCTGGTAAATAAGGGGGGTGTTCTAGTAATTCAAACCCTAAATCACGAATTTTTTGTATGGCAACATGAGATTTGTGTGAAGGGGCGTTGTCCTGCAAAAACAAAACACCTTTGGATAGCTTTCCGCGTCTTTTCTCTTTAAGAGTAGTAGAGAGGTCAGTAATGTCGAATAGTAATCTCCGGTTATTGTTCTACCCTTATGAAAAAAATCAATCATGATCACTCCATGGCAATCCCGAAAAATTGAAGCAAGGACTTTTCCAGCAGATTTTTGGACACGAAACTTCTTAGGTCTTGGAGAACCAGAGTGTCGCCATTCCAGCGATTGTTGCTCTGTTATGGGATCGTAGAAATGTACCCAAGTCTCAACCATAGTCACGGTTTAAGAAGTCTACATCGTTTTCAAATCGAGCACAGATCGAACGCGATGCTTCTACCCTTGCACGCTTTTGGTCAACATTCAAACATTTGGGGATCCATTTTGCAGCAATTTTTCTCATGTCCAATTTGACGTGATCTATATATGATGAACGCGTTCGTATGAAATATTCAGTGCTTCAGATATCCATTTTAGCCCAATTCGACGGTCTGATAAAATCATGTCATGAACTTCATCGATATTTTCAGGGACTGACACAGAAACTCGCCTTCCCGATCGGTCATCATCTTCAAAGGAAAATTATCCTCTTCTGAAGCTTGCAGTCCAATTTTTCACGGTCGCATACGAAGGACATTGGTCACCAATGGTATTAAGCATATCTTCGTAAATCTGCTTACCTCTCAACCCTTTTAAATACGGGTAGTTGATGATGGCTCGATACTCCAATTTTTCGATTTTCACATTTTTGGTGGACATCTTCTTTCTTTTAATTTATTGCGTAACTCTGGTTTACTCTTTTTACCTCAAACTTCACACTGACACTTCTAATGAGTTATTGTTCGTTGCTATGGTAACGCA
This sequence comes from Coccinella septempunctata, assembly GCF_907165205.1. Lineage (NCBI taxonomy): Eukaryota > Metazoa > Arthropoda > Insecta > Coleoptera > Coccinellidae > Coccinella > Coccinella septempunctata. The sequence goes on along the minus strand of NC_058190.1, from coordinate 1,463,434 downwards.
ATATTTTTTTTTTAGCATGGAACTGGTCTAAGCTAACTAGATATCAATACATCCTCGTAATTTCAATGTTTACTGAAATCGATTTAAAATATAATTGTTTCAATTTTTAATGCTGATCAATATGTTTAATTCATTTCTCAAGCAACTCTGTTAACCGCTCAATTACATATGACTTATTACTGTTGTCGAGTTTCAGATGAACTAATTCTCATGTTCTCCAGGGTAGACCTTGGACTTAGTATTTTTCAGAACACGATGTAAACTTCTCAAATATGTTTCAACAGTCAGTGGTAAACCATGATACTTGTTGACAGTCTCTCGTTCTGGTTCAGCCCTCTGCACTTCTCGAAACCAACGATTAGTGGTTTCCCTCATTAGTACTCTCTATTTGTACCTCTCATAATTTATCAATTGTATCTTCTATTTTTCTGATGGACGTTCTAATCGTGCTTACTTGTAAGCAGTCCGTCTCTATAAATGTTGTATTCATTAATGAATTTTTGCACTCTCCAAGACCAACGTTGATCTTCTTCTAATAATTATAACATTCTTGCTCTTCTCATATTAATTATAATATTCTTCCTCTTATTTAACTTTTAATATACTTGCTCTGCTCATATTTAAATTATAATTATTGCTCGACTCATATTTAATATATTGACCTCTCTCTCATTGATGACCAGACTTAGACAATTTAGTTTCACCTCTTGGCCTATTTTACTATTACAACTCAGCCTTCTCATTAAAATTCATTGTTCTAACCTTCTGTTGTTCTGATGGAATAAAGAGTCTTTCAAAATCATATTTCATTTATTGCTCTGCCACAGTAAGCGTTGTGTTAATTTTGAATTTATTGAAATTTCTCAAATCTCTAAATCTGACCTCAAGGGACTCATTCGAACTACTCTGAGTAATGTCTCTCTGAGTCTATAGATGTTGTTACTATTTGATATACAATAAATGTTTTTACAATACCATCTCCAACTCCAACAATTCCAGTTCTGTGATTGAAACTGCAGAAATTATTAAAGATTTTTTGTGACCAGATATTAAGGTGGGTCTGGGCTTTCGCTTATTTGTGTTCTGTGCTTTCAAGGCCTACTGAGATGTCAAACATAATGGACTACATACACTGCGCCAAAAAATTAACGCACATTATGGAAATCTCAAATTTATTCTACAACTGAAGGTGTTCTCAATGATAATTATTTTTATCAGAATTATGCATGCATATGTTATCCACTTTCAACGGTTTTCTTCAATACAAATGTTTTTTCCCAGCAGGAATAGAAAAAGATGATATTATCAGATTTTGAATGTATTGGCTCCATTCTAAAATCATTTGTTCTCGATCAATTCTAGTGATCAATAGTTTTTCTTTCGTTTGATTTTCTACACTCGATCGCTATGCAACGCGAAACACGCAATTTGACCCAAGAGAAATGTGCTCAAGCGGTAGTTTTGCGAGAAGAAGGGTGGACATACACAAGAATTGCAGAAAGGTTTGGAGTTTCCCATACAAGTGTGTCCAGAATGTTGCAGCGATTCAGGGAGACAGGTATGAATGTCCGAAGACCAGGACAGGGTAGACCACGGGTAACAACTGCCATTTAAGAACGTTACTTGAGAGTTTCTTCGTTGAGACAACGGTTTGCAACCGGTCGCCTCCTTCAAATTCAGCTTGAGCAAACTCATGAGGTGCAAATTATCACTCAGACAACAAGAAATCGCCTCGGAGAATATGATTTAAGGCCTCGTGTCGCGGCAAGAGGCCCAGCTCTTACCCCAGCCCATCGAAGAGGCCGATTGGGAAAGAGTTCTCTTCACAGATGAGTCTAGATTCTGCCTCTACCATTGTGATCGACGTTCCCTTGTATACAGACGTCCACATGAAAGATATGCTCAGTGCAATTTCCTGAATACTACTGGTTTCGGGGGAGGATCGATTATGGTATGGGGTGGAATATCTTCGACTGCTCGCACAGACCTAGTGGTCGTTGATAATGAAGCTACGAATGCTGATAAGTATATAAGGAACATTCTTGAAGAGCATGTAGTGCCATTTGCCCCATACATTGGTGAAAATTTCATTTTTATTACGATAATGCCAGATCCCATCGTGCGCGCATCGTTCAGGAGTACTTTGAAGAGGTTGAATGGAATGGCCAGCAAGAAGTCCAGATCTCAATCCGATTGAGCAGGTTCGGGACGTCAATAGAAGGCTGAGAAGTTCAGAAAATCATCCAGCTACTCTTAATGACTTAGGAATCCAACTCGGAGAAATCTGGGAAGGATTAGATCAGAACATTTTAAGATCACTGATTTTGAGTATGAACCGTCGTTGCCGAGCTGTAATTAACGCAAGGGGTGGAAATACCAAGTATTAAATCACTTATCAGCATTTCAGTATTTTGAAAATTGTTTTTTTTTCTTCCTTCACATAAGATTCGGTGAAATCCTGAATTTTTCTTCCATTTAATGTGTCTTGTTTCGTTCAAAACCTTCCCGAGAGAACATAAAAAATAAGTTATAAAGTCAATGTAGAGTTAACTTTCATTAAAATTGATATTTTCAGAATGTGCGTTAATTTTTTTGCGCAGTGTATATTTTCGCGAACCGTGTCGTTTATTCATTTCACTGATCTCTAAAAGTGATATATTCATGAGAAAAATTGTAAGTTCACTGTTCAAGCCTGAAAGAACCTATCCTATTAATATTCAAAATCATTCCGTTCTATTTTCATCCAAAATTGACTAATTATTCAATAATAAACTATGGTCCTTACAAGAATGATTGACATCTCGGGTGGCTATGGAAAAAAGGAATTTAAGTTGGTAATATCACCTTCTAAAGGGGTTTAGAAGGCCGTGGTAATATCCCATAAAATAAGATTTTGTGTTGCGGGATTTAGGTTGGTATTGAGAATGAACAGTGATCTATGGACCTATTATAGTGAATCTGTGCACTGACTGGAGATAATTGGAATTTTATACAGCTCTTTACATTCCTAATTTAATCAAACAAATAGGAAACATATTTTTAATGCATCAACTTTAGAAGAATGGGAACTCTTAGGTGTCTATACATTTTTCCAAGAGCATTATGAACAAAGTCTCAAGTGATAAAATTGTTATTGAATATTTTAATAAGCTTCCACAAGTTCATATCATAGCTTTAGTAAATGTGAAACTGAAATTGAAGAACCACAAATTAGGTCTTGTCCCTTGGCAATTTATATGATAGATTTACCAGTTGACTATAAACTTGCAAGAATTATCTCTGATACATACCTATCGACTTCTTATGAAATGTGTAAAAAATTAGGAATAAAATCGATCACTGTTCCTAGGTTTCTATAGTCTTAGGCTATTTTTCTGTTAAATGTATTTTACAGGAAAAAATAACATAATTTAGTGGAGTTAACAAATCCAGCATAACACAATATATAAATATAAATACTCACTCATCATACGCAATATCAGCTTCTTTAATAACAATACAACGTTCACCCATATCCATTATTGAGAGGTCTGGTTCTGGATTCAAAATTTAAATTTCTCAAGCTCACCTTGAACACCAAATATTGGAACTGCGAAGTGAATCAACTGTGAGCTGATATTAAGGTTGTGGTGAGCTGTTAGGCCCCTTAAACTTCCTGATCTTCGATCTTGTCAGTTATATCATGATACTAATGATAATACTTGATAAATAATCTGTTAAATATCTGTAAACAACCTCTTTGGCATCTGCAATTTGTTCAATGACCATGGACTTATAAACTATTAACAAAGAGGAACAAGAGATTTCACTCTACTACTACTACTGACGCTGCGTGTTACTGTGACCTTGAGCAGAAATGGGCGGAGTCCCTTACGTCAAATTCGAAATTTTCAAACATAACCTAGCAGACGGAACAGATTATTATTTTCTGAATTTTAAATTATCACGAAATATCCTCTAGAAACATTGATATTGTCAATATGATTGTCTGTTGAATTATGAAGAAAACGATTGAAACTCTTACGAATCGAAGCCATTCCAACCTTCTAACCTCACAAAAATTGTGGACGACAAAAAACGCGTCATTACAAGTGAAATTTCTCACTCGAAGAATTTAATGCTAATTCAATGTACGTGTATTACCTAAAAGTACAATAATATTCCTAATTATATGATTTATATGTTTTATTTACGTACACAACACCTGTTAATCCTCCACAATTGTATTTTGATATCTATCTGACAGCGGGTTGGAGTGGCCTATTTATCGATATTATTCATAAATGGATGACTTATTCTTTATTCTAATGAAAAAATTGGATTACGAAAACACTTTTAACCAAGGATTATTTGCTTTCAATTTGACAATCAAAACACGAGACCAGCTGATTCTGTTCGACTGAATCTTCAATCTGATTGGCCATTCGAAATTCCTGTAATCTGATTGGCTCCCTCGCAACTAGAAGAGAAGTGGGAAATTGGTTCGAGGCAAAGCATTGCGAAGGTCGCCCCACGTAGACTCGGGAACTAAATTTGAGGAGTGAAATCTCTTGTTCCTCTTTGCCAGAGACAACCTTTGTCTCTGCTCTTTGCTATTAACAAAGAGTAACAACAAGAGGTTTCACTTCGCCGATTTACAAGGGAAGATCGAATGCATGGAATTTCAACCTTGAAGTGGGGAGATGCTACGCGCCAGCAATAGTGCGCTCAGATTCACTACAGTCAAACGAGAATCTGGGCGACCAATCAGATTGGGACTTGCGAACAGAACGAACATCTGCTTTCGTTTTCGTCCCTCCACTAAACCAAGGAACATTCAAGGGCATTGAAACGCAACCGGCCAAAATGATAGAGTGAATACTCTTGTTGATACTCTTTGCTATTAACTTTTAAACTATTATAAACTAACTTATATTATTTGTGTTCTGTGCATAGATCATAGACCTAACATTGAACTAAAGAATTTAATTGAACTAAAGACTTTAGTTCAATGAGACCTAATAAGATCATAGACCTAATAATAATATTTTATTAAGTCTATGGCATAGATATACTAACCTAATATTAGTTCTATGCTTTTGTCAAAACACATTAAACTCTATGGGTTCCCATAGAGTTCAATGTCAAAACATGAAAAGATGAAAATAACCTTCATCTGCCTTCATATTTGACATCTATGTCAAATTTAGTAGCAAAGATTCTTTGTTTAGTAGGAGGAATTTCAAAAATTCCGAAGTTGAGACTGGTACCAATCGATTTTTCATGAAAAACTGCACATATAAAAAAAAATTAACGTCAAAATCGGTCACTGTCCGTAAAGTAAATTCCAGCTTGGTTTCAAGTTACTTTGAACGGTGGATCTTTTTCAAATATGAAGATGACGAAAACGTGTTTTGTGCCAAAGTGCCTGAATTCCTCAAAGAGTGCCCCCAACAAATGTTTTATATTTGTTCCAAGGAATCCTACCAAAAGAAAAGCCTGGTTTGACGCAGTAGGAGCTACAGTTGTGAAAGCTGTTAGATACTGTTGTGAAGATCATTTCAATGTATGTAATATTATTTGTGTTGAGAGAACATAATATTGATAGTTTTATTTCAGTTGAAGGAGGATTCCATAGATTTTTCTCTTTATAAAAGAACCAAAATGACTCCACGGATTAGAAAGGGCATTGTACCGTATTTATTTATAACGAAACCAAATAGAAATATATTTTCATCTCAACTTGATGACTCGGAAGAAAACACAGAAATGTCTTCTGTGGGTGCAAGTCAAGAAAAATATCCCGATAAACACATACAGTACGATCATACTGCCAGTCGTGAAGATGAAAAGAAATGTCATGTTGAATTAGGAAATGTGAACATTTGTGAACAATTTATAGACGAAGAAGGAGTTCATGGTAGAGAAGAATATATAATTAAAAATGAGGAAAGTACATCTAACTCTTCGTATATTGAAATGGATGTAAATCAATCACCTGCCACTTTTGAAGAAGAAATGCCTCTAGTATTAGATCCAACGAGCATTAAATCTGAACCTGTTGACTGGGAGCAAGAAAAATATCTTGATCATACTGCCAATTTTGAAGATGACAAGAAATGGCATGTTGAATTAGGAAATGTGGACATCTGTGAACAATTTAAAGACGAAATAGTAGTTCAAGATACAGAAGAATATAAAATTAAGAAGGAAGAAAGTATGTCAAATTCTTCAGTTATTGAAGTGGATGCCAATCACTCACCTGCCACTTTTAAAGAAGAAATGCCTCCAGTATTAGATCCAACGAGTATTAAGTCTGAACCCTTTGACTGTGAGCAGTGTGAATTTCCTAAATGTCACTTGGCTGGTGTAAGTGAAGACGGAAATCTTGATAAACCCATACAGTATGACCATACTAATCATACCTACTCACTTAAGGATGACGAGAAATGTCATGTTAAATCAGAACTTGTAGACATTTTTGAACAATTTAGAGACAAGGAAGTTAACAATAGAGGAGATTATACAATTAAGAATGAAGAAACTAACCCAAATTTCCTAGTTATAGAAGACAATTCAAATCAATCACCTGCCTCTTTTAACGAAGAAATGCCCCCAGTATTAGCAACAGGCATAAAATCTGATATGTTTAACTTAGGAGTTGTGGACACTTGTGAACAATTTATAGATGAAGAAGGTGTTCACGATAGAGAAGAATATATAATTGAAAATGAAAAAATTAACCCAAACTCCCTAATTAGAGAAGGTGATGCAAATCAATCACCTGCCTTTTTTACCAAAGAAACGCCTCAAATATTTGATCTAGAGAATGATGAAGCAATTCCTGTGACTATCAACAATCAAGAGTGTTATATGTGTGATTTTGAGACCAAAGATGAAAAAGACCTTGCGTTACATATCAAATCTGTTCATTCGAGTATTAAGTGTCATTTATGTGAGTATGTTACTAGCAGAAAAAGGGACTTTCTAATGCATGTCGAGCGTGTTCATCTGGATAGGAAGAAACAAGAATGTAACATTTCTGGATGTGCTGCACATTTGGAAACAACCCTTGATCTCCACATGAAATCTGTCCATTTGAAAACTAAGGAATACAAGTGTCACTTATGTGAATATGCTGGGAGTGCTAAGCGTGACCTTGAAAGACATATAAAATCGGTTCATTTGAAAATTAAGGAACACAGGTGTAACCTATGTGAATATATTACAAGTAGGAAGGAGAATCTTCGAAGGCATTTTGACACTGTTCATTTGGATATTAAAAAACACAAATGTCACTTATGCGACTATGCGGCCACTGATAAAAGTATTATCCAGCGACATGTAGAATCTGTTCATTTGAATATTAACAAATGCCACTTATGTGAATTTGCTACGAGTGCAAAACAGACACTTGATAGTCACGTGAAATCTGTTCATTTGAAAATTAAGGAACACAGGTGTCATCTCTGCGAATATGCTGCAAGTAGAAGAGGTGTCCTCAAAAAACATTTTGACTCTATTCATTTGAACATCAAGAGATCTTAATGTCACTCATGTGAATATGCTACAGGATCGAAAGCTGATCTTAAGAAACATCTGAAAATCATTCATTGGAAAACTGGTAACACAGGTGGGAGCATTTTACAAGCATAAACATATACTTAAATAGTTGTGGAAAATTTGTTCATTCGAATAGTAATTAACAATTATTGTCAGTTATGTAACTATACTGTAAATATATGAGGATATTTTTAAGCATTGATATTTTCATTTTTCCCCTCTGCATTCCTTCTTGAAAAGAATCACTGAACTAAAAATTCGATTTCCTTCATGTAAATGGTGTTCAATTTCAACCACTGTATCCTTGAAAGGAAGCATTTCCGGACAGAAGTTCATATAGACTTCTTTTCTTAAAAATTGTCTCAGGAATATGTCGCTTGTATTTTAATGTACTTATGTTACTTCCCTATATATACTCGCAACATACATGTATATTCGGATTTTGTATAACCCATTCTGTAACCAAAATACTAGAGAATATTTCGAAAAAAATTGAGCTTCAGAGACTTTTAGTTGGATTTGCTTTCTCCCAACATATAAACATTGAAAGACTTACATCAAATTCGTATTGTTTATTTTTGGGTACTTCTTTTATACATTCTGTAATGAATCCGAATTTTCTGAGAAAATTGGAATTCCTTTCAGTGCATTCCTTTCATTTCACTTTTCCGCCTTTAAAAATATTTAATTCTCAACTCTTCAATGCATTTATTCCGATAAGCAGAGTAAATGTGAAAAAACCGTTTATCTGTGTTTAACGTTGTTTTTCTTCCATGCCGTTGAAGATTTTGACGTTTTTCTGATGTTAATATGCGATAAACCGGAGCTGACGATGTTTTTACTCTTGTCGATTTGCCTATAAAAGCAGAAGCAGAAACGACGGGTCTGTTCTCTCTTTTCTCTTCGATTCTTTATAGTGAATAACCTTTGATTACCTGTGTTTGCGACGAGCCGTTCAACAAATTTTTAGTTCGAGACGTTTTATTAGAGTAAGTTTTGTTTTACGAGGTTTAGTGCTTTTGAAATTAATTTTTATTTTCGTTTTCCGCGAGTGCTTTGAAGTAAAGAAGGTAGGTCCCCTATACCGTTCAGTTTCTTTATTAGACCTACACCGGTTACTTCTTTGACACTGCTGTACTGTATCGCTTTCTGTTATATTTTATCGTACTTAACCCTGTTTCGCGAGTCTGACCCTTCGCTATCAGTCATGGTGCGTAAGCCCTTGGGGTACTGAAGAGGAAGTTCCGTCAACCCCCCCCCCCCCTGTTCGCGCTCCCGCGTCATAAGTGTTGAAATAGATATCTCTTCTTTTCTATCAGTCATGGTGCGTAAGCCCTTTGGGTAGAGAATAAGAGATACCGCTCGTCGTCAGTGAAATCCCGTAGTTGCGCTCAAAATAGACCATTTCTTCGCTATCAGTCATGAAGCGTAAGCCTTTGGGGTAGTGAATAAAAGTCTCGAGTAGATCCGCCCTGGTTGTGTTTCTTTTATTTTTGCAGAAATATAATTAATTACATCTCGATACCGTATAGCAAGTCATTTCACTTCGCGAGGTCATCCTTAGTATCCATTTCGTCAGTTCTGGTTGGCGCATTTTTTTTTAACAATCGTTGATTTTTCACTGTACCGGGTACCCGGTATAATCTTTACAAAGTGCTCGTGACCGGATCGAATTTCCCGAATGTATGTTTGCTGATCGATTCGCTCATATTTGATACCTACACATATTTCCGTTGTTCATATAATCAGTTTCCGAAGGTGTGAATAAACTGGTACATAATTTGATTTTGACTACTTCGTTATCGCTACCACCCTAGATAACAGCGAACTCTGTCTCCGACTAGCAGCTACTCTGGTAGGTTTGCTATTCTTCCTAGTGGAAAGAATAGCTGGCGCTCGAGATAAGTTTCTCCGAGGAAACCACGTTACAATTCCAAGGTTTCATAATATTTTCAACTATGGCTATAGAGTTTCATAAGTGAGGGAACAAAGGAGCAACTAGAGATCGTTTGCAACAGCCGAGAATTCTCTGGAGAATTCATGCACCGTGAATTATCTGCAGTTACATACGTATTTTCGGTATAATTTACTATTCAGTTGCATATAAAATAATCTCTGGCGTTTTCTAGCCACAATTTTATAGAGAATTCTCGGCTGTTTCAAACGGGCTTTAAATGAAAAGACGAAAAGTTATAATTAACTGTCCCCCAAAAATGGGCAGAAGACCTAGAACATAGTGTTGTTACAAAGTACAAATACTAAAAATAAATTTTCACCTAAAACTGCCATACTTATAAAGAAATGGCAAAAAAATTAGTTAGATAAGTGACTCAACACATTGAAAAAAATTGATGAAAAAAATCGGATATTTATGAAATAGTCTCTTGGACTTCCACAACTTTTGTGAAGTTGTGTGATTTTTTGCACTACTTACTTTTGAGGAATTAACATAGTTATATGATTTTTTTCAAAGAAGAAAAACTTTCAGAATGGATTTACAGAATACTATATCATTTTAAAGTTCAAAAATAGATTTAGATGTGTTGAAATATACTGGATACTCCATATGAAAAATAATAGTTTTTTGTAGAAACTACAACATTGCAAAGCTGAGAATATTTTAAATCCATAGGACAGGTAAGACTATCAAACAATCAAAATTTTCAGAATAATTATTGTAAGTTGTGTTTTTTTTAAAGGTCTAAAAGGCAATCCAACCATCCAATTAGTACTCATCAAAGATATTGTGTAATATCTTTGGTACTTATATTAGTGTTCTGTGCTGCGCACCTTGTGGTACCCACAGAACACTAATATACATGGTGGTACTAGAGATATCTCTATATCTCTGGGTAGTATATTAGTGTTCTGTGGTGGTACCACAGCCCTCTTAATACATGTATTTAAGAGGGTTGTGGTGGTACCCATAGAGAAAGGGACAGGGACTTTCCCTTTCACTATGGAAAGGGGTGTCCATATTTGTGTTCTGTGGGGGTGTCTCTGGTGGTACTAGTGTTCTGTGGTAGTACCTCTGGTATTTGATGTTCTGTGGTGGTACCCATAGATAACCTGTAATCTGTGATTCTAACCTAACCATAGACATAATAATATTAAGTCTATGAACCTAACCTAACTCTACGACTGCCGAGCCGAACGTTCCTCGTTGTCTGAACCAAAGATTAACCTCTTTGTCCGAACAATGAACATGGACATAGGAAAGCGTCTATGCTTCCGAGAGATGTAAATTTCACAAATTAAAATAGATATATACCACACATTTTTCTAAGTACTGTTTTGATGCAGAAGTGAAAAATGGATATGGGTGAACGTAGTATTAATATTAGAGACGAGGTACATCTTGCCCATGAAGAGTAAGTATTTATATGATAGAGGTAGAGTATTAGTAGTAATTTCAATTATTTTATTCACATTCTTCTAAGTAGTGTTTTTATGCAGAAGTAAAAAATGGATATGGGTGAACGTAGTATTAATATTAAAGAAGAGGTACATCTTGCCCATGAAGAGTAAGTATTTATATAATAGTGGTAGAGTATTAGTAGTAATTTCAATTATTATATTCACATTCTTCTAAGTAGTGTTTTTATGCAGAAGTAAAAAATGGATATGGGTGAACGTAGTATTAATATTAAAGAAGAGGTACATCTTGCCCATGAAGAGTAAGTATTTATATAATAGTGGTAGAGTATTAGTAGTAATTTCAATTATTTTATTCACATTCTTCTAAGTAGTGTTTTTATGCAGAAGTAAAAAATGGATATGGGTGAACATAGTATTAATATTAAAGAAGAGGTACATCTTGCCCATGAAGAGTAAGTATTTATATGATAGAGGTAGAGTATTAGTAGTAATTTCAATTATTTTATTCACATTCTTCTAAGTAGTGTTTTTATGCAGAAGTAAAAAATGGATATGGGTGAACGTAGTATTAATATTAAAGAAGAGGTACATCTTGCCCATGAAGAGTGAGTATTTATATGATAGAGTATTAGTCTTAATTTCAATTAGTATACAGGTGCTTCAAAAAAATTAGTCGTCAAGTAGGTTCTGTGAAAACATAATTCTCTCCTTGAATTTTTCCCAAAATTTCAACAAATGTTCATCATAATTTTCATATCTCAGAGACTTAAAACAAGGTATAATATTTTTTCACTTTGAATTATTTTTTTGAAAATCCACATACACACCTGAACTGAATAAATTGAATAACATGATTTTCATAAGAATGGTTTTCAGAGTTCTCTATAAATCAAGTAGCTGCTGGTAATGTCCTACTCTTTACTCTCACATCTTCTGACAGATCACAGAACATTTAAAATTAAAGGATCATCGTTAAGCTGATTAATTTTCTCAATGCTCCAAATCAGGAATAGGTATTCTTTGAGGAGAATGCCTCAACCTCAACAACAGAATGTTGATTATTGAAATTCGTTAGCCTACTTGACAAAGGCTATTTTTTGAACGCACATTGTAACGATGATTAATATTTATCATTTCCATTATCTTTCTGTTTTCTTTCAGTGTGAAGTCAGAAGAAAAATTAGGAATTATAGACGTTGTTGAACAATTTATAGATGGAACGGAGGTTTATGAAAGAGAGGAATATATTATCAAGAATGAGGAAACTAACTCAAACTGTTCATTTACCAAAGTCGTAGCAAATCAGTTATCATCTGCTCATCATAAGTGCTCATCGTGTGAACACATCGCAAGTACTAAAAGTGACCTGCAAAGTCATGTGAAATCTGTACACTCCGATACAAAAAAACACAAGTGTCAATTATGTGGGTACTTTACTGATTGGAAAGAAAATCTGAAAAAGCATGTCGATCATGTACATTTAAATATCAAGAACCATAAGTGTCACTTATGCGAATATGCTGCTGCTACAAAAAGAATTCTTCAAATACATATAGAGGCTGTTCACTTAAAGGTTAAAAACTACAAGTGTGACTTGTGTGAATATGCTGCACATATGAAAACACATCTCAGAATTCATGTGAAAAATGTTCATTTAAAAATTAAGGATCACAAGTGTCATCTATGTGAATACGCTACAACTTCTAAATGGCTACTTCAACAGCATATCAACTCTGTTCATTTCAATAACAAGGAGCACAAGTGTCACTTATGTGAATATACTGCTAATATAAAATCATGCCTTGAACTACATGTTAAAACTTTTCATTTGAGAATTAAGGATCATAAGTGCCACTTATGCGAGTACGTTACAAATAAGAAATCTTCACTTCAGAGTCATATCGAATCTGTTCATTTCAATATCAGGGAGCACAAGTGTCATTTATGCGAATTTGCTGCGAATAAAAAAAGCATCCTTAATACTCATGTAAAATCCGTTCATTTAAAAATTAAAGATCACAACTGTCACATATGTGAGTACCGCTCGAGTACAAAAAAAAACCTTGAAAGTCATATTAAGTCTGTTCATTTGAAAATCAAGGTGCACAATACTAAAAAGTGTCATCTGTGCGATTACGCTACAAGAAGAAAAAGTACTCTTCAAAATCATATCAACTTTGTCCATTTGAATATCAAAAACCACAAATGTCATTTATGCGAATTTGCTGCGTATACAAAGCGTAACCTTGATACTCACGTAAGAGCTGTCCATTTGAAAATTGAAAAACACAAGGTGCACAGTACTAAAAAGTGTCATCTGTGCGATTATGCTACGAGAAGTAGAAGTACTCTTCAAAATCATATCAACTTAGTCCATTTAAATATGGGGAAACACAAATGTGAATTTTGTGATTACGCTGTGAATTCTAAAAAGAACCTAGCAACACATGTTGAATCTGTACATCTGAAGTGAAATTAAAATGATACAGGGTATCCCATCACTCACTTATCTCACTCATTCTTTGCCCATTTCTTTTTAAGTTTCACAGTTTCAGGTGAGAATTTAGTTTTAGTATTTTTAGTACGAAATCACATAACCGTGTGTTGATATCTCGAAAGTAAGTACCTACTGGTAACAATTATACTGCTTCACAGAAGTTGGGGAAGTTCAAGCATCAAGCAACCTCAAATTTTTAATTTTTTTCAAAAAATTTTCCGATATGAGAAGCCTATAACTTTTGCTCATTTATTCAACTCATTATTTGCCCATTTATTTATAATTTTCACAGTTTCAGGTGTGAATTTATCTTCACTACTTTTAGTACAAAAAAGGGAATACTCCGTCTGACGAATATGATGTATAATTTATGAAATATCTTTGAAACGTCACATTTTCAAATAACCATTTCAACCGTATCCCAAAAAGAGTTATTGTAAGCACTTAAAAATCAAAAATAAAAATAGGTATTTAAAGTTTAAAGCGTTTTGTGAGAATTGCACAAGCTGGCAACATCGACTGAAATATGCCTTGATAATAAATGACAACAAATGCATTATCTTGATGAGATCATTGAACTAAAGAAAAACTTTCTTTAGTTCAATGGATGAGATAGACAAAGATGGCTGTCTATGAAGTCAGCGACGAACGAGAAAGGTCGTAAAATTTTATGGGATTTTTATGGCCGGTTGCAGTTGAGGCACGCCAGTAAGTACGCGCCTGTAGATCAACAGCTGTTATTTTATTAACAAGCTGATCGGACATTGTTCTTTTTATTTTCTAGTAGGCGCTGTTGCCAAATCGTGAACTTGAAACCAAGCTATTTAAATTTTATAACCCCATATTTGAAGAATGATTTTGAGTAGTTTTCGCGGTGCATTTGAAAAAATCATGAATGAGACTCATAATTATTCAGTTTGAACTTGCATATGCAGTGATAACCCAAATTGAGGAGAATTCCCCATTGTTCACTCAAGAATTGAGAAAATAAACTTCTGTGAAGAGTATGTCAATGCCTTTGCATACTTTCAGATTGTTGAAGTTGCCTTTATCAATTTCTTTCCAGAATTTTTGATTGCTTGCTCGATATTTTTACCTGTCCTATGGATTTAAAATGTTTTCAGCTTTGCAATGTTGTACTTTCTCCTAAAAACTCTTTTTTGTTTTTCGTATGGAGCACCCAGTATACTTCAACACATCTAAATCTATTTTTGAACTCAAAAGTAAGTAGTGCAAAAAAATCACAGCACTTTCCATTATTTTCCACCGATTTTTTTAATGTGTTGACTCACTTATCTAACTCATTTTTTGGCCATTTTCTTTATAAATATCGCAGTTTTCGATGAAAACAATTTTTAGTATTTGTACTTTGTAACAAGGACATTTTTGGGGGACAGTTAATTATAATTTTTTATTGATGTTTTTCCTTTATCCCCCTCGCATATGAAACTCTATGACCGTAGTTGAAAATATTTTTGTATGAAACTTTTGAATGTATGGAAAAAGTACCCAAAAATAAACAATACGAATTTGACATAAGTCTTTTAATGTTTATACGTTTGGAGAAAGCAAAACCAACTGAAGGTCTCTGAACCCAATTTTTTACGTCATCCTTCCTTCCATTGAATTGAAATAGATCCTAACACGACCCTAGACCTTTTATTAGCTGATTGATCATAAGGCCACACCAAGAATTTGTATGGGTGACTTGAATTTCGAGATAGTATATATTATTGAATATTATAGATACTAAACGAAGTAGTTACATATCTACCATCACATTCTATTTCAAGGCATGTTCGAAGAAAATACTAAGCTCCAATCTGGATTTAATATTAGAAAGAGAAGAGATGTGAATCATGTTGATATTCAGTAAGCCGTGTGACATCGGCAAACTAAAAACTCAATATTTTCTGTTGATCAGTGTCACAGAAATCTAACACTGTGAAGCCACACGATAAAGAAACAGGAGCAGTAAAACTTTACTGCCAGGAGTACCAGAGAAGAGCAACTAAACCACCTGAAGGAGAACTTATCAAAATAATTGAAGAAAAAATTGTGATTGATTAATTATCATATAAATATTTCCCCATCAGGAAATTTCATATTATTTGTGAAAGTATCAATAAACATACTTGAAATAATTGCCCCTTTCTCTATACCACACATGTTTTTGCTCAAGGAAGGTGAAATGCTTGAAAAAATTCACTTCAACGGTTAATTTTTCTCTGTGTAGCCAGAACGCAAAGCAGGGGTCCTTTTATCTTCCCAAATCACGAGTAATTTCAGTGTACATAAAATCAGACCCTAGCGAATGAGATAATATTGTTGTTTAACACAACTATCAAATTTTTTTACATTAATATAATAAAAATCAGAAAAAAAAAATTTCAGGTAGTATATTTTTTATACGGAATCTTTTATTTTATCAGCACATGAAAGTTTCAAGTTCGAAAAAAATATAGTTGATTTGATAACATTTTCGAAGTTGATTTCAGTACAAAAATTGAACAAATTAATAGAAAATCTATAAATCTACCGACAACCACCCAGAAATGCAACATGGAGGATCATCGGACTGGTAGAATTCCAGAGTTTACTCGATAACTTGGTTGAAGCGGCAACGTTGATTTATTTTCTACCAGCTACTAGCTTGACGTATAGAGTTCAATGACTACCAGGGACTGCAGTATATTCGTGTTCTATGGACTGCAGTTATCTCTCCTTTCTACCACCACCCTCTGTCTCGTGGGTATTCCTCGATGCGGTGAACATTGAACATTCTTTAGTTCAATGGCGGTGAACGGGAAAACCACGTGAAGGCCTGTCTATTAGCATCAGAGATATATATCTCTATGGCTGTATACGGGTTCGGCTTTTGGAGGGTCCGAGAATTGTTCTAAAACTACGCAAAACTGTTGCGCCCTAGTATAAAATCCTCTGCGCAGTTCTAGAACCATTCTCGGACCGTCCAAAAGCCGAACCCCATAGAGAAAGGGTCTCTGCCTGCCTGCCTGTCTCTGCCGAACCCAAATACAGCTTATATCTCTGATTAGCATAAAGCATAGAAATACCAAAAGAGAAGAAGTCCGACCAGAGATATCTATGCGTATGGTCCGTATATACCATAGACATAGAGACATGGACCACAGATTACAGATTTCTCTGTAATCTGTGACATGGACTGAGCAATGCCAGCATGAAATTGGCTATTTATTAGAAAGAGAGAAAAGCTCGTCGGGATATACCTTTCTCTTTTTTGTTCACATAGAGGTGAGTGTAGACCAATCAAAATTCTAGAAAAAGACAACTGCATTCCCGACGTGTTTTTCTCTCTGTCACTTTTTTTGACCGTATTTCATGCATAGATATAAAGGGAAGGCACAGTCCATGTCTCTATGTCTATGGTATATACACATTTGGTAACCGAAAGTTACCAGAGCGGTTACTCTGGTGACAGATATTGAACCGAATTGTCAGGAATTTGACATATACGGACCACCCACTTACTAACCAGAAGAAACCAAAGTGTATATACGGACCACAGCCTTGGTGACAGATATTGAACTGAATTGTCAGGAATTCGACATATACCATATCTGTAATCTGTGATACGGACCACAGCCTTGGTCTATGGTAAGTCACATAGAGAAAGGGAAAGTCATGGGCACTACTCAGAGATATAGAGATATATCTCTGGCACTACTCATAGACAAACTATGCACTACTCTGTAATCTGTGGTCATGGGTGTGTTATGTGGTCAATGACATGACATGGACAAAATACAAAATAAATAATAAATCGTTTATGAGAAATGTAAATTTTACGAATTAAAATTACAATATAATATAAATATAAACACCAAAGATTATAGAGTAATCTTTGAGATATACTTTCTTCTAAGTACCGTTTTGATGCAGAACTAAAAAATGGATACAGATGAACTTAGTATTAATATTAGAGAAGAGGTACATCTTGCCCATGAAGAGTAAGTATTTATATGATAGAGGTAGAGTATTAGTAGTTATTACAATTAGTATATACTTTAACACAACAATCCAGAAAGCTAACTTGCCAGTTTTTCTGGGAAATCGTACAGAAAAAACTAAGAGATGTTCATAAACAGAATATTGATTATCAAAATTCCTTAGCCTACTTGACAACGGCTATTTTTTGAATGTACATTATAACTATGATTAATATTTATCATTTCCATTATCTTTCTGTTTTCTTTCAGTGTGAAGGTAGAAGAAAAATTAGGAATTATAGACGTTGCTCAACAATTTATGGATGGAACGGGGGTTTATGAAAGAGAGGAATATATTATCAAGAATGAGGAAACTAACTCAAACTGTTCATTTACCAATGTCGAGGAAAATCAGTTATCATCTGCTCATCATAAGTGCTCATCGTGTGAACACATCGCAAGTACTAAAAGTGACCTGCAAAGTCATGTGAAATGTGTACACTTTGATACAAAAAAACACGAGTGCCAATTATGTGGGTACTGTACCGATTGGAAAGAAAATCTAAAAAAGCATGTCGATCATGTACATTTAAAAATCAGGAACCATAAGTGTCATTTATGTGAATATGCCGCTACTACAAAAAGAACTCTTCGAATACATATAGAAGCTGTTCACTTAAAGGTTAAAAACTACAAGTGTGACTTGTGTGAATATGCTGCACATATGAAGAGACACCTCATAATTCATGTGAAAACTGTTCATTTAAAAATCAAGGATCACAAGTGTCATCTATGTGAATACGCTACAAGTTTCAAAAAGCAGCTTCAACAACATATCAACTCTGTTCATTTTGATATCAGGGAGCACAAGTGTCACTTATGTGAATATACTGCAAGCATCAAAGAAACCCTCAAACTACACGTAAAAACTACTCATTTGAGAATTAAGAATCATAAGTGCCACCTATGCGAGTATGTTACAAATAGGAAAAATAGGCTTGAGAGTCATATCGAATCTGTTCATTTGAATATCAAAAACCACAAATGTCATTTATGCGAATTTGCTGCGAATACAAAACGTAACCTTGATACTCACGTAAGAGCTGTCCATTTGAAAATTAAAAAACACAAGGTGCACAGTACTAAAAAGTGTCATCTGTACGATTATGCTACGAGAAGAAAAAGTACTCTTCAAAATCATATCAACTTAGTCCATTTAAATATGGGGAAACACAAATGTGAATTTTGTGATTACGCTGTGAATTCTAAAAAGAACCTAGCAACACATGTTGAATCTGTACATCTGAAGTGAAACTAAAATGATACAGGGTATTCCATAGTGGATTGCCTTTTGGAAGAACTCAACTTACAATAATTATTCTGAAAATTTTGATTGTCTTACCTGTCCTATGGATTTAAAATATTCTCAGCTTTGCAATGTTGTAGTTTGTAATAAATCCCAGTTTTCTGAGAAAATTGGAGTTTATCCGTTTATCTGTGGTTAACGTTGTTTTTCTTGCATGCCGTTGAAGATTTTGACGTTTTTCTGATGTTGATATGCGATAAACCGGAGCTGAGGACGTTTTTCATTCTTGTCGCATTCTGGAATTCTCAGATTTTTAACGTGTGGGGGATTTGCCTATAAAAGCAGATTTTCCCCCGCGACGGTCTCTTCTGTCACTTGACGCTTTTTACTCTTTTTTTCTCTTGTCTCTGCGATTGTATGCCGACGAGCCGATCAGCGAATTTAGAATAAATTTTGTGTTACGAAGATAGTGCTCTTAGAAATTAATTTTTATTTTTCGTTTTTTCCGCGAGTGCCTTGAATAAAGGAGGTAAGTCCCCGTCTATACCGTTCAGTTTCTTTATTAGACCTACACCGGTTACTTCTTTGACACTGCTGTACTGTACCGTATCGCTTTCTGTTATATTTTATCGTACTTCACCCTGTTTCGCGAGTCTGACTTTTCCCTTCGCTATCAGTCATGGTGCGTAAGCCCTTGGGGTAGTGAAGAGAAAGTCCCGTCCACCCCCCTGTACGCGTTCCGCGTCATAAGTGTTGAATCCGAAATCTCTTTTTTTCTATCAGTCATGGTGCGTAAGCCCTTGGAGTAGAGAATAAGAGATACCGCTCGTCATCAGTGAAATCCCGTAGTTACGCTCAAAATAGACCTTTTTATCGCTATCAGTCATGGAGCGTAGCCCTTGGGGTAGTGAATAAAAGTCTCGAGTAGGTCCGCCCTGGTTGTGTTTCTTTCATTTCTGAAAACAATCATACATATGTTTTGTTAACTTCTTTCCTTTTTATTCAACAATAATGAGTTCAGTCGGAAGTTGACATTCTCGTCGCAACGTTAATGTACAGGATGAATTTGTTTTAAAGCATTGTGATACAATTTTTTCTAATAAAACCGAGGTGTTGGGACGCGGTTATTTTCTCCATACTAAAAAAATGCCAGTGGACGCAGCCGGAGCAGCTAAGGCTGTGGCACTTGCATACGCTGGGTTCAGCCAGCGTAAGATTGGAGGACTGCTTGGATATCCAAGAACCACGATACAAGATGCTATTCGGCGTTACAGAGATACTGGTTTGTACACAAGAAGGCTAGGACAGGGTAGTAGAAGGTGTACATCAGAGAGAGATGATCGTTACATCGTCTCGAACGTTATGCAAAATCGGTTCACAACAGCGTCTGAGGCTCGTAACCGCTTGTTTGAGGTACGAAATATTAGTTCTTCGAACAATAAGAAGAAGGTTGGCAGAGAGAGATTTCAGAGCATATAGTACAGCCCGAGTCCCAGAACTGACCACAATGCACAGAAGAAGAGCGAGAACACTTAAATTGGACTTCCGAACAATGGAAAGCGGTTCTCTTCACGGATGAATCGAGAATTGCTTTACGAAATCCTGATGGACGTCAGCGAGTGTATAGACGCCGTGGTGAGAGGTTTGCTGAAGGTTGTATGGTGCAAACAGTAGGTTTCGAAAGTAGTTAGATCATGGTGTGGGCTGGCATTGCTTACGACGCCCGTACAGAGTTGGTCGTCTTTGATAGAGGCAGCGTTGATGCTCACAGGTACGTGACAGAAGTCCTTGAACAACATTTCATTCCTTTTGCGCCATTAATAGGCGATAATTTATTTTAATGCACGACAACGCTCGTGCACCACCTCCAGAGTGGTCACCGAATACTTGGACGACGTCAATATTCGACGATTACCGTGGCCAGCTCGAAGTCCAGATTTAAACCCTATAGAACATGTATGGGACAATCTAAAAACACGGATCCGGAGTCGTGTGCCAGTTCCTACGACCATGAGTGAGCTAAAATCTGCAGCATTTGAGGAGTGGGAAAATATTCCATAAAGGGATATTCAAAATATTATGGATGGGCTCCCGAATCGGTTACGGGAGGTTATTAGGGCTAGAGGAGGAAATACGCGATATTAATGGGATGATTCGAAGCGATTTTTTCTTTTAATTAATCATTTTTATTTTGTGCAAGTTGACTGCTATTTCTTTATTTTCTGTTTCAATCAAACTATTTTACATTTAACATAAGTCTTTTTTTACTATAAAGGTTAGCCCGATGTAATAGCATCACATAATTAATTGAATTACTATAGAATTTCGAATGAATTCGTGAAATGTAGGTGGCCGGTTAATTTTGCCCCTGAGTGTATAATCAGTTTCAGAAGGTGTGAATAAACTGGTACATAATTTGATTTTGACTACTTCGTTATCGCTGCCACCCTAGATAACAGCGAACTCTGTCTCCGACTAGCAGCTACTCTGGTAGGTTTGCTATTCTTCCTAGTGAAAAGAATAGCTGGCGCTCAAGATAAGTTTTCTCCGAGGAAACCACGTTACAAGTTTCTACCAAAAACTCTTATTTTTCATATGGATTATCCAGTATATTTCAACATATCTAAATCTATTTTTAAACTTTAAGATGATATAGAATTCTGCAGATCCATTCTGAAAGTTCTGAATAATTTTTTTCTTTGAACAAAATCATATAACTATGTCAGTTCTTCAAAAGTTAGTTGTGCAAAAAATCACACAACTCCACAAAAGTTATGGAAGTCCAAAAGAGTGTTTCATAAATTTCCATTTTTTTTCATCAATTTTTTTAATGTGTTGACTCACTTATCTAACTCATTTTTTGGCCATTTTTAGTATTTTTACTTTGTAACAAAGGTTCTAGGTCTTCTTGTCCATTTTTGGAGGACAGTTAATTATAAATTTTCATTTAAGTTGCTCCTTTATTCCCTCACTTATGAAATTCTATAGCCATAGTTGAAAATATTATAAAACTGGAATGTATAAAAGAAGTACACAAAAATAAACAATACGAATTTGACATAAGTCTTTTAATGTTTATCTGTTGGGAGAAAGCAAATCCAACTGAAGGTCTCTGAAGCCCAATTTTTTTCGAAATAATCTCTAGTATTTTGGTTACAGAATGGGTTATACAAAATTTGAACATACATGTATGTTGCGAGTATATATACATATAGGGAAGTAACATAAGTACGTTAAAATATAAGCGACATATTCCTGAGACAATTTTTAAGAAAAGAAGTCTATATGAACTTCTGTCCGGAATTTTTAGTTGAGGGATTTTTTTCAAGAAGGAATGTAGAGGGGGAAAATGAAAATATCAATGCTTAAAAATAACCTCATATATTTACAGTATAGTTCATTACTGAAAATTGTTACTTGCTATTTGAATGGACAGATTTTCCACGTATTCCACAAAGTATCGTTTATGCTTGTAACATGTCCCCACCTGTTACCAGTTTTCCAATGAATTATTCATATTCACATGAGTGACATTAATATCTCGTTGATGTTCAAATGAATAGAGTAAAAATGTTTTTTGAGGACATTTTTTGTACTTGCAGCATACTCACACAGATGACACTTGTGTTGCCTAATCCTTAATTTTCAAATGAACATAATTCACGTG
Organism: Coccinella septempunctata; assembly: GCF_907165205.1. NCBI lineage: Eukaryota > Metazoa > Arthropoda > Insecta > Coleoptera > Coccinellidae > Coccinella > Coccinella septempunctata. The sequence continues at coordinate 1,441,076 of NC_058190.1, read as the reverse complement.
ATAATCAAGTCTATTCTTAACACTCGCAGCATATTCACATAAGTTGCATTTGTGTTCCTTAATTTTCAAATGAACTGATTTTATATGTTTTTCAAGAACATTTTTTTCACTTGAAGCATATTCACATAAGTGACACTTGTATTCCTTAGTTTTCAAATGAACAGAGTTAAAATGCCTTCGAAGAGTATCTTTTTTACTCGCAGCATATTCACATAAGTTGCATTTGTGTTCTTTAATATTCAAATGAACTGATTTCACATGCATTTCGAGATATTTTTTTTCACTTGAAGCATATTCACATAAGTGACACCTGTGCGTCTTAATTTTCAAATGAACAGTGTCAAAATGCCTTGGAAGATACTGTTTTTTACTCGTAGCAAATTCACATAAGTGACACTTGTATTCCTTAGTTTTCAAATGAACTGATTTCACGTGATTATCAAGTGTCTGTTTTTTACTCGTAGCAAATTCACATAAGTGGCATTTGTGTTCCTTAATTTTCAAATGAACTGATTTTATATGTTTTTCAACAGCATTTTTTTCACTTGAAGCATATTCGCAGAGATAACACCTGTGTTCCTTAATTTTCAAATGAACAGATTTCACGTGACTATCAAGTGTCTGTTTTTTACTCGTAGCAAATTCACATAAGTGGCATTTGTGTTTCTTAATATTCAAATGAACTGATTTTATATGTCTTTCAAGGGCCTCTTTAACACTCCCAGCATATTCACATAAGTGACACCTGTGCGTCTTAATTTTCAAATGAACAGTGTCAAAATGCCTTCGAAGAGTCTGTTTTTTACTCGCAGCATATTCACATAAGTTGCATTTGTGTTCCTTAATTTTCAAATGAACTGATTTTATATGTTTTTCAAGAACATTTTTTTCACTTGAAGCATATTTACATAAGTGACACTTGTGTTCCTTAGTTTTCAAATGTGCAGCATATCCAGAAATGTAACATTCTTGTTTCTTCCTATCCAGATGAACACGCTCGACATGCATTAGAAAGTCCCCTTTTTTGCTAGTAACATACTCACATAAATGACACTTAATATTCGAATGAACAGATTTGATATGTAACGCAAGATCTTTTTCATCGTTGGTCTCAAAATCACACATATGAACCTCTTGATTGTTGATAGTAACAGGAAGTGCTTCATCATTCTCTAGATCAAATATTTGAGGCGTTTCTTTGGTAAAAAAGGCAGGTGATTGATTTGCATCACCTTCTCTAATTAGGGAGTTTGGGTTAATTTTTTCATTTTCAATTATATATTCTTCTCTATCGTGAACACCTTCTTCGTCTATAAATTGTTCACAAGTGTCCACAACTCCTAAGTTAAACATATCAGATTTTATGCCTGTTGCTAATACTAGAGGCATTTCTTCGTTAAAAGAGGCAGGTGATTGATTTGAATTGTCTTCAATAAGTAGGGAATTTGAGTTCATTATTTCATTCTCAATTATATATTCTTCTCTGTCATGAACTCCTTCATTGTCTATAAATTGTTCACAAGTGTCCACAACTCCTAAGTTAAACATATCAGATTTTATGCCTGTTGGGTCTAATACTGGAGATATTTCCTCGTTAAAAGAGGCAGGTGATTGATTTGAATTGTCTTCAATAAGTAGGGAATTTGAGTTCATTTTTTCATTCTCAATTATATATTCTTCTCTGCCATGAACTCCTTCATTGTCTATAAATTGTTCGACAAATTCTAAGATTTCTGATTTGACATGACTTTTCTCGTCATATTTGCAACAGTAGGTATGATCATTATGATCATACTGTGTGGATTTATCGAGATATTTTTCTTTCCCTGTATCAACCAAGTGACATTTAGGAAATTCACACTGGTCCAAGTGAACCGGTTCAGATTTAATGGTTGTGGGATCAAATACTTGAGGGATTTTTTTGTTGAAAAAGGCAGTTGACTGATTTGCATCAACTTCTATATCTGAGGAATTTATGTAACTTCCTTCGTTCTTTATTATAAATTCTTCTTTATTGTGAACTCCTTCATCGTCTATAAATTGTTCACATGTGTCCACAACTCCTAAGTTAAACGTATCAGATTTTATGCCTGTTGGGTCTAATACTGGGGGCATTTTTTCGTTTAAACAGGCAGGAAATTGATTTGAATTATCTTCAATAAGTAGAGTGTTTGGGTTAATTTTTTCATTCTCAATTATATATTCTTCTCTATCATAAACTCCTTCATTGTCTATAAACTGTTCAAAAATGTCTACAACTTCTAATTTAACGGGATTCTTGTCGTCTTTACTACAGTATGTATGATCGGTATGTTCATATTGTATGGGTTCATCAAGATATTTTTCTTCCCTTGCACCAATCAAGTGACATTTAGGAAATTCACACTGGTCCAAGTGAACCGGTTCAGATTTAATGGTTGTGGGATCAAATACTTGAGAGATTTTTTTGTTGAAAAAGGCAGTTGACTGATTTGCATCAACTTCTACATCTGAGGAATTCGTGCAACTTCCTTCGTTCTTTATTATAAATTCTTCTCTATCGTAAACTCCTTCTTCATCTATGAAGTGTTCGCATATGTCTATGATCCCTGGTTTGTCTTCTAACTTCACTCTGAAATAAATTAGACTTTCTGAGTCAGTTGAATAAAAGGGCATAGCTGGGCACCGTTAATCAGACAATCAACTTCGTTAATCGCTCGTCCGTTACTAAAAAAGTTGACTTCGTTAAACGTTACTTTTGGAATAATTTAGCGCAAGTTAACGTTAATCGTTAACACCATATCAGAAATGCTCTTTTTTATTGTTGGGTTCAAGATCCCTTTATGAGAATGGAGAATTCTCCTCAATTTGGGTTATCACTGCATATGCAAGTTTAAACTGAATAATTATGAGTTTCATTAATGATTTTTTCAAATTTACCGCGGAAACTATTCAAAATCATCCTTCAAATATGGGGTTTTAAAATTTAAATCGCTTTGTGCGGAGTTTATGATTTGGCAACAGCTCCTAATAGAGAGAACAATGTCCGATCAGCTTGTTTATAAAATAACAGCTGTTGATTTACAGGCGCGTACTCACTGGCGAGCTTCAACTGCAACCGGCCATAAAAATCCCATAAAATTTTAAGACCTTCCTCGTTCGTCGCAGACTTCATAGACAGCCATCTTTGTCTATCTCATCAAGATAATGCATTTGTTGTCCTTTATTATCAAGGCATATTACAGTCGATGTTGCCAGCTTGTGCAATTCTCACAAAACGCTTTGAACTTTGAATACCCATTCTGATTTTTCATTTTTCAGTGGTTAAAATAATTTTTTTTGGGAAACGGTTGAAATGGATATTTCAACCGTTTATTTTATTATTCAGTTTAATCTTGGATATGCTGTGATAACCCAAATTGAGGAGAATTCCCCATTTGGGTCACATGGAAAGAAAATTAAAAAAAAATAGAAATTTTCAAATAGTGTTTAATTCTGAGTACCTATTTCAATCTCATATGGATCATTATGAACTATGTAACTAGTTTTTAATAGGAAATAAAAGGTTTCAATTCGAGGTTTTTTTTATCGAGACCCACAAAAGTAGAAACATCTAGATTGGACATTGGCTTATGGCTTGATTTCAGTAGGACAATACACACAAATATCCTCCAGGAAATATGATGAAACTCCAATATTAAATGCCAAAATCAATTCCAAATTTTTCTTGGTAACTATGCATAGCGCCCACTCACAGGTCCATGTCCATAAATTTTAAAATTATGAAATCATCACTATGGATGATTGTTGTCATTTCATTAAACTAACTTTATTATCCTGTCAGTCAGTGTCAAGTAAATTATTATAATATTATCAAAGAGTAACAACTTTTTGTTGTTGAATTAGCATTAATATTGATAATGATAAGGATTGTCAAATAAAAGGTACCTAAGTTTACATAAGTACAACACTTTCTTTGTAAGGTCTTGGGTCTTGTTAGTACGAATACGGTGAATGATTGCTAAGCAAGTGGTGGTAATTTACGAAGGACACTCAACTTCTCAACAGAAGAAAAGAGTTTGTTGCTAACTACAGTATGATTTGTGACACCAAATTGAAAATTAAAAAAGACTGATGGCATTACAATAAAGGCAAAAGAAAAGGCTTGGTATTCAGTAATTAATTCATTCAATTTTCGAAATCCATCAAAAATGGGAAGTTTTGCAGCCAGTTCAACAAATTATTCTAGGTTAGAATCCTGCCCTCAAATATCTAAGTGGTCATTACAGGAGCGCTTAAATTTAAGGCTAGCTTTAGCCATTCAAATGTCACTCAACAATTGGTGCAACGTAATTTAAGTTAAGGGTTCATTTTAAGGGACACTTAACACTAAGTGCGTCTTCTAGAAACCTACGTCGACAACAAACTTGGATATTTACCGATCATGCGTTGCTTACTTTAATTCGTATCTTCCAAACGACTAAAATCTGAGACAGATAGCGCAAGACCTTATTCCATTACCGCATAACCACCCATATCTCTTTGATATATTATTAGGTCTATGAAGAACCAGTAAATGTCAAAGTACTCTATCATCTGAGTTCACTCTTAACCCTGAACAGAGTACCACAGGGATCCATACTGGGACCTCTGTTGTTCTTTCTTTCTATCAATGAGCCTCCCTTAAGTCCAAGAGATGCTTTGTTCAGTTTTTGTACACAAAACATCATTTTAAAGATGGGTTTGATAATCTTGTTTGCTGATGACAAGTCTTTTGCTGTTAGGGCTTCTTCTTTCTAGGAGCTTCAAATATTGTGCGACTTTATACTTGATGAGATGGTACCGTACAGAAAATCCTGTAATTAACATTGAAAGGACGGAATTTACCAGTGGATGAATGTGGTAAGGAACTCATTCTTGCCACCTGGATACTGTTACCACATCTAAGGATTGTGTTAGATTTCTTGGAATTTTTATGGATGGTAATTAGAGATAGTTCAATCATATTAATTTGGTCTGTAGCAGATTAAATACCTCGTTCTTTGCTATAAGTGGAGTAGAACACTAGCGTTCCCCATGTCATCGTTGATCAATATCTATTACAGCTTAGTGTTTAGTCATTTATCTTACAACATCCTTCTTTGGGGAAATTTTTCAGTAGATGATAGGGTCTTCATTGTCCAAAAGTGGATTTTGTGCATGATCTATAATATAACTCCAAGGTCGTCTTGTAGACCAGTTTAATAACAAAATAGTATTCCCACACTGTCTTGTATTTTTATTCTTGAAACTTATTATAAATAATCATAATTCATAACAACCATACTCGAAGTGGAGGAGTACCGAAAAACACAGGAGAATAAAGGACATAAAATTGTTTAACCATTTACCTTGCCTTATTCGATCTCTGAATCTCAGAGAATTCAAGACGACTAATTCAGTTGAGTTAACAAATCCGGCATAATGGAAACACAATATGTAAATGTAAATACTCACTCATCAATATCAGCATCTTCAATAACAATACAATGTTCACCCATATCTATTTTTGGTAGGTGTAGATCTGGATTTAAATGATGAATTATAAAATCGGTAAACACTCTATTTAATTTAAAGTTCTTCAATACTGGTTATACGCTTTTCCTGGAAATAAAATCCTTTCATTTTATTGAAAACGATGATTTTTTACGTTGTTCATATCCGTATGATGAGAGGTTAAAAGCATAGACCCAAAGATTATAGAGTAGGAAGATGGGAAACGACCCTACTAATCTAGTACTAAAAACCGACTACACTTTGGGCCTGTGTTTCACATACTGAGAAATTAGATGGCGCTGAAATCGTAATGTCAAACAGTAAAATTACAGTTGTCTGCTTTGTAATTTAAGGGCGCGAAATTCGAATTTCATTCCTTGTATTGGATTCGAATATCGACTTAGTCGAGACCAGAAAAAAACATCCTGAGCGACAAAACAGTACCAGGGCTTTGTTTCGTGATCAGGATGTTTTTTTTATGTAAACATTGTTTTGAATCAATTAATAATAATGAAATACTCTGTTAGATTCGCTATATTTTTATTCGAAATTTATAAAAAAATATGACAGAATTGAAGATTTTACAGGGTATATTCAAAGGTGAGGTTTTTTTTGACATGTACAACTGGTGAGAATAATTGTGTCGAAATTCTCACTTTTGAAAACACCTATATACAAATAATACAGCTTTGAATAAAGGATACAAAAGTACATATTGAATATTATATATCAAAGTTCTTATTTCTATGCAATAAATTTTTTTGAGGCAATAGAATGTGTTGAATTTGTACAATCTTTATCAGAAATCTAAATGAACAAATAATCGATATAGGTACCATATATTTTGCATTCCAAGGAGTTGATTGTTAATTTCAGTTTTCGGATCTTTCTATCACTTCTGGGGAAAGACTTGGAAGTACTCTACAGAGTGTGGGAACTTCTTTCAGGTACACTCGAAAGAATATCTGAAAAAGGGGAAGTTCTTGTAATCTTCTTTCATAATAAAACAATTAATTCAATATATTGCATAAATTTTCTCATATATAAGATGATAATTCGTTCAATTATTTTTGTCACAGATATCTAGGATGACTTACCATCAGTATTTGTCGTAACACTTTCAATCTGCTTGCTTTCCATTTAATGAGACCCCTCCATGAACGGAATGCTTCCTGCATATAAAAAAGATATGCATTCAATATATGATAAAGGAGTGATGAATTCAGTTATGCATTGCAGATATCTAGAAAGACTTACCATCAGTATTCGATGTATCAGTTTCAAACTGCTCGACCTCCATCGTATGTGGTTCCTTTGGTGACCCTTTCGTGCATGGGATGCTTCCTGCATACAGCAACTTGCGTGGATGAAAAGATTCAAATTGACATTAAGTAAAATGCAAAGATTATAGATTATAGAACCTAACTCTATAATCTTTGGTAGAATGTTCATTGCACATAGTGTAGCTTTTACTCAAGTCAATGTCTTGACGCCCGGAAAATTCTATCCACTTCAGAACACTGAAAATAAAAATCAATCAACATCCGAGTCACATGGTACGAGTTTCAATACTTACGATTCCATTTTCTTTGGTAAATTCAAAAAACTTATATTCGGAGAATCCCAAACGGCAGTTTCAACAGTTCTTCACCATACAATATTTTCCATACGACATTTTGGGCAAAATCTTTGATTTTGAAGTTTTCACTATATACACAAATAACATTGAAATAAGGTGACTAGAAAGAGCGAGTTGAACGAGCGGTACGAAAATCAAAACGTAAACAAAACGGCCATGTTGAAATATCTCCATAAAATGCCAAATGGCCCTTGAATAAATATTTTAACCAGTCTTAGTATTTTAATACACAACGGAACCACCAGGCGGCGCTCACGCAAGTGTAGTCGCTTCGTTTCCCATCTTCCTTCTCTATAATCTTTGCATAGACCTAATAGTATATTATTATAATATTAATAGATCTATGGTTAAGATTCTTTGAGAAAAACCATAGAGAAAACTATGAAGAGTAGAGAGAAGGAGAACTATCGTCGTCCCCGAAAACGGGGAACGTAGGTTAGGAGTCGCTGCGATCGCTACGTTTATCGATAAGGGGTGGGAATTTTAGCGTCAATTTTAAATGAATAGCCTTCATTTTATTTTAGATTATGTGTCATCGTGGTTTTTCTTATTATTTTTGAAATACGTTTCTTCAAATCTATATTAAATATGAGTTCTCTGAATTATATGCAATAAAATACAAGTCAAATTTTAGAGGGTACTATGTTATTAGCTTTATTCATTCATAATTATTATTATTATTATTATAAAAGATACAGAGTTGAGTATAAAATACTATAGAACTCTTGAAATAGAAACATAATAAAAATAAGCAATATTCATCCAATGACAAGGGAAAAAAAAAGAAGAAAAAACAGAAAAATCCCCAATATGTGCTGAAATATCCTAAATAACACTTGTCCTCCAGATGTCGAACCGATTGTTGAAAACATTAACCGTCGGAGCTCCAACAACATGAGGTGTAAGTTGATTCCAACAAGCGAACACCCGATTGCTCAGGAAATGCTGACGGGCTCTCGTATGGAATCTTTCCCGCGCTAGCTTCATGTCATGTCCTCTGCGATGGTTGGTGTTCAGCACAAAGAGATGCGACAGATCACAGCCGAAAAATCCTTTTAATGCTCTGAACGCCACAATCATGTCCCCACGGATCTTTCGATCCGCGAATGTATCAAGACACGTTATATTCAGACGATCTCCGTAGGTAGGTGTTTGCACTCCATATGGCAACCGTGTGACACGCCGCTGCAAAGATTCGAGCATCTGAGCATCTCGCCGAAGCCATGGATGCCAGACCGGGCCAGCAAACTCTAAAATTGGGCGGATGTAAATCTTATAAAGTGCGGCGACGGTGTCTGGATGGCAACCCTTGAAACACTGCTGGATCATGTAAAGTCGTTGTTTTGCTTTATTACAAATATGTAAAATGTGTGTACTCCAGGAAAGGTCACTGTTCAACGACTCCCAAATCGACTTGGCTCAAACATCCATCTAAGGCACAACCATCAATAAAGTAGGGTCGTCTCGAATTATTGTTGCCCTGATATAAAACACGACACTTGGATATATCCAGAGGGAGCAACCAGTCGGAACACCACCCCACCAGCAAATCCAGATCACTCTGAAGGGTCCGATGACAGTCCGACCTGTTGTACAATTTTATGTCATCTGCGTACATTGAACTCTATGGGAACTGGAATGGCTTCGTAGGTAGCAAAATTCGTCGAAAATTGTGACCGAGAGAGAGGGAAGAAGTAGAGCAACCTTTCTCTCTCTAGAGTGTTTTTGTTTACACTATTATAACCTAAATTTAAATGTCATTTTCGTAGATAAATTTTAAATTACATAGTTTAATGTCTTTTTGTCAGTATTTTAGTAAAAATCATGGTGATAAATTGTTTAGAAGCCATATACTTCCGATTTACATTCCTAAGAAACTCGAAAAATGTCTATATATCAAGTCAAGTTAGCTGTTGAACAGAATTTCTTGTGCTTTCTCAAAGCTTAAATATAGTTTTTTGATGAGTGTTTTTTAAGTCTATGTGTTTCCCAGAGTTACAAAAGTGGTTTTTGCAGTAACAAAAAACATTTTGAATAAGAAGAATTTCATAACAACAATGGTCCAGTATTGTGTTGGAAACGGATGCCATAATGCAGGGGACATAAATATAATATAATATTTTTTATGTGAAGTGTTGGTATCACATAAACCAATCCATCCTGAACAGTTTTACAGAAGTGAGAATCCACAAAAGGAGAGAAGCAGTAAATAATTAGGAATTATGCCTTATGTTTTTCATTTTTTTAGGTTCCCTCTCTGAAAACCTTTTACTTTATACCTTTGGACCAAAGCTACAGGAAGGAAAAACTGGTATCCGTAGAAATACATTTGCAATAACAATTTGCAGTCCCCCACAAGAAACATTTCTTGGCAGTTTGTCAAGGAATTAGAAAAAGTTCAAATGGAGGAAGGTCTAAGGTTGGCTAATTCCCTTTCATCTCAGCATATCAATTGTAGAAATAGAATTATGAATGTCAGATTAGCTACTCAAACAATGAGTAATGGGGTAGCAGATGCTATGGAATTTCTTGATAACAAATGTAAGAACTTACAATTTGAAGATAGTGCCACTACCGTTGAATTCATTAGAAAAATTGATAGAGTGTTTGACATTCTTAATTCTAGAAATCTATTCGGAGAGGGTTTAAAGCTCCAATTAGATCTTTTTCCCTGAGGTATGTTGAGGAAATTTTTAGTGAAACTATAGAATATTTAGAATCATTGGAAATTGATGATACCAACATTCTTTTTCACTATCGAAAGACATTCGCTTTAGGATTTATTTCGACCATGAAGAGTGCACTAGGGCTAGTGTAGAATGTTCCATCAATCAAAATTAATGAATGATGAACTTCATGGGGATCCTCTACTATTCGTCAGAAAATGACTAAATTAATTTTATTTAATAATTGCTAAGCAAATGTAACATTTTTGTCCCAATTATGTTGAATAAAAATATTTCAGCAATTTTGTTCTTTACTTTTTGATATGATTCCTTTTATATATTGAACTATTTGGAATATTTAAAATCTCTCGCACTGACACCAGAGACGACTGTCTCTGCTCCAGAGACAACTCTGTCTTCGCTGACACCGCTTTTCATATGATTCCAAAGCTTTATCCGAGGCTTTTCAGAAGATCATTTCCTCATATTCTTGCCTCTAGATTATAATTAATATTTATATTCAAATTACTCTAAAGCTTCTATTTTATTGATTCATCAAGGCTGCAAGGGTCATTATTAAAAATTTCGTTCCCGAAATTCAGGAAATTACGATTAACATCATAAATCACTAAAAAAAGTGCAAAATTTTTAGAAATTTCGATTAGAATGACAAACTAATGATTAAATATTTTTAGTACGAACCGACTCGTTGAAAGATTTGAACAATTTGGGAAATGGAGAAAGAAGTGAATTTTTCCAATCAGTATCAAACAAAAATATTTTCAGTTCGAATAGTTCATTCTTTCATTCCCGCACATTGAAATGTTTACGTTGCTAATAGCAACGGCGTGCGAGAGAGAAAGGTTGCTCTACTTCTTCCCTTTCACTCTTCCTCATTTTGCCTGTATCGCGATGCCATTCCAGTTCCCATAGAGTTCAATGTCTGCGTAAGAAGCGGTGGGGGAGCGCAATAACTGTGGTAGATCGGACACATATAAAATGAACAAGAGGTGACCAAGAACCGATCCCTGCGGTACACCGCTCAGCACTGGCCTCAAAGGGGATGTCATGTTACCAACCCTAACCGAAAAGGTACGATCCGACAGAAATGAACTGATGAATCTGAGTAGAGTTCCTCGAATACCAAAGTGTTCCAATTTATGAAGTAGTCTCCTCTTTGGCACTCGGTCAAATGCTCTTGCAAAATGAGGATACAGAACATCCAACGGAATCCCGTCATCCAACGACTTAGTCCAGTCATTCAGACATGTCAGAAGATTGGTGATAATTGATCTTCCTGTAACGAATCCATGCTGCTGCGGTGGAATAATGGATCCCTGCAATGCGAACTGAAGAACCTGTCCTGACACTATTCTCTCGAGAACCTTCACCACGACAGAGGTGAGACTTATGGGTCTATAGTTTTCAGCCTTAAATTTATCACCCTTCTTGAATATAGGTGTTATCGTCGATTGACGCCATGCTGAAGGTACAGAACCTGAAGACAGCACACGATTCATAATCGAGCTCAGTGGTCCACTAAGGGAAGATGCACACGCTTTGAGCAGAGCTGGCGAAAATCCATCAGGACCTGGTGCAGATGAAACGTCCAATCCAAGAAGAAGTTCCTCCACCATGGAGTCGCTAACTATGATACTCTCCAAGGATTCGGTATTTCTGGGAACTTTGATAACAGGCAATGGACCATCTGGTTCTACCGTGAAGGAGGAGGAAAAAGAGCTGGCAAAAATCCCAGCCGACTCCGACTCATTACTTGCCATGGTACCGTACATCACATGACGTCCAATGGACGTCCATTTTATATCCAAATGAAGTACAAACGTCCACGGACCTTATATGGAAGTCCAATGGATGTACATTTCTGGACATTTACTGTACCTACGTTCATAAATGGACGTTTTATGGATGTCCATTGTACTTTAAATAAGGATGTTGGACAAACATCCATATACGTCCTTTATTGAACATCCTCTGGATATACAAATCTGGATCTTAATTGTACTATCAGAAATTGTACGTTAGTGTACGTCCATTAAACGTACAATTTTGGATCAACGTGAAATATCCATGAATGTACAGGGTGGGCAAATTTCGATGTTTTAGCACTACAGTTTTTAAACCAGAGGAGATACACAAAATCTGATACCCCATTCTCGTTCTCTTTTTCTAAGAAACTAACAATAGTAGTAGTCATTTTTGGCCACTTTCTTTTGTTTTCGAGTTATAAGCAAAAAGTGGAAAAATGGCGATATCGAAATAAATTTATATCTCCGCTAATATTGATGATAGAGCTCTGAAATTGAAACATTATACAGGCACTTTTTTACGTAGAATCCAGTGGCGTGCTCGCCTTTTTAGCAGGATTTTTAATTACGAAGCTATGACCCAAAGTTATGTTTTTTTAAATGGGAACACTAGTTTTCTGTGCCATTTTTTGAAAGCTCAATTTTTACTGATTTCAAAAATATATAACATCATATGGTTTGTATCAATATAAATAATAGAAAATGGTCAAAAACCTTTTTTCTCAATATTTCTATGGTTTCAACTTTTGATGAGCATAGAAAAATATAGCATGATTACCAGTGTCTCTTTGTATGAGTCCTTTCATTATTATGAAAATTTATGAAATATATCTTCATTCAAATTTCGTGAAAACTGGTAAAAAGCATAGAAAGAATGACATTCCCGGAAGGAGACTGCTTTTGTTATAGGAAACTCTATTTTTCTGTGCTCGTCAAAAGTTGAAACCATAGAAATATTGGAAAATGGTTTTTGACCATTTTCTTTTATTTATTTTGATACAAACCATATGATGTTGTATATTTTTGAAATCAGTAAAAATTAAGCTTTCAAAAAATTGCACAGAAAACTAGTGTTCCCATTTAAAAAAACATAACTTTGGGTCATAGCTTCGTAATTAAAAATCCTGCTAAAAAGGCGAGCACGCCACTGGATTCTACGTAAAAAAGTGCCTGTATAATGTTTCAAATTCAGAGCTCTATCATCAATATTAGCGGAGATATAAATTTATTTCGAAATCGCCATTTTTCCACTTTTTGCTTATAACTCGAAAACAAAAGAAAGTGGCCAAAAATGACTACTACTATTGATAGTTTCTCAGAAAAAGAGAACGAGAATGGGGTATCAGATTTTGTCTATCTCCTCTGGTTTAAAAGCTGTAGTGCTAAAACATCGAAATTTGCCCACCCTGTACATCTTTTGGATGTTCGGATCTGGATATAAATGTACTTCCAGAAATTGTACTTTTCTGTACGACAACTGGATGTATCATTTTCTAGTATCTATAAGTATACATTTCTCAACATTCGTAGGATGTACATTTCTGGACATTTACTGTACGTTCAAAAATGGACGTTTTATGGATGTCCATTGTACTTTAAATGAGGGATGTTGGAAATAACAGGAATGTGTATGCAAAGACATATACCCTTGTATTTGCTGCCATGTCGGTCTCGGCTCTTATTGAGAGTAGGTACATACTGACTGTGTGGAAACCCAGATGTTCCGCCCTCTCATAATTATTCCTTTTTTTACTCTGGAACTTTCGTCCCAAAGATCGAAACATTTATTTTTTGAGTTTCATTTGAGTGACACACAGCGAAATATAGAATCAGAACAGAATATCTAAGAGAAACTCATTAATCTGTAATCAGTGGAATTTGAAGTGGACTCGACATATTTTGTAAATTTGTGAATATTTTGGCTTTAGCTTGTTGAACTACATTTGAGGTATATGACACTATAGTGTCTAGTTCTAGTTCCAGTGTGTGGTGCATATATTTGATAGTAACGGGGTGAGTCGAAATTTTTATTCTTGAGTGAAGTGGCAAATTTACGTGTAGATAGAAAAATATAATCTAATGGGTAGAAATGTTGAAAGAATCGAATGTTGAATGCTTATGCGAACCACGAATGTTCCTCTCTGTTTCATGTTAATTTGATGATTTCATTAGTTATAATTATATTCATACTATCGTAAAAAATATATTTTTGTCTTTTCACAACCATGAATATCTATTATTTGGTAGGGGGACAGGACAACAATATAAGAATATGAAACGGAATTACGAGAAAACATCCAGAAATTTTATTTTCAATAGATATTATCACCATTCTATTTATAAGTATAGTATGGTGATGTACTGATATATGATGTGACAACAGCAAAATTTCAATGACATAAATTTACAGAAACGGCCATACACTCCAGTAAAGGGGACAGGAAGCAGATAGAAGAGGCCATTTCTAAATGAGTTCGAGGAGCCAACGATAGAAAATATATCCTAAGTGTTTCCTATTCAGTGTATATATATATACCTATATATCTGCTTCTTTGTTATTCATTTTTTTATAGTTTAGTTTTTTTTGCTTAGGGGCAGTAGTCCAATGTTCGAATTATACTTACTTGTTATTTATTTTATTTTAATTTTTCACATAAAGATGTGGAACATTTCCAGGCATTTCATTTTTCAATAATCCCAATTTCTTTATTATTATCAATAAATATATGTATTAATAGGTGGGATTTTAAAATACCTTTTTCGAATCAAACTTAAAAAATGCTAATCCCAATAAAATGGGCATTTGAGACTCGCAAATAACGTTCACTTATGTACAATGAATGGTCCAAAAAATGTCCGAACAACAGGATGTACATCCTGTCTGTACATCCATTGTACATCCTATATGTACGTCCATAGGATGTTAAATCCAGTGAGGGTCGGACGTTTTCTGGACCAAACATTGTACATAACTGGACGTACAATGGATGTCCGTCATGTCCATTTTGTACGTCCAATGGACATTCAATGGATATACATGTGCTGTGTGTTCATCAGCGACTACAGGGATCGAGACTTTGCTGTTTAACTTAGATCGCATATATTTGAAAAACTTCGCTCCATTTTCCGACTTGATCAGATTCTGTTCATAGGTCTTTCTGGCTTGTTTAAGTGCGGCTGAGAGGTACTCGGAGAATTTTCTATGGCGCAAAAAGTCCTGTGTCGAACGACTCCTACGGAATCTCTGCCAGAGACTCTTCTTTGTGCGGATGTCATTATACAAACTACTAGTGATCCATGGCTTAGTAGGACTCTGTTTAACTATTCTTACTCGGGTGTTAGCTTGAAGAATCTGCGTCAGAGTCTCAGAAAATCGATTCCAGGCTACCTCAACATCAGGTACATCGAGCAACGAGTTCCAGTTGATAGCAGAAAGCTAAGCATTCATCCCCTCGTAATCGACCGATGTTATCACCTTGCTCACAGTTCTTGGGCGCTTGGACGCCTGTACCTGAATGCTTGTGTTCAACACCACATGATCTGACCTTCCCAGCGGGGGAAGATACTCAATATCAGAGATAAGATTCACGTCATTGGTGAGGAGGAGATCCGGTATCGTTGGCTGCTGTTTTATTCTGAACCGAGTGGGCTGATCCACGACCTGAGTCAGACTGGACCTCTGTAACATCTCAGCAAAAGGAAAGGAAGGGGAACCATTTGATGGGAGCTGACTCATAGGCCAGACACGAATATCTCCAAAGTTAAAATCGCCAACTATCAGCAAGTTCTTTCTTGAATTTGATAGATGTTCTAAATGATTAAATAGTTCTTGGTCGTGAGCACAACTTCTAGGACGATATATACAGCCCAAAGACAGCTCCAATTCATCCGACCTCACATCGAAAAACAGGTTATCGATACCAGGGGTAGGTATTGAGTAATGAGAAATACGGTACGAATTAACTACATCATCACGAACATAAACACAAACACCAGCATGGCCAGGAGTTGTTACACTGTCGCAGCGATACATTGTATAACCCGTTAACGCAAACTGCTTGAAGCCAGGTCTCAGCAAGAAAAACAAGGACAGGTTCACGATCACAAACAAGGAGAGATAAATCATCGATTTGAAATTCAGTGAGGCAAGATTCGTATAAATAAGTGGCCAGATTATCAAGTTAGATTTCAGTTTTTTGCGGTCGGTATCTCAACTATTCTAGGAATTCCTTTATTGTATTTTATAGTTAGGTCGGCTTCACCAGAGGCTGAAACATATGCAGAGCATCGGATGTAAATCATCTAAAAAGCGAGGTAACAAGGATGCGAAATCAACGATGGAATTCAAATGAGAAGCAATATTAACAAATCACATATGTGCTATGAAGAAATGAACACAAATTCTGTTGGATCAAAAATATGAAAAATTTTGAATTGCAAAGGCAAAATATGGATTTGTCTTACGGTTTATCACAGTGAATAAATCGATAAATCACGGAGCACAAACAAAACGTGTCAACATGTTCGAGATGATTGCAATTGAATATGATTATGATTAATATTTATCATTTAAATTATCTTTCTGTTTTCTTTAAATTAGGAATTATAGAAGTTGTTCAACAATTTATGGATGGAACGGGGGTTTACGAAAGAGAGGAATATATTATCAAGAATGAGGAAACTAACTCAAACTGTTCATTTACCAAAGTCGAGGAAAATCAGTTATCATCTGCTCATCATAAGTGCTCATTGTGTGAACACATCGCAAGTACTAAAAGTGACCTGCAAAGTCATGTGAAATGTGTACACTTTGATACAAAAAAACACGAGTGCCAATTATGTGGGTACTTTACTGATTGGAAAGAAAATCTGAAAAAGCATGTCGATCATGTACATTAAAAAATCAGGAACCATAAGTGTCATTTATGTGAATATGCCGCTACTACAAAAAGAACTCTTCGAATACATATAGAGGCTGTTCACTTAAAGGTTAAAAACTACAAGTGTGACTTTTGTGAATATGCTGCACATATGAAAAGACACCTCAGAATTAATAACCTTGATACTCACGTAAGAGCTGTCCATTTGAAAATTAAAAAACACAAGGTGCACAGTACTAAAGAGTGTCATCTGTGCGATTATGCTACGAGAAGAAAAAGTACTCTTCAAAATCATATCAACTTAGTCCATTTAAATATGGGGAAACACAAATGTGAATTTTGTGATTACGCTGTGAATTCTAAAAAGAACCTAGCAACACATGTTGAATCTGTACATCTGAAGTGAAACTAAAATGATACAGGGTATCCCATAGTGGATTGCCTTTGAGACCTTTTGGAAAAACTCAACTTACAATAATTATTCTGAAAATTTTGATTGTCTTACCTGTCCTATGGATTTAAAATATTCTCAGCTTTGCAATGTTGTAGTTTGTAATGAATCCCAGTTTTCTGAGAAAATTGGAGTTTATCTGTGTTTAACGTTGTTTTTCTTGCATGCCGTTGAAGATTTCGACGTGTTTCTGATGTTGATATGCGATAAACCGGAGCTGACGACGTTTTTCACTCTTGTCGCATTCTGAAATTTTCAGATTTTAACGTGTGGGGGATTTGCCTATAAAAGCAGTTTTTCCCCCGCGACGGCCTCTTTTGTCACTTGAATCTCTTTTGTCTCTTTACGCTCTTTTTACTCTCTTTTCTCTTGTCTCTGCGATTGTGTGCCCGACGAGCAGATCAGCGAATTTAGAATAAATTTTTTCGTTATGAAGGTAGTGCTCTTAGAAATTAATTTTTATTTATTTTTTCCGCGAGTGCCTTGAATAAAGGAGGTAGGTCCCCGTCTATACCGTTCAGTTTCTTTATTAGACCTACACCGGTTACTTCTTTGACACTGCTGTCTGTATCGCTTTTTGTTATCTTTTGTCGTACTTCACCCTGTTTCGCGAGTCTGACTTTTCCCTTCGCTATCAGTCATGGTGCGTAAGCCCTTGGGGTAGTGAAGGGAAAGTCCCGTCAACACCCCCTGTTCGTGTTCTCGCGTCATAAGTGTTGAAATAGAAATCTCTTCTTTTCTATCAGTCATGGTGCGTAAGCCCTTGGTGTAGAGAATAAGAGATACCGCTCGTCGTCAGTGAAATCCCGTAGTTGCGCTCAAAATAGACCTTTTCTTCGCTATCAGTCATGGAGCGTAGCCCTTGGGGTAGTGAATAAAAGTCTCGAGTAGATCCGCCCTGGTTGTGTTTCTTTCATTTCTGGAGAAATACAATTAATTACATCCCGATACCGTATAGCAAGTCATTTCACTTCGCGAGGTCATCCTTAGTATCCATTTCGTCAGTTCTGGTTGGCGCATTTTATTGAACAACCTTTGATTTTTTTCACTGTACCCGGTATAAACTTTATAAAGTGCTCGTGATCGGATCAGATTTCCCGAATGTATGTTTGCTGATCGATTCGCTCATATTTCATACCTACACATATTTCCGTTGTATATATAATCAGTTTCCAAAGGTGTTACAAGTTTCTACCAAAAACTCTTATTCTTCATATGGAGTATCCAGTATATTTCAACATATATAAATCTATTTTTAAACTTTGAGATGATATAGAATTCTGTAGATCCATTCTGAAAGTTCTGAATAATTTTTTTCTTTGAACAAAATCATATAACTATGTCAGTTCCTCAAAAGAAAGCGGTGCAAAAAATCACACAACTTCACAAAAGTTATGGAAGTCCAAAAGAGTGTTTAATAAATTTCCATTTTTTTTCATCAATTTTTTTAATGTGTTGACTCATTTTTTGGCCATTTTTAGTATTTGTACTTTGTAACAAGGACACTATGTTCTAGGTCTTCCCGCCCATTTTTGGAGGACAGTTAATTATAAATTTTTATTTAAGTTGCTCCTTTATTCCCTCACTTGTGAAACTCTATAGCCACAGTTGAAAATATTATGAAACTTTGGAATGTATAAAAGACCCAAAAATAAACAATACGAATTTGACATAAGTCTTTTTTTAATGTTTATCTGTTGGCAGAAAGCAAATCCAACTAAAAGTCTCTGAAGCCCAATTTTTTTCGAAATAATCTCTAGTATTTTGGTTACAGAATGGGTTATACAAAATTTGAACATACATGTATGTTGCGAGTATACAGGGTGTTTCATCATAAACTGGACAAACTCATATGACGTGTAGAGAACATCGGGAGAATCATTTTTTTTTTATGAAATATTTCCCGTTTTTGAAGCATAAGGGAGATACACGGTGTTTAATGTCATTTTCGAGCGTTATTATATTGAGTGTGGTCGGTTATGTATAAGACTGGAAGTAATGGTTTCTTGTCATATCGTAGTATTTTTGGATGCTTCATTCAGAAATGGTGTAGAGCACCGAAAAAAAAATTACAAAATGGCGGAAACCCTGCAATGTTCGTGATTTTTTTTTTCGGTTGCCAAATTGATTTTCATTTCCTAAATTAACACAATTTTTAAAGGATATCTGTGAAAAAATTTTTTCAGAAATCGAACACAACTTTTTTTTACATGTCTACAGCGAAAAAAAAATTTCACTCGAAATTGATGAAATTTTTCACGATTGTACTTACTTTCATACCTAACACGAATATCAAAACAGAATCGAAAAATATCAAACGGTTTCGTTTTTACAGCCATTCAAATGTCCCGTTCGAATATCTGAAATAATAAAAAAACATGACACAGCTTGTGTTCTTAGGCCCATAATTTTTGAATTTGTATGTCGAAACATTTCAGATTGCAAAATGAATTTAAAAAAAATCAGTGAAACTTCATTGAGAGTCGAACTCCCTGCTCTGAGTTAAGTACCTATTAAAATAAATGTGGAATCTGAATTGAGGTTTTTAATTTTCGTTGCCAAGCAATGGCAGCTCATAGAATTTGACAGAGTATTTGAATTTAACTGAATATAATATCGCAACTATCTTGAAACCAATTTATGCAGTTTGAGTAGAAATTGGCGGTTAATACTTCCCAGATATTAATGGCATGGCATTATTGCGGAAATTTCTACGAATAATTTCACAATTTCACAAACGCAACAAAAAAAACCTATTAGTATAAAATTTATTCATAATTCGTTCTCAAAAATATTGCCATTTTTCAGGATACACTTTCTCGCCATTTTCGCCACACTATCCACCGCTGAACGAACCATTTCCGGGTTTCGGCGAATCTCTTCGGCGGCTGATTCGATTCTTTGAATCATTTCTTCTCTCGAAGTCACTGGATCTCGCTTATCATAAACAAGACTCTTCATATATGACCCCAGAAATAAAAATCATATGAAGAGTCTTGTTTATGATAAGCGAGCTCAAGTAGTCTTATACATAACCGACCACACTCAATATAATAACGCTCGAAAATGACATTAAACACCGTGTATCTCCCTTATGCTTCGAAAACGGGAAATATTTCATAAGAAAAAAAATGATTCTCCCGATGTTCTCTACACGTCATATGAGTTTGTCCAGTTTATGATGAAACACCCTGTATATACAGGGTCTTTCACGAGGAACCTCACCCATATTTATACGGGAAACTACTGAATGTATTTTCATGAAATTCAGCACTTATAAGTATTTCACGATGCTGATGAAATCTAAAATATTTTCAAGGCATGAGCACCTCCGGTTTTTCCGGAAATGACGTCAACTTCCGTTTTTCAAATTAGAACACCATTTTTTTATTGCAGAAATAGATTCCTTAGAAAATTTCAAGTTATTTTGATGAAACATTTTTCAGTTTTGGTTGGAAAATTCTCTCTGAGCGGGAAAATTCGAACAAAAATCGAAAATAGAGCTCCGCTGAAACAAGAATAACTTCGAGGTTTTTGGATTGAAAATTTTCATTTTTGGGATTTTTCAAGATGTAAGATTGATGTATCCACTTTAAAAATCGAAATCGCGATTCATGATACAGGGGGTGAAAAAATCGCTTTCAAAGTTAGGGGTGACAAAATCGTGAAAAATCAATTTTTTCAAATTAGAACCCCATTTTTTATGGCAGATATTGAATCTACGTTAAAAAATAATGTGAGTGTATGCATCACACCATTGCCCAAAAATGGATATTTTCTGAGTTATTCACAAAAAACTGTTTTTCGTCTTGAATTTTCAGCTATTTCTTTTCCCTTCACGCCAAAAAGATGAAATTTTCAGGAACTGTTATTTGAACCCTGCTGTAGATTTTTCACCCCTTCTTGAAACCGACTTCAAGTTACTATTAGGAGAACCATGGCAAACTCTCGCAGTTATAACTAGAGAAGATGCTCAAAGTTTTGACCGTTAATTTCTAGACATTTATTTATACGTCTCAGGAATGCTTCGTGCGTTGCTCTTCTTATTTCATCGGGAGGAAGAGATCTGCAAAAGTGTTTAAAAACCAAATTGAGTTTCAAAACTATGAATCTAAAAATCTAAACAAACCTAAACGCATTTCTGACTAGTTCAATGCAGTCCTCTTTATCAGTCAGGGGAGTTGAGTAGACAATATTTTTATCCTACCCCAAACATAATAGTCTAAAGGAGTTAAATCGGGAGAACGTGGTGGCCAAAGATGTGGACCATTGTTCGCCAACCATCGATCTTCAAATAGCCTGTAGAGGATATTTGACACATTGAGTGAATTGTGTGGAGGCGCGCCATCTTGTTGATACCATAAGTCATTATGGTTCTGTACTAGCGGCTCAATTATTTGAGTCAATATGTCAGAATATCTATCTCCTAAGGGAGAACATTCTTTAAATAATGCAAACATGTGTAGTGTTCTATCTTACCAGTTAAAGTCCCATCATAAATGTGAACATCGAGAATTGCATTATTTTTGACGGCGCAAAAAACATTGAAACTCCAGGTCTCTTGAAAGTTGCATTGTCTGAAGTGGTGGTTGTTCTCTTCATCTCAATAATGACTGTTATGCCTATTGAAAGAACCATTCTTTGTGAATTTAGATTCATCTGTCCAAATTATACAGTCCAAAAAGTTTTCATTCTCTTGAAATCGAATCATCATAGCTTCGCATAACTCTGTTCTCCTGACGAAATCAGTTTCCTTTAAATGCTGTACCTTATTGAATTTATATGGGTGCATTTTATGTTTTTTTAATATTCTCCAAACACTCGATTGAGATAATCCCAGATCAATCTCGGCATCTTTGAGGATTCACACGAAAATATGCAAGAACTGTAATTTCGTTGTTCTCATCTTCTACTACACTTTTTTCTCTGTGTATAGTTTTCTTGACGAAAGATCCGACATTTCTCAAGTTTGTCATGGTTCTGTTAATGGTATCTCTCGTTGGTCTGGGTCGGTCAGGAAACCTCTCAATGAACAGTCGAATCGTTCTATCTACAACTTTATTACATTCTCCATGAAGTAGAATGAGATTTAAATAATCTTCATTGGTAAAATTAGGCATAATGATCGATTTTATAACTTAATACGAATTATCACCAAATTAATAGTAAACACAAAATGCTACTGAATAAAGAGGAATTTGGCAGATGTAATTAATGATATCTATCATTAAAAAAAAATGTAAAACATGATAAGTTTTTGCATATGGTTCATAACGAATTATTTATTTATAACTGGAGAGAAAACCGATGGCCGATTAGTTGAAATAAAGAGGTTTCCGATACAAATTCGAATCAAAATTCGCCATCTATTTAGGAACAACCTGTAACTTTTTTCTCTTGCATATTAGTGTAGTAAAATCTAAAACATGGTTTAAGTAACAGTTCCTGAAAATTTCATCTTTTTGGCGTGAAGGGAAAAGAAATAGCTGAAAATTCAAGACGAAAAATAGTTTTTTGTGAATAACTCAGAAAATAACCACTTTAGGGCAAGGGTGTGATGCAAAAACTCACATTATTTTTCAACGTAGATTCAATATCTGCCATAAAAAAATTGGGGTTCTAATTTGAAAAAATTGATTTTTCACGATTTTGTCATCCCTAACTTTGAAAGCGATTTTTTCACCCCCTGTATCATGAATCGCGATTTCGATTTTTAAAGTGGATACATCAATCTCACATCTTGAAATATCCCAAAAATGAAAATTTTCCATCCAAAAACCTCGAAGTTATTCTTGTTTCAGCGGAGCTCTATTTTCGATTTTTTTTTCGAATTTTCCCGCTCAGAGAGAATTTTCCAACCAAAACTGAAAAATGTTTCATCAAAATAACTTGAAATTTTCTAAGGAATCTATTTCTGCTATAAAAAAAATGGTGTACTAATTTGAAAAACGGAAGTTGACGTCATTTCCGGAAAAACCGGAGGTGCTCATGCCTTGAAAATATTTTAGATTTCATCAGCATCGTGAAATACTTATAAAAGTGCTGAATTTCATGAAAATACGTTCAGTAGTTATCGTATAATTATTTATTTTATTTATTTATTCACAAGGGGATACAAACAGGTACAAAAACCCACTAATGTATCCTCAGATAGAACGAACAAAATTACAGAGATTATAAGTACATAGATCAATTCGATACAAGATTACTAACTTAACTAATGATCATGAGTACAACTGACAAAAATCAACAGAAAAAAAACAAAAAAAAAAAAAAGCGAGAAACCCAGAATGCCCCAAAAATGGCAACTACGTACAATTCTTTTTTAAAATCTTTCGGACCTGTTCCAGAGACATAAAAAAATAATCAACTTGACCACTAAACATGTTGCTGGTCCGAGATATCCGACATAGAGGCGAGTGCTGAGCCGTGTATGTGTACCTAAAGGGTACCATAAAAAGCTCACAGGCTCTGAGAGACCTCTGGGGAACATTGAAGCACAAGCCACCAAGAATATCTGGGCTCTGAAGTTTATTGTTCAAGATCTTAAATGCATATGGGTGAGGTTCCTCGTGAAAGACCCTGTATATATATAGGGAAGTAACATTAGTAGGTACGTTAAAATATAAGCGACATATTCCTGAGACAATTTTTAAGAAAAGAAGTCTATATGAACTTCTGTCCGGAATTTTTAGTTGAGGGATTCTTTTCAAGAAGGAATGTAGAGGGGGAAAATGAAAATATCAATGCTTAAAAATAACCTCATATATTTACAGTATAGTTCATTACTGAAAATTGTTACTTGCTATTTGAATGGACAGATTTTCCACGTATTCCACAAAGTATCGTTTATGCTTGTAACATGTCCCCACCTGTTACCAGTTTTCCAATGAATTATTCATATTCACATGAGTGACATTAATATCTCGTTGATGTTCAAATGAATAGAGTAAAAATGTTTTTTGAGGACATTTTTTGTACTTGCAGCATACTCACACAGATGACACTTGTGTTCCCCAATCCCTAATTTTCAAATGAACATATTTCACGTGATAATCAAGTCTATTCTTAACACTCGCACCATATTCACATAAGTGACATTTGTATTTCTTAATATTCATATGAACAGAGTTGACATATCGCTGGATAATACTTTTATCATTTGTGTTCCTTAATTTTCAAATGAACAGTGTCAAAATGCTTTCGAAGAGTATGTTTTCTACTCGCAGCATATTCACATAAGTTGCATTTGTGTTCCTTAATTTTCAAATGAACTGATTTTATATGTATTTCAAGAGCCTTTTTTTCACTTGAAGCATATTCACATAAGTGACACTTGTATTCCTTAGTTTTCAAATGAACAGAGTTAAAATGCCTTCGAAGAGTATCTTTTTGACTCGCAGCATATTCACATAAGTTGCATTTGTGTTCTTTAATATTCAAATGAACTGATTTCACATGCATTTCGAGATATTTTTTTTCACTTGAAGCATATTCACATAAGTGACACCTGTGCGTCTTAATTTTCAAATGAACAGTGTCAAAATGCCTTGGAAGATACTGTTTTTTACTCGTAGCAAATTCACATAAGTGACACTTGTATTCCTTAGTTTTCAAATGAACTGATTTCACGTGACTATCAAGTGTCTGTTTTTTACTCGTAGCAAATTCACATAAGTGGCATTTGTGTTCCTTAATTTTCAAATGAACCGATTTTATATGTTTTTCAACAGCATTTTTTTCACTTGAAGCATATTCACATAAGTGACACTTGTATTCCTTAGTTTTCAAATGTACAGAGTTAAAATGCCTTCGAAGAGTATCTTTTTCACTCGCAGCATATTCACATAAGTGACACCTGTGCGTCTTAATTTTCAAATGAACAGTGTCAAAATGCCTTGGAAGATACTGTTTTTTACTCGTAGCAAATTCACATAAGTGACACTTGTATTCCTTAGTTTTCAAATGAACTGATTTCACGTGATTATCAAGTGTCTGTTTTGCACTCGTAGCAAATTCACATAAGTGGCATTTGTGTTCCTTAATTTTCAAATGAACTGATTTTATATGTTTTTTAACAGCATTTTTTTCACTTGAAGCATATTCACATAAGTGACACCTGTGCGTCTTAATTTTCAAATGAACAGTGTCAAAATGCCTTGGAAGATACTGTTTTTTACTCGTAGCAAATTCACATAAGTGACACTTGTATTCCTTAGTTTTCAAATGAACTGATTTCACGTGACTATCAAGTGTCTGTTTTGCACTCGTAGCAAATTCACATAAGTGGCATTTGTGTTTCTCAATATTCAAATGAACAGTGTCAAAATGCCTTCGAAGATTCTCTTTAGCACTCCCAGCATATTCACATAAGTGACACCTGTGCGTCTTAATTTTCAAATGAACAGCGTTAAAATGCCTTCGAAGAGTCTGTTTTTGACTCGCAGCATATTCACATAAGTTGCATTTGTGTTCCTTAATTTTCAAATGAACTGATTTTATATGTTTTTCGAGGTCACGTTTAGCACTCCCGGCAAATTCACATAAGTGACACTTGTGTTCCTTAGTTTTCAAATGTGCAGCATATCCAGAAATGTAACATTCTTGTTTCTTCCTATCCAGATGAACACGCTCGACATGCATTAGAAAGTCCCCTTTTCTGCTAGTAACATACTCACATAAATGACACTTAATATTCGAATGAACGGATTTGATATGTAACGCAAGGTCTTTTTCATCATTGGTCTCGAAATCACACATATGACACTCTTGATTGTTGATAGTCACAGGAAGAGCTTCATCATTCTCTAGATCAAATATTTGAGGCGTTTCTTTGGTAAAAAAGGCAGGTGATTGATTTGCATCACCTTCTCTAATTAGGGAGTTTGGGTTAATTTTTTCATTCTCAATTATATATTCTTCTCTATCGTGAACACCTTCTTCGTCTATAAATTGTTCACAAGTGTCCACAACTCCTAAGTTAAACATATCAGATTTTATGCCTGTTGCTAATACTAGAGGCATTTCTTCGTTAAAAGAGGCAGGTGATTGATTTGAATTGTCTTCAATAAGTAGGGAATTTGAGTTCATTATTTCATTCTCAATTATATATTCTTCTCTGTCATGAACTCCTTCATTGTCTATAAATTGTTCGACAAATTCTAAGATTTCTGATTTGACATGACATTTCTCGTCATATTTGCGACAGTATGTATGATCGATATGTTCATATTGTATGGGTTCATCAAGATATTTTTCTTCCCTTGCACCAACCAAGTGACATTTAGGAAATTCACACTGAACCGGTTCAGATTTAATGGTTGTGGGATCAAATACTTGAGGGATTTTTTTGTTGAAAAAGGCAGTTGACTGATTTGCATCAACTACTACACCTGAGGAATTCGTGCAACTTCCTTCGTTCTTTATTATAAATTCTTCTCTTTCGTAAACTCCTTCTTCTTCTATGAAGTGTTCGCATATGTCTATGATCCCTGGTTTTTCTTCTAACTTCACTCTGAAATAAATTAGACTTTCTGAGTCAATTGAATAAAAGGGCATAGCTGGGCACCGTTAATCAGACAATCAACTTCGTTAATCGCTCGTCCGTTACTAAAAAAGTTGACTTCGTTAAACGTTACTTTTGGAATAATTTAGCCCAAGTTAACGTTAATCGTTAACACCATATCAGAAATGCTCCTCAATTGGGTTATCACAGCATATGCAAGTTTACACTGAATAATTATGAGTTTCATTCATGATTTTTTTCAAATTCACCGCGGAAACTATTCAAAATCATTCTTCAAATATGACGGTTTTAAAATTTAAATCGCTTGGTTTCAAGTTCACGATTTGGCAACAGCGCCTACTAGAAAATAAAAACAATGTCCGATCATCTTGTTTATAAAATAACAGCTGGTGATTTACAGGCGCGTACTTACTGGCGAGCCTCAACAGCAACCGGCCATAAAAATCCCATAAAATTTTACTACCTTCCGAACCTTCCTCGTTCGTCGCAGACTTCATAGACAGCCATCTTTGTCTATCTCATCAAGATAATGCATTTGTTGTCCTTTATTATCAAGGCATATTACAGTCGATGTTGCCAGCTTGTGCAATTCTCACAAAACGCTTTAAACTTTGAATACCCATTTTTATTTTTCATTTTTAAGTGCTTGAAATATTTTTATCGAGCTTAAACTTGAATATGCTGTGATAACCCAAATTGAGGAGAATTCCCCAGTAATGAGTCACATGGAAAGAAAATTAAAAAAAAATAGAAATTTTCAAATAGTGTTTAATTCTGAGTACCTATTTCAATCTCATATGGATCATTATGAACTATGTAACTAGTTTTTAATAGGAAATAAAAGGGTTCAATCATAGAGAAAGGGTTCTCTGGGTGTCTCTGGGTTCAATTCTAGATTTTTTTTATCAAGACTCACAAAAGAAGAAACATCTAGATTGGACATTGGCTTATGGCTTGATGGCAGTAAAGCAGTACACACAAATATTCTCCAGGAAATATGATGAAACTCCAATATTAAATTGGATTGGTTGCCGATGATCGTTGTCATTTCATTAAACTAACTTTATTATCCTGTCAGTCAGTGTCAAGTAAATTATTATAATATTATCAAAGAGTAACAACTTTTTGTTGTTGAATTAGCATTAATATTGATAATGATAAGGATTGTCAAATAAAAGGTACCTAAGTTTACACAAGTACAACACTTTCTTTGTAAGGTCTTGGGTCTTGTTAGTACGAAGACGGTGAATGATTGCCAAGCAAATGGTGGTAATTTACGAAAGGCACTCAACTTCTCAACAGAAGAAAAGAGTTTGTTGCTAACTAAAATATGATTTGTGACACCAAATTGATAATTGAAAAAGACTGATGGCATTACAATAAAGGCAAAAGAAAAGGCTTGGTATTCAGTAATTAATTCATTCAATCTTCAAAATCCATCAAAAATGGGAATTTCTGCAGCCAGTTCAACAAATTATTCTAGGTTAGAATCCCGCCCTTAAATATCTAAGTGGTCATTACAGGAGCGCTTAAATTTAAGGCTAGCTTTAGCCATTTAAATGTCACTTAACAGTTGGTGCAACGTACACTTAACACTAAGTGCATCTTCTAGAAACCTACGTCGACAACAAACTTTGATATTTACCGATCATGCGTTGCTTACGCTAATTACGTAAATTTGTATCTTCCATACGACTAAAATCTGAGACAGATAGCGCAAGACCTTATTCCATTACCGCATAACCAATAAACACCCATATCTCTCTAATATATTATTAGGTCTATGAAGGACCAGTAAATGTCAAAGTACTCTATCATCTGAGTTCACTCTTAACCCTGAACAGAGTACCACAGGGATCCATACTGGGACCTCTGTTGTTCTTTCTTTCTATCAATGAGCCTCCCTTAAGTCCAAGAGATGCTTTGTTCAGTTTTTGTACACAAAACATCATTTTAAAGATGGGTTTGATAATCTTGTTTGCTGATGACAAGTCTTTTGCTGTTAGGGCTTCTTCTTTCTAGGAGCTTCAAATATTGTGCGACTTTATACTTGATGAGATGGTACCATACAGAAAATCCTGTAATTAACATTGAAAGGACGGAATTTACCAGTGGATAAATGTGGTAAGGAACTCATTCTTGCCACCTGGATACTGTTACCACATCTAAGGATTGTGTTAGATTTCTTGGAATTTTTATGGATGGTAATTAGAGATAGTTCAATCATATTAATTTGGTCTGTAGCAGATTAAATATCTCGTTCTTTGCTATAAGTGGAGTAGAACACTAGCGTTCCCCATGTCATCGTTGATCAATATCTATTACAGGTTAGTGTTTAGTCATTTATCTTACAACATCCTTCTTTGGGGAAATTTTTCAGTAGATGATAGGGTCTTCATTGTCCAAAAGTGGATTTTGCGCATGATCTATAATATAACTCCAAGGTCGTCTTGTAGACCAGTTTAATAACAAAATAGTATTCCCACACTGTCTTGTATTTTTAGTCTTGAAACTTATTATATGTATATTAGGGAGGAAGAGAAAAGCATCAGAAAATAATCATAATATTCATAATCATAATTCATAACAACCATACTCGAAGTGGAGGAGTACCGAAAAACACAGGACAATAAGGACAAAAAATTGTTTAACCATTTACCTTGCCTTATTCGATCTCTGAATCTCAGAGAATTCAAGACGACTAATTCAGTTGAGTTAACAAATCAGGCATAATTGAAACAAAATATGTAAATGGAGATACTCACTCATCAGCATCTTCAATAACAATACAATGTTCACCCATATCTATTTTTGGTAGGTGTAGAGCTGGATTTAAATGATGAATTATAAAATCGGTAAACACTCTATTTAATTTAAAGTTCTTCAATACTGGTTATACGCTTTTCCTGGAAATAAAATCCTTTCATTTTGTTGAAAACGATGATTTTTTACGTTGTTTATATCCGTATGATGAGAGGTTAAAAGCATAGACCTAATGGTATATTATTATTATTATTAGATCTATGGAAAAAAGAGAGGTTAACCGTTCAACGAGTGACAGCTCTTCCTATTAATTATTGGGTAATCTTAATCACTAACTCTTCAAAATTTCTACTAACTCAGTGTTGTGAGCGTAGAAATTGTGGGGTAAGTTGTTTTTTCACTTTATTTTTATTTTTTATAATTACACTAAGAAAAAATAATTGAAAAAACCGCTGAGTGATAACGTAGCAAATCACTGCTAATTTCAATGGTCGTCGGGGGGTCCCCAGGATCCCCCAGAGGGTAATTCTCCCTTAATTTCTCGTCCTCAAACCCCGCTCTCTCCACAGGTTCTTAATCACCTATCAGCAAAATCGCAGAAAACTTTTAAATCATTGCTAGTTGATGTTACCGAAGACTCCTCATCTCATTTTTCTCTGGCAGACATTTCATTGCTCTCTAGGGAGATCAATAGTATTAGAAGTATATTCCAGGATGATGAAGAACTATTCCTGGAGGCAACAAAGGCATCTCAATCAGTTTCTTCCTTGTTATCTCAGTTATCTGAGAATTCTCGTCCACCCCATAAAAAAAAAATAGTCCACACTTACTCTATGTCAGATTCTGGCCCTTTTTTAGTTATAGTTGAATCTAAATCAGACGCTAACATTGGTAATATGCATCCAATGAACTTTGGTAAGGAACTCGACAGACTCAAGGTGCCTGGTGTCGAAGATGTTAAAAAGAAAGGAAAGAAGAGAATCTCCGTGGAGTTCTCTACTCCCCTAAATGCTAATAAATTCCTATCTGAAAATCCTTTCATTGATGACCCTGATATCGATGTTTTCATTCCATCCCGAATGGTCTCTAGCAGAGGTGTCATCAAAGATGTGGGATCTAGTATCTCTAGGAAGATATTTTGTCCCACGCCAACTCCAGAATAAAAATTATTGGTGCTCGTCAGTTGAAAAGAAGGGTTGTTAAGGATGGAACTACCGCTTATGTTCCCTCAAATTCGTGGGTACTCACCTTCCACGGGAAAAACTTGCCAAATAAAATAGGTATTTTTGGTGTTCTAAGAAATGTTTCTCTATATGTGGGTCCAGTTATCCAGTGCTACAATTGCCTGAGATATGGACACACTAAGACAAACTGCAATTCCCCAGCCGAATCAAAAAGATGTCGAAATTGTGGCGAAAAACATGAAGAATCAGATTGCCCAAATAATAATAACCCTAAATGCCTGTTTTGCTCTGGTAACCATGCTTCTACCGATAGGAAATGCCCTGAATTTGCTAGGCAAAAACAAATTAACAATCTCATAGCATTGGAGAATATTTCGTACTTTGAAGCTGTGAAACTGGTCCCAAGATCCTATAATGCAGATATTTCATCTGAAAACGAAGCAGTCAATCCAGTCTCCCAACCTAATTCTTTCCCATCGCTAGTACCCCGAACACTTAGAAATAACTCTCCTCAAGAGGCATCCCTCATTTCAGTTCAGAACAGAAGGTCCCTCCTGCAATCACCTCAATCTAGAAATACTTCTTATGCGACTCTTGTTAAGAAAAGAAAAATACCGCAATCCCCAGGTTATAACAGGGAAGCACACAATGACCAGCTTATTCACTTGTCACTTCCACTATCCCCAGTCACTACGCCGAACTCCTTCCATAAATCAAACCCTTCACTCAAACCAGCTTATAATTCTATTTCTGATGACGATTTGTTCAAACTAATTTCTCAGCGAGTATTAAAAAACCATGAGTTTGTTAAGAGCCTAATGAATTTCATAGAAAATCAATCAGCCCCAGAATTCTCATTCAACTCTTCTACCCACAACAACAATAAATCTAATAACAATGTTCAGTCCAACATTCCTAACAAATAAATATCAATAGAATATTCCTCTATATGTCCATTTTAAACTCCTACTCCTAATATATTCTATCCCTAATGTTAAGAATACTTCAGTGGAATATTAGATCCATATCTTCCAACATTGACAATTTGAAATATCAAATAGAGGAATACCATCCTAACATCATCCTACTTTCCGAAACCTGGTTGAGCAGCTCCAACTTCTTCAAGTTGTCTGGCTATAGTATACTTAGACAAGATAGACCTACTTTGGGGGGCGGTATCGCCTCACTTGTTTGCAGAAGTCTGAGTTTTGCTGAGGTTAGTCTTAACATGCCTCTCCCAGATGGAGTTGATATTCATGGATTTAAAGTGGACCAGCTAACGATTGTGCATATCTATTGCCCTCCAGACCGCGTACTCCCCATGAAATTTTGGGTTAATTTAACCTCTAATCTCCCCTCCCCATATCTTATTAGTGGAGACATTAATGCTCAGCATCCCCTTTGGGGTTCTTACTCCAAAAATAGAAATGGTAACATTCTTGATCAGTTTTTATCCACCAGTGATCTTTGCCTCCTCAATGATGGCTCTCCTACTAGGATTACGACCCCGGATAAACCGAGCGCACCAGATGTTTCTCTCTGTTCCCCGGGTATTGGAGTTGACTCCTTCTGGGAGGTCCTTCCGGATCCGGGTAGCAGCGACCACTGGCCAACGATGACCAGGATTGCGAATCTCAAATTAACTGAATTTTCCCAGAATTATTTTACAACTTCTAGATATAACCTTAAGGAGGCCAATTGGATGCTGTTCCAGGAATTGATCGCTCAAGAGGTTGAACGTCGAGATATTCAGCGACTTGATGATGTCCAGAAGATCATTATTTCTTCAGCTGATCGCTCTTTCCCTGTTGAAAGGTGTCGTGAGGGTCACTCCAGATATCGGGTCCCGTGGTGGGATGCGGAGCTTATTACCCATATGAAAAATAGGTCAGAGGCCTACAGGAACTTCCGCCTGAACCCTACAAATTCAAACTATCTAAATGCCAAGAAAATGCAAGCCATTGCCAAAAGAAAAATCAGAGAAAAGAAAAAGTCCTCCTTCAGAGATTTCTGTGAAAACCTAAGTATAAAGGACAGCAAAAATCTTTGGAAAAATGTCAGAAGGTTTCGTTCCGGCATCTCCCCATGCTCCCAAACGCGTGCCCCTCCATCTTGCGGCAGAGAAATCCTCTCGAGAATCTGTCCTTCCCCTCAGCTAGTTATCCACGATGCTGATAGTGGCCCTCTGGGCACTAATAATCTATCCCGTGGATCTTCGATCTCACTACCTCCCTTCTCTCTGTGTGAACTGTCAAAAGTAATGTTCAGTAAAAAAGACTCCGCTCCAGGTAAGGATGGCATGTATAACGTATTCTATCTTCAAATCAGATAACATAAAATCAACTCAAAATGATAGAGACTGGCAAACGATTAACAGAAAGACCAGGAAAAACAGACAATTCAACAAGGTATTATGCACGGGAACTAGGTCGGGCGATGCATTAATTCAAGGAGTTAGGAAAAGGAAATGGATATACCTGGGAAAAATTGCAGGGAAGAAAACTACGGAAGATGTGACAAATTATGTCCAATCAACTAAAAACATTGAGGATGTACAAGTAAAGAAATTGGAAACTAGAGGTGGAAATTCTGCGTTCACAATAGGAGTCACCGGGGACGAAGATTTTCAATCTATTTGCAGTGAGGAATTTTGGCCAGAAGGAGTAGTGGTTAGAGAGTTCAGCTTTAGGAATTTTTTCCGACAATTGACCAAAACAAATACAAACAGCTGAAACAGATAGAAAAAAACAAAACCTTTAAATTAATACACATCAATATACAGTGTCTCAATACTTCTTACAATGGACTTTTAAAATTAATAAATGAGTATAACACTGATTTTATTGCAATAACTGAACATTGGCAGAATGAAGAACAACTGAACAGTTTCTATTTAGAGGGATATAAAAAAGTAAATAGTTTCTGCAGAGAGCAGGGCAAACATGGAGGAGTGGTTGTTTACTCAAGAGTCAACTTTGAATTTAAAGCCAGGTTAGACATTTCGAGATTTTCTATAGCAGGTATATTTGAATGTTGTGCTATGGAGGGTCATTCTAATAATAGACTTAAGCTAATAGTTGTATGTATATATAGGCCAACGTCAGCACCGCTGGCTGATGTAGATATATTTTTTGAGAAACTACAAGAAGTTTTAGATCATATAAATCAACAAAAAAATGGTCCAGTCTTAATAGTGGGCGATTTCAATTTTGATTTCCTCAATACAGGCAATAAAAACACTAATGTCATAACAACGATAATGAATAGTTTTAATTTAAAAAAGATGGTTAATGAACCAACTAGAATAACTAGTCACTCAGCTACTTGTCTTGACAATGTATTTACTAATATAGCAGATAGTTCTGTGAAGGTAATTCAACCACATTTATCTGATCACTCAGCTCAAATTGTCTCTTTCACTCTGGAGAATGGGTATGAAACTAAACTTCGGGGTGAAAAACTGATGAGAATATATAATGATGAAAGTATATTTTGTTTCAAAGCACAATTGTCGGA
The DNA here is from genome assembly GCF_907165205.1 of Coccinella septempunctata. Taxonomy (NCBI): domain Eukaryota; kingdom Metazoa; phylum Arthropoda; class Insecta; order Coleoptera; family Coccinellidae; genus Coccinella; species Coccinella septempunctata. The sequence continues at coordinate 1,407,111 of NC_058190.1, read as the reverse complement.
ATATGATTGGTCAGATCTATATAAATATAATAATGATGAAATTGATGAAATGTGGAAATTTTTTCATTGTCAATTTCAAACTATGCTTCAAACTTCGATTCCGATTGTAAAATTAAAATCAGGAAAGAGAAATTTATCAAAACAAATCAATGCAACTTGTAATTCCAACCCTGTTTTGATGGCTTTAAAGAAAGAACTTGATATGCTTTCTTTGGTGGCACAACATCGGCCGGAATATTATCAACAATATAAGTTTACCAAGAAAAAATATGATTCAGAAATTAAAAAAATTAAGCAAGCATTTATCAGTAATAAAATATCTCAGTCAGATAATAAAACAAAAACAACATGGAATATAATAAATTCGTTAAATGGTAAAGGCCATATAAAAGAGCAAATTCTCCCTTCAGGAAACCCACAAGTTATTGTGAGTGAGTTCAATAGATTTTTTGCGAACATTGGTTCCATCATTCCAACTTTTCCTTCAGGTCAGGACAAATATGATATGAAACGTGTACAGAACTCTTTTTTTGTATTTGAAGTGAAATCAGATGAAATAATTAAGGTGGTTAAACAATTGAAAAACACTTTTTCATCGGGATATGATGAAATGCCAAATGTATTAATCAAAAAAACTATTTATTTGATAGTGGAACCGCTGAGGTACATAATAAACAAATCATTTGTGGAGGGTGTCTTTCCATCTGAGCTAAAAATGTCTATCATATCACCAATATATAAATCCGGACCTACAAATGATATAGGTAACTATCGACCTATAAATATGTTAACAACTTTCACGAAAATATTTGAAAAAATTTTAGCTAATCGTCTAATCAGTTTTTTTAGAAAACATAAAATTTTCAGTAGAGCGCAACACGGTTATATGAATAAAAAAAATACAACTACAGCAATTTTTGAGCTTACAAATTTTGTCATAGAGGCTATTGAAAAGGGTGAAATTCCTGTAGGGTTGTTTCTTGATTTGTCAAAGGCTTTCGATTGTGTGAATCATGACACATTATTAAAGAAGCTGGAAAAGTATGGTATACGAAACCAACAGCTAAAACTTATTCGTAGTTATTTAAATGGAAGGAAACAAAAAGTACGTATTAAAATAAACACGGAAACTTACATTTCCGATGAACAAACTGTGGATCGAGGTGTACCACAAGGTAGTATACTCGGGCCACTTTTGTTTATTGTGTACATAAATGATTTGCCCAATAATATTGATCAAAATTTAGATCTCATAATGTATGTTGACGATACAAACATAATAAAAAGGCTGCAGAATATATTGAATTTAATACAGCATGTGAATGCAGCTTTCTCAGAAGTGAAATGCTGGTGCTGTACTAATGAATTAAAATTGAATGAAAAAAAAACAGAATGTGTAATTTTTCATACATCTAGGTCAAATATTGAGATACCAGAGACAATATTAATAGATGAGTCTCAAGTTAAGATAGCGGACTCTACTAAGTTTTTAGGTGTGCATGTTGATGCTAATCTGACGTAGAAAAATCATATTGAATACCTAAATAGAAAACTGAACTCCAATTTATATGCAATGAATATTTTTAAAAAATCAGTAGATACATCCACACTGAAAGTGGTTTACTTTGCCAACTTCCAATCACTATTGTCATACGGAATTGTATGCTGGGGAAATAGTTCCAGTACTGATATCTTATTTGTGAAACAAAAAATGGCCATAAGATCTTTATTTAAAATGAAATATAGGCAGACTTGTAGAGGTGTTTTTCGAGCAAACAATATTCTGACATTAACTGGCATATATGTATATAATTGCATTAAGTTTTTGGTAGAACATAAGGAATTGTTCGAAAAATATAAAAATAAAAATGAAAAAACTAGGCAAATGGATCAATACTACTACCCAATTCACTCACTTAGCATAACTCACAAAAATTCTAGATATATGTGTATTAAACTGTACAATATTTTGCCAAGGCAATTTCATGTTATGGACGATGTAAAAAAATTTAATAAAAGACTTTTCCTATTTATCATTGATTGTGAACCATATAATGTAGGAGAATATTTAGATTACTGTAGAATACACAGAAATATGTGATTAGGCTAAAATATATTTCTAATTATGAAGTATGATAACATACTAGGACATTTTTTCTTGTACTTACTTAGTATGTACTATGAATTGAATAAAAATTGTTATTGTTATTGTTATTGTTATGCTCAAACATCTACCCATCCAAGCTAAAACTATAATCCTACGGATATTCAACGGATTACTCTGAAATCCTGACATTCCCTCATCTCTTACGGAAACAATTGTAGTACCTATCTGCAAACCTGGAAAGCCCCCTCATGACCCTAATAGCTATCGGCCCATAGCTCTCACCTCCTGTCTGCTGAAAATCTTTGCATCCCTTATAGCAGCAAGACTGGAGAGAATTTACGAGCTGAACACCCCCACAACTGAGCCCCAATTAACTTCCGAAAGGGCAAATCTGTCAATGATGCTCTGGCTGCCTTAACGACCTCCATTTACACAGCATTTGTTAGGGATGAATTTTCCGTAGTTGTTTTTCTGGATATCAAACAGGCGTATGACTCTGTAAGATTTGATATCTTACAATCTATTTTACTGAAAGAAGGAATTCCTGTCCAACTAATCAATGTCCTGTAAAAACTAACCGTGGGAAGGAAGGTTTTCTTGGTAGACCCTTGTTTTAACAAACTTATTGGCCCAAAAACATCTTTTCTAGGCCTAGCCCAGGGTTCCCCTGATAGCTGCAATCTCTTCAATTTTTTCGTTAAAGGACTATCCTCCTTTTTGAACGTCCCAGGCATTGAGGTAATCCAATATGCGGATGATACCACAATAATATCGTCTGGAAAATCCTTTAAAGACGCCTTTGAAAGAATGACCCAGGCACTAGCATTGATTGAGCAATGGACTCAGAGTAGGGGACTCACTGTCTCGGCAGAGAAGTCTGCTGCTATGTGCTTCCACAAGAGAAAAACTTTGGTCAATCTCCGTATGCTTCAACTTTCTTCTAGTACAATCCCCTGGAAAACCTCCACCAAATACCTTGGAGTAACCTTACATGTCGATATGAACTGGTCCCTTCATATCGAAAACATGTGTTCGAAAGCCAACCGAAACATTAACGTCATGAAAGCCCTATGTCGTACATGGTGGGGTTCACACCCTCAAACCATGTTAACTATCTACAAAGCCATAGTTCTTCCCTTTCTTGACTATGGGTCTATTTTCTTGGGAAGATGTACAAAGCCCATTCTGTCTCGACTTGATAGGGTCCAGTTTTCTGCCATCCGGGTGGCTTTGGGATACATGAAGTCCACCCCTATAAATGTCCTTCTTGCTGAGAGTAAACAACTTCCTCTTTCCCACCGTCGTATCTGGTTGGCTGCCAAATTTGTTTCTAGGGTAGCTAGAAAATCACCTAATCCCCTCCTTCAAAAGATGTCACTGCTGTCATCTTGGCGCCATGCTGGGGTGGCCGATCTGCCCCACCTTCATTAGAGGCTCTCAGTTTGTTACCTGAGACAGATTGTTTCTTCTCCTCTTGCCGTCTTCCTCGTTTTCAGTTTCCTTTGTCCGTCCACTACCTTGATGTCGACTATTGCTCTTTAAACCTTCGGAAAGAGGACTTGGACAACTCCTATTTGTTTGTTGAGAGATGCGAAGAGAGGTTTCCCCATCACTCCCGGCTATTCACAGATGCCTCAAAATTTCGGGACCAGGTTGGTATAGGTGTTTTCAGCTCAGAGGGTATCTCATACAGTGGGCGCGTCCCCTCGTACTTCTCCATCTCATCCGCTGAACTCCTCGCGATCGATAAAGCTCTGTCTATAGTTGAAGAAACGTCCAACAATAATACTATCATCATTTCAGACTCCAAGTCCGCCCTTGAAAAGATAAAAAACTGGCTCCCCCACTCCAATTATGATACTATAACCCTTTCAATCCGAAACCGTCTTTCTACACACTCTCAGTCCAACCGTAATATTGTATTTGTCTGGGTTCCCAGCCATACAAACATTTCAGGCAATGATCATGCAGACCGTTTGGCTAAGGAAGGTTGCAAACTCCCTAGTCCTCTTCCTATCAAAGGAGACATAAGAGAACATTGGCCCTCATTGAAACGAAACATATGGGAGAAGTGGAGGTCGGAATGGAAACGATCTTCGCTCCTTAGGGGTCATCTCTACTCTACCATGATTAACATGACCCACTTCCATGAAAAACCATGGTTCCATTCAATTGATCTTCCTAGAGGCAATCTGACAACAATGAATAGACTCAGGGCAAACCTTTGCTGTTCACCTGCCCACTTAGCTAAGATCCAGGTCAAAGACAGTGACCTTTGTGAATGTGGAGAGAGAGGAGATTTGCAGCACATTTTCTTTTCATGTTCTCTCAAAGATCATGAATGCAGGAAACTATATGACGACCTTTCAAAAGTATGCGCTAATATGCCTTTTCCTCTTAACATCCAAGATTTGATATTCTCTGAAAATCTGTTGGTATACAAATCACTCTTCGGTTTTTTGAATTCTTGTGGATATAAGCTGTGATATGTGTGTTTCCGTGAAGCTAACACTATGTATCCTTTCAGTTTCCCAAGTGATGTCTTATGTGTCACCCCTCCTCACCCGAAGCTGAAACTTACCTCTATAATAAATAAAAGTCTTTACACCTTTTGAAATTATATTAAGATATTTAGCACCTTGAAGATTGAAGTGTTCAATGTGTAGATGGCCCTGCTGCCAAGCACAATAAAAGAAGAAGAAGAAGAAGATTAGATCTATGGTTAAGATTCTTTGAGAAAAACCATAGAGAAAAACTATGAAGAGTAGAGAGAAGGAGAACGATCGTCGTCCCCGAAAACGGGGAACGTAGGCAAGGAGTCGCTGCGATCGCTACGTTTATCGATAAGGGGTGGGGATTTTATCGTCAATATTAAATGAACAGCCTTCATTTTATTTTAGATTATGTGTCATCGTGGTTTTTCTGATTATTTTTGAAATACCTTTCTTCAAATCTATATTAAATATGAGTTCTCTGAATTATATGCAATAAAATACAAGTCAAATTATAGGGGTTACTATGTTATCAGATTTATTCATTCATAATTATTATTATTATTATTATAAAAGATACAGAGTTGAGTATAAAATACTATAGAACTCTTGAAAAAGAAACATAATAAAAATAAGCAATATTCATCCAATGACAAGGGAAAAAAAAAGAAGAAAAAACAGAAAAATCCCCAATATGTGCTGAAATATCCTAAATAACACTTGTCCTCCAGATGTCGAACCGATTCTTGAAAACATTAACCGTCGGAGCTCCAACAACATGAGGTGTAAGTTGATTCCAACAAGCGAACACCCGATTGCTCAGGAAATGCTGACGGGCTCTCGTATGGAATCTTTCCCGCGCTAGCTTCATGTCATGTCCTCTGAGATGGTTGGTGTTCAGCACAAAGAGATGCGACAAATCCCAGCCGAAAAATGCTTTTAATGCTCTGAACGCCACAATCATGTCCCCACGGATCTTTCGATCCGCGAATGTATCAAGACACGTTATGTTCAGACGATCTCCGTTGGTAGGTCTTTGCACTCCATATGGCAACCGTGTGACACGCCGCTGCAAAGATTCGAGCATCTGAGCATCTCGCCGAAGCCATGGATGCTAGACCGGGCCAGCAAACTCTAAAATTGGGCGGATGTAAATCTTATAAAGTGCGGCGACGGTATCTGGATGGCAACCCTTGAAACACTGCTGGATCATGTAAAGTCGTTGTTTTGCTTTATTACAAATATGTAAAATGTGTGGACTCCAGGAAAGGTCACTGTTCACAAAATGTTACATCAAAATAACTTGAAATTTTCAAAGGAATCTATTTCTGCAATAAAAAAATGATGTTCTAATTTGAAAAACGGAAGTTGACGTCATTTCCGGAAAAACCGGAGGTGCTCATGCCTTGAAAATATTTTAGATTTCATCAGCATCGTGAAATACTTATAAGTGCTGAATTTCATGAAAATAGTTCAGTAGTTTCCCGTATAAATATGGGTGAGGTTCCTCGTGAAAGACCCTGTATTTTCCGGCTTGATCAGATTCTGTTCATAGGTCTTTCTGGCTTGTTTAAGTGCGGCTGAGAGGTACTCGGAGAATTTTCTATGGCGCAAAAAGTCCTGTGTCGAACGACTCCTACGGAATCTCTGCCAGAGACTCTTCTTTGTGCGGATGTCATTATACAAACTACTAGTGATCCATGACTTAGTAGGACTCTGTTTAACTATTCTTACTTGGGTGTTAGCTTGAAGAATCTGCGTCAGAGTCTCAGAAAATCGATTCCAGGCTACCTCAACATCAGGTACATCGAGCAACGAGTTCCAGTTGATAGCAGAAAGCGAAGCATTCATCCCCTCGTAATCGACCGATGTTATCACCTTGCTCACAGTTCTTGGGCGCTTGGACGATAGTACCTGAATGCTTGTGTTCAACACCACATGATCTGACCTTCCAAGCGGGGGAAGATACTCAATATCAGAGATAAGATTCACGTCATTGGTGAGGAAGAGATCCGGTGTCGTTGGCAGCTCCAATTCATCCGACCTCACATCGAAAAACAGGTTATCGATACCAGGGGTAGGTATTGAGTAATGAGAAATACGGTACGAATTAACTACATCATCACGAACATAAACACAAACACCTGCATGGCCAGGAGTTGTTACACTGTCGCAGTGATACATTGTATAACCCGTTAACGCAAACTGCTTGAAGCCAGGTCTCAGCAAGAAAAACAAGGACAGGTTCACGATCACAAACAAGGAGAGATAAATCATCGATTTGGAATTCAGTGAGACAAGATTCGTATAAATAAGTGGCCAGATTATCAAGTTAGATTTCAGTTTTTTGCGGTCGGTATCTCAACTATTCTAGGAATTCCTTTATTGTATTTTATAGTTAGGTCAGCTTCACCAGAGGCTGAAACATATGCAGAGCATCGGATGTAAATCATCTAAAAAGCGAGGTAACAAGGATGCGAAATCAACGATGGAATTCAAATGAGAAGCAATATTAACAAATCACATATGTGCTATGAAGAAATGAACACAAATTCTGTTGGATCAAAAATATGAAAAATTTGAATTGCAAAGGCAAAATATGGATTTGTCTTACGGTTTATCACAGTGAATAAATCGATAAATCACGGAGCACAAACAAAACGTGTCAACATGTTCGAGATGATTGCAATTGAATATGATTATGATTAATATTTATCATTTCCATTATCTTTCTGTTTTCTTTAAATTAGGAATTATAGACGTTGTTCAACAATTTATGGATGGAACGGGGGTTTACGAAAGAGAGGAATATATTATCAAGAATGAGGAAACTAACTCAAACTGTTCATTTACCAAAGTCGAGAAAAATCAGTTATCATCTGCTCATCATAAGTGCTCATTGTGTGAACACATCGCAAGTGCTAAAAGTGACCTGCAAAGTCATGTGAAATGTGTACACTTTGATACAAAAAAACACGAGTGCCAATTATGTGGGTACTGTACCGATTGGAAAGAAAAATCTGAAAAAGCATGTCAATCATGTACATTTAAATATCAAGAACCATAAGTGTCATTTATGTGAATATGCCGCTACTACAAAAAGAACTCTTCAAATACATATAGAAGCTGTTCACTTAAAGGTAAAAACTACAAGTGTGACTTGTGTGAATATGCTGCACATATGAAAAGACACCTCATAATTCATGTGAAAACTGTTCATTTAAAAATCAAGGATCACAAGTGTCATCTATGTGAATACGCTACAAGTTTCAAAAAGCAGCTTCAACAACATATCAACTCTGTTCATTTTGATATCAGGGAGCACAAGTGTCACTTATGTGAATATGCTGCAAGCATCAAAGAAACTCTCAAACTACATATAAAAACTACTCATTTGAGAATTAAGAATCATAAGTGCCACTTATGCGAGTATATTGCAAATAGGAAAAATAGGCTTGAGAGTCATATCGAATCTGTTCATTTCAATATCAGGGAGCACAAATGTCATTTATGCGAATTTGCTGCGAATACAAAGCGTAACCTTGATACTCACGTAAGAGCTGTCCATTTGAAAATTAAAAAACACAAGGTGCACAGTACTAAAAAGTGTCATCTGTACGATTATGCTACGAGAAGAAAAAGTACTCTTCAAAATCATATCAACTTAGTCCATTTAAATATGGGAAAACACAAATGTGAATTTTGTGATTACGCTGTGAATTCTAAAAAGAACCTAGCAACACATGTTGAATCTGTACATCTGAAGTGAAACTAAAATGATACAGGGTATCTCATAGTGGATTGCCTTTGAGACCTTTTGGAAAAACTCAACTTACAATAATTATTCTGAAAATTTTGATTGTCTTACCTGTCCTATGGATTTAAAATATTCTCAGCTTTGCAATGTTGTAGTTTGTAATGAATCCCAGTTTTCTGAGAAAATTGGAGTTTATCTGTGGTTAACGTTGTTTTTCTTGCATGCCGTTGAAGATTTCGACGTTTTTCTGATGTTGATATGCGATAAACCGGAGCTGACGACGTTTTTCACTCTTGTCGCATTCTGCAATTTTCAGATTTTAACGTGTGGGGGGATTTGCCTATAAAAGCAGTTTTTCCCCCGCGACGGCCTCTTCTGTCACTTGAATCTCTTTTGTCTCTTTACGCTCTTTTTACTCTCTTTTCTCTTGTCTCTGCGATTGTGTGCCCGACGAGCAGATCAGCGAATTTAGAATAAATTTTTTCGTTATGAAGGTAGTGCTCTTAGAAATTAATTTTTATTTATTTTTTCCGCGAGTGCCTTGAATAAAGGAGGTAGGTCCCCGTCTATACCGTTCAGTTTCTTAATTAGACCTACACCGGTTACTTCTTCGACACTGCTGTACTGTATCGCTTTTTGTTATCTTTTGTCGTACTTCACCCTGTTTCGCGAGTCTGACTTTTCCCTTCGCTATCAGTCATGGTGCGTAAGCCCTTGGGGTAGTGAAGGGAAAGTCCCGTCAACACCCCCTGTTCGTGTTCTCGCGTCATAAGTGTTGAAATAGAAATCTCTTCCTTTCTATCAGTCATGGTGCGTAAGCCCTTGGTGTAGAGAATAAGAGATACCGCTCGTCGTCAGTGAAATCCCGTAGTTGCGCTCAAAATAGACCTTTTCTTCGCTGTCAGTCATGGAGCGTAGGCCTTGGGGTAGTGAATAAAAGTCTCGAGTATATCCGCCCTGGTTGTGTTTCTTTCATTTCTGGAGAAATACAATTAATTACATCCCGATACCGTATAGCAAGTTATTTCACTTCGCGAGGTCATCCTTAGTATCCATTTCGTCAGTTCTGGTTGGCGCATTTTTTTGAGCAACCTTTGATTTTTTTCACTGTACCCGGTATAAACTTTATAAAGTGCTCGTGATCGGATCAAATTTCCCGAATGTATGTTTGCTAATCGATTCGCTCATATTTCATACCTACACATATTTCCGTTGTATATATAATCAGTTTCCAAAGGTGTTACAAGTTTCTACCAAAAACTCTTATTCTTCATATGGAGTATCCAGTATATTTCAACATATATAAATCTATTTTTAAACTTTGAGATGATATAGAATTCTGTGGATCCATTCTGAAAGTTCTGAATAATTTTTTTCTTTGAACAAAATCATATAACTATGTCAGTTCCTCAAAAGAAAGTAGTGCAAAAAATCACACAACTTCACAAAAGTTATGGAAGTCCAAAAGAGTGTTTCATAAATTTCCATTTTTTTTCATCAATTTTTTTAATGTGTTGACTCACTTATCTAACTCATTTTTGGCCATTTTTAGTTTTTGTACTTTGTAACAAAGGTTCTAGGTCTTCTTGTCCATTTTTGGAGGACAGTTAATTATAAATTTTTATTTAAGTTGCTCCTTCATTCCCTCACTTATGAAACTCTAAAGCCATAGTTGAAAATATTATAAAACTTTGAAATGTATAAAAGAAGTACCCAAAAATAAACAATACGAATTTTTCATAAGTCTTTTAATGTTTATCTGTTGGGAGAAAGCAAATCCAACTGAAGGTCTCTGAAGCCCAATTTTTTTCGAAATAATCTCTAGTATTTTGGTTACAGAATGGGTTATACAAAATTTGAACATACATGTGTATGTTGCGAGTATACAGGGTGTTTCATCATAAACTGGACAAACTCATATGACGTGTAGAGAACATCGGGAGAATCATTTTTTTTTTATGAAATATTTCCCGTTTTCGAAGCATAAGGGAGATACACGGTGTTTAATGTCATTTTCGAGCGTTATTATATTGAGTGTGGTCGGTTATGTATAAGACTGGAAGTAATGGTTTCTTGTCATATCGTAGTATTTTTGGATGCTTCATTCAGAAATGGTGTAGAGCACCGAAAAAAAAATTACAAAATGGCGGAAAACCTGCAATGTTCGTGATTTTTTTTTTCGGTTGCCAAATTGATTTTCATTTCCTAAATTAACACAATTTTTAAAGGATATCTGTGAAAAAATTTTTTCAGAAATCGAACACAACTTTTTTTTACATGTCTACAGCGAAAAAAAAATTTCACTCGAAATTGATGAAATTTTTCACGATTGTACTTACTTTCATACCTAACACGAATATCAAAACAGAATCGAAAAATATCAAACGGTTTCGTTTTTACAGCCATTCAAATGTCCCGTTCGAATATCTGAAATAATAAAAAAACATGACACAGCTTGTGTTCTTAGGCCCATAATTTTTGAATTTGTATGTCGAAACATTTCAGATTGCAAAATGAATTTAAAAAAAATCAGTGAAACTTCATTGAGAGTCGAACTCCCTGCTCTGAGTTAAGTACCTATTAAAATAAATGTGGAATCTGAATTGAGACTGTTCAAAGGTTTTTAATTTTCGTTGCCAAGCAATGGCAGCTCATAGAATTTGACAGAGTATTTGAATTTAACTGAATATAATATCGCAACTATCTTGAAACCAATTTATGCAGTTTGAGTAGAAATTGGCGGTTAATACTTCCCAGATATTAATGGCATGGCATTATTGCGGAAATTTCTACGAATAATTTCACAATTTCACAAACGCAACAAAAAAAACCTATTAGTATAAAATTTATTCATAATTCGTTCTCAAAAATATTGCCATTTTTCAGGATACACTTTCTCGCCATTTTCGCCACACTATCCACCGCTGAACGAACCATTTCCGGGTTTCGGCGAATCTCTTCGGCGGCTGATTCGATTCTTTGAATCAGTTCTTCTCTCGAAGTCACTGGAGCTCGCTTATCATAAACAAGACTCTTCATATATGACCCCAGAAATAAAAATCATATGAAGAGTCTTGTTTATGATAAGCGAGCTCAAGTAGTCTTATACATAACCGACCACACTCAATATAATAACGCTCGAAAATGACATTAAACACCGTGTATCTCCCTTATGCTTCGAAAACGGGAAATATTTCATAAGAAAAAAAATGATTCTCCCGATGTTCTCTACACGTCATATGAGTTTGTCCAGTTTATGATGAAACACCCTGTATATACAGGGTCTTTCACGAGGAACCTCACCCATATTCATACGGGAAACTACTGAATGTATTTTCATGAAATTCAGCACTTATAAGTATTTCACGATGCTGATGAAATCTAAAATATTTTCAAGGCATGAGCACCTCCGGTTTTTCCGGAAATGACGTCAACTTCCGTTTTTCAAATTAGAACACCATTTTTTTATTGCAGAAATAGATTCCTTAGAAAATTTCAAGTTATTTTGATGAAACATTTTTCAGTTTTGGTTGGAAAATTCTCTCTGAGCGGGAAAATTCGAACAAAAATCGAAAATAGAGCTCCGCTGAAACAAGAATAACTTCGAGGTTTTTGGATGGAAAATTTTCATTTTTGGGATTTTTCAAGATGTAAGATTGATGTATCCACTTTAAAAATCGAAATCGCGATTCATGATACAGGGGGTGAAAAAATCGCTTTCAAAGTTAGGGATGACAAAATCGTGAAAAATCAATTTTTTCAAATTAGAACCCCATTTTTTATGGCAGATATTGAATCTACGTTAAAAAATAATGTGAGTGTATGCATCACACCATTACCCAAAAATGGATATTTTCTGAGTTATTCACAAAAAACTGTTTTTCGTCTTGAATTTTCAGCTATTTCTTTTCCCTTCACGCCAAAAAGATGAAATTTTCAGGAACTGTTATTTGAACCCTGCTGTAGATATTTCACCCCTTCTTGAAACCGACTTCAAGTTACTATTAGGAGAACCATGGCAAACTCTCGCAGTTATAACTAGAGAAGATGCTCAAAGTTTTGACCGTTAATTTCTAGACATTTATTTATACGTCTCAGGAATGCTTCGTGCGTTGCTCTTCTTATTTCATCGGGAGGAAGAGATCTGCAAAAGTGTTTAAAAACCAAATTGAGTTTCAAAACTATGAATCTAAAAATCTAAACAAACCTGAACGCATTTCTGACTAGTTCAATGCAGTCCTCTTTATCAGTCAGGGGAGTTGAGTAGACAATATTTTTATCCTACCCCAAACATAATAGTCTAAAGGAGTTAAATCGGGAGAACGTGGTGGCCAAAGATGTGGACCATTGTTCGCCAACCATCGATCTTCAAATAGCCTGTAGAGGATATTTGACACATTGAGTGAATTGTGTGGAGGCGCGCCATATTGTTGATACCATAAGTCATTATGGTTCTGTACTAGCGGCTCAATTATTTGAGTCAATATGTCAGAATATCTATCTCCTAAGGGAGAACATTCTTTAAATAATGCAAACATGTGTAGTGTTCTATCTTACCAGTTAAAGTCCCATCATAAATGTGAACATCGAGAATTGTATTATTTTTGATGGCGCAAAAAACATTGAAACTCCAGGTCTCTTGAAAGTTGCATTGTCTGAAGTGGTGGTTGTTCTCTTCATCTCAATAATGACTGTTATGCCTATTGAAAGAACCATTCTTTGTGAATTTAGATTCATCTGTCCAAATTATACAGTCCAAAAAGTTTTCATTCCCTTGAAATCGAATCATCATAGCTTCGCAAAATTCTGTTCTCCTGACGAAATCAGTTTCCTTTAAATGCTGTACCTTATTGAATTTATATGGGTGCATTTTATGTTTTTTTAATATTCTCCAAACACTCGATTGAGATAATCCCAGATCAATCTCGGCATCTTTGAGGATTCACACGAAAATATGCAAGAACTGTAATTTCGTTGTTCTCATCTTCTACTACACTTTTTTCTCTGTATATAGTTTTCTTAACGAAAGATCCGACATTTCTCATGTTTGTCATGGTTCTGTTAATGGTATCTCTCGTTGGTCTGGGTCGGTCAGGAAACCTCTCAATGAACAGTCGAATCGTTCTATCTACAACTTTATTACATTCTCTGTTGGTGTTCGTGGACTGTATTAACTTGATGAAAAACAAAACAACTCTTTTCACTTAAAGGGTAACTTTATTGTTTTTCGAACTGAACGCTTTTTTACAATCTGGACTTGCTCTTTAACATCGAGAGAGTAAGTGAGTGAATGTATTTGTAGTAAATGTAAACACTGACTCGTGATTAAGTTCGTAAATGACTAAGACTAAAGTAAAGGGAAGATTCCTTCCGCGTGGATGTTACATAGCTCTAAGAAAGCAAATGATGCGGTAGATGGCAGGTCCAGCTCATCACGGTAGCCCTGTGGCGCGAACATTCTCCATGAAGTAGAATGAGATTTAAATAATCTTCATTGGTAAAATTAGGCATAATGATCGATTTTATAACTTAATACGAATTATCACCAAATTAATAGTAAACACAAAATGCTACTGAATAAAGAGGAATTTGGCAGATGTAATTAATGATATCTATCATTAAAAAAAAATGTAAAACATGGTAAGTTTTTGCATATGGTTCATAACGAATTATTTATTTATAACTGGAGAGAAAACCGATGGCCGATTAGTTGAAATAAAGAGGTTTCCGATACAAATTCGAATCAAAATTCGCCATCTATTTAGGAACAACCTGTAACTTTTTTCTCTTGCATATTAGTGTAGTAAAATCTAAAACATGGTTTAAGTAACAGTTCCTGAAAATTTCATCTTTTTGGCGTGAAGGGAAAAGAAATAGCTGAAAATTCAAGACGAAAAATAGTTTTTTGTGAATAACTCAGAAAATAACCACTTTAGGGCAAGGGTGTGATGCATACACTCACATTATTTTTCAACGTAGATTCAATATCTGCCATAAAAAAATTTGGGTTCTGATTTGAAAAAATTGATTTTTCACGATTTTGTCATCCCTAACTTTGAAAGCGATTTTTTCACCCCCTGTATCATGAATTCGATTTTTAAAGTGGATACATCAATCTCACATCTTGAAAAATCCCAAAAATGAAAATTTTCCATCCAAAAACCTCGAAGTTATTCTTGTTTCAGCGGAGCTCTATTTTCAATTTTTGTTCGAATTTTCCCGCTCAGAGAGAATTTTCCAACCAAAACTGAAAAATGTTACATCAAAATAACTGGAAATTTTCTAAGGAATCTATTTCTGCAATAAAAAAATGATGTTCTAATTTGAAAAACGGAAGTTGACGTCATTTCCGGAAAAACTGGAGGTGCTCATGCCTTGAAAATATTTTAGATTTCATCAGCATCGTGAAATACTTATAAGTGCTGAATTTCATGAAAATACGTTCAGTAGTTTCCCGTATAATTATTTATTTTATTTATTTATTCACAAGGGGATACAAACAGGTACAAAAACCCACTAATGTATCCTCAGATAGAACGAACAAAATTACAGAGATTATAAGTACATAGATCAATTCGATACAAGATTACTAACTTAACTAATGATCATGAGTACAACTGACAAAAATCAACAGAAAAAAAAAAAACAAAAAAAGAGAGAAACCCAGAATGCCCCAAAAATGGCAACTACGTACAATTCTTTTTTTAAATCTTTCCGACCTGTTCCAGAGACATAAAAAAATAATCAACTTGACCACTAAACATGTTGGTGGTCCGAGATATCCGACATAGAGGCGAGTGCTGAGCCGTGTATGTGTACCTAAAGGGTACCATAAAAAGCTCACAGGCTCTGAGAGACCTCTGGGGAACATTGAAGCACAAGCCACCAAGAATATCTGGGCTCTGAAGTTTATTGTTCAAGATCTTAAATGCATATGGGTGAGGTTCCTCGTGAAAGACCCTGTATATATATAGGGAAGTAACATTAGTAGGTACGTTAAAATATAAGCGACATATTCCTGAGACAATTTTTAAGAAAAGAAGTCTATATAAACTTCTGTCCGGAATTTTTAGTTGAGGGATTCTTTTCAAGAAGGAATGTAGAGGGGGAAAATGAAAATATCAATGCTTAAAAATAACCTCAATTATTTACAATATACTCACTGACTGACAATTGTTACTTGCTATTTGAATGGACAGATTTTACACGACTATTTAAGTATCATTTATGCTTGTAACATGCTCCCACCTGTTACCAGTTTTCCATTGAATTATTCATATTCACATGAGTGACATTAAGATCTCTCGATGTTCAAATGAATAGAGTAAAAATGTTTTTTGAGGACATTTTTTGTACTTGCAGCATACTCACACAGATGACACTTGTGTTCCCCAATCCCTAATTTTCAAATGAACATATTTCACGCGATAATCAAGTCTATTCTTAACACTCGCACCATATTCACATAAGTGACATTTGTATTTCTTAATATTCATATGAACAGAGTTGACATATCGCTGGATAATACTTTTATCATTTGTGTTCCTTAATTTTCAAATGAACAGTGTCAAAATGCTTTCGAAGAGTCTGTTTTCTACTCGCAGCATATTCACATAAGTTGCATTTGTGTTCCTTAATTTTCAAATGAACGGATTTTATGTGCATGTCAAGGTTACTTCTGTCACTCGCAGCATATTCACATAAGTTGCATTTGTGTTCCTTAATTTTCAAATGAATGGATTTTATATGTATTTCAAGAGCCTTTTTTTCACTTGAAGCATATTCACATAAGTGACACTTGTATTCCTTAGTTTTCAAATGAACTGAGTTAAAATGCCTTCGAAGAGTATCTTTTTTACTTGCAGCATATTCACATAAGTTGCATTTGTGTTCCTTAATTTTCAAATGAACGGATTTTATATGTATTTCAAGAGCCTTTTTTTCACTTGAAGCATATTCACATAAGTGACACCTGTGCCTCTTAATTTTCAAATGAACAGTGTCAAAATGCTTTGGAAGAGTGTGTTTTTTACTCGTAGCAAATTCACATAAGTGACACTTGTATTCCTTAGTTTTCAAATGAACAGATTTCACGTGATTATCAAGTGTCTGTTTTGCACTCGCAGCAAATTCACATAAGTGGCATTTGTGTTCCTTAATTTTCAAATGAACCGATTTTATATGTTTTTCAACAGCATTTTTTTCACTTGAAGCATATTTACATAAGTGACACCTGTGCGTCTTAATTTTCAAATGAACAGATTTCACGTGACTTTCAAGTGTCCGTTTTGCACTCGTAGCAAATTCACATAAGTGACATTTGTGTTCCTTAATTTTCAAATGAACCGATTTTATATGTTTTTCAACAACATTTTTTTCACTTGAAGCATATTTACATAAGTGACACTTGTATTCCTTAGTTTTCAAATGAACAGAGTTAAAATGCCTTCGAAGAGTCTGTTTTTTACTCGCAGCATATTCACATAAGTGACACCTGTGCGTCTTAATTTTCAAATGAACAGATTTCACGTGACTATCAAGTGTCTGTTTTGCACTCGTAGCAAATTCACATAAGTGGCATTTGTGTTTTTTAATATCCAAATGAACAGTTTCAAAATGCCTTCGAAGAGTCTCTTTTTTACTCGCAGCATATTCACATAAGTTGCATTTGTGTTCCTTAATTTTCAAATGAACTGATTTTATATGTTTTTCAAGGTCACGTTTAGCACTCCCGGCAAATTCACATAAATGACACTTAATATTCGAATGAACAGATTTGATATGTAACGCAAGGTCTTTTTCATCATTGGTCTCAAAATCACACATATGACACTCTTGATTGTTGATAGTCACAGGAAGAGCTTCGTCATTCTCTAGATCAAATATTTGAGGCGTTTCTTCGATGAAGAGGGCAGGTGATTGATTTGCATCACCTTCTCTAATTAGGGAGTTTGGGTTAATTTTTTCATTCTCAATTATATATTCTTCTCTATTGTGAACACCTTCTTCGTCTATAAATTGTTCACAAGTGTCCACAACTCCTAAGTTAAACATATCAGATTTTATGCCTGTTGGGTCTAATACTGGAGGCATTTTTTCGTTTAAACAGGCAGGAAATTGATTTGAATTATCTTCAATAAGTAGAGTGTTTGGGTTAATTTTTTCATTCTCAATTATATATTCTTCTCTATCATAAACTCCTTCATTGTCTATAAACTGTTCAAAAATGTCTACAACTTCTAATTTAACAGGATTCTTGTCGTCTTTACTACAGTATGTATGATCGGTATGTTCATATTGTATGGGTTCATCAACCAAGTGACATTTAGGAAATTCACACTGGTCCATCTGAACCGGTTCAGATTTAATGGTCGTGGGATCAAATACTTGAGAGATTTTTTTGTTGAAAAAGGCAGTTGACTGATTTGCATCAACTTCTACATTTGAGAAATTCGTGCAACTTCCTTCGTTCTTTATTCTAAATTCTTCTCTTTCGTAAACTCCTTCTTCATCTATGAAGTGTTCGCATATGTCTATGATCCCTGGTTTTTCTTCCAACTTCGCTCTGAAATAAATTAGACTTTCTGAGTCAATTGAATAAAAGGGCATAGCTGGGCACCGTTAATCAGACAATCAACTTCGTTAATCGCTCGTCCGTTACTAAAAAAGTTGACTTCGTTAAACGTTAAAGCGTTACTTTTGGAATAATTTAGCGCAAGTTAACTTTAATCGTTAACACCATATCAGAAATGCTCCTCAATTGGGTTATCACAGCATATGCAAGTTTACACTGAATAATTATGAGTTTCATTCATGATTTTTTCAAATTCACCGCGGAAACTATTCAAAATCATCCTTGAAATATGGGGTTTTAAAATTTAAATCGCTTTGTGCGGAGTTTATGATTTGGCAACAGCTCCTAATAGAGAGAACAATGTCCGATCAGCTTGTTTATAAAATAACATCTGTTGATTTACAGGCGCGTACTCACTGGCGAGCTGCAACTGCAACCGGCCATAAAAATCCCATAAAATTTTACTACCTTCCTCGTTCGTCGCAGACTTCATAGACAGCCATGCATCTTTGTCTATCTCATCAAGATAATGCATTTGTTGTCCTTTATTATCAAGACATAATACAGTCGATGTTGCCAGCTTGTGCAATTCTCACAAAACGCTTTGAACTTTGAATACCCATTTTGATTTTTCATTTTTCAGTGCTTAAAATAATTTTATTATTCAGTTTAATCTTGGATATGCTGTGATAACCCAAATTGAGGAGAATTCCCCATTAATGGGTCACATGGAAAGAAAATTAAAAAAAAAATAGAAATTTTCAAATAGTGTTTAATTCTGAGTACCTATTTCAATCTCATATGGATCATTATGAACTATGTAACTAGTTTTTAATAGGAAATAAAAGGTTTCAATTCGAGGTTTTTTTTATCGAGACCCACAAAAGTAGAAACATCTAGATTGGACATTGGCTTATGGCTTGATTTCAGTAAGACAAAACACACAAATATCCTCCAGGAAATATGATGAAACTCCAATATTCAATTCCAAAATCAATTCCAATTTTTTCTTGGTAACTATGCATAGCGCACACTTACAGGTCCATGTCCATAAATTTTAAAATTATGAAATCATCACTGTGGAGAGGTATTTACAATACAGTTTAATCAAACAAAAATTCCTGTGAATATGCATCCATATAAACGCACATAATCCACAGAAACAGCATAAAATCAACCCAAAAAGCCTTAGGCCCGTTTGCACCAATACCCCTTAAAATGAGTACCTACTTGACTAAGTGTCGTTTAAAGTTAAGGGACGCTTAATTTTATTCCCAGTTGCACGACTGCGACTTAACAGAATCTTAAGTAAGGGGCCCTTAAGTTTTTATATCTAGTGATATTTCTGTTTTTTATTTTGGTGCAACTTCATCCTAATCCAATAAAGCCATTTCATTGGTTGGCCGTTTGCCGATGATCGTTGTCATTTCATTAAACTAACTTTATTGTCCTGTCAGTCAGTGTCAAGTAAATTATTATAATATTATCAAAGAGTAACAACTTTTTGTTGTTGAATTAGCATTAATATTGATAATGATAAGGATTGTCAAATAAAAGGTAGCTAAGTTTACATAAGTACAACACTTTCTTTGTAAGGTCTTGGGTCTTGTTAGTACGAATACGGTGAATGATTGCTAAGCAAGTGGTGGTAATTTACGAAGGACACTCAACTTCTCAACAGAAGAAAAGAGTTTGTTGCTAACTACAGTATGATTTGTGACACCAAATTGAAAATTAAAAAAGACTGATGACATTACAATGAAGGCAAAAGAAAAGGCTTGGTATTCAGTAATTAATTCATTCAATTTTCGAAATCCATCAATAATGGGAAGTTCTGCAGCCAGTTCAACAAATTATTCTAGGTTAGAATCCCGCCCTTAAATATCTAAGTGGTCATTACAGGAGCGCTTAAATTTAAGGCTAGCTTTAGCCATTTAAATGTCACTTAACAGTTGGTGCAACGTACACTTAACACTAAGTGCATCTTCTAGAAATCTATGTCGACAACAAACTTTGATATTTACCGATCATGCGTTGCTTACGCTAATTACGTAAATTTGTATCTTCCATACGACTAAAATCTGAGACAGATAACGCAAGACCTAATTCCATTACCGTATAACCACCCATATCTCTCTAATATATTATTAGGTCTATGAAGGACCAGTAAATGTCAAAGTCGGGGATACTCTATCATCTGAGTTCACTCTTAACCCTGAACAGAGTACCACAGGGATCCATACTGGGACCTCTGTTGTTCTTTCTTTCTATCAATGAGCCTCCCTTAAGTCCAAGAGATGCTTTGTTCAGTTTTTGTACACAAAACATCATTTTAAAGATGGGTTTGATAATCTTGTTTGCTGATGACAAGTCTTTTGCTAATTTGTAATTAACATTGAAAGGACGGAATTTACCAGTGGATAAATGTGGTAAGGAACTCATTCTTGCCACCTGGATACTGTTACCACATCTAAGGATTGTGTTAGATTTCTTGGAATTTTTATGGATGGTAATTAGAGATAGTTCAATCATATTAATTTGGTCTGTAGCAGATTAAATACCTCGTTCTTTGCTATAAGTGGAGTAGAACACTAGCGTTCCCCATGTCATCGTTGATCAATATCTATTACAGCTTAGTGTTTAGTCATTTATCTTACAACATCCTTCTTTGGGGAAATTTTTCAGTAGATGATAGGGTCTTCATTGTCCAAAAGTGGATTTTGCGCATGATCTATGATATAACTCCAAGGTCGTCTTGTAGACCAGTTTAATAACAAAATAGTATTCCTACACTGTCTTGTATTTTTATTCTTGAAACTTATTATATGTATATTAGGGAGGAAGAGAAAAGCATCACAAAATAATCATAATTCATAACAACCATACTCGAAGTGGAGGAGTACCGAAAAACACAGGACAATAAGGACAAAAAATTGTTTAACCATTTACCTTGCCTTATTCGATCTCTGAATCTCAGAGAATTCAAGACGACTAATTCAGTTGAGTTAACAAATCAGGCATAATTGAAACAAAATATGTAAATGGAGATACTCACTCATCAGCATCTTCAATAACAATACAATGTTCACCCATATCTATTTTTGGTAGGTGTAGATCTGGATTTAAATGATGAATTATAAAATCGGTAAACACTCTATTTAATTTAAAGTTCTTCAATACTGGTTATACGCTTCCTCCTTTCATTTTGTTGAAAACGATGATTTTTTACGTTGTTTATATCCGTATGATGAGAGGTTAAAAGCATAGACCTAATAGTATCTTCTTCTTCTTCTTCAGGATCCCGATTAGGGATTTTGGGCTCAACCGAGGTTATGTACCCAGTCTCTCATTACTTCCCGCCCCAATACTCGAAAGGGAAGGGATGGGTTTTACACAGTGATACAATTCCAACACTAAAACATACACAAGGGACTTACTCCTTTTGAAATGTTAGTTATAACATATATATGGATTTTTTTTTCCCAACTCAATTGACTACAATTTTATTTTCGAAGCTCTCAAAAATTCTGTAATTGTTTCTATTACCTCTATTGATCGGCTAAATATCACCTCATTCACGTTGATGGGTTGGGCTAGTTTTAAATTAATTAATTTATTATATAGGATATCACAATTTTGACCGTTTAGTTGACAATTAAACAACATGTGTGTGATATTTCCAAGCTCTCCACACTGACAATTCGGATTATTGTTGACTTTGATTTTATGTAAGTGTTCAGGGGTCAGGCAATGATTGGATCTCAATCTCATCATAGTTGTTATTCTCTTTCTAGAAAGTTCAGATCTAAAGAGGAAATATCTTTGTGTGGGGTTTTTATCCCTATGTCGCATGTGCGTATATGTTTTTGCCTTTCTCATTCCTATTTCCTTCCATTCCCTTATCCATTGATGTGTCAATCTATGTTTCAATAGGCATCTAATATCATTTTGCTCTCCTGTATATTTGAGGAATCTGGAATTTTCTTCTCTTCCTTGATTTGCCAATATGTCTGCTCTCTCATTGCCCTCAATTCCTGAATGACCTGGTATCCACACACAGGTGATGTTCAAGTTCATCAAGTATGCTTTATATAGAAATTTTTTTGTATTCACCGATAGTATGTCTAAATTGGATGACATGGTCCACCGGGACAACCTTGTAATCGCACTTATATAGCGAATCCGAGAAAATCACTGTATGTTTCACCTTTCTTTTCAAAATAAAGAGTACGGCCTTACAGATCGCCATCATCTCTGCCGAAAATATTGTCCAATGGCCTTATAGTTAATGTCCAAAGTGTCCGAATATACTCCTATGCCAACTGAATGTGTTTGCGGATCCACAGAAGCGTCCGTATATATACAGTTGTATCCTACGAATTGTTTTTCTTTGATGGTTTTGAACTTTATTTGTGTTGTAGAATTTCTTTCCAATTCCAAAACGACGCAGTTTGCTGGTTGCACATGTTCTGTGTAATTTATTTCAAAAAAGGGTAACGTTTTGGACTTGTATATCCATGTGCAACATTCTGGTATGCTTTCAAAAAGGCTGGTGTGTATACTTCATTCACTTTTATTTTAGCAGTCGGTTGGCCATGGAAATTTGACACATTTCACTCTGTATAGTATGAAAATGTGGGGTTATGAAGCTTGTCAAAACATTTTTGGGTTTTAAATCAACTCTATGTTGCCCGTTCTACGTAAAAGTTTCTGTTATTACGTATTTCATCACAATGTCGAATCTCTTCGGAAAATATGTGACGAACATAATTGAAGTTTATACAAACTGATTGAAAGCATTCCAAATCCAGTTATTTGCATGGAAAATACAAGAGATCAGTATAATATCATAATATGCACTAGCTTGAGGAGAGTTAATGTTCGTTATCTTCTTTGGCTCACATCATTTGTAGATTTCAAAAATATTAACCCGAAGACTAAATGCATATGATGCAGTGGTTGGGAAAGGGTATCTCCCGAAGGAATCAACAGATAATTACAAGAATGTTAAATTCTTCAACAAAAATCATCTTGCATCAATATAAGTAAAAGGAATTGAAGGAAGTTTCAAGTTAAGATGAACTTCACCTTTGAACAAAAATTTCAGATGAATAAACAAATAACAGGCAACTTGCGCGTATTTGTGGCTATTCATCTTAATACATTGATGTAATAATAATTAGGTATTTATTAGTACCTTAAGGCATCTACATTGTATAGGACAAGTCAAATGAAAAATAGAAAAATCCATTTTAGGGAACTTATTCTCCGATGACATTTATCGAATATCCTGTAGTAAACTTTTCGCATTAATTCAGTCAAACATAAAATTCTCAAATGCCACCACTTTTTTGGGTCTCCCAATAGAAGGAAATTCTTAATCATCCTCTTCATTCACAATCTTTCTGATTGTGGAAATATCCAGCTGAAATATAAGTCGTTTAGATTCAGATGAAACATTCTATACATTTTCTTACATTGAATATGTTCGCTACCGTCTGACTTATTGTGGATTTTAGAATATCAGGGTATAACTATTTGAATGAGCGGACCTGAATTCTTAATAGCACTTCCTGAAACCCTGTCTCTTTTTTCAATCACTTTCGGCAGTTTTCGTAATAAAAATTGATATTAGTTGCGGCAACGGCGTTATGACATTAACGACATTTCATGAGTGCCAACCTAACTTCGTTCTAGTTACAAAAACTTGAGAAAATTATTTCATGGCCAACCGACTGCTAAAATAAATTTGAATGAAGTATACCTATTATTCCAAAATCCCCTTAATAATGCTAGTCTCTCTATTTCTTCCAAAATTGGGTTGTTCCGTATCCTGAAGGATTTGCATATAAAGTTTTGTGCCATCTCTATTCTTCTACTCTCCAGGGGAAATTCGCCACTTTCCGCCAAAAGGACATTGATTGGTGTTGATCTCATTAGTCCACATATTGTTCTCAGTGCCGTGTATTGCATTCTATCCAAACTGTTGAGTATCGCCTTAGAACATCCACCATACAAAACTGCTCCAAAATCTAAATATGGTCTAACTAGGGACTTGTATATTGTTAGAAGTACTCTTGGATGAGCTCCCCACCATGTTCTGCACAAACATCTTATCAGGTTGATTCCTCTGAGCGCTTTTGAACACATCATCTCTGTATGTTGTTTCCACGTGAGTGTCCTATCCAAGGTTACTCCCAGATATTTGTGTTCTCTTTTCCATCGAATAGGTATATTATCAACTGTGAGCCACGGTAAATCTGGTATATATTTCTTTGCAAATATCATCGCTGCACTTTTCTCTGTCGATAATGTAAGGCCAGGAATTCGTCCGATCCAAAGTTCTTTGCATCTTTTCATACATGGATCCCAAATCTGAACCTGTGATCATCAGGTATACATCGTCCGCATACTGTCCAACGTCCACATCTTCCTCCGCACATTCTGACATATTCCTCACGTAAAAATTAAACAATGGTGCACTCATTTTCGAACCCTGTATTAAGCCCTTACTAGTTTTCCATGGTCCCAGCATTTTCTCCTGTTTATTGTCTCTTATATACAACTGTCTCTCTTTTAGGATTGCTTCTATTAGCATCACCAGTTTCATTGGTATTCCTGCCTGTATCATGTCTTCTATCAGTATGTTCGTGTTCACATTATCATACGCAGATTTGATATCCAGAAACACAACTATAGTGTATTTTCCCCTGGCGAATGAATTATAGAGACAGGTGATCATATATATATCAGACTGTCATAAATAGATTTGCCCATACGGAACCCGAAAATCAATTTGTTTGATTCTAATAGAGATTCTAGCTTCTTCTCAACTCTGTTTTTAATAAGGGTTTCGATGATTTTAACCAGGCATGGTGCCAAGCCTATTGGTCTAATTCCTGCTATGTCATTGACATTGCGTTCTTGTTTAACAAAGGGTATTATCAGAACTTTCATGATTTCCTGAATTCCAGCTGGGTCTTCCAACAACTCGTTCACAATATCAACTAGTCTTTGCTTGGCTTGGTATGGTAGGTTTCTATAAATAGGGTACGTCAAACCGTTGATGCCAGGCGCTGTGTCTTTACTCATTTTTAAAGCCATATTCACTTCGTGTATACTGAAGGGTTGTGTTTCCATGTCATTTCCAATGGTTCTGATAATTGTCGTATTCTCCTGTATGGGGGCTAGTTTTTCCATTAACTCTACTAAAATTTCGTGGGACGGATGTTCGATATCGGGTGTGTTCTTCCTTTTTCCAAATTTGTGAATTGTCCTCCATGCCTTCTTGCCATCCTTCAATGTTAAATTTTCACTGAATTTTTCAAACGTTGCTATTTTTTTCTTTTTCATTGTGATTTTTACTTTAGCTCTTATTTGATTTGCCAATATGTAATTCTCTCTTGTAGATTCTTTCATATACTTGCGAAAAATTTCTTTTTTCTTTTTTACCATTTCGTTTAGTTCTTCGTCCCACCATATTACTCTATATTTATTGTTGTCCGTCTTTTTTTTAATGGTATAGCCTCCTGAGCGCATTTCTCCACCATGTTTTCAAACTCGTTAATTGTATCCACTGTAAATTCCTCCAAATATGATATCATAATATCACTATACCTACCCCAGTCTGCCTTCCGTGTATTAAATTTTCTGGTGGTCCAAAATTGCTGTTGTATAAAATTTGAATCCGTATCTACGGATATATCTATTGGAAAATGATCACTCAATCCAGGATCATAATTTACCCTCCAAGAGCACTTATTCGCTATGTTTTCCGAACTGAGAGTTATATCAGGTGCACTCTTGTTAATCCCTGGCTTAGTATATCTAGTGGGTGATCCATCATTTAACAAGATGATATTTTTGTTATTTATTAGCATATTTTCTACCACTTTACCATTGTGATTAAACGTGCCCGAACCCCACATGGGACTTTGAGAGTTGAAGTCGCCTAATATTATAAAAGCTCCATCGAATTGACTTATTAAGGTTGTTAACTTGTGCAGGTTCAATTTTTGGTCCGGAGGATTATAAACATTGACTATGTGGATATTTGCCACTTTGATAGCTAGGGTTTGTGATTTTGCTGATAATATGTGTTCGTCTAATTCTACAACCTGGAATTCAATTGAGTCTTTGATTAGAGCTGCTATTCCTCCCCAACCGTCTTTTCTGTCACGTCTTACCATCCTAAACTTCTTCAAATTTATAATGTTCTCTTCTTTGAGAAGGGTCTCTGTCAACATTATTATATCCTGATTGGATTCCGAAATTAATTTGGACAAATCGTTGTAATTTGATCTTAAGGATCTAATATTCCATTGCATAATTTTGAGATTATTGGCCATTTCTGTGATATTATTTATTTTCTTATCTTTATGAGTTATTTGTCATTCATGTCCTTATGTTATTTATAACAGATTTAATAATTTGGTTTCGTCATTATATTCAGTTGTTTTTTTTTTTTAATACTTAAATTAATTCAATATTTTATTGAAAATATAATATATGCTGAGGTATTTCTATATTTTATGTATTAGAGTATATTTATGATAGTATACAATAATTTGTTAATACATTTTTACAAATTTCCATCCAATGAACTATTGTTCATTTCAAAATCTGGATCATAATTTTCTATTTCTTCTGTGTCTTGATTATGTACTAAGGCTGCTGTTTGAACTAGTTTGTAGTCTTGTAGGATATGTATGTTTTTGTTTGTTACTTCTTGATGTATGTTATCTTGGCACTCTTTGTATGTCAATCTTAAATTGCTCTCCTTCGTTCTATCCAATATTTTTCCCTCCTTGAGTGGTTCATGGTCCGTCCAAATATTGTCCTCATTTTCTGTTTGTCTTCTGGTTCTTTCCCATTCCTGAATTGTTTGGCCCTTTTTCTGTGTTGTATCTATAATGCACCTCTTATGCTCCTCATGGTTATATCCTGGTATTTGTGGTTGTGGTCTTTTCCTCTGTGAGTATGTGGTTATACTTCTTATGTTGTTCTCCTGATCAGATTTGTCTTTTTTCTCTTTGAGTTTTTGTGAGTATGTTTGTCTGGTTATAGTTGCCGGTATTTTTGTGTTGTATTCTGTATGGTTTCTACTTCTGTTGTCCTTTGGTAGAACTAGAAATTCTCTTAGGCTTAGATCTAAGCTTCTTCTATTGTTTTTGTATAAATTGTTTGCTTCGTAATATGTGTACTTGTGAACCGCCATAGCTTCTTTAATCTTTTTCTGTCTTCCATATTCCGAACACGTTCTGTCTACCGCTGAATGGTTCTGCATACAATAAATGCAACTAGGTTCCGTTGTTTCACAATCTATTTCATCGTGATTGTTTCCACAATTTCTACACCTTTTATTTTATTTCCTCTACACTGCTTCGCAGTATGGCCGTACTGTAAGCAATTGTAGCATTGTATTACTGGACTTACGTATTGTTCAACGTTTATTATGTTATGAAAAAGTGTTATGTAATTCGGAAGGTTTCTTCCTCTAAATGTGATAACACATGATTTTGATTCTATGTATACTGCTTTATTGTCTCTAATTACCCGTCTTTTCAATCTCCTAACATTTAAAATCTCCGTATTTGCGCTCGCATATTTTATTATTTCCTCTTCCGTGAAATTTGTTGCAATATCTGAGATTACTCCCATACTTGTTACTAAATTCGATGGGATAAATACATCAAAGTCATTTAAATTATTATGTTCGGTAAAGGAATTTGCCTCACTAGCTGTACCAAAATCTATTCCGACTCTATTTCTACCCTTTCTAGAAATATTTTTGATATTGTAATTGAAATCGTTATCTTCAAAGAACAATTTACCTAAAGATAGGGGATCAATGCTACCCACATTGCCTGTTTTAGCCTGAACAAATACAGTTAACGGTCCCTTATCGGATACCGCGTATGTGAATTGTTTGTAAACTTTTTTTGAAGATGTAATTGATTGACTCAATGATTCGATCTGTGATAACAGTTCTTCATCATTATTGTCTATGGCCTGTTTTTTTAATAATTGGATTTCATTATTTAATAATGTGAGATCTGCAAATGATAGATTACTACCGTCTCTCAAGTTTTCAAAGGTTTTTGAGACTTTGGTGTAATTGAATCCTCAATCCGGGGACATATCCTCGGATCTTGGTTACTCATTTTCAACCTCTTATGAAATTACTTTTATATTGCCCCGATCAACAGAAACAATATCTCAAATTTAATATCAAGTCAATTGAGTTTTTTAAAAACTCACCCCACCTCCAAAAACACACAGAAGTTATAGGGAAACACTTAGGGAAAAATTGATAACCTCCCTGTTTGAATCTCTAACCTCTAGTCCGACCTAATAGTATATTATTAGCATAGACATAGAGACATGGAAATACGGTAAAAAAAGTGACGGATAGAAAAACACGTCGGGAATGCAGTTGTCTTTTTCTAGAATTTTGATTGGTCTACACTCACCTCTATGTGAACAAAAAAGAGAAAGGTAATGTCCCGACGAGCTTTTCTCCCTTTCTAATAAATAGCCAATTTCATGCTGGCATTGCTCAGTCCATGTCTCTATGTCTATGATTATTAGAATATTATTAGATCTATGGTTAAGATTCTTTGAGAAAAACCATAGAGAAAAACTATGAAGAGTAGAGAGAAGGAGAACGATCGTCGTCCCCGAAAACGGGGAACGTAGGCTAGGAGTCGCTGCGATCGCTACGTTTATCGATAAGGGGTGGGGATTTTATCGTCAATTTTAAATGAACAGCCTTCATTTTATTTTAGATTATGTGTCATCATGGTTTTTCTGATTATTTTTGAAATACCTTTCTTCAAATCTATATTAAATATGAGTTCTCTGAATTATATGCAATAAAATACAAGTCAAATTACAGAGGGTACTATGTTATCAGCTTTATTCATTCATAATTATTGTTATTATTATTATTATAAAAGATACAGAGTTGAGTATAAAATACTATAGAACTCTTGAAAAAGAAACATAATAAGAATAAGCAATATTCATCCAATGACAAGGGAAAAAACAGAAGAAAAAACAGAAAAATCCCCAATATGTGCTGAAATATCCTAAATAACACTTGTCCTCCAGATGTCGAACCGATTCTTGAAAACATTAACCGTCGGAGCTCCAACAACATGAGGTGTAAGTTGATTCCAACAAGCGAACACCCGATTGCTCAGGAAATGCTGACGGGCTCTCGTATGGAATCTTTCCCGCGCTAGCTTCATGTCATGTCCTCTGCGATGGTTGGTGTTCAGCACAAAGAGATGCGACAGATCCCAGCCGAAAAATCCTTTTAATGCTCTGAACGCCACAATCATGTCCCCACGGATCTTTCGATCCGCGAATGTATCAAGACACATTAAATTCAGACAATTTCCGTAGGTAGGTCTTTGCACTCCATATGGCAACCGTGTGACACGCCGCTGCAAAGATTCGAGCATCTGAGCATCTCGCCGAAGCCATGGATGCTAGACCGGGCCAGCAAACTCTAAAATTGGGCGGATGTAAATCTTATAAAGTGCGGCGACGGTATCTGGATGGCAACCCTTGAAACACTGCTGGATCATGTAAAGTCGTTGTTTTGCTTTATTACAAATATGTAAAATGTGTGGACTCCAGGAAAGGTCACTGTTCACAACGACTCCCAAATCGACTTGGCTCAAACATCCATCTAAGGCACAACCATCAATAAAGTAGGGTCGTCTCGGATTATTGTTGCCCTGATATAAAACACGACACTTGGATATATGCAGAGGGAGCAACCAGTCGGAACACCACCCCACCAGCAAATCCAGATCACTCTGAAGGGTCCGATGACAGTCCGACCTGTTGTACAATTTTATGTCATCTGCGTAAGAAGCGGTGGGGGAGCGCAATAACTGTGGTAGATCGGACACTTATAAAATGAACAAGAGGGGACCGAGAACCGATCCCTGCGGTACACCGCTCAGCACTGGCCTCAAAGGGGATGTCTTGTTACCAACCCTAACCGAAAAGGTACGATCCGACAAAAATGAACTGATGAATCTGAGTAGAGTTCCTCGAATACCAAAGTGTTCCAATTTATGAAGTAGTCTCCTCTTTGGCACTCGGTCAAATGCTCTTGCAAAATCAAGATACAGAACATCCAACGGAATCCCGTCATCCAACGACTTAGTCCAGTCATTCAGGCATGTCAGAAGATTGGTGATAATTGATCTTCCTGTAACGAATCCATGCTGCTGCGGTGGAATAATGGATCCCTGCAATGCGAACTGAAGAACCTGTCCTGACACTATTCTCTCGAGAACCTTCACCACGACAGAGGTGAGACTTATGGGTCTATAGTTTTCAGCCTTAAATTTATCACCCTTCTTGAATATAGGTGTTATCGTCGATTGACGCCATGCTGAAGGTATAGAACCTGAAGACAGCACACGATTCATAATCGAGCTCAGTGGTCCACTAAGGGAAGATGCACACGCTTTGAGCAGAGCTGGCGAAAATCCATCAGGACCTGGTGCAGATGAAACGTCCAATCCAAGAAGAAGTTCCTCCACCATGGAGTCGCTAACTATGATACTCTCCAAGGATTCGGTATTTCTGGGAACTTTGATAACAGGCAATGGACCATCTGGTTCTACCGTGAAGGAGGAAGAAAAAGAGCTGGCAAAAATCCCAGCCGACTCCGACTCATTACTTGCCATGGTACCGTACAGCACATGACGTCCAATGGACGTCCATTTTATATCCAAATGAAGTACAAACGTCCACGGACCTTATATGGAAGTCCAATGGATGTACATTTCTGGACATTTACTGTACGTTCATAAATGGACGTTTTATGGATGTCCATTGTACTTTAAATAAGGATGTTGGACAAACATCCATATACGTCCCCTATTGGACATCCTCTGGATATACAAATCTGGATCTTAATTGTACTATCAGAAATTGTACGTTAGTGTACGTCCATTAAACGTACAATTTTGGATCAACGTGAAATATCCATGAATGTACAGGGTGGGCAAATTTCGATGTTTTAGCACTACAGTTTTTAAACCAGAGGAGATACACAAAATCTGATACCCCATTCTCGTTCTCTTTTTCTGAGAAACTAACAATAGTAGTAGTCATTTTTGGCCACTTTCTTTTGTTTTCGAGTTATAAGCAAAAAGTGGAAAAATGGCGATATCGAAATAAATTTATATCTCCGCTAATATTGATGATAGAGCTCTGAAATTGAAACATTATACAGGCACTTTTTTACGTAGAATCCAGTGGCGTGCTCGCCTTTTTAGCAGGATTTTTAATTACGAAGCTATGACCCAAAGTTATGTTTTTTTAAATGAGAACACTAGTTTTCTGTGCAATTTTTTGAAAGCTTGATTTTTACTGATTTCAAAAATATATAACATCATATGGTTTGTATCAATATAAATAATAGAAAATGGTCAAAAACCTTTTTTTCTCAATATTTCTATGGTTTCAACTTTTGACGAGCACAGAAAAATAGAGTTTTCTATAACAAAAGCAGTCTCCTTCCGGCAATGTTATTTTTTCTATGCTTTTTACGAATTTTCACAAAATTTGAATCAAGATATATTTCATGAATTTTCATAATAATGAAAGGACTTATAGAAGGAGACAGTGGTAATCATACGATGCTTTATGTTCCTCTGCTCATCAAAAGTTGAAACCATAGAAATATTGAGAAAAAAGGTTTTTGACCATTTTCTATTATTTATATTGATACAAACCATATGATGTTATATATTTTTGAAATCAGTAAAAATTAAGCTTTCAAAAAATTGCACAGAAAACTAGTGTTTCCATTTAAAAAAACATAACTTTGGGTCATAGCTTCGTAAATAAAAATCCTGCTGAAAAGGCGAGCACGCCACTGGATTCTACTTGAAAAAGTGCCTGTATAATGTTTCAATTTCAGAGCTCTATCATCAGTATTAGCGGAGATATAAATTTATTTCAATATCGCCATTTTTCCAATTTTTGCTTATAACTCGAAAACAAAAGAAAGTGGCCAAAAATGACTACTACTATTGTTAGTTTCTCAGAAAAAGAGAACGAGAATGGGGTATCAGATTTTGTGTATCTCCTCTGGACCCTCTGGTTTAAAAACTGTAGTGCTAAAACATCGAATTTTGCCCACCCTGTACATTTCTGGACATTAACTGTACTTTCAAAAATGGACGTTTTATGGATGTCCATTGTACTTTAAATGAGGGATGTTGGAAATAACAGGAATGTGTATGCAAAGACATATACCCTTGTATTTGCTGCCATGTCGGTTTCGGCTCTTATTGAGAGTAGGTACATACTGACTGTGTGGAAACCCAGATGTTCCGCCCTCTCATAATTATTCCTTTTTTTACTCTGGAACTTTCGTCCCAAAGATCGAAACATTTATTTTTTGAGTTTCATTTGAGTGACACACAGCGAAATATGTAGAATCAGAACAGAATATCTAAGAGAAACTCATTAATCTGTAATCAGTGGAATTTGAAGTGGACTCGACATATTTAGTAAATTTGTGAATATTTTGGCTTTAGCTTGTTGAACTACATTTGAGGTATATGACACTATAGTGTCTAGTTCTAGTTCCAGTGTGTGGTGCATATATTTGATAGTAAGCCTAGTTGCACACACACCGATTTTGGACGGCCCGGAATAAAATCGGCCGATATTTTATCGGTAGCAGTTGCTAGCACACTAACCGGATTTTTACCGTCCAAACGATCAGCCAACTAAAGTCGACTGAAATGGTCGGTAGAAAACATTGAACTCAAGAAAGAACTCATTCTTGAGTTCAATGGTAAACAATCGGTGCTTCTACAAACGTGTACTTAGTCACGTACGCCACTACATCCCGGTATTGCCGGTATTGGACGGTTGCTCACCGGCATTTTACCGGCACCGATCGGCGGTCGGCGTGTGTGCCAGGTCCCGTTCCCACACGTGGTTCACTATTGGAATTTGGACGACCGATATAAAATCGGCCGTCCAAAATCGGTGTGTGTGCAAGTAGGCTAACGAGGTGAGTCGAAATTTTAATTCTTGAGGGAAGTGGCAAATTTACGTGTAGATAGAAAAATATAATCTAATGGGTAGAAATGTTGAAAGAATCGAATGTTGAATGCTTATGCGAACCACGAATGTTCCTCTCTGTTTCATGTTAATTTGATGATTTCATTAGTTATAATTATATTCATACTATCGTAAAAAATATATTTTTGTCTTTTCACAACCATGAATATCTATTATTTGGTAGGGGGACAGGACAACAATATAAGAATATGAAACGGAATTACGAGAAAACATCCAGAAATTTTATTTTCAATAGATATTATCACCATTCTATTTATAAGTATAGTATGGTGATGTACTGCGATATATGATGTGACAATAGCAAAATTTCAATGACATAAATTTACAGAAACGGCCATACACTCCAGTAAAGGGGACAGGAAGCAGATAGAAGAGGCCATTTCTAAATGAGTTCGAGGAGCCAACGATAGAAAATATATCCTAAGTGTTTCCTATTCAGTGCAGTGGCGGCGCAAGACCTTAATTTGATGTGGGCAAGATACATTTTGCGAGGCCCTCTGGTGACGCCAGAGGACGTTTTCATGAAAAAGCGACTTATAATAAAAAATGAAATTTAAGAAATATAGAATTTTCTACTTTCAGCCTAACTCACTTAACTGAACTAATTAATTATCAAGTCATGGCCCACCTGAGATGCTAGATCATGCTTAGTTAAAAAATTTCAAAATAACTACTGATGACACGTTCAAATGAACGTGCAACAACCTGCGATTGGATCCATGCACAGTGCAAGATTGTGCTGAACCCGGTCAATCGTTTACATGGTCGCGCGTAATTAATTACGCGTAAACGGTTGCCGGAGTCGCGCGATCTTTTGAACTAGGCCTCAGTGTATTTATTAGGCTTAGTTCAGATGATAGTGCGTAAACGCGCGATCCACAAACCGCGCGACTAAAGATACAGAGGAGTCATATACAAATTTTCATATGGTCGCGCGACATCGTGCGTAGACTCCTCTGTATCTTAAGGCTTAGTTCAGATGCTTCGAAACAGAAACCGGACTACTAAAGATACAGAGGAGTCAAATATAAATGTTCATATGCGCGTAGACTCCTCTGTATCTTAAGGCTTAGTTCAGATGATTCGAATCAGAAACCGGACTTCTAAAGATACAAAGGAGTCTACGCGCATATGAACATTTATATTTGACTCCTCTGTATCTTTAGTAGTCCGGTTTCTGTTTCGAAGCATCTGAACTAAGCCTTAAGATACAGAGGAGTCTACGCGCGATGTCGCGCGACCATATGAAAATTTGTATATGACTCCTCTGTATCTTTAGTCGCGCGGTTTGTGCATCGCGCGGTTTGTGGATCGCGCGTTTACGCGCTATCATCTGAACTAAGCCTTATTCAGTTATGTGCATTCAGTATAGGTCCTTTCGTTTGCATAAAAAGTATAGCACTTTTCTACACTCGATTTTAGTATTCGTTCGCTGATTGGATATACACCAGTGTAGTTTATCTACACCTCCTTTTGACTAGGCGCGATCCACAAACCGCGCGATGCACAAACCGCGCGACTAAAGATACAGAGGAGTCATATACAAATTTTCATATGGTCGCGCGACATCGCGTGTAGTTTATCTACACCTCAGAGGAGGTGTAGTTTATCTACACCTCCTTTCGACTAGGTGTAGATAAAATACACCTCCTCTACACTGGTGTATATCCAATCGGCAAACGAATACTAAAATCGAGTGTAGAAAAGTGCTATACTTTTTATGCAAACGTCACTCGGGCGAAAATTATTCGCTTCGAGCGAAATTTCGCACTACCTAAAACAACGCGCAATTCATGCAGAGCGAAGTTGTCGCGTGTAGAGACCTTTGATGCGCTGATGAAAACCAACAGACCACTGACTCGCAGTGAGGGCCCTAGCCCGGCAATTACTCGGTACCAAAAATTATAATCTTTGCTCGTTATCTCTACACTTGGCGCTTTTTAAAAAGTCGGTCTATTTCATAGAGTTTCTTGAGTGAATGTAGGTATATGTTAATCGCTGTTTTCATGTTAGAACATTCTTTTCCTTTTGGCTACTCCTTCCTTTCTGAAGTAATTTTGAAGATCAAAACGGTTCTCTCCTTAATCAACTCTTCG
Source organism: Coccinella septempunctata (assembly GCF_907165205.1). NCBI lineage: Eukaryota > Metazoa > Arthropoda > Insecta > Coleoptera > Coccinellidae > Coccinella > Coccinella septempunctata. The sequence goes on along the minus strand of NC_058190.1, from coordinate 1,371,953 downwards.
ACTCTAGTCGATATTCTTTGATACTGTTAGAAAATGTTCGCAAATGTTGTAAAGTAAAGGAACTTTTAAATTAACTTGTTTAGATTGCTACAGGAATATGTCTCATACCAAACATGTTGGTGGAACTCGAAAATGAATATACCCAAAACCCTCAGATTTAAACACGTTCACTGTTTTTATTGCATAAACCTGATCCGAGGGGCTCTTCGGCCCACGAGGCTCCTCAAGCCGCGAGGCCGTAGGCCGTCGCCCACGTCGCCTACGCCTTCCGCCGCCACTGATTCAGTGTATATATATATACCTATATATCTGCTTCTTTGTTATTCATTTTTTTATAGTTTAGTTTTTTTTGCTTAGGGGCAGTAGTCCAATGTTCGAATTATACTTACTTGTTATTTATTTTATTTTAATTTTTCACATAAAGATGTGGAACATTTTCAGGCATTTCATTTTTCAATAATCCCAATTTCCTTATAATTATCAATAAATATATGTATTAATAGGTGGGATTTTAAAATACCTTTTTCGAATCAAACTTAAAAAATGCTAATCCCAATAAAATGGGCATTTGAGACTCGCAAATAACGTTCACTTATGTACAATGAATGGTCCAAAAAATGTCCGAACCTCACTGAATTTAACATCCTATGGACGTACATACAGAACGTACAATGGACGAACATACAGGTACGTTCATTGTACATCCGAACCTCACTGGATTTAACATCCTATGGACATACTTACAGGATGTACAATGGACGTACCTGTATGTTCGTCCATTGTACATCCTGTATGTACGTCCAATGTACATCCTATATGTACGTCCACTGGACATCCTGTATGTACGTCCATTGTATATCTTGTATGTACGTCCAATGTATATCCTGTATGTACGTCCATTGTACATCCTGTATGTACGTCTAATGTACATCCTGCATGTACGTCCAATGTACATCCTGTCTGTACATCCATTGTACATCCTATATGTACGTCCATAGGATGTCAAATCCAGTGAGGGTCGGACGTTTTCTGGACCAAACATTGTACATAACTGGACGTACGATGGATGTCCGTCATGTCCATTTTGTACGTCCAATGGACATTCAATGGATATACATGTGCTGTGTGTTCATCAGCGACTACAGGGATCGAGACTTTGCTGTTTAACTTAGATCGCATATATTTGAAAAACTTCGCTCTATTTTCCGGCTTGATCAGATTCTGTTCATAGGTCTTTCTGGCTTGTTTAAGTGCGGCTGAGAGGTACTCGGAGAATTTTCTATGGCGCAAAAAGTCCCGTGTCGAACGACTCCTACGGAATCTCTGCCAGAGACTCTTCTTTGTGCGGATGTCATTATACAAACTACTAGTGATCCATGGCTTAGTAGGACTCTGTTTAACTATTCTTACTCGGGTGTTAGCTTGAAGAATCTGCGTCAGAGTCTCAGAAAATCGATTCCAGGCTACCTCAACATCAGGTACATCGAGCAACGAGTTCCAGTTGATAGCAGAAAGCGAAGCATTCATCCCCTCGTAATCGACCGATTTTATCACCTTGCTCACAGTTCTTGGGCGCTTGGACGCCTGTACCTGAATGCTTGTGTTCAACACCACATGATCTGACCTTCCCAGCGGAGGAAGATACTCAATATCAGAGATAAGATTCACGTCATTGGTGAGGAGGAGATCCGGTGTCGTTGGCTGCTGATTTATTCTGAACCGAGTGGGCTGATCCACGACCTGAGTCAGACTGGACCTCTGTAACATCTCAGCAAAAGGAAAGGAAGGGGAACCATTTGATGGGAGCTGACTCATAGGCCAGACACGAATATTTCCAAAGTTAAAATCGCCAACTATCAGCAAGTTCTTTCTTGAATTTGATAGATGTTCTAAATGATTAAATAGATCTTGGTCGTGAGCACAACTTCTAGGACGATATATACAGCCCAAAGACATCTCCAATTCATCCGACCTCACATCGAAAAACAGGTTATCGATACCAGGGGTAGGTATTGAGAAATGAGAAATACGGTACGAATTAACTACATCATCACGAACATAAACACAAACACCAGCATGGCCAGGAGTTGTTACACTGTCGCAGCGATCCATTGTATAACCCGTTAACGCAAACTGCTGGTCTGATATTCCGGATTGAAGCCAGGTCTCAGCAAGAAAAACAAAGACAGGTTCACGATCACAAACAAGGAGAGATAAATCATCGAATTTGGAATTCAGTGAGACAAGATTCGTATAAATAAGTGGCCAGATTATCAAGTTAGATTTCAGTTTTTTGCGGTCGGTATCTCAACTATTCTAGGAATTCCTTTATTGTATTTTATAGTTAGGTCAGCTTCACCAGAGGCTGAAACATATGCAGAGCATCGGATGTAAATCATCTAAAAAGCGAGGTAACAAGGATGCGAAATCAACGATGGAATTCAAATGAGAAGCAATATTAACAAATCACATATGTGCTATGAAGAAATGAACACAAATTCTGTTGGATCAAAAATATGAAAAATTTTGAATTGCAAAGGCAAAATATGGATTTGTCTTACCTAGCAACACATGTTGAATCTGTACATCTGAAGTGAAACTAAAATGATACAGGGTATCTCATAGTGGATTGCCTTTGAGACCTTTTGGAAAAACTCAACTTACAATAATTATTCTGAAAATTTTGATTGTCTTACCTGTCCTATGGATTTAAAATATTCTCAGCTTTGCAATGTTGTAGTTTGTAATGAATCCCAGTTTTCTGAGAAAATTGGAGTTTATCTGTGTTTAACGTTGTTTTTCTTGCATGCCGTTGAAGATTTCGACGTTTTTCTGATGTTGATATGAGATAAACCGGAGCTGACGACGTTTTTCATTCTTGTCGCATTCTGGAATTTTCAGACTTTTGACGTGTGGGGGATTTGCCTCTGAAGCAGATTTTCCCCCGCGACGGTCCCTTTTGTCACTTGATGTCTTTACTCTCTTTTCTCTTGTCTAAGAATTTAGAATAAATTTTTTCGTTATGAAGGTAGTGCTCTTAGAAATTAATTTTTATTTTTTTCCGCGAGTGCCTTGAATAAAGGAGGTAGGTCCCCGTCTATACCGTTCAGTTTCTTTATTAGACCTACACCGGTTACTTCTTTGACACTGCTGTCTGTATCGCTTTTTGTTATCTTTTGTCGTACTTCACCCTGTTTCGCGAGTCTGACTTTTCCCTTCGCTATCAGTCATGGTGCGCAAGCCCTTGGGGTAGTGAAGGGAAAGTCCCGTCAACACCCCCTGTTCGTGTTCTCGCGTCATAAGTGTTGAAATAGAAATCTCTTCCTTTTTATCAGTCATGGTGCGTAAGCCCTTGGTGTAGAGAATAAGAGATACCGCTCGTCGTCAGTGAAATCCCGTAGTTGCGCTCAAAATAGACCTTTTCTTCGCTATCAGTCATGGAGCGTAGCCCTTGGGGTAGTGAATAAAAGTCTCGAGTAGATCCGCCTGGTTGTGTTTCTTTCATTTCTGGAGAAATACAATTAATTACATCCCGATACCGTATAGCAAGTCATTTCACTTCGCGAGGTCATCCTTAGTATCCATTTCGTCAGTTCTGGTTGGCGCATTTTATCGAACAACCTTTGATTTTTCACTGTACCCGGTATAAACTTTATAAAGTGCTCGTGATCGGATCAAATTTCCCGAATGTATGTTTGCTGATCGATTCGCTCATATTTCATACCTACACATATTTCCGTTGTATATATAATCAGTTTCCAAAGGTGTTTCTACCGAAAAATCTTATTTTTCATATGGAGTATCCAGTATATTTCAACATATCTAAATCTATTTTTAAACTTTAAGATGATATAGTATTCTGTAGATCCATTCTGAAAGTTCTGAATAATTTTTTTCTTTGAACAAAATCATATAACTATGTCAGTTCTTCAAAAGAAAGTGGTGCAAAAAATCACACAACTTCACAAAAGTTATGGAAGTCCAAAAGAGTGTTTCATAAATTTCCATTTTTTTTCATCAATTTTTTTAATGTGTTGACTCACTTATCTAACTAATTTTTTGGCCATTTTTAGTATTTGTACTTTGTAACAAAGGTTCTAGGTCTTCTTTTCCATTTTTGGAGGACAGTTAATTATAAATTTTCATTTAAGTTGCTCCTTTATTCCCTCACTTATGAAATTCTATAGCCATAGTTGAAAATATTATAAAACTGGAATGTATAAAAGAAGTACACAAAAATAAACAATACGAATTTGACATAAGTCTTTTAATGTTTATCTGTTGGGAGAAAGCAAATCCAACTGAAGGTCTCTGAAGCCCAATTTTTTTCGAAATAATCTCTAGTATTTTGGTTACAGAATAGGTTATACAAAGTTTGAACATACATGTTTGTTGCGAGTATATATACATATAGGGAAGTAACATAAGTACGTTAAAATATAAGCGACATATTCCTGAGACAATTTTTAAGAAAAGAAGTCTATATGAACTTTTGTCCGGAATTTTTAGTTGAGGGATTCTTTTCAAGAAGGAATGTAGAGGGGGAAAATGAAAATATCAATGCTTAAAAATAACCTCAATTATTTACAATATACTCACTGACTGACAATTGTTACTTGCTATTTGAATGGACAGATTTTCCACGACTATTTAAGTATCGTTTATGCTTGTAACATGCTCCCACCTGTTACCAGTTTTCCAATGAATTATTCATATTCACATGAGTGACATTAATATCTCGTTGATGTTCAAATGAATAGAGTAAAAATGTTTTTTGAGGACATTTTTTGTACTTGCAGCATACTCACACAGATGACACTTGTGTTCCCCAATCCCTAATTTTCAAATGAACATATTTCACGTGATAATCAAGTCTATTCTTAACACTCGCACCATATTCACATAAGTGACATTTGTATTTCTTAATATTCATATGAACAGATTCTACAAGTCGCTGGATAATACTTTTATCATTTGTGTTCCTTAATTTTCAAATGAACAGTGTCAAAATGCCTTCGAAGAGTCTGTTTTTGACTCGCAGCATATTCACATAAGTTGCATTTGTGTTCCTTAATTTTCAAATGAACTGATTTTATATGTTTTTCAAGAGCACCTTTTTCACTTGAAGCATATTCACATAAGTGACACTTGTATTCCTTAGTTTTCAAATGAACTGATTTTATATGTCTTTCAAGGTCACGCTTAGCACTCCCAGCATATTCACATAAGTTGCATTTGTGTTCCTTAATTTTCAAATGAACTGATTTTATATGTTTTTCAAGAGCACTTTTTTCACTTGAAGCATATTCACATAAGTGACACTTGTATTCCTTAGTTTTCAAATGAACTGATTTTATATGTTTTTCAAGATCATTTTTTTCACTCGCAGCATATTCACATAAATTGCACTTGTGTTTCTTAATTTTCAAATGAACTGATTTTATATGTCTCTCAAGGGCCCATTTAGCACTCCCAGTATATTTACATAAGTGACACTTGTGTTCCTTAGTTTTCAAATGTGCAGCATATCCAGAAATGTAACATTCTTGTTTCTTCCTATCCAGATGAACACGCTCGACATGCATTAGAAAGTCCCTTTTTCTGCTAGTAACATACTCACATAAATGACACTTAATATTCGAATGAACAGATTTGATATGTAACGCAAGGTCTTTTTCATCATTGGTCTCAAAATCACACATATGACACTCTTGATTGTTGATAGTCACAGGAAGAGCTTCATCATTCTCTAGATCAAATATTTGAGGCGTTTCTTTGATGAAAAGGGCAGGTGATTGATTTGCATCACCTTCTCTAATTAGGGAGTTTGGGTTAATTTTTTCATTTTCAATTATATATTCTTCTCTATCGTGAACACCTTCTTCGTCTATAAATTGTTCACAAGTGTCCACAACTCCTAAGTTAAACATATCAGATTTTATGCCTGTTGCTAATACTGGAGGCATTTCTTCGTTAAAAGAGGCAGGTGATTGATTTGAATTGTCTTCAATAAGTAGGGAATTTGAGTTCATTTTTTCATTCTCAATTATATATTCTTCTCTGCCATGAACTCCTTCATTGTCTATAAATTGTTCGACAAATTCTAAGATTTCTGATTTGACATGACTTTTCTCGTCATATTTGCAACAGTAGGTATGATCATTATGATCATACTGTGTGGATTTATCGAGATATTTTTCTTTCCCTGTATCAACCAAGTGACATTTAGGAAATTCACACTGGTCCATGTGAACCGGTTCAGATTTGATGGTTGTGGGATCAAATACTTGAGGGATTTTTCTGTTGAAAAAGGCAGTTGACTGATTTGCATCAACTTCTACACCTGAGGAATTCGTGCAACTTCCTTCGTTCTTTATTATAAATTCTTCTCTATCGTAAACTCCTTCTTCATCTATGAAGTGTTCGCATATGTCTATGATCTCTGGTTTTTCTTCTAACTTCACTCTGAAATAAATTAGACTTTCTGAGTCAATTGAATCAAAGGGCATAGCTGGGCACCGTTAATCAGACAATCAACTTCGTTAATCGCTCGTCCGTTACTAAAAAAGTTGACTTCGTTAAACGTTAAAGCGTTACTTTAATCGTTAACACCATATCAGAAATGCTCTTTTTTATTGTTGCGTTCAAGATCTATTTATAAGAATGGAGAATTCTCCTCAATTTGGGTTATCACTGCATATGCAAGTTTAAACTGAATAATTATGAGTTTCATTAATTATTTTTTCAAATTTACCGCGGAAACTATTCAAAATCATCCTTCAAATATGGGGTTTTAAAATTTAAATCGCTCTGTGCGGAGTTTATGATTTGGCAACAGCGCATACAAGACAATGAAATGAACAATGTCCGATCAGCTTGTTTATAAAATAACAGCTGTTTATTTACAGGCGCGTACTCACTGGCGAGCTTCAACTGCAACCGGCCATAAAAATCCCATAAAATTTTACTACCTTCCGAACCTTCCTCGTTCGTCGCAGACTTCATAGACAGCCATCTTTGTCTATCTCATCAAGATAATGCATTTGTTGTCCTTAATTATCAAGGCATATTACAGTCGATATTGCCAGCTTGTGCAATTGTCACAAGACGCTTTGAACTTTGAATACTCATTTTTATTTTTCATTTTTAAGTGCTTACAATAATTTTTTTTGGGAAATGGTTATTTCAACCGTTTATTCCCTATTATTCAGTTTAATCTTGGATATGCTGTGATAACCCAAATTGAGGAGAATTCCCCATTAATGGGTCACATGAAAGGAAGTGTGAAAAAAATAGAAATTTTCAAATAGTGTTTAATTCTGAGTACCTATTTCAATCTCATATGGATCATTATGAACTATGTAACTAGTTTTTAATAGGAAATAAAAGGGTTCAATTCGAGATTTTTTTTATCAAGACTCACAAAAGTAGAGACATCTAGATTGGACATTGGCTTATGGCTTGATTTCAGTAAGACAATACACACAAATATCCTCCAGAAGATATAACGAAGCTCCAATATTGAATACCAAAATCAATTCCAAAGTTTTCTTGGTAACTATGCATAGCGCCCATTTACAGGTCCATGTCCATAAATTTTAAAATTATGAAATCATCACTATGGAGAGGTATTTACAATACAGTTTAATCAAACAAAAATTTCTGTGAATATGCATCCATATAAACGCACATAATCCACAAAAACAGCATAAAATCAACCCAAAAAGCCTTAGGCCCGTTTGCACCAATCCCCCTTAAAATGAGTACCTACTCGACTAAGTGTCGTTTAAAGTTAAGGGACGCTTAATTTTATTCCCAGTTGCACGACTGTGGCTTAACAGAATCTTAAGTAAGGGGCCCTTAAGTTTTTATATCTAGTGATATTTCTGTTTTTTATTTTGGTGCAACTTCATCCTAGTACAAAAAAGCCCTTTCATTGGTTGGCCGGTTGCCGATGATCGTTGTCATTTCATTAACCTAACTTTATTATCCTGTCAGTCAGTGTCAAGTAAATTATTATAATATTATCAAAGAGTAACAACTTTTTGTTGTTGAATTAGCATTAATATTGATAATGATAAGGATTGTCAAATAAAAGGTACCTAAGTTTACATAAGTACAACACTTTCTTTGTAAGGTCTTGGGTCTTGTTAGTACGAATACGGTGAATGATTGCTAAGCAAGTGGTGGTAATTTACGAAGGACACTCAACTTCTCAACAGAAGAAAAGAGTTTGTTGCTAACTATAGTATGATTTGTGACACCAAATTGAAAATTGAAAAAGACTGATGGTATTACAATAAAGGCAAAAGAAAAGGCTTGGTATTCAGTAATTAATTCATTCAATTTTCAGAATCCATCAAAAATGGGAAGTTCTGCAGCCAGTTCAACAAATTATTCTAGGTTAGAATCCCGCCCTTAAATATCTAAGTGGTCATTACAGGAGCGCTTAAATTTAAGGCTAGCTTTAGCCATTTAAATGTCACTTAACAGTTGGTGCAACGTAATTTGAGTTAAGGGTTCATTTTAAGGGACACTTAACACTAAGTGCGTTTGGTGCAAACGGGTCTTTTAGAAACCTACGTCGACAACAAACTTAGACATTTACCGATCATTCGTTGCTTACGCTAATTCGTATCTTCCAAACGACTAAAATCTGAGACAGATAGTGCAAGACCTTATTCCATTACCGCATAACCACCCATATCTCTTTAATATATTATTAGGTCTATGAAGAACCAGTAAATGTCAAAGTCATCTGAGTTCACTCTTAACTCTGAACAGAGTACCACAGGGACAAGAGATGCTTTGTTCAATTAGAGATAGTTCGATCATATTGATTTGGGGTGTAGCAGATTAAATATCTCGTTCTTTGCTATAAGTGGAGTAGAACACTAGCTTTCCCACTGTCATCGTTGAGCAATATCTATTACAGCTTGGTGTTTGGTCATTTATCTTACAACATCCTTCTTTGGGGAAATTTTTCAGTAGATGATAGGGTCTTCATTGTCCAAAAGTGGATTTTGCGCATGATCTATAATATAACTCCAAGGTCGTCTTGTAGACCAGTTTAATAACAAAATAGTATTCCCACACTGTCTTGTATTTTTATTCTTGAAACTTATTATATGTATATTAGGGAGGAAGAGAAAAGCATCACAAAATAATCATAATTCATAACAACCATACTCGAAGTGGAGGAGTACCGAAAAACACAGGACAATAAAGGACATAAAATTGTTTAACCATTTACCTTGCCTTATTCGATCTCTGAATCTCAGAGAATTCAAGACGACTAATTCAGTTGAGTTAACAAATCCGGCATAATGGAAACACAATATGTAAATGTAAATACTCACTCATCAATATCAGCATCTTCAATAACAATACAATGTTCACCCATATCTATTTTTGGTAGTTGTGGATCTGGATTTAAATGATGAATATTAAAATCGGTAAACACTCTATTTAATTTCAAAGATTATAGAGAGATCTATAATCTTTGTTTTATTTAAAGTTCTTCAATACTGGTTATTTTTTACGTTGTTTATATCCGTATGATGAGAGGTTAAAAGCATAGACCCAGAGACAACCTCTGTTGTCTCTGCATAGACCTAATAGTTTATTACTAGATCTATGGTTAAGATTCTTTGAGAACAACCATAGAGAAAGGGAAAGTCTCTTGTCTCTGAGAACAACCATAGATGTCTCCGAGAAAAACTATGGAGAGTAGAGAGAGAGAGAAGGAGAACGATCGCCGCAAAGATATCTTTGGATCGCCGTCCCCGAAAACGAGGAACGTAGACTAGGAGTCGCTGCGATCGCTACGTTTATCGATAAGGGGTGGGGATTTTATCGTCAATATTAAATGAACAGCCTTCATTTTATTTTAGATGATGTGTCATTGTGGTTTTTCTGATTATTTTTGAAATACCTTTCTTCAAATCTATATTAAATATGAGTTCTCTGAATTATATGCAATAAAATACAAGTCAAATTATAGAGGGTACTATGTTATCAGCTTTATTCATTCATAATAAATGAAGAAATCAAATGAAATTCAAAAGAAATCACTGATCAAAAAAATTCTACCTACGTTTGTTTATCATTATTTATTAAAAACAGGTATGTTAGTTACTTTACTGTAATCTTCAAAATTATATACATTTCAATATAAATTCGCAGTGAGGGTTAGTACACATAAAGACAACAAAAGGTAACAATCTCAGATTTAAAACTTAGGCATTAGAGTACATTCCGTTTCCATTGTTCAGTTGAGAACCGTTATAAACGATATATTATGTTATGCCAACAAAATTCTTCAAGAATAACTACTTCTGAATCATGTAGTTTTATTGGTTAGAAATTCTTATTCAGAAGCAGAGACAACAAGTTGTCTCTGTTCAGAAGAGTCCACTTCTCACGAGGGATGACAATTTCGATTTCTTTCATAATGACTCCATCATCTTTTTTGATATCTTCATCGCAAAAGTGCTCTTGACACACAAATTGATTCAGAGTAGATTCATGAGGTAAGGTTTTTTCCAATTTTCTCTCAAAAATGCACTCGGAAATTTTATTCTCCTTTTCTTTCCGATGCCAAAACACTCTTACACTAGCGCACTCTTCAACATTTCACCATGGTTGTTCTCTTATCAAAAATTGAAAACAAAGGTTTGTTCGTAGAGTGGTTTGCAACGGTTGTGAACTGTACAGAGCAAGCGCAATTCCATTTTAGGGTAGCGAAAATGCATTTGCGCTTGCTCTGTACAGTTCACAACCGTTGTGAACCACACTACGAACAGGCCTTATAATAATAATAATAATAATAATAATAATAATATATTTCAATCCTTTCAGACATTTGAAAAAAATGTATAGGACACGTACAAGAAGAAATAACTCGATAGATCGAGAGAAAAATAAACTGATCAATCAAAATTTATACAAAAAAAATTCAGGTATGCTATAGAAACATTTATCAAGCAGTAATGATTTAACATGATTTTTGAATTGCCTATCGTTCATAATTCTATAAGAGTTGGGCAATTTATTATAAAGTTTGATGCCTGTGAATGATGGTGACAATTCATACTTGGCAGTGTTATGTTTTGGTATGCACAGTATTTCCTTATGTCTCGTCTCATATTCATGGAAGTCGGAACACTTATTCAAATGATTCAAATTAGAACGTATATATAAAAGACACTGTAAGATGTAAATACAGGGGAAAGTCAAAATCTTATGTTCCTTGAAAACTGGTCTACATGAATCCTGAGGTCTTAAGTTGAAAATAAGTCGGATTGTTTTTTTCTGGGCCCTGAACGCCCTAATGCTATTTGTTGAGTTACCCCATAACACAACATTATAACTCAAATGGCTGTAAACCATACTGTAATAAATACCCAGCAAAGCATCAGCTGGAAGTGCACTCTTTAGTCGCAATATTGCATAGTATGAACTGTTGATTTTTTTACAAATGTGATCGATATGATCATGCCATCTCAAATGTGTGTCCAAATACAAGCCCAGAAATTTCACACATTCCGTTGACTGCAAATTGCCATTCTGGTTTACAATAACAAAAGGTTCAGAAGCTTGGTTACGAATTTGAAATTTAACTATTTGGGTTTTATTAAAGTTAACTATTAATGAGTTTTTGTGACACCAATCAATAAAGCTTTGAATTACAATTTCACAGAGTGATTTAAGTTCCATTAAACTAATTGCTTTGATTGCTACGGAAGTGTCGTCGGCAAAAAGAATTATTATAGAAGCAATAATATAATCAGGCAACTCATTAATGAAGAGTATAAAGAGCAGCGGTCCAAGAACCGATCCTTGAGGTACGCCTAGATCAGACTCATATTCTTGAGATTCATAGTTGTTGATTTGAACATAATTTTTTCTATTAGTAAGATAGCTGTTGATCCAGTCCAGAAATATACCCCGGAAACCTATTTGGTACAACTTGTCTAAGATGAAATGGTGATTAAGGCAGTCGAAGGCCCGCGAAAGGTCAAAGAACAGGCCGGCGACGTAGGAACCACTGTCCAAGCACTCATAGACGTACTCCACAAATTCACAGCTCGCAGTCTGGGTGGATCGACCAATTCTGAAGCCATGCTGCCTACTAGTTAGGATGGAAAACTGAGACAAGTAATCATGCATTCGCTTATATACAATTCTTTCGAACACCTTGGAAAGCTGACTAAGTATGGAGATTGGTCTATAATTCGCTATGTTATCGATGTCGTCTTTCTTATGGATAGGTAAAACCCTAGCTAACTTAAGGGCAGATGGAAAAAGGCCTGTGGAAATCGATTCGTTCACGAGATCGGAGAAATATTCCGCAATTAGAGGGGAGATTGATTTTAAAATTCTGGCAGATATTCCGTCATGACCACTGCTACTACTATTCTTTAAACTGACAATGGTGTTGCAAACTTCATCTGGCAGTACAGGAAAGAAAAAAAAATTATGATTCATCAATTTGTGAGTGGTACACTTGTTTGACATAGAGTTACCATAATAGTTGCTCAGCGCCAGCCTATTCACCTGACTAAAGTAATTCACGAATGCATCAGCCACTTCCTGAGGGGAAGATAGCTTTTTATCGTCGAGGGTTAGTGTAATATGCTTCCGAGTACTAACTGTGCCGTGTTCATGCTTAACCAGTTTCCAAACTGCTTTGTTAGTATTTGCAGATTCTAAAATGAAATTTCTGTTATACTCAATTTTCGTATTTTTGACCAGCCGAACGTAATCAGACTTGGCTTTTCGGTATTGAACATTAACCCTCGGCGAATTTAAATTTAGAGCCAACCAGTGCAAATTACGTAAATGGTCTCTGGCTTGAAGTAACCGATGGTTAACCCATTGTGGTCTTCTTGATAAATTAGGGTTCAATTTTTTCAAAGGACAAGCAATCTCAATTTTGGATTTCAATATATCGATGAAATTTTGGAATTTTTGATCAACGGTTGGAGAGTTAATACTATTGAAATCAATGTTGGAAATCAATGAATTGAGTTCATTGAGATTATTTTGAGAAACCATTCTGATTGTTTTAATCTCCCTATTGGTTTTCTCTACTGGGCGATTGACGTATTCAAGGACCACTGCTCTGTGATCGCTAATAAATGGTTCAACAACTGTAACATTCACAAGAGACTTATCAGTATTAGTTACAATATAATCAACTTTGCTGGAAGATGTTATCCCATGCTTATTTGTGAAAACTCTTGTGGGCTCTGAGGAGCCAACGAATAGGTTCAGACTAATAAATAAATCCTCGAGCAGCTGACGTGATAAATCCCCATCGTCCAGGTAATTCACGTTTAAATCACCACATAAGAACACTATTCCATACTTCGAGATACAGTAATTCAGTACATACTGTAGGATATTCAAAAATAAATGAATATTGCCAGTTGGGGGACGATAAATACTGATAACGCAGAATGATGACATACCGAAATTATACCTAACCCCGCACATTTCACAGTGCATTTCAACTGAAAACTTATCAAGGTTCAATTGCTCAACTTGAAGTTCGGAAAGCACATAAATTGCACATCCTCCATGTATTCGAGAGCCCCTAGAGTAATAGGCACCAATCTTGTATCCTGGGATGGACATGTGAGGAATCTGCTCCGGTGAGCACCAATGTTCGGCCACGCTGACGAAGTCAGGTTTCATAGAGCCAAGGAACATCTCCAAAGTAGTGAACTTGTTAGAAATACTTTGAGTATTTAACTGGATTATTTTCAGTCTTGTAGATGTTTGAATGTCGAAAGAATTGTTAGAATTCACAAACTTGTAGGTTCTGCTCGGCGCCGACTTAAAAAAAATTTGTTCACTGTAACACCTTCGGGCCAGAAAGTGGGATCATTCAATTGGGATACATATTCTGAGGGAAAACTCAACTTGAAAGAAGAATAAATGTCAGGTTGTTTCGACTTTAGTTGTTCGCATATGAAGTTCGGAATAGACCCGTTAAGAAATTTGTTTATATCATCGACTGTAGTTGATGGATCGAGACGAGAGACATGAATATGGGATAGATATTTTTTGGGTGCACTGATAAGAGTAGTAGTCTTAGATGATCCAATTATGAGACTACTGCGTTTTCTTTGTTTATGAACATCCGAAGGTATTTCGTGTCGGTTTTGAATCGACTTCTTCCTTTTAGATTTAACAGTTGTCCATTCTGAAGCACCGACCTTATCCTGGGATCCTACATTTTTATTCACAATTCGAGGAGCCCCTTCACCAAGTCGAGACGACTCCGTAGAAACATCAACAGACAGTTCGACGCCCCTTGAATTTGGTTCCGTGTGTTTCATACTCTTATCATCAAGGGAATTCCGGTCGGCTGTTATCACAGATGTAGTATTGTTATTGATCTTTTTTAAAGATTGAATTTCCTCGATAAGTGCGTTCATTTGAGCATTCTGCGAGATAATTATGCTTTTCAAATTCGCTATTTCAGAATACAGCGGATGAAGGGCCTCCTGAATTGCTCCTTTAATAAAGGCATTTATTGGAGTACCTATTTCGGATGAATCACCTCGAAGAGCCGCGGATCCCGAAGAAGTTTCACACCGATCACAGATCCAATTGGTTATGGGTCCATCCTCACGCATTTTATTGAAATTTTCCACAGATATATTCACACACTTGATATGAAAACTGCGTGTACAAATCTTGCAATCGATAGGATCGTCATACCTATCAATCTTGAGAGAACATTGAGAGCAAGTTATACCTCGTACTCGCGACATGACGGCGGAACGCATAATATTCTAATCATCTGTCACCAGGAAGAGAATTCACTCAGCCAACTACAATTAATTTAAATCAAAATTTCGCCATCCCGTGATGGCCAGCGCTCCTGTTGGCAAAAGTATGAACTACCCTATTGGTACAAAAAATCTGTGGTCTCAAAGCAGCGATCGTTCTCCTTCTCTCTACTCAGTCTACTCTCCGTAAGAAAATTTCTCAGCTTTCTGTGGAACTGGTTAGTGTTCTGTGTGGTGATCACAGAACATTAATATGTTATGTTCTATCAAAGAATTAATCTTTGGTTCTATGCTTTCTTTCCTTTTCAAATTTTTTATTTTTCTTCTCTCAGTACTTAGATTTAGTTCAATAAAAGATTACTCTTTCATAGTGAAGAAAATTCATCATGGACATATGCGAACACTTTGTAAACGAAGAAGGCGTTCTCGATAGAGAAAAATTTATGATAGAGAATGAAGAAAATAAGTCAAATTCTTCAGTTATTGAAGTGGATGAAAGTCAATCAATTGACTCTTTCACCAAAGAAATTTCTCGAGTATTAGATCCAACAAGCATTAAATCTGAAACTATTCAATGTGAATTCACCAAATGTCACTTGGTTGATCATCCTGAAGAAAAATATCCCGATAAACACATACAGTATGACCATATTGCAAGTCCTGGAGATGACAAGAAATGTAATGTTGAATTGGGAAATGTGGACATTTGTGAACAATTTATAGATGAAGAAGGAGTTCATGACAGAAAAGAATATATAGTTAAGAATGAAGAAACTAACCCCAATTCCCTAGTTATAGAAAGTGATACAAATGATTCACCTGTCTATTTCACTGAAGAAACGCCTCAAATATTTGATCTAGAGATCAATGAAACTCTTCCTGGGACTATCAAGAATCAAAAGTGTCATATGTGTGATTTTGAGACCAATGCTGAAAAAGATCTTTCGTTACATATCAAATCTGTTCATTTGAGTATTAAGTGTCATCTATGTGAGTTTGTTACAAGTAACAAAAGGAACCTTAAAATGCATGTTGAGCGTGTTCATCTGGAAATCAAGAAACACAAATGTCACCTTTGTAAATATGCTGCATATTGGAAAGCAAGCCTTAACCTTCATGTAAAATCTGTTCATTTGGGAATTAAGGAACACAAGTGTAATATTTGTGATTATGTTACATGTAGAAAGGGGGACCTTCGAAGGCATTTTGACACTGTTCACTTGGATATTAAAAAACACAAATGTCACCTATGCGAATATGCTGCCAATGATACAACTAATATCCAGCAACATGTAGAATCTGTTCATTTGAATATTAAGAAATACAAGTGTCACTTATGTGAATTTTGTGCGAGTGCAAAACGGAAAGTTGATGAACATGTAAAATGTGTTCATTTAAATATCAAGGAAAACAGGTGTCAGTTTTGCAACTATGTTACAGGTAGAAAATGCGATCTCCGAAAGCATGTTATCACTGTTCATTCGGATATTAAGAAACACAAATGTCACTTATGTGATTATGAAGCAACCCTTAAAAATAATATCCAGCGACATGTAAAATCTGTTCATTTAAAAATTAAGAAATACGGGTGTCACTTATGTGAATATGCGGTGAGTGACAAAAGATGCCTTAAAGTGCACATAAACTCTGTTCATTTAAAAATAAAGGAACACAGGTGCCACCTTTGTGAATATGCTACGAATTTGAAAGCATCCCTCGACGTTCACATAAAATCTGTTCATTTAAAAATTAAGGAGCACAAGTGTAACTTATGTGAATATGCTGCGAGTGCAAAGCGAGCACTTGATGAACACATGAAATCTGCTCATTTGAAAATTAAGGAACACAAGTGTCATCTATGCGATTATGCTGCAATTAGAAAAATTCAACTTAGAAATCATATTGACTCTATACATTTGAACATCGAGAAACACAAATGTCACTCATGTGAATATTCTACAAGCTTAAAAGCTAATCTTGAGATGCATGTAAAATCCGTTCATTTGAAAACTGGTAACACAAGTGGGACCATGTTATAAGAATAAACGTTTACCTAAAAATTCATGGAAAATCTGTTCATTCAAATAGCAAGTAATAATTGTAAGTTATGTAACTATAATGTAAATATATCAGGTTATTTTTTAAGCATTAATATTTTCATTTTCCCCGTCTGCATTCCTTTTTGAAAAGAATTCCTCGACTAAAAATTTGATTTCCTTCATTTATTCTCGTGTCTGCTCCAAATCTTCCTAAATGAATAAAAACTACAATTCATAATTGTGGTCATCTTCAGGCATATGTTGAAAATCAGAAAGATTTTGAAATGAAATGAAATTGAGAAGATTCAACAAGTTACGTACTTATTGACAGAAGAAAGATGCAAACTAATCGTGTACGCCTTCAGATGAAGCACAAAACAGTTGTTAGAGATGACTTTTGTAGAAGGTACGCTTGAATCATAACTAAAATATATATTTAGGCAGTAGAACCCGAAGCCTCCTGCATTTCCGTTTTTAACTTATGTCTCTTGTTAAAACGGGTGGCTATCGGTCAATAGACATATAGATGCCCGTTTTTTCAAAACGGATTGTCCGTCCCCAGTCAATGTACAGATGGATAACGGATTGCCCTCTGTCAATAGAAAGGTGGATGCCCGTTTGTAAAAACGGATTGCCTTCTGTCAATAGAAAGGTGGATGCCCGTTTGTAAGAACGGATTGCCCTCTGTCAATAGACAGGTGGATGCCCGTTTGTAAAAACGGATTGCCCTCTGTCAATAGAAAGGTGGATGCCCGTTTGTAAAAACGGATTGCCCTCTGTCAATAGACAGGTGGATGCCCGTTTGTAAAAACGGATTGCCCTCTGTCAATAGAAAGGTGGATGCCCGTTTGTAAAAACGGATTGCCCTCTGTCAATAGAAAGGTGGATGCCCGTTTGTAAAAACGGATTGCCCTCTGTCAATAGAAAGGTGGATGCCCGTTTGTAAAAACGGATTGCCTTCTGTCAATAGAAAGGTGGATGCCCGTTTGTAAGAACGGATTGCCCTCTGTCAATAGACAGGTGGATGCCCGTTTGTAAAAACGGATTGCCCTCTGTCAATAGAAAGGTGGATGCCCGTTTGTAAAAACGGATTGCCTTCTGTCAATAGAAAGGTGGATGCCCGTTTGTAAGAACGGATTGCCCTCTGTCAATAGACAGGTGGATGCCCGTTTGTAAAAACGGATTGCCCTCTGTCAATAGAAAGGTGGATGCCCGTTTGTAAAAACGGATTGCCCTCTGTCAATAGACAGGTGGATGCCCGTTTGTAAAAACGGATTGCCCTCTGTCAATAGAAAGGTGGATGCCCGTTTGTAAAAACGGATTGCCCTCTGTCAATAGAAAGGTGGATGCCCGTTTGTAAAAACGGATTGCCCTCTGTCAATAGAAAGGTGGATGCCCGTTTGTAAAAACGGATTGCCCTCTGTCAATAGAAAGGTGGATGCCCGTTTGTAAAAACGGATTGCCCTCTGTCAATAGACAGGTGGATGCCCGTTTGTAAAAACGGATTGCCCTCTGTTAATAGACAGGTGGATGCCTGTCCGTCAATAGACAGATGGATGCCCGTTTGTAAAAACGGTTTGCCCGTCCCCAGTACGGATGCCTGTCTGTCAACGTACAGATAGATGCCCGCTGCTAGGACAGATGCCTGTTGTTACAGTCTGATGCCCGTTTCTACAACAGATGATGGACCCTTGGCCCCTTGCTGAACAGACTGCTGTTGTTATAACAGATTGTAAGCCCACACTGTCGATGTCTCATTATACAGATCTGTATTATTGGTAATTATTTTACAGAAAACCGTTGTTATGACGGATTGTTCTAATATACAAATGCCTGTCTGACTATCGTCAAGCAGATGCCTGTTGTTATAACAGATGCCAGCTTACATTCCCAACCGGTTGACCAAACATCGGTCAGAAAATGATATGGAGATATTTAAGAGGAACATTTTCAAGTTGCTTCTGCAAAGCAACCTCTACAACATGGATGAGCTCAGGGCTTACATAAACTATGTAAAATTATAACCCTATTTTCACCGGGAAGGATTATTTTAGATACTCTGTACCTAAAAACTTAATGGAAGTAAAGCTTATTATTCAGATTCGAACGTCGAAGCGAGTGGTTGTGCATGTGTGCCTAACGATTTCTTTTAAAGAATTTGTCGAAAACCTCATACAATTTGCGCCTAAAAGGCCAAAACGATAGCGAGGACTCTCATCTTAGTTCAGTGATATCTGCTCTGAAGGATTTTATTGAAGAAAAAATAAACACAGCCACAGCTGAGTTAAGATCTCACATTCGTATTTTGGAAACGAAAATCGACGATCTGCAGAATAAAAACGAGCGATTGTTGGCACTGCATATGGCTGAAGTTAATCATGACACAGTTCATCTGGACCGTAGGGAAGCTGATAAGAATTCATCTTCGGATCCCACATCCACCAGAATGATGACTAATGCGGTGTTGCTGTCGTCTCCTCGACCATCGACTTCGGATGCTGGGGGAAAACCTGAGAAATCCAGGGTACGAAAGCCAGCGAAGGCATCCGGTAAGGGAAATGTAATTTTTGGGAATGGCAGTGTCCAGACTTCTGATGGTTTTGCGGCCACTCCGCGAAATATATGGCTCTATGTCGGAAGATGCAAGGCTGGCACTACCTTTGACGATGTCCGCAACTACCTCAATTCTAAGACACCAGAATATACTTTTGATATCGTCAAACTTGATACTAAGGGACCAAATTCCATCTTCAGAATAGGAGCTGATCCTTCTCTTGAGAATGTCTTATACAATGCAGATTTTTGGCCGTCTGGAATGCTTGTCAAGAGGTACTTTTTTCCTGGACGAAGAGGCGCCCGTGGGAATCCCCACAGGACAGGGTCGTCAGATTGATTTGGGCTCTTCTGTTGAGGCGGGTTCACTCCACGCAAGTAAACCTAATTCACTGAAAGTTTTGCATCTTAATACTCAATGTATCTCTAATAAGTACCCATTAATTGACGTTTTGTTACTCAGAAATGATTTCCCAGATTTTGTTTGTCTTACGGAACATTGGATCACTGAAATGCACGATAGAGATTGTTTTAATTTGAGCGGTTACGCCCGAGTGGCTGAATACTGTAGGAGGGATCACATCCACGGTGGTAGTGTGATTTTTGTTAGATCAACTATTGAAACTGAATGTTCCAGGATCTCATACTTGGAGCTTTTGTGCGAGGAGTTTAATTTTGAGTGTTGTGGCGCTTCTTATGGTCGAACATGCATTGTCTGTATATACAGATCAGTAAGCGGTGATTTGGAGATATTTGAAAACCGATTTACACAAATGCTTTCGTTAGTTCTCGTTAATTTTGACAATGTTTTCATTTGCGGTGACTTCAATAAAGATGAGTGTTCACCAGACGCCGCGCCAACGAGATCTTTCTTTTCTATCTTGGGAAATTTTAGTTTTACCAGAGTTTTTACCGACTGCAACGGCAGAACATCCAAAAGTAGCGTTGACTATGTAATATGTGGAAATGATAGGCCCCAGATCGTAAATGTTTTGAATTATCATGCAGGTTTTTCAGATCACTATGTTCAAGTTGTCACGTTCAAGGACGAAACAACGCTATCCCATCAACACACATTAAGGAGGGTATTTCGTCGTAGGTTCTCCGATTTCGGGTTTGCCGAGTTTGATTTCCTTCTGCGTAGGAATCTTCTGACGGGCCGACAACACCGATTGGACGATGATTTCGACTCGTTTTATGAGGACTTCCTTTGGTGATTTAATGCCGCTTTTCCTAAGCGGCTGAGAAATGTAAGGTGTTGTCCTGCTATCGAATCTGCAATATTTCAGCTCGAGTTGTGAAACAATCTGCCCCGTATATCTGCGACATTTTGGCAGATACAATAAACTTTTCTGTTTCGAACGGATCATTTCCTGACACGTTGAAAATGGGTTTGACCGTCTCGATCTTTAAAAAGGGTGATCGTGGCTTAGTTGATAATTATAGACCAATCACTATGCTGAGTGTTTTCTCTAAGATTTTTGAAAAGACAGTTTATACACGATTGGTTGATTTCATTGAGGGGCACGGTTTGTTCACCGAGTGTCAGAATGGTTTCCGCGCTGGCCGATCCACTACAACCACAGAACAGACCCTTGACTTACTTTATGACTACAACTGCCATCTGTAGTATGGTGCAGTTCATCTCCAAAAGGCTGGATGACGGTCATTATGTCACAATCAAAGATTATAGAGTAGAAAGATAGGAAACGAAGCGACTAGAGTGATGTGAGCGCCATCTGTGTTTCAAATGTGTTTTTAAGGCCCTAAGACTGGTTAAAATTTTAATTCGAGGGACATATGAAATTTTGCGAGATGTCAGAGTAAAATGGCCATTTTGATCAAACAGGTTTTGAATGTTTTGATTCTCGTATCTATAGACAACCTCGTATCGCCTTTTGTTTTCCGGGCCCGTTCTAGTTGCTGATTATTGAAACCTCAGAATATCGTTCGAAAATTATTGTATGGTGAAGAACTGTGGATCAAATAAAACGAATTTTACTAAGGAAAATGGGAATGTAAGTATTAACTGGTAACATGTGACTCGGTCATTCATTGATTTTTGTTTTCAGTGCTACGAAGTGGATAAAATTTTCAGGGCGTAAAGGCCTGCAAACACTACTGACTACACCATGTGCAATGAACATTTTACTGCAAGTCGATTGAGAACTGTTTATCCACGTGAATTGTTGTATGCAGGAAGCATCCCTTACATAAAGGGCTCATTTAGGGGAAATTATGACTTTTACACCAATTAACCTTACCTTCCATTCAAAGATTCTTAAAATTGCCTTCAATATATTCAGAAATGCAAAATTTTATGGATTTCGATTTGGGAATCGGCTGACTGTCAAATTGTTGTTTGGAAAGTCAAAGTTTTATGAAACCTTCTGTGAGTGTTCATTCGTCAATCAATTTGTATATTGTGTCGTGACCATATTATGAAGAAATCATGAAAAAGCATGAAGAAATTATACTGACGGTCTTGAATACAAGGCTTGTATACCTCTGTAAGGTTTTTTTCAATTGTGGTTCTGAAAATTTTGTAAATAATAAGTAAGTAACGGAAATATGTATCCTCTGACGGTAAATTGAATATTGGTTCATATCAATTTCTGATATATATTGTAAAAATTCAACTCAGTTTATTAATTCGAAACTTTTTCACAGAAAAACACCTTTCACGTAACTATAGCAGATAACCATGTACTCTTGTCTCCTAGTCAAAGCTCTATTCGTTGTCCATAATTTCAAATTTTTGTAAATTTTTTATAGATTGCAAATAAAAATTTATCACATCCAACAGCGTATTTCATTGATACCAATCGATTCCAAACAATGTTCAGATGAAAACTAACATCCTGGTCACAAAACAAAACCATCCTTTTGTTTTGTCGCTCAGGATGTTTGTTTTCTGGTCTCAACAACGTCAATATTGAAGTTGAATACAAGGAATAGAATTCGAATTTCGCGCCCCTCAATGATAAAAGAGAAAACTGTTATTAAACAGTTTTTCTGTATTGATAATACGTTTTCAGCGCCATCTCATTGTCAAATGTGTTTTCACTGGCCAAAATGTAGTCGGTTTTTAGCACTAGCGATATGAGGGCGTTTCCTATCTTTCTACTCTATAA
The DNA here is from genome assembly GCF_907165205.1 of Coccinella septempunctata. Lineage (NCBI taxonomy): Eukaryota > Metazoa > Arthropoda > Insecta > Coleoptera > Coccinellidae > Coccinella > Coccinella septempunctata. The sequence continues at coordinate 1,349,423 of NC_058190.1, read as the reverse complement.
TCTTTGGTCACAATGATTAGTTTCGACTTGCGTAAGGCATTCGATTGTGTTGATTCGCTGTTTCTTTCGAGAAAATTGTATCGCTTGGGAATTCGCGGCAAGCTGAATGATTGGCTCATATCCTTCTTGCGCAATAGGCGATTTGGCGTAAGGGTTGAGGATTCTATTTCAAGGGAATTTGACATTTTATTCGGAGTCCCACAGGGAAGTTCATTGGGACCGTTGCTATTCCTCCTATTCATTAACGATCTACCTGAATACATACTTGATGGAGAGGTATTTCTCTATGCTGATGACACTGGTGTTGTGGTGAGTGATCCGTCCCCCAAAGTATTGAAGGAGAAGTGCGACGCTGTGCTCGACCAGTTCTCAAAGTGGTGCGATAACAACCATTTGATTATAAATAATGAAAAGACTGTTTGTATCGAGTTTCACAGCCCTTATAGGGAGCCTTGCCAACCTCGTCTTGTTTTCGGAGGTGCTGTTCTAAGGTTGTCAGATCAGGTGATGCTTCTTGGCTGCGCTTTTGACAAACATTTGCGCTGGACATCTGAGATCGACAACGTTTGCGCTAGGTTGAATAGATGTTACTATACCCTATGTCATCTAAAAAGACATGTTTGCTTTCGTTGTGCTCTGACTTTCTATCACTCAAACATCACCTCAGTACTGCGATATAGTCTGCTGGTTTGGGGGCGTGCTGCGGGATCTCACCGAGCATTTGTTTTGCAGAAGCGTATTATTCGCGCGTTGTTTGGGCTCGATCCCCAAACCTCGTGTAGGGAGTACTTTCGTTCCCGTGGACTCCTGACACTTCCATCCATGTATGTTTACCACCTCATGATTTTTATTCATGACATGAGATTCAGGATTCCTAGACTCTGTGACCACCATTCGTATGATACTCGCGGTTGTCGAAGATTCTACCACTCGGGCTTGAACCATGCATTTCATGAGAAATCTCCGATGATATCGGGTATTCAGATATATGATGTTCTACCGATGTATTTAATTGAAAAACGTCCTTCGGAGTTCAGGCGTGAACTGAGATCGATTCTCGCCAATGGCTCTTATTATAGCGTGAGTGAGTTCGTCTCGGCAATGAGGGTCCTATAATTTTTTGTTTTACATGATATATTTGCACTGGCAAATGGGTATCGGACAACGTCGTAGGGCGTTCTAACCCGAATATATATATATATGTATTTGAGTATTTGTATTTTCGACTTTATTGTTCACTTGTTTTTTTACTCTTTTTTTCTGTTCACTATAAAACTTTTCAAGTTGCTAACGTCACTGTATATTCAGTGGAATAAAGATATTATTATCATTATTATTATATTATGACCTCCTGTCTCACTATTATCAGTCAGATGCCACCCTTCAATATGGATGACTGTCGTCTGCCATCATACTGATATGTAATATTAATGACTTTTAATATTTCAGACACCCCATTTTTTCAATGGAATGCCTGTCTGGCTGTCAGATATGTGCCTGTTGTAATGGCTAGCTGTCCACAGTACAGGCTGCAGATTATGTTGTATAACTTTCATTATAGATGCCTGTGGTTAACAAGGACTTCTTATCCGAAGCATGGAACCCTGTCATCAGACTTCATGCTCCTAATGGATGGACTATCCGCAGTTTGGATGCTTGTTTTAGACAGTTGCTATGCCCTGTCGGTAGACTTATGACAATTCTCACAATGGAATGACTATCCGAAGTGGATATGGGTTGTTGAACAGATGCTAGTTGTTATAACGCTTCTTTGTTTTCAGTTTGAATTCCTTGCATTAGCTATATTAGGAAATAATTTGGCAATGCTGTGACCACAGAGAAGATAGCCTTTCTGCTTTGACAGATCTTCAAACAATGAAGACAATCCTGAAACTTGAAATATAATTTTACATATTTGTTTAAAATCAATTTATGTGATGGAGATAGAAGAGGGAGCAGACACATTGAATTTAGCCAGAATAGCTATGATAAGGCACATAAGTGGCAGAGATGCCCCATAGAGGCCATAATAGTGAAATCCTTGATGGTCACTTGAAACAAACATGCATTGGTAGAGCTAATTTCAGGTCAAATTACATAAAATGCTTAATTGTTTCAAACAGGTGTAACCAATCAATTAAAAAGGAAGTAAAACCAATGACGCTGAGTTGTCACAGAGATATATCCCTTCTATATCTCTGAGTTGTCATGAGTGTCTTAAACAGTGGTTAAGATACTCAACGAATTGTTGAAATCCAACTTTTAAGTAGGTAGATCATAATATGGTTCCGAAGTGAACATCTTTTCAATGTTCCCTAGCTGTGCTCGGCATTCAATTTCGATTTGAAAGGCAGGAAAAGAAATGCCTTAGATTTTCGAGAATATAATATCAAGAAACTGTGTACCTGTGGGTCTCAGTATAGCCACTTATCCTTTAAACAAAAGTCATGAAATCCGAACTAGTCATCTAAGAAGTTTGCAGACATTAATGATCAATTTAAAATTGGAAAATCCTCCTCTGAATATATTCTCTAAATTACCAAGAAAAAATCTAATTCTCACAGTTCAAAAGTAGAGGATTGTTCACCTTATGGTTTTTTGCTCCTGTTTTCCTTGGATAAAATGCTTTGCAAATTGCACAAAATTCAATTTCAATGTTCTATCATATATATATATATATATATATATATATATATATATATATATATATATATATATATATATATATATATATATATATATATATATATATATATATATATATATATATATATATATATATATATATATATATATATATATATATATATATATATATATATATATATATATATATATATATATATATATATATATATATATATATATGAACCCGTAGTTCGTTGTTACCTCCGTTAAGTTCATTGGGCGACCTGACCTCCGGGTGAAGGAGTTTTTTAATTGGAATAATTTTTGCTTATATATGTAGAGGGGAAGGTAAATAACAGGGGTACCTAAAGAGGGGAAAAGATTTTCATTGAAAAATTTTTCTTTAAACGAATCAGACCTTACTACCTCCGCATATATTTTTTATTAGTAGTGCGCTCTCACCTCCCGCAACGTTGTCAGATTTGAGGAGGACAGAAAGTAGGGCAGCTTGAATTCTACTCATATACAGCTGCTCTTCCGATTCATTCACACATACTGAAACCTGTAAATAGTTCGAGAACGATACTGATATTAATAAACTTCATACGCTAATAATTGATTGATAAGGATTCGGAGTAAATGGATTTGGACAGAAATTATTATCTTTTCTTCATGAATATCAACAGTTTTGAATAAGTATGCTATGTCTACGATACTTCGTCCGATAGGGGAGTTTAATACCGTATAGGTCCTAAAATGAATGATACATGACAATGAAATTTTTCGTTACATATGAGATTAATTCCAAAGACAATTTTACCGAATTTGTTCTGGTATGAAATAGTTATCTAAATTTTGGGCATTATATTCACGACATGAGGAACTCCATTGAAATGTTTTTCCCGAATGAATCAACAAAGATATACGTTTCACTTTCAGCTTCTATACTTCATTCACTTTCATTTTAGCACAGGAGTGGCCATGGAAATTGAATACCTTTCACTCTGTATGGTACGAAAATGTTGGGTTAAGACGCTTGTCAAAACATTTTTGAGTTTTAAATAAATGCTACGTAGTCCGTTCTACGTGAGACTCTCAGTAATTACGTATTTCATCACAATGTCAAATCACTTCGGAAAATATTGCGTCGAAAATATGTAACGAACATAATCGACATTTATACAAACTGATTGAAGACATACCAAATCTATTTATTTACATGGAAAATAGAAGTAATCAGTAGCTTGAGGAGAGTTACTGTTGTTTATTTTCTTTGGCTGGAGGCTGAAGACGTTACATCAGTTGTAGAATTCAAAAAAATCAACCCGAGGATGAAATGCATTTGATGCAGTGTTAGCATTGAATTGAATACTCATAGGTGGTAGGGAATGGGTATCTCTTGAAGAAATGAACGGATAATTACGAGAATGTTGAATTCCTCAACAAAAATCATCTTGCGTGAATGGTAGTCAAAATAATTGAAAGAAGTTTGAAGCAACAGGAGCTTCACCTTCAAACAAAACAACTGCCTAGTATTCATGTCTGTTTATTTTCAGTACATTGATATAATAATAATAATTATACAGGGTGTGGCGTAATGAATGGATAATATGGAGCCTGCGGGTAGAGTACTCTATGGGGGTTCAAATAAATATATTTTACGTTTGGCAAAAGTGCCTTGGTTTTCGAGATATTGGGGATTTTCGATGAATCACCCCAAATAATAATAATAACTGGATATTGACATTTTTCATCATAGCGGTTCAAAAGAAACTCCTTGATTTAATGGCATTTCTTAATTGCTCGAGGAGTCTTTTGAAATTTTTCAGTACACAGGGTGTTTCACAAGTAAACGGACAAACGAAAACCGTGAATAGAGGGCATTGAGCTCAGTTCAAAAACACCTCATATGTGTGTCTTAGGCATTCCGTTTCCGATATAGAGAGGAGTTCATTCAAATTTCCCTAATTTTTGTTCGGCCATAACTCCAAATATTTTAGTTGGATTCGGCTAAAAATTCATTTTCCGCTTAAACTTCTAAGTTTCAATAAAACAGAACATTAAAAGTTGACGAACACAGAACCGGACTCATTGAGGATATATTCAAATTTAAACTCATGCAAAACACTCTGTTTGTAGTTTTTCTCGTCATAATTTTGAATTTTTCAGGTATCTTCATTGATTTTCTCAAAATCAATGAAACTTTGGTATGCCTTTTCAGTTTATTTCTAATGAATAATTGTTTGATCGTGAAATGTCTGGAAAAAACAGCGCTGCATATTGACTTTTACTTCACATTAATTAATGGGATGAATATGATCGCCAATCAACCGAGGAAATCTAAAAATGGAATTGGAAATGTTCAACTGAATTTTTTCGTTCTCAATATATGTCTTGCATTTGTTTTTGATATTTATAGCATATCTGGTTATTCAGATAAGTGATTAACAGTGATAATAAGCTTTATTATTGATAATAAACAAAAATAAAAAAAACTACCCTATCATGATCATGAAAATAATAATTATAATTCGATATCTTCCGAATGAATCGCTTTTTATGGACAACGTGGAACTGAAGTAATTTTCCGAACTGATTTTCACCTCATTTGGTCTTTTAGTGAAGGTAATGATTGGCACTTCGAATAAGTGTGATAAATGCACTTTCGAATTCTTTACTGATTCCGTTATAGTCATTATTGGATCTATGGAAATCTATGGATTGTTCTGGTCTTATTACAATTTGTTATTGAAACATTGATGATATTCATGCACCAGCAAAAGTATTTATCAGTATTTCAGGTCATTTTATTAGAAGGGTAGGACCACAATATTGGACTGCTAGATCTCCAGATCTGACACCCCGCGATTTCTTTCTTTGTTTTTATTCACACAACTAGTTGTCCATAGAAAAATAGATTCATTCTGAAGATCAAGTTTTAATTTTTAGTTTCAAGATAGCGTAGTTTTTCGATCCATATTTGGGTATCATCAATTTTGAAACATTTTATCCTTGTGAAAGAGTATTTTGAAGACCGAATATGGTATAATTGTTGAACACATTCAACAGAATATTCTTCGAAAAAAAATCAATTAAGGATTTCTAAATACATTTTCATGAAGTGCTCTATTCCTTAGAGGCGTCTGACCAAAACAATTATTTCTAGAACATGATCAACAGGTGGGGCAACCCAAAAATCAATTCATTTTGAAACAATAATAATGCAGATAACAAAAAAGTTGAAATTATGATTAAAAAACTACATACACGGTGTTTTTATGAGTTTGAAGTTAAGTAAGGCCTCACTGAGCCCGGTCCAGATTTTTGTCGAATTTTAATGCTCTGTTTCAATGAAATTAACAACTCAAAGCTAATTATAAATTTTCAGTCGACTTGATCAGAATTTCAGGAGTTATAGCCAAACGGAAATTCGAGAAATTTCAAAAAACCCCGAAGAAACCTATATATAGGGTGCCCCAAAACTATTGAATCAAACGTCACACCACGATAGAGTAGATCAAATACTATCGAATGACACCAACATTAGTTGAGCGAAAATGTACCGTTTCTAAAAAAACCTAACCTAAAGTTGCCGATTTTCGAACTATTTTTTCAGTCACAAGGCCAATTTGTTATTAAGGATAGCGTTTTTCTCCCATATTATCACCCCTGTTTATTCTGAGTATTAAAAATCATGTAGAAAAAACAATTGTTTTAATTTACATTTACTTAGGTTATGGTTATCGATTAACTACTTAAAATAATTTCAATTAGGGGAGATGAAACAATAATATTACTTCAATATAATTTAAAATCGATATCCTTTTTCAAAAACTGGCCCTGTTATTAAGAAAAATAGTTCGAAAATCGGCAACTTTATGTATTTTAATAAAATTCTGATTATTTTGGAAACGGTACATTTTCGTCGAACTAATGTTGGTGTCATTCGATAATATTTGGTTTACTCTATCGTGGTGTGACGTTTGATTCACTAGTTTTGGAACACCTTGTATATGGTATGATTCTGAACTCAGCTCAATGCCCTCTATTCGCGGTTTTCATTTGTCTGTTTACTCGTGAAACACCCTGTATACTCCTTGTACTCTGAAAATTTTAAAACGAATGCCCTCACCGTCATATGAAAATTCGAATTCTTCTTGTTGTAAGAACCGTTCATCCTTTCACCCAACGCCGACCCTAGTTACATGGCCCGTTGAAAACGAAATCGGCATCTGTTTACTGCAAAACACGTGTTCGCTGATATGAAGGGTTCAAAATTTTCTACCTGATTCGGGCTTTTTAGGAACGAATTGCTCAAGATGCCGAGTTCGAATAACATTTCGTTTTGCGTGTTATATTGGATAAAATTGAATTTATTGCATGGATGATTCGAGAATTATTGATGTCCAGAATGCTCCAGAATGATGAAAATTTTCAGATTTCATTGAAATTCTTGCGAAAATTATCTCGTATATTTTCAAGTTTAGATTTTAATTCATTCAGAACTTTGAAGTTCGGCAAATAATGATGTAAATGATATAGATAACAGTCAATCACATTTCCTTCAGCGAAGTTGTTGTTTTGAAGAAAAAGCAGTAGATTCTCGCAAAATCCGAAACTCTACATGTATAGCAGTTGTTCAGTTCGGGATTAAAGTTTATCCTAGATTGATTTTGACATTTCAGTTCAGTTCTGTCAGATTATCTAGGATCATCTTAAATCTCTGCCTCATCCTGAACTGAACAACCGGGCCTTATAGTAATAGCAACGTAGCATTCATTAAGTCGGTATATTATTGGAATAATACTAATTTTTTATAGCGGAGAATAGTGGTTTTCAGCCTCGGTAGGTATTCACGAAATTCATTTTATTATGTTTTTTTAAGGTGAATCGGCCCGAAATCTTGGATCCCCCGACCTGCTAGTTTCGTATACTTCTATGACAATAGCATAATAACTCAAATTTCAACATTTTCACAGAAATTTTTGAATTTAAGGGAGAGACACATTGAAAAAATCGATAGCAATTTACCGCCTAAACTACGAGCTTGCCGAAGTTGAAACTGGTAACAATCTACTCAGTGCTTCATAATATGTATAGTTTTATGACTCAGTGTTTTTTAGAACCTGTGAAAAAAATTAAAAACTGTAAACTCGTCATCGCCTTCCAAAGGCTGTATCTTGGAAGGTCTGTCGATTTGGAAAATTTACAGGAAATACCCCCGCTTATTTTCATTAAGGAATCATCTCCCTTATTCCTTCGCATTTGTTTACAGATATCCTGTATATAGCTATATTTTATCTATGTACCTTTTTATTCTAGATAGTAGAAGTTAATCAATCATCTGTATCTCAATCATATGTATCCGAGTATGTATCTATATTATTAACTTCATTATGAAGATTCATTATATCTTGACAAAAATATGGTTGCAATTTCAAAATATGTTGACTCGAGGCCTTCCAAAGACTTCAATATTGTTTATTTTTTCCCTTACACCCTGTATGATCTATCGAAAAATGCAAATCTGTTTTGGCGAATTCTTCATAAAATCTTACTTTTTTCGATATAATTGGTAATTTTCTTTATGATACATCACTGAAATATTTAAACCAGAGAGATGCTACAAGCTCTTAAAATTTTTGGGAAAATCCAATATTTAAACATAATCGATAATAAATGAGATGTTTCTGAGCAAAGGATTCCTCAAAGTCTTTGAGAAATCTGATTCAAGAAAAATATAAAGAGCGTTCCATTTGAAATAACACAATGTCAAACATTCGGTTTAGCCGACGTTGTTCATTTCTGTGATATTGTGAAATTTGTAGCATTTTTTTCTCCTGATTCTGAAATGAAAATTTTCGGATTGGCTCATTGTCCTTGAATATTCATCACCATTAACATCTGAATTTTCTTATCCAAAAAATGTTTCTCTCTGAACAGGTTATTTTATTATATGCAATGATACCATACTGATTATTCGTTATACTAATAGGTAGTATTATCTATATGGATCATTTCCATAGAGAGAAGAAATATCATTATGGACAAGACTCAAATCGATTCGTTTTCAGATAGGTAATGAAATAGTTCGCCAAATTCAGAATTATAGTGTAAGCTTGAGATGAAAGAAGTTCAACGGATTCATAGATATACGCACGATGAAATATAAACAGTCATAATCCCATTCGAGAGAGCCAAGATTGGTTCTCTTTCACGTGATTCTTTCCCCTACAAAGGAATGCGATAAAAAATCGTTGAGATATGCCGCCTGGCTTGCAATAATGGAGGAGAAAACGCGCTGCGCCTCTCATTACTTAATTCCTCCGTATACTGATATTCCGCCTGTCTACATCTGCTTGCACAGTACAACGTTGCCATTTTCGGAGGTGCAAACGAGCAAAGAGTCTTTCAGAGTAATTCTCCGATATACAGCTCAGCACACTAGCGCCAGTGATATACACTCGAACTAAAAGATTGTTCAGTACATAAAGGGGGTGCGTTGTGACCTCAAAACGATTTTTTGATATGTTGGTCCCTGAAGCCTCCTGAATCTAACAAGCTAAAAAACAAGGCAAAACGTTGTCACCTCCGATTTCGGAGGTGACATCGATATATATGAGGTGAGAGCGTTAAACGAGTTACTATTTTGGAGGTGGTATTAACACTTTATAACTATATATATATATATATATATGATAGAATATATATATATATATGATAGAACATTGAAATTGAATTTTGTGCAATTTGCAAAGCATTTTATCCAAGGAAAACAGGAGCAAAAAACCATAAGGTGAACAATCCTCTACTTTTGCACCAACTGTTGAGTGACATTTAAATGGCTAAAGCTAGCCTTAAATTTAAGCGCTCCTGTAATGACCACTTAGATATTTAAGGGCGGGATTCTAACCTAGAATAATTTGTTTAACTGGCTGCAGAACTTCCCATTATTGATGGATTTCGAAAATTGAATGAATTAATTGCTTTGCAAATTGCACAAAATTCAATTTCAATGTTCTATCAAAAAAAAAAATATATATATATATACACGTTTTTCTGATGTTGATATGCGATAAACCGGAGACGACGTTTTTCACTCTTGTCGCATTCTGAAATTTTCAGATTTTAACGTGTGGGGGGATTTGCCTATAAAAGCAGTTTTTCCCCCGCGACGGCCTCTTTTGTCACTTGAATCTCTTTTGTCTCTTTACGCTCTTTTTACTCTCTTTTCTCTTGTCTCTGCGATTGTGTGCCCGACGAGCAGATCAGCGAATTTAGAATAAATTTTTTCGTTATGAAGGTAGTGCTCTTAGAAATTAATTTTTATTTATTTTTTCCGCGAGTGCCTTGAATAAAGGAGGTAGGTCCCCGTCTATACCGTTCAGTTTCTTAATTAGACCTACACCGGTTACTTCTTCGACACTGCTGTACTGTATCGCTTTTTGTTATCTTTTGTCGTACTTCACCCTGTTTCGCGAGTCATGGTGCGTAAGCCCTTGGGGTAGTGAAGGGAAAGTCCCGTCAACACCCCCTGTTCGTGTTCTCGCGTCATAAGTGTTGAAATAGAAATCTCTTCCTTTCTATCAGTCATGGTGCGTAAGCCCTTGGTGTAGAGAATAGGAGATACCGCTCGTCGTCAGTGAAATCCCGTAGTTGCGCTCAAAATAGACCTTTTCTTCGCTATCAGTCATGGAGCGTAGCCCTTGAGGTAGTGAATAAAAGTCTCGAGTAGATCCGCCCTGGTTGTGTTTCTTTCATTTCTGGAGAAATACAATTAATTACATCCCGATACCGTATAGCAAGTCATTTCACTTCGCGAGGTCATCCTTAGTATCCATTTCGTCAGTTCTGGTTGGCGCATTTTATTGAGCAACCTTTGATTTTTTTCACTGTACCCGGTATAAACTTTATAAAGTGCTCGTGATCGGATCAAATTTCCCGAATGTATGTTTGCTGATCGATTCGCTCATATTTCATACCTACACATATTTCCGTTGTATATATAATCAGTTTCCAAAGGTGTTACAAGTTTCTACCAAAAACTCTTATTCTTCATATGGAGTATCCAGTATATTTCAACATATATAAATCTATTTTTAAACTTTGAGATGATATAGAATTCTGTAGATCCATTCTGAAAGTTCTGAATAATTTTTTTCTTTGAACAAAATCATATAACTATGTCAGTTCCTCAAAAGAAAGTGGTGCAAAAAATCACACAACTTCACAAAAGTTATGGAAGTCCAAAAGGGTGTTTCATAAATTTCCATTTTTTTTCATCAATTTTTTTTAATGTGTTGACTCACTTATCTAACTCATTTTTTGGCCATTTTTAGTATTTGTACTTTGTAACAAAGGTTCTAGGTCTTCTTGTCCATTTTTGGAGGACAGTTAATTATAAATTTTCATTTAAGTTGCTCCTTTATTCCCTCACTTATGAAATTCTATAGCCATAGTTGAAAATATTATAAAACTGGAATGTATAAAAGAAGTACACAAAAATAAACAATACTAATTTGACATAAGTCTTTTAATGTTTATCTGTTGGGAGAAAGCAAATCCAACTGAAGGTCTCTGAAGCCCAATTTTTTTCGAAATAATCTCTAGTATTTTGGTTACAGAATAGGTTATACTAAGTTTGAACATACATGTTTGTTGCGAGTATATATACATATAGGGAAGTAACATTAGTACGTTAAAATATAAGCGACATATTCCTGAGACAATTTTTAAGAAAAGAAGTCTATATGAACTTCTGTCCGGAATTTTTAGTTGAGGGATTCTTTTCAAGAAGGAATGCAGAGGGGGAAAATGAAAATATCAATGCTTAAAAATAACCTCATATATTTAAAGTATAGTTCATTACTGAAAATTGTTACTTGCTATTTGAATGGACAGATTTTACACGACTATTTAAGTATCGTTTATGCTTGTAACATGCTCCCACCTGTTACCAGTTTTCCATTGAATTATTCATATTCACATGAGTGACATCAATATCTCGTTGATGTTCAAATGAATAGAGTAAAAATGTTTTTTGAGGACATTTTTTGTACTTGCAGCATACTCACACAGATGACACTTGTGTTCCCTATTCCCTAATTTTCAACTGAACATATTTCACGCGATAATCAAGTCTATTCTTAACACTCTCACCATATTCACATAAGTGACATTTGTATTTCTTAATATTCATATGAACAGAGTTGACATGTCGCTGGATAATACTTTTATCATTTGTGTTCCTTAATTTTCAAATGAACAGTGTCAAAATGCCTTCGAAGAGTCTGTTTTTTAGTCGCAGCATATTCACATAAGTTGCATTTGTGTTCCTTAATTTTCAAATGAACTGATTTTATATGTTTTTCAAGAGCATTTTTTTCACTTGAAGCATATTCACATAAGTGACACCTGTGCGTCTTAATTTTCAAATGAACAGATTTTATATGTTTTCCAAGATTACTTTTTTCACTTGAAGCATATTCACATAAGTGACACCTGTGCGTCTTAATTTTCAAATGAACAGATTTCACGTGACTATCAAGTGTCTGTTTTGCACTCGTAGCAAATTCACATAAGTGACATTTGTGTTCCTTAATTTTCAAATGAACCGATTTTATATGTTTTTCAACAGCATTTTTTTCACTTGAAGCATATTCACATAAGTGACACTTGTATTCCTTAGTTTTCAAATGAACAGAGTTAAAATGCCTTCGAAGAGTCTGTTTTTTACTCGCATCATATTCACATAAGTGACACCTGTGCGTCTTAATTTTCAAATGAACAGATTTCACGTGACTATCAAGTGTCTGTTTTGTACTCGTAGCAAATTCACATAAGTGGCATTTGTGTTCCTTAATTTTCAAATGAACCGATTTTATATGTTTTTCAACAGCATTTTTTTCACTTGAAGCATATTCACATAAGTGACACCTGTGCGTCTTAATTTTCAAATGAACAGATTTCACGTGATTATCAAGTGTCTGTTTTGCACTCGTAGCAAATTCACATAAGTGGCATTTGTGTTCCTTAATTTTCAAATGAATTGATTTTATATGTTTTTCAACAGCATTTTTTTCACTTGAAGCATATTCACATAAGTGACACTTGTATTCCTTAGTTTTCAAATGAACAGAGTTAAAATGCCTTCGAAGAGTATCTTTTTTACTCGCAGCATATTCACATAAGTTGCATTTGTGTTCTTTAATATTCAAATGAACTGATTTCACATGCATTTCGAGATATTTTTTTTCCCTTGAAGCATATTCACATAAGTGACACCTGTGTGTCTTAATTTTCAAATGAACAGCGTTAAAATGCCTTCGAAGAGTATCTTTTTTACTCGCAGCATATTCACATAAGTTGCATTTGTGTTCCTTAATTTTCAAATGAACTGATTTTATATGTTTTTCAAGGTCACGTTTAGCACTCCCGGCAAATTCACATAAGTGACACTTGTGTTCCTTAGTTTTCGAATGTGCAGCATATCCAGAAATGTAACATTCTTGTTTCTTCCTATCCAGATGAACACGCTCGACATGCATTAGAAAGTCCCTTTTTCTGCTAGTAACATACTCACATAAATGACACTTAATATTCGAATGAACAGATTTGATATGTAACGCAAGGTCTTTTTCATCGTTGGTCTCAAAATCACACATATGACACTCTTGATTGTTGATAGTCACAGGAATTGCTTCATCATTCTCTAGATCAAATATTTGAGGCGTTTCTTTGGTAAAAAAGGCAGGTGATTGATTTGCATCACCTTCTCTAATTAGGGAGTTTGGGTTAATTTTTTCATTTTCAATTATATATTCTTCTCTATCGTGAACACCTTCTTCGTCTATAAATTGTTCACAAGTGTCCACAACTCCTAAGTTAAACATATCAGATTTTATGCCTGTTGGGTCTAATACTGGGGGCATTTTTTCGTTTAAACAGGCAGGAAATTGATTTGAATTGTCTTCAATAAGTAGAGTGTTTGGGTTAATTTTTTCATTCTCAATTATATATTCTTCTCTATCGTGAACACCTTCTTCGTCTATAAATTGTTCACAAGTGTCCACAACTCCTAAGTTAAACATATCAGATTTTATGCCTGTTGGGTCTAATACTGGGGGCATTTTTTCGTTTAAACAGGCAGGAAATTGATTTGAATTATCTTCAATAAGTAGAGTGTTTGGGTTAATTTTTTCATTCTCAATTATATATTCTTCTCTATCGTGAACACCTTCTTCGTCTATAAATTGTTCACAAGTGTCCACAACTCCTAAGTTAAACATATCAGATTTTATGCCTGTTGGGTCTAATACTGGGGGCATTTTTTCGTTTAAACAGGCAGGAAATTGATTTGAATTATCTTCAATAAGTAGAGTGTTTGGGTTAATTTTTTCATTCTCAATTATATATTCTTCTCTATCGTGAACACCTTCTTCGTCTATAAATTGTTCACAAGTGTCCACAACTCCTAAGTTAAACGTATCAGATTTTATGCCTGTTGGGTCTAATACTGGAGATATTTCTTCGTTAAAAGAGGCAGGTGATTGATTTGAATTGTCTTCAATAAGTAGGGAATTTGAGTTCATTTTTTCATTCTCAATTATATATTCTTCTCTGCCATGAACTCCTTCATTGTCTATAAATTGTTCGACAAATTCTAAGATTTCTGATTTGACATGACATTTCTCGTCATATTTTCGACAGTATGTATGATCGATATGTTCATATTGTATGGGTTCATCAAGATATTTTTCTTCCCTTGCACCAACCAAGTGACATTTAGGAAATTCACACTGGTCCAAGTGAACCGGTTCAGATTTAATGGTTGTGGGATCAAATACTTGAGGGATTTTTCTGTTGAAAAAGGCAGTTGACTGATTTGCATCAACTTCTACACCTGAGGAATTCGTGCAACTTCCTTCGTTCTTTATTATAAATTCTTCTCTATCGTAAACTCCTTCTTCATCTATGAAGTGTTCGCATATGTCCATGATCCCTGGTTTTTCTTCTAACTTCGCTCTGAAATAAATTAGACTTTCTGAGTCAATTGAATAAAAGGGCATAGCTGGGCACCGTTAATCAGACAATCAACTTCGTTAATCGCTCGTCCGTTACTAAAAAAGTTGACTTCGTTAAACGTTAAAGCGTTACTTTTGGAATAATTTAGCGCAAGTTAACTTTAATCGTTATCAGAAATGCTCTTTTTTATTGTTGCGTTCAAGATCTATTTATAAGAATGGAGAATTCTCCTCAATTTGTGTTATCACTGCATATGCAAGTTTAAACTGAATAATTATGAGTTTCATTCATGATTTTTTCAAATTCACCGCGGAAACTATTCAAAATCATCCTTGAAATATGGGGTTTTAAAATTTAAATCGCTTTGTGCGGAGTTTATGATTTGGCAACAGCTCCTAATAGAGAGAACAATGTCCGATCAGCTTGTTTATAAAATAACATCTGTTGATTTACAGGCGCGTACTTACTGGCGAGCTTCAACTGCAACCGGCCATAAAAATCCCATAAAATTTTACGACCTTCTTCGTTCGTCGCAGACTTCATAGACAGCCATCTTTGTCTATCTCATCAAGATAATGCATTTGTTGTCCTTTATTATCAAGGCATAATACAGTCGATGTTGCCAGCTTTTGCAATTCTCACAAAACGCTTTGAACTTTGAATACTCATTTTGATTTTTCATTTTTCAGTGCTTAAAATAATTTTTTTTGGGGAACGGTTGAAATCGATATTTCAACCGTTTATTTTATTATTCAGTTTAATCTTGGATATGCTGTGATAACCCAAATTGAGGAGAATTCCCCATTAATGGGTCACATGAAAGGAAGAGTGAAAAAAATAGAAATTTTCAAATAGTGTTTAATTCTGAGTACCTATTTCAATCTCATATGGATCATTATGAACTATGT
Source organism: Coccinella septempunctata (assembly GCF_907165205.1). Taxonomy (NCBI): domain Eukaryota; kingdom Metazoa; phylum Arthropoda; class Insecta; order Coleoptera; family Coccinellidae; genus Coccinella; species Coccinella septempunctata. The sequence continues at coordinate 1,333,863 of NC_058190.1, read as the reverse complement.
AACTAGTTTTTAATAGGAAATAAGAGGGTTCAATTCGAGATTTTTTTTATCGAGACTCACAAAAGTAGAAACATCTAGATTGGACATTGGCTTATGGCTTGATTTCAGTAAGACAAAACACACAAATATCCTCCAGGAAATATGATGAAACTCCAATATTAAATTCCAAAATCAATTCCAATTTTTTCTTGGTAACTATGCATAGCGCCCACTCACAGGTCCATGTCCATAAATTTTAAAATTATGAAATCATTACTGTGGAGAGGTATTTACAATACAGTTTAATCAAACAAAAATTTCTGTGAATATGCATCCATATAAACGCACATAATCCACAAAAACAGCATAAAATCAACCCAAAAAGCCTTAGGCCCGTTTGCACCAATACCCCTTAAAATGAGTACCTACTTGACTAAGTGTCGTTTAAAGTTAAGGGACGCTTAATTTTATTCCCAGTTGCACGACTGTGGCTTAACAGAATCTTAAGTAAGGGGCCCTTAAGTTTTTATATCTAGTGATATTTCTGTTTTTTATTTTGGTGCAACTTCATCCTAATCCAATAAAGCCATTTCATTGGTTGGCCGTTTGCCGATGATCGTTGTCATTTCATTAAACTAACTTTATTATCCTGTCAGTCAGTGTCAAGTAAATTATTATAATATTATCAAAGAGTAACAACTTTTTGTTGTTGAATTAGCATTAATATTGATAATGATAAGGATTGTCAAATAAAAGGTACCTAAGTTTACATAAGTACAACACTTTCTTTGTAAGGTCTTGGGTCTTGTTAGTACGAATACGGTGAATGATTGCTAAGCAAGTGGTGGTAATTTACGAAGGACACTCAACTTCTCAACAGAAGAAAAGAGTTTGTTGCTAACTACAGTATGATTTGTGACACCAAATTGAAAATTAAAAAAGACTGATGACATTACAATAAAGGCAAAAGAAAAGGCTTGGTATTCAGTAATTAATTCATTCAATTTTCGAAATCCATCAATAATGGGAAGTTCTGCAGCCAGTTCAACAAATTATTCTAGGTTAGAATCCCGCCCTTAAATATCTAAGTGGTCATTACAGGAGCGCTTAAATTTAAGGCTAGCTTTAGCCATTTAAATGTCACTTAACAGTTGGTGCAACGTACACTTAACACTAAGTGCATCTTCTAGAAACCTACGTCGACAACAAACTTTGATATTTACCGATCATGCGTTGCTTACGCTAATTACGTAAATTTGTATCTTCCATACGACTAAAATCTGAGACAGATAGCGCAAGACCTTATTCCATTACCGCATAACCAATAACCACCCATATCTCTCTAATATATTACTAGGTCTATGAAGGACCAGTAAATGTCAAAGTACTCTATCCTCTGAGTTCACTCTTAACCCTGAACAGAGTACCACAGGGATCCATACTGGGACCTCTGTTGTTCTTTCTTTCTATCAATGAGCCTCCCTTAAGTCCAAGATATGCTTTGTTCAGTTTTTGTACACAAAACATCATTTTAAAGATGGGTTTGATAATCTTGTTTGCTGATGACAAGTCTTTTGCTGTTAGGGCTTCTTCTTTCTAGGAGCTTCAAATATTGTGCGACTTTATACTTGATGAGATGGTACCGTACAGAAAATCCTGTAATTAACATTGAAAGGATAGAATTTACCAGTGGATAAATGTGGTAAGGAACTCATTCTTGCCACCTGGATACTGTTACCACATCTAAGGATTGTGTTAGATTTCTTGGAATTTTTATGGATGGTAATTAGAGATAGTTCAATTCAATTGATTTGGTCTGTACCAGATTAAATATCTCGTTCTTTGCTATAAGTGGAGCAGAACACTAGCGTTCCTCATGTCATCGTTGATCAATATCTATTACAGCTTAGTGTTTAGTCATTTATCTTACAACATCCTTCTTTGGGGAAATTTTTCAGTAGATGATAGGGTCTTCATTGTCCAAAAGTGGATTTTGCGCATGATCTATGATATAACTCCAAGGTCGTCTTGTAGACCAGTTTAATAACAAAATAGTATTCCTACACTGTCTTGTATTTTTATTCTTGAAACTTATTATATGTATATTAGGGAGGAAGAGAAAAGCATCACAAAATAATCATAATTCATAACAACCATACTCGAAGTGGAGGAGTACCGAAAAACACAGGACAATAAGGACAAAAAATTGTTTAACCATTTACCTTGCCTTATTCGATCTCTGAATCTCAGAGAATTCAAGACGACTAATTCAGTTGAGTTAACAAATCAGGCATAAGGGAAACACAATATGTAAATGGAAATACTCACTCATCAGCATCTTCAATAACAATACAATGTTCACCCATATCTATTTTTGGTAGGTGTAGATCTGGATTTAAATGATGAATTATAAAATCGGTAAACACTCTATTTAATTTAAAGTTCTTCAATACTGGTTATACGCTTTTCCTGGAAATAAAATCCTTTCATTTTGTTGAAAACGATGATTTTTTACGTTGTTTATATCCGTATGATGAGAGGTTAAAAGCATAGACCTAATAGTATCTTCTTCTTCTTCTTCAGGATCCCGATTAGGGATTTTGGGCTCAACCGAGGTTATGTACCCAGTCTCTCATTACTTCCCGCCCCAATACTCGAAAGGGAAGGGATGGGTTTTACACAGTGATACAATTCCAACACTAAAACATACACAAGGGACTTACTCCTTTTGAAATGTTAGTTATAACATATATATGGATTTTTTTTTTCCCAACTCAATTGACTACAATTTTATTTTCGAAGCTCTCAAAAATTCTGTAATTGTTTCTATTACCTCTATTGATCGGCTAAATATCACCTCATTCACGTTGATGGGTTGGGCTAGTTTTAAATTAATTAATTTATTATATAGGATATCACAATTTTGACCGTTTAGTTGACAATTAAACAACATGTGTGTGATATTTCCAAGCTCTCCACACTGACAATTCGGATTATTGTTGACTTTGATTTTATGTAAGTGTTCAGGGGTCAGGCAATGATTGGATCTCAATCTCATCATAGTTGTTATTCTCTTTCTAGAAAGTTCAGATCTAAAGAGGAAATATCTTTGTGTGGGGTTTTTATCCCTATGTCGCATGTGCGTATATGTTTTTGCCTTTCTAATTCCTATTTCCTTCCATTCCCTTATCCATTGATGTGTCAATCTATGTTTCAATAGGCATCTAATATCATTTTGCTCTCCTGTATATTTGAGGAATCTGGAATTTTCTTCTCTTCCTTGATTTGCCAATATGTCTGCTCTCTCATTGCCCTCAATTCCTGAATGACCTGGTATCCACACACAGGTGATGTTCAAGTTCATCAAGTATGCTTTATATAGAAATTTTTTTGTATTCACCGATAGTATGTCTAAATTGGATGACATGGTCCACCGGGACAACCTTGTAATCGCACTTAGCGAATCCGAGAAAATCACTGTATGTTTCACCTTTCTTTTCAAAATAAAGAGTACGGCCTTACAGATCGCCATCATCTCTGCCGAAAATATTGTCCAATGGTCAGGAAGTTTGGCCTTATAGTTAATGTCCAAAGTGTCCGAATATACTCCTATGCCAACTGAATGTGTTTGCGGATCCACAGAAGCGTCCGTATATATACAGTTGTATCCTACGAATTGTTTTTCTTTGATGGTTTTGAACTTTATTTGTGTTGTAGAATTTCTTTCCAATTCCAAAACGACGCAGTTTGCTGGTTGGACATGTTCTGTGTAATTTATTTCAAAAAAGGGTAACGTTTTGGACTTGTATATCCATTTGGATTCATGTGCAACATTCTGGTATGCTTTCAAAAAGGCTGGTGTGTACCTATTATTCCAAAATCCCCTTAATAATGCTAGTCTCTCTATTTCTTCCAAAATTGGGTTGTTCCGTATCCTGAAGGATTTGCATATAAAGTTTTGTGCCATCTCTATTCTTCTACTCTCCAGGGGAAATTCGCCACTTTCCGCCAAAAGGACATTGATTGGTGTTGATCTCATTAGTCCACATATTGTTCTCAGTGCCGTGTATTGCATTCTATCCAAACTGTTGAGTATCGCCTTAGAACATCCACCATACAAAACTGCTCCAAAATCTAAATATGGTCTAACTAGGGACTTGTATATTGTTAGAAGTACTCTGGGATGAGCTCCCCACCATGTTCTGCACAAACATCTTATCAGGTTGATTCCTCTGAGCGCTTTTGAACACATCATCTCTGTATGTTGTTTCCACGTGAGTGTCCTATCCAAGGTTACTCCCAGATATTTGTGTTCTCTTTTCCATCGAATAGGTATATTATCAACTGTGAGCCACGGTAAATCTGGTATATATTTCTTTGCAAATATCATCGCTGCACTTTTCTCTGTCGATAATGTAAGGCCAGGAATTCGTCCGATCCAAAGTTCTTTGCATCTTTTCATACATGGATCCCAAATCTGAACCTGTGATCATCAGGTATACATCGTCCGCATACTGTCCAACGTCCACATCTTCCTCCGCACATTCTGACATATTCCTCACGTAAAAATTAAACAATGGTGCACTCATTTTCGAACCCTGTATTAAGCCCTTACTAGTTTTCCATGGTCCCAGCATTTTCTCCTGTTTATTGTCTCTTATATACAACTGTCTCTCTTTTAGGATTGCTTCTATTAGCATCACCAGTTTCATTGGTATTCCTGCCTGTATCATGTCTTCTATCAGTATGTTCGTGTTCACATTATCATACGCAGATTTGATATCCAGAAACACAACTATAGTGTATTTTCCCCTGGCGAATGAATTACAGAGACAGGTGATCATATATATCAGACTGTCATAAATAGATTTGCCCCTACGGAACCCGAAAATCAATTTGTTTGATTCTAATAGAGATTCTAGCTTCTTCTCAACTCTGTTTTTAATAAGGGTTTCGATGATTTTAACCAGGCATGGTGCCAAGCCTATTGGTCTAATTCCTGCTATGTCATTGACATTGCGTCCTTGTTTAACAAAGGGTATTATCAGAACTTTCATGATTTCCTGAATTCCAGCTGGGTCTTCCAACAACTCGTTCACAATATCAACTAGTCTTTGCTTGGCTTGGTATGGTAGGTTTCTATAAATAGGGTACGTCAAACCGTTGATGCCAGGCGCTGTGTCTTTACTCATTTTTAAAGCCATATTCACTTCGTGTATACTGAAGGGTTGTGTTTCCATGTCATTTCCAATGGTTCTGATAATTGTCGTATTCTCCTGTATGGGGGCTAGTTTTTCCATTAACTCTACTAAAATTTCGTGGGACGGATGTTCGATATCGGGTGTGTTCTTCCTTTTTCCAAATTTGTGAATTGTCCTCCATGCCTTCTTGCCATCCTTCAATGTTAAATTTTCACTGAATTTTTCAAACGTTGCTATTTTTTTCTTTTTCATTGTGATTTTTACTTTAGCTCTTATTTGATTTGCCAATATGTAATTTTCTCTTGTAGATTCTTTCATATACTTGCGAAAAATTTCTTTTTTCTTTTTTACCATTTCGTTTAGTTCTTCGTCCCACCATATTACTCTATATTTATTGTTGTCCGTCTTTTTTTTTAATGGTATAGCCTCCTGAGCGCATTTCTCCACCATGTTTTCAAACTCGTTAATTGTATCCACTGTAAATTCCTCCAAATATGATATCATAATATCACTATACCTACCCCAGTCTGCCTTCCGTGTATTAAATTTTCTGGTGGTCCAAAATTGCTGTTGTATAAAATTTGAATCCGTATCTACGGATATATCTATTGGAAAATTATCACTCAATCCAGGATCATAATTTACCCTCCAAGAGCACTTATTCGCTATGTTTTCCGAACTGAGAGTTATATCAGGTGCACTCTTGTTAATCCCTGGCTTAGTATATCTAGTGGGTGATCCATCATTTAACAAGATGATATTTTTGTTATTTATTAGCATATTTTCTACCACTTTACCATTGTGATTAAACGTGCCCGAACCCCACATGGGACTTTGAGAGTTGAAGTTGCCTAATATTATAAAAGCTCCATCGAATTGACTTATTAAGGTTGTTAACTTGTGCAGGTTCAATTTTTGGCCCGGAGGATTATAAACATTGACTATGTGGATATTTGCCACTTTGATAGCTAGGGTTTGTGATTTTGCTGATAATATGTGTTCGTCTAATTCTACAACCTGGAATTCAATTGAGTCTTTGATTAGAGCTGCTATTCCTCCCCAACCGTCTTTTCTGTCACGTCTTACCATCCTAAACTTCTTCAAATTTATAATGTTCTCTTCTTTGAGAAGGGTCTCTGTCAACATTATTATATCCTGATTGGATTCCGAAATTAATTTGGACAAATCGTTGTAATTTGATCTTAAGGATCTAATATTCCATTGCATAATTTTGAGATTATTGGCCATTTCTGTGATATTATTTATGTTCTTATCTTTATGAGTTATTTGTCATTCATGTCCTTATGTTATTTATAACAGATTTAATAATTTGGTTTCGTCATTATATTCAGTTGTTTTTTTTTTAATACTTAAATTAATTCAATATTTTATTGAAAATATAATATATGCTGAGGTATTTCTATATTTTATGTATTAGAGTATATTTATGATAGTATACAATAATTTGTTAATACATTTTTACAAATTTCCATCCAATGAACTATTGTTCATTTCAAAATCTGGATCATAACTTTCTATTTCTTCTGTGTCTTGATTATGTACTAAGTCTGCTGTTTGAACTAGTTTGTAGTCTTGTAGGATATGTATGTTTTTGTTTGTTACTTCTTGATGTATGTTATCTTGGCACTCTTTGTATGTCAATCTTAAATTGCTCTCCTTTGTTCTATCCAATATTTTTCCCTCCTTGAGTGGTTCATGGTCCGTCCAAATATTGTCCTCATTTTCTGTTTGTCTTCTGGTTCTTTCCCATTCCTGAATTGTTTGGCCCTTTTTCTGTGTTGTATCTATAATGCACCTCTTATGCTCCTCATGGTTATATCCTGGTATTTGTGGTTGTGGTCTTTTCCTCTGTGAGTATGTGGTTATACTTCTTATGTTGTTCTCCTGATCAGATTTGTCTTTTTTCTCTTTGAGTTTTTGTGAGTATGTTTGTCTGGTTATAGTTGCCGGTATTTTTGTGTTGTATTCTGTATGGTTTCTACTTCTGTTGTCCTTTGGTAGAACTGGAAATTCTCTTAGGCTTAGATCTAAGCTTCTTCTATTGTTTTTGTATAAATTGTTTGCTTCGTAATATGTGTACTTGTGAACCGCCATAGCTTCTTTAATCTTTTTCTGTCTTCCATATTCCGAACACGTTCTGTCTACCGCTGAATGGTTCTGCATACAATAAATGCAACTAGGTTCCGTTGTTTCACAATCTATTTCATCGTGATTGTTTCCACAATTTCTACACCTTTTATATTTATTTCCTCTACACTGCTTCGCAGTATGGCCGTACCGTAAGCAATTGTAGCATTGTATTACTGGACTTACGTATTGTTCAACGTTTATTATGTTATGAAAAAGTGTTATGTAATTCGGAAGGTTTCTTCCTCTAAATGTGATAACACATGATTTTGATTCTATGTATACTGCTTTATTGTCTCTAATTACCCGTCTTTTCAATCTCCTAACATTTAAAATCTCCGTATTTGCGCTCGCATATTTTATTATTTCCTCTTCCGTGAAATTTGTTGCAATATCTGAGATTACTCCCATACTTGTTACTAAATTCGATGGGATAAATACATCAAAGTCATTTAAATTATTATGTTCGGTAAAGGAATTTGCCTCACTAGCTGTACCAAAATCTATTCCGACTCTATTTCTACCCTTTCTAGAAATATTTTTGATATTGTAATTGAAATCGTTATTTTCAAAGAACAATTTACCTAAAGATAGGGGATCAATGCTACCCACATTGCCTGTTTTAGCCTGAACAAATACAGTAAACGGTCCCTTATCGGATACCGCGTATGTGAATTGTTTGTAAACTTTTTTTGAAGATGTAATTGATTGACTCAATGATTCGATCTGTGATAGCAGTTCTTCATCATTATTGTCTATGGCCTGTTTTTTTAATAATTGGATTTCATTATTTAATAATGTGAGATCTGCAAATGATAGATTACTACCGTCTCTCAAGTTTTCAAAGGTTTTTTGAGACTTTGGTGTAATTGAATCCTCAATCCGGGGACATATCCTCGGATCTTGGTTACTCATTTTCAACCTCTTATGAAATTACTTTTATATTGCCCCGATCAACAGAAACAATATCTCAAATTTAATATCAAGTCAATTGAGTTTTTTAAAAACTCACCCCACCTCGAAAAACACACAGAAGTTATAGGGAAACACTTAGGGAAAAATTGATAACCTCCCTGTTTGAATCTCTAACCTCTAGTCCGACCTAATAGTATATTATTAGCATAGACATAGAGACATGGAAATACGGTAAAAAAAGTGACGGATAGAAAAACACGTCGGGAATGCAGTTGTCTTTTTCTAGAATTTTGATTGGTCTACACTCACCTCTATGTGAACAAAAAAGAGAAAGGTAATGTCCCGACGAGCTTTTCTCCCTTTCTAATAAATAGCCAATTTCATGCTGGCATTGCTCAGTCCATGTCTCTATGTCTATAATTATTAGAATATTATTAGATCTATGGTTAAGATTCTTTGAGAAAAACCATAGAGAAAAACTATGAAGAGTAGAGAGAAGGAGAACGATCGTCGTCCCCGAAAACGGGGAACGTAGGCTAGGAGTCGCTGCGATCGCTACGTTTATCGATAAGGGGTGGGGATTTTATCGTCAATTTTAAATGAACAGCCTTCATTTTATTTTAGATTATGTGTCATCATGGTTTTTCTGATTATTTTTGAAATACCTTTCTTCAAATCTATATTAAATATAAGTTCTCTGAATTATATGCAATAAAATACAAGTCAAATTATAGAGGGTACTATGTTATCAGCTTTATTCATTCATAATTATTGTTATTATTATTATTATAAAAGATACAGAATTGAGTATAAAATACTATAGAACTCTTGAAAAAGAAACATAATAAAAATAAGCAATATTCATCCAATGACAAGGGAAAAAAACAGAAGAAAAAACAGAAAAATCTCCAATATGTGCTGAAATATCCTAAATAACACTTGTCCTCCAGATGTCGAACCGATTCTTGAAAACATTAACCGTCGGAGCTCCAACAACATGAGGTGTAAGTTGATTCCAACAAGCGAACACCCGATTGCTCAGGAAATGCTGACGGGCTCTCGTATGGAATCTTTCCCGCGCTAGCTTCATGTCATGTCCTCTGAGATGGTTGGTGTTCAGCACAAAGAGATGCGACAGATCACAGCCGAAAAATCCTTTTAATGCTCTGAACGCCACAATCATGTCCCCACGGATCTTTCGATCCGCGAATGTATCAAGACACGTTATATTCAGACGATCTCCGTAGGTAGGTGTTTGCACTCCATATGGCAACCGTGTGACACGCCGCTGCAAAGATTCGAGCATCTGAGCATCTCGCCGAAGCCATGGATGCTAGACCGGGCCAGCAAACTCTAAAATTGGGCGGATGTAAATCTTATAAAGTGCGGCGACGGTATCTGGATGGCAACCCTTCCCAGGTGACCATATCTCATAACAGTTATGAAGCAGAAATGTATCCCGCGCTCCTTGTTTTATAACCGATATATCACACTAAGAGTGCAAATACAGAACGCTTATGTAGCAGCTATGCTCCTATGTCCGCCTCAAACAAGGAACACATCTCCTTTCTGAAAGGAGCATAAATAGTTCAAACATGGATCATGCAAATATTTGTTTCATGGGAGATCGATATATATATTACCTTCATGTGTTATGTTTATTATGTTTCATTTGTTATTAAAAACGCTTTCAACAAAAAGATGAAATATTATGGAAATTAATATAAACTATTGCAATAATAATGAACTCGAATTTTGATTTTTCAAATAGTGTGTTTATCAATCATTTTTGAAAATAAAATTCAAAAACATCTCACATCAGTTCGGTGAGGTATGTGAACGAATGAACTAATGTTCAAAAACAATATATTTTCATACATTTCAGATTACAAAATTAGTGCACACGTTAATAGAACTAAAAAAAATAAATTTCATCATGCAAACTGCTGGGTTCATGATTATTGTTCTCCAAGAAAGATTAGGACATGTATTTCTGGTCTTTGCACTTTCCCGCATTCCATAAAAAGAATTATCAACAGTTCATTAATCTTTTGGCTTAGGTCAAAAAGTTTTTAGAAGAATTTTGTCCATGTTATGCGTTATGAAAATGATAAGAATACTATATGCATATTTCATATCTTTCTGAAGAAAAAATTTTCAATATAGGTATATGATTTATTCATTTATTTCTACATATGAGGTACATGCAACACGTGAGAAAATAACCTATATCGAAATTTACATCAAACAGGACATTATTTATTCAAATATAATTTTTATATGCTGGATATAATAAAACCATAGCCTATTATGTTTTATAGGACTGCTATGAAAATACGAGAAATGATTTATTGACCTACAGTTCGATATCCACAGCACTTTCTTTTCAGTAATTCACCATTTCACTGGAAAATCACTATGACACACAAATAACTTATCAAACTTTAAATATCTGCACTTCACTTTCAGTAATCCACTATTCAAATGACAAAACGTCTAAATGATAATAAATAAATATTGAAACGACAGCAGTATTTCTCACAATCCTCCATATTTGTTTACGTTTTACAGCGCCCTCGACGGTAGTTAAAACGCTTATGGTGTCATGCTCTGTCGATGATCCCAAAATGATACATGGCAAATAAAGAACAATGTTACAAATATGTTACGTGGATATCTTGGAGCGGGTACATGAAATTTACAAAATGTGGATATAATTTAAATATAGCACAGGTACATCCCAAATATCGTATCAGACACGTAATGGTTACAGAAAAATAACACATAACAAAGTTCCCCATTCGATCTCCCGAGAAAACATAACAGATATGTTACTGGTCACCTGGGTTGAAACACTGCTGGATCATGTAAAGTCGTTGTTTTGCTTTATTACAAATATGTAAAATGTGTGGACTCCAGGAAAGGTCACTGTTCAACGACTCCCAAATCGACTTGGCTCAAACATCCATCTAAGGCACAACCATCAATAAAGTAGGGTCGTCTCGGATTATTGTTTCCCTGATATAAAACACGACACTTGGATATATGCAGAGGGAGCAACCAGCCGGAACACCACCCCACCAGCAAATCCAGATCACTCTGAAGGGTCCGATGACAGTCCGACCTGTTGTACAATTTTATGTCATCTGCGTAAGAAGCGGAGGGGGAGCGCAATAACTGTGGTAGATCGGACACATATAAAATGAACAAGAGGGGACCGAGAACCGATCCCTGCGGTACACCGCTCAGCACTGGCCTCAAAGGGGATGTCTTGTTACCAACCCTAACCGAAAAGGTACGATCCGACAAAAATGAACTGATGAATCTGAGTAGAGTTCCTCGAATACCAAAGTGTTCCAATTTATGAAGTAGTCTCCTCTTTGGCACTCGGTCAAATGCTCTTGCAAAATCAAGATACAGAACATCCAACGGAATCCCGTCATCCAACGACTTAGTCCAGTCATTCAGGCATGTCAGAAGATTTTAGATAATTGATCTTCCCGGAACGAATCCATGCTGCTGTGGTGGAATAATGGATCTCTGCAATGCGAACTGAAGAACCTGTTCTGACACTATTCTCTCGAGAACCTTCACCACGACAGAGGTGAGACTTATGGGTCTATAGTTTTCAGCCTTAAATTTATCACCCTTCTTGAATATAGGTGTTATCGTCGATTGACGCCATGCTGAAGGTACAGAACCTGAAGACAGCACACGATTTATAATCGAGCTCAGTGGTCCACTAAGGGAAGATGCACACGCTTTGAGCAGAGCTGGCGAAAATCCATCAGGACCTGGTGCAGATGAAACGTCCAATCCAAGAAGAAGTTCCTCCACCATGGAGTCGCTAACTATGATACTCTCCAAGGATTCGGTGTTTCTGGGAACTTTGATAACAGGCAATGGACCATCTGGTTCTACCGTGAAGGAGGAGGAAAAAGAGCTGGCAAAAATCCCAGCCGACTCAGACTCATTACTTGCCATGGTACCGTACAGCACATGACGTCCAATGGACGTCCATTTTATATCCAAATGAAGTACAAACGTCCACGGACCTTATATGGAAGTCCAATGGATGTACATTTCTGGACATTTACTGTCCGTTCATAAATGGACGTTTTATGGATGTCCATTGTACTTTAAATAAGGATGTTGGACAAACATCCATATACGTCCCTTATTGGACATCCTCTGGATATACAAATCTGGATCTTAATTATACTATCAGAAATTGTACGTTAGTGTACGTCCATTAAACGTACAATTTTGGATCAACGTGAAATATCCATGAATGTACAGGGTGGGCAAATTTCGATGTTTTAGCACTACAGTTTTTAAACCAGAGGAGATACACAAAATCTGATACCCCATTCTCGTTCTCTTTTTCTGAATAACTAACAATAGTAGTAGTCATTTTTGGCCACTTTCTTTTGTTTTCGAGTTATAAGCAAAAAGTGGAAAAATGGCGATATCGAAATAAATTTATATCTCCGCTAATATTGATGATAGAGCTCTGAAATTGAAACATTATACAGGCACTTTTTTACGTAGAATCCAGTGGCGTGCTCGCCTTTTTAGCAGGATTTTTAATTACGAAGCTATGACCCAAAGTTATGTTTTTTTTAAATGGGAACACTAGTTTTCTGTGCCATTTTTTGAAAGCTCAATTTTTACTGATTTCAAAAATATATAACATCATATGGTTTGTATCAATATAAATAATAGAAAATGGTCAAAAACCTTTTTTCTCAATATTTCTATGGTTTCAACTTTTGATGAGCATAGAAAAATATAGCATGATTACCAGTGTCTCTTTGTATGAGTCCTTTCATTATTATGAAAATTTATGAAATATATCTTCATTCAAATTTCGTGAAAACTGGTAAAAAGCATAGAAAGAATGACATTCCCGGAAGGAGACTGCTTTTGTTATAGGAAACTCTATTTTTCTGTGCTCGTCAAAAGTTGAAACCATAGAAATATTGGAAAATGGTTTTTGACCATTTTCTTTTATTTATTTTGATACAAACCATATGATGTTGTATATTTTTGAAATCAGTAAAAATTAAGCTTTCAAAAAATTGCACAGAAAACTAGTGTTCCCATTTAAAAAAACATAACTTTGGGTCATAGCTTCGTAATTAAAAATCCTGCTAAAAAGGCGAGCACGCCACTGGATTCTACGTAAAAAAGTGCCTGTATAATGTTTCAAATTCAGAGCTCTATCATCAATATTAGCGGAGATATAAATTTATTTCGAAATCGCCATTTTTCCACTTTTTGCTTATAACTCGAAAACAAAAGAAAGTGGCCAAAAATGACTACTACTATTGATAGTTTCTCAGAAAAAGAGAACGAGAATGGGGTATCAGATTTTGTCTATCTCCTCTGGTTTAAAAGCTGTAGTGCTAAAACATCGAAATTTGCCCACCCTGTACATCTTTTGGACGTTCGGATCTGGATACAAATATGTACTTCCAGAAATTGTACTTTTCTGTACAACAACTGGATGTATCATTTTCTAGTATCTATAATTATTCATTTCACAACATTCGTAGGATGTACATTTCTGGACATTAACTGTACTTTCAAAAATGGACGTTTTATGGATGTCCATTGTACTTTAAATGAGGGATGTTGGAAATAACAGGAATGTGTATGCAAAGACATATACCCTTGTATTTGCTGCCATGTCGGTTTCGGCTCTTATTGAGAGTAGGTACATACTGACTGTGTGGAAACCCAGATGTTCCGCCCTCTCATAATTATTCCTTTTTTTACTCTGAAACTTTCGTCCCAAAGATCGAAACATTTATTTTTTGAGTTTCATTTGAGTGACACACAGCGAAATATAGAATCAGAACAGAATATCTAAGAGAAACTCATTAATCTGTAATCAGTGGAATTTGAAGTGGACTCGACATATTTTGTAAATTTGTGAATATTTTGGCTTTAGCTTGTTGAACTACATTTGAGGTATATGACACTATAGTGTCTAGTTCTAGTTCCAGTGTGTGGTGCATATATTTGATAGTAACGGGGTGAGTCGAAATTTTTATTCTTGAGCGAAGTGGCAAATTTACGTGTAGATAGAAAAATATAATCTAATGGGTAGAAATGTTGAAAGAATCGAATGTTGAATGCTTATGCGAACCACGAATGTTCCTCTCTGTTTCATGTTAATTTGATGATTTCATTAGTTATAATTCATACTATCGTAAAAAATATATTTTTGTCTTTTCACAACCATGAATATCTATTATTTGGTAGGGGGACAGGACAACAATATAAGAATATGAAACGGAATTACGAGAAAACATCCAGAAATTTTATTTTCAATAGATATTATCACCATTCTATTTATAAGTATAGTATGGTGATGTACTGATATATGATGTGACAACAGCAAAATTTCAATGACATAAATTTACAGAAACGGCCATACACTCCAGTAAAGGGGACAGGAAGCAGATAGAAGAGGCCATTTCTAAATGAGTTCGAGGAGCCAACGATAGAAAATATATCCTAAGTGTTTCCTATTCAGTGTATATATATATACCTATATATCTGCTTCTTTGTTATTCATTTTTTTATAGTTTAGTTTTTTTTGCTTAGGGGCAGTAGTCCAATGTTCGAATTATACTTACTTGTTATTTATTTTATTTTAATTTTTCACATAAAGATGTGGAACATTTCCAGGCATTTCATTTTTCAATAATCCCAATTTCCTTATAATTATCAATAAATATATGTATTAATAGGTGGGATTTTAAAATACCTTTTTCGAATCAAACTTAAAAAATGCTAATCCCAATAAAATGGGCATTTGAGACTCGCAAATAACGTTCACTTATGTACAATGAATGGTCCAAAAAATGTCCGAACCTCACTGAATTTAACATCCTATGGACGTACATACAGAACGTACAATGGACGAACATACAGGTACGTTCATTGTACATCCGAACCTCACTGGATTTAACATCCTATGGACATACTTACAGGATGTACAATGGACGTACCTGTATGTTCGTCCATTGTACGTTCTGTATGTACGTCCAATGTACATCCTATATGTACGTCCACTGGACATCCTGTATGTACGTCCATTGTATATCTTGTATGTACGTCCAATGTATATCCTGTATGTACGTCCATTGTACATCCTGTATGTAC
This sequence comes from Coccinella septempunctata, assembly GCF_907165205.1. Classification (NCBI taxonomy): domain Eukaryota; kingdom Metazoa; phylum Arthropoda; class Insecta; order Coleoptera; family Coccinellidae; genus Coccinella; species Coccinella septempunctata. The sequence goes on along the minus strand of NC_058190.1, from coordinate 1,318,444 downwards.
TTCTAATGTACATCCTGTATGTACGTCCAATGTACATCCTGTCTGTACATCTATTGTACATCCTATATGTACGTCCATAGGATGTTAAATCCAGTGAGGGTCGGACATTTTCTGGACCAAACATTGTACATAACTGGACGTACAATGGATGTCCGTCATGTCCATTTTGTACGTCCAATGGACATTCAATGGATATACATGTGCTGTGTGTTCATCAGCGACTACAGGGATCGAGACTTTGCTGTTTAACTTAGATCGCATATATTTGAAAAACTTCGCTCCATTTTCCGACTTGATCAGATACTGTTCATAGGTCTTTCTGGCTTGTTTAAGTGCGGCTGAGAGGTACTCGGAGAGTTTCTATGGCGCAAAAAGTCCCGTGTCGAATGACTCCTACGGAATCTCTGCCAGAGACTCTTCTTTGTGCGGATGTCATTATACAAACTATTAGTGATCCATGGCTTAGTAGGACTCTGTTTAACTATTCTTACTCGGGTGTTAGCTTGAAGAATCTGCGTCAGAGTCTCAGAAAATCGATTCCAGGCTACCTCAACATCAGGTACATCGAGCAACGAGTTCCAGTTGATAGCAGAAAGCTAAGCATTCATCCCCTCGTAATCGACCGATGTTATCACCTTGCTCACAGTTCTTGGGCGCTTGGACGCCTGTACCTGAATGCTTGTGTTCAACACCACATGATCTGACCTTCCAAGCGGAGGAAGATACTCAATATCAGAGATAAGATTCACGTCATTGGTGAGGAGGAGATCCGGTGTCGTTGGCTGCTGTTTTATTCTGAACCGAGTGGGCTGATCCACGACCTGAGTCAGACTGAACCTCTGTAACATCTCAGCAAAAGGAAAGGAAGGGGAACCATTTGATGGGAGCTGACTCATAGGCCAGACACGAATATTTCCAAAGTTAAAATCGCCAACTATCAGCAAGGTCTTTCTTGAATTTGATAGATGTTCTAAATGATTAAATAGATCTTGGTCGTGAGCACAACTTCTAGGACGATATATACAGCCCAAAGACATCTCCAATTCATCCGACCTCACATCGAAAAACAGGTTATCGATACCAGGGGTAGGTATTGAGTAATGAGAAATACGGTACGAATTAACTACATCATCACGAACATAAACACAAACACCAGCATGGCCAGGAGTTGTTACACTGTCGCAGCGATACATTGAATAACCCGTTAACGCAAACTGCTTGTCTGATATTCCGGGTTGAAGCCAGGTCTCAGCAAGAAAAACAAAGACAGGTTCACGATCACAAACAAGGAGAGATAAATCATCGAATTTGGAATTCAGTGAGGCAAGATTCGTATAAATAAGTGGCCAGATTATCAAGTTAGATTTCAGTTTTTTGCGGTCGGTATCTCAACTATTCTAGGAATTCCTTTTTTGTATTTTATAGTTAGGTCGGCTTCACCAGAGGCTGAAACATATGCAGAGCATCGGATGTAAATCATCTAGAAAGCGAGGTAACAAGGATGCGAAATCAACGATGGAATTCAAATGAGAAGCAATATTAACAAATCACATATGTGCTATGAAGAAATGAACACAAATTCGGTTGGATCAAAAATATGAAAAATTTTGAATTGCAAAGGCAAAATATGGATTTGTCTTACCTAGCAACACATGTTGAATCTGTACATCTGAAGTGAAACTAAAATGATACAGGGTATCTCATAGTGGATTGCCTTTGAGACCTTTTGGAAAAACTCAACTTACAATAATTATTCTGAAAATTTTGATTGTCTTACCTGTCCTATGGATTTAAAATATTCTCAGCTTTGCAATGTTGTAGTTTGTAATGAATCCCAGTTTTCTGAGAAAATTGGAGTTTATCTGTGTTTAACGTTGTTTTTCTTGCATGCCGTTGAAGATTTCGACGTTTTTCTGATGTTGATATGAGATAAACCGGAGCTGACGACGTTTTTCATTCTTGTCGCATTCTGGAATTTTCAGACTTTTGACGTGGGGGGATTTGCCTCTGAAGCAGATTTTCCCCCGCGACGGTCCCTTTTGTCACTTGATGTCTTTACTCCCTTTTCTCTTGTCTAAGAATTTAGAATAAATTTTTTCGTTATGAAGGTAGTGCTCTTAGAAATTAATTTTTATTTTTTTTTTCCGCGAGTGCCTTGAATAAAGGAGGTAGGTCCCCGTCTATACCGTTCAGTTTCTTTATTAGACCTACACCGGTTACTTCTTCGACACTGCTGTCTGTATCGCTTTTTGTTATCTTTTGTCGTACTTCACCCTGTTTCGCGAGTCTGACTTTTCCCTTCGCTATCAGTCATGGTGCGTAAGCCCTTGGGGTAGTGAAGAGAAAGTCCCGTCAAAACCCTTTTCGCGTTCCCGCGTCATAAGTGTTGAAATAGAAATCTCTTCTTTTCTATCAGTCATGGTGCGTAAGCCCTTGGTGTAGAGAATAAAAGATATACCGCTCGTCGTCAGTGAAATCCCGTAGTTGCGCTCAAAATAGACCTTTTCTTCGCTATCAGTCATGGAGCGTAGCCCTTGGGGTAGTGAATAAAAGTCTCGAGTAGATCCGCCTGGTTGTGTTTCTTTCATTTCTGGAGAAATACAATTAATTACATCCCGATACCGTATAGCAAGTCATTTCACTTCGCGAGGTCATCCTTAGTATCCATTTCGTCAGTTCTGGTTGGCGCATTTTATTGAACAACCTTTTATTTTTCACTGTACCCGGTATAAACTTTATAAAGTGCTCGTGATCGGATCAGATTTCCCGAATGTATGTTTGCTGATCGATTCGCTCATATTTCATACCTACACATATTTCCGTTGTATATATAATCAGTTTCCAAAGGTGTTTCTACCGAAAAATCTTATTTTTCATATCTAGTATCCAGTATATTTCAACATATCTAAATCTATTTTTAAACTTTAAGATGATATAGTATTCTGTAGATCCATTCTGAAAGTTCTGAATAATTTTTTTCTTTGAACAAAATCATATAACTATGTCAGTTCTTCAAAAGAAAGTGGTGCAAAAAATCACACAACTTCACAAAAGTTATGGAAGTCCAAAAGAGTGTTTCATAAATTTCCATTTTTTTTCATCAATTTTTTTAATGTGTTGACTCACTTATCTAACTAATTTTTTGGCCATTTTTAGTATTTGTACTTTGTAACAAAGGTTCTAGGTCTTCTTGTCCATTTTTGGAGGACAGTTAATTATAAATTTTCATTTAAGTTGCTCCTTTATTCCCTCACTTATGAAATTCTATAGCCATAGTTGAAAATATTATAAAACTGGAATGTATAAAAGAAGTACACAAAAATAAACAATACGAATTTGACATAAGTCTTTTAATGTTTATCTGTTGGGAGAAAGCAAATCCAACTGAAGGTCTCTGAAGCCCAATTTTTTTCGAAATATTCTCTAGTATTTTGGTTACAGAATAGGTTATACAAAGTTTGAACATACATGTTTGTTGCGAGTATATATATACATATAGGGAAGTAACATTAGTACGTTAAAATATAAGCGACATATTCCTGAGACAATTTTTAAGAAAAGAAGTCTATATGAAGTTCTGTCCGGAATTTTTAGTTGAGGGATTCTTTTCAAGAAGGAATGTAGAGGGGGAAATGAAAATATCAATGCTTAAAAATAACCTCATATATTTACAGTATAGTTCATTACTGAAAATTGTTACTTGCTATTTGAATGGACAGATTTTCCACGTATTCCACAAAGTATCGTTTATGCTTGTAACATGTCCCCACCTGTTACCAGTTTTCCAATGAATTATTCATATTCACATGAGTGACATTAATATCTCGTTGATGTTCAAATGAATAGAGTAAAAATGTTTTTTGAGGACATTTTTTGTACTTGCAGCATACTCACACAGATGACACTTGTGTTCCCTATTCCCTAATTTTCAAATGAACATATTTCACGTGATAATCAAGTCTATTCTTAACACTCGCACCATATTCACATAAGTGACATTTGTATTTCTTAATATTCATATGAACAGATTCTACAAGTCGCTGGATAATACTTTTATCATTTGTGTTCCTTAATTTTCAAATGAACAGTGTCAAAATGCCTTCGAAGAGTCTGTTTTTGACTCGCAGCATATTCACATAAGTTGCATTTGTGTTCCTTAATTTTCAAATGAACTGATTTTATATGTTTTTCAAGATTATTTTTTTCACTTGAAGCATATTCACATAAGTGACACTTGTATTCCTTAGTTTTCAAATGAACTGATTTTATATGTTTTTCAAGATCATTTTTTTTACTTGAAGCATATTCACATAAGTGACACTTGTTTTCCTTAGTTTTCAAATGAACAGTGTCAAAATGCTTTCGAAGAGTCTGTTTTCTACTTGCAGCATATTCACATAAGTTGCATTTGTGTTCCTTAATTTTCAAATGAACTGATTTTATATGTTTTTCAAGAACATTTTTTCCACTTGAAGCATATTCACATAAGTGACACTTGTATTCCTTAGTTTTCAAATGAACTGATTTTATATGTCTTTCAAGGTCACTCTTAGCACTCCCAGCAAATTCACATAAGTGGCATTTGTGTTCCTTAATTTTTAAATGAACCGATTTTATATGTTTTTCAACAGCATTCTTTTCACTTGAAGCATATTCACATAAGTGACACCTGTGCGTCTTAATTTTCAAATGAACAGATTTCACGTGACTATCAAGTGTCTGTTTTGCACTCGTAGCAAATTCACATAAGTGACATTTGTGTTCCTTAATTTTCAAATGAACCGATTTTATATGTTTTTCAACAGCATTTTTTTCACTTGAAGCATATTCACATAAGTGACACTTGTATTCCTTAGTTTTCAAATGAACTGATTTTATATGTCTTTCAAGATCATTTTTTTCACTCGCAGCATATTCACATAAATTGCACTTGTGTTTCTTAATTTTCAAATGAACTGATTTTATATGTCTCTCAAGGGCCCATTTAGCACTCCCAGTATATTTACATAAGTGACACTTGTGTTCCTTAGTTTTCAAATGTGCAGCATATCCAGAAATGTAACATTCTTGTTTCTTCCTATCCAGATGAACACGCTCGACATGCATTAGAAAGTCCCTTTTTCTGCTAGTAACATACTCACATAAATGACACTTGATATTCGAATGAACAGATTTGATATGTAACGCAAGGTCTTTTTCATCATTGGTCTCGAAATCACACATATGACACTCTTGATTGTTGATAGTCACAGGAAGTGCTTCTTCATTCTCTAGATCAAATATTTGAGGCGTTTCTTTGGTAAAAAGGGCAGGTGATTCATTTGCATCACCTTCTCTAATTAGGGAGTTTGGGTTAATTTTTTCATTCTCAATTATATATTCTTCTCTATCGTGAACACCTTCTTCGTCTATAAATTGTTCACAAGTGTCCACAACTCCTAAGTTAAACATATCAGATTTTATGCCTGTTGGGTCTAATACTAGAGGCATTTCTTCGTTAAAAGAGGCAGGTGATTGATTTGAATTGTCTTCAATAAGTAGGGAATTTGAGTTCATTATTTCATTCTCAATTATATATTCTTCTCTGTCATGAACTCCTTCATTGTCTATAAATTGTTCGACAAATTCTAAGATTTCTGATTTGACATGACATTTCTCGTCATATTTGCGACAGTAGGTATGATCATTATGATCATACTGTGTGGATTTATCGAGATATTTTTCTTTCCCTGTATCAACCAAGTGACATTTAGGAAATTCACACTGGTCCAAGTGAACCGGTTCAGATTTGATGGTCGTGGGATCAAATACTTGAGAGATTTTTTTGTTGAAAAAGGCAGTTGACTGATTTGCATCAACTTCTACACCTGAGGAATTCGTGCAACTTCCTTCGTTCTTTATTATAAATTCTTCTCTATCGTAAACTCCTTCTTCATCTATGAAGTGTTCGCATATGTCTATGATCCCTGGTTTTTCTTCCAACTTCGCTCTGAAATAAATTAGACTTTCTGAGTCAATTGAATCAAAGGGCATAGCTGGGCACCGTTAATCAGACGATCAACTTCGTTAATCGCTCGTCCGTTACTAAAAAAGTTGACTTCGTTAAACGTTACTTTTGGAATAATTTAGCCCAAGTTAACGTTAATCGTTAACACCATATCAGAAATGCTCCTCAATTGGGTTATCACAGCATATGCAAGTTTAAACTGAATAATTATGAGTTTCATTCATGATTTTTTTCAAATTCACCGCGGAAACTATTCAAAATCATCCTTCAAATATGGGGTTTTAAAATTTAAATCTCTCTGTGCGGAGTTTACGATTTGGCAACAGCGCATACAAAACAATGAAAAGAACAATGTCCGATCAGCTTGTTCATAAAATAAGAGCTGTTGATTTACAGGCGCGTACTTAATGGCGAGCCTCAACTGCAACCGGCCATAAAACTCCCATAAAATTTTACGACCCTCCTCGTTCTTCGCAGACTTCATAGACAGCCATCTTTGTCTATCTCATCAAGATAATGCATTTGTTGTCCTTTATTATCAAGGCATATTACAGTCGATGTTGCCAGCTTGTGCAATTCTCACAAAACGCTTTAAACTTTGAATACCCATTTTTATTTTTCATTTTTAAGTGCTTGAAATATTTTTATCGAGCTTAAACTTGAATATGCTGTGATAACCAAATTGAGGAGAATTCCCCAGTAATGGGTCACATGAAAGGAAGAGTACCTATTTCAATCTCATATGGATCAACTTTGAATACTCATTTTTATTTTTCATTTTTAAGTGCTTAAAATAATTTTTTTTGGGAAATGGTTATTTCAACCGTTTATTCCCTATTATTCAGTTTAATCTTGGATATGCTGTGATAACCCAAATTGAGGAGAATTCCCCATTAATGGGTCACATGGAAAGAAAATTAAAAAAAAATAGAAATTTTCAAATAGTGTTTAATTCTGAGTACCTATTTCAATCTCATATGGATCATTATGAACTATGTAACTAGTTTTTAATAGGAAATAAAAGGTTTCAATTCGAGGTTTTTTTTATCGAGACCCACAAAAGTAGAAACATCTAGATTGGACATTGGCTTATGGCTTGATTTCAGTAAGACAAAACACACAAATATCCTCCAGGAAATATGATGAAACTCCAATATTAAATTCCAAAATCAATTCCAATTTTTTCTTGGTAACTATGCATAGCGCCCACTTACAGGTCCATGTCCATAAATTTTAAAATTATGAAATCATCACTGTGGAGAGGTATTTACAATACAGTTTAATCAAACAAAAATTCCTGTGAATATGCATCCATATAAACGCACATAATCCACAAAAACAGCATAAAATCAACCCAAAAAGCCTTAGGCCCGTTTGCACCAATACCCCTTAAAATGAGTACCTACTTGACTAAGTGTCGTTTAAAGTTAATGGACGCTTAATTTTATTCCCAGTTGCACGACTGTGGCTTAACAGAATCTTAAGTAAGGGGCCCTTAAGTTTTTATATCTAGTGATATTTCTGTTTTTTATTTTGGTGCAACTTCATCCTAATCCAATAAAGCCATTTCATTGGTTGGCCGTTTGCCGATGATCGTTGTCATTTCATTAACCTAACTTTATTGTCCTGTCACTCAGTGTCAAGTAAATTATTATAATATTATCAAAGAGTAACAACTTTTTGTTGTTGAATTAGCATTAATATTGATAATGATAAGGATTGTCAAATAAAAGGTACCTAAGTTTACATAAGTATAACACTTTCTTTGTAAGGTCTTGGGTCTTGTTAGTACGAATACGGTGAATGATTGCTAAGCAAGTGGTGGTAATTTACGAAGGACACTCAACTTCTCAACAGAAGAAAAGAGTTTGTTGCTAACTATAGTATGATTTGTGACACCAAATTGAAAATTAAAAAAGACTGATGGCATTACAATAAAGGCAAGAGAAAAGGTTTGGTATTCAGTAATTAATTCATTCAATTTTCGAAATCCATCAATAATGGGAAATTCTGCAGCCAGTTCAAAATAAATAGTAATGCCATGAATAATAGCATTAATATTGATAATGATAAGGATTGTCAAATAAAAGGTACCTAAGTTTACACAAGTACAACACTTTCTTTGTAAGGTCTTGGGTCTTGTTAGTACGAATACGGTGAATGATTGCTAAGCAAGTGGTGGTAATTTACGAAGGACACTCAACTTCTCAACAGAAGAAAAGAGTTTGTTGCTAACTATAGTATGATTTGTGACACCAAATTGAAAATTGAAAAAGACTGATGGCATTACAATAAAGGCAAAAGAAAAGGCTTGGTATTCAGTAATTAATTCATTCAATTTTCAGAATCCATCAAAAATGGGAAGTTCTGCAGCCAGTTCAACAAATTATTCTAGGTTAGAATCCCGCCCTTAAATATCTAAGTGGTCATTACAGGAGCGCTTAAATTTAAGGCTAGCTTTAGCCATTTAAATGTCACTCAACAGTTGGTGCAACGTAATTTAAGTTAAGGGTTCATTTTAAGGGACACTTAACACTAAGTGCGTCTTCTAGAAATCTACGTCAACAACAAACTTGGATATTTACCGATCATGCGTTGCTTACGCTAATTACGTAAATTTGTATCTTCCATACGACTAAAATCTAAGACAGATAGCGCAAGACCTTATTCCATTACCGCATAACCACCCATATCTCTCTAATATATTATTAGGTCTATGAAGGACCAGTAAATGTCAAAGTCGGGGATACTCTATCATCTGAGTTCACTCTAAACCCTGAACAGAGTACCACAGGGATCCATACTGGGACCTCTGTTGTTCTTTCTTTCTATCAATGAGCCTCCCTTAAGTCCAAGAGATGCTTTGTTCAGTTTTTGTACACAAAACATCATTTTAAAGATGGGTTTGATAATCTTGTTTGCTGATGACAAGTCTTTTGCTGTTAGGGCTTCTTCTTTCTAGGAGCTTCAAATATTGTGCGACTTTATACTTGATGAGATGGTACCGTACAGAAAATCCTGTAATTAACATTGAAAGGACGGAATTTACCAGTGGATAAATGTGGTAAGGAACTCATTCTTGCCACCTGGATACTGTTACCACATCTAAGGATTGTGTTAGATTTCTTGGAATTTTTATGGATGGTAATTAGAGATAGTTCAATCATATTAATTTGGTCTGTAGCAGATTAAATACCTCGTTCTTTGCTATAAGTGGAGTAGAACACTAGCGTTCCCCATGTCATCGTTGATCAATATCTATTACAGCTTAGTGTTTAGTCATTTATCTTACAACATCCTTCTTTGGGGAAATTTTTCAGTAGATGATAGGGTCTTCATTGTCCAAAAGTGGATTTTGCGCATGATCTATGATATAACTCCAAGGTCGTCTTGTAGACCAGTTTAATAACAAAATAGTATTCCTACACTGTCTTGTATTTTTATTCTTGAAACTTATTATATGTATATTAGGGAGGAAGAGAAAAGCATCACAAAATAATCATAATTCATAACAACCATACTCGAAGTGGAGGAGTACCGAAAAACACAGGACAATAAGGACAAAAAATTGTTTAACCATTTACCTTGCCTTATTCGATCTCTGAATCTCAGAGAATTCAAGACGACTAATTCAGTTGAGTTAACAAATCAGGCATAATGGAAACACAATATGTAAATGGAAATACTCACTCATCAGCATCTTCAATAACAATACAATGTTCACCCATATCTATTTTTGGTAGGTGTAGATCTGGATTTAAATGATGAATTATAAAATCGGTAAACACTCTATTTAATTTAAAGTTCTTCAATACTGGTTATACGCTTTTCCTGGAAATAAAATCCTTTCATTTTGTTGAAAACGATGATTTTTACGTTGTTTATATCCGTATGATGAGAGGTTAAAAGCATAGACCCACAGAACAGACCCACTGACTTTCTTTATGCATAGACCTAATAGTATATTATTAGATCTATGGTTAAGATTCTTTGAGAAAAACCATAGATGTCTCTGAGAAAAACTATGGAGAGTAGAGAGAAGGAGAACGATCGCCGTCCCCGAAAACGGCGAACGTAGGCTAGGAGTCGCTGCGATCGCTACGTTTATCGATAAGGGGTGGGGATTTTAGCGTCAATTTTAAATGAACAGCCTTCATTTTATTTTAGATTATGTGTCATCATGGTTTTTCTGATTATTTTTGAAATACCTTTCTTCAAATCTATATTAAATATAAGTTCTCTGAATTATATGCAATAAAATACAAGTCAAATTATAGAGGGTACTATGTTATCAGCTTTATTCATTCATAATTATTGTTATTATTATTATAAAAGATACAGAGTTGAGTATAAAATACTATAGAACTCTTGAAAAAGAAACATAATAAAAATAAGCAATATTCATCCAATGACAAGGGAAAAAAAAGAAGAAAAAACAGAAAAATCCCCAATATGTGCTGAAATATCCTAAATAACACTTGTCCTCCAGATGTCGAACCGATTCTTGAAAACATTAACCGTCGGAGCTCCAACAACATGAGGTGTAAGTTGATTCCAACAAGCGAACACCCGATTGCTCAGGAAATGCTGACGGGCTCTCGTATGGAATCTTTCCCGCGCTAGCTTCATGTCATGTCCTCTGAGATGGTTGGTGTTCAGCACAAAGAGATGCGACAGATCACAGCCGAAAAATCCTTTTAATGCTCTGAACGCCACAATCATGTCCCCACGGATCATTCGATCCGCGAATGTATCAAGACACATTAAATTCAGACAATTTCCGTAGGTAGGTCTTTGCACTCCATATGGCAACCGTGTGACACGCCGCTGCAAAGATTCGAGCATCTGAGCATCTCGCCGAAGCCATGGATGCCAGACCGGGCCAGCAAACTCTAAAATTGGGCGGATGTAAATCTTATAAAGTGCGGCGACGGTATCTGGATGGCAACCCTTGAAACACTGCTGGATCATGTAAAGTCGTTGTTTTGCTTTATTACAAATATGTAAAATGTGTGGACTCCAGGAAAGGTCACTGTTCACAACGACTCCCAAATCGACTTGGCTCAAACTCCATCTAAGGCACAACCATCAATAAAGTAGGGTCGTCTCGGATTATTGTTGCCCTGATATAAAACACGACACTTGGATATATTCAGAGGGAGCAACCAGTCGGAACACCACCCCACCAGCAAACCCAGATCACTCTGAAGGGTCCGATGACAGTCCGACCTGTTGTACAATTTTATGTCATCTGCGTAAGAAGCGGAGGGGGAGCGCAATAACTGTGGTAGATCGGACACCTATAAAATGAACAAGAGGGGACCAAGAACCGATCCCTGCGGTACACCGCTCAGCACTGGCCTCAAAGGGGATGTCATGTTACCAACCCTAACCGAAAAGGTACGATCCGACAAAAATGAACTGATGAATCTGAGTAGAGTTCCTCGAATACCAAAGTGTTCCAATTTATGAAGTAGTCTCCTCTTTGGCACTCGGTCAAATGCTCTTGCAAAATCAAGATACAGAACATCCAACGGAATCCCGTCATCCAACGACTTAGTCCAGTCATTCAGGCATGTCAGAAGATTGGTGATAATTGATCTTCCTGTAACGAATCCATGCTGCTGTGGTGGAATAATGGATCCCTGCAATGCGAACTGAAGAACCTGTCCTGGCACTATTCTCTCGAGAACCTTCACCACGACAGAGGTGAGACTTATGGGTCTATAGTTTTCAGCCTTAAATTTATCACCCTTCTTGAATATAGGTGTTATCGTCGATTGACGCCATGCTGAAGGTACAGAACCTGAAGACAGCACACGATTCATAATCGAGCTCAGTGGTCCACTAAGGGAAGATGCACACGCTTTGAGCAGAGCTGGCGAAAATCCATCAGGACCTGGTGCAGATGAAACGTCCAATCCAAGAAGAAGTTCCTCCACCATGGAGTCGCTAACTATGATACTCTCCAAGGATTCGGTGTTTCTGGGAACTTTGATAACAGGCAATGGACCATCTGGTTCTACCGTGAAGGAGGAGGAAAAAGAGCTGGCAAAAATCCCAGCCGACTCCGACTCATTACTTGCCATGGTACCGTACATCACATGACGTCCAATGGACGTCCATTTTATATCCAAATGAAGTACAAACGTCCACGGACCTTATATGGAAGTCCAATGGATGTACATTTCTGGACATTTACTGTACGTTCAAAAGTGGACGTTTTATGGATGTCCATTGTACTTTAAATAGGGGATGTTGGACAAACATCCATATACGTCCCTTATTGGACATCCTCTGGATATACAAATCTGGATCTTAATTGTACTATCAGAAATTGTACGTTAGTGTACGTCCATTAAACGTACAATTTTGGATCAACGTGAAATATCCATGAATGTACATATTTTGGATGTTCGGATCTGGATACAAATATGTACTTTCAGAAATTGTACTTTTCTGTACGACAACTGGATGTATTCCTGCAGAGATGATTCATGCTGCTTCAGAATCCTGTCATGGGCCTCAACACTTCTCAAACAGCTGCTCAGCTTATCTGAAAGCTCTCTCTGTGCCAGTTTAATTTCGGCAATATCCCCAGCGATCCCGTCGAGGACAGACAACCTGGATAAAACGAGTCCTCGAGTCCAACTGACTCGAGATTTTGAGACGCCGCTCCACCCGAATTACTTCGATGAAGAGGACGAGGATTATTAGTTTGCTAGCTGGACATGATATCGGCTTATCAGAGGTATAGAATTTTCCGAGTAGTACAAAAAATTTATATATGTTAGCAAATGTTAATTTTGACCCCCTTTATAATATAATGATAATGTCCGATGATGAATGTCAAAGGAAGAATAAGAGTATAGAACCCATGCTCAGTGCACCCTGTGCTTCTATGTAACCTGCTTTCTCTATGCATAGCACAGAACACAAATAATAAGAGAAGTGTAAACTCCCTACTATTCATTCAAAGATATTACATTACATTATGTAATATCTTTGTATTCATTGGCAACAGAATTGGCCGCCATCTTAGGTGGCCGAGAAGTGGGGGAAGGCGGGAAAATTCAAATTGGATTTGAATCTTGCTTATATAGATATAAATAAGAGGTGTCGCGCACAAGGGCAATTTCTCAGTTTTGGTGTTTCAAAAATTAGATACTTTTCCAAGCGAAAACTGGCTAGTGATTAATCACCTATGTGTGGATTGTCATTTTGTGATTCAAGAAGTGGAAAGTCATGAAAACAAGAATCTTCATAAATCATTTATTGAATGATAAATACACATAAATTATTGTAAAAATACTTGAAAGATACATAAAATTTGTGAAATGATGATCAATTGACGGATTTTTTGAAATCCTTTATAATTTGTGTCATATGTTAGTGAACTTTATTCTAGCTTCCTGGTCTGAATAAAATCATTGTCAATTTTTCAGAAACAGGATGACTTTCGAAACAAAAATAGATATATGCAGAAAACATTTAATATTGAATAATAACTGATATTTCCATCTATCATGCAAAGACGTCCAAACAGTTAATAGAATTGTCAAGAAAAACATAATTTTATATAATATATAAAAAAACATTGACATAATATCACGGAGTCCAAAAGTTCAGTCTTCAAAAAATAACATTTAATAGAAAAATTGAGAATAAGGAGGTAATTAAGAAGGAAAAATATATACAAAAAAGTAACAATGCAAATAGTAAAAAGATGTAAAAATAAATTCTTCAAATAAAAACTCTAAACCCAGAGTCCAAAATCATAACATTTGATAGAAAAATATTGAATGAAGGGATTGTTAAAAGTACGATTCATTCTTATTTCCAATATATATTCAACGAAAAACATGCAAACAGTAACGAAATAAATAAAAAAAACATTGAATGCAAAAATAATACTATACCACAAGTTATCACAGTAAGTATACAAAGGAAATATCACATTCAGTTAATTGCTCGTCTTAAAAAAATAACATGGGGTAAAGGGATATTATATGTACACAAGCAAGGGAACCATTTAAACAGTAATAAGAAAAGAAATATAATCTTTGAATAAATATAACCATCACATGATATCACAGAGTCCGTTAGCACTATCACTTTGGCTCTACAAATGGGGAAAAATATATACATATATTAAACGACTAATATACAAGAAGCAATTGGTTCATTGATTATTTATCCTGCTCTCACGTATTATTCGATTTTTTCTTAGATATCCAGAATGGGGAGATTTTATAGTTTTATTTTTTCACGAATATATTTGAAAATTGTTACACGAAAGAGAATTCTGTAAATATTTTGCGAAAGGTCATGGATAGTACAGAATGACATTTTTTATACTCCCGGGTGAATTTTGAAATGAATTTATCCAGCAATTTTGTCTCATGACCATTTTTGTCCAAAAATTTATATAATTCAATATGAAACTCGTCAACCATTTGAACCAATTGCTCACTTGCATAATTCAACCGAATTATAGTAAAATAAGAAATTATAATTATACCTTGGGGTACTGAAGGGAAAGTCCCGTCAACCCCCCTGTTCGCGTTCCGCGTCATAAGTGTTGAATCCGAAATCTCTTCTTTTCTATCAGTCATGGCGCGTAAGCCCTTGGGGTAGAGAATAAGAGATACCGCTCGTCGTCAGTGAAATCCCGTAATTGCGCTCAAAATAGACCTTTTCTTCGCTATCAGTCATGGAGCGTTAGCCCTTGGGGTAGCGAGTAAAAGTCTCGAATAGATCCGCCCTGGTTGTGTTTCTTTCATTTCTGGAGAAATACAATTAATTACATCCCGATACCGTACAGCAAGTCATTTCACTTCGCGAGGTCATCTTTAGTATCCATTTCGTCAGTTCTGGTTGGCGCATTTTATTGAACAACCTTTGATTTTTCACTGTACCCGGTATAAGCTTTATAAAGTGCTCGTGATCGGATCAAATTTCCCGAATGTATGTTTGCTGATCGATTCGCTCATATTTCATACCTACACATATTTCCGTTGTATATATAATCAGTTTCCAAAGGTGTTTCTACCAAAAAATCTTATTTTTCATATGGAGTATCCAGTATATTTCAACATATCTAAATTTATTTTTAAACTTTAAGATGATATAGTATTCTGTAGATCCATTCTGAAAGTTCTGAATAATTTTTTTCTTTGAACAAAATCATATAACTATGTCAGTTCCTCAAAAGAAAGTGGTGCAAAAAATCACACAACTTCACAAAAGTTATGGAAGTCCAAAAGAGTGTTTCATAAATTTCCATTTTTTTCATCAATTTTTTTAATGTGTTGACTCACTTATCTAACTCATTTTTTGGCCATTTTTAGTATTTGTACTTTGTAACAAGGACACTATGTTCTAGGTCTTCCCGCCCATTTTTGGAGGACAGTTAATTATAAATTTTTATTCAAGTTGCTCCTTCATTCCCTCACTTATGAAACTCTATAGCCATAGTTGAAAATATTATAAAACTTTGGAATGTATAAAAGAAGTACACAAAAATAAACAAAACGAATTTGATGTAAGTCTTTCAATGTTTATCTGTTGGGAGAAAGCAAATCCAACTAAAAGTCTCTGAAGCCCAATTTTTTTCGAAATAATCTCTAGTATTTTGGTTACAGAATGGGTTATACAAAATCTGAACATACATGTATGTTGCGAGTATATATACATATAGGGAAGTAACATAAGTACGTTAAAATATAAGCGACATATTCCTGAGACAATTTTTAAGAAAAGAAGTCTATATGAACTTCTGTCCGGAATTTTTAGTAGAGGGATTCTTTTCAAGAAGGAATGTAGAGGGGGAAAATGAAAATATCAATGCTTAAAAATAACCTCAATTATTTACAATATACTCACTGACTGAAAATTGTTACTTGCTATTTGAATGGACAGATTTTCCACGACTATTTAAGTATCGTTTATGCTTGTAACATGCTCCCACCTGTTACCAGTTTTCCAATGAATTATTCATATTCACATGAGTGACATTAATATCTCGTTGATGTTCAAATGAATAGAGTAAAAATGTTTTTTGAGGACATTTTTTGTACTTGCAGCATACTCACACAGATGACACTTGTGTTCCCTATTCCCTAATTTTCAAATGAACATATTTCACGTGATAATCAAGTCTATTCTTAACACTCGCACCATATTCACATAAGTGACATTTGTATTTCTTAATATTCATATGAACAGAGTTGACATGTCGCTGGATAATACTTTTATCATTTGTGTTCCTTAATTTTCAAATGAACAGCGTTAAAATGCTTTCGAAGAGTCTGTTTTCTACTCGCAGCATATTCACATAAGTTGCATTTGTGTCCCTTAATTTTCAAATGAACTGATTTTATATGTTTTTCAAGATTATTTTTTTCACTTGAAGCATATTCACATAAGTGACACTTGTATTCCTTAGTTTTCAAATGAACTGATTTTATATGTCTTTCAAGGTCACGCTTAGCACTCCCAGCATATTCACATAAGTTGCATTTGTGTTCCTTAATTTTCAAATGAACTGATTTTATATGTTTTTCAAGATAATTTTTTTCACTTGAAGCATATTCACATAAATTGCACTTGTGTTTCTTAATTTTCAAATGAACTGATTTTATATGTTTTTCAAGATTATTTTTTTCACTTGAAGCATATTCACATAAGTGACACTTGTATTCCTTAGTTTTCAAATGAACTGATTTTATATGTCTTTCAAGGCCACGCTTAGCACTCCCAGCATATTCACATAAGTGACATTTGTGTTTTTTAATATCCAAATGAACAGAGTCAAAATGCCTTCGAAGATTATCTTTTGCACTCGCAGCATAATCACATAAGTTGCATTTGTGTTGTTTAATTTTCAAATGAACTGATTTTATATGTCTTTCAAGGGCCTCTTTAACACTCCCAGCATATTCACATAAGTGACACCTGTGCGTCTTAATTTTCAAATGAACAGTGTCAAAATGCCTTCGAAGAGTCTGTTTTTTACTCGCAGCATATTCACATAAGTTGCATTTGTGTTTCTTAATTTTCAAATGAACTGATTTTATATGTCTTTCAAGGGCCTCTTTAACACTCCCAGCATATTCACATAAGTGACACCTGTGCTTGTTAATTTTCAAATGAACAGTGTCAAAATGCCTTCGAAGAGTCTGTTTTTTACTCGCAGCATATTCACATAAGTTGCATTTGTGTTCCTTAATTTTCAAATGAACTGATTTTATATGTTTTTCAAGAACATTTTTTCCACTTGAAGCATATTCACATAAGTGACACTTGTGTTCCTTAG
Organism: Coccinella septempunctata; assembly: GCF_907165205.1. Lineage (NCBI taxonomy): Eukaryota > Metazoa > Arthropoda > Insecta > Coleoptera > Coccinellidae > Coccinella > Coccinella septempunctata. Next base: position 1,301,120 of record NC_058190.1, on the reverse strand, counting down.
TTTTCAAATGAACTGATTTCATGTGAAGATCAAGGGTTGTTTCCAAATATGCAGCATATCCAGAAATGTAACATTCTTGTTTCTTCCTATCCAGATGAACACGCTCGACATGCATTAGAAAGTCCCTTTTTCTGCTAGTAACATACTCACATAAATGACACTTAATATTCGAATGAACAGATTTGATATGTAACGCAAGGTCTTTTTCATCATTGGTCTCAAAATCACACATATGACACTCTTGATTGTTGATAGTCACAGGAAGAGCTTCATCATTCTCTAGATCAAATATTTGAGGCGTTTCTTTGGTAAAAAAGGCAGGTGATTGATTTGCATCACCTTCTCTAATTAGGGAGTTTGGGTTAATTTTTTCATTCTCAATTATATATTCTTCTCTATCGTGAACACCTTTTTCATCTATAAATTGTTCACAAGTGTCCACAACTCCTAAGTTAAACATATCAGATTTTATGCCTGTTGGGTCTAATACTGGAGATATTTCTTCGTTAAAAGAGGCAGGTGATTGATTTGAATTGTCTTCAATAAGTAGGGAATTTGAGTTCATTTTTTCATTCTCAATTATATATTCTTCTCTGCCATGAACTCCTTCATTGTCTATAAATTGTTCGACAAATTCTAAGATTTCTGATTTGACATGACTTTTCTCGTCATATTTGCGACAGTAGGTATGATCATTATGATCATACTGTGTGGATTTATCGAGATATTTTTCTTTCCCTGTATCAACCAAGTGACATTTAGGAAATTCACATTGGTCCATGTGAACCGGTTCAGATTTAATGGTCGTGGGATCAAATACTTGAAGGATTTTTCTGTTGAAAAAGGCAGTTGACTGATTTCCATCAACTTCTACATTTGAGGAATTCGTGCAACTTCCTTCGTTCTTTATTATAAATTCTTCTCTATCGTAAACTCCTTCTTCATCTATGAAGTGTTCGCATATGTCTATGATCTCTGGTTTTTCTTCTAACTTCACTCTGAAATAAATTAGACTTTCTGAGTCAATTGAATCAAAGGGCATAGCTGGGCACCGTTAATCAGACAATCAACTTCGTTAATCGCTCGTCCGTTACTAAAAAAGTTGACTTCGTTAAACGTTAAAGCGTTACTTTAATCGTTAACACCATATCAGAAATGCTCTTTTTTATTGTTGCGTTCAAGATCTATTTATAAGAATGGAGAATTCTCCTCAATTTGGGTTATCACTGCATATGCAAGTTTAAACTGAATAATTATGAGTTTCATTAATGATTTTTTCAAATTTACCGCGGAAACTATTCAAAATCAACCTTCAAATATGGGGTTTTAAAATTTAAATCGCTCTGTGCGGAGTTTATGATTTGGCAACAGCGCATACAAGACAATGAAATGAACAATGCCCGATCAGCTTGTTTATAAAATAACAGCTGTTGATTTACAGGCGCGTACTTACTGGCGAGCTGCAACTGCAACCGGCCATAAAAATCCCATAAAATTTTACGACCTTCCTCGTTCGTCGCAGACTTCATAGACAGCCATCTTTGTCTATCTCATCAAGATAATGCATTTGTTGTCCTTTATTATCAAGGCATATTACAGTCGATATTGCCAGCTTGTGCAATTCTCACAAGACGCTTTGAACTTTGAATACTCATTTTTATTTTTCATTTTTAAGTGCTTACAATAATTTTTTTTGGGAAATGGTTATTTCAACCGTTTATTCCCTATTATTCAGTTTAATCTTGGATATGCTGTGATAACCCAAATTGAGGAGAATTCCCCATTAATGGGTCACATGAAAGGAAGTGTGAAAAAAATAGAAATTTTCCAATAGTGTTTAATTCTGAGTACCTATTTCAATCTCATATGGATCATTATGAACTATGTAACTAGTTTTTAATAGGAAATAAAAGGGTTCAATTCGAGATTTTTTTTATCAAGACTCACAAAAGTAGAGACATCTAGATTGGACATTGGCTTATGGCTTGATTTCAGTAAGACAATACACACAAATATCCTCCAGAAGATATAACGAAGCTCCAATATTGAATGCCAAAATCAATTCCAAATTTTTCTTGGTAACTATGCATAGCGCCCATTTACAGGTCCATGTCCAAAAATTTTAAAATTATGAAATCATCACTATGGAGAGGTATTTACAATACAGTTTAATCAAACAAAAATTTCTGTGAATATGCATCCATATAAACGCACATAATCCACAAAAACAGCATAAAATCAACCCAAAAAGCCTTAGGCCCGTTTGCACCAATACCCCTTGAAATGAGTACCTACTTGACTAAGTGTCGTTTAAAGTTAAGGACGCTTAATTTTATTCCCAGTTGCACGACTGTGGCTTAACAGAATCTTAAGTAAGGGGCCCTTAAGTTTTTATATCTAGTGATATTTCTGTTTTTTATTTTGGTGCAACTTCATCCTAATCCAATAAAGCCATTTCATTGGTTGACCGTTTGCCGATGATCGTTGTCATTTCATTAAACTAACTTTATTATCCTGTCAGTCAGTGTCAAGTAAATTATTATAATATTATCAAAGAGTAACAACTTTTTGTTGTTGAATTAGCATTAATATTGATAATGATAAGGATTGCCAAATAAAAGGTACCTAAGTTTACACAAGTACAACACTTTCTTTGTAAGGTCTTGGGTCTTGTTAGTACGAATACGGTGAATGATTGCTAAGCAAGTGGTGTTAATTTACGAAGGGCACTCAACTTCTCAACAGAAGAAAAGAGTTTGTTGCTAACTATAGTATGATTTGTGACACCAAATTGAAAATTGAAAAAGACTGATGGCATTACAATAAAGGCAAAAGAAAAGGCTTGGTATTCAGTAATTAATTCATTCAATTTTCAGAATCCATCAAAAATGGGAAGTTCTGCAGCCAGTTCAACAAATTATTCTAGGTTAGAATCCCACCCTTAAATATCTAAGTGGTCATTACAGGAGCGCTTAAATTTAAGGCTAGCTTTAGCCATTTAAATGTCACTTAACAGTTGGTGCAACGTAATTTGAGTTAAGGGTTCATTTTAAGGGACACTTAATACTAAGTGCGTTTGGTGCAAACGGGTCTTTTAGAAACCTACGTCGACAACAAACTTAGACATTTACCGATCATGTGTTGCTTACGCTAATTCGTATCTTCCAAACGACTAAAATCTGAGACAGATAGCGCAAGACCTTATTCCATTACCGCATATCCACCCATATCTCTCTAATATATTATTAGGTCTATGAAGAACCAGTAAATGTCAGAGTCATCTGAGTTCACTCTTAACTCTGAACAGAGTACCACAGGGACAAGAGATGCTTTGTTCACTTAGAGATAGTTCGATCATATTGATTTGGGGTGTAGCAGATTGAATATCTCGTTCTTTGCTATAAGTGGAGTAGAACACTAGATTTCCCACTGTCATCGTTGATCAATATCTATTACAGCTTGGTGTTTGGTCATTTATCTTACAACATCCTTCTTTGGGGAAATTTTTCAGTAGATGATAGGATCTTCATTGTCCAAAAGTGGATATTGCGCATGATCTATAATATAACTCCAAGGTCGTCTTGTAGACCAGTTTAATAACAAAATAGTATTCCCACACTGTCTTGTATTTTTATTCTTGAAACTTATTATATGTATATTAGGGAGGAAGAGAAAAGCATCACAAAATAATCATAATTCATAACAATCATACTCGAAGTGAAGGAGTACCGAAAAACACAGGACAATAAAGGACAAAATTGTTTAACCATTTACCTTGCCTTATTCGATCTCTGAATCTCAGAGAATTCAAGACGACTAATTCAGTTGAGTTAACAAATCAGGCATAATGGAAACACAATATGTAAATGTAAATACTCACTCATCAATGACAATATCAGCATCTTCAATAACAATACAATGTTCACCCATATCTATTTTTGGTAGTTGTGGATCTGGATTTAAATGATGAATATTAAAATCGGTAAACACTCTATTTAATTTAAAGTTCTTCAATACTGGTTATTTTTTACGTTGTTTATATCCGTATGATGAGAGGTTAAAAGCAAAGATTATAGAGAATCTCTATAATCTTTGGTTAAAAGCATAGACCTAATAGTTTATTACTAGATCTATGGTTAAGATTCTTTGAGAACAACCATAGAGAAAGGTTCTCTTGTCTCTGAGAACAACCATAGATGTCTCTGAGAAAAGAGAGAGAGAGAAGGAGAACGATCGCCGCAAAGATATCTTTGGATCGCCGTCCCCGAAAACGAGGAACGTAGGCTAGGAGTCGCTGCGATCGCTACGTTTATCGATAAGGGGTGAGGATTTTAGCGTCAATTTTAAATGAACAGCCTTCATTTTATTTTAGATTATGTGTCATCGTGGTTTTTCTGATTATTTTTGAAATACCTTTCTTCAAATCTATATTAAATATGAGTTCTCTGAATTAAATGCAATAAAATACAAGTCAAATTATAGAGGGTACTATGTTATCAGTTTTATTCATTCATAATAAATGACGAAATCAAATGAAATTCAAAAGAAATCACGGATCAAAAAAATTCTAACTACGTTTGTTTATCATTATTTATTAAAAACAGGTATGTTAGTTGCTTTACTGTAATCTTCAAAATTATATACATTTCAATATAAATTCGCAGTGAGGGTTAGTACACATCAAGACAACAAAAAGTAGCAATCTCAGATTTAAAACTTAGGCATTAGAGTAGATTCTGTTTCCATTGTTCAGCTGAGAACCGTTATAAACGATATATTATGTTATGCCAACAAAATTCTTCAAGAATATCTACTTCTGAATCATGTAGTTTTATTGGTTAGAAATTCTTATTCAGAAGAGTCCACTTCTCACGAGGAATGACAATTTCGATTTCTTTCATAATGAATCCATCATCTTTTTTGATATCTTCATCGCAAAAGTGCTCTTGACACACAAATTGATTCAGAGTAGATTCATGAGGTAAGGTTTTTTCCAATTTTCTCTCAAAAATGCACTCGGAAATTTTATTCTCCTTTTCTTTCCGATGCCAAAACACTCTTACACTAGCGCACTCTTCAACATTTCACCATGATTGTTCTCTTATCAAAAATTGAAAACAAAGGTTTGTTCGTAGAGTGGTTTGCAACGGTTGTGAACTATACAGAGCAAGCGCAATTCCATTTTAGGGTAGCGAAAATGCATTTGCGCTTGCTCTGTACAGATCACAACCGTTGTGAACCACACTACGAACAGGCCTTATAATATTCTAATCATCTGTCACCAGGAAGAGAATTCACTCAGCCTACTACAATTAGTTTAAATCAAAATTTCGCCATCCCGTGATGGCCAGCGCTCCTGTTGGCAAAAGTATGAACTACCCTATTGGTACAAAAAATCTATGGTCTCAAAGCAGCGATCGTTCTCCTTCTCTCTACTCAGTCTACTCTCCGTAAGAAAATTTCTCAGCTTTCTGTGGAACTGGTTAGTGTTCTGTGTGGTGATCACAGAACATTAATATGTTATGTTCTATCAAAGAGCTTAATCTTTGGTTCTATGCTTTCTTTCCTTTTCAAATTTTTTATTTTTCTTCTCTCAGTACTTAGATTTAGTTCAATAAAAGATTACTCTTTCATAGTGAAGAAAATTCATCATGGACATATGCGAACACTTTGTAAACGAAGAAGGCGTTCTCGATAGAGAAAAATTTATGATAGAGAATGAAGAAAGTAAGTCAAATTCTTCAGTTATTGAAGTGGATGAAAGTCATTCAATTGACTCTTTCACCAAAGAAATTTCTCGAGTATTAGATCCAACAAGCATTAAATCTGAAACTATTCAATGTGAATTCACCAAATGTCACTTGGTTGATCATCCTGAAGAAAAATATCCCGATAAACACATACAGTATGACCATATTGCAAGTCCTGGAGATGACAAGAAATGTAATGTTGAATTGGAAAATGTGGACATTTGTGAACAATTTATAGATGAAGAAGGAGTTCATGACAGAAAAGAATATATAGTTAAGAATGAAGAAACTAACCCCAATTTCCTAGTTATAGAAAGTGATACAAATGATTCACCTGTCTATTTCACTGAAGAAACGCCTCAAATATTTGATCTAGAGATCAATGAAACTCTTCCTGGGACTATCAAGAATCAAAAGTGTCATATGTGTGATTTTGAGACCAATGCTGAAAAAGATCTTTCGTTACATTTCAAATCTGTTCATTTGAGTATTAAGTGTCATCTATGTGAGTTTGTTACAAGTAACAAAAGGAACCTTAAAATGCATGTTGAGCGTGTTCATCTGGAAATCAAGAAACACAAATGTCACCTTTGTAAATATGCTGCATATTGGAAAGCAAGCCTTAACCTTCATGTAAAATCTGTTCATTTGGGAATTAAGGAACACAAGTGTAATATTTGTGATTATGTTACATGTAGAAAGGGGGACCTTCGAAGGCATTTTGACACTGTTCACTTGGATATTAAAAAACACAAATGTCACCTATGCGAATATGCTGCCAATGATACAACTAATATCCAGCAACATGTAGAATCTGTTCATTTGAATATTAAGAAATACAAGTGTCACTTATGTGAATTTTGTGCGAGTGCAAAACGGAAAGTTGATGAACATGTAAAATGTGTTCATTTAAATATCAAGGAAAACAGGTGTCAGTTTTGCAACTATATTACAGGTAGAAAATGCGATCTCCGAAAGCATGTTATCACTGTTCATTCAGATATTAAGAAACACAAATGTCACTTATGTGATTATGAAGCAACCCTTAAAAATAATATACAGCGACATGTAAAAACTGTTCATTTAAAAATTAAGAAATACGGGTGTCACTTATGTGAATATGCGGTGAGTGACAAAAGATGCCTTAAAGTGCACATAAACTCTGTTCATTTAAAAATAAAGGAACACAGGTGTCACCTTTGTGAATATGCTACGAATTTGAAAGCATCCCTCGACGTTCACATAAAATCTGTTCATTTAAAAATTAAGGAGCACAAGTGTAACTTATGTGAATATGCTGCGAGTGCAAAGCGAGCACTTGATGAACACATGAAATCTGCTCATTTGAAAATTAAGGAACACAAGTGTCATCTATGCGATTATGCTGCAATTAGAAAAATTCAACTTAGAAATCATATTGACTCTATACATTTGAACATCAAGAAACACAAATGTCACTCATGTGAATATGCTACAAGCTTAAAAGCTAATCTTGAGATGCATGTAAAATCCGTTCATTTGAAAACTGGTAACACAAGTGGGACCATGTTATAAGAATAAACGTTTACCTAAAAATTCATGGAAAATCTGTTCATTCAAATAGCAAGTAATAATTGTAAGTTATGTAACTATAATGTAAATATATCAGGTTATTTTTTAAGCATTAATATTTTCATTTTCCCCGTCTGCATTCCTTTTTGAAAAGAATTCCTCGACTAAAAATTTGATTTCCTTCATTTATTCTCGTGTCTGCTCCAAATCTTCCTAAATGAATAAAAACTACAATTCATAATTGTGGTCATCTTCAGGCATATGTTGAAAATCAGAAAGATTTGTCAAGAACAAAGATGAAAACATGTCATATTAGAAATGAAATTGAGAAGATTCAACAAGTTACGTACTTATTGACAGAAGAAAGATGCAAACTAATCGTGTACGCCTTCAGATGAAGCACAAAACAGTTGTTAGAGATGACTTTTGTAGAAGGTACGCTTGAATCATAACTAAAATATATATTTAGGCAGTAGAACCCGAAGCCTCCTGCATTTCCGTTTTTAACTTATGTCTCTTGTTAAAACGGGTGGCTATCGGTCAATAGACATATAGATGCCCGTTTTTTCAAAACTGATTGTCCGTCCCCAGTCAATGTACAGATGGATAACGGATTGCCCTCTGTCAATAGACAGGTGGATGACCGTTTGTAAAAACGGATTGCCCTCTGTCAATAGAAAGGTGGATGCCCGTTTGTAAAAACGGATTGCATTCTGTCAATAGACAGGTGGATGCCCGTTTGTAAAAACGGATTGCCGTCTATCAATAGAAAGGTGGATGCCCGTTTGTAAGAACGGATTGCCCTCTGTCAATAGAGAGGTGGATGCCCGTTTGTAAAAACGGATTGCCCTCTGTCAATAGAGAGGTGGATGCCCGTTTGTAAAAACGGATTGCCGTCTATCAATAGAAAGGTGGATGCCCGTTTGTAAGAACGGATTGCCCTCTGTCAATAGAGAGGTGGATGCCCGTTTGTAAAAACGGATTGCCCTCTGTCAATAGACAGGTGGATGACCGTTTGTAAGAACGGATTGCCCTCTGTCAATAGACAGGTGGATGCCCGTTTGTAAAAACGGATTGCCTTCTGTCAATAGAAAGGTGGATGCCCGTTTGTAAAAACGGATTGCCTTCTGTCAATAGAAAGGTGGATGCCTGTTTGTAAGAACGGATTGCCTTCTGTCAATAGACAGGTGGATGCCCGTTTGTAAGAACGGATTGCCCTCTGTCAATAGACAGGTGGATGACCGTTTGTAAAAACGGATTGCCCTCTGTCAATAGAAAGGTGGATGCCCGTTTGTAAAAACGGATTGCCTTCTGTCAATAGACAGGTGGATGCCCGTTTGTAAAAACGGATTGCCGTCTATCAATAGAAAGGTGGATGCCCGTTTGTAAGAACGGATTGCCCTCTGTCAATAGAGAGGTGGATGCCCGTTTGTAAAAACGGATTGCTCTCTGTCAATAGACAGGTGGATGACCGTTTGTAAGAACGGATTGCCCTCTGTCAATAGACAGGTGGATGCCCGTTTGTAAAAACGGATTGCCTTCTGTCAATAGAAAGGTGGATGCCCGTTTGTAAAAACGGATTGCCTTCTGTCAATAGAAAGGTGGATGCCCGTTTGTAAGAACGGATTGCCCTCTGTCAATAGAAAGGTGGATGCCCGTTTGTAAAAACGGATTGCCCTCTGTCAATAGACAGGTGGATGACCGTTTGTAAGAACGGATTGCCCTCTGTCAATAGACAGGTGGATGACCGTTTGTAAAAACGGATTGCCCTCTGTCAATAGAAAGGTGGATGCCCGTTTGTAAAAACGGATTGCATTCTGTCAATAGACAGGTGGATGCCCGTTTGTAAAAACGGATTGCCGTCTATCAATAGAAAGGTGGATGCCCGTTTGTAAGAACGGATTGCCCTCTGTCAATAGAGAGGTGGATGCCCGTTTGTAAAAACGGATTGCCTTCTGTCAATAGAAAGGTGGATGCCCGTTTGTAAGAACGGATTGCCCTCTGTCAATAGAAAGGTGGATGCCCGTTTGTAAAAACGGATTGCCCTCTGTCAATAGACAGGTGGATGACCGTTTGTAAGAACGGATTGCCCTCTGTCAATAGACAGGTGGATGACCGTTTGTAAAAACGGATTGCCCTCTGTCAATAGAAAGGTGGATGCCCGTTTGTAAAAACGGATTGCATTCTGTCAATAGACAGGTGGATGCCCGTTTGTAAAAACGGATTGCCGTCTATCAATAGAAAGGTGGATGCCCGTTTGTAAGAACGGATTGCCCTCTGTCAATAGAGAGGTGGATGCCCGTTTGTAAAAACGGATTGCCCTCTGTCAATAGAGAGGTGGATGCCCGTTTGTAAAAACGGATTGCCGTCTATCAATAGAAAGGTGGATGCCCGTTTGTAAGAACGGATTGCCCTCTGTCAATAGAGAGGTGGATGCCCGTTTGTAAAAACGGATTGCCCTCTGTCAATAGACAGGTGGATGACCGTTTGTAAGAACGGATTGCCCTCTGTCAATAGACAGGTGGATGCCCGTTTGTAAAAACGGATTGCCTTCTGTCAATAGAAAGGTGGATGCCCGTTTGTAAAAACGGATTGCCTTCTGTCAATAGAAAGGTGGATGCCTGTTTGTAAGAACGGATTGCCTTCTGTCAATAGACAGGTGGATGCCCGTTTGTAAGAACGGATTGCCCTCTGTCAATAGACAGGTGGATGACCGTTTGTAAAAACGGATTGCCCTCTGTCAATAGAAAGGTGGATGCCCGTTTGTAAAAACGGATTGCCTTCTGTCAATAGACAGGTGGATGCCCGTTTGTAAAAACGGATTGCCGTCTATCAATAGAAAGGTGGATGCCCGTTTGTAAGAACGGATTGCCCTCTGTCAATAGAGAGGTGGATGCCCGTTTGTAAAAACGGATTGCCCTCTGTCAATAGACAGGTGTATGACCGTTTGTAAGAACGGATTGCCCTCTGTCAATAGACAGGTGGATGCCCGTTTGTAAAAACGGATTGCCTTCTGTCAATAGAAAGGTGGATGCCCGTTTGTAAAAACGGATTGCCTTCTGTCAATAGAAAGGTGGATGCCTGTTTGTAAGAACGGATTGCCTTCTGTCAATAGACAGGTGGATGCCCGTTTGTAAGAACGGATTGCCCTCTGTCAATAGACAGGTGGATGACCGTTTGTAAAAACGGATTGCCCTCTGTCAATAGAAAGGTGGATGCCCGTTTGTAAAAACGGATTGCCTTCTGTCAATAGACAGGTGGATGCCCGTTTGTAAAAACGGATTGCCGTCTGTCAATAGAAAGGTGGATGCCCGTTTGTAAGAACGGATTGCCCTCTGTCAATAGACAGGTGGATGCCCGTTTGTAAAAACGGATTGCCCTCTGTCAATAAAAAGGTGGATGCCCGTTTGTAAGAACGGATTGCCCTCTGTCAATAGACAGGTGGATGCCCGTTTGTAAAAACGGATTGCCTTCTGTCAATAGAAAGGTGGATGCCCGTTTGTAAAAACGGATTGCCTTCTGTCAATAGAAAGGTGGATGCCTGTTTGTAAGAACGGATTGCCTTCTGTCAATAGACAGGTGGATGCCCGTTTGTAAGAACGGATTGCCCTCTGTCAATAGACAGATGGATGACCGTTTGTAAAAACGGATTGCCCTCTGTCAATAGAAAGGTGGATGCCCGTTTGTAAAAACGGATTGCCTTCTGTCAATAGACAGGTGGATGCCCGTTTGTAAAAACGGATTGCCGTCTGTCAATAGAAAGGTGGATGCCCGTTTGTAAGAACGGATTGCCCTCTGTCAATAGACAGGTGAATGCCCGTTTGTAAAAACGGATTGCCCTCTGTCAATAAAAAGGTGGATGCCCGTTTGTAAGAACGAATTGCCCTCTGTCAATAGACAGGTGGATGCCCGTTTGTAAAAACGGATTGCCTTCTGTCAATAGAAAGGTGGATGCCCGTTTGTAAAAACGGATTGCCTTCTGTCAATAGAAAGGTGGATGCCTGTTTGTAAGAACGGATTGCCTTCTGTCAATAGACAGGTGGATGCCCGTTTGTAAGAACGGATTGCCCTCTGTCAATAGACAGGTGGATGACCGTTTGTAAAAACGGATTGCCCTCTGTCAATAGAAAGGTGGATGCCCGTTTGTAAAAACGGATTGCCTTCTGTCAATAGACAGGTGGATGCCCGTTTGTAAAAACGGATTGCCGTCTATCAATAGAAAGGTGGATGCCCGTTTGTAAGAACGGATTGCCCTCTGTCAATAGAGAGGTGGATGCCCGTTTGTAAAAACGGATTGCCCTCTGTCAATAGACAGGTGGATGACCGTTTGTAAGAACGGATTGCCCTCTGTCAATAGAAAGGTGGATGCCCGTTTGTAAAAACGGATTGCCTTCTGTCAATAGAAAGGTGGATGCCTGTTTGTAAGAACGGATTGCCTTCTGTCAATAGACAGGTGGATGCCTGTTTGTAAGAACGGATTGCCTTCTGTCAATAGACAGGTGGATGCCCGTTTGTAAAAACGGATTGCCTTCTGTCAATAGAAAGGTGGATGCCCGTTTGTAAAAACGGATTGCCTTCTGTCAATAGAAAGGTGGATGCCCGTTTGTAAAAACGGATTGCCTTCTGTCAATAGACAGGTGGATGCCCGTTTGTAAGAACGGATTGCCCTCTGTCAATAGACAGGTGGATGACCGTTTGTAAAAACGGATTGCCCTCTGTCAATAGACAGGTGGATGACCGTTTGTAAAAACGGATTGCCCTCTGTCAATAGAAAGGTGGATGCCCGTTTGTAAAAACGGATTGCCTTCTGTCAATAGACAGGTGGATGCCCGTTTGTAAAAACGGATTGCCGTCTATCAATAGAAAGGTGGATGCCCGTTTGTAAGAACGGATTGCCCTCTGTCAATAGAAAGGTGGATGCCCGTTTGTAAAAACGGATTGCCGTCTATCAATAGAAAGGTGGATGCCCGTTTGTAAAAACGGATTGCCTTCTGTCAATAGAAAGGTGGATGCCTGTTTGTAAGAACGGATTGCCTTCTGTCAATAGACAGGTGGATGCCCGTTTGTAAGAACGGATTGCCTTCTGTCAATAGACAGGTGGATGCCCGTTTGTAAGAACGGATTGCCCTCTGTCAATAGACAGGTGGATGACCGTTTGTAAGAACGGATTGCCCTCTGTCAATAGACAGGTGGATGACCGTTTGTAAAAACGGATTGCCCTCTGTCAATAGACAGGTGGATGCCCGTTTGTAAAAACGGATTGCCCTCTGTCAATAAAAAGGTGGATGCCCGTTTGTAAGAACGGATTGCCCTCTGTCAATAGACAGGTGGATGCCCGTTTGTAAAAACGGATTGCCTTCTGTCAATAGTAAGGTGGATGCCCGTTTGTAAGAACGGATTGCCCTCTGTCAATAGACAGGTGGATGACCGTTTGTAAAAACGGATTGCCCTCTGTCAATAGACAGGTGGATGACCGTTTGTAAAAACGGATTGCCCTCTGTCAATAGAAAGGTGGATGCCCGTTTGTAAAAACGGATTGCCTTCTGTCAATAGACAGGTGGATGCCCGTTTGTAAAAACGGATTGCCGTCTATCAATAGAAAGGTGGATGCCCGTTTGTAAGAACGGATTGCCCTCTGTCAATAGAGAGGTGGATGCCCGTTTGTAAAAACGGATTGCCCTCTGTCAATAGACAGGTGGATGACCGTTTGTAAGAACGGATTGCCCTCTGTCAATAGACAGGTGGATGCCCGTTTGTAAAAACGGATTGCCTTCTGTCAATAGAAAGGTGGATGCCCGTTTGTAAAAACGGATTGCCTTCTGTCAATAGAAAGGTGGATGCCTGTTTGTAAGAACGGATTGCCTTCTGTCAATAGACAGGTGGATGCCCGTTTGTAAAAACAGATTGCCTTCTGTCAATAGAAAGGTGGATGCCCGTTTGTAAAAACGGATTGCCTTCTGTCAATAGAAAGGTGGATGCCCGTTTGTAAAAACGGATTGCCTTCTGTCAATAGAAAGGTGGATGCCTGTTTGTAAGAACGGATTGCCTTCTGTCAATAGACAGGTGGATGCCCGTTTGTAAGAACGGATTGCCCTCTGTCAATAGACAGGTGGATGACCGTTTGTAAAAACGGATTGCCCTCTGTCAATAGAAAGGTGGATGCCCGTTTGTAAAAACGGATTGCCTTCTGTCAATAGACAGGTGGATGCCCGTTTGTAAGAACGGATTGCCCTCTGTCAATAGAAAGGTGGATGCCCGTTTGTAAAAACGGATTGCCTTCTGTCAATAGAAAGGTGGATGCCCGTTTGTAAAAACGGATTGCCTTCTGTCAATAGAAAGGTGGATGCCTGTTTGTAAGAACGGATTGCCTTCTGTCAATAGACAGGTGGATGCCCGTTTGTAAAAACGGATTGCCTTCTGTCAATAGAAAGGTGGATGCCCGTTTGTAAAAACGGATTGCCTTCTGTCAATAGAAAGGTGGATGCCCGTTTGTAAAAACGGATTGCCTTCTGTCAATAGAAAGGTGGATGCCTGTTTGTAAGAACGGATTGCCTTCTGTCAATAGACAGGTGGATGCCCGTTTGTAAGAACGGATTGCCCTCTGTCAATAGACAGGTGGATGACCGTTTGTAAAAACGGATTGCCCTCTGTCAATAGAAAGGTGGATGCCCGTTTGTAAAAACGGATTGCCGTCTATCAATAGAAAGGTGGATGCCCGTTTGTAAGAACGGATTGCCCTCTGTCAATAGAGAGGTGGATGCCCGTTTGTAAAAACGGATTGCCCTCTGTCAATAGAGAGGTGGATGCCCGTTTGTAAAAACGGATTGCCCTCTGTCAATAGACAGGTGGATGACCGTTTGTAAGAACGGATTGCCCTCTGTCAATAGACAGGTGGATGCCCGTTTGTAAAAACGGATTGCCTTCTGTCAATAGAAAGGTGGATGCCCGTTTGTAAAAACGGATTGCCTTCTGTCAATAGAAAGGTGGATGCCTGTTTGTAAGAACGGATTGCCTTCTGTCAATAGACAGGTGGATGCCCGTTTGTAAAAACGGATTGCCTTCTGTCAATAGAAAGGTGGATGCCTGTTTGTAAAAACGGATTGCCTTCTGTCAATAGACAGGTGGATGCCCGTTTGTAAAAACGGATTGCCGTCTGTCAATAGAAAGGTGGATGCCCGTTTGTAAGAACGGATTGCCCTCTGTCAATAGACAGGTGAATGCCCGTTTGTAAAAACGGATTGCCCTCTGTCAATAAAAAGGTGGATGCCCGTTTGTAAGAACGAATTGCCCTCTGTCAATAGACAGGTGGATGCCCGTTTGTAAAAACGGATTGCCTTCTGTCAATAGAAAGGTGGATGCCCGTTTGTAAAAACGGATTGCCTTCTGTCAATAGAAAGGTGGATGCCTGTTTGTAAGAACGGATTGCCTTCTGTCAATAGACAGGTGGATGCCCGTTTGTAAGAACGGATTGCCCTCTGTCAATAGACAGGTGGATGACCGTTTGTAAAAACGGATTGCCCTCTGTCAATAGAAAGGTGGATGCCCGTTTGTAAAAACGGATTGCCTTCTGTCAATAGACAGGTGGATGCCCGTTTGTAAAAACGGATTGCCGTCTATCAATAGAAAGGTGGATGCCCGTTTGTAAGAACGGATTGCCCTCTGTCAATAGAGAGGTGGATGCCCGTTTGTAAAAACGGATTGCCCTCTGTCAATAGACAGGTGGATGACCGTTTGTAAGAACGGATTGCCCTCTGTCAATAGACAGGTGGATGCCCGTTTGTAAAAACGGATTGCCTTCTGTCAATAGAAAGGTGGATGCCCGTTTGTAAAAACGGATTGCCGTCTATCAATAGAAAGGTGGATGCCCGTTTGTAAGAACGGATTGCCCTCTGTCAATAGAGAGGTGGATGCCCGTTTGTAAAAACGGATTGCCCTCTGTCAATAGAGAGGTGGATGCCCGTTTGTAAAAACGGATTGCCGTCTATCAATAGAAAGGTGGATGCCCGTTTGTAAGAACGGATTGCCCTCTGTCAATAGAGAGGTGGATGCCCGTTTGTAAAAACGGATTGCCCTCTGTCAATAGACAGGTGGATGACCGTTTGTAAGAACGGATTGCCCTCTGTCAATAGACAGGTGGATGCCCGTTTGTAAAAACGGATTGCCTTCTGTCAATAGAAAGGTGGATGCCCGTTTGTAAAAACGGATTGCCTTCTGTCAATAGAAAGGTGGATGCCTGTTTGTAAGAACGGATTGCCTTCTGTCAATAGACAGGTGGATGCCCGTTTGTAAGAACGGATTGCCCTCTGTCAATAGACAGGTGGATGACCGTTTGTAAAAACGGATTGCCCTCTGTCAATAGAAAGGTGGATGCCCGTTTGTAAAAACGGATTGCCTTCTGTCAATAGACAGGTGGATGCCCGTTTGTAAAAACGGATTGCCGTCTATCAATAGAAAGGTGGATGCCCGTTTGTAAGAACGGATTGCCCTCTGTCAATAGAGAGGTGGATGCCCGTTTGTAAAAACGGATTGCCCTCTGTCATTAGACAGGTGGATGACCGTTTGTAAGAACGGATTGCCCTCTGTCAATAGACAGGTGGATGCCCGTTTGTAAAAACGGATTGCCTTCTGTCAATAGAAAGGTGGATGCCCGTTTGTAAAAACGGATTGCCTTCTGTCAATAGAAAGGTGGATGCCTGTTTGTAAGAACGGATTGCCTTCTGTCAATAGACAGGTGGATGCCCGTTTGTAAGAACGGATTGCCCTCTGTCAATAGACAGGTGGATGACCGTTTGTAAAAACGGATTGCCCTCTGTCAATAGAAAGGTGGATGCCCGTTTGTAAAAACGGATTGCCTTCTGTCAATAGACAGGTGGATGCCCGTTTGTAAAAACGGATTGCCGTCTGTCAATAGAAAGGTGGATGCCCGTTTGTAAGAACGGATTGCCCTCTGTCAATAGACAGGTGGATGCCCGTTTGTAAAAACGGATTGCCCTCTGTCAATAAAAAGGTGGATGCCCGTTTGTAAGAACGGATTGCCCTCTGTCAATAGACAGGTGGATGCCCGTTTGTAAAAACGGATTGCCTTCTGTCAATAGAAAGGTGGATGCCCGTTTGTAAAAACGGATTGCCTTCTGTCAATAGAAAGGTGGATGCCTGTTTGTAAGAACGGATTGCCTTCTGTCAATAGACAGGTGGATGCCCGTTTGTAAGAACGGATTGCCCTCTGTCAATAGAAAGGTGGATGCCCGTTTGTAAAAACGGATTGCCTTCTGTCAATAGACAGGTGGATGCCCGTTTGTAAAAACGGATTGCCGTCTGTCAATAGAAAGGTGGATGCCCGTTTGTAAGAACGGATTGCCCTCTGTCAATAGACAGGTGAATGCCCGTTTGTAAAAACGGATTGCCCTCTGTCAATAAAAAGGTGGATGCCCGTTTGTAAGAACGAATTGCCCTCTGTCAATAGACAGGTGGATGCCCGTTTGTAAAAACGGATTGCCTTCTGTCAATAGAAAGGTGGATGCCCGTTTGTAAAAACGGATTGCCTTCTGTCAATAGACAGGTGGATGCCCGTTTGTAAAAACGGATTGCCTTCTGTCAATAGAAAGGTGGATGCCTGTTTGTAAGAACGGATTGCCTTCTGTCAATAGACAGGTGGATGCCCGTTTGTAAAAACGGATTGCCCTCTGTCAATAGACAGGTGGATGCCCGTTTGTAAAAACGGATTGCCCTCTGTCAATAGACAGGTGGATGACCGTTTGTAAAAACGGATTGCCCTCTGTCAATAGACAGGTGGATGACCGTTTGTAAAAACGGATTGCCCTCTGTCAATAGAAAGGTGGATGCCCGTTTGTAAAAACGGATTGCCGTCTGTCAATAGAAAGGTGGATGCCCGTTTGTAAGAACGGATTGCCCTCTGTCAATAGACAGGTGGATGCCCGTTTGTAAGAACGGATTGCCCTCTGTCAATAAAAAGGTGGATGCCCGTTTGTAACAACGGATTGCCCTCTGTCAATAGACAGGTGGATGCCCGTTTGTAAAAACGGATTGCCTTCTGTCAATAGAAAGGTGGATGCCCGTTTGTAAGAACGGATTGCCCTCTGTCAATAGAAAGGTGGATGCCCGTTTGTAAGAACGGATTGCCCTCTGTCAATAGAAAGGTGGATGCCCGTTTGTAAAAACGGATTGCCTTCTGTCAATAGACAGGTGGATGCCCGTTTGTAAGAACGGATTGCCGTCTGTCAATAGAAAGGTGGATGCCCGTTTGTAAGAACGGATTGCCCTCTGTCAATAGACAGGTGGATGCCCGTTTGTAAAAACGGATTGCCCTCTGTCAATAAAAAGGTGGATGCCCGTTTGTAAAAACGGATTGCCCTCTGTCAATAGACAGGTGGATGCCCGTTTGTAAAAACGGATTGCCTTCTGTCAATAGAAAGGTGGATGCCCGTTTGTAAAAACGGATTGCCCTCTGTCAATAGAAAGGTGGATGCCCGTTTGTAAGAACGGATTGCCCTCTGTCAATAGACAGGTGGATGACCGTTTGTAAAAACGGATTGCCCTCTGTCAATAGAAAGGTGGATGCCCGTTTGTAAAAACGGATTGCCTTCTGTCAATAGACAGGTGGATGCCCGTTTGTAAAAACGGATTGCCCTCTGTCAATAGAAAGGTGGATGCCCGTTTGTAAAAACGGATTGCCCTCTGTCAATAGAAAGGTGGATGCCCGTTTGTAAAAACGGATTGCCCTCTGTCAATAAAAAGGTGGATGCCCGTTTGTAAGAACGGATTGCCCTCTGTCAATAGACAGGTGGATGACCGTTTGTAAAAACGGATTGCCCTCTGTCAATAGACAGGTGGATGCCCGTTTGTAAAAACGGATTGCCCTCTGTCAATAGACAGGTGGATGCCCGTTTGTAAAAACGGATTGCCCTCTGTCAATAGACAGGTGGATGACCGTTTGTAAAAACGGATTGCCCTCTGTCAATAGAAAGGTGGATGCCCGTTTGTAAAAACGGATTGCCCTCTGTCAATAAAAAGGTGGATGCCCGTTTGTAAAAACGGATTGCCTTCTGTCAATAGAAAGGTGGATGCCCGTTTGTAAAAACGGATTGCCCTCTGTCAATAGAAAGGTGGATGCCCGTTTGTAAGAACGGATTGCCCTCTGTCAATAGACAGGTGGATGACCGTTTGTAAAAACGGATTGCCCTCTGTCAATAGACAGGTGGATGCCCGTTTGTAAAAACGGATTGCCCTCTGTCAATAGAAAGGTGGATGCCCGTTTGTAAGAACGGATTGCCCTCTGTCAATAGAAAGGTGGATGCCCGTTTGTAAAAACGGATTGCCTTCTGTCAATAGAAAGGTGGATGCCCGTTTGTAAAAACGGATTGCCGTCTGTCAATAGAAAGGTGGATGCCCGTTTGTAAGAACGGATTGCCCTCTGTCAATAGACAGGTGGATGCCCGTTTGTAAAAACGGATTGCCCTCTGTCAATAAAAAGGTGGATGCCCGTTTGTAAAAACGGATTGCCCTCTGTCAATAGACAGGTGGATGCCCGTTTGTAAAAACGGATTGCCTTCTGTCAATAGAAAGGTGGATGCCCGTTTGTAAAAACGGATTGCCCTCTGTCAATAGAAAGGTGGATGCCCGTTTGTAAGAACGGATTGCCCTCTGTCAATAGACAGGTGGATGACCGTTTGTAAAAACGGATTGCCCTCTGTCAATAGAAAGGTGGATGCCCGTTTGTAAAAACGGATTGCCTTCTGTCAATAGACAGGTGGATGCCCGTTTGTAAAAACGGATTGCCTTCTGTCAATAGAAAGGTGGATGCCCGTTTGTAAAAACGGATTGCCCTCTGTCAATAGAAAGGTGGATGCCCGTTTGTAAAAACGGATTGCCCTCTGTCAATAGACAGGTGGATGCCCGTTTGTAAAAACGGATTGCCTTCTGTCAATAGAAAGGTGGATGCCCGTTTGTAAAAACGGATTGCCCTCTGTCAATAAAAAGGTGGATGCCCGTTTGTAAGAACGGATTGCCCTCTGTCAATAGACAGGTGGATGCCCGTTTGTAAAAACGGATTGCCTTCTGTCAATAGAAAGGTGGATGCCCGTTTGTAAAAACGGATTGCCTTCTGTCAATAGAAAGGTGGATGCCCGTTTGTAAGAACGGATTGCCTTCTGTCAATAGACAGGTGGATGACCGTTTGTAAAAACGGATTGCCCTCTGTCAATAGAAAGGTGGATGCCCGTTTGTAAAAACGGATTGCCTTCTGTCAATAGACAGGTGGATGCCCGTTTGTAAAAACGGATTGCCGTCTGTCAAGAGAAAAGTTGAATGCCCGTTTGTAAGAACGGATTGCCCTCTGTCAATAGACAGGTGAATGCCCGTTTGTAAAAACGGATTGCCCTCTGTCAATAAAAAGGTGGATGCCCGTTTGTAAGAACGAATTGCCCTCTGTCAATAGACAGGTGGATGCCCGTTTGTAAAAACGGATTGCCTTCTGTCAATAGAAAGGTGGATGCCCGTTTGTAAAAACGGATTGCCTTGTGTCAATAGAAAGGTGGATGCCTGTTTGTAAGAACGGATTGCCTTCTGTCAATAGACAGGTGGATGCCCATTTGTAAGAACGGATTGCCCTCTGTCAATAGACAGGTGGATGACCGTTTGTAAAAACGGATTGCCCTCTGTCAATAGAAAGGTGGATGCCCGTTTGTAAAAACGGATTGCCTTCTGTCAATAGACAGGTGGATGCCCGTTTGTAAAAACGGATTGCCGTCTGTCAATAGAAAGGTGGATGCCCGTTTGTAAGAACGGATTGCCCTCTGTCAATAGACAGGTGGATGCCCGTTTGTAAAAACGGATTGCCCTCTGTCAATAAAAAGGTGGATGCCCGTTTGTAAGAACGGATTGCCCTCTGTCAATAGACAGGTGGATGCCCGTTTGTAAAAACGGATTGCCTTCTGTCAATAGAAAGGTGGATGCCCGTTTGTAAAAACGGATTGCCTTCTGTCAATAGAAAGGTGGATGCCTGTTTGTAAGAACGGATTGCCTTCTGTCAATAGACAGGTGGATGCCCGTTTGTAAGAACGGATTGCCCTCTGTCAATAGACAGGTGGATGACCGTTTGTAAAAACGGATTGCCCTCTGTCAATAGACAGGTGGATGACCGTTTGTAAAAACGGATTGCCCTCTGTCAATAGAAAGGTGGATGCCCGTTTGTAAAAACGGATTGCCGTCTGTCAATAGAAAGGTGGATGCCCGTTTGTAAGAACGGATTGCCCTCTGTCAATAGACAGGTGGATGCCCGTTTGTAAGAACGGATTGCCCTCTGTCAATAAAAAGGTGGATGCCCGTTTGTAACAACGGATTGCCCTCTGTCAATAAAAAGGTGGATGCCCGTTTGTAAAAACGGATTGCCCTCTGTCAATAGAAAGGTGGATGCCCGTTTGTAAAAACGGATTGCCCTCTGTCAATAGAAAGGTGGATGCCCGTTTGTAAAAACGGATTGCCCTCTGTCAATAGAAAGGTGGATGTCCGTTTGTAAAAACGGATTGCCCTCTGTCAATAGAAAGGTGGATGCCCGTTTGTAAAAACGGATTGCCCTCTGTTAATAGACAGGTGGATGCCCGTTTGTAAAAACGGATTGCCTTCTGTCAATAGAAAGGTGGATGCCCGTTTGTAAGAACGGATTGCCCTCTGTCAATAGAAAGGTGGATGCCCGTTTGTAAAAACGGATTGCCCTCTGTCAATAGAAAGGTGGATGCCCGTTTGTAAAAACGGATTGCCCTCTGTCAATAGAAAGGTGGATGCCCGTTTGTAAAAACGGATTGCCCTCTGTTAATAGACAGGTGGATGCCTGTCCGTCAATAGACAGATGGATGCCCGTTTGTAAAAACGGTTTGCCCGTCCCCAGTACGGATGCCTGTCTGTCAACGTACAGATAGATGCCCGCTGCTAGAACAGATGCCTGTTGTTACAGTCTGCCTGACATAGTCAGACAGATGCCCGTTTCTACAACAGATGATGGACCCTTGGCCCCTTGCTGAACAGACTGCTATTGTTATAACAGATTGTAAGCCCACACTGTCGATGTCTCATCATACAGATCTGTATTATTGGTAATTATTTTACAGAAAACCGTTGTTATGACGGATTGTTCGTATATACAAATGCCTGTCTGACTATCGTCAAGCAGATGCCTGTTGTTATAACAGATGCCAGCTTACATTCCCAACCGGTTGACCAAACATCGGTCAGAAAATGATATGGAGATATTCAAGAGGAACATTTTCAAGTTGCTTCTGCAAAGCAACCTCTACAACATGGATGAGCTCAGGGCTTACATAAACTATGTAAAATTATAGCCCTATTTTCACCGGGAAGGATTATTTTAGATCACTGGTTCTTAACCGGTGGTCCGCGGACCACTGGTGGTCCCTGGAAGCACCCGAAGTGGTCCGCGAAGCCATCCGACAGGACAAAGGGTTGAACCAGACTGAAGATCACTTATTGATAACAATTATTTTATATTAGTTTTTTAGAAAAATGCCACCATAACGAAAGTATATTGAACTGGGTTTCTTCAATAGAAAAAATGGGGAGACCCGAATGCTCTCTCTTTTCATCGACACTGGTACTGGTAATTAAAAACAAGCATCGAAATCGGTTGGATGCCAGTGCCGACATGCCAGTTTGGCATTTAGTACCGGTAAAACTTCGATTTATGCCCCACCTCAAATTTTAATAATTATTTTTTTATAGATAGAATTTTTTATAAGGAATCTAATGGTATTTAGTCTCAATCTGAGGAAACTTATAGTTCGGCAGTTATGATTTTTTGAAATTTTTGTAAAGTGCTTTTTCTCGAATTCGACAAAGTGCCTACGTCAGATTTTTTTGCCGATTTTTTCCTGGATGCAAGAGAAGATACAGAATCTATTCGTACAACTATCAATCCCGGCAAACTTTTAATTTGAGAGAAACGCTTTTTCGAAAATTTCTTCAAAATACGTGCTATATCATTATAATATCATGAAAAATTATATTTTCACTTTTCGGTCCTTTAAACCAAAATGATACTTTCATGTATGAAATTGTTTTTTCACTGTCCTAACCCAACCTAAACTAACCTTTAATTTTTAGCCAAAATTGATCAATCATTCACATTTCTTCCAATGAATAACCTCAAAATCCCAATTGGTTAAGTTCTGTTGAGAAAAACATTCGAATTAACCGAGAATTACAGTGAACAAACATTCAAATGTCATAATTGAGTGAATTTAACGAACATTTCGAAAAATCATAGCTAATGAACTATAAATTTCCGCAGATTGAGATTACTACCATTCGATTCCTCATGAAAAATTCTATCTATAAAAAAATAATCATCAAAATCTGAGGTGGGGCATAAATCGAAGTCGAGCCTGTTCATTCAAATTTATAACTACAACAACCTTGTTTATTCATTTACAAAAATTTACATTTACGTACTTAATATTACCTCGGAACAGTTGGTGGTCCGTAACAAGACAACAATTTTGTCAAATGGTCCCTGATCATTAAAAGGTTAAGAACCACTGTTTTAGATACTCTGTACCTAAAACTTTATGAAAGTAAAGCTTATTATATTATGACCTCCTGTCTCACTATTATCAGTCAGATGCCATCCTTCAATATGGATGACTGTCGTCTGCCATCATATACTGATATGTAATATTAATGACTTTCAATATTTCAGACACCCCATTTTTTCAATGGAATGCCTGTCTGGCTTTCAGATATATGCCTGTTGTTATGGCTAGGTGTCCACAGTACAGTGCAGATTATGTTGTATAACTTTCATTATAGATGCCTGTGGTTAACAAGGACTTCTTATCCGAAGCATGGAACCCTGTCATCAGACTTCATGCCCCTAATGCATGGACTATACGCAGTTTGGATGCTTGTTTTAGACAGTTGTTATGCCCTGTCGGTAGACTTATGACAATTCTCACAGTGGAATGACTATCCGAAGTGGATACGGGTTGTTGAACAGATGCTAGTTGTTAGTTCTTCTTTGTTTTCAGTTCCAATTCCTTGCATTAGCTATATTAGGAAATAATTTGGCAATGCTGTGACCTCAGAGAAGATAGCCTTTCTGCTTTGACAGATCTTCAAACAATGAGGACAATCCTGAAACTTGAAATATAATTTTACATATTTGTTTAAAATCAATTTATGTGATGGAGATAGAAGAGGGAGCAGACACATTGAATTTAGCCAGAATAGCTATGATAAGGCACATAAGTGGCAGAGATGCCCCATAGAGGCAATATAGGTGAAATCCTTGATGGTCACTTGAAACAAACATGCATTGGTAGAGCTAATTTCAGGTCAAATTACATAAAATGCTTAATTGTTTCAAACAGGTGTAACCAATCAATTAAAAAGGAAGTAAAACCAAAGACGCTGAGTTGTCACAGAGATATATCCCTTCTATATCTCTGAGTTGTCATGAGTGTCTTAAACAGTGCAAAGATTATAGAGACTCTATAATCTTTGAAACAGTGGTTAAGATACTCAACAAATTGTTGAAATCCAACTTTTAAGTAGGTAGATCATAATATGGTTCCGAAGTGAACATCTTTTCAATGTTCCCTAGCTGTGCTCGGCATTCAATTTCGATTTGAAAGGTAGGAAAAGAAGTGCCTTAGATTTTCGAGAATATAATATCAAGAAACTGTGTACCTGTGGGTCTCAGTATAGCCCCTTATCCTTTAAACAAAAGTCATGAAATCCTAACTAGTCATCTAAGAAGTTTGCACAAAATTCAATTTCAATGTTCTATCAAGAACTGGGGATGCAACAATTAAATTTTATTTCAAATTATATTATATTCTATCTACGAAATCAACGTAGCGATTGCAGCGACTCCTGTTTTCCCCGTTTTTGGAGTTACAAGATCTTTGCCATAGAGAAAGGACTTGTCTCTAATCTGTGCTTAACCAGAGATATATCTCTGTGCTTAACACGTGTCACGTGTTCTGTGCTTAATAGCTTAACCTAAACCTAATTCATGATGTTCTGTGGACTTAACTGAAAAAATGCACATTGCACGTGCAGTTTGGTGAGTTTTTTAACAAATTGCTATTATGAAATTTGTATCTTAAGTTAACTATTTTTCATAATGGATTCAATCCTGATTTATCTGAAATAGTCTTTTTATGTAGTATTGTGGATGCCTTGTAATTCAAACTAGTGAGCACGTTCATGTTCTCTTCTCTAAACCATTTTTGAAAACCAATTTATCATTAGGTCTATGTATGAGAGTTCTGAATCTTAAGAATGTTTCACCAAAGGACCTAGGTAGTTGACCTAACATTGGTATTTGGGAGGGTTATCATGCGTCAGGGAAAAGTCAAATACATTTTCAATTTTTCACCATGGAATGAAGATAACGAATAATATTTGATATTCCACTATTAGAATTTTCCCGAAATCTGCATCTGTATCAATTGATTGCAGATCTACTATGGATGTCCCTGAAGGTTCCGCTCATTCTGAAACCACTTCCAGTTTTCGAACTGATGTAATAAGGGATTACCTCAAACACAAATTCTCCAATCCTAAGAATAAAATAACAGATGAAAGCGTGGAACTCATGGCTGATGTGATGAAGGCCTTAGTGGTTGAAGCTGCCCTTCGATCGTGTAAAATGGCCACCAGAGAGGGGAAATCTGTTGTTAGTCTTCATCATGTAGAAAGTGTTATCATGCAACTCATGCTAGATTTTCCTTAGATTAAGGTAAGAAGATATAATTGAATTTATGACAGATATTTACTTCATATAACCATTTATTCAATTGAAGGAGAAAGTTTAATAAGCGGGTCAGCAAATTTTGTTACGCATTGAGCAAAATTAAAGAGTGAATTATCTATTGTGCCAATTCGAATGGTTTTTGAAATTGGATGGACCATTTTTGACCTTATATTATGTGTCTTAGATTATGCTTCCCCCATATCTCTCTAATAATGTTTGATGTGATTTGTTGTGAACTTGTGACACCTGGGCAGATATCAGGTGGTAAATTTAACTCAAAAGAAGTGTTACTTAACTTATTTTCACATGGCTGATTTTCATATATGTTTCAAAGAATATTATTCTAAAGTTATTTTATAAGTGACAGACACTTTTCATGGACCAAAACTCTTGCCAGACGGTTTGAAGCTGCACAAATAATAAATGAACTTTACTTATGTTCTTCTCGATCTTATGATAGAGGCATCCTAAACTCCTATTTAAAAAAAAAAAAAATTGGATTAACCAAAATTTTGGTTATCCAATTGTGGACCAAAGTGATTTCGGATAAATTTTTTTTTAAATAGGAGTTTAGGATGCCTGTATCATAAGATCTAGACTGTACTGTACAGGTTGGGCAAAATTGGTGATACCTGAACTACATTTTTAACCCAACAAGATAGAGAAAAATGAATGTACCATTCATGTCGTCCTTTTTCGAGAAACTAATAATGCCATCAACTGCATTACTCTATATTCTTTTGTTTTCGAGTTATAGGTCAAAATTAAAATTTGGGCGATTTCAACATTAGTTATTATCTCCGTTTCTGTTTGTGCTAGGATGCTGAAATGAAAACAATATACAGACACTTTTTATAGCAATTCAGTGGCATACTATGATTTTTTCCAACAGGTATATTTGCTGAGCTATAAAATAAAGATGTGTTTTTTTCTTATGAAAACAGTAGTTTGAAATGACTTAGAAAGAATCGCCATTTTGTTTGCTGTTTCAGAAATATATGATACATCTCCCACAATCTTTCTAAGTCATCTGAAACTACTGTTTTCATAAGAAAAAACACATCTTTATTTTATAGCTCAGTAAATATACCTGTTGGGAAAAGTCATAGTACTCCACTCTCACACTCCTGGTCAAATAATTTTCATGTTTAGGGGATGTTTGGTCACTACTATTTGTCTGAATGATGAAATATAACTTTTTATATGTATACTCCATTCACTTTTATTTAAGCACTTGGTTGGCCATGGAATTTTGACACATTTCACTCTGTATAGTACGAAAATGTGGGGTTATGACGCTTGTCAAAACATTTTTGGGTTTTAAATCAACGCTATGTTGTCCGTTCTACGTAAAAGTTTCTGTTATTACGTATTTTATCACAATGTCGAATCTCTTCGGAAAATATGTGACGAATATAATTGAACTTTATACAAACTGATTGAAGGCATACCAAATCCAGTTATTTGCATGGAAAATATAAGAGACCAGTTTAATATCATAATATGCACTAGCTTGAGGAGAGTTAATGTTCGTTATCTTCTTTGGCTAAAGTTTGAATACGTTACATCAGTTGTAGATTTCAAAAATATTAACCCGAAGATGAAATGCATATCATGCAGTGGTTGGGAATGGGAATCTCCCGAAGGAATTAACAGATAATCACAAGAATGTTGAATTCTGCAACAAAAATCATCTTGCATCAATGTAAGTGAAAGGAATTAAAGGAAGTTTCAAGTCAAGGTGGAATTCACCTTTGAACAAAAATTTCACATGAATAAACAATTAGCAGGACAACTGGCGCGTATTTGTGGCTGTTCATCTTAACGCATTGATATAATAATAATAATTAGGTATTTATTGCTACCTTAAGACATTTACAATGTTTAGGACAAGTCAAATGAAAAATAGAAAAATAAATTTTCGGGATACTTATTCTACGATGACATTAATCGAAAATCCTGTAGTAAACTTTTCGCATTAATTCAATCAAACATAAAATTGTCAAATGACACCACTTTCTTGGGTCTTCCAATAGGAGGAAATTCTTAGTCATCCTCTTCATTCACAATCTTTCTGATTGTGGAAATATTCATCTGAAATATAAGTCGTTCAGATTTAGATGAAACATTATATAAATGCTCTTACATTGACTATGTTTGCTACCATCCGATGTATTGTGGATTTTAGAATATCAGGGTATAACTATTTGAATGAGCGCCCTGAGTTCTAAATAGCACTTCCTGAAACCCTGTCTTTTCTCTCTTTGAAACACTTTCGACATTTTCTTAATAAAAATTGATAAAAGTTGTGGCAACGGCGTTATGACATTAACGACATTTCATGAGTGCCAACCTTACTCCGTTCTAGGTACAAAAGCTTGAGAAAATTCACTCTGAAACACATGCATAGTGCTCTTGCGCTCACACTCCCGGCTATTTTCATGTTTAGGGGATGTTTGGTCACTACTATATGTCTGAATGATGAAATATAACTTTTTTTCATATTTTAATATCAGACATGTGAAAATAACTAAAGTTAATTTATTTTTTGTGCAGCATCAAAGCGTTGATCTACAGGCGCGTACTTACTGGCGAGCCTCAACTGCAACCGGCCATAAAAATCCCATAAAATTTTACTACCTTCCTCGTTCGTCGCAGACTTCATAGACAGCCATCTTTGTCTATCTCATCAAGATAATGCATTTGTTGTCCTTTATTATCAAGGCATATTACAGTCGATGTTGCCAGCTTGTGCAATTCTCACAAAATGCTTTAAACTTTAAATACCCATTTTTATTTTTCATTTTTAAGTGCTTAAAATAATTTTTTTTTGGGAAACGGTTGAAATGGTTATTTCAAAATGTGACGTTTCAAAGATATTGTAAGGATCTCCAGTTTTCTGAGTTCATTTTAGTGCATTCCTTTCATTTCACATTTCCGCCTTTGAAAATATTTAATTTTCAAATATTCAGTACATTCATTTCGATAGGCAGAGAAAATGTAAAAAACAGTTTATCTGTGTTTAACGTTGTTTTTCTTGCATGCCGTTGAAGATTTTGACGTTTTTCTGATGTTGATATGCGATAAACCGGAGCTGACGATGTTTTTCACTCTTGCCGCATTCTGGAATTTTCAGATTTTCAACGTGTAGGGGGATTTGCCTATAAAAGCAGATTTTCCCCCGCGACGGCCTTTTGTCTCTTTACGCTTTTTACTCTCTTTTCTCTTGACTCTGCGATTGTGTGCCCGACGAGCCGATCAGCGAATTTAGAATAAATTTTTTCGTTATGAAGGTAGTGCTCTTAGAATTTAATTTTTTTTTTCCGCGAGTTCCTTGAATAAAGGAGGTAGGTCTCCGTCTTTACCGTTCAGTTTCTTAATTAGACCTACACCGGTTACTTCTTTGACACTGCTGTACTGTATCGCTTTCTGTTATATTTTATCGTACTTTACCCTGTTTCGCGAGTCTGACTTTTCCCTTCGCTATCAGTCATGGTGCGTAAGCCCCTGGGGTAGAGAAAAAGAGATACCGCTCGTCGTCAGTGAAATCCCGTAGTTGCGCTAAAAATAGACCTTTTCTTCGCTATCAGTCATGGAGCGTAGCCCTTGGGGTAGCGAATAAAAGTCTCGAGTAGATCCGCCCTGGTTCTGTTTCTTTCATTTCTGGAGAAATACAATTAATTACATCCCGATACCGTATAGCAAGTCATTTCACTTCGCGAGGTCATCCTTAGTATCCATTTCGTCAGTTCTGGTTGGCGCATTTTATTGAACAGCCTTTGATTTTTCACTGTACCCGGTATAAACTTAATAAAGTGCTCGTGATCGGATCGAATTTCTCGAATGTATGTTTGCTGATCGATTCGCTCATTTTCCATACCTACACATATTTCCGTTGTTTATATAATCAGTTTCCGAAGGTGTGAATGAACTTGTACATAATTTGATTTTGGCTACTTCGTTATCGCTACCACCCAAGATAACAGCGAACTCTGTCTCCGACTAGCAGCTACTCTGGTAGGTTTGCTATTCTTCCTAGTGTAGGGCTGCCATAAATGTCGGAATATCGACCGGGACAAAGACAAAAGAAGGTTCAAAATCTTAAACATTAAAAAATCATCTGATAGGTTTATGATTTTTTCATTATTATTATTTTTATGTTTGATGTCTTGTTTGTCTAAATGTAATTAATTTTTCATCTGTTTATTATGCACTGTATGATCATCTGGGAAAAACTCTTTCAATGGCACATATAACTTTAGCAATCGTTCGACAGCTGGAAGTAGTTAAAGCCATCGACTTCTAGAATGAGAGAGTTTATTGCTATAAGTTATTTCACCATACTCACAAAAGCTATTCAGTCGTTCTACCCTTACAGTAGGTAAATTTGAAAATTTTGAGAACAATAGACTCCACATCAATGGACATCATATCGGCGGCACTGGAAGCAGTATTGTGAAGTATGTGCGCAGGACAACCGATGCCTTTGATGTCTTCAGACAAAATCTTTTCCTCCGAAATGAGCATTCGTATTATCCGCGCTAAAAGCAGCAATATTTTGTATTGGAATATTTAGATTCTCTGAAGATTTAATGAAGAATGAATCAGACGCAGACGATTTATTTGGCAATGCATCTAATTTTAATAATTTTGATTTCAAACCTCAAACATCTTTTCGGATTTATGATTACTGGAATCAGTTGAAATTCCATGAGACGGAATATTTTCCATTTCTGTTTTGATTTGCTTAATGGAGTGTGGAACTAATAGTTATTTATACAACAAGTGAGTTGAATGAATGTTTATTTATGAGAAGAAAGTTTAACCCACGAGCCCGAAGGGCGAGTAGGTTTATTTCTTCGGATGAATGTTGCTAGGACATTATTCAATCCATACCGACAAGATCAAGATGACGTTTATCTAGTTTAGTTCATGTTATTTAATTCAACTTGTGAGTTAAAAAAAATTTATTTCACTGAATGGATAAACGTCAACTTACCCTTGTTTCTATGGGTTGAGTTTTGTCGTGTATAAACGTCAAAATGGAATAAAATATTTTCAACTATTGTCGTACCCTTGGTTCTGGCAGTTGCTTGTTTTACTGCGATGCTCGAATCCGGATACATGATAGCATTCAGTTTTGTCGAACAATCTATCGAACTAAACGATTGGTGGTGCTTCACAACTTTATGAGCAGTGGTAAGTTCAGCAGCGCATATCAGAGTATCTTCTGTCGAATTTTGTTTGATCATAAAAGACAATATATCTTTCGACGTTGATGCTACTGACAATCTGGAGTTGTGATTTTTGCTTCGAATATGATCTTTCACACTCGATTTACCGCCATGACTTACGGATATATAAAGTTCAAAAATTGAACATAAAGCTTCCTGGTCATTTCTTCCTTTTTATTGAATGACCACTCTTCAGTGTATTCGGCGGAAAAACTACACTTTCTCTTCGGCATAACTTCTTTTGAATATTGAGTATTACGATTATTACAAATCCTACGTAAAACTGGGCAGTTTTCGACTGAATGGTGAATATGTACTTATTATCCGCCGCGCCGACGCCGTATGTGGAGTGTGGGTGACATGCCATTGGTGTGCGATTGCGTAGAGTGTAGACGTAGCGTAGACCCTCCTTTGTTGGACTGCCAGGGAGACGTCGGCTGATTACGTGCTTACCTCTTAACTACCATAGGTTAGGAAATATGAATCACGATAACGACCAAATTAATGACCGGGACAACCGAACAACTAACCGGGACACGGGGACTCAATGCCTCAAACCGGGACATGTCCCGGTGTACCGGGACGTATGGCAGCCATATCCTAGTGGAAAGAATAGCTGGCGCTCGAGATAAGTTTCTCCGAGGAAACCACGTTACAATATTTTATAAAAAATACATCATTTTCGTCAGAAGGAGTATTTCCTATTACATGGGTAACTTTTGAGTGAACACAATTTATCTTTCAGAAGGTTGGTTTATTGAAATACAACTAAATAACCTGAATTCCAATCATAAGAACGAAGTACCCTCATATTTAAATAGGCCGATTTTCGTTAGCGAACTCAGAACCTCCCCCTGACGCCAGACTGAACGGAAAACGTTTCCGTTTCCGTTCTGGTCGTCTCGACCATGTTATCAGTGTCCATCATCTTCAAGAATCCGTCGTAGAGCTGCATCAGGTTGCCCGCGTAATTTCCAAAGTGGTAATCCCTGACCTTGGTCATCCCCGTGCTGGACACGGCGAACATGCCCCATTTCCACTTGGTCAGTCTGACGCTCGAGCCTATCCCCATGGACATGCCGGCGCCCAGCGAACTCTCCGCGCCAATCAGCAGATGGCCGTAGATCCCCCTGAGGGTGACGTCAGCGTCGAACACCACCAACGCCCGTCCGCCGGTCGGGATCCTGATTTTGACGATTATAACGCCATCTGTCGGATCTCTCGTGATGAACTTGCCCAGGCTGGCCATCCCGAAGAAACCGTACCATCTTATGATGACGCCGCCGTGTCCCGTGTTGTCTATCGACGGTATGAGGGCCTGAAATGTTTAGTTGGTTCACCTGGAGGAGCTGTACAGGGTGGGCGAAATTCGATGGGATTTAATGGCAGCTCTGTAAGCGTAAGAGCTAGGGAAAAAGGATGGCACATTTCTTACCTCGATTTTCAAAAGATTGTTAATGGCCAAAACCGCATCCCTCTATCTTTTTTTGTTTTCAAGTTATAAGTGAAAACTCATTTTTCGGCTCTTCGTACTGTTGCCTCTGTATCAGTTATATCGAAAAAAAAATTTTACATTCTACAGACACTTTTTCATGTTGAATGCAGTGGCGTAGTCAAGGATTTTTTCAGTCCGCCCCTTCTGTGATATAGTGGTAACCAAAGATTATAGAGTAGAAAGATGGGAAACGAGGCGACTAAAGCGATTTGAGCGCCATCTGTGTGTCACGCGTGTTTTTAAGACGCTAGGACAAGGAGATATAGAGAGAGATATAGATATATCTCCTTGCGCTAGGACTGGTTGAAATATTAATTTGAGTGCCATTTGCAGATTTCAGACGTCAATTTTGATCAAAGAGGTTTTGACTCTCATTCCGCTTTTTGTTTATCTGGCTCGTTCTAGTTGCTGATTTTTTAATTTTTTTGTCTTATTTCTTGGTAAAAACATCAAAATATTGTTCGAAAATTATTGAATGGTGAAAAACGGTGGATCAAATAATAAAATGTATTTTACGTGATCAAGTTTTTCACTCAACTAAGGAAAATGGAAGCGTAAGTATTAAAAGTCGTAACATGTGAATCGGTCATTCATTGATTCTAATTTTCAGTGCTCCGAAGTGGATTAAATTCTCAGGGCTTGAAGACAATTACTTCAGCAAACACTACTAACTAAACCATGTGCAATGAACATTTTACTACAGGTCAATAGAGAACTGTTCATCGACGTAAATTGTTGTATGCAGAAAGCATCCCTTGCATGAACGGCCTATTAAGCGGAAATTATGATCTTTATAGGCCATTCAATGATTCTCAATCGCTACTCTTTCAATATATTCAGAAATGCAGAGGTTTTATTGATTTCCATTTGGGAACCGAATGACTGTCAAATTGTTGTTTGGAAAGTCAAAGTTTTATGAAACCTACTGTGAGTGTTTTGTTCATTCATTAATCAATTTGTATATTGTGTCATGAAGAGACCATATCATAAGGAAATCATAAAAAACCAAGAAACTATACTGATCTACAGGTCTTGCATATCTCTGTAAGGTTTTTTTTTTAAGTGTGGTTCTGAAAATTCTTTAAATAATACCTACATGTAAGTAACTGGAATATGTATGCTATGATGGTATATTGAATATTGGTTCATATTAATTTCTGATATATGTATATTTTACAAATTCAACTAAGTTCATTAATTCAGAACAACATATTCTACAGAAACAACACCTTCAACATATAGCAGATCACCATATACTTTAGTGTCCTAGTTAAAGCTTCATTTATTGCCCACTATTTCAATTTTTGTAAATTTTTTATGAATTGAAAATAAACATATAGCACATCCAACAGCGTTTTTCGTTGATATCAATTGATTCCAAACAATGTTTAGATGAAAACTAACATCCTGATCACAAAGCAAAACCATACTTTTGTTTTGTCGCTCAGGATGTTTGTTTTCTGATAGAAACAAAGTCAATATTGGAATGCAATACGAGAAATAGAATTCGAATTTAGCGCCCCTCAATTAAGAAGCAGAAAACTGTTATCAAAAAATTTTCCTGTATTGACAGTGCGTTTTTAGCGCCATCTTATTGTCACGCGTGTTTTCACTGACCAAAATGTAGTCGGTTTTTAGTACTAGCGATATGAGGGCGTTTCCTATCTTTCTACTCTATAATCTTTGGTGGTAACTTTTATTTTTTTGAATATAGACCCTGTGTTATTTTTACATATTCCAATCCCTTATTCTTTTCTGATTCAGTATATATAATATACGTCGTGTCCCTGATTGTTCTTCTAATAAAAAAACTCAAAAACTAGTTAGGTATAGATATAGATAGCTTGGCGTTTCATCGATAATATGATAATGTACTTAATGCTCCCAAATTGTGTCAGGTTATTAAATGACACAGGCTTTTTCTTTAGTTAATTCCCCTAGGTTTATTATTCAAATATTAAAATTGTAACAACCTTGTAAATTTCAAAGAGTGAACCTCATTATTATTACTAATATGAGAGACTTTTAAGATATCACTTTATTCCGGATATTTGAAAAAATGAAAAATTTTCCAATATGGAATTAATCAATTTCAGGAAATTTTATAAACCTGGATTCAATTGAATATGTTCCGAAAGCTTTTCAACTAGTATACAGGGTCCTGCAATAGTGCGTTTGGCTTAGTAGTATAATCAATACGGGTTCTGGACCGGAAGTGAACTGTCATTCTCAGTTTGACAGATGTCACGTGTTCGGTCATGCGCATTGATGTCGTGGGGGCGTGTCGTTGTGCGGCCATTTTGAATCATGTGATTGGTTGGGATGTGTCAGGTGGGGATGCTATTAGGTGTCAGGGGGGGATGTGATTGGTTGGTAGACGTGGATAACCTCAAAATGTAAGAACAGGATGTAGATAAGAACACAGGGCGTAAACAGGAAATGATGTAACCATAGAATTTAGATAAGGACGCTCAAACAGGAATCAAGAAGAAATAACCGAATGTAGATAAGAACTCATAAACAGGAAATGAAACCACATCAAGATGATGAAACAGGAAATGTAATCGCAGCAGGATGATATGGTTACATCATTTCCTGTTTACGCCC
This sequence comes from Coccinella septempunctata, assembly GCF_907165205.1. Lineage (NCBI taxonomy): Eukaryota > Metazoa > Arthropoda > Insecta > Coleoptera > Coccinellidae > Coccinella > Coccinella septempunctata. The sequence continues at coordinate 1,266,695 of NC_058190.1, read as the reverse complement.
TGTGTTCTTATCTATTTCCTGTTCTTATCAATATTTTGAGGTTACATTTCCTGTTTCATCATCTTGTTGTGGTTTGATTTTCTGTTTATGTATTCCTATATATATTCTATGGTCACATCATTTCCTGTTTACGCCCTGTGTTCTTATCTACATTTTCTTATCTTACAATTTGAGGTTATCCATGCCTACCAACCAATCACATCCCCCCCTGACACCTAATCGCATCCCCACCTGACACATCCCAACCAATCACATGATTCAATATGGCCGCACAACGACGCGCCCCCTACGACATCAATGCGCATGACCGAACACGTGACATCTGTCAAACTGAGAATGACAGTTCACTTCCGGTCCAGAACCCGTATTGTTTATACTACTAGGCTTCCATACCTGCTAAACCAGACGTTTCAGAAATTACGTTGAAAAGCATTTCCTTTGTACTTTCAATTCTGCATCTCAGGAAATTATTTTCTAATATACAGGGTGTTCCCAAATAAAATTATTCAACAAATGAGTGGTTTTTTAAATGGAACACCCCTTATATTTTTGCATATTTTCAATGCTTTTCAATAACTCTACCATGATGCAAAATATTGGGGATATTTTCCAACGGTACGGATCTTATTCAGAAAAAACTGCAAAATTTCGACGAAACAGTAGTTCGGTAAAAGCCCTTTACTAATTTCCAGAAGCGATAGAAACATGAATTTGATGAGGATTTCTTTCAACTTGAGAATTTGCCTAGTTATCGTTCCTGAATGATCAACCTCTCTTATACAGGGTGCCCGTTATCGATGTCCAAATATGAAGTATTTCAAATTGTTTTTTCTCGATTTTTTCAAATGTAACACCCTGTGTTTTTTCCATGATGATGTACACAGTTTAAAACCTTACATTTTTTCAACAGTGATCTCAGGATTATTTTCAAACCTCTGTCCAGCAGACACGAAAATGACATTTCAGCCAAAAATTTCAGGAATAATGAACATAATAACTAACGGATATTTTAAATGACTCACAATGAAACCAAACTGAATGACCAATTTTAGATAGTTATTATTAGTAACCTGTGTATTCTAACGATTACAGAGTTCTATCGGCATCCAAAAAAATTATTATTCATGAAATGGATTAACACAATTTTTCTTTGTCTTTTACGCCCGTTTTTTTCTATATCCAATATTTAAATAAAATTTTCCGTTCCGATTTCATCTTTCGTGCCTGCTGGACGCAGGAGAGAAAATAATCCTAAGGTTACTTCTAAAAAAATGTAAGGTTTTAAACTGTTCATCATCATCATGGAAAAGATACAGGGTGTTACATTTGCCATCCATTTTTCCCAAGCTTACGGTTACAGAGCTGCCATTCAATCCCATCGAATTTTGCCCACCCTGTACACTGTTTCCCATTTTGGTTGAGACTGCACTATATCCCAGCTATTATTAAATATAGAGACATGCGGTTTCCGCGACCTTGTACACTTTTTTGTAAAACTTTCAAAGCCACAAACAGAAATATTTCAACTACTTTTGTTCCTGAAATACAGGGCGAAAACGAAAATGTTTACTTTTGGAGATGTCATTATTTATTATTTCTCAGGCCCTGTACAAGGGTTTAAAACAGTACTAAAAAAACACTGACTTTTATGTAAAAATATCTATTGTAAGCAGTTTCCACCTTTTTTCTATCTTATACAGGGCCTGAGAAATAATGTCTCTAAAAGTGAACGTTTCCGTTTCCGCCTTGTAGTTCAGGAACAACTATCTTTAATAATAGCTGAGATAATAATTGCCCAAAGGGTGCAAATTATGAGAACTTCACTAAGGTTTACCCATCGTCACGATGAAGATGAAGATATTTTCAACAAAAAGATATATTTTTATGAAAACTCTTATTGAAACAACAAAATATTCCCCGTTCCTCGATTTAAACAAACAAAAGTGTATTAACTTTTTATTTAAAAAAATTTTGACTCTAGGGGGGCGTATCGCTTGTTTGGAATTTCCAATATCTACAGGAGATCTTCAAGCATAGGTTATTTCCCATTTATAAGCATATTAATATTTTTTTCGAAAAATACTTACAGATAAAGGACATGTACTGACACTAGCTATATGTAATGCAGTTACAACAACAAACAATTTGACCATAATATCTGAAATAATTAATGAGAGGCTTCAAGTAGATATTCCAGATTGAAAATGATCATTTTAACGAAACTTTTCGTTTTTTGAATACTGTTGTGTATTATAACTCTTTCTCACCAATTATTTTTTTTCAGGTAATGCTGGACCGAATGACACCGAATCAATAATACTGGGCTAAGATCATGGTAGGCTATTAACTTGAAAAAATTATGTTATCTCCCATTAAACTTGTACAATTCTCCATAAAAATTATCACAGTATTTCATTCATTTGTATGTTCTATTATAATCTGTTAACACTTCACTGTGCATAATAGAATTGGCTTGTAAAAAATTGAGTGGGTTAAAATGTAGGAATGAAATATCCTGATGCCTATTGTATTTTTTTCAATCAACCTTATTATCGTTCACCCTTGCAAGATTTCTATGGAATTGTAATTATTGATCGCATTTTCGGATTCTTCTAAAAAATCTTGCATCCAAATTGCAATCCAAATTTTGAAAAGCGTTTTACACGAAAACCTTCTCGATGAAAGAGTTCACACTATAGTGTTCAAAATTCAAAATTGGTGTGGACCAATCAAAATTCTAAAAAAAGACAACTAGCTGGCCAGATGTTCAGTCTATTTCTCTATGGTAGCTGGATATTCGATAGTCCGTTACTTGGCAACGTTGCTGTGTCATTCTTGCGAGGTTTTTCTAACCTAATATTTAACTTTTTATGTGTTACTTCACGTAGAAACATGATGAACCATTTTTAATCCGTGTTTCAGATGAAATGCTATGATTAAACCTTTTTTCTGAGTAAACATATAGTAGAAAATGAGAAGATTATTTTCATCTTGGCTTTTGAGTTGATTCAAATTATTTTTCAGTAATTCCGAAAAACGAGATGATGGCAACACTGTCACTCCTGCGGTGGTTATTTGAGGTGAGTAATTTATTTATTGAAATCAAAGGAGTGATCCGATGGCACGCTCTTCGATATATAAGTACAGGGTGTTTTGAAAGATCAGTATATTCATTAAAAGAAGATAGAACTCCAAAATTAACCGGTTGAATAACAAATATCTACAGGGTGAGTCTTTGACTCATACAAATATTTTCACAGTAGATTGTTGAACTCGGTTTAAAAGATACAGGCTGCTGAAAAACCATAAAAAATTTATTTTCAGTTCTGTCTCACAAACGGTTTTATCAAATGAAATTAGTTTTGGAATATAAGTTTTCATTCATTTGATGAACCTTTTCCGAACACAAGATATCACCCAAGTCTTCCAGTTTTCTCATTATAACCATTACTTGCCAATAAAATACCAACAATTCAAAGAACCCAACTCTTGAAACTAAGTTAGACGCTATCTGATGTATATTTGAACGTATAATGCGTCGTTTTCGAGTAATTTGATGTTCAAAAATTAAAAAGTATGTGTGAAATTTGAAAAATTGGGTACTCTGTTTAAATGATCCACAGATATGTCAACTGCATTCATTTTTATTTTAGCACTCGATTGGCCATGGAAATTTGACACATTTCACTGGGTATAGTACGAAAATATGGGGTTATGATGCTTGTCAAAACATTTTTCGGTTTTAAATCAACGCTATGTTGCCCGTTCTACGTAAAAGTTTCTGTTATTACGTATTTTATCACAATGTCGAATCTCTTCGGAAAATATGTGACGAACATAATTGAAGTTTATACAAACTGATTGAGGGCAAACCAAATCCATATATTTGCATGGAAAATACAAGAGATCAGTATAATATCATAATATGCACTAGCTTGAGGAGAGTTGATGTTCGTTATCTTCTTTGGCTTACAACATTTGTAGATTTCAAAAATATTAACCCGAAGATGAAATGCATATGATGCAGTGGTTGGGAATGGGTATCTCCCAAAGGAATTAACTGATAATCACAAGAATTTTAAATTCTTCAACAAAAATCATCTTGCATCAATATAAATAAAAGAAATTAAGTAAGATAGTTCAAGTCAAGATGAACTTCACCTTTGAACAAAAATTTCATAAGAATAAACAATTAACAGGACAACTGGCGCGTATTTGTGGCTGTTCATCTTAATACATTGATATAATAATAATAATAATAATAAGTCAAATGAAAAATAGAAAAATTAATTTTCTCTAACTTATTCTACGATGACATTCATCGAAAATCCTGTAGTAAACTTTTCGCATAAATTCCATCAAACATAAAATTCTCAAATGCCACCACTTTTTTGGGTCTCGCAATAAAAGGAAATTCTTTGTCATCCTCTTCATTCACAATCTTTCTGATTGTGGAAATATTCAGCTGAAATATAAGTCGTTTAGATTCAGATGAAACATTATATAATTTCTCTTACATTGAATATGTTCGCTTCCGTCTGACGTATTGTGGATTTTAGAATATCAGGGTATAACTACTATTTGAATGAGCGTACCTGAATTCTAAATGGCACTAATGATGAGTAATTCATAATCCGTGTTTCAGATGAAATGCAATGATTATAACTCTTCCCTGAGTATATAGTAGAAAATCAATACAATAATTTTCATCTTCGACCTTGAGTTAATTCAAATTACTTTTCAGTCAATCCTCAATCCCCCAAGAGATGACTATACTTAACACAATAGTTGAGGTGAGTATTTTATTCTTCGTTGAGGAACCAATTGGTTCAAAAAGAGACTCACTTTTGGAACTACCGTGTAGATGTGCTCAAACAACTAGAATTTTCTATGTTGCTAGATATTAGATGGTTGGTTCACTTGGCAACGTTGCTATGTCATTCCAGTGAGGTTAAAACATGATGAACTATTTTTAATCCGTGTTTCAGATGAAATGCCATGATTAAACCTTTTTTTCTGAGTATTTAGTAGAAAATCGGTATAATTATTATTTATCTTGGATTTTCAATCAATTCAAATTATTTTAATTATTTTTCAGTCATTCCGAAAGATGAGATGATGACAACACTGTCACTCCTGTGGTTCGTTGAGGTGAGTAATTTTTTTATTGAAATCAAAGGAGTGATCCGTTCGGGCATCACTCGATGGAACAGGCTCTTCAATGTGTCAATACAGGGTGTTCAAAGATCAGTATATTCTTTAACAGAAGGTATAACCTCTTTGGTATAACTCTCCCAAATGAACCGGTTCACCAATAAATATTTATACAAAACCTCAAGGTTCAACAATTAATTGTTGAAAAAAAAAAATTAGTTTGACGTTCGCCCAGTCTTGTACGGCGTAGAAATAAGGTAAATTATACCCGTCTCAAATTCTTCTACACTGCTCACCTTCAGATAGTTACGAACATTTACGCCAAGTCAGTACTCCACTTTTTATTGAATCGCATTCGATTTCAAGGCATGAAGTGTCTATACAACTCTATATAAGCGGCTTTTTGAGACACCGTTTATTTTGATAAATTTGCACCTTCGGTTCATAAAGATATTACCTTTGAAAACAGCCTGTAGATGCACTTAACTTTATATTAAAGCTTGCCTGCGCATAAAAATTGATTTTTGTATGTTGCTGGATATTCGATGGTTGGTTAAATGGCAACGTTGCAGTCTTCTTAGTGAGGTTTTTTCTAACCTAATATTTTACTTTATATGTTACTTCGTGATGAATTATTTTTAATCCGTGTTTCAGATGAAATGCTATGATTAAACCATTTTTCTGACTGACAAAAAAATTAGGAAGTTTAAATTTTCTGCTTGGACTTTCAGTTAATGCATGTTTATTTTCAGTTGAGCCAAATGAGGACATGAGAATGCCACTCTGGCTCACGTGGTTTATCGAGGTGAGTTTTTTTTCTAATTTTTTTTCTAATTTTTTTTCTAATTTTATATTCTAATCTAATCCAGGGGGCGTATGCTCGACCAGCGCCATCTCGTTTGTTCCAACTCTATGATCCGAGTGGACTGACGCACTTTTGATTTTCGTGATGATACTTATTTGTCCGTGTTTCAACTGATAACATGATTGAATACAATCTTCTGAAGATTTCAACTTCGATATCTTGTTAACATTATGAAGAACTCGATAAAACATTTCAAGCATTCTTCATTTTCAGATGCACGAAGTTTAAATGTCAAATTGAAGTGTCATTTCAGTTGTTCATAACCATAGATTAAATGAACAGAGAATAGATGGACCACTCGAAAAACAAACTTCAGCGTCATCTGTTTTTACGGTACATGTACTAATTTTCGATGAAACCAAATAAAAAAACGCTCATTTTTAATTTTCTTGTAATGATCAAGGCAGAATATATTTGAAAATTTGTGAGTGAAACTCATAGAAAGATTCGAAATAAATTGCTCATTAAGAAATTGCAGTGAGATAACGAATAATACGAATCTTTATCTGGATTTTTCCCTGATCCGAAGAATCGAAAAAAAAATCAGTTCATAATTGAAAAATTTATTGCATTGTTCTTCAAACACGGATTCATTTTATAATTGAAATTAGCTTTTAAATTCTCTTTATTCTAATTACAAAACTTATTCATTACCCAAAAATATTTCTCATAAAGTATCATAATTCCTAATCACAAAAACAATTCAATATTTATACAAAATATACGCATAATATATTGAATATCAGCAATACATTTTTGAATATCAAACAATAAAGCATATGTATGACACGAAAAAGTTTCAGTAGAGGTTGATGTAATGAGGTACCATACAATTCGGCGTATGCCCCCTCGAGAGTATTGTAGGGCGATGTTTAATTGTACTTTGGGGAAGTAGCGAACATCCTATGAACTTGTCCAATAAAGGTTTTGAGGTCTTTTGAATTCAATGTAATGTCGCAAGTACCTTCTTGCATCACGATTTTTGCACCCAAAAACACAGCATGACTTCACTCTCGCAGACATTTCGCTTCGCTTATTGAATAATTTATTAGAAAATTATGTCAATTCGTAAATTGATAGATAATCAAAAATACATCTGTCGGTCTATAGATATCTTGATTAGTCATTTGAATATTCGGCGGAGATCACGGTCATTCATGAGTGATAACGATCGAAAGCTCAAAATGCAGTGACACCTAACGATCAAATTTAGAATAATTTTTGTGATAAGTGTACCATAACAATAGGTGGCGCCACTTGTCAGAGTGATCCATCTATATTTTAATTTAATCTATGTTCATAACCTAGTTGTATGAATGACAAATGAAAGGCATCACATCCCCCAAAAGGTGAGTTATTAGTTTCGAATAATATTTTACAGTTTTTTTTAACTTTATTTTCTTTATTATGATGATACGATGACGATACTGAGTCATGTGGATTCAAGTGTACATTACATGAAACAAGTCTTTTGTTTTTTGTATGGTGCACTAGATTGAAACATGTCCCAAGATGATTTTTGGCAGACTGATTACACTAAGTTACAAAAAAAAAATACGCTGGAAGCAAGAGAAACTCTAATAAGTATTTTGTTCTACAGATTAATTTACCATGAGAATCAAGGAAGGAATTTGTTCCAGAGTTGCCAACTGAAATCCAGGTTAGTCCAAAATCCATGTAATTGATTACTTCTGAATATTCTTTGTCCTATTTTAATTAGCTGTTTATAAATATTTAAATCCTTTGAATTTTTGTGATGATACTTATTTGTCCGTGTTTCAACTGATAATATGATTGAATACAATTTTCTGAAGATTTCAACTTCGTTATCTTGATAATATTATTAGGAACTTAATAAAACATTTCAAGCATTATTGATTTTCAGATGCCTGAAGTTTGACTGTAAAATTAAAGTATCATTTCATTTGTTCATAACCTAGTGTATGAATGACTAATGAAAGGCATGCAAGGACTTCAATCAGTATAATAATCGAAAACAAGGAATAATCTTCATTTAAATAGAATTGATTTTTCATCAAACTAGATCTAGATCTTCAAATTTCTCCTTAATCGCATCCCCTAAAAGGTGAGTCAATAGTTTTGATTAATATTTTACATTTTATTTTAATTTTATTTCCTTCATTATGATGATACGATGACGAGACTGAGTCATGTGGATTCCAGTGTACATTACAGCATACAAGTCTTTTGTTTTTTGTATAGTGCACTAGATTGAAACATGTCCTAAGATGATTTTGGCAGACTGATTTCTTTAAAAAAATTGCAGAAAAAATCGCTTGATAATTAAGAAAAATTCTAATACGAATTTTTTTCCCCAGGTATACTTACCACGATAACACAACTGAAGGTTTGTTTCAGTATTACCAACTGAAATTAATTTCTTTAGGTGAGTCGAAGATCTAAACGTAATTACCACTGAATATTGGCGATAATTTTTGTCCAATTGGAAATAGCTGTTTAGAAATAGTCAAATCCTTTAAATTTTCGTGATGATACTTATTTGTCCGTGTTTCAACTGATAACATGATTGAATACATTCTTCTGAAGATTTTAAATTCGTTATCTTGATAATAATATGAGAAACTTTATAAAACATTTCAAGCATTTTTCATTTTTAGATGCACGAAGTTTAAATGTCAAACTGGAGTGTCATATCAGTTGTTCATAACCTAGTTGTATGAAAGACAAATGAAGGGCGTGCAAGGGCGCAGATCAACATAATTATCGAAAACAAGAGGTGAGTTGTATTCTACATATATCTGTAAATTTTATACAGTCTTTGAATTGTACATATGCAAGATGTATTTGAAGGTGGAATTTTTTTTTCAACAGAAGGTAAAACTGATCAAAATGAAGCGTTTCGTCAAAAATCACCTGTACAAAACTTTCAAAATGACAAAGTTGAAAAAAAAAATCAAACTGATTACTGAAATAGATTCTAATACTACCCTAGACCGTTTGTTAGCTGAATTATCGCAGAGTAATGGAAAAAACTTATCTCCTGATTCGAACATGTGGTTTCGTTTAGGATATTGCCTTGTTCGATATTTTTTTTACGTGAGAATGAAAATGGAAACTTGGGAATGCCGAATTGTTCTCATTTTTGTTAGTTACTTACACGATTTTATGAAATGGCTCATTTTGATACCAACTGACAGAAAGAGACTCGGAACACAAGTGTGAAAAATAGAATAATACTTCAAAATCTCACCAATAAAATTCGTATAAATTATTCACGAATTTTTTCACAATGGGCATCACAATCTTCTTGTTCGAACATTCCAACAATCGTCGTAAAAATGGGATGAAATGGGGCATAGCACTTTTTCAACATAACTAACATAAGCACTTTCAAGAAACTGCCTCGATTTCCAACATTTTTTTTTCACCCTAAATGGCACGATACAACAATTACGATTCTCTCGAAAGTGACCTGATTCATCTAATCCGATGAACTTGGTACTGAACCATTTATTGTCCAGCCATATATTCATGTTTTGTTTAGATCGAAAGCCTTAATTCGTTTCCGATCTATTTTCTTCAACGTCCAAGTTTCAGAGGAATACATGGCCATCTGGAAGATCAAGGAATTTTCCAGCATTACTTTCACCGTTTTCGTAATAGTTTAATCTATCCATATCTTGATAAGTTCTGTTGTTGCCGTTATGGCCATTGCCAATCTCTTTATTTCCTCTGAACAGCCTCCATCATTGGTAATTAACCATCTTCTTCCTTTCACTATGTCTCAGGTACACGAATTTATCAACCACTTCATATTTAGTGTAACGCCTTTTTCTCGGTGTACTCGAGCGCCAGCTATTCTTTAAGGGAAAATAGCAAACCTACCCTGGTAGCTACTAGCCGAAGACAAGGTTCCTCGGTGTCTGGGGTGTTAGCGACAACCAGTGAAAGTCACACAAATTACAATTGTCGACTTTACTCAATAAACGTCATGGCGCATAACAGTGAATTTGCTAGTGAGCTGTTAAAGTTCAAAAAAGAATATTTAATCGAAATAATAATTAGCAGGAAAGTTCCCGAGGGTGTAAATGTGTCTCCAGGATTACGTAAATTAATAGAGGTGGGCTCCGAAGGAAATTTTAGCGAGCCTGCCGATAGTTGCAAAAATCTAAACAAGATTAACCTTCAAAGTGAAACATCAACAAACACTTTGTTTACTGGCGAGGACAGATCACAATTAATGGAATTGGAGATAATTTACCTGAAGAAGACGTTGAACACACTGGAACAAATGATAAGTGACAAGAATATGATTATTGATTTATTGAATAAGAATCAACAAAATTTGAGAACATTTTCTTTCGATGTTCTAAGCGACGTTGCCGTTGTTGACAAGCAGGCGGTAGATCTAACTAATGTTCCAGATAAGCAACAGGAGAAGCAGGTCAAGTCACAACATTTAAAAGAACACAAACCCGAGGAAATCTCGAGGAAGATTTACACATATAAGGAAGGGAAGACTGAACAAACAAAAAAGAGACCTAAAAATTCAGTTGTACAGGGAACAGCCAAGTCATCGTCTTTTAGTGGCGCTCCAAAATATGCCTGGATTCATGTGGGTAGAGCAGGTTTGGAAACGGACGAGAAAAGTGTCGAACAGCATCTCAAGTTGAAATTTCCTAATAGAAAATTCATTGTGGAAGCACTACCACAAAGGGAAGGTGCAACTAGCCGCTCATTTAAGGTAGGTGGTGATTTGGACATAGTCGAAGAACTTTATAAGAGTGAAAATTGGCCAGAGAATATATCCATAAAAAGATATAAATTTCTTCGAATCAGAGATAATATCAGGAATAAATAGGCGTACAATAAACCAACTACAAAAAAAAGAACCATTTTCAATAGCGAACGTTAACCTGCAATCCTTAAAAAATAAAATTGATTTTTTCTCGAGTATTCTGAATGATAATAATTATGATTTGTGCTGTGTTTCTGAGCATTGGGCATCAGAGGATATTTTGAGCCGGGTGAATATCGCTAATTACGTAATTGCAGACTCTTATTCCCGCTCTGACGAGGATTATGGTGGGGCAGCAGTTTTCATAAAGAACACAATACATTACAATAAATTACCTGAAATAAAACAGATGAGTATTGATCATCATTTTGAGGTAGCCGCTGTAAAAATTCCTGACAAAAATTTAGTGATTGCTAGTATATATAGACCACCTAAAGGCCAATTTGATCTTTTCATATCGGGATTGTCTGCATGTTTGGATGAGATGACGAGGGGGACGTTAGAGAAAATTTGTGTTGCAGGTGATTTCAATGTAAATTTCCTGGAAAGTAATAAGTATTCAAATGAAGTCTTGAATTTGTTCGAGTCGTACGGATTATTCCCGGCTTTCAATGAGCCTAGCAGAGTTAGTCGAAAATCGAAAACTTGTGTTGACAATATATTTATTACGAACATATACAAGGACACTTACAAAAGTAAAACATACGACCCACACTTGTCGGATCATTCAGTACAGGAAATTAAATTGCTTAATGAGACATCTGTAACAAAAAGGAAATATATAACTAGGCATATGATAACGAGGAGAAATATAATTAAATTTGAGGAGAAACTAAGTGATATTGACTGGGATTCACTCAAATCCGAAAGAGCTGAAGAGACTTTTGATAGATTTCATGCAGTATTTAAAGGCTGCTTCGATAGCTGTTTTCCTTTGAAGACGGTAAATGTAAACAGGAATAAAAATTATGTTCACAGAAATGCTTCAAATGTGGCTTTGAAGAAGGCAGTTGATGCGGCTCTGACAATCCACAGTATTCGTCAGAGTGATGACTCCAAGAAACTCGTAGAAATGTTGAAACGATCTCTAAGAGAAAGTCACACTGCAGAAAAGAAGAAAGTGAACAGAGAGTATATAAGTTCATCAGAGGATAAAACAAAGGCCATATGGAGAGTAATAGGGGAAGAAACTGCTAGGTCGAGAGAGAAGAGGAAAGAAGAAGGTAAATTGACCGCAGATGAACTCAATTGTTTCTTTTCTAATATAGGAGTGACAATTTCAAATCAGTGCTCACCTTCTGCCATAGAAGCAATAAAATTGATGAGAAAGACTGCTTCGAGGGTACCCAGATCCTCAGGTTCAATGTTCAACTATCCGGTTACAATCGATGAGCTGAATCAGATTATTAAAAGGTTAAAAAATAAAAAAACTGCGGATATCTACGGAATGAATGTGGTATTGATGAAAAGGATTTACCCAAAAATCTCTAAGTTTATGTGTGATATCTTTAATCAGTGTCTCGAGCAGGGAGTTTTTCCTGAACCACTAAAATTTGCAAGAATAATTCCCGTTCATAAAAGTGGAAATGAAGACGAATGCACTAATTATAGGCCAATATCTATTCTGCCTACTTTTTCGAAAATATTAGAGGAAATATTGAAGGGAAGATTGTTGGGTTTTCTCGACAGGACACTGGTTCTCGATCAATGCCAGCATGGATTTAGATCAGGTAGATCAACTATGACAGCGCTGATTGCGTTGATGGATAATGTTATTGAGGCAGTTGATAGAGGTAGATTAGTTGAGGTTTTGGCCTGCGACCTATCCAAGGCATTTGATAGTGTGGTAGGAGAAATACTACTGCAGAAGTTGGAAATTTATGGAGTTAGAGGAAATGCGTTGGCTATTTTCAAATCATACCTGGAGAATAGAACACAGGTGGTCTCGTGGAATGATGCAGTATCACGGGTGGGGGTTCTTAGATATGGAGTGCCCCAGGGATCAATTTTAGGTCCCTTATTGTTTTTGTTATACGTAAATGACTTACCACTGAATGTACCGTGCTCCCTTACCTCGATGTTTGCAGATGACACCACCTTTGTAAATGATTCGTCCAGGAGAGCAGAACTGGAAATTGGAGGTGCCAGGACCTTGGCTTGTGCTGAAAAATGGTTTAGCGTGAATGGATTGAAACTCAATGTGGATAAGTCCCACCGTATGATAGTAGCCGGCAATGAGGCTCCGCAGTGTATCAGATTGTTAGGTGTGACTGTGGACAATCGACTTACCTGGAACACTCACACAACATCACTATTGAAGAGGCTTTCGACTGCAATTTTCACCATACGTAGGATGAGGGAGGTTGCAGGCACGGACATATCTAGGTTGACCTATTACGCCAACTTCCACCAGACTGCTACATACGGCATAATATTATGGGGTCATAGTTCCGGACTGATTGATGTACTCCTGAAGCAAAAGGAAGCTGTCAGAGCCATTCTTGGAGTCCCAAGAATCATTTCATGCAGAGAGTTGTTTCGATCATTGGGTATACTCACCGTAACATCTGTGTATATACTTAACTGCATAATGTATGTCCATGATAATAGAGCTAAATTCAGGAAAAATGATGACAATCATCACTATGGTACACGGAACAAAAATGAACTTAGCATTGAGTATCATCGCCTCAAAAAAACACAGACTGGCACTAATCATTTTGGAGTTAAATTTTATAATAGACTTCCATCACAAATGCGGATGCTTCCACGAAATAGGTTGCTGAAGAAGATTAAGGAAACGTTAATTAAAAACACTGTTTATAAGTTCGAAGAATTCTGGAACATTAAGTTCGATGAATAACCGTGCTTACATTTTTACATTTACATGTTTGGACCTTTTGTATGTGTCTTCAAATGTTTCTCGTCTTTTATATTTATATTTTATACTGTTCTATTTTTGAACTTATTGTATTTTGACCTGCCATGTAATATATTTTGATGGTGAATAAATGATGATGATGATGATGACTCGTACAAGGAAACACAAATGGCACTATAGCAAAATCCGTACAGTGGAAGACTCGAAATCAGTGAATTTACAGGGCAAAACGGACGGAATGAAACAGGATCCGATCTCAAAACGTTATACGGGGTTTACGGACGTTTTCGCCAGCTAGAACCTAAGACGCACACTTAACGGTCAGACATTGGACTTCAGCCAGGTTAGGGGATGAAAAATGACGACACAGAATTACGACGGCTCACCCTTAGGCGCGTTCGGCACTCCCCGGGTATCCACACCAGCAGAGTGCTTCCCTAACCGTAGGGGTGAACACGGGAACGAGAGGGAAAATTCTAGGAAGGGTAGCCACCCTAAAGTGTCCTCTGTACCCCCCGGGTATCCACACCAGCAGGGTACGTTATTGACAGTAGGGGTGGAACTATTATGGTATAGGAGGGGTATAGACGGAGACTGAAGTTCCAATGATATATTAGGCTTGTTCGTAGAGTGGTTCACAACGGTTGTGAACTGTAAAGAGCAAGCGTAATTGGATTTTCGCTACCCTAAAATGGAATTGCGCTTGCTCTGTACAGTTCACAACCGTTGCAAACCACTCTACGAACAAACCTATAAAAAAAAACGGAGTGTCGTCTTACCTCTGGTCCTAATTAACTCACAGTAGTTTCGTTGATTTTTAAACCGTTTCTATACCATAGTCATCTAATTTTTTCATTAGGATTTTCAGTTGTTCTTCGTCTGCAGCAATGATCAGTGTCGTCAGCAAACCTTAGGTTACTTATTTTTCTTCCCCCAATCGATATTCCATCCCTCCAGCCAGAAGGGGCGAGTTGTACCTTCTGTCAAAGAGAAAGCCTCACCTTTGAAAGCACCCCGTATGTACAAGTCAAAGACTCATCCTGAACGTTGAGAAGAGTTTTTTAACCGTCGTCCGTCGTCCTTGAAATTTCTTTCGCATCACATAAATCCATTCCGTAAAAAATCTGAGTGCAACCCTTTCAGTTCTCTCACGAACGGTCGGCACCTTGACGTCGGTGTGAGGGCTTAAGTAGCCGCGATGATGCTTGGAGCGACGTCGACGGAACACCGTTCCGGCGGGGTCTCCCACGTCGATAAGGTCCAAGTTGAGCGGCGAAAACCAAGACCGACCCACCCCCCCAAAGCCTCGGTGTAAGAAATCGTGCCCACGGCTGAATGGCACCGGGCAGTAGCGTGTCATGAACGATTCCCCGGGGAAACCGGGTCGCATCCCCCTGTATACAGACCTTCCCTCGGTATCGGAGCTCTGCCGAGGGCGACCTTGATTTCTTCGCCACTCGTGGGAACAATATGGATAAATCAACGAAAAATAATACAGTACAATGTGACACCGAGGGCTCCACCACTGGTGGGGCTCAAGGTTATAAGTCGGAGGCTTCATCGAGTTCGACCCTGAAGGTAGCCCTCGTTCACGAGGACTGGCCGGATAGGGCGCTCTCGAAGGAGGAATTCGACGCCGTGGAGCTGGCGGTGGCGGCCGCGATGGACCAGATCCGGACCGGCCAGCCTTACCCGACGTTCCGCGGCGTTTCGCTCGACCGCCAGGGGGCGATGGTAGTCTCCTGCGTAGGGACCTTCAGCAGGAACTGGCTGGAAGGTTGTCTGTCGAAGCTGGATCTACCGGAGGGACTCCGTCTCAAGATTATCGAGATGGGGGACCTGAAGAGGCTGAGGAGGGTAAGGCTGTCGGTGAGGGGCCCCCAGAGGTCCGTGCCGACCGGGCTGATTCTCAGGCGGGTAAAGATGTCTACTCCGGGCCTCAAGACTAGGGGATGGAGGGTCTATGGTAGGAGCGACGAGCCCGACGAGGCTCGGATCGTTCTTGGGATAGACAGGAAGTCTCTCGAGGTTTTGAAGGCCTGTGAGTTCCAAGTTGGGATCGGGATGCGAATGGGTACTTTCGAGCTCATCCAAGACTCAACAGGGGGCTCCAATGGTGGGGCCTAGTGTTGAGGAGACGGACCTCTACGTTTTGGAGGAGTGTGAGATGGAGGTGGACTCTGCCAGGGCTCCCGCCTTACCCTTGGTCCTTCTGGAATCCAAAGAGTTAGGTGGGGGACCAGCGAAGAGTTCCGCATCTTCCAACATATCAACAGATCCTCAAGGATCTGTTGGTGTGACGTGGCAGTCAGCTGCCTGAGGGAAATAACCGAACCTCGTGGTTGCTGACACGTGCGTCACTCAAATAAAATTGCAACACTGCATAGCGGCAACCGACATCCCTCGGTTGCAGCTGTCAAAGTTGCGGACATATTTAACATTGACTCAAGAGCCCTCTGTCAAGGGTTGGCTGCTTCCACTGATGTTGGGGCTCAGCTATTAACAAGTTGGGACTTGCAGCATCTCTGGCTCGGCTAGACGATTCGACTATCATCAGGGGCATATCAAGAAGGGAACGCCTGCAGGGTGTTGTTTCAACACATCTCCTGTGGTCTCTACTTGTTGGGCTCCTGGTCGAATTGGCAGAAGCTGGGTTCATTGTTGCGGCATATGCCGATGACCTTGTCTTACTTATCTGAGGTAGTTCAACCAGTGTCATTTTCTCTACGCGTGACGCTTGGAAAACGAACTGTCTCTAAAACAGGTAGTTCCGTAAGTTGCAACATTACAAGCTTCCTAGATTATTTGACGTTTGGCTCACTGTATTCGAGCTACTTCAATATTGGACAGCGAGCAACTGTTGAACAAACACATCAACACCCAATCGAATAAGACCAATGTCATCTTTTGGTCTTCTCGGAGAGTACTTGGTGATGGATGGGGCTTCAAACCTCACAATATGCACTGGTTGTATAGTGAGGTGGTGAGGCCTATCCTAACCTAGCCACAACTGTGGTGTGGCGAACTTTCTTGGAGAAAAACTTCAACAACTCCATTATGCTAGAGGATAGTGGAGTCTGACCCTTGCTAGGAAACCGCTGAGTCTGGTTGCTCTTTGTGCCACTGGCGCAGGAGCACCGATGGAACTGTTCACTCGACGTAAAAGTGAAGAGTTGAGGACAACAGACTAGAAGACACAAAGTCCGCTTTTCTGATGGTGAGAGGGACTAGTTTCTTTCGGCATTTTTGTCGACGTAGCTTAGGGTGTGAGTCACTCCAACTGCATGAGGATAAAAAATGGTCCTGAGGTTCACTCTGCTAGTAGCACTGCACATAGAAACGGAAGGTGGAGCAGCAAGTTTGACTGTCAAACTGAAGTGTCTTTCCAGTTGTTCATAACCTGGTTGAATACATATACATGACAAATGGCATGTAGGGTCATTAATCAACATAAATAACGAAAATTAGAAGTGAGTTGAACTTTCATATGAACCACTCGATTTTATGAATCGTGCAGTGGTTATTAACCGTTGTTTTTATTTTTTTTTTCAGATCTTCGAGTTTCACTTGTATCTAAGATGACATCCATCTATTTCATAAAAAAAGGTTAGTAATACATTTTGGATTACATTTTATTTTATTGGCTTCATTATGATGATACGATGACGAGACTGAGTCATGTGGATTCCAGTGTTCGTTACATAATACAAGTCTTTTGTTTTTTGTATGGTGCACTAGATTGAAACATGTCCTAAGATGATTTTGGCAGACTGATTCCAGTCAGTGACAGATAGAAATCCCTATAATTAAGGAAATTTCTAATACGAATTTTGTTCCCCAGATATACTTCTCAAGAGGACAAAACGGAGGGTATGTTTCAGTGTTGCCAACTGAAATTGGTTTCTTCAGGTGAGTCCAAGGTCGATATGTAATTATTTATTACAGAATATTCGCAAGAACTTTTGGACAACATATTTGAGGCTTGTTCTTAGAGTGGTTCACAACGGTTGTGAACTGTACAGAGCAAGCGTAAATGGATTTTCCCTACCCTAAAATGGAATTGCGCTTGATTCGTACAGTTCACAAACGTTGTGAACCACTCTACGAACAAACCTTTGAATTAGCTGTCTAAAAATAATTAAATAATCTAAATTTTTGTGATGATACTTATTTGTCCGTGTTTCAACTGATAATATGATTGAATACATTCTTCTGAAGATTTTTGCATCTTGATAACATTATGAAGAACTTGATAAAACATTTCAATCATTATTCGTTTTCAGATGCACGAAGTTTAAATGTCAAATTGAAGTGTCATTTCAATTCTTCATATCCTAGTTGTATGAATGACAAATGAAAGGCATCACATCCCCCAAAAGGTGAGATATTATTTTCGAATAGTATTTTACAGTTTTTTTTAACTTTATTCCCTTCATTATGATGATACGATGACGAGACTGAGTCATGTGGATTCCAGTGTACGTTACATAATACAAGTCTTTTGTTTTTTGTATGGTGCACTAGATTGAAACATGTCCTTAGATGATTTTGGCAGACTGATTCCAGTCAGTTACAGATAAAAATCCCTATAATTAAGGAAAATTCTAATACGAATTTTGTTCCCCAGATATACTTATCAAGAGAACAGAACGGTGGGTTTTCTTCAGTATTGCCAACTGTAGTTGATTTCTTCAGGTGAGTCCAAGATCGACTTGTAATTATTTATTACAGAATATTCGCAAGAACCTTTGGACAACATATTTGAGGTTTGTTCGTAGAGGGATTCACAACAGTTGTGAACTGTACAGGGTGGGCAAAATTGGTGATACCTGAACTACAACTTTTTAACCCAACGAGATAGAGAAAAAAGAATGTACCATTCATGTCGTCTGTTTTCGGGAAACTAATAATGCCATTAACTGCATTACTCTATCTTCTTTTGTTTTTGAGTTATAGGCCAAAATTTAAATTTGGGCGATTTTAACTTTGGTCATTATCTCCGTTTCTGTTTTTGCTAGGATGTTGAAATGAAAACACAATACAGACGCTTTTTTCATAGCAATCCAGTAGCGTACTTTGATTTTTTTCTACAGGCTTATTTGCTGAGCTATAACATAAAGTTGTAGTTTTTCTTATGAAAACAAAAGTTTAAAATTACTTGGAAAGAATCGCCATTTTTTTCACCGTTTCAGAAATATATCATACATCGCCCTCAGTCTTTCTAAGTCATTTCAAACTACTGTATTCATAAGAAAAAATACATCTTTATGTTATAGCTCAGCAAATAAACCTGTTGGAAAAAATCATAGTACGCCATCGGATTGCTATCAAAAAAGTGTCTGTACAATGTTTTCATTTCAACATCCTAGCTTAAACAGAAATGGATGTAATGACCAAAGTTGAAATTTTAATTTTGACGTATAACTCGAAAACAAAAGAAGATAGAGTAACACAGTTGATGGCATTATTAGTTTCTCGAAAAATTACGACCGTAATGTGCCATGCATTTTCCTCTATCTCGTTGGGTTGAAAAAGTTGTATTCAGGTATCACCAATTTTGTCCACCCTGTACAGAGCAAGCGTAAATGGATTTTCGCTACCCTAAAATGGAATTGCGCTTGCTTCGTACAGTTCACAACCGTTGCAAACCACTGTACGAACAAACCTTTGAAGTAGCTGTCTAGAAATAGTTGAATTTTTGTGATGATACTTATTTGTCCGTGTTTCAACTGATAACATGATTGAATACATCTTTCTGAATATATTTACTTCTTCATCTTGATAATAATATGAGAAACTTGATAAAACATTTCAAGCATTATTCATTTTCAGATTCACAAAGTGTGAATGTCAAACTGAAGTGTCAATTCAATGTTCATAATCTGGTTGTATGAATGAAAAGAAAGGCATCACATCCCCACAAAAAGTGAGTTATTATTTTCGAATATTTTACGGTTTTTTTTAACTTTATTCCCTTCATTATGATGATACGATGACGAGACTGAGTCATGTGGATTCCAGTGTACGTTACATAATACAAGTCTTTTGTTTTTTGTATGGTGCACTAGATTGAAACGTGTCCCAAGATGATTTTTGGCAGACTGACTACACTCAGTTACAAATAAAATACGCTAGAAGCAAGAAAAACTCTAATAATTATTTTGTTCTACAGATTAATTTACCCAGAGAATGAAGGAAGGAATTTGTTCCAGTGTTGCCAACTGAAATCAGTATCTCCAGGTGAGTCCAAAATCGATGTAATTGATTACTTCGGAATATTCACGATAACTTTTGTCTTATTTGAGTTAGCTGTTTATAAATATTTAAATCCTTTGAAATTTTGTGATGATACTTATTTGTCCGTGTTTCAACTGATAACATGATTGAATACATTCTTCTGAAGATTTTTACATCTTGATAACATCATGAAGAACTTGATAAAAACATTTCAATCATTTTTCATTTTCAGATGCACGAAGTTTGACTGTCAAATTGAAGTGTCATTTCAGTTGTTCATAACCTAGTGTATAAATGACAAATGACAGTCATGCAAGGGCTCCAATCGGCATTATTATGGAAAACAAGGGATAAGGTGTATCTTCATTTCAATTGAATTGATTTTCCATCAATCTAGATCTAGATCTTCAAACTTCACCTAAATCACATCCCAAAAATGGTGAGTTATTAGTTTCGAGTAATATTTTACATTTCTTTTTTATTTTATTCACTTCATTATGATGATACGATGACGAGACTGAGTCATGTGGATTCCAGTGTACCTTACATGAAACGAGTCTTTTGTTTTTTGTTTAGTGCACTAGATTGAAACATGTCCTAAGATGATTTTGGCAGACTGATTACTCTGAAAAAATTACAGAAAAAATTGCTTAATAATTAAGAAAAATACTAATACGAAATTTTTCTCCAGGTATACTTACTACGATAACACAACAGAAGGTTTGTTTCAGAATTACCAACTGAAATTGATTTCTTTAGGTGAGTCAAAGATCTAAACTTAATTACCACTGAATATTGTCGATAACTTTTGTCCTATTTGAATTAGCTGTTTAGAAATAGTCAAATCCTTTAAATTTTTGTGATGATACTTAATTGTCCGTGTTTCAACTGATAACATGATTGAATACATTCTTCTGAAGATTTTTACTTTATCCCAATAATATCATGAGGAACCTGATAAAAGATTTGACGCATTATTCATTTGCAGATGCATGAAGTTTAACTGTCAAAATGAAGTGTTAACTCAGTTGTATGAATGGAGGATGGAAGGTATGCAAGGACTCAAATCAATTCTTCCATCAATTTGATAATCACATCCCTCCGAAAAGTGAGTAATCTATTCTGAATAACCTTAGCAATTCTGTTAATTTTATTCCCTTTATCATGATGACACGATGACGAGACTGAGTCATGTGGATTCCAGTGTACATTACATAATACAAGTCTTTTGTTTTTTGTATAGTTCGCTTGATTGAAACATGTCCCAAGATGATTTTGGCAGACTGATTAAAAACATGCTCAATGTAGAATGTATTGTATAGGAGGTGCAGATTACGAATGTTTACTTTGTTTTCAGTTACCCAAGCAGATGGAACCTACAACCGACCGCTGTTAACTAAGTCTAGTCTGGGAGATAATTTATTGCAAAGTGGAGAACAAGTATAGTGAAAAACATAGATTTAAAATTACTGAATATATATTTTTTACTGTTTAAATTGTCTAGAACATTTTTTTATGTGTCATACAGTGTTATTTATGTTGAAAGACTGTATGCCTTCTGAATAAATTTTAATCCTAGATCACATCGTTTTTCTTTATAATTCCTTCAGTGTATTTTAGCTGCTCTAATCAGTAGTGGAATTTACAGAACAGCTCTCGAATATTGATGTTAATGAATCGGATTGAATATCGAGGCTGATTTTACATTTGTACTTCAAATTACTATTACATGGTGTCCACTTTTGAAAGTAATAGTTGATAGTTGTCAGTTTTCAATGCGGAATGATCTTAAAAATGGATTCTTGTTTTCTGTTGTGATCGCATCACTTAAAAACGGCTGAACCGATTTCATTCATTATTTCTTTGAAACCTTCCTCATACTTCGAAAGAAAACATTTGGAAAAGTTGACTGGATTGTGAGAAAATCAAGAAAACTCGAAAACAAAAGAGGAATGCAGTTGATGGCATTATTAGTTGCTCGAAAAAAGACAATATGAATGACACATTCATTTTCCTCTATCTCGTTGGGTTTAAAAGTTGTAGTTCAGGTATCACCAATTTTGCAATTGTTCTTTGCACCGTTCTATTTATTAACTTTGAATATTGGTGAGACGGTAAGTTGTAAGTTACATTTACGTTAAAAAGATAATCAGTCTATGTTCTCTTCAAATGAAATATATATACAGGGTTGCCATTTGAAAACGAAACAGACGAGATTTCAGACGAAATAAATTTTTTCGATAGAAATGCTCGGACAGGTCGATTTCTGTTTCGAGAGGGACAACTTAAGATGTAGGTTACGGACGCATAGCGCTTCAACCCTTGCTACTACAACCCTCACCCCCAATTTTTGAATAGGGAAGATGGGGTGAGTGATACCTCATTTGAAAGGTATTTTATTTATTTACTGATTTCAGCACAGTAATTGTTTTTTCATTTTATGCATTAGTTCTCGAAATATTCTTAACTAAGTATTTGAAAATGAAGTGGTGTTTTCATGGCACTTGTAGTGTTTTTTTTTGTGAAAAATCGACATTTTGAGCTTCAAAACATACTTCCTATTAACATGTTTATCTAAATGTCGTTGATTGAAGAATTCTGCGGTTCTATTCGCACATTGATTGTTTGCCAAAAAAAGTGAAATTATTTCCACCCGCTCTGCAATTCACTCCTTGCTATACTATCTGTTGTAAAATACAGGGTGGCCATTTGAAAACGAAACAGACGAGATTACAGACGAAATAAATTTTTTCGATAGAAATGCTCGGACAGGTCGATTTCTGTTTCGAGGGGGACAACTTAAGATGTAGGTTACGGACGCATAGCGCTTCAACCCAAAGATTATAGAGTTAGGAAGATAGGAAACCGCCTCATATCGCTAGTACTAAAAAGCGTATACGTTTTGGCCTGTGTTGCACACAATTGACAATCAGGTGGCGCTGGAATCGTGCTCTCAAACTGTTGAATGACAGTTTTCTATTTCATAATTGAAGGGCGCGAAATTCGAATTCTGTTCCTCGATAAAAGGGCGCGAAATTCGAATTCTATTCCTTTTATTGAATTCGAGTAGACTTGGTCGAAACCAGAAAAAACATCCTGAGCGACAAAACAAAAATAGGCCTTTGTTTTGTGATCAAGATGTTTTTTTCATCTAAACATTGTTGTGAATCAATTAATATTAATGAAATACTGTGTTAGATTTGCTATACTTTTTATTTGAAATATATAGAAAAATTTGACAAAATTGAAGATTGTACATGGTGTATTCAAAGGTCAGGCTTTTTTTTAACGGAAGGTACAATTGGTGAAAATCATTTACCTTTGAAAACATCTTGTACACAAATAATTGAGCTCTGAATATAGGACACAACAGAACATGGTGAAATGTTATAAATCAAAGGTGTAATTTCTACACAATACATTTTTTTTCCAATTAATAGAATCAGTTGAATTTGTAAAATTTTTATCAGAAATTAATATGAACAAATATTCGATACAACATATCTCAAGAATTCTTTTACATATTAGTTACAGAATTTTCAGAACCACAATTAAAAACAAATTTACATAGGTGTAACCTGTATATCGGTAAAGATATGTAAGAATAACAAGTCAACTCCAAAATGCAAATAACTTCACTAATAACATGAATTACATATCAACCTAATAATACATATATCCAGCTATAAATGATAAAATTCAGTGATAAATTGAAATACGTGTATCTATTCTAATGTATAAAATTGTAGTGTAAGAGCCTAGGAGTACAAGTG
The DNA here is from genome assembly GCF_907165205.1 of Coccinella septempunctata. Taxonomy (NCBI): domain Eukaryota; kingdom Metazoa; phylum Arthropoda; class Insecta; order Coleoptera; family Coccinellidae; genus Coccinella; species Coccinella septempunctata. The sequence continues at coordinate 1,243,005 of NC_058190.1, read as the reverse complement.
CATTTTATTTGGTTTTGAGAAAATCAGATTTAAACTTAAAAATTATTCCCAAATTCGACCTGTTGGTTTCTCTAGTACTTTGTATTGCTCTGTTTTTTTCACTTGAAGTTTTGGACTTACTCTTTTATACCATCCTCAGCTTGTCTCACCACTTACTCATAGACAACGTGGTGATCGCCAAAGTGCAACTCTTCAGATAGACTAATTTCATCGTACATCAGAGAACAAATTTCTTTTTTCTGCTCAGTATTTAGGAGATACAACCTCAAAGAATTTATAATGACTCTACGTATTCCAGGAGAAACTTTTTTACTGCAGTTCACCAAGTTAATGTCTGGACATACTGAAAATCCTATTCACTTCAGAGTACTGAAAATAAAAATCAATCAATATCAGAGTCACATTGTACGAGTTTCAATACTTACGTTCAGATATTTATGGTAAATTCAAAAAACTTATATTCGGAGAATCTTTCGTACTACATTTTCCACAGTTCCTCACCATACAATAGTTTCCATAAGACATTTTGAGCAAAGATATTTTTCTTTGATTTTGAAGTTTTCACTAAGTAAATACACAAAAAACTCTAATAATAAACGACTAAAATGAACTAAATAAACGACGAGCGGAAAGAGAACCAAAACAAAACGGCCATGTTTCTTCAAATCTTACAAAAGTCAAATTCTGTTTCTCCAAATGGCCGTCGAATAAATATTTTAACCATTCTTGACATCTTAGTACAACAATTGAACCACCAGGTGGCGCTACAGCAAGTGTATACGCTTGGTTTCCTATCTTCCTAACTCTATAATCTTTGCTTCAACCCTTGCTACTACAACCCTCACCCCCAATTTTTGAATTAGGAAGATGGGGTGAGTGATACCTCATTTGAAAGGTTTTTTTATACTGATTTCAGCACAGTAATTGTTTTTTCATTTTATGCAGTAGTTCTCGAAATATTCTTAACTAAGTATTTGAACACGAAGTGGTGTTTTCATGGCACTTGTAGTGTTTTTTTGTGAAAAATCGACATTTTGAGCTTCAAAACATATTTCCTATTAACATGTTTATCTAAATGTCGTTGATTGAAGAATTCTGCGGTTCTATTCGCACATTGATTGTTTGCAAAAAAAAGTGAAATTATTTCCACCCGCTCTGCAATTGAATAAACCATGTCGAACAATGAATTAGAACACATACAAGTCTCGATTCAAAACTAAGAATAATTCACATGTCAAAGAACCAGTAAGCCAACTTAATGATCTGTTCGTAATAAATAAAAAATTATCGATTCTCATTTTTTCGGAAAAGATATGAATTCAATAATCAACAAAATGAAAACATTATTGAAGCCAACTGAGGAAACACTTCATAATTAAGTCGGAAATCGTTTCACGAATTGGGACTGGAATATTTGTGTGGCATCATTAATGATTTGATTTTCATAACTGGTAATCTGATTAGAGATATGTACGTATTTGGACTTTTTGGAGATTTCTATCGATCAAGTGTTACCGCATATTATTGGAAATACTGCAAATTATATCGAAGATAATTTAAAAAAAACACTTTTTTTCTTACCCATTTTTTCCGAATCGGCTCGGTTCAAAAGATACAGGCTGTAGAAAAACCACAAAAAAAAATTTGTTCTATCTCACAAACGGGGTTTTATCGAATGAAATGAATTTCGGAATATAGTATTTCATTTATTTGATGAATCTTTTTCGAACACAAGATATCACCCACGTGTTCCATTTTCCCATTATGACAATTACCTACCATAAATTTACCAAAAATTCAAAGAACCCATGCAACACTTGAAACTAAATGGACCCTATCCAATGAATATTTTAACGTGTTGTAAAATGAAAGTATTCTTCATATTTTCTCGTATAATGCGCGTTTTTCGAGTAATTTGATGTTCAAAAATTGAAAAGTGTCTGTAGAATTTGAAAAATTTGGTACTTTGGCTGAATACAACTCTGTTTGAAAGATCCACAGATGTGTAATGTCACAGATTTCGAAATTATTCCGAAGGTAATTTTCAGGGGTGGCACAGGTCATCATGAAAATTCTAAATGGCTATATTTATCTTTCTATTAGGGCCGAATCGGAAAAAATGGTAAAGGAAAAAAGGGTTTCTTTTGACCTCAAGAATCATCTACTGTTGAAACAGTCAACAAGTCAAAGACTCACCCTGTATGTATAAATATGTATTCAATGAATTTTTCATAATAAAAAGTTCAAAATGAAAACTTTTTTCACTTTTCATGCTATTATATCTCCCATATTTTACTCCCAAATACTAAACTTTCCCCCAGGGAAGTTCTGCTTCACCTTTGTATTCACTTCAAAAAATACTGCAAATTTTGAACATTACTCCTTCCATCGAATTGAATTCTACTTTGAGGAATGTTTACTTCTTTATCTTGATAGTTTTTTTATAGGTGACTGTTGTGATTTATCACATTGTGTTCAAAATAAAGAGTCCGTTAAAATATACCTTGTGTATACTATCATGGTCATCCCTTTATGCCGAACGTAATTTTTTAAATGAAATTTGAATCCATATCTTTCTGTCCAAAGGATATGATCCAGTATTGAAAAATCAGTATATTCATATCAGAAGCTACAAACCACATCCAAATCTGAAAATTGCAGATAACTGCCGTGTAAATTTTCCCGATAACCGATTTCCTCCTCGTCGTTACGAATTTTATGTGTAGTTGTGCCAGTTTGAATCTGAATATGTGGTTTCTTCTTGATTTTTTGTGAAATTTTCAGTATAACTTTACAACGAAATGTTTTCGATGAAGACTGTTGTGTTGATTCTTCTCATAGTGTTTTGTTCTGACGTGATAAATTGTGCGAAAATACTGGGGATATTCATGGGTTTAGGCAGAAATCATTATATTTTAGGGAAGTCTTTCATGACTAATTTAGTGCAAGCTGGTCATGACTGCGTGCTCATAAGCAGATATAGTGATGAAACAAACAATGGTGTACATTTCAAGGAAGTGATTGTTCGTAATGATGAAAGCACTGGTAAGATCATATCCCACTTACATTAGTCTAGAAACGAGTGTAAAATACACCAAGTGACAGAGAAAACAGATGAGTGTAGTATATTTCTCTAAGCCAGGGTAAGGAACGATCGATTTTCCGACCATATACATCAAATTGTTTGTAAAGTACTAAAGCTCTGAGACTTTTTCAACAGAAGGTAGAATTGGTCAAAATTTAGCGTTTCTTCAAAAATAGCCCATACAAAATTTTTGAAAATTTAAAAATCATTCGGTACTGAATACGATATGCACTTCATCATTCGCTATCTGAATTACCGCAAAATAACGTGAAACAATCCATCTCGAGATGACTGAATGAACCATATGGTTTCATTTGATATCTACCCATTCGTGGAAATTTAATGGAATTTTTCTCATCATTTACCAACTGAGAGAACAAAAACTTAACGAAAAAGAAAATTGGTCCAAAAACTCACCTATAAAATAAATCTAAATTATCCACAAATTTTTTCACAATTGTCATCACAATCTTGTTCTTGTTCCAACTCTTCAACAATCTTACTCGACGTATAAAAACGGTTTATTTGTCGACTCGTAAAAGGAAACACAAAAGGCACAATTACAAAATCTGTTGAGTGAAAAGCTTAGGTTGAACTTCACACACTTGTCAAGGTTTCTCTGGGAATCAGACACAAATATTAATATACACTTAACGGACAAGTGCCGGAACTCAGCAGGGTCAGGGGTTGAAATAAGACGGCACAAACCTACGACGGCTCACCCCTAGGTGCGTTCTGCACCCCCCGGGTATCCACACCAGCAGTACGTATCGTACTAACAGTAGGGGTGTACACTGGAAAGTAAGGGAAAATTAAGGAAGCGTAGCCACCCCAAAGTGCGTTCTGTACCCCCAGGTATCCACGCCGGCAGGGTATCGTACTAATAGTAGGGGTGGAACTCAAAATGTGGCATAGGACGGATTAAAATGGAGGCTGAAGTTCCAAGATAATGAAACTGAGTGTTGTCTTACCTCTGGATTCTGGAAAAAATTAACATGATATAAATATATGAAACGGAAACAAATAATAAATAATTCTAAAATGAGGGTGTAGTTTTACATAAAAAACGCAACCTCATTACAATACTTTTTGGACATAAACTGCCCAAAATACTTTTTTATAGGGGACTGGGTTATTGCCAACAACGAGGTGGAGAACATTTTGAGCATGTATTAAAATCAATCAAATCATGTCATTCGAGTATTTATTTTCTTGAACTCAATAAATAATTATCGAAATTTTATCCGGTATTATTCCTGATAGAACATATATGATACAGTTCGTTGAAATCAGTTTATCACGGAGTTTCAAAGAAATATATACATACAGGGTGTGCCATTTAAAAAAAGAGGATGGACTTGTGCGAATCACACAATTTATTCTTAAGATGTGCACCATTGAATTTTTTAACATTAGGACAAGAAGAATTCCAATAAATGGTTTTCACACTGTATAGTCTGACTAAGTTCTTCATAGTCATTTATACCTTAGAACCAATATTGAAACAATCCATTAACTTATTTCCAAGGCAGCACTGCAAGAAATAAGTAATGTAACTTTAGTAGACATTTAAAATTAATCGTGAGTTATAAAATAATTGATCCTTGATACTTACAGCAAGGGATAAACATGCCCTGCCATTACGTTTATTCTCGAAATAATTCAATGAAGAAGCTATCATAAATTTCGAGTCTTGCTAGGGAAGCAGAAAGGAACTTTTCAACATGAAAATTGGATAGTTTCGAAAATAGCTGATGCATTGTGAAAAAGTAATGAAATTTCAGTACCCATAACGAGAATTGATCGAAAACAGCTGGAACTCAAGTTTATGGAGTTATGCCAATTCTTTGACCAAAACAAAAAGATTGAAATAAATCGCTAGAACACCGGCAACGCAGCATAGTGTTAACAACACAAAATCTAAGAAATTGCTCGATTTTGTGCGACTTTAAAGTTACTGATTTCCGTTCGTGAAGTCATTTCATACTTATTCTGTATACACTTTACTAATTATTTGCACAAATACACCACTGGATTTATTCTTTATCTTTTTTTTAAAACTTTTCAGATTTATTTGCTTTCAGATTAATACTAGACATTTTCTTTCCAGATGCTCTCTTCAAAGCCACAGAAGAAACGAATCACAATCCGTTCTTCGCCATACACAGAATCCACGAATATTCCAAAGGCATCATACCAAGGGTCTTCGAGGAACGGGGGGTCAAACAGCTGCTGAACCACAACTTCGACGTGGTCGTCATCGAAGAAGTCTTCGCGGACGCCCTAAAAGTGCTCGCTTGGCATTTCAAAGCGCACCTCGTCATTTTCCACCCACACAGGGCTAATTTTTGGGTCAACGATTACTTGGGAAATCCTTGTCTTCCAACTTTCGTCACTGAATACCCTGCGACGTTCTCAATATCTAAAAACTTTTTGGAGAGATCGTTGAATCTTGCTCTGTACCTTTACGAAAAGTTATACAAGGAGTTTGTCGTTCTGAAGGAACATAGAAACGTGACTAGTGCACACTTTCCCGAAGCTCCGGATTTGTCGGATATAATCTATAACACAACCCTGGCGTTTTTGAATTCCGACGTTGCCGTTTATCAATTCGTACCGACGTTACCGAACATGGTAGATATTGGAGGTTTTCACATTGATGTTCCAGGAAGGCTGCCCGTTGAAGTTCAAGCATTCTTCGATGGTTCTAAAAAAGGGGTGGTTTATATCGATTTGGATTTCCTGACAAGTAGCTATCTGTCCGAAGAAACACGTGACTGGATGGTCGAGGTACTTTCCGAATTTGAATATGATTTTTTGTGGGTATGGGATGAGCAGGCGATTCCGAACCAACCGGCAAATCTAAGATTTCAAGATCCGCTGAAACTAGGAAATGTTTTAGGTGAATGATAGTTCATCCATAATTATACATAGTGTCCCAATAAAGACAGCCAGCCCCTCATACCCTCATTCATCATCATCATTGCTGTATCCCGTTATCTACGAAAAAACAAAACTATCGGTGCGATCAAACTTATAATTACTTAGGGCTAATTGGGACTGGTTGCCCTACTGTGACAGAGACCCAACCGTGACCTACAGATCCTTCCACACTCTGGGCATGGATAGTCACCGACCAGATCTGGCCGCCGCTGTATCCTTCTCGAGTCTCCATTATAACTGTGGACCAAAGACATCCACTGCGATCTGTCTAACGCTAGTTAATTCCAGTTATGATTTTAGGGATTAATGCAGTTTATCCTTGAACCGCTTATACTGGCCTCTTGATTTCCGAGCTCCCTCTGTGATTTGGGCGTACAGAGCTATTTTGGAAAGTCTTGTGTCTTGCATCCTCAGAATGTGGCCGCTCCATCTGAGTCGGGCCCTCGTTACTTGAGTCTCAATTGATGTACAACTCGCACGTTGCAAGACTTCTGCATTTGCAACTTTGTGGAACCATCTGATGTGTATTATTTGTCTTAGATGACGTTGTTGCGTTTGTTCAAGCTGTTTAATATGTCGCCTGTAGGGTGTCCAGCTTTCGTTTCCGTAAAGAAGCGATGGGAGGGCCACTGCTTTGTGAACAGCTGTCTTAGTCTTCAGATTGAGGTCGTGATTTTGAAACACTCTGTCCTTTATCTTCCAGAATGACCGTGATGCCGAATTGATACAGTTGTGTATTTCCATGTGTAGGTTAGCCCTAGTATTTATGAAGCTTCCCAAGTATTTTAACACTTCGACCTGTTACTAGAGTTCCATCCTACAGGATGATATCTGTTTGAAGGCTTTCTGGCAGACTTACCAGGATTATGGTTTTGTAAATATTGAATCTAAGACCTAAAGCTTCGTATATATATTTATAGGTGTCCAACATTATCTGTAGATCCTCTGAGATATTAGCGATAAGTGTGCAGTCTCCTGCAGAGATAAACTTTGCACGGGTTTTTACTCTGAGGCGCTTCAGATCTAACAGGCCTCCATCAAATCTGAATCTTATACCAACACCTCTTACATGCATACTCATGTCATCAATTATCGATACAGCTATGGCAAAAATATTGAACAGTAAGGACGCTAACACGCAGCCTTGTTTTATTCCAGAGTTGGTCAAGAAATGATGGGTTGTAGAGCCATTACTCTGTATTCTAGCGGTGTTGTTGGTATGGAGACTTTTACACACTGCTAAGAATTTTTCGGGTACTCCAAGGCTTCCCATGATTTTCCATAGCGCTCTCCGATTCACCGAGTCGAAGGCCTTACTTAAATCGATGAAGGCTGTTTAAATCCTTGATTGTTGTTCACTGTGTAAAAATTAGGTCTACCGTACCTCAGGTAATAGCTTTTCTAAGAGTGGAAACAGGCGATTAGCCATAATCTTCGAGACAATTTTACCGTCCACACTAAGCAACGATATGCCCCTGTAATTGTTGCAATTTGACGTATCGCCTTTGTTCTTATAGATGTTGATAACTAAAGCGTTTCTGAAGTCTTGTGGTAAATTACCTTGTTCCCAGATCTTGCGGAATAGTAGTAGGAGACTATTGACAATGTCTTCAACCAGGGCTTTGAATATCTCCGCTGGAAGGTCATCTGGACCAGGTGACTTATTATTTTCATATCTTTCATCGCACTTATGATTTCCGACATTGAGATTTCGTCATCAAGCGACGTCATCGGACTATACGCGGGGAGCAGGTTTAAAATGGATAAATCCGAGTCGTTATTTTGATTCAAGACCTGTGAGTAATGCTCCTTCCATCTTTCGAGAATTTTTTTCTATCATTATTTAGGATAGCTTCCTGAGCATCTCTTATAGGAAAGTTAGCTTTTCTGTTTGGACCATAAATAGTTTCAATAGTTTCTAAAAAACGCCTGTAGTCATGGTTATCGGCGTAAGCTTGAATTTCCCTTGCTTTTTCTCTCCACCAGCTATCCTTAATGTTCCTCATTTTTTGACGGACCTCGCGTTTTATATTTATAAGACTCCTTTTGGCAGCAACATCGTCAGGTTAATTGCTGTTTTCACTGCTTTGTGTTTTTCCTTCACTTTTGAAGGGTGCCATATGAGTTTCGTTGTCGGCCAACCAGTCTGGGGATTTTCGGGAGCATTCTGTGCCCAGTATTTCTTTCGCTGTATTTGTAAGGGATGACTTGAAACGGAGCCAATGACTCTCAATGTCGTCGTTATAATCCGGTGGTGTTAGACTATCTTTGGCGGAGGCTGTGAATCTTTCTGTTGTGGAAGGGTTTTGTAGTTTGGAGATTTGAAGGCGCTCTCTAAGTAACTTTGGCTTGCGTTGGTATTTTGGGAGCATTGAGATCTTCATTCTCGAGATTACCAGCCTATGATCAGTTCAGCATTCCTGATCTGCTCTGGGTTTAGTGACCAACGCTTCTTTGAAATCTTCTTCTCACGATTACATAGTCGAGAGTATGCCAATGCCCTGAGCGCGGATGGCGCCAGGTCTCCCTTGAATTGGGCCTCGTAATTAAATAAGTGTTCGTTATACATAGATTGTGTTCTGCACAAATAGCCAGCAGAGGTTCTCCATTCGAATTGATGCTGTCTGTGCCGTGTTTCCCTATTATTCCTGGCCACAGTTCTGCGTCTTGGCATCTGCCCACTCTGGCGTTGAAGTCTCCAAGGAGGATAATTCGTTCCTGTTTTGGGATTCTACTTATGTAGCAACGAGTGTTTCGTAGAAAGTATCCTTTAAGTTGTCAGAGGAGTTCAAAGAGGGTGTGTATACTGCAATGATGTTCACAAACGTGTTATTTGCTGCAGGAAAGCGTAGGCTCATTAAACGTTCTGAGATGCCAACTGGATTTTCGATTAGTTTGGCGGCCAGGTCGTTCCTTATGGCAAAGCTCACGCCATGTTGTCTGATTTCGCCTTCCGGCAAGCTTTCCAGAAAAAAAATATACGCTTGTTCTACCAAGCTACCTTCGTCCGAAAAGCGTGTTTCGCTTAAAGCAACTATTGGAATGGATGTTCATTGCAGTTCCTTATCGATTAGAGCGGTACGCCTCTCTGGTCGGTCAGCCTTGGGGTTGTCTAGCAAGGTTCTGACGTTCCATGCTGCAAAAGCTATGTGCTTTTCATTGGTGGTTGTACGATGATTAACTCGCTCAGGCACCCTCCCCCGGAGATCCGAATGGGAGGGTATTTTACCTCCAGATACAAATTTTGTCCTGTTCGACTGAACCATCTTTTTGTAGGAGCTGCGTTAGAAGGTTTTTAAAAGCTGCACTGGTAACGCTGTCAGTGCAACTTTGGTTGCGGTTTCGGCTAGATTATCTTGTGGCACAGGTATCCTGAGACCACAAGGTCTAAGACGTAACTCAAGCAACGCAGAGAGTCATTTCCTGCTCAAGCCAATGTTCAGGCTATGTAATTGTGGGAAACAGAGTTATACCGCTCATGTTCGGTCTCCTGGGCCTTGTTCGTAAGAACAGGATGCACCGCGAGTAGGCGAGGTTGGCATTTGAGGGGAGAGGCTATAAAACGCATCCTTCCCCCTTTTACCCCTTCCCCCAATCTACACCGTTTCGACCTACCCCTGTATGCTCACTCTGAATTTATTTCAGTATTGGTAAAATATGAGATTTTACCTTTCCTTCATTTCTAGTGCATCCGAATACGAAACTTTTCGTCCATCTTGGAAACACCAAAGATATAATAGAGAGCCTGTACTACGGCGTTCCACAACTATTGATTCCAGTTTTGGATGATCAACTGTACGATACCTCACAAGCGCAGTATCACGGATACGCGAGGACATTACCTTTTCAATCCTTGACTAAAAGCAATTTTCGTTCCTCCCTCCAGGAGCTTCTGAATAATGTCAGGTGAGTATGAATACACTGCTCAACAATTGATAGGAATCGCTTAACTTCCATCAATTCGTTCCAGGAAATCAGGTATATTCGCTTCAAAATGTTCATTTTGATCAGATACCAGAGTATCGCATATCCAAATAAGATGCATATTCTGAAGTACCATCTCTTTTAGTGACAAATCTCGAAATTTCATCGAGCTCGGTGAAACTGTTCGGTCTTGACAATTTTTTAACTGACCCCATCTTTTTGGGAATTTTTCGAAGGTAAACTTTGGACACGCGCGTATATGCCAGAAAAAATATCGCAAATAAAAATGTGATACATGTAGCCTACTACAATTACAAAATCGCTTTCAGAGGGCAACAGCTTGATGAAGAAGAAAAAGAATGATAAAAACAACTCAAAATAAACTACTGCACATGAGTTAAGGATATTGACTTAAAATGCAAAAAAATATAGTTAAAATAAGATTTTTGTGATGAAAATTGATATTAACATGATTTCAAGTTGCAAATTAATTTTAGCCTGTAGGTCTGCAGCGTATACAGAGTTGTTGAGAAAAATCGAGTAAAATAACGGAATTTTATTTCCAGAGAATTCAAGCATTTTAAGACTATCAATACAATGTATGGGCTCCAAGGGCACCAATAGCAGCTCGACATCTTTTTTGCATACTACACACCAGGTTGTTCCAATTGATATGTTGCCTTGTCCATTCCAGTCTTTGACGCTTATGGTCACGTGTTAATGGAACTCCTCTTAATGGACGTCTAGAACCTAGATTCACCTCTCTCAAACGTAGTCTGATGGTTTCGATGGAAACTTGGACCCCATCTGCATTTTGAAGAGTATTCTGTAGCATATTCTACACTTAGATGTAGGGTTTCTTCTCGCCGAAACGGTGATGAAACGATCCTGAGCAGGTGTTGTTTTTCGTCGCCCACCAAGCCTTGGTCTTTCCAATACGGAACCTGTCTCCCTGAACCTATTCCAAAGTCGAGATATCACAATTTGGCTGACTTGGAGCCGTTCCGCTATAACAACCTGAGTAAGGCCACCCTATAGCATTACGATAGCTCTATTAGCCTCAGCGTTTGTTAATTTACGTCTTGGCATTTCCAGAAAACTCGTTTCAAATCGAAGCCATTGATAAACTTACTTAATTTCAAGATAAGAACATTCATGAAGCATATTCAAAGAACTAAACTTGAGAAAAAAGGCGACCAGATTGACGAAATGCCTCATACTGATTTTTATTGGATCGATTCAAGTTGTTATTGAGTTTTAAATGATTTTACAGCGATTTTCTCGAAGATTACATACTTTTAAAAACGATTGAATACGATATCCCTAACTCTTGTGGAGCAGTTTATCTCAGTTTTTCCTGACAAAGACATGTAAAACAGATGTTCCAGATATATCTTAACAAAAGTTACGAATAAAGCGAAATTCGAATGTGATCCCTATCAACTGTCGAGCAGTGTAATTTCGAAATCAAGTTCACTAGAAGAGAAAATATTCTTGTTTTTCTAGGTACGAAGACGAAAGTAAAAGAAGATCGAAAATACTAAAAGAAAAGCCAATTTCAGCGAAAAAAGCGGTGGTATTTTGGATTGATAATGTCTTGAAAACAAAGGGTGCGGCTTATATGAGAGCAGATTCCTTGGATTATTCTTGGTATCAATTATACATGATAGATGTCATTGGATTTTTCATAGGATCGTTCGTTATTGTAATTGCATTTGTGATAATTATTTTTGTGAAAATTTGGAGAATATGTTGTTGTCGTTCTAAGAGAAAGAGTAATAAAAATAAAATCTATAATTCATTAAGTTATATTGCAGAGTGAAACTAGTGAAAGGCACTAAGCTAATGATTTAAGAATAAGTAAAATAAAACATTTTATACAACAATAATGTTTGATTGTTTCATCACAGTAAATATGCGATCTCGAATTCAGTTTTGTGTTTGTGTTGAAAAGTAGTTTAATTTCTTTTAGAAAGTTTCAATCACAAAACATACTTGTTACGATAGAAATAAAACTTCTTTGGTCGTAAATGCAGGAATTATATATACTTCATAGAGGTAGGTACAGAGGTATTCTGAGATCTCTTTGAACTTCGAAGTTCAAATTAGTCATTTGAAGTAAAACTTCAACTGAGAAAGTTCAACAAATGCAGCACAAAGTTTAAAGGGACAGAGCAATCAATGAAACTTAATTGCGAGAGCTTCTTTATTCTGCCAGAAAAATAGAATGTTAAAATAATTAATTTTAATAAGGAGGCTGAGTTGCAATAACGATGTTAGGCCAAGAGTGGAAAACAAGGGGTGAAAGCTAAACTGTTGCCATCAATGTGATCAATACATTAAATATGAGTAGAGCAATAATATTATAATTAACATAAAAAACGTTGGTCTTGAAGAGTGCGAAAATTCATGAATGAATACAACATTTACAGAGACGGACTACTTGTAATAAGTAAGCACGATTAGAACGTCCATCAGAAAAATAAATACAATTGATAAATTATGAGCGATACAAAATGAGAGTACTGAATGAGGAAAAGCACTAATCGTTGGTTTCGAGAAGAGCAAAAGGCTTGAGATCGTATCTGTATATCGAGGAAGATAAATAAATTTGAGAAAATAATGAAGGGATCATACCAATTGAGGAGGACAAGAACCTATATCAATTGAGCAGTACAAGTAAGGATTATAAATCTGTTTGAACATTCTTAATAATCTTGCTCGTGGGACACATTTCATAAAGAACGAAAGCATGAGAAGAACATGAAAATAGAGTAATTAATAATTTTGAGAAGACTGAGAGTGCATTACCTTTGAGTAGAACTAGTACGCACCAAAGTTGAACGAGAAGACATTATAAAGAATTACTTAAAATGAGATGAACTGCTAGAGAATTTACAATATTCGATTTTCACACGGGAAAGTTCTGACACCCCCAGAGTACGTCAGTCAATGCTGTTCTTCAAGTACCATAGAATTTGCACCAAAGATTATAGAGATAACCTAACTCTATAATCTTTGATTTGCACTATACCATTGACGTTTGGAAACTAGTCAGTAGCGTAGACAATAGCAAGGTCGGAGGAGGCATCGCTAATTTTTAACAATAGTAAATCACTTTTATTAATAAAATGTCCATAATAAGAAACTTTTTTCACTTTTCATACTATTCTAACTTAATTTGTTTCATTTCTCATTTTACTCTCAAAAACTAAATTAATATATAATTATATTAAATATGTCAAGACTGCCTAAGCTGGGTCAACTTATTTAATAATAAGTTGAATAATAAGGAGGGAATGAGTAACTTACCTTAGAAAGTTGATAGCTGCTACTGACAAAAACTGAAGAATATTACAGATTTTCAGTTGGGAAATATCGGTCCAAGGAACAAACACAAGAAACTATTCTTTCACGACGTTTCGGCACTTTATTGTGCCTTCTTCAGGCTAAAAAATGGAAAATTATGTTATAAACAGTGACATAGATAATATAAAAATATGATGGCATAATATTCATATAAATTACTAAAATTATCAATCTAATACATTACAAATACAGAATAGAATATAAAGACTCAGCGCACTCGAGAATTCAGAAAGTTATGATAATAAAATCGATAAAGCACAAAATTCAGAATTTATCGGACGAGTTGTTTCACAAGAAAAATTTCGATGAGCAAACTTTATTTCTGATGAGAAATGGTTACCCGAAAAGTTTGATACATAAAATTTTTTATTCTTCTAATGTTGAACCTCCACCGCACACGTTGAATAATGTTGACGAGTCCCATAATAATGTCAGAGTCTGTAAGTTGATTTATGTACCGAGGTTGTCCGAACAACTCAAACGATTAATGAAAGATAGTACAAATCGTGTTATTTATTACTACAACAAAACTGTTCGGTCTATTTTTTCAAAGCTTAAGGATAGGGATCCGAAGGAGAGATGTTCTGGGGTGGTTTATAAGATCAACTGTAGGGATTGTAGCGTGTGTTATGTCGGGCAAACAGGGCAATATTTGGGCAACAGATCTGCCCAACATGAAAGGGATTGCAAGAATAAAAAAGAATCCACAGCATTATCTGCTCATGCTTCATCATCCAACCACAATTTTGATTTTCAGAAGGTTGAAATTTTGGGTCGGGAGAACAACTGGTTTAAACGTTGCTTTAAGGAGATGATTTATATAAAGAAGTTCCCAAACACAGTTAATGCACGTACGGACGTTAGAACGTTGAGTGTGGCATATTCCAACTTGATTCCAAAATGTTGAAAGCCCAGTTAAATATTTGGTCGTTTCGTTACGCCACTGTACAAGTGTCATGTTGTCTCTCGTGTTTCCGTTGTGTTTGTAGATCGTTTTTCTTCCATTCATTTGAATTCTGCGTTTGATGTGTCATGACCCAAAAAAGCAAACATACATCGATGCCTAGATCCGGTAGAACTCGTTTTCCCGTTTTATTTTCATTTTTATGACGATTTTCTGTACATGAAAATATTGAAATTTTTTAATATTCTGACAGTGAGTATTTTTCCTTTTTCCTTGGCCTGTCTTGCTATACAGTTGTCTTGCTCAGTCTGCTTTGATGTTTAATGTTGTTTTCGGTGTTTTTATATTTTTTTATATTCTATTCTGTATTTGTAATGTATTAGATTGATAATTTTAGTAATTTATATGAATATTATGCCATCATATTTTTATATTATCTATGTCACTGTTTATAACATAATTTTCCATTTTTTAGCCTGAAGAAGGCACAATAAAGTGCCGAAACGTCGTGAAAGAATAGTTTCTTGTGTTTGTTCCTTGGACCGATATTTCCCAACTGTAATTATCAATTGGAACGAGATTTTCCTGTTCGTATTACAGATTTTCTCACAATCCCGCATAACAAATCGAAAATGAATTTCGTTCACCTCAACGAATTTTATTAATTTCAGCAAGAAAAGCGAGTCATTGTAGTAATCCAGGATTCAATAAAAACAAGAGTGCCTGTTATAAAAACTACCATTTTCTGTTGCCCAATTAATTCTTCACGAAATCTACTAGAGCTGAAGTAATTGACAACTACGGCGACGCAGCCGAGGCCAGCAAACTGGCGAGTACTTAATTTCATGAAGGTGTGAAAAGGTTAATGAAAAAATTCAAAAAACTGTCTATAGTCACCGCTGCTTGCTAGCCTCGGCAATCAATTTGCAGGCTCGACTATTATAGACAGTTTTTCGCCCTTGTTACGTGGTTTCCTCGGAGAAACTTATCTCGAGTGCCAGCTATTTCTTTCACTAGGAAGAATAGCAAACCTACCAGAGTAGCTGCTAGTCGGAGAAAGGGTTCGCTGTTATCTAGGGTGGTAACGATAACGAAGTAGTCAAAATCAAATTATGTACCAGTTTATTCACACCTTCGGAAACTGATTATATATACAACGGAAATATGTGTAGGTATGAAATATGAGCGAATCGATCAGCAAACATACATTCGGGAAATTCGATCCGATCACGAGCACTTTATAAAGTTTACACCGGGTACAGTGAAAAATTGAAAGGTTGTTCAATAAAATGCGCCAACCAGAACTGACGAAATGGATACTAAGGATGACCTCGCGAAGTGAACTGACTTGCTATACGGTATCGGGATGTAATTAATTGTATTTCTCGAGAAATTAAAGAAACACAACCAGGGCGGATCTATTCGAAACTTTTATTCGCTACCCCAAGGGCTACGCTCCATGACTGATAGCGAAGAAAAGGTCTATTTTGAGCGCAACTACGGGATTTCACTGACGACGAGCGGTACCTCTTATTCTCTACCCCAAGGGCTTACGCGCCATGACTGATAGAAAAGAAGAGATTTCTATTTCAACACTTATGACGCAGGAACGCGAACAGGGGGGTTGACGGGACTTTCTCTTCACTACCCCAAGGGCTTACGCACCATGACTGATAGCGAAGGGAAAAGTCATACTCGCGAAACAGGGTAAAGTATGTCAAAAGATAACAGAAAGCGATACAGTACAGCAGTGTCAAAGAAGTAACCGGTGAAGGTCTAATAAAGAAACTGAACGGTACAGACGGGGACCTACCCCCTTTATTCAAGGCACTCGCGGAAAACGAAAAATAAAAATTAATTTCTAAGAGCACTGTCTTCGTAACACAAAATTTATTCTAAATTCACTGATCGGCTCGTCGGGCACACAATCGCAGAGACAAGAGGAAAGAGAGTAAATAGCGTAAAGAGACAAAAGAGAGTCAAGTGACAAAAGAGACCGTCGCGCGGGAAAATCTGCTTTTATAGGCAAATCCCTCCACACGTTGAAAATCTGAAAATTCCAGAATGCGACAAGAGTGAAAAACGTCTTCAGCTCCGGTTTATCGCATATCAACATCAGAAAAACGTCGAAATCTTCAACGGCATGCAAGAAAAACAACGTTAAACACAGATAAACGGTATTTTACACTTACTCTGCCTATCGGAATGAATGTACTGAATATTTGAAAGTTAAATATTTTCAAAGGCGGAAATGTGAAATGAACGGAATGCACTAAAATGAACTCCAATTTTCTCAGAAAACTGGGATTCATTACAACGTAAATAACTATTGTAGTTTGGATATAAATGTTCATAGAGGAAAAAAAAAGATAATTTTGATTGTTATTTTGTATTTATATTTTTATACAATAATAATTCACTTATGAATATAATAAACCTTAGTAAAAATATATCGTCTCTAACAGTAATTCACATACTGTTTAATCCTAGGTGAAGGCAATAAAATACATGACATCGCAAAATAAATATCCGTTTTAGATACTCAATTAATATCTAAAATCATAAACGGTTTTTCGTTCAATAAAGTCCAAATGAACATTTAAATTTCCGGATGGCAAATCAATAATAGGTGCATCTAATCGTTTGATATTAATCACAACATTAAAACTATGCAACTCGATAAAAGACTGTGATGGATAACAAATGCTAATAAAATTCGTTACATTTTCGTTAACATTAACAAACAACACAAAGGAGAATTATTACAGCACACCTAACTGAATAACGAAGTTAATATTTAAACTCGCAAACTACGACGCCAACAAATAAAAACTGTTATTGCCGACATCCAAAAAATATTAGAAATTCTCGTCATTCGCAATTTTTTTTTAAATTCAACAATAATTATGAAACGAGTTGATAGTGGACAGATTGTCGAATAGAATATCATTAGTCATTGTCAGTTTATTCAAAAGGCACGAAAACTGTGCTTAAGTATTTGTAAGCGTTTGTTTATGACCATCCTCCTGTTAATTTGTGGAATAATTCTTCGTTGAGTGTCTGACTGGCCTCTTTACTTCTCGTGGAGAGGAATATGTAGCCTCCGATGAATTCATGCACGACCTTACAGTCGGCCGATAGACAGCTGAAGACGATGCTTCCTTCTTCGAACTGAATCATCATGTGCTTCACTTCCCAGTTGACGTTCCAAGCTTTCATGGTGTTGTAGCGCCATGTTTTGATGTGGTCTCCTGAAGGAAGGTAACGTGAAATGGTACGGTTGTAATTGTCGTACATAATCGAAATAACAATTAATAAGGTGGGTAAATTTCAATATACCTAATGAGTATATACAAGGTGGTCCATAGTTCTAACCCGCTAATTTCTGATTCGAGGGGTAACAAGTTTTCCGATTTTTTTCAACTCCGTAACTTCAACATCCAAAACCCCTTGATTTTGAATAGGATGACGATAACTAATTTTGAAGATCCCATTTGACCTTTAAAAAAATAACGAAATAACAGCGAAAATAGTAAAAATGGCAATGTGGAATTTATCTCGAGAATATGTAACGCCATTTTCTCAGGTTACTGAGCGCCAGCTATTCTTTAAGGGAAAATAGCAAACCTACCCTGGTAGCTACGAGCTGAAGACAAGGTTCCTCGGTGTCTGAGGTGTTAGCGACTACCAGTGAAAGTCAAAATCAACGTACAAAAATTATATTTGTCGACTCGTACAAGGAAACACAAATGGCACTATTACAAAATTCGTACAGTGATAAAACTAGATATAATGGGTTGAACAGAAACAGTCTACTTTATACACTTGAACAGGTTTATCTCGGAATCAAATACAACGACAATATTCGTGAATTTACAGATCAAAACGAACGGAATCAAACAGGGAATCCGATCTCAAACGTGATACGGGATCTACGGACGCGTTCGCCAGCCAGAACTTAAGAAGCACACTTAACGGACAGGTATCGGACCTCAGCCAGTAGGAGATGACGGCACAGATTCACGACAGCTCACCCCTAGGTGCGTTCTGCACTCCCTGAGTATCCACGCCAGCGGGGTTCTTCGATAACAGCAGCGGTAAGCGTCGGACAAACGAGGGAGGAAAGAGGGTTAGCCACCCAAAGTGCGTTATGCACCCCCTGTAACAGTAGGAGTGGACGTTGGGGAGTAAGGGACGAGGGAAGTTCAGCCACTCCAAAATGCCTTCTACACCCCCTGAGTATCCACGCCAGCGGGATACTTTACTAGCTGTAGGAGTGGAGGTGTGGAGTAAGGGATGAAGGAAGTTTTTGCCACTCTAAAATGCGTTATGCATCCCCTGAGTATCCACGCCAGCGGGGTGCTTTACTAGCGGTAGGAGTGGAGCTGGGGGGTAAGGGATGAAGGAAGTTTTTGCCACTACAAAATGCGTTATGCACCCCCTGAGTATCCACGAAAACTCGATTTTCCTCAATCGGCGGAAAAAGGCAAAAATATCACGTTCGCACTCGGGATAGTCAATCGTAAGTGAATCGTATTCTTCTCGATTTTCCATTATAACTGTGGACCAGAGACCTCCACTGTGACCTGTCTAACGCTAGTTGTTCCCAGTTATGATTGGCATTTACTGATTTTAGGGATTGATGCAGTATATCCTTAAACCGCTTATACTGGCCTACTGGTTTCCGAGCACCCTCTGTGGATTCGCCATACAGGGCTATTTTGGGGAGTCTTGTGTCTTGCATCCTCAGAATGTGGCTACTACGTCTGAGTCAGGCTCTCGTTACTCGAGTCTCAATTGTTATACAACTCGCGCGCTGCAAGACTTCTGCATTTGAAACTTTGTGGAACCATATCTGATGTGCATTATTTGTCTTAGTTGACGTTGTTGCGTTTGTTCAAGCTGTTTAATGTGTCGCCTGTAGGGAGTCCTGCTTTCGCTTCCGTAAAGAAGCGTTGGGAAGATCACTGGCTTGTAAACAGCTGTCTTGGTCTTCAGATTGAGGTCGTGATTTTGAAACACTCTGTCCTTTAGCTTCCTGAATGTCCGTGATGCCAAATTGATACGGTTGTGTATTTCCGCGTCCAGGTTAGCCCTAGTATTTATGAAGCTTCCCAAGTATTTGAACTGCTCGACCTGTTCTAGAGTTTTATTTTTCAGGCTGATATCTATTTGAAGGCTTTCTGGCGGACTAACCAGGATTTTGGCTTTGTCGATATTGAGTCTAAGGCCTGAAGCTTCGTATATATGTTTGTATGTGTCCAACATTATCTGTAGATCCTCTGTGCTGCTAGCGATATGTGCGCAGTCGTCTGCATATTGAAGTTCCGTGATGAACTTTGTACGGTTTTTGGTCTAAGGCGCATCAGGTTAAACTGGTCTCCATCAATCTGAATCTTAATCCAACACCTCTTACGGGCATACTCCTGTCAGCAATTATCGAGACAGCTATGACAAAAGAAACTACTCTTTCGCTGTTTTACCTGTAATTTGGTTATCGATGGAAATTTTGAAGCGAAATTTCAGGATCAGATAGTACTCGATACGCTCTTCAAAATTAGTTATTGCAACACCCCTTATCCCTATTCAAAATCAAGAGGTTATGCTAACCCCCGTAAGGGAATTGCAGCTACGGGTATGCAAAAAGTGGAATCAGAAAGTGACGCGTATAAGCGATTTGCCACATTTTTCTTCTAAAACCGGACAATCGAGATATGAAGGTTTCTTCAGACCACACTGTATTTGAAGTTGCGAAAAAATTCAGGCGGTGATTCATTCTCAAAAAAAGAGTGTCGATCTTTGACATAAACTTTTTTTGAGCCTCCCGCCTGTTCAGTTACAGCGCCCTAAAGGTGGAGCCCGAAAAGCAATATTCAATTTTCTTACAAATAGAAAACTGACTAGAATGAAATCAGGCAGATATTTTATGCGAGCGAGAAGGCATTAAAAAATTTTTTTGGTGTTGTTCTTCTATGATTGAAGGGGTAGAAAGACCACCTCTAAACTCTGTTTCGCTAGAAACTTTTTTTCCATATTCATATTTTACAGTAAAAAAAAATTGATTTTTGATAATTTGATCGAATTTTAAGATTAAGATCAAGATCAATTCGAAACAATGTATTGCACGGAAATAACACCTATTTTCAAATCTCTATTCTTTGTGCATAATATTCAATTTCTGTCATATTTTTTTTATAAACAAAGTATTTTATTCATTTTGTAGCTCAGGATATTTTTCTGGTGTCGACAAAGTCGATATTATAATTCAACACAAGGAATAGAATACGAATTCCGCGCCCCTCAATTATAAAACAGAAAACTCTCATTAAACAGTTATCTTTATTGACAGTACGTTTTCAGCGCCATCTCATTGTCAAATGTGTTTTCACTGACCACAATGTAGTACCACAGATATGAGGGCATTTCCTATCTTTCGACTCTATAGGTCCTTTCGTTTGCTTAAAAAGTGTAGCACTTTTCTACACTCCTTTTGACTACATATGTGTAGATAAACTACACTTCCTCTACACTGGTGTAAATCAAATCGAGTGTAGAAAAGTGCTACACTTTTTATGCAAACGGAAGGACCTAATATCTTTACCCAACAATCTTTATAAATTCATAGGAATGAATACTTATTTCTTTTAGTCACGCCATGAAAGGATTATTTCAATATTTACCTGTATTAAGATCCATTTTCATTATACGATGGTGGGTGATCCCTAGCAATTCTTCTTTTTTACTATCCATAAATTTGACGACGAAGAGGGTAACCCCATAATCCGGTAAATTTTGCCAAGCTCTTATATAGTTCAATTTGGCTTCAATCAACGGCAAATTCTTCACATTCGCGTGAGCTTCCACGATTCTATGCAGCAGCTGGAAAATAGGTATTGTATTTGACGGTCGGACAAAAATCAATTTTCATCGATTACCTTTCCTTTCAATTTTTTCAAATACTTCGGAGCTATGTAATCCTCCACCTGGATATTGAGGGAGTTCGGATTGAGGGCCGGACTGTCGGTGGGTTTCTGCATCTGCAGGAAGTCCAGGATGGTCTTCTTCTCGGCTTCGTACGAACTGTCGGCCAGGGAGCGACCTTTGGACGCCAATTTGCAACAGGCCATCCATTTGGCGTACTGTTGTTCCTGAAAAAGAGAGGTTGAAATTTTTAGGGGAACTCGAATTTCATTTTTCATTACAACGGCCGCATATTGAAGATAAATCATAAGTAGTTCACGCCT
Organism: Coccinella septempunctata; assembly: GCF_907165205.1. Taxonomy (NCBI): domain Eukaryota; kingdom Metazoa; phylum Arthropoda; class Insecta; order Coleoptera; family Coccinellidae; genus Coccinella; species Coccinella septempunctata. The sequence goes on along the minus strand of NC_058190.1, from coordinate 1,221,536 downwards.
TCAAGAGTAAGGTAGGGACTAATAAACGAAATAATGAAAAATTTTTACTATAAGTTAACAAAGTTTATTCGAACCAAGGTTCACACTTAACCGACGATGATATCGAAACTCATCAGGGTTAAGATTTGAGCAAGACGGTACAGAAACTGAGTGCTTTATGTTCCTCCCGGGTTTCCACACCAGCAGATTCGTATTCACATTGGAGGTGTACATTGGCAAGTTAGGAGAAAAAGAAACGACAGTTCAACCGTGAGTGCGTTCTGTTCCCTCCTGGGTTTTCACGCCAGCAGGGAAACAGTAGGAGTGGCATACAAACTGTTGCACAGGCTAGGTGAAGGTGGGGACTGAGGTTCCCAGATAGTAGTACGGAGTGCAGTCTAACCTCCGGACTCGGTGTCTCCAGCGGTCTTACTGGCACTCGGCGGAAGCTATTTGAGCGGTGAAAATCAGGGGATGACTTAAATCAAAACCTGGCTACTAGCATGTCTCTTATAACGGCCACGGCCGAAAATCGGTAAAATGCGCGTAGATGAAAATGTCTTGACTACTGCTTATTGGTACTAGAGAACAAACACTCGGTTATCTCCCAATTTCGGATGTTTTATACGGTGCTACATCGTTTTTCAGAACTGAAGAAGGAATAAAAACAGTTGGGAATGTTTACGGTTTCAAAACGATGTCGAAATAACCAACTGTCGGAATGCCACTGCGAGGAACAACACTGCGCAAAAAAATTAACGCACATTATGGAAATCTCAAATTTATTCTACAACTCAAGGTGTTCTCAATGATAATTATTTTTATCAGAATTATGCATGCATATTTTATCCACTTCCAACGGTTTTCTTCAATACAGATGTTTTTTCCCAGCAGGAATAAAAAAAGATGATATTATCAGATTTTGAATGTATTGGCTCCATTCTAAAATCAGTTGTTCTCGATCAATTCTGGTGATCAATAGTTTTTCTTCGTTTGATTTTCTACACTCGATCGCTATGCAACGCGAAACACGCAATTTGACCCAAGAGGAATGTGCCCAAGCGGTAGTTTTGCGAGAAGAAGGGTGGACATACACAAGAATTGCAGAAAGGTTTGGTGTTTCTCATACAAGTGTGTCCAGAATGTTGCAGCGATTCAGGGGGACAGGTATGAATGTCCGAAGACCAGGACAGGGTAGACCACGGGTAACAACTGCCATTCAAGAACGTTACTTGAGAGTTTCTTCGTTGAGACAACGGTTTGCAACCGCTCGCCTCCTTCAAATTCAGCTTGAGCAAACTCACGAGGTGCAAATTAGCAAGAGGCCCAGCTCTTACCCCAGCCTATCGAAGGGCGCGTTTGGATTTTGCGAGAGAGCATATCCATTGGGAAGAGGCCGATTGGGAAAGAGTTCTCTTCACAGATGAGTCTAGATTCTGCCTCTACCATTGTGATCGACGTTCCCTTGTATACAGACGTCCACATGAAAGATATGCTCAGTGCAATTTCCTGAATACTACTGGTTTCGGGGGAGGATCGATTATGGTATGGGGTGGAATATCTTTGACTGCTCGCATAGACCTAGTGGTCGTTGATAATGGAGCTATGAATGCTGATAAGTATATAAGGAACATTCTTGAAGAGCATGTAGTGCCATTTGCCCCATACATTGATGAAAATTCCATTTTTATGGACGATAATGCCAGACCCCATCGTGCGCGCATCGTTCAGGAGTACCTTGAAGAGGTTGAAGTCTCTCGAATGGAATGGCCAGCAAGAAGTCCAGATCTCAATCCGATTGAGCAGGTTTGGGACAACCTCAATAGAAGGCTGAGAAGATCAGAAAATCATCCAGCTACTCTTAATGACTTAGGAATCCAACTCGGAGAAATCTGGGAAGGATTCGATAAGAACATTTTAAGATCACTCATTTTGAGTATGAACCGTCGTTGCCGAGCTGTAATTAACGCAAGGGGTGGAAATACCAAGTATTGAATCACTTATCAGCATTTCAGTATTTGGAAAATTGTTCATTTCTCTTCTTTCACACAAGATTCGGTGAAATCCTGAATTTTTCATCCATTTAATGTGTCTTGTGTCGTTCAAAACCTTCCCGAGAGAACATAATAAATAAGTTATGAAGTCAATGTAGTTAACTTTCATTAAAATTGAGATTTTCAGAATGTGCGTTAATTTTTTTGCGCAGTGTATGTGGTGGTCTCAGCTTTGTGGTTTATAGGTTGAATCCAACATCTTGAGAACAGTCTCTTTCGCATTTTTTCAGAGTAAAATGAACATTTATATTCTGAAGTGAATGCACTTTGTGAGAAATACGTAATTTCTAAGACTTTCACGTAGAAGGGACAACATAGCGTTGATTTAAAACCTAAAAATGTTTCGACGAGCGTCATAACCTCACATTTTCTTACTATACAGAGTGGAACGTGTTGAATACGAACCTTTTGGCTCTTTTCACGATTATAATAGAAGGAAATTGATTATATGGAGACCCACCAAAATGATATCTTGTCTTTTCCACATTATACAGGGTGTTTCAAAGGTGGGGCTGTTTTTTGACAGAAGGTAAAAGCTGGCTGATTTACAATCCCTAGAAGTTCGACAGAATTTTGTTGAATTTCAAGTACGGGACTGTGGAAGGTGACTCTGGCATCGCAAAAACGAAGCAAAACATAAACATATGGCTGGACGATGAATGGTTCAGTACCAAGTTCATCGAATCAGATGCGTCAGGTCACTTTTGAGAGAATTTAGGGTCGAAAAAAAAATTGAAAATCGAGGCTTGGAAGTGCTGTTATGTTGAAAAAGTGCTATGATGTTTCCCCATTTCATCCCATTTTTACGACGATTGTTGGAATGTTCGAACAAGAAGAAGATTGTGATGCGCATTGTGAAAAAATTCGTGAATAATTCAGACGAATTTTATTGATGAGATTCTGAAGTATTATTCTATTTTTTACACTTGTCTCTTCTGTCAGTTGGTATCGAAATGAACCATTTCATAAAATTGTGTAAGTTACTTAAAAATAATGAGAACAATTCGGCCATCCCAAGTTTCCATTTTCATTTCAACGTAAATATCGAACAAGATAATTCAGCTAATAAACGGTCTAGGGTTGTATTAATATCTATTTCAGAATCATTTTCAATTTTTTTTCAACTTTGTCATTTTAAATTTTTTTTATACGTGATTTTTTGTGAAACGCTTCATTATGACTAGTTTTAACTTCTTTTGAAAAAAAAACTCACCTTCAAATACACCTCGTAACAAGGGCTAAAATAGTAACATTGATGTTAAGAAAACTTTTTCAAGTTGAACTGAAAATGTGAAATCATTTTCTAAATGAATTTTGTGTGAATATTATCGAAATTCATATGTTTATCAGCTTACTATGTGAAAAAAGTCCTCTCTAGGAGAAACAGATTGGTTTTTTGTGTAAATCCTTTCATTTTGAGGTTAGTTAATTCACCTCCCTTTCTTCGTAATTAATTTGAAATGTACAAAAACATTACCGTGCTAAAGGACGAGATACATATGTCCTTAAACATTGACGAAACGTTCATTTCATCGTTGAAAATAGTAAAAACTGACATCATCACCAAGAAAGTCGTAATCGAAGATTTGCTCAAAGAATGCAAATTATGAAAACTTCACTAAGCTTTCCCCATTGTCACGAGATAGATGAAGATATTTTCAACAGATCAAGATATATTTTTTATGAAAACTCTTATTGAAACACCAAAATATTCTCCGTTCCTCAATGTTAACAAACAAAAGTCTACTAACTTTTATTTACAAAAACTGACACCAGGGGGCGTATCGCTTGTTTGGAATTGGTGGTCAAACATTGATCCACTGAAAAAGTAGATCGCTGAGCATACAACTTCCAAACTAAAACCATAAAATAGAATTTTGACGAAGTAAATCGATATGTACTTACATTTTCACACCTTATGTACATTTCGCTCATCCCTTCCGAACTGGCCACCTCCAACTTGATCCCGTATTTCTGCTGGCTTATGTTGACGTCGGGGGTGACCTCGCAACCCCTCAGGTTGATCGTGTAGGCCGGACTCGTCCTGTGGATCATTTCTTCCTTGCTCTTGTGCAGGTACAAATGTAGGTCTCTACACGTGAACCAGTATTTCTTGTATCCTTTCAGGGTAAAACGCTTTGGCCTGAAATCAAAATGGTACGGGGTAGTATCGGACTATTTAAACATTTTTTTTATTATGACCTACTTCAAAAATCTCAATTCGTCGTGTAATTCTGGCACTTGGGTGATATCGTTGGCGTTATTGCTGATCGCCGAACCTTCGAGGGTGGTCTCTAGCTCGGTCAGGGCGGCGTCTATGTCGTCTTCGCCGGGCGTGATGACGCTTCCGTTGTCGCTGTTCGGTTGCGGTTGGTTCGCCTGTCGGTTGATTTGCAGCTGAAATAAATGTCGAAAATGAGGATAGGTCCAGTTGAAAATCTGAATTTTGGCGGTGTTACCAAAGTATGGTGGGTAGGGTGGGGGAGAACAATCTTCGCTTTGGCTTTCTGGGCCAAAAAGTGCCCCGTTGGCCAGCAATAAAAATGAACCATTGAACAATATAAACGAACATTTGATTTCAAATGTCCAAAACAAATATATTCAGTGATTTTAAGCCAGACATTGGTGGTTTTCGTGAATAAACCCTCGACTGAAGATCACAGAGTAGAAGTATGGGAATGATGTGAGCGCCATCTGTGTTTTAAATGTGTTTCTACCCTAAGACTGGTTAAAATATTAATTCGAGGGCTATTTGCAGAAGCATATAAAATTTTGTGAGGTTTCAGATGGCCATTTTGATCGAAGAGGTTTCGAACGTTTTGATTCTCTTATCGCTTTTTGTTTATCTAGCTCCTTCTAGTTGGTAATTATTAAATTTTTGCGTCTAATTGCTTGATGAAAGCCCAAAGTAGGTATCGTTGGAAAATTATTGAATGGTGGAGAACTGTGGATCAAATAATAATCATTGATTTCAATTTTCAGTGCTTAGAGGTGGATGAAATTTTCAAGGCGTTAAGACAATGACACACTATTGATTACACCTTGTGGTGCAGTGAACATCCTACAGCAAGTCAATTGAGAACTGTTCATACAGGTAAATTGTTGTATGCAGTAAGCATCCCTTGTATGAAGAGCCCATTTAGGGCAATTTATGACCTTTATGGTTGGGGTGCCCTAGAGGGAAATTCAGGAGTTACTCGAGCGTGTCAGATAATATAAGGGGAGATACCTTGGACCCTGTAGAGTACCTGTACCAAAAATTGGACCTGTATATAGGGGGAATTGTCTTATCTAGGAGAGCCTGTAAAAATAGTAAAAAAAAAAAACGATCATTGTACAAGAGCGTGTCAGATTAGGATGTAGTATGTGGTTAATGACATGTTGAAAAGTATATATTCCCTCAACTTAACCGTGTCGAAAATGTGTGGAAGGGGGCAAAACTTATATATTTCGTTGCCATAGCAACGAACAATAACTCATTAGAAGTGTCAGTGTGAAGTTTGAGGTCAAAAAAGTAAACCAGAGTTACGCAATAAATCAAAAGAAAGAAGATGTCCACCGAAATGGAGAAAATCGAAAAATTGTATCGAGCTACATAACCTGTATTCAAAAGGGTTAAGAGGTAAGCAGATTCACGAAGATATGCTTAATACCCTTGGTGATAAATGTCGTTCGTATGCGACTGTGAAAAATTGGACTACAAGCTTCAAAAGAGGTGAATTTTAAATTGAAGATGATGACCGATCGGGAAGGCCAGTTTCTGTGTCAGTCCCCGAAAATATCGATGCAGTTCATGACATTATTTTATCGGACCGTCGAATTGCCTAAAACGGATATATGCACTGAATATTTTATACGAACGCGTTCATCATTTAGTTCACGTCAATTCGGACATGAGAAAAATTGCTGCAAAATGGATCCCCAAATGTTTGAATGTTGACCAAAAGCGTGCAAGGGTAGAAGCATCGCGTTCGATCTGTGCTCGATTTGATAACCATGTAGACTTCTTAAACCGAATTAATACTATGGATGAGACTTGGACACATTTCTACGATCCAGAAACAAAGCAACAATCGATGGAATGGCGACACTCTGGTTCTCCAAGACCTGAGAAGTTTCGTGTCCAAAAATCTGGTAGAAAAGTTCTTGCTTCAGTTTTTTGGGATTGCCACGGGGTAATCATGCTTGATTTTTTGGATGAGGGTAGAACAATATCCGGAGATTACTATTCGACAGTACTGACCACTCTACGGGAAAAAATTGAAGAGAAAACTCGCGGAAAACTATTCAAAGGTGTTTTGTTTTTGAAGGACAACGCCCCTGCGCACAAATCTCATGTTGCCATGCAAAATATTCGTGATTAAGGGTTTGAATTCCCAGAACACCCCCCTTATTCACTAGATTTGGCTCCATCCGACTATCATCTCTTTCCACAACTGAAAAAAAGTTTAAAAGGTCGTAAATTTTCTTCCAACGAGGAGGTAATAGAAGCTGTGGAGGTCTGGTTTGCAGAGCAAGAAGAAAAATTTTTTTTGAAAGGTCTAGGTTGCTGTAATAAATGTATCCAATTAAGAGGAGAATATGTTTAATAATAAAATATTTTGTTTGGTTCTATAGTAGGCTTAGAATTTTTTAATATATCCTAGTACATTATTAGTCGTAATGTAACTTATGAAAGAACCGAAACGTTGCTGAGAGTATTATATTAAAAGAAAAAAAGAAAAAAATAAGAGGGAAACTCATACCTGTAAAGCAGCGAACATCAGCATTTCTTCCTCCGTACAATCGATTTCCTCATTCAAAAGTTGCCATTTGGCCTGTTCGTATATTTGATTTATCCTAACGGCGTCGTATTTCGGGTTCAAATCGTAAAAGTCATAAAATTTGAACCTGAGACACAAGAACCCGAACTCTTGGACGCCCTGTTCCATTATCGATAACGAAGAGTCCAACCATCTGTAAAAAGTATCATTATTTTTCCGTGATCTATACGATTATAGAGGGGGTACTTACGCCACGTTCATCCTAGCCTTTTCGACCAGCGATTTAGGCCTCACCAGCGTCTTCCTGGCTTCGCTGCTTATGGAGGCCGGACTCTGGGCCAGGGAACTGTCGAAGGTACCGTTCAAGAATTCCGAACTGTCGCTGTTATTCATGTACGATCCGTTGAGGCTGGTGAAGTGGTCGTTTCTCCAACCCAATGTACCCTGAAAAAAATTTAATTCAATCTTGGCTTGAAAAAAATTCAAAGATCCTCTGATTTCTTTTCAGTCAGTAGATCTAATTTTACGTGCCCATTCGCCTTAGAAAACCACAATGAACTACACCGAGGTCAAAAATACAACTCTTCGCTATCGATGAGTACTATCCAGCCCTGTCTGTGGTCGGTGCTAACTTCACTCTTCTCAAACTGACTGCTGACGTAAAGTTTACATTTGTGTTTGGTGAACGTCAAAATTTACAATTTACAAATACTCTGAAGAGTATTTGAATACGGATGGCATTAGGAAAATTTTTACTAAGAAAACCCCAATTTTTCCCCAGTTTTTTACCTATCCCGAGGTAAACTTTTTTGAACCACAATATATATTTCAACAGAAGATTCCAGAGGTCAAAAGAAACACTGTTCCCTTTACCATTTTTTTCAATTCGGCTTGGTTGAAAAGATACAGGCTGTTGAAAATTCAGAAAAACGTTATTATCGGTTATACCTTACAAACGATTTTTCAGTCGACCTAAACAAAATAACTTCTTGCTGTAACTTCAAGGATCAAAACGAACTGTTTTTCTGTCTACGATAGACCGCATGTTCACTCTTTTTTTTTGGAACGTTTAAAATGGCCGGCCAAGATAATTTACTTTCCCGTGCACCCTTTCGATCAATTTTTTGGATGACCATTTTAAATTTCCCAATAAAAAAGAGGAACATGTACAGGGTGGGCAAATTTCGATGTTTTAGCACTACAGCTTTTGAACCAGAGGAGATAGACAAAATCTGATACCCCATTCTCGTTCTCTTTTTCTGAGAAACTAACAAGAGTAGTAGTCATTTTTGGCCACCTTCTTTTGTTTTCGAGTTATAAGCGAAAATTGGAAAAATGGCGATTTCGAAATAAATTTATATCTCCGCTAATACTGATGATAGAGCTCTGAAACTAAAACATTATATAGGCACTTTTTTGAATAGAATCCAGTGGCGTGCTTGCCTTTTTAGCAGGATTTTTAATTACGAAGCTATGACCCAAAGTTATGTTTTTTTGAATGGGAACACTAGATTTCTGTGCAATTTTTTGAAAGCTTAATTTTTACTGATTTCAAAAATATAACATCATATGGTTTGCATCAATATAAATAATAAAAAATGGTCAAAAACCTTTTTTTCTCAATATTTCTATGGTTTCAACTTTTGACGAGCACAGAAAAATAGAGCTTCCTATAATATGAGCAGTCTCCTTCCGGCAATGTTATTCTTTCTATGCTTTTCACCAATTTTCATAAAATTTGAATCTTGCAGAAATTGAGTAAGAAGCATAGAAAGGAAAGGACTAATAGAAGGAGACTGTGGTAATAATAAGACGCTACATTTTTCTATTCTCAACGGAAGTTGAAACCATAGAAATACTGAGAAAAAAGGTTTTTGACCATTTTTTATTATTTATATCGATACAAACCATATGATGTTATATATTTTTGAAATCAGTAAAAACTAAGCTTTCAAAAAATTGCACAGATAACTAGTGTTCCCATTTAAAAAAACATAACTTTGGGTCATAGATTCGTAATTGAAAATCCTGCTAAAAAAGGAAGCACGCCACTGGATTCTACTCAAAAAAGTGCCTGTATAATGATTTAATTTCAGAGCTCTATCATCAGTATTAGCGGAGATATAAATTTATTTCGAAATTGCCATTTTTCCAATTTTCGCTTATAACTCGAAAACAAAAGAAGGTGGCCAAAAATGACTACTACTCTTCTCAGAAAAAGAGAACGAGAATGGGGTATCAGATTTTGTCTATCTCCTCTGGTTCAAAAGCTGTAGTGCTAAAACATCGAAATTTGCCCACCCTGTACTTCATCATAAACCGAATATCGGTTCATTTTGATCGTTGGAGGTGGGATTCTAGGGCTGTCAGAATGAAACAAAAATTTTTCTGAGTACATCTGAATGAAATTTAAATTTCTAAATATTATGTACAGGGTGGGCAAAATTGTCACCTGAACTACAACTTTTTAACCCAACGAGATAAAGGAAAATGAATGGCACATTTCGGTCGTCATTTTTCGAGAAATTAATAATGCCATCTACTGCATTCCTCTATATTCTTTTGTTTTCGAGTTACAGGCCAACATTGAAATTTGGGCGATTTCAACTTTGGTCATTATCTCGTTTCTGTTTGTGCTAGGATGGAGGAATATGAAAACATTTTACAGACACTTTTTTGATAGCAATCCAGTGTCGTACTATGATTTTTTCCAACAGGTATATTTGCTGAGCTATAACATAAAGATATGTTTTTTCTTATGGAAACAGTAATTTAAGATGACTTAGAAAGAATCGCCATTTTTTTACCGTTTTAGAAATATATCATTAATCGCCCTCAGTCTTTTAAACTCATTTTAAACTACTCATAAGAAAAAACATACCTTTATGTTATAGCTCAGCAAATATAACTGTTGGAAAAAAAATCAAAGTACGCCACTGGATTGCTATCAAAAAAGTGTCTGTATAAAGTTTTCATTTCAACATCTTAGCAGAAACGGAGATAATGACCACTAAAGTTGAAACTTTAATTTTGACTTATAACTCGAAAAAAAAAAAAGAAGATAGAGTTATGCAGTTGATGGCATTATTAGTTTCTCAAAAAAAGACGACCGTAATGTGCCATTCATTTTTCTCTGTCTCGTTGGGTTGAAAATTTGCAGTTCAGGTATCACCAATTTTGCCCATCTTGTACAGGGTATCCCAAATTGCTTGATTTTGGCTGTTTCTGGTACTTCTAAACTAGATAGGCAAAAACGTTGAAAGGAGTCCTGGGCTCGATTTTCGTGAAAAGTCCATAACTGAAAGCCGTTTCACGATATCTTCATTTGTCTTGAAGATATGACCGAATTTTGTAATTTGTCGATTTCGAAAATGTGCCGTTTCTTCTTTATTCACAAAAATATCCGAAAACGGTAAAAATTTTCTACATGCACTTTTTCATTGGGAATACGATACTATATTCTACTTTTTTTTTATCTTTTGTACTAAGAGTGGAAAAAACAACTTAGTTATTTTAAACACGAATGCATTCTTTTTTTGGCCTAATATCATCCGAAAAAAATTAGCTTTTTTACTTTCTTAGCAAAGGCAAAATCACCATTTCAGTGAAATTTGCATTTTGATAGAATTCTATGAAAACATTGACCACAAAATTGTCCACTACCAATAAATCTCCATCTCTACGATACAAATTGAAACTTCCTGTTCTATTCTATTAAAAATGCAAATTTTACTGAAATGGTGATTTTGTCTTGGGTAAGAAAGTAATATATCGACATATTATATGTATATTTTTGAAAAGCAAATTTTTTTTGGATGATATGAGGTCAAAAAAAGAATGCGTTAGTATTTAAAATAACGAAGTTTAATTTTTTTCTACCCTTAGTACAAGGGATAAAAAAAGTTGAATATGAAATCGTATTTCCAATGAAAAAGTGCTTGTAGAATGTTTTTACCGTTTTCAGATGTTTTTGTAAATAAAGAAGATACGGCACATTTTCGAAATTGACAAAATATCAAAATTTGGTCATATTTTCATAACAAATGAAGATATCGTGAAACGGTATTCAGTTATGGACTCCTCTCAACGTTTTTACCTATTTAGTCTATAAGTACCAGAAACAGCCAAAATCAAGCAATTTGGAATACCCTGCACATGGAAATTGGATTATGGTAATTTTAGACAAGTAATAATTTACATTTTTTGCTCGGTACAGTGCACCGTTCATAGACAACGGTGGGTATTTCTGAAATTCATGTTATTATGGTTTTTTTTTAAAGGCAAATCGAGCCGAAAAGTTGGATCTCCCGACCAACTACACCATTTCCAGTTGTAATTCAGAAATAATCAATTGAAATTCGGAAAACATCAAATGTAATTCAGATTAGTCAATTCAATTTCAGAAATGGTCATTTGAAATTCAGCTAAGTCACATTTATTTCAGAAACCGTCAACTGTATTTCAGAAAATATCAATTGTAATTGAATTCATGAACTTTTATTATGAAAAGAAGTTTTTCCAAAAATTCATTTTATACAGAGTAACACAAAACAGTTAAAGATAGATTTAGGCATTTATAATCAATCACCATGTACCTACTGAGCTATCAAATAAAACCTGGATACAAGTAGCACAGTGTGTATCTTGAATAGGATATGTAATTAGTAGAGTACCTATCACTGAATTAACTCAATAAATCATTTTATGTATGTATTATTCTGAAATACAAATGATTGATTCTGAATTACAATAGAGAATACGCCTTCTGACGAGAATGATGTATTTTTTATGAAATATCTTTGAAACGTCACATTTTGAAATAACCATTTCAACCGTTTCCCAAAAAAATTATTTCAAGCACTTAAAAATGAAAAATAAAAATGGTTATTTAAAATTTGAAGCGTTTCGTTTCTAATGCACAAGTTGGCAACATCGACTGAAATATGCCATTATAATAAAGGACAACAAATGCATTATCTTGATGAGATAGACAAAGATGGCTGTCTATGAAGTCTGCGACGAACGAGGAAGGTCGTAAAATTTTATGGGATTTTTATGGCCGGTTGTAGTTGAGGCTCGCCAGTAAGTAGGCGCCTGTAGATCAACAGCTGTTATTTTATAAACAAGCTGATCAGACTGTGTTCTTTTCATTGTCTTGTAGACGCTGTTGCCAAATCGTAAACTCCGCACAAAGCGATTTAAATTTTGAAACCCCATATTTGAAGGATGATTTTGAATAGCTTCCGCGGTGAATTTGAAAAAATCATGGATGAAACTCATAATTATTCAGTTTAAACTTGCATATCCAGTGATAACCCAAATTGAGGAGAATTCCCCATTGATGATTTCTGAAATCAAATTGACTAATGTGAATTATATTTGATATTTTCGGAAATAAAAGTGACTACTCTGAATTCCAAATGACCATTTCTGAAATTAAATTGACTAATCTAAAATACAATTGACAGGTTCTGAAATAAACTTGACTAATCTGAATTTCAATTGATCATTTCTGAATTATAACTGGAAATGGTGTAGTACATGTTGTAATGTGGTTTACTCGGAGAAACCTAATCTCGAGCGCCAGCTATTCTTTTCAATAGGAAGAATAGCAAACCTACCAGAGTAGCTGCTAGCCGGAGACAGAGCTCGCTGTTATCAAGGGTGGTAGCGATAACGAAGAAGTCAAAATCGAAATATGTAAAATTTAATTCACACCTTGGGAAACTAATTATATGTACAAGGGAGATATATGTAGGTATGAAATATGAGTGATTCTATAAGCGAACATACATTCGGGAAATCCTATCCGGTCACGAGCACTCTATGAAATTTATACCGGGTGTAGTGAAAAATTAAAAGTTCAATAAAAATGCGCCAACCAGAACTGACGGAACGAATACTAAGGACTTGCTATACGGTATCGGTATGTAGTTGTATTTCTCCGGAAATGAAACACAATAAGGGCGGATCTGTTCGAGACTTTTATTCGCTGCCCCAAGGGCTATAACGCACCATGACTGACAGCGAAGAAAAGGTCTATTTTTAGCGCAACTACGGGATTTCACTGACTACGAGCGGTATCTCTTATTCTCTGCCCCAAGGGCTATAACGCGCCATGATTGACAGAAAAGAAGAGATTTCGGATTCAACACTTATGACGCGGAACACGGACAGGGGGGTTGACGGGACTTTCCCTTCAGTACCCCAAGGGCTTACGCGCCATGACTGATAGCGAAGGGAAAAGTCAGACTCGCGAAACAGGGTAAAGAACGATAAAATACAACAGAAAGCGATACAGTAGAGCAGTGTCAAAGTTAAAGAAGTAACGGCGTAGGTCTAACAAAGAAACTGAACGGTACAGACGGGGACCTACCTCCTTTGTTTCAAGCACTCGCGGAACTCAAAGGATTTAAAAGAAAAACTAAAAAATTAACTTTAAGTAGCACTGATGCAAACACAAAATAATTATTCTTCAACGGCGAGAGAAATACGGAAAATTAACTGAATTTAAAACAGAAGTCACCACGTTAGAAAGTGAAAAATCGAAATACTAAAGCAGAGTCAGAGAGCAAGTCGAAGAACTGAAGTAAAAGTCGAAAAGTGACCGTCGCGGGGGAAAATTTGCTTTTATAGGCATATCCCCTCTCACGGTAAAAATCTGAAAATTCCAGAATGCGACAAGAATGAAAAACGTCGTCAGTTCCGGTTTATCGCATATCAACAGATGAAAAACGTCGAAATCTTCAGCGGCATGTGAGAAAAACAACGTGAAATACAGATAAGCGGTTTTTTACATTTACTCTGCCTATCGGAATGAACGTACGGAATATTCGAGAATTAAAATATTTTCAAAGACGGAAATCTAAAACGAAAGAAATGCACTAAAATGAATTCCAATTTTCCTCAGAAAACTGGACTTCATTACAATGTAAAAGATAAACTCACGTTTCCCGAGGGACTGTTGATCGGAGTAGACGACTGCACCCCCCTTTGGGGCGTTATGGGCGCGCACAGGAACGGCGGCTTGTCCAGACTCCCCGTGCTGCCCCCGGGACTGCTGTTCGCTATGAACGTGTTCGTGTCGGGCGCCAGATGGTGCGCGCCGCCCCCGTTCTTGTGCACCCCGTTCTCCGACTTGTTCCTCTTCGGCCACTCCTTGTAGTTGCACTTGAGGTGGTGCGCCTCGAGCGGCTTGCAGAACGACAGTTCCTCCGGATGCCTGATGCCTAGGTCCTTGCACAGCTGCACCACCGTCCTGAACACCTTGACCGAGAAGTCGACCTTGACGTCGAGCGTCCTAAGGTCCGGCAGTTGGACGCGGAGATTCTTGTGCATGGGGGTGAAGTGGAGGTAGGCGTCGGCCTGGACGCCGCACTGGTCGAGCGTCAGACGCGTCTTCGTCAGCCATTTGTTCTGTTCCGGCCACCAGAGGGCGTGGTCCGACCAGTCGATGGAGATTTCTGCAAAAAAAAAAAATTAGTTACAATTTCGAAAATAATACGGATACAAAGCAGGAAATTTCATTTAAGCATGATTAATAGATTTTGTATACTATTGAGCTTTCATATCGAATATACTGCTGCGCAAAAGTGATACAGTTATAGTTTGGCAAGATGGTTACATTCCATTGTTGTACCCCAAATCGAGGTACAATGGACCTAATTTTCACACTGCGATAGCTGCAAGAGAAGGCCCGTGAACAACAATCAAGGATCTATACAGCCTATATGGATAAGGCCTTCGACTCGGTGAATCGGAGAGCGCTATGCAAAATCATGAGACGCCTTGGAGTACCCGAAAAATTCTTAGCAGTGTATAAAAGTCTCCATACCAACAACACCGCTAGAATACACCATAAATGGCTCTACAACCGATCATTTTTTAACCAACTCTGGATTAAAACAAGGCTGCGTGTTAGCGCCTTTACTGTTCAATATTTTCGCCATAGCTGTCTCCATAATTGCTGACATGAGTACGCCTGTAAGAGATGTTGGAATAAGATTCAGATTTGATGGAGGCCTGTTTAACCTGAAGCGCCTCAGAGCAAAAACCGGTACAAAGTTCATCACAGAACTTCAATATGCGGACAACTGCGCACTTATCGCTAGCAGCTCAGAGGATTTACAGATAATGTTGGACACCTATATATACGAAGCTTTAGGTCGTAGACTCAATATCGACAAAACCAAAATCCTGGTAAGTCCGCCAGAAAGCCTTCAAACAGATATCAGCCTGGAGAATGAAACTCTAGAACAGGTCGAGCAGTTCAAATACTTGGGAAGCTTCAAAAATACTAGGGCTAATCTAGACACGGAAATACACAACCGTATCAATTCAGCATCACGGGCATTCTGGAAGCTAAAAGACAGGGTGTTTCAAAATCACGACCTCAATCTGAAGACCAAGACAGCTGTTTACAAAGCAGTCGTCCTCCCAACGCTTCTTTACGGAAGAGAAAGCTGGACGCCCTATAGGCAACATATCAAACGGCTTGAACAAACGCAACAACGTCATCTAAGACAAATAATGCACATCAGATGGTTCCACAAAGTTACAAGTGCGGCAGTCTTGCAACGCGCGAGTTGTACAACAATTGAGACTCAAGTAACGAGAGCCCGACTCAGATGGAGTGACCACATTCTGAGGATGCAAGACACAAGACTCCCCAAAATAGCTCTGTATGGCAAATTCAAAGAGGGAGCTCGGAAACCAGGAGGTCAGTATAAGCGGTTTAAGGATACACTACATCAATCCCTAAAATCAGTTAATGCTAATCATAACTGGGAACAACTAGCGTTAGACAGATCACAGTGGAGGTCTTTGGTCCACAGTTATAATGGGGACCCGAGAAGAATACAGCGTCGGCCAGATCTGGTTGGTGACTATCCATGCCCGGAGTGTGGAAGGATCTGTAGGTCACTGTTGGATCTCTTCAGTCACAGGAGGACACACAGTCGCAAGTAGCCCTGAGAAATTATAAGTTTTCAGTCGATGAGATAGGAGATCATTGCTTTGGTAGCAACTTGACTATCAGAATACAATATGGATCACTATGTCACGTCCTTGATAGTTTCTTTCCAGATTTACTCGACATAAAATATCAAAAATTTAAACAACCCAATTCTTGAAACTAGGTTGGACGCTATCTAATGGATATTTGAACGTTTTGTATATTAAAAATATTCTTCATATTTTCTTGTATAATGCGTCGTTTTAAGGTAATTTGACGTTCAAAAAATAAAAAGTATCTGTGAAATTTAAAAAATTGGGTACATTGACTGAATACAACTCTGTTTGAAAGATCCACTGATGTGTAGTGTCACAGATTTAGCTAGTAATTCAGAAAGTAATTATGTTTTTCCAGGGGTGGCACAGCTCATTTGTAACGTGGTCACCTTGGAGAAAACCTATCTCGAGCGCCAGCTATTCTTTTCACTAGGAAGAATAGTAAACCTACCAGAGTAGCTGCTAGTCGGAGACAGAGTTCGCTGTTATCTAGGGTGGTAGCGATAACGAAGCAGTCAAAATCAAATTATGTACTAGTTTATTCACACCTTCGGAAACTGATTATATGTACAACGGAGATATGTGTCGGTATGAAATATGAGTGAATCTATGAGCGAACATACATTCGGGAAATTCTGTCCGGTCACGAGCACTTTATGAAGTTTATACCGGGTGCAGTGGAAAATCAAAGGTTCAATAAAATGCGCCAACCAGAACTGACGGAATGAATACTAAGGACTTGCTATACGGTATCGGGATGTAGTTGTATTTCTCCAGAAATAAAACACAACCAGGGCGGATCTGTTCGAGACTTTTATTCGCTACCCTAAGGGCTATAACGCACCATGACTGATAGCGAAGAAAAGGTCTATTTTTAGCGCAACTACGGGATTTCACTGACGACGAGCGGTATCTCTTATTCTCTACACCAAGGGCTTACGCACCATGACTGATAGAAAAGAAGAGATTTCGGATTCAACACTCATGACGCGGAACGCGGACAAGGGGGGTTGACGGGACTTTCCCTTCAGTACCCCAAGGGCTTGCGCACCATGACTGATAGCGAAGGGAAAAGTCAGACTCGCAAAACAGGGTAAAGAACGATAAAATACAACAGAAAGCGATGCAGTACAGCAGTGTCAAAGAAGTAACCGGTGTAGGTCTAATAAAGAAACTGAACGGTACAGATGGGGACCTACCTCCTTTGTTTCAGGCACTCGCGGAAACTCAAAGGAAAGAAAAGAAAACTAAAAAAATTAATTCTAAATAGCACTGATGCAACACAAAAAAATTATTCTTAAACGGCGAAAAACGGAAAACCAACTGAAGCAAAAAGAGCCGGATCAAAAGCAGAAGTCACCACGTTAAAACTGAAATCAAAGAGCGAAAAATCAAAAGTCGAAGTACTGAAGAAAACGAGCAAAAGTTGAAAAGTCCCCGTCGCGGGGGAAAATTTGCTTTTATAGGCATATCCCCTCTCACGGTAAAAATCTGAAAATTCCAGAATGCGACAAGAATGAAAAACGTCGTCAGCTCCGGTTTATCGCATATCAACAGATGAAAAACGTCGAAATCTTCAGCGGCATGTAAGAAAAACAACGTGAAATACAGATGAGCGGTTTTTTACATTTACTCTGCCTATCGGAATGAACGCACGGAATATTCGAGAATTAAAATATTTTCAAAGACGGAAATGTAAAACGAAAGATATGCACTAAAATGAATTCCAATTTTCCTCAGAAGACTGGGATTCATTACACATTATGAACACTTAAAATGGCTATATCTTTTGATCAGGGCCGAACCAGAAAAAAGGTAAAGGGAAACAGTGTTTCTTTTGACCTCAAGAATTTACTGTTAAAATATTTATACGAGTCAAAGACTCATCCTATGTAGGGAGAGTTTCCATTGAGTTTCCACCCAAATGACCATCAAATCATCTTAAGATGTCATTTGAAATAGAAAAGTATACTCCATTCACATTTGTTT
The DNA here is from genome assembly GCF_907165205.1 of Coccinella septempunctata. NCBI lineage: Eukaryota > Metazoa > Arthropoda > Insecta > Coleoptera > Coccinellidae > Coccinella > Coccinella septempunctata. The sequence goes on along the minus strand of NC_058190.1, from coordinate 1,203,742 downwards.
TAGCAGTCGGTAGGTCATAAAATAATTTTCTCAAGTTTCTCTAACTAGAACGGAGTAAGGTTGGCACTCATGAAATGTCGTTAATGTCATAACGCCGTTGCCACAACTAATATCAATTTTTGTTACGAGAATGCCGAAAGTGATTTCCTTCTGTTGGGAGACCCAAAAAAGCGGTGGCATTTGAGAATTTTATATTTGAGTGAATTAATGCGAAAAGTTTACTACAGGATTTTCGATGAATGTCATCATAGAATAAGTCCCCAAAAATTGATTTTTCCATTTTTCATCGACTTGTCCTATACATTGTAAATGTCTTCAGGTATCAATAAATGCCCATATTTAAATTTAAAAAGATAACGAACATTAACTCTCCTCAAGCTAGTGTATATTATGATATTACACTGATCTCTTGTATTTTCCATGCAAATAACTGGATTTGGTATGCCTTCAATCAGTTTGTATAAACTTCAATTATGTTCGTCACATATTTTCCGAAGAGATTCGACATTGTGATGAAATCGTAATAACAGAAACTTTTACGTAGAACGGGCAACATAGCGTTGATTTAGAACTCAAAAATGTTTTGACAAGCTTCATAACCCCACATTTTCGTACTATACAGAGTGAAATGTGTCAAATTTCCATGGCCAACCGAGTGCTAAAATAAAAATGAATGGAGTATAGTAGGGTGTTTTCGGTATTTCGGTATACCGAAAGATGCAGAGTTCTGAAAATATTTTAGAAAGAAAGTTCAACCACAACAGGCAAATTCTCATCACAAAATTGTAGTTAATTCTCAAGTCGATTCACCATAATCGCCCGATAAACCATCGCATTTTATCATCTTGTAGATGACATTTCCGTTCATTTTGTTAATAATTCAAGATATACAAATGACTAAATCTGATCACCACCATGACTTACATTCGAAGATAAAAAAATCATCTCTCCACAACGATAACGTAATGCGCTTCGAAGACAAGGTCAGACGAATTTGAATTATGTACATGAGATCACGAAAATATTGCATACATAGCAACCTAGAAATGAGAAAGAATTCCATGAAATACACACATACGTATCTAATTTATATTAGCGAGACTTACATGCGCTAAAATATTGGTTGATTAATATGGTTGACATCATTTTGTTCCAGGCGTAACAAGACCTTGTAGATTAATCACTCCTTTTAAGCAGTGGAGTGCGTAATATCGAACATCGAATAAAAAACTAGCTACTCTGAACATTTCTCATAAGAGAAAAGTTGGCGTGTGCCAAATGTGAGAGAAGACTTCATCGATAAAATTTGTTTGAATGGCACTCATATTTTTTCTTTTTACTATTCTTGATAGAGCATATCAAGTTACACATCTCAACTCATTTCGGAAATGAAGGAATTTGATTTTAATTCAATGAAATAATTCAGGCACTTTAAAAATGGAATGTTATGGCTTGTTTGCACCAATACCCCAAAGGAGTACTTAACTAAGCGCCGTTTAAAGTTAATGAACGCTTAATTTTATTCAAAGTTGCACGACTATGGCTTAACAGAATCTTAAGTAAGGGGCCCTCAAGTTTTATATCTAGTGATATTTCAGATTTCAGTTCTTGATTTTGGTCCAACTTCATCCCAGTCCAATAAAGCCATTTCATTGGTTGACCGGTTGCCGATGGTCGTTGTCATTCCAATAACCTAACTTAATTGTCCTGTCAGTCAGTTTCGAGTAAATTATTATATTATTATCAAAGAGTAACAACTTTTGTTGCTGAATTAGCATTAATATTGATAATGATAATGATTGTCAAATACAGGGTACCTAAGCATATATAAGTACAACACTTTCTTTGTAAGGTCGTATGCGAATTTGTTTTATTGATGTTGAAGAGGAACGTGAAGAAAATGTCCTTCCTAGTTAGTACGAATGATTGCCAAGCAAGTGGTAGTAATTTACAAAGGGCACTCAACTTCTCAACAGAAGAAAAGAGTTTGTTGCTAACAATAGTATGATTTGTGAAACAAAATTGAAAATTGAAAGACTGATGGCATTACAATAAAGGCAAAAGAAAAGGCTTGATATTCAATAATGAATTCATTCGATTTTCAAAATCCATAAAAAATGGGAAGTTCTGCAGCCAGTTCAACAAATTATTATAGGTTAGAATCCCGCCCTTAAATATTTAAGTGGTCATTACAGGAGCGCTTAAATTTTAGGTTAACTTTAGGCATTTAAATGTCACTTAACAGTTGGTGCAACGTAATAAGTCAAGAGTTCATTTTAAGGGACACTTAACACTAAGTGCGTTTGGTGCAAATGGGTCTAAAAAGCACATTCAATTGAAGGACCTTTTTGTCTCCTGTGTAACGCTATATTTTTGAGAAAAATCTAAGAAGTTTTATGGCACATTTTCGAAATCGACAAAATATCAATTTTTGGTTATATGAAGACTTTTTTCCTCATCTAGTCTACAAAAATTGCCATAATTAAGCAATTTGAGTACCCTGTATATAACCGAGTACAGTACTCGAGTGCACATGAAATCTCTTAAAATATCCTCAGATTATAAGTACTCAGATACCGTACGAAAATAAGCTCGATACCTAGATAAATATTTGTTCCTTCGCTCGAATGAAAACACTATAGAAAGAACTCGGATTCTATCTAATTACTCTGTATACGGAAGTCTGCGACTACTCCGTTTTCAAGTGGTCTCTCAAGAGGTTTTCTATTTACATAGGAAAGGAAGCACATGTCTGTGAAAGTGAAGTAGATAATTTATTTCGAATAAGAGACAGATGTACAAAACGAGAGATGAAGATTGATGCTCCTAAGATAACAAATTCCAATTTACAAATCGATGCTGTTTCCTTACACCCCCACGCTAATATATACATGGTGATTGATTATAAATGCTCTCCCTTGAGTTTTGATGAAATCAATTTGCCATATTAGCCATATTGAGGATCCTTTCCGAAACGCCCAGTACATTTAAATGCCAAACAGGAAAGATTGTTATTTTGAAAAATCTTCCCCGGCTGAACTATTGAAAAAATTGTAATGAACAAATATTTTTTCAGGTCTGCCCTGAAGAAACTTCCGAAGAAATCGTAACTTTATTTTGTACAAAAAATAACGTGGGAACAGATCTGTTTTACAACGGTTGAACAAAACAGAAATTTTAAAAACTAAAATTTTCTACATTCCCTTCTAATTATTTTTCAGGTAGAGTATGATAATTTCCTGTCTTCATATAATGTAATTTCGGTAAGAATAATAATATTACAGAGCAGTTTCTACGTATTTAATAGTTAAGTAAATAATCCATTTGAAAACATTTTGGGATGTCGAACCTGAAGTGTATTTTTTAAATACATTCAACAAAACGAATATGTACAATTTATTTCACTATAATCATTAAGAATACATCGAAATAGTTGAGAGATGATCATACTCTTGTTCGAGATTCGGTCCAGATAAAAATGTTAAAATGTTCAACCTTTAAAATTCGAAATTCCTGCAACATTTTTTTTTTAATTTAACATCTAGATATGTCTCTCTTAAAGACCCAGCATTGCTGTCTCTAATTACCTCCACAGGGTGTTCAGAAATTTACAGAAAATTGCAACTTTCAGTAATACCCTGTATAGCATCAAATTTGATTGAAGTTCCTGCAGACACGACATCAGTTGCTAAACTACACTGCGCAAAAAATTAACGCACATTATGGAAATCTCAAATTTATTCTACAACTGAAGGTGTTCTCAATGATAATTATTTTTATCAGAATTATGCAAAAGATGATATTATCAGATTTTGAATGTATTGGCTCCATTCTAAAATCAGTTGTTTTCGATCAATTCTAGTGATCAATAGTTTTTCTTTCGTTTGATTTTCTATACTCGATCGCTATGCAACGCGAAACACGCAATTTGACCCAAGAGGAATGTGCCCAAGCGGTAGTTTTGCGAGAAGAAGGGTGGACATACACAAGAATTGCAGAAAGGTTGGGAGTTTCCCATACAAGTGTGTCCAGAATGTTGCAGCGATTCAGGGAGACAGGTATGAATGTCCAAAGACCAGAACAGGGTAGACCACGGGTAACAACTGCCATTCAAGAACGTTACTTGAGAGTTTCTTCGTTGAGACAACGGTTTGCAAGCGCTCGCCTCCTTCAAATTCAGCTCGAGCAAACTCATGAGGTGCAAATTAGCACTCAGACAATAAGAAATCGCCTCAGAGAATATGATTTAAGGCCTCGTGTCGCGGCAAGAGGCCCAGCTCTTACCCCAGCCCATCGAAGGGCGCGTTTGGATTTTGCGAGAGAGCATATCCATTTGGAAGAGGCCGATTGGGAAAGAGTTCTCTTCACAGATGAGTCTAGATTCTGCCTCTACCATTGTGATCGACGTTCCCTTGTATACAGACGTCCACATGAAAGATATGCTCAGTGCAATTTCCTGAATACTACTGGTTTCGGGGGAGGATCGATTATGGTATGGGGTGGAATATATTTGACTGCTCGCACAGACATAGTGGTCGTTGATAATGGAGCTATGAATGCTGATAAGTATATAAGGAACATTCTTGAAGAGCATGTAGTGCCATTTGCCCCATACATTGGTGAAAATTTCATTTTTATGGACGATAATGCCAGACCCCATCGTGCGCGCATCGTTCAGGAGTACCTTGAAGAGGTTGAAGTCTCTCGAATGGAATGGCCAGCAAGAAGTCCAGATTTCAATCCGATTGAGCAGGTTTGGGACAACCTCAATAGAAGTCTGAGAAGTTCAGAAAATCATCCAGCTACTCTTAATGACTTAGGAATCCAACTCGGGGAAATCTGGGAAGGATTAGATCAGAACATTTTAAGATCACTCATTTTGAGTATGAACCGTCGTTGCCGAGCTGTAATTAACGCAAGGGGTGGAAATACCAAGTATTAAATCACTTATCAGCATTTCAGTATTTTGAAAATTGTTTATTTCTCTTCTTTCACATAAGATTCAGTGAAATCCTGAATTTTTCTTCCATTTAATGTGTCTTGTTTCGTTCAAAACCTTCCCGAGAGAACATAAAAAATAAGTTATAAAGTCAATGTAGAGTTAACTTTCATTAAAATTGAGATTTTCAGAATGTGCGTTATTTTTTTTGCGCAGTGTAGGTTACGAATGACAACAAAATGATCAAAATCGATGCAACCCTCAAATTGTTTCATTTCAAAATGAATTTGGTGGAACATTTAGCGGTGAATAACCTTGTGTACCTTCCATATTCGCGTATCATCGAGGAACATTCCGTGTATGATAAGAAGTCAACGAGGAAAATGGATTGCTCGAATGTCGATTAAATTTCACGGCACAGTTCCTGAAATGGAGTTTCGCACGTGTTATTTCGACGTTACGGCGGCGCTGATAATGAGGTGAATGGTTTTCGCGAATCTGGGTCAGTCGCCCCAGTTCACGATTGAAAATGTGGGGTAAACGGATAGGGGTAGCACGAAAGATGCGAAGAGGGTCAAATTCTGGCCCGCGTTTTTTGTGACCACAATTGGAGGCTTGTTTATAATTTTTGGCCCTCCAATTGTCTGCCAGCTCAATTTGCTTGCTAACAGCACCAATCAGCCAATCGTATGTTTGTTAAAAATATGAGCGCACCCTTATTTTGGGTTCACCGTAGAGCTTCCATTTTTTATGACCATAATTTTGAGGCCTATTCAACATCTTTACTCTTCTAATTGTGGGAGACAAAACCTCCAGCCCGTTATTCTGCGAGTACCAAACCAAGAACAGAACTAAAGAAAATATCCAATTAAACACCTAATGAAACTTTTTTTTTGAGAATAAAAAATCTACACTGGCAGTATTAAGCGAGTCGTTAGCCAGTTGATCGAACAATCAATGTCTTCTCTCTGACTAATGTTAAGCAAACAGAACCAAACAGCTGATCGACATAATTTTGGGCTCATTTAAAGGCTCCCATCGTAGAGTAACCCATACCCAAGCTTCGGTAAAGTTAAAGAAAAATTTCCTGGTGAAAACCTCAAAATATCCGTCGAAAACTATAACTTACTAAAGAGTAGGTTGTAGTAAATCCAAATGTTGGATGGACGATAAAAAAAACATAGCTAGAGTTAACTGGTATTTAGAAGCAAGAAATGGTGAAAGATAGAAGAAACTTGGGGAGGCCTATGTCCAGGAGTAGCTCATGAAGAAGAAGAAAGAACAGTTGATCAAATGAAATTAAGTTTTTCACTTCACTAAGGGAAATGAAAATTTGTATTAAAACTTGTAATATGTGACTCGGTCATTCATTGATTTTTATTTTCAGTGCTACGAAGTGGATAAAAATTTCAGGGCGTAAAGACAATGACCTGAGCAAACACTACTGACTACACCATGTGCAATGGTCATTTTACTGCAAGTCAAATGAGAACTGTTCATCCATGTAAATTTTTGTATGCAGAAAACATTCCTTGCTTGAAGGGCCCATTTTGGGGGAATTTATGACATTTATACGTCCATTCAATGCTTCCCAATTGCTACTCCTTCAAAATATTCAGAAATGCAAAAGTTTTATTGATTTCGTTTTGGGAATCCAGTGGGTGTCAAATGGTTGTTTGGAAAGTCAATGTTTTATGAAACCTGCTGTGAGTGTTTTGTTCATTCATTAATCAATTTGTAAATTGTGTCATGAAGAGACCATATCAAAAAAGGATCATAAAAAAAGCATAAATAAACTATACTGACGTGCTAACATACAGGTCTTGTATACCTCTGTAAGGTTTTCTTTAATTGTGGATCTGGAAATTATGCAACTAATATGTGAAGAACTGAAATGTATAAGCTATGATGGTATATTGAATATTGATTTATATAAATTTCTGATATGAATTGTATGAATTCAACTAAGTTTATCGATTCAAAACTAATGTATTACACACAAATTACTTTTTTGACTTCAAACAGGTCCACATATACTTTTTTGTCCTATTCTAGTCGATATTTTAAAATTTTTATAAATTTTTTATAAATTGTAAATAAAACCATAGCTTATCCAACAGTGTTTTTCATTGATATCAACTTATTCCAAACAATGTTCAGATGAAAACTAACGTCCTGATCACAAAACAAAACCATACTTCTGTTATGTCGCTCAGGATATGGGTTATCTGGTCTAAACAAAGTCTAAATTAAAATTCAATACAAGCGGTGGAATTCGAATTTAGCGCCCTTTTATTATGAAACAGGAAACTGTTATTAAACAGTTTTTCTGTATTGACAGTACGATTTTAGCGCCATCTCATTGTCAAATGTGGAAAACGCAGGTCAAAATGTAGCCGGTTTTTAGTACTAGAGATATGAGATTGATAACTGACAATAATTTTGGAACATAGATTAACTTTGTTAAGGTAGTCTGTGATGTTAGAATCAAATAAATCGATCACCATTCATATGTCATAGAACTCATAAAAGAAAAGTACTTAATGCTACGGTTCAGCCAGGGTTAATTAAAACGATAGACGACAACTCTACTGGCAGGGGAAATAATGGATCACCTCTTGAAAATGTTTATGGAACTCAAGATTCTTGAGGAAAATAAGCCACCTGTGATCAACAAAAAGAATTCTACACCAATTTTGAAGTTCGTTCAACCACAATTTAAATTTTTTTTCCGAAAATCTAGCGTTAAACGAAAAAATTGCAAGAGACAAGAAGGTCTTTCAGATGAACGTGCTTTTAAAGGGCTTAACAATTTTCAAAAGACATTGTGGCCCAGTGAAAAGTGTCCAAAAGAGTCCATCGCCAAAATATATGACTTCACATATACTAAAACTGCTACAGGGTGAGTCTTCAACTCGTACAAATATTTAAACAGTAGATTCTTGAGGTCAGAAGAACACTTTTTTTCTATACCATTTTTCCGATTCGACCTTGATAAAAAAATCTAGACATTTTCGAGTTTTCATAATGAGCTATGCCGCACCTGAAAAAACAAAATTACCTTCAGAGCAAGTAGCTAAATTTGTGACACTAGACATCTGTGCATCTTTCAGGCCCGTTTGCACCAATCCCCCTTAAAACGAGTACATACTTAACTAAGCATTAAAGTTTAAAGTTAATGGACGCTTAATTTTATTTCCAGTTGCACGACTGTGGCTTAACAGAATCTTAAGTAAAGGGCCCTTAAGTTTTTATATCTAGTGATATTTCAGGTTTTTATTTTGGTGCAACTTTATATTAGTCCAATAAAGCTATTTCATTGGTTGGCCGGTTGAAGATGATCATTGTTATTTCATTAACCTAACTTTATTGTCCTGTCAGTCAGTTTCGAGTAAATTATTATATTATTATTAAAGAGTAACAACTTTTGTTGCTGAATTAGCATTAATATTGATAATGATTGTCAAATAAAAGGTACCTAAGTTTATATAAGTACAACACTTTCTTTGTAAGGTCTTTTGTGAATTTGTTTTATTAATTGTTGTTTTATTAATGTTGAAGAGGAACGTGAAGAAAATGTCCTTATTGTCCTTGTTAGTACGAATACGATGAATGATTTCCAAGCAAGTGGTGGTAATCTACAAAGGACACTCAACTTCTCACCAGAAGAAAAGAGTTTGTTGCTAACTATAGTATGATTTGTGACACAAAATTGAAAATTAAAAATAACTGATTGCATTACAATAAAGGCAAAAGAAAAGGCTTGGTATTCAATAATGAATACATCCAATTTTCAAAATCCATAAAAAATGGGAAGTTCTGCAGCCAGTTCAACAAATTATTTTAGGTGAAATCCCGCCCTTAAATACCTAACGTCCGGTTTCATAATCAAATTTAAAGTCACTTTAAGCTTAAAGCTTCCTTTACTGTCATTTTTAGTAGGGTTAAAGGAAGCTTTAAAGTTAAAGCGGCTTTAGGTTTGATTATGAAACCGGCCGTAAGTGGTCATTATAGGAGCGCTTAAATTCAAGGCTAACTTTAGCCATTTCAATGTCACTTAACAGTTGGTGCAACGTAATTTAAGTTAAGGGTTCATTTTAAGGGACACTTAACACCAAGTCCGTTTGGTGCAATCGGGCCTTACTCAAATAACGTTGCACCAGCTATTATCTGACATTAATATGGTTAAAGCTAACCTTTAATTTAGGTGCTCCTGTAATGACCACTTAAATATTTGAGGGCAGGATTCTACCCTAAAATAATTTGTTGAACTGGCTGCACAACTCATTTTTGATGGATTTCGAAAATTGAATAAATTTATTACTGAATACCAAGCCTTTTCTCTTGCCTTTATAGTAATGTCATCAGTCTTTTTATTTTTAATTTTGTTTCTCAAATCATACTATGGTTAGCAACAAACTCTTTTCTTCTGTTGAGAAGTTGAGTGCCCTTCGTAAATTACCACCACCTGCTTGGCAATCATTCACCGTATTCGTACTAACAAAAACATTTTCTTCACGTTCTTCTTCAACATTAATAAAACAAATTCGCATAAGACCTTACAAAGAAAGTGTTGCACTTATATAAACTTAGGTACCTTTTATTTAACAATCCTTATCATTATCAATAATACTGATAATTCAACAACAAGAAGTTGTTACTCTTTGATAATAATATAATAATTGACTCGAAACTGACTGACAGGACAATAAAGTTAGGTTAATGAAATGACAACGATCATCGGCAACCGGCCAACCAATGAGAAGGCTTTATTGGACTAGGATGAAGTTGCACCAAAAGAAAAAACTGAAATATCACTAGATATAGAAACTTAAGGGCCCCTTACTTAAGATTCTGTTAAGCCACAGTCATGCAACTGGGAATAATTTAAACCGTCCATTAACTTTAAACGATGGTTAGTTAAGTACTCCCTTTTTTCAAGGGGTACTGGTGCAAACGGGCCTTGAACTGAGCCGATTCCGAAAAAATGCTAGAAATAAAGTGTTTCTTTTGACCTCAAGAATCAACTCTTAAAATATTCGTATGAGTCAAAGACACACCCTGTATACCAAATTCAGTGATTTTTCGTATGATTCTGAAATAAAAAGAAAAGTCTATTTTTAGGAGTGAAATTCAGGGGGCTCTAAACCCGAAAAAAAGGTGGAAGAGGCATATAAAAAACAAAATTAGGGGTCCGCTATTCCTGTCTCGAGAATCTGCGACCAAACTTCGGGACACCCTGTAGAAATGTGCGAAACTCAAAACTGAAATGAGCACGATAAGTTTCAAACAACGAGATAAAACCAGGAATGCGTTGTCTCCAATTCGTTTGTTTTACTCTCGCATAACAACCCGATGAAATTAATAATAGAGCGTCTTCCGCTCCCGTTTAAATTTAGAGAGACGTTTTACGTAACCGACACGTGACCATTTTAGCGAAACCGCCGCTTTGCGACTACGTAGTTCAATTATTATTGATAAGGCCCAACATCGTCGTCGCCTATTTATCATTATACATGTATAGGTACATACATACAATAATAATGGTGAATCGACCTATGACTATGAGAGCTCGGAACATACGTCGAGTATGCGTTCACGACGGATATCCGGTAGATAAACAAAACTCACTTGTTTTGCGTAATACCAAACTTCCTCCGCGACTCTCTCGACGCTTTTTCTCGTTTTTTCCATGTAAATTTCGTCACTTCCACTCGTGCCCAAGGAAAAACATCCGACGATGAATGCATAGGGGAACGTTCTTAGAAATTAGACAATCTATGCCAAAGTGATCTAATTTAGCTGTTGCTGGTACTTCCAGACTAGATAGGTGAAAAACGTTGAAAGGAACATTGAAATTGAGATGAATTTTATTTTATTCTGCCTTTTGTCAAGGATTTTAATATCTTAACTCAGAGTTTTTGATGTGTAGATGTATTTGCCACGGTTATTGTTCTGCTTGTTCATTACTCTGTTAGGTTCAGTTTGAATTGCCCTGAGGATGGCCATGTAAATAGCCGAAACCTTGGCAGTATGGAATAACCCGATAATTTTTTCATTCAAACGTTGAGAGTCCTGAACTCGATTCTCGTGAAAAGTCCATTAGTGAAAACCGCTTCATGAAATCTTCATTTTTCTTGAAGATACAACCAAATTTTGATATTTTATCGATTTAGAAAATGTTCCATAATAGTTGGGGAGCCGAAGAGGGAAATTCAGGATTTACTCGAGCGTGCATGTCAGATTAATATAAGGGGAGATACCTTGGGCCCTGTAGAGTACCTCTACCAAACATTTGACCTGAATATAGGGGGAATTGTCTAGGACAGCCTGTCAGATTAGTAAAAAAAAAAAACGATCATTGTACATACTCGAGCGTGTCAGATTGAGATATATATAGTTAATAACATGTTGAAAAGTACATATATATTCTCTTAATCTGACAATTTAAGCGTGTCGAAAATGTATGAGAGGGCGCCAAACTTGCAAAAAAAAAACGTCACGTGTACATTCCCGAGCGCGGTGGCGTTTTTTCTTATTTTGAAGCTAATGATTCAAGAATAACGGAAAAAATATAATCTGACAGTTTTAGCAAGCCGAAACAATAAAAATTGGCCATAAAGGTCACAAAAATCAGTTTTTTTTGAATAATCTCCTTCCCTGGGCTTCAAATCTTTTTCGCATTCATTATGAAAGCTGTTGAGTATTACATTTTCTACAAATTTTGTCCCAAGCAATTTTTTCTACGTTCAAACGTTTTTGAGATATATGGCGATTAATGCGAGGTGTTTAGCGATACATGCTGAAGCGAAAATTCACTCGTTGGAAAATAGTACATTCTAAGGTTGTCAGGGACAACACTAAAATTTTCGTGACTAATTTCGAAATTGTCATCATAGAAATACCTTGTAATTTTGACAATTGTAGATTAGACTGGGATTCTACATTGACCTTGCTCTTTCGCATGTAAGGCTAAGCTTCTCGCCTTTATCGCCCTCTAACTCGAGAATAGTTAAGAGTATGTAAAATTGCTTCAGACAAAAGTTGTGTAAGATTTTATTATCTACCACTTTCATAATGAATTTAAAAACGATTAGAGGTGCAGGATGGGAAATATTCGAAAAAAAGGGATTTTCATCATCTTCAAAGTGTCAGAATAAGAAACCCCCCCCCAGATTAGTGTCAGATTAATGGATCAGCACTTCTACAACACTCAGATTAACCATCTATATGAAAATCTGACACGCTCGAGTATGCACAAGTAACGATTTTTTTTTACAATCTCAAAAGGACCGCTGTGAAACCTTGCGTCAAGTCTAAATTGTCAGTCCCTTGAAAAGTTGCTTCCTTTGGGTCCAATTAGCATATCCTCCAAACATCTGACACGCTACACATTTTTTTACCATTTTCAACTCTTCCTTACGGCCAGTCCCACCGCGCAAACTGTCAGATAAGCATGAATTCATTATCAGAGACACGTTGAGCATATACAGTAGCTTAATCTGACACGCTCGAGTATGTACACCTGACGATTTTTTTTTACATCTTTGAAAACTTGTAGACGTTTTCCCCACCGCTGAAAGTGCATACATCATACATCATAGAACCTTTTTTTCTTTCTACCATCTAATCTTCAAAATCGACTAGTTCTCCACGACGCTAGAGTAAATCCCGATTTAGCATCGTCGGCTCCCCAACTATAACTTTATTTTCGAAAATATCTAAAAAAAAAACATAAAAACTTTCTACAGATACTTTTTCACTGGGAATACGACACTATAGGGTGTTTTCAAAGGTGAGGTAGAGCTCATCAAAATAAGCTGTTTAACCAGTAATGGGGAATTCTACTCAATTTGGGTTATCACTGCAGATGCAAGTTTAAACTAAATAATTATGAGTTTCTTTCATGATTTTTTCAAATGCACCGCGGAAACTATTCAAAATCATTCTTCAAATATGAGGTTTTAAAATTCGAATGGCTTCGTTTCTAGTTTACGATTTGGCAACAGCGCCTACTAGAAAATAAAAAGAACAATGGCGTGTTTATAAAATAACAGCTGTTGATATATAATCATCATAAGGAGCGTATCTCACTGGCGAGCCTCAACAGCAACCGCTCATAAAAATCCCGTAAAATTTTATGACCTTCCTCGTTCGTCGCAGACTTCATAGACAGCCATCTTCGTCTATCTCATCAAGATAGTGTATTTGTTGTCCTTTATTAACAACGCGTATTTCAGTCGATGTTTCCAACTTGTGCAATAGAAACGAAAAGCTTTAAATTTTAAATACCATTTTTATTTTTCGTCTTTAAGTACTTTGAATATTTTTTTTTTTGGGAAACGGTTGAAATGATTATTTCAAAATGTGACGTTTCAAAGATATTTCATAAAAAATACATCATTTTCGTCAGAAGGAGTATTCCCTATTGTCTATACTCGGGTTTCATAAAGCTTGATCGCGGAATGAACTCTTGATTGACCAATAGACGTCGATTTGTTTTCAATCGATAATTCAGTCATGATCATTCAGAATATCATTCTCGCATCAAATTATGATTTTTAGACGTCCATTCAGTTATTCTCAATTGCTTATTTTGCAATATAATCAGAAATAAAAAAGTTTCAGTGATTTCGTTTTAGAAATCGAGTAACTGTCAAATCGTTGATCGGACAATCAAAGTTTTATGAAACCAGCATTATATAAAATATACAAGATGGCCGAGATACAACCCCTAGAAGTTAGACAAAATTTCATTGAATTTCAAGTACGGGACTGTGGAAGGTGACTCCGCCATCGCAAAAACAAAACATAAACATATGGCTGGACAATGAATGGTTCAGTACCAAGTTCATCGGATTAGATGCATCAGGTCACTTTTGACAGAATCATAATTGTTGTATCGTGCAATTTAGGGGGAAAAAAAAATGTAGAAAATCTAGGCAGTTTCTTGAAAGTGCTCATGTTAGTTATGTTGAAAAAGTGCTATGATGTTCCCCCATTTCATCCCATTTTTACGACTATTGTTGGAATGTTCGAACAAGAAGATTGTGATGCCCATTGTGAAAAAATTCGTGAATAATTTAGACGAATTTTAGTGGTGAGATCTTGAAGTATGATTCTCTTTTTTACACTTGTGTCCTAAGTATTTTCTGTCAGTTGGTATCGAAATGAGCCATTTCATAAAATGGTGTAAGTAATTAAAAAATAATGAGAAAAATTCAGCAATCCTAAGTTTCCTTTTTCATTACCACGTAAAATATCGAACGAGCCAATATCCTAAACGAAACCACATGGTCGAATCAGGCGATAAGTTTTTTTCCACTGCTTTGCGATAATTCATCTAACAAACGGTCTAGGGTCCTATTAGGATCTATTTCAGTTATCATTTTTAATTTTTTTTCCATTTTGAAACTTTTGTATTTTTGGTGGAAAGCTTCATTTTGACCAGTTCTATCTTCTGTTGAAAAAAGAGCCTCCCCTTCAATTACATCCAGTATAAATAAAAGACGATCTACGAAAACAATGTAAACGCATCCCTTAAACCTTAGCAGTCTCAGTTTTCTAGACTTTTCAAATCGATTTCGCTCCAGATCGTTTCCTCCGAAATGCTGAATCGATTACTAAAAGTTCCGCAACCGCATCTATATCAATCGACGACGATCCCGAGAAATTGACCTCGTGAACTTGATCGCTGTTTCGAATAACAACCGTGAAATATTATTGCTCGAATGTTTACATTGTCGACGACGGTCATCGGATTTCATCATCACCTATCTCCGTTCCAAGATAGAATGTGCAGGTCGTCGTTCGTATCGACGCCTCTGGTGTTATCTCCTTAAACGCGAATCATGCTAAAGTAGGTATGTATGCGGTGTTGATGTAGGCGACTAGAAAGTAGCCAAGCTATTTGCCTTATTCGGTCTGACGCAACAATCAACCATTCATTGATTGAACAATATTTATGTAAATTTCCATCTCGTATCGATTATTCGATTCACGAACAGAACAGAGAGGCTGATGAATTTTACGAAGGGATTTGTTATTTCCAGCACAACTGAACAATAAAAGAGTATAGGATATAGGGTATCCAAAATTGCTTGTTTTTATCTGTCTCTGGTTCATTCATTGCTGCTTTTCGTTACCGGGAATAAATCTACAAAAAGACAAAAAAAAAAGAAAAAATCGGTGCGAACAGGGGCTAATTGTGACTGTGAGTCCTCCTGTGACCGAAAAGATCCAACTGTGACCTACAGATCCTTCCACACTCCGGGCATGGATAGTCACCAAACAGATCTGGCTACCGCTCTTTTCTTCTCGAGTGTCCATTATAACTGTGTACCATAGAACTCCACTGTGATCTATCTAACGCTAGTTGTTCCCAGTTATGATTGGCATTAACTGATTTTAGGGATTGATGCTTATACTGGCCCCCAGGTTTCCGAGCTCCTTCTGTCAATTCGCCATACAGAGCTATTTTGGGGAGTCTTGTGTCTTGCATCCTCAGAATGTGGCAGCTCCATCTGAGTCGGGCCCCCGTTACTTTAGTCTCAATTGTTATACAACTCGCGCGCTGCAAGACTTCTGCATTCGAAACTTTGTGGAACCATCTGATGTGCATTATCTGTCTTAGATCACGTTGTTTCGTTTTTTCAAGCTGTTCAATTTGTTCCCTGTAGGGCGTCCAGCTGTCGCTTCCGTAAAGAAGCGTTGGGAGGATGACTGCTTTGTAAACAGCTGTCTCAGTCTTCAGATTGAGGTCGTGATTTTGAAACACTCTGTCCTTTAGCTTCCAGAATGCCCGTGATGCCGAATTGATACGGCTGTGTATTTCCATGTCCAGGTTAAAACTAGTATTTATGAAGCTTCCCAAGTATTTGAACTGCTTGACCTGTTCTAGAGTTTCATACTCAAGGCTGATATATGTTTGAAGGCTTTCTGACTGACTTACCAGGATTTTGGTTTTGTCAATATTGAGTCTAAGGCCCAAAGCTTGGTATATATGTTTATAGTTGTCCAACATTATCTGTAGATCCTCTGAGATGTTAGCGATAAGTGTGCAGTCGTCTGCATATTGAAGTTCCGTGATAAAATTTGTACGGGTGTTTGCTCTGAGGTGCTTCAGGTTAAACAGGCCTCCATCAAATCTGAATCTTATTCCAACACTTCTTACAAGCATACTCATGTCAGCAATTATCGAGAAAGCTATAGCGAAAAATATTGAACAGTAAAGACGCTAACACGCAGCCTTGTTTTATTCCAGAGTTGGTTAAGAAATGGTCGGTTGTAGAGCCATTATGCTGTATTCTAGCGGTGTTATTGGTTTGGAGGCTTTTAAACACTGCTAAGAATTTTTCGGGTAGTCCAAGGCGGGCCATGATTTTCCATAGCGCTCTCCGATTCACCGAGTCGAAGGCCTTACTTAAATCGATGAAGGCTGTATAGATCCTTGATTGTTGTTCACGGGCCTTCTGTTGCAGCTGTCGCAGTGTGAAAATTAGGTCCATCGTACTTCGATTTGATCGAAAGCCGCACTGGGATTCAGTTATGTTTCTGGTTTCTGGTACTTCTAGACTAGATAGGTAAAAATGCTGAGAGGAGTCCTGAAATCCTTGAAAAGTCCTTTAGTGGAAACCGTTTCACGATATAACCGAATTTTGATATTTTGTCGATTTGGAAAATGTGCCATAGCCTTTTTAGTTTCGAAAATATCTATAATAAAAACGTTTAAAACTTTCTACAACATGCACTTTTTCACTGGAAAAACTAAACTGTATTCATTTTTATTTAAATCTTATGTACTGAGACTGGAAAAAAATGCAGGGTGTCCTAAGTTCGAGTGCCTATTAGACGTTTCTGGAGAACTGGACATACTTTTGTAATCTGAATCTGAAAATTGGGATTATGCTTTTGTTCGAAATTCTTTACTGAGCTAAAATATTTTTGGAGTTTGAGCACTTCCGGTTGTACAAGGAGTGAAAATAAATTCGTTTAAAAACTGTTTTTTTCGATTTTTTCTATTCTGACATGATTGAGTATTCAATGCTGAATTCATTTATGTTGAAACCATGGTATTAATTCAAATAGTTTTCAAAATATCGAAAAAAACACTGACAAAAAAGGGAGATATGCATATTCAGTATTATGTTTGTTATTTTTATTCAGAATATCTTGAACACAAAACGTTTTCACATTTTTGAATTCCAAAAATGTGGGAATATTGTACTTTTATGGGCAAATCTCGATTCCAATTTTTGAAACAACATTTGGAACATCCTGTGACAAGTTTTTGAAAATTCATAAGATGTCAAATATTCCCACATTCTCCGACCTCTAAAATGTAAAAACGGTTTCAAAAAAGGTAGATATGAGTATTCAGCAGTATGTTCGTTATTCCTATTCAAAATATGTTAAGCACAATACGTTTTTTATCAGTGTTTTCTCAATATTTTGAAAACTATTTGAATTAATTGAATACAATTTCAGATTGCGAATATGTCCAGTTCTCCAGAAACGTCTAATAGGCACTCGAACTTGGGACCCCCTGTATATGTCGATATAAGTTCGGTTTTCGGAAAATGACATCAGACCTTTTTTGTAGAGCGTTAAATTCTGTACAAAATATAGAAAGGATATTACAATGCAATTGATTGTTCATAAGTTATAAGAATCTGAGAAAAAATCAGAAGAAAACAAAATTTGTTTCCGAGATATTCTTATATCGAAAAAGGTCGATGCGGACAACCTAAACATTAATACTAAGGGCCTATTTTGGCATTCAAACGAAACAACAAGCGATTGTAAATTTGTAGTACATGTGGCTAGTGGCTACTGGCACACTTCATTATGAAAACATAAAATGGCTATATCTTTCTATCACCACCAAATCGGAAAAAATGGTATGGGAAAAAAAAGTTTTTTTTTGAGATACTATTGAAATATTTGTACGAGTCGAAGAATCTACCTGTATAGACGTGAAAACATCTCTGCCCTCCTTGAATCAGAATCAATTTGGAACTTCGCATTTTTTGTTACCATAATTTCAAGGCTTGTTTATTTATCTCTAGTTATCCAGTTGTTGAAAAAATCGTGAATTCTACTAGCTTAACGTTAAGCTTACAAAACCCAACAGCTTATCGGATAGTTATCAAGAATCCATAACCATAATATCAGTCTGCTTTTAAGCTAATTTATTATTCAACCTATTGGAAGTTTTTGCCCCACTACTATTGGGGAAACCGCGCATTCACCCTATTAACATTGGCTCTTTTGTTTTCTATGTCACTTAGTACAACGAACGTTTAAATTTTAACGTAAATAATTCGTTCAAAGCGAGTACATTCTCCGTTTGTTTTATGATAAGCAACTTCGTGTTTATCGCACGTAGGTACGTTAAAAAAAACATATACGGAATGCGGAAACACCAAACGTAGAGATTCACGAATCTTCATTATATGGCCCATCATTTCCTCATCGAGAGTTCATTTCGATACACGGAAAAAAACGAAGAGAATTGGTTTGATCCGAGTAGAAATCTGAAAGGACTAGGAAGATTTTCCACGTGCTTAAAAACACTGAAGTTTTCATGATTCATCGTTCCTTTTTCCCTACTCAATTCCAAAGGTATATTGAACAACGTTCAACTCGTATTTCAGTCGGGATTATTCCAAATTTATTGTTGTGGTTGAGGTTTTTGACACAAGATCAATAAGCCATTGAGAACTGCTGGCCAACGAATTAATTTGTTGGTTATTCGTTTCTCTCATTATTTATCACAAACCAGAGCTCGCGACATTGATCATTTGTATGAGAACGAAGAACGACTCCTGAATTCTTAGTCATCGACAATATTTAGTCTGGCACGGAAATAGTAACGTCAATTTGTTGTGATGTTCTTAGACCACCTTTATAAATAGAAAAAAAGGTATTAAATCGGTCTCGTGGAAGTTTTTGCACTTCAATTATTCTGATTTAAAATAATGGTCCATTTATTCATCTTCATTTTTCAATTATTTCTATTATAAAGGATGCAGAGGTCTGAGAATATTCTAGGGAGAAAGGTCATCGTCGCAAATTTTCAGCACAAAATTGTGGTTAGTTTTCCATAAACGTCCGATAGGTCATCGCGGTGAATCACCCTGTATAGCTATTTGGTGGGAACTTCAACAGTAAGCCATACCTTGGGTAAAAACTCAACGCTTTATGACTTGTTGGGATTCTTGTGGAAAAAATATTTTGGAATATCAGCTATCTAACGATGAAAATATACCGAGTGTCCCAAATTCGAGTACTTATTAGACGATTCTAAAAAACTCGACATATTTGAAATCTGAGAAATTGGGATTATGATATTATTGCTTGAAATCTGAGAAATTGGGATTATGATATTATTGCTCGAAATTCTCTACTGAGCTTAAGTATTTTTGGAGCCTGAGCATTTCTGGTTATACAAGGTGTGAAAATGAATTTGTTCAAATTTTTTGTTCCTAATATGATTGAGTATTTAATGTTGAATAAATTTTTGTTAAAACCATTGTACGAGGATGTATTGATATCTAGTTAGCCTGTTCCAGCTCCATGCATAAAAAAATATTGCGTTACCATAGCAACGAACAAAAACTGATTAGAAGTGTCAGTGTGAAGTTTAAGGTCAAAAAATTAAAACCAGGGGGGTGAAACTCCCTCAGTAATGACGTGAACCGAATGAACTGCTGCCATCTCTGAAAGGTCAGCGAATTAATATAAAAAAATGTTAGTTTCCTACGCTGATAATTCTGCGCATAAACTAGAGTGACTTTGTAGCATAGACTAAGTTAATCTTTGATTCTGCGCCTATGTGGGAAATTGATATGTCAAATGATCAATCATTCGATTTCAAGTTTTTTTGTTCATTTTATTACAAGTTTTCGTTGGGAAGAAATATTGTTGTGTACCTAAATTCAAGAGCAACGAGTAAAAGTGAAAGAAGAGAGAAAAAATTGCCTGTTCTTACGGTTCTTTATAGAGTTATGGTTGGCATAATTCTTCAGAAGCCGGACTATTAGGAATTCGAAGAATAAATCTTTTCTGATTACGTAGGATGTAGTACCAAAGAAGAGGTATGATTTTTTCATGAAGCGCTTGAAATCTTCTCCAAATTTGAGGTATTTCAGCTCATAAAAGATAGATAAGTTTCATTTAACTGATTTTTGTTTGTTTATCAATCATATATTCTATTGTTTTTCAATTATCATATGTGAACATTTCATCTAATAAATTGTATATATGACCTCAGAGTATTATTTGTTACATAGTTGTCTTTAAATAAAATAAAATAAAATTACCTTATCAAAGCGTAAAGAACGCTCTCGACAAATTAATCGAGATTAGTTTGCTGACGTTTAAGAGATGGCGCTTTTCTTCGTAACAAAATTTTATCTGAGAGTTTCCCATCTATAATGTTTATCTATGATTAAAACAGAGTTACGCAATAAATTCAGTCAGTCCCCGAAAATATCGATGCAGTTCATGACATGATTTTATCAGACCGTCGAATTGGCCTAAAACGGATATCTGAAGCACTGAATACTTCATACGAACGCTTTCACCAAAAAGTTCACGTCAATTTGGACATGAGAAAAATTGCTGCAAAATGGATCCCCAAAAGTTTGAATGTTGACCAAAAGCGTGCAAGCGTAGAAGCATCGCGTTCGATCTGTGCTCGATTTGAAAACAATGTAGACTTCTTAAACCGAATTCTTATTATGGATGAGACTTGGGTACCTTTCTACGATCCAAAAACCAAGCAACAAGCGATGGAATGGCGACACTCTGGTTCTCCAAGACCTAAGAAGTTTCGTGTCCAAAAATCTGCTAGAAAAGTTCTTGCTTCAGTTTTTTGGGATTGCCATGGAGTAATCATGATTGATTTTCTGGATAAGGGTAGAACAATAACCGTAGATTACTATTCGACATTATTGACCACTATACGGAAAAAAATTAAAGAGAAAAGACACGAAAAGCCGAGCGAAAAGCTATCCAAAGGTGTTTTGTTTTTGCGGGACAACGCCCCTGCACACGAATCTCATGTTGCCATGCAAAAAATTCGTGATTTAGCGTTTGAATTACTAGAACACCCCCCTTTATTCACCAGATTTGGCTCCATCCGACTATCATCTCTTTCCTCAACTGATGAAAAGTTTAAAAGGTAGTAAATTTTCTTCTAACGAGGAGGTAATAAAAGCTGCGGACGTCCGGTTTGCAGAGCAAGAAGAAACATTTTTTTTTGAAAGGTCTAGAGACGTTGCAGGTTCGTTGTAATAAATGTATCCAATTAAGAGGAGATTTGTTGAGTAATAAAATATTTTGACATTGAAATTTTGTTTGTTTCTAACGTAGGCTAAGAATTTTTCAATATGTATATCTTCGTAGTTATTCAAATAGTTTTCAATCAAAGAATTATTAATTTTAGGAGCATTAACGTATTAGAACACTATCATTGTTTTTCTTTGCGGAATCCAACGCAATCACAAAAAAATAGAGTTCTCTTTTGAAAAACGAAAGTTATGGGCAAATATTGATCCCAATTATTGACACAACCTCGGAACACCCTGTACAATCTTTCCACATTCTTCGACTTCAAAAATGTAAAAACAGTTTAAGATATTTAGAATAAGAATAACCAACATGATACTGAACACGCATATATCCCTTTTATCTAGTTTTTTTCGATATTTTGAAAACTATTTGAATGAATACCATGGTTTTAACAGAAATGTATTCGTCATTGAATAATCAATCATATCGGAATAGAAAAAATTGAAAAAAGAAAAAATTTTGAACGAATTTATTTTCACTCCTTGTATAACCGGAAGTGCTCAGCCTCCAAAAATATTTCAGCTCAGTAGAGAATTTCGGACAACATCATAATTCCAATTTTCAGATTTCAAATATGTTCAACTCTCCAGAAACGTCTAGGCACTCGAACTTGGGACACCCTGTATACTGGTTGCGGCATCAGAAAAGACGCAAATCACATAAAAGATGAATTTAATCATTCACAAGGCCAATATGAAGCTGAAATCTAAATAAATTCAGTATAACCCATAAATCAATTTAAATCCACGCATCCGATACAAATCCTTTCGAAGAACAAAATACAATTGGCTTCCGTTGATCGTAACGCACTATTTATTATTTGTGATGGATAGAAGAGACAAATATTTATTAATTCGATTGTCACTGACCTAACCCATCACGAAAATCGCTTTTAGATCGTTCCACTTTAACCTTCCATAAAATATCTCTGCATTGTCGCCGATTATAACCAGTGTCGCCATTATATAATCTGAAAAATGTTATCGCTATCTCTCTGCTACTGTAATTAGTCTCGCTGATTGTTAATCTTCGCTGATTCTGCTCGCAATTCGAATAACAATAACACTGGATAGAGAAGGGAATTTTTTTAAAATCATTCCTTGGAACTACACTGCGCAAAAAAATTAACGCACATTATTGAAATCTCGAATTTATTCTACAACTGAAGGTGTTCTCAATAATAATTATTTTTATCAGAATTATGCATGCGTATGTTATCCACTTTCAACGGTTTTCTTCAATACAGATGTTTTTTCCCAGCAGGAATACAAAAAGATGATATTATCAGATTTTGAATGTATTGGCTCCATTCTAAAATCAGTTGTTCTCGATCAATTCTAGTGATCAATAGTTTTTCTTTCGTTTGATTTTCTACACTCGATCGCTATGCAATTTTACCCAAGAGGCATGTGCACAAGCGGTAGTTTTGCGAGAAGAAGGGTGGACATACACAAGAATTGCAGAAAGGTTTGGAGTTTCCCATACAAGTGTGTCCAGAATGTTGCAGCGATTCAGGGAGACACGTATTAATGTCCGAAGACCAGGACAGGGTAGACCACGGGTAACAACTGCCAATCAAGAACGTTACTTGAGAATTTCTTCGTTGAGACAACGGTTTGCAACCGCTCGCCTCCTTCAAATTCAGCTTGAGCAAACTCATGAGGTGCATATTAGCAATCAGACAATAAGAAATCGCCTCAGAGAATATGATTTAAGGCCTCGTGTCGCAGTAAGAGGCCCAGCTCTTACCCCAGCCCATCGAAGGGCGCGTTTGGATTTTGCGAGGGCATATCCATTGGGAAGAGGCCGATTGGGAAAGAGTTCTCTTCACAGATGTGTCTAGATTCTGCCTCTACCATTGTGATCGACGTTCCCTTGTATACAGACGTCCACATGAAACATATTCTCAGTGCAATTTCCTGAATACTACTAGTTTCGGTGGAGGATCGGTTATGGTATGGGGTGGAATATCTTTGACTGCTCGCACAGACCTAGTGGTCGTTGATAATGGAGCTATGAATGCTGATAAGTATATAAGGAACATTCTGGAAGAGCATGTAGTGCCATTTGCCCCATACATTGGTGAAAATTTCATTTTTATGGACGATAATGCCAGACCCCATCGTGCGCGCATCGTTCAGGAGTACCTTGAAGAGGTTGAAATCTTTCGAATGGAATGGCCAGCAAGAAGTCCAGATCTCAATCCGATTGAGCAGGTTTGGGACAACCTCAATAGAAGGCTGAGAAGTTCAGACAATCATCCAGCTACTCTTAATGATTTAGGAATCCAACTCGGAGAAATCTCGGAAGCATTAGATCAGAACATTTCAAGATCACTCATTTTGAGTATGAACCGTCGTTGCCGAGCTGTAATTAACGCAAGGGGTGGAAATACCAAGTATCAAATCACTTATCAGCATTTCAGTATTTTGAAAATTGTTCATTTCTCTTCTTTCACATAAGATTCGGTGAAATCCTGAATTTTTCTTCCATTTAATGTGTCTTGTTTCGTTCAAAACCTTCCCGAGAGAACATAAAAAATAAGTTATAAAGTCAATGTAGAGTTAACTTTCATTAAAATTGAGATTTTCAGAATGTGCGTTAATTTTTTTGCGCAGTGTATTTCTTTTTTATGATATTTAATGATTGATTGATTTCGTCTGGTTCATTGTAAATAAATAAAATTAAAAATATTGGGTATATTATTTTTGTATTCTACTTGTTTTTTATTTTTCTAAATCTAGAGTAAGTATGCGGTAGCAAGAATATTTTCTTTAATTTTCTGTCGAGTTTTCTATACAAGAGTAATTTAATTTTCAAATTGTTACTCGCTCTGTCTGAACACATTCTCAATTTTGTGTTTTAATCCTTATTTACTGGATTTTTTAATTTTTTTTGCAGCACGTTTGGAATTTCCACTAGCGCAAATTGTGTTCATTGAATGATTCCGCAGCTATGACGTAATAATAAGGCGGACAACCCACTTAAATCGATTGAGGTTGGTCAGGACATTCTTAAGAAATGACAAATTTTCCAATGAAAACACAAGAACCATGTAATTATAAAAATTTACAAGGATCAAATGCGAATTGTAATTAGAAGACATATATAGTTCATTCAAGAATTATTGACACCCTTGAAAGTCTAGATGCAGCTTAATAGCTGGTCACAAAAAATCTCAAATGATTTCTGTATGTTCAATCGCATAACTAAAATAAATAAATAAATATAACCTAGAGGAGTAATTGAAACGAAGAAAAACTTATATTGAGAACGAATTAATCAGCATTCAAATTGATAGAAATTTTTTTTCAATTTACTGATCAATTTAAGAACATTTAAACAACAGTACAGAATTCAAAATATCTTTGGTCAGTGCATACTTATAATGTAATTGATCAGTGGTCAGTGTTTGATCACAATACCAACCTGCATTCGGCAACTCAAAATCTCTTTTTAATTTTAACCACTCTGTAGATATGGATCAGCAATTCTTTCTGATAATTTCATTAATAGTAGGCGTTCTATTTCTTATGCCACTCAGTATATTACCCTCAATATTACCAATTAGTAATAATATACTGTATTTTGAAAACTTCGGGATTATATATTCTTTTAAATTGCTATTGCATTCATTCCTTGCGTTTTAGATGATGTGGGTCAAAACCTACAAACTTTCAAGAAAAAAATAAGGTTCCGATATGTTATATTAGATTTTTCTTAACTGCAGAAAATTACATCAATTTTGTTTAGACTCAGGCATTATAATTTTTGTACTACCTCAATTGTGTTCTTGCCTTCCATCTGGGCCTGACTTATATACATATTTGGGGTTTGCCTGATGGATTCTTCATAGAACAACAGATTCTAAGCTATTTTCACACACCCTTCTTAAAAATCAGTCAAATCAATTTTTCTTCAACTTTTCCTAGCTAGCAAAACTACATCATGAAATCAACATATCATTCCGTCTACTGAGCAATCATTAATAACTAATTTGCTTCATTCATAATGGTCCTACGAGAGCAAAGATCTTAGTTCTCCATGCAAATGTTTCAGAACTGATAGACATTTTACTTCCAGATTAAGTGGTTGAAACTTTTAAGTATCCCTGCAGTTCTTCAACGTTGGTGAATCGCTCCATCAGCAGTCAAAATATAATTCGCAGCAAAATTATTAGAAAACTATTATCTGCCAATGAAACCTTTATTGACTCACCAAGTTCCTCCACAAGCCTGAGCATGACTCCACCAATGTGGAGGTCCCCCTTGACTCGAATGGGACGTTCTGTTTGCAAATCGGTAACAAGCACACGGAGATTCCAGGATCCATCTCCCACAATTTGACCATTAGCCAGCATCTTGGAAAAAGCTTAAATTTTTGTGGACGCGAGAAAGTCAACAAAAGAACGTATTCATGTTTCGTAAACAAATCACCAATCTGATGAAACAAATTCACACACTATCAATACTGTCTCGTACGAAAACGTGATCGCTATTTTTACAAGACTAAAAAACAGATGGAAATTCTTGTGTCCAAAAATGGTAATGCAAAAATGAAGGTTATTTTGAAGATAACCTACGTTCCACTCACGTCAAAATCAAAACACAAACTAACATAGACGGAAATGGAACGAAATCAAGCATCAAGAATCGTAAACCACAGAAACATATTCATTTTTTTCTTTCGTACTAATTCTCTTGTATTGTTACGATTTGAGTGCATTTGAGAATACTCAAAAGAAATCAATATTGTTTCTTTTGTTGGATCTAATTCAAGAACCCAGATTAGACATCATTCTTGATATCATTTGATTCTCAGAACCTTTTATGCTTTTGTGTTCTAACCTCGCTTAGTTCTCCTAACCTCGAAATCTGTATCAAAAAACCCCAAACAAAAATAATTTTTTTCTGATAAAATGAAACTAGGAGCAATTTTATTCAAACAACACATAGGGAAACATTTCAAAAAGCATTGGCTTGTACAGGGTAAAAAGAAAATTCTGAAGACCAATGCAGAACAAGTGCTCACGAAAAGTGGAATTACAATTGTGAAACCCGAAGATGTTCTGGAAAAAACGAAAATTGAGAAGTAACATTTAGCTTGAAATTCTTCAAATTTTCTTTATATATTGCTCTTTCAGAGTGGAAGTTGTTGGTATGAGACCGTTACGAATAAAAGAGGATGAATCACATCCCAATTGGCATGACAAGGTTCTCTATACTTACAAAGATGATAATGTACTGCTCGAAGGCTTACATCAAGCGCAAATTCTTACAAAAAGTGTTAGGATAGCAGAAGGGCTTCCGACAAAATACGTAACCAATTCGCTCACGAAAGAAATCAATAGTAAAGTAAGAAATATAATTTTGAGTGCTCATGTCTTCGATGCCGAACAACAAAAGTTACCAAAAATAAAAGATCCTTCAAGACCAGCCTGGAATTTTCCGAGAGAATATGGTATTACACATGAGAGAAGAAAGTAAACTTGTGAATGAACCACTGAAAATAACTGAACATAAATGTTTCCTTTTTCAGCAAATTGATGACTTCCAAATTACTAAACCTGTTGGAAACTCGCGAAGAACATGATATCGTTAGAAATCGTTTCTTATTGAACGATATGTATTTCTCATTTCCTTTCACTAAGGATGACAATTTGATACAGTTTCAAATTACCGGGGATACTTTGTTAGTTTCGCAGAAACCATTACCTCCTGTGACTGACGAATCGACTGAAGAGTACCAATTACCAAATCTACATCCAATTCATTTCACAGCATCGTTAAATGAGGAGAATATATACGAATTAGAAAATATTTACCGTGAGTATTAGAATTCACACCAATTGTGTTGTATTTTTTTTATGGTCATTTTTGAAGATATACAGGGTGTTCATTTTAACATCTCAGAACTAATGTTTCTTTGATTAATCCGAAAATTCATTCTCAGCTCTTAGGAAAGGAATAAAACCTCTCCATCCACATACATTATTTATCCATCATGATAGGACGATGGTCAAGAATTTGTTCGAGGAGGAAGTTGCAGATAACCAGATTCATGGTCGTTCTTTGTTGAAGACTTTCACAGTAGCTGCGTCATACGCGAAACAACAGTTTGGAGTGAGTGAAATTCGAAAATATTCATTCCTCCAGTTTAAATTTTTTCCGATTTTAGGATGATGTCGGAGATTTACCATCACCGGTAACTGTACAGAGTGTACAAACTGATGGTCGATTGTTTCAATTTGGTGTTTTACAAATGAACACTCTGAATTTAGAAGATGGTGAAAAGAAAAATATTTGGTACCAAACGGAACAGTTGCCCTTGTTCCAGGTTTGCAAGTATGACGCAGGAAAACCTGTCTTGAAGGGGTATAACGATGAAGTGGTTAAAAATTTGATAAGTTTTTATAACCAGTGTTGATAGATTGTGCGATTAAATATGTACAGTAATTAAGAATTTTTTATGAATCCTTTTATTTAATTTTTGATATAGAACAACCAAAAAAATTGTTGAGCCATAATTCACAACATACAGGATAATCATCATTTTTTTACCTCGCCCAATGTTATATGGAGAGATATTTTCATGAAATTCTCTTCACAGAGTTGAATAAATGGAAATAGAACAGACTCTTACACACGTTTAAACGATTCTCCGTATATTATGTATAGGGCGTCCCAAATTCGATGCTAACTGAGAGTGTTTCGAGAATTTTGACCCTCGATGTCTTTTCGAAAAAATTGAATATCAGAAAGAAGACCTCAGGTATCTTGATTTGTCCTTTAGTTGCGGGGCGTTTCTGAAAAATGACCTTTTCAAATATTTCGCTATAACTGTAATGGATCATAGAAATTAATTACCGTTTCAGAGATATAGAGAAGAGTCGGTGTTTTCTAAATGGGACACTCTAGGTTTTTTAGTCGAAAAGCATCGCGTTACAACTATTGTAACGCGATGCTTTTCCCGGAGAAAACTTATCTCGAGCGCCAGCTATTCTTTTCACTAGGAAGAATAGCAAACCTACCAGAGTAGCTGCTAGTCGGAGACAGAGTTCGCTGTTATCTAGGGTGGTAGCGATAACGAAGTAGTTGAAATCAAATTATGTAAAAGTTTATTCACACCTTCGGAAACTGATTATATGTACAACGGAGATATGTGTAGGTATGAAATATGAGCGAATCTATCAGCAAACATACATTCTGAAAATTCGATCCGATCACGAGCACTTTATAAAGTTTACACCGGGTACAGTGAAAAATCAAAGGTTGTTCAATAAAATGCGTTAACCAGAACTGACGAAATGGATACTAAGGATGACCTCGCGAAGTGAAATGACTTGCTATACGTTATCGGGATGTAATTAATTGTATTTCTCCAGAAATTAAAGAAACACAACCAAGGCGGATCTACTCGATACTTTTATTCACTACCCCAAGGGCTACGCTCCATGACTGATAGCGAAGAAAAGGTCTATTTTTAGTGCAACTACGGGATTTCACTGACGACGAGTGGTATCTCTTATTCTCTACCCCAAGGGCTTACGCACCATGACTGATAAAAAAGAAGAGATTTCGATTTCAACACTTATGACGCGGAACGCGAACAGGGGGTTGACGGGACGTCCTCTTCACTACCCCAAGGGCTTACGCACCATGACTGATAGCGAAGGGAAAAGTCAGATTCGCGAAACAGGGTAAAGTACGATAAAAGATAACAGAAAGCGATACAATATAGCAGTGTCAAAGAAGTAACCCACCTCCTTTATTCAAGGCACTCGCGGAAAACGAAGAATAAAAATTAATTTCTAAGAGCACTATCTTTGTAACACAAAATTATTTCTAAATCGAATCGCAGAGAAAAGAGAGTACAGAGCGTAAAAGTGACTAAAGTGTAAAAAAGAGACAGTCGCGGGGGAAAATCCGCCCCCATAGGCAAATCCCCCCACACGTTAAAAATCTGAAAATTCCAGAATGCGACAAGAGTGAAAAACGTCGTCAGCTCCGGTTTATCGCACATCAACATCAGAAAAACTTCAAAATCTTCAACGGCATGCAAGAAAAACAACGTTAAACACAGATAAACGGTTTTTTATATTTACTCTGCCTACCGGAATGAATGTACTGAATATTTGAGAATTAAATATTTTCAAAGGCGGAAATGTGAAATGAAAGGAGTGTACTAAAATGAACTCCACTACACTATCTCAAAAATGTCATCCGTTTCAGAGAGAGTTTTTCGATTCTTGACACGAGAAACCTTATAGAGGATGGCCCATCACAAACATGGTGCTCATTTTGAGGATGTAAATGAAGATATTTTTTAAATATTTTTTCGTGATGTTTGTAGGGTGTTCGAAAGCACAGTTTAAACTAATTTTCATATATACAAAAATTTTTTTAGTAGTGCGATAAGAGCTTTAATGGCGTGCAGAAAACTGTCCAGTAAGATTTGGGACTGTAACTTTTCTAGTAATGAATCTCGAAATCTCATCGATCTCGGTGTAACCGTTCGGTCTTGACGAAGTTTCAACTGACTCCATCTTTTTGGGAATTTTTCGAAGGTTTCGAGTGGTTTTTTTTTTCAGGAAAATTATCGTAGATCTAAATGTTATACATATTCTGAAAGAGCAACTCTTCAAGTAATAAATCTGAGAATTTCATCCATCCTGGTACAACCGTTCGGTCTTGACGAAGTTTCAACTGACCCCATCTTTTTGGGAATTTTTTGAAGGTCATCGTTCGAGTTGTTTCTTTTCCAGGAAAATTATCGTAGATTTAAATGTTATACATATTCTGAAAGAGCAACTCTTCTAGTAATGAATCTGAGAATTTCATCCATCCTGGTACAACCGTTCGGTCTTGACGAAGTTTCAACTGACCCCATCTTTTTGGGAATTTTTTGAAGGTCATCGTTCGAGTTGTTTTTTTTCCAGGAAAATTATCGTAGATTTAAATGTTATACATATTCTGAAAGAGCAACTCTTCTAGTAATGAATCTGAGAATTTCATCCATCCTGTTACAACCGTTCGGTCTTGACGAAGTTTCAACTGACCCCATCTTTTTGGGAATTTTTTGAAGGTCATCGGAAAATTATCGTAGATTTAAATGTTATATATATTCTGAAAGAGCAACTCTTCTAGTAATGAATCTGAGAATTTCATCCATCCTGGTACAACCGTTCGGTCTTGACGAAGTTTCAACTGACCCCATCTTTTTGGGAATTTTTCGATGGTGAACTTGTGAGTAGTTTTTCTTCCAGGAAAATTATCGTAGATATAAATGTGTTACATATTTTGAAAGAGTACCTCTTCTAGTAAAAAATCTGAGAATTTCATTCATTCTGGCGCAACCGTTTGGTCTTGAGGAAGTTTCAACTGACCCCATCTTTTTGTGAATTTTTTCATTTTCATCATTCGAGTAGTTTTCATTCCAGGAACAAACCTCGATTTACCCCCAACGTCCGAGCACGCTCAAAAAAGGAGTCTCTTCAATAAAAACAATCTGATATCAGAGAAGCGTTTAATGTACAGGTCCTAACTTCCCCAGTTTTCGTAAAAATAGTAACATCTTAAAAATAACAGAATATTAATGTTCGTGTACTCCAAATGTCCAACTAAAATATTTATAAACAGTGAATCGATCCAATTTTAAAGTGGTGCCGCGGCGATTTCCGCCCTAAAAACCAAATCGTGAATCGCATGCTGGAGTATCGCTCTTTGCCTATCGTCGAATTTCCGCAATTTTTCCGCTATAAACTCCACGAAAATGGCGCAGTCGTCTTTCTTCTCGCGCTTCAACACGCGATACACTTTCTCCACCCGGGTGTTCTGCGTGGACCTTTTTTTGGACGTTCGTCTCTTGCGGCACCAGAACTGTGCGGACTTGGTCGCGTAAATTTTCTCCGTCCTATCCGGGTCTTCCTCCACCCCCGCGTTGCTCGTCTCCGAATTGCGCTCGTTGGTGTCTTCCTCGCTCCTGGATCCGTTCTCTCCGAAGATGTTCTGTCCGTCGTAAATGTTCTGTTCGGGGTTTTCGATGTAGTCCTCGTCGATCGGTTCCTGTTTTAATTCGAGACTGGTCTGAAAAAAAATTGGCATTTAATAATCGATTGGTTGAAATGACTTCTAATTCTATTAGTAGCTCTGTCTTCATTATACAGTACAGGGTATCCGAGTTAAAGTGTCCCCATTCCTTATTGTGGAAACTAAAGGAGCTGGAAGAAAAAGTTGAATACAAAACTTGTCTGTAATCAATTGAACTTTTATTTTTTATAACCCACTAATACAGGGGGCTCCGTTTTTTACCTGTTGGTATCAACCTTCTTGTTTTAAATGAAACACCCTATATATTATTGCATTTTTGAATTCCTCGTCAAATTTTAAGGTAATTTTGGTTTGACAACATTGGTCCTATATTGTACCGATTCTGAGATATTCGACTTTTTCCTAAAATTTTGACAGCAGTAGGTGTTTACTAAAATAGCTGATACTATACTTCATTCAAATTTATTTTAGCAGTCGGTTGGCCATGAAATAATTTTCTCAAGTTTTTGTAACTAGAACGAAGTTAGGTTTGCACACATGAAATGTCGTTAATGTCATAACGCCGTTGCCACAACTAATATCAATTTTTATTACGAAAATGCCGAAAGTAATTGAAAAAAGAGACAGGGTTTCAGGATGTGCTATTTAGAATTCAGGTCCGCTCATTCAAATAGTTATACCCTGATATTCTAAAATCCACAATACGTCAGACGGTAGCCAATACATATATTCAATGTAAGAGAATTTATATAATGTTTCATCTGAATCTAAACGACATATATTTCAGCTGGATATTTCCACAATCAGAAAGATTGTGAATGAAGACAAAGAATTTCCTTCTATTGGGAGACCCAAAAAAGTGGTGGCATTTGAGAATTTTATGTTTGAGTGAATTAATGCGAAAAGTTTACTACAGGATTTTCGATAAATGTCATCGGAGAATAAGTTCCCTAAAATGGATTTTTCTATTTTTCATTTGACTTGTGCTATACAATTTAAATGCCTTAAGGTACTGATAAATACCTATAATTATTATTATTACATCAATGTATTAAGATGATTAGCCACAAATACGCGCAAGTTGCTCTGTTACTTGTTTTCATGTGAAATTTTTGTTCAAAGGTGAAATTCATCTTAACTTGAAACTTCCTTCAATTCCTTTTACTTCCATTGATATAAGATGATTTTTGTTGAAGAATTTAACATTCTTGTAATCATCTGTTAATTCCTTCGGGAGATACCCATTGCCAACCACTGCATCATATGCATTTCATCTTCGGGTTAATATTTCTGAAATCTACAAATGATGTAAGCCAAAGAAGATAACGAACATTAACTCTCCTCAAGCTAGTGCATATTATGATATTATACTGATCTCTTGTATTTTCCTTGTATATGCCTTCAATCAGTTTGTATAAACTTCAATTATGTTCGTCACATATTTTCCGAAGAGATTCGACATTGTGATAAAATACGTAATAACAGAAACTTTTAAGTAGAACGGGCAACATAGGGTTGATTTAAAACCCAAAAATGTTTCGACAAGCTTCATAACCCCACATTTTCGTACTATACAGAGTGAAATGTGTCAAATTTCCATGGCCAACCGACTGCTAAAATAAAAGTGAATGAAGTATAGTTTTCTAATGCATGTATCAAAACCAAATTTTGCCCAGCTCTTGTCAACATATTGGATCATACGCTACATCTCTATTTTCAGCTATCTGATATACAGGGTCTTCAAAAATTAGAGTTGAAAATTCAAATAGAAGTTCAACCAGAACTCAATTCTTTTCAAATGGCAACCTATATTTTTTTCTTGTTCATAATGTAGAGCAGGTTAAAATTAGCAAAAATCATACTTTTTCGGTAAAGTGAATAGTTTCAGAGATATGGACGAAAAAGTGCATTTTTCTCGTATAATGCGCCGTTTTCGGGTAATTTGATGTTCAATAATTAAAAAAGGATCTGTAAAATTTTAAAAATTGGGTACTTTTGCTGAATGCAACTCTGTTTAAAACAGCCATAGATGTGCAGGGACACAGATTCAGCTAGTTATTATTTTGAAGGTAATTTTGTTTTTCCAAAGGTGGCACAGCTCATTATGAAAACTCAAAATGGCTATGTCTTTTTATCAGGGTCGAATCGGAAAAAATTACATAGGAAAAAAGTGTTTCTTTTTACCTCAAGCATCTACTGTTAAACTATTTGTACGAGTCAAAGACTCACCCTTTATATGTACAGGGTGGGCAAATTTCGATGTTTTAGCACTACAGCTTTTAAACCAGAGGAAATAGACAAAATCTGATACCCCTTTTTCCGTTCTCTTTTTCTGAGAAACTTACAATAGTAGTAATGATTTTTGGCCACTTTCTTTTGTTTTCGAGTTATAAGCAAAAATTGGAAAAATGACGATTTCGAAATAAATTTATATCTCCGCTAATACTGATGATAGAGCTCTGAAATTGAAACATTATACAGGCACTTTTTTACGTAGTATCCAGTGGCGTGCTCGCCTTTTTAGCAGGATTTTTAATCACGAAGCTATTACCCAAAGTTATATTTTTTTAAATGGGAACACTAGTTTTCTGTGCAATTTTTTGAAAGCTTAATTTTTACTGATTTCCAAAATATATAACATCATATGGTTTCTATCAATATAAATAATAGAAAATCGTCAAAAACCTTTTTTCTCAATATTTCTATGGTTTCAACTTTTTACGAGCACAAAAAAATAGAGTTTCCTATAACAAAAGCAGTCTCCTTCCGGCAATGTCATTCTTTCTATGCATTTTACCAATTTTCACAAAATTTGAATCAAGATATATTTAATAAATTTTCATAATAATGAAAAGACGTATAGAAGGAGACAGTGGTAATCATACGATGCTATATGTTTCTGTGCTCATCAAAATTTGAGACCATAGAAATATTGAGAAAAAAGGTTTTTGACCATTTTCTATCATTTATATTGATACAAACCGTATGATGTTATATATTTTCGAAAACAGTAAAAATTAAGCTTTCCAAAAATTGCACAGAAAACTAGTTTTCCCATTTAAAAAAACATAACTTTGGGTAATAGCTTCGTAATTAAAAATCCTGCTAAAAAGGCGAGCACGCCACTGGATTCTACGTAAAAAAGTGCCTGTATAATGTTTCAATTCCAGAGCTCTATCATCAGTATGCGGAGATATAAAATTATTTCAATATCGCCATTTTTCCAATTTTTGCTTATAACTCGAAAACAAAAGAAAGTGGCCAAAAATGACCACTACAATTGTTAGTTTCTCAGAAAAACAGAACGAGAATGGGGTATCAGATTTTGTCTATCTCCACTGGTTTGAAAGCTGTAGTGCTAAAACATCGAAATTTGCCCACCCTGTACATAGATATATTGTTCGTGACGAGGAATTAAACTTGAAGCTCTACAAAAAGTACGGGCCGCATTGAAAAATAACAAAAAACTACATTTCGAAAATCTTTCATAGCAAGAAATTTTTCACTTTCACA
Source organism: Coccinella septempunctata (assembly GCF_907165205.1). Lineage (NCBI taxonomy): Eukaryota > Metazoa > Arthropoda > Insecta > Coleoptera > Coccinellidae > Coccinella > Coccinella septempunctata. The sequence continues at coordinate 1,168,885 of NC_058190.1, read as the reverse complement.
TTTCATTGCAAGTTTTGCTATCTAACTATTCTACTTTATTTTTTTTTTCGGAAGCGGCATTTTCGGCATTTTTGAAAAGGAAATCGAATTATGTACCTTTAAAACAAGGTGTCACTCAATCCCTCTTTTCATTTAAGATTTTAGAGGTGCAGTCATTACACTCACAGGGTTGATACAAATTGATTGAAAACGACCCCCTACGAACCAAACTGTATCACTTTTTGCATTTTTCCTGATTTTGCATGGGGGCCGAAATAATAGTGGTGGTATCTCTTCAAATCGTCACACTGATCCAAATGATAAAGTGTACATTTGCGTTTTTCTATAACATTACATCAGCTAAGCTAGTTTTCTGAGAAGTTGAGGATCGTTTTTTTTCAAGTAGGTATTTCATTATTGAGTGTGAAACGAGAATTGTACTAACCGTTAAAGTTACTTGCTGTTCATCTGGGTCATCCAAGAATTTCATGCTTTCCCAAGCAAACCACCTGGATTCGCACTTTCGTTGAATAGCTGAAAAAAAAACATCTGTAACGGGTTTTCATCGGTGCACTCGAGCGCCAGCTATTCTTTAAGGAAGAATAGCAAACCTACCCTGGTAGCTACGAGCCGAAGACAAGGTTCCTCGGTGTCTGGGGTAATAGCGACAACCAGTGAAATTCAAAATCAACGTACACAAATTATATTTGTCGACTCGTACAAGGAAACACAAATGGCACTATTATAAAATTCATACAGTGAAAGACTCGAAATCAGTGAATTTACAGGGCAAAACGGACGGAATGAAACGGGATCCGATCTAAAAAGTTATACGAGGGTTTACGGACTTGTTCGCCAGCCAGAACCTAAGACGCACACTTAACGGACAGATATCGGACTTCAGCCAGGTTAGGGGATAAAAAATTACAACACAGAGTCACGACGGCTCACCCTTAGTCTCGTTCGGCACTCCCCGGGTATCCACACCAGCAGAATGCCTCCCTAACCGTAGGTGGGGAACACGGGAACGAGGTAAAAGACGGGAACTGAGGAAAGGGTGCGCCAGCCCACAGTGTCCTCGGTACCCCCCGGGTATCCACACCAGCAGGGTACTTTAACGACAGTAGGGGTGGAACTAAGAAAGACGGGAAATTTCAGGGAAGGGTGGGCCACCCCAAAGTGCCTTCGGTACCCCCCGGGTATCCACACCAGCAGGGTACGTTAATGACAGTAGGGGTGGAACTCAGACTCGGGTATAAGAGGGATGCAGACGGAGACTGAAGTTCCAATGATATATAAAAAAACGGAGTATCGTCTTACCTATCGGTTTGGCCACTTGCACTCGCAAAACAGAAAGAATCGCCCAAGTACGGTGAATAAGAAAACAAAAAAAAAGAAAATTGGAATTCTATTCGTTAAAAAAAATTACTCACTTTACCCCCCCGTAGGACCGCCCATGATTTGAGAGAACAAACAGAACTATGCGAACTACTTTGTAGATATTGTTCAAAAACTGGTTGCTTCTTATCTTGACTTAAACAAATATATTCTTGACTTTAACAAATACAGGGTGTTTTAACACATTGACGGACAACGACGTCTATAGACGTCGTGCTGTGCTGTGTATGATGTGACGGCACAGTTTTTAGACGTTTATAGACGTCTTCCTATAAACTCGTCTAACATCGACACGACGTTCCTGGACGTTGGAAAATTGTGATATTATGAAAAGGCGTCACATCGTTCACACATTTTGAATTTTGTGAACCCGAAAGATGACTATCTTGGTCGAATCATTCGCTTCGCCATACCGAGTATTCAGCCGCGACACAGCCATTCGGCGTGTTCAGTATTTGTTCAAATGTGATAGTGTTACGCTCGAAAATTACGTAGTTTCCGTGTTAAACTTTCATTATAACTTTCTTACCAAATCTAATGAAGAGAAATTTCACTTTTTCTGTTGAAAAAATGAGAACGCCTTTGGACGTCCATATCATAAAAAAATGAAGAAAAATGTTCATGTTATGACAATGACGTCTAAAGCCGTCTGTTGTTTTTTTTCCATATTCACATCATCTAAATCACTACTAATATTTTGATATATATCACTCCAATTTTGAACCATATTAAATCAGTATACATGCGCGTCACATCACAAGCTACTGCCAAATAGGTACTGTCCATCAATGTGTTAAAAAATGAGGCTTTTTTTTGACAGAAGGAAGAAGTCATCAAAATAAGTGGTTTCAACGAAAATTGTCTATATAAAATATCCAAGATACCTGAGATACAACCCCTTAGAAATTCGACAAAATTTCATTGAATTTCAAGTACGGGACTATGGAAGGTGACTTAATAATAATGAGGAAACTTCGGCAATCCTAAGTTTCCATTTTCATTACAACGTAAATATTGAACGTGCCAATATCCTAAACAAAACCTCATGATCGAATCGATAAGTTTTTTCCATTGCATTGTGATAATTCACAACTAACAAACGGCCTAGGGACGTATTAGGATCTATTTCAATAATCATTTAATTTTTTTTTTCAACTTTGTAATTTTGAAAGTTTTGTTAAGGTTTCATTTTTATCAGTTCTTCCTTTTGTTGGAAAAAAAAGCCTCACCTTTAAATACACCCTGCATATTCCTACCAATTCATTCTAATAAATTCCTGAATACTAAGTGTTCTGTTTCCTATGTCAATTAGTATTCTAGTGTACACCATTCAACACAAAAAACTTACCTTTGCCTGTTCTCACCCTCTCAAGTAGTCGATGTTTCTCTCTTCTTCGCGAGCCCCTTAGGCTCTCCATTTTTTTCTTCAAAACGTCAGGATCCTCTTTCAGGATTTTACTGAGTTCGTGCCAAGCGCCCTCCTTCTTCCTCGCATTGTGGTAGTCCTTATCGTGCTTTTTCCACAATGCCGGACGCTTCTCATATTCCTTAATGAAAAAAAGGAGCTTCTCATAGTTCCAAGTCATCTTTGCCATTCAATTGTGACCCTTAATGCAAAAAATGCAATTGTAATTTTGTATTGTAATTTTGAGGTATTTTTGGACACATTTATCATAGGTGATTGAAAGCAATTTCTAGCAAATCAGGGTAGAACTCAATATTAACATAGCCTTGAAAAATTCTTTGATAGAAAACTAGTGAACTCATATACTTAATGAAATTTGTAGAACCATTATTGGTACTTCTTATGGATCACTACTATACAGGATTCCCTGTTTGAAATAGAGAAGATTCTGCAAATTTTAAAATAAAGCTGTTTTTCATGGCCTGTACAGCACAGGTCAACCTGTATATATTTTGTCCTGACAGATCTAATCTGTTATCACATTAGGAATGTTGTGGGAGTCATTATATCCGGAAATCTAACTTCATAAAGTTCAAATGTGAAAAGGTAGAATCTTGTTTGTCTCATTCATATTTTATGCACTACCAGTTTATCGGTAAATGATTTTAACAGATCTTTGATTAATCCATTTTATTAGTATGGTGTTTCATTTGGCCAAAATTCTCGATTTTGTTGTATTGTTTGTTACATCCCAACTGTATTTTTTCTGCACTTCTTACCACGTAGATAATGAAGCATAGCAGTTTCTTCAGCTTCTTTTCTGCGAAAGTTCAGTTCACATTTTGAATGTGGGCCGGGATTTCTGAAAAAACATTTCTTCATTCATTAGTTGTAATTAAAATTTGAGTGAATTGATCAGCGATGTTTACTATTTTTAAAAGCGATGTTTACTATTTTTAGATTATTTATTTTGTTTGACGTTTGACTTTTGACGGTCATAGAGGTGAAAGGTGAAAGTAAGTAGTTCAACTTCACCTGTCAGAGTCCATTCATTATCCATTCATTACATTTGTGGGATCAGGTGTACCGGGTTATTTTCCTTCAAGAAGTTTTTCTGTTGCCTTGGCCAAATGATATACAAAATGTATTGTCTGCCTTTTTCTCTTTCGGTTTCTTTAGCCCGTAAAAAAGAGTGATAAGATAAAATATTTTCTATGATGCCTTCAGAAAATGTCAGAAATATTGACGTTTGACGAACGGTAATCTGTGGCCAATTATAAACAAAAACTTGAAGTTTTTCGTTTTTATCAACATTAGTATTGGTTATACTTAAATTAATCTGCCGTTGTTCTTGTTCGATTACCATAAATTTATTCTGAACAGTTTCATTGTCATAAGTGTTGTAACTATCGATCACTTTTTAGCGGGAAATTAGCTTTCGTTCAAGTGGGTCAAGTGTCATCTTTTGTTATGCACGGTAAATTGAACTGTATTCAGGATTATTATGTTTGATTCAAATTTGAAACAGTTACTGGAAAACCTCACCAAGATAAATGAATTAAGTAAAAAGGCTATTGATGACATCAATGACTTTTTACTGGAGAATGATTCAAGTGTTTCAACTAGGAGCAATTTTGTAGATAATCTATCACTTACAATCCTATCTCTGAGCGAAGAGAGGGTTTGTATTAAAAACTCATACAACAAGCTCTCAACTGATGATCCTAAATGTTCAGAGTCTCCTACAGTAGAGACTTCATCAAAAGAGGAAGACCCAAAAGAATCATTACAGAATCCACCTGAAACTGTTACGTTAGAATGTACAGAAGAAGCCACTAGTAACGCAAATGAAGTCTCGGAAAAAGAAAGAATCGAAGAAACTACAGATACATCTGAAAAGCTGGAAAATGAGCCAGTGGTCAATGAGCCTTGTAACCCAAAACCAATGCTAAAAATAGTGGACTTCAACAAGCTAGTTGATCCCCGAAATTTGGAGTTGATGAATAAAAATCAAGATAAAAATTCGAATGCTAAGAATGAATCCATAATAGTCCTAAGTAGTTCAGAAGATGAAGCTGTAGTCTATAACAATAAACGGAACAACTTGGAAAAAAAAATTCATAAATTACTTACTGTACAAGCTGAACCTTCAGTGAATCAATCGACATCATCTATTAGTCATGTAGAAAAGGTTCAGGGAAGCATTAACTCAAATGATACTACATGTTTGAATATTGAAAAGGATATAAAGTTCAGAAGTAAACCTTATGTAAAGTTGTTAAGAGTTCCCTGTGAAGAGATAGAGAAATTTTATGCTCGTAGGCATCAAAATAACAGGTGAGTCTCTTGTGAAACATTAATTACTTTCAAGCAGAATTAATTTTTTTGAAAATTGCTTATACAATCTAACATAATGTGTACAAGGGATATCAGAATTTTGCAAAATCGCATTAATAGTAAAAATGAAAGGCCTTGTATGATAGGTTGTATATGAGTGACTTGAAGTTATACCAGAAGTATCTATATACTTCGTTTCTTGATTGTAAGAGTGACTATTAATAACAAAAAAGTTCGTTTTTCTGATATAAAACCCTGTATTTCATTAGACAATTAGATAAGACGAAAAATCTCTATCTAACGATGTGTCACACCCTATAACCAAATCTAAGGATTTTCAGAATATTGGGGGTTTTTCGAATTTCTGTTAATATGCCAAAATTCATAAACATACTTCGATCAGTCAAACCAAACTTAACACAGGTATCTCACATGGATCATGAAATTGTTGATTTCATCAATGAATTTCCAAAGACTGAAAATTGTTATACAATTAGATATTGTGTACAGGGTGTCCCATGGTGGGTGGCTTATTAGACACATTCAAGATGAACTTTACGTCAAATTTGAGAAGAATGAATTAACATCTCCAGTTTGGGTATGGGGAATTACAAAGAAATTGTAGTTAAACTTGTATGAAAAATAGCAAAGTTTGGCTGGTATTTTATCCGAATAGACTCCTGTCATTCATTACGATCCACAAATTTTGAGGAAAATATAACATTCAGTTTTCTAGATGAGTCTAATTGACATTATGCTTGGAACACCATTATTCCAAGTTAAAGTTGATGGACAACGAATTTTTTTGTGATTTCCGTAGTCCATTTCGCGACGAATTGTTTGGAACGTTCGTTTTATAGTTCAACGAATCAATTATTGCTGAATTAACAAATGAGCAGCTGCTTATCTGATATCTATATTCATTGTATGTGGGCGATGTTGTTTGACCTTGAACGCCAACAGGAGATAATTCAAGATAAAGTAACGCTAGAGAAATTCGAAAATTGATCCCTAATAATTTTTGCATGTACAGGTTGTCCCCACTGTGGATGACCTTATAGGGAACTACTGATAAATTTTTTGCTTGGAACACTTACGAAAAGGGTCAGGCTGAAACTTGAAATAGGCCAGATGGCGCTGTGAAGCAATAAAAATTACAGTGACTATATACCCCACAGTGGCGACAACTGGTCATAAAACTGTCAAAAATCCGCCATGTTTAGTCAAGAACGTAAAAAACTAAACATAGAAATAATAATATAGGTTAGAAATTCTATGCAAATACCATTCATTTTGACGTCCGACAAAACATGGCGGATCAACCAATAGAAAATGAGACAGCCTATGTCGCCACTGTGGGGGTATATAGTCACTGTAATAAAAATTACAGTGACTTTATAAAATCACTGTAATAAAAATATAAGGATAGAAGATTTAATAACAGAGACGCTTTTTTGAATAGAGGATAGGCACATGGAATATGCTTATGAATATTATTCATCATATTTCATTGAATAATTCATGTTATAAAAAGAATTCATCAAAAACGAATACTACATTTATTGGATTTTCTTGCAGGAGTATTTTCAACTAAAATTCACATTTTTTTCTCATTCAAATACTAAGTTTCAAGATAAATACATCCTCCTTTCAAATTGTTCCTCAATCTATGTTAAACACGAGGTTAAACAATTCAGTGTGCAAGTTCTTGTAACCAAATATGTATTGACGTGTTAAGAAATCAAGCAGTTCGAAGTTGCAAAATTTCAGGGAAGCCATTTCCAATAGGTTATTCACCACATAAAAATTTCAAAAAAATCAGTTAAAAAAAATAAATGCTTAAAATCAAAGATTATAGAATAGAAAGATAGGAAACGCCCTCATATCTCTAGTACTAATAACCGACTACATTTTGATCAGTGAAAACACATTTGACAATGAGATGGCGCTAAATTCGAATTCTATTCTTTGTATTGAATTTTAATATCGACTTTGTTTAGATCAGAAAACAAACATCCTGAGCGACTAAACATAAGTATGGTTTTATTTTATCATCAGGATGTTAGTTTTCATCTGAACATTGTTTGGAATCAATTGATATCAATGAGAAACGCTGTTGGATGTGTATTCTTATTTGCAATTCACAAAAATACTATACTGGATATATTGAACATGCACATCAGAGCTCCACAGCTTTTATTACCTCCCCGTTGAAAGAAAATTTAGGAGCTTTTAAACTTTTTTTCAGTTGAGGAAAGAGATGATAGTCGGATGGAGCCAAATCTGGTGAATAAGGGGGGTGTTCTAGTAATTCAAACTTTAAATCACGAATTTTTTGCATGGCAACATGAGATTTGTGTGCAGCGTTGTCCTGCGAAAACAAAACATCTTCGAATAGCTTTCCGCGTCTTTTTCCTTAAATTTTTTTTCCGTAGAGTGGTCAGTAATGTCGAACAGTAATCTCTGGTTATTGTTCTATCCTTATCCAAAAAATCAATCATGATTACTCCATAGTAATCCCAAAATACTGAGGCAAGAACTTTTCCAGCAGATTTTTGGACACGAGACTTCTAGGTCTTTGAGAACCAGAGTGCCGCCATTCCGTCGATTATTGCTTTGTTTCTGGATCATATAAATGTACCCAAGTCTCATCCATAGTAACAATGCGGTTTGAGAAGTCTACATCGTTTTCAAATCGAGCTCAGATCGAACGCGATGCTTCTACCCTTGCACGTTTTTGGTCAACATTCAAACATTTGGGGATCCATTTTGCAGCAATTTTTCTCATGTCCAAATTGACGTGAACTATATGATGAACGCGTTTGTATGAAATATTCAATGCTTCAGATATCCGTTTTAGCCCAATTCGACGGTCTGATAAAATCATGTCATGAACTGCATCGATATTTTCGGGGACTGACACTGAAACTGGCCTTCGCGATCGGTCATCATCTTCAATGGAAAATTTACCTCTTTTTAAGCTTGCTGTCCAATTTTTCACGTTCGCATACGAAGGACATTGATCACCAAGGGTATTAAGCATATCTTCGTAAATCTGCTTAATTCTTAACCTTTTAAATACAGGTACTTGATGATGGCTCGATACTCCAATTTTTAGATTATCACAATTTCGGTGGACATCCACTTCTAATGAGTTATTGTTCGTTGCTATGGTAACGCAATATTTTTTTATGCATGGATTTGGTCTAGGCTAACTTGATATCAATACATCCTCGTACAGAGGTTCCCTTATAATATGGTCTCTTTATGATACAATATACAAATTGATTAATGAATGAACAAAGCACTCACAGAAGGTTTCATAAAATTTTAACTTTCCAAACAACAATTTGACAGTAACTCGATTCCCAAAACGAAATCAAAAAACCTTTGTATTTCTGACTATTTTGAAGAAGTAGCAATTGAGAATCATTGAATGGACGTATTATAAAGGTAATAATTTACCCTTAATAGACCGTTCATGCAAGGGATGCTTGCTGCATACAACTACAACTACAACGAGTCAAATGTTACGAGTTTTAATAATTACATTTCCATTTTCCTCAATAAAGCAGAAAACTTGATTCAGGAAAATCCATTTTATTTGATCGACTGTTCTCCACCAAGCACTAATTATCGTACGATATTTTGAAGTTTTCACCAGGAAATTCGGTGCGAGAATCGAAACTTTCAAAACGTCTTTGTCTACAAATGCCTCTGAAATCAATACTTAAAGTAGTTTTGGGGTCTTAGTAACACATTTTAAACACAGATGGCGCCCACATCAGTTTAGTCGCTTTGTAACGTAGATTTCCTTTACTAGAGTCTAGTAATTTTTGTGAAAAATTTTGATGACAATTATTGAGTCAATTTTACCCATGTTATGGCACACTGTTGAAATCGCCATTGAATCAACCATCTAACAATGCAAAAATAAATATAAATATAAAAGAATGTAATCAATTCTTTATTGAAGAAATAGGTTCTTCTTATATCATTGACCTGTAATGGATACAATATTTCAAATATTATCTACAAACTAGCATAAACAATTAAACAAAGTTCCAATTACTGACCTGTAATGGAATCAAACACAATGCTATTTCTTCTACTTAGTGTGAATTAAATACAATTAATCGAAATGAAATATTCAATGACAAAAAAAATTGCAATTTTAAAATTGATTATATCACTCATACGCACTCTATAACCTGCTATAACAAAGAACACAAAAAATAATAATACAATGGTGGTGAAAATAACACAATTTATTTTTACAAATATATACAGGGTGTGGCGTAATGAATGGATAATATGGAGCCTGCAGGTAGAGGACTCTATGGCGGTTCAGAAATATATATTTTACGTTCAGTAAAAGTGACTTGGTTTTCGAGATATTGGAGATTTTCGAAAATTCAAGAGAATTACACTCTTCGCCACTCGTTTTGGAGGCAATACTTCAAATGAAGGAATTTTTTCAAACTGTATTTTGTATAGTATTCCTGGATAAGGAATGTAATTCATTATTTTTGAGGCACATGAATAGTTCTTCATGAAAAAAAGATTTAACTCAACTTTTCCGTTTTGCTTATTTTTTTTTCATAAGTTCAAACTAGCGTGGTGTAAAAAATAGTATGGTTACCTGAGAGCCAATGCAAGAAAAAATATGCCCGTTTCATTGATATTCCGAAATGGTATAACTCTCTGAATTTTCAGCATTTAATACAAAATTGTTATTTTGTATCGTTTTCTTTTATTATTGAACCCCAACGTTGTTAAATCAATATTTTCAAATTAATTTCAAGTTATGAATTAAATTTCAACATTTTTGTAACAAAGGTCTTGACTCAATGTAATAGGAATTAATTATTACCTTTTTTTCTTAATTACAAAAGTGCTAAAATTCACGTCGTTACTTGAAATTCGCTTAAAAACTATTAACTTTATAAGTATAGGGCTTAATAATGAAAGAATACGAGAGAAAAAAAACAATTTTTTAAAATATCGTTTAATTGAATCGAGTTTTACAAAAAGTGTTCGAAGTGGGCATCAGCAGCTCTACTAAATGCTTTACAACTTCTTATGAATAATTGCTTTATTCTGCTTGGAAGTCTCATTTCAGTTGCTAAATATTAAAGAAAAAGGCTTACATCAAACTCTGCCTTGACTCATTGTATTAGAAATTTATTTTGTATAATGCTGGAAATAGAGTGAGTTATACTATTTCAGAATCTCAGTGAAACAGGCATGTTTCCTCTTGCTTTGGCACTCAGGTAACCATATTATTTTTCACACCACGCTGGGTTGAACTTAGGAAAAAAAATAAGCAAAACAGAAAATTTGAATTAGATCTTTTTTTTCATGAAAAAGTATTCATGCGCCCCAAAAATAATAATTCAAATTTTATAGCGCATCTATCCAGGAATACTATCCAAAAAACAGTTTGAAAAAATTCCTTCATTAGGAATCTTGCCTGCAAAACGAGTGGCGAAGGGTGTGATTTTCTTGAATTTTCGAAAATCCCCAATATCTCGAAAATCATGGGACTTTTACTGAACATAAAATATATTTTTCCGAAGCGCCATAAGGTCCTCTACCCGCAGGCACCATATTATCCATTCATTACGCCACACCCTGTATAGGGTGAGTCTTTGACTCGTACAAATATTTCAACAGTAGATTCTTGAGGTCAAAAGGAACACTTTTTTCCTATATCATTTTTCCGAATCGGCTCGGTTTAGAAGATACAGGCTGATGAAAAACCATAAAAAAATGTTATTTTTAGTTCTATCTCACAAACGGTTTTATCGAATGAAATGAATTTCAGATTATAGTTTTTCATTTATTTGATGAATCTTTTTCGAACACAAGATATCACCTACGTCTTCCAGTTTTCTCATTATGACCATTACGTACCATAAAAAAATATAAAAAATTCAAAGAACCCAACTCTTGAAACTAAGTTGGACGCTATCTTATGAATATTTGAACTTTTTGTAAAATAAAAGTGTTCTTCATATTTTCTCCTATTATGCGCTGTTTTCAAGTAATTTCGAAAATTCAAAATTGTGAAATTCGAAAAATTTGGTACTTTAGTTGAATACAGATCCAAGATAATTTTGTTCTTCCAGGGGTTGCACATCGCATTATGAAAACTTAAAATATCTTGTACCCTCTATACTGTGTGTGCTATTTGTAATAAAAAAGTACTTACTAGGCTGTTTCCGGTACAGCCGGAAGTATATATATATATATAGTTTTCCGATCATAGGGCTCAGGTGGTTGGCGTTGACGTCGTGGTGGGCCCGGGTCCTCTGGGTTCTGTGACGAAAAAGGTTCGACCTTTGACTCAAGGAGGGTTAAATTCATTCCATAACATTTTGAGTGGTCTTTCGTGGGATTTTATTGTTGATGACAGTAGGGATGTTGATGAGAAGTTCAGTATTTTTAATGATCATGTTGTCGATTCATTCTTGACGTCATTTCCTGAAAAGGGGATCAAAGCAAAAAAGAGTGATGGAGGTGTGAAGTGGTTTTCTTCGGAACTGCATGAAATGCGTAATCGATTGACTTTGTTGAAAGATATGTATAAATATTATCAGACTGCTGAATTACGAATGGCTCATGATAAATTGAAACAAATTTATAAAAGAAAAATTAAACAAGCTAAAATAAATGCTAATGATAACATTATTAAAAACTCTACTAACCCCCCTCGAACAATGTGGAATTTAATAAACACGGTAAAAAACTCTACGAGTGAACGCTGTTGCCCCTCTATCTCCCCTCATGATTTCAATAACTACTTCTTGTCAGTAGCCGAGGAAACCATCAGGGAACTATCGGATAGGGTTTTTGATCCTGTTGGCTTGGTCACGAATGAGAGTGGAACTCTATTTTCTTTTTCCCAAGTTTCATTCAATGATGTAAGAGATGCCATAAAAGCATTGAAGAGTAGTAGGAGCACGGACTTCTATGGTATATCCTCGGTATTAATAAAAAAAAATGTGAATAATCTCGTGGGTCCACTAACTAGACTCTTCAATTTGTGCATTGCGAATAATAGGTATCCTGATTGCCTCAAGGTTTCGAAGGTTATTCCTTTGTTTAAGGGTGGCGATGTTGAGCGGGTGGAGAATTACAGGCCTATATCGTTGGTTCCGGTTTTGTCGAAGATTTTTGAGAGGCTGCTTTGTTCACAATTAGTAAATTACTTCGAAACTAATAACTTGTTCAGTACGGCCCAGTTTGGTTTTAGAAAGGGTAGAAGTACTTCGGGGGCAATTTTGGATTTCGTTTATCATACCCTTAGATGTTTTGAAGAAGGTAAGTGGTCTTATTCGCTATTTCTGGACTTGGCGAAGGCCTTCGACTGCGTGGCGCGTCCGGTTTTGCTTGGGAAACTTGCGGCGTATGGTTGTTCGAAGGATAGTTGTGATCTGATAGATTCTTATCTTTCGAATAGGTATCAATCTGTATACTACAATGACAGTTGGTCGGGTAAACAGCAAATTACACTTGGTGTACCACAAGGTTCGGTCCTTGGCCCTGTGTTATTTTTAATTCTCATAAATGATCTTCCTGGTTTCTTGAAGAAGTATACTACCATTCTCTTTGCTGATGACACAACTATCTCTTTGACCTCGGGGGAGTTGTCTGTGGTGCTGGAGGAGGGCGCTGCTGCGTGGAAGAGGGCCTTTGACTGGTTCACATCGAATGGGTTGGTCGTGAATGAAAGAAAGACCACTGAATTAATATTTTCCCTTAAAAAATGTGATGACAGGGATCTGATAGGTTCTGCGAAGTTTTTGGGAGTGACTCTGGATTCTTGCCTCCGCTGGGACGTCCATGCTGATCATCTAGCTGGAAAGTTATCGCGTAATGTGTTCCTGCTCAAGTCGTTGTCGAATAGGTTATCAGGCGAAGTACTCAGAGTTGCCTATTTTGCGGTGATTGAATCTGTGCTGCGTTATGGTGTTCTGGTCTGGGGCAACTGCTCCTCTAGCAGTCGTATTTTCGCTCTGCAGAGAAGAGCTGTTAGACTTGTCGGTGGGTTGAAGTATAGGGATGATTGCAGGCCAGCGTTCATCAGGCTTGGGATATTGACATTTCCCAGTCTTTATATTTTGGAATTGTTGATACATGCACATAAAAACAAGGATAGTTACGTGCAGAATGGGAGTTGTCATGAGTATGAAACCAGGAGTAGAAATCTTTACAAAGCAGATTTCCTCAGACTTACTTTGTCACAAAGGGGCCCATTTTATATGTCCATTAAACTATATAATAAAATTCCTACTGAAATCAGAGAATTTTCCCTGAAGGGATTTAAAACTGTTATAAGAACGTTTTTGATTAAGTATGCATTTTACGCAATAGAAGAATTTTTGAATGAGAACTTGTGTCTTGATCCCTCAGGAAACTTGTGTATCGATTTCGATGTTTAAATTTGTATTTTAATTATTTATTTATGAAATTGTGATTATGTCCATTTTGTATTTTGACGAGTGCAAACAATTTTCGATTGTAAAGCATGAATAAAGATTATGATTATGATTATGATATGATTATAATGGTAATTTTTAGCAGTAAATTATGATTAGTTCTCCATGAACTCTTAATGGGCCCTTGCCTATTATACAGACTGTATTCGTGATTAATAATGCTAACCACATAAATTTTTTCAGTTGCGAACAGATGGCAGAAAAGGAAATTTCAGAAGAAACCCCCTCACAAGATTTAGAAAACGGGGAGGAAAATTCAAATTCGTGCGATAATGGCGAAACCAAAAAAAATTCCAGAAAAAGGGACGAAAACGACGAAACAGAAAGCGATAACTCAAATAGGACAAACGCCGCTAAATCCAGAAAAGTAAACGAGAGCGACGAGGGAGAAATCGAACACACGAGGAGGAAGAGCGGTCCGAAGAGCAGAACGCAGAGAAAAACTTCCAAGAGAAAGGAGCCGCTCGTTCCAGCAAACGATTCAGATTCGTCGGACGAAGAGGCGCTCAAGAGGAAAAGAGAAGATCGAAAAAACAATTCGAAAAATAAGAAAATATCTGGTGGTAGCAGTAGTGAGGAGGTGGATTCGAAAAAGAATCCAGAAAATAGTTGCGTAAGTGTGGAGGATGGTACTGTTCCTACGGAAAAACTAGCCGAAGATAGTAGTGTAAAGGATGCTCCAGATGGGAAGAGTGGGGACAGTAGTGATAACTCAGGATCGGATTCGGAAACGTTCACGTTTTCTGGGAAACTCAGCAACACAAATAAAGAGGTATTTATAATTTATTATTAACGTATAGTCCATTCAAGATCGTTGTTGTCGTGATTGCCCTTTACTGCCCGTAAGGAGTCATTAGCGACTGGGACAATAAACGCCTGACAAGATCGAGTCAGGCAACTCCTCACGAACGGACAGTTTGTGTCAATGGAGGAGTTCCCTACATGTTGGCCAACATAGAAAAAGGTCTAAAAGGTCTACCAACGGGAAATGATTGCTTTCTAACGAAACCTACTTCATTCTTTCCGCAATGATTAAATATATTTATGAAATTCTACCGAGCTTTCTAGAGTTTACTGTTAAAGAGAAAAAAAGACTTTGATAACCTCGATTGCTGATTGGTTGAAATTTATGTTGGTATTACTATAATACTTCTTGTGACAATTGACATATTTCATTGGCAAATGCCATTTTTACTGATATATATATATATATATATATATATATATATATATATATATATATATATATATATATATATATATATATATATATATATATATATATATATATATATATATATATATATATATATATATATATATATAATATTAATATTAATATTAATATTAATATTGTCAATGTGCTGTGTAGCTTACAAAATACAAGAAAACAAGAATGCGTTCAAGCAAAGATTGTGCACATAACCAAAACTTTGCTCATAACCTAACAGATTACTTTTTCCTTCTTGACATTTGCCAACGAAACATGTCAATTGTCACAAGAAGTAGTAATACCAACATAAATTTCAACCAATCAGCAATCGAGGTTATGAAAATCTTTTTTTCTCTTTAACAGTAAACTCTAGAAAGCTCGGTAGAATTTCATGATTATATTTGATCATTGCGGAAAGAAGGAAGTAGGTTTCGTTAGGAAGCAATCATTCCCCGTTGGTAGACCTTTTAGACCTTTTTCTATGTTGGCCAACATGTAGGGAATTCCTCCATTAATCATCTCATCGGGCCACATTTGAAGGAAAATATGAAAATGAGTTAAAGTGCTCCTGTAGCAAGAAGCATAACTTCATTTTAATACACTTGAGGTTCGATATCCCATATTGTTTTAATTGTAAACCTAAATATTATTCAACCGCCACGAAATATCGTTCTTAGTATATACAGTTGAGGAGGGTTTATTGATTCAAAGAACAAGGTTGCATAATCATTTATTCACCATGCAATGTTTCGGAAGTTCTTCCATCTTCACGCTACAACAGAGTAATTTACGATAAAAGGACGTATTATCGAACAAACAACAAAAATTAAAGTCCAACAGAAACGAATTTAATATAAAATTCACCCTGTACACAGGGTGTCCGAAAAAATGTGGGAAATCTCTCGGATTCAGATCAAACATAAAAAATAAGATGACAAGTTTCCATCCAATGGGGAATTCTCCTCAATTTGGGTTATCACTGCATTTGCAAATTTAATCTGAATAATTATGAGTTTCATTTATGATTTTTTCAAATGCATCGCGGAAACTATTCAAAAATCATTCTTCAAATATGGGTTTTTAAAATTTAAATCGATTGGTTTCAAGTTTACGATTTGGCAACAGCGCCTACTAGATAATAAAAAGAACAATGTCCGTTCAGCTTGTTTATAAAATAACATCTGTTGATTCACAGGCGCCTACTTACTGGCGAGCCTCAACAGCAACCGGCCATAAAAATCCCATAAAATTTTACGACCTTCCTCGTTCGTCCCAGTCTTCATAGACAGCCATCTTTGTCTATCTCATCTGGATAGTGTATTTACTGTCCTCTATTATCAAGGCATATTTCAGTCGATGTTGCCAACTTGTGCAATCGGCATGAAACGCTTTAAATTTTAAATGCCGTTTTTATTTTTCATTTTTGAGTGCTTAAAATAATTTTTTTTTTGGGAAACGGTTGAAATGGTTATTTCAAAATGTGACGTTTCAAAGATATTTCATAAAAAATACACCATTTTCGTCGGAAGGAGTATTCCCTATTTAATGAAAATTTGATATGATAAACAGTAGTAAGGACCTCTTGAAATACTGCCCGTACATTCATATTAGCTTGTTTAGTTTACCAGGGGATTAGGTTGTTAAGGTGCCTTTCTGTCCAAAACTGCATTTTTTAAGAATCTTTGTAATTTTGTCAGATTCAATTGCATAAACTAGAACTTTCTTGATCCTTGAATAACTTTCGTGTTGCACAAAAAAAAAATTAGAATTCATTGTTTTTTCAATAGA
Organism: Coccinella septempunctata; assembly: GCF_907165205.1. Classification (NCBI taxonomy): domain Eukaryota; kingdom Metazoa; phylum Arthropoda; class Insecta; order Coleoptera; family Coccinellidae; genus Coccinella; species Coccinella septempunctata. The sequence goes on along the minus strand of NC_058190.1, from coordinate 1,152,261 downwards.
AATAAAAAACTTTTGTTTTTTGAAAACAGTTCATTTTATCGACAATTAACAATTAACAAGAATATCTTTTCTTTAGCTTAATGTTCAAGGTATCCAAATTTGTGTTTTTTAATACCTAATCCGCCCCTGATAAACTAAACAAGCTAATTTAAATTTAAGGGCAGTATTTCAAGAGGTCCTTACCACTGTTTATCATATCAAATGTTCATTAAATTATATTGAATAGTTCAAAATGTATTCCAGTAAAATGGATTTCCAGTGGCGTCATTTAGGAAGCCGTTTTTCCGTAGGGAGAGCCGCTAGGAAAAAAAATGATGCGAAGATTTCCCACATTTTCCTGGACACCCTGTATACAGGGTGAGTCTCGGACTCGTACAAATATTCAAGCAATAGATTCTTGAGGTCAAAAGAAACTCTTTTTCTTATCATTTTTTCCGATTCGGCCCTGATAAAAAGATAGCCATTTTTAATGTGCTGTTGGGTTCTTTGAATTTTTGGTATTTTTCTGCTACATAAAGGTCATAATGAGAAAACTAGAAGACGTGGGAGATATCTGTGTTCGAAAAAGATTAATCGAATAAATGAAAATCCATATTCAGAAATTCATTTCATTCGATAAAATTAAGAATAGATAGAACTAAAAATAATTTTTTTTATGGTTCATCAACCGAGCCGATTCGGAATGAATGGTAAAGAAAACAAGTGTTTCTCTTGACCTCAAGAATCTACTGTTAAAATATTTGTACGAGTTGAATAGTCACCCTCTATATTCATTGATAATAGAATTTTATTATAAAGCTGTTATGATTGATTTCTGAATATCAGTGTTATTCAATGCGAGTCTTGTAATTTCCGTCCACGTTTAACGAAAGCACTTTATAATGCCTTTCTTTTCACAGGATCCAACATCAAATAGTAATAAAACAGATAAAGTATTGATCTCATCGGACAACGAGGAAGATGCAAATTCTGTAAGTCAATAAGTTATCGAGTTCAACTTTCTGATGCAGGTGCATTGAACTTTTATACCCACCGTAAAGTTTTGTACTTAATTGAGGTCATAATTCATATTTTTCCGATACTAACACAGCATCATTTCTGATAGAATTTGGATTAAAAGTCGAAAGATGCTCACTTGATAATAATTGTGATTGTTTTCAGCCGATGAAACTTTAATCAGTAAAGTTGAGCTCGAAGTTTTGTACGATTCTTGAAATGAGTGTATTTATTGAAAATTTTCAGGAAAAAGGGAAAGAGAAAGAAGAATCAACCAAACAAATCATTTTGAGTTCTAATGATTCGGATGATGATTCAGACTTCGACACATTCTTCAAGAAAAACAAATTCGTAAAATCTAGGTGAGTAATATTCTAGACGTTTCTGCGACCAGTTTCCGGAAAGTTCATTAAGATTTGATGTCCCATCAAATTTAAAAACGGTCAATTTTTTTAAGACAAAAATGGAGGATTAACATTTTGATGTATTATAGTATTGAATTTCAACCGACTTTCCTACACTTTAGGTTCTTAGTAACACATTCGAAACACGAGATGGCGCAAACATCGCTTTAATCGCATCGTTTCCTAACTTCCTTACTCTATAAACTTCGCTTGTGATATTAAAACTGAATATAAATGCCTCTCGCCCTACATTTTTCTGTAAAAAGAGAAAGAGAAAAATTGGGTGATTAGCCATATAGAAATGGTTGATAAGTGATTCTGTTGGCTTCTTGTTGCGCCTGATTGAATAAGTAATGAAATTTTTGCTGTTTTTATAGAAAATCCCCAATTTTGCCAAAAAGTTTTATTTATTGTAGAAATGGCTCAAAAAATTTATTCATTTAGGCTTATGTTGTTCAAAATCGGGGTTGTTGTGATTTTGTTAAAAAAAAATAATATTGAACTGTATGACAAGATAATTCAGTTGGAACATTTACTGAATATCGTTCAGAATCATAAAATAAATAAGTCACCTGCATGAAGCTAATACAGTAATAAGAAACAAATATCAATAACATCTATAGACTCAGAGAGACATTATCCAACTAGAAGTAGAGATAATCCAGAGTAGTTCAAATGAGAAGTCACTTGAGGTCAGACTTAGACATTGAGGAAATTCAATAAATTCAAAATTAACACAACGCTTACACTGACAGAGCAATCAATAAAAATTGATTGTGAAAGCCTCTTTATTCCATCAGAAAAACAGAAAGTCAGAATAGTGAATTTTAATGAGTAGGCTGAGTTGTTTTGGTGAAATAGGCCAAAAGGTGAAACTACATGGTCTACTTCCTATGATAGTTCATGACTAACTCACATTATTGGAACGACAATTCCGTCGGAATTGTTGTTTCCATTAATATTACATGGTCTAAGTCTGATAATTAATGGGAGATTAATACGTCAAATTATGATTCAACTATGAGCAGAGCATGAATCTCGAGTTAAATGAAAAAAGCAAAATTAATTAATCTGAGAAGTGCTAGAATATTATAATTAATATGAGAAGGGCAAGAATATTCTAATTAAATGAGAAGATCTAGAATAATTAATTAAATGAAAAGAACAATCATAATTACCCCTAGAAGAGCAGGAATAGTATTATTGATATACATTACGTTGGTCTTGAAGGGTTCAAAAATGTATCAATGAATACAACATTTACAAGTAAACACGATTAGAACGTCCAGAAAAACAGAAGATACAATTGATAAATTATGAGAGGTACAAATCGAGAATACCAATGATGGAAACCACTAATCGTTGGTTTCGAGAAGAGCAGAGGGCTTAAGAAATATCTATCTGTATCTGTATGTAGAGCACGATGAATAAATATGAGAATAGATCGATGAGAGTACAAATTACAATGAGTAGATCATATCAATTGAGTGCACGATTATAGGAGCAGGCCTTCCAGGGCGGAGTTAGGGACCGCAGAATTGGGGTACTATACTTGGCCACCGGAGCTGGTCAGGAGCGTCGACTAGAGAAAGATCGGAGGGGGGCTTCGCTCAATTTTTAACAGTTGTCATAATCAGATTTTATCATAATTTCATTCAAACAATTTGAAATTGAGTAACAGTGAAGTGTCACACTTTTCAACTCGTTTATTATATTCAGTGTGAAAATTTGGTAATTCTGAAAAGAACTTTGATTGTGGAAAACTAATGAAATACGGGTATAACAGACTAGAATCAATCGGAAGTAGCCAAAAACAATTTTTACATAGTTAAACGAACTCTTGGTACAAAACAAAACGATCGAAATAAATCGGCAACGTATCATAGTGTCGACAACACAAACTGTTGGAAATTACTCGTTTTTGTGCGAAAGTTCACATCTCTTATACCGATGTCGATCCTCTTTATATTCTTGTTTTCATTGATTCTATTTATTTAATGAACGAAATTGTATGTAGAACAGTTGACTGTAAATCGTTTTCCCATTGTAGCAAAAAAATTAAGAGCTCGTCCGAGTCGGAGGGAGAAAAGACTAAAGAATCCGAAACGAAGTGTAATGGAAGCGACAAAGAAAGTTCCAAGAGTGAGAACGTTTCGGACAAGGAAGAAGAAGATGCGTAAGTGAAAAACTTTGTTCGCTTGAACGATACGATACACGATATTTTCTTTCAGGCGAAATAGAAAAAGGAAAAGAATAAAAAAAATTGAAGACGATAGTAGCGAGAGCGACGATGCTGTAACTAGGAGAAAATTAAAAAAGGTTTGTCTTTAGGATCATTGAGTTGAAAATTCACCATCACAATTTTATTTTTTTAGATGATCTCGAAAGATTCCCTGTCAGCCCAAACGAAGAAAGCGGCTGCCGAAGAAAAAGAGAGAAAACAGAGGATTTTGGAGAAACAGAAAAAAGTAAGTAGCTCACATCGATCTAGGGTTAGAGAAGTAATCGATAAAAATTCGAGGAAAGCTCGTAGGAAAAAAGGGAAAAATTAATGATCTGTTGGATCTTCACTAGTGCATAATGAAATCTATATTACTCAATGGCATCGAAAGCTATAAAATCTATAAAATGGCCCATTTCGTTACCAACTGACAGAAAAAGACTTGAGACACAATTTTAAAAAAAATAGGATTGTAATGATCTCCAGTTTTCTGAGAAAATTGGAGTTCATTTTAGTGCATTCCTTTCATTTCACATTTCCTCCTTTGAAAATATTTTAATTCTCAAATATTCAGTACATTCATTCCGATAGGCAGAGTAAATGTAAAAAACCGTTTATCTGTGTTTAACGTTGTTTTTCTTGCATGCCGTTGAAGATTTTGACGTTTTTCTGATGTTGATATGCAATTAACCGGAGCTGACGACGTTTTTCACTCTTGTTGCATTCTGGAATTTTCAGATTTTTAACGTGTGGGGGATTTGCCTATAAAAGCAGATTTTTTCCCGCGACGCTCTCTTTTACTTTGACTCTTTTGCTTTTTAGTCACTTTTACTCTCCGTACTCTCTTTTATCTGCGATTCGACTTTAATTGTGTGCACGACAAGCCGTTCAACGAATTTAGAAATAATTTTGTGTTGCGAGGGTTAGTGCTCTTAGGAATTAATATTTAGTTTTCGTTTGTTTTCCGCGAGTGCCTGAAATAAAGGAGGTAGGTCCCCGTCTTTACCGTTCAGTTTCTTCATCAGACCTACACCGGTTACTTCTGTGACACTGCTGTACTGTATCGCTTTCTGTTATCTTTTGCCGTACTTTACACTGTTTCGCGAGTCTGACTTTTCCCTTCGCTATCAGTCATGGTGCGTAAGCCCTTGGGGTACTGAAGGGAAAGTCCCGTCAACCCCCCTGTTCGCGTTCCGCGTCATAAGTGTTGAAACCGAATCTCTTCTTTTCTATCAGTCATGGTGCGGAAGCCCTTGGGGTAGAGAATAAGAGATACCGCTCGTCGTCAGTGAAATCCCGAAGTTGCGCTAAAAATAGGCCTTTTCTTCGCATCAGTCATGGTGCGTTAGCCCTTGGGGTAGCGAGTAAAAGTCTCGAGTAGATAGTTGTGTTTCCTTCATTTCTGGAGAAATACAATTAATTACATCCCGATACCGTATAGCAAGTCATTTCACTTCGCGAGGTCATCCTTAGTATCCATTTCGTCAGTTCTGGTTGGCGCATTTTATTGAACAACCTTTGATTTTTTTCACTGTACCCGGTATAAACTTTATAAAGTGCTCGTGACCGGATCGAATTTCCCGAATGTATGTTTGCTGATAGATTTGCTCATATTTCATACCTACACGTATTTCCGTTGTTTATATAATCAGTTTCCGAAGGTGTGAATAAACTGGTACATAATTTGATTTTGACTACTTCGTTATCGCTACCACCCTAGATAACAGCGAACTCTGTCTCCGACTAGCAGCTACTGTGGTAGGTTTGCTATTCTTCCTAGTGAAAAGAATAGCTGGCGCTCGAGATAAGTTTTCTCCGAGGTAACCACGTTACAGAATATCTTGAGAACCGTCTACAAAATAGAACAGATTTCAAGGGTAGCAAATAGCACAAACCTAGGAGAATTCAGCACCAACAAATTGTGCGCTCTCCTTCTTATGCGTTTATTCCGTACATTATTTTCTGGACCAGTACGTGTAACGTTTCCCTATTTTTAAGGACTGAGAAACGCATTTTTTCCAGTACAATCAGATCTACGAGAGTTCCGAACTGGCCAATTCCAAGGTCGAGAAGCTGGTGTTGGACATCGACGAAAAGACGGGAGAGCCGTTGCTGCAGGTGGACAAAGCCCTGGTCTCTAAGCTGAAGCCTCATCAAGCCAGCGGTATACAGTTCATGTGGGACGCGTGTTTCGAATCGTTGGCGAGGATCAAGAAATCGCAAGGGTCCGGTTGTATCCTCGCCCATTGTATGGGATTGGGTAAAACGTTACAGGTATGTCGATTTATTTACTCTCCTTTTCGGTGGATATTTTATACACGACTGGCTTAAACCAGCGGCTTCGCTAGCACAATATTTTATTATAAATTGCTCGTTAACTTATACATAATTAGAACAATTCCAGAATGACAATTGGCTGAAAATCAACAAACCTCACATTGAAAAATGAAATCAAAAAGAAATTATAAGTAATAAATAATCAGCATAAAAGAATAATAAATATGTAAGGAAAACCTTCACGATGAAGAAATCTAAAAACTAACTCCAATGGAGGGGTTCCAACATGTTTGTCAACTTAAAAAAAGGTCTACCAAAGGGGAATGCTTGCTTTCTGTCGAAACCTACTTGTCCTACTTAATTTTTTCCGGAATGATTAAATACAGGGTGTATTTGAAGGTGAGCTTTTTTTTCAACAGAAATTGGTCGAAATGAAGCATTTCACAAAAAATCACCTATGTATACAGGGTGTCCCGTAAAGACCACGTCAAACGAAAACGGAAAGTAGATCAGAATGTGCTCTACCTGATGTGAAAAAATCGTTCATATGAAAGTCTCACAGTTTTCGAGATATTTGATGTTTTATGAAAATGTTGAATTTTTTCACTTAAAATGCTTTCTCTCTTGCGGAAGCTACAATTAAATACTTTTCGAATCAGTTTTTTTCCGTAAATTTTGTTGAATGATTACTCCAATTCCTGCAATGAAAAATACCACAGAATATTTTACAGGGATTCTGAAAAAAAAATTTAAATTCATGTTCTGAAGGAAGTGTTTTTTTGTGCTGAATTCTATCTGACATGGTATAAAAAAAAGACACTAGACCTTTTCTGCATATTACGTTGAAAAGTTGCCTATTTTGTGAGGATCCCGAAATGGTAAAATACAGGTGAAAAACTTCTTCACGAAAAAAGATATTTGAATGTTTATCGAAAATGGAACATTTCTATGAAAAACTGATTTTTTCACCTTTTCCATAAATACTTTCATTTTGCACTTCCTGCTGAAAATAATCAATCAGAGTCCTGTGCGAGCATCTGCCGCGAACGGTTGATAAAAGCAAGGCAGTGTTATTTGGATTTGAATTAATAATTTAAATTCCCAAAGTAGTCATGAACTTGTCAAGTGACGGCGAGTTTAGTGAAATGGAGATTATGGACTGTGGCGAATGGAAAAAAGTTCGTTACAAGCGAAAAAGAAGCAGTGAACCATCCTCTCCCACACAATTAGGTCCCAACAAAAAAACATCGAGATCCAAGAAAGAAAATCAACCAACAATAATACGTTGTGATTACCGTACACATCTGGATACAACAGCTGCTGGGAATTCCCAGATAAGTAATCAAGGGATTTCCTCACAAACGCTACCCAACACAAATGTTGCCACTGATAAATACCAGTCAACATACGCTACAACCAAAAGAAACTATTCTACAAAAATGAGAGAGATTACAAACAAACAATTTTCCACAAGAATGAATGAAATTCGAAACACAGAATATAAAAATTTATTCTATCTATCAGTAGATGAAGCAATAATCAAAGATAGAATAGAAATGGCAGAAAAATGGAATGAAAAATTCCCAAATTCAAAAGATGTCATATTGAGAACAAAACTGGGATATCTACTTAAATCAAATAGCAAGAAGGAGGAACTACAAAAAGCACTGGAAGAGATGAAAGTCATTAAAATTCTAACTAAATATAATGAAACTAAATCTTACCTAAGAACAAAAGAGAGAAGTGATCCGCAAAAAACATTTTCGGTGGTAATTACAGCAGTAGAGAAAACAATTGATGAAAAAGAGATAAGTCAACACCTTGATAATTTAAATTTGCCTCACAGATATTGCAAAAGGATTGTTTCCAAAACAACAAACAAGAAAACTGGAATCATAAGAATAATAACAGGAGATGAAGCAACATTTGAGAAACTTCTGAATGAAGGTATGTTTTTCAAAAACAGACACTACTTAGTATTCCCAAGTCACCCACCAGAACCTACACCAGTACCATGCAGCAAATGCCTACTTTTCGATCATACAACTGTGAACTGTAACAACCCATTGAAATGCACTAAATGTCAGGGCCCACACAAAGAATCACAATGCAAGACCAATCTACCACCAAAATGTAGGGCATGCGGCTCCGAAGATCATCAAGCATGGTCACCTAAATGTCCAAACCACCCCAAAAAACCGTTAGAGGGTATACCCAACGTTGCTATTAAGTCCTTAAACAAAAAATCCAGAAACATAGAAGAATTCCACAAGAAACAAAACAGAGTGCACAGCCCAGTTACAATACATGATGAGATAATTAACACCTATATTAGGAAATTGAACAAACCTAAAAATACCAACAGAGAAGAACTACTGGATAAATTGAAACGTAGATTCATAAATCAGTATAATATTGACACTGTTGCTGTTTTCTCGGGAAACAGGGTGTATATCTTGATGTTCGACATTGAAGACCCCGATGAAGCATCCCCTACAGAACCAACAAACAACAATGGCCAATTTGATATCTAAAATAAAATTCCTCTACAACAACATCAACAGCTATATCCCCAAAAAGCATTTGATCAACAACTTTGTGGAAAAAAATGAGATCCAGTGTGCAATGTTTGTTGAAGCGAAAATAACAGAAGAACAGTGTATTTCATACAAAGATTGGGAAACCATCAGGAAAATCGGGAACAAAATGATCAACACCAGAGGAGGTAGCATTGTGCAGTGCCACCCACGGCTGAAAATGGGAAAGGAAAACCCTCCTACTATCAACAACAAACTGAATGAATGCCTGCATTTCACAATACCCTTCCAAGGAGAGAAATTACATGTTTTCCTAGTGTATATACATCCCCATTCAAAGATCGAGGAGACAATCTTAACAAAGGCAGCAGTATATAAATATTCAATGATTATCGGTGATTTCAATGTCAACATAGCAAAACAAAAACAGCTCACTAAATTTATGCAAAATGGGGTATTTTCGAAATATTTGACAGCCCCGACATTTATCATGGAAAATAACCCAGATAGTACACCCGACCTAATCATTTATTCCTCTAATCTAAAAAACAACATACTGGATGTTGAATTGATCCCAGACCTTGGATCAAACCACTTAGGGATGATGATAAGTCTGGACTTGAAAGAAATACCTGAAGAAATACCCAAGAAGACAATATACAAGTTCCATGCATGCAAAATAAAAAAAGTCAATAGAGAAGTTCTGGACTTCATTAAGGATAATCATACTGTACATATTAACGGAGATTATATAAAGAACTTCAACAACACCCTATCAAATAGCATAAAAAAAAATACTCCCATAGCCAATTATCATACGGTACTTCACGAACTCCCACCATATATTATAAACCTGATAAAACTGAAAAGAAAAATGTACAGAGAATACCTGATTCAACCCCAGCCTGAATTTAAAAGAAACATCAATGAAATCAACAAAAGCATTCATATCATGGTCCAACAATACAGACAACACACTTGGATAAACGCATGCAACAAAATTAACGAAACAAAGGGAAAAACATTTTATCAAGAGGTTAACAAACTCTCGAAATACAAACAATTGCATAAGATCCCTACGCTCAAAGATAACAACAAAGAATATAGGTCAGACAAAGAGAAGGTAGAACAGTTTGCTGCCTACTTCAGAGGTGCATTCCAATATGATGGACATATCAAATATGACTACAGTCAAGAAACCAAAGTAAACACTTGGTATGAAGGTTTTTTCAGGAATGCTGACAGTACCCACCAAAATGAAAATGTCAATATTTTGGAAGAGGAATACTACGATGTCCTTTCCAAAAGTAAGAACAGTGCCCCAGGATCAGACAATGTTCCATGGAGTATTGTAAGGAAATTAGACAAGGAAATACATGCCAAAATTATTCAGATGTATGAATACTGTTTGAGGTCCGGAGTATTCCCAGAAATATGGAAAAAGGGCACCATAATCACCATTGCCAAACACGGTACAGACCATCATAAAATACAAAATTATAGACCCATAACACTGCTGCCTGTACTGGGAAAACTTCTTGAAAAAATAATTAAAAGAAGACTGGAAGAGAAAATTAAGAACGCTATCCCAAAGAGCCAATTTGGATTCCGCTCAAAAAAGTCAACAATTCATCCTCTTACTATATTTGTATCCAACACACAAAACGCCCAAAGAACCCGGAAACAGACAGCTGCTGTTAGTTTGGACATCAACAAGGCATTCGACAGCGTGTGGCATAAGGGCCTACTTTTTAAGTTACACAAACTCAACACTCCGAACTATTTAATAAAAATGGTGAAAAGTTTTCTGGAAGAAAGGAAACTCTGTGTAAAAATCAATGAGACAACATCCACCTCATTCTCACCAGAACAGGGTACACCACAGGGTTCACCCCTTTCCCCTTTGCTCTTTAATATTTTCTGCTATGACATACCTGAGAACAATAGCAAAGATCAGTATCTCCTGCAATATGCCGATGACACCATTATAATCTCGCATGGAAAAACCGTAGCTAAGTGCATAAAGGCATTACAACTTTACATGGACAGATTGATAACCTGGTTTTACAAATGGAGGCTACATCCCAACCCTGAAAAATCTAAATTCATAATCTTCAACCACAAGATCAGACCAAGTTCTCCTCTAGTTCAGATAGACAGTAGAAATATAACTCCGTCTCCGTCAATAAAGTACCTTGGCATACAAATCGACGGTAAACTAAATATGAAGCTTCAATCAAACCTCTCCAAGAAAAAAACAATTGCAAGAGCGAAACACTTCAAATGTCTCACCTACAAGAACGAAGGATTAAGCATTGAAAATGCCACAAAAATATACAAAACAGTTTGCAGACCAATTCTGGAGTACGGGCATACATTATATGCAAATGCCACAAATTCGGTATTAAAAAATCTAGAGGTAGGGGAGAGAACATCTCTGAGAACAATAACACGAATGAGACACCCCCTCAATAAATAACACAATCCATCCAATGAACTACTCTACAGAAAGACCAAAATACAGCCAATAATAGAACGACTGAAAATTTTAAATGGCAGATTTTTCAACCGGGTCAAAGAACTGGAGGATATATATGGCATGTTCCACAGAGATACAGCGAGCAACCCACTCAGAAAATTTCCAGACCAAACAATCATGGACAGTCTCACGTCCATGGCTATGTAGATCAATAAAAAAAAAAATTAACCCAATTTAGTATATAATAGTCTAACCTTTTTTTTTTTTTTTTTGCTACATCGATGTATCTAAATGTACAAGGCTGAAGGACTTTGGTCGATGGCCTTTGACTGTGGTCAATAAATGACAGTTATTATTATTATTATTATTATTAATCAATCAACAAATCAACAAAATGTTATTAAGATGCTAATTCACTGACTGAGTTTTTTATTTCTTTTTCTTTGCCTAAAGAACTCTCGAACATCGATTTGATGAGATGCGATTCAATGATTCACCAGACTTAAATCCTCTGGATTTTTTTACTGGGGTTTTGTAAAAAAGGGAAATTTATTCGAATCCTATAAGAGATGAAGCACACCGCATTCGTATTTCAGCAGCCAAAATAGCGGGGAGAAGTTTGTATGGTTTGAAAAAGTCATTTCTCAATAGATGATGGGCATGTATTAGCGAAGTGGGTGGTCATTTTGAGCGTTTGCTCTAATAAAAATCCTGAATTTTTATTATTGATATTTTTATAAAGTTTCTTTACAATAGATTTGTTGATGTTGAAGGTTCTGTGCGTTATTACATTATATCATTGCAATTAAAGAAAAAAAAAGAATAATTTCATTTTATAAGTAATTTAAGGACTTACTGACATCTTTCAAGAGAATTATTCAATATGTTACAGCAGAATCTGCAAAATGAAAGAATTTGTGGAAAAGGTGACAAAATCAGTTTTTCACAGAAATGCTCCATTCTCGATAAACATTCAAATATCTTTTTTCGTGACGAAGGTTATCACCTGTATTTTACCTTTTCGGAATCCTCACAAAATGGGCAACTTTTCAACGTAATAAGCAGAAAAGGTCTAGTGTCTTTTTTTTATACCACGTCAGATAGAATTCAGCACAAAAAATACCTTTCCTTCAGAACATGAATTTCAATTTTTTTTTCAGAATCCCTGTATAATATTTTGTGGTATTTTTCATTGCATGAATTGAGGTAATCATTCAACAAAATTTACGGAAAAAAAACTGATTCGAAAAGTATTTAATTGTAGCTTCCGCAAGAGAGAAAGCATTTTAAGTGAAAAAATTCAACATTTTCATAAAACATCAAATATCTCGAAAACTGTGAGACTTTCATACGAACGATTTTTTCACATCAGGTAGAGCACATTCTGATCTACTTTCCGTTTTCGTTTGACGTGGTCTTTACGGGACACCCTGTATAAAACTTTCAAAATGACCAAGTTGAAAAAAAAATTTAAAATGCTTACTGAAATAGATCTTAAGACGACCCTAGACTGTTTGTTAGCTGAATTATCGCAAAGCAGTCGAAAAAAATTTATCTCCTGATTCGTCCATGTGGTTTTGTTTAGGATACCACGTAAATATCGTTTGATATTTACGTGGTAATGAAAATGAAAACTTGGGATTGCCGACTTGTTCTCATTATTTCTTAGTAATTTACACGATTTTATGAAATGGCTCATTTCGATACAAACTGACAGAAGAAACTCAGGACACAAGTGTAAAAAAGAAAACAATACTTCGAAATCTTACCAATAAAATTCGTCTAAATCACTCATGAATTTGTTCACAATGTGCATCACAATATCGAACAATCCAACATTCGTCGTGAAAATGGGATGAAATCGGGAAACATCATAGCACTTTTTCAACATAACTAACATAAGCACTTTCAAGAAACTGCTTGGATTTTCTACATTTTTTTTCACCCTATATTGCACGATACAACAATTATGATTCTCTCAAAAGTGACCTGATGCATCTAATCCGATGAACTTGGTACTGAACCATTCATTGTCCAGCCATATGTTTATGTTGCGTTTCGTTTTTGCGATGCCTGAGTCACCTTCCACAGTCCCGTACTTGAAATTCAATGAAATTCTGTCGAACTTCTAGGGGTTGTATCTCAGCCATCTTGGATATTTTATATAGACAATTTTTGGATAAACGATTTATTTTGATGAGTTCTACCTTCTGTTAAAAAAAGCCCCACCTTTGAAAACACCCAGTATAATTATGGAAATTAAATTAAACAAAATATTATTATTAACTATTATATAATATGTCTGAAATTCGATGTCCAGTGAGGTGATCTCGGAAACTAGAAGGGCTAGAGCAAAACCGATGACACGTTTTTGAGCTCTTTTGCAGAGAAACAAAGAATGGTGAAAACAGTAGCCTCCTACTATCCTTCGTTTGTGAGTTATTAGCAAAACTGAGATTTTGACGATTTCGAAAAGTTTTTTGTCTTTGAAGTTACAGATCTGAACCTTGAACATTCTAAGGGACTTTTATACGTAAAACCTAATGAGAACAGATTTTTTTTTCCCAATTCAAAAATAACAAATTCAATAAAAGTTTTCATTTAAAAAACGAACGTTCGCATGAAATGAAAAAATATTTTGAGCTCGTCAGGGAATTCTACGTAAAAAAAGTGCCTGTGAGAAGGTTCAAGTTCAAGATCTGTAATACCAAAGACAAAAATGTAATGAGAACTTTTCGAAATCGTCAAAATCACAATTTTTGCTTATAACTCCAAATCGAAGGAGGCTATGGTTTTCACCATTCTTTCATTCTCTGAAAAAGAGTTGAGAAACGTGCTATCGGTTAGTTTCCGAGATCCCCTTACTGCACATCAAATTCGGGACATCCCGTACATCCGGTTTTCCATAAACAATTATAATATTATGCAGATATTATATTTCTTTGGAATTTCTCCTTTTTTTTATTATTATGTATAATTAAAATTCCTTACAGATATTGCTGTCTCAGATAAATAGTTTACCATTATTATACATGAAAAGCTGATAACTGACTAACCTCAGTACTTTATGATATGAATTATGGTTCTTTATTGCATATGAATCAAAAAATTTATTTATTTTAACAGGTGAAAAAAAATTGAAAAAACCACAACAAAAATATTCAAAAAAGTGTGACATCCAGTTTCACCATTTTTTCTAAATAAGAATTGTGACAACTCATGAGTTTCTTTCCTCATGGTAAGGTATAGGTAGGTACTGTTGAAATTGTCATCAAATCGATCGTCTAACGTCCTAAGGATTTAAAGATATACTGGATGTGCTATTTGAAATAAGTTAGTAGTAGGTTGTTTTGGGTATAACCGGAAGTTGGTCTTCTATGAGAATAATTTACTCGAATATACAGGTGTTTAAAACCCCCCTGTACAATTTTCAACTTCCAAAACTATTCAATTTTTGAATAATATCGATAATTCCCCCTCAGGTGATCGCCTTAACGAACACACTCCTAGAAGAAGAGAAGACGAACGTGAAGAAGGTGCTGATAGTCACCCCCCTGAGCACTGTGTTAAACTGGAGGGCCGAATATAAGAATTGGCTCTCGGGCGACGAGGACTACGACGTTTACGAACTGGCCAGCATCAGACCGCAGAACGCGGACAGGGCCAGCTGCGTGAGGGAATGGCACGAAGCGGGCGGCGTTATGATCATAAGTTACGCCATGTTCAGGAACCTGAGCAACGATAAGAATAAAAAAGTCAGCAAGAAGTTTCGCACCATCTTCATCGAAGGATTGGTGGACCCAGGTGAGATATTTTAATGTCGTTTTGACGTTTTTAAGATCGTGAATTTGACTATTGGGAATTCCAATCAAGCGATACGCCCCCTGGTGTCAATTTTTATAGATAAAAAAGTTAATAATGCTATTTTGTTTGTTTACAACGAGGAACGGAGAATATTTTGGTGTTTCAATAAGAGTTTTCATGAAATATCTTAATCTGTTGAAAATATCTTCATCTATCTCGTGACAATGGGGGAAGCTTAGAGTTTCCATAATTCACATCCTTTGAGCCAATTCTGATTACGACTTTTTTGTGAAGATTTCAGTTTTTAATATTTTCCATGATAAAATGAACTTTTAGTCAACGTTTCAGGATCTTTATAGTGCGGTAAAGTTTTTGTACATTTCAAATTGGTTACAAAGAATAGAAGGTGAATTAACTAACCTGTATATATAACCTCAATATGAAAGGATTTACTATAAAATTAACCCTCATAAAAGCTGCTCGACTGTTTGGTCGTAAATCTCAATGCAAGAGCCAAATGAATTGTAATTGGCTACTCAGAAATAGAAGGGTGGAGTTTTTCGTTATCATGAAGAAGGTCTTTTTAAGAAAATACTCATGTTGATTATTTCGAAACATCACTTTTGCATTCGAATTCATACTCATATATAAATAGCAACATTTTCAAACTAAGTTTAACAGAAAAATATTCTTTTTTTTTTTTCAAAAACGAAACGTGAGTCTCTTTGTTCCTTCTGATTGTACATGTTGAACATGAGATTAATTCATCGATCCGTTTTTGAATTAAGATGGAAATGAATAGCATTGTGAAGCATAGGGCGAATGAAAGTATTAGGCTTGTTCGTAGAGTGGTTTGAAACGGTTGTGAACTGTACAGAGCAAGCGCAAATGGATTTTCGCTACCCTAAAATGGAATTGCGCTTGCTCTGTACAGTTCACAACCGTTGCAAACCACTCTACGAACAAAGCTATTGTACAACCTTAAAACAAGTACTTAACTAAGCGTCGTTTAAAGTTAATGGACGCTTAATTTTATTCCCAGTTGCAAGACTGCGGCTGAACAGAATCTTAAGTAAGGGGCCCTTAAGTTTTTATATCTAGTGATATTTCAGTTCTTTATTTTGGTGCAACTTCTGTAACAGCTTGTGACTATTACTTACTAACAGATTAATTTGCCCGAGCCCATTCGGTTTCTAATGGGTCGTGAGCCTGATTCACAATTCCCCCAAATGAAAATGTCACAACTCTAAGTCGAACAAATCACTCGTATATTTACTAAAGTGTTGATTTCACAAACACATAAATACAATAAAATTGTCTGGTATCAGAATGAATACGAGAACAAACTATATACAGGTATACCAAGTGTCTTATCTTAAACTAGAATCGCAGTAAACGGCAGATATATACATATATATATATATACAAATTTTCTCAGTATCTACTTCCCTGCTGAAATGGAGTACCAGGTTGACCGATGTTGTGTCAAATCAGGACGAAGTTCTGTTGCAGGTTTCAGGATCTAAATCAGACGAGGTCGTACCGCCAGTTCCGTGAACTCAGTAATGCCAAACGCCTTGAGATGGTCGAAAATTATTAAAATTCGGTAGGCTTCTATCAGAGAAGAAAAGTAGACAGTTTCCAAGAAAAAAAACTGAAATACACAGTACATGTATGAGAAAAAAAATGGCAGCATACATTTCTGGACACCTCTTTCTCCAAAGTAACAAGTAAAATATTTTGAAACAAAAAACACTTGTGTAATTTATATCGCATTCAAAAAAAAACTGACCAAAAAAAACACATGCAAATATCTCGAGGCAATCATAATCGAATTGCTTCAGGACAGAGGTGTGATAAAATAAATTGATCACATAATGAAAATTAAATAAAAACCGGCACCAATAAAACGTGCATCAAGAAAGAAAAATACAAATTATGGAAAATATTCGAAGTATAAAAAGCATTCCATGCATATAATAAAAATGGCGGAGGCATTGCAAGAAAAAAGAGAAATTATAGTTTCAATCAAGTAATACAAGAAAAAATAAGCATCAAGCAATATTGATTGAAATTTAAAACATACTTACCCCTTATTTAAGGGATTTCTTAAGAAATATAAAAGTAAAATAATTGCATCGAAGAAAAATGATTATTTTAACTCGGGAATTCAATCAACACCTTGACTCGATCGCAGCTAGAAGGAAAAAGAAGGGGATCAATCACTCTTCGCACATCCATATGCACGCACACACGATACATGCGTACCACCAAATTTCGGAGTTAATTAGGTATTTTGGAGAATTAAAAATAAGAATGCCGTGTAGAACGCTACACTTCATCCTATTCCAATAAAGCAGTTTCATTGGTTGACCGGTTGCCGATGATGAACCTGACTTTATTGTCCTGTCAGTTAGTTCCAAGTAAATTATTATATTATTATCAAAGAGTAACAACTTTTTGTTGTTGAATTAGCATTATCATTGATAATGATAAGGATTGTCAAAGTACAACACCACAGATAACAGAATCATATAGATACGACACTTCCCTAGTATGGTGAAAAACGCTGTTGGCCGCCGCCATCTACACGGTGCGATTTGAACTACGAATTACAGAGACCCAACTTATCGATACAAAAAATCGAATTTAGCGCGAAAATTGTTGATTTTATGCCGTGATCACACGGAAGCAACCTATGTCGCAAATCGGTCTTCTACCTGATTGGTGAGATCGCCCATAAAACTCGACATTTACGCCTATATCACCAATAAGGCTATTGAAGATTGGTTTGCTACATAAGTTGCCTCCGTGAGCTCACGACCTAAAATGAAAAATTATATCGGAAATACTTTTTCAATAATAGCAGATTTATGTGAATGTTTGATACAGATTTATACAACTCCTCCATCCACTCAAAACCTTAAAAATCCAATGTTCATTAAAATAACAAGCATTGAGATAAGTTTGTAAGAAATTAGAAAAATTAATGTTTATTCAATACAGTACATTTCTGTTTACATACCCCTTATTGAAATGGTAATTATATTTCAACTCCTCACATCTATTTGAGTCAACTAAATACAATAACTTATATGTATCTTTTATCTTTGGGTTTGGGAAAACAAACTAATTTTCGAATAGGTAAATCAGCTAAAATGAGTATCACATACATAATACCTGCTCAACAGATAAATCTTGGTAATATTTTGGCTTGATCATTTCAACCCACTTTTTAAAAAGAGCTGTCTTAGTTTTGGAAACCGATGTCTCTTACGAACAACATCCTCACATCCAAATACACAATAAGTTTTCAATACCATTTTTTGGAAGATATCTTGAACTGTCCCAACACGTGTTCTTTTACTAATCACTCGATTTCTCTGAAGAAATTCTTCTTTCGAAGGTGAGATTTTCAGCTGATCTTTTGATAATTTTCCGCCCAATAAGAATATATTCGAATTTGTACATATCCATTGAAGACAACAGTGACATTGATATTTGACAAATTAATTTCATTTTTATTTATGATTCTGTTATCTGTAATTCTGTTATTAGAACATAAATATCTATGTTCCAAGGGTTTAAACGATCAACAGAGTCATCTATAGATCAAACATTGTAATATTTGCGTCTACAGAGTCATCTTATCGATGCGATTAGAACTAAATATGCGATTTGGAGTGGGGGTAAGAGAGTGTCACGACCCTGTACAACACTTTCTTTGTAAGGTCTTGTGTGAATTTGTTTCACTAATGTTGAAGAGGAACGTGAAGAAAATGTCTTTATTGTCCTTGTTAGTACGAATATGATGAATGATGGCCAAGCAAGTGGTGATAATTTACAAAGACAAAGGGCACTCAACTTCTCAACAAAAGAAAAGAGTTTGTTGCTAACTATAGTATGATTTGTGACACAAAATGGAAAATTAAAAGACTGATGGCATTACAATAAACGCAAAAGAAAAGGCTTGATATTCAATAATGAATTCATTCAATTTTCAAAATCCATCAAAAATAGGAAGTCCTTCAGCCACTTCAACAAATTATTTTAGGTTAGAATCCCGCCCTGAAATATTTAAGTAATCATTACAGGAGCACTTAAATTTAAGGTTAGCTTTAGCCTTTTAATTGTCAGTTGACAGCTGGTACAACGTAGTTTAAGTCGAGGGTTCATTTTGAGGAACACTTAACATTAAGACCCGTTTGCACCAAACATACTTAGTGTTAAGTGTCCCTTTAAATGAACTCTTAACTTAAATTACGTTGCACCAACTGTTAAGTGATATTTAAATGGCTAAAGCTAACCTTAATCTTAAGCGCTCCTGTAATGACCACTTAAATATTTGAGGGCGGGATTCTAAGCTAGAATAATTTGTTGAACTGGCTGCAGAACTTTCCATTTTTGATGGATTTTGAAACTTGAATAAATTGATTATTGAATATCAAGCAATTTTTTTTGCCTTTGTTGTTATGCCATCAGTCTTTCAATTTTCAATTTGGTGTCACAAATCATACTATAGTTAGCAACAAACTCTTTTCTTCTGTTAAGAAGTTGAGTGCCCTTTGTAGATTACCACCATTTGCTTGGCAATCATTCATCGTATTCGTACTAACAAGGACAATAAGAACATTTTCTTCATGTTCCTCTTCAACAGTAATGAAACAAATTCACACAAGACCTCACAAGGAAAGTATTGTACTTATATAAACTCAGGTACCTTTTATTCGACAATCATTATCAATAATAATGCTATTTCAACAAGAAAAAGTTGTTACTCTTTGATAATAATATAATAATTTACTCGAAACTGACTGACAAGACAGTAAGGTTAGGTTAATGAAATGACAACGATCATCGGCAACCGTCCAACCAATGAAATGGCTTTATTGGACTAGGATGAGATTGCACCAAAATAAAAAACTGAAATATCACTAGATATAGAAACTTAAAGGTCCCTTACTCAAGATTCTGTTGAGCCATAGTCGTGCAACTGGGAATAAAATTAAGCGTCCATTAACTTTAAACGACGCTTAGTTGAGTACTTTTAAGGGGGATTGGTGCAAACGGGCCTAATTGTGTCGATTGAAATTTATTTTGGGAGGATTTTGCATCTCTTCATAAACTTTTTAGGGTTTTCACTCCCAATCTCTGAAACAAAATCAATTAAAAATGAAATCAACGATTTGCTCCTGCGTAAATTCTTGCACTAATTTGTCAGGAGCAAATTAACTAAAAAAATTGTTGCCTGACAATGAACTCAAAATAAATAACGTTGAAATTATAATTCTTCGTAACGTTTCGGAGTCTATATCAGACTCCTTCATCAGACGGAAAAATCTACTTTTGAGAATCTTCTGAATTGTCGCTTTTTGTCTGACATTAATTGTTAACACACAGATTTTGTTTCAGAGATTGGGAGTGAAAACCCTAAAAAGTTTATGAAGGGCCTAATTGTGTTTGGTGCTAACGGGTCTAACTCTATAATCTTTGCTTTAATCTTATTCTCTTCGAACAGGACCCGACATAGTGATCTGCGACGAGGGCCACCTGCTCAAAAACGAGAAAACCAGCCTGTCCGTTGCGATGAACAGGATCAGGACGCGCAGGAGGATCGTCCTAACCGGTACGCCCCTGCAGAACAACCTCAAAGAGTACTACTGCATGGTGCAGTTCGTCAAGCCGAACCTACTGGGCACGTACCGGGAGTACCTGAACCGTTTCGTGAACCCGATCACGAACGGCCAGTACACCGACTCGACGCAGTACGACATCAACCTGATGAGGCGCAGGTCGCACGTGCTGCACAAGCTGCTGGACGGCATCGTGCAGCGCCGTGACTATTCGGTGCTGGCGCCCTATCTGCCGCCCAAGTTCGAGTTCGTGCTGTTCCTGACGCTGACGGAGGCGCAGAAGAAGCTGTACAAGCATTACATGGAGCATTTCGCGAGGCAGGCGAGCGACGACGGTACCAGCAGGGCGTCGTTCCTGTTCAAGGATTTCCAGGCGTTGTCGAGGATATGCATACATCCGCGGGTGCTCTTGGACAAGAGCAACGACGACCAGCAGAAGTATCGGGTGAGAATCTACACTGTATAGGGGGTGGGCAATATTCGTTGTCTACTGAAGGGATCTCGAGAACTATGGCAGCTAGAAGAAAACAGATGACACATTCTCGAGCTCTTTTTTCCTGACTATTCCAAAACTGAAAACAGATCCAGCCTAACGGTCAGAGATTTTGAGTTGAGAACGAAAATTGAGAAATTGTCATTTTCAATGAAGCTGAATAACTTGCTTATTTGAACTCGATTTCGAAATCTGTTGTTACATTCTACAGGCACTATTTTTATGAGGAATTCGAATATGATATTACTAAATTTTTTGATTCGGTGATTCTTGAGATACGACAGGGCTTTCTGATTTTTCAACTATAGTTGAAAGTTCTTCCATCTTGCTGCAAATTTTTTGCTGATTTTAAAAATGTATCATATGTCGCTATTCACATATAAATATAACGTAAGAAAAAAATCAATACTTTTTCCTGCTTTTTGATTCACTGTTGAATTTTTGGCTGGCGTAGCCATAGCGACCGTTGAAAATGCAGACACTTTTTTTATATAATGCAGTGGCGTAGTCAAAGATCTTCCAATAAAAAAACTTAAAAACTAGTTCGTTCAAGTTGGCAGGTCATTTTCATTGATAATATGATAATTAACTTTATGCTTTTATGTTGTGTCAGGTTATGAGAGATTTTAAAGAGAGATTTTTAAAGATTATAATGAAGAGTGATAACGCCTAAACGGCAATGAATAAAATAATAAGGATAAATTCAGATGCATACCACCCGACAATATGAATATCAACAAGTGTTACGATCTGAATTGAACTAGCCAATTTGCCATCGTCAAGGCCCCAAATGGAGTACGCTCCACCGAAGAAAAGCAGATGCTGACCATGGTTTCGGCCTCATTTGGCCTCATCAGAGCAACATAGCATTTTTCCACGGTGGAGAACGTTTGGAATTGATGGAACTTTATTCTATGTTGGCGTGTTCTACTGGGTAATATTTACCTAGAGCGCCACCCAACATGAAACGGTGTCCGATTCAATCCCCTCCAGATAGAAACCAAGACGAAGACAATAGCATATGTCCCATATTTTCCCTAATTCAATTCAATTAGCTCAATTCAGATCGTAACACTTGTCGATATTCATATCGTCGGGTGGTATGCATCTGAATTTATCCTTATAGGAAATTATGAGAATTTCCATGATTACTTCATATTCACCAATTGAACTCTACTAGTAGTGGCACAGCCTTATTTGTGAAAGTGTTTGAAAAGGCTGTGGTACTGGTATTTAAATTATCTACTAGTTGAAGAGGTTTCGGAACATATTCAGTTGAATCCAGGTTTATGAAATTTCCTGAAAGTGATTCATTCCATATTGGAACATTTTTCATCCTTTCAAATATCCGGAATGAGAGTGATCTTCAAAGTCTCTCATATTAGTAGTAATAATGAGGTTTATTCTTATTGAAATCTACAAGGTTGTTACAATTTTAATATCTGAATAATAAACCTAAGGAAATCCACTAAAGGCAAAGCCTGTGTCATTCAATGACCTGATACAATTTGGGAGCAAAAAGTTCATTATCATATTTATCAATGAAATGACCTGCCAACTAGACCGAACTAGTTTTTGAGTTTTTTTATATAGGCGCATTTATACCAAACGAGCATTATTCGCGAACACTGTTTGCAAACAGTAGTACGGGCGGTGTAAACAGTCATCGGCGCCGAACAGAGTTCGCAAACCCTGTTTTAGAACGTTTCATAGAGCTCGAGCTCATTTCGCCACATGCCGGTAAAGTAACGTTTCATTATAAGGCACTGTTTGCGAACAATGCACGCAATATGCACAGGCGGTGTAAACACTCATCGACGCCGAATAAAGTTTACGAAGCCTGTTTCAAAACGTTTTAAAATGCTGGATCCCGTTCCGTCTCATGTCGGTAAACCGACGAATCATCAAAGGGATTCGGATTTCCTTGCACATCTGGCGTCATATCATCGAAATCACCGGTGGACCGTGATAAGTTATTGGGTCTTGGTATTTAATTTATTTTGAATTTTGGTTAGATCTCTTGAATCGTGATTTCATAATTGATCAATCCATTTGAAATGGAGTCCATTTACGATGGCTTCACAGACAGACGGTAATAATTTTCGATATTGATGGTTTTGAGATTAGGTAAAGGTACATGACACTTCCATAAGAATCTCCCGTAGCCTAGGCTGACCAGATTATCCAATGTTCAATGACGGACGGACCTGATTTATATATACAGGGCGAGTCTTTGAATCATAAAAATATTTCAACAATATAGATTCTTGAGATCAAAAGAAAAAATTTGTTCTTGTACCATTTTTTCCGATTCAGCCCTGATAAGAAGATATAGCCATTTTAAGTTTTTATAATGAGCTGTGTCACCCCTGGAAAAACAAATTACCTTCAAAATAACTAAATGAATCTGTGACGTCTGTGGATCTTTCAAAAAGAGTTGCATTAGGTCAAAATTACCCAATTTTTCGAATTTCACAGATATCTTTTATTTTTGAACTTCAAATTACTCGAAAACTATATTCCCGAATTCATTTCATTCGATAAAGCCGTTAGTGAGAACTAGAAATAACATTTTTTTAATATTTTTCAACAAACTGTATCTTTTAAACCGAGCCGATTCGGAAAAAACGTTATAGGAAAAAAGTGTTTCTTTTGACCTCAAGATTCTACTGTGAAATATTTGTACGAGTCTATAAGACTCCCCCTCTATATGATTCCAGCTACTCAGTTTCCTACAACGTATGGCGATAAAAAAAATTTATTTATTGAAAATAGAGAAATAATAAAAGTCTATTACAACACAAAAACGAAAATTTAATAATATCAATATAATGGTTGTGCATTACACTGTGGAATGAGAAGAGGGCTTCAGGCGTTTCTAGAGAAGCTTCTTCATCCCCAAAATTTGAATGTCTCAAATATTTTGTGAGGGAGGAAGACGCTGCTGCATTAAATTTTTTTTTATGTTCGTAACTTGAAACATGCCGTACATTATCTCTTCTTCCTCCAAATGCAATCTGAATTGGCTCAAACACTTCGTACATTGGACTTCAGAATCAAGTTTTGTGTTTTAAAAAATGGAAATTCTTTCGAAAGATCTTCCATAAATTTGCACTTTCTTTTTTTAATATCCATCTCAAATAATCTTGGGAAAAATACTGAATTAAATTTAAGATTTTGACGGACGTTTTCCAGTGACGGACTTCTTGGACGATTGACGGACTGTCCGTCACAATGACGGACGTCTGGTCACCCTACCGCAGCCAAAAATCGTTAGTGCCAGTCTAACCGACGCTGGAATGCTCACTCGATGATTGGTGTCTTTCTTGACACTTTTTCTTCAATTTTGTCCGATAATGACATGCGGCTGAAATTTCTAAAAAGTTCAGTTTCGTCCGCTCTCAAGTCATCTAGCAGCTGGGTAAAATTTCTTCCTTTAAGAAAAGAATTCACCCAGGTTGTTCGTCTCCTCCTTTGGCGTAGTTTTTTCATTTGAGAGATTATTACTATCAGAGACTCTGAGTACTATAGATTCAGTAGAAATTGCAATTTTAGATAATGAGGGCTCCATGTCGGTGGACTTTAGAGAGACCTCGTTGAATTATCAAGAACAACTGCTCGTTCGGACAGGCGCGGGCTGTGGGAACACCTCCCATTCTGAGTTTTCGAACGTTTGAAAACATTTCAAAACGTTTTGAAACGTTCGAAAACAATGCTCGTTTGGTGTAAATGCACCTTATGAAGAACAGTCAGAGACACAACGTACGTTATATATTCTGAATCAGAAAAAAAAAATATGGGACTGGAATATGAAATGAAAGTTACCACTATATCAATGAAGTGGCGGACTGGAAAAAATCTTTGACTACGCCACTGCATTCTACATGAAAAAGTGACTGTAGAATATAACATTTGTTTTTCGATATCACTTATACTTTACGAAATAGAGGCACCAGTACTAAGAACCGAAAAATAAGTTTTCCCTTATAACTTGAAAACAAAAGAAAGAAGGATGCGGTTTTGACCATTAACAATCTTTTGAGAATCGAGCTGGAAACGTGACATCCATTTTTCCCTAGCTCTTACGGTTACAGAACTGTCATTCAATGCCATTGAATTTTGCCCACCCTGTACACTATGTCCTATTTTGGTTGAGACTACACTATATCTCAGCTATTATTGAAGATAGAGACAAGAGGTTTTCACGAGCCTGTATCACTTTTTTATAAAACTTTCAAAGCCACGAAAAGAAATATTCCAACTACTGATGTTCCTGAAATACAGGGCGAAAATATTCACTTTTGGAAATGATTATATTTCTCAGGCCCTGCATAATGCCCGTTTGCAACAGCCGAGAATTTACTAGTGAATTCATGCGCCGTGAATTCTTTACCGTTACATACTCACTTTTGGTAGAATTCACTGTTCAGTGAGAAGAGAGAGAAGTCAGTGGCGTAATTAATTTTTTTTAGGACACAAACTCGTTTTTTTCAATGAAACACCCTGTATATTTTTACGTCAAATTTTTGCAATTTTTTTTCTGAATTGATGTATCACAACCTAATCTTTAATAAATTTCAACTTCAAAAATCAGAAAAATTCATAATTATGTTTGTTTTTTCAATGGTATGCCATGAATTCTTTCACACTTGCATTCAATTATTACTTTTTTCAAAACGCCATGTCATTTAAATCTAATTAATAAAAAATAATAATACTTTTTAAATATTGAAATTTGGATATACGGGTGTGTTTAAAAGTGAGGCTTTTTTTTAATAGAAGGTAGAACTGGTCAAAATAAAGCGTTTCTCCAAAAATCACCTATACAAAACTATCAAAATGACAAAGTTGAAAGAAAAATTGGAAATGATTACTGAAATAGGTCCTAATACGACCCTCGACCGTTTGTTAGCTGAATTATCGCAAAACAGTGGGAAAAAAAACTTATCTCCTTATTCGACCATGTGGTTTCGTTTAGGATATTGGCTTGTTCGATATTTACGTGGTTATGAAAATGGAAACTCAGGATTGCCGAATTTCTCTCATTATTTTTCAGTAACTTACACGATTTTATGAAATGGCTCATTTCGATACCTACTGACAGAAGAGACTCAGGACACAAGTGTAAAAAATGGAATAATACTTCAAAATCTCACCAATAAAATTGGTCTAAATAATTCACGAAATTTTTCACAATGGGTATCACAATCTTCTTGTTCGAACATTCCAACAATCGTCGTAAAAATGGGATGAAATGGGGAAACATTATAGCACTTCTTCAACGTAACTAACATAAGCACTTTCAAGAAACTGCCTCGATTATCTACATTTTTTCAACCTAAATTGCACGATACAACAATTACATATGATTCTCTCAAAAGTGACCTGATGCATCTAATCCGATGAACTTGGTACTGAACCATTCATTATCCAGCCATATGTCACTGTTTTGTTTCGTTTTTGCGATGCTGGAGTCACTCACCACAGTCCCGTACTTGAAATTCTTCAATGAAATTTTGTTGAACTTTGGGGGTTGTATCTCAGCCATCTTGGATATTTTATATAGACAATTTTCGGTTAAACGACTTATGTTGATGAGTTCAATCTATCTGTCAAAAAAAAAAATGCATCACCTTTGAAAACACCCTGTATATTCAAGACAAATGAAGATATCGTGAAACGGTTTTCGGTTATGATCTTTTCACGAAAATAGAGCCCAGAACTCCTTTCAACGTTTTTACCTATCTAGTATAAAAGTATCAGAAACAGCCCAAATCAAGCAATTTGAGATACCCCGTAAAAAAATTTTTATAAAATATTTATCTCTTTTTGTAACTGAGTTAAAGGGAGTCAATTTATAGTGAAAACTCCGGTATAAAAATGTTAACCCTGAAAAAAGATGTAAATTTTCCTCTTTGGTGTTTTTTTATGAGTATTCGTAAAAGTTTTTTCTTTGAAGAGCGACGACGAGGAATCGGTGGGATCGTTGAAAGACTTCATCGACGACGATGGATCGACGTCGACCTCTTCGGAGTCGTCTGGTTCGGACTCCAGTTCGAACGTGAAGAAAAACAAACGCACAACCAAGAGGATCACGAGGGCCCAAAAGAACAACCCGGATTGTAAGTTCGTCGGTCGCTGTCACACAACTAATTTCGTATCCGTCGAATAAATTCAGATCTCTTTCAGACAAATCGGACACCGAAGAGGAGGTGGTGGCCGAGAAGGAATGGTGGCAGCAGTATTGCGACGGTGAGGAGTTGGATAACATAGCGCACGGTTCGAAGCTGTTGCTTCTTTTCGAGATATTGAAGGAATGCGAGCAGATCGGGGATAAGGTGTAAGTCGATTTATAGTAAAAAAAAAAATTCGATTTGGTTTCGGAAGGTTATCATCGTCCAGTTGCAGGAAAGTCCGTTGAAGTTTGATACTCCATCAAAGTGTTAATCCTCTCCATTTTTTACTTCAAGAATGACAGTTTTAAATATTGATGGGGCTCCAAATCTGCAGTGGGATTCTGTGACATGTAGAATTCCTCATATATCGATTGAAATTTATTTTGGGAGGATTTTGCATCTCTAAATAAACTTTTTAGGGTTTTCACTCCCAATCTCTGAAACAAAATCAATTAAAAATGAAATCAACGATTTGCTCCTGCGTAAATTCTTGCACTAATTTGTCAGGAGCAAATTAACTAGAAAAAATTGTTGCCTGACAATGAACTCAAAATAAATAACGTTGAAATTATAATTCTTTGTAACGTTTCGGAGTCTATATCAGACTCCTTCATCAGACGAAAAAATCTACTTTTGAAAATCTTCTGAATTGTCGCTTTTTGTCTGACATTAATTGTCAATACACAGAAACAGAGACTGCACAGAAACGTTGATTCATTTAATTTTGAAATTACCGGATGACAGTTCCTTCTTTAGCAAATTGATCCAAATACGATCCACTCCTACCGAACAATGTGCCAAATTATTATCTTGATCTAATAGAATACACGTAGACTCTTTAATTTTTCGTTTAAAATGGTCTGGTTCTGTCATTAAAATTTTAGTGTTGTCCCAATCCATCATGTGGTCTCCCGTATTAGAACAAATGTGATCTGCGATTTGTGATCGATTAATTTCTCTATTTTTAATATTATTTTTATGTTCGCGTTTTCTTATTTCTAGAGGTCTGGACGTTGATTTTGTTTCAGAGATTGGGAGTGAAAACCCTAAAAAGTTTATGAATAATTCCTCATGTCGCTTTCTATGGTCGATTTCTACGTTTGGAAGCGGTAATCGCCAGCTTAAGCATTCTGTGGACGTATCGCTTACTGTTCGGGTAATTTCGGCGTTTTTACTATCTATACTAAAAACATTAGTTGAATTCTAGTGAATTTTGTGTTGTATTGTTGTATAATTGCCATATTGATATTTGGCGCACAATATTTCAATTTGACTCGGTTCAGGTGCAGTTGTCATTATTAATCGGAGTGTTTCATATCATCCCAGTCAATGTAGGAATACCTGAGAACGAAGAAAGATCGGAAGATTTAAAGTTCTTAAATATGACAAGACATTCAATGCGTCAAGCCAGTTATTACTTTTCCATCAAGATGGAAAAATTTATTCTAATATGGTTCAATATGTATTGGTGAACGGAATTTCACCCCGTATGAAAAACTCCAGAAACCAAGTTGCCATTCATGCCACAATGAAATTTTTGCTGTACTTAAATTTTTGGAATTGGAAGCTGGAAGTTAACAAAGTGTTGGGAGAAAATTTGATATCTCAATACCTCAGTTTAATGCTCCGAGGGCAGTAAAAGAAGTCACCATGAAAATGTTACAAGTGATCGAAGTAATTTGATTCAAACTTGCTCCACGCAATATCTTTTCTATCATTGATAAATAATATAAAATATAAGAACTACCTGAAAGTGAATTTTCATTTGTAGAGTTCAACTGATGAATATTGACATTTTTTTATAAAATTAGCACATAAAATAGAATACTGAGAATTGGAGCAACAATAACAAGAGAAGCAATACATCGATTTTGGGATTTTTGACATCAAGCGATACGTCTGCAGCTATCGCCTCGTTCGTCGCCCAAATGCAAGAATGACTGTGCACAGAATGCCAGTCGTATAGATTTTGAGCTATATAAGTAATTCTACACGTCACAGTATCCCACTGCTGAATGGACTTCTTGCAACTGAGTCAATGTTTAAAGGTCGCCTTATCTATTCTAAGTAACTCAGGAAACAGCACATTCTGTATTAATGAATTAATTACAAGGAATTTCTAGAAATATACAATTTATCATTTTAAAAAAGTACCACCTTTAATAATTCGGCTCCAATGGAAAATCAGAAAAAATGCAAAATGTGGTGCACTTTTTTCTGAATTGACAACTTGTATAGTTGTGGAAATATGTCAAACCGATTATATTTGTTTTCTTCCAGCCTGGTGTTTTCTCAGTCCCTGTACGCTCTGAATCTCATAGAGTATTTCCTGGGGAAAGTGGACGAGGCAACTCAGAACGGCGACGCGGAAGAAAAAACCTGCGGATATACCGGCAGTTGGTCCCCCGGTTTGGACTACTTCCGACTGGATGGTTCCACCAATTGCGGCTTGAGGTCCGAATGGTGCGATAGCTTCAATAAAGAAAGTAACTCTAGAGCCAGGTAAATCAATTCAAATTTATCATCGTAGATCTATATTTTTGGGAAAGTCGACTTTCGACACGCGTATCTCTCAGAAAACTAATCATAGTCTAAATGCGAGACATATTCCAAAAAAACGTCTCTTCTTGTAATAAATCTCAAAATTTCATCGAACTCGCTACAACCGATCGCTCTTGGCGATGTTTCAACTGACACCATCTTTTCGAAATGAACCTCCTCTCTAAAATATGTCCAGATATCTGCAACTACCGGTTATACCCGAAACATTCTACAACTTTCTTATTTCAAATGGCACACCCAATGTGCATCGTTAGATAGCTGATTTGATGGCAATTTCAACATTATTCCATACCTTGGGGGAAAACTCAGAGGTTTATGAATTATTGGAATTCTTTTGTAATAAAAATACATATACGTGGTGAGTCTTTGACTCGTACAAATATTTCAACAGTAGATTCTTGAGGTCAAAACGAACACTTTTTTCCTATACCATGTTTACCCATTCGGTCCTGATAAAAAGATACAGCCATTTTAAGTTTTCATAATGAGCTGGGCCACCCCTTGAAAAATAAAATTACCTTCACAATAACTAACTGAATCTGTGACACTACACATTTGTGGATCTTTTAAGCAGAGTTGTGTTCAGCCAAAGCTCTCAATTCTACCACAGATACTTTTCAATTTTGGAACATCAAATTATTCGAAAACGAGGCGTTATACGAGAAAATATGAATACTTTTATTCTACAAAAAATTCGAATATTCATTAAATTGCGTCCAAATTAATTTCAAGAGTTGTCTTCTTTGAATTTTTCATATATTTATGATACGTAATGGTCAAGATGAAAAAACTGGAAGACATGGATGATATCTTGTCTTCGAAAAAGATTTATCAAATAAATAAGAAACTATATTCCGAAATTCATTTCATTCGATAAAACTGTTTGTGAGATAGAACTAAGAATAATATTTTTTTCAACCAAGTCGATTCGAAAAAAAATGATGGAAGAAAAAAGTGTTTCTTTCGAACTAAAGAATATACTATTGAAATATTTGTACGAGTCAAAGACTCACCTTGTATTTTTTGTGGAGAAGTTTTCTTCTAAAAAATTTTTACTCCTCAATTTTTCAATATACAAGGTTTCAATCGATTCGACTCGAAAAAAGAACGGGGGTTAATAAACGAGGGTTATTCAAAAAAAACTTGAAATAAGAGCCATTTTGAACTACATACTTGATTATTCTGTGACTTCCGGAAACCACGGAAGAAACTCGGATTCAATGTTTTCATGAATAATTTTGACTATTCATGATTTGTTGATGAATTATCGACAATATCAAAACACAATTTTTAAGTAAGCACGGTTAGAACGTCCATCAAAAAAATGGGGGATACCATTGATAAATTATGAGAGTTACAAAATGAAAGTACTGAATGAGGGAAACCACTAATCGTTGGTTTCGAGAAGTGCAGAAGGTTTGAGATCTAATCTGTATATCGTACAAGATGAATGAATATGAGAATAAAAAATTATAAGGAGGAGATCATGCCAACTGAGAGAGTACACGATTACCAGAACAGACCTTCCAGGGTGAAACCAGGAGGAGAGAGAACCATATCAGAGAAGTTCACATCTTGTTCTGAGGAAATCAACTAAATCCAGGGTCCACCCTGGAAACATGAGGTTTCATTCATCTGAAACTCGATATCAGTGATTAGTAATATGTGAGAGGTTACTAACAGAGTTGAGCACATAAATGAAATAACTGATTGAAATTAGTTGAATGATGGACATGAAAAGACAATAAATCAGTATTCAGTATCATCATTATCCATTTCCATGTGAGAAATCTATTTGAATTATAAAATATAATAAAATATACGAAGTGTTTTCAAAGGTGAGGTTTTTTTTAACAGAAATAGGTCGTTTAACCAAAAAAATGTAGAAAATCGAGGCAGTTTCTTGAAAGTGCTTATGTGAGTTATGTTGAAATAGTGCTATATTTCCCCATTTCATCCCATTTTTACGAAGATTGTGATAATCTTTAGAAAAAATTCGTGAAAAATTTAGACGAATTTTATTGGTGAGATGTTAAAGTCTATTTATTCTATTTTTTTTACACTTGTCAGTCTCTTCTGTCAGTTGGTATCGAAATGAGCCATTTCTAAAAATCGTGTTAGTAACTAAAAAATAATGAGAACAATTCGACAATCCTAAGTTTCCATTTTCATTACCACTACCATAAATATCGAACGAGTCTTTGTCCTAAACGAAACCACATGGTCGAATTAGGAGATAAGTTTTTTCCCACTGCTTTGCGATAATTCAGCTAACAAACGGTCTTGGGTTGTATTAGGATCTACTTCAGTAATCATTTTCAATTTTTTTTTCAACTTTATCATTCTGAAAGTTTTGTATAGGCGATTTTTGGTGAAACGCTTCATTTTGACCAGTTCTGCCTTCTGTCGAAAAAAGCCTCACCTTTAAATACACCCTGTATATTTATGAGGAGGCACATAAATGCAGTGAATCGAGTCGAACTATAAATTAAGAAGTACTAGGGAGGATTTGTTTGTAGATACTTTTTACACTCTCACGTAGACACATTCAATACATAATAATAATAATAACTTTATTTCTCAAATAGGGTAACCCTAATATACATACAGTAATCTAAAAAATTAAACAGTAATACACTCGAAATATTATCGTGAAAAAGTTAAAAGGCTCCTAATGTTTTAACAAAGTTTAAAGAACAGAAATTAAAAAACAATCAATCACACCTCCACAAACAGCAAAAAAAGAAAATACATAATGAAATCATGGAGTAATTAATAATTTTGAGAAGACAGAGTACATAACTTTTTGCGTAGAACTAGTTAGCACCAAAATTTAACTCCAGAGTGGGGCTTCTGGGTCGGTCAATTACCGGTTGTCCCAGCACCATACAATTAGGTTACTATACGTTGCCGTCCGGAACTGATCAGGAGCTTGGGCAAGAGCAAGGTTGGAGGGGGCATCTCTCCATTTTAACAACCCTACTTAAAAGCTCAGGACAGTCTAGGCTCCCGTTCAGGAGCCCATGCATAAAGCATAGATCTTAAGTGAATGATTATTTGCTGTCTATGCAATTTCAGTGAACAGGGTTATTGGGGTATCAGCAGTTTTTTGAGAAAACAATTGGCTACGATGCCGCATGTGGTTCGTGGTATTGTTAGGAACTGATTATATGTTAAATATAAAAAAATCTGTATATCTCACGATGTGGAGATATATTGAATGTGCCATTTGAAATATGAGAGTAGATTGTTTCCGGTATAACCGGAAGTTGCCGAGGTCTGGAAATATTTCAGGAAGAAAGTTCATTATTGAAAATCCTAGCATGAAAATTTTCAGCACAAAATTATGTCCAGCTCTTCAGTCGCGGAGAACCAACCTGTATGCCGATTAATTTTGTGTACTGAAAAATCATTTCTGCGAAACATTACAGGTTGTTTCTGCTGTCCACTAGAGCCGGTGGATTGGGTATCAATCTAGTGGCTGCGAACAGAGTGATACTGTTCGACGTCTCGTGGAATCCCTCCAGTGACATACAGAGTATATACCGGGTGTACAGGTTCGGACAGTTGAAGCCTACCTACGTCTACAGGTTTGTAATCTACGGCACGATGGAAATGAAGATATACGAACGGCAAGTAACCAAACAGGCCATCTCGAAGAGGGTAATCGACGAGCAACAGATCGACAGGCATTATAATCAAAACGATTTGGCAGAATTATACAAGTGAGTATCTATATCGCATTAGTCTTTGACTTTTAAATATAATATATTTTAACAGTTGATTTTTGAGGTCAAAAGAAACGCTTTTTGTACCATTTTTTTCCGATTCGGCCTAGATAGATAAAAAGATGTAGCCATTTTAAGTTTTCTTCACATAATCAGCTATGCCACCCTGGAAGCCTGATACTGAAGTTCTTCCAAGCATTAAATATGCCCATTTCAACCTTGGAAATAAGCTATTATATCAGAAAAAACAAGCATAAGCAGAAAAACAAGCATAAGATTTTCCTTCTCATTTGGTCAAATTTATAATAAAACAAATGAGTCACCGCGATTTCGTTGGCGATGAATATTGAATAGAGGGTGACAATTTAAAAACTTGCCAGGCCAATTATTACGCGACAAGGATGTTTTCAGAGAAAATGTCAATTTTTAAAGGGAGGGGACATATTTGAAGCAAAATTATAAGTAGTAACTATACTCCATTCGCTTTCATTTTGGCACTCGGTTGGCCATGGAAATGTGACACATTCCACTCTGTATAGTACGAAAATGTTGGGTTATATAGCTTGTCAAAACATTTTTGGGTTTTAAATCAACGCCATGTTGCCCGTTCTACGTAAAAGTTTCTGTTATTACCGTATTTTTTCAGAATGTTGAATCTCTTCGGATAATATGTGACGAACATAATTGAAGTTTATACAAACTGATTGAAGGCATACCAAATCTAGTTATTTGCATGGAAAATAATATATCAGTTTAATATCATAATATGCACTAGCTTGAGGGGAGTTAATGTTCGTTATCTTCTTTGGCTAAAGTTTGAATACGTTACATCAGTTGTAGATTTCAAAAATATTAACCCGAAGATAAAATGCATATGATGCTGTGGTTGGGAGTGAGTATCTCCCGAAGGAATTAACTGATAATCACAAGAATTTTAAATTCTTCAACAAAAATCATCTTGCATAAATATAAGTGAAAGGAATTTAAGGAAGTTTCAAGTCAAGATGAACTTCATCTTTGAACAAAAATTTCACATGAATAAACAATTAACAGGACAACTGGCTCGTATTTGGAGCTGTTCATCTCAATACATTGATATAATTATGATAATTAGGTATTTATTGGCATCTTAAAACATTTACAATGTATAGGACAAGTCAAATGAAAAATAGAAAAATCAATTTTCGGGAACTTATTCTACGATGACATTCATCGAAAATCCTGTAGTAAACTTTTCGCATTAATTCACTCAGGCCCGTTTGCACCAATCCCCCTTAAAATGAGTACTTAACTAAGCGTAGTTTAAAGTTAATGGACGCTTAATTTTATTGTCAGTTGCAAGACTGCGGCTTAACAGAATCATAAGTAAGGGGCCCTTAAGTTTTTATATCTAGTGATATTTCAGTTTTTTATTTTGGTGCAACTTCATTCTAGTCTAATAAAGCCATTTCATTGGTTGGCCGGTTGCCGATGATCGTTGTCATTTCATTAACCCAACTTTATTGCCCTGTCAGTAAGTGTCAAGTAAACTATTATATTATTATCAAAGAGTGACAACTTTTTGTTGCAGAATTAGCATAATTATTGATAATGAAATGGATTGTCAAATAAAAGGTACTTGACGTTATTAGAAAAACCACAGCAGTTCTGCAGCCAGTTTATGAGATCAACAAATTATTTTAGGATAGAATCCCGCCCTTAAATAGCTAAGTGGTCATTACAGGAGCGCTTAAATTTAAGGCTAACTTTAGCCATTTAAATGTCACTTTACAGTTGGTGCAACGTAATTTAAGTTAAGGGTTCATTTAAAGGGACACTTAACACTAAGTGCGTTTGGTGCAAACTGGTCTCAATCATAAAATTCTCAAATGCCACCACTTTTTTGGTGGCATATTGGTCTCCCAATAGAAGGAAATTCTTTGTCATCCTCTTCATTCCCAATCTTTCTAATTGTGAAATATTCAGCTGAAATATAAGTCGTTTATATTCAGATTAAACATAATATAAACTCTCTTACATTGTATATGTTCGCTACCGTCTGACGTATTGTGGATTTTAGAATATCAGGGTATAACTATTTGAATGAGCGGACCTGAATTCTAAATAGCACTTCCTGAAACACTGTCTCTTTTTTTCAATCACACTTGGCATTTTCGTAATAAAAATTGATATTAGTTGTGGCAACGGCGTTATGACATTAACGACATTTCATGAGTGCCAACCTTACTCCGTTCTAGTTACAAAAACTTGAGAAAATTAATTTATGGCCAACCGACTGCTAAAATAAATGTGAATGGAGTATAACTACTTACTGTTTTTGTACATATCATATAGCAGATTGGGCATAGCAGTTTGTTGGAAGATGTCGATATCAACAACTGGTTTTGTACGTTTTCTGAGTGAGTTTTTAGTCACCATTTAGCTTAAAATCATTATTGAAAACAATCCCATTAACTTATTCCCAAAGTAGCAGCAACTTAGTGTGAGAAATAAGTAATGAAACTTTTGTAGACATTTGAAACTACTTACAGCAGTAAGAGATTATCACTATCATTAATTTCGAGCCTGATTCGATGAAATTTGGGTATGTTTTCTTAGGAATCGGAACATTGCAATATGAAACTGAATATTCTGAAAAGAATTTGATTGTGGAAAAACTAATGAAATATCAGTATAACAAAAGAGAATTAATCGAAAACCAAGTTTTATTGAGTTAACCTAACTCTTCTACCAAAACAAAACTCAAATAAATCGCCAGTGCACCAGCAACGTAGCGCAGTGTTGACAACTGGAATTCTGAGAAATTGTCCGCTTTGTGCGGTTTCCAAGTAGGTCACTGTGGACATGACTGATACGCCGTTCATGACATCATTTAATTGCTTCGGAAAATGGACTATAACATTGAATTCTTCTGAAACATTTCCCCGAATTTACGGTAAGAGCGATTGACCCTAAATCAAGAGTTCCCTACTTTGAGTACAGCCTGGGGAGTTACATTTTCAAAATTGAATGATTTGTCTAGACACCATTAATTTTTTTCCAATGTATTATTCCCATCAAACTCTACTTGATCCTGAACTACGTTCGATATCTCTCTATTCAATCTGTAGATTCGAGGAACCAGACCTGGACGTCAGGCCTACTCCATTGGTACCGAAAGATGTCCTCCTGGGAGAACTGCTCCGGAATCATGACGATAAAATTTATAAATATCACGAACATCAGACCCTCCTGGAGAACAAGGAGGACGAAACGTTGAACGAGGAGGAGAGGAAGGCGGCTTGGGACGAATTCGAGAACGAGAAAGTTGACAGGACTAAGCAGGGTGAGTTCGGTGGTGTTGAAGAAATCAACATAAGATTGCAGGGTTGAGATTAGGTGCGGAACCAATTAAAGGACCATATTTATGGCTAGTATAATGACGCATATAATTCATTCATCTCAGGCATGAAATGACGTCAACAGTTGGAAGGGCAACATAGTTGCCAGACTGTCACAATAATCCTAGCTTTAACTGCTTAAATTATCGTGTGAAATGGAAGATTAATTATGATTAATTCAGTTTCCGATGAAATAATTTATCTTTGGAGCACAAATATACAAAATACCGGATACACATGGTGTGGAGTATGAATGATACCTGTAGTTATAGGACTTTAGGGCGGTTCTGGAAAATACACTTCGCAAAAAAATTAACGCACATCATGGAAATCTCAAATTTATTCTACAACTGAAGGTGTTCTCAATGATAATTATTTTTATCAGAATTATGCAAAAGATGATATTATCAGATTTTGAATGTATTGGCTCCATTCTAAAATCAGTTTTTCTCGATCAATTCTAGTGATCAATATTTTTTCTTTCATTTGATTTTCTACACTCGATCGCTATGCAACGCGAAACACGCAATTTGACCCAAGAGGAACGTGCCCAAGCGGTAGTTTTGCGAGAAGAAGGGTGGACATACACAAGAATTTCAGAAAGGTTTGGAGTTTCCCATACAAGTGTGTCCAAAATGTTGCAGTGATTCAGAGAGACAGGTATGAATGTCGGAAGACCAGGACGGGTAACAACTGCCATTCAAGAACGTTACTTGAGGGTTTCTTCGTTGAGACAACGATTTGCAACCGCTCGCCTCCTTCAAATTCCGCTTGAGCAAACTCATGAGGTGCAAATTAGCACTCAGACAATAATAAATCGCCTCAGAGAATATGATTTAAGGTCTCGTGTCGCGGCAAGAGGCCCAGCTCTTACCCCAGCCCATCGAAGGGCGCGTTTGGATTTTGCGAGAGAGCATATCCATTGGGAAGAGGCCGATTGTGAAAGAGTTCTCTTCACAGATGAGTCTAGATTCTGCCTCTACAATTGTGATCGACGTTCCCTTGTATACAGACGTCCACATGAAAGATATGCTCAGTGCAATTTCCTGAATACTACTGGTTTCGGGGGAGGATCGATTATGGTATGGGGTGGAATATCTTTGACTGCTCGCACAGACCTAGTGGTCGTTGATAATGGAGCTATGAATGCTGATGAGTATATAAGGAACATTCTTGAAGAGCATGTAGTGCCATTTGCTCCATACATTGGTGAAAATTTCATTTTTATGGACGATAATGCCAGACCCCATCGTGCGCGCATCGTTCAGGAGTACCTTGAAGAGGTTGAAGTCTCTCGAATGGAATGGCCAGCAGGAAGTCCAGATCTCAATCCGATTGAGCAGGTTTGGGACAACCTCACCAGAAGGCTGAGAAGTTCAGAAAATCATCCAGCTACTCTTAATGACTTAGGAATCCAACTCGGAGAAATCTGGCAAGGATTAGATCAGAACATTTTAAGATCACTCATTTCGAGTATGAAAACCGTCGTTGCCGAGCTGTAATTAACGCAAGGGGTGCAAATACCAAGTATTAAATCACTTATCAGCATTTCAGTATTTTGAAAATTGTTCATTTCTCATCTTTCACATAAGATTCGGTGAAGTCGAATTTTTCTTCCTTAATGTGTCTTGTTTCGTTCAAAACCTTCCCGAGAGAACATCAAAAATAAGTTATAAAGTCAATGTAGAGTTAACTTTCATTAAAATTGAGATTTTCAGAATGTGCGTCAATTTTTTTGCGCAGTGTATTTCAAAATCGAAGCTTTCATAAATTTCGAAGCTGATTCAATAAAATTTGAGCATGCTTTCAACGGAATCCGAACTTTTCAATTTGAGCATGCTTTCAACGGAATCCGAACTTTTCAACATGAAAATATAGTAGTTCTGAAAAGAACTGATTGTGAAAAACTAATGAGTCATTAGTATAACAGATGAGAATTAATGGAAAAACCAAAGTTTATGGAATTAACCTAACACTCTGACCAGAACAAAACGATTGGAATAAATCGCTAGTGAACCGGCAACGCAGCATAATGTCAACAACATAAACCATCAGAAAACGCTCGGTTTTGTGCCAATTCCAAGGTGGTCATTGTTACTGTTGGCATGACTGATCTGCCGTTCATGCCATCATTTCTTTTGAAATCTACATAAATATACCGGACGTTCTATTTAATTTCAAAAAGTTGAGGGTATTTCCGGAAGTGCAGTGGTAAGAAATATACAGCATAAGATTCGTTGTTCGTGCATTGTACCTGAAAAATTTCATAAATATGGTCCTCACCAACCCATCATTTGCAAATTTGGGATTCTTCATTTGGCTTTCATCTTGTGTTGATTAATAATTGAATTTTTTCAGCTCTCATCGGAAAATTCTCCGTCAGTACCGTACAATTGGCGTTGAGGAGCATCATCCAGAGGGACAACCCTACCTGGAACAACAACCAGATATTGTCGATAATCCCCCAGCTCATCCAACAGTTGAACCTGCAACTGAGCATGGGCGATCAAACGGTGAGTCTAGTCGCGATTCGACGAATTTTTCTTTGCTCATTTGAAACGGTCGTTTCGCAGATGTACAACAGGATAGCGGCTGAGGTCAAGGTTATGCAGGAGGTGTACGCGAGGAAGATGCAAATGCAGTTTTATCAGTACAGATTGCAGTTGGCGCAAAATCAACAGATGCAGTAAGTTCGTTTAGGTTTTTTTAGCCGCTATACAGGGTGTTTCACGCTATTAGACGTATCTTGGAAACCGAATGAGGTTTTTTACTGAAAATCTGTGGGTCGTGATTAAGGATGTTATGCCCTTCCACAAGAAACGTGAATTCCGCTATATGGCAATTTATGAAAATTTCTTCAACTAAGTAGTAAGCCTACCGGTCTACCTTTTCGGTGGATTCATCTTTTACCACGCATTCATTCCGATAGGCAGAGTAAATGTAAAAAACCGTTTATCTGTGGTTAACGTTGTTTTTCTTGGATGCCGTTGAAGATTTCGACGTTTTTCTGATGTTGATATGCGATAAACCGGAGCTGACGACGTTCTTCACACTTGTCGCATTCTGGAATTTTCAGATTTTTAGCGTGGGGAGGGGATTTGCCTATAAAAGCAGATTCTCCCCCGCGACGGTCTTTATTTTCTCTTTTCTTTACGATTCGTCTTTGATTGTGTGCACGACGAGCCGTTCAACGAATTTAGAATAAATTTTGTGTTGCGAGGGTTAGGTTAGGTTAGGTCGCAGGGTTAGTGCTCTTGGAAATTAATTTTTATTTCTCGTTTTCCGCGAGTGCCTTGAATAAAGGAGGTAGGTCCCCGTCTATACCATTCAGTTTCTTTATTAGACCTACACCGGTTACTTCTTCGACTGCTGTACTGTATCGCTTTCTGTTATCTTTTATCGTACTTTACCCTGTTTCGCGAGTCTGTCTTTTCCCTTCGCTATCAGTCATGGTGCGTAAGCCCTTGGGGTATTGAAGAGAAAGTCCCGTCAATCCCCCTGTTCGTGTTTCCGCGTCATAAGTGTCAGTCATGGAGCGTAGCCCTTGGGGTAGTGAATAAAAGTCTCGAGTAGATCCGCCCTGGTTGTGTTTCTTTCGTTTCTGGAGAAATACAATTAACTACATCTCGATATCGTATAGCAAGTCATTTCACCTCGCGAGGTCATCCTTAGTATTCATTTCGTCAGTTCTGGTTGGCGCATTTTATTGAACAACCTTTGATTTTTCACTGTACCCGGTATAAACTTTATAAAGTGCTCGTGACCGGATAGAATTTTCCGAATGTATGTTTGCTGATCGATTCGCTCATATTTCTTACCTACACATATTTCCGTTGTTTATATAATCAGTTTCCGAAGGTGTGAATAAACTCACTATACATAATTTGATTTTGACTACTTCGTTATCGCTACCACCCTAGATAACTGCGAACTCTGTCTCCGACTAGCAGCTACTCTGGTAGGTTTGCTATTCTTCCTAGTGAAAAGAATAGCTGGCGCTCAAGATAAGTTTCTCCGAGGAAACCACGTTATAAATCATAATCAAAAAAAATTTATGCACCGTAGTGATGTTTACTCCCGGTCGTCCAGTTTCAAGAACGACTATTTCACTACAGTCAATGCCGTGTGTCCGTTAATCTTTTCCCTTATTTAGAATAGAATTCCTAATAAGCTACATGCAAGGAGGGATGGACTGACTTCTTACCAAGGATTATATATTATAGTTTATAATCTATAATTTCATACAACGTTTTTTTTTTTATTCAGAATATTTGAAGATTTTCTACTCCGGGAGAAATATCAGTTCAAAATAGATGATCAGGGAAATTGATGAATAGAGTAAATAGGGGGATGAATAAAATATCCTAACATAATATTTTTCATACTGAAAGCCCTAGATTCCCAGCTCCAAGGATTAAAATGAACCACCACTATTCTGTCGACGATTTAGAGTATGTTCCTCATTTTTTTTCGAATGTGTAAAACGGCTGGCCCATAAAATTGATAAAGGAGTGTATCAGATTCACTCCGGAAAAATTTCCTTTTCTTTCTGACAGCTCTAGAGCTCTAACTTCAAGGATCCAAACGAACTGGTATTCTGCCTACGACCGAGAGTATGTTCCTCTTTTTCCAGTTGAAAATTTAAAATGGCCAGGAAAATTTATTTCGCCGTGCACCCATTTCATCGATTTTCTTGGATGGCCATTTTAAATTTTCGAAATAAAAGGAACATCGTGAACAGAATATCGGTTCATTTTGATCGTTGGAGGCGGGGTTCTGGGGCTGTCAGAATGAAACAAAATTTTTTCTGAGTACATATTATGCATTCTTCTATCCATAAATTTTATTGGCCGGCTATTTTGCACTGACTTTTCTTCTGGAGTAAGAATCTTTCAAACATTCTGAATAGAAACAAAAGAAAAACGTGATATGAAATGAAGAATATTTCTTTCTGGCTATTATTTGTGATCGAGTTTGTGATGTATCGCATTTGGCCTTGCGGCGTGTACCTTCCACCTATTAAACATGATATTTAATACTTCAGAAGTTTAAAATTGTTTGTTTTGTTACATTTATTCAATTTTTGTGCCAGGTCTCAAAAAAATGCCGTCTTGACATAAAAGGTCGAAAATAAATTCAGCATCTATACTTCATTCATTTTTATTTTAGCAGTCGGTTGGCCATGGAAATTTGACACATTTCACTCTGTATAGAACGAAAATGTGGGGTTATGAAGCTGGTCAAAACATTTTTGGG
This sequence comes from Coccinella septempunctata, assembly GCF_907165205.1. NCBI lineage: Eukaryota > Metazoa > Arthropoda > Insecta > Coleoptera > Coccinellidae > Coccinella > Coccinella septempunctata. The sequence goes on along the minus strand of NC_058190.1, from coordinate 1,110,315 downwards.
TTTTAAATCAACGTCATGTTGCCCGTTCTACGTAAAAGTTTCTGTTATTACGTATTTTATCAGAATGTTGAATCTCTTCGGAAAATATGTGACGAACATAATTGCAGTTTATACAAACTGATTGAAGGCACACCAAATCTAGTTATTTGCATGGAAAATACAATAGATCAGTATAATATCATAATATGCACTAGCTTGAGGGGAGTTAATGTTCGTTATCTTCTTTGGCTTACATCATTTGTAGATTTCAAAAATATTAACCCGAAGATGAAATGCATATGATGCAGTGGTTGGGAATGGGTATCTCCCGAAGGAATTAACAGATAATTACAAGAATGTTAAATTCTTCAACAAAAATCATCTTGCATCAGTATAAGTAAAAGGAATTAAAGGAAGTTTCAAGTCAAGATGAACTTCACCTTTGAACAAAAATTTCACATGAATAAACAAGTAACAGGACAACTGGCGCGTATTTGTGGCTATTCATCTTAAAACGTTGATGTAATAATAATAATTAGGTATTTATTAGTAGTAGTAGTAGTAGTAACAGTCGTTTATTGCAAATATAAGCAATTGGCCATCGACCTGAGGTCCTTCAGCCTAAATTTATTAGTACCTTAAGATATTTACATTGTATAGGACAAGTCAAATGAAAAATAGAAAAATCAATTTTTGAGAACTTATTCTACGATGACATTCATCGAAAATCCGGTAGTAAACTTTTCGCATTGATTCACTCAAACATTAAATTATCAAATGTCACCACTTTTTTGGGTCTCCCAATAGAAGGAAATTCTTTGTCATCCTCCTCTTTTACAATCTTTCTGATTGTGGAAATATTCAGCTGAAATATAAGTCGTTTAGATTCAGATGAAACATTATATAAATTCTCTTACATTGAATATGTTGGCTACCGTCTGACGTATTGTGGATTTTAGAATATCAGGGTATAACTATTTGAATGAGCGGACCTGAATTCTAAATAGCACTTCCAGAAACCCTGTCTCTTTTTTTCAATCACTTTCGGCATTTTCTTAATAAAAATTGATATAAGTTGTGGCAACGTCGTTATGACATTAACGACATTTCATGAGTGCCAACCTAACTTCTTTCTAGTTACAAAAACTTGAGAAAATTATTTCATGGCCAACCGACTGCTAAAATAAATTTGAATGAAGTATATGAGTCAATTGTATTTATCTGTTGATAATTTTTTTTCTCAAACACCGTGAACTTAAGCAAGAAATTACTAGAGACCTTATTTTGTTAAGATTGGATTAAGCTATCCAAAATTTTTTTTTATTACACAATATGAATATTAAATCCTACTTGGACATTGTTATTTGTAATATGAATATTGAAAAAAGTTGCGAAACAAGGTTAGGGGTGGCTTTTTCTACCCCTTGCAATCATAGAGGAACACCACCAAAAATTTTCCGAGTGTCGCATACAGTGTCTGCTTAATTCTATTTTCTTGTCAGTTTTCGGGTTTCAGGAAAACATTGAATTTTCGTCGCCATCTTTAGGGGGATGTAACTAAGCATTGGAAGGGGGGCTTGACCAGGAATTACCGTTCATTTTTTCGCAACTATTTTTATTTGTTCATATACAGAGTGAGTCTTTGACTGGTACACAAATTTTTACACTAGATTCTTTAGGTAAAAAAAAACACGTTTTTCCTTTGCCATTTTGTCCGATTCGCCCCTGATAAAAAAATTTAGCCATTTTAAGTTTTCATAATGAACTATGCCACTTCTGGAAGAACAAAATTACCTTCCGAAAATCTGTGACAACTCATCCGTGGATCTTTTAAACAGGGTTGTATTCAGCCAAAGTACCCAATTTTTTGGCTGAATACAACCCTGTTTAAAAGATCCACGGATGAGTTGTCACAGATTTTCGGAAGGTAATTTTGTTCTTCCAGAAGTGGCATAGTTCATTATACTATACTAATATAGTATAGTAATATAGTATAGTATAATGAACTATGCCACTTCTGGAAGAACAAAATTACCTTCCGAAAATCTGTGACAACTCATCCGTGGATCTTTTAAACAGGGTTGTATTCAGCCAAAGTACCCAATTTTTCAAATACTCAGAAACTGTTTAATTTTTGTACATCAAATTACGCATTATACGAGAAAATATGAGGAATACTTCTACTTAACTAAACGTCCAAATATTCATTATAAAGCCTCCAACTCGGTTTCAAGAGTTGGGTTGTTTGAATTTTTAATAATTTTATGGCACGTTTTGGTCAAAATGATTAAACTGAAAGACGTGGGTGGTATCTCGTGTTCGGAAAAGATTTAGCAAGTAAATGAAAAACTATATTCCGAAATTCATTTCATTCGATAAAACCGTTTGTGAGGCAGAACTAAAAATAAAATTTTTTCATGGTTTTTAAACAGCTTGTATCTTTTAAATCGAGCCGATTCAGAAAAAATTTTATGGAAAAAAGTGTTCCTTTTGACCTCCAGAATCTTGAAAATGGTAATGATTTTTTGTGAAGGAAAAACATCTGCAGATATACAGGATGGTCCAGATCGTAACCAAGAAATTTTAACCACGTATTCTACATCAAAAATAAGCCCTAGTTTGTTATATAAACATATGTCGAGAAATGTTTCCTCTCCGATATACCGGGTGTTAAAAATATAGAAAAAAAAAATGTTTTTGATTAGGAGCTTTCACACTGCTTGAAATATTTCTATGAAATTTGAGACATAGGGTTTGAGCGTCAAGGAGCACTTTTTGCATAACATTATTTCTTTTCTATTCTACCAGTGGCGTCCGTACTGCAGCGAGACTGAATATTTTCAAATAAAAAAATGATACGAAACTGGTTTTTTCCACTTTAAAAATTACTATTTAAATCCTTATTTAATTTGGAGCAAATTCGGTCTCTTGACTTTTTGCTGTACGAGACACCGTTTCCGGTTAAAAAACTAAAACACATTCTCATACATGAAGAAATCGCCAAAATTTGATATGGTAGGTACATAATAATAATAAGACTATTTTTGTGAACGATTTCTTCATGCATGAGAATGTGTTTTATTTATTTTTAACCGGAAACGGTACCTCGTACAGCAAAAAGTCAAGAGACCAAATTTGCTCCAAATCAAATAAGGATTCAAACAGTAATTTTATTGTCGGAAAAACCAGTGGCGTATTATTTTTTTATCTGAATATTCAGTCTCCCTGCAGTACGGACGCCACTGGTAAAATAGAAAAAAAATGATAATATGTAAAAAGTGCTCCTTGACGCTCAAAACCTATGTCTCAAATTTCATAAAAATATTTCAAGCAGTGTGAAAGTTATTAATAAAAACATTTTTTTTTCTATAATTTCAACACCCCGTATCTCGGAGAGAAAACATTTTTCGACATATGTTTATATGAAAAACTAGGCCTTATTTTTTATGTAAAATACGTGGTTAAAATTTTTTGGTTACGATCTGGACCACCCTGTATTGAAATAAGTGTAACCTCCCATTTTCATCAATTTTTCTCATAAAAATCGAAATATCTCATAAACTATTTAGTTTTCAACCAATTTATAGTATACTGTTGAAATTGTCATTATATCAACTATCTAACGTTGCAGAAACATACTGTGAAATGAGGAAGTAGTTTCAGTGGTCTGAAAATATTTGAGGGATATAACCCAACATGCAGATTTTCAACACAAAACCAAGATTAGTTCTCCATAAACGTGTAATAGGTCTTGGCGGTGAATCACCCCGTATATTTTTGTCCAGTTTTGGTGAAACACCCTGCATAACAGACTCACTCTTCTGTCGAGGAAATTTTTTTCGAAACTGTTTATTTTCACCCTGTACAGGGTGGGAAAATTTCGATGTTTTAGCACTACAGCTTTCAAACCAGAGGAGATAGACAAAATCTGATACCCCATTCTCGTTCTCTTTTTCTGAGAAACTAACAAGAGTAGTAGTAATTTTTGGCCACTTTCTTTTGTTTTCGAGTTATAAGCAAAAATTGGAAAAATGGCGATATCGAAATAACTTTATATCTCCGCTAATACTGATGATAGAGCTCTGAAACTGAAACATAATACAAGCACTTTTTTACGTAGAATCCAGTGGCGTGCTCGCCTTTTTAGCAGAATTTTAAATTACGAAGCTATGACCCAAAGTTATGTTTTTTTAAATGGGAACACTAGATTTCTGTGCAATTTTTTGAAAGTTTAATTTCTACTGATTTCGTAAATATATAACATCATATGGTTTGTATCAATTTAAATAATAGAAAATGGTCAAAAACCTTTTTTCTCAATATTTCTATGGTTTCAACTTTTGATGAGCATAAAAAAATATAGCATCGTATGATTACCACTGTCTCCTTCTATAAGTCCTTTCATTATTATGAAAATTCATGAAATATATCTTGATTCAAATTTTGTGAAAATTGGTAAAAAGCATAGAAAGAATAACATTGCCGGAAGAAGACTGCTTTTGTTATAGGAAACTCTATTTTTCTGTGCTCGTCAAAAGTAGGAACCATAGAAATATTGGGAAAAAGTGTTTTTGACCATTTTCTATTATTTATATTGATACAAACCATATGATGTTATATATTTTTGAAATCAGTAAAAATTAATCGTTCAAAAAATTGCACAGAAATCTTATGTTCCCATTTAAGAAAACATAATTTTGGGTCATAGCTTCATAATTGAAAATCCTGCTAAAAAGGTGAGCACGCCACTGGATTCTACGTAAAAAAGTGCCTGTATAATGTTTTAATTTCAGAGCTCTATCATCAGTATTAGCGGTGATATAAATTTATTTCGATATCGCCATTTTTCCAATTTTTGCTTATAACTCGAAAAAAAAGCAAATGGCCAAAAATCACTACTACTATTGTAAGTTTCTCAGAAAAAGAACGAGAATGGGGTATCAGATTTTGTCTATCTCCTCTGGTTTAAAAGCTATAGTGCTAAAACATCGAAATTTACCCACCCTGTACTTGAAAATCATTGCATATACTCTATGATGATTCAAGCTTCCGTGCTAATTTTTGGATAAAAAAAAATTTAATGCACCAAAATACAATTGTAAATGACCAACCAATTTTATTTCAGGAACATGTATCAGCAACAGTTCCAGATGATGAATATGGGCTCCAGGTTCCCAGCCCCCGGGGCTAGCGGTCTCGGTTCGAACCCCGAGAACCCCAACGAAGTAGTGGAATTAAATTAGTGCGTCAGTGGATATTATTTTTTTTTTAAATATGTCATCACGGCACAAACACCGACTCTGAAAATAATGTGAGACAACTTAAATTGAGCTCTTAGTTAGGTTGTCGAAATTTTTATATATTTCTGAATCGATATGTAATATAAACAAACATTTTTCAATGACTATGTCACGTTTTTTCCTAATTATTCTTGTATTTATGTAAAGTGGTATTCGTCAGTATTTTTGGTTATTATGTTCGTTTACAAAACGAATTGAAATATATTAAGTACAAAGTGAAAAGGGATGTGTTTGAATCAATGAAATAATGGTACATAACTGAGCTTTACCCGTTTTGACCTAAATTGAATGAATTTATTTGTAAATACCGAGGCAAAATACGCTATCGATGAGTTGAATCGGTACTACCACTGCAGTTACATCGTGAACACATTAGGTTGTCTGGCGGATTTTGTCCTAGTCGGTGGCGACGCCTCGCGAACAGAAAACAGACTTCGGCTTCAGCGAGGTGATACCACGAAGCTTGTACGGAAGGAAGGTTAGTTGCCAGTTTCCTTTCTCTTTGGAAAACCTTTTCTGCTACTAGACCTGAGGAGATTTGCCAGGTTTCTTCTTAAGTCCGTTTCGGTAAGTAATTGCATGCTCAGTTGCTCAATATCCGCAATACTTAGCATCGGAAATTGATCGCAAACCCTTCGCGACCCTTTAGGTGGAGCAATTAACGGCCGCTTATAGGGAAAGCCTGGAACACATTCTGACGCAGCAGATTGGCCAACTTAGCGATCCGACGTTAGTTCTATACGTAGCGCTGTATGCTTGCGTTTCCAAAAGGTTATTGAAATGTTTTGTTTTTTTCACAGAATACCTGAGCAAACGTAATACGAGGATATATTGAAAATTTCTTAGCCTAATATAGAATCAAACAAAATTTTCTCCTCTTAATTGGATACATTTATTACAGCGAACCTGCAACGTCTGTAGACCTTTCAAAGAAAATGTTTTTTCTTGCTCTGCAATCCAGACCTCCACAGCTTTTATTACCTCCTCCTCGTTGGAACGTTGGAAGAAAATTTACGACCTTTTAAACTTTTTTCAGTTGAGGAAAGACATGATAGTCGGACAGAGCCAAATCTGGTGAATAAGGGGCGTGTTCTAGTAATTCGAACTCTAAATCACGAATTTTTAGCATGGCAACATGAGATTTGTGTGCAGGGGCGTTGTTCTGCAAAAACAAAACACCTTTGGATAGCTTTCCGTGTCTTTTCTCTTCAATTTTTTCCCGTAGAGTGGTCAGTAATGTCGAATAGTAATTTTCGGTTATTGTTCTACCCTTATCCAAAATATCAATCATGATTACTTCATGGCAATCCCATAAAACTGAAGCAAGAACTTTTCCAGCAGATTTTTGGACACGAAACTTCTTAGGTCTTGGAAAACCAGAGTGTCGCCATTCCATCGATTGTTGCTTTGTTTCTGGATCGTAGAAATGTACCCAAATCTCATCCATAGTAACAATTCGGTTTAAGAAGTCTACATCGTTTTCAAATCGAGCACAGATCGAACGCGATGCTTCTACCCTTGCACGCTTTTGGTCAACATTCAAACATTTGGAGATCCATTTTGCAGCAATTTTTTTCATGTCCAAATTGACGTGAACTATATGATGAACGCGTTCATATGAAATATTCAGTGCTTCAGATATCCGTTTTAGCCCAATGGGGGCTACCGTTTTTTTGCTCACCAGTTGGCGCCTTTGTAGAGTGAGGTCCTGAACATAGACAAACTAATGCAAGATTTGTTTGTCTACGATGACGGGAACTTGTCATTTCACAGATCATAATATTGGAGAAATTGAATATATAAATATTTGGTTACTAATCAATATCTTGTTCGTCATGTGTGTAAGTCCCTTTCTGACAATGATTTGGCTTCACTTCTTTTATAGCATTAAACACGTAATATCAATAAAAGTATTATAGATATATGGAGACCATAAACTTAATATTAATCATATAGTTGAGTCTATGATTTGGACCTCACGCTACACTAGCACATCTAGCGGCGAATTCACACGCGGTAGCCCTCATTCTAAGGTCTGATAAAATCATGTCATGATCTGCATCGATATTTTCGGGGACTGACACAGAAACTGGTTTTTCCCAATCGGTCACCATCTTCAATGGAAAATTTACCTCTTTTGAAGCTTGCAGTTCAGTGGTCGCATACGAAGGACATTGATCACCAAGGGTATTAAGCACATCTTCGTAAATCTGCTTACGTCTTACCGACCTTCAATGTTTTTCATAACAATAACTGGGTCATAGACAAATCCAACAAATTTAATTTCATAATAAAAGGTTACTAACAATATACAGCAGTATTATTGTGATAAACTATCATTTGGACAGGAACTATAACTACAAATATTCATTTATTAACGCGTTTCATCGCCATCTCCCTTCTATTGTGCTCGTCCAACATCAAAGTTTTCTCCATTCTATCTGAGGCTATTTTTTCAATACTATCCAGTAGATCGGGATATGGATGGATAGCTCTGACAAAGTCTTTCACGTCGAATCTGTACACTTCACAGATCTCTATCGCCACCACTGAAGCTATCCTTGCCTCGGCTTTGTTCACCAAGGCTATCTCGCCAAAATGGCTGCCATCTTCAAGATGACATATCTGAAAACATATATGCTGGTTTCAAAGGTGACTACTTGTCATTGATTATTTTTCATGTTGTTGTGCGCTGAAAGTTGGGAAGCACAATTTAACCCAAGATTTTGAACTGTTGATGAAAACTATCGTTTATTGTTTGCACTCCATGAATGTGTTTCGAGAAAATTAAGATTTAAGTGGGCCATCATCGACCAAGTGAGCGTATGTAGAGAAGTTCTATTTTTTTGTTAATAGATTTAATTGTTAAATTTATACATGAGTTCCATTTGGGCCCAGAAGGCCTTCAATTTTTGTGTTTTAACATATTGAAAATAATCAGCCCTTTTCCAGTGGAGAGCTCCCTTTCCATTGATCAAGGCACGGGGTGCATTTATTACAATATCACATTCCATTGCTGGCGTGCGAACCCATGGGAGACCAAAACCACAATCCCACCCTAGACATAGATAAATGCCTACCTACGCTTGTTTTCTGTCCTTTCTTATTCCAAATGTATTCGAGTGAAACAAGTGATCATTACCTACCTCTTTTCCCGAGGTGCTGTATATAGCGACAGTACCAGACGCTATGAAATACATACAATCCCCGGGCGTGTTAGCTCGTACGATGACGTCGTTCATCAGGTACATTTCACCCCGCAAACACGACACAATCCTAACCAGCAAGTTCAACGGCAAATTCTTGAAAAAGGCGACGTTCTCCACCAGTTGTCGGCAAGAATGCATTATGATCTCCTGAAATCGAAAACGAATTTGTTAATTCGAGTGCTACGTCCGTCCAAAACGTCCGACTTGTCTCAGCTGTCCAGATATCGTGGCAAGTATCTCACTTTCCCTGAAATAGTTCCTCTGGAACCTATAGTCGTAATAGGTGAGCAGCCTTGTTCTCATATATGTCGGAAGCTGTTTGTCCCTCATGTACTCTTTAAGCTGTCTCTCCATCTCGACGTACTTCTGATGAGAGGAGTTCACGCCTTTCATTATTTGAAGCGTTCTGGCTGAAACAATAATGAACTATACAGGCTGCGGCATTCGACTTGAGACAGTAAATTATCTCAAAACTGTGTACTTAAGAGGGGTTGACACCGTTTCAGTGGTCAGTTTTTCAGTTTTTTATTCGTCAAACTGATAGAAAAATAGGAAATAAATAAACAGTTTTTCGCATATCCATTAGGAAGAGGCCGATTGGGAAAGAGTTCTCTTCACAGATGAGTCTAGATTCTGCCTCTACCATTGTGATCGACGTTCCCTTGTATACAGACCTCCACATGAAAGATATGCTCAGTGCAATTTCCTGAATACTACTGGTTTCGGAGGAGGATCGATTATGGTATGGGGTGGAATATCTTTGACTGCTCGCACAGACCTAGTGGTCGTTGATAATGGAGCTATGAATGCTGATAAGTATATAAGGAACATTCTTGAAGAGCATGTAGTGCCATTTGCCCCATACATTGGTGAAGATTTCATTTTTATGGACGATAATGCCAGACCCCATCGTGCGCGCATCGTTCAGGAGTACCTTGAAGAGGTTGAAGCCTGTCGAATGGAATGGCCAGCAAGAAGTCCAGATCTCAATCCGATTGAGCAGGTTTGGGACAACCTCAATAGAAGGCTGAAAAGTTCAGAAAATCATCCAGCTACTCTTAATGACTTAGGAATCCAACTCGGAGAAATCTGGGAAGAATTAGATCAGAACATTTTAAGATCACTCATTTTGAGTATGAACCGACGTTGCCGAGCTGTAATTAACGCAAGGGGTGGAAATACCAAGTATTAAATCACTTATCAGCATTTCAGTATTTTGAAAATTGTTCATTTCTCTTCTTTCACATAAGATTCGGTGAAATCCTGAATTTTTCTTCCATTTAATGTGTCTTGGTTCGTTCAAATCCTTCCCGAGAAAACATAAAAAATAAATTATAAAGTCAATGTAGAGTTAACTTTCATTAGTACATAAATAACTATTTTTTTCAAAAATCGTGGACGTTAGCGAAAAAATGAAATTTCATGCTGAGGATGAAACAAGCTATCTGAAATTAATTTTAGTACAGTCTCTTCCATAAAAACGAGACTCTCAAATGATCCTGTTAAAAAGTGAGCGAAGCCCCTCTCCGACCTACGTATAGTACCCCAATTCTGCGATGCGCTAATTGACCGAAGCAGCAGCCCCACTCTCAGTGTTTTCAGAAGCGGAAAACTACACATTTCTCTCCTAATTCTCTTTGTTAACTCTGTTGAAGTAAGTTCTCATTGTTCTCACTTAGATTATTGTAAAATCTCTTCAACTGTTCACCTCATCGAAGTAATATTTTTTCAAGTCTCCTCAGTCAATTCTCGTGCTAATTTGTTCAAAATAATCACCCCTTGTCCAGTGGAAAGCTTCCTTTACATTGCTTAAGGCACGGGGTGAATTTATTACAATATCACATTCCATTTCTGGCGTGCGAACCCATGGGAGACCAAACTATAATCCTACCCTACGTTTGTTTTTCGTCATTTCTAATTGCAAATTGGTTCGAGTGAAACAAATGATCATTACCTACCTCTTCCGGATGCACGTACGGGTGTACGAATGTGTATGCTCGTATAGTGTGAGGGGTGAAGCACCAGCCCGGCGCGTCTCCAGGTGGCGGATAGGAGGACGGCCTCTAACGATGATTTCATATGAGGAGGAGGCCAGCAGGGAAATAAAATCGGCTCGTTGTGCCTAAAACCTCAACTGGTAGCCTTTTAAATACCTTGCCGCGGACCAACTTCTCCTGTCCCGGCTGTAGTGTCGTGGCCAAGGGATTGCACCAGGAATACGATGCCAGATGGGATCTCGAGCTAACCTCGGGACCATCCTGTTACACCAACGCTTCTTGGCTGTCTGTGGTCATGTCTCGCGGGCCAATGGAGTGGGGGGGGTCTTGGCTTAAACACCTGGACCAAGAGGAAACAACCTCATCAAAAATTCTAAATCCAAGACGGGGAACCAGGTCGAAGGATGCGTGGCTAGATAGAAGACTAGTCCCAACTGGTTTCAACCTTGGAGCACCGGGGGGAACTCCATTGTATTAACCTCTTACCTCTGCAAGCGGGGCTCTGCAGAGGTGGACCGTTCTGACCCTAGCTTCTCGTGGGACCTATTATGGATAAAAATACGAAAAAACAAAAAACCACTGGAAAAGAGGTGGAGAAACCCTCCACCTCCTCATCCGGGCACCTTGAAAAGGGGAAGGTCAAAAGACCAAACAAAAATCGGCTGCCATTCGAGTTGCCCAAGTTGGGAGAACCGGGTGGCAGAGATGACCCACTGAGGAGAGGACTCAGTGGTGCAGGGGTGCGAAGGTACCTGCGACACCTCCATCAGGGCCTTGCACCTGAGGAGGCTAGGAAGCAAGCTCTTTCGCACCCAACCCCGAAGGTTACACCTACGGGAAAACATAACAAAAGAGGTCCGGAGCTTATAACACCTCCGACGCGGCCTCTACCAAAGAGGCAGAAGACAGCTGTGGCTAAGACCGGGCAAGTCACTGGCTATGCAGCAGCTGTCAAAGCTGAGAAAACCTCCAGGGTTGGAATCATGCCCAAGGACTACCCTAAGGCCACCCTGGAGGCAGAGCATTTTTCCTCCATGGAAGATATCCTGGTGGAGGAGATGTGCCAGAGCCAGGAAAGGGGGATCCACTTTACTGGCGTTCATTTCAGAAATGGAATGATGCTGGTCGATTGTGGATCCCAGGGATCTGCGGAATGGATCATGAAATCAGTTCCGCAGCTGAAATCTTGGAAGGGACCCGAGTTGGTGGTGCTAAGGGGAGACGACATCCCCAAGCCCACCAACATTACGGTATTCTTTCCAAGAAGCCAAGAAATGGAGCCTGAGAAGATCCTCAGACTTTTTTTTTTTTTTTTTTTTTTTTTTTTTACTAATAAATTCTTCCATCAGTGTGTATGGTATTTAAAGGATGGGTGGAAAAACACACTATATGATTTATATATTTATACTTCGGCGATCGATTTCGGTTTACAGTGGAACCATCATCAGGCCAGCTGAAATTATCATTGATTAGGAATGCAAATTCTGGTATTTTTTACATTTTAGAAGTATTAAAAGTGAGGTTAAGTAATAACAACAAAAGAAGGAATAAACAGAAGCGTGCAAGCGGACATACCGTTTAGTAATTCAGCTGAAGTAACAACATGAAAAATTCTTGTTCATAATTAAAAAGACAATTGATCCTTAATTCCAATTTGTTGGCGATATTTAATGTATTTTTTGGAGCAGGCATTCAGTCTAGAAACCAGAAAGATGTTTGAACGGAAACAGAGGTGCGAGATTACGGTAAGGAAAGAAGTGTCAAGGTTTGGCGGGTAAATTCAAATTAAATGCAGGGAGTTATCAGCTTAAAAATGTTCTTGGATGTTCGGAAATCTGATATGTCATTTAGGAGGTTCGAGTCATTCTTTTTTCTCAATATCTCGTATTGCTCTAACAGGGTTATTTTGTGGTAGTTTGTTTCTTTATGTAAAATCTCGAGGTTATCAAAATTGGTGCTGTGATCTTTTTCCTTTAGATGTTCTCCAAGAGCAGATATGGGTCTATTTTTTAAATGTTCGTTAAATCTCTTTTTCTATTTCGAGTTGTCATTCCTATGTAAAAGGATTCGCAGTCTCTGCAGGAGATTTTGTAGACACCACTCATTTCTTCTTTCTCTCTTCTCTTCTTACAGACTCGTTGAAGTTCAGAACTCCAACCTCAATACTGGGGCATGGAGAGTTCTGAACTCCAGGAAGGAGGGCAAGGGAACAGTCCTCACGATTGGGATCGATCCCCAAACAGAGGAAACCCTGAAGGCAGGGGGATGTTGCCTTAACTTCCGGTTTGGGCGCATCCCAGTCTCAGGGTTGAAGAATAAGAATGTCCCTGTGGAGGGTTCGGTGGATGTGGAGATGCCCTCCACATCCCGGGAGCCCGAGGTGCAGGGAGAAGGGGCAGACTCAAGTCTGGGGCAAGCTGTTGGCTCTGCCGGGGCGCCTATGGCGGCGGAGATTCCCTCTGCCGCCCTGGCGGCTGGGCGCAGCTGTCAGCTGTCCGGGAGTGCCTTCTCGGATTCCGAAAGGGAAGAACACCGTAAGGAATCGGAGGAGGAACAGGAGAAGATGGAGGAGGGGACGTAAAGGGACGGGGTAACCAACGTCCCTCACCCCAAAACAACCACTGCATCTTCTCGAAAGTAGTGCAAGTGAACCTGCATCACGCGAAGGGTTCTTCAGCAGTGGTTGCAAGGTTATTTGCGAGGTTGCAATTAGGCATTGCTCTGATCCAGGAACCCTGGATCAACAAAGAAGGCCAAATTTCAGGATTGGCATGCAAAGATTCAAAACTGATTTATGACCAGAGGCAGGTATCTCCACGTGCCTGTGTGCTCATAAGAAGCAACATTAAGTATATTTGTGTTTCAGAATACATGTCTCGGGACCTGATTCCAATCATGGTACACCTCAACGTTGGGGGCATCGACCGGGACATTGTCATAGCATCTGCATACTTCGCTGGAGATGGGCCAATTACACCGCCAGAGGAAGTACAGCGGCTAGTACGATGCTGCAACAGCAGGAAGTTGCCAATTATAATTGGATGTGATGCCAACGCACACAACACCACTTGGGGAAGCACGAACAACAACGCTAGAGGTGAGTGCTTGCTTGAATATCTCTTTGTAACAAAGCAAATTTTCAATTAGTTTTGTTTCCGAATTATTCATTTTCATATTTCCGTAACGTGAATTGATTAAGTCGACCGGTTTCAGGCCGCGCGGACCCATGTGTTCCCGGATCGCGATGTCTTCAACGTGAGGTCAAGGGGGGATATCGTATGCCGAATTTGTTTAATTGCGCATTTGACAATTGTATAAAAAAGGGCCGTGCCGGGTATAAATTCGAGCGATTTCTTAAATTCAGTCAATGAAGCCAGAGTGTTCCATCAACCGTCCGAGAAGTATACCAGATAGTAAGTACATTCAAGGGTTACACATGGGCAAGGTCTCAGGTATGATTATTTTAATTACTCTTTTGGTTAATTTGCCGGTTTATTTATTTTCCACATACCCTTCTTTCCGCCGTGGAGTTGTGTAGTAGCTTCAAATGGCCTACACTACCCCATGGACTTTCCCAGTATGCGTAGGTGTGTACGCTAGCTTCAAATGGCGCGTACGCATGTGCTTCCGTGTCATCCTTCCACCGTACCGCCCGGGTCCTGGAGGCCATGTATTAGCTTGAAACGGCCTGCATGTCTCCTGGTATCCTAAAAGTACAGGGGTGTACGATGTTAGCTTCAAACGGCCCATCCTACACTCTTGTCAGGTACGTTCCGCCGTCTCTAACTCAGCCCACCCTTACCGTACCGCCTGAGTTCCTAGAGGTGATGCATTAGCTTCAAACGGCCTGCATCTCTCTTGGGATTCCGAGTGTGCGGGAGTGTACGATGTTAGCTTCAAACGGCCCATCCTACACACCTGCCAGGTATGTTCCTTTGTTACCCTTTTTTACCCCGCCTTTCCCTAACCGTACCGCCCGAGTTCTTGGAGATTATGCATTAGCTTCAAACGGCCTGCATCGCTCCTGGAATTCCGAGTGTACAGAGGTGTACGATGTTAGCTTCAAACGGCCCATCCTACACAACTGTCCGGTATGATCCCCTTCGAACTAGGCCACCCACCGGGGTTACGGGGGTGGGTACAGCCCCCGTGATTTCGGAACACCTTGGATTCCGAGGGCAACCTTGCGGGTGTGTTCGTCGTCCTTGTTCCGTGGTTTAGTTTTTCCTCGGTTCACCAAAGTATACCGGCAAACCGCCGTCCGTCTTAACACCAGTCTCGCTTATAATAACCGACTTTGCCCATGTTACTACCCGCCGCTTGTACGCAACGTAGAGTCAACTTGTACTGTTTTCACTTACGCTCTTGCTTCATTCTAACTCCGACCGCTTCATCCCGCATTTTTACTTTGCTCACTCATCACGCTTCGACATTAAAAGCACGTTACATCCCGCTTCTGTTTCTGCACCGCTTATTCACCCTATACCCTGTACGACATCATTATGTATATAGAAGATATTAAATAGAAGTTTAATGGTTATTGTGTGTTTTATTTTTCTCCCGAATAGAGTTTCTAAGATATTTCAGAGATAGGGGACTGTCCGAACTTCATGAACATCTGACCCCTGGACATAACTTTCTCTGACTGTAGCTCCTGGTCACCTGTAGGATACCGCCTACAGGTTCCGAGTGTCCTCAACACTTTAAACTAGAGGTGGCGCCCGAGGTTTCTATCTTCGGAGAAGAAGACGGCAACAGATGGAGACAGGAGGTCGTCACATCTTAGCTAACAATCTCGAGACATTAAATGTGGGGACTACACCAACTTTTGTCACGAGAGCGAGAGAAGAGGTCCTGGACGTGACAATTGATAATGTCGCTGCCAGGAAAAATATCACTTCCTGGAGAGTGATGAACGAACCTTCACTCTCTGATCATAGAATTATCGAGTTCAAGGTGGAGGGAGAAATAACCTCGCCCCCCTTGATTCGGAATCCCAGAAAAACAGACTGGTTTCTTTACAGAAGCAATCTGAAGAATAATTTAGAACAAATCGGAATAGGGCGGGAAAAACACCGTCATTACGATTTTGAGCAACATGTAGAGCAGGTAAGTGAGGCAATGATGGAGGCATTTCACTCTAGCTGCCCATTGACCAAGGCTCGATCAAGTAAAGAAGCTCCTTGGTGGAATGACAACCTGTCAAACCTTCGAAAGGAAGTCCGTCGGCTCTTCAACAGAGCCAAACGAGACAGTAACTGGCAAGGGTATACTGAGAAACTCACTCAGTACAACAAGGAGATCAGGAAGGCCAAAAGACTTAATTTTCAAGCCTTTTGTGAAAATATCACTTCCACTCCCACAGCAGCCAGACTTCAGAAGGTCATGGCAAAAGGGGGAACTAACCCCATTATGTCGCTTAAGAAGCCAGATGGTTCCTACACTGAAGGAGAGAAGGAACGAGCCAGTCTTCTTCTCAAAACACACTTCCCAGGTAGTGAACCAATAGATAGTACTGAAACAGCAATGAAGTACACCAAGAACTCCCGCAAGGAGGACTGGGACATTGCTAAGAAAATATTTACAAGGCAACGACTTGAATGGGCCATAAGCACCTTTCAGCCGTATAAATCCCCAGGAGTGGATGGGGTGTTTCCGATACTCCTGCAGAAAGGAGTGGAGGAGATCCTCCCTCATCTATTAAATATCACAAGGAGCAGCTTGGCATTGGGTCAAATACCTAGAAGATGGAGAAGGGCAAAAGTCACCTTCATTCCAAAAGTAGGGAAAAAGGACGGGACTGACCCTCGATCCTTTAGACCCATTTGCTTAACATCGTTTCTTCTAAAAACGATGGAGAAAGTAGTGGATAACTACATAAGAACGGAGTATCTGGAGAAAATACCACTTCACAATTGTCAGCATGCTTACAGGGCGGGACGTTCAACGGAAACCGCCCTGTATCAGTTGACTGAAGTCATCCAGAGAACTCTGAACAACAAAGAAATCGCCATGTGTGCCTTCCTGGATGTATCTGGGGCCTTTGACAACACAACACACGTGTCTGTCAGGGATGCACTTAAGAGGCGAGGAGTGAATGATACCATTTTAAAGTGGATGTATGAGGTGTTAACGACGAGAATAGCTGAGACATCGATGGGCGATGAAACCGTCTTTGTCAAAGCTACTCGTGGAACACCTCAGGGAGGGGTAATATCTCCCCTCTTATGGAGTCTAGTAGTAGATGAACTTCTACACAGGCTAACGGAGCTAGGCTTCGAATGTGTAGGCTATGCTGATGACATAGTCCTGATAATTAGAGGAAAATTCGAAGGCATTCTCTGCGACCTAATGCAGAAGGGCCTTAGAGTTATTGAGCAGTGGTGCTTGTCTGTGGGGCTGAACGTTAACCCAACCAAGACCACAGTAGTTCCGTTCACGCGGAAGAGGAACCTTCCAGCCATGAAGACGTTAACATTAAACGGTAATATCTTGGAGTGGGGGTCTGAAGTCAAATACCTAGGAATAACCCTGGATAGCAAACTTCTGTGGAATAAGCATGTTGATAATGCTACTGGCAAAGCTACAAGGGCTCTGATGGCGTGCAGACGTCTATGCGGCAGGAATTGGGGTTGTAACCCAAAAATACTGCGATGGATGTACGTCATGATTGTAAGACCTATAATCACATATGGGGCAGTAGCCTGGTTTGCTAAGGCAGGTCAGGTAAGTACGAGGAGAATGCTCGACAGAGTACAAAGGCTTGCCTGTGTGTGCATCACAGGAGCCATGAGGACGTGTCCAACTAGGGCGCTTGAGATCATCACAGACCTCACACCTCTACATCTAGTGATTGATAGGGTAGCTCATGAGGCCATCCTCAGATTATCTAAGGAAGGAACAGGTAACGAGAGAATCAAGAGTCAGAGAGTTTGGTCCTCCCTGAACGACTACATCTCATCTGCAAACCTTCCTAGTGACTTAATGATCAAGAAAGTAAGCATTGAGAAAAATTTCAGTACAATGCTAAGTAAAAGAAGAGATTGGGAACGGGAGTACACCGCCTACAATCTTAAAGAAAATACATTAAAATGGTATACAGATGGTTCTAAAACCGCTACAGGAGCTGGCGCTGGGATTTATGGGGCAAGTACCAAGTGTGCACTATCGTTAGGCTCCTGTACAAGCGTCCTTCAAACGGAAATACTGGCAATCGAAAGATGCCTAGATGTAAATCTAGAAAGAAACTATCAGAAGTGTGATATAGCTATTCATACAGATAGTCAAGCTGCCGTAAAGGCACTGAGCTCCTATGTCATCGACTCAAAGCTGATTTGGGAGTGCCGGAATAAACTCAATGATGTAGGCAAGAAGAATAAGGTCTCTTTAATCTGGGTTCCCGGTCACTCGGGAATCGTAGGAAACGAGAAGGCCAATAAACTTGCCAGAGAGAGCGCACAAACGCCACTCACTGGCCCAGAACCCTTCTGTGGTATAGGAAAATGCACCTACAAGAAGGAGTTTATGGAGAAGGAGAAAGCCGAAAGGGAAAAACTCTGGCGGAATCTCCCAGGAATGGATCACTCCAAAAAGTTCCTTCGGAACTTTGAAACTGCTGGATCCAAAAAATATCTGGATCTCAGTAAGAACCAACTACACCTACTCACTGGCTTTCTCACAGGACATTGTCGCCTAAAGAAGCATCTGTTGAGAATGGGTTTGTCGGACACTGACGAGTGTAGATTCTGTGGGGAGGAGGAGGAAACTCCTATTCACCTGGTTACGGAATGCTTTGCCATTGCAAGCCAAAGGAAAGAGTGCTTTGGACGAGAAACTTGTAGGAGTGGGGAATTATCCTCGTTGAAGCCGTCCCAGATATTGGATTTCATCAGATCTCTGGATCTGGAAGGCGAGCTGTAAAGGGCGCAATGAAAACAGCTCTGTTAGGGGGCACAATAGACCTTAAGGTCGCAGTGAACTGTAACCCCTTCACACTATATAACTATATAACTATACCTACCTCTTTTTCCGAGGTATATGCTGTATATAGCGACAGTACCAGATGCTATGAAATACATACAATCCCCGGGCGTGTACTAGCAGTTTTTTCAAAATTATTAATTTAATCATTCTCATGTATTTTTCTTCATGTATGAAATGGGCCCACGTGTGAATTACATTGAATCTTTGAACAGACTTGTAATCTTCAATAGTACTGCTCAATTCATATGTTGAATCGTGTCAAATCATTCATTTGTCTGCTCAGAAATATATATTTCATTATATTTTTACATTTTACATAGATTTTCAGACATCTCTAGATTTTCTCACATGGAGATGGGCACCAGAATTAAACCTTCTCAAGTCTTTCTCATTGATGATGAATACTGATTTGTTGTTTTCTAATGATCATTTCTTTTATTTGAATCAGTGTATTTCATTTTTCAAGACAACTCTGATGTTACCCTTTCAACTACATATACTGTATACTGTTGTTGAGTTTCAGATGTGAACTCCTCAAATATGGTTCAATGGTCAGTGGTAAGCCATGATACTGGTTGATACTCTCTCGTCCTGGTTCCACCCTGAAAGGTCTGCTATGGTAATCGTGTTCACTCTCAATTGGTATGATCTACTCATATTTTGTACTATCATTGATACATTCTCTTATTCATCCATCGTGCTCGATATACATATTAGTTTTCAAGCCTTCTGCTCTTTTTTAAATCAACGATTAGTGGTTTTCCTAATTTAGTACTCTCATTTTGTAAGTCTCATAATTTATCAATTGTATCTTCTATTGTTCTTATGGACGTTCTAATCGTGCTTACTTGTAAGCAGTCCGTCTCTATGAATGTTGTATTCATTGAGGAATTTTTGCACTCTCCAAGACCCAACGTTATTTATATTAATTATAATATTCTTGCTCTCCTCATGTCAATTATAATATTCATCATCTTCTCATAACATTCTTGCCGGGCTCATATTTAAATAATAATTATTATTACTTGACTCACATTTAATATATGTATTAATATATTGATCTCTCATTGATGACCGGACTTAGAGACAATTTAGTTTTCACCTCGTTGCCTATCTTATTATTACAACTCAGCCTTTTTATTGAAATTCATTAATCTAACCTTCTGTTTTTCTGATGGAATGAAGAGGCTCTCACAATCAATTAACATTGATTGCTCTGTCACTGTAAACGTTTTGTTGATTTATAGAACTTTCTCATCAAGTGACTCCTCATTTGAACTACTCTGGATTATCTCTGCTTTTAGTTGAATAATGTCTCTCTGAATCTATAGATGTTGTTAATATTGTTTTTATTACTGTATTAGCTTCATGCAGGTGACCTATTCATTTTATGATTGGGAACGATATACAATGTTTTTATACCATCCCTAACTCAATTGTCTGGTAACTTCTCTTTTTCACGAAATCTAAACACCTCCGATTTTGAACTGATCGTGTATAGCACTGGCTCCTATTGATGTTATACTTGATAGCTAACTAAAAGATACACGATACTACGAAAATACGTTGAATTATTTCATACCGAGAATGAAGAACTGAATCGCCTTGGAACAGAACCACATGATGGTGACTGCGCAATATTCCACCAATCCGCCGGGGTTTTCTTGAGTGTACCAGGATGTGTATATTATCATTGAGGCTCTGTAGAAGCACGACACGTAAATGTTCGAGTAGGTGCTCCGACTGAAAAATAAGTACGTGAGCAAATCCAGCAAATTGATTAGATTCCCTCAGTGTGCCAAAAATCCTTCCCTGAACCCAAAAGGAAATGTTTCTACAGAGTTTTCCACGGCGGTTTTTGAGTACTACATTATACTGTAGTACTGATCTATCTGACTAAAATTTCAATGTTGCAACGTTGCCGTTTATACGAAAAAATACTATGTACCCACGTTTCCTCGGGGTACTCGAGCGCCAGCAATTTTTAAAGGGGAAAATAGTGAACATACCCTGGTGGCTTCGAGTCGAAGACAAGGTTCCGTGTTATCTGGGGTGTAAGCGACAACCAGTGAAGGTCAAAATCAGAAAATTTCGTTCGTTGATTCGCAATGAGGAACACAACAGGCACTATTATAAAATCAGTCAAGGGAAAATCATAGGTGGAATAGAAACAGTCTACGAAACGGTTCTTCACTCTGTTTTCTGCTTCCAACAGGTTTGCACGCCAGCCAGAAATCGTACTTTCAGCGAAGAGAAACCCAGAAGGATAAGAGAAAAGGGTGCACACTTGCTCACCACTCTAGTTTCTGCTTCCAACGGGTTCCCAAGCCAGCAAAAAAATCCTACTCCCAGAATACGGATAGGAAAAAAACACAGTTATTCACCACTATAGTTTCTGCTTCCGACGGGTTTGCACACCAACCAGCAAATCGCTCCCAGAAGTGATAGAACTGACTAGAATAGGGGAAAAGGCACACTTGTTCACCAGTCGAGTTTCTGCTTCCAACGTGTTTGCACGCCAGCCAGAAAATCGTTCTTCCGGAAGTGGTAGAACTAGGTAGGATAAAGGGGTAACCTTTGGACTCGGTTACGGAAGTTACCTCCAGCGGTTGTTCTGACACTAGCTACTTGTTGAGCGGATAAAATCACGGTGGCGTACCTTAACTCAAACGTTTGAATAGAAGCAACTCCAAAAATCACTTGGACTAAAAGCGAAAGAGAATATAGCAAACTCTATTGTTGTTAAAGGCATGGACACTATATAGAATTCACCAAATACGGAATCACTACTAATTACAGACTCAAATACTCACCACAGAGTA
Source organism: Coccinella septempunctata (assembly GCF_907165205.1). NCBI lineage: Eukaryota > Metazoa > Arthropoda > Insecta > Coleoptera > Coccinellidae > Coccinella > Coccinella septempunctata. Next base: position 1,089,025 of record NC_058190.1, on the reverse strand, counting down.
TCAAGAATGGAGACAGGGAAGTATGGACAAAAATACTCAGATGGGTATAGAGAACCAAAAAAGTTCAATAAATAGGTTGTCCCATTTGAAGTTCGTAGTATTTTTTCGTATAAGCGGCAACGTTTCATTGAAATTTTGATCCTCCATTATTCCCTTATTATTTCAGTTTTAAATTTTGATAAGGCATTAAATCGTAATGAAAGTTCCTGCAAGTGAGTCTATAAGTTGGCATTGAAAGAGCAATTCTAGGTTTGTTCGTAGAGTGGTTTGCAACGGTTGTGAACTGTACAGAGCTAGCGCAAATGAATTTTCTCTACCCTAAAATGGAATTGCGCTTGCTGTGTACAGTTCACAACCGTTGCAAACCACTCTACGAACAAACCATATATGATCCATTCTCCGAAAATGTCTGATAGGCCACCCACCGTGGGAAACCCTGTATGCAGTGTGGTCCAACGAAAACTTACCTGAATAATAATTCTGTTGAATTAACTTGCAGAAGTTTAGGGTTTACAGTCTCCAAAAACTCGTCCATAACTTTCACCAATATCAAATAACATGTTAACGAGTGCCAGTAAATTCCAACTCCAATTAGAAGGAGTAAGAGTGAGGAGACGCTATAACGAACGTGGAAAAACTGGAAGAAATAGTAAGTAATTAATTAATGAATGTAGAAAAAGTAGAGAAAAAAAGTACAGAGAATTAAAAACAAAAACAAAACATGTTAGGATAAAACCAACTACTGCATTGGATTCTACGAAAAAAGTTCTATAAGAAAAGTTTTAACTTCTTCGATAAGTTTAAAAATAACAGAGATGAGGGCGGTGCCTGGAAAGTGAAACTTTTCGCCTCCACCCTGTACTTACATCGGTGGGGAAATATTCTATGATAGGTACTCACATTGATCAGTCTCGAATAATATCGAACGAACGTGATGAATCTCAGCATTTTCAGCAAGCTCATCAGTTTCAGTACCAGCAAATTGTAGTCGTATCCGTGTTTGAATGCCATATTTGTGGGAAGGGATGATAATAAGTCCGGTATGAGAAGCGACTTCAAGTAGTGCCTTTGGATGAAAAATACAACTGAAAGCTCGAGAGCGATGTATAACAAGAATCTGTGTGCATGAGCATTTTTCGTCAGGAATAGATTCCGAAGATGAGAGTCATTTTTTTTGTATATTGATTTATTTCAAGACAGTCTGACTTTCCTGCCTACCACACTTGTAGACGAAGCGAAAGGTAAACCGTAAAAAGCAAAGAGGTTCTGACGAGACAACGAAAACATATTAGGCTTATTCGTAGAGTGGTTCACAACGGTTGTGAACTGTACAGAGCAAGCGCAAATGGATTTTCATCACCCTAAAATGGAATTGCGCTTGCTCTGTACAGTTCACAACCGTTGTGAACCACTCTACGAACAAACCTATTGGTACTTCCTAATACGACTTACAGAAAAATATGTTTCAAGTCAAGAACAACCTCCTTCTTCGGTTCGGAGTAATAGCCGGTGAACAAATTAATGACCACGTCCGTGCATAGAAAAAAATCCAATATGAGGATGATGGCGTCCAGGCAACGTTCAGGGCCTTCCATCAGGTGACCGTCGAGGATACGACAGAATCCACTGTGGATCGGAACGATTATCAGCTGTAAGTATATCACGAAGCACATGAACATTTCCCAAATGACCCTAAAATAAGAATATATTATTTACTTAATGGATGAAAACAAAGTATATGGCTATGGAAATGGATATGAAAATTTCACACCTTTAATATATGCTCACTAAGAGACATAAAAAACCGAACACCCAAGACATAGAGACATGGACTGTGCCTTCCCTTTCTATCTATGCATGAAATATGGTCAAAAAAAGTGGCAGAGAGAAACTGAATGTCGGGCATGCTAGTTGTCTTATTCTAGAATTATGATGAAGTGTTGAAAATGGTAAAAAAAAATTTCGAGCATGTCGGATTTTTAGAGGATATGTTAATTAGACCCAAAGGAAGCTACTTTTCAAGAAACTGACAATTCAGACGTGACGCAAAGTTACAGCGGTCCTATGAAAATGCAAAAAAAATCGTTATAACATACTCGAGTGTGTCAAATTTCCATACAGATGGTTAATCTCGTTGTTGCAGATGTTGACCCATTAATTTGGACAATAATCATGGGGGGTTTTCTCAATCTGACAGTTTGAAAACGATAACAAGGCATTTTTTTATGATATTTCCCTTCCTGTACCTCTAATCGTTTCTGTATTCATCACGAAAGTTGTAGATAATAAAATTCTATACAACTTTTGTCTGAACAATTTTTCATACCCTTAACCGTTTTTGAGCTAGAGGGAGATAAAGGCGAGTAGCTAAGACGCACATCTGGCCAAGGGCCAAGGTCAATGTAAAAAACCAGTCTAAATACATTAATCGCCATATATCTCAAAAACGTTCGAACGTAGAAAAAATTGCTTTGGACAGAATTTGTAGAAAATGTTATGCTCTACCACTTTTATCATGAATGCGAAAACAATTTGAGGCTCAGGGAGGGGATAATTAAAAAAAAACTGATTTATCTGACTTTTATGGCCAATTTTAATTGTTTCGGCTTGATTATACTGTCAGATTATATTTTTTTTTCCGTTATTCTTGAATCATCAGCTTCGAAATAAGAGAAAAGCCACCCTAATCGAAAATGTACCTACACGTGGCGTTGTTTTTGCAAGTTTGGCGCCCCCACACGTTTTCGTCAGGCTTAAATTGTCAGATTAAGAGAATATATACTTTCCAACATGTAATCAACCATATATTTCTTAATCTGACACGCTCGAGTATGTACAATGAGGTTTTTTTTTTACTATTCTGACAGGCTGTCCTAGACAATTCCCCCTATATACAGGTATAATTTTTGGTGGAGGTACTCTACAGGGTCCAAGGTATCTCCCATAACATTAATCTGACACGCTGGAGTAAATCCCGAATTTTCCTCTTGAGACTTTTAGTAGATTACACTTTCTCTTAGGCTTGGTCGAAAAATACCTAATTTTCTTATTGGGGCCGGATTTATGGGTATATTTGCTGTAAATGCATTACTTGGTGTTTATAAACGACCTACCTGAAATAACTGTAAGGATGTATAATGTAGTTGTAATAAATGAGATGTCTTTTTCTCTCTTTCATGATAGCACCATGGCTCCTCAGGTGGTGGGTGTAGGATTTACTTATGTCGGAGACTGTGCGTAATTGGAAAGCTTTCTTCGACAATTTAGTCCAGAAAGTTTCGGGCGAGTAATATTCGGCGACGTCATCCATTTCTTCGGGTATTTCGCAGGTGTGGCCATACTTAGCGAACTGAAAAAAAAATTAGGGAAGATTCAAGAACAGTTCGTTCAACAAATACAGGCTGTCCCATGGTGGGTGGCCTATTAGACGTTTTTACGGAGAACGGATCGTGGGATTGCTATAAATTTTCACATTTTTGAATTCCTTGTTAAATTTGAATATAAGTTTGATAACACAACTATATCTGAATTCTCAACGCTTTTCGAGAAATTTGACTTTTTTTTAATATTTTGACAGTCTGAGGTACTAACATAAAGGACTACAGCTCCTTGCCTATTTATGTAATTGATTCAAATTTGTACTGTGCCTAGTTATAAATGAAACACTACAAATTTTCTTTGTAAATAACCATATTATATACAGGGTGCACGAAAAAGTAGATACATTATCAAAACAGAAATTCATCAAAATCTTCATTTTTTTAAATGGCAACACATATTTTTTTTCTATTCATTATTTAAAATAACTAAAAGCGAACCAAAAATGTTAAAATAATGAACAGAAAATTTATGGGTTGCCATTTAAAAAAATGTAGTTTGTGATGAATTTTTTTTTGTGATAATGGATCTACGTTTTCGTGGACTCTGTATATAATATGGTTAGTTGCAAAGAAAATTTTTAGTGTTTCATCTATTGACTAGACACAGTCTAAATTTGAATCAATTACATAGAAAAGGGACGGAGCTATAGTCCTTTATGCAGGCCCGGATCTACGATTTTTTCTGACCGGGGCAAAAATTCATGATGGCGCCCCCCCCCCCCTTCTAAGGTTCGTAGGAAAAATCTAATTGCATATTCGTCATCGCTTTCAACTCGAGCTATTTTTTTCACTAGTTCGAGGTCGTATAGATTACGAATATGCAATTAGATTTTTCCTAAGATGAGTACTTTGGGAAAAAAATCACTCATATTTTTTCCCATTGTTCCATCAAAAGATATTGTTTCTCATTGTTCCATTAAAAGTTATTCTTTTCCCAAAATACTCCCAAAAATTGCATGAATAAAAGAAAATAAAAAAGTTTGTATTTACAAGAATGTCGTTTGCAACCCGCCCTCGTCTATCGTTTTTACCCTCGCTTCATGAACGAAATTATTCCGAACAAAAATTTATTTTTTTAGCTACATATATCGACCCGGATCATTCTACATATTAATTCAAGGTAGATCACGAATATGCAATTAGATTTTTGGAGGATCAGTATTTTGAGGAATAAATCATACTTTTAGTGCAAAATTTCGGAAATATTGGTCAACTTTGAGAGCTGTAGCAGCTAGAAAAAAGGCACTAATCATATGCTGTTTTTTTGGTGATGAATTGGTCCTTTGCAAATATAAAAAACCACACTTCATTCATCTATCTCGAACGGTTCAGATTTTATGAATTTTTCCGCGAAGGTCCAAAATTTCCGATTTTCCATCGACCATAACTTGAAAAATAAATTTTTTTAAAAATATCTGTTTGCATATTCGTGTTCTACGCCCTCGAATTAGTGTACAGAATGAATTCGGTTTTGATCGGAGACCAAAAATATTCTTCAGGAAATCGCCCACTCTGTATATATTTCATTTTGTGTAAACATTTTAAAAACTCAATTTCGTGAAACTTTTGTATAAAACAATTTTTTTTACCTCTCTTAGTAACAAAGTTAAAGGGGGGCTCAAATTATGGTGAAAAACATCTATGGAAAATTTGAAAAAATTTCAATCTTACTGATTTCCACCAAAATTGGTGTTTTTACTAAGGCATAGATTACGAATATGCAAACAGAATTATACTGAAAGGATTAGTTTTTAAGTTATGGTCTATAGAAAATCGGAAACTTTTGGCCCTTAGTTCCAGAGGAGAAGGCGATGAGTCGGTAATTCCCCAGGCAAATAAATTACTGCTTGCGACGCAGTGCAAACATATCAGATCTTTCAACCTATTTCACCCAAGTGTAGCGGTCATTCGTAGATGACTGAATAATATGCAGTTAATTGATCCCTCATTGATTTTAAAGATTTTAGGCATAGTGATGGTTTATCATGTTTCCATTCTACAGTTTCCATTTTAGCACTAGGAAATTAATTTTTTTCCGAGAAAATCAAAAGTGAAAAATTTGTAACCTCTGGTTGATTTTGGCGCCCCCTTAATCTGGCGCCCGGGGCAAGCGCCCCGCTTGCCCCCCCCCCCTAGATCCGGGCCTGCCTTTATGTAAGTACTTCAAACTGTCAAAATATTATTAAAAAGTCAAATTTCTCGAAAACCGTTGGGAATTCAGATATATTTGTATCATCAAACTTTTATTCAAATTTAACAAGGAATTCAAAAATGTAAGAATATATAGGGTATTTCATTCAAAATAACGAAGTTGATAGCTGTGCAGAAGAAACGAAACACTCTGTATAGTTCTAAATAATGTTAGGAGATGCTCTACTTAAAAAGAGGAAAGTTTTATTTGAAACTCCTTTTTTTAAAGTTAATAAAGAATTAGAGTAATCGACCGCTGACGTATGACGCGGACACCCTGCATATGCCCTAAAGACACCGTGTACATCAAAATGTATGTTATTGAAAAGAGCAGAAAAAATTAAGTAGGTAAGGCTAATATTTGAGGGGTTCAGAGCTGAAGTGAACCAATAAGTCCATGAAGCCTAAATTTGAGATGAATGGCTTAGAAGTTGTTTATCACCAATTAATTCAAATACTGCTTTAGATTTTAAAAGGTTGGAATGTAAGCATATGCTTACATAGGAATAATAATAAATAAAGAAGTCACTTTTGAATTAATTGGTGATAAACAACTTCTAAGCCATTCAACCATTCAACTCAAAACTAGGCTATAGCCTAGTTTTGAGTTGAATGGCATGGACTTGGTTCACTTCAACTCTGAACAGCTAATTTCATAAATACATAATATATGTGACAACTCGCTCAAACTCTTGGAAATAAAGATTATGAAAAAATAATTAACAATATATTTTAATCGTAAATCACTTGCCTCATTTTTAGCTCCAGAATTATCATGGGTTAACCACTTGAAAGTTTTCTTCATATCGTAATAATGATTATATTGTCCGACAGTAAGAATAAACCAATATATTCAATTCGATCACTATAACAATAATCGATGTCAATCGACTTTTTTATTATCACCTCACTTCGTATCTATAGAAATAAGTCCTCGAATCTGAAATTAATACCTGTCGTCTATGGATATAAAATCTGTATTCTGAGATTCCAATGGCAACCATATTTTGCCCTTGCTTCCTTACTTTTGGTGCAAAAATCAAAATAAATGAAAGGATACCTTCACGAGGGATATATGTTTTTTCTTGAAATTACAAATACAGTGTGTTTCATTGCCCTACATAAAAGGTAGGGCTACCCTAGATAAGCCCAAAAAATCTGTACCAGATGGGTCTTTGACTTGTACAAACATTTAAATAGTACATTCTTGAGGTCAAAAGAAACACTTGTTTCCCTTACCATATTTTCCGAATCCGCTCGGTTTATAAGATACAGGCTGTTGAAAAACCATAAAAAATGTTATTTTTAGTTCGAATCGGAAAAAATGGTATGGGAAGAAATTGTTTCTTTTGACCTCAAGCATCTATACTGTTACTATTTGTACGAGTTTTAGACTCACCCTGTGTACAGGGTGTATTTGAAGGTGAGGCTTTTTTTTTCAACAGAAGATAGAACTGGTCAAAATTAGGCGTTTCACTACTAAAAATCACCTATACAAAACTTTCAAAATGACAAAGTTGAAAAAAAAAATTTAAATGATTATTGAAATATAGACCCTATAATACGACCCCAAACCGTTTGTTAGCCGAATTCGTAAAAAATACACAAATTTTTTCACAATGGACATCACAATTGGGAATTCAAATGTAGATTGCAGCGACAGAGTGGTGACAGTTCGAAGTAAAAAGTTAAAGCCTTTACGTCATTGTTCTACGTTCCTCGATGTAAACCATAGACCTAATAATACATTTTATTTTATTAGGTCTATGATGTAAACAAACAAATTACAAAAGTGCCTCAACTTTTTATTTACAAAAATAGCCACCAGAGGGCGTATCGCTTGTTTTGAATTCCCAATCGACTTGTTAGAACATTCCAACAATCGTCGTAAAAATGGGATGAAATGGGGAAACATCATAGCACTTTTTCAACATAACTAACATAAGCACTTTCAAGAAACTACCTTGATTTTCTACATTTTTTTTCACCCTAAATTGCACGATACAACAATTACGATTCTCTCAAAAGTTACCTGATGCATCTAATCCGATGAACTTGGTACTGAACCATTCATTGTCCAGCCATATGTTTATGTTTTGTTTCGTTTTTGCGATGCCGGAGTCACCTTCCACAGTCCCGTACTAGAAATCCAATGAAATTTTGTCGAACTTCTAGGTGCTGTATCTCAGCCATCTTGGATATTTTATATAGAAATTTTTGGTTAAACGACTTATTTTGATGAGTTCTACCTTCTGTCAAAAAAAGCCTCTGAAAGCACCCTGTATAACGGATCTAATCAACTCAATACAGCTGATATACAGGGTGATTTATGTATTTTCAATTGCTTTACGACTTCTATTCGTACCACCCAGTACAATCAATCGATTCAATTCAGGACCGATCAGAGATCCAGGTCCTCTGCGGTCTGTGCGTTTGGTAAACGTCAAAAAAACAAAATTTTCTCGACTTTTTTTAGGCTTTGTTGTTTTTTTTTTCGTTTCTAAGAAAAAAGTCGCATTTCAAGTGCCATGTTTAAGGGGATGCTAAAAAAAATTAGCCAAAGAGGATTGTAAAAACTTCTAGTACTTCTTTCACAAATGAAACAATGCAAAATATTGTATTTGATCATTTTGTATTTACAATTGTGTAAAAGATGATGAAAGTTTTTCACGTCCCAATATTTATCAATAATCAGATTTTTATACAGAACATGGGAAATGCTACCAATGAAAAAATTTAATCAACTATAAAAACATTAAATAAAAGTATACATGTAATGCAAAATGTACAAGCAATAAAAAAACAGTCCAAAAAGTCACTGGAATTATATCACATCCAAAACCAACCAAAATTTTCATCAAGAAAACTTTGAGGACATTGACGAAATTAATATTTGCATTGATAAAAAATAACAACACTTTTAACCAAGTAATACAGCAAAAATGAATAGATTCAACTATCAATAAAATTAGTTTTCCAGACCATAACCAGATTATCACCTCCACCAGTAGCAAAATACTCTCCGTTAGCACTGAACTTAGCACAAGTGACTTCCCCATCATGTCCCCCAAGCGTATAAATCGGTCTACCTTCTTCGACATCAACAATTCTTACTTTTCCATCTTTACCACAAGTCAAGAGATAATTTTCGTGTGGATGCCAAGACACATATGTTGTATCCGTGTGTAAAACGTAATGTTGCTGCAATTTTCTTGTTCTCAACTCATAAATTCTAACAGCTCCGGAACTCATAGCAACAGCTACTGAATTGTTGTTAGGGTACGGTGCTACATGGACTGGATTACCATCTTGGCTCACAAAACTGTGAATACACTTCCCTGACAAAACGTCCCATAATCTCAAAGTTCTATCATCAGCCCCAGATGCAATTACTCTTCCATCCGGGAAAAACTTTGCAGTTTTAACCCAATGGTTATGACCCAGGAACGAAGATATGAAATGTTTAGTTGAAACATCCCACATTTTGATCGCTTTATCCCTTGCACCGGTGATGAGTTTAGAACAGTCCTCAGAGAAATTCAAACAATGAATTGGCGACAAATGCGCTTTAAATTCGGAGCAATCTCCGTTTACTCTAGGAGCCCAAAATCGTACAGTATGATCCACTGAACACGATCCCAGAATCCTGCCGTCCGGGGAGTATTCTACACCCGTAACCGCATTCGAATGTCCAATGTAATTATAGCTGCGGGTATTGTCAGCAGTGTCCCAAATCATCATGGTCCCATCTTCACTTCCAGTCGCAAATTGATTTGAAGCAACGTCAGGGAAGAAACTTATATCTGATATGGGTTTTCGATGTCCTTTCAATACTACCTTCAGAACGGGATCATTCTCTTTCATTAGTTCAGTCTTCTCGTTTTTCTTCAATTTATGTTTCAAGTCCATTGTTTCACAATTCTTTATTTGTATTGTAAATTAGAAATGTGAATTGTAACACAATCAACCGTTCAAAATTTGAATGTTTTGTCAAAGTGCATAGAAACAGATGTCAAACTTCCTCTTTGATAAATGACAGAAGACAAAGATTGGAACCACAGAGCACTAATATACAGCAACTCGAGCAGTAAAAATTTATGAAGAGATAAGATTAATTATGGTTAATATAAATCTCATATTTACTCTAATTAATTTCTGTATTTCAAGATGAAACTCTTCGAAACATAGAGAAAGGGTCTCTGCTTCGAAACTTAAAGCAAACTTTGAGCTTAATTCTGACATGAAAAAGAAAACAGACGGCATAATGTCTATGTTCCAAGGTCATATCTGAACACTGAAAAATTTACTAAACAATTTGTTTACGTTTTTTCACTACTAGAAAAGGCATATTGTAGTAAGAATTTTAAATTTCATAGGTTCTTTTAATAAGTGAGTTAAGCTATTCATCGTAAAAAGTTATTATGTGTTGGAGGTAATAGAGAACAGTCGAGTTTAATATTAACATATTCATAAACATGACTGAACCTACTTTAACTATAAATCTTGTGTTGGATAACAAAACCGTTGAAGTTCCCTACACAACCACAACAACTGCCGAAGATGTTTGTATATTTGTCTGCAAGAGTCTCGGTATTGGACCACTTGCAAGACATTTGTTTGCTCTCAGGATAGTAGGTAAACCGATATTCCTCACTCCGTCTGCCTTCTTTGGACCAAAATATGTGGTGTTCGACTTGAGGATTCGTTTCAAAGTGTCAAGGCTTCAAGATTTGAGAAAATTGGATACAAGGGCATACGATTATTATTTCCATCAGGCACGGATAGATTTATTAAAAAACAAGATCCCAGATATTGTTTTCGAAAAGTGTAAAAAGGAATTAGTGGGTTTAGGAATAACCGATATGTACAGAGTGATGTTGGAAAAGGATATTCCAAAAGAGATAGTTGAGAACGATTATAGGAAATACATTCCAAAGGAAGTTTTGAAACGTCACGCTTTTTTTATCAAAAAGCCAATCCGTGAAACTCTGTCAAAGTTGCAGAAAACAAGACATGATGCAGGGTGAGTGATAAATGTATAATATTTGATAGGATTTTATAATCTTGACTTTATTTCGAATTACAGATTCGTGAAAGATGAATACCTCAATCAACTCAATATACTAGCTCCAGATTATCTTTCTGAAACTTACAAAGCAGCGACGGAACAAGATGGCTCAGTTTTAAATATATTGGTCAAGATTTCACCGCCTAACAGCTGCTTAGAGAGCGATGGAACTAATCTTGCGGTCTTAAAATACTGTATTGAAAATAAAAAAGAAGTAAGTGATATTAAATTCAATTTAACACGTAATTTGGACTTAAAATTGTTTTTATTTTTGAATCTACTTCTTCTGTTTAAGAAATGGCAGCTGATTGGTACAATCGAAGACATGGCGTACGTTTCCATCAGAATAGATGGTACTGTAGAAATAAGCAGGACTAATGGGATACCGTTTTATTTGAAGTTCAACAGCCTTCCTGTTATGTGGTCTTTTATAAGTCATTTGGATGGTTATTATAGATTATCATGTAAATGGACCTTCAATATTTGTAAAGATGCTCCTACTCCGTCTCTACAGAAACTGTATATGATGAAGTGCCATGGACCTGTAGGGTGAGTAGATCCAATTTTTTTTTGGGCTTTTTGAGCTAAATTGTACTTATATCTCCAGGGGAGAATTTTCTTATGCAAAATTGGAGGAGAAAAGATCAAATAGACCAGGAAGTTTCATAATACGAGAGAGCGAAACGAAATACAATCAGTATTTCATCGACATCTGCATAAAAAATAGGTAAATACCTCATGATCATAAAAAACATCCGGGAGTCTTCACGAATTTTCTTTGCAGCTCAAAACCGAAAACGTTCAAGTTCGAGAAGATCAACAAGGACGAGTACATCTTCAACGACGATTTGACGAGGTACAAAAACATACAGCAGTTGATCTTGGCTTACAACAATCCCAACGGTCCCATTTTCCTGCAGGAATGTCTGCCGCCCTCCGAGTATGGTAAGGATCCTTGAAACTTGCAAAACGATGGTTTTGTACGGTTTGTTTTTCAGATAAATCACCTCTTCTATTGTGCCACAAGGAAAACTTATCGGGGACTGCGGTAGCTGATGCCTCATCGATATCAGCCCTCGTGCCCAAGGTTCCTATTTGCATTGATTGCAATGATCTACAAGTCTACAAATGTGAGTCATTTCAGATATTATATCTAGGACGGAAATACATAAAACTTAAAAAAAAGATTAATGATAAAAATAAATAAATCTTCGATTATGACCTTGAAACAGTTGAAAAGAACTGGCAACAGGGTCTGTAGTATACGTCATACATGAATTCACTAAGTCGGAGACAGTTTTTTGTCGTTGTATACACAGAGTCATCATAATTTGGTGCTGACAATTTGCTTGTTGGGGTTTCAACACTTTTTCGGTAAAATATTTTGAGACCTCCAATACTACTACGTTCTACATTCTTATTTCAAATGACACGCCCAGTATATCTTTACTTCGTAAAGTAGATGATTTGATGGCGATTTCAGCAGTGTGTCATACCTTGGGTAAAAACTCAACGGTTTATGTGTTATTGGGATTCTTGTGAAAAAATTATGAAAAAGGGTCACAATTTTTTTTAAATATTTCTTTTGAGGGGAGTTAAGAAACAATTTTAATTATTTAAAATTTTTTCATTATGTAATATTATTACACGGTTTGCTGTTTGTACCGAGAATGTACAGGGTGTCTCAAATTGCTTGATTTTTTCTGTTTCTGGTCATTCTAGACTGGATAAGTGAAAACGTTGGTATCTTCATTTGTTTTGAAGAAATAATCAAAGTTTGATATTTTATAGATGTAGAAAATTTGCCTCAGCTCTTTCATCTATAAATATCTAGCATCGATTAAAACTTTTTACAGAAACTTAGTCTTGTAGTAAGGAGGGGGAAAAAAAATTACTTCTTTACATTACGGGTAGTATCTTTTTTTTTCATTTCATTTTATAAAAAACAAGCTTTTTATAAATATATATACAGGGTGCAGCATAACGAATAGATAATATGATAGCTGAGGGTATAGGTTCAGAAAAAATATGTTTTATGTCTATTGAAAGTTTATCTATTTTCGAGATATTCGACATTTTAGAGAATTAAAAAAAAATTACACCCTTGGCCACTCTTTTAGGTGGCAAAACTGCAAATGAAGGAATTTTTGCAATCTGTTTTTTGGATAGTATTCCTGGATAGATGCGCTATTGAATGGGATATATGGTATTTGGTGCGCATGCATAGTTTTTTCAAAGATCTAACTAAAATTTTCTGTTTTTCTTATTTTTTTTCACCAAGTTTAACCTAGGGTGGTGTGAAAACAAATATGGGTACCTCAGTGCCAAAACAAGAAAAAACATGCCTGTTTTACTAACATTTCGAAATTGTATTTCCAGCATTAAATACAAAAGTAATTACTATTACAATGAGCCAAAATAATAATTCAATGTAAAGCTTTTTTTTAAATTTTTACCAACTGAAATGAGGCATGCAAGCAGAATGAAGCAATCATTCATTAAAAGGTGTAGAGCATCTATTAGAGCTCCTGATAGCCACTTTGAACACCTTTTGTAAAACTTGAAACTTTCTATCGATTGAAATTCAATCTGGTAGGATTCTGCATCTCTTAATAAACTTTTTAGGGTTTTCACTCCCAGTCTCTGGAACAAAATCAATTAAAAAATTGAAATAAACGATTTGCTCCTGCGTAAATTCTTGCACAGATTTGTCAAGAGCAAATCAAGTAGATTTTGTTCCAGAGATTGGGAGTGAAAACCCTAAAATGTGAAACCGTTTTCAAATTGTTAATTTCCCTCGTTTTTTTTTTCATTATTAAGCCCCATCGTTATAAAATTAATATTTTTGAGTTAATTTCAAGTATTGAAGTAAATTTCAGCACTTTTGTAATTGAAAAAAAATCAATATGTACTTTTTTTCTAAGTTACAAAAATGCTGAAATTCACTTCATTACTTGAAATTAACTTAAAAATAATGATTTCACAACTGTGGGATTTAATAGTGATAGAAAAAGAGAAAAAATAGCAATTTTGAAATATTGTTTCACCAAAGATGTTCAAAGCGACCTCTATTAGCTCTAATACATGCTCTACACCTTCTGATGAATAATTGCTTCATTTTGCTTGCATTTCCCATTTGAGTTTCTAAAAACCAAGGTTTACATTGAACTAGGCCTCAAATGATTGTAATAGGAATTTATTCTATATTAAATGCTGATAATACACAAAGTTATACCATTTGGAATTTCAATGAAACATTCGTGTTTTTTCTTGCTTTGGCTCTCAAGTAACCATATTATTTTTTACACCACGCTAGGTTAAATGTAGAAAAAAAATGAGTAAAACAGAAAATTTTAGTTAGATCTTCGTTCTACATTCGATAGCGCATCTATTCAGGAATAATATCCAAAAAATTGTGGCAAAGGGTGTAATTTTCTTGAATTTTCGAAAATCTCCAATATCTCGAGAACCAAGGGACTTTTACTAAACATAAAATATATTTTTCTGAACCGCCTTGAGGTCCTCTACCCGCAGATACCATATTATCCATTCATTACTCCACCCCCTGAATAAATTTCTCAGAAGAGTTAGTAGAGATATCACACAGATATAAGTTGAAAAGAAAAAGGGCTAAAACTGATCCTTGCGGGAGACCATTATTCAAAGTTTTGAAATTACTACTATTAACATCAACAAAAACACGAAACTTTCTATCTGACAGCATGTTTTCCAGTAAGCGAACCATCTTCCCACATTTCAGATAAGTATAAAGTTTGAAAATCAAACCATCCTTGTCATATGCTGCATATAAATCAACAAATGCTGTTCCTGTTTTTAGTTTATCATTTGAGAATTTTATGTTTGAGTGAATTAATGCGAAAAGTTTACTACAGGATTTTCGATGAATTTCATCGTAAAATAAGTTCCCGAAAATTGATTTTTCTATTTTTCATTTGACTTGTCCTATGCATTATAAATGTCTTAAGGTACCAATAAATATCTAATTATTATTATTATATCAATGATAAACAGCAACAAATACGCGCCAGTTGTCCTGTTAATTGTTTATTCATGTGAAATTTTTTATCAAAGCTGAAGTTCATCTTGATTTGAAACTTCCTTTAATTCCTTTTACTTATATTGAAGCAAGATGATTTTTGTTGAAGAATTAAACATTCTTGTAATTATCTGTTAATTCCTTCGGGAGATACCTATTCCCAACCACTGCATCATATGCATTTCATCTTCCAGTTAATATTTTTGAAATCTACGACTGATGTAACGTATTCAAACTTTAGCCAAAGAAGATAGCGAACATCAACTCTCCTCAAGCTAGTGCATATTATGATATTATACTGATCTCTGGTATTTTCCATGCAACTATAACTAGATTTGGTATGCCTTCAATCAGTTTGTATAAACTTCAATTATGTTCGTCACATATTTTCCGAAGAGATTCGACATTGTGATAAAATATGTAATAACAGAAACTTTTACGTAGAACGGGCAACATAGCGTTGAATTAAAACCCAAACAAAAATGTTTTGACAAGCGTCATAACCCCACATTTTCGCACTATACAGAGTGAAATGTGTCAAATTTCCATGGTCAACCGACTGCTGAAATAAAAGTGAATGGAGTATAGTAGATTCAGAAGAATCCTTTTCACGTTTTAAGATTCGTACGACTTTTGCCTTTCGGAACTCGGCCGGAAAATTGCCAGTATTCAGAATGTTATTAAGAAAAGATAACAACCAAGACAACGGCCTTTTGCCCAAATGCTTGATGAACTACAGATAAATTCCGTCGAAACCTGCAGCTTTTTGAGATTTGCCTAAATGATTGATGAACTCTGATGGAAAGGATATCTCGATCATTTCCTTTTACAGAAATTTGTTACACATGACAATTTCTATGCTCCTTATTTTTGGGAAAATCGCGACAATTCGAATTTTGACAGCTACGAAAAGTCATACCGGTTAAGATGAAACTGTTCGTCTTGTTCGTGTGCAACGAAGTGTTCGCGAACATCGTGGCCTCGGACATGCCACCTGGAAATCTGACAGACGTCACCAGGTGCAAGTTGTCCCATCTCGGCGTCGAGTATCTCGGATACACCTCCAAGACGGAGTCCCTCGTCAGATGTCAGGCGTGGAACTCGAATCTGCCCCATCGCGTGATGGATGGCGTCTCCGATGACGATTTTCCCGAAGGTTCGAGGGAGAAAGCCAAGAACTATTGCAGGAACCCGAATCGGGATCCGAAGGGTCCCTGGTGTTATTCCCTGAACGAGGATCTGGTAAACGAGACGTGCGCCGTGCCCCTGTGCTCTTTCTCCGAGTGCAGGATGACCGGTCCCGGCATGGAGTACGCCGGTGATCACAAAAAGACGATTTCAGGTAAACTATATCCATAGAAAGACGAGTTGATGATTTCTTTGGTACAAAGCAAAGGTTATAGAGTAGAAAGATGGAAAACGAAGCGACTAAATACAGTGACTCTATCAAACACAGTGGCGACAATTCGAAATTTAGCAAGAATATGGCGGCCTAGAAGCACAGATTTCAATGCTCTAATTCGGAAAAAACGATGAAAAGCGAGACCACAATTGTCGCCACTGTCTCGTTAGAGTCACTGTACGACTAAAGTGATGTGAGCGCCATCTCTTGTTTCAAATGTGTTACTAAGACCCTAAAACTGGTTAAAATATTATTTCAGGGCCATTCGCAGAAACATGAAATTTTGTATAAGATTTCAGGTGGTCATTTCGATCAAAGAGGTTTTTAATTTTTTGATTCTCGTATCGCTTTTTGTTTATTCTTCTAGTTGCTGATTATTAAAGATTTTTGTCTAATTTATTGGTGGAAACTTCGAAATATCGTTCGAAAATAATTGCATGGTGAAGAAATGTGGATCAAATAAAATGGATTTTCCGAAATAAACTTCTTTGCTTCACTAAGGCCCGGTACTTTCACCTACGAATAACTAAATTTATTCGGTAGATAAGTCTTATTCATAGAATAAGTAAAAATGCTGTCTTTTCACTTTCAGATAGTGTTCTTCATCCAATAAATCTGTAATTGAAACTTAAGAATAACAGTTTATTTGTCATAGATCGAATGTCCGTACGTCGTTAGTGGTAGAATTTAGATTCTGGATATATGGTTATTCCTTGTGTAATTCTCACGAAATATTCGCTTTTTAGTTGGAATTATGACAATTCCTACAATGCGGTGTCTTATTGTACATTAATCAGTGAAAAGTAGCTTACCGTATTTTTATAGAATTGTTATTCGTCAAATAATTTCATGTGAAAGCAGCGAAATAAGATATCCTTCAGATTAAAAATTATTTGATAGATAATTATTCACTTCTTCTTCTTCGTCTTCTTCATCTTATGTTAAGCCTGAGGCTTGTAAATTCCACTCTTCTTTATGGATGTAGACACCCAGGAGTCTTTCCAGCGTTTGGGAGGTCTGCCGATGGGTCTTCTGGTATTTGGGATTCCGTCTCGAGCGATCTTAGCTATTCTTCCCGTGTTCATTCTGCTGACGTGGTTGTTCCAGTATCGTCATCGCGCTCTTTCCCATTTGACAATGTCTACTTATTCACTAAAGTCAAAATTAATTCGGATGTGAAAGTACCAGGTCTAAGTGTGCAAAATCGATGGTGTTCTGATTTTGCAAAAAAAGAATAGTGGCTCTATAACCAGATAATTGATTTGGAGATGGAAGTGTACAAACATTTATTGGATATCGTTCACAATCATAAAATGAATAAGTCACCTGCATGAAGCTAATACAGCAATAAAAACAAATATTAACTACATCTATAGACTCAGAGAGAGAGATATGATTCAACTGAAAGCAGACATTATCCAGAGTAGTTCAAATAAGAAGTCATTGGACAAATTCAGGAACGTTTGACAACCTTGTAAAAAATAGAAAAAACTCTTTCAATGGAAACGTATTGCTTTAAAATTATATTTTATAAGATTCTGGAAAGATCTTGCACATGGACTCATTTCATCAGAATGACAAGAACATGAAAATGGTTAAATTATTAATTTTGAGAAGACTGCGAGTACATTACCTTTTGAGAAGAACACGTTAGAACCAGAATTGAACGAGAAGACTTTAAAGAGAATTAATTAAATTATATGACCTGATAGAGAAGTACTACATTAAGCATGGGCAAACTACGGCCCGCGGGCCAGGTCCGGCCCACGTGAAAGTCTAATCCGGCCCGCGTTAAGATTTTGAAACAATCACCAGTATTTTTGTTTTCTAAGTTTGACCGCCTGATAAGGAACAGCAATGTCACCTAATACCGAGTTGTCTCAAAGCGTAAGTTGCTTACTGTTTATTATCATCTTAAAATGTTGAAGATTATACATCGAAGACGACAAATTAGCTGGAAACGTATTAGGTGGAAGAAGGACTGATGAATGGGGGCTTTATAGCTGCTGAAGTGAACCAAGCCCATGCAGCCTAGTTTTGGGATACATGACTCAGGTTAGAATATAAGCATATGCTTACATTCACATTACACGAATTTAAAGAAGTCACTTTTGAATTAATTGGTGATAAACAACTTCTATGTCATGTATCTCAAAAATAGGCTGCATGGACTTGGTTCACTTCAGACCTGAATCCCTCAAATAAAAGTCCACCAATTTGTTATTCAAATTGCATAGAGTTGTGCTCGAGGCTCAGCCTTAGTACTGCGTGTGCATCTGGCAGCGACTGGCATTATTTCTTGTAATCCCCAGAAAAAGCAAAAGTCGCCAAATCTCCTTCGATGTTCAAACGACTGCATCACAGAACACAAATAGTGATGCATGGAATGCAAAACTTGCAACGAACGGTTTGTCGCTGAGCTCCAAACATGAAGGCAGTATTCAAGTGTGATTAATACATGATAATTCATTCAATTATTCGATTCTGCGTAGTTTGAATCGATTAAGTAACGGTTTCCTTCTAAATGAAAATTTTTGAGCTTTAAGAACGGTATTAATTATTGGATCTAACATTAATTTTAGTTTAGCAAAGTTTTGCGCGCAACTTAGCATAGGTGTGGTGTTCTAGTTCTCTCAATTCTAAACTAAATTATTTTGGATTTGCTTGGGAGTCTTGGGACCTCGAGTTATAGCAGTCAACAGCACGGATACTGAGATGATGATATTATGCGCGTGGTGGTTAGTAACGAATCAAGCATTAAAATTTTCGTTTGGTTCATTGTCAACGTCTGTGTAATTCGAAGTATTTTTGACCTTTTGATTTTCATTGATGAGAGCAACAAAAATATCTCATATTTTTCAAAAGTTTCAAGAAATAAACAATCACGTCCTTCAAAGTACCTTTGACTAATATTTACTGGAGGGAGGAGCTCCAAATATGACGGGCGGAATCTGGTATCGTGGGCATATTTAATGAATAATCATTATGTCTCGGGAACAACTGCATATTGTTATGTGAACAGGTGTTTTCCACTAGGAAACTATGAATAGCAGCGTAAGCAACCGACTATAAATGTGCCTACAGATTACTCTAACGTGAAGTGGGCCCATGTCATAATGCGCATGATTCAAAAATCTAACATCGGATTTTGCGCGGAAGCGTTCAATGTGGGAACGTAGGAATACACGTGTCAAGGTCATGTCTGACTAATTTAACGCTTCCGCAAAAAATCCTATATTAGATTTTCGAATAATGCGCATTATGACTTGGGCCCACGTCAGAGTAATTTGTTGGCACCTTTAGTGACCAGCTTTTAGCATCATCACGGCCAATTTCTACCAGAGAATGGACAATTCTTAGAAGCTCAATCACAGTTTCATTTGTCATATCCTACCGAACAATGATTAATTTTTGTCATTTTTTTTACTTTTCCAGGATGTTAGTCATGTTTGATGTAAAAATCGAAAAAAAGTTTATCACTTGTAAAAATGTGTATTTTTTTGGCCCCCTAGGTAATTTTTCATTTTATCTGGCCCTCCCCTCAAAAAGTTTGCCCATGCCTGTACTACATAGTGAGAAGTTACTTCAACAGTGTTAGCAAAGAGAATTATGAGAAAAATGTATAGTTTTCCGCTTCGGAAAACACTGAAAGGGGGGCTGCTGCTTCGGTCAATTGGCGCACCCCAGAGTTGGGGTACTATACGTGGCCACCGGAACTGGTCAGGAGCGTCGACAAGAGAAACGTCGGAAGGAGGCTTCGCTAAATTTTATATACACATTTCACTTCTTTACATGTTATTTATAGAATTTTCAGAACCACACTTAAAAAAACCTTACAGAGGTACACAAAACCTGCATGTCAGCCAGTCAGCATAGTTTCTTTATACTTTTGTTATGATTTCTTTATGATATTATGACCCGATATACAAATTGAATAATAAATGAACAAGACACACAGTAGGTTTTATAAAACTTTGCCAGTCACTAGATTCCCAAATCGAAATCAATAAAACCTTTGCATTTCTGTATTTATTGAAGGAGTAGCAATTGAGAATCATTGAATGGACCTATAAAGGTCATAATTTCTCCTAAATGAGTTCTTCATGCAAGGGATACTTGCAGTTCTCAGTTGCAGATCAACAGTTCTCAATTGACTTGCAGTAAAATGTTTACCGCACATGGTATAGTCGGTAGTGTTTCCATGAGTCATTGTCTTTACGCCCTGAAAATTTTATCCACGGAGCACTGAAAATAAAAATCAATGAATGACCGAGTCACATGTTGAGAGTTTTAATACTTACAATTCCATTTTCCTTAGGCCCGTTTGCACCTGTGCCCCTTGAAAGGAGTACTCAACTAAGCGTCGTTTAAAGATAATGGACGGTTTAAATTGTTTAATTGTTTAAATTGCATGACTGTGGCTTAACAAAATCTTAAGTAAGGGACCCTTAAGTTTGTCTATTTAGTGATATTTCAGTTTTTCATTTGGGTGCAACTCCATCCTAGTCCAATAAAGCCATTTCATTGGGTGGCCGGTTACCCATGATTGTTTACATTCCATTAACCTAATTGTCCTGTCAGTCAGTTTAAAGTAAATTATTATATTATTATTAAAGGATAACAACTTTTTGTTATCAAATCAGTATTATTATTTATAATTATAAGGATTGTCAAATAAAAGATACCTAAGTTTATATACAACACTCTTTGTAAGCTAGGTATCTACGTCTTATGGGAATTTGTTTTATTAACATTGAAGAGGGACGTGAAGAAAATGTTTTCGTTATTATTAATACGGTGAATGATTGCCAAGCAGGTGGTAGTAATCGACAAAGGGCACCCAACTTCTCAACAGAAGAAAAAAGTTTGTTGTTCTATATGATTTGAGATGCAAATTTGAAAATAAAAATACTGATTTTATTACAATGAAGGTAGAAAAAGAGGCTTGGTATTCAGTATTGAATTCACTCAATTCTCAAAATCCATCAGAAATGGGAATTTCTGCAGCCAGTTCAACAAATCATTTTAGGTTAGAACCCCGCCCTCAAATATTTAAGTGGTCATTACAGGAGCACTTAAATTTAATGTTAGCTTTAGCCATTCAAATATAAGTTGAACAGCTGGTGCAACGTAATTTAAGTTGAGGGTTCATTTTAAGGGCCACAACACTAAAGCCCGTTTGCACTAATACCCTTTTAAACGAGTGCAAAGTTAATGGACGCTTAATTTTATTCCCAGTTGCACGACTGTGGCTGAGCAGAATCTTGAGTAAGGGGCCCTTAAGTTTTCATATCTAGTGATATTGCTGTTTTTTATTTTGGTGCAACTTCATCCTAATCCAATAAAGCCATTTCATTGGTTGGACGGTTGCCGATGATCGTTGTCATTTCATTAAACTTACTTTATTATCCTGTCAGTCAGTGTCAAGTAAATTATTATAATATTATCAAAGAGTAACAACTTTTTGTTGTTGAATTTGCATTAATATTGATAATGATAAGGATTGTCAAATAAAAGGTACCTAAGTTTACACAAGTACAACACTTTCTTTGTAATGTCTTTTGTGAATTAGTTTTATTAATGTTGAAGAGGAACTTGAAGAAAATGTCCTTATTGTTAGTAGGAATACGATGATTGCCAAGCAAGTGGTGGTAATTTGCAAAGGGCACTCAACTTCTCAACAGAAGAAAAGAGTTTGTTGATAAATATAGTATGATTTGTGACACAAAATTGAAAATTTAAAGACTGATGGCATTACAATAAAGGCAAAAGAAAAGGCTTGATATTCAATGATGAATTCATTTAATTTTCAAAATACATCAAAAATGGGAAATTCTGAAGCCAGTTCAACAAATTATTCTAGATAATGTATATAGTTTCTTCCAGTCGATATTCACACAATTAAATTATTTTAGGTTAGAATCCCGAACTCAAATATTTAAGTGGTCATTACAGGAGCGCTTGAATTTGAGGTTAGCTTCAGTCATTTAAATGTCACTTAACAGATGATGCAGCGTAATTTAAGTTAAGAGTTCATTTAAAGGGGACACTTAACACTAAGTATGTTTGGTGCAGACGGATCTTAGTAAAGTTGAGAACTTAATTTCGAAAAATCTATTTTATTTGATCCACAGGTCCAGTCTTAGAGTCTTAGTAATACTGTAACGTGGTTTTCCTCGGTGGACTCGAGCGCCAGCTATTCTTTAAGGGAGAATAGCAAACCTACCCTGGCAGCTACTAGCCGGAGACAGGGTTCCCTTGTGTCTAGGGTGTTAGCGACGCACAATGATAGGCAGAATCAACGTTTACAACTTTTATTTGTCGATTCGAAAAAGGGGAACACAACTAGTACTATTACAAAATTCAGTGACTCGAAATCGGTGAGATTTACAGGGCAAAAACTAACGGAATAACAATGGATCCGATCTCAACGGTATACGGGGGTTAACGGAGTTGTTCGCCAGCCAGAACCTGAGACGTACACTTGACGGACAGATATTGGACTTCAGCCGGGTTAGGGGATAAAAGCCAGCACAGAAATACGACGGCTCACCTTCAGGCTCGTTCGGCACTCCCCGGGCGTCCGCACCAGCAGAATGCCTCCCTAACCGTAAAGGTGAACACCGGAACGGGGTAAAAAGACGGGAACTGGGGAAAGGGTGCGTCACCCCAAAGTGTCCTCGGTACCCCCTGGGCGTACGCACCTGCAGGGTACTTTAATGACAGTAGGGGCGGAACTCAGACTCGGGTATGAGAGACGGAAAACTGAAGTTCCAACATTAAAAAAAATATAGCGGCGTGTCGTCTTACCTCTGGTTCTTCGGCCACTTACACTCAAAACTCGAAATCCCTCGAATATTATGGTGAGAAAACAAAACTAAAAAAAATTTATTCTGAACGGCCAAAAAGAAACTGATCCCAAAACTCCAAAAGAAAAATAAAGAAACTTATGTTAGAACTCAACGGCGTAGAGTGAAAATCGGAAGTCCGGCGAAAATCGTAATAACACACTGAAAATAATTCGTAAGTGAAGTGGCCTGCGGGGGAACATCTGATTTTATACCCACAGGGGGGGTGCGGAAATCAGATGTGCCCGGCAGTCGAAATTCGGTAATTTTGCGTCGATGAAAACGTCTTAATTTCGACTTATCTGTGCTAGCAAACCAAAAAACTCGGTTATCTTCCAATTCAGGATGTTTTATACGGTGCGACATCGTTTTTAGGAAATAAAAACGGAATAAAAACGGTACGGTATGTTTACAATTCCGAACGATGTCGAAATCCTGAATTGGAAATTCGAAAAGATTTTTCGGAAATTAATTCGAAACAAAATTATTTAAAAAGGAAAACTAAAATAATTATTCTAAAATGAGGGAATAGGTTGGAAAACCCATTTTCTCATTACAATACATTTCAAACACAGGTGGCGCTGACATCACTTTAGTCGCTTGGTTTTTCATCTTCCTATTCTATAATCTTCAGTATGCTTGGTTGGTTAAGTATGAAATGACGGCAGAAGTCTGAAGTAAACCATCGTTGCCAGACTGCCAAAATAATCCCAGGATTTAATGCTGACATAAGTTGAAATGGGTGATAATTCCGAGTACTCCATCTAACCCTAACCTTTCTCTTTCCGACCCCCTTCCCCCCGCCAGACCGGAATTGCCTGAAATGGAACAAGGACCGCAACAACGTGTACCGGGACGGTCACACCGTCAAACGGGACAGATTCGACAAGACCTCCTTTCCCGATCCGGACCCGGGGAAGAAGTGCCGGAACCCGGACGGCGACCCTGGCGGCCCCTGGTGCTACGTCGAGAACGAACCCGAGAACACCGTCGAGAAGGACTACTGCGACGTGCCGCCCTGCGACGAACCGGTCTGCGTCGTCTTCACCAAGAACGACGCCACCTACACGCACTTTACCGACTTCAACGACACCCTCGACTCGCTCAGCTTCGGGGTGAAGCTGTGGAGCTCCGATAGGTATCCGGAGGCGGAGGCCAGGTTGGTGCTGTCGGTGGTGGCGTTGCCCGTGGGCGCGGAGGAGATGAGGGATCTGGGGACGTCAGTCGAGGTTTTCATCAGTAATAGATACTGCGCGTTGACGGTTAATAATAAGGATGAGGTGGAGAGGGAGGTTACCAGGGGGATTTTGACGTCGATAGGGTATACCTATTTCACCCTCACCTGGCATAGGGGGTTTATAACGTTGATGAGAGACGGGGTGACCAAGCCAATTTTTATAGGTACGTGAAGTTGCGTCAGTTGTAGTGTAGCGGCCGGTTGTCGAATGAACGATCAGTGGCATCGTGAATATACAGGGTTCATTTATTGATTCATTGCTGTATCCCGTTAACGGGAATAAAACTACAAAAAGACTCCAAAAACCAAACTATCGATGAAACTTATAATTTCTTAGGGCTAATTGCGACTGTTTGCCCTCCTGTAACTGAACAGACCCAACCGTGACCTACAGAGCATTCCACACTCCGGACATGGCAGATCTGGCCGCCGCTGTATTCTTCTCGAGTCTCCATTATAACTGTGCACCATAGACTTCCTCTGTGATCTGTCTAACGCTAGTTATTCCCACTTATGATTGGCATTAACTGATTTTAGGGATGGATGGAGTAAATCCTTAAATCGCTTATACCGGCCTCCTGATTTCCGAGATTGTGTCTTGCATCTTCAGAATGTGGCCGCTCCATCTGAGTCGGTCTTTCGTAACCTGAGTCTCAATTGTTGTACAACTCGCGCGTTGCAAGACTTCTGCATTTGAAACTTTGTGGAACCATCTGATGTGCATTATTTGCCTTAGATGACGTTGTTGCGTTTGTTCGAGCTGTTTAATGTGTCGCCTGTAAGGCGTCCAGCTTTCGCTTCCGTAAAGAAGCGTTCAGAGGACCACTGTTTTGTATACAGCTGTCTTGGTCTTCAGATTGAGGCCGTGATTTTGAAACACTCTGTCCTTGAGCTTCCAGAATGCTCGTGATGCCGAATTGATACGGTTTTGTATTTCCATGTCTAGGTTAGCCCTAGTATTTATGAAGCTTCCCAAGTATTTGAACTGCTCGACCTGTTCTAGAGTTTCATCCTCCAGGCTGATATCTGTTTGAAGGCTTTCCGGCTTTTCCGTGCCAAGTCGCAAATAGGCCTCCATCAAATCTGAATCTTATTCCAACACCTCTTGCAAGCATACTAATGTGAGCAATTATCGAGACAGCTATGGCGAAAATATTGAACAGTAAAGGCGCTAATACGCAGCCTTGTTTTATTCCAGAGTTGGTTGAGAAATGCTCGGTTGTAGAGCCATTATGCTGTATTTTAGCGGTGTTGTTGGTATGGAGGCTCTTGCACACTGCTAAGAACTTTTCGGGTACTACAAGGCGTCCCATGATTTTCCATAGCGCTCTCCGATTCACCGAGTCGAAGGCCTTATATATAGGCTGTATAGATCCTTGATTGTTGTTCACGGGTCTTCTCTTGCAGCTGTCGCAGTGTAAAAATTAGGTCCACCGTACCTCGGTTTCGATTTGGTCGAAAGCCGCACTGGGATTCAGGAAATAGCTTTTCTAAGAGTGGAACCAGACGATTAGCCATAATCTTCGAGACAATTTTACCGGCCACACTAAGCAACGATATGCCCCTGTAATTGTTGCAATTTGACCTATCGCCTACCTATCTCGTTTATTTCCACATTTGACATTCGGTCATATTACATACCATTTCTCAACTAGTTCGCGTTAACAATCTGAGTTCGCTCCATGCAACAATTACATGCGCACAAGAATAAAGTGCGTACATTACATTTTGTGTTTTGCCTACAAAAGGGGTGCGATATGAACCAGTCTGGGGATTTTCGGGGGCGTTCTGAGTATTTCTTTGACTGTATTTGAGAGAGATGACTCTCAATGTCGTCGTTATAATCCAGTGGTGTTAGATCTTTGACGACAGCTATGAATGTTTCAGTTGTAGAAGGGTTTAGTAGTTTGGAGATTCGAAGGCGCTCTTAGGAACTTTAGCTTGCGTTGGTATTTTGGGAGCATTGAGATTTTCATTCTCGAGAAGCAGCCTATGATCAGTCCAGCACTCCAGATTTGCTTTGGGTTTAGTGACCAACACCTCTTTCAGATCTTTTCTTCTCACGATTACATATTCAAGAGTATGCCCATGCCCTGGTGGCGCTAGGTCCCCCTTGAATCGGGTCTCGTAATAAAAAAGGTGTTCGTCATCTGCACAGCAGACGTTCTCCGTTCGAATTAATGCTGTCTGTGCAGTGTTTCCCCATTATTCCCGGCCATAGTTCTGAGTCTTGACATCTACCCACTCTGGCGCTGAAGTCTCCAAGGAGGATAATTCGTTCCCGTTTTGGGATTTTACTTAATGTAGCAACAGGTGTTTCGTAGAAAGTGTCCTTTAAGTTGTCAGAGGAGTTCAAAGTGGGTGCTTATTATGCAATGATGTTAACAAACGTGTTATTTTGTTTATACGGTCATTAAACGTTCTGAGGTGCCAACTGGATTTTCTGTTAGTTTGGCGGTCAGGTCGTTTTTAATGGTAAAGCCTACACCATGTTGTCTGATTTGGCCTTCCAGCAAGCCCTTCCATAAAAAAGTATACGCTTGTTCTACCAAGCTACATTCGTCCGAAAAGCATGTCTCGCTTAAGGTAACTATTGCAATGGATGTACGTTGCAGTTCCTCATGGATTAGGGCGGTAAGCCCTAATTTTGAGACGTCAAGGTCTAAGACGTAACTGAAGCAACGCAGAGAGCCATTTCCTGCTCAAGCCAATGTTTAGGCTAGATAATTGTGGAAAACAGAGTTATACCGCTCATGTTCGGTCGCCAGAGCCTCGTTCGTAAGGACAGGATGTACCGCGAGTAGGTGAGGTTGGCATTTGAGAGGAGAGGCTATAAAACGCATCCCTCCCCCTTACACCCCCACACTTTCTAATGAATATTTAAACTTTTTGTAAAATAACAGTATTCATAGTTTCTCGTATAATGTGCCGTTTACGAGTAATTATACAACTCTGTTTGAAGGATCCACTAATGTGTAGTGTCGCAGATTTAGCTAGTTACTGATTACTGATTGCTGTTGTGTTGGACGGATAAACCATTCCATTCCATTCCATTGCTGTATCCCGTTACCGGGAATAAATCTACAAAAAGAAGAAAAAAAATAATAAATTGCGAACAGACTTGTAATTACTTAGGGCTTGTTGCGACTGTGTGCCCCCCTGTGACTAAAGAGACCCAACCGTGACCTGCAGATCCTTCCACACTCAGGGCATGGATAGTCACCAACCAGATCTGGCCGCCGCTGTATCCTTCTCGATTCTCCATTGTAACTGTGTACCAAAGACCTCCACTGTGACCTGTCTAACGCTAGTTGTTCCCAGTTATGATTGGCATTTACTAATCTTAGGGATTGATGTAGTGTATTCTTAAACCGCTTATACTGGCCTCCTGGTTTCCGGGCTCCCTCAGTGAATTCGCCAAACCTGCCACTGCGACCAGTCTATTATAGCACACAGGCAAGCTCGTAGAGCTAGATCTCTCCTCCCAGTCCCATCCTACTCAAGAATGAGATGATGTCGGAGGGGGGTGATTCTTGAGTTCCTCTAGGATCATCCTCGGAGAACCAAATACTTTCATGTCTGACCCTATCTGCCGCCGGGCAATCACAGAGGATATGCCCAATTGTTTCATTCTCCTCTAAGCAGAGTATGCAGAGCGGGTCATTGATGATGCTAAGCTTTTTGAGGTGAGCTCTGAGTCTACAATGTCCTGTGACAGCCGCCATTATAGATCTCAGATTTGTTCTAGAAAATCCTAGCCAACGACTGGTGTACGGGCTGGGAGGCACTGAAATAGCAGTACTCCAGGACCTTTTGCCTTATCCAGCTGTTGTTCCAGTCCCTGATTAAGCAATTGGAAATTCCTATACTAGGTTCCGGGCCAATAAACATCGTTGCCTCTGAAGCCAGAGTGTCCAGGTATCCAAATCAGTTGCAGCCTGTTAAAACTTCGCAATTTGGAGAGTTTAGATCTTCATTCAAATACCTGTGCCGAGTTGCATTTGTCTGCTGCGAGAGATTTAATAGCAGCTTGACTATCCGTTAGGATTTTTATTTACCTACCCGCCCAGCCAAGCAAATGGCTGGCGCATAGATCAATGGCGAAGATTTCTGCCTGAAATGCTGTGGCCAACTTTCCCAGATTGGCACTGATTTCAGTCAGCGGTCTCCGACTGTAGACTCCGGCTCCAGATCCCTGACTGGTTCTGGAGCCATCAGTAAACCAACAAGGTCCTTGTAGATAGAATTCCTTGTGACGGAGCCATTCGTCTCTGCTTGGAATCAGAGAACTGAAGGTTCCATCCGTGCTGGTTCTTGTGATTACCTGATCAGTTCTCATGCCTATCACCTCGTCTGCCTCCAGTTGGACTGAAAGACGATTGGGCACGTAAGTGAGTTTATCAGGCTCATTTACGCTAAGGAGGTGGAGCCTGTGGGTTGCTAGTCTTGACTCTCCCTGGACAAAAATGTGAAGGGAAGGGAGGTCTAATAGCATCTCCATGGACGCAGTTGGAGTAGAGCGGAATGCCCCCGAAATCATGAGGCATGCCGTTCTCTGGAGTTTTGAAAGTTTGTTTTGGATTAGACCACCAGGTGATACAGCCGTAGGTGATCAATAGTCTTATCACCGTGACGTACAGCCAGCAAGGCTGCTTCGGCGCTATCCCCTAAGTCTTTCTACAAATCTTTTGGCAGGCTCATAGGGAGTGCCTGGCTTTGTGAATCACTCTTTCCACATGGGAGTTCCAGTGAAGCATCCTATCCTATCCAGGGTAATGCCTAGATACTCTGAAGGTAATTTTGTTTCCCCAGGAGTGGCACAGCTTATTATGAAAACTCAAAATTGCTATATGTTTTCATTAGGGCCGAATAGGAAAAAATGGTGAAGGAAAAAAGTGTTTTTAGTCCTCAAGTATTGTAATGAATCCCAGTTTTCTGAGAAAATTGAAGTTCATTTTAGTGCATTCCTTTCATTTCACATTTCCGCCTTTGAAAATATTTAATTCTCAAATATTCAGTACATGCATTCCTATAGGCAGAGTAAATGTAAAAAACCGTTTATCTCTGTGTAACCTTGTTTGTCTTGCATGCCGTTGAAGATATCGACGTTCTTCTGACGTTGATATGCGATAAACCGGAGCTGACGACGTTTTTCATTCTTGTCGCATTCTGAAATTTTCAGATTTTTAACGTGTGGGGGGATTTGCCTATAAAAGTAGATTTCCCCCCGCGACGGCCTCTTTTACTTTATAGTCTCTTTTGTCACTTTAGTCTCTTTTACTCTTCAGTCTCTTTTGTCACTTGACTCTCTTTACTCTCTTGTCTCTGCGATTGTGTGCCCGACGGGTCGATCAGCAAAATTTTGTGTTACGAAGATAGTGCTCTTAGAAATTAATTTTTATTTTACGTTTTCCGCGAGTGCCTGAAATAAAGGAGGTAGGTCCCCGTCTATACCGTTCAGTTTCCTTATTAGACCTACACCGGTTGTTTCTTTGACTCTGCTGTACTGTATCGCTTTCCGTTATCTTTTAATTTGCCCTGTTTCGCGAGTTTCGCTGACTTTTCCATTCGTTATCAGTCATGGTGCGTAAGCCCTTGGGGTAGTGAAGAGGAAGTCCCATCAACCCCCCTGTTCGCGTTTCTGCGTCATAAGTGTTAAAATAGAAATCTCTTCTTTTCTATCAGTCATGGTGCGTAAGCCCTTGGGGTAGAGAATAAGAGATACCGCTCGTCGTCAGTGAAATCCCGTAGTTGCGCTCAAAATAGACCTTTTCTTCGCTATCAGTCATGTAGCGTAGCCCTTGGGGTAGCGAATAAAAGTCTCGAATAGATCCGCCCTGGTTGTGTTTCTTTCATTTCTGGAGAAATACAATTAATCACATCCCGATACCGTATAGCAAGTCATTTCACTTCGAAAGGTCATCCTTACTACCCAATTCGTCAGTTCTGGTTGGCGTATTTTATTGAACAACCTTTGATTTTTTTCACTGTACCCGGTATAAACTTTATAAAGTGCTCGTGAATGGATAGAATTTCCAGAATGTATGTTTGCTGATCGATTCGCTCATATTTCATACCTACACATATCTCCGTTGTACATATAATCAGTTTCCGAAGGTGTGAATAAACTAGTACATAATTTGATTTTGACTACTTCGTTATCGCTACCACCTTAGATAACAGCGAACTCTGTCTCCGACTAGCAGCTACTCTGGTAGGTTTGCTATTCTTCCTAGTGAAAAGAATAGCTGGCGAGATAAGTTTCTCCGAGGAAACCACATTACAGTCATTACAGTATCTACTGTTAAATTATCCGTATGAGTCGAAGACTAGTCCTGTTCATTCACGACGCCATTGATCGTTCGGGTTCGTTCGGAAACTGGCCGCTAACCTCAGTCGTATTCGTAGCCGAATACAAGACCAAGGACAACCTGATGGGTTTCAAGATGGACCGTTTCTCGTACTACGCGGCCCAAGGAACCGACGTCCTGTGGACTTTCCCCTTCTGCCTGGACGATTTCGAGTGCGACGTGCACACGACCACCGGCCATCTGTTCCAGCAGTATTGGCCGCTGAGGGCGACCTCTATCGGTCGGGAGTTGTCGACGCGGGTGAGGGCGGTGCGCTCGGCCAAGATCTCGCTGTCTCCGACCCCCACGAACCTGTATCCGAACGTTGTGTTTAATTTTAAGGCGGACGACGGGTATACAAGGGTCGTACTGGAGGAATACAAGAACGCGCCCGCGCTCACGCTGAAGGAGGTGGTGTTGACGGACGCGCTGGACTATTGGAAGTGGCAGGAGTACTCGTTGTCGTTTTTCGGGGATACTTTTCAGGTATGCAGGGAAGTGTGGGAACAATCTAGGTGCCGGTATAGTCATTTCTCACAAAGATTTATTATAGAGTTAGGAAGATGGAAAACGAAGCGACTGAAATGATGTGAGCGCCATCTCGTGTTTCTAATGTGTTACTAAGGCCCGTTTACACCAATTCCCCTTAAAACGAGTACTCAACTAAGCGTCGTTCAAAGTTAATGGACGCTTAATTTTATTCCCAGTTGCACGTCTGCGGCTTAACAGAATCTTAAGTAAGGGGCCCTTAAGTTTTTATATCTAGTAATATTTCAGTTTTTTATTTTGGTCCAACTTCATCCTAGTCCAATAAAGCCATTTCATTGGTTGACCGGTTGCCGATGATCGTTGTCATTTCATTAACCTAACTTTATTGTCCTGTCAGTTAGTTTCAAGTAAATTTTTATATTATTATCATAGAGTAACAACATTTTGTTGTTCAAATAGCATTAATATTGATAATGATAAGGATTGTCAAATAAAAGGTACCTAAGTTTATATAAGAATAGCACTTTCTTTGTAAGGTCTTGTGCGAATTTGTTTTACTAATGTTGAAGAGGAACGTGAAGGAAATGTCCTTATTGTCCTTGTTAGTATGAATACGGTGAATGATTGGCAAGCAAGTGGTGGTTATTAACGAAGGGCACTCAACTTCTCAACAGAAGAAAAGAGTTTGTTACTAACTATAGTATGATTTGTGACACCAAATTGAAAATTGAAAAAGACTGATGGCATTACAATAAAGGCAAAAGAAAAGACTTGGTATTCAGTAATGAATTTATTCAGTTTTCAAAATCCATCGAAAATAGGTAGTTCTGCCGCAAGTTCAACGAATTATTTTAGGTTAGAATCCCGCCCTTAAATACCTAAGTGGTCATTACAGGAGCGCTTGAATTTAAGGCTAGCTTTAGCCATTTAAATGTTACTTAACAGTTGGTGCAACGTAATTCAAGTTAAGGGTTCATTTTAAGGGACACTTAACACTGAGTGTGTTTGGTGCGAACGGGTCTCAGACTGGTTAAAACATTAAATTGATGGTTATTTTCAGAAACATACGATATTTTGTGATATTTCAGAAGGTCATTTTGATCAAAGGTGGTTATTGTTGATGAACTATTCTCCTTCCTTCCAGAAATTTCAGATGTAGACCAATCTCGGTTTAAGGAACTGAATAAAACAATTTGGTTTCTTTTTCGACGTTTCGGCGTTATATTTCGCCTTCCTCAGGCTACAAAGAAATTAATAACGATAAATTAATTAAATGTGAACATACGCAGTGACATAATATAAATAAATCTAAAACTTTAGTAAAACAATACACAAAGAGACTTAACAGATCAACAAATCACATTACAACATAATTCTTTGTTTGGAGACTGACTAGACTGTATATTATTTGTCATAAAATATCAACCCCCAGTATCTCACCTTTAAAATCTTATATTCCTCAAAAGAAGAACTTGTCAGTGACAAAGTCATTAAATAAAACTCGAAATGATGAACAAAAAATGCTTGGAGGGCTCAACTTTTGAGTACAAGAAAGTTTATTAACTACTCAAAATTTGAGCCCCCCAAGCATTTTTTGTTCATCATTTCCACTGATCAGCGAAATCTTATTCAATGTCTCTGTTTTTTCTGGTCGTCGCAGAAACCTCTTTTTTCTACCTAGAGCACGTACATCTTTGTTTTACCAATCGGTTTTTTTGAGGTTGATGCGATTTTATAACTGGCACCTTCAGAGCGTTGATATATTCAGTACATCATTGTCCGTTTTTAGGAGGAAATTGTATGAATATTTATGTAGGAATTATTGAGTGTAATTTTGCTTTTTTTTTCCTTTTGTCGAGATTTTGTAAATATGTAGTTGTTAGGATTAAGTTCAATGTGGATTGTTAGAATTAAGTTCACATAATTTTTTCTAATGTACCTATTATTTGGTGAATCCCTGTAATTGGGTTCTCCTGTTGGGATTCCTGATTGATGAAATAAATAAATAAATAAATAAATAAATAAAATTTCGAGTTTTATTTAATGACTTTGTCACTGACAAGTTCCTCTTTTAAGGAATATAGGATTTTAAAGGTGAGATACTGGGGGTTGATATTTTATGACAAATAATATACAGTCTAGTCAGTCTCCAAACAAAGAATTGTGTTGTAGTGTGATTTGTTGATCTGTTAAGTCTCTTTGTGTATTGTTTTACTAAAGTCGCTCTAGAATCCAAATTGTTTTATTCAGTTCCTTAAACCGTGATTGGTCTCCATTTGAAAGGTGGTTATTGTTTGATTCTCGTTTCCTGTACTGCTTTTTGTTTATCTACCTCCTTCTAGTTTCTGAGTATTAATTTTTTTTTCAAATATTTTCTTGGGAGAATCTCGAAATATCATTCGACAATTATTGAATGGTGAAGAACTGTGGATCAAATAAAATGGATTTTACGAAATTAATGGTGGTATTCTGCTTTTCATCCATAAGTTACGAATATGTGAGTGGCCGATTTACAGATTCGTAAATAATGCAGTTCTGGAAATGTTCCTGTAACTATCTGATTTACGGTGTTACTTTTGAACTACTTATCAAAAAACATAACCAACAATCGTAAGTTTGATATATGTTCAATTTGTGTTCGTTTGGAGGATTCTAAGGATTATACAGGCTGTCCCACCGAGAGTGCCCATTTGAAGTTTATGGAGAAATACTAATTCGATCTCTTCCAAATGTTGTATGAAGATATAGGTCAGTTAGAATTTCATTTCTGAAATATTTTCAATTACCAATGACTTCCCGTTGTACCGGAAATGACACCAAATTTCTTATTCCATGTGGAACACCTTCTATATTATGAAAATTCTCGGATGTGTCTTTAAATTCCACATTCATTTTATGCACATTTCCCTATAACCATCGTCAGCCATTTTCGAGTTATTCAGTGTTTTTTGAAAAAATCACAAATGTAGGCTTGTAGAAGACTGAGGATTTCATAAAAGCGCAACACACAATCTCAGATCTGTTTTTCGAGCTTTGATACCCTTAAGATATTATACGTCGTTATGTAGAGAACATTACTTTTCGATATACAAGAAGCTCAAATGAGAGTCTCAAAGTTGGAAAACAAAACAAGGCCAAAAAATCGATTCTTCGAATGGAAACATTTTTTTTTGTGGTTCTGAAAATTCTATAAATAATATGTAAAAAACTATGATGGTATATTGAATATTGGTTCATATTAATTTCTGATATAAATTGTACAAATTCAACTAAGTTCATAAATTTAAAACAATGTATGGCAAGGAAAAAACACCATTGACGTTTAATATTTCACCATATACTTGTGTGTTCCATTTTCAAAGCTCTATTCTTTGTCCATAATCTTCAATTTCTGTGATGATATCTTTCTATATATTTCGAATGAATAATGTAGCAAATCCAACAGCATATTTCATTGATGTCAATTGATTTCAAACAATGCTCAGATGAAAAATAATATTCTGATCACAAAACAGAATCATACTGTTGTGCTGTAGCTCGGGATGTCTCTTTTTTGGTCTCAACAAAGTCGATATTGAAATTCAATACAAGGAATAGAATTCAAATTTGGCGCCCCTCGATTATAAAACAGAAAACTGTTATCAAACATTTTCCTGTATCGTCAGTAGGTTTTCAGCGCCATCTCATTGTCAAATGTATGAAACACAGACCAAATGTAGTCGGTTTTTAGTACTAGAGATATGAGGGCGTTTCCTATCATCGCATTTCCTATCTGTTGAGGAAAAGGTTTACCTTCACTATTGTGATAGCGTGACACGTGTCGTGATTTAAATACTCATTTTGTGAAAATCCTAGAATCTGTTTTAAGTTTAATTATAGATTATCATCAAGTATGGGCCACATCAATCCTAGATTACAAAACTAGAGCTTTGAAAATAGGAAACAAAAATGTATGGTGAAATATTATACGTCAATGGTGTTATTTTTGCAATATATTGTTTTGAATTGATGAACTTATTTGAATTTTTATCAGAAATTAATATGAACCAATATTCAATATACTATCATAGTATATACATTTCAGTTCATTGCATATTATTTACAGAATTTTCAGAACCACCATTAGAAAAAAACTTACAGA
This sequence comes from Coccinella septempunctata, assembly GCF_907165205.1. NCBI lineage: Eukaryota > Metazoa > Arthropoda > Insecta > Coleoptera > Coccinellidae > Coccinella > Coccinella septempunctata. Next base: position 1,053,863 of record NC_058190.1, on the reverse strand, counting down.
GGCAGAGGCTTTTTTATGAGCCCTTTATGTATTAAGTATGGTTTCTTTATGATATAAAATATAAATTTATCAATGAGTGAAAAACAGAATAACAGCAGGTTTCACAAAACTTTGATTGCCTGATCAACGATTCGACTGTCACCCGATTCCCAAAACGAAATCTTTGCATTTCTAAATATCTTAATATAGTATCAATTGAGAATCATTGACTAGGCCTATAAAGGTCATTATTTTCCCTAAAAGGGGCCCTCCTTGCATGGCGATGCTTCCTGCATACAACAATTTACGTGGACAAACAGCCCTGAATGGAGGAGTTCCCTACATGTTGGCCAACCTAGAAAAAGGTCTACCAACGGGGAATGATTGCTTCCTAACGAAACCTACTTCATTCTTTCCGCAATGATCAAATATATTTATGAAATTCTACCGAGCTTTCTAGATTTTACTGTTAAAGAGAAAAAAGATTTTCATAACCTCGATTGCTGATTGGTTGAAATTTATGTTGGTATTACTACTTCTTGTGACAATTGACATGTTTCGTTGGCAAATGTCAAGAAGGAAAAAGTAATCTGTTAGGTTATGGGCAAAGTTTTGGTTATGTGCACAATTTTTGCTTGAACGCATTCTTGTTTCCTTGTATTTTGTAAGCCATACAGCACATTGCCAATATTAATATTATATATATCAGTAAAAATGACATTTGCCAATTGTCACAAGAAGTAGCAACACCAACATAAATTTCAACCAATCAGCAATCGTGGTTATGAAAATCTTTTTTTCTCTTTAACAGTAAACTCTAGAAAGCTCGGTAGAATTTCATAAATATATTTGATCATTGCGGAAAGAATGAAGTAGGTTTCGTTAGAAAGAAATCATTCCCCGTTGGTAGATCTTTTAGACCTTTTTCTAGGTTGGTCAACTTGTAGGGAACTCCTCCATTGACTTGCAGGAGAATGTTCACTGTACAGGGTGGGAAAAATCCGTTGTCTACTGAGGGGGATCTCGAGAACTATAAGAGCCGAAGATAACGGCTGAGTTTTGTTTTCTGCCCGCAATGTGTCGCTAGCGACTTGGACAATAAACACTTGGTAAACCCGAGTAAGGCAACCCAACATTCACAATCGGATCATAACATCACTATTTAGTTTTTCCCTAAAAAATGCAAAAAAAAAATTAATGAACAATTTGGAAGCTATTGGTACGAGAATAAAAATGGCCTTCTGAAATCTTACAAAAGTCCATATGTTTCTGCAAATAGCCCTCAAATTAACATTTCACCTCGTCTTAGTGACACATTTGAAACACGAGATGGCGCCCAAATCACTTTAGTCGCTTCGCTTTCCATCTTTCTTCTGTATAATCTTCGCATGGAAGGCATTGAACTAAAGAAAGAAATGGAAGGGACTCTTGGGTCAGCAAAAGTGAGGCCGACTGAAATAGACAATTAGATGTATATCTTTCTCTCTCTGTACTTGCGCAAGGAGAGATAACCTATTAAAGTTTGAATTTAAATTTTTGACGTTTCGTTTTTCTGATTTGAATCGTATTTTTTATCAAATCAGGACGTTTTCTGAGTTGATTATGCGATCATAGGTAACCTATATGCGATGTGAATTATATTTTTCATAGTAGTGTAGAAGGAATTCAATAATTTTTTTGCCAAATACCTGCAACAATGAGATGGGAATATCTGAAATTTTGGACCCGTTTCTCGAACTGTGATGATTGGAATCATATTTTTCATCAATTCAAGACGTTTTCTGAGTTAATTTTGCGATGTTGATTATATTTTTCAGAGCAGTGCAGACGGAATTTAATAAGTCTTTTTTTGTATAAAAAGAACAGAAATTAGTTCATTTCAACTAGATTAGTATATTATGAAAGAATGTAATCATGTGAAATTCATCAAGGTTCTAATCTACATGTTGAACATACATATTTTCCTTCTACTATACTGAATTTTAAGTTAATTAAGGAGCGTTGTCCAAAAAAAAAAACAAGTGTCAATTATTTCTATATTTTTATTACATACAATATATATAATAGATTACATATATCTTCAGTAATAGTCTACAATGAAAAAGAAAATTATTGATTTCGAATAATTTAAATTCACTTGAAAACTTACATGTGCTCTGCTTCTCATCAGATTAGATTAGATGGATCTTCGTTTGCAATTAATATTACAAATGGCGTCGACAGTAATAAACAAACATAAAATATCACAGTGGTAACAACATGCATACAAACACAATAAAATTAAAAACAATCCTCATCACATATTTTTTCTCGATAAGAACTCTTCTATAGAATATATAGTTTCATTTAAAAGCAACCTTTTCACTTATCTCTTGAAGTTCATCAAGGACTTGTCATGAAACTCAGTAGGAAGTTTATTATATAGTTTGGGGCCCCAGAAGTCAATGTCTTGGTGTATGTGCTTCAGATGGTGCACTGGAATCTGCAAGGAGTCTTTATTTCTTGTTTCATATGCATGATTTATAGAATTGGTCGGAAAGTTCTTCCACTTCTGATGCACATAACACAGTGAGTTGTATATGAAGAGTGATGGAACTGTAAGTATTCCATGATTCTTGAATGTCTTGGGATATTATCGAATACACTTGGTACAGCATCATGTTTCAATATTTTTCTTGTATAACTTGGATTATGAAGGTAATCTTCACATATTCTACTATACTTTGAGGGATACCAATTTTTCCTTCCTACAGCAGTAATCCAAAGTTCCAAAATATCTGGGCGTTTAAAAGGAAACCTAAAATAAAGTAATATTAAATAAAAAGGGATCTTATAATGAAAATATTTAAAATAGACCTACCTGTGGAAACTCTTTGGCTCATTTTTGTTCGGCTCATTGGAGCATCCTTTAGCAACTTGTTACAACCATCCTTGTAACAAGATTCTGAAATTTACCAATTTTGCGTGACTGCAAACAGTACTGAAGTTGATGGGAACAACAATGATTTGAGAAACACAAAAACCTATAAAATACTTTCTCTAAAACTTTATACCACAAATTCACAAACAACTTCAATTCTGAAGATTACTTACTCAGAGGACAGTTAAAGTCGGAAGAGGTCTTTTCAGACAGTTTCAACCCTTTTAATTCCCTCGGGTGGCCAGGTAAAGGTAATCTGTCCCTTCACTAGATCCATATTTCTCGGAAACCGAAAATCCAGATACTTAGAGGTTTTCGAGTGGGATTCCCCGATTTATTTGAGTTTTTTCAAGTTTCAAGCGAATATTAATCGTGAGTTTTAGCATTCTGAACACTTTTAGATCTCGTTTCCAATTGAACACAACAGAAATCATCCCGAAAACTAATTTAAACTGAGTAATCAACAAAACCGTCAGCTGATTGATGTAAACAAAACATCTAAAAGAGAGAGACGGGATATCCACCAATAGTCTATCTCGATCCCACACTTTCTGCCGATTTGCGGGTCCTTTCCATTTCTTTCTTTAGTTCAAGGATCGAAGATTGTCCTTCTTCCTTCCACCCTCGACGCTTTCAGGTGCACTGGACCAAGAACGGCGCCGCCCATCTGATCCTGGAAGCGAAACACCCCACCTTCAGGAAGATGAGGTGGTACTCGGTGTGCTCCGACAATTCCGTGGCGCACTGGACGTTCTTCTGCGCGCCCCCGGAGACTGCGCAACCCCCGCCCGCGTTTCTGCCCGAGTGCTCGATGAACCCGCAAGAGCTGAACTACGCGGGTAGGCAAGACGTGACGCACGACGGTTTCCCGTGTCTGCCGTGGTCGGCCAAGGGGCTGGTGCCGGATCTGGAGAGGAAGTTCTTCGAGGGAGACGCCTACCTGAGGGAACTGTCCTATTGCAGGGATCCCGGCAAATATCAGAAGGGTATTGTGGATATTTATCGCGAAGATTATGGAGGATGAAGATAGGAATGGTTTTCATATCTCAGCCGAGTACATTTTGGTTTGTGTTTGCCACATTTGACAATGAGATGGCGCTGAAAAAGTACTGTCAATACAGTGGCGACAATTGAGAAATTTTGCAATAACATGGGGGCTAGGAGCACAGATTACAATGCTGTTATCTGTGGCTTAGCTCCATAGTTCAAATCTTCGGATATTCTTTCGATTCCACAGGCCAGCACACATTTTGGTGCCTGCGATTTTTTTACTGTTCCTGAGTAATTTTTGGATGCAGAATGTAAAAAAGTTCTCAGATTTTGTCTATCAGATCTAGTTTTTGAGATTTTTAAAAAAAATTGTGTATATATATAATTTACGTTATATAACTGTTATAATATATAATATTACTATTGACAGTTAAAAAAAACAAAGACACATGGATTTGAGTATTTATTGCAAAAACTTAATTTACATAATTACATTGGTCACTAATCACATAAAAAATTTTTTTATACGATTTTCTAGAATGGAGTTTACTAGGGCAGTCTCGCTGAAGGCTCCAGCAGTAGTCCGCCATCATGTGGCTATCCCATCGTCCTTGATAACGATCTTCCATAGTTTTAATATCCTGATGGAATCTTTCCCCCTGTTCTTCACTACAATCACCTAAGTTTTCTGGAAAACGATCTAGGTGGCTGTAGAGGTAGTGAACTTTTATACTCATGTTACAGCCGAGAATATTAAAATTTGAAAGCATAGTTTCCACTAATTCTACGTAATTCTCTGCTTTATGATTGCCAAGAAAATTTTGTACTACTTGAACAAATGAACTCCAAGCGTTAGATTCAGTCTCGTTCATTGATGTGGTGAATTGTGGATCTTTAACAAGTTGCCTTATTTGAGGACCATCAAATATACCAGCTTTTAGTTTTTCCGTGTTAATGCCAGGAAATTTACGTGACAAATACCAAAAACAATTTCCATCTCGATTTAAAGCCTTCACAAATTGCTTCATTAGGCCTAGCTTGATATGCAAGGGCGGAAGTAAGATTTTTTCTCTTGAAACCAAAGGTTCGTTGATCACGTTTTGTATTCCTTGAATCATGACATCTCTTGAAGGCCAATTTTTGTTAACCCAGTGCTCATTTTTAGCTCTGCTGTCCCAAAGGCACAAAAAACAAGGATATTTTGTATAACCACTCTGCTGTCCAATGAGGAAGTTAATCATTTTTAAATCAACACAAATTGACCACTGATGTTCTTCGTATTTAATTTTTCTCAAAACTAATGCTATTGTTTCATATTCTTTCTTCATGGTAGTAGAATGGCCAATAGGAATTGAGCCATATTTGTTACCGTTATGTAAAAGAACACATTTTAAACTACGTTTTGAACTGTCAATATACCATTCAACCTGTAACGTGTATCTCAGAAACTAGAGCTGATAGAAAAAATCTGGTGGCATTTTTGGAATCAGCACATTAAAAACATCTAAAATCAGATGTTAGATTTCCGGCACCAAATTTTTTTTCATTTTGTTGGCCTGTTATTTGATTTTTGGCAAATTTTATAGTGAAGGAGAGACTTTTAGAGAATCCGAAATCGAGCTATTCCCATTTAAAATTGGAAGCTCCAAGGAATATTAATGAAATACAAGACTTTCAATAGAAAAGTAATATATTCTAAGACTTGTACACGGAGTACACAGTACTCCTCCGAAAAGTGCCGCAGGCTCCATGGAAATATTCAATATATATATATGTTCCGTTAATGCGTGCTAGTCGAGAATCAGCGAAGGAATTCCCAGACAGGCTGAAGCATAAATACACAAACTGTAGGCAGGTCCCTCATCGGTACAGTGGAGTGTAACACATCTAACCAAGATTGAACCACGCCTCGCTAACTCCGTAAAAACTTACACCCATCCATGACTCCCAAACAATATCACATGACCTGCAGTCAGCGAAAGAACAACTATTCGCCGAGAGGGTACAGGACTTGATATCCTGACCGAATGCGGTCTGCGTGCGAACCCTTATACCCTCCCGCAGTCTCTAGGAGAATGGCTCTCAAATTAATATTTTAACCAGTCTTAGTAACACATTTGAAACACGAGGTGGCGCTGACACCACTTCAGTTGCACCGTTTCCTACCTTCCTAACTCTATAATCTTCGTTTTATTGATGGAAGAATGTACAGGTTGTCCCAATTTCGATGTTCGTTGAAAGCACCTCGAAGATCATAAGAGTTGAAAATTCAAGGATTCTCTCATTCTTTTTTATCACTAACTAGCACTCGGTTGGCCATGGAAATTTGACACATTCCATTCTGTATAGTACGAGATTGTGGGGTTATGACATTTGTCAAAACATTTTTGGGTTTTAAATCAGCGCTATGTTGTCCGTTCTACGTAATAGTCTCAGTAATTACCTATTTTATCACAATATCGAATCAATTCGGAAAATATGAAGTCGAAAATATGTGACGAACATAATTGACGTTCATACAAACTGATTGAAGGAATACCAAATCTAGTTATTTCAATAGAAAACACACTCATTAATATGACGCTATACGCAAACCCAGTAATTACGTATTTTATCACAATGTCCAATAACTTCGGAAAATATACAGTCAAAAATATGTGACTAACATAATTGACGTTTATACAAACTGATTGAAGGCATACTATATAAGATTTTTTGCATGAAAAATTGAAGAGATCAGTATTCAAATATATTTATTTTTGCTATGGAAGAAAATTGAATTAGTGACATATAATATGCAGTAGCATGAGGGGAGTTAATGTTGGTTAAGATGAAATGCATATGATGAAGTGGTTGGGAATGGGTATCTTTCAAAGGAATTAACAGATAATTACAAGAATGTTGAATTCTTCAACAAAAATCATCATGCATAAACAGAAGTCAAAAGAATTAAAAGTAGTTTCAAGGCAAGAGGAACTTTTAACAAAAATTTCACATGAATTAACAATTAATAGGACAACTGGCTCGTATTTATGGCTGTTCGTTTTTAATACTTTGATATAATGATTATAATTATATATTTATTGATGCCTTAAGACATTTACTATGTATAGGAAAAGTCAAATGAAATATAGAAAAATTAATTTTCTGAAACTTATTCTATACTTCATTCACTTTTATTTTAGCAGTCGGTTGGCCATGGAAATTTGACACATTTCACTCTGTATAGTACGAAAATGTGGGGTTATGAAGCTTGTCAAAACATTTTTGGGTTTCAAATCAACGCTATGTTGCCCGTTCCACGTAAAAGTTTCTGTTATTACGTATTTTTTCACAATGTCGAATCTCTTCGGAAAATATGTGACGAACATAATTGAAGTTTATACAAACTGATTGAAGTTATACCAAATCCAGTTATTTGCATGGAAAATACAAGAGATCAGTATAATATCAAAATATGCACTAGCTTGAGGAGAGTTGTTCTTCGTTATCTTCTTTGGTTTACATCATTTGTAGATTTCAAAAATATTAACTCGAAGATGAAATGCATATGATGCAGTGGTTGGGAATGGGTATCTTCCGAAGGAATTAACAGATAATTACAAGAATGTTAAATTCTTCAACAAAAATCATCATGCATAAACAGAAGTCAAAAGAATTAAAAGTAGTTTCAAGGCAAGAGGAACTTTTAACAAAAATTTCACATGAATAAACAAGTAACAGGGTAACTCCTATTTGTAGCTATTCATCTTAATACATTGATGTAATAATTTACATTGTATAGGACAAGTCAAATGAAAAATAGTTAATCCATTTTAGGGAACTTATTCTCCGATGACATTTATCTAAAATTCTGTAGTAAACTTTTCGCATTAATTCACTCAAACATAAAATTCTCAAATGCCACCACTTTTTTGGGTCTCCCAATAGAAGGAAATTCTTTGTCATCCTCTTCATTCACAATCTTTCCGATTGTGGAAATATTCAGCTGAAATGTAAGTCGTTTAGATTCAGATGAAATATTATATAAATTCTCTTACATTGAATATGTTCGCTACCGTCTGACGTATTGTAGATTTTAGAATATCAGGGTATAAATATTTGAATGAGCGGACCTGAATTCTAAATAGTACTTCCTGTAACCCTGTCTCTTTTTTCAATCACGTTCGGCATTTTCGTGATAAAAATTGATATAAGTTGTGGCAACGGCGTTAACATTAACGACATTTCATGAGTGCCAACTTAACTTCGTTCTAGTTTCAAAAACTTGAGAAAATTATTTCATGGCCAACCGACTGCTGAAATAAATTTGAATGAAGTATACGATGACATTCATTGAAAATCCTGCAGTAACTTTTCGCATTCGTTCACCCTGAAATAAAATTGTCAAATTGTGGCCCTTTTTTGGGTCTCCCAGTAGAAGGAAATTCTTTGTCATCCTTTTCATTCACAATCTTTCTTATTGTTCGCTATCGTCTAATATATTGTAGATATAGGAATATCAGGGTTACCTACTATTTGAATGAGAGGACCTGAATTCTAAATAGCACTTTCAGGAGCCTTGTCTCTTTTTCAATCACCTTCGGCATTTTCGTAATTAAAATTGATATCAGTTGTGGCAACGGCGTTTGACATTAACGACATTTCATGAGTGCCAACCTCACTCCGTTCTAGTTACAAAAACTTGAGAAAATTATTTCATGGCCAACCGAGTGCTAAAATAAAAGTGAATAGAGTATAATTCCATAATTCTGCGTTAAAAAAAAGTTCATGTTTCAGATCTCTAACTTCGCAGATAAAAAAGTTGGTGTACTTTTCGCCATTCTTAATTTAGTGCCATCTATTTCGCTCTAGCTCTTCTAATTTTCGAGTTCCTCTCAGTGAACATCGAATTTGGGACACCTCGTAGGTACATTACTTTTTTTTTATCGGCGCAGGCACTTATTGCTACGTCATCTCGATGTTGCCGGAAAAGACGGTCCTGAAGAAATATTGCCGGCTGAGAAAGTGCAAGTCTCAAGAATGCAGGATGGCCGGTACCGGTAACGATTACACGGGCACCCTGAACACCGCCAGAAGTCGCAGGTACTGCGAGCCCTGGTACTCCCTCAGCTACGTGCACATGCACGATCAGCGCTATCTGAACGATTCCCTATTCGCCGATCTCAAGATAGAGGACGCTAACAATTACTGCAGGAATCCCTCGAGGAATCCAATAGGTGTGTTGAATTCAAGTTTTTTCAACGATTACTCTTCTTATTTTTTTTTAATGGAGAATATTTCGAAAGAATGGAAAATTTTCGATCTTGGTTCAATACATTGCAACTAAACCCAGCCAAGTCTCAGTTCATCATCTAATCATAATATCACACTGAACTCTCCCAAACTTATCATGGAGAACACATTCATAGACTGTAAAGATAGTATTAAATACCTTGGTGTAGAAATAGATCAAAGAACTACCTTCAAAAAGCAAGCGAACACCATGAAGAGAAAATGTATCACCAGTAGTAGGCCCTACAGGAAATTAACATGGCAAAATTCAGGAATTAACAGAATAACGGTAGCACACATACACAAGTCCATATGTCGTACACTTTAGAAGTAATGCCAGCCAATATAACTATCGGCGAATAAAACCACCAGCAAGATCCTCCGAACAGCCGACATCACCTCCTTGAGAGCCATTACAAAAATGAGACACCCAAGAAACACACTTCATAATCCTCTCAACACTTTACTCTACGAAATAACTCTGAGGCCCGTTTGCACCAATCCCCCTTAAAATGAGTACTTAACTAAGCTTCGTTTAAAGTTAATGGACGCTTAATTGTATTGCCAGTTGCACGACTTCTGCTTAATAGAATCTTAACTAAGGGGCCCTTAAGTTTTTATATCTAGTGATATTTCTGTTTTTTATTTTGGTGCAACTTCATCCTAATCCAATAAAGCCATTTCATTGGTTGGCCGGTTACCGATGATCGTTGTCATTTCATTAACCTAACTTCATTGTCCTGTCAGTCGGTGTTAAGTAAACTATTATCAAAGAGTGACAACTTTTTGTTGCTGAATTAGCATTATTATTGATAATGAAATGGATTGTCGAATAAAAGGTACTTGACGTTATTAGAAAAACCACAGCAGTTCTGCAGCCAGTTTATGAGTTCAACAAATTATTTTAGGTTAGAATCCCGCCCTTAAATACCTAAGTGGTCGTTACAGGAGCGCTTAAATTTGAGGCTAGCTTTAGCCATTTAAATGTCACTTAACAGTTGGTGCAACGTAATTTAAGTTAAGTTTTCATTTTAAGGGACACTTAACACTGAGTAGGTTTGGTGCAAACGGGTCTCAGAAGTTTGTACAGCAAATCCATAATAAAGAGATTTTGAGAGAGTTTTGTGAAAACAGAGACCAGAATAGAAGGCCAAAGAGAAAATTTCCAGTGAATACCATATGGGAATGGGAAAAGATACAGAAACTGTGCTATACGTGGATGTATTGAAAAATTCTTAGCCTACTATAGAACCTAACATAATTTTAATTTCAAAATATTTCATTACTCAACATATTCTCCTCTTAATTGGATACATTTATTACAACAAAGGTGCAACGTCTCAAGACCTTTCAAAAAAATGTTTCTTCTTGCTCTGCAAACCAGACCTCCACAGCTTTTATTACCTACTCGTTGGAAGAAAATTTACGACTTTTTATACTTTTTTCAGTTGAGGAAAGAGATGATAGTCGGGTTGAGCCAAATCTGTTGAATAAGGGGGGTGTTCTAGCAATTCAAACCCTAAATCACGAATTTTTTTCATGGCAACATGAGATTTGTGTGCAGGGACGTTGTCCTGCAAAAGCAAAACCCCTTTGGATAGCTTTCCGCGTCTTTTCTCTGTATTTTTTCCCGTAGAGTGGTCAGTTATGTCGAATAGTAATCTCCGGTTATTGTTCTACCCTCATCTAAAAAATCAATCATGATTACTCCATGGCAATCCCAAAAAACTGAAGCAAGAACTTTTCCAGCAGATTTTTTGACACGAAACTTCTCAGGTCTTGGAGAACCAGAGTGTCGCCATTCCATCGATTGTTGCTTTGTTTCTGGATCGTAGAAATGTACCCAAGTCTCATCCATAGTAACAATAAGTTTTAAGAAGTCTACATAGTTTTCAAATCGAGCTCAGATCGAACGCGATGCTTCTACCCTTGCACGCTTTTGGTCAACATTCAAACATTTGGGGATCCATTTTGCAGCAATTTTTCTCATGTCCAAATTGACGTGAACTATATGATTAACGCGTTCGTATGAAATACTCAGTGCTTCAGATATCCGTTTTAGCCCAATTCGACGGTCTGATAAAATCATGTCATGAACTGCATCGATATTTTCGGGGACTTACACAGAAACTGGCCTTCCCGATCGGTCATCATCTTCAATGTAAAATTTACCTCTTTTGAAGCTTGCAGTCCAATTTTTCACGGTCGCATACGAAGGACATTGATCACCAAGGGTATCAAGCATATTTCGTAAATATGCTTACCTCTTAACCCTTTTAAATACAGGTACTTGATGATGGCTCGATACTCCAATTTTTCGATTTTCACAATTTCGGTGGACATCTTATTTCTTTTAATTTATTGCGTAACTCTGGTTTACATTTTTGACCTCAAACTTCACACTGATACATCTAATGAGTTATTGTCCGTTGCTATGGTACCGCAATATTTTTTCATGCATGGAACTGGTGTAGGCTAACTAGATATCAATACATACTCGTATGTTCAAGCCAAAGACTAAACCTGTACGTATGATATTTGTACTGACGATGAAGTTGCTAGTTTACTTGAAAGTCTCCTTGCATAAACGTCTTCCAGCCTTAATTGACATTTCTACTCGCTTCTATTTCAAGTTCGGCTATCTCCGCGTATCTATAACTTCAATATTTATTTAATTCACCTGTGGAAAATCCCCAGGAAGCTGGTGTTACACGATCGACCCCAACGTACCTCAGGAAAGTTGCTCGGTTAAGGATTGCGATAAGCCGGAAGAATGCATCGTCATACTGACCGGGAAGAACGAAGGTGGTACATAGTTTTCGTACACTCGCGACTTACGCTAATGGCGCAATTTTAGGCCGTAGGGTATACATATTGCCGCAGTGGAAAGAGAAGGGGGCTCACGGAGGCCTGCAATTCGCCCTGAAGCGTTGGAACCCCGAGAGGGTCGAAGGCGTCGGTTTGGAGATAACGCCGAGAGATGGCGCGGGAAGCATCAGGTTTGTACACTCACTGTATTGAGTGGCATAGCAAACATTTTTTAGAAAGTATTCTATCTAGAATGTACAGAGAGAATAGGGTGAGACTTTCATATGAACTTTTCTTTTTCGAACCTCCCCTAATGACATACAGATCCTTAACTCCCAAACTCGGTCTTCGATTTTTTTTTTAATCAAAAAAGTCACAAAAATAAAATTAAGCAAACATTTTATGCGTCCGAGAAGACATCCGATGAATTTGTGGTGGTGTTCCTCTATGAGGGTAGAAAAACCAACTCCCAAACCTGGTTTCGTAAGAAACTTGTTTCCATATTCATATCTCACAATAAAAAAATAAATTCTGAATAGCTTGATCCATTCTTAACGAATAAGGTCTCTTGTAACTTCTGAGACTGGAATTCCCGATGTCATTTTGTCATGACAACTGACTATACTCCATTCATATTTATTTTAGCAGTCGGTTGGCCATGAAATAATTTTCTCAAGTTTTTGTAACTAGAACGAAGTTAGGTTGGCACTCATGAAATGTCGGTAATGTCATAACGCCGTTGCCAAAACTAATAGCAATTTTTATTACGAAAATGCCGAAAGTGATTGAAAAAACGGACAGGGTTTCAGGAAGTGCTATTTAGAATTCAGGTCCGCTCATTCAAATAGTTATACCCTGATATTCTAGAATCCACAATACGTCAGACGGTAGCGAACATATTCAATGTAAGAGAATTTATATATTGTGTCATCTGAATCTAAACGACTTATATTTCAGCTGAATATTTCCACAATCAGAAAGATTGTGAATGAAGAGGATGACAAAGAAGTTCCTTCTATTGGTAGACCAAAAAAGTGGTGGCATTTGAGAATTTTATGTTTGAGTGAACTAATGCGAAAAGTTCACTACAGGATTTTCGATGAATGTCATTGTAGAATAACTTCCCGAAAATTGATTTTTCTATTTTTCATTTGACTTGTCCTATACATTGTAAATGTCTTAAGGTACCAATAAATACCTAATTATTATTATTATGTCAATGTATTAAGGTGAACAGCCACAAATACGCGCCAGTTGTCATGCTAATTGTTTATTCATGTGAAATTTTTGTTCAAAGGTGAAGTTCATCTTGACTTGAAACTGCCATTAATTCCTTTTACTTATATTGATGCGAGAAGATTTTTGATGAAGAATTCAACATTCTAGTAATTATCTGTTAATTCCTTCGGGAGATACCCATTCCCAACCACTGCATCATATGCATTTCATCTTCGGGTTAATATTTTTGAAATCTACAACTGATGTAACGTATTCAAACTTTAGACAAAGAAGATAACGAACATTAACTCTCCTCAAGCTAGTGCATATTATGATATTATACTGATCTCTTGTATTTTCCATTCAAATAACTGCATTTGGTATGCCTTCAATCAGTTTGTATAAACTTTAATTATGTTCGTCACATATTTTCCGAAGAGATTCGACATTGTGATAAAATACGTAATAACAGAAACTTTTACGTAGAACGGACAACATAGCGTTGATTTAAAACCCAAAAATGTTTTGGCAAGCTTCATAACCCCAAATTTTCGTACTATACAGAGTGAAATGTGTCAAATTTCCATGGCCAACCGAGTGCTAAAATAAATGTGAATGGAGTATAGTTTTGATTAACTTTGATTCAGTTACAATATTTTTTGATTTGGTAGAATCAGTTGAGTAGAAAGATTGGAAGCGCCCTCATATCTCTAGCACTTAAAACCGACTATATTCTGGCCTGTGTTTGCCACATTTGACAATGAGATGGCGCTGAAAACGTACTGTCAATACAGAAAAACTGTTTAGTAGCTGTTTTCTGTTCTATAATTTTGAAGGGAATTCTATTTCTCGTATTGAATTACTATATCGACTTTGTTGAGACCAGAAAACAAACATCTCGAGCGACAAAACAAAAATATGGTTTATTTTCGTGACCAGGATGTTAGTCTTCATCTGAACATTGTTTGGAATCAAATGATATCAATGAAATCCGCTGTCGGGTGTGCTATATTTTTACTAACAATTTATGTAAAACTTAAAATTATGGACAACAAAAATAGCTTTGAATAGGACACAAATGTATATGGTGAACTGTAATACGTCAAAGGTGTTATTTATGTGCAAAACATTGTTTCGAATTGATGAACTTAGTTGAATTTGTACAATTTATGTCAGAAATTAATATGAACCAATATTCAATATACCATCATTTCAGTTCTTCACATATTATTTAGAGAATTTTCAGAATCACAATTAAGAAAAACTTTACCTAGGTATAGAAGTCATGTATGTTAGCCCGTCAGTATAGTTTCTTTATGCTTTTTAATGAATCATTCATGATATGGTCTCTTCATGACACTGACACAATATACAAATCGATTAATGAATTAGAAAAACATTCACAGCAGGTTTCATGAAACATTGACTTTCCAATCAACAGTCACTCGATTCCCAAAACGAAATCAATAAAACCTTTGAATTTCTGACTATTTTGAATGAGTAGCAATTGAGAATCACTGAATGAACGTATAAAGATAATAATTTTTCCTAAATGGGTTCTTCATGCAAGATATGCTTCCAGCATACAATACAAGAGAATTAAATTATTCACACATAATATGCAGTAGCTTGAGGATAGTTGATGTTGTTTTTCCTGGCTAGAGGTTGAAGACGTTACATCAGTTGTAGTTCTCAAAAAAAATCAACCCAAAGATGAAATGCATATGATGCAATGGTAGGGAATGGATATATCTCGAAAGAATTAACAGATAATCACAAGAATGTTAAATTCTTCAACAAAAATCATCTTGCATCAATTGAAGGAAGTTTCAAGACGAGAGGAACTTCACTTTTTTACAAAAATTTCACATGAATTAATAATTAACAGGACAACTGGCTCGTATTTTCAGCTGTTTATTTTTAATGCTTTGATATAATAATAATAATTATATATTTACTGATCCCTTGAGACATTTACTATGTTACAAGTCAAATAAAAAATAGAAAAATTAATTTTTCCTAACTCATTCTACGATGACATCCATCGAAAATCCTGTAGTAAACTTTTCGCATTAATTCACCCAAATATAAAATTCTCAAATGCCACCACTTTTTTGGGTCTCCCAATAGAAGGAAATTCTTTGTCATCCTGTTCATTCACAATCTTTCTGATTGTGGAAACATTCAGCTAAAATATAAGATGAAACATTTTATAAATTTACTTACATTGAATATGTTCGCTACCGTCTGATAGAATGTCAGGGTTACATGTTACAGACTATTTGAATTAGCGGGTCTTAATTCTAAATAGCACTTCCTGAAACCCTGTCTTCTCTCTTTTTCTATCACTTTCGGCATTTTTGTGATATTAATTGATCAACGATTATAGAGTGGAAAGATAGGAAACGCCCTCATATCTCTAGTACGAAAAACCGACCACAGTGTTGTCAGTATTTTACAATAAAAAAATAAATTTTTATTAGATTGATCCATTATTAACAAGTTAGGTTTCTTGTAACTTCTGAGACTGGAATTTTTTCCGAACTAGAATATCGCTAGTAAGCAGATATCATTTTCTTTTGACAACTTACTAATTAAGATTAACTTTGATTCATTTACAATATTTTTTTATTTGGCTTATCATTTTGGGCAGAAATTATAGAGTAGAAAGATGGGAAACGCCCCCATATCTCTAGTACTTAAAACCGACTACATTTTGGCCAGTGAAAACACATTTGACAATGAGATGGCGCTGAAAACGCACTGTCAATACAGAAAAACATTTTAATAACTGTTTTCTCTTTTTTAATTGAGGGGCGCGAAATTCGAATTCTATTCCTTGTATTCAATTTCAATATTGACCTTGTTGAGAGCAGAAAACAAACATCCTGAGCGACAAAACAAAAGTATGATTTTGTTTTGTGATCAGGATGTTAGTTTTCATCTGAATATTGTTTGGAATCAATTTATTGATATCAATGAAATGCGTTGTCGGATGTGCTATATTTTTATTTGTTATTCATAAAGATATCGATTGAAATTTATTATGGGAGGATTTTGCATCTCTTCATAAACTTTTTAGGGTTTTCACTCCCAATCTCTGAAACAAAATCAATTAAAAATGAAATCAACGATTTGCTCCTGCGTAAATTCTTGCACTAATTTGTCAGGAGCAAATTAACTAGAAAAAATTGTTGCCTGACAATGAACTCAAAATAAAAAACGTTGAAATTATAATTCTTTGTAACGTTTCGGAGTCTATATCAGACTCCTTTATCAGACGAAAAAATCTACTTTTTAAAAATCTTCTGAATTGTCGCTTTTTGTCTGACATTAATTGTCAACACACAGAAACAGAGACTGCACAGAAACGTTGATTCATTTAATTTTGAAATTACCGGATGACAGTTCCTTCTTTAGTAAATTGATCCAAATATGATCTATTCCTACCGAACAATTTGCCAAATTATTATCTTGATCTAATAGAATACACGTAGACTCTTAAATAATGATCAGGAACAACCAACAAACCGTCAAGAACAACCAAATTTGTTGAATGTAATTCCTTATGTTAATGGCCTTTCAGAAAAAATAAGAAGAATCGGTTCGAAGTTCAACATACGAACTGTTTTTAAAACGCAAAATGATTCAAGATCTATATTAACAAAAACTAAACCTTTGAACGAAAAACAAAAATCAAAAAATTGTATTTACAACATACCCTGTATTTGTGGTAAAACTTATACAGGTGAAACGTCCAGACCTCTAGAAATAAGAAAACGCGAACATAAAAATAATATTAAAAATAGAGAAATTAATCGATCACAAATCGCAGACCACATTTGTTCTAATACGGGAGACCACATGATGGATTGGGACAACACTAAAATTCTAATGACAGAACCAGACCATTTTAAACGAAAAATTAAAGAGTCTACGTGTATTCTATTAGATCAAGATAATAATTTGGCAAATTGTTCGATAGGAATAGATCATATTTGGATCAATTTACTAAAGAAGGAACTGTCATCCGGTAATTTCAAAATTAAATGAATCAACGTTTCTGTGCAGTCTCTGTTTCTGTGTGTTGACAATTAATGTCAGACAAAAAGCGACAATTCAGAAGATTTTTAAAAAGTAGATTTTTTCGTCTGATGAAGGAGTCTGATATAGACTCCGAAACGTTACAAAGAATTATAATTTCAACGTTTTTTATTTTGAGTTATTGTCAGGCAACAATTTTTTCTAGTTAATTTGCTCCTGACAAATTAGTGCAAGAATTTACGCAGGAGCAAATCGTTGATTTCATTTTTAATTGATTTTGTTTCAGAGATTGGGAGTGAAAACCCTAAAAAGTTTATGAAGATATTCATAAAGAGTTCACAAAAATTGAAATTATGGATAATAAATGAAGCTTCGACTAGGACACAAAAGTATATGGTGATCTGCTATACGTCGAAGGTGTTATTTCTATGCAATATGTTGTTTTCAATTAATAAACTTAGTTGAATTTGTAAAATATATACATATATCAGAAATTAAAATAAACCAATATTAAATTTACGATCATAGCATGCACATTCCAGTTACTTACATATGTAGGTATTATTTATAGAATTTTCAGAACCACACTCGAAAAAAATCTTACAGAGATATACAAGGCCTGTATGTCACTATAGTTTCTTGGTGCTTTTTTCATGATTTCCCTATGATATGGTCTCTTTATGACACAATATTCAAATTGATTAATGAACGAACAAAACACTCACAGCAGTTTCATGAAACTTTGACTTTTCAAACAACAATTTGACAGTCACTTGGTTTCCAAATGGAAATCAATAAAACCTCTGCATTTCTGAATATATTGAAAGATTAGCAATTGAGAATCATTGAATGGACCTATAAAGATCATCATTTCCACTTAATAGGCCGTTCATGCAAGAGATGCTTTCTGCATACAACAATTTACGTCGATGAACAGTTCTCAATTGACCTGCAGTAAAATGTTCACTGCACATGGTGTAGTCAGTAGTGTTTGCTGAAGTCATTGTCCCAAGCGCTTTGAGAATTTTATGCACTTTGAATCACTGGAAATTGGAATCAATGAGTGACCGATACACTTGTTACGAGTTTTAATACCTATGCTTTCATTTTCCTTAGTTGAGTGAAAAACTTAACCTCGGAGAATCCATTTTATTATTTGATCTACAGTTCTTCACCATTCAATAATTTTCGAACAATAATCTCGGTGTTTTTACCAAGTAATAAAACAAAAAAAATTGAATAATCTGCAATCAGAATCAAAAAATTCAAAACCTCTTTCATCAAAATCTGAAATCTGACAAAATTTCTTATATTTCTGCAAATGGCACTCAAATAAATATTTTAACCAGTCCTACCGTCTTAAAAACACGCTTGACACACAGATGGCGCTCAAATCGCTTCAGTCGCACCGCTTCCCATCTTTCTGCTCTAAATCTTTGTAGTTGATATTAGTTGTGGCAACGGCGTTATGACATTAACGACATTTTATGAGTGCCAACCTTACTCCGTTCCCGTAACAAAAACTTGAGAAAATTATTTCATTGTCAACCGAGTGCTGAAATAAAAGTTAATGGAGTATACAAATATTGAATAAATGTAACAAAACAAACAGTTAAACCCTTCACATACTAAACACCTGTGACTAAGCAGGGGGGGGGGGTTCGAAAAGTAAAAGTGTACACGAAAGACCCACCCTATTTCTCTACAAAGAATCACCCCCTAACAAGTCACCACACAGGTTGGAGATAGGCGCCGAGGGCAACCAGAAGGTGAACCTCCTCCTCGACGGCGTCCTAACCAAGGAGAAAACCCTCCCCCACCTCATAGCCTCCGGCACCTGGACCGAATTCTGGCTGCAGATACGCCGAGAGGAGATCCTGCTGGGTTACAAGGGCGTCCCTCACGCCCTCTTCGAGTGGAAACACGCCGACCTCGAGAAAACCTTCGAACCCACCTACGTCTCCTTCTCCACGCTGACCGGCGAGTACGTGGGCGTCTACTTCGAGTGCGACGAGTGCCACACCGAACGCCTGTCGGTCAACAACGTCCTCCAGGTGTACCCCGTCGGGGTTTGGAGGGAGAGCGAAGAGGTGTTCGGTAATTTTTCGCTGAATATACGCGGTGGTGGTACCGTTTGGATACCGCTGTATAATTTGATACACACCGGGGATTACTTGATGTTGGAGTTGAACCAGGTGCGATCCAAGGTCGCCCTGCACAGATTCGTAAAGTACCAGGCGTTTACGTTGGTGGTGAAGGATTTAAATGAGACGTTGTTCGGGGAGAACCGATGGGCGGAGTTTACGATCAACTTCAACGAAACCACCCTTCAGATCGTGAAGGAGAATTTTAGCGAGGTTATCTTGGAGTATAACGCGCCTGTGGAGCATCCGATACTGATCTACTACTTCACGGTGGGCGTCGATAACGGCGAGGTCCTCTGGAGCGCCAACTGCGACCGGCTGGACGTGGACGGACCGCCCAGGGACGGCGGATGGTCCCGCTGGTCCGACTGGACGTGCTCAGTGCCCTGCGGCGGCGGCGACGGCTTCAAGACGAGGTCCTGCACCAACCCGCCGCCCAACGTGAGGGGGCGGTTGTGCGTGGGCGCGCCCGCGGCCACGGGGAGGTGTAACGATTTCGAGTGCGGCGACGTCAGTCCGAGGACCGCGGATAGGATAAGGGAGGATCTGAGGACGAATTTCTTCAGTTTCGTGGTCGAGGAGAACGAGGACGTGGTCATACCGATCGATAGGAAGATCCTGAAGGTGATCGGGACGGAGTCGCCCAAGTCGAGGTACGAGTGGACGCTGAACGGTATGGTGGTGAAGGAGGAGGACGAGAGGTTTAGGTTGGCGGACGGGGAGATCCTGGTCACCGGCGCCAAGCCAGCGGATTCGGGTGTGTAAGAGCTAGGGCGTGGGTATTGGTCGAAGGAACGGGAATATAAGAGATATAATTGAGTTTATGAGTTTTTTACTCGCCAATTAGGATGAGCAATCGTTTCTGATGTAAGCAAAGGGCAGTAGTGTGATTTTAAGTTTTACGTCAATCAAGTAATTCGTCGACTTTTCAACGTCTTCATTGTACAATTTCAATGACATTGAAGATTGCATTTTCAGTGGGTATATACAGGGTATCCCAAATTGCTTGATTTTGAATGTTTCTGATACTTCTATAGAGGTTTCCACATATCTAGGTAGAAACGTTGAGAAGAGTCCTGGGCTCGATTTTCGTGAAATATCCATTATTGGAAACCTCTTCACGATATCTTCATTTGTATTGAAAATATGACAAAATTTTGATATTTTGTCGGTTTCGAAAATGTGCCATTACTTCTTCGTTCTCGAAAATATCTAAAAACGACTAAATAGTAACTACAGGCACTTTTTCACTGGGAATACGATGCTATATACATTTTTTTTTCAAATCTTTTGTACTAAGGGTGAAAGAAAAACAACTTCGTTATCTTAAATACGAATGCATTTTTTAAAATCTCATATTGAAGTTTGTCACATATTTTCTGTGTATTTGTTACATATTATATGAATATTTTAATAATTTTGACGTTTCCGATACAATGTAATTATTGTCTTATGGAAGATAAAGGTTGATTGATTGATATGAAACAAACAAAATTAGCTTTTTTTTCGAATTGGATCAGTTTAAAAGATACTGGCTGTTATATAGGCTGTTGAAAAACCATAAAAAGATTTAAGTTTTTAGTTGAATAATGTCACTTGTAACGTCTTTTTCTCAATGTACTCGAGCGCCAGCAATTCTTTGAAGAGAAAATAGCAAACCTACCCTGGTAGCTACGAGCCGAAGACAAGGTTCCTCGGTGTCTGGGGTGTTAGCGACAACCAGTGGAAGTCAAAATCAACGCACACAAATTATATTTGTCGACTCGAACAGGGAAACACAAATGGCACTATTATAAAATTCATACAGTGAAGGACTCGAGATCAGTGAATTTACAGGGCAAAACGGACGGAATGAAACAGGATCCGATCTCAAACGTTATACGGGGTTTACGGACGTGTTCGCCAGCCAGAACCTAAGACACACATTTAACTGACAGGTATCGGACCTCAGCCAGGTTAGAGGATGAAACAAGACGGCACAGATTTCCGACAGCTCACCCCTAGGTGCGTTCTTCACCCCCTGAGTATCCACGCCAGCGGGGTGCTTCGTCAGTAGGATTAAACCGGGGGAGTAAGGGATGAAGGAAGTTTTTCTCCACTCCAGAGTGCTTTCCGCACCCCCTGAGTATCCATGCAAGCGGGGTGCTTCGACAGTAGGAGTGGAACTTAAGCTAGGGAGTAAGGGATGAAGGAAGTTTTTCGCCACTCCAAAGTGCTTTCCGCACCCCCTGAGCATTCACGCCAGCGGGGTGCTTCAGCAGTAGGAGTGGAACTTAAACCGGGGTAGTAAGGGATGAAGGAAGTTTATCGCCACTCCAAAGTGCGTTATGCACCCCCCGAGTATCCACGCCAGCGGGGTGCTTTAATAGCAGTAGGAGTGGTACTTAAACTGGGGTATAGGAAGGGTGGAAAGGGAAGCTGAAGTTCCAATAATATAAAAAAAAAGACGGAGTGTCATTTTACCTATGGTTTCGGTATGGCCACTTGCACTTGTAAATAAAAAAAAAATCACCCCAAATCGAAAAGAAACAAAAGAAAAGCAAAAACAAATTATATTCTGAATTCTAAACTGAACGAAAACTCGAATTTCTTTGATCGATGGAAAAAGGCAGAATTATCAGTTCGCACTCGGGCAGTCAACCGTAAGTGAATCGTAAGTCAATACCAAGCGAAGCGACCTGATTTTATAACCACGGGGGGGGGTGCGGAAATCATTTGTGCCATGGCTGTCGAAAATCGTTCAATTTTGAGTCGATGAAGACGTCTTAATTTCGACTTATCTGCACTGGCGAACAAAAAACTTGGTTACCTTCCAATTCAGGATGTTTTATACGGTGCGACATCGTTTTTCAGAACTGAAAACGGAATAAAAACGGTGCGGAATGTTTACAATTCCGAACGATGTCGTGAGTTCCTGAATTGGAAACTGAAAATATTCTCTCAAAATTAATTCAAAAATGAAATTACTAAAATGAAACTAAAAAGATTATACTAAAATGAGGGGGTATATTTGCCGGAAAACTACCCTTTCATTACAGGTTTTATCGAATGAAAGGAATTTCGGAATATAGTTTTTCATTTATCATTTATTTGATGAATCTTTTTTCGGACACAAGATACCACCCACGTCTCCCAGTGTTCTCATTATGACCATTTCGTACCATAAAAATAACAAAAATTCAAAGAACCCAACTCTTGAAACTAAGTGAGACGCTTTCTAATGAATATTCGAACGTTTTTTAAAATGTAAGTTTTCGGCATATTTTCTCGTTGAATGCGCCGTTTTCTTGTAATTTGATGTTCCAAAATTGAAAAGTATCTGTAGAATTTAAAAAATTGGGTACTTTGTCTAAATGCAACTCTGTTTTAGAGATTCACAGATGTGTACTGTCATAGATGTAGCTTGTTATTCTGAAGATAATTTTGTTTTTCCAGGGGTGGCATAGTGCATTATGAAAACATAAAATGGCTATATCTTTTTAACAAGGACGAATACAAAAAATTGTATAGGAAAAGAATATATTTTTCGTTTTCAAGAATCTACCGTTAAAATGTACCAACTGACAAAGAAACACCCAGAAGGAGCTGTTTAAATTTCAATTTTTCTTTGATGAATCATATATAGTATAGCAAAGAGTAGATGATTGAAATTTGGAAAAAAAATCGGGAAGATTTTTTGAAATGAACATTTTTCGTTACTTAAATATTGTAGTCAATTTTTGCAAATTTTTTGAATCTAACAACAAACCAGCTGTTCGAGGAGATCCAAAGTCGATGTTTAGTTGTTGTTAAAATGCCTAGAACAAGTGTACGCGAAATTTATCGCCAGCTTAGTGAATTTTCAAGAGGCGGGGTTGTCATTTCGAGAAATCGCTAACCGTACGAACAGAAATCCAACTACTGTTATGAGATGTTGTCAAGCGTGCTTTGATAATGCAGTCTTTTGGACTGCAGCATTATCTACCCCATCTTGTGTTACCTCTTACGGTTGAGCATCGCCGGCAACGATTACAGTGGTGCAGAGAAAGACAACATTGGAATGTGGAATGGCATCAGGGCTTCTTTTCTGATGAATCTCGATTCTCCTTGAGTGCACATGATGGCCGAAGAAGGGTAAGACGACGTTGAGAAGAAAGTCGTGAACCTCGTTTTGATGTTGAGCGTCATGTACACCGGACAGAAGGCGTTATGGTATGGGGTGTTATTCCACATGGAAGTAGGTCACCTTTAGTCTTTATTCGAGGTAACATGACAGCGCTACGTTACCTTCAAGAAATAGTGGAGCCCTATGTTCTCCCTTACCTTAACCGGCTTGAGAATCCAATATTTCAGCAAGATAAGACTCGACTTCATGTTGCCAGAGTTAGTTTGAACTTTTTTGAAGCGACCCATATGAATCTCTTGCCATGGCCGCCCAGATCCCCCGATCTTTCGCCCATAGAGCATGTTTGGGACATCATGGGTAGAAGGCTTGAAAATTTACCTCAGCCCCCACGGACTTTGACGGCTCTGAGTCATGAAGTACAGGTAGCTTGGGATAGTAACCCTCAAGAAGAAATAGACCATCTTGTAATGAAAGGGTTTTTTTTATATATCATTGGAACTGCAGTCTCCGTCTACACCCTTCCTATACCAGAGTCTGAGTTCCACCCCTACTGTCAATAACGTACACTGCTGGTGTGGATATCCGGGGGGTACAGAAGGCACTTTGGGGTGGCTACCCTTCCTAGAATTCTCCCGCTCGTTCCCGTGTTCACCCCTACGGTTAGGGAAGCACTCTGCTGGTGTGGATACCCGGGGAGTGCCGAACGCGCCTAAGGGTGAGCCGTCGTAATTCTGTGTCTTCGTTTTTCATACCCTAACCTGTCTGAAGTCCGATACCTGTCCGTTAAGTGTGCGTTTTAGGTTCTTGGTGGCGAACACGTCCGTGAACTCCGTATAACGTTTTGAGATCGGATCCTGTTTCGATCCGTCCGTTGTGCCCTGTAAATTCACTGATCTCGAGTCTTCCACTGTACGAATTTTATAATAGTGCCATTCGTGTTTCCTTGTACGAGTCGACAAATATAATTTGTGTACGTTGATTTTGACTTTCACTGGTTGTCGCTAACACCCCAGACACCGAGGAACCTTGTCTTCGGCTCGCAGCTACCAGGGTAGGTTTGCTATTTTCCCTTAAAGAATAGCTGGCGCTCGAGAACCCCGAGAAAAAGCCGTTACAATCTTCTTGCATCAATGCCAAGACGTGTTGGGGAGTATATAGATAACCGCGTTGAACAAACACATCAACAAAAAAATTTGTGAACCAAAACAAATTTAAAATTTAAACAGACCCCTTCTGGGTGTTGCAGTTTCTTTGTCAATTAGTATATTTGTACGAGACAAAAACTCACCCTGCATATAAGGTCACTGTATGTAGTCTCTTCGTATCCCATCTTCCTTCTCCATAACCTTTGGCTGAAAGGATATAGTTTGCTTATATTCCCGTTCCTTCGACCAAGACCGGCATTCTTGCTTGGATTCTTTGGCATTCTCATCGTGACTTTCAGGTCTGTACGTCTGCACCTTGTACAAGAAGAATAAAAAACAGCTAATCATACGCATCGTGGCCTTGGCCGTCGTCCCGATCGCCCACACCTTCATCACCAGGGCCACCAGAAGTCTAAAATTGAATTGCAAGACCGTCGTTCTCGGCTACGTCTACTCGGACCTGAGCCTCAAGCTGCTCCTGAACAAGACCACCTACAAAGACTACGGCATCGTCACCCTGTCGGCGGCGAACACCTACACCTTCAAGCGTCTAAGACGCAACTTCACGGGCGATTGGAAGTGCGTGGTCGAGCAGAAGGATCTGGGGTTCTCGTGGATCACGAACTACGAGAAGATCCTGGTGATGAAGGCGCCCAATCTGTACACCAACCTGCTGGAGGACGAGTTGACTAGGCCGCTGTTCGGTTGGTTGAAGAGCGAGAGGAACGTGCTGGTGGCGTTGATCGTGATCGTTTCCAGTTCGGTGGTGTTGGTCACGTTGTGTCTGGCCATATACTTCGCCTTTTTCACGATCAAGAAGAGGTCTTACAAGAGGAACCGTAGATTGTGAACGATTCTTTGTTGATTTGTTACAATAAAGTTTAAGTTTGATGTTGTATGATTTCATTCAGAATATACTGAATAATGTGTGTATACTTCATTCACTTTTATTTTAGCCATGGAAATTTGACACATTCCACTCTGTGTAGTACGAAAATGTAAGGTTATGACGCTTGTCGAAACATTTTTGGGTTTTAAATCAGCGCTATGTTGTACGTTCTACGTAAAAGTCTCAGTAATTACGTATTTTATCGCAATGTCGAATCACTTCGGAAAATATGAAGCATCTGTTTCTGCAAATGGCCCTGAAATTAATATTTAAAATAGTCGTGGGGTATAAGAAACACATTTGAAGCACATATGGCGCTCACGTCACTTTAGTCGCTTCGTTTCCCATCATTCTATTATCTTCGATTTTTAGATCACTCGTTAATATGGCGCTGTACGCAAACGCAGTAATTACTTATTTTATCACAATGTCGAATCGTTTCGGAGAATATGAAGTCGAAAATATGTGACGAACGTTTATACAAACTGATTGAAGGCATGCCAAATCTAGTTGTAGTTGCATGGAAAATACAAGAGATCAGTATTTAAATATATTTCTGCTATGGAAGAAAATTAAATTATTGACATATAAGTAATATGCACCAGCTTGAGAAGAGTTAATGTTGGTTATCTTCTTTGACTAAAGGTTGTAGAATTGAAAAAAAATTAACCCGAAGATGAAATGGTTGAGAATGGGTATCTGTCGAAGGAATTTACGAATAATTACAAGAATGTTAAATTCTTCAACATAAATCATCTTGCACCAATTGCAATCAGAAGAATTAAAAGAAGTTTCAATGCAAGTGGAACTTTTAACAAAAATTTCACATGAATTAATAATTAACAGGACAACTGGCTCGTATTTGTAGCTGTTTATTTTTAATACTTTGATATAATAAAAATAGTTATATATTTATTGATCCCTTAGAACATTTGTATAATGTATAGGACAAAACAAATGAAAATGGAAAAATTAATTTTCTGGAACTTATTCTTTGATAACATTCATAGAAAATCCAAATGCCACCACTTTTTTGGGTCCTCCAATAGAAGGAAATTCTTTGTCATCCTATTCATCCACAATCTTTCTGATTGTGGAAACATTCAGCTCAAAAATAAATCGTTTAGATTCAGATGAAACATTAAATAAATTCACTTACATTGAATATGTTCGCTACCGTCTGATATATTTTGTAGATATAAGAATATCAGGGTTACCTACTATTTGAATGAGCGGACCTGAATTCTAAACAGCACTTTCTGAAACCTTATCCTCTCTTTTTTTTAATCAATCACTTTCGGCATTTTTGTGCTATTAATTGATATTAGTTGTGGCAACGGCTTTCATGACATTAACGACTTTTCATGAGTGCCAACCTTACTACGTTCTAGTTACAAAAACTTAAGAAAAATATTTCATGGCCAACCGAGTGCTAAAATAAAAGTGAATGGAGTATAGACTTGGTTTATCTTAGGAATTAAGTGACGTCAGCAGTCAGAAGTACAGCGTCCTTACCAGACTGTCAAAATAATCATAGCCTTTACTGCTGACATTAGTTATAATCAGTAAGCCCAGCGATCTACCATTTCGTAGGAATGGGCGAAAAATATCGATATATCGAAATATCGATATTTTTCTAAAAAATAATCGATAAATATCGTTGATATTTCGAATTCCGATACTATCGACTATCGATATTTATTTCGAAGTATCAAATTTCTATATTTTTCCATGTGTCGCACATCGTTGATCTGATATGTTTAGTGTGTAGTATAACGACCACGACAATGAGTGGTGTATTGGGTTAACTTAAGTTCAATCCTTCGTATCTACGCATTGAACTCTATGGGTTCCCATAGAGTTCAATATATCTACGGTACGGGTAGATCATTGTTACGCTTTGTGACAGGAGTTCTAAACGAAAAGAAAAGGAGTGCACGTGCAATTTGCACTTAAAATAGTAAATGATATCAGTTTTGTATTTTAAATAATGAAAATATTGATAACACTTCCAAATCTGTGCTTCATTCCGAATATTTTAATAAAGCTCATGGGTAACCACAAATTTTGTATATATCGTTAAACCGATATATTCAAATAATAAAGATATTGATAACACTTCCAAATCTTTGTTTCATCCCGAATATTCCAATATATGGATATATCGAAATATCGATATTTTTTCACGATATATATCGATACTGTCGAGAAATATCGATACAATATATATCGATATTTTTTTCACGTTTGCCCATCCCTACCATTTCGGATTTTCGGATCCATCTTTTACCACCAAATCAATTGAAAAAGAATCATAAGCGAAAAAGTCAATCAACCCGATTTATACACTATAGTGATTTCAACTCCCGGTTGTCCAGTTTCAAGAACGACTCTTGAAATCAGGAATATTGATGGATAGAGTAAATAGAAGGATGAATAAAATATCCCCAGCTCCAAGAATTGAAATGAACCACCACTATTCTGTCAACGATGGAGAGCATGTTCCTCATATCTTTTCGAATGTGTAAAATGGCTGGCCAATAGAATTGGTGAAGGAATGTAACAGATTCACTCAGAAAAATTTCTATTTCTTTTTGATAGCCTTAGAGCTCTAACTTCAAGGATCAAAACAAACTTGTATTATGTCTACAATCGAGAGCACGTTTCCCGTTTTCTTTTGAAAATTTAAAATGAATTTAAAATCGCAAAGAAAATTTATTACCACATGCACACATTACATCAATTTTCTTGGAATGTCATTTTAAATTTTCGAAAAAAAAAAGGGAGATGCGCTCTCGATTGTAGACATAATACAAGTTTGTTTTGATCCTTGAAGTTAGAGCTGTAGGGCTATCAAAAAGAAATAGAAATGCGCTCCATCGCAAACAGAATATCGGTTCATTTTAAGCGTTGGAGGTGGGGTTCTAGGGCTGTCAGAACAAAACAAAATTTTCATGAATACATTTCTAAGTTGAAAACTGATGATGCGCTTCATCGTAGACTGAATTGTTCTTTCTGATCCTCGTAGCTTCAGTAGGAACAAAAAACTATGTCAGAATATTTTAGTCACCCCTCTATGTACTCTAGCCGTCAATTTTCTTGGCCGGGTATTTTCACTGACTTTTCTTCTAGAGAAGGAATCCTTGAAACATTCAGAATAGAAACAAAATATAAAAGTATTATGAAATGATGAAATCAAGGATTATAAAACATAATCTATAATACTTGGTGTGAAATCAGTCCATCTCTCCTTTCATATATATGGTATTGACCGTGGTGAAATTGTCTTCTTGGAGCTGGCCGGCCGGTAGCAAACACACGATCATATGATAGAATTGGGGAAACAATATTTATTCGAGAATTCGAGGAGGATTTTACGTTACATTCAAACAATAATGGTTTCTTAATATTTTTCATAATGAATTGATTTCGAATGTTCAAAAAAGAAGTAAAAAGTTTGTTGAAAGTATCATAAGTTCGCAGTAAGTGTCAGATAATAAAAATGTATTCATTTGATTAATCAAATGAAAATATGAGATATTCAAAATAAGACAAAGCGAAGAATGTTAATTAAAAAAAATTGCAACTTAACCTTCCATTGTATAAGTGTTTCAATGTAAAACTTTAGGTCCTTTCGTTTGCATAAAAAGTAGCACTTTTCTAAACTCGATTTGATTTACACCAGTGTAGAGGAAGTATAGTTTATCTACACATAGTCAAAAGGGGATGTAGATGAACTACACCCATTTGATTTAGAATAATTTTCATTTATCGAAAAATGACATCAGACTCTTTTTGTAGAGCGTTTAAGTCTTTACATAATATAGAAAAGATATTACAATGCAGAATATCGTTCATAAGTTATAGAAATCAGAAGAAAAAAAAAATTTACTGTGTTATTAATATGGGAAATCGGAAAAAGTGATGCGGACAACCTAAACATTAATATTGAGGGCTCATATTTTCAGAGGCCTATTTTGGCAGTTGAACGAAATTTTTGAGCTTTTTTGGAGAAAAATAATTTTTTTTTTTGAAACGCCCTATTGACATACTGTTGAAATTGACATGAAATCGTCCATCCAAAAATAATTTTTGGGAGAAAACTAACATGTCGAAGCTTGCTAATTTCATGGACTTTGTGATAACTTCCCCATAAACGTCTAATAAGTCATCGTGGTGAATCACCCTGTGATTTTTCACAGAATAATTCATTTTGATGCGTTGTACCTTTCTGACTCACCCTCGAAAACATCCTTCATCATGTACAGGCGAATAAACTAACGATTTGTATTTTTTTTTCAGTACAAAGGAAACACGGTTCCCAAGGTATAACCCTAGTCCATAGGTGCATGTGGAAGATCGAAAAATCCAAAAAAGTCGAAGTCGCCATGAAACTACTGAAGCAGGATTGTTCCGAGAAGTACCTGAAGGTATGCGATCTCCACACTAGCGTCGCCTTAACGTCTTATAAGAATCTTTTTCAGAATTTCCTCGATCTGGCCGGAAGTTGGACTTTTCTTCAATCCAAGAGTATCGTCAAAATATACGGGATCACGCTGTCGCCAAACGTGTCCATGGTGATGGAGTATTTTAGGCTGGGTCCATTGAACACTTATCTCCGCAAGAATAGGAACATGCTCAAGACTGAAGATCTGATAGAGGCCGCTAGTAATCTGGCGTCGGCTCTGTGGTATCTGGTAAGTTTTTCTCTGTCAAAGTTTCACTTGACTAAATTCATCCTATGCTTGTATTGGTCCGTCTTGAGAATTAAATGACGGAGTTAAACATCGTTGTCAGACTGTGTTCGAAATGGGGGGTATTAAGGTTTTGTAAAAAAAAAAAAGAATAGTGGACTGTATGATAAGATAATTGAGTTGGAGATGGTATTGTAAAAACATTCATTGTATATCGTTCACAATCATCAGGTGACATGAATAAGTCACCTGCATGAACCTAATACAGTAATAAAAACAAATATTAACAGCATCTATAGACTCAGAGAGAAATAATTCAACTAAAAGCAAAGATAATCCAGAGTAGTTCAAATGAGGAGTCACTTGAAGTCAGACTTAGACTTTGAGAAAGTTCGATAAATTCAAAATTAACATAACCTTTATAGTGACAGAGCAATCAATGAAAAATTGATTGTGAGAGCCTCTTTATTCCATCAGAAAACAGAAGGTCAGAATAATGAATTTCAATAAGAAGACTGAGTTGTAATAGTGAAATAGGACAAGAGGTGAAACTAAATTGTCTAAGTCTGGTCCTCAACGAAAGATCAATATATTAAATGTGATTTGAGCAATAATTATAGTACAAATATGAGGAGAATTAATATGAGTAACGTTGCTCTTGAAGAGTGCAAAAATCCATCGAGGAATACAACATTTACAGAGACGGACTGCTTACAAGTAAGCACGATTAGAACGTCCTTCCATAAAATGGAAATACAATTGATGAATTATGATATATATAAAACGAGAGTACTAATGAGGGAAACCACTAATCGTTGGTTTAGAGAAGTGCGGAAGGATTCATTCATCTGAAACTCGACAATAATGATTAGTCATGTAATTGAGCGTCACAGAGTTGGCTGAGAAATGAGATAAACTGATTCGAATAAAAGACATGAGAAGACAATAAATCAGTATCCATTATCAATGAAAATTCAATTCTTGTGCTACATACCCATTTTCATGTGAGAAAATCTAGAGAAGTCTGAAAATCTATGTAAATTATAAAATGTCATGAAATACATATTCCTAAGAAAGTATTTGATCGATTGGTCTCGTGTGAACATATCATTTGAGCGGTACTAGTAAATATTATAAATCTAGTTGAAGATTCTGAAATAATCTTCCACATTTCATCAGAATGAAAAGAACATGAAAATGGTCAAATTAATAATTTTGAGAAGACTTTGAGTACATTACCTTTCGATGGAACAAATTAGCACCAGAATTCGCTGAGAAGACTTTGAACGTTTATCAGAAAAATGGAAGATACAAATTATGAGAGGTACAAAATGAGAGTACTAATGAGAGAAACCACTAATCGTTGCTTTCGAGAAGTGCAGAAGGCTGAAAACTAACATGTGTATCGAGCAAGATGAATTAATATGAGAATGTATCAATGAGAATACAAATTAAAATGAGTAGATCATACCAATTGAGTGTGCATGATTACCAAAGCAGGCCTTCCATAGTGGAACTATCAAACAGTATCCTGACTGTTGAACCATATTTGAGAAGTGGACATCGTGTTCTGAAGGATATCAACTAAATCCAGGGTCCACCCTGGAGAACATTAGGATTCTTTCATCTGAAACTCGACAACAGTGATTAGTTATGTAATTGAGCGAAACAGAGTTGGCTGAGAAATGAAATGAACTGATTCGAATAAAAGACATGATCATGAGGAGAAAATAAATCAGTATTCAATATCAATGAGAATTCAATTCTTGTGCTACATACCCATTTCTATGTGGGAAAATCTAGGGAAGTCTGAAAATCTATGTAAATTATAAAATGTCATAAAATACATATTCCTAAGAAAGCATTTAATCGAATGGCCTCGTACGAGACCATATTGAGCGGTACTAGTAAATATTATAACTCTTTTTGAAGATTCTGAAATAATCTTGCACATTTCATCAGAATGAATAGAACATGAAAATGGTCAAATTAATAATTTTGAGAAGACTTTGAGTCCATTACCTTTCGAACTGAACAAATTGGCACCAGAATTGGCTGAGAAGACTTCGAACGTTTATCAGAAAAATAGAAGATACAATTGATAAATTATGAGATGTACAAAATGTGAGTACTAATGAGGGAAATCACTAATCGTTGGTTTCGAAAAGAGCAGAAGGCTTGAGAACTAATCTTTATATCGAGCTGGATGAATGAATATGAAAATATTTCTATGAGAATTTAAAGTTTAATGGACAGATCATACCAATTGAGAGATTACACGATTACCAGAGGAGACCTTCCGGGGTGTTACCAGAACGATACACTGTCAACCAGTTTCATAGCTTACTACTGACCGTTAGACCATATTAGAGAAGTTAGTAAAGATTATAAATCTGTTTGAAAATTCTGAAATAATCACGTGGACTCATTTCATCAAAATGAAAAAAACATGAAAACGGTCAAATTAATAATTTTTAGAAGACTGTGAGTACACCTCACTACCTTTGGAGTTGAACAAAGTAGCACCAGAATTGACTGAGTCGACTTGAAAGAATATTACTCTGATCAAGTGATCAGTTAAAAAGGTGTTGCAATAAATCTAAATGAGAACAATGAGAAGTTACTTCAACAGAGTTAACAAATAGAATTATAAGAAAAATGTGTTGGTTTCCGCTTCGGAAAACACTGAGAGTGGGGCTGCTGCTTCGGTCAATTAGCGTACCGCAGAATTGGGGTACTATACGTGACCACCCGGAGCTAGTCAGGGGCGTACACAAGAGCAAGAAATAAGTAATGAAACTTTTGTACACATTTGAAACTTATAGTGAATTATGAAATAATTGATCCTTGATACTTATAGCTGTAAGAGATGAACATTATTACGTTCGTCTTCAAAATGATGGAATAACGAAGCAATCATAAATTTCGTGCCTGATTTACTATAATAATATTTGGGAACATTATCGGGACAGAACTTTTTATTTTGAAAATTTGATAGTTCTTGAAATAACTGATTGTGAAAATGGATGAAATATGAGTGTGACAGACAAGAATCAATCGAAAACAGCCAAAATCAAAGTTTATGCAGTTAACCTAACTCCTCGACCAAAACAAAACGATTGTATCGAAAAGCTAGTACACCGACAACTTAGGATAGTGTTAACAACATAAACTCTCAGAAAGCGCTCGGTTTTGTGCGCCTTCCAAGATGGATTCATCTGGCATGACTGATTTGCCTTTCTTTTCGCCAATGGAGTTCAGTTGGTGATTCTTACGTTGAATGTTTTGTTTCAGAGCGAGAGAAGAATTGTTCACGGCAACATAAGATGTCGCAAGTTGATGGTGCACAGCCACGATACCAATGCTTTCATCGTGAAGTTGATGGATCCTGGGATACATACCAGTTATGGACCAAATGAGTGAGTTTAGTAGTTTAGTTAGTAGGCCGGAGGTCCACCATTACTATTTGCCTTAATAAAAATAATAATGAAATTAATTTAATTGCCAAAAACACTGCTGATCGGTCCCAACCTGAAACTGCATTTGTTAAAATTTGTGTTGTTGAAAAAAACATAGATATTAATACGACCCTAGACCGTTTGAATAATAATAATAATAATAACTGTTTTTTATTGGCCATCGACCGAAGTACTTCAGCCTAGTGAATTACAAAAATACAAAAAAAAAAAAAATTCATTCTATTTCAGTTTCTTCACTGCAGCTCAGATAGTCTGTCCATCACACTTCGAGTTGGAAATTTTCTGTGTGGGTTAGTTTCCGGGGGGTCCTTGTGGAACATGATTTCAACATCCTCTATTTCTTTCAATCTTTGTGCAAATCTTCTATTCAGTTTCTCTAGTCTCTCTTTAATTGGCTGTATGTTGGCTTTTTCATATAATAGTTCATTTGATGGGTTGTGGAGTTTATTAAGTGGGTGTCTCAGTCGAGTTATAATTCTTAGTGCTGATCTTTCTCCTACTTCTATATTTCTCATTACCGAGTCCGCAACGTTTGTATATAGTGGATGTCCATATTCTAAAATTGGTCTACAGATGGTTTTGTAGATTTTGATGGAATTTTCCAAACTTATTCCTTGGTCGTTATATGTGAGGCATCTGAAATGTTTAGCTCTTGCTATTGTGTTTTTTTTGGCTATGTTGGAATTCAATTTCATATTGGCCTTGTTGTCTACTTGTATGCCTAGGTATTTTATTGATGGAGACCGTTTGTTAGCTGAATTATCGCAAAGCAGTGGGAAAAAACCTGATTCGACCATGTGGTTTCGTTTGGGATATTGTTCGATATTTACGTTGAAATAAAAAAGGAAACTTAGGATTGCCTAATTGTTCTCATTATTTTTCAATAACTTACACTTCCTTACTTTATTAAATGGCTCATTTCGATGCCAACTGACAGAAGAGACTTAGGACACAAGTGTAAAAAATAGAATAATACTTCAAAATATCACCAAAAATTCGTCTAAATTATTCACGAATTTTTTCACAATGGGCATCACGAACTTGTTCGAACATTCCAACAATCGTCTTAAAAATGGGATGAAATGGGGAAACATCACAGCACTTTTTCAACATAACTAAAATAAGCACTTTCAAGAAACTGCCTTGATTCTTTACATTTTCTTTCACCCTAAATTGCACGATACAACAATTATGATTCTCTCAAAAGTGACCTGATGCATCTAATCCGATGAACTTGGTACTGAACTATTTATTGTCCAGCCATATGTTTATGTTTTGTTTCGTTTTTGCGAAGCCGGAGTCGCCTTCCACAGTCCCGTACTTGAAATTCAATTTGTCGGGTTGTATCTCAGCCATCTTGGATATTTTATTCATTATTTTTGAGTCGCATGAATAGTTTTTCAAAAAAAAAGATCTAACTCAATTTTTTTGTTTCTTAATAAACTTATTAGGGTTTTCACTCCCAATCTCTGAAACAAAATCAATTAAAATGAAATCAACGATTTGCTCCTGCGTAAATTCTTGCACTAATTTGTCAGGAGCAAATTAACTAGAAAAAATTGTTGCCTGACAATGAACTCAAAATAAATAACGTTGAAATTATAATTCTAAGTGGTAACGAAGTCTATATCAGACTCCTTCATCAGACGAAAAATCTATCAATCTAGTTCAACTCAGCGTGGTGTAAAAAAAATAATATGGTTTCCAACATTAAATACAAAATAAATTTCTATTACAATGAGTCAAGGCAGAGTTTCATGTAAGCCTTTTTCTTTAATTTTTGGAAACTGAAATGAAACTTGCAAGCAGAATTAAGCAATTATTCATAAGAAGTTGTAAAGCATCTAGTAGAGCTCCTGATGCCCACTTTGAACACTTTTTGTAAAACTCGATTCAATTGAACGATATTTAAAAAAAATTTCTCTCGTATTCTTTCATTATAGTTATAAAGTTAATAGTTTTTAAGCGAATTTCAAGTAACGAAGTGAATTTTAGCAGTTTTGTTATTAAGAAAAAAAGGTAATAATTAATTCCTATTACATTGAGTCAAGACCTTTGTAACAAAAATGTTGAAATTTAATTCATAACTTGAAATTAATTTGATAATATTGATTTCACAACGTTGGGGTTCAATAATAAAAGAAAATAGGACAAAATAACAATTTTAAAATATCGTTTCATTGAACAAAGTTTCACAAAAGATGTTTAAATTGCCCACCATGAGTTCTGATACATGCTCTATAGTCTACACTTTCTAATGAATCATAACTTTATTGCATATCAACAATTTTAAAATGAGTATCGTTTCATTGAATTAAATTTCACAAAAGATGCTCTAAGAGGCCACCATGAGCTTCAGTACATGCTCTATACCTTCTTATAGATGATTGCTTTATTTTGATTGTATTTCTTATTTTAGCTGCTAAAAATTTTAGAAACAGTGTTTACATTAAACTAGGCCTCAACTGATTGCAATAGGAATTTATGTTGTATTGAAGGCTGAAAATACAGAGAGTTATACCATTTCAGAATCTCAATAAAACGGGCATGTTTTTTCTTGCATTGACTCTCAGGTAATTATATTATTTTTCACACCACGGTTGAAAAAACAATAAGCAAAACGGAAAAGTTGAGTTAGATCTTTTTTTCATGAAGTACTATTCATGCGCCTCAAAAATAATGAATTACATTCGATAGATCATCTATCCAGGAAATACAGTTTGAAAAAATTCCTTCATTTGAAGTCTTGCCTGCAAAACGAGTGGCGAAGAGTGTAATTCTCTTGAATTTTCGAAAAACTTCAATATCTCGAAAACCAAGGCACTTTTACTAAAAGTAAAATATATTCTTCTAAACCGCCATAGAGTCCTCTACCCGCAGGCTCCATATTATCCACACCCTGTGTATGGAAACCAATCCAGAAAAGACGGTTAAATTAGTTGTTCCAAGAATGATATCTTCGTGTATTCTCTTGGCTAAATGGAACAAAAAGCAAATATAAACTTCAATTTATCTGCCGACGTTTCGTCAAATTTATTCACATCTTCACAGGCTAAAATCAAAAACAACAAAAGGAATCAACAACAGAAATAAATAAGAGAAATTGATTAATCAAAAATTAAGGAACCACAATGATTAACAACCAAACCAACAATAAAAAAATTTAAAAAATTAAATAACCGAACAGACTGAATATGAAGTGACGTCGCCACCTGAAGATGATATTCAACATTGTTGACATATTTTAAATAGTGTTCCAATAGTTTTTTCTGTTCATTATTTAGACTTTTTCATTGTAATAACTCATATTCAGACTGTTCGGTTTTTTAATTTTTTTATTGTTGGATTTTGTTGTTAATCATTGTGGTTCCTCAATTTTTGATTGATCTATTTCCGTTGTTTATTTCTGTTGTTGATTCCTTTCTTCACTGTGTTTCTTGTTTTTAATTTAGGCCTGTGAATATGTCAATAAATTTTACGAAACGTCGGCAGATAAATTGAAGTTTATATTGGCTTTTTGTTTCATTAAGCCAAGAGAATACACGAATAATTTCTCTTTTAGAATGCGTATCATATTTAGATCTACGATGATTCTTCTGGGAGACAGGCGTGGGAAATTTTGAGTCAGTTAAAAATTCGTTTCCATCGATGAAAAGTACACAGTTTCTGACCGCGGTTTCAGACATATTCGTACTCATCAGAGTAACACAACTCTCAACTACTAAAAATATTGTAACACTTTTTCTTCTCTTCGTGTTTAGGGTCCATTGGATACCAGTAGAATGCTATTCGAATTTAGATTACGCAAGGAGGTCCAGCGGTGCCGATGTCTGGGCATTCGCGACCACCCTATTCGAGATATTCACCTACGGAGAAGATATCAACCTGATGAGCCCCATGGATGCCAAAGAGGTAAGATTTTATCGCCTCCACGCAGCTCCGTCCGTTTCATTTCTAAGGAGTTCTAATTTCAGATGTACAAAAACGGTAAAATCCTGCCGAAACCGCCACCGTGTCCCGATAATATTTACCACGTGATGAAAGAGTGTTGGTTCTTGGATGCCGACAGGAGGAAACATCCGCAGGCCATCATGCGAGACATAAACCAGATTTTGTATCAAGGTACTTGGAAAAAATGAACAATTGCTATTTTGGTGCATACTTAATTTTTTTTTTTTCAGTGTATAACTCACGTCGAGTACATTCCTATGCGAAACTCTTTGCAAAATCGAAGGTGAATGGCACGTCTAGTATGTCTGGAACTTCTACGAGTAGCCTAGTGTCAAATTATACAGGTTAGTATTTTTTTTCATCTCCACAAGCAAGTCTCTGACTTGCATAGCTATTTCAACCGAAGATTGTTGAGGTCGAAAGAAACACTTTTTTCCTATACCATTTCTTACAGTTCGGCTCGGTTGAAAACACATAAAGAAATAAAATTTTCAGTTATATCTGACAAACGATTGTAAATATATAATCCGTTCACTTTTATTTCAGCACTCGGTTGGCCATGGAAATTCGACACATTTCACTCTGTATAGTACGAAAATGTGAGGTTATGACGCTTGTCAAAATATTTTTTGGTTTCAAATCAGCGCTATGTTGTCCTTTCTACGTAAAAGTCTCAGTAATGAGACGTTTATACAAACTTAATGAATGCATACCAAATCTAGTTGTTTGCATGGAAAATACGAGAGATTAGTTTTTAAATATATTTAATTTTGCTATGGGAGAAAATTGAATTATTGACACATAATATGCAGTAGCTTGAGGAGATTTTATGTTGGTTATCTTTTTTTGGCCAAAGGTTGAAGAAGTTACATCAGTTGTAGATTTAAAAAAAATCAACCCGAAGGTGAAATGCATATGATACAGTGGTAGGGAATGGGTATCTCTAGAGTCTAGAAGGAATTAACGAATAATTACAAGAATGTTAAATTCTTCAACAAAAAATCATCTTGCATCAATGGAAGTCAAAAGGAAGTTTCAAGGCAATAGGAACTTTACCTTTAAACAAAAATTTCACGTGAATTAACAATTAACAGGACAACTTGCTCGTATTTATGGCTATTTAATACTTTGATATACTGATTATAATTATATATACTTCATTCACTTTTATTTTAGCAGTCGGTTGGCCATGGAAATTTGACACATTTCACTCTGTATAGTACGAAGATGTGAGGTTATGAAGCTTGTCAAAACATTTTTGGGTTTTAAATCAACGCTATGTTGCCCGTTCTACGTAAACGTTTCTGTTATTACGTATTTTATCGCAATGTCGAATCTCTTCGGAAAATATGTGACGAACATATATGAAGTTTACAGTTGGGAAATATCGGTCCAAGGAACAAACACAAGAAACTATTCTTTCACGACGTTTCGGCACTTTATTGTGCCTTCTTCAGGCTAAAAAATGGAAAATTATGTTATAAACAGTGACATGGATAATATGAAAATATGATGGCATAATATACATATAAATTACTAAAATTATCAATCTAATACATTACAAATACAGAATAGAATATAAAAAAATATAAAAACACCGAAAACAACATTAAACATCAAAGCAGACTGAGCAAGACAACTGTATAGCAAGACAGGCCAAGGAAAAAAGGAAAAATACTCACTGTCAGAATATTAAAAAATTTCAATATTTTCATGTACAGAAAATCGTCATAAATATGAAAATAAAACGGGAAAACGAGTTCTACCGGATCTAGGCATCGATGTATGTTTGCTTTTTTGGGGTCATGACACATCAAACGCAGAATTCAAATGAATGGAAGAAAAACGATCTACAAACACAACGGAAACACGAGAGACAGCATGACACTTGTACAGTGGCGTAACGAAACGACCAAATATTTAACTGGGCTTTCAACATTTTGGAATCAAGTTGGAATATGCCACACTCAACGTACTAACGTCCGTACGTGCATTAACTGTGTTTGGGAACTTTTTTATATAAATCATCTCCTTAAAGCAACGTTTAAACCAGTTGTTCTCCCGACCCAAAATTTCAACGTTCTGAAAATCAAAATTGTGGTTGGATGATGAAGCATGAGCAGATAATGCTGTGGATTCTTTTTTATTCTTGCAATCCCTTTCATGTTGGGCAGATCTGTTGCCCAAATATTGCCCTGTTTGCCCGACATAACACACGCTACAATCCCTACAGTTGATCTTATAAACCACCCCAGAACATCTCTCCTTCGGATCCCTATCCTTAAGCTTTGAAAAAATAGACCGAACAGTTTTGTTGTAGTAATAAATAACACGATTTGTACTATCTTTCATTAATCGTTTGAGTTGTTCGGACAACCTCGGTACATAAATCAACTTACAGACTCTGACATTATTATGGGACTCGTCAACATTATTCAACGTGTGCGGTGGAGGTTCAACATTAGAAGAATAAAAAATTTTATGTATCAAACTTTTAGGGTAACCATTCCTCATCAGAAATAAAGTTTGCTCATCGAAATTTTTCTTGTGAAACAACTCGTCCGATAAATTCTGAATTTTGTGCTTTATCGATTTTATTATCATAACTTTCTGAATTCTCGAGTGCGCTGAGTCATAATGTAAGACTCTACCTGATGATATCGGTTTTCTATAAATGTCAGTGATAATCTTGTTGCCCTCTCTAATTAGAAGAACATCCAGAAACGGGATTCGGTTATCACTCTCTAACTCATATGTAAATTGGAGGCTGCTATGGAAACTATTGAAAACTTGCAGGACTTGTGGAACCTTATCCTTTGGAATGGATAAAATAATGTCATCTACATAAAAAAATACAAACGGAATCAAGAAGTCAATCTTCGACAAAACAAACGAAATCACCTTATTCATGACCATCTCAGCCAAAATTGGGGAGGCTGGGTTTCCCATAGCAGAACCTCTAATCTGGGAATAAAATAAACCATCATAAGTACAATAGCTGTTCAAGAAAATAAACTGAATAATATTTTTAACTGTCGTTATTGGAATCTGAGTATGGGTTTTCAAATCCTCCCAATGTTCATCAACGAGGTCAAAAATTAAACCTTGAGGAATGTTTGTAAATAACGAAACCACATCAAAGCTAACCAACACGTAATCGTCGGGAATTACGATATCTCGTAAATTTGAAACCAAAGTGAACGAGTTTTTCAGGGAATAGGTGAACTTACATCTAATTCCATCCAAAACACTGACTAAAAATTTTGAAATATTGAACGTAGGTGAATTACAGCAAGAAATAACCGGTCTAAAGGGTCTGTTACTTTTATGTATTTTAACTAAACCATATATATATGAAGTTTATACAAACTGATTGAAGGCATACCAAATCCAGTTATTTGCATGGAAAATACAAGAGATCAGTATAATATCATAATATGCACTAGCTTGAGGAAAGTTAATGCTCGTTATCTTCTTTGGCTTACATCATTTGTAGATTTCAAAAATATTAACCCGAAGATGAAATGCATATGATGCAGTGGTTAGGAATGGGTACCTCCCGAAGGAATTAACAGATAATTACAAGAATGTTAAATTCTTCAACAAAAATCATCTTGCATCAATACAAGTAAAAGAAATTAAAGGAAGTTTCAATCAAGATGAACTTCACCTTCGAACAAAAATTTGACATGAATAAGCAATAAGCAGGAGAACTGGCGCATATTTGTGGCTATTCATCTTAATACATTGATACAATTATAATAATAATAATAAATAATAATAACCGTTCTTTATTGGCCATCGACCGAAGTCCTTCAGCCTAGTGAATTACAAAAATACAAAAAAAAAAAAATAAATTCATTCTATTTCAGTTTCTTCACTGCATCTCAGATAGTCTGTCCATCACACTTCGAGTTGGAAATTTTCTGTGTGGGTTAGTTACCGGGGGGTCCTTGTGGAACATGATTTCAACATCCTCTATTTCTTTCAATCTTTGTGCAAATCTTCTATTCAGTTTCTCTAGTCTCTCCTTGATTGGCTGTATGTTGGCTTTTTCATATAATAGTTCATTTGATGGGTTGTGGAGTTTATTAAGTGGGTGTCTCAGTCGAGTTATAATTCTTAGTGCTGATCTTTCACCTACTTCTATATTTCTCATTACCGAGTCCGCAACGTTTGTATATAGTGGATGTCCATATTCTAAAATTGGTCTACAGATGGTTTTGTAGATTTTGATGGAATTTTCCAAACTTATTCCTTGGTCGTTATATGTGAGGCATCTGAAATGTTTAGCTCTTGCTATTGTGTTTTTTTTGGCTATGTTGGAATTCAATTTCATATTGGCCTTGTTGTCTACTTGTATGCCTAGGTATTTTATTGATGGAGA
This sequence comes from Coccinella septempunctata, assembly GCF_907165205.1. NCBI lineage: Eukaryota > Metazoa > Arthropoda > Insecta > Coleoptera > Coccinellidae > Coccinella > Coccinella septempunctata. The sequence continues at coordinate 1,011,836 of NC_058190.1, read as the reverse complement.
TGGTGATATGATGTTGTTTTCAATCTGGATTGTTGGTGAATTTGGACGTATCTTATGATTGAATATTATCAGTTTTGATTTGCTTGGATTAGGTTGAAGTCGCCATTTGTGAAACCAGGAAACTAGACTGTTTGTATAGAGTTGTAGGCCTATCAGGCATTTTTGTTCTGTTTTTTCGTGTGAAATAACTATTGTGTCGTCAGCATACTGTAGAAGGTATTGCGATTGGCTGGGTGCATTATATATGTCGCTGCAGTATATGTTATAGAGGAACGGGGACAGTGGTGAACCCTGTGGTGTGCCCTGCTCTGGGGAGAACCAGGAAGAGCTCGTCTCATTTATCTTAACTGTCAGTTTTCTTTCTTCCAAGAATTCCTTGATTATTTTTATGAGATAGTGAGAAGTGTCGAGTTGGTGTAATTTAAACAGTAGTCCTCTGTGCCAAATGCTGTCAAATGCTTTGTTGATGTCTAGGCAAATCGCAGCTGTTTTCTTTCGATTTAGTTGAGCATTGTGTGTGTTAGATATAAATATGGTAATTGGCAGAGTAGTTGATTTTTTGGTCCGAAATCCAAATTGATGTTTAGGTATGACATTTTCCAGTTGTTCCTCAAGTCTACTTTTTATGATCTTCTCCAGCAGTTTACCCACCACAGGGAGCAGTGTTATTGGCCTATAGTTTTGTACCTTTTGATGATCCGTGTTATGTTTCGGTATGATTATTATAGTGCCTACTTTCCAAATATTAGGGAATTATCCAGTATTTAAGCAGTGTTCATATATTTTGATTATTTCGTTATGTACTTCTATTTGTAACATTTTCAGAACGCTCCATGGGATATTGTCAGCTCCTGGAGCACTGTTCTTGCTCTTATGTAAAATGTCATAGTAGACTTCCTCATCAATTTTAATGTTTTCATTTCTTGTTGATGTTTGTGGATTATTGAAATATTTGTTGTACCAGTCGTTAATATCTTTTTCATGATGTTTGTCAAACTTGAGGTTTTTATCATATTGAAATGAGCTGTTGAAATGCCTGGAGAATATTTCTGCTTTTTCTTTATCTGTGTCATATATTTTGCCTGCCTCATTTAAGGTTGGTATACTATGGTATGTTTTGTATTTGGAAAGCCTGTTTACATGTTGATAAAATGTTCGTCCCTTTGTCTTATTTATTTCATCCATGTATGTTGTCTGTATTGCTTTATCATGTTGTGAATGCTCTTGTTAATTTCATTTATGTTTCTTTTGAAATCGGGATTGGGCTGTTGCTGGTATTCTCTGTACATTTTTCTTTTTGTCTTGATGAGCTTTATGATGAAGGGGGGGAGTTCATGAAGAGATGGATTATGTCTAGCAATGGGGGTTACATTGATATTATAATAATAATTAGGTATTTATTGGTACCTTGAGACATTTACAATGTATAGAACAAGTCAAATGAAAAAAGGAAAAATCAATTTTCGGGAACCTATTCTACGATGACATTTCGAAAAACCTGTAGTAAACTTTTCGCATTAATTCAACATAAAATTCTCAAATGCCACCACTTTTTCGGGTCTCCCAATAGAAGGAAATTCTTTGTTATCCTCTTCATTCACAATCTTTCTGATTGTGGAAATATTCAGCTGAAATATAAGTCGTTAAGATTCAGATGGAAGATGAAACATTATATAAATTCTCTTACATTGAATATGTTTGCTACCGTCTGACGTATTGTGGAGTTTAGAATATAGAATACAACTATTTGAATGAGCGGACCTGAATTCTAAATAGCACTTCCTGAAACCCCGTCTTCTCCCTTTTTCAATCACTTTCGGCATTTTCATAATAAAAATTGATATTAGTTGTGGCAACCGCGTTATGACATTAACGACATTTCATGAGTGCCAATCTTACTCCATTCTAGTTACAAAAACTGAAGAAGAGAAAATTATTTCATGGCCAACCGACTGCTAAAATAAATGTGAATGCACTATAGATATTTGCATGGAAAATACAAGAGATCAGTTTTTAAATATATTTAATTTTGCTATGGAAGAAAATTGAATTATTCATTCATGCAAATGAAAGTTTGAATGAGTTATGTTTGAATCTGGTAACTATTTCACGGTATGAAATAAACGGCAAAAATAAAGGATTATATGTTGAAGATGAATAATAGAGCTAATATAGGAGGTTGCAAGCTTATTTAGTAATTATCATCTAAAATGAAATAGAAATCAAGAGAAGAATGTTCAATTATTATCACCACCGAAATTGCTGGAATTCAGTCATTGTTTCATAAATAAATCATTAAAATCACCATTTTAACAAGCTTCTGTGCAGGGTGAGTCTTTGACTCGTACAAGTATTCCAACTATTTTGAAGTCAAAAGAGTGTCCCTTTACAATTTTTTTCGAATCGGCTCGGTTTGAAACATACAGGCTATTGAAATACTACCATAAAAAATTCTCACAAACGATTTTATCTAATGAAATAAATTTCGGATTATAGTTTTTCATTTATTTTATGATTTTTTTTTCGGACACAAGTTATAACTCACGTCTTCCAGTTTTTTCATTATGACCATTAAAAATACCATAAAAATATCAAAAATTCAAAAAACCCTACTCTTGAAACCACCAAGTTGGGCGCTATCTAACGAATATTTAAAAGTTTTGTGAAATAAAAGTATTCTTCATTATTCGCTTAGAATTATTTGTAATTTGATGTTCAAAATTTTAAAAGTATCTGTGAAATTTGTAAAATTGTGTACTTTGGCTGAATGCAACTCTGTTCAAAAAATCCACAGATATGTAGTGTCACAGATTAGGCTAGTTATTCTGATGGTCATTTTGTTTCTCCAGAGGTGGCACAGCTCATTATAAAAACTTAAAATGACTTTATCTTTTTATCAGGGTGTTACTTTCGACCGGAAGAATCTTCTATTAAAATATTTGTACGTATCGCCCTATATATTAGAAAACCAATATTCCATTTCATTCCATTTGGCCAACGAAGTAATATTTGTAATACAATAAATGAGTTACGGCAATTCCGTTGGCGATAAGTATCGAAAATTTTTCTCTCAATTTATATTTCATTTTTGATAATACTAAAGATTTCATCTTATATCTACCCACATTAGCTTTGATATTCACCTTCAATGTGTAATTATTTATTATTATTTTTTATTCCATTTCGTGCAAGGGTTACCATATCCAAACATGACCCATTTAACCTTATTTTCATTTTTGTCATGTTGAATATTAATTATTATTTCATTTTTCGTGGTTTGTTGATTAGTATAGTTTTTAATTAATTTCTTTATACAATAAAACTTCGTTTACTGTCGGCAGTGAAGGCCGGGGTTATTTTGAAAGTTTGGCTACGATGTTCTCCTACTGGCGTCACGTCATATTTACAATAAATGCAGTTTACGAACTCTTCTTATCCTCATTTCCGTTACAGAAAGCACCTGCGTGTCTCAGACTGATGAAATCTTAAATTCCGAGGAGGGAGAATTATCAGAGACGTCCAGTTATACACCGAGGTCGTCGGAGTGTGCACTGTTGAGTTCTCAGGTAATGTTCTACGTCATAATGTTCTCCATTCTTTCTATCAAATCGATAAATGGTTATTTATGTACGAAGAACTGTCTATTATAGTCGAGCGTGCAAACTTGAAAAACTTGCCTTCAAAAATAGTCTACTTTTCGTTCGGTAATTAGCACGTGAAATGACATTTTACTTGCTAATTTCCGAACGAAAAGTAAACTAGTAACTGACAAGTACTTCCGGCTCGCATACACTTTTCGTCCGCAAACTCTTTTCGTCTTGCTGTTCGTGACTAAAATACCAATACTACATAGAGGGTTTGATTCCACTCTTAGAAAAGCTATTATCTGAATGCCAGTGTGGCTTTAGACCAAATCAAGGTACGGTGGACCTAATTTCAATCAAGGATCTATACAGCCTACATCAATTTGAGTAAGGCCTTCGACTCGGTGAATTGGAGAGCGCTATGGAAAATCATGGGACGCCTTGGAGTACCCGAAAGATTTTTAACTAATTGTAAAGGCCTCCATATCATCAACCCCGCTAGAATACAGCATAATGGCTCTACAACCGATCATTTTTTAAACAACTCTGGATTAAAACAAGGCTGCGTATTAGCGCCTTTACTGTTCAATATTTTCGTCATAGCTGTCTCGATAATTGCTGACATGAATATGCCTGTAAGAGGTGTTGGAATAAGATTAAGATTTGATGGAGGCCTATTCAACCTGAAGCGCCTCAGAACAAAAACCCGAACAAAGTTTATCACGTAACTTCAATATGCAGACGACTGCGCACTTATCGCTAGCAGCTCAGAGGATCTACAGATAATGTTGGACACCTATAAGCATATATTCGAGGCTTTAGGCCTAAGACTCAATATTGACAAAACCAAAATTCTGGTAAGTCCGTCAGGAAGCCTTCAAACAGATATCAGCCTGGAATATGAAACTGTAGAACAGGTCGAGCAGTTCAAACACTTGGGAAGCTTGATAAATACTAGAGCTAGCTAACCTGGACACGGAAATACACAACAATATTAATTCGACATCACGGGCATTCTGGAAGCTAAAGGACCTCAATCTGAAGACCAAGACAGCTGCTTACAAAGCAGTGGTCCTCCCAACGCTTCTTTACGGAAGCGAAAGCTTGACGCCCTACAGGCGACGTATTAAACATCTTGAACAAACGCAACAACGTCATCTAAGACAAATAATGCACATCAGATGGTTCCACAAAGTTTCGAATGCAGAAGTCTTGCAACGCGCGAGTTGTATAACAATAGAGGCTCAAGTAACTAGGGCCCGACTCAGATGGAGCGGCCACATCCTGAGGATGCAAGACACAAGACTCCCCAAAATAGCTCTGTTTGGCGAATTCAAAGAGGGAGCTCGGAAACCAGGAGGCCAGTATAAGCGTCTTGAGGATATACTGCATCAATCCCTAAAATCTGTTAATGCCAATCATAACTGGGAACAACTAGCGTTAGACAGGTCAGAGTGGAGGTATTTGGTACACAGTTATAATGGAGACTCGAGAAGAATACAGCGGCGGCCAGATCTGGTTGATGACTATCCATGCCCGGAGTGTGGAAGGATCTGTAAGTCACGGTTGGGTCTCTTCAGTCACGAGTAGCTCTAAGAAATTATAAGTTTGATCGCACCGATAGTTTTGTTTTTGAGTCTTTTTGTAGATTTATTCTCGGCAACGGGATACACCAATGAATGAATGTAGAGGGGCGATTGAATCAATTTTAGGAATACAGAATTTGATGCATAAGTGCCAGTGACAATAACTGTCATTTGCTGTTGTCTACATTGTATCGCCTGCTTGACTGTATTATACAGTCCTTGGTATATAAATAACTATTTCGATCCCAACAATTCAATTAATCATGTACAAAGGACGAAAAACTGTCTGTCATAGTAGAGCCTGCAAATTGATAGCGGAGGCTAGCAAGCAGGCGTGACAATGGATCGTTTTTCGCTGAGCTGCAATAGGGAATACTCTTTCTTACGAAAATTATGTATTTTTTATGAAATATCTTTAAGACGTCACATTTTCAACCGTTTCCCAAAAAAAAATTATTTTAAGCACTGAAAAATGAAAAATAAAAATGGGTATTTAAAATTTAAAGCGTTTCATTTCGATGGCACAAGTTGGCAACATGAACTGAAATATGCCTTGAAAGTCAAGGACAACAAATGCATTATCGTGATGAGATAGACAAAGATGGCTGTCTATGAAGTCTGCGACGAACGAGGAAGGTCGTAAAATGTTATGGCCGGTTGCTGTTGAGGCTCGCCAGTAAGTACGCGCCTGTAAATCAACAGCTGTTATTTTATAAACAAGCTGATCGGACATTGTTCTTTTCATTGTCTGTTGCCAAATCGTGAACTTGAACCCAAGCGATTTAAATTTTAAAACCCCATATTTGAAGGATGATTTTGAATAGTTTCCGCGGTGCATTTGAAAAAATCATGAATGAAACTTATAATTATTCAGTTCGAACTTGCATATGCAGTGACGACCCAAATTGAGGATAATTCCCCATTCAGATTTTTTCGTCGACCTCTGCACATACCTTTATAACGGTAAGGTCTCAACTGTTTTGCTCGCCTCGGCTACTTCGCCTTAATTGCCAATTCTCTCCTTTTTTTGGGGTCGACGAAAATTCATGTTATACTAACCAATCGCTTCCGTATTTTCAGGATTTCATGAATCACGAAGACACACTGTCCTGCAATTTTTCAAATATATTATCTAGTTTCAATTTTCCTACGTCCGTATCATCCCTGGATAGCATGAACTCGCTGCAGAGTATCTTCGAACTGGACGAGTGCTGCAACGTGGTCCTACAGGGTAGAATAGGACAGGTAACTATAAATTAAAATAAAATTAGATCGGCACCTTTATCAATTTAATAAAAAATTTCAGGGTTTTTACGGGGAAGTCTACAAGGCAACATTGGAATATTACGATAATACAATTGCAAACAATCCAAGACAAGTGGCTGTCAAAAAACTCAAAACGTCAGGGATATCGTCTTCTCTGCAGGATTTCGAAAGGGAAATAAACATAATGAAGGTGAGTCGAAAATGAGACTAGTAATCTGATCGGGTTGTTTTGACAGTTTCGTTTTTCAGACGCTGCAACACCCGAACATCATAGAGATCCTTGGGGTGGTTAGAGATCCGGAAATCCTTCTGATCATGGAATTTGTACCGCATGGGTCGCTTCAGAGTTATCTGAAGATATACAAGGATTCGTTGCATACCAAGCAGCTGCTCAACTATGCTCTCGATATCACGAAGGTGAGTTGAAATCATCGTTATACGGGGTGTGGCAAGTGGGTACTAACTCTAGTTGCAAAAATTGACACCAGGCGGCGAACAATAGAGTGATCTGAGTAAAAGAAGTCTACCTATTGGAAATTTCAAACGAGCGATACGCCCCCTTGTGTTAATTTTTGTAAATAAAAAGTTAGTAGACATTTGTTTGTTTACATCGGGGAACGGGGAATATTTTGGTGTTTCAATAAGAGTTTTCATGAAAAATATATTTTGATCTGTTGAAAATATTTAAAATGATGATGAAATGAACTTTTAGTCAATGTTCAAGGACATATGTATCTCGTTCTTATAAAATGATAATGAAGTTATCAAATTAGTGACGAAGAATAGGAGGTTAATTAACTAGAAGGATTCACACAAAAAACCAATCTGTTTCTCCCAGAAAAGATTTTTTCGCCTAGTAAGTTGATAAACGTATAAATTGCGATAGCATCCACATAAAATTGATTTAGAAAATTACTTCTGATTTCCAGTTCAACTTGGACAAGTTTTCTTAGCATCAATGTTGCAATTTTAGCCTTGTATATAAGGGAGAAGGCAAGGTATCATAGTTGTGGCTCTCGATATAATCAATCTCCTTCTATTATGATCGTTTAAAGAGCCAAGAGGTTCGGATTTAAAAATTATTGGTCTGTTTTATATACTAACATTTCATGACATCTATTAATCTGAAATTGATAATAATTAAAGTACTTGAATCCAGTTTCGACAAACAAAAATTGAGGAAAACCAGGTATCAATTGAGACAAAAGGATTTATTTGAGCAAAATCAAAAATGACGATGACTCTACTAACGACTTAGTTCGAACTATCATCACCATGTTGCTGGAATCTGCATTTGAATACCCAATTATAGTCCATTAACTTTTATAAAAGCAATCGGTTGACCATGGAAATTTGACACATCCCACAGAGTATTAGGCTTGTCGTCATATTTTTTGGTTTTAAGCGCTATGTTGTCTGTTCTACATGAAGGTCTTAGACCCGTTTGCACCAAACGCACTTAGTGTTAAGTGTCCCTTAAAATGAACCCTTAACTTAAATTACGTTGCTTCAACTGTAAAGTGACATTCAAAAATGGCTAAGCCTAAAGCTAGCCTTACATTTAAGCGCTCCTGTAATGACGTCTTAGGTATTCAAGGGCGGGATTCTAACCTAAAATAATTTTTTGAACTCATAAACTGGCTGCAGAACTGCTGTGGTTTTTCTAATAACGTCAAGTACCTTTTATTTGACAATCCATTTCATTATCAATGATAATGCTAATTCAACAACAAAAAGTTGTCACTCTTTGATAATAATATAATAGTTTACTTGACACTGACTGACAGGACAATAAAGTAAGGTCAATGAAATGACAACGATCATCTTCAACCGGCCAACCAATGAAAAGGCTTTATTGGACTAGAATGAAGTTGCACCAAAATAAAAAACTGAAATATCACTAGGTATCAAAACTTAAGGCCCCCTTACTTAAGATTCGGTTAAGCCGCAGTCGTGCAACTGGGAATAAAATTAAGCGTCCATTAACTTTAAACTACTCTTAGTTAAGTACTCATTAAGGGGGATTGGTGCAAACGGGCCTTAGTAATTGGGTGGTTCTCACAATATGAATTTGCTTCAAAAATAAATTGATTCGAAAAGATATGATGAACGTTTATACAGTCAGTTTATACAGTGTGAGTCAAAGACTCACCCATGTATTTTAAGAGAAGATCCCCGAGATCGAAAGAAACACTTTTTCCCTTTACACTTTGAAAAGATACCGTCTGTTGAAAATTCATCAAAAATAGAATATTCAGTTATATCTCACAAACGATTTTATGGAATGGAATTATTTTTGGAATATAGTTTCTCATTGATGTGATAAATGTTCTCGGAGCACAAAATTTCACCCACATCTTCCAATTTCTTCATTATGACCATTACATAAAATGAAAATACCACAAATTCAACTATCACACAACTATCAATATGTAGTAAGTTGAAAGGTCATTTATGAATATTTGACCATTTTGGAAAATAAAAGTATTCTTCATATTTTCTCGTATGATACGTTTTTAACGAGTATTTTGATATAAAATAAAGAATATCTCTGAAATTCGAAAAATTGGGTGCATTAGTCTGTTTAAAATATCGGGGCTGAATATTAGAGCTAATATGGGTGGTTGCTAGTTGAATTCGTTTTTATTAACGAAACTGAAATAGAAACCAAGAGGAAAATATTCAATATTTATCGCCAACGAAATTGCGGTAACTCGTTTTTTGTATTATAAATTATAAACATTACTTCGTACACCAACTACACTCCTGGATGAAAATAACCGGACAAACAAAATGTTCACCGAATTAATTTCAAAAAAGCTATGTTGCTCTGATGAGTTCGAATGAGACCGAAACCACGGTCGGCATATGCTTTTCTTCGATGGGGCGTGCTCCATTTGGGGCCTTGGACGATGGCAAATTGGGTAGTTCAAATCAGATCGTAACACTTGTTGATATTCATATCAGCGGGTGGTATGCATCCGAATTTATCCTTGTTATGATTATTGTTTATGCAATTCATCTTGTGCAAGCATTTGCTCATGTGGCGAGAGTTGTAACAGATTATCACGATAGATGAACATCCATCGATTAGACTGGCCTCCACGTAACCCCGATCTGAACCCAATTGAGAATGTGTGGGACATGTTAGGGAGACTTATTCGCAACCGGAAACCATTCCAACTCTCAGAACAGCTCCTCTTGAAGAGTTCCAAAATAGTCAATTGCCAATTGTATTAAAAGCTCACATCGCCGCATGGAAGCAGTCATAAGAACACCAGGAGGCAATGCTCAATATTAGAATATAAGAATGTGTTTATTTTTCATAATTTAATAATGTTAAAAATTTAACATAAAGAATATACAGATAAAATTATGAAAAATAAACACATTCTTAACCCTCTAATACCCAATTCCGCCTTGAGACTGGTTGCATATAAGTGGATACAAAATTATTCCCTGTGAGCAATTTAGTTCAACTGCCCATGTCCGCCTTCACTATAGGTTCATTTTGTGAGAACAGGTGTTGATGTGAATCAATTAAGTATTTGCGAAAAAAAGATGTAGATTATACATAAGCTAACTTGAAACTATACGGAAATAATTTTGAAAAAGAAAAAAAAATTGGGCATTAGATGGTTAAATGTTATCGCGGTAATTCATCCTGTATAGGGCCACCCATTCAAAAAACGAAAGATGAACTTGAAGTTGGAATCTGGAAAAATTTACAAGGAGTCAAACTTGAATTCCGATTCCGAAAAATATTTGAACGAAAGGAATTCGTGTGACACTCTGTATAGCAGAATGTTATGGTGGTATTCACATTCTAATGTTATTCTCATTCTGTTTTTCTAAGTCGTAATCCAATTCATTAATCTCGATAAAAATATTAATCGATTTCAAGCGAATAACCTGGTCATCATTGGTAATTACCAACAATAACCAACTGCATTCTAGCGCTTTTGGTCATAATTGGTTATAATATCGTGAGGTCATGAACTAGCCCTTCAACGTCATCATTTGGACCGTATATAACCGGAGATAACCATACTCGAGAGCTGGGTTAAACTTCTGGTTATTGAAGTGAGGTTGGAAGCTGTGGAGGGCCATAACCAAGGGCAAAACCAGCAATAACCGCGGTTATTACGGGTTATTCGCTTGAAATCGATTATTGATTTCCAAATTCACCCAAAGAACTTCCTAAATATTAAGAATTAATTAAGCGTTATGATCTGAATTGAATGGGGAATTCTCCTCAATTTGGGTTATCACTGCATATGCAAGTTTAAACTGAATAATTATAAGTTTCATTCATGATCTTTTTCAAATGCACCGCGGAAACTATTCAAAATCATTCTTCAAATATGGGGTTTTAAAATTTAAATCGCCTTGTGCGGAGTTTACGATTTGGCAACAGCGCATACAAGACAATGAAAAGAAAAATGTCCGATCAGCTTGTTTATAAAATAACAGCTGTTGATTTACAGGCGCGTACTTACTGGCGAGCCTCAACTGCAACCGGCCATAAAAATCCCATAAAATTTTACGACCTTCCTCGTTCGTCGTAGACTACATAGACATAGACAGCCATGTTTGCCAACTTGTGCAATTGAAATGAAACGATTTAAATTTTAAATACCCATTTTTGGTATTTGGTTGAAATGGTTATTTCAAAATGTCACGTTTCAAAGATATTTCATAAAATATACATCATTTTCGTCAGAAGGAGTATTCCCTATTTGCCGTCTTCGGGACAACTAAATGGAGAACGTTACACCGAAGCAGAGCTCAGCAGATACTGACCATGGTTTCGGTCTCATTTCTTGATTTTTCTAAATATTGTTTCATTTTTTTGCAGGGAATGAATTACCTTGGACAGAAGAACATTGTTCATAGAGATCTCGCGGCCAGAAATATACTGGTGGTGGATGAAAACCACATAAAAATTTCAGATTTCGGTCTTGCTCAGGCGATGGGCACCAACGAATACTACATCCTGAAAACGAATAGGGAATTGCCCATCAAATGGTAAGGCAAACTTTCATTTATTTCAGCAAACGACAGATTCAATTGATTATTATTTATTCGATATAAAAAAAATGTTTCTGGATCATTGTTGATTTTCATTGAAGATATGAAAGTATGTTCGGAATGGTTGATTATTTTCAAACGATGTATTAATTATCATTTGTATTTTTCAAGGTATGCTCCGGAAAGCCTGAGAGATGGGAAATTTTCAGTGCGATCAGACGTTTGGTCGTTTGGTGTAACGATGTGCGAAATGTTCAACTGCGGGGAGGAGCCCAAACTAACCAATATTGATGAGGTAGATCAGAAAGGACAGGAACAAGAGATACTGCTGAACGCTTTGGCAACAGGGGCGAGGTAAGATTATTCTCCAATATGTAATCTAAAAAATTGATCTTCAATATTTTGAAGCAGTACAGAACGTCCCGTTTTATACGATGTACATACTCGTATTTTTCTCATTGTGAAATTGGCGATTATTTATAAAGTTTTTCAATCCGATAAATTTTACAGAAAAAGACTCAGGTTGCCGGTGTACAAAAATTAAGATAATTTCAAAGGAGCCAATTAAGGTGGTCTGAATTTATTTACAAAACTAGTTTGATGTCGGCACGGTTTTGACCGACGTGAGAGTGGAATGAAAACACGGAAACTATGAAATCACTTTGTCCTATGGGAAATTGTGCTACAGAACTGAATTACTTCAATATCTTCAAATCATCGCATTTAACATTTCGTCCTCTTTTTGAAAATCTTATTTCAAGTATGTACTTGAAAATGAAAGAAAGATTCACAGGGTGTATTCAAAAGTGAGTTTTTTTGACAAAAAAGAACTGTTTAAAATTAAGCGTTTAACCAAATATCACTTATAAAAAACTTTCAAAATCACAAAGTAGAGAAACAAAAATTAAAATGATTTCTGAAATAGATCCTAATACGACCCTAGATAATTTGTTATCTGAATTATGGCAAAAAATGGGAAAAAACTCATGTCGTGATGAGTGACCTAAGCATATGGTTTCGTTGATACCGGCTCGTTCGATATTTACGTGAGAATGAAATTGGAAACTGAGGATTGCCGAATTCTTCTCAATATTTATTGACTTGAACTATTTTCATCAAATGGCTTATTTCGATACCAAATTACATAAAAATACTTAGGACCAAGTGTAAAGAAAAAGAGAGAATATTAGTTAGAAATCTCGTCTAAATTATTCACAAATTCTTTCACACAATGGTCATCACAATCTTCTTATTTTTCGGAACCTACAACAAGCCTGAAATAAGGGTGAAATAAGGGGAAACAATAATAGCACTTCGTCAACATAAGCACTTTCAATAAACTGCCTCAATTTTCTACACTGTTTTCATCCCAAATCGCACTATACGCAATATGTGATCTGATGCAACTAATCGGATAGACTCGGATGTACTGAACCATTCATTGTTCGATTTATTGACATTTTGAAGAAATTCTAGGGGTTGTAGCTCGGCCATCTTGAATATTTTATATAGACCATTTTTGGTAAAATGTATTTTATTGGTGAATTCTACATCCTGTCAAAAAAAACTCCTACATCATCTATTTTAAGTTACGTTAATTATATTCTTATGTGATTAATCATCCTTTATTTACCAACGAAAAAAGTATCTAGTTTTTTCACATCAGTCCTGCCTGCTTGTATCGACCAAGTACAGGTAGGGCACATTTTGATGCTTTAGCGCTACAGCTCTTAAACCAAAGAAGATAGACAAAATCTGATACTCCATTCTCGTTCTCTTTTTCTGAGAAACTAACAAGAGTAAAAGTCATTTTTGACCACCTTCTTTTGTTTTCGAGTTTATTTACTTAACAGGGGAACATACACAGGTAAACAAATACCCATAAGAATGTTGACAAATAAATTGATCAGTTACAGAGGTACATAACAATAATTCAAACTAAACTATTATAAATTCGATGTTATATAAAGATAAATAAAAGAAAAAACATACACATTGCATTGTCCACTATATGCTTTCCCCCTCCCTATCATTTGAAAATCCCAAAAAGTAATATCGCATAAACAGTTATAAGCGGAAATTGGAAAAATGGCGATATCGAAATAAATTTGAATCTCCGCTAATACTGATGATTAAAATATTATGAAGGTACTTTTTTACGAAGAATATAGTGGTGTGCTCGTCTTTTTAGCAGGATTTTTAATTTCGAAGCTATGACCCAGAGTTATGTTTATCAAATGGGAACAATATATTTCTGTTCAATTCTGGAGAGCTTTATTTTTACTGATTTCAAAAATGTATAACATCATATGGTTTGTATCAATATAAATATTAGATAATGGTCAAAATCCTTTTTTTTTTCTCAATATTTCTATGGTTTCAATTATATGACAACCATAGAAAAATGTAGCATCGTATGATAACCACTGTCTACTTTTATTGGTCCTTTCATTTTTATGCTCCTAACTCAATTACTCCAGGATTTTTCCTGTTTTGCAGTTTTCTGAAAATTGGTAAAAAGCATAGAAAGAATGACATTGCCGGAAGGAGACTCCTCTCGTTACAGGAAGCTCTATTTTTCTGTGCTCGTCAAAAGTTGAAACTATAAAAATATTGAGAAAAGAGGATTTTGACCATTTTCTATTATTTATATTGATTCAAATCACATGATGTTATATATTTTTGAAATCAGTAAAAATAAAGCCTTCAAAAATTGAACAGAAATATATTGTTCCCATTTGAAAAACATAACTTTGGGTCATAGCTTCGTAATTAAAAATCCTGCTAAAAAAGCAAGCACGCCACTGGATTCTACTTAGAAAAGTGCCTGTATAATGTTTCAACTCCAGAGCTCTATCATGAGTAGTAGCGGAGATATATATTTATTTCGATATCGCCATTTTTCCAATTTTCGCTTATAACTCGAAAACATAAGAAGGTGGCCACAAATGACTACTACTCTTGTAGTTCCTCAGAAAAAGAGAACGAGAATAGGGTATCAGATTTTGTCTATCTCCACTTGTTTGAAAGCTGTAGTGCTAAAACATCGAAATTTGCCCACCCTGTACATTTCCTGAATATTGAAAAACTTGTCACGCGGTGTTCAAAATGTTGTGTCAAAAATTGAGATCAAGATTTTCCCATAACTTTCGTTCAAAGGAGAATACAGAAATTGAATGAATAAAACAAAAATTTGAGATAAGATTATTAGATCTGTCACTTATCAATTATTGGAATGATTTATCTTCTATGACCATAGATATATGATAAGAAGCAGATTTATTTATGTACGACATAAATTCAGAAAATTCTCAGGAATTATTTATTTTAGGAGCATTATCATGTTGGATAACTATCATTATTTTTCTTCGGAGAATCCAACGCAATCATAACAAAATAGGGTTCTCAATTGAAAAACGAAAGTTATGATCCCAATTTTTGACACAATATTCGGAACACCCTGTGACAATTTTTTCAAAGTTCAGGAAATGTACAATATTCCCACATTCTTCCACTTCAAAATTGTGAAAACAGCTTAAGATATTTAGAATAGAAATAACCAACATAATACTGAATACGCATATTTTTCAGTTTTTTCGATAATTTGAACACTATTTGAATGAAAACAATGGTTTTAGCAGAAATGTTTTACAGCATTGAATACTCAATCATATCAGAAACGAAAGAAAAGTAAAAAAAAAATTGAACAAATTTATTTTCACTCCTTGTATAACCGGAAATGCTCAGGTTCCAAAAATATTTCAGCTCAGTAAAGAATTTCGAACAATATCATAATCCCAATTTTCAGATTTCAAATATGTCCAGTTCTCTACTTTCTTCAGAATTTTTTTTAGTGGGCCACTGTTAATTTGAAAAAAATGTAAAAAGAAGCTTTGTTGTTATACCAAACTTTGTTGTGTCTTGTAGTTTTATCGTATCTGCTACCGATTTCGAGAAAAAAAAAATTCTGATATAAAACTTATAGTGATACAGATAAAAAATGGCCTCAAAACAATTCAATAACGAAGCTACCATAAATTTCGAACTTGATTCGATAAATTTTAGACATGGTTTCTTAGGAACCGGAACGGAACTTTTCAATATAAAAATTGTGGAAACCCAATGAAATATGAGTATAACAGATAGAGAATTGATGAGACATGAAGAGAATTGATCGAAGACAGCCAAAACCAAATTTATGTATTCAACCCAACTCTTTTTCCAAAACAAAACTATCGAAATAAAACGCTAGTGCACCGGCAACGTGGCATATGTCGACAACATAAACCGTCAGAAATTGCTCGATTTTGTGCGAATTCCAAGTTGGTTACTGTTGGCATGACGGATCCGCCGTTTATGACTATATTATTATCAATGGACAGTTTGATAGGTTTGAAGGTCTCGAACAAGAAAACCACTTGTGTACCAAGCCGACGTTTCGTTTAATATATAAACTTCTTCAGGGCACTAAAAGAGAACAGTGTGGACAAAACGGAATCATCAAACAGAATACATAATTACAAAGAAGTAATTTTCTTTTGTAGATATATAAATATATGTTACAATTTTTTCTTCACGAAAAACAAACAAAAAATCACAACAAACAAACAATAGTCAGTAGGAAGGTACCTATAATCAATATCTCTACCTAATGGAAGTGAATGACAAAATGATGATTCATCAAAAAATGTTGTGAGAAACAGAAATTATAATCCTCCAAAAATTTTTTTGGTTGTTAAAAATCATGACAAATTACGATGTAGTGGAAAAATTGAAAATTTACTCACGGTACTGTGCAGTTTTCATTGTCAAAAGGTACATATTCAGACAAAAACACTGCATTGAAATCGAGAACATATTTCGTAGGTAAGAGACAGGCATCAACTAATGAGTTAATATAAATATGCAATTTTTTTGTTTGTTTTTCGTGAAGAAAAAATTGTAACATATATTTTTATATCTACAAAAGAAAATTACTTCTTTGTAATTATGTATTCTGTTTGATGATTCCGTTTTGTCCACACTGTTCTCTTTTAGTGCCCTGAAGAAGTTTATATATTAAACGAAACGTCGGCTTAGTACACAAGTGGTTTTTTTGTTCAAGACCTTCAAACCTATCAAACTTCCCATTGGTGATTATTGAGGTCGTTAGCACTACTTCTGAATATATTATTGTCTATTGAACAAAATCAGTTCACAATGTTCGTTTTGTTTTCACCTTATTCTATTTCAGGTTCCCATGTCCACCGATGTGTCCGCAGGCCGTCTACATACGCATCATCTATCCTTGCTGGCACAACGATCCTCACGAGAGACCGTCCTTTTCGAAATTGATATCCGAGACGGAGGATCTCTTGACCCAATACTGAAATGTACTTACGCTGATACATCTTCGGGTCTCGTTATGAATTCCAATTTTTTTGGTGGCTGTGCTGATTATGTTCTCATGACTCTCATTATGCGAAAATCGACCCCAATTTTAATTGAGCGCGAGCGCACAAGCATCTCCTGATACGAAAACTGATTTTAATGAATTTTATACATTTTCGACTTGTGTTAATCGACTGCTTCAGGTCAAGCAAGTCGTGGTAGGTTCGAATCAGTTTTCGCGAAGGTGTGTAGCTCTGTGACTTTCATCTTGTGTTCACTACAAACTTTTATAAATTTTAGACGCGTCATTTGGTGTGCGGAAAAATTTTAAATTTTCCGCCATATACAGAGTGGGTGAAGAGTAACGCTTAAGATTCGCATCTTCGGTGGTTACTAATTTGTAGGAATATCCTGGAATAGGTCAATTTTTTTTTTTTTAAATCGCCGAACTATTATAAATTGACCTCCAAATATTTCAAAAAATATTCGAATTCAATAAGTAGAACCAGTCATTAAAATAAAAAAAAAGCTTGATAAAAAGTAAGGGTTGCCAGTTAAAAAGTTTAATCTCCCTCCAACCCTCTTAAGGGATGCATGATAAACTCCACAATTGTACAGGGTGTTTGGTGAACATGCGGCAAAATTCAATGGGTTTTTCCCTGGACTATTCTAAGAATATTTTGTTCTTAGATTTTATAAGAAGAACCTCTCGATTTCAAAGATATAGGGCGACTCACAACGTTTCATCATCAAGAAGTAAACTGTGTCCCATTTTGGTTGAAACTGCAATGTATCTCAGCTATTATAGAAGATAGAGACATGGGGTTTTCACGACCCTGTATCACTTTTTTGTAAAACTCTTAAAGCCACAAACAGAAATATTCCAACTACTTTTGTTCCTGAAATACAAGGCGAAAACGAAAATGTTCACTTTTGGTGATGTTATTATTTCTCAGGCCCTGTATAAGGTTGAAAAAAAAATTAAACTGCTTGCAATAGATATTTTAACATAAAAGTTAGTGGCGTATTTAAATTTTTTTTTAGCTCACTGTTTTTAAGATTGGGCACAAACTCGGTATTTTTTAATTGGAACAACCATTGAAACGTCAAATATTTGCAATTCTTTGTTCTGAATACATTGATGTATCACAACCTTATCTTCAATAAATTCCAGCATAAAAAATCAGAAAAATCCATATTTATGTTTGTTTTTTTAACAATAGGCCATGAATTCTTACACACATGCATTCAATTATTACTTTTTCAAAACGCCACGTAATTTAAACCTTTTTATTTAATTATATTTTAAACATAAACTCAAAATATCACTTTGTAACATAAACTTCGAAATTTTGAGTTTATGTTTAAAATATAATTAAATAAAAAGGTTTAAATTACTATTTATTTAATTATATTTTAAACATAAACTCAAAATTTCGAAGTTTAAATTACTATTTATTTAATTATATTTTAAACATAAACTCAAAATTTCGAAGTTTATATTACAGAGTGATATTTTGAGTTTATGTTTAAAATATAATTAAATAAAAAGGTTTAAATAGCATGGCGTTTTGAAAAAAGTAATAATTGAATTCATGTGCGAAAGAATTCATGGCCTACTGTTGAAAAAACAAACATAAATATTTTTCAAGCTGGAATTTATTGAAGATTAGGTTGTGATACATTAATGTATTTAGAAAAAAGAATTGCAAATATTTGTCGATTTAATATGCAGGTTGTTGCATTCAAAAAATATCAAGTTTGTGCCCAATCTTAAAAACACTGCACTAAAAAAAAAATTTTCGAATACGCCACTGAATTTTATGTAAAAATATCTATTGCAAGCTGTTTAAATTTTTTTTCCAACCTTATACAGGGCCTGAGAAATAATAACATTTCCAAAAGTGAACATTTGCGTTTTCGCCCTGTATTTCAGGAACAAAAGTAGTTGGAATATTTCTGTTTGTGGCTTTAAAAGTTTTACAAAAAAGTGATACAGGGTCGAGAAAACCCCATGTCTCTATCTTCAATAATAGCTGAGATACAGTGCAGTCCCAACACAGTGTACAGGGTGTTTGATAAAAATGCGTCAAAAATCCAAAGGGTTATTCCCTGGGTTATTCTAACAATCTAAAAAAACCTCCCTCCATTTCAAAAATACAGGGTGAACTAATTTGCGAGACTTACAACGTTTCATCATCAAGAAATACATGGAAATCTACAATGAATTTTCAAAGTGAAATCGATCTAATAATAATAATAATTCTACTTCCGAATTCTTTGTAACTTATGATCTTAGATAACCTCACAAGGAATAATCGAGGGGGTTTAAGTCCGGGGATCGGGCAGGCCACAAGTGTTTTTTTTTTTCATCCTGTATCTTTGAAATGAAGTGGTATTCCCAGAAATCATCAAGGAACAAAATATTCTTTGTCCAAGGAAAAAGCATTTGAATTTTTGCTGCGTGTTTACCAAACACCCTGTTTAGGTGAAAATTGACCTGTTTGACCATTTTTTCTAGGAAATACCGAAGATATGATTTTCGCGCGTTACTTTTGAATCACTCTGTATACAGGGTGTCTTGCCGGGAAAGCCCGTTAGGAGTTTACGGAGAAATATACAGGGTGTAAATGGATAGTTGCGACAAATTTAAGGGGTGATTCCTAGTCGAAACATAGTCTGGGTCTTTTTTATAATTTTTTTTAGCAACCCCTGCTTATATACAGCTCCCTAAAGATGGCAAGTAAAAAGTCATTTCTGATTTTTTTCTCATAAACCAGAAAACTGACTGAAATTAAATTGTGCAGACATTCTATGGACAAAAGTTTCGCACCATTAAAAATTATTTCTGATTGATTAAGAACTAACGATTTTCGGGAAAAAAAATTCATCAACAGGTACGTAGCGTATACAACTCTTTTTTATTGCCCATAGAATGTCTACCTCATTTCATTTCTGTCAATTTTCTAAGAGAAAAATCGAAAATTGCTTCTCAGGTATCATCACCATTGAAATTTTTTCGCAGCTGTTCACTAGCACCCTGTATATCTGTTTGAAACTTTGTTTTAAGATATAAAGCAGGTTAACTTCACTTTTGAAAAATTCGCAAGAATTTATGGCTTTCAGTTATACGCTTATTTCAAATAAAACAACCTGTATATTATTACATTTTCAATTTCTTCGTACTTTTGATCGGCGCTTCTGTTGGGACACCCTGTATAAAAACTCTTGCCAACCTCGTAAATATTCGATTGCTTTTGCAATGGAAAGTTCAGAAACGCCTGACAACATTGTAAATATTCGACGAAATATTCGCAATGGAAACGTATTTTTTTAAATTTTGTTTATTATTATTATTATTTGTTTAGTTCATCTATATTATCTTGAAAAGCGCCGGCGTTCAAATCCAAGTTATACGATTGAAAATTTGAATTGTGTTTTCAAAGTTGGTTTTTTGACATAATCTAGAGATTTTTCTGTGTTTCAACACTGATGGTTTCATCACAGAACAACTACTAAAGTGTCAATGTAAGTTTAAAAAAATTGCAACTTCACATAGAGCGATTATCCGATGATTTTTAAATTATTGAAGCAACCGAAAAGCTGAAATAACATTAAAAAAAAATACGTTTCCATTGTAAATGTTCTGTCGAATATTTACAAGGTTGGCAAGCGTTTCTGGACCCGTTATATATTGTGTTTTCAAAGTAATTATTTGAAATTTTGTCTGTGTTTGAAGCATAACATCGATGGTTTCGTCACAGAACAACTACTAAAGTGTCAGTCAGTCAAAGGCTTTGTCACACCACAGAACAACTAAGTAGTCGAAGTGTTCTGTGATGAAACCATAAAGTAAAAACGAATAGTGTCAAAATTAAAAAAAAAAGGTTTTGGTTTACAAGGTTGGCGAGCGTTTCTGAACTCGTCCATCGAGTGGCATCGATCGGGGTTCATAGAACAAATGATGTACCTTCTGATTGATTGATTGTGATTTAAAATTAAGTACAAAACCGTTAATTCGTGTAAGGTTATGATTGTTCCGATACCCGTTTGTCGGGCTGACAATTTGGAGTTGGATAATATTTTATTTTTTCAAAAAAACGTGAGACTGAGTTAGTTTTAAGTAGATAACCTATAATGAAATTATCGATAAGGATCAAACTGCTGGAATATTTTTGAAATGGTCGGAATCTAAGGAATTTATCAGTGAAATTTTCCTTCCCAAGGATATTCAACAATGTCAATTCAAATGTTTTGTACCAGATTTCCGATTCACAGATGCATTCGGAATTCCATTTTATTGTTTGGGAACTTGTGATAAAAAAGTTATTGATATCTAACATTTTTGCATTTGAGAAATGAATGTTGATGATTTATTGGATGACTGATGGATCGGGAGTTGTGAATCTCAAAAATAGTTTTATTGGAACTATATATATATATGTTATACTTTATATGTGTGAAAATTGTATTGAGATTTGATAAAGAAAAAAAATTGTGCTGTTTATCTATGATGTATTCATCTTTGAGAAAAAATGTCAAAAGTTTGTTGTACCGAAATTTTTTGAATGCGCGTTCAATTCAAATCGAATGGACTTTATTTCATGACATGAGATATTTTTGTGCCATTTTAGTGCAATAGTTGTGAATGACTATAATAGTTATTATATAATAAACATACTCTAATATAATAAAAATGTTTCATTGTGTTTTTTCCCTCCTTTTTCATTTCAGGAATCTTAACAATTCTATACGAGGTAAGTCTTTGACTCGTACAAATATTTTAACAGTAGATTCTTGACTTCAAAAGAAACTATATTTTTTCCTATACCATTTTTTCCAGTTCGGCCCTGATAAAAAGATATAGGTATTTTGAGTTTTCATAATGAGCTGTGCCACCCCTGGAAAAACAAAATTACCTGTCACAGAATTATCTAGTTATTCTATGACACTACACATCTGTGGATCTTTTAATATGAGTTGTATCCAGCCAAAGTACCCAATGTTTCCAATTTCACAGATACTTTTAATTTTTCTGCATCAAATTACTCGAAAACGGCGCATTATACGAGAAAATATGACGAATACGCTTATTTTACAAAATGTCCAAACATTTTAAATATCGGCCAACTTAGTTTCAAGAGTTAGATTCTTTGAATTTTTGTCTTTCCTTTGTCTATGCTTCAGAATGACTAGATGAATCTATGACACTATCTGTGGTTTTTTAATTACAACTTATATTTTCCATTATTTCAGTCGATCTTACATAAAATGGAAATGAGTTATCAAAGCAAAGAATATTTAGCAAACACAGAAAACTATAATGACCAAAAAATTCCCTTCAGAATAACGACCTAAATCTATGACACTACACATCTGTGGATCTTTTAAACAGAGTTGCATTCAGCCAAAGTACCCAATTTTCGAATTTCACAGGTATACCAACTTCTTGGGCTCTGAATTTCTGGTATTTTTATGGTATGTAAATTTTGTGTTCGGAGAAGACTTATCACATGAATAAAAAACAATATTCCCAAAATCACTATACATTCGATGAAATCGTTTGCGAGATATCATTGAAAACTACATTTTCAATGGATTTTCAACATCCTGTATCTTTTCAAATGAGCCGAATTGGAAAAAATGGTAGAGGAAAAGAATGACAAAAAGTATTTCTTTTGATCCATTTGACCTCAGAATTCTTTTTCAAAATCTTCTAAAAGTCAAGTCGTCAATATTTCAAATTTCAATCAACGGCAAGTATAATATAAGGAAACTGCATTTGTTCGACGCTTACGCCATCTTTCATTCGCACACTCCACTCTTACAAAATGCAGAACACTCACTCTTGGTTGGATACAGGGACTTGTGGTTTTCGATGACGTTCACTAGGTGGCAGACTCTATAACAATAATAAAAAAGGCAGTAAATTACAAAATAATTCAATTCAATTTCTCGTAGAGAGCAACTCTTTCACTCAAAATGTTCGATTTTCTCGTTAAAATAATAATACAGGGAAAAGAGTTATTACTTGATTCTTCTGTTTCTAATGCAGTGTTCTGTGGTTCTGTTATTTTGATTTCACAACAGAACAGCAGGAATCCCCTCTTTGTTGATGTTACAAACAATTCAAAACAAAGAATTTTCACCAGCTATTTAAAAGATCAATTATCGATATACCTCATTGATTGCAACATAAGACGATGATTTCTAAAGGATCAGATTCATACAAAACATATGGTCAGTCGTGAGATTTGTTAAAATAGACAATATTTTAGTTTGATGAAAATACCAGTATCCTATACGACCTGAGAAATGGCCTGTTTGAAAGGATCTCAAAATTATGTTTGGTCCACAACCAGTGTATTGGGCAAAGGAGCTACAGGTGCTGTTTATCAGGGTGTCAACAAAACGAACGGAGAGCCAGTGGCTGTGAAAACGTTCAACCAATTCAGTCACTTAAGGCCTAAAGAAGTTAAAATAAGGGAATTCGAGGTTTTAAAAAAGGTCAATCATGAGAACATTGTGAAATTGTTAGCCATTGAGGAAGAAGAGGGTAACGGTAGTAAAGTTATTGTCATGGAACTTTGCACTGGAGGAAGCCTCTTTAACATACTTGATGACCCGGAAAACACATATGGTTTGGAGGAGAAGGAATTTCTTCTCGTTTTAGAACATTTGACAGCTGGTATGAAGCACCTGAGGGACAATAACCTGGTACATAGAGATTTAAAACCAGGTAATCTTAAATTTTTGTTTCTTGCGGGTCCGGGGTCCCGACTACAAAACAGGTGATTATGTATAGTTGATAGATGTGAATATATAGGCAGATCTGAAATTTTATTTTTAATTTTCAGGTAACATCATGAAATTCATCTGCGACGATGGTTCGACAGTTTACAAATTGACGGATTTCGGTGCTGCAAGGGAACTTCAGGAGGGCGAAGAGTTCAAATCCCTGTATGGAACGGAAGAATACCTTCATCCAGACATGTTTGAACGGGCTGTGTTGAGAAAACCGGTGAACAAGACGTTCAGTGCTACCATAGATTTGTGGTCTATCGGAGTTACCATATACCACGTTGCCACCGGTAATCTACCTTTCAGACCTTACGGTGGTCGAAGAAATAAGGAAACCATGTACTATATTACCACGAAGAAGGAGAGTGGGGTTATATCCGGTATTCAGACTGCGGAAAACGGACCCATCGAATGGCAAAGGGATTTGCCAATAAGTTGTCAGTTGAGTGCGGGATTGAAAAAAATCGTTACTCCCCTCCTGGCGGGGTTGCTTGAGTTAGACACGAATAAAATATGGACCTTCGATAGGTTTTTCAAGGAAGTTACAAACGCGTTATCTAGGAAAGCTGTGAATATTTTCCATGTGAATAAAGCGCAAATGTTGAAAGTGTATATACACCCCGATGAGATGTACAATAATTTACAGTGTTATATTAAGGAACAGACGAGTGTTGAAGAGGGAAATCAATTGATGATCTTCAAGGGAAAACTGTATTCTACCTTTTTCGAAGATAGTACCAAAGCTTCCGGATTCCCAGTAACTGCAGATACAGATCCCCTCTTTTTATTCAATGATATTAACAATAATGTTGTTATTGATGCTTCGGTGGAAATTCCAATATTTCACAAGTTTTCCGACAACGTCCACTTGGAAAACGATGCGACTCAATCGAAATTAGCCTGTAGCATCGGACACCTGTGTCGGAGGCACATTGAGAGGTACTCGTGGGCTTCCCAACTGATGGAACATGCCGTTGAGAATTTCTCGAGGTACATCAACAGCGACCTCTGCGAATTGCACGTAATAACCCAACATTTACTGGAGAAGATCAAACTTCACAAGAATAACGCTGAAATATTGCAACTTTGTAAACGTATCGGTGGCAGTGTTTTATCTGGTAAGGAGTTCCAGGTCGGGCCTCAGGAATACATGAAAAGACTGGAAAAACTGGATCCGGCCCTTAGTGAATGTGCCTCGAAAGTGAGCCAGTTGCATCAACGGTACACGGTGGAGAACACTCTGAAACTGGAATGGGACACTTCGATCAGATCGGTGACGAATCCGTGGAAGACCAAAGCGCCTGCCAAGGCTCAGACGCTCGTCGAACATCTGAGGGACTCCTGGCAGCATTTGGTGAGAGACAGGGCCACCAGGACCCTTTCGTTCAACGACGAGCAGTTTCACATCCTGGAGGGTATCAAGATAACGCAAACCATCAACCGTGTGAAAATCTTGCTCGAGTTGGAGGTGTACCCGCAGTATTCCCAATTGTCGGATGCCTTGAGCGATTGGTACAAAATTGCACAGACTGTTTATTTGCAGACCGCCATGATACTCAAGAAGGACGTGGATAATATCGATAAGGCTCTGGGGGATTTTGGGGAGTCGTTCTCGATAGAAAAATTAGAGTATACCGAGTTGGTGAATAAACATTTGGACGCTAGTAAACAGGGTAAGAGTGAAAACGGTGATAGTAGGATTAGGAATCAGAGTATAAGGGCCTTGTATAAAGCGCATAAAATGTTAAAGCACGAGATAAATGTGGGGCTGATGAAGAATTCGGAATTGCTCAATGAAATCCATAAGATAACTCAGGCGCAAACGTTCACTGTAGATTCCCTTCAATAACGATATCCTGGATATTGTTAATTAAACAATTTTTCCAAAGAAGCGTAGATTTTTTCATGAATATGAATAAGTGAATCTGATAACTGAACCAATGGTGGGTTTTGGTACTCGCTGTTGATTTGTGCATGAAATTGGCCCAGCATTTTTCTAATTTAATTTATTGTGCTACTTGCGGCCTTCAAATTTTTTCTTTATTCCATACGGTTCTCAAGATATTTCACAAAGTGTGTAGAATTGGCCGACCCAGCATTCGGTTTCAACAGTTGAAAAAGATTGACCTATATAGGGCGCCCCAAATTCGATGTCCAAGCTATTTTCCAGAGAAAAAAAATGGTGAGAATGTCAATTGAGATTTTGATGATTTCTTCAGGTTCACTTAAATTTTTCCTCATTCAAGTAAGGGATCTGTAACTTGAATATTTTACAGAAAGTAGAAATCCACAGGCATTCTGAAAAAAAGTTTACTTGTTTCAGATTTTGAATTATGAAGCAAATTGAATATTTCTTGATGCAAACTAGCAACTAGCCTACTAGATATTGGGTTAGGTTAACCCAACCTAACCTACCTAACTTCTAATAGGTTAGGTTAGCCCAACCTTTTTTTTTTTTTTTGCCCTGAAGGGGAAAAACTCTACCAGTCATCCCGGCAGCTGGGCTGTGCAATGCCGCCGGTTTGTGTGGGGCTCTCACCCACCAAAAACCCCACCTCCTGTATACATCACCTGGACACGGGACTGCATTGCATTACATCATGCCCTGGTGATGTCACCTCGTTACTGACCTCTTTCGTCTCTTTGCTTTCTCTTCAACACCGTCTCAACCAATTCCCTCAACAGATTCCATGTGTCGGGGTCGTTTATAGCTCTGGTCATGATCCTATCTACAGTAAAGTCCTCACCGATAGCCTCTAGGATTTGTTGTCTTTCTGTGCTCCACCTAGGGCACCCGAAGAAAGTGTGTTCCACAGTGTCTTCTAGGCTGCAATATGTACAGCAACCATCCGCAGACTTCCCAATACGCCACTTGAAGGCCTCAAAACATCCATGACCGCTGAGAAATTGGGTCATATAGTAATCTACCTCTCCGTGCTTGCGGTTAATGTAGGGTCTCAGGTCAGGCAGAAGTCGTCTCGTCCATGAGCCATTTTGGGATGAAGCCCATGCTTCTTGTCATTTTCTTAAGGTTGTGCGCCTTGCTTCAGGCTTTTCAACTTCCGGGTTTTCATAGATGCTCCTCCTTTCCTCGACCAGCAAATCGATTGGGCAGGAGCTTGCTATGACTGCGGCCGCCTCGCTGGATATCGTGCGGAAGCCCCGACATATTCTCAGATTAGTCAGCCTCTGTACTCTTCTGAGAGTGTTCCTGTACGCCTTCACTCTCATCGCTGTCCCCCAGACCGGAGCAGCATACAGCATTATGGAGTTTGTGACCCCTCCCAAAACTCTTCTCTTGAACTCGCCTCCTCTCCCTATATTTGGCATAATACGGGACAATGTAAGTGCTTTCTCCTTTGCTTTGCCCGAGATATGCCTGATGTGCTGTTTAAAACTTAGCTGTCCGTCCAAGATCACCCCCAAGTATTTTATTTGATTGCTCGGGCGAACCTCCTTCCCAGCGATGTTGAAACACAACTGTTTCACATGTTTCCTACCTACCATGAGCAAAGCCTCTGTTTTATGCGCGGCAATGGACAGTTCCCTCCCAGCCAGAAAACTACATATTAGTTCCACGGCGTGCTCCACCTTCTCCTTCAAGCTCGTCTCATCTCTCGCTCGTACTATTATCGCCAGATCATCCGCGTATGCCAGCACTTCTACGCCTTCCAGGTATGGGTCAGACCGGGTCAATGTTAATGTCCCACAGTAGTGGACCCAAAACCGATCCTTGCGGCACGACGCAGCAAAATGTGCCTCCAACCCGCAGCGTTGAAGGCTTTTGTTATATCAAGCGTCACCAGGACACATAGCCCTCTATGCTGATAGCAACTCTCTATAACCTTTCTTGCAGTCCTAACCACCGAGAGCAAGGCATCAGTGGTACTGCGTCCAGGTCTGAAGCCAAACTGTCTATCAGATAAGTCCTCTCCATCCTCCATCTCCGCCCTGAGTCTTTGGAGAATCAGCTGTTCCATCAGTTTCGAGGCAGAACTCACTAATGAGATGGGTCTTAATTTGCCTGGAGCATCAGCATCCCCTCCCGACTTCCTGATCAGAACCAGCTTGGCGGTCTTCCACTGAAAGGGGAAACACTCCGGACTTCAAGATGTCGTTCATTGTCTCCGTCAATAATTCAGGTCGACTTTTGGCTATCTCCACAATGACCTCTGCCGGAACGCCGTCCATTCCTGGCGCTTTACCTTTCCTCAGCTTACTAGCCGCTGCCACTATATCCTCATTGGTGAAAGGTATAAACTCTTCTACCGGTAGTGTCGTCCTCTGGAAGGGTGCTCTTATAGGGAAAAGTTCTTTCAGAGCTGCCTCTGCAGTTTCTCTGCTTATCTTTTCGGCTGTTCTTGGGAATTTACGGCAAACTATCTGGAAGGCCTTTCCCCAGATATCGTTCTCTAACTCACAGCAGAGTTCTCTCCAGCATCTGTCTTTCGACGTGCGTATTTTGGTCCCTAGGTTCTTTTTCGCGTCTTTCTACCCTTTTTCCAGAGAGGAAGGTCTTCCGTGTTATTAGCTTTCTTTCTGGCCCTAGTGAGTTTTCTGCGCAGAGAGATGCACGTTTTCCTTTCCCTGTTTATGTCCGGAGTCCACCAATAAACCGCCTTGTGTGTTGTATTATTCTTGATTTTCCTCATGGTTTTTTCGCAGATGGTTTGCAAAAGCTTGTTCAGCCAGTCAGCATTTTTGGTGGGTGGGAGCTTTACTTTTTCGACGAATTTTCTCAGTTTTTCTTTATTTAGGCTCTTAGTATTATATCTGGCGTTATTAGTTCTTCAGCCCATGGCTGTCGACCCGTCGTCCACTATCCTGAAGGAAATGTAATTATGTAGGCTGAGACTTTCTAAATCCCTAGCCACATGCCACTGCTCAATTCTATGGGCGAGCCTTCCTGAACTCAGTGTTAAGTCGATCGTTGACTTCGATGAGCCCCACCCTTTCAAAGGTGGGTACGCTTCCTCTGTTTAGTACAGCCAAGTCATTTGCGGCCATCCACTCCTGCAGGACAAAACCTCTCCCATTCTCGTCAACATTACTCCATGATGTGCTTTTGGCGTTGAAACCCCTGCGATCAGAAGTTGTTTCCTTGTGCTTTTAAGGTCCTGTTCTAAGCTTCTAAAGAAGTGTTCCTGTATATCCGAGCTGCAGTTCGGTGAGAGATAGCAGCTGTATATTCGGAGGTTTTCATTCTCGATGAAACAGAATCCATTTTGTTTGCCAGTTCGGACCAATTTGAACGAGCTGTCCTTGATGAGTATTGCTGCATCCTGTTTGAGGTCGTAGATGCAGTTTTTGGCCCCAGCAATTATTTTTTGATTTGGCTCACTCACGATAACAATGCTGGTCTTTAAACGGTTGGTGTGGGCTTCCATCCTAAATTAATTTGTAGGAGGTGCAGGGCCATTTAACGCACACACATGTTTAAATAAATATGGTTTTCGGTGTATAAATAGTATACAATTTTTATACTCTAAAGGGTGTAAAGGGCCCGTCAAAGTAAAATCACAGCCAATGTATATCGGTATTCTATCACAGCTCGGTTCATGTTTATCACAGTTGTTTTTCCATACATTTAACACACACACATGTTTAAACAAATATGGTTTTCGGTGTATAAAGTGTCTACAATTTTTATACTCTACAGGGTGTAAAGGGCCCGTCAAAGCAAGATCACAGCCCAGGTATATCGGTATTCTATCACAGCTCGGTTCATGTTTATCACAGTTGTTTTTCCATATTTTTGGTAATTTTAAATTTTGTTCCTCCGTATTAGTCTTGCTTCAGCATACGGCACTTCTATTTTGCAGCTAGCGAAGACTGTTTGCGGTAGGTCCTTCTCTTTTGGCTCTCCCAAGTGCTCTCTTGTACTGAGGACATTTGCTAGTTGCAGCCCTGTGGCCGGTCACATTGCAAATTGGACATTTCTCCTCATTTGAGCATTCCTTGCTCTTATGGCCTTCCTTTCCACATCTGTGGCATTGATTTGTCCTTTCTGTGCCGTTGCATTTTATTGCCGTATGACCGACCTCCTAGCATTTATAACACTTTTCTAGCTCAATTCTCCGTTCCACAGAGCACTTTGTCAGGCCTATTTTGAGGGACTCTTTGAGCAGTTCCTTTGCTATAACCTCGTTCGTCGTGACCGTGACGGCTTGTGTGTTATTTCTGTCTGGCCTAGGTCAGCCCAACCTAATCTACCCAACTCCTAGTAGTTAGATTAACCTAACCTACAATAAGTTAGCTTAAGTTAACCTAACCTACCTAATTTCTAGTAGGCTAGGTTAACCCAACCTAACCTACCTAACTTCTAGTAGGTTAGGTTAGCCCAACCTAATCTACCTAAGTTCTAGTAGTTAGATTAACCTAACCTACAGAAAGTTAGGTTAAGTTAACCTTACCTACCTAATTTCTAGTAGGTTAGGTTAACCCAACCTAACCTACCTAATTTCTAGTAGGTTAGGTTAGCCCAACCTAATCTACCCAACTCCTAGTAGTTAGATTAACCTTACCTACAATGAGTTAGGTTAAGTTAACCTAACCTACCTAATTTCTAGTAGGCTAGGTTAACTCAACCTTACCTACCTAAGTTCTAGTAGTTAGATTAACCTAACCTACCTAATTACCTGAATTAGTATAGTTGAATTATTGAAGTAATTATCACCAAATATTGGACCTATTCAGATGATCCCTACAACTATTAATAAATGGGAAAAAATTTGTGCTTGTTTCAGATTTATTTGAATTATGAAGCAATTTTTTAATGCAAATTAGCAAATTCATAGCCTACTCGAAGTAAGGATAGGTCAACCTAACCTACTAGAAGTTAGGTAGGTTAGGTTAATCTAACTACTAGACTTCTAGTAGATAAGGTAAGGTTAACCTAACTACTAGAAGTTAGGTAGGCTAACTGAAATTGTAACCAAAATAAGCAAAGAAAACATTTCTCACTTCGCTTTCTCAGGGCTACAAAAAACGAGACTGAGGAAGATCAATAATTGAAATGATCGAAAGTCTGGGAATTATTAAGAATTGTCTTTTCTTCCTGTCCTTCCTCCACAAACATTACCATCAAATATATTACAAGGACACTATATATTAACCATGTCCCATATTTTTCAATTACGGACCTGGAATTTTTCGAAAATTTAAATGTGATTATATCGACGTGTGCAAGTGAATCATATATTTCAAATGTCAACCGACTATACTGGTTGGTTCAAAAGTTATGAGAAATTGAAATTTTAGGTGAATACATGAAGCACCCTGTATCTCGGTTATGGAATTGATTAGACCTATCATATATGGGTTTTTTGGACTCGCCTAGGGTAGCTCTAGCTCAAGTTATTGTATGTTCATTTACCAATGAAATAGCCTGTATATAATGTATAATGCATGTGTGAAAGAGTTCAACTTAGCTTCATAATTCAAAACCTCAGAAAGGAAAAAAAATTTCCAGAATGCCTGCCAAAGTGAAAAAGTAGGTTCAAGTTTCAGATCTATAATTTCAAAGAAAAACAACAAGTTATGTGAACTTTTTGACATCGTCAAAATATCACTTGCTAAATTATATCGAAAAATAAGTTTTTATTTCGAAAATCGAAAAGTGCTGGGCCAACTTATTCGCACTTAATATTTTAAATAAGTTACCAACCGAGTCTTCTTTGAATCGTCTTCATTTTTTTCTTAGAAATATTGCCGATATGCAAAAAAATTCCTAATTAATCTAGACTGAACCAATGATTCTTGTTTACGTATTAAAGGGGTGGATATCAGTATTTTTATAGTGTTAGTGTTTGATTAGGGACATCGAGGAAGTGTTCAATACTGCATTAATCCCAAACGTATTGAACTAACTGATCAACTAAAAACCTTCTGATCCAATCCTTTCTTGGTGCAATTAAGCGATGTTTATGCTCATTAGGCCAAACTCAAGTGGAATTGTGTAATATATAGCCGATATACAAATACACAAGTTGTATTTAAGTTCACTTGGTACGTGGAATAGAATATTTTTTATTAGAATTTGTCGAAATATTGTATCGAAGTGAGAATATTATATTTTCAGAATAAATATGATCGAAGTATATTCTTGAAGATTATTTATAAGCAGCATCTCAGGAGTTCGATTTTTTTTTCTTCTACAACTCCAGAGGATGTAAATAATTCCTTGTCGAAAAAAGTGTGAGTCTTAGTTGCAATTTTATTTTGTTTATTGTCAGTTTGAAATTGATAAATGCCAGAGTTTAAACTTTATCATTGCCAATTTGCTTCTGATTCGTGACAGTTTGAAATTGATGTTGCCAATTTGATTTTGACTAATGTCATATGCAGATGCGCAGCCAATATTTTAATTTTAAGAAAAAAATTGCCATATATCATTTAGTTGGGGAGCCCAAGAGGGAAATTCGGGATTTACTCGAGCGTGTCAGATTAATATAAGGGGAGATACTTTGGACTCTGTAGAGTACCTCTGCCAAAAATTAGACCTGTATATAGGGAGAATTGTCTAGGACAGCCTGTCAGAATAGTAAGAAAAAAACGATCGTTGCACATACTCGAGCGTGTTAGATAGATATATGTGGTTAATTACATGTTGATAAGTATACAGGGTGTGACGTAATGAATGGATAATATTGAGCCTGGGGGTAGAGGACTCTATGGCGGTTCAGAAAAATATATTTTACGTTTAGTCTTGGTGTCGTGGTTTTCGAGATATTGGAGATTTTCGAAAATTCAAGAGAATTACACCCTTCGCCACTCGTTTTGTAGGCAAGACTCCAAATGAAGGAATTTTTTCAAACTGTTTTTTGGATAGTATTCCTGGATAGATGATCTATCGAATGAATCATTATTTTTAAGGCGCATGAATAGTTCTTCATGAAAAAAAGATCTAACTCAACTTTTCCGTTTTGCTATTTTTTTTTTTCATAAGTTCAACCTAGCGCGGTGTAAAAAATAATATGGTTACCTGAGCGCCAATGCAAGAAAAAACATGCCCGTTTCATTGAGATTCCGAAAAAAATTTTTTTACCACTTTCAAGTCATCCATACGGCCAGCCCCACCACGCAAACTATCAGATATCCATTAATTCATTATCAGAGACATGTAGATATACAGTATCTGAATCTGACACGCTCTAGTATGTACACCTGCAGCATAAAAAAAAACTTTGTAAGGCCCTCTACTATTTCCATATTTCTTTTACACCCTTCACAAAAAGGTTGAAAAAAAATAGTCTGCTCTAGTGGAGCATACAGGCCAAAGGGTACTACTCCTTTTTGTCTGTGACTAGTGTGACTACTTCCTTTGCTGCAGTTCGGTAAACTGAATTGATGATGGTTCAATATCCAAAGAAACAGAATGGAATTGTAAATGTTTTTATTTTAAGACTTAACTGAACATACAATAATATGTTTAGTATTATGTATTCTTGAGAAGTATCGTGTGGGTTACAGAGTGAAAACTGTTTGAGCGAATTCAAAATATTCTAAATGAAATATCAGGTAAGACACTCAAATAAATGAAACAAGCGATGATTAAATTTATATTATCTTAATTCACAACGTTAACATGCTTATGTCCCGACACCTCATAAAAAGGGGGCAAGGCTGAATTAAAATTCGGAGGACACTTTCTGAAATTTCAGTAATGGAATGACGTTTGTCATGAAGCCGCTAGTTTTATCACAAAATCCAAGCTCAAGTTCGTAAATCGATAATAGCGATTGAAATACACTTTGAGAAATTCACACTGGATATTAAGCTAGTTGAACAATTGTCTGTGGTTTGATCAAGTGATTTGGCCAAATATTTGTGATATCACATTTTCACATCAAGTTATACATAACACACATATTCAACCAAATACGTTAATCGTGAATCACAGCCTTGCTAAAGTTCCTGAATGTTCATATCAAGTTGGGTTATAACTTTATTCAATCCAAAGAAATTAAGAATGGAATGCTATTCACATTTCGATTAAGTATGGACTCTTTACTAGCAGTGATCGGTTTCGTTCATAAGTTTTCCATAAGAAATAGATTGGCATCAGTCTCAACTTTGCGAGATTTTAGTTTAGGAAAAATCAGTTGTTGAAAATTTTATTTTCATATATTTTGACACTTACACTGAATTTTTCTAGGTTATGTCAAACAAAACCACAGAATTATTAAGGATTTGTGGTTTGCATAATCACAGACCAAAATTTTTTTCGTCGACGCCCATTCAGAAATTTTAAAATTCAAATCATGGAAAAAAACAGTCATTTTGAGCTGGAACTACACTCAAATGCCCATTTTTTTTCATGCGATTGAAATAAACTTATTATATTGTATATATTGATGAAATACTCAAAAAATTATAAATTTGCCAAGATTGAAACTTTTATCACGAGACTTTTTAGCCTCACTGCATTCAAGGAAAATACGTCAACAAAAATCTGAGAAGAGCATTAAATTGCAATATTATCTCAAAATAGTCAAAATGACTCCTTTTTCTCTCCATGATTTGACATTCAAATTTAATTTTTTTATCACGACATAAATTGACAATTCTATATTTCTTAATAACTTAACCTAGAAAAATCAAAAAAATTGCCAAAATTCATGGAGAAACTTCGCGAGTTTGTTGGAATTGAGAATGCTACCAATCGATTTCTTATGAAAAACTGCATGTACAAAAAATTACAAACCAAATCGATCACTGTCCATAAAGTGACATTCTACCTACAAAAGATTATGGAAAATATGCCAAACTAAAATTTATCGGAAACTATTGATGCATTCTAATGTAGAGTGCAAGAAAACCAACTGTAAAAAAAGTTATTAAAGAACTAAATTAAGGAATCATAGTGACGTTGTTGAGTTTATCGAAATAATTCAATAATCCTTGTAATCTTTTCTTCACCCTTTTCTGATCGTCAACCGTACAGCCAAGTAGAGCAGATTCGAAATTCTTATCAGTGATTCCTTCCTCTACATGGGATGAACAGGCATTCATGTAAGAGAGGCATTTTGCTTTGGCGTAATCGGCATCCGACTTAACGCACATGATCAAGCCATTAATCAGATGGTTCACCTGATGAAGAGCTTCTTCCTGGAGAGGATCACGTTGCGTTAAAATTTTCACTTCGACTGTAAGGCAACGGCTCAAAATTCGATCAGCATATCGGTTAACATCATCTCTATCATCTGAAAGAGGAAACGAATTTTACATTTTGAACAAAACGCTGTTGTCAACACGTACTTTCAGCAAGTTCGCCGATGATATCAGTGTTTCTAACCGAATCTATCGAAGACAACAACTGATCCCGATCTTCTTCCAACTGAGAAGCCTCCTTTCTCAACTTTTCCACATGACTCTCTAATACATCCAACAGTTCAATAACTCTTTCTTTAGGTCTTTTCGAATCGAATGTATTATTCTCGTCGATTTTCGGAAGTGGACATGAAGGAAAATGTGTACTACCTACAACGTTTGCAGATAATAACATAAGAAAACTACGTACTAAATTGCGATAACTTACTAGAAGGAGTTAGTGGAATAGGATCAACATCCATCCTAGCGAAATCTTTATTATCCAGGATTGGTAGAATATTAATGACCACTAAAAATTTAGTTCAAAAATCTGTCGAAACAACAGTTCCAGTAACCATCAAACAGTCTCATTTCTCGAAGGACAAATTTCTAGAACTTGAATGTCAGCTGTCCAATCTGATCCACAGAATATCAAATGCTTGCAACACAGAACACTATTTTTCTTATAATCTCTATGTCCAATGCACAGAACACAGAACACATTGAACCAAAGAGTTGCGATACAATTTCATCTTAAAGCCACCTGGTGGCAAAATTTACAAACGTAGGGTAGGGAATTGTTTTTATTCGCATTATGTTCAAATTGATTTGAATTTATATATTTGGATATCAAAATTGATTAAAAATCTGAGCCAAAGGTAGAAATCGAAAGTATTTTAGGATTTATGGATCAAATTGAAAAAAATCTCGCATTTTGTATTTTTTCTAAAGCAGTTATAGCCCTTCTAAGTGATAATCTTTGCTAAGAGACGTGATGAACCATTCATTTCGGAACATTATGTATATTACGCAAGAAATTTTTTTCAATTTTTGTGGGAAACGGGAGTTGGAATGGAAAAAGAACGACATGCTGATGTTTCACTACTTTATTCTAGTCAATGATATCCGTTAATTCACAACTATGACTTTTCAGATTTACTCGAGCGTCCCTTAATATTTAGATGAACCAAATCAATATGCCTTAAAAGGGTATCTTTTTTATTAGCACCGTATTCACACAGATGGCACTTGTATTCATTAACATTAAAATGAAGACAATTTATGTGTACCTCAAGCTCGTTTTTATTATTTGCAGCAAAATCGCATAAATGACACTTGTGCTTCTCGATATTCAAATGAACGGACTCGATATGGGCCTGAAGGACAGTTTCGTAATGTGTAAAAAATACACATAGATGACACTCCAATAGCTCAATTTTCAAATGAACAGCATTCACGTGTTCTTCAAGTTTGGCCTCCTGATCCGCTGCATATTCGCAGAGGTGACACTTGTATTCCTTAGTATCCGATTGGAAAGAATTCACGTGTTCATCGAGGAGATGTTTGATGTCCGTCGAGTATTCAGACAAGTGGCAACCGTAATCCTCGATATTTAAATGAACAGTTTTTATGTGAGTCTCGAGTGTCCTTTTTGAATTCGAAGCGTAATCACACAGGTGACACTCATATTTCTTGATATTCAAATGAGTAGAGTCAACATGGCTCCGTAGGTTTTCCCTTCTTCTTGTAGCGTACTCACATAAGTTACACTTGTACTTTTGTGATTTTTCATGTCCTCCACTGTTATCTTTGAGACTGGAAACATCCAATTCCTTTTTTTTGCCGTCAGGATTCTCATCCATGCGACTCTTTTGATTTTCGAAATGAGCCAGTTCAGCCAGTGGATCTAATAGTTGGGGCTTTTCATCGGTGCAAGAAGTGGATGAAGATTGATTTGAATTGCCATCTGGAACTGAGCAGATTGGGTCGGACCATGACTGATTTTCATCGACTTCACTTTTGATCATATATTCTTCCCTTACATAAACATCTTTTTGATCGATGAATTGTTCAATGACGTCTATAATTCCTGGTTCTTTCTTCATCTTCACACTGAAAAAAATGATCATTTTTGGTTACACTTAGGCTATGGAAGGTACAGAGAAGGAGAACAAACTAGTACTAAGAAACATGTCTCAACAAAACTTGAATTAGACCAGGTGGAGATGTGAACTCAAAATGGGGGTGAATACTCACTCGTCATAGATAGTAGGTACTCCTTGTTCAATATTAATACTTCGTGGCCCTTTCATGTGAGGAATGCTTCCTGCATATAGCATTTTCCGCGGATGAACGGTTCTGTACTGATTTTCGGTAAAATGTTCACAACACATTGTGTAGCGTTTCTCAAAATTTATGTCCTCACGCCCCGAAAATTCCGCCCACTTCAGGGCACTGTAAATATATGTATGAATAACCGAGTTGCATAGTACGAGTTCCAATACTCACATTTCCATTTTCTTTGGTAACGTGAAAAATGTTAATTCCGGAAAATTCTTCTTATTGTTTCCACAGTTCTTCACCATGCAGTAATTTCCGTACGACATGTTGGGGATTTCTGGTTTTGCACACTGTTATCTGTGCCTAAACATACAAAAAACCATGGGGGAAGAAGCAACTTTAAAAAAAAATAGCAACAAGGGAAAAAGTAAATCACAGATTGCAGACAGAGACAAAAGTTTCTGTCATAAAGTAAGTAAATAAGTTGTGTTCTGTGGTTTCTGTTACAGATTCTGGAAACTATGTTTCTATGGGCGCTAATTACAGGCACAGAACTTTTTTTTTGTTATGTAATCTGTGTTGTTTCTACTTCTATGAATTGACCAGAGACTTTCTCTATGGAATTGACAGTGATTTCTGTGTTTACCAGTTTTTTCAGATTTTCGGTGTTTTTGATAAATAAATAAAAAATTATTATGGGTGATTTTAGTCTTAATATTGAAGGAAGGATTGGCGTTGATGAGTGGGTATTTATTTTTATGATGTTACCATTTCCCTCTGCCTATTTTGTTCACTTGGTTCTCAAAAAACCCAATTTCTTTCAGTGTAAAGTTAGAAGAAAAATTAGGAGTCATTGACGTTTCTGAACAATTCATAGATGAAAAAGGAGTTCATGAAAGGGAAGAATATGTTTTCAAGAAAGAAGAAAGTTCCTCGAACAACCCAGTTACAGAAGACGATGCTTTCAGTTTTGAAGATCACAGAGAAGATTCCATAAATTCTGATCATTTGGATATTGAGGATCACAGCTGTGAATATGCGTCAAGAGCAAAATGTGAACTTGATGCACAATCCAAATCTGTTGATTTGAAAATCAAGTATCACAAGTGTGATTTATGTGACTTTTTCTCGAGAAGAAAAGGTAATCTTCAGAGTCATATCAACTCTATTCATTTGAAGATAAAGAATCACAAATGTCACATGTGTGACTATGCAGCGAGTGTGAAACATAAACTTGATACACATGTCAAGTCTGTTCATTTGAAAATTAAGGATCAAAAGTGTCATCTATGTGACTTTGCCACATTTCAAAAAAGCTCACTTCAGGCTCACATCAAATCTATTCATTTAAAATTGAGGAATTACAAATGCCACGTGTGTGAATATGCAGCGAACAATAAACGTACACTTGATGTACATCTAAAATCTGTTCATTTGGATATTAAGGATCACAAGTGTCACCTATGTGACTATGCCACCAGTAGAAAGAGCAAACTTCAACGTCATATCAAGTCTATTCATCTGAAGATAAAAAATCACAAATGCCACATGTGCGAATATGCTGCGAGTGAAAAACAAAAACTTGATTCACACGTGAAAACTGTTCATTTGAAAATTAAGGATCACAAGTGTCACCTATGTGACTATGCCACAAATGAAAAACACACACTTCGAGTACATATAAACTCCGTTCATTTGAAAATTAAGGATCACAAGTGCCACATGTGTGAATATGCTGCGAGTACAAAATATTCACTTCAAATGCATGTAAAATCTGTTCATTTGAATATAAAACCCCACAAGTGTAAGTTTTGTAATTATGCCACAAGTACGAAAGAATACCTTAACAGTCATGTTAATTTTGTTCATTTGAATATCAAACAGTTTAATAAGTGTAATCTGTGTGATTATGCTGCACATCATAAAGTGGTACTCGATCAGCACATCAAAACTGTACATTTGAAAATTAAGGATCGCAAGTGTCACTTGTGTGACTATGCTGCGAGTACTAAAAGTAGGCTTGAGATACATGTGAACAGTGTTCATTTGAATATCAAGAAGCACAAGTGCGATTTGTGTGACTATGCCGCGAATAATAAACATATTATCGAACAACATGTAAAATCCGTTCATTTGAATATTAAGGAGCAGTGCCATTTATGCGAGTACGCTGCAGGTAGCAAGCATAAACTCCAGAGGCATATCAACTCTGTTCATTTGAAAATTAAGGATCACAAATGCCACTTGTGTGAATATGCAGCGAGTGAGAAACGTAAACTTGATATACACATAAAAACCGTACATTTAAAAATCAAAGAATACAAATGTGAGCTGTGTGAGTACGTTGCAAGTAGAAAAGACACCCTTCAGAATCACATCAAGAATATTCATTCGAGAACAGAGAATCTCGAGTGCTCAATGTGCATCTAGTGACAAGCATCAACTTGAGCAACATGTAAAATCTGTCCATTTGAAAATTAAAGAACAGTACCATTTGTGCGAGTATGCTGCATGTAACAAACACACTCTCCAGAGGCATATCAACACTGTTCATCTGAAGATACGGAATCACAGTTGCACCATGTGTGAATATGCTGCGAGTGAGAAAGGTAAACTCGATGTACATATAAAAACGGTACATTTGAAAATCAAGGAATACAAATGTGACCTGTGCGAGTATGTTGCAAGTAGAAAAAGCACAATTCAAAATCATAGCCAGATTGTTCATTTGACAGCAAAGAGTCACGAGTGCTCATTCTGCAATTTATTTTGGGAGGATTTTGCATCTCTTCACAAACCTTTTAGGGCTTTCACTCCCAATCTCTGAAACAAAATTAATTAAAAATGAAATCAACGATTTGCTCCTGCGTGAATTCTTGCACTAATTTGTGTGCTGAGTACTTTAATAGGAATTAGGACAGGTAGTGAAGAACAAGACTGCTGAACTAAATGCCGACGTTTCGTCCGTATATTCGAACTTTTTCAAGGCTACAATGGAGATACAAGAAATTAATCAGTACAATCCAGTAAAAAACAAGAATAATGACGGCTAACAAACAACGATAAATTGCATAATTAAATACTAAAAACTTATGTGATATAGATGAAAACATTATACACAAAATAATAAATATCGAATAATAAATACGATGACTAGATAAACATTTATTCAATATACAAAGACAACAAACAAAAAATTGGGTAGAAAAAACTGTGGTACAAAAACTTACCAAGTTCAATTTGTCTGATATAAAAGTTTAAAAAAAAAATCTTTAATATTGTCAAGGAAAGGAACATAAACAAGCTTAGAAAACTATGTAATTCATGTAATTTCTTGTGTGGGAAAACAAGTGGTTATAAAGATTTCATCCATAATTTCACTAACATTAACTTGCCAAGAAATGTCGAGAACATCTTATCTCTAGGTCCTAACTTCGGCCTACCAGTTTATGACAGAAGAAACATCTCAATTCCGGTCATATTAAAAGATTTGGAAAATTGTGTACAGAGTCTAGATTTAGTTGACGAAGATAAGAATCTACTTAGGGCTAAAAACATCAATATAATAACAAATTTCTGGTATAAATTCCAACAAACAAACAAATCCTGTCCCATTCGAGATTGTTTTTATGAAGCTAAGACTTTTCTTAGAGACCATCCAAACCTGTTAGTGATGAGGTCTGATAAGGGAAACTCAACAGTGGTCATGTTAAAGAGTGAATATAGGGAATATATGTATAATTTATTGGCTGACATTTTAGTATACAAAAAGCTGAAAACAGATCCAACCCTAAGGCTGGAAAGACGAGCTAATCAACTAATCAACGAATTAAAAATAGCATTAATAGTTGATGAAATTACTGCCCAACATATGAAACAACATAATTCAGTTCCTCCAAAATTGTATGGTCTAAGAAAAACACATAAACAGGAGCTCTGTATCAGGCCTATAGTTAGTTGCTTGGGTGCACCTTCGTATCACATATCACAATTTGTTCACAATATCCTATCTATGGTGAATTCGACATCACCCTATACAATAAAAAACTCGTATGAATTTGTGTCATTCAGTGAAACTATTGTTCTTCCGAAAGGCTTCATGCTGTACTCATTAGATGTGGTCTCGTTATTCACCAACATCCCTAGAGATCTAGTGCTTTCACTAATAAAAGAAAAATGGCTTTTTATTTCAGCATACACAGACATGCCAAAAAACTTGTTTATAGATATAATAGCTTATATATATGATTCTAGCTATTTCCAATTTGAGGGTGAATTTTACCAGCAAATCGATGGTTCTGCTATGGGAAATCCAGCTAGTCCGTCCTTGGCTAATTTTATTATGACATATCTGATTGAAAAGGTCCTACAAAAACTTAAATTTATCGTTGTTTTCATCAAACTTTATGTAGATGACACAATCACAGCCATACCTTCGGATAAAGCTGATGAACTTTTATCAGAATTCAATTCATATCATCCACGTATTAAATTCACCATAGAAAAAGAGAAAGATGGAGAGCTACCTTTTTTAGACATAAAGGTGGTTCGTGGTGAAGATGGCAGTTTGCTTACAAAATGGTATGTAAAACCCACTAACTCTGGCCGGTTAGTCAATTTTCATTCAGAAACTTCTAGGTCTTATAAAGTGGGCAGCATTAAAAACCTTATTTATCGATCAACACACCTCAGCTCAAAAATATATTATAAAGAAAACATGAAAAAGATCAAAGAAATTCTAATAATTAATAATTACCCAACAACATTCGTGAATAAAATAATAAATGAATATAATCCATTAAACCCTAGAATTAACGAAACCCTTAGCTCAGAAGATCAAGTAAAAAGATACTTCAAGTTTCCCTATATATCAGGCCTGAGTCATAACATTGCTCATTCAATAAAACAGAAATCTAAAACTACAGAGCTCGTTTTTTATAACCTTTTGACGACGCAGATTCTTTTCTCGAAACTTAAAGATCCAACCCCTAACATCAACCGTTCAAGTATTGTATATAAAATACCATGTTTGGGGTGCAATAAATGTTACGTGGGACAGACGAGACAACTGCTGAAGACGAGAATCAGGCAGCACAAATATGACTGTGATGATAGGTTCCGGGATAAAGACAGTTCTACAGCTTTAGCTTCCCATAGATTTGCGGAAAGTCATAATTTTGATTTTGACAATGTAGAAATACTTGATTATGAAAGTAATTGGAAGAAAAGAAACATTAGCGAGATGATTCATATTAGATTAAATAACACGGTAAACCACAGAACTGACACCCAAGATTTGAGTCAATTATACACAAATTTATTGTTTCTTTGTCGTGATTCCCGTATTCCGATATGAAAATTATTCATATGTCTATAGTGTCTGCGCGTAATAACACCTGTTCTCGATTGTTTAATCAATTAATTTCGATGGTAGTTGTAGCTGTTTTTCCATGTTTGGGATGAAATTTGACAAAGCTTGGATGCAATTTTTCCGAATCTTAATGTTAACAACAACTTTTATATCAGACAAATTGAACTTGGTAAGTTTTTGTACCACAGTTTTTTCTACCCAATTTTTTGTTTGTTGTCTTTGTATATTGAATAAATGTTTATCTAGTCATCGTATTTATTATTCGATATTTATTATTTTGTGTATAATGTTTTCATCTATATCACATAAGTTTTTAGTATTTAATTATGCAATTTATCGTTGTTTGTTAGCCGTCATTATTCTTGTTTTTTACTGGATTGTACTGATTAATTTCTTGTATCTCCATTGTAGCCTTGAAAAAGTTCGAATATACGGACGAAACGTCGGCATTTAGTTCAGCAGTCTTGTTCTTCACTACCTGTCCTAATTCCTATTAAAGTACTCAGCATGAATAACCAAGGACGTGATTCCTACTTCACTAATTTGTGTGTTGACAATTAATGTCAGACAAAAAGCGACAATTCCAGAAGATTTTCAAAAGTAGATTTTTTCGTCTGATGAAGGAGTCTGATATAGACTCCGAAACGTTACGAAGAATTATAGTTTCAACGTTATTTATTTTGAGTTCATTGTCAGGCAACAATTTTTTCTAGTCAATTTGCTCCTGACAAATTAGTGCAAGAATTCACGCAGGAGCAAATCGTTGATTTCATTTTTAATTAATTTTGTTTCAGAGATTGGGAGTGAAAGCCCTAAAAGGTTTGTGAAGAGACTCATTCTGCAAGTACGTATCGAGTGAGAAAGATCAACTTGAGCAACATGTAAAATCTGTTCATTTGGAAGCTAAAGTACCCAAGTGTCATCTATGTGATTTTGTAGCAAGTACAGAAAATGACCTTCAAAACCATGTCGACTCTGTTCATTGATAGTGTATTTAAATACACACGGCATACACATATTATAGCCTTTCAGAGACAACAAACAGCCAAGTACAGAAGTACAAGTCTTTACCAAATTATATCTGTATTATGCTATACAACCATCTGCCCAGTAAAGTTAAATTGATGTATGGTTTTTTCAAGGAGAAGTCAAGTCCCTATTACTCAATAGGTGTGAGATAATTAATCTTGTAATATTTAGGTGTATATCAATTGCTTATGGGATGTCCTATACATTTGTAAATGTCTAAAAGGATAAATAAACTAAACTAATTTCAAAGGATCTTTATTCAGTTATACCAATGGAATTCCTTTCTAATAATAATTAAACGCAAGTACTACTTGTGTGAATATACTGAAAAATTAAAAAATTTCGGACAATGAAAAACAAGTGATATCATTTCATTTATTTGAAAATACAACTAATATTCTCAACAGTTTGTTTTTACTATACAGGGTGTCCCAGAACTAGTGAATCAAACGTCACAAACGATAGAGTAGATCAAATACTATCGAATGACACCAACATTAGTTGAGCGAAAACGAAAAAACCTAAGC
Source organism: Coccinella septempunctata (assembly GCF_907165205.1). Taxonomy (NCBI): domain Eukaryota; kingdom Metazoa; phylum Arthropoda; class Insecta; order Coleoptera; family Coccinellidae; genus Coccinella; species Coccinella septempunctata. The sequence goes on along the minus strand of NC_058190.1, from coordinate 967,900 downwards.
TAAAGTTGCCGATTTTCGAACTATTTTTTCAATCACAAGGCAAATTTGTGATTGAGGATAGCGTTTTTCTCCCATATTATCACCCCTATAGAGGGGTTTTATTCTGAGTAATAAAAATCATGTAGAAAAAAAAATTGTTTTAATTTACATTTACTTAGGTTATCTATTAACTACTTAAAATAATTACAATTAGGGGAGATAAAACAATAATCTTAGTTCGATATAATTTAAAATCGATATCCTTTTTCACAAACTGGCCCTGTGATCGAGAAAAATAGTTCGAAAATCGGTATTTTAATAAAATTCTGATTATTTTGGAAACGGTATATTTTCGTTGAACTAAGGTTGGCGTCATTCGATAATATTTGGTCTACTCTATCGTGGTGTGACGTTGGATTCACTAGTTTTGGGACATTCTGTATACAGGGTGATTCATAACTATTGGGACATAGGCTAAGGGCAGATTGTTTGGACCAAAATATGGCGATAGGACCTAATATACCTTAATATAATATTGCTGTGGAAAAAGATAGAGGGCGTTAAAGTGGAATTTTTTATAAGGGGACAGAATAATATTATACCAGAGACAAACTGTCTCTGCTTAAGGTAAGTTCGTTTAATTCATCAATTCTCAAGCTTTGTTTCTATGGGCGCTAATTACAGGCACAGAACCATAGAGAAAGGGAGACTCTGCACAGAACATTTTTTTTTATCTGTGTTGTCTCTGGTTGCGTTCACAAACTTACTCTGAGTAAGCTCTGATTACCCGAAGCGTTCACAAACGTACTTTTAGTTCCTCAGAGTATGCTCTCTGAGCATGACCATACTCATACTCTACTCTCGGAGTAAGTTTATGAACACACCCTCTACTTCTATGAATTGACAGTGATTTCTGTGTTTACGTTTATTCAGATTTTCAGTGTTTTTGATAAATAAATAAAGAATTATTATGGGTGATTTTAGTCACCCATAATAGTTTAAATCACAGATTGCAGACAGAGACAAAAGTTTCTGTCATAAAGTAAGTAAATAAGTTGTGTTCTGTGGTTTCTGTTACAGATTCTGGAAACTATGTTTCTATGGGCGCTAATTACAGGCACAGAACTTTTTTTTTGTTATGTAATCTGTGTTGTTTCTACTTCTATGAATTGACCAGAGACTTTCTCTATGGAATTGACAGTGATTTCTGTGTTTACCAGTTTTTTCAGATTTTCGGTGTTTTTGATAAATAAATAAAGAATTATTATGGGTGATTTTAGTCTTAAAATTGAAGGAAAGATTGGCGTTGATGAGTGGGTATTTATGTTTATGATGTTTCCATTTCCCTCTGCCTATTTTGTTCACTTGGTTCTCAAAAAACCCAATTTCTTTCAGTGTAAAGTTAGAAGAAAAATTAGGAGTCATTGACGTTTCTGAACAATTCATAGATGAAAAAGGAGTTCATGAAAGGGAAGAATATGTTTTCAAGACAGAAGAAAGTTGCTCTAACAACCCAGTTACAGAAGACGATGCTTTCAGTTTTGAAGATCACAGAGAAGATTCCATAAATTCTGATCATTTGGATATTGAGGATCACAGCTGTGAATATGCGTCAAGAGAAAAATGTGAACTTGATGCACAATTGAAATCTGTTGATTTGAAAATTAAGTATCACAAGTGTGATTTATGTGACTTTTTCTCGAGAAGAAAAGGTAATCTTCAGAGTCATATCAACTCTATTCATCTGAAGATAAAGAATCACAAATGTCACATGTGTGACTATGCAGCGAGTGTGAAACGTAAACTTGATACACATGTCAAGTCTGTTCATTTGAAAATTAAGGATCAAAAGTGTCATCTATGTGACTTTGCCACGTTTCGAAAAAGCACACTTCAGGCTCATATCAAATCTATTCATTTAAAATTGAGGAATTACAAATGCCACATGTGTGAATATGCAGCGAGCGATAAACGTACACTTGATGTACATCTGAAATCTGTTCATTTGGATATTAAGGATCAAAAGTGTCACTTATGTGACTTTGTCACAAGTAGAAAGAGCAAACTTCAACGTCATATCAAGTCTATTCATCTGAAGATAAAAAATCACAAATGCCACTTGTGCGAATATGCTGCGAGTGAAAAACAAAAACTCGATTTACACGTGAAAACTGTTCATATGAAAATTAAGGATCACAAGTGTCACCTATGTGACTATGCCACAAATGAAAAACACAAAATTCAAGATCATATCAATTCTTTTCATTTGAACATAAAGGACCACAAATGCGAAATGTGTGAATATGCGTCGAGTGAGAAACGTAAACTGGATGCACATGTGAAATCTATCCATTTGAAAATTAAGAATCACAAGTGTGACTTATGTGATTTTGCCACAACGGGAAAAGGCACACTTCGAGTACATATAAACTCCGTTCATTTGAAAATTAAGGATCACAAGTGTCACATGTGTGATTATGCTGCGAGTACAAAATATTCACTTCAAATGCATGTAAAAACTGTTCATTTGAATATCAAGGACCACAAGTGTAATTTTTGTGATTACGCCACTAGTACGAAAGAATACCTTAACAATCATGTTAATTTCGTTCATTTGAATATCAAAAAGTTTAAATGTGATCTGTGTGATTATGCTGCAAATCTCAAAGTGGTACTTGATCAGCACGTCAAAACTGTACATTTGAAAATTAAGGATCGCAAGTGTCACTTGTGTGACTATGCTGCGAGTACTAAAAGTAGGCTTGAGATACATGTGAACAGTGTTCATTTGAATATCAAGAAGCACAAGTGCGACTTGTGTGATTATGCCGCGAATGATAAACATATTATCGAACAACATGTGAAATCCGTTCATTTGAATATTAAGGAGCAGTGCCATTTATGCGAGTACGCTGCAGGTAGCAAGCATAAACTCCAGAGGCATATCAACTCTGTTCATTTGAAAATTAAGGATCACAAATGCCACTTGTGTGAATATGCAGCGAGTGAGAAACGTAAACTTGATATACACATAAAAACCGTACATTTAAAAATCAAAGAATACAAATGTGAGCTGTGTGAGTACGTTGCAAGTAGAAAAGACACCCTTCAGAATCACATCAAGAATATTCATTCGAGAACAGAGAATCTCGAGTGCTCAATGTGCATCTAGTGACAAGCATCAACTTGAGCAACATGTAAAATCTGTCCATTTGAAAATTAAAGAACAGTACCATTTGTGCGAGTATGCTGCATGTAACAAACACAGTCTCCAGAGGCATATCAACACTGTTCATCTGAAGATACGGAATCACAGTTGCACCATGTGTGAATATGCTGCGAGTGAGAAAGGCAAACTCGATATACACATAAAAACGGTACATTTGAAAATCAAAGAATACAAATGTGACCTGTGCGAGTATGTTGCAAGTAGAAAAAGCACAATTCAAAATCATAGCCAGATTGTTCATTTGACAGCAAAGAGTCACGAGTGCTCATTCTGCAAGTAAGTATCGAGTGAGAAAGATCAACTTGAGCAACATGTAAAATCTGTTCATTTGGAAGCTAAAGTACCCAAGTGTCATCTATGTGATTTTGTAGCAAGTACAGAAAATGACCTTCAAAACCATGTCGACTCTGTTCATTCATAGTGAACTTAAATACACACGGCATACACATATTATAGCCTTTCAGAGACAACAAACAGCCAAGTACAGAAGTACAAGTCTTTACCAAATTATATCTGTATTATGCTATACAACCATCTGCCCAGTAAAGTTAAATTGATGTATGGTTTTTTCAAGGAGAAGTCAAGTCCCTATTACTCAATAGGTGTGAGATAATTAATCTTGTAATATTTAGGTGTATATCAATTGCTTATGGGACGTCCTATACATTTGTAAATGTCTAAAAGGATAAATAAACTAAACTAATTTCAAAGGATCTTTATTCAGTTATACCAATGGAATTCCTTTCTAATAATAATTAAACGCAAGTACTACTTGTGTGAATATACTGAAAAATTAAAAAATTTCGGACAATGAAAAACAAGTGATATCATTTCATTTATTTGAAAATACAACTAATATTCTCAACAGTTTGTTTTTACTATACAGGGTGTCCCAGAACTAGTGAATCAAACGTCACAAACGATAGAGTAGATCAAATACTATCGAATGACACCAACATTAGTTGAGCGAAAACGAAAAAACCTAAGCTAAAGTTGCCGATATTCGAACTATTTTTTCAATCACAAGGCAAATTTGTGATTGAGGATAGCGTTTTTCTCCCATATTATCACCCCTATAGAGGGGGTTTATTCTGAGTAATAAAAATCATGTAGAAAAAAAAATTGTTTTAATTTACATTTACTTAGGTTATCTATTAACTACTTAAAATAATTACAATTAGGGGAGATAAAACAATAATCTTAGTTCGATATAATTTAAAATCGATATCCTTTTTCACAAACTGGCCCTGTGATCGAGAAAAATAGTTCGAAAATCGGTATTTTAATAAAATTCTGATTATTTTGGAAACGGTATATTTTCGTTGAACTAAGGTTGGCGTCATTCGATAATATTTGGTCTACTCTATCGTGGTGTGACGTTGGATTCACTAGTTTTGGGACATCCTGTATACAGGGTGATTCATAACTATTGGGACATAGGCTAAGGGCAGATTGTTTGGACCAAAATATGGCGATAGGACCTAATATACCTTAATATAATATTGCTGTAGAAAAAGATAGAGGGCGTTAAAGTGGAATTTTTTATAAGGGGACAGAATAATATTATACCAGAGACAAACTGTCTCTGCTTAAGGTAAGTTCGTTTAATTCATCAATACTCAAGCTCTGTTTCTATGGGCGCTAATTACAGGCACAGAACCATAGAGAAAGGGAGACTCTGCACAGAACATTTTTTTTTATCTGTGTTGTCTCTACTTCTATGAATTGACAGTGATTTCTGTGTTTACGTTTATTCAGATTTTCAGTGTTTTTGATAAATAAATAAAGAATTATTATGGGTGATTTTAGTCTTAAAATTGAAGGAAAGATTGGCGTTGATGAGTGGGTATTTATGTTTATGATGTTTCCATTTCCCTCTGCCTATTTTGTTCACTTGGTTCTCAAAAAACCCAATTTCTTTCAGTGTAAAGTTAGAAGAAAAATTAGGAGTCATTGACGTTTCTGAACAATTTATAGATGAAAAAGGAGTTCATGAAAGGGAAGAATATGTTTTCAAGAAAGAAGAAAGTTGCTCTAACAACCCAGTTACAGAAGACGATTCTTTCAGTTTTGAAGATCACAGGGAAAATTCCATAAATTCTGATCATTTGGATATTGAGAATCACAGCTGTGAATATGCATCAGGGGAAAAATGTGAACTTGATGCACAATCGAAATCTGTTAATTCGAAAATTAAGTATCACAAGTGTAATTTATGTGACTTTTTCTCAAGAAGAAAAGGTAATCTTCAAAGTCATATCAACTCTATTCATTTGAATATAAAGAATCACAAATGCCACATGTGTGAATATGGAGCGAGTGTGAAACGTAAACTTGATACACATGTCAAGTCTGTTCATTTGAAAATTAAGGATCAAAAATGTCATCTATGTGACTTTGCCACGTTTCGAAAAAGCACACTTCAGGCTCATATCAAATCTATTCATTTGAAATTGAGGAATTACAAATGCCACATGTGTGAATATGCAGCGAGCGATAAACGTACCCTTGATGTACATCTAAAATCTGTTCATTTGGATATTAAGGATCAAAAGTGTCACTTATGTGACTTTGTCACAAGTAGAAAGAGCAAACTTCAACGTCATATCAAGTCTATTCATCTGAAGATAAAAAATCACAAATGCCACATGTGCGAATATGCTGCAAGTGAAAAACAAAAACTTGATTTACACGTGAAAACTGTTCATTTGAAAATTAAGGATCACATGTGTCACCTATGTGACTATGCCACAAATGAAAAACACAAAATTCAAGATCATATCAATTCTTTTCATTTGAACATAAAGGACCACAAATGTGAAATGTGTGAATATGCCGCGAGTGAGAAACGTAAACTGGATGCACATGTGAAATCTATCCATTTGAAAATTAAGAATCACAAGTGTGACTTATGTGATTTTGCCACAACGGGAAAAGGCACACTTCGAGTACATATAAACTCCGTTCATTTGAAAATTAAGGATCACAAGTGTCACATGTGTGATTATGCTGCGAGTACAAAATATTCACTTCAAATGCATGTAAAAACTGTTCATTTGAATATCAAGGACCACAAGTGTAATTTTTGTGATTACGCCACTAGTACGAAAGAATACCTTAACAATCATGTTAATTTCGTTCATTTGAATATCAAAAAGTTTAAATGTGATCTGTGTGATTATGCTGCAAATCTCAAAGTGGTACTTGATCAGCACGTCAAAACTGTACATTTGAAAATTAAGGATCGCAAGTGTCACTTGTGTGACTATGCTGCGAGTACTAAAAGTAGGCTTGAGATACATGTGAACAGTGTTCATTTGAATATCAAGAAGCACAAGTGCGACTTGTGTGATTATGCCGCGAATGATAAACATATAATCGAACAACATGTGAAATCCGTTCATTTGAATATTAAGGAGCAGTGCCATTTATGCGAGTACGCTGCAGGTAGCAAGCATACTCTCCAGAGGCATATCAACTCTGTTCATTTGAAAATTAAGGATCACAAATGCCACTTGTGTGAATATGCAGCGAGTGAGAAACGTAAACTGGATATACACATAAAAACAGTACATTTGAAAATCAAGGAATACAAATGTGAGCTGTGTGAGTACGTTGCAAGTAGAAAAGACACCCTTCAGAATCACATCAAGAGTATTCATTCGAGAACGGAGAATCTTGAGTGCTCAATGTGCGAATATGCATCTAGTGACAAACATCAACTTGAGCAACATATAAAATCTGTCCATTGGAAAATTAAAGAACAGTGCCATTTATGCGAGTACGCTGCAGGTAACAAACACACTCTCCAGAGGCATATCAACACTGTTCATCTGAAGATACGGAATCACAGTTGCACCATGTGTGAATATGCTGCGAGTGAGAAAGGCAAACTCGATATACACATAAAAACGGTACATTTGAAAATCAAAGAATACAAATGTGACCTGTGCGAGTATGTTGCAAGTAGAAAAAGCACAATTCAAAATCATAGCCAGACTGTTCATTTGACAGCAAAGAGTCACGAGTGCTCATTTTGCGAGTACGTATCGAGTGAGAAAGATCAACTTGAGCAACATGTAAAATCTGTTCATTTGGAAGTTAAGGTACCCAAGTGTCATCTATGTGATTTTGTAGCAAGTGCAGAAAATGACCTTCAAAACCATGTAGACTCTGTTCATTGATAGTGAATTGGTATCCTTCCTTCTACATTTTCAATTGCCTTATTTATGTCCATCTCCACCCAAGTAAATATAAAAGATGTTCTGATTTTCATAAGTAGGCAACACGGCATACACATATTATAGCCTTTCGGGGACATCAAGGAGCCTAGTACGAGTCTTCACCAAATTAAATGGGTATCACGCTATACAACCATCTGCCCTGTAAATTTAAATCTATGTATGGAGGTTTTTTCGAGAGAGAAGTCAAGTCCTTATCACTCAATAGTTGTGAGATAATTATTTTAAAATATTCAGTTGTATATCAATTGTTTTCCTTTTTTAAGGGACTTTGTAAATGTAAAGGATTAATAAACTGAAGTAATTTCAAAGGATCTTTATTCAGTTTTACCAATAGATTTCCTTTCTAATAATAATTAAACGCAAGTACTACTTGTGTGAATATACTGTGAATGAAAAAATTTTCGACAATGAAAAACAAGTGCTGTCTATGTCATTTCATTTATTTGAAAATACAACTAATATTCTCAACAGAAGGCTAAGGGCAGATTGTTTGGACCAAAATATGGCGATAGGACCTAATACACCTTAATAAAATATTGCTGTGGAAAAAGATAGAGGGCGTTGAAGTTGAATTTTTTATAAGGGGGCAATAATATTTTCTTCGAAGTTCGAAAGTCTTTTATTAAAAGAATTAGAAAAGGCATAGAAGTCGGAGGAGGGCACGAAGAACATTTAATTTAAGTTTATTCTTTTTATGTTACATTGTTTTTAATTATGCTTTATCGTCGAAATAAATAAATAAATCGTTACTTTAAATCCCCTTCCGATGCTCCGAACTGTTCAATGTGTGTTTCTTAAAAGCGGATGAAAAAATATACAGTGAAATTATTAGCAAAAAACGAAAAAAAAAATTCAACTTTAACGCCCTCTATCTTTTTCCAAAACAATATATTATTGAGGGTATATTTGGTCCTATCGCCATGTTTTGGTCCAAACAATCTGCCCTTAGCCTATGTCCCAATAGTTATGAATCACCCTGTATAGTTGGCTCGAAATCGAATTTTCAAAATTATTAATTTTACAATCCAAAGAATTTTTGATATGGGCTGGGCATGCTGTTAAAAGTTGTCAAACTGGCGTATATGGGACTCTTCCTTTGACTTTCTGTTTTTGCTCTATACGGGGTGTTTTCAAAGGTGAGGTTTTTTTTCGACAGAAGGTATGTTAAAAATTGGAGGAATTTTTAACCCACCTCTACCACTCGATGCACATCTCTAGCAACTCAGTGACTACGTTTATCGTTACATGCTTCTGTGAACGTAACCTTTAAATCGCTGTCAATCAGCTGTTCAAAAAAAAACCGGTGGAACCTATTGAATCTGCTCAATTTAATTCATTCTCTTTAGCATAGACATAGATTTTTACCAAAAAAACACTACAAGTGCCATGAAAACACCACTTCATTTTCAAATACTTATTTAAGAATATTTCGAGAACTAATGCATAAAATGGAAAAACAATTACTGTGCTGGAATCAGTATAAAAATACCTTTCAAATGAGGTATCACTCACCCCATCTTCCCTATTCAAAAATTGGGGGTGAGGGTTGTAGTAGCAAGGGTTGAAGCGCTATGCCCTCGAAACAGAAATCGACCTGTTTGAGCATTTCTATCGAAAAAATTTATTTCGTCTGTAATCTCGTCTGTTTCGTTTTCAAATGGCCACCCTGTATTTTGAACTCTTCAACAGATTTTGACTCTTGATAATAATAATAATAACTGAACTTTTTTGCTTACAAGCAAAGGGCAATCGACCTGAGGTCCTTCAGACCGATTTATACACATCAAGAGTGTAGCAAAAAAAAATTATTCATATATATCATATTGTTGCAATGTATGAGTATAAGCGGTTTGGGTGGATACTCTTAATATGATTATTTATTACTATAATTTCAATTCACGAAGTAAATGGCGTGATGCAGTTCAAAGTTATCATTAAAATTTCGTAATTTTTCTCTATTATCAATATTTTTTTAAAATGTGTGAAAGCTTTCGAAAGAGTGTACAACAGATACCTGGATAGTACCAGCTCCCCATTCTGATGTTAATCCCAACAAAGGTAGGTTCGAGTGCTATTCCAGCGTGTCTTTTTTTCTTTTTTTTTTTAAGGATCAAAACTAACTGGTATTCTGTCTACGATCGTGAGCATTTTTTTTTTGAAAATTTAAAATGGCCAATAACATTTATTTCCCCAGGCACCCATTCCATCAATTTTCTTGGATAGCCATCTGAAATTTTCGAAAAAAAAACAGGAACACGCTTCGTCGTAATCAGAATATCGGTTCATTTTGATCGTTGGAGGTGGGGTTCTAGGGCTGTCAGAATGAAACAAACTTTTTCTGAGTACATCTCAGAGACAACTGTCTCTGGTACATCTGATACTTTCCTCTATCCATCAATTTATTGGCCGGCTAGTTTGAACTTGAAAAATGAGAAATATGCTCTTTATCGTAGATTGAATAGTTCATGTTGATACTCTGAGCTCTAGTATGAACAAAAAATTATGTTAAGATATTTTAAGTCATCCCATGTACTCTAGCCGTCAATTTCCTTATCTGGTTATTTTGAACTGACTTTTCTTCTGGAGAAGGAATCCTTAAAACATTTTGTGAAAACTTTATGACCCACATGGTACAGCATGACCTTTAAAAAAATATTTCTTCTTGCTCTGCAAACCAGACCTCCCCAGCTTTTATTACCTCCTCGTTGCAAGAAAATTTACGGCCTTTTAAACTTTTTTTCAGTTGAGGAAAGGGATGATAGTCGGATGGAGCCAAATCTGGTGAATAAGGGGGGTGTTCTAGTAATTCAAACCCTGAATCACGAATTTTTTGCATGGCAACATGAGATTTGTGTGCAGGGGCGTTGTCATGCAAAAACGAAACACCTTTGGATAGCTTTCCGCGTCTTTTCTCTTTAATTTTTTCCCGTAGAGTGGTCAGTAATATCGAATAGTAATCTCCGGTTATTCTTCTACCCTTATCCAAAGAGTCAAACTGAAGCAAGAACTTTTCTAGCAGATTTTTGGACACGAAACTTCTTAGGTCTTGGAGAACCAGAGTGTCGCCATTCCATCGATTGTTGCTTTGTTTCTGGATCGTAGAAATGTACCCAAGTCTCATCCATAGTAACAATTCGGTTTAAGAAGTCTACATCGTTTTCAAATCGAGCACAGATCGAATGCGATGCTTCTACTCTTGCACGCTTAGGGTCAACATTCAAACATTTGGGGATCCATTTTGCAGCAATTTTTGTCATGTCCAAATTGACGTGAACTATATGATGAACGCGTTCATATGAAATATTCAGTGCTTCAGATATCCGTTTTAAGCCAATTCGACGGTCTGATAAAATCATGCCATGAACTGCATCGATATTTTCGGGGACTGACACAGAAACTGGCCTTTCCGATCGGTCATCATCTTCAATGGAAAATTTACCTGTTTTGAAGCTTGCAGTCCAATTTTTCACAGTCGCATACGAAGGGCATTTATCGCCAAGGGTATTAAGCATATCTTCGTAAATCCGCGCACCTCTTAACCCTTTTAAATACAGGTACTTGATGATGGCTCGATACTCCAATTTTTCGATTTTCACAATTTCGGTGGACATCTTCTTTCTTTCAATTTATTGCGTAACTCTGGTTTACTTTTTGACCTCAAACTTCACACTGACACTTCAATTAGTTATTGTTCGTTGTTATGGTAACGCAATATTTTTTTTATGCATGGAACCGGTCTAAGCCAACTAGATATCAATACATCCTTGTATAAGAGATAAGGCAAAATCCTCAAATACAATTTTGTGGAGCTCTAAAAGCTCTATAAAAAAAATCCCTGATGGCATAAACATAACAAACCTTCAAGGATAACCGACCATAACCAATTTTAACATTTTCAATTCAATCCAATATTGTGTTTCATTTGCAGATGGTCTTTATATAACTCCCCAACCACATGTCCGATTTTGATGACAATTTCACAATAGTGTAGAGAATTTATTCGAGTATAGGTTTTCGTACAAAATATCGATTTGTATCATGAACAAGTCAAATCTTTTATTTTTAAATGAACACATTTTTCACATAGATCAAGTTCACATTTTTCCTTAGATCCATATTGAATAAACAGAGTTGACTAGCTTCATAAGGCTGTTTATTCCACATGTAATATACTCACATAGATAGCACTTGCTTTCTATTTTAAAATTTTTTTTTTTATGGCAGTTTATCACACGAATAGACCTTGTGTTTCATCATAATTAGAATTACTGCACCGAGTTCAGAATGGACTTTTAGAATTCACTACGAGTGAACAGAATCAACATGGTTTCGAAGATCCTCTTCTGTACTTGTTACAAAATCACATAGATGACACATGGGTACCTTAACTTTCAAATGAACGAATTTGACATGTTGATCAAGTTGATGTTTCTCGCTGGACGCGTACTCGCACAACGAGCACTCGTGATTCTTCGCTGTCAAATGAACAGATTTTAGATGCTGCTCCAGTCCGCCTTTCTCACTCGCTGCAAATTCACACCTTGAGCACTTGTAATTCTTTAGTCCCAAATGAACAGAGTTGACATGGTTTTGAAGGATTTGTTTCCTATTTGTAGCATACTCGCATAGGTGGCATTTGTATGGCTTGATTTTCAAATGAACACTTTTTATATGTGCATCGAGGTTACTTTTCTCACCCGCAGCGTATTCACACATGTGACACTTGTGATTCTTAATTTTAAAATGGACAGAGTTGATATGATGTTGAAGACTATCTTTTCTACTTGTGACGTACTCACACAAACGACATTTGTGCTCTTTAATCTTCAAATGAATTGATTTCACATGCACCCCAAGCAGTCTTTTCTCACTCGCAGCGTAATCACAGAAGGAACACTTGTGATCCTTGATTTTCAAATGAATGGATTTTACATGATTTTCAAGCTTACTTTTCGAACTGGAAGCATAATCACAAAAGGAACACTTGTGATCCTTAATTTTCAAATGAATAGATTTTTCGTGTAAGTCAATGGCACTCTTCTGAGTCGCAGCATAATCACAGAATTCACACTTGAACTTCTTGATATTCAAATGAACACGTTTAAGATGACTCGTAAGGTTTTCCTTGGTAGCTGAGACATAATCACAAAAATTACACTTGTGGTCTTTGATATTCAAATGAACAGTTTTTAGGTGTACATCAAGGATACGTTTTTCGCTCGCAGTATATTTACACATAGGGCATTTGTGCTTCCTCATTTTCAGATGAATCGAGTTGATATGTGCCTGAAGTCTGCTCTTTCTACTCGTGACATAGTCACACAAATGACATTTGCAGTCCTTGATTTTCAAATGTACAGATTTCACGTGTTCATCAAGTTTACTTTTATCAGTAGCTGCATATTCACATATGTCGCATTTGTGATTCTTAACATTCGATCGGACTAAATTTATGGGATCTTTCTTGTGATCTTTAAAACTGGCAGCATCGTCTTCTATAACTGGGGAGTTTGAGGGAGTTTCCTCTTTCTTGATTACATATTCTTCTCTTTCGTGAACTCCCTTTTCATCTCTAAATTGTTCAAAAACATCAATACCTCCCCAATTTTCTTCAAACTTAACACTGAAAGAAATTCGAGTATTTGAGTAAAGGGTAAAACATTTAAGATGAGTGAAAGGTAATGAAAACATCATGATTATAAATACTCACTCATCATAGCCATGTACCTCTTCTTTAATCTCAAAACTACATTCACCCATGTTAAATTTTTTTCCTCATTCTACCACAGCAAAAATAAAAATCTAAGAAAATAAACAATAACCAATAATAATTATGTCTATGATACGCACCACAGAACACTAATATACGCACATAGATCCTACTCTAATCCAATCCACAGATTACAGAGTAGATGCTCGAATCCATAGACATTGATTGAAGCACAGAAAACTTTAAGCGAATTTTGGCGCTGTAACCCATAGACATAGGTACAGAGACATGGACTGTGCCTTCCCTTTATATCTATGCATGAAATACGGTCAAAAAAAGTGACAGAGAGAAAAACACGTCGGGAATGCAGTTGTCTTTTTCTAGAATTTTGATTGGTCTACACTCACCTCTATGTGAACAAAAAAGAGAAAGGGGTGAACTCGCTGTTTAGACAAGTGAGATTCGGTAGTCAAATTCCGCGTGCGGTAACAGCGTCATTCGTGCTTTTTGTTGCCAGATTGTGCAGAAACCTTATATTAGAATCAGATTTTGATGATTATATTTTTATAGATAGAATTTTTTCATGAGGAATCTAATCAATCTGCGGAAACTTATATTTCAGTATTCAGTAGCTATAATTTTTTGAAATGTTCGTTAAATGCACTCAATTATAACAGCTGAATGTTTGTTCACTGTAATTAGTAATTAATTCGAATGTTTTTCTCAACAAATTGGGGTTTTGAGATAATTCATTGGAAAAATGTGCATAATTGATCAGTTTTGGCCAAAAATTTAATTGATTCATTTGGAGGTTAGGTTAGATTGTTAGGTTGGGTTAGGACAGTGAAAAAACAATTTCATACATGAAAATATTACTTTTGTGGATTTAAATGTAGGTTTAAAGGACCGAAAGGTGAAAATATAATATTTCTTGATAATATAATGATAAAGCACGTATTCTGATGAAATTTTCGAAAAATCGTTCCTCTCAAATTAAAAGTTTGTTCCATATATAATTCTTTCTTTAAAAAATAATCATCAAAATCTGAGGTGCGGCATAAATCGAAGTTCTACTCTTCCTTCAATTATCTGAATAATCGTACGATCTGGCAACGTACCGGCAAGTTACGGACCACCCCGAAGCCCACTTGTTTAAACAGCGAATTTACCAGAATTCTATCTTTAAAAAATAATCATTTAAATCTGAGGTGCGACATAAATCGAAGTTCTACTCTTCCTTCAATTATCTGAATAATCGTACGATCTGGCAACGTACCGGCGAGTTACGGACCACCCCGAAGCCCACTTGTTTAAACAGCGAGTTTACCGAGAAAGGTATGTCCCGACGAGCTTTTCTCTCTTTCTAATAAATAGCCAATTTCATGCTGGCATTGCCAGGGGCTTGACACTTCCTTACCCCCACCCCAAATACGGTTTTTAGTTCTGCAATCAATCGCTATGTGGCACTGCATACGAAAATATATATCATATTCTCCACAGATTACTGTATTCTGACATATTGGATTTGTGAACGCCAACAGTGTCAATGTCAATATGCTTTAATGCAAATTCTTGTTTACAAACGAGATCTTATACGAGTGTAAATTAAAAATACCCATTTATTGAACTCGACAGTTTTATCAGGAAATCAATTTTCTTGTAAGAAATATTTGATTCAAAGAACCACGTAATTATAACATTAATCGTTTATACTTAAACCAATCCAACCAAACCCTTTAAAAATTGTGTTAATGGAAATGAAAGTCAAACTGTGTAGTCAGTTATTAAGCTACTCCGTGGGGTCAATGATGAAGCTCATTTCTCAATGGGGTAAGTATTTTTTTCAAACTTAATAATACAAAAATTTACTATTTTCCTTTTTAGAAATCAAGCATCCGCTTCAGCTTCACAGAGAGGCTATCGACACTGCTGACTTTATACTATTCTTGGATGAGTTATTTGATTCGTTGAATGTATCCAGAGCTTGGACATCCACTGCGAAACTCTTAAAGAAGACGGTTAGTATTCAAAGAGAACACAATGTTTGTTGGGAACAGGCGATACAAATTTTCAACAGTATTTCATTTTATTGCTCTCGAAAGAAAATATCCATTGTGGTACCCACTTTGAAGAATATAGTGACAACATTGAACGCATTCCTTTACCTTACTCAAAAACTGTTCAATGATTATCACTTTAAATATATTCTCACTGGGGCTTTCAATCAAGATTGTTTAGTAAACTTTTTTGGGTACATTAGAGCATATGGAGTAAGGAATACTAACCCAAATGTTGAACACTTTATTTCATCATTCAAAACTTTAGTTATTAATAATTTCATGTTGGTGCATTCCTGGTGATCTAACTGTGAGGAAGATAAAACAGGGAGTCGTTGTTTAGAGACTTTGAAATCTTTCCTGCAGGAAAATATAAAATCCACATAGGTCTTTGGGCAACTAATTTTTTCTTTTCCAAATTATTCATGCATTCTAAGTTTTGGCATGCTGTTTTTGATTTCTATTGTGACTCCCAACAAACATTGTGTCCTTTTTGGATAATGTTGAAGATTTCTGAACATATAATAATTTCAACCTCATTTCCTATGAACAATATTATTACTGTTTATTATAATTATTGTCTTACGAAGATATGTGACCCTATTGACATTTTACCTCTGCTCATATATTCATTGCCATAATTATAGCTTATGTATTTCCATATTTTTTTTTCCTGTGCTGGGTATATCAATATATGTATATTTATCATGACAAGTTTTATTTCTAGAACGAATATATCGTCTTTATTTCCTCCATGATATTCTTTGGATCCATTATTCACTACAAAAATATTTCTACTATCTGTAAATCATCGTTATCTGTGTCTTCCCCCAAATTAATTAGGGTGTAACCTCCAGTTTTATTAGCAGATAAATCAGTTACACCTATCGCACTTTCACATAAATAAAATCCATAATTTGGAGCAGGTTCATAATCTCCTTGTGGTAAACAAAATACCTGACCTCCACTGGATTATCTGGTTTTTCTCTACTCCATTTTATGTCAGTTCTTTTTCTCTCTAGTAGCACTGTATCAGAGACTCTGACTGTCTCTGACTGTATTATCTAAATCTACTTCAAATTTAGTTGTGCATTCTCTCAATGGAACTTCATATGGTATTAGTTCTTCAGTTGGAATAAGTACTCCATGCCTCATTTCAAACTTTGTATGGCAAGAATCTACAACTTACTTACCAGTAGGAAAAACACATTTAAATATCACTATGTTGTTTCAAATACTCAAGTCCTTGTTTAACTAACTGATTATAAAGTTGTTTTTCTTCTATTAACTCTTCTATATGTTTTTCAGCGAACCTTTCTTTTCTAGTTAAGTAAATGATTTCATCAATTTTATCAACTCTCCTTACTGCCATATAAACATCAGTGCCAACAAACACTACAGCACCAACTGCAGCTCCAATAGGACCAGTAACACTCGATACTCCTTCTAGAACCTCAAAAGCTTCAGCGATTTCTATACCAATCTCTGTAGCGTCAACACCTAAGTAAATACTATCTCTTACTACACCAACCAATGCTTTTTCAGTACCATTTTTAAATGCTTCTACCTGATTTACTAGATCGTAGACAATAAAGGTAGAAGTACCACGAGCAAGAAAAGGAGAGATCTACCAAGCAATAACTTTCCTTCGGAAGCTAATTTAAGCCCTTTGAGAGATGCAGCTTCACCAACTTTAGCAAATGCTTGACCACCAGCAATGAACCCAACATTAATTGCCACACCTTGATAATCCCCATTTAAAAAGTCAGCTAAAACATTTTTAGTCATCATTCCGTGCATGACCTTGAAAGCCTTTTATTCAATGAGATCCTATGATTTTGGAAATCGAATATTCGTTGCTTTTATTTTTGGGGTCAGAAGAAATATGTCCCTTTTAGGGGGATCGTGGAATGAGTTAAAGATAATATAGAATAGCCATCATGGCTCATCCCTGAAAGTTTTAGAATTATCACAGGCAAACAAAATAAAAAAAAAATTTGGTGCCGGAAATCTAACATCTGATTTTAGATGTTTTTAATGTGCTGATTCCAAAAATGCCACCAGATTTTTTCTATCAGCTCTAGTTTCTGAGATACACGTTACAGGTTAAATGGTTAAATGGACAGTTCAAAACGTAGTTTAAAATGTGTTCTTTTACATAACGGTAACACATATGGCTCAATTCCTATTGGTCATTCTACTACCATGAAGGAGGAATATGAAACAATAGCATTAGTTTTGAGAAAAATTAAATACGAAGAACATCAGTGGTCAATTTGTGTTGATTTAAAAATGATTAACTTCCTCCATGGACAGCAGAGTGGTTATACAAAATATCCTTGTTTTTTGTGCCTTTGGGACAGCAGAGCTAAAAATGAGCACTGGGTTAACAAAAATTGGCCTTCAAGAGATGTCATGATTCAAGGAATACAAAACGTGATCAACGAACCTTTGGTTTCAAGAGAAAAAATCTTACTTCCGCCCTTGCATATCAAGCTAGACCTAATGAAGCAATTTGTGAAGGCTTCAAATCGAGATGGAAATTGTTCTGGGTATTTGTCACGTAAATTTCCTGGCATTAGCACGGAAAAACTAAAAGCTGGTATATTTGATGGTCCTCAAATAAGGCAACTTGTTAAAGATCCACAATTCACCACATCAATGAACGAGACTGAATCTAACGCTTGGAGTTCATTTGTTCAAGTAGTACAAAATTTTCTTGGCAATCATAAAGCAGAGAATCACGTAGAATTGGTGGAAACTAGGCTTTCAAATTTTAATATTCTCGGCTGTAACATGAGTATAAAAGTTCACTACCTCCACAGCCACCTTTTAGAACCTCCAGAAAACTTAGGTGATTGTAGTGAAGAACAGGGGGAAAGATTCCATCAGGATATTAACGTTATCAAGGACGATGGGATAGCCACATGATGGCAGACTACTGCTGGAGCCTTCAGCGAGACTGCCCTAGTAAACTCCATTCTAGAAAATCGTATAAAAGAAAATTTTTATGTGATTAGTGACTAATGTAATTATGTAAATTAAGTTTTTGCAATAAATACTTAAATCCATGTGTCTTTGTTTTTTTTAACTGTCAATAGTAATATTATATATTATAACAGTTATAACGTAAATTATATACACAATTTTTTTTAAAATCTCAAAAACTAGATCTGATAGACAAAATCTGAGAACTTTTTTACATTCTGCATTCAAAAATTACTCAGGAACAGTTAAAAAATCGCAGACACCAAAATGTGTGTTGGCCTGTGTTATTAATCGTACATTTGTAATCGTTTGAAACGAAGGTTAGTAAAAATAATAGTTTATTTTCCTGTTAAAGTATATGAATAAACATTATATGGATGCTAAATTAGTTCTAATCAATCATCATCAACCTCGTCAACTTACCTTTGAGGTTGGTTTCTTCGAATTTTTGGTATTCTTATGTCAATGAAGAAACTGGAAGAAGTTGGTGAAATTTTGTGTTAGGAGAAGATTCATCACACATCAATGACAAACTATATTCCGAAAATTACTTCAAATTTTTTTGTTTTTTGACGATAACTCGGTCAATTTTCGAGGTATGAAATCGGTCTTTGGACCATTTTGCAGAAAATTTTCAAAGCTATGATCTCCCGTAAAGAAAAATTTTTGAAAGAACTCCACTTTCAAAATTATTATCTTCAAATGCAAATGGAAAAGCGAACTTTTACTGTTAGATGCAAACTTCAAAGGCTCATAACTCAGTAATTTTTGATGCTACATAAACCAAACGAAAACCGTTTTATTTTTGCATTCTTGCTATGATCTCGTATATGCTTTAGTTTTTGAGTAATTTGAGAAATAATTAAAATTTTTGTTCAATTCTAAAAATTTCTTTCCACTTGATTTCGATTTTTTTTCAAACCGGACAATCAAGACCAGTGTGAATGCAGCCACGAGTTCCAGCCACGCCTTTGCCTCGGTGAAGCGGTCGGCCCGCTCGGGGTGTGTCTTGATTCGTAATGAAGGCTGGTACGGGATTAATATTGAAAAGTGGTAATGAAAATTAAACGATGTTCTCGAAAAGGGGTGAGGTTACTGAGTATCTACAACCATTCTGAACTATTAATAGGAATGAATAACGAGCTAGTGGGTCAATAAAATGGAAATTTTCTAGTTTCGAGTAAAATTGAGATATTTGAATTTTTTTTTCGGTGAATATATTCTATTTACAATGCTCTTCAAGACCTATATACCACCTGATTTTGTCGGGCACGAAAAGTCGTAAAAAATTGAGATATTTGAATTTTTTTTTCAGTGAATATATTCTATTCACAATGCTTTTTAAGACCTATATACCCACTGATTTTGTCGTGCACGAATTCACCCCCTACTACCCCCAACTTGTGTGTCTGAAAAATTATGCTAAGTCGGGTAAAATTGAAATATTTGAATATTTTTTTCAGTCAATATATTCTATTTACAATGCTCTTCAAGACCTATATACCCACTGATTTTGTCGGGCACCGATTCACCCCTCACTACCCCAAACTTGTGTGTCTGAAAAATTATGCTAAGTCGGGAAAAATTGAGATATTTGAATCGGTGCCCGACAAAATCAGTGGGTATATAGGTCTTAAAGAGCATTGTAAATAGAATATATTCACTGAAAAAAAAATTCAAATATCTCAATTTTTCCCGACTTAGCATAATTTTTCAGACAGACAAGTTGGGGGTAGTGGGGGGTGAGTCGGTGCCCGACAAAATCAGTGGGTATATAGGTCTTGAAGAGCATTGTAGATAGAATATATTCACTCAAAAAAAATTCAAATATCTCAATTTTTCCCGACTTAGCATAATTTTTCAGACAGATAATTTGGGGGTAGTGGGGGGTGAGTCCTTGCCCGACAAAATCAGTGGGTATATAGGTCTTAAAGAGCATTGTAAATAGAATATATTCACCGAAAAAAAAATTCAAATATCTCAATTTTTCCCGACTTAGCATAATTTTTCAGACAAACAAGTTGGGGGTAGTGGGGGGTGAGTCGGTGCCCGACAAAATCAGTGGGTATATAGGTCTTAAAGAGCATTGTAGATAGAATATATTCACTGAAAAAAAATTCAAATATCTCAATTTTTCCCGACTTAGCATAATTTTTCAGACAAACAAGTTGGGGGTAGTGGGGGGTGAGTCGGTGCCCGACAAAATCAGTGGGTATATAGGTCTTAAAGAGCATTGTAAATAGAATATATTCACTGAAAAAAAAATTCAAATATCTCAATTTTTCCCGACTTAGCATAATTTTTCAGACAAACAAGTTAGGGGTAGTGGGGGGTGAGTCGGTGCCCGACAAAATCAGTGGGTATATAGGTCTTAAAGAGCATTGTAGATAGAATATATTCACTGAAAAAAAATTCAAATATCTCAATTTTTCCCGACTTAGCATAATTTTTCAGACAGATAAGTTGGGGGTAGTGGGGGGTGAGTCCTTGCCCGACAAAATCAGTGGGTATATAGGTCTTAAAGAGCATTGTAAATAGAATATATTCACCGAAAAAAAAATTCAAATATCTCAATTTTTCCCGACTTAGCATAATTTTTCAGACAAACAAGTTGGGGGTAGTGGGGGGTGAGTCGGTGCCCGACAAAATCAGTGGGTATATAGGTCTTAAAGAGCATTGTAGATAGAATATATTCACTGAAAAAAAATTCAAATATCTCAATTTTTCCCGACTTAGCATAATTTTTCAGACAGATAAGTTGGGGGTAGTGGGGGGTGAGTCCTTGCCCGACAAAATCAGTGGGTATATAGGTCTTAAAGAGCATTGTAAATAGAATATATTCACCGAAAAAAAAATTCAAATATCTCAATTTTTCCCGACTTAGCATAATTTTTCAGACAAACAAGTTGGGGGTAGTGGGGGGTGAGTCGGTGCCCGACAAAATCAGTGGGTATATAGGTCTTAAAGAGCATTGTAGATAGAATATATTCACTGAAAAAAAATTCAAATATCTCAATTTTTCCCGACTTAGCATAATTTTTCAGACAGATAAGTTGGGGGTAGTGGGGGGTGAGTCGGTGCCCGACAAAATCAGTGGGTATATAGGTCTTAAAGAGCATTGTAAATAGAATATATTCACCGAAAAAAAAATTCAAATATCTCAATTTTTCCCGACTTAGCATAATTTTTCAGACAGATAAGTTGGGGGTAGTGGGGGGTGAGTCGGTGCCCGACAAAATCAGTGGGTATATAGGTCTTAAAGAGCATTGTAAATAGAATATATTCACCGAAAAAAAAATTCAAATATCTCAATTTTTCCCGACTTAGCATAATTTTTCAGACAGACAAGTTGGGGGTAGTGGGGGGTGAGTCGGTGCCCGACAAAATCAGTGGGTATATAGGTCTTAAAGAGCATTGTAAATAGAATATATTCACTGAAAAAAAAATTCAAATATCTCAATTTTACTCGAAACTAGAAAATTTCCCTTTTATTGACCCACTAGCTCGTTATTCATTCCTAGTAATAGTTCAGATTGTTCAGAATGGTTGTAGATACTCAGTAACCTCACCCCTTTTCGAGAACATCGTTTAATTTTCATTACCACTTTTCAATAACAATCCCGTACTAGCCTTGATTACGAATCAAGATACACCCCGAGCGGGCCGAGCGCTTCACCGAGGCGCCGAGGGAAACGCGTGGCTGGAACTCGTGGCTGCATTCACACTGGTACAATCAAGACGGTCCAAACTACTGGATAACCTTGACAGTACTCAAGTGCTAGGAAGTGTAAAAGGATTACGTCTATTCTCTATTCTGGTGGTAATGATGCGGGAACTGTTAAAAAAATTTATGCTGAAAAATAACGATATTGAAGTTTTGAATGTTATAGCTCCGTCAATATTTGCACAATTCATTTTTGATAGCGTTAATTTGGAAGCTCTTCTCAAGTACTTCAAAAAAGGTCTTATAAATTTTTCCCGAATTTGTCTTTGTTTTTCTACTATTTGATGTTGAACGTTTAACATTCAGTAGTTTGCGAATTCATACTCAACATTTTTCGGTTCATATTTCATTCAGATAGTTCGTTAACAGCTAGTTTGTTTTGTTTTTTATTAGGCTACAATTTTGTTCATAACAAGTTTTTCGATAAAGCTCATAGTTTTATTCGTGAAAATCCGTTTGAAAACGTGGCTTTTCCAGGTGAAAAATCTTAGGTTTCAATCGCAAATAACTCGAAAACTATTGATTTTACAGAAAAACTTTTCGATACATTTTTGCTCAAATTAAATCCCCTTTACTACTTCTGAGGGTTATTTCAACTCTACTGCTTCAGTAATTTAGTTTGTTACGTCTTTTGACGATTATTGTGTTTTACTTAATTTGTTATTTTCTAATGTAAAAGGGGATGATCCCGTTAAGTTTATTTGTTATGTAGCAAATAAATAAATAAATCTCAGCCAGAGTACCTACCATTTCTCATTCTCTTATACTAATTCCAATCCTCCGCTGAACCAGACCGCCTGAATGCAGCAAAAGCTCGGTCCCGCCTCCTCATCAACTCCCTGAGCACAGATTTCAGAGATTCTCTGTAATCTGTGCCCCTGAGCCCTTCAGTCAACCAGGGCACCCTAGGCTTAGAGATTCTCCTTCCCCTGGCAGGAGCATGGCGGTCATAAAAATATAATTAACAAACTTTCGCTGTCTATTTCAATTTTACTGAAGTCTCTTTTCTCATGTTTGTCCTCATTAAATTTATCCACATCTTCCTATGTAAATAAACATTCACCTTTAGCTTCTCTTTTCTTTCTATTATGACTTGTACTTGATGAGCATTCTTCGTGAAATAAAGCACCCCTTATCTGGAGTCAATGGAAGAGCGGCTTTCCACTGAACAAGGGGTGATTATTTTTTAGATGTTAAACACACACAAAATTGAAGGTCCTCTTAAAGGATTCGGCCCGTCGCGCGAAGGACAGGTCTTTGATGGATATTTCCATAATTTTTCTAGGGAGAAAGTTTAAAGGAAACTCATATGAAAATTAACAATTACTCTATTGGAATAAAATTAGTACTTGTCTACAAACACGTCCTTGGTCGATGAGGACCAACTAAAATCTTCAATTCTTTAAAAAAACATTCAAAGAGCGCAAAGCAATAAACATTTAATGTTTCTATTCTATTTCTATTTTCTCAAGCGCACAATAACAATAAAAATATGATCAAAAATCAAATGAATTTTAGAGGAGCTTTCAGGACTCTGGACAAACAAAAATTGGAACTTTCTACCTTTTTCTGCGACCGTTGTTCGCCTGATGGGGCTGCTGGTGAACAACAGTTGATCGTCAACGATCAACCGATTTTTATTACCACAAATAAAAAAAATTATTTGTGGTCCAAAACTGACTTTAACTTCGATACGAATTCTCTTACACTATACCCTGAATAACTTATACCCGTCTCCCTTTTTGAGACCTAATTCAAAAAATAAATCAATTCTAGAAGCACATATATCTCGTCAATATTCCTATTTCTTACAATACTCCCTCCTTAAAAAACGGTTTGGCATCGAATGCCATAACTTTTCCCTATTATAATGTGTCCATCCAACGTCCATCATCTCCTGACCAAAAAGCTCTTATATCCAATACTAAACGTGCCAAGCATAAAAGCAAAGATTATAGAGTAGAAATATAGGAAATGAAGCGACTAAAGTAATGTGAGCGCCATCTGTGTGTTTGTCTGATTTTTTTGGCGAAAACCTCAGAATATCGTTCGAAAATTATTGTATGGTGAACAACTGTGAATAAAATAAGATGAATTTTACTAAGGAAAATGGGAATGTAAGTATTAAAACTGGTAACATGTGACTCTGTCATTCATTGATTTTTATTTTCAGTGCTACGAAGTGGATAAAATTTTCAGGGCGTAGAGGCCTGCAAACACTACTGACTACACCATGTGCAATGAACATTTTACTGCAAGTCGATTGAGAACTGTTCATCCACGTAAATTGTTGTATGCAGGAAGCATCCCTTACATGAAGGGCTCATTTAGGGGAAATTATGACTTTTATACGTCCATTCAAAGATTCTCAATTGCCTTCAATATATTCAGAAATGCAAAAGTTTTATGGATTTCGATTTGGGAATCCGGTGACTGTCAAATTGTTGTTTGGACAGTCAAAGTTCTACGAAACCTGCTGTGAGTGTTTCGTTCATTCATTAATCAATTTGTATATTAAAAAGACCATACCATGAATAAATCATAAAAAAGCATGAAGGAATTATACTGACTTGAATACAGGTCTTGTATACCTCTGTGAAGTTTTTTTCAATTGTGGTTCTGAAAATTTTGTAAATAATATGTAAGTAACGGAAATGTATATCCTATGACGGTAAATTGAATATTGGTTCATATAAATTTCTGATATTAATTGTACAAATTCAACTAAGTTCATTAATTCAAAACGTTTTCACAGAAAAAACACCTTTGACGTACCTATAGCAGATAGCCATTTTCTTGTGTCCTAGTCAAAGCTCTTTTCGTTGTTTATAATTTCAAATTTTTGTAAATTTTTTATAGATTGCAAATAAAAATTTATCACATCCAAAAGCGTATTTCACTGATACCAATTGATTCCAAACAATGTTCAGATGAAAACTAACATCCTGGTCACAAAACAAAACCATTCTTTTGTTTTGTCGCTCAGGATGTTTGTTTTCTGGTCTCAACAAAGTCAATATTGAAATTCAATACAAGGAATAGAATTCGAATTTCGCGTCCCTCAATTATGAAATAGAAAACTGTTATTAGACAGTTTTTCTGTATTGACAATACGTTTTCAGCGCCATCTCATTGTCAAATATGTTTTCACAGGCCAAAATGTAGTCGGTTTAGCACTAGCGATATGAGGGCGTTTTCTTATCTTTCTACTCTATAATCTTTGCTTAAAAGTATAATTCACGAGCATGAAACATTATTTGAATCTATAGTATCCCTCTAATAAAAAAAAAACAGAAATCAAAATTTCCCTTGCAACTATGCAAGTACCTAATCTACCTAACATAAACAAAATCAGTTAGAATCAATCAAAATAAAGATTAGTAGGTACCTATCATTACTAACTGAAAACATTAAAAGTCAAAACAGCAAAATTCAAAGTTCATTAATAAAGATCTAGGAAAATAAATCATTCGCCTGTCACTTCACTCCTCCAGCATGCAGTCTTTTAGGTCATACAACCATAGACATCCTTGAAATCATATGGAATAACTCTTCAGGTGGAAAAACCAAAAGTTACCTCAGGTGGAAAAGTTTCTTCACACGAAACGCCACTGTTCCACCCGTGCTAACGTCCATTTCGTAAGATCATTTGGACAGACACTCTTCTGCTCAGTTCGAACTTGTTGACGCGGCACATTACTTGACACATCGTTTACCGGCATTATGGTATCACTATGGGTAAAAATGAATGTAACCCTTGGTAAAACTCTCTACTGAGTGATGTATTGGATTAATTCTCGGCAGTACTCCTTCTTGATCGCCAAAGTATGTAGTGGACAGCCTATATCTTCTGGATACCTTTTATTCGCATCTCTCGAAGAACCTTCCTTCTAAGCTGAACCATCGTCGTTCTGATAATGACAATTACCATCTCAGGGTCATGAATTTCGAGGCTTATATACGGACCGGCATCGTTCCATTTTCCGCACTAGATCAGTTCAGAGTATCCTTGTAGGCACAAGTCCATATATTAAGTTGAATGTCAGTTTCGTTCTTACGCAAAATTTCCGAACATTCTAGTTGATTGGCGCGAAACTTTTTGAGTTCTTACCGTTTCTCAACATTGCGAATGAAATTGTCGTCATTTCCGGTCTATTAGCCGCACTTTGGTACACCATCGTCGTTGCCACCTGGTAACTAAGGTTAACCACCATTCAGAGATCATTCCCTGATGATTATCGCCCTTCTAGTTTGGAACCTGCCCTGGGGTGCCTTTGAAGATTCTTTGTTTTGGATAAAAAAACCCAAACCAACCTTTCGACTAACTACAAGAAATAACAACAACAAAAAAAAACACATGCAAAAATCATACAACAACGACTCTCAACAACAAACTTCCATGAGCATGCAATACAATCATGGTAAAAACAATCATCATAAAAGACTTATCATAGATATCTACAAAATTCAAATCTTATCTTAAATGGCATGCATAACCTTGTGCTCACTTTGAAGGGCGACCACAACGCTTCTTCATAATCCTTTTCCGACCAGGATTATTTCTATCAGACAATTTATCTCTTTCCGTTATATGTACTTCATTATTACTCAATATCATTAGTAAGCAAAATAACCCCCTTATCGTTAATTTAACTTCCAACATGAAAATTCTATATATGAAATCTATCCCCTCATAATGACTTCAGGTCCAGCTTAACTCAACTCCAGCTATTTTACAACATTTCTCCCATAACTTCCATTCTTGAAATAGAGCAAACACCGCTACCTAAATGATTTCAATCCGAATGAAAATAAACTGACTTCTATATAATGACAACGGCCGTTTTCTATCCAAGATAAGGGATATATCGCTATTAAGATGTCTAAAACACTGGTGTGTGCACTTGTCACTTTTTGCATGCATCAACATTTCAGAAAATCGGGGATATGGGATCAGTTTCGTGGCGGCGCCACCATGTCATTTGCTTCGTTCTATCCTTGTTCTACCAAAGGAAGTGCAATGATACTCTCTCGTTTTATTTTGTTTTGCGTTGATATCGCAACGAATTCAAAATCTGAACCGGCCCATTTTGTCAGCTGTTAAGGAATATTTGTCACTTACAGTTTAATTTTCGTTGTAAAAACAAATCTGTCAATATTTCAACAATATCGAATAAGGGTTCGAAGGAGTATTCACTATTCTTCTTCAAGATAATTTCCGTTTCACAGACTGAATTAATGAGGGGTTATTCAATATAATTTTAATAAAACACAGTTGATTGGTCGAATGTCCAATATATTCAGTTGACGGAAAGGGAATTTTCACTATATCAACTCAGGAAGAATATTTGAAGAACAGACTCGAATAGATTTATGTATTTCTGTTTCTCAATATATGCCCACAATTCACATTACGTATTTCCAATACAGTTTTCTTGAAATATTGCTGAAATTGCCATAAAACTTAGCTATATCCTTCCCCTATGTTCATTCGTCTGATTTGGTTCTGCCTCAAATTCCAGCAACACCGAATTCTTAGCTGTAGTTCTTGATTCTCCATACAGAAAACTGAACTTACTGAACGACATGTTGAATAAATGCATGTTCTACACCCCTTTATCGAAACTAATACATTTTCACACACACAATAATCGCTTATAAATACAACATATTCGTAAGTCGTAGGAAAGTATTCAAATTAATTTTAAATATCAATTGACAATGCTCTGTCAAATTCTAAACAGCGCTACCTACAGTGATCCCAAAGATTATAGAGTAGAAAGATGGGAAACGAGGCGACTAAAGCGATTTGAGCGACATCTGTGTGTCACGCGTGTTTTTAAAACGCTAGAACTGGTTAAAATATTAATTTGAGTGCCATTTGCAGAAATATATGACATTTTTTAAGATTTCAGACGTCAATTTTGATCAAAGAGGTTTTGAATGTTTTGATTCTCATTCCGCTTTTTGTTTATCTGGCTCGTTCTAGTTGCTGATTTTTTGGAGTTTTTTGTCTTATTTCTTGGTGAAAACATCAAAATATTGTTCGAAAATTATTGAATGGTGAAGAACGGTGGATCAAATAATAAAATGTATTTTACGTGATTAAGTTTTTCACTCAACTAAGGAAAATGGAAGCGTAAGTATTAAAAGTCGAAACATGTGAATCGGTCATTCATTGATTCTTATTTTCAGTGCTCCGAAGTGGATAAAATTCTCAGGGCTTGAAGACAATTACTTCAGCAAACACTACTAACTACACCATGTGCAATGAACATTGTACTGCAGGTCAATTGAGAACTGTTCATCGACGTAAATTGTTGTATGCAGAAAGCATCCCTTGCAGGAACGGCCTATTAAGTGAAAATGATGGTCTTTATAGGTCCATTCAATGATTCTCAATTGCTACTCTTTCAATATATTCAGAAATACAGAGGTTTTATTGATTTCCATTTGGGAACCAAGTGGCTGTCAAATTGTTGTTTAGAAAGTCAAAGTTTTATGAAACCTGCTCTGAGTGTTTTGTTCATTCATTAATCAATTTGTATATTGTGTCATGAAGAGACCATATCATAAGGAAATCACAAAAAAAAGCACCAAGAAACTATACTGACATACAGGTCTTGCATATGTCTGCAAGTTTTTTTTTTAAGTGTGGTTCTGAAAATTCTTTAAATAATACCGACATATGTAAGTAATTGGAATATGTATGCTATGATGGGTTATTTGAATATTGGTTCATATTAATTTCTGATATATGTATATTTTACAAATTCAACTAAGTTCATTAATTCAGAACAACCTATTGTACAGAAACAACACCTTCGACGTATAGCAGATCACCATATACTTTAGTGTCCTAGGAAAAGCTTCATTTATTGCCCACTATTTCATTTTCTGTAAATTTTTTATGAATTGCAAATAAACATATAGCACATCCAACAGCGTTTTTTGTTGATATCAATTGATTCCAAACAATATTTAGATGAAAACTAACATCCTGATCACAAAGCAAAACCATACTTTTGTTTTGTCGCTCAGGATGTTTGTTTTCTGATAGAAACCAAGTCAATATTGGAATGCAATACGAGAAATAGAATTCGAATTTCGCGCCCCTCAATCAAAAAACAGAAAACTGTTATCGAAAAGTTTTCCTGTATTGACAGTGCGTTTTTAGCGCCATCTCATTGTCACGCGTGTTTTCACTGGCCAAAATGTAGTCGGTTTTTAGTACTAGCGATATGAGGGCGTTTCCTATCTTTCTACTCTATAATCTTTGCAGTGATCCCATATCCCCACGAAATTAAAAACAAAATCGAATCGCTATTTCCAGTTTGTCTGCCTACCTATCCTTGTAGTTATCTATCTATGGTTTGCATTTCACAATTGTGGTTTGACGTTATCCATCTCAAGGCAAGGATAGATAGGAATCTATTCAGGTCAGACCACAAAACACTAATATAAGACCTCACATCAATAATTCACTTCTAGCGTTTGAGTTATTGGAGTGTGTTAGAAACTAGAAAGTGTAAATATTTGATGAAAGGTTAATCGTGTGTGTATGACAACATACCCGTATGCACCGTTTCATTAAACGAGCTTAATTCCTTAATGTCTTTTTTCCCATATAGATTCTATGCTTAAACGTCGTTCAATGAAAGGTGCATACGGCAATAAATAAATCACAATAATTGTTGGTCGAGATTCTCAACTACGCAATACTTGAAAATGAATTCCTGAACCGTAAGTAGCTTCAAATAAAAGCCAGAGGCGTAGGAAGGGGGGTGCGGAGGGGGTGCCCCGGGTGCCAGCCCTGTGGGGGTGACAAAAATGTATCTTAAGAGGCTCATATTTGATTAGAGCGTATTTTACTAGCAAAGAATAAAGAAGTACATCTAAGTCGGATCGATTTTAGATATAGTTTACGTACGATCGCTAAAATTGTGGGTAAAGTACAATTATCTATTAGGATAGATATCGTATAATGGCAAAGAGGAAGGTTAATCTTTGAAAATGACTACTAAGCGAGGAGCAGAACAGTGAGCAACGAGTAGGAGCAGCGAGTGTCCAGGTGGAGTGATTTATGACCCATTATGTTTCCACTGCGCCTGCCTCTTCCAGTAGTTTTGTCATTCATCCTCAGTGCGTCTGCGTCAGTACCTAAATTCGACTGCAATAATACGCAAGCGCTGTTTACTCGTTTATTGTTTGTGCTTCTTTGTGGTAATCTAGACTAGCTGTGTTATTGGTGCCGTGGTATACGTATAATCGTACAGAAATAAAATATTGAATCAGTGGTCCATATTATTCTACCTCTTCGATCTGGCAGCTATTTAGGAATTTGGGTGAGTTTTGTTTTCCCATGCGTTTTGATAGTTCGAAATGTGATAGGATGAGGAGCAGAGGTAGGTAATGTACATATGCACACTTTCGCAATTTAGTGAAGGTCGATCTGTTGAGAAGTAGCAGGAGGACTGACAAGGTGGAGTGCTCAGTATGAAGCTGTTAAGACTTTTTTCCAAAGTTCCAAGAAGATTGCCGGTATAGCATTGAGGAACTTTGTGACCCTTCAGAAACTATCCACACTTGAAGAGCAGCTCAAACTTTATTAACTGCAGAATGTGATTTTTCATTCTTGTGCTATTTGAGTCTATGGAATAGTGCACTAGAAGAAAAAAGGCTTTTAACCTTCTCATTCTTATGAGGAACTTTTTGACACTTATTCCTGCAGTGTCGAAAAGTGCCTCATCAGAATGAGAAGTTTAATGGCCTTTTTGATTGAAAACAGGGAAATTCTTGTGGAAAAGGCAATGGAATGTGCGAAAGGTATTTATGACGAGATGAAAATTCCTACCGTCAAAAGAAGAACCTTCAGAAGAAGGAAATCTATGCCGGAGAGAAAGATATCGGGCGATCGATGTTAGGGTGCATTGACACGTTTCAACAAAAAATAAACACTCGTTGCCAAGGCATGGAAGTGATATCACTCAAGTGTGCTATCTTGCAGACCAAGAACATGCTGAAGAGTTCAGAAACTGAATTGCTAGAATTAGTTGGCAGTTCAGTTTGGAGTTATGAAGAAATATCTTCAGAAGACATGTTGAAAGAAATCCCACGTCTGAGGAGGTTTTTAAAAGTGCGGCTAGCGTTCCTGAAGAAGAAGCTCTGAAGTGGAGTTCTTTGAGACTATTGCAGTTTAATGTCGAGTATGAGCTTCCAGATTCTGTTCCAAATTTAACGTTAGCACTTGGCGTTTACCTTACATTATGTGTTTCTGAGTTTTTCCAAAACTAAGCTTATCCAAAGTTATCTCAGATCTACTATGAGCCAAGCTCGACTATCTTGCTTGGCTATTTTATCCAATGAGCATGGTGTAGCCAGAGGGATCGACTTTGATGAGACCATTTCTCAGTTTGCAGAGAGCAAAGTCAGAAAAAAGAAGTTCTGAAAGAAAAGATGCTGATAATTTGTTGAATTTGTGCAAAAAACTTATTTTTTTTCATTGAAATATAATATTTTACGTGTTGCCCTTCACACCTCTATGCCCATGTTTCAAACACTTCAAATAAAAACTTGTAATTTTGTTAACAAACAAAAAAGGCTCAACAATGTTATGTAATGTTGGGGGGCGACAAGTTGAAATTCCGCCCCGGGTGTCACAAGAGCTTGCTACGCCTCTGATAAAAGCGCCGTTGTTATCGATATTCATTTTTCATTCATTTCAAGTTCTGAAGGCAACGATTTTTTCAGCCTAAATCAAAACCAATTACTGAAGAAGAGGCCATGCGTTTGGTACAATTTGTAGCAGCTGATGGGGTTATTACCAGCAGAGCTATTAATGCTACCAACAATAAATTGAAAGAGGAGAGTTGGAGAAGATTGACCGAATCCTTCAACTCTTCGGTTTCAATTTTCCCACATTGCGCCCTCAAATATGGATTAATGAAATCCAATAATTCACTCACGGCACCTTTGCTCAGTTGAATTTTACATGTGAACTCGTAATCATTCAAAATAATCATGTAATCAACTCTTGCTTTATGAACTTTTTGTATTATGGTCTCTTCCGATTCACTTTCTTCATCGAACTCATCAATCATCTCTAATAATTCCATGTCGCTGTCGTCGCTACCCAAATAATCCATTTTTTGAAGTTAATTACAATTCAATTGTCAAAAAACAGCCCTGAAATGCACCCTGATAACAATTTCCAACGCTTATCTCTACCCCCCTCACTGATCGAACTCGACAGATCAAAAAACTGAACTACCGGATATATAATGGGAGACATAGTTCAATTATCAGTGCATTGAAGACTTGAAATCTTCAATCGTTGTTTTTTCAGATTGAATCGGATAGGTACATTGAAATCTCTACCCTCCAATTCCAATATCCTATTTCATATGAAAACGTGAATCCTGCATCATAAAAATCAAACAGAACCTTTGTTTCTCTTTACAATCTTGATAAAGATACATTCTCCTAATGAGGAGTTGAATCATAGGCTTTTACATTTAAAAGAATAGCAAAACAATATTCAGTGAAGAATTTCACAAAGAACATAGTTCGAACCTCAAAGAAATTACATTTGGAAAAAAACGAAAGGAAAACAGAGGTTTGATAGCAATAAATAACTTTCTCATCTCAAACTCACATTAATGTATAAGAAAGAGAAATTTGTTTACATTACCTACATGAGGAAGATAAAATTATCTCTCGGAATTCATTTATACAGAGTGTGGCGTAATGAATGGATAATATTGAGCCTGGGGGTAGAGGACTCTATGGCGGTTCAGAAAAATATATTTTACGTTTAGTAAAAGTGCCTTGGTTTTCGAGATATTCGAGATTTTCGAAAATTCAAGAGAATTACACACTTCGCCACTCGTTTTGCTGGCAAGACTACAAATGAGGGAATTTTTTCAAACTGTTTTTTGGATAGTATTCCTGGATAGATGATCTATCGAATGTAATTCATTATTTTTGAGGCGCATGAATAGTTCTTCATGAAAAAAAGATCTAACTCAACTTTTCCGTTTTGCTAATTTTTTTTCATAAGTTCAACCCAGCGCGGTGTAAAAAATAATATGGTTACCTGAGAGCCAATGCAAGAAAAAACATGCCAGTTTCATTGAGATTCCGAAATGGTATAACTCTCTGTATTCTCAGCATTAAATACAAACTAAATTCCTATTACAATCAGTTGAGGCCTAATTTAATGTAAACAGTGTTTCTAAAATTTTTATTAGCTAAACTGAGAAATGCAAACAGAATGAAGCAATCGTCTATAAAAAGGTATTGAGCATTTACTGAAGCTCATGGTGGCCTCTTAGAGAATCTTTTGTGATATTGAATTCAATGAAACGATACTCATTTTAAAATTGTTGATATCCATGCAATATAAAGCTATGATTCATTAAAAAATGTAGACTATATAGAGCATGTATCAGAACTCATGGTGTCCAATTTAAGCATCATTTGTGATTTGTGAAACTTTATTCAATGAAAGGATATTTTAAAATTGTTATTTTTTCTCGTTTTCTTTTATTATTGAACCCCAACGTTGTGAAATCAATAATTTCAAGTTATGCAATAAATTTCAGCATTTTTGTAACAAGGGTCTTGACTCAATGTAATGAAAATTACCTAATTTTCAGCTTTTTTTCTTAATTACATAAGTGCTGAAATTCACTTCGTTACTTGACATTCGCTTAACAACTATTAACTTTATAACTATAGGGCTTTATAATGAAAGAATACGAGGGAAAAAACCAATTTTAAAATATCGTTTAATTGAATCGAGTTTTACAAAAAGTGTTCAAAGTGTGAATCAGGAGTTGTACTAGATGCTCTACAACTTCTTATGAATAATTGCTTTATTCTGCTTGCAAGTCTCATTTCAGTTGCTAAAAATTAAAGAAAAAGGCTCACGTCAAACTCTGATGCCTTGACTCATTGTAATAGAAATTTATTTTGTATTTAATGCTGAAAATAGAGTGAGTTATACCACTTCAGAATCTCAGTGAAACAGGCATGTTTTCTCTTGCTTTGGCACTCAGGTAACTATATTATTTTTCACACCAGGCTGGGTTGAACTTAGGAAAAAAAATAAGCAAAACGGAAAATTTGAGTTAATTCTTTTATTCATGAAAAACTATTTATGCGCCTCAAAAATAATAATTTACATTTGATAGCGCATCTATCCAGGAATACTATCCAAAAAACAGTTGGAAAAAATTCCTTCATTTGGAGTCTTGCCTGCAAAAAGAGTGGCGAAGGGTGTGATTTTCTTGAATTTTCGAAAATCTCGAATATCTCGAAAACCAAGGCACTTTTACTAAACGTAAAATATATTTTTCTGAACCGCCATAGAGTCCTCTACCTGTAGGCTCCATATTATCCATTCATTACGCCACACCCTGTATATCTCATTCAGTTATACAACACAAAATTTTTTCTATATTCAAGACAAAGGTTTCACTCGAGTATATTTATATTGAAATAATGAAATATAATTTTCAATAGATGCGACATAAATCACACATATTATTTCTGAATTCCTCATGCGGTTCCGGTTAATTTTCAATGTTAAGGGTTGAAAGTTCAACCCCAGAGCCCTTTTTTTTTAATCAATATTTGATGCTTTCGCTCTAAGGAATATTAAGAATAATTTTCATGATGCAGGATTCACGTTTTCCTATGAAATATGAATTTTTAATCCTAAGGGTTGAAAGTTCAACCCCAGAGCCCCATCCGAAGTTAATTTTTTTAATTAATATTTGATGCTTTCGCTCTAAGGAATATTAAGAATAATTTTCATGATGCGGGATTCACGTTTTCATATGAAATAGGATATTGGAATTGGAGGGTAGAGATTTCAATGTACCTATCCGATTCAATCTGAAAAAACAACGATTGAAGATTTCAAGTCTTCAATGTACTGATAACACGGGTCAACACCAAATTTGACTTTGACTGCAAAGCATAAAATTTCGATAGTTTAGATCCTAATTAGACGAAAAAAAAATATATGGCATGAAAAAGTTTGCTTCTGTGTTTAGGAGACTGATTCAACGATAGCATTTACACTAAAAACAAGCAACATGTGGAGCCCATGGCTTGTCTTGATTCCAAACAGGAAAGTCAAAACATGCTTCATAGGCTTCAGAGAGAACGTGAGATGTCTTTAATTCGTATTTCACGTCACGAATTATAATAAATTGACCACATATAAAACAAAATGCATCAGCATCGTATTTACACTTTCTTGACGATATTTGAAGTTTGTCTGGGCTAGTAAACAACACCTGATCATTGTTTATGACTCGAGTGCCCTCTAGCGGCACCTTGTGAACGTAAACACCCCACTCTCATCGGACGATCTTTTTGAATTATTAAAAATTATAAAAAAAATGAAGAACGACTATTAATACTATAACTATCACAAAAGCAAACTTTATACCAAAAAAAGTTATTTTCTTTTCGTTTTTGTGCATAATTAACCGGAAAATCCTAGTATAAACGTTAGGATAAAGAACAAAAATTTTTTTGTAGAGTCGTGTAATTGAACTATGTCTCCCATTATACATCGAATTCTTATGATGCAAACTGAATCAGTCTGTACGCCACTGGCGTCAGCGTTCGGGTATTTCCGGAGGTTAGGTCTGCTATCTTTGGTTCAACCAACAGTTGATATCCTCATATTTGCTTGTCTCCCCTGCAACATCCTGTTATTTGTTTCCTGCAACCGCACTAATTCCTCCCCCTTTTCCAAATCCAAATCTTTTTCCTTCAACAATAAAATTCCGGTTTCTTTCATCACACATCCTTCCTGAGACCAATTTTGAATTGATTTAAAATTAAATCCTTGTTCTTCTTTCGTATTCCAGATCCTCGCTCAACAAATTAGCCCCTACAGTGCTGAATCTGGTACAAAACGAGGGCACATCCTTGTCCTGTCTTTGGAAACAACGACTCTAATTCTAATTTATCAAAATATCTATTTGCATCTTTACCGGAGATAACTATCTTGAAACTCCGCAAAGATACTGTGAATCAAATTTTCCTATTTCGAAATCAAAATACGCCGCGAACACACGATAGAATTAGTCAAACTATACACGCCAAATAATCTCACTATTCAAAAAAATACCTTCAATGGAAACGTCCTGGAAAAAAAAATCCTGACCGCTCTCTAATATCCCGAAAAATAAATAACGCCCTAAAAAAAAAATTATATCACAACAGAAAATAATATTCAATAAACAATGTCCTAAAACCTGCAACTTGTCCTAAATTCCGAACCATTCTGTAAATCAAATATATTGGAAAAAATTGAATCAAACTGACTTAAAATTCCGAAATATCCTGACGTTCACTTGATTTAAAACAATTAAATTGAAATGACCGAAATTCCGAATTAATCTGACGTCCAAATTGAAAAAAATAAAAATATTCAATTGATAGGATTTCACTCTTAATTTCGTGCTCAACTTCTGACAAAACATCACAAAAAAAATTCTTAATTTTCCATATTCGCATTAACTAAATTGATGATAATTTAGCAAGTTTTTTTTTTGAAAGAAACTAAATAATTTTCGAATCCTCTTTTTGTTACTAAAATAACCGATCCATCTACTTGTCACCGATAAACATAAAAATGAATTACTATGCGTGCAAAATAATAAAACTCAATAGAGGACGTTTCTTCTAAAATTTCCGATAAACTACAGTTCCGAATTCAAAACACCCGAACATTCAACTTTGCGTTCAAAATCCTACGTACTTGATACTCAACAAAAATTTTTCGAAATATTCACTGCAAAACCATCAAATTCCTACTTATTGAAAATTTTCAATACCAAACAGTAAGATACACTTCAAAAAAAATTATCCTGAAAACAACAAACAGAAAAAAAAATAAATATTTCACCATCAGCCAAGGATGCACCCACAAACCAATAAAATTCTCCCGAAAAATTAAATTTCAATCTTCAATATTGATCAACTACTGTATCAGTCTTCTTAAGGTTTCCATCAATCGATTAATCAAAACTTTCACAAATTATCAAACCCCTATGCTCTTCACAAATAAAATTTTCCAATTATCTTCCGATTTAAAACTTGATAACTACTACCGATTTTGAAATAAAATTCTTAATTTTCTATATTCGCATTAACTAAATTGATGATAATTTAGCAAGTTTTTTTTTTTGAAAATTCACTTCAAGAGGAAATAACGGAACTTTTCCAACTCTACACAACTTTCTCTAATCTGTCCACAGCCTAATTTTAAAGAGTAAAAAAAAATGTTTTCTCTTCGCAGCTCTGCTTTTCACCTTTCATAAAATAACGCTTAAAATGAATAAACCGACACAAAATGAAATTATTCTTGGTAATAAAATAACTCACAGTTCCTTCATCCGAAAGCCCTCAAATTCCTTGATATAATCAAAACATCATATATTCTCTCAAAAACCCTCAATGGACCACAAAAAATTTTTAAAACACAATTCTCCCAATGCTTTTCACTTCTACAATGACGCCTATCAAATTATTAGATTTGGATAAACTCGCTCCAAAAATAACCAAAAGCTTTGGAAATCAAACTTCTCAAATAAAAGATTTTAGTATTCTACCCCAGAAAAATCAACTAACATCATCCCACCGCTGTCACCAGTGAAATAAAGCACCCCTTATCTGGAGTCAATGGAAGAGCGGCTTTCCACTGAACAAGGGGTGATTATTTTTTAGATGTTAAACACACACAAAATTGAAGGTCCTCTTAAAGGATTCGGCCCGTCGCGCGAAGGACAGGTCTTTGATGGATATTTCTATAATTTTTCTAGGGAGAAAGTTTAAAGGAAACTCATATGAAAATTAACAAATACTCTATTGGAATAAAATTAATTAGTACTTGTCTACAAACACGTCCTTGGTCGATGAGGACCAACTAAAATCTTCAATTCTTTAAAAAAAATTCAAAGAGCGCAAAGCAATAAACATTAATGTTTCGTCAACAAAATCTTGGAATAAAATTCTATTTTCTCAAGCGCACAACAACAATAAAAATATGATCAAAAATCAAATGAATTTTAGAGGAGCTTTTAGGACTCTGGACAAACAAAAATTGGAACTTTCTACCTTTTTCTGCGACCGTCGTTCGCCTTATGGGGCTGCTGGTGAACAGGACGTCGAATTCTTCACACTCAACCGCACTTCCCGCACTTTTCCGTCGTCAACGATCAACCGATTTTTATTACCACAAATAAAAAAAATTATTCCGTCCAAAACTTCGAAACGAATTCTCTACTTCCTCAACACTCATCTTCCCAGTGGAAAAATATAATTCATACGCTCGCCATTAAAACCTTTATTTTCAATTATCTTAGACGCTGAGAGCCCGAGAGGGAATTTCCTCACCCAATACGTCAATATTCCTATTTATTACATTCGGATAAAACTTTACTTCCTCGATTTACAGGAGGATTCTCTTGTTATTGATTAATAGATTTTGACTTAAAAATATCTATAATTTCTTGATAAATTTGTGTATTTTGATTCAACTGCTTGTTAGCTAGCCCTAAAGGAGTTTCTCCATTATTATCTTCAATATCAGGATCTGCTTGTTTCTTTAGTAGTAGTTTTACAATATCTAAATGACCATCTCGAACAGCTAGGTGTAATGGTGTGACCAAATCATCTGTTTGACGATTAACATCATGTTTCTTAAGTTCTTCTTCTACTTTATCCTTATTACCACAAATAACAGCTGCATGAAGAGGATATCCTAATTTTTCATAGGCTTTACTAAGATTTTTTTGCGACTTCGATTTCAACTTCGATATAAACTTCGAATTATCAAATTCAGACTTTTTCTTAAGAAAAGGAAGAACTTCTTCTTCAAGAATCGCCCTTTTTTTCTCATTTCTACCTAAATCGCCATAAGCATTAGCCAAGTTTCTTTTTGCTTTAGCAACTTCAACGTGATCATCGCCATAAAATTTCTTAAAAATAGGAAGAACTTTTTCTTCAAGAATCGCCTTTTTTTCCTCATATCTATCTAAATTGCCATAAGCATTAGCCAAGTTTCTTTTTGCTTTAGCAAGTTCAATATCGTCATAAGCAAGATTTTCCTCAAAAATCCCGCAAGCCTCCTCCAGATAATTCTTTTGTTTCTCATGATCTTCTAAATCTCCATAAACGACACCCAAGTTTCTCAGTGTCTTAGCAATTTCAACAGGTTTATCGGAGTGATGTTCCTCAAGAATAGGTAAAATCTCGTCTTCAAGAATCGCCCTTTTTTTCTTATATTCATCTGAATCGCCATAAGCATTAGCCAAGTTTCTTTTTGCTTTAGCAAGTTCAATATTGTTCTTTCCAAGTTCTTTCTCAAAAATCCTGCAAGCCTCCTTCAGATAATTCTTTTGTTTCTCATAATTTTCTAATTCTCCATAAACGACACCCAAGTTTCTCAGTGTACTAGCAATTTCAACAGGTTTATCGGAGTGATGTTCCTTAAGAATAGGTAAAACCTCGTCTTCAAGAATCTCCTTTTTTTTCTTATATTTACCTCTATCGCCATAAGCATTAGCTAAATATCGATTCATTATAGCAACTTCCAAGTGCTCGTCTCCTAATATTTTTAACGATTCCAACGCCTCTTGCTCAAATTTGAAAGCTTTATTATATTTTCGATCCTCAAATAATTTTTCGACAATCTTACGCGGCAGTTTGCTAAATTCATTCACTAATTCATGGTTACTACTTGCATAACCCCAAACAGACATAGGATGGTCTACATCACATTCTTTAATATTATCTCTCCACAGTCCTAGTGCTTCTCTTAACACCTCTTGGTCTCTATCCACACCCTTTAAATTTATTCTTATTACTTCTTGCACTAATCTATGAATACTTAATACACTTTGCTGTTGCCCACCATTTACCATAGAATAATTCACAAGTAACCTAGGAGCTAACCTTAACTTTTCTTCACTTTCTGCTAAACTTAAAAATGTTTCTCTACTAATGTTTTCAGGTGCAAAGTAAGAAATAGTATCTAAAATCTTTAAAGCTAATTCTCCATGTTGTTCATTACTAGCTATTTTATCAATTGTAATTTTCCAAGTTGTAAAAGTTGTTCTGGCGTAGTGATTATCGATTCCTCTAAATTCGTTCGAGTCAAGTAAATCTTTTGTCTTTTTTTCATATTCTTTCAAATAATCATTAATTCCAAATTCTCCTGTTACTCTCTGGTCTTCAATATATGCTGTTGCTTGTTGTATAGCTAAAGGAAAACACTGTAGTTTTTCTACTAAATTTTTTATCTCTTGGTCTTGCGACTCATCTTCTTTAGATATACCTAGCCCTGTTTTCACAAATTCTATTGCTTCTTCTAACTCTAATTCTTTTAGGTCTATCAATTCTATTCCTTTTCCCCACTCTCTAATACGAGAAGTAATTAAAAGGTAAGGCTTGTTAGCATTAGGAGGTAAATCACGATGTGGTAAAAATGTATTCAAGTCATCATTTTTTTCAGCATTATCAAAAATAAATAAACTTTTCCTCTTTGCAAAAAAACCATATATCTCTTTAACAATAGTTTCTATTTCCTTTTCTTTTCTATCTTTATCCATTATAGGAATACATACTTTATCATCTCTAGCTAGATTAAGAAAAGAGTCTTTAAGAGTATCATTATTTTCAGCATTTATCCATATAACATTGCCATCATAATCATTACAATGATCATAAGCATACTTTCTAGCCAATTCACTTTTACCTATTCCTCCCAAACCACTAATACAGGTCATCTGTGATATTACTGTACCCTTATTTTTACCTTGGTTTCGCTGCAATGCTTTATGTAAATCACTTAACTCTCTTTTTCTTCCAGTGAATAACGTTACTGGATCTTTCATATTAAACCAAATTGTCCCTAAAATATCTTCCCTTATTCCTTCAAAAAAAGTCTTTCCTTCCTCATGTGAGAAAAATTTTCCTTTTTTGGCTTTCATCCAATCCAGCATTTTCTCCAAGAACCTACCATAAACATTTTTTATATCAATTGTGTTAAATTCTTTACCCAACTCGTCTTTAATCATTTCACCAAGCTTATCTTCATTTGGCTGATTGACTGCAAACCTTAATTTTTTTAAAAAATCTTTTATATTTTCTTCTATTTCTTCGATACTATCGTTTGGCAAGTTAAATTTAGGAAAATTGCTGATATAAAATTTATACTCTTTAAGTATGTTCAAATCAAACTTGAGCTCCTCAAGTTTAGCTTTTAATTGAGATCTAAAATCATTTAATTTACCTGGTAGTTGAGTATCGCTCAAAAATTCTGAGCTAAATCGAATCTCGTCTTCGTTTTCAATCAATACATGTTGGGCTAGTTTATCGATATTTTTGCTAATAATTTGGTCTGCTCTTTCTATTATTACAACTAGATTTCCTTTGGATTCACTTTCTTTTAGCAAAGAACTAAATTTTTCTACAAATTTGGATTGGAGATTGATATCTCGCTTTCCAAAATCCTTAAACAACGTCAATTCTTTTTCCTTTATTTTTTCCCAAAAATTATCCTTATCTACATATATTTCCTCACAAGTTTTGAAGTCTTTATAAGTTTCAAACTCGCATTGTTTAAGGTTAAGCTCCGGAAACCTTCTTAACTCTTCTCTAAATTGTTTTAAATTACCTGGCAATTCATAATTCTTTAAAAATGCTGTGCTGAACTTGATCTTGTTATCTTTTTTTATTAATACATAACCAGCTAACTTTTGAAAATTATTCTTTATATCATGCTTTCTTTTCTCAATTTTAATGACCTTATTAGGTTGACTTTTTATTAGTTTAGCAATTTCCTGAGCAAACCTTTCTGGATTTGTTATAAAAGGTTCATCATCTAAATTAAAAGACTTTCTCCGATCATCAAATACTTTTTTAAAAGCGGCTCGAAGATTTTCAGCCCTTGAAGACAGTTGCTGTCCTTTCACGAAATCAACACTTAGTTTGTAACTTTCTTTATCAATAACTTCGTCTATCAACGCACTTTGATATGATTTGAAAAGATTACCTACTCGATCTTTTTTTGGAATATCATCGTTTATAGACTTACCATCTAATACACATTCAGCAAGTCCCTTTGCTAGATTAGTTAAATCAGGAGCGTTTCTTAATACTGAAAATATCTCCTCCCTTCCGGTGAATTCATCCTTAAATTGAAAAAGCTTAGTGTTTAAGATTTCATTTTCATCCGTCTTGTGATCAAAAATATCTTCACTTAGCGTCAGATTGCTTCTTTTATCACCAAATTTAAAACCAATATTCGTACAGATAATAAAATCTTTATATTGTAAATTACTATTCTTAAACTCCTGATTTTGTTGGATTTTACGATAAGAAATAAAGTAT
This sequence comes from Coccinella septempunctata, assembly GCF_907165205.1. Lineage (NCBI taxonomy): Eukaryota > Metazoa > Arthropoda > Insecta > Coleoptera > Coccinellidae > Coccinella > Coccinella septempunctata. The sequence continues at coordinate 925,548 of NC_058190.1, read as the reverse complement.
TTTTGTAGACTAAAGTCTCCTTCTGTTTCTGTAAGTAAATCATTAACAGAGATCTTTTTATCCTCATCTTGTTTATGCTTAGCCTGCAAAAATCTCCCTACCCTTTCTTCCGTTCCATCTGCGTTATTCTTTTTATATTGAAAAACCAAATCATCAAACTTTTTAGCTGCATCCATTTCTGTTGCTAATTCAAAAAGATACCCTCTGTCTAATCCTCTTTTCACAAACAGCATTAATAACTTTAGCTGATAAATATCTCCATGTAAGGTATGCACCAATCCAGATTTAGAATATTCATTATTTGGCCCCTTCACTGCTTTAGGTTCTTGTATTTCCGTTGATTTTTTAGCACTACTATCATTTAGCGTACTTCCTTCATAATCAAGCTTAGCTTTTTGCTGTCGTAATTTCTCCGCAAATTCTTTTCTCATATTGTTTAAATCATCTGAAGTTAGTTTATAATCTTTCAATGCCTGTTCAATTTCTAAGTTAGTCTTGCCAGACTTAATTTCATCATTAATTATTCTCGCATTCTGTAAAGCAAATATTCCACAATTATATCCATCTTCTTGCTGCTTAAATTTGGGATTACTGATCTGAATTCCTGGCATTGCTGAGTTTAATTTATCATAAATATCACTTGTTATTTCATCACCAAAAGAGTTAATGTAGTAAGCAGAAAATTGCTGATTTTGATTAATAATAACCAGTGTTACCCAATGATTACTACTCAAATTGATAATAAATATCAGTGATTGTTTACTAGATGCTTTTAGTATTTCTTTATGTCGTTTTAACTCAACATCTAATTGTCCTACTGATCCAATCACTTCAAACAGTACATTACTATTTTCTCCGTACCACCCATAAATCCTTGCAATATTAGCAACATCTTCCTGCGTCAGCCATACTTCATAATTTTGCTGATTTAATGTTTTTTCAGCAAATTGAGAGCTAATGTCCTGATCGAATTTTTGCCTTTTATTAGGAACAGGTGGAGGTTGTTTACCTTTCCTTTTATAATCCTTTTGCCCAGATTGATCTTGCATTTGAATGATACTGTGTTTATTAAACAAAGGAACAACGTCTAAACCAAAGACACAGAACACACCCACACTTGACTCACTTTATGACCAAAGATCATGATATAAGAATAAGTGTTCTTATATCATGACCAAAGATTACAGATTGATTACTTATTGATTATTTATTATCTTGGTGTGTAATATCCAGGGCAGAGATAAACTGAGAGGAGCTGTGTAACTGAAGGTTCTCCACATTTGCACTATTGGCAACAGGCAATAGAAAAAGTGGAGAACTGGAAGTATAAAAGAATTTCTAAAAATGGCTCCTTGAAGGAAACCAAACCTCCTTCACAAATAGGATGGCAGATATCCCTTCAAGCCATAAGGCAGATCTGGCTGACTTTAAAAAAAAAGGGTTCACTTCATTAGCACCAACACAATTAAATCAGGACCCATTGGAAAATTTGTTTGGTGCTATTAGGTATGGCTGTGGATGTGGGGACAATCCCACTGTACCACAATTTATTGGCAGCCTCAAGTTGCAAATTTTGAACGGTCTGACCAATCAGGCCTTTATAGCAAAAAATTGTGAAGATGATGATTTTGCCCTCATTTCTAATTTAAAAGCGTTTATAAATGTGAACGTGAAGGAAAATGATCCTGGGGAAGGAACATCATCTGCTTCTGTGGTACAAGAATCGTGTTCGATCTTGTGATATTTTTCACTCGATCTACTTGTGAATTGAGTTGAATAAAAACACTGAATAACCTTATATCTATATTCGTTGGATTTGGTTACATGATTGATGTGAGTGAACAGACTTCTTATTCTAGAATGACGCTGTGTGGTACTGATACGGCCCCTATATTCGTGGACAGTACGGAATGTAGAGAGTTGAAGTGCAGCCATGAACGTAAACGTTAACGTTATAATTGACATCTACGCATGCTCATTCGTCAGTTTTTAACGTTAACGTTAGCGTCAGCTTTACGGCCTACGTAAACTAGCGGTCTCCCACGTATACCTTAAACATCGACGTACGTTAACCGAACGTTAAACGAGTAGCACCGATGACTTGCGAATGGCCGAATTTTGATTGTTAAATGCAATTCTCGATAACCTCAAACTGTCATTGTTTACATTTCCTGTGTATTTTCTCATAATGAACGAAAATTATAGGAAATCAGCAATGACTTGAAAGTTATCAAAAGGATTGAGTTAAATTACTTTGTTATCAGACTATATTCAGTACATAAGGAAATGGCTGAATCTACACTGCATGTCTCTAACACTTGAACATTTCATTGATAATAAAATACTTCCAAGCTGAAAATTCTCTTTATTAGGCATATGAATCATTAGAACATCAATATTCCAAATGTTATTCCAGCTGTCGAAGCTCAATATTAGATAAAAGAGAGTTCACGCGAAACGAAAGCAAAATCAAATTGATAGGTTATGTTTAACGTCTGACGTTTCATGAAGGCAGCACTTCAACTCAAATTTCATCACAACACGTAAACGTTATATCTGACGTTATTTCTCACGTTAACGTTCAGGCTAACGTATTGTGCACACTTCAACTCTCTTGTATATGCGCATGGTACATATGAGTTAAGATTTGAATGTAAACAATACATGCCGCCCCCCTTGAAAGGGTTGGCTTTCAACAATATAATGATAGCTGACTTATTGTTCTAAGAGTTTATTGGTAGAACACAAATCTTCGACACTGGTCTTTTAAAGACTCCATTAGCGGTTTTCACATTCACAACACGCACTATTCCGTCTTTGCCGGGAAACACATCGATGATACGGCCCATTTTCCAGCATAAGGGAGCTGTGTTGTCGTCTTTGAGTAGCACCAAAATGCCTGTTTCCAGATTGGGAGTAGATTGTCGCCATTTCATTCTTTCTTGGAGATGGTTCAAGTGTTCATGTGACCATCTTTGCCAAAAATGTTGCATTTGTTTTTGAATATTCTTGAAATGAGACAAGCGGTTGCTTGCCACATGTCTGACGTCATCTTGAGGTAAAGTGGTCAATGGTTCGCCAATAAGGAAATGACCAGGAGTTAGAGGTGATAGATCATTAGGATCATTAGACATTGGGGATAAGGGTCGGGAGTTGAGAACTGCCTCAACCTGAGTTATTACAGTGTATAGACCCTCAAAAGTCAAATGAGAGTTACCAACAATTCTTTTTAGATGAAATTTTGTTGATTTTACGCATGCTTCCCACAAACCTCCGAAATTAGGAGCATGTGGTGGAGAGAAGTGCCAATTTATTCGATTCAAATTGAGAAAGTCATTGAACTGGCTATTGTTCTCGAGGTTAGATAAAACAATTTTCAATTCACGTTCAGTACCTACAAAATTAGTTCCATTATCACTATAAATGTCGGTGCAAACACCCCTTCTTGACACAAATCTGGTTAGGCATTTAAGAAATGACTCTGACGAGAGATCTTCAGACAGTTCGAGATGAGCTGCTTTTGTGACGAAGCAAACGAAAATGCATAAATAGCATTTGATAATTTTTCTATTTTTCGTTCTGCCATCTTTAATGTGAAAAGGACCTGCAAAATCTATGCCTGTTGTTGCAAATGGGCGTTGTGGTTTTAAACGTGAATTTGGGATATCTCCCATTTGATATCGACTTTCTATTGGTTTTGATCTGAAGCAAGTTACACACCTGCGTAAAACTCCTCGAACTGCGCTACGTCCGTTGATTAGCCAAAATTTTGATCTAACAGCTGCAAGAGTAGCTTGAGCACCTGCATGTAGATGCCTCAAATGCTCATGCCTTATTACCAATTTAGTGTAATTGCAATGATGAGGTAATAGAATTGGATGCTTTTGGTTGTAAGTGAGGTTGGAATGTTTGAGTCTTCCTCCCACTCTGATCAAACCATTTTTGTCCATGAATGGATTCAAAGATACAATTTTACTATTTGGGGATATCTGTTTGTATTTTTCTAGAGATACAAACTCTGAAGGAAATGCGTTCCTTTGAACAAGTTTACATATCGTATTAAGAGAATTATCGATTTCAGATTTTGATAGTTTACCTGCAAAACGATTTTCAGGAATTGAGATTTTTGAGTTATTTATAAACCGTTGGCAGAAGGCTATAACTCTGTGGAGTTTTGTGAGTGAAGAAAACCGATCAATGATACTGATATCTTGAGAGTCTGTCATTATGATTAGAGTAAGATCAGTTTTTTTGATTTCAGGAATTTCCGATTGGGGCAAAATATCGGTTTTGGGCCAGAAAGATTTTTCTCGGGATAACCAAACAGGACCGTTCCACCATAATTTGCATTCCATTAATTCCTTTGGATTAATGCCTCGTGATATAATATCTGCTGGATTTGATTCTGAGGGAACGTGACCCCACTGATTTTTGTTTGAAAACTGCTGTATTTCAGTTACTCGATTCGCTACAAACGTTTTGAGTTGATGTGATTCAGTATTTATCCAAGCTAATGCAATACTGGAATCACTCCAATAATAAGTGTTATCAATTTTATCAGACATGGCTTGTAGAACCTTTTGAGAGAGCTGAATACTCAAGAGAGCCGCGCACAGTTCGAGTTTAGGTAACGTTATCATTTTAAGAGGTGCGACGCGAGATTTTGCGCAAACTAAATGAACATGAATTTGATTGAATTGATCAACTGATCGAAGATAACAACAAGTTCCGTAAGCTTTTTCCGAAGCATCTCCGAAACAGTGTAATTCAATGGAAATAGGATCTGAACAGATTATGTGTCTGGCAACGTTTATTGAGTGTAAATAAAGTATTTGACTAGAGAACTCAATCCATGCAGAATGTAAATTGACTGGGAGACTTTCGTCCCAATGAAAACCTAGTTGCCAAAGCTTCTGAATGATAATTTTGGCTTTGATTGTACAAGGTCCTATAAGACCTAAAGGGTCAAAAATTTGAGCCACCACTGACAGTATTGTCCGTTTTGTGACATTAGATGATTGATTATAGGATACAGTGTATTTGAAAATATCATCTGCTGAGTTCCATATCAAACCTAGCGTTTTAGTTGTTTCATCATTGTTAATAAAGGTTTGCGTTGATTCAGATTTAACTTGAGTGATGTGTTCTAACATTTCGGAATTGTTTGAGACAAATTTTCTTAGATTGAACCCAGCGGAACTTAAGATATGCACTAGTTCTGACAGAACTTTCTTTCCATCTTCGATGGAATCGAAGCCGGTTAGTAAGTCATCCACATAAAAACTGGACTTGATAACTTGACTAGCTTTAGGAAATTTTGTTTCATTTTCCTTAGCAACTTGGAATAAAGCTCTAATAGCAAGAAATGCAGCGCTGGCAGTTCCATAAGTAACTGTGTTTAGCAAAGATTATAGAGTAGAAAGATAGGAAACGAAGCGACTAGAGTGATGTGAGCGCCATCTGTGTTTCAAATGTGTTTTTAAGACTGGTTAAAATTTTAATTCGAGGGACATATGAAATTTTGCGAGATGTCAGAGTCAAATGGCCATTTTGATCAAACCGGTTTTGAATGTTTTGATTCTCGTATCCATAGACAACCTCGTATCGCCTTTTGTTTTCCGAGCCCGTTCTAGTTGCTGATTATTGAAATTTTTGTCTAATTTCTTGGCGAAACCTCAGAATATCGTTCGAAAATTATTGTATGGTGAAGAACTGTGGATCAAATAAAACGAATTTTACTAAGGAAAATGGGAATGTAAGTATTAACTGGTAACATGTGACTCGGTCATTCATTGATTTTTGTTTTCAGTGCTACGAAGTGGATAAAATTTTCAGGGCGTAAAGGCCTGCAAACACTACTGACTACACCTTGTGCAATGAACATACTGCAAGTCGATTGAGAACTGTTTATCCACGTGAATTGTTATATGCAGGAAGCATCCCTTACATGAAGGGCTCATTTAGGGGAAATTATGACTTTTACACCAATTAACCTTACCTTCCATTCAAAGATTCTCAATATTGCCTTCAATATATTCAGAAATGCAAAATTTTATGGATTTCGATTTGGGAATCGGGTGACTGTCAAATTGTTGTTTGGAAAGTCAAAGTTTTATGAAACCTTCTGTGAGTGTTCATTCGTCAATCGATTTGTATATTGTATCGTGACCATACTATGAAGAAATCATGAAAAAGCATGAAGAAATTATACTCACGGACTTGAATACAAGGCTTGTATACCTCTGTAAGGTTTTTTTCAATTGTGGTTCTGAAAATTTTGTAAATAATATGTAAGTAACGGAAATATGTATCCTCTGACCTAAATTGGTTCATATCAATTTCTGATATAAATTGTAAAAATTCAACTCAGTTTATTAATTCGAAACTTTTTCACAGAAAAACACCTTTCACGTAACTATAGCAGATAACCATGTACTCTTGTCTCCTAGTCAAAGCTAGATTTATTCCCGGTAACGGGATACAGCAATGAATGAATGAATGAATGAATGAATGTATTCGTTGTCCATAATTTCAAATTTTTGTAAATTTTTTATAGATTGCAAATAGAAATTTATCACATCCAACAGCGTATTTCATTGATACCAATCGATTCCAAACAATGTTCAGATGAAAACTAACATCCTGGTCACAAAACAAAACCATCCTTTTGTTTGGTCGCTCAGGATGTTTGTTTTCTGGTCTCAACAACGTCAATATTGAAATTGAATACAAGGAATAGAATTCGAATTTCGCGCCCCTCAATTATAAAAGAGAAAACTGTTATTAAACAGTTTTTCTGTATTGATAATACGTTTTCAGCGCCATCTCATTGTCAAATGTGTTTTCACTGGCCAAAATGTAGTCGGTTTTTAGTACTAGCGATATGAGGGCGTTTCCTATCTTTCTACTCTATAATCTTTGGTGTTTAGTTTATAATGACAAAGTTCTTGAGATTGGTCTGAACGCCATAATATTCGTTGTAGATCCCGCTGATCGGGTCGTATTTTTACCATTCGATACATTTTCTCTATATCAGCTGTCACCACGTACTTGTAAGTTCGAAACCTAATAACTATTGTAAACAAATCGTTCTGTATCGTGGGACCCACTTTTAAAACATCGTTCAAGGAGATGCCACTTGAAGTTTTTGATGAACCGTCAAATACAACACGAAGTTTTGTCGTCGTGCTGGATGTTTTCATTACCCCATGATGAGGTAAATAGAAGATTGTATTTCGAATTGAGTCATTCGACGTATTTATTTTGGTCATGTGTCCGAGGTTCTCGTATTCATTCATGAATGAGACATATTGTTCCTTCAATTCAGGATTTTTTGAAAGTTTTTTCTCAACGGCATAGAATCGTTTGAGTGCGACGTCGAAAGATTCACCAAGCTGGTTTATGCTTTCCTTTGTACTATGGAGGGTACCCTCCATATAGGTATTATAGGTCCATGGTTGAAAGGTGTCAGTTGACACCTTTCACTGACAGTTGTCAGTTTTGTCTTGTTCAAACCAGAGATATATCTCTGGTTCAAACATTGAACTCTAAGGTTGCGTTCACAAACTTACTCAGAGCAAGCTCTTAGTAAGCTCTGATTACCCGAAGCGTTCACAAACGTACTTTTAGTTCCTCAGAGTATGCTCTCTGAACATGACCATACTCATACTCTACTCTCGGAGTAAGTTTATGAACACACCCTAAAAGATACATAATACAATACAAATACATAATGATGTATTTGCGAAGGTCCCACATTAAGCTTTTTTGCTTCTTGAGTATGTCCTCTGATTATTCTCCACTTCTTGATATCAGCAAACTTTATTGATAATGAGGATAAATTCAGATGCATACCACCCGACGATATGAATATCGACAAGTGTTACGATCCGAATTGAGCTAGCCAGTTTGTCATCGTCAAGGCCCCCAAATGGAGTACGCTCCACCGAAGAAAAGCAGATGCTGACCATGGTTTCGGCCTCATTTGGCCTCATCAGAGCAACATAGCATTTTTCCACGGTGGAGAACGTTTGGAATTGATGGAACTTTATTCAATGTTGTTATGTTCTAGTGGGTATTATTTATTTACCCACAGCGCCATCCAACATGAAACGGTATCCGATTCAATCCCCCCCAGATAGAAACCAAGACGAAGACAATAGCATATGTCCCATATTTTCCCTAATTCAGTACGCCGGTTCGCCTTGCGAACGTCGGACGTATGACGGGAAGTTTGAGACTCGCTCGGTTCTCGACAGAATACGATGCCGGCGATACAATAATGAAGAAAATGATCACGCCTAAAACGTTCTCCACCGTGGAAAAATGCTATGTTGCTCTGATGAGGCCAAATGAGGCCGAAACCATGGTCAGCATCTGCTTTTCTTCGGTGGAGCGTACTCCATTTGGGGGCCTTGACGATGACAAACTGGCTAGCTCAATTCGGATCGTAACACTTGTCGATATTCATATCGTCGGGTGGTATGCATCTGAATTTATCCTCATTAATTTATTCATTGCCTCACTGTTTTAGGCGTGATCATTTTCTTCTTTATTGATAATGTTGCCATTTTAGGTTCTTCATAAAACTTACTCAGTGTAATAGTGCAGAGATCATTTCAGAGACTTTCCCTTTCTCTATGGATCATTCTTAGTAATAGTCAAGTCAAAAACATTAGTTATCATTAGATCATTACTACGAACAAACTTATAATTCCCTCCTTTTCTCAGTGTAATAATTTCATTACCTTCCTCTACATCTACCCGTTACCACAATAATTTCTTTATCCTTTTCAAGGATGTCCTATGCATACAGGAGACCCACAGAGATGGTAACCAAAAGAGGCCCAGAATCCAGGGAATGCGGCTTGCTGCCGAGAGGCCCCATAGACAATACGGAAGCGCAATTTTTATTAAGCCTGACATGCTCGTCCAGTCCACCAATGTAGCCGACGAGAATGGAATCGAGATATTAACAGTAGAACTGAACAACTGCACCATTACCTCTGTGTACAAACCACCACGCACAGATATAAGGGCCAACGACTTCTGTCCACTCGATGCAGATAGGACGCACTTCGTAGTCGGGGACTTCAACAGCCACAGCAGCCTATGGGGATATCATGACGACGATAGAAATGGGGAAGCAGTGATCCAGTGGGCAGATGCAAGCAAACTAACCCTCTTGCACGATAATAAGCTGCCGGCCTCCTTCAATAGCGCCAGATGGCGGAGAGGATTTAACCCAGATCTGATGTTTGTGAGTGATCGGATAAACTCTCAATGCGTCAAGGGAGTATGCCCACCCATACCAAACACACAACACCGGCCAATAATGTGTCAAGTCATGGCCATAGCCCGACCTCATAACATCCCATTCAGACGCAGATATAACTTCCAAAAAGCCAACTGGACCAAATTCCAGAAACTGTTGGATTGCGCAGTAGATACACTTGCGCCTATGCCGAGCTCCTATGATATCTTTGTGGATACCGTAAAAAAATGTTCACGACTCTCCATACCCAGAGGCTGCAACACCAATTATATCCAAGGCCTAACAAGAGCGTCGAAAGACCAGTTACAAAACTACTTAACTCTTTTCGAAGCCGACCCCCTGGGAGAAGATACTTTAGAGGCGGGCAAACAACTGATCACCTCTATTTCCGAGGCCAAGACGGAGAACTGGATCAAACTGATGAAGGAGCTTGATATGAGCGTAAGTAGCCACAAAGCGTGGAGACTGTTAAAGCGCTTAAACAACGACCCAACTCAGTCAAGAGCCCATACCAACGTAACCGCAGATCAAATAGCCGCTCAGCTCGTGCAAAATGGCAAACCAGACCAAAAGCCCAACAGGAAAACAACCAATATCAAACGAATAGAAGGCGACGAAACGACCGAACTCTCCACCCCCTTCACAATGGAAGAGCTGAACTCCGCCATAAATAAATGTAAACCACGGAAGGCCGCGGGACCGGACGATGTCCTGACTGAGCAGGTCAAGCATTTCGGGCCGAAAGCAAAACAGTGGCTGTTAGACATGTTCAATGCCTGCTTACAACAGTGCAAGCTTCCTAACATCTGGCGAAAAGCCAAGATCATAGCTATCCTCAAGCCGGGCAAAGAAGCTAATAGCCCAAAGAACTACCGCCCGATCTCGCTGCTATGCCACACGTATAAAATCTTTGAAAGACTCATATACAACCGACTTTCTCCGGCCGTGGAACCAACCCTTATACCTGAACAGGCTGGATTTCGCCCCGAAAAAAGCTGTACGGCACAAGTGCTCAACCTAACCCAGAACATTGAGGATGGTTTCCAAAGAGGATACATAACGGGTGCCATTTTCGTCGACCTCACGGCGGCATATGACACCATCAACCTCCGACTCCTGATGCAGAAGATATACCACACAACGAAAGATATGAACCTTACAAACATTATCAGGAACATGCTTCAAAACCGGAGGTTCCTGGTGGAGTTCCAGGGAAAGCGGAGTAGGTGGAGGAACCAGAGAAACGGCCTGCCACAGGGAAGCGTGCTGGCACCACTACTCTTCAACATATATACCAACGACCAACCCCTCCCTGAAGGAACAAAGAGCTATATATATGCAGACGATAGGGCAACCACAGCACAAGGGAAAACATTCGAAGAGGTGGAACAACGATTGAGCGCGGCCCTAGTGGAGCTGGATACGTACTATAGAGATAACCAGCTGAAGCCAAATCCGACAAAAACGCAGGTATGCGCCTTTCATCTTAAGAACAAACACGCCGGTAGAAAACTACAGATCGAATGGAAGGGAGTACCATTGGAGCACTGCCCTAACCCTAAATACCTAGGCGTAACACTGGACAGAGCCTTAACATTCAAGCGCCACTGCCTCAACACCAAACTCAAAGTTTGCGGAAGAAACAATATAGTCCGCAAGCTGACAAGCTCTAATTGGGGAGCCCAACCCAGAGTTCTCAAAACCTCAGCACTCGCCCTCTGTTACTCCGCCGGCGAGTACGCATGCCCGGTTTGGTATAGCTCAGCGCACGCAAAACAAGTTGATGTCGCCCTCAACGAGACAAACAGAATCATCACCGGATGCTTGAAGCCAACACCCCTGAACAAGATCCACCACCTAGCTGGCATCGCTCCCCCTGCCATCCGTAGGGAAGCAGCTGCACTCAAAGAACGATTCAAAGCAGCAGAATCTGAACGCCACCCCCTACACAGTGTCCAACCGGCCCCTCAGCGACTAAAATCAAGGCGAAGCTTCCTGAGATCGACAGAAGATCACGAGGAACCTAAAACCAGAATAGACCTTTGGGGGAAGACCTCAAACCAACATTGGATGAAGCCGAGTGAAGAACTGGCACCGGGAGGCAGTGAAAACTGGGAGATCTGGAAGGCGCTAAACAGACTGCGGACGGACACGGCGAGATCGAGAGATACCCTAAATAAGTGGGGCTACCCTGTGGACTCCAGACTGTGCGATTGTGGAGAACTGCAAACCACGCAACATATGTACACTTGCCCACTGTGCCCTGCTAGATGTACCATAGAGGACCTTGTGGCAGCGAAGCCGAACGCAATTGACGTCGCCCGATTCTGGGCAAAAAATGTTTAGCCCTACTATACTTTATTACTGTACTTATTATATGACTATGCTTATTATGTTACAATACTTATTATATATGATGCTTCTGACACGAATAAATAAATCCTTTTCAATCATCAAAGGCTGTGGTTTTGAACTCCACTCATTATTATCAAAGCTGATCTTTTAACCTCACGGTACAATACTCAGGAGCTCTTTTACCGTTGGTCTTTATAACAAATCATTTTGTAATTTTATTACTTTTACTTCTTTTGCTTTTCCTACTACATTTCTTAAGTCAATTGTATCTATTGAATTCTCCTCATCAACATAATGAATAATAACCTCCTTAGTTTTAGAATCAATTGCATATACATTTTCACCACAATTGCCCACTAAATGACTCCTATACCCTGGATTACTATGTATTACTTCATGATTTCCACTTCCTATTACCACTGTCTTATTACTTAAAAGTGATGTATAAAAAATGACATTTTACTTACTCTCTCTTACCACCTCCTCACTAGATATTCTTATTTCAACACTCTTCCCTAGTCTGTAAGAAGGATTTTCTTCATAAGGAATTGTTACATTAAATCCTTTTTCTGACTTGATAAAATTGAATTTACTTCATGTTCAGTCCTGTTGACAATATTTACATACCTCACATTAATACTTTTTATATCAACTGGCTCATATTCAAACCAAAACGTATTATTAACATTAAACCTTTCAGGACCAAAAATAATAATAAACTCTGTACTTCCACCTTCATTTAATGGTACTATTATAGATAATCAAAGTTTCCATCTAATGCTCGATTATATATCACAGTGTTAGGCCTTACTATTACTTGCATTTGATAACTGCAGTGATTATCAACTATATTTATTTTATCCTTTATTTCTTTATTACTACTTTGACCATCTATTAATTTTAAGCTACTATTACAACCATTACATGAAACAGTTATTGTCTCTGCTCTATTTTCTCTTCCTATTACCTTATTCATATCACATACTCTTAACCAATTATCACGTGAGTAATCTACAATTTCTCCTATATCTAATTGAATGGTTAATGGCTCTTCCTGAAAAGCAAATTTCCTTTCCTGGCGGTATCTAAAGTATTAATTCCACCTCCTCCAGATAAATACCCCCTGACATAACCTGCCTGTAGAACGAATATATCGTCTTTATTTCCTCCATGATATTCTTTGGATCCATTATTCACTACAAAAATATTTCTACTATCTGTAAATCATCGTTATCTGTGTCTTCCCCCAAATTAATTAGGGTGTAACCTCCAGTTTTATTAGCAGATAAATCAGTTACACCTATCGCACTTTCACATAAATAAAATCCATAATTTGGAGCAGGTTCATAATCTCCTTGTGGTAAACAAAATACCTGACCTCCACTGGATTATCTGGTTTTTCTCTACTCCATTTTATGTCAGTTCTTTTTCTCTCTAGTAGCACTGTATCAGAGACTCTGACTGTATTATCTAAATCTACTTCAAATTTAGTTGTGCATTCTCTCAATGGAACTTCATATGGTATTAGTTCTTCAGTTGGAATAAGTACTCCATGCCTCATTTCAAACTTTGTATGGCAAGAATCTACAACTTACTTACCAGTAGGAAAAACACATTTAAATATCACTATGTTGTTTCAAATACTTAAGTCCTTGTTTAACTAACTGATTATATATAAAGTTGTTTTTCTTCTATTAACTCTTCTATATGTTTTTCAGGTTGCATACCTATAAATGCACGTAAACCTTCAACGAACCTTTCTTTTCTAGTTAAGTAAATGATTTCATCAATTTTATCAACTCTCCTTACTGCCATATAAACATCAGTGCCAACAAACACTACAGCACCAACTGCAGCTCCAATAGGACCAGTAACACTCGATACTCCTTCTAGAACCTCAAAAGCTTCAGCGATTTCTATACCAATCTCTGTAGCGTCAACACCTAAGTAAATACTATCTCTTACTACACCAACCAATGCTTTTTCAGTACCATTTTCAAATGCTTCTACCTGATTTACTAGATCGTAGACAATAAAGGTAGAAGTACCACGAGCAAGAAAAGGAGAGATCTACCAAGCAATAACTTTCCTTCGGAAGCTAATTTAAGCGATTTGAGAGATGCAGCTTCACCAACTTTAGCAAATGCTTGACCACCAGCAATGAACCCAACATTAATTGCCACACCTTGATAATCCCCATTTAAAAAGTCAGCTAAAACATTTTTAGTCATCATTCCGTGCATGACCTTGAAAGCCTTTTATTCAATGAGATCCTATGATTTTGGAAATCGAATATTCGTTGCTTTTATTTTTGGGGTCAGAAGAAATATGTCCCTTTTAGGGGGACCGTGGAATGAGTTAAAGATAATATAGAATAGCCATCATGGCTCATCCCTGAAAGTTTAAGAATTATCACAGGCCAACAAAATAAAAAAAAAATTTGGTGCCGGAAATCTAACATCTGATTTTAGATGTTTTTAAAGTGCTGATTCCAAAAATGCCACCAGATTTTTTATATCAGCTCTAGTTTCTGAGATACACGTTACAGGTTAAATGGACAGTTCAAAACGTAGTTTAAAATGTGTTCTTTTACATGACGGTAACACATATGGCTCAATTCCTATTGGTCATTCTACTACCATGAAGGAGGAATATGAAACAATAGTATTAGTTTTGAGAAAAATTAAATACGAAGAACATGAGTGGTCAATTTGTTTTGATTTAGAAATGATTAACTTCCTCCATGGACAGCAGAGTGGTTATACAAAATATCCTTGTTTTTTGTGCCTTTGGGACAGCAGAGCTAAAAATGAGCACTGGGTTAACAAAAATTGGCCTTCAAGAGATGTCATGATTCAAGGAATACAAAACGTGATCAACGAACCTTTGGTTTCAAGAGAAAAAATCTTACTTCCGCCCTTGCATATCAAGCTAGGTCTAATGAAGCAATTTGTGAAGGCTTTAAATCGAGATGGAAATTTTTTTGTGTATTTGTCACGTAAATTTCCTGGCATTAGCACGGAAAAACTAGAAGCTGGTATATTTGATGGTCCTCAAATAAGGCAACTTGTTAAAGATCCACAATTCACCACATCAATGAACGAGACTGAATCTAACGCTTGGAGTTCATTTGTTCAAGTAATACAAAATTTTCTTGGCAATCATAAAGCAGAGAATTACGTAGAATTAGTGGAAACTATGCTTTCAAATTTTAATATTCTCGACTGTAACATGAGTATAAAAGTTCACTACCTCCACAGCCACCTAGATCGTTTTCCAGAAAACTTAGGTGATTGTAGTGAAGAACAGGGGGAAAGATTCCATCAGGATATTAAAACTATGGAAGATCGTTATCAAGGACGATGGGATAGCCACATGATGGCGGACTACTGCTGGAGCCTTCAGCTAGACTGCCCTAGTAAACTCCATTCTAGAAAATCTTATAAAAGAAAATTTTCATGTGATTAGTGACTAATGTAATTATGTAAATTAAGTTTTTGCAATAAATACTTAAATCCATGTGTCTTTGTTTTTTTTAACCGTCAATAGTAATATTTTATATTATAACAGTTATAACGTAAATTATATACACATTTTTTTTTTAAATCTCAAAAACTAGATATGATAGACAAAATCTGAGAACTTTTTTACATTCTGCATTCAAAAATTATTCAGGAACAGTTGAAAAATCGCAGACACCAAAATGTGTGTTGGCCTGTGTTATTAATCGTACATTTGTAATCGTTTGAAACGAAGGTTAGTAAAAATAATAGTTTATTTTCCTGTTAAAGTATATGAATAAACATTATATGGATGCTAAATTAGTTCTAATCAATCATCATCAACCTCGTCAACTTACCTTTGAGGTTGGTTTCTTCGAATTTTTGGTATTCTTATGTCAATGAAGAAACTGGAAGAAGTTGGTGAAATTTTGTGTTAGGAGAAGATTCATCACACATCAATGACAAACTATATTCCGAAAATTACTCCAAATTTTTTTGTTTTTTGACGATAACTCGGTCAATTTTCGAGGTATAAAATCGGTCTTTGGACCATTTTGCAGAAAATTTTCAAAGCTATGATCTCCCGTAAATAAAAATTTTTGAAAGAACTCCACTTTCAAAATTATTATCTTCAAATGCAAATGGAAAAGCGAACTTTTACTGTTAGATGCAAACTTCAAAGGCTCATAACTCAGTAATTTTTGATGCTACATAAACCAAACGAAAACCGTTTTATTTTTGCATTCTTGCTATGTTCTCGTATATGCTTTAGTTTTTCAGTAATTTGAGAAATAATTAAAATTTTTGTTCAATTCTAAAAATGTCTTTTCACTTGATTTCGATTTTTTTTCAAACCGGACAATCAAGACCAGTGTGAATGCAGCCACGAGTTCCAGCCACGCCTTTGCCTCGGAGCCTCGGTGAAGCGGTCGGCCCGCTCGGGGTGTGTCTTGATTCGTAATGAAGGCTAGTACGGGATTAATATTGAAAAGTGGTAATGAAAATGAAATTAAACGATGTTCTCGAAAAGGGGTGAGGTTACTGAGTATCTATAACCATTCTGAACTATTAATAGGAATGAATAACGAGCTAGTGGGTCAATAAAATGGAAATTTTCTAGTTTCGAGTAAAATTGAGATATTTGAATTTTTTTTTCGGTGAATATATTCTATTTACAACGCTCTTCAAGACCTATATACCACCTGATTTTGTCGGGCACGAATTCACCCCCCACTACCCCCAACTTGTGTGTTTGAAAAATTATGCTAAGTCAGGTAAAATTGAGATATTTGATTTATTTGAATTTTTTTTTTCAGTGAATATATTCTATTTACAACGCTCTTCAACACCTATATACCACCTGATTTTGTCGGGCACGAATTCACCCCCCACTACTCCCAACTTGTGTACTTCCGAAAAATTATGCTAAGTCGTAAAAAATTGAGATATTTGAATTTTTTTTCAGTGAATATATTCTATTTACAATGCTCTTTAAGACCTATATACCCACTGAATTTGTCGGGCACCGATTCACCCCCCACTACCCCCAACTTGTGTGTTTGAAAAATTATGCTAAGTCAGGTAAAATTGAGATATTTGATTTATTTGAATTTTTTTTTTCAGTGAATATATTCTATTTACAACGCTCTTCAAGACCTATATACCACCTGATTTTGTCGGGCACGAATTCACCCCCCCACTACCCCCAACTTGTGTGTTTGAAAAATTATGCTAAGTCAGGTAAAATTGAGATATTTGATTTATTTGAATTTTTTTTTTCAGTGAATATATTCTATTTACAACGCTCTTCAAGACCTATATACCACCTGATTTTGTCGGGCACGAATTCACCCCCCACTACCCCCAACTTGTGTGTTTGAAAAATTATGCTAAGTCAGGTAAAATTGAGATATTTGATTTATTTGAATTTTTTTTTTCAGTGAATATATTCTATTTACAACGCTCTTCAACACCTATATACCACCTGATTTTGTCGGGCACGAATTCACCCCCCACTACTCCCAACTTGTGTACTTCCGAAAAATTATGCTAAGTCGTAAAAAATTGAGATATTTGAATTTTTTTTCAGTGAATATATTCTATTTACAATGCTCTTTAAGACCTATATACCCACTGAATTTGTCGGGCACCGATTCACCCCCCACTACCCCCAACTTGTGTGTTTGAAAAATTATGCTAAGTCAGGTAAAATTGAGATATTTGATTTATTTGAATTTTTTTTTTCAGTGAATATATTCTATTTACAACGCTCTTCAAGACCTATATACCACCTGATTTTGTCGGGCACGAATTCACCCCCCCACTACCCCCAACTTGTGTGTTTGAAAAATTATGCTAAGTCAGGTAAAATTGAAATATTTGATTTATTTGAATTTTTTTTTTCAGTGAATATATTCTATTTACATCGCTCTTCAAGACCTATATACCACCTGATTTTGTCGGGCACGAATTTACCCCCCACTACCCCCAACTTGTGTGTTTGAAAAATTATGCTAAGTCAGGTAAAATTGAGATATTTGATTTAATGGAATTTTTTTTTTCAGTGAATATATTCTATTTACAACGCTCTTCAACACCTATATACCACCTGATTTTGTCGGGCACGAATTCACCCCCCACTACTCCCAACTTGTGTACTTCCGAAAAATTATGCTAAGTCGTAAAAAATTGAGATATTTGAATTTTTTTTCAGTGAATATATTCTATTTACAATGCTCTTTAAGACCTATATACCCACTGAATTTGTCGGGCACCGATTCACCCCCCACTACCCCCAACTTGTGTGTCTGAAAAATTATGCTAAGTCGGGAAAAATTGAGATATTTGAATTTTTTTTTCAGTGAATATATTCTATTTACAATGCTCTTTAAGACCTATATACCACCTGATTTTGTCGGGCACGAATTCACCCCCCACTACACCCAACTTGTGTGCTTCCGAAAAATTATGCTAAGTCGTAAAAAATTGAGATATTTGAATTTTTTTTCAGTGAATATATTCTATTTACAATGCTCTTTAAGACCTATATACCCACTGATTTCGTCGGGCACCGATTCACCCCCCACTACCCCCAACTTGTGTGTCTGAAAAATTATGCTAAGTCGGGAAAAATTGAGATATTTGGATTTTTTTTTCAGTGAATATATTCCATTTACAATGCTCTTTAAGACCTATATACCCACTGAATTTGTCGGGCACCGATTCACCCCCCACTACCCCCAACTTGTGTGTCTGAAAAATTATGCTAAGTCGGGAAAAATTGAGATATTTGAATTTTTTTTTCAGTGAATATATTCTATTTACAATGCTCTTTAAGACCTATATACCCACTGAATTTGTCGGGCACCGATTCACCCCCCACTACCCCCAACTTGTGTGTCTGAAAAATTATGCTAAGTCGGGAAAAATTGAGATATTTGAATTTTTTTTCAGTGAATATATTCTATTTACAATGCTCTTTAAGACCTATTAACCCACTGATTTTATCGGGCACCGATTCATCCCCCACTACCCCCAACTTGTGTGTTTGAAAAATTATGCTAAGTCGGGTAAAATTGAAATATTTGAATATTTTTTTCAGTTAATATATTCTATTTACAATGCTCTTCGAGACCTATTAACCCACTGATTTTATCGGGCACCGATTCATCCCCCACTACCCCCAACTTGTGTGTTTGAAAAATTATGCTAAGTCGGGTAAAATTGAAATATTTGAATATTTTTTTCAGTTAATATATTCTATTTACAATGCTCTTCGAGACCTATATACCACCTGATTTTGTCGGGCACGAATTCACCCCCCACTACCCCCAACTTGTGTGTTTCCGAAAAATTAAGCTAAGTCGGGAAAAATTGAGATATTTGAATTTTTTTTCAGTGAATATATTCTATTTACAATGCTCTTTAAGACCTATTAACCCACTGATTTTATCGGGCACCGATTCATCCCCCACTACCCCCAACTTGTGTGTTTGAAAAATTATGCTAAGTCGGGTAAAATTGAAATATTTGAATATTTTTTTCAGTTAATATATTCTATTTACAATGCTCTTCGAGACCTATTAACCCACTGATTTTATCGGGCACCGATTCATCCCCCACTACCCCCAACTTGTGTGTTTGAAAAATTATGCTAAGTCGGGTAAAATTGAAATATTTGAATATTTTTTTCAGTTAATATATTCTATTTACAATGCTCTTCGTGACCTATATACCACCTGATTTTGTCGGGCACGAATTCACCCCCCACTACCCCCAACTTGTGTGTTTCCGAAAAATTAAGCTAAGTCGGGAAAAATTGAGATATTTGAATTTTTTTTCAGTGAATATATTCTATTTACAATGCTCTTCAAGACCTATATACCCACTGATTTTTTGTTTGTGTATCTTGATTCGTAATGAAGGCTGGTACGGGATTGATATTGAAAAGTGGTAATGAAAATGAAATTAAACGATGTTATCGAAAAGGGGTGAGGTTACTGAGTATCTACAACCATTCTGAACTATTAATAGGTCCAAACTACTGGATAACCTTGACAGTACTCAAGTGCTAGGAAGTGTAAAAGGATTACGTCTATTCTCTATTCTGGTGGTAATGATGAGGGAACTGTTAAAAAAATTTATACTGAAAAATAACGATATTGAAGTTTTGAATGTTATAGCTCCGTCAATATTTGCACAATTCATTTTTGATAGCGTTAATTTGGAAGCTCTTCTCAAGTACTTCAAAAAAGGTCCTATGAATTTTTCCCGAATTTGTCTTTGTTTTTCTACTATTTGATGTTGAACGTTTAACATTCAGTAGTTTGCGAATTCATACTCAACATTTTTCGGTTCATATTTCATTCAGATAGTTCGTTAACAGCTAGTTTGTTTTGTTTTTCATTAGGCTACAATTTTGTTCATAACAAGTTTTTCGATAAAGCTCATAGTTTTATTCGTGAAAATCCGTTTGAAAACGTGGCTTTTCCAGGTGAAAAATCTTAGGTTTGAATCGCAAATAACTCGAAAACTATTGATTTTACAGAAAAACTTTTCGATACATTTTTGCTCAAATTAAATCCCCTTTACTATTTATGAGGGTTATTTCAACTCTACTGCTTCAGTAATTCAGTTTGCTACGTCTTTTGACGACCATTTATGCCTATTATTG
Organism: Coccinella septempunctata; assembly: GCF_907165205.1. NCBI lineage: Eukaryota > Metazoa > Arthropoda > Insecta > Coleoptera > Coccinellidae > Coccinella > Coccinella septempunctata. Next base: position 905,243 of record NC_058190.1, on the reverse strand, counting down.
TTTATTTGAGGAAATAAGTACATTTTTCACCTCCATAAGGTGTGCAAACATCGTATAATAATATAATTGTGTTTTACTTAATTTGTTATTTTCTAATGTAAAAGGGGATGATCCCGTTAAGTTTATTTGTTATGTAGCAAATAAATAAATAAATAAATTAAAAATAAATAAATCTCAGCCAGAGTACCTACCATTTCTCATTCTCTTATACTAATTCCAATCCTCCGCTGAACCAGTCCGCCTGAATGCAGCAAAAGCTCGGTCCCGCCTCCTCATCAACTCCCTGAGCACAGATTTCAGAGATTCTCTGTAATCTGTGCCCCTGAGCCCTTCAGTCAACCAGGGCACCCTAGGCTTAGAGATTCTCCTTCCCCTGGCAGGAGCATGGCGGTCATAAAAATATAATTAACAAACTTTTCGCTGTCTATTTCAATCTTACTGAAGTCTATTTTCTCATCTTTGTCCTCATTAAATTTATCCACATCTTCCTATGTAAATAAACATTCACCTTTAGCTTCTCTTTTCTTTCTATTATGACTTGTACTTGATGAGCATTCTTCGTGAAATAAAGCACCCCTTGGAGTCAATGGAAGATGAGCGGCTTTCCACTGAACAAGGGGTGATTATTTTTTGGATGTTAAACACACACAAAATTGAAGGTCCTCTTAAAGGATTCGGCCTGTCGCGCGAAGGACAGGTCTTTGATGGATATTTCTATGATTTTTCCAGGGAGAAAGTTTAAAGGAAACTCATATGAAAATTAACAATTACTCTATTGGAATAAAATTAGTACTTGTCTACAAACACGTCCTTGGTCGATGAGGACCAACTAAAATCTTCAATTCTTTAAAAAAACATTCAAAGAGCGCAAAGCAATAAACATTTAATGTTTCTATTCTATTTCTATTTTCTCAAGCGCACAATAACAATAAAAATATGATCAAAAATCAAATGAATTTTAGAGGAGCTTTCAGGACTCTGGACAAACAAAAATTGGAACTTTCTACCTTTTTCTGCGATCGTCGTTCGCCTGATGGGGCTGCTGGTGAACAACAGTTGATCGTCAACGATCAACCGATTTTTATTACCACAAATAAAAAAAATTATTTGTGGTCCAAAACTGACTTTAACTTCGATACGAATTCTCTTACACTATACCCTGAATAACTTATACCCGTCTCCCTTTTTGAGACCTAATTCAAAAAATAAATCAATTCTAGAAGCACATATATCTCGTCAATATTCCTATTTCTTACAATACTCCCTCCTTAAAAAACGGTTTGGCATCGAATGCCATAACTTTTCCCTATTATAATGTGTCCATCCAACGTCCATCATCTCCTGACCAAAAAGCTCTTATATCCAATACTAAACGTGCCAAGCATAAAAGCAAAGATTATAGAGTAGAAATATAGGAAATGAAGCGACTAAAGTAATGTGAGCGCCATCTGTGTGTTTGTCTGATTTTTTTGGCGAAAACCTCAGAATATCGTTCGAAAATTATTGTATGGTGAACAACTGTGAATAAAATAAGATGAATTTTACTAAGGAAAATGGGAATGTAAGTATCAAAACTGGTAACATGTGACTCGGTCATTCATTGATTTTTATTTTCAGTGCTACGAAGTGGATAAAATTTTCAGGGCGTAGAGGCCTGCAAACACTACTGACTACACCATGTGCAGTGAACATTTTACTGCGAGCCAATTGAGAACTGTTCATCCACGTAAATTGTTGTATGCAGGAAGCATCCCTTACATGAAGGGCTCATTTAGGGGAAATTATGACTTTTATACGTCCATTCAAAGATTCTCAATTGCCTTCAATATATTCAGAAATGCAAAAGTTTTATGGATTTCGATTTGGGAATCCGGTGACTGTCAAATTGTTGTTTGGACAGTCAAAGTTCTACGAAACCTGCTGTGAGTGTTTCGTTCATTCATTAATCAATTTGTATATTAAAAAGACCATACCATGAAGAAATCATAAAAAAGCATGAGGGAATTATACTGACTTGAATACAGGTCTTGTATACCTCTGTGAAGTTTTTTTCAATTGTGGTTCTGAAAATTTTGTAAATAATATGTAAGTAACGGAAATGTGTATCCTAAGACGATAAATTGAATATTGGTTTATATAAATTTCTGATATTAATTGTACAAATTCAACTAAGTTCATTAATTCAAAACGTTTTCACAGAAAAAACACCTTTGACGTACCTATAGCAGATAGCCATTTTCTTGTGTCCTAGTCAAAGATCTTTTCGTTGTTTATAATTTCAAATTTTTGTAAATTTTTTACAGATTGCAAATAAAAATTTATCACATCCAAAAGCGTATTTCACCGATACCAATTGATTCCAAACAATGTTCAGATGAAAACTAACATCCTAGTCACAAAACAAAACCATTCTTTTGTTTTGTCGCTCAGGATGTTTGTTTTCTGGTCTCAACAAAGTCAATATTGAAATTCAATTCAAGGAATATAATTCGAATTTCGCGTCCCTCAATTATAAAACAGAAAACTGTCATTAAACTGTTTTTCTGTATTGACAAAACGTTTTCAGCGCCATCTCATTGTCAAATATGTTTTCACAGGCCAAAATGTAGTCGGTTTAGCACTAGCGATATGAGGGCGTTTTCTTATCTTTCTACTCTATAATCTTTGCTTAAAAGTATAATTCACGAGCATGAAACATTATTTGAATCTATAGTATCCCTCTAATAAAAAAAAAACAGAAATCAAAATTTCCCTTGCAACTATGCAAGTACCTAATCTACCTAACATAAACACAATCAGTCAGAATCAATCAAAATACAGATTAGTAGGTACCTATCATTACTAACTGAAAACATTAAAAGTCAAAACAGCAAAATTCAAAGTTCATTAATAAAAATCTAGGAAAATAAATCATTCGCCTGTCACTTCACTCCTCCAGCATGCAGTCTTTTAGGTCATACAACCATAGACATCCTTGAAATCATAATGGAATAACTCTTCAGGTGGAAAAACCAAAAGTTACCTCAGGTGGAAAAGTTTCTTCACACGAAACGCCACTGTTCCACCCGTGCTAACGTCCATTTCGTAAGATCATTTGGACAGACACTCTTCTGCTCAGTTCGAACTTGTTGACGCGGCACATTACTTGACACATCGTTTACCGGCATTTTCTCTCAGTCCAGTATGGTATCACTATCGGTAAAAATGAATGTAACCCTTGGTAAAACTCTCTACTGAGTGATGTATTGGATTAATTCTCGGCAGTACTCCTTTTTGATCGCCAAAGTATGTAGTGGACAGCCTATATCTTCTGGATACCTTTTATTCGCATCTCTCGAAGAACCTTCCTTCTAAGCTGAACCATCGTCGTTCTGATAATGACAATTACCATCTCAGGGTCATGAATTTCGAGGCTTATATACGGACCGGCATCGTTCCATTTTCCGCACTAGATCAGTTCAGAGTATCCTTGTAGGCACAAGTCCATATATTAAGTTGAATGTCAGTTTCGTTCTTACGCAAAATTTCCGAACTTTCTAGTTGATTGGCGCGAAACTTTTTGAGTTCTTACAGTTTCTCAACATTGCGAATGAAATTGTCGTCATTTCCGGTCTATTAGCCGCACTTTGGTACACCATCGTCGTTGCCACCTGGTAACTAAGGTTAACCACCATTCAGAGATCATTCCCTGATGATTATCGCCCTTCTAGTTTGGAACCTGCCCTGGGGTGCCTTTGAAGATTCTTTGTTTTGGATAAAAAAACCCAAACCAACCTTTCGACTAACTACAAGAAATAACAACAACAAAAAAAAACACATGCAAAAATCATACAACAACGACTCTCAACAACAAACTTCCATGAGCATGCAATACAATCATGGTAAAAACAATCATCATAAAAGACTTATCATAGATATCTACAAAATTCAAATCTTATCTTAAATGGCATGCATAACCTTGTGCTCACTTTGAAGGGCGACCACAACGCTTCTTCATAATCCTTTTCCGACCAGGATTATTTCTATCAGACAATTTATCTCTTTCCGTTATATGTACTTCATTATTACTCAATATCATTAGTAAGCAAAATAACCCCCTTATCGTTAATTTAACTTCCAACATGAAAATTCTATATATGAAATCTATCCCCTCATAATGACTTCAGGTCCAGCTTAACTCAACTCCAGCTATTTTACAACATTTCTCCCATAACTTCCATTCTTGAAATAGAGCAAACACCGCTACCTAAATGATTTCAATCCGAATGAAAATAAACTGACTTCTATATAATGACAACGGCCGTTTTCTATCCAAGATAAGGGATATATCGCTATTAAGATGTCTAAAACACTGGTGTGTGCACTTGTCACTTTTTGCATGCATCAACATTTCAGAAAATCGGGGATATGGGATCAGTTTCGTGGCGGCGCCACCATGTCATTTGCTTCGTTCTATCCTTGTTCTACCAAAGGAAGTGCAATGATACTCTCTCGTTTTATTTGTTTTGCGTTGATATCGCAACGAATTCAAAATCTGAACCGGCCCATTTTGTCAGCTGTTAAGGAATATTTGTCACTTACAGTTTAATTTTCGTTGCAAAAACAAATCTGTCAATATTTCAACAATATCGAATAAGGGTTCGAAGGAGTATTCACTATTCTTCTTCAAGATAATTTCCGTTTCACAGATTGAATTAATGAGGGGTTATTCAATATAATTTTAATAAAACAAAGTTGATTGGTCGAATGTCCAATATATTCAGTTGACGGAAAGGGAATTTTCACTATATCAACTCAGGAAGAATATTTGAAGAACAGACTCGAATAGATTTATGTATTTCTGTTTCTCAATACATGCCCACAATTCACATTACGTATTTCCAATACAGTTTTCTTGAAATATTGCTGAAATTGCCATGAAACTTAGCTATATCCGTCTCGAATGTTCATTCGTCTGATTTGGTTCTGCCTCAAATTCCAGCAACACCGAATTCTTAGCTGTAGTTCTTGATTCTCCATACAGAAAACTGAACTTACTGAACGACATGTTGAATAAATGCATGTTCTACACCCCTTTATCGAAACTAATACATTTTCACACACACAATAATCGCTTATAAATACAACATATTCGTAAGTCGTAGGAAAGTATTCAAATTAATTTTAAATATCAATTGACAATGCTCTGTCAAATTCTAAACAGCGCTACCTACAGTGATCCCATATCCCCACGAAATTAAAAACAAAATCGAATCGCTATTTCCAGTTTGTCTGCCTACCTATCCTTGTAGTTATCTATCTATGGTTTGCATTTCACAATTGTGGTTTGACGTTATCCATCTCAAGGCAAGGATAGATAGGAATCTATTCAGGTCAGACCACAAAACACTAATATAAGACCTCACATCAATAATTCACTTCTAGCGTTTGAGTTATTGGAGTGTGTTAGAAACTAGAAAGTTAAAATATTTGATGAAAGGTGATTCGTGTGTGTATGACAACATACCCGTATGCACCGTTTCATTAGACGAGCTTAAATCCTTAATGTCTTTTTTCCCATATAGATTCTATGCTTAAACGTCGTTCAATGAAAGGTGCATACGGCAATAAATAAATCACAATAATTGTTGGTCGAGATTCTGAACCACGCAATACTTGAAAATGAAATCCTCAACCGTAAGTAGCTTCAAATAAAAGCCAGAGGCGTAGGAAGGGGGGTGCGGAGGGGGTGCCCCGGGTGCCAGCCCTGTGGGGGTGACAAAAATGTATCTTAAGAGGCTTATATTTGATGAGAGCGTATTTTACTAGCAAAGAATAAAGAAGTACATCTAAGTCGGATCGATTTTAGATATAGTTTACGTACGATCGCTAAAATTGTGGGTAAAGTACAATTATCTATTAGGATAGATATCGTATAATGGCAAAGAGGAAGGTTAATCTTTGAAAATGACTACTAAGCGAGGAGCAGAACAGTGAGCAACGAGTACGATCGCGTCGAGAAGGAAACTTGTAGTCAGGGCTGAATAGAGTAGGAGCAGCGAGTGTCCAGGTGGAGTGATTTATGACCCATTATGTTTCCACTGCGCCTGCCTCTTCCAGTAGTTTTGTCATTCATCCTCAGTGCGTCTGCGTCAGTACCTAAATTCGACTGCAATAATACGCAAGCGCTGTTTACTCGTTTATTGTTTGTGCTTCTTTGTGGTAATCTAGACTAGCTGTGTTATTGGTGCCGTGGTATACGTATAATCGTACAGAAATAAAATATTGAATCAGTGGTCCATATTATTCTACCTCTTCGATCTGGCAGCTATTTAGGAATTTGGGTGAGTTTTGTTTTCCCATGCGTTTTGATAGTTCGAAATGTGATAGGATGAGGAGCAGAGGTAGGTAATGTACATATGCACACTTTCGCAATTTAGTGAAGGTCGATCTGTTGAGAAGTAGCAGGAGGACTGACAAGGTGGAGTGCTCAGTATGAAGCTGTTAAGACTTTTTTCCAAAGTTCCAAGAAGATTGCCGGTATAGCATTGAGGAACTTTGTGACCCTTCAGAAACTATCCACACTTGAAGAGCAGCTCAAACTTTATTAACTGCAGAATGTGATTTTTCATTCTTGTGCTATTTGAGTCTATGGAATAGTGCACTAGAAGAAAAAAGGCTTTTAACCTTCTCATTCTTATGAGGAACTTTTTGACACTTATTCCTGCAGTGTCGAAAAGTGCCTCATCAGAATGAGAAGTTTAATGGCCTTTTTGATTGAAAACAGGGAAATTCTTGTGGAAAAGGCAATGGAATGTGCGAAAGGTATTTATGACGAGATGAAAATTCCTACCGTCAAAAGAAGAACCTTCAGAAGAAGGAAATCTATGCCGGAGAGAAAGATATCGGGCGATCGATGTTAGGGTGCATTGACACGTTTCAACAAAAAATAAACACTCGTTGCCAAGGCATGGAAGTGATATCACTCAAGTGTGCTATCTTGCAGACCAAGAACATGCTGAAGAGTTCAGAAACTGAATTGCTAGAATTAGTTGGCAGTTCAGTTTGGAGTTATGAAGAAATATCTTCAGAAGACATGTTGAAAGAAATCCCACGTCTGAGGAGGTTTTTAAAAGTGCGGCTAGCGTTCCTGAAGAAGAAGCTCTGAAGTGGAGTTCTTTGAGACTATTGCAGTTTAATGTCGAGTATGAGCTTCCAGATTCTGTTCCAAATTTAACGTTAGCACTTGGCGTTTACCTTACATTATGTGTTTCTGAGTTTTTCCAAAACTAAGCTTATCCAAAGTTATCTCAGATCTACTATGAGCCAAGCTCGACTATCTTGCTTGGCTATTTTATCCAATGAGCATGGTGTAGCCAGAGGGATCGACTTTGATGAGACCATTTCTCAGTTTGCAGAGAGCAAAGTCAGAAAAAAGAAGTTCTGAAAGAAAAGATGCTGATAATTTGTTGAATTTGTGCAAAAAACTTATTTTTTTTCATTGAAATATAATATTTTACGTGTTGCCCTTCACACCTCTATGCCCATGTTTCAAACACTTCAAATAAAAACTTGTAATTTTGTTAACAAACAAAAAAGGCTCAACAATGTTATGTAATGTTGGGGGGCGACAAGTTGAAATTCCGCCCCGGGTGTCACAAGAGCTTGCTACGCCTCTGATAAAAGCGCCGTTGTTATCGATATTCATTTTTCATTCATTTCAAGTTCTGAAGGCAACGATTTTTTCAGCCTAAATCAAAACCAATTACTGAAGAAGAGGCCATGCGTTTGGTACAATTTGTAGCAGCTGATGGGGTTATTACCAGCAGAGCTATTAATGCTACCAACAATAAATTGAAAGAGGAGAGTTGGAGAAGATTGACCGAATCCTTCAACTCTTCGGTTTCAATTTTCCCACATTGCGCCCTCAAATATGGATTAATTAAATCCAATAATTAACTCACTGCACCTTTGATGCTCAGTTGAATTTTACATGTGAACTCGTAATCATTCAAAATAATCATGTAATCAACTCTTGCTTTATGAACTTTTCGTATTATGGTCTCTTCCGATTCACTTTCTTCATCGACCTCATCAATCATCTCTAATAATTCCATCATGTCGCTGTCGTCGCTACCCAAATAATCCATTTTTTGAAGTTAATTACAATTCAATTGTCAAAAAACAGCCCTGAAATGCACCCTGATAACAATTTCCAACGCTTATCTCTACCCCCCTCACTGATCGAACTCGACAGATCAAAAAACTGAACTACCGGATATATAATGGGAGACATAGTTCAATTATCAGTACATTGAAGACTTCAAATCTTCAATCGTTGTTTTTTCAGATTGAATCGGATAGGTACATTGAAATCTCTACCCTCCAATTCCAATATCCTATTTCATATGAAAACGTGAATCCTGCATCATAAAAATCAAACAGAACCTTTGTTTCTCTTTACAATCTTGATAAAGATACATTTTCCTAATGAGGAGTTGAATCATAGGCTTTTACATTTAAAAGAATAGCAAAACAATATTCAGTGAAGAATTTCACAAAGAACATAGTTCGAACCTCAAAGAAATTACATTTGGAAAAAAACGAAAGGAAAACAGAGGTTTGATAGCAATAAATAACTTTTTCATCTCAAACTCACATTAATGTATAAGAAAGAGAAATTTGTTTACATTACCTACATGAGGAAGATAAAATTATCTCTCGGAATTAATTTATATATCTCATTCAGTTATACAACACAAAATTTTTTCAATATTCAAGACAAAGGTTTCACTCGAGTATATTTATATTGAAATAATGAAATATAATTTTCAATAGATGCGACATAAATCACACATATTATTTCTGAATTCCTCATGCGGTTCCGGTTAATTTTCAATGTTAAGGGTTGAAAGTTCAACCCCAGAGCCCTTTTTTTTTAATCAATATTTGATGCTTTCGCTCTAAGGAATATTAAGTATAATTTTCATGATGCAGGATTCACGTTTTCCTATGAAATATGAATTTTTAATCCTAAGGGTTGAAAGTTCAACCCCAGAGCCCCATCCGAAGTCAATTTTTTTAATTAATATTTGATGCTTTCGCTCTAAGGAATATTAAGAATAATTTTCATGATGCAGGATTCACGTTTTCCTATGAAATACGAATTTTTAATCCTAAGGGTTGAAAGTTCAACCCCAGAGCCCCATCCGAAGTCAATTTTTTTAATTAATATTCGATGCTTTCGCTCTAAGGAATATTAAGAATAATTTTCATGATGCAGGATTCACGTTTTCCTATGAAATATGAATTTTTAATCCTAAGGGTTGAAAGTTCAACCCCAGAGCCCCATCCGAAGTTAATTTTTTTAATTAATATTTGATGCTTTCGCTCTAAGGAATATTAAGAATAATTTTCATGATGCGGGATTCACGTTTTCATATGAAATAGGATATTGGAATTGGAGGGTAGAGATTTCAATGTACCTATCCGATTCAATCTGAAAAAACAACGATTGAAGATTTGAAGTCTTCAATGTACTGATAACACGGGTCAACACCAAATTTGACTTTGACTGCAAAGCATAAAATTTCGATAGTTTAGATCCTAATTAGACGAAAAAAAAATATATGGCATGAAAAAGTTTGCTTCTGTGTTTAGGAGACTGATTCAACGATAGCATTTACACTAAAAACAAGCAACATGTGGAGCCCATGGCTTGTCTTGATTCCAAACAGGAAAGTCAAAATATGCTTCATAGGCTTCAGAGAGAACGTGAGATGTCTTTAATTCGTATTTCACGTCACGAATTATAATAAATTGACCACATATAAAACAAAATGCATCAGCATCGTATTTACACTTTCTTGACGATATTTGAAGTTTGTCTGGGCTAGTAAACAACACCTGATCATTGTTTATGACTCGAGTGCCCTCTAGCGGCACCTTGTAAACGTAAACACCCCACTCTCATCGGACGATCTTTTTGAATTATTAAAAATTATAAAAAAAATGAAGAACGACTATTAATACTATAACTATCACAAAAGCAAACTTTATACCAAAAAAAGTTATTTTCTTTTCGTTTTTGTGCATAATTAACCGGAAAATCCTAGTATAAACGTTAGGATAAAGAACAAAAATTTTTTTGTAGAGTCGTGTAATTGAACTATGTCTCCCATTATACATCGAATTCTTATGATGCAAACTGAATCAGTCTGTACGCCACTGACGTCAGCGTTCGGGTATTTCCGGAGATTAGGTCTGCTATCTTTGGTTCAACCAACAGTTGATATCCTCATATTTGCTTGTCTCCCCTGCAACATCCTGTTATTTGTTTCCTGCAACCGCACTGATTCCTCCCCCTTTTCCAAATCCAAATATTTTTCCTTCAACAATAAAATTCCGGTTTCTTTCATCACACATCCTTCCTGAGACCAATTTTGAATTGATTTAAAATTAAATCCTTGTTCTTCTTTCGTATTCCAGATCCTCGCTCAACAAATTAGCCCCTACAGTGCTGAATCTGGTACAAAACGAGGACACATCCTTGTCCTGTCTTTGGAAACAACGACTCTAATTCTAATTTATCAAAATATCTATTTGCATCTTTACCGGAGATAACTATCTTTAAACTCCGCAAAGATACTGTGAATCAAATTTTCCTATTTCGAAATCAAAATACGCTGCGAACACACGATAGAATTAGTCAAACTATACACGCCAAATAATCTCACTATTCAAAAAAATACCTTCAATGGAAACGTCCTGGAAAAAAAAATCCTGACCGCTCTCTAATATCCCGAAAAATAAATAACGCCCTAAAAAAAAAATTATATCACAACAGAAAATAATATTCAATAAACAATGTCCTGAAAAAAAAACCTGCAACTTGTCCTAAATTCCGAACCATTCTGTAAATCAAATATATTGGAAAAAATTGAATCAAACTGACTTAAAATTCCGAAATATCCTGACGTTCACTTGATTTAAAACAATTAAATTGAAATGACCGAAATTCCGAATTGATCTGACGTCCAAATTGAAAAAAATAAAAATATTCAATTGATAGGATTTCACTCTTAATTTCGTGCTCAACTTCTGACAAAACATCACAAAAAAAATTCTTAATTTTCCATATTCGCATTAACTAAATTGATGATAATTTAGCAAGTTTTTTTTTTTGAAAGAAACTAAATAATTTTCGAATCCTCTTTTTGTTACTAAAATAACCGATCCATCTACTTGTCACCGATAAACATAAAAATGGATTACTATGCGTGCAAAATAATAAAACTCAATAGAAGACGTTTCTTCTAAAATTTCCGATAAACTACAGTTCCGACTTTCAAAACACCCGAACATTCAACTTTGCGTTCAAAATCCTACGTACTTGATACTCAACAAAAATTTTTCGAAATATTCACTGCAAAACCATCAAATTCCTACTTATTGAAAATTTTCAATACCAAACAGTAAGATACACTTCAAAAAAAATTATCCTGAAAACAACAAACAGAAAAAAAAATAAATATTTCACCATCAGCCAAGGATGCACCCACAAACCAATAAAATTCTCCCGAAAAATTAAATTTCAATCTTCAATATTGATCAACTACTGTATCAGTCTTCTTAAGGTTTCCATCAATCGATTAATCAAAACTTTCACAAATTATCAAACCCCTATGCTCTTCACAAATAAAATTTTCCAATTATCTTCCGATTTAAAACTTGATAACTACTACCGATTTTGAAATAAAATTCTTAATTTTCTATATTCGCATTAACTAAATTGATGATAATTTAGCAAGTTTTTTTTTTTGAAAATTCACTTCAAGAGGAAATAACGGAACTTTTCCAACTCTACACAACTTTCTCTAATCTGTCCACAGTCTAATTTTAAAGAGTAAAAAAAAATGTTTTCTCTTCGCAGCTCTGCTTTTCACCTTTCATAAAATAACGCTTAAAATGAATAAACCGACACAAAATGAAATTATTCTTGGTAATAAAATAACTCACAGTTCCTTCATCCGAAAGCCCTCAAATTCCTTGATATAATCAAAACATCATATATTCTCTCAAAAACCCTCAATGGACCACAAAAAATTTTTAAAACACAATTCTCCCAATGCTTTTCACTTCTACAATGACGCCTATCAAATTATTAGATTTGGATAAACTCGCTCCAAAAATAACCAAAAGCTTTGGAAATCAAACTTCTCAAATAAAAGATTTTAGTATTCTACCCCAGAAAAATCAACTAACATCATCCCACCGCTGTCACCAGTGAAATAAAGCACCCCTTATCTGGAGTCAATGGAAGAGCGGCTTTCCACTGAACAAGGGGTGATTATTTTTTAGATGTTAAACACACACAAAATTGAAGGTCCTCTTAAAGGATTCGGCCCGTCGCGCGAAGGACAGGTCTTTGATGGATATTTCTATAATTTTTCTAGGGAGAAAGTTTAAAGGAAACTCATATGAAAATTAACAATTACTCTATTGGAATAAAATTAGTACTTGTCTACAAACACGTCCTTGGTCGATGAGGACCAACTAAAATCTTCAATTCTTTAAAAAAAATTCAAAGAGCGCAAAGCAATAAACATTAATGTTTCGTCAACAAAATCTTGGAATAAAATTCTATTTTCTCAAGCGCACAACAACAATAAAAATATGATCAAAAATCAAATGAATTTTAGAGGAGCTTTCAGGACTCTGGACAAACAAAAATTGGAACTTTCTACCTTTTTCTGCGACCGTCGTTCGCCTTATGGGGCTGCTGGTGAACAGGACGTCGAATTCTTCACACTCAACCGCACTTCCCGCACTTTTCCGTCGTCAACGATCAACCGATTTTTATTACCACAAATAAAAAAAATTATTCCGTCCAAAACTTCGAAACGAATTCTCTACTTCCTCAACACTCATCTTCCCAGTGGAAAAATATAATTCATACGCTCGCCATTAAAACCTTTATTTTCAATTATCTTAGACGCTGAGAGCCCGAGAGGGAATTTCCTCACCCAATACGTCAATATTCCTATTTATTACATTCGGATAAAACTTTACTTCCTCGATTTACAGGAGGATTCTCTTGTTATTGATTAATAGATTTTGACTTAAAAATATCTATAATTACTTGATAAATTTGTGTATTTTGATTCAACTGCTTGTTAGCTAGCCCTGAAGGAGTTTCTCCATTTTTATCTTCAATATCAGGATCTGCTTGTTTCTCTAGTAGTAGTTTTACAATATCTAAATGACCATCTCGAACAGCTAGGTGTAATGGTGTGACCAAATCATCTGTTTAACGATTAACATCATGTTTCTTAAGTTCTTCTTCTACTTTATCCTTATTACCACAAATAACAGCTGCATGAAGAGGATATCCTAATTTTTCATAGGCTTTACTAAGATTTTTTTGCGACTTCGATTTCAACTTCGATATCAACTTCGAATTATCAAATTCAGACTTTTTCTTAAGAAAAGGAAGAACTTCTTCCTTTGCTTCAGCAACTTCAACGTGATCATCGCCATAAAATTTCTCAAAAATAGGAAGAACTTCTTCTTCAAGAATCGCCCTTTTTTTCTCATAATCACCTAAACCGCCATAAGCATTGGCCAAGTTTCTTTTTGCTTTAGCAAGTTCAATATCGTCGTACGCAAGATTTTCCTCAAAAAGCTTGCAAGCCTCCTTCAGATAATTCTTTTGTTTCTCATAATCTTGTAAATTTCCATAAACGACACCCAAGTTTCTCAGTGTCCTAGCAATTTCAACAGGTTTATCGGAGTGATGTTCCTCAAGAATAGGTAAAATCTCGTCTTCAAGAATCGCCCTTTTTTCCTCATATCTACCAAAATCGCCATAAGCATTAGCCAAGTTTCTTTTTGCTTTAGCAAGTTCAATATCGTCATACGCAAGATTTTCCTCAAAAAGCTTGCAAGCCTCCTTCAGATAATTCTTTTGTTTCTCATAATCTTGTAAATTTCCATAAACGACACCCAAGTTTCTCAGTGTCCTAGCAATTTCAACAGGTTTATCGGAGTGACATTTCCTAAGAATAGGTAAAACCTCGTTTTCAAGAATCTTCCTTTTTTCATCATATTCACCTCTATCGCCATGAGCATTAGCTAAATATCGATTCATTATAGCAACTTGCAAGTGCTCGTCTCCTAATATTTTTAACGATTCCAACGCCTCTTGCACAAATTTGAAAGCTTTATCATATTTTCGATCGTCAAATAATTTGTGGACAATCTTACGCGGCAGTTTGCTAAATTCATTCACTAATTCATGGTTACTACTTGCATAACCCCAAACAGACATAGGATGGTCTACATCAAATTCTTTAATATTATCCTTCCACAGTCCTAGTGCTTCTCTTAAAACCTCTTGGTCTCTATCCACACCCTTTAAATTTATTCTTATTACTTCTTGCACTAATCTATGAATACTTAATACACTTTGCTGTTGCCCACCATTTACCATAGAATAATTCACAAGTAACCTAGAAGCTAACCTTAACTTTTCTTCACTTTCTGCTAAACTTAAAAATGTTTCTCTACTAATGTTTTCAGGTGCAAAGTAAGAAATAGTATCCAAAATCTTTAAAGCTAATTCTCCATGTTGTTCATTACTAGCTATTTTATCAATTGTAATTTTCCAAGTTTTAAAAGTTGTTGTGGCGTAGTGATTATCGATTCCTCTAAATACGTTCGAGTCAAGTAAATCTTTTGTCTTTTTTTCATATTCTTTCAAATAATCATTAATTCCAAATTCTCCTGTTACTCTCTGGTCTTCAATATATGCTATTGCTTGTTGTATAAATAAAGGAAAACACTGTAGTTTTTCTACTAAATTTTTTATCTCTTGGTCTTGCGACTCATCTTCTTTAGATATACCTAGCCCTGTTTTCACAAATTCTATTGCTTCTTCTAACTCTAATTCTTTTAGGTCTATCAATTCTATTCCTTTTCCCCACTCTCTATTACGAGAAGTAATTAAAAGGTAAGGCTTGTTAGCATTAGGAGGTAAATCACGATGTGGTAAAAATGTATTCAAGTCATCATTTTTTTCAGCATTATCAAAAATAAATAAACTTTTCCTCTTTGCAAAAAAACCATATATCTCTTTAACAATAGTTTCTATTTCCTTTTCTTTTCTATCTTTATCCATTATAGGAATACATACTTTATCATCTCTAGCTAGATTAAGAAAAGAGTCTTTAAGAGTATCATTATTTTCAGCATTTATCCATATAACATTGCCATCATAATCATTACAATGATCATAAGCATACTTTCTAGCCAATTCACTTTTACCTATTCCTCCCAAACCACTAATACAGGTCATCTGTGATATTACTGTACCCTTATTTTTACCTTGGTTTCGCTGCAATGCTTTATGTAAATCACTTAACTTTCCTTTTCTTCCAGTGAATAACGTTACTGGATCTTTCATATTAAACCAAATTGTCCCTAAAATATCTTTCCTTATTCCTTCAAAAAAAGTCTTTGCTTCCTCGTGTGAGAAAAATGTTCCTTTTTTGGCTTTCATCCAATCCAGCATTTTCTTCAAGAACCTACCATAAACATTTTCTATATCAATTTTGTTAAATTCTTTAGCCAACTCGTCTTTAATAATTTCACCAAGCTTATCTTCATTTGGCTGATTGACTGCAAACCTTAATTTTTTTAAAAAATCTTTTATATTTTCTTCTATTTCTTCGATACTATCGTTTGGCAAGTTAAATTTAGGAAAATTGCTGATATAAAATTTATACTCTTTAAGTTTGTTCAAATTAAAATCGAGCTCCTTAAGTTTAGCTTCTAATTGAGATCTAAAATCTTTTAAATTACCTGGTAGTTGAGTATCGCTCAAAAATTCTGAGCTAAATCGAATCTCGTCTTCGTTTTCAATCAATACATGTTGGGCTAGTTTATCGATATTTTTGCTAATAATTTGGTCTGCTCTTTCTATTTTTACAACTAGATTTCCTTTGGATTCACTTTCTTTTAGCAAAGAACTAAATTTTTCTACAAATTTTGTAGATTGGAGATTGATATCTCGCTTTCCAAAATCCTTAAACAACGTCAATTCTTTTTCCTTTATTTTTTCCCAAAAATTATCCTTATCTACATATATTTCCTCACAAGTTTTGAAGTCTTTATAAGTTTCAAACTCGCATTGATCAAGGTTAAGCTCCGAAAACTCTCTTAACTCTTCTCTAAAACGATTTAAATCACCTGGCAATTCATGATCATTTAAAAATGCTGTGCTGAACTTGATCTTGTTATCTTTTTTTATTAATACATAACCAGCTAACTTTTGAAAATTATTCTTTATATCATGCTGTCTTTGCTCAATTTTAATGACCTTATTAGGTTGACTTTTTATTAGTTTAGCAATTTCCTGAGCAAACCTTTCTGGATATGTTATACGAGGTTCATCATCTAAATTAAAAGACTTTCTCCGATCATCAAATACTTTTTTAAAAGCGGCTCGAAGATTTTTAGCCCTTGAAGACAGTTGCTGTCCTTTCACGAAATCAACACTTAGTTTGTAACTTTCTTTATCAATAACTTCGTCTATCAACGCACTTTGATATGATTTGAAAAGATAACCTACTCGATCTTTTTTGGAAATATCATCGTTTATAGACTTACCATCTAATACACATTCAGCAAGTCCCTTTGCTAGATTAGGTAAATCAGGACCGTTTCTTAATACTGAAAATATCTCCTCCCTTCCGGTGAATTCATCCTTAAATTGAAAAAGCTTAGTGTTTAAGATTTCATTTTCATCCGTCTTGTGATCAAAAATATCTTCACTTAGCGTCAGATTGCTTCTTTTATCACCAAATTTAAAACCAATATTCGTACAGATAATAAAATCTTTATTTTGTAAATTACTATTCTTAAACTCCTGATTTTGTTGGATTTTACGATAAGAAATAAAGTATTTTTGTAGACTAAAGTCTCCTTCTGTTTCTGTAAGTAAATCATTAACAGAGATCTTTTTATCCTCATCTTGTTTATGCTTAGCCTGCAAAAATATCCCTACCTTTTCTTCCGTTCCATCTGCGTTATTCTTTTTATATTGAAAAACCAAATCATTAAACTTTTCAGCTGCATCCATTTCTGTTGATAATTTAAAAAGATACCCTCTATCTAATCCTCTTATCACAAACAGCATTAATAAATTTAGCTGATAAATATTTCCATGTAAGGTATGCACCACTGCAGATTTAATATTTCGTACTTCTTGATCATTATTTGGCCCCTTCACTGCTTTGGGTTCTTGTATTTCCGTTGATTTTTTAGCACTACTATCATTTAGCGTACTTCCTTCATAATCAAGCTTAGCTTTTTGCTGTCGTAATTTCTCCGCAAATTCTTTTCTCATATTGTTTAAATCATCTGAAGTTGGTTTATAATCTTTCAATGCCTGTTCAATTTCTAAGTTAGTCTTGCCAGACTTAATTTCATCATTAATTATTCTCGCATTCTGTAAAGCAAATATTCCACAATTATATCCATCTTCTTGCTGCTTAAATTTGGGATTACTGATCTGAATTCCTGGCATTGCTGAGTTTAATTTATTACGAATATCACTTGTTATTCCATCACCCAAAGAGTTAATGTAGTAAGCAGAAAATTGCTGATTTTGATTAATAATAACCAGTGTTACCCAATGATTACTATTCGAATTGATAATAAATGTCAGTGATTGTTTACTAGATGCTTTTAGTATTTCTTTATGTCGTTTTAACTCAACATCTAATTGTCCTACTGATCCAATCACTTCAAACAGTACATTACTATTTTCTCCGTACCACCCATCAAACCTTGCAATATTAGCAACATCTTCCTGCGTCAGCCATACTTCATAATTTTGCTGATTTAATGTTTTTTCAGCAAATTGAGAGCTAATGTCCTGATCGAATTTTTGCCTTTTATTAGGAACAGGTGGAGGTTGTTTACCTTTCCTTTTATAATCCTCTTGCCCAGATTGATCTTGCATTTGAATGATACTGTGTTTATTAAACAAACAAAGGAACAACGTCTAAACCAAAGACACAGAACACACCCACACTTGACTCACTTTATGACCAAAGATTACAGACACAGAACAGACCCATCTTGACTTACTTTATGATTACAGATCAGGGGCTTGACACTTCCTTACCCCCACCCCAAATACGGTTTTTAGTTCTGCAATCAATCGCTATGTGGCACTGCATACGAAAATATATATCATATTCTCCACAGATTACTGTATTCTGACATATTGGATTTGTGAACGCCAACAGTGTCAATGTCAATATGCTTTAATGCAAATTCTTGTTTACAAACGAGATCTTATACGAGAGTAAATTAAAAATACCCATTTATTGAACTCGACAGTTTTATCAGGAAATCAATTTTCTTGTAAGAAATATTTGATTCAAAGAACCACGTAATTATAACATTAATCGTTTATACTTAAACCAATCCAACCAAACCCTTTAAAAATTGTGTTAATGGAAATGAAAGTCAAACTGTGTAGTCAGTTATTAAGCCACTCCGTGGGGTCAATGATGAAGCTCATTTCTCAATGGGGTAAGTATTTTTTGAAACATAATAATACCAAAATTTACTATTTTCCTTTTTAGAAATCAAGCATCCGCTTCAGCTTCACAGAGAGGCTATCGACACTGCTGACGTTATAACTATTCTTGGATGAGTTATTTGATTCATTGAATGTATCCAGAGCTTGGACATCCACTGCGAAACTCTTAAAGAAGACGGTTAGTATTCAAACAGAACACAATGTTGTTTGGGAGCAGGCGATACAAATTTTCAACAGTATTTCATTTTATTGCCCTCGAAAGAAAAGATCCATTGTGGTGCCCACTTTGAAGAATATAGTGACAACATTGAACGCATTCACCTTACTCAAAAACTGTTCAATGATTATCACTTTAAATATATTCTCACTGGGGCTTTCAATCAAGATTGTTCAGTAAACTTTTTTGGGTACATTAGAGCACATGGAGTAAGGAATACTAACCCAAATGTTGAACACTTTATTTCATCATTCAAAACTTTAGTTATTAATAATTTCATGTCGGTGCATTCCTGGTGATCTAACTGTGAGGAAGATAAAACAGGGAGTCGTTGTTTAGAGACTTCGAAATCTTTCCTGCAGGAAAATATGAAATCCACATAGGTCTTTGGGCAACTAATTTTTTCTTTTCCGAATTATTCATGCATTCTAAGCTTTGGCATGCTGTTTTTGATTTCTATTGCCGACTCCCAACAAACATTGTGTCCTTTTTGGATAATGTTGAAGATTTCTGAACATATAATAATTTCGACCTCATTTCCTATGAACAATATTATTACTGATGAGGATAAATTCAGATGCATACCACCCGACGATATGAATATCGACAAGTGTTACGATCTGAATTGAGCTAGCCAGCTTGTCGATATTCATATCGTCGGGTGGTATGCATCTGAATTTATCCTCATTATTTTATTCATTGCCTCCCTGTTTAGGCGTGATCATTCTTTATTAATATTATTACTGTTTATTATAATTATTGTCTTACGAAGATATGTGACCCTATTGACATTTTACCTCTGCTCATATATTCATTGCCATAATTATAGCTTATGTATTTCCATATTTTTTTTTCCTGTGCTGGGTATATCAATATATGTATATTTTTCATGACAAGTTTTATTTCTCCTTAAAATTCGCCCTAATAATCCATATTATACTATCGACGTCTAAAATACCAGTGAATGGGCTAATTTAAATTTCGCGCCATGCGATTGCAGTTTCCAGTTATACCGACATTTCTCCCGGTTAGTTGGGTGGCAGCCGCATGGGGGCGCTGAGGGCGGGATAAACTGTATTTTGCATCGTAGAACGTGAGTGTCAGATCTATTCTACTCTGTAATCTGTGATTACAGATTGATTACATTATTTATTATCTTGGTGGGGCTTGACACTTCCTTACCCCCACCCCAAATACGGTTTTTAGTTCTGCAATCAAACGCTATGTGGCACTGCATACGAAAATATATGTCATGTTCCCCACAGATTACTGTATCAGAGACAAACTTAGATTAGGAGTCTACTCTGTAATCTGTGGACAAACGAGACGGTTAACTTGGCATTATTATTTGTGTTCTGTCCCATTTTAAGGAATTCGTGCATCTCTCTCTTTCTTGTATTAGCTTACATAAGTCTCTCTTCGTTTAATTATGGGAAAGCGTTTGTAGAGGTCGCCCCAGTAAGAAACATTTCGTAGTTGTCACATGCGTCATTTGAAAATTTTGACATGACAGCTTTGAGGTGAGTTAATATTAAGATGTCTAAAACTGTTTTAGACATCTTAGTTAATATATAATTATTGCTAAGGTTTCTCTGTTTCTTAAACCAAAGAACTAATAATGTCTTCCGTAAATCTTATAGAATGATATGTAAAATAGTCATTATAAGCATGGTCGATCTATGAATGGAATCTTTTTTGCAATGTGCTAATATTATTAAACTTTCAGATCTAAGGAGTGGCAAGAAATACTAGGAATGGAATTCACGGGTGAATCTCTGCATTCATTCAAGATCTGCAATAAGCATTTTTCACCAGATGCATAATATATATATGGATCTAAACAGATTTAAGCTTCACAGATCCGCAGTTCCTATTCCTTGGCAAACCTCTGCAAGAACTATTAAGACACATGAAGTAAATATGGAAATTCATCTGTAGAATCTGAAAAAGGTATTAGAAAATTGTGATTTTGTGTAAATGCCCTTCTGTCACGAAACCCTTCATATGATAACACATAACATCTCATCTCATTTTGCAAAAGTTTTGTTTCTTGTAGTTGTTGAAAAATAGTTTTAAACTATTTCAGAAATTATGACTGAAGTGACTGTGGCAGCTTTGGATGATCCAAGCCCTAGCTCAAAAACCCCAGATTTGGCCACACCGAGTATCAAGGAAGAAAATATTCAGAAATTTTGATGCACTTTCAATAATGGACAGTACATACACCACGAAAAGGGCAATTAATAATAATCATTCATAGAAGGGAGAACAATCTGAGAAAGATTGAAACCTTATGTAGGGAAAATCCCAATATGTATTTAAAAGCTCTCACAAATGTGTGTGAAACTAGTGTGGTATGAAAAATTGTGAAATTAATGAAGTTAGAAAAGAGAAAAGGCAGTGAAAAGAAAAATAAATATAATTCAACATTGAAAAATTTCAAATTCGTTAATTTCACATTTTTTTTCTCTAAGTTCCATTCATTTTGTATTTCATTTGTAAAATAAAATTTACCTATTGTATATATACATATACCTATATCTGTTAATTACTGAATTGTTTTTTACTAAAATTGTGATGGGACTTTTTTTATGTTTGAAGTTGAATTATAGCTATGAATCTTACTGATGTAGTTTCACATTTCCTATTTCCTTAGTGAATAAATGAGAAACTTTGCATTTTTGATATCTGAAAATTTCTCAATGAAGGCAATATTTATCAGATAGGAAATTTTCCGTTCGTCAAAAATGCAAAGTTTCTCATAAAACAATTCGACCGGAATAAAATCGGCAATACGTCAGTTCAAATTTCCCGCGCTTTTGCGATATACTGCATGCAGCGCCTCTACAAATGCTTTCCGAAAAAATGAGAGAGATGGAGAATTAGGATGTGACAAACTTTCAGCAGGTAGTTAACCAACTCGTTTGTCTCTCTTTGAAACCAATCGATTCCAAACAATGTCCAGACATCCTGATCACAAAACAAAACCATCCTTTTGTTTTGTCGCTCAGGATCTTTGTTTTCTGGGCTCAACAAGGTCAATATTGAAATTCAATACCAGGAATTGAATTAGAATTTCGCGCCCCTCAATTATAAAACAGAAAACTGTTATTAAACAGTTTTTCTGTATTGAAAGTGCGTATGCAACGGTATATAATTCACGGCGCATGAATTTTCGAGCAAATTCTCTAGAGAATTCTCGGCTGTTGCAAACGGGCTTTATACAACAATATAAGATCTTTAAAAGCGAAAAATAAAATAGATAACCTACTTCATTACACACATCAGCACAGTTATCCTCATTTAATTATTTTAACTGAAACATGGCTCAGTGAAAAGGACAAAAATTTATACAGTGTACAGGGCTACCGTGGAGAGTATGATTGTAGATCATCGCGATGTGGTGGTGTCTCAATATTCATAAGAGCAGACCTACAATATAAGGCAGTTAAAACTCCGAAAAATAAATAAAGCAAACATAATATGTATAGAGTTGCCAGGACTCGGTATGCCAATATATGCGATTTATCGTGTCCCCAAAACAAAATACATACCAACATTCTTGGAAGAACTAGAGGAAATACTGGATAAGCACAAAAAAATAGTAATAATTGGCGATATGACTGTCGACACCAGGAAAACCAATAGAAATACCAAATTATATAAGGACATACTAAACTTAAATTCATATGAAATAAAAAATTACTAGAATAAAAAAAGATGGTACTGGCACGTTGATTGATCATGTCATAACACCGACAAATATCAATTGCAAAGTAAAGACCAAATCTACAGCAATATCCGACCATAAAAGCTTATATATAAGTATTAATCTGCCAACAAACGTGAACATTGTCAAGTCAAAAAAGATTGTCTATAAAACTGATAATGAAAAATTTAAAGAAACAGTTCACACATTGCCACAAGAAAAACCACCAGAAAGCATTGACGAGTTGATAGGTCTTCTGAGTGAAGTTAAAAGCACATGCACAATGAAAAGAAGTTGATAATAAAAAATAATAACTGGTGGTACAATTCTACCATACATAAAAACATTATGAGAAGGGACAGCCTATACAAAAGAATGAAGAAGATTCCATACAACCCCAGACATCAGACTAGCTATGAAATCCAAAGAAAAAAAGTAAACAATCTGATAAGACAAGGAATTGGAAATAACACAAGAAAACTATGGTCTGCAATAAATGAAATCCTACCAGTGAGTAACAAAACTAGCAAACTTAGTATATAAAGGAAAAACATACAAAAATGCAAGAGTTCAATGTCGAAAGCTCAAAATGCAGTGACACCTAACGATCAAATTTAGAATAATTTTTTGTGATGTCATGTGACCAAATCCGCCATATTCTTGCTAAAACGATGAAAAACGAGACCACAATTGTCGCCACTGTGTTTGATAGTCACTGTATTGATAATACGTTTTCAGCGCCATCTCATTGTCAAATGTGTTTTCACTGGCCAAAATGTAGTCGGTTTTTAGTACTAGAGATATGAGGGCGTTTCCTATATTTCTACTCTGATGATCCATCTATATTTTAAGTTAATTTTTCACCAAAAACGAATATGTATAACTTTCAATTGATTTTCTTCCCCAACATCTGAAACAAAAGGAATACAAAATTGTTGTTGGATAAAAATTGCTGCTCTCCTTTGTAGAAGAAATAAAACATTCATCAAACTATCAAACAAATTTTTTTTTAAATGATAATGTGTAACAAATATATATCATGGTGAGTATGAATTGAATAATTGTCTATATTTCGGATCCTCGATCTCCTTTCATCAGACAATAACGGAGAATCTTCTCTTGATTTGTAAATACAAAAACATAGTGTTAAAAGCAGGATTAACTCTTTGATAATACATTTCAGAACAATAATTTCACCTCTAGGTAATTAAAATATTTAATTGTCAAATCAACAAATTTTCACATACATCAAGTTCACATTTTCCACATGATGCATATTAAATGAACATAGTTAACAGAGTTTTCAAGGCCATTTTTTCTACAAGCAACATACTCATATATAATAACACTTTTTTTCTTTCATTTTAAAGATTTTTCCATTTGTAGTATATTTACACAAGTAGTACTTGTGTTACATTACAATCAAAGATTATAGAGTAAGGATAACTCTATATTCTTTGATTACAATGAGAAGGTAAAAATAAATTTAGATAAATAAATATTGCACAGAGATCAAAATATTCACCCAGTCATTGAATTCACAATGAAGGAACAGAATTTACATGATTTCAAATATCAATCACGTAGATGACTCTTTTCTGTATCTTTTCAAACAAACAAATTTAACATGTAGGTCCAATTTACATTTCTCACTCCATATGCACATCTTCACATTGAACACTAGCGATTTTCAATTCCAGAATGAATAGCTTTGATATGAATTTGAAGGGTTTGTTTTCTACTTGCAACATAATCACATAGATGGCACTTATGCTGCCTGATTTTCAAATGTACCGATTTTACGTGTATATCAAGTTTGTTTTTCTCACTCGATGCATAGTCGCACATTAAGCAAGCGTGATTCTTTATTTTCAAATGAACGTAATTGATGTGATCTTGAAGTTTGCTCTTTTCAATTGTGGCAAAGTCGCATAAGTGGCACTTGTGATCCTTAATTTTCAAATGGACCGATTTCACGTGTGCATCAAGTTTACGTTTCTCACTCGATGCATATTCGCACATGTGGCACTTGTGATTTTTTATTTTCAAATGAATAGACTTTATATGAATCTGAAGTCTACTTTTTTCACTCGTGACAAAATCACACAAGTGACACTTTTGATCCTTAATTTTCAAATGGACAGATTTCACATGTGCATCAACTTTACCTTTTTCACTCGATGCATACTCGCACATGTGGCACTTGTGATTCTTTATTTTCAAATGAATAGACTTGATATGAATCTGAAGTCTGCTTTTTCCACTTGTGACAAAGTCACATAAGTGACACTTTTGATCCTTAATTTTTAAATGAACAGATTTCACATGTAATTCAAGTTTATGCTTCTCACTCGCTGCAAATTCACACATATGACATTTGTGATTCTTTATTTTCAAGTGAAGAGACTTGATATGACTCTTAAGATTACTTTTTCTACTCGAGACAAAGTCACATAAATGACACTGGTGAGACTTCATTTCTTGATGAACATATTTCGAGTATGCATCAAGTTTACATTTCTCTCTTGATGCATTTTCAGAGTTGTGATCCCCAATATTCAAATCAACAGAATTTATGGGATCTTTCTTGTGTCCTTCAAAAATAGAAGTATCATTTTCTGTAACAAGGCGGTTTAAGGGACTTTCTTCTTTTGTTGTTACATATTCATATTTGTGGCAGTTGTGATCCTCAATATCCAAATCAACAGAATTTATGAGATCTTTCTTGTGATCTTCAAAAATGGAAGCATCATCTTCTGTAACTAGGCAGTTTGAGGGACTTTCTTCTTTCTTGATTACATGTTCATATTTGTGGCAGTTGTTATCCTCAATATTGAAATGAACAGAATTTATGGGATCTTTCTCATGATCTTTAAAATTGAAAGCATCATCTTCTGTAACCAAGCAGTTTGAGGAACTTTCTTCTCTCTTGATTGTATATTTTTCTGTTTCATGAACCTCTTTTTCACCTATGAATTGTTCAGAAACGTCAAAAACCCCTAATTTTTCTTCCAACTTCACACTGGAAGAAATGGGATTTTTCAGAAGAAATTACGAAAGAGTGAAAGGTAATAGAAACATAAATACTCACTCCTCATACCCAATATGTACCTCTTCTTTAATTGTAAAACTACATTCACCCATATTATGATTTTTTTTTTTATTCAAAAACAGTAAAAAATCTGTCAAAACTCCTCCAAAGAAAGCAAAGAGTTGTTACTCTTTGAAAGAAAGGGTGATGTGGTTAAGGCATTGAACTAAAGAACTTTCTTCATTGAACTTCCCATAGAGTTCAATGACTTTCTTTAGTTCAATGGGTTAAGGTGAAATCACAGAACACTAATATGAAATCATCATTGAACTCTATGGGAGTTCCCATAGAGTTCAATGGAAATCATAGACAATCCTCTTTGTCATAGACATAGACATAGAGTCTCTATGTCTATGGTCATAGACCTAACATTCTATGCATGGCCAGTTTGCATAGAGAAAGGGAAAGAGTCTCTGCCAGTTTGTCTCTGGCATGGCTTAATCAGAGGAGCAGAGACAAACTTTCTGCCACAGAACACTAATATAACTCTCTGCAATGAGCACAGATTTCAGAGGGTATGTATCATAGACAAAGATATTACACAATCTTTGATCATAGATATATCTCTGGTCTGTATCTGTAATCTGTGTCTATGGTTTTCTGTGTTGTTGATTTCATAGCACTCTGTAATCTGTGTGTGTGACAAACTTGATGTTGATGTTCTGTGGATTAGTGTGAACCCAGAGACAACTGTGATTACCTGATATAAAAATTAACGTGTAAAATGGGAAAAGTGAGCAAATGTTGTGTATATGGATGTAATGATGTCCTCAACAAGAGACATCGGTTTCCTAAGAAAAATCCTACTCTTTTCAAAACGTGGGTCGATATTATCAAGCCAACGAATTGGCAAAAATTATCTGATCTGCAGATCTACAACAGATATGTTGTATGTCATACACATTTCGAGGATATTTATAAATTAGAAGGAAGTTCGAGAGGTCTCACAGATGATGCAGTGCCTACAATTGGTGTTCAAGGTGAGCTGGATATTAAAAACAATCATTCGAATTTGTTTTCAAATTTCAAAAGAAATTCCAATATTTCACGAATTCACTCTTCTTTCAAAGTTGCCCCTGATGTGTGTGATGAATCAATGAACCAACCGTCAACTTCCAAAGTGCAGAGTGTTATGGAGTCACCAAATGAAGAAAGTAAGTACTGCGTGGAATAGATAAAAAAGAGGTTTTCCCGAATAGTGTTGTCAGGGTCTTATATTGAATGTTAATCATGTTTCTAATCACCTCTAATTTGGGCGAGAATGCCAAGTATGATAATGTCGATGTGATCATATGTTGAACTGATTTTTTAATCTCATCATTTAGATCTAGATCCAGACCTAACAAATATGGATATCGGTGAACGTCGGATAAGCATTGAAGAGATACAAATTGATGAGTGAGTATTTATATTTACATTTATGATATTTCCACTATGCTGGATTTGTTAACTCAACTAAATTAAATTACGTTTATGATTAAAATGCATAAAAGAGGGAAACAGCCTAAATACTTTGAAAAACCATGGACAGTGGTTGATTTAATTCACCATTTTGGTAGATCTTTAGGGACGGTGATCGATTTTGTTTGTAATTCTTTTATACAAGAAGATATCTGTATCAATTCCAGCAAACTCGGAGTTGAGGTCGATTAAGGGATATTACTTTTTGAAAATTGAATTTTCTCCATTTATTTTGAAAACTGTGGTGTATTTTTCTAGGTTAAGTAAATCGAGTATTTCTAAGATAAAACTATACTTGAATGCTCATCTCAGATTTTATTAACAATTTTCTTTTTTTTTTTGGAGCAGTAGGGGATAGAAAATTCATTGATACAAGTTAATTTGAAAGTTATAATTCAAGATTTCACGAGAATTTCATCAAAATGCGTGAGATATCATAATATTTTCACAAAGCATATTATATTTCCACTGTTCAGTACTTGAGTAACTAAACACAATTGTTTATTAATTTCATTACTACCTAAAAATTAAATTTTTTTTCACTGTCCTAACCTAACCTAACCTTAACATTATTCAGTTTTATTTTCCTCCAAACTTTTTTGAAAAATTATATCATACAAATTCAAAGTTTGCTAAGATTGAAACTTGCAACAGTATATTGTTCCCCTAACTGCATTAAAAAAAAAGTTGGTATTAAAATCTGAGTTAACCAATAATAAAGTATAGTTTTTCCACAAAATAACTAGATTTTCTCTTTATGTTCAAATTTGATGAGGCTACAATGATAACTGAAATATAATTTATATTTTAATATACTTATATAATTTATCGACAAACTTGAAATAAACTGCTCCACAACAGTTAGGGATATCGTTTTTAAAAGTATGTAATCTTCGAGAAAATCGCTGTAAAATCATTCAAAACTCAATAACAACTTGAATCGATTCAATAAAAATCAGTATGAGACATTTCGTCAATCTGGTCGCCTTTTTTCTGAAGTTTGGTTCTTTGCATATGCTTCATGAATGTTCTTATTTTGAAATGAAGTCAGTTTATCAACGGTTTCGATTTGACACGAGTTTTTTGAAAATGCCAAGACGTAAATTAACAAACGCTGAGGCTATAAGGGCTATCGGAATGCTACAGGGTGGCCTAACTCAGGTTGTTGTAGCGGAAAGGCTTCGAGTCAGCCAAAGTGTGATATCCCGCTTTTGGAATAGGTTCAGGGAGACAGGTTCCGTGTTGGAAAGACCAAGGCTTGGTGGGCGACGAAAAACAACACCTGCTCAGGATCGTTTCATGACCGTTTTGGCGAGAAGAAACCCTACATCTACGTGTAGAATGCTACGGAATACTCTTCAAAATGCAGATGGGGTCCAAGTTTCCATCGAAACCATCAGACGACGTTTGAGAGAGGTAAATCTAGGTTCTAGACGTCCTTTAAAAGGAGTTTCATTAACACGTGACCATAAGCGTCAAAGACTGGAATGGGCAAGGCAACATATCAATTGGAACGATCAATGGCATAGTGTCCTTTTCACTGATGAATCCAGATATGGACGATTTTCAGATTCTCGAAGAATAAGGGTATGGACAATCCCACGCATACCCCGTAATCGTCGCTATGTCCAAGAAGTCCATCCATCCGAAGGAGTAGTGTTATGGTATGGGCCGGGATATGTTTCAACGGGCGCACAGATCTACACATTTGTCCTGGGAATATGACCGCCTTACACTATAAGGAGCATGTCATTGACAGTGTTGTGCCAAATTTTCACGCTGCTATTGGTGAAACTTTTCAACTTTTTCAACGCTAGACCGCACCGTGCAGCCATAGTTGAGAATGCATATCCCATGCATAGAACATGCATGGGATATGCTCCAAAGATGATTAGATAATCATCAACCTACCCCAGAATCCTTAAATGATCTGAGAGAGCTTCTGCCCCGTTTATGAAACAAAATTCCTCAAGAAATGTTCAACAACCTCGTGTGTAGTATGCAAAAAGGTGTCAAGCTGTTATTGATGCCCGTGGGGGCCATACATTGTATTGATAATCTTAAAATGCTTGAATTCTCTGGGAATAAAATTTCGTTATTTTACTCGATTTTTCTTAACCACCCTGTATACGCTGCAGACCTACAGGCTAAAATTAATTTGTAACTTGAAATCATATTAATATGAATTTTCATCACGAAAATCTTATTTTAACTATATTTTTATACAATTTAAGTCAATATCCCTAACTCATGTGGAGCAGTTTATTTCGTGAAATCAAGAAATGTCGAATTGAAGAAAAACCGTCCCCATTTCGACCATGTGTTATATGACATTTTTTGCTTCGAAAAACGTGTATGATCTCCCCTTGGCCCTTTTAAAATTAGACACCCTGTATAGAAATGAATGTTACACGAAAACCTAACCTGATAAATTCTCTACACTGGACATTCACATTCATAACATTAGTGAGGATTTATTCCAAATTTTGCTTGTTTATGGTCAAATGTGTTCGTATATATAGGGTATTCCAAAAAAGTGGATCAAACGTCACACCACGATAGAGTAGACCAAATACTATCGAATGACACCAACATTAGTTCAGCGAAAATGTACCGTTTCCAAAATAATTAGAATTTTATGGAAATGCCTGAAATTTGCTTTTTTTTCAATCACAGGGCCAATTTGTGATTAAGGATAGCGTTTTTCGCCCATATCAACCCTAGATTATTGTATCATCACCCCTAATCGAAATTATTTGAAGTAATTAATCGAAAACCTCAGTAAATGTGAATTAAAAAAAAATTTTACATTATTTTTATGACTCAAAAAATAAATTTATGATTTTTTTGAACTAGAGGGGGTTTATTCTGAGTAATAAAAATTATATACAGGGTGGCCATTTGAAAACGAAACAGACGAGATTATAGACGAAATAAATTTTTTCGATAGAAATGCTCGGACAGGTCGATTTCTGTATCGAGGGGGACAACTTAAGATGTAGGTTACGGACGCATAGCGATTCAACCCTTGCTACTACAACCCTCACCCCCAATTTTTGAATAGGGAAGAAGGGGTGACCTCATTTGGAAGGTATTTTTATACTGATTTCAGCACAGTAATTTTTTTTTTCATTTTATGCATTAGTTCTCGAAGTATTCTTAACTAAGTATACGAAAATGAAGTGGTGTTTTCATGGCACTTGTAGTGTTTTTTTGTGAAAAATCGACATTTTGAGCTTCCTCCAATCCACTGACATAGAAATCTTCAATCAAGATGTCGAACAAACAAAGCGTATTGCGAAGGAGCTCAATCTTGCTGAAACTCAATCTGAATTATCTTCGATATAATTTGCAGTATTTCCAATAACATGCGGTAACACTTGATCGATAGAAATACGTACATATCTCTGATCAGATTACCAGGTAAGAAAATCAAATCATTAATGATGCCACAGATTCCAGTCCCAATTCGTGAAACGATTTCCGACTTAATTATGAAGTGTTTTCTCAGTTGGCTTCAATAATGTTTTCATTTTGTTGATTATTGAATTCATATCTTTTTCAAAAAAATGAGAGAAATGTGCGTATTTGGACTTTTTGGAGATTTCTATCGATCAAGTGTTACCGCATGTTATTGGAAATACTGCAAATTATATCGAAGATAATTTAGATTGAGTTTCATCAAGATTGATGAGCTCCTTCGCAATACGCTTTGTTTGTTCGACATCTTGATTAAAGATTTCTATGTCAGTGGATTGGAGGAAGGAAGCCACAGTCATGGTTGTTTTGAAGCTCAAAATGTCGATTTTTCACAAAAAACACTACAAGTGCCATGAAAACACCACTTCATTTTCAAATACTTAGTTAAGAATATTTCGAGAACTAATGCATAAAATGAAAAAACAATTACTGTGCTGAAATCAGTATAAAAATACCTTTCAAATGAGGTATCACTCACCCCATCTTCCCTATTAAAAAATTGGGGGTGAGGGTTGTAGTAGCAAGGGTTGAAGCGCTATGCGTCCGTAACCTACATCTTAAGTTGTCCCCCTCGAAACAGAAATCGACCTGTCCGAGCATTTCTATCGAAAAAATATATTTCGTCTGTAATCTCGTCTGTTTCGTTTTCAAATGGACACCCTGTATAAAAAATTGTTTTGATTTACATTTACTGAGGTTTTCGATTAACTACTTAGAATAATTTTAATTAGTTATAATAAAACAATAATCTAGGTTTAATATGAGCAAAAATCGCTATACTAAATCACACACTGGCCCTGTGATTGAAAAAAAAGTGAGAGTCAAAATCAGAGTTCACAAATTTTATTCGTTGGCTCGCAATAAGGAACACAACAGGCACTATCATACAGGGTGGGCCAGATCGTAACCAAGAAATTTTAACCACGCATTCTACATCAAAAATAAGCCCTAGTTTGTCATATAAACATATGTCGAGAAATGTTTCCTTTCCGAGATATGGGGTGTTAAAATTATAGAATAAAAAATGTTTTTTATTAATAACTTTCATACTGCTTGAAATATTTTTCTGAAATTTGAGACATAGGTTTTGAGCGTCAAGGAAAACTTTTTGCATAATATCATTTCTTTTCTTTTCTTCCAGTGGCGTCCGTACTGCAACGAGACTGAATATTTTCAGATAAAAAAATGATACACCACTGGCTTTTCCGACAATAAAAATTACTATTTGAATTCTTATTTAATTCGGAGCAAATTCGGTCTCCTGACTTTTTGCTGTACGAGGCACCGTTTCCGGTTAAAAAAATTAAACATATTCTCATGCATGAAGAAATCGTTCACAAAAATAGTCTTATTATTACCTACCATATCAAATTTTGGCGATTTCTTCATGCATGAGAATGTGTTTTATTTTTTTCATGAAGCATATGCAAAGAACCAAACTTCAGAAAAAAGGCGACCAGATTGACGAAATGTCTCATTCTGATTTTTATTGGATCGATTCAAGTTGTCATTGAGTTTTAAATGATTTTACAGCGATTTTCTCGAAGGTTACATACTTTTAAAAACGATATCCCTAACTGTTGTGGAGCAGTTTATTTCAAGTTTGTCGATAAATTATATAAGTATATTAAAATATAAATTATATTTCAGTTATCATTGTAGCCTCATCAAATTTGAACATAAAGAGAAAATCTAGTTATTTTGTAGAAAAACTATACTTTATTATTGGTTACCTCAGATTTTAATGCCAACTTTTTTTTTTAATGCAGTTAGGGAAACAATCTACTGTTATAAGTATTAATCTCAGCAAACTTTGAATTTGTATGATATAATTTTCCAAAAAAGTTTGAACGAAAATAAAACTGAATAATGTTAAGGTTAGGTTAAGTAAGGACAGTGAAAAAAAATTTCTCACATGAAAATTTAATTTTTAGGTAGTAATGGTAGTAAGGTAGTAAGGTAATAAATAAACAATTGTGTTCAGTTACTCAAGTGCTGAACAGTGGAAATATAATATGCTTTGTGAGAATATTATGATATCTCACGCATTTTGATGAAATTCTCGTGAAATCTTGAATTATAATTTTCAAATTAACAGCTTGTATCAATGAATTTTCTATCCCCTACTGCTCCAAACAAAAGAAAATTGTTAATAAAATCTGAGATGAGCATTCAAGTGTAGTTTTATCTTACAATTACTCGATTTAGGGCTTATTTTTGATGTAGAATACGTGGTTAAAATTTCTTGGTTACGATCTGGACCATCCTGTAGAATCAGTCAAGTGAAAAGCGCAATACAATGGAGTCGGGGCAAGGTTTCCAAACTACAGGATTGCAGGTTCGGAAAACAAAGAACTGCGTTGAGAATAGGTTCTCTACTCTTTCAACGGGTTTGCGCGCCAGCCATAAATCGTACTTCCAGCGAATAGAAACCCAAAAGGACACACATTTGTTCGCCACTCTGGTTGCTGCTTCCAACCGGTTTGCACGCCGGCCAGAAAGCGTACTCCCAGACGTAGTAGAACTAGGTAGAATAACGGTTTGAAACCATGGAATATAAAATACCAGGAGGGAGCATGCCGGGCCATATTAGTCCATCTTGTGTGACACTATCGTTGTTAACGGCCTAGACCCTATACAGAATTCAGAACTTCTCAGAATGAATGTCAGAATTTGAAACGCCACCAATTACGGAATCACCACTAATTACAGATTCGAATACTCAAGACAGAATTAATCAGAATGAATCGACCAACGGGGGGGGTAGATCTACTTCTGTACCCACCAATGGGGGGTGGAAACGGTATGTCCCTCATGTGCCGAAAATCGGTTAAATACGAGTCTATGAAGATGACTTGAGTGCTGCTTATCGGTACTAGCGAACAAAAAATGGGTTATCTCCCAATTCAAGGTGTTTTTAACGGCGCTATATCCTTTTTTGGAACTGAAAATGGAATGAAATGGTCCGGAATGTTTACAGGTTCCATGGATGTCGGAATCCTGAATTTTAATTAAAAGTATGCCAATTAAAATCAAAACGATAAATTAATGTGAAATTAGGGTGCATTTTTGTAAAAAGAAAAATTAACTTTTTTTTGACTATTGTTATCAATTTTTGAGCTATGCTTTGAATCATTCTGTAGAGAATTCTTATAGCTTCGAGATCCCATGGATCAAAAACTTTTGAAACAGTTCACTTTCAAAATTATAATCTTCGAATGGATGGAGAAGACGAACTTTTACTGTGAGAAATAAACTTCAAAGATTATAGTGTAGAAAGATAGGAAACGCCCTCATATCTCTAGTACTAAAAACCGACTATATTTTGGCCAGTGAAAACACATTTGACAATGAGATGGCGCTGATAACGTATTGTCAATACGGAAAAACTGTTTAATAACAGTTTTCTGTTTTATAATTGAGGGGCGCGAAATTCGAATTCTATTCCTTGTATTGAATTTCAATATTGACCTTGTTGAGACCAGAAAACAAACATCCTGAGCGACAAAACAAAAGGATGGTTTTTTAATCATTTAAGGCCTCGTGTCGCGGCAAGAGGCAAAGCTCTTACCCCAGCCCATCAAAGAGGCCGATTGGGAAAGAGTTCTCTTCACAGATGAGTCTAGATTCTGCCTCTACCATTGTGATCGACGTTCCCTTGTATACAGACGTCCACATGAAAGATATGCTCAGTGCAATTTCCTGAATACTAGGGGGAGGATCGATTATGGTATGGGGTGGAATATCTTTGACTGCTCGCACAGACCTAGTGGTCGTTGATAATGGAGCTATGAATGCTGATAAGTATATAAGGAACATTCTTGAAGAGCATGTAGTGCCATTTGTCCCATACATTGGTGAAAATTTCATTTTTATGGACAATAATGCCAGACCCCATCGTGCGCGCTTCGTTCAGGAGTACCTTGAAGAGGTTGAAGTCTCTCGAATGGAATGGCCAGCAAGAAGTCCAGATCTCAATCCGATTGAGCAGGTTTGGGACAACCTCAATAGAAGGCTGAGAAGTTCAGAAAATCATCCAGCTACTCTTAATGACTTAGGAATCCAACTCGGAGAAATCTGGCAAGGATTAGATCAGAAAATTTTAAGATCACTCATTTTGAGTATGAACCGTCGTTGCCGAGCTGTAATTAACGCAAGGGGTGGAAATACCAAGTATTAAATCACTTATCACCATTTCAGTATTTTGAAAATTGTTCATTTCTCTTCTTTCACATGAGATTCAGTGAATTCCTGAATTTTTCTTCCATTTAATGTGTCTTGTTTCGTTCAAAACCTTCCCGAGAGAACATAAAAAATAAGTTATAAAGTCAATGTAGAGTTAACTTTCATTAAAATTGAGATTTTAATTTTTTTGCGCAGTGTATTAACAGATAATACGCCTAAGTAGTAAAGGCTGGAATTATTCTCGCCTTTATATTATTATTTATCCATTGATTCTACTATGGCTGGCTAACCAAAAGATGGCACTTGACTCTGTTCAATGACATGATATTCCTATATCCATCTTTTTTTATTCTTAGTTTAGTTTATACATCCAGCATACCCAACATTCTTCTTTATTTTTTCATTTCACTTATTTAAATTGATTGGAAAAACTCTTTCAGTGTAGGGTTTGAAGAGAAATTGGGAGTTATCGACATTTCCGAACAATTCATAGATGAAAAAGGAGTTTATGAAAGAGAAGAATATGTAGCCAAGAACGAAGTGAGTAACTTCGATGCAAATTCATTATCATCTGCCTCTTTTACCGAAGAAATACCTCCAGATTTAGATTCACCAAAGAATAACTCTGAATCAGCCCATCTGGAGCAGAATGGATGTCAGATGTGTAACTTTGTAGAATCGGCTCGTTCGAAAATTAAAGAACACCAGTGCCATCTATGCGATTATTTCACAAGTAGAAAAGGACACCTAAAAGACCATATTAATTATGTTCATTCAAATATCAAGAGTTATAAGTGTCACTTGTGTGACTATGCCGCAAAGAGAAAAGAAGGGCTTAACATGCATGTAAAAACCGTTCATTTCAAAATCAAGGATTACAAGTGTCATTTGTGTGAGTATAGTGCGAGTGTAAAACAAAGTCTTCAGAGGCATGTCGACTCTGTTCATATAAATATAAAAAAACACAAATGTCACTTGTGTGGTTATGCTGCTAATGAGAAAGGTAACCTCACGAAGCATATAGAGTCGGTTCATTTAAATGTCAAAAAATACAAATGTCACTTATGTGAATATGCTGCTAGTACAAAAAATAACTTGGAAGTACATATAAATTCTGTTCATTTAAAAGACAAGAAATACAAGTGTCACCTATGTGAATATGCTTCTAATGCGAAAAAAGATCTTGAAGAACATATAAATTCTGTTCATTTAAATGTGAACAATTACAAATGTCATATATGTGAATATGCTGCAATTCGGAAAAGTCACCTTAGTAGACATATAAAGGTGGTTCATTTGAAAGTTAAGGAACACAAATGTCACCTATGTGAATTTGTCACTGCAGCAAAAACAAGCCTCAAAGTCCATATAGAGTCGATTCATTTGGAAATTAAGAAACATAAATGTCACTTATGTGAATATGTCTCTGCTGTGAAAAGAAACCTTAAAAGACATATAGAGTCGATTCATTTGAATATTAAGAAACACAAGTGTCATCTATGTGAATATGCTGCTAGTTCAAAACAAAACCTTGACCTACATATAAAGAAAATTCATTTATAAGTGAATAATCACAAATGTCACATATGTGAATATGCCACTGCTGTAAAAAGAAGCCTTGAAAGACATATAGAGTCGATTTATTTGAAAATTAAGAAACACAAGTGTCATCTATGTGAATATGCTGCTAGTTCAAAACAAAACCTGGACCTACATATAAAGAGGATTCATTTATAAGTGAAGAATCACAAATGTCACATATGTGAATATGCCACTGCTGTGAAAAGAAGCCTTAAAAGACATATAGAGTCGATTCATTTGAATATTAAGAAACACAAGTGTCATATATGTGAATATGCTGCTAGTTCAAAACAAAACCTTGACCTACATATAAAGAAAATTCATTTATAGGTGAAGAATCACAAATGTCACATATGTGAATATGCCACTGCTTTAAAAAGAAGCCTTTAAGTCCATATAGAGTCGATTCATTTGGAAATTAAGGAACATAGATGTCACTTTTGTGAATATGCCACTGCTGTAAAAAGAAGCCTTGAAAGACATAAAGTCGATTCATTTGAATATTAAGTAACTCAAGTGTCATCTATGTGAATATGCTGCTAGTTCAAAACAAAACCTTGACCTACATATAAAGAAAATTCATTTATAGGTGAAGAATCACAAATGTCACATATGTGAATATGCCACTGCTTTAAAAAGAAGCCTTTAAGTCCATATAGAGTCGATTCATTTGGAAATTAAGGAACATAGATGTCACTTTTGTGAATATGCCACTGCTGTAAAAAGAAGCCTTGAAAGACATAAAGTCGATTCATTTGAATATTAAGTAACTCAAGTGTCATCTATGTGAATATGCTGCTAGTTCAAAACAAAACCTTGACCTACATATAAAGAAAATTCATTTATAGGTGAAGAATCACATATGTGAATATGCCACTGCTTTAAAAAGAAGCCTTTAAGTCCATATAGAGTCGATTCATTTGGAAATTAAGGAACATAAATGTCACTTATGTGAATATGACACTGCTGTAAAAAAAAGCCTTGAAAAACATATAGAGTCGATTTATTTGAAAATTAAGAAACACAAGTGTCCTCTATGTGAATAATAATAATAATAACTGTTTTTTATTGGCCATCGACCGAAGTCCTTCAGCCTAGTGAATTACAAAAATACAAAAAAAAAAAAAAAAAATTCATTCTATTTCAGTTTCTTCACTGCAGCTCAGATAGTCTGTCCATCACACTTCGAGTTGGAAATTTTCTGTGTGGGTTAGTTACCGGGGGGTCCTTGTGGAACATGATTTCAACATCCTCTATTTCTTTCAATCTTTGTGCAAATCTTCTATTCAGTTTCTCTAGTCTCTCCTTGATTGGCTGTATGTTGGCTTTTTCATATAATAGCTCATTTGATGGGTTGTGGAGTTTATTAAGTGGGTGTCTCAGTCGAGTTATAATTCTTAGTGCTGATCTTTCTCCTACTTCTATATTTCTCATTACCGAGTCCGCAACGTTTGTATATAGTGGATGTCCATATTCTAAA
Organism: Coccinella septempunctata; assembly: GCF_907165205.1. Taxonomy (NCBI): domain Eukaryota; kingdom Metazoa; phylum Arthropoda; class Insecta; order Coleoptera; family Coccinellidae; genus Coccinella; species Coccinella septempunctata. The sequence goes on along the minus strand of NC_058190.1, from coordinate 867,447 downwards.
ATTGGTCTACAGATGGTTTTGTAGATTTTGATGGAGTTTTCCAAACTTATTCCTTGGTCGTTATATGTGAGGCATCTGAAATGTTTAGCTCTTGCTATTGTGTTCTTTTTGGCTATGTTGGAATTCAATTTCATATTGGCCTTGTTGTCTACTTGTATGCCCAGGTATTTTATTGATGGAGATGGTGATATGATGTTGTTTTCAATCTGGATTGTTGGTGAATTTGGACGTATCTTATGATTGAATATTATCAGTTTTGATTTGCTTGGATTAGGTTGAAGTCGCCATTTGTGAAACCAGGAAACTAGACTGTTTGTGTAGAGTTGTAGGCCTTTCAGGCATTTTTGTTCTGTTTTTTCGTGTGAAATAACTATTGTGTCGTCAGCATACTGTAGAAGGTATTGTGATTGGCTGGGTGCATTATATATATCGCTGCAGTATATGTTATAGAGGAACGGGGACAGTGGTGAACCCTGTGGTGTGCCCTGCTCTGGGGAGAACCAGGAAGAGGTCGTCTCATTTATCTTCACTGTCAGTTTTCTTCCTTCCAAGAATTCCTTGATTATTTTTATGAGATAGTGAGGAGTGTTGAGTTGGTGTAATTTAAACAGTAGTCCTCTGTGCCAAATGCTGTCAAATGCTTTGTTGATGTCTAGGCAAATCGCAGCTGTTTTCTTTCGATTTAGTTGAGCATTTTGTGTGTTAGATATAAATATGGTAATTGGCAGAGTAGTTGATTTTTTGGTCCGAAATCCAAATTGGTGTTTAGGTATGACATTTTCCAGTTGTTCCTCAAGTCTACTTTTTATGATCTTCTCCAGCAGTTTACCCAGCACAGGGAGCAGTGTTATTGGCCTATAGTTTTGTACCTTTTGATGATCCGTGTTATGTTTCGGTATGGTTATTATAGTGCCTACTTTCCAAATATTAGGGAATAATCCAGTATTTAAGCAGTGTTCATATATTTTGATTATTTCGTTATGTACTTCTTTTTGTAGCATTTTCAGAACGCTCCATGGAATATTGTCAGCTCCTGGAGCACTGTTCTTGCTCTTATGTAAAATGTCATAGTAGACTTCCTCCTCAATTTTAATGTTTTGATTTCTTGTTGATGTTTGTGGATTATTGAAATATTTGTTGTACCAGTCGTTAATATCTTTTTCATGATGTTTGTCAAACTTGAGGTTTTTATCATATTGAAATGAGCTGTTGAAATGCCTGGAGAATATTTCTGCTTTTTCTTTATCTGTGTCATATATTTTGCCTGCCTCATTTAAGGTTGGTATACTATGGTATGTTTTGTATTTGGAAAGCCTGTTTACATGTTGATAGAATGTTCGTCCCTGTGTCTTATTTATTTCATTGCACGCGCTTATCCATGTATGTTGTCTGTATTGCTTGATCATGTTGTGAATGCTCTTGTTAATTTCATTTATGTTTCTTTTGAAATCGGGATTTGGCTGTTGCTGGTATTCTCTGTACATTTTTCTTTTTGTCTTGATGAGCTTTATGATATAGGGGGGGAGTTCATGAAGAGATGGATTATGTCTAGCAACGGGGGTGTGTTTTCTTATGTTGTCTGATAAATAGTTGTTGAATTCTGTGATGTAGTCTTCGTTAATTTCTCTTCCCTCATTTTGTTTTATGAAGTTCATTATTTCTCGATTGACTTCTTTCATATTACATTGCCTAAAGTTATATGTTGTTTTCTTGGGTATATCTTCTGTTATTTCCAACATATCAAAGGTGATTACCATTGCTAGGTGGTTGGATCCCAGGTCTGGAACAAGCTCAACATTCTTGACATTGCTTCTCAGGTTAGAAGTGTATAATATTAGGTCCGGAGTACTGTCTGGATTGTTGCCCATAATAAATGTTGGATTTGTCAGGTGTTTAGTGAATATCCCGTTCTGCAAAAATTTGCTTAGCTGTTTATTTTTACTTCTGTTAACGTTGAAGTCTCCTATGATTATAGCGTATTTGTATAGTGCTGCCTTGGTGAATATTGTTTCTTCAATAGCGGAGTGTGGATGTATGTACACCAAAAATACATGCAGCTTCTCATTTTTGAATGGTATAGTGAAGTGGAGACATTCATTCCAATGTTTCGTCGGCACTGGTGGGTTTTCCTTTCCTATTTTCATGGTTGGGTGGCCTTGCACAATACTTCCTCCTCTTTTGTTTATTGTTTTGTTTCCTATTTTTTTGATGGTTTTCCAATCCCTGTATGTCACTTTATCATCCTCTTCAATTTTTGCCTCCACAAACATAGCACATTTGATGTCATTATTTTCAATGAAGTTATTTATAATTTGTTTTTTCGGAACATAGCTGTTAATGTTGTTGTAAAGAATTTTCACTTCAGAATTGAATTTGAATGCTGTTATGGGTTGGCTCTGTTGGTGACGGATCTTCTGGGTTCTCCATGTCAAACATCAAAATATACACTCTACTCCCTGAAAAAACGGCGACAGTGTCGATTTTATATTGGTTGATGAATCTTCTTTTTAATTTGTTGATTAGTTCTTCCCTATTGGTATTTTTAGGTTTGTTTAGCTTCCTTATATATGTATTAACTATATCATCATGAATAGTAATTGTGCCGTGAATTCTGCTCTGTTTCTTGTTTAGTTCTTCTATGTTTCCTGATCTTTTGTTGAGTGGTTTGATTGAGACGTTAGGTATTCCCTCTAACGGTTTTCTGGGGTGTTTTGGGCACTTAGGGGACCATGATTGGTGATCTTCTGAGCCACATGACTTGCATTTGGGGGGAGGGTTGTTTTGCATTGAGATTCTCTGTGTGGGCCCTGACATTTAGTACACACAAGAGGACTTATGCAGTTCTCGGTTGTGTGATCAAACAATAAACATCTGCTGCACGGCATTGGTGTGGGTTCAGGTGGGTTGCTAGGGTAGACAAGGTAGTGTCTGTTTTTATAAAACATCCCCTCATTTAACAGTTTTTCAAATGTTGCTTCCTCTCCAGTTGTTATTCTTATATGCCCTGTTTGTGTATTTGTTGCTCTTGATGTTATTCTCTTACAGTATCTGTGTTTTAGATTGAGATTGTTTAGGTGTTGGCTTATGTCTTTTTCATCAATAGATTTTTCTACGGCAGTTATAACTACTGAGAAAGTTTTTTGTGGTTCTTTTCTTTCCTTTGTTCTTTCGTATGGTCTTGTTTCGTTATATTTAATTATAATCTTGTCGATTTTCATTTCTTCTAGGGCAGCTTCGAGTTTTTCTTTATTACCATTTGATTTTAGCAGATAGCCCAGTTTGGTTCTCAGAATAATGTCTGTTGATTGCGGAAATTTTTTATTCCATTCTTCAGCCATTCGAATTCTGTCTGTTAGGTTAGAAAAGAAATTCGTATTCAGCATTTCGAATTTCATTCATTCGTGTGGAAAGCGAGTTGAAGTTTTTGTCAATTTTCCGTGAGTGAGTCATTCTTTGTTGATTATTTGTGTTTATATTTTGTCGCATTGGCATATCCTGTTGTGTTATCTGATTTCTTCTGTTGTCCAGATGCGTTCGATAGTCGCACCGTATTATCGATTGTGGAATTTCTTCTTCGCATGAAGGTACTTTTTTGTTGGGTCCAAGTTGCGTGGGAGAGGTTGGATCTCTGATCCTCTTTTTTCTCTGTCGGATTTTTTTCCATTCACCATTTTCTTCTATTTCCATCACAGTGAATTCTCCGTCACTTGAAGAATTCATAATGAATTCAGGAGATCAATATAAGTTTATTTAAAAACAACGGAATCGCAGGTTTATCGACCGAACGCGACAGATGCACATTCGAGAATGCGTCTATGTGAATATGCTGCTAGTTCAAACAAAACCTTAACCTACATATAAAGAAAATTCATTTATAAGTGAAGAATCACAAATGTCACATATGTGAATATGACACTGCTTTAAAAGTCCATATAGAGTCGATTCATTTGGAAATTAAGGAACATAAATGTCACTTTTGTGAATATGCCACTGCTGTAAAAAGAAGCCTTTAAGTCCATATAGAGTGGATTCATTTGGAAATTAAGGAACATAAATGTCACTTTTGTGAATATGCCACTGCTGTAAAAAGAAGCCTTCAAAGACATAATGTCGATTCATTTGAATATTAAGAAACTCAAGTGTCATCTATGTGAATATGCTGCTAGTTCAAAACAAAACCTTGACCTACATATAGAGAAAATTCATTTATAGGTGAAGAATCACAAATGTCACATATGTGAATATGCCACTGCTTTAAAAAGAAGCCTTTAAGTCCATATAGAGTCGATTCATTTGGAAATTAAGGAACATAAATGTCACTTTTGTGAATATGCCACTGCTGTAAAAAGAAGCCTTTAAGTCCATATAGAGTGGATTCATTTGGAAATTAAGGAACATAAATGTCACTTTTGTGAATATGCCACTGCTGTAAAAAGAAGCCTTCAAAGACATAATGTCGATTCATTTGAATATTAAGTAACTCAAGTGTCATCTATGTGAATATGCTGCTAGTTCAAAACAAAACCTTGACCTACATATAAAGAAAATTCATTTATAGGTGAAGAATCACATATGTGAATATGCCACTGCTTTAAAAAGAAGCCTTTAAGTCCATATAGAGTCGATTCATTTGGAAATTAAGGAACATAAATGTCACTTATGTGAATATGACACTGCTGTAAAAAAAAGCCTTGAAAAACATATAGAGTCGATTTATTTGAAAATTAAGAAACACAAGTGTCCTCTATGTGAATATGCTGCTAGTTCAAACAAAACCTTAACCTACATATAAAGAAAATTCATTTATAAGTGAAGAATCACAAATGTCACATATGTGAATATGACACTGCTTTAAAAAGAAGCCTTTAAGTCCATATAGAGTCGATTCATTTGGAAATTAAGGAACATAAATGTCACTTTTGTGAATATGCCACTGCTGTAAAAAGAAGCCTTGAAAGACATAAAGTCGATTCATTTGAATATTAAGTAACTCAAGTGTCATCTATGTGAATATGCTGCTAGTTCAAAACAAAACCTTGACCTACATATAAAGAAAATTCATTTATAGGTGAAGAATCACATATGTGAATATGCCACTGCTTTAAAAAGAAGCCTTTAAGTCCATATAGAGTGGATTCATTTGGAAATTAAGGAACATAAATGTCACTTATGTGAATATGACACTGCTGTAAAAAAAGCCTTGAAAAACATATAGAGTCGATTTATTTGAAAATTAAGAAACACAAGTGTCCTCTATGTGAATATGCTGCTAGTTCAAAACAAAACCTTGACCTACATACAAAGAAAATTCATTTATAAGTGAAGAATCACAAATGTCACATATGTGAATATGACACTGCTTTAAAAAGAAGCCTTTAAGTCCATATAGGGTCGATTCATTTGGAAATTAAGGAACATAAATGTCACTTATGCGAATATGGCACTGCTGTAAAAAGAAGCCTTGTAAGACATAAAGTCGATTCATTTGAATATTAAGAAACTCAAGTGTCATCTATGTGAATATGCTGCTAGTTCAAAACAAAACCTTGACCTACATATAAAGAAAATTCATTTATAGGTGAAGAATCACAAATGTCACATATGTGAATATGCCACTGCTTTAAAAAGAAGCCTTTAAGTCCATATAGAGTGGATTCATTTGGAAGGAACATAAATGTCACTTATGTGAATATGACACTGCTGTAAAAAAAGCCTTGAAAAACATATAGAGTCGATTTATTTGAAAATTAAGAAACACAAGTGTCATCTATCTGAATATGCTGCTAGTTCATAACAAAACCTGGACCTACATATAAAGAAAATTCATTTATAAGTGAAGAATCACAAATCATTAACATGGAAAAAATGAAGCTGTTATTGGAGACTGCAACTGCAACAATTATGGAAAATTTAAATTTGGAATTGTAAGTTGAAGAACCGACTAGGATTACACATCACCCATCTACTTGTTAGGATAATTTTTTCACCAATATAGAAAATGGTACAATTCTAGTATTTCAACCGCATTTATCTGATCATTCAGAACGGTTGATGTCTCTTGAGTTTGAAAATGCATACTTTCACAAAACTTATGAGAAAATAAAATCTTGATAATTTGTGCAAGTTTATTAGTCAATTGTCCTTCTTTAATTGGAATGATTTGTATGACTTGGTGAAGAACGGGTGGATGAGATGTTGGAATTCTTTTCTTGTAATACTACAGTATGTTTTATCACGGAATCAATCAGAATATTCGCAACAATACAAATTAATGAAAAAACAATATGATCAGAAAATAACACAGAAAAAATCACATATTCGGACAACAAAACTAGAACCACTTGGGGTTTGATTAAATCACTAACTGGTAAACGTAATACAAAAAAACAAGCTCTTCCATCTGTAAAGCCACAACTGCTTGTGAACGATTTCAATGACTGTAACTAATATAACACATACTGAAGATTGTGGTGGGTTAAAGTATGTAAATGGATCATTCTTTGTTTTTGTTTCTAGTAAATCATGAAGAGTGGTTTGAAAAGTTCAAAAATAATAATGTAAAAACAAGGCAAGTTGATCAATGTCTTTATCCAGTACACTCTTCAAGTGTTACCCACAATTATGCAATGTATATGCGTATTAAATTATATAATGCTTCACAGAAGCAATTTGGTGCTGTATATAGAGAAATTTCATTTATTGAACGAATTCATTATAAGGTGTGAACCATGTAATGTGGATGAATTTTTTTATTTTTGTAAGAGGGGTAAGGGTTATAATTTTTTAAGGGATGTATTTGCTTGATATTTATTCTTGTACATTTTTATGTCCTATGAAATGAATAAAAGTTATTAATGATCATTATTTTTATTATTACAACAAAACATGTTGAAATTCTTCAAGATTATAGATTGTCTTCTTCAACAAAAGTTCTTTGATACTTTTGCAGAATTTTTCCCCCTTCAAACTCTTCATACTTTCAGGTGATTTGTAACAAAGCTTCAGTGAGATATGATTTACCCCCAGCTTCGCTTTCGTAATTCTAGTGATTGGAATACTCGGAAGTTGTCCATTTCTCGTGTTGTAAATGAAATTCATAGATTCAATTCAATCAAATATTTCCGTTCGAAATTATTCAGATCATTCTCTCTTTCATAATTGTTATTTCCTGTGTAAGTAGGCCAGGCGAGACAATGGATTCGACAATTGCAATACTTTGTTTTAATATCGAACTGCAGCAATATTGTGAGTGAAGAAAAATGTACTGAATATGCAAAATATTCAGTACATTCTCTCTTTCATAATTGTAATATTTCCTGTGTAAGTAGGCCAGCGAGACAAAGAATTCGGCAATTGCAATACTTTGTTTTAATATCTAACATTCCTAAATCGAACTGCAGCAGTATTGTGTGAGAAAAAATATGTACTGAATATGCGAAATGTAATTTGATTTCGATTAGGTGGTCTTCACCAACAACAAACCAAAACCAAACAAAATTTCAAATGTCAAAATATTTTATTACATATTCTTCCCTTAATTGGATACATTTATCACAGCGAACCTGCAACGTCTCTATACCATCAAAAATAAATGTTTCTTCTTGCTCTGCCAACCAGACCTCCATAGCTTTTATTACCTCCTCGGTGGAAGAAAATTTACGACCTTTTAAACTTTTTTCAGTTGGGTAAAGAGATGATAGTCGGATGGTGTTCTAGGAATGCAAACCCTAAATCACGAATTTTTTGCATGGCAGCATGAGATGTGTGTGCAGGAGCGTTGTCCTGCAAAAACAAAACACCTCTGGATAGCTTTCCGTGTCTTTTCTCTTCAATTTTTTCCCGTAGAGTGGTCAGTACTGTCGAATAGTAATCTCCGGATATTGTTCTACCCTTATCCAAAAAATCAATCATGATTACTCCATGGCAATCCCACAAAAATGAAGCAAGAACTTTTCCAGCAGATTTTTGGACTCGAAACTTCTTAAGTCTTGGAGAACCAGAGTGTCGCCATTCCATCGATTGTTGCTTTGTTTCTGGGTCGTAGAAATGTACCCAAGTCTCATCCATAGTATCGATTCGGTTTAAGAGGTCTACATCGTTTTCAAATCAAGCACAGATCGAACGCGATGCTTCTACCCTTGCACGCTTTTTGTCAACATTCATACATTTGGGGATCCATTTTGCAGCAATTTTTCACATGTCCAAATTGACGTTAACTATATGATGAACGCGTTCGTATGAAATATTCAGTGCTTCAGATATTCGTTTTAGCCCAATTCGAAGGTCTGATAAAATCATGTCATGAACTGCATCGATATTTTCGGGTACTGACACAGAAATTGTCCTTCCCGATCGGTCATCATCTTCAATGAAAAATTTACCTCCGAAGCAGACCAATTGTTCACGGTCGCATACGAAGGGCATTGATCACCAAGGGTATTAAGCATATCTTCGTAAATCTGCTTACCTCTTAACCCTTTCAAATACAGGTACTTGATGTTGGCTCGATGCTCCAATTTTTCGATTTTCGCAATTTCGGTGGACATCTTCTTTCTTTTAATTTATTGCGTAACTCTAGTTTACTTTTTTGACCTCAAACTTCACAATGACACTACTAACGAGTTATTGTTCGATGTTATGGTAACGCAATATTTTTTATGCATGGAACTGGTCTGGGCTAACTAGATATCAATACTTCCTCGTATATAGTTTACTACAAAGATTATAGAGTAGAAAGATAGGAAACGCCCTCATATCGCTAGTACTAAAAACCGACTACATTTTGGCCAGTGAAAACACGCGTGACAATGAGATGGCGCTAAAAACGCACTGTCAATACAGGAATACTTTTTGATAACTGTTTTCTGTTTTTTGATTGAGGGGCGCGAAATTCGAATTCTATTTCTCGTATTGCATTCCAATATTGACTTTGTTTCTATCAGAAAACAAACATCCTGAGCGACAAAACAAAAGTATGGTTTTGCTTTGTGATCAGGATGTTAGTTTTCATCTAAACATTGTTTGGAATCAATTGATATCAACGAAAAACGCTGTTGGTTGTGCTATATGTTTATTTGCAATTCATAAAAAATTTACAGAAATTGAAATAGTTGTCAATAAATGAAGCTTAAACTAGGACACTAAAGTATATGGTGATCTGCTATACGTCGAAGGTGTTGTTTCTGTACTATAGGTTGTTCTGAATTAATGAACTTAGTTGAATTTGTAAAATATACAAATATCAGAAATTAATATGAACCAGTATTCAATAAACCATCATAGCATACATATTCCAGTTACTTACATATGTCGGTATTATAAAGAATTTTCAGAACCACACTTAAAAAAAAAAACTTGCAGACATATGCAAGACCTGTATGTCAGTATAGTTTCTTGGTGCTTTTTTTATGATTTCCTATGATATGGTCTCTTCATGACACAATATACAAATTGATTAATGAATGAACAGAACACTCACAGCAGGTTTCATAAAACTTTGACTTTCTAAACAACAATTTGACAGTCACTTGGTTCCCAAATGGAAATCAATAAAACCTCGGCATTTCTGAATATATTGAAAGAGTAGCAATTGAGAATCATTGAATGGACCTATAAAGATCATCATATTCACTTGATAGGCCCTTTATGCAAGGGATGCTTTCTGCATACAACAATTTACGTCGATGAACAGTCCTCAATTGACCTGCAGTAAAATGTTCATTGCACATGGTGTAGTTAGTAGTGTTTGCTGAAGTAATTGTCTTCAAGCCCTGAGAATTTTATCCACTTCGGAGCACTGAAAATAAGAATCAATGAATGACAGATTCACATGTTACGACTTTTAATACTTACGCTTCCATTTTCCTTAGTTGACTGAAAAACTTAATCACGTAAAATACATTTTATTATTTTATCCACCGTCCTTCACCATTCAATAATTTTCGAACAATATTTTGATGTTTTCACCAAGAAATAAGGCAAAAAACTCCAAAAATCGGCAACTAGAACGAGTCAGATAAACAAAAAGCGTTTGAGAGTCAAAACATTCAAAACCTCTTTGATCAAAATTGACGTCTGAAATCTTAAAAAATGTCATATATTTCTGCAAATGGCACTCAAATTAATATTTTAACCAGTCCTAGCGTTTTAATAACACGCGTGACACACAGATGTCGCTCAAATCGCTTTAGTCGCCTCGTTTCCCATCTTTCTACTCTATAATCTTTGGTTTACTAGATTAGGAAATGAGCGTTCATTATCAAGTGATCCGCATTATCAATGTCAATCCTCGAGTCCCTTAGTTTTCACCAATCCAGAACTCTTAGAACTATGTTCTGAATCAGCTCATAAAAGGGAGCAATATTTCTAAAGACTGAACTTTTTGACTCTTTACACGATCATAATACAAGGAAATTGATTATATGGAGAGCCACAACAATGATATCTTGCCTTCTCCACTATATAAAATGGCTAAAATTGCAACATTGATGCTAAGAAAACTTGTCCAAGTTGAAGTGGAAGTCAGAAATCATTTTCTGAATGAATTTTGTGTGAATATTATCGAAATTCATATGTATATCAACTCACTAGGTGGAAAGAGCACTCTCTGGGGGTAACAGATTTGTTTTTTAAGTAAATCCTTTCATTTTGAGATTATATCTTCAGGCTAGTTAATTCACCTTCTATTCTTTGTAACCAATTTGAAATATACAATAACTTTGCTATGCTATAAGGACGAGATACATATGTCCTTAAACATTGACTGAAAGTTCATTTCATCGTGGAAAACACTAAAAACTGACAACTTCACAACAAAGTCGTAATCGAAGATTTGCTCAAAGGATGCAAATTATGAAAACTTCACTAAGCTTTCCCCATGGTCACGAGATAGATGAAGATATTTTCAACAGATTAAGATATATTTTTTATGAAAACTGTTATTGAAACACCAAAATATTCTCCGTTTCTCTATGTAAACAAACAAAAGCGCATTAACTTTTTATCTACAAAAATTGAGACCAGGGGGCTTATCGCTTGTTTGGAATTCCCTATAGAGTATGAGATTTGCTCTTTCGCTTTTAGTCCGAGTGATTCTTGAAGTGAATTTAACCTCTTAACAAGTAGCTAGTGTCAGAACAACCGTTGGAGATAACTTACGTAACCGAGTCTAGAGGTAAGACAGCACTTCGTACTTTTACTTGGGAACCTTCTATCCTACCTAGTTCTACCTTCTTCTGGAAGTACGATTTCCTGGCTGGCGTGCAAACCCGTTGGAAGCAAATACCAGAGTGGTGAACAATGGTACAGCCTTTTCCCTTGTCCTTCTGGATAGGGTTTCTCTTCGCTGGAAGTAAGATTTCTGGCTGGCGTGCAAACCCGTTGGTGACAGAAAACAGTAGAAATCCGTTTTCCAACGCCTTGGTTTGTTTTCCAAACCTGCAATCCTGTAGTTTTTAAACTGAGAGATTTGAGATCGGATGGAACTTCTTCTTTCTGTTCATTCACTCTGTGAATTCACCTTTGCATTGCTATTTGTATTTCATTCCGGGGAAAACATCTTCATTTGTGTAAAGTAGGCTTTTTCTATTCCACCTTTTGTATAGCTATGTTCTTTGTTGCGAGTCAACGAATAAACCTCGTTCTTCAACTCAAAGCCGGGAGAGGGGCTTTGCTATTTTCCCCTTTAAAAATAGCTGTCGCTCGAGATCTACATTAATAAAAGAGGATCTATGGTTTACTTCAAAATGCTTTATTGTTCAAACGATAGCACCAAATTGGACAATTCTTTTTTTGTTGTGTTTATTATTGTTAGGGCAAGGTTTATATAACAAAATATTCCCAAAAAAAATTGTACAGAACAGAAAAAAAGGCATTCCTTTTTCTTACGACCAATCGAGCAATCATAGAGTACTTATAGGTTTTCGACATTTGGACAAAAAGTTAAGTTATATCGAGTAAATCGAAAATTTAAAATGTTGAGTTTGTTATTATTATCTACCCTAGAAATAATTTAAATGGCAAAACTAGGTTTGCCGGGTCAGCTAGTATTTCATATTTCATAAAAAAAATTATGAAAATACTTTTTGTAATATTTATGCTGAGGGGCTATTTTTCAAAAAAATCTTTACCGTTTTCAATTTTTCTATTATGTAGTACTATATTACTGGTCGCCGTTGGGACCAAACGACAAAAATGTACAGGCTGTTTATGAGAAGATCCTCAAGTTGGACAAATCGAATTAATCAAAAGTCGAGATTTTCGAATTACAACCTTTATCTTTTATTGTTCCTATACTGCATTCACATTTATTTTAGCAGTCTGTTGGCCAAGAAATAATTTTCTCAACTTTTTGTAACTATATAGAACGGAGTAAGGTTGGCACTCATGAAATGTCGTTAATGTCATAACGCCGTTGCCACAACTAATATCAATTTTTATTACGAAAATGCCGAAAGTGATTGAAAAAAAAAGAAAGGGTTTCAGGAAGTGCTATTTAGAATTCAGGTCCGCTCATTCAAATAGTTATATTCTAAAATCCACAATACGTCAGACAGTAGCAAACATATTCAATGTAAGAGAATTTATACAGGGTGTCCCGTAAAGACCACGTCAAACGAAAACGGAAAGTAGATCAGAAAGTGCTCTACCTGATGTGAAAAATTCGTTCATATGAAAGTCTCACAGTTTTCGAGATATTTGATGTTTTATGAAAATGTTGAATTTTTTCTCTTAAAATGCTTTCTCTCTTGCGGAAGCTACAATTAAATACTTTTCGAATCAGTTTTTTTTCCGTAAATTTTGTTGAATGATTACTTCAATTCATGCAATGAAAGACAGTGTTTTTCTGTGCTGGATTCTATCTGACTTGGTATAAAAAAAGACACTAGACCTTTTCTGCATATTACGTTGAAAAGTTGCCTATTTTGTGAGGATTCCGAAAAGGTAAAATACAGGTAATAACCTTCTTCACTCAAAAAGATATTTGAATGTTTATCGAAAATGGAGCATTTCTATGAAAAACTGATTGTGTCGCCTTTTCCACAAATTCTTTCATTTTGCAGATTCTGCTGTAACATATTGAATAATTCTCTTGAAAAATGTCATTTAGTCCCTAAATTACTTATAAAATGAAATTATTCATTAATTGCAATGATATAATTTAATAACGCACAGGACCTTCAACATCAACAAATCTATTGTGGAGAAACTTTTTAAAAATGTCAATATTAAAAATTCAGGATTCTTATTAGAGCAAATGCTCAAAATGACCACCCCCTTCGCTAATACATGCCCTGCATCTATTGAGAAATGACCTTTTCAAACCATACAAACTTCTCCCCGCTATTTTGGCTGCTGAAATACGAATGCGGCCCCTAAGTTGTGCTTCATCTTATAGGATTCGAATAAATTTCATTTATTAAAAAACCCCAGTAAAAAAATCCAGAGGATTTAAGTCTGGTGAATCATTGAATCGCATCACATCATATCGATGTTCGAGAGTTCTTTAGGCAAAGAAAGAGAAATAAAAAAACTCAGTCAGTGAATTAGCATCTTAATAACATTTTATTGATTTGTTGATTGATTATTTTCAGCAGGAAGTGCAAAATGAAAGTATTCATGGAAAAGGTGAAAAAATCAGGTTTTCACAGAAATGCTCCATTTTCGATAAACATTCAAATATCTTTTTGCGTGAAGAAGTTTATCACCTGTATTTTACCTTTTCGGAATCCTCATAAAATAGGCAACTTTTCAACGTAATATGCAGAAAAGGTCTAGTGTCTTTTTTTATACCACGTCAAATAGAATTCAGCACAAAAAAACACTTCCTTCAGAACATGAATTTCAATTTTTTTTTTCAGAATCCCTGTATAATATTTTGTGGTATTTTTCATTGCATGAATTGAAGTAATCATTCAACAAAATTTACGGAAATAAACTGATACGAAAAGTATTTAATTGTAGCTTCCGCAAGAGAGAAAGCATTTGAAGTGAACAAATTCAACATTTTCATAAAACAACAAATATCTCGAAAACTGTGATACTTTCATATGAACGATTTTTTCACATCAGGTAGAGCACATTCTGATTTACTTTCCGTTTTCGTTTGCCGTGGTCTTTACGGGACACCCTGTATAATGTTTCATCTGAATCTAAACGACTTATATTTCAGCTGAATATTTCCACAATCAGAGAGATTGTGAATGAAGAGGATGACAAAGAATTTCCATCTATTGGGAGACCCAAAAAAGCGGTGGCATTTGAGAATTTTATGTTTGAGTGAATTAATGCGAAAAGTTTACTATAGGATTCTCGATGAATGCCATCCTAGAATAAGTTCCCGAAAATTGATTTTTCTATTTTTCATTTGACTTGTCCTATACATTGTACCTAAATGTCTTAAGGTACCAATAAATACCTAATTATTATATCAATGCATTAAGATGAACAGCCACAAATACGCGCCAGTTGTCCTGTTAATTGTTTATTCATGTGAAATGTTTGTTCAAAGGTGAAGTTCATCTTGACTTGAAACTTCCTTCAATTCCTTTTACTTATATTGATGCAAGATGATTTTTGTTGAAGGATTTAACATTCTTGTAATTATCTGTTAATTCCTGAGGAGATACCCATTCCCAATCACTGCATCATATGCATTTCATCTTCGGGTTAATATTTTTTAAATCTACAACTGATGTAGCGTATTCAAACTTTAGCCAAAAGAGATGACGAACATTAACTCTCCTCAAGCTAGTGCATATTATGCTATTATACTGATCTCTTGTATTTTCCATGCAAATAACTGAATTTGGTATGCCTTCAATCAATTTGTATAAACTTCAATTATGTTCGTCACATATTTTCCGAAGAGATTCAACATTGTGATAAAATACGTAATAACAGAAACTGTTACGTAAAACGGGCACCATAGCGTTGATTTAAAACCCAAAAATGTTTTGACAAGCTTCATAACCCCACATTTTCGTACTATACAGAATGAAATGTGTCAAATTTCCATGGCCAACCGAGTGCTAAAATAAAAGTGAATGGAGTATAGATGAATAAATAAACTATGGCTGATCAACTAATAGGCTGAACCTCAATGGCTAATTCCTGTATTTATCTTTCTCTTAGTTTAGTTTATACATCCAGCATACCCAACTTTCTTCTTTATTTTTTAATTTCACTCATTTTATTTGATTGGAAAAATCGCTGAATCACTGAATTTCTTTCAGTGTAGAGTTAGAAGAAAAATTGGGAGTTATCGACATTATCGAACAATTCATAGATGAAAAAGAAGTTTATGAAAGAAAAGAATATTTAGTCAAGAATGAAGCAAGTAACAATAGAAGCTCAGTTACAGAGGTCGATGAAAATTTGTTTTCATCTGCTTCTATTACCGAAGAAATATCTCCAGATTCAGATCCACCAAGGAATAACTCTGAATCAGCCCATAAGGAGAGTCAGATGAGCAACGTTGTAGAATCAGCTCCTTCGAAAGTTGTAGAACACAAGTGTCATCTATGCGATTATTTCACAAGTAGAAAAAGGGACCTGAACGCCCATGTTAAAAATGTTCATTCAAATATCAAGAGTTATAAGTGTCACTTGTGTGACTATGCCGCAAAGAGAAAAGAAGGGCTTAACATGCATGTAAAAACCGTTCATTTAAAAATCAAGGATTACAAGTGTCATCTGTGTGAATATAGTGCGAGTCTGAAACAAACTCTTCAGAGGCATATCAACATTGTTCATTTAAATATTAAGGATTACAAGTGTCACTTATGCGAATATGTTGCTGGTTTAAAAAGTAATCTTCAATTACATATAAATTCTGTTCATTTAAATAACAAAAAATATAAATGTCAGTCATGTGAATATGCTGCTAGTGCGAAAAGTTGGCTGGACTTTCATATAAATACGGTTCATTTAAAAGTTATAAAACATCAATGTCACTTATGCGAATTTGTTTCTTCTTCTAAACAGAACGTCACAACACATATAAAGACTGTTCATTTAAAAATTAAAAAACATAAATGTCACTTATGTGAATTTGCTACTAATGGGAAAAATAAACTTGAGATTCATATAGGGGCGGTTCATTTGAACATCAAGAAATACAAATGTCAATTTTGTGAATATGCCGCTGCTGTAGAAAAAAACCTTGAAATACACATAAATTCTGTTCATTTAAAAGTTAAAAAACACAAATGTCACTTATGTGAATTTGCTACTAATGTGAAAGATAACCTCGCGAACCATATAGAGTCGGTTCATTTGAATGTCAAAAAATACAAATGTCAAACATGTGAATATGCTGCCAGTTTAAAACGTTACCTTAGCGCACATATAAAGAGGGTCCATTTAAAAGTCGGAAAAACAAAAAAATAAGCTGTGAATTTGCTGCTAGTGTGGAAAGTTACCCTAAAACTGCAGCTGCCTGTGTAGTATATGTAATTGTTGAATTATGAAACCCGAAATAAACGTTTCTTGTTTGGGTTCAAATGTGTTGTTTGTTTTTGAATCTCCCGTAATTTTTTTATTAGTAATCAGGGTAAGTACAAGGTGGGCAAAATTCGTTGTCTACTGAGGGGACCTCGAGAACTATAAGAGCTAGAAGAAAACCGTAGCCTTCTTTCGTTGTTTTGGAGTTATTAGCAAAAAATTAGATTTTGACGATTTCGAAAAGTTCTTATAATTTTTTCATCTTCGAAGTTACAGATCTGAAACTTGAACATACAACAACAAAAACTCAATTCCTCTTTGATTCTAATCATACAGTAAACAAAGATTATAGAGTTACCTACTCAGCAAAGATTATAGAGTCCATAATCTTTGCTACTCAGATTACTCTGTAATCTGTGTACCTAAGTCATTGAGAGCAAAGATTATAGATATATAACACAGGCCATCACACATTTTGGTGCCTGCGATTTTTTAACTGTTCCTGAGTAATTTTTGGATGCAGAATGTAAAAAAGTTCTCAGATTTACTTTTTGAGATTTTTTTAAAAATTGTGTATATAATTTACGTTATAACTGTTATAATATATAATATTACTATTGACAGTTAAAAAAACAAAGACACATGGATTTAAGTATTTATTGCAAAAACTTGATCTACATAATTACATTAGTCACTAATCATATAAAAATTTTCTTTTATACGATTTTCTAGAATGGAGTTTACTAGGGCAGTGTCGCTGAAGGCTCCAGCAGTAGTCCGCCATCATGTGGCTATCCCATCGTCCTTGATAACGATCTTCCATAGTTTTAATATCCTGATGGAATCTTTCCCCCTGTTCTTCACTACAATCACCTAAGTTTTCTGGAAAACGATCTAGGTGGCTGTGGAGGTAGTGAACTTTTATACTCATGTTACAGTCGAGAATATTAAAATTTGAAAGCATAGTTTCCACTAATTCTACGTAATTCTCTGCTTTATGATTGCCAAGAAAATTTTGTACTACTTGAACAAATGAACTCCAAGCGTTAGATTCAGTCTCGTTCATTGATGTGGTGAATTGTGGATCTTTAACAAGTTGCCTTATTTGAGGACCATCAAATATATCAGCTTTTAGTTTTTCCGTGCTAATGCCAGGAAATTTACGTGACAAATACCCAAAACAATTTCCATCTCGATTTAAAGCCTTCACAAATTGCTTCATTAGGCCTAGCTTAATATGCAAGGGCGGAAGTAAGATTTTTTCTCTTGAAACCAAAGGTTCGTTGATCACGTTTTGTATTCCTTGAATCATGACATCTCTTGAAGGCCAATTTTTGTTAACCCAGTGCTCATTTTTAGCTCTGCTGTCCCAAAGGCACAAAAAACAAGGATATTTTGTATAACCACACTGCTGTCCAAGGAGGAAGTTAATCATTTTTAAATCAACACAAATTGACCACTGATGTTCTTCGTATTTAATTTTTCTCAGAACTAATGCTATTGTTTCATATTCTTCCTTTATGGTAGTAGAATGACCAATAGGAATTGAGCCATATTTGTTACCGTTATGTAAAAGAACACATTTAAACTACGTATTGTCACCCGAATTTTGGCTTCTTCAATGTCGGTTTGTCTACTCTATATGTATTAGGCAGTTCTTTATTCAATTTGTTTGAAATGATATTAGTATCCTTACAATTGATGGCCACGCCGCCTTTCTTAATATTCTTGACTCCATCGATTTCAATTTTCAGTTCACACGGGTCAATCACAATTTTTTTTAGTAGGCATATTATTTTCTCTTTATCCTCAACCAGTTTATCCTTTACTGACAGTAGCTCTCGAAGTAATGCGTAGGTGTCATTATTCTCGCATTTCTCACAATGAAATTTCAGTTTTCTATTTTCTTTTTTAAGATTCAGTACTTTTATCTCACTTGACGCCAAACCAGCACACGATTTGCATACTTCTTTCAAACAACCATCACACCCTATCATTGGACCCCTCACGGGGGGTACACTGTTACAAATCCAACACTCCATGGTAACCTTTACACTTCAATCTTAAGAGATCTTGAGGAGAAAGAAGGAAATGAAAAAACAGGGAAATAAACCCCCTTTACTTTCTGGGGCCGATCAGAAAGACTTTGTATAAACAGACACAGGTAGACCTAGGAGAAGCAAGGTAACCCCACAGAGGATAATTCACACAGGGAAAATTACAGCCACGATTTCCATCGTTGAATTATTTCAAATTCAACACAAAGAATTTACTTGTATGTTCTCCTTTACCTTAAATCCTGCGAAGCATACGCTTATCAGAAATGCAGATGTTTATTGATTAGCGATTTTAGTTCTTAACGCGAATGAAAATGGAAATAATTATTTCATAATTTGTTATAAACCGATAATTAAATCATATTCAATGTCTGTTTGCCTTAATAACTCACGTGAGAACTCTTACACACAACTCAACCCAAAAAACATACAAAAACCGCCCAGTGAAAGCCACCCAAAATCACCAAAATAGCACCCAACACGGTTATCAACCTTTCAGCATGAACTCTAATAAAACTTACATTTCTTTAGTTCAATGGTTTTTTGATGGCAATGATGAGAGGATCTTTTATTGAAATTTAAATGTTTATACAAGTTTCTTATCACGTTCACTGAAAATTTTACCATTTAAATTTTTTTTCATTGAATCAACCAACAACTTCCATAATGCAGAGTGTAATGGAGTCAACAAACGAAGAAAGTAAGTACAAACATGATTGTATTGAGGAATTGATTTTGTCGTATATGATCTTGTTCTTGTTAATACAAAACAGAATAGAGTGTTTACTGATTTTATATTTCATTCTTTGAATCCAGATCCAGACCTACCAAAAATTGACATGGCTGAACGTCAGTTTAGTATTGAAGAAGCTCATATTGCCTATGATGAGTGAGTATTTATATTTACTCTTTTCCATTATGCTGGATTTATCAACTCAACTAAATTAGGTTATTTTCATGTTTAAAAAAGCATCTAAGAGGGAAACAGCTTTAGTACTTCTATTCCATTCATTCCAAATACAATTCATAAGAAATCGATAGATAACAATCCGTCATGGAGATACTATTCGGCAGGTAAATTTGTTACCTATAGCTGATCTTTGTGTTTCATTCCCTCGAAAAAATGTGCTATAAAATCCGTTACAATAAAAATAAAACTCAAATTATGCGAAAAAGATATGTCATTGGTCATTTTCAATAGTGAATACCCAGTCAGATGGCCCCCAAGCACTGACCACTAAACTTATTATATATTTCGGATTCTTTTTGCCTCTTAATATCATTCAACCCCTCCAAGGGGTTGAATGATCGATGATATTGACAGTGTGGAACCACATATGAAATAAAATTATTCGTGTCCTCTAGTTAAAAAATTATTAAAATAAAACTGTAAGAATCATTTTTTCAATTCGCCAATTAATATTGCATGGCACCATCCAGGTTGCCGAGACTGGTTATTTTTTTCTTGATAGTGACAATAATTTTTCTCTCTTGTCGAAAATTAAGGTAATATTCATGTCGTAACGAAGTGAATTTTGAATCTTTATGAATTCAATCAATTATTGAATGTTAATTCTAGTTTTCATTTGATCGAAAACATCAGTTTTCTGAAGCGTAACTCAAGGATGGGTCTTTAAAAATTATTTATTTTCAAAAGTCATTCAATTGGCAAGAATAAACAATAAAGGAAGTGAATTTTAAATGTTTAAATCTCCTGATTTCACATCAGTCGATTTAGTTTTATTGGGCTATATGAAGAGCAAAGTTTATAACGAAGAAGTGAATAACTGAGAGACTATCTACTTAAACTTCAAACTGTATGTGATGAAATTAGGAGTGGGCCTAGGATGATACAGAAAGCAATAAATAATACTTATAAAAGAGATGAGAAATGTATTCAGATGGAAGGCCTTGATTTTGAACAAACAATGAGATCAGCTTAGTTTTTTTTTCATTTCACTCATTTCTTATCCATCACTTCATTGTTTATTCTTGGCTCTTGCTAATTAAATGACTTAAAAATAAATTATTGTTAAAGATTCATCCTTGAGTTATGCTTCAGGAAACTGTTGTATTGAATCAAATGAAAACTGAAATTGGGATTCAATAATGTATAATATTCAATTGATCAAATTCATAAAGATTTAAAATTCACTTCATTGTGAGAAGAGTATAATGTTACATATCGACAGGAGAGAAAAATTATTGTCACTATCAAGAAAAAAAAACAGTCCTCTGCAACCTGGATGGTGCCATGCAATATTATTTGCCGAATTGAATAAATGAATCTTACAGTTTACGGAGATATCGAGGAAATCATTAAATTTTTTGTACAGGGTGATTTCGCGGACTTTTCAGAACTGTCCAAATTAATGTGATACGGTCCTGCAAATCGAATGATATTTGATCGCAGTTTTCTGGAACCATCATGGATGCTATCTTCATTCCAAATTTCGTATAAATTCCGTTCAGAAGATAGAGTGATTTTAATTTGCATTCAAATTTGAGAAACACCCTGTAAATCAGAATGTAGAATTCCTAGATACTACATATGGGGGTTTTTCGTGACCCTCAACGTGTTCTCTATCTCATATTGAAGTGTTTCCCATCTTATCCGGATCACCTTGTATATAGTTTGTTAATTAGGAAATAAATGTTCATTGTCAAGTGATCCGTATTATCAATGTCAATCCTCGAGTCCCTAAGTTTTAACCAACCCAGAAGTATTTTAGATTAAATTGAGATAAAAACCCAACACTGATATATATGGAATTTTATAAACTTCAATGAAATTGCTGTATTTATCTTTTTTGATTCGTTGTTTAGTTTATATATCCAGCATACCCAACATTCTTCTTTCTTTTTTTCATTTCACTTATTTTATTTTATTGGAAAAATCGCTGAATCACTGAATTTCTTTCAGTGTAGAGTTAGAAGAAAAATTGGGAGTTATCGACATTATCGAACAATTCATAGATGAAAAAGGAGTTTATGAAAGAAAAGAATATTTAGCCAAGAACGAAGTAAGTAACTTCGATGCAAATTCATTATCATCTGCCTCTTTTACCGAAGAAATACCTCCAGATTCAGATCCACCAAAGAATAACTCTGAATCAGCCCATCTGGAGCAGTATAAATGTCAGATGGGCAACTTTGCAGAATTGGCTCATTCGAAAGTTGTAGAACACAAGTGTCATCTATGCGATTATTTCACAAGTAGAAAAGTAGACCTAAAAGTCCATGTTAATCGTGTTCATTCAAATATCAGGACTTATAAGTGTCACTTGTGTGACTATGCCGCAAAGAGAAAAGAAAGGCTTAACATGCATGTAAAAACCGTTCATTTAAAAATCAAGGATTACAAGTGTCATCTGTGTGAGTATAGTGCGAGTCTGAAAGAAAGTCTTCAGAAGCATGTCGACTCTGTTCATATAAATATCAAAAAACACAAATGTCACTTGTGTGGTTATGCTGCTTATGTGAAAGGTAACCTCACGAAGCATATAGATTCGGTTCATTTAAATGTCAAAAAATACAAATGTCACTTGTGTGACTATGCCGCGACGAGAAAAGGACATCTCAACATGCATGTAAAAGCCGTTCATTTAGAAATCAAGGATTACAAGTGTCATCTGTGTGAGTATAATGCGAGTGTGAAACAAAGTCTTCAGAGGCATGTTGACTCTGTTCATATAAATATCAAGAAACACAAATGTCACTTGTGTGAATATGCCACTGCTATAAAAGAAAGCCTTAGCAGACATATAAGTTCTGTTCATTTAAAAGTCAAAAAATACAAATGTCAATTATGTGAATATGCTGCAAGTCGGAAAATCTACCTTAGCAGACATATAAAGGGGGTCCATTTGAAAATTAAGGAACATAAATGTCATTTATGTGAATATGCCACTGCTATAAAAAAAAACCTTGAAAGACATATAGAGTCGATTCATTTGAATATTAAAGAACACGAATGTCACCTATGTGAATATGCTGCTAGTGCAAAAAATAACTTGGCAGTACATATAAGTTCTGTTCATTTAAAAGACAAGAAATACAAGTGTCACCTATGTGAATATGCTGCTAGTAGGAAAAGTCACCTTGAAAGACATATAGAATCGATTCATTTGAATATTAAAAAACACGAATGTCACCTATGTGAATATGCTTCCAGTTCAAAACATCACCTTGACCAACATATAGAGAAGATTCATTTATAAGTGAAGAATCACAAATGTCACCTATGCGAATATGCTGCTAGTATACAACATACTCTTGCGAACACGTGAAATCTGTTCATTCGAAAATTGAGGAACTCAAGTGTCATCTATGTGATTAGACTACAAATAAAAAAGACAGCCTGAAACGGCATATTATGACTATTCTCTCGATAATTGAGAATAACAAGATTTTGTGATGAAATACTTATTTTGATCAAAATATGTAAAGTAATGTACACTGTCTAAACAATCTCAGCCATTATTGTTGACATTGGTTGTGACTAATTTTTGTGTGAAATGGAAATTTTGAGATTTAGTTTTGAAGTGAACATTTTATAAATAAATGATGATAAACATTTACTTTCATGAATTTTTTTCAGTAACATTCTATTTTCAAGTACTGCGACGCTTAGAGACCTTTCGATGGATAAAAATAAGGTATATAGGGTATCCCAAATTCAAGTGCTTATTAGACGTTCTAGGAGAACTGGACATATTTGAAATCTGAAAATTAGGATTATGATATTATTCGAAATTCTCCGCTGAGTTAAAATATAACTTCCGGTTATACAAGGAGTGAAAAACAAATTTGTTGAAAATAATTTTTTCCAATTTTTCGTTTATAATATGAATGAGTATTCAATGCTGAATGAATTTCTGTTAAAACTATTGTATTCGTTTAAATAGTTTTCAAAATATCGAAAAAAAAAAGTGAAAAAAAGAGAGATATGCGTGTTCAGTATTATGTTCGTTATTCTTATTCAGATTATCTTGAGCAAAAACCTTTTTCACATTTTCGAAGTCGAAGAATGTGGGAATATCGTACATTTCCCGAATTTTGAAAAACTTGCCACAGGGTGTTCCAAATGTTGTGTCAAGAATTGGGATCAAGATTTGCCCATAACTTTCGTTTTTCAAATTAGAACCCTAATTTTTTATGATCACGTTAGTGTGCGCGAAAAAAAATAATTATAGTGTTCTAACATGTAAATTAAATGTAAAATGAACATGTAAAACTCTTAAAATGAATAATTCCTGAGTTATATAGGATTTTTTAAATTTATGTCGTACGTAGAGTACAATACATAAAATCTGTTTCGTATCAACAATCTATGGTCATAGAAGATAAATTCTTGAGGTGAAGTTTTTTCCAATTTTCTCTCAAAAATGCTCTCGGAAATTTTATCTCTTCTCCTTTTCTTTCCGATGCCAAAACGCTCTTACGCTAGCGCACGCTTCAACATTTCACCATGGTCATATGTTGTTCTCTTATCAAAAATCGAAAATAATAATATGTATTCCTATCATCTGTCACCAGGAAAACTCAGCCAACTTCAACTAGTTTAAATCAAAATTTCGCCATCAAGTGATGGCCAGCGCGCCTATTGGCGAAAACATGAACTACCATAGTGGTACATATTTTAGGGGACAAAAATCTATGGTCTCAAGGCAGCGATCGTTCTCCTCTCTACCATAGATCTCTACTCTCTTGATTAGGAGCATAGACAAACTCTATGGTTCAGAGACAAGCGTTGATAGAGGTCAAAGGAAGACCATTGAACTCTATGACTCATAGAGTTCAATGAGGAAGACAGAAGAATGAAGAACCTTTCTCTATGGTTATAACAACCTAACCTTTACTTTGATGTTGATTGTTGGCTAGTCTGCAAATTTATCCATATTTGATATTTGTAAGATAAAAAGTTAACAGAGGAGTTGATTGTTTTTCGGTAATGACAGGGGTAATTTTTCATTTTCGTTAAGAAACTGAGAAAAACCAATAATGGTGACGTACTGTAACGTGCGTGGGTGTAAGGGTAATTTGCTTTCAGAAAGGAAAAAGAGACTTCAAAATAATATGCGTCAGTTATCAGCATTCAGAGTACCAAAGGTAATATCTTAATACATTACCATGAATATTTGCACATTTCAACGTTCGATGCATAATATTGATTGATGCTGATTGTTGGCCATTTTTCAAATATAACAGAGGAGTAGATTTATTCCCGGTAGTGACAGGCGATAGGAATACTTCATAGATTTTTCATTGTTGTTGAGAAAAACATTTAATAATGGGGAAATACTGTATCGTGCCTGGGTGTAGAACTGGTTTGCTTTCGGAACGGAAAAAAAGACATCAGAATAATTTGCGCCAGTTATCTGCATTCAGTGTACCAAAGGTAATATCTTATAACATTACTATAAATATTTGAAGGTAAGGCTTTTTTTTTCAGCAAAAGTCAAAATGAAGCGTTTCACCAAAAATCACCTGTACAAAACTTTCAAAATGACAATGTAGTAATGAAAATGGAAACATATCATTCCCGATTTGTTCTCATTATTTTTTAGTAACACGATTTCATGAAATGGCTCATTTCGATACCAACTGACAGAAGAAACTGAGGACACAAGTGTGAAAAAAAGAATATTAACTTCAGAATCTCACCGATAAAATTCGTCTGAAGTATTCACGAATTTTTCCACAATGGGCATCACAATCTTCTTGTTCGAACATTGCAACAATCGTCGTAAAAATGGGATGAAATGGGGAAACATCATAGCACTTTTTCAAAGTAATTAACATATGCATTTACAAGAAACTGCCTCGATTTTCTACATTTTTTTTACTCTAAATTGCATGATACAACAATTATGATTCTCTCGTAACTGACCTGATTCATCTAATCCGATTAACTTGGACTGAACCATTAATTGTCCAGCCATATGATTATGTTTTGTTTCGTTTTTGTGATACCGGAGTCACCTTCCACAGTCCCGTATTTGAAATTCAATGAAATTCTGTCGAACTTCTAGGGGTTGTATCTCAGCCACCTTGGATATTTTATATGGAATATTTTTGGTTAAACGACTTATTTCGATGAGCTCTACCTTCTGTCAAAAAAAGCCTCACCTTTGAAAACACCCTGTATATTGCAAAAACATGACAATTATTTTAGAGACTACATATTCATATAATTTCAGAATGCGACCGTGAGAGCAAAGTGGGAACAATCGTTAGGTCAGAAATTGACTCCAGGGCAATTTGTGTGTGAAAAACACTTTCGCGATGCAGATATAAAAAAAACCGATCGATTTATTATAGACGGAGTGGAGACCTTCCTCTCTCGTAAAGTGTGGACGCTTTTGAACGAAAATGTAGTGCCAATAAATCGGCATGGTTCAAAAATTGACATTTCTGAAGAGGTAAAGGAACAACACTTTTTTCTTTTTAGCGCGCTTTTACTCATTGATGAAGATTTCTTAAATTTTCATTTAGCAATATTAGAAAAATACAGATTGAAGCTATTGAACTTAAATTCAGAATTTACACTGCGCAAAAAAATCAACGCACATTATGGAAATCTCAAATTTATTCTACAACTGAAGGTGTTCTCAATGATAATTATTTTTATCAGAATTATGCATGCATATGTTATCCACTTTCAACGGTTTTCTTCAATACAGATGTTTTTTCCCAGCAGGAATAAAAAAAGTTGATATCATCAGATTTTGATTGTATTGGCTCCATTCTAAAATCAGTTGTTCTCGATCAATTCTAGTGATCAATAGTTTTTCTTTCGTTTGATTTTCTACACTCGATCGCTATGAAACGCGAAACACGAAATTTGACCCAAGAGGAATGTGCCCAAGCGGTAGTTTTGCGAGAAGAAGGGTGGACATACACAAGAATTGCAGAAAGGTTTGGAGTTTCCCATACAAGTGTGTCCAGAATGTTGCAGCGATTCAGGGAGACAGGTATGAATGTCCGAAGACCAGGACGGGTAACAACTGCCATTCAAGAACGTTACTTGAGAGTTTCTACGTTGAGACAACGGTTTGCAACCGCTCGCCTCCTTCAAATTCAGCCTGAGCAAACTCATGAGGTGCAAATTAGCACTCAGACAATAAGAAATCGCCTCAGAGAATATGATTTAAGGCCTCGTGTCGCGGCAAGAGGCCCAGCTCTTACCCCAGCCCGTCGAAGGGCGCGTTTGGATTTTGCGAGAGAGCATATCCATTGGGAAGAGGCCGATTGGGAAAGAGTTCTCTTCACAGATGAGTCTAGATTCTGCCTCTACCATTGTGATCGACGTTCCCTTGTATACAGACGTCCACATGAAAGATATGCTCAGTGCAATTTCCTGAATACTACTGGTTTCGGGGGAGGATCGATTATAGTATGGGGTGGTATATCTTTGACTGACGCACAGACCTAGTGGTCGTTGATAATGGAGCTATGAATGCTGATAAGTGTATAAGGAACATTCTTGAAGAGCATGTAGTGCCATTTGCCCCATACATTGGTGAAAATTTCATTTTTATGGACGATAATGCCAGACCCCATCGTGCGCGCATCGTTCAGGAGTACCTTGAAGAGGTTGAAGTCTCTCGAATGGAATGGCCAGCAAGAAGTCCAGATCTCAATCCGATTGAGCAGGTTTGGGACAACCTCACCAGAAGGCTGAGAAGTTCAGAAAATCATCCAGCTACTCTTAATGACTTAGGAATTCAACTCGGGGAAATCTGGTAAGGATTAGATCAGAACATTTTAAGATCACTCATTTTGAGTATGAACCGTCGTTGCCGGGCTGTAATTAACGCAAGGGGTGGAAATACCAAGTATTGAATCACTTATCAGCATTTCAGTATTTTGAAAATTGTTCATTTCTCTTCTTTCACATAAGATTCGGTGAAATCCTGAATTTTTTTTCCATTCAATGTGTCTTGTTTCGTTCAAAACCTTCCCGAGAGCACATAAAAAATAAGTTATAAAGTCAATGTAGAGTTAACTTTCATTAAAATTGAGATTTTCAGAATGTGCGTTAATTTTTTTGCGCAGTGTAGTGAGTACAAATAATAATAAACAGAATTCCTCTAAAACAAATGTATCTCAGGAACTGTTAGCCTAACAACGTTCAAATTTACCATGAACCTTCGGAACTTTGTTTCGAAGCGAATTACTGGCTTTCAACTTGATCAGATCTGTATTTTTCAGACATACACATAAGGAAAAAATTCTGTGAGTCAACCGGATGACCAATTTGAATAAGAGCGCAAAAACTTCTGACATTGAAGTTTATGATATATCTTTTCTTTTTTTTTTTTTTATTATTACAGAAAGATCCATTAGGATCAGATGAAATTGAGCAATCTCATAATCCAGATACCTCGTCACAAAACGTGGAAGAGGTGAAAATAGAAGAGGACCTTCATTTCACAGAAATTTATCATATGGAATACTTATCAGAGCACGCAGCAGAGAATAATGTAAGAAAACCACAAATGATTCTCTCATTATACGGGGTGAGTCGTTGGAAGTGCTCAAATCACCCATATACAGGCTGATTCACTAATTTTCCATTTTTCAATGAATTTTAACTTATGAACCATCCTATACATTTTCGTGCTGTTTGATTCGTATGTTGTTTGTCAGGTGTGCTTTCGATTAACATAATGAAAAAAGTGTCATTCCAGATCTGGCTCTTAATTTAATATATATTATATTATAGCCTATTATGTGTTATAGGACTGCTATGAAAATATGAGAAATGATTTATTGACCTACAGTTCGATATCCATATCACTTTAATTCTTTTCAGTAATTCACCATTTCACTGAAAAATCACTATGATACACAAATAACTTATCAAACGTTCAATATCTGCACTTCACTTTCAGTAATCCACTATTCAACTGACAACTGACAAAACGTCTAAATGATAATAAATACATATCGAAACGACAGCAGTATCAATAGCATTTCTCACAATCCTCCATATTTGTTTACGTTTTACAGCGCCCTCGACGGTAGTTAAAACGCTTATGGTGTCATGCTATGTTCATGATCTCAAAATGATACATGGCAAATAAAGAACAATATTACAAATATGTTATGTGGATATCAGGGAGCAGGAACATGAAATTTACAAAATGTGGATATAATTTCGATACAGCACAGGTACATTTCAAATATCGCATCAGACACGTAATGGTTACAGAAAAATAACACATAACAAAGTTCCCCATTCGATCTCCCAAGAAAACATAACAGATATGTTACTGGTCACTTGGGTATATTTGTATCCAACACACAAAACGCCCAAAGAACCCGGAAACAGACAGCTGCTGTTAGTTTGGACATCAACAAGGCATTCGACAGCGTGTGGCCTACTTTTTAAGTTACACAAACTCAACACTCCGAACTATTTAATAAAAATGGTGAAAAGTTTTCTGGAAGAAAGGAAACTCTGTGTAAAAATCAATGAGACAACATCCACCTCATTCTCACCAGAACAGGGTACACCACAGGGTTCACCCCTTTCCCCTTTGCTCTTTAATATTTTCTGCTATGACATACCTGAGAACAATAGCAAAGATCAGTATCTCCTGCAATATGCCGATGACACCATTATAATCTCGCATGGAAAAACCGTAGCTAAGTGCATAAAGGCATTACAACTTTACATGGACAGATTGATAACCTGGTTTTACAAATGGAGGCTACATCCCAACCCTGAAAAATCTAAATTCATAATCTTCAACCACAAGATCAGACCAAGTTCTCCTCTAGTTCAGATAGACAGTACAAATATAACTCCGTCTCCGTCAATAAAGTACCTTGGCATACAAATCGACTGTAAACTAAATATGAAGCTTCAATCAAACCTCTCCAAGAAAAAAACAATTGCGAGAGCGAAACATTTCAAATGTCTCACCTACAAGAACGAAGGAATAAGCATTGAAAATGCCACAAAAATATACAAAACAGTTTGCAGACCAATTCTGGAGTACGGTCATACATTATATGCAAATGCCACAAATTCGGTATTAAAAAATCTAGAGGTAGGGGAGAGAACATCTCTGAGAACAATAACACGAATGA
Organism: Coccinella septempunctata; assembly: GCF_907165205.1. Classification (NCBI taxonomy): domain Eukaryota; kingdom Metazoa; phylum Arthropoda; class Insecta; order Coleoptera; family Coccinellidae; genus Coccinella; species Coccinella septempunctata. The sequence goes on along the minus strand of NC_058190.1, from coordinate 837,844 downwards.
GACACCCCCTCAATAAATTACACAATCCATCCAATGAACTACTCTACAGAAAGACCAAAATACAGCCAATAATAGAAAGACTGAAAATTTTAAATGGCAGATTTTTCAATCGGGTCAAAGAACTGGAGGATATATATGGCATGTTCCACAGAGATACAGCGAGCAACCCACTCAGAAAATTTCCAGACCAAACAATCATGGACATTCTCACGTCCATGGCTATGTAGATCAATAAAAAATTAACCCAATTCAATATATAATAGACTAACCTTTTTTTTTGCTACATTGATGTATCTAAATGTACAAGGCTGAAGGACTTTGGTCGATGGCCTTTGACTGTGGTCAATAAATGACAGTTATTATTATTATTCGGAAACATTTATTACAGCGAACCTGCAACGTCTCTAGACCTTTCAAAAAAAATGTTTCTTCTTGCTCTGGAAACCAGAACTCCACAGCTTTTATTACCTCCTCGTTGGAAGAAAATTTACTACCTTTTAAACTTTTTTTCAGTTGAGGAAAGAGATGATAGTCGGATGGAGCCAAATATGGTGAATGAGGGGGGTGTTCTAGTAATTCAAACCTTAAATCGCGAATTTTTTGCATGGCAACATGAGATTTATGTGCAGGGGCGTTGTCCTGCAGAAACAAAACACCTTTGGATAGCTTTCCGCGTCTTTTCTCTTCAATGTTTTCCCGTAGAGTGGTCAGTAATGTTGAATAGTAATCTCCGGTTATTGTTCTACTCTTATCCAAAAAATCAATCATGATTACTCCATGGTAATCCCAAAAAACTGAAGCAAGAACATTTCTAGCAGATTTTTGGACACGAAACTTCTTAGGTCTTGGAGAACCAGAGTGTCGCCATTCCATCGATTGTTGCTTTGTTTCTGGATCGAAGAAAGGTACCCAAGTCTCATCCATAATAACAATTCGGTTTGAGAAGTCTACATCGTTTTCAAATCGAGCACAGATGCAACGCGATGTTTCTACCCTTGCACGCTTTTGGTCAACATTCAAACATTTGGGGATCCATTTTGCAGCAACTTTTCTCATGTCCAAATTACGTGAACTATATGATGAAAGCGTTCGTATGAAATATTCAGTGCTTCAGATATCCTTTGTAGCCCAATTCGACGGTCTGATAAAATCATGTCATGAACTGCATCGATATTTTCGGGACTGACACAGAAACCTTTTGCGTGAAATAAAGTTATGATTTCTTCAGACTGAACATGATTCTCATTCTACTTTTTTTTTTTTTCAATGTGCGATTTACACCATGCTAGATTGCATGGTGTGTGGGACTAAGTTATTGTTCAATATATAATAGTTTGTCCCAATAACGGACATGTCCTCCCAAATTTCAATGAAATTGGGATAAATAAAAAATGTATCGATTGAATTACTCTGAAAAATACTATTTGGGGAAGGTAATTTTTTTTCTTCAATCCTCTGCCATCTCATTAACGAAACGTCTAGATTTGATTCTAGTTAAAATTCGAAAAACTTGTATGCGGAAAAATCAAGTACATGCAGTTTTACTCATTTTTTCCGTTCCTTTCAAATTTGCAAATAAAATTTTAAAATAATGACATACAGGGTGTTGTTTCCACTCAAGAACTACTAATTAATTTTTTACTGGACTGAAAAAATACTGGACCTGAAAAATACTTTTTATTTTATTATCCACTCAATCCAGGACGAAGAATGTATAAACCAAATATTATAAAAATAGTTAGGGTGGTTCATAATTTCACGATTAATTGAAAAAATGGGGAAAATCACTGAATCACCCTGTAGCCTTGTAATAAATATAGACCCATAAAATTCAGGATATTCAGAGTCATCTTGGTGTCCTCTATCTACCCTTTACTGTATGTGCATTTCCCAATGAATCACCCTGTATTATTAAACGTACTCGATTCACTTTTATTTCAGCTCTCGTTTGGCCATGGAAATTTGACACATTCCACACTGTATAGTATGAAAATATGAGGTTATAAGTTATGACGCTTGTCAAAACATCTTTCAATTTTAAATCAGCGTTATGTTGTTGTTACGTATTTCTCGCAATTTGAATTCACGTCAGAAAGTAAACGAATCCGAAAATGTGTGATGAACATAATGAACAGAAAAAAAAAATATGGGTTGCCATTTAAAAAATGAAGATTTTGAAGAATTTCTGTTTTGATAATGGACCTACGTTTTCGTGGACCCTGTATATAATATGGTTAATTACAAAGGCATTCATTGCCTAAACACAGTCCAAATTTGAATCAATTAATAGAATAGGGACGGAGCTATAGTACTTTATGTAAGTACCTCGAACTGTCAAAATATTAATAAATCTCGAAAACCGTTGAGAATTCAAACATAGTTATGTTATAAAACTTTTATTCAAATTCAACAAGGAATTCAAAAATGTAAAAATATATAGGATATTCCATTTAAAATGACGAAGTTGATAGCTGTGCAGAAAAAACGAAACACTTTGTATAGCTCTAAATAATTTCAGGAGATCCTCTACTTTAAAAGAGGAAAGTTTTGTTTGAAAATCTTTCTTATAAAGTTAATAGAATTAGAGTAATCGGCCACTGCCCTATGGCACGGACACCCTGTATAAACTCAGAGTGACATTATCCAACTAAAAACAGTTGTCTAGTCTAGAGTAGTTCAAATGAAAAGTCACTTGAAGTCGGACTCAGACATCGAGAAAGTTTGCTACAATCAAAATTAACACAACGTTTACAGTAGCAGAGCAATCAAAGAATATTGACTGCGAGTGCCTCTTTATTCCATCAGAAAAACAGAAGGTTAGAATAATGAATTTTAATGAGAAGGATGAGTTGTAATAATGATGCAGACCAAGAGGTGAAAACAAGTCTGCTCATTGAAGAGATCAATACATTAAATATGTGTAGAGCAATAATATTATAATACATGTAAACAATGTTTGTCTGAAAGACAGAACAAAAATTCATCAATGGATATAAAATTTACAGAGACGGACGGCTTACAAGTAAGCACGATCGTCCATCAGAAAAATGGTAGATACAAATTATGAGAGGTACAAAATGAGAGTACTAATGAAGGAAACCACTAATCGTTGGTTTCGAGAAGTGCAGCAGGCTTGAGGTGTAATCTGTATATCGAGCAAGATTAAAGAATATGAGAATACAAAGTACGAGGATGTATTGATATCTAGTTAGCCTAGACCAGTTCCATGCGTAAAAAAAAATATTGCGTTACCATAGCAACGAACAATAACTCACTAGAAGTGTCAGTGTGAAGTGTGAGGTCGAAAAAGTAAACCAGAGTTACGCAATAAATTAAAAGAAAGAAGATGTCCACCGAAATTGTGAAAATCGAGAAATTGGAGTATCGGGCCATCATCAAGTACCAGTATTTAAAAGGGTTAGAGGTAAGCAGATTTACGAAGATTGCTTAATACCCTTGGTGATCAATGTCCTTCGTATGCGACCGTAAAAAATTGGACTGCAAGCTTCAAAAGAGATAAATTTCCCATGTACGATGTAAACTTCTTAAGCCCAATTGTTACTATGGATGAGGCTTGGGTACATGTCTACGATCCAGAAACAAAGCAACAATCGATGGAATGGCGACACTCTGGTTCTCCAAGACCCAAGAAGTTTCGTGTCCAAAAATCTGCTAGAAATGTTCTTGCTTCAGTTTTTTGGTATTGTCATGGAGTAATCATGATTGATTTTTTGGATGAGGGTAGAACAATAACCGGAGATTACTATTTGACATTACTGACCACTCTACGGGAAAAAATTGAAGAGAAAAGACGCTGAAAGCTATCCAAATGTGTTTTGTTTTTGCAGGAGAACGCCCCTGCACATAAATCTGATGTTGCCATGCAAAAAATTCGTGATTTTGCGTTTGAACTACTAGAACACCCCCTTATTCACCAGATTTGGCTCCATCCGACTATCATCTCTTTCCTCAACAGAAAAAAGTTTAGAAGGTCGTAAATTTTCCTCCAACGAGGAGGTAATAAAAGCTGTAGAGGTCTGGTTTGCAGTGCAAGAAGAAAAATTTTTTTTGAAAGGTCTAGAGACGTTGCAGGTTCGCTGTAATAAATGCATCCAATTAAGAGGAGAATATGTTGAGTAATAAAAGATTTGGACATTGAAATTTTGTTTGGTTCTATGGTAGGCTAAGAATTTTTCAATATATCCCCGTATTAACGACATTTCTAGTTACAAAAACTTATTTTTTTTATTATAATATGTATTACAAGCAATCGGAATAATCCTTTACAAAAACTTGAAAAAATTATTTCACAGCCAACCAAGTGCTTTTATAAAAGTGAATGGAGTATACTTGAGAAGCTTTTAATATAATTCCTGCCCAATTTTCAATATTATGTCATCATTTAGGTCTTGCCTCCACCACCATCATTAACTGAACGTTCAGCTCTAACACTAGAAGAGATCCGCTCTCATTTTAGTTCGACGCTGATGCAAGGATGGTGTTATTTTGCAAAGGATGAAGAACTGATATTCAGTCGCATCAACATCCAGACAAGGAAGGAAGATAGGCATTTCAGTGTTGATAAAAATCTCTCAGTGAAAGTAAATCGATTTTCTATTCCTTTCTTTTATGAAGTATCCACATGAAATATTTTCATCCAATTCATAGGAATTTTTAACGGAATACATTTTTTCAAACAGGTTTCTGTGAATGGAGGACCAGAATATTCGACAAATGATACCATATCATGCCTAGAAGATATCAAAATTTATATGAAAAAGTTGCAAAAAACAATGTTATGTGAAGGAACCGGCCATCATATTGAGTAAGATAGTTCCTTATTCGCTTTGCAATTGAAATTAAAATCCAATAAAAAAATTCCAATTTTCTCGTTTTTCCTACAGGAAATTTTCTCCAAAGTGTACTGGGCGGATATCTAATGATGATTACAAACGTTGGCGGAAAATCCTACGATGTCCATGTTGTCGAAGTCTGCGTAAGAAGCTCCAGCGGAGAAAGTATAGTACATTTAAAGTAAAAATAACTCCAGAATTTATAACACGAAGTAAAAAAGATGTAGTTGAGAAGGATTAATTTTTATATAACAATATATATTTATGTACATATGAATTGAATTGCGTTGCTGATTAGTTGTAATGATTCTTTTTTGTGGAATGACAGCAATTATTTGAATAGTGAACTGTTTTTTCTTACTGGAATTTTTATTTATCTCTTCATCGGGAGAACTACAATACCATAGCAAAAAAGTATGAATAATATAAATGAGTATTATTAATAACTTGTAACGTGGTTTCCTCGGAGAAAACTTATCTCGAGCGCCTGCTATTCTTTTCACTAGGAAGAATAGCAAACCTACCGGAGTAGCTGCTAGTCGGAGATAGAGGTCACTGTTATCTAGGGTGGTAGCGATAACGAAGTAGTCAAAATCAAATTATGTACCAGTTTATTCACACCTTCGGAAACTGATTATATAAACAACGGAAATATGTGTAGGTATGAAATATGAGTGAATCGATCAGCAAACATACATTCTGGAAATTCTATCCGATCACGAGCACTTTATAAAGTTTATACCGGGTACAGTGAAAAATCAAAGGTTGTTCAATAAAATGCGCCAACCAGAACTGACGAAATGGATACTAAGGATGACCTCGCGAAGTGAATTGACTTGCTATACGGTATCGGGATGTAATTAATTGTATTTCTCCAGAAATGAAAGAAACGCAACCAGGGCGGATCTACTCGAGACTTTTACTCGTTACCCCAAGGGCTAACGCTCCATGACTGATAGCGAAGAAAAGGTCTATTTTTAGCGCAACTACGGGATTTCACTGACGACGAGCGGTATCTCTTATTCTCTACCCCAAGGGCTTACGCACCATGACTGATAGAAAAGAAGAGATTTCGGATTCAACACTTATGACGCGGAACGCGGACAGGGGGGTTGACGGGACTTCTTTTTCACTACCCCAAGGGCTTACGCACCATGACTGATAGCGAAGGGAAAAGTCAGACTCGCGAAACAGGGTTAAGTACGGCAAAAGATAACAGAAAGCGATACAGTACAGCAGTGTCAAAGAAGTAACCGGTGTGGGTCTAATTAAGAAACTGAACGGTAAAGACTCGGACCTACCTCCTTTATTTCAGGCACTCGCGGAAAACAAACGAAAACTAAAAATTAATTCCTAATAGCACTAATACTCGCAACTCAAACTTATTTCTAAATTTGTTGAACGTTTTGTCGTGCACACAATTAAAGTCGAATCGCAGAGAAAAGAGTACGGAGCGTAAAAGTGACTAAATAGTAAAAGAGTCAAAGTAAAAGAGAGACCGTCGCGGGGGAAAATCTGCTTTTATAGGCAAATCCCCCACACGTTAAAAATCTGAAAATTCCAGAATGCGAAAAGAGTGAAAAACGTCGTCAGCTCCAGTTTATTGCATATCAACATCAGAAAAACGTCGAAATCTTCAACGGCATGCAAGAAAAACAACGTTGACCACAGATAAACGGTTTTTTACATTTACTCTGCCTATCGGAATGAATGTACTGAATATTTGAGAATTAAATATTTTCAAAGGCGGAAATGTAAAATGAAAGGAATGCACTAAAATGAACTCCAATTTTTCTCAGAAAACTGGAGATCATTACAAACTTCAAAATTGACATAATGTAGTGGACTGCTTTTTTTTCAATATTGACATAACGACTGCCCTCTAGTGGACTTTATCAAAGACCACCAGTAAGAAATGAAATGTTAGAGAAGGTTTTCTGTACTAGCTGTTGAATTGAAAGGGGAGCTGGCGCAAGCGTTAAGAACCCTGGAAGACGCTCTTTTTCAAGTAGGTACTTGAGATCGAAAGGGCAAGAGATTCCTAATGAAGAAGGGATTCATTAAGCATCCTTTCTTGAAACGAGTTAAACCGGTTTTTCCTGTTAGTTAGTAGTTTTTTCTGGAGTGAATTTTTGAGTAAGACAAAGCTTGTTTTTTTCTTTATTTTGTTCAGTGAATCCCATACGTAAAATCATCAGAAAAAACTACGATGACACACCTAAAATAAGATGAAGGTTGTTCATATCAAATTGACACTTGAATCCCCACCCCTTATCGATAAACGTAGCTATCGCAGCGACTCCTACCCTACGTTCCCCGTTTTTGGAAACACATTTTTAGTACGGAGAGAGAGTTAGGTATTGTTAGGTGTTCTGTGATTAACTCTATAATCAAAGAGCTATAATATTTTCCTGTCACTTCTTACCCAGAGTCTATGTCAAACGTAGATAGAGATATCTACCACAGATTACTCTGTAATCTGTGGATATCTACGATGTCAAAGCCTCTATCTCATTGAACTCTATGGGAGTTCAATGCTCTATCTACAGTCAAAGCACATCTTTGGTTTTAGGTTATAATCACAGATTACAGAGTAGGGTTATAATTTTTGTTGTGCTTTTGAGTAAAGTTGAAGCAAAGGTGGAAGCAAAGATCAAATATTATCTTTATAATCTTTGGCAAAGATATTAATAGGTGAAGAAGAGACAACTCTGCTTGTCTCTGAGTTGAAATAATCTTTGGTATCAACAAAGAGGTATTGAGGTATCAATATGGAGGAAGACGAAGAAGTACATATTGCCCAAACACCTAATAACAGATTATATGTCTATGATATTGCCCACAAGTGAGTAGTTAGTTGTCAGTATTAATATTTGTGTTGTTTTTCAATTCAATACACTCCAAAAAACCTTTTCTTTCAGTATGAAATCAGAGGAAGAATTAGGGATTGTGGAAGTTTCCGAACAATTCATAGATGAAGAAGGAGTTCATGAAAGAGGAGAATATAGAATTAAGAATGAACAAAATAAACCATTAAACTCAGTTACAGAAGTAAATGCAGATCAATTATCATCTGCCCCTTCTTCCGCGGAAAAGTGTCAAAAAAATTACATTTCTTCTACTGTGGATGACGAAAAGCATCTTGCAGAACAAAAATGTGAATTCTGTGACTACGCTACATATAGAAAAGATAACCTTAGACTCCATGTTAACTCTGTTCATTTGAATATCAAGGATCACAGGTGTCATTTATGTGAATATGTCTCTAGTAGGAAAGCAAACCTTAAGGGTCATATTGAGACTGTTCATCTGAAAATCAAAAATCACAAATGCGACTTATGTGACTATGCTGCTAGCGAAAGAAATAAACTTGACAATCACATAAAATCTGTTCATTTGAAAATTAAGGATCACAAGTGTCATTTGTGCGGATACGCTGCAAGTGTGAAAAAGGGACTTGAAATACATTTGAAGTCTGTACATTTTAAAATCTGGGATCACAAGTGTCGTCTATGCGATTTTGCTACAAATATAAAGAGAACTCTTGAAATTCATGTCAACTCTGTTCATTCAAAAATCAAAAAACACAAGTGCCAGTACTGTGATTTTGCTGCGAGTGATAGATCTGCCCTTGGAATACATGTAAAAAGTGTTCATTTGAATATTAAGGAAGAATTAGAGATTGTGGAAGTTTCCGAACAATTCATAGATGAAGAAGGAGTTCACGAAAGAGGAGAATATAGAATTAAGAATGAACAAAATAAACCAATAAACTCAGTTACGGAAGTTAATGCAGATCAATTAACTTCTGCGGAAATGTGTCAAAAAAATTTCATTGGTGATTCTACTGTGGGTGACGAAAATCTTCCTGAGAAACAAAAATGTGAGCTATGTGACTATGCTACAAATGGAAAAGATAACCTTAGAAGTCATGTTAATTCTGTTCATTTGAATAACAAGGATCATAGGTGTCATTTATGTGAATATTACTCAAATAGGAAAGGAAGCCTCAAGACTCATATTGAGACCGTTCATCTGAAAATCAAAAATCACAAATGCGACTCGTGTGAATATGCTGCGAGCGAAAGGAGTAAACTTGAAAATCACGTTAAATCTGTTCATTTGAAAATTAAGGATCACCAGTGTAATTTGTGCGAATACGCTACAAGTGTGAAGAAGGACCTTGAAATACATTTGAAGTCTGTACATTTTAAAATCTGGGATCACAAGTGTCATCTATGTGATTTCGCTACAAATAGAAAGAGAAATCTTAACATTCATGTCAACTCTGTTCATTTAAAATTAAAAGAACACAAGTGCCAATACTGTGATTATGCTGCGAGTAATAAATCTGCCCTTGGAACACACGTAAAAAGTGTTCATTTGAAAATTAAGGAACACAAGTGTCATCTATGCGAGTATGGTTCGCAGAGAAAAGATAAACTTCAAAAACACATCGACTCGGTTCATTTAAATATCAAGAAATACCAGTGTCACTTATGCGAATATACCGCAACTCAGGAAAGTAACCTTGGAGCACACATGAAGTTCTCCCATTTGGATGTAAAGGCACACAAGTGTCACTTATGCGAATATGCTGCTTGTGTGAAGCAAAAACTTGATGATCACATAAAATCTATCCATTTGAAAATTAACGATCAAAAGTGCCATTTGTGTGAGTATGCTACCAACACGAACCAGTCACTCAATCAACATTTGAAATCTGTTCATTTAAATGACACTGTTCGTTTAAACGACACTGTTCATTCGAGTGGCGCTGACGACAGTGTTCATTCGAATACCAAGAATCATGATTGTACCTTATGTGATTTTGTAGCGGATACTGAACATGCACTTGAAAAACATATGAGATCCGTTCACTGGAAGATTGATGATTTTCACAGATGCCACCTGTGCGATTTTTTTACAGTCAAAATGGGCGTTCTTAAGAATCACATCGACTGCGTTCATTTGAACATCAAGCATCACAGATGTCAGTTGTGTGATTTCGCTACAAATACTCTGAGTGTTTTTCAAAAGCACTACGATTCTGTTCATTCCAATAACGAGAAATGCTCAGGTGTATCTGAAAATTTAACAGTCGATTCTGACGAGATGTGCTAGCTATAAATAGAATAATGAGTTTGGTCATAATTAGAAGTGTATTGTTTTTGTTGATATACTTTTTAGTTTTGATCGAATTGTTTTAAAAATGTATTTGGAGTTATTGAGAAAACGTAATACGTGTTATGTGTGAAGAAAACTACTTAATATTGTGTGCAGTTTATAATTTTTGTGCACAATAATTATCTTTTCCAATAATTTCCTGATACTCTTAATTGAATGCCTCAACAAAACAAAAAACTGTACTGTGAACATATGTACAAAGATAATTATTATCATTTTATTATATAACAATTCAAAATTACAACATAAACAAATATTAACAAGTTAAAATTAAGATAAAATTAAATTAAATTAGAATAATATAATTTCTAACAAATAATTATACAATTGTCTAAATTTACAAATATAAAATAATCAAGAATTTCTGTTTAAAACCATTAACTCAAATTCTAATTGTTGAGTTAACCCTTCCATATTTTTCATCCCATTAGATCTTCTAATACTATTGTCGTTCTTTTATTCTATATTTACACCATTGTTATCTTCATTTAAAAATGTCAACATTTGATTAACATGCCTTTTTATAAAACGTCTGCTATCACGCAATATCAAGTTATTTTTGCCTGTACTCTGAATCTTTTATCATTATTTTTATAATCATCTGCTCTCCTAACTTAATATAATTTTTTTTTATCTTGTTCTTATAAAAATGTTGAATTCCTTGTGAGTTTCATTACTCAAATTTTTCCTTAACAGATGAAATACTTGTTGCTAATCTCTCTTTTTCTGTTGTCGAATGTTTTCCTGTGCGATAATCAAATAAAAACAAATTTATAGCAACCTCTAATGGCCTACCTGAAGAAAAATCTAAACTGTCGAATTATTTCGAAATTTAGACTAGTATTATCATAGATAGGTGTAAAATGTTGATATTTGTTTTCACCCATCGAAACTACCTCGCTGCAATAGTAGGAATCATCTCAATAGGGCCAATATTTTTTAACATTATTTCAATATAGGAGAGCACAATTCAAATAATTGTCGCTTCATTAATTATGAGTAAGCGCAAGAATTTCTAGAAAGGCTGAACCATCTAAACACAAACTGTAGACCGGTTTCGGGGTTATTGTCACTCATCAGTACAGTGCAGTGATAAACATTAGGGGGCTGCAACTTGGTTCGCGCAGAAGTACTACCATCTAGTGTTTATGTCCCACTTTGACTGCTACGAATAGGTTTCTTCACTGATTTGATTCGTACAAATATTTTAACGTAAAAAAACACTTTTTCTACATCAGAGACTCCCTGCCTATACCATCGGTTCGGTTTGAAAGATACAGGATGTTGAAAAAACATAAAGGAATGTTATTTTTAGTTCTATCACACGAAGCGTTTTATCGAATGTAATTGTTTGAAATCTGGGGCATTGTATAAAGACCAGTCTTTATACAATGTCTGGGGTGTTCAGATTTTTTAAAAGAGTAGTGGACTGTATGACAAGATAATTCAGTTGAAGATGGTATAAAAACAATCATTGTATATCTTTCACAATCATAAAATGAATAAGTCACCTGCATGAAGCTAATACAATAGTAGAAAACAAATATTAACAACATCTATAGACTCAGAGAGACATTATTTGACAAAAAGCAGAGATAATCCACGGTAGTTCAAATGAGAAGTCACTTGAGGTCAGACTTTGACTTTGAGAAGTTCGATAAATACAAAATTAACACAACGTTTACAGTGACAGAGCAATCAATGAAAAATTGATTGCGAGAGCCTCTTTATTCTATCAGAAAAACAGAAGGTCAGAATAATGAATTTTAATGAGAAGACCGAGTTTTAATAGTGATATAGGCCAAGAGGTGAAACTAGATGATGAGAGATCAATACATCAAATGTGAGTTGAGCAATAATTATAATTCAACTATCAGCAGAGCTTAAATCTTATAAGTTAAATGAGGAGAGCAAAATTAATCAATCTGAGAAGAGCTAGAATATTATAATTAATATGAGAAGGCCAAGAATATTATAATTAAATGAGGAGATCAAGAATAATTGATAAAATGAAAAGAACAATCATAATTAATCCGAGAAGAGCAAGAATAGTATAATTAATATGCATCAAGTTGGTCTTGAAGAGTGCAAAAATGTATCAATGAATACAACATTCACAGAGACGGACTGCTTACAAGTAAAGCCAATTAGAACGTCCATCAGAAGATACAGTTGATAAATTATGAGAGGTACAAAAATCGAGAGTACTAATGAGGGAAACCACTAATCGTTGGTTTCGAGAAGTGCAGATGGCTAAAAACTAACATGTCTATCGAGCATGATGAATGAATGGATCAATGAGAGTACAAATTACAATGAGTAGATCATACCAAATTGAGAAAAACAGAAGGTTACAAAAATGAATTTTAATAAGAAGACCTAGTTATAACAGTGAAATAGACCAAGAGGTGACACTAAATAGTCTAAGTCTGGCCATCAATGAGAGATCAATACATTAAATATGAGTCGAGCAATAATTATAATATAAATGTGAGTAAAGCATGGATATATTATAAGTTAAATGAGAAGATGAAGAATATTACAATTAGTATGAGAAGAGCAAGAATATAATAATTAATATGAGTAACGTTGGTCGTGAAGAGTGCAAAAATTCATCAATGAATACAACATTTACGGCGGACTGCTTACAAGTAAGCACGATTAGAATCAGAAAATTGAAGATATAATTGATATTGAGAACATCAGAAGGATGTGTGGTATTGAAAACATCAATGATTGGGTATTGAAAAAAGACAGGAATGGAATGAACACATTAATCGCATGGATGAGAACAGACTAGTTAGAATGGCAAGAGACCACGTAAGCGTTGGAGCGACAATTTACCAGCTGGATAGACACAGGCAGGGAGCGAAGAAAAAACAAGCAATTTGCTTAGCTATAAGGAGGAAGAAGTTGAATTGATAAATTATGAGATGTACAATTCGAAGGTACTAAAGAGGGAAACCACTAATCGTTGCTTTCGAGAAGTGCAGAGGACTGAAAACTAACATGTATATCGAGCACGATGAATGAATATGAGAATGAATCATAAGAGTACAAAGAATAATTTATTTATTTAGAAAGGAATACAAACAGGATAAATCCCATAAAAAGTATTTACAAATAAAGTACAACTATTGAAGTGTTAATCTAAACCACATATAATATTATATTACATTTTTAAATTTTTTAAGAGAAAAAAAACAACAATTCAATCAATTGAAAATCATGACATAAGACCTCTTCTAAGCAGTGTTCTTTTGATTTTAATAATACCATCGGCGAACAAATCAATCAATTGAGCAATTGTTCACCGTTGCCATAGCCATAGCCGCATCACGGGCATTCTGGAAGCTAAAGGACAGAGTGTTTCAAAATCACGACCTCAATTTGAATACCAAAACAGCTGTTTACAAAGCAGTGGTCCTCCCAACGCTTCTTTACGAAAGCGAAAGCTGGACGCCCTACTGGCGACATATTAAACAGCTTGAACAAACGCAACGTCATCTAAGACAGATAATGCACATCAGATGGTTACACAAAGTTTCAAATGCAGCGTGCGAGTTGTACAATTGTGACTTAAGTAACGAGGGCCGGACTCAGATGGAGCTGCCACATTCTCAGGATGAAAGACACAAGACATCCCAAAATAGCTCTGTATGGCGAATTCACAGAGAGAGCTCGGAAACCAGGAGGCCAGTATAAGCGGTTTAAGGATATACTGCATCAATCTCTAAAATCAGTTAATGCCAATCATAACTGGGAACAACTAGCGTTAGACAGATCACAGTGGAGATATTTGGTCAACAATTATAATGGAGACTCGAGAAGAATACAGCGGCGGCCAGATCTGGTTGGTGACTATCCATGCCCGGAGTGTGGAAGGCTCTGTAGGTCAACGGTTGGGTCTCTTCAGTCACAGGAAGGCACACAGTCGCAATTAGCCCTAAAAAATTATAAGTTTGATCGCACCGATACTTTTGTTTTTGAGTCTTTTTGTAGATTTATTCTCGGTAATACAGCATATGAATGAATGAATGTTTTGGGAACTGAGTTGAGAACAGAAGCACTATAGTACTCACAGTTTTGTACTGTTATAGTCTGCGCTGTTTGATTTCTTACCACGTCAATACTTCTGTTTAGTTATAAGGACTTACACTGTCCTGTTAATTATACACCGGGAGTGCCCATTAGAAGTTTATGGAGAAATAATAATAATAATAATAATAATGACTTTATTTCAAACAAAATAGTAAATTATAATAAACTCAGTATTTTCAATAGAAAATCCCAGGGCGGAGTTCAGATGGTCGCAAAGCAAGCTTAGCCACCCCTGCTCATCTTCCACTCAAACCCTGATAGAAAATATAAACAAAAAAAAATAATTGGCAATACAATTCAAGACAAAATTATCAAAAATACAAATAAAACAAAAAAAGAAGAAAAAAAAAAGTATTTAGAAGCAGATATTCCAACTCTAAAAATATTATATACTTGTAGAAGTGCCATATATGAAGAAATCACTGATTATTCTGACTGCACTGATCTCTATAAACTGTATCTCTGATCTTAGCTCTGAAGGATGACACGGATAAATTAACAAGCGAACTACCTATATATTTGTTAAAATACTTATAAATTGAGAAACTAAAAGATCTCTCAAATAGAGACAACCTATGAGGAGGGGGGGATATAAGTCCTCTACTGCGCGTGTTTAGATTATGGACGTCAGACCTGAAGGTTATCTTTCGATACAGATACGATGGCTTACGAGACAATAAAATGCGATGGTAGCAAACTAAAGCTCCCACCAAAAATCTGTTACGCATATTCAACCACCTGACATCCACCAATTTGTGGCTAATGCGCTCAAATTTGCGAATTCAGAAAATGAATCTCAAGCAAGAATTTTGAATCTTTTGTATTGAGTTCAAGGTTGCCTGATCCAAACAGGAGAAAAATACCTGTGAGCAATAATTGAAATTTGATAACACAAGGGAGTCACAAACAGTCTTCTTTACCTCAATAGGCAAGGCACTACGGTGAGGATAGATCAACCTCAAGGCGTAGAGAGAACGCCTAATGCAGCTCGCAATATGCAACCTATAACGGAAAGAATTGTCCATTATCAGACCAAGGTTACGAACGCTCTTCACAATAGGAATCTCATCACCCCCAATGAAAAAATGAACATCCCGACTCAACCTATCACACGCAGACTGATTCCCGAAAAGTATGGCACAAGATTTGCTAGGGTTAACCAAAAGATTGTGTTGCTCTGATATCTCTTGGAAGGTCGCAAGATCATGATTTATTTTTCGAACCCCTTCATCAACATCGCCAGCATCAAAACTGAGGTAAAGTTGAGCATCATCAGCATAAAAATGGGCGTTACAGAATTTAAAGAACTTCCAAAACATGAAAGTATAAATGATAAAAAGCAGGGGACCCAGTAAGGACCCCTGAGGTACACCCACAGATATAGGCAAAGGACCAGATAGTGAACCATCGATTTTTACACGCTGGGATCTATTAAAAAGATAGCTTTTAAGAAGTAAAACGGAGCTATCAGAGAATCCCACGAAAGAAATTACAGCAATGAGCAAATCGTGCGAGATCATATCAAATGCTTTAGTGTAATCTAATAAGACCAGCGCTGTAACTAGACCCCTATCCGAGTTCAATAAAATATCGTCACTTATCTTGAGAAGAGCAGTGGTACAACTATAACCGCTACGAAAACCCGATTGGAACTCCAGGAAGCACTTCAAACTTATTTAGATGTTCAATCATCTGGTGATACAGGACCTTCTCGAATATTTTAGAGACAGCAGGCAATATGCTGATTGGTCGCAAGTCACTGAGCTGCTCCACATTACGTTTCTTTGGAATCGGCAAGACTATAGAATTTTTCCACGCCGAGGGATAATATCCACTTAAGATGCAGCAAAAAAAAAAAAATAATAATTCGATGTCTTCCAAATATTGGCTGAAGATATAAGTCAGTTAGATCTTCATTTTTGAAATATTTTTAAATAGCAATGACTTCCTGTTGTACCGGAAATTGCACCAAATTTAATATTTCAAATGGAACACCCTGTATATTATTTCATTTTCACATATATCTTTAAATTCTCCGTTCATTTTATGTACATTTCCCTATATCCATCTTGAGCTGTTTTCGAGTTATTTACCGTTTTTTTTTTTGAAAAAAAATCACAAATGGAGGCTTTTATAGAAGATTGAGGATTTCATAAAAGCGCAACGCACAGATCTGGTTTTTGAGCTACCGAACAGATAATCTACGTCGTTATGCAGAGAACATTACTTTTTAATATACAGGAAGATCAAATGAGAGTGTCTCAAAGTTGTAACTTTCTTGACTTCAATGCTCCTGTCTCATTCTCTCTACTCTCCATACTAACATGCTCAAATTTTATCAAATCAGGCTCGAAATTTATAGCTAGATTATGTTGAAGATGAACCTGTTAATGGGGAGGGGAGGCATTTTTATCTCTTGCAGCTTGAAGTATCAAGGACCAATTATTTTATAACTGACTAAAAGTTCTAATGGGGAATTCTCCTTAATTTGGGTTATCACTGCATATGTCTCAAAAATGTTAACCGTGAGACTTTGAGTATCACCTGTTCTAATACCTCAATAAAATCTGAAGAATATATAAAGTTCTTAGGTGTATACATTGACGAATATCTTAGGTGGACTCATCACATAGACACATATTGAGTAAAAAATTTAATTCATCATATTATGCAATAAACCGAGTTAAAAATTATTTTTCAACTGAATGTTTGCTTAATTTATACTATTGTTTGGTTTACAGTCATATTTCATATAATGTTTTACTTTGGGGAAATTCCACCGATTTAAAAATATGAATCTTGTTTGTTTCAAGAGGGAGACTAATTCCTTGTTGTGTAAGAAAGGCTATAGCCTTAATAAATATATGAATGATCATTTATAATTTGATTTCAATTCGGTTTTTTTTTTTCTTTTTAAGTTTATCTTTCAGATCAGAATATGTTACTATGTATTTTTTGCTATTGTTTTTTGATTTGTCTCATACATTTAATGTCTACGGGGATGAATAAAGCTTATTATTATTATGCTAGTTCAAACTGAATAATTATTAGTTTCATTCATGATTTCTTCAAATTCACCGCGGAAACTAGTCAAAATCATCCTTCAAATATGGGGTTTTAAAATTTAAATCGTTTTGTGCGGATTTTACGATTTGGCAACAGCGCATACAAGACAATGAAAAGAACAACGTCCGATCAGCTTGTTTATAAAATAACAGCTGTTGATATACAGGCGCGTACTTAGTGGTGAGCCTCAACAGCAACCGGCCATAAAAATCCCATAAAATTTTACGACCTTCCTCGTTCGTCGCAGACTTCATAGACAGCCATCTTTGTCTATCTCACCAAGATAATGTATTTGTTGTCCTTTATTATCAACGCATTGTATTTCAGTCGATGTTGCCAACTTGTGCAATCCACATGAAACGCTTTAAATTTTAAATACCTATTTTTATTTTTCATTTTTAAGTGCTGAAAATAATTTTTTTTGGGAAACGGTTGAAATGATTATTTCAATATGTGACGTTTCAAAGATATGTCATAAAAAATACATCATTTTCGTCAGAAGGAGTATTCCCTATTGTCTACAAAAGTTTCATTACTTACTTCTTACAGTGAGTTGCTGCCATCTTAGGGGTTGTTTTCAATATTGATTGAAGGTAAATGGTGACGTTGTGATTAAAAACAACATAAGAAAACAATTGTTGATATGGAGAACTTTTATTAATCTGATATATGCAATGTGATAAATGATGTGTACAAAAATATAGTACATGGTTTTTATTATTTTATAAATTCGCATTTTTTTTAGAAGGACATATCTCTATGTCTACATTGGAAAATTAACCCAATGATTGGGCTTATGATTTTCATACATTTTTGTTGAACATTTCAGATTGATATTTTGATCAGACCCTATGTCAATAGAATTCTTTCAACTTCACCTTTATCTAACTAAAATCCCTTTAATTTCAAAGCTTCCTTTAACCCTACTTAAAATGACACTAAAGAAAGCTCAAAGTGACTTTAAATTTAATTATGAAACTGGACGTTAGTATTTAATAATAGTTGTTCATTAAGTAAGCTATTGAACTGATTGAGAAAATAAAGTTGCTGAAAACAATATATAAAAGTAAAAGCATCATTTACACAAAAAAATTATTTTATTAGAATCTGTATGGATCATAATTTATCATCCATTCACAAAAAAATTCTTTATAACAAATGTCACCAGTAAAATCTAGTATTATTTCGACAGTCTGGCAACGATGATTTACTTCTGACGTATAATATCGTACTTAAGATGGACCAAGGTTTTTTTTTTTTCAATTGTAACAAACTTACATAGGTGACACTTGTGTTCCTTAAGATTCAAATCAACATATTTTACTTGTTCTTTTTTTTACCTGTTTCATATTCTAATCAAATGAATAGACTTAATGTGAGCCTGAAGTTTGCTTTTTCCACTTGTGACATGAACTTCGAGGTGTGTTATTATATTCGCAGCATAATCACATAAGTTACAGTTGTGTTTCCTGATATTTTAATGAATACAGTCGATATGCTTTTTATGGCATTATTTTTTTTACTTGTACCAAAATCACCTACTGACTCTTGCTGCTTTCGAATGAACAGATTTGATATGCTTGCCAAGGTCTATTTTTAAATTGGTACCATATTCACATAAGTGGCATTTGTGTTTCCAGACATTCAAATGAACAGAGTCGATATGTTTTTTCAGTTCACTTTGTCTGAGTGCAACATGATCGCATAAGTGACACTCAAGTTCCTTGATATTTGAATGAACAGTTTTCATATGAATTATTAAGTTGTGTTTTCGTATCGTACTGTGTTCACATAAAGAACACTTATGATCCTTGATATTAAGATGAAAAGATTTCACATGAAGCTTAAGTTCATATTTCCCGGACGCAGCATAATCACACAATCCACACTTGTGGTTCTTGATTTTCAAATGAACAGAGTCGACATGTTTCTGAAGATTATCTTTTCTTCTCGAAGAATAATCGCACTGCAGGCAATCGAAACATTTGGGTTTCACAACTTTCAGATGAATAGAACTTACATGCCTATCGAGATGACTTTTGTTATTTGTCTCATAAGTACACAATTCACACTTGTATTTCTTGATTTTTAAATGAATAGAGTCAATATGTCTTTGTAGAACATCTTTTCTACTTGTAACAAACTCACATAGGTGACATTTGTGTTCACCAGTTTTCAGATGAACAGATGTTATGTGTATTTTAAGGTTAGAATTTAGATTTGTAGTGTAATCGCACAAATGACACTTTTCTTTGACTTTCAAATGATCAGATTTTAGATGAATGTTGAGGCTATCTTTTCGATTAGCAGTATATTCACATAAGTGACACTTGAATTTGATATTCAAATGAACAGAATTAATATGATTTTGAAGGTTTTGCTTTTTATATGTTACATAGTCACATAAATGACACTGCTGATCCTTAATTTTCAGATGAATAGATTTCACGTGATTTTCAAGGCAATATTTACTAGATGCAACATACTCACATAAGTGACATTCGTTTTTCTTGATAGTCGAATGAACTGTTTCCTCATGAGTTTGGAGGAGACTTTTTCGACTTGCTGTGTATTCACAAAATGGGCACTTGTGTTTCTTGACGGATTTCTTACGTATTTTCTTTAGATCTTTCTGACCAGAGTCGTTATCACACCGTGTGCTTTTTCTAATTTTTTTTTTTTTAATTGAGACTACGTGACTTTCATGAGCTATAGCCTGTTCCAGAAGTGCAGAATTAGAATTATTCATCAGTGGATCTGATTCTTGAGGCACTTCCTTGATAGGAGGGACAGATGATATATGACTTCCTTCGATTTTGGTAAATAAGTTGTTTGAGGTACTTTTCTCATTCTTGATTATATATTCTTCTCTTTCATGAAATCCGTCATCATCTAGAAACTGTTCAACTTCTATAATTCCTGATTTTTTCTCGAACTCTACACTGAAAGGAATTCGATTTATTTAGAAATAGGTGAACAAAACTGTAAAAAACGAAAGGTAATGGAAAGATCATAAATATAAATACTCACTCATCATGAGCAACAGGTAATAGAAGCTCTTCAAAATAAATAATTTGTTCCCCCATGGCTACTACCATTTACTTCTTCTCCATCAAAACAAAAAAATTTAATTACAAACCTTAAAAAGAGGCAAGCAAAGATTATAGCATAGACCTAATAATAATATAATAATTTTATTAGGTCTATGGATTATAGAGTAACCTAACCTAACCTGTTGTAATCATAGAGCAAGAGGTTCCTCTTTGCATAGAGCATAGAGAAAGAAGTCTTTGGCATAGAGTCTTTGCTGTAATCTGTGGCCAAGTGAGACTAGCAACACCCTCAGCAAAGGTAATTTTTTGGTGCATGTAAGGGCCCAGAATATCGTTTCCTTGGTAACAACGGTCTCCATAATTACTCCTCTTACCTACGTAAATCCTTACCAGTCTCGGATGACAAACAAATGCTGATGTTCATCTGAGCAATGGCAATACTTGGAAAAGTTCAGTCTGAAGCCTACGTCATTCCAAAAGGGATGAAAAGTTTTGGTTTCCCTTTCAATTCACCAAATTGAGAAAATATACTGCTTCATAGCTGTCTTTGTTAAGGGTGAGATGGGCCTTTCTGTGGCTTCCTTTGGTTCACCACTACTCCCTTGATGAGCCTCTGGCTACTACAGCGAGCTTTCTAGTTGTATAGAAACAACTTTCTACAGCGTCAAAAGTGGCAAAGGTTCTTCAAAAATTACCTTCCAATAGCCAGAACCTGCGTTCTATCAGCAATAATTGTTTTCTTATTTCCGGATCAGAATTTTGAGAAAGGCATAAAACCTCTATCCTAAAATTGAGAACATGTCTATAATTACAGCCTCAATATTTGGGTAAGCAGAGAACAATCTCTTGCATTTGTTGTTTATACAAAACCTTTATCATAACACGAGTTTATGCCCAGTTGGGGGATTTTTCATCCAAAAGCATATTTAATTTCTAGTAGTCGGTTCCAGGTCTCTGATCTACTTCTTTTCTTAGATTATATTTATGACGAGTAAATGAGGGTTTCTCTTTCCACCATCCACAAATGCTTCTTGCTACTATATTCAAGTGAGGAGGAGTAAGGAGTTACCCCTCCCCTTAATTCAAATAAAATTTAATTGTACACTGAAATTGAATTTTGTGCAACTGCAAAGCAGAAAGAGAGCAATACTTTTCTTCTACCTTTGACATTATTGATATTTCATCAGACTGTTTTTGCTAGGAATTTTTCCTAATAACTGTAAGGTCATATTTTTCCAGTTACTAACAAACAGTATTGGTAATTTAAAGACTAAATTCAGAGGAGGATTTTCCAACTATAAGTTTACCATTAAGGTCTGCAACCAGCGACTTCTTAGGTAGCTAGTAAGGATTTCCTGACATTTGTTCAAGGATAAAGTGCTATACTGAGATGCACAGGTACACAGTTTATCGATGTTATATTTTCGAATTTCTTTTCCTACCTTTTAAATCAGAATTGAATACTGAGCACAGCTAGAAAACAATGAAAGGATGTTCCCTTTGAAACCATATTATGGTCTTTTTACAAAAATGGGATTTCAACAAGTTTTTGAGTATCTTAAACACTGTTCAGGACACTCATGACAACTCAGTGTCTTTGGTATTACTTCCTTTTTCATTGCTTGGTTACACCTGTTTTAGACAATTAAGCATTTTTGTAATTTTTCTGAAATAGCTCTCCACATGCATGCCTGAAGTGTCTCATGTGACCATTGAGAATTTCACCTATATATAGCCATTTTGGCTATTCAATGTGTTGGCTCCCTCTCCTATTTCCATTACCTGAATTGATTTTAAACAAATCTGTAAAATTATATTTCTAGTTTCAGGATTGTCTTCACTTTTTGAAGATGTGTCAAAGCAGAAAAGGCTATCTTCTCTAAGGTCACAGCATTGCCAAATGATTTCCTAATTGTATTCACACAATTATAGCTAATGCCAGGAATTGGAACTGAAAACAAAGAAGCGTTATAATAACACGCATCTGTTCAACAACACATATCCACTTTGGGTAGTCATTCCATTGCGAGAATTGTCATAAGTCTACCGACAAGGGCATAGCAACTGTCCAAAACAAGCATCCTAACTGCGGATGATCCATCCATTAGGGGCATGAAGATCCGTCTGATAACAGGGTTCCATGCTTCAGATGAAAATCTGTGTTAGCCACAGGCATCTATAATGAAAGTTACACACCACAATCTGCAGCCTGTACTGTGGACAGCTCGCCATTACAACAACAGGCACTTATCTGAGAGCCAGACCGGCATTCCATTGTTAAAAATGGAGGTCTGAAATATTAAAAGTCATTAATATTACATACAGTATGATGGCAATTGGCATGGCAGTCATCCATGTTGAAGGATGGCATCTGTCTGATAATAGTGAGACAGAGAATGTGTTCAATAATCGGGAATGTAATAATAACATTCAATTATATATATATATATATATATATATATATATATATATATATACATATATATATATATATATATATATATATATATATATATATATATATATATATATATATATATATATATATATATATATATATATATATATATATATATATACATATATATATATATGTATAGGATTCGTCAAGTTTGGGGACATTTTTTAGGTGGCTTTTTTTTTGTATACATTACTATACATTCGTATATATGACCTATTGGACCGGAGAAAACCAGAAAAAAAACATTTTTTCAAGTTTGGGGTCATCCTTATATTCGATATTTTTTCTGATATTGTGGTATACATATGTGTTATTCCGTGAATGGAGTCAGAAAAATCACAAATAATGAAAAATCAATCGTTATTAAACACGTTTATTTTCAATATTTGCTTTAATTCTGTTGATTCATTGTTTCAGGATCTTCACGGTCCGTTCGCACACAGTGTTCAATTCACTCGTGTAATGATATGTGCTCAATTTATTGATATGGAAATTTCATAAATTTTTTTTGTATCTGAAAACACTCAGGTGTGTAAAAAACAGACTCTATTGAGTCTGATTGAATGGGCTATTGCATATATACAGGTTGAATGTATGTTATGAATTTTCATTGAACTGATTTAAACCAAGAATAATATGGAATAGTAATTTCAATTATTACTGAAAAAAAAATAACTGAACATATTTTTTAGAAAATTTTCTAATAGAATCAATAAATCTATGAAAATTATATAAAGCATCAAAAAGTTTAGACGCAGAATATTCAAAATATCACATGATATTTCATTTCGCCGAATTACCCAAAATAAAAGATGATAGTTGGTCAGTGGGCGTACTATATCTACTGAGTAAAGAACAGTAAATCCCGGATAGCATGCTCGCCGGATTACAGCACTTCAACTTATCTATCTACTATGACTGAAATCTATGGCAGAAATATTGATTAAGATCATTTCAATTCGTGAGAATTTGAATATTCGAACCGACAAACTGGTTATTATATGCAGCAAGTTGAATGAATAGTTCAGTAGTTCATTGCTGAAAAAGGTCCATGGTACAAATGCAGCATCTATAAAAATAGATTGAAAGGGAAAGAAACCAACATCTTTAATATCAACACACAATGAGTCCACAATAATCTATTCAAGTTAAGAAGTTTCTTCAAATTACAATATTGCTCATACTTACAAACTGACCTGTCAAGTATATTGAAAAACATGAATTGAACAATGAAATCACAGTATCAATATGTCAAATCATAAACACTAATAATAGAAAACTTCTAATAATAATATCAATTTGATGCTGATTGATTAATATTTTTCATCCTTCAGTAGTAATAGAAGACTGCAGCAAAACGAAAGCGAAAGAACCGGGTTCTCGATAGAGCTTCCCGCTGCGGTACCTAATAATTTCTAAAAAGTTCCTGTCGAACTTTGTCCTAACGTTTATACTAGGATTTTCCGGTTAATTTTGCACAAAAACGAAAAGAAAATAACTTTTTTTTGGTATAAAGTTTGCTTTTGTGATATAGTATTAATACTTATTCTTCATTTTTTTTTATAATTTTCAATAATTCAAAAAGACCGCGCGGTGAGAATGGGGTGTTTACGTTTACAAGGTGCCTCTAGAGGGCGCTTGAGTCATAAACAACGATCAGGTGTTGTTTACAAGCCCAGACAAACTTCAAATGTCGTCAAGAAATTGTAAATACGATGCTGATGCATTTTGTTTTATATGTGGTCAATTTATTATAATTCGTGTCGTGAAATACGAATTAAAGACATCTCACGTTCTCTCTGAAGCCTATGAAGCATATTTGGGCTTTCCTGTTTGGAATCAAGACAAGGCATGGGCTCCACATGTTGCTTGTAGGTATTGTAAATGATATCGTTGAATCAGTCTCCTAAACACAGAAGCAAACTTTTTCATGCCATATATTTTTTTTCGTCTAATTAGGATCTAAACTATCGAAATTTTATGCTTAGCAATTAAAGTCAAATTTGGTGTTGACCCGTGTTATTCAATAAAATTTACTGCAGCCAATCGTTCTGAAATACTGTATTTTTACAGGTAATAATATTTTTATCGTTACCATAACAGAAAGTTTTCAAAACATTACGATTCTCATAAGTAGGTATGAATATGTTATAATTATAGGAAGATCGAAGAGCCGCCACTGAAGCCCGATATGAATTAATTCATGTTGGACGGAATATATCAAATGAGTCGATAAAATTCGTTGTAACCTTTTTTTCCATCGTTGGGGCACACTTGGAATATTACTGACCCCAAACTTACCATACCATAACAAAAAGGTTCCAAACACGATTTTCATGAGTATAAATAGCTAATGTGCAGATCATGGACGTTAGATATAAATTTTTTATATTCAACTAAATATATGAACATAATTCAATAAAACTCATTGAATCCACCCGTTCTATTGTTGAGATACAAGATAATATTTTCCTCATGATCATCATACTATATCATAAAGCATAAAGGTTCCAAATTTACGTATATAACATTAACAACGATATATTTTAACTGGCAGAATCATCGAAATATTCCACTTCTCCTCCACCAGTTGGAAAAGTGTTGCTACGTAAAAGATCTCAACCGTAATTAGCCATTTTTTTCATTAATTACGTGTTTCAAACGATTGAATATAAATCCAATCCATAGGGTGCCATATCCATCCATCTAAAGCGATCAGGAATTTTCGATGATAATTATTGACTCAATAGGTATTACCAGATTGCGGAAAGAATGTAGAATATGTGTGAGAGAAAACTTCTGAAATCAAAATTTCCGTACTTAACTGAATACAGACAAAGTATTCCGCCCTTTTTATGAACTGACCCCGAACTGAACAAATTTCGGATATACAAGCTCATCAACTCCTGAAAATTCTAGAATATTCTTCCCCGTTCGCTGGTGTCTATGAAATTAACGAATGAAATAATGAAATATATCCACATAGCAACAGCCGTAGAATTCCCTGATGACGAAATTCGCTAACTTTTACCTATTCAAAGTACATATCCAAATATTGAGCAGGAAATCTTCTATAACAATGATATGAAACTCAAATGAGACAAAGTATTCCGCCTTTTTTATGAACTGACCCCGAACTGAACAAATTTCGGATATACAAGCTCATCAACTCCTGAAAATTCTAGAATATTCTTCCCCGTTCGCTGGTGTCTATGAAATTAACGAATGAAATATATCCACATAGCAACAGCCGTAGGAATTCCCTGATGACGAAATTCGCTAACTTTTACCTATTCAAAATATCCAAATATTGAGCAGGAAATCTTCTATAACAATGATATGAAACTCTAATGAGACAAAGTATTCCGCCCTTTTTATGAACTGACCCCGAACTGAACAAATTTCGGATATACAAGCTCATCAACTCCTGAAAATTCTAGAATATTCTTCCCCGTTCGCTGGTGTCTATGAAATTAACGAATGAAATATATCCACATAGCAACAGCCGTAGGAATTCCCTGATGACGAAATTCGCTAACTTTTACCTATTCAAAGTATCCAAATATTGAGCAGGAAATCTTCTATAACAATGATATGAAACTCAAATGAGACAAAGTATTCCGCCTTTTTTATGAACTGACCCCGAACTGAACAAATTTCGGATATACAAGCTCATCAACTCCTGAAAATTCTAGAATATTCTTCCCCGTTCGCTGGTGTCTATGAAATTAACGAATGAAATATATCCACATATCAACAGCCGTAGGAATTCCCTGATGACGAAATTCGCTAACTTTTACCTATTCAAAATATCCAAATATTGAGCAGGAAATCTTCTATAACAATGATATGAAACTCAAATGAGACTTTGAAACTCAATAGCAAGAAAGGAATATTTCGTACTTTTGATATTCCTATAGACGCAAAACTTCGGTGGATATATACAGGGTGATTTCTGACCAATGACCCATTGAAAGGGGACAATAGAGGACAATATGAGGAGTCAGAAGTAGACACTCAATCATATTTTATACCTACTAGTTTCTGAGATACTGGGTGTTTCCTGAAAATCATTATATTGAAACCCCGACAGTTTCGAAACTGCTGATTTTGATGATATTTGGTAACATTTCATTTTTGAGACAATCAAAAGCAGAAATCAATAAAAAAAGGACCGTACAAGATCATAAACTTTTCACGTTCTATAATAGTAGTAAAACATCCCTCTGTATATGAGTCAGAAAATTTTAATTATCAATTTCGTAGACATGAAGAAATGCTATGGATATCAATGATCAATCTGAATAGCACAAATTTTCTGTTTATAGTAGAGCCATCTGAAAAACAAAATATCTCGATTTTTTTTACAAATCTCGAAATAATCGACTGATTTCAATAATATTTAAAACTATGTTTGAGAAGCAGGTGTTAAAAAATTATTTCGATATTAAAGACTGATTTTGTGCCCTAATTTTGATGATCAGATATCAAAAACACCACTCCGTATGATTCACATTTTTATCATCAACATATTCGGAAAAGGAGAAAAAATATTTCTGAAAGAATTATTTCCCATCATTCAGAGTATCCAAATCGGTGGATAAGTGGGAGAAGTCTTAGAAGGAGGGCAGCACCATCTCCTGATTTTATCCGTTTGGATAATTTTTATAGGGTCATTAGAAAAAATTAGTCTATCCGAAAAATATCAATACTAGAGCTGAATTATTTGATGAAGTATGTGCTGATCTTCGGTATAACCCTCGAATGTTACGAAAATCAGTTTTATATGTAAAGAAAAAGCAGCTTACTGATGAAATTTCATAAATAAGTTATCATATTTCCTATGTGTTCGTTAGAAGTTCAATTCAAATATGAATTGTTCGTCTATGAATGAATTTTCCGAAACGTGTGTCTAATCAATTAAAAAAAATGTGCAATGTGAATACATTGTTGCCGAATCATTTCTTCTCGTCTTCACGAATATGTTAGTTTCGAATTCATCATTGATTTCTATAGCATTTTTTTTTGTCTTCACGAAACTGACAGAAAAAATTCTTAGCGTACAGAGTTATGTTTTGATACATGGGCGTAAAATGTTTATAATAGAGTTCTTTAGAGAATTTTGGCAAGAAAATAACAGAAAGTATGCATCTGAAAAGTGAATTCTACTGAAAGTACATATGTAACTGCAGAGAATTCACGGTGCATGAATTCACTAGTAATTATCTAGAGAATTTTCGACTGTTGTAAACGGGCTTTAAAGACAAAAATATTCAATAGTTTGGAAATTATAGAGGTTTGAATATACTGTGATGTTCAGAAAACACCAAGTATCTCAGAAATTGATGTTTGAGTGCCCATTTCTGACTCCTGATATGATCCCCTATTACCACCTGCCCGATGGCTCATTGGTCAGAAATTACCCTGAA
This sequence comes from Coccinella septempunctata, assembly GCF_907165205.1. Classification (NCBI taxonomy): domain Eukaryota; kingdom Metazoa; phylum Arthropoda; class Insecta; order Coleoptera; family Coccinellidae; genus Coccinella; species Coccinella septempunctata. The sequence continues at coordinate 809,694 of NC_058190.1, read as the reverse complement.
TACTCAGATACATTGGATCTTTTCGTATTTTATACAGAGAGGTTAAAAAGATTCACCTTCTTTTCCGAACTTGAGTCTTTCGATCGTACCGGAAGTGCATATCAAATGAAGTCAAAGTTCCTGAAAAGAACTGTTTTGAATTTTTTTCATAACTGATCCATGAAAAGTGATTGAAAACTTATAATTCGTTCAGATTTTTATGAAATAAATTTGGAAATTCAATGATTGGTAATTAAATCTTGTCAAGGGTCTACAACAGAGGGAAAATTTTAGACTCAAGTATATACAATAAATGAACCATTTTCGGGTAGAATACATTTCACAAATGAATTTTATTCCTGGACGTAAGACATGAAGTTTATTTTTGAAGAAAAAGAACATTTTTTACGATGAGGCCTAATTAAAATGTTAGAATAAAAAGAATTTTTTTCCGATTTATTCGAGATCTTATGTGGAAATGATATACCTACGTATATTTTTAAAGTTAGGATAACCGTCAATCCTCAGGAAAGTAGAGAGTGTTTTCATTTGAATCCTAGTCAAAATAGAATGAAATATTGTTATAAATGTTTATTCATTCGATGAAATTAACCAGAACGTTAACTTGTTGTACGCCCTTCGGGCTCGTGGGTGGAACTTTTCTCTCGTGTATGAACATTCATTTAACTTACTTGTTGTATAAAAAACTATTATATTCGACTAAATATATCGAATTATTCAATGAAATTCATTGAAACCAATCGTTATATCGTTGAGATACACTGAAAATATTAGAGTCCCCAAACTTACCATACCATAACAAAAAATTTACCAAAATTCAAGATTTCAATTGGTATGAAATATGTAATAAGATCGTGAGGACGTTCGATATCCATTATTTTATATTCAACTAAATATACGACATATCCAATATAATTCCTTGAAGCCACTCGCTTTATCGATGTCAGAGATATTATTGTCTCTACACTCTATGTTCATCATACCATAACATTAAGGTTTCCAAACTTCACGATTCACACACGTATATATGTAAATATGTAAATATATCGAGCTATCCAATAAAATATTACAGATTTTATGATTTGTATGAAATTCGTATTATCAGTTATCAAATTTTAAATATTGTATTTTATGATCAATATATGAGGGCGCTGTAGTTTTTGAATTCTAGTTTTGTATTTGCGTGAATTGTGAAGTTCGAGAATTTTTCTGTTTATGGTTATGGTTCTATTAGTTACTATCGAAGTGCCTGCACTACGATTAGTTTGATCAGTTTTGATAAAAGAGTTGAGAGTTGAGAGTTGAGTTGAGAGGAAACAGGAGGAAAACAAGTTGTAGTCCAATTTTTCTTGATGGAATTCACCAATTAATTAATGCATTGCATCATCCACTACAACGAATTTTGTAGCATATTCACGAAAAAAACTGAGTGACATAAAGAATGAAATATCAATGGAACGCTTTTCAAGATTCTTATGAAGGTTTTGTATTCTGTTAAAAGAAGTTAATTACCCAATTGGCAACTAGAAAATTTACATCTCCAAATGAAAAATTACCTGTGAAGGCGTTTTCAGAAAAATTCATTTTAATGTAATTAGTCTGTTCGACTATTGTGTCCTGCTGTTAGTTGCAAGATGACAGTGATGGACATTTCTCATACATATGGTCCGCAAGAAATACTGCCTGGTGCCTATTCCTTCACAAAAGAAATGATGAACTTTTTTTAACGCATTCTCATTAGATACCTGTCGTAGAGATTGTAGCCCCCTTCCCAAAACATGATACATTTGAATTCAAAATAATATTTGCTGTTCATGTCTTTCATCCAATATTTTTTTTGAAATTCGATTGTTATATGGCGTATTGTATAAATAATCACGTCCAATTATATCTTGTTGATGAAGTCAACAAGTACGTTTCGAGAAAATTCTACGATACACCTTTTGCTGTTCCAGTCGTATGAGTTCAATTCTTGGGAGGTTTCATTTTGAATCTCGTTCTTTATGTCACCAAATTGATGTCACGTTAGAAAAATTTGGTGAAAGTGAATGAAAAGTACAGGGTGGGCAAAATTCGATGGGATCGAATGATAGCTCCGTAACTGTAAGAGCTAGGAAAAAATGGATGGCACGTTTCCGACCTACGGCCAAAACCGCATCCCTCTATCTTTTTTTGTTTTCAAGTTATAAGTGAAAACTCATATATCGGCTCTTTGTACTGGTGTATCTATCTCGTAAAGTATCAGTGATATCGAAAAACAAATGTTACATTCTACAGACACTTTTTCATGTAGAATGTAGTGGCGTAGTCAAAGTCAAATCTTTTTTTTAAATATGAACCCTATTTTATTTCAATACATTCCAGACCTATTATATTTTCTTCTGATTCAGAATATATAACATACGTCGTGTCTCTGATTGATCTTCCAATAAAATAAGTCAAAAACTAATTCGGTCAAGTTGGCAGGCCATTTTCATTGATAATATGATAAATAATAATAAACTTTATTCTTCTATGTTGAGATTTTGAAGATCACTTTCATTCCGGATATGCTCGGGAAATGAGGAAATTATGAGATTTTCCATGGCTACATATTTACCGATTTACCTATACTAGTACTGGCATAGCCTTATTTGTGAAGGTGTTTGAAAAGGCTGTGGTACTAGTATTTAGATTATCTACTAGTTTAAAAGGTTTCGTAACATATTCAGTTGAATCCAGGTTCATAAAATTTCCTGAAAGTGATTCATTCCATATATGAAAATTTTTCATATTTTCAAATATCCGGAATGAAGGTGATCTCCAAATTCTTCTCCTATTAGTAATAATAATGAGGTTTATTCTTTGAAATCTACAAAGTTGTTACAATTTCAATATCTGAATAATAAACCTAAACCTAAGCAAATCCATTAAAGGCAGAGCCTGTGTCATTCAAAAACCTGACACAATTTGGAATAAAGTCATATTTTCAATGAAATGTCCTGCCAACTCGACCGAAATAGTTCTTGAGTTTTTTTAGTGAAAGATTAAAGACAGGACTTGTGTTATATATTCTGAATTAGAAAAATGGGACTTGAATATGTAAGAATAACACAGGGTTTATATTTGAAAAAATAACAACATCACTATATCACTGAAGTGGAGGACTGAAGAAATCTTTGACAATGCCACTGCATTCTACATGAGAAAGTGTCCGTAGAATGCAACATTTGTTTTTCGATATCACTGAAATAGAGGCACCAGTACGAAGAGTCGAAAAATTATTTTTCACTTATAACCTGAAAACAAGAAAATATAGAGGGATGGGGTTTGAGATCTTTCGAAAATTGGGGTCAGAAACGTACCATCCATTAGCCCTAGCTCCTACGGTTACAGATCTGCCATTCAATCCTATCGCATTTTGTCCACCCTATACAAGTGTACAGTGGCTTTTCCGTTAATTGAGATTAAATGAGCAGAAATAATTGCATACCACTTGAGCGATACTAATTAATTGGAAAAGCTTTAATCCTACCGTTTATATCTTTTATGAAAAAGGTTGTGGGCAGGACCCCAAACTAACCGTTTACACAAATTATGTAAAAGTTTGGGGACATGTCCTCAAACTAACCAATTCCCAGAAAAAAAGTTTGGGGTCGGACCTCAAACTTGACAAATGTCTTCAAACTGACCATTGCACAACAGAAATGGACCCCAAACTCGACGATTCATATACATATATATATATATATATATATATACATATATGCTTTCCGTGAACACAATGCTGCTGGAGCTGGATGGCTATGTTATTTCGAGTGCTCAGAAAGAGGTGATATTGGGAACAACACGCATTGTCCGACGATTTCTCCATTGCTCGTGATCCCACCTTGGAATATTGCCCGGTGGTTTCTCGTACTCCCCTGTAAAGGTGATTGGCAAAAAAAAAAAAAAAAAAAAAAAAAAAAAACATATATATATATATATATATATATATATTTTTTTTTTTTTTTCAAATTCACACAGTGTAAACTGTGGGTTGTTTCTCAGAACATGCCCGGGCGTAATGCCAAGAACATTTCTACCTTTCCTACGTCAATGGGGGTATATAACCTGTCTTATTATATTCACCGTTCCCAAGATGACAGCTTTTTGCATCCATGTAATGGTGCCTTCCGGTAGTTTCAGTTCTCGCAGATGTTTGACCGTATTTTTGTGGACTAATCCGTTCGTACTTATAATTAGAGGTTTTATGTCCACCCTGTTTAGCTTCCACATATCTCTCATCTGCCGGGACAGTGCCTCGTACTTATTGATTTTTTCGCCATACGACTTTTTCAAGTTGCAATCCAGAGGCACCGCGAAGTCCAGTATTACGACGGTATTTTCCATTTTATTCCACACCACTACATCCGGTCGATTATGTTCCACTCCTATATCTGTTATGACCGTCATATCCCAGTATAATTTAAAGTTTTCATTCTCCATTACAGTTTGTGGTGAGTATAGGTGATGTGGTGTGAAATGTGGAAGAAGTTGGAATTGAAGACCCAGCAGCTGGTGTACCACCTTGCCCATGTTATTGTGTCGGGCTAAATATTTAGTGGCCGCAATCGCCGAACAAGCCGAGGAGATGTGCTGCACCGTTTCCTCAGCAATGCTGCATAACCTGCACTTGGTATTCTCTACAGGAAGTTTCATTATGTACTTGCTATAGTTACGGGTTGGCACCACCTGGTCCTGTATAGCGAAGAGTGTTCCCTCTGTCTGCGGATAGAGGTATCCCAGTGTGAGGTAAGTATTGGATTGTGCCAGGTCCACTTCCGGCTGGTGTAGGCTAGCGTAAAACCTCCCGTGGAGAGCTTTGGCCTGCCAGCTCAGTTCTAACCTCTCTATCCGATTTTCTGTTTCAGGCTCCCCGGCTCCTTCCTCTCGGTCCAAGATGTGGATATCTCTTTGCGTGGCTACCCATCGGTGTACAGGTAAGTGCGCTCCACGAAAATATGCCCTTAGGTGTGTTTCTTCTTGCAGGCAAGCCTGTTCGATGCTGGTTAAACCTCGGCCTCCCTGTTTCCGTGGTAAGTATAGCCTTTCAGTAGCTGAGTTGGGGTGAAGCATACCGTGCTCTGTCAATGTTGTTCGAATACCTCTGTCCATTTGTTGTAGATCTGTTTTGGACCAGGTTAGCACTCCTGCAGTGTAGGTGAAGGAGGGTATGGCCCAGATATTAAGTGCTTCAATTTTGTTTTTGGCTGAGAGTTGTGTTTTAAGGATCTTCCGCACTCTTCTCATTAGCTCATTTTTCGCTCCTTCTTTGTTTTCTCTTTGTTTTATCTCATAAGTCTGCTGTATGCCCAGATATTTGTAGCTTTCCCCAAAACTCAGCTCCGCTATCTCCCTTCCATCAGATATTCTGATGTTCCCTCCTTCCACCATTTTTCCTCGCTTGACCTCAATCACGGCACACTTCTGCAGCCCGAACGACATACCAATGTCCTCACTGAATTTCCTGACGAGCTCCAGCTCGCCCTCCAATTGTTTGCGCCCTCTGGCATATAGCTTTAAATCGTCCATGTAAAATAAGTGGCTGAGTTTGGTGATGTCATTGATGGAGTAGCCATATGCAGATCTATTAAGGATCTTACTGAGAATGTTCACGGCCAGACAGAACCAACGCGAGCTTAGGCTATCCCCCTGAAAAATTCCTCTCCTTATTCTTAGCTCTTCAGTATGGTATGAGGCTGCTTTTTCTGTCATGGTGATAGTGGTTCTCCAAGATGACATAAGGGAACCAAGTAGGTCGATGATTCGCCTGTTCACCCTGTATATCTCAAGGACATGCAGCAGCCATGAGTGCGGGATCGAGTCGTAGGCTTTCTGGTAGTCAATCCAGGCCATAGAGATGTTCTTCTTTCTTGATTTTGCTTGCCCGGTGACTGCCTTATCTATTATCAGGAGCTCCTTGCTTCCTTTGCCTTTGTTCTTGCAACCATTTTGCTCCCAGGCCATGATGTTGTTCTTTTTCAAGTGAAGGCCGATTTGGTAGGATATAGTGGAAGTGAAAATTTTGTAAATAGATGGGAGGCATGTTATGGGTCTATAGTTTTCTGGCTTCGATGGATCTCCTTTCTTAGGGACCATGTACGTGATGCCCCGAGTGAAGAAATGAGGGACAGTTTGTGGGTTTTCAAGCGCCTTCTGGATGAACCGTGACAATACTTCATGGGTTGATGGCAGCGCTTTCCACCAAAAGTTATGGATCCCATCCACCCCGGGCGCTGCCCAGTTCTTCAGCCTCTTGACTGTGTCACGGATATTCTCCTCTGTAGTGCATACTGGTCCCATTTCCTGCAGATTTCTTTGTTGTTCTGCTTCCGTCTTAATCCAGGAAGCATTCTCATTGTGTGTTGCGCTCTGTGACCACACCCTAGACCAGTATTCAATCATTTTTCCGGTGGCCGGCGGATCTGTGTTCTTTTTTGGTTCTTCTTCTAGACTCCTGTAGAATTCTCTCTGGTTGTTTGCAAAGATGTTGTTTTGGCGGTATCTCAGGGTTCTCTTGTGGTATCTTCGCAGTCTATTCCCCAGTGCAGCTATCTTCTGTTTTAACTTCTCCAGATGGGTTCTCATGTTTGTGCGGTAGTTAGCATCATTTTTCTTCAGTCCAGCTCTCTTGGAGTAAACCTTCGTTTTTCTCTCAACTCTTTTGCTCGGTTTTTGTTCATGTAGGTATGCGTGTAGGACTCCTATTTCCCTTCTCAGTTCTTCTACCCTTTTTTCCAGTCTTTTCTCCCATGGAGGTTTCCTGTCTTGTTTTCTCCCTCGTTTTTCAGTTCCTGGTGTTGTCTGCTGAATGGTATTGGCAGTGACAGCCGCACAATAGACCACGAGACACAGTTCCTCCAAATCGGCTGACGCTGAGATTGTCTCCTTCAAGGCAGTATCCATAGCGTGCATCATTGCTTTCGTTTCCGGATTATTTTTTATTCTGCCGATTTTTGGCCTGGCTTCCATCGTTGTTCCTTCCCATTTAATCTTGGTTTCTCGGAAGAGCGAGAGTATTCCCTCGGTGGCTTCATCTGGTATGTTCAATTCCTGCATTTGATTATTCTCGTCGTTTTCGCTGAATCTTAGCTCTTGTGGTCTGATGGAGCTTCTTCCTTGCAGGCTTCTTCTGATAGTACGAACATTTGTGACCGGAGAGCTTCTTATTGCATCCGCCTTCATTGCTTCCAATTCGTCTGGAGCAAGCAATTTCCGCGTCTTGATATTTTTCACTTGCGCGATAAGGTGTTTTCCGGTGAATTTTTTGTCAGGGTACATCTCCACCCACCGACTAGCTAGTAGTTCAGCGTACTTTTTGGTGTTTGTTTCTCCTTGTGTTACCTTATAATAAGCATTGATGAGACCTATATTCATTTCTCTGGTCCAATGCTGCCTCACCCTTGTATGGGTTTGAGCGGGGTCCATGGAAGGGTGTTCAGCAGAACTACCAGCCATTAGACCCAAGCCGGTACCCTGGGTGTTCCTTGTTCGGGTGCTTGGCCTTGTGGTGCCAGTTCGCAGGGAAGCGCCACTTGCTCCACTTTCCTCTGCTAGGGACTGTACCAGTGGCGGCCAGTGACACTATGAGATGGTGAGGCATATCAGAAAAAAACACGAACCTCAAGGGATCACCAAAAACGGTTTGCTAAAAGCAAAGTTCGCAATATAGGATAAATGTAAATAGCTATCAGGAATTAACTATTATTTTTATTCTCTAAAAATTGGTTCGTTATATGCGACAGTTCGCTGAAAACGGAGCCGTTGTAAGCGAACACTACTGTATACAGGGTGTTTTCAAAGGTGAGGCTTTTTTTTGGAACTCATCAAATCAGTCGTTTCATCATAAATTGTCTACATAAAATATCCAAGATGGCTGAGATACAACTCCTAGAAGTTCGACGAAATTTCATTAAATTTCAAGTACGGGACTGTGGAAGATAAAACGAAACACAACATATAAACATATGGCTGGACAATGAATGGTTCAGTACCAAGTTCATTGGATTAGATGCATCAGGTCACTTTTGAGAAAATCAAAATTGGTATGACGTTCAATTCAGGATGAAAAAAAATTAGAAAATCGAGGCAGTTTCTTGAAAGTGCTATGGTAGTTATGTTGAAAAAGTGCTATGATATTTCCCCATTTCATCTCATTTTCAGGACGATTGTTGGAATGTTCGAACGAAAAGATTGTGATGCCCATTGTGGAAAAATTCGTGAATAATTTAAACCAATTTTATTGGTGAGATTTTGAGTATTCTCTGAAAAATTCTTTACCAAATTTTGGTATGAAAAGAGCAGAGATTACTTTGTATGCAACTGAACAGTGAATTGTGTATGTAACGGTAAAGAATTCACGGCGCATGAATTCTCGAGTAAATTCTCTAAAGAATTCTCGGCTGTTGCAAACGGGCTAAAGTTACTAAAAAATAATGAGAACAATTCGGCAGTCCTAAGTTTCCATTTTCATTACCACGTAAATATCGAACGAGCCATTATCCTAAACGAAAACACATAGTCGAATCAGGAGATAAGTTTTTTCTCACTGCTTTGCGATAATTCACCTAAAAAACGGTCTAAGGTGTATTAGGATCTATTTGAGTAATAATTTTCAAATTATTTTTTTCAACTTTTTCATTTTGAAAGTTTCGGATATTTTATTCTTGGTGAAACGCTTCATTTTAACCACTTCTATTCCGTTGAAAAAAAGGCCTCACCTTCGGAAACACCCTGTATACATATCTACACATAGGAAAATAATTCTTTGCCTGATAATTCTTTAAAACTTCACGTATTCTTGGTAGATCCAAGCGCTATCTCCCGCTTCCCGAACACTGCAGAATAATTGCAGTTTGCCGAGGACATGTACGAGAGCCGAGGCATGCCTCAAAATGATCATTAGAAGCAGAAGCCGCTTTCAAAGGCGTGTGGATATATTCGCGTCGCATCGATGTAGATCACGCGCTAGACAAGGAAGCGCGTAGGCATGCCTCAAACCTCTTACTTCTCAAAGAGGAAGTGGGATGAATATAGAAGAATTGTAAGATTGAGCAGGATTATTATTGAAAACAGAGTGCCGTACGATATAATGCGAAAATTCGAAAATTGGACTGAAAAGATGATGAAATGGATTAATAAAATATTCGATTAATACGTGTAATCTCCAGCATTTATTTGGTGAGGCACTGCCTCACCTGCCTCATAGGACAAGCCGCCACTGGACTGTACCAGTGTGCCTCCAGGCGCAATCCCAACACCGGAGGAGTCATCCGAGGCCTCGACTTGTCGATCGAAAGCTATATATCATTCACAGCAAACGGGCCGCTAACCCTGTTCACTGGTTGACTCAGGTACGCGGGGACGTCACTCCCCGAAGGCCGAAACCCCCCTGCGTATATATGTATATATATATATATATATATATATATATATATATATATATATATATATATATATATATATATATATATATATATATATATATATATATATATATATATATATATATATATATATATATATATATAATCACTGTAGTTATAAGAGCCTTTTAATAATATAAATTCGACGATAAGGGTCTATCGACTCTGGTTTGGGGAGTGAATGAGGTACTCTTTATTCTACGCCAAGCTTTCGCATTTCTTTAATGCTTCTTCAGGGCTTCTACAAGGACAAAATAATATATGTATATATATATATATATATATATATATATATATATATATATATATATATATATATATATATATATATATATATATATATATATATATATATATATATAGGTACAACCTCAAATCCTGTAAGTAATTATATTTTTCAAATACTATGCCTACAAATACTAACTCCTCTATGTTTTATAGTGCTTCTGAAGAAGAGATAAATAAAGTCTCGAAAGCTTAAGCTGAAGGAAAAAGAGTTTTACTTACCATTGTCGCTTTCCCAATAAATACCAAGACTCTATATATATATATATATATATATATATATATATATATATATATATATATATATATATATCTGTATAAGGACAGTCAACCATACTGTAAGCTGGCATCTGTTATAACTACAAGCCTCTCTCTGACGATAGTCAGACAGGCATTTGTATATATGAACAATCCGTTATAACAACGGTTTTCTGTAATATAATAATTACCAATAATATGTATCTGTGTGATGAGACATCGATATGTGGGCTTACAATCTGTTCTAGCAGCAACAGTCTGTTCAGCAAGGGGCCAAGGGTCCATCATCTGTTGTAAAACAGGCATCTTTTTTTGGCAACGGCCATCTGTCTATACATCCATAGACAGACATCAGTACTGGGTATAGGCAATCCGTTTTTCCAAACGGGCATCCATCCATCTATTGACGGACAGGCATCCACCAGTGTCTATTGACAGGGGGCAGTCCGTTTTTCCAAACGGTCATCCATCCGTCTATTGACGGACAGGCATCCACCAGTGTCTATTGACAGGGGGTTATCCGTTTTTACAAACGGCCTTCCATCCGTCTATTGACGAACAGGCATCCACCAGTGTCTATTGACAGGGGGTTATCCGTTTTTACAAACGGTCTTCCATCCGTCTGTTGACGGACAGGCATCCACCAGTGTCTATTGACAGGGGGTTATCCGTTTTTACAAACGGCCTTCCATCCGTCTGTTGACGGACAGGCATCCACCAGTGTCTATTGACAGGGGGTTATCCGTTTTTACAAACGGCCTTCCATCCGTCTGTTGACGGACAGGCATCCACCAGTGTCTATTGACAGGGGGTTATCCGTTTTTACAAACGGCCTTCCATCCGTCTATTGACGGACAGGCATCCACCAGTGTCTATTGACAGGGGGTTATCCGTTTTTACAAACGGCCTTCCATCCGTCTTTTGACGGACAGGCATCCACCAGTGTCTATTGACAGGGGGTTATCCGTTTTTACAAACGGCCTTCCATCCGTCTGTTGACGGACAGGCATCCACCAGTGTCTATTGACAGGGGGTTATCCGTTTTTACAAACGGCCTTCCATCCGTCTGTTGACGGACAGGCATCCACCAGTGTCTATTGACAGGGGGTTATCCGTTTTTACAAACGGCCTTCCATCCGTCTGTTGACGGACAGGCATCCACCAGTGTCTATTGACAGGGGGTTATCCGTTTTTACAAACGGCCTTCCATCCGTCTGTTGACGGACAGGCATCCACCAGTGTCTATTGACAGGGGGTTATCCGTTTTTACAAACGGCCTTCCATCCGTCTGTTGACGGACAGGCATCCACCAGTGTCTATTGACAGGGGGTTATCCGTTTTTACAAACGGCCTTCCATCCGTCTGTTGACGGACAGGCATCCACCAGTGTCTATTGACAGGGGGTTATCCGTTTTTACAAACGGCCTTCCATCCGTCTATTGACGGACAGGCATCCACCAGTGTCTATTGACAGGGGGTTATCCGTTTTTACAAACGGCCTTCCATCCGTCTTTTGACGGACAGGCATCCACCAGTGTCTATTGACAGGGGGTTATCCGTTTTTACAAACGGCCTTCCATCCGTCTGTTGACGGACAGGCATCCACCAGTGTCTATTGACAGGGGGTTATCCGTTTTTACAAACGGCCTTCCATCCGTCTGTTGACGGACAGGCATCCATCAGTGTCTATTGACAGGGGGTTATCCGTTTTTACAAACGGCCTTCCATCCGTCTGTTGACGGACAGGCATCCACCAGTGTCTATTGACAGGGGGTTATCCGTTTTTACAAACGGCCTTCCATCCGTCTTTTGACGGACAGGCATCCACCAGTGTCTATTGACAGGGGGTTATCCGTTTTTACAAACGGCCTTCCATCCGTCTGTTGACGGACAGGCATCCACCAGTGTCTATTGACAGGGGGTTATCCGTTTTTACAAACGGCCTTCCATCCGTCTGTTGACGGACAGGCATCCACCAGTGTCTATTGACAGGGGGTTATCCGTTTTTACAAACGGCCTTCCATCCGTCTATTGACGGACAGGCATCCACCAGTGTCTATTGACAGGGGGTTATCCGTTTTTACAAACGGCCTTCCATCCGTCTATTGACGGACAGGCATCCTCCAGTGTCTATTGACAGGGGGTTGTCCGTTTTTACAAACGGCCTTCCATCCGTCTATTGACGGACAGGCATCCACCAGTGTCTATTGACAGGGGGTTATCCGTTTTTACAAACGGCCTTCCATCCGTCTGTTGACGGACAGGCATCCACCAGTGTCTATTGACAGGGGGTTATCCGTTTTTACAAACGGCCTTCCATCCGTCTGTTGACGGACAGGCATCCACCAGTGTCTATTGACAGGGGGTTATCCGTTTTTACAAACGGCCTTCCATCCGTCTTTTGACGGACAGGCATCCACCAGTGTCTATTGACAGGGGGTTATCCGTTTTTACAAACGGCCTTCCATCCGTCTGTTGACGGACAGGCATCCACCAGTGTCTATTGACAGGGGGTTATCCGTTTTTACAAACGGCCTTCCATCCGTCTGTTGACGGACAGGCATCCACCAGTGTCTATTGACAGGGGGTTATCCGTTTTTACAAACGGCCTTCCATCCGTCTGTTGACGGACAGGCATCCACCAGTGTCTATTGACAGGGGGTTATCCGTTTTTACAAACGGCCTTCCATCCGTCTATTGACGGACAGGCATCCACCAGTGTCTATTGACAGGGGGTTATCCGTTTTTACAAACGGCCTTCCATCCGTCTATTGACGGACAGGCATCCTCCAGTGTCTATTGACAGGGGGTTATCCGTTTTTACAAACAGCCTTCCATCCGTCTATTGACGGACAGGCATCCATCAATGTCTATTGACAGGGGGTTATCCGTTTTTACAAACGGGCATCCATCCCGTCTGGGCTTCGGGGTCTTCTGGCTAAAACATATTTTAGTTATGATTTAAACATACCTTCTACACAAGTTATCTTTGACAACTGTTTTGTGCTTCATCTGAAAGCGTATTCGATTCGTTTGCATCATTCTTCTGCCAATAGGAACGTAACTTGTTGAATCTTCTCAATTCCATTCCAATATATGGATTCTTCGTCACCAACATGGTTCTCAATGATTTATGCAAGGATTGTAGATTATAATCTTTGAATATATAATTCCGAAGAATCGATAACTTCACTTTTGTCCTTAGTAAGGGCAAAATTTTAAACACGTGTGGTTCTTCCGACACAAAAAACAAATAATGGTGGCTCAAGGCTGAAGGAGCATCGAGGAAGCATGGGGATGCGTGCGCAGTTTTTTAGGTTTGGAAATATGACTCTATGGTCATATACTTTGAACACTGTGGTGAATTCCTTCGGAAACAAGTATACTACAATTATGATCTAGAGGACGAGACGCGCAATATAATTAATTAATAATAAGCCTCCATCAAATCTGAATCTTATTCCAACTCCTCTTACAGGCATACTCTGCATGTCAGCAATTATCGAGACAGCTATGGCGAAAATATTGAACAGTAAAGGCGCTAACACGCAGCCTTGATTTATTCCAGAGTTGGTTAAGAAATGGTCGGTTGTAGAGCCCAATACAGTATGGAGATAAAGAACATATGCAATGAATGTTTTTTAACGAGTGGGTAGTTTTTAAATCTACCCCCTCATTTTAGAATAATTCTTTTAGTTTTCATTCTTAAGTAATTTTATTTTTTCCGAGAAATATTTTCAAATTTTCAATTCAGGATTCCGACATAGTTCGGAATTGTAAACATTCCGTACCGTTTTTACTCCGTTTTCACTTCTGAAAAACGATGTCGCACCGTATAAAACATCCTGAATTGGAAGATAACCGTGTTTTTTGTTCGCCAGCACAGATAAGTCGAAATTAAGACGTCTTCATCGACGCAATATTTTACCGAATTTCGACAGTAGGGGCACATCTGATTTCCGTGGGTATAAAATCAGATGTTCCACCCCTACTGTCATTAAAGTACCCTGCTGGTGTGGATACCCAGGGGGTACCGAAGGCACTTTGGGGTGGCTCATCCTTCCCTCACTTTTCCCCCCTTCTCTTTCAGTCCACCCCTACTGTCATTAAAGTACCCTGCTGGTGTGGATACCCGGGGGGTACCGAAGGCACTTTGGGGTGGCTCATCCTTCCCTCACTTTTCCCCCCTTCTCTTTCAGTCCACCCCTACTATCATTAAAGTACCCTGCTGGTGTGGATACCCGGGGGGTACCGAAGGCACTTTGGGGTGGCTCATCCTTCCCTCACTTTTCCCCCCTTCTCTTTCAGTCCACCCCTACTGTCATTAAAGTACCCTGCTGGTGTGGATACCCGGGAGGTACCGAAGGCACTTTGGGGTGGCTCATCCTTCCCTCACTTTTCCCTCCTTCTCTTCCAGTCCACCCCTACTGTCATTAAAGTACCCTACTGGTGTGGATACCCGGGGGGTACCGAGGGCACTTTGGGGTGGCTCACCCTTCCCTCACTTTTCCCTCCTTCTCTTCCAGTCCACCCCTACTGTCATTAAAGTACCCTGCTGGTGTGGATACCCTGGGGGTACCGAAGGCACTTTGGGGTGGCTCACCCTTCCCTCACTTTTCCCTCCTTCTCTTTCAGTCCACCCCTACTGTCATCAAAGTACTCTGCTGGTGTGGATACCCGGGGGGTACCGAAGGCACTTTGGGGTGGCTCACCCTTCCCTCACTTTTCCCTCTTTCTCTTTCAGTCCACCCCTACTGTCATCAAAGTACCCTGCTGGTGTGGATACCCGGGGGTACCGAAGGCACTTTGGAGTGGCTCACCCTTCCCTCACTTTTCTCTCCTTCTCTTTCAGTCCACCCCTACTGTCATTAAAGTACCCTGCTGGTGTGGATACCCGGGGGGTACCGAAGGCACTTTGGGGTGGCTCACCCTTCCCTCACTTTCCCCTCCTTCTCTTTCAGTCCACCCCTTCTGTCATCAAAGTACTCTGCTGGTGTGGATACAGTGGGGGTACCGAAGGCACTTTGGGGTGGCTCACCCTTCCCTCACTTTTCCCTCCTTCTCTTCCAGTCCACCTCTACTGTCATTAAAGTACCCTGCTGGTGTGGATACCCGGGGGGTACCGAAGGCACTTTGGGGTGGCTCACCCTTCCCTCACTTTTCCCTTCTTCTCTTTCAGTCCACCCCTACTGTCATTAAAGTACCCTGCTGGTGTGGATACCCGGGGGGTACCGAAGGCACTTTGGGGTGGCTCACCCTTCCCTCACTTTTCCCTCCTTCTCTTTCAGTCCACCCCTACTGTCATTAAAGTACCCTGCTGGTGTGGATACACTGGGGTACCGAAGGCACTTTGGGGTGGCTCACCCTTCCCTCACTTTTCCCTCCTTCTCTTTCAGTCCACCCCTTCTGTCATCAAAGTACTCTGCTGGTGTGGATACAGTGGGGGTACCGAAGGCACTTTGGGGTGGCTCACCCTTCCCTCACTTTTCGCTCCTTCTCTTCCAGTCCACCCCTACTGTCATTAAAGTACCCTGCTGGTGTGGATACCCGGGGGGTACCGAAGGCACTTTGGGGTGGCTCACCCTTTCCTTCTTTTATCTCCTTCCCGTGTTCACCCCTACGGTTAGGGAGGCATTCTGCTGGTGTGGATACCCGGGGAGTGCCGAACGCGCCTAAGGGTGAGCCGTCGTAACTTTGTGTCGTAATTTTTCATCCCCTAACCTGGCTGAAGTCCGATATCTGTCCGTTAAATGTGCGTCTTAGGTTCTGGCTGGCGAACAAGTCCGTAAAACCCCGTATAACGTTTGAGATCGGATCCTGTTTTATTCCGTCCGTTTTGCCCTGTAAATTCACTTTTCCGCCGACCTCTTAATAATAGTACTGTTTAACGTACACGAAATTAGCTGTTAATAAACCCTTTTATTGATTAATTTCCTATTAATGCATTATTGTCATGGGTAATCGAACATAGAAGTAGTCAGCAGCTTCCCAAATTATTTCATTTTTATGTAGCATTGATTTTCGTAGTACCTAGCGGGTGAATTGAGAAGAGATGAATTGTGGAGGTTGCAGAAAAATTATGATGGTTAGGGAGTAATCAATATATCTATTATATTTACTACAACTCCAGCTTCCACCAGCTCCACACATTCTTTAACAGATATAATGGGGACTGATATCAATGTGATTTACTCAAAATGTCACAACTCGAAAATGCCCTCTGTGGAATTCTCAAATTGTTCGATCGTCCGCATAACTATCAACATTCCGATATGAGCATAGAAAATTTATAAGGTGTCAAATTTTACTAGGTATCGATAGAAAATTTTTGCAATCAAGATTTCACATTAAATTCGAAATGTGGTCGACGGAAAAACCTTGTAATCAACTCGTTTATTAATAAAAGCGATTAATGATCTCGAACATTAACTCAATCATTAATCGCTTTAATTAATAACCTTGTTGATTAAATAACTATATCTCGAGTCTTTCACTGTACGAATTTTATAATAGTGCCATTTGTGTTTCCTTGTACGCGTCGACAAATATAATTTGTGTACGTCGATTTAGACTTTCACTGGTTGTCGCTAACACCCCAGACACCGAGGAACCTTGTCTTCGGCTAGTAGCTACCAGGGTAGGTTTGCTATTCTCCCTTAAAGAATAGCTGGCGCTCGAGTACACCGAGAAAAAGCCGTTACAGTTTTTCAAATTTACATTCTTATAATCATGAATCGTAATTCAAATTTGAACAAAGGAAAATTGTTGAGGAAATCTCTGTTAATTATTAGTCATTTTTTTTCATCAATACAGTGAGGCTTACGGATTCGTAATAAAAATGGTTCAATTGGAAGGGAAAGGAGTATAGAACTAAATTTTAAGAAATTTTTTTTTATTTTCAACAGCGAAACATTCAATATCAGATCGACAACCTTGCTTTCAGTACTTTATTTCAGTTAATTTCGGAAAACTCAACGTGATGAACATCAAGAATTTCTTCTTTTGTACGTATCAACTCCTTCACATTCAATGGACAAACTGAAAATGTTGTAATATCATATACAGGGTGATTCATAACTATTGGGACATAGGCTAAGGGCAGATTGTTTGGACCAAAATATGGCGATAGGACCAAATATACCTCAATATAATATTGCTGTGGAAAAAGATAGAGGGCGTTAAAGTTGAATTTTTTATAAGGGGATAGAATAATATTTTCTGCGAAGTTCGAAAGTCCTTTATTGAAAGAATTAGAAAAGGCATAGAAGTCGGAGGAAGCCACATAGAACATTTAATTTAAGTTTATCCTTTTTATGTCACATTGTTTTTAATTATGCTTTGTCATCGAAATAAATAAATAAAATAAATAAATTGTTACTTCAAATCCACTTCCGATGCACCGAACTG
Organism: Coccinella septempunctata; assembly: GCF_907165205.1. Taxonomy (NCBI): domain Eukaryota; kingdom Metazoa; phylum Arthropoda; class Insecta; order Coleoptera; family Coccinellidae; genus Coccinella; species Coccinella septempunctata. Next base: position 792,298 of record NC_058190.1, on the reverse strand, counting down.
TTCAATTGTGTTTTTCTTAAAAACGGATGAAAAAATATACAGTGAAATTATTAGCAAAAAACGAAAAAAAAATCAACTTTAACGCCCTTTATCTTTTTCCACAGCAATATTTTATTGAGGTATATTTGGTTCTATCGCCATATTTTGGTCCAAACAATTTTCCCTTAGCCTATGTCCCAATAGTTATGAATCACCCTGTATATGATATTACAAAATTTTCAGTTTGTCCATTGAATGTATAAAGGAGTTGATACGTACAAAAGAAGCCAACAAAATTCTTGATGTTCATCACGTTGAGTTTACCGAAAATTACTGAAATGAAGTACTGAAGGCAAGGTTGTCGATCTGATATTGAATGTTACACGCTGTTGAAAATAAAAAAAAAATTTCTTAAAATTTAGTTCTCTACTTCTTTCCCTTCAAATCGAACCATTTTTATTACGAGTCCGTAGGACTCACTGTATTTGTTCAAATTTAAATTACGATTCATGATTATAAGAATGTATATTTGAAAAACATTCATTGCATATGTTCTTTATCTCCATACTGTATTGGGCTCTACAACCGACCATTCATTCATTCGTTGCTGTATCCCGTTACCGGGAATAAATCTACAAAAAGAAGAAAAAAAAAATTCGAACAGACTTGTAACTTCTTAGTGCTAGTTGCGACTGTGTGCCCTCCTGTGACTAAAGAGACCCAACCGTGACCTACAGATCCTTCCACACTCCGGGCATGGATCTGGCTGTCGCTGTATTCTTCTCGATTCTCCATTATAACTGTGGACCAAAGACCTCCACTGTGACCTGTCTAACGCTAGTTGTTCCCAGTTATGATTAGCATTAACTGATTTTAGGGATTGATGTAGTGTATCCTTAAACCGCTTATACTGACCTTCTGGTTTCCGAGCTCCCTCTGTCAATTCACCATAAAGAGCTATTTTGGGGAGTCTTGTGTCTTGCATCCTCAGAATGTGACCGCTCCATCTGAGTCGGGCCCTCGTTACTTGAGTCTCAATTGTTGTACAACTCGCGCGCTGCAAGACTTCTGCATTCGAAACTTTGTGGAACCATCTGATGTGCATTATCTGTCTTAGATGACGTTGCTGCGTCTGTTCAAGCTGTTTAATATGTCGCCTGTAGGGAGTCCAGCTTTCGCTTCCGTAAAGAAGCGTTGGGAGGACCACTGCTCAACCGACCATTTCTTAACCAACTCTGGAATAAAACAAGGCTGTGTGTTAGCGCCTTTACTGTTCAAAATTTTCGCCATAACTGTCTCGATAATTGCTTACATGAGTATGCCTGTAAGAGGTGTTGGAATAAGATTCAGATTTGATGGAGGCCTATTATTAACCTGAAGCGCCTCAGAACAAAAACCGTACCAAGTTTATCACGGAACTTCAATATGTAGACGACTGCGCACTTATCGCTAGCAGCTCAGAGGATCTACAGATAATGTTGGACACCTATAAACTTATATACGAAGCTTTAGCCCTTAGACTCAATATCGACAAAACCAAAATCCTGGTAAGTCTGCCAGAAAGCATTCAAACAGATATCAGCCTGGAGGATGAAAACTCTTAGAACAGGTCGAGCAGTTCAAATACTTGGGAAGCTTCATAAATACTAGGGCTGACCTAGACTCGGAAATACAAAACTGTATCAATTCGGCATCACGGGCATTCTGGAAGCTGAAGGACAGAGTGTTTCAAAATCACGACCTCAATCTGAAGACCAAGACAACTGTTTACAAAGCAGTAGTCCTACCAATGCTTCTTTACGGAAGCGAAAGCTAGACGCCCTACAGGCGACATATGAAAGAGCTTGAACAAAAGCAACAACGTCATTTAAGACAAATAATGCACATCAGATAGTTCCACAAAGTTTCAAATGCAGAAGTCTTGCAGCGCGCGAGTTGTATAACGATTGAGACTCAAGTAACGGAGGGCCAGACTCAGATGGAGCGGCCACATTCTGAGGATGCAAGACAAAAGACTCCCCAAAATAGCTCTGTATGGCGAATTCACAGAGGGAGCTCGGAAACCAGGAGGCCAGTAAAAGCGGTTTAAGGATATACTGCATCAATCCCTAAAATCAGTTAATGCCAATCATAACTGGGAACAACTAGCGTTAGACAGTTCACAATGGAGGTCTTTGGTCCACAGTTATAATGGAGAATCGAGAAGAATACAGCGACAGCCAGATCCATGCCAGGAGTGTGGAAGGATCTGTAGATCAAGGTTGGGTCTCTTCAGTCACAGGAGGGCACACAGTCGCAATTAGCCCTAAAAAATTATAAGTTTGATCGCACCGATAGTTTTGTTTTTGAGTCCTTTTGTAGATTTATTCTCGGTAATACAGCAATGAATGAATGAATGTTTTGGGAACTGAGTTAAGAACAGAAACACTACGGTACTCAAAGTTTTGTACTGTTATAGTATACGCTGTTTGATTTCTTACCACGTCAATACTTCTATTTAGTTATAAGGACTTACACTGTCCTGTTAATTATACACCGGGAGTGCCCATTAGAAGTTTATGGAGTAATAATAATTCGATGTCTTCCAAATATTGTCTGAAGATATAAGTCAGTTGGATCTTCATTTCTGAAATGTTTTCAAATACCAATGACTTCCTGTTGTAACGGAAATTGCACCAAATTTAATTTTTTTTTTTTCACGACAAAGTGAATTTCAATGGACCACGGTGGTAAAGAAAAAACAAACAAACCGAAAACCTTCCATAAGTTGTATTGGGTCAAAACAGATCACACCTGAATCCAAGATCAAGGGTGCACCAAGAAAGAAATGGTTATACGTCGGCAGAACATGGCCTACCGGAGTTGTACTGCGGGAGTTCAATTTCAAAAATTTTTTTCGGAGGGGAACACCTCCCCTAAACACAATAAAGTAAAAAAGAAAGAATCCCAACTATGTTTGCTGCATCAGAATATTCAGTCAATCAATACGTCGTTTTTCAAATTACAACATGTTTTGTCCAGCCATAATGTAAACATTCTATGTCTAACCGAACACTGGCAATCCGAAGAGGAACTATCAGTATACACTCCTCCAGGTTACGTCCTGGCTTCCTTCCACTGCAGAGATAAGGGTCTACATGGTGGTTGCGCCATTTTTTTGGAAAGGGGTACGAAGTTCAATGATAGGAAAAATTTCAAGCAACTTAATGTAACTGGTTCTTTTGAATGCTGTGCAACACAAGCTATTTTTGGCTCAGAGAAATATTTGATTATTTGTGTTTATAGGCCGAATACTTTTCCTGCTAGTCGTGTTGATATTTTCTTTGAAAGTTTTACGATGATACTTGATAAATGTCAAACTGAAAATGTTAAATTTATTATTGCTGGATTCGAAAATTTTTTTCTCAATTTTGGAGACATATGACCTGGCCGTGTCCACTCTTGAACCCACTAGAATAACGCCAAATAGCGCAACTTGTGTTGATAATATTATTTCAAATATAGACGGAATTACTCATGTTATTGAGGAACACTTGGCTGACCACTCCGGCCAAAAATTTACATTTTCTCGTGGAAGCTATCTCAATATACCCTGTCGAAAGAGGAATTTTAGGCAATATGGTGGAGATAATCATCAACTATTCGAGAAGTTACTTGTTGGTGTGGGCTGGTCTGACCTATATAAAATACCGGAACACAATGTGAATGAAATGTGGGAGTTTTTTACAGAAAAGTTTGCCACCTGTTTCCAAATGGCATTTTCGATGAAATCTATTGATTTCTCCAGAAAAAAGAAAATTCGGCCCTCCCCAAAATCGGAATCTTGATGTAGTGTTTGTTATCTCCAAATACAAACCAGAACTTGAAAAAAATTATAAAATAGTGAAGCGCCTTTATGAGGCTTCTTTGACAGCCGACAAAAGGAGTTTTAATTCGTCTCTCATAGATAAGGCTGATAACAAATCTAAAACGGCGTGGAAGGTTGTTGGGGAAGTTACTAATAGGAATAAATCAGATCATAGTTCAGTACTTCCTGATGGTGATCTCAATATGCTAGCAGATCAATTCAACGACTTCTTCATTAATATGTCGAGTGCTACTTCGAGTGATACCGGACACAACATTAGGACTTGTAGTAAACCTAGAACTGCCAATTCTTTTTGTCTATTTGAAGTTCTAGAAATCGAAATCTTATCAGTTGTCAGAACGATGAAAAACAAAAAATCATTTGGGTATGAGGAAGTCCCAATGACGGTGGTAAAGAAACACATTTCATTAATAGTCAAGCCTCTTTGTTTCATGCTGAATTGTGCATTCAAGTCTGGAATCTTTCCAGATGCTTTGAAAAAGTCTATTGTCAGACCTTGCCACAAGAAAGGGAATTTGAATGATCTCTCCAATTACAGGCCGATTAGTCTTATAACATCATTTGCCAAGATTTTTGAAAAAATTCTGGTGAATCGTCTGCTGAACTTCTTCAAGAAGTTTAATGTTCTGTCCAAGAAGCAACATATGGCTTCACTCGAGGCAGAAGCACGGAGACAGCCATTTTCGAATTCATCCAAAATATAATTGTCTCCCTGGAAGGTGGTGAGTTTCCTGGTGGACTTTTTATTGATTTCTCTAAGGCCTTTGACAGTGTTAACCATCAGATCTTACTCTCTAAACTTGAGGTCTGTGGAGTCAGGGGTGTGGCACTCGATCTGTTCGAGAGCTACTTGACAAATAGAGTTCAAGTCGTGATGTTGCACGATGGGGGTGGTTGTCGTGTGTCGTCTGAGGGTACCTTGTCTAAGGGTGTACCTCAAGGTACGATGCTGGGACCCATTCTTTTCGTGGTATATATTGATGACCTACCGGAGATCTTCCGGCTGAAGAATGAAATTGCGCTAGAGCTAGCCATGAATCAGATTGATTCGAGATCCGGTCTGCATTATGAGAAACAACCCTGCTCGGCTGACGTAATAGGTGTCTCTGGGAAGATCATCTCTGACCAACCTAGCACCTCTTCGGACAATGATGTAGCGGTAACAATAGAAGAATATCTCTATGCCGATGATACGAATATTCTGGTGTCCTCTAGAACTGTTGAGGGTACTGTAACGTGCGTTTCTCGGAGAAGCTCTCGAGCGCCAGCTATTCTTTTCAATAGGAAGAATAGCAAACCTACCAGAGTAGCTGCTAGCCGGAGACAGAGCTCGATGTTGTCTAGGGCGGTAGCGACAACGAAGAAGTCAAAATCGAATTATGTAAAAGTTTATTCACACCTTCGGAAACTAATTATATGTACAAGGGAGATATGTGTGATATAAAATATGAGTGATTCTATCAGTGAAAATACATTCGGGAAATCTTATCCGGTCACGAGCACTTTATGAAATTTATACCGGGTGTAGTGAAAAAATTAACGGTTCAATAAAAATGCGCCAACCAGAACTGACGAATGCTAAGGACTTGCTATACGGTATCGGTATGTAGTTGTATTTCTCCGGAAATGAAACACAATAAGGGCGGATCTGTTCGAGACTTTTATTCGCTGCCCCAAGGGTTATAGCACGCCATGACTGACAGCGAAGAAAATGTCTATTTTTAACGCAACTACGGGATTTCACTGACTACGTGCGGTATCTCTTATTCTCTGCCCCAAGGGTTATAGCACGCCATGACTGACAGAAAAGAAGAGATTTCGGATTTAACACTTATGACGCGGAACGCGGACAGGGGGGTTGACGGAACTTTCCCTTCAGTACCCCAAGGGCTAGGGCGGATCTGTTCGAGACTTTTATTCGCTGCCCCAAGGGTTATAGCACGCCATGACTGACAGCGAAGAAAATGTCTATTTCGCGCAACAGGGTAAAGAACGATAAAATACAACAGAAAACGATACAGTACAGCAGTGTCAAAGTTAAGGAAGTAACGGCGTAGGTCTAACAAAGAAACTGAACGGTACAGACGGGGACCTACCTCCTTTGTTTCAAGCACTCGAAACTCAAAGGATTTAAAAGAAAAAACTAAAAAATTAACTCTAAGCACTGATGCAAATAACACAAAATGATTATCTTTAACGGCGAAAGAAATACGGAAAATCAACTGAATTTATAACAGAAGTTAGAAACCACGTTAGAAAGCGAAAAATCGAAAATACTGTAACCAGTCCGGCCCTTGCGGTCGGACCTTTCGAGAACCAGGGCGGTCGCTTCCTTCTAGAAGAAGCGCGAAAGGAGGTTCGCGAAGGTACCTGAATGTTTCCGGCGCCTATATAAGCCCAGCGGAGGAGCAGGTAGGCAAGTACAAGTACAGTTACAATACAAGCGACTAGTGGAAATAAATAAGAGTGGAAATAAATAGTAGTGTAATAGTTAGTTTGTGAGTTATAAGTGTATTAAGTGTAAATAAATAATTTTAATAAGTTGGACGTTTTAATTTAGCGAAGAAAACGTTACAATACTCAAGCGAAAGGAAAGCACTGAAGTAAAATTCAAAAGTCAGCCGAAGAACTGAAGTAACAGTCGAAAAGTCGAAAAGTGCCCGTCGCGGGGGGGAAAATTTGCTTTTATAGGCATATCCCCTCTCACGGTAAAAATCTGAAAATTCCAGAATGCGACAAGAATGAAAAACGTCGTCAGCTCCGGTTTATCGCATATCAACAGATGAAAAACGTCGAAATCTTCAGCGGCATGTAAGAAAAACAACGTGAAATACAGATAAGCGGTTTTTTACATTTACTCTGCCGTACGGAATATTCGAGAATTAAAATATTTTCAAAGACGGAAATTTAAAACGAAAGAAATGCACTAAGATGAACTCCAATTTTCCTCAGAAAACTGGGGTTCATCACAGTACATCATTTCATTTAACTGAAGCAATGTCATTGATTGAGGGCTGGCGCAGAGAAAATCGCCTTGTTCTCAATAGTGAGAAAACTAATGTAGTAATGTTTTCTAGTAATCGATCTAACTTGACTTGCCCTGAGATTATTGGTTTCAATAATGGTGTGGTACAGGTTGGCTCGAGTACGAAACTTTTGGGTGTTCACATCGATAGTTATTTAAGTTGGTCAGTTCAGTGTGAATCACTAACAAGCAGATTAAACTCAACAATATATATGTTGAGAGTTTTACGAAACCAAATTGACAGTATCACTCTTAAGGTTGTTTATTTCGCAAATTTCCAGTCAGTTATGTCTTACGGATTAATTTTTTGAGGGGGAAGCTCCTCAGCAGAACAAGTCTTCGTCACGCAGAAACTTGCTATAAGAACTATTTTCAATATGAAATTTAGAGAATCATGTAGAGGTACATTTAAGAGGAATCGAATTTTGACGCTGCCAGGTCTATATGTTTATAGAGTTTTACTCTTTCTTCATAAGAACAGACATTATTTCCAGGATTGAAAAAATGTGAATTCTACAAGGAGAATGCATGAATATTTTTTTCCTAGACACAAACTTTCTCTAACTGAGCGAAATGTATTTTATATGTGTATGAAGATATTTAATTATTTACCCCGTATGATAAGGAATATTGGTGTTTATGACAATTTCAGAAAACGAATATTTTCATTGATAGTTGAGTGTGAGCCTTATACGATACTTGAGTTTAAGGATTTCTGTAATAGATTATAGTTTCCGGGGCTTTGGGTTGAACTTGACTTGTTTCAATTTGTTAATTTTAGCAATTATGGAAATAAAATCATATTATTATTATTATTATTATTTCAAATGGAACACCCTGTATATTGTTTCATTTTCGCATATATCTTTAAATTCCCCATTCATTTTATGTACATTTCCCTATAGCCATCTTGAGCCGTTTTCGAGTTATTTATCGTTTTTTTTTTTGAAAAAAAATCACAAATGGAAGCTTTTATAGAAGACTGAGGATTTCATAAAAGCGCAACGCACAAATCTGGTTTTTGAGGTACCGAACAGATATTCTACGTCGTTATGCAGAGAACATTACTTTTTGATATACAGGAAGATCAAATGAGTGTCTCAAAGTTGTAACTTTCTTGACTTCAATGCTCCTGTCTCATTCTCTCTGCTCTCCATACTAACGTGCTCAAATTTGATCAAATCATCCTCGAAACTTATAGCTATAGTTATTGGATTCAAAGATATTAATAATGTAATATCTTTGATTGGATTATGTTGAAGATGAATCTGTTAATGGGGAGGGGGGGCATTTTTATCTCTTGCAGCTTTAAGTATCAAGGATAGAACTAAAAGTTCTAATTGTCTACAAAAGTTACATTACTTACTTCTTACAGTGAGTTGCTGCCATCTTAGGGATTGTTTTCAATATTGATTCCAAGGTAAATGGTGACGTTGTGATATAAAAAAACAACATAAGAAAACAATTGTTGATATGGAGAACTTTTATTAAACTGATATATACAATGTGATAAATGATGTGTACAAAAATATAGTACATGGTTTTTATTTTATAAATTCGCATTTTTTTAGAAGGACATATCTCTATGTCTACATTAGAAAATTAACCCAATGATTGGGCTTATGATTTTCATATATTTTTGTTGAACATTTCAGATTGATATTTTGATCAGACCCTATGTCAACAGAATTCTTTCAACTTCAACTTTATCTAACTAAAATCCCTTTAATTTCAAAGCTTCCTTTAACCCTACTTAAAATGACACTAAAGAAAGCTTAAAGTTTTTTTTACAAAAAAATTCTTTATAACTAATGTCACCAGTAAAATCTAGTATTATTTCGACAGTATGGCAACGATGATTTACTTCTGACGTATAATATCGTACTTAAGATGGACCAAGGTTTTTTTTTTTCAATTGTAACAAACTTACATAGGTGACACTTGTGTTCCTAAATATTCAAATCAACATATTTTACTTGTTTTTTTTAACCTGTTTCATATTCTAATCAAATGAATAGACTTAATGTGAGCCTGAAGTTTGCTTTTTCCACTTGTGACATGAACTTCGAGGTGTTTAATTATAGTCGCAGCATAATCACATAAGTTACAGTTGTGTTTCCTGATATTTTAATGAATGAGTCGATATGCTTTTTATGGCATTATTTTTTTTACTTGTAACAAAATCACCTAGTGACTCTTGCTGTTTTCGAATGAACAGATTTGATATGCTTGCCAAGGTCTGTTTTTAAATTTGTACCATATTCACATAAGCGACACTTGTGTTTCCAGACATTCAAATGAACAGAGTCGATATGTTTTTTCAGTTCACTTTGTCTGATTGCAACATGATCGCATAAGTGACACTCAAGTTCCTTGATATTTGAATGAACAGTTTTCATATGAATTATTAAGTTGTGTTTTCGTATCGTACTGTGTTCACATAAAGAACACTTATGATCCTTGATATTAAGATGAAAAGATTTCACATGAAACTTTAGTTGTTGTTTCTCGGACGCAGCATAATCACACAATCCACACTTGTAGTTCTTGATTTTCAAATGAACAGAGTCGACATGCCTCTGAAGCTTATCTTTTGTTCTCGAAGAATAATCGCATTGCAGGCAATCAAAACATTTGGGTTTCACAACTTTCAGATGAATAGAACTTACATGCCTATCGAGATGACTTTTGTTATTTGTCTCATAAGTACACAATTCACACTTGTATTTCTTGATTTTTAAATGAATAGAGTCGATATGTCTTTGTAGAACATCTTTTCTACTTGTAACAAACTCACATAGGTGACATTTGTGTTCACCAGTTTTCAGATGAACAGATGTTATGTGTATTTTAAGGTTAGAATTTAGATTTGTAGTGTAATCGCACAAATGACACTTTTCTTTGACTTTCAAATGATCAGATTTTAGATGAATGTTGAGGCTATCTTTTCGATTAGCAGTATATTCACATAAGTGACACTTGAATTTGATATTCAAATGAACAGAATTAATATGATTTTGAAGGTTTCGCTTTTTATATGTTACATAGTCACATAAATGACACTGCTGATCCTTAATTTTCAGATGAATAGATTTCACGTGATTTTCAAGGCAATATTTACTAGATGCAACATACTCACATAAGTGACATTCGTTTTTCTTGATAGTCGAATGAACTGTTTCCGCATGAGTTTGGAGGAGACTTTTTCGACTTGCTGTGTATTCACAAAACGGGCACTTGTGTTTCTTGACGGATTTCTTACGTATTTTCTTTAGATCTTTCTGACCAGAGTCGTTATCACACCGTGTGCTTTTTCTAATATTTTTTTTTTTACTTGAGACTACGTGACTTTCATGAGCTATAGCCTGTTCCAGAAGTGCAGAATTAGAATTATTCATCAGTGGATCTGATTCTTGAGGCACTTCCTTGATAGGAGGGACAGATGATATATGACTTCCTTCGATTTTGGTAAATAAGTTGTTTGAGGTACTTTTCTCATTCTTGATTATATATTCTTCTCTTTCATGAAATCCGTCATCATCTAGAAACTGTTCAACTTCTATAATTCCTGATTTTTTCTCGAACTCTACACTGAAAGGAATTCGATTTTTTTAGAAATAGGTGAACAAAATTGTAAAAAACGAAAGGTAATGGAAACATCATAAATATAGATACTCACTCATCATGAGCAACAGGAAATAGTAGCTCTTCTTCAAAATGAATAATTTGTTCGCCCATGGCCACTACCATTTACTTCTTCTCCATAAAAAAAAAAATACTTAATAACAAACCTTAAAAAGTGGCAATCTTTGCTTGCTTGATAGAGCCGTAGATAACAGATTACAGAGTAGAATGGCCGTAGATAGAGCAGAGAGCAAAGAGGAACTTCCTCTTTGATATTAGTGTTCTGTGGCAGAGACTATGGTCAAAGAGTATCAACTCTTACTCTTACTCTTTGCTATGGTCTATGGTGAATTTTTTACAGATTTACAGATTCTCTGTAATCTGTGGTAATTGACATAGAGTCTCTGAAAATTGTGTTTGGTGTATGGAGAAGGAGAATCAGAGACAAGAGACTCTTTCCCTTTCTCTATGAAGAGAACATTGAACTTTAGTTCAATGGAGGAGAATGATCGCCGTACTAAAAATGTGTTCCCGAAAACGGGGAACGTAGGCTAGGGGTCGCTGCGATCGCTACGTTTATTGGTGGGGATTTTAGCGTAACTTTTAAATGAATAGACTTCATTTTATTTTAGGTTATGTGTCGTCGTGGTTTTTCTGGTGATATTTCAAATATCTTTCTTCAAATCTATATTAAATATGAGTTCCCTGAAATATATGCAATAAAATACAAGTCATATTATAAAGGGGATGTCATGTCAGGGTCATGTTATCAGCTTTATTCATTCATAATAAATGACGAAATCAATGAAATTCAAAAGAAATCACTGATCAAAAAATTTCAACTACGTTTGTTTATCATTGTTTATTGAAAACAGGTATGTTAGTTGATTATGTTAGTTGGGGAGTAGAACATATCAAGACAACAAAAGGTAGCAATCTCAGATTTATCACTTATTAGAGAAGACATTACATGTCCCACATGTACAAACTTCTCACCAAAATTATAACTAATAGGCTGACCAACAAGTTTGACGAATACCAACCTGTGGAACAAGCAGGATTTCGCCGTGGGTTTAGTACTATCGACCACCTACAGACCGTAAGAACATTAATAGAAAAGTCAACTGAATACAATGTACCCCTATACATGGCGTTTATTGATTTCCATAAGGCGTTCGATTCTATAGAGACATGGTCGTTCACACCAGCATGTATGATGCAAGAATAGACTCCCGATACACAAACTTATTGGAGAATACACATCCCTCTTAAACCTGTTAAGAGGGCTGTGGAGAATATATATAAAGATGCCACATTTCATGTCAAAATAAACCAGGACTTGAGGACGGCTAAGATCAGGATAGGTAGAGGAGTACGTCAGGATGACACTATATCGCCAAAACTGTTCACCTTGGCCCTGGAAAATGTCTTCAAGTTATTACAGTGGAAAACTAAGGGTATAAATGTGGACGGTTCCTACTTAAACCATCTCCGCTTTGCCGATGACATCGTCTTAATAAGTGGCAACCTGCAGGAGTTGAGCGTTATGTCAAAGAGTATCAACAAGAGTATTCACTCTATCATTTTGGCCGGTTGCGTTTTAATGCCCTTGAATGTTCCTTGGTTTAGTGGAGGGACGAAAACGAATGCAGATGTTCGTTCTGTTCGCAAGTCCCAATCTGATTGGTCGCTCAGATTCTCGTTTGACTGTAGTGAATCTGAGCGCAGTATTGCTGGCGCGTAGCGTCTCCCCACTTCAAGGTTGAAATTCCATGCATTCGATCTTCCCTTGTAAATCGGCGAAGTGAAACCTCTTGTTGTTACTCTTTGGTTATGTTAAACAGTTAAACGAACTTAACGATGCCCTGAGAAAAGTCGGCTCAAAAATGAACATCCCAAAAACCAAAATCATCGGCAATACCACAGAACACATATACATTGACGGCACAATACTTGAAAATGTGGAAGAATATATTTATCTAGGACACTCAATACGAATTGGCAAGGAGAATCAAACAACGGAGTTGAAGAGGAGAATACGGCTGACTTGGATGGCTTTCGGAAAAATGAGCTGTATATTTAGAAATAATGACATCCCTATCAACCTCAAGAGAAAGGTTTTTGACACCTGCATATTACCAGTGGCTACATATGGCTTGGAAACGATGGCAATAACCAAGAAGAGTGCGAACCAGCTGAGAGTGATGCAGAGAGCGATGGAAAGAGCTATTCTTAATATAAGCCTCAGAGACAGAAAAAGAAATTAAGAAATCCGACAAAAAACCAAAGTCGTAGATGTCATCGCTCGGATAGCAGAATTGAAGTGGCAGTGGGCGGGACACGTGGCCCGACTGGACAAATCGAGATGTTCATACAAAATAACACAACATGGCGACCGAGGACAACAAAACGTAGTGTAGGGAGACCACAGAAGAGATGGCTCGATGATGTGAAAGAACATGCGGGAAATAGGTGGTTTCAGATTGCTCAAGACAGAATAGTGTGGAGGAACTTGAAAGAGGCCTACGTCCAGGAGTGGACAAAGGAGGGCTGACGAAGAGAGAGAGAGAAGATTTTGTTTCCAATACTCAGCCGAAAACTGTTATAGATCATATAATATTATGTTATGCCAACAAAATTCTTCAAGAATATCCACATCTGAACCATGCAGTTTTATTGGTTAGATATTCAGAAGAGCCCACTTCTAACGAGGGATGACAATTTCGATTTCCTTTATAATGAATACATAATCTTTTTTGATATCTACATAGCAAAGGTGCTCTTGACACACAATTTGATTTCGAGTCGATTCTTGAGGTAAGTTTTTTCCAATTTTTTCTCAAAAATGCACTCTGAAATTTTATCTCTTCTCCTCTTCTTTCTTATGCCAAAACACTCTTACACTAGAGCACTCTTCAACATTTCACCATGGTCATATGTTGTTTTCTTATCAAAAATCGATAAAAATATTATTCTAATCATCTGTCACCAGGAAGAAGGTTCACTCAGTCAACTACAACTATATAGGCTGTGGTCCGTATATACACTTTGGTTACTTCTGGTTAGTAAGTGGGCGGTCCGTATATGTCGAATTCCTGACAATTTGGTTCAATATCAGTCACCAGAGTAACCGCTCTGGTAACTTTCGGTTACCAAATGTGTATATACGGACCATACGCATAGTTAAAATCAAAATTTCGTCATCCCGTGATCGCCAGCAACACAAAAAATCTATGGTCTCAAAGCAGCGATCGTTCTCCTCTCTACTCTCTTGGGCTGTGGTCCGTATATACACTTATACACCAAAGATTATAGAGTTCTCTATAATCTTTGCTTATACACATTTGGTTACTTCTGGTTAGTAAGTGGGCGGTCCGTATATGTCGAATTCCTGACAATTTGGTTCAATATCAGTCACCAGAGTAACCGCTCTGGTAACTTTCGGTTAGCAAATGTGTATATACGGACCATACGATTTCTAACCAGAAGAAACCAAAGTGTACATGTGGACCGTAGATAGAGGATGTGGACTACGATGTGGACCACAGCCTTAACCTAACTCTTCGACAGTAATGTAATCTTCAAAGATTATAATCTTTGGTAATCTTATTATTTGTTTCTGTGCTCCATATTCTGTGCATTGAACTAAAACTTTCTTTAGTTCAATGGTTCTGTGATGTAATCTGTGCATTGAACTCTATGGAGTTCAATGAGTTCAATGAATCTGTGTCTGTGAATCGAAGTCATAGACATCAGGTTGTCTCTGATATAGGTTATCTTTTCTGCGTTGTGCGTTTTGATTTGAAAAAAAAAAAAATAAAAAATGGATATTGGAGAACGCTGTATTAAAATTGAAGGACTGGTAGATATTACCTGTGTTGAGTGAGTATATATTTTCATACTTATATTCATGACGCTTTATTACCTTTCTGTGTACTCTAACAAAAGTTGTTTAGAGTTTACTGTTACCTTATTATTGTGGGCTTAATAATATTTACCAATTATTATCTACTACTTTGGTTCAATCAACTATTACTCTTCGCTTCAATCGACTCAAGAAGTCCAATTTTTTTCAGAGTAAAGTTAAAAGACCAGTCAGGAATCCTGGACATGTTTGAACAATTTGTAGATGAAGAAGGAGTTCACGATAGAGAGGAATACATACTTAAAAATGAAGAAAGATACTCGAATTCCTTAGTTGAACAAATCGATGCAAATCAATCGCCCATGAGTAAAAAAATAGACCTTGATGTACTCAGAAAATCGATTCATTCGAAAATTAAGCAACACAAGTGTCAGTGTAGAAAAATGCCCCTTCAGAAGCAAGTTGACAGTGTTCATTCGAATATCAAGAAAAGCAAAGGTAATTATGCAGATCTAAAAGAACTGTGCTAGGTAATGAAGAATGTAAGTACATACATAATTTTGTCCTTATAAACATATAAGGCTAAGGAATCCAAAACTGAAAAGAGTGTTTACTGATTTTATATTTCATTCTTTGAATCCAGATCCGGACCTACCAAAAATTGACATGGGTAAACGTCAGTTTAGTATTGAAGAAGCTCATATTGGCTATGATGAGTGAGTATTTATATTTATATAACATGGTGTTTCCATTATGCTGGATTTATCAACTCAACTAAATTAGTTTATTTTTATGTTTAAAAAAGCATCTAAGAGGGAAACAGCTTTAGTACTTCTATTCCATTAATTCCAAATACAATTCATAAGAAATCGATAGATAACAATCTGTCATGGAGATACTATTTGGCAGGTAAATTTGTTACCTATAGCTGATCTTTGTGTTTCATTCCCTCGAAAAAATGTGCTATAAAATCCTTTACAATAAAAATAAAACTTAAATTATGGGGAAAAGGTATGTCATTGGTAATTTTCAATTGTGAATACCAAGTCAGATGGCCCCCAAGCACTGACCACTAAACTTATTACATATTTTGGATTCTTTTTGCCTGTTAATATCATCGTTGAGTATTAACCCCCCCTCCAGGGGGTTGAATGATTGATGATATTATACAGTGTGGAACCACATATGGAATAAAATTATTTGTGTCCTTAAGTTAAGAAATTATTAAAATAAAACTGTAAGAATCATTTTTTCAATTCGCCAATTGATATTGCATGGCACCATCCAGGTTGCCGAGACTGTTTATTTTTTTCTTGATAGTGACAATAATTTTTCCCTCTTGTCGAAATTTAAGATAATATTCATGTCGTAACGAAGTGAATTTTGAATCTTTATGAATTCAATCAATTATTGAATGTTAATTCTAGTTTTCATTTGATCGAAAACATCAGTTTTCTGAAGCGTAACTCAAGGATGGGTCTTTAAAAATTATTTATTTTCAAAAGTCAATTATAATTAGCAAGAATAAACAATATAGGAAGTGAATTTTGAACGTTTAAATCTCCCCAGTCGATTTAGTCTTATTGTGCTATATGAAGAGCAAAGTTTATAACTAAGAAGTGAATATCTGAGAGACTATCTACTTAAAATTCAAACTGTATATGATGAAATTAGGAGTGGGCCTATGATGATACTGAAAGCAATAAATAATACTTATAAAAGAGATGAAAAATGTATTCAGATGGAAGGCCTTAATTTTGAACAAACAATGAGAGCAGCTTAGTTTTTTTTCATTTCACCTATTTCTTATCCATGACTTCATAGTTTATTCTTGGCTGTTGCTAATTAAATGACTTAAAAATAAATCATTGTTAAAGATTCTTCCTTGAGTTATGCTTCAGGAAACTGTTGTATTGAATCAAATGAAAACTGAAATTGGGATTCAATAATGTATAATATTCAATTGATCAAATTCATAAAGATTTAATATTCACTTCATTGTGAGAAGAATATGATCTTGCACATCGACACGAGAGAAAAATTATTGTCACTATCAAGAAAAAAAAAAAGTCCTCTACAACCTGGATGGTGCCATGCAATATTATTTGCCGAATTGAATAAATGAATCTTGCAGTTTACGCAGATATCGAGGAAATCATTAAATTTTTTGTACAGGGGGATTTCACGAACTTTTCAAAACTGTCCAAATTAATGTGATACGGTCCTGCAAATCGAATGATATTTGATCGCAGTTTTCTGGAACCTCATGGATGCCATCTTCATTCCAAATTTCGTTCAGAAGATAGAGTGATTTTAATTCGCATTCAAATTTGAGAAACACCCTGTAAATCAGAATTTAGAACTCCTAGATACTACATATGGGGGTTTTTCGTGACCCTCAACGTGTTCTCTATCTCATATTGAAATGTTTCCCATCTTATCCAGGTCACCCTGTATATAGTTTGTTGGATTAGGAAATAAACGTTCATTATCAAGTGAGTATTATCAATGTCAATCCTCGAGTCCCTAAGTTTTAACCAACCCAGAAGTATTTTAGATTAAATTGAGATACAAACCCAACACTGATATATATGGAACTTTATAAACTTCAATGACATTGCTGTATTTATCTTTTTTGATTCGTTGTTTAGTTTATATATCCAGCATACCCAACATTCTTCTTTCTTTTTTTCATTTCACTTATTTTATTTGATTGGAAAAATCGCTGAATCACTGAATTTCTTTCAGTGTAGAGTTAAAAGAAAAATTGGGAGATATCGACATTATCGAACAATTCATAGACGAAAAAGGAGTTTATGAAAGAAAAGAATATTTAGTCAAAAATGAAGCAAGTAACACCAGAAGCTCAGTTACAGAGGTCGATGAAAATTTATCATCATCTGCCTCTTCTACCGAAGAAATTCCTCCAGATTTAAATCCACCAAGGAATAACTCTGAAACGACCCACCCGGAGCAGAATAAATGTCACGAAAGTCAGGTGGGCAACTTTGTAAAATCGGCTACTTCGAAAGTTAAAGAACACAAGTGTCATCTATGCGAGTACGTTACAAATATAAAAGGAAACGTGAAAGTCCACGTTAATAATGTTCATTCGAATATCAAGGGTCATAAGTGTCACATGTGTGACTACGCAGCGAAAAGAAGAGACACTCTTAACGAACATATAAGATCCGTTCATTTAAAAATCAAGGATTACAAGTGCCACTTGTGTGACTTCGCCGCGAAAAGAAGAGAGCAACTTAAGATTCATATAAAATCCGTACATTTAGAAATCAGGGATTACAAGTGCCACTTGTGTGACTATGCGGCGAAAAGAAGAGGGCAGCTTGAGATACATATAAAATCCGTACATTTAGAAATCAAGGATTACAAGTGTCATCTATGCGAGTATTTCGCAAGTAGAAAAGGAGACCTGAACGCCCACGTTAATAATGTTCATTCAAATATCAGGAGTTATAAGTGTCACTTGTGTGACTATGCCTCGAAAAGAAAAGAGCATCTTAAGATACATATAAAAGCCGTTCATTTGGAAATCAAGGATTACAAGTGCCAATTGTGTGACTATGCAGCGAAAAGAAGAGATACTCTTGATATACATATAAAATCTGTTCATTTTGAGATCAAGGAGTACAAGTGTCATCTATGCGAGTATTTCACATGTAGAAAAGGAGACCTAAAACTTCATGTAACTAATGTTCATTCGAATATCAAGGGTCATAAGTGTCACTTGTGCGACTACGCCGCGAAAAGAAGAGAGAGACTTAAGATGCATATAAAATCTGTTCATTTAGAAATCAGGGATTACAAGTGTCATTTGTGCGACTATGCAGCGAAAAGAAAAGGGCAACTAAAGATACATATAAAAACCGTTCATTTAGAAATTAAGGATTACAAGTGCCATCTGTGCGAGTATAGTGCGAGTTTGAAACAAAATCTTCGGAAGCATGTCGAGTCTGTTCATTCAAATATCAAGGAACACAAGTGTTACTTATGCTAATATTGTGCTGATGAAAAAAAATAACTTCAAGTACATATCGAGTGACTCGACTGAATACGCTGCTAATGTTGAAAATGGCATTGACAAACATATTAATTCGGTTCATTCAAAAGTCAAGAAACACGAATGTCCGAAGTTTATTTCGAGCCGAGAATTGATAACGAATGCAGTTTGAAATCTGTCCATTTAAAAATCAAGAAACACAAGTGCCATCTGTGTGGTTCTTTTACAAATAGAAAGACAGCCTGAAGCTTAACATTGTTCATTCGAGGTTTTTGTGATGAAAAAACTATACTAACTGACAAAGAAACTGCAACACCCATAAAGAACTGTTTAAATTTATATATTTTCTTTGTGAAACATAGAAAGTATAGCAATCTGTAAATGATTAAAATTTGAAGAAAAAAAACGGTTAACAAATTTTTTTTATTAAATTTATTTATTTATTTTTTTTAAACTTTTTTTGTTTCAAACTAACAATAGTAGTAGTCATTTTTGGCTACTTTCTTTTGTTTTCGAGTTATAAGCAAAAATTGGAAAAATGGGGATATTGAAATAAATTTATATTATTATTATTATTATTAAAAAAATTACAAGAGTTGAGGTTTAAAAAACCTATAAACTCAAAAAAGAAATTTACAAATTGGTACGCAGTCACAATAGGTGAAGAGTAACCTTGAAAAAAGAAAGGACCCAAAGTTATGTTTTTTTAAATGGGAACACTAGATTTTTGTGCAATTTTTTGAAAGCCTATTTTTTTCTGAATTCAAAAATATATAACATCATATGATTTATATCGATATAAATAATATAAAATGGTCGAAAACCCTTTTACCCAATATTTCTATGGTTTCACCTTTTGACGAGCACAGAAGAATAGAGTTTCCTATAACAAAAGCAGTCTCCTTCCGGCAATGTCATTCTTTCTATGCATTTTACCAATTTTCACAAAATTCGAATCTAGATATATTTCATAAATTTTTATAATAATGAAAGGATTAATAAAAGGAGACAGTGGTAATCCTGCGATGCTATATGTTTTTATGCTCATCAAAAGTTGAAACCATAGAAATATTGAGGAAAAAGGTTTTCGAACATTTTCTATTATTTATATTGCTACAAACCATATGATGTTATATATTTTTGAAATCAGAAAAAATAAGCCTTCAAAAAATTACACAAAAATCTAGTGTTCCCATTTAAAAAAACATAACTTTGGGTCATAACTTCGTAATTCGAAATTCTGCTAAGAAGGCGAGCACGCCACTGGATTCTACGTAAAAAAGTGCCTGTATAATGTTTTAATTTCAGAGCTCTATCATCAGTATTAGCGGAGATATAAATTTATTTCGATATCCCTATTTTTCCAGTTTTTGCTTATAACTCGAAAACAAATGAAAGTGGCTAAAAATGACTACTACTATTGTTAGTTTCTCAGAAAAAGAGAACGAAAATGGGGTATCAGATTTTGTCTATCTCCTCTGGTTTAAAAACTGTAGTGCTAAAACATCGAAATTTGCCCACCCTGTACACAAGTGAATAGAACCAAAAACAAAACAATAGGTCTATCTACAATTCAACAAATCTTCTAAACTGTAGGGCTCCAAATTTATAAGATATTTAAATAATTCCTTTTTGAATATTTTTTTCATTATTCAACGTTTTTATTCTAATTGGTAGTGAATTATAAATCTTTATGCATCTATATTCCATGTGTCTCTGAGAAGTTGTCAATATATACCTTGGGTAGATGTAATCTATGGAGGGTAGAGAGAGCATATTTAAAAATCGCTAGTAGTTACGATTCAAATCGCCACTAAACTTTCCATAACCTTTTCGGCACTGACTCAATCTTTATTCAGAATTCATCAGGATGAATCGACTAGCGGAGTTAGAAAGATTAGGTGATAATCACCTAAACACGGCGCTTCATATCTGAGTGCCCCCCCCCCCCCGGGTTTTCACACCAGCAGAGAACACTGGGGGTAGATAGAGAAGAAGAAATGGAGGAAAAATTTACTCCATTCACTTTTATTTTAGCGTTCCGTTGGCCATGAAATATTTTTCTCAACTTTTTGTAACTAGAACGGTGTAAGATTGCACTCATGAAATGTCGTTAATAACGCTGTTGCCACAATTAATACCGATTTCAGGAAGTGCTATTTAGAATTCAGGCTCGCTCATGAAATAGTAGGTAACCCTGATATTCTAATATCTACAATATATCAGACGGTAGCGAACATATTCAATGTAAGAGAATTTATTTAATGTTTCATCTGAATCTAAACGACTTATATTTCAGCTGAATATTTCCACAATCAGAAAGTTTGTGAATGAAGAGGATGACAAAGAATTTCCTTCTATTGGAAGACCCAAAAAAGTGGTGGCATTTGAGAATTTTATGTTTGGGTGAATTAATGCGAAAAGTTTACTACAGGATTTTCGATGAATGTCATCGTAGAATAAGTTCCTGGAGAAAATTGATTTTTCTCTTTTTAATTTAACTTGTCCTATACATTGTAAATGTCTTAAGGGATCAATAAATATATAATTATTATTATTATTTTAATATCAAAGAATAAAAAATAAACAGCCATAAACACGAGCCAGTTGTCCTGTTTATTATTAATTCATGTGAAATTTTTGTTAAAAGGTGAAGTTACTGTTGCCTTGAAACTTCCTTTAATTCCTTTTACTTTTATTAATGCAAGATGATTTTTTGTTGAAGAATTCAACATTCTTGTAATTATCCGTTAATTCCTTCTAGAGATACCCATTCCTTACCACTGCATTATATGCATTTCATCTTCGGATTGATTTTTTTGAAATCTACAACTGATGTGACGTCTTCAACCTTTGGCCAAAAAAGATAACCAAAATTGACTCTCCTCAAGCTACCGCATATTATGTGTCCATAATTAAATTTTCTTCCATAGCAAAATTAAATATATTTAAAAACTGATCTCTTGTATTTTCCATGCAAAAAACTAGATTTGGTATACCTTCAATCGGTTTGTATAAACTTCAATTAAGTTTGTCACATATTTTGGACTTCATATTTTCCGAAGTGATTAGACATTGTGATAAAATACGTAATTACTGAGACTTTCACGTAGAACGGACAACATAGTTACTCGCTGGTACGTTGCCAGATCGTACGATTATTCAGGTAATTGAAGGAAGGGTAAAACTATATGCTCCTCCTCAGATTTTAAGGATTATTTTTTTAAGGATGGAACTCTTCATAAGGAATTGAATGGTATTAGTATATTATTGTTCTGTGGGTGTTAGTCTCTACGGAAACTCGTAGTTCGCCATGATTTTTTGAAATTTTTGTAAAGTGCGTTATCTCGAATTCGACATTGTGCTATTGTCAGATTTTTTTCCCGATTTATTCCTGGATGCATAACAAGATACGAAATTCATTCGTACAAATATTAATCTCAGCAAATTTTAAATTTGAGATAAACGATTTTTCGAACATTTCATAAAAATACGAGCTATAACATAATGAATCATGAAATATTATATTTCCACCTCTCGGTCCTTCAAACCTACATTTAAATCGACAAAAATGATATTTTCATTGTTTTTTCAATCTCCTGACCCAACATAACCTAACCTCAAAATGATTCAGTTCAATTTTTAGCGAAAATTGATCAATTATTCACATTTCTCCCAATGATTTACCTAAACACCCCCATTTGTTGAGTTCTGTTGAGAAATAAATTCGAATTGATTAAGAATTACAGTGAACAAACATTCAAATGTGCATTTAATGAACATTTCAAAAAATCATAGCTACTGAAATATAAGTTTCCCAAGAATTCCTCTTGAAAAATTCTATCTAAATCTGAGTTGGGCATGAATCGTGTCCTATTATGTTATTTTTGCACAATCTGGCAACAAAAGGCACGAATTACAGTGTTACACTAGCGTCTATTTCCTGTGCTTTACAAATGAACCTTCATTTGTCATTTATCCCTGCTGTGCTGCCATCTGTAGTGGGAAGTGGGAGTTATGATGTGCGCGGTCATATGTTCCTGAATGTCAAAATTCAAATTTAATTAAATTAACGCAAAGCGGATTTTCGTATATAAAGTTCACGTTTTGAAACCCCCCAATCAGCAGAAATGAATAGTCTGTGTTATAAATGCGGCAAGGTGTTTTGCAATTCCAACATATCAATTAAGTTTGACACGCCAGGAATTTTCACAGAGATGAAACTACTGAAATCGCTCCTAACTTGTACAAAAATGCAGCGAAATATAATTATAACTGCCATTGTAGAAAGAACTTTAGTGATAAAAATAATTTCACGAACCATCAGAAGATCCACGGTGAAGATTCATCTTCTGGTAGTGGTAGTTACCAATCGGTAGGTAGGTATTCTTCTATAAAATTTAGTCATAATATACAGTCTATCATATTTTCATCACTATTTCAGAATGAAGTTCATAACCAGTTGCATAGTATTTTACATGAGGTAGATCAACAAGCTTTACGTAGAAAGCTGTTCAATTTCCTAAACCAATGTGATGATCCAGATGTAACAGATTGTATCAATTACTTCAAAGAAAATTGGGCATATGCTTACAGACTCCATGCTGGTATTAATACTGATATGCATCTAGAGAGATTTCATAAGACTCTTAAATATATGTACCTCAAAGGAAAGAAAGTTAAAAGACTAGATAAGGGAATATGTGCAATCGTGCAATTTGTTGACAGACTTATATCCCGTCATAAATCTGCTGTAAAAGTCAAAGAAATAAGAGTTCGTCATGAAACTATGACCAGCTTGGATAAAAATTTATTGATAGAATGTGAAGATGGATGGAAAATACCTTCAAATACATCTGAAGAAAACATTTATTCAAAAAACAGACAGCGATTGCCAAAAATGCCAACTTAAATGTACATTGTGTAACATCTGCATACATGAATATATCTGCTCTTGTATTGATTCACCTAGTTTCTGCTTCAAGGAAAGAAAATCTACTTCGGCATGGAGGACCAAACTTTCAAACTGATGGTGGTTTAACATTGTAGCAATATGATAATGCCATTGAAGATTGAGAATAGTTATTTTATACCACATGTTGCATAGGAAGAAGTCAACTATCAAGGTAATATAAAAAAAATTTCATTATTGGGTTTAGGACATTTAGCACATTACTATCCTCTTCTTCTATTTCTATTTTTTTCACAAAGCTTGTTATGGATATTTATGTATTATGTTTGGGTGCTTGTAGGAAATATTGTCCTTATAATAGCAGGGTGTATATCATCTTTAGATATTCTTTTGAAAGGGAGAAATAGCAACTTTTACAATCAACTTTTACAATAAAGCAGGTATAAATAAATGGCAACAAGAAGCAGATCGTAGAACCTGTTCCAGATCTCGGTGCAAGCAGAGGAAAATTTTATTAGGGTTCTATACATATATCTTCAATGATACAGGAAAAAAAAGATAAAAACTATTTGAGTGCACTTCTCTGTTATTATACTTCAAAGTAGTGGTTAATTTTAATGTATCCCCTGTTTTAGACAGTAGTAGGTGAAGGAGTGTGAAGACACAAAAGAGAAGAATTTAATTCTGAATGAAGTTGATAGGAAAAGAGACTTGAAGAGGTCCGTAGAGAAGGAGAAGGAAGATATCAGGAACGAAATTGCGAGTCATTTGAGGAACAGACATTCTCCTACCAAACTTCAAGTCATTAAAAATAATTTAGCTCCGGTTTCACCTACACTCGCAGCTTTAGATTCTAATAATTCCGTACTTTCTACAAGTAGAATTCCACATTATATGAAAATTGTTCCACAAAGATCACTGTTTTCAACCAGAAATGAAAAATCAAAGAAAAAAAATCATTCTCCTTAATCTGTGTAGAATACAGTACCTGGTTTCAATAAACTATTTAAAATTTTCTTTGACGTATCATTGATCCCAATTCCATAGAATCCCTTTCTGAATTAAGGTTTATTGTCAGTTCATTATACCATCCCCTGGAATAAATACTCACAGAAAGATATTTAATTCACACGCTGGAAAAATTTTGCTAATGATAATAGGTCGTTATTTTAACCTCAGCGGAAGATGGAGCTTTTCTACTCAACTGAGGAACATAACATATATTTATTCTCATAATTATAACATAAGAATGCTATTTTGTAATTCCAAAGTAGTTGCACATCATTCCTCATTAATACTGATATCTCTGAAAGTGTTTATATTTAACCATGATAACGTATATTATATTTAAAATAAAATTTATCCTTTGCCAATCCAATGATGATTGATGAAAGAGAGCCTGAGCCTAATCTTGTTTATCTGCCTATTCCCAGAGACAGAGTTTGTCTCTGCTATTCCTATTATTAAACAACATAAAACTGGAAACGGTTCCAAATATTATTAAACCTTTTAATTTGCCCGCGCTGCGGACCATAGAGATATGATTACAAATATTGGTCGGACACTCTGTGTTCTGGGTTCATTTGTAAGGCACAAGAAATAGACGCTAGTCTCTGTTACCCCACTTGTCATATTAGAGAGTTACTCTGTTTATGTTCTGTAATCTGTGAGAGTTACCCCATCGAGAAAGGTCTCAGAGTAACCCAGAAACTCTATGGAGTTACCTAACATAACTCCAGAGACAAACTGTCTCTACTCTGTAATCTGTGGTCTCTGCTAACTCTTTGGTCTAAACCACAGAACACTAAACTAAACTTGTGTTCTGTGGTCTTAACAGCGAGGTTACCAACGGTTTTTCCGCCTGATATTTTTTTAATCGCTTGCTTGCCTATTGCCTGAACATTTGAGCTCTACCGTGTTTCCACTGAATATTTTGAGAATTTAATTATTGATATTCTGATTTTTTGCTTAATTGCTCAAAGATTTGTGCTCCAAGTTGTTAACGATATTTTTGAGAATTTGGGAGTTTTTTCAAGCAATTTTCATTGCTCTATTTTATAGCTGTTTGTAATTCAGGAGTTTCTTCAAATTGAAGCAATTTTCATTGCTTCAATTTATAATAACTATTTGTATCTAAGCTTTCAGGAAATAGATATTCGAACATGGATGGAGAAAAGTAAGAATCCACTTTTAAAATGTTTTATTGATTCAGTATTTAAACTGTATATTTCCAGCGATAAACTGATTTGTCAAATATGTGGAAAGAAATACTCCAGTAGTTCCGCGAAATATCGTCATTTGAGAGAGGTTCATAATGAGGAACCTCCTGCTAAACAGACGGTGCATATTAAATGCCCCATTTGCCCTCAAGAAGAAAAAGTGGCTCTCGAGTCTCATGACATGTTGATTCACCACTTTCAGCAGATTCATTCTCTGAGTATCAAGACATCATTTTTAACTTTCAAGAATGAAGAAGAATTCGAGAAATGGCGAGCACTTGATAACAGAGATGTGAATTACGTAAAACGAAGAGATCGAAAAATCAGTGATGGACAGGTGGTATATTATGAATGCAATCGTAGTTATTATTCAGGTGTGTACCTATTCTTTATTCATTAAATTCAACAAATCATTAGAAATTAGGTTATATCAGCTACCGGTTTCATTTTTAGGATATACTAGCCAGTGTAAGAAACGCAGGTTGAAAACTGGGGGAAGTATCAAAATCTCTGGTTTCTGCCCTTCTAGAATTCGTGTAAAGATATGTAGTACAGGTAAATATTATAATTTTTGGTAATATTCTCCAAAGTGGAGTGTTATCAGTTATTGAATATGTTCAAGCTGTATATGTTAAATTTGTTGAAACGCATGTTGGTCATGACAATCTATTGCGATCTAAACATTCGACAAAGGACCATCAGGCTAGTAAATTGGCAGCTGGAGTCACTAAAGAAAGGATTTTGGAAGATGCAAGAACTGTAACAAACAATAAGCTAGAAGGAATTAATGTTCTTGAAAGGGCAGAAAAGAGGAGACATGATGACGACTTGGTTGCCACCAATTTGAAAGTAAGTAAGAAAAATATGATTCAAGATGGTGTTAATAAAAATTTTTCAAAAAAAAAGTAAATTTATAGATGTATTTTCAGATTGTCAAAGGTGAATCAAGTCAAATTTCAAATGATCCGATAGATTCAACAGATTTCGATGTAACTCTTTGAGATGATTATTCATGCACATGGTTTCTCATAGTTGATTGTAGGCTGTATTAGAACAAGCTAGAACGCAGCTTGGTTTATTGGATGAGGGTACCCTTCGTAACATGGCAAAAATGATTAGGGACGCTTATAACTTGCAATGTTCTACCAGCAAATAAAAAGTAATCAAGTTGCACAATTGTGGAGTCGAAAGGTTTATCGTCCACGGAGAAATTTCTCAAAGGAAAAGTATGTTTTCTGTAATTTATGAAAGCTTGATACAAATTTGACTTTTATTATTTTGAGTATTCTAGATCAGAACGAGATAAGCGAATTATGTTCGAAGAGGAAAATTGGAATCTGAAGAGTCCATATGTATTTTTCCGTTGAGGGATGTTACATATGATGGTTTGAGGGCTTTACGTGAAGTAATAAAATCGTTTTTGTGGTGAGTGGTCCTTTTTTAATTGAATTGACACATCATAATTAATTTCCAATGAAGATTATAGAGTAGAAAGGTAGGAAACGCCCTCATATCGCTAGTACTAAAAACTGACTACTTTCTGTCCAGTGAAAACACATTTGACGATGAGATGGCGCTGATAACGTATTGTCAATACGGAAAAACTGTTTAATAACAGTTTTCTGTTTTATAATTGAGGGGCGCGAAATTCGAATTGTATTCCTTGTATTGAATTTCAATATTGACCTTGTTGAGACCAAAAAACAAACATCCTGAGCTACAAAACAAAAGGATGGTTTTGTTTTGCGACCAGGATGTCTGAACATTGTTTGGAATCGATTGGTATCAATAAAATACGCCGTGTTGGATGTGATGAATTTTCATTTACAATCTATAAAAAATTTACAAAAATTTGAAATTATGGACAACGAATACAGCTTTGACTAGGATACAAGAGTACATGGTTATCTGCTATAGGCACGTCAAAGGTGTTTTTTTTGTCAAAACGTTTCGAATTAATAAACTGAGTTGAATTTGTACAATTTATATCAGAAATTAATTACATTGTAACATGGTTACCTCGGAGAAAACTTATCTCGAGAGCCAGCTATTCTTTTCACTAGGAAGATGGCAAGTGTCCGTGAAGTTAGCACCCACTTTTTCGAAAATGAAGAAAATTTTTTTTGCATTCGTTAGTAACTCGTTAGTAACTATTTGTAACACCAAAATTTTCGTTTGTACCTTAAAGATACTGGTAGAAAAACACCGCATTCCGCTGGGTGCTAACTTCACGGGCATCCACTGTTCGATTTTTCGCGAAAAATAAAATACACTTGAAAAGTCCATCGTTAGTAACTATTTGTAACACAAAAATTTTCGTTTGTAACCTAACCTATGATGGGAAAATGACACCCCCAAAACGTGAAGTTAGCACCCACATTTTCGAAAATGAAGATAATTTTTTTTGCATTCGTTTGTAACTCGTTAGTAACTATTTGTAACACCAAAATTTTCGTTTGTAACCTAACCTATGATGGGAAAATGACACCCCCAAAACGTGAAGTTAGCACCCACATTTTCGAAAATGAAGATAATTTTTTTTGCATTCGTTTGTAACTCGTTAGTAACTATTTGTAACACCAAAATTTTCGTTTGTAACCTAACCTATGATGGGAAAATGACACCCCCAAAATGTGAAGTTAACACCCACATTTTCGAAAATGACGAAAATTTTGCGAAAAATAAAGTACAGTTGGGAAGTTCATCGTTAGTAACGACTCGTAACACACAAATTTTTGTTTGTAACCTCACCTATAACGGGAAAATGACACCCTCAAAATGCGAAGTTAGCACCCACATTTTCGAAAATGAAGATAATTTTTTTTGCATTCGTTTGTAACTCGTTAGTAACTATTTGTAACACGAAAATTTCCGTTTGTAACCTAACCTATGATGAAAAAATGACACCCCCAAAAATGCGAAGTTAGCACCCACATTTTCGAAAATGAAGATAATTTTTTTTGCATTCGTTTGTAACTCGTTAGTAACTATTTGTAACACGAAAATTTCCGTTTGTAACCTAACCTATGATGAAAAAATGACACCCCCAAAAATGCGAAGTTAGCACCCACATTTTCGAAAATGAAGATAATTTTTTTTGCATTCGTTTGTAACTCGTTAGTAACTATTTGTAACATGAAAATTTTCGTTTGTAACCTAAACTATGATGAAAAAATGACACCCCCAAAATGCTAAGTTAGCACCCACATTTTCGAAAATGAAGATAATTTTTTTTGCATTCGTTTGTAACTCGTTAGTAACTATTTGTAACACGAAAATTTCCGTTTGTAACCTAACCTATGATGAAAAAATGACACCCCCAAAAATGCGAAGTTAGCACCCACATTTTCGAAAATGAAGATAATTTTTTTTGCATTCGTTTGTAACTCGTTAGTAACTATTTGTAACACGAAAATTTCCGTTTGTAACCTAACCTATGATGAAAAAATGACACCCCCAAAAATGCGAAGTTAGCACCCACATTTTCGAAAATGAAGATAATTTTTTTTGCATTCGTTTGTAACTCGTTAGTAACTATTTGTAACATGAAAATTTTCGTTTGTAACCTAAACTATGATGAAAAAATGACACCCCCAAAATGCTAAGTTAGCACCCACATTTTCGAAAATGAAGATAATTTTTTTTGCATTCGTTTGTAACTCGTTAGTAACTATTTGTAACACGAAAATTTCCGTTTGTAACCTAACCTATGATGAAAAAATGACACCCCCAAAAATGCGAAGTTAGCACCCACATTTTCGAAAATGAAGATAATTTTTTTTGCATTCGTTTGTAACTCGTTAGTAACTATTTGTAACATGAAAATTTTCGTTTGTAACCTAAACTATGATGAAAAAATGACACCCCCAAAATGCTAAGTTAGCACCCACATTTTCGAAAATGAAGATAATTTTTTTTGCATTCGTTTGTAACTCGTTAGTAACTATTTGTAACATGAAAATTTTCGTTTGTAACCTAAACTATGATGAAAAAATGACACCCCCAAAATGCTAAGTTAGCACCCACATTTTCGAAAATGAAGATAATTTTTTTTGCATTCGTTTGTAACTCGTTAGTAACTATTTGTAACATGAAAATTTTCGTTTGTAACCTAAACTATGATGAAAAAATGACACCCCCAAAATGCTAAGTTAGCACCCACATTTTCGAAAATGAAGATAATTTTTTTTGCATTCGTTTGTAACTCGTTAGTAACTATTTGTAACATGAAAATTTTCGTTTGTAACCTAAACTATGATGAAAAAATGACACCCCCAAAATGCTAAGTTAGCACCCACATTTTCGAAAATGAAGATAATTTTTTTTGCATTCGTTTGTAACTCGTTAGTAACTATTTGTAACATGAAAATTTTCGTTTGTAACCTAAACTATGATGAAAAAATGACACCCCCAAAATGCTAAGTTAGCACCCACATTTTCGAAAATGAAGATAATTTTTTTTGCATTCGTTTGTAACTCGTTAGTAACTATTTGTAACACGAAAATTTCCGTTTGTAACCTAACCTATGATGAAAAAATGACACCCCCAAAAATGCGAAGTTAGCACCCACATTATCGAAAATGAAGACAATTTTTTTTGCATTCTTTCGTAGCTCGTTAGTAACTATTTGTAACACGAAAATTTTCATTTGTACCTCAAAGATAATGCCAGAAAAACACCGCATTCCACTGGGTGCTTACTTACTTATTAGAATATAGTCCATCGTTAGTATCTATTTGTAACAAGGTTTGTAACCTAACATATATTGGTAAAATGACACCCTCAAAATGCGAATACATTTTTAGGAAAATCTCAAGAACACGCAATAAGAATACATATCTCATTCAGGCAACGTTTCGGATAACTTGAGGAACTCGCATTGGGAATTTCTCATTCATGTCACGTTCGCGATAACTTTAGGAACTCACATTGAGAATTAATTATTCTGATTATATTCGGGATAACTTCAGAAAGTCGCAATAAGAATTGCTCATTGAAGTTAAGTTTGAGACATCTTCTGGTACTCGCAATAAGATGAAACCTGGACAAAGCAATGTGAGGTCTCTGAGATTTTTCCTGCGTACACCAGTGAGAATGTCGCTTAGTTAAGACACATAGCGATCGTCGAGCCCTCGCAATAGGAGTTCGCATAAGATCCTCATTATAACCTCCCAGAGATCTCGCGGAGAACTCTGCGTTGCCTGGGTAGGGCTTTCCAACGAGAAATTAATGAAAACAAGGAAGATCTTAAAATATTCAACCTACTCAGTACATTAGCTACCAAAGGATCGGGCAGCCAATTTTATCAGGAAAGAGCTGTGTTCCTCAGTGAACTCTACCAACAACAAAAGCTGACGATAAACCACCAAATCGTTAAAGATAATATCATATCTGCTCTACAAAAAATGGGACAAGGATTATATAATGTGATAGAAAAGCGTAAGTGCATGGAATGCTCTCACGAAGAAACGTTCACACGAATGTATAAAACCATTCAGCTGACTAAGCCTAAAAACCTCGAAAACACGCTTCTGGAATCACTGCAAGGACAGTTTAATGGCAGAATGTGTTCTAAGGCAACATTAGTGGACAATTAATTCAGCACCTAATTTTCATTGATACGAGTGAAGCCGAAAATGTAAAGTTGGAAAATTTGCCTTTGAATTTGAATTTTCCTGAACATCAGTTCATATTACGGGGTTTGGTATGTTACCAGAAATCACATACTAGGACGAGCTCGGGACACTTCATTGCTATCTGTCGGAGAAATGATGGAGCGCTGGGGTTATACAATGATATGTCCAAAAAAATGAAAATTGTACCAAAAACAGTGGTACTTGACGTCCACCTGCCACCTACTATTGTATAGTATTTGAAAAATTTTATATTTTACCATGTAAATTTATTTTGAAAATATACTTTCTCTTAGAATATTATTCAATTTATATTCAAAAAACCCTAAAATTGACGAGACAGTGAAAGGCTTGGGTATAAAGACGTTTATTTCATTTTTTCTCCTACCTGACAATTCTTCGACTGCTCGGTGAAATTACGGATAAAAATCAATATGAATTGGATGTGAAATATGTGGGTATGGATAAAAATACAAAGTTACTTCGAGCACAAACATTGGGCCCCAGACGAAAATTTACATGAAAAAAATACTTTTTTTTCATTTTGTGTCGAACATTTAGTAACAGGGTACTAACGAGTTACAAACGAATGCAAAAAAAATTAATAGTAACTTACGATGAACTTTTCAACCGTACTTTACTTTTCGTGAAAAATCGAACAGTGGATGGCCTTGAAGTTAGCACCCTGAGAAATGCGGTGTTTTTCTACCAGTATCTTTGAGGTACAAACGGAAATTTCTGTGTTACAAATGGTTACTAACGAGTTATGAACGAATGTAGAACGAATTTTCTTAATTTTCGAAAAAGTGGGTGTTAACTTCGCATTTTGGAGTTGTCATTTTCCCATCATAGGTTAGGTTACAAACGAAAATTTGTGTGTTACGAGTCGTTACTAACGATGAACTTCCCAACTGTACTTTATTTTCCGCGAAAAATCGAACAGTGGATGCCCGTGATGTTAGCACTCTTCGGAATACGGTGTTATTCTACCAGTATCTTTTAGGTACAAACAAAAATTTTGGTGTTACAAATAGTTACTAACGAGTTACTAACGAACGCAGAAAAAATTTTCGTCATTTTCGAAAATGTGGGTGCTAACTTCACATTTTGGGGGTGTCATTTTCCCATCATAGGTTAGGTTACAAACGAAAATTTTTGTGTTACAAATAGTTACTAACGAGTTACAAACGAATGCAAAAAAATTTATCTTCATTTTCCAAAATGTGGGTGCTAACTTCGCATTTTGGGGGTGTCATTTTTTCAACATAGGTTAGGTTACAAACGAAAATTTTCGTGTTACAAATAGTTACTAACGAGTTACAAACGAATGCAAAAAAAATTATCTTCATTTTCGAAAATGTGGGTGCTAACTTCGCATTTTGAGGGTGTCATTTTCCCGTTATAGGTGAGGTTACGAACAAAAATTTGTGTGTTACGAGTCGTTACTAACGATGAACTTCCCAACTGTACTTTATTTTTCGCAAAATTTTCGTCATTTTCGAAAATGTGGGTGCTAACTTCACATTTTGGGGGTGTCATTTTCCCATCATAGGTTAGGTTACAAACGAAAATTTTTGTGTTACAAATAGTTACTAACGAGTTACAAACGAATGCAAAAAAAATTATCTTCATTTTCGAAAATGTGGGTGCAAACTTCACGTTTTGGGGGTGTCATTTTCCCATCATAGGTTAGGTTACAAACGAAAATTTTTGTGTTACAAATAGTTACTAACGATGGACTTTCCAAGTGTATTTTATTTTTCGCGAAAAATCGAACAGTGGGCGCCCGTGAAGTTAGCACCCAGCGGAATGCAGTGTTTTTCTACCAGTATCTTTAAGGTACAAACGAAAATTTTGGTGTTACAAATAGTTACTAACGAGTTACTAACGAATGCAAAAAAAATTTTCTTCATTTTCGAAAAAGTGGGTGCTAACTTCACGGACACAGATGGCAAACCTACCAGAGTAGCTGCTAGTCGGAGACAGAGTTCGCTGTTTTCTAGGGTGGTAGCGATAACGAAGTAGTCAAAATTGAAGTATGTACTAGTTTATTCACACCTTCGGAAACTGATTATACAGGATGTCCGGGGAGTAACTGTACAGGGTGGGCAAATTTCGTTGTTTTAGCACTACAGCTTTTAAACCAGTGGAGATAGACAAAATCTGAAACCCCATTCTCGGTCTGTTTTTCTGAGAAACTAACAAGAGTAGTAGTAATTTTTGGCCACCTTCTTTTGTTTTCGAGTTATAAGCGAAAATTGGAAAAATGGCGATTTCGAAATAAATTTATATCTCCGCTAATACTGATGATAGAGCTCTGAAATTAAAACATTATACAGGCACTTTTTTGAGTGTAATCCAGTGGCGTGCTTGCCTTTTTAGCAGGATTTTTAATTACGAAGCTATGACCCAAAGTTATGTTTTTTTAAATGAGAACATTAGATTTCTGTGCGATTTTTTGAAAGTTTAATTTTTACCGATTTCAAAAATATATAACATCATATGGTTGGCATTAATATATAAATAATAGAAAATGGTCAAAAACTTTTTTTCCCAATATTTCTATGGTTTCAACTTTTGATGAGCACAAAAAAATAGAGCTTCCTATAATAAGAGCAGTATCCTTCCGGCAATGTCATTCTTTCTATGCTTTTTACCAATTTCCACAAAATTTGAATCTTGAAGAAATTGGGAAACGAGCATAGAAATGAAAGGACTAATAGTAGGAAACTGTGGTAATCATAAGATGCTACATTTTTCTATTATCATCAAAAGTTGAAACCATAGAAATATTGAGAAAAAAGGTTTTTGACCATTTTTTATTATTTATATTGATACAAACCATATAATGTTATATATTTTTGAAATCGGTAAAAAACTTTCAAAAAATCGCACAGAAATCTAATGTTCTCATTTAAAAAAACATAACTTTGGGTCATAGCTTCGTAATTAAAAATCCTGCTAAAAAGGCAAGCACGCCACTGGATTACACTCAAAAAAGTGCCTGTATAATGTTTTAATTTCAGAGCTCTATCATCAGTATTAGCGGAGATATAAATTTATTTCGAAATCGCCATTTTTCCAATTTTCGCTTATAACTCGAAAACAAAAGAAAGTGGCCAAAAATGACTACTACTATTGTTAGTTTCTCAGAAAAAGAGACCGAGAATGGGGTATCAGATTTTGTCTATCTCCACTGGTTTAAAAGCTGTAGTGCTAAAACAACGAAATTTGCCCACCCTGTACAGTTATTCCCCGGACACCCTGTATATACAACGGAAATATGTGTAGGTATGAAATATGAGCGAATCGATCAGCAAACATACATTCGGGAAATTCAATCCGGTCACGAGCACTTTATAGAGTTTATACCGGGTGCAGTGAAAAATCAAAGGTTGTTTAATAAAATGCGCCAACCAGAACTGACGAAATGGATACTAAGGATGACCTCGCGAAGTGAAATGACTTGCTATACGGTATCGAGATGTAATTAACTGTATTTCTCCAGACATGAAAGAAACACAACCAGGGCGGATCTACTCGAGACTTTTATTCGCTACCCCAAGGGCTAACGCTCCATGACTGATAGCGAAGAAAAGGTCTATTTTTAGCGCAACTACGGGATTTCACTGACGACGAGCTTTATCTCTTATTCACTACCCCAAGGGCTTACGCACCATGACTGATAGAAAAGAAGAGATTTCGGTTTCAACACTTATGACGCGGAACGCGAACAGGGGGCTTGACGGGACTTTCCCTTCAATACCCCAAGGGCATACGCGCCATGACTGATAGCGAAGGGAAAAGTCAGGCTCGCGAAACAGGGTTAAGTACGGCAAAAGATAACAGAAAGCGATACAGTACAGCAGTGTCAAAGAAGTAGCCGGTGTAGGTCTAATTAAGAAACTGAACTGATAAAGACGGGGACCTACCTCCTTTATTTCAGGCACTCGCGGAAAACAAACGAAAACTAAAAATTAATTCCTAAGAGCACTAACTTCGCAACACAAAATTATTTCTAAATTTGTTGAACGGCTTGTGCACACAATTAAAGTCGAATTGCGGAGAAAAGATAGTACGGAACGTAAAAGCGAATAAAGAGTCAAAGTAAAGAGACTGAAGTAAAAGAGAATCAAAAGTCAAGTGACCGTCTCGGGGGAAAATCTGCTTTTATAGGCAAATCCCCCCACACGTTAAAATCTGAAAATTCCAGAATGCGACAAGAGTGAAAAACGTCGTCAACTCCGGTTTATCGCATATCAACATCAGAAAAACGTCGAAATCTTCAACGGCATGCAAGAAAAACAACGTTAAACACAGATAACGGTTTTTCGAATTTACTCTGCCTATCGGAATGAATGTACCGAATATTTGAGAATTAAATATTTTCCAAGGCGGAAATGTAAAATGAAAGGAATGCACTAAAATGAACTCCAATTTTTCTCAGAAAACTGGAGATCATTACAACATATTATTTACAAAATTTTCAGAACCACAATTGAAAAAAACCTTACAGAGGTATACAAGACCGGTATTCAAGCCCGTCAGTATAATTTCTTCATGCTTTTTTATGATTTCTTCATGTTATGGTCTCTTTATGACACAAAATATACAAATTGATTGACGAATGAACAAAACACTCGCAGCAGGTTTCATAAAACTTCGACTTTCCAAACAACAATTTGACAGTCAATCGATTCCCAAATCGAAATCCATAAAACTTTTGCATTTCTGAATATATTGAAGGCAGTTGAGAATCTTTGAATGGACTTATAAAACTCATAATTTCCCCTAAATGAGCCCTTCATGTAAGGGATGCTTCCTGCATACAACAATTTACGTCGATGAACAGTTCTCAATCGACTTGCAGTAAAATGTTCATTGCACATGGTGTAGTCAGTAGTGTTTGCAGGTCTCTACGCCCTGAAAATTTTATCCACTTCGTAGCACTGAAAATAAAAATCAATGAATGACCGAGTCACATGTTACCAGTTTTAATACTTACATTCCCATTTTCCTTAGTAAAATTCGTTTTATTTGATCCACAGTTCTTCACCATACAATAATTTTCGAACGATATTCTGAGGTGTTCGCCCAAGAAATTAGACAAAAATTTCAATAATCAGCAACTAGAACATGCTTGAATAACAAAAGGCGATACGAGGTTGTCCATGGATACGAGAATCGAAACATTCAAACCTGTTTGATCAAAATTGCCATTTGACTCTGACATCTCGCAAAAGAAATTTTAACCAGTTTTAGGGCCTTAAAAACACAGTTGAAACACAGATGGCGCTCACATAACTTTAGTCGCTTCGTTTCTTATCTTTCTACTCTACAGGGTGTCCGGGGAGTAACTGTACATACTCATACCAGAGATAGAGTTGGACTAGCTGATTACGGATTGACTATAAAAAATTAATTTCTGGATTTCCTTAGAAAGCTACAGGGTGATTTTCCAACTTCATGGAAATACTTAGACCATCATAAAATCCAAAGTTTTTGACGGATTTTATCGAAACTTAGGAGGTTATTGGCACATGCTAAGGTGAAGTTAGAAAGATATCAATTATTCCATTATTCCAGGGCCGAACTCATTTATCTTCATTTAAAGTGTTCAGGGTAAAAAAAACACTTTGTATTTCGAATTACAAAAAAATGATTCGCTTTTTAGAAAGAAGCTAAATTATGCATCAATTTTTGGTATCGCAAAAAGTTGTCACATCAACAATTATTTTTTTATGAATTTATTAATTTGGATAAAGTTCGAAAATTGCAATTTATTTACCTGAACAGGACTTAGTCATCTTGTGTAGGTCGAAAATAAATAATAAATTTTCTTAAAAAAGTCACTGAAGGTGAAGAAGACTATAATAATTTGTTGATATACTGGGTGGCCACCCCTGACACGGATTTCACTTTGGGGGATTAAATGAACGTATTTGAAAAAAAATGTTGATGTGTATAGGGTATACAGAAGCATATTTCAAAATTATTTTTATGTATACCGGGTGTTCGACAACAATGATATAGACCAGAGTTACACTTCTTCCAGTCAAGAGAACAGCTGATGAACAGAATAATCAACTGTTGCGATATTCTAAGAAATAATTGCGATATGATTCGGAAGGCTGTATCCAATTTGAAAATTCGGCAAGAGAAATGTATACAAGCTAATGGTTTTCATTTCGAACCACTTTTGAAATAATGTTGACTCAGCAATTCATTCGTTTCTATTTTCATTTTTATTAGGTACTCTTTACTGTATTTTAGTTTTTTTCATTTGGTATTGTTTCGTTATTGAAGTGCTTATTGAAGCTCTGAACTTTTTTGTAAATTTTCTACTAATACTTTCGCAATTTATATTCAAACATGAGATTTTCAGTTCTCTTCATGGTAAAAAATTCAATTTTTCGTACTTTATCCACATTCAAAAATTCATAAAAAAAATAATTGTTGATGTGACAACTTTGAGTGATACCAAAAATTGAAGCATAATTTAGCTTCTTCCTAAAAAGCGAATCAATTATGTAATTCGAAATACAGAGTGTTTTTCTACCCTGAACACTTAAAATGAAGATTAATGAGTCCGGCCCTGGAATAATGAATTAATTGATATATTTTTGACTTGACTCCAGCATGTGCCAATAACCTTTCAAGTTTCAATAATATCCGTCAATAAGTTTGGATTTTATGATGGTCTAAGTATTTCCATGAAGTTGGAAAATCACCCTGTAGCGTCCTAGGGAAATCCAGAAATTAATTTTTTATAGTCAATCCGTAACCAGCTAGTCCAACTCTATCTCTGGTAAGAGTATGTACAGTTATTCCCCGGACACCCTGTATATACAACGGAAATATGTGTAGGTATGAAATATGAGCGAATCGATCAGCAAACATACATTCGGGAAATTTGATCCGATCACGAGCACTTTATAAAGTTTATACCGGGTACAGTGAAAAAAATCAAAGGTTGTTCAAAAAAATGCGCCAACCAGAACTGACGAAATGGATACTAAGGATGACCTCGCGAAGTGAAATGACTTGCTATACGGTATCGGGATGTAATTAATTGTATTTCTCCAGAAATGAAAGAAACAACCAGGGCGGATCTACTCGAGACTTTTATTCGCTACCCCAAGGGCTAACGCTCCATGACTGATAGGGAAGAAAAGGTCTATTTTTAGCGCAACTACGGGATTTCACTGACGACGAGCGGTATCTCTTATTCTCTACCCCAAGGGCTTACGCACCATGACTGATAGAAAAGACGAGATTTCGGTTTCAACACTTATGACGCTGAACGCGAACAGGGGGGTTGACGGGACTTTCCCTTCAATACCCCAAGGGCATACGCACCATGACTGATAGCGAAGGGAAAAGTCAGACTCGCGAAACAGGGTAAAGTACGATAAAATATAACAGAAAGCGATACAGTACAGCAGTGTCAAAGAAACAACCGGTGTAGGTCTAATTAAGAAACTGAACGGTAAAGACGGAGACCTACCTCCTTTATTTCAGGCACTCGCGGAAAACAAACTAAAAATCAATTCCTAAGAGCACTAACTTCGCAACACAAAATTATTTCGAAATTTGTTGAACGGCTTGTCGTGCACACAATTAAAGTCGAATCGCGGAGAAAAGATAGTACGGAGCGTAAAAGCGAATAAAGAGTCAAAGTAAAGAGACTGAAGTAAAAGAGAATCAAAAGTCAAGTGACCGTCTCGGGGGAAAATTTGCTTTTATAGGCAAATCCCCCCACACGTTAAAAATCCGAAAATTCCAGAATGCGACAAGAGTGAAAAACGTCGTCAGCTCCGGTTTATCGCATATCAACATCAGAAAAACGTCGAAATCTTCAACGGCATGCAAGAAAAACAACGTTAAACACAGATAAACGGTTTTTCAAATTTACTCTGCCTATCGGAATGAATGTACCGAATATTTGAGAATTAAATATTTTCCAAGGCGGAAATGTAAAATGAAAGGAATGCACTAAAATGAACTCCAATTTTTCTCAGAAAACTGGAGATCATTACAACATATTATTTACAAAATTTTCAGAACCACAATTGAAAAAACCTTACAGAGGTATACAAGAACTGTACTCAGGCCTGTCAGTATAATTCCTTGCTTTTTATGATTTCGTCATGGTATGATCTCTTCATGGTATGATCTCTTCATGACACAATATACAAATTGATTCTGTTATCTGTGCAAATTGATTGACGAATGAACAAAACACTCACAGCATAGAAATACCAAACGAACTAAAGCGGTTGCATTTCTGCCTATATAAGTTGGAAGGGGTTGCTCACAGAAAGTTTCATAAAACTTTGACTTTCCAAACAACAATTTGACAGTCACCCGATTCCCAAATCGAAATCCATAAAACTTTTGCATTTCTGAATATATTGAAGGCAATTGAGAATCTTTGAATGGACGTATAAAAGTCATAATTTCCTCTAAATGAGCCCTTCATGTAAGGGATGCTTCCTGCATACAACAATTTACGTGGATGAACAGTTCTCAATCGACTTGCAGTCACATGTTACCAGTTGTAATATTTACATTCCCATTTTCCTTAGTAAAATTCTTTTTATTTGATCCACAGTTCTTCACCATACAATAATTTTCAAACGATATTCTGAGGTTTTCGCCCAAGAAATTGGACAAAAATTTCAATAATCAGCAACTAGAACGGGCTTGAAAAACAAAAGGCGATACGAGGTTGTCCATGGATACGAGAATCGAAACATTCAAAACCTGTTTGATCAAAATTGCCATATGACTCTGACATCTCGCAAAAGAAATTAAAATTTTAACCAGTTTTAGAGCCTTAAAAACACAGTTGAAACACAGATGGCGCTCACATCACTTTAGTCGTACAGTCGCTGTAACGAGACAGTGGCGACAATTGTGGTCTCGTTTTTCATCGTTTTAGCAAGAATATGGCGGATTTGGTCACGTGACTTGAGCCAATCCGCATTCCGAATTAGAGATCATAGCATTGAAATCTGTGCTTCCAAGCCGCCATATTCTTGCTAAATTTCCAATTGTCGACACTGTTTTTGATAGAGTCACTGTATTTAGTCGCTTCGTTTCTTATCTTTCTACTCTATAATATTTGATTTACAATATTATACATTTTTCTATTTCAGATATTGAATTTCAACCACCTTGGAAAAGACTACGTTTCCTCTTGATATGAGAATCAAGATGACCAAGATGTCCTTCAGTATTGAATATCTCCCGTTTATTTTGTTTTGTTTTTTTTTTTGTAAACACGGGGAGGCAGGGTTTTTTCTTCTGAGGTTTTTCCCTGAGCTCTTGAATCATATGAATAATCATATGGTTCCCCTTTGCACTAACCTCAGCTAAATTTAATAGTGAAATTAATAAAAAAGCATATTAATCACAGCAAGATATTTCTTCCTTTCTTCCTTAGCATGAAATTAATTTCATACTACATTTCAGTTTTCTTGAGCTTTTTCAATGGGGAATTCTCCTTAATTTGGGTTATCACTGCATATGCAAGTTTAAACTGAATAATTATGAGTTTCATTCATGATTTTTCCAAATTCACCGCGGAAACTATTCAAAATCATCCATCAAATATGGGGTTTAAAAATTCAAATCGCTTCGTTTCAAGTTTACGATTTGGCAACAGCGCCTACCAGACAATGAAAAGAACAATGTCCGATCAGCTTGTTTATAAAATAACAGCTGTTGATTTACAGGCGAGCTTCAACTGCAACCGGCTATAAAAATCCCATAAAATATTACGACCTTCCTCGTTCGTCGCAGACTTCATAGACAGCCATCTTTGTCTCTCTCATCAAGATAATGCATTTGTTGTCCTTTATTATCAAGGCATATTTCAGTCGATGTTGCCAGCTTGAGCAATTCTCACAAAACGCTTCAAACTTTAAATACCCATTTTTATTTTTCATTTTTAAGTGCTTAATATAATTTTTTTTGGAGAACGGTTGAAATGGTTATTTCAAAATGTAGTTTCAAAGATATTTCATAAAAAATACATCATTTTCGTCAGAAGGAGTATTCCCTATTATAATATGAAATTCGAAGTCACTATTTTTTTGGTGTGTTACCGAGAATGAAGTGAAGAGAGGTTTGAACGAGATTTCGGAAAATTTGGACCAGAGGATGGAAGAGAATATCATGGCACTTAATGGATAATGAAGTTCAAGCATGAAAAAAATAGAAGACAAAATCATGATAAATTAAGATTGACAGAGAATGTGATTAGAGAAATTGACAGTAGAATATCAAAAGGAAAAGGAATGAAATTTAAGATGATATAGAAAGACAAAATGCACATATAGAGGAACAAAATGAACAAATAACAGAACAGAATAAAAACAATGAAAGAATGACCTAAATCAGATTTTCTCAATATTGGAGATGGCAAACTTAAATTTGATAGAATAAAAAAAAAATTTATAAGAAATTTATTATCAGACGAAGCATTGTTATGGTTCAATGATGAAAAAAAAAAACATTGTATATAAGAAATTGGAACAATACAAGGATGAATTCATTCATACAGTAAAAATTGATCAAATTTGAAAGATTCAGAATGTTCATACCCAGAATATTGAATTTGAGATATAAATATAGGTATTATATTGAGTTCAATGATGCATGGGTGTATTCTTCCACCATGGGTGTCTGTATAGAGGCTAGAGATAAGGAGAACGATCGACGTACTAAAAATGTGTCTCCGAAAATGGGGAACGTAGGCTAGGTGTCGCTGCGATCGCTACGTTTATAGATAAGGGGTGAGGATTTAAACGAGGAGCTAAATGCTCATACCCGTACCGACGTTGCCACGTCTACTTCTCATTCTGAAACTGTCAACTTCAGTACTGAAACTTCAACCAGCCGTCAGATAGACGTCAAAATAAAATTGTGGAGGTGTTGTGTAGGCAAAAATAGTATATAATTTGGAATATTATTTTACTTTTGGTTTAAAATACGTACATTTGAATGCATTATTTTTGTTTTTAATTTGATGGTGGTGTTAGTCCTAGTGATTCCTCAGCCAACAGTGTTAAATGTGCGTTATTATTATAATAAATATATCTATTTACGATTGCCAAATAAATATTCTTAGAGTTCTAGACGAAGTTAAATAGTTGAATACCACTTATTTATACCTTGGAACAACGAAAATATTCGTCAAGTGAAGAGTTTTACTTGTAATGACGCTTTTGCTTGCCTCCACAATTTTTGGTCTTTCGACCAGGTTCAGTTTTTCAAGTACTGATTCTTGATTCTTCAGTTCTTCAGTTGTTCGAGGAACGTTACAGGACCCTTATGTTGTTATATGTAGATATATCAGTTTAATTTAACGTTCCGCTCAAAACTTCTCAAATTTCTTAAGATTTATTTCTGTTGGAATGTGTTCTATGGTAGTTTCTTAACAAGTTGAAAACAAAATTTCGTAATAAAATGGTATATTTTATAAATAATGGATCAATATAAAATTGGTCAGCAAGATCCATGGAAGTTTGTCGTAGCTTCATTTCGTTTCTAACCTCTGACGCTGACATCATTCTAACGCGCAAGCGTAGCATGTCATTTTCATTGTTACGGTTCATGATTGACGTATTGCAGAAATGATCTACGACATACGGATATATTCCGTATAATAATGTGTTCAATTTTGATTTTAGGACATATAAAAGTATTTTGTGATGTAAAATGTACTTAGAAACAACCTCCAATAATTGCGGCACCCAATTTTGCATGTCTTTATATTAACATTTACTTCTAGCTAGCGATATTCCATCATAAAGTCGATTCCTATGTAAAAAAATTTGAATATGGATCTCCCGCCAATTGAGTGATTCTAACCTCACTAATATGGTCTATTAAATACACACACGTGTAATATCTTTGGTCTCTACTCTGCTCAGATCCAAAGATTATAGATCTTATAATAAAAATATTCAAAGATATTACACACATGTGTAATATCTTTGAAAATATTGATATGGGTGAATGTTTAATTAATAATGAAGAAATTCAGAAGTATGATGAGTGAGTTGTATATTTATAACAACGAAAAGGGAATCTAAATTCAAAGTAATCTGCATTTTAGATTTCTACTAGTCCATTTTCGTTGTTATTGTCCTTTTTTCAGGACGTTATTCCTTCCAATCATTTATATTAATCGGTTTTCTTTCAGTGGGTCGCTAGAAAATAAATTAGAAATTATAAAAGTTGTTGAACAATTTATCGATGAAGACGGAGTTCATGAAAGAGAAGAATATATAATCAAGAACGAACAAAACAATTCAAAAAGCTCCTCTAGAGCAATTAATGAAAATCATTTATCACCTGCAAAGGAGGAGAAAGAAAATGTAAAATCTCTACATTCGAATGTCAAGAATCACAAGTGTCACATGTGTGATTTCCAGACCAATTATAAAAAGAACCTTACCCCACATATCAAATCTGCTCATTTGAATATTAAGAAATTCAAGTGTGACTTATGCGAGTA
Source organism: Coccinella septempunctata (assembly GCF_907165205.1). NCBI lineage: Eukaryota > Metazoa > Arthropoda > Insecta > Coleoptera > Coccinellidae > Coccinella > Coccinella septempunctata. Next base: position 748,622 of record NC_058190.1, on the reverse strand, counting down.
TGCGGCGAGTGTGGAAAAGTACCTTGATGCACATATAAAATCTGTTCATTACCAAATTAAAGAGCACATATGTCAGCTCTGTGAATATATGACAAGTAGAAAAGATAGCCTTGAAAAGCATGTCGACCTAGTTCATCTCAATGTGAAGAAATTCATGTGTGACCTCTGTGATTATGCTGCTGGTCGGAAAGTGGACTTCGATTTACACGTTAAATCTGTTCATTTGAAAATTAAGGATCTCAAGTGTCCCCATTGTAACTATGTTACAAATAGAAAAGACAGTCTCCAAAAGCATATCAACTGTGTTCATTTAAAAATCAAGAAACACAGGTGTCATATGTGTGAATATGCTGCCTATGAAAAAAAGACCATTGAAAATCATGTGAAATCCTTTCATTTCAAAATTAACGAACAGAAGTGTCATCTATGCGTGTATGTTACAAGCAGAAAAGACAGCCTTCGGAAGCATGTCGACCGTGTTCATTTCAATATCAAGGAACACAAATGTCATCTCTGCGATTATGCCGCCAGTAAGAAGAGTGCCCTTAAAGTGCATGTGGAATATGTTCATTTGAAAACCGAGCAACATTACTGTCACCTTTGCGAGTATGTCGGAAGTAGAAAAAAATACCTTCAAGATCATATTAACGCTGTTCATTTTGGAACGAAGAAAAACAAGTGTCACTTATGCGAATATGCAGCGATTAAAAAAAGAGACATCGAGGCACACGTAAAGTCTGTTCATTTGAAAATTAAGGATAACAGGTGTCACTTATGTGAATTTGCCTCGAGTAAGAAAATTAACCTTAAAATGCACATAAAATCTGTTCATTTGAAAATTAAAGATCACAAGTGCCATCTATGTGATTATGCTGGGCGGGATAAAAAATACCTCGAAACACATGTGAGATCTGTTCATCTGAAAATAAAAGATTACGAGTGTCACTTGTGTGATTATGCTGCGAGTGAGAAAATGAGACTTAAAATGCACATAAAATCTGTTCATTTGAAAATTAAAGATAACAAGTGTCATCTATGTGATTATAATACAAGTAGTAAATCTTTACTCAATAGGCATATAAACACTGTTCATTTAAATATCAAGAAATACAAATATGATCTATGTGAATGTGTTGTAACTAAGAAAAAAACCCTTGAACTACATTTAAAATCTGATCATTTGAAAATCGAGTAATACAAAAGTGTCATCTATGTATGTGAGTATAATATACCAGGTGATTCCCCGAAGATAATCTTTTATGTAAAACTACTTGCTTAATTCGTGCTGAAAATTTGCATGTTGGGGTTTTCAATAATGAAATTTTTGCTGTTTTGACCGAAAATGTACAGGGTGTGCACGAGGAGATCATCAAGTTGGACAAATGAAATTCATCAAAACTGAAGATTTTGAAATTGCAACCTATTTTTCTAAATAAACTGCTCCACATGAGTTAGGGATATTGACTTTAATTGCAAAAAAAATATAGTTGAAATAAGATTTTTGTGATGAAAATTCATATTTAATATGATTTCAAGTTGCAAATTAATTTTAACCTGTAGGTCTGCAGCTTATATACAGGTGGTTAAGAAAAATCGAGTGAAATAACGAAATTTTATTACCAGAGAATTTAAGCATTTTAAGACTATCAATACAATGTATGGCCTCCACGAGCATCAATAACAGCTTGACATCTTCTTTGTATACTACACACGAGGTTGTTGAACATTTCTTGAGGAATTTTGTTCCATAAACGGGGCAGAAGCTCCCTCAGATCATTTAAGGATTCTGGGGTAGGTTGATGATTTATCTAATCTTCTTTGGAGCATATTCCATGCATGTTCTATGCAATTCAAATCTGGTGAGTGCGGAGGTATTGGTAAATGTGGATAACAAGCTCCTCGCGCACATTCTCAACAAACACGGTGCGGTCTAGCGTTATCGTCCAGAAATTGAAAAGTTTCACCAATAGCAGCGTGAAAATTTGGCACAACTTTGTCAATGACATGCTCCCTATAGTGTAAGGCGGTCATATTCCCAGGACAACTGTGTAGATCTGTGCGCCCGTTGAAACATATCCCGGCTTATACCATAATACTACCCCCTCTTAATGGTTGGACATCTTGGACATAGCGACGATTACGTGGTATGCGTGGGATTGTCCATACCTTTATTCTTCGAGAATCTGAAAATCGTCCATATCTGGATTCATCAGTGAAAAAGGACACTACGCCATTGATCGTTCCAATTGATATGTTTCATTGCCCATTCCAGACTTTGACGCTTATGGTCACGCGTTAATGGAACTCCTCTTAATGGACGTCTAGAACCTAGATTCACCTCTCTCAAACGTCGTCTGATGGTTTCGATAGAAACTTGGACTCCATCTGCATTTTGAAGAGTATTCCGTAGCATTCTACAGGTAGATGTAGGGTTTCTTCTCGCCGAAACGGTGATGAAACGATCCTGAGCAGGTGTTGTTTTTCGTCGCCCACCTAGCCTTGGTCTTTCCAACACGGAACCTGTCTCCCTGAACCTATTCAGAAGTCGAGATATCACACTTTGGCTGACTTGGAGCCTTTCCGCTACAACAACCTGAGTTAGGTCACCCTGTAGCATTCCGATAGCCCTATTAGCCTCAGCGTTTGTTAATTTACGTCTTGGCATTTTCAGAAAACTCGTTTAAAATCGAAGCCATTGATCAGCTGACTTCATTCCAAAATAAGAACATTTATGAAACATATGCAGAGAACCAAACTTGAGAAAAAAGGCGACCAGATTGACGAAATATCTCATGCTGATTTTTATTGGATCGATTCAAGTTGTTATTGAGTTTTAAATGATTTTACAGCGATTTTCTCGAAGATTACATACTTTTAAAAACGATTGAATACGATATCCCTAACTCTTGTGGAGCAGCTTATTTAAATTCCCTATTAGTTGTTAAAAGCTAACTTTATACTAAATTATTTTGTTATGTACTGGTGAATTAAAAAGAAGTTAAGTAAATAATAAATGTCTTAATATCCTTTACAGCCAATCTAATATCGAAGAGTATTCAACTAAATATTCTCTTCTAGGTCATACAACCAGTTATACAGAAAGTTGAGCCTAACTCTGTTATTTCAAATGGGATAACCTTTGTTTTATTACATATTTGGTTTCTCCACAAAATTTTAGCTGCGGTTTATTTGAAATCTCCTGAAATCGAACCTCAAGGTTCTGGAGATAAATTTGATGTGAAAATAGTCTTGTAGGAATTGTTATTCCTATGGTTTTCATTTTATTTTTTGTTATGTGCCACCATAGTTTTCCCTGATGATTTTTCAGGTTTGTTTCTTCGAATATTAATTTTCTGCCTTTATGTGCGATAAAATACCATAATTCACATTATAAAGGGTAGCAGGTTATCAACTTTACTCACTCATAATAATAAAGAAATCAATGAAATTCAAAAGAAATCACTGATCAAAAAAATTATACCAACATATATTTATAATTGTTTATTGGAAACCGGATAAGATATAATTGAATCACATACTTCAGAAACCCCACATGTCCACATTTCAGGCATGAGGGGTTTTTACGAAAAATCAACTTCTTAATAAAGAATGTAACAAGTTAAATTAATTTTGAGGTGAGGAAGGTGCACTAGCTGTAGCTCCTCCAGAAGATGGTTGAAGGACTTGCACAGTTGTGGTCAGCATAGTCTGAGCACAAGCCTTTGCTAACTGCTTGCTAGGTCAATACACTGATAGTATTGCTTTATTGTCTTCCCTATTATATTTTCCCTCATCTTGTTGTTTGTCAAACCTTTAGTACAAACAATAACTGAACAAAGGGCAACATGTAAGTATCCATTTGGTAGATACTGTCCACCAGATTGACAACCTGAATTAATGTCTTTGAGAACTTGTTCTGTTGATGAGTAAGTGGCTTTGGCTAGCTCTTTTATATCATCTTTTTTAAAACATGCCGCAGCTAAAGGTGTTAATAGCATTACATTAAGTTTTATACCTATAGACACTAACTGATTCAATACACAAACTGCTAACATTCCAGCAAGTGTTATATTGAGGGATATAGATGATCCAGCTTTATAGTTCTCTTTGTATTCAACTCCTCTATAATCTGATATAAAGCATGTTGTCGTTATCAACTTACTTTCCTCAGTGACATAGGGGAACTTTAATCTATAAATTTTGTTATCTGTCCTCTTGCCTCTTCTCCAGTCTGGAACAATTTTATATATCACTAGATCACAAAAAGCTACTGCTCTAGATTTACTGTTCAAGTCTAATGGTGGCATGTAGTCTTTACAAATTGTGCTGAATCTAGCTTGCAAGTCAGAGAAGTTGAATGACCCATGATATTCAAGGAACTGGCCAGGCGTTATTCCTGCTATGATATATGTTTTACTAACATGGTTAGTTAATTCAGCAGGAGTTGAGCTTGCCATATCGAATGAAGTCCTATTATCATTGTTATCTACTACATCAGTCTGAGCTAGAACTTCCTGATTTGCATTCTTCCGTTCTTGTGCCATTGAAACTCTACTATTTGTAGACTTCGTTAAGCACGTGTAGAGCCTTTTTCCTTCAGACAATTCTGATAATTTTTCTACAATACCATCTAATATACCATATATTTTAGGGATTTTAAATTCTTTGTAATCTGTGATGAATACCTCAGATCAATCAGATTGATCTTAGGATGAATACGTTGACAACGTTGATACAACCAAAGAGGAATCTTTGATACAACTGTTGGTTTTATCCAGACCAGATTTATCTGGATCCACAGATCACAGAGATCTCTGTAATCTGTGTCTGGATCTTTGATCCAGAGACTCTGGTTTTATGCATACAGTCTCTGGTTTTATGAGCAGCATACATTAATTGTCTCCAGATGCCAAATCATATCGACCAATCAGAGTGCAGCGCATCTCCCGCCAAAACATTTCTCTGGTCTGGCCAACTTTTCCCCCGACCGGGTTATTCTCGATCTCGAACGAACTTCTTCATGTAATCGTACCATTAGATCCTCTTAATTTTGATGATACTCTGTTATCTGTGAATGTAATAAGTTCAAAATTTCGCATTTCAGTTTGTTCTTTCATTAAATTTCGAAAACAGCGATTATTATCGCTTATACAGATTGCGAAAGAAGGTAATTAATTAATAATTGCTTTTTGACTATATTAAAATATTTGAACGAGTTTCTGATATTTGCCTTTCAGCCGGTGGTAATATCTATATCAGTTTATCAGCTCTAAAAAGCAGTTTTTATTGCTACGTTTGAATGATCGATATGGATCAAGAAAGGTAAAGTTTATTCATATGGTTCATTCCGATCTGAGTTACAGAATAGGGGTGATTTGATTGTTGTCATCAGCTTGCTATTTTTGTAGTAAACAGCTTCTTTGTCACATATGTGGCAAAAGGTTATCCAGTGTGTCTACATTCAACCGCCATATAAAACAGGTGCACCTGCAAGAGCCACTTACAGGAAAGGACACGAAGAATATTAAATGTCCACTTTGTGAGGATAAACTTAAATTATCATTTGGAAGCCATGACCAGTTAGTGGATCATATAGAAAAAATTCATTTTTTGACTATTATACGATCAACTCTTTATTTTGGAAACAAAGAGGAATTTGAAGCTTGGAGAGCAGTTGACAATAGAAATATAGATTATGCCTTTCAAAGAGGTCAAAAGATCAAAGATGATGAGTACATATACTATAATTGCAATAGGAGTAATACAAGAGGTGAGTATATTTAAGCTATCTATCTAAGTAACTCAATTATTCAATTACTTCTATTCAGGATATGACAGTAAAAGTAACCAAAGATGTTCAAAAGCAGGAGGAAGCATTAAAATATCAGGATTATGTCCATCTAGAATTTGTGCTAAAATAACTAATTCTGGTAACACTTTTAATAATATAGTTATTGTACTAGTGTTGATTCATTCTATTTAAGGAGTAACAGTGAACTATATTGAAACACATGCTGGCCATGATGATGAACTCCGAGCCAAACATTTATCGAAGGATCAACAGGAAATGCTCGCTGAAAAATTATGTGCTGGTGTTACAAAAGAGAGAATACTTGAGGATGCGAGAATATTAGAGGAAGGGAAGCTCACCAGAATGAATATTTTAACAAGAGGAGATCTCTCATATATCATTCGAAAATTCAATATAAACAAACAACGACATGCAGATGATATGACAGCAACAGCCTTAAAAGTGGAAGAATTGAACTGTCAAGATGAAAACACTGTTTTCTTATTCAAGCAGATAGGTATGTTTTTATACACTAATTTGATTCTGATTTAATACCTGCTTATCATATTTTTATCAGGAGAAAGTCACCCTCAGCTGCAAATTGAAGATTTTGCTATAGCTTTCATGAACAGGACTATGGAAAGAAAGCTGAGGGAATTCCCAAAAATTATTTGTATTGATGGCACTCATGGAACCAACATGAGGAATTTTGAATTGACTATTGTTTTAGTCAAAGATGAGAACAATGTTGGGTTCCCTGTATCCTTTTTGATTTCCAATCGTTTGGATCAGACGATCCAAAACATTTTTTTAGGTCATTAAGGGAAAGACTTGGAGACTATATAAAATGTGAGTATATTATGACAGACGATGATGCCAAATATTTCAATGCATGGTGCCAAGAAATGGTGAAGGATGAGAAGCCAAGGCGTTTGCTTTGCACGTGGCATGTCATAAAAAACTGGAACATCCAAGGGAGAAATAAAATAAAGAAAATAGAAATCAGAAAAGGAATGAAATACAGAATGAGGCATATATTGAAAGAAACTGACCAAACCAAATTTCTAGAATTGAAAGAAGAGTACTTCAAATATTTGGAAGAAGAATGTGAATATGATTTTTTGAAATATTTACAGAAGTGAGTTGTGATATAAGCAATTTAGGCAACTTTATTCTAATTTCATATTCTTTCAGACACTATTTTCAGAGTATTGAAAGAATAATGATGTGGTCCCATTGCTACAGGATAAATGTTGGTATTAATACTAACATGGCTATTGAGAGCCTAAATAAAGTGATAAAATACAATAAAATGAAGGGAAAGCAGAACCTACGGTAAATATTTGTATATTGATACACTATAATTATGTATATTATTTGGAATATGTGGATTTCAGAATAGAAAAATTATTAGATTTATTAGAAGATCTAGTACAAGATAAAATGTGGAAAAAAATTATTGATTTGGAGAGACCTAACGCCAATTCCTACCAAAGCAGAGTAGGTAGAGAAGCTCATATAAAGGCTGAAAATGAAGTAAAGGACAAAGTGATAGTATTAGATTCTGGTGAGTTTAAAGTTTTCTCGACTTCGGTAAGTGGAAAATTTTATATAGTTAAATATAACGAGATGTGTGACGATGAATGCAGAACCTTGTATTGTGACCAATGCAAAGTATGCATTCATAAGTATCAATGTCAGTGTCCAGAATACACTATCAAAACTGCATTGTGTAAACATATTCATGCAGTTGCTTTGGCCGAAAAGAGGAGCGATTTTGTTGTAGGTCCAGAGAGTGATGAATCTCCATTATGTATAGATGAGCCTTCGACTAGCAGAGTTCGAAATCAAAATGAAGTTGACAATTTTATTGAAGAAATAACAGAATCTCAAAATACTGTTTCCATTGATCCTAGTACCAAGCGTGAGGTAAGTTGGGTAGAAAATTGGTGATGGGAATATCCTGTGCATTAAAATTTTTGTAGACTGTATTGAAAGATACATTCCTGAAATTAAAATCATTGGATGATGAAGAATTTTATAAGATGGTAGAGATTATCAATAAAACTTATAATAGTTCTCAAGCCAAAAAAACCCAAAGAGTAGAAAAAAGGAAAATAGAAAAGCAATTATATTATCCTAACAAAAAGTAGAATATTATGAATGTTGGTGATGGAATATTATTCACATTTATAACTTGCTTTTCGTTTGAATTTAGAAGGTTAATATTAATCCACTGCTGCTTTGTGTTGGTTTTCATTTTCGATTACTTTGTAGATATCACTTAGAGGGTGTGAAGGTGGGGAGGTGGTGGGTCAATATCTACATCTATCATGGATGTCTGATTTGTAGAATATGTGTGCTTCACTTTAGAAATGATAATGCATGAATTTGTCTTTTTAGTGATTGTGAAATATAATTTCATTCATGTAGGTAAATGTGGTTTTATTTTGATTTTGGATTATCTAATTATACTAAAGAAATGTATAAGATTGCTTAATTTATATCCATTCTGAATACATTTTGTTTGTTTGTAGTGTTCACTTGTGTTGCGCACTCAAACTTACTCCGAGTAAGCTCTGATTACTCAAATTTACAAATGTATGTATGTCCTCAGAGTATGCTCTCTGAGCATGGTCATACTCTACTCTTGTAGTAAGTTTGTGAATGCAACCTTGGAGTATAATGCTATTGTACATGCACTGTTGCTTCCCATGAGTTATGCAGATTTCTTTTGTGAAACAAGTAAATGTAATTGACTCGTACTTCTTGGATATTCTATTGTTCATTGTAGAAAATAAAGAATGATAACTTTTTAACCTGGATGTTTCTGTTATTCCCTATGTCCTGCCAATTTCATTTTCAAGAGCATCTTTGAAAAGATTTGAGTGAGAAAATTTGTGTATCTCTTTTTGTAGGCCAATTCTTCAAAGTTTCTGATCAAAAAAATTTAAGAAGCAATTATGAAGTTATATTGCCTACGAGTTCTGTAGAAAAATATCCCTAGAAAGTTAATCCTTATTTTGAATAGACATCAAATTGTCTGATAACATTAGTGATTTTTTTCTAATCTATTTTGAATATGACTTAGATTTATAGTTACGTTTTAGTATTCAAAGCAAACCTTCCTTGAAGTGGATACAATTTTCAATATCTTTTTAATATTAACTAAAATGGCATAATAAATTTAGGTAATTATGAAGTTCCGTATTTTTATTACATTAACCAAATTTTATATCATATTCATCCACATGAGGAACTAACGGAGAAATTTGTACAATACTATACTTTCAATATTATTATTTTCAATCCATGTTTGAATAATATACTTCATATTAATCAGTGGATTACAAAACAGAACACTAATATCAGAGACTCTGACTATGACTTATCACAAGTTGAGCTTTGTAGCAAAGATCTTTCTTTGTAGGTTAAGCCAAAGAGTAACCAACAAGAGGATGCACTCTGTCATTTTGGCCGGTTGGGTTTCAATGACCTTGAAGTTTTTCTAGATATTGGTGGGGGTCAACCAGAAAAAGACAAGTATAAACTTTGCTCTCTCTCTTTTAGAATTTTGAATTTGGCGGTATATCCGAAATCATCGCCATTCCTTTTATGAACGAACAAACGAATAAGACAAGCTTTTGATAAACTTCAATTTTATAAGTTTTACCAAAGTTTAACTAGTGACTAGTGATATTTTAAATCGTTTTTTTCAAGACGATCTATAAAAATTGATCCTGTTTTGCATCCCTTTTTTGTTATATTTAGTTTAGTAGTCGTATTGCTCGTTGGAATACATCACATTTTGCATGATTGCATGATTCTTATTTGTTATTTTATTTAATTTATTTGTTGGTTTTATTTATTTGCTTCATATTGAACTGCATGTCATTATGGGTGACCATAGCAAGAAAAAGAAGTGTTCTGTTAAAAATTGTGCTTCGTTAGGTGAGAGACTTTTCAGATTTCCCAATCCAAAAGAACCACATCGGGTTTTGCAATGGCAATTGGCCTGTAGCGATGAAAATATTATGAAAAAAGAACCAGCCTTGTTGTATGCTACTAATAGAATATGTAGTGACCACTTCGAACCTCATTTTATGACTAGTCACAACTTGAATAAAGCTGCTGCTCCTACACTAAATTTGTTTAAGAAACCAAAAACAGTGGATGTTGAAACGCAGACAGAGTTTTTAGGACAAACTAGGGATGTTGGAGTACAAGCAGTATGTATTATTAAAGAAACTGTACGAAGAGAAGAAACTAGAAAGTCTGAAAATACCCAGACACAAACATGCCAGGAAATATCATCTAGGACCCCAAGAAAAGAAAAATTAAGACATTTGTTGAAAGTAATTAAAGCAAAAGTAGGTATTTTCTTTTTTAATCACTGTAATTGTTCCAGACGAAGACAAACATGATTGGACGATTGAAAATGGACAATATAAACCTAGAGAAATCTTTTGAAAAATCAAGCTCTAGAGTCAGTTCGAAGGAAGTTTTTAAGAATTCTTGTGAAGTACATCTTCCAAAAGTTTTGGGCAATTTAGCAAAAATTGTCTGCGACTTGAAAGATAGAAAAGCACAAGGCAGAAGATATTCCAATGAGCTTAAGCAACATGCTCTTTCAATATATTATTCGAGCCCTAAAACATACAGGAAGATGGTACAAAATTATTGTTTCCCTTCAGTCTCAACGCTGAGAAGAATGACAGAAAATATTCAAAGAAAACCAGGATTGAATGATTTTGTCTTCAGAAGCCTGAAATGGAGGTTGAAGAATAAAGCCAACGAAGATAGGATTTGTGTGCTTTCGATGGATGAAGTCTCTCTGAAAGCACATTTGCAATATGATCCGAAAAATGATGAGATTGTTGGATTTCATGATTTGGGTTAGTAGTTTCGCAAATATTATAAATTAATGTTTAAAAGAAATCTTTTCATTGCATTTCTTTCAGGTAATGGAAAGGAATTTGTACCGGCCAAAAATGCCCTAGTTTTGATGGCCAGAGGAGTGAAGGACAAGTGGAAACAGCCCTTAGGATATTTTTTCGTGAATTCAGTCTGTAGTGCTTCAGACTTGAAAACAATTGTCTTCAATTGTATAGAAAAAATGGTTGAAGCAGGGCTTGATGTTAGAGCTCTTATTTCTGATATGGGCTCTAACTTTGTTATGTTTTCTAAACAGTTGGGTATAAGCACTAATAATTCTCAGTTTCAGGTCAATGGTAAAACTTTATTATATATTTTTGATGCCCCACACTTGATGAAGTGTATGAGAAATTTATTAATGAATCATGAAGTGCACTTCGAAGGTCACACAGCAAACTGGAAGCATATCGAGGAACTTTATAATATTGAAAGAAATAAAAATTTGAAAATGGCTACTAAGTTGACTGAAGCACATATATATCCCACTTCATTTCAGAAAATGAAAGTGAAGTATGCTACTCAGATATTCAGTGCAACAGTAGTTTCTGGTAAGAAATTGTATCAAAATTGCACATTATATTATGAATTAAATCAATTGATTTTAATGAAGTATACTCATGTTTTAAAGCTTTGTCGACATATATTGCTTGTGGGGAAATGTCCGCTTCAGCTGCAGGCACGGCACATTTTTTGGAGCAGCTCGATCACCTGTTCGATCTGTTGAATTCATCAACGACAAAAACGACCAATCAATATAGGAGACCATTTTCAGGATTGGAGGACCAGGAAAAATTTTTGATGTCAATGTTGGATGCTTTGAAAGGAATGAAAGTCTTTTCAAATACAAATACAGGTAAAAAAGATGTAACTGGAACTTTTAAATGCATAAATTGTTTCCAGATTACTATCAGTAGTATCATGAGATTGTGGCATTTTCTCAAAAATGATGGACTCCAAGAGATCAGGACTAGAAGATTGAATCAGGATTGTATTGAAAACTTCTTTGGTAAGATAAGGCAGCAAGGAGGTAATTCAGTGAATCCAACACCCATACAATTTATGCATGCTTTTAAAAAATTGTCTTGTATGGATTTGTTGGATTGTGTGGATACCTTCAATTGTGCTGCAGATGTAGATAAACTTTTAATGGCCACTGTAGATTTACCTGCAACTGTAGAAGAAAATCTAACAATGCAAATAAGGGAACCTTTCAAGGTAGAGTGAAAAAGTATTTTGGGCTATGGAACTAGTTTTTTCTTTTTATGGTTTGGTTATCAGAATTACTTTTTATTTTCAGCTTTTATTTTTTATCATAACAAAAAATCAATTTTGATCTATGAATAAGGGGTACTTATCGTGTATGCATTGAATTTTAATTTTTTCATAACGTGTACCTCTAATTAGATCAAAAATTTTTTTTGTTGCTTCGTTTTGAGCATGCCTGGTGAGTAACTTGTTGATTATGAATGCACATGCTGAAAATCTACATCATTATTTCTTTAGATCACCAATGCGGATTTTAGAAGGAGTGATTTGCCTTCTAAAAATGTGGAGCAATATATTAGCAGATATCTGATAAGAAAATGTCTCAAAAAACATACTTGCACGGAATGCCAAACTTACGCATCTAAAGTTGAAGATATGGACTCTAATAAGCTTTTCTGCCACTTTAAGGGTATAGTTTAAATTTTTCCTTTTCCTTTTGTTATGGAAGGTATACTTGCAGCTTCTACTGATAAATATGGAAAGAAAACTGGAAATTTTGGAAAGTTGCTGATTCCAGATGAATCATTTGTAAAATATGTTTCATCAATGGAGGAATTACTGATTACAAATGTGAAATCAGTGGCAACCAGAACACCTAGACAGACTCTTTTTGAAAAATTGAGAGCTATTCCCTTTTATCACCCTTGCCCTCAATTTCCTTATGTGTATTTGATACATTTATTCATAAGAATGAGAATATTTTATATTGTGAAATATGCAAATCAAAATTTCAAATCGGATGAATATAATAAGAGGAAAAGCAACAAATTGAGAAAGCTACAAATATTGCAACATGAATAGTGAGTTGCTCTCAATTTTTCAAAAATCGAGGATTGTGGATAATATGTTTCTTAGGGATTCTATCCCACTGTAAGCATATCATTATGTGATCAGAAGTTTATTCCACTCAATATACTCTTTTCATAGTCGCAATGAAGCTATACAACTTGAAGGATTACAAAAAAATATTGGAAGCTATCAAGGAGGAAGTATAATGATTAAATGGATTCAACTTCGCAGGTGTTCCTACTGCTCTCTATTTTTCATGGATTATGAATATGCTCAGGGATCCTATCCCATTGTAAGAATCTTGCATTATGTGAACAGAAGTTTATTCCACTCAATATACTCTTTTTCATGGTTTCGAGGAAGCTGTACCATTTGAAGGACACACTGCAAAAAAATACTGGAAGGCTATCAGGCAAGAAGTACAATGATTCATCTTCACAGGATGTTTTTGCAATATATTTAAATTATATTGAATAAATGATTTGAAAAGATATGTGTTATTGATTTAGTGCTGCGAAAAAATATTTGGTACATAAAACTGAATCTTCCAATGTGTGTCATCTCTATCTTATATGAGCATGTAATGTATAATCTCTACATCTTCATGGGGATTCCTATCTTGCAGATCCTTTGAGAATTGATCGATTAATGAAGATGGAACTTCATTTTATATGTGCAAATAAAGCCACTCTTCATAAAAAAGTATATTATGGTTCATGTCTTCTAAATCTACTCTTTCAATTTGTGTTGGGTTGGAAATACAGTAATTAAAAATAGATCGTATCAACACCCAACTCGCAAATATTCAGAGGAAAACTATCTTTATGGAATCTTTAATTAATATCCTTCGTATATACATACTCAATTCCATTCAAAAATATTAATATGTAGTAGTGGTGAAAAAACGAACCTTTCAATAATGAAAATTTTACATGTAGATGGAACTTATTCCATATGGATAGATAAATAAAACTTATCTCTTGAAAAAGAAGTACATATATTCTTCATTTCCCCTGAAAGTATTATTTCAATTTATTTATTGGGAATACTCATAATTCGATATTCGAACTATTTTGAAAGAAGTCGCATTATTTTCATAAACGGAAATTGATTCGTTTCCGACAGGATACGAAAACGAAAGCCGATGACTGCCGATATTCGTTCGGTTCGCAACTAGCAATTTGATTGGACGCCCAGATTCTCCATTTGACTGCGGATGATTCTGTTCGCAGTATTCCTGGCGCGTATCGTGTCCCCACTCCAAGGCTAAAATTCCATGCGTCAGATTTCGCCTTGTAAATTGACAGAGTGAAACCTCTTGTTGGTTACTCTTTGGTTAAGCTATCAGCTGAAAGCTGTCAATTCATAACACAACATTCGTTTTTCGATTAACACACGTCAATATCGGGTGCATTGCGTAGGGAAAACGACAAACGAGATAGCTTTGCCCTGATTGGCTAGGATTTTGGGATTCTTTGAGAGAATTAACGTATGCTCAGAGAGAAGATAAAGTTTTGGCGGGAGATGCGCTGCACTCTGATTGGTCGATATGATTTGGCATCCTGGAGACAATTAATGTATGCTGGTTTTATGTATTATATTCAGAGATATATCTATATCTCTGATTATAATTAGAAGAAGAAGTATATTAGTGTTCTGTGGTTTTATGTTTTTTTTTTTGGCAAAGACAACCATAGAGAAAGGGAATATCAGAGATATTATTCTATATCTCTGGGGAATATCCGCTTTAGGCACTGTTCTATGGTTTTAGGCAGAGATATTATTATTAATATCTTTGGTTTTAGCCCAATTCGAATCGGTCATCATCTTTAATGGAAAATTTACCTCTTTTGAAGCTTGCAGTCCAATTTTTCACGGTCGCATACGGAGGACATTGATCACCGAGGGTATTAATCATGTCTTCGTAACACTGCTTATCTCTTAACCCTTTTAAATACAGGTACTTGATGATGGCCCCATACTCCAATTTTTCGATTTTCACAATTTCGGTGGACATCTTCTTTCTTTTAATTTATTGCGTAACTCTGGTTTACTTTTTTGACCTCAAACTTCACACTGACACTTCTAATGAGTTATTGTTCGTTTCTATGGTAAAGCATTTTTTTATGCATGGAACTGGTCTAGGCTAACTAGATATCAATACATCTTCGTACTTTGTATTCTCATATTCATTCATCTTGCTCGATATACATATCAAGTCTCAAGCCTGCAGCACTTCTCGAAACCAACGATTAGTGGTTTCCTTCATTAGTACTCTCATTTTGTACCTCTCATAATTAATCAATGGTATCTTCTATTTTTCTGATGGACGTTCTAATCGTGCTTACTTGTAAGCAGTCTGTCTCTGTAATTCCAATTTCGTAACTGAAAACAATCAGTAAAAGTTAAATACTTATCATCATTTACATAGAAAATTTATTTCATTATAATCTGTATAAATCATAACTCGTCTTCCATTCCACACCAAATTCATAAATGGTTTCCTTAAGATTCAGATGAACAGATTTCACATGTTCTTTTATGTAGTTTTTCTGACCGTTTCAAATTCTATTCATAGGAATAGATCTAATATGAACCTGAATATAGTCACATTTTCCTCACCTTAATTTTCAAATATACAGATTTCACATGAACTTCAAGGTGTTTTGTTCGAGTCCCAGACATTTTTTGATGGCAATCCAGTGGAGTATCATGATTTTTTCCAACAGGTATATTCGCTGAGCTATAACATTAAGATGAGTTTTTCTTTTGAAAACATTAAAAAATGACTTAGAAAGACTGAGGGCGATTCTTTCTGAGACATTTTAAATGTTTTCATTTCAGCATCCTAGCACAAACAGAAACGGAGATAATGACCAATGTTGGAATCGCCCAAATTTAAATTTTGTCCTATAACTCGAAAACAGAAGAAGTTTAGTTTCTCGAAAAAAGTATGAACGTAACGTGCTATTAATTTTGCTCTATCTCGATGGGTTAAAAAGATGTAGTTCATCACCAATTTTGCCCACTCTGTACAAAAATAGCACATGGTTTTAATTCTATAAATTTGCATTTGTTTCGGAGGAACATACAGGGTGTCCCAAAACTAGTGAATCAAACGTCACACTACCTCTTGACTACGATAGAGTAGACCAAATATTATCGAATCACACCAACTTTAGTTCAACGAAAATGTACCGTTTCCAAAATAATCAGAATTTTATTAAAATACCTAAAGTTGCCGATTTTCGAACTATTTTTCTCGATCACAGGGCCAGTTTGTGAAAAAGGATATCGATTTTAAATTATACTGAACTGAGATTATTGTTTTATCCCTCTAATTGAAATTATTTTAAGTAGTTAATCGATAACCTAAGTAAATGTAAATTAAAAAAATTTTTTTTACATGTTTTTTATTACTCAGAATAAACCCCCTCTATAGGGGTGATAATATGGGAGAAAAACACTATCCTCAATCACAAATTGGCCATGTGACTGAAAAAATTGTTCGAAAATCGACAACTTTGTTAGGTTTTTTCAGAAACGGTACATTTTCGCTCAACTAATGTTGGTGTCATTCGATAGTATTTGATTGGTGTCACTAGTTTTGTGACACCCTGTGTATCACTGTGTCTATATTGAAAAATTAATCCAACGATTGGAGTTATGATTTTCATACATTTTTGTTAAACAGTTCAGCCCCTATGTCAATAAAATTCTTTCAACTCTAACTTTATCTAACTAAAGTCCCTTTAATTTCAAAGCTTCCTTTAACCCTACTTAAAATGACAGTAAAGAAAGCTTAAAGTGACTTTAAATTTGATGATGAAACTGGACCTTAGTATTTAAAAATAGTTGTTCATTAAGTAAGCTACTGAACTGATTGAGAAAATAAAGTTGCCGGAAACAATAAATAAAAGTAAAATCATCATTTACATAAAAAAATTATTTTATTAGAATCTGTATGTATCGTAATTTATCATCCATTCACAAAAAATTCTTTATAACTAATGTCACCTGTAAAATCTAGTATTATATTGACAGTCTGGCAATGAAGATTCACTTCTTGTTTTAACATAATATTGTACTTAAGATGGACCAAGCATACTTCAAGGTTTTGTTTTCCAATTGTAACAAACTTACACAGGTGGCACTTGTGTTCCTTAAGATTCAAATATATTTTACTTCTTTTTTTTACCTGTTTCATATTCTAATCAAATGAATAGACTTAATGTGAGCCTGAAGTTTGCTTTTTCCACTTGTGGCATGAACTTCAAGGTATTTTATTATAGTCGCAGCATAATCACATAAGTTACAGTTGTGTTTCCTGATATTTTAATGAATAGAGTCGTTATGCTTTTTATGGCATTATTTTTTTAACTTGTAAAAAAAATCACCTAGTGACTCTTGCTGTTTTCGAATGAACAGATTTGATATGCTTGCCAAGGTCTGTTTTTAAATTGGTACCATATCCACATAAGCGACACTTGTGTTTCCATACATTCAAATGAACAGAGTCAATATGTTTTTTCAGTTCACTTTGTCTAATTGCAACATGATCGCATAAGTGACACTCAAGTTCCTTGATATTTGAATGAACAGTTTTCATATGAGTTATTAAGTTATTTTTTCGTATCGTACTGTATTCACATAAAGAACACTTATGATCCTTGATATTAAGATGAAAAGATTTAACATGAAACTTAAGATGAGAATTTTTAAACGCAGCATAATCACACAATCCACACTTGTGGTTCTTGATTTTTAAATGAATACAGTCGATATGTTTCTGAAGCTCATATTTTGTACTTGCAGCATAATCGCATTGCAGGCAATCGAAACATTTGGGTTTCACAACTTTCAGATGAATAGAACTTACATGCTTATCGAGATGACTTTTGTTATTTGTCTCATAAGTACACAATTCACACTTGTATTTCTTGATTTTTAAATGAATAGAGTCGATATGTCTTTGTAGAACATCTTTTCTACTTGTAACCAACTCACATAGGTGACATTTGTGTTCACCAGTTTTCAGATGAACAGATGCTATGTGTATTTTAAGGTTAGAATTTAGATTTGTAGTGTAATCGCACAAATGACACTTTTCTTTGACTTTCAAATGATCAGATTTTAGATGAATGTTGAGGCTATCTTTTCGACTAGCAGTATATTCACATAAGTGACACTTGAATTTTTTGATATTCAAATGGACAGAATTAATGTGATTTCAAAGGATTTCCTTTCTACTTGTAACATAGTCACATAAATGACACTGCTGATCCTTAATTTTCAGATGAATAGATTTCACGTGATTTTCAAGGCGATATTTCCTAGTTGTAACATACTCACATAAGTGACATTCGTTTTTCTTGATAGTCGAATGAACTGTTTCCGCATAAGTTTGGAGGAGACTTTTTCGACTTGCTGTGTATTCACAAAACGAGCACTTGTGTTTCTTAAGGGCTTTGTTATGTATTTTTTTTAGATCTTTCTGACCAGAGCCGTAATCACACCGTGTGCTTTTTCTAATATATTTTTTTTAATTGAAACTACATGACTTTCATGATCTATAGCCTGTTCCAGAATTGCAGGTTTAGAATTATTCATCAGTGAATCTGATTCTTGAGGCACTTTCTTGATAAAAGGGACAGATGATATATGACCTCCTTCGATTTTGGTAAATAAGTTGTTTGAGGTACTTTTCTCATTCTTGATTATATATTCTTCTCTTTCATGAAATCCGTCATCATCTAGAAACTGTTCAACTTCTATAATTCCTGATGGACCAAGCATACTTCAAGGTTTTTTTTCCAATTGTAACAAACTTACATAGGTGACACTTGTGTTCCTTAAGATTCAAATCAACATATTTTACTTGTTCTTTTTTTTACCTGTTTCATATTCTAATCAAATGAATAGACTTAATGTAAGCCTGAATTTTGCTTTTTCCACTTGTGACATGAACTTCAAGGTGTTTTATTATAGTCGCAGCATAATCACATAAGTTACAGTTGTGTTTCCTGATATTTCAATGAATAGTCGATATGCTTTTTATGGCATTATTTTTTTTTTTTTAGCACTGGCGAGTCTTGCAGTTTTCGAATGAACAGATTTGATATGCTTGCCAAGGTCTGTTTTTAAATTGGTACCATATCCACATAAGCGACACTTGTGTTTCCAGACATTCAGATGAACAGAGTCGACATGTTTTTCAAGTTCATTTTTTCTACTTGCAACGTATTCGCATAACTGACACTTCACATTCAAATGAACAGATTTCATATGGGCATCAAGGTGTGTTTTTTCACTCCCCACGTATTCACATAAGGAACACTTATATTCCTTGATATTCAGATGAACATGTTTCACATGCCTATCGAGATGACTTTTGTTATTTGTCTCATAAGTACACAATTCACACTTGTGCTTCTTGATATTCAAATGAACAAAATCGACATGTTTCTGAAGATTATCTTTTCTATTCGCAGAATAATCGCATAGCAGGCAATCGAAACATTTGGCTTTCACAACTTTCAGATGAACAGAATTCACATGTCTATTGAGATGGCTTTTCATATTTGAAGCATAATCACACAATTCACACTTGTGTTTCTTGATATTTAAATGGAAAGTGTCGATATGTATTTGTAGAACATCTTTTCTACTGGTAACAAACTCACATAGCTGACACCTGTGTTCCTCAGCTTTCAAATGAACAGATTTCATATGTAATTTAAGGCGGAATTTTATATTTGTAGCATAATCGCAAAAATTACACTTGTGATCATTGACTTTCAAATGAACAGTTTTTACATGACCGGTTAGGGCTTCTTTTCGACCAGTTTTAAATTCACATAAGTGACACTTGTGTTTTTTGATATTTAAATGAACAGAATCGATATGACTTCGAAGGCATTCCTTCTTACGTGTGAAATGTTCACATAGATGACACTGGTAATTCTTAATTTTTAGATGAACAGATTTTATGTGATATTCAAGATTCTTTTTAGAACTCGCATCAAAGTCACATAAGTGACATTTGTGTGTCTTGACCTTCAAGTGAACGGATTTGGTGTTTGACTGTAGGCGTTTTCCAATATTATTTTTTTCAATTGACATCGTGTGACTTTCATGACATGTGGTCTGTTCCAGAAGTGAAGGTTTAGAATTATTCATCACTGGATCTAATTCTTGAGGCATTGTTTCAATAGAAGTGGCAGATGATAACTGATTTGCATCGATCTTAGTAACCGAGCAGTTTGGAGTACTTTCTCCATTCTTGATTATAAATTCTTCTCTATTATGAACACCTTCTTGGTCTGTAAATTGTTCAGAAATGTCTACAATTCCTAATTTGGTTAGCACTTTTTCCTCCTCTTTACAACTGGAGGTATGATACTGTATGTGTTCATAGAAATATTTTTCCTCACTTGCAGGATAATCAACCAAGTGACATTCCGCTTCAGATTTATTGCCCGGTGTATCTAATACTTGAAGTATTTTTTTTGTAAAAGAGGCAGATGATTGATTTGAATCACCTTCTATAACTAAGGTATTCAAGCAGTTACTTTCCTCATTCTTGATAATGTATTCTTCTCTTCCATGAATTCTATTCTCATCTACAAATTGTTCAAAAACTTCTAATTTTTCTTCAAATTTCACACTGAAAGAAATATTATTTTCGAGTAAATTCAAATGAATAGAAAAAGTAGCGAAAGTTAGTCGTTATGGTATACTCACTCATCGTGGATTATTTGCACCTCATCTTTGATATCAATACTACGTTCATTTATATCCATTTTTCCTCTTAGAACGATTTATGAATATTTTTGAAATGAAAAGAAATTTATAAACAAAAATAACAACTTAACAGCCACAGATTACCACAGAACAACAGAACTTTTAACCACAGAACAGTTAGGAAAGGTAACCACAGAACAGCAATTACTTTTGTAGATCATAGAGAAAGAATGATCTCAAGCTTAAAACATAGAATACCTGATTCTATATTCTAAGAACTTAAGGAAGTTCTCATCAAAGATTATAGAGAAGGAAGATGGGAAACGACCCTACTAATCTAGTACTAAAAACCGACTACACTTTGGGCCTGTGTTTCACATACTGAGAAATTAGATGGCGCTGAAATCGTAATGTCAAACAGTAAAATTACAGTTGTCTGCTTTGTAATTTAAGGGCGCGAAATTCGAATTTTATTCCTTGTATTGGATTCGAATATCGACTTAGTCGAGACCAGAAAAAAACATCCTGAGAGACAAAACAGTACCAGGGCTTTGTTTCGTGATCAGGATGTTTTTTTTTATGTAAACATTGTTTTGAATCAATTAATATTAATGAAATACTCTGTTAGATTTGCTATATTTTTATTAGAAATTAATAAAAAAATATGACAGAATTGAAGATTTTACAGGGTATACTTAAAGGTGAGGTTTTTTTGACATGTACAACTGGTGAGAATAATTGTGTCGAAATTCTCACCTTTGAAAACACCTGTATACAAATAATACAGCTTTGAATAAAGGATACAAAAGTACATATTGAATATTATATATCAAAGTTCTTATTTCCATGCAATAAATTTTTTTGAGGCAATAGAATTTGTTGAATTTGTACAATCTTTATCAGAAATCTAAATGAACAAATAATCGATATAGGTACCATATATTTTGCATTCCAAAGAGATGATTGTTAATTTCACTTTTCGGATCTTTCTATCACTTCTGGGGAAAGACTTGGAAGTACTCTACAGAGTGTGGGAACTTCTTTCAGGTACACTCGAAAGAATATCTGAAAAAGGGGAAGTTCTTGTAATCTACTTTCATAATAAAACGATTAATTCAATATATTACATAAATTTTCTCATATATAAGATGATAATTCATTCAATTATTTTTGTCACAGATATCTAGGATGACTTACCATCAGTATTTGTCATAACACTTTCAATTTGCTTGCTTTCCATTTAATGTGACCCCTCCATGAACGGAATGCTTCCTGCATATAAAAAAGATATGCATTCAATATATGATAAATGAGTGATGAATTCAGTTATGCATTGCAGATATCTAGGAAGACTTACCATCAGTATTCGATGTATCAGTTTCAAACTGCTCGCCCTCCATCGCATGTGGTTCCTTTGGTGGCCCTTTCATGCATGGGATGCTTCCTGCATACAGCAACTTGCGTGGATGAAAAGATTCAAATTGAATTTAAGTAAAATGCAAAGATTATAGAACCTAACTCTATAATCTTCGGTAGAATGTTCACTGCACATGGTGTAGCTTTTACTCAAGTCAATGTCTTGACGCCCGGAAAATTCTATCCACTTCAGAACACTGAAAATAAAAATCAATCAACATCCGAGTCACATGGTACGAGTTTCAATACTTACGATTCCATTTTCTTTGGTAAATTCAAAAAACTTATATTCGGAGAATCCCAAACGGCAGTTTCAACAGTTCTTCACCATACAATATTTTCCATACGACATTTTGAGCAAAATCTTTGATTTTGAAGTTTATATACTCAAATAACATTGAAATAAGGTGACTAGAACGAGCGAGTTGAACGAGCGGTACGAAAATCAAAACGTAAACAAAACGGCCATGTTGAAATATCTCCATGACATGCCAAATGGCCCTTGAATAAATATTTTAACCAGTCTTAGTATTTTAATACACAACGGAACCACCAGGCGGCGCTCACGCAAGTGTAGTCGCTTCGTTTCCCATCTTCCTTCTCTATAATCTTTGGTTCTCATTAACCAAAGATGTCTTTGTAATTAACCGAGTTGAATATTGATGAATTGACATTATTCAATTAATACGTTGAAGGTGAAACTGCGTTTTATTTGTCCAATCTCAAATCACAGTCATCTTTAGAAGGCTATGGTCAAATTAGCAAGACTTAAACTAAGTTAGATCTATAATCAAAATGGACAAGAGACACTGCAATGATATCGAAGAAAATGGGTAAGTATGCCTTTCCATGGTTTCATTTCCATTCATTCTTTTCTATTTCTCCCACTTATTTGTTTCAGTGTAAAGTTAGAAGAAAACTTTGAAGTTATCGACTTCATTGACCAATTTATAGATGAAGAAGGAATTCATGAAAGAGGAGAATATATAGTCAAGAATGAAGAAAGTAACTCAAACTGTTTACTTTCAGAAGTCGATGAAAATCAAGTACCACCTGACCCCAAGAAAATGTCTCAAGAATCAGATCCTCTGATAAATAACAATGAACATGCGCACATGAATTATGAATATTGTACAAGTCAGAAATCGGGTAATGATGATGTTGAAAAATACATACAATATGATTATGCTTCCAGTCCCGAAGATCACAAAAAACCTATAAAATCTACTCATTCGAATACTAAGGAACGCAAGTGTCATCTATGCGATTATGTTACAAGTAGGAAAAATATCCTCCAACATCATTTGAAATTGGTTCATTTGAGAATTAAGGATCACAAGTGTCACTTGTGTGAGTATGCTGGGACTACCAAGCCAAACCTTGAAAGACATATTAAATCTGTTCATTTGAGAATTAAAGATCATAAGTGCAACTTGTGTGAATATGCTGGGATTACCAAATGGGACCTTAAAAAACATATGAAATTTGTTCATTTGAGAATTAAGGATCACAAATGTCACTTGTGCGACTATGCTACAATCAAGAAATCACGCCTTGAATTACATGTAAAATCTATCCATTTGAAAATTAATGAAATAAAGTGCCACTTGTGTGAATATGCTGTGAATGTTAAAGGGGACCTTGAAAGACATGTAAAATCCGTTCATTTGAGAATTAAGGATCACAAGTGCCACTTGTGTGAATACGCTGGGAGTGCCAAATGTGACCTTAAAAAACATATTAAATCTGTTCATTTGAAAATCAAGGATCACAAATGTCATTTGTGCGAATATGCTGTGAGCGAGAGAAGACTGCTTGAATCACACGTGAAATCTGTTCATTTGAAAATCAATGAAATAAAGTGTCACTTGTGTGAACATACTGTGAATTCTAAAAGGGACCTGGAAAGACATGTAAAATCTATTCATTTGAATATCACCAGGTGCTCCTTGTGTGAATTTGTTACATGTAGAAAGGTTGACTTTCGGAAGCATATCAACTCTGTTCATTCGAGGTGCCACTTGTGTGAATATTCTGGTAGGGATGAAGGAGAACTTAAAAAACATTTTAAATCTGTTCATTCAAGAATTAAGAATAACAAATGACATGTTAACTGTGTTGATTTAAATGGACAACCAACGCCAGCTGTTTGTGTGATTTCGAAACAAATCATGAAAGACTTGATATATTATACAAAGTATGTTCATTCCACTTTTCTATAATAAAATAAATGAATTTTTTTTTACCATTCTCAATAAGCCATCGCGGGAATCACCCTGTGTATATAAAGAGTTAAATAGAATGACCTTTTTACCTTGAAATGGATATCAGCATGCTTATTGCAAATGAAACATCCTTCAAATTGTAAGATTATTGAATGTACATACTATAAACATTGTGACTCTTCAACTTGTACAGGGTGGGCAAATTTCGATGTTTTAACACTACAGCTTTTAAACCAGAAGGGATAGACAAAATCTGATACCCGATTCTCGTTCTCTTTTTCTGAGAAACTTACAATAGTAGTAGTGATTTTTCCCTACTTTCTTTTGTTTTCGAGTTATAAGCAAAAAATGGAAAAATGGCGATATCGAAATAAATTTATATCTCCGCTAATATTGATGATGGAGCTCTGGAATTGAAACATTATACAGGCACTTTTTTACGTAGAATCCAGTGTTCGCTTTTTCAGCAGGATTTTTAATTACGAAGCTATTACCCAAAGTTATGTTTTTTTAAATGCGAACACTAGTTTTCTGTGCAACTTTTTGAAAGCTTAATTTTTACTGATTTCAAAAATATATAAATTACACAAATTATATGCGCCACCATGGCAGAAACGTCTTCAACACAAAACAGAGAAACTAAGAAGAGACATTGGGCGACTGACGGAGTACTTGAACGGGAATCGCGGAAGGAAGGTTGTGAAAGCTGCCAAAGAAATCATGGATAGAAACAGAACACACACGGAACGAGAAACGGAGAATGCTACAGCTCACCATTGCCTGGACACTCTGAAGCAAAAATTAAGTATGTATGCAGAACGCCTGAGGAGATATAAAAGCAATTATACCCTGAAAAGGGACAATAATTCATTCGAAAAGTCGGAAGAAACTTTCTACCGGTCACTCACATCGTCGGATGGAGAAAACGGAAAGTTACCACCAAAGGAAGCCATTGAACAATTCTGGACCGAACAATTATCAACGAAACCTCAGTTCAATGGAGATACCGAATAGATTGAAGATGAAAAATCTGAAGCTATAAAATATGAGCCGATGCAGCATGACATGATCACAATTGAAGAAGTAAAGTCAGCCATCAGAGGGCTACACAACTGGAAAACACCTGGGCCTGATGGATTACAGAACTTCTGGATCAAGAAACTTTGGATCATGCATGACAAATTGACCTCCGCAATAAATGATGTCATTGAAAATCCTGAAAAAATGCCAGTATTCCTTACACATGGCACAACGTACCTGTTACCTAAAGACCAAAGGAATACAGAAGACCCATCCAAATACCGACCAATCACATGTCTTCCAACGATGTACAAATTAATCACATCGTGCATTTCAAATCGAATTCACAACCATTGCGAAAGGAATAACATCATCGCCATACAACAGAAAGGATGCACCAAAGACAGCCGAGGGTGCAAAGAACAACTAATAATAGATTCAGTTATCTGCAATCAAGCGTTCTCCAAGCGGAGGAATATTTATGCTGCGTACATTGACTACAGAAAAGCATTCGATTCTATACCTCACGAATGGCTCTTGACGATCTTGAAGATTTACAAGGTGGATCCCAATATTGTCAAGTTCCTGAAAAACGCCATGTCAACCTGGCGAACTAGTCTTCAAATGAAAGCAGCAGATTGCTCCTTTACAACAGGACCCATTCCAATAAGACGGGGAATTTTCCAAGGAGACTCGCTGAGCCCTCTGTGGTTCTGCATGGCCCTGAATCCCTTGTCTCATAGATTGAATTCTACGGACTACGGATTTTCCATCAAGAGCGGCAGTAGAACTATGATGAAACTGAATCATCTCCTTTACATGGACGATTTGCAACTCTTCGCATCTACCAAAAAACAAATGCAACTGATGCTGAAAATGGTGGAAGGATTCTCGGAAGACATCAAAATGAAGTTTGGACTAGAAAAATGTCGACTGCTAAACATAACGAGAGGGAAAATAGAAGATGGTACGTTCAAACTCAAGGAAGGTGCAGAAATTGAAGCATTAAAGGAAGGAGACACATACAAGTATCTAGGCATAAAACAGGCAAGAAAAATCAATCAGACCCAGATGAAGAAAGAATTAACGGAGAAGTTCACCAGAAGATTGAGAAGGATAATGAGAACTGGCCTTAACAGCAAGAATCTGATAAAAGCGATTAACACCTACGCTTGCTCGGCGCTGAGGTATTCATTTGGTATTATCTCTTGGACTACCACCGATTTAGCAGCTTTACAGAGAAAAATAAGGACGATGCTGACTAAACACAATAAACATCACCCCAAAAGCTCAATAGAACGGACCGAGCTGCCACGACATCTTGGGGGTGGAGGAATTGTTGATTTGTCCAACCGTATGTTCCAGGAAATTGAAGGACTTCGAAGATATTTCTTGAGCAAGGCAGCTTCGTCAGAACTCCATCGAGTAGTTTGTGTTGCTGATAGTTCAACACCGTTAAAGCTACAACAGGATCACCTGGAAACCGTCGAACACTCTGCAGAAAGTAAAATGCAGAAACTGATTGGCAAACCTCTGCATGGAAGGCACCAGAACGAGGTCAACCATGATTACGTCGACATATCCGCGTCGAACTACTGGTTGACTTCCGGAAGGTTGTTTCCTGAGACAGAGGGCTTCATGCTCGCCATCCAGGATCAGGTGATTCCAACAAGGAACCACATGAAATAAATCGCCAAGGATGCCTCAATGGCGGACGATAGCTGTCGTTATGGCTGTGCGACACATGAAACTATCCAGCACATCACCGGGGGATGTAAGAAGTTCGCGGGCACGGAGTACAAAAATAGACATGATGCTGTTGCCAAGATTCTTCACCAAGAATTGGCACTAAAACACCAACTTCTAACTTCGAAAAAGGTTCCTTATTACAATTACCATCCAGATGCTGTGCTGGAAAACGAACATCACAAGCTCTACTGGGATCGCACTGTTCTCACAGACCGGAAAATAACCCACAATAGACCAGACCTCATATTGCTCAATAAGGATGAGGACAGAGCACTATTCATCGATGTGGCAATTCCAAATAATAACAATCTTCTAGATAGGCACACTAAAAAAATTTCAAAATACAGAGATCTCGAGGAACAAACCAGAAGATATCAAAACCATCCCTATTGTCATATCATCTACAGGCCTGAACCCGAAGAAACTACTAGAGAACTTGAGGAAACTTCAGTTGGACGAAAATATCTATAGAGTCATGCAGAAGGCGGTACTGCTGAACTGTACGCAAGTACATGGGGAATGCAGAGGAACACCGTCTGCGCCGACAGGAAGTGCGGGTGGAGCAGTAATCCAGCCTACAGCAGGGAGGCGAGGAGCGACCCGGACCCGACCACCACCACGAGCCCGACAACCTGGAAAGGGCTCCAACAGAGCTTAATCCTTTTGATATCTGGGATAAGTGAATTCTCCTCTGGAGAGGAGTGTGAAAGTCGCAAGGCTAAAGTCATTTTAATTTTTATAATAAGTGAAGAAAGTGGAAATAGACCAGGTAGCGCTAGCAAACAATAAAAATGAACAATATGAATGCTTATTTAATTTCAAATGTCGGCAACGAATATACGTATTCAGTGATTTTAAGCCAGTCGTTTTTTTAAAAAATTCCTCGTACAAAAATTAGATCTCTGATTATGGAAGAACAAATTCCACATTCGCAAAAAACGCGCTGCAGCCATATCTCCATAATAAAAAACGTTTTCAGGAACTTATGAAGTGTTGGCCTGAAAATATTTAATTTAAATCTTTCTTGAGATCAATGTCTGGAAAAACCAAAGAGTAACCAACTGTTGGTTACTCTTTGGAAAAACTATCAAAAATAATTTAAAAATTTCTATCTTCTTAATAATCTATGATTCGATACATAACCTAAAAAGATCCGTCAAAGATTTACTGTTGTCAAACATGGAAAAATCAAGATAGCTTTATCTCCTAAAAATACTATAGTCTGCCTGAAATTACCACCTGTTTCTTATGAAAAACTGCACATATAAAACATGACGAAAAAATCAAAAACCATCTGTAGTGATATAACTGTTGTCAAGTTCCATAGACTGATTCAAGTTCTTGGTGAATCAACTTTAAACATAGCTTTACATCAAAATGACCTGCAATAGCAAAAAAGAATTGATGTTGCAAATAATCCACGTAATAACATATTTTTGAGTGATAAAAAAATGGATATCGGTGAATCTAGTATTAGAATTGAAAAAGAGGTTAATTTTACCAATGATGAGTTAGTATTTATATTTATGAAGTTTGTGAACTTATATTTTACCCTGTTCCGTAGTTCGATTGGCTCCAAAGTTCTGATTTATTTCAGGGTGAAGATAGAGGAAAAATTAGGAATTATAGAAATTGCTGAACAATTTATTGATACAAAAGGGGTTCATGGAAGAGATGAATATATAATCAAGAGCGAAGAAAGTGACTCAGATAATTTAATTACACTGACCAATACAGGTCAATCATCACCTGCTTCTTTTGCGAAAGACGAAGTGTTAGATATAGTGATAAATAATTCTGATCTATCTCACTTAGAGCAATATGAGTCTCATAAAAATAACATTGGTGGTTATCCTCCAGGTGAAGAGAATTATCTAGAAAAACATGAACAATATGATCTCACTTCTAGTTCGATAGATTGCAAGAAAGTAAAGATAGAATCTCTCCATTTGAATATCAAGAAACACGATTGTCATATGTGCGATTATAGTACAAATTTCAAGAATAACCTTGCGTTACATTTGAAATCTGTACATTTGAATATTAAGAACCACAAGTGTGACTTATGTGACTTTGCTTCGAACCAGAAAAACAAACTTGATGTACATCTAAAAGCGGTTCACTTGAAAATAAAGGATCACATGTGTCACTTATGCGAATATGCTGCTAGTGAGAAACACATACTCGACATACACATCAAGTGTGTTCATTTGAATATCAAGGATCACAAGTGTCATCTATGCGAGTATGTTGCAAGCAGAAAACATTTGCTCCAAAGGCATATCAACTCCGTTCACTTGAACATCAAGAAGCACAAGTGCCACTTATGCGACTATGCTGCAAATATGAAACATAAAATCGACGTACACGTCAAATCTGTCCATTTGAAAATTAAGGAATACAAGTGCATCCAGTGCGTGTACGCCGGAACTGATAAACACAAACTTGACCAGCATGTGAAATCTGTTCATCTGAAAATCAAGGATCACCAGTGTCATCTATGCGACTACGTTTCGAATAGGAAATGTAACCTCCAACGGCACATCGACTTCATTCATTTGAACATCAAGAAGTACAAGTGTCACTTGTGTGAGTACGGAGCGAAAGAGAAAAGACACCTCGAAATACACGTAAAATCCGTTCATTTGAAGATCAAGGATCACAAGTGTCATTTATGCGAATATGATACGAATAGAAAAGATAGCCTTCAAAGGCATATTGATTCGGTTCATTCGAATACCAAGAAACACTTTACGGAGGTTAAAAGTGAACTGTAATCGATCAGTCTCTTTCTTTTATACATAATGTATAGATAGTTTTTAATGGATTTTTTCACCCTTCATATCGAGGATTTGATAGAGTGCCTTCCAGATTTTCTGAGACTTCCAAAATATGTATTTAGTCCATGCAAGAATCACTGACATCCCAGTAGGTCTTGGAAGTTCAGCTTAATATCTGGTCACAAAAGATCCCCAATGATTTCTGTAGTTTCAATTACAGAACTGGAATATATAAATATAATCTAAAAAAGTACAGTTATGTTTCCTATTCGTACAGTACAATACAGTACAGTTATACAGGGTGTCCCGTAAAGACCACGTCAAACGAAAACGGAAAGTAGATCAGAATGTGCTCTACCTGATGTGAAAAAATCGTTCATATGAAAGTCTCACAGTTTTCGAGATATTTGATGTTTTATGAAAATGTTGAATTTTTTCACTTAAACTGCTTTCTCTCTTGCAGAAGCTACAATTAAATACTTTTCGAATCAGTTTTTTTTCCGTAAATTTTGTTGAATGATTACTCCAATTCATGCAATGAAAAATACCACAAAATATTATACAGGGATTCTGAAAAAAAAAATTGAAATTCATGTTTCGAAGGAAATGTTTTTTTGTGCTGAATTCTATCTGACGTGGTATAAAAAAAAAGACACTAGACCTTTTCTGCATATTACGTTGAAAAGTTGCCCATTTTGTGAGGATTCCGAAATGGTGAAATACAGGTGAAAACCTTCTTCACGAAAAAAGATATTTGAATGTTTATCGAAAATGGAACATTTCTATGAAAAACTGATTTTTTCACCTTTTCCATAAATACTTTCATTTTGCACTTCCTGCTGAAAATAATCAATCAACAAATCAATAAAATGTTATTAAGATGCTAATTCACTGACTGAGTTTTTTTATTTCTTTTTCTTTGCCTAAAGAACTCTCGAACATCGATATGATGTGATGCGATTCAATGATTCACCAGACTTAAATCCTCTGGATCTTTTTACTGGGGTTTTTTAAAAAAAGGAAATTTATTCGAATCCTATATGAGATGAAGCACACCGCATTCGTATTTCAGCAGCCAAAATAGCGGGGAGAAGTTTGAATGGTTTGAAAAAGGCATTTCTCAATAGATGATGGGCATGTATTAGCGAAGGGGTTGGTTATTTTGAGCATTTGCTCTAATAAGAATCCTGAATTTTTATTATTGATATTTTTATAAAGTTTCTTCACAATAGATTTGTTGATGTTGAAGGTCCTGTGCGTTATTACATTATATCATTGCAATTAATGAATAATTTCATTTTATAAGTAATTTAAGGACTAACTGACATTTTTCAAGAGAATTATTCAATATGTTACAGCAGAATCTGCAAAATGAAAGAATTTGTGGAAAAGGTGACAAAATCAGTTTTTCACAGAAATGCTCCATTCTCGATAAACATTCAAATATCTTTTTTCGTGACGAAGGTTATCACCTGTATTTTACCTTTTCGGAATTTTCACAAAATGGGCAATTTTTCAACGTAATATGCAGAAAAGGTCTAGTGTCTTTTTTTATACCACGTCAGATAGAATTCAGCACAAAAAAACACTTCCTTCAGAACATAAATTTAAATTTTTTTTTCAGAATCCCTGTATAATATTTTGTGGTATTTTTCATTGCATGAATTGAGGTAATCATTCAACAAATTTACGGAAAAAAAACTGATTCGAAAAGTATTTACTTGTAGCTTCCGCAAGAGAGAAAGCATTTGAAGTGAATAAATTCAACATTTTCATAAAACATCAAATATCTCGAAAACTGTGAGACTTTCATATGAACGATTTTTTTACATCAGGTAGAGCACATTCTGATCTACTTTCCGTTTTCGTTTGACGTGGTCTTTACGGGACACCCTGTATACTGTATAAAATTCAAATTATCTTCGTAGTACAGGATATCTATGGTCATAAATGTTCTATGTTTCTATTTTTGTCAGTTTTCAATATGGAGAGTAGAGAGGAGAACAATCGGCGTACTAAAAATGTGTCTTCAAAAACGGGGAAAAATAGGAGTCGCTGCGATCGCTAGGTTGATCGATAATGTGTGGGGCAAAGATTATAGAGTAGAAAGATGGGAAACGAGGCGACTAAAGCGATTTGAGCGCCATCTGTGTGTCACGCGTGTTTTTAAGACGCTAGGACTGGTTTAAATATTCATTTGAGTGCCATTTGCAGAAATATATGAAATTTTTCAAGATTTCAGACGTCAATTTTGATCAAAGAGGTTTTGGATGTTTTAATTCTCATTCCGCTTTTTGTTTATCTGGCTCGTTCTAGTTGCTGATTTTTTAATTTTTTTGTCTCATTTCTTGGTGAAAACATCTAAATATTGTTCGAAAATTATTGAATGGTGAAGAACGGTGGATCAAATAATAAAATGTATTTTACGTGATTAAGATTTTCACTCAACTAAGGAAAATGGAAGCGTAAGTATTAAAAGTCGTAACATGTGAATCGGTCATTCATTGGTTCTAATTTTCAGTGCTCCGAAGTGGATAAAATTCTCAGGGCTTGAAGACAATTACTTCAGCAAACACTACTAACTACACCATGTGCAATGAACATTTTACTGCAGGACAATTGAGAACTGTTCATCGACGTAAATTGTTGTATGCAGAAAGCATCCCTTGCATGAACGGCCTATTAAGGGGAAATTATTATCTTTATAGGTCCATTCAATGATTCACAATTGCTACTCTTTCAATACATTCAGAAATGCAGAGGTTTTATTGATTTCCATTTGGGAACCGAGTGACTGTCAAATTGTTGTTTAGAAAGTCAAAGTTTTATGAAACCTGCTGTGAGTGTTTTGTTCATTCATTAATCAATTTGTATATTGTGTCATGAAGAGAATCATAAAAAAAGCACCAAGAAACTATACTGACCTATAGGTCTTGCATATGTCTGTAAGGTTTTTTTTTAAGTATGGTTCTGAAAATTCTTTAAATAATACCTACATATGTAAGTAACTGGAATATGTATGCTATGATGGTATATTGAATATTGGTTCATATTAATTTCTGATATATGTATATTTTACAAATTCAACTAAGTTCATTAATTCAGAATAACCTATTGTACAGAAACAACACCTTTGACGTATAGCAGATCACCATATACTTTAGTGTCCTAGTTAAAGCTTCATTTATTGCCCACAATTTCAATTTTTGTAAATTTTTTACGAATTGCAAATAAACATATAGTACATCCAACAGCGTTTTTCCTTGATATCAATTGATTCCAAACAATGTTTAAATGAAAACTAACATCCTGATCACACAGCAAAACCCTACTTTTGTTTTGTCGCTCAGGATGTTTGTTTTCTGATAGAAACAAAGTCAATATTGGAATGCAATACGAGAAATAGAATTCGAATTTCGCGCCCCTCAATCAAAAAACAGAAAACTGTTATCAAAAAGTTTTCCTGTATTGACAGTGCGTTTTTAGCGCCATCTCATTGTCACGCGTGTTTTCACTGGCCAAAATGTAGTCGGTTTTTAGTACTAGCGATATAAGGGCGTTTCCTATCTTTCTACTCTATAATCTTTGGTGTGGGGATTTAAGCGTCAGTTTGAAATGAACAGCCTTCATTTTATTTTAGGTTAAGTGTCAGTAGTTTTTTTCTGATGATTTTTCAAATACGTTCTTTCTAATCTATAATAAATATAAATTTTCTGATTTATATGCAATAAATTACAATTCACATTATAATAAAGCTTTATTCATTCATAATAAATGACGAAATCAATGAAATTCAAAAGAAATCACTGATCAAAAAATTTCAACTACGTTTGTTTATCATTGTTTATTGAAAACAGGATATTATGCTAGTTGGTTTAATGTAATCTTCAAAATTATATACATTCGCAGTGAAGAGTAGAACATATCAAGACAACAAAAGTAGCAATCTCAGAGTTATCACTTAAAATTAGAGTAGATTATGTTTCCAATACTCAGCTGGGAATTGTTATAGATCATATATTATGTTATGCCAACAAAATTCTTCCAGGCCAGCAAGGCTTGTAATATGGAGTTGTCGCGTTTCTCTTGGCGGTTACTGTAAAATACCAACTTATACCTGTCACATGCGTTCATCTTTCACCCCTTTTGAAAAATAATGAGTTCTCCAAGATTTTCATATAGAAATGTCCTGTTCTGATTGTTATGTGTTTTTCAGCTGACCTGATGATGGTCTAGGGCCGAAATCGGTTGTAAAAAGTATATAATTATAAAGTAGATTTTCCCCAGCGACGGTCTCTTTTGTCAATTGACGCTCTTTACTCTCTTTTCTCTGCCATTGTGTGCCCGACTAGCCAATCAGCGATTTTAGAATAAATTTTGTGTTAAGAAGGTAGTGCTCTTAGAAATTAATTTTTTTTCCGCGAGTGCCTTGAATAAAGGAGGTAGGTCCCCGTCTATACCGTTCAGTTTCTTCATTAGACCTACACCGGTTACTTCTTTGACACTGCTGTACTGTATCGCTTTCTGTTATCTTTTATCGTACTTTACCCTGTTTCGCGAGTCTGACTTTTCCCTTCGCTATCAGTCATGGTGCGTAAGCCCTTGGGGTAGTGAAGAGGAAGTCCCGTCAACCCCCCTGTTCGCGTTCCCGCGTCATAAGTGTTGAAATAGAAATCTCTTATTTTCTATCAGTCATGGTGCGTAAGCCCTTGGAGTAGATAATAAGAGATACCGCTCGTCGTCAGTGAAATCCCGTAGTTGCGCTCAAAATAGACCTTTTCTTCGCTATCAGTCATGGAGCGTAGCCCTTGGGGTAGTGAATAAAAGTCTCGAGTAGATCCGCCCTGGTTGTGTTTCTTTCAGTTCTGGAGAAATACAATTAATTACATCCTGATACCGTATAGCAAGTCATTTCACTTCTCGAGGTCATCCTTAGTATCCATTTCGTCAGTTCTGGTTGGCGCATTTTATTGAACAACCTTTGATTTTTCACTGTACCCGGTATAAACTTGATAAAGTGCTCGCGATCGGATCGAATTTCCCGAATGTATGTTTGCTGATCTAACATATCTCCGTTATGCGTGTAATAAGTTTCCGAAGGTGTGAATAAACTAGTACATAATTTGATTTTGACTACTTCGTTATCGCTACCACCCTAGATAACAACGAACTCTGTCTCCGACTAGCAGCTACTCTGGTAGGTTTGCTATTCTTCCTAGTGAAAAGAATAGCTGGCGCTCGAGGTAAGTTTTCTCCGAGGTAACCACGTTACAAAATGAAGCGTATTTAGCCGACGTTAATTGTTTGATCAAGGTTATACATATATTTTAAAGACTGTTTAATAAAATATAGTTTATTGATATTTATATATATATATATATATTCACATAAAATCACAGGTATAGAACAATTTCATTCGATTATTATTATTAAGCCTCTTGGTTGTAACATAGTAGTTTCTCCATCAATTTTAAATTTCAATAGAAATTCCGAAAATTTAACCATATTTTTAGTAACGAAAGCTATAAAGTTCCACAAATATAGGAGTGATTTTCAAATTAGTATAGTCGGGGAAATATTCTATTCAAAAAATTCAATTAAAAATTCTTCAACTACTCACCTCCTAATCTGTGAGTGCCTGGATCGATAACTTTACTATCTTCAAGAATATCCAATGATATAAATGAAAAATAACCACAAGCAAAGATTATAGAGTTAGGTTAGGTTAGGTGATAACTTTGAGATTGCTACCTTTTGTTGTCTTGATGTGTACTAATCCTCACATGTACATAATTTTGAAGATTTCATTAAACCAACTAATATATCCTGTTTTAATGAACAATGATGTAGGTATCATGTGTTGATCAATGATTTCTTTTGAATTTCATTGATTTCGTCATTTATTATGAATGAATAAGGCTGATTACTTAAGGTGGTTAGTAACGCGATCGTTCTCCTCTCTACTCTCCATAATGGGCACCGTTAGTGCAAAGATTCCTCTTTGGCTACTGCTTGGTTACTATGGCGACGCAAGACTCATAGAGTAAGAGTCTCTAGCAAGACTGATCTACACAGATCTAGCTCGCATTATTGCAGGGCTGGCAAGGGCTTTTAAAGAAAAAGAGGCTTGCCTTAAATTTGTTGATGCAAATGGGCATGGGCAGAAAATTTCTGATTTCTTTTTAGAATTAATTTAGGTATTACCGCTGAACTGCAAACTTAACATTAACTTAAAACATCAGTTTCAAAAACACACATTTTATTGCACAAAATCATATATATAATAATATTCACTCTATTTTAACATTGATTCCAATTTATAAAATATTTCAAACGAAAATTTTTCAAACCACCAAACTTAAGAATGGCGTTTTCCCTGTAGATTATATTAAGGCTTATTTCCACATTCAATGCATTGGCTAGCCTGCATACCGCTGCCAACTTCACCTACCACGTAGGCATGTCCATTTGGGCACTGGAACCAGTTACCTTTGCTCAACCCTCTAATTCCCACAAGCTGAGTTTTTTCAAGTTCGGTTATATCCGACAACGAGAGTCTCTTCCTGAGATCACTTAATTCTTTCTTGACAGTCTCATCCTTCTCGTCGTCATACTTGGATAAAGAATTGATGAGATCGTTCAAACTCACAATCCTCGTCCTCAAACTTTCCTCCTGAGATTTCATTTTGATCAACAATGGTGATATTTGAACCATCCTATTTAAACGATTGATTTCCCTCTGAATATCTTCGACTTCAACAGTTGTTATATTATCAACTTCCCTCAACAAGTTAGTTAAAATTAAATCAGCTTGGGAGTGCAAAGGTGAAATCAGGTCAGTCTTACCAACAAATCTTAAATCTAACGATCCCAATATTCCATAAACTCGCTTTGTTAGTTGATGTTTTATTTCGATTGCCTTCAATTTGAGGGGGTTCAAAGCCTGTTGTCCCTTTTTGTTAGTTATTTGCAAACGTTCCAGGAAGGGTTGCAAACGTTCGATCCAGAACTTTCTGTAGTGTATCAAATTGTGAGTATCTGCAGAAAAAATTATGTGATAACGAAAAATAGAATTCGTCAATAGAATTCGAAATAAATAGGACATTCGCTTCTGGGGAATTAAAACGGTAATCGATTATCGGAAAAACAAAAAAGCAACCTGTGAATTTGCTGCTAGTGTAAAAAGTTACCCTAAAACCTGTGTAGTATATGTAATTGTTGAATTATGAAACCGGAAATAAACGATTCTTGTTTTGGTTTAAATGTGTTGTTTGTTTTTTAATCTTCCGTCATTTTTTTCATTAGTAATCAGGGTAAGTACAAGTTGGGCAAAATTCGTTGTCTACTGAGGGGATCTCGAGAACTTATAAGAGCTAGAAGAAAACGAATGACATATTTCCCATCTCTTTTTCAGAGAAACAAAGAATGGTGAAAACCGTAGTCTTCTACGATTTTTTGTTTTTGAGTTATTAGCGAAAAATGGGTTTGACCATTTAAAAAAGTTCTCATACCTTTTTTCTCTTTGAAGTTATATAGATCTGAAATTGAACCTTCTACAAGCACTTTTTCACGTAGAATCTACTGACGAGCTCGAAATATTTTTCTCGTTTCGAATCATTAGGTGAACTTTCTTTGTTTCTTTAATGCAAACTTTTATTGTTCTTGTTATCTTTGAATTTGAGAGAAATCTTTCGTCGATAGATTGCACGTAAAAAAGTGGCTAAGAAGGTTCAAGTTTCAGACCTGTAACTTCAAAGACAAAAAAATTATGAGAAATCCTCATTTAGATTCATCTATGCAATTACGTGAAATGTTATATCATTTCATCTTATGTAACCCAATTATCAATATTCTTCATTTTTTATAATTCTTTTTATTATTAAAATTATAATGTTCAGTATTAGATCACCCATATTGTTCAATCTTCCAAATTTATACTACAATTAATCTCAATATGAAGCAGCAAGCTGTCTTTATTTCACAATGACGGAATTATAATGTTTAGCCAAATTTTCAGTGTCAGATCTAAAGTTCATGGAATCGAACAAACTTATATAAACCAGATATTTCTTTTTTTTTATTTTCGTCCCTCTCACGAACGTTTACTATTTCAAAATCAATTATATGATCTTCATAAAAATAATGGGAACAAAGAGCTGTTTTATCTCTATTTTTAACATCTCACAAATCGTTTTTATGTTGTTTTATTCTATTATTCGAACACTGTCTAGTTTGACCAATTTATGATTTTCTACATACTGACCAAGGGATTTTATATATCAAACCAGAAAATGCCCCTATATCTAATCTATTATTCAAATTACTGTAAATGATTCTTCCTACGGTTTTGAGGTTATAAAACACTATCCTTACATTATCATTACTTAAACACCGTTTTATTTGTTCAGACACAAACACGGAATGTATAGTATCTTGTAATAGATCTTTTTATTTTCTTCATTATTTTTTATAACATTTGTTGAACTTCTTTCATAATCTTTATTTTTAATTTTGTTGGAGATTTTCTGTATGAAAAAATCTGGAAAGTTTCGAGGGTAGTTGTTTCTCTTCAAAATACATTTAATTCCTAATATATAAATCACCTTGTTCAGTGTGTAGGAAATCAAACATTGGTCAAACTAGACATAAATGTCTAATAGAACAGAATAAAACAACATAAAAACGATTTGAGAGATGTTAAAAATAGAGATAAAACAGCTCTTTGTTCGCATTATTTTAATGAAGATCATATAATTGATTTTGAAATAGTAGACGTTCGTGAGAGGGAGGAAAATTTTAAAAAAAGAAATATCTTAGAGATATGGTTTATACAGGGTCCTGCAATAGGGCGTTAGGCTTCCATAGCTGCCAAACCAGACGTTTTAAAATTTTAGTTGAAAAGTATTTCCTTTGTACTTTCAATTCTGCATATCAGGAAATTATTTTCTGATATACAGGGTGTTCCCAAATAAAATTATTCAACAAATGAGTGATTTTTTTTAAATGGAACACCCCTTATATTTTTGCATATTTTCAATGCTCTTCAATACCTCTACCATGGTGCAAAATATTAGTGATATTAAGAAATGGATCGCGCCTTCACAGTAAGGCAGGTAAATAATAAACGAATTAATTCAGATGCATAACATCCGCAGATAATTAAATCAACGAATGTTACGATCTAAATCGAACTAACAAACTACCATCGCTCGAAGTATTACCAGAATTTTCATTTCGTCGACAAAGAGTAGATGCTGACCATGGTTTCGGTCTTATTTGACCTCGTCAGAGCAACAAAACTCAATTGTCAACGAAATGCTATGAATTGCCGGCTCCTTTTATTCCATATCAGTAGCGGGTATGATGTATAAATACATCGTACCGACATCTGACAGAGAAACGGGAACCAACCCAATTCAATTTCCTAACTCTCAGAGCGAAGATAGCAGTATGCATCCATATGCTTTATTCCCATATTGCAGATATCGTATATTACGATAATTAAGCAAGGGAAAAAGCGCGGAAAGGTTCGGATCATGGCAGTAACCATGTCATATTAGTGATATTTTTCCAAGGGTACGGATCTTATTCAGGAAAAACTGCAAAATTTCGACGAAACAGTAGTTCGGTAAAAGCCCTTTACCGATTTCCAGAAGCGATAAAAATATGAATTTGATGAGGATTTCTTTTAACTTAAGAATTTGCCTAGTCATCGTTCCTAAATGATCAATCTCTTTTATACAAGGTGTCCGTTATCAATGTCCAAATATGAAGAATTTCAAATTATTTTTTCAAATGTAACACCCTGTATTTTTTTCCATGATGATGTACACAGTTTAAAACCTTTTTTCAGAAGTAACCTCAGGATTATTTTCACTCCTGTGTCCAGCAGACACGAAAAATTACATTTCAACCAAATATTTCGGGAATAATGTACATAATAACTAACGGATATTTCAAATGAGTCACACAATGAAACCAAACTGAATGACCAATTTTTGAAAAACTTTAAAACCAAAATCATAATCCTTGAAGTTTAACATGAAAATGATAAGTAACACATACATAGGTATTATTGTGTATTCTAACGATTACAGAGTTTTATCGGCATCCAAAAAAAATTATTATTCATGAAATGGATTAACACAATTTTTCTTTGTCTTTTTCAACGGCCGTTTGTTTTTATATCCAATATTTATATAAAATTTTCCGTTCATATTTCATTTTTCGTGCCTGCTGAACGCAGGAGTGAAAATAGCCCTTTGGTTACTTCTGAAAAAATGTAACGTTTCAAAATGTGTACATCATCATGGAAAAAAATGAAGGGTGTTACATTTGAAAAAATTGAGAGAAGACAATTTGAAATTCTTCATATTTGGACAGCGATAACGGACACTCTGTATAAGAGGGGTTCATCATTTAGGAACGATGACTAGGCAAATTCTTGAGTTAAAAGAAATCCTCATCAAATTCATGTTTTTATCGCTTCTGGAAATTGGTAAAGGGCTTTTACCGAACTACTGTTTCGTCGAAATTTTGCAGTTTTTTCTGAATAAGATCCGTACCCTTGGAAAAATATCACTAATATTTTGCACCATGGTAGAGGTATTGAAGAATATTGAAAATATGCAAAAATATAAGGGGTGTTCCATTTAAAAAATCACTCAATTGTTGAATAATTTTATTTGGGAACACCCTGTGTATCAGAAAATAATTTCCCGAGATACAGAATTGAAAGTACAACTAAAATTCTAAAACGTCTGGTTTGGCAGCTATGGAAACCTAACGCACTATTGCAGGACCCTGTATAAGTTTGTTCGATTCCATGAACTTCAGATCTGACACTGAAAATTTGGCTAAACATTATAATTCCGTCATTGTGAAATATAGAAATCTTGCTGCTTGATATTAAGATTGATTGTAGTATAAATTTGGAAGATTCAACAATATGGGTGATCTATTATAATTTTAATAATAAAAAAAAATTATACAAAATAAAAAAAATAAAGAATATTGATGATTGGGTTACATAGGATGAAATGATGTAACATTTTACGTAATTGCAGAGACGAATCTAAATGCACTGGTGTTTTTTATTCGGATTGTGGATAAGATTGTTAGTTCCATGAATCGACAGAATTCTTGTTTGTTTTTTGTGTTCTGTCGGTAATTTCTGTCTCTGTGTGTAGTTCGTAATACGGAGATGCGCATTATTCAGTTCGTTGCCTTCTTTCAACACGTTTACTGTTTACTCTTTTTTTTGCTGCTTTCAAGTTACGAGATATTGTACGATTGTATGAGTTTATGGACTATTGTTTTTTTTTTATTGATACACCAAATGTGGTTTTTAGACTTCTTTGGTTAGAAATTTGTTGTGATCATTATACTTTTGTATTTTTACGTTTTGATACATTTGTAGGCCTGAAGAAGCGAAAGGTGGCTTTTGCGAAACGTCGCCACGGATGTTGTGAAACCTAAATAAACTGCTCCACATGAGTTAGGGATATTGACTTAAATTGCAAAAAAAATATAGTTGAAATTTTATTCCCAGAGAATTCAAACATTTTAAGACTATCAATACAATGTATGGCCTCCACGGGCATCAATAACAGCTTGACATCTTTTTTGCATACTACACAAGAGGTTGTTGAACATTTCTTGAGGAATTTTGTTCCATAAACGGGGCAGAAGCTCTCTCAGATCATTTAAGGATTCTGGGGTAGGTTGATGATTATCTAATCTTCTTTGGAGCATATCCCATGCATGTTCTATGCAATTCAAATCTGGTGAGAGCGGAAATAAAGGTAAATGTAGAATACCAAGCTCCTCGCGCGCATTCTCAACTATGGCTGCACGGTGCGGTCTAGCGTTATCGTCTAGAAATTGAAAAGTTTACCAATAGCAGCGTGAAAATTTGGCACAACATTGTCAATGACATGCTCCCTATAGTTTAAGGCGGTCATATTCCCAGGACAAATGTGTAGATCTGTGCGCCCGTTGAAACATATCCCGGCCCATACCATAACACTACCACCTCGGAATGGATGGACATCTTGGACATAGCGACGATTACGGGGTATGCGTGGGATTGTCCATACCCTTATTCTTCGAGAATCTGAAAATCGTCCATATCTGGATTCATCAGTGAAAAAGGACACTACGCCATTGATCGTTCCAGTTGATATGTTGCCTTGCCCATTCCAGTCCTTGACGCTTATGGTTACGTGTTAATGGAACTACTCTTGATGGAGGTCTAGAACCTAGATTCACCTGTCTCAAACGTCGTCTGATGGTTTCGATGAAAACTTGGACCCCATATGCATTTTGAAGAGTATTCCGTAGCATTCTACTACACGTAGATGTAGGGTTTGTTCTCGCCGAAACGGTGATGAAACGATCCTGAGCAGGTGTTGTTTTTCGTCGCCCACCAAGCCTTGGTCTTTCCAACACGGTACCTGTCTCCCTGAACCTATTCCAAAGTCGAGATATCACACTTTGGCTGACTTGGAGCCTTTCCGCTACAACAACCTGAGTTAGGCCACCCTGTAGCATTCCGATAGCCCTATTAGCCTCAGCGTTTGTTAATTTATGTCTTGGCATTTTCAGAAAACTAGTTTCAAATCGAAGCCTTTGATAAACTGACTTCATTTCAAAACAAGAACATTCATGAAGCATAAATGCAAAGAACCAAACTTGAGAAAAAAGGCGACCAGATTGATGAAATGTCTCATACTGATTTTTATTGGATCGATCCAAGTTGTTATTGAGTTTTAAATGATTTTACAGCGATTTTCTCGAAGATTACATATACTTCATTCAAATTTATTTTAGCAGTCGGTTGGCCATGGAATAATTTTCTCAAGTTTTTGTAACTAAAACGAAGTTAGGTTGGCACTCATGAAATGTCGTTAATGTCATAACGTCGTTGCCACAACTAATATCAATTTTTATTACGAAAATTCGAAAATGCCGAAAGTGATTGAAAAAAGAGACAGGGTTTCAGGAAGTGCTATTTAGAATTCAGGTCCGCTCATTCAAATAGTTATACCCTGATATTCTAAAATCCACAATACACGTCAGACGGTAGCGAACATATTCAATGTAAGAGAATTTATATAATGTTTCATCTGAATCTAAACGACTTATATTTCAGCTGAATATTTCCACAATCAGAAAGATTGTGAATGAAGAGGATGACAAAGAATTTCCTTCTATTGGGAGATCCAAAAAAGTGGTGGCATTTGAGAATTTTATGTTTGTGTGAATTAATAAGAAAAGTTTTCTACAGGATTCTCGATAAATGTCATCGGAGAATAAGTTCCCTAAAATGGAT
Organism: Coccinella septempunctata; assembly: GCF_907165205.1. Taxonomy (NCBI): domain Eukaryota; kingdom Metazoa; phylum Arthropoda; class Insecta; order Coleoptera; family Coccinellidae; genus Coccinella; species Coccinella septempunctata. The sequence goes on along the minus strand of NC_058190.1, from coordinate 705,575 downwards.
TTTTCTATTTTTCATTTGACTTGCCCTATACAATGTAAATGTCTTAAGGTACTAATAAATACCTAATTATTATTGTCACATCAATTTATTAAGATGAATAGCGACAAATACGCGCAAGTTGCCCTGTTACTTGTTTATTCATGTGAAATTTTTGTTCAAAGGTGAAGTTGCATCTCAACTTGAAACTTCCTTCAATTCCTTTTACTTATATTGATGCAAGATGATTTTTGTTGAAGAATTTAACATTCTTGTAATTATCTGTTAATTCCTTCGGGAGATACCCATTTCCAACCACTGCATCATATGCATTTCATCTTTGGGTTAATATTTTTGAAATCTACAAATGATGTAAGCCAAAGAAGATAACGAACATTAACTCTCCTCAAGCTAGTGCCTCAAGCTGATCTCTTGTATTTTCCATGCAAATAACTGGATTTGGTATGCCTTCAATCAGTTTGTATAAACTTCAATTATGTTCGTCACATATTTTCCGAAGAGATTGGAGATTGTGATAAAATACGTAATAACAGAAACTTTTACGTAGAACGGGCAACATAGCGTTGATTTAAAACCCAAAAATGTTTTGACGAGCTTCATAACCCCACATTTTCGTACTATACAGAGTGAAATGTGTCAAATTTCCATGGCCAACCGACTGCTAAAATAAAATTGAATGAAGTATACTTTTCAAAACGATTGAATACGATATCCCTAACTCTTGTGGAGCAGTATACTTTGAAATTTTTTTGTCCTATTTCTTGATAAAATTCTTGGTTGGTATTTACTATGGAGGACGCTAATTCTATTTGTTATACCACATGCATATTTCATACTGAAAGATGTACTTACGTAACAACTTTTTATATTCAAATATCAATTCTGAATGTTTTTCTTTGACCATTCCGTATGTTCCAACTCCTTTCATTTTAGCAGCGGCAATTCCCCGAACTGCTTTTTTAACATAGTCACTGTATCTTTCGGTAACCAATATTTTCGTCTTGCATTTCGGACACACTTTGAATCCGATAGCATCTTGTTCTTGCTCGAGCCATCCTAACATGCCGGTATTTTCGAGAACATGCCCACAATCCCTCAACAGGACGAACCTCGCATCGTCTCCGTCTTCAGTTCCGAAGAAAACTTCCTTAACTCCGTCCTCGTCGCAAATGCGACACAGGGGCGGACACGGCTCGCCGCAGAAGCCGACGCAAGGGTGACCGCATTTCAGGTACTTCTCGCACGGCGCGTCGCAAGGTGGAACGTCGCAAAGCTCCCCGCACTTCTTGGTGCATCTCCGGTGTTTGCACCTTCTGGTACACGGCTCCTTGCATACGAAGCATGGGTCGCCGCAACGTTTTTTACAAACGTTATGTCTGCATCTGAACGAACATTTCGACGAGCAAGGCTTGCATGGCTCTCGGCAGTATCCGGGGCACTTGTGGTCGCAGATCAACGTTCGACCGCATTTGTGGGAGCAACTCTCGTGGATCCGTCCCTGGTAACAGGATCCGCAAGTGCCGCGACACGGATGCTCGACTTCGGGACTACAATTCAATATGGCTGTGCACGGCTCGGAGCAGTAGGATTCCAGGTTTTTAATCGACGATGCATCTGCAATACGAAATTAGATTATTGTTTGAATAATGAAAATTTTACCTGTATATAGAGAGAACTGTTTAGGACAGCCAGTCAGAATAGTAAAAAAAAACCGATCATTGTACATAAGCGAGCGTATCAGATTAAGATATATGTGGTTAATTACATGTTGAAAAGTATATATTCTCTTAATCTGACAATTAAAGCGTGACGAAAATATGTGGGAGGGCGACAAACTTGCAAAAAAAAACGTCACATGTACTGTAACTCCTTTTTCTCGGGGTACTCGAGCGCCAGCTATTCTTATAATAGCAAACCTACCATGGTAGCTACGAGCCGAAGACAAGGTTCCTCGGTGTCTGGGGTGTTAGCGACAACCAGTGAAAGCCTAAATCAACGTACATAAATTTTATTTGTCGACTCGTAGAAGGAAACACAAATGGCACTATCATAAAATTCGTACAGTGAAAGACTCGAGATCAGTGAATTTACATAGGCAAAACGGACGGAATGAAGCAGGATCCGATCTCAAACATTATACGAGGGTTTACGCCAGCCAGAACCTAAGACGCACACTTAACGGACAGGTATCGGATTTCAGCTAGGTTAGGGGATGAAATACGACGACACAGAATTACGACGGCTCACCCTTAGGAGCGTTCGGCACTCCCCGGGTATCCACACCAGCAGAGTGCTTCCCTAACCGTAGGGGTGAACACGGGAACGAACGGGATATTCAAGGAAGGGTAGCCACCCCAAAGTGCCTTCTGTACCCCCCGGGAATCCACACCAGCAGGGTACGTTATTGACAGTAGGGGTGGAACTCAGACTCTGATATAGGAAGTTTGGCGGTATGTGCTGGGGTGAGTTCACGCTATTTGATGAAATGCGTGCTCTTGGGGTGATTGTTTCGTCCCACTGCTAGGGTCGGACTCATCAGGTAGGTTAATGAACCCTAGCAGCTACCTACGACAATCGCCGAAGCAGCGTAGTTTGTGCCTGCTATAAACGCCGGTTACGTCGAGGGTATAGTGTTGCGTCGCCGGTGGCGCCATCGTTTGGCGTATGCTGCACCGCAATAGACGTATAATCTACCCTGTGATCGCAATCGTCGTGCGCAGTGATGCCATCGTTTGGCTACCCTTGGTACCATCATGGTGAGATGAAGTATTCCTCTACCATGGGTACAACTACGCCGCCACAGAAGTGTGTAGACGGAGACTGAAGTTCCAATGATAAAAAAACGAAGTGTCGTCTTAGCTATCGGTTTGGCTACTTGCACTCGTAAAATTTCCCGAACCACCCAATCAAAATAACGAAGAAAAAAAAATTATACTCTGAATCGTAACAAAAAAAAAGCAATTCTAAAGAAATCTCCCAACAAATACAAGTAAATTATATTTGTCGACTCGTACAAGGAAACACAAATGGCACTATTGTAAAATTCGTACAGTGAAAGACTCCAGATCAATGCATTTACAGGGCAAAACGGACGGAATGAAACAGGATCCGATCTCAAACGTTATACGGGGTTTTCGAACCTGTTCGCCAGCCAGAACCTAAGACAGATATCGGACCTCAGCCCGGTTAGGGGAATGAAATACGACGACACAGAATTACGACGGCTCACCCTTAGGCGCGTTCGGCACTCCCCGGGTATTCACACCAGCAGAGTGCTTCTCTAACCGTAGGGGTGAACACGGGAACGAACGAGAAAACTCAAGGAAGGGTAGCCACCCCAAAGTTCCTTCTGTACCCCCCGGGTATCCACACCAGCAGGGTACGTTATTGACAGTAGGGGTGGAACTCAGACTCTGGTATAGGAAGTGTGTAGACGGAGACTGAAGTTCCAATGATAAAAAAACGGAGTGTCGTCTTACCTCTGGGTTCTAATGCATTAACAACGGAACATCAGCAGAAAAAAACAAAATAAACTAATCGACTCTCTCTAAAATTCCCCACAGTAAAAGAAATAAAAAAAATTGGTGAATTCTCAATAAACCCCGGAAACGAAAGTAGCGTAAGCAGTTGACACGGCGCATGCAACGTACAAATTCGGCGATTAATTAGAAGTGAGTGACCTGCAGGGGAACGTCTGATTTAAAACCCACAGGGGGGGGTGCGTAAATCAGATGTGCCCCGACTGTCGAAATTCGGTAAAATATGCGTCGATGAAGACGTCTTAATTTCGACTTATCTGTGCTAGCGAACAAAAAAAACTCGATTATCTTCCAATTCAGGATGTTTTATACGGTGCGACATCGTTTTTAGGAAATGAAAACGGAATAAAAACGGTGCGGAATGTTTACAATTCCGAACGATGTCGGAATCCTGAATTGGAAACTGAAAATATTTATCTCGAAATTAATTCAAAATTACTAGAATGAAACTAAAAAGATTATTCTAAAATGAGGGGATATTTTTGCCAGAAAAATATCCCTGCAGTGGCTTTTTTTCTTATTTTGAAGCTAATGATTCAAGAAAAACTGAAAAAATATAATCTCACTGTTTCAGCAAGCTGGAACATTAAAAAATTGCCATGAAGGTCACAGAAATTGGTTTTTTGAATTATCTCCTCTCCTGGGCTTCAAATTGTTTTCGCATACACCATAAAAGTTGTAAACCATAACATTTTCTACAAATTTTGCCTAGAGCGATTTTTTCTACGTTTGAACGTTTTTGAGATATATGGCGATGAATGTAAATTAGACTGGGTTTCTACCTTGACCTTGATCTTTCTCATGTGTGGCTAAGCTACTCGCCTTTATCGAAAACGGTTAAGAGTATGTAAAATTGCTTCAGACAAAAGTTGTATAGAATTTTTTTATTTACGACTTTCATAATGAATACAGAAAAGATTGGAGGTACAGGAAGGGAGATATTAAAAAAAATGCATCTTCAAACTGTCAGATTAAGAAACCCCCCCCCAGATTATTGTCAGATTAATGGGTCAACACGTCTGCAACACCGGGATTAACTATCTGTAGGAAAATCTGATACGCTCGAGTATGTAAGTTACGATTTTTTTTGTATTTTCAAAGGACCGCTGTGACCTTGTGTCACGTCCGAATTGTCAGTCCCTTGAAACGTAGCTTCCTTTGGGTCCAATTAACATATCTTCTAAAAATTTAACACGCTCTAAAAAGTTTTTTTACCGCTTTTTAAACTCTTCCGTACGGCAAGCCCCACCACGCAAACTGTCAGATTAACATGAATTTATAATCAGAGACATAGACACGTAGGGCATATAGAGTATCTAAATCTGACACACTCGAGTATGTATTTCTGACGATTTTTGACATCTTTGAGACCCTGCAGACGCTTTCCCCACCGCTGAAAGTGCATACATCATAGAACCTTTTTTTCTTTCTTCCATCTAATCTTCAAAATCCACTAGGTCTCCACGACGATCGAGTAAATCACGATTTTGCACTGCGGCTTCCCAACTATGAGCAACGTTCTAAATACACAGTTCATATTTATGAACGACTAAGTGATTTTTTGGTAAATCAACACTATTATTATTTATTTAAACCGGGGTCGTTTTGGCTTGGATAGCCTTCTCGAAATTGCGACCATGTAGATCTTTTGTTCTCTACCCTACTCATTCATAGGAAGCCAAGGAGGTCGTCAATGGTGTTGATAAAACCGACAACATCCTTAGGGGCCCTAGCCGTTACCTCGTGAGTATCCAGGATAGGTTTCCCCATATAAATGGTCCTGAGCGCACACCTAAACAGCCAGTGTCTCGGTCTGTGTCTTGCATCCTCAGAATGTGGCCGCTCCATCTGAGTCGGGCCCTCGTTACTTGAGTCTCAATTGTTTTACAACTCGCGCGCTGCAAGACTTCTCTGCATTTGAAACTTTGTCGAACCGTCTGATGTGCATTATTTGTCTTAGATGACGTTGTTGCGTTTAATATGTCGCCTGTAGGGCGTCCAACTTTCGTTTCCGTTGTTGTTGGGAGGACCACTGCTTTGTAAACAGCTGTCTTGGTCTTCAGATTGAGGTCGTGATTTTGAAACACTCTGTCCTTTAGCTTCTAGAATGCCCGTGATGCCGAATTGATACGGTTGTGTATTTCCATGTCCAGGTTAGCCCTAATATTTATGAAGCTTCCCAAGTGTTTGAACTGCTCGACTTGTTCTAGAGTTTTATACTTCAGGCTGATATCTGTTTGAAGGCTTTCTGGCGGACTTACCAGGATTTTGGTTTTGTCAATATTGAGTGTAAGGCCTAAAGCTTCGTATATATGTTTATAGGTGTCCAAAATTATCTGTAGATCCTCTGGGCTGCTAGTGATAAGTGCCCAGTCGTCTGCATATTGAAGTTCCGTGATAAACTTTGTACGGGTTTTCGCTCTGAGGCGCTTCTGGTTAAATAAGCCTCCATCAAATCTGAATCTTAATCCAACACCTCTTACAGGCACTCTCATGACAGCAATTATCGATACAGCTATGGCGAAAATATTGAACAGTAAAGGCGCTAACAGGCAGTCTTGTTTTATTCCAGAAATGGTTAAAAAATGGTGGGTTGTAGAGCCATTTATGCTGTATTCTAGCGGTATTATTGGTATGGAGACTTTTAAACACTACCAAGAATTTTTCGGGTACTCCAAGGCGTTCCATGATTTTCCACAGCGCTCTCCGATTCACCGAGTCGAAGGCCTTACTTAAATCTTGATTGATGGACTCTTTCTTGAGAGGGTCCAAAACAAATTTCTCAAGCATGTTTCGTGCTTTTTGTGGCAAAAATCTATAGAGGACTTGTCTACTCTCCGGAGTTGGTGTCTCGCTTCAACCTGAATATTCCTCCAAAAGCGATTAGGCGAGCTGATCTGTTTAGGCTCGGTTTATCAAGAACTAATTATAGTTTTCATTCTCCACTGCAGAGGATGATGAGGAACACTAATACAGTGAGTGTTCTCGGGGTTGATATATTCAGTGGCGCGTTGTTAAGGTTGAGGGGGGATGTATCTACTTTGATGAGTTTGTAGTCTCTTTTTGTCTTATTTCCATGATATTTTAGAGTTTGTGCGCCTTACAATTGTAATTATTGTTGTAATTATTGAAATATTTCATCTGTATTTTTTGTATTCGATTAATTTTTTTTTCTTTTTGTAACATAGTAGTACCGTTAATAAATAAATAAATAAATAAATAAATCGATGTAGGGTGTATAGATCCTTGATTGTTGTTCACGGGCCTTCTCTTGCAGCTGTCGCAGTGTAAAGATTGGGTACCACTGTTGGGTCGAAACCCACACTGGTATCCAGGTAATAGCCTTTCTTAAAGTGGAATCTTCAAGAGAATTTTACCGGCCACACTAAGCAACGATATGCCCCTGTAGTTGTTGCAATTCGACGTATCGCCTTTGTTTTTATAGAGGTTGATAACTAAAGCGTCTCTGAAGTCTTGTGGCACATCCCCCTGTTCCCATATCTTGCGGAATAGTGTTAGGAGACCATTGACAATGTCTTCATCCAGGACTTTGAATATCTCCGCTGGAACGCCGTCTAGACCAGGTGACTTATCATTTTTCATATTTTTTATAGCATTTATGATTTCCGTCATCAAGTGATGCCATCGGACTATACGCGGGCAGCCGGCCTAAGATGAATAAATCCTGTGTGCATAGCTCCCGTAACACCTACACGAACAAGCCTTTGCAGTTTCTGCAACCGGCTGCGTTTGGTGACATCTTCGGTTTTTGTCCGCCAAGCTAGAGACGCATGGGTGACAATAGGGCGTACTACCCCTGTGTATAGCCACAGTAGTACCATTTTCGGTGTCATACCCCATGTCTTTCCAAATAGTCTGTTGAAGGCCCGCATGGCCGCCGTGGCTCTGGAAAGTGTCATATCTATGTGTTTCCTCCAGTTGAGTTGGCTGATGTCCAGGATATCACCTATGTAGATATTTGCACTCACTGGCCGTTCAGGACCGGAGCTCTGAGGTCCTGAGATTCCCAAATTACCACTATAGATTATTCCTCAGAAATGTGAAAAAGCGCAATTTAGCTACTTACAGAATATTCGCTTCACTTTTCATACCATTCTAACGATTTTTTTTCATCTCTCATTTTACTCCCAGTTACTAAACATTCCCTCACTGTGGCAGAACAAATTCTACCGGTTCACCTAGTTTTTCAATAATGGGGAATTCTCCTCAATTTGGGTTATCACTGCATATGCAAGTTTAAAATGAATGATTATGAGTCACATTCATGATTTTTTCAAATTCACCGCGGAAACTATTTAAAATCATCCTCCAAATATGGGGTTTTAAAATTTAAATCGCTTTGTGCGGAAGTTACGATTTGGCAACAGTGCATACAAGACAATGGAAAGAACAATGTCCTATCAGCTTGTTTATAAAATAACAGCTGTAGATCTACAGACGAGTACTTACTGGCGAGCTTCAACAGCAACCGGCCATAAAAATACCATAAAATTTTACGACTTTCCTCGTTCGTCGCAGACTTCATAGACAGCCATCTTTGCCTATCTCATCAAGATAATGCATTTGTTATCCTTTATTATCAAGGCATATTTCAGTCGATGTTGCCAACTTGCGCAATTCTCACAAAACGCTTTAAACTTTAAATACCCATTTTTATTTTTCATTTTTAAGTGCTTCAAATAATTTTTTTTTGAGAAACGGTTGAAATGGTTATTTCAAAATGTGATGTTTCAAAGATATTTCATAAAAAATACATCATTTCCGTCAGAAGGACTTTTCCCTATTATCGTCATATTAACCTTCCTCTTTAATCATTCTTTCTACCTTTTGGTGAAAACCGTATGAAAAGAGCTATATTGATAAAATCAATAATAATAATATATAAGAATGGATGAGTAATTTTTTTCTACCTGTCTTATATGCCGTTTTAACAAAGCAGGGGGCCCTTTTCACGATGTGTCCACATTTCGCTGGGATAGACACGTCTACAATTTCCTTGCATTTACTCGAATCGCAAGGGTCTCTGCATATCCTACCACAAACATGTCCACACTCCATCAGCCTAGGGCATTTTTGGTTGCAATATGCTTTAGATGGTTCTTCGGAACAAGGTACTTGACTGGTATGGTCGCAACCAGGTATTACCTTTTCAACCTTGAAAAAATAATAATTAGAGTATCAAAATAAGTTGTAGTCTGTTGAAAAATTCAACATTTTACCTGTTATACATCAATACTTGTATGAAAGCCAGATGAATGAGCCTATGAATTATAGTTGGGGAGCCCAAGAGGGAAATTCGGGATTTACTCGGGCTACAAGCTAGAATAATGTTGCCAGAATTCCACTTTTATAAGAGAAATCTCTCGTAAATTGAGCTTGATGAACTCCAGCTCGGATAGCCGATTATTGTTTCTGAATAAATTTCTTTGCATCAAGAAGGCGAGTCAGACAATAGTTTAGCAGATGAAGTCACAATTTCATTTTCGTCGGAGGATTTGTAACGTGGTTACCTCGGAGAAAACTTATCTGGAGCGCCAGCTATTCTTTTCACTAGGAAAAATAGCAAACCTACCAGAGTAGCTGCCAGTCGGAGACAGAGTTCGCTGTTATCTAGGCTGGTAGCGATAACGAAGTAGTCAAAATCAAATTATGTACCAGTTTATTCACACCTTCGGAAACTGATTATACAAACAACGGAAATATGTGTAGGTAAGAAATATGAGCGAATCGATCAGCAAACATACATTCGGGAAATTCTAGCCGGTCACGAGCACTTTATAAAGTTTATACCGGGTACAGTGAAAAATCAAAGGTTGTTCAATGAAATGCGCCAACCAGAACTGACGAAATGAATACTAAGGATGACCTCGCGAAGTGAAATGACTTGCTACACGATATCGGGATGTAATTAATTGTATTTCTGCAATGAAAATAAACACAACCAGGGCGGATCTATTCGAGACTTTTATTCGCTACCCCAAGGGCTATAACGCTCCATGACTGAAAGCGAAGAAAAGGTCTATTTTGAGCGCAACTACGGGATTTCACTGACGACGAGCGGTATCTCTTATTCTCTACCCCAAGGGCTCACGCGCCATGACTGATAGAAAAGAACAGATTTCGGATTCAACACTTATGACGCGGAACGGGACTTTCCCTTCAGTACCCCAAGGGCTTACGCGCCATGACTGATAGCGAAGGGAAAAGTCAGACTCGCGAAACAGGGTCAAGTACGATAAAATATAACAGAAAGCGATACAGTACAGCAGTGTCAAAGAAGTAACCGGTGTAGGTCTAATTAAGAAACTGAACGGTAAAGACGGGGACCTACCTCCTTTATTTCAGTCACTCGCGGAAAACAAACGAAAACTAAAAATTAATTCTTAAGAGCACTAATACTCGCAACACAAAATTATTTTTAAAATTGTTGGACGGCTTGTCGTGCACACAATTAACGTCGAATCGCAGAAAAGTACGGAGCGAAAAAAGTCAAAGTAAAAGAGCAGAAATCAAAAAGTAAAAAAGCAGAAATCACCAAGTGAAAGGCTGAAGTAAAAGTGAACTTCGCGGGGGAAAATCTGCTTTTATAGGCTAATCCCGCCACACGTTAAAAATCTGAAAATTCCAAAATGCGACAAGAGTGAAAAACGTCGTCAGCTCCGGTTTATCGCATATCAACATCAGAAAAACGTCGAAATCTTCAACGGCATGCAAGAAAAACAACGTTAAACACAGATAAACGGTTTTTTACATTTACTCTGCCTATCGGAATGAATGTACTGAATATTTGAGAATTAAATATTTTCAAAGGCGGAAATGTAAAACGAAAGGAATGCACTAAAATGAACTCCAATTTTCATCAGAAAACTGGGATTCATTACAGATTAATTCACACTATTTTTGCACTTGTACGATAAACTACTTTAGTCATCAGCTATCTATACGACAGTTCACTTTACAATTTTTCTTACGAGAATTGAATTCTGGCAACACACTGTTATTGTTACACACTTTAGATAAAATTTATGACGCTATGAAAAACTGAACGAGTCAAATATTGAGTATGGAGAGTTGCGATCATCAACGATATGAATATGAGTCCTGTTGCCATGTACAGTGCATCCCATTTAAGATAGAGCCTTGCGGTTTTTACGTTCCTGACCTACTTTTTTGTCCCAAGTTGTCCTATCAGATTTTACATAACTGTTTCCGTTTATGAGATACAGGGCGATTTTGGAAATTGATACTTGTCTGACTCTTCCTTTATCTCCGAAGTTATTAGAAATAATGCTGAGCTAAAAATACGTCTGATACAGAATTCTGCGTAGAATCCAGGGGCGTACTCCTTTTCAATGGAACACCCTGTATTTTATTACTTCGTTGAATTTGTTATTTTTTTCCCTTCCCCTTTCACCGCAAGGCTCTATCTTGAATAACAAGCGAGAAACCTGGCTGTCTCACTCAAAATGAGATGCACTGTACAGGGTGGGCAAATTTGGATGTTTTAGCACTACAGCTTTTGAACCAGTGGAGATAGACAAAATCTGATACCCGATTCTCGGTATCTTTTTCTGAGAAACTAACAAGAGTAGTAGTCATTTTTGGTCATCTTCTTTTGTTTTCCAGTTATAAGCGAAAATTGGAAAAATGGCGATTTCGAAATCAATTTATATCTCCGTTAATATTGATGATAGAGCTCCGAAATTAAAACATTATACAGGCAGTTTGTTAGTTCGATTTAGATCGTAACATTCGTTGATTTAATTATCAGCGGATGTTATGCATCTGAATTAATTTGTTTATTATTTACCTGCCTTACTGTTGAAGGCATGATCCTTTTCTTATTTTCCATGTCCGCGGCAGATCGGTTACTGCCATGATCCGAACCTTTCCGCGTTTTTTCCTTGCTTAATTATCGTAATATACGATATCTGCAATATGGGAATAAAGCATATGGATGCATACTGCTATCTTCGCTCTGAGAGTTAGGAAATTGAATTGGGTTGGTTCCCGTTTCTCTGTCAGATGTCGGTACGATGTATTTATACATCATACCCGCTACTGAAATGGAATAAAAGGAGCCAGCAATTCATAGCATTTCGTTGACAAATGAGTTTTGTTGCTCTGACGAGGTCAAATAAGACCGAAACCATGGTCAGCATCTACTCTTTGTCGACGAAATGAAAATTCTGGTAATGCTCAGAGCGATGGTAGTTTGTTAGTTCGATTTAGATCGTAACATTCGTTGATTTAATTATCTGCGGATGTTATGCATCTGAATTAATTTGTTTATTATTTACCTGCCTTACTGTTGAAGGCATGATCCTTTTCTTATTTTCTTATAATACAGGCACTTTATTAAGTAGAATCCAGTGGCGTGCTTGCCTTTTTAGCAGGATTTTTAATTACGAAGCTATGACCCAAAGTTAGTTTTCTGTGCAATTTTTTGAAAGCTTAATTTTTACTGATTTCAAAAATATATAACATCATATGGTTTGTATCAATATAAATAATAGAAAATGGTCAAAAACCTTTTTTCTCAATATTTCTATGGTTTCAACTTTTGACGAGCACAGAAAAATAGAGTTTCCTATAACAAAAGCAGTCTACTTCCGGCAATGTCATTCTTTCTATGCTTTTTACCAATTTTCACAAAATTTGAATCAAGATATATTTCATAAATTTTCATAATAATGAAAGGACTTATAGAAGGAGACAGTGGTAATCATACGATGCTATATGTTTCTGTGCTCATCAAAAGTTGAAACTATAGAAATATTGAGAAAGAAGGTTTTTGACCATTTTCTATTATTCATATTGATACAAACCACATAATGTTATATATTTTTGAAATCAGTAAAAATTAAGATTTCAAAAAATTGCACAGAAAACTAGTGTTCCCATTTAAAAAAATATAACTTTGGGTCATAGCTTCGTAATTAAAAATCCTGCTGAAAAGGCGAGCACGCCACTGAATTCGGCGTAAAAAAGTGCCTGTATAATGTTTTCATTTCAGAGCTCTATCATCAGTATTAGCGGAGATATAAATTTATTTCGATATCGCCATTTTTCCAATTTTTACTTATAACTCGAAAACAAAAGAAGGTAGCCAAAAATCACTACTACCATTGTGAGTTTCTCAGAAAAAGAGAACGAGAATGGGGTATCAGATTTTGTCTATCTCCTCTGGTTTAAAACCTGTAGTGCTGAAACATCGAAATTTGCCCACCCTGTACACTGATTTTCAAACAATCTAGTGATTTTTTTCTAATATTCACCACTTGGAGAAAAAGTTGGGAGCTTTTTATGAAAATCTCAAAGGCACAAGTCAGCACAAATGTAGCACAAGCATATACAAAATTTTCAACAAAAAACACGGTGCTGGGCTAACTTTTTTCCAAAATCTTTATTTTTCTAGAAACTAAAAGAATTTTTGTGAAAATTCCAAAAAATTAAAGTGCTGGGCTAGCTTTTTTATTCAATTCCGCGATTTCCCGAAAAATTCGACGAATTTTCCATGCACAAGTCAGCATAAATGTAGCACAAATTATTCCACTCATTTTTAGGAACAAAAAACAAAAGTCCTGGTTTCACGTTCTTCTTCATTTCCGATTTCCCGGGAAATATGAGAAAAATTCGAACGGCACAACTCACTACATTTATAGCACAATCTATCCAGGCATAAAAACCCATTTTTTTCAAATGCTGGGCTGACACATCTTGTGGAATATCTTGAGAACCGTATGGAATTGAAAAAAAAATTCAACGGCATCAAGTAACACAAACCTAGCTCAATTCAGCACAACGAAAATTTTTTCGATAATCGAAAAGTGCCGGGCCAACTTCACACACATATCGTGGACTCCCCAACTATCAAGGCAGCCTCCTCAATAAATAAATAAGTGATCTATGATCGATTAACAGAGAATTTTGTAAATTATAAATTACATTATGTATCTTAGTATTTACCATCATTTTGCAGGTACCACATGATTCTGCACATCTTTTCTTACACGGGTGTCCACAGTCGAATGTTTTTTTACACGGCTTGTGACATACGATGTCATCTACATTTTCCGAGCAAGGTACATCGAAAAAGTGGGGACACACAGTTCTAGCTTTTTTGACGATTTTCTTGCAAGGATCGCATGGTTCAAAGCACAATTTGTGGCACATATGATCCTCATCCTTCAAATTTGTGCATCCTTTTCCAAACTTAGTACAAGGCCTCGCACATCTATACTGAAAAATTAATAAGAAGATCATAAAAACATATTTCCGACGAATAAAAAAAAATTATATTCAGTTTTATATGTAGTCTTTTATGAGAAACCGTTTCAGCTTCAAATAATAATTCCGATTTTTGTATTTCAGCTTGGGGAAAAATGTTTTCTGATGCCTAGTTCAATGGTAAATGATAATATCAGGAAAATAATAAGTGTCGAGCGAAAAATTAAGTGAGATTATATTATTTTTACGTAAATCATTGATCTACTAAACACATAATGGGGAATTCTACTCAATTTGGGATATCACTGCATATGCAAGTTTAAAATGAATTATTATGAGTTTCATTCATGATTTTCTCAAATGCACCGCGGAAACTATTCAAAATCATCCTTCAAATATGGGGTTTTAAAATTTAAATCGCTTTGTGCGGAAGTTACGATTTGGCAACAGCGCATACAAAACAATGAAAAGAACAATGTCCGATCAGCTTGTTTATAAAATAACAGTTGTTGAGTTACAGGCGCGTACTTACTGGCGAGCCTCAACTGCAACCGGCCATAAAAATCCCATAAAGTTTTACGACCTTCCTCGTTCGTCGCAGACTTCATAGACAGCCATCTTTATCTATCTCATCAAGATAATGCATTTGTTGTCCTTTATTATCAAGGCATATTTCAGTCGATGTTGCCAGCTTGCGCAATTCTCACAAAACGCTTTAAACTTTAAATACCCATTTTTATTTTTCATTTTTAAGTGCTTAAAATCATTTTTTTTGGGAAACGGTTGAAATGGTTATTTCAAAATGTGACGTTTCAAAGATATTTCATAAAAAATACATATCATTTTCGACAGAAGGAGTATTCCCTATTATATACATTGGCCAATTCGTCAATTGGTGTCGGTCCAAGAGATTGTGGATGTCAATAAAACTGTTTACATTCATTTCGGTATTAGGAAAAACACTGTAGAGACTGTTCTACTAAATTACTCCAACTTCAATTTAAAATCTGCTGAAGAATGTAAATTTTTGGGAGTCTATGTTGACAGGAATTTAAAACCTGGTCTACTCATACGAGTTTTCTCTGTAAAAAGCTCGATAACTCTTAATATGCCATCAATAGAGTGAAAGACATGCTACCTGTCAGCTCGTTAATGCGGATTTACTACAGCCCAGTTTATATATATATATATATATAGTCAACTCTCTTATAACATCTTACTCTGGGGAAACTGTGTAGAATTTAACAGAGCTTTCATAGCTCAAAAACGGATCATTCGTTTGATGTTCAAATTAAGTTCTCGTACATCATGCAGACCAGTTTTCGTTGAAAATAATTTGCTCTCTCTACCATGTATATATGTATTCAAATGTTTAATATATGCTAAAGAAAATTTTTTGAATTGGACCAAATTATGTGACAATCATGAATATAGTATGTACAAGGAACCAAGAAATTCTGCTTTTACCTAAGCATAGAACAAAAAAATTTGAGTATTCCTCCATGTACCAGAGTATAAGATATAGATTAATGAATTTTTTATTTTGACCTGTCCTATGCACTTTGTTGTCTAAAAGGATCAATAAACTATTATTATGACTTTAGCCTTGTGGCTTTCAGGAGTTATTATTATTACTCCCATATCTTCGTTAATATGGTAAAATTTTGGCTGGTATTTCACAAGCTTGTTCCTATAAGCATTCACCGTCAGCACAAGGAAAAAAAAAGGAAACAATTGCAGGCCCGTACTCAGAAATTTCAATTCACTTGTCAGATGAGAAATATCACACGGTATATGAGATAAAATAAATTCAAATAGAAACTTTATGACAGTAATCTGTGATCCCGATCGATCAACGAATCCAAAAAAAAATGAACTGTACTATTTCGTTAAGGCCCGGTACTTTCACCTTCGAATAAATTTTATTCACTGTCAATAAGTATCTGTCGAATAATTTCCTATCTGAAGGATACCTTATTTCGGTGCTTTCAGATGAAATTATTTGACGAATAACAATTCTGTGAAAACACGGTATACTACTTTTCACTGATTAATGTAAAATAAGAGACCGCATTGTAGAAAGTGTCATAATTCCAACTAGAAAGCAAATATTCCGTGAAAATCACACAAAAAATAACCATACATCCAGAATCTTAAAAATTCAACCAATAATGACGTACCGACATTCGATCTATGACAAATAAAATTTTATTAACGAGTTTCAATGACAGATTTATTCGATGAATAACATTATCTGAAAGTGAAAAGACTGCATTTTTACTTATCCTAAGAATAAGACTTATTTATCGAATAAATTTAGTTATTCGCACCTGAAAGTACCGGTCCTAAATGTTAAGGAATATTTGAGATTTACACTTGAATTTTCGTTGTAAAAACGAATCTGCAGATATTTCAACACTATCGAAGGATTCGAAGGAGTACTTCTTCAAGATAATTTCTGTTTGACAAATTGTATTCATAAGGAGGATAATTCAACATGATTTTAATAAAACAGAGTCAATTGGCGAAATATCCAATATATTCAGATGACGCAAACGGAATTTTCACTAGAATATTTGAAGAACAGGCTTGAATAGATTCATGTATTTCTGTTTCTTAATACATGCTCACAATTCACATTAAGTATTTTCAAATACAGTTCCTTCGATGAAATATCGCTGAAGTTGTCATAAAACTCTTAGCTGTATCTGTTCCGAATGTTCGTTCATCTGATTTGGTTCTGCCTCAAATTCCAACAACAAAGGGTGATAGTCCAACACTTCTTAGCTGTAGTTCTTGATTATCCAGACAGAAAACTGAACGACATGTTGAATAAATGAATGTTCTTTACCACTTTCTCGAAACTAATATATTTTCACACATCCATAATCGCTTATGAATACAGCACATTCGCAAGTCATAGGAATATATTGAAATTATTTTCAAATATCAATTGACAACTGTCAAATTCTAAATAGCGCTGCCTACAGTGGAAAAAACGAAACTTATCTCTTATTTCCAAAGATGGAAAAACAAAATCTATCAGTGCATACACCATGTTTTTAGACATCTCAGCTACAAATAATATAAATTAATATTACGAAAATGACGAAACTGATTGAAAAAAGAGACAGGGTTTCAGGAAGTGCTATTTAGAATTCAGGTCCGCTCATTCAAATAGTTATACCCTGATATTATAAAATCCACAATACGTCAGACGATAGCGAACATATTCAATGTAAGAGAGAGAATTTATATAATGTTTCATCTGAATCTAAACGACTTATATTTCAGCTGAATATTTCCACAATCAGAAAGATTGCGAATGAAGAGGATGACAAAGAATTTCCTTCTATTGGGAAACCCAGAAGAGTGTTGGAATTTGAGAAATTTTTGTTTGAGTGAATTAATGCGAAAAGTTTACTACAGGATTTTCGATGAATGTCATCGTAGAATAAGTTCCCGAAAATTGATTTTTCTATTTTTCATTTGACTTGTCCTATACATTGTAAATGTCTCAAGGTACCAATAAATACCTAATTATTTATCATTATATCAATGCATTAAGATGAACAGTCACAAATACGCGCTAGTTGTCCTACTAATTGTTTATTCATATGAAATTTTTGTTCAAAGATGAAGTTCATCTTGATTGAAACTTCCTTTAATTCCTTTTACTTATATTGATGCAAGATGATTTTTGTTGAGGAATTTAACATTCTTGTAATTATTTGTTAATTCCTTCGGGATATACCCATTCCCAACCACAGCATCATATGCATTTCATCTTCGAGTTAATATTTTTGAAATCTACAACTGATGTGAGGTATTCATACTTTAGCCAAAGAAGATAACGAACATTAACTCTCCTCAAGCTAGTGCATATTATGATATTATACTGATCTCTTGTATTTTCCATGTAAATAACTGGATTTGGTATGGCTTCCATCAGTTTGTATAAACTTTAATTATGTTAGTCACATATTTTCCGAAGAGATTCGACATTGTGATAAAATACGTAATAACAGAAACTTTTACGTGTTTTACGTAGAACGGGCAACATAGTGTTGATTTAAAACCAAAAAATGTTTTGACAAGCGTCATAACCCCACATTTTCGTACTATACAGAGTGAAATGTGTCAAATTTCCATGGCCAACTGAGTGCTAAAATAAAAGTGAATGGAGTATATCTGTTTTTGGAGGGATAACGAACATTAACTCTCCTCAAGCTAGTGCATATTATAATATTATACTGATCTCTTATATTTTCCATGCAAATAACTGGATTTGGTATGCCTTCAATCAGTTTATATAAACTTCAATTATGTTCGTCACATATTTTCCGAAGAGTTTCGACATTGTGATAAAATACGTAATAACAGAAACTTTTACGAAGAACGGGAAACATAGCGTTGATTTAAAACCCCAAAATGTTTTGACAAGCGTCATAACCCCACATTTTCGTACTATACAGAGTGAAATGTGTCAAATTTCCCTGGCTAACCGACTGCTAAAATAAAATTGAATGGAGTACCCTATATTGTTACATATTTTAGGGGAAAAATAATCTGTGGTCTCAAAGCAGCGATCGTTCTTCTTGTCTCTACTCTCCATATATGTCGCGATTTGAACAGAAATATATCCAGAATTAAATACCCTATGATATCAGAAACAAAAAATAGAAAACAAAATTTTGAAAAATATCTTCCAGAATATTTTAGCTCAGTAAAAAAAAATTATAATTATTCCCTGTATAACTAAAGGTGCGCAGGCTTAAAAAATATAGAGAATTTCGAACAATATCATAATTCCAATTTTCAGATTTCAAATATGTCCAGTTCTCCAGAAACGTCTAATAGGTATTCGAACTTGGGACAGCCTGTATTATAATCATAAAAATAATGAAGGTCAAACTCACCGTCAGATGATCCGGGTCCTGTAAAACATGGCACTTCTTGACACAAGAATGGCCACAATGGAGCCTTGCATTGCAAGGGAACGTACATCCGTATGAATCATCCGCCATATGACAAGGTTTTGTTGCATCATGACCACAAGGAAGAGTTACTTGTACTTCTATCAGACAGTTATAATCCCCCGGGGCCAAATGACACGGAATCACCGCTTGATGGCCGCAAACTAAGGTTACATCTTTAGGATAGTTACAAGGGCCGCAATCTTCACTACAACTCTTGATACATAAGTGTGTGGGATTCATGTCACATAGAAATCTGAAGAAAAAAAAATAATGGCAATCTCCGAAATGCTGTTGGATTTCAGGAACCACAAAATTATTCAATTTTGGTGTACAGGGTGTCCGAGTTAAAGTGTCCCTATACCTTATTGTGGAAACTAAAGGAGCTAGAAGGAAAAATTGAATACAAAACTTGTCTGTAATCCACTGAGCTTATTTTTTATAACCCACATCGATACAGGGTGCTGTAACGTGGTCACCTCGGAAAAAACTTATCTCGAGCGCCAGTTATTCTTTTCACTAGGAAGAATAGCAAACCCACCAGAGTAGCTGCTAGTCGGAGACAGAGTTCGCTGTTATCTAGGGTGGTAGAGATAACGAAGTAGTCCTAATCAAATTATGTACTAGTTTATTCACACCTTCGGAAACTGATATATGTACAACGGAGATATGTGTAGGTATGAAATATGAGCGAATCTATCAGCAAACATACATTCGGGAAATTCTATCCGGTCACGAGCACTTTGTAAAGATTATACCGGGTACAGTGAAAAATCATAGGTTGTTCAATAAAATGCGCCAACCAGAACTGACGAAATGGATACTAAGGATGACCTCGCGAAGTGAAATGACTTGCTATACGGTATCGGGATGTAATTAATTGTATTTCTCCAGAAATGAAACATGACGACGAGCGGTATCTCTTATTCTCTACCCCAAGGGCTTACGCACCATGACTGATAGAAAAGAAGAGATTTCTATTTCAACACTTATGACGCGGGAACGCGAACAGGGGGGTTGCATGACTATACGGTATCGGGATGTAATTAATTGTATTCCTCCAGAAACGAAAGAAACACAACCAGGGCGGATCTACTCGAGACTTTTATTCACTACCCCAAAGGCTACGCTCCATGACTGATAGCGAAGAAAAGGTCTATTTTTAGCGCAACTACGGGATTTCACTGACGACGAGCGGTATCTCTTATTCTCTACCCCAAGGGCTTACGCGCCATGACTGATAGAAAAGAAGAGATTTCTATTTCAACACTTATGACCCGGGAACGCGAACAGGGGGGTTGCATGACTATACGGTATCGGGATGTAATTAATTGTATTCCTCCAGAAACGAAAGAAACACAACCAGGGCGGATCTACTCGAGACTTTTATTCGCTACCCCAAGGGCTACGCTCCATGACTGATAGCGAAGAAAAGGTCTATTTTTAGCGCAACTACGGGATTTCACTGACGACGAGCGTTATCTCTTATTCTCTACCCCAAGGGCTTACGCACCATGACTGATAGAAAAGAAGAGATTTTTATTTCAAAACTTATGACGCGGGAACGCGAACAGGGGGGTATATATATATATATATATATTCTTTTGAAAAAGAGTGTTACAAACTTTTACAATCTGAAAATAACAATGAAGCTGGTGTAAAGAAATGGAACAAGAAACAGATCCTAAAAACCTGTTCCACGTTCCAGATCTCAGTGTAAGCAGAGGAAAAATGTCAACGGGGTACCATACATATCTTCGTATGATACATGAAAAAAACAGAGATAAAAACCTCAGAAAAAACTCTCTGTTTGCCCGTATAAGTGTAATGATGATGTATTTGTGTAAAGAATAAGCTGGAAATAATTGAAATTGAAGGACATCTTCTTCATATGCCAAAATCCAAATACTTCCTCCCATTCTTTGTACTATGATGGTTGCATGACTATACGGTATCGGGATGTAATTAATTGTATTCCTCCAGAAACGAAAGAAACACAACCAGGGCGGATCTACTCGAGACTTTTATTCGCCACCCCAAGGGCTACGCTCCATGACTGATAGCGAAGAAAAGGTCTATTTTTAGCGCAACTACGGGATTTCACTGACGACGAGCGGTATCTCTTATTCTCTACCCCAAGGGCTTACGCACCATGACTGATAGGAAATAAAAGATTTCTATTTCAACACTTATGACGCGGGAACGCGAACAGGGGGGGTTGACGGGACTTTCCCTTCAGTACCCCAAGGGCTTACGCGCCATGACTGATAGCGAAGGGAAAAGTCAGACTCGCGAAACAGGGTAAAGAACGATAAAATATAACAGAAAGCGATACAGTACAGCAGTGTCAAAGTCAAAGAAGTAACCGGTGTAGGTCTAACAAAGAAACTGAACGGTAAAGACGGGGACCTACCTCCTTTGTTTCAGGCATCAAAGGAAAAAAACTAAAAATTAATTCTTAATATCACTGATGCTAGCAACACAAAATTATTCTTAAACGTTGAATCGCAGAAAGTACGGAGCATAAACTAACTGAAGTAAAAGAGCAGTAAAAGCGACTGAAGTAACAGAATCAAAAGTGAAAAGTAGAAGTCACCAAGTGAAAGACTGAAGTAAAAGAGATCGTCGCGGGGGAAAATCTGCTTTTATAGGCAAATCCCCCCACAAGTTAAAAATCTGAAAATTCCAGAATGCGACAAGAATGAAAAACGTCGTCAGCTCCGGTTTATCGCATATCAACATCAGAAAAACGTCGAAATCTTCAACGGCATGCAAGAAAAACAACGTTAAACACGGATAAACGATTTTTTACATTTACTCTGCCCATCGGAATGAATGTACTGAATATTTGAGAATTAAATATTTTCAAAGACGGAAATGTGAAACGAAATGAATGCACTAAAATGAACTCCAATTTTCCTAAGAAAACTGGGATTCATTACAGTGCTCTTCTTTCCCTGTTGGTATCAACTTTCTTATTTTAAATGGAACACCCTGTACATTATTGCATTTTTAAATTCCTTGTAGAATTTTGAGGTAACTTTTGTACGTCAATCATGGTCCTATATAGCACCGATTCTGAGATATTCGACTTTTTCCTAAAATTTTGATAGCTCTAGGTGCTCACTAAAATAGCTGATACTATTATAGTTTTCTAATGAATGTATCGAAACCAAATTTTTCCCAGCTCTTGTCAACATATTGGATCATACGTAACATATCTATTTTTAGCAATCTGATATACAGGGTCTTCAAAAATTCGAGTTAAAAATTCTAATAGAAGTTCAATCAAAACTTAATTTTTTCAAATGGCAACCTATATTTTTTTGTTCATCATGTAGAGCGGGTTAAAATGAACAAAAAATGTATCTAAACTTTTTCTGTAAAGTGAATAGTTTCAGAAATATGGACGAAAAAGTGCATTTTCCCGTAAGAACCAACGATAATTATTAATTAGTGTTGTTACTATATAATTAGCTTTGATTTTTTTGATAAATTTAATTAACTAGATTGACTAATGGAAGAACAATAAGACTTTTTTACTCAGAATCAGTACTCGCTCCCAATAAAATTAAATTATTTCAATTTTAAAGACAGACTCATCCAACAGATACATTTTTCTCGAAATGATCAAGTAGTTGTCTGACAACGATAAGTGCTAGTTTCTATAGTTACCATATTCTATCAGCCAAAGATTATAGAGTAGAAAGATGGGAAACGAGGCGACTAAAGCGATTTGAGCGCCATCTGTGTGTCAAGCGTGTTTTTAAGGGGCTACGACTGGTTAAAATATTAACTTGAGTGCCATTTGCAGAAATATATGAAATTTTTTAAGATTTCAGACGTCCATTATGATCAAAGAGGTTTTGAATGTTTTTATTATTCTCGTACCGCTTTTTGTTTATCTAGCTCGTTCTAGTTGCTGATTATTGAATTTTTTTGTCTTATTTCTTGGTGAAAACATCAAAATATTGTTCGAAAATTATTGAATGGTGAAGAACGGTGGATCAAATAATAAAATGTATTTTACGAGATTAAGTTTTTCACTCAACTAAGACCCGTTTGCACCATACGCACTTAGTGTTAAGTGTCCCTTAAAATGAACCCTTTACTTAAATTACGTTGCACCAACTGTTAAGTGACATTTAAATGACTAAAGCTAGCCTTAAATTCAAGCGCTCCTGTAATGACCACATAGGTATTTAAGGGCGGGATTCTAACCTAAAATAATTTGTTGAACTCATAAACTGACTGCAAAACTGCTGTGGTTTTTCTGATAACGCCAAGTACCTTTTATTTGACAATCCTTATCATTATCAATAATAATGCTAATTCAGCAACAGAAAGTTGTCACTCTTTGATAATAATATAATAGTTTACTTGACACTGACTGACAGGACAATAAAGTTAGGTTAATGAAATGACAACGAACATCGGCAACCGGCCAACCAATGAAAGGGCTTTATTGGACTAGGATGAAGTTGCACCAAAATAAAAACTGAAATATCACTAGATATAAAAGCTTAAGGGCCCCTTACTTAAGATTCTGTCAGGCCGCAGTCGTGCAACTGACAATAAAATTAAGCGTCCATTAACTTTAAACTACGCTTAGTTAAGTACTCATTTTAAGGGGGATTGGTGCAAACGGGCATAACTTTAATTTTTGGAGACCCTGTATATCAAATTGCTAAAAATAGAGATGTAACGTATGATCCAATATGTTGACAGGAACTGGGCGAAATTTGGTTTCGATACATTCATTAGAAAACAAATATCAGCTATTTTAGTGAGCACCTACAGCAGTCAAAATTTCAGGAAAAAGTCAAATATCTCAGAATCGGTGTTATGTAGGACCATGGTTGTCTACCAAAGTTACCTTAAAATTTGGCAAGGAATTAAAAAATGCAATAATGTACAGGGTGTTCCATTTAAAATAAGAAAGAAGAGCACCCTGTATCGATGTGGGTTATAAAAAATAAGCTCAATGGATTACAGACAAGTTTTGTATTCAATTTTTTCTTCTAGCTCCTTTAGTTTCCACAATAAGGTATAGGGACACTTTAACTCGGACACCCTGTACATTAGCAGATCTTTATAACTCGTTTAACGAAGAAACTCGAACTCCAGGCCCGGCTCAGTCAAATCTCAATAAGACGGAAACGCGTACATAAAATATCGAAATTCGTTAAAGTAATATAGTTATTTGAAAAAACAGGAAAAATTTCGGCCAATAACTCGAAAACAAAAGAAGATAGAGGAATGCAGTTGATGTACCCTGTAGTTGATAACTTGGTTAACTTACGTGTTACACTTCTCCGTACAAAAATATTTTTCATGATCTTTGTCGTTATTGTGACATCGCCTTTTACATTTGTGTCCACAAATTAGGGAAGCATCGCAAATAACGTCACATCCACCCTCCGATACCAAAGAAAAATCTGCTGCAGTGGTAACCATCGTTATTTTATCGTGATTCTGACATTTCAAAGCAAGGGAAGGCCCAATAGCTTCTTGAGCCGTGAGAGTAGTTTTAACTTTCACCCATAGCTGTAAAAATATAACTTGAAGGGTTGACATTATGATCATGACATATCAAAATTTTCTCTTAGTCTAAGATACGATATAAGAAAATGTATACCCTCATTAGTTATTTAAAATTGGCTTTTTTTATGAAAGGTTACTTTATCCCTATCTCACAGTATTAGGTTGCCTAGTCAGAAGTGGGGCACATCCATGGTTGTCTAGATTTTATATGTTAAGGTTTAAACGCTAGCAGGGAGAGAGACAGAGAGTTCAGAAAGACGATTTTTTCGATCTTTGGAGGGTGCTGCATTGATTGAATGCTGGAATTAAAACAGATTGAATAGTAACAATAACTTCAAATTTTCATTCACACATTTATTTATCAATAGTATAATACAACAACTTAAGCATGGAATTTTATTCTGATTCTGACTCATCAGAAGTATCCACCTCAAAATCAATATCTTCTTCGTTTTCCTCAGTTTTCAAGGTGACGAGTATATCCCGGACTTGGAAGGGTGTCGCATCCCCTACGAAGCATGTTGGCTTCAAATAACCATCCAAAAACCAACCGCATTCTTCCGGGTTGAATTTGACGTAACACTGATCAGTTGCATGAAGCCACATTGCGTTAACAAGAATTATACGCAAAATTTTTTGTTTTTGTGAAATCCAGCATGGTGGGATCAAATTTGAGTCGATGCCTCTAACCTTTTTAATAAATTTATCTTTGTTTTCCTTTGTTCCAGATGTTTTTTGGAACATCCAGCATCATTGACGCTTATATACTGTTTGATGCCATAAATAAGAGCAGTAAACTCCTGTACGCATTCGAATTTCTCTCCGAACTACACACGAAACACTTCTTCATTTTTACATCAGGTTTTTTTTGGTCACAATCATCATTTTTGAGAAACTATACTCCATTCACATTTATTTTAGCAGTCGGTTGGCCATAAAATAACTTTCTCATATTCTTGTAACTAGAACGGAGTAAGATTGGCACTCATGAAATGTCCTTAATGTCATAACGCCGTTGCCACAACTAATATCAATTTTTATTACGAAAATGCCGAAAGTGATTGAAAAAAAGAGACAAGGTTTCAGGAAGTGCTATTTAGAATTCAGGTTCGCTCATTCAAATAGTTACACCCTGATATTCTAAAATCCACAATACGTCAGACGGTAGCGAACATATTCAATGTAAGAGAATTTTTTTAATGTTTCATTTGAATCTAAACGACTTATATAGAAAAATGCAATAAATTTTTCAATTATGAACTGATTTTTTTTTTCGATTCTTCGGGTCAGAGAAAAATCCAAATGAAGATTCGTATTATTCGTTATCTTACTGCAATTTCTCAATGAGCAATTTATTCGAATCTCTCTCTGAGTTTCACTCAGAAATTTTCAAATATATTCTGCCTTGATCATTACAAGAAAATTAAAAATGAGCGTTACAGATTCCCTGTTTTTTTGGTTTCGTCGAAAATTAGTACATGTACCATAAAAACAGATGACGCTGATGTTTGTTTTTCGATACAGTGACTTCATATACCATGGTGTATAAAGTCACTGTATATTTCGAGTGGTCCATCTATTCTCTGTTCATTTAATCTATGAATGTCATAACGCCGTTGTCACAACTAATATAAATTAATATTACGAAAATGCCGAAACTGATTGAAAAAAGCGACAGAGTTTCAGGAAGTGCTATTTAGAATTCAGGTCCGCTCCTTCAAATAGTTATGCCCTAATATTCTAAAATCCACAATAAGTCAGACGGTAGCGAACATATTCAATGTGAGTGAATTTATATTATATTTCATCTCCATTTAAAAGACTTATATTTCAGCTGATTATTCCCACAATCAGAAAGATTGTAAATGAAGAGAATGACAAAGAATTTCCGTCTATTGGGAGACCCAAAAAAGTGGTGGCATTTGAGAATTTTATGTTTGGGTGAATTAATGCGAAAAGTTACTACAGGATTTTCGATGAATGTCATCGTAGAATAAGTTCCCGAAAATTGATTTTTCTATTTTTCATTTGACTTGTCCTATACATTGTAAATGTCTTAAGGTACCAATAAATACCTAATTATTATTATTATATCAATGCATTAAGATGAACAGCCACAAATACGCGCCAGTTGTCCTGTTAATCGTTTATTCATGTGAAATTTTTGTTCAAAGGTGACCCTTTTACTTTTATTAATGCAAGATGATTTTTGTTAAAGAATTTAACATTCTTGTAATTATCTGTTAATTCCTTCGGGAGATACCCATTTCCAACCACTGCATCATATGCAGTTTATCTTCGGGTAAAAATTTTTGAAATCTTCAACTGATGTAAAGTATTCAAACTTTAGCCAAAGAAGATAACGAACATTAACTCTCCTCAAGCTAGTGCATATTATGATATTATTCTGATCTCTTGTATTTTCCATGTAAATAACTGGATTTGGTATGGCTTCAATCAGTTTGTATAAACGTCAATTATGTTCGTTACATATTTTCCGAAGAGATTCGACATAGTGATAAAATACGTAATAACATAAACTTTCACGTAGAACGGGCAACATAGTGTTGTTTTAAAACCAAAAAATGTTTTGACAAGCTTCATAACCCCACATTTTCGTACTGTACAGAGTGGAATGTGTCAAATTTCCATGGCCAACCGAGTGCTAAAATAAAAGTGAATGGGGTATATGTACTTGGAGAGCACGCTTATTCGCGGAATGGAAACTTAGGTTAACTCCAATTAGTCTATGAACGCAAATATTCGCATAATTGACATAATTGACAGCGTTACCAGTGCAGCTTTTGAACACCTTCTAACGCAGCTCCTACAAAAAGATGGATCAGTCGAACAGGACAAAATTCGTATCCGGAGGTAAAATACCCTCCCATTCGGATCTCCGGGGGAGGGTGCCTGAGCGAGTGAATCATCGAACAAACACCAATGAAAAGCACATAGCTTTTGCAGCATGGAACGTCAGAACCTTGCTAGACAACCCCAAGGCCGACCGACCAGAGAGGCGTACTGCCCTAATCGATAAGGAACTGCAACGAACATCCATTGCAATAGTTGCTTTAAGCGAAACACGCTTTTCGGACGAAGGTAGCTTGGTAGAACAAGCGTATACTTTTTTCTGGAAAGGCTTGCCGGAAGGCGAAATCAGACAACATGGCGTAGGCTTTGCCATTAGAAACGACCTGGCCGCCAAACTTACCGAAAATCCAGTTGGTATCTCAGAACGTTTAATGACCCTACGTTTTCCTGCAGCGAATAACACGTTTGTGAACATCATTGCAGTATACGCACCCACTTTGAACTCCTCTGACAACTTAAAGGACACTTTTTACGAAACACTCGTTGCTACATTAAGTAAAATCCCAAAACGGGAACGAATTATTCTCCTTGGAGACTTCAACGCTAGAGTGGGCAAAGATCAAGACTCAGAACTATGGCCGGGAATAATAGGGAAACACGGCACAGACAGCATCAATTCGAATGGAGAACGTCTGCTGGCTCTTTGTGCAGAACACAATCTGTGTATAACGAACACCTATTTTATTACGAGACCCAATTCAAGGGGGACCTGGCGCCACCCGCGCTCAGGGCATTGGCATACCCTCGACTATGTGATCGTGAGAAGGAAAGATCTGAAAGAGGTGTTGGTCACTAAACCCAGAGCAGATCTGGAGTGCTGGACTGATCATAGGCTGGTAATCTCGAGAATGAAAATCTCAATGCGCCCAAAATACCAACGCAAGCCGAAGTATCTAAGAGAGCGCCTTCAAATATCCAAACTACAAAACCCTTCTACAAAGGACAGATTCACAGCTGCCGTCAAAGATAGCCTAACACCACCGGATTATAACGACGACATTGAGACTCATTGGCTCCGTTTCAAGTCATCCCTTACAAATACAGCGAAAGAAATACTGGGCACAGAACGCTCCCGAAAATCCCCAGACTGGTTTGCCGACAGCGAAACTCATATCGCACCCCTTTTGGATGCAAAACACAAAGCGATGAAAACCGCAATTAACAAGCCTGGCGATGTTGCAGCCCAAATAGGTTTCATAAACATAAAACGCGAGGTCCGTCAAGAAATAAGAAAAATCAAGGACAGCTGGTGGAAAGAGAAAGCTAGGGAAATACAAGCTTACGCCGATAACCATGACTACAGGCGTTTTTTCGAAGCTATTAAAACTGTTTACGGTCCAAGCAGAAAAGCTAGCTTTCCTATAAGAGATGCTCATGGAGCTATTCTAACTGATGATAGAAAAATTCTCGAAAGATGGAAGGAGCATTACTCACAGGTCTTGAATCAAAATAACGACTCGGATTTATCCATTTTAGACCTGCTCCCCGCGTATAGTCCGATGACATCGCTTGATGACGAAATCTCAATGTCGGAAATCATAAGCGCGATTAAAAATATGAAAAATGATAAGTCACCTGGTCTAGACGGCATTCCGGCGGAGATATTCAAAGCCTTGGATGAGGACATTGTCAATAGTCTCCTTATACTATTCCGCAAGATCTGGGAACAGGGAGATGTGCCACAAGACTTCAGAGACGCTTTAGTTATCAACCTCTATAAGAACAAAGGCGATACGTCGAATTGCAACAATTACAGGGGCATATCGTTGCTTAATGTGGCCGGTAAAATTCTCTCGAAGATTATGGCTAATCGTCTGGTTCCACTCTTAGAGAAGCTTTTACCTGAATCCCAGTGCGGCTTTCGACCAAATCGAGGTACGGTGGACCTAATTTTTACACTGCGACAGCTACAAGAAAAGGCCCGTGAACAACAATCAAGGATTTATACAGCCTTCATCGATTTAAGCAAGGCATTCGACTCGGTGAATCGGAGAGCGCTATGGAAAATCATGGCACGTCTGGGAGTACCCGAAAAATTCCTAGCAGTGTGTAAAAGCCTTCATACAAGCAACACCGCTAGAATACAGCATAATGGCTCTACAACCGACCATTTCTCAACCAACTCTGGAATAAAACAAGGCTGCGTATTAGCGCCTTTACTATTCAATATTTTCGCCATAGCTGTATCGATAATTGCTGACATGAGCATGCCCGTAAGAGGTGTTGGGATAAGATTCAGATTTGATGGAGGCCTGTTTAACCTGAAGCGCTTCAGAGCAAAAACCCGTACCAAGTTTATCACGGAACTTCAATATGCAGACGACTGTTCACTCATCGCTAGCAGCTCAGAGGATCTACAGATAATGATGGACACCTATAAACATATATACGAAGCTTTAGGCCTTAGACTCAATATTGACAAGACCAAAATCCTGGTAAGTCCGCCAGAAAGCCGTCAAACAGATATCAGCCTGGACAATGAAACTCTAGAACAAGTCGAGCAGTTCAAATACTTGGGAAGCTTCATAAATACTAGGGCTAACCTTGACACGGAAATACAGAACCGTATCAATTCGGCATCACGGGCATTCTGGAAGCTAAAGGACAGAGTGTTTCAAAATCACGACCTCAATCTGAAGACCAAGACAGCTGTTTACAGAGCAGTGGTCCTCCCAACGCTTCTTTACGGAAGCGAAAGCTGGACTCCCTACAGGCGACATATTAAACAGCTTGAACAGACGCAGCAACGTCATCTAAGACAGATAATGCACATCAGATGGTTCCACAAAGTTTCGAATGCAGAAGTCTTGCAGCGCGCGAGTTGTACAACAATTGAGACTCAAGTAACGAGGGCCCGACTCAGATGGAGCGGCCACATTCTGAGGATGCAGGACACAAGACTCCCCAAAATAGCTCTATACGGCGAAATCACTGAGGGAGCCCGGAAACCAGGAGGCCAGTATAAGCGGTTTAAGGATACACTACATCAATCCCTAAAATCAGTTAATGCTAATCATAACTGGGAACAACTAGCGTTGGACAGGTCACAGTGGAGGTCTTTGGTCCACAGTTATAATGGAGAATCGAGAAGGATACAGCGGCGGCCAGATCTGGTTGGAGACTATCCATGCCCTGAGTGTGGAAGGATCTGCAGGTCACGGTTGGGTCTCTTTAGTCACAGGAGGGCACACAGTCGCAACTAGCACTGAGAAGTTACAAGTCTGTTCAAATTTATTTATTTTTTTTTTCTTTTTTTTTTCTTCTTTTTGTAGATTTATTCCCGGTAACGGGATACAGCAATGAATGAATGAATGAATTGACAGATCCAGCAGATCTTCTCGTCGGACAGAAAATGCTTTTATTTATGGCATCAAACAGTGTATAAGCGTCAATGATGCTAGATGTTCCAAAAAAACATCTGGAACAAAGAAAAACAAAGATAAATTTATCAAAAAGCTTAGAAGTATCGATTCAAATTTGATCCCACCATGCTGGATTCCACTAAAACAAAAAATTTCGCGTATAATTTTTGTTAACGCAAAGTGGCTTCATGCAACTGATCAGTGTTGCGTCAAACTCAACCCGGAAGAATGAGGTTGGTTTTTGGATGGCTATTCAAAGCCAACATGCTTCGTAGGGTATGCAACACCCTTGAAAGTCCGGGATATACTCGACACCTTGAAAACTAAGGAAAACGAAGAAGGTATTGATTTTGAGGTGGATACTTCTGATGAGTCAGAATCAGAATAAAATTCCATGCTTAAGTTGTTGTATTATACTATTGTTAAATAAATGTGGGAATGAAAAAAAAATTGAAGTTATAATATTGTTACTATAATAAGGATAAATTCAGATGCATACCACCCGACAATATGAATATCAACAAGTGTTACGATCTGAATTGAACTAGCCAATTTGCCATCGTCAAGACCCCAAATGGAGTACGCTCCACCGAAGAAGAGCAGATGCTGACCATGGTTTCGGCCTCATTTGGATTCATCAGAGCAACGTAGCATTTTTCCACGGTGGAGAACGTTTGGAATTGATGGAACTTTATTCAATATTGGCATGTTCTACTGGGTACTATACATTTACCCTGAGCGCCACCCAATATGAAACGGTGTCCGATTCAATCCCCTCCAGATGGAAACCAAGACGAAGACAATAGCATCACGGCAGAAATGATGCCAGCGGTACAATAATAAAGAATGATCACGCCTAAAGGCAATGAATACAATAAGAAGGATAAATTCAGATGCATACCACCCGACGATATGAATATCAACAAGTGTTACGATCTGAATTGTACTTGCCAATTTGGAGGGGATTGAATCGGACACCGTTTCATATTGGGTGAGCTCTGGGTAAATGTATAGTATCCAGTAGAACATGCCAATATTGAATAAAGTTCCATCAATTCCAAACGTTCTCCACCCTGGAAAAATGCTATGTTGCTCTGATGAGGCCAAATGAGGCCGAAACCATGGTCAGCATCTGCTTTTCTTCGGTGGAGCGTACTCCATTTGGGGGCCTTGACGATGACAAACTGGCTAGCTCAATTCAGATAGTAACACTTGTCGATATTCATATCGTCGGGTGGTATGCATCTGAATTTATCCTTATTATTGTATTCATTGCCTTTAGGCGTGATCATTCTTTGTTATTGTTACTATTCAATCTGTTTTAATTCTAGGATTCAATCAATGCAGCACCCTCCAAAGATCGGAAAAATCGTCTTTCTGAACTCTTTGTCGCTCTCCCTGCTAGCGTTTAAACCTTAACATATAAAATCTAGGCAACCATGGATGTGCCCCACTTCTGACCAGGCAACCTAATACTGTGAGATAGGGGATAACGTAACCTTTCATTAAAAAAAGCCAATTTTAAATAACTGGTGAGAGTATATAAATGACGGTTGTCTACCTGTTTGTACCTGGCAACCTCATATGAGTACCAAGGGAAACTAGGCAACCCATGTTTTCCTGATTCCTCGTGTAATATTCTGACGACTTATGCTCGATTTTGATGAATAACAAATGAGGGTAGTAGATCAAAAAAAGTTGATGAAAGTTAACAATATTCAACACTATTGGCCCTTGATTTAGCTAGGCAACCCATTTGCAACATATTGTCTTATTTATAACATTCGTCATCATCAATTAACAGATGAGGGTATACAGGGTGTGGCGTAATGAATGGATAATATGGAGCCTGCAAGTAGAGAACTCTATGACGGTTCAGAAAATATATTTTACGTTTAGTAAAAGTGCCTTGGTTTTCGACATATTCGAGATTTTCGAAAATTCAAGAAAATCACACCCTTCGCCACTCTTTTTGCAGGCAAGACTCCAAATGAAGGAATTCTTTCAAACTGCTTATTGGATAGTATTCCTGGATAGATACGCTATCGAATGTAAATTATTATTATTGAGGCGCATGAATAGTTTTTCATAAATAAAAGATTTAACTCAAATTTTCCGTTTTGCTTATTTTTTTTCCTAAGTTCAACCCAGCGTGGTGTTAATATGGTTACCTGAGTGCCAAAGCAAGAGAAAACATACCTGTTTAACTGAGATTCTGAAATGGTATAACTTACTCTATTTCCAGCATTATACAAAATAAATTTCTATTACAATGAGTCAAGGCAGAGTTTGATGTAAGCCTTTTTTTTTAATTTTTAGCAACTGAAATGAGACTTGCAAGCAGAATAAAGCAATTATTCATAAGAAGTTGTAAAGCATCTAGTAGAGCTCCTGATGCCCACTCTGAACACTTTTTGTAAAACTCGATTCAATTAAGCGATATTTTAAAATTGGTTTTTTTCTCTCGTATTCTTTCATTATTAAGCTTATTAAGTTAATAGTTTTTGAGCGAATTTCAAGTAACGAAGTTAATTTTAGCACTTTTGTAATTCAGAAAAAAAAGCCAAAAATTAATTTCTATTACATTGAGTCAAGACCTTTTTGTTACAAAAATGCTAAAATTTAATTCATAACTTGAAAATATTGATTTCACAACGTTGGGGTTCAATAATAAAAGAAAACGCGAAAAAATAACAATTTTAAAATATCGTTTCATTGAATAAAGTTTCACAAATGATGTTTAAATTGGCCACCATGAGTTCTGATACATACTCTATAGTCTACACTTTCTAATGAATCATAGCTTTATTGCATATCAACAATTTTGAAATGAGTATCGTTTTATTGAATTAAATTTCACAAAAGATGCTCTAAGAGGCCACCATGAGCTTCAGTACATGCTCTATACCTTCTTATAGATGATTGCTTTATTCTGCTTGCATTTCTCATTTTAGCTGCTAAAAATTTCATAAACAGTGTTCACATAAAACTAGGCCTCAACTGATTGCAATAGGAATTTATTTTGTATTAAATGCTGACAATACAGAGTTATACCGTTTCGGAATCTCAATGAAACGGGCATGTTTTTTCTTGCATTGGCTCTCAAGTAACCATATTATTTTTTACACCGCGATAGGTTGAACTTATGAAAAAAAATTAGCAAAACGAAAAAGTTAAGTTAGATCTTTTTTTCATGAAGAACTATTCATGCGCCTCAAAAATAATGAATCACATTCGATAGATCATCTATCCAGGAATACTATCCAAAAAACAGTTTGAAAAAATTCCTTCATTTATAGTCTTGCCTGCAAAACGAGTGGCCGAAGGTGTAATTCTCTTGAATTTTCGAAAATCTCCAATATCACGAAAACCAAGGCACTTTTACTGAACGTAAAATATATTTTTCTGAACCGCGATAGAGTCCTCTACCCCCAGGCTCAATATTATCCATTCATTACGCCACACCCTGTATATTTCTTATATCGTATCTTGTACTATATACAGTACCTGTGATTTCTCGCAAAGGATGGACATGTTACCCATAATGTAAAATCCATTTCGAGCACGTGACAAGGCCACACAGACTCTGTTATCGTTGGCAAGGAAACCGATCCTGTTTTCATCGTTATTTCTTACTAGAGACAGCAATATGATATCGCTTTCTTCTCCTTGATAATTATCGAGTACAGCTACTCTGACATCTCCAAGAAGGTCAATTTTCCTCTTCTCTCTTTGTATCTCGTACATTTGACTCAGATACGCTGCTAATATAGTGATTTGCCCGGGCCTATACCCGTTGAGCATCAAATATTCAGCCAAACGAACCAAGAACGTAGCTTCATGGACGTTCTTCTTGGAATTACCAGCGCTCGATTCTTCCGGGTGTTGATGGTCGATGAAATACAAACATTTATCCATTCCTTCGATGGGCGGTCTGTGCAACACCGACTCGTGATCTTGCAAATCCGGATAAATCGACGGTTTGATCAATGCCGAGATTTCCGGCCTCATTCGGTGCTGTACGTTCAAGGTGAAACATTGAACATCGTTCCGAATCATCCTCTCGAACAGACTGATTCCCAAATTGTAAAATCTCTCCATCACGTAGTTCCCGGTGCTGGGCCGCAACTGCTGATGATCTCCGATCAATATCAGCTGTTGGCAACTGGAGGTTAGAGCGGCAACCACGTGAGCTTCCAGAATCTCGGCCGCCTCTTCCACAATAACAATGGGACATTTGAGCACTTGAAGGGTGGAATGTAGACGAGCCGCTCCGGTGGTTGTCATTCCGATCAGTTTCGCGCCTCTGAGAATTTCGATATCGCTGATCTCCTTCAGTTCGTTGTACACCTTGAATGCTTTCCTGTATTTAACATTGTAATCGTCGAACATTCTCAGTAACTTTTTTTTATACAAGCTGATCCAATAAAAATATAAATTCCATCTTTCATTGACGGGGATATATCTGCTATACCTAATATCGGTTTTGGGTATTTCAGCACTTCGCTTGGAAGCTATTGCCATATTGTGCTGAAATATGAATTTTTTTCAATCCGCATTTTTCATTCGAAGAGGTTTGGAAAGTTGAGTCGGTAAGATGGAAAATTCAATGTTAATCTCCCAGAAAAATTATCCTAGATCTCAATGTGATACATATTCTAGAAGACAAACTCTTCTATACTCCATTCAAACAATTTGGTGCCGGAAATCTATCATCTGATTTTAGATGTTTTTAATATGCTGATTCCAAAAATGCCACCAGATTTTTTCTATCAGCTCTAGTTTCTGAGATACACGTTACAGGTTAAATGGTATATTTTTTTCTGATAAAGGACAACAAATGTGTTCTTTTACATAACGGTAACAAATATGGCTCAATTCCTATTGGTCATTCTACTACCATGAAGGAAGAATATGAAACAATAGCATTAGTTTTGAGAAAAATTAAATACGAAGAACATCAGTGGTCAATTTGTGTTGATTTAAAAATGATTAACTTCCTCCATGGACAGCAGAGTGGTTATACAAAATATCCTTGTTTTTTGTGCCTTTGGGACAGCAGAGCTAAAAATGAGCACTGGGTTAACTAAAAATTGGCCTTCAAGAGATGTCATGATTCAAGGAATACAAAACGTGATCAACGAATCTTTGGTTTCAAGAGAAAAAAATCTTACTTCCGCCCTTGCATATCAAGCTAGGCCTAATGAAGCAATTTGTGAAGGCTTTAAATCGAGATGGAAATTGTTTTGGCTATTTGTCACGTAAATTTCCTGGCATTAGCACGGAAAAACTAAAAGCTGGTATATTTGATGGTTCTCAAATAAGGCAACTTGTTAAAGATCCACAATTCACCACATCAATGAACGAGACTGAATCTAACGCTTGGAGTTCATTTGTTCAAGTAGTACAAAATTTTCTTGGCAATCATAAAGCAGATAATTACGTAGAATTAGTGGAAACTATGCTTTCAAATTTTAATATTCTCGGCTGTAACATGAGTATAAAAGTTCACTACCTCCACAGCCACCTAGATCGTTTTCCAGAAAACTTAGGTGATTGTAGTGAAGAACAGGGGGAAAGATTCCATCAGGATATTAAAACTATGGAAGATCGTTATCAAGGACGATGGGATAGCCACATGATGGCGGACTACTGCTGGAGCCTTCAGCGAGACTGCCCTAGTAAACTCCATTCTAGAAAATTTTATAAAAGAAAATTTTTAAGTGATTAGTGACTAATGTAATTATGTAAATTAAGTTTTTGCAATAAATACTTAAATCCAAGTGTCTTTGTTTTTTTTTAACTGTCAATAGTAATATTATATATTATAACAGTTATAACGTAAATTATATACACAATTTTTTTTGAAAATCTCAAAAACTAGATCTGATAGACAAAATCTGAGAACTTTTTTACATTCTGCATCCAAAAATTACTCAGGAACAGTTAACAAATCGCAGGCACCAAAATGTGTGTTGGCCTGTGTTATCATTATATCAATGTAATAGGATTAACATCCACAAATACGTGCCAGTTGTCCTGTTAATTATTTATTCATGTAAAATTTTTGTTCAAAGATGAAGTTCATCTTGACTTGGGACTTCCTTCAATTCCTCTTAATTATATTGATGCAAGATGATTTTTGTGGAGGAATTTAACATTCTTGTGATTATCTGTTGATTTCTTCGGGAGATACCCATTCCCAACCACTGCATCATATGCATTTTATCTTCGGGTTAGTATTTTTGAAATCTTCAAATGATGTAAAGTATTCAAACTTTAGCCAAAGAAAATAACGAACATTAACTCTCCTCAAGCTAGTGCATATTATTATATTATACCGATCTCTTGTATTTTCCATGCCAATAACTGGATTTGGTATGCCTTCAATCAGTTTGTATAAACTTCAATTATGTTCGTCACATATTTTCCGAAGAGATTCGACATTGTGATAAAATACGTAATAACAGAAACTTTTAAGTAGAACGGGCAACACAGCGTTGATTTAAAACCAAAAAATGTTTTGACAAGCTTCATAACCCCACATTTTCCTACCATACAGAGTGGAATGTGTCAAATTTCCATGGCCAACCGGGTGCTAAAATAAAAGTGAATGGAGTATATCTATTTTTGAAGGGATATTTTTTTTGTATAACATGAGATCAAAAAATCAAAAAAAGATCTTTTTTCACCCTTGGTACAAGAAATCAAGAAAAGATGAAAGGCGTAGGTATATAGTATCGTATTCTCAGTGAAAAAGTTCCTGTAGAAAGTTTTCATCGTTTTCGCATATTTCCGAAAATAAAAAAGTCATGGCACATTTTCGAAATCGACAAAATATCAAAATTTGTCTTTATCTTCAAGACAAATGAAGATATTATGAAGCGGTTTCCACCAATGGACTCTCATCCGGAATCACCCAGTATACGTCCATTCAATGATCGTTGATCCGACAATCAAGAAGTTTTGTGAAAGCCGCTTCTTTTTCGGACCGTATCATTAAATTCCCTATCTTTCCGACTGTATTTTCCAAACCTGTAGGATGTTGATATCAAAGATAAGGGAAAACTTACCTTGACGATATTGATGACAGCTCTCAATCTCTCATTTTGTGCTTCCAAATACATGTATGCGAACATTTTTTTTTCATCATTTTCCATTTGCGACCGCAACTTATTCATATCCTCACAGTTATAATAAATTCGGTTACGTAATTCTTCCAAGTCAAGCAACGGCTTTCTTAGATTTGATTTCATGTTAGCTATGATATCATAAAATTCATCTCTTGCATATTCCTCCTCTTCTTGATTACCGCCAGAGTCCTCTATACTTATATTTCGGAATTGCTATGAAAGGGAACACATTAACTTAATTTTTCATTCAATGCTCCGCTTGTTTCACTGACATACCGGGATGTATTGATATCTAGTTAGCCTAGACCATTTCCATGCATAAGAAAAATATTGCGTTACCATAGCAACGAACAATAACTCATCAGAAGTGTCAGTGTGAAGTTTGAGGTCAAAAAAGTAAACCAGAGTTACCCAATAAATTAAAAGAAGGAAGATGTCCACCGAAATTGTGAAAATCGAAAAATTGGAGTATCGAACCATCATCAAGTACCTGTATTTAAAAGGGTTAAGAGGTAAGCAGATTTACGAAGATATGATCAATACCCTTTCCGTGAAAAATTGGACTGCAAGCTTCAAAAGAGGTAAATTTTCCATTAAAAGATGATGACCTATATCCTGAAGGCCAGTTTCTGTGTCAATCCCCGAAAATATCGATGCAGTTCATGACATGATTTTATCAGACCGTCGAATTGGGCTAAAACGGATATCTGAAGCACTGCGTTTATCATACAGTTCACGTCAATTTGGACATGAGAAAAATTGCTGCAAAATGGATCCCCAAATGTTTGAATGTTGACCAAAAGCGTGCAAGGGTAGAAGCATCGCGTTCGATCTGTGCTCGATTTGAAAACGATGTACTAATGAAGGAAACCACTAATCGTTGGTGTCGAGAAGTGCAGAAGGCTATCAAGCAAGATGAATGAATATGAGAATACAAAGTACGAGGAAATATTGATATCTAGTTAGCCTAGACCAGTTTCATGCGTAAAAAAAATATTGCGATACCATAGCAACGAACAATAACTCACTAGAAGTGTCAGTGTGAAGTCGAAAAAGTAAACCAGAGTTACACAATAAATTAAAAGAAAGAAGATTTCCACCGAAATGGTGAAAATCGAAAAATTTCAGTATCGAACCATCATCAAGTACCTGTATTCAAGAGTGTTAAGAGGTAAGCAGATTTATGAAGATATTCTTAATACCCTTGGTGATCAATGTCCTTCGTATGCGACCGTGAAAAATTGGACTGCAAGCTTCAAAAGACGTAAATTTTCCATTGAAGATGATGACCGATCGGGCCAATTTCTGTGACAGTCCCCGAAAATATCGATGCAGTTCATGAAATGATTTTATCAGACCGTCAAATTGGGCTAAAACGGATATCTGAAGCACTGAATATTTCATACGAACGCGTCCATCATATAGTTCACGTCAATTTGGACATGAGAAAAATTGCTGCAAAATGGATCCCCAAATGTTTGAATGTTGACCAAAAGCGTGCAAGGGTAGAAGCATCGCGTTCGATCTGTGCTCGATTTGAAAACGATGTAGACTTCTTAAACCGAATTGTTACTATGGATAGAAAAATGCATATTTGTCTTTTGTCTTGAAAAAAATTACCCCTCATCAGGACATGTGAATCTTTATTTTTTGTAATTTTCATCCAAATCGATACATACGAGGATATATTGGAAAATTCTTAGCCTACTATAGAACCAAACAAAATTTTAATGTCAAAATGTTTTAATACTCAACGTATTCTCCTCTTCATCGGATACATTTATTATAGCGAACCTGCAACGTCTCTAGACCTTTCAATAAAAATGTTTCTTCTTGCTCTGCAAACCAGACCTCCACAGCTTTTATTACCTCCTCGTTGGAAGAAAATTTACGACCTTTTAAACTTTTTTTCAGTTGAGGAAAGACATGATAGTCGGATGGAGCCAAATCTGGTGAATAAGGGGGGTGTCCTAGTAATTTAAACCCTAAATCACGAATTTCTTGCATGGCAACATGAGATTTGTGCGCAGAGGCGTTGTCCTGCAAAAACAAAACACCTTTAAATAGCTTTCCGCGTATTCTCTCTTTAATTTTTCCCCTAGAGTGGTCAGCAGTGACGGCTCGTGCCCGTAAGATGTGGGTCGGCCAGACCCAGGATATACAGGGGAATATCCTGAAATAAAATTAATATCTATTTTTTCAACCAATAACTGAAAATGAAAACGCGGAATCCCACCATAATCTCTGTTTTTCTAAAATTAAATATTGATATATTTTTTGTCAATTAAGTTTCTGAAGATAAGTTGGATAGGGTTGCGGCTAAGGGATGGAAAAAAATATTCAATTTTATTTCCCAAAAATAAATGCAATCAGAAATGACATGTTTTTCAGCATCTTGATGTTAAGTTATTGGTTGAGAAACTACTCATTGATAGAAGAAGAAGGTAATTGAAAAGCAATTGGTGGGTTTCAGTGTCTTCATTTTGAGTGGTTGATTAATATTGAAGAAATATTAATTTTATTCCAGACTTATGCCCCATCCTGTAGATATAGTCTGATTTATTTTTATACAACAGTGTATAAAAGTTTCGTTTTCAATGCGGTATAAAGGCTTGTTTTTGGAGAAAGAATGTACTATACTTCTTTGTTTTTGCCCAGCTTTTGAATAATAGTTTTATTCCTTTTCGGTGTCTCTCTGTAAATACCGATAACAAATTTATTACAACACAAAACGTCAATACGAATCAAAATTTTAAGTTCACTGAAACACATCTACAATTTTGATTTTAAGTGAAAATGTACTAATTTTTCCTTTCTTTATTTCACCATTCTTCCTTCTACTGTCACATGATCTTGTGACAGGATGCAAAGTTTGTTTCGATTTGCTACTACTCCAATTATTCAACAATTAAAGAAATTTAGAATCCACTCAGATTGTCAAAATTTAAGAAATGAATCGAAGAAAACTGATAAACACGTGCACCCCTTTCAATTCATAATATGGGAACAGCGATGCGGATGCGATTCTTAAGGTGCCTACAGATTACTCTGACGTGACGTGGGCCCACGTCATAATGCGCATGATTAAAAAATGTAACATGGGATTTTGCGCGGAAGCGTTCAAACTGGTCTGACGTGACGCTAGGCGTGCAATCCCACGTCAAGTCAGAACAATTTGAACGCTTCCGCGCAAAGTCCTTCGTTGGATTTTGGAATCATGCGCATTATGACGTGGGCCCACGTCACGTCAGAGTAATCTGTAGGCACCTTTATATCCCCACTCCGAGGCTCGGCCGGCCGGCCTACGCGTATTCAAGAAGCTTCGAAATCACCGTGCCCTTATAAATTCACTAGGAATTACGAATTTTTATGGTCAAAAAATCACTAAACTAATTTATACGGTCGGAATACCCTTTTTCAAAAATTAACTATCCATTTAATAATAAAAAAATCTAACTATAATTAGGGATATATTATATTTTCATTGACTAAAACTACTCTTAAAAGGTGCGAATACGCTCTTTTCTAAAATAGACATAATATTTAATGATTAACTATTCATTTGATAATATAATATGTTAGAATAGACAATGAGGAAATCTAGAAATATGACAACTAAACGACCAAACCATAGCAAGGTAGGCCCAACTCGTGCTGGCCGACCGTGTATGTATCTAGCAGCGACCGTAATACGATGTTCAACTTGGTGATAACTGCGTGCGACGTAGGTGCTGTATAGTACAATATCTTGAAGCGTTTCTCTAGGCTACTGCCGGCTGGCCGACCTAGCGTGTAGCGTATTTATCGTAAGGAAAGAGAACTTCGAAATAAACTAACTCAGGGCGACAGGGGCGTCACGTTGATCGAAATAAGTTGTCGTACGTATTACTAGGGAATTAATCGAGAATTTAATATCGAAATTAATCATTTGGAATAAGTTTTGAAGAATAAAATAATTATAATTATTTTCCATTTCTCGATTATTTTTGGGTCGGCCCGGCCGACCCTGCATACCCGGACGAGCCGTCATTGGTGGTCAGTAATGTCGAATAGTAATCTCCGGTTATTGTTCTACACTTATCCAAACAATCAGTCATGATTACTCCATGGCAATCCCAAAAAACTGAAGCAAGAACTTTTTAGCAGATTTTTGGACACGAAACTTCTTAGGTCTTGGAGAACCAGAGTGTCGCCATTCCATCGATGTTGCTTTGTTTCTGGATCGTAGAAATGTACCCAAGTCTCATCCATAGCAACAATTCGGTTTAAGAAGTCTACATCGTTTTCAAATCAAGCACAGATCGAACGCGATGCTTCTACCCTTGCTCGCTTTTGGTCAACATTCAAACATTTGTGGATCCATTTTGCAGCAATTTTTCTCATGTCCAAATTGCCGTGAACTATATGATGAACGTGTTCGTATGAAATATTCAGTGCTTCAGATATCCGTTTCAGCCCAATTCGACGGTCTAAAAAAATCATGTCATGAACTGCATCGATATTTTCGGGGACTGACACAGAAACTGACCTTCCCGATCGGTCATCATCTTCAATGGAAAATTTATCTCTTTTGAAGCTTGCAGTCCAATTTTTCACGGTCGCATACGAAGGACATTGATCACCAAGGGTATTAAGCATATCTTCGTAAATATACTTACCTCTTAACCCTTTTAAATACAGGTACTTGATGATGGCTCGATACTCCAATTTTTCGATTTTTCACAATTTTGGTGGATATCTTCTTTCTTTTAATTTATTGCGTAGCTCTGGTTTACTTTTTTGACCTCAAAATTCACACTGACACTTCTAATGAGTTATTGTTCGTTGCTATGGTAACGCAATATTTTTTATGCATGGAACTGCTCTAGGCTAACGAAATATCAATACCAAAGATTATAGAGAAATCTTTGATCAATACATCCTCGTATATGTCGATATAACGTTTGGGATAACAGCGCGAGACAAAATCTGACACTGCAATACCCAAGGGCGGATCTTTCTATACATAGTTGAACTCTTAAAAATAAACCTGAAGTTCATTTCTCACAGTTACTGTTGATTTTTTTGCTTGTCTGCCCGTTGTCCCCCCCCGCCCAAGAAAAAAATCCTGAATCCGCCCTTGGCAATACCTCTCTAACACCTATGCACAAGCTGAGGCAACAGACAACAACTACATTATTCTGAAATGCATGGAATTGAAATGAAACACCAAATGAAATATGTTTTAAAAACTCACACTTAATAGGAAAGATTCATCTTCTTCCAGGTTATCCTGGATATTAGGAATGCTTTCTGCTAATAACCAATCAAGGAATTCCTTTTCTGTAGCACGGGCAAGCCAACTTCTACTAAAATTCGGGACAACACCGGCAAACACGCCTAAATTCAGAATGCAATCGTGACTTGCAATGGATCTCAGACTGTCAGTCACACCTTTTATCAATTCCAAGCATTCCTTCACTTCGTCCTTTGCGTCCCACACAGAAAAGTCAGCATCGCGGGAAAGTTCATTCAATTGGAATCCTTTCAATTTTTCATTTTTGGACTGTCCTCCGATCCTCACTATTTCATCGGTATGTTCGATTATGGATTCCAAAAATTGATCGAGAGCGTGGTTAGTGAAACAAATCACCAAGATTGGGGAATCTTTATGCCAGGCGCGTGAATTTTTGAGTAACGTTTCAACTATTTTCAAGCCGACGAAAGTTTTCCCGGTTCCAGGAGGTCCTTGAATGATCGATAATTGCCTTGTTAGAGCGGCATCGTATGCGTCGTTTTGGGATTCATTCAATTCACTAACAGTTGGATTTGGTCCTTCGTCCCAATCATCTTCCTGATAAAGTTCATTCATCTCCTCGTCAGGAACCCTAGGATCGCCGAACTTTGGCATAATCACGGTATTATCAACGTCTACTATATAATTTTTCATGGGAAATTCCTCCTCTACGATTCCCTTCAGAACGTTCAAAACGTGGTAGTAAGGCTCGAAATAGATACCGCATTCGACCATCACATAGTCGCTGTTATAAATCAACACTTCCGGTTTACTGAAACCTATAACGAGCTCTCCCTTTTCCAAATATTCCTTTTTGCGGTCCGCAATCCTACCGAATAAGATCGTCTTGAAATTGTCATTCGTGAAACACACCAGAGATCCGAACATGAATTTTTTGGAATCTTCGAATTTGAAGTTAGTCAGTTGTCCGCCGAAGTGAAATTTGAGTAGGACGCAGTAATCCCCAGTGACGGTTACGGGGTTGAGAAATTGGACCTGGGGGTGTATTTTGATGTCCTGTATGTCCCGTCGCTCTTTCCCAGACAATAAATCTTGTATACCGTGTCTTAGCGGCCCGACGAAATCTTCTCTCAACAATCTAAACTGGACATCCAAGTAGTGATTGACGTCTCTGTAAGGACCGACAACGACGTTTTTTCGAACAAACGGTTTTTTGGTCTTCACCAATTCGTAAGTTGTTGGAAAGATGCTGATTTCGTGAAAATCCTCAGGGGGTTCCTCTTCGTAGTACACCAAAGTCTTGGGTTTAGAGGATTCCTCAGTTTGGAAATTTGCTTTGATTTTCTCAGCTCCATCAATTAGAGCCTGCAAATCTTTCGTTTCGATGTGTAGATTGTGTTGTTTCTTTATCTCTTCTATATTCAATACCGAAATCTTG
Source organism: Coccinella septempunctata (assembly GCF_907165205.1). Taxonomy (NCBI): domain Eukaryota; kingdom Metazoa; phylum Arthropoda; class Insecta; order Coleoptera; family Coccinellidae; genus Coccinella; species Coccinella septempunctata. The sequence goes on along the minus strand of NC_058190.1, from coordinate 661,225 downwards.
ACGAGTTTCAGTAAGTTATCTATGAAGAAATGCGGACTTTCCGTCATAGACACTGTGCAAAATTTCGAAAAATTCCGCCAGAAAGAATCTGGATCATCCCAATAATAAACGTTAGAATCTTCGTCTTCTATCGATTGAAATGCTATGTCGGAAATGAACAACTGTAAATTATCCACGAATCCCGAAGTTAAACTTGTTTGCAAGATGTTGATCCTGAGATTTGGAAACTTGCAATCGCAAAACCTGGCCAAGTGCTTCACCATCAGCACAATATCATCTGAAGAGAGCTCCTGTCCTATATATACGAAAAAATCTTTATTTTGAGAAAGTTGTTGTATTACTTCCTCCAATGGTTTTTCTAATAGGGACTCGAGATATTCGGAAGAAAAATTTGTTGGTCGTCTAATCCTTCTAGGGTATCTGGGTCTATGAAATCTTCTTCCTCCCCTAGATTCAGATGCGGACCTAATGGAACTCGTCCCAGAGTCTGAAAATATTCGAGTTGTTCAACCAACCTGCGGTTCTTGATTCTTTCGAAATGTAGAAAATTGCAACTCACCTTTGTTTTTCGAATTCTCTTGGGAATTACGGACTGTCGATCTCCAACCACGACCGTTGGAACAAGTTGGGACAAGTCCCAGAGACCAGTTGGGACAAGTCCCAGAGGCTGAAAATATTCAAGTTGTTCAACTAACCTGTAGTTCTTGCATCGGTTATTATTTAGAAGTTTTAGAATTAATGAAAACTGTGCTAGTAGTTGGGGAGCCGACGATGCCTTATCGGGATTTACTCAAGCGTCGTGGAGTTCTAGTGGATTTTGAAGATTAGATGGTAGAAAGAAAAAAAGGTTCTATGATGTGTGCACTTTCAGCGGTGGGGACAGCGTCTGCAGGGTCTTAAAAATGTAAAAAAAATCGTCGGGTGTACATACTCGAGCGTGTCAAAACAAGGTACTGTATATGCCCTACGTGTCTCTTATAATAAATTCATGTTGATGTGACAGTTTGCGTGGTGGGGCTGACCGTAAGAGTTGAAATTGACAAAAAATTTTCGAGCGTGTCAGATTTTTAGAGGATATGTTAATTGGACCCAAAGGAAGCTACTTTTCAAGGGACTGACAATTTGTTCGTGACGTAAGATCACAGCCAAGGATTATAGAATAGAAATATGGGAAACGAAGCGACTAAAGCGATTTGAGAGCCATCTGTGTGTAACGCGTGTTTTTAAGACGCTAGGACTGGTTAAAATATTAATTTGAGTGCCATTCGCAGAAACATATGAAATTTTTTAAGATTTCAGACGTCAATTTTGATCGAAGAGGTTTTGAATGTTTTGATTCTCATTCCGCTTTTTGTTTATCTGGCTCGTTCTAGTTGCTGATTTTTTAATTTTTTTGTCTTATAATTTGGTGAAAACATCAAAATATTGTTCGAAAATTATTGAATGGTGAAGAACGGTGGATCAAATAATAAAATGTATTTTACGTGATTAAGTTTTTCACTCAACAAAGGAAAATGGAAGCGTAAGTATTAAAAGTCGTAACATGTGAATCGGTCATTCATTGATTCTAATTTTCAGTATTCCGAAGTGGATAAAATTCTCAGGGCTTGAAGACAATTATTTCAGCAAACACTACTAACTACACCATGTGCAGTGAACATTTAACTGCAAGTCAATTGAGAACTGTTCATCGACGTAAATTGTTGTATGCAGAAAGCATCCCTTGCATGAACGTCCTATTAAGGGGAAATTATTATCTTTATAGGTCCATACAATGATTCCCAATTGCTAATCTTTCAATATATTCAGAAATGCAGAGGTTTTATTGATTTCCATTTGGGAACCGAGTGACTGTCAAATTGTTGTTTAGAAAGTCAGAGTTTTATGAAACCTGCTGTGAGTGTTTTGTTCATTCATTAATCAATTTGTATAATATATTGTGTCATGAAGAGACCATATCATAAGGAAATCATAAAAAAAGCACCAAGAAACTATACTGACATACAGGTCTTGCATATGTCTGTAAGGTTTTTTTTTAAGTGTGGTTCTGAAAATTCTTTCAATAATACCTACATATGTAAGTAACTGGAATATGTATGCTATGATGGTATATTGAATATTGGTTCATATTAATTTCTGATATATGTATATTTTACAAATTCAACTAAGGCCCGGTACTTTCACCTTCGAATAAATTTTACTCACTGTCAATAAGGATACCTTATTTCGGTGCTTTCAGATGAAATTATTTGACGAATAACAATTCTGTGAAAACAAGGTATACTACTTTTCACTGATTAATGTAAAATAAGAGACCACATCGTAGAAATTGTCATAATTCCAACTAGAAAGCAAATATTTCGTGAAAATCACACAAAAAATAACCATACGTCCACAATCTTAAAAATTCAACCTATAATGACGTACCGACATTCGATCTATGACAAATAAAATCTTCTAAAAGAGTTTCAATGACAGATTTATTCGATGAATAACACTATCTGAAAGTGAAAAGACTGCATTTTTACTTATCCTGAGAATAAGACTTTTTTATCGAATAACTTTAGTTATTCGCAGTTATTGTACAGAAAAAACACCTTTAACGTATAGCACATCACCATATACTTTAGTGTCCTAATTAAAGCTTCATTTATTGCCCACAATTTCAATTTTTGTAAATTTTTTACAAATTGCAAATAAACATATAGCATATCCAACAGCGTTTTTCGTTGATACTTTTGATTTGTCGCTCAGGATGTTTGTTTTCTGATCGAAACAAAGTCGATATTGGAATTCAATACGAGGAATAGAATTCGAATTTCGCGCCCCTCAATTAAAAAACAGAAAACTGTTATCAAAAAGTTTTCCTGTATTGACAGTGTGTTTTTAGCGCCATCTCATTGTCACGCGTGTTTTCACTGGCCAAAATGTAGTCGGCAAAGATTATAGAGTAGAAAGATAGGAAACGCCCTCATATCGCTAGTACTAAAAACCGACTACATTTTGGCCAGTGAAAACACGCGTGACAATGAGATGGCGCTAAAAACACACTGTCAATACAGGAAAACTTTTTGATAATAGTTTTCTGTTTTTTGATTGAGGGGCGCGAAATTCGAATACTATTCCTTGCATTAAATTTCAATAACGACTTTGTTTCTATCAGAAAACAAACATCCTGAGCGGCAAAACAAAAGTATGGTTATGTTTTGTGATCAGGATGTTAGTTTTCATCTGAACATTGTTTGGAATCAATTGATATCAACGAAAAACGCTGTTGGATGTGCTATATGTTTATTTGCAATTCATAAAAAATTCACAAAAATTGAAATAGTGGGCAATAAATGAAGCTTTAACTAGGATACTGAAGTATATGGTGATCTACTATACGTCGAAGGTGTTATTTCTGTACAATAGGTTGTTCTGCATTAATGAACTTAGTTGAATTTGTGAAATATACATCTATCAGAAATTAATATGAACCAATATTCAACATACCATCATAGCATACATATTCCAGTTACTTACATATGTAGGTATTATTTGAAGAATTTTCAGAACCATTTTAAAAAAAAAACTTAGACATATGCAAGACCTGTATGTCAGTATAGTTTCTTGGGTTTTTTTTTATGATTTCCTTATGATATGGTCTCTTCATGACACAATATACAAATTGATTAATGAATGAACAAAACACTCACAGCAGGTTTCATAAAACTTTGACTTTCCAAACAACAATTTGATAGTCACTCGGTTCCCAAATGGAAATCAATAAAATCTCTGCATTTCTGAATATATTGAAAGAGTAGCAATTGAGAATCATGGAATGGACCTGTAAAGATCATAATTTCCCCTTAATAGGCCGTTCATGCAAGGGATGCTTTCTGCATACAGTAATTTACGTCGATGAACAGTTCTCAATTGACCTGGAGTAAAATGTTCATTGCACATGGTGTAGTTAGTAGTGTTTGCTGAAATAATTGTCTTCAAGCCCTAAGAATTTTATCCACTTCGGAGCACTGAAAATTAGAATCAATGAATGACCGATTCACATGTTACGACTTTTAATACTTACGCTTCCATTTTCCTTAGTTTTGAGTGAAAAATTTAATCACGTAAAATACATTTTATTATTTGATCCACCGTTCTTCACCATTCAATAATTTTCGCACAATATTTTGATGTTTTCACCAAGAAATAAGACAAAAAACTTCAAAAATCAGCAACTAGAACGAGCCAGATAAACAAAAAGCGGAATGAGAATCAAAACATTCAAAACCTCTTCGATCAAAATTGACGTCTGTAATCTAAAAAATGTCATATGTTTCTGCAAATGGCACTCAAATTAATATTTTAACCAGTCCTAGCGTCTTAAAAACACGCGTGACACACAGATGGCGCTCAAATCGCTTTAGTCGCCTCGTTTCCCATCTTTCTACTCTATAATCTTTGGTAGTCGGTTTTTAGTACTAGCGATATGAGGGCGTTTCCTATCTTTCTACTCTATAATCTTTCATCGCAGCTGTCCTTTGAAAACGCAAAAAAATCGTTACTTGTACAGGATGGGTAAATTTCGATGTTTTAGCACTACAGCTTTTAAACCAGAAGAGATAGACAAAATCTGATACCCCATTCTCGGCCTCTTTTTCTGAGAAACTAACAAGAGTAGTAGTCGTTTTTGTCCACCTTTTGTTTTCGAGTTATAAGCGAAAATTGTAAAAATGGCGATATCGAAATAAATTTATATCTCCGCTAATACTGATGATAGAGCTCTGAAATTAAAACATTAACAGGCACTTTTTTGAATAGAATCCAGTGGCGTGCTTGCCTTTTTAGCAGGATTTTCAATCACGAAGCTATGACCCAAAGTTATGTTTTTTTAAATGGGAACACCAGATTTCTGTGCAATTTTCTGAATCTTAATTCTTACTGATTTCAAATATATATGACATCATATATATCAAGATCAATATTGTCATGGTTGTTACGTGTAGCAAGTGCTCTAAGGCGATTAGTCGTTATGACGACTCTATACCTTGTACCAGTGATAGCTCTCACCTGTTTCATATACAGTGTGTTGATCTAACCGTTGAGGATCTGGAAACAATGAGAAAAACAGGAACTTCCAAAAAATGGCTATGCAACGCCTGTTCGTCAAAAAACATAACCTCTAAAACTGGTGAATTGGCTAATACACCGTCGATTGCAGTATCCTCCACCGATACACTCCTCAATAGCATGGAGCATATAATTATCAAATCCTTCCAATCATTATTTTTACCCGTAGTTGAGGAACTGAGGCTTGAAATATCTAACCTCAAAAACGAGGTCTCCAATCTCAGGGCTGAAAATGCACAACTACTGAGAAACATCAACGGCTCTGAACTTAAAGTACCGTCTAAAACTAAAGCTAAAACCTTTAGTGAAGCGCTGAAACCAAAAATAGACCTCAAAGATAACAAGCCCATGAGTACATCAAAGGGTAAGGAAGCTACAAGACTACAGAATGTTAATACTCCCTCTAAATCAATTGAATCCGAACACAAATCTGATACTGATTCCTGTAAGGACGACAACAAAGTACAAAATGGGGTAGATGAATTTATCCCCGTGAAGAACAAAAAAACGAGAAGAATAGATCGAGGTATTGTTGGAAATGGCAAACCGGAACTGATGTCAATAAAAGGTGCCCCTAAATACGGTTATCTGCATGTCTGCAAACTTGACCCAGCCTTGAGGCCTGAAGTCTTGGAAAAATACCTCAGCGAAAATGGTTTCAATGGTGTTATGTGTGAGAAATTAGAGTCCAATAGACCAAACGAATACTCATCCTTCAAGTTGACTGTGCCAGCTTCGATGTTCGAGGAAATGAAGAATCCTAACCTGTGGCCGGAAGGTAGCAAAATTAACCATTTTTTATTCCGCCTCAACAACAGGAAATCACTAGATCCAAAGAAAAGTGCATAGTTTTCCATCAGAATGTACAATCTCTCAATAATTGCAAATTTAGGTTAGAACAATTTGTAAGTCAACATAACCCTCATTTCTTATGCGTCACAGAGCACTGGCAAGGTGCGGAGGAACTCGAAGCATTGAATATCTGTGGTTTCAAACTTGCGTCTAAATATTGTAGACCGATTGGCTGCCATGGTGGATGCGCCATTTACTGCAGGAACGAAATATTTTATAAAGAGCGTTTAGATCTTATGAATAGCATTCCTTATGTCTTCGAGTGCTCTGCGATAGAAACATGCATTAATACTGTTAAATATGTGATTATCTCTATTTATCGACCTAATTCATATCCTAGAAGTGATATCAATGTATTCTTGGAAAGAATTTACCAACTTCTGCAAAATCTAACAAACTGTAACTGTTACTATATAATAGGTGGTGATTTCAATGTTAACATACTTTGTAATAACTCGGTAACCCAAAATTTCCTATCAATTCTGGAAGGCTTCGGGGCCAATTTGACAGTTCATGAACCAACGAGAATAACACCAACTTCTGCTACTTGTCTTGATAACTTTATAACAAACATGATCAATTGTGATGTTGTTGTTGTTCCCTCGCACCTGTCCGACCATACCGCCCAATTGCTCTCATTTCCTGCTGGCGAAGCTCACTCCAGGAATATAAAGAAACAAACTCGTAGGATTAATGAATCAACCATGCAAGATTTCCTAGAACTTCTGTCCCTTGAGGACTGGGATGATCTCTCCGTCTACCATAATCTGGATGTTGAGACGATGTGGAAAGTCTTTTTCGATAAATACAAATATATATTCGATGTGGCTTTTCCTCTGGTCGTCCGCAGGGAATCATCTCGGAGAAACTACAAAGATAACTCGCCAGAGGTCTTGAAACTCAAAAACCAATTGGACTGCTTGTACACAATGAGTCGTATCCGCCCTGAACTTATCAATTCCTACCGTGATACAAAGAAATTATACGACGACGCCATCAAACGAAATAAGGAAAAATTCATCAATGCTCAAATCTGCAACTCCAGCAACAAGCCAAGAGCAATCTGGAAGGTGATTAAAAATTTGACAGGTAAAGAAGATAGGAGTGAATCAAAGCTGCAGTCGGCCGATCCACAGAACCTTGTAAATGCTTTTAATAAGCATTTCATCTCTGTTTCCTCCTCAATGTACTCTCATGTTCCTACGAATATCGTGGACGTCTCTACAAAAACCATTCGACCAAATAGAAATTCATTCTTCCTCTTCGAGATAACTCCGGATGAAGTGATTCGTACTGCGAGATCCATGGAAAATAATTGGTCTTCTGGGTACGACGGTATACCGTTAACGGTGATCAAGAAGTCCATCACTTTAATCTCGAAGCCTTTAGCCCACATAATGTTTATAGCATTCAGAGATGGGGTTTTTCCAAACCCCCTCAAAATTGCGATTGTACGACCAATCTTCAAAAAAGGAAACAAAGACGATCTCGGAAACTACCGACCTATCAGTATACTCACTTCGTTCTCCAAACTGTTTGAAAAGATTCTGGTGAATAGGCTCCTCAGCTTTTTTCACAAATTTAACGTTTTCTCCAATTCTCAGCATGGATTTCTCAAGTCAAGGAACACTGAAACTGCGATATTTGAACTGACCAGATCGATTCTGCGGGCGCTGGAGAGCAATCTCATTCCTATGGGGCTCTTCCTTGACTTCTCCAAGGCTTTCGACTGCGTCGATCATGATCGGTTGTGTCAAAAACTATGGACCTACGGGATTAGGGATAACCAGCTTAATCTGGTGCGGAGCTATTTGAGAGGTCGAGTTCAGAGAGTTTCCGTTGAGATCGATGGTGTTGTCTACACTTCACTTGATGAAGTACTGAATGCAGGTGTCCCTCAAGGTGGCATTGCTGCACCCTTATTTTTTTTGGTTTACGTTAATGACTTGCCCGACCATATTCTGTTCGAGGAGACTATGGATTGCGCTGATGTGATGCTGGCCGCGGGGCTCAATGATGAGACGAATGTGGACGTGGTAATGTACGCAGATGATACTAATATCTTGAATAAGGCTCCCAAAGTGTCTGTGGTGGTTGAGCTAGCTCGGAAAAAATTCTCAACAGTCTCTGAATGGTGTCAAATTAACCAAATTACCCCAAATTTGAATAAAACGGAATGTGTGATGTTTGGAACCTCTCAAACAAAAACCGTCACGCCTGATACAATTGACCTGCAGGGACACTGTTTAAAACTTAGTCAGAGTACTAATTTTTTGGGAGTTATGATGGATCAACATCTAAACTGGTTTGACCATGTTGACAGACTGCAGAAAAAACTGAATTCGGTTCTCTACACCATTCGGGTACTGTCACAGCTGGCCAATTACGAGTTGCTAAGAACTGTATACTTTGCGAGTTTTCAATCTGCGATGGGATATGGAATATTGGCGTGGGGGAACAGTTCGGCTATTGGAAGATTATTTGTTGTTCAAAAAAGAACATTAAGGGCCATGCTTCACTTATCCTCCAAAACAACCTGTCGAGGATTATTTAGAAAGGAAGGTATTCTCACAATATCTGCATTATATATCCACAGATGCCTAGTATTCGTACATAAGAACCAGATCTACTTTGAGAAATACCGTAATGTGAACATGACTAGGCGCGTTCATTCATTTCACCTTCCGAAATGCTCTCTCACACTGTCTCAAAGGAATGTAGAATATATGTGCCTCTCACTCTTCAATAAGCTTCCAAAAGAACTCCAGATTCTAACAGATACTAGTAAATTCAAGAGAGAAACTCGGAAACTCCTAACTGACTTGGAACCTTACAACATAGCAGAGTATTTCGGATGCAATTCTTATCTGGGTGTATGAGATCCTATTGCAGTATATTTTTTTGTCATTTCTTTTTTCTCATGTTTGACCTATTTTCTTTTCGTAATGTAATTCGATTATGAAAATAAATATTAGTATTATTATTATTATTATTATAATTTGTATCAATATAAACAATAGAGAAAATGGTCAAAAACCTTTTTTTCTCAATATTTCTATGGTTTCAACTTTTGACGAGCACAGAAAAATAGAGCTTCCTATCACAAGAGCAGTCTTCTTCCGGCAATGTCATTCTTTCTATACTTTTTACCAATTTTCACAAAATTTGAATCTTGGAGAAATTGAGTAAGAAGCATAGAAATGAAAGGACTTATAGAAGGAGACTGTGGTAATGATAAGATGCTACATTTTTCTATTCTCATCAAAAGTTGAAACCATAGAAATATTGAGGAAAAAGGTTTTTGACCATTTTTTATTATTTATATTAATACAAATTATATGATGAGATATATTTTTGAAATCAGTAAGAATTAAGCTTTCAGAAAATTGCACAGAAATCTGGTGTTCCAATTCAAAAAAACATAACTTTGGGTCATAGCTTCGTAATTGAAAATCCTGCTAAAAAGGCGAGCACGCTACTGGATTCTACTTAAAAAAGTGCCTGTACAATGTTTCAATTCCAGAGCTCGTATCATCAGTATTAGCGGAGATATAAATTTATTTCGAAATCGCCATTTTTCCAATTTTCGCTTATAACTCGAAAACAAAAGAAGGTGGCCAAAAATGACTACTACTCTTATTAGTTTTTCAGAAAAAGAGAACGAGAATGGGGTATCAGATTTTGTCTATCTCCACTGGTTTAAAAGCTGTAGTGCTAAAACATCGAAATTTGCCCACCCTGTACATACTCGACCGTGTCAGATTTTCATACAGATGGTTAATCTCGGGGTTGCAGACGTGTTGGGCCATTAATCCGACACTAATCAGGGGGGTTTTCTTAATCTGACAGTTTGAAGTTGAAAAATGGTGAAGAAAAAAAGTGTTTATTTTGACATCAGGAATCTGCTGTTAAATTATTTTTACGAGTCAAAGACTCACCCTGTATATAAACTATTCAAATAATTCAGTGTTGAAAATAACAGCTTACGGAATATTTAAACTGTTATGTTCTAGAGATGAGAAAGGATTGGAAGGAAATTATTCAAGATGTATTGAATTCTAAAATATTTTGTTTTATTTGATAAAACTTTGGAATTACGAGTCAATTAGGCACTTTTACATATTGTATTATCTATAGAAATCTGTTGAAAATATTTCTAAACTGAAATCTATTGGGAATGTATGAATTTCATGACATTACCTCTGATATAAATGCAATTTTGTTTATTGAATGTGAATAAACTTATTATGAAATGTAAGTTGTCATGAAGACAATTAGTTATTGCTTCTCCTTCATGGAAACTCATTCGATCTTAATGGGGTACATACTGTAATATTTCAATTGAATCAATAACCCATTGTTTCGTTATCAGCATCCTGGAATGCGTTTTAATCAATTAAATTTGATGAAGAAACGCTCTTTCTATGATAATTTTAAAGGTATATCGAAGAAATTGAGTATTCAATATTTCATTCTTATTTTTTTTTTCCAGTTTCTAATTCAGATGTATTTCAAGATTGATGTAGCACATGCTATACCGTATGGGTTATGGCGTTTTCACATTGATACACTTTATACAACAGAAGGATGAGTTGAATTTTTTCTTTGATCAACCTTTTTCAACGTTTTTTTTTATTTTGAATAGCTCATATTTTCATTCGATGAATCAAATATGATTATCTGATACTTGATGCGAACTTCGGATAGTTACAACAAACTGTATACGTCTTTTTCGAACATTCTAAATGAATTTATGATGAAAACTATTGTTCTGGAGAAACCATATTTGTTTTTTTATCTTGTAATATCGTATGATCCTCCCCGAATTAATATTGTCTCCTCAATTCCAAGACGACTATTTCACCACGGTCAATGCCATATCTCTCATAACAGTGCTGAAGTCGGTTAATTTATTTTCCCTTATTCATAATAGGATGGCGAAAAGTATAATAAGCTAAATGCAAGGAGGGATGGACTGATTTCATACCCATGGTTGTAGATTGTTTTATAATCTTTGATTTAATTATTTCATATTAAATATTTCTTTTGTTTCTATTCAGAAAAATCAGTTCAAAATAGCCGCCGAAGGAAATTGATGATGAATGTATCAGATGTACTCAGAAAAAAAATTTGTTTCGTTCTGACAGCCCTAGAACCCCACCTCCAACGAAAAAAATGAAACGATATTCTTTTTACGATGGAGCGCATATTCCATGGTGAAATGTTGGAGCGTGAAGTGTAAGAGTGGTTTGGCATCGGAAAGAAGAGGAGAAGAGATCAAATTTCCGAGAGCATTTTTGAGAAAAAATTGGAAAAAACCTTACCTCAAGAATCGACTCGGAATCAATTTTTGTGTCAAGAGCACTTTTGTGATGAAAATATCAAAAAGATGATGGATTCATTATAAACGAAATCGAAATTGTCATCCATCGTGAGAAGTGGACTCTTCTAAATAAGAATATCTAACCAATAAAACTACTTGGTTCAGAAGTAGATATTCTTGAAGAATTTTGTTGGTATAACATAATATATCGCGTATAACTGTTCTCAGCTGAGTATTGGAAACAAAATCTACTCTACTCTACTAATCTACTCTACCTAAGTTTTAAATCTGAGATTGCTACTTTTTGTTGTCTTGATGTGTACTACTCCTACTGCGAATTTATATAATTTTGAAGTTTACAGTAAACCAACTAACATACCTGTTTTCAATAAACAATGATACCAACGTGGGTAAAAAATTTTTGATCGGATATTTCTTTTGAATTTCATTGATTTCGTCATTTATTATGAGTGAAAAAAGCTGATAACATAGTCCCCTTTATAATATGACTTGTATTTTATTGCATATAATTCAGAGAACTCATATCACAGGCCAACAAAATGAAAAAAAAAATTTGGTGCCGGAAATCTAACATCTGATTTTAGATGTTTCTAATGTACTGATTCCAAAAATGCCACCAGATTTTTTCTATCAGCTCTAGTTTCTGAGATACACGTTACAGGTTAAATGGTATATTGACAGTTCAAAACGTAGTTTAAAATGTGTTCTTTTACATGACGGTAACAAATATGGCTCAATTCGTATTGGTCATTCTACTACCATGAAGGAAGAATATAGCATTAGTTTTGAGAAAAATTAAATACGAAGAACATCAGTGGTTAATTTGTGTTGATTTAAAAATGATTAACTTCCTCCTTGGACAGCAGAGTGGTTATACAAAATATCCTTGTTTTTTGTGCCTTTGGGACAGCAGAGCTAAAAATGAGCACTGGGTTAACAAAAATTAGCCTTCAAGAGATGTCATGATTCAAGGAATACAAAACGTGATCAACGAACCTTTGGTTTCAAGAGAAAAAATCTTACTTCCGCCCTTGCATATCAAGCTAGGCCTAATGAAGCAATTTGTGAAGGCTTTAAATCGAGATGGAAATTGTTTTGGGTATTTGTCACGTGAATTTCCTGGCATTAGCACCAAAAAACTAAAAGCTGGTATATTTGATGGTTCTCAAATAAGGCAACTTGTTAAAGATCCACAATTCACCACATCAATGAACGAGACTGAATCTAACGCTTGGAGTTCATTTGTTCAAGTAGTACGAAATTTTCTTGGCAATCATAAAGCAGAGAATTACGTAGAATTAGTGGAAACTATGCCTTCAAATTTTAATATTCTCGGCTGTAACATGAGCATAAAGGTTCACTACCTCCACAGCCACCTAGATCGTTTTCCAGAAAACTTAGGTGATTGTAGTGAAGAACAGGGGGAAAGATTCCATCAGGATATTAAAACTATGGAAGATCGTTATCAAGGACGATGGGATAGCCACATGATGGCGGACTACTGCTGGAGCCTTCAGCGAGACTGCCCTAGTAAACTCCATTCTAGAAAATCGTATAAAAGAAAATTTTTATGTGATTAGTGACTAATGTAATTATGTAAATTAAGTTTTTGCAATAAATACTTAAATCCATGTGTCTTTGTTTTTTTCAACTGTCAATAGTAATATTATATATTATAACAGTTATAACGTAAATTAAATAAACAATTTTTTTTAAAAATCTCAAAAACTAGATCTGATAGAAAAAATCTGAGAACTTTTTTACATTCTGCATTCTGCAAAATTACTCAGAAACAGTTAACAAATCGCAGGCACCAAAACGTGTGTTGGCCTGTGTATTTAATATAGATTTGAAGAAAGGTATTTGAAAAATCATCAGAGAAAATCACGATGACACATAACCTAAAATAAAACGAAGGCTGTTCATTTAAAATTGACGCTAAAATCCCCATCCCTTATCGATAAACGTAGCGATCGCAGCGACACCTATCCTACGTTCCCCGTTTTCGGGGACACATTTTTAGTACGGCGATCGTTCTCCTTCTCTCTACTCTCCATATTTGTCAAAACCCCTTAATTTTCTGTGAACATCGATTGCTATCAGGAGAGAAATTATCGCAAAAGTAATTATTAAAATTAAAAAAAAAAAATAGTAGTATCTGTAAGACAATTGAATGAGCCCAATGCAAATTATATCCTACAACAACAGTAGAATCCTAAAATCCCAGGATTTGTTTCATTTGTAGATGGCTACCAGTCAGGCGCATAGTAAAATATAAAGGACAGAAATTAATACAGAGCATAGAACCAAAGAGGATAGAAATCTAGATCTCTAATCTACTCTGTAATCTGTGATCTCTAATCTATGATTCAGGAAGGCATCAAAATTTTCACTTTTTCCTTGGTTGGCTTTCCCCATTGGAAAATCTGAAGCTTACAAATAATCGACGACATAACCTTAACGTCAAACTGAAAACAAATGCTCAAAACAACCGCAAATCAGGCCTTGTCTTTTGTCAACTTTGCTCAGCAGCTGATCGACCTGCTTTCTGTGCGGAATTGGTGCACTTTTGATGAGGCTCTCAGTATGAAAAAAATTAAGTTAGGATTTTGTTCATCCCTGCAGCATTGATATCCGACATACGGTAATGAAAATGGTGGAATAGTCGCTCCTGGTTAGGAGGAACATCATTACCGTATATCAATTGGATTAATTGGATTCATTGATTTTCCGCTTGTGATTGTCTCTAATTGAATCCAACGGATCCACCAAAAATGTAGATCGCTGGGCTGAATAATAACCCTTACTTGTAAAAAATTTCAGCTCACCTTTGTTCCCAGAACTCCTGCCTCTCCAATTTTGAACATCAGACCTTGTCCCAGAATCTAAAAATATTCAAGTTGTTCAACTAACCTGTAGTTTTTTCAAAATGTAAAAAATTTCAGCTCACCTTTGTTTCCAGAATTCCTGCCTCTCCAATTTCGAACATCAGACCTTGTCCCAGAATCTAAAAATATTCAAGTTGTTTAACTAACCTATAGTTGTCACTTCTTTCGAAATGTAAAAAATTTCAGCTCACCTTTGTTTTCAGAATTCCGGCTTTTAAAATTCCGAACATCAAACCTTGTCCCTGAATCTAAAAATATTCAAGTTGTTTAACCAACCCGTAGTTCTTACTTCTTTCGAAATGTAAAAAATTTCAGCTCACCTTTGTTTCCAGAATTCCGGCCCCTCCAATTCCGAACATCATACCTTGTCCCAGAATCTAAAAATATTCAAGTTGTTTAACTAACCTGTAGTTCTTACTTTTTTCAAAATGTAAAAAGTTTCAGTTCACCTTTGTTTCCAGAATTTCTGCTTCTCAAATACCGAACATCGAAACTTGTCCCAGGATCTAAAAATATTCAAGTTGTTCAACTATCCTGTAGTTCTTACTTCTCTCGAAATGTAAAAAATTTCAGCTCACCTTTGTTTCCAGAATTTCTGCTTCTCAAATACCGAACATCGAAACTTGTCCCAGGATCTAAAAATATTCAAGTTGTTCAACTAACCTGTAGTTCTTACTTCTCTCGAAATGTAAAAAATTTCAGCTCACCTTTGTTTCCAGAATTTCTGATCCTCAAATCCCTAACATCAGAACTTGTCCCAGGATCTAAAAATATTCAGGTTGTTCAACTAACCTGTAGTTTTTACTTCTTTTGAAATGAAGAAAATTGCAGCTCACCTTCGTTTTCCGCTTTCCTTATTCTGCTACCCTGCATTTTTAACAGTCTTGATGAATATCGATTCTGATATTATCCAAACCTGCAGATAAAAGTGCAATACTCATGATAAATTCAGTTCCACTTTGTATATTCTCTCATTCAGTGAATCGACTGGCGATAAATTATATTAAGAAAAATTGATTTTTACATGGTGCAATCTTACTCAACTTCAAACTAAAATTCAAAGGGTGCATTTATGAGATGAATATATATTGTATTTAATGTGAATAAACACGGATAATTTGTAATCCTCAAATATAGAAATATCTTACATTTGAATTAAGCGTCAGCACTGAATAACACTAATTTATTTTTTCTTTTGATCCTCCTTAGATCGGTGATTCACATTGGACCACTGAAGAAGTAAATTCTTTCAAATTTGTTGGCATTTATGGTTTGCTAGGGATGTTAATGCACGTAGGAAACATCGATGTATCGATGTTTTTTTATCGAATCTTTAACCAAAGAGGAATCTTTGATATTACGTCACAAATAACAGAGTAGAGTAGAAGTGAACTGTGGAGAGTAGAGAGGAGGAGAATGATCGCTGCTTGCTTGCAGCCTATTCTTGAGGTAAAAAAAAACACTTTTTTTTATACCATTTATTCCGAATCGGCCTTGATAAAAAGATATAGCCATTTTTAGTTTTCATAATGAGCTGTGCCACCCCTAGAAGAACAAAATTATCTTCAGAATAACTAGCTAAATCTCTGACATTACACATCTGTGGATCTTTCAAACAGAGTTGCATTCAGCCAAAAAACCCATTTTTCAAATTTCACAGATATTTTTTATTTTTGAACGTCAAATTATGTACTCGGAAAGGGCGCATTACAATAAAAAAATATTTAATGGCCTAGTTCACAAAAAGCAGTTGATATTAAGTAAAAATTACTATTCTAATTTCTAAACAGAGCTGGTGTCTTTTCTATAAGATTACGAGGATGTATTGAAAAATTATCAGCCTACTACAGAACCAAACAAAATTTCAATGTCAAAATATTTAATTACTCAACATATAATCCCCTTAATTGGATACATTTTATTACAGCGAACCTGCAACGTCTCCAAACCTTTCAAAAAATGTTTCTTCTTGCTCTGCAAACTAGACATCCACAGCTTTTATTACCTCCTCGTTGGAAGAAAATTTACGACCTTTTAAACTTTTTTTCAGTTGAGAAAAGAGATGATAGTCGGATGGTGCCAAATCTGGTGTATAAGGGGGGTGTTCTAGTAATTTAAACCAGAGTGTCGCCATTCCATCGATTGTTGCTTTGTTTCTGGATCGTAGACATATACCCAATAAGTCTCATCCATAATAACAATTCGGCTTGAGAAGTCTACATCGTTTTAAAATCGAGCACAGATCGAACGCGATGTTTCTACCCTTGCACGCTTTTGGTCAACATTCAAACATTTGGGGATCCATTTTGCAGCAATTTTTCTAATGTCCAAATTGACGTGAACTGTATGATAAACGCGTTCGTATGAAATATTCCGTGCTTCAGATATCCGTTTTAGCCCAATTCGACGGTCTGATAAAATCGATATTTTCGGGGACTGACATAGAAACTGACCTTCCCGATCGGTCATCATCTTCAATGGAAAATTTACCTCTTTTGAAGCTTGCAGTCCAATTTTTCTCGGAAAGGTTATTAATTATATCTTCGTAAATCTGCTTACCTCTTAACCCTTTTAAATACAGGTACTTGATGATGGCTCGATACTTCAATTTTTCGATTTTCACAATTTCGGTGGACATCTTCTTTCTTTTAATTTATTGCGTAACTCTGGTTTACTTTTTTGACCTCAAACTTCATACTTACACTACTAATGAGTTATTGTCCGTTAAAGCAAAGTGGAAGACGTGGGTGATATCTTGTGTTCGAAAAAGATTAATCAAAAAAAATGAAAAATTATATTCCGAAATTCATTTCAATCGATGAAACCGTTTGTGAGATAGAACTAAAAATAACATTTTTTATGGTATTTCAACAGCCTGTATCTTGTAAACAGAACCGATTCGGAAAAAATGGTAAAGGAAAAAAGTGTTTCTTTTGATTGCAAGAATCTACTGTTGAAATATTTGTATGAGTCAGACTCACCCTGTATATGCTTTTATGATAAAAGTTGAGTGGTGTTGGATTTTTTCCATAGATATTGGAATCATATAGGATGGCCTTTTTAAAAGTTTCTTCTTATATTGCAGTTTTTTTGGTAGTTATTTACTTTCAATTCAAAAAGCAAAATCATAGATATTTCATTTACTTTCCGAGTTCCTGAATACTGTTTCAAATGTATCAGCTATATCTTGGAGATATTTCAAAAATTCCCCAACTTTTTATGATATTGTTCGACATTATCTATTGAGCTAAAATATTCTTCAAGCCTGAGCCTTTTCAGTTATACAGGGAATGAAAATAAATTTTCCATTTTGTCATTTCTGATATAGAGTATTTAATTCTGAAAATTTTTCTGTTCAAATCGTTGCATTCGTCCAAATGGTTTTCAAAATATCGAGAAAAAACTGAAAAAAAAAAGGATTCATGAGTACGAAGTATTATATTTGTTATTCCTGTTCTAAATATCTTAAGCACAAACCGTTTTCACATTTTTGATGTCAAAGAACGTGGAAATGTTGTATATTTTCTGAATTTCGAAACACTCGTTACAGGGTGTTACAATATTTACCATAACTTTCTTTCTCGAATTACAATCCTAATTTTTTGTGATTGCGTTGGATTCTACCAAGAAAAATAATGATACTGTTCTAACATGAATAATTCCTGAGTTAATTAGGATTTTCTGATTTTCGTGCGTCATAAACCACTGTGGACAAAGAATATACGGACCAAATATTGGGAAAATATGTAGGGTGGTCCATAAGTAATGAATAAAAAAATAAAGGAGAAAATTAATAAATCACCCTGATACTTTTTAAAATAGGACGATAGTTCTATAAAAAATGAGTTATTTAGAAGCAACTAGGTGACCTCTTTCTACCCTAGTTGTAGTTGTAAACACATTTCTTAATGAATCAACCTGTATAAACAAGGATATCATATTCCATTCAAGAATCATTGAAATCTCAGATGGCTATGGAAAATCGTTGATAATAGCCCATAAGTTGATATTTGGTGTTGAGGAACTCAGGTTGGTATTAACCTATAAAAAATTATGCTAATAAAAAAGTTTAAAAAATAAAAATATGTACTTAAAACATTAATAAATAAATTTTCTGAATCATAACAATTTAATTATAACCAAAAACCACAATAACAGATACTTATGACATAAAACAAAATCAGTACATATTCTTTGCCTAAATCATGATTTGGATCCAATAACATGAAGCAAACTAAGCAAGTGGATCTGTTTGACTTGAATGAACATTTCTTAAGTGCCTCTGAAAACTTACTGGTTCATTTGTAGCGAAATCACAGAATTGACACTTGAGTTTCCTAATTTTCAAATGAACACAGTCGATGTGCCTCTGAAGGTTGCTTTTATCGCTCGACACGTACTCACATAAATGACACTTAATATCCCTGATTTTCAAATGAACAGATTTGATATGTTTTTGGATATGACGCTTACTACTAGCAGCATATTCGCAAAAATCACACTTATGTTCTTTAATTTTCAAATGAACGGTTTTTATATGGTGTTGGATAATACTGTTATTACTAGCAGCGTATTCACATAAATTACACTTAAATTCCCTTATTTTTAAATGAACAGTTTTCACATGCTGTTGTATAATACACTTATTACTAGCAGCGTACTCACATATATGACACTTGTGTTTTTTGATATTCAAATGGACAATTTCGATATGGCTCTGAAGAAGACTTTTAACGTTTGTATCATAATGACATAGATGACACCGGTGTTCTTTAATTTTCGAATGAACAGATTTCACGTGTGCCTTAAGGGTACTTTTTTCACACGTGGCATAATCACACAAGTCACACTTGTGTCTCCTGATATTGAAATGAACGGAGTCGACATGACTCTGAAGTTTAAATTTTCTACTGGTAACATACTCACATAGGTGACACTTGTGATCTTTAAGCTTCAAATGAATAGATGTCACATGTTGTTTGAGGGTAGTTTTTTCACTAGCGGAATATTCGCATAAATGACACTTGTGTTCCTTAATTTTCAAATGAACCGAATCGATGTGGCTCTGAAGTTTAATTTTTCTACTAGTAACAAACTCGCAAAGATGACACTTCTGATCCTTGATTTTCAAATGAACCGATTTTATGTGTATGTTGAGGGATCCTTTCTGAGTAGCAACATAATCACATATGTGACACTTAAGCCGGTCACTTTTCTCAATATTCGAATGAGAAGATTTGATACGCCCTTGAAGACTACTTTCTCCACTTGCGACATCTTCACATAAGTGAACAGATTCTTCATGCGTTTCAAGATCTTTTTTATCTTTCGCAGCATATGCACACAGGTCGCACTTATATTTCTTGATGTTTAAATGAACAGACTCGATATGATTTTGAAGGTGCGTTTTGGAACTTGCGTTATATTCACATAGATGACACTTGCATTCCTCGATATCCAGATGAACAGATTTTACATGTAAATCAAGGTTGGTTTTCACAAAAGCCGAATATTCACATAATTCACACTTATGTTTCTTGATATTCAAATGAAAACTGTCCACATGATGTTGAAACATTTCTTCTTGATTTGTAACATAATCGCAATAGGCACACTTGTAATTTTTGATACTGAAATGGGGAGGTTTTGAATGCCCTTCCACATGATCCTTCAAACTGGAAGCATAATCTTCTGGTATGTGATCTTCAATATCATCACCTGTAGGATTATCAACCATGTGAAATTTTTCAGATTTCCACTGTTCAAAGTTTAGAGTTTCGGATTTATTAATCAATGCCTTGAATAATTGAGGGAATTCTTCGGCAGAAGCAGTGGATGACGATTTATTTGAATTACGTTTTGAGATTATGAGAATTGGGTTACTTTCTTCATTCCCGATCATAAATTCTTCCTCATCTATTACTTGCTCGGGAACGTCTGTAATACCCGATTCCTCTTCTAACTTAACGCTGAAAGAAATCATACCGTTGGAACCAATTGAACTCTGAGAAATGAAGTAATGGAAACAAGAATTAAACTCACACATTATATGTGATAGGTACATCTTCTTTTATGTTAACATTACGTTCACCCATATCTAATTTCTCATTTATCAACAAAGAAGGATGTATAGTAAGAGAAATGTTCAATTCACAACTCTTCGAAAATCTACTTTCTGGAAACCTTCAGTTCAGTATTAACAAGGACACTCATTGGTCGAAAATATATAAATTTAATGTCTGCTCATTGATATTATGTGTTTTCACTAGCTTATTTGCACAATTAACAGCACAGAATATCAAATAATAGATTAACAGCTTGCTTGCTTGTGTGCCCCACATAAGTGACGGTCCTGGTTCTGTCAGTCAGTGAGCTGACAGCTGATCCAAAAGTTTTGACATTTTCTTCTTTCTCAGAGACAAGAGACTCTTTCCCTTTCTCTATAGCTGTATTCGGGTTCGGCTTTTGGACGGTCCGAGGATGGTTCTAGAACTGCGCAGAGGATTTTATACTAGAGCGCAACAGTTTTGCGCAGTCCTAGAACAATTCTCGGACCGTCCAAAAGCCGAACCCGAATACGACTTATGTTCTTTCTTTTACAAAATTGAACCACAGAATACATTATGATTGAACTCTATGGGAACCATAGAGTTGTCTCTTTTGTTAGGTTACTAATTCTTTGGGTCTATGGTTGAAGTAAGAAGAAAATCAATAAATAAATAAGTCAAGCAGGGATGATAGAGTCAAGTTTTTTTATATGGAGGTATTCTAGAGGAATAAAATCAAAAATTCGTATATATGCCACTTCTAGAAAGTAGATTTTCCGAGAGTTGTGATAATATTGGAATATTTCTTCCAATAAACACCCTCCTGTGTTATCGAATGACAAGGTAAAAATGGATATTGGCGTAGAATGTATTAATATCAAAGAAGAAATTCATACTTCCTACAATGAGTGAGTATATTCATTATGCATCAATTGCTTTTCTTCTCTATATCTGCATCGACTTGAAAAATCGATTTTTATTTTCAGTGTAAAATCAGAAGAAGAATTCGGAAATATTGACACTTCTGAGCATTTTATAGATGAAAAAAAGGTTCATGAAAGAGACAAATATGTAATTAAGAATGAAGAATCTGGCTCTTCAACCGAAGAAATGCCTCTAGTATTAGAACCCCCGATTATTAACTCTGAATCTGTTCAAGATGATTATACTTCTGGTTCGAAGGATCATGAGAAGTGGCAATCAAAATCTCTCACAGGAAAGTACATGTGCGACTTATGTGACTATGCTACTAATAGAAGAGACAGCTTACAAATTCATGTTGACTCGCTCCATTTAAATATAAAAAGACACAAGTGTGACATGTGTGAATATGCTGTGAACTTCAAAAATTCCCTTGAAGTACACGTAAAATCAGTTCATTTGAAAATTAAGGATCACAAGTGTGACCTATGTGATTTTGCAACAAGCAGAAAAGGTAGCCTTAAGAAGCACATCGAATGCGTACATTTGAACATCAAGAAACACAAGTGCCTCTTGTGTGAATATGCGGTTAAAGAAAAGAAGGACCTTAAAATACATGTAAAATCTGTTCATTTGAAAATTGGGGAGTACAAGTGTCATCTATGTGATTTTGCAACAAATAGAAAACGTAACCTTCCAAGGCATATCGATACTATTCATTTTAATATAAAAAATAAAAAGTGTCGTTTTTGTGACTACGCTGCAAGTGGGCAACATAAACTTGATAAACATGTGAAATCGGTACATTTGAAAATAAAGGATCATAAGTGTCACTGGTGCGAATATGCCGCGAGTGAGAAATACATACTCGATATGCATGAGAAATCGGTTCATTTGAAAACCGATGAACACAAGTGTCAAATGTGCGAGTATGTTACAAGTAGAAAAGACAACCTTCAGAAGCATGTCAAAGCTGTTCATCTCAAGATTAAGGATCACAAGTGTCATCTATGTGGATATGCTGCTAGTAACAAAAGCCGCCTTCAAAGCCATATTGACTTCTTCCATTTGAATATCAAGAAACACAAGTGCGAATTATGTGACTATGCTGCAAGTGACAAAAAAGACCTAGATACACATATCAACTCGGTTCATTTAAATATCGAGAAACATACGGGTGAACCTGAAAAAGAACCACTTCCGCCAGCTTAGTACACCACGTTGTCGGATTTAAATCATGATTTACGCATATTTATTGTCCTAAGTATCTCTTTCTATTTTAATGATTTTTAGTTTTGATTTCATCATTTTCACCTTTGATTTTAATATTTTGAAAAAATATCAATGGTCAATCGTTCTTGGGCGTTATAAACTGTTTTTGCATGTTCATTTCCGGATAAAAAACAATTTATATGCAGGGTGTATATAAAGGTGAGGCTTTTCCTGACAGGAGGTGGAACTGGTAAAAATAATCACCAAAAATCACCTATACAAAACTTCCAAAATGGCCAAAAATTTAAAAACATTAGAAATGATTACTGAAATAGATCCTAATACAACCCTAGATCATTTTTTATCTGAATTGTCGCGAGCATTGGGAAAAACTTATTTCGTATTGACTGACTCACCTGTATGGTTTCTTTTGGGGAATTGGCCTGTTAGATTTTTACGTGGAAATGAAAATGGAAATTTAGGATTGCCGAATTTTCCTCATTCAAGTGACCTGATGCAACTAATCAGATAGACTCGGATGTACTGAACTATTCATTGTCCAGTCATTTGTTCATGTTTTGTTTCGTTTTTCTGATGCTAGTCATATCCCACAGTCCCCTACTTGAAATTTGTCCAAATTCTAGGGATTGTAGGACAGCCATCTTGAATATTTATATAGACAATTTTTAATGAAATTACTTATTTTAATAACTTCTACAGTCCCTCGAAAAAAAGCCTCACCTTTGAAAACACCCTGTATATTTTGATACTGATTCTTGAGGTCAAAAAATAGTTGGTTCAGCACAGGTTAAAACCAGAGATATATCTCTGGTTAAAACATAACCATTCAAATTTTTATAATGAGCTATACCAACCCTGGTAACCTCACACTCATGCCCCCAGTTGCAAAAAAGTCTCTAGAATCTCAATGTTTCATCAAAATTTTAATTCTCCATTGAAAAATAACAGTTTAAAATTTTAATGGAGCATTAAATCTTAATGGCGTCATTCTAACTGGGATATCGACTTGTTGAAGTTAAAATACATACATGCTGACACTGAGTACCATTTCAACTTTGGAAATAAGCTACTGTATTAAGTTTACCTAATTTTCATAATTGAAATGGTTAAAATGGGTTATTTCGGAATCTGGTAATTTTTGTACGAAATGAAATAAACACAATAATCGATTATTTCATATTGGCGATGGATATCCAAAATCCAAGGTAATATGGGGGTTTTAAGCTGAATTCAAATCCAAAAATCTAGGCGCCCTCTGCCGGCTGAATTACGAAACTACTTTGTCAGTACGGCAAAGTCGAAACAAGTTTTGTAGGTTATCTATGAAGTTTTGTTTCTTATGTTTACTCTTATCTGTAATGTAACTTAATTCTGTGAATCTTTCAAATAGAGTCGCATTTAGCCAAAGTATCCAATTTGACGAATTTTTTAATTTTTTGAAATGATCAAATTAAAAGTTAGCTTACTTGAGGACGAATGTTTTTTGAAGTACCCTCCATATTTTGAACGCACGTTAGATCATAGACAAACTATGTGTCAGATGGCTTATTTTAGTGTTCTGCGATCAGAGATATAGACCATATTAGTGAGGTTAGAATCACTCAATTGGCGGGAGATCCATATTCAAATTTTTTTACACTGGAATCGACTTTAAGATGGAATATCGCTAGCTAGAAGTAAATGTTAATATGAAGACATGCAAAATTGGGTGCCGCCATTATTAGAGGTTGTTTCCAAGTACATTTCACATCACAAAATACTTTTATATGTCCTAAAATCAAAATTGAAAACATTATTATACGGAATATATCCGTATGTCGTAGATCATTTCTGCTATACGTCAATGATGAACCGTAACAAGGAAAATGACATGCTACGCTTGCGCGTTAGAATGATATCAGCTTCAGAGGTTAGAAACGAAATGAAGCTACGACAAACTTCCATGGATCTTGCTGACCAATTTTATATTGACCCATTATTAAAAAAATATACCATTTTATTACGAAATTTTGTTTTCAACCTGTTAAGAAAGGATCATAGAACACATTCCAACAGAAATAAATCTTAAGAAATTCGCTAAAATATCCGAAAACAGGCGAGAAGTACGCGGCATTTTTAGTCCCATAAGAAATGCATAGGGAATTCAGGGACCAGATCCACGGATGTATCGCGATTCAAAATTCCCGCCTAACCTCACTAATATGGTCTATAGATATATCTCTGTCTGCGATGCTCTGGACACAGAACATAGACATAGAGACATGGACCGAGCAATGCCAGCATGAAATTGGCTATTTATTAGAAAGAGAGAAAAGCTCGTCGGGACATTACCTTTCTCTTTTTTGTTCACATAGAGGTGAGTGTAGACCAATCAAAATTCTAGAAAAAGACAACTGCATTCCCGACGTGTTTTTCTCTCTGTCACTTTTTTTGACCGTATTTCATGCATAGATATAAAGGGAAGGCACAGTCCATGTCCCTATGTCTATGACACAGAACACACATACTTTATGGCTTTGAATAGAAGAGGAAGATAGCAAGGCCACCTGCTGTCAGATAGAATAGAATAATTTATTAATCCTGATAGACATTTTACAATGTATAGGACATGTCAGTTATACCAAAATATTACACAACAATGGGTAAAGAAGAAGGGAAAAAAACTTATTCCAAAAAATATCATTCTTCAACACTGTAAAAACATTTCTTTTGCAGTACAGTTTTCACTACATTACGAAATTTCGATTTATTCAGAGATTTTATGTCATTCGGCAATTTATTGTACAATTTTATACATTGGTATATGGGCGATAGACGTCAAAATAAAATTGTGGAGGACAAGTGTAAATACAACACATAATCTGGAATATTATTGTACTTTTAGTTAATCTACGTACATTGAAATAGCATTATTTTGTTTAAAGTTTGCTGGTGGTGTTGGTTTAGTTATTTTTCCGCTAACAGTGTTAATTAAATTTACTTTAGTAATGGTAATTAAAGTATTCAATGACTTGGGCAAGTTACACAATATTTTAGCAGTAAATGAATAATTATGCCATTCTTTTGCTAAGTTGTTGGATGTGGAGGCAGAGGAAATAGAGACTGTCAGTTTTTTTCGTATTTCTGGAGGAGTTTCTGTATTTTAGCATAAGAAGCTTCACATAGAGACAACTCTGGCTTTATATGAATGATTTGACTGCTGCGAGTGCTGCGTCGTCTGAGGTAGCATCACAGAACACGAATATACAAGAGGTTGTCTCTGATACAGCGTATGGTCCGTATATACACATTTGGTAACCGAAAGTTACCAGAGCGGTTACTCTGGTAGTCGTTTTTTAGTACTAGATTAGTAGGGTCGTTTCCCATCTTCCTACTCTATAATCTTTGCGGACCACAGCCAAGAAATGCTATGTCCCTACTAATCCACAGAAACACGGATGACACTTGTTTGGCCCAGAGATATCTCTGGTTTGGCCGCCATTTGCGTGGGCACGAAGAGTGGGGAAGAAGAAAATTTAGGCAGGATTTATGAATTCGGAATATGTATAAAGTATTAAGTTCGAAAAATACACTCCGTCGCCTTTCTCTTCTACTATTGTTCTTTTTATCGAGTTTAGTGGGAAATTCGATTAAAAGAACGATAGGAGTAGAGAGAGGCGATGGAGTGTATTTTTCGAACTTAGGTAAGATAGCCGCTATAGAGCTCAGGTTCGAAAAATGTTAGGAATATTAGAAGGAAAAAACAAATTTCAATTAATAAATTAATATATTGAACTTTTTTCAAATTAACAAAGAATCCATTCATGACAATGAAAACTAATGATGTTAAAAATGAGTATCCCAGAAAAATACTTCTATATATGACTAATGTTTAGAATTATCTTGGCAGAAATGACTACATAATACATAGATATTTATTAGAATAGAATTATTGTCTTACACATATTACTCTGGCTGTGGTCCGTATATACACTTTGGTTACTTCTGGTTAGTAAGTGGGCGGCACAGATTACAGAGTAGGGTTCCGTCAGAGATATAGAAGGGGTCCGTATATGTCGAATTCCTGACAATTTGGTTCAATATCAGTCACCAGAGTAGCCGCCAGAGACTCTGGTAGCCGCTCTGGTAACTTTCGGCAGAGACAAAGTCTCTGCTTTCGGTTACCAAATGTGTATATACGGACACATATGAATGTGTAAATTTGCTCTTGGTTGTTAATTCAAAGAATAAACTTATTGTCATTTACTTCAATGAATTTGAACCCCTAGAAGGAAAAAGGTAGAGACAATTGTGGAACCTGACTAGCAATGATGCAAATCTTACTCATAATGTGCTTAGCACTTACAAAATATAACTGGAATGGAGAAATCTTAATTTAATGAAAATATCAATCTCAAACAAATAAAACCCCTATGTCTATGAGGAAGAAGAGGCATTAAGTTCTGTGAACAGAAATATTAGATTTCTGTGGCAAGTGCATAGAATCATATAGAAGAAAAAAAAATATTGTTTTTTCGAAAAAATGGGTGAAAGTTGTATAAATATTGAGGAAGAGGCACATATTGCCTATGATGAGTGAGTTTTTATACTGTGATGTATCCATTATTTTACATTACTATTTTATTTCTCCTAGTTCAATCGATTCGAAAATTCGCATTTCTTTCAGAGTGAAGTTGGAAGAAAAATCAGGAATGGTCGACGTTATTGAACAATTCATGGATGAAAAAGAAGTTCATGAAAGAGAAGAATATATAATGAAGATTGAAGAGAGCAAGCCAATTTGCTTGGTTACAGAAGTCGATGCAAATGAATTATCATCCACCTCAATAATAGAAGAAAAGCCTCACGTTTTAGATCCATTGATGAATAATTCTAATCTTGATCACTTTGAACAATATCAATTTAATATAAAGAACATGGGCGATTATCCTAAAGGTGAAGAAACCTATCTTGATAAACCCTCGCATTGGGATGCTTCTTCTCCAAAAATACAATCTTTGGATTTAGATTTTAATACCAAGATTCACAATTGTAACATGTGTGATTATGAGACTAATTATAAAAAGTACCTTAAGGTACATATCCAATCAGTTCATTCGAATATAAACCAGCACAACTGTAATTTATGTCAGTATGCAACAAAAAAGAAAGAGAACCTTCAGAGGCACATAAACACTGTTCATTTAAATATTAAAAAACATAAGTGCCAATTATGCGAATACGTTACAAATAGAAAAGATGGTCTTGAAAATCACGTCAAGTGTGTTCATTTAAATATGAAGAAACACAAATGTCACTTATGTAATTATGCCGCGAATTCGAAAGCTAGCCTGGATGGTCACGTGAAATCAGTTCATTTGAAAATTAAGGATCACAGGTGCCACTCGTGTGACTACGCCACAAGCGTGAAATATCACCTTGATGAACATGTGAGATCGGTCCATCTGAAAATTAGGAAATACAAGTGTGATTTGTGTAGCTTTGCCGCGAGTCATAAAATCAATCTAAACGAACACGTTAATTCTGTACATTTGAAAACTAAAGAATTCAAGTGTCATCTGTGTGACTACGCTACGAATAGGAAAGAGGTCCTCCGAAACCACATCGACTCTGTTCATTTGAACATCAAGAAGCACAAGTGTCGTTTATGTGAATATGCTGTAAATAACACGTTCATGCTTGAAGTACATGTAAAATCTGTTCATTTGAAGATTAAAGAATACAAGTGTCACTATTGTGATTACGATACGAACAGAAAAGATCATCTTCAAAAGCATGTTGACGCTATTCATCTAAATATTAAGAAAAACCCTTGTGAATCTAAATGTGAGTCATAGTTGTGGATTTTCCTCGACCATAATTGAATTTGAAACTTCAGAATGGTATAGTTTCATTCAGGAGGATGAATAATTTTATGGAATAGATGCCCTTCAGTATTTAGTAGCTTATTCGAGGTTTTTAATGCTAAGCTCTCAAGAGCTTAGGGAAAAACTAATTTTCAATTTTGCTACGTTGCCGCTTATGCGAAAAATTACTACAAACTTCGTTATTTCAAATGGGACACCCTAATTATTATGAGCTTTTTCGCGTTTCTATCCCAGCTGAAAAATTAGTGAACTTCTGAATTGATTTGTGTTCAAACTATTTTGATGTTTGCCATGTGCTGGGAATGTTATAAAGTCTTTTAGTTTATTTATGTTATTTTTGCTGTATTGGTTTTTATTCTTATTGTTGTTACTTTAAAGGGGAATTCTCCTTATTTTGGGTTATCACTGCATATGTAAGTTCAAACTGATTAATTATGAGTTTCATTCATGATTTCTTCAAATTCACCGCAGAATCTAGTCAAAATCATCCTTCAAAAATGGGGTTTTAAAATTTAAATCGCTTTGTGCGGATTTTACGATTTGGCAACAGCGCATACAAGACAATGAAAAGAACAACGTCCGATCAGCTTGTTTATAAAATAACAGCTGTTGATATACAGGCGCGTACTTAGTGGTGAGCCTCAACAGCAACCGGCCATAAAAATTCCATAAAATTTTACTAACTTCCTCGTTCGTCGCAGACTTCATAGACAGCCATCTTTGTCTATCTCGTATCTCATCAAGATAATGTATTTGTTGTCCTCTTATTATCAAGGCATATTTCAGTCGATGTTGCCAACTTGTGCAATAGAAACGGAACGCTTTAAATTAAATACCCATTTTTATTTTTCATTTTTAAGTGCTTAAAATAATTTTTTTCTGGGAACCGGTTGAAATTTTTACTTCGAAATGTGACGTTTCAAAGATATTTCATAAACAATACATGATTTTCGCCAGAAGGAGTGTTCATTATTGCTTCTTCATATTTCATTTATTAATGGAATACCCTAAAAATGTTCTATTGCTTGTGTAATAGCAATTAAATAAATAAATTCAACCTTCTTCGCTGGTTGTTATTTCATAACTTTGTCTTAGAGGAACATATCAATGTGTCCATAATAAAAAATGAGCTCAATGATTAGGCTGATGATCTTTGTTGAAGATATTACACATAACGTTGGTTTGGAATTTCTGAAGATGATCTAGGAAGGGGTTGAATCCCTTATGTGATGTGGCTGAGCAAAGTTCTCAGTTCAAGTAATAATAATAAGGTTTAACATCTCAGTCAAAATTTTATTGAATTGAAAGTTAACTGGGATTACAAACAAGTAGTTAAAGTTCAGTCTCTCTCAATTGTAAACACTTGAAAAATGTTTGTCTTAGCAAAACTAGAAAATTTTCGCAGAAATCTAGAAGTTATTAACAATGTAATGTTTGGGAAAATTTGAATTTTTTTTTCATCAGAAAAACGGAAAAAAATTTTGGTGTTTAATTATTTTTTATTATTTTATCGTTTAATAAGCGTTTTCATCAACTCCTTGAGTTCGTGTTGGCCAAATATATTATATCTCTGCCAAAGATCTCTTTGATATCACCTATGGAGAATATACACAAGGAGAACCTTTGAATAAAGAGGAGACCCTCTATAAGGAGAACGATCGCTGCTTTGAGACCATAGATTTTTTGTCTCCTAAAGTACACTGCGCAAAAGAATTAACGCACATTCTGAAAATCTCAATTTTAATGAAAGTTAACTCTACATTGACTTTATAACTTATTCTTTATGTTCTCTCGGGAGGGTTTTGAACGAAACAAGACACATTAAATGGAAGAAAAATTCAGGATTTCACCGAATCTTTTGTGAAAGAAGAGAAATGAACAATTTTCAAAATACTGAAATGCTGATAAGTGATTTAATATTTAAAATTACAGCTCGGCAACGAAGGTTCATACTCAAAATGAGTGATCTTAAAATGTTCTGATCTAATCCTTCCCAGATTTCTCCGAGTTGGATTCCTAAGTCATTAAGAGTAGCTGGATGATTTTCTGAACTTCTCAGCCTTCTATTGAGGTTGTCCCAAACTTGCTCAATCGGATTGAGATCTGGACTTCTTGCTGGCCATTCCATTCGAGAGACTTCAACCTCTTCAAGGTACTCCTGAACGATGCGCGCACGATGGGGTCTGGCATTATCGTCCATAAAATTGAAATTTTCACCAATGTATGGGGCAAATGGCACTACATGCTCTTCGAGAATGTTCCTTAAATACTTATCAGCATTCATAGCTCCATTATCAACGACCACTAGGTCTGTGCGAGCAGTCAAAGATATTCTACCTCATACCATAATCGATCCTCCCCCGAAACCAGTAGTATTCAGGAAATTGCACTGAGCATATCTTTCATGTGGACGTCTGTATACAATGGAACGTCGATTACAATGGTAGAGGCAGAATCTAAACTCATCTGTGAAGAGAACTCTTTCCCAATGGATATGCTCTCTCGCAAAATCCAAATAACGCGCCCTTCGATGGACTGGGGTAAGAGCTGGGCCTCTTGCCGCGACACGAGGCCTTAAATCATATTCTCTGAGGCGATTTATTATTGTCTGAGTGCTAATTTGCACCTCATGAGTTTGCTCAAGCTGAATTTGAAGGAGGCGAGCGGTTGCAAACCGTTGTCTCAACGAAGAAACTCTCAAGTAACGTTCTTGAATTGCAGTTGTTACCCGTGGTCTACCCTGTCCTGGTCTTCGGACGTTCATACCTGTCTCCCTGAATCGCTTCAACATTCAGGACACACTTGTATGGGAAACTCCACACCTTTCTGCAATTCTTGTGCATGTCCACCCTTCTTCTCGCAAAACTACCGCTTGGGCACATTCCTCTTGGGTCAAATTGCGTGTTTCGCGTTGCATAGCGATCGAGTGTAGCAAATCAAACGAAAGAAAAACTATTGATCACTAGAAATGATCGAGAACAACTGATTTTAGAATGGAGCCAATGCATTCAAAATCTGATAATATCATCTTTTTTTATTCCTGCTGGGAAACAACATCTGTATTGAAGAAAACCGTTGAAAGTGGATAACATATGCATTCATAATTCTGATAAAAATAATTATCATTGAGAACACCTTCAGTTGTAGAATAAATTTGAGATTTCCATAATGTGCGTTAATTTTTTTGCGCAGTGTATGTACCAATAGGGTAGTTCGTGTTTTTGCTAATAGCCGCGCTGGCGACCGCGGGATGGCGAAATTTTGATTTAAACTACTTGAAGTTGGCTGAGTTTTTCTGGTGACAGATGATTAGAATAATATTATTTTCGATTTTTGATAAGAGAACAAGATATAATCATGGTGAAATGTTGAAGCGTGCACTAGTGTAATAGTGGTTTGGTTTCGAAAAGAAAAGGAAAATATAAAATTTCAGAGTGCATTTTTGAGTGAAAATTTAAAAAAACCTTACCTCAAGAATCGGCTAGGATTCAATTTGTGCGTTAAGAGCACTTTTGCGATGAAAAAAGATGATGGATTGATTATGAAAGAAATCGATATTGTCATCCCTCGTGAGAAGTTGACTCTTCTGAATAAAAATATCTGACCAATAGATTGGCGCCTAAATCCCCACCTTTTATCGAGCAACTTTACAATCGCAGCGTCTCCTATTTTCCCCGTTTTTCGAGACACATTTTTAGTATGGCGATCGTTTTCCTCTCCTCTCTCAATCATTGTAGTTCTTTCTTGGGTTCAATGCTCTAATAATTATTAGGTCTGTGATGCTCTCCATAGACATACCCATCAAAAATTAAAATCAAAGATCTTTGTTAAAAATAATAATAATTTTCAGTTATGAAATTTTTTTAAATAACAACACAAACCCTAGAAAAAACCGAACATAATACAAATATAAAACTAAGGCATAAATTTCTACATCAATTCATTTTATAATGGTCACCAAAAAGAAACGTTTGGAACGGCTTTGTTTATTTTTATTTTTCATGATAAATATTAAAACACAAGATCTTATTGATTTTTTATTGAACAACTCTGTAAAATAGGAAATTTAACAACGTCTTTTTACACGCGTCACCCGAGGGCAATACAGTTATTTACAAAATTGCGAAATTATTTCTTCTTACTCCTATTCCTTTCTTTTTCGGCATGCGTCACCACCTGCTCATCAACATAGAGCCCTCTTCTCTTCCTTGCGTCCCTCAAAATGATACTCGCCCTAACAGCCTTCTTATCTATCTGATCCTCGATATTGTGTCTGTAATACGGATCTTCGTTGATAACTCGATAGTGGCTGTATGTCAAATTGGGAGAAGCCTGACCTGACGTAATTTTGCGCATCTCACCCACAAAATCCGTACTGTCAATAACGGGCAGATGAGCCTTCACCAAGTATTTTTTTTCTGCCTCGTCCATACACACAGAGTCGAGGACTTTACCGTTTCTCTTTTCGACCACGTCGTACACTCTTTTCAAAATCATGGTGATTTCTTCCAATCAACACGTAAAGTTGTTTCACCCTGATTTTTGTTATATATTTGTTTTCCGCAATAAAACTCCAAACATTCTCTTCTATTTTAGTCTTGTCAGGCTTATAACCACGATGTAGAACATAAACTTCTTGCCCCTCCTTCAAATTTCCACTGAATACTCTGGCAAAAGCTACGGTAACAATATCTTTCTCCTCTTCGACTTTTTCACCATTTTTCAATGCTTTTTTTCTCACTCTGCTTAATTCTTCCAATATTATTGACCTAGTTTGGTATTGCGATAAATCAGACTTATTCACACAGAACATTTTAGAAACATACAACACAACAGGGGCCTCATCATCGGAAGCACAATTTTTTAAATGGGATATCAGTTCATCTTTGCATTCGTTCAAGTAGGGATCTTCACAGAGAACACTTTTGTTTACCAAATATTCGATTTTTTCTGATGGAATGTCACATTGGGCTGGAAAAACATTGAGGCACTGTTGGAGTATCGTTTGTGCTAATGATTTCCAAGTCTCTTAAATAGATTTAATTTGTATTTTGGGATCTCTGTGCTTCATATCTTTAGTCATTTCTTTAATACCCAGTTTCTCCAAAATGACATTTACTTTTTCCTTATCCTCTTGAACTACTATTGTTGCATAAACATATTTGAGTGTTTTCAAACATAACTGAGTAAATACATTCATTTTTGCCTTTTGTATAGCACCTTTCTTTATCGCTTTACTCTTTGCATCAATATACAGATCGAAATCCCATAGTTTTTTGTTCAACGATTCAACAGTTTCACCAGGAAGCATACTGGTGAACATTGCTGCTATTTGTTTCAAAGTGAATCCCCATCCATGTATTGCACTGGCAAAAATAACATTTCCCTTTTCCGGTTGGAAAAGCAGATCGGTATTTTCGATATCAACTTCACTTATTCCTGTATACTGATACAACTGAGCGACTGCAGAATTGCAGTCTTCGATAATTTGGGAAATCCTGATGAAAATTTGGTACACGTCTTTGTTCACGAAAAGCTTATCTAATTTATTGAGTAAAAGAAGCATTTTAGCTTTCTGTTCAAAAGCTTGCTTTATCGATTCTCTAGTTTGCACACACACACACCTTCAACAACGTCCACTAATATAATAGCTCCGTCACTTACTCTTACAGCTGTCGTCACTTCTGATGAGAAATCTATATGTCCAGGAGTGTCGATCATATTCAACAACATTAATTTTTCAGTTTTGGTAACATCACAATACACTGGATTCATAAGAGATACCCCACTGCTTTTCATCGTAATCTTACGTTCTTGCTCATCCAATCGATCGTCCAAATATCTCAAGGAACCGGCTGAACGTCTGGTTATTATGCCGTTGGTTCCAAGAAGAGAGTCTGCAACAGTAGTTTTGCCGTGGTCTATGTGAGCAAGGATACATATGTTTCTTATACATTTCGGGTATTTCATACACAAACTGATATTACTTTTGCGCTGGGCCATCGTCGCCATTTTTTATAGATTCTTCTAAATTTAAACGTGAAAAAAACTGGATATGAGATACTAAACACAAACATTTGAAATTTGAATTTGACAAAAGCACTGAAAAAATAGGATACACAGATAACGAGAACGTTGCAGGTTTTTTCGTACGTAATGGCCTATACACTAGTATAGTTTTGGCCTTCAACATTTGTATATTATTCAGAATTAATAAGGTTTTGAATAATTAGGCTATGAACTGACTACGAAATGCAAATACAATTGTTATGGTTTTCTTAGCACTTACATTTTGATAGGACATATTCATTGAACTCTATGGTCCATAGAGTTCAATGGACATATTGAAAGAAAATGACAGAGGGATTTTGCTTCATGGAAACTTTAGTTTGAAAACCTGTCTATATTGAACTTTCAATGCATGTCTATCATTCGTTTTTTTATGTTGCAGACACTTGGTGAAGTATAAGTAGCACAGAACACTAATATAAGTAGTACAAGTAGAAGAGGAAAAATTTTGTTCTTTTTTCTATGTTTCAGATACTAGAGTGAACTTAGCAACGGTTTTCCAGCCACGGTTTCTGACGTACGGTGCTTCGATGGCGCGAGGCGGAGTCGACCGTGCGCGGCGTTGCCAAACTGCACAGAAGGAAGTGAACGATTCATTCGCTTGTATTTCGATATTATTTCATTGGAATGAGAGGAATAATGAAATTTACTCATTATTTCAATACAACCTATGTCTCCTGGCATTTGATTCTAAATAATTATTGCCTGTTCATTGATATCCGTACTATATAAGTGAAAAAATTATATCTCCGAAAATACTTCGTGTTCGTTGATGATTTTTTCGCTAAAATGTGTGTAATTGTATGCTTTATCAACTTCAATTCTCAAATGAATTTGGGACGCCGTCAGGACTTGAGGAATTGGGATTTTTGAGCCAGCAACGGTTTTCCGTTTTCGTAAAAACTCTATATCTCCGAAAATACTTCGTGTTCGTTGATGATTTTTTCACTAAAATGTGTGTAATTGAATGCTTTATCAAATTCAATCGTCAAATGAATTTGGGACGCCGTCAGGACTTGACAGAATAGGATTTTTGAGCCAGCAACGGTATTCCGTTTTTGTAAAAACTCTATATCTCCAAAAATACTTCGTGTTCGTTGATGATTTTTTCGCTAAAATGTGTGTAATTGAATGCTTTATCAAATTCAATCGTCAAATGAATTTGGGACGCCGTCAGGACTTGACAGAATAGGATTTTTGAGCCAGCAACGGTTTTCCGTTTTCGTAAAAACTCTATATCTCCGAAAATACTTCGTGTTCGTTGATGATTTTTTCACTAAAATGTGTGTAATTGAATGCTTTATCAAATTCAATCGTCAAATGAATTTGGGACGCCGTCAGGACTTGAGGAATTGGGATTTTTGAGCCAGCAACGGTTTTCCGTTTTTGTAAAAACTCTATATCTCCGAAAATACTTCGTGTTCGTTGATGATTTTTTCGCTAAAATGTGTGTAATTGAATGCTTTATCAAATTCAATCGTCAAATGAATTTGGGACGCCGTCAGGACTTGAGGAATTGGGATTTTTGAGCCAGCAACGGTTTTCCGTTTTTGTAAAAACTCTATATCTCCGAAAATACTTCGTGTTCGTTGATGATTTTTTCGCTAAAATGTGTGTAATTGAATGCTTTATCAACTTCAATTCTCAAATGAATTTGGGACGCCGTCAGGACTTGACAGAATAGGATTTTTGAGCCAGCAACGGTTTCCCGTTTTCGTAAAAACTCTATATCTCCGAAAATACTCCGTGTTCGTTGATGATTTTTTCGCTAAAATGTGTGTAATTGAATGCTTTATCAAATTCAATCGTCAAATGAATTTGGGACGCCGTCAGGACTAGACAGAATAGGATTTTTGAGCCAGCAACGGTTTTCCGTTTCCGTAAAAACTCTATATCTCCGAAAATACTTCGTGTTCGTTGATGATTTTTTCACTAAAATGTGCGTAATTGAATGCTTTATCAATTTCAATTCTCAAATGAATTTGGGACGCCGTCAGGACTAGACAGAATAGGATTTTTGAGCCAGCAACGGTTTTCCGTTTTCGTAAAAACTCTATATCTCCGAAAATACTTCGTGTTCGTTGATGATTTTTTCGCTAAAATGTGTGTAATTGAATGCTTTATCAAATTCAATCGTCAAATGAATTTGGGACGCCGTCAGGACTTGAGGAATTGGGATTTTTGAGCCAGCAACGGTTTTGCGTTTTTGTAAAAACTCTATATCTCCGAAAATACTTCGTGTTCGTTGATGATTTTTTCGCTAAAATGTGTGTAATTGAATGCTTTATCAAATTCAATCGTCAAATGAATTTGGGACGCCGTCAGGACTTGAGGAATTGGGATTTTTGAGCCAGCAACGGTTTTCCGTTTTTGTAAAAACTCTATATCTCCGAAAATACTTCGTGTTCGTTGATGATTTTTTCGCTAAAATGTGTGTAATTGAATGCTTTATCAACTTCAATTCTCAAATGAATTTGGGACGCCGTCAGGACTTGAGGAATTGGGATTTTTGAGCCAGCAACGGTTTTCCGTTTTTGTAAAAACTCTATATCTCCGAAAATACTTCGTGTTCGTTGATGATTTTTTCGCTAAAATGTGTGTAATTGAATGCTTTATCAAATTCAATCGTCAAATGAATTTGGGACGCCGTCAGGACTTGAGGAATTGGGATTTTTGAGCCAGCAACGGTTTTCCGTTTTTGTAAAAACTCTATATCTCCGAAAATACTTCGTGTTCGTTGATGATTTTTTCGCTAAAATGTGTGTAATTGAATGCTTTATCAACTTCAATTCTCAAATGAATTTGGGACGCCGTCAGGACTTGACAGAATAGGATTTTTGAGCCAGCAACGGTTTCCCGTTTTCGTAAAAACTCTATATCTCCGAAAATACTCCGTGTTCGTTGATGATTTTTTCGCTAAAATGTGTGTAATTGAATGCTTTATCAAATTCAATCGTCAAATGAATTTGGGACGCCGTCAGGACTAGACAGAATAGGATTTTTGAGCCAGCAACGGTTTTCCGTTTCCGTAAAAACTCTATATCTCCGAAAATACTTCGTGTTCGTTGATGATTTTTTCGCTAAAATGTGTGTAATTGAATGCTTTATCAAATTCAATCGTCAAATGAATTTGGGACGCCGTCAGGACTTGAGGAATTGGGATTTTTGAGCCAGCAACGGTTTTCCGTTTTCGTAAAAACTCTATATCTCCGAAAATACTTCGTGTTCGTTGATGATTTTTTCACTAAAATGTGCGTAATTGAATGCTTTATCAAATTCAATCGTCAAATGAATTTGGGACGCCGTCAGGACTTGAGGAATTGGGATTTTTGAGCCAGCAACGGTTTTCCGTTTTCGTAAAATCTCTATATCTCCGAAAATACTTCGTGTTCGTTGATGATTTTTTCACTAAAATGTGCGTAATTGAATGCTTTATCAATTTCAATTCTCAAATGAATTTGGGACGCCGTCAGGACTAGACAGAATAGGATTTTTGAGCCAGCAACGGTTTTCCGTTTTCGTAAAAACTCTATATCTCCGAAAATACTTCGTGTTCGTTGATGATTTTTTCGCTAAAATGTGTGTAATTGAATGCTTTATCAAATTCAATCGTCAAATGAATTTGGGACGCCGTCAGGACTTGAGGAATTGGGATTTTTGAGCCAGCAACGGTTTTCCGTTTTCGTAAAATCTCTATATCTCCGAAAATACTTCGTGTTCGTTGATGATTTTTTCACTAAAATGTGCGTAATTGAATGCTTTATCAATTTCAATTCTCAAATGAATTTGGGACGCCGTCAGGACTAGACAGAATAGGATTTTTGAGCCAGCAACGGTTTTCCGTTTTCGTAAAAACTCTATATCTCCGAAAATACTTCGTGTTCGTTGATGATTTTTTCGCTAAAATGAGTGTAATTGAATGCTTTATCAAATTCAATCGTCAAATGAATTTGGGACGCCGTCAGAATAATGAGCCAGCAACGGTTTCGGAAATCTTTTTTGTTGTTATTATACGAGGGTTCAGTTGTTATAAAATTTCATTTCGGTCCTTTTGAGGTATTGCAGTGAGGAAACGTGCATAGGTCCATAAAATTCCCTCACAATATGGTCATTCATCATCTGCAGTGCAAATAAGCAACACTCAATTTTATTACATTGGGCTTTTCCATCGATTCGGTTATTATTGAGGGAGGCCCCCACAGGATTGTCTCAGCCGTCAGGCCGGCCATTCTCTTATTATGTACACACTATGAAAATTACAGAATTTTATCGTATGGTCAATATAATAGTAATAATGTTTAAAGATAGCCATTGTAGGTAATGTTGAGTACACCATGACATTACCGAAAAAATGATATCATTATTATTATTGGTGATTAAAAAATAAATCCAGAATATAATCGTTTGGGGGTCTTTTCAAGTATCAAATATGAAAATTAAGTAGTCGCCGCATTTTTTTATTTTAAATGATCAGCGCATCAATAATTGATGTCAAACCGGCCTAACTGTTATTATGAATTATTACTATTATTTATTATTATTATTATTTATTATTAGTATGAATTATTACAAAAGATATGTTGCCACAATAATACAAAATAATTTTACAGTATATTTTTACAGCTCAAATCACTTTTTTGCGTTAAAAGTTCCCATCATGGGAACTGCCATTGTCTTTATACAAATTTCTTCCCGATCGCATTTTTCATAACTATATAGAATCAATTCCAGCTTTGATAGTAACAAGCAGCTTAAGTGGAGATTATTTTAATAAATAATCTCCACTTAAGCTGCTTGTTACTATCAAAGCTGGAATTGATTCTATATAGTTATGAAAAATGCGATCGGGAAGAAATTTGTATAAAGACAATGGCAGTTCCCATGATGGGAACTTTTAACGCAAAAAAGTGATTTGAGCTGTAAAAATATACTGTAAAATTATTTTGTATTATTGTGGCAACATATCTTTTGTAATAATTCATACTTTCATCTCTAATAATTCCGGGAATATTTTCAATCCTCCAAATCAATCAAATAAAACCAAGAAGAGCTGGAGGGATCGTAAAATGACACTTAGGTTTTTGCCAAATATCAATAATTCATATATAGAGTATTTTAACATTCTAGCAGTTCATTTCAAACTATTTTCAAAGGTGAACCTTGAAAATCAACGGTAAGATTCGACGATTATAACTCAGTTATTGAGTTCGATTCTGAATTTTTATAAAAAAATAATAAATCTCTTTAATGAATTATATCCGGACAAGGCTGTGTATCATGCATTTTCCTGTTTTCTTCTATTTTATCATAATAAGTCAAATTGACACTTTCGTTTCACATCACTCAGGAGAAAGCCCGCTTATGAAATAAAATTACATTAAACACCTTCACAAGATTACATAGATTGAAGCCATTTCAAATTTATTCAAACAAATTCTTCCACTGTTTATCGCCCCATGGGCAACGTTTAGAGAAGACACAGCTGCTTGCGGGTTTCCTAGGTAATTATCCTTTTCTCCCATTTTTATGGCTATTCGGCGCTTTTGATCTTTCTTTCTCAAAAACGCACGTTCAATAGTCGCACTAATTGTTTTGACGACGTATAGAAAACGGTATGAATGTAGATTTTTTTCTTCATAATTAGTAATGAGGAAATCAAATACTTATGTTAACTTATTCAATTACGAAAGGAAATTAATTCACTCGAAATTGTATTGAAAAGAGTGGATATATTATGAAGAAATCAATTTCATTCCCATTAATATGTATATCAATCGATTAATTAGATAGGTAATATATGTGAATCGAGTGTCAGTCGATCTATCGGACCTATTATTAGTCGTCACAACCCTTTGTTACAATTTATCAAATCATCAAAGTCTTAATGCCTCCGATTAGTATTTACTAAAAATAATTCATTCACACAAATTGCATAAATAATTTTATATAAATGTACTTATTATAAGTTTAATAGTTGGATGTTATAGGATTGAATGAATGTACCTATTACACGCTGCTTTTGCCTAGGTACAGAAATGTCTCTACCTGAAAAAATGTTATTTTTCACGAAAACGGAAAACCAAATTCATTTGAGACTTGGAACCGATGGAGCATTCAATTACACACATTTTAGCGAAAAAATCATCAACGAACACGAAGTATTTTCGGAGATATGGAGTTTTTACGGAAACGGAAAACCGTTGCTGGCTCAAAAATCCAAATTCCTCAAGTCCTGACGGCGTCCCAAATTCATTTGAGAATTGAAGTTGATAAATCATTCAATTACGCACATTTAAGTAAAAAAATCATCAACGAACACGAAGTATTTTCGGAGATATAGAGATTTTACGGAAACGGAAAACCGTTGCTGGCTCAAAAATTCCAATTCCTCAAGTCCTGACGGCGTCCCAAATTCATTTGACGATTGAATTTGATAAGGCATTCAATTACACACATTTTAGCGAAAAAATCATCAACGAACACGAAGTATTTTCGGAGATATAGAGTTTTTACG
This sequence comes from Coccinella septempunctata, assembly GCF_907165205.1. NCBI lineage: Eukaryota > Metazoa > Arthropoda > Insecta > Coleoptera > Coccinellidae > Coccinella > Coccinella septempunctata. The sequence goes on along the minus strand of NC_058190.1, from coordinate 620,375 downwards.
AAAACGGAAAACCGTTGCTGGCTCAAAAATCCTATTCTGTCTAGTCCTGACGGCGTCCCAAATTCATTTGACGATTGAATTTGATAAAGCATTCAATTACACACATTTTAGCGAAAAAATCATCAACGAACACGAAGTATTTTCGGAGATATAGAGTTTTTAGGGAAACGGAAAACCGTTGCTGGCTCAAAAATCCCAATTCCTCAAGTCCTGACGGCGTCCCAAATTCATTTGAGAATTGAAGTTGATAAAGCATACAATTACACACATTTTAGTGAAAAAATCATCAACGAACACGAAGTATTTTCGGAGATATAGAGTTTTTACGAAAACGGAAAACCGTTGCTGGCTCAAAAATCCCAATTCCTCAAGTCCTGACGGCGTCCCAAATTCATTTGAGAATTGAAGTTGATAAAGCATTCAATTACGCACATTTTAGTGAAAAAATCATCAACGAACACGAAGTATTTTCGGAGATATAGAGTTTTTACGGAAACGGAAAACCGTTGCTGGCTCAAAAATCCTATTCTGTCTAGTCCTGACGGCGTCCCAAATTCATTTGACGATTGAATTTGATAAAGCATTCAATTACACACATTTTAGCGAAAAAATCATCAACGAACACGAAGTATTTTCGGAGATATAGAGTTTTTACGGAAACGGAAAACCGTTGCTGGCTCAAAAATCCCAATTCCTCAAGTCCTGACGGCGTCCCAAATTCATTTGACGATTGAATTTGATAAAGCATTCAATTACACACATTTTAGTGAAAAAATCATCAACGAACACGAAGTATTTTCGGAGATATAGAGTTTTTAGGGAAACGGAAAACCGTTGCTGGCTCAAAAATCCCAATTCCTCAAGTCCTGACGGCGTCCCAAATTCATTTGAGAATTGAAGTTGATAAAGCATACAATTACACACATTTTAGCGAAAAAATCATCAACGAACACGAAGTATTTTCGGAGATATAATTTTTTCACTTATATAGTACGGATATCAATGAACAGGCAATAATTATTTAGAATCAAATGCCAGGAGACATAGGTTGTATTGAAATAATGAGTAAATTTCATTATTCCTCTCATTCCAATGAAATAATATCGAAATACAAGCGAATGAATCGTTCACTTCCTTCTGTGCAGTTTGGCAACGCCGCGCACGGTCGACTCCGCCTCGCGCCATCGAAGCACCGTACGTCAGAACCGTGGCTGGAAAACCGTTGCTAAGTTCACACTAGTGTTTCAGATTCACCTAACCTCATAACTCTGTCATAACCAAAGATATTAATTAACCAATATCTTTGGTCATAACCATTGAACTCTTTGGTTCCCATAGAGTTCAATGGTCATAACCATCATTGAACTCTATGGGAACCATAGAGTTCAATGATAACCATAGACCTTATTATTAGGTCTATGGTCATAACTGAAATCTAACCTGAAAATATTTTGTTGCCGTTTTGGTTTCGGCGTTTAAGGTGAGTTTTATATTAAAAAGAATGATTTGAGTTTTAGTAGAAACTGCAATAAACAAAATGGTCTTCTTGAAATTTTCGAATCAAAAATTAAATTAAGTACATAATTTTGATGAGGATTGATAAGAAATGATGTTGTTCTTGTTACCTTTATTACTGGCTAGAATGCCATAAGTGAAAGGTCCTTCAAAATATATGCAACATTCAACTTGACAGGATTTACTTATTTTATAATCTCCTTTAAATCCAGATACGGACTTAACAAAAATTGATATGGGTGATCATCGTATAAGTATTGAAGAAACATTTATTGATGAGTGAGTATTTATATATTTTTTATTTATTTCTATTAAGCTGGATTTGTTAACTCAACTGAATTAAGTTATTTTTATGACTAAAATGCATTTAAGAGGGATCCAGCCTCAGTACTACAAATAACAATACAATACATTAATAATAAATCTTGATTATTAAAATGGAAACACGAAACCTCGGTTTTATTTGGGTTAGGACGCAAATGCCACTCGAAAATGTAATTCTTCGAAATTTCTAAATCTGTAGATAGATTATTCTTTATAGGTACATCTAAAATCAGAATGAGGTAATGCGTAGGCAATATCATCAACATATATAAATTTCTAAGAAGAAGTAGTAGGGATATCACACATATAGTGTTTTTGGCTGGGATATACACAGGGTGATGTTCATCTTATGAGTGAAATTCCACAGTTCAATAATTCTGATTGATGATTTCAAATTTTGTCACCCTTTACTATCGCTATTCTCCAATATTCCTGACATCGAATAAACCATATCCGTACTGGGAATCTCTTTCTTATTCGATTAGAATGCATAAGCTCTTCTCTCTTTAATGCACCCAACCTCTCGATCTACTGGAAAGTCACGTGACAGTGAGTCCATGTATTATAAGTCTATGCTAAGAACCAAGGCAGTGGCGTTACATGGAAAAATGTATATACTTTCCCATATTTTCGAATTGAAAATTGATGTGACAACAATGTCCGAGTCCAATTTTCAATTTTAATTGGAAACACTAAGCAACTATCTCACTCCAGTCTTTGGACAACAAAAAATGTTTATTTTCCATTTCATGTATTTATGGTCCAAGGAGTGATCTAACCTTACCTCACTTATATTGGTTAGGTAACCAGCTGTGGCTTGTTATTTGAATGATGAAAGTTTATAAACATCAATTGTATCTTTCTTTATTCATGTATTTTATTCTCAGTTTAGTTAATACATCCAGCCATACATTTTTCATTCTTTTCTATTTTTTTTTCAAAGAGTTCAATTGACTAGAGTAACCCAATTTTTTTCAGTGTAAAGTTAGAAGAAAAATTAGGAGTTATTGACATTGTCGAACAATTTCTGGATGAAGATGGGATTCATGAAAGAAAAGAATATTTAGTCAAGAATGAAGGAATTATCTCAAGAGAAGACGATGCAAATCTATTAACTCAAGGAATTTCTTCTCGAGTTGTAGATCCACCGAGGAATAACTCTGAACCGGTCCTTCTGGAGCAGAATGAACTTCATGAATGTCAGATGGGTAACCTTGGAATTCATCTGAAAGCTAAAGAAAACAAGTGTCGTATATGCCAGTATTGCACAAGTGGAAAGGACCACCTAAAAGTCCATTTCGACAATGCTCATTCAGATATCAAGGATCATAAGTGCCACTATGCTGCTAGTTCGAAAAGTAACCTTGACAGACATACAAAGACGGTTGATTTAAATGTCAAAAAATACAAATGTCACTTATGTGAATATGCCACTGCTGTTAAAGGAAGCCTTAAAGTACATATAGAGGGGGTTCATTTAAATGTCAAAAAATACAAATGTCACTTATGCGAATATGCCGCTGCTTTTAAAGGAAACCTCGAAACACATATAGAGGGGATTCATTTAAAAAACAAGAAACACAAGTGCCACATATGCGATAATGCCTTTAGTTTGAAAGGTAGCCTTGACAGACATATAAAGTTGGTTCATTTAAATGTCAAAAAATTCAAATGTCACTTATGTGAATTCGCCACTGCTGTTAAAGGAAGCCTTAAAGTACATATAGAGGGGGTTCATTTAAATGTCAAAAAATACAAATGTCACTTATGTGAATATGCCGCTGTTGTAAAAGGAAGCCTTAAAGTACATATAGAGGGGGTTCATTTAAATGTCAAAAAATACAAATGTCACTTATGCGAATATGCCGCTGCTTTTAAAGGAAACCTCGAAACACATATAGAGGGGATTCATTTAAAAAACAAGAAACACAAGTGCCACATATGCGATAATGCCTTTAGTTTGAAAGGTAGCCTTGACAGACATATAAAGTTGGTTCATTTGAATGTCAAAAAATACAAATGTCAATTGTGTGATTATGCCACTGCTGTTAAAGGAAGCCTTGAAGTACATATGGAGGGGGTTCATTTAAATGTCAAAAAATACAAATGTCACTTATGTGAATATGCCGCTGCTCTTAAAAGAAGCCTTAGAGTACATATAGAGGGGGTTCATTTAAATGTAAAAAAATACAAATGTCACTTATGTGAATATGCCGCTGCTCTTAAAAGAAGCCTTAGAGTACATATAGAGGCGGTTCATTTAAATATCAAAAAATACAAATGTCACTTGTGTGAATATGCCGCTACTGAAAAAAGAAGCCTTGACAGACATATAGAGTCAATTCATTTAAATGTCAAAAAATACGAATGTCACTTATGTGAATTTGCCACTGCTGTTAAAGGAAGCCTCAAAGTACATATAGAGGGGATTCATTTAAATAACAAGAAACACAAGTGTCATATGTGCGATTATGCTTCTTATTTGAAAAGTCACCTTCACAGACATATAAAGTTGGTTCATTTAAATGTAAAAAAATACAAATGTGACATATGTGAATATGCCACTGCTGTGAAAAAAAGCCTAAAAGAACATGTAGATTCAGTTCATTTAAATGAAAAATAAATACAAATGTGAATATGCCACCGCTGTAAAAAGAAGTACATATAATGTCGGTTCATTTAAATAACAAGAAAAACAAGTGTCACATATGCGATAATGTTTATATCGAGAAACGGAAAATTTTTTGTGTTTTAATGACTGTTTTCATAATCTTGAAATATATTTCTCTAATACATTAATTAATTATTTACTTTATATATATGACATACCTATAAAAAAATACAAATATCTATAAATACTGTATGTTTCAGATTCACCCAACGTAAAAAACTAAAAAGATTTTTAATCAAATTTTCGTTCCAATATAAATATTAAGAATGTTGATATAGGTTGAAGGAACAATAAAAACCTAGATCTCGATGGCGACATTTCGGTGGTTTATTTCTCACCTTCCTCAGGCTACAATTAATGAAAAAACAATTTCAAACACAACAACGATATCACAATAATACAAAAAATATAAAAGGATCAAGTTGACAGTCAATCATCAATCATTTTTTTTTGTATTATTGTGATATCGTTGTTGTGTTTGAAATTGTATTTTCATTAATTGTAGCCTGAGGTTCTTTAGTTCAATGCGAGCCTTAAACCACATGTAAGTTCTGAACTTTTAAAAGTCCAGAAAGACAAGTGTCTCATGTGTGAATATGCTGCCAATAATAAAAGTACCCTTAACAGATATATAAAGTCGGTTCATTTAAATGTCAAAAAATACAAATGTGATCTATGTGAATATGCTGCCGCTTTAAAAACGAACCTTAAAATACATATGAGTTCTGTACATTTAAAAGTCAAGAAACACCAGTGTCACTTGTGTGAATATGCTGCTAGTGGAAAAAATAACCTTAACAGACATATAAACTCGGTTCATTTAAAAGTGAAGAATCACAAATGTAACTTATGTGAATTGAATATGCTGCTAGTTTGAAAGATACTCTTGACAGACACGTGAAGTCTGTTCATTCGAAAATTTAGGATGCCAAGTGTCTTTCCAGTCATCAGGAGAACTTAGGATCACAAGATTTTGTGATGAAATACTAATTTTGATCAAAATATTATATAAATTATTGTAAACTGCATTCATGTTAAATATCACAAGACTTCATAAATAAATTATAATAAACGTGTTCAGTAGCTTATTATTTAACGAGCCACTTTTTTTCAAATACTACATACATTCGAATGATGGCGGTTCACCTCTAGGTGCTTTCTGTATCCCCTCGGGGTTTCCACACCAACAGTGATTCGTACTAACTTTGGTAGAGGTGGACAATGGCAAGTTAGGAGAAAAAGAACCGCGATTGCGTTCCGGTCCCCCCCGGGTCTTCACACCAGCAGGAGAATCGTACAAACAGAAGGGATAGAACACAAATTGTGGCAAAGGATGGGTGAGGGTGGAGGTTGAAGTTCCCAGATAATAGTACGGAGTACTGTCTTACCACTCTACTTCTGTTTATTTGCTAGTATGTGATTGTGTTAGTATGGTCAAGACTAACATTAGTAAGTGCAATAATCTCTTATAAGGTGAGTTATATTTATTTATTTATTCATTAGTGTTTTGATGACGACGAATATGATACTTCGCAAACATATTTTGGTACAGCATATATTACTGGTTATCTTGAAGAAGATAGAGATTTATTTCCTATACAAATTACCTTTTCTCATTTATGTGTTTGTTAAATCGAAAGACAATAAATAATAAAAATATCAGACACAATTATGAAAGTGAAAATTGATACATTTTATTGATGTGTGTACAGATTCTTCTGGTCATCACAATAAATCAGTTTCGTTTATCGTTTGGAGCAAAGATATTACAATATCTTTGGTTTGGAGTATGATCATAGAATTTTTAATTTTTTTAAAATTCATCAGATACCTGATGATATAGATAATCAAAAAGAGTTTTTCACAAATTTCTTTAATCATATAAGTGAAATGATACAATGACATTTTTTGGATTCTTGTAAAATCTTCAACAAACTACACTAATATGCTCAGAAAGTTTTGGACGAACTTGAGCACAATTATTAATCCCATAATACCTTGACAAATAACGCGATAATCGAAGAAAATCTACGTTGCTTTCACACACAGAACGAAGAATACTTATTTGACGCCATGTTTGTTTACAAGTCGCAGCGCCCTCATCGGTAGTTTCATTTGTAGACATTGAACTTTCTTTAGTTCAATGTTTGTAGATGGCCACTAGTCCGACACATGAGTAAAAAATAGAAGATGTAAGTTCTTCTCTATGATATTGCGTCCCCTTCTATGTTTCAAGATTTGTGTTCTGCCAATGAACTCTATGTTCAAGGTGTTCTGCACAGAAAATCATAGAGAAAGGGAAAGAGGTCTCTGCAGAAAATGGTCTAATGAATTAGTCACAGATTAAAGAGATTCTCTGTAATCTGTGGGATAAGTTTTTTCCATTGAACTAAAGAAAGTTCAATGGTTTTTTCCATTCCCACCATAGAGAAAGGGAAAGTCTCTCTTGTCTCTGATTCCCACAGATTACAGAGTAAAGAGTAACATTCCTTTGCGATAATTTAGCTAACAAACGGTCTAGGCCTCAGATCAATAAAAATCTTATTGATCTGAGGTCTAGGCAGATTGTCTATGGGTCTAGAGTCGTGTTAGGATCTATTTCAGTAATCATTTTCAATTTTGTATAGGTTATTTTTGGTGAAACGCTTCAATTTGACCAGTTCTATCTTCTCTGTTGAAAAAAAATCTTACCTTCTAATACACCCTGTATATAACGGAAAATAATAATGCACTACTCTCGATTCAGCATCCGTTTAAAATCCCAAAATGAACAATAAAATTAAGAAAAAAATAAACCAATTGATAATTGCAGTAACAAACACTTTATTTGATTAATTTTCAAATGGACATTAATTAATTAAAAATCTTCTTTTCTCACTCACAGTATATTCACACAAGACTACGTCATTTGTGATCCTTAATTCTCAAATGAACGGTTTTTACATGTTTTTCAAGGTCCCTTTTAACATTCACAGCATATTCACACAAGTGGCACGTGTGATCTTTAATTTTCAAATGGACAGATTTTATATGTGATTCAAGTTGTGCTTTGTTACCTGTAGCATATTCACACAAGTGGCATTTAAGATCCCTTATTCTCAAATGAACAGATTTCACATGTAATCTAAGTCGTGATTTATTACTTGTAGCAAATTCGCACAAGTGACACTTGTGATCCTTAGTACCTAAATGAACAGATTTTACATGTCTTTTAAGGTCCCCTTTTTCACTTCCAGCATAATCACACAAGTGACATTTGTGATCCCTAATTCTCAAATGAACAGATTTTATATGTCTTCCAAGGTTCTTCTTGGCCTTCGCCGTATACTCACACAAGTGGCACTCATACATCTTGACTTTTTCATCAACTTTCAAATGAACAACTTTTACATGTGAGTCAAGGTACCTTTTATCATTTGTAGCATATTCACATAAGTGACACTTGAGTTTCTTGATATTTAAATGAACAGCGTGGATGTGCCTTCGAATACTACTTTTTCTATTTGTAACAAACCCACATAGATGACACTTGTATTCGTTAATTTTCGAATGAATAGATTTCACATGTAGTTTCTCGCGACCTTCAAGACAGAAAGCATAATCACATTGTATATGGTTCTCAAAATGATTTTCTTCACCTGCAGCATTACATTCCATATGACTTTTTCGACATTCATGTTTCAATTGGGCAGGATCAGAGTTATTGATCTGCGGCATTTTCTTCTCGTCAGGTGATAATGGATTTGCATTGACTTGTGCAAGTAAGCAATTTGAGTTATTTTCTTCATTCTTGATTATATATAGTTCTCTTTCATGAATTCTTTCTCCATCTATAAATTGGTCAATAACGTTGATAACTTCGAATTTTTCCTCTAACCTTTCACTGGAAGAGATGAGTGGAAAAATGGAAAATAATGGAGGGAAATGCATACTCACTCATCATAGGAAAAATGTACATTTTCTTCGGTATTATTACAGCATTCACCCCTATCCATTTTGACCCCATTCGAAAACTCAAAAAAATTAGTTCCAAGGATGATTCACGAATAGGGAAAAATACTGAACAACTGCGAAATGGATCTGATTTTTCTTTTACATTTTTATAAGGTAGCCGGCCGAAACAAAGTAAAAAATAGAGTAAAAAGTAAAGACTCCAAAGAACCAAAAGGCAAAGATTAATTACTTAATTAATTAAGAGTTAACCTAACTCTTTGTTGGAGACATTGAACTTTATGAAACCATAGAGTTCAATGGTTGGAGAGCACGAGAGCATAGACCTAATCGTTCTTCCTCTATCTATAAATGTCTATAGGTTCTCCTTCTGTGTACCACAGAACATTGCATTGAACACATTGAACTAAAGAAAGTTCTGGGAACCATAGAGTACAATATTAGTGTTCTGTGGTTCAATGTATACGTATCATAGACATAGAGACATGGACTGTGCCTTCCCTTTATATCTATGCATGAAATACGGTCAAAAAAAGTGACAGAGAGAAAAACACGTCGGGAATGCAGTTGTCTTTTTCTAGAATTTTGATTGGTCTACACTCACCTCTATGAGAACAAAAAAGAGAAAGGTATGTCCCGACGAGCTTTTCTCTCTTTCTAATAAATAGCCAATTTCATGCTGGCATTGCTCAGTCCATGTCTCTATGTCTATGATACGTATACCATTGAACTCTATGGGAATTCCCATAGAGTTCAATGACGTATACTCTGTCCATAGTCCTAATAATTTTATTAGGTCTATGACCCTGTCTGTCCGTGTTCTGTGCTAAATAGAGTTGTTCCAGAGACAAGAGAAGAGAGAGACTGCCGAATAGATAGGCAACACGGGGGACACGTTTTTAGAATTAGGTTAAGAATTTTTGGAATCCCGTCGGAAATGGCGCTAGTGTTTGGTGGCCAGTTCAAGAACTAGTGGATGTGGATGAAAGAAATCTGTAATCTATGACAGAACTCAAGTCAGCTGATTTCCGTCATTCCGTCTGAGTTTGTTTTGTTTAATGCGAAAAGTTAGAGTATTTCGAGATTTTTGTTTATTCCCCGAAGAAGAAATTTTTTGCTTTTGAACACATGGTGAGTTTTTGTATATATTCCTATTTCTATAATCAATTAAAATTATGGGTAAAACTTCGATTTATGCCCCACCTCGGATTTTAATGATTATTTTTTTATAGATAGAATTTTTTATAAGGAATCGAATGGTATTAGTCTCAATCTGCGGAAACTTATAGTTCGGCAGTTATGATTTTTTGAAATTTTTGTAGAGTGCTTTTTCTCGAATTCGACAAAGTGCCTACGTCAGATTTTTTTGCCGATTTTTTCCTGGATGCAGGAGAAGATACAAAATCTATTCGTATAACTATCAATCCCGGCAAACTTTTAATTTGAGAGAAATGATTTTTCGAAAATTTCATCAAAATACGTGCTATATCATTATATTATCATGAAAAATTATATTTTCACTTTTCGGTCCTTTAAACTTAAATTTAAATTGCCAAAAATGATATTTTCATGTATGAAATTGTTTTTTCACTGTCCTAACCCAACCTAACAACCTAACCTAACCTCAAAATAATTGAGTTCAATTTTTAGCCAAAATTGATCAATTATTCACATTTCTTCCAATGAATTACCTCAAAAGCCCAATTGGTTGAGTTCTGTTGAGAAAAACATTCGAATTGATCGAGAATTACAGTGAACAAACATTCAAATGTCATAATTGAGTGCATTTAACGAACATTTCAAAAAATCATAGCTAATGAACTATAAATTTCCGCAGATTGAGATTACTACCATTCGATTCCTCATGAAAAATTCTATCTATAAAAAAATAATCATCAAAATCTGAGGTGGGGCATAAATCGAAGTCGAGCCGAGTATTTTATAATTTGTTATATGTATGTGTTGTGATGGATCCACCAATGGCAAAAAAAATTAAACTATCGCTGTTTACTGGTAGTGGAGAGCTATTATTTGGAATCCATAGGCAAACCATAAGTTCCCCTGCAATAATGGGTTTAGTTAACGCTTGGAGGAAGAAAAATAATTGTAAAGGATCGATGTGGACTGCTCTATTGGTAAATGATGATCACTTTAGATGTGAATTATATTTTGTGTCGTGGCTCCCTAGATATATTGAATACGATTTTTTTTTATTATTTCGATTAGAGAAGAGTACTTTCCATTCATTAATGAGTATTTTTGGACATCATATGTATGAAAAACTGTACCGTGGTGGTCATTTTCCAATCGGACTAGAAAAATCTTTGCTAATAAGCATTGCATATTTAGCGAGAAAAGAAACAATATTGTCAATTTCTGACAAATTCAATGTGGCCTGTTCCACAGTGCATGCCTGCATAACAAATTTTATGAGAATTATGTCTAAAGACCTCATGACGAAATTTATAACTTAGCCTAGTAGGGCTTTTGCAGAAGAAACCGAAAGAAAGTTCAAGCGGATATGTGGTTTTCCTGGCGAGTTTAATAATGTTTCTTGTCGTGTTCTCAAAATTTTGGATAAAAATTGAATTGTAAATATAAATAAATACAAAATCTACCAGTCACTACTCACATAGATATTTTGCCTGTATATAATAACTCTGATTGCACTACTTATCTCTAATATTGATTTTTTTAGGAGTTATAGGAGCTATAGATGGATGCCACATCAAAGCTAAAGTGCCAGTTAACCAACAGGATAGCTATCAAGACAGAAAATCACAGCACTCAATCAGCATTCAGGGTATATGTTCATCCGAGAAACTATTTTTGAATGTTTCAGCTGGTTACGTGTAGTTATGTGGTTAACTTCCTGTGACGTCATTGAAACGTCATAGTTACATGGTTATCCTCGCCAAAATGTGGTTACCCAAGTAACTACAACCTAACCATAGTTAACCACTAGCGCCAAAATTCGCCTTATATGTGTGATATCCCTACTACTTCTTCTTAGAAATTTATATATCTTGATGATATTGCCTATGCATTCCCTGATTTTAGATGTACCTATAAAGAATAATCTATCTACAGATTTAGAAATTTCGAGGAATTACATTTTCGAGTGGCATTTGCGTCCTAAACCAAATAAAACCGAGGTTTCGTGTTTCCATTTTAATAATCAAGATTTATTATTAATGTATTGGGCTCGACTTCGATTTATGCCCCACCTCAGATTTTGATAATTATTTTTTTATAGATAGAATTTTTATGAGGAATCGAATGGTAGTAATCTCAATCTGCGGAAATTTATAGTTTATTAGCTATGATTTTTTGAAATGTTCGTTAAATGCACTCAATTATGACATTTGAATGTTTGTTCACTGTAATTCTGGATTAATTCGAATGTTTTTCTCAACAGAAATCAACCACTTGAGCTTTTGAGGTAATTCATTGGAAGAAATGTGAATAATTGATCAATTTTGGCTAAAAATTGAACTCAATTATTTTGAGGTTAGGTTAGGTTGTTAGGTTGGGTTAGGACAGTGAAAAACCATTTTATACATGAAAATATCATTTTTGGCGATTTCAATTCAAATCCGAGGTGGGGCATAAATCGAAGTTTTACCCGATTTTTTCCTGGATGCAGGAAAAGATACAAAATCTATTCGTACAACTATCAATCCCGACAAACTTTTAATTTGAGAGAAATGATTTTTCGGAAATTTCATCAAAATACGTGCTTCATCATTATATTATCATGAAAAATTATATTTTCACTTTCCGGTCCTTTAAACTTAAATTTAAATCACCAAAAATTATATTTTCATGTATGAAATTGTTTTTTCACTGTCCTAACCCAACCTAACAACCTAACCTAACCTCAAAATAATTCAGTTCAATTTTTAGCCAAAATTGATCAATTATTCACATTTCTTCCAATGAATTACCTCAAAAGCTCAAGTGGTTGATTTCTGTTGAGAAAAACATTCGAATTAATCCAGAATTACAGTGAACAAACATTCAAATGTCATAATTGAGTGCATTTAACGAACATTTCAAAAAATCATAGCTAATGAACTATAAATTTCCGCAGATTGAGATTACTACCATTCGATTCCTCATGAAAAATTCTATCTATAAAAAAATAATCATCAAAACCTGAGGTGGGGCATAAATCGAAGTCGAGCCAAATACTCTACTGGAATCTATAATGCGTCTCTACCAAAGATATTACATGTGTAATATCTTTGGTCTCTAAGTCTCTACCAGAGATATATCTCTGGTCTCTACCCTCCAAAATCTTATTTTTATCGAAAACTAACCAAACAAAACGTACAGCTGACACCTAACAGCTGATGACATAAATGTCATCAGTAACTATGACGTCAGAGATAACCATAACCATAGTTAAGCTGTGGTTACAGCGCCAAAATTCGCCCGTGTTTTTGGCTGGGATACACACAGGGTGATGTTCATCTTTTGAGTGAAATTCCACAGTTCAATAATTCTTGAACAAATCGACTGAATGATTTCAAATTTTGTCACCCTTTACTATCGCTATTCTCCAATATTCCTGACATCGAATAAACCATATCCCTACTGGGAATCTCTTTCTTATTCGATTAGAATGCATAAGCTCTTCTCTCTTTAATGCGCCCAACCTCTCGATCTAATGGAAAGTCACGTGACAGTGAGTCCATGTATTATAATAATAAGGCTGTGGTCCGTATATACACTTTGGTTACTTCTGGTTAGTAAGTGGGCGGTCCGTATATGTCGAATTCCTGACAATTTGGTTCAATATCAGTCACCAGAGTAACCGCTCTGGTAACTTTCGGTTACCAAATGTGTATATACGGACCATACGCTAGGTCTATGCTAAGAACCAAGGCAGTGGCGTTACATGGAAAAATGTATGTACTTTCTCATATTTTCGAATTGAAAATTGATGTGACAACAATGTCCGAGTCCAATTTTCAATTGTAATTGGAAACACTAAGCAACTATCTCACTACAGTCTTTGGACAACAAAAAATGTTTATTTTCCTTTTCATGTATTTATGGTCCAAGGAGTGATCTAACCTTACCTCACTTATATTGGTTAGGTAACCAGCTGTGGCTTGTTATTTGAATGATGAAAGTTTATAAACATCAATTGTATCTTTCTTTATTCATGTATTTTATTCTCAGTTTAGTTAATACATCCAGCCATACATTTTTCATTCTTTTCTATTTTTTTTTCAAAGAGTTCAATTGACTAGAGTAACCCAATTTTTTTCAGTGTAAAGTTAGAAGAAAAATTAGGAGTTATTGACATTGTCGAACAATTTCTGGATGAAGATGGGATTCATGAAAGAAAAGAATATTTAGTCAAGAATGAAGGAATTATCTCAAGAGAAGACGATGCAAATCTATTAACTCGAGGAATTTCTTCTCGAGTTGTAGATCCACCGAGGAATAACTCTGAACCGGTCCTTCTGGAGCAGAATGAACTTCATGAATGTCAGATGGGTAACCTTGGAATTCATCTGAAAGCTAAAGAAAACAAGTTTCGTATATGCCAGTATTTCACAAGTGGAAAGGACCACCTAAAAGTCCATTTCGACAATGCTCATTCAGATATCAAGGATCATAAGTGCCACAATGCTGCTAGTTCGAAAAGTAACCTTGACAGACATACAAAGACAGTTGATTTAAATGTCAAAAAATACAAATGTCACTTATGTGAATATGCCACTGCTGTTAAAGGAAGCCTTAAAGTACATATAGAGGGGGTTCATTTAAATGTCAAAAAATACAAATGTCACTTATGCGAATATGCCGCTGCTTTTAAAGGAAACCTCGAAACACATATAGAGGGGATTCATTTAAAAAACAAGAAACACAAGTGTCATATGTGCGATTATGCTTCTTATTTGAAAAGTCACCTTCACAGACATATCAAGTTGGTTCATTTAAATGTCAAAAAATACAAATGTCAATTGTGTGATTATGCCACTGCTGAAAAAGGAAGCCTTGAAGTACATATGGAGGGGGTTCATTTAAATGTCAAAAAATACAAATGTCAATTGTGTGATTATGCCACTGCTGAAAAAGGAAGCCTTGAAGTACATATGGAGGGGGTTCATTTAAATGTCAAAAAATACAAATGTCACTTATGTGAATATGCCGCTGCTCTTAAAAGAAGCCTTAGAGTACATATAGAGGGGGTTCATTTAAATATCAAAAAATACAAATGTCACATGTGCGATTATGCTACTCCTTTTAAAAGTCACCTTGACAAACATATAGAGGCGGTTCATTTAAATATCAAAAAATACAAATGTCACTTATGTGAATATGCCGCTACTGAAAAAAGAAGCCTTGACAGACATATAGAGTCAATTCATTTAAATGTCAAAAAATACGAATGTCACTTATGTGAATTTGCCACTGCTATTAAAGGAAGCCTCAAAGTACATATAGAGGGGATTCATTTAAATAACAAGAAACACAAGTGTCATATGTGCGATTATGCTTCTTATTTAAAAAGTCACCGTGACAGACATATAAAGTTGGTTCATTTAAATGTAAAAAAATACAAATGTGACATATGTGAATATGCCACTGCTGCGAAAAAAAGCCTAAAAGAACATGTAGATTCAGTTCATTTAAATGAAAAATAAATACAAATGTGAATATGCCACCGCTGTAAAAAGAAGTACATATAATGTCGGTTCATTTAAATAACAAGAAAAACAAGTGTCACATATGCGATAATGTTTATATCGAGAAACGGAAAATTTTTTGTGTTTTAATGACTGTTTTCATAATCTTGAAATATATTCAATACATTAATTAATTATTTACATTATATATATGACATACCTATAAAAAAATACAAATATCTATAAAGAAGAAGTTAGTTTTTGATCAGATACAACTTACCCTTTTATGTTTTTGATTCTATGTTTCAGATTCACCTAACCTGTGTGTGTAATATCTTTGAAATTAAAGCATAACGTTTCGTTTTGGTGCTTAAGGTGAGCTTGATATTGGAAAGGATAATTTGAATTTGTTTTTAAGTTTCAGTAGAAACCATAGAGAATGTCTCTGGTAGAAACACAGATCAATAAAAAACATTTTTATTGATCTGAGGGTAGAAACGACAATAAAAAAAAGAGAAATAAGAGACTGCGATAGCACTGAACTCTATGGTTCCCATAGAGTTCAATGATAGATAGGCAACACAGGGGACACGTTTTTGGAATAAGGTTATGTATGTTTGGAACATTGAACTCTATGGGAATAGAGTTCAGTGGTCTGCTGTAGAAACGAGCCTTAAACCACATATAACGTCCAGTTTCATAATCAAATTTAAAGTCACTTTAGGCTTAAAGCTTCCTTCAATGTCATTTTTAGTTGGGTTAAAGGAAGCTTTAAAATTAAAGCGACTTTAGGTTTGATTATGAAACCGGCCGTAAGTTCTGTACATTTAAAAGTCAAGAAAGACAAGTGTCTCATGTGTGAATATGCTGCCAATAATAAAAGTATCCTTAACAGACATAAAAAGTCGGTTCATTCAAATGTCAAAAAATACAAATGTGATTTATGTGAATATGCTGCCGCTTTAAAAACGAACCTTAAAATACATATGAGTTCTGTACATTTAAAAGTCAAGAAACACCAGTGTCACTTGTGTGAATATGCTGCTAGTGGAAAAAATAACCTTAACAACAGACTCGGTTAACAAACTCGGTTAATTTAAAAGTGAAGAATCACAAATGTAACTTATGTGAATATGCTGCTAGTTTGAAAGATACTCTTGACAGACACATGAAGTCTGTTCATTCGAAAATTTAGGATGTCAAGTGTCTTTCCAGTCATCAGGAGAACTTATAGGATCACAAGATTTTGTGATGAAATACGAATTTTGATCAAAATATTATGTAAATTATTGTAAACTGCATTCATGTTAAATATCACAAGACTTCATAAATAAATTTTAATAAACGTGTTACTTTCATTGATTGTTTTCAGTAACATTCTCTTCTGAACGTGTTCAGTAGCTTATTACTTAACGAGCCAATTTTTTCGAATACTACATACATTCGAATGATGGCGGTTCACCTCTAGGTGCTTTCTGTCTCCCCCCGGGGTTTCCACACCAACAGTGATTCGTACTAACATTGGTAGAGGTGAACAATGGTGAGTTAGGAAAAAAAGAACCGCGATTGCGTTCCAGTCCCCCCCCGGGTTTTCACACCAGCAGGAGAATCGTACAAACAGAAGGGATAGAACACAAATTGTGGCAAAGGATGGGTAAGGGTGGAGGTTGAGATTCCCAGATAATAGTACGGAGTACTGTCTTACCACTCTACTTCTGTTTATTTCCTAGTATGTGATTGTGTTAGTATGGTCAAGACTAACATTAGTAAGTGCAATAATCTCTTATAAGGTGAGTTATATTTATTTATTTATTCATTAGTGTTTTGATGACGACTAATATGATACTTCGCAAACATATTTTGGTACAGCATATATTACTGGTTATCTTGAAGAAGATAGAGCTTTATTTCCCATACAAATTACCTTTTCTCATTCATGTGTTAAATCGAAAGACAATAAATAATAAAAATATCAGACACAATTATGAAAGTGAAAATTGATACATTTTATTGATATTATCCATACAAATGTGTACAGATTCTTCTGGTCATCACAATAAATCAGTTTCGTTTATCGTTTGGAGCAAAGATATTACAATATCTTTGGTTTGGAGTATTATCATGGAATTTTTAATTTTTTTAAATTCATCAGATACCTGATGATATAGATAATCAAAAAGAGTTTTTCCACAAATTTCTTTGATCATATAAGTGAAATGATACAATGACAGTTTTTGGATTCCTGTAAAATCTTCATCAAACTACACTAATATGCTCAGAAAGTTTTGGAGGAACTTGAGCACAATTATTAATCCCATAATTATTCACTACCTTGACAAATAACGCGATAATCGAAGAAAATCTACGTTGCTTTCACACACAGAACGAAGAATACTTATTTGACGCCATGTTTGTTTACAAGTCGCAGCGCCCTCATGGGTAGTTTCATTTGACACATGAGTAAAAACTACTACCAAAGAGTAACAAGTTGTTACTCTTTGCTACTACTCTGTAATCTGTGAGTAAAAAATAGAAGAAGATGTAAGTCCTTCTCTATGATATTGCGTCCCCTTCTATGTTTCAAGATTTGTGTTCTGCCATTGAACTCTATGTTCAATGTGTTCTGCACCATTGAACTAATTGAACTTCTTTCTTCTTTCTCAGTGAACTAATAACCCATGGAAGGAGTCTAACCGTCAGATGCAAAGATATTACACACACATATTAATATCTTTGGTCAGATGCGGTCGTAATGCGGGTACGAAGATAAATTCATAGTGATTTCGGTTTATTTCTTTAATTTCAAATATTTATACAATTATTTCGACATATCCTCTCATTATTTCAGAATAAGATATTTCGAACTACTAATTTCTTGTATTACTTTGGAACTAGGCAAATGGTTTTATAATAAAATATGAATTAATTTATGTTGAATCAATTTCTTTACGAATGAAAGAGAAATTTTCAACATTTTGTGAGTTTCATAGGAATTAAATTTAATGATATAGGTATTTGAATGAATTATCAAAACATTAAATATTTCTTGATTGATTATTGTCGATTGGAAAGAATCAATTTGATATATATTTTTGCTCAGTTTTGTTAGAATTAATTTGATATATATTCCCCATAGACTTATAATACATGGACTCACTGTCACGTGACTTTTCAGTAGATCGAGGGGTTGTATGCATTAGAGAGAGAAGGGCTTATGCGTTTTGATCGAACAAGAAAGAGATGAACTGATTCCGTGTGGGCAATGTCAAAATCATATGATGGATATTAACGCAGACGTTGCCCACAAGGTGTTCATACGTTGAGTATTATTCACATTATATTTATTCTTGAATGAAACTCACATAATTTTTATATTTTCCATTTCGAAGGAATGTTAAGGAATTCCTGTTTGCCTTCTCGGAAGCTTGTTGAACATTTATTATGGAAAATTTTTACAATTTTCGCAGACTTTGCCCACAAGGTGTTGATAAGTTGATTATTATTCTCATTACATCTATTTGTGACTAAAACTCACATATTTTTTGACATAATTGATTTCGAAGGAATGCTATGGAATTTCTGTGTGTCTTCTCGGAAGCTTGTTTAAAATTTATTGAAGAAAATTTTCGCATAAACTTGTGTTCTATAACCTTTTGACAGCTTGCCCACAAACTTTCCATCTTATTCAACCAACCGACTTCTCTCTCACATGCGGAGTCCATGTTATTTATAAGTCTATGATATTCCCACAGGATGCGTTCATTCTATATCAATAGTTTATAATTTTTTTTACGTATTCTGAGAAATGTTAATTAAAAAATTCTTTCGAAATACTTTATGTTGAAGTAAGAACTGCTGGCCAAAGTTGCTTTGGGACCAGTCCACTTCTATAAAACAACCTGCTGACAACTAATATTATGTTCGGCCTAATGCGCATGCGCAACTAAGTTAGGTACACGTGCTATTAATGGTGCAGAAGCCAGTTCTGTCGGGAATGCGAATAGATAAAGGCTACTCTCACTATTAATAGTTTCAAGCGACCATCAGCCATTTTGTATTATTCACCAGTGTGTTAATATATCTTCAAATAAACTTTGTTAAAACCGTCTCATCAGTTTTAAGAGTATCCACCCTCACATGGTAGCAGCGCTTGTGTGTATGTGCGTGCGTATTAATTAACAAACAGAAGACTAGAAGACCACGTGTTAAACAGAAGACTAGACGACCACGTGTTCAACAACAAGCATGTTCAATCAAGAAGAGATGATCGAGATGGACCAATCCGATGCAAGCGAAAGGTCAACGATGGGAGTACCAGAAAATATTTTTGCAATGCTCACGAACACCAATTTCGTGAAGATGTTGGCAGAGCAAATAAACAACTTGAATCCTCCGGCAACGTCAACAGGAAGCACAGTATCAGAACAATCTGTGGAGAAGGTCAATATACCCACCTTCATAATACCTCAATTTGAGAACAGCGACAAGCTGAGGGGTCATTCCAATTTCCGTTCATGGAAACAAAGAGTCGAACGTGACATTAGGGCCCTAGGAAGATCGCAATTTCTACTGCACAACATGGGTGGACCAGAGTGCAACATGAGCGTAGATGAGAAGAACATGTACAACGCTCAAGTCCTACAATACTTGGAAGCATCGTTGCAGCACGCTCCCAGAGCTGTAATAGAAAATGAAGAATCGGCAGCTGAAGCCTTCAAGAAACTTATCCAAATGTTCGGCAAAAATGATGTTCAAAAAATGGTGGAAGTTTTGGACAATTTTGGAAAAATCACATTTTACCCGAAGATGAACCCGGTGAACTTCGTATCACAATTCGAAAAAGGAGTTCAAGAATTCAAGGAACTGGGCTTTCCGTTGGACCCGAAGATCATAGTGGGATATTTTCTACATAAAATCAAGGATGCTAGTGGTTTCTTGGCGTTTTTCACCACAATGGCTACACTACCAGAGGAAACGAGGACGTACGAGTTCGTAAAGAATGCCTTTCTGGAGGTGGCGAATAGCCAATATTTTAAGGAAGCAGAAAACAGTATGTATTAGAATGAATCAAATGATAGTTTGGATATTTGTTCCGAGTGTTTTGGTATTACAGGTGAGAATCTCAATACTGAGATCAATGAAGTGTATACTGTATGCTCTTTTTGTATTGACGATCCCATTGGAGAATGTACTTTTGCTAATCCTAATTCAGTTTCAGTGCTCTGCATCAAATGTGGTAAGAGAGATGATAATAATTGTTGTGATTTTTGTTTAGAGAATAGGTCTGATCGAACAAACAGGGATGGTTCCAAGAAAGAGAAATATCCAGCAAAGAGGTCTCCTTATTTTAAAGAGAAAAGGGCAGAAAAGAGTCCTTACACACTAGATCAGTTGGAGAAAATAAAGAAAATGTCACCAGCTGAAAAGCGTGATGCAAGTTGCAGAAAATGTGGTTTGATGTTCCACAAGTCAAACACATGTGTGAACACAGAGAGATTCTGCTTTTTCTGCCATAAGAAGGGACACGAAAAGAAGGACTGTAGGAAACTGAAAGATCAAAAATCTAGTAAGTCATTGTTCGATTTGAATAATTTCAGTATGTTTGCAACATTTCTAGTTGATTCTGGTGCATCTCACCATGTAGTGAATGTACAGAATATTTTGTTGAACTATCAGGCTTATAAAGAGCCGATATCTGTTGTTTTGGCATCGGAAACTGAAAGCACTATGTCAATGGGTCAGGGAACTCTTCCATTATTAGTACAGTTTGGAAAAAGTTCGCACATTGTACATCTAGCTAATGTTCAGTATGTCCCCGAAGTAAGGGATAATATTCTCAGTGTCCGTGCATTTAATATTCAGTTTGGGACAAGTCTTGTGCTAAATGCTAATAATGGATTTATTTTATCTAGAAAATTAAGAAGAAAGATCTCCCTGCTCTTTGTATCGGATGGCGTTTATCGAATTTCAGCAAGAGTCAATCCTGGTGATACAAGTAGTATCAACAAAATTAATGTTAATAAAGTAGAAAGTACAAATAAACAGTTAAGTTTGAAAGATAATTCTAGTTTTAAAATGAAACTCTCAGTTATCAAATCCAATAAGAAAGTCAATAATAGTAGAAGAGAAACACGAAAATTACGTAAAAGATTTACTCGTAATCAGTTAAAAATGTTGGCTCAGGAAGGTAGTATGTGGCATCGTAGAATGGGTCATATATCATCTTCTTACTTAGGAAAATTACCTAATGTTGTTCAAGGAGTTAAAGAACTCACGTATAATCTCAGTACTAGTAATTGTACAATTTGTTCTAAAGCAAAAATGACCAGAAAAACATGTTCAAAAGAAAGAGATCGAGCCACTAGAGCTTGTGAAATTCTTCATTCAGATCTATTAACTGTCAATCCGCCAACACATTACACTAAGAAAAAGTATATTTTAATTGTTCTAGATGATTATTCAAGATATGCACAAATATTCCTAATGAAACAAAAGTCTGAAACTTTCAAGTTTTTGAAGTCTGCTTTGAACTATCTTCAGTCATTATTTCCTAGTCCTGGTCAATTCAGAAAATTACGTTGTGATAATGGAACAGAGTTTATCAGCGAATCTTGTCAACAAGTTCTCGATCAGTTTGGTATTCAAATTCAGTTAGCAGAACCTTATCAACATGAGCATAATGGAACTGCTGAAAGGTTCAATAGAACACTCCAAGAAAGGGCTAGAGCCTTGTTATTTGAATCAGGCTTTCCAAATACTTTCTGGGGTTTTGCATTTTCGACGGCTTGCTATCTATACAATCGTACGCCTCATTCATCATTAGACTTTTTGACTCCATATGAAAAACTCTATGGAAAACAAGCCGATCTGCAAAATATAAGAATTTTCGGTTCACAGGCAGAAGTTAGAAATGAAAATGTTCCAAAAGGTAAAAAGTTGAATGCAAGATCTAGCACAATGTATTTAATAGGATATACCGATACTGGCTATTTGTTGTATGATCCCAAAACATGTAAGACTATTACATCTTGTAATGTTCTAATAAATGAAGAGTTGACCTACAAGTCATATGAATCAAAGTTATCAGTCCCAAGTGATGAATTAACAGTTTCGTCTGAATCTGTTGAGTCCAGTGAGAATGTTTCTGTTACGCCCTCTGTAGGCAATTCTGTTGCGTCCATTACGGACATATCTGTTGTGCCACCTACTGGCAATTCTGTTGTATCAGTTGCAAACAATCCTGTTGAAATGAAATCAGTTGAACAAAACTCTGATTCTGTAAGAACTACAAGTCCAGTACAGAGTAGCTCCAACAATTCTGTTGATAAAATAAGTGCTACAAATATGTTAGAAAATGTTTCAGTTAGCTCTCAGATAAATAATGAGATAGAATATGAAGAAATATCCCAGCTAGATGATTTTGATGGCAATGAAACCAGTGGACTTGATATGCCGCAAATTTCAGTTAATGCCACAATTTTGAATCCATTTGGTTTTGTATATGATACAAAAATCTATCAGACAAGTAAAACACCTCAAACATATCTGGAAGCAATGACATGTTCAGAAAGTAGTAAATGGATTACTGCCATTCAGTCCGAACTTGAAGCTATAAACCAACATGAAGTTTGGGAAATTGTGGAAAGAAAACAAGGTATGAAAAGTATTCCGTTGAAATGGGTATTTACAGTTAAGGACAATGGTGTGTGTAAGGCTCGTTTAGTTGTTGTAGGATGCAAAGATACTGAAAAGTATACTCCTGAGGAAACTGCATCTCCTACACCAGCTCTATCAGTTGTTAAATTATTATTTGCATTATCAGTTTCTAGGAATTGGCATGTTGAACAGTTGGATGTCAAAACAGCATTTCTTCATGGTGAAATTGATCGACCAAAATATGTAAGTGTTCCTGAAGGAATCAATCTTGATAAATCAAAGGTAATATTGAAGTTACGAAAAGCTCTTTATGGATTATCTATAGCACCGAAATGTTGGTTTATGACACTTGATAATTTTCTGAAGGATTCTGGTTTTGAATCAAATTTACGAGAACCATGTTTATATAAGAAAAAGGAAGATAGTAATATCATTTTGATTTTAGTATATGTTGATGATCTATTAATTACAGGTAGTTGTAGAAACCTTATTCAGGAAAATGTGAATATGTTGAAGTCACGTTTTAACGTAAAACAATTTGGCTTTCCTACAAAATTTCTTGGTTTGGAAATCACTAGATCAGAAAATCAGTTGTTTCTTCATCAAACACAGTTTGTTAATGAAATGTTGAAAGAATTTCGAATGGAAAACTCAAATTCAGTTGACACTCCTTTAGTTCCCCAAGGAAATCATAAAGTTCCGGAAGTAACGAATGAAGCAGATTTTCCGTATAAGAAAGCTATAGGTTCCCTGCTGTATTTAAGTATGTTCACAAGACCTGATATATCCTTTGCCGTAGGTTATTTGGCTAGATTCCAAGCTAATCCACAGCAGTATCATTGGACATTAGTTAAAAGAGTTTTCAGGTATTTGAAAGGTACAAGTCAGTTAGGTCTAAAATTCACAGTAGGATCTCCAATTTTGTCATGTTATTGTGATGCAGATTTTTCAGGTGATAGGTGTGGTCAAAAGTCGACCACAGGCTTTGTGATTTTTGCATTTGGTAATCCTGTTGTATGGTGCTCAAAACTTCAATTAACAATAGCACAAAGTTCAGCAGAAGCGGAATTTATTGCACTTACTCATGCTACTAATGAAATTAGTAGAAGAGACTGTGGGTCTCAGAGCATTTCCAGTTAATATATATGAAGACAATGAAGCAGCAAGACGTAACTGTCTGGCTAGCACAAGTAAAAGCCGCTTGAAGTATGTGGAACGTAAATATTTATTGATTCGTCAACACGTAAGAAATAAGAAAATTAATATTGTGAAGATTAATACTAATGATCAGATTGCTGACATTCTGACAAAACCATTGAATGCAGTAAAGCTCACTAAGTTTCGTGATCACCTTGTATTCTATGAGGTTTGATTTGCATGAAAATATCCAATCCAAGCAAAATATGATAACCAAGTAATAAGTCATAATGATTCAATATTATAGGAAGAATATGAGAAAAGTCAACGACAAACTCAAAACATGCTCTGTTTGATCAAACATTTCATAAGTAATATTAATTTTTTCTTTTCAGTCATTATGTATACCTTATCTGAGTAGTGTTATAAATGATCTTCGATCTCAAACATACTCTGATAATGAATTCTGTTGTTTATCTTAGTATCTTGAAAGGATCTTCGATCCCTTAGGTACTTTGTTTATATGTCTGTTGAGTGTTTTATCTGTATATTGTGGAAAGGTTCTTCGTTCCTGGAAACATAATCTGATAATACTCAAAATTTGTTGTATATTTGTTCGAGTTATATTGGAAGGGTCTTCGGTCCCTGGAGATATACTTTGATGAATATACATGTTGAAGTGTTCATTTGAGTCATGTAAGAAGGGTCTCCGGTCCCTGGATACATACTCTTACGAATACTAGTGTCTTGATTTGGAAGGGTCTCCGGTCCCTGGAAATGATAGATGCGAAATCCAAAATTCTGACCACATGTGTGTAATGAATTAATCATGTTAGTCCGATATGATGGAACATACTATGTATGTGATCAGTCATGTCATTTATATGTTGATCTACTATGTGATATGTATGCATTATGGCATATGTATCTGTTGATCAGTTTCAGTTGATATGATGGTATAATATCACTTGTGGGAAGGGTCTCCGGTCCCTG
This sequence comes from Coccinella septempunctata, assembly GCF_907165205.1. Lineage (NCBI taxonomy): Eukaryota > Metazoa > Arthropoda > Insecta > Coleoptera > Coccinellidae > Coccinella > Coccinella septempunctata. Next base: position 595,481 of record NC_058190.1, on the reverse strand, counting down.
GACACAATGTATTGATACCATACCAAATATTAAGGACAGTTGGTTCGCTATAAGGAACCCTATTCCATTGCCTCACAGCAACAGCTCTGTATGGTTCCACTGACAATCCTGTTGTAGGTTTAAGGCTTGATTTATATAAATTCTAATAAAAATACTATCTATTGTACACTTTATATATATTCTATATTTCTTAGTTTATCGAAGTCAGTTAAATGGAACTTTCAGTTTTCTGTTGATTAGTTGTCAGGTCCTCAGTTTGGGAGGGGGTGTTGAAGTAAGAACTGCTGGCCAAAGTTGCTTTGGGACCAGTCCACTTCTATAAAACAACCTGCTGACAACTAATATTATGTTCGGCCTAATGCGCATGCGCAACTAAGTTAGGTACACGTGCTATTAATGGTGCAGAAGCCAGTTCTGTCGGGAATGCGAATAGATAAAGGCTACTCTCACTATTAATAGTTTCAAGCGACCATCAGCCATTTTGTATTATTCACCAGTGTGTTAATATATCTTCAAATAAACTTTGTTAAAACCGTCTCATCAGTTTTAAGAGTATCCACCCTCACACTTTACATGGCTTAGAGGTGATTATTCAAAGTTTTCTGATCGAAAATTTACTCATGCAAATTGAGCTCTTTCCTAAGAACGAGCGCATTGTCATTTTGGCCAAATGTATTTTTTTCGAATTTTAAGCCATGAATTTTTTTCATATAACCATTAGGTTTAATACTCCTTGATATAATTATAAACAACCCATCATATTTGATCATCTCAAACTTATAATTTTTCGTACTAGGTAATGACTAATGGTAGAGTTTGGTAAAAAAATACAAAAATGATCAAAAAAATTTATTTTCAAGTAGAGAATTTGAATACATCTGGTGGAACAATTAAAATGACAAATCTGAATAAATCATAAATAAAAATGGAAGATTTGGATTATTGTCCTTTAAAATGTATTAATTTAGTGTACATTTGTCTAATATGTTGTTTTGCATCAACAGTTTTATTTTGGTGATGTATTCGTATATTGAAATATACCTCTAAAATACTATACACTACTTGAAGAAGGTGGTTATTTAAAGGATCCTGATCAAAAATATGTTCATTTAAGTTAAGGAAAATACAATCAAAATTAATGGAGCGCATTGTTTTTAAAATTAATCGCTGCCTCACATTACCTGACTTAAGATCTGGAAAACTCCTTAATACTGTTTCAGCTCTTCTGCAAATTGAAATTACATCTGCAGAAGGCTTCATCAAACCACCTTTATTTTTTCTATCCAGTAAAAGAGATAGAGAATTTTTACTAGTCAGAGATGAAGAGCATATATTACAGCTGAAAGTTTTTGTCAATTTTCTACAAACAAATCCAGCTATATAAGCCACAACATCACTTGAATATTGATCAAAATTAAAATATTCTAATTCTTCACCTACAGATTCATCATCTTCCTGATTTAATGCATCTAATTCATTTTTTTCCCTCACACTACTGCTTGAAACTCTCAAGATGCTGGTTGAGTCCTGTGCAAGGCAGTTTGCTGCTTCTGAAGTTTTAAGCTCTACATGAATTAGAAGCTTTTTATATGCGGCCTCGAATTGAATTGCTGTTGGATTATTATTGAATCCACCTCGAGATCGAATATTAGAAAAAAACATCTCCAAATGATCTTGACTCAGTTTGTAAGTGAGGAAATATTGGGGATGTTGATTTTCTAATATTCGATCTCTCACAATTCCTTGTATACTTGACATATTTATTAGTAAACCTAATAATCCAACTTTTCTACGTGATGTTATGTTTTTTTCACCTTTTTCATCTTTTAAATTAATCAAATAATCTTTGGCATAATCAAAATAATCAAAAAAGAAATCTTTATTTGCCATAGATAAGGGTTTTTTGAAACTACCTTTTCCTAAAGAGTTTCTTGTGTTCATAGCATCAAAAATATTGTTTATAATGCGACAGAAAACTGCAGTAGCATGAGCACCTTGAAACTGTTTTAATTTCAAGTCATCAGAACAGTATAAAAGTGCATCTGCAACACTGTCACTTAATGTTTGCACTGCCAACTTGACCTTCATTTTTTCTTGACAATAATTAATGTGTCTAGATTTTATTTTGGTCGCAGCATGCAATCCATAATGTTCCTGTAATTTTACTAAATTTTTTATGAAATTCCAGTTAATTTGATTCATAGATTAATAAAACAGGAGATAGAGCATCTCGACAAAAACGCGTTCACAAAATACTGCCATAAATATGAATTTGGATATCTTGGGTGGGGGAACTGGACAGGGGCGGATTCAGAACTAGCCACACTGTGAATATTTCAGGTAGTCGGCAATAATTTTATATCGAATGGAAATATGTTTCAATGCAAAGATTTCGAGTATTTTTCTTATGACAACTTTTCAAAGGGATGTAGAACTAATATGTAATACCAAAACAACTTATGTAAAAAAGAATTTATTTTGAATACAATGTTACCATACACAAATAGTCAATATGACCCTAACCTACATACAGATTATTTGAAATTTTATTCACTAAGCATAAACTGAAAACCAAAAATTACTTTCATGAAAAAAATTCCCTTTAGAATGGTTGATTCTCAAATCAATAGAAGTGGAAGCAGCTGAAGTTTACGGAATTTGTATAATGAGAATCTAAAAGAGTTTGTTCATTGAAGAAATCCTCAAGTCTTCCGTACAGATTTTGCGGAATGAAACAGTAATGCAATACTGTAAACATGAACCAATGATTGTGAAATAGGAAATTATTTTTTATTGTATACAGTAACTCATAAAAGAATCCCTCAATTCTAGATGAAGCATCAATATTTTTTTTTACGGGCAGTTTTAAATTGAATTAAGTTATATTGCATATAAACTAAAGAGCAGTGTTTTTCAGCAACTCAAATACCTAGTTCAACAACCTGCTTCCCCCTTCAAATTTTTATACCACCTCGAAAGTGCTTTTTGGTGTTGAAGTGCATAATAATCAAGAGTTATTTTACGAAACTGTAAGCTCTAACTCAATAATAATGTAACTTTTAAGCAAAGCTTTCCAAGCTTTCATCTTGAATTTTTCTTTCCAATGAATTAGGAACTGCTTGTAGGGCAGTTCTCTTGAAGTACTGACGACTCACTCGTAATCTTAAATCGGTTTTTTGACGTCAATTAGCTGTTTTTTAATTTCTGTTCTCCGCTTGTCTCCTGCAACAATTTTTCAACTGAAGTTTTACTTCGAATATGAGGTATACTGATAACAGACATTTTCATTTAATAAATCATAAAAATAATGGGAATATCCGAGCTCTAATTGAATGGTCATTATTGTAATCATAATTACAGTAGTAGCATAATTTTTAAATTGAAATACGTTTTAGAAATAAAGGAAACTTTTTTGATTTTCACAAAAAGTTCCAAACATGACCTCAGCTCATTTTTATGGATTTTTATTCCTAAGACGAGTTCTATTTGCCATAGCCATGTATAAGGAATTTTGTATACCTCCCTGGGTAGGTATGTACCTCACTTGTTTTATCCTTGAACTACAAGAAGCTTTCATTTCTGCAAATCCTGAACTGGCATTCGTGTTTCTTGATATTGTTCCCATTTTCCTTCCATTTTCCTCAAAAACTCCAGTACTGATAACAGATTTGGCACAGTATTGGCTATAATTACAACATTATTGAAGCAATTAAAATCTCGTTCTACTGTTCATCTCGAAACCAGGAAGAATGTTTGTACTAAAAAGCATGATATAATAAGAAAAAATCTACTATAAATTTCAAGTTCAGAAGTTGTCAGAAATCACTTGCAAAATTCCAAAGAAAGTGATAATCAGACAATAAAGCGATTTAAATAAGTGGTAAACTACCTATCTTACCTCACTCGGGATGGTATCTTTTTTCAAATTTACGGTAAAAGTCGATTACTCTCATTATACTAAAGTCTGGAGTATAAATTACAAGAGAAGTGTAAATTGTTTTCAAGACCCAGTGCAACTCTCCACTGCCGTCGTCTGGTTTCATTTCTGGGAAATCTAAAATTGAAATCAATTATTTGATTGTATAAACTCAACATTTCAATCCCATCATCAGATGGGATTCAAACTTAATTCGACCCTGGCGTGCCCTAACTCCCTCCCCTGATTTCATAAAGTCGTGAACTCAAACAAGAATAAAATATCAAAAACTTACCAGAATAAATAAATCGCTTTCCTCTTTCGTGTATAAATTGCACTTTTATTTCAAACACACGTTTTTACGGCACATCGCTGCTTATTTTCCAAAATATTACGACGTGAATGATTGAAATAATATTTTGACAATTACAAATACACACGCCGTCTTAGAAATTTTAGAAGCGATCTGGAGGGGAAAACAAGCGAAAATTCATTTCATTGGTGGTTTTTGGAAGTGGGAATAATTTGAAAAATGAACAGTCTGGAAAATAGCCTATGATCCATCTATTTAATCTATGATTTGATTACCATCCTTATCAAACAATATACCCCAATCACCGAACACATTACGAATCAACTTTACCATATGACACGCGTCTAAAATGATGAAAACAGGTTCCTTGGTTACAGGATGAGCAAAGTGACTGTGAATATCATTAATATCACTCAGTTTTGCTCCCAAAATAGAAGCCATTGATAAGTTTGTAGCTGCTCCATCAAATGTAATCGAAGAAATTGTAACACCAACTTGATCAAGCATTGTCAAACAACCCCTCACCATATTGGCTTTTTCTTCAGCACCTAATCCATTAATTAGGAAATAGGCTATAGGTAATTTCCATCTGCTATTCAGAGCAACTATCAAAAATACCAAAGCTTCCTTTGCCTCTGGTAAAGATTCACTTTCCATAGGATACCCGTAATTTATGTATCCCACTTGTTTTCTGCCATTCCATTGAATATGTTTACGAATGGACATTTCATCCATTACTAAATTACATATTAAAGTCTTTCCCTCTTTCTTCATTTCTCTGGACTTGAGTTCAATTGCTCTTAGGGACTCTGTTGTGTAGCCTGGTGATCCATCCACAGTTTTATACCATTTTGATAAAGTCTTAGGATGTGGTAGACAATTTGAAAACATACTTCTCACATAATTATATGCAGAAGTCGAATAAAAATTGAGAGTAAGAGCAAATGTTCTCAACTGCTCAGGATATTCCTTATTTGTTGAAACTTTGAGTTGTCTCAACACTAACTCTTGTTCAGCCTTCGGAATACATTCCTGTAACATAAAATATTTTATGTGAATCACAAACTAATTCAAATATCTTTGACCCACAAATCTGAAAAAAAATTTCATGGCATACCAAGATTCAAAGATTACTTACCTATATACTTACCCCAGATATGTAGAAATGAAAAAAATATGTGAGCTATACCTTCGAGTTGGTTTCTGGGAAGAGGGGGCACCATCCTTACTGAGCCAAAATAAAATAAAATTCTAAAACACATGCACTTCTTCAACATGCATCAATTTTCATTAGTCAATGATTCTTTATAGGCCTTCAGTTCATACTTGTCTTTTACCTGCATTATGTCGTAACAATTTTGAGAGACATTTTTAGAAGTTTTCAAATGCACTATAAGTTCTTTCAGCTTTGTCACCCTGCTCTGCAATTTATGTTTTTTAGTTCTTAATTTATTATTTTCCTTTCTAATTTTTTCGATAGTCCTATTGGCAATATTCCAAACCATTTTGGCTTCAGCTGTTTTGAGTGCAGAATATTTTACGTCTCCAAAATAATGCCTCCTCCTGCAAAATAATTATTTGAAGCAACTGAATGAAGCATAGGATAAGATAGACGAAAATACCTTATTTTCTTTTGAACCTGAGGTTTTTCAGAGCAATCCTTGGCATTGATATTCACAGGCTCAGAGTAGTTTTCAGAACTGAAAATACATCAAATCTGAATATAAAAATATTGCACTATTGAAACCAAGTAACCACCTAGTTGATGGAAGATCCAGCTTGAGTTTTTTCTCTTCAGAAGTAGATTCTGCTTGAATCTCCTTCTCAGCTAATCTTTTCCTGATTTTTCTTGGTTTGGGTGTTCTTTTTTTCAAGTGATCAGGAAAATCAAAAATTGAGGGAATTGAACCTTCTCTCAGTTTGATTTGGCCGAATTGTCTGACCACATCACTTTCAAGAAAGTGGTTACTACATAATACAGTAGAATTTGTTGGCTCAAAATTTTCCCTTTTCATGGCTAAGACCCATAGGGATCTCAGTTTTGAATCACTGGGAAATCTGCAGAATTTTTTATATTAATAAGAAAATTATTCAAGAAATATAAGGTACAAAGATTAGAGATTATATTTATAAATACTCACGAGAAAAATGAAATCCCATTGCCTTTTCTGTACCTTTGCGTACAATTATAAGCCGAACACGACTTTACCATTTCGAAAAATCAGAGGTGAATAATAATTTCACAAAAATGAGGAAAAGTGCAAATAAAACTCAAAAACTAGCGATTCACGTATACTTCATTCAATTTTATTTTAGCAGTCGGTTGGCCATGGAAATTTGACACATTTCACTCTGTATAGTAGAAAAATGTGAGGTTAAGACGCTTGTCAAAACATTTTTGGGTTTTAAATCAACGCTATGTTGCCCGTTCTACGTAAAAGTTTCTGTTATTACGTATTTTATCACAATGTCGAATCTCTTCGGAAAATATGTGACGAACATAATTGAAGTTTATACAAACTGATTGAAGGCATACCAAATCCAGTTATTTGCATGGAAAATACAAGAGATCAGTATAATACCATAATATGCACTAGCTTGAGGAGGGTTAATGTAATCTTCTTTGGCTTACATCATTTGTAGATTTCAAAAATATTAACCCGAAGATGAAATGCATATGATGCAGTGGTTGGAAATGGGTATCTCCCGAAGTAATTAACAGATAATTACAAGAATGTTGAATTCTTCAACAAAAATCATCTTGCATCAATATAAGTAAAAGGAATTGAAGGAAGTTTCAAGTTAAGATGCAACTTCACCGTTGAACAAAAATTTCACATAAATAAACAAGTAACAGGGCAACTTGCGCGTATTTGTGGCTATTCATCTTAATGAATTGATGTGATAATAATAATTAGGTATTTATTAGTACCTCAAGACATTTACATTGTATAGGACAAGTCAAATGAAAAATAGATAAATCCATTTTAGGGAACTTATTCTCCGATGACATTTATCGAAAATCCTGCAGTAAACTTTTCGCATTAATTCACTCAAACATAAAATTCTCAAATGCCACCACTTTTTTGGGTCTCCCAATAGAAGGAAATTCTTTGTCATCCTCTTCATTCACAATCTTTCTGATTGTGGAAATATCCAGCTGAAATATAAGTCGTTATGATTTAGATGAAACATATTATAAATTCTCTTACATTGAATATGTTCGCTAGCGTCTGACTTATTGTGGATTTTAGAATATCAGGGTATAACTATATGAATGAGCGGACCTGAATTCTAAATAGCACTTCCTGAAACCCTGTCTCCAAAGATTATCTATAATCTTTGCCTGTCTCATTTTTCAATCACTTTCGGCATTTTCGTAATAAAAATTGATATTAGTTGTGGCAACGGCGTTATGACATTAACGACATTTCATGAGTGCCAACCTAACTTCGTTCTAGTTACAAAAACTTGAGAAAATTATTTCATGGCCAACCGACTGCTAAAATAAATTTGAATGCAGTATATAGACTACAGAGAACATTTGCCAATGTTTTGCTTCGAATCAGCTGATTATCTTCTATCTCACAAACGTTCCCGTGAGTCTCTCTCTACACTCCTTCCATGGGTTATTAGCAGAGATATAGATATATCTCTGGTTATTAGTTCACTGTTCCAGAGACTGTTCTTTCTTTAGTTCAATGTTCTGCACAGAAAACACCATAGATGGTCCAATGGATAAGTCCAAAGAGGTTAATCTTTGATAAGTCACAGATTACAGAGATTCTCTGTGGGATAATAATATGGACGAGAAAATGCATTTTTCCGTAAGAACTCGCAATTAATTGAGCTGATTGAATATGGTAACCAAAGATTATAGAGTAGAAAGATGAAAACGCCCTTATATCTCTAGTACTAAAAATCGACTACATTTTGGCCAGTGAAAACACATTTGACAATGAGATGGCGCTGAAAACGTATTATCAATACAGAAAAACTTTTTAAGGACAGTTTTCTGTTTTATAATTGAGGGGCGCGAAATTCGAATTTCAATATTGACTTGTTGAGACCAGGAAACAAACATCCTGAGCGACAAAACAAGAGGATGGTTTTGTTTTGTGACCAGGATGTGAGTTTTCATCTGAACATTGTTTGGTATCGATTGGTATCAATGAAAAACGCTGTTGGAAGTGATAAATTTTTATTTGCAATCTATAAAAAATTTACAGAAATTTGAAATTATGGACAACGAATAGAGCTCTGACTCTCTGACAAGGATACAAGAGTACATGGTTAGGTACGTCAAAGATGTTTTTTCTGTGAAAACGTTTTGAATTAATAAACTGAGTTGAATATGTACAATTTATATCAGAAATTGATATGAACCAATATTCAATTTACCGTCATAGGATATACATTTCCGTTACTTATATATTATTTAGAAAATTCTCAGAACCACAATTGAAAAAAACCTTACAGAGGTATACAAGACCTGTATTCAAGCCCGTCAGTATAATTTCTTCATGCTTTTTTATGATTTCTTCATGGTATGGTTTCTTTATGGCACAATATACAAATTGATTGACGAATGGACAAAACACTCACAGAAGGTTTCATAAAACTTTGACTTTCCAAACGACAATTTGACAGTCACCCGATTCCCAAATCGAAATCCATAAAACTTTTGCATTTCTGAATATATTGAAGGCAATCGAGAATCTTTGAATGGACGTATAAAAGTCATAATTTCCCCTAAATGAGCCCTTCATGTAAGGGATGCTTCCTGCATACAACAATTTACGTGGATGAACACTCAATCGACTTGCAGTAAAATGTTCATTGCCCATGGTGTAGTCAGTAGTGTTTGCAGGCCTCTACGCCCTTAAAATTGTATCCACTTCGTAGCACTGAAAATAAAAATCAATGAATGACCGAGTCACATGTTACCAGTTGTAATACTTACATGCCCCTTTTCCTTAGTAAAATTCGTTTTATTTGATCCACAGTTGTTCACTATACAATAATTTTCGAACAATATTCTGAGGTTTTCTCCAAGAAATTAGACAAAAATTTCAATAATCAGCAACTAGAACATGCTTGAATAACAAAAGGCCATACGAGGTTGTCTATGGATACGAGAATCAAAACATTCCAAACCTGTTTGATCAAAATGGCCATATGACTCTGACATCTCGCAAAATTTCATGTCCCTCGAATTGATATTGTAACCAGTCTTAGGGCCTCAAAAACACATTTGAAACACAGATGGCGCTGACATCACTCTAGTCGCTTCGTTTCCTATCTTTCTACTCTATAATCTTTGATGGTAACCATAGAGTCTCTGGTGGCATTTTTGGAATCAGCACTTTGAAAACATCTAAAATCAGATGTTAGATTTCCGGCAGAGTCTCTGATGGTAACTATAGAAACTAGCACTCAACTACTTGATCAATTTGAGAAAAATGTATCTGTTAATTGAGTCTCCCTTCAAAATTGAAATAATTTAATTTTATTGGGAGCGAGTACTGATTATGAGTAAAAGAGTCTTTTTGACTTTCATTAGCTTATCTAGTTAATTAAATTTATCAAAAAAATCAAAGCAAATATAGTAGAAACACTAATTATTAATTATCGTTGGTTTTTACGGAAAAATGCATTTTCTCGTCCATATTTCTGAAACTTTTCACATTACAGAAAAAGTTTAAACACATTTTTTGCTCATATCTCTCTATCTCGTTGAGTTAAAAAGTTCAGGTAATCACCAATTTTGCCCCATGTTGCTGAAGAATACATGAACAAATGTAGTAATTTCTATAATTTCAGAAAGCTCTGTACCAATCTGTTATGTTTACAATCACAGTGTTGATCTATAAATAGTTGTATATCTTTTTTATCAATAAAAATGCAGCCATGTTTTTCTGTCATCTTATCACGTGAAGACGGCTGAACCGATTTCATCCAATTTTTTTTGTTGTTGAAACCTTCCTCCTATTTGGTAGAGGATTATATATATTATACCGGCTGGCCCACCCGAAAGTAAATAGAGTAAATAAAGATCTTTTGAAAATATTTTCTTGTGGTGTGTGTAGGGTGTTCAAAAGCACAATTTAAAATTATTGTCATATACAGGACTATATACAGAGTGTTCGAAAACAGAGATATAGACCAAAGTTACACTTTTTTGAATTCAACACTATGTATTTTAGCTCAAAAATGGAATGGAATCGAATTTGGTCATATCCTCAAGACAAATGAAAATATCGTGAAACGGTTTTCAGTTATGGACTTTTCACGAAAATCGAGACCAACACTCCTTTCGAAGTTTTAACCTATTTAGAAGTACCAGAAACAGCCAAAATCAAGCAAGTTGGGATACCCTGTACAGGGTGGGCAAAATTCGATGAGATTGAATGGCAGCTCTGTAACCGCAAGAGCTAGGGAAAAATGGATGGCATGTTTCCAACCTCAATTATCAAAATCTTCTATCTTCTTTTTTTCAAGTTATAAATGAAAACTCATTTTTTGGGTCTTCGCACTGCCGCCTCTATTTCTTAAAGTGTCATTGATATCGGAAAACAAATGTTCATTCTACAGACACTATTTCATGTAGAATGCAGTGACGTAGTCAAAGATTTTTTTCAGTCCGCCACTTCAGTGATATAGTGGTAACTTTCATTTTTTTAAATATAAACTCTATGTTATTCTTACAAATTCCAGTTCCATTTTTTTTTTTGATTCAGAATATATAATATATGTCGTGTCTCTAATTGTTCTTCCAATAAAAAAACTCATAAACTAGTTCTCTCAAGTTGGTAGTTCATTTTCATTGATTATCAACAACAGGCCAACACACATTTTGGTGCCTGGGATTTTTTAACTGTTCCTGAGTAATTTTTGGATGCAGAATGTAAAAAAGTTCTCAGATTTTGTCTATCAGATCTAGTTTTTGAGATTTAAAAAAAAAAAATGTGTATATAATTTACGTTATAACTGTTATATAATATTACTATTGACAGTTAAAAAAAACAAAGACACATGGATTTAAGTATTTATTGCAAAACTTTAATTTACATAATTACATTAGTCACTAATCACATAAAAAATTTCTTTTATACGATTTTCTAGAATGGAGTTTACTAGGGCAGTCTCGCTGAAGGCTCCAGCAGTAGTGCGCCATCATGTGGCTATCCCATCGTCCTTGATAACGATCTTCCATAGTTTTAATATCCTGATGGAATCTTTCCCCCTGTTCTTCACTACAATCACCTAAGTTTTCTGGAAAACGATCTAGGTGGCTGTGGAGGTAGTGAACTATTATACTCATGTTACAGCCGAGAATATTAAAATTTGAAAGCATAGTTTCCACTAATTCTACGTGATTCTCTGCTTTATGATTGCCAAGAAAATTTTGTACTACTTGAACAAATGAACTCCAAGCGTCAGATTCAGTCTCGTTCATTGATGTGGTGAATTGTGGATCTTTAACAAGTTGCCTTATTTGAGGACCATCAAATATACCAGCTTTTAGTTTTTCCGTGCTAATGCCAGGAAATTTACGTGACAAATACCCAAAACAATTTCCATCTCGATTTAAAGCCTTCACAAATTGCTTCATTAGGCCTAGCTCGATATCCAAGGGCGGAAGTAAAATTTTTTCTCTTGAAACCAAAGGTTCGTTGATCACGTTTTGTATTCCTTGAATCATGACATCTCTTGAAGGCCAATTTTTGTTAACCCAGTGCTCATCTTTAGCTCTGCTGTCCCAAAGGCACAAAAAACAAGGATATTTTGTATAACCACTCTGCTGTCCAAGGAGGAAGTTAATCATTTTTAAATCAACACAAATTGACCACTGATGTTCTTCGTATTCAATTTTTCTCAAAACTAATGCTATTGTTTCATATTCTTCCTTCATGGTAGTAGAATGACCAATAGGAATTGAGCCATATTTGTTACCGTTATGTAAAAGAACACACTTTAAACTACGTTTTGAACTGTCAATATACCATTTAACCTGTAACGTGTATCTCAGAAACTAGAGCTAATAGAAAAAATCTGGTGGCATTTTTGGAATCAGCACATTAAAAACATCTAAAATCAGATGTTAGATTTCCGGCACCAAATTTTCATTTTGTTGGCCATATTATAATATGATAATGAACTTTATTCTCTTATGTTGTGTCAGGTTATGGGAGATTTTGGAGATCACTTTCATTACGGATATTCGAGAAGATGCTCGGGAAATAAGGAAATTATGAGAATTTCCATGACTACTTCCTATTTACCAATTAACCTCTACTATAGTAGTGGCACAGCCTTTTTAGTGGAAATGTTTGAAAAGACTGTGGTAATAGTATTTACATCATCTACTTGTTGAAAAAGTTGCGGAACATATTCAGTTGAATCCAGGTTTATAAAATTTCCTGAAGGTGATTTATTCCATATTGGGAAATTTTTCATACTTTCAAATATCCGGAATGCAAGTGATCTCCAAAGACTCTCATATTAGTAATAATTAATGAAGTTTATTCTTTGAAATCGACAAGGTTATTAGAATGTTAATATCTGAATAATAAACCTAAGGAAATCCACTGAAGGCATTTAATAACCTGACCCAATTTAAGAGCATAAAGTTCATTATCATATTATCAATGCTAACTGGACCGATCTAGTTTTTGAGTTTTTTTATTGGAGAAACAATCAGAGACACGACGTTTGTTTCATATTCTGAATCAGAAAAAAAATATGGGACTGGAATATGTAGAAATAACACAGAGTTTATATTTAAAACTATGAAAGTTATCACTATAACACTGAAATGGCGGACTGAGAAAAATCTTTGACTACGCCACTGCATTCTACATGAAAAAGTGTCTGTAGAATGAACATTTGTTTCCCAATATCACTGATACTTTACGAAACAGAGGCACTATCAGTAATAAGAGCAGAAAAATGAGTTTTCACAATTATAACTTGAAAACAAAAGAAGATAGAGGGATGCGGTTTTGGCCATTAACAATCTTTTGAAAATCGAGGTCGGAAACGTGCCATCCATTTTTCTCTAGCTCTTACGGTTACAGAGCTGCCATTCAATCTCATAGAATTTTGCCCACCTTGTACTTTAGATTAAAATGTTTCAAATAATAAGAGTTGTTAGGCGAATGTTGACCAAAAACCAAAAGTGTGTAAGGGTAGAAGCATCGCGTTCGATCTGTGCTTGATTTGAAAACGATGTAGACTTCTTTAACCGAATTGTTACTATGGATGAGACTTGGGTACATTTCTACGATCCAGAAACAAAGCAACAATCGATGGAATGGCGACACTCTGGTTCTCCAAGAAGACTAAGGAATTTCGTGTCCAAAAATCTGCTGGAAAAGTTCTTGCTTCAGTTTTTTGGGATTACCATGGAGTAATCATGATTGATTTTTTGGATAAGGGTAGAACAATAACCGGAGATTACTATTCGTCAATACTAACCACTCTACGGGAAAAACTTGAAGAGAAAAGACGCGGAAAGCTATCCAAAGGTGCTTAATTTTTGCAGGACAACGCCCCTGCACACAAATCTCATGTTGCCATTCAAATAATTCGTGATTTAGGGTTTAAATTACTAGAACACCCCCCTTATTTACCAGATTTGGCTCCATCCGACTATCATCTCCTTCCTCAACTGAAAAAAGTTTAAAAGGTCGTAAATTTTCTTCCGACAGGGAGGTAATAAAAGCTGTGGAGGTCTGGTTTGCAGACCAAGAAGAAGAATTTTTCAATATATCCTCGAATATTGTTTATTTGTCTAGACAACATCTGCTCTTGCAGGCGATATGGCATTTTAAACACATGTACATATTGTTTAGACTTTAGAACCTTCTTGACGAGAAATTCCATAAATCTCGATAACATCCGCTCTTTCATACTAGAGAATGCTAAAAGAAACCTGACCTGATCTTTAGCTGACCGGAAATATGAATTGTGTCAATAGACCTACACCAATATAGGAATGCATGAACCATTATCAACGACAAACAGGAAATATTCACATTTACCGAAAATTAACATCTGAATAATAGAATCCATGTCTAGACGATTCAGAAGGAGCCCATAAATTTATTTGACACCAAAAACGAACGGGAAACAAGAATGTTTCCCATCTACAGCTAATTATACGATTTCTCACTTAAATCAGAACCGAATTCAACAAGTCGCAAGGAACCCCAGAGCTTATAGGGGCCTAATTGAGACTACAAGAATAGGATCGTACATAACTGGGCGCGAATTCAATATTTCAAATCTGAGATTATACTGAAAATGGGGCCCAAGAGGAACCCCCGCCCAAAGACACCTTCGGTTCAACCATCTGAGGGCAACAAATTGAGGACGACATGCTGGGGGCCCCATGAAGAACACCGAAATAGGTTAACACATAACTGACCGTAAATGCATCATTACAATTATGTGATTATCGCCGAGTTGCGTGAAAGTCCCTTAAATTTTAATACTCCATTAAAATTTTGATCCTTCATTTATCCCTTCGAAAATTACAGTTTTAAATTTTTATGGGGCATTAAATCTCAATGAACGTTCCTACAACTACAATTTCTCTACTAACATCTGGGAGACCCATGGTCAACGCATAGATGTATAATACTAATATAATATATATACAGGGTGGCCATTTGAAAACGAAACAGACGAGATTACAGACGAAATAAATTTTTTCGATAGAAATGCTCGGACAGGTCGATTTCTGTTTCGAGGGGGACAACTTAAGATGTAGGTTACGGACGCATAGCGCTTCAACCCGTGCTACTACAACCCTCACCCCCAATTTTTGAATAGGGAAGATGGGGTGAGTGATACCTCATTTGAAAGGTATTTTTATACCGATTTCAGCACAGTGATTGTTTTTTCATTTTATGCATTAGTTCTCGAAATATTCTTAACTAAGTATTTGAAAATAAAGTGGTGTTTTCATGGCACTTGTAGTGTTTTTTCGTGAAAAATCGACCTTTTGAGCTTCAAAACAACCATGACTGTGGCTTCCTTCCTCCAATCCACTGACATAGAAATCTTTAATCAAGATTAACATGTTTATCTAAATGTCGTTGATTGAAGAATTCTGCGGTTCTATTCGCACATTGATTGTTTGCAAAAAAAAGTGAAATTATTTCCACCCGCTCTGCAATTGAATAAACCATGTCGAACAATGAATTAGAACACATACAAGTCTCGATTCAAATCTAAGAATAATTCACATGTCAAAGAACCAGTAAGCCAACTTAATGATCTGTTCGTAATAAATAAAAAATTATCGATTCTCATTTTTTTGAAAAAGATATGAATTCAATAATCAACAAAATGAAAACATTATTGAGGCCAACTGAGAAAACACTTCATAATTAAGACGGAAATCGTTTCACGAATTGGGACTGGAATATTTCTGTGGCATCATTAATGATTTGATTTTCTTACCTGGTAATCTGATTAGAGATATGTACGTATTTGGACTTTTTGGAGATTTCTATCGATCAAGTGTTACCGCATGTTATTGGAAATACGGCAAATTATATCGAAGATAATTTAGATTGAGTTTCAGCAAGATTGAGCTCCTTCGCAATACGCTTTGTTTGTTCGACATCTTGATTGAAGATTTCTATGTCAGTGTATTGGAGGAAGGAAGCCACAGTCGTGGTTGTTTTGAAGCTCAAAATGTCGATTTTTCACGAAAAAACACTACAAGTGCCATGAAAACACCACTTCATTTTCAAATACTTAGTTAAGAATATTTCGAGAACTAATGCATAAAATGAAAAAACAATTACTGTGCTGAAATCAGTATAAAAATACCTTTCAAATGAGGTATCACTCACCCCATCTTCCCTATTCAAAAATTGGGGGTGAGGGTTGTAGTAGCAAGGGTTGAAGCGCTATGCGTCCGTAACCTACATCTTAAGTTGTCCCCCTCGAAATAGAAATCGACCTGTCCGAGCATTTCTATCGAAAAAATTTATTTCGTCTGTAATCTCGTCTGTTTCGTTTTCAAATGGCCACCCTGTATATATATTATATTAGTATTATACATCTATGCGTTGACCATAGGTCTCCCAGATGTTAGTAGAGAAATTGTAGTTGTAGGAACGTTCATTGAGATTTAATGCCCCATAAAAATTTAAAACTGTAATTTTCGAAGGGATAAATGAAGGATCAAAATTTTGATGGAGTATTAAAATTTAAGGGACTTTCACGGAACTCGGCGATAATCACATAATTGTAATGATGCATTTACCATGCTGTAGATTTTTCACCCCTTCTTGAAACCGACTTCAAGTTACTATTAGGAGAACCATGGCAAACTCTCGCAGTTATAACTAGAGAAGATGCTCAAAGAAGGGGTGAAAAATCTACAGCATGGTTCAAATAACAGTTCCTGAAAATTTCATCTTTTTGCCGTGAAGGGAAAAGAAATAGCTGAAAATTCAAGACGAAAAACAGTTTTTTGTGAATAACTCAGAAAATATCCACTTTAGGGCAAGGGTGTGATGCATACACTCACATTATTTTTTAACGTAGATTCAATATCTGCCATAAAAAATGGGGTTCTAATTTGAAAAAATTGGTTTTTCACGATTTTGTCATCCCTAACTTTGAAAGCGATTTTTTCACCCCCTGTATCATGAATCGCGATTTCGATTTTTAAAGTGGATACATCCATCTTACATCTTGAAAAATCCCAAAAATGAAAATTTTCCATCCAAAAACCTCGAAGTTATTCTTGTTTCAGCGGAGCTCTATTTTCGATTATTTTTTTTCGAATTTTCCCGCTCAGAGAGAATTTTCCAACCAAAACTGAAAAATGTTACATCAAAATAACTTGAAATTTTCTAAGGAATCTATATCTGCAATAAAAAAATGGTGTTCTAATTTGAAAAACGGAAGTTGACGTCGTTTCTGGAAAAACCGGAGGTGCTCATGCCTTGAAAATATTTTAGATTTCATCAGCATCGTGAAATACTTATAAGTGCTGAATTTCATGAAAATACGTTCAGTAGTTTCCCGTATAAATATGGGTGAGGTTCCTCGTGAAAGACCCTGTATACATATATGTAGTTTCAATACTATCATTAGCATATTTCTATTTATAGCGACTTTGCCATTTCATTTGGAGAAAACTATTCGAAAATTCATGAGAAACATCTAAACTAACCTAACCTTTTGACCTTAGAATTCCACAATCTGACCGCAGCGACTCACTGATTTTCCCCATTCTCAGGGACACTTTTTCTCCACCATTCTTAAACAGAATGTTGAGGTGATAATGAAAAGATTTCAAGAACTCAAAAATTAATTGGTATATTTGTTAGGACAATATTTTCACTTGATATCAGAATGAACAGATTTCACATGTACATCTAGTCGACCTTTCGCACTGGTAGCATATTCACATAGATGACATTTATGGTTCTTCATTTTTAAGTGAACAGATTTCACGTGTAAATTCACCAGACGTTTCTCACTCGCAGCATATTCACACGAGTGACACTTGAACTCCTTGATATTCAGATGAACCGATTTTAAATGAATCTCGAGGCCCTTTTTCTTATTGGAAGCGTAGTCGCACAAGTGGCACTTGTGGTCCTTTATTTTTAAATGAACGTTATCGACGTGCATTTTGAGCTTATCTTTTCTACTTGTAACGAAGCTGCATACTTGACACTTGTGCTCCTTAATTTGTAAATGAACAGTTTTCACGTGTACGTTGAGACTTCTCTTCAAACTCGCAGCATATTCGCAAAGGTGACATCTGTATTTCTTAATATCCAAATGAACGGATTCAATATGTTCTTTGAGACTGATTTTTCTGTTCGTTACATACTCGCATTGGTCACACTTCAGTTCCTTGATTTTCAGATGAATAGATTTCACATGTGAATCCAGTTGGTTTTTCGTAGATGTAGCATACGGACACAGATGACACTTGTAATTCTTGATATTCAGATGAACAGTGTCGATATGCTTCTTGATGCTGTATTTTCTACATGTGACAAAGTCGCAAAGATGGCACTTGAATTCATCGATTTTCAAATGAACAGCCTTCACGTGTTCATTGAGTTTACTTTTTAAACACGCAGCAAACTCACATAAGTGACACTTGTGTTCCTTAATTTTCAAATGAACAGATTTCACGTGAATATCCAGGCTATTTTTCGAACTCGCGGCATACTCACATAAGTGACACTTGTGTTCTTTAATTTTTAAATGAACAGAGTCGATATGAATCTTAAGGCTGGTTTTCCTATTTGTAACATACTCACAAGAGTCGCACTGGTACTCGTTAATATTCAAATGAGCAGATTTTACATGTGCTTCGAGATTTTGCTTTCCAGTAGTGGTGTATTCAC
Source organism: Coccinella septempunctata (assembly GCF_907165205.1). NCBI lineage: Eukaryota > Metazoa > Arthropoda > Insecta > Coleoptera > Coccinellidae > Coccinella > Coccinella septempunctata. The sequence goes on along the minus strand of NC_058190.1, from coordinate 576,853 downwards.
ATAGTTGACACTTATGTCTCTTGACACTTGAATGAACAACATGCTTTTTAAGGTACCTTTTTTTACATGTAAGATATTCTTCAATTTTCGAATGACCCGAATTGTCATGTACTTCTAGGTTTTTTTTTTCATCCGCTGAATACTCATGCTCCTTGTTGTTTGAATGAATTGTGTTGATATGCTTCCGTAAGTAGCTTTTCCTACTTGCAACATACTCGCATAAGTGACACTTTTGATCCTTTATTCTCAAATGGACAGATTTTACGTGTAATTCAAGGCATCTTTTAATATTCACACGGTAGTCACAAAAGTCACACTTGTATTTCTTCATATTCAAATGAACAGAGTCGATATGATAACGAAGGAGGCTTTCTCTGCTTGTGACATATTCGCATAAGTGACAACTGACCTTTTTAATATTGAAATGAAGATTGTCGATATGCTGTTTAAGGTTATCTTTTCTATTCGTTTCATGATCACAGAAGTCGCACTTGTATTCCTTAATTTTCAGATGGATAGATTTAACATGTGCATCAAGATATCTTTTATCACTAGAAGCATATTCACATAGGTGACATTTGTGTTTTTTGGTGTTCGAATCAGATTTCACTACTCTTTCCTCATAAACTGTTAGATTAGACGCATAGTCATATTTCATCTGATTTTCTAGATAATTTTTTTTATTTGCAGTATCACTCATGTAACTTTTCTGAGATTCGCTCTGCTCGAAATCAACCAATTCTGAGTTATTAACCAGAGGTTCTAATACTTGAGTCGTTTCTTGAGTAAAAGGGGCAGATAAGAAGAAACAATTTGGCTCTCTCTGTTCATTTTTGATTATATATTCTTCTCTTTCATGGACTTCTTTTCCATCCACAAATTGTTCAGAAACTTCTATGGATGTAGAGATTCCTTCTAATTTTATACTGAAAGAAATCGAAACAAAACAAGAAAGTAATCGAAAGTTACAGACATATAAATACTCACTCATCAAGGGTGATATGCACCTCTTCTTTAATGTTAATAATACAGTCACTCACATCCATTTCTTCATTAAGTATTAATTGTTGAATACTCAAAGATTTCCACAGATTACTGAAAATCTGTGAAGATTTCTCTTTGAAAGAAATATTTTTTCAGCTCATTCCAAAACCAACCTCTTTGCCAAAACAAACAGCAGAGACAAGAGCAAAGAACTCTTTGCTCTTTGTCTTTGACAATAGAGCCCTCACAGAACAGACCCATTGACTTACTTTATGAGAGCCCTTTCTCTATGAACCAGAATGTCTACATTGAACTAAAGAACTTTCTATTCAGTCTATTCGAAAATACGTATTTTTTCAATTTCATATTTATTCAAATAATTTTCAATTTTTGATATATATATATATATATATATATATATATATATATATATATATATATATATATATATATATATATATATATATATATATATATATATATATATATATATATATCAAAAATTGAAAATTATTTGAATAAATATGAAATTGAAAAAATACGTATTTTCTCCTAGGTCAGTCTATTCGAAAATACGTATTTTTTCAATTTCATATTTATTCAAATAATTTTCAATTTTTGATATATATATATATATATATATATATATATATATATATATATATATATATATATATATATATATATATATATATATATATATATATATATATATATATCAAAAATTGAAAATTATTTGAATAAATATGAAATTGAAAAAATACGTATTTTCGAATAGACTGAATAGAAAGTTCTTTAGTTCAATGTAGTATGTATATATATATATATATATATATATATATATATATATATATATATATATATATATATATATATATATATATATATATATATATATATATCAAAAATTGAAAATTATTTGAATAAATATGAAATTGAAAAAATACGTATTTTCGAATAGACTGACCTAGGAGAATAATATAATAGGAAACAATCACAGATTACAGAGAATCTGTAATCAATGTAAGGTAATGAAAACGTTATAGCACATATACTCACTCATCATAAGGAATATGTTCCTCTTCTTCAATATAAATATAATTTTCACCCATATTTTTTTGGGGAAGACCCTCACAGAACACATACGCACTTGATTTACTCCATGACAACCCCTCACAATAATTATTATATTATGTATATAAAAAAAAATTGGCCAAGACACAGTAATAAAAGATTTTCATCCAGTGAACTAATAATAATAATTATAATTAGTTTACTGTTTGCACCTACAGAACTGAAATTTGTAAATATAACCTAAAAAAATATTTTAAAACAAGAAAAATTCTAATTCCGAGCATATTAATCAGCAATTGTAATTGATACAATAATAGTTTCAATTTGTTTGATTAAATTAAGATCATAAATTGCAGTACAAAATCAGGGCAGTGCATAGATTCACCCAGAGACTCTTTCCCATTCTCTATGGATTCACCAGTCTACATTGAACTAAAGAAAGAAATGGAAGGGACTCTCGGGTCAGCAAAAGTGAGGCCGACTGAAATAGACAATTGGATGTGTATCTTTCTCTCTCTATACTTGCGCAAGGAGAGATAACCTATTAAAGTTTGAATTTAAATTTTTGACGTTTCGTTTTTCTGATTTGAATCGTATTTTTTAACAAATCAGGACGTTTTCTGAGTTGATTATGCGATCATAGATAACCTATATGCGATGTAAATTATATTTTTCATAGTTGTGTAGAAGGAATTTAATAATTTTTTTGCCAAATATCTGCACCAATGAGATGGAGATATCTGAAATTTTGGACTCGTTTCTCGAACTGTGATGATTGGAATCATATTTTTCATCAATTCAAGACGTTTTCTGAGTTAATTTTGCGATGTTGATCATATTTTTCAGAGCAGTGCAGACGGAATTTAATAAGTCTTTTTTTTGTATGAAAAGAACAGAAATTTGTTAATTTTAACTAGATTAGTATTTTATGAAAGAATGTAATCATGTGAAATTCATCAAGGTTTTAATCTACATGTTGAATATACATATTTTCCTTCTACTATACTGAATTTTAAGTTAATTAAGGAGCGTTGTCCAAAAAAAAACAAGTGTCAATTCTTTCTATATTTTTATTATATACAATATATAAAATAGTTTACATATATCTTCAGTATCTAATAGTCTACAATGAAAAAGAAAATTATTGATTTCAAATAATTTAAATTCACTCGAAAACTTACATGTGCTCTGCTTCTCATCGGATTAGATTAGGTTAGAGGGATCTTCGTTTGCAATTAATATTACAAATGGTGCCGACAGTAATAAACAAATATAAAATATCACAGTGGTAACAACATGCATACAAACACAATAAAAATAAAAAACAAATCTCATCACATATTCTTTCTCGATAAGAACTTCTAAAGAATATATAGTTTCATTTAAAAGCAACCTTTTCACTTCTCTCCTAAAATTCATCTAGGACTTGTCATGAAACTCAGAAGGAAATTTATTATATAGTTTGGGGCCGCAGAAGTCTATGCCCTGGTGTATGCGCTTCAGATGGTGCACTGGAATCTGCAAGGAGTCTTTATTTCTTGTTTCATATGCATGATTTATAGAATTGGTCGGAAAGTTCTTCCAGTTCTGATGCACATAACACAGTGAGTTGTATATGAAGAGTGATGGAACTGTAAGTATTCCATGATCCTTGAATGTCTTGGGATATTATTGAATACACTTGGTACAGCATCAAGTTTCAATATTTTTCTTGTATAACTTGGATTATGAAGGTAATCTTCACATATTCTACTATACTTTGAGGGATACCAATTTTCCCTTCCTACAGCAGTAATCCAAAGTTCCAAAATATCTGGGCGTTTAAAAGGAAACCTAAAATAAAGTAACATATAATGCTTTAGAAGTCGCAAAAAGGGATCTCATAATGAAAATATTTAAAATAGACCTACCTGTGGAAAGTCTTTGGCTCATTTTTGTTCGGCTCATTGGAGCATCCTTTAGCAACTTGTTACAACCATCGTTGTAACAAGAGTCTGAAATTTACCAATTTTGCGTGACCTCAAACAGTACTGATATTGATGGGGACAATAATGATTTGAGAAACACAAAAACCTGTAAAATACTTTCTCTAAAACTTTATACCACAAATTTACAAACAACTGCAATTCTGAAGATTACTTACTTTGATTTTTTTTTAACCGTCCAGTTAATATCGAAAGAGGTCTTTTCAGACAGTTTCAACCCTTTTAATTCCCTCGGGTGGCCAGGTAAAGGTAATCTGTCCCTTCACTAGATCCATATTTCTCAGAAACCGAAAATCCAGATACTTAAAGGTTTTCGAGTGGGATTCGGAGATTCTCCGATTTATTTGAGTTTTTTCAAGTTTCAAGCGAATATTAATCGTGAGTTTTAGCATTCTGAACACTTTTAGATCTCTTTCCAATTGAACACAACCGAAATCATCCCAAAAACTAATTTAAACTGAGTAATCAACAAAACCGTCAGCTGATTGATGTAAACAAAACATCTAAAAGAGAGAGAAGGGATACCCACCAATAGTCTTTCTCTCTCCCACACTTTTGGACACACTTTCGACCGATTTGCTGAACTGCGGGTCCCTTCCATTTCTTTCTTTAGTTCAATGCCAGTCTATGATGGGAACCATAGAATTCAATCCAGCATACGCCTTACCAACCTGAATTCCGCAACACAAATTACATCAACACCAAAGCCATAGAATTCTATGATACTTTTGATAGTTTGGAGATGATAACAAGGCATATTTTTTTAAATATCTCACTTCCTGTACCTCCAATCGTTTCTGTATTCATTATGAAAGTTGTAGATAACAAAATTCTATACAACATTTGTCTGAAGCAAATTTTTAGCCCTTAAACGTTTTCCAGAGATATGACGTTTTCGAGCTAAAGGGTGATAAGGGTGAGGTGTTTAGCCACACCTTCGAAAGGTCAAGGTTAAGGTAGAATCCTAGTCTAATAGCCATTCAACGCCATATATTTCAAAAACGTTCAAACGTAGAAAAAATTGCTTCGGACAACTTTTGTAATGAATGCCAAACCAATTTGAAGCCCAGTAGAGGAGATAATTATAAAAAAACTGATTTTTGTAACGTTTATGGCCAATTTTATAATAAATTTTATAATTTTCCTCTTGGGCTTCCCAACTATATGTTGAGAACGCGTATGATTAGGATAATGTATTGTTGTTCACAAGAACAAGAAAAGAATCTGTCTTGTTTAATGTTCCCATATCCTGCTGTAATAAGAAATTTAAATATGAAAATGAGGAAACAAGAATTGTAGACCATATATACCCCAAGTTTAATCTAACAACAAGTCAAAAACAAATGGAATAGAGAAAAAAAAATTTTAATTCACTACCTGGAAGCATGAAAGTGATAGAAGATTTCAAAGACTTCAAAAGGAAACTTTATGGATTTTTGTTAAATTTGGAGACGTATGATATGAATGCTTATTTGAGATGAGTTGAACAAACATTATATTTTGCTTGTTAGTCCTGTTTTTTACACTATTTCACTCCAATTTCATTTTCACAATGATGAATTTGTTTCGAAATAGAGACCAATTTATTATTATAATCAAACCATTGTTTGATTTGAATCAAAAACGTTTGTTATTTTACTTAGACTTTAAATTGTTATGTTATTTTGTAATTGAGTTTATCTCGTGAATAAATAAATAAAAATGAATACATTTTTGGTATCATATAATCCCAACAATCATATATGTGCTACTTTATTTTCAAATAAACAAATATTACATAATTATTTCCAAAAGTTTACAAATTCAATTTTCAAAATAAACAAATTTTACATCCCATGCAAGGTCACTAGTAACATAATCAAAAGACTGTTACTCGTTTTCTTTCAAATTTGAATGAACAGAGTCGACATGGTTTTTAATCGCACTTGGTCTATCTGTACCGTAATCACAGAAGTCGCAATTGTATTTTTTTATCTTCAAATGAACAGATTTAACGTGTACCTCAAGAATTTTTTTTTCACTCGCAGCAAATTCGCATAAGTGACACTTGTGATTTTTTATATTCAAATGAACGAAGTCGATGTGTTTCCGAAGGTGAACTTTTCTAGTTGCAGCATAATCGCACAGGTGACACTTGTGTTCTTTAATTTTCAAATGCACAAAATCGACGTGATTCTGAAGCGACTCTTTTCTGTTTGTAGCATAATCGCAGAAGTTGCACTTGTGTTCCTTTATATTCAAATGAACTGATTTTATATGTATCTCGAGGTCCCTTTTTTTAACTACAGCATATTCACATAAGTGACACTGGTGTTTCTTGATATTTGAATGGACAGTGTTGATGTGGTTCCGAAGAAGACTTTTACTGTTTGTATCGAAATTACATAGATGACATTTGTGTTCCTTTAATTTAAAATGAACAGATTTCGCGTGACTATCGATACAACTTTTTTTACTTGCAGTAAATTCACATGAGTGGCATTTGTGTTCTTTAATTTTCAAATGAACAGAATTTACGTGTACTTCTAGGTCTCTTTTTTTATTCGTAGAATATTTACATAAGTGGCATTTGAGCTCTTCTATTTTCAAATGGACAGATTTTATGTGAACTTCCAGGTCCTTATTTGTATTCGTAGCGTATTCACATAAGTGGCATTTGTGTTCTCTGATTTTTAAATGAACGGATTTTATGTGTACTTCAAGTTTACTTTTTACACTTGTTGCAAATTCACATAAGTGACATTTGTGCTTTTTGTTATTTAAATGAACAAAATCACACTTGTGAACTGACTCAAAATGTGCTTCAAGCTGACTTTTATAACTCGAAGCATAGTCACACAAGTGACATTTATGATTCTTGATATTTAAGTGAACAAAATCGACATGGTTTTGAAGGCTGCCTTTTCTATTCGTACAATATTCACATAGATGACACTTGTGTTTCTTGATATTTGAATGGACTGAATCGATATGATTTTGAAGGACATGTTTTCTATTCGTAACGAAATCGCAGAAGGCACACTGGTGATCGTTAATTTTCAAATGAACTGATTTCACATGCATTTCGAGAGTTTTTTTTTCACTTACAGCATATTCACATAAGTGACACTCGTGTTTCTTGATTTAACACATGAATGAGAAAAGGTAATTTGTATGGGAAATAAAGCTCTATCTTCTTCAAGATAACCAGTAATATATGCTGTACCAAAATATGTTTGCGAAGTATCATATTAGTCGTCATCAAAACACTAATGAATAAATAAATAAATATAACTCACCTTATAAGAGATTATTGCACTTACTAATGTTAGTCTTGACCATACTAACACAATCACATACTAGGAAATAAACAGAAGTAGAGTGGTAAGACAGTACTCCGTACTATTATCTGGGAATCTCAACCTCCACCCTTACCCATCCTTTGCCACAATTTGTGTTCTATCCCTTCTGTTTGTACGATTCTCCTGCTGGTGTGAAAACCCGGGGGGGGACTGGAACGCAATCGCGGTTCTTTTTTTCCTAACTCACCATTGTTCACCTCTACCAATGTTAGTACGAATCACTGTTGGTGTGGAAACCCCGGGGGGAGACAGAAAGCACCTAGAGGTGAACCGCCATCATTCGAATGTATGTAGTATTCGAAAAAATTGGCTCGTTAAGTAATAAGCTACTGAACACGTTCAGAAGAGAATGTTACTGAAAACAATCAATGAAAGTAACACGTTTATTAAAATTTATTTATGAAGTCTTGTGATATTTAACATGAATGCAGTTTACAATAATTTACATAATATTTTGATCAAAATTCGTATTTCATCACAAAATCTTGTGATCCTATAAGTTCTCCTGATGACTGGAAAGACACTTGACATCCTAAATTTTCGAATGAACAGACTTCATGTGTCTGTCAAGAGTATCTTTCAAACTAGCAGCATATTCACATAAGTTACATTTGTGATTCTTCACTTTTAAATTAACCGAGTTTGTTAACCGAGTCTGTTGTTAAGGTTATTTTTTCCACTAGCAGCATATTCACACAAGTGACACTGGTGTTTCTTGACTTTTAAATGTACAGAACTCATATGTATTTTAAGGTTCGTTTTTAAAGCGGCAGCATATTCACATAAATCACATTTGTATTTTTTGACATTTGAATGAACCGACTTTTTATGTCTGTTAAGGATACTTTTATTATTGGCAGCATATTCACACATGAGACACTTGTCTTTCTTGACTTTTAAATGTACAGAACTTACGGCCGGTTTCATAATCAAACCTAAAGTCGCTTTAATTTTAAAGCTTCCTTTAACCCAACTAAAAATGACATTGAAGGAAGCTTTAAGCCTAAAGTGACTTTAAATTTGATTATGAAACTGGACGTTATATGTGGTTTAAGGCTCGTTTCTACAGCAGACCACTGAACTCTATTCCCATAGAGTTCAATGTTCCAAACATACATAACCTTATTCCAAAAACGTGTCCCCTGTGTTGCCTATCTATCATTGAACTCTATGGGAACCATAGAGTTCAGTGCTATCGCAGTCTCTTATTTCTCTTTTTTTTATTGTCGTTTCTACCCTCAGATCAATAAAAATGTTTTTTATTGATCTGTGTTTCTACCAGAGACATTCTCTATGGTTTCTACTGAAACTTAAAAACAAATTCAAATTATCCTTTCCAATATCAAGCTCACCTTAAGCACCAAAACGAAACGTTATGCTTTAATTTCAAAGATATTACACACACAGGTTAGGTGAATCTGAAACATAGAATCAAAAACATAAAAGGGTAAGTTGTATCTGATCAAAAACTAACTTCTTCTTTATAGATATTTGTATTTTTTTATAGGTATGTCATATATATAATGTAAATAATTAATTAATGTATTGAATATATTTCAAGATTATGAAAACAGTCATTAAAACACAAAAAATTTTCCGTTTCTCGATATAAACATTATCGCATATGTGACACTTGTTTTTCTTGTTATTTAAATGAACCGACATTATATGTACTTCTTTTTACAGCGGTGGCATATTCACATTTGTATTTATTTTTCATTTAAATGAACTGAATCTACATGTTCTTTTAGGCTTTTTTTCGCAGCAGTGGCATATTCACATATGTCACATTTGTATTTTTTTACATTTAAATGAACCAACTTTATATGTCTGTCACGGTGACTTTTTAAATAAGAAGCATAATCGCACATATGACACTTGTGTTTCTTGTTATTTAAATAAATCCCCTCTATATGTACTTTGAGGCTTCCTTTAATAGCAGTGGCAAATTCACATAAGTGACATTCGTATTTTTTGACATTTAAATGAATTGACTCTATATGTCTGTCAAGGCTTCTTTTTTCAGTAGCGGCATATTCACATAAGTGACATTTGTATTTTTTGATATTTAAATGAACCGCCTCTATATGTTTGTCAAGGTGACTTTTAAAAGGAGTAGCATAATCGCACATGTGACATTTGTATTTTTTGATATTTAAATGAACCCCCTCTATATGTACTCTAAGGCTTCTTTTAAGAGCAGCGGCATATTCACATAAGTGACATTTGTATTTTTTGACATTTAAATGAACCCCCTCCATATGTACTTCAAGGCTTCCTTTTTCAGCAGTGGCATAATCACACAATTGACATTTGTATTTTTTGACATTTAAATGAACCCCCTCCATATGTACTTCAAGGCTTCCTTTTTCAGCAGTGGCATAATCACACAATTGACATTTGTATTTTTTGACATTTAAATGAACCAACTTGATATGTCTGTGAAGGTGACTTTTCAAATAAGAAGCATAATCGCACATATGACACTTGTGTTTCTTGTTTTTTAAATGAATCCCCTCTATATGTGTTTCGAGGTTTCCTTTAAAAGCAGCGGCATATTCGCATAAGTGACATTTGTATTTTTTGACATTTAAATGAACCCCCTCTATATGTACTTTAAGGCTTCCTTTAACAGCAGTGGCATATTCACATAAGTGACATTTGTATTTTTTGACATTTAAATCAACTGTCTTTGTATGTCTGTCAAGGTTACTTTTCGAACTAGCAGCATTGTGGCACTTATGATCCTTGATATCTGAATGAGCATTGTCGAAATGGACTTTTAGGTGGTCCTTTCCACTTGTGAAATACTGGCATATACGAAACTTGTTTTCTTTAGCTTTCAGATGAATTCCAAGGTTACCCATCTGACATTCATGAAGTTCATTCTGCTCCAGAAGGACCGGTTCAGAGTTATTCCTCGGTGGATCTACAACTCGAGAAGAAATTCCTCGAGTTAATAGATTTGCATCGTCTTCTCTTGAGATAATTCCTTCATTCTTGACTAAATATTCTTTTCTTTCATGAATCCCATCTTCATCCAGAAATTGTTCGACAATGTCAATAACTCCTAATTTTTCTTCTAACTTTACACTGAAAAAAATTGGGTTACTCTAGTCAATTGAACTCTTTGAAAAAAAAATAGAAAAGAATGAAAAATGTATGGCTGGATGTATTAACTAAACTGAGAATAAAATACATGAATAAAGAAAGATACAATTGATGTTTATAAACTTTCATCATTCAAATAACAAGCCACAGCTGGTTACCTAACCAATATAAGTGAGGTAAGGTTAGATCACTCCTTGGACCATAAATACATGAAAAGGAAAATAAACATTTTTTGTTGTCCAAAGACTGTAGTGAGATAGTTGCTTAGTGTTTCCAATTACAATTGAAAATTGGACTCGGACATTGTTGTCACATCAATTTTCAATTCGAAAATATGAGAAAGTACATACATTTTTCCATGTAACGCCACTGCCTTGGTTCTTAGCATAGACCTAGCGTATGGTCCGTATATACACATTTGGTAACCGAAAGTTACCAGAGCGGTTACTCTGGTGACTGATATTGAACCAAATTGTCAGGAATTCGACATATACGGACCGCCCACTTACTAACCAGAAGTAACCAAAGTGTATATACGGACCACAGCCTTATTATTATAATACATGGACTCACTGTCACGTGACTTTCCATTAGATCGAGAGGTTGGGCGCATTAAAGAGAGAAGAGCTTATGCATTCTAATCGAATAAGAAAGAGATTCCCAGTAGGGATATGGTTTATTCGATGTCAGGAATATTGGAGAATAGCGATAGTAAAGGGTGACAAAATTTGAAATCATTCAGTCGATTTGTTCAAGAATTATTGAACTGTGGAATTTCACTCAAAAGATGAACATCACCCTGTGTGTATCCCAGCCAAAAACACGGGCGAATTTTGGCGCTGTAACCACAGCTTAACTATGGTTATGGTTATCTCTGACGTCATAGTTACTGATGACATTTATGTCATCAGCTGTTAGGTGTCAGCTGTACGTTTTGTTTGGTTAGTTTTCGATAAAAATAAGATTTTGGAGGGTAGAGACCAGAGATATATCTCTGGTAGAGACTTAGAGACCAAAGATATTACACATGTAATATCTTTGGTAGAGACGCATTATAGATTCCAGTAGAGTATTTGGCTCGACTTCGATTTATGCCCCACCTCAGGTTTTGATGATTATTTTTTTATAGATAGAATTTTTCATGAGGAATCGAATGGTAGTAATCTCAATCTGCGGAAATTTATAGTTCATTAGCTATGATTTTTTGAAATGTTCGTTAAATGCACTCAATTATGACATTTGAATGTTTGTTCACTGTAATTCTGGATTAATTCGAATGTTTTTCTCAACAGAAATCAACCACTTGAGCTTTTGAGGTAATTCATTGGAAGAAATGTGAATAATTGATCAATTTTGGCTAAAAATTGAACTGAATTATTTTGAGGTTAGGTTAGGTTGTTAGGTTGGGTTAGGACAGTGAAAAAACAATTTCATACATGAAAATATAATTTTTGGTGATTTAAATTTAAGTTTAAAGGACCGGAAAGTGAAAATATAATTTTTCATGATAATATAATGATGAAGCACGTATTTTGATGAAATTTCCGAAAAATCATTTCTCTCAAATTAAAAGTTTGTCGGGATTGATAGTTGTACGAATAGATTTTGTATCTTTTCCTGCATCCAGGAAAAAATCGGGTAAAACTTCGATTTATGCCCCACCTCGGATTTGAATTGAAATCGCCAAAAATGATATTTTCATGTATAAAATGGTTTTTCACTGTCCTAACCCAACCTAACAACCTAACCTAACCTCAAAATAATTGAGTTCAATTTTTAGCCAAAATTGATCAATTATTCACATTTCTTCCAATGAATTACCTCAAAAGCTCAAGTGGTTGATTTCTGTTGAGAAAAACATTCGAATTAATCCAGAATTACAGTGAACAAACATTCAAATGTCATAATTGAGTGCATTTAACGAACATTTCAAAAAATCATAGCTAATAAACTATAAATTTCCGCAGATTGAGATTACTACCATTCGATTCCTCATAAAAATTCTATCTATAAAAAAATAATTATCAAAATCTGAGGTGGGGCATAAATCGAAGTCGAGCCCAATACATTAATAATAAATCTTGATTATTAAAATGGAAACACGAAACCTCGGTTTTATTTGGTTTAGGACGCAAATGCCACTCGAAAATGTAATTCCTCGAAATTTCTAAATCTGTAGATAGATTATTCTTTATAGGTACATCTAAAATCAGGGAATGCATAGGCAATATCATCAAGATATATAAATTTCTAAGAAGAAGTAGTAGGGATATCACACATATAAGGCGAATTTTGGCGCTAGTGGTTAACTATGGTTAGGTTGTAGTTACTTGGGTAACCACATTTTGGCGAGGATAACCATGTAACTATGACGTTTCAATGACGTCACAGGAAGTTAACCACATAACTACACGTAACCAGCTGAAACATTCAAAAATAGTTTCTCGGATGAACATATACCCTGAATGCTGATTGAGTGCTGTGATTTTCTGTCTTGATAGCTATCCTGTTGGTTAACTGGCACTTTAGCTTTGATGTGGCATCCATCTATAGCTCCTATAACTCCTAAAAAAATCAATATTAGAGATAAGTAGTGCAATCAGAGTTATTATATACAGGCAAAATATCTATGTGAGTAGTGACTGGTAGATTTTGTATTTATTTATATTTACAATTCAATTTTTATCCAAAATTTTGAGAACACGACAAGAAACATTATTAAACTCGCCAGGAAAACCACATATCCGCTTGAACTTTCTTTCGGTTTCTTCTGCAAAAGCCCTACTAGGCTAAGTTATAAATTTCGTCATGAGGTCTTTAGACATAATTCTCATAAAATTTGTTATGCAGGCATGCACTGTGGAACAGGCCACATTGAATTTGTCAGAAATTGACAATATTGTTTCTTTTCTCGCTAAATATGCAATGCTTATTAGCAAAGATTTTTCTAGTCCGATTGGAAAATGACCACCACGGTACAGTTTTTCATACATATGATGTCCAAAAATACTCATTAATGAATGGAAAGTACTCTTCTCTAATCGAAATAATAAAAAAAAATCGTATTCAATATATCTAGGGAGCCACGACACAAAATATAATTCACATCTAAAGTGATCATCATTTACCAATAGAGCAGTCCACATCGATCCTTTACAATTATTTTTCTTCCTCCAAGCGTTAACTAAACCCATTATTGCAGGGGAACTTATGGTTTGCCTATGGATTCCAAATAATAGCTCTCCACTACCAGTAAACAGCGATAGTTTAATTTTTTTTGCCATTGGTGGATCCATCACAACACATACATATAACAAATTATAAAATACTCGGCTCGACTTCGATTTATGCCCCACCTCAGATTTTGATGATTATTTTTTTATAGATAGAATTTTTCATGAGGAATCGAATGGTAGTAATCTCAATCTGCGGAAATTTATAGTTCATTAGCTATGATTTTTTGAAATGTTCGTTAAATGCACTCAATTATGACATTTGAATGTTTGTTCACTGTAATTCTCGATCAATTCGAATGTTTTTCTCAACAGAACTCAACCAATTGGGCTTTTGAGGTAATTCATTGGAAGAAATGTGAATAATTGATCAATTTTGGCTAAAAATTGAACTCAATTATTTTGAGGTTAGGTTAGGTTGTTAGGTTGGGTTAGGACAGTGAAAAAACAATTTCATACATGAAAATATCATTTTTGGCAATTTAAATTTAAGTTTAAAGGACCGAAAAGTGAAAATATAATTTTTCATGATAATATAATGATATAGCACGTATTTTGATGAAATTTTCGAAAAATCATTTCTCTCAAATTAAAAGTTTGCCGGGATTGATAGTTATACGAATAGATTTTGTATCTTCTCCTGCATCCAGGAAAAAATCGGCAAAAAAATCTGACGTAGGCACTTTGTCGAATTCGAGAAAAAGCACTCTACAAAAATTTCAAAAAATCATAACTGCCGAACTATAAGTTTCCGCAGATTGAGACTAATACCATTCGATTCCTTATAAAAAATTCTATCTATAAAAAAATAATCATTAAAATCCGAGGTGGGGCATAAATCGAAGTTTTACCCATAATTTTAATTGATTATAGAAATAGGAATATATACAAAAACTCACCATGTGTTCAAAAGCAAAAAATTTCTTCTTCGGGGAATAAACAAAAATCTCGAAATACTCTAACTTTTCGCATTAAACAAAACAAACTCAGACGGAATGACGGAAATCAGCTGACTTGAGTTCTGTCATAGATTACAGATTTCTTTCATCCACATCCACTAGTTCTTGAACTGGCCACCAAACACTAGCGCCATTTCCGACGGGATTCCAAAAATTCTTAACCTAATTCTAAAAACGTGTCCCCCGTGTTGCCTATCTATTCGGCAGTCTCTCTCTTCTCTTGTCTCTGGAACAACTCTATTTAGCACAGAACACGGACAGACAGGGTCATAGACCTAATAAAATTATTAGGACTATGGACAGAGTATACGTCATTGAACTCTATGGGAATTCCCATAGAGTTCAATGGTATACGTATCATAGACATAGAGACATGGACTGAGCAATGCCAGCATGAAATTGGCTATTTATTAGAAAGAGAGAAAAGCTCGTCGGGACATACCTTTCTCTTTTTTGTTCTCATAGAGGTGAGTGTAGACCAATCAAAATTCTAGAAAAAGACAACTGCATTCCCGACGTGTTTTTCTCTCTGTCACTTTTTTTGACCGTATTTCATGCATAGATATAAAGGGAAGGCACAGTCCATGTCTCTATGTCTATGATACGTATACATTGAACCACAGAACACTAATATTGTACTCTATGGTTCCCAGAACTTTCTTTAGTTCAATGTGTTCAATGCAATGTTCTGTGGTACACAGAAGGAGAACCTATAGACATTTATAGATAGAGGAAGAACGATTAGGTCTATGCTCTCGTGCTCTCCAACCATTGAACTCTATGGTTTCATAAAGTTCAATGTCTCCAACAAAGAGTTAGGTTAACTCTTAATTAATTAAGTAATTAATCTTTGCCTTTTGGTTCTTTGGAGTCTTTACTTTTTACTCTATTTTTTACTTTGTTTCGGCCGGCTACCTTATAAAAATGTAAAAGAAAAATCAGATCCATTTCGCAGTTGTTCAGTATTTTTCCCTATTCGTGAATCATCCTTGGAACTAATTTTTTTGAGTTTTCGAATGGGGTCAAAATGGATAGGGGTGAATGCTGTAATAATACCGAAGAAAATGTACATTTTTCCTATGATGAGTGAGTATGCATTTCCCTCCATTATTTTCCATTTTTCCACTCATCTCTTCCAGTGAAAGGTTAGAGGAAAAATTCGAAGTTATCAACGTTATTGACCAATTTATAGATGGAGAAAGAATTCATGAAAGAGAACTATATATAATCAAGAATGAAGAAAATAACTCAAATTGCTTACTTGCACAAGTCAATGCAAATCCATTATCACCTGACGAGAAGAAAATGCCGCAGATCAATAACTCTGATCCTGCCCAATTGAAACATGAATGTCGAAAAAGTCATATGGAATGTAATGCTGCAGGTGAAGAAAATCATTTTGAGAACCATATACAATGTGATTATGCTTTCTGTCTTGAAGGTCGCGAGAAACTACATGTGAAATCTATTCATTCGAAAATTAACGAATACAAGTGTCATCTATGTGGGTTTGTTACAAATAGAAAAAGTAGTATTCGAAGGCACATCCACGCTGTTCATTTAAATATCAAGAAACTCAAGTGTCACTTATGTGAATATGCTACAAATGATAAAAGGTACCTTGACTCACATGTAAAAGTTGTTCATTTGAAAGTTGATGAAAAAGTCAAGATGTATGAGTGCCACTTGTGTGAGTATACGGCGAAGGCCAAGAAGAACCTTGGAAGACATATAAAATCTGTTCATTTGAGAATTAGGGATCACAAATGTCACTTGTGTGATTATGCTGGAAGTGAAAAAGGGGACCTTAAAAGACATGTAAAATCTGTTCATTTAGGTACTAAGGATCACAAGTGTCACTTGTGCGAATTTGCTACAAGTAATAAATCACGACTTAGATTACATGTGAAATCTGTTCATTTGAGAATAAGGGATCTTAAATGCCACTTGTGTGAATATGCTACAGGTAACAAAGCACAACTTGAATCACATATAAAATCTGTCCATTTGAAAATTAAAGATCACACGTGCCACTTGTGTGAATATGCTGTGAATGTTAAAAGGGACCTTGAAAAACATGTAAAAACCGTTCATTTGAGAATTAAGGATCACAAATGACGTAGTCTTGTGTGAATATACTGTGAGTGAGAAAAGAAGATTTTTAATTAATTAATGTCCATTTGAAAATTAATCAAATAAAGTGTTTGTTACTGCAATTATCAATTGGTTTATTTTTTTCTTAATTTTATTGTTCATTTTGGGATTTTAAACGGATGCTGAATCGAGAGTAGTGCATTATTATTTTCCGTTATATACAGGGTGTATTAGAAGGTAAGATTTTTTTTCAACAGAGAAGATAGAACTGGTCAAATTGAAGCGTTTCACCAAAAATAACCTATACAAAATTGAAAATGATTACTGAAATAGATCCTAACACGACTCTAGACCCATAGACAATCTGCCTAGACCTCAGATCAATAAGATTTTTATTGATCTGAGGCCTAGACCGTTTGTTAGCTAAATTATCGCAAAGGAATGTTACTCTTTACTCTGTAATCTGTGGGAATCAGAGACAAGAGAGACTTTCCCTTTCTCTATGGTGGGAATGGAAAAAACCATTGAACTTTCTTTAGTTCAATGGAAAAAACTTATCCCACAGATTACAGAGAATCTCTTTAATCTGTGACTAATTCATTAGACCATTTTCTGCAGAGACCTCTTTCCCTTTCTCTATGATTTTCTGTGCAGAACACCTTGAACATAGAGTTCATTGGCAGAACACAAATCTTGAAACATAGAAGGGGACGCAATATCATAGAGAAGAACTTACATCTTCTATTTTTTACTCATGTGTCGGACTAGTGGCCATCTACAAACATTGAACTAAAGAAAGTTCAATGTCTACAAATGAAACTACCGATGAGGGCGCTGCGACTTGTAAACAAACATGGCGTCAAATAAGTATTCTTCGTTCTGTGTGTGAAAGCAACGTAGATTTTCTTCGATTATCGCGTTATTTGTCAAGGTATTATGGGATTAATAATTGTGCTCAAGTTCGTCCAAAACTTTCTGAGCATATTAGTGTAGTTTGTTGAAGATTTTACAAGAATCCAAAAAATGTCATTGTATCATTTCACTTATATGATTAAAGAAATTTGTGAAAAACTCTTTTTGATTATCTATATCATCAGGTATCTGATGAATTTTAAAAAAATTAAAAATTCTATGATCATACTCCAAACCAAAGATATTGTAATATCTTTGCTCCAAACGATAAACGAAACTGATTTATTGTGATGACCAGAAGAATCTGTACACACATCAATAAAATGTATCAATTTTCACTTTCATAATTGTGTCTGATATTTTTATTATTTATTGTCTTTCGATTTAACAAACACATAAATGAGAAAAGGTAATTTGTATAGGAAATAAATCTCTATCTTCTTCAAGATAACCAGTAATATATGCTGTACCAAAATATGTTTGCGAAGTATCATATTCGTCGTCATCAAAACACTAATGAATAAATAAATAAATATAACTCACCTTATAAGAGATTATTGCACTTACTAATGTTAGTCTTGACCATACTAACACAATCACATACTAGCAAATAAACAGAAGTAGAGTGGTAAGACAGTACTCCGTACTATTATCTGGGAACTTCAACCTCCACCCTCACCCATCCTTTGCCACAATTTGTGTTCTATCCCTTCTGTTTGTACGATTCTCCTGCTGGTGTGAAGACCCGGGGGGGACCGGAACGCAATCGCGGTTCTTTTTCTCCTAACTTGCCATTGTCCACCTCTACCAAAGTTAGTACGAATCACTGTTGGTGTGGAAACCCCGAGGGGATACAGAAAGCACCTAGAGGTGAACCGCCATCATTCGAATGTATGTAGTATTTGAAAAAAAGTGGCTCGTTAAATAATAAGCTACTGAACACGTTTATTATAATTTATTTATGAAGTCTTGTGATATTTAACATGAATGCAGTTTACAATAATTTATATAATATTTTGATCAAAATTAGTATTTCATCACAAAATCTTGTGATCCTAAGTTCTCCTGATGACTGGAAAGACACTTGGCATCCTAAATTTTCGAATGAACAGACTTCACGTGTCTGTCAAGAGTATCTTTCAAACTAGCAGCATATTCAATTCACATAAGTTACATTTGTGATTCTTCATTTTTAAATGAACCGAGTTTATATGTCTGTTAAGGTTATTTTTTCCACTAGCAGCATATTCACACAAGTGACACTGGTGTTTCTTGACTTTTAAATGTACAGAACTCATATGTATTTTAAGGTTCGTTTTTAAAGCGGCAGCATATTCACATAGATCACATTTGTATTTTTTGACATTTAAATGAACCGACTTTATATATCTGTTAAGGGTACTTTTATTATTGGCAGCATATTCACACATGAGACACTTGTCTTTCTGGACTTTTAAAAGTTCAGAACTTACATGTGGTTTAAGGCTCGCATTGAACTAAAGAACCTCAGGCTACAATTAATGAAAATACAATTTCAAACACAACAACGATATCACAATAATACAAAAAAAAATGATTGATGATTGACTGTCAACTTGATCCTTTTATATTTTTTGTATTATTGTGATATCGTTGTTGTGTTTGAAATTGTTTTTTCATTAATTGTAGCCTGAGGAAGGTGAGAAATAAACCACCGAAATGTCGCCATCGAGATCTAGGTTTTTATTGTTCCTTCAACCTATATCAACATTCTTAATATTTATATTGGAACGAAAATTTGATTAAAAATCTTTTTAGTTTTTTACGTTGGGTGAATCTGAAACATACAGTATTTATAGATATTTGTATTTTTTTATAGGTATGTCATATATATAAAGTAAATAATTAATTAATGTATTAGAGAAATATATTTCAAGATTATGAAAACAGTCATTAAAACACAAAAAATTTTCCGTTTCTCGATATAAACATTATCGCATATGTGACACTTGTTTTTCTTGTTATTTAAATGAACCGACATTATATGTACTTCTTTTTACAGCGGTGGCATATTCACATTTGTATTTATTTTTCATTTAAATGAACTGAATCTACATGTTCTTTTAGGCTTTTTTTCACAGCAGTGGCATATTCACATATGTCACATTTGTATTTTTTTACATTTAAATGAACCAACTTTATATGTCTGTGAAGGTGACTTTTCAAATAAGAAGCATAATCGCACATATGACACTTGTGTTTCTTGTTATTTAAATGAATCCCCTCTATATGTACTTTGAGGCTTCCTTTAACAGCAGTGGCAAATTCACATAAGTGACATTCGTATTTTTTGACATTTAAATGAATTGACTCTATATGTCTGTCAAGGCTTCTTTTTTCAGTAGCGGCATATTCACACAAGTGACATTTGTATTTTTTGATATTTAAATGAACCGCCTCTATATGTACTCTAAGGCTTCTTTTAAGAGCAGCGGCATATTCACATAAGTGACATTTGTATTTTTTTACATTTAAATGAACCCCCTCTATATGTACTCTAAGGCTTCTTTTAAGAGCAGCGGCATATTCACATAAATCACATTTGTATTTTTTGACATTTGAATGAACCGACTTTTTATGTCTGTTAAGGATACTTTTATTATTGGCAGCATATTCACACATGAGACACTTGTCTTTCTTGACTTTTAAATGTACAGAACTTACGGCCGGTTTCATAATCAAACCTAAAGTCGCTTTAATTTTAAAGCTTCCTTTAACCCAACTAAAAATGACATTGAAGGAAGCTTTAAGCCTAAAGTGACTTTAAATTTGATTATGAAACTGGACGTTATATGTGGTTTAAGGCTCGTTTCTACAGCAGACCACTGAACTCTATTCCCATAGAGTTCAATGTTCCAAACATACATAACCTTATTCCAAAAACGTGTCCCCTGTGTTGCCTATCTATCATTGAACTCTATGGGAACCATAGAGTTCAGTGCTATCGCAGTCTCTTATTTCTCTTTTTTTTATTGTCGTTTCTACCCTCAGATCAATAAAAATGTTTTTTATTGATCTGTGTTTCTACCAGAGACATTCTCTATGGTTTCTACTGAAACTTAAAAACAAATTCAAATTATCCTTTCCAATATCAAGCTCACCTTAAGCACCAAAACGAAACGTTATGCTTTAATTTCAAAGATATTACACACACAGGTTAGGTGAATCTGAAACATAGAATCAAAAACATAAAAGGGTAAGTTGTATCTGATCAAAAACTAACTTCTTCTTTATAGATATTTGTATTTTTTTATAGGTATGTCATATATATAATGTAAATAATTAATTAATGTATTGAATATATTTCAAGATTATGAAAACAGTCATTAAAACACAAAAAATTTTCCGTTTCTCGATATAAACATTATCGCATATGTGACACTTGTTTTTCTTGTTATTTAAATGAACCGACATTATATGTACTTCTTTTTACAGCGGTGGCATATTCACATTTGTATTTATTTTTCATTTAAATGAACTGAATCTACATGTTCTTTTAGGCTTTTTTTCGCAGCAGTGGCATATTCACATATGTCACATTTGTATTTTTTTACATTTAAATGAACCAACTTTATATGTCTGTCACGGTGACTTTTTAAATAAGAAGCATAATCGCACATATGACACTTGTGTTTCTTGTTATTTAAATGAATCCCCTCTATATGTACTTTGAGGCTTCCTTTAATAGCAGTGGCAAATTCACATAAGTGACATTCGTATTTTTTGACATTTAAATGAATTGACTCTATATGTCTGTCAAGGCTTCTTTTTTCAGTAGCGGCATATTCACATAAGTGACATTTGTATTTTTTGATATTTAAATGAACCGCCTCTATATGTTTGTCAAGGTGACTTTTAAAAGGAGTAGCATAATCGCACATGTGACATTTGTATTTTTTGATATTTAAATGAACCCCCTCTATATGTACTCTAAGGCTTCTTTTAAGAGCAGCGGCATATTCACATAAGTGACATTTGTATTTTTTGACATTTAAATGAACCCCCTCCATATGTACTTCAAGGCTTCCTTTTTCAGCAGTGGCATAATCACACAATTGACATTTGTATTTTTTGACATTTAAATGAACCCCCTCCATATGTACTTCAAGGCTTCCTTTTTCAGCAGTGGCATAATCACACAATTGACATTTGTATTTTTTGACATTTAAATGAACCAACTTGATATGTCTGTGAAGGTGACTTTTCAAATAAGAAGCATAATCGCACATATGACACTTGTGTTTCTTGTTTTTTAAATGAATCCCCTCTATATGTGTTTCGAGGTTTCCTTTAAAAGCAGCGGCATATTCGCATAAGTGACATTTGTATTTTTTGACATTTAAATGAACCCCCTCTATATGTACTTTAAGGCTTCCTTTAACAGCAGTGGCATATTCACATAAGTGACATTTGTATTTTTTGACATTTAAATCAACTGTCTTTGTATGTCTGTCAAGGTTACTTTTCGAACTAGCAGCATTGTGGCACTTATGATCCTTGATATCTGAATGAGCATTGTCGAAATGGACTTTTAGGTGGTCCTTTCCACTTGTGAAATACTGGCATATACGAAACTTGTTTTCTTTAGCTTTCAGATGAATTCCAAGGTTACCCATCTGACATTCATGAAGTTCATTCTGCTCCAGAAGGACCGGTTCAGAGTTATTCCTCGGTGGATCTACAACTCGAGAAGAAATTCCTCGAGTTAATAGATTTGCATCGTCTTCTCTTGAGATAATTCCTTCATTCTTGACTAAATATTCTTTTCTTTCATGAATCCCATCTTCATCCAGAAATTGTTCGACAATGTCAATAACTCCTAATTTTTCTTCTAACTTTACACTGAAAAAAATTGGGTTACTCTAGTCAATTGAACTCTTTGAAAAAAAAATAGAAAAGAATGAAAAATGTATGGCTGGATGTATTAACTAAACTGAGAATAAAATACATGAATAAAGAAAGATACAATTGATGTTTATAAACTTTCATCATTCAAATAACAAGCCACAGCTGGTTACCTAACCAATATAAGTGAGGTAAGGTTAGATCACTCCTTGGACCATAAATACATGAAAAGGAAAATAAACATTTTTTGTTGTCCAAAGACTGTAGTGAGATAGTTGCTTAGTGTTTCCAATTACAATTGAAAATTGGACTCGGACATTGTTGTCACATCAATTTTCAATTCGAAAATATGAGAAAGTACATACATTTTTCCATGTAACGCCACTGCCTTGGTTCTTAGCATAGACCTAGCGTATGGTCCGTATATACACATTTGGTAACCGAAAGTTACCAGAGCGGTTACTCTGGTGACTGATATTGAACCAAATTGTCAGGAATTCGACATATACGGACCGCCCACTTACTAACCAGAAGTAACCAAAGTGTATATACGGACCACAGCCTTATTATTATAATACATGGACTCACTGTCACGTGACTTTCCATTAGATCGAGAGGTTGGGCGCATTAAAGAGAGAAGAGCTTATGCATTCTAATCGAATAAGAAAGAGATTCCCAGTAGGGATATGGTTTATTCGATGTCAGGAATATTGGAGAATAGCGATAGTAAAGGGTGACAAAATTTGAAATCATTCAGTCGATTTGTTCAAGAATTATTGAACTGTGGAATTTCACTCAAAAGATGAACATCACCCTGTGTGTATCCCAGCCAAAAACACGGGCGAATTTTGGCGCTGTAACCACAGCTTAACTATGGTTATGGTTATCTCTGACGTCATAGTTACTGATGACATTTATGTCATCAGCTGTTAGGTGTCAGCTGTACGTTTTGTTTGGTTAGTTTTCGATAAAAATAAGATTTTGGAGGGTAGAGACCAGAGATATATCTCTGGTAGAGACTTAGAGACCAAAGATATTACACATGTAATATCTTTGGTAGAGACGCATTATAGATTCCAGTAGAGTATTTGGCTCGACTTCGATTTATGCCCCACCTCAGGTTTTGATGATTATTTTTTTATAGATAGAATTTTTCATGAGGAATCGAATGGTAGTAATCTCAATCTGCGGAAATTTATAGTTCATTAGCTATGATTTTTTGAAATGTTCGTTAAATGCACTCAATTATGACATTTGAATGTTTGTTCACTGTAATTCTGGATTAATTCGAATGTTTTTCTCAACAGAAATCAACCACTTGAGCTTTTGAGGTAATTCATTGGAAGAAATGTGAATAATTGATCAATTTTGGCTAAAAATTGAACTGAATTATTTTGAGGTTAGGTTAGGTTGTTAGGTTGGGTTAGGACAGTGAAAAAACAATTTCATACATGAAAATATAATTTTTGGTGATTTAAATTTAAGTTTAAAGGACCGGAAAGTGAAAATATAATTTTTCATGATAATATAATGATGAAGCACGTATTTTGATGAAATTTCCGAAAAATCATTTCTCTCAAATTAAAAGTTTGTCGGGATTGATAGTTGTACGAATAGATTTTGTATCTTTTCCTGCATCCAGGAAAAAATCGGGTAAAACTTCGATTTATGCCCCACCTCGGATTTGAATTGAAATCGCCAAAAATGATATTTTCATGTATAAAATGGTTTTTCACTGTCCTAACCCAACCTAACAACCTAACCTAACCTCAAAATAATTGAGTTCAATTTTTAGCCAAAATTGATCAATTATTCACATTTCTTCCAATGAATTACCTCAAAAGCTCAAGTGGTTGATTTCTGTTGAGAAAAACATTCGAATTAATCCAGAATTACAGTGAACAAACATTCAAATGTCATAATTGAGTGCATTTAACGAACATTTCAAAAAATCATAGCTAATAAACTATAAATTTCCGCAGATTGAGATTACTACCATTCGATTCCTCATAAAAATTCTATCTATAAAAAAATAATTATCAAAATCTGAGGTGGGGCATAAATCGAAGTCGAGCCCAATACATTAATAATAAATCTTGATTATTAAAATGGAAACACGAAACCTCGGTTTTATTTGGTTTAGGACGCAAATGCCACTCGAAAATGTAATTCCTCGAAATTTCTAAATCTGTAGATAGATTATTCTTTATAGGTACATCTAAAATCAGGGAATGCATAGGCAATATCATCAAGATATATAAATTTCTAAGAAGAAGTAGTAGGGATATCACACATATAAGGCGAATTTTGGCGCTAGTGGTTAACTATGGTTAGGTTGTAGTTACTTGGGTAACCACATTTTGGCGAGGATAACCATGTAACTATGACGTTTCAATGACGTCACAGGAAGTTAACCACATAACTACACGTAACCAGCTGAAACATTCAAAAATAGTTTCTCGGATGAACATATACCCTGAATGCTGATTGAGTGCTGTGATTTTCTGTCTTGATAGCTATCCTGTTGGTTAACTGGCACTTTAGCTTTGATGTGGCATCCATCTATAGCTCCTATAACTCCTAAAAAAATCAATATTAGAGATAAGTAGTGCAATCAGAGTTATTATATACAGGCAAAATATCTATGTGAGTAGTGACTGGTAGATTTTGTATTTATTTATATTTACAATTCAATT
Source organism: Coccinella septempunctata (assembly GCF_907165205.1). Taxonomy (NCBI): domain Eukaryota; kingdom Metazoa; phylum Arthropoda; class Insecta; order Coleoptera; family Coccinellidae; genus Coccinella; species Coccinella septempunctata. The sequence goes on along the minus strand of NC_058190.1, from coordinate 551,580 downwards.
TTTATCCAAAATTTTGAGAACACGACAAGAAACATTATTAAACTCGCCAGGAAAACCACATATCCGCTTGAACTTTCTTTCGGTTTCTTCTGCAAAAGCCCTACTAGGCTAAGTTATAAATTTCGTCATGAGGTCTTTAGACATAATTCTCATAAAATTTGTTATGCAGGCATGCACTGTGGAACAGGCCACATTGAATTTGTCAGAAATTGACAATATTGTTTCTTTTCTCGCTAAATATGCAATGCTTATTAGCAAAGATTTTTCTAGTCCGATTGGAAAATGACCACCACGGTACAGTTTTTCATACATATGATGTCCAAAAATACTCATTAATGAATGGAAAGTACTCTTCTCTAATCGAAATAATAAAAAAAAATCGTATTCAATATATCTAGGGAGCCACGACACAAAATATAATTCACATCTAAAGTGATCATCATTTACCAATAGAGCAGTCCACATCGATCCTTTACAATTATTTTTCTTCCTCCAAGCGTTAACTAAACCCATTATTGCAGGGGAACTTATGGTTTGCCTATGGATTCCAAATAATAGCTCTCCACTACCAGTAAACAGCGATAGTTTAATTTTTTTTGCCATTGGTGGATCCATCACAACACATACATATAACAAATTATAAAATACTCGGCTCGACTTCGATTTATGCCCCACCTCAGATTTTGATGATTATTTTTTTATAGATAGAATTTTTCATGAGGAATCGAATGGTAGTAATCTCAATCTGCGGAAATTTATAGTTCATTAGCTATGATTTTTTGAAATGTTCGTTAAATGCACTCAATTATGACATTTGAATGTTTGTTCACTGTAATTCTCGATCAATTCGAATGTTTTTCTCAACAGAACTCAACCAATTGGGCTTTTGAGGTAATTCATTGGAAGAAATGTGAATAATTGATCAATTTTGGCTAAAAATTGAACTCAATTATTTTGAGGTTAGGTTAGGTTGTTAGGTTGGGTTAGGACAGTGAAAAAACAATTTCATACATGAAAATATCATTTTTGGCAATTTAAATTTAAGTTTAAAGGACCGAAAAGTGAAAATATAATTTTTCATGATAATATAATGATATAGCACGTATTTTGATGAAATTTTCGAAAAATCATTTCTCTCAAATTAAAAGTTTGCCGGGATTGATAGTTATACGAATAGATTTTGTATCTTCTCCTGCATCCAGGAAAAAATCGGCAAAAAAATCTGACGTAGGCACTTTGTCGAATTCGAGAAAAAGCACTCTACAAAAATTTCAAAAAATCATAACTGCCGAACTATAAGTTTCCGCAGATTGAGACTAATACCATTCGATTCCTTATAAAAAATTCTATCTATAAAAAAATAATCATTAAAATCCGAGGTGGGGCATAAATCGAAGTTTTACCCATAATTTTAATTGATTATAGAAATAGGAATATATACAAAAACTCACCATGTGTTCAAAAGCAAAAAATTTCTTCTTCGGGGAATAAACAAAAATCTCGAAATACTCTAACTTTTCGCATTAAACAAAACAAACTCAGACGGAATGACGGAAATCAGCTGACTTGAGTTCTGTCATAGATTACAGATTTCTTTCATCCACATCCACTAGTTCTTGAACTGGCCACCAAACACTAGCGCCATTTCCGACGGGATTCCAAAAATTCTTAACCTAATTCTAAAAACGTGTCCCCCGTGTTGCCTATCTATTCGGCAGTCTCTCTCTTCTCTTGTCTCTGGAACAACTCTATTTAGCACAGAACACGGACAGACAGGGTCATAGACCTAATAAAATTATTAGGACTATGGACAGAGTATACGTCATTGAACTCTATGGGAATTCCCATAGAGTTCAATGGTATACGTATCATAGACATAGAGACATGGACTGAGCAATGCCAGCATGAAATTGGCTATTTATTAGAAAGAGAGAAAAGCTCGTCGGGACATACCTTTCTCTTTTTTGTTCTCATAGAGGTGAGTGTAGACCAATCAAAATTCTAGAAAAAGACAACTGCATTCCCGACGTGTTTTTCTCTCTGTCACTTTTTTTGACCGTATTTCATGCATAGATATAAAGGGAAGGCACAGTCCATGTCTCTATGTCTATGATACGTATACATTGAACCACAGAACACTAATATTGTACTCTATGGTTCCCAGAACTTTCTTTAGTTCAATGTGTTCAATGCAATGTTCTGTGGTACACAGAAGGAGAACCTATAGACATTTATAGATAGAGGAAGAACGATTAGGTCTATGCTCTCGTGCTCTCCAACCATTGAACTCTATGGTTTCATAAAGTTCAATGTCTCCAACAAAGAGTTAGGTTAACTCTTAATTAATTAAGTAATTAATCTTTGCCTTTTGGTTCTTTGGAGTCTTTACTTTTTACTCTATTTTTTACTTTGTTTCGGCCGGCTACCTTATAAAAATGTAAAAGAAAAATCAGATCCATTTCGCAGTTGTTCAGTATTTTTCCCTATTCGTGAATCATCCTTGGAACTAATTTTTTTGAGTTTTCGAATGGGGTCAAAATGGATAGGGGTGAATGCTGTAATAATACCGAAGAAAATGTACATTTTTCCTATGATGAGTGAGTATGCATTTCCCTCCATTATTTTCCATTTTTCCACTCATCTCTTCCAGTGAAAGGTTAGAGGAAAAATTCGAAGTTATCAACGTTATTGACCAATTTATAGATGGAGAAAGAATTCATGAAAGAGAACTATATATAATCAAGAATGAAGAAAATAACTCAAATTGCTTACTTGCACAAGTCAATGCAAATCCATTATCACCTGACGAGAAGAAAATGCCGCAGATCAATAACTCTGATCCTGCCCAATTGAAACATGAATGTCGAAAAAGTCATATGGAATGTAATGCTGCAGGTGAAGAAAATCATTTTGAGAACCATATACAATGTGATTATGCTTTCTGTCTTGAAGGTCGCGAGAAACTACATGTGAAATCTATTCATTCGAAAATTAACGAATACAAGTGTCATCTATGTGGGTTTGTTACAAATAGAAAAAGTAGTATTCGAAGGCACATCCACGCTGTTCATTTAAATATCAAGAAACTCAAGTGTCACTTATGTGAATATGCTACAAATGATAAAAGGTACCTTGACTCACATGTAAAAGTTGTTCATTTGAAAGTTGATGAAAAAGTCAAGATGTATGAGTGCCACTTGTGTGAGTATACGGCGAAGGCCAAGAAGAACCTTGGAAGACATATAAAATCTGTTCATTTGAGAATTAGGGATCACAAATGTCACTTGTGTGATTATGCTGGAAGTGAAAAAGGGGACCTTAAAAGACATGTAAAATCTGTTCATTTAGGTACTAAGGATCACAAGTGTCACTTGTGCGAATTTGCTACAAGTAATAAATCACGACTTAGATTACATGTGAAATCTGTTCATTTGAGAATAAGGGATCTTAAATGCCACTTGTGTGAATATGCTACAGGTAACAAAGCACAACTTGAATCACATATAAAATCTGTCCATTTGAAAATTAAAGATCACACGTGCCACTTGTGTGAATATGCTGTGAATGTTAAAAGGGACCTTGAAAAACATGTAAAAACCGTTCATTTGAGAATTAAGGATCACAAATGACGTAGTCTTGTGTGAATATACTGTGAGTGAGAAAAGAAGATTTTTAATTAATTAATGTCCATTTGAAAATTAATCAAATAAAGTGTTTGTTACTGCAATTATCAATTGGTTTATTTTTTTCTTAATTTTATTGTTCATTTTGGGATTTTAAACGGATGCTGAATCGAGAGTAGTGCATTATTATTTTCCGTTATATACAGGGTGTATTAGAAGGTAAGATTTTTTTTCAACAGAGAAGATAGAACTGGTCAAATTGAAGCGTTTCACCAAAAATAACCTATACAAAATTGAAAATGATTACTGAAATAGATCCTAACACGACTCTAGACCCATAGACAATCTGCCTAGACCTCAGATCAATAAGATTTTTATTGATCTGAGGCCTAGACCGTTTGTTAGCTAAATTATCGCAAAGGAATGTTACTCTTTACTCTGTAATCTGTGGGAATCAGAGACAAGAGAGACTTTCCCTTTCTCTATGGTGGGAATGGAAAAAACCATTGAACTTTCTTTAGTTCAATGGAAAAAACTTATCCCACAGATTACAGAGAATCTCTTTAATCTGTGACTAATTCATTAGACCATTTTCTGCAGAGACCTCTTTCCCTTTCTCTATGATTTTCTGTGCAGAACACCTTGAACATAGAGTTCATTGGCAGAACACAAATCTTGAAACATAGAAGGGGACGCAATATCATAGAGAAGAACTTACATCTTCTATTTTTTACTCATGTGTCGGACTAGTGGCCATCTACAAACATTGAACTAAAGAAAGTTCAATGTCTACAAATGAAACTACCGATGAGGGCGCTGCGACTTGTAAACAAACATGGCGTCAAATAAGTATTCTTCGTTCTGTGTGTGAAAGCAACGTAGATTTTCTTCGATTATCGCGTTATTTGTCAAGGTATTATGGGATTAATAATTGTGCTCAAGTTCGTCCAAAACTTTCTGAGCATATTAGTGTAGTTTGTTGAAGATTTTACAAGAATCCAAAAAATGTCATTGTATCATTTCACTTATATGATTAAAGAAATTTGTGAAAAACTCTTTTTGATTATCTATATCATCAGGTATCTGATGAATTTTAAAAAAATTAAAAATTCTATGATCATACTCCAAACCAAAGATATTGTAATATCTTTGCTCCAAACGATAAACGAAACTGATTTATTGTGATGACCAGAAGAATCTGTACACACATCAATAAAATGTATCAATTTTCACTTTCATAATTGTGTCTGATATTTTTTATTATTTATTGTCTTTCGATTAACAAACACATAAATGAGAAAAGGTAATTTGTATAGGAAATAAATCTCTATCTTCTTCAAGATAACCAGTAATATATGCTGTACCAAAATATGTTTGCGAAGTATCATATTCGTCGTCATCAAAACACTAATGAATAAATAAATAAATATAACTCACCTTATAAGAGATTATTGCACTTACTAATGTTAGTCTTGACCATACTAACACAATCACATACTAGCAAATAAACAGAAGTAGAGTGGTAAGACAGTACTCCGTACTATTATCTGGGAACTTCAACCTCCACCCTCACCCATCCTTTGCCACAATTTGTGTTTCTATCCCTTCTGTTTGTACGATTCTCCTGCTGGTGTGAAGACCCGGGGGGGACCGGAACGCAATCGCGGTTCTTTTTCTCCTAACTTGCCATTGTCCACCTCTACCAAAGTTAGTACGAATCACTGTTGGTGTGGAAACCCCGAGGGGATACAGAAAGCACCTAGAGGTGAACCGCCATCATTCGAATGTATGTAGTATTTGAAAAAAAGTGGCTCGTTAAATAATAAGCTACTGAACACGTTTATTATAATTTATTTATGAAGTCTTGTGATATTTAACATGAATGCAGTTTACAATAATTTATATAATATTTTGATCAAAATTAGTATTTCATCACAAAATCTTGTGATCCTAAGTTCTCCTGATGACTGGAAAGACACTTGGCATCCTAAATTTTCGAATGAACAGACTTCACGTGTCTGTCAAGAGTATCTTTCAAACTAGCAGCATATTCAATTCACATAAGTTACATTTGTGATTCTTCATTTTTAAATGAACCGAGTTTATATGTCTGTTAAGGTTATTTTTTCCACTAGCAGCATATTCACACAAGTGACACTGGTGTTTCTTGACTTTTAAATGTACAGAACTCATATGTATTTTAAGGTTCGTTTTTAAAGCGGCAGCATATTCACATAGATCACATTTGTATTTTTTGACATTTAAATGAACCGACTT